>NC_064570.1:7987500-12787500 GCF_937001465.1 Orcinus orca
TACAGATAAGATAATAATAAGGCCTTTGGAGTTTACAAACAGAATGTCACAGGAGAATTTCTTTCTTTCTTTTTTTTAAAGGAATCTTTATTTTTTTTAATACGTTTATTTATTTTATTTATTTATTTTTGGCTGCATTGGGTCTTTGTTGCTGCACGTGGGCTTTCTCTAGTTGCAGCGAGCGGGGCTACTCTTCGTCGCCGTGCACAGGCTTCCCATTTCGGTGGCTTCTCTTGTTGTGGAGCACGGGCTCTAGGCACACGGGCTTCAGTAGTTGTGGCATGTGGGCTCAGTAGTTGTGGTGCACGGGCTTAGTTGCTCCATGGCATGTGGGATCTTCCCGGACCAGGGCTTGAACCCGTGTCCCCTGCATTGACAGGCGGATTCTTAACCACTGTGCCCCCAGGGAAGTCCCCACAGGAGAATTTCTTGCAAACAAATTGGCCTAGACTCAGTTGGACAATATACAATATAAGAATTTGTCAAACTGGTTTGCATTTATATCCTTGAGTGTTTTTGAGGGGTTTGACGTATTCCCAACCTTCTGCCATAACTTTGTAATAAGATGTGACCGTGAGTTCAGTGCCATGGATTCTCAAAATAACCTTTGTCAACTGCTTTCTCAATCTGTCAAGGTCTGTTGAAACTTGTGGCCTCTGCTTTCAACTATATTCTTAACCAAAGCTGAATATAAGAACGTAGAGCTTGTTGTTTTCTGTTTTCATGAATCATATTTATTGATATGTGGCTATTCTAGTTTTTAAGGCCCCAGTACTCTGCTGTTCACTGGATCTGTTCACTGGACCTATTAAACTATTCATCATAGTTCACACCAAGGTGATAGGACTTAACAGAAGTCACTTTACTCGGGGTCCTTGTTTATGTCTACTCCCTGCCTCCGTCCACTATTTCTTCACCTTCTCTGTCTGATTCAATCTGACCCTTCCCACTTCCTCTTCCTCCGCTACTCCAGGTAGAACTAACCTTTCCAATCGCTCACCTCCCGCTAGGACAACATTATGTGCTCGCACGTTTGTCTCTTCAGCTGTAATATTTGTCCCATGATAACAATGATCTGTCTTACTCATTTTTGTGTCCATAGTCCAAAGCACAATTCACGGCACTTAGGAAGTGCTTGGTAAAAGTTACTTGGATGAATGAAGAACAGGGGTTCCAGGGGAAAATGCCTGCCCGAGTCAGGGAGGAGGGAGCCATCGATCAGCCATGCATGACTAGTTTGCAGAGTGGCGGCGCTGCTGGGGCGGGCAGGGGAAGCTGAGGCCCTTGGTCTCCCTTGCCGAGCGCTGCTTACTGCCTTAGAGGTGAGGTCGTCTTGACTGTGTTGTCTGAAACAGGACTTTTCCAGAGCCACCCTCTCCGGGGTGAGAGAGTGCAGTTGGTTCTTCAATATTTCCCGAGATCACTCTCACTTTTACCAGCAGAAATTCCCTGAAAATTCACAGAATAATCAAACCTACATCAGGGACTAGAAATCGTGGCTGACACGACAGCGTGATATTTACCCCAATATGGCAGGTGAGCTACATGAACGTCCCCCCGTCCTACTGGAACCCTTCAAAAAGGACAGGACAAAGCTACAGAGCTTTAAGTACAAAGAATGCCGCAAGGAGAGGACACTAGGCAAGAGGTTTAACCGCAACTTCAGAAGTGAGGGTGTGGGGTTAGCAGAGGAGAGGCGTTTATAAGAGTCCCTGCAGGGTTCGAGCTGGGAGAAGCTGGTCAGCTGTGCCGCAGACCCTGGTTGAGGGCACTGAGAACGTATGAAGCACTTGCCAACTATGAGCCCAGGTAGCTTGTGTTCTAAGCTGATTGTCTCGACTGACTCTTTTTAGGGAACAAATGACCCAGCTGCCCGTACCTACCCTGTCTGGTCCGCTTGATAATACGTCGGTAGCCTGCGTGGCCTGCATTAGTGTTTCAAAGTTCTCTCACACGTGTAACCATCTTCCCGCTATCACTGTGTAGCTTTTGTCTGACCCTGCAGACCTCACTCTGGAGAAGGCAGCGAGGTGAGGAAATAGACTCAGAAAGGTTAATCTTTCTGGTCCATCTGGCCCAAGAGCTCTCATTTTTAATCCTTTGAAGGACAGGCAGTAATTGACTTGTCCCCTGCAAGGATTCTTGAAACTCACCATTGGCCTCCTCTGGCTGTCGGGTGGGGATCTGCACTCAGAGTCTGTGTCCCAGGACAGGAGCAGTGAGCCGTGTGCTGGCCCAGCAAGACCTGTTCCCGTCTGAAGAGCCGTCCTCTGATGGAGGGTCCCCTAGAGGCCACCCAGCAGAGGCTTCCTCTGGTGGGGAGCCAGCCGTGTTGGGGGAGGGGACGTTAGCCTGCCGGAGGCTGAGTGGGCGGCCGGTGGCAGAACTGTGATTAGTTTTGAGCCCCTGAGGACAATCTCTGTCTGGACCCCATCTCTGCTCATTTCCTTGTCCACCTATGATTGGCCCTATAGACAAAGACACCCCTTCTTAGCTGAGTGTCCTCAGAATGTTTGGACCATCATGGTCTCCTACCTCCCACCTACCCACCTTGGGCCATGTTCCAGCAACTCCTGATCACTCAGCATTCTTCACGGGCACAGTACAAAGAACATCATAATCAACTGACCTGATCTTATTTCTCCATACTTTGAGCGTGATTTTCTGTCTGGTCTCTGTAGAACCCCTCTGTCGCAGCTCACAGTGGACACCGGAAGGGAAGGAGCTTCTCTGTCCTGCTGGGCCAGTGATGAGAGTTCCAAAACCAAGGGTTTGTTGGGAATGCGCATGACCTTTCAGTGTCTGCTGACCCCCAGCTCTCTTCCCACCTCAAGGCGCGGGCACTTCAGCTCCTCAGGGTCTGGTTGGGGAGAAGTTCTGGTCTTAAGTCAATTGGTGCAGCAGGGCCTACGGGCAAGCGTATTTCTGCATCGGATGAGCAGGTTCTTAAACCGTGGTGCTGTGTCCTTCAGTCCCAAACCCCAAGCACACGTGGTGTTGTGGGCCACATAACGAGGCGAAGCCAGGAGGGGCACCAAAGAGTCCACACATCAGTCTGGCAGTCAGATGGCAACGTTCTGATGGGCATCTTTTTAAGAGAATTTGAAACGCAAATATTTTCCAAACACACCCATTCTTATCTTGTTTGTTTAGGAAAGCATCAATAGTTGCGATGGTTAAATTTTATGTATCAATTTAGCTAAACCGTGGTGCCCAGTTGTTTTGCCAACCATTAGTCTAGATGTTGCTGTGAAGTTATGTTGTAGATGTGACTTTAAGTAAAGAAGATTACCCTTCACAATGTGGGTGGGCCTCACCCAATCAGTTGAAGGCCTTAAGAGTTTAAGAGCAAAAACTGAAGTTCCTTAAGATGAAGGAATTCTGTCTCAAGATTTTAACATGGAAACCTCAGCTGGGTTGCCAGCCTGCTGGTCTGCCCTACAAATTCCAGGCTTGTCAGCCCCCGTAACTGCACGAGCCAATTGCTTAAATAAATCTCTTAACACATATATCCTATTGCTCTTGTATCTCTGGAGAAGCCTGATTAAGACAGTATTTTGTGAAAACACAAGAGGAGAGTGTTTCAGTGGGGACAGTGGTGCAGTGACTCTGGCCAAATCCTCTCTATGCCTGGGGCTCTGATGTCACACGCTCGCTGGGTAGCATGGCTTGCAGACTAGAAAAACAGGGTGAATACTTAGCTATTTCAAAAATTCACCTGCCACAGACACATAATCTCAGCATATCCAAAGGGAGTGTTGCCTCTGAGGATGGTGGACCCATGGAAATACCCTCATTGGCTATAAAGTCTGGGTGGGGATGTTCTGATGCACCTGGGTTCCATGAGGGAAAACCCCTTCCAGTCCTGGGATGTGGGCAAAAGGATGATAACTACAGTAGCTAATATGCTAGGCACTCTGCTAATGCTTCAAGCTTATTACCTCATTTAATTTTTAAGAAATAGACTTTATAGGGCTTCCCTGGTGGCGCAGTGGTTGAGAGTCCGCCTGCCGATGCAGGCGACGCGGGTTCGTGTCCCGGTCCGGGAAGATCCCACATGCCGCGGAGAGGCTGGGCCCGTGATCCATGGCCGCTGAGCCTGCACGTCCGGAGCCTGTGCTCCGCAACGGGAGAGGCCACAAGAGTGAGAGGCCCGCGTACCGCAAAAAAAAAAAAAGAAAGAAAAATAGTATAAAGTCCGTATTATCTGGGATCCAACTTTGTAGAGGGAGGGGTCTGAGCACTGTTGGTGCAGCTCCACCTCCTACTCTCTCCAGGACTGTTTCCCTGGATAACTCAGCTTGATTGAGCCCATAGAATCAGTTTCCCTCCTTTGTCATATTTTTAGCATGTCTTGAACTATAATTACACACTGATGATATATAAATGGATACTGTAGATGAAGAAAGGCACTTTCAAAAAGCCTGTTCTATTAAAACTGCTCTGTAAATGTCACAGAGTAAGACTTGAAAAGTTTTCAAGGCAATGAAACCAGAAATAGTATGTACTGCTTGGTTCATTTTTGTGCCCACTTCCTTCTAGGGCAGATTTTAGACTGTCCTGAGGCCATACTTTTTTTAAATTCTAAAGTATCCCACGTTGGAACTAACTATAGAAAGTTAATACTGAGAATTAGATTTCTAACCCAATAGTCTAGCAAGAGAAGGCCTGTTTAAGCATAAACGCTGTGAGGAAAATCTGACTAGTCCATTCTTTAAACATGTTGCAATAAAAATAGTCTGTCTCTTCCTAAACCTTTTGTCTGACACTCTGAAGTGTTAAGAACAGGCCAGGGGGAGCAGATTATTAGTAGCAATGCCTGGTGTTACTAAAAGCCAATGAAAAGAAGAAGCAAAGCAAAGTTAACATATGGAAGAGGATGAAATTTTTAGCAATACCACAGCTTCTTTCCTGTTAGCAAAGGGTCTTCCAGTTCCTTACACAGTGATTGTTCTTAGCTTGAAAACTTGGTAAATACAAGTCTCACGAATGTAATAGGGAAGAATAAATCTGACTCCGTGTTAGATCTATTTCTTTTTTTTTTTTCCTTTGAGTGCTTTACCTGCAGCTCATGGATTTTATTTATTTATTTATTTACAAAAAATCTTTATTGGAGTATAATTGCTTCACGATACTGTGTTAGTTTCTGTTGTACAACAAAGTGAATCAGCCATATGCATACACATGTCCCCATATCCCCTCCCTCTTGAGCCTCCCTCCCTGTGCTATGTTGCTGTTTCCCACCAGCCAACTATTTTACATTCGGTAGCGTGTATATGTCCATGCCACTCTCACTTCACCCCAACCCTGTGTCCTCAAGTCCATTCTCCATGTCTACGTCTTTATTCCTGCTCTGCCACTAGGTTCATCAGTACCATTTTTTTTTTTTTTTTTAGATTCCATATATGTTAGCATACAGTATTTGTTTTTCTCTTTCTGACTTACTTCACTCTGTATGACAGACTAGGTCCATCCAGATCTCTTTCTTTTACTTTCACCTTTGTGCTCTGTTGCCTGTGCTTAGTCATTCTGGCTCTACACCTTTTGTAAAAGAATGTTGCCTATAGCCTGAAGTATACAGGATAGCCCAGGTTCAAGGCTCTGACCGTTAAAGGTATAACATTCTTCCATTCAGATAGAGATAAAAAGTTGCAGAACAGAGAATAACATGTCTTGCTGGAGGTTTACAGGAGCATAGTGACCTGACCTACGTAGACAGCTGCAAGAACAAAGGATGCTGACACCAAGAAGTTTGCAACAACGAGCCACACTTCTCCCCTTTTAGTATAAAAGAAGCCTGAATTCTAACTCAGGGAAGATGGTTTTGTCAGACCCTCTCATCTTCTCAGTCGGCTGGCTTTCCAAAAAGAGGCACTATTCTTCGCCCCCGCAGCTCATCTCCGGGTTTGCTGGCCTGTTGTGCACTACAAGTTTGCATTTGGTAACAGTAACACAAGTGTTGCCTGGAACAAAAAGTATCAAAGATGACATCCTGGGCTTCCCTGGTGGCGCAGTGGTTGAGAATCTGCCTGCCAATGCAGGGGACATGGGTTCGAGCCCTGGTCTGGGAAGATCCCACACGCCGCGGAGCAACTAAGCCCATGAGCCACAACCACTGAGCCTGCGCGTCTGGAGCCTGTGCTCCACAACGGGAGAGGCCGAGACAGTGAGAGGCCTGCGCACCGCGATGAAGAGTGGCCCCTGCTCACCGCAACTAGAGAAAGCCCTCGCACAGAAACGAAGGCCCAACACAGCCAAAAATAAATAAATAAAATTTATGTTTTTTTAAAAAAGAATCCTTTGCGGTTTTATTCCACAAAAAGTTTTCATGAACTCTTCAGTTGGTCCCCACAAGGACAATTCTGACATGTTATGACTGAAGTTTCTTCCACTGGGTCAAGTGAAGCATGAGGAGACATTTAACGCTGGACTGCAGTCATATCTATTTTTCCTTCAAAGACCTGCTCAAAAATGATCTTCCCGAAGCTTTCCTCGGCTTCCCTTGGCCAAACTAATCACTGCTTTGCTTGTGTTTTCATTCCTCTTCTGCCTGCCTGTATGTATACCATACATCACAATGCTGGAAGTGCTCATTTAGCTGCGTCCCTCTCCCACTGGACCCTGAACCTCTGAGCATGCGGAACAGGTAATCTTTCTGTCTCCCATGTGGCATGGAGTAGAGCATAGACCAGAGCCCAGCCACCACTGCCTGGTGCGTTCGAGTCCACAGAAGCCCCCAGGTACTGTGGGTCACTAGCAAATGAATAATCCCACTGGGACAAGCCATCCCACAGTTCTCAGCCCAAGTTGCATCACCTGACTTCTGATGCGGCCTCTGATCTAGTTTTCAGGGTGAATGGCTAAAAGTGTGCCTGTGCCTTACTACTCAAAGAGGCCTCAGCTATTAATACTTTAATAACACAAAAAAAATGCACTTAAATATTTTTCTATGCAATAAGTTAAGTATTCTAACTTATAAGAATATATGTATTTATAGACGTTTGTAATTGGACTCAAGATAGTTTAGTTTTATAAAAAGCATATAAACACAATGTTTAAATGCTTTTTTTTCCTGAGTGACCTGCATGCAAAAATGATTCCTCACCCCTGGCGTACACTGCTTCTGTGAGAATATCTTTATTGTCATCTAGGGCTGGGGGCACCAGTACCCGCCTTCTTCAGATCCTCTCATGGTTAAGAACTTGCAGATCAGTTTTACATACTTTTTTGAGCCCTTTGGGGTGACGGTCAGCACATAATCATTAGGTTCTGACCTGTAAGATGGGGAGAGCATAGGGTGTAGAGGGGATTAATCCTCTGCCCTCACGTGGTGGCAGGTGTGGCCATCATGAGCTACTGTACTTGCAAGCCCACCCCCGAAATCACAGCACTCCCCGAGTGCCTGCAGTATGGTGCAGGTCTGTAAGACTGAGTTTCTTTTCCAATTTCCTACTCAGTCCTTAGAATTCCAGGACCCAGCATTTTGTCACACTCCCCAAAGCAAATTCCATTCCGTCAAGCGTTTGTTTCATAAAGCGCTTGTGAGTCGTGTCCATTGTTTTCCTCCATGAGACAGTTTCAGGTGTTATGCTGAGTGTGGTCCAGACCGGAAGTCCAAGTGTGCAGATTCTACTGAGACTTCTCGAGAAGATGAAAGAGAGGATCCTTCACGAGTAGCGCAGCAAAGCCGTCACAGCCCGTCTGGTATCTGCTTCCCATCCCATCCCCCATTTTCTCTTTGGTGTCCCTTAGCCTCACATCCCTTTCTTCCTGCCCTCACCCCCGTCCCGCCTGCGCAGCCTCCCTGCTCTCAGCCCTTGCCCCCTCCCGGATTTACTCCTTGTTCTTTTCCCTCTTATGTCCCAGAGCAGCTGGGGTTTCTCAGCATCTTCGATCTTGAGTCCTCGCACCCATCCCTCTGCCTGTGAAAGATCCGCCCTTCTAAACAGGCAGTGGGGTCCTCAGCAACAGACGCCACGCTTTAGCCCGTGTCTGGAATGTGCCTGACAAAAGTCCTGGCACCGGGCAGTGCCAAGTAAATGGTGGCCACTGTGGCTATGATGGCCGTGCGGCTTGCCTCGTTGGACCCTTGCATCCCAGCCTTACTAACTGGTGCATGTGGTGGCCATCTGGAAGATGCTTCTGGAAGGCGTCCTATGACAGAGAGTGTGAGGGGAAGGCCCGGCTACGGCAGGTGGAGTCCATCGCTGTGTCAAGGCCTTGCCTCCCCTTGGCTGCCCCCAGTGACTGAGTGGAGGGTGGCCTTAGATCCTGCGCCCAAGCTTCCCCGCCTCTCTCCCTCACGGGGCCGAGCTTGCACTGTGGCCCGCTGGCTCTCGCAGGCTTCCTAACTCCTTGTTTCCTTCACGCAGTCCCTAAATCAAAATCCTGCAAATTTAATCCCATCTTGGCATATGATTCTCGGAGGACCTGGACTAACACAGCACCTAATACTGGGTCTGGGTCCTTTCACTCCTTATCCCTGTGCTGCTGGGGGCCAGTTGAACATCTCTTCTGGACCAAATACACTTATTAGCCCCATGATGCCTCCTCCCACCCCCGTGACCTGGAGCATCTTTCTCTGCCAAGTTGCAATGCCGATGCTGCCTGGATCAAACCTGTATCCATTTTTGTCTCTGTGTTTCTTCTTTCCCTCCTTTCTCCTTCTCTCTCCTATTTTCTCCCTCCCTTTGTCCCTTCACTGCCCTTTCCCCCTCTCACTTTGCTCCAGACATAACATCCAGTAATATAATACATATTAAAAATAGGTGATAACAGATTTCTATGTAAACCAAGAGGTTTGAACATCTTGTTCATCTTTTCTTCCTCTGAATTCCCACCAGAATGATAGTAAAGGAATAACACGTCACAAAGCCACAAGACTTAAAAGAAGAGGAGGGGAGATTTTTGTGTCTAGAACTTAGTACTTTGGAAACTGGAAAGAAGGATAAAGAAAAGAAATAGCTTATGTCCCAGAGACTCCCTAAGCCTCTGGATGCCAAGTGGGGGGAAATAGCTAGCTCTTCCTTGTCACAGAACCCTGGAAAAACTCAGGAATCAGAGCATTAGGTTGGGATGCAGGTGGGTTGAAAACAGGAATATTGATGCAAGTCTTTAAAGGAGAATTAGGGCTTCCATGGTTTCTTTCACCTGTATAACCAGGTAATCATGCTGTCCTCATTCTGGAAGAAGGTGGGAAGTTTACTTTCTGGGGATATCGAACTAGACAGCCTCTGGACTGGGAGACCTTGAGAATAGCTGAGGGATGTGGGTATGAAATTACACTGGAAAAAAAAGGGATAAAGTGAAAATCAACAAACCGAGTTTATAGAACCCCCAACCCACTTAGCTCCCCAAACTGAGAGTCAGGCTTATACACCCCAGGCAGGAGATTTGAGGATCCTTTATGACGACTCTCGCTCAAAATGACATATTTTAAATACTGGCACTTAGGGCCCCAGTGAAACGGCCAGTTCCTCTATAACGAAGCCACATCTGTGAGCTCTGCTCTCACCTAGGATGGTTCCAATTCTCTGCTTAGGGTCTCATCTATAAATGTGAGCAGACAGTGAAGAATAACCGAGAATTTATGTATAAAACCTTTCACTGAGTGACAGGTTCAAACGGGAAGAAAGGACAATGGAGGAAACGGACAAGTGGGTGCAGAACAGACCTCAACCAAAATGTATCGAACGAACAACTTCAGAGAGATGAGATGTTACATTCACAGAGCGAGTATTAAATGCTATAGAAAGGAACCAAGCAGAATCAAAGAAAGGGACTTAGACACTTGAACATACGGCAGCAGAAAATAAAAAATTAGATGATGAAGTGGACAAATATCCAAAATGTAAAACAGAAAGACAAGGAGAGGAGAAATGAGGGGTGAAAAGGAGGAAATAATAGGGGGTCAGGTCGGAAGACCCATATGACGGCTGTTTCAGAAAGAAAGAACGGATTAAGTGGAAGGAGGCAGTCATCCAATTTTAAAAAAATCAAGAAAGAATTTCCAGAACTGAAGGACGTGACTGTCAGCTTAAAGGTGCACCCAGAGCGCCCAACACAATGAAAGAAAAAGGCCGCACCTCGACACGTTTTTCTGAAAGTCTCAGAACAGCAGGAACACGTAATCTTTTAGAGACAGAGAGAGGAAAAAAAAAAAAAACTCAGTGGAAAATTGCCCTTGAAATTTAGGGGAGAAAAGAACCCGTATCACTCTTTGAAACGATAGGAGACAGTGAAGGAAGCAAAAGAAGAGAAGATAAACTGGCCTTTACCACGGCCCCTGGGACCCAAGAGTGTGGGCTGCATGTCCACTCTGCCCCTCTGGGGACAGGATGAGGGGATTAGACCCTGACCTCGGGACTGCCCCCCTGCTTCCCCTGGCCCACCCCAGTGACAAGTGTTAGAGCGTCAGGTTCACAACCACGGTTGGAGTCTTGGGTGACGTCAGTCTTGCTGTCCTAAGTACACAGTGGTATAAAGCTTCCCAAATGGACTACTTTAAGTTGTTTGGATGAATGAATTCTGTTCCTTTTTTGTTTTATTACTTTATAGTCACAGTATAGTAAGTCAGCAGCAGAGCTGAATTCAGAACTGAATTCTCTTGACAGGAAAATGGATTTATATGAGGTTAGAGACGAACAGACAGACGACCGTGTCTGATGACTGGAACGGGCGATGTGGTAAGTGTTCTCTGTGTCGCATCTGGTACTGTGACTTTGCACCTTGCTGGTCTGTAGAATCCTCGAGTGTGTGGACTCTGTGTTCTGTGAGATACAAGCTCAGGTACTTGTTGGAGGCTGTGCCCGCCGGGGCAGCTCAGGAAATGCCCATGGCTGGCTTGGTATCATGATTTGGGATGAACGGCCACTCAGAGTTAAGGTCTAAAGGTGGGGCCAGGCGTCCTCTTCTGTCCCCATGTCCTGAAGTTCAGTTTCACTCTGGACCACTTTATTTTGGCTTTCATGTTCCATAAATGTAACCGATTTGCTCAAGAAAGAATTCAAAGTATTAGTCATGATTTCCTTTTCATAGGGGATAGGTGAAGTAATTTATTTTCTGGAAAAAAGACATGCTGTTATCACCTGTACTGAATTCTGTTGAAAACATGGAGTACTCAGAAATGCTCCTCTCCAAACGCTCCCCTTTGGGATAAAAAGGAAAGAGTGAATACAAAATTCTATTTTTCTCTAAAATTGAAATAGGCTTCAGATTTATTTGGCAAGACTGTATACAACCTGGCCCATTCTTTGGAGAAGGTGAGAACATTGATTCTATTAACCTTCTCAAGAAAAACACAGAAGTTTTGCAACAATGCTGTCACATGACTAAAAATTGTGTATGTACACAGTTTTCTCACAGCCATGATGTTCTTCTAAATGACTTGCCTGACGTAACGAGGGGACCAGCCCTGGTTGTCAGCTCTCAGTCTTATGTATGTTTATCATCTTCAGCTGAAAAGGATAGAAGTGAAGAGCTGTACTGAACCTGGAGAAGAGGACCAGCTTCGTTTTTTGAAAATCTGAATTAGACAAGGAAACAATCCAAATGTCCATTGACAGATGAATGGTTAAAGAAAACACGGCATATACACACAATGGAAAGTTATTCAGCCTAAACAAAGAAGGAAATCCTGCCATCTGTGACGACATGGATGAACCTGGAGAATGTTATGCTAGGTGAAATACAGCAGACACAGAATGACAAATACTGCCTGATTTCACTTATATGAGGAATCTAAACTAGTCAAACATATAAAAGTGGCAAGTAGAATAGAGGTTGCCAGGGGCTGGGGAAGGGGGAAATGGACAGTTGCTGTTCAATGGATACAAAGCTTCAGTTACACTAGAGGAAAAAGTTTTAGAGATCTACAGTACAACACAGCGCCTGTAGTTAACAATACTGGACTGTGCACTAAAAAATTTGTTAAGAGGGTAAATCTCACGTTAAGTGTTCTTACCACAAACAAAAACCACAGAGTGACACAAGGAAACTTTTGGAGGTGCTGGATATGTTTATTACCTTGATTGTGGTGATTGTATCATGGGTGTATGCATATGTCAAACTCACTGTATACATTAAACATGCAGTTTTTATTTTATATCAATTATACCTCAATAAAACTGTTAAAAGAAGAAAAAAATCTAAATTGTGGATGCTGTAAAGAAGAAAAATATTCAGCTCTTACAATTAATTGCTTTGTAAGAGTTAAATGATGGGATAATAATTGATTAGATTAGTTTAGAATGGAAACAATTTTCTGCATTTTATTTAAAGCCATGTGACTTCACATGATTTATACAGTTTCTGTTCTTGGTTGAAATGCTCATTTTCTACTCTGTGTGAATATCCCAGTAATATAGAATTATAGAAATGTGATTTTGGTCAATGATGGATTAATCTCTTTATGCAATGCCATACAATGTCCTGGATTAAGAACATAAACATTCTCACAAATCTCAGGGCAACTGAAGATGTAAATCTGTGTCTTGATCTTTGATCTTCTCCTGCCTGAATTACTCCATCTTTTAGGTACCCATTTCTGTCAATGATTCCATCCTTAAGATTTTTTTGTGTGTATTTTTTTTTTGGCTGCATTGGGTCTTCATTGCTGCGTGTGGGCTTTCTCTAGTTGCAGCAAGTGGGCGCTACTCCTTGTTGCGGTGCATGGGCTTCTAATTGCAGTGGCTTCTCTTGTTGCGGAGCACAGGCTCTAGGCACGTGGGCTTCAGTAGTTGCAGCATGAGGGCTCGGTAGTTGCAGCGTGCAGGCTCAGGAGTTGTGGCACACAGGCTTAGTTGCTCCACAGCACGTGGGATCTTCCCAGACCAGGGATCGAACCCATGTCCCCTGCATTGGCAGGTGGATTCTTAATCACTGTGCCACCAGGGAAGTCCCCACCCTCATGATTTCTTAGGTTGGAAAGCCTCAAGTCATCTTTCATTTGCCTTCATTCTCTAAATCTGTTATTTTACCAAGATTTCTTTACATAAATTTCTCTGATTTCTCCCCCGGGGATCCAGTCATCACTCTTGTGTAAATGAATGTGATGTCTTCCTATGAGTTCTGTCTGACTCCAGTTTCTCCAATCTACTTGCACACTGCTTTCAGATGAATCTTCCCAAACCAGGGCTCTCATTATGGCATTTTTCTGACCCCAGATCTATATTGGCTCCCTATTGCCTCTCATATAAACTCTACTCTTTTGTTGGCTGTTGCGGAATCATCATAATCTGCTTAATTCTATTTATCTAATCTTTTCTCTATTATTCTTAAACCTGGAATTTCTGTACTAAGCTGGGAAAACCAAAATGTGGATATTTAAACAGAATTTAGATGAGCTATACTAAGCACCCAGCTTAAGAGGCAAAATATGAAAAAACGGAACAGACCCTGATTTGCCTTGCATCTGTGTTTCCCTCCAAGTTGAAGCCTTAGTGATTTATAAGAGCTTCTTCAATAGACTGCAGTTTCTGTCTAGAGCTAGGGGTTTCTGATGGCTTTCTGCATTTCCTTTTGTGGCTTCCTTTTGTGATTAGATAGATAGCTATAGATATGATTCTTTGCCTTTCTTCTATTTGCTTCTAAGAGTTAATTTCTTTGATGAGTGTATGCTGGGTTTTGGTAAAAGAACAGATTTAGGTTTCATACTTATTTCTACGAGTGTGTGTGTACAAGTGTTCACTGAGGATTGTCACATTGCAAGCTGGTAGGTACTATCCTTCTCAAGACCTCTGAGAGGAGATAAGTATTTGAAGAGAAACATAGAAAACCACCCCCCTTTCACCTCTCTTGATAAATGTTCTAACTATTGTGGGTCCTAACAACTTGTAATATGTTGTTGCAATGACTGGAATGTGCGCAACTGGGAGGAGATTGAAACATGTTCAGAGTTCCACATATGTTGGAAGTCTTGCTGCCTCATTTTATTAAGTAGATAAGCATAATGACATATTATTTTCAGTAGTCTATGAGTCAGATTAAACTCTATTTTTTATTCTACTGTGTACCCCAGGGATGCCAAATCTACTCAACAGATGTTTAGGGAATGAGAGTCCTGGTAGCACAAACACTCCAAGTGGGTTTCTTCGTTATCTCCTGTGAATGTCACCCTCTGAGTCACTGTCCCTGCCACCCCCATGCCTTCCTCACAACCTATCCAACTCCTGCCCCTTCTTTTTTTTTTTTTTTTTTTTTGCGGTACGCGGGCCTCTCACTGTTGTGGCCTCTCCCGTTGCAGAGCACAGGCTCCGGACGCGCAGGCTCAGCGGCCATGGCTCACGGGCCCAGCCGCTCCGCGGCATGTGGGATCTTCCCGGACCGGGGCACGAACCCACGTCCCCTGCATCGGCAGGCGGACTCTCAACCACTGCGCCACCAGGGAAGCCCCTCCTTCCCCTTCTTGAAGACCAAGTTTGATCCAGCTTTTCTATGAAATCTTCTCAACTCTTTCATGCCCTTTTCCAAACTCTCTTCTCATTTACAATTAGTCCCTCACGGTTTACTGTGTAGATTGTCTCCAAAGATGGATACCATCTTTCCTGGTTCTCTCCCCTTCTTAGCACAGGGTAGGATTTCACTCACCTGCCCACTTAGAGTGAGGTGTGGCCACGTGACTCACTTTGGCCAGTGAGATGTGAGTGGACTCAACATGTGTCATTTCTGGGTGGAAGCATTAAGAGACGTCTTCTCCCCCTGGCACTGCAGTCAGCAATTGGAGATGGCAGTGCTATTAGCCTAGGCCAATGAGTGACTGTAGCGAGTGGTGCCCCCTGCTGGCCATTAGACATGGAACATGGACAAGAAATGAACCTTTGTTTAAGCCCCTAAAGTTGTTGGGTCTTTTGTGTCGGCAGCATAACATAGAGCCTATCCTGACTGATCCAGGTTATTCCCCATCCCTCATAATGCAGTATGTCTATATTTTGAAATTGAATGCTGGGAGGCCAAAGAACTAACTTATTTACTCCTGCTGTAGATCGAATTCCTCTTGTCAGGCATTCACATTTTCTTTGGAGGTCCTGGAATTACTGATGGATAATGAGATCAAATACCATGGACTGATAGGATTCTGTATAAACCTTCCTTTCCTCTAAAAGAAGGCCCTGGAGGAATCATTGTGCCAAGAGGCTCCCTCTTCTATTTCTGATATTTAAGGCCAGGGATCTTAGTTAAAGGAAAGTGTGGTGCAAGGAAAGTGTGTGAGATCACTCCTTTATATATTTCCCCAAAGCTTAGCATCAGCCCAGATCACAGGTGAAGGATCCGCAAATATTTGGCTAGGTGGTTAGAAAACACAGGCTAGTCTAATGAGCTGTGATGTTTCTTCGGACTTGGACACATTTTTGGCTCTGGTTGCCATGGCGACCCTCCAGGACTTAACTCTCAGTTGATCAGCTTTCCCTGGATACCAGATGCTTCAGCTGCGGTCCAGGGCCTCCGGGGTACAGACCCTGGTGCTTCCTGTGTAGTCACAGCTGCCCTTTCATTTGGAGAGAGTAGGACTTGCTGGTGAATTGGTCGCTGAATTGCTTAATTTCCGTTTTGGAAAGTCTGGGTAAATCTCTTCTTTGGGTTAAGTTATAGCTCCCCTGAGTCTCAATTAATGCCTCTGGCTTTCTGACATGTTTTGTGGTTGAGTCCTGTCCTAGGAGCTACTGGGTTAGTACCGGGGCTGTTATACCCATCATTGCTATAAAAATGCTGCAGTCTACGAAGGTGTCACAGGCAAACGTTGCTATGGTGAGCGCTCCACATGCTGGGAAACTCTCTACTCCATCATCACTTCCTACAGCACGGTCCCCTCCAATGCCGTTTGGATATGCTCATTCCCATTGAATGACCACAGCCATGGTCAAGATCTCCATCTCATCAAGCCCGTACTACTTGTATAGGCTTCCTGGCCAGTCGTTTTGCTGCCACTGGGCTCTTTCCTCTTTTCTTCTCCAGGGACTCATATAGACTGTGCTAGACGGAGCCCCTTTGGCTGTAAGGAACGCCTGCCTTTAGAAGGTGGCACGTCCGAAACCTAGGGACAGGAAAATGGCTGTGTCTCAGGATTTACTGGAACCCAGGGACTTAGAAGCCACCAAGAATCTCTCTTCCTCCTTTCTGCTCATCATGTAACACTCTTCTCTGCTCAGCAAGCCGCAGTATCAGCATCCACATTGTAGGAACGATGGCCACCCAGCGTCAGTGATTCACATCTAACAGCTGCCGCACCAGGGCTGGGTCATAGAAAACATTGTTGCCCATGGAAACCATGTGGATGGAGGCGGATGGCGGAAAAAGGTTCCCAGAAGAAAGGGGCTGCTTGTCTGACAAACAAGAGTGCCTGTTACCCCCAAGCAACAGGAAGAATCTTCCTTGAGTGCCTTCCACACCTGCTGCACGTGAGTCACCAACCCTCAGACAACCTGCCTGTTTCCATCTCTGAGTTTTATGGATATCGTTGGTTCACCATCTTGAAATACCCCTGCTCTTTGGAAAGCTGTCTTCCTTTTCTCCTACAAAACTCACCTTCTGCACAAATATTTTCAACCACCTCTACTGTATCCAGAAATCCTTCCCACTCTTGCTTGTTGTAGAGTTGGCTGTGGGCAAATGAATATGTGTATACAAATATAAATGTCAGCTGTGGCTTCACGTCTCCTGCAGATCTCTGTACAAAGAATTGGAACCCCCAGTTCTCCTGGCTTTGGAAGCTCACAGCCCTCCTGAGCTCGTTACGATTCTCCAAGGGGGTTCAGGTGCCTCTCACACAATCTCTACAGGGTTGATTCTGGCTTAAACCCCCCCCCCTCCCCGCCCCGTGTGTTCTAACAAACCAGACCAAACCCAACCTATGCATAAGCACTTGCACAAAGTGTACGTGGGCCCAGCAGACTTTACCAAAGCTGTGTGTGCAGAGACGGAAGGGGGAGGGGCTGCCTCTCAGCAGCACACAAAACTCAGAAGGCAGAGAATTCTCTGCCATTAACCAGCCTCTGCTGCTCCACCATCGACCCTGGCCCATCAGGCATCGTGTTGGAGCCTTCCTACTGCTCTTCCCTCTTGCCCTATTCACTCATCTCTTCCCCCTTCTCGGAAGCAAAACCGATCGATTGCCCCCTTTTCAGGTCATCTTGCTGTTCTCCGTGTGAAACCGAAGTTGCGGCCAGAAACTAGATCCGAGCCCCATCAGGGGTGCCTGGCTGCCCAGGGTCCAGCTCACGGGAGTTGCTTTCTGCTCAGGTACTAATCCCTGGTCCAATAGGCTGTGACTGGGGAGCAGAGCTGGTCTTCTGTATAACACAGAGCACGGGGCACTGCCGCTCATGCAGGAGAGGGTGGGTTGGGACCATGCTCCCAGAACGGGGCTGCTTCCCAGAGGGGGGTATGGACACCTCCACAGTGGGTGGGTGACTCTGGGCAGCGGGTAGATGTAAGGAAATAGCACGTGGATGGGCGAGAGTATTAATTTTTGTTTCCTTACTTACAGACAGCCATGAGGGATATACCCGAGCAAGATACAGCGTTTCACCATGCACTGGAGCTAAGTATAAATTTTTGAGGAGAGACTGTGGTGAGTCTGCCGGGGAGAAGTCCCAGGCTGAGGCAGATGGGCCAGGGAGGGGGCGGGCCCGGGATGGGAGGCTAGCAGAGCTCTCTGTGGACCCCGTACACGGATGGAGTGGAGGAGCTGTGGGACCAGCTCAACAGAAGGGCTTCCATTGCAAGCTCAGGAGGACATGGAAAGGAAAGAAGGGGATTAGGATTGAGGAGACAGAGAGCTCTGATGGATGCCGGCAGCCTGGCTCAGAGAGGCTAAGCCGGGTAGGACGGTGCCAGGAGAAAGGCTTGTTCGAGATGCCCTGGGGCAGAGCCCAGGCGACACTCTCTAAAGTGGCAACTGGAGTGATGGCCAAAGCCAAGGTTCTCCCTGAAGTTCAAAAGGTGGGAACCAGACTGGAGCCCAGCTGGGAAAAGACCCTGCTCCTCAAGGGACCTCGAAGACTGAGAGAAGATGCAGGACTGGACGGCAGAAGAGGGAAAGGACGGGGGACCCAGGGGAAAGGCGAGAGGAGGACCTCAGAGGAGTGAGCCCCAGACCTGGCCGCCGAGAAAGCTCCATGGGGGGCAGGGACCGCGCGGGGCTTGTTTCGCGCTCGGTACAGTGCCCGGCACGTCGTAGGTGCTCAATGTACATCTGCTGATCCAAGCGTGAGTGTGCTCACAGGACACATCATACAGTTGATGCCGGTGCCAAATGCATTTGGGGCCAGCTCAATAATGCACTTCAGGAAATATTCAGGTCACACTAGAAGCTTAAAGCTCCGAGGGGGCTTCCCTGGTGGCGCAGCGGTTGAGAGTCCGCCTGCCGATGCAGGGGACGCGGGTTCGTGCCCCGGTCCGGGAGGATCCCACATGCCGCGGAGCGGCTGGGCCTGTGAGCCATGGCCGCTGAGCCTGCGCGTCCGGAGCCTGTGCTCCGCAACCGGAGAGGCCGCGACAGTGAGAGGCCCGCGTACCGCAAAAAAAAAAAAAAAAAAAAAAAAAAAAATGCTCCGAGGAATCCTGAAGGAAAGAAACGTGTCTAACTTGCCTTAAGTCAATTGTTGCCATACTTATATGGGCAGAGCCTTCCCCCGGCCCAGCTCCCGTGACGCCTGTCAACACTTGGAGGAGCCCAGGTTCCTTGCAAGGGACAGAGAGAGACCCAGGAAGGAGCTGGCAGCTGTGCCAAGACCTGAGCTGTTGGTGCTGGGAGGAGGAGAGGGGGGCGGGCAGGCTGCGGTGACAGAGAGGGTAAGTGTGGAGCCTGAGGGGACAAGGGGACGTCCTGCCTCCCCTTGGGCGGGTTTGCCAAGAGAAGTGGGGACAGAGCCTGCAGCTGGGGAAGCAGTGGGGGAAGGATGATTTCACAGGGTCACATGTTCAGCCCACTCAAGGGTGGGCAGGGGCCACGCAGCAGCCCTTGCTCTGACAGCCCACAGCCCTTTGTCAGACGTGGAGGTTCTCTTCGGAGATCTATCACATGGCTCCCCTGAAGCCAAGGAACATTTTCTGTCAATTTCTTTTTTTTTTTTTTGCGGTACGCGGGCCTCTCGCTGTCGTGGCCTCTCCCACTGCGGAGCACAGGCTCCGGACGCGCAGGCTCAGTGGCCATGGCTCACGGGCCCAGCCGCTCCGCGGCATGTGGGATCTTCCTGGACCGGGGCACGAACCCGTGTCCCCTGCATCGGCAGGCGGACTCTCAACCACTGTGCCACCAGGGAAGCCCGCTGTCAACTTTTTATATAATTTCTTTCTTCTTTCTTTCCTCCCTCCCTCCCTCTCCCTCCCTCCATCCCTTCCTTTTCCTTAGGAAGCGGGTATTTGTGTCTCTTTTCCCCCATAATGTGGAGACCATGAGAGAAGCATCCTTCCTCCTCATCCTCTGACTCTGGATGTATCCTCGTTCATTCATTCAGTATCTGGAGTGCCACTGAGCGGGGTGGGGGAATATAGCCCTCAAGTCTTAGGTGAGTAGCTTCAACCTAGCAATAATTAAATAATAATAAAAAAGAACAAGACAATCTAATTGAATTCCGAAGTAGAAAGTCTACGCCAGTGATTTTTCATACTTGATCATTTAGAATCACTAGGGAAATTAAAAAAACAAACAAACATACTCCTGAGTTCCATGCCTGAATCAGTTCCATGCCTGACTTTTAACCTTTGACATTCTAACAGCTTCCCAGAAAATACTTATAGCGCTTGCCCGGCTTGGCACGGTGAATCAGTGTTTGCAAAATGCTGTAGATGACAGACCAGCTCTTTGAAGTCAAGGACGGAACAACATCTGACCAGCTGGGTTATCACGCTTGTCCCATTTGCTAATGAGGAAGGTGCCAGAGAGGGATCTGGCCCTGGGGACCAGCCAGTCCTCTGCTGCACAGAGACCTGCTCACGTGTCCTAAACCTCTAGACCCACGCGCTGCGTTTCTGCTCTCCATGCCGTGAAAGGGTGCAGGTGACCTGTTACACTTCTCTTTGGTGCCAGGGGCCCCCATGAAGCTTCAGGCTCCAGATTTGCCTGTTAAAGTTCCATCTGTTTCCTCTTTTACCCAGATTCACTGTGTGGGGCAATGATATGAAAGACTTTCCTGAAAGCTGTGAAAGATCATTGAAAACTATTGGGAAAATAACTCAATAATAATAACAACAATAATTCTATTTCAAACCCTACGTTCCTTAAGCATGCTTTTTACCCCCAGAGTGTTTTCAAAGCATCTGCGATTGCTTTGGGGCTGGCTTTTACTGTGAGCATCTTCCTAACTGATACTTCATCTGAGGCCCCATTCACTTTTTCATAAGTTTAGTCATACGTAGAGATCCTACAGCCATAGCAACTCACTCCAAATAACTCATTTAGGGTAATTACACAGAGAGAGTCTGTACCAGGTATTTTAATAATATCACTATATTATTTAATACTATCTCACTGAACTGCATTTGAACAGTTCAGTGGGATCCCTGAGCTATTCCTTCTCAAACCACGTAGTACACATTTTGGAAACTTTATTAAAATACTACATATCCTTCTCCCCCCACACACCTTTTAGTCTTTATTTATTGCTTTAGTTCACTCCTGGATTCTCTTCTCTAGCTGCGGGTAAGGAGAACCATGGATAAATTCATGCTTTGCTTTAAAGCGACAGAACTAGAAATGTCTGATTTCTCTCTGTTTGGAAAAATTGAGTAGCCGCAGAAAATCCTTAGGACAGTGTTTACACGAGGGAGATTCCCCCTGCTCATCCTTCCTTCCCTTCTTCCTTCTTTCTTTCCTCCTTCCCTCCCTTCCTTCCTTCCACACTTACTAAATAACCGTACTGTGTCAGACAGTGTTCTAGATTCTGAGTCAGACACAAAGGTAAACAGAATACAGTCTGTGAAGTTATCTGAAGATGCCACAGCAGGCCTTGGGGATGCTTTTCTGCCTCATGGTTTCTTTTTCTGCAGACTGCTCTGTTCATGGTACAAAACTCCTGGGTCAGAGACGTGGGATTTTATTTCTCACAGCAACAGATGATGAGAATTTTTTTTGCACTAGCTTTGAGCTACAGTTCCCACAGGGCAACCCGAACAGGGCCAGATGACACCCATGACTGCAGGGGCTTTTATTATAGGAGAGGATTTCTGAGTTTAGAGAACCCAAAACTTTTACAGTGGGCGGCACGCCTGCCCTTTTCTCCAAAAGAAGGTCTTACCTCTGTCTTCTGAGGCTGTCCGACACCCTTCTTTAAGTTCAAAGAAAAAGAGAGCAGCTGACAAATCTGAAGTGCGGTGTAAGTGGATTTTCCCCCTCTGGGTTAAGGACCCAGATACTGTCCCTGCTCTGCTCTGTCTTCTCCATCTGACCCTCCACCTAGTTCCATATTCTGCTTAAACCAGGAATACAAACCTTAGCCCTAAGTCCTGGGCACCAGTTTTAGATCCATTTATCAAGAGCCGGGGTTGGCCAACTACAGTCCACCAGCCAAATCTAGCTTGCGGTCTGGTTTTGTACATCTCTGGAGCTAGGAATGACTTTAAATTTTAAAAAGGCTGCGAAAAAGAGAGAGGGAAGCAAGCAGGGAGGAATATCAGACGGGGGCAGCCACAAAACCTAAAATATTTACTATCTCGACCTTTATAGGAAACATTTGCCAACTCCCATTCTAGAAATTGAGTCACGTGATAGGAGAAAGGCGACCTATCGGAAAATAGCGGCTACACCATCCCCAGGGCGGATAGGATGCTGGAGGCCTGCGATGACCTGCTGCCTTTTCATTCTTTGAGGAGACCTGCTCCCCTCCCTGGTAGAAAGTGGACTGTGCGACCCTCTGACCCTCCTCCTGTCTTAGAAGATGCAGATTTCTTAGGTTATAAAATTATACTCTCTGTGTGTGAATGAAATCAGAAAAGTGAAGAAGAGAATGTGAATTATTGTTCCGATTATGATATGTGATTTAGACAAACGAGGAGCCTCGACTCAGCTGCCTCTCCCAGTCAGGTGCAGCTACAGCATCAGTTAGGACTTAGACGATGTTCTCAGATCCAGGGAATGAGTTGCCGAGAGCCAGGAAAATAATACTAAAGTGTCTGAGCATGCAGGGAGCTAGTGGGACAGCTGCTCCAATGGATTTCCCTTGTGTCGTCAACCATCCGAGCTCTGTAAAAATCCCCTCTTTTCAAAATCATCTTGGAGTCCCTGAGCCTTCAGATTCCTGCAGTATCTCATTTTTTTAACCTCTCCATTGACATAAAGATCTAAGATGTTTGCTCATACCTCCCATACATTGAAACATGCTCTCAAAAATATGGAAAATTGAAAAATATGCTTGAGAATATTGATGCTTATCTTATAATGACTGTGGGGTACTTTCTTCCTCCAGGCCCTTTCTAAGGTTCACTCCAGCCTCTAACCTTGGCCTTGGAATGTGGCAGGCAGTGGAGTGATGTAGGCCACAGGAGACTTGACTTAAAGTCAGATTTTGACTAAATCAAGAGCGTTATTAAAAGAAGTGGAAATTTGAATGATGGTGTTTGCTACCTTGAAGCAAAATAGTAGTTTTAAATCAGAATATTCTATCATCTTAGAAATAGATGGTAATAAAATGTGGCATTTGAATGACGTTTCAGAGGATTGGGATTATACTGAATATTTTTCTAATATTTATCTAATTCTCACTGGCTGACTACGGAGTATAGAAAGACAACTGGTATGCTCTAAGGGCTGTGTATGTGTTAACTTAATTCCCACATGCCATGAGGAAGATGCTACTGTGATCCTCATTTGACAGGAGAGGAAACTGAGGCACAGAGAGCAAATGGCTTAGCTCACACGCAAAGCCTGATGATTTATTTCCAGAGCTCCTAGCCTTTCTTGACCAACACCTCAAATTCTCAGAATTCCTAGTTATGTGCTGGAAGAGTGATTCCCATCAATGGTCATAAATTAGAATCACCTGGGAAATGTTAAGGAAAATAATGTGGACTGGCTCTCACTCAGACTTGCCTATTGGTGTTGCTGCTATATTTAGGGACACCTCCTAACATGTGATGTGGATGGAGAATCACTCCTCTAAGGGGTTGTCTTAAGGTTCAAGTACATGCAATTGACACTTGGATTCTTATTTCATTGGTCAGGGTAGGAACCCAGGTGTTGGTAATATTTAAAAGCTCTCACATTATTCTCATGCATGCCTATGGTTGAATATTAGAAACTCACTGCTCTTTGTCGGGCAACATTGAAGAGACATAATTAATGTCATGTTCCACCTAAACATCCTTAAAGACCATTTCATTAGGCAGCTCTTAACCTAAAGGAGTTTTCATGCTTCACACCAGTGTTTAAATCTGACTCAAAACAAAGACCTCTTTTAAAAGGAAATATGCTGTTTCACCAAATTTAGACGTAATGTCACTCACCCACGGAAGTTAATTTTTAAAAATCAATATAATGCCCTGGGTGTTCAGTAAAGGGTAACTAAAAAGAAAATAATTTATAATAAAATATTACAGCTTTAATGTTCAACATGTAAGTGCTCAGGCACAGCTACATAAAGGGATGTAGTTGGGCTGTCACCCACACCATCTTGAATGTGGCCGCTAGGAACACACACTGCCTCGGGAGTGTCACAGCGACTGCCATCCTTGAGCTGTGTTGCTGTGGGTGTTGTGATCTTTTGAAATCATGAACGACTCTTGGTAAAATTTTGAAGACACAACGTCCAATTTTCTCTTTGACTTACATGATGGTTGCGTTCTTGGAAAAGTCAGTGTCTACTAAAACTGTTCAAAAATACTTTCTAGTTGGATATAAAAGTGGAGTGGGGTTCCGGGATCAGAAAGCTATAAACAAGTTTCTCACCTACGTAGCTGTCTGGTGGGACATTGAAAAGTTGTACAAAACTGTCTTCTGTGTTCCTGGCCTCCATCCCCTCAGTGCAGGAACACCCAACCTTCACAGTTATCAAAAAAAAAAGGCCCTACACATTTCCCAAACGTTCCCTAGGGGGCGGTAGCCCTCCACTGAGAACTGCTGGTTAGACTTGATGACTTAGAAACGACTTTTTTCCAGGCTAAATCCACACGGGTGAGTGTGTTATTGGCAAGCAAATGTCTACCGTCCTCTAGGTATAAAGAAGCACGCGTGCTATGGAAGGAGCCAAGCTAAGGGAAGCCGGCCTTTGTCTGGACTCGTACGAGGCTGCCCCCGCACAATGGCACAGAGAGAGGAGACTTGAAGGGTTGCTCTGCCGCTTTGGCCGTCCGTGATATTGGTGACTCAGTTATAAGGACACAAGCTGATGATATCTGACCTGAGTCTGCTAGAATCCAATATCTTAGAAGTGGATCTGCCAGAAAATACAGAAGATGAATTTTTGGAAGCTCTGTTGGAAACTGTGATCTGCTACGTTAAGTGAGCTACGCTTTCCAATATCTCCATCAAGACAGACTTCCCTGGAGCCTGCGTACATGGGGACATTCTTAGACTTTCGCGTGGAGCCAGACCTTCCCACTTACTTTCATTCTCTGGCTAAATGAGAAAATGGGTGCTTCTGGGGGTGAAATGCTTCCCAACTACTAGGAAATTGTTATGGTGACTTGGTAGTTCATGAATCATGGAGGATTACCGTGGGAACTCACAAAGACCCAGAGATGCACACCAAATACAGACGCTAAAAGTACATCAGTGGTGTTGAGAGAAGTACCTTATTTTCCATTTTGAACAGTCTCTGTTTTAAAGCTATGAATAATGTCTCCTGCTCTTTCCAAATCATTTTCTTCTAGGCAGCCTTCATATTATAACACATATGTACATCGTCTATTTTCTTTAAATGCCATTTGCTATGGGAGAGAGTTGATTCTTTTTTAGGGGGGCTCTTTCTTTTTTCTAATTAATTAATTTATTTTAAATTTTTGGCTGCGTTGGGTCTTTGTTGCTGCATGTGGGCTTTCTCTAGTTGTGGTGAGCGGGGGCTACTCTGTGTTGCGGTGCACGGGCTTCTCATTGTGGTGGTTTCTCTTTGTGGCAGGGCACGGGCTCTAGGCATGTAGGCTTCAGTAGTTGTGGCACGTGGGCTCAGTAGTTGTGGCGCACGGGCTTAGCTGCTCCGCAGCATGTGGGATCTTCCCGGACCAGGGCTCGAACCTGTGTCCCTTGCATTGGCAGGTGGATTCTTAACCACTGCGCCACCAGGGAAGTCCCGAGAGTTGCTTCTTAACTCGTGTTACTCTCACATATTCTGGTGAGAGATCGGTGGCATGGCTTCTCTCTGGGGAAAGGAGTCACAGGTAGTTGCTTGCTGGTTCTCTTGGTGAAGCTCCTGGAAGAGCCAAGCCTGCCACTCTGGACTCAGAAGTTCTCGTGTGTACCTTAGGCTGCTTCATTTGGCTCCAAAGGGAGGATTCTTGGGAAGTTTTGAACTGGGTGACAGCAGCATTTTAGACTGTTATTAATTCATGATTCAGAGCCAAAATCAGAGAAAATACATTATGATGACGTCCACCATGTCAGAACTACCAATATTTAAAAATCTTTCATGAATACATTTGGGAAATATAATTGCTGGTATAAAATATTCTGGTTTAACCACCCACCATGAAAGGAAAAAACTTGAACTGAAAATCCTGATTTTGGAAGAGAGAATATAAATTTTAAAAGACAGTGGTCTGCTTTGTTGGAAAACACACGAGATTCAGGATCCAGGAGGCCTGTGTTAACATCTTGACTCCCTTTATTTACCAGCCGAGGGACCTAATAAGTTACTTAATGCTCTGAGTCTCAGGTTCTTTTTTTTTTTTTTTTGCGGTACGTGGGCCTCTCACTGTTGTGGCCTCTCCCATTGCGGAGCACAGGCTCCGGATGCGCAGGCTCAGCGGCCATGGCTCACGGGCCCAGCCACGTGGCGGCATGTGGGATATTCCCGGACCGGGGCATGAACCCGTGTCCCCTGCATCGGCAGGCAGACTCTCAACCACTGGACCACCAGGGAAGCCCTCTTTTTTTAAAAAAAAAATTAATTAATTAATTTATTTATTTTTGGCTGTGCTGGGTCTTTGTTGCAGTGTGTGGGCTTCTCATTGCGGTGGCTTCTCTTCTTGCGGAGCATGGGCTCTAGGCACACGGGCTCAGTAGTTGTGGCACATGGGCTTAGCTGCTCCTTGGCATGTGGTATCTTCCCGGACCAGAGCTCGAGCCAGTGTCCCCTGCACTGGCAGGTGGATTCTTAACCACTGTGCCACCAGGGAAGTCCAAGTCTGAGGTTCTTTACCTGAAAAATATGATTCAAAATATCTATTTTGCAAAGTGATGTTTTGCACAAGGCTAAATGTGAGAGAGACAGACAGACAGAATAGTCAAAGACCAAACTGTTAATCCTATCACCAGCCAGGAATAACAATTGGGAAATTAATTTATTACACCCTGTTTTATGGTTAACCAAACTAAATGTTTATTTAGCTAGGATATTGTGTCTTGATAATGGTATTCCCCAAAAGAGAAAGTATTAATGATGTAGATATACTCTGTTACCACAAATTTTGCATTGCACACTGGGGAGTTAAGTTTGGTTGTCACCCCTTCAGGTTTTAACACTTTTGACTGTGTCAAAAATCAATGGTTCTCAGTAATTTGGGGAGAAACATTCCTTTGAGAATCTAATGAGAGCTCACCAAAAAAACCCCAAGTGTCTTCATACATCCACAAAAGTTTGCATATGATTTTAGGGGCCTCACAGACCACAGAATTCCATACAAGGATCTCTCCGGGGGTCTGTGAACCTTGTATCTGAAATCCCAGAACACACGCTTATTAAGAGAGAGCTTTTATTTTGGGGGTTCTCAATTTTGATAACCATTGCCAGAATTTTATTTTATTTTAAGCTAACATATACAACAAATTGCTTGTTAAAAGAGAACAGAGGTCACGGAAAAAATAAATCTGCTCCCAAATTGTGTATAATCCGTGTTTGTTCTCTGCAAACGCTTGGTGAGGAAAGAGGGAAATATTTGAGAGAGGTGTTTATGACACTGGGCATTTGTAATGAACTGTGGTTTGAACATCCCTGAAGCAGCTCACTTTGTCTCATTGCTTAGAATGATTTCTTCCAGGGCCCGGCCTCTCGCAAAGGAGAAAGGGGAGGGGATGGGGATGGGTTTGAACTACTGAACAAGGTGGACTGGGGACTTGGCTTCCTGGAGCCTTCCTTGTTGTTAGGTGGTTGCTCTCGGGAGGGTAGGAAAGGAGAAGATGTGTAATTGACTTGCAGCTCAGAGAGAGATTTTCCTTCCGTTTGAGGTTCATCTGAAGCTTACTCCCTGGAAGGATGATGCTTCCTTATCATTTACGCCTTTTGCCAATTGCTTTATCAGATCTGGACCTGCTATTGGCCTCACGGAGGGAGAGTTTTGTTTGGGCTGAGCTGGAGAACTTCAAGGCCAGTTCTGAAAGTCTGGGCACTTAGGGGAAATGAAACCTACAAGTGATCTTGGATAAGGTCATTCCACCTCTCAGTTCTCTCAATGTAAAAATAACTGAAGCAAGACTTAATCATCTCTGTGGTTTACCCATTTGGTGATTTCATTCAATTCAACAAATATTTATTGAGAGCTATTTGCCAGGAATGTTCTAGGCACTTGGAATAGATCAGCAAACAAAACAAACAAAATTCACTGTCCCCCTGGAGGGCATGGTGTGAGGGTCTGGGAGCGGGTATTGGGAGCTGTCATTGTTCATGGGGCAGTGGGTCATTGAGAAGGAGAGATGGGGCAAAGCTTTCCAGGCAAAGAGAACAGCCAGGGCAAAGGCCCTGAGGCTGGCATGACTGTTGCAGATTGGGAGGGATAGTAGAGTGTGAGGTCAGGGACGTAATGGGAGGTGGACACAACTCCATGCATGCCCAGATTGGCAAATGGAACTTGGGCTGGGTTTTGAGCCCCATCTACCCCCTAGGCCATGAACGACCCCCTCAGTGTGGAACAGCCTACAAAATATGCAAAGTAGGGGGTGCCCTGAGAAGCCGCAGATCAATTCATCTAAAAAGGAAAGACGACAGTCCCCTTCCTCTAGGTCATGATGGCTTTCGGTTCAACACAATTGCAGTGACTTGGTGTCCACGAGCAAAACTTCTGAGGCCCCAGGACTGGGCTCTTCTTCCATGAAATCCCCTACCAGGGGCTCCTGGGTGTCTCACATGTGCTCGAAAATAACCTCATCAGTCCTTCTGGCTCACCACATGTCCTTTTGCTTTGCCTTTTCCCAGTTTGTCAGTGTCGCTGAGAACTTGGCATTGACCACGGGGCATTCTGGTCTGGTCGCTCAGGGATCTTGGCCCAGGGTCAGCTGTCTGTCCCAGGGCTGCACTAGGCTCTCCTGATGGTTACTGACCCTCTTCCAGACCCTCAGCTGGGACCCTTGCCGCAGAGGCCTCCCGAGTGGAGGGTACAGAGAGTGATCATTGGAGTCAGGAAAAGAAAAACCTCTACACTGAATCAATTTCACTTTGAACTTTGAACTTTACAAAGAATTGGCTGTATGACTTGGGCTACTTACCCAAACTTTCTGCATGTGTAAAATGGGAATCATGATAGCATCTTGTCCTCAGGGTACTTTTGTAAGGGGGTAACTGACACAGTACACGTAAAGCACTTAGCACACTCTCTGGCACAAAATATGTGCTCAGTAAATTTATTTTTTAAATCTGAATTTTCTGGAACAGTACTGATTTAAATTTTTTCCCATGGTACCTTCAGAAAGGTGTTAAGTATAAGTTGGTACAACGTTTCCATAGAAAAAGTTGGTGAGGGGCTTCCCTGGTGGTGCAGTGGTTGGGAGTCTGCCTGCCAGTGCAGGGGACATGGGTTCAAGCCCTGGTCTGGGAAGATCCCACATGCCGCGGAGCAACTAGCCCCGTGAGCCACAATTACTGAGCCTGCGCGGCGTCTGGAGCCTGTGCTCTGCAGCAAGAGAGGCTGCAATAGTGAGAGGCCTGCGCACCGCGATGAGGAGTGGCCCCCACTTGCCACAACTAGAGAAAGCCTTCGCACAGAAACGAAGACCCAACACAGCCATAAATAAATAAATAAAAATTAAAAAAAAAAAAGTTGGTGATGTATATGAAGAGATATAAAAGAATTTTATCCCATTGTACAGTATTTCTTATTTTTTTAAATTTAATTAATTAATTTTTGGCTGCGTTGGGTCTTCGTTGCTGCGCGTGGGCTTTCTCTAGTTGCGGTGAGCAGGGGCTACTCTGTTGAGGTGCACGGGCTTCTCATTACGGTGGCTTCTCTTGTGGTGGAGCACGGGCTCTAGGCACTCAGGCTTCAGTAGTTCTGGCTCGTGGGCTCTAGAGCGCAGGCTCAGTAGTTGGGGTGCACAGGCTTATCTGCTCTGCGGCATGTGGGATCTTCCCAGACCAGGGCTCGAGCCCATGTCCCCTGCGTTGGCAGGTGGATTCTTAACCACTGCACCACCAGGGAAGTCCCCTGTTATACAGAACTTTTGCTTCTTGGCTATGCTGTGCTGTGGAAATTTTCAGAAGTGTGAACAAAGATATATGTTCAAGAATGTTTATTACAGTGTTTTAATAATGGCAAAAAATTGATGGCAGGGCTTCCCTGGTGGCGCGGTGGTTGAGAGTCCGCCTGCCGATGCAGGGGACGCGGGTTCGTGCCCCGGTCCGGGAAGATCCCACATACCGCGGAGTGGCTGGGCCCGTGAGCCATGGCCGCTGAGCCTGCGCGTCCGGAGCCTGTGCTCCGCAGCGGGAGAGGCCGCAACAGTGAGAGGCCCGCGTACCGCAAAAAAAAAGAAAGAAGAAAAAAGTAAGGCTTACACAGAATCTTCAATGACATGAGAAAATCCTTGTGCCATAGCTTTAATTGGAAAATTCAGGAAGCAAAATTATATACAGTATACTACTCAACTTGATAAAAAAATTGTCTTCTGTTATAGGCAAAGACTGAAGAGGAATATGGATTAAAATGTAACATTTCTGGATGTAGATGTTTCTGGATGGTGGAATTACAGATGTTTTTAGTTTCTTCTTTGACTTTTCTGTACTTTCTAAGATAAACATGAATTACTTTTTTAAGCAGGAAAAAAAGCAGCACATTTTATTTTTAATTTTATTTTTAAATAATGTGGTAAGTACACGCATACTTATCAGACCCTGTGTCTGGAATTTTATTTGGAAAATATGGTTACAGTAAATATAGGTCAACTACTTTCCAAGATTTCTTAATTGGAAACTTAAAAAAAACCTTCTAAATAAATTATTTCCTGGACTAGATCTGGATGTGAAGGGAAAATAAAATTTTCAAGGAGATGGAATAATGCCTTCAACATCCCCATGTACAAATAACTCTCCCCTTTGGGCCTTCGGGACAGTGTTAGGGTGGGGCTTCTTCTGTTTCTTTTGAGAAACAGCTCCAAGGCCTAGAAGACCATCTGGGCCAAGGGACAAACTTAGCTTTAGAGAAAAATAGCTATCCTTGATCTTATCGCTGTAATGTCAATATGACAACAGGAAATGCAAAAGAAAATTGTTTTGTCTGGGAGTGGCAGCCCTTGGCAGGTGTTACTACAACAGGCAACCATATTTCCAATAGTGTCCTTTATTTTTAGAGAGTCCTGAATAGAAGAGCTTGCAGTATATAAAAGCGGCATGATAAAATGGTATGGTACAGGGCTTCTCAAATCTTAACACACGTAGAAATCACCTGGGGCCCGAGTTACAAAGCAGCTTTCCCTTCAGTGGGTGTGGGCAGGGCCCCAGATCCTGCATTTCTGTCCAGCTCCCAGGTGATGTGAGTCCTGCTGGGCGAGGACCACACCTTGTCCTATATGAAGGTATAGGACACCGCAAAGGCTTTGTATGTTTCCTAGGAAGAGAGGAGGTGGGAGCTGGGCTGCTGGCTTATCACTTCATGAAGGTCTTCCCAGAGTACTGTAGACCACGGTGCTAGTCCAGTGGCTCTTAACTTTCCTGTACTGCAGAACCACCCAGTATATTTAAAAAAAACAGAGTGAGATGCCTGGGTTCCACCTTACAGAGATTTTGATTCGGTTGGTCCTGGGCGTCCCTTTTTCAAAAGCTCTCCAGGTGGTTTTGATGGACACTGAGAGTTGAGAACACTTACCTGGCCCCTTCCTGACCTGCATTGACTGGTCAGCTTGGCTCAGGGGTGTTTCTGCTCCTCCTGGCAGCCCCGGTGCCCCTCCCCTTTCCTCAAGAGACCCCCTTACTTGAAGCATATTCTCAGCCTTATGCATCTTGATTCCAGAAGAATCTTCAGAATGAGATAGAGGGTGCTGACCCAGCTCTCCTGCCCCACTGCTAAGTGGGCATTTGCTGTGGTTGCCTCCTGATGGACCCCAAGAGCAGCCGGTTGGAAAACGTTAGTAGATTAATTTGGAATCTGGCATTTTTGTGACCCCCAGTCAACACGCAGGAAGCTAGTGGAGGATTTCGACAACATTTGCGGCTCTGGATCTCGCCAGAAACTCCCGAAGATTCCAAAACTGGATTTTGTTTTAGAGGTAGAAGTTGATAAACGCTAAAAACTTAACTCCTGGGCTTCCCTGGTGGCGCAGTGGTTGAGAGTCCGCCTGCCGATGCAGGGGACGCGGGTTCCTGCCCCGGTCCGGGAAGATCCCACATGCCGTGGAGCGGCTGGGCCCGTGAGCCATGGCCGCTGAGCCTGCGCGTCCGGAGCCTGTGCTCTGCAACGGGAGAGGCCACAACAGTGAGAGGCCCACTCACCGCAAAAAAGAAAAACCCTTAACTTCCTTCCCTCTTTATTAGTAAAATGAAAAGATCTGGGAAAGAAGAATTAATGATGCACACAAGAAAACGGTTTACATTCCAAAGCAATGCCTTCTCTGACCTCCAGTGAAATAGCTTTAAGAAAACTCAATAATACCCGCGATGGGCAACTACCTTTGGTGGCACAGGAGGTCAGAAAGGAGAAATACTCAGTTTCCTCATTTACAAAAAAAGTTGAGTTGTGGAAAAATGAGAACTGCAAAACTGTAGGAGGTGTTTATTTTGGGGTCAGGGCCAAATCAGAATAAGGTTGCATGAAATGAGTTCTTATTTATTTGTTTATCTAGCTCCCTACCTGTTTATGTTGTGGTGAAAACACATAACATTATATTTACCACCTTAGCCATTTTGAGTGTACAGTTAGGTTATGCATATTCACACTGTCGTACAATAGATCTCTAGAATTTTCTCCTCTTGCAAAACTGAAACTCCACAGCCATTCAGCATGAATTCCCTCTCCTCCAGCTCCTGGCAATGATCACTCTACTTTCTGTTTCTATGATTCTGACTCCTTTACATATTTCCTATGCGTGGAATCAGGCAGTATTTTTTTGGTGACTGGTTTACTTCAAATGAGTTTATTTTTTAATGAACACTTTCAGAAATAGTCTCTAGACCAGCACACATTAGTCAATGAATAACTGCAAAGCCCTCAGGAGGGTGTCTCTAGCCGCACGGTGGCTATGTGAGAGGGAAGGGGGTGGTTGACACGGGGTGAGCCTGGTCGACGGGCCCGGCGTGGTGTAGGCGCTGCCGTGAGAGAACCAGACACGCGGGGTCATGAGCGGCAGGCGGAGGCCACGGCTCCTGCAGGCGTTTGTAAAAAGAAAAGACCAGATGGGAATGCGGCAAAATGCTTCTTTTACAAATGAACAAACGGAAATCAGACCCTGGGATTATTTTAATAATCGCACCCAGGGGGTCCTGCCTACCGCAGGGTGATTCCTGTTCGTTTGCCATCTCAGCCACTTGAAGCTCACTTCCGGGCTCTCTGGAAGGGCGCGGCCTTTCCGCAGTGAAATCTCACTGTGACGTGTGAGGTCACCACAGAGCGTCGTATACAGCTTCACGATAAGTTGTGAAGCTGGTAAAGAACGGCACAGTTAGTCCTCTTTGATTTGAACTTGAAGGTACCATGTTTAAGCTCCCCAGACTGAGGTGGAGTCTGGGTCTGCCATGCGGCCAGTGGACAGGCCATGGGACAGCGATGCTGGGGGAGCACAGGCTTGGCATTAGAGCCGTACCGCTATTTTAGGTGAGGGTACATGTCGACTAACAGCAGATCTTGAAGGAAAAATGGCCTCTCTGCTTCTTGTCCTCTTTGGCCAAGTGCAGAGATTCCAGAAGGTGAGATCTGGTATGAACACCAGGAAAATATTTCCTGACCAAGCTCACCGAGCCTGACTTGACCAGCGTGATGGCCTAGATGTCAGGGAGGTTGGTCTTGCAGAGGTTGGTGTCGGAAGCCACTGAGATTTGGTAGGCGAAGAGACGTTGCACGAAGGAAGGGAATAGGAAACAACTTACAGGGCACTAGAAACCAGAGGTGGGAAATTGGGAAGGACAATTGGATGTGCATTGTAGGGAGATGGACAAATAGTGGCAGGTGGAAGGAGAGGAGAACGAGGGACTTCCATCCAAACTATGGTTATTTTCCCAAAGGTCATGAGGGCGCCCAAATTGAGTTTAGCTTTGAACACTGTTAAGGGTCACCAACCCATGAGAAAGGCAGCCCTCTATGCTGCTTTGCCCTCTGGCTCTAACACTGGGAAGGAAAGAAGTCAAAGAGGAAGAACAAATTGAAGTTGCTGGATTAGACCCACAGCCATACAGCAACACGGGGCTTGCTGGATGCCGATTCCAACATCTTAACTGTAAGAAGACATCTCTGAGTCAATTGGGGAAATTTGAATGTAAAGTGGATACTACCTGGTAATGAGGAATCTTTGTTGGTTTTGTTAGGTGTGACTGTTTCAGCAATCATGTAAAAACCATGCTACCAGTTAGAGACGCCTTCTGAAGTATTTACAGCAAAATGGCATGGTATGCGAGAGATGCGTTAAAACAGTCCAGAAAAAAGTGTGTGTGTGTGTGTGTGTGTGTGTGTGTGTGTGTGAGAGAGAGAGAGAGAGAGAGAGAGAGAGAGAGAGAAAGGTGTAAAAAGCAAACAAAGATCAGCAAAATATTGGGATAATTGTTAAAACTGAAGAGTGGGCAAAGGAGGGCTCATTGTCATATTTTCTCTGTTCTTGTCTGTGTTTGAAATTTTCCACAATAAAAATATTTTTCCCCCTTGAAAACGTCTGTATTGATTTAATTACACAACAGCATCAACATGTTAACTCCAGGACCCTCTAGACTGCACATCACACTTGGAAACTCAGAGCCACACATTCCATTGACCTGACTCAACGGAACGCACAGCTCACTGTAAACAGATCTGCAGTTTACGGTTCTGAGAGAAGCGTCCATGGACACAAGTCTGTGAGGTCAGCCTGGGAAGGTAGAGGCCTCTTCTCTCTGCTGGAGATCTGTTTATTCTTTTGCAATTAATGCAAATTTAAAGATTAATTATGATGCAGTTTACCCAGAGGTCTATATTTTACAGGCAGCGTAAACATTCACCATTGGTGGCCCAGGGTGCTTGCCTATCTTGGGTCAATCAAGTGAGATTCGTAGATTGGCTCAGAGGCAGCAAATGGAGGAGGCGGGCAGGTCCATCAGGGGCCTGGGCGAGACTTCCTGGGAAGAGTATCTCCTCTTGTTCCCAAAGAACCCCAGCAGGGGGCAGTCTCCCGGCGGGTGCAACCTAGCTGTTTTCAGCCATTTTTCAGGCTTTTCCCTCATCTCCACCTCCTCCTGAGCCAGGTGAAAAATCCACTTGGTTCCTTTCTGACCCTTAGAATTTACTCTTTAAGGCTGCTTAACATCTTCCATCTGTCTTTTTTCCTTCCCTGCTCTGGAAACTGTGGTCCCTTTTGCTCCCTTTAGAGTTTTATCTGAATTGCTGGCATTTCTCTGGTTACAGGGGCCGGACCAGCCAGGCCCAGCTGACACTGAGACTAGCGGCTGACGTTCTGGCATCTTGTAATATATTTTTATGAACAACTGATCCAGGAGTACTTTGAAAACATGTAAGTTTCTAGTATACAGTATTAATATCAAAACCTGCTAGTTTCGATATTAGTAAACCTCCAGTTTATATTTTGTCTTTGCAGGCTAAGGAGTTATCACTGGACAAATCATAGACTTCTAGTTAGTAGGAACCTTAGGGAATATTTATTCCAGTACTCTGGTGAGTACTGAAATCTATACATGCATCGCATACATCAAGCAATTAAGTCATGAACAATTTCATGATTTGAGCATCTTTTAGGGCTGGAAAGGTGATGCTTATCTAAGGGCACGTCCAGTGGGCACAAATGAATTCTAACTTACAATAAGGTGGCAGGTGTAGAGATCAAGCTGCCTGGATTTAGTGTAGATCACAGGATAAAGAGAAGGGCTCAGTATTTTTTCCACTATTTTTGTATTCTAATGTTTCTTCGTGATCAATCACTGTACGCACATAGTCACTCAGTTCTTTCTTATAATATTTATTTCATTATTTCATTATATAGACAATAGCCTATGTTTGCATATTAAGAAAAGGAATGGCTCTGTCACTGCTGGTTGAACAAATTAGAAACTGTTACAGAATTCTTGGCAATAGAAATACAATATGCTTAAAAGCTGGTGGAAACAGGTTTTTAAGCATATGTTTTATAAACATTATTAAATCACTATCTGATAGGTTAATCCAGTAAAATAAACTATATTTTTCTTAAGTACATCTTTGAATACCAAAAGGGCAAAACTGGTAACAAGAAGTAAATATTTTCTTTTCTTTGTTTTTTGCTATCGGTTAAGATACCATTCAGCTGTTTTGAAACAGACATTTGTCTGAAAACATAAGTCAAAACTGGCCGTTTAAAGCTTTTCTTCATACTTATTTTTGTATTAATTTTCTTCATATTTTCTGGCCTTAACTGACTTTTCTCATGCACTCTTTGTTGATAGGTTTATGTAACTAAACCAGCTAAAACTGAAGCCAGCTGAGTATTTTCCCTGAAGATTCACATACGAACAAAGAAGCAAATTTTCTTATTGGAGTTAGAACTGTCTGTACATTAATAAATTGATATACACGTGTATCTGTCTGGGTGTGAGTTTAACCTTTGCGTCAAGTTTAAAGGAGGTGAAATGGATCCCTAACCTTGTCTTTCTTACCGCCAGATGACAGTGCGTATTCAGGACATCAAGTAAATTCCTGCCTATGTGTTGGTTAACTGACAAGATCGCCCTCAGTAAGGTAACGCTTTTGTCAGTTCAGGTGCACAGTCTGTAGGACAATGGCTCCTAGTCACTTCTTTCATCATATCCTTCAAATCACATTACCTTGGTGGTAACTCTCTTATCTGCATGTACCGGTTTCCATGCCTCTGCTTGAGCACAACAATGTTGGGGTTCTTTGCGCAGGAGGAAAACAAGGAAGGGGCGCAGAGGAACAAATACGTACCGTAAATCTAAACAGTGTGGATTTGAACCCGTCTCCATGTCAGGCAGGATATTTAAACTCTCAGAGTCTCAGTTTCCACATCTGTAAAATGAAGAGAATGACATCTCTCTCCCAAGCCACTGTGAGGATTGGCAGCAGGGTGTCCATGGAGTGTCGTGTGTAACAGCACACAACATGGTAGCTATAATGATCGCTATGATTATTCCACGAATGTTACTTGCTCAGGTGCTCATTGCTGGTGACAAAAAGATGAACGAGACAGAATCACTGTACTTCAGAAGTTTCTAATCAATTGGAGAAAACAAACAGATTAATGCAGTGTGGTAAGTGATCTAATTAAGAATACACCCACCCTCCCCACAAGGAATGTGAGAGTTGGGACTTTTGTGGTCATAAGATAATGACCAAAGACAAGAGGCCAGAGACTCTGCTGGGTGGCAGCATCTCAGGGGACATAAGACCTAAGCTAGGATCGCCCCGCCAGTACCATCACGGTGAACACACGGGGAAGGCTCAAAATGAGGCAGAGTGTAAGACTGTAAGGTGAGAGCGCCATGGCCATCCTGGAGGGGAGGAGCTTTGGGGGTCGGATTCCTGAGACGAGTGAGCCTCTCCTAGGTCTTAGTCCCAAAAGGCTCCATAAGGGAGGCAGGGATTGGGCTGAGTTTTGAAGTGTGGATTTCATTTCAAGAGTCAGTGGAACAGGGAAGACCCAGATCCATTGGATCTGTTTCTTTGACTTTAACCTTTGCTTCCCGTTGCTTTTGTTCAGTAAAAGGATACAGTCTATACATAACGGCCTGTCTCGGGGAAACCCGCCTCAATGTTAAACCAAAGTGCCTTTGTTCAGGGAAACATCCGGACACTGTCCACCTGCCGATGGCTGCAAGGAAGAAGAAATGAACACATCCCCTCCCCGAGGCTGGCCATTCCAGGGGACATTTGCAAAACGTATGGCCTTTTTACTTTACTTCCTCATCTCCTCCCCCTCTCTGTGCTGTAAAAGAAACTGGCATTCAGACCCGGATAAGATGGTTTTTTGGAGACATTAGTCTTCCATCTTTTCCGTCTGCTGGTTTTCCGAATAAAGTCGTGTTCCTTGTCTCAACACCTTGTCTCCCAATTTATTGGCCTGTTGTGCAGCGAGCAGAGCGAGCCTGGGCTTGGTAACATCAGGAAAGGGAAACTGGACCTTCTGCAGGTGAGATTGGTGGAAGGGGCAAATCTGCAAGGCTAGGATAAGAACAAATAGGTTGATCAGAAAGGTCGGTTGGCACAGGAGTTTTAAGCGCACGGGCTGTCTGGCTAGGGTGTTTGGCTTTCATTCCATGGGTGAAGGACAGGTGCAGGAGACACTGGGTGTGGGATCCCGGTTACAAAGTGCTGTGGCCAGGTAGTAATGACACGTATGCTGTTAATGCTAGAGACAGAACTGTGACAGAAGGCATGAAAAGGAAGCGACAGAGCGGGCGATATACTGAAAAAATAGTCAAAAGGACTGGGTGTCCAACTAGATAATGGAGGTTCAGGGAGGCTAGGAGGTAAAGGGGACTCCCTTTGTCACTGGGCAATTACTGAGAGGGGCCGTGCCTTCAACAGAAAATAGTGACATTGTGGGAGGGGGAGGGAGCTGGATTTGGTGATGAGATAATGATGAACTTAGTTTTAATGTTAATTTTAAAGTAATGTCAGGTCCTCCAATGAGCTATGGCCGGAGAGTCATTAGAGATGCAGCAATGGAGATTAGGAAAGGAGGCTGGGCTTGAGATTCAGATCCTTGCAGGAGAGAAGGTGCTGTCTAGGGTCATCTCACATGTGCATTCCTCTGTGCATGCCTGTATGTCTGTATGTGTATGTATGTACTCATTTACTCATTCATTCATTTATTTGTTCTTCATCCACTCATTAATTTATTTGCTTTTCATTTATCCATCCATTAATTTGTTCATTCATTCATTCATTCATCATATCTTTATTGGAATCCCTGCTCAGTGCTAGGCGTCATAGTGCTATTGAGAAAAGGGACAAGACACACTCCTGTCCCGAAGAAGCTCACTGCTGAAAAGTTCCAACCTTTGCTTGTAGACATCTTGACTTTGACCAGCTCCTCCCCTAATTGCTGCCTCAGTGTCTTTTTCTGTACGTATCAGCTGCCAGTGTGAGATGCAGAATCAGAATGTTTCAGATTTGCTGAAGTGATGACCCATGAATGGGAATATGGAGTTATATCTTCTAAACATTCTAGGACATGTGTTCCTTTTAAATTTCAGACAGATAGAAAGGACACTTGCCAGCGCAGAAAAAGCTAGTTTTCCAGACAGTGATCATATTTGAGTTGGATTTCCAAGTAAGTGGAGCCCCAAGGTATTACCTTCCTGGAAGTTATATGCTGAGGACACACTGTCTTTGGGGCTGAATCCAAAGCAGCCCCCGTTCAGGCAGGTGCGAGCCTGGTCTTCCGCGGGCTTTGGGGGTCTGGGGCTTGGGAGCTGAGTCCCGCAGGGTGGGTTCGTCTGGGAAAGACTTTTTGGGTTCGGAATCCCATCTTGCTCTCTGTGCTCAACTTTGCACATGGATCTTCTCTTCGTGCATCTGGTCAGTAGTTTATTCCCAAGAACGTGAAGTCATTGTTGGCCAGAGAACTTCAGCCCTTGGAATCTGGTCTTTAACTCCTGCGTGAGTGTCTGGTTGTCTGGATTGCTTGTGTCCTCGGCACCCCCGGGGTTCGTCTCCAAGCAGGCAGGTGTCAGAGACAGAGCCATGGGTAGATCAGGGGACACGAGAAAGGACACTTCCAGGGTTTTCGGCTCTGGTGTCAGGACTCATAAATATGATCTTCATCTGTTTCATGTGCTGCCAGGGGCGCCTGCAGTGGTGCATTTTTCCTGCCTCTTTCAAGCCCTAATTCTCCCCACTCCCCCCGACCAGTCAGGTTCTGCCCCCCGGGAAGGGGCTGCACGCTTGCTTTCCACTGAGCGGTCAGAACAATCTCTCCGAGAGCCTTTGGAAGACCCCCAGGCCCCCTGTGGTACTTGCCAGGGGCAGATCTTTCAGACTCCAGGGGACACAAATCCCCTTGTATTCTAGGTGAACTTTGCCCCCTTGGAGAGCAAATGCTCAGAATGTGAGGTGACTAGCGCCCCTGCTGTCGTGGGATCTGGGGGTGGGAAGGTCTCCGCACGGCGCGGGGCTGCCTGATGTACTCCTTAAATGCAGCCTTACTTCTGTATGTACAGGAGGGAGCGCCTGGCGGTGGAGCCCGGCCCATCAGCTCATCGGGGCTGACTGACTCAGAGGCTGGGACTGGGGCTTTCACCCCCTTTGTTCCAACCCCTCACATCACAGTACTCAGCACACACAAGACACATGCCCTTGTCTGCTGCTGCTTGAGGTTCAGAGGTCTGTGGGTTCTCTGTGAGGCCTGGGTTGAGAAGGGCAGTTAGGATAGGCTCTGACTGTCTAGTCAGGCTCTGACAGTTAGGATAGGCTAGGCAGCTAGGATAGGCTCTGACTGTCTAGTGCTGTGTAACAAGCACCCCACGCGGCCTGGCCTCATAAACAAGAAGCATGTTATTGTGCTTATGGACACTAAGGGACAGAAATTTAAATATGGCCGACGAAGGCTGGCTTGTCTCTGCCCCATGGTGTCTGAGCCCCGACTTGGGGAGACTAGAATATCTGAGGGGGTCCCGAGCAACTAGAGCTGGCTTCTTCCCTCACTTGTCTGGTGCCCAGGCTGAGGGGACATGAAAGTTGTCATGGGGGGCTCCTCTGCCAGAGCGCCTACATGTGGCCTCTTCACATGGCTTGAGCTTCCTTCCGTCATGGTGGCCCCAGGGTTGTCAGACTTCTGACCTGGAGGCTCAGAACCCCAAGAGTGAGTGTTCTGGTAAACAAGTCTTTTTTTTTTTTTTTTGCGGTACACGGGCCCCTCACTGTTGCGGCCTCTCCCGTTGCGGAGCACAGGCTCCGGACACGCAGGCCCAGCGGCCATGGCTCACGGGCCCAGCCGCTCCGCGGCATGTGGGATCTTCCCGGACCGGGGCACGAACCCGTGTCCCCTGCATCGGCAGGCGGACTCTAACCACTGCGCCACCAGGGAAGCCCTAGTCTTTTCCTACCTGCTTTGCAGGCCCCAGAGAGTCGTTTCCACCACCTACAGGTCAGAGTAGTCACAGACCCCCCCAGAGTCAAGGGGAGAAAGACCTCACCTTTGGAGGAAGGAATGTCAAAGCATTTGAAGCCATGCTATAAGGCTGCCACAGATCCCAGCTGCATGAAGAATCTCCCTCAGTATCAGAGACAGGGAGGTGATGGGTGGGAAAAGATGAGAAAGTCCTTTGGCCGTAGAAAGCAGTGATAATTTAAAAAAGTTGTTAGCTAAAGGGCCCCCAACCGTGAGTTCCAAGAGCTCCCTTGTCCACTTCCTTTTCCGGGTGGGAGTAGCAGCAAGGGCTCCTGGGGCGTCGTCAGCAGCGCCACCCCTGGGGGCTGCTCAGGATCTGGGCACAGGGGCTTACATCGTCCTTTGAGTACAAGGCTCAGATCTCCATTCACATCAGCCTAAGAACTGTGAAGAATTTTCACTCAAAACTTCCTACAAGAAGTTCTTTCTGGTCCCCCAAGGTCAATATTTCATAGGAGTCCTCTCTGATTTGGGAACATGACCCTGACAGGGCCTCTCCAGGGCAGCGTGGACTCAATGGCGGACTACAGTCAGCAAGGTTTAGCTGGGAAGCCCCTCCCTCTTCCCGAGGCTTGAAGTTGGCTGGAGAAGGGCATTCAGGGGGAATGTCTTCCAAGTTCCACACCCCGCCTGGAGGAAGCTTGTATTTGTTTGATCTTTTATCTGAAGCTCTGTGGGAAGTTTCAGTTTCCAGCTGGGGATCGTGGTGAGTGTCTGTGAAATGCATCATCAATGAACTTCACCCCACGAGCATTACTTTAAATGCCTTAGAGATAAACGTTATCATCTGTTCATCATCACGACTGCCAAGGAGCTCGAGGAGAAAACATTGAGGCTATTTTGGGCAGCATTTTTTAAAGGCAAATCATTTTTAGTTCCCTCAGAGTTACCAGCTCCCCTTGGCTGTGGGGTCAGATACGGATGCCACTGGAAAAGCATTTTACCATTAGAAGGTTGAGTCCAGGAATGTCCTCAATGGGAGCAATATGACTTAGGAAGGAATCTTCACTTATGACTCACACTTGCAACTTGACTCTCCCAGGAGAGGCAGCCGATGTTGGTGCTGGAAAATATCTGATGAGGACAATTCTCAGTTCTTCCTCAAGCTGCCTTCCGAGCTAAGGGGCCCTCAATCAGCCTCTAGAACCTTAAGTAAGAGGTCTGCTAGGCGCAAGGCTTGAAGCTTCATGAAGAAATACCTTCCTATGTTATCCTTAAGGAGTTCATTTGTATTTGGAGGGTAATTCAAGATTTAAAAGGGGGACATGAAATCTAGAGGGTAGGTAAAGCAAAGGGACGTCGGGGAGGAGGGGAAGTGGACCAGGCAGGAGACACGTCACGGGGGATGAATGGCACTTGCACGAGAAAGCATCTCAGCTCAGTCAGACCCAAGGCAATGCCAACTCATTGTTTAATTCCATTGTGAATAAAATACTCAATTCTGATCCATTCAGGGGAAAGAAATAACTGTGCAGTTATCCCCGTAGAGGCAGCCCTTACAGAAATCCTGTGCAGAACTCTAAAATAATTCACCCTCTGCTCACTTCACTCCCAAACGCCCCCGCCCCCAAGCACGTCCAGCGTTGGATAATTAGACCTGGGGGCCTTTGGCGAAGCCAGCTTCCTAATGGAAAGTATCCCTGTTGCAAATTCGGACGCTCTTTGGTAAAAGCCGTCAGCATCAGATAAGATTGTCAAACCCTGGCGACTTGACTCGAGATCTCATCCTGGTTCCTCGCAGCCTGGTTTCCACACACCTGGAGCTTCAGACTGTACACTTACTGCGTTTTGGGCCGCAGCACAGAGATCAGCCCCTCAGACATCTTTGCAAGTTGCAGGCAGCGGAGGCCTGAACCTCAGGTATGATTTATCACTTCAGAAACTCTGGAGAAGAGAGTGCGTCACACACACAAGTAAAACCGCAAGTTCCAAAATTACAAAGAAATTAGAAACTACTGGTTGAAAAATGGTGAACTTCTAGATAGTCTTTGGTTTTCATGTAGAAATGTACATTCCTGTCCTCTCTGCTAGGCTGTGAGCCCCCCGCGAGCAACACCTCTGTGTTTCGGGGAGAGCTCTGCGTGTCCACACTTGGATGGTCCACGGAGGACCTCGGTAATGGCTGGGGCATCAGTAGCAACCTCGTGGTTGGGTCTCACGGTTCACCCCGGCCAAGCAGTCGGCAGGTTGAGGAAAGCAATTGTGTTTTCATGGACAAACAAGCTTACGCCGGCGGCAGGGAAAGGTTCTGGTCTGGGGCTCCCATGGTCCGTCCTGGAGGCAGAGGGCTGCAGGGAGGACCAGCTCCTCTGACTTTCTTAGACCAGGGATGGAGGATGGAGCGGGCGTCCTGCCCCGCTGAGATGTGTGAGCATGAACATCTCAGCACTGTCAGCAGTGGCTGGGTTTAGCTTCAGCGGGGTGGGAGCCCTGGGTATCCTTCTCATCCCTGGACTGGCTCCTACCATCTGACACTGTCAAGGCAGGCGGGACTCCTCCGAGTTTCTTTGTGTTTTGGCATCTGCCCTTGGTAAACGGAACGCACCCTACTGTCTCCTGCTGCTGCCGGCGCCTCTGCTCTGCATGGTTCTGGCTCAGGTTCCAACTTTCAAGGTGGAAAGGATGTGTTTGTTCTTTTAAAAATCACTTCACACTTAAAAAAATTATGTACTTAATAACTTCCCAGCGAAAATTTTATTTTCTAAGGCCTCTGAGTAGCCCAGTGTGATAGAATGCCTGGAAAAATGAGGTACTTAATAGACACAGATGAATTGACAACCCATGTTCTTCCTGCTTTCAAAAGCCCTCATTGTCTCCAGAAGGGACATTGCTCAGCTCCTCTGAACACAGGCCCTCTCCTCTCAGGAAGCAATGATCTCTGGGCAGTAGGGGCCATGTCTGACTCACGGGTGCCGCTCCTTTCTACTTTTGGGTCAGCCCTCAAAGGACACGGAGCCTGTGAACTAACTGAAGGGGAGGGGCCCCCTCTGCCCTGCGCCACGGGCTTGGATGCAAGCTGTCTTTGGAAGCGGTCCTGATGACACTGAGAAGGGCACTGGTAACTATAAAGACCCGGGTGCTTGGCATTGTACAAAGTTTCGGATTCTGGTAGTTTCCAAAGATGGCCATTCAAATCCTAGCCAGTCCCTGTTCTCTTTTGCAATGTGGCTTTGTCTGTCCTCTCATCTGAAGGTGGAGCCCTTTGCCTGTCTCCTTGAGACTGGCTTAGCCCTTTGACCTGCTTTGGCCAACAGAAGAAGGGATGTTGTGCACAAGGGTACTTTTTTTTCTAAACCTGTGCACAAGGGTACTTTTTTTTTCCTTGAAGACGCAGGTCTGGTGAGCGAGGGTGAGCTGTGGGCGCCTGTCACGTGTGAGCAGCTCTGGTTCCTGCTTCTTCCCGTGAATGGATCACCCAGAATAGGACTTTTCCAGATCTGCAGGCTCAAATTGGACACTGTACAGGTTGGCTTCAGAGCAAGCATTCCCAGTCTCTGGAAAAGAAGGAATCATAACTCTTTGATAATATTTTCCTAAGAGCAATAAACCGTGTGTCCTCCTTTGTATGAAATCTTCCTCTCTCAGCTTGGAGCAAAAGCTCAGCTTTTCACATTGCTAGTTAGCAATGTGGCCCTGGGCAAATCTTTTAAAGGTAATCATTTAAATCTCAGCCTCAGCCTTCATACCTGTAAAAGCAAGGTAGCCTAGTCTGTGCCCTGTGGAGATGCTGGAAAATTGAGATAGTTGCCACACCTGCAGTGCTGGACAGGGGCTTTGTGACGGCTGCTTCCATCTCTCCTGGGACCACTCGAGTTCGTCCACCCCGTCTGCTGGCTTGCTCCATTTTCTAGACCCAACATCCATTTATGTCTTGGACTCAAATTTACTCTTACCTGTCAAAATGCAACTCTGCTGTCACGTTCCTTCGTGGCTCCTGTGTCCTGTGACCTGCCTTCCAGGCAGCGTCCCCGAGGGCTCCTTTCCCCTCCCGCCCGCCCGGGGATTCTGGGGGCGGCCCCGCCCCTTCGGTTCATCTTGGCTTTGAAGCTGAGACCCAGACACTCCTCAGCAGGCACCGTCCTTTGACTTCTTTCTAGAGAGAGGATTACCTAGGCAGAGTCATTCATTTCTTGCCAAAATCCTCTTCTTGTGTGTTTCTGGCCAAGGTTAAGGGGGAAGAAAAACAGTGAACGTCCTGGAAAAGAGCCCTTCTCTATGTTCTGTGTGATCGTGAGTTCATGAGGTCTGTCCTTAACTCGAGTGAGACTCAGTAAGAAAGCCCTTATAGAAAACATCTAGGCTGGAGAATCCTATCTCCCAGCCCCTGCTGCTCCCCAGGCCTGTCTCTGTTGCACGTCTGCCTATTGTCTCCACAGCAGGCTCCCAACCCGCTTATGCTCTTTGCTTCTTCCCCTCTATCGAAACGTGTTCTCAGGAAGGGCTCTTAGGAATCCGTGTCTACTCAGCTGTAAACTACCATGGCCAGTGTTACGGTGATGAGTATTAATTATGATAGGGGATAAAGCTTGAAGTCAAAAGAATGAAGCCTACCTGCGGAATATCGACCTAGGGTGGCAAGGTGATATTGGATTGAAGAGGGGGTGGGGTGAGAGTGACAGAGTCTTGCCACCAGATAGACTGATAGAGTCTCTTATCACACACACTGCTCACTAACTACCTTCTGGAAGTCTGCTCCGGAACTCACCAGCAAACCCTGAGAACCTGCGCTGTGTTTAATCAGTTGACATACAGTAGGAGGTGCACTTGGTGACCTTGTCATGTTCCCTTGACCATGTTTCTGCCTGGACCTCCGGGCGCCTCCTTTCTTATCCCACGGCGCTTTCCACTGTCGGGTGCACAGAACGCTGTCCCATTGCCTGCTTCTTCTTTTCCTCTCCTCCGTGTGTCTGTCTCGACTCTAAGCCCAGACACCCCTGCAGTGGTTTGTGTTGAGACTGGAAACTGTATCTGGCAGGTCCCGTGCCCCAGCTGGGCTCCCTCCTCCACTCTGAGCTGTGGATGCCCCGTGCCTCACAGCCCCAGCACCTGGGACAAGATCTGCAGGGTTAGTAAGGCTGGCGGTGGGGAGTTTAGGAGAGCCTACTGCAAACCAGCAGAATCAAGGTAACTGAGACGTTAGCACCTTGTTCATGATGGGTGTAAAGAAATTAGTCTCCCTTATCTTCACCTCTAATTTTTATATCAGTCATACGTTTTTTCATGTTGATTTTAAAGCCTGGTTCCATGTGGGGATGAGTCAATGAATGTTCCTGAGTCATTCACACTTAAATATGAGAAAAGGAGTTGGAAGAACACTTACTCCCTGGGGAGTATTCTGATGGTTCTAGACACCATCAGAGCGGCGCTGCTCGCGGATTGGGAGTGGAGTGCGTGGACGTCCTCGGGTCCACTTCACATTACGTGGCTTCTGCTGGTAGAGAAGATTGGGGTTATGTGGCGGCAAAAATACGTCCCTTCATTCTCACTCCCATATTTGAAACGTGGCTTCTCAACGGTGCAGGGACTAAGACCCAATTTTGGAGAGTTTAGTGGATCCTGGGTCTTCCTTGGAGAGGGAGTAACTCACCACAGAAAGACGGAGGATATTCTGATTATGGCTCAGGGAGTGAACTTTGATAACATTTAATCTGAAATATATATATATATATATATATTTAACATCTTTATTGGAGTACAATTGCTTTACAATGGTGTGTTAGTTTCTGCTTTATAACAAAGTAAATCAGTTATACACATACATATGTCCCCATACCTCTTCCCTCTTGCGTCTCCCTCCCTCCCCCGCTCCCTATCCCACCCCTCTAGGTGGTCACAAAGCACCGAGCTGATCTCCCTGTGCTATGCGGCTGCTTCCCACTAGCTATGTGTTTTACGTTTGGTAGTGGATATATGTCCATGCCACTCTCTCGCTTTGTCACAGCTTACCCTTCCCCCTCCCCATATCCTCAAGTCCATTCTCTAGTAGGTCTGTGTCTTTTTTCCTGTCTTACCCCTAGGTTCTTCATGAACTATCTTCTGTCTTTTGCTAAACTTTTGGTAAATGATGCGAACTCTGCTATCTCAGAGAAAGCGATATTTTACAAAAGGGAGATTCATCTTCAAAAATTACAAATATAGGGCTTCCCTGGTGGCGCAGTGGTTGAGAGTCCACCTGCCGATGCAGGGGACACGGGTTCGTGCCCCGGTTCGGGAAGATCCCACATGCCGCGGAGCAGCTAGGCCCGTGAGCCATGGCCGCTGGGCCTGCGCGTCTAGAGCCTGTGCTCCACAACGGGAGAGGCCACAACAGTGAGAGGCCCGCGTACCGCAAAAAAAAAAAAAAAATTACAAATATAATGTAGTTCAGGATGTGAAATTTCCTGATCAAAACAAATCTGTACGGTATATTTTAAAAATTCTATGCATTTTTCATCTGTAACTGGTGTTTCATTGGCTTTCTTTCTTTTTTAATTGAAGAATAGTTGACTTCCAATGTTGTGCCATTGCCTTTCTTAATGCAGGATTCAGGACACTTGCAAGGTCCCCAGATGAGTCTTGGGTGGGTCTCCAGGGAGCTCACAAGCAAGTCCACTCAGTACCACTTGGCCTCACCATTTTCTTCCTCTCTTTTCATCTACCCACCCATCAGCCCATCTTATTGTTCTTAGGCATTTTGAAGTGAGCCTCAGACAAGCAGTGGCCTTCATCCTTATGGGTACTATTAACAAGAGTTCGATATTTGTTCACATTCTTTTGTATCGTGTCAGTCATACCACCTTGAATGTTGATGTTGTCTGGAGTTTTAAGAGAAAGCAGCTCATTTTAGTTTTACCTGCAGCCCCCTCTCTCTGCAGGAATCAGATATAAGTCCATGACGCGCTGGACCAGAGACAAATCCAACAGAAAGAACTGTCTTTTCCCTTCGGCGACAAAGATGCTATGACTGACTGGACACACCTGTCTTTCTGTCTCTCTCTAGGTAGGATGCGTCCTTAGGAAACTAGACCCCTGGAAGCCGCTTCCCAACAGCCTTTAGACCTGAGGATTCCCAGCGGCAGCTGCAGTGGCTGCTGCCCTTGGAATCACTGCCAATCACCCCAGGAACAGAGGGGAGATTTCCAAAGGCCACACATCCCCACAGCTGGAGTTTGTTAAGTAGATGAGTATTTCTCAAAGACTTGGTAGAAAGTCTAGCGAGGGTTGGAATGAGAAGTGGTCTGGTCATTCAGAGGTGACCTGGAGACACTTAGAAGTGATGACTTGTCAGTGTCAGAGTCACAGCTATGGTACATTCACCACACCCCACAGCCTGGGCTGAGAGCTTGCCCTGTGTGTCTGTGTAAACTCACTCTGTTCTCACCAGTCACCTTCTGTGATTATCCCCTTAACACAGACACGATGAGTTGATGACGATGATCTTGACAGCTATGATATATAAACCAACCAGGGGAGCTGGTCAGGAAAGACTTTTCTGGCAGAGGTTAACCATAAATAAATGGTTGGGTGTTTTAAAATGTAGGTTTTATTATTATTTGGGTATGGTGAGGCCAACAGATCAGGAGACAATTGTCACTGAAAGGACAGTTTGTTATATGCACAGATCCCAAGAGGAGGGGGCGAGGCACCCTGCACAGGGCCACGCGGGGAAGCACCAGGGCCTTTACTGCACTTTCCACAGGAAGGAAGAGGTGAGGCAAAGTGGTAAACAGGCTTAGGGATGGCTAGTTTAAATGACTACGGAGGGCTCTGGAGTGTAGGAGCTGTCCCTAGTTGGCTGGTGCCCAGCCCTGGGGTGATTAGGACAGGTGAGTATGGCCAGGAGTGTGAAAGCCCAGGAGAGGAGCTCGGGGTGGGGTGGGCTCATCGAAAGGCACACTCCCAGCCATGTTTAAGACTTTTCTGTCTCTAGGAGTAGACTAGCTCAGGGATGGCAAAGCAGCAGGGACACGTGGTTAATACAGTGGCGTGGGGCGGAAAGCACCTACCGGGCGAATGCGGATGTCTTACCCCAGGGAGGTAACCCCGAGCGCTCTGTGGGACTCAGTGGTTCCCTGTGAACTGGCTATTTGGGGAATTCAAACTTGAAGGCCTTGAACAAAACTCTAAAGCCTCGGGCTTCCCTGGTGGCGCAGTGGTTGAGAGTCCGCCTGCCGATGCAGGGGACACGGGTTCGTGCCCCAGTCCGGGAGGGTCCCACATGCCGCGGAGCGGCTGGGCCCGTGAGCCATGGCCGCTGAGCCTGCGCGTCTGGAGCCTGTGCTCCGCAACGGGAGAGGCCACAGCAGTGAGAGGCCACAGCAGTGAGAGGCCCGCGTACCGCAAAAAAAAAAAAATCTCTAAAGCCTCATGGGACCCGAGCAAGACTGTAAGACTCTCTGTTAAGGATCCCAGGGATGTCCCCACGTATCGGCCACCGGATGCTGCCCTGGGGTTACCAGCTGCCCTAGTGCCTGCTGGTCTGCCTGCTGGCCCTCGGAGCAGCACACGTCGTGCCCAGGTTAGGGCCTGAGTGACTGCCCCGATTCTCGGCAGCAAACAGCCTCTGCTGCCCTGATCCTGATGCTCCCAGTTCTTTGCCCCGAGTGTCGGGGTCTGGATGGAGTCAGGTCCCACAGTAGCGATTCCTTTCAAGTTGTTGGTGTGTGTGCATGGTCTGAGAAGGGATTTAGAGTCTATTCATAATTATGATTCTTTCTGTCCAAGGAGATGTAGCAGAGAGACAAAGAGAGAAGTACACCAGGGCACCACAGGGACAGCTTGGTTAGGATGTGACCCCGAGCCCAAGGGCAGATACTGTCAGGTCACAGCTTTCCAAGCCTGGAAGACCATGCTTTGCGACTGACCATGTGAACCGCAAGTGGCTTCTATGTTCCCTTCTGTCATCTGACTTTGGGACTTTTTTCTGTCCTTTATCAGCCTCTCTATAGTGTGGAAAAGGGAGATAAAGGATGAAATGCGAGTTGCTCAATCCTGGTATTTTAATTGAGAAACTTAGGAGAACTATCTGGATTCTTTTGTGAAGTTCAGTATTCTGTGTTATTCATCCCCACAGAATCACGAAAGTCTTGCTGGCTGGAGGATCACAGAACAGAAGAAGGAGGGAGACAGAGGGAGGCCCTGGAGGTACTCCAATCCACTTCCTTCATTTGAAGAAGGCTGGGGTCCTCTTGGAATGCTCTGGCCACATCGCATCGTATCTGTCTGCCCTGTGCTCTGGATCAGGGCCACCTGACCATGGGTGATGGCCTCCTGTTTCCTCAGAGTCTGATACTATGCCTGGCACTTGGAATGTGTTCAAAAACTGTTTGTTGAATGAATGCATGCATGAATGAATGAATCCCTGGCCAAGTTCACACATCTAATCCGTGGCAGGATGCAAAGCAGAGGCCAGATCATCTCATTCCACGTACAGCATTCCATCCTTATGCACACGGCCTCAGCAATATTTCATTTCATTAAACTTTGAAATTGCTCTGAGGTTAAGGTTTACGAGGTCTGACCGCTGACCACCTTCCTGAGGAGCGAAGGTGGCCCTCAGAGCAGGGTTAGTACAGAGTAGCTCTGGCCTAATGGAGAGACCTGGGTTTGAGACCCCTGTTTGTCATTTCCTGGCTGGTTACCTTGGGGCAAATCACCTAATCTCGCTGAGGTTAGGAGAAATAGCCTCCAGTGTTTTTTTTTTTTTGTGGTACGCGGGCCTCTCACTGTTGTGGCCTCTCCCGTTGCGGAGCACAGGCTCCGGACGCGCAGGCTCAGCGGCCATGGCTCGGGGCCCAGCCACTCCGCGGCATGTGGGATCTTCCCGGACCGGGGCACGAACCCGTGTCCCATGCATCGGCAGGCGGACTCTCAACCACTGCACCACCAGGGAAGCCCTAGCCTCCAGGTTTTCATCTGTAAAATGGGAAGGTAGTTCTGACCCTGCCAATCTCCACAGGGTGCTGTGAAGTCCAAGCATGGCCATGGATTTGGTCATACTTTGTAACCATCAGTGCACGTCCTTCATGAACGTTAAGAGCCTTGAGCGGGCAGGTGCAGGATGGGAAGCTCGGGGCTGAGCTGCCCTCAGCACGGCAGCCACCGTGCTCTGCCCCATCCTGCCTTGAAAGGCTCACAGGTGGACTCGCGCTTCATGCGCGGATAAGGGTGGTGTCCAGGTGGTCACCGTGATGTATAGCCATCATTTGTGGGAGATGGAGGAGATGGGAACTCTAAGGTGTTGGGGGAGATCAGAGGAGGGGAGAGAGAAGGGGAGATCCCTGTGCACAGCCTGAGGGTTCCAGGAACATCCCAGGGCGGTGGAGCCCATGGTGGGCCTGGAGGACAAAGCCGGCCTCTCTCAGGACACTGGACAGCAAGCAGGATAGCAGGGGCCAGCCCCCAAGGCCTGTGTGCTTCCTCATCCTTTGCAGATAGAGCACAAGCTGTGTTGGTAAAAGCCGGTAAAATACTTCTCGTCAGCAAAGAAATCACATGTTCAAGAAAAAGTTTATCCAGCAAGAAATTAAAAATGCTGAGTAGGGGACTTCCCTGGTGGCACAGTGGTTAAGAGTCCGCCTGCCAATGAAGGGGGCACAGGTTCGAGCCCTGCTCAGGGAAGATCCCACATGCCGCAGAGCAACTAAGTCCATGCACCACAACTACTGAAGCCCGCGCGCCTAGAGCCTGTGCTCGGCAACAAGAGAAGCCACCGCAATAAGAAGCCGGTGCACCGCAACGAAGAGTAGCCCCCGATCGCTGCAACTAGAGAAAGCCCGCACACAGCAATGAAGACCCAACGCAGCCGGAAATAAATAAATTTTTTAAAAAAGGCTGAGTAGTTTTTTGCGACCCTCCCAACATTCTACATAATGTTAAAATAATAGGCCAATTCGTTTTTTGTTTTTTTTTTAAAAGCATCAGGCAAGCCTGTTGTTGGAATTCATAGAGACCCAACAATGGACCGCTGTCTGAACACTGAACTTCTTAGCTGGTTCTTTGTCGGGTGGTTGAAAGAAAATTGCTCAGAAATCTCACTGAGCCACCGCCAAACAGTAGAGCCGTGGAGCAGAGCCTTCAGATGGCTGGGCATCGTGCTGCTGGAAGCGGGCTGTAGCGTCAGGGAGCGCAGGCAGGCAGGTATGGGCTGAGGTCTTTCCGTGCACTGAACACCCTCCCTTGCCAGTCCTGGCAGGCTACGGATTTCCAAGAGAAACACCCATTTACAATCTATAGCCATAAACAGGTGATTAACTGAAGCTCGCCACCCCTCCAAGTGAGAGGCCGGAGGGCTTTCAATTTAATAAGCTTGCCAATGCATTTATTTAAAAAGACAAGAAATGTTCAAGGCAGAGATGATCTAATTAAGCTATCAGCCAATCTCGGGGGAAGGAAAGGAAATCTTTGAAACAATTGTGCATTTTTATGAAAGGCAGTCTTTTTACCTTTCGAGTGTGAATTTGTAATACATTTCATCTTTCTTTTGGCAGTCATTTCCCTCAGTTATAAAACAATGCAAAGCCTGACTCTAATTAGGACAGGGTCAATGTTACTTTGGCAGAAGCACGAAAATTCTGAGTTATGGACGAACGGAAAAGAAATAAAGCTTTATTTTCTACACATTTTGCCTGTATTTGCTAAATTCCTCCTTGAATTTAATAATTTTATAACAGGATAGGGATTGGAAAGAACTTTTGTAATCTCAAAAGTGCTGAATGAACAGGTTCTCAGAAACATTTGTAATTAGCCCTTGTTCTTCAACAACATTAAAACTGTTTGCCCCCCAAAATAGTTTATTGGCTCTTGCCTTTGTTAATGCCATTAATCTGTTTATAACCAACACAAAAAGCCCTCAGCCTAATGTGTCAGACCACTTCTAACTGGTAGATCTAACTAAGTTAATGAGGTGTAATTTAATAAAGACTTCTTTTTAAAATTAAACTTCTGTGTTTAGTTTTGACAAAAAATAAGTTTTCTGCAAAATTTAAGTCATATGATAAATTATAGAATACATATTAAAACATCAAATTAGAGAGAAACCGTGACCTCCCCATGTCACTCACCACTGTCCATGTCTCTCTTCTCCATGAACAGCACCCAGGTTTTTTGGGGGAACTGTCACCTATGGGGTTCTCAGCTCAGGACTGGGTTTTGATTGGATTAAGCCCATCAGTATACGTGGCGATTGTATTTTCTAAAGATGGCTGTTCTTATAGATGTTCTTCTGTCACCTTGCCACTCTTCCATCAAGAGGCAGAGTCTATGTACCCTCCTCTTGAATCTGGGTGGGTATTTCTAACTGTTTCACACAACAGCACAGGGTGAGGTGACAGTATGTTATTTCCGAGGCTGGGTCCTAAAAATGCCAAACACTTACACCTTGTTCTCCTGGGGCACTGCCAGGCAAGAAGCCTGACAGTTGTGAGACCTCCATGCTGTGGGGGAAACACAAACTGGCCCCACTGGAGAGACCACGTAGAGAAGCTCTAAAATTGCATGAAGACAGCCAGCTCCCAGCACCATCTGACCGTAAATCTATGAGGGGCCCCAAGCCAGAGTCACCCAGTTGAGCTTACTCAAACTCCTGACCCACAGAAACCATGAACGGTAATGAGATGATTGTTGTTTGAGTCCCTAAGCTGTGGAGTGACCTGCTATAGGGCGACAGATAGCTACAGCTCTATGTCTCATCTCTTTGGCTACAGTGATTGGTGTAGAATGGACATGTGACCCGGTCCAGTCTAATCATTGCAAGGCTTAAGCTGTTTACTGGGAAGGCTGGAATCCTCTGAGTTTGGTAGACATGAGTACGCAGCCTCAGTAAGATGCTGTAGCTGTCTGACTGTAGCCAGTGGAGACGGCCTTCGGGTGAGACCAACACACAAAGCAAGCAGAGCTGAGAGAGGATCCTAATGACATCATTGCGCTCTGAATCAGGCTGCACCTGAAGCTACCATTTGATTTATTCATTACCCGCTAGAAGTCGTCTACAGTCAAAAAATGTTGGCATTTCGAGTCACCATACAGACTGCGGAATTCAATACCTCGTCTGATATCTGAATCTTTTCTCTTTTATTTCTGATCCATGACCAGCCAGACATTAGACAATCTTCAGTGACGGGACGCGCACGGCCATCTGGAGCATCGATTCCATTCCCAAGCAGCTTTCATTGTTGAGCCAAAACCTGTCTCTCGGCCGTAGTTTTCATGAGGCAAACTGTGAATGTCTAAGAAAGCTACTTATATAGAAGAAGAGTAAGTGTCAGCAAGTCCCTTAAGAAAGAATTTTATGGTAGTCAAATTGCCAAGATGGAGTAATGTGGACTGGATGCTGTAATAGTCAGCTCAATTGATAACTGGTTGATCACTTTCTCCTTAAAGAGCATTGATTCATTGATCAACTAAATCAGCATCAGATAACAATGACGGAATCCCACAAGATAAAATTTAGAAGAGATAAGCGTAACTTTCTTCCCTTTAGCCCTCCCTCCTACCGTATAAGTAGGATAGAAATGAAAAGTGACAGAGTTCAGAGGTAACACATATGGAAAGATTTACTTGCCAAAAAGGCTTGATGCAAGACAAGAGGGTTATGTATCTATTTTAAAAGTTCATGTGATCTTAGGTTGTTTCAGCAGAAGTACAGTGTCCAGAATAAGGCTGGTAATTCTCTTTCCTCTGTACTGGTCGGACTTACCCTGGAGCACAATGCTTGCTTTGTGGATGCCATATGCTAAGAGAGAAATTGACCAGAGCGTATTTAGAAGCAACTGGGGAATAGTGAGAAAAGTTGAAATCTTATCATGGTTAAAGGATATGGATGTTTGCCTGGAAAGGACTCTATATAACATCTGGGCTTCTGGAAAGTCTGATTAAGTCACTGTTTTATCCTTTGTGGGGAAGAACCCTGGGGGAAGATTCACAATCACCTGCCAAGTGAGAACTTTAAAGCTACAGCTTCTAACACACATCTGCCTTCATCTACGGGATTGAGAAATCCCTGAGACGCTGATGGGAGCTCCAGAACCATTACCCGGAAAAATCACAGCAACTAAGTAATTTGTAAACTTTTCAGATTTATGGATTCCTCCGAGGTCCACGCATCCCATGTGGGGAAACCCTGTTGATTGGTTTCCTTCTGCCTGTTCTCTCTTCTCCATAGAAGCAAATACTGAATATTATAAAGTCCTTGCTTGAAACTGCTAAGAGTGGAGGAGTTTCTTTTGGTGATTTTATTTCACTTTCTCACCTTCAGAGCAATGCAAAGGCTATTTAAACCTTCTCTTTCACTGGCAGATTTCTTTCATCCTTTCCTCTCCAAGGAAAGAAGGCAGGGATGTGGTGGCAGTGGCGCTGAGGCTGCGGAGCCAGAGGGAAGGTGGGACTGGCCAGGGGCTCTTCATGCTTGTTCCCTGACCTCTGACCCCTCCTTCCCTTGTCCATGTGCCGTCCGCCCTTCGCTGGGTCCCATCTTCACAGAATTCTGAAGATTCTGAGACACTCAGATAGCAGCTTCTATGCAATAGCCATGCGGACTCCACCGTGAGGGAGGTGTGGGCGTTGGGAGGTGCTCCTTACTCGTGTAAATTCTGAGCTTTGATAAAATATGGTTCCAGTGAAAATTTTACATTAACTTGAATTGTAACTTAATTTTTAGTTTTGTCTCTACAAATGGACTATAAATGTCTCACGGGCTGAGGCCTCTTGCTACATCACCTTTGCGCCTTTTATAGGAAATGGTAACATGGCTGGTTTTACTGCCTCTGCTTTGTGCAAACTACTGGCACGTGCTGCTCTCATAATAAAAGATAATAATCCAGGCATATATCCAACAGAAAAAACCCCATGATCTCAAAGAGGTGTCTGCGATCTCACGTTCATTGTAGGATTATTCACAATAGCCAAGACTTGGAAACAACTTACACATCCATCAACAGATGAATGGATAAAGAAGATGTGTATTACATATATATATATGTAATATATGTACATATATACATATATATATATATATAAGATGGAGTATTATTCAGCCATGAGAAAGCAGGAAATCCTGACATTTGTGACAACATGTGGACTGACCTTGAGGGCATTATGTTTAGTAAAATAAGTTTGACTCAGAAAGACGAACACTGTATGATCTCACTTACACGTGGAATCTAAAAATGCTGAGCTCATAGAATCAGAGTAGAGTGATGGTTAGCGGGCGATGGGAAGTGGGGGGGGGAGGGTACAAAGTTCTATTTATAAGATGAATAAGTTCTGGGAGTCTAATGGACAGCATTGTGATTGAAGTTGGTAAGACGTATGATATACTTGAAACTTGTCAAGAGAGTGGATCTTAAATGTTCTCACCACAGGAAAGAAATAGTAACCGTGTGACGTGATGCAGGTGTTAGCTAACGCTCTAGTGGTCATCATTTTACAACGTAATACAAGTACATCATGTCAACGTGTTGTCCACCTTGACCTTACACTGTGATGTGTCAATTACATCTCAATAAAGCTAGAACAAAGAAAAGATAACACCAAGTGATCAGCTCCTGGATACCTGAGTGTTAGCTAATAACCTTAAGAAATGAGAGCACAGGCTATGGAGTCAACTGTCAGACCAGAGTTGAATTCTTGTCACAAGCTACTAGGTGTGTCACCTTGGGCAAATTCCTGGGCCTCTCCGGGTCCCAGTTTTCCCATACATAACGTGGAAATCATACTATATCATGAGGCTTAGTGAGGGTTAAATGAGATACTTTATGTAAAACACTTAGCCCAGTACCTGAGCACCCATACTCAAAAAATGTTATAGCTGTTTTCATGAATATTGTCTTTACATATATTTTGGGGAATCTCAAAAATTTTTAGCAGAAAGCACAGTTTGCGTCAGATCAAGTTGTGTATGAGACGCCAGCCCCTTCTTCCCGTTGATGCTACAATGCAACTTTCTGTCATGACACAAAGGGATTTAGAGTTCCACGCAAGGAGTGAAAACTCATGGAGACCCTCCAAAAATCCGATTCCCATGAATATCTTACCAAAAGGGAGTTGAAATGACTGACTGAGTTTATTCAGTTTATTTAGCCAACTGAAGTTATTCAGTTGAATTCAGCCAACTTCTGGATTTTCTTCATGTTCCGTTCCATGTTCCAGTTTGTCCGGTTTCCTTAAATACTGTTTGGCCTCCTTTCATGTATGAATATCAGGTGCGACCAAGCTGCCTCAAGCAAATAAAGCGCTCATTCCCTCCAGCCTCCCACCTTGAGCCTAATACGTTCCTTTCTTCAGCTTCACTTCCTTGCTGACACAAACTCGCCCAGTGCTGCCGGCCAAGAGCCTAAGTGACAGACATCTGTCATTGGACAGGGACTGGCAGGTGGTGGCCGTGCTCCCCAGGGCCCAGGGCTTTGTCTGATGATAACGCAGGGTGTGTTCAGAGGACTCCAGATCTGCAGCAGAGAATCCAACACAGTTCTCATGGAGGCGAACCTATAAAAACATCGTTTGTCTAAAAAAGGAGAGCACTTTGGCAAGGGGACCCTGCTTTCTCTCTGTGTTTGTAACCTGTGGAAATACCCCTGGTCTCTAGGACAGGCACACAGAGGACCTTGTCTGGTGATGGCAACACTGGCTCCATTTGGAGTAAAACCCACAAGGAGAAACGTACAGGGGAAACTATTTGGGAGAGGGAACTGGGTGTGTTTCAGACGTTAAGTCTGCAGAGAAAAATCTGTAGACTTTTTTTTTTTTTAAAGAAAAACAAGCCCCTGGAAACAAACTTTTAGAGAGATGGTTTATGAAGGAAATCTTCCCAGAGAGGGAAAAAAGAAACAGAGCTAAGAAGCAATTCAAATGATAACATCCTCTCCCCACTACAGCAGGAATAAAAGCAGGAGACAGCAGTTGAAGAACGGGAAGTTCACTGAAGCTCAGATAGGGGCCCTGGGTGTGCTGAGCAGAAATCCAGCGAGAATTGTCCTCAGTGCTGGTTTTCCTCTGTCTGTGTAACGGCTGCTCTGTGCACGCATCTCTCCTTGTGGCTGAGGAAATCACACCGCGAGTGACGACAGTGCCACTGGGCTGTTTTCACTCCCACTCACCATCTTTCTTTGCCTTTGCTTTTTCTCTAACGCATAGATAGTCACACCTTTTTTGGTGTGTCTTTTTAAAAAATTGAAGTATATTTGAATTTACAATGTTGTGTTAGTTTCAGGTGTACAGCAAAATGATTTTTTTTTAACACCTTCTAAGTAGAAGGGAGAAGAAAGAATAGAATTGAAAAGGCAGGGCTTCCCTGGTGGCGCAGTGGTTGAGAGTCTGCCTACCGATGCAGGGGACACGGGTGCGTGCCCCGGTCCGGGAAGATCCCACATGCCGCGGAGCGGCTGGGCCCGTGAACCATGGCCGCTGAGCCTGCGCGTCCGGAGCCTGTGCTCCACAACGGGAGAGGCCGCAACAGTGAGAGGCCCTCGTACCGTAAAAAAAAAAAAAAAAAAAAAAAAAAATTGAAAAGGCAGGACGAGAGAGTGAGCTCAGGGAACATTCCAGGCCCACGGATCCTGGAGTCACACGAGCAAGTGTTACCACCGTGTCTGCTGCTCCGCCCTCAACCCGCCCCGAGGGGCAGCAAGGCTGAAGCCGAGGCCCTGGGGCAGCTGGGCTCCAATATGGGTGTTTTGCTCACGAGATGCAGGACTTCGGGGAACTGCAGAGATCTGAAGGGTAAATGAGCGGCCTGACGGAATCCTTCTGCACACTGAAGTTTAGAACCACGGGCTCTAAGATGCCCAAGTAGTTTGGTCACTTCAGGGCCAGCATCAAGTCAAATTATTTGCTACGTCGCACAGAGAAAGCAATTCATTCATTCATTTATTTGATAAGCGCTTCAGCACCTACCGATACCCTTGTGCACCTCCTGCGAAGCTACAAAGCATTTTGCACCCTTGACGTACTTAAAGTTTCAGAGACGAGATTGTTGAGCAAGTGTCCACTCCAGCAGGAGCAGATGTCACCCCCCTTCATGGTCCAGGGTTTCCAAGAAAGACACAACCCACACAAGAGTTGGAAGGGGCCAAGTATCACCACTGTGGAGGAGACAGAAGACCAGCCTCAGTGATGGGGCCCCGGTCCCTCTGGCCAGCAGCCAACGAGGCCCGAAGAGATTTCCAGAATCCCTCTTGGCTTTAGCCTCAGGGAAGGTGAATCTGAGCAGGGTCTTGAGGCTGGTAGGTAGAGCCTGGGGTGGAAGGAGGCTCACAGGAAGGGCCCGAGACCACGGGCACCCACAAGCTGAGCCCAGTGTGTGCTCAGGGAGCTGGGGAAGCCGTGCCGGGAGGTGAGAGGGAACAGAACAGGGAGGGCCTTGGGCTCCCACTCAGAGTTGGGGGGCGAGGTATGAGGAAGAGAGGGCTGTCTGGACATTGTTCTGAGCTGAACTGTGTCCCCCCGCAAAAGATACGCCGAAATCCTAATCCCCTGCACCTGTGAAGGGACCTGATTTGGAAATAGGGTCTTTGCACATGAAATCAAGTAAAGATGAGGTCATTAATCCAATATGACTGATGTCCTTATAAGAAGAGGAGAGACACAGGGACAGATGTGCACAGAGGGAGGGACATCCTGTGAAGACACGGGGAGAACGCCTGTGATGATGCAGGTCGGAGCCCACATCTCCAAGCCAGGGACCCCAAGGATGCTGGGAGCACAGATGCCCCGAGGAAGGTAGGGTGCAGACCCTCCATGAGAGCCTTCAAGAGAGCGTGGCCCTGTCGACTCCTTCGATTTTGGACTCCTGGCTTCCAGAACTGTGAGAGAATAAGTGTCTGTTGTTTCAGCACCCGGTGCTTTGTACAGGTGGCCTTGGAGATGGACACAGGGAAGGTGGTTGGGTTTGTCCCTTTGAAGTGGGACAACTTTGATGCCATGTGTGTGTCAAGTGACTTGGGGGTACTGTGGCCTGGGATGCAGGAGCAGATGTGTCACGCACCCCGGGACCTCTCGTGGCACCAGCAAACCTGCTCTCGAGGCAATTCTGGTCATGACATTGACGGCTCTTTTCCCTGACTGTCTGTGAGGGAGCACGTGTGTCCACATCCAGTGAAACCCACTGACCCCACACCCTCCAATAGCACCAGGTGTTCTAAAGGCCCAACCCACTCCCAGTACACACTGTTTCCCATTGACAAGGTTTTCCTGTTTACACTCTCTTTCTTAGTCTCTAGGAAATATAATTAAAAATTCATCGAATACATCTTCAGGAGAATACATTTACCAAAGACCTACGTTCAGCTGAAAACAACAAACTTACAGTAATGGGTCAAAGCATAGCCTAAAAGGCCTTTGTAATTCACTGCAGACGGTCACTGTGTTTGCAAGGAGCTCGGCGTGGGGAGCTTCCAGCAAAGTCAGATACGGCTGAGCGACTCGCCTGAAGTCAGACCGGGGAGCAGAACCCACTGAGGGTGACCTCGGTGAGAAAGGGGACTTTATTATGTACACACAAGCAGTGCTGGACTTGCCCAAAGGGCAGACCAAGAAGGTGCTCAAAGCACAGCAGAACAGAAACAGAATTAAAAAAAATGAATCTGCTATGTGATTTTTAAAAAGTAAAGTAGTTAGCAGGTGCGAATCGTAACTTTTCAGGACTTCGTTGTGCTTAGCTCATAGGTGAGCTCTAGTTTCCTTCCTAGTGCCTTGTGCAGTGGTAGGGAGGGCTCAGCCTTCCCTGGCGTGGAGTGTCCCGAGGTGGCCCAGATCTTGGGATGTCCCATGGAATTGAGGTGGACCTTTCGAGGAGGGCTCTTTCCCCCTCGGGTCTGCGTGTCTGCATGTCAGTCCTGGTGGGCAGGCTTCCTCAGTGGCTCGGGGCAGGAAGGAAGGAGGATGCTTACCCTGTTCGCACAGCGTCGTTCTACCTCGTGGCACCCCTCTCCCTCTCAAACACACAGTTTCAGACAAAGGACTCTTTTCCTGCTGGGTCAGGCCCACCATTGGTTTAATAAACCTCGGCCAGAGAGAAGTCGAGATGTTCAAACAGAGAGAAGGAAAGACCACGTGGCAAATAAGAGTACAGATTCGGGAGGCGGGCTTTGTGCCTTCCCATCCTGACTCCACTGTGTCCTGATTATATATTAACCATGTTATTAAACCCCTCCTGCCTCCGTTTCCTCAACTGTCAGATGGGCAGCGAATAGACCCTACCTCGTAGGGCTTCTGTGAGGATTAAATGAGCCACTGAATACTGTGCCTGCACAGGCATAACTATCAGCTAAAATTATTATAACCCTTCGGAGAGCCTGTCACCATCTGGATCAGGGAAGGAGGACAGTTCCTACAAAAGCGTGTTAATGGCTCAAGGGCTGGGCAGCTAGCCAAGGGCATCCCCTACCGAGGGCTGAGGACTGGGTCAGGGTCAGCAGGGACGGGGTGGAGGACAGAATGGTGCCGTGAAAGACTCGACGGTCGGTGCAGTTGGAGGAGGTACCTCCCCTCCCAACGCAGCTGCTTCATCCTGGGCAGCGGACTCGAGGTGAAGGTTACAAGAAGGTCACTGTAGAAAGCGGGTTATGACAGTGGCCTGAGTCATTCCAAGATAAGACTGCGTGTGGGGTTGGTCGTGTGGGAATTGGGTTAGGACATCAGCATCAAAAACGGGCTTGACGCTAGAGAACTGGAGGAACCCTTCTCGCCCATGTTGGCATCTTCAGCTTGTCTTGTTTGGAAAGTGAGTCATGAGAGGCAACTCTGGTGACAGTGACCCCTTGGCCCAGACCTCCTTCCTTTGCCAGAATGCTTCAGAGCTTGCAGATACTAAAAGAAAGCAGAGCCTCCTTGCCTTGGAAACGAGTACATCCAGACTGCTGAACTTGGCCTCGGTCACATGAGAGGAGAGAGATCGACAGAAAGTTCAGCCTTGTTCTCAGCACTTTATGTGCATTTTCTCATGAGTTTTTAAACCCAGCCATCTACAGATAAGGAAGATGAGGCTCAGAGCGGTGAATTAGCTTGACAAGGTCACACAGGAAAAGGCCGAGCTGGGCGTGGCTGGCCGATGAGGCTCCCCGACTCCTTGGCACGTTTGGGCGGGTGCTGGAAGCTTCGTCCTGCCCCACCGGGAACCTGCTCAGCCCGCGCGCAGGGCAGTTCAGCCAGACTGGGATGGCCGAGGGGCCACCATCTGAGGATGTCGCCAGGCAGGAACACAGGCGTAATCACCACCACCTATGAAGTTCGGTGACAGGTTCTCTAACAGGGCCACCAGGGACCCCTGACTTCAGGGCTCAGGCTTAGGACGCGGCCACTGTGCTTTGCTGCACAGGTGCTGTCGTCAGTTTGCTGTAATTCAAAGCCCCAGAGGCCACAGAGGCTCCCTGGCGGGACTGTGTCCCAGTTGCCCACAGTGACAACTTGCTCACGAGCAGACTCTTTCTCGGCTTTTCTCCACTTCCTGAATGACCTTTCTCCTCCCTTACTTGGGATCCTTCTGGGTTCCCCTCTCAAATAAGCCAAGCACACGGGGATAAACCAATGCCTCCCCTAAGACAGTGGCTCCCCTGACGGCAGAGGCTCATTGCACCCATCCACTTGCAGGGCCACAGGGCCCAGATGTGGCTCAAACACCAGCCCAGGTGCAGCTGTGAAGGCATTTCTTAGATGTGATTAATATTTACGATCAGCAGTCTTTTTTTTTTTTTTCTGCGGTACGCGGGCCTCTCACTGTTGTGGCCTCTCCTGTTGCGGAGCACAGGCTCCGGACGCGCAGGCTCAGCGGCCATGGCTCACGGGCCCAGCTGCTCCGCGGCATGTGGGATCTTCCCGGACCGGGACACGAACCCGTGTCCCCTGCATTGGCAGGCGGACTCTCAACCACTGCGCCACCAGGGAAGCCCCAGAGTGCACCCTTTTAAGCCCCCGTTCCCTGTGGCTTTTCATTTCACAATGAATGGACATAAAGTGAGGTAAAGAGTGGAAATCGTCTCTTATACACGGCGGCATCTACAGAGCTTCCCCAGGCAGCAGGGCTCAGAGCCATGGCTTGCTTCCGGGGCAGGACGCTGGTAGTACGGCGGCCACACAAAGTCCGTGTAAAACACATCCGTCAGCCCAAGTCACCTGTCAACCTCTGGGTCTGAATTTCTAGAAGTTGGCCCTGGACCCAATCTGTTCTGCCTACATGCTGAACTGGGCTTACGATCCTCGAGGTTCTGAGGTCAAACACGTGATTGAGAGGTCACTGTTTGGAGATGAAGGAAAAGCGCCAGCTAGGGCCCAGTTCCCATCCTCAAGGGACACAGAGACCACAGGCAGGGCTGGGAGGGAAGGGACAGCCCATATCCCTTGGTGTTGGCAGTCCCCGAGCAACTTCAAATGAAGTTTCCAAGGTGGCCCTTCCCGCTTTCTTAAAGCCCCTGTAGGGTTCCCAGTGCTTCTCCAGCCCTCGGTGCAGCTCCTCAAATCGGTGGCTTGGGCTTCCTGCTCTTCCTCCCACCGCCACCTTCCAAAACCTCAGAGCCGGCGCATCAGGGTACGTCCGCTCTGGTTTAAACAGAGCGTTTCAAATCTTGCCCCCAGTCTCTCTCGGTTTCTTGCCTTCTTCCCCCAGGTACTGCTGGTTCCAGCATTCAGAAAACTTTATCAAATATCATAGTTTATCATTTCCCAAGGATTCATTTTTGGAGCAACTTGACGCCTCTGCTTGTTGAATGAGTCTCTTAGAAAGGGTGATCATCACGTCCTGTGCTGTGCTGGGGGTCCCTTGAGGGCTTAGTTCACTTTTATCCATAGGAATGGTGCTCTAAAAATCTATTTCTCCTGATCTGAAGCAAAACTGGGCACCCTTTCCACACTCCCCCAACCCCGTCCGATTCAGTCTTAGACTAGCATGCACTTAAGTCAAACTCAACGGGGGCAACAGAGGTTTTACGGTGAAATGGCTGATTTGAGACTCAGGGGAACTCAAGGAGACTGCAAGCGTTTCCTCTGTTTATCCCAGACCCGGGTGAAGCTCAGCTGTGAAATAGATGAGCGGTCTCCAATCTTTTTGGCACCAGGGACCGGGTTCGCGGAAGACAATTTTTCCACGAACAAGGGGCGGGTGATGGCGTGTGCGGGATGTTCAGGCAGCAATGCCAGCAATGCCAGCAATGGGGAGCAGCAGAGAAAGCTTCGCCTGCCCACCGCACACCTCCTGCTGTGTGGCCTGGCTCCTAATAAACAAATTCATGATCATGACGTGAGAATTTATCATATTTCTCTCAATTACTGGTAGGTCAAGGAGACCCAAATAAATATAAACACATAGAAAAAAAATTGAACAAACTAATCAACTTGCTAGATTTAGTGGACATTTACAGAATCAGAAATTAGGGAATACACATTCATCTCTACACTCTACACATGGAATATTTACAAAAATTAGACAGACCTCCTGCTAAGCCATAAAGTAAATCTCAGTAAATTCAAAGAACTGGAATCATGCACAACACATTCTTTGACTACTGTGCAATTAAGTTGAAATTATTAACAAAAATATAAATTTGAAAACCTATATATTTAAAAATTTAAGAAGTATACTTCTGAGCAATGTATAAAAGAAGAAACAACATTTAATCTAATGGAAAGTTAAAATACTTACAACAGAATGATAATAATAATATATATCAAAATTCATAGGATATTGCCAAAGCAATATTTTGAGATATATTTATGCCTTAAAAGTTTGTATTAGAAAAGAAGAAAGGCAAAAACTTGAGAAGCTGAGTAGCCAATGTAAGAAGTTAAAAAAGTAACTCCAGAAAAAATTTTAAAAAGCAGAAAAAAGGAATGAGCAAAAATAAATGAAGTAGGAAGTAAAAAATGATAGAATCAAAAATCTCAAAAGGGATTTTTTAATAGATTAATAAAACAGACAAAGCTTTGCTGAGCTCAATCATGAAAAATATAGGGAAGCTGTATATAAAAAATTAAAAATGAAAGAGTGCCATAAATACAGGCAGAGCAGAGATATTAAGAAAGAAAGAATACTATGAACAAGATTACACCATAAACATGAAAATAAAAATGGAATGAACAAATTCTAGGAAAATATAACTTATGGAAACATACTCAAGAAGAAATAGAAGACTTTGATAACTCCATTATCCTTAAAGAACTTGAGTAGAAGTTTATGTAACCCTTCCTCAGAGACTCAGATGCTTTTATAGGTGAGGTTTTTTTTGTTTTTGTTTTTGTTTTTTTTAAACAAACTTTTAAATAACTGTTCATCCAATCTCACACAAACCCTTTCAGATATACCCAAAAGAGGAAGCAGTCCCCAATGCATTGTAAGAGGTCACTATAACCTTGATCCCAAAGCCCGACAAGGACTGTATAAAGGAAAGTTGTCAGACAATCTCACTCATGAACAGGGATGCAAAAATCCTAAATAAAATATTAGGAAATCCAATATAGGATTGTAATAAAAGAGAGAATATACCAAGATAAAGTTGAGTTTATCTCAATAATGCAAGGGTGCTTTAAAAATAAAAAAATTCTATACATATAACACATTACCTTCTGCCTCTCAATAGATGAAGATGAAGCATTTGACAAAAGCAAAAAAAAGAAATAAATTACAGTAAACTAGGAATGGAAGGGAACTACCTTAATGATTGATGAATGGTGTCTACCAAAATGATAGCCAACATCATTCCCAATGGTGAAATGCTTGAAGCGTTAATTTTAAATTCAGGAACAAGACAAGGATATCACAATCACCATCTCTTTGATATAGAAATCCTAGCAGCACAGTAAGAGAATAAAGTTACAAGTCATGAGGGTATGAAAAGGAAAAACAAAACTATCATTACTGTTAGATGATATAGTTCAGTCTACATTAAAAACCTCAAAATATCTACAGAAATTTCATTAAAATTAAGAGTGTTTTTGCAAGTGACTGGATTTAAGATCAATATAAAAAGTCAATTGCATTTATAAAACACCAGCAACACCTTATAAAATATAATAATAGCTACTATTTGCAGTAGCACACACATACCCCCAAAATAAGGCACTCGAAATACATCTAACAAAAGATGTGCAAGAATTGTGTGAAGAAACATTTTAATGCTATTAAAAGATATCAAAGATCTAAATAAATGGAGAGAGAGAACATTTTTGTTTTCAAAAAACTATCCAATAAAGGAGTCAATTGTCTCAAATTTCTGTTTCTCAAGGAGCACAGCAGTGTTCTTGTACAATTTAAATGGAAAACAAAGGCTCTAGAACTGTCAGTATACTAGCAAAGAAGAAAAATAAGGGCAAGGAGATTGTCTGAAATGGTATCTGTATTTAAAGTTAGGGTAGCTGAAACAGTGTGGTATTGGCTCAGTGAGAGACATACTGACCCACGGAACGGAACAGAGAACCGGAAACAGCCCCACACCTTTTTTGAATTTGAAATATGATACAGGTGGCCGTGCAGATTACTAGAAAAGGATTAACTGTCCTATAAGTGCTGTTGGGACCATTTTCTATCTAGATGGGAAAAAATGAAACTGGATCCCGACATCACACTGCACAGAAAAAGCAAGTCCAGACGGGTGTAAAGCCTTCAGTGTGAAAGAAAAAGACTCAAACCGCAATAAAAACACTGGAGAGTACTTTTAAGGCTTTGGAGGCAGAGAAGTTTACATTAAGCATTAACTATAGAAGAAAAATTGATATAATCAACTACTTTGAACTGAAGGATTTCTGTACATCAAAAGATAGTAAAAGGAAAATGAAGAACACACCCCCATCTAAAGATATTTTTAGTACATATAAACAACAAATGATAATTACTCTTTGTATATTAAAAATTCCTTCAAGTTGTCAATAAAAAGACAAAAAGTGCAATAAAAATACAGATACGCTATGAGTGGGTATTTCACAGAAGAGGAAGTATGAATGGTAAATAAGCATATAAAATATAGTCAATATCTTTTCTCATCAGGGAAATGTAAACTAAAAACATATGATATATATCTTGACAGAACTGTATTAATAAAAATCAATACATCTGAAAATACCAAGTACTGGAAAAGATTTAAATGTTGTATACGTGAGAGTGTAAGTTGGTACAGTCACTCTGGAGAAAAATTTGACATTATCTTGTAAAGTTGAGAATGCACTAAACATACTCTACAAGCCAGAAATTCCACTCCCAGGGGTGTGTGTGTGTGTGTGTGTGTGTGTGTGTGTGTGTGTGTGTGTGTGTGTGTACCCTAGAGAACATCTATGTATGTAGGCTGGAAGACAGGTACTATTGTGTTCTTTTTTTTTTTTTTTTTCCAGTACGCGGGCCTCTCACTGCTGTGGCCTCTCCCATTGCGGAGCACAGGCTCCGGACGCGCAGGCTCAGCGGCCATGGCTCACGGGCGCAGCCGCTCCGCGGCATGTGGGATCTTCCCGGACCGGGGCACGAACCCGCGTCCCCTGCATCGGCAGACGGACTCCCAACCACTGCGCCACCAGGGAAGCCCTATTGTGTTCTTAATAGTGTTATTAAGACAAAAAAACCCTGGAAACAAATGTTCATTGTCAGAACTGGATAAATGTCTTATATACACACACAGTGGAATGTTAAATAACAAGGAAGATAAAGGAATTTAGCAACATATAACAAACTGGATGAATCTTGGAAAAAATTCTGAGTGCAAAATGCGAGTTGAAGAAGGTTGCATATTCACTATGGTGCTTTTTTTTTTTAAAAGAAGATGTTGGGGGTAGGAGTTTATTAATTAATTAATTTATTTTTGCTGTGTTGCGTCTTCGTCTCCGTGCGAGGGCTTTCTCTAGTTGTGGCGAGCGGGGGCCGCTCTTCATCGCGGTGCGCGGGCCTCTCACTATCGCGGCCTCTCTTGTTGCGGAGCACAGGCTCCAGACGCGCAGGCTCAGTAGTTGTGGCTCACGGGCCCAGCCGCTCCACGGCACGTGGGATCCTCCCAGACCAGGGCTCGAACCCATGTCCCCTGCATTGGCAGGCAGATTCTCAACCACTGTGCCACCAGGGAAGCCCTATGGTACTATTTTTATAAGGTTCAAAAACAAGCCATGTACTGCTTAAAGATACATATGTAAAGCATTTTTAAAAGGTGCAATGATAAACATAAGTTTCAGGATTTTCCTTATCACAGGTCAACCAATCAGGAGGACACACCTAGGTCGTTTCAAAGGTATTGGTCTGGTTCTTAAGTGATGGTTCTCAGATGTGACTTTTATAATTATTTTATAACCAACATAGACACTGGCTACATTATTTTCTATTAATGAAGTATGTCGTGAAATATTTTAGGCACAAACCGAACCTTCTGGTGACCTGTTGGCCTTATTTCAAGTTTCAGACTTCACTTTTCCACTCTTATTTATCTTCATTTTCCCACTCTTATTTCCTCTGGGACTTTGGAGCATCTGAACAGTCACCAGCCAGATTATGAGACAGGCCTTCATGACTTTGTGAACTCTTTGGCCTGAAAAATAATCTCTCCTTCCCTTTAGTCAGGACCCCGTTCCCTGCCCAGCTCCCTGTGAATCTAAGACCCAAAGTTCCAGTTGACTCCTTGGAGAAACATCTTCTGAGCAGATCTCGTTAGGAGATGCTTGCATTATGCCCATGGCCTCTCCTCTTTCCTTCTCAGAAGGAAGATCGACCGTCACGAGGCTCACGGCCTGGAGCCGTCCTCAGAGCCCTTTTATAGGAATGTGGGCTTCTCAGGGCTTGTCTGAACCCAAAGATCTGGCCAAACAGGTGTGCGGGGCCCGCCTGTGTGCTCGCCTCTGCTCCGGGCAGCTTTATGAACCGGCTGCCTTTCTCTCTGCCTCCATTTTCGTTTTCTTAAATGAGTTGTGATCATATTAGCAGACTGAGGAGCCATCGGGATTCAGACTTAACAAAACCAGTTGGAAATGTAAACCAGAAACGTCCACGGAAGCGTGTGGGGATGGACTGTGGAAGATTTCACGGTCAGAGTGAGCTGGTAGTTAAAGCTCAGGCTTTGGAATCACACCCACCCAAGTTACAGTGCTGACTCTGACTCTGGGTAAGTTAACTTGACGTCTCTGAAAGTAGTTTCCTCATCTGCAGAACGCTGGTCATAATTGCATTGACTTCTCAGAATCCACGGGACGCTTCCATGTGATTATGTTTAATAAGGAAGGTCCCGAGCACAGACTTGAAGAGGATAAGGCGCAGTGAACGGTAGAGGTTATCATGAAATATGCATGCCCCGTGACCTCTCTGTAAATCTGCACATTACTAACAAAAGAAAGGCAATGCTTTGTGGTTTCTGCGCTGTCGAGATGCTAGTGGATCACAGGTTAGGTGTGAACAAACGTCCTCTCTCTCTTCGTCCCCTCCCCCCCCCCGATCCAACCTTGTCTTCCGAGGATCCTTGTTCTTTGCAGCACCTGGGCAGCCCCGCATTCATCCAGTGATGAGGTGGGTCTTTCACTGTCATTTCAAAATGCTTGTGTCGTGACATTAACCAGATATTTGCACACGCCGTTTAGGATAAGGGCAAAGCACAGTGGATACATCCTGGAATTTGAACTGGGTGAGCAAAGCTTTTTGCAGCTGGAACAGGGGGCCTCAGGAAGGTAGGAGCTTCAGGAAGAAGACCACCCTGGTTATTAGTTGTTTCAAAGGGTTCTTTCTGGAAAGTGGGATCTCGGACGAGCTGATTTAGTGCTTGGAAATTGTCTGCATGAGAAACACAAAATCCAGAGACACTGACTTTTATTATCTATTGATCAGGTATCTGTTTAGTTAATTAATTTAGTTGTACCTGCCGGCTGGCTTTGCAGGGCTGTGAAGAATGGGGAGGAATTTAAGAGTGGGAGTGGGTTTGAAGGTCATTAAAGGTGAAGGGGAAGTGGGACTGGTTAGACCCATTTTCATCTGTTGTCTCACTGCCCTGGGACCACTGTGGTTTGGGGTTTCTCTGCTACAGCACCCATATTGAGCCACCCTGCTCCCATCCCTCTTTTTATGGAATATCTTGCTTTACTTCCTTTACCAAAATTATGTCCATCATTTGGCCCCTTCCTTCCAGGCATTTTGCTGGGTATCTAACCAGCTAATCTGTGATAAAGAAGTATGAGTGGTGCAATGAATGACCTGTCCTTCCCCCCAAAATGTATTTTAAGGGAGGACTCAGAGAAGCCTTACTCTCAGGTCATGACTATCCCTCCTCGGACAGGTGTAGAAGAATTTTTAGTGGGAGGATGGGTGGTGGTGGTAACTTTTGGGGGGTCCCTCAGATCACACCCCATATTTGGCACATGCAGGGGATGACGGGCAGCAGAGGCTCTGGAGGTGGGTTCACACAGTCAAGTGGGTCTCATGGTCCTGGGCCTGGAATTGAGGACTGGCTGTCCTCACCATGTGCTCCAGCCACGTGGTGACCTCTGTGGGGCTGCAGCCATGGACTCTGAAGAGTCCCCTTAGGGTCCGGGGAGCTAGAGATAGGAAGAGTCCCTGGAGAGGCTCTGTTTCCTCCCAGGCCTTTCCCGGGCTCAGCCCTGCCCTGGCCATGGCCCCAGTGCCATGGCTGCTGGAGGAGGATGTCCCTGATGTCCCTGGGTGTGACAGGCTGCGGGGTGGTGGGATGGGGACAGAAGCCCCTGAAAGGACCTCCTGCAGCTCCCTGACTCCTGTTGGTAATTCCCACACAGAGTGCAGGGAGCTGCAGGTCAGCAGTCACGTGAGGGAGGCCTTCCCGCTCCCGCCCAACCCATCTCAGCGGGTGTGTGGGTGCAGAGCTGCTTCTCAAAGGGGCTGCCCCGCAGTCCCCAGCCCCAGGCCCAGGGAACCCTTTGGGGCAGGAAAGGTGAGAGGGGCTGAGCCTGGCTGGGTGTCCAGGCCTGGAAGAACCAGGTCCCTCCTTCCCAGTGGAAAAAAAATTAGGGGATTACTGAAGTACCACAGAAAACCCAGCATAATTTTATTTCCAAATTTGGTGTTTCTATTAAAAAACCAAACCAAACCCACTGAGGTTACTCCTTGGTGGACGTGCCGGTGAAGGTGGATTAACGCTCTTAGTCATCCCTTCCCTTGAGTGCCCTGCGATTTCCTCAGGTCGGGTCCTCAGCTCTGCTCCTGCTTCCAGCCCGGGGCACGGGGCCTCAGGGCTTGACCTTGACGAGACCCGTGCCCCCTGAATCCCTCACTATGGCCCCAAACCCCAAGGCTCCCCATCCCTGAGCGTCTGAGGAGGTCAGAGGGTGGAAAATTTATTGACTCACCGTGGGACTTTCCAGTTGGGAAGCCAGGCTCTTCTTCCCGTATATTACAATAATAAAATATAATTACTGTTGTGATTGAGTTTTTGTGCTAACCACACCGGTTCCAGACATCTACATTAAACTAAGCTGTAGAACCTTTCGTAAAGATTTTTCCAGAGCTGCAAAGCCCTGAAAAAACTAGGAGATGTCCAACAGCTGCTGCAGCCACGAAAATATTACAGGAATGAAGACATTTCAAATAAGAGAAATGGCTGATTTCATTAACGGCCTTAATGAAGAGTAGTTTCTTTTGGCTAATGTTACAGAAGTGAGGAATGAGCCATTAGTTAAAACTATGAAGATAAAGACCTTTCATTAATCAAGTAGGAGACTGGAGAAGGGGGAGAGAGGGTTGGTCCCGAGCTGGGAGATTACCTTCAAATTCAGCCTGAAAGGCATGCTGTTTCTGAGTATCCGGTTTAGTGTCATGGAAAGTAAGAAACTTTATCATTACCCGATACTTGTAGCAGTAAATAGGTATGGTGGTCCTATCTTAGAGTAGAATATTTAATTAAATGGGAAACGAATGACCTTTTTTAAAAAGAGCACAAACTTGTAGCATTTGTAGAAGTGTCTCTGCCTCTCTTGCTCTGTGCGCTCACAGGTCACCAGGCCCGTGTGTCCTAGGCAGGACAGAAGGCGTCTTAGCTGACCCGGCCACCCCTCCCCCACTGTGGACTCCTTTCACCTTCCCGGGTTATCCTTCTCCTGCGTCCTGTGAGATTATTTCAGGGGACACAAATTATTTCAGGGTTCTCTGGAGAAACAGAACCAACAGGGTGTATATGAGAGAGAGAGAGCGATTCGGGGTTGGCAAGTCTAAAGTCTGTAGGGTAGACCAGCAGACTGGAAATTCAGGCAGAGTTCTTATGCTGTAGCCTTGAGGCAGAATTCCTTCATTTTAGGGAAAACTCTGTTTCTGTTCTTAAGGTTTTCAACTGATTGTACGAGGCCCACCCGCATCATGGAGGATAATCTACTTGAAGTCACCAGATGTTGACCATATCTACACAATACCTTCACAGCAACATCTAGACTAGTGTTCTACCAAACAACTGGGTACCATAGACCTGTCAAGATGGCACATAAAATTAACCATCACACCTCGTATCCGTCTCGAGAACATTCCAGAACGCTTTTGAATTCCCAAGGGAATCAGGTCCCCACAGCCACACTTGGTTGAGCACTGTGGAGAGCCGGGGTGGGGGTGGGGGGGCGGATCGTGGTAAAAGGTGGGTCAGTGGGATAGCGTTATTAATACTATTTCCCAGAGGCGGAAATGGAAATGTCATTTTCCTGTGTTCAAATTTTAATAAAATTTCCAAATTATAAACACTGAGAGGATACGACACGGATTATTTAGGGTTTAAAGGATATTGCCATTTAAAATCAGGCAACAGGTTGCTACAGCTGTGAAACCAGGTTATGAAAGTGTGAGACTCTGCCTGTCCTTTGTTCACTCAGCCACACCATTCACACCGGGTGGCTAGACGTGTGTGTGGCTGGAGAGACAGGCCTCCTGCTGCCCCTGGGCGTGGGGAGGCCAGGGCGCCACCTGCGCTGCAGCCGAAGGGGATCTATTTGTGGAAGGTGAGCTTTTTAAGGCTCTCCGGACTCTGTGTTTTGCAAAGCGCCAGCCAGTCCTGGAGAGATGGGCTCCTCGGCCCCAGAGCCACAGTCGTCCTGTTGCTTCTGTCTGCAGAGCCCCAGCTTTGCTCCACCCTTCTTGCCCTTGCTGCCATCTCTAATAGGGACATTCATGGCTTCCTGACTTCCGGATTCTTGGTCTCCAAATCCAGGAGAAATGATTTCTGGGATTCCTTGTTTCTTTTTTGGGGACAGGGTGATTGCGACTCTCTGCCTACGGAAACGTCCTCTTCCTTCCAGGGTGAGTGCTAACCCTTGTCTTCAGTTAAGCTCTCCTGGGCCCCTGTAGCCAGGGCTGACCTCCCCTGACTCTCATCTCCTTATTCTTTCCATCATTCATTTAAAAACTGTCTGATCTGGCTGTTGTTGATTTTTAGGTCCAGATTTTGTCTCTTCAACAAGGTTGGAAACTCTTTGAAAGCTTAGCTCCAGTGTCATAAAACCTGCCCTGTACTGCACCCCGCTCTCCTGCAAACACACCCCCTCCCCACCTCAAACACACAAACAGCTACACCCACCCAGGCATGTACACACACACACACACACACACACACACACACACACACACACACTGTTCCCAGATAGAGCAGAGATATAAGAAATACCTATGAGTGACGCTGATGACTTAAACCGCTTCACAAACTGGCATAAAATTTGACATATAATGACAGTTTTTACAGAAAAGAAGTTCACTTCAGAGCGTTATTTTATGTAGTTTTACCACATTAAAATTGCATTTATTGAGCAATTACTATGTGCTAAAGACTATCCTTTATGTACGCTGTCTTGTTAAACCTCACAACAGCCCTGCAAAGTAAGAATTCATATGCACATTATTTAAATGGCCAATTGTGACTTACCATGCTTAAATAATTTGCTCAAGGTCATGCAGCTAATAAATGGTGGGATTGGGGGGTTTATACTTATTTGCAGCTACCAAACCATATCTGTGTACAAAGTACAGTGTTGGCAAGGGGAGGAAACCATGAGAGATTCCCTTCACTGTGATATACTTCCATGTGGGATGGTAGGAAAAGGCAAGTCTGGGATCAAATGGTTTGGCCCACATATGCATTGGAGGTTATATAAGCCTAGGCAAAATCTTAAAGTCATATGAGTCTAGAGGTTTAGATTTCTTAGTCCACAAAATGGGGGTGAAACTAATTTTCCTACCCTGTAAATGGCATCAACATTGCAAAGTACTGACTATAGTTCCAGGGTTTACTTAGAATCATCTTCTATTTGCTTTCGTGGAGCATTCTTGACTTTACAATCTACCCAAGATGTAAATTCTACATGAGATCTGGCATTTGTCTCTGGACACTTTTTGCATCAAAGAAACATCTTGCCTTTCAGAGGCTGAAATCCAAAGATAGATGAATCATAAGGAAAGTCAGTCCGACTGCTTTTCAGTTTTCTTCTCAATTCTTATTGTATCCACCTCTACATCATACAGAGATCACTTCTGGTCTATTATTGTCATTTTCGATTTTAGTATATGATTTTGTTTTTCATTTATATTTTTATTAGGAAGTAATTTTTCTTCATGCAGTGCCACTTCTGAGGCAGTACACATTTGAACTGGCAAAGTTTGTCATACTGACATTAGCATAGTAAGTAGAAAAAGTCATTCCTAGTTTATCCTTGATTGGTCAACAATAAATTGACGTACCAATGCAAACAGAGAATGGAGAAGGGGGTGCAGAGAGAGGAAGTGGACGGGCATTTTAGAATTCATCAGGATATGAATACTAGAGTCTCTTTCCCTCTCTCTCTCTCTCTCTCTCTCTCTCTCTTCGTAACAACAACAAGAAGCACTTTTGGGGGGTAGAGTTCTTAAAGGTGTACTGCACATATGAGAGACTCATGTTTATTTTTTCTTCTAAAAATGGACCACTAAAATCATCATCAAATGGGGTACAGACTACTGCCGAACCAGACTGTTCAAGTGTCTGCCCACCCTGATCCCCTCACCCCACCCTGGTTGAATCCATCACCAACCACCACGATCAGAGCATCCCCTACTCCTCCCAACCCCCCTGACTCCCATCTCTCTGTCCATCCCGTACCTGACCTGTCAGGGTATCATGGGTGAGCCTCAGAGGGGCCCACCGGCAACTATGGACACTAAGGCTGTTCTAAGAAGGAGTGTGTCATGGTGGGAGAAGTGTGACTCCAGATTGCCAACTCGTCCTGGTTTGCCTGAAACTTTCCCACTTGTAGCACTGAAAGTCCTGTGTCCGGGGAAACCCCCCTCAGTCCTGTGCAAACAGCTGGTCACCCTACACCATAATCTCTGTCCATTGGAGCAGGCCCTACCCCATGTCCAAGAGATATACATTTTTAACTAGAATGGACTCAAAATTTGACTGTGTTGGTTCTCAGATGAAATTATGAGCCTAAAGCTTTTCTGAAGTCGCTATTTTTTGTCTTAAAAATCTTCTATGGTCTTATTAAACCAAAGTGATGTAAGAAAGTAATGTTTTTGAGTTGTGCCCCGCCCCTACTACTGTGCTGGACTTTTTCTTAAGAACCTGCATTAGTCCTAATGATACTTCCTTTTTCCTTCCCTTATGCATTTGGAATGACAGGTACTTCTACGTCTCTATTGCCTCCTCTCAAAGACATTCCTTGTATGTGTTTCAGGGATAACATTTAAAAATAAAGCTTAGCTTCTCTTTAGAGCAGTTCTGGTAGAACCCGACTCACGTTTGTATTGACCAATGGCTCTCCTAGAGCAGCTGTGAAACCCCATTCTCTAACCCTCAGTCATTTTCTTTAGCCTTCCAGCGGGGTGATTTCCAGGTGCCACCAGATCAGCACCCAGTCGGGGCCGCTCAGGATGCTTTTCTGTATTAACAGCTCCAATCACGCACACACAGTGTCTCGCCCTGTCCCTCCACCGTGCGCTCACCCTGAGACCAGGATGTGCTGCTGCTCCTTGCCTGATAATCACCTGTAGCCCTTCAGAACCGCCCCTCCGTGATCTCACGCAGCCTCCCTGGAGAATGAGGGCACACACGGAATATCTCTTTGTGAGTCACAACCAGTGACCCTAAGCAAGTCACTTAATCTCTCGGGGTCTCAACCTATTTTAAATAGAGGATTAAAGTACCCAATGCGTAAAATTGCTAGGACATTAAATGACAAAATGTTTATTATAAAAGCACCCTGTAAACTCTGAATCGCATACCAATATAATACATGACTATGCTTATTGGATTTAGTTGCCATATAGGATAAAAATAGACTACCATCTGGCTTAGTAAGGATTTAGTGTTGATCTGAGGGGAGGCAAGACCCCAATAACTTCTGGAGGCTCTGCTCTTATATTTTGAAATAAGAGTAGATGCATTTAGGAAAAGGAAATAGTGAACAGACTCACTGTTTTATAACAGTAACAAGTGTGCATTGAGTTAGCCTCCCATGGTGGGTCGGTTGGTCGGGTGGGTCGTTAAGTTAGAAACAGGGGGGAATGGTGTATCAACTCAACTATGGTGGTACAAAGACCCCTCACAAGAAGTCCACAGGCAGGTCCTTGCTTACTTCAATGTGCACCTAGCCTAGGGCACAGTAAAGGCAGGGATGGAGGGTGAGGGGATGCAGTGGGATACGAGGCAGCCCTCCATTTCCAAGGAGACCTGAGAGCCAGGAAAGAGCTTGCAGATGCTTCATGAGGAGCTCTGAGTAGGAATTTGCAGGACATCTAAAAGCAAAAATATTTGGTGAGATCCACTTAGGATGGGGGTTCTTGCAAATCTGACAGGGGTCTCCTGTGCACCTTTATTCAGATGCAAACGGGGAAAACCCCCAATCACACTGCTCTCTTTGGGTTTTCAATTGCTACTAAATACAGGGTACTGTATTCTGTAAAGTGTTAGTGACACAACTATCTGAGTAAATCACTCAGATCTTGTTTTAAGTACTACCCTACATGGGGTTAGGGTCTAATTCTCCTGCCTTCATGGTAAAATTCTCTGTACACCATCCAACTTTAACTAACCACTAGTAGGAACACTGTATCAGGAATACTTTAAGCTCCAAGCAACAGAACGTCTGACTAAAAGTGACTTCAACCCTAAAGTGGTTTAATTGTCTCACATAATAAGTTTGAAGGTGAGGGTCCAGGTTTGGTGCAGAAGTTCATAGAATGTCATGAGGATGCAGACTCATCCTTCCAGTCCTCAGGGTATCAGCTTTTTATCCGCAGGCTTGTACCCACAAAATAGCTGTCACTGAACCGACATCATGTCCTTGCAAATTTAGAAAGGAAAAAAGAGCCTGATTAAAAAAGGGATTTCCTTTTACAACAAAGGCAAGTATTTCCTGGACGACCCCCTAGCAGCTCCCTCAAACCATCTCATGACCAGATCTGGGTCAAATAGCCACCCCTGGTTGCAAAGCAGTCTGGGAAAACGGGTATGTGGCAAAGATGAAAGCTTGTCATAATTGGCCTAAACCCATCATGAATCATTGTCTGGGGCTGATCAGATTGCCACCCTGAATACAATCAGGGTTTTGTTAGCAAGGAAGAAGGATGGGATAATTATTGGTAGACAGAAGATTTTACCACAATCGAATAAAGCAACTCTAAGGTTTTAAATTCCAGTGGTGATGTAATCACCTTTATTTTGCTACAAGTAAACTGTCTGTCTTAAGACCCAATGACAGTTGTGATGGATTTTAATATGTATGACTTAACAATAGAATTTGAAACAAAAGTAGAAGACATTGGACTGGTGTTATGAACCAACAATAATCAGACTGAAGGGGAATTTACTAGTCTATGTATCAACTATCTCTATATATTCAGAGCCATGAACAAGATCTTGCAAATGAGTCCAAATGAATTATTCATATACATTTCAACTTCAGTTATTTATTCTTATAAGACAAATGCAATGATAAATTTCAGTGAAATATTTCTGAGGAACAAGATAGGTAGTGAATTTCTGTGTGGAGATTTATAAATATTGGCACAAGACGGAAGGAACATTTCCATTAAAGCAAATGGCTTATAAACTGTGTCAGTGAGTAGCTGATCTCATAGGTTAAGTGCTATTGGGAAATCAGCCCCAAAGAACCTAAAGCAGGTGCTCATTCAGATTGTGAGTTTCAATCATGGGATAAATTCTCAAGTTTACTTCCTGTATGGAGACGAGACACCTTGAAAAAGTCACATCTGCTCCTGGTTACATTGAGCGCCAAGAAAGATAAAAACTTAGCAAAAGGCATCACCATTATTGGAAATACCTCTGAGCAATTCTTACTTTCCCTTTGCTTTACTTTCTCTATTAATTTTTATCCTTCTTGCCGTGGTGTATGCAGCTGTTAAACCATCTCCCATCCTGTCTGATGCAGGAAGTAGGGTATAAACAAACACATCCAATAAACCGAACTCAAAACTTATAGTCCACCTGTGTTCAGTGACATTGCAAATATAAAGAAAAGTCTCCCCACCCTTGTACAGGCTGTTTAAACCTTTGTGAAAGTTGTTCTTTGCGTATGTGAAGCATCCCTCAAAAAGCAATGAGAAATACAAGTATATGCATTTCAGAGTTCCACATCCAGAATGGCAATATGAGTTGCTATGTGGGCCTGTTGCTCTGCGAAACAAGCATAACCGAAGAAAACGATAAAGAGCAACAAAAATCATTCAGACTCGCTGGAAGTTGTCCTGAGGGAACACAGCAAATCAAGAAAATTTACTCAGGAAAATCTGCCTAACATCTGTAAGGACAGTGAGAGTCTTTGGCATTTGAACCATGGCTGCTTCTTTCTGTCACCTTCTTTAAAAGACATAAAATTATATAAAGTAATAATTTTGCAATGTGATTTTGGATTTCTCATATATTATATATGTGTAATATGCTTAACAATAATAGTACCAAAAAGAGGGGGAAAGAATATAGCTATATAGGAATAATGTTTCTGTCTCTCACTGGAATTAAGCTAGTATAAATCTGAAATAGATTCTAAGTTAAGACATAAAAACACTAAAGTAACCACTAAGAAAAGAATTTTTAAAATATAGGGAAAATCATTCGAGGAACAAAAATGTCACACTTGGCAATATTTAATTAATGCCAAGGAAAGCAGGAAGGAGGAATAGTGGAACAGAAAGGTCATATATGGAACATAGTGAAAAAAGTTAAATGTCAGATGTAAACACCTATATCAATAATAACATTAAATATGAATGGATTTTGATTGGATCACAATCCAATCAAGAGGCAGAAATTGTCAGGCTGGATAAAGATACAAGATTCAAGTGAATGCTGTCTACAGGAGCTACCTAAAGTGTCTTGAATCTAAAGTACTCAAAGATGTAAATAGGTTGAAAGTAAAAGGATGGAAAAGATATACCATACAAACAACAGCTATGAGAAAGCTGCAGTGAACTTACTGATATCAGGCAAAATAGACTTTAAAACGAAAACATGTATTAGAGATAAAGAGGAACATTTTATAATGATAAAAGCATCAATTCATCTGGAAGATAAAACAATTACAAATATATATGCATTTAATAAACAGAGCTGCAAAGTACATGAAGCAAAACCTGACAGAATTAAAGGAAGAAATATACCATTCAACAATAACAGTTGGAGACATTCATACCCAACTCTCCATAATGGATATAGAACAACTAGGCAAAAAATCAACAAGGAAATAGAAGACTTTAGTAGCACTGTAAACTAACGAGACCTAATGGACATCTATAGAACATTCCATGCAACAGCAGAATATACATTTTTTTGAAGCGTACATGGAAACTTCTTGAAAATTGACAATATGCTACACTGTAAAACAAGCCTAAATGAATTTAAAATGATTGAAATAATGCAAAGTATGTTTTATGAACACAATGGAAAGAAATTAGGGGTCAATAACAGAAAGAAATTTAGGAAATTCACGAATATGTGGAAATTAAATAAATACTCCTTAATAACCAGTAAGTCTAGAGGAAATCATAAGGGAAATTAGAAAACACTTTAAGATGAATAAAAATGAGGACACAACATACCAGAACTTATGGACTGCAGCTAAAGCAGTGCTTAGAGGGGAATGTATAGCTGTAAATGCCAATAATAATATAGAAGAAAGATCTCAAATTAACAACCTAACCCTCCACCTTAAGGCACCAGTAAAACAATAGCAATCTAAAGATTAGGGTGGAAATTAGCAAAGTAGAGAATAGAAAACAATGGAGAAAAATCAATGAAACCAAAAGTTGGTTCTTTGAAAAGATAAAATTGACAAACTTGAGCTAGAAAAGTACGAGTATTTCAAGAAAATGAAATCAACGTTCACCTTATAATCTAGAGTCAACTCCCTGAAAATTCGGTTTTCTAGATAAGATAGAGTATAGAATGTAAAGTTGAAGGTCACAGCATAAATAATAAATGCCTGATATGGAAAGCATTTAACTGGCTTAAATAATAGCTTCCTGTGCAACAGGACTCTTTCTTTCTTTCTTTCTTTTTTTTGCGGTACGCGGGCCTCTCACTGTCGTGGCCTCTCCCATTGTGGAGCACAGGCTCCGGACGCGCAGGCTCAGCGGCCATGGCTCACGGGCCCAGCCTCTCCGCGGCATGTGGGATCTTCCCGGACTGGGGCACGAACCTGTGTCCCCTGCTTTGGCAGGCGGACTCCTAACCACTGCGCCACCAGGGAAGCCCAGGACTCTTTCTTAACAGGGCTCAGAACTGATGCCAGGTCGGCAAATCCTGCCGCCCCTCTAAGAGGAGGCACTGTGTCCAGTCAAGCCCTCCCACGTGGTCACTGCTACTGTGGACCTTCCCACAGGGTCTGCACAGCCCAGGACACAGCTGCACCGGCCCCCTAGACCCACACCCTCCTCTCAGAGGGCCCCTTTGCCATTTATTTCCTCGGTCAGTGTTACTGCTTCAGTTGCCCTGGTGGGATGCAACACACCTTTTCTATATGTTATACTCTGGGGTAGGTTTGCAGTAAGAACATAAATGAAGTACAGTAAAGGGTGAACAATACCCACAGTGTGTTCGGCTAAATGCCATGCTTCTCGGGATGCCAGATGTAGCAAGAAAAAAACCCCAAAAGAAGCCCAGTTAAACTAGAATTTCAGATAACCAAGTAATTTCTTGGTGTAAGTATGTCCCATGTCATATGTGGAAAATATTTATACTAAAAAATTATTGTTTATGCAAAATTCATATTTAACAGGGAATCATGCATTTTATCTGGCAACCCTACATGCTCTGGAAAAATCCAGGAATGCCTTACAAGGCGAGTTGGTATTGGGTGGGGGCCGGGGGGCTACATCTCTCTACAAATAATTTATTTTTTATTGAGGTAGAGTTGTTTTACAACGTGTTAGTTTCTACTGCACATCGAAGTGAAGCAAAGTTCTCTGTGCTTTACAGTAGGTTCTCATTAGTTATCTATTTTATACGTATTAGTGTATAGATGTCAATCCCAATCTCCCGGTTCACCCCACCACCCCACCCCCCTTGGTGTCCATACGTCTGTTCTCTACATCTGTGTCTCTATTTCTGCCCTGCAAACCAGTTCATCTGTACCATTTTTCTAGGTTCCACATACATGCGTTCATATGTGATATTTGTTTTTCTCTTTCTGACTTACTTCACTCGATATGACAGTCTGTAGGTCCATCCACATCTCTACAAATGACCCAATTTCATTCCTTTTTATGGCTGAGTAATATTCCATTGTATATCTGTATACCACATCTTCTTTATCCATTCGTCTTTCGTTGGACATTTAGGTTGCTTCCATGACCTGGCTATTTCTACAAAGAATGTTTTTACTGATGGGACTATGTTCAACCTCCCAGGGACAAGCAGGACCAGAGGTGAGATTGTGGATTCAGTGGCTCTGAAGCAGTGGAAGGAGTGACACAGGCTTCTGTGCAAGGTGGTTTGCCATGTGCAACCCTGATTTTGGACCAAAATCCCACCTACGTGAGAGTTCAGCACTCTTCTATCTACCTGTCCTGAAGAACTATCTAATATTTCCAAGGTATTTTAATTCATCACAAATCCTCTACACTGGCCACATGCTGGCCATGAGGAGAATTTCTTTGACTTTGAGTGCCCAGGATTGAGCTATGATAAAGTGATATTCATAAAAGCACACTTCTGTGTTCATGTGTAAACTTTTATATACTGTCTTCTATGCTTACTCTAAGACCTGTGTAATAGTAATATCAGACGATTGTAATACCTCTGAAGAAATGGAGACAGCATCCCTAAAAATTGAGTTTGATCATACAATATGTTGTGGTTCAGTGTCCCATGACGGCTGTAGTTAGAACTCCAAGTTTTGCTCTATTATGCAGACAGTAAAAGACATCTGGCTTATGTGGGAACAGGAGGAGGGGAGAAGAAGGGAGAAAAGAGAAAAAAGGGAGACAGATAGTACACAACAAAAAGAGACAAAGAGACATAGGGAAAAGGATGCCCAGTGCCTAATTTCTCATCAGGTATAATGAACTTTTCTTTAACAATTAAGATTTTAGTCTTTTTAGACTTGGAAAATCTTTGAAAAAAATCAAATCATCTTAGGAACACAAGTAGAAGCATCATGGAATTCAAATGGCCAAGCCAGAGTGGTTTTTTTTTTTTTTAATTTATTTTATTTATTTATTTTTGGCTGCATTGGGTCTTCGTTGTTGCACACGGGCTTTCCCTAGTTGCGGCGAGCGGGAGCTGCTCTTTGTTGCGGTGTGACGCCTTCTTATTGCTTCTCTTGTTGTGGAGCACGGGCTCTAGTCGCCCGGGCTTCAGTAGTTGTGGCACACGGGCTCAGCAGTTGTGGCTCGCGGGCTCTAGAGCGCAGGCTCAGCAGTTGTGGCACACGGGCTTAGTTGCTCTGCGGCATGTGGGATCTTCGCGGACCAGGGCTCGAACCCGTGTCCTCTGCATTGGCAGGCCGATTCTTAACCACTGCGCCACCAGGGAAGTCCCCAGAGTGGTTTTGATACAGTGATTCTCTCTCTAGAGTTGATATATCTTCCATATGTAAATACACATAAGTAAATATATTTATCTATAATTAAATATAATGAATTAGGTTTTGCCCCCAAAGGGTTTAAGGATAGTCTATCAATATTTTTTGTGATATATATTTGTGCCTCCTTGAAGGTGATGGTAGGAATAGGAATAGATCCTGAAGCAATGGGGTTTGTTTTCTGATTTTTTCCTCACCCAGCACGCTCTGCTTGGTAGAGCGAATATCCCTGCCCTCGTGGGGCTGATGCTCACTCTTCCCACACTGCCCGTGCTCTCATGCACCAGCTGCATCTCATGATAAGCATCAGAAATTTATTTCCCTTTTGGTTTGATTCTGTGCAGGACTGGCCTCGTGGCATGTGGTCTGTGTCATCACCGAGGCCCCGGCTCAGAAGGACCTCATGCTTAGATTAATGCCCCGCTCTCTCCAGCCTGGAATTCTTCACACTTTCTGTATAAGGCCCTCCCCTATTTTTTTTTTCCACTGGATCCAGTAGCCAGTTCCAAATTGAATCACTCCTCCCTTGTGCTTCCAAGAACTCGCCGTTTTTTCTTCCTCATCACATCGGAGGATGTAACTAAAGAACGTGGTACTCTGCCTTCTGTCCTGACTGCTCTTCTGTGCATTAAATCTCGGTTTTTATAACCTTTGGGACCTGGATAGCACTTCACAGCCAAGAACTTTCCAACCATCAAACGTCATTGTGGTTTGGCTGACTGTGGGCACGTTTTACCTCCTTACTGCAGTTGGTAGAGAACAGGAAGAAAAACAGGATGCCCAGGTTAGGGATGAAGGCGGCAGGAGAAATCAGATTTTCGTAACTCTGGTCTCCGGTCCAGCAAGCCGGACAACCAGGAAGCAGTCAGGAGCCGCCGATGTGAAAATGCTGGTGGCTGGATGCTCAGACCTCCGCAGACGGGCACCTTATCAGTGCTGCAGCCTGGAGCCACCGATGTGAAAAGCTGGTGGCTGGATGGTCCGACCTCTGCAGACGGGCACCTTATCAGTGCTGCAGCCTGGAGCCGCCGACGTGAAAATGCTGGTGGCTGGATGGTCCGACCTCCGCAGACGGGCACCTTATCAGTGCTGCAGCCTGGAGAGGCCGTGGAGAGCTCGGTCTGGCTGCCTCTTATTAATTTGTTTTGGATTCTCCTGTAATTTACACTTGCTGCAGATTTGTGTTTTCAATAAATGACTAGAGTAAAACACATCACAGCTTTACTTGGCCAGGGTTGGCTGAAATCCACAGCTGGGGCTGGTATTCTTCAGGGCATGACAATCTTCTACCTTTAAGATACTCATCAAATCTCTAGAGGTAATGAGGGTTTCCCTTACTTGTGGGATTTAATCCATCCTACCTTGTTATCAAGCTTTCTTCACCTCAGTCTGTTTTCTTGTTTGTTTGTGTTGTATCTGTGTGTGTGTGTGTGTGTGTGTGTGTGTGTGTGTGATATACATATAGATATAGCTCATGTATATAAATGACGTATATATAAATCACATATTATACATATATATTTTTGGCACAAAAGAGGTCTCAAAAATGTTTGTTGGATTCGAATCTATATTTTGATGAATCAGAAACACTGTTCTCTGAAAAGTTTAGAACAGACCCTGGCTATCTGTCTCCTTGTTTTCCAATTTGACTTTGTCTTTTGTAGGTCCACTGAACAGGCATCTTTCCCCTCCCTCTGTAATGGTTTTGTGGAGTTGTATTTTCCGAGTGGCGAAAAGCTTTCAACTCTAAAGTGAGTGATCAGATTAAACTCAGGTGAAATGCCTCAACAGGTTATCAGAAAGATCAATTTCCTATTTTGCAGTCTGTAATACCCATTTTAGGTAACTCACAAGTATTCTTATAATAAAGGCTATTCCCCTAACAAAATTAGAGATGGCATGATCTTCCCTTTTTTAAAAAAACAAAACCCACAGCTTTCTCATAGAGAAAAAAAAAGTCTAGTACCCGTGATCACAACGGCCATTTAAATATACAAAGGCAAGGCTCCCGTAGCCCTAAACATACCCGCTTTCCCTTTTTAGAGCTCTAGACTTTCCCTCTTCATTCTCAGACATTGAAAGCAGTTCATAGATTTTCAGGAACGATGACACATTTTCAAACATTCCCTGGAAAGGGTGTAACCCTGCATTTCTCATTTATCTACTCCCCTTACATCAGCCTGACACTTGCCACCCCAGACATTTTTTCCTGCAGTTCATTCAAGGGTGAACCAGAGAGAATTGTCTTCTTACCCAGAGGGGAAACCTGTGAGCATCAAGGAACAAGCAAGGTGTCCTCAAGGAAGCAGGCTTGACAAATAAGACACGGCTCCATTATTTCTATGCCTTCTCCAAAGCTGTTTTGCTTCTAATCCATTTTTTCCATACGTTTTGACTCCTTCGGGAAAGTCTTGCTACTTTCCTGAGAAAAGACTCAGAGTGGAGCAAGCTTTCCGAGCCCACTGCTCAGTGTGTGCAGGCCAACATGGGGGAGGCCGGTGGTTTACAGAAATGTGATACACTCTCGGCTTGCCCTTCGTCAAGTCCTGTATCCCCACGGCCACTTCGCTAGCATTGAGACTTGCGGGCATCTAAGGAAACACTTTTTGGAAGCCAATTATTCTCTGGGCTTCTTGACAGCTAGGATGATGTCGTCCACACCCCTCTTGTTTTATTCCAGATGTATAACAGTAACACAGACTTCGGCGGTCATTGCTTGTCTTTTCATAGTCCTCTAAGTGGCTTGCACTTCCAAAGGTGGAGCTGCCTCCATTTCCAGCACTGACACAATCGGAGGTCCAGTGCATATGGGGGTGGGAGTGGGGATAGGGTAGGTCGACTTCCATTCACTGGGGACCCCAATAACATTATAGACTCAAGGATATGTCTAGTTCTCAAGTTAGTAGCTTATTTAGCACTTCTTAGGGATCAATGAGAAGAGCTTTGCACTCCTTTCACCAAGTTATGGAAGGGCTACTAAAGGCACTTACAGGGTTGCTCAATTGCAGAGATGCTTGCACAGGTATAGTGACTCTAACTAGCAGCGTCTCCATCATGTCCTACCTCAGTCACCCCACGTGAAAATAGCGTGGTCGGGAAGCACGCATAACTTCGATACAAATCCCCTAGACCCTTCTTCTAGCCAGATGGTCGACCGCCCATCCGTGTTATTTCTTATATTGAGGTGCACATATGCTGGGAGTGAAAAGAGTGTGGTCTCGAGAAGGCAGTGTATTAGTTATCTGTTGCCGCCTAACAAATGACCCCAAAACTTAGTGGCCTCAACGATTATCCTCTATTATTTAGGACAGTTTCTGTGCATCAGGAATTCAGTTAGGGCACAGCAGGGGTGGCCTGTCTCTGCTCTGTGCCTCCTGGGGTCTCAGATGGAAAACTCGAAGGTTGGGTGTTGAAATCATCCAAAGGCTCACAACTCTCATATCTGGTCGTTGATGTTGGCTGTTAGCCGGGGGCCCAGCTGGGGCTGTGGGCCAGGACACACCCATGTGACTCTCACCCCCACGTGGCCTGGGTGACCAGCTGCTAAGTGTGACCACCTCAAGACAGAGAGAGAGCCAGGCAGAGCTGTATGCCTTTACGCCCTGGCCTTGGCAGGACTGTGGCACCCTTTCCACTGTGTTCTGCTGGCCAAGGCAGTCACCAAGGTCTGCCCTCGTTCGAGGGGAGGGAACGTGGACCTCCCCGCCCCACCCCGCTTTGCAGATGTGTTGATCGTACTGCCTGAGTGTATGGGATGGGTTGTGTATTGGTTCAGCCACCTTTGAGGAATTCAATCTGTTGTGGGTACCTCCATGTACACTGGCTCTCCAGTGGGAGTGAGGGGTTCATTATCAACATTAAATAGCAAAGGCACCTCCTGAATAAATCCTACTGGAACTCTGTGAGACCTACAGGGACTCCAGGCCTCCTGTGGGAAACAGAGGTCAGAAAGCCCAACAGTTCAGTGAAAGCCCTAGAAGACCTGGCCAGCTGGAAACGGCTGATGGCCCGACTCTTTCCCCAGTGACGCTTTTGGATAAACGTCTGGAGAGCACAGGGCTCAGCTCGTGGAGGGCCAGCTAAAGCAACACTGTAACAACAATGCCCTACACTGGACTGTGCTTGATGTTTTTAAGCCCTATCCCATCCGATTCACCAGCGAGCAAGCCAGTGGAGGTGCGCATGGCCTTTCACAGAGACTCCGTGGTTCAACAAGAAAGACACTCCTCTGTCCAGGGATTTTACTTTCTGGTTGGAGGAGACGGACAACAAACAAAACAGAATAAACAAAGTGACAAACGAGTGAGGAAACGTTAGCGAGGGATGGACATTTTGGTAACACTGGCCCAGCGTGGTGGTGGGGATGCACACGGCATCACACCTAGTACAAGTCTTTAAGAACAGTCATAGCATCCGTGGTTCCCACCTCTTATTCTCTTCCCTCCCTTCCTTAGCCCAGTGTTCTAGACATTATGAAAAGGAAACCGATGAAAAGATGAGTAAGAGCTTCTGGGCGTTGAAAATATTTTCACAATATTTTTGAGTTTCTCAGATAACGCTGCAGATAAATGTTGTTCTCTTCACCTGGAAGAAGGTAAACTGCCACTCCTTGGGAACCTTGTTGAAAGACTAGGCATGAGGCTCCACCCTCCCCTGGGCTCCCTTTTTCCTTCTTTTCACCTTGACTGATGAGGTGATCTCTCAGGGGGTCTCACCTCTTCATCTCCCACCAAAACCCCCAACCACATTATCTATAAAAGACAGCAAGGAAAACACTAGATGCTCACAGTTTGCTATGCTTGTCATTCTTTTTAGGTGGTGGGATTGCGATTTCTAATTTTTGGTAAATTGTATTCATTTCAACCTTTTTCTTAGTGTTTTCTGCACTCTCCACAAGTTTTCTTCAATGAGTGGGCATTACTGTGTACTCAAGAAAAGAACACACATTTTTTTTAAAAGCAAATATTGTTATTCCTCAGCTTAAAACCCTTCATTGGCCCTTCATTGACTCTCCATTGTCTAAAGCAGAAAATCCAAAGCCTCTGGCTTGGCCCCTTCCCCTCCAGGACCTGCCCCTCCTTATCTACCTTCTCACTTCTTCCCGTCTCAAGCTCCTTCCCACCCACATCCCACTCCCTGCCCCAACACCACACCTGCCCAGCCACCCTGGGACCTGTCAGGGCCCTGCCACCCCCTCGCCCTCTGCTGGAATCTCCCCTTGCTCCCTGCCAGCCCCCCTGCACCCCTCCTGGCACACTCTATGCTCTCTTAGGAGGCATTTCAAGCTCACCTCTGCTGACTCTTCCTCTCCCTCTGACCCTCCTCTCTCACCCAATCTTTTTCTTTCCTTTTTTTCTTTAATTTAAGTATAGTTGATTTGCAATGTTGTGTTAGTTTCAGGTGTAGGGCAAAATGATTCAGTTCTCTCTCTCTGTATATATATTCTTTTCCAAGATATTCCAAGATATTGAGTAGAGTTCCCTGTGCTATACAGTTGGTCCTTGTTGGTTATCTATTTTACATATAGTAGTGTGTATCTGTTAGTCCCAAACTCCTAACTTATGCCCCCCTTTCCCTTTGGTAAGCAGAAGTTTGTTTTCTATGTCTGCGAGTCTGTTTCTGCTTTTCAGATAAGTTCATTTCATCATTTTTTTTAGATTCATCATATAAGTGATATCATATGATAGTTGGTGTGAGGTGATACCTCATTGTAGTTTTGATTTGCATTTCTCTAATAATTAGCAATGTTGAGCGTCTTTTCATATGCCTGTTGGCCATCTGTATATCTTCTTTGGAAAAATGTCTATTTAGCTCTTCTGCCTGTTTTTTAATTGGGTCGTTTGGTTTTTTTTATATTGAGCTGTATGAGCTGTTTGGTATATTTTGGAAATTAATCCCTTGTTGGCTGCATCGTTTGCAAATATTTTCTTCCATTCTGCAGCCACATGTAGAAGAATTAAATTAGAACATTCTCTAACACCATGCACCAAAAAACCCCAAAAAAACCCCTCAAAATGGATTAAAGCTGTTTTGTTTCTAATCCATTTTTTCCATACGTTTTGACTACTTCAGAAAAGTCTTGCCACTTGACCAGACGCTATAAAACTGTTAGAGGAAAACATAGGCAGAACACTCTTTGACATAAATTGCAGCAATATTTCTTTGGGTCCATCTCCTAGAGGAATGGAAATAAAAGCTAAACCAAACAAATGGGACCTGATTAAACTTAAAACCTTTTGCACAGCAAAGGAAATGGCCCAAACTCTTTCTAAAACAAACTGCATGGCGTCAGGCAGCCTTTCAGGGCTGTTTCCTCACTAGACTGGAAGCACCCTGACGGCGGGCTCAGTGTCTTTATTATTTATGTAGTTTTTTCTCTCTTTTTGTCTTTGTGGAGTTCTTTGTGCCTAGTACAGTGTCAAACACACAGCAAGCGACCCATACAGTTACTCCCTGAATGTCTGCCTGAGCTTCAAGATGCCTACATAGCAATTAGAGATCACTAGAGTCTTTTTTCTTTTTCCAGTAAAGGCCGCTTGGGAATAAAACCACCAGGAGTCCTACATGCAAAGGAACATCCCAAACACAAATGACTTTCTTGTGCTGTTGGCTGAGCAAGGTTTCCCCCCCGCCGTGCTGCCTTGTGCTCTTCCAGGGGTCCCTTCCTCAACAGCCCAGAGAGCTGGGACTTCTAGACTGTTCTTTTCACATGTTTCCCCAGAAAGTTCCCTGGGGACTCTCTGACTGGTATACCATAGGTGCTTGTTTAATGCTCACGGCAGGATGAATTTCACACTTAGGTGCTCCATGTGCCGGGAAGTGTCCCATCAATATCAATAGAGGCATTGAAGATGGATGCGCGTGGCGCCCCTCGGAGAGCTGTGCAGTTTGCTTCCCGCACTGGGGCATGCGATCGGGGGGGTGGGCGGGGCTTCCACCCCATGCCAGCACCTCCAGGCCCCCGGCCAGCCGCGGGGCTGCCCGCGTGGATCCGGGGCGTTCTGCTTCACGGCAGCAGAAAGTAGGTCAAGCGTTTGAGAAGCGCCTGCCTTTCTTCCTTCCCACGTTAAACTCCAGATTCTCGGTTCCTTCTGAGTTCTCCTTCTCTGTCGTTTCTCCAGAGCTTTGCCAGTCCTGAGATTGAAGCGTCGCAGAGCGTCAGGCTTCAAGAATGTGAAATGATTCTGTCCCATCACGGCTTTGCTTAATAACATACTCTGCAAATTCAGGGAGCTCATTTGGGTAAAACACAGTTTTTCCTTTTCATGTGTTTGCTGCTTTCTCCAAACAGACTCTCGGAAAGACTGCAACCTCATCAATTCAACAATTTGGAATTGAAAATTCTAGAGTCTGGAATTTCGTGTCTCTTCTGATTGAAAAAATAAAAAACTTCTTTGAAGTGTATGAGTTTGTGCTTGGCATTGCTTTCAGCTGGCATCGTTCCGTTCTCACAGACCAAGCTAAAGTGGGAATTACTATTCCTCAACCCTTCCCACAAGATTCTCTGCCTTCTAGACCTTCCACACAACCGGGACGAGAGTCGTCCCTAGAACGGAGTGCGGCTTCCCTTCCAGCACGCCGACCACAGAGGAGAATCCCCCGCCCGTCTCCTCTTCATCTTCCTAACTACCCTCTCACCACCCAAAGTGACACACGCTGCGGAACACAGCTCCTTCTGAAGTGTCAGAGGCTGGATGATGGGGCAGCATCCGTCAGTCACGTCTCCTCTGTCCTGGGCGGCGCAAGCATGGGGCAGGAGGTGTGTGACATTTCAGAGGAGGGGACAGTTCCACCCAACCGGGAGACGCGTGTGCGTTGCTCCGTCCATGGAGTCTGCCTTCCTGTCATGGCGATGATGACAATGGCCAGTTTACATGTCATTTCTGCATTGAACTGGGTGCACAGACACCACTAGACTCCTTTACTACATCCCAGAACAGCAGAAGAAAGTACCACTTGGAGTTTGGGAGAAGTAAGGGTCCACCAAGTACGTTAAAGGGCTGCTTTATCCTAATGAAACCAAACTGACAGCACCTGCTATCCTAAGAAAGTAACATGGCTGGGTCTCCTGAGTGTCCTCATCAGCCCATACTCTGGGGATTGTTCGAGAGTGCCTGGTGGGGACTAAACCATTGCATTATTCTGAAGCTGAAAAGACCGAAACTTTAGGAGCCAAAAAGGTTTTTTGCTTTTTGAGGTAGAGATTAGCATATCTCTATTACAGACATTTGGTCACAGAAAGACTGCCTACCCATTGCCCAGAGGAAACCCTGAACGCAGCAAAGTAACCCAAAGATGTTCCAGGCTGAGACGCTGTGTTCAACAATATCCTCTGAGCACATCACTGGCACCGTTGCCCCCAGAGCTGGGCTGTCTTATGCCTGAGCATTATTGTTCTTAGGGGGGTGTGCCTAAGCACTTCTTCCCAAGAACTTGGGAGCTAAAGACAAAGGCAGTGGGAACATCTGGCTGATCTTCTCTTTCTCTGACCCTGGAGGGAAAAGTACGAGAAGGATGGGAACGGCATGGCTCACACCCTGGGCTGGAGGTTGAGGGCTTCTGCGTGGTGTTTTCTAAGACTGAATAAGTAGTGCTGCAGGAATGGGTGGTGGATGATTGTGGACTTTCTTGCTTCGGAGTGTTTGATGGACTGTGATTGTCCTGTTTAGACCATGGAGCCAGACCACACACTTTAGGTGGGAAGGGACTTTGCCCTGGAAGAGAATGGGTGTTCCCAACCCAGTCATCAGAGGAAAGGTGGATCCTGGGGTGGGACATCTGGGGAAAGACGGCTGTAAGCGAAGGAGAGTCGCGGCAGTTCTGCTGGTGGGTGGAATCCAGGGCCTGCTGCATGGCTGTGGGCTGGGATCCAGGTGGGGGCTGTCTGGTAGGGCACCCCTGGGGTCACGCTGGGGCCTGTGTCTGGACCCTGAGAGCACACCCTCCAGGAGCAGCTGTGGGCTGAGCTGTGGGCTGAGCTGCTCATTCTCTGAGCTGTGCTTTCCTAATCCCAAGGGCTCTTGGTAAAGTGTCACCGTGAACAGACTCCTGTCTCACTCTTGATGTGGGGAGCATGAGTGTCAGCATGGTGGTCTCCCTATAGGGCCACCAGTGACCAAGGCAGCAGTGGGAGCCAGGGGTTAAGCCAGGGAATCTTAGCAACTCATTCTGGCGGTGGGGTGTAGAAGGCAGCTTCAAAAATGGCCCACGATGACCCTGGCATTTACACTCTTATGCAATCCATCCCCTTGACTGACTTGCTTCTAACCAAGAGAAGAGAACAAAGGTGACAGGGAGTCTCCTCTCTGATCAGGTTATATAATGTTGTGACTCTGTCTTGCTAGCAGACTCTATTGCATTCTTGACTTGCCCTCAAGAAGCCATGTTGGAGAGGCCCATGTGGCAGGAACTGAGGTGGCCTCTGGCCACCAGTCAGCAGGGCACTGAACCCTGCCAGCAACCACTTGACCTTGAGTATGAACCTTTCCCCAGTGGAGCCTTCAGATGAGACCCCAGCCCTGGCTGACAATTTGATTGCCACCTGTGGGAGACCCTGAGGTAGAGGACCCAATTAAACCATGCTTAAATTCCTGACTCACAGAACCTGTGAAATAATAAATGTGTGTTTTTTAAACTGCTAGTTTGTGATTATTTGTTATGCAAGAACAGATGAACCACTACAGGTAGTGCCCCCAAAATATCTGGGAAGGTGTAATTGGGAGATGCTACTACTGGCAGTTAGAGCACCAGGGAATTACTACAGTGAAAATATGCTATTAAAAGGAAGAAAAATTTATTTTATAGTCACAGGTTGATGAGGTTAAAAGAGACTGGTTATTGGAGAAGTTGCCTGTGAAGTATTTATCTGCTAAAACTATGCTTCTCACCCTTTGCTCAGAACCCACCTCTACCCTCATTGTCATTCCATTACCTGGACCCTGCCTCCCTGCCTTCCTCGTTGGGTCAGTGCCTCAGCTGGACCATGGGCCTGTCTTTGATTTTAGTTTATCCGAATGTAGTTGACGTCCACTGGCTCTTTACATTCCATCAGGTGACCAAGGGCTGCTCCCCACCCCCTACAACCACCCCGTGCTCAGTTCTGGGTTTGGGGACATCGTATCCCAAGTGGAACCAGAACTTCAGAGCCCTCATATGGCTACAAGGGAGATTAGACATGGTATGCAACTGTTCAAGAAAGGCTTATAGCAATTAATGTGTAATCAGTTCAAAATGAGTTAGTCACAGGAGCAAAGAACAAGATTTAAGGGAATATCACACAACTTTTAAATCTGAAGTCTTTGGAGGATAGCCATGCCCCACACAGGATCACTGTTTCCAAAGGAATTCAGGGTAGAACATGGGACAAAATCCAGGCCAACCCTTGCTGGCAACGTCACTTTGGCCTGTGGTCCTTTTACCAGATGTGATCTTTTGGTATCTGTTCTTGACTGTTGGCAATTCCAGATGAGAGTCTGGAGAAAGCTCAGGGGAAGTTTGTCATCCAGGAAGTTGCTACCTCCTGTCACTCCATACTTCTCAGCTTTACTCTGTCTCATGAAGACCGAGACCTAATTTCTCAATACATTTCACTTGGTTGGAATCCAGCTGAAGTGGAGAATTTGGATATTTCAAAGTTTGAAGTTGGAATTATATCATCTTAATTCTTTATCAGCCTTTTTAGCTTAACTTCTCAGATATGGTACCTGATGGACACTCCCTTCGAAGTTGCCTTCTTGATGTTGCGAGTTCTGACATAGCTGCAAGGTTTGATGAAACACCGAAACACCTTTCAGCAATGAACAAAGTGCTGTGTTTAGGAAATTGCCCACATTTTTTGTGTCGTCAAAACTATTTTTCCTACTTAATTTGCTTTATATCCAAGTGTTTGGATTAAGTTTATTTTAAATATAAACTGTTTGGAAGGCTTTCTTTACTACACCAGTCATTTGTACCTCCTCATTCTGAAGAACCATAAAAATACATCACCACCTAGAAATGAAGAAAGATGAAAGGGTGCGCGTGTGTGACCACGTTCTCAGGTTTGGCCATTACACAGAGGCTCCTAGACAAAGCTTAAATCAGACAATGAGGCCTGCAGCATGCATAATCTCCTGCAAGTTTTTGCATATCGTGTTTTTGGTCTTGGGAAGCTGGTTGGTTTCTAGACAAGGAGGGAAGTGAGCTGGGTGAACCTAGGGGTTAACAAAACTGGGTACTACAGGGCGCTGGTGATGTCATAGCTCCAGACTTAGTGTTGGGCCAGGTAATTCCCAACCCTTCTATCCTGATAAACTTAGTTGCCAAACCCCGTCCTCATCCCACCATTGGAACGGGTGAGTCAGCGAAATTCTGTGGAGTGGGGTCTAGAGTGGGGGTGTGCTCATCTGGGGCAACATGGAAGTTCAGACAAAGGGAAAAAGCAAAACTGGACTGTGTGTGCTCAACTTCCTTTCCTTGCAGTGGGTCTCCAGGGATCTGGCCTTGGCCTGGGTTCTGGGAGCTAGCCAAGCATGGAGGGTGGCTGCCGACCCAGAGCCCAAAATCAACGTTCAAACTCAAACAGGCAGAGAAAGAAGAATAGGAAGGGCCTGGGAACAAAGGTTGCAGCATGAGCACCATGAGCGAGGCCAAGGGCGCAGAGAAGGAGCAGAGGGCAGAGACGGGGAGATGCTGCGAGGTGCAGGGACCTCTGTGGGGCCCTGTGATCTTGTTTCTGGGTGGAGAGGGAGCAGGAAGGCAGACTGAGCACAGCAAAACCCGGGCTTCCAAGCCAGGAATGGAGCCTGAAGGGTTGCCAAGATGGAAGAGAGGCCAGAAGCTGATGTCAGAGCCACAGTCTAGAGTTAGCAAGACAAGACCAAGTTCAAATGAGGACCAGTAGCAAGTGAGATGGGCTGGGTAGAGGGAAAGCTTTGGTCTTGACAGGAAGCCCGTTTCAGTTTCTGTCTGGATGAGCAAATCAAACAGCACCTGATGTATGGGTGGGTCAGGTATGTATTGAGAGGGTCTGGGCTGGAAGCGATACTTTATGCTTAACGTGGTTGCTCCTTGCACAACCAGCGATGGAAAAGAGCATCGATGGCTCAGGACAATTTCATCCTCGTGGTGAGTAAAAGAAACACAAACCATAAGACCCTGAGACCCTGAGTCTGTTGCTTCCCATTCATTCATGGGGAACAGCACCTACCTATGAGAAGGAGCCAGCTTTGAGGGCTACAAGGCAGAGGCTGGATTTCATTATCTGGCCTGGAGCTCCAGGGGCCAGGCTGAGGTCTTGCAAGGGAGGGGAGGCAGGTTCTGAATTAGGACATTCAGTGGACATGTTCTGGAAGCCTGTTTGGTGCTTGTCATCCAGGCTGAACCCTGGGGGTGCTATTGCTGCTGGAAGAAAAACTGCTGAGGAGGGAGAATGCCTATAGGCTAGAGGATTCATTTTTCTTTGCTGAATTTTAGCCATTTTCAGATTTTCCTCTTCAGTTATCTTGTCATTAGGATTTTTTTTCTACCTTATTTTTTCCCTCCTCTGCCACTAGAGGATTCATTTTTCTTTGCTGAATTTTAGCCATTTTCAGATTTCCCTGCTTCAGTTGTTTTGTCATTAGGATTTTTTTTTTACCTCATTTTTTTCCTCCTCTGCCACTAGAGGATTCATTTTTCTTTGCTGAATTTTAGCCATTTTCAGATTTTCCTCTTCAGTTATTTTGTCATTAGGATTTTTTTTTCACCTTATTTTTTTCCTCCTCCACCGCTAGAGGATTCATTTTTGCTGAATTTTAGCCATTTTCAGATTTTCCTCTTCAGTTATTTTGTCATTAGGATTTTTTTTTACCTCATTTTTTTCCTCCTCCACCGCTAGAGGATTCATTTTTGCTGAATTTTAGCCATTTTCAGATTTTCCTCTTCAGTTATTTTGTCATTAGGATTTTTTTTTACCTCATTTTTTTCCTCCTCTGCCAGTAGGAAAATGTGTGTCTCACATTTCTCTTGAATGTCATCTCCACTTTCACCCAAGGGCAGGGGTGGATCTGGTTTTGTGGGGCCTGAAGCTTACACAATTTGGGAGTCGTCCTCTTTAAGAAAAAGAATATAAAAATTTTAACATGAAATTAGGTACCTAGTGAAAATATTAATTTGGCATGAGAAGATAAGCTGCAGTATGTTACCAATTTTAAAAAGCTGTCAAATAAAAAACATCGCTAGACCTAGAAAAATATCATACTATTTTTATTAATTAGCTGCCTGACTGTAATACCCTTTTCCTACTTTTTTGGCTGCATAGTCTTTTTGTTTTGGAGGTCACTCATTCGGTAGACATTTATTGAACGCTTACTGTGTGCCAGGCCTTGCTCGAGGCTCTGAGGACACATCCGTGAACAAAACAGCTTCTCTGTATCGTTGCGATTTTAGTATATGTGCTGCCGGAGCGAGCACTGGGCTGCATATTCTGATCACTTCTTCATATAGCAACAATTTTATACTATTTTTTGTAGAGAAAATGAAAAGCTACTTCAATCATCTTTTGAGCTCGGTTGTTTTACCATCTGATAGTTTAGAAAAGTTTCCTTTAGCTTCTCGACTCAGATGATGTTGTGTAAAGTTTTGGGATCATTATCAAACTTGGGAAAATCTCTATCAATCTTCCTTTCCCTAGAGGCTGTTATGGACACACTCAACTTTTTGGATTCCTGCTGCAAGTTCATGCCCTCTGAACACAGGAGTTCTTTTTTTTTTCTCCTTACTTTTATTTTATTTTTTTAACATCTTTATTGGAGTATAATTGCTTTACAATGTTGTGTTAGCTGCTGCTGTATAACACAGTGCATCAGTTATGTGTATACATATATCCCCATATTCCACCCCTCTAGGTGGTCACAAAGCACTGAGCTGATCTCCCTGTGCTATGCGGCTGCCTCCCACTAGCTATCTGTTTTACCTTTGGTAGTGTATATATGTCCATGCTACTCTCTCACTTCGTCCCCGCTTACCCTTCTGCCTCCCCGTATCCTCAAGTCCATTCTCTACGTCTGCATCTTTATTCCTGAACACAGGAGTTCTGATCAATTCTATTCGGCACTGTTCCCAACAAAGAAAAGCAAAGCTGCACAACGCGTTTATAATTCCACACACTGCGTCATGCAGTATAATCCTGGTAAGAGAGGATTTTAATTCTGAATAGGCAGCAGGGAGAACTAAGTCCTCTGCTCCCAATTCTCGTTCCTGATGCTGGAGGAACTTCTATGGGGTAACTTCTGATTCTATGCACTGGAGCTCACATTCATGTTGCAATAATTCCTGAGTCTTTGTACATCTGTGTCTGACCTGGGGGACTCAGCAGCGGGGAGGCAGGAGAATTCCTGGAAGCTGCTCCTACATCAGCTGGCAATGATGTAATTGTGCGTGGAAACGGCTGTGAGATATATCTATATACGTGTGTGTGAGAGAGAGAAACGATACAAATGTATGTATCGCACGAAGCTCAACTCAACTTCTCTTTAGACAGATCACCCGCAGGCCCGCTGACTTTCCAGTTCCACCTGATATGGGGGGAGGTATGACAAAGGGGGAAGCTGAAGGGCAGAGAGACAACGGTCTTGGCCGCGAGCAGCCAAAATGTCCTACTTGCGTGCACTTTACCAAAAACACGTGATCTTGTGACCGTGTTGCTGAGGTCCACGCAAGGTTTTCTTTTTGTTTGTTTGCGGTACGCAAGCCTCTCACGGTTGTGGCCTCCCCCGTTGCGGAGCACAGGCTCCGGACGCGCAGGCTCAGCGGCCATGGCTCACGGGCCCAGCCGCTCCACGGCATGTGGGATCTTCTCGGACCGGGGCACGAACCCGTGTCCCCTGCATCGGCAGGCGGACTCTCAACCACTGCACCACCAGGGAAGCCCACCACGCAAGGTTTTGGAAGGAACTTAGTAAATGCAGAGCCCAAGTTCTGTGTGCTGGCAACTGGAAAGACACGTCTTTTCTCAAGCGTACTCAGGAGTCCCGTTTTCAAGTTCCTAGATTAACTTTTCATTCCTAGAGAGAGCCGTTTTTAATTCCTTGTCTTTTTTTGCCCATTTTCTTATTTTTCTCCAGGTTTTCCTGGTAGGTACTTTGGCTGGCTTCCCACATGGTGATGTAAAGTACTTAGGATTTCTGATTTATGTTTATTGTTGTTACTTGAAAACTGCAAAGTTTTCAAATTCAAAAGTTGATTGTGTTAGTGCAGTACTGAAACGCAGGGAGCAAGCGGCTTACGTTCGGGCCACGTGGCCAGTGTCTCTGCTTGGGCATCAGCTCCTCCTCTCAAGGATTCAGGACAGTGAGTGACGTGTGGGCTCAGAAAAGTAAGGTTAACACTTAAGTGGTTACATTGTAAATCACTAGATTGAAAAAAAAAAAAGTCTGAAGAATTTAAACCTCCAGGAGTTCTGAAATGTTGTAGTGTATATGTTACAAAATACGATGTTGGCAAGGGTATGGTTGTGTAAGTCCATGCGTTCTCACCGGGATCCGATGACTCAGGGTGCAGGGGGTGCAGAACACTCCGATCTGCGTGGCCTTCTGAGCAACCTGTGTTCACTGCCAGCCACGCACAGCCTGGGGGCACCTGGCCGCTCACAGACCAGGACACGAAGTCACTTCCTCCACAGATGCACCTGCAGCCGGGTCCTGAGGAGCGTGGAAGCTGCCCCAGGTCCTGTGGCTCCAGGTAAAACTCATTTAAAAATTAAGTTCCGGGCTTCCCTGGTGGCGCAGTGGTTGAGAGTCCGCCTGCCGATGCAGGGGACGTGGGTTCGTGCCCCGGTCCGGGAAGATCCCACATGCCGCGGAGCGGCTGGGCCCGTGAGCCATGGCCACTGAGCCTGCGCGTCCGGAGCCTGTGCTCTGCAACAGGAGAGGCCACAACAGCGAGAGGCCCGCATACCGCAAAAAAAAAAAAAATTCCAATGGAGTTTTCCACAGAACTAGAACAAAAAATTTTTAAATGTGTATGGAAACACATTTCTTTCTTGAGAAAGAAGAATGGAGCTGGAGGAATCACACTTTCTGACTTTTTAAAATATTTTCAACACTAACACAAAAAGAACCTTCAGGAACTCCTTTTGTTCCAAGAAATGGATGTTCTGCAGTGTTTGTTCAAATGAGAAGGGTCTTGGGAGGTAAAGTAGCTGGTTCCCCATTTCCCTTCAGGGCAGGACCACAACTCAGACCCCGGAAAAAAGATTTCCCATTGAAGAACCTCCAAGCAAGAAGATTCCAGAACGCATTCATTCATTCAGTCATTTAACAATCATCTACTTAGCATATTTGGTGCCACAGATGAGATGCTGGGGATGGGAAGATATGGGAACCGGCCTGGGAAGCCCTCCCAACTGACATGGGGCAAAGCAGCTAGACGCACAGTCCTTGGGAAGATGGAAAGAGTGAAGAGCATCGCACATACTGGCAGTCTGGGGGCCAGGTCTGGCTCCTGACATATTTTGTTTGGCTTGAACAGTGTTGTGCTAGATTTGTTTTTAAAATTATGGAATAGTTGCCAACCTTTAAAAGTCTGGAAAATTCATGCACACTCATGAGCAACTCACTCCCCACACACATTTACAACCAGATGACCAATGTCTTTTTATAAACTCGGGAGGACTAGAGACAACTGGGCCCACATTTCTGCCTCACTAGGGGCACGTACTTTGGTTCTCCATGGTCCCCCCCCCCACCTCACTGCCCGTGGACGCCCCTGAAGGGCCACCTGTGTTACCAGCCAGACCACTGGCTGGAAGCAGCCACAGATGCAGGCAATATATGTAAGGTACATTTTCTAACAGCTACATTTTTCTCAAAAAGTACAAAGAAGAAGGTAAAAGTAATTTTAGTAATATATTTTGTTTAACCCAATACGTCAAAAATGGGATGCCACCGATATAAAGATTATTGAGATACTTACGTTCCTTATTCACACTAAATCTTCAAAATTCAATGTTATTCTTACAGCACATCCCATTCAGACTCTCCCCATTCCAGTGCCACAGGTGGGTGCAGACAGGACAGCGGAGGGTTACAGCATGGTACAAGGTGCAGGGCTGGATGGTGGAAGACTGGGCTGGAGAGAGAGGTTGACCCCAGATCATGAGTGGCCTTAAAGGGGTTGCTTTTTGTACTTCCTTTTATCAACAATTAGAAGCCACTGGAATTCTGTTTGGGGCCTTCAGTTCAATGCTTTGAAAATCCTTTCTCGTGTCTAATGTTTCTCCTCTCACATTTTAAATCCACTTACTCACAGGCTTCTGAATGCGTGTGGAGAACAGCGGAGCAGGAGAGTCTAGAGGTTTCCAGACTCTTTCCTGTAAAGTGCTGGGGATTCCAAGTCGGGACCTCAGAGGGATGGGGGATGGGACAGTTGGGCCCGGGCCCCACCTGGGCAGCAACAGGAGGAGCTTCCTCAGTTTTACAGGTTGCGGGTCTTACGTGCAAGATTTTATTTATAGAAAGAGCTCTACTGTTTTTTGTCTTTTTTTTTTTTTTTTTTTTACTGCTTGTAAAACCCTTTTTGATATTATCTTCCAGAATACATATAATAAAATAGTCTTTTTCATGTTAGCTGTTTAAGTACTGGGTGTGTTTCCCATTCTCTTCCTATGTCTTTTATGGATTCTTCATTCACTTTAAATCCCTTTATCTGGGTTAGTCAGATAAAATTGGGTACCAAAAATACTCAAATTATGCCAAGAGAGGCCTTTAAAAGATATAGTCGCACGTAATGCCTTAAAATCCTAAAGGGGTTATTTAGTTACCATTCATCTTCAAACATCTCATGTTAATTAGTAATTATGTATCTCATTGTATAATTAGAAGATTTTAAAAGTAACTGTTCGATTTAGAAACTCTGGCCGGGCCATGGATACACCACAGAGGCGCAGCCGGTGGCTGGAAGGCCTAAAGCCTGAGTCCCCCGAGAACCTTACCTCAGTTCTGCGGGCCAAACGGGCCCTTGTGGAGCTCGAGTCAAACCCAGAAGAAAAGAGGGAGCCCGGGTCTCCTCGGAGGGTGCAGCCAGCCGGCCTGGGATCTCCCAGACATCAGCCGGAGACAAGCCCGAGATCAACCAGTCTACGGGACGGGGCAGACTTGGGGTCCCCCAGAAAGCGGCCAGAGCCTGGCTCAGGGTCCCCCCTTCGTCAGCGAGACCCAGGCCTGGAGTCGCCCCCAAAGACAGCCGGAATCGAGTCCTGAATCCCTCCGAAGCCAAGTGGGGAGTGGCCGAAGTTTTCCCAGGACCAAGAAGAAGCGGACTCGGAGGTGCCCAAGAGTAAGGAGGAGACCCCCGCGGGGTCCCCCCGACATCAGCTACAGCCGGGCCCGGGTCACCAGAGCCCTACCCGGGTCCCGAGCCCGCTCAGCCGCTGCAGGGCTGACACCCCAGAGCCCGGCTCCCCCCGGGATCCCCGTGAGCAGAGCAAGCCACCGCCGGCCGGGCAGCCGGAGAGAGACGGCCTCGGGCCAGAGAAGCGAGAAGGGTCTTCAGCCCAGGCCCCAGCGTCCAAGACACCGAAGGAGGAGGACGTCCCTAAAGTCCCGAAGGGGAAGCCCAGGTCCGGGCGGGTGCGGAAGGACCGCTCAAAGAAGAGCGTCTCCCGGATGGTCCAGGACAAGCCCCTGCGCACATCCTGGCAGCGGAAGATGCAAGACCGGCAGGAGACAGAGCTGGCCAAGGACTTGGCCCGGCACCTGGGGGAGGAGAACCCGAAACGCCGCCCGGAGAACGAGCGGAAGGCGGAGATCGTCCAAGCGACCCGTTACCCCGCCAGGCGCAGGCGGGCGAAGAAGCAGCAGCTGCGCTCCGCGGAGAAGCGGGACACTGGCCCAGCTGCAGAAGCGCCGAGCTCGGCATGACTGAGGCCTTCTGTGGCCAACCGCCGTGTCACACACGGCAGCCCTCGGGCCACTGGCCACACGCCTCTGCTGACCCAGGACTCCAACTCCGTGCTTCCCAAACAGGGGCTCCACCGAGACGGGGCTCTGAGCCTTCCGAAGGGCGCACAGAGACCCAGAGGTAGCCTGGGACCTGGCAGAGACTGGAGCGAGGAGGGTCAGCTCGCTCCTCTCCAAGTGCCTTCAAACCACGAAGAGTAATTTCTGGTTCCTCAGGGAGCTGGTGACTGGAGGGTGACTCCCCAAAATATGTATGTTCTGTCTCAGAGTCCTGGGTCTAACCCAGGCCAGGAGGCTGGAAGTCAGGAATCCTCCTCTCCACACACACACCTCCCCAAAGGCTGCTTTGGGTCCCTCTGCATCCCACTGACCCTGCCACCCAGGGGACTGAATCCAGCTCCGCCCCACTTTTCAACACTCAAGGTTAAAATGGGGAGGTTGCAGGGGGCAGGGTCTATCTAGCTCCCCCTTTCCTGTACCAGACTCTGCAGAAGTCCCAGGGATCTGATTAACTCATGCCATCCAGACTACAGCAGAAATATTTATTGAACGCCTGCTGTGTACAGGTACAATTCTAGGTACCAGGGAATACAGACAAAAGTCCTTGTCCTCAAGGATCTTTCATTCTGATGGAGAAAACATAATAAACAAATAAAATGTAAAAAAACCCCAAAAACCTGTTAAACTTCATTTTTATTAAATAAATCAGTAACAGATGATCAGAAACAAATTTTCTACAAAGAGGAAGTGGAGTATGCAGAATTGGCTTCTAAACCTTCCAACCAAACTAACCAAGCTCAACCGCTCCCTTCCCCAAACCCATTTGTAAGTTGATCTCTTAGCAAAAGAAAGAAAAAAGGCTTCCCATTTTTGTGACTTATATGGAATAAAGAACACGTCTCTGCCTCTAGACTGTGGCCAACTCTGACTTCCCTGTGATGTGTGCCTCCTCTCTGTGTGGTGAGAGGGTGAACTCACACAGGAAAGCTCTTCGGGATTGCTGGGGACGGACCGCTTCGGAGAGTTTGTCTGCCTCCGTTGCTGAGTCGTCTGGTCTCCTTTCTTCCTCTTCTCCTCACAGGCTTTCTTTTTATTTTCATTGATAATTGATCATATCTTACCTGCCAATCAACTGCAACATTTCATGATGGTTCCAGACACTCCTCCACGGCACCAGGCTGTTTGTTTTGGGGAATTCCCTCAATCTGATGCTGAATCTGATGTGTCCAGGCAAAACCTGTGACAGAAACCCACCCAAACCTAGAAGTGTTGGCAAAGGAATTCCCCAGGGTGTGTTCAGTTGAAGGGGTTCTCTAAACCTCCTCTGTATCCTGCACTGTCTTCTGAAAGGCACCAAGGGAAGCCACATGTGACTGTAATTTACAATGGCTAGTGAACAAGGGCTGGGCTGGGGAAGGCATGCTGAGGGACTCCGAGGGGGACAGCGCTGTGCCCCAATACCAGTGTTTAGACATTCAGCCATTCATCCCACGAAATGCATTAAGGGCCTCATCAATCCAGGAAGGGATGGGCGCACAAGGCATCGACCAGAAAGTGAATCCAAGGCTGGAGAATTGAGTCTAGAGAGAAATATGGGGAGGACACGAGATGGTGCTCCCATGTGTGTCACACCCGCAAGCAAGTCCCAGCTAGATCGCACTGATTCCACCCCTTCGCTCTTGCACAAGAAAGTGTAGAAGAATGCAAGGGAGAGTGCTGCTCTTGTAGGCATACATCTGAATCAGTTCTAATTTCCATAAAAGAGTAAATCATTTGCAAATTTTAGTACTTGAATATCGACCTATCACGTTCCTTAGAAATGATCCCAACAACCTATGTGTTTTGGCAACAAGTTCAAGGGTAAAGCAGAGGCCAAACATCCCAGCAGGAAAAGATAGCACATTAAATGGGGATAGTTAAGGAAATTTTAATACTGTGATTATTTGCAAAAAATATGGGTAAGCTTAAATCATCATGGAACAGTGGAGCACAATGGGGCCAGATACAGCAAGGAGACTTTATCCCCCTAAGCCTGAAGGGAGAAGGGTAAAAGGCTCACCAGTTTCCTGAGGGAGAAGGAGGGTCACCTGGTGGAAGCTGCAGCCTTCGGGGAAGCCACTGACATCTGTGGCTCAGCTCCCATCTTCTGAGCTCCTGCTTATAAATGCGGCTGTAAGCAGAGGGCAAGGGATGATGCTGACGCAGCTCATAGATCCCAGCCCCCCTGGGCACAGAGCAATCTGGATAGTAGTTCAGAGGATTAAAGGGAAAATGTCCAGCACAGGAATCAATTCCAAGAGGAATTGGGTGAGGGTGGGGGGGAAATGGGGGTGTTCGTCAAAGGGTACACACTTCCAGTTATGATATGAATAAGTTCTGGGGATGCACTGTTCAACGTGGTGACTCTAGTTAACAATACTGTATACTCGAAAATTGCTAAGAGAGTAAAACGTAAATGTTACCACCACCACCATTAAAAAATGATAATCACGTGAGGTGATGGATATGTTCGCTAACCTTATTGTGGTAATCATTTCATAATATATATATACACACGTATACCTGTAGGTATCAAATTATCACATTGTACATCTTACACTTACACGATATTATATGTCAATCGTATCTCAACAAAGGTGCGGAACAAAAGAGTGGTGTGGAGCTAACCTGTAGGTCTACTTATCAGGTTTAGAGGCATTTAAGGAAGTTGGGATCGAGAGGCTTATTTGTGTAGCTGAAATAGGGGTAATACAGTTGACCCTTGAACGACACGGGTTTGAACTGTGCAGGTCCACTTATAATGGCTTTTTTTCAATAAATGCATACTACAGTATTATTTGATTCACAGTTGGTTGAATCTGAGGATGTGGAACCTCAGATATGGAGGGCCAGCTGTAAAGTTATACTTGATTTTCGACTGTGTAGAGGATCGATGCCTCTAACCCTCTCATTGTTCAAGGGCCAACTGTATTCAAGGTCAGAGACTTCATGGGACCCAAAGGTATGTTTAGAAGGCTATGGAACCCAAATGCTAGCAGGTAGGGATCCCACTAGGGCGTGGAGGGTTGACTTATCACAGCCAGTAGGAGCGTGAATAGGTCTCTCTGTAGGCTGAACTATAATCTAAGCATTTTGGCTCAGGGCAAGGTGAAAGTCTGTTGATATAACTCTGACAGCCATGTAGACTATAACAAATGGGGTAGGCCAAGCAACAAAGGCAAGTAATGTTATGCCTGAACTTGAAAAGCATGTTCTGGGTATATAAACATACAAAATACATATGTTTGTAGGAATGGAAAAATTACAATGACTTATCCATTTTTCCTGGGGATTTAGGAAAATAAATTGGGTCATTTTTCAGGTCCATTGTTTCTGGTAAAGTAACATACACGCACACAGATAAATATACAAGTATTTGCAACAGTCTGAGGTTTGCCACAGTAACTTATCTCTAAAATTTACAGTGGTTCTGCTTCAAAGGCACCATATTTACCATGGGATGCTGTTTTTACTGAAATGCATTTGGGTGTGTGTGTATTCTTCACTAGAAGAACCGCCACAAATTCAGCAATGGCTTGGGAGTGTCAGTTCTGCCCGAATCCAAGGACTTGGACCGATGAAGCTCTCTTCCAGGGCAATAAGACCCTTCACACATATGATATTCTTAATAGAATTCTGTGGCTATCATCTTTGGAGATCATAGTTAAGATAGTTATGATTTTTAGCCGTATTTCCTTAAGGAAAAAAGTAAAAGTCATCCATAAAGTTCACCATAGAACACTTCAACCAAAATACTTTTTAGGAAAATGAGAATTGGCTTTAATAATGGAGAAACTAGTAAGCTATAAAATGAATTCATAATATGGATTTCACCAATTCTGAACTCCTTTGTTGGGCTGTTGAAATTGACCATGCTACATAAAATCAACAAGTTGTAATACTATAATGAAGACAACTGAGGCATTCGGGGAAACTATCGACATCTTTTGTGTTTATATAGAACATCAGCAGCCGTGACAGAGTATTATCTTAAGATACAGTGCATTGAATAGTGTTCTCCCGAAAGATATACTGAAGTCCTAACTCCCAGTATCTGTGAATGTGACTTTATCTGGAAAGAGTATCTGCAAATATAATCATGTTAAGATGAGGTCGACGGGCTTCCCTGGTGGCGCAGTGGTTGAGAGTCCGCCTGCCCATGCAGGGGACGCAGGATCGTGACCCGGTCTGGGAGGATCCTACATGCCGCGGAGCGGCTGGGCCCGTGAGCCATGGCCACTGAGCCTGCGCGTCTGGAGCCTGTGCTCCGCAACGGGAGAGGCCACAGCAGTGAGAGGCCTGCATATCGCAAAAAAAAAAAAAAAAAAAGATGAGGTCGTTGTGGGTTAAGGTAGATCCTAAATCCAATGACTGGTGTCTTAATAAGAAAAGGAGAGAGAGATTTAGATACAGAGAGAACGCACTCAGAAGGAACAAGTCCACGTGAAGACAGAGCAGAGACTGGAGTAAGGCAGCTCCAAGTAACGCCAAGCATTGCTGGCAACACCAGAGGCAAGAGAGGCAAGGAACTTCCTCCCCTAGAGCCTCTGGAAAGCCTGGCCCTGCTGACACCTTCATTTCAGACTTCTGCTCTCCAGGACTACGAGAGAATAAATTTCTGTTCTTTCAAGCCACCTGGTTTGCCGGAATTGTGTTGAGTCAGCTCTAGGAAACTGATACAAACGTAAACAAAAGTTTGAACAAACTAACGGTTTCTGTTAGTAACAGGAAGTCACCAGGGCACTTCCCTCTCTGGCACTCCCCATCCCTAGCCCATGACTGAGTCCTTTCAGTTTCCCCCCCTTGGTCTCTTGGCTGGCCCATGTCTCCTTCTTCCCAATCACCCCAGTCTGGACCCAGGCTCTGGCACCAACACTGTAGGGTACTCTCTCCAAACCTCCCTGCTCCCCTGCTTCCCCAGGCTCCAATCCTTTCTCCTGCAACCATTTTGTGCTTTTCGCTTCTCACAGAATAAACCCCCAAACCCTTGCTGTGGCGTCTGGTGCCCTATGTGGTCTCGTCCCTTCTGGCCTCTCCGGTTCCAGATCATCCCTCTCTTCTCCTTGCTCCCTGCTCTCGGGATGAGATGTTGCAGCCGTGTTTCTGCTCCCGGAATTCTCCAAGCTCCATCCTCTCCCGGGGTCTTTGCTTATGCTGTTCCTTATGCCTGCAGCAGTCACACCTCCCCTGTGGGCTTTACTCCATGTCCTGCCTATGGAGTTGATCAATCTTGCATCCTTTGAGAGTGCTCACAGCTTCCTGAACTCTGTAATGTTCCCCCCTTTTTAACAGGAAAAAAACCCCACAGAAGATGTGCGTTTAAGTAATCTTCATCCTTTGTACCATCCCTTCTTCTCACTCTTGGTCCATCAAACTTGAAAGAGTTTGTATATGATTGACACAAGAAAATGAATTTAGTTATACAATCCCAGGCTTGTGGGATTACTAAGTGATGAGTGCCTTTATTGCGAAAAACATTTTCGCATTAAAAAAGGAAAGAGACCATAAAAAAGCTCATGTCTTGTCTCTAAAGCTCTTTGTAAACACCAAGTGTCAAAGGGGCGGCTCTTTACAGCTGTCTGGTCTGCCTCTACCCCGCGCAGCTTTTCAGCTACTTTGCTGATAAGAAAGTTGGCTCTGATTAAAAGTGAATTCGTGAGACCCAGTCTACAAAAAAAATTTATAGGAAACTGCTTTAGCTCAGGAACAAGAATCAAGTTTCCGAAAGACATGCTGCTCCCCAGTTAAATAAACCGTCCTCCCTGGGCAGTGCCTGGCCGAGCTCTGTCCTCTCTCTGGTCTGTCTCCAAACCTGGGCCGGCTTTGCCTTCTCCACCCCCAAAACTGCCCTTCTGGGCAGCTCCTGGAGAGCAATCCTGTCTAGAAGAATGACCCCCAAGACACCCCCTCACCCCCACACTCAGGACAGTTTACAAGTCCTTGCAGGTGACCAAACCCACTTCAAACGTTGTGCCGGTGTGTCGGGTGCTGCCGTCTCTTTGCGGCAGCTGGAGGCGCTCCGCGGAGAGCAGTACCGGGGCTCCAGCTCTGGGAGAAGATACGGCTGTGGGGGCCGGCTCCTCCCAGGCCTCACCCAGTTCTCCAGGCCGGCTACTTCTGTCCCCAGATGTGCGCTCAGATGTCCACTTCCGTCTGCGGAGAGGGGGCTTCCTGGGAAGGGGCTTGCTGCGGGGTCTATGGTGGGGGGACAAAGGATGCTAACGATGTCCCCTGGTATGCTACAAAATAGAGTGTCTAGCAACCAGCGTGACACGCACAGCTACAAAGCACCCCCTTAACGATCCCAAATGGTATTGCTTCGCTGGCAGGCTGCCAAGAGCAGATTTGTATTTTATTTGTTGGTTTACTTGTATTTTATTGGTTACTTTATATATTACATTTATTTGGCTGGTGCAAATGTATATTCATGTGCTCTTTTTTTTTTTTTTTTTTTTTTTTCGGTACGCGGGCCTCTCACTGCCGTGGCCTCTCCCGTTGCGGAGCACAGGCTCCGGACGCGCAGGCTCAGCGGCCATGGCTCAAGGGTGCAGCCGCTCCGCGGCATGCGGGATCTTCCCGGACCGGGGCACGAACCCGTGTCCCCTGCATCGGCAGGCGGACTCTCAACCACTGCGCCACCAGGGATGCCCTATCCATGTGCTCTTTGAGGTTATGTAAAAGATACAGGCCTAAGTGAGGGTTTACTGCAAGGACCCTAAGGGGACAAGGCGTCACATGGGATGTGCGAGCTGGGGCGTGAAAGAAGCTTCACGGGAAACCAGAATCGCAGTTCAGGACGGTCGAGAACCAGGTCAAGCGTCTTGTGTGTGCACCTGGCCTCGGCGCCACCAAGGAAGATGGTCTGAATGAGCTGTCTGGCCACCACCCAGCTTCCTTCAAGGCCACCTCGTGCCCCTCATTGTCTTTGGCTTGTGACGAGGACCACGAAGAGCAAATGCGCTGCTTGGAGGGCTTTTCCCGGGAAGGGAAGTGTGGCCCGGCAGCTGCAGGCATTCAACGGACGCTTCCATTCTAGTGCTTGGCATTCTTCCAAATACCTTAATTCTCACAGCAAACATAAACGCCGAATATTATTATGGCAGTTTTAAATATGAAAGAGCAGCAGCCTGCAGGGTATCAGGTCAGTTGTGGATATTGGGAATTGGCACCAGGTTAGGATTTACCCCAAAGCAGAGCTCCGGGGGGGCGGGGGGCAGCTCTGCAGGCCGCCGGTGGAGTCCTCGTTATTCACACACGAGTAACTCACTCTTTTTTTTTTTTTTAACATCTTTATTGGAGTGTAATCGCTTTACAATGGTGTGTTAGTTTGTGCTGTGTAACAAAGTGAATCAGCTATACATATACAGATGTCCCTATATCTCCTCCCTCTTCCGTCTCCCTCCCCCCACTCCCTATCCCACCCCTCTAGGTGGTCACAAAGCACCAAGCTGATCTCCCTGTGCTCTGCGGCTGCTTCCCACTAGCTATCTATTTTATATATAAGTCCATGCCTCACTCTTATAAATCCCCACAGAATCGACCAATTCATTTTTGTGTAACAGGAGCTAATTTTCGCAGTCGCAAACTGGAGTGGGTGAAATTTAATTTAGTTTTTCATAATTAGAATAATTAGATACATTTCTGGCTCTGAGCCCCATTCAGTTAAAAACTAAACGTAACCAGACATGATTTTCTTCTAGGTGTGTCTGGGAAACACCGTCAAATGTAGAGATTTCTTCGCGGTTGTGGGTTTAACGGCTGGTCTTAGCATCAGAGTCCCCTGTCCCTTTCCTTCCTGGGTTACGTGCATGTGAGCCCAGCAGGTGGGGTATGGGGACGTCCCCATCTCAGTCTTCATCTGCTTCTGGCTGCAAGTGCAGGTGACGCTTACCCCGTCTGGTCTTTGTCATCAAGGTGAGCTACGCCAGGTGTGAGGCCTTCCCGTGCTGACTGGACAACCTGTCAGCACAGATCCTGCAACGGCTCTGAGGGGTCCCTCACGCTCCTGATTTTCATCTCTTTGCTCAGGTCAGTGACCAGCGCGTTTGCTCACTTGTTCTCTCTCTCTCTGAGGGAAGGCAGGGGAAATGATGATGCCAGATGACACCGCCTTTCAAACCCTTTCTGTTTTTTGCCTGGCTTTTGAAGTTAATAGTGAATAATGTTCCATTTTTGTTTTCTGGCCCCAACACAGTGGGGTATCTTAAACTGAGCTGTGCGCCGGCTGCGGAATGAAGGGGAATGAGGCGGTGTTAGGAAATCCTACGGTGGGGATATGCTATGTTGACGGAGCACAGCCGCCTTCCATACTTTAAGTCTCTGCTTGCATAACCACTAATCAGAGGCTTACCCTGACTACCCCGTTCAAAAAAAAAGTCACTGTCAGCCGTCACTCTTTTCCCCTGAACACTGTTTTATTTTCCTTCACGGTAGGTATCACCTGCTGACACGTACATTTGTTTATTTGTTCATTTTCTATCTCCCATTATGCCCTCTCCCACAGACATACTGAAATATAATCTCCTTGAGGGATGGACTTCCTTTTTTTCTTTTTGTTTCTTTCTTTAATATAATATTGTGTTAGTTTCAGGTGTACAGCAAAGCGATTCGGTTATACATATGTATATGTATATATCTACGTTCTTTTTTCTCAGATTCTTTTCCATTACAGTTTATTACAAGATATTGGATATACCTCCCTGTGCGATACAGTAAATCCTTGTTGCTTACCTATTTTACATATGGTAGTGTGTACCTGTTAATCGCATACTCCCAATTGAGGGATGGACTTTCTTATGTTAGCTGCTGAATCTCTAGCACCTAGAATATTACCAAGCATGATATCAACTCTCATTAAGTATTTATTGAATGAACTAATAATTTGAACTCCATAAACTCTCTCACTTAAATTGGGTTTACAATAAAGACCCAGTTTTAGTCTCACAAAGTTACTCTGTTGGAGATGTGCTGTTATATGCCCCATTGCCCCCAATCCACCAGCACATGAGCAGTACAACATGAAGCCTTGACAATGAAAGGGGGTGAGGGTTTCCTTTCTTATCTTCTCACGGGCCATAAGATTTCAGGGCCATCTTTGCCTCTCCACCACGCTGAAACAAAAGAAACCAATAGATAAATGCAGTCACAGTCTACATGTTTCTGTGGCCTTGCAGTGTCTGGCATACTTTACTGAGTAAGTGGCAGTAATCGAAAGTTGGGGGAAAGCATAGAAGACTCCTGGGGTTCTTCTATGGGATTTGGGTTGGGAAGTTGTTAAAAATCTAGTTGGAAGTTTGAACCAGGAGAGCTAGGTCATCATTTACCATTTGTTAGCCAAATATTCTTTCCCAAGCTAGAAACCACATCTCCCAGCCAGTGGTGGTGTCAGCAGGTTACCCAAGGATTATCTGTCCATCCATTTCCATGGTGAGTATACTGTAAATATAGAAAAGTACAGCATTCCAGTTTGAATAACAAGATTAACCTCACTCTGTTGATAATTTTTTGCATAGCTTTAAACATAATGGAACAATGGATTGACATTGTGTAACCATAGTTGCCAGATATCCAAAATTTCAGACCCAACGCTCTTTAGTAGCAACGTATAAATGGCAACATTTGAAAACATCAAAAACAGTCTTTTACTAAAGACGTGCTCTCTGCTGGTGTTAAGCTGGGCTGCGTGGATTTCTGGTTAAATCATCTGATTCTTCCAGTTTTCAGCTTAGCACAGATTCCCAAAGTGGATCTTAATATTCTCTTGGCTACTGGCTTTATATCCTGTCAGTCAGCCACTCCGGCTTGTCCCCTTGACTCTGCTTTTATGGTCAGTTTTGCATTTGACTTTCCACTGCTGCTTCTCTGATTTGGATTTATGATGCCCCATAACTAGTTGCGTGCACTAACTAGTGAGGGGTCTTCCATGCTCCACTTGACCTCCGTCTTCTAAAGTGTTCTAAGCAAGTATAAACCCTGTTATTGGTCAACACTTCATCTGGGCTGTGTAGGAATAGGCATATGGGTAGCAAACTGAATACTCAGTGTCCATTAAGAGTTTCATTTTCAACTCAGTAAAATTGATGCCAAAGATAATATGATGTATCTGGAGATATGCATGATTGTTCTCATGCTGTCTATATTTTTGACATTAATGTTAACTCAAACCTGGCAATAAAGTATTAGCAATATCTTCATACCATCAGCTGGCAGAAAGAGCGAATCGGGGCAGAGGATGTAGTTTCAGCCTCTGGCAAACAGGAGCTCCCTAAACAATGGGGTGCCTCTTCAGGAGGAGGGAGGAGGGGAAAGAGGAGGGAAGGCAGAAAGACAGGGGGCGGGGGGTCCACAGGCACAAGGACCAGAGCTCTTGGACCTGGGTCCCTGACTCCTCAGTAACCAGGTGTGCTGAGACAGCCCTGAATGTGCTGGCCCCTTGGCTGTGGGACCAGTCACATTTTCAGGGGATGAGACGGAAGGGGCTTGAAAATTGTGCAGTATTTAAAAATACCTACTCCATACACAACTACTGTATATAAAATAGATAAACCACAAGGACCTACTTATAGCACAGGGAACTATACTCAATATCTTGGAATAACCTATAATGGAAAAGAATCTGAAAAAGAATAGATATATATATAAAACTGAATCGCTTTGCTGTACACCTGAAACTAACACAACATTGAAAGTCAACTCTACTTCAATTAAAAAAAAAAAAAACAACTACTCCAGCTCTTTGGCTTCTGAAGTTCCACGCTCAAACTCAATTCCCAGCCCCCTGTATGATTCTAGAGGGAAGATGGAGCTTTTGTTGTCCTTAGGTTCCCTTCAGGGGAGGAAAGAGACATCTGCGCCTCTTTTCTGCCCCTGGGAGAAGCTGTTACTCTCTGAGAACGAGGCAGCCCTGACATCAGCTTCTGCCCCAGTGAATCCTCTGTACGGAAGGTAAGTGAACAGTGAGAACACAGATGTCTTAGAAATACTGATGCATGAACTTATTCGTGTCTGAGCTCTCAGACTCAGACCTCTCAACACAGGTGGTTTGTCTAACATTTCAAGAGGAGAAATAAAAGTGCTACCTGATTGGCTGGCTCCGGTGACTCCTTTAGGTACCTGCTCGCTCATGCGAGGTCACTGACTGTTCGTTACACCACAGGCTTGGATTAATGAGCCATCGGAATTACAGCTGAATAGGCCTAGTAATTTCATTCTGAGCTAAATTGAGTGCTTGAAATCGAGGCTACTAACAGAAGCTGAAAATTATTAATGAAAGAAAACTTAATGTGAGCAAAGGGTCTCCAGGGGCCCTGGAATGAAATCAAATCCAATTTGAATGAAACACCAGTACCGACCTGCTCTGCTCCCTCTTCCAGCCTGTATAATCATCAGTCAAAAATCATGTGGACGCCTCAAGTAAGGATTTCTGCTCCCAGGTTCCACTGGGTAAAAAGCACGGCTTCTCTTCATTGAGGGGCTGGGACAGGGGATGCATTTCTCCAATGAGGGATGCAGTGAAAGACAGCCTGAGATCAGAAGTCTTTTGACTCTCAGAAACTGTTCAGAGCAGCTGGAGGACAAGAAAAGGGCCTCTTATGGGTTGAATTGTATCTCCACAGCCCCTACCCCACACAAAAATTATATGGTGAAGTCCCAACCCCGGGTACTTCAGCGTGTGACCTTATTTGGAAATAGGATCATTGCAGTTGTAATTAAGTTCAATTGAGGCCATGCTGGAGTGGGTTCCTCATCCAGGGACTGGTGTCTTTAGAAAAGGAATGCCATCCGAAGAGAATGAGGTGCATACGGGGCAAGGGGGCAGGGTGGAGGTGATGTGAAGACACAGGCGGAATGCCACCTGCAAACCAAGGAACCCCAAGGGTTGCCAAGAAAACACCAGAAGTTAAGAGGGAGGCATGGAACAAAATTTTCCTCACAGCCCTCAGAAGGAACCAACCCTGCTGACACCTTGATCTCGGATTTCTGGCCTCCAGCACTGTGAGACAGTAAATTTCTATTGTTTAAGCCGCCCAGTCTGCGGTCCTTTGTTACAGCCTTTAATACAGGGTCAATGTGGAAAGGCAGACACGCAGCCGCATCCTTGGTCGACTTCGACTCCTTTACTGACATAGAGCATTCAGCCTGGGCTTAGAGTTTGGATTAGTGCTGAAAGGGGCAAAAGTAATTTGGAAATGAGCATACTTGAGGTATTACCTGAGATTCTTTCCAGTCTGATTCTTTGTTCCCATTACTTTCCCCACCACTGATGGTGTCGACGGCATTTTATACAGAAACCTCAGGGGAAGGGATGATTAGCTAAGAGTAGCGTCAAATTCTTGACTGAGTTTCTATAGCAGAGACAAGAGTATTGAAAGCCAATTTTGAATTAAAGATCTTGCGATCTGGGGGAGAGTTTTCTTTTGGGGTTCATAAGCTTGACTTTGACTATAAGCAGGAAGAAGATCTATGGAACTTAGGGCACGCGATCTATGTAAGTGGACTGGGGAAGAGCACTGATGTGATGACGTAAGGACCGTTTTCCCACACCAGAGGAGAGAAGAATCTCTGCCAGCGATTGGAATAAAAGCACCAGACGTGACTTGGTTTGAGCTTAGATGCTGGTGAGTTCCTGAGGAGAGAGTTCTACTCTGCTTCGGGTCAAACCCCTGATGGTGGGAGAATGAAGGAACTCTCAGGAAGGTTGCAGGGAGGACCTGAAGCTGGGGCTCTGGCTTTGTCTCTGAACGCTGCAGAGGCAGCAGGCCTCATGGGAAGACCCCTGCTCAACAGGGAGTTGCTTTGGTAGAAAAGAAATAGCTGTGTGTAGTAGTGAGGCAACCCCCTCCCAGGCATCTCACCATGGAGAGGATGCAAACGTGCCCTGTTCCCCCGAGAGTGGTGCAGAGATGCCGGGGGCGGAGAGCAGCGCACCTGCAGCAGCACACCTTCACGAGTCTAGTGTCACCTGCGTGACCTGGGGAGTGGGGGAGGGGAGTGGTGTGCAGTTACTTTAATCAGGATGCAGCAGGGAAAGGTGACAATGGCAAAAGTATCAGTTGGAGACCAGAGTGAAGGGGCGGGCTGAGTTGCCTGTAATGCTTGAGTCTATTCTATGGATTCAGCCTCTGTGCACGAAGGAGACCCGTGGATGTGGAAGGGAGAGAGGCAAGAAATGAAATGGAGACCCAGAGAGGGAACCTATGAAGGACCACCTTTCCCCTTTCCTGGGTCAGGTACCACAGTGTCTCACTCCTCTGCCATGTCCTTGTCCCTCCTCATACACACGTTCTCTGTTCTGTTGGCCCATGTTCTGTTGGGTAACAGTGTGAGCTGGGGTGGGGAGTCATCTTATCTGAGTGGTTCTGTTGTGATGCTTAGGAAGAACCAGGCCAGAGGCTCCATCAGGAGCTATGCTTGGAGCCGTAATAGGCACATACACGAGCACCCTTCTCTAACTCTCTTGTTCTTGGAATCCTGCAGGCAGGAGGTAGAACTCCACGGATCACCATGCGTAGCTAACTGGGGTCTGTGTTTTGCCAACTAGGTCTTAAGAAGAAAAAACATCTCTCTTTCTCCTTTCCCAAATTGTGAAGGATTATTGATTATGCAATGACTTCACATGAACCTAATAAATGGTGAAGGATCCTTGAAATTAAAAAGAAAAGATCCTTCTAATCCATACCTTCTGGACTCATTCTTTGCCTAAGCCTCTCTTTCTCCTCTTATCACCGTGAATCATCATGAGACACGTGTGTACCTTTAACATGAGGTATAGATCTTCTATCGTTAAATAAGTTTTGAAGATCTGGTTCACATAAGTTGGATTGGAAACCGAATAAAATTTGCAGCTCATCATTACTGATGGCCTCGCTAGTTTGCTCCTGCAGCTGTACTGTTTGCTAAAACCTCAACACAGAGATTTTGTGGTTAATAAGAAGTATTTCAGGCTTCATCTGTCAGACCCAAAGCCTATATACCCTAGACAAAGTATACCAGTAAACGGGAATACATAAATATGGCTTGCCATATATGTGGACCACTTAAGGTTAATGCATTTTGAGTGATTTAGCAAGAAGTGGTGGATATAGTTACCACTTTATTCTAATTAGTATAATCCTGGGAAATAACATTTTACAACTGAATGATGAACAGAGTGGCAGTTGTCTTTTATCTCAAAAATGCTTTTGGCCAATGCTATTATCCTATGTTCTGCAGAGTCCAGGTTGAGAAAAATGTCTGGTAGACATTTCCTTCACTCAAACGGACCCCCCAAATCTGGATCAGTTTGCACTGGAGAAGTGGGTTTTTGGGGGCCCAGGACTTTGGGGAGTATTCCTAGGAACGGTCATCTTTTGACTAAAAGCTTTAAACGAACTATGCTCTCTTTCTTAAGTCTAGGTGTTCTACAACTACAAATTATTTCACAGCCATTGTATTTGATAAAGACATACATAAAATCTCAAAAAATTGACAGCAAAATGTACAGTAGATATTATTTTTGACCATTTTATAGATGATAAAACTGAGATTCATGGAAGTGAAGTAACCTGCTGCAAGAAATCTATCACCTGTGGAGGCATGATTCCCTGGACTTCGTTATCTCTACAGACCTTTCGTATTTCCAAAGTTAAAAAATTACGCAGGTCTTGGGGGGAAATCTGCCTCTGGTATTTAGAGCAAGAAAACTCAAACAGAAGTACCGAGTGCTTGTTAATTCAATTCAATTAAGCAGCTATGTGCCAAGCACTTGCTGAATACAGTGGGTATTACACTGATGATACGATACGGGTCCCACCTGTCCTGCAGAATCTTACACAAGCATACCTTGGAGATCTTGCGGGTTCAGTTCTAGACCACTGCAACCACGGCGAGCTGCATGAATTTTTCGGTTTCCCAATGCATATAAAAGTTATGTTTACACTCTGTTGTAATCTATTAAGTGTGCAATAGCATTATGTCTCAAAAAGCCATGGACATGCCTTAATTAAACAATACTTTATTGCTAAAAAATGCTAACCATCATCTGACAACACTGGGTTACCACAAAGCTTCAATTTGTAAAAAAAACCACAACACAAACTCTGCGGAGCACAATAAAGTGAAGTGCAATTAAATGAGGTCTGCATGTGTCTGTGAGGGAAGGGGAAGGGATATGGCTGCGTGAGGCTCGTACGGAAATAATTCAAAGTTCAGACTATAATTGTCAAAAAAGGAACACAAGTGAAACGTCTTGAGGGCCACGTATTAGTAATTGTTGAAGCTGGGTGATGGGTATGTGGCAAAAGGTGTTCATCATGCAATTCTCTCTACTTTTGAATATGTTTCATAATTTCCAGGATGAAAAGCTTTAAAAAATGCTATGGGAATGTATGGAAGGAGGAGAGTTTGCCTCTGTTTGGAATCTTGGGAAAATGATTTCAAAGGAAAAGTGATAATTATGGGAAAGGTCGGAGAGATAGAAAAGATCTCAACCGGTGGAGATGGATTCAAAGAGAAGTTAGTTTCCATCATTTCCTCAGGAATTTCCTGTTTCCCAATCTCATAAAGCTGGCTCTCTTTATTGTTGGAATCCCTGGTGGTCCTGCATCCTTAGCTCTATCTGGCCTGGTGCACTTAGCCCCACTAATGCCGGTAGCCCTGAATCTGCTGGGGGAATCCAAGTGGTGACAGGTCTGCTCTCCTGGGTCGGCCAGAAGCTCCCCTGTATTTTGCAAGAATCTGCATTCTCCCCAGTGCTGCTGAATGGAGGTGGAACAGGCACTCTGTTTCAACCCAGCCCAGCTGCCTGAATTTAACAATTCCAACTGTACTCAAATTTTCAGTAAGTCATTTTCCTGAGCAAAGCTTCAGTTGAAACCATCTGTTCCAACTTGACAGAGGAGGAAACCTCCTTACTCTTTGAGCTCTAACATCCCATGCCATGGGAGCATTTATTCCATGGACTCTGACACTCGGTGACAGGCTGCATCCCCTGTATGGACACCATCTTACCTTGCTCCTTCATCTACTGTGTGTTTTTCTGTCTTTTCATTTTGCTTATCTTACTGTGTTTGGGGTCTCCTTTGTGCAGGCTGCAGGTTCGTAGTTCCCGTTGTTTTTGGTGTCTGTCCCCAGTGGCTAAGGTTGGTTCAGTGGGTTGTGTAGGCTTCCTGGTGGAGGGGACTAGTGCCTGTGTTCTGGTGGATGAGGCTGGATCTTGTCTTTCTGGTGGGCAGGTCCACGTCTGGTGGTGTGTTTGGGGTGTCTGTGGACTTATTATGATTTGGGGCAGCCTCTCTGCTAATGGGTGGGGTTGTGTTCCTGTTTTGCTAGTTGTTTGGCATAGGATGTCCACCACTGTGGTTTGCTGGTCATTGAGTGAAGCTGGGTGCTGGTGTTGAGATGGAGATCTCTGGGAGATTTTCGCCGTTTGATATTCTGTGGAGCTGGGAGGTCTCTTGTGGACCAGTGTCCTGAAGTTGGCTCTCCCACCTCAGAGGCACAGCACTAACTCCTGGCTGCAGCACCAAGAGACTTTCATCCACACGGCTCCAAACTCTGGAACTCCACACTCCAGAAGCCCTCCTTTCGACCTGCGGCCTCTCCACTTCCTTGCAGGTCCTAAGCCCGGACACCATCTTTAACCCACTCGTATGCCACCATCCCATGCTGGACCATACTCTGCTTGGACGTACTCTTCACTTCTTCAGGCTTTCATTCCAGACCACCAACATGGTGGGCCATCTCACACCCCATGTGGACACCTTCCTTGTCCTGCTCTGCATCCCAATCCCCATGCTGGGTGACTCCCAACTTGTATGTGCGCTTCCAACACCTACGCTGGGTCCTTCTCTCAAATGGACAACTCTTCACCTGCTCAGCCTGTGACATCCCACGCTGGACCACCACCACCTGTGAAAGCTTTACTTACCCCACGGGATCTGACACCCCACTTGTGTGGATGCCCTCTTCACTCTGTTTGCGCTCTGACTTCCTACCCAGGCACCTCCCACATGGTGACGTCCTCCTCATCCAGCTGGAGCCATGGCATCTCACAAAAGGTCACAACGTGGTGGTGGGGGTGGATGCCCCTGTACTCTTCACAGACTCTGACACTCCCCTTGGCCGCGCAGTGGCTCCTCTGCACGAAGCATGCATGCCCACCTTGCAAAGTCCACCAAAATGGATCTACAGCTAAATTTTTTAGCAAAGAAGGGAGGGGAAAGGAAGGAGCAGTGGAATAACCTTGGCAAATTATTTTTTGTTCTATTTTGGGGGGAGGAGTCAGAGTTATTGAAGTATGTTTTGCATACATTAAAATTCACCCCTTTTAGATGTACAGTTCTATGAGAGTTTATAATTGCTGTGACAAGTAAACAAATAAATATATCACCTCAAAAATTTTCCTCATGCCCCTTTATAGTTAATGCTTATTAATAATTCTTTCTTTCCCGAATTTTTCTTTAGTGGTTGCCCTAGGATTTACAATATATGTCTTTAATTTATCATAATGTACCTTCAAATAATAATTTACCATTCCACGTATATTGTAAGACCCCTGCAACAATATATTTCTAATCCTTCTGTTTCATATTTAGTACAGTTGTTAAATATTTACTTTATATATGGCATAAACCCAGCAATACATTGTTACTATTTTTGCTTTAGGAAATCAACTGTCTTTTAAAGTGATTAACAATAAAAAATATATTTTATATTTACTTATTTTTTTTTACTATGTCCAGGGTTTTTTCTTTGTGTAGATCTAAGTTTCTGTCTACTATCATATTCCTTTTGCCTGAAGAACTTTCCTTAATATTTATTGTAGGGCAGGTCTGTTGGAAATGAATTCAGCTTTTCTTTGCTGAAAAGCTTTATTTCACCTTCATTTTTGAAAGATACAGTCTCTGGGTAGAGAATACTGTTTTGATATTTTCTTTCAGTACCTTAAAGACATTAGTTTATTGTCTTCAGGCTTGCATAGTTTCTGAAGATAAGTCAGCTCTAATTCTTATTTTTGGTATATTCCTTTGTATGTAGTATGTCTTTTTTCTCTGGTTGCCCTCAAAGTTTTTTCTTTTTTTTTTAACTTTTTATTTTATCTTGGAATATAGTTGATTAACAATGTGATAGTTTCAGGTGTACAGCAAAGTGATTCAGTTATACATATATCAATACATGTATCTATTTCAAGTTTTTTCTTTAACAATTTCTTGAAGCTTGAATATAAATGTCTAGGTATATTTATTTTTTTTTGTTTTTTACTTTTTTATTTCTTATTATTTATCTTGGGATTCTCTGAGCTTCTTGAATCTGTGGCTTAATATCTGTAATTCTTTTTAAAAAATTCTTAGCCATATCTTTAAAAATATTTCTTCTACTCCTTTATCTATATTTTTCTATCTGGAACTCCAATGAGCTATATTGTTTTGCAAAACTTTGTTAGTCTGTTTTCTCTCTCTCTCTATCTCCCCCCCCCCCCAATACCCAAAGACTTCTCTTTAGGTTTGCTGATTCCTTCCTCAGTTGGGTCTAGCCAATGAGTCCATCAGAGGAATTCTTTCTCTCTGACACCATTTTATTCTTATTATTTCTTGCATTTCTGTTTGACTCTTATAGTTTCCATCTCTCTACTGAAACATCCCGCCTTTCCCACTAGATCCTTTAACTGAATAATCATACTTATTTTAAACTTTATTTCTAATTGTTCCAGTTTGGGGCCATCTGAGTCTGGCTCTGTTGATTGATTGCTTTATCTCCTGATGACAGGTCTGTTTACTTTTCCCTCTTTTGTGTCTTGTAATTTTTAATTAAATGCTGGACATTTTCTGCAGAACGGTAAAGACTAAAGTAAATATTTGCCTGGAAATATGTGTACTTTTTCTTCTGTAAGCCCATTCCCACGTGAGTCAATCTAGTCAGGGGTTGAGTTGGGCTTGGATTTTTGTTGTTGTTGTTGTTGATGCATTCAGAGCACCACAGGGTTCAAATTTCTGTAATGATGCCTCATGCTTACAGTCCAATGCTTAGGTTCTGTATGGTTTTTCTCAGTGTTTGTGCTTCATCCTCTGCTTTAAAAGCCATCCCTGCGTACTTGCATCACAGAGGGTCTCTCTATCTCTTACACCATCCCCAGAGGTTGACTGCTCTTGCTTGTTATTCTGGGCTTGTTACACGGGTGGGGGCAGGCAGTGCTCTCTGTTGCCTTGACCAGCCTCAGCCTTAGAAAGATACTGTTTCTGGACCTTGTGGTGAGACTTTCTCAGTGTTCCTATTCCTCTTCCACCTGCCTTAGCAGCCAAAGTTTGCCTTGTATCTGGGGCAGATATTGATCAGAGGAGTGTCTACTGACCCCCAACCTGAAGTAGGACGTCTCTAATTATATTGGTATGGGATCCTGGGCCCTGGACCCTTTCCTCCCCTTCCCTATGGATAAAGGGCTTTGTTTTGTTTCGGTTTTGGTTCTGTCTTTCCCACAGCAACCATGAATCTTTACCTGTGTCCTGGGGATGACAAGGTTTGATTTCCTTCTCTGAGAAGCTCAAGATGTTTGTTCTGTGAGAAAAGATCCCCAGGCAAGGGGCAAGGCTTCAAGCCTTTTTCATAGTGGCAGTTGCTCTACTTCCCAACATCTGCACCACTAAGGGGGGCTCTCTGTCTCCTACCCTGCCCCTGAGCTTCCTTGTGAGCCCCCACTAGAAGTTCATGGACAAAATTCTGGGAGTCAGAGCAAAGTCCCCTGATGTCTGAGACTTCCATGCATCCTATAGAGTCATGTTAGCTTACTGTTGGCTTTTAGAAATTCTTTAAAAATCTAGCTCATTTCTTCTTACTCACCTATGTGGCAACTTCCTTTCCTCCCATGTTCTTTCATAGGTGAGCTAGTCTGTGCATCCTGACTTTCCTGGGGAAGCCCATTCCTCCTGGATTTTGTGTTACTTAATTGCCCTGTGAGGTCAGTTCTCTGATAGGTCAAGAAATGCTGTGATATTATATTTTTTTCTGCATTTTTCTCATTATTATAGTGGGCCAATACTCTTGCAGCTTTTTACCTAGAGGTGGAAGTGGAACTCCAAGGAGGTTTTTAAAACTTGAAATGTTCTCATCAGAACTGTGATTTTGAAGGTAAAGTGTAAAGTTACAATTAATGATATAATTACGTGGAAGGAATTTTTAAACCTATGACAAAGAGAATTACAAGATAACAAGAAGAAATAAACCTTATTTTCAACCAATCATTATATTTATAAATATAGCCCAAACACTTTTTATCTGCAAGAAACCAAGTATATCTTAATTTTCTTAATATCAGAGTTTCAGGTCTGTGTTCCCCCCAGATTTCTATGTTGAAATCCTAACCCCACAATGTGATGGAATTTGGAGATGAGACCTTTGGAAGGTGATTAGGTCATGAGTGTGGAGCCCTCACGAATGGGCTTAGCACCATTATAGAAGGTGTTAATCCAGAGAACACTCTCACCCCTTCTTCTACGTGAGGACACAGTGAAAAGACAGCCTATGATGTCTGTTGAAGAAGCAGGGCTTACTAGACAACAAATCTGTCACCATCTTGATCTTGGACTTCCTTGTCTCCAGAATTGTGAGAAATAAATGTTTATTTAAGCCACCCACTCTATGGTGTTTTTGTTATAGCAGCCCAAACTGAAAAACAAAAAAAAGTAGGCTTGTAGGGACTTCCCTCATGGTGCAGTGGTTAAGAATCTGGCTACCAATGCAGGGAACATGGGTTCGATCTCTGGTCTGGGAAGATCCCACATGCCACGGAGCAACTAAGCCCATGCGCCACAACTACTGAGCCTGTGCTCTACAGCCTGAGAGTCACAACTACTGAAGCCCACATACCACAACTACTGAAGCCCATGCGCCACAACTACTGAAGCCCACATGTCACAACTACTGAAGGCTGCGCATCTACAGCCCATGCTCCACAACAAGAAGCCACCACAATGAGAAGCCCACGTACCACAACAAAGAGTAGCCCCTGCTTGCCTCAACTAGAGAAAGCCCGCACTCAGCAATGAAGGCCAAACGCAGCCAATCAATCAATCAATAAATTTATTTTTTACAAAAGTAAGCCTGTATATTCTGGAATTAATTTTCTAATACAGACTAATACTGTAAAGTTACATACACACACATATGTGTGAGTGTATACATAATGATTAGTTGATGACCTTTGGAAAGCAATACTTTTTTGTTAACTTTATTTTTTTTTTATTTTATTTTTTTTTTTGCGGTACGCGGGCCTCTCACTATTGTGGCCTCTCCCATTGCGGAGCACAGGCTCCGGACGTGCAGGCCCAGCGGCCATGGCCCACGGGGCCAGCCGCTCCGCGGCATGTGGGATCCTCCCAGACCGGGGCACGAACCCATGTCCCCTGCATCGGCAGGCGGACCCTCAACCACTGCGCCACCAGGGAAGCCCGTTAACTTTATTTTTAATCGATATGTAATATATATTTAGAAATGCACACAAATGTAAAACTCAACAAGACTATTTTTTAAGATACATCTAACTTCTAAATATATCCTTGTGTTATTAGAAATTGATCATTGTTTTCCGTGTGAAATACTTAATGCCCACAATAGGAAGTAACAAAGGAGAATGGAAATAATTACTTTGTGAATTGAGCTGAATCTGTAGTTTTGAATGACATCTTCTATTTCTCAGCATATTTTCCCAAGTCCCAAAGACTTCTTGGATAAGGCTGAAACTTCTTGAGTATCTTTTGCCAAAAACTGAACGAGAATAAAGATGATATATTTAGAAGCAAGGGCTTGAATGAACTTCTCACATTCTTGCAAACATAGACAAAATCGCCCCTTTGGTTGAAACTGGGTGACATCAGCTCCTATCTCCTGTCACCTGGCTGGTGAGTGGGTTATTAAAATTAGGAATTCCACTCTATATCAGAGAAAAAAGAACTTCTGGTTTGCTCGTCTTCTTCCTCCTCTTCCTTTCTTCCTCCCAAAGTTCATCCTGGGAAGCCTCTACTTCAGACGAAGGATGTAGGTTCTCTTGAGGCTGACAGAGGACTGGTTTTCTTTATGAAACATGAGCTCCTATGGTTGGCTTTGACTCTTTGAGTATGTGGCTGCTTTTGGCTGAAATAAGAGGCCTCATTCCATATTTTTCATCAAGCAACAGCTCGCCTTAAGCACTTCCTGGGAGTCAAGGTTCCCTGGAAGCACATGACTTCCTGCTTGTCAGGTTTCATTTTTCAGATCTCTGAGCCCGCCCTGCCATTTGTAATGTAATTCCCATCAGACTACCAAGAAACATTAGCAGAAATTTTGAGTTATTTTGACCCTATTCTCCAATAACAGCAGAAGAGTTCCTTGGGATTCTTGTGGTTCCTCAGAAAATTAGTCTTTTTCTATTAATTCACTTTTTGTGGATCCATCTAGTATTTCACTTTTTCCTCTAACACCTCAAATAAGTTGTACCTGGTTTTTACTCTCCATCAGTGCATTCATTCCCAAATTAGGTAAACCAAAATGAAGAACTTGAGGTCAGCTTCATTCTGGAGTATAGGATCTGGTTGTACCAGTAGGTAGAAAGGGCCAAGGTTTGGTTTAATTGCCTGATTCTCCTGCTAGAAACATCAAGCCAAACCAGGCCTTGCCCCCCTGATGGAGTGGGTCTGGAAGGCCTTGGATTCCTACTCTTGTCTTAGGGTGGACCGAGTCAAGGATGAGGATTCCTGTATGCAAAGGTGACAGACAACTTGTAACACACCTGAACTTCTTCAAGCCTGGAATCCAAACTCTCTGGGGAGAAGGAATCCCGGGTATCTGGGCAGGTCCTCTGTGGGTTTTAGTAGTTCTCTCTTCATGCACAGAAATTGAAGTTCTGATAATGAGCACTCACTCATCTTGAGGGACCCAGGATTGCCTTGTCTGACTTCAGCCCTTTAAAAAAGTCATCCCTACAAGGATGATTGAGCCTGATCTAAACCTTGGATAAAAGGCTTCAGAATAAATCTGATCCCACTTAGGGATCTCTCTTAAGGCAGCTCTTCTCCCTGGCCTTCTTATTGTTGGAAGACTTACTGTCCTTTCGTTTCTGCCCCTCTGGTCAGCCAGGCTGGCATCTCTACCCCTGATCTATCAGCCTCTCCTGGACACAATGCCTTCTGTGGACTAGCTCATCCAGGGAGGCCCTGGCTGGTCTGCTCAGCTCTTCCAGATACTTTCAACCTAATGGCTTCCAAATAGGTCTGAGTCCCCCCTCAACTGGCAAAGTGTCATTGAATAACCAAAATGAAGAGCTAAAAATTCATCTCCTTTTTCTATAAGATGACTCTTAAGATTGTCAACACTGGTTTTTCTATCAATTAACTAAAAAATACATTTTTTTCTTATTAATGCAATTATTGTTGATTGTCCTATACAGGAGGAATTATAGATAGTTCACACTCTTGGAAATTATGGATGAAGATATGTCAAATTGGAAGGCTTTCAGTGAGTTCCTCTTCAATTACTCCTCTGGGAACTTTTGGACTCACTCTGCTGAAACTCTGAGAGCTCATTCCCAAGAAAACACTTGTGCAGGGGGTGTTAATGTCTTTTATTTATTTATTTTTAATAAATTTCTTATTTATTTTTGGCTGCATTGGGTCTTCGCTGCTGTACGCGGGCTTTCTCTAGTTGCAGCCAGTGGGGGCTACTCTTCATTGCAGTGCACGGGCTTCTCATTGTGGTGGCTCCTCTTACGGAGCACGGGCTCTAGGCACGCAAGCTCCAGCAGTTATGACACACGGGCTCAGTAGTTGTGGCTCGCGGGCTCTGGAGCGCAGGCTCCGTTAGTTGTGGCACACAGGCTTAGTTGTTCCACGGCATGTGGGATCTTCCCAGACCAGGGATTGAACCCACATTCCCTGCATTAGAAGGCGGATTCTTAACCACTGCACCACCAGGGAAGTCCCAATGACTTTTAAAATGAAATTTATCTTGAGATTGTTCTTCTGCATGAATAAAATCACCCAGGGAGTAGAGAACTTTCTTCTAAGAAGTTTCCATTTAGTGGGTGAGAAAAAAATGATTTGGCATTTGATAGCTGCCAGTCTCATTCCTGTGAGGTCTAAGGCCATGAACTGAATGTTCTTCTTGTCTAACATGGTTCCTTCTTTCAGTATCATCATAAAATGGAGATTCATGTGAATGAACTTCTAATCATGGGAAAGTTCCACAATAGGAACATATATGGCTTTGGTTCACACATTCTAAAGTAACGCATAAGACCTCTTATTTATGAAGCCCTGGAGTGACGCTGAAGAGTATAGTCCCCCCCGCAACCCTGTGAGGAAGTATGATTACTTCTTTTCTACAGATAAGAAGCTCAGAGAAGATAAAGCCTGGAAGGTTGGAAGGCTGGTAAGTGGCAGCCGCTGAGTTTGATTCGAGTCAGTGCTAGACCCCGAAGCTAGTGTCCTCCCCGCTCTCCTTCCAGGTTTCAGCCACCGCCCCCCACAGGTATCCAAGAAGCACCCCTCCAAGCCTCCCAGCCTGCAGTGTCTTTGTGCCACATGACCAGGGATCCACATGGCTAGTTTGGAGTTTGCCAGTCCCAAAGGCACAGCTCACAAGAACGAATAACCCCCCCAAACCAGGGAGCAAAAGCATTAAAATGAAGCACGTCTCTCGCAAAGCGAGCGAGGTTCTATTAGTGACTATTGAGATTCCTGTTTGCAACCCAGTGTGCTTGACAAATGATCCTGGCCTCAGGCTGCTCCCAAGTTTCCATGGGGCTGGTGTTGGTTAAGCTGCGGCCACAGTTTAGGGATTTGTCTTGTTCTAAGCACGCTCTAATGTGGACCATTTTTAAGGTCTTTATTGAATTTGTTACAATATTGCTTCTGTTTTTATGTTTTGGTTTTTTGCCCACGAGGCATGTGGGATCCTAGCTCCCCAGCCGGGGATTGAACCCGCACGCCCTGCCCCGGAAGGCGAAGTCTTTAACCACTGGACCGCCAGGGAAGTCCCTCTAAGCACCCTCTAAAGTGAGAAGTTTGCTCTTCCCCTCCCACCCCACTCCCATCCCCACTGCTTCCCTTGCTTTTTGAATCCCTGGCTGAGGACACAGCTGCAGGAATCCACAGCCACCACCAAACAAAGCAGGATGTCCTGTTTGCTTTCAGCTGTGGGGAGAGGCCGGGGCCTGTGTCAGAGCAGAGTGGGGACGTGCGCACGCACTTCGCTGAGTCCGCGGCTCTGCGGACTTCTTTGTTTGTCCAGACCCCTAGACTTTCTTTCCTGGGGAGTTCAGTTTACACAAGGACTGCAGGTTGTTTAGCTTGAATGCAAAGATGAAAACAAAGCTTCTTAATGCCAACCCAGGGTCTGCTTTATAGCTCTCTATGAAGAGAAAAATCTATTTACTAAGAGTTGAGGCAAGAACGTGCCTTGAGACTAAAGTACAGATTCCCTAGAGATGTGATAGGGATTTGCTTTTATTGCTCAACTTTGCTTTGCTTTAAAAATTGTCCACTTGTTTGAAATTTCAGTTTCCCCCCACCCCCAACACACATATACCTATCTCACTTCACCTTTTTTCAATGCTTGAATATCACTTCCCCAAAGTCCTGATTCCCATACAGTCTCCAGTTAAACCTCTTCTGTCTGCGTTTTGGGTGAGATACATTTTTTTTTTCACAGAATCCTTTTAAAACTTCTATTTTCCTATTTGTAGTGCCCAAAGGCTGAACACATAATGGCCGAGAGAGAAGTACATGTACTGAATATTAAAATTTTACAAAGGAAAGAAAATCTGACATTTTCAAAATCTCAAATATGGCTTTGAGGTTTTTTTGTTTTTTTTGTTTTAAAGAATACTCTCTTCTTGTTATTGTTGCCAAGTTAAGGTAAAAATCGAGATTCATCCGTTTCCTCATGCACTTGTTCAATCAGCATTTATTAAGCATGTCAGTCTGTATGCTGTGCTCTGAGGCTACACGGATAAACACGCCATGGTGCTATCATTGAGAAGGGAACACATATGCACGTAGAGAAGAAAGGCGTGCATAATAAATAATTGTAATAAGTGTTGCAAAAGAGCACCGTGGTAAATTGTCTGCAGGATGGGTACCACCGCTGATGGGTGTAAACAGGACACCATCCCACGTCTGTGTGCAGCCCCTCCCATCAAGAGGTGGAATCAATTTCCCTTTCCTGAATTCAGGCTGTTCAAAGACCTGATAGACCAACAGGATGAGACAGAAGGGGTGACATTACCTCTGAGCCCAGACATCAAGAGGCTGCCCAGCTTTCCTCCTCTTTGAAGCCAGCTGCCATGTTGGAAACTCAGGCTGGACCCCTGAATGGTGAGGGTCCCAGGGCAGGAGAGAGGCCACATGGATGAGAACTGAGCCACCCAGCTGACACCATGTGAGCAAAGATGAACCATCTCTTCTAAGTCCTGCCCAATTCCTGAAGCATAAGATCAGAGGCAGTGAGATGGCTGTGGTTTTGAGCTCCCAAGTTTTGGGTGGTCTGTTATAGAGCAACACTGATGCTAACCTGTACAATGTGGAATAAAAGTATGAATAATTCTACCTACATCATCTGGGAATGAGTCAAAGAGGCCACAGTGTACAAGGTGACAGAGAGACACCTTATCAAAAATTATCATTACCAAGCTTCCAAGGCAGGAAACGGATTCATATACGGCGATAGTGAACACCTAGGTGATGCTTCTTCCATGCTTGGTGCTGTTTTTAGTGCTTTACGCTCATTAACTCATTCAGGCCTCACAGCAAACTTCCGAGGTAAGTGTGCTGCTATTATCACCCCCATTTTACCAGTGGGAAAACTGAGGTTCAGAGAGCTAAAGGACCTTGTCCAAAGTCACACAGCCAGTAAGTGATGTACCAGGGAGTCAGCAGCAGGCCCTCCAGCACAGTCTAGGCTTTTAGCCACCATGTCTCATTCTGTATAAGCCAGAGTTTGGGAGGGAGCCCAGGCTTTGTCACTTAACTATCAGGGTTCCATTGAGGGGAGGATTCTGTTGATACAGACATGTTTGAGAACCACTGGCCCAGATGATCACCAGGGGTCTGAGATTCTGCAGTTTGATTGGCTGTGCTTTCAGACCCAGCACCGCAACCCCGCCCTCCTCACCTAGCTGACTTCCAGATGCCGGATGCCGCAGGGCACGTGGCCTCTCTTCCCTATCTGGCTCTCCCATCCAGCGTCAATCTAGCTCTTTTCAAGAGCTGCAGGGGCCAGTGACACAATCAGAACCCTGGGTTTGTCTGTGATCCTTGTGCAGGTCAGAAGTTAAGAGGAGATGAGGGTCCCTGCCAGCAACGTGATTTTTTTCATTAACGCACCAAACCAGAAAACAACCTTGTCTAGAATGTAGTCTCTAATTCAGTATTTTGAAGTATTATTGAGATCTTTCTAGAAAAAGACACTTTTATATAAAGTGTCATTTTACAATTGTATTACATGCTTAAAAGTTTAATTTTTCTTATTTGGGGACCATATTGATCATGGTCTATAACAGCAGTCCCCAACCTTCTTGGCACTAGGGACCAGTTTCATGGAAGACAGTGTTTCCACGGACAGGGGCGGGGGATGGTTTCAGGATGATTCAATGGCAATACATTTATTGTGCACTTTATTTCTATTATTATTACATTGTAATATATAATGAAATAATTACACAACTCACCACAATGTGGAGTCAGTGGGAGCCCTGAACTTGTTTTCCTGCAATTAGATGGTCCCATCCAGGGGTGACGGGAGACAGTGACGCCCAAAGTGTGTTGCTTATGTCCAGTCTACTCAGCTTAATTGTCACTTGCCACTCACTGATAGGGTTTTGATATGAGTCTGCAAGTGGTTGATCTATTATGGTCTCTGTGCAGTCAGACCTCTCTGCTAATGATAATATGTATTTGCAGCCGCTCCCCAGCGCTAGCATCACTGCCTGAGCTCCACCTCAGATCATCAGCCATTCGATTCTCATAAGAAGCGTGCGACCTAGCTCCTTCGCACGCACAGTTCACAGTAGGGTTCCCGCTCCTATGAGAATCTGATGCGCCCGCTGACCTGACAGGAGGCGGAGCTCAGGTGGTTATGCGAGTGATGGGGAGCGGCTGTGAATACAGAGGAAGCTTCGCTTGCTCGTTCGCTTGCCACTCACCTCCTGCTGTGCGGCCGGGTTCCTAACAGGCCACGGACTGGTACCTGTCCATGGCCCGGGGGTCGGGAACCCGCGGTCTATAACATTTGAGAAAATTCACGTCTGAGAATCACACTGATTCCATGGAGTGAGGTCTACCGCCCACATGTGTGTTATCTATATTTGATACCCACTAGAGGCCCCAACTTAGCTTAAGTGCAGTAGGCTTATAAAGTTTTAGTTTCCTCCCATCGGCAATTGGAAGCAATTCCTCCCCCTAAGAGGAGGGTCCAGCGGGGAAACTGCAGTCTTGCCCCACGGTGGCCAAGGCCTAGAGGCTCAGGCTTGTCTCCTGCAGCGTCTGGGGGCAGTGGAAACTGTCCTTACTGCTGCCCTGGGGTCGGTTTCAGGCCTCCTCGGACAAACACCTGGAAACCTGCCCTTCTCTCTGGGGTCGCTGCCTCCTTGCTTTTCTACTCCATCCTCCACTGAGTTCCACTGCAGTGTGATGTCTGTCCTCATCCCTATTACATTAAGAGTGTCTGCCTTGGATGTTCACAGCCATCTGTACAGAGAACCAGAAAAAGCAAACCTCCTCATTGGTACCGGCACCGCCCACTTCTCTAGGCTTAAGTCTGATCTACCGTTTGCTAAAAGGCTGCCTTCCCTGGGGGGCGGGGTAGAGGAAGAAAGTCAAGAATCCCGTCATGCCGGCTGGGATGGGCTGAGAGAAGCCTGTCTCCCCCCAGATGGATCCAATCCTGGACCAGACTGAGGTGAACCAAATTCCTCTTTTGTGCTGAGATTACACCATCATGTGGCTTCAGGCAACTCCCCTTTACAAAGTAAAGAGAATCCTATCTACTCTGTCAACTTTATACAAAAATTATCAGGATTAAATGAGAAAAGCCAAAAGTAAACATTGTATATATCATGTACCATGTCGTTGTCATCTTAAATGATAATCGCGTGTTACGGAGAGAATTCATTTCTCACGTGAAGGTGTGGCCTTTTTTGTTTTCTGTTAGCGTTATATTTTTGGTAAGAGATGAAGCAGGGTAGGTTTAAAAATACTAATCACATTCCGGCCTCTGTTTCTTCTAGGACACTACTAATAAAAGCCAAGTTCTAAATTGTTTTGCTGCACAGAAGAGAGGCAATGTATTTGACATCGTAATCTTAAAATGAAAATCCAGTCTCCGCTGATTCTCCTCTTTTTCAGTAAATTGCCCTTTGCCAGGTCTCAGGAGCCCCCCAGCACGTCAGGGTCGCCGGTTGGTGAGAAGGTGTCTAAGGCACCTGAATGGATCCGGGAGAAAGCCCCCGACCCAGCAAAGGCGGCTGAGAGACTGGCTGCCGGAGAAGTGGACTGTGTTTTATGGGAAAAAAGGTGGACACAAGCCCCGTGGTAGGGACTCCAAACCCTGATTTAACCGGCAAGTCAGAAAGCCTCTGGCCTTTGTATCCTGAGTGATTTCACTGGAGGGGAAGGCGCAGGACCAGGAGGCCTGCACCTGCAGAGGCAAGAATGCTCATCTGGGAGAAGACAGAGCTAAGGAAGTTTGTGTTGGAAGCTGAGACTGGAACACGTGTTTCCTGGCTTAGAGCAGCGTCCGCAGAAGGGCAGTTACGTTAACCAATCCCCTGTCGGAGCAGCAAAAGCCTGTTCCTTTGAGGTTCACCTCCTACCGAAACATGTTTTCCTAGTGTGAGCAGAGATGTCATGTGTCCTGGAGTTAGCGGGAAGGGGGTTTATCTGCTCCACTGCAGCTGTCTTGAGAGACCAGTGGCAGAAGAGGTCTGACCTTCTCCCCGGGACCCAGAGCAAGTTTCAGGAGAGGCTGGCAGGGAGTTGATGGCCCAGCAGTGGAGCCCTGAAGCCACGGGGCTCCCTCCAAAGGTAGAGGTCTGTCCTTCTCACCTTCAGGGCAGATTGCAGGGCACATGGTACTTAATCTTCCAAATTTACTCGACCAAAAAGCTTTTCTTTTCCAAGTTTATGCTCTGAAATGCTTCAGCATTTTTCAAGGTGATGTCTAGATATGGAAAATTCAGAATATCCCTCCCCTGTTCACGTGGCTGCCTCTCCACACCTGATCACTGCTCCGAGGGAGCTGCTGTCATAGGAAGAGGTGTCCCCAGCATGGCAGGAAATGGAGAAACAATGTGACGTCAACATTCATAAAAAAAGAACGGTGTTTCCCATCAGTTCCAGCATTTGGCCACTTCCTCAGCACATCTTCAAGTTTAAGAACTTTATAAACATTGCCACAGAATGCACCACACCCTTAATGAAAAGTTTTGAACTTTGTATTAAGTTGGGTGTTTGATGAATTTAGAGGCTCTTCTCTCTGGAAATGAAACACATGCCCACACAGCCAAATGCCATTCCTGCTTGAAACTGGCAGGCTTTGGGCTTCATCGCCATGGTGGCAGTTTTCAGAAGACATCGTGAGTTTCCATAAGACACATCAGCTGAGTGAGGCTTTGGAGGATTACTAACAGCTGAGAGGTACCGGAGCCGTTAGGATGAAGAGGAAGCTTCTGCTGTGTGTTTGCTTCTAGGCAGCTGCGAAAAAATTACGTGTTGTGCAGACACAGAGAATAGACCGGTGGTTGCCAAGGGGGACAGGGGGTTGGGGAGGAAAGGATTGGGAGTTTGGGATGCAAACTATTACATATAGAGTGGATAAACAACAAGGTCCTCCTGTATAGCACAGAGAACTATATTCAATATCCTATGATAAACCGTAATGGAAAAAATACATAAAAAAAGAATGTATATATATTTATAGCTGACTCACTTTGCTGTACAACAGTAATTAACGCAACATTGTAAATCAACTCTACTTCAATTAAAAAAATAACGATTACGTGTTATGTGCAACAAACATTTCTGCAGGCTCACTGTGAGCCAGGCATTCATCTGAGCACGTTACAGATGCTAACTTGGTTCTCGAAACAACCCACGAGGCAGGTACTCTTATTTCCATTCTAGAAGAGGAAACCCAGACACAGAGGCTGGGAACCTTGCCCAAGGGCTCAGAGCTCCCGAGGGGTCCAGCCAGCAGTGAGGCCCAGAGACGAGCCCCTCCCACACACTGGGAGGCCTGCCCCAAAAGGGCCCGCTCGCTCCCCCAAAACACCAACTTACGGGAAAGGCTCCTGAGAGGAGGACGGTCAACGCGGAGCAGAGGTAATGATAACCCCTGTTAAGGTTTTAAGTTATGGATCATTAACTATGGCTTCCCTGTCACCATCCCAGGAGCTACCACCTGAAATGAAGTGTCAGGTGACCTGCGAGACCAGGGTGAGGGAGAGTAAATCTCTTGGGGAGAGAAACCCCAGGTCTTTATCTCTTTTTGGAGTAAAAGAAGGAAGAAGAATTGGCCACGGAGGGCTGGGGAATGTTTGGTTTTGTTACCTTCTGAATCCTCAGCTGAAAGGGTTTCCACAGTTGTTTTCACTGTCACACTGGCTGTTATTTCTTTGTTATTTATTTATTTTTTTAAATAAATTTATTTATTTACTTATTGGCTGTGTTGGGTCTTAGTTGCTGCGTGCGGGCTTTCTCTAGTTGCGGAGATCGGGGACTACTCTTCATTGCAGTGTGCCAGCTTCTCATTGCGGTGGCTTCTCTTGTTGCGGAGCATGGGCTCTAAGCACGCAGGCTTCAGTAGTTGTGTCACACGGGCTCAGTAGTTGTGGCGCATGGGCTTAGTTGCTCTGCCGCATGTGGGATCTTCCCGGACCAGGGCTTGAACCCGTGTCCCCTGCATTGGCAGGCGGATTCTTAACCACCGTGCCACCAGGGAAGTCCATTTCTTTGTTATTTAACATTGTTCATCCTTAGGGAATGTCGACTGAAATAAAAAAGCACAACCTGAAAGCTGAGAGTTATGTTTTATTTGACGGGCAAAACTGAGGACTTCAGCCCAGGACACAGCATCTCAGATCGCTCTGAGGGACTGCTCCGAGGAGGCGAGGGGAGGAGCCGGGATACACAGGAGTTTTTGCGACAAAGACCAGGTAGCCAAACATCAAAAGATTGCTGTTAATGAAAGAAAACCAGACATCTCAAGTTAATGAAATTAGCGCTTTCTATGTATGGGAAGATGCAAAGTCTGGGCTCACTGAAATCGTTCCTTTGATACGCACCTCAGCTATCAGGGGCCAGTATCCTGTGCTTTTTCACCCTGAGTCTCCTCAAGGTGCACCGTCAGGGGTGGCTGCAGCGGCCGACTGCTTGATGGTGGGCATCCCGCCTCCATCCTGAGTTCCCCCAGGGCTCACCGCTGGGGCGGCTGTGATGTGATGGCTGGATGGCTGCGACATGCTCTGTTTACGGATACGGCAGGCGATATTTTTCATTCACAGTAGTAAGAGGCTACACTCTGGGCCTCGGCTTAAGCTCTACCCACACCTTTCTCATCTGGTGCCCCTTCCCCACCTCCCGGGTGTGGGTGCTTCATGGGCTCTTCCGAAGCAGAGAAGTTCCTGTAAAGCAGAGCGCTCTGGATTAAGCCACATGCGAGCTCACCTGGCACCAGGGAGTTCTGGGAACAAGACATCTTCAGTGATGAACCCAGGAAAGTTCTGGGCAAACTGGGTGGACTCTAGACTGTGCTCACACCCATCTCTTTGCCAAGGGAAAAGGATTTAAGCTATGAATCTCTATCTAATCTTAGCCCACTTGTGACAAGTACTGCTCTGTTTGTGAATCACCTGGTTGACACAGAGGAAAGACCCATTGGAGGGAACCCCCAGCTACCCTGGAGTCGGGCCAGATCCAACTGGGTTGGTGTTGACTTCACTGAAAGTTCCATGTTGAAATGGGAGTGAGCAGGGGCTCCTGCTGGGAATACTCTAGTCCACAGCACCCTCATAGCACACCCCGCTCTCTAGCTGAAGTGAGGCACTGAGTACATGTGCTTTGAAAAGAGCACCTTCGCCTTTGGCTTCTGACCCCTGATACCAACCTTCCCTAACTCACCTCTCAGCCCAATCATTCACTCCATGAATAGGGCAAAATGCACATTCGCTGCTCTGCTCTGCAACTCCTGTGTGATAGAAATACTAGAAATGACTTGGACTAATATTTGGACAAATATTTATAAAATCACAGAATAATCCAGTGAATAATATCTCACTCATGCTTTGGGCTATTTTCTTTCTGAAATGTTTGCAAAGAATTAGGAGATCTGGAGCACCATCTTAGTACCAGTCTTTAAGCTTCAGCACAGTATACAATTTTTTAAACAGTTGAATTGGGGTGTAATTGACATGCTATCAACTTAATTGCATTAATTATATTAAATACAATTATAATTATATTAATATATTACATTAATTATATTAAATATAATCTATTAAGTTTAAATATAATTAAATATATTTAATTATATTAAATATAATGTATTAAGTTTTGACATATGTATAAATCCATGAAACATTGGTGCGATTGAGATAATGAAAATAGCCATCACCCTGAAAGTGTCCCCGTGGCCCATTGTAATCTCCTCACCACCCACTCTCCTTTCCCAGGCAACTACTGATCTGATTTCTGTCATTTGAGTTGTTTGCAGTTTGGAGCTGTTATAAATAAAGCTGCTGTGAACATTTTATGTGCAACTCTTTGTGTGGACATATGCTTTTATTGTCTAGGAGTGCAATTACTGGTCAAGTTGTAGGTATATGCTTAACGACAACTTCTGGTAATTGTCTAGGAGTGCAATTACTGGTCAAGTTGTAGGTATATGCTTAACGACAACTTCTGAACAGGTCATAACATTTTACATTCCTACCAGCAGTGGATGAACATTCCAGATCCTCCATATATTTGCCTATACTTGGTAGGGTTAGTCTTTTAAATTTTTGTCAATCTAATATATGTGTGAGTTGTATCTTATGGTTTTATCTTTCATTTCCTTAATGATTAATGATGTTGAACCTCTTTCGTGTGTGTATTTGCCATTCGTATATCTTCTTTGGTGAAGTGTCTTTCAAGACTTTTGTCCATTTTTATTGGGCTGTTGGTCTTCTTATTTTTGAGTTTTAAGGATTCTGTATGTGTTTTGGAAACAAGTCCAATATCAAATGTATACTTGCTTGCAAAGACTTTCTCTTAGTATGTGGCATATTATCTTTTTTTTCTTAGCAGTGTCTGTTGAAGTTTTAAGTTTTGATAAGTCTAAGCTATCAACTTGTTCTTTTATGTATTGCGTTTCCTTTGTTGCAAATAAGAAATCATTGCCTGACCCAGGGTCACAAATATTTGTCCTCTGTGTTCCTTCTAGTTGTTTTATACATTTTAGGTTTTACAATTAAGTCTATAATCCAATTTGAGTTAATTCTTATATATGTCATGAAGCATAAATTGAAGTTTTTATTTTTCCCAATAAGGATATATAATTGATCCAGCACTATTTGTAGAAAAGACTGTCTTTTCTCCACTGAACTGCCATTGCAGCTTTTTCAAAGTCAGTTGTCCATATATGTGTGAGTCTATTTCTGGATTATGTATTCTCTATTCCACTGTTCTACATGTCCACCAATACCACAGTCTTAATTATCATTTCTTTATAATGTCTTGAAGTTAGGTAGTGTAAGTACTCAACTTTACTCTTCTTTTTCAAAGAATTTTAGTTATTTCATGTCCTTTGAATTTCCATATGAATTTTAGAGTCAGCTTGTGAACTTTTATGAAAAAAGCCCAGATGGGATTTCATTGAAATTACATTGATCAAATTGGGGAGAATTGTTATCTTTAATTATGTTGAGTCTTCTGACCCATGAACACAGTATATCTCTCCTTCATTCAGGTCTTTAAGAATTTCTCTCAAGAGTGCTTTGTAGGCTTCAGTGTACAAGTCTTGGACATCTTTTGTCAGACGTATCCTTAAATGTGTAATATTTGAGTGTAATTGTAAATAATTTTTAAAATTAATTTCAATTTCAATTTCTAATTGTTCATTTCTATTATATAGAAATACAGTTGACTCTTTTTTTTTTTGTGGTACGCGGGCTTCTCACTGTTGTGGCCTCTCCCGTTGCAGGGCACAGGCTCCGGACGTGCAGGCTCAGCAACCATGGCTCACTGGCCCAGCCGCTCCGCGGTATGTGGGATCTTCCCGGACCAGGGCACGAATCCGCGTCCCCTGCATCAGCAGGCGGACTCTCAACCACTGCACCACCAGGGAAGCCCCAAGTTGACTCTTATATACATTCATTGGTATCTTTGCAGACTTGCTAATCACTTATTATGTCTAGTAGCTTTTTTCTAGATTTCATCTGATTTTCTACATACATGATCATTTTTCTTTCCAATCCGGATGCTTTTTATTTGTTTTTCTTGCCTTATGACACTGGCTAGAACAATGTTTGAATGGAAGTGATTTCAGTGGACATAATTGTCTTGTTCCTGATCTTAGGGAGAAAGCATTCAGTTTTTCACCATTAAGTGTGATATTACCTGTACATCTTTCCTAGATGCCCTTTGTCAAGTTGAGAAAGTTCTTTTTTCCCCCTAGTTTATTGAGAGTTTTTATCATGAATAGATGTGAGAGTTTTTTCAAATGTATTTTTCTGCATTTATTCAGATTATCATATGGTTTTCTTTATAAGTGTGTTAATATGGTGAAATGAATAGAAAGATTTTTGAATGTCAAACCAATTTTGCACTCCTGGGATAAAACACACTTGGTCATAATGGCCACGATTCTTTTTATGTATTGTTTATATATTACCAGACTCGATTTGCTAAAGTTTTGTTAAACAATTTTGCATTTATGTTCATGACAGATATTGGTCTATAAATTTCTTTTCATGTAATACCCTTGTCTGGTTTTATTACCAGCATAATGTTAGCCTCATAGAACGAGTTTAAAAGTATTCTTTTCCCTATAATTTTCTAGAATTTGTGAAGAGCTAGTATTATTTCCTCCTTAAATGTTTGATATAATTTACCAGTGAAGCAATCAGGGTCTGGTGGTTTTGAAATAAAAATTTGATTTATTTAAAAAGCATAAGGTTTTTCAGGTTATTTATTTCTTTGTGAGTGAGCTTTGGTAATTTGTATCTTCAAAGGCTTCTTTTTTGACTTCATCTAAGTTGTCAAATGTACTGGCATAAAGTTATTTATAACATCCCCTAATATTTCTAGGTTCTATAATGATTCCATCCTCTCTAATTCCTGATATAAGTAATTTGTACCACCTCTGTGTGTGTGTGTGTATATATATACATATATATATGACAAATATTACTATGTATACATATATTTTCTTATCAGGTTGGCTAGAGGTTTATCAATTTTATTGTGATTTCCCTTTTCTGTGGAACTTAAAGAAGATCAAAAATCGGGAAAATAAATTATTTTTTAACCCCCAACAAGCAAACTAACTAATAAACAAAACCTCAAAGATAGGTCCAAAGCATTTGGACCAAATCTGGTTGTATCTTTTTCACCTTATAAACATGAATCAAACCCATTCTGTGTAGAACTGCTGTTGCACCTCATAACAGAACAAATTGGATCATATAATTTTATATAATTCTGAAGTTAGGGGACATAACTCTGTCAGTAATTTCCTTTATATGTAAGGATTGTTTGACAATAGAAAAAATAGGAAGTGAAACCTTACCCCTGCAGGAATAGTAAAAACTAGTTGCTTCAGGTTCTTTCCTGTTCATGCTGAAGAAGAATGAAAATGTTTCTTGCTTTTGGAAGGACCCCAGAGACCAGCCTTGCTACTGAAGAAGGTAGCAACTTTCCTCTCTGAGACAAACCAGAGAGGGGTCAGGTTACAGCCACTCAGCAAACCTCACTGGAGAGACCAGGATCCTTCCAGCGGGAATAAACCGTCTGCCATCAGGGAGATAAAGGAAGGAAGAGGCCAGGAAACTGGAAATGAGGAGGATCTGTGTTGAGAGAAGTGACAGGAAACACAGAAAAGCAATGACTCTCAACTCTCTGAGAATACTGATTGTGTTGCTGGCAATGATGTTCAGACCTCCAATCTGACTCATTCCAGTTCCTTTGCTGTTAGAAGTTAGACATGTAAACACAGTGTCTCTAAGGGTGTTTCAACTGCTCATAACATCTGTTGGCTTTAATTAGGCACAAGGACCTGGCCACCTTCCAGCTCATTCTTTGCAGACCATGATTTTCATACCACTGATCTGGATCATTCATTTCAAATCCAGACAGGAAAGAAAAGATCAAACAGTGGTTGGCACCACAGGGAAGTCTTCATCTGAGGGCAGGGACGTTATTCCAGCAGGAAAACACTTCCTGTTATCTATCCCGTTGCTTTATAATATCCAGGACAACCTCCCTTCCCTGCCCCACAAGATGCAAATAGGACTGGACATTTGTAGAGGCCAGTTCTAGATAGATGTGGAGCAGGGTTCTGGAAGAATGCTTTACCTTTAAATCTTTAAAAAAAAAAAGCATAAGTGGCTGGAACATTAAAATAATCACAAGGAATACAAAAGGTTGTTTGGAGTAGATTTTTGATTGCGTTAGCCTCCTAGAAAAATCTCTTTATCTCCATAACGCCTGGAAGATCTACTGACCCTAGCAGTGTGGTTTCCTGTTCCCTCTGCATTTGCAACTGGTTACCTTGGGCTGCTCTATACTGGGAGCTTCTGAAACACTCCAGATTCACTATGTCAGGGCTCAGCTCACACCTTTTCTCCCCGTCCTGCTTTTGCTCCAGAATGTCTGTGTTTGCAAAAGTGGTTCAACCCACAGGTTGAAACATATCAAGGCCACAGTAATAGCACCACAAAAGGCTCTCAGCAGAAGTGGCTTTCTAGCAACTCCAGGGGTCACACAGCTGTTTAGGGGCAAAGGTGGGGTTAGAAAGTGTGCCTCTTGTCTACTTGCAGGACTCTTTCCAGCAGGATTCTTTCCAGTCTATCCTGCTCTCTAAGCCACTGTTTTTCCAAACTAGGTCAGGGTCTCGAGGGGACGGCTTCCCAGTCCCCTCACGGCCTCTGCGTAGCACAGGGGCCGACCATGTACACACAGCACTCTCGCCTGTGCTGAACCGGTGTTGCATTCCCAGAATTCCACCTCTCTGCCTGCTTTCAAGCACGGGGCAACCTGGTCTATCTCTGGCCGTTCCTCTTCCATTCCTCCCAGTTCTGGGATGGTTCTGAGTAACAAAAGCCTCGACTGTCCATGTTCACGAGGCAAGGGCTTACCACCCTCACATGGAGCCCACGTGGACACATGTGCACACGCACACACACAGGAGAGCATGCAGCTAACAGCACAGCATCCAGCCATGAGCCAGGACCTATTCGGCCATTCCAACGGGAACAATTCATCCGGAACATCACAGGTGGGCTGCCCCCATCCATCTCTGCATTCTAGGTCTAGCAGCTGGAGTGCCTCCAGGATCCTGCAGCATTAGGAGCAGGGCAAGAGTGGGAAGAGGGAGGACATGTATGTAGACTGGTCTGAACAAGAACTCAATGAGAATAGGGGCTGCAGACAGGCCCCCCCCCCCAGCACATACAGCATCCTTGAGGGAACGAGTAGACGGTGCCCCATCCAGGTGGATGATTACACACATACAGGGATAGATGGGAAAAAGGCTGCCCAGTGAGTTTGCCAGGGATCAGGGCTCGGCGGACCTGGCAGGGGCCTTGGGAGCCTTCAGCCCACAGGTGTCCCTTGCCAGGGCACCCTCGTGCAAGGAGGAATCTGCCCAAGAGACGACGGACCCCTCCAGTGACAGAGTCTCTCTCTCCCTCCCCTTCCCCTGGAACATGGGGTATGAGAAGAAAAGTCAAATTACTCAGGGAAGGAAGAAGCCAGTACAGCGAGAGGGATACATAAGCAATGATTTAAAAGATAACAGCCCAATTTTTCCAAATCATGGGACGGATGCTCTTTCCACCTCTTTTACATAAGTGCCCCTGACCTTGTGGTCAGGACAAGGCTCCAGGAATCAGCACTGCTCAGTCACCACATCTGTGGACGAGAAAACACAGGGCGGTGTGTTTTCTCTTTTCAGAGAGCACCCTAGGAACACTGCTTTATAAATGTTTTGAGGTTTCCAGCAGTCCTGGGGTTGCCATTCTTGCACACAGGAAAGCCGTTAGGTACATTTATTTTCTTCTCTACTATCTGACCAGGCAGGAGATTGTCTCTGCTCATAAAACCATCTGTCATCTCTGCTGCTGGAAAGTTCATCAGTGATTTCGGACCTTCTTTCCTTCTCGTCCCCATGTCGCACACGTGTCTTCACCTTTCCTGGAGAAAATGTCCTCCTCTGGTAAATTTCCCAGTGGCTGGCTGAGGTGCAGCCTCATGCATTTGGACTTGAGCTTCTTTCCCATGTCCCAGTCAGCCAGCAGCCAGCAGGGCAGTCTAGTGAACAGCGTAATGGAAATTCAGCTGACGGGTGGAGGAGTTCCAATATAAATTTCCCTTTCTCACCACAGTTTTATAGAACTGTGCAAAGATACACATCAGCACTTTTGCAAGTCCAGCTTTCTTCTGAAAAGAATCAAGCCCTAAACTTTTTTAGCTCTAAAAAAGCTCTAAAGCTCTAAACTTTTATGCTGTTATTTTTAACGGTTCAATCAATTACCCGGCACATGGCGCTCCTGTAACCCTATCCTATGCCATAAGAAGACAGTTTGAATAACAGGGTTTCAGGAAAGTCTGTGCCACATCAGCCAGAGTTTTATGTAACCCACCTCCTGCTCAAGGCTTTACTTAGTGTATTTTCTCCTGCGTTCTCAGACACTGATCTTTCTCTTTTATCCTGATGTCTCATTATTGTGTTTTTTTTTTTTTTCGTATATGGGGGAACATTCGAGCTCTGACTATACAAGGCAGCATTTCCATAAAGCACTTCCCTAGCCTCTATCTGTAGGTGAATATCCAGCAAAGAGGGCTGGCTTGCTCAGGCGGGGTTTAATTCTATGGGATAGGACTGAAGGGAGAAAGTATTATGAACAAAGTGACAGCCCTCAGTAAGTTCTAGCAAATTCCAAAAATATTTTATAGGCTTTTGATCTCATTATGCCCTCCTTGGTAAAGGAAGCTTACTATGCAGTTATTTAATTTTTGTGTACTTCTCATAGGAGAACTTTGAGCTCTCAAGTGGGAAGATCAATTTCATGGGCTTGCCCTTACACTTCAAAGTGAATCAAACAATGGCGAATGGCTAGAACACACTTCAGAGTTGATATTGTAAGTGTCCTTAATTTATGTTTCCTCACTTCTGTGTCAAAACGAAAACTTGACGAAAGGAATTATTTTGATTTACAGGTATGACTGGTCTTATATAATATGAGCTCCTTGAGGGCAAAACTGATGTGCAATTATCTTTTTTTTCTGGACACCTCAGAAAGTAGTTTTTGTAACTGGATGGGACCTAACCCCAAGGGCTGGACAGTCTCCCAGACCTAGGAGGTCACAGCTTTCCTCGCCCTTGGTCTTGATGTGTACCTGCACCCGCCCCCCCATCTATCTGCCAGGGCACCGCCTGTTCATCTTTCAAGACCCACCTTTTCCAAAAAGTCTTCGCAGACTTCCCTGCCCCCCACACAGTAGAAATGATCATATTGTCCGTCGAATCCCCACTGCATCCTGTACAATCCCGGCACCATCACGTGCCTAACACTTTTTTTTTAATTTATTTTTTATTTTCGGCTGCGCCGTGTGACATGCGGGATCTTAGTGCCTCAACCGGGGATTGAAACCTCGCCCCCTGTACTGGGAGCACGGAGTCTTAACCACTGGACCACCAGGGGAGTCCCACACTTTATTGCACTTACAGCTTTACGTGTGGATGTCACTTTTTCACTCGGGGTTTCCCAGTCTCTGTGCTATTGCCATTGTGGGCCAGATAATGTTTTGCTGTGAGGCTGTCCTGTGTCCTGTGGAATAGTTAGCATAATCCCTGGCCTCTACCTACTGGATGACGCGGCTAGCATCTGCCCCCCCTCCAAGACCGTTGTCAGACAAATGTCCCTCGGGAGGCAAAATTACCCCAGTTGAGAACCACTATTCTGGACTCTGAGATCAGAGGGTGATAACAATGTTTTACTTACCTTTAAATCTCTAACACCTAGCGTATTCCCTGTTGTAGAGAGGGCATTTAGTAAGTATTTATTGCATTTTGAGACTCAAGTGAATTAATACATGTTAATAAGTTATTAATATTCAAAAATATTATTATTTATTTATCTATTAATTTATCTATTCTTATTTATCTATTATCTGGAACTATTGCCCAATCTCAGCTATAGGTAGTGGTGGTAAGACCAAGTTTCTAACTTTAGGGCGAGGATTAACTGCGAGGGGTCGGCGCCCGGCACCTGTGCTGTGCAGCGTTTGTTGACTCTGAACTTGGGATGACCTCTGAGTGGGATCATAATCATTGAAACTCTGGCTGACACTCTGGACTCCTGCGCACAGGCTTGTGCTGGAGCCCTGGTAATCCTGGATTCTGGACCCCGTCTTAGGTATCGACGTTAGTTATGAGAGCTTGCTCTGACTTCTGACTGTAGGCCTGGCCTGGCTCTCCAGCCTCCAGAGCGCTCACGTCTCCTGACTTCTGAAAAGGATGGGCCCCTTACTTGCCGTAAACCTGAACCAAGACCTGTTCCTTCCTGTCTCAGTCACATCTGCTGAGTTAGCCCATGTCCTGGAGTAACTTGTTTTGCCATTTTCTGGGCCCTCTGATGAGGTTATTTGAAAACTGTGTAAACCCTGCAAGATCTTATACATTCACCCTGGTTCTGAGACTCACTTGAAAAGTAACCAGTTCTGTTCAACAGCTGAGTCTGGGGCTCTCTACCGTGTAAAATCGCATGATATCTTTAGTTTCTGACTGCTTCAGTGTGTGAACATGGTTCATGACAGAATTCAGTAAGTAATAAACAATCAGAAGGGGGGTCTCCTTTAGACCCAGGATAACGTAAGAAAGACAATGAGATTGGCTCAAAGCTTGGGCCGCATCAGTCTCATCATGACATCAGTTGCCCCCCTTTGAGCTGGAAATGTGACCAAGTGATCCCCACTCAGAGGAGTAAACTTTGACAAAATTTTATGTAGTTTATATTTTTATCCATCTTGCAAATTCCACTCCTAATTTTCTTTCCGCCTTCCCGTAATAATCATAACAACGTACATCCCGTAATAAGGAGTATGATGTTAGCAGAGATCAGAAAAGCTAACCTGTGAAGGGACTTTCACCGCCATAGCATTTCCCAAACCCAGCGGCTCATTTATTCATTCCCCTAGCCCTCCATTCATTCATTCACCTGTTTACCTATTCATTGATTTGTTCATTCAACAGATTCAGTAGCTGTGATGTGCCTGGTGCAGTGCTAAGACCTGACTTTCAACGGTGAGTGAGAATGACACAGTCTCTGCTCTTGTAGAGTTTTGGTTGAGCGGGGAAGACAGAAAATAACACATAATCATGCAAATAAGTGTACAGTCAGCACTGCAGCCCATGCTACAGCAAAGTCGGGGAAGGCTTCCCCAAGGAAGCAGTGCTGAAGATTTTCCTTTAAAAACCTACTTGTTTCTAGGAACCACCTTCAGAAATTCTAATTCAGAGGTTTGAGGTGGGTTCCCGGGAAGGTGCATTTCCTAAGAGCACAACTGAGACTGCGCAGCCCTGACAGGCGGGGAGGCCACGCCCACTGAAATCTCGGTCCAGCGTGCTGGAGAGCTGTAAACAGATGGGTCAGGAAACCAGAAGAAGAAAATGCAGGTGAGGATCAGTCTGATACAGTCTCCAGCTCCAAACCCCACTTCCTAGCACATCTGATTCTCTTCCAATCTTCCCCTTTTAAAGGCAATTCCCATTAAAAAAAAAAAAACCTATGCTCATCACCTCCAGCTCAAGGACTGATACCAGCCTCCAGTCCTGTTCAATGTGGCCCAAGCTTATTTCTCTTTATGTTCTTTTTGCTACTCACTAGTGTCTGTGTGAGTTCCTGGGTCCCCCGTGAGAGATCCAGTTCTTCAGAACCTTAGAGCTCGGAAAATTTGTTGTGAAAGTTTATCCGAGAAGAGATGTTCCAGGTTCTCTTTAGTTATTTACATGTGAGCAATCAAAAAGCAGGATTGTGTTAAATGATTTAATTTGCCTTTTTTTCCTTGTGTGATTCCAACCTAAAACCAGCAGGACTGAATCCATGAATGGTCTGATGTTACTAAGCTGTAAAGGCTCCCCATAACCCCCGAGCTGTCAGGGCCTAAGAAACTCTAGATCCCAGAATGCAAGAGCCAAATCGCCAAATCCCTGTTCTGCTACCAGTAGAGATCAAAGATTCTGCTTCTCATTTATAACTTCTTTACTCTTACTTATACCAAAGAAGTGGTAGCCAAACTGTAAGTTTCATGACCTTGATGTCTCAATGACTTGCAGGATCCAATGAGTCTGTATTTATGATAAATACAGCCTTTGGAAAGGCTTTTAATGTGCTATTGAACTGGTGTCAAGGAGAAAATGTCAAAATACTAAAAATAGACTGAAGTTTAAAACCTGGCCTCCGAGTCCACTAAAAGTTTATTCATTTCTCTCATTTTATATACACAGAAGTGATCTCACACTGCCACATGGTAGAAGGAGCAAAGTAATAGGAAAACAGTCAGATGGGCTGCACACAAGTTCCCAGACCGGGACCTTGTGAGTGATGAGTGGCCCGCAACAGCACAAAGCATTGACTACCTGCTCTATCTGCTCAAATCTTCCCTTTATATAAATGATTTCCAGAGTTTGTTATTTTTATCAATGCCATCACAACTGTATTGAATCAGATCTAGCTGATTTACACTCATTAACATGTGTAGAGCTGGAAGAATAGCTAAAGAATCTCTTGTCTAGGAGTCTTCAAAATATGTTCCTCAAATTGCTAACGTTCTTTGCAGGTATTTCAGGGTCTTCCATAAGTTTGAGGTGGAGGCTGAAGGGCAGATGACAGGGGTCCGGGCCCAGGCTCCAAGCCCCAGCTTCAACCAGGAATGTTGCATTTGTATCTGTTACTTATATTAGGATGCTGAATTCAGATTATTTTGAAAAAATTGCTGTAAAAACATTATGCTTCCCAACCCAGTCATGAGGCTCAAATGACCGAAGGGTTGAGAATTCCCGAAGATCACGTAATTGAATAGTGGTAAAGTACGGTGGAAACTTGTGCTTCTGGGCCTCAATACAGTTTGCAGATTTTGAAATTTTAATCTCAATTACAGATTTCAAAACCCTCTGATTAGTCTCTCAAATGTTTCTTTGCAATACTGTATAAATTCATGCTGTGCTTTGACTGGGAAAAACTCAGTAAAAACTTACGTTGTTCTAATTCATTCTTGAACAACAAATCCTTAGAATTCCCAAGCTACTTTATTTTCTTAAGCAAAAAACTTTCAGGCACAAACCCAAATGAAATTCTCCAATTTGGAATTCATCTGAGCACTTATATAATTTATTCCAGGGATAGATAAGAGGCTCAGTTAACATACCAATATGGATTAATTGATCGTGACTGACCAAGAAAGATCTTGAGGTCACCACTGGCCACAGAGATAATGCAGCAGTGATTAGCAATGTCTGCCATGGACATGGGAGGAAAGTGTGGTATGACTGCTTCATCTTTGTCATCCCCAGCCTCTTCTGATTACTATGCTTTGGCTTACAAATAATCTTGCAGTTGTTCCCTTTCCCAATTAGATGACGAATTTTCAAATTCAGGGACCATGACTGAATGCCTAGCAAATTGCTATATGTAAATGTAGGTGCTAATAATCACCTACATCAATTCCATCATACTAACTGATATCAATTAGTATGATGGAATTGAGTTGAGTTGAACTGAATAAAATCAAACTGAATCAAATTGAATGAAACGGTTCATCTAGATAGGATCATCAAAGTAAATGCTCAGTGGAGAATGCATATATACTCAGAGGCCAAAAATATTTTCAGCAACACTTAAAAATAAAAATATTCTAGATTTCTTCTGAGAATATCTCTCAACAAGTTAATTTAAGTTGACCCATGGTTTCTAATTTTTTTTTTTTATCTTCAGGGTATCAAAGCATAATCTTGGAACAAAATTAAATCTAAACAAAATTGAATGTATTTTGTAACTGTGCTGTCCTTGGCTGCTGAGTTATCAGTGGTCATGAAAAATGGGGATGTAGATAATGGAGATCATGGAAAATTGATTTGTGAACATTTTTAAAAGAATGATTGGAAACAGGAATGAATTAGATCACAGAAAGGAGCCAACTCCACAGAAATTTGCAAACATCACGAGACTGGATGCTGTCTTTCCACGATGTTATTTCTGAGTTAACTGTCCTTCCCAGGGAGCTTTGCTCTCAGCTCTCCTCAACAGCGTACCATTCTCAGCACAAAGCTGAAAATAGAGTAGAAAGTGTCTGAGTCACAGTGACAGATAACATAGACTGGGTGGCCTAAACAGCAGACATTTATTTCTCACGTTTCTGGAGGTTGGAAGTACCAGAGCAGGGGGCCAGCATGTTTGGGTTTTGGCGAGCGCTCCCTTCCTGCCTCGCAGATGGCGTTCTTCCGGATGTGTCCTCACATGGCAGGGAGAGAGCAAGCTCCTTGGTGTCTCTTCTTATAAGGGCTTCACCTTCATGAACTAATCACCTCCCAAAGACCCCACCTCCTGTCACCACCATACTGCGATTAGAGCTTCAGCATACAAATCCTGGGGTGGAGGGGCACAAACAGTCCATCCTTTGCAGGGTGTGAGAAGAGAGATGGGTCTAAGGCTGACCTTGGGGGCAGTCTGGGCTTTCCAGACTCATTTGAAGAGGGGACATCAGCAAAGGGCAGAAGAGGTGAGACCACAGAGGAGGAGAGAAGCCCGGGGGTGGGGAGTGCGGGGGGTCACGGGGCCAAAGGAGAAGCCGTGTCTTCCCCCTGCAGTGGAGCTGACCCGCCGAGGCACCTCTCTGTGCTGTCTTCTTCCAGGTCAGTGACAGACTGAGCCTTGATGGCTTATTTTTACTTGCAGCCACGTTGAGTTTGCTTTGCTGGTCTTCAGCATGGGTTTCAAGTACAGACTGTCTCCAGGAAGAAATCTTATTTGTGCCTAGTAGTTATAAATCTCAGCCCCTCTGTGACCAAAAATGCACCTTTCATTCTGGGCCTCGCTACCCTGATCCCACCGGGTGGCAAAAACTGAATCCCCGTTCATTGGATGCCCCTCCCCTTTTCTGCAGTTGTGCTAAGTTCTATAGTGCGTACATTGAGCTAAGCCATCGTGCATGTGGGAGGAGACAGGTCCACGCTGTTCAGTGGTGTCTGCTCAATGGGTGTCTGCTGAGATCGCCCTCTGATCGTAGGGTCTGTGGTTATCAATCCTTGTAAGTCCTGTCGACTGGCCTCTTGCAGACCCAGGGGCTTAGCTGTTACTTCTATCCCTCCCCCTGGGGCACAGGGATAGTTCTGCTCCTGGCTTGGGAACCTTGATGAGACTCGCCTTGTCTGCCTGGGTTTGCTGGTCCCTCCCCAAGTTCTAGCCACTTGGGCAGGGCTCTTGTGGAGCTACCACACTGAGCCCCCCTCAGATTCTTCCCAACTTCCCCAGGCTTTGCTGCCTTGCCAGAAGGTGGAGTACAGGACCACTGTCCAGGGAAAAGAGAAGACCAGCCACATTCTTCTCAAAGCTCCTGCCATCCACTATCTTGTTGATGCTTGCACTCTCCATTTGCCAACAGAGACGCTGGAAACGCAAAGCCAGGAGAGATCATAGGCTCCGTTATTCAAGGCTGATCTTCAGCACTGAGATCTGTGTCAGTCAGGTAGCTCAATAAGTAATTACAAAATGAGTTAATACCTTAATAAATGAATGGATATCTGCTTTTCACACCATCACATCCCCCTCCCGAGACAATGAACACAGAAGAAGTAGCCATGACATAGAGGGGGGAAAAGGGGAAGAAAAAAACTTAATATTTCCAAAATATTACCCCCTCACATGTATTTTGACCTGAATTTGTAAGGAACTCAAAGATAAATCTCTGCTGTGCTAATAAATAACCTCCGTATCACAGGAGAAACACAACAGGTGTGGATCCTTTGCTCTTGCTGCACATGCAGGATGAGTTGGAGACACTCCGCTCACTGTGGTCACCCAGAATCCGGGATGGTCAAGGATCCACAGCAACACTTGCCTTCGTGACCTTCAAAGCAGGAAAAGGGAGTGCCTCACTCAGGAAATTCAGTGCTTCTGCTTGGAGGTGGTGCACATCACTGCTGCTGGCAGCACAAGGAATTTGCCGTCCTACTCAGTGCTTGGAAAGAGGAGAATAGAATATTTGGGAAGAGCCACAGTAATGGCCATTGTCCACTTAAATAAGGACAATCATGTTCGTAACAAGAAAAGCTCTGGATGTATGGACGCCTTCCTGCAAGAGTCACACAAACCTTACATCCTACTGACCCATCCAGGTCAACTTCTACAGCCACAGGCCCAACTCAGAGGGAATGAAAACATCTCCGTGACCAGAAGCCGCCTACTCATCATCATTCCTCGCCTGCTTTTTTTTTTTTTTTTTTTTTATCAACAGTCTCTTATGAAGATTCTCACTGCTTTATTGTACCTGAATTTTCTCCTCACTCTGAAAGAGAAAAGAAACTTTGGAGTTGATGAGATTTAAGATTTTCCTTGCATCGCTTCCATCTGGAAGGTCCTGTGTCTCACCTAGCTCTGTGGCTGGCGGGACCCCAGTGTGTGGTCAGCAGAGAAGACATAGCAGACGGTGGTTCTGGGGCATTTGAGTAACTTGGTACGTTTAATAAGCAAAGTACTTTGTATCTTCTCTTGTAAGTGAAAGTTAACAGTTCAATTTTATTTCACATTTGGCAACAGGTTTTGATTATTTGAAATATGGGGAAACTAATAGAAAGCGGAGACTGAGTCCTCAAAAATCTTTTTAGGTCTTTCCACATTCTTGCTCAGTGTGCAACCTATACACCGTTACATGTGTGATTATAGCAGCTCAGTGCATGTGCTCTGCAACAGTTTTTACAGACACCCTAAGGGGATGTCATTAAGTATAAGTTCCTAGCAAATTCTCACAGTGCTCAGGCCTGGCTGCGTGCTGGGTGTACAATGCTGAAAAAATTATACAAGCAGTATTCACTCAAAAAGGCCTTTCCTCCAAAAGATACTACAACTAACTTGATTTTTCTGTCGAAATGGACATGTATAACTTCCTAATTCCAATCTGATACATATATATTTTATTTCCACCTTTAATAAATGTAAGAAGTCATTCTGTGATGGCAGCAAAATTCAGGTGATTTTCTTTAAGGAGGGTCTGTCAGCAATATGTGATAAAACATTTAGAGAAGTCTTAGAGGATCTTGGTGGCTTTTGCGGCGGGAGTAAATCTAGAGATATTTGCTTTACACTGGTTATCATGGCAGAAACCAAGGAAGATGAACTCTAAGTATGAATCCTTTATAAGCTGAGGGCTGCTGTATTGGCCCAGATCAGAAGCCACTAAAACTTAGTGAGGTTAGGATTTCAGACTAAATTAAGATTTTTGTTATTTGCCAGTTGCAATAAAAGTGACTTTAGCTTTTTTTCACGAGGAAAAGACAGTCTTCTTGGCTCCAGCTGAATAAAATTTTAGTCATGAGATATAGACGGATCATTGATGTAGGAACAAAGTTTCTATTACTCGGTGGTTGACATTCAAAACTGCAGACAGAGGCTGTGCAAATGTCTTTGGGGTTTATTCAAAACCTAAGCATACGAGCAATGGTTCTGGGTGATTAATGAGCCCATAACAATGCCAGGATTTCATCCACCCTAACGTGGCAACAGACACAGGAAACAGCCTGCATTTAGGAATGGTGGTTGGCTCTCAGAAAGCAAAGAACTAAGGGCAGACTGTTCGTCAGAGAAGAATAGTTGTACTTTTTATTATCTCTCATGAGCATGTTGCAAGAATGCTCAACAAAAATACTAGAAAATTGAAATTAACAGTATATTAAAATAACAATAATACTACATCATGGCCAAATGAGGTTTATTCCAGGAATGCAAGATGGGTTGTATATTTGAAATCTAATGATATAATTCACTATATCAACAGATAAAATAATAAAAACTATCTCAATAGATAGTTTGACAAAATTCAATATTCATTAATAACAATAATTCAAAAGAAACTAGGAATAAAAGAGAGTAAGTACAAGATAAAAGGAATCTACAAGAAAAACTTACAGTTAACATCATGCTTAGTGGTGAAAGACTAAATGCTTTCCTCCTAAAATCAGGAACAAGGCAAAGATGTCTTCTTTCACCTTTCCTATTCATCATCATACTGGAGGTCCTAGCAGAGTGATAGGCAAGAAAAAGAAGTAAAGTGCATATATATTGGGAAGGAAGAAATAAGCCTGTCTCTATTCATAGATGATATGATTGCCTATGTAGAAAGTTCCAAGATGTCAAAAAATGTCTCCTAAAACTAATAAGTGTGTTTAGCATGATTGGGGACATAAGGCCAACATACAAAATAAATTGTAATTCTATATACTAGCAATAAGCAATTGGAAATAAATTTTTTAAGTACCATTTATAGTATTGCCAAAAAAATGTGAACTATTTAGACATAAGTCCAACAAAATATACACAGGATTTGTATCCTGGAAACTAAAAACATTGCTGATAGAAATCAAATAAGATCTATATAAATCAAAAGATATATCAAATTCATGGACTGGGAGACTCAGTATCGTTAATATATGAATTCTTCCCAAATTTATCATTGATTCAATGTAATGCCAGTCCCACAATACATTTTTTTGGTAGGAACTGACAAGCAGATTCTAAAATTTCTATGGAAAGGCAAAGGGACTTGAATAGGCAAATGATTTTGCAAAAGAAGGGCAAAGTTGGATAGCTCGTGTGAGTTCAAGACATTACAAAGCTACAAAAAAAAAAAAAAAAAGACTGTGGTATTGATGTAAAGATAAACCAATGGAACAGAACATAGAATCCATAAATAGACCCCCACATACATATCAACTGAACTTCAGTAGAGGCAACTGAATGGAGAAAGGCTTGTCTTTTCAACAAATAATGTTAGAACATTTTTTCTGCATATGCAGAAAGAAAAAGAACATCAACCTATACCTCACATCTTCCACAAAAATTAGCTCACAATGGATTATAGACCTACAACTAAGAGCTAAAATTATAAAACTTCTAGAAGAAAACATAAGAGGAAATCTTTGTAATTTCTTAATTATTCCACTAAAATCACAATTCATAAAAGGAAAAACTTGATAAACTAAACGAATAAAATTTAAAACTTGTGCTATATAGAAGACACTGTTAAGAAAAGTAAACAGTCAAGCCTCACACTGGCAGAAAATACATGTTAATCATGTATCTGACAAAACACTCATTTCCAGACTATATAAAACATTTATGTTTCATATAGTAAACAAGTAAAAATAAGTAAACAACCCAATTAAAAGAAATGGACAAAATATTTTAAGACACTTCAGTTCAACGATATCTGGATGGCACATGAAGAGATGCTCAACATCATTAGTCATTAGGGAAATGCAAATTAAAACCACAGTGAGACATCACTCCACACCTGTGAGAGTGGCTAAAGTTTTAAAATAGAAAAATCCAGGTGCTGGCAAAGATGTAGAATGACTGAAACTCTCACACACTACCAGTAAGAATGCAAATGGTACTCCACTTTAGAAAGCATTTTGACAGTTTCAGACAAAGGCAAACACACACACACTTAACATATGACTAGGAAAGTCCACTCCTGGAGAAATAAAAGCTTATGTTCGCAGAAAGTCCTGTACACGAACATTTATAGAGGCTTTATACACAAGCACCCCAAATCAGAAACTACTCAAATGTCCTTCCATCTGGTAAGTGCATAATCACACTGTGGCGTATTTATACAAGGGAACAGTACTCAGGAGGTGAAAGGATGACTCCATGTAGTAACACCAGGTACGAATCTCAAAGGCATTAAGCTCATTCAGAGTGAAGGCAGGCTCAGAAGTCTGTATGGTCCCTTTTACATGACATTCTGGAAAAGGTGAAATTATAAAGACAGAAAACAGGTCAGTTGGTGACAGGGCTGGCGATGGGGAATAGAAATTTGGGGGGTGATGGAATTTAATTATATTGGTGGTTACATGACTGTATGAATTTATCAAGATTCACAGAGATATACGCTACAAAGCGTGAATTCTACTGAACAGAAAAAATTTTTAGGTGAATAAAAACACATTATACATACACACACACTCACACAGGAATGTTATTCAGCCTTAGAAAAGGAGGACATGTTTGAACCCAGAGGACATTAAGCTGTGTGAAATAAGGCAGTCACAAAGGTCATGTACTAATGATTCCACTTATAGGAGGAATCTAAAATAGTCAGACTCATAGAAGCAGAGAGTAGAATGATGGTTGCCAAGGACTGGGAGAGGGGAAAATGAAGAGTTAGTAGTCTGCAAAGTTTCAATTATGCAAGATGAGTAAGTCATAGAGATCCACTGTACAGCATAGGGGCTATAGCAACACTGGATTATATACTTAAAAATTTGCAAAGAGTGTAGATTTTTTTTTTTTTTTTTGCGGTACGCGGGGCCTCTCACTGTTGTGGCCTCTCCCGTTGCGGAGCACAGGCTCCGGACGCGCAGGCTCAGCGGCCATGGCTCACGGGCCCAGCCACTCCGCAGCATGTGGGATCTTCCCGGACCGGGGCACGAACCTGTGTCCCCTGCATTGGCAGACGGGCTCTCAACCACTGCGCCACCAGGGAAGCCCCAAGAGTGTAGATCTTACACTGTGTTCTTATCACATGCGAAAATAATAATAAATAAAGAGGGTGTGAGGAAACTTTCGAAGGTGAGACATACGTTTGTGGCATAGATTGTGGTGTTGGTTTCACAAGTGTAGACTTATCTCCAAACTCATCAAGTTTTATATATTAATTATACACAGCTTTTTGTACGTTACTCATAGCTCAATAAAATGGCTTAAAAATAAAAAATGAAAACAAAGAATGAATCTGTACTTGGAAAGGTCTCTGGAACTTAGTAAGGACAATTGGCTATTATAGATGGATGGATGGATGTATTAATGGTATTCACCTTGTATTTGAACTGTGAAGCAGATTACAAGGTATATTCCAACTCAGTCAGTACATGAAATATCCTGACTACAGAAAAAGCCGTGAATTTATACCAAGAAAATCTTCTGGACTGGTCAACAAGCTTTGTACCTCTCAGACCACCATTTGTTTTTCATTAACCAGAACATTCCCAAAGGAGAGACCACATTTTCCAATTCAGTATCAAAAGCTGAACAGAGCAGTCGTCACCAAATAAATATTTCCTATACAACAAGGCAGCCCAGAAACGTTGGAAATGGAATTTGGAGAGGCTCAAAGCAGCTGTGCTTTACACGGACATAGAACAATAGAGATGACAGCACACAGAGAAACAAACATAAGATACGCATCACTTAGATATTATTTCACCAAGCTTCAAAAAAAGTCCAGTTTTTCAAGAATTGTTTTAGGGTAGAGTGTGAACTCTGAGATGGGCATGAACTCTATGTGTCTGTTATTCATTCACACTCCCTGGCACTTGTTGTCATGGAAAGTTTGTTGAATTAAAGAAAGGATGGATAAACGCTGAACAGTGGAGAAAGCCTGACATTGTTGCTAAACGTCACCAGGTACTGAAGGCACAAGCTAGGTTGCATCCACTCTCCCGACATGGCCCTGGGTCTGCAGTTGGGTCCCGTGAAGTCCTGGGCCAGCGTGGGCATGTAGTGCCCGGGAGCAGCTGGCCATACACAGCCATTCCTGAAGGAATCTCAGTTTAGTAGGGCAGGACCAGCTCCCATAGGGAGCTTTCGAGATCCATCTGTGAATTGCTGCACTTTTTCATCCTGAGGCAAATCCATACATTTCCAAACCTTCCAAGGTTTGGTAGTGGGGTTGGGCTTACTGGGGTCTTGTTAGGGTGGCGGGTGGTCCGGCAGCGATGCCTGCGCAGGGCCAGGTGGGAGGGCCATGAAGAGTGCGTGCGCGGCACATGCGCAGGGACGGACACGGGAGGAGACAGAGCGCTCCTGAGTCTGGGCTCACAGGAGACGGCTGGGAGGAGTAACCCCAGGTTCAGCCCCGCGCGAGGGCGAGGCGTGGGTGCTTTTCCCCCGAAGCTGACTGGACCTTTGAGGGCAACAAACCCAGCTTCTCTCCCTTTGGGCTCAGCAGCAAACAGCACAGTGCTGAGTACCCAACAAACGCTGAGCAAATCCTTGATAAATCGAACTAAATGAGAACCTGTTGCTGAACAAAGCCAAGTTTGTCAACCAAGGCAAAACCTGGGGTGGAAAACACTGAGTTCATTCAAACTATCATTTCTCTTCTATTCCAACCACATAATATGGGGCCCTGAGAATGAAAGTTTAGTTTTTGTCAGGAATCAACACTAAGAGACATTGGGAATTCCCAGGCGGTCCAGTGGTTAGGAGTCCACGCTTCCACTGCAAGGGGCACAGGTTCGATCCCTCGTTGGGGAGCTAAGATCCCACAGGCTGGGCGGCATGGCCAAAAAAAAGCCCAAGAGACATTTACAGGGATGAGACAGTGTAGTGTGGGGACCGCAAGCATGTTTGAATTTGACTACGGGTGCTGTTCAACTGAGAGCACCACTGAGAGGTCAGTGTTGACAGTGATGCAGCTTCTTCTGCCTTGATCAACTAGCAATGTCCGTCACAATCAGGGAAATGGGGATGGTAGCCAGGTGCTCACACCTGCCATTCCTGCTGCTGGGAGAGCAGGGCCTGTAACTAGCTGTGTGCCTTTGGCAGGTGATTTCAGCTTTCCGGGTCTCAGTTTCCTTAACTGTATAATGATTTAAACTAAATGTCCTTGAAAGTCTACCAGCTCCAAGAAGAAAAGGGAGTGTGAAGACCCTTTCTATTTAAATGAGCTCTCTAAAAATTGTCTTTAACTAATTTTTGCTAATGGTATCATAATGGGCTGAAAGTAACGAATGATTGCAAAAAATGCATTATCACTTCCCACAAGTGGTGGATGCCTCTAATCGTGTCTCTGCAGACCTGCTCTCTTCCTTTCTTCACCCTGCTCTCTGTGGTGCGAGCCAACCTGTTTCAACCTCATCAACCAGCCTCCTTGCCACCTGGCTTCCAGGTGGCTTTGGGTAACGAGGACCCTGGCAGGAAATAAGAGGGAAGGTGAGAGGAAGGGGAAAGAGAAAAGGAAGGGAGGAGAGTAAGCAGGAGGAAACCTGGGCTCCCTCCCTGCAGGGTTGCTTGATCCATTGAGTGAGGTCATCACTTCTCTAAAGCTGGGCTTGTCTGTCAGACTCTCCTGGATTCTGCCAACCACTCATCCCTCTGGCCCTCCAGGCTGCAGGTAGTAACAGCCCACTGGTGCACTATTCCTTGTGCTTCCCCACCTGCACCTACATAAACAATCCCTTTCTTAAACCTCCTTTAATTATCCTAATTTGAAGGTGACATCTGTTTACTGGTGGGATACTAATCCATCATCACAGGGCCTTCTACAAGTTAGTAAATAATAAATGTTTGCTTAATTAATGAAATATGTATAAGGTCTATATCTGTTCAGATGGCTGCATCATCTTTGAAGAAATGGGACAACAGTTGCAGACAGCAAGGATAGAGAAGAATTTGTGGAGCAGAAACCAAGGTTTCTGATTGAGAGCAAACATCTGGACCAAACAGACTGATGTGGTACCTGTAGACCAGCATGGCTCTTCCAGTGTCTCTCTTGCTCCCTGAGCCTCTCTCTTGGTATCACTGTTGAAAATCTTGATGCTGTTATTCTCCCTAATCTATCTATCTATCTATCTATCTATCTATCTATCTATCTATCTATCTATCTATCCAACCATTCATCCATCCATCCATCCATTCATCTATCTACTATCTACCTACCTATCAACTCCATAAGGGATATGTAATCTGATGGATGCATCTCAACATTCCCTACTGTCATGCTGTAGTTTCAGAACTGTTCTTGTCCAACGAGAATTGGACAGTGTAGCCAACTTTTGCTCCTTCACAAAGCTGCTTTTCTCAGAAAGGGACAGTGGATTGAAGTGTAAATTGCAGGTGCTCTGAGGGGTCCTGTCCAGTACAGGTAGACTGCAAAGACATGAAAGACAGGCCAGAGAGGAGCAGGAAGGCAAGAAGTCAACATAGAAGTCCATCTTTAGAATCTTTCTCGCCACCTCTTCCCTAGCCTGAGACACAGCTGCCACCCAGGCCCTTCTACTACCTGGCATCAACCAGCCTTCTGGAAGACAGGGGAAGGAGTAAACTTCTTGGGACCCCTATTTGCATGGGTTTTTCCTTCCCTGCTCAAATTTTTTTTTGCCCAACTACAAGTTTCCCTGCTATCAGATAGAAAGAAAAAAACGAAATAGGCTTGATTTACCAACCTTTTATATTCCAGGTTCTATGTTACAAATGACCTACAGTGTATCTCATCTCCAATTTCTAAATGGAAAAAAAGTCACAAACCAAAAACATTGTCACAGAACTGGAAATAAGCTAACAGAGGACCATTGTCGGACACTGGACAGATTTCTCCATGGCAATGGGACTTCCTTGAGAAAATGATCTTGGCCTCAAATTCTCTGAAACAAAGTGAACAGGGCCAGCAGAGTGAACAAAGTAGAACACATGGAAGAAATGCACTTAGAGAAGAGCACAGAGCACCAGGCTCTGAGTTAGATGGCAGGATGTGATATAGTAAATGAAATAACAGATGTGGCCTTGTTACCAAACCAAACTTGGGTCCGCTCGGTCACGCACAGTAAAGCCAATCTACTGACACTGGGTTGTGCTGAAAGAAAGTGCAGCATTTATTGCAGGTACCAAACAAGGAGTCCAGGAAGCTAGTGCTCAAAAGACACGAACTCCCCGAAGACTTTCAGGGAGAGGTTTTTAAAGACAGGGTGAGGGAAGGGGATTGTGGGGTGTGTGATCAGCTCGTGGCCATGCTTCTGACTGGTTCGTGGTGATGTAATTGGGAGTCAATATCATCAACCTTCTGGTTCCAGCCAGTCTGGGGTCTCCGTGCTTGTGGGCAGCACACAGTGAACTTCTTCCACCTGGTGGGGGTTTTGGTATCTGAAAAACAGCTCAAAGGTTATGACTCAGGATATTACCTATAGCTCTTGAGGAGGAACTAAAAGTTTTTGACTTTGTTTAATGGCTAAACTATGATTATTGTGTCTTGCCTGACTGTGTTCCTTTCTTTCTGCAATTTCTCACTTCTCTGATTAAACTTATTCTTTGACTAGAATTTTTCTACAGACAAAAGGCAGGCAGATGACATGGTGGGGGGGCATCTGTTCTGGGAAGGCCCCATGGGATCCTGCTCTGTTACAGCCTCTGCCTTCATAAAACTGATAATTCAGTGAGCAGTGGAAACTGGCATGGCAAAGTTCCAGGCAAGGTAGACACCAATTGATTTTTCTGTTGGAAGGGAGATTTCAGCTCATCATGAGGTAAATGCCTTTTGTTCTGGGAAAATTACAAAAGGACCCTTTTTCCACCCAAATATAAAGTCAGTAGCCAGTCACTGTTGAGAGGATGGACGAGGCCTGGCTGGGTGATTCTGGGTGCAAGACCCCTGCTGTCCCTCTCCTCTCCCCTAGATGTGTGGATCTTGAAGATGGGTGATTAGTTGGATGGGTGGATTTGGATTGGGGTCAGCCCTCCCTTGGGTGGGACAGGAACAAGACATTTTCCTTTACTGTGTCAAAGTTTTAGCAACATAACTAGGTCAACTAGGTTAGTTCTACTGAATTCAAAGACTAGAAAATGAGCATTATTTTATTATTGCCTTTAAAAGTCAAGTCTGAGATCCCACATGCCAAGGCAGAAACCCTTCGGTCTCAGGTGTTGCTGGTGCTCCCTCCATGCCCACCTCCCTTCTCTCCAGCCATTGAGGAGCCTCTTCGCTGCTTTAGGTCCCCACTTGCCCACGACACAGTCATCTGCTCTATTTGTCCCATTCACTTCCACCAGCTGACACCTGGTTACTGGCTTGTGTGTCTTCTGCCTGCTCCACGAGGATACAGTCTCCACGAGGGCAGGGATCGTGTGTATTTTGGGCACACTGCAGCCTGGAAAAGGGTCTAGAAGGATGTCCGGCATGTATTTTGGATTCAGTTGACATCTGCTTTGTGAAAGAGAGGCATGGTTGTCACTAACGCAGTGTCCACCACCCAGGCCTCCATGGCCCTGGAAGGCAGACACCCTCCTGCTCCCGGCCCCGTGGGGTGGGATGGGCTCGGATGGGGTGAGCTGGAAGCCTCCCTTCACCCAGGTCCAGCCTCATCAGCTCCCCACGGTCCTCCTCACCCCTCTGTATTCCCAGGGAGATGGAGAGAGAGAGGTCTGTGGGGCCCTGCTCCTCCTAGAACCCCAACCAGCGTCCTCCCCCTGTCTTGGGGGGATGTCTCCTGCACTGCTCTTACCCGTCTTCCCCCCACTCCACAAAGACCCCATAATACCCACCTTCCTCCTCCCCCACCTCAAATAATCTGTTTATGTGTTTAGGCTTTTGAAAGAAAAGCCAGGGGAGAAAGTGGCCAGAGTCACCCTGAAATACCAAAGCCCCTTAAACAAGGACCAGGAAGGCTCGGATGCCTTTGGAGCTGGGAGGGAAGATCCAGGTAGGAGATGGCTCAAGGACACGCTGTCACGTGCCGCCGAAAGATCACAACAGAAATAGCCTGACCAGTGTCCACAGGATGTAGCCACCAGGAGAGACCTGGGAGAGCTGAGCTGTGAGAGGCCAGGGTGTGGCTGTGTAAGAAATACAGGGGAGTAGGGGGTGAGGGGATGGAATGGGGGTGATTAATTCAGGAACTGAGCTCAAAGCCAGCACAGTGTGAAGGGAGTAGCTGAAGGGGACCACGGGTGTTGAAAAAATTTTTTAATTCGAATTAAAATTTTTTTAAATGAGAAGCACTAAGCACGTCTGAATGTTGGGGAAGGATCTTTCAAAAGGGAGACACTGCAGTTCCAGATCAGAGTCTGGTCCTGGGCCGGAGGGGGCAGCTCTTTGTGGGGACGGCAGGATGGACGCGGCTGCAGGTGCGTCGAGATCTGCCATCTGCCTGGTGGAGTGAGGTGGGGTCTCCCGAAGTGGGAGGGGAAGCGGATAGAGGTGAGTGGCGATGCGGGGTGGAGCGTGAAGACCATGGGCGTGGTCTGACAAACAGTTGCAGAAAACCACCGGGAGCTGAGAGGGACTCAGACGGCTTGGCAGGCTGGAGGGGTGCGTGTTTGTTCATTGACAGGGAGGCAAGAACAACTGCTCGCTCACCTCCACGACCTGGCAGCACCTCCTGCAAGTTATTCCCTGTCCTGAGACCACGTGGTCCAACCTCACTTAAACCCTTTCCTTAACACTTGAGGGCATTTCTGTTCTTGGCCAACAAACAATCTCTTCTTGAGAGAGAACTGCTTTCCCAATTTGGACCAAGGATTTTTTGTGTGTGTTAAATTTATCAGCCTCCATTTCTGTGTTGATTTTATTTCCCTTTTATCATAAATCCTTATGTGCTTAGCTCTCATCATGATTTTTTAAATGTGCACATTGATCATCTTACAATTAATATTTAAACTCGATCGCCATTCATGACAAGTACACTTTGTGTTTTCATACAATTTTCCTGACTCAGCCTAATCTGAGAATGGGGACATAGGGTGATTGGGGAGATATTTTTAGACTCACTTCTTGTCTCCAACTGCAAGATAGTTACATCTTAAGGAGATGATTTTAAGGCACCTACAACCTGTATTCTGTTGCAGAAGTGTGGGCTGATTCTATTGGTGGAATTTACTGTTGTTGTTGTTTTAGAATTTTGTAAGAAATACATTTGTGCTTTTCATTAAGGACGGATTTTTGCATTGTTTGAATTTTACTTTTCTACCTGACTTTAAGATAACTATATATACTGAAAGGAACCATTCTGAATCACAGGCTCATTCTGGCCGGATCCACCCAGTCTGAGGCTGTGTATCCTTGAACAGTCCTTTTCTTCAGTTTCCTCATCTTTATTTTTTTGTTTGTTTTGTTTTGGCTGCGCTGCACAGCATGCGGGATCTAGTAGTTCCCCAACTAGGGATTGAACCCGTGTCCCCAGCAGTGGAAGTGCAGAGTCCTAACCATTGGAACACCAGTGGGGTTATAATTATACATAGTGACTAAGATCTGTGTTCTGTGCAGAGAGGCAAACGTGTTTTAACCCCATTCATCACCACATTCTCAAATTCCCCACCCTCCTGAACTGACCAAGATACATGGCTTGAATAGGTCAAAAAGGGGAAAAAAATAAGTCAAAACTCATCTGGTAAAAGCTGGAAATTATGTTCTAACCAAATGGTTATATTAAATATGCATGAAGTCCCCTAGAGACCATAATACTTCCTGAGACCACAGCACAGGGGGCTTGACCGACAGGAAACTGGGGGACCCGGATCAACCGCTCAATGCAGAGTTCAGATTTGCTAGTTAGATAATAAATATAACTCAAGTCAGAGAAGGGCCAACAAACGTCTATTACGTAGCATGTGCTAGTTTTAAACATCTATTAAGTAGCATGTGCTAGTTTTAAAATCTGGACTTCGCTAAAGCCTTCTTTAAACCTCAAGAAAACTCTTATCTACAGCTATACAGACTCTGTCTTATAGGGTAAATATTTTAGGCCTTGGAACCACACATGGTCTCCATTGCACATTATTGGTGTTTTTGCTTGGACTGTTTGTTTGTTTTGTTTACAACCCTTTAAATGCATAGAAAAACCATTCTGAGCTCACAGGCCAATTAAAAACGGCTGAGGGCCTCAAATTGCAAGTTTAGACATTTCCAGCTATATTTAAGGTTTTTTAGCGATGAACAGCTCAGTATTTTCCAACAAGGCTCATTTGGTAATTAAACTCTTCTAACTTGACATGGAATGGTTTCCAGACCCTCTACTATCTTGAATGTCCCCTTCTTGGCATCCTGCTGCCAATGGAGTCCCTAAAACGTGTCCTCCAGGACCACACAGCACTAGAAACTTGATGTGACCACTGTGGTGGACTCATTTGAACTATTGCATAACCTAATTTGGCAAGAGTATTGAGAATACTATCACCTTTTTGTATAAATTCAGTGTTTTTGTTTCGGTTGTGCTATCATCTGGGATTTGCAGTCATTTCTATAAAGAACTGCAAACATCTCTTTGTAATCAAAGTTCAGCTTTCCAGAATCAAATACAGTCTAAGGTTCCAGGTGGGGCTCAAAAAACATTGCCTGAATGAACACCAGTGAAATCTTTGTATTTCTGGGAAGTAAGGATAAAATCATTCTGAGGGAAACGTGTCCTTCTGTGTATGAAATGAGTGTAAAACCTTTCAGGGTGAGGCCGACAGGGAACACGACGTTTAATGTATGAAAGCGTGAATCACGGAGGAGAGATGCCTGCATCTGTGTGCTGGACCTGATCCCCCATCTCTTCCGCGGGAGGCCCCAGAACAAAGATGGGTTTATTAGGAAAATTCACTTATATTTAAAGATCTTATCCTTGCTTGTTACTGTGAAGCATGTCTGAATGTTAGTGTGGAAAATAGGTGTTTTTTAGACACCCTTTAAAACAATTCCCCTTTTATGTACAAGAGCCCCAGAAACCCAGAAGATTCCTATCCTAGTATTTTCCCAGACTGTCAGAACGCCTGCATTTTCTTCACTGTCGTTTACCGTAGAAGAGGGAATTGTGGCCACTGGGGAAGATGTCAGCTCCCGCTGCCCCATCACAAAAATCCCGCAGTGACTTGTTTCCTGTTTTATCTCCAAACCTACCGGACACATCAGGCTTCACCTCAACACGCTGCTGGCACCGAAAATAACTGATTCCAGTTGGCGGAACACTTTCTGCCATTACATCATTTACGTAGTGGTACAGCCCCCGGGCCCCAGAAGTGTGTCTGCCTCTGGCTCGTTCCCACTACTGGTTCTTCTACCCTGAAACTTAGGAAAGACAAACCCTCCGTTCCCCAGAGCTGCCTGAGGACGCGGAGGTGCCACTCATGTGGAAAGGACACCACGTTTTAAGAAGAATTGAAGTGTCATTAAATAAACCCTCTCATGCTGCAGCTGAGAGGGCTAAGATGCTTCTATTTCAAGGAGTAGATACTGAGCTAGGCGGGAAAGGCGAAAGAAGTCTTTTTAAACTGGATTTCAAGATCATCTGGGACCTAAAATCTTAATCTGGAAACTGACTGGATATGTCCACACAGAGACCACCAGTCCATTTCTCACACGAGGATGGAAGGTGGAAATCACTCAGTTTGCCACCGGCTCACAGCTAGCATCGCTGCATCCCAGTCATTTCCGCAGCTCAGCAGCGCTCACAGGAAGAACGCGTGCCTTGCCGTTCTTGCCGTGTTACACAGAGTACCTGTTCTCTGGACCCTTCTAAAAAGAGGTTAATAAACAGCACCTCTGCTCCAAAAAGTCCCACACACATTTATCTAGTGAACAAGTACACACTTAGCAATTTTAATCAGTCTTTGCAGACAAGTGTGGATATGTATATGCATATATACATATATATATATATATATATCAAAATTGAGAATTTACAAGTAAGATTTGATACAATTGGTCTAGTGGTGGGTTAAGTCCATAGAATAAATCTTAAGTAGGCTACATTTCCTTTGGTGGCATTTTTAGTAATTCAGTTCTACTGCATAGAAAGGGATCCAAAGCTTAAATTCAGCTACTTTTGGAGGGGTCCAGTGAGAAAAAAGAACATGGGTGGTGTCCCACAAAGCAAGCACAGCGTGTGTATGCTGATCCCTGGAGATACCAAAGTGTCTGAACTTTGTGCCTAAAAAGTATGAAAATCACACCAGGCGTCCTGGTAGCTGCGCACGTCTGCCGTCTCTGGGATGAGCTATTATAAGCAAAACATGTGGAGAAGCAAAGTTAACAGCAACATTGAATCCTGTGTGTGGTCCAGGCCAAGAAGTAGTACTGAGCTCCAGATCAAAGATGCCTGAAGTGTCCGGTGTCCACCGTGTGGCCTTGCTGACACTGGGGACAGTGAAGCTTGGGACACTATCCCTTCTCCTGCTCACAGGCCCTAGTGCAGGTTAGTCGAGGGGGCCGGGCAGGACGAGCTTCCAGCACGACTGTCCTGTGGTTACCACTTCCCTGGGATGGAAACCCCACACTCATACCAGCCCACGTAGTAGTAGGGGGTTCCAAAACCTATGTTGCCAAAGCTGACTGGCTCCTGGCGGTACTGGCGATAGTAGCCTGGAAGGTAAAAGGAAAGAAAGGGAAAGAATAATCAGTAATATTGTGATTTATAATAGAAAATGTATATTTGGTCTTCATCTCCATTGTTGGCACAGAGCGCCTGAAGCCCTTGGAATTTCCTGAGTGACAAGAGCTATAAAGGTGTGTGGAATATTATTATATTCATAGTAAACCCTGTTCAACCACACCGGAGTTTATGCTAATGACGTGACTTTCGGAAAGCATCTAAGGATGAGGGCTGGTCGCCAGAGGAAACAACCGTGTGATTGTAGGGGGGGAACCTTCAGCCCTACCCACAACTTCCAGGGAGGAGAGAGGGGCTGGAGATTGAGTTCAATCACTACTGTCCAATGATTTCGTCAATTGTGCCAATGTAATGAAGCCTCCAGAAAACCCCCAAAGGACAGGTTCGGAGAGCTTGCAGGTTGGCGAGCACATGGAGATTCAGGCAGAGTGGTGCTTCGAAGGGGCATGGGTGCTCCCTGCCCTTCCCCATACCTTGCCCTATGCATCTCCTCCGCCTGGCTCTTCCCAAGTTCCCTCCTTTTATAATAAACCGCAATTTAGTAAGTGAAATGTCTCTCCGAGTTTTGTGAGCCCCTCTGGCAAGTTAATCAAATCCAAAGAGGGGGTCATGGGAACCTCTGATTTATAGCCTGTCCTTATCAGAAGGACAGGTGACAAGGTGGACTGTGATTGGCATCTAAAGTGCATGAAGGGGGCAGTCTTGTAGGACTGAGGTCTGAAACTGTGGCATCTGATGCTATCTCTGGGTAAATGGTTTCAGTACAGATTTGAACTGTAGAGCACCCGCTGGTGTTGGAGAATTGCCTGGTGGTGCGGGAAAAGAACCCACACTTGGAATTGGTGTCTGCATCATAGCATCAAAAGCACCTGAACCAACTGGAAGAATCCTCATCCTAACAACCTCCTTTCGGACAGAAGATTTCTGATAAGTTGCTCTTGTGACAAAAGTTACTTCCAAATAAATACGACCATTTTTGTGTGGAGTCACAACACCCACCCTCGGAGGTTTATCCCAAGGATGATTTGTGGGGATAATCCAGTCTCCACATGTGTGACACCTCTCTCTCTCTCTCTCTCTCTCTCTCTCTCCACAGAGGAGGGTCATTTTAGTCAATCACAATGGAGCACTCCCAGTAGGGCAGGCCCTGAGCTGGGCAAGCAACCTTAACCAAGATTCCCACAGAATCTGGGGCCCCTGACTTGCCTAGAACCGCAGGCCTCCAAGATTTACCTCTCGGAATCCGCGGTAGACTTTCAGATCTTTCAAGTAAACCTCTCAGAGGAAAGAATCCTGTAGCAGTTCTGACCACTTCTCCTTTCAAGAAGAAGTGATGCTCCAACCTCCTCAAAAAATGTTGGCAACTCAACAACCGCTCTCACCCCTTTGGCCCTGTGTCCTCTTGTAAGATGAAAGGTTACCTGCCATTCCTCCAGTGAGTTTCTGATGAACCAGCACCTCTGTTCAGAGCCCAAACCATGACAGAACAGTCACAGAAACACAGTGAAATACAAACGATGCATTTAATACTAACCCTGGGGCACTGCAAGATCCTGAAACAATTAAGAGATGTGGTGTATTATGTATGTTTATTGTGACTGTTAATTTTCTATGTCAACTTGGCTAGGACATGGCGTCCAGCTATTTGGTCAAATATTATTCTAGGTGTTTCTGTGAAATTATTTTCTAGATGAGATTAACATTTCAATCAGCAGACTTTAAGTAAAGCAGATTACTCTCCACAACGTGGGTGGGCCTCACCCAATTAGTTGAAGGCCCTAGTAGGAAAGGACTGACTTTCCCTGAAGAGAGGGGTCTTCTGCCAGAAGCCTGCCTTTGGACTAACTGCAGCATTGGCTCTTCCCGGGGTCTCTAGCAGGCTTGCTGGCCCACCCTGTAGCCTTTGGACTTGCCAGCCTCCTTAAAGAGCCAGTTCCTTAAAATATATCTTGTTCTGTCTCTCTCTTTCCCTCTCTCCACCTCTGTCTCTTTCCCTCTCTCCATCTCCCGTTGGTTCTGTTTCTCTGGAGAACCCTGCCTAACATACTTGTTTTACTGTTTTGTGTATTTTAATGTATCTTAATTTTTTGAAAATGGGTAATCTTTGTACCACCTATGGTATTTTTTTCCAAACTAAAAAATGTTAAAGATCAGAGCATCTTATATCTTTAAAAATGCCAGGTCACTAAACTGCTGGACTTCATTCAGTTGTTCTGTTTGTTTATTTGGGGGCTTGGGGCAGTTAGTAATGTATTACATGTTGTTAACTTTGAGATTAATACACTTACTTTCACCTTGCAATGCCATCATGAAATAGCTGATACATGATCTCCTGAAGCATATCATGGTTGGTTTGTATTTGTTTATTTTTTCTTTCTTGGGACTCTTGTTCATGGCATTCTCCACCTGGAAGGCCCTCTAATCTTTGCATGTATTTTTATGACTCAGCTCAGACTCTGCCTCTTCTGAAAACCTTCCCTGGAAGCCTCAAGCAGCAGCCCCGCCCTTTTTTTTTTTTTTGCGGTACGCGGGCCTCTCACTGTTGTGGCCTCTCCCGTTGCGGAGCACAGGCTCCGGACGCGCAGGCTCAGCGGCCATGGCTCACGGGCCCAGTCGCTCCGCGGCATGTGCGATCCTCCCGGACCGGGGCACGAACCCGTGTCCCCTGCATCGGCAGGCGGACTCTCAACCACTGCGCCACCAGGGAAGCCCAGCCTCTGCCCTTTGAACTCAGAGAGTAACTATAATCTGCACAATTACCTGACAATGGGACAATCATGTGACATAACTCTTGTCATTATTTGTACTTTAAGTTGCTTGCTCTTAGTTACCTTTCACATATTTATCCTCCCTTCCCAATTACTGACCATGTTTCCTGAGGGTAGGGGTAAGGTCTTATATTCCTTTGTGTCCCTACCTCTCCAAGGCTCACCCTAAACCCAGCATGTGGTAGGAGTATTTTGTTTCTTCCTTATTTTTATGCTCCAAAATTCTGCTAATATCTATCTTCAAATGGTAAACCAAATGCAGAGCTACAGTGAATTTTCTCCTTATGTCAGCCCTCCTCTCCACCCCCCAGTATATTACACTGGGCCTTGGTTCACATTACCTTGAATGGTAGGGAGGGCTTCTATGTAGGACTGAGGCCCCGTTCTTCCATCCAGGTGTGAATCCACAAATTGACAATGGTCTTCACCTCTTCCCCAACTGTCCCCAATGCTGTAGAATGTATCTGCGTAAAGGAAGGCGATGAGTCACTGACTGCTCCAGAACCGCCGTGCTGGCTGAGGGATTTGCACAAGCTTTGAAGTGGGCATGTGACTTCAGCTCTGTGTGTCGCACTTTCCATGTTTGAAAGATGGTGATAATGGCACCGGTTTCAAAGTGTTATAAGGATTCAGCAGGCTCATGTGTGCTAAATACTTAGCAATTGTTCATAAATGGAAACTACTAATATTATAGGCATTTTCAGCCCGTAGATGGGAGACCTTTCTACTCTTTGGTTTAAAAACAAGGAGGAAACTCTGATAGGCAGAGAACGTATCATGAAGTAATTATGAAAAGCATGAATACCTAGAAAAATAGAAGAAACTATTTTCGTACATAACTAGAAGTAGGGGGTGTGTCTGTAGCATGAGGCGCTGTCCTTGGTCCTGAACCAGAGCTGCACAGTAGGGCAAAGGTGTTTCTCTCAACCCTGGGATACCAGACATGGCTGTGTAGCCTCTCCCGGAGCAAAAGGACAGTGTGCAAGAGGGAAAAAAGAGCAGCAAGAAACGAACAGACTGGTTGTAGGGAGAGGCATGTACACGGAGAAATTGCAAGGGTGGGGGATGGTTGGGGAGATTTTGACATTATCTAGAAATGATGAGCAGCAGCAAGAAACAAAACAACAAAAAACCTGACGTCTGACAACATATAAACCAGCTGAGGGCAAGTTTTCTTTCTTTTTAAATGTATGTACTAGAAAAATTAAAAGTTGTGCAAATTTTGAAATACAAAACAATTTTGGGTAAGTGGGTGAGTTAAAACCAGCGGGGGAGAAATGGTACTTTGAAATGTTAGTAGTTCAAAGTAAATACTTATGTTATTCTTTGTTTTAATCCCCTACCATGATGAAAACAGTGTAAGTTTTGGACACAGAACAAATAGTGCACCTCATATATGTTTCACCATCCACATTGTTTCTCTGTAAAGTTGTTCCAATGGCAAAAATCGTAGGGGGTACTTCTCCTCAATACTTCCAGCTTACACTCATACCTTAAAGAAGCTTAAAGGCCATTTTTCTTCATTGTTAATGTTATGGGATTAACAACAAAGAAAAACAGCCTTTAAGTTTCTAAGAGAATTTTGGATTTCATTCCTAAAAAGTAGTAGATTTAAAATATATACATATATTCCTGGGTACCAATGTAAATACTAGTCACTCCAGAATAGAGCCTGCAAAACTGGCTTGCACTTGAGCCAGACTGAGATGTGATGGGTCCATACCTCAAATGCATTCTGATGCACCTGCTACGTCAAGTTAGCATCTGATAAACTAAAAGCTTTCCACACCTTCCCATAGCACAGCATCCCCAAAGACCTACCTTTCAGGTTATCACTGAGGTAGATCTTATACCGCAGTGAATTACAAAGAACGACTCCCACAAACTTTCTGTACCACGTCCGCTTCACATACTGTCGGCCGTGGCAGTCCGTGTAGCCAGGGTCATGTTTGAAAGCAAATGGGATCCAGATGGGCTCACCACCTGGGCGACACACAGCACACCTTCTAAGTCATGGCGTTTCACAGCGTTTATTCTTGCACAAAATACCGGAGAATTTGATTTATTCCCTGGGACTTCCCCTTCTCTCAGGGCTTTTCTGAGCAGTTTTCCCACCTCCCAGTGGCCTCTCTCTCTCTCTCTCTCTGTCTTTTCTCTTCTTTCTTTGTACTGAAGTACAACTGGGGAGTTCCTTGTACCTGAATGCAGTTAACGTGTTTGCATTTCTATAAAGGATTCTCAGAGTAAGAAAAAGCCTAATTTAAGCCAAGGAACATAAGCTATGATGGCAAATTTGACCTTGCAGGGCTGTCACCCTACCTCCCCACCCCCAAGATCCCTCAGCACGGGCACCTCCTGTTCTTGTCACTCATAAGACCAGTCTTGAACTTAAGCAATAGGTCTTTCTTGGTTTATTTGAAAAACAAAGTAAAATTTTGTCGTACACTTAATGCATTTTGCTATCTTTTCAGCAATTTAAAATATTCAAAGGGGCTATGAAAATAAAGTTATCTATTTTCATAGATACTGGCCACCCATAATGGTTTTTACAGATATTGGCTGCTATGGCCCTATTTAAAAATTTCCAGAACATGCTTTTCCCTAGATTAGGATGATGGGTGCAAAGAAACCATAGAAGTTGTCAGAAAATTACAAAAATACAAAAGCGGCTCAGCGCATCTACTTGTAACCATAACAATCTCGTATTCAATATTCAACTTGATTACTAGAATGTCAAGTTTATCAAGAAGAGAAACTTACCTGGTGGCCTCACAACAAGCAAAGGATTATCTGTAGAAGGAAAAATAAATAATTGGCTTCACTATTACATCACACAGCCATGCAACTGTTGAAACGGTTTTTTTTTTTTGTAATTAAAAGAACTACCCAAGCTAGAATAGATAAAGAAAGTGTAAGATTCATTTGACAGATGCCAAGACATTCCCTTAGTTTTTACTTTCTAGGCATTTCCTTTCAAGAAATACTCTTTTCTATTTATATTGTCTTGTTATTTATATAGATGGTGTGGGTCCTTGACGATAATATTTTGACATTGGGTACCACAAAATAATTCAATACTCATTATGTTTTAAAATGTGTCCATCTTGGGAAAACAGTTCAGTGGTTTCTTAAAAAAGTAAAAACACACACCTACTATGCAATCCATCCATTCTACTCTTGCGTATTTACCCGAGAAATGAAAGCATATGTCCTTAAAAATACTTGTACATGAATGCTCATGGCAGATTTATTTGTAATAGTCCAAAAGTAGGAACAATCCAATGTCTATTAACAGGTGAATAAATACAAACTGTGGCACATACAATGGAACACTGCTATGTAATAAAAAAGAATGAACTACTTATAAATATGACAACATGGATGGATCTCAAAAGGATGCTACGTGAACGAAGCCAGACGAAAGAACTCACACTGTATGATTCCACTGATACAAAATTCTAGAAGGTGCAAATGAATCCATAGTGACAGAAGGCCCATGAGTGGTTGTCTGAGAAGAGGGGAGAGGATGGGCACACGGGGAGGGAAGGGAGGGCTGGATTGTACAGCAGCAGGAAGAAACTGTCGGGGTGATGGAGCTGTGCACCAGCATGACTGCCGGGATGGCTCCAAGGGTACAAACATACCCCAAAACTTCCTCAGCTGTACATCTTGAGGATGAACAGTTTACTGTATGCCATTTCTACCTCAATATAGCTGTTTTAAAACATGTCTATATCTTAGCCCAAATAGTGCCACTTAATATAAAACTACATTATAAGGAATTCTGCTTTAGAAGAAGTTCATTTTTATAAAATACAGGCCAGGTAAACATGGGCCATCCTTTTTTTTTTTTTTTTTTTTTAAATTATCACAGAGTAAAATTACTTTTTTAGGGTGCACATCCTATGAATTTTTACCACACGTATAGACTCATGGAACTCCACCACGATCACACACAGAACATTTTCGTCCCCCCAGATCTGCTTTGTGCTGCCCCTTTGTACAGACCATTCATTCTGACATCATCTGCTCTCTATAAAATAAAGTGACATACCATTAGCTGTAAGTGTAAATGCTTGTTTTACTCTCCTGCTCTTAGGAAATAATCTAACCAAATGGAAGCGACAGCCACGTTAGTGTGGAGCCGACCCAGCTGGGCTTCTGTAAGTGCCTGTCTTGGGACCATGGGTACCAACTCTCCAGCCTGGCTTCCTACACAGAAAGGCTGCCAACCCGGCACCTGCCACCATGGGCAGCTCTGTGTGTACTGCCTCAGACCATGACCACGGGGACATTTCACTGAAGGGCTTGAGACCTCTGCACACCAGCATCCCAAAGTAGGGACATCCTCTGAGTGATATTGCTTGCAAGATGGACAGTATTTTAATTAGACCCTCCATGTTAAGTAGAGACATTTTCATCTCCTAGTAAAGGAAGCAACTTAAGAGATGTGACTAATTGAAAGAAGCAAGGTACCCTCAGGTCACATGACATTTATGCTCTTCAGCTGTTTGCAATTAAAAAAACAAAAGGAATTTATCTCTGTAACTAAATCTCTACAGATAGATTCAAACTTATCTTTCCCACATGGTTGAAAACTAGATTTTCTCCCCCCCTTTTGATTGGAACTTGATCTTTTCACTTCCCAGGCAGTTCCAATGAAGATTACTTTAAATTTTATTATCCAACTTTTAGCTCAGCAGAAAGAAAATCATGTTTATCTTATAAAATGACATCCAATATGAACTGATTAAAGAGAAGAGGATTTCACTTCTTCAGTTTTTATTCTATTGTAGACATGATTTCAGACTATTTGTTTTTAAGAAAAGGAAAAAAACGAGGACATGAAGTCACCCATACCTGATTCTGTGACAAATGAGACCGAAGGGCTGATAGGTCCATAGCCGTGAGGATTTTTGGCTTGAACTTTAAAATAATACCTGAAATTGGAAGAAAACATTTTTTGAAAGAGAACCTTGTTTAATTTTTGTGTAATGAGACAAACACCCAAACTATTCAGCACCTCCTCCGTGGCAGGGTTTGAGTCCTATTTTTCACAGATGCATACACCACTGCTATTTCTTCATGTTATTTCTAAACTTTCTCATTTTCGAATAACTTTTTAAAACAATACATGTGACTAATGGGAACAGAGGGGCATACTGGGCAAACAGGCCACTTAGATTGTGTGTGTTATTTAGAGCATCAAGGGTTGAACTGCCCCGCGCAGGCCCGTCCTTGAATGCAATGGTCTCCTCTTGTCCCGTCTTGAGTTCTACTGACTGGAGGGGGAAGATGGAGCGGTGAAACGCTTACCAAGCAGAATTCCAATTGTAACCTAATTCTAATCACTGGACTGTGTGTGAAAAAGCAGGATGTTTGACAGTGTGATGATGCAAACCCATTGTTGGCAGGGAGAAGGCTAAGCAGTCCTGAGGCCGGTCTCCTCGGGGGAACTAACACGACAGCAATGTTCTGGGTGCAGGACAAGTGCTATGCTTGGCTCTGGAGCCGTGAAGTCACTGAGTTTCCAGCTTCTGTGCCTCGAGGAAAGAGAAGCAAGTCCGGGAAGGGGAAGAGGAAAAGGCCTGGAGACGCTTTGCTGTGGATTAATCTTTTTCTTGGAACAGAGAATGTGCTAGAAAGCACACTGTCTGAATCAGCCTGTTCATCTAGAGGGAGAACGACAAGCCAGGCAGATTGGGAGTCCCAGAGCATCTTACTTTGGACTCTGATGAGCTCTAGGACCAAAAGTGGTGATGAGAAAATACTGGAAACCAACACAGTTAAGACCCACTCTACCTACTGCTCCTCTTTGTTGTCCTCCCCTCTGGGATTCCAGGTGTTATCTGTGCTCTCTTAGCCCCTAACTATCAACACTTCCGGGTAAAGAAGGTGGGTAAAAAAATCCCTGTGCGGGGAAGCTCTCCACCACTTCAGAGAGTTCAGGAGGAGTCTTGGTTTCCAGCTAGCAGAAGCTACACTTCAATGTTACAAAATCCTGTATTTGATTGTCAGACACACAGATCACATGCATTAATTAAGACACCCTAAATTTTTAAAAGGAGAATTATTTACATTTAGAGAGCAAAGGCATGTGTCTGTGGCACCTCTGCCCTGGCACCAAGCCTCCTGATTTTCTGAGAACCTCAAGGGAGCCTCTGGTCTCACAGTTACACAGAGATATTTGACTTGGGGTTTGATTAAACAGAGAGCAAAGAAAAGCCCATTCGGTAAAATCAAGTCTTCTTTTAAGCTTTCCGAGAAAGTATATTCACATCTCATGTAGGACAGAATCCTTTTTTAAATGTCATTTTTTTTTATAAAAAAGATATGCACAATTAAGAACATAGGAATTCCCAAATCTCAATTCACTCAGCATTCCGTGTTTTCTCAGTTGTGCGTACTTTTAACTTAGCGGTCGTGGAGTTAAAGGCAGACTCTGCTAGCAGTTCAAGCAGTGGGTTGGGCATACATCAATGATAACAGTCCAACTTTACAGATACTTTTTTTTCCTTAAAAAAATAGGAGGGCTTCCCTGGTGGCGCAGTGGTTGAGAGTCCGCCTGCCGATGCAGGGGACGCGGGTTCGTGCCCCGAGAGGCCCGCGTACCGCAAAAAAAAAAAAAAAAAAAAAAGGAAATCGAAACCTAGAGAGTGACACTGATATTCAGAGGCTACAGGGGACCTTTCTGTTGAATATTTCTCAAGCCATCCCTGGAGCCACGCTGCTACCTCTTCCCCAGACCCACAGAGGGAAACACCCTGTGCATTTGAGGAGATGGCAGAGGGATGACCAATTGCCTGAGAGACTATTCCGATTTCTTGGTTGTATCCATTTTGTTTTACCACTGAAACCTACGTATTCTCCAAAGCTACCCTCCTGTCCACACAATAATTCCAGTGCTCCGCAAAGCCCACATGGCCCAGTTCTAAAGATGTATTTCCACTTGAACTCGCCTAATATGTCAAAATAAGTTTAAATATGCTGAGCTGAAAAACAACATGGGATTATGAAAGGAGTAAAATTCCTATTTTCGAAAACCACATAAGACTTTTTCTACAGACTAAAATGTACATTTCATACCCTGAAGAGTCTCTGTCTCACCCAAGTAACAAAAGCAGTCCATGCCTTGCCTTCTTCTACAAGCTTCTGGCGCCTTCTTTTCAACAGCCTCCATGGTGACAAATCTCTGTACTTTAGGTATGGACTTACAATATGAAGATTCCAGAAAGTGATTCAGGGCTGAGTTGGGTGAATAAGGTGGGCAATGCCCACTTAAACTTGTCAGAAAAGAAGATCCAGTTATAAAGAACCAAAGCCAGTTTTTACATCCTGTCTTCTCCTGGGCTGGACCGACTTCTGCGTCTCTTACGAGGACTCTGAAGGGGGTCCTGAGAAGCCCTGAGGACTGTGCAGAGGGTGGGGAGACGCAGCCTCCGTGGAATAAACACGTGGACACCCCAGTGAGCCCATCGGAGACGCCCTGCGTTAGGGGAAACGCGGGGAAAAATGAGCGTCCTTACATTGTGGCACGCTTCCCGGGCTGTAAAAGTTCAGCAGCTGTTGGGGCGTCGGAGGAAGCCTCTGTAGCAGGAAGCACACGCCCTGCTTTCCAGCCGGCCCACTCCCTCCGCAGGACGCACGAACCACGGGGCAGAGGCAGCTGCTGCTCCCAGCCTGTCTATCAGGGCGCTCAGTGTGGGTGGACGCAGGACTTGAGCCTCAGGGGACACTAGGGCCCTCTGGGACCGGCTGGTCCAGCCTCCAGCCTCCTCTCCTCCCCATTCCCCCCCCCCCCCGCCCCCGACATCAGCCTCCTACTCTTCCTTAAGCCCACCGGCTTCCCAACACCCTTCCTGCCTGGAGCAACTTGACCTGCTCACCCACCTTCTCCAGGTGAAGTGCTGCTTATCTTCCCCCATGGAAGCTCACCTGACTGCACGCTAACCCCCAAGCTCAGGCAAAAAGCCCCCTATCGTACCCTCAGAGAACAGTGTACTTCTCCCTCACAACACTGGCCGGGGAAGGTTCATACTTATGCATCTATAAACTATCTGTCTCCACCAGGCTGTGCGAGCCATGAGGGGCCACGGTGTACTGTGCACCCCTGCCCCACGTCCTCCCCACGCCCACTGCTCTCTCCTGCGTGGAGCCCGGTGCCTGGCCTGAGCAGACACTCAGTAAGCACTTACCGGTGGATCGCGGACACTCAATCATACCTACTGAAAGAACGAATCAACCATCCTACGTAACCGGGCCCTGATATTATTCACAACTCAGCACCAGTTTGGTACCAAAAGTTGCTACAGGAACGCTGGACTGCGGAGGGTGCAGGGCACTGGGATTTGCAAGGAGCCATGCGGCCAAACATCCCTAAGGCCTCTTTCAGCTGATACTGAGGCTGTGCTGTAAGAACATTCACTCTGCCCGCAATAAAAAAATGACATGTTGACTTCGTTTTCTTTAGTTTTACTTTTTGCAATGAATCAACTTTTCGTTACTATCAGAGAAGAGCTAAGAAAAGTGCTCTCTCAGTTTCCTGTTTTTTATTTGCTGAATCTCAAAATTTATAACAGTTTATGAAAGCGCAGTCCAAGGGAGCCCAGGACATTAACAGGCCCCGAGGAAAGTTCTCTGCTAGTGCAGAAGTCTCTCAGTGCCCGAGGATATTGTCCAATTTCTATCCCTTTCAACACATTTCTGTTTAAGGAGAGTATTTTGTTCCAATCTCCTCTGTGTTCCTCTGACTCTATAAAAAAATGGGAGACCCTGGGTCCAAGTCACTTCACTTAGAACACTTCGCTATGGAAACACAGTGGCTTGACGTCCACGGTGTGCTAGAGCCATTCTACAGGCTTCAGAGAGCCGATCGCTAACTATCAGGCGTTCCGCAGAGCCAGGGTAGCTCAGAACTGGCCATGGTGGGAGGAATTGGCAAATACCATAAACCAGTTGTTATTGCTTTGATTTTTTTTTCCCAGAGAGCCAGTTTACAAGCATACCACAGCTCGACCACTGTGTTCTTTCCTGATGGCTGTTACCAGCAAAACCAGATAGTATAAAAGAGGAAATGCACGCTCATGCTGTTTGTACCCTCGAAGCAAGTTCTGCGTATTTCACGCTGGGGGCTCACTCTCAGATGGCCCTCTGGCTAGCGAGCCACTGCCCCGACTAGGTTACACGCTTCTTGTAACCGTTATTAATGTGTAAAATACATCTTTCTTGAATGATCTGAACTTGTACAGTATAGAGTCTGAGTCATTGCTGCTCCATCCATGTCACGTACAAAGCTTGCGTTGCCTAAGCCACCATGGGGTGAGTACAAACAGATCGATCCCCTTTCAACACACAGAGCAACCTTTCCTTCCCCAATGGTGGGTAGCTTTAGTCTCCGGAAAAGAGGGAACAAAATAGAAATACAATAATCTAACAATTACGGTGCCCACAGTGCTTTCCCCTAAGAAAAATACATGACATATGGTGAGCATTCATTGACAGTCTATGAGAGCTAACTAGAGAACTCAAAAGAAACCATAAAGACATTTTTGATTAATCCTTTTCTTTTCAACCTAAGGATATCCATGACCAGGCACATAGGTCTCGTTTTCTGTTTGTAAATGACTGACACATCATACCTTGTGTTTGGCTTCAGGTTCTCAATGGGCAGGTGAGTTACTGATGAAGCTTGGGTGGACCACTTGTTCCTGATGAAGTCTTCATAGGATGCACTGTAAACCAAGTAACCTACAAGTGGAAAGGAGGCAGAACCCAATGAGCATCAAGGAACCACATCACACCAGAGGCATAACCCAGGGGAGGATGACAGGAAGGAAACAGTGGCGTGGAGGCAGCTCTGTGCGAGAAGTCAAGAAGGGGAGTGTGTTGGGTCAGATGGGATAGAACGCTGGTACCCACTGGTGAAACCAGATGCAGATGACAAAATTAAAGACACTTCCTGGTGACGAGCTGGTTCCCTACTTCTCTTCCGTGTCCTCATTTCCCACATTCCCTGGCCTTCCTCATCTCCTTAGAATTGATAACATCTGTGAGCGCGCAGCAGAAGAAAGGATCAGTGACCTCCACACAAGTATTTAAGAAGCTCCTGGTAGAGATATATACAATCGTCCTTCACGTGAAACGAAGAAACCGTGATGGTGAATGCCGTGTGTGTGGCTGAAAGACCCCAGACTCACGGTGGGTGATCTCCTCACCTACTGCTATCGGCTCTCCTTTAGTTTCTAGCTGTTGAATATCTCTGCCTGCCCTGTCAGGCAGCTCTTTTCTCTGCCTTATCTGCTGTTAATGGGCCTCAGCGGGTGGGCCCTCAGCCCTGACACCTGCCCAGCCTTCAAGGCTGCCTCGTTAGGCCAAGGGAAGCTCACCGCAGAGCTTCACACGTTCTTTACTTACGTTGGAAGGAAATCGTTGTCAAGTACTTTCTACGTGCCAAACATCACGCCGAATCCTTTGGATTAAGTCTTACTTCGATGAATTCTCCTGGTCCTAGTATATAGGTTTCCCTGCCCTCATTCTGACACACGAGGAGACTGAGTCTTAGAGAGGGGGTAAAAATCCGGTCCAAGTTCACATTCGTTAATTCATTCAACAAACATTTACTGTGTGCCTTCTACGTGTCAGACCCTGCACTACGTGCTGGAGGTCAAACGGCGACTCGTTTTATCTAAAACTCCAGGAGCAGTAGGCCGGCAGACACACAGGATTACACAGCCGTGATGAGAACTGAGGAGCAGCCCACGTGCTGGGGGACGGGGGGCGGGCAGAGCTCCCCCAGGGCCCCCAAATGGGGCTGATGACTGAAGGACGGGAAGCAGCTAAGATGCATGGTAGGAGGTGGAGTGAATTCCAGGTAGAGGGAATTCCTGGGCAAAGATGCTGAAGAGGGAGGAGCCAGGAGAAGGCGGAGCCTCCGAGTGGCAGGGTGGGAGGAGGGGCGACAAGAAATGAAGCTGAGGAAGCACAAAATGGAAAAAATATGCAGGGCCCTTTGGTCACGAAGGCTTTTGCTTTTCATTCTAGAAGAAAGGGAACACGTTGAAGGGGTGACACAATAAGACTGTCTTCAGCGCATCTCTCTGGTGCAAAGTGGAGGACCGACACGGTGTGGGGCATGGATGGGATGGTCTAGCTAGACAGCTGTCACAATATCCAGGTGAGAGGCGGTGACAACTCAGGTTCCGTGGTGTTAATGGAGGGAAATGGATGCATGCAAGAGAAACCTGAAAGGTGAAGCCGACAGGATTTAGTGATGAACTGAATATGGAGGGGAAATAAAAGGAGATTTTAAGATGACTCCAAACCTTCAAGCTTGCAAAAAATGGGTGGAAAAGTGAGGGCTCCTCTGAGATAGAAAGCCCAGGTGAGCAGGTTTGGGGCTCTGAAGGATCATGAGTTTGATTCTGGACACGCTGAGTCTGAGACGCTTTGGAGACATCCCGGTGACGATGTCAAGTAGACATGCTTTCACTGTTTGAGGCTCAGAGGAGAGGCAGGCTGGGCCTTGAGCTATAAACCAATGACTCCCCTCCCAGATGAATTAAAACCGTGTGCGTGGGTAACATCCTGGAGCGAGAGAACGCAGAGTAAGAGGAAAAGAGAACTGAGGACCAAGCCCTCGGCAAGTCCGACCTTTAGTGTTTGGTCAAAGAGGGTGAGCCTGCGAGGGAGACTCGGGTTGAGAGAATTGGATCGCAGGTCAAGGAGGAAAAGATCAACAGCATCAAAAGCATCTAAGAGGCAAACAACTTCATTTAGCAACCTGTTCTCTCTGACTGCCTCCATTAAGACCTATTCTGGTGATGGAAAGAGTGGATTAGAGTCACACAGCTAATTGCCGAGCACACAGGGAGCAGAAGCAGAGGCACTGGGCTCTGAAGCCTTTCCACGCTGCTTTCTGGAGGAATTCGTTCTTCTCTTTTTTCAACAAATATTTCATGGCGACCTGGGAAGGGTTGCTGCCCTCTCCACAGGGTTCCCTCCTCCTCTGAGGACAGCCGCATCAAGCCACACATGCTGCATATAACAAAGGCACATCCTCACACATGTGCCCGAGGAGCCCCGTTTTGACGGGTCTGCCCGGCTAATCCGCCTTGAAATCAACTCCATCAGAACCCTGTGCTTCGTCCCACATGCTACGCGGGTTTCTCTGCTTATCCTTGGGTCTGAATTTTTATAATGTGCTATCAGAGCACGTGTAACTCCTCCTTTCTCTGTTCTTATCAAAACCTGTCCTGAAAAACTCAGAGGCCATCATGTGGGTGATTTCCTATGGAGTCACTCCTGATGGAGTAACTGCCTCATTCACTGGGACTGATCAGGGAAAGCAACGGCCTACTCACTCTGCAGGAGTTTCATATCGTTTGGATACCACCTGGTTACATGTTGACTCAACCGCCTGTGCAAGAGAGTACAGCTGGTGGAAACCAGCAGAGCGCTCAATATCTCATGGAGGACCCAATGCCCTGCAGTGGGCCCAGAAGTGTGATGTTCTGTTTGGGTCTAGGAGGTATCTGTGTATCCACTTTGCCTCGCTGTTCTACAGCGAAAAGAGCTGGTGGTTGTTTCATTTGCTGATGAAGAGCTCCCACGATATTCTCTTTTAGCCTCTGGGGTCTAAACAGCCCTGCATATTGCAGGGCTGTCGTGTGCTGAACTATTCCACAGTAAACAGCTTCGCAGTATCAGCACAACCTTCTATCGGGAGTGCCCGAATCCCTATAAATACTTCAGCCATGTTATCTATGCTCGTGGCATGAGTACTCGTGATTAGGGCACTGCGGTTTGGTTTAGGGTTAGGTGTAGGGTATGTGTTGATGAGATGACCTCAAAGTCTCCAGGAAGGCTTGGGATGTGAAGTTAACAAGAGCATGTGTTTCAGAAGCACGCCCTCTATGGGATGATACAGGAACTGCTTCGGAGTTAAGTCCGGTGACATTTACCGGGACTTCTCTGAAGGCTCCTCACGCGGCAGCCCTTGAGGCATGTCTAAGGTGGCTGGCGCTCTCATCCTGTATCCATCCTTCTGTTTTTCAGAAGCCCCGTGGCTCAGGGCACAGTGGTATATTTATTCTAAGTAACATCTGTTATGCAAGAGATCAAAAGCTAAATAGCTTAAGCTAAGATTTTCCATTATTTTTTTCTGTATGCTTACTTGCTTGCTTTTCAAAATTGCCATTCATAAAATCATATTCAGTTAATAAAAGGATTTTCTGGCTGCTTTGACTACAAGCTTTCCTCCTTCCGTTGACTTATTCGTTTTCTATTAGGAACATGCTGGACTTCACAGAAGCTGGCCTCTGCAGCCTCTGCAGCTCACAGGCTGGGGGCGACCGTCACTTACAGTTAGACCAAGACTCCGCCCCCTTGATCTGTACCCTCGCTCTCCCCTGGCCCTTCCGCCTTACCCGGCACAATAGCCAGGCACTCTTTCCTGTGTTCCTTATCCTGGTTTTTGGGCTGCTGTGCAAACTCCATTAGAAAAGTTGCTCTTTGGGTGTGCTTGGATATTTTCTTATCATTTTAAGAGATAATGTTGGGGACATAAAGCAAAAGCACTAAAAATTTTGAATTCGATGAACCACACTAGCATAATAGTGACAGATAATATGTCAAACTCTGACTTAACGGCACCATCCCCAGTCCCGAGTCACACACACACACATATGTTCCTTCCTCTTATATAACTAACTGACCCAAAAAGAATCATTTGCAAAAGAAGGGTCTATTCAAAAACACATTAATTCTTTACTGTAGGAACTTATCTCAACAAATTTATCCTCAACTATATCCTTGGCAGAATCAAATGAACTCATGAACATCTCACAGGCCAAGACCTAGGAGGAGGAAGATCCCTGGGCGCTTTGCCATCACATCTGGGGCCCATCTAAGGAATTCAGGGACACGGAGACTGGTTTGGAAGCACCCAGCAGACATGGAAAGAAGGGAAGAGGCTGTCACGACCCCAGGGTTGACTGTGACTCCGGGTAGTGCACAGTAGGAGCTCTTTCATCACCATGCTGTGGGATCTCATCTTAGTGTGGCTCTGTGGACTCCCTGGCTATTTGCAGGATTACAGAGTATAAGAGATGTAACGACATTTTGCATAGGAGGAAAGCAAGGTCCAGAGAGATGAGGTAGGTAGCTCAAAGTCATAAAAACCAATTTGGGACTAGGATTCAGGACTTGTGACTTTCATCTAGTGCTCTTCATACTACCCCACAAGGCTTCCCATACTGCCTCTATTTCATCCTTTTAAAAGAAGACATCTGCGTTCATCCATCCAATTCATCCAGTTCATGCATCTGTCCATCCATTTAACCTACCCTTCCATCCTTACATCCATCCATCATTCATTTATCCAATCCATCCATTCATGTACCCATCCATCCATCCATCCATTTTCCATCTATCCACTCATCCATCATCCATCCATCCCTTACTGTCTGTATTTCCCACCTACTGGTTGACAGGAACTCTGAGCATCTGCCTTGGACACACCTGTTATCATATCTCCCGGGGCGGATTTGTCCCAGTCCACAATGACAAATGAGTGGCAGCCTTCCACGGCGACCACAGTGATGTTGCGGGGGGCATGCTGAGGAGGCAGGTCACTCTTCTTCAGGTCGTTTGGAATGATTTCATCCAGGCTGTCCACTTGGAAGTGATCCAGAGCGTCAGTCAGAGAGCATGGGGCAGACGGGTCTTTATTTAGGTACGTCACGTAAGGAGCTGGAAGAGAACAAAGATACCCAGTCGGATTGCTGAAGGCTTTCTCTGGAGGCAGAAACATGATGTCTGCTCCAGGAGTAGACCCCCCGATTCAGCCTCTTCCTACTAAGCATCCAGGGTCATCAGCCCTGACGCCAAACTCGGACGCGCATCCTTAGCCCTCTTGTATGGATCTATATATTTATATCTTTCAACATCATGGTGTCAAAAGAGCTTATCGCCCCATCAACGTCCATGATTATGACCTCGGTGGTTTTGAAACATCTCTGAGCTACAATCTAGTATAACATACACCTGCAGCATTCTGCCATTCCTACGCCCCAAAACTTAGAAGGGTGTGAATCAGCCCGACTTAGAGTTCTCTCAACCTCAGTTCATTCCCTAGGCTGTCTTGGGACCAGAAAAAACTATACGCTGATCAAGATACACAGCCTTAGCCTCAGTTCTGGGTGGCCTTCCCTGGGACTTCAGGGACTCACATAACTACCTGCAATGTCTGCACAGGCCAGGCCTGAATACCCTTCTAACAACATTACCACTCAGGACGATGATAGCTACCTCACATTTATGGATAGGCTCAAGCTTTCTCTATACACGTGATCTCAGTAGATACACGGGCCCCAGAATTAAGGCAGGACAAGAACTGATAACCCACACTCCAGCTGAGCCTACGGATGCTGACAGAGGCCCCCAGAGCAGCGGGCAAACAGAAGCTTTTCCCTCTAGTCCACAGCTCTTCTTATTACATATGCTCTAGAAGTTAGAAAAGCCAAGGAATTGGATTTGAGCTTTATACATTCAAGACCCCCAAGTGCTCCCAAGTAACAATTTCTAGAACTTTCTAAACGTTCCATTGCATCTTTTCGTACAGGTTCTCATTCTCAGTGGCTGTGAGGACTGAAAGCAATTTTTAGATCCCCTATATTCCAATACTCTGTATAAAATTAGGCCTTTCGAGCTCGTTCATGATCTCATCAGGAGGTTTGGGGGAGCCGTCTACTACGCTTTATAGAGTTATAGGCATATGAAAATAGCCAGACAATAGTAAGCCTTTCAGGCTTTTAAGAGTTCTTTGGAGCAGTTAATAATAGCACTGAAAGCATTTCTATTTCTGTCACGGAACTACAGAGAGAAAAGTCAGCACATTCGGGGGATTCAGCCAGGCTTCTGCGTGCCATGGCCCAGCATTACCATTTGTCTCAGGACTCCTCCTTCTAATTAAGATTCTTAAAATTCAAAAAAAGAAAAAAAGAAAGCACTTCAAACAGATAACACACACACACACACACACACACACACACACACAAAGATTCTTGTTCTTCAAGTACGTGTGGTTCAGACACTCAATACTACATCTTGGCTGGCAAGAGTTGTTCTCTGCTGATGGCAGAACATTTGTTTTGGAAACAGAAAAGTGTGATATTAGTTTAAGCTGTTGCCTGTCTCCACTCAGTAATAACTTATTGTTTTTCCACTTAGTAATATGTTAATCTGTCTTGTTAGCAAAGTTCATTAAAGGCATGGGAAAAGAAGACTCCCAAAGGGAATGAAACACAGTTTAGTGAAACAAAATATCCTCCTGAAATTGTTTTAATAATCGAGAAAGAAGAATAGAATCAATTTCTAGGTCGCAAGTCCTTGAGGCTAACAAAAACTATAGGAAATAAACTGAAGGGCAAACGAACCTATTTACAAAACAGAAGTTGAGTCTCAGATGCAGAAAACAAAATTGTGGTTACTGGGGGGAAGAAGAGGGAGGGATAAATTGGAAGATTGGGATTGACAAACACAGTACTATACAGAGAAAAGATAATAAGAACCTGTTGAATAAATAGCACAGGGAGCTCTAGTCAATACTCTGTAATGACCTATATGGGAAAAGAATGTAAAAAAGAGTGGAAGAAAAAACTGAAGGAATGGGCTTCCCTGGTGACCACTAGTTAAGAATCCGCCTGCATATGCAGGGGACACGGGTTCGAGCCCTGGTCCGGGAAGATCCCACATGCCGCGGAGCAACTAAGCCCGTGCACCACAACTACTGAGCCTGCGCTCTACAGCCCGTGAGCCACAACTACTGAGCCCGTGAGCCACAGTACTGAAGCCCGCGCCTAGAGCCCATGCTCCGCAACAAGAGAAGCCACCGCAATGAGAAGCCCGCGCACCACAACCAGAGAAAGCCCGCGCGCTGCCACGAAGACCCAACGCAGCCAACAATAAATAAATTAATTTTAAAAAAAACTGAAGGAAAACAGCTTCAGCTCTTTGAAACTCTAAGTAGCTCAATTCAGTAAACTGCTCATCTTTTAGGAAGAAGCTAATGAAGTGCAGGCAAGGCCTAGTGGAAGTCTCATCTCAGAAAAGTTGGCTACAGTAAAAATACTCATATTCCCTGGACTGGTGATTATCGAAAGTGTTCCTTCCTCTTTGTCCACACAAGGCAGCCTCTCTGAACTCTATTCTGTCGGATCCCAAACGTTCTCCTGCATTCATCCCCCCTCCCGACTTCTGCAGAAAGCAAGCTCATGTGCATCTAAACAGGAATGACTCGCTGAATCAGCCCAAATGGAAAATTCATCCGGGAAAATAAGCTACCACTGCAAGTGCCTTGGCCAATCCAAGGGATTAGTTGTGCTCTTCGTCAAAGAACGAAAGTTAAAACCCACGGCTCTCTGATTCAGGAAGTTCTATTTACCAACAAATCGCTTCTTTCCAGCCAGATCGAACTCTTCTTCAGGGTAGGAACTGATGGAGCCTTCCGGGGGGATGACAGCAGGAGTGGCAGCAGGGGTGGAGGGCTTGGTGGTGGCCGGCAGCCTTGAGGTCTCAACTTCATAATCTGAAACGATGCGATGGTTTCGTAATTGGGCACTTCCAGAAAAGGGGCACCGTGTACCCTCAAAAGAGACCTTCTTAAGATTGATCTCTACACGGAAGCACGTGCGCGCACGCACCCCACCACTCCGTGGAATAAACGCTATGCCTGAAAAGAATTTGATGCTAACAAAACAGTATCTCCTCCCACTTCAGTCCTCTCGGAAAAGCAGCTCCTGGTGAAAGAAAGGAAGGAAAAAAGAAACACGATGACCAGAAAAATGAGATTTTTAGAATCAAAGCTGGACAGAAACTTAGAATTCACCCCGTTTTGCAGGCTCCTGTTACTGGTCCAAGACCATTCTCTGCCTAAATAATTTTCCCTTTTAAAGCCATAAAAAATTCACATGAGAAAAGAAACTTGATTTTTTAAAAAATTTATCTTCTGTGTATGGGCTTTTCTCTGGGGAGGGGTGTAGGATTAATCCTATTCAGAGAACTAATCCGTTAACAAAAAAGAAAACTCTGCTCCCTTTCAACAGCTCCAAACCATAAGAAAGGTGCTATTTTCAAAGATGCTAAGAAAGCTTCCTTTGCTTTCTCACATCTGCTGTTTTTCTTTTAAGTCTTTTTTTTTTTTTTTGAAAACTGGGGGATTAAACCACTACATGGAACAATCGTGATGGCATCAAAGGTGACATTATTCCCACATTCGTGATTTAAGAGCCTTGGAACTACAGACAGCAGCAGGCAGGCAGAGCACAAAAGTGGGGACAGACATCCCGAGTGTCAAAGGCCAGCACTGGGGTGGGGACAAGATTTCCACGTGGATTCCTTCAATTTCAGAGGCAACTTACAAAACACACAGAACCATCGCAGGGTCGTAAGTACAATGACAGGATTAGTTACCACTGATGGAGTGAGTGTTCCAGGTGCCATGCAAGGCGTGTGTATTCTTTATCTTAGAAACTTACCTTGACATGAAAACATGCTATGATAAAAAAAAAAAAAGAATCAGCACATCTAGAGCACTGCATTTTTTTATGTAATTAGAAAAGGAGAGGAAGGAAAGAATGAGAATGGGAAGAGTCAAGGCTGGAGGCCGAGACCTGGTTAAACCAAGTCATTTTACTAACGGTGTGGATGGGGGACAGGAAGGCTCAGAATGAAGCAGCTCCAGGATCTCTAGAGGAGGGAGGGGCTGAGAGGGAGGGAAAGGGGGGCTCAGGGAACTGGTCTGCAAGCTGCATCTGTGTATCAAGAACACTGTTTTCCTTTAGGTTAACCTGTATTGGAGGGTAGCTTGGAGGGGGACGGTATAACCACCTTTCCCTAAGCATTGCCACCCACCCCTGAGTTCCGAAGGAAACAGAAATTGAAGTCATCCACTTAGTCATTAAAATAAGATTCTCCCATCAGAAAAGTATGCAAATAATGTGTTTAAAAACATTAGTACCTTCATCATAGATCACGTACGCCTCTTCCGTGGGCACTGCCGTGTCGGTCTCCAATCCTGAGAACTCATCTAGTGAAGGAGGAGAGGGGAAGGGTCAGCAAACGCCCCAGGGTTTCTTCTCAGCATCACGCCGAGGGCACAGTGATCCAGCCCCATGATGGTTCCAGGGGAGCAAGCGCCCCCTGCCAGGGGCTCCTCAGCTTCCTCAGAAGGAAGGGAGCTGGAACCCAGATTTTCTCTCCTTTGTACTCAGAAAAGGGCCCTGGGGCGCCCTCAAGGATCGAAACAAAGATGCCTCCCCAGCATCCCCGTCCAGCTCAAGGGGCTGTTCCTGACCTTCCTCCCACCTCTGCGGCGCCCAGGCTCCCCCTGGCCCGGGATGTTGCAGGCCTGAGAACAGGCATTCTGGGAGAGCAGAGAGTGGCAGCTGGTACCCAGGATGGGGACAAAACTCCTTCTTCCGGGAGCTCCTTTGTTCATGGCACCCTCATTCTCTCCAACCCCTGGATCCTGCCACTCACATGTTCCAGAAGCAGGGTGACCTCCTGCCTCTCCTCTTTCCCAATCTGGCTTCACTGCCCCTCTGAGCTCCCACCCTCTCTCACCGACTCAGAGATAAATCTGTACTGATTAGACTTCTTAACTTGCATATGAAGTTTGGAAATAATATTCCAGTGATTACAAACTCCTTTACAAACGGGTAGGGCTTTATTTACAAAACCGTGAGATTATGACTACAAAATTATCCTCTAAATGCAATTAATAGACTTTTATATGTGATTTTTTGATGTCTTCCAGAAAGCCCTAATTATAAGAACCATTGTTAAAATGACTATTATTAATGACTGAACTGATATCACGAGCATGGATGACAACTTGGTTAAGAAAGGTGAGTGAAAGCAAAAACCACATTTTTGCGTCCACCATCTGGGTCCTTTCAGCAGAAGCTTTTTTGAGAAGGTGGGAGGAGATCAATATATTACTTCTCGATCTGTGGGAGGAAAACGCAGCTGCAAAAAGGAGACCGTTTCTTTGTAGCTGGTAAAATCTTGAGGCACCTTAAAAATTCAGAGGAATTCCTTTCTTCCTTTTGACCTGAAGCCACAGCAATTATACGGAACTCTCAATTCAAGGCACACTTGAAAGGCAGAGCGGGTGTGAGGGGACAGCAAGCAGGAACTAGGATTTATCACTTGCCTTCTGGGCATCAGGCACTGTCACATATATATTGTTCAAGTTAATCCTCACATAAGATAAATGGGGTTCATTATACCCACTTCTCATCCAAGGACACCAAGGATTTATAACATGCCTGGAGTCACACAGCTGGTAAAGGGTAAAGCGCTGAAACAGAATTGGACCTGAAGGCCTCGGCTCCAAAGACTATGTTCTTCATACTTCATCACTGCCGCCATTGTTTAAAAGTTGGACTAACCGATCTTTTGCTTGTAAACCTTAAGGCACTTTATTAGAATCGTCATTCCGCAGCATAATGAAAGGGGAATTGAACTAGAAAGTATACCGACGCCCTTCACTCAAAATATCACAGGCACCGATTTTGAATGGTTTTCTTGCTAGGAAATCACTGATCATTCCTGAGAGATACACCAATGTAATCATTCTACTAGCCTTGTCTGAGCCTACTTTGAATAACTTCAGGAGTGCGATGCTGCCGAAACAAACTCCACCAGCCGAGGACAGTGGCAACCTTGCCTCGCCTGTCTGGCCCCTCTGCGATGAAAAGCCCCGCATACACCTGAGGCCCGTGACACGCCCCCCACCTGCCTCACCAGGGAGGTGGTGACGCTGGGGATGTTCTGACAGGGCCAACGAAAGTCAACAAAGAGAAGTTGTAAATGATCTGCCTTTCAGGATGGGCATTTCGAGAAAAACGATTAGACGCGATGTTTTTTTAGGTCATTCCAATGTCAATATGTCTGGATCCAAGAGGAATGACTTCTGGGCTGGTTTCAATTAGACAGTTTTCAGGTTGACACCACCTAACGTTTGGAGTTACCTGGCTGTTGTGTCCCAGAAACCATCTTCCTCCCTGTGTCCATTTAACTTTCAAGAATGTAGTCTTGTTTCACCTCATTATCAGCTCAGGTTCATTTCCTTTCATTATTATTCTTGCTCAGGTCAAAATGAATAAACTGTACAATGTTTGCATCCCGGAGTGAATGAGAAAAGGGGAAATATAGGGTTTCTTTCATGGATTCCTGATACTAAATACAATTCCTTGAGGAGCTGAAACGCTCTGGTCCAGCACCAGGCCACAGACACGATGCCTTTCACCTGCGAACTTGGATCACTTCTTGAGATGAGTGACAGTTAAGTCTCTGGCAAAAGTAAACATCCTACTGAGTGATTTAGTGCTCCTTTTTTTGTTTTTTTTATTTATTTTTATTTATTTTTTATTTTTATTTTCCTTGTTTCAAGACCAAATAAAGTCAGGCATAATTTTTCTAAAAGAGCACCATCTTGATTCCAAGTAGAAGAAACTTGCAGATGTAATGAAATAGTTTTACAATTTTGGGGGAAAAGCTGACCCTCAGAATTTGCCCCACCTGAATGCCATCTTGAAGCATTTGGAGCTACATAAAACTGGATGTTTTATAAGCCAACCCAGAATCAATGTCAAAAGCTTCCACCTCTTCATATAAAAGTAGGTGCCAGCCACCAACCATGTGGTACTCAAGTTTATTTTCTTGAGTAGTTTATCCAAACAGTCATGAAAAAAAATGAGCGTAAAATGTTCGGGTCTTAGCTCCAGAGATATTTTTTTTTTAACTATAAAAAGGATTCTCATTAGAAGTTTAGAGAGAAGGTAAATTCCAGCCGTTTGAAACCCAAGGATATTTGCAAATTATTTGGTTGAATTTGAAGTGAATTTTCAAGTGAATTTTCAATTCCAGCTCAAGTGAAATTTTCAATTTCCAGCTCAAGTGAATTTTCAATTTCCAGCTCAAGTGAATTTTCAATTATTCTGTTTGTATTTTCTGTCTCGAGAGTGAGCTGTGGCAGGAGGGAACTGTTTTCCACAATAACTGATGGTCTTCTAAAACATGCCCCAAGGTCACGTTACAAATTGTTGAAGACGTTTAGCTGGCTCGTAACATTTCCAGACACACACGATACCATCAGATCTGCTGTCGAAACGGAACCTGAAAAACAAGGATCGCTGGTAAAAGACTTCTCAGTAGAAAACAGAGAATGCCTATGGCTTGGGGTATGGTGTAGATATCCAAAGCTGCATAATTAGGTACCATGAGGAATCTGAGATGAAGCAGAGGACGCTATCTCTACTGCAAGGAGTTTATTATTTAATAGAGAAGTCATAGCAAGCAAAAAAGTGTGTGTGTGTGTGTGTAAGAGAGAGAAAGAACACCAATACGCTGGAAACAAGCATATAATATGCATCTATGCTTACAGGAATATGCAAACAATATGGCCTCTATAACAAATGCTTAAATTACTGGAATGATTTAATGACACAAGGTTATTCCCAAAACACTATTTTAAAGCAGTGTTTTCAAGGGAAAGAGGGGCAGGATTTAACCAGGGGAGCCGAGACTAAGAGACGTGAAAAGATGATTTTAAAATTGGAGGGCTAGAAACAAAATGTTAGGACTTTGCCAATGGAAGATAATGACAAATGGTCGGCTATATGGGGGTTGAAGAGGGGACTCCTGGAAGGAGAGGTATTCTCTCAGGGATCACAACACAGGTTCTAAATCATCATCCCTACAACAGCAATTTCAGGTTACTAGGTTGCAAAGTGCCATGGCCAAAATTTGCTTGGTAAATAAACATTGGTTGTAAACACATGGAGCCCCAGCACTTGTGGGTGTGCATTATAAACCGAACTACAGTCGTCCCTAGATGTACACTGGGACTTGGTCCAGGAGCCCCTGTGAATACCAAAATCTGTGGATGCTCAAGTCCTTTTTATAAAATAGAGTAGTACAAGGAATCCAAGTTTGGTTGAATCCGTGGACGTGAAACCCGCGGTACAGAGGGCCCACTGTACACCGAATACAACAAAAAAAGTACTGGAGAGAAAACACGAACACGAGAGCAGAGCAAGAGGCAGGGAGACACGGTACAGGTGGTACTGGGAGTGAAGTGTGAGGGGGAGAGTTGGGACTGTCGCTCCGCTGACATCAGCATCTGTCCTGAGTCTCACTGTCCCATTTACAGGATGTGTTTTTGCAGGTCGAGGCCACTGGAACGTGTTCAACTAAGAAATGGCAAACTCTACTGTACTTTAGAGATAATACAGAGGGTTTTCGTGAACAATTTTGACTGTGATTTTCTAATTACAAGCCGTCTTTAGAAGCCAGTTCCCCCTTAAGATGTTCCCTTCCCCCTCTACCTCTCTGCAGGATTAGCCCTGACAGTTGCACTCCAGTGGTGAAGGAAGCCGGGACCGTGCTTTCTATTTCTGAGGCAAGCGCAGTGCCTGGCTGAGTCACGTTCAAGGAATGTGTGTCGAGCTGCACATCTGGGTAGGAGGCACACGGAGGCTGGTATAAGGAAGCCCAGTAAGGAGGAATCATTTGAGTGTTGGGCCAATAGGGTCAGCCTAGCAATGGAGGTATGAAGTCTAAGAAATGTGACGGAGGAAGAATCGGTGGGAACTGATGAGACCTGACAACAGAGATGAGAGAACCAAAGGAGACACGAGACACCAAAGCCTCAGGCCTGCAGAAATGGATCTTTATCCCATCTCGCTCTGCCGTAAACAACTTGGTTTCCTAATGAGAGGGAGCTGTTTCTATCTACCGTAATTTCAGGTAGATTGTGCATTAGATTGTGAGGTTTCAGAGGCACAGCTACGTCACCGACTTTTCTATGTTTCCCACAGAACCCAACCCATGTGGAGTAGATGATTAATGATCACGTGCTGACATTATTTTCCAAAATTATGAATGAAGCCAGAAAAACAAAAACAAGAGCTACTCCATCCTCTTCAAATTACCACACGGGCTTTCTCATAATGAAATCACTGTACAATGATAAAGAAACATTTATCAAATGAATTCCCTAAATCAGGGTTTATCTAGACACAAGACTTAATCATGCTCACTTTCAATTTCAGAACCTATACACAGAAAGTATAAAAAATAGCTATGTCAACATCATTAGTTATTAGGGAACTACGAATCTAAACCACAGTGAGGTACCACTTCACACCCGCTGTGAATGAAAAAGACAGATAATAACAGGTGTTGGTGAAGATGGAGAGAAACTGGACACCTCATACATTACTGGTGGGAATAAAAATGGTGCAGCTGCTATGGAAAACAGTTTGGTCGTTCCTCAAAAAGCTAAACAGAGAGTTACCATTCGACACAGCAACTCTACACAAGAGAATTAAAACCAGGAATTCAAAAAAAAAAAACAAACCTGTACGTGAATGTTCACAGCGGCACTAGTCATAATAGACAAAAGGTGTTAACAACCCAATGTCCATCAACTGATAAATGGACAAAATGTGGTCTCTCCACACAATGGAATATTAATCAGCAATAAAAGGAATGAGGTACAGACATATTCTACAAGGTGGAGGAAACTTGAAAACAAATTATGCTAACTGAAAGAAGCCAGACACAAAAGGACACATTTCACATGATTCCATTTACATGAAATGTCCAGAACAGGCAACTATAGAGGCAGAAAGTAGATGAGTGGTTTCCCGGAGTTGGGAGGAGCAGAGAATGGGGAGTGACTACTAACGAGTCTAGGGTTTGTTTTGGAGGGTGATGAAGATGTTCTGGAATTTGATAGTGGTGCTTGTTGCACAGCTCTATGAATCTGCTAAAAACTGTCCACTTTAAAAGGGAGAACTTGGGCTTCCCTGGTGGCGCAGTGGTTGAGAGTCCACCTGCCGATGCAGGGGACGCGGGTTCGTGCCCCGGTCCAGGAGGATCCCACATGCCGTGGAGCGGCTGGGCCCATGAGCCATGGCCGCTGAGCCTGCGCGTCCGGAGCCTGTGCTCCGCAACGGGAGAGACCGCAGCAGTGAGAGGCCCGCATACCAAAAAAAATAAAAATAAAAAAAATAAAAATAAATAAATAAAAGGGAGAACTTGATGGTATGTGATTTCTGTCTCAAGAAAGCTATTATTAAAGATGTTTTTTAATAAAAACAACTATGATTGGAAATGATACTAGGAAGAAAATGTTTAATAAAGTTGTTAGTGGAGCAGCAGAAATAAACAAGGAAGGTAAGCCATACAGAAGTATTTTTAAAATCATAAATTATAGTACATTATGATATTGTTTGAGGATGATAGGTTGCTCTCCCCAAATTTAATTGCTTTTCCAAGACTTTGTACTTATTTTCGAAATGCTGTCTAGAGGTAAAATGTTACTTTTTTTTTTTTTTTAACTACCATTGCATTTCTTTTTTATTTCTTTTTATTTTTTTATTTTTATTGGAGTCTAGTTGCTTTTAGAGATAAATTATTATTAACACTTGGACACTAATTTGGCTTGGGCTAGGCTATCAGACGAATGGACAGGAGTGAAGTAAAAAATACACATCTCTAGCATGATCTGCAAAGAAAAGAAGAAACAAAAATACCAAGAAAAATATTGACCTTCATGCCAACTAAAAAGCCCCGAAATACAACAGAAATGCAAAGAACATGCAATAAAGCCTACATCAGAGGAGAGAAAAGAAAATGTAAAATATTAATAATAATAGTAGTAGTAATTAGAACCAAATCCAAAATAGTCACTCTTCTGTTTACAACCAATTATTAAACAAATATCTGTTCTAATTATACTTCAATTAAAAAAATGAAACACATCAACGTACGCAGAAGTAAGGAAGATACATAATATTTTCATACCGGAAACCCAAAGGTAAATTCCAATTTGTACTCACTGGGTTAGCTGGTAGTGTGAGAATTTTCTTCCCAATCGTCCTCTTCTTCAGTGTGTTCCTTGTTCTTTGGTGTGAATTTTTCAGATATGTCAAATGTTCCTGTTTCTTCAGAACTTGTCCATGGAAAGACAAACTTCAAACAGAATTCCCAGTTTGGAGACAGCGTTCATGTTCAAACTGATTGGGTTTATCAGGTCAATGATGCTATGTAAGAATTCGGGGCATGAGTGTGATTTCCTGAAATGAAGGGTCTTCACTCTGCGTTAGCTTAAAAAGACAGAAGCTTTACAGCCTGCGTTGCAATTCATTTGAACCCGAGGGAAGGGGGTGAATTTGCCTTCTCGAGCCTGAGGCAAATACAGGATGACACAGCAGGGGCGCAGGACAGCCCTGACTGGGTGTCCCAGAGCAGGGAAAGGGCTCAGTCTTAGCCAGTGGACGGCCCCTGCTGCCACGCAAGGATAAGCGTTTTCCAAAGGGACTGCTGATCAAACATGCTTGGGAAATGCTACTTTACTTGAAAATTCACAGTGAGACTATTCAACAGTTAGAGTCCAACAGTAAGAAATTCCTTTAACCTTGTTTACATCACACAGGTAATCACAGAACCTTTTTTTAAAAATTACTATATAATAATTATTATATTTTAATTATTATTATAACAAGTACTAATCTACTAATATCCAGTGGGACACACTTTGGGAAGCACACTGGTCCAAACTAACAACGCCCCATGTTTCAGCCAGATTTTTGACTTGGGTGGTGACAAAGGTTGCCAGATAAAACAGAGGATGCCCACCTAGATTTGAATTGTAGAGAAGCTTTCATATAAGCACGTCCCACGCAATATTTTTGTTTGCTGAGTCTGACCATCCTAGCTGTGACACAGCGCGGTCAGTAAACCCCGTGAGCTATAAGTGCCTGCAGCTGCCTCTCCACTGTGCAACCCCACTCACCGCCCCGCTGTCTCTGCGGCCCTAGTCGGCAACGCAGCGCGCCATCACATGAGTTACCGGCACAACGAAGACGGTTACCTTCCTCGGGGTGGCACTCCGGGATCCCATCTGAGCCCACGACGAGGTTGCCATCCTCGTCATGTCGCTCCAGGGTCCCGGGGCGACAGGTGGGGATGCGAGCAGTGGGCTCGGGGGCGGTGGTAGTAGTGGTTGACTGCATAGTGGTTCGGGTGGTCGCTGGGCGCGTGGTGCTGGTCGTGGTGGGCTGAGGGGGCGTGGTGGTCGGGGGTCGCGTGCTGGCGGTGGAGGAACTGGTGGTTGTCTTGACGACCCCCAAGCCCACCAGGGGCTTCCCTCCGAGGCTCAAAATGGGCTTATCCTGGGGACTGGCCAAGGGTTTGCCATATCGCCCCTGCCCGAAGAGGGGGAGGCCATCGGGGCTCACCACGGGGGTCCCTCCCAGATCTGAAACAAAAATCAAACAAAATCTGTGCAACAAGGTGAAAGGACACAGGGAAAGCAAAAAGCAAGTGGAAAATGTCTTCTCAGAGGCTTCTATTTTCATCAGTAAAAGGCAAAGAAATAATTAAAGGGACATCAGGTGAGGGAGCAGTATCTGCTGCTATCCAGAAATTTCTAGGCTATTTATATTATCCATTACTCCGTACTACCTTATATAAATATATAAATATTTCATTGTTATGTCCCATTACCTGCAATAACTCGAAGTCTCCAGTAAGGAAAGTAATTCTTTCCCCCTCTTCATTCCTACCCCTAAAGACTTCAGTGTTACTGTGGACAGTAAGGTGGCAAACTTATTCTGTAAAGGGCCAGAGAGTAAGTATTTTAAGCTTTATGACGCCACTACTCAACTTTGCCACTACAGGGCAAACAAGCCACGGACAGTACACCAACAAATGCATGTTTCCATGCTCCACTGAAACTTTGTGTATGGATGGTGAAATGTGAATTTTATAATATTCACATGTCACAAATGTTATCATTCCAGGATTTTCTGGCAGTCATTTAAAAATGTAAAAACCATTCTGAGCTCCCAGGCTATAGAACAACAGGCAGCAGACAGGGTTTGGCTTTAGAAGCTGCTTTGCTGACTCCTGCTCTCAGCTGCCCAATCCCAAGAATGAAGTCAAGAGCCACCTTTTCTAGAGGGTGGAGAGTCTGTAAGAAGACAGTTGGATCAGGGAAGACGCTAAGTTCTGCCCCCTTCTGAGGCACCTCCTTTCCACATGGCTCAAGGGCCCCCATTAAAAATGAGTAGGGGGCTTCCCTGGTGGCGCAGTGGTTGGGAGTCCGCCTGCCGATGCAGGGGACACGGGTTCGTGCCCCGGTCCAGGAAGATCCCACATGCCGCGGAGCAGCTGGGCCCGTGAGCCGTGGTCGCTGAGCCTGCGCGTCCGGAGCCTGTGCTCCGCAGCGGGAGAGGCCACAACAGTGAGAGGCCCGCGTACCGCAAAAAATAAAAAAAATTAAAAAAAAAATGAGTAGGAGGAGAAAGAGAGAAGTTGTCACTCTACAGCTAAGTCAGGACACTTTTGCTCCTTAAAAAACACTCTCACTTACCCACAATGGTTCGACCATCTCCTCCTAGTTTAACTCGAAGGGGATTTCCTTGTGAATCCTGGAGGTGCCTTCCTTCTCCGTTCAATACTAACCCACGATCAAGATCCACGACCTAAATCCATGACACAGATTAAAAGATATATTGAACGTTTCAAAATGTTCACCTTAATCCAACTGCATGAACATATGTGAAGAGCAAACATTATTTTTGTCAGCATCATTCATAAGGTTTAATAAGGATAAAGTACGAAACAGTCACATTTCATATTATAATTGCTTATCTATATAATATGTAAATTGTTTTAAGTTTCTCAAATATTCAAAAGATGCTCGAAATACTTTTACCATTTAATATGTTGTAGTATGTAAAAAGTAGGAAACAACCTAAGTGTTCATCAACAGAGGAAAGAGATTAAATAAATTATGGCCCATCCATCCAGTGAAATACTATGCAGCCAATGAAAAGGATTTGGAAATTCTATATTTATTGACATATCCTGATGCAGACTTAGATTATAGGACCGATTATGTTGCAAAACTAAAATATATTCATTTGTGTATATAAACTTAAAAGTGCAGAGAGAAAATGCTGGACAGATTATATCCCAAACTGTTAACAGGGGTTATTTCTAAGAAGTGGTTTGGGATGCGTATTATCTTTTTCATATATTTCTGAATTGTTTTAACTTCTTGCCATGAACATGACATGTTTCTATTTAGCTGTGAGTGTTAAAAATCAAAGTTGCTATAACAAAACCAATTTAATTTGTAATTAAATTGCCTAATACAGTATGCATGCAAAATTTTCATATTCTAAGGAATTATAAAACTTGAACAAAAGGTATTATTACCTCTGTTAAGAAACAACTCATGCTCTACACTGTTGGTTCTCCAAGTGTGGTCCTGGACCAGCTGCCCCAGCCTCACCTGGGAACTTGTCGGATATGAGAATTACCTGGCCCTACCCAGACCGCACTGACAAGCCCCCCAGGGATTCCGATGCTCACCAATGTTTGCAAACCATGACTCTGCACAATCAGGCCATTGGAGGAGCCCCTGCAAGCAGGCCACTTTGTTGGGTGCTATCTCAGTAATTAAAATAAAACTTATTTATATAAACCCTCCTTTGGAAATCTACTCCACACCGTTTCAATTCAAAATTGTTTACAATGACGCTTCGCTTTAATATGCATTCTTCCTTCCATAAATTTCTGTTCCTTTGAGAAATGATAAAATGGATCTTTAGGTCACCTGTGACTGAAAATTCTTTGAAGTTCTTCAGTACATTTTCCTAAACCTTATTGTTTTAAATGGGAAGTTTTGACTGGGAATTCTACTATAAATAAGTTTTTGACTCTCTGAAAAAATATTTTAAAACTCTGAACATTGTAAGGTGTTCTGCCTGTCACCCCCAACCCACCAAAAACTCCTAAACATTTATCTTAACCCCAGGAAGTTAAAGTCATTTAGCTTAAGCATACATAAAGCTACTAATACTTATTTTTTATTTTGGTCAAATTGTTGGAAGATTCAAAAGGTGATCTGATTAAAAACTGCCTATTGGATTCCGGGAGTTTTGGTTTGTTCAATTGTTTTTACCCTGCTTCCTTTTACAAAGGATTTGAGACAATTTACAGAAAATATGTATACTCTTTAATCGAACAATAACAAGAAATAAAATAAAGTTATCAGGCAGGAGTGGGAAAACAGAAGTTCATTTGAGAGGCTGGGCCTCAGGTTTTCTGTAACTGTTTGGCCCAAACATTTGTGTGACCTTCCTAACCTATCAAGGCAAATGGGAACAAAGGCCCATGTCTGACCTAATTAGTTATGAGAAGAAAGCAAACTCGTTACTCAGGAGAATCAGGGATTTTTCTGAGCACTGGAAGAAACAATATAGTATAAGTGTATCGACACACAAGTGGTTAAAACTAGAGATCGTTTTTTATTATACAATGCCCACCATTTTTCTCTTCCCAACAGCATGAAAATAACCGGTATGTGTAAAGAAGTTTACCCTACCCACTTTGTTCCTTGAGGACCATTGATAATTCTTTGTCCACTTGGTTTTCCATTACTACCAGGAAGTACTCTCCCTTCTGCATTTGGTCTTCCATTATAACCTACACAGTACAAAAAAAAAAAACAAACCAAAAAAAAACAACAAAAAACAAACCAAAACAGAAACAAAAAAAATCCAACAACAGAACCTGGTAAATTCAACATTCCTGGAAAGTTGGCTTCATACCAAACTATATCTAGTAACACATCTTTTCAAACAGGAACACTAAACAGAATTTTAAACCAATAGCTCAAATATGTTAGACAATGATAGTCTTAAATTGTGACTTGTACATGACACATATGAATGCCTATGAAAAGTATGGTAAAGTCACAGTTTTCTGACATTACTGGGGGAATAAGTGTGTTCAGCATAAGTAAATTTTCCAGATAAGGCTTAAGACCTTAAAGCTAGTAGCTGTAGCTTTATTTTAGCCAGTTGGAAGGTAGAGGGAAGGAGAGTCGGAACGATGGGGAAAATTCTCTCTAAAGTGTACGAGATGCTGTCCTGCTCTCCTCCACAGAGTATACTTAACACGCTCACTGTTTCTAGCTGACTTGGGTCCCGCTCATCAACTGCAGAGCATAAACCCAGAGCTGACTCAAAGCTCGACTTCAGTGGGGCTGCTTGAGAGGTATTTGTTCAGAGAGGAAGTGGCAGGCCCAGTTGGCTGGCCTTAGTTGCTGTCTGTCTGCTCCTGGCACCTGCCCTCTCTCTTCACCTCACACCCTTTCTGATCAGCTGCAGTTTGGGTGAGGACTCCACTGGGAGCATTCTGCTCCAGCCTGGCCCACCAGATAAAGTGCTTGGGCTTCCTGACAGCTATCTGCAGGTCAGAGACATTTCTCTCGCTCAAATAGTTAATGAAAAATTAAAATTTATTGAGTTTTTTCTATGTACAAGGGAATGTGGGTTTTACTTCTATTGTCAGGGTCTTAGGTTTGTGTAAAAGAGTCCGTTTTAATGGAAAACTGAACTCCACGTGGGGTACTGTTCTATGTCTTTAAGCTGGGCTAAATTAACAACATATTGCACAGATTAACAAATATTAATACATTCATTCAAAAGTGTTCTAGTAAGCCCTGATTCCATGCAAGGAGAGGGTAAGGCACCAGTTAACTGAATGTAGATTTCGGGTAAATACCTTAGATCCTGCCCTGGGGTCCATGTAGACTCCAGTTCACAGCTGCCTACATTCTGTCCTCAACCTAAGTCACACATCGGCCTGCTACTCCGCTGTGTGACATTCATCTTCAACATGCCTTTTCTGGAGGTTTGAAGCAACATTCACTGATTGCAATGTCTGAGCAATCCTCACCCAAGACATTTGAGTTTGTCCCGGGGTATTTTCAGCTGAGGGTTTTATATGCAGAACAAGCAGCACACGATTCAGCCCACACAGGAAGGTACTCCTTCCTGTGGACTCCTTAATATGCCCTGGCACAGGGACAGGTAAAAATAACGTAAAACACAGGAACCTGAGTTTGGCATCATGGCTACGACATATTTTCAGATTTAGAGCATATGTTAAGGAACTCAAAGAAGCAGTATGGGATAGCGGAATGGCCGAGAGCTGTGGAGTTAGTGTTTGGGAATGGAATTGCAGCTCAGCCACTTCACAGCTGTCTGGCCTCCAGCAAACCACTCAGACCCCTAAGCACTGGTTTCCTCATCTGAAGACCAGGAGAAGCAATGCAAACCCAGGCGATGGTTATGAGTATGCGCTCATGTTACATCTGCAAGGCTCCTGACACAACGCTTGGACAGAGCAGATGCTCGATAAAATAAAAGGCTCTCAGGAATTTCTACGAACACTGTTGAGAACCGTAAAGAAAACGTTAAGTTAAAAACAAATTACCTTGTCTGGAAGGGGGTCTCACAGGCGGACGTGAGAAAGGGTTCCGGAATCTTGAGTTCATCATGCGCTGGCGCAAGGAGAGCATAGGGGTGGTGGACGAGTAGATGGCAGGGGCGCGCGTGGTGAACCGCGGCGGGGACGGGGGGGCCTCCGTGGGACTTGGGGTGGCAGGGCTGCGAGGGGCGTGTCTGGGCGGGAGGTGCGTGGCTCTCGGGGAGCTGCCCGGAGGTGGAGGAAGAGGACGCTTCACTGGGGTGGCGTTCTTGTCCTGCGGGGAGCTCACTCTGGGAGGCGCAAGCACGATAGCAGGCTCTGTCTCCCCCTTAGCGATGTTCCCATCCACGTGCTTGCCGCCCCTGGGGATGAAGGAGGAGGGCCACTTTGGAACAGAGGAAGACAGTGGGTCCTTGTCCTTTCCTCCGTTAAAAAACATCATGTCTTCATCTTCCTCCTCGGCCGAGACCGACTGCTGCGACTTTGACGGCAAGGGCTCCCTTTTGGATGGCGTGGCCTGGGACGCACCGTCCTTCTTCCCCACCGCCTGGGGCCCTGCTCTGCCGGGGACCCTGGGGCGGGCTTGGGGGTGGAGGCTGCCGGGCCTGCCTAAGGGTCTGCGGAGGTGACTGTCGCCGGCGCTTCTTGCCTGAGCCTCCACCTGGCGGTGCTTGGGAAGGGACGGGGCGGCGACCTTGGCAGCCGCCGAGTATGCGGGCGCCCGGATGCCCCTGGTCTCCGCTTCTGCGCTGTCGTCGGAATCCTCGCTCTGATTCTGGGGAGACGCGGGAAGCCCCCCCTGGGAGCTCGCCGTGAGGGAGGACTGCCTGCCTCTGGACGAGTAAGGGTCTGAGAAGGAGGCGCTTTCCTGCGACGTGGGGTGGGGACGCCCGGCCTGGGGATTGGAAGGCGGACGCCCTTCTTCCTTGCTCTGCGGGCCGCGGGGCTGCTGCTGGGACGCGGAGACGGCCGATGAAGGCTGCTTTTCCGGAGCGGCGGACCCAGCACCCATCCTTCGGGGCACGCGGGTCCCGCGGTGGTGCTGCGAGCGAGGCGCAGGAGACAGCTGCGTTTGGGAAGAGCCGCCCTCCACGCCCGCGTTGGTGCTCTGTTGAACATCCTGCGCCTTAGAGGGCGGAGATTTGGCCTGAGGATGCGCCCCTGCCCAGGTCCCCGCGGATTTGGGGTTCTCTTCGAGGGGCTCCTTCCGCTGCGGGCTCGCCGCTCTCTGAGGGCCTCTTCTCAGGTGGTCCGCGCCCCGGGAGACAGGCTGCCCGGAGGAGGAAGACGCGTGGTCATTCGCCACGGTGGCCGGGAGCGGCTGTTCGTCCCCTGCCTGTTCTTCGCTGTCTTCATGGCCGCCCAAGCCTCGCCTGTGGTCAGAAGCTAGGTGAGAATTCACCCTCGAGTGAACCCGGGGGTCCACGGTGGACGGCGGGGAGCTGGAGGGCCGTAACCGGGGTCCTCGGCCGCCGCCAAACCTGTGTGGATATCTGCCGGGGGCAGCGAAGGGCCTGTTCCTGAGCGCACTGAAATGTCCAGAGACAGGCGCCCGGGACCGAAATGTCGGGGCCGTGGCTTCAGCCTGCTTCCCTTTCTCTTCAGCATCCTTGTCACCGCCGCCGTCCGTGTCATCTGCGCCTTCAGAGGCCTGTGTCCTTGAGGAGAGACGAGAGGAGACCGAGGAGGGCTGGGTAGCCCGTAACGGCGCGGTGGACTTGGCGGCTGGGGCCTCGTGACCATCCTTCCAGCCCCTGGAGAGCGGGGGCCCGGGCTGTGGTTGGGTGGGCAGCAGCCGAGATGGCCCCCCGTGGGATGGAGACAGTCTCGCGGGTGGGGCTGAAGCCCTGGAATTTTCCTCCCCATCCTCAGAGTGGGGCGCCCTCCGAGAGGGCAAGGCTGGTTTTGTGCCGTGGTTCGCGGAGCCTCCGTCGCGCAGGGCGCCCCAGGCTGGGTGCCGGCCGGGCGCCAGGGCGGGCCGGGCGTGCGCTGCGCTCTGGGGAGGCGGCTGCGGGGAGCCTGCGGCTGGCCCTTCCTCCTCTTGGTCCACGGAGTCATTGTCATCAGAGCTGGAAGGGCGGTGAGCGGGGCCCTCGGGGGGTGTGGCTGGGACCGAAGAGGCGGAGGGGGGCGCCCCTGGGCGAGGGTGAGAGGCGGGCGACGAGCCACGCTTGTCCGCGCCGTCCTTCCGGGGCAGCCCCGGCGTTCGGGCTCTCCCCGGAGCCCGCCCCGCAGGGAGGACCGGGTGGACAGGTCTACTTGGTGGCCTCTGCTGGGGCTTCTGGCCTTGGGTCTCCGAGGGCGAGGTTGGCGGGTGCCCTCGGGAATCCAGCACTTCCTCCTCGGTGATTTCTGTGGACTGAGGATCCACCCCTTCACTCTTCCGAGGGGGAAGCTGGGGTTTCCTGGGCAGCCCACCATTAGCCAATATTTTGTTCTTCAAGTCAAGAAGCAGGTTCTTGACGTTTCTCCCTTGGGGAGAAACAGGCAAACGAGTGTGTTTTGAGGAAGCTGGAGCTTTGGGCGAAGATGAGGACGGCTCGGGCTTTTCAGGCTCGTGAGGATCTTCCGTGTCTGCTTTCTGCTGAACATCAGACTCACTGGTAGGGGCTGTAATAGATTTTAAAGAGTTTGATGTCAAAGAAGAAATATGAAAGATATGCAACGGAAAATGAGTAAGATGGCAGTATGGAGGTGTTTAAAATTAGTAATAATAATCGATGACTTCTCCTCCTTTAGACCTGACACTTGCTTTCCCAGTTACAGCAAATCTCTTTTAAAGTTCTATTTTGCTTTAAGTAATATAGTCCTAGAAAATATGTGTATTGAGTTTCTATAAATTGAATCAGGCTATGTATGCCACGTCTTATTTGAAGCCGGGCTTTTCAGGCTTGTGACGAGTACTTGGAAGTAATTGAAATGAGTACTTGGAAGTAATTCATTGATTTTGTAAGCACAAAATCTTATATAGGACTTTCTTAATACAACTGTCAAGATATTACAAGTGCATTAAAGCCATTCTTGACAATGTAGGCAAGAAATACACACAAGCCTGGCACAAAATGTTGAATGATCTATACTGAAAGCTATACGGAGATGTGTCGTGTATAATTTGCAAATGACTGGGGCGAGCTACAAATTTGTAATTTTTGAGGCATTACAAAGAGTCCCCTGTTCCGCATAACATGTCCTTACTTGCTTTTTTCTTGCTTAAAATCCGTTTTATGATGGATACATTTGTAATCCCACAATAAAGCCTAAAATAAAGAGACCCCTGGGGTAGGCAAAACATTGTATTATGTGTACCCTATAATTTACCCTTTATTGAGAGCAGGATGGAATGCGGGAAGGGATGCTGTAAGGGGAGAAGGACTTATATAGCAATGCGGGATCCAGAGAGAGCAAACTTCATCTACTTCAGGTTTTTTTAATGATAGAACTGTGTAATATTGCAGTATACTGTGGATCCTCACAGCATATAATGAAGGAGAAAGCTCCCAATATCTGGTGTAAATGTAAACAAGCAGGAAAGAAAACACAGTCCAGAAACACCCCACTCCAATTTTGGTTTTTGTTAACCTGCTGGGGTTTGATACTGAGCAGATAAACAAGGTAACTGAAATTCTTCTGAGTAAGGCTGCACCCCAAAATAATGGCATACAAACTATAAAAATTTTATGTGCCATTTATTCATTAAAATGAACTAAAAATGTCACATTCTGCCTCTAAAAATGTTCTTTCCCTGTCATCATAAACCCCAAATTACACAATGATATAAGATGAATCACATAATGAATATATTAGTCACATAATTACTACATAATTCATAATTACTATTATAATAGTAATTAATGCTGTTAGCCATCAATAACATTTTAGCGTTTGGGGAGACCAATTTCTAAAGGGACCACAAAAATGTTACAGACATCAATATGGTACCTCAACCCCAAAATTCATCCACAGAGCAGTTCTAAACCCAAGAGCATGATTCAAAGTAACACACCACAATTAGCAGTAATGAAGAGAGAGAAAAAGAGAGCCACAAATACACAATGCCTACTTACTTGCCGGCAGAGCGACAATGAAGGCTTTGGAATGAGGCCCCATTCCTCTCCTGTTTGCGGCCCGGATTTTGAAAAGATAGCGTTCCCCAGGCTGCAGACCATCCACTAGGGCAGAAGTAGTCTCTCCAGGATAGGTGAGGGACTTTGCTCCAAATGGTTTGAGAGCCGGGGCGTATGAAAGAATGTATTCTGAAATGATTTGGCAGACGGTTGGAAGGAGGAAACTGAAAACAGTCCTGTGTCCAGTAGACAGACTGTATGGGCAGGATGAATTAGAACGTGCATTACTAAAATTAATTCTCTAGCGATGCACGCCAAGTCAGTAGCTGGAGCATAAAGACACAGTAGAAGGTGAACTGACAATTCAATCAGGCTACCAGACGGGCCTACGGAGTCAGTCAGCTAGCAACCTTCCATTTACAGCAAACTAAATACATGGACCCTGGGAGGCCAGTCTTCATACATTTACCAAAAATATTTACCCTTGTGTTTGGGTTTTTTCTTCATTGTGTTTATTTACTAATTTACTATGACAGACTGTATGCAGAAGACAAGAAACCACAGGAAAAAAAATGACAATTCCTAGGAACTGATTCTGAAGAGCTGCTGACACCTTTAAGAGTTCCATTTTATTAATCTGGGCTATCTGCATTTGTGCATTAAGCCAGATAAATTCCATATTTGGAATATAATTTCACTTTTGTAGGAATTATGAAAGTTCTTAATACATTCGGATAAAGATTTTTCACAGTATTTAAAACTGTGAGGAAAAGTTGCTGAGTCATGGATTTATGTGATGTTTCATGTCTCCATCCTTAATTGGCTATATCCATAAATATATAATGCCCTGGGCCTTTGAAAATCATAGCAAATTCAGTCCAAGGGACTCATATATCTCTATGCTTATATGGAACTGCAACATAAGGAAGCCACATTTTGAAGCATAATTTTCACCCTCAACTAAAAACTGTCATGCCTACTTTCCTGCCAATGAACTCAAGATTTACAAAACTTATCAAATTAATATGAGTAGGAGGTAACCAAGAAAAATAATTTAAATTACAGAATGACCAAGCAATTATCATACTTCCTAGGGGAGCCTGGATGATCTGTCCTTTTCCCTAAGCTCTAATCTTTAAAAAGTACATTTGTCTGAAAAACAAAAAAACCCAGCATTCTTTTCTCATTGAAAATGAACAAACTAGTCATTTGTGGTGGTCAAAAGTAAGAATTAAAAGAACCCACTGTCTACAAAATTTTGTAATTCTGATTTTTTTTTTTTTGTGTGGATTCAATTCATCTGGAAAAAATTTAACCATGTCAAAGTATATTCTTTTATTATGTTTTCTATTTCTCAGGCATAAAAAAATGCCCCAGGATAATTATGAATTTACAATCCCACCACTACACCTTTAGGTTAGTGAGGTACATGAGTTCTTTCGGACATAAAAACTCAGTAGCTATTTATTACTTCTGGCAATATTTAATTGACTACCAGGGAGCTTCTTTTGCCAAAGAGCTATAAATATAAACTAAGATGTGGGAGAGGGGAAAAAAATAAGTGGCATGGTAGGTAATAAGGTCACCAAAGGAGCAATAACTGATTTATTTTTAATAACTTCATAACTTTTTTTTATAAAAAAGGTAGTCAGCTAAAACATGTCTTTATTCAAGTTTCAGAAGTCTTTTCAGCATCACAATAATGATACAGAAGCCAATGTTCAAACTGTCATAAAAAGAACAATTAAAAAGGGGGTATCCTAACTATTTTTTCTCTTCATTTGTTTCTGATTTATTCCACTGAAAAAATGAACAAGAATAGTACAATATATTCTTTCAAAACGTGGGAAGTGAGAAAGCATTAAGTTTAGAAAATACTGTCCTACCTCCACCTTCCGTAATTTCTACCGTTCAGTGAAAAGATATCCTTATAGGTCAGAAAAGATAACTTACAGTTGACTATAAAACAGAACCACCCAATTTCTTCAATTAAGAAATTCTCAAAGAAGATCAGTGATAATTTTCTGAATTTTCTTAAGCTTACACAAACTTTCCATATTATAGTTTTCTTCCAAAATCAAGCAACAATAAAAAGTAGCCTTAGAGTACATTTGTATAGGTGATGTCAGGGGAACCCTCAACACCACCCTTTTAAGTGTCTCCAGATAGACTTCCAAAAGGTTCTTGAATGTTTTTACATTAAAAAGAAATTATCTGCGCTTTTATTTAATGTTCTCAACAGACCATTTTAAAATTTAACTAGCTGTGGATACTCTATGCTATTTTCATTTTTTTAAATCTACAGTATTTTTTTCTATTTTAAGGTCATATTTTCCTCAACCAGCCCCCCCCCACCCAAAATCAATTGTTCAAAATGCTGACAAACAGGGAAAAAGTCTATTTAACATTTTATTTTATTACTTGATTTTCAAGCCCATTAAATATTTATAGTCCCGTTCGAGACATTTATGGTCCCATGGGATTTCTGCTCACTCCTACCTGCCATGATCTTACTGGCACCATGAAAAGGCCCACAGCATTAAAAACAGGGTGTCCTTTTGTTTGGTTAAAGGTTGTGATGTCACATCCATACAATTAAAAACAGCCCTCTCGATAATAGCATCAAAATCCCTGCATAGAGGCAAGATGAAAAGTCATCTTCACGATGACCTGGGTCTTACTGACAATGAAAACCCCTCATGAAACATCCTTGTCCATTGCCTCATCACCCCTTATAGGTGCGTTGCTTCCCTGTTGCTTGTGCAGTCACCAAGCCTGCGATTAGAACCAGTTTTTATCAGAGTCAATGTACACAGCTCTCTTTGGGGTATTTCACGCCCACGTGCTTCTTATACCTTAAGTAATGAGGTTCCTACCTTTCACTTTCCCCTCCGTCTCAAGCAGTGCGTCCCAAGCTACCGTGACAGCCGTAGGTTTGCCATTGACTGGCCAGACGGTTAAATTTTCAGGCGCTGTGGTAGGAGCTACAAAAGGACGAGGATCCAAGGTTTAAAAGTGCCCTTACGGGTATTCTAAAAGTAAGTGACATGTGGTCCCTACATACACACTTTTTATTGCAGAGCTGCTGTGTTAACTTTCATTACACACGAGAGAAAACTCTCCACTTGCTCTTTGCGTGATGTATATCAGTTTTCCCAACTCATATAGTAAGGTTAGACCTACACAGGGAAATGCTTTTAGGAATTCAGAATTTCCCTCGTTGCTGAATATCGAAATATACAAAGAAGATGAAAATCCAGTTTCAACTTCTTTTGAATAAGGTTTCTAAAGACACAGTTTAAAAGAAAATAATTGTAGTCTTAAATATAGAACAAATTTCTCCCCCAAAAGCAAACACGACCTCAGCCTTAAAAAAGAAGAGTCTCTCCTCTATTCTAGAGCCATGTGTTGTCCAGGGGCATTCACACATACAGTGGGGATTTATGGAGGCCCCCCGTGGTTTTAATGTGCTCCACGTGTCAGAATAACATGCTCATGAAAAGTGAAGGATACAACATGGACCCAAGGAAACTTCTTTGTGTTCATACGTAGAAACGCTTCCAAAATTTAGGGTTAATGTTACTTTGAAAAATGCCACTCCTGGCCTTTATCGCTACTGGCTTCTTAAACTGTCTTTAAATCTTCTTTTAGTGGTAATTCCCAAGTTGAAAGTCCAAAGGCCATTTTGAATACAGACCAGATTCTGGTGTTCTCTGGAAGACAGATGTACTCCATTTGCCGTCTCGTTCACCCTGTGAGATGCGGACTGCAAATTCATACATGGTGTCTGGAATCAGGTCCTCTATCAGCACTCGTCTGTTGGAGACCTGCTTGTAATCCCACCTTGCGGACTCCCCCTTTTCTCGGTAGCGCACAGTGTACTGTCTGTAAGAAAATGCAAGGCAACAGCACACCCCTCTGACCAATTCTCTGCACCTGAACACTGGATTCCTTGACGTTTTCCCTTCCCCACAAGTGATGACTTTTGGAGGTAAGTAGAGAAATCAAAGAGGAGAAAATTCTAAACTTTTGACTTTGTTATTGGCTCAAAGGACCTACTTAAGTTCCAGGAAGATGTGTCTAAAATAGCCCAGAGGAGATGGACCTTATTGTCTTTTCAACACCAAAATGTCTTATTGTTCAAAAGGTCAAGCAGCGATTAAAAGGAAGGGATAGAAGGGAGACTGTTTTTCTGAGGCAAGGGCCTTATTAGGTGTGTGTGTGTGTGTGTGTATGTGTGTATGTGCACGTTGTGTGGAAGAGGCGATATTAAGAACCAGAACTGGCCCGAAGTACCTTGGCTCTCCAGAAAAGAAAGACAAGAGGACTCATTTCATGCCAAAGCAGGCATGTTTTCTATAACGAAAGGCACCATGTGGTTTTGAGTAGACTTATTACCATGAGATGGAACAAAAATGTGTAACAGAGCAGGAGAGAGGCGCTTATGAAAGGAACTCTGCTGTGTGATTATCAGGCAGAGAAGTACGGTGTGACCCAACATGGTCATACTCGGCAAGCCCCGACCTAAGACATCCTCAACACTTGACATTTAAGAGTTGCAAATGCCATTTACTGGACCGCTTTTCCAAGAAGTTTTCTTTGTGGCCACTTTACAGTAGAAAGCATTTGATGCATTAAAAGTGTGCTATTCATTACGATATTTAATTAGTTAGGATAAGACTTCAGTTGCAGACACAGCACACCGATTCGCAATAAAAGTTCTGCTAAGAAAACTCAAGCCCTCTTGTTTTCATCAAGATGTTGGAAGTCAAAGTCCAGTGGTAATCAGGAACACTTCATGTTGGGGGAGGCCCTATGGCTTGGGAGAGAATCACTATGCATTTTCTGAGGTCTTTGACAAGAAGCAGATGTCTTTTTTTACTAGCAGACAGTGACAGAAGCTCTATCTAGTACAAATAATATATCTAATATATATCTAATGTATACTATCTCTATATATAATATATATCATATATATATATACACACACACACACACACTCAGCATTATATTCCATTCATCGTCTAAAGTATAATCACTTTTCCTGGTTGCAAATAGGTTCAAAAGTTAATACGTAGTGACTAGACCAAATCTTTGGCTTTCTCTTGGCTACGTATACTACTTAGTCATTTAACACACAAAATTTTTGTGACTCTATTAATCTACCACTAACTAGAAATGGCATTCACCAGTGGCCTTTTTAGCACAAAAATTGTTTTAACCTTATGGTTTTTCCTCCATCGCTATTGCAAATGAATGTAAAAACCAGAATAGCATAAGATCGTGGCTTAGGACAAAATACGTGCACTTTGTTACACACAGAGGAGCTGGACAGGAAGCAGTGCAGTGTCTAAAGAAGAACCACTGTGTGCAGGGCACCAGGCAAACGTCCACCACTCTACATGGGACCCTTCCTGCTGCCACTCTTCCCGGATAACAGGAAGATGGTAAGACTCTTCCCAAGATGGACCCACGTCCCCTGTGCGTGAACAGAATGTTCATGAGACAAAGCAAAACACAACTGGGGGCAAAGAAGGAAACAGAATCTAGGAAAATTCCAAACACAAGTTAAGACTTTGAACAGATGAGAGGTGAGGTCCTACTGTGTGTCTTACACAAATCTGATTTGTGGGCAATGTGTACCACACTCGAGATTAGCTAGACTGTCATACAACAGTCTACCCGTCAGCTACAAAAGAGGTCAGCGTTCACATACGTCCAAAAATACAATCGTTCAAATAAATACACGTCTCTTCAGGGCCGGAAAAACCATGTCTCTCATATAGAAAATAATGACAAAGAAAGAAGGAAAGGTACCTTGATGTAACAACTTTCTTCTGTTTTTCCAAAACAGGATCCACCCAGGCTACCAGCACAGATTGGGACGATATTACCCGGACATTGATGTCTTCAGGTACATCCAGTTCATCCTCTTCTGCAATGACAGTTGTGCACATGGAAAGGCTGTCCCCAACAGTAGGCTCTGCCCTGAGTCCCTCTGGTCCCCAGAGTTTATTTTTTTAATTGCTTATGCTTGAGGTAGATAAAATGAAATGAATAGAAAGTCAAGCAATTATTTGACTGGTCAATGCAGAAAACCCAAAATCCCCACTCTTCCTCTTCTTAAACACATTCTAAGCTGCCTAACCCAATCGACATAAGAACAGTAGCACAAAAAGAGGTGCTTTGCCCTTGGTCAGAGATACTCCAAATCACTCAGCGTTTTCTCAATATACACCGTGAGTTTCTGGGAAATAATGCAATTTTTACAGGAGGCAAAAGTTTAGGGGAAGAAGGGGTCAATTCAGAGCATTTCCTGGGCAATCATGGCATGAAATAAAAATTCTAGCTCAACGATTGCACAAGTCACATTGAGTCCAAGGTCCTTACAATTTAGAATCTGTGATTCCAAGGCAGATTAAAAGTAATATTCAGACAGAAAAGAGAATTCAGTTTGCCAGTTTCCAATGGAATACAGTAACGTCACAAAGTTTATAGTTTTTGTTCAATCTGTAACACCGAGACTCACAAGATGTCTTCAGTTTTGCTTTTAGTCTCTTGGAATTTTTGGGGGTTTTTGTCTGTTTTGTGTTTTTCTTTTCATCTTTCAGGGATCATGTTTCAAAAGGATGTGGCTTTCACTACAAGTAGGGGAAGGTGGAAATATGGAGCCTGTTAGAAAAGTGATACAGGGACTTCTTCTAGAGCAGCAATTAAAGAATTTAAAAAGTGAAACAACATACATGTGGGATTTTTCTTATACAACGTACCATTCTAATAATTATCAGTATAAAAGTATAATATATAGATATATGCTATATTATATAATTCAAATAAATTGTGAATTCATGAAAATCATTACGCTGTAGGTTCCCTCTTTAAATTAAGGGACATGAATCAGAAAAGGTATATTTAATTTGTTACTATATGATTGATATAAAAAATATCTGTTGAATGGATGTGGAAAAAAGTATCCCTTAGTAAGTAACCAATGATCAGGCTACCAGCAAGACACTACTACAATTTTTCTCACTCTTCTCAATGCTACTTTTAGGCAATTTTAGCTGAAATACAGTTTGAGTGCGTCTCTTGCACGCTGCCCCCTCCACACCTACTCGTCCTTCTCTCCCTTTGTTCCCAGCCTCTCACCAAGGGCAGCTTATGCATGGAGCAGACTGTGCCCGTTAAATGGAGTAAATGCTCGGCACTCCTATCATGACAGATCTGAAGCCATTCAAATATACACAGAGATAGATTTCATCACAGGAACACTCTAGCCTCTGAGTAGAAAAGAAACACACAGGCTTCCAAAATGTGACCAAGTCTGCCCTGCTGTTTCCTTTTATACTCAACAGAATCCATGTGCATTGTCGCTCAGCCAGCATCATTCAGAAACAAACAAGCCCTAGACCATGGCTTGACCAGACGCGTCCTTGGAGACATACCTGAAATCTTCCGCTTTGTTAGGGCAGCCCTGTAGACCGGCTGACTCTGCCCCCGGGAGTTCAGGGACTGCAGCGAGACCACGTACACTGACTCGGAGGCTGTGGACCAACAAGCAGGAGATGAGGTTCTGCAGCTGGTTTCCGGAAAGCACACCCCTGCTCGTCTGTTCCTCTCCTCCTACCTTCTCATCTCTCTTGGGCATTCCTACTTATTCAGGAAAACTACAGGTGAGACCAAGAACTGTAGGAACTAAACTCAAAAAGAACATGATTTATGTCAGGAAATGTGGAAGGGATTTTTACCTATAATTCCTGAAAAATGGGTTTCTAGCTCATTAGCATCAAAGAAAGATGAACAATGTTTAAAAAAGAAATGAATGGAATATTTACCCACACAATTCCCTCAATTTTTTTACCTCCAAATATAGAGGAGGGAATGACTGTTTTTATTTGTCATCAAAAAGAAGGGAGAGAGACAAGAAGAGCCAGTGCACCAGGCTTGCAGCCCGGATGGGGTGCTGTGCCCTTCGAACTAAAATCCTCAGAACGGGGTCTCTGAAGATTAGCTAAGGGCAAATGGAAGAGTAAATTCATCCTTTATTTCTGGATTGTTCTTTCAGTTAGTTCACCTCCACCCCACCCCCCAAATGGTGCATTGGGCCCACTAATGTCCAACTTACCCGAAACTTGAAAACTTTATTTGGAAACAAATTACAATAATGAACTAAAACTTACAACTCTCAAGAGCTATGGAATCACGGAGTCTGAGACCCCAGTGAAACCTTGGCTAGCTTCCAATTTGACCTTCTTAGTTTACAAATAAGGACCTAAAGCCATAAACATGGATTGATTTGCCCAAGGTCACACCCCTAAAAGGACTCATAATCTTCCCTAAATCTAAAGTTGCTAATGCCCAACTCCAGGTTCTATCGACCTCGTTTCCTGTAGCAGCCTTGATCAATTCAAGAATAAAAATGAGGCAACCTGACATACCTCTAACGCACATTAACGAGGCGGCACTGAGACGCTAAAGGAAACTTCTAACACTGGTGTCCTGCCTGCAGGCATTGCAAACTTCCATATGGCAGTGGGAAAATAAACCTGTCGTTTTTACAAACAGCATGTCAAGTTAAACATAAGAGGAGACTCGTGCTCAGAAACACACACTGAGAGCCCTGTTTACGTAAAGTAAACTCCTGAAGTCTAATCGCATTTCAAGGGAAGGGGCAATACTGGACAACCTGCTCCCTCCCGTGTGTGTGTGTGTGTGTGTGTGTGTGTGTGTGTGTGTGTGTGAATACACACGCACATAGGGCAGGTGAAACTCATACTGTGACATGAATAAATTATTTAGACTGAGGCTCTCACATCTTATTCTGTCAGAGAATTTTGAAATATATGTTTTACAAAAGGGAAGAATCCAGTTTGTAACCCTTGAATTCATAGAACATCAAACTAAACTTCTCAACATTGGAGTCCTTTCAGGTCTGTTCATTTCTTGCTGCTACTGGCAAGTACACCAAACGTCAACAAAGAAAAAACTCTGCCATTCAACCTCACAATCCACGAACATGTACAAATAACTAAGTGTGAAAAGCACTGGCTTATCATTTATCAGGAACCACCAAGAAAAGAATAATTTCCCACAATTGACTCTTTTACATATCTGCGATGCGTCTCTTCAAGTTCTTGGATTTGCTGAACGCCCAGGTTCTTGATTTGCTGTGCTCTCCAAGTCAGCTTGGCCCGAGATGATCTCAAAGGAACAGTCTACACTGCAGTAAACTGTAACAATGGTTTCACACGTACTGGGTCTAGTCTCTGTGCCGCGTTAAGCATTGCACATCAATTCTTCATTTAGTGCCGACAAAGCCCCACGAGGAAGCTACTCTCATTGTCTCCTTTTCACAGATGAGGAACCAGCTCAGTGCGGTGAACTGACCCCAGGGTCATGGCCTAAATGCAGGACTGGTCTCACACCCAGCTCTGTGTGGCTCCAAACCCCAGGCTCTTGCTAATGCAGGTGAGGAAGGGGCAGGGCCCAGGGCTCACCGGGCACTGACCCCGGGCCTGAGAAAGCACCTGACAGCTGGGTATGCACCAGTCCATCTCTTTTTCATAGAAATATAATAAAAACACAGTGGTATAAAAGCACACTTCTTTCTGTGCTCCTGATTATTGAATAAAGGGTAGAAATAAAATCTCAAAAATGACTGCAGCATCACCAGCCCAGGGACCACAGGACCCCAAGCCCCAACCCTCCCTGTCAGAGCCACCGTTTTCCCTCACTTCCCAACCTCGGCGTAATGTGGCAGAAACTACTTCTGAAGGTCCGTGGAAACGTTCTGAAGGACTCCAAATGTACACCTGCTCATTCTTCGTTACTGTCCGGCTCCCATCTCACCTGGGCTGGCTACCTCCTCTCCCTCTGTATTCCCATGCCCCCAGGGACTCCTTTGACCACAGGATTCAACACTGGCGCCCTCCCTCCCCCCGCAAAAGGCCCCGAGCTTCCTGCCTCCGGTGCCTGCTTTTCCCTCTCCAGCTGCTTTCACAACAGTGAGCACTAAGCACTCTGGGTACCGTCGGCCCTTGTGAGGGACCGCCGGGGAGCTGGTACCCAGCATAGTGCCTGACGTGGAAGATGCCCAGGAGGACATGTTTAATGAATGACTCCAAGGACCGCAGGCCCACCACTTTTCTCCAAGTTTCCTTAACGTTTGGCCATTCCTCGCAGTACCACACTTTCAATGGCATCTCGGTCATCAATGGAATTAAAATCCCATGCAGGATAAACTAAGGAGACAGGCATCCCCTAACATAGCAGGCCACGCCGACATCCACAGGAATTCTTCACATCATTCCATCCTCCTGGCCAGGATGGAGCAGGTGTCCAGTGAGACCTCCTCCTCAAGGTGACCACTTAGATCGTTCACAATGGCAAGTCCAATGCTTTTTTTTTTTTTTTCCCAACGCTTTTTATTTGTTGAAAATTCCTAAGCTAGCAGGTGGTATTGGAAGCCTCAGAGTCCTGAGCTGTCAGTTCAGGCCAGGATCAGGGCCCACCACTGACCTCAGTTCCAACATTTGCTCAAGTTCAGGAAGCAAAACAAACAAACAAACAAAAATCCTTCTGCTACACTCAGGCGAGCCAGGGGTTCACTACTGAGAAAACAAAGTTAACAGAACCAGTCAGATGAAAAATTTGTTGACACCAAAGGACATTTTAATGTGTGGTGTCTATGAAAGATGCAGAACAATGAAAACTTTCCACTTACAAAATGCTCTCTCTACAGTATCAGAAATGCAAAACTAGTGACTACTTATCTGCTGATATCCTGGGTAGAATTTGGCCTGAATCACCAAAACAGAGCCACTTACCCTGCACGGTACAACCACTCAAGGCAAGGGGTAGGCCCAGGAATGAATGAATGAATGAATGAAGAGTCCCCAGATTATTCTGTGGCTCCAGGTGTGGAGCCTCTAGCTCTGGGTCTCGCTGCTAATCCTGCAGCCAGGCTTCACGAAGCATGGACAGCTCGGGTTTCTCCATTCGCTCCCACGATCCCTCTTGTTTTCGTGCGGCTTTGAAGCACACAGGTAGCTAGTCTCTTCGGGCTGGAAAAAGTCTGGAGTCTACTTTGAGGCTTCAATGCCATGCCTGGCTCACCGCTGCCTGTGCCACCACGTGGAGACCCCGTAAAGCCCACAGAACGCCAGGCTGACCCTGTGCCATGAGCACCCAACAGGCTTTTCCAGCAGTGGGTGTGTGAGCAGAGCAGGGAAGGTAACTTCCGAGAATCTTCCAGGGAGCGAGTCCAGCCTGGCTTCCGCTCGGTGTCTCCACCAGCTCAAATCTACCCAGGTCAGTCTCTAGCCCCTCACTGCGTAGGCTGGGAGCCAAGCCACGCCTGATGACCGCGTCGTGAAGAGACCCTCGTTCCCACTGGAGTCTTGGGAAGGCCCAATAAATCCCACCCTCTTCCTTGCCTGAGCACTGATCTAATTAGAAAGTGAACAAGAATAAGCAGTGGAGGCCACAATATCTATGGCTCATACAAACTAAGCTGGAGAACACGGGGCAGGTGTACGTTCTAACAGCAAAGCCCAGAGTCAGACAGACCTTGCTGCCCCAGGAGCCCGGGCCCTCCACGACTTGGGCACAGAGGGGCAGAACAGAATGTGTACTCTGCAGCCTGGCTTCCCCCAGAGGAGGCGGTAGGGAGGGGCCGAGCCACGCTTGCCCAGCGCCTCCTGCGAAACTCATCACGTAGGTAAGGGGGCATGAGGGAAGGGAGAAAAGCAGAAGTGTTGCACGAATGTTGCAGTGTCTCCACCCCCAAGGAAGCGCCAGGCGTGAGGGATCGTTGCTGTGCCCCTGGGAGCGTGGTCCGGGTCCACTGTCCAGGCCTACCAAGGAGCAAGGCCAGCAGAGATCAGGCCTGGAACCAAGCAACCAAGCACATAACCTCTCCCGGTCACAGCCTCCACGGCTTGTGCTTTGATGCTTCCTTCACCCGATGAGGGTTTGCAAAGAGGAAGGAGGGCAGGCTGGGTCCGCAGGCTCCATCAGCTGCCACCACATTTCATCTCGATGGGATGCGAGGTCCAGTAGCCCAGGATCTAAGGTGCAGCTTAGAGAGCAAAACGATGAGAGCAGAGTCGAGATGGAAAAGCATTAGCCCCGCCCCCTCACAGCCAGAAAAATGACCCAGTGCAACTGGGTCAGGAAGCCGCTGAAGGGCACTTGTTGGGCAGCCTTGTCCCACCACTAACAGAAGGTGGAAAGAATGGAGGCATGGACGGAGGATAGAACAGAGAATGAGGTTTTGAATAACTGTAATACCTGGAAAATGAACGTTACAACTGAAATACGACGTTCTGTCATGAACAGGCTTCAAAATCTTAAAATGACAGCCAACATCATTAAAACATCGAATAGCAATGAACATGAAACTCACCTAGCTTTTTAATTTCGTGTGTTCGCTCATCCCTCGTCAGTGGAACATAATTCATCTTCCGGCCACTTTCTCCGTAGCCCAGAAGGAAGCCCCGTGATCTGCGTGGACTCTTAGCTCCAGACAGGTGAGGCGCCTTCCACGCCACGGACAGCTGGTCGTTGGAGGAGCGGACTCGGACCCGCAAGGGCTTGTTGGGCACGTCCTTTTCTTAAAGAGGACATGACACAGAGACCATTAAACAGCAAACCCTGGAGCTCACCATCAAGGATGGAAAGCGTATCCAAAGGCTGACCACCACAATTAGCAGTTGGGCTTAAAACATCCAGTTTTGGTTACCAGTTCTAGTAAGAACATCCTTCCCCCAAGGGCATCGACACTCCGTGTCCACGTTCCTCCCCACACTGCACACGGAGAGATCTCAAGGACTTAAAGTGAAAACATACTGTGTGTGAGGCTGCCAGCCAGAAATCTTGGGTGTTTTACAATGTTCCTTTTCATCTATTTCCTCTTGCCCCCTTAAAGCCAAAACTATATATCTTCCATTAAAGCAAAAGGTCAGCGGGAAATACAGCAAACACTTTCATGCTATTTTTAACTGTCCTCCTGGAAGCTTTTCCACTATACAGTTAAAAAAAAAAAAGGGCTTTCCTTGTCTTTATGGCGAATCACTAAGAACTAAATACCGCTCTCTGGTCTTGATCTTAATTTCTCTTACATGTCCAAGTCTTGCCCCTTCAGACAAACCCAGCTGCTATTCCCCATGTCTGTTGTTGCCTTCCTGCTAAATGAATCCATTTAGAGAACTCTTCTTACTAAACTGAAAATCTCAAGAATCGCTCTAGGGACTTCCCTGGTGGCTCAGTGGTTAAGACTCCGTGCTCCCAATGCAGGGGGCCCGGGTTTGACCCCTGGTCAGGGGACTATATTCCACAGGCATGCCGCAAGTGAGACTCAGCACAACCAAATTTAAAAAAAAAAAAAAAAGAATCTCTCTCATTGTTAACATTCTCAAGGCAAGGCATTCCAGTGGCCAATACTTAGTGTTCAACGTTTTGTTTTTACATCAATTTAGAGCTGATAAGCTTGGGAACAAGGGCTGTGGACCATGTGACAACTACACTGCCTGGTTCTGACAGTGGGCCACATTCTAGCCCTTTCTGGGGCTCCAGTTACCTAATGAGTTTCCGTATATCAACCCCGCCATCAGTTCTGACTAATTTTATTAAACTGGCAAATTCCCACCTAAGCTAACATTTCAACACTAAGACAAAATACAAAAACAAATGTCATGAGTTAGTGAGTTTCAATAGCACAGTAAATAGCCATTGGAGATGGTTATTCCGAAAACCCAGACACCTGGCTCCAATGTCTTGAATCGAACCAAAAGGAATATCCTTTTGAATATTAGCTGGATCTATCTAATCAGTCACTGGGCACCGCCATTCCTAAAGGCTACTGAGAGAATACCGTATAACGGTTCAACAAATATTTTCCCCAGTTCACAAAGTAGAGATTACTGAGATTTTTTTTGTTTTTAATCCAATAATGTAGTCAATGAACTAACTATACAAAACTTGGTCTTGCACCCTGGTGATGCGAGTGTAACCACTTTCACTGGGGTTATACTACAATTTCAATGTTATTCCAAGTTCAGGGGTGGGCTCTCCATTTCAAGGTCTAGCCTCTATAAAAATTAGGGACCTCCAAGCAACTACAGAAATGACAAATATGCTTATCGCTCTAATTCAAAAGAAAATAATTTGCCCAAAGTGTTCAGTACCAATAGTCCAAGTCATTAACGCCACAGCATTGATGAATCGAACGAGTTCCTGTATTAATCCTATGAGTTGCTTACTCTTACGAGTTCCTAGTGGAATCTCTTGTTACATACTCATAACAACGTGACATCCAGTGTTTCTAGGAAGGTACAGGCTGGCAAATCTTGTTAAGTGTTGGGGGTGACTGTGGACATGGATTTTCTCCGTCAGCATGTGTCACTGCTGAACAGACTTTGTGTGCGGCGAGGGTAAGAATAGTTTTTTAAACATAAATAGGGAAAATATCTTGTAAAAACCATTTGTGGAAAGCAAAATCTGGAAAAGGAGGAGCATGTTTAGTCTCAATGAAGCTTTGGTTTGGTTTTTGAAGTTAGCACATTTTTGGAGGACATTCCTCGGAACAAAATACACAACCGAGTTTAACTTTTCAGGGATGGAGTTTGTGTCATTTTCAGATTTATGCAAAGTTATGAAATAAACTTGACATGAGCCATAAGCAGGGGGCTAGAGGTCGAGAGAAGAAATTTTAAAGGGAGCAAAAAACCTTGCTTCGTTCTCTTTACATCTTCTAAGTCATGTTTTACTCTGTGCGCCCCCAGTACAAACTATCACCACCCACAAAACTGAAGCCCCTCTCACGAGTGATGCCACGGCCCCTCCGAGGTGAACCCCTTGCGCTGGTGTTTGGTTCCAGAGTGTCCAGCTTTGGGCAGGGGTCAGGGCTATGTTTTTTAAAACGTCTATAAGGTGAAAACGATCTCTGCCAACAACATACGACGCTTACTTTACTTTTAAGAAAAGCTCATACCTCCTCGAGGGAACCTCAGTGACGCGGGGGTGAGACATGACTCCTGTTCAGGCTGCCACAGGCCATTGGCTCTGCTCGCTTTCCCAGTGGGACTGGCAGCTTCCCCCCAACCCACCTGGCTACCACAGCCTATCTCCCCAGCGGCAGCAGTAAACGCAGTGGGTGTCCACGCTGCTGTCACCGACTTGACCGGCCTCAGGGCTGCCCTCCACAGCTCCTGTGCTAAAGCCCCGTGGGACACAACCACACTCCCGTCCTCTGCGTTAGGCAGCGTATCAGCGTGGGACTTCCGGGATGATCTCCAGCAAAATGGGCAAAGCTACCGAAAACACACGCATGGGTCTCGCAGGAGTCAGCTGAAAAATAAATTACTGACCAGAGGTGGCATTCCCCGCTCTGAGGCTCTGCCCCTGTCCTGGGACCCTTCCAGCCTCCCATTTTACGGTGGAACCAGCGTCCTTGGAGAGCGCACTTTTACGGGGGGACCTTGGGGAGTGTTGTAGGGCTGGGCTCCAGGACAGACAGCCCCTGACACTCAACAGCAAAATTCTGAACAAACAGTAATAAGGAAAAAGACCACTGGAATGCCCCCAAATGACAGGGTCCCTGAGGAGGAGAAAGGCGTGTTTCCAGGAACAAGGAGCTCGGTCCCAGACGGCACAGGTTTTTGCCTGAGGTCCTGACCCATGCCAGGCCCACTGAACGTCGGCCATGCCTCCTCCTCGGACTGTGCAGGCTTTCCCCCAGGCTCCAGCCTGCTGTCTAACCCTCCACTCCAGGGTTGGAGGACGAGGCGAGGCCTGCCGAGCAAGCTCTGGGAACAGGGCTGAGGCTACAGTACAACCAGCCACACTGACTACCGTCTACACAACCTCCCAGTTTGTCACGAGCTCTTGCGTGGCTCACTTTAAGTGTCCTTCCAACATTTCCCAGGTGAGTAGGATCGATGTCATAATCCCCACAAGAAAACTGAGGTTCGAGAGGTGAAGTAACAGACCCAAGGCCACACGGCTAAGTGCCAAGCAGCGACCTGAATTCAGCCACTGAGGCCAAGTTCCCTTCTTGTCCACCTACGCCCCCTCCATTCATGCTCTCCCCTTACCCACGAGCCATCCCACCAAACACCCAACCTCTTCTGCTAATGAATGTGGGACAAGGGTTCTGAGCTGGACAGGCCCCCTTCCGAGTGAGAGCATAATGCCTTGCACAGTAGGCATTACACGTGCGTGTATGCGTTTTTTTTTAATGGATCAGACAGTATACTCAGCAGGTAGCTAAGGAACCAGACAAGGCCCCTCCCCCAAGACTGTCCCAGACAACTGCCCCCAGACTGCGCAGAGGCCGCTGACTCTGGAAACCAGAGTGAGGTGACAATGTCATCCCTCAACACACAGCCCTCCATCCTTCAAATCTCTGAGTTTAGAAAAGCCAACCACAATTTTTTTCAAGTACTTTCAAATTTTCCTTCCTTTAAAATTCTGGTGATACATACTTTCAACAGCTTTTATAGATCTTTTATAGATCATCTGGGAGTCCTCTTTTAAGCTGATGCGCACATGAAGAAAAACTATTCATATGGTTCAAATTCACTTGCAAGGAGATTATCTGTTTTCTCTAAACCGTATGTGATAGCCTCACAGAAGCCTTCTGAAATTTTTCTAATAAATCCCTGTAAATCTGTTATCTTGAAAACAGGAAGTCACAATTGCCAAGAGTAGTCAAGTTCACATCCACTAGTGCCGAGTGTATTTTAAACTTGGCAGGACAGACTCCGTCCATCACTCTGGGTACCACACAACCAGGTAGATGTTGCACAGAACGGGTCGATCACAGAAGACCTACAGTGATTACACACCGTACACTAGGCAGGTCAGCTGGGTGAAACAATCGCCATGTAGATTATGATAAGTATCCAAAAGCCAGGCACAATTAGGACGTCTCTCCCAGGACTTCCCTGGTGGCGCAGTGGTTAAGAATCCGCCTGCCAATGCAGGGGACACAGGTTCTAGCCCTGGTCCGGGAAGATCCCACATCCCGCGGAGCAACTAAGCCCGTGCGCCACAACTACTGAGCCTGTGCTCTACAGCCCGCGAGCCGCAACTACTGAGTCCACACACCACAACTTCTGAGGCCTGTGCACCTAGAGCCCATGCTCCGCAACAAGAGAAGCCACAGTAATGAGAAGCCCGCGCACCACAACAAAGAGTAGCCCCCGCTCACCGCAACCAGAGAAAGGCCGCGCGCAACGAAGACCCAACGCAGCCATAAATAAATGTATGTATAAAAATAAATAAATAGAAGAATGTCTCTCCCGATTTGTATCGCCAGCTATGCAAACTGGCAAGTATTCTGAAATTGGAGGGAATTAAAATCTGTTTTTATCACAAAGAAAAAAATCCAAAATTCAACATGACGCTTTGCCCGTTTACAATTCAAGGCTTCGTTAAACGTGTCTAACCTGGGCTTCCACAGGCTCAGAAGTAGGGGTGTGAATCTGAGTGTACCTCTCACTGCCTGTGTGATTTTGAGAATCCTCCCCGAACCTCAATTTCCTCCTCTGTAAACTAGTGTCTAGCACACTGGGTTTTGTAATCGAATCCACGTAATTTCACATCGTACTGGCATCTATCAAGCACACAGTGCCTGTTGTGTTTGTGGTCGTGATAAAAATGAAATCGCCCATTTATCAGACTCAGTGGATGGGTGGGTGGCTCCTTCCGGAAAGTGAGCTGTGGGTGTATCACAAAGCCTTTCGTGATGCCTGACACACAGTGGGCACTAAAAAAATGGGTTCCAAAGAACCAGACATGAGCAAAAGAGATGGACTTACTGCCAAAGCCTCTAAAATATGAGGCTGTCTCCATCCAGTGACTTTTTTGCACCATAAATAGAAAGCACTGTTCATTGCCTTCATCAGCATCTCAGTTACCAATCACTCTGAGCAGGTGCCTCCTCTTCGTTGGCATAAAAGTACACGGCCACCGCTGTCTGGGACCGCTTTCCCCGGCCTGGTCTCAGCTAGCAGGACGTTCTCGTTTTCCAGGAGAATGTGAGGGATCACTCAGTCTAGAGCTTCGCAGAGTAAGTGGTCTGTCCCACTTACGGACCAACCTGACTCCCACTGTGCTGACCTCCAAGCTTTGAGAAGATGGCCCTTATCCTCATGCCGGGGTGCCCACTGGCCTTCCACTTGCCCAGCCTCTGCCCCAGGCAGCCTCCCCGGCCTCCCCAAGCAGCAGACCTCAAGGCCACCAGGGACACTGGTCGGAGGGTGGGCAGGATTCCAGCCGCGAGGCGCCGTCCTCAGGCTGCATTGTGCATCAGAACACCTGAGGGCTTGTGAAAACACACCCCCCTCCCACGTCTATCTGTCTGGGTGAGATTCCAGAGCTTGTATGTGCTTTTGATGAATAAGCATGATTAGGAAGTGGAGAGGGGGCAGGAGAGGGGGAGGGAAGATGCGTTAGAGGGGGTGACGTGAGCTCTCTCAGCCGGAGGAGACAGACACGCGCTTTGCTGCCCTCAATGTGAGTCTGGGTCCCCTGCCCCCCCAACACGGGGGCAGGTCAGCAACACCTCACAGCCTCTGTCTGCCAAGGGCTCCTTCTTCCTGGCTGAATTCTGACATAATCCTCCTGCAACACCTCTGATGAGTCCCAAAGCTCTGCAGGACCTCAGTACATTTAACGATGTACCGACTTGTTGTCTATTCGGACAGGCCCAGCTATTTAACAAGGAGAAAGGAAATCTCGCGGCTTCATTTTGGAATAGCGTCTGTCAGAGCATCACCAACCTTCCTAATCTATTGGATCCCTACGACGTAAGTCATTTGACAAGCACCCTCACAATAACCCAATAAACACCCCACTGACAGACAATAAAAGCGAGGCTCAGGAAGATTAAGGGAGAATCTTGACGCCGGGCAGCAAGAGGCACTAAGCTGGCATCGGAACCCAGGTCTGTCGGAGCTGTAGCCCTGTTCCCTGCACTGTTATTCTGAAGCTCACGGCGGCTGCAGGGCTGGCGTCGCCAGCAGCACGCTGTGGCGTAAGCGTGGCGCCCGTCCGGGTCGAGGGCCCCCTTGGTGCTTCTCAGACACCTCTGGTGAAGGACGGGTCTGCAGAGGCAGGCGTCACCACCTAAGACTTTCATGCCGTGGGTACCCCTGCTTCAGAAGATGCCAGCCAAGCTCCTTCCCAAGGGCCTGGCTGCTCTTCAGGGAAGTTGGGTCCATCTGTTCCGTCAGGATCCACTCATCACACTAGTCCCCTTACATTCATCCGTGTTTCCGTCTCCGAGGAGCGACCATCTGACGAAAAGCCAAGTACTTGGTCAGCTACCCCAGTGGCCTGGCTGCCTGACTCATCCCGGGAGGCACTGTGGACACCAAGGGGAGAATGCGTGTGACAGGCACGCATCTCAGCGTCCTTCAGAGACACCAGAGCAGCACCCCTAAACCATCGTCTGGAGTCAGTCCATCGCTGCTGCTTTTTGAGGGGTTGGGAGAAGAGAGAAGGTCTTGAAAGAAAAAAAAAAAAACCAAAAAACCTTGATCTCCCCCGAGCTGATCAATGTCAATTACGAATCATGTTAAGGATTGGGGAAGCCTTTTATAAAGCATTTAAAACTAACTTTCAATACAGACAAACCCAAGTGCCCTCGGTTTAAGATTTCTGCCGCCCCCCGTCCAGGTTTCACAGAGACTCCTCTTTCCTGCTTCCTAGGACCACGCGGGGACAGCCAGGCTGTCACCAGATGAGGAAGCCACAGGGAGTCCTACTCAACGTGGGGTATAGAAAGGGATGGTGCAGTTAGAGGCCAACCCCACAGGCCAGTGGGGTCCACAAAATCCAGCAGGACTGTCTCAGAAACAAAGCAAATGCTTCAGCCAACCCGGGACCGCTCCACTCCAACCATGTTGTTTTGTTCGGCTGTTTGTTTCACAAAAGTGCTGGTTCACTTTACCACTGAACAGAGCTCCTCAGATGCTTCACCAAGGTTTATGTAACAGCAGAGAAAATGAGCTCAACCCCCAGGAGCCTGGAGCGTGGCAATTCAGCCCCAATCTCGGTTTTATCCCAAAATTGCATTTGAATTTTATAGAATACTCTATAATATTTTGGTGTCTGTTTTAAAGTCAAAAATAACATTTTAAATAACCGGCCATCAAGAAACCACTAGCCGTCGGATCTGCGTCGTTTACCTCATGCCTTCCTGGACTCCTGGCAGTGCCACGTTCTCCCGAGTTCTGAGAACCCAGTTTGAGAAGCCCCAAGAATGACCAGTACGTCAGCAGCTTCAGGATGTCAGCCAAAAATGTCCATCAGTGGCTGACTCTGACCCCAGTGGTGCTATGAATATCAGTGAAAATTACACCATCAGTGTCACCGCACAGGACTGAGGCTGCAAAGGCCAGGTCGCCCCACGATGGCAGCCAGCAGGACATTAACGACACAGGCAAACTCTGCACAAGCTGGCGACGAAGCCGTGCTCTACGACCAGAACAAGAAATCAGCAGTCCTATAACTGTTTGCATGGACACATCCCTCAGTGTTACAGATCATAAGCCCTTTGAGGGGCGTCTCTCCCTACGTTAAGCCAATAATTTTTCTCCACCACCACGAAGGCAGAGCTAAGGTCTCTGCGTCCTACTCAGGGCAGTGGCTCAACTACAAGCCTGGAACAGTGACACAGTTGCCGACGTGCTCAGCCACCTGCACCGGGGCCTAGGGTGAGCCCTTGCCTGGGCCCAGCTCACTCACTCCCCATCCCTGGCCCAGCCTCACCTGCCTCAGGGTGGAAGGAAGGACGGGGACCTCCTGCAGGTGACCCGCTGCAAAGCTTCCTCCACGAGGGATGTGAAAACACATCATTAGAAGCATCTGCTGGGCCCATCTGGTGATGCTTCAGTTCTCAGCCACACTTCCTGAGGACTCAAGAGGGCCACAGAAAGCAAAGGAGGCAATCATCCTCTCCTGAGCTCCTTAACGGCTGAAATGTGGACACCTGGTGTTTCCTCACCTCACAGAGGACACAGAGCCTGCTGCTCGATGTAAGCTAAGAGGAAGGGGTGTTAAAAATCCTAAGAAAAATTATTCAAAGCTTTTTTCTGGTTTGGTTTGTTTTAGTCTAAAGCTCTTCTGCATTTGTTTCATTTGGGAGTAGGATACTCAGCAATGCAGTTGTTTCTGGGTGTGAAAGACCTTTTTCCTATTCATTATTTCAATTTTTAGCGCTCTCCAACATGCAAATGAAAGATCCCGTTACAATATATGAATAGGTTGACAACTGAGAAAAGAAAGTGCTTTCCTTCAGGACGGACAGCTTCCTTTGCAGGGAGCCTGTATGAGAAGCTGCAACCCTCTTCAGTGACATCACTGCTCCTCCCACCCTCTTTTTCACTCAGACGTCGAAAGAAAAGCCGGTGACAGATACGCAGTCAGAAAGTGGCATCCAGCCCCCAAGACGCTGGCCTTATCGGGCCGGTAGGTTTATTAAGTACTGCAGGTTCCTCTAAGACTTGACGGCAAGGACGGCCGACATTCCATTCAAGGCCACACACGTGGGGACAGTGGGGACAGTTCATCTCCCCAGCTGTCCACAGCCCCTGCCCCACCCACTCGAAGCAGCCACTCACCAGCCTCTGAAATACGCGCCCATCCATGGGAGGAAAGGGCCTCTCTCACAGTCGCTGGTTTCCTAACAATTCACTGAAGGGGAAATCTGTGCACAGATATTTACACTCATCAGTGTAGACATGGAGATGAAACACCGCAAAATGTGGGTTTCAGCCCTGCTGCCCTGGAAGGCTGCTCACCACTGCTGCCTCTTCCGGGCAGCTGGCCGGCGCTGAGTCCTTCCCATGGCATTCTTGTTTGGGCTGAGACTCCCGAGTTCCCACCCAAGAACGTCTGGCTAAATGACGTTCAACAGCTCCGCACACAAGCCTCTACTGCCTACTTTTTATGATTAAAGAACAACCTCTAAGGCTGGTGAAGTCTAACCGCATTCTGATGTGAGAGGCGGCTTTGAAACAGGCCCTCACGTAGAGACCTGAGCCCCGGGATGAACGTGGAGAGAGGTAACCCCGCAGCAGGTGGATCTGACCGTGTCTTCACAGCGCAGCCAGCCCTGAGGAACTCCAATCTCCAAATGCATTCAACGCCATCCTTCCCCCAGGCCCCGCCAAGAAATGGGGGGCAAAGAACTAGGATCTCTGACTAATGACAGCACCGCAAAGTGACGACAAAGTAGCCTGCCCGGGGCCAGCCCCAGAGCCAGCAGCTAAACGGGAGGGGGGTGCCCGACCTCCTGACACACTGCACGTCCTCCAGAGCACAGGCGTGGAGAAGACGCAGCCTCCAAATTCATTTCACTCAACAAGCATGTCTTGAGCACATACTGTGCGCTTGGCCCGGGCTCTGGAGATACAAAGATGAGTAAATCATTTTGCCCTGCCCCAGAAGAGCTCACCACCCAGACCAGGAACCACAAACCAGGTCTGCCCTGTGCATTGCACACTTAAAAAAACACTAATAATTGCATGAGAGAGCTACTGAAAATATAATGTCACAGACAGTATTAATTCCCTGTGGGCCAAAGAATTGTTAAATTGAAACCAGTGCGTGCAAAGAGGACAGTCTTTGATTCATAATTAAAAAGTTTGAACTGGGCTACACTTAAAGCTCAAGTCCAACACTCAGCAGCCCCGGGATCTGGCTCCAGGATTATCTGACGACCGCCCAGGGCAGCAGTGCTGTCTGTGGTTCGCCTATTGCTGCACCACCCAGGCTACTCTCTCCCAGAGTCATACACACACACATCAGTTTAAGTGAGTGACCACGACCGTCTCCTTGGCTCACTTGGCAGAATGCCTGCCATTTGCAGCCAGAGAAGGGGAGGGTGCCACTTCCAGCGTATCACTGGAGACAGTTCTTTATCCTGGGCACCCTTGTGCATTCAGTCACCACCCCAACACCCAGAAACTATAATGCAGTGTTTCTTCCTTGGCTAATACGCTTCCTGGATTTGCTGACCTAAGACACTCCAAGTAGGGTGGAGACTAAGGGAAACAGCTATTTCTCAGGAACGCTTCCCAACTGCTTGCAAAGCTTAGGATCACTCATTCAAAGTGCCTTAGTGTCATTAATTCATGACATTTCAAAGCTGAAAGGAACCCTAGAACCTTAGAAGGAAGCTTAGAACCTGAGAAGCTTCTTAGAACAGAGCCTGGAGCCTTCCTGGGGAGCCCCATCGTTGTATGTCTGAGGGGCTCAGAAGGTCAGCTCTCACTGTTGGCTAAGCCTGAGTCTGGGCTGCAACAGTGGGCAGTGGAGACGATTACGGTTTGATGGGTTAATTATGCTCTAAGTTAAGAGATTAGGGAAGGAGCCCATCTTAAGACAATGGGTTAGAATTTTCAAATTCCACATCAGTCACATCTATATAAACAAACTAGCAAGAAAATGTACCTGGAGATGGGTGCTCATTTTGATGAACTACTGATAGAAAAGACCAAAACGCATGCTCGGGGCATGCCCTCCTGATATGTCCACAGACATTTCCTATGAAAGGAGTGCCAGGGAAGAAAGGGAAGAGGCCAAGCTTTGGTTTTCGGGGTTTCATAGTTTCACTGTTTCAGCGTCAAATAATTTGACACCTGTTCCAATCAGCTTTTGAGCCAGCTCCTATGGGGGAGGGGAGGCTCCAAAGTTGAATGCGACCCCAGAACAGCCCTCGGGTCTAACCACGCTTGCAAAGAAGCTTTCCGTGTCTCAAGTCAGCCTGAAAGAGAACAGCAAACTTTCCTCAGAGCCAGCAGGAGGGAAGGGAGCCGTGAAGGCTTAGAAGTCAAGAGGGGGAAGACAAGAGATGTCACCCTGATGACCTTTACTCCCCAGGGAGGCAGGAAACAAGGTTACTTGCTAGAAGTGATAGGAAGGCAGGTGGGGTAAGGAGCCTGAAGAAAGTGGCCAAATTTTGGACTAGCCACTGTGGGAGAAAGAAAGGAAACTGAGTAAGGACAAATCATTGCCGAGCAGAGCCGAGGGCCCAGATGAAGTTAGAAAACCAGCTATAAGAAGCTGTCACAATGCATACCAGCTTAGCTCTTTATTTCTCCCACAAGGCTCAGCAGTTAGCACGCAGGAGGGAAAACCAGAGAGCTGCGGGGAGGGGGTGTCTGGCATATGGCCATGCTGACACGAGTGCGGCTGAAATGCTGGGGACCCAGATAAACTAAGCAAGAAAGGAGCCAGGAGACGGCTTCTGGACTCTGGAAAGGGGAAGGGTCTACAGACCCAAAGCCTGATTGGATCTGAAACAAGCTTCTGACATGAGGGCACTGAAGAAGTGAGATGATGGGGAATTTCATGATTCTAGATTGTGGAGGGGAGCAGCTTCATCTTAAGTGACAGGAGTGAGACTATCAAAGGGACCATTGTCACGGAGGTGGATGCAGTCCAGGACATAGGTGTGGCAAGGCGCACAATAAGCTAAGTGCCCTCAAGCTATCTGGATTCAGGGAGCAACCTGGGGATCAGGGGGTGACTGTGATGAGGAAAGTAATGGCTGGACCACAGGTATCATGCCAGTGTTGGTTGAAAATGGCCTAAGAGAATTGTGAACTCTGTGCTGAACTTGAGTCTGAGCTATAATTTAACTGTAAAAAAAAAAAAAAAGTAAGCTTCATGAACTAAGTATAATGTAAAGAAAATATGAGGCATCAATCTGACTTTTATTTTATGTCTCGTTTGGGCACCATCGCTTAAGGAAAGCACAAAGGACTAGGTTGCTAGAAAACCATAACATTATTAAAAATACATGTGATCCTACTGAGAGCTAAAATTTCCCAGCTGAAGAGCTAGTGAGAGCAGATGAATTGTCCTCTGAGGCCCCGGGCTGGCTGGAAGCAGAGGTGGACCGTGGTCCTCATTTTGACTCCCAGTGCCTGGTTCTGCACAGAGCAGATTACCCAGATCCCGTCACAGGAAAAAAGCTAAAACAACTTCAGAAAAGTCTGCAGGAAAACTAAATAATAGGATTCCAATAAGTGAAGGGACTTGCAGCACCTCTTCCCTGGGACGAAACAAAGGCAGATGGGTTTACAACTCAACAGGAGAGACTTTACATTTACATACTAAGAACACTTTCTAACAAAAAGATATGCGATGAGCTACCCGAAGAGGAGGTCTAAACTTCTGCCCTAGAGTTGCAGTTTTGCTTGGTCCTATCGTTTTCTGAGTCCTGAGAGCGTCCACATTTGCTTGAGTGACCATCTGAGAACCACTCAGGTCCAGCCCACCTCCAGGACTCCCTGCGCGCTTTTCCTCCCCGCTTGTGGCTTCTCAGACAGTCCCCATAGGCTCTCAGCCATCTTACTGGCACCCCCCAGGCTCCGCCACCCTGCTTGTCCTATTTCACAGCGCTGCTGGTTTTTCAAAGAATCTATGATTCTGCTACAGGCTAAATTTTGTGTCTCCCCACCCCCCAAATTTTTATGTTTAAGACCTAAACCCTAGTTACCTCAGAATGTGACTGCGTTTGGAGACTGGGCCTATTAAGAAGTGATCAAGTTAAAATGAGGTTATTACTCAGGTGGCCCTAATCCCATCTGACTGGTGTCCTTAGAAGGAGCAGAAATTTGGACAAAGATACCCAGGATGCATGCCCACAGAGGGAAGACAAGCCAAAGAGAGACAAATCCGCTGACACATGAGGAGAAATCAAATCTGCTGACACCTTGATCTTGGACTTCCAGACTCTAGAACTGTGAGAAGATAAATATCTATTGTTTAAGGCAACCAGTCAGCGATATTTTGTTATGGCATCCCTACCAAACTCATACAGGTTGTATGCATTACTTTTTGCTTACAGGTTTAGTGTCTTTCTTTCCCACTAGAACGCAGTCTTCATTAAGGCCATTAAGGCCCTTGTCTATCTTATTCACTGTGGCGTCTTTTGCACCCAGAACTCTGCCTGGAAAGCCGCAGGCCCTGAATGAATGAATTAAATAATTAAAGTCCTGTTTTTAAGTAAAGACCATGAGGTGAAGATAGATTCCAGCCAGCAAAGGAGGCCTTCTGAAATCTGAACTGAAACCACTGTTTCCAGCAGAATAAAAGAACGGATTTTCCTCTGGTTTCAAATAAACACCGGAAGAACGTGAGGTATTACTGATCAAAGCACCAGAGCCAACCCCTGGGGCCTCACACCAGGTGCAGATGCTAATGTCTGCGTTTCTAGGACAAATCCCTTCCTTTGCATGAAGATACCTGGAATTCAGAATAGTACTTCTTTTGTTTAACAGGATTATCATATATTAACAATTTCCTCAGAAAAATAGCATAGCATATTTCCCAGGCCATATTAAAAAAGGTACAGATGCATGTTGATCCCTTACTGATAATTTCCCATAAATTATTTTTTTTTCATTAACAATGAAATGTAATTCTTTTCTGGAGCACTGTAACCAAGTCTATGCATTCTGTATATGCATTTTTTTAAGTTCTGCTTTATATCATATACTGCAAAAGGTTTTGGCTAGCAATTTCTTCCAGCATCTTTATTAACATCATGTATGGCAAATACAGCGTTATGTATCATAGCAGAGCGTTCTTTGGCAACTAGGGCCTACAGAGGCTCCTGCAGAGAGGTTAAAGGATCTCACAGTCCATAAAACCAAGAGTGAGCTGGGGCATGATCGTCTGTGGTTCCCAATTCCCAGGGTTTCTGTCACATGTGCTTACTCAGAAAGGACACACACACCCACTCTCACACACACACCTGTTTCTATTAAAGAAGGCATAAGACATTAACTACTTAAGAAAAAGTAAGGAAATTACTTGTTCTAAAACTGCCATTCAGAAAACTCTATCAGGAAGATGATAAAAATAAAATGGTTTTTTAAAATACAAAGTATAAAATTCAAATGCAAGGCACAGTACATCTGTCAGTAAAAGGTTTATGTGTGCCTGTGAATGTTTACACGTGTATCTTTAGGGGAAGACAACCTCTGAAATAAACGTCCTTTCCTATTTTGCACATTTTCTAGGTGTACTACTACCTTCTTGACTCTTGTACTGTCAATGTCTTCCAAGGTTTGATCCTTGGCTTCTACTCTTGTCTCTCCTAATTCTCACCCACTCATCACTCTCCCTGCTTTAGTTCTCCCTCTACAGCATGACTCCTAAACCCATAGCTACCTCTTGTTTCTCTCTTCCAACTTTCAGGCCCTCATCTCCAATCACCTATAAGACATCGCCACTACATCCCCTCACATCCAACGTATTTAAACAAGAACATATCACCTTTCCTAGAAATCCAGTTTCCTTTTCTGGTTGCTTTGTTCTTCCACTCTCTTTTTGTCTAAAGCGGACTTTGAAAACTGCCTACACCCATCAAATCTGACCTGAGAAGCAGATTAGGGTCATTGGTTTCCACATACTCACCTTCCTCTCAACAACAATACCAGATCGATGTATTTAAAACACTGTTCCTTGCCACACTGCCTTTGGGATATCACCCAACCACACTCTGAAATAACTGCTTTCATTTTGCATTATTGTTTAACCATGAATCAAATATATTCATGAAGCACACAGGAAATGTCAACACGTCTCTCAACAAGTAAAACAATATGGCCAGACAACATCAACATCCAAATGATAAAACACACATATATACAAATATGAAGCCGAGATGGAAGGCAGGTTATCTAACATATCACAAAATATCCCATGGATAAGAAAAGAGAGAAAGCCTTGATGCAGCATGTCAGCCAATCAAGGCCACTGTTTGGTGGGCCCCATTCATTTCTGCATCCACAGGTAGAAGAGGTGCAAATATCCTCATCGGGCCAGGACTGCCATCTCAACCACCATATTTGCCTGTTAACAGCGCAACAGCAACCCCAGATGTAGACGAAGACATGCCCCCACACCAGAACATGGAAGAGCAGTGAGGAGTGCAGACTGCAGACTGGCTGCAGTCTGGTCCATCCGGTGCAGAGCAGATCGACCAAAACCGTGCGGCATGTGTGTTAGTTTAGCGATGGGAACCGGATGAAGGTTTGTGAGCACATGTGTGTGTGACAGAAGCACGGCCCTCTTTTGAGATGGTGCTTCGGTGAAGACATGAACCGAATGAGCAAATAGTACCTGTGACGGTTTCATTAAATGGTCCTGGACCCTTAATGGGAAAACCATCAATCTTGATCCATTCACCTCCTAAATTAGGAAAATGTAACTTGATCGTTAGAAAGGAGGACTGTCGTATTGTCCACATTTCAGTGCATCCCTAAACGCATATTTCAATGGTCTCTTCAACAATCTTCCAAAGGATCTGCTCAGGCCATACGAGTGACTAGGCCCCTAACCTGTATGGACAACACACATTTTTGGTCTTTTATACATAGTTTACTCTAATGAGTACTCCGAAATTTAAGACAATACACTAATAACCTACATCAAAATTATTTTAAAAGAAGGGATAAATCTCTCCTAGTTTTCAATCTTTCAGCTTGCCATACAAGTCTAAAAATTTCTTGTTTGGGAACTCTTTAATGATTCTAGATTTGTATTGACCTGATGAAGCAAAGAATCTCCCAATCTAAAGTCACAAAAATACAGCCTCCAATTCTAGATAAGACTTACCAGGCAGGCTTTCAGCTCTGTAAACTGGACGGCTCACTCCACTGTTGTTTTCTGCAGTAACCAGCACAAAGTACACTACCCCCGGCTCTGAAACATATGGTTTATATCAAGCCACCGTTTCAAATCTCCAAGAATGACAATTTAAGTCACTGTCTTCTTTATACCAGTTATAACCAAATATAAAAATCTGAATTAAGTGGCCAGTCTAACTATAGCTTTCTCTCTTTTCTTTAATCAAAATCACTGACATTCATCCCAGGCAACTGAAGCACATCTGACCAAAAGAACATAAAATTTATTTAATACAAAGTACATGACATGTGTAATAAACCTGGATGCATGAACAGTCAACAAGAAAAGCTTTTGCATTTTTTTAATGTGAAATCAATGTAGGAAACAGGCATGCACTGTCCACTAGATAACTGGTTTAACCCACAGGGTTAGTAACTACGAAGAGTATTTCCCAATGGAAACTCCAAATGGCAACCTCCAAAAAATAGTGAGAAAATTTCAGTGTAACTCGTAAAGTTTAGTGCATGGGAAATCTTCATGGGAAATCTTTATTTATGCAATAAATAAAGCTACATGGAATGTTCCTCTTTTCATAATAAAATATTTCCCTTACTATGTGTACATGCTGTCTTTGACTATTTCAACAAAAATCTAGAAAAACATTTCCTGGGATCTTGGATATGCTAAGCGTGAAATAATTGGGCTTCATTTTTTGACGTGCATCTACATGTCAAGGACACATAGCGAAGGTCTCTTTGGCTGAGACCCTGAAGTTGCTGGGATGCAAAAGGAAACCTAGACACCGTGTTACAAATTGAGGGTACCCTGAACTTGCGGCTTCGAAAAGCAAAACTCTAGTAGTGCTGGTTTTCCTCCAAATGAATTATTATCTTATGAAAGGTAAGTGAAGGTGCCGATTCCTTGAAGAGATGAAAGTTTGTGGGCACTTGAGGGCATGCAGGGTTGGAGAGGTAAGAGCTCCGTCAAAGGCAATAACGTTAATTGCATTGCTCAAAGTGAGGAGTGTTCCTTTCACAAAACTTCAGTTCTCAAGCCAGAGGCCCAGGGGCAGCTACACATCTGGGACCCCTGCTATGCTCAAGACTGGTCCGCCTTCTGTCTGACCACGGCAGGGCCTGGTGGCATTGAGGGCTTGGCACGACCTGCCGGACTAACTGGGAAATGCTCTAGGTTCAGACAAAAAGCAAAACCAGGTTTCGCCAGGCGCTTTCTCTCTTCGCTCTGAGCTTATTTGAATTTCAAAGAAATGTCATCAGCGTGTCTCTGATTCTGTTCAGTTAACTCATCAGAAAGGTGCTGGGGAGACACTCTCAGTCTGCAGTGAGTTCTAGGGCTTTCTTTCTGCATGTTTTTCTCCTCTGCAGCAACCCTAACAAGGGTTGAGCAAGCACATGTGACGCTGCTCGTGCCTTTGGTGGGATAGAAACTCCATTTAACCTCACAGTAGGACCCTGTGGGGCCCTAGTGACGTGGAGGAGATTCAGATCCGGTGAAACGTATGTTTCGCTGGAACCGTGAAGACGGGAATCTGTCCCTCTTTGTCTCTCCTCCGTGCACTTTCTGCTCTGCTACCCAGAAAGCTTAATATCACAGTGCAGGAGGTAGAGAAGGAGTAAGTGTACTGGATGGTGACCAGGAAACTAAGAAGCCACGAGCTGGTTTTGATCCACTGAAGGAAGGCAGCAGAATGCTAACGTGGCCGGCGGGGAACCTGGTTGTCACAGGTGCTGAATTCTGTTACTTCCTATGATCCATCTTAAGGTTGGACCATGAGATGACTGTAGGATAAACAGGGTTTCAGGCCAGTGGGACCAAAAAAGCAGAAGATAGAGGATCCACTGGAGGCAGCTCAAAGCCTAAGTTCAAAACCACCTACACCTGCCCTTATAAAAGAATATGTTTAGGCAAAATGCTAAATACCCCAAACTTCCAGAATCAAATCTAATGGCGAGAAATGTTATATCTTTGAACCACATGTGGCAAAGCATGACACATCACACACCCCTACAGGGACATATTACTTGAGTAATCCCTAATTATAACATGGTTTATAAGTTAGAAATCTCAAGATCAGGCTACAGACTTGTCCAGTTGTCAAGTTCCTATAAGATAAAAAAGGGTCGATGTATTTTCCAAAAGCACATCCAGAAACTAAAAAATTGTTCCCTACGTCAATGTGGAGAGAGATCCAGGAGTACTGGACTTCAAATGCAGGTTGGGGAAGCCCATGGGCAAGATGAAGGCTGTTGCTTAACAGCCGCTTGACCTTGGCTGTCCATCCCCGAGGAACCACTGGGTACCATTTTTGTCCCACAAATAGTCACCCTGAGAATGGAAGGAGAATGTAGGTGTACAGTTAGTTCTGACCAGTAACAAGACCAGAGTGTCACTTACCCACATCCTCAATAAGGAAGGAGTGTGTCTCCGCATTCACCTTGATGTATTTAAGACTTTTCAGTGACTTCCCATAGGCAATGTTGTAATGCTCCACGGGTCTACTGGTAGCATCTTTGGGTGGGTCCCACGTGACTTTCAGGCCCATTTTAGTGGACAGCAGTTTCACATGCCTTGGCTTCAGTGGGTGGTCAGCTATGCAAACAGCGCAACTATCAACTCACGGGAAGGGCAGATTGGGAAAACGAATTTTTTCCAATGTTCTCTGACATGGTTAGCGAAAGAGGAAATGACTCTCAATCTGTCTGATCCTGAAGACTTTAAGTACCATCACATTTGGACATCATTACAGTGCGACAGCAAAACAGACATACCAAACCTACAAGCTTTTATGTATTTCAGGGAACTGTGGGTGGTAAATTTAAACCAAAAGTAAAACAAATCAAAATAAACTCTAGGCGTTCCCCAGCCTGATCATGTTGCCTTGCTAGTGCAAGATTAACGAAATAGTAATTTGACATATTCTCCAGAAGCATTCATGTATTAAATAAATTCTTAGGATTTTACATGGTACAGCTGGACAATCTCTCGAACAACTCTGAGAAGAATAACATAAAACTCCCATGATCAGGAAGAATTTCCATTGTATCCAAAGTGAGATAACAGAATCATTCATTTCCACAAAGAAAACAAACCAAGATCAACACCTTGAAAGAGAGGTAACCCGCTGGTTTTACCTGCATGTAGCTAATTTAAATGTTTCCATATCTTGTCCCAGAAGAGGAAGGACAAATTATGAAGAAGCACATTTTTATCTCCAGTTATGAAGTTCCAAAAGAGTGTTCTTGATTTTCAAAAATAACCAAAATGAAACATAATATTTTGTCAAACAAAATATCTCAGCTCATAATGTAACCGATATTGCAATGCAACATAACATAAACAGATGCTAATATTCACGCAACAGTCAATTCTGGGGCAAATCTGGATCTGAAACTGATTATTCAATGATGCAAGGCATTCTCGGGGCGGGGGGAAGTAATCTTAAAAACACAGAAACATTTAAACTTAGTAACATTAAGAAAAATGAATTTAGACTCTCATAGAAGAAGAAAGGGAAAAAGGAGTGTTTCGTGATAACATATAGATTGGTTAGTATATGACTGTAACACCAATGAAGATTCTGAACAAAATAAGTATGGCTGATTCTAACATATATCACTTATTCTTCCCAAAATTACCCTGCTGCCTCAGGAGTAAAAATGATAAAAGGAGAGAACTCCTGGGACCCCCACTAAAGAAGTTCAAGGAATGAAAAAATGGAGTATGAATATAATAATTTTCGAGGCACTAGAGGAAGAATGTCCACTTTGGAGACAAAAACACAGTGTCAGAAGCTGAGCACGGACCAGACCCCAGAAAGCATTCCTTCCGCAATGTCAGAGGTGAGGGTCCTGTAAACCCGAGATGGGAGAAAGCACAGACCAGAAGCTTAACACCATTGCGGAAATTTTGAGTTGAGGAGACAATAAAGACAGCACACTAGTGAGTTTCTGGATATTTCAAATTAGCAATCATGGCGACTCTGCCATAATTTTCACTGACCCTTCCTCGCCTACGAGAAACTTTTCAGGATTGACTTTGTCTGAGGACCGGGGCTCCCTTTCCTCAGTTTCCTTTATTTCTCCCAAGGCTTCACTACAAAAACCTCCCCTCCTTCTCTGCCATGTGTTTGACCTTTTCTAGTTGCAATCCCCATTTCCCACAGCAGCAGAAATCATTCCCAGGGATCCAATATTTCACCCTGACCAAAATATCGGTGGAAACAAAGCAAGGACTCCAGCACCATGAAAGGATGTTCATGGTTAGGTGATTCTCCTAAGGAAGAAAACAAATGAATGAATAAGTGAATAACGCTTTTCTTTACAGTTCAATTCCAAACCTCCCTTCAGACAGATGGTCTGAAATGTGACTTGCGAAGCCCTAACACCATCACATTTTCCTCTGGGTGCGAGCGATCCAATCAGTACACGACGGCCTGGGTCTGAAGATGATTTATGTTCATTACTGACATCTGAAAAGAGGAACAATCTATAAATATGCTCATTGTTCATTCCTGCTCTGCCTTACATCTGTCCTTGGACACAGCATGGAATAATTTCTAAGTCACATGAGGATGGCAGTCAAATGGTTGCATCAGCCCAGCACAGGGGAACATTCAAAACCTCAAGGAGCTCCAATGAGATGAGGAAAGTGAAGAAGAACAAGAGGCAGATCCCCCTGGGTCGCCAAAACCTAATGCACATCACTGCGTTCCGCCTACCCCATCAGTTTCCAAGTGGGTCCATGCATGAGTTTGTTTGTTCTCCTCTTGCCAATGATCAAGTACCATCAGCGTGTCTCAACTCGATAACTGCCTGTATCAGCACCGTGCACTAAGAAAAAGGCCATATGGTGCAAAACAACTCTAAAGTATAAAAATGGGAGAGGGAAATGGACAGGAAAAGAGGGCTTATTGAGCGCCTACCACCTGCCACCCTCTGCCCTGAAACTTACACTGCAATAGGTGCTCTTAACACACACAACCTGAGAGGTGTTATTTACTCCCTCCATGTGGCAGATGAAGAAAGCAAGGCCTGGAACAGAGAGGTTAGGAGAACTGCCCAGAGTCACACAGCTGTGTGGAACAGGGGTGGAACCGAATGCAAATCCTGCTGTGTCCACAGCTCACAGACCCTCAGACTCTGTCCCTGCTCATAAATGACCAATGACCACACTCATGGAAAATTAATTTAGGAAGCCACTAGTATCCTAAAACCAACTGTGAGGCCTCCAGCTGCGTTCATCATTTGCTCCACCATCTATCCCACCTTCCCAGCCGTTTTCCCCTCTGGGGGGTACCCTGCATTCACCTACAGTCACCTTGCCTCCTGCTACCTGTACTCATCCTCTCCTCTCTCTGGAAGGCATGGAGTAAGTGAACAATACTTGCATTCTTATAACAAAATCTTAGGCCAAAGGAACAACTTTCTAATGGTGACATTTTAGGCCTTGGACAGTTACCTAATGAAGGTCGTTTTTGAACACGAAGACCTTTGGGGACCCTGGAATCATCCCTTAGAGGCAGCCTTAGGGTCAATCTGCTTGTAAAATCAGTCCTGAATTTAAGATCCTCCAAAGGCTTTAGACCCATGTACCATAACCCGTCCCCCCACCCAACTCCCCAACACACACACAAATTGGGCCAAGTAAACGAAATACTACAGTGACTTGATTAAGCGACATTTTCATTCCCTGGGTTCTCATCAACTCTGATACTTAAAATTGGTATCATTGTCGATGCTGCCTAGTCAACATCACCCATGCCTCAGAAAGGCTTGGACGAAAAGAAGAATAGGAGGGGGCTAAATGAAAGGAAATCTGTGGTCATTCCAGGCCTACCCCTCCCCCCCCCAAGTGCCTGCACTCTGAGAGTATTCATCAAACCAGCCTCTATCTAAGGAAGAAGCAGGCACAGATCAATGTGCGTGAACTGGGATTACTTGACAGAAGACTTATTCTTGGGGCTAGAAACACAGCAGTTCGTTCTATTCGTGGTCATCATTTTGTAGGTCTCATGACTTCATTCCTTAAATGTGAAGTAGAGACATAAGGAGTGTGAAATTGGTTTCAGGGTCTGCAGAGTGCATTCTGGGTTCCAGATCAGCATTCCGGTAGCATAAAGTGGATACACGACATACACTGGCTCCTTCCTTATTTTTAAGTGTTCTTAGAAACTTAGAACAGACCCTCCTGTCTGCTAGATAAATGAAGCACAGAACCCTCTTGTAATACTTTTCAGTATTCTCATCTGATGAAGATGATACAGGGGTATGCTCCTTAAAGCCATGTATGCCACAAACAGCTTCTCCAAAGAGAAGAAGGACAAACCCAAAGTCAATAGAACAGGAATCACATGACCCAGTACAGGGGATGCTGGGAGGGCACCTCACAGAGTGTGTGTGACACGTTAGGGCTGTGACAAGCTGTTTTTTCATCTCCACAGAAGGCAAAAGGAGGACGTGAGCTCAAGCGGCACCCTAAGGGATTTCAGAGGAAACAAAAAGAATTTCCTGTCCGTGTCCTTCCCCATCACCCCCCATTCGAGGCTGTCTTTGATGGAGATAGACGGTAAGGTGCTCGAGACAGAAGCAGCGGCCTGCAGAGTCTGCTATGACTCGAGCAATTTCATACCATGACAGAGTCATCCTACAGTTCATATCAGTAAACCTCATCCAGATTCAGGAATGTTTTACCAGGTACTGAGCGGCAAAATGGTATTTTGATGACATATCAGACACCTGGGAATTGCCAAGCTAGACATCTCCATGCCATGGCTCCCATGAGACCTCTATTGGTCCGTTGGAGAATAAAAAGTAGGGACAGTCAGCACCCAGAGTTCTTACTTTGGTCTAAGCTCCAAACTCCAGGCCTCATTCAAGAGGGCCCAGCAGGCCAATTTGGTTGAAGGGTCCAAGTATGCATGCACATCTGTTCAAGGATGGAGTTCAAGATTCCAAGGGCTCTGCAGTGTCGGTCCTCAGAGAGTCCGCAGAGTGGCCTCAAGGGATTCTCCAGGGCTGACGAAAGCCCTCGGGAAGGCTGGGTCCAGAGCTAGGTCCCATGGCCGGCCTGGTCTGCCCAACATCTACAGGGCTCATTTATCATAGTGGACAGGGCTCAATCCCTCACCTGTCCCTTCCCCACCTCCCCACTCTGGCATCTCTCTGGACATCGGATACGGACCACACACTCAGTACTCACTTAAATGGCTAATGGGTTGAAGAGAAAGACATTAGGATGGTTTAGACTAATGAGGTCAACCGAGGGTCCCCAACCCAAACACCTCCAAGGACAGGAAGATGAAACAAATAAGCGAAGACATATTAAGGACTGTAACGCTCCGACCAGAGGCACAATTTACTTTCTGGCACCTGTTGACCAAAAGGAATTCAGGATCCAGACTGTCCAATATTCTGGGGAGTTTTTTCTAAGAAGCTAGAAATCCTGATTTTTGTGTGAAGTCTCCCAATTTTATACTAATTCACTTAAGTTTTAAGAAACACTATATGAAGAAACACACACACACACACACACACACACACACACACCTCAGCTGGCCAGACTCAGTCCACTGGCAGCCAGCTGGTGACCTCTACCTTAACTCCAGAAGAAACCACTTAGTTGCTGATCCTGACAACTTCCCAATGTCCTGTGTGAACGTTGAGACTCCCATGGGAGTCTGGGTCCATCAGTAAGAGCACCAGGTCAAGGTGCATATGCTAAAGCCTGGAGAAGAACCAGCACTAACCCAGCCCCTGAAGGCTTGAGGTACAGATCTGTTCAAGGACTCATTTCCCACCTCCAGAATTCCCTCTCTCTCCCAAGAGACCCAAAAGCTGTGAAAAGAACTTGCCTAGGCTCCAAGGAAGGAGGACCCATCTCAGGATGAGTCTAGGGAGGGGAGTGTGAGGTACTGCCCAGGCTTCAGCTACTCGTACAGTCAATGACTTCCACATGCCCAGCTCTGCCCTAACCATCCCAGACCGAGAGTCCCTACTGCCTATTTGATAGGCCCACGTGAGTTCCAAACTGAACGTGTTGAAAATGAAACTCTTGGTTCAGACTCACCACCCATCCTTAAGGGTACACACCTATCTGCAACAGCGGAAAATAAATATGTTCCTAGAAAGGGAGCTCTGTCAAGGGCTACTTCTCAGATTAAGAGAAGGAAAGTTCAGAATCCATTCATACAATGAATCAAGGATAAAAGTGATTCAAAAAAATGACACAATCCATGGGGAAATCCTGCTGAAGACTGTGATTCAGAATAGTAACTGGATCTTTCTGGAGCCAAAGTGTTGTGTTTGTTTGTTTTGCTTTGTTCTACTTTTAAAAAACACCCTCCAGTTACTTCATTACATTCTCCAGACAGGCAAAAAGAGAAGGGAAGGGAGATGGATGGCAGACGTGAGGGAGAAGTTGTGAGACCACCATTAAGCCACCTGCATGCTTCCTCTGTACCTGCTCCATCGCAGCTTTCCAAGTGGACTGACTTTAGTCAAATCCGCTACACCAAAGCGTTGGCACACAGAGTTCAACGAGTATCAGAGGAATGAATGAATACTGTGAGCTGCATTTACGGTCAACCTACCATCTAGAAACAGAACAGTAGCTGAAAAACAAGCTCAAATCCGTTCATTCCTGTGACTGCACTGGACAGAGCAACTTCTCACAGAATCATCTAGACAAGGAGGCTACACCCCAAGCTGAGGTAGGAAAATCCACCGATAAAATGTTAGTTGGTAGAACCCAATATTTTCTGAGACAATAACTGACACAGTCATTACAAGAAAAATAAGTATTTCTTCTTTGAGTTTTCTACTGCATACTTACTGAGGGAAATGACTCAAACGATAGTTTGATTTGACTTGAAAACTAAATCTGAAAAATAGATTTGTATCTCAAAACTCACGGTCATATTGTACTACACAATTTATAGATTGACGTTGGATAGCAACGATGCACAATGATGAGCTGAGCTGATAAATAACAAATCACATATAATTTTATCTCACCTGACTGAGTATGTGAAGGAGCTTTTCCAGGATTTGAAGGGTAGGGGACAAAAGCGGTCCTTAGGAACATTTGAGCTCAACCAATTTGAGAAAGTAGATAAAGGAGTTAGAAATCAAACTATCAGGTTTATTACTGAGGAGGCTGCACTGGAGAAGGTGGATCTAATGTGTGACCTCCATCGCGCCTCCTGTCCCCCCTCCCGTCTCCAGTTCTGGGTAGACACAGCCGAGCCTGCAGAGCAGACAAGCTCAGGACCACTGCCTCACAGGCTGGGTGAGAGCAACAGGCCTGGGCCTCCACCCAGCGCTCCCCATGGGTAAGCAGGATTGGAGCCAAATGCAGCCTTCCTACAGCAAAGCAGCCTCCAAGAGGACACCTGTGTGCCTGACTCTTCTAATTCGGGAATGCCACCGAGTAGAGAAAGTAGACCAATGGAGACTGGGCTCTCACCACTCACCCCTCCAGTCAGCACGCCTCAAGGAGGGGAGGGAGCACAGGATGAGGACAGAGGCCAAAGCAAACATGAAGAGAGGACAATGGAAGTCCCGGAGCATCCCCAGAAGCTTGTTCCCTCAGCCCACTGGGCGTGACCTCAACCTGAGGCCAAGTGCGGCTGCCTCTTCAGAGCAAGGGTCAGGACCACTTGCCCCCCCTTCAGAGCCTCCCCCAGTACTAATCACTGTCCCACCATGTATCTTTCTGGGGTCGTAGGTGGGGACTGCCCGCCCCCAGGTCCCCAAAAAGCTCTGAAATAAGGAAGGCTCATTCTTTAACCAAGTCCAAAGTCAAGTTGACCTCTAGCCTGAAAATCCACTTCTGCCCTTTCCTATTTCAGTCCCAAATTTTGCCCACCTCATGGTGTCCAACATAGCCCACGAGATTTCAGCAATGAGATGAAATGACAAAATGAAGATACTCTGAAAATATAATACTAGCAACATAAAAAAGTCCCCGTTTCAATTTGTCTCTCCTATTACAAAAGTCCCAGGGAAAAAAAGTCCAAGAGTGAAGGCTTCTCAGCCTCACAGCTTAAATAAAATAGAAAGATGTGAAGTCCAAATTGCTTTATTCCCTTACTTCTTATCCTGTTTCGCCTCCGCCAGAAGAGATTCATTCAAATGCCCAGAGGGGGGTCAGTGTTCTCTCAGAACTGCAATCTCTGCCATCTTTCACTGGAACTGGTGTCGATTCTTCAGGATTCCCTGGACTAAAATTAATTGAATCCAAAGTCTCTCAGCTCCCTACATTCCTAAAGAGTCCTAATAAGACCCTAAAATCTCTGCAAGACCCTAAAATCCTCTGCAGGGAACCAAAAATGTGCTGTGTGAAGGACACATATTATTTTTCTCTACCCAGTGAAGCCTCCCCCAGTTCTCTGGTAACAGACCTCTCTGGTCCTGTGACCCAGCCAACCCCAAAAACTTCACAGGAATTGTTCTCACTGGAGCTGGACCCTGAATACTGCCTTTGCTCTCGGTTGGCATCGTGGGTGACCAGTTCTTGCTGTCACACGGCGAAGAGACCAGAGATGGAGAGAAAGAGTCTGGGCACCCCTAAGACCAGCTCGACCCCTGCCCTTTCCCAAGGTACGGTTCCACAAGCCATGAATTCCGGAATTTAAATTAGTTCGAGTTGGGTTTTCGCCACTTGCAGTCAGAACCTAATGGATTAAGAGCCTATTAATCAAAGTCTTCTATGGAAGTCAAAAATAACTTTTTCGAAGCTACCCCAGCAGCCAGTACATTTGGTCACAAAAGGCTGCCAGTGCAGACACACCCAAAGAAATTAAGGCAAACACCAGCCAGGGACGGCTGCCATTCTTAGCTGAGGACGCCTCGTAGCCCACCCAGTCTGGCAACGGAGGCCGAGAAGCAGGAGAGGACAACCTTGGTTAAGGAGAAAACCCCCAAAGGAATGTTAAAAGCCTTGGAAATAAACTGGCCCCTTAAAACCCCAAAATGCTAAAATTATTTCTTAAGTATACCAAGGATTGCTCTTTAATGCAAAAAAACCCTTCAGGTTTGTGTAAGTCTCTCTACTGCTTTTTTGTCTGAAATTCAAGTTTGACTTTCCACTGAAAACCGCCAAATACTTCCCAGACTCTGAAATGAAGAAAACACAAATCTCAGTGTAACCACAAATGTTTGACCAAAAATCCAATCGATACGCCAAAAAAGGTTAGGACGTACTGAAATTGCAGTGTAGCTTGGGGGAGGAAGCAATGAGATCTACAAATCTGACTATGATTCCCAGGAAAGCTGGAAAAATTCAACAATTATCCATAAGATACCAGACAGCACAGGGCTATCCAGAAATGCAGAAACAACCAGATGGTTGGCAGCATGTGCGCAAAACACTGAAATGACTGCTTTTTAAATAATTTTTCAAATGGATGTTGGAATTCTATTTGCCAAATAGTTATGACCCTTCCCTTCCAAAAAAAAAGGGGAGGGGGGAAGTACATGGTGTTTTGCAACTGTGCGAAGTAAAACCGATACTAGTAAAATTTACAGGTGGCTGATTGAGTTTTCCACCTGAAAATCTGGGGCTGGGTAGACAGAGTCAGAGTATGAAAATAATGGCCTGGCTCCTCTTCTGACATTTCACGCTAGGCATGGGGTTCCATCAAAGTGTTCCCCACGGTCGGCACAGTTCTTTAGGTATAATTGAATAAAAAATGAAACCAAACTCTAGATCTTTGGGGTCTTTAAACGTAAAAAACACTCCAGGGAGCTGAAAGAGCTTTGCAGACAGAACCTCTGAGCCCACCATGGGGATCCACACAATACCGGCCTCACGCAGAGAGAAACACCAAGGCAAGCAGGTGCTCCGGGTCCCTCGGGAGGTCAAAGGTAGCCAGGGCTCTCCGGACTTCACCCCTGGTTCACATCCCTCAAAACCCAGTCAATTTCTCCAGGTTAATAGTGACTTACTGGATTCTACATTCCACCCCATGCCCCCAAATATGGCAAATATGTCCTGTCGTATTTACCTGGGAAGGGTGTATGTGAGTAGAGAAGCTAGAAGATTCCAAACGGCCCGGGCAGCTCTTGTGTGTGGCTGGAGCATCAGTCCCGGTTTCCTAATGGCCAGAGGGGCCAGCCGGGCCCTGGGTGCAACTGCACCCCTGCTCCCACGCCAGCAGCCTCTGCTAAACCTGAATTCCCCGCAAGGTCCCTCGCCCCTTGGGCATTTTCCAGTATTTTGATAACAACAAAGCACCATTCTAGTCAGAGGAAAAGGCCAAATTCATATGCGTACATGCCACTGTGCTTATACGGGTGCTGGATGGTCACTGAATACAATTGTGAATCACATTTTTTCTCCATTAGCTCAAAGAAGCCAAATGGTGAAGCCATCCAAATCTCAAAATTCGAGCCACTGGCTAGTCCTTAAGTAGAGTTTGTCTGAGTCCACTTCCATCCTCTCTCGCTGGCAGCACCACTGCACCCGCATCCAGCTGTGTGCAAGCCTCCTCCACCCTGCGCCGGCTTCAGGCAGCCTCGTGTCATGGGCTGAGCCGATCCCCACACTTGGCTTCGGGAAACTACTCCCCTTGGGGGCTGCACACAAGCTGGTCACGCCTGAGGCCACCAGGCACTCCTGTGGGCACATGGGGACTTCCCAAGGGAAGAGCCCAATGCCACATGGACAGTGCTTTCTCCTTTGACCCCTTCTCCACAGGAGCTGGCCCCCACCTTCCCAGCCAAGGCCATTTGCACCCTCAACACAGCCACAGTCCCTTGATGCTGGTAAACAACGCTGTCATTCCAACACTCTCGCATCACCTCAAGGGTTAACAGCTCCAGATGGACAAAGTTTGCTTAGAATGTTCTAGATTCTAGGTTGTTTGTTTGTATTTGGGGGGATACTGGGGTGAAGAGTGGAAGCCAGAATACTTGCTAATATAGTTTAGCCTCATTTTATTCCCCTTCATTATCTTCTCTCTTTCTTCTCTCCTGACCCCCAGCACCTTGGGAAAGATCTACAAAGCAGAAAAACACAAAAACTGACCCAAAAATGAAGGAGCAAAGAATTCTGTTTCAAAACAAACAGCAAGCGGCAAAGCCAAAGTCAGATTCTCCAGCGCAAAGGATTCTCTTAAAATGAATCTGCCTTTTCCCTCAGGATGTTTTCTGAGACGTTTTAAGTTGAATTTTTATTAGTCCCATTCAAGCCAAGTTTCCCAACTAATTAAGAACAGTTTAGCAGTTTGCATTGAATTCAGAAACTGCTGTATAGATACTGTGGGTGGGGTACCCAAGAGCCATGCCCAGCTGCTTCTTCCTCCCTTGCCTTCTTCTATAGTAGGGGCTGAGATACTGAATATTCATAACCCTTCAGCTTCCCCTATAGCTAAGGGTAGTCATGTGGTCAATTCTAGCCAATGACATATGAGACAGTTACTGCCGCCACCTCCAGGAAAGCATTATCAAAGGGTCAGGATCTGCTGTCCTATGCTTTTGCCTTTTGTATCTTCCTCCATTTCCCCCTCCCCGGGATGTCAGTGTGATACCTGGAGATGCAGCAGCCATCTTGGAACATCAATCAAGTAACAAGTCTGAGAATGATGACCTGGCCTGGGGTGGCAGAGTGGAAATACAAAAAGATCCTGTGTCCCTGAGAACCTCTCTGCTCCCGAGTTTATCGGTGAGTAAGATAAACAATTCCCTAACCTGTTGAGCCACTGCTCACTAGATATCGTGCTATCAGCAGCCCAGTCCTTGCTACCTGATATCATCATTTCTGGATCCATAAAAACAAATCACTTTTTCTCTCGATTTCTAAATGAGAACTGCTTTAACTTTAATGTCATTCTGTTTGGTGTTTCTAAGGGATCCACTCCAGGAATTTAATTTCTTTTTTGGTTTTATACATTTATGTGTCTTTTTTTTTTTCACACACACTGAGGAATTTAATTTTGACAGTGTCAGTGATTTATTTGTCAGTATGCCATGGACTTGCTACCCAGATCATGATGCGGCCAGAAAGGGTGAACTTAACCAGCAGAGCTGGCAGAATTTGAACATTAGGAGTTAAGGTTTTAAAGCCCTTGTGGCCATTTTATTCAGGAACCAATGTAAGCAAAAGCTACTGTTCCAGAGACAAACACAAGAATTCTTCCCCATCTAAACCACCAGCTTCCCAGAATGGTTTAGGGAAATGGAATTGGAGGAATTCCACAGACATATTTATCTATGACAATAGGAAAACAAGGGACCCTAAAAAGAAAATGCCTAGATGTGAGAAGGGAACATAGGACTCCTCCCTGCTGCTGGATGGCATCAGAGACCCTGCGAGAACCCAGTACTTGCCAGGCTTTTGTGGGATCTTTTGCACATTCTTCAAATTCAATTCGCAGCTGAGAAATAGCTGGTGCAGCTTAAACTCAGCCTACTACAAACTGCTTGACGTGCCAGCCAAAAAAAACTCCCTGAAAATTCATTCCTTGTCCCAAAATGTGAAAGTCATTGTCTAACTATGTTAAACACTTGGGCATTACTGTCGCTATAATCACCGCTCATCTTACTCAGAAACCTCCCTGAAAAATACCCTTAGAAGAGAGGCCAAGCAAATGTTGTGGACAGGAAGGTATGAAACAGAGTAAATGAGGCAGACATGACCAGAAGCCAACCCCACATGGACCTCCAGTGACAACCCAGATTGCTAAGGATAATCACTTTCTGAAATACGTTTTCGTATTTAAAATGTTTTAATATTTCAGATAATCACTTACTGGTTACGAATGGGCAGAGGCAAACCATCTACCGATGAAGATGAAAAAATGTGCAACACACCCAATGAGCAAAACGTTTTAAGTTTTGCAATGGGACCATTTGTGAAAAGGAAAAAATAGAGAAGCAAAAGAGAAGGAAGGAAATGAACATTTGTTGTGTAGCTACGCAGTGCCAGCCACTTCATTTACTTCTGCAGCAGATATCTACTGAGCACCTACTACGTGTCAGATTCTGGGCTACGCACTGGGGATCCAGAGGTGGTTAAAAAGAGTTCACGTGACCAACCACTAGCTCTTGAATCTCCGTAACAACCCAGTGAACTGTGCTTTGGTATCCTCGTTTTTATTCAATATTTTGTTTTTACTAAAGCATAGTTGATTGACAATGTTGTGTTCATTTCTGCTGTACAGCAAAGTGACTCAGTTATACATGTGTATACGTTCCTTTTTTATATATTCCTTTCCATTATGGTTTACCAGAGGATATTGAACATAGTTCTCTGTGCTCTACAGTAGGACCTTGTTGTTTATCCATTCTATACGTAAAAGCTTACATCTGCTGACCCAAACAGTATCCTCATTTGTATAAATGAGGAAACTGAGCCTCAGAGAGTTGAGTGACTCGCCAGGGGCACACAGCTAGTAAGTGATCGTGGTCACTTACTAGACTCAGGCCTGTCTGAAATCATAGACCATATGCTCTTCCTCCTATACCTGGTTGCCTCTCAGCTGTCATTATAACTCCAAGGAATAAATGTAGGCCTGGAGAGAAATCAGAACCAAAGGTATAAAACTGAAAGTCATTAGTGGAAGCTGAATTCACTGGGACACGTGAGCTCACTGCACTGAACGAGCTCTTCTAAGTGTCAGGAAGATGTCATGCTGCCAAATTCTCCTTCTCGCTCCTTCACTTACGCTGCTTCCAGCAACAGCTGAATCATTCTCCTCGTGGAAGTACCTCTCCTGTCCTCCCTGAGCCACAGTCTCCCGCCTTCCAGGACACCATACTCCCTGGTTTCCCTTTCCCATCACTTGTCTCCTTCAGCAGCTCCTCCCTCTTTGCCAGAACTCAAAACGTTCCAGTGCTTCCAAGCCCCGCTCTGGACGCCCCTGTTCTCTGCGTACCCCTCCTGGGCCTTCACTAAGTTAGCATGTCCAGTCCCAGGACTGCAAACACCACCCATGTGCTCATGGCTCCCGAATTCGTAACTCTAGCTCTGGCTTTTCCTCTGAGCACCAGCGCATCCAACTGTCTACTTAGCATCTCCAATGAAACCCAAACAACACTGGTGTCTAAAGGATGACAGGGACCAAAATGTTTCAAATCTGAAACATTAGTGATAAAGGGGAGAATCAGGATTCAAATTGCATCCTGGAAGACAGGAGTGGAGAGGTTTTCAGGAAGAAGGGAATGTCCGTCAGTGTCAAGTAAAGGCTCAGAAGAGCTCACTTTTTCTCCACTTGTTATTAGGACGTGTCCACTCCCATTCAAAGCCCCCCAACCAAGCAAACATGCCACCGATGTTTCACTCTGCAAATATCAAACTTAATTCGTTCCTTTTCTATAGCTGCCCTCCAAGGATTTTTGTGAGAATAAAGTGTGAAAGAAAATCATAAAGCACTCAATAAACGTGAGATACAACAGTAAGCAGAAGAGCCACAGAAGGACCAATGTCACCAATTACAACCCAATAGAAAACGACCCGGCAGGATTCCCAGTACCTGGGCTCTTGGCCAGCGCCCCCTCCTCACACAGCAGGAGTGGGCTTTGGGTCCTCGTTTCCCTCAATCTCAGGAAATACCCTTACATAATATACTTAGAAGTTTTAAATCTTCAGAGTTGAAAGTCGGGTAACCTGATCCAATCTCCCCTCTTCAATCTGCCTATCAACTGCGTGTCTAAAATGGTCTTCAGTGCTTTCCATGACTAGACGGTTCTACCCACATTCCAATAGGTTTCCCCCACCTTCAAGGGTAAGCATCTATGAATGTGTTACTCAGTTGGGTGATGCAGGGTTATTAGGCAAGGCGCTGCCCAGGGATACAAGTGAGGTAATCACAGATATACAAGAAAGGCAAAGGTCTTCAGTCTCCTGGGCGAAGCACTATATTGGCATCCAAACGGAAGAGCGAGGGCGTCGACATTAAATATCATCTGAGTGCTGCTAACAATAAACGTTATCAGGGCTCAGACCGTCCTCTTCAGGCTAGGATGATCAGAGAACAAAGTATGGCATCAGTGGAACTCAAGGACAGCCTTTGCTAGAGGTTTCTCCCGTGGCCACTGCTTTCCACAACTTGCATTCTAATAGGACACTTAATCTCTTAAGACTCTAACCCAGCCTACCCTTTAACCCTCACAATGTTCCTGAATTGCTCCCTGCAAGGAAAGCTCATTACAACTTCAGAGCCTCATCAGACCCTATGGAACTCATCCCAGACAGCCCTCATGTTCTACAAGAGACACACAGTCTACTCAGACAGTAGCGGGTGCCTCATCTCCCAGGCCTCTCTCTCCCTGGGTGTTACAGTCAAAATGTCATCATGACAACCGTAAAATAAGATCAGCCCAGGTCTCAGGAAAGTCAAGGAGCTTGGTGTTCTCTGTCCGTCTTTTCTCTTCCCTTTGACTGTGGTCTGCTTGGATATCTGTAGGTATGTATGTGGCTTCTGAGAGTTATTCAACGTAAGAAGATGCTTCAATCCTCCCAGTCTATCAGAAAATAATAGAAAGAAATCGTTGGGTAGGGTAGAAAATAGTATTATCAACAGCAGGGCCAGGGAGGCATTACAGCAGAAAGAGAACATGGTGGCTTTCCGTCACACAAAGAATGTCAGGGAGTCAGACACTCTGGGAGAGCGAAGCTGCCACATCACACCACCTAGAAGACTCCACTAGACAATACAACCTCGATAAAAGAAAGACAGCAACACATCCCAACTTTTACTAAATAGGAAAAAAACGTAGATTGTGTCAACTTCAAAGTGCACCCGCCAGGCCAAGTCCTCGGACAGATCTGGTGATTTCTCCTGCTGACCTCACGATTCTGTGTGTTATCAGTGTAAAAACATTCAGAACTTAACACTCTATCTGGCAGGCGGAAGTTGATTAGAAAGTGCTAGATGATCCTGTATTGCTACACTGATCACATTTGATGCCATTATTTATTGTTGCGTCAATCCCAACTTCTTTATGAAGTCTTTGTAGCCTGTGCCTTAGAGCCTAACAGAGTAACTTGCCCATAGCAGACCTGATTTAACTATTTAATTATTTACTTTATGAACGAAGGCTTTAGCCAGGCTGGATCTATGAACTAGGCTCACTGAACGTGCGTAGGTGTTTGGAGCTCTGGGTTTACAGTTCAGCACACAATGCAACACAGTGACTCACATCTGCCCACTTTCCAACTACGGCCCAGGGCTGGAAGTTGTGTGAATTCTTTCACCTACTGAAAAGGAACTGTGTTGGTATGAAGGCATACCGTATGTTGTGGGTTGAATTGCGTCCTCCAGAAAGATATGTTGAGCCCTCATGCCCAGTACCTGTGAACGGGATTTAGAAACAGGGTTTTTGCAGATGTAATCAAATTAGGATGAGATCATGCTTGACCAGGGTTGGCCTTAATCCAGTATGACCAATATCCTTATAAGATGACACACGGGGAGAATGTCACGTGACAACGGAGACAGAGATTGGAGTGACACACCTACAAACCAAGAAGCACCAATGATTCTGGAAACCACCAGAAGCTAAGAAAGGAAGGATCCTTCCCTAGCGCCTTCAGAAAGGGTATGACCTTGCCCTGCAGATTTCAGATTTCTAGCCTCCAGAGCTACAAGAGAATAAATTTCTGTTGTTTAAAGGGCCACCCAGTTTGTGGCCCTTTGTTAGGGCAGCCCTAGGAAACAAGAATACCGTGTAAGTAAGATTCTTCACTCCCGCTGCAGACGGGACTTCCAACACAAGCCAACACTCCTCAAAATTCGTGTGCTGACTCCACAGGTTAGAGTGAGAGGCATGCAGGGGCCTGCCCCACACCCACAAACCACACATACCCTGCTGGCCTCAGGTCAACAGACATAAAGCGACTGAATGTATATCATATGTAATTAATACCAAAGAAAGCATATCTGATCATTCAGTGAATATTTACTAAGTACCCACTATTTTCAGGCAGGATTCCAGGCAATGGGGAGAATTCAGTGAACAAAACTGACAAAATGGAGCTTCTGTTCCAGAGGAGAAAGACAGGCGATTACCACCACACAAGTGAAATATGCATACTCTCAGGTAGTGATAGAGGTTGAGGAGAAAAATAAAACTGGGATAAGAAGTGCTGTGGGGTGTGGGTAGGATTATACTGTTAAATGGTGGGGAGTGGTCAGGTGAGGCCTCACAGGAAGATGATACGGCATAAAGAACCTGAAAACGGTGCGGGATATCCCACACATGTTTATGGAGAGTTGTTCAGGCCAAGGGAACAGCAAGTGCAAAGGCACTGGGGCTGGAAGGCGCCTAGCACATTAGGGAAGCAGCAAGGAGGCCCAGGGGCTGAAGCTGATAGTGAGGGAAGGCCTGGTGAGGAAGATGATCATGTGTAGCCTTGAAACTTGCTAGGACTTCAGTTTCTATCTGAGAGAGGTAGACGGCTCTGTGACGTCATGCATCCTGAGAATCACTGTGATGCTGTTTTTCGGTTTTTTGTTTGTTTATTTTTGCTGTACGCGGGCCTCTCACTGTTGTGGCCTCTCCCGTTGCGGAGCACAGGCTCCGCACGTACAGGCTCAGCGGCCATGGCTCACGGGCCCAGCCGCTCCACGGCATGTGGGATCTTCCCGGACCGGGGCACGAACCCGTGTCCCCCGCATCGGCAGGCGGACTCTCAACCACTGCGCCACCAGGGAAGCCACTGTGATGCTGTTTTAAAAACAGAGTGTAGGGGAAGAGGGCAGGAACAGGGGGACCAGTGAGAAGGTTATCGCAGTAATCCAGGTAAGGTGGCTTGGACCAGGGTGGGCGTAGTACTTCCCTGCCATGCCAAATTACTCACCATAATATCTCAGTACACACAAAATACTTGCAAACTAACTGTAGTGATCTCAAGCAGAATGGGCAAAAATATATACTTTTTAAAAATAGGCTTTTACCTATCTCGAAAGGTTATATATACAATTCCATTGATATGACATGACATTTTTTTTTTGGTCCTAGTTCCCTGACTAGGGATTGGAGCCCCCTCGCCCCCTGCAGTGGAAGCTCAGAGTCTTAACCACTGGACCACCAGGGAAGTCCCTGATATGACATTCTTAAAGTGACAGAATTACAAAGATGGAGCACAGATTAGTGGTTGCCAAGGAGGAGGGGAAGAAGGGAGGTGGGCGTGGCTACAAAAGAAGAGCAGGAGGGGTCCTTCCGATGGAATGTTCTGTATCTTGACTGTGGTGCTTGCACAATCTACACGTGTGTTGAAATTACACAGAAACACACACACAAAAGCATGTGAAACTGGTGAGCTCTGAATAAAGTTGATGACTTGCACCAGTGTCAGCTCCCCAACCAGGGCAGTGCACTGCGGTCACACGAGATGTGACCTTCGGGAGAAACTGGGTGACGCAAGGGAATCTACAGCTCTCTGAAAATAAAAACTTTTAAAAACCATTAAAAAAATGACCTTTTACACACATAATGTCGTCCGAAGTCCTGACCCTTCTGCCTGGGGAAATGCTCCCGTAAAGCTGTCTTTACACTGACCTACAATAAGTACAGCAAGCACCCCTGGCCTCCGTGTGACAGGTTCACCCACGCTCTCCACTTTCTAGGTGGAAGCATCAGTGTGACGACCACACAGCTGGGCCATTGCTAGTCCGGAGAGCCTGAGCCTTCGCTGTAGAGGATTTTGTTTTATAAAACACTATGAAAGGGGCTTCCCTGGTGGCACAGTGGTTGAGAGTCCGCCTGCCGATGCAGGGGACACGGGTTCGTGCCCCGGTCTAGGAAGATCCCACTTGCCGCAGAGAGGCTGGGCCCATGAGCCATGGCCGCTGAGCCTGCGCGTCCGGAGCCTGTGCTCCACACGGGAGAGGCCACAACAGTGAGAGGCCCACATACCGAAAAACAAAACAAAACAAACAAACAAAAAACACTATGAGGATGAGGTGGTGCTGCCCTCGTGAGATTGTGCCGGCAGCTTTCCCCTCTGTCGACCCAAAGTACCCATCGGTGTCAACAGGTCTGGTTCTTCAGATTCCAGCTGGCAGGACCCACCTGGCCGGGGCCGCCCTCACCTGGCCTGGCCTGGCTCGGGTTGTTCCTCTGAGCTCCCAGGAGGGCACACGTGACCCAGCAGGTCTCCCGCCTCTTTGGCCCTGCCCCGCGCTGGGTGGTCCAGCTGCGGGTGACTGTCAGTGGGACTGCACCTGCAGACAAATGCGGTGTCGTCTCAAATTAGGAGCCGCGGCTGCACACCTGCTCGGATTGTTTACTACGATGCTAAGTGGTTCCAGCCACAGCACTAGGGTGCAGGGACCCACCATCCACCCTTCTCACAACAGCAACACAGGTGCATCCCCGATCCGTGTCTGCTGGCTTTGGCCAACCATCTGCCTGCGACGAAACAATACAGCTGTCCTGGACCTTCCAGTCCTAACACGCATCCCACTGCCTGTACCCTCCCCTGCCCTCCCCGTGCCTGTGCTGTCACAGACGGACTGTGTGTACTGGACTCGGCATTCCTGTGCTTGCCGAATGAATGAATGAATGAATGGACACCTTCCAATGGAAACTCCCACAAAGTGAGAGCTGGAAGGGGCCCTTCTCCACATCTCTAGTCCAATCCCCTAATTTCGCAGATGAGAAAACTGAGGCCTGAAGGTCACAGTGCCTAAGGTCACAGTGCAAATGAGCGGCTGGGTCAGGGCTACTGGAGTGAATGAAGAGCTGTGACACCAGAGAATAATTCCTAAAAGACAAATCCCAGCATTTCAATGACGCATCTCTTCTGAGAAGTCTGAAACCCTTCACGCTCGTAGTACTACAGTCTCACCAGGTGCAGGTCTGTCAACCCCACAGAGGAGCTGCTCCTGCTTCTCAGTGCTGGTCCTTGATTTAACCCTCCGCTGTAATCAAACTTGAATTCTGGGAGCCTTCTGGTGAAAATCCAAGGCCAGCGGCTCAGGGTTATGAACTCCATCACACGGGTCAAACATTCCCAGAGAAGCCCTGTGTTAAAGGTTGAAGGGTTCATGTAACAAACTAGACACAGAGCACTGGCCTCCAGGGCCCACTAAGTAAAGGGCACTCCCCACAATAAGGATCTTGCTTATATCCAAATGCCAAATCGATTTCGTAACAGGGAATATGGTTCACTAAAACCCCATCTGAAGTTAAGCCCTACCAGAGTTTAACATGCTTCCGTGTACAACAGAATCATTTCTCAACAGCAATGTGACCAAAGCACAGATTTGGAAGGGCATCCTGAGCAAATCAGAAACGGTTGTACCGGCCTAACGAAGAGACCGACATAGGAAACGTCCAAGCCAGCGGGAGCCGGGGAGTCTGCAGGAAGAACATGGGGTCTCAATCCAGGAGACTGGAGTCCAAATCCCAGGACCCCCACTCAACTAGATGTCTGACTCTGGGACAGTCCCCTCGGGGTAAGATGAGGATGTTACCAACTTCACAAGGCTGCAGTGAAAATGAAATGACATGACATACAGGGAAAATGGTAAACTGCGGCACTTTTAACTGCCAGTTCATATTAAAAAGAAAGTCGAGGCACAACCTAAGAACTCCTCATAAAGGTGAACACAGGATTAACTAGACTGTACTTTAAGGATTATGATGATGTTACCATTTTATCATGGCCTCCACATATAGGAGGCCACAGGAGAAGAATTAGCAGCTCTCCAGTTATTTCAGTGCACTTCCAAACCTGTCTTAGGAGTTGCATTACTCTCTCTGGTTACAAAGAGAATCCAGTGAGCATGGAGGGGAGATACTGAGAGAGACGGTTTCACCCAAACTCACTCAAAACTGACTTCCAGTGCCCAGGAGGCAGGTACCTCCCCTCAGGGTCCCTTGTGCTCACCCATCCTGCAGCTGCTGCAGCTTTGACCAGAACCTGCAGATATAACAGGGGTACCCCAGCAGCTGACCCCAGCTTTAGGCTTCAAATTCTTTCTCACCAACGGGCAACTGAAAATTGCTAACTTGCAGGCAGGTCCACTCTCAGTGAGTGAGTTGTCCTTCCCAGCTTAATATCTGAAGGAAACTCCAATGAGTAGCAAAATTGAAAAAAAAAAAAAAAAGGGCAAACACTAAGGGAAAACCAAAGCAGGTAACTGAACGTATGTCCTAAGTTTCTTGTCTCTGTAAAGCCCCGGCGACGGGGGCTGGAACGCGAGGAGCCAGCGGGCGGCGGCAACGGGGCAACGCGGCGGGAAGGCCCCGAGCGCCCTCTAAGGGCTGTGGACCGCAAGTGCTGCCGCCTGCCGGGCCAGGAGCCGAAAAAGGAAGGAACTGGGAGAAAATTGTGTCTTCCGCATCTTCCACGTGGCATCACCTACTACTCAGGGGCACAAAAATTCCTTATTCACAATTTCTAAATTTTCATCACCTGATCCATACTGCAGAATTTTCCTTGATAAGATGATACTAATAACACAATTCCCCCAAATTAAATTAAATTCATCTTCTTTGTAACTAAGACAAGGATAGTGTCTTAGGAAAAAACGATGTTCGCCATGTGTTTAACCAATATCTCCCTGAATCCAAATGCTCTAAAATATGTCTACTAAAATAATGCAACAGGGACTACCCTGGTGGCACAGTGGTTAAGACTCTGCGCTCCCAATGCAGGGGGCCCAGTTTCCATCCCTGGTCAGGGAACTAGATCCCAAATGCATGCCGCAACTAAGAGTTCGCATGCTGCAACTGAGGAGCCCGCCTGACGCATCTAAGACCCAGTGCAACCAAATAAATAAATAAATATTTTTAAAAATTATTTAAAATAATGAAATAATATCCATTCTCTGCCCTCAGCTACCCAGTTCTCCCCAAAGGCAGCCAAGGTCTCAATGTCAGATGTATCCTAACATAAATATTCTATGGTTAAACACGTGAATACACATACATATATATTCTTTTCTCTCCTTTATCTTTATACATTTAAATACTCACGTCCATATTTTCTAACTGAAATAAAAGCTTCTGAATAGAAGTTTTATTAGAACTCAAGAAATTCCTAAATTCCATAGGGACCAATGAAAAGAGCTCTGCTCCTTAATCAGCAAATCATGATGGGGCCTTTCCTGAAATGCTTACATCTAGGCTCCCTTTACCCACACCCTCACCCCTTGCAGTAGCAAAATAATGGTCCCCAAAGATGTGCATGTCGTAACCCCAGAACCTGTGAATGTGTGATCTCACACAGCAAAATAGACTTTGCACATGTGATTAAGTTAACCATCTGGATATGGGAGGTTGTCCGATGTAATCACAAGGGTCCTTCTAAGTGAAAGAGGGAGAAGGAAGGTCAGAGTCAGAGAAGCTGATGCATGGATGGAAGTGCAGGGATGCCATTGCTGGAGAGGTCACCAGCTGAGGGTCGCGGGCACCTCTGGAAGCTGAAAAAGTCGAGAACCGGATTCTCCCTAGAGCCCCAGGAGGAACAAAACCTTTGATGTTAGCCCAATGAGACCCATTGCAGACTTCTAACCTCCAGAACGGTAAGATAATAAATTTGTGTTATTTTAAGCCACTAAGTTTGTGGTAATTTGTTATAACAGCAACAGGAAACGAATACACCCCTCCACCCCTCACCCCCAACAGGGCCGGTTTTCAGGCCTTTGTGTCTTAAATAGAGCTATGAATGGTTTTGGTAAGATGATGATCTGGAACTGACCAGTGATAACTTTCCAAGGACATAAATTATCACTCTGCAATTCTATTACAACCTCTAATTCCTACTAATGAATCGTGTGCTCAGTTGACAAATAAAACAGTTCTTTCATCTGGGGGAGGAGGGGCTCCAATGTACAAGATAAAAGGAAAGGGTGTATTCACCCACTCCTCTCAAAGAGGACAGAAGTAGGAGGGGGACCCTACAGAGCTGCATGTAGGTTGGGCCACAGGAGAATCTGTGAGGGCTTCTAGAGGTGGAAGGAATCTTTCCATTTGCTTGGTCCAGTGGGGATTGACCAACTGGCCCGAAGCCACACAGCAGGTGAATGGCAGTGCTGAGACTCAAACCCAGGCGCCTTGATGTTGAACCTACATCCCCTCTATAGGCAGTGGTTATCAAACTTCCTTTTCTCAGATTCCTATCTACTCTTAAATTAATGAGGATCTCACAGAGTTTGTGTTTTTGTGGATTTTATCTATCCGTATCTACTGACCAGAAATTAAATCTAGGAAGAGGTTAAACTACGTACTTATTAATTCATGTTAAAATAGCAATAGTAAACCATTACAAGCTGACATAACAAACTGTATTTTATGAAAAATAACTGTTTTCCAAAACACAAAGAAAATGAGAAGAATGGCATTTTTTGGCATTTTGGCAAATCTCTTTCATAGAAGACAGCGGGATCTCCTATCCGATTATGCCTTCAACCTATTGCAGTATGTTGTTTTGGCTGAAGTACCTGAAGACAATCTGACCTCATACAGATATGGGAAAGGTATTTTAATAGCCTTACAGATAATTTTGGAAAATCTTTGATACTACACCAAAACTCATCAAGTAGCAGTTTCTTAAAGGTTAGTTGCAATGTACAATCTGAAACCATAAAAAGAATTTTTCACATTTTGTTACATTAAAAATCCACTGGGCTATTTTGCACTTTGATGGACCTTTTAGCCAGGCAAGATATTGTAACACTGTGCATGGGTCACTTGGATTTACCAGTTCACTTGCTTATGCAGAGCATCTAAATGTTGACACATTTTATAACAGTATTTCAAAATCGTGTTCTTTTATATCACCACCTAACTTGTTAGGAAAGTTTCTAAGTATTGGGAAGCTTTCAAGTTTAGGACATTGGAGGTGACATGGCAAAATTCTACTTTTCACCTGACAGCTCAATTTTCTCACTGGCAAGACATACTAGCAGTTATTTTACCAGAAGTGGCAGACCGCCTTTGTTCATTTTTTTGAGATGTCTGCCAAATACTCAAGTCAAAATAACTGGTCTGTCTGCAGCCATTCTTTCCGGTAAAGGTGGCGTTCCATGAAAAAAAGCGGCTAGTTCAGCTCACAAGTCAAACTATCACACAACTGCTTCTCTGCGGGATTGCTGATGAACTTGAGCAGTCAGCAGAATTGCTTTCTGTGCCTTTCCCATTTCCTCACACGGAATATTAAAAAGACATGCAGACAAGGGTAGAGATTTGGTTAAATTAATCATTTTTACTGTTGCACCAAGGACATTCTTCATGGAAACTGGCATATCCTTTCTCAACTTCAAAAGCCTGAAAAATGCAGTGACTACCAGCTCATGGTGGCACCAACGCTAAGATTCACACTACAGCACCCGCAGTTGAAGTTTTCTCACTAAGCTTTTGTACCCTCCCTACAGATGTCACCACTGTGAAAAAGGCAAATAATCTTAGTATTACTTTGAAAATAGCTTTGACCTTGCGGATTCCCTGAAAGGGTCCTCAAGCTTTAAAGAAAAAAGCTTTTAAATCACCCAAAACCATCCTAAGATAACCACTATAAATGTATGGGAGTATGTGTGTCCTCATGTGTTTTTAGAAAAACGTATCTTATCAGACTGGCAAGTGCAATCACAGTTTTAACTGTTGCATAGTATTTTATTGTAGGGATGAGGGGGGAGCATGCATCACTTGCTGATTTTGTTTTACATTTTAATTGACCACCAAGTTGAAGGGTTTATTTAGATCTTCAGCATGCCCTGCAAATCCCCTCTGTTTTAAGGAAAGCTCCTCTGAGCTGTGATAGGTCAGCCACTAGGAAGGTGGCTCTGGGTGATTTCATGGCAGGGATTCTGATCCCGAAGGTCTGGGGGATGGGGGAGGGCCTGACTCGAGCAGCTCGCTAAGCCCATGCATTCGTTCAGTGAGAGAGGAAGCAGTGTGTCCACAGCCCTGCTGCAAGTACCAGAGTACAAGTCTGGAGCAGTGACTGCAGCTATTACAGCAAGACAGGCAGGAAGCCTTCCAGAGAAGCCGGTGAATAAATTACGTGCCCCCCGATTTCTTCCCTAGCACGTGGAGCTCTCTGCAGGCGATGTCGCTTCCTTCTATCATTTAAATGCAGTAGATATGCATTTCAAAATGTGTTTGTCCTCCTTTGTCTGCTTCTAGTCTGGTCATCATTTTCTTGCAAATCCCACGTCAACACAGTAGAGAGGAGTGCCAGTAAGCGTTCCAGCTCCCACATTCCACAGCTCAGTGATTTACAGAGCGGAAGGCGAGCCAAGGAGCAGCACGCGGAAGGCAGCAGGATTCCGGGAGCGATCGCAAGCCGCCCAGACTTCGGACCCACGCAAATGTAAACCCGTCGGGCAGGTGGCAGTGGAACCTAACAGGTACAAGGCTGCAAAATGCCAGGGTGGCACTGGCTCCACTTTCAGTCTGTTTTCTGATACAAAAACTCTTTCCAATTCAGAGAATTTTAATTTAGAAAAAAAAAAAAAAGCCACGGGTTGTAGGGGGGGAAGTTGAAAGGCTTTAAAATAGTTTTATTCTTGATAAGTACTATACAAATATTCAGTGAATGCTTTCCTAGAAATTGCTAACAGAGACGAAAACAACCTACAACTGGACCCTCGTTTTATGAAAAAGTGGCATTTAGCATCCCAGCGCTTGGCATAATCCTGAGACAAGCGTTATGCACGATGCACCCACCAAAAAGACTCAGAAGGCAATGGGACCCCCAACTTTTCCCTTTTCCCTTGTAGTAGGAGGGCAGTCGACTAAATAGCGTCATAAAGCAAGCAGCCCTCCTTAGAATCGCATCTGAATTTTTATAACCCAGCTGGGAGTGAGCAGTGTCAACAAAAATGTCGACTTCAAACCGATGACATAAATAAAAGCCACACAGTGTCAAGTGTGAAAATGCCTGCACAGGAGGTGGAAACAAGGGCCACCAACGGCTTAGGGATGAAAAATTTGTCTCGCTCTGCGGGAAACGTACAAGAAATCTGAAAACAGCGCGCTTGCATTTTCTGAAAAGCGTTTCTCACATTTCGGCCCCCAAAGCAATCATCCACCCCGTCTCCAGCCTCAGCCTTCGGGGAATGGTGAGCTTCTCCCGAAATGACCCTCCCTCTCCCCTCTCCCTCCTCTCAAGACAGATGCCCCCTTCCCAGCTCCAAACTTCCCACCGAGATGCAACGTAAGAGCGCGGCTTCTCCCTGGGCACCGAGGTACCCGATTGCCCCGCGGCGGCCCACAGCTTTCCCCGTGCCCTTAGAGAACAGTCCTGCCTCTCTGCCTCCCTCTGGTCTCCCGAGTGCCGTCCTTCACCAGGCATCCGTGCCTCGGGGCAGGTGAACTGGAGGAAAGAAGGATGCCCACGGGGAAATTCTGGGCAAAGGAAAGCATCACCCCTCCCCGCACCGCAGAGCCGAGAGGTCGCCTTTCTTTCATTCCCCCCCCCCTTCTTTTCTTTGCCGGAATGTTCCCGGAATGTTAGACTGCTGTGTCTCCCGACTCCGGGCGTTCGACGGCAAAGTTGAAACCGCTTTGCGCTGAGGTCCCCATGCCGCCAATCGTGTCCCCGGGCCCGCCTCCAGCGCGCGAGGCTCCGAACGCCCGGACCCGCGTCCCCAGCCGCCCCTCCGCGCCCCGACTCGCGAGCGATGAGGACGCACAAGTTAGTGACAGGACATGCAGCCAGTACAGAGCAGGCCGGCGGTCCCCCGAGCGACAGGCGGGTGAGCGGCGCACGGAAGGCGAACAGGGAAGCGGTGAGGAGGCGCGGAGAGCCGGGCGGCCGAGGCCGGGACTGCGCATACCTGGAGCCCCCACCGAGGAGACGACTGGCAGCAGCGCGGCCAGGAACAGCAGCGCCGCCCAGGGCAGAGGGAGCCGAGCCCGCCGGGACGCCCCGACCTCGGGCGCCATCGGGAGCCCGGGGTGCGCGGCGGGTTGGGCCGGGCAGCTGCCGGGTGGGCGCTGGGCTGGAGCCTGGGAGCGCAGAGGGGCCGCCGTCGGGTCCCCGCCGTCGGTGTGCGTCGGAGCGCTCTGCGCCGCACCCGTGCGCCCAGGCCCCGCGCCGCTCGCTCCCTGTCCGCGCCGCGGCCGCCGCGCTCCGCACTGAGGCCGCCGGCCGCCGGCCGCGCCTTTTAGCCGCGCGCGGGCGCCCCCTGCCGGCATGCGGGCTGAGGGGTGGCGAGGGTGGCGGGGTGATGGCCCGAGGCGGGCGGGGTGGAGGGCCGCGGCTCCGGGTGCCCAAGCGCCCGGGAAAACCGCTGGGCGGGTCTAGAAACGCAGTGATTGCTGTGCGGGCGTGCGCTCCCGCTGTCTAACCTCTCCGGCTTTCCGGCTGCGGGAATGGCCCATCACGTCCAATCTCCTTGCCAAGCCCAGGCATGCCTCTGTCACCTTAAATAAATACCTCTGGCTTCAACATTGGGGACCCGAGCCAGGCCCCTTCACCTCTATCAGCCTGTTGCGGTCGTTCCTGCAGCCCTCCCTGGTCTTCCCCACACCCCGCACCCGGGAAAGGAGGATTTAAGGTCCTTAGATACTGCTGCTCCTCGCTGTGGTTTCTGCGGAGCGCCTGAACTGGGTTCAAAGGCAGCCTTCTGTAAGCGCGGAGCTCTCAAGGCCCAGCACTCGCCTGGCCTCGCTTTCTCCGGTCTCTATGATGCTAACACGGCCCAGGGCTTCCTCTCACGATTCCCACCTATCTGTGGTAGGCTCCCCGCCTTGGAAGCCTCGCCGCCCGCCCAAGCGGACTGGGAGAGCCCCTGGAGGCGACCAGGACGCCTGCGCCCGGGCAGGTCCGCGCTCTGGGCGCAGATGCCTACGTCGCCCAGCAGCGTCCTCGCAGACCTCATCTGACTGCAGCTCACAGCCTAAGGTCGAGTCAGCCCTCCGTCGTGACAGGCCCCAACTTGACCAGACTTGTGTCCTTCTGCAAAGAGGAAAAGATTGCAAGACGAATTCTCGACTGACGAAAAAGAAACACAGCATCTCTTTTCTGAACGGAAACACCACATCCGCCCCTTTAAGCCCTGGCAGGCGCCGCTTGCCCAGTGAGCACCCAGGAAAGGCAGAATTCTATGGCCTTCCTTTCAGGAAAACATTCCCCTGGGTCCCAGTTCTTCATTCATCCCGCAAGGTCTATGAGCTCCCAGAACTCTTCTTGCAGTTTGCAACCATTTTAATGTTTAATTACTCCCCAGTTTTGCAATGTTTCCCCACCGCCATTTAATGGAGCTATGGCCTTGGTCTGCCCAGCACCCTCCCCTCCCTGCTCTTATTCCGGGAATAACAGCCCCCTCCTCTACTCCAACCAAACGGCTCCAGTGGGGCCTGTCCCCTCCCAACCACCCTCTTTCCCACCCAGTTGGTCCAAGGATCGCCAGTGGCCCAAGCAGGGTCAGTCAGAGTCAGGACTTTTCTCGTTGGAGCTGGTGAAAAAGTTTTTTTCCTCCGGTCATTCATGGATGCTGAAGGATGGTAGCTGAGGTAAGCTGAAATATGCCCCCCCACCCCCACCCCCCGCCAAAGATGTCCATGTCTTAATCCCTGGAACCCGTGAATGTTACCGTATACAGAGGGGGAAAAAAAGTCTTTGCAGATGTGATTAAGTGAAGCATCTTGAGATGGAGAGGTTATCCTGGATTATCTGGTGGGCCCTAAATACTATCACATGTGTCCTTATAAGAAGGAGAAGGAGGTCTGAGATATATAGAAGAGGACACAACGTGTGCACAGAGGTAGAGATGGGAGTGATGCGGCTACAAGCCAAGGCACATGAGCAGCTGTTAGAGGCAAGGACCAGATTCTCCCCCAGAGCTTCTGCAGGGAGCACGGTCCTGCCAGCATCTTGATTTCAGTCCAGTGGAAAGAATTTCAGGCTTTTGGCCTCCAGAACTGAGAGAATAAATTTTGGTTGTTTTAAGCCCACAAACTGGTAATTGTTACAACAGTCACAAGAAATTGATACGGTAGCCAAGAGGGGCCTGTGTGTCTGGCTCCAGCCTCGAGGGTACCATCCAGAGATACTGGAGCCAAAACATGGAGGACAACGAATCAGGGAGAAAGAATCGCGCAGGTGGGCAAGTCCTGGGCTCCAGCCCCAGCTCTGCCCTTCCTGAAGATTGCTTCCGGGAGACAAAAGTTTTCTCTGGCTAAATTGGAGTGGGATTTCTAGCTCGCAACCCATGAGTTCTAACCAGTACCTTCCCCCTGTCCTCGGGAGGATGAGAATCAAGATTTACCTTTATGTCCTGTCTGCCACCCAAAAAGGCCATCACAGTACCAAGCACACAGTAAATTCCAGGAAATACTGATAGATCAGTTGCCATTCATTTGCTCACTCAACCAATATTTATTGTGTATCTACTTCGTGCCTGACACAGCTCTGGGCACTGGGGATCTAAAACACTAAAAACAGCAGTGATTGAAAGTGAGCAGGAGATAAGTTTTAAAAGATGGGGGACATTGTAGTAAGGACAATGAAGGCTACATTAGGATTTAGGCTTTTATCCCACAGTGGTGGGGCAGGGGAGTGCATTGGAGGACTCTGATCAGAAGAGTGGCGTGACAAGGTTTATGTGGAAGCAGAAAGGCGAGTAAGCAGGCTTAATGATCAAGGTGAGGGAAGATGGTGCTTGGACTGGAAGGATAGCCATGGAGGGGATGAGAACTGATGAGACTCTTGGTACAGCTTGAAGGTACAGGTAGGATGGTTTTCTGACAAACTGGATGAGAGGGAACAGAGAAAGAGAATTGGCACTACAAGAAGTCACACTGTTCTTACCCTGGTCATTGACTCTCCATTAAGACTTTTGTAATGTCAGGATTTCACTCTTCAGTTTAGTTTTAAGAAAATGATTACATGGCATAGCGTGCAGAAGCTCAAGGGGAAGGCTCATCGAAGGTTTACTTTAAGAGGGTTAAAGTAAACATATATTGTCCAGAAACGAGGTTGGGAAATTTAATTTAGATTTTTTAAATTAAGTACAGCAAACTTTTAAGAGTAACAACTAAAAAATATAGAATGTATAGCTTCTAAACCAAGAGAGGAGAGATTTCAACATTCCTTCCTCAATTATGGATCAGATAAAGTAGTAAAGCTGTAGAATATTTAACACAACTAACAAGCTCGATTTATTGGTCATATACAGAATATACATTATTATTGAGTGCAAATGGAACATTTATAAAAATTGGCCATGAATTAGGCCATAAAGAAGCCTCAAATTAAAAAAAAAAATAGGTGTCATACAGACCATGATCTCTTACCATAGTGCAGTGAAGTCAGAAATCAAAGTCAAAAATAAAATTTTTAGGGACTTCCCTGGTGGCGCAGTGGCTAGGAATCCACCTGCCAATGCAGAGGACATGGGTTTGATCCCTGGTCTAGGAAGATCCTACGTGCCACAGAGCAGCTAAGCCCATGCACCACAACTACTGAGCCTGCACTCTAGAGCCCGCAAGCCACAACTACTGAGCCCACATGCCATAACTATGGAAGCCCGTGCACTTAGAGCCCATGCTCCGCAACAAGAGAAGCCACCACAATGAGAAGCCTGAGCACCACAATGAAAAGAAGTACCTGCTCTCCGCAACTAGAGAAAGCCCACATGCAGCAACGAAGACCCAACTCAGCCAAAAATAAATAAATAAATTTATTCTTTAAAATAATAAAATAAAATTAAAAAATCAAAATTTAAATCTATATTTAGAAATTAAACAGACAAAATCATAACAGAAATTGTTAAATGCTCAGAACTGAACAATAATAAGTTCTGTACATATCATAACACATAGGATATTGCAAAACTAGAAAGTGTGTAGCCTTAAATATTCATATATGAGAAAAATATGTAACCTCAAACACCTGGATTTAAAATTATAACATTGAAAATAAGCTAAATGCCCAATTAAGAAGTTAAGAAAAGAACAAGAATAGAGAATAAACTCTTTAAAGGAAAAGGAAGGAGATAGTAAAAAAAAAAAAAAAAAAGCAGACATTAATGAAAAGAAATCCACAGCAACAACAGAGAGTATAATTTTAAAAAATAGTCCTTACTGGGGCCCCTAGATCAGGCATCCAGAGATCTTTACTCCCTGACAGGCAGGGTCAATGCCCCTACTCAGCCTTGAAGCAGTTACAGAAGACGGACCATTGCCCCTCTGCTTCCCTTAAGAATATGGGAGTAAAATCTCTGAGGGGGAAATAAAACAGGAGGGAAGGGGGCAGGGCACAACCTTTAAAAGAATGACATAGCCCTTGAGGATATGACATAAACTGGTTAGAACCAACTAGGTCCAAGATGGCAGACGATTCACCTTCCAGTAGACCTTGAGCCTCATTATACATTCACTGTAATGCACTTGCTAACTGACATACCCACAGGCGGCATGACAGTTCCAAGGCCAACCATAAAAGCCCAAAAGTATGTGGTGGCTCAATTCCTGGAAATCCCTGCCCACACTCTGTCTGTGGAGTGTGTTTTTCCCAAGGCCACTTTTGCCTTTTGAGACGGACCGCATTCTGTCTATGGAATGTGTATGTCTCTAAATAAATCCACTTCTTACCTATCAAAATAAATAAATAAATAAATAAAGATAAAAATAAAAAATGGTCCTTAGAATAATAACTAAATATTTTGTGAAATTTATTAAGAAAAAATAGGAAAGAAGGTACAGATAGAGGGTAAATAGGAACTTAAAAAAAAGAAGACACAACTACATAAACAGCAGATATTAAAAGGAAAAGAAAATATTATGAAGTATCATAGCTGTTTTATCTGTTCATCATAATTACTTAATGTGCTCATCAATATAATGCTAATAAATTTGAAAACTTATACGAAATAAATTCCTGGAAAATTATAACTTATTAAACTTGACTCAAGAAGAAAGAGAAGGCCCAAATGGTCCTCCAATTATTAGAGAAATTAAATCAGTAGTTTAAAATCTTCCTACGAGGAAAATAGCAAGTTCAGCCAATTTTATGAGCAAATTCTACATAACTTTCAAAGAAAAATTTTTCTTATCTTCTAGAACAGGGGTCCCTAACCCCCAGGCCACGGACCAGCACCAGTTCATGGCCTGTTAGGAACTGGGCCTCAGAGCAGGAGGTGAGCAGCGGGTGAGCAAGCGAAGCTTCATCTGTATTCACAGCCGCTCCCCATCGCTCACATTACTGCCTGAGCTCCGCCTCCTGTCAGATCAGTGGCCGCATTAGATTCTCATAGGAGCGTGAACCCTACTGTGAACTGGGCGTAGGAGGGATCTAGCTTGCTCGCTGCTTATGATGATCTGAGGTGGAGTCAAGGTGGTGATGCTAGCGCTGGGGGATGGCTACAAATACAGATTATCATTAGCAGAGAGGTCTGACTGCACAGAGACCATAATAGATCAATTGCTTGCAGACTCATATCAAAAATCAGTGAGTGGCAAGTGAAAACAAGTTCAGGGCTCTCACTGATTCTGCTTTATGGTGAGTTGTATAATTATTTCATTATATATTACCATGTAATAATAATAGAAATAAAGTGCACAATAAATGTAATGTGCTTGAATCATCCCCAAACCATCTTCCTCCCCACCCCCCCACTCCTGGTCCATTGGAAAAATTGTCTTCCAGGAAACTGGTCCCTGGTGCCAAAAACATTGGGGACCACCGTTCTAGAAGATGTAAAACGAGGAAGTGCTCCCCTAGGAGGATTCCATGAGGTTAATATAATCTTGATGCCAAAACTAGACAAAGATGATAAGGTGAGAGAAAATTAAAGACACTCTAACTGATAAACGTTGATGCAAAAATCCTAAACAACATTAGCAAACCAAATCTAGTCAAGTATAAAAGCAAAAATATATCTTGTCCAAATATGCTCTTTCCCAGGAATTCAGGGGAGGTTTAGCATTAGCAGAAATGTACTCTACCACATTAATAGACTAGAGGAGAAAAACGATATGCTCTTCTTATTTGACTCAGAAAAAGCATTAGATGAAACTTAACATCACTTCATGTTTTAAAAAATTCTTAAGAAACTCAAAACACAAGGCAGAGCCCATAAACTGAAATAGTATCTATAAAGAACCCCCAGGGGTTACTCAGTTTTCTTGGGTCTCTCCCACATACACATGCTATTAAATTTTTGTTTGATTTTCTCTTATTTAAAAAGAAAGAAAGAAAGAAACTCCATACAGAAAACACCTTTCTTAATTGTGGAGTATGAGCAGAATGCGGTGTCCACTCTCATCAGCAGCCTATGCTGGAGGCCCTGGCAACTGGTCCTTATCTATTTCAGGCACTTGGCCATCTCTCCGCTGTCAGTTGTACTGCTTGTCATGTGAAAGGCAGTCTTTTCCCCGTATCTTAGTAACAAAACAACACAACTTTATTTACTCAAGTGATCTTCCTTTATAAGATCCTATAAAACACATGGCGGTAACTGATTTAATTTTGCCTTATATGTTCATTTACGTTACCATACTGGCTGTCAACTATTTTGAATAGCACTCCAGCTCTCAGGCAAAACCTTGCAAAGCCCCTGTGCCAGGATATTTTAATTCTCTCTCCTCTGGACATTTTCCATTCTTCTCTAAATTTCAACAAAAGTAGTGGAGAGAGGAGAGGAGATAAAAGTCAAATGTGTACAGTTTTCCCCCTTATTCACACTGCAGGAAGTGTTTCAAGAAGTTGGTGGTGGGCATGATTTCATTCCTCCACACTCTCCCTGGTACAATTCTTGGTAACTGAGTGCTCACTTTCTTTCACCTTTACTTATGGCTCCAATCGTCCATAAGTCACCTGGACATGTTTCTTCACACAGGGCAATGAATCCTACATGTACTACTTTCAGTGACGGTATTTGCCCAGTGGCAGGATCTGATTTTTTTTTTCATATGCCTTCAACAGCTGGTTTTTCTAATGTACATTTAAAGTAAGAATAAAATAATTGGCAAACATGATGTGAATTAAAGGAACTTTTTGTACAATACTTGACCGTTCTTTTTGCTGATCTTTGATGATTATGTCATTATTTACAGTTGCCAAGGTGACCATGTGAGAATACTCAGTTTGGAATACTTCGAGTCCAAAGTTTGTAGTTCATGTCCTTGTGAATCACTCCAGTTATAAATCAAATTAACTTGACCCTGGGCCATTTCATCAACTATACTTCTGGCAAGATAATACAAGTCTGTCGCATTCTAGGAATAATAAGTTATTTATTGGCCGACCTACAGGAGAAAATGACAGTTTACTCAGAAGCAGAATCACTCTATCAGGAAATCGAAGTGGTATTGTATTAGAAAAATTGAATAACACTACACACCTGTTTAAAGCAAATCAAAGTGAAATGAAGTCCCAAAGCTGCCAATTGTTGGTGGAAGTTTAAACAGCTACTTCAGATTGGAGGACAACTAGAGGTATTTGTCAAAATATTAAATACACATATTCTTTATATCATTAACAAACAACAGAGACACACCTGGGCTAGATTTAAAAAACAAAAACAAACCCCCCCACAGTATTAGAAGAATAAGAATTAATAACAAAATCTCAGGAAAAATAGGACTCAATAGAGCCTTAGGGCAGAAATGTTTAGCCAGCTTGATTAAGGTACCCCTTTTGGGACAAATCATCCCCAACCGTTTTCCATTGTTTGTGTTCTCGGGAGGTAGCATCTGATTGGCTTAGTTGGATCATATGACTCCAATTCCCCACAAGAGGACAGGATGCTAAGTTTCTTCCCCAGGCAGTGCAAGCACTGCCCCCACTGTATTTGCTTTTAAATAACAGCAGAAGACAAAAATTTGGGGTGTTTTGTTATTACATCTCCATTTCCCCAAAGGAAAAGAGGGATGCTATTATCAGAAAGAAAGAGCACGAAGGGTCGGAAGATAAAAACACGTGGGGTCAACATGTTCTATGTGACAGCAGCTCCACATCAGTGATCCATCCAGAGAAATCTATTCATAGGTGTCACACAGGTGGTAAACAAATATTTTTGCAATATTATTCTTAATAGTAAATAACAAAAATAATAGGAATAAAGGACTGGTGAAAGTACTGTACATCCAGACCCTAGAGTTCTAGGCAGCCAGGAAAATCAATGGATTGAAACCATACTGACGCAGGATGATGTCTAATACATGCCAGTAAGTGATTAGAGGATGTTTCAGAAGATTGTATAAAGTATAGTAAAGGTCAAGTAAAAAATTTTGAGATGTATATGGAACAGGAAAGCCTCATAAGATTTGATAAGAAAATGACTTTAGTTTTGTCTTCCACTGTTCCTTTAAAATATCTACAGTGGGATCAGTTCCTCTTCTGTCTCAGGGAGAAAACTCAGGCAGTGTCATGACTTCTGTGAACTCATAGGGAGAAAACAAATCCTATGGTTACTCTAAGTCATAAACACAGTGTCAATTCCGTACTTAAAAATGTCTAATTCTGTACAGTCATAAAAATTCCAAACTTGATTTGATTAGACTTTCTCCCAACCTCTCCTGGAGCCGGCTGTACCTAGAAGCCCACAGACACTGAAGCTGCTGCCCCTTGCCCTCCTGAGGTTTTTACAGCCCTCAGCTTGCTAACGAGTTCTGACCCCTCCAGCATCAAGAGTATGGAAGAGCGTGAGAAGAAGGTGGGCAGGAGAGTTCTTGGCCAACCGAGGGTCCTGGAGGCTGACATCGCTCTTTCTCAGGGGCACCTTTGTGGATACTGTAGAGCGCCCCTCAGGAAACATTCAATTGCACTTTCCATGATGGCTGATCCCTTCACACCTGTTTCTTTGGGAGTCAGATCTACATGGATTCTCTTGGTTGACTTAGTTGTCCCTCTAGGACAGGATTTAAATAGCCAGTTCCTTCTAGTGTATTTTTCATTTCAGTTATTGTATTTTTCATCTCTGTTTGTTTGTTCGTTAATTCTTCTAGGTCTTTGTTAAACATTTCTTGCATCCTCTCGATCTTTTTCCATTCTTTTTCCGAGGTCCTGGATCATCTTCACTATCATTATTCTGAATTCTTTTTCTGGTAGGTTGCCTATCTCCACTTCATTTAGTTGTTTTTCTGGGGTTTTATCTTGTTCCTTCATCTGGTACATAGCCCTCTGCCTTTTCATCTTGTCTATCTTTCTGTGAATGTGGTTTTTGTTCCACAGGCTGCAGGACTGTAGTTCTTGCGTCTGCTGTCTGCCCTCTGGTGGATGAGGCTATCCAAGAGGCTTGTCTGCCTTTTATTCTTTATAGTTCTGTTTTTTTCATTTTGAAGTTTTTTACAACAAGCATATCTTCCTGGGTTGTTTTTGTAATTTAAAGAAAAGTTTAAAATACACTGAGTAATTATAGTCACAACTACACGATTCTAGACTGCAGATGGGGTTGTGTACAGCATATGAGGTTCTCCTCTGTGAGTCCAATAGTGTCCAGTGATCTAGCGCTTAATTCATGCCTTAGACCCTACATTACTCAGGAAGTGCTTACCAGCATTTAGAGCTAAGTAAACTTCACCGCTAACCAGAGTTCAGCACAGGCCATTTCAGAGTTCTACATGGCAGTGTGGCACTAAACAGTTGGAACCCACGCCCTGCAGTAGCAGAATAATGGCCCCCAAAGGTGTCCTAGTCTCCAGAACCCGTGAACGTGTTACCTTCTCACGGCAAAGGAGATCTTGCAGGTGTGACTAATTAAGGATCTCGAGATGGGGAAATTGTCTGGATTAGCTAGTTGGGCCCAATGTGATCAAAAGGTCCTTAAAAGATGGAAGAAGGAGGTGGGAGAGTCAGAGAATGACATGCAACAATGGAAGCAGAGGTCAGAGCGATGTGACCACAAAACGGGAATGTTCACAGTCTCTAGATGCTGAAAAAGACTAGGAAGATTGTCCCTGCCAACACCCTGATCCGCAGATCCCCTCCAGCTTCTCTGACCCCGGGCCAGAGTGACTAGCTGAGTGACAAAGGGCCCAGTCCCTGCAGGGCCGCCACACCATCTAGGTCAGAGGCGATGAAAATGGATACAGCTTCCAGTGTCGTGCTCTTGGCTTGCAGCTTGATCCTGGTTTCCAAGACTTTACATCCATCTTTGCTTCCCTGCTGCCTGCCTTTCAGACTTCAAGCTCCAGCATTGCACGAAGGCACGAGCTCCCAGAGAGATCACTGCAGCAGCTCCCAGAATTGCCCACAGTCAAGTCTCTATAAGTGAGCCCTTAAGATTTATGTATCTATATTTATTACTATATCTATCTGTATGTATGTGTATATTTATATCTACAAATAGGCATTGGATAGACAGGTAGATGATAGACAGACAGGGAGATATATTTATCTCCCCTAGTGTCTCTGCTTCTCTGATCAAACCCTGACTGACACAAGGCGCTAGTCAGCATCTCACTGTCAATATCACTGTTAACATTATGTATCATAAAAGCACTGGCTTTCTCAGGTCATACTCTGTACCAGCCAAAGTCTCTAAAAGGATTCATCTCTTTTCTATTCTCAGTAATTAGCAAGGCGAATGACATCCTCCTTATACTACAAATAGGAAAAGTAATTGGCAACAGAAGTCCCTTAAGGCCGGGGTTCCCAACCCCCAGGCCACGGGCTGGTACCAGTCCGTGGCCTGTTAGGAACTGGGCCACACAGCAGGAGGTGAGTGGTGGGCGAGCGAGCAAAGCTTCATCTGTATTTACAGCCGCTCCCCATCTCTCGCATTACCACCTGAGCTCCGCCTCCTGACAGCATTATGGTGAGTTGTATAATTATTTCATTATATATTACAATGTAATAATAATAGAAATAAAGTGCACAATAAATGTAATGTGCTTGAATCATCCCGAAACCTTCCCCCCACCTCGGTCCGTGGATAAATTGTCTTCCACGAAACCGGCCTCTGGTGCCAAAAAAGGTTAGGGACCGTGGCCTTAAGGAGCCAGGGTCTGACACACCCATCTTTCATTCCAAGAGATACCACGAAGGAAAGCCAAGGAGGAGTAACTAGCCAGCAAACAAGTCCCTCACCCTTGTTTCCCTTGAAGAGGTCACGGGGCCACTTCAGCTCTGGGCCAAATTAGGGACTCAGTAAATAGGATGCATTTACATGTATAAAAATTAAATCTTTTGAGTATTTTGCTTTTAAAGAGCTGACCTCCCTCTGCTTTGTTAAACAAAACTCTTCTGATTAGCTCTAACCAGGCTTGAGTTGGGGATTACTTGGCCTTGGGCAAGCTTGAAAGTGAAGCAAGTCAAAGCAAAGCGTAACATGAGGGTGTGATTTTTGCATAGGATGTTTCTTATTCATTGGTTTAACCAACTCTTTGACTTCCCTGAAGGTCTAAGATAGAGAGACTTGATACAAGAAGACACACGCATTGCAGAGCCTCCCTGAGCCCATAAAGCTGTCATATGCTCAAGCCGCAGAGCCGCCTGCTGCATCGATTTGGCGCTCGCCCCTACATTTGTGCTGCACGTGGACCTCAGGTCTTGTCTTCTCTGTGTTGACTGGATTTCTATTTTGACACCTCCTCCTATCAAGAGGAAGGGAAACAATCTCTGAAGAGAAACAATCTCGGTCACCTTCCCCTCCTTTCCCTAAGTTTAGGAAGCTCAGAGGGTGCACAGCCTTTGGGAAGGTGCCACCTGGCCATTTCATCTAGTCACATGAGACCCCACCGAGACGTCTCACGTGCCTAACCACACCATTCTTCATACTCGTGGGTCTTCCTGTGACTTCTGTGCTGCACGTGGGACACAGGGACAAGTTGGCGCCCCCAGCACTCCACAGGTGGGAGGGGAGGATGGCGAAGAGCCACCTGAAGATGAAAGCAAAGGGGCAAATATGTCTCAAATAATATCCTGCCCCCAGCGATCACTGAACTTTATTCTACGTGCTTTACATCTCCCAAACAAGATCTTGATTCCTTCCAGGCCATCAGCTGTGCCTTATAACTCTATGTCCTTACTGGTCAGCAGAGTACCAACCAATGCATTTTTATTGTTGACAATTATCCTGTGTAGATTACATACACCGTACAAGGACCCGTGACTTAAGTCAGAATTCCCCAGACGTGGACCCCATGATGAAGATTCATACACAGGTGATGTGTTGATTGTGAAAGCAGTGCTCCCAGGGCCGACTGGGAGGTGAGGAAGGCGAGACGGGGGGTCCAGCAAAGGCTCAGTCTCAAGCCAACGCCCCACAGAGGGTCACTGCAGCCTGATTCCACAGAGGAACCTCAGAGGATAAATTACACCTCAGGGTGGTCCCCACGCGAGTCAGGGAGCTGGGCCTGTTGGTATTGGGGATAAGGGCCTCCCATAGCCAAGGGAAGTCCTTTAAAAAAGGTTGGGGAGCCCACAGACATGGAGGGAGAGGGTCCAAGAGGATGTGAGCAGATCCTGGGCACTGACCAGTATAGCAGCCCCACTGACCAGGACAAGAACTCCTGAAGGCAAGTGCTGACGCCGAAACACATGATTCAGTGGCTGTGAGTGTAAAAGAAAACAGAGGGAAGAGAAGAAAATGTTTAAAAACTCTTCAAACAGGGGTGTGCACCCCTCTGGTTCACTGAGATCCTTTCATGTATAATGTCAGCAGTACTGTGACTTTTTGAGCCATGGCTTTGGGCCAAGAATTTATCAACTGGAACAGCAAAACACCACACAATGCACATAGTGGTCGTCAACATACACAGACGTCAGCTGGCAAGTGCTAGGACACAGAGCAGAGAATGAATTTTATCTGAAATTCAATTTACAGATATTGGGAGGTAGTATGTAAATAATATTTATTCATGCAGATGTGTTATTCAGTTTAAGAAAAAACTGGTCTCATAAAAATTCCAGAATGCTTTTATAATATTTTGCATATGATATTTTAAAGGAGCACTCCTAGAAAATATGGAAAAGTTGGAAAGAAGATTATTGCTTCTAACTTTGAAGCACCTTTTTCCTTTAGAACAATGGTTCTCAGAGTGATATAAGGGTGTTTCCAGGTCAGCTGCATCAGCCCACCTGAAAGCTTGTTAAAAATGCAGGTTCTCGGGCCCCATCCCAGATGGACTGAGTCAGAAATTCTGGGGGCTGGGAAGCTGTCACACCCCACGATAATTTTAAACTAGTGCCTTATTATTGGATATATAAGTTGTTTCCAGCATTTCACTGTTGTAAACAATGCTGCAGTGAACATCCTTGTACTAGAACCTTTGTGCAGTCAAGTAGATATTTTGTAAATCTCTTCTCTCTGCACCTCTCTCTTTCTCTCTCTCTCCCTCCTCTTTGTCTCTCTCAAACAGAAGCTTTAAGAATGAGGAAACTGCCCTGACTCAGCTTCTTTCTCCCTCTCTCACTCACTCTATGACAAAGCCCAGAATACCTGCTGGGGACTCGGGTGGGAGGGGAACACAAAAATAAGATTGTATTAACAACTCTCATTTCAAAGATTATATTAAGAACTCTAGTTTTTGATCCATCTCCTTGCATTTTCTTTTTACCACCTGCGGAAAAATGCTGCCTGCCTCTCTAAAAAAGTAGCCCATAATGTTTCCTGAACTGAACAGCAAGGCAGATCTTGTCAATTTCTGTTTAAAGTTTATGGACGGGACTCCCAAGGGGGCAGAAACGGCTACTTCCTCTTTTAGGGTAAAGCAAGAAAGAAGAGAGGAAAAGGAACAGAGAGGGAAATTGAAGACAGTGGAGAAGCAGAGAGTGAAAGGGGGTGGAAGGGAGGTGGGAACTTTTCACAGGCTTGTGTCATTAAGTGCAGAGCAAAGCAAAGCTGCTGCCTGGTGCCCCTCATTACCGGAGCACCCATTATACACCCTTTCCAGAGATACCCAGGCAATCTGTGCTTCCATAAATCCTGCATTTTTTTCTTTACAACCTCAAACAAAATTCCATTTCTGCTAAAGTGGCTGCAGGCCATGATAAACACATCTCCAGCAATTTCTGCCCCTCATGTCGGCAGAGTTCTTGGGCTGAATTTAATCCGAAAAGCTGAAGTTGCAACCTCCTCGGCTACAAAATTTTAAATGTGTTTCCCTTTGACCATATAATTGGGATAAGAAAGGTAACTCCCACAGAAATATCAACGTGCATCTGAAATTGACAAAGGATGAAAAAATCATCCTTAGGCTAGTGATATAAATTCATCCACATCTTTTCCATCCTGTGTCACTTGCACCAGTAAATGCCAACTGCACAACTTTCCAGTAAACTTGCTGGAGTTATTATAAGTATTTAAAATTTCAAGAATCACCTGACCAAGAATGTGAGACTGACTAAAAATAATAACATGGTTCCACCCTGTCTGTAATGATGTCGGTTAGCTGTAGCTGGTGGCCTCATCTTCCACCTCTCCTCCTTGCTACCCACCAGGATCCCCTGCAGCCGGCCCCCCATCCCAGACACCTCACTGTGCAGCTGCCGGGGCTGCAGACCCAGCCCCTCTCTCCTGCCATTGGCTCCGCCTTGTAGAGTCTCCTTCCTGTCTGCTGGCGCTTCCACCCACCGCATGGAGCCCACTGTGGGCCACTGTTGGGTTTGCTCCATTCTGACACTGGGTCGTGGGAACTGTATATCTCCCTGCCTGCCCCCCACCCAGACTCTGAGTCCTGTGAAGATGGGGCCAGTGTCTTCATCCTTGCTCTTTGGATGTGGGGGAGATTCCCCCCAAAGCCTCAATCCCTGGACCCACACCCCTTTGGGCTGTGAGTTTGCAGTTTCTTCCTGCCTTGCCAAGTGGAGTCTACTCCCCACCCGCTTGAAGCTGGGCTTGGCCATGTGAAGCATCTGGGTCAATGGGACATCAGCAGAAGTGACAGGTACCCCAGGAAGGAGCCAGGCCAGCCTGACAGAGAACAAGGTGTGACAGCATCCAACCAGCGACCCAGGAGGGAAGCTACCCTAGACTAGCTGGAGAGAGGTGAGAAATCACAAAATGCCCCTGTGTGAGGAACAATGGCTAATTTACGCATGAAAAGAACGGGTACTGTCCTAGTTTTCACAAACTCTGGAACCTCTGCTTACATACTTCCTTATGTTGTAGATACAGGACCTGTGTCTGTAGGTCCTGGAGAGGTAGAGCCGCACTCACTGGCTTTCGGGCTAATCAGCCTGGGATTAGGAAACACCGCAAGCCTGTGTTTGGGGATTTGGGTTAGAGTCACATCACCTCTGGAGTCAGGAATACCAAAGTCGGGACTCGGGGTCCCCGATGGACCCTTCCTCACAGGCTGAAAAAACCCATCCTCTACCCAGGACTGCTCTACTCCCCAGGAGGGCCGGACACCAGCCACGCCTCCCACGAGCCTGCACTTGTACACGCACAGGCACACCTGCGCCAACGCATTCGCGCACGTGCAGACACTGGTGACAAAGGCCATGGGCCCACCTTGGCGGGAGGCTGCTGCTTTCTTAGCCTGGCAGAGTGGGCCATGCGATGGCAGAGACGCTGCTGACAGAAGGAGACCCCGACTGCAGGGGCCTGGATTCTTCCCGAGGAGCCCAGCACGCGATCAGACCTCGGAAGCAGCGGGTTTAGCAGAGACTGAACTCCCCCTGTAGGCCATCCTGCCGTCTTCCCACGGATGGACCTGAGGAGCGCTCCCGGGCCACTTCCAGGTGACACGAGTGAGGCTCCAGAGCCCTCGGCTGCACCTGAGGCACCGAGGGAGCTGGGGGTTTCCTTCTCGACTTCCCAGGAGACTTTACAAAAAGGTTACTGCGGGGATGCAAGGAAGGAACGCAGTGTCAAGGGCCACCTGGCAGGTTGGACCAAGGGGACAGTGTCGCTCCTTGACTGTCTTACTTTGCGGCACTATCATTAAATATTTTAAAATCCCACATATGTCTTCCCCCCAAATTTAATTTTAAACTGTTCTTGGGCAAGAATCACATGTTATACTTTTTTAAACTACTAAGAAAAGTGCTATGAACAATGGGAAATACACTTTGACTTGAATCAACATGAAAAGGAGGAACATACCCCAATGCCTATTATTTTTAAATGATTACAGATCAGGTCTCCACTGACAAAGTGAAGCGGGCTTACCTGGTGGCGCAGTGGTTGAGAGTCCGCCTGCCGATGCAGGGGACACGGGTTTGTGCCCTGGTCCGGGAAGATCCCACATGCCGCGGGGCGGCTGGGCCCGTGAGCCATGGCCGCTGAGCCTGCGCGTACGGAGCCTGTGCTCCACAACGGGAGAGGCCACAACAGTGAGAGGCCTGCGTACCACAGAAAAAACAAACAAACAAACAAAATCCAGATAGTTCAGGTGGGTGGTGGAGACCACACAGGGCTGTGGGTCCGAAAGCCTCATCCCTTCTGGGCATTTCCGGTTCCGCCCCCGACTACTGCTTGATGCCGGGAGAATGACGTCACTCACCTGGGACCCGCATTGCATCATTTGGACCACTTCTAAAGGGAAAATTTGCTCCCTCCACCCCACAGTTGGATTACTTCATTTTCTGGAATAACACATAAATTTACACAATGATAAAGTAAGGTGTGAACCATTTAGGCTTATAGCTCTTAGGTATCACTAAAGCACCTGTTTAAAACATTTTAAAAATAAATAGTAGCAACGCCACAAGTCAACAGGACTCAACCGGCAAAACCGACATGAGAGAGAATGTCACGTTTCTAAGCAACCCTGCGCCTCACCTCCCCCCGCACCTCCAAATGCAGTATTGACAGTGGGAGTCTTTTGCACGGGGGTGCTTCTACTGTAGTGGCTTCGTGCAAAACCTGTATTGTTACAGGGAGCCCGAACCTCACTGGGCCTCCCTTGGCAATTGAAGTAGGAATACGTGGCACCAGCCTGACCATGAGCACAAACACAAATGAGAAAACAGAGCAGCAGGGCAGCGCTTAGAAGGGGGCCATCCACATAACCCAGAATACACATCTGTTTCAGATTATCACCGAAATCCAAGCAAAGGTTTGATCTTGTAGAGAACTCAGAGGCATTTCCAGGATATGTCACAACACTCCAGCTGGAGAAATACTGGAATCAAAAACCTCTAAAACCCTTCAAGTCCGTTCTGTTCAAATCTAACCTCACTGGAGCCTCAGAAACACCCATTGCAGTGCACAGATCTGCCACCAGAGAGAAATAGAGAGCCATCACAGTAAAGATGCGGCGACGTGGAGTCACTTCCTCCTACACTTGCCAAGCAAAGAGCTTGCTGGCAACTGTTCCTCCTCTTCCCGCGGGTCCTAAAGATATAGTTTGACCAAGCTAAGTGTGATAGGGGTACAAATAATACGAATTCATTCTTTTACTCAAATCAGAGGAGTGTTCTCTTTTTATTAGTTTCTTTCTATTTATCTGCATCTATTGAAAAAACTTTCACTGGATGCCTACTGCGTGCAAGAAAAAGATGTGAAAAGAAAAAGTTGTTCACAGAATTCTAAATACATTTCTAAGCTAAACTGAGTTGACAGTTCTCAGAGATTTTCTCTCCAAAACTCACTAGTTAGGATCTTCACAGAGCATACAGAGTGTACGGTAGGAGAGAAGGATGCATTGTTTGAAAAAAGCAAAGAGGTATGGGTACCACGGGTGGCTGTACTCGGATGGAAGGAAGCGCACTGCTTTACTGCCTCCTGGGCTCATCCCTGTAGAAAATCACTCTGCTTCCAGCCATTCATTCAGGTAACAGACAATTCTGGAATATCAGCTGTGTACTCAGAATGTAGTAGATGGTTTGGGTATTGAAAAGAAAAGTGAGACCAGGTCCCCATCCTCAAAGAGCTGCCTATATAACCTAGATGAGTGAACCAAACTAATATGCAAGACGAGAGAAATAAGTACTAAACTGAGTGGTGGGAAAAATAAACGAATGGAGGAAGGGAAAGACGCCATTGTTAATTATGAGCGAAGGGACCCTTGGAGAAGGCACGGGAGGAAAGGAGAAATGGGGACAATCATACCTGAAATGCACTCATCTCATGATGGTGTGAGGCGATGTGGCTTTATCAGATGTATCTCTATGACTATTTGACCTTCCTGAAAAACAAACAAAAAAATTATATCCTCTGTGGAGGGGAAGTGTCCCAAGGCCTCACTTGCCTGCAGTGAGCAGCGAGGCTTGCGGGCATCAGGACCCAGGCTTCGGGACTGCCCCATCCCACCGCCACCCCCGCCCCAGTCTGTTCTGCCCATAAGTGCATGACAGCAACATCAGAGCGACCTACCACTTCCTGTGCCCTGTGCTCCCTGCTGCTGAGCTGGGCACCAGGTCGGAAGGGAAGAGAATGCCCCCTCAAATTCTTTGGGGGACTGTGCTTCTGTGCCCCCAAAGCCACATCACCTGGGCTGCAGGTCTCAAGAAGCAGCTCCTTTGACCCACCACCAGTACCAGCCTGCAGAGCTCTCTCTAGAACGGTCCCCAGAGCCATCCTGCTGCTGCCTGTCTCCCCTCTCAACCCAGGCTTCTCTGCCCAAAACTTCCCTCTTCTCTTCAGCCACTAAAGAAAACCTCATCTCCTGTTAGCGCACAAGGAGTCACGAACTAGCTTGTTCTTCCGTGTGACCCTCAGAGAGCTGGCTGATCCCGGATACTGTGAGTGACTCTGACCCTGACAGCAGTGTACGCCCTGTGAAAGGAGCCAAGCAGAGAGACCAGGGTGAAGAATCAAAATCAGTGTGTAGAGCAAAGCCTGCTCCAAGAGTCACTGCAAATCTAGTTTACTCACAAAGTTTTGCATTGAGACACAAACCCTGCCCTTTGGGTAGGCGAGTTTGGTAAATGGTTTTACTCCTATAAAGTTGGGATTTCGATTTCCTCATGAGTATACATCCGTCCATTCTTTCAAAAACAAAAAAAAAAGGCTGTGTATCTACAAAATACCAGGCATCCTGCTGAGCCTAGAGCTACAGAGAGAAATACAACGTGATCTGCATCCTGGAAAACGCAGCGCGCTGAGGAGACAGGTACGCCTGCAAATCATAATTCAGCTGAAGGCTTCGTGCGCATGCGTGTGTGTGTGAACGTGTGCATATAAATGTGTAAAATAAACCACGGTTAGAGACTTGACACGCAGTTTTCGCTGTACCGGCTATTTTTATTTCATACACCAGGTTAAAGACAGCTGGGGCCACTAGAGGTGGAACCACCACCTTGTGGGCTTGGATAAGAAACGTTCACAGATGGGTAAGAGACCGAAGGGCCACACACAAATGAGGCATGAATAATGGCTACGGTGCCTGAGGAAGCTGAGAAAGCAAGGCTATCTGTAGGTTACGCCGTTGTTTTGTTTAAACTCACGAAGAAAAGGTTTTGATTTGCTTTGTCTTCCAGACCTCCTTTAGCAGAAAATTACTTAGACAAACTAGATGAATGAGAACATTTGGGGTAATTTTATAGAAATCAGCCCTAACTGCTCCACTTACCATGAATTGGTTTATAGGAGTCAGAGATGCAAATATGCCAGGAGGATTCTGGAGAGACTCACAAAAATCAAAATCAGAAAACAGGTGGCCCGGGCTTCCCTGGTGGCGCAGTGGTTGAGAGTCTGCCTGCTGATGCAGGGGACGCGAGTTCGTGCCCCGGTCCGGGAGGATCCCACATGCTGCGGAGCAGCTGGGCCCATGAGCCGTGGCCGCTGAGCCTGAGCATCCGGAGCCTGTGCTCCGCAACGGGAGAGGCCACAACAGTGAGAGGTCCGAGTACAGCAAAAAAAAAAAAAAAAAGAAAGAAAACACGTGGCCCCATGGGACCCAGTGGCTGCCGTGAGGGCCTCTCCACCTCCCACTCGGTCCCCCCTGTCTGCCTCGCTCTGCTTTTCCCCTTTGCAGACCGACTCCCTCCTCTTCCCCAGAACACATGGGGGTATGTCATCCCTCGAGGCATCCCCAGCCTTTCCTCTCACAATTCCAGTGCCCAAGAGGTGGTTTCTTCTCCTCATTCCAGTTGCAAAATCCCTCGGAAACAACTCTGTTCTATTTTGGGTTATTCCTGGAGCAAGAATTGACTGTAGCCGGGAGCTGTGTGGAAAACTATTGGCCGGGCCAGACCCAAGCAGTCAGTGGCAGCCAGGTCGTAAAACAGCTGCTCTCCCCAAGCTGCAGGACAGGCCCCAAAGAAAGGGATGGAAATGCTATCACAGAATAGACTCCTGCATAGACTAATTGGCCAGAGGCTACATTTATTTCAGATGACCTCAGCTTTCAATTGATAATCTCAGAAATACTGCCTTGCAGAAAAGTCTGGAAGAGAAGCTCTTTAACTCTCAGAACTGAGAACCTGTCCCAGTTCACTTCAGTTTCCCTTCTCCTGCCCTGAAATTGCTCTTTTCCTCCCACATTATTTAAAGAAAGTTAGAGACGAATGAGACATGATTTTTTTGATATGCGACCTTAAGACAAGGGCTTCATTTATTTTTTTTTAATATTTAACAGATTCTCTGTATTTGGAAACTACCATGAGTGTAAGTCTATACAAAGATGAACATAGTGGTTTCTATTTGCGGTCCGTGCCTGTCCTTACGTGCAGCACGCAAACCAAAGGCATCTAGAACGTGCACCTTGGCATGGAATGCTGTCTTTTTACCAAATGCAAATGATAAATCCAGTAGCAGAGACTATGCTGTAATATGCTGGAAGCCGAAACCAAATCAGACTGTTTGGAGATCTTGAAGAAATTACTGATTTTGAATCTTAGTTTCTTTATTTAGAAAATTGGGAGTTGGGGCCATATTATCTTTCAAGTTGCAGCTAAATCTAAAATTCTGAAGGATCTTCTGAATGACTATAACAGTTACTGATAGAAAATTCTTAAGAAATGCATGCTTTCTGTTGATTACCAGTTAGAACTGAGTCGGTCAAAAAGCTGATAGTCACCAAAAAACAAATTTTTTGAATTAATGCTCTCAAGTTACCAGAAGAAAGCAAGTCATTTATTAGAGCTTCTCTTCTCTCTGAAAATTTTGCTCTCTGCAAAGGCGGGGAGCCGAGCCCTCTGCCTTCACGAGGGGGGGCTTGTACCGCCACCTGTGCCGCTATAAGAAGCAATTGCTCGGGGAGCCAATTTCTATCGGACACTAAGGGGGACCGTGCACAGCTTTTCACTCGCTGGCCCACATTGTTCTTTTGGGTAAGAGTGTCCAACAATTGATTGAAACTTCTGCAGTGAGAGGGGTTGGATGACCTGTTTCGTGTAGGAATAAGCCTGTAAGTCACATTTGCTGAAAATGGACCCGTGTGGCATGAAGTTCTTTAGAACTCAGCAGGTCAAACCAAGTTGAGGGGGAAAGAGACAAAGAGATAGAAGGAAGGAGTGAGAACTCGCTACTTTCTAGCCAGTTGACAGAGAAAGAGCGAGAGAGAGAGCGAGTGAGGGCGACCGAGGGCAGGCGCATGCGCGTAGAGCCTGAGAAGTCCGCTCGGAACGCGCTTCTCACAGCGCCCCAGCCCGGAGCGGCCCGCATGTGTTCTGGCTGCCCAGGTCCAGTTGGGTCATGAGACTCGATAAGCTCAGCTCCTCGCTGTCCTGGAGCAGCCCCAGCATGCCTGGTCCCCATTCTCTGAGAGCATCCCCAGGGAAAAGCCGTGATGTGGTCCCCGCTCCAAAGAGCACGGTGAGTAGGGAGACTTCAGTCTGAAGTCCGCTGGGCCCTCAAATACTAAGGGGATCGAGCATAGCAAATCTCCTCCCCAGAGGGACCTAAAGATAGCCTCCAACTTAAAGACCATTGTTCATAACAGTATATATTGGTTGACCCAATATGGGTTTATGTAGATATCTAGAATATGTTCATATGAAGGTCTGGAATAATCTCTACTGGAATGTTAACCATGATTAGCTTAGAAGTAGGAATTTTTGTCAGTTTTGCATTTTCACTATTTATGTATTATCCATATTTTATATTTTTCTACAATGAGCATATATTTCTTATTTTTTTAAGTTTTTAAAGAAATATTTATTTAGAAATCTCAAACTAAAGCTATATGGGGAGGAGGGGAACATTTATTGAGACTAAGAGTTAGTATTGCATATCCTAACCCCAAATCTAAACCTCTCCTCCATATGTTGGTGTCTTCTGCCCTTTCCTAGTTTATTGTTTTTCCCTCTTCCTCTAAGTACTGGGGGAAGATCACACTGAATATTGTGATACACTGTGCTCTCAAAGTGATTTTTAAAGTTCACTTAAAAAGAAACATTTAGGGCTTCCCTGGTGGCGCAGTGGTTGAGAGTCCGCCTGCCGATGCAGGGGACACGGGTTCGTGCCCCGATCCGGGAAGATCCCACATGCCGCGGAGCGGCTGGGCCCGTGAGCCATGGCCACTGAGCCTGCGCGTCCGGAGCCTGTGCTCCGCAACGCGAGAGGCCACAGCAGTGAGAGGCCTGCGTACCGCAAAAAAAAAAAAAAAGAAAGAAAAGAAACATTTAGCATAGAAGAGAAAAAACAAGTCTTCATATTTTCAGGAACATAAACGTCTGAACTTAGCTTACAATCGAGCATGACCATAGTTCTGCATACAGAGCACCAGCCCAGCACATATGATGTTAAATGACTGTGATTTGTTAATTCATTTACAAATGATGTTAAATTGAAATCCACAGTGTTTGTTGATCTTAAATTAATTTAACCCTTGTTAAATGAAACTTCAGTTCATTTAAGGAGTGGATCTCTTTCTTAAAAACAGCCCTGTAGTGTTTTATGTGAAATGATATATCTTGGAGCAAAGGAAGGAGAAGGGATGAGAGGTTTAAATTTCGACCACCTCAGCCAGATGCAGAGGGGCCCAGATCGAGCGGGCCTGGATGGTGGCCCAGAGGCGCTTTGTGAGATATTCTGGAGGCAGAAATCAACAACGTTTGCTGTCAGGTGAGGAAGAGTGGGTGAGGGAGATGCGCCATGATACTTGCACAAGCCTTTTGGGGAAAAGGTCAATAAATTGATTACTAACTAGTAACGAACTACTCATTTGCAAGAAGAGAAAGACTGGTTAGAATTCAACTTTTTAAATCATCTTGTAAAAGCAAAAGTAGGCTAGGGCCTGTAATTTCATCAGCCAGCATTCCACCGACGAGGGCCTGATATCAGGCACCTTCTTCTGCTTCTCGTAGCCACCCAGCTGGCTTGACTCCAGAAACTGGCTCACTGTGACCCTGAGTGTGTAGTCATTTGGGGAATGAAGAGTCAGTCCACAGTGACACCCAGATCCAGCACCTCCATCACCAACTCTGATGTTTGGGGACACCCTGCCCACCCCGTGACCGCTGCTTCCATGTGTCAGTGACGATCACCTACAGATTTATGGTGGCAATCCTGCCGGGACCTGACTCCTTGTCAGCACACATCACAGCGCTGAAAGATCACTTCCATATGAGAGAAGGCCTGAAATCACAAGGAGCGCTGTGGCCGGGTGGTTGTCTGAGATCCAAGCATTGCTGGTGGAAACTCCGAGTCAGGCTCTGGGGCTTTACACGGATCGTTCTGCAAATCCGAAAGTGGAAGAGCCCTCGGGCTGTGTCTTAGAAAAGAAGTCATATGCTCAAATCTAAGGGTCAGCCTGCTTCTCGTTCCAAAACTTCATAGAAACAGGCTATGGAGAGCCCAAGCCTTGCTCCGCGAAATCACGTCTCTGTACCCTCCACCCGTACAACTGATTTCCTTAAAATGTATTAAAAATGACAAAAATTCCTCTCATTTGGAAACTTTATTTCCAGTGGGGCACAGAATTAAGATATAATTCAAAGTATAACATTCCTTTTTGTTAACTTGTAACAAAGTTAACAGAGAGACAAATATGGGGAAATGCGAAATGAGAAGCAATCTGAAAGAAAACAGAGAATGTAATTCTTTCCATCAGTAAGCTTTTCAAAAAGATGCACCTACTGGTCAGAGTCTATAAAATCTCAAGTACGTATAGAGCCCTCACTAAGTTCTGAGCACTCTGGTTACAGAACACAGCCAATAGTCACAATAACCCTATGGGGAAAATACTATCATTATTACCATTTTACAAAGAAGAGACGGAGGCATGGAGGTGAAGTAACTTGTCCGAGGTCATGGCTAGGCTGTGGCAGAGCTGGATATAAACCTCTCAAGGCACAGGCTAGGCTCTGCTATCCTGGTCCTCTTCTAATGGTAAATAACAAAATAAGTGTCTATTGTAGATAACTTTGCGACTCAGCAGAGGAAAAGCAGAGGCAGCTCAAAATGTCTCGGCCAATGTCCTCTGGAATGACCCCCATGGAACACGGGCAGTAAGGGTCCCAACTGTTCATCCCGCCTCGCGGCCCTGACCCCGGCCTCCCGGGCGCCGGCCTGCCTCGAGGTTTCCACGTCAGCCAAATCCACACCTCCATCCTCAGAGTTACTTTTCTGGTGCCCTGATTCCTTTTCCAAGCAGTCGTGCTCTCGGTGTTGACCCTCTTGGGGGAGGTTAGAGGAATCTCTCTAAGGCGCCACTGACCGACGGCTGTGGTTAAGTGTTTGCCTTTTTAAAGAGGAGCTTCTCTGATGGGTAGAAATATAGGCAATGTGGCAGAGAATAAAGAACTCAATGAGGGACATAGTTTTAAAACAGATATTTTTAAATTGAGTTATCATTCACATACGAAGTTGTTCAACCATCATCACTAATTCCAGAATATTTCCATCACCCCTAACAGAATCCCCAGACCCATTAGGAGTAACTCCCCCATCTTCCCCACCTCCTGACGACCGCTAATCTACTTTCTGCCTCTATAGATTTGCCTGTTCTGGACACTTCACGTAAAAGGCATCATATAATACGTGACCGTTTGTGACTGGCTTCTTTCACTTAGCGTAATGTTCTCCACGCGTGTTGTAGCTAGCATCGGTACTTCGTTCCCTTCTATGGCTGAATAATATTCCATTGTAGGGACAGACCACATTGTGTGCATCCACTCATCAGTTGGTGGACGTTTGGGTTGTTTCCATTTTTGAGTGTGAATAATGCTGCTATGAACATGCATATACAAGTTTTTGTGTGGACATGTATTTTCATTTCTGTTGTGTAGACACCTAGGAGTGGAATTGCTGGATCATGTTATAATGGAATGTAATATTTAACATGGAAAATTTAGAAGAACCCATTAAATCACAGCAGGTAGGTGACTGCCTACAGCCATCCTACTACTAACAGCTGTGTAACCTCAGGAAAACCAAGGGACCTCTCTGAATTTCAGGGAGTTTTTGTTTTGTTTTGTTTTGACTGTTATTGTTGTTTTTGTATGTTAAATGTCTTAAAACGTTTGCCTCTCAGTTGTATAAATAAACTAAGATAATATACATAAAAGTGTTTATAAACAATGCAGTGTGAGATTCCTGAGCTATTGTCATTGCATCCCATGTTGGGCAGGGAGGCCATTCACATGGACCATCCCATATGCTGGTGTTGGGGCCCAGGGCAGGCCGCCCCAAAATGTGCCTCAATGGCATATTGGTTATTTTGAAACTGAAGTTACTTAAGAAACGGCCAATGCAAGCGGGATACTCTGACCGCCCTTTCTGTGTCCCTGAAAGCAAGAAATAGACGTCTCATGCGAAAGATGCTCTCCCTGCATGCAGATATAGAAGGACATCCTTATCGCCAAAGCTAAGGAATTCAGCGCTGAGAAGCCTATATATACATATAGGCTGAGAAGCCTATATATACATATAAGTTTGTTTATATATATATAAACAAACCCCACTACTTCTTTAATTTAGTACCCCAAGCCCAAACTCTGTTTAGATTCTCCACTAATTGGACACCCAAACCTACGTTTCTTTGTCCTGTCAGTTCCTTACAAATTTACTGTTTCTTTGTCTAAAAAGTATAAAAGCTGACCGCTCTCATTTCTATGGGACCTCCATGCCCATGAATTAAAATGTGTTTTTTTCCTCCTGCTAATCTGTCTTGTGTCCATTTTATTATCGTCCAGCCACAAGAACTGAAGAGGGGCAAGGGGGGAATTTCCCCTCCCCAATAGGGGGACCACCACCCCTGTCCCCATGCAGCCCAGGCTCTGCCCAGAGGGCCCATGTCCTCCCAGCCAGTGGCATTGCTAAAAACCGACCTCACGAAAGGCTCCAGGTGTGATTATGCCTTAATGAGTTAGCTCGCAAGGTGATTAGGAGGAGAAATACCTTTCATGTGGGAATTCCGAGCACAGACAGAAGCCAGAGTGGGTGATGGGTCTTGCCAGAGCCCTTCCTAGTTCCCCTTACGTCACACTGTTCAGATGACCAGACACGCTGCCTGGACTTAGAACGCATCCTGCACATCATCTCACCTAAGGAAACACTTGTCAGGTGGCAATGCCGTCTTAGAGCTGCTCACTAACGTGTTCATGAGGCCATTGTCCTGGTGCATGTTGACGTGAACGCAAGCTCACTGGACGCCCAGAATGTTTACTTACAGATCTGCTGTCCATTAACTGGACTAATACAATGAGACCTTTAGGAGGGGGAAAAAATGTGTCTCTGCCAGCTAGGATTTTTTTTTTGTTTTTTTTTTTTCGGTACGCGGGCCTCTCACTGTTGTGGCCTCTCCCGCTGCGGAGCACAGGCTCCGGACGCACAGGCTCAGCGGCCATGGCTCACGGGCCCAGCCGCTCCTCGGCATGTGGGATCTTCCCGGACCGGGGCACGAACCTGTGTCCCCTGCATCAGCAGGCGGACTCTCAACCACTGCGCCACCAGGGAAGCCCCTGCCAGCTAGGTTTTTAAGAAAAATATAATTTCAAATTGAACTAGACCAAATAAAATTTAAATCCAAGACCTGTCGATTGGAGCAAGCCACTGAGGACACAGCAAGGACCAACACAGCTGCCCTCTGGAGCTCACAGTCCGGAGGTTGGTGACCTTGACCTAAGTTTACACATCCACACGCTGCACGCACACTGTACACACAAGTTCACTAACAGGCCAGGTCTGGCCACACTCACCGGAAGTTTGCCCCAGACCAGACCATCTGGGCTCCCCTCTGCTCTCTGCAGGACCTTCTCTCCCTTCAGAGAGCCACCCTACTCTGGATTTTCCATCCACATCCTTTCCAAACGTGGCTGCTTGTGCCGTTCACCTCGGACCTGCTTCCCCTGCTGGTCCAGAGTTAGAGCCAAGGCTTCTGCTAAATGGTAGTTACACCCAGAGGAGGTGGGAGAATGAACTCCAGCTCTACCACCTACTGGCTGCGTGGACCCTCCGGGTTGCGGTTTCCTCCTCGGGTACCACAGGGACAATAATAGTACCTACAGCAAAGGTTATGGGGAAGATGCACTACGCTCTGTACCACACCAAGATCATGCCCTGCACAGAGTAAGTGCTGAATTGCTCTCAGCTGATACTGTTGTTATTATCCTTATGAATGTGTTCGTGGCGCCTGTCTTTTCGACCCTCCACAGCAACTACTTGCAACTTACTTGGGGCCTTGTTGATAGGCCTTTGTCTCACCAAGTACACCAGGTGGAAATGCCAGCCACGGAGTCAGGTTGGTGGGGGAGACTGGGAGACAGGTGTGCCAGTCAGCACAGGCAGGTAGGTAGATGTTCTATTTATAGCGCCTTTTGAGGGTCTTTGCAAATGTTACCTGCTAGTTAGGTACATCCTGCCTCTCCCTAAAGCTGGTTTTTTTTTTTTTTTACATCTTTACTGGGGTATAATTGCTTTACAGTGGTGTGTTAGTTTCTGCTTTATAACAAAGTGAATCAGTTATACATATACATATGTCCCCATATCTCCTCCCGCTTGCGTCTCCCTCCCTCCCACCCTCCCTATCCCACCCCTCCAGGCGCTCACAGAGCACCGAGCTGATGTCCCTGTGCTACGCGGCTGCTTCCCGCTAGCTAGCTACCTTACGTTTGGTAGCGTGTAGATGTCCATGCCTCTCTCTCGCCTAAAGCTGGTTTTGCTCACAGCTTTTTACACTAACAAAAATATTTATTGCTTCCATCACTTTCCTGATCCCAAACTTTCCATGTTTATAATATCATTTGAACCCCTTAACCCCTTAGTGATCTGGCCCATCCTTACTTTCCATTCTTACTTACTTTCTCTCACTTAAGCTCCAAGCAGCCTCACTCATCCACTGGCCTCCTGAACACCCTCTGCTCCTACCTTTGCTAGAACTGCTCACTCCACCAACACATGCCTCCTCCCAACTCCTGCCACATCGGCATCATCTACGCCAACATCAGCCCAGCTCAAAGGTCACCCTTCCAGCAAGTTCCATCAGATCTTCCACCAGTCCCAGCTCCATGCCAGAAATCATGTTTCCTCCCTGTGTTCCCATAACATTCATAGCATTCTTCTAGAACATTCTCTCTGTATTGTGGTTATTTGAATACTTGTTTTATTACTGATACCACACTGTGGGTTATTGTCACTTTGTTATTATAATATTGTCCTTCATGATGTAGCATCACCAGGGGCTTGCAGATAGTAGGTATTTAAAGTTTGTTGAGGGCTTCCCTGGTGGCACAGTGGTTGGGAGTCCGCCTGCCGATGCAGGGGACGCGGGTTCGTGCCCCGGTCCAGGAGGATCCCACATGCTGCGGAGGGGCTGGGCCCGTGGGCCATGGCCACTGTGCCTGCACATCCGGAGCCTGTGCTCTGCAGTGGGAGAGGCCACAACAGTGAGAGGCCCGCGTACCGCAAAAAAAAAAAAAATTTAAAGTTTGTTGGGTTGAACAATTTGCACCCTTCAAAACAATGGAGTTTTCACATTATGTCCTTAAATTACTAGCATCACCATGGTACAAATCTGTATCAATAAGAACTGTAAGTCTTGCATTCTATTGTTAAGAGTCAGCTCTGTGTCAGTAGGCACAACTTGGTTGATTCCTGGTTATGTAAACTCAGGCACATTCTGAATTCTCAGTGTTCTGTTGTCCTCTTGGTTAAAACGGGGATAATAACAGTACCAACCTCAGAGGGTTGCTATGAAGAAAAACACGAGACAGTCTACATAATCCCCTAGGAAGTTTCATGACATGCAGGAAGCCTTCAGTTAATATTAATTGTTACTCACCTCAAGGGCGATTTCCACCGGGGTCTTTCCCTAGAGAAGTCTGGAAAACAGCCATTTAGGTACTGTAGTTACCAACTCTGACCAGAAGGAGGCGCCCAGCCTCCAGGGCTGTGATGATTTAGCTTCCAGACAGAGCCCTGCAATAGAGAATTCCGTTTGGGGGTGGAGGCAGAGGTGTCTTTAGAAACGTCAAGAAACCCTCAGGTTTTAAAGGTCACCACAAGGACATTCCGCTGCACCTCCTTCTCCGCCCACCACCTGTTTAGAAAGGGCAGTGGTGCTGAGGTGTGGGACAAGAGAGCAGGGGGGCAGGCCCGGGGACACACGAGGAAGAAGCTGGGTCTGAAGGTAGTGGCACATATATTGGTTTTGATACCATGATTTCTTCCAGGATTAGCTAAAATGTATCCATCCAGCCTAGCTCGTGCGGTCTCCTCCTGAATGTGGGATACAGTCCACGTGAAATTGCCTGCCTAGCAGTTTGTTCCTCCGTTTCATTCTCCAGACAGATTGTTAATCTATTCCCTGGGCCTGAGCATGGCCTGGTCTGCCCCAATCCTGCTGGTATTTCTAGTTCTAGCTCATAAGCCACCTCCTCCAGGAAGTCTGCCCTGACTGCTCTAGTTCAACAAACTCCTCCTCTGCTGAGCAGCTCCCACTGGTCCTTCCACCGTCAGGCACTTTCCCTACTGCTGCTTGTCAGGTACTTGCCTTTTTATATAGTTCCCTGAGGACAGGACACACCTCCTTTGTCCCCTGCCAGTAGTCAGTGCGGGATCCTGCATGGCGCTCCGCAGGTGTTGACTGGAATGACTAGAGAAGGGCCAGGTGTTTTGCAGGTGTGTGAGAATGAATGGATGGCTCCTTAATCTCCGCCATAAACAGAAAAACTCCCATTTTCTCCAACACTGTAATCAAAATATGACACGTGAAAGCCACTACAGTTATGTCTTTTGTAGATACTGTCCATTATCTGGGTCTGGGTCCCTTCCACTCTCTCTAGCAGTATGTATTTAAGTTTTTTCACTTGTCGTTGGCTTTGTGCGTTTAGCGTTTGGTGAGTAAACTCATTAGAAGTTAAATTGCTGTCCCACCGCTCTGCCCGTCAGCCCTGTGCTGGGAAGACAGTGAGGGGAGCAGACACGCCCCTGCCTGGGGGCTTACAGTCCAACCATTCAGCTCACTAAACAACAACTCCTAGCACTTATACATGCCTGGCCCTGAGCTGGTAGTCTCTGGGGAGAGAAAATGGAATAAGAAGACACGGTCCCTGCCCTGGGGACGTATTATCCAATGGGGGACACAACTAAGCCATGTTCAAGGCAGTCAGGTCATCATCTTCTCAGATTATCTGATGAAGGTCTTAGAGAATAGACTTACCCAAATACTGTTCCTGAGACAAGAATACTTTACATTTTAAAGAGCAAAGTTGTAGGAATATTTTGAGGGCAAAGAAACGAACAGTAACTCTTCACCCACACCTCCCCGAATCTCCTACCTGGTCTCCGATATTTTCATTTCCTTTCATAAGAAAATAATGTATTTCACTTCACAAGAAATAAGGCTTAGAAAACTGACCTAAACGAATATCCTATTCCTGATGGGGGCAAGGAAAAGCAGGAGAAACCCTGGGGCACGCCCATTTTACAGATGAGGAAGCTGAGGCTCCATTCGGAAGGTGCGGCAGTGTGGCTGGGCTCACAGGGTGAGTCAGGGCAGGTGGGAACGCTCCAGCCCAGGCCTCCCAGGCTCACGCATCCCTCTCTCCTGTTCTCCATTTCACCCCGCGTGCCAGCCCAGGGCACGAGTTACAGGGTATTTCGGGCCCTCTGAGGCCTTGTGGGATCCCAGCAGGATTGACTGTCATGAAGCCAGGTGGAGAAAGGCTGGGGTGGAAAACAGGCGTGAGGCCGCCTCCACGCAGACGCCCAGGGCCCGGCCAGCCCCTGGCCCGCTGGCGCGCTGCGCCAACCGGTGCTCCTGCAGACACAGCTGGAAGCCACACCACCACCGCCTCTGCAGCCCCGGAGCTCAGCCGAGTGGAACAAAGACCGCGATCTCTATCTGGCTGATGACTCTGGAGGGAGACCCACCGACAGGGGGCAATGGCTGGCCCAGCAGTGGCATGGAGTGTGCCCAGGACAGCTCAGAGGCTGCCCACCTGCCTCTCCAGGTCCCGCCAGGCCCAGCGCGAGCCGCTCACAGCTTCCCTAACAAAGCTGGATTTCCCTCTGCTACTGGTTTGCCTTTTTGGAAAGGGCAGCAGGAAAAGAATGATGAGATTTTGGTGAATCTTCCAAAAACCCTCACCTGAACCTCAGAGCTGAATGGACCATACAAAGACGTGAGGTCGGACCTACTCAGTTTCAGAGCACATTTCCTGCATCTTCAAATTCACCTCCTTTCCCCTCTTATGAAAACCTGCTTGTGGGACAGGGAAAAGTCATAGCCTGGAGGTATAAATGAATAAGAGCGTCTTGCAATGTTATTTGTCTTTTATCAGGGGGCAGGAAACCTTTTGGAAAGGAATGACTCTACAAGGGGTAGCATTTAGGCATAGCTGGGACACAGACGGGGTGACTTAGAGAAGAGAGGTTCATTCTTCACTCCCAGTACCAGGCTGGTTAGAAGCCACTTCCTCTGTCCTTTTTCCAGTTCAATCACACGGGTTCTTCATGGACCTGGCACCTGGTGCTGTAGGGAGAGGTGACCCAGCCCACCAGCACATCCTGCCTGGGGACCATTCGCCTCGATGTTGCCATCTGCCTCCTTTTGTTCATATATATCCTGACTCCTCATTTTCCCTGTAAGCTCACCTGAGGCTAGAAACCATACCCCCTCCTCGTCACCCTTTATCTTGCAGGGTCAACATGATTGTTGACCATGAACTTTATTTCTGTTTGACCTTGGAATGAGTTTTTGTATTTGATTATCACAGCGTCCGACATTTAGGGATTTCTACTTGCAGTGAGATCTCATGATACGCCTAGAAAGAACCGGATCACTAAACTGGGTGCCAGGAAGACGCTCAGTCCCCTCTGCTCCTGCAGTAGCTGCCTCCTGTCTGGGAACCGGCACTTGCCCCATTCCCTACCAGGGGTTCCTTACTGCCTGCAAAGTGGGAGTAAATAGAGGGTGTGGGATGTCGACAAAGCACAGTGGAGCGGAATAGATTCCCCCCCGCCCGCCCCCGCCCATGACAGCAGAACATACGCCAGAGGTCTGCGGCCTTTCTCAGTAAAATGCAAAACAAAGCTCATTAAAGCACACCCGGCCGGGCACAGCTGGGAAAACACTGGCGATCAGTATTTTGCAAAAATAAAGCCAAAGTGCTATGTATTTTCGAATTGCCACACACGAAAGGGGCTGCAAGTACAACTCCAGTTCAGCATTAGAGCCGCTAAACTGGGCCCAGAAATCAAGGCTCCTGACTATACCAAATGGGCAGGAGGGGTCTGGAGAGCATATTGTGGGCAGAGCCTAGGCAGGGACTCAGGGACCCGACCCAGCTGCGCAGAGGGGTTGGTGTGTGTGTAGGGGTGCTGGTGAGAAGCCCCCTTTCCCTGCCGTGCCACGTGAGAGGGCGCTAAGGCCAGGTCCACCCGACGGTCTGGGTGTGGGTGTGTGAGCCGCCCCGTGCTTTCCCTCCTCCCAAGGGAGTTGGTATTTCCTGAGAATGATGCTTTCCCTGCAAAGGGACAGACCAAGACAGCCCCGCTCTGCTTCGTTTCTGCAGCTCAGGGGCCTGGCCCAGCACTGCCCCTCAGCACCAGCGGCAGGACTGGGCAAGGTTTTCAGCAAGGTGTGGCCAGCCACCAGGTAGGTGGAGACACCCTCCCCCCGCCCCTGCAGGGAACCCGCGGAGCCGGGCGGGGAGCCTCTCCGAGCGGAGGTGCCACATGGGTCTCTTCTCATTTCACCGCCCGTCGCTCAAGGGTCTGTGTCTCTGGGGCACCTTCCATCCTGCAGGAGAACAGGTCGTACTGCGAAGGTGAACCGGACAGAGGAAGCCTCAGCTTCCTCCCAGGCACCGGCCGCCCCCGGGGCAGAGCACCGGGCTGCTCACTGGTTCACCTGGGCATTTCGGCATCACGTGGCTATGCTCCAGAAAGAACCAAAGAGCAGGAAAGAAACAGTTCACAAAAGTGAAAGGCAAGTCTAAGACTGTTGTTTAATCTTTTCTTTGCTGAATTGGTCCAAATCGGATGAGTGTCCACCTCCCTCCCTGGGCTCTCACTCACCCCAGGAAGTAAGGGGCGGAACCAAGGTGTGGAGTAGCTGCCGTTCTCGGGCGTTTCCCATACGCCGCCGCCCCCGCCTCTCCACACCGCATCATTTACCCTCCAGCGCGCCGTGGGAAGGGGACCCAGTTATTAGCCCAGCAGGACTGTGAGCGGTTGGGTAACTTGTCACAACATGACAAGGCCTGGGACCCCAGCTCGGATCTGAGTGACGCTGAAGTCTCCAGGCTTTTACCCAAAACTCTCTGCATGAAGTGGGGTCAGAGGGACCTGAAGCAGCATGGCAAGGGCAAGGGCCCTGGGAGGAAGGCCAAGCAGAGGCCGCGCCAGGCAGTGGACAGTATGTGGCAGAGCCAGAGTGCGCTCTGCGAAAGGAGGCCACCCCTGTGATTACGCGGCAGTCCCTCCCTCACCCCCAGACCCCACACTTGGGCACAAAGCCCCCATTCCAGGACGCCGTGGACACCCAGAACTCACGTGCACTCAGACACACGGAGAGCATCCCCACCTCGCGCTGGAGGCCGGGCTGCTGCGTGACGGCCCACGGGCTCCCTGTAGAGAGCTTCCTCCCTCGGAGCCGGCAGGCGGCCTTCCTAAATGCGAAAGCTCAGCTCTTGCAGACAGGTAGTTTCTGCTTTTACACATCTGCTGGAAGCATTTCGAAGGAAGCCACAGCACTGGATGGCAGACAGGATTTTCCCTCACTGTCTCCTGTCATTTGAGAATGGAGGTCATACAGCTGTCATCCTGATGGGTGTCTCTGAGTCGTAGGTTTGATATCATGACTTGTGTGAAAGGATGGGGGGAGATGGGAGGTCAGAAAAGGCCTGACGGGACATTGCAGACACAGCCCCCATCTCCACTGACTCAGCATCACCCGCAGGAGGTGCTGGTACCCAGAAAGTGGCCCTGGCAATAGAGCCAGGTATGGTGTGATCAGGATCTAGGAGGGGAGGTGCAGAGAAGGGGCTGGGAGCAGAGCAGGACAGTTAGGAGGCTTGCCTGAGGGCCATTAAGCTGGGCCAGGAGCCCTCAGCCACGGCACACGGGTGCAGGAGGAGACAGGATGAGTGATGGCAGATTCTCTGGCAAAGTTACGGGAGCTCATTTTCTTCATCAGGCAGATGAAGACGACTTTCTCAAGCTCTCCAAACATGAGGGAAAGTTGACTGAAAACGTAGGTAACGCACCTGGCGTACAGGAGAGCAAGCGTGCCTGGGGGACACGGCATCCCACACCGCATTTGTTGCCTGGGAAGGCCACTCCTCATACCTCCACGTGGAAAAAGATGCCCGTACATGACAGGATAGATGAGGTCAGCAAAGGAGTGAGGTCACCCCTTTGAGGGTGTAGTTGGAGATGGCTGAAATTTGCTGGCCGGGAGCCAAATACCTGAATCCACGTGCCACGATTTTGACCATCATCTTCAGTGGTTAAAACTTAATATAAAGGTTTCAAAGAATATAAGGACTCTGTCATAAGCTAATATCCACAGCAAGGAAGGATGAGAAAAATCAGGACTGAAAATCCGGTTTAGAGAAGAGTCAAATGGTGGTCGGCCTTGAGTAAAACCACTGCATGGTTAACGATAGGAAGGTAAAGTGTGTCTGACTTCTGCTAATGCAGACGGATTTCATACCTTTGCTTCTGCGTTAGTGCCCGCTTTGCCCAATGCTTTCAAGGCTGCTGTCTGTGATCAGCAAATGATCTGATTCATTCCATCAAATTGTCCTCCTTCCAGTGACATATGAAAGAAAAGGGGCCATCTTGCCAATTGATCCTTGTGACCAGGTGTTTAGATTTAGGAGATGCAGGTACCTGTGAGAGCATCTAAGCACGGGCACACTGGGTGCTCTGGCTGTGGGACCAGCTCCAGACCTCAAACTGTACGTGAGCTTGGCCCAATCAAACAGAAGTTTCATATCCTCTCAGAAGGGAATGCGGCAGAGTGCCTGGCATACAGGAGGTGCTCAGCAAGTGGCTGAAATTTCCACCCTACTTGTCAGGATGACCACACCATTCAAACGCAAGTGACAATTCTCATGTGACATTTCACGAGTCCTGTGTGAATCAGGCTAACCACATCTTTTGACCTGATTTAACCCGGAATTGGTCTCATGTCAACTCTTCATAGCCTAACCTCACTTCCAGGCTGTCGATCAAACGCAGATTTACTGAGCACCTTCTGTGTACCTGACACAGAGCTGGATGGTGGGGATGCAAAGGTGGATACAACAAAGGCCCTGCTCTCCAGTTGTCCCCAGCGTAGGGACAGGTGAACAAGGAACCACAGGGAGACCAGACAGGCGTTAGAGCCACAGCAAGGTGCTGGGAGGCTCAGAGGAAGCGCCCAGGTGTGCCCCAGGGCGTCAGAGCTGCTTGAGGGTGGAGGGGAAGTGAATTGGACTCTGATACATGAGCCAGGGTTGGCCAGGCTGGGTGGGGTCACTGCAAGTACAGAATGGCACGTCCTGCAGGGCAGCGTCCTGAATGCCACCACGCATCTGCAGGGCAGCGGGAGATGCCATCTGACTTCATGAGCGCAATATATGATCATCACAACTTGGGGATAACACAGGACCCCTCCAGTTCAGATGTAGTACATCATTTATATATTCATGAAATTCCTATGGAATAGTGAATCTTAGACAGTCAAGGGACATGAAGTCCTTTGAGAATATGAATTTAAAAAAAAATGATGTCTCCTGCCCCCATGAAGCCACGCTTGGACTCCTGTTTAGAACATTCTCGTGTAGGATACAAAGTGCTTCAAAGCCAGCTGAGACTACACCGACCTACATACAGCTCCAGCACAGGTACACCTGAGCTGGAAGCCGCGCCTCTGCCTCTGCCGGGCCACCCAAGTCTCTTCACACTCACACCAAGAGAAGCGCTGGGGCGGTGAGACCCGGCGGCGCAGAGCCCACTGCCGCCGGAGAGCGGTGCTGAGCCGCAGCCAGCCGCAGGCCCGCCCTGGACCAGCTAACATGGGGCGCGCGGTCCTGCTTCCTGCCCCATGTATGCATGTGCGGCCGCCCTCCGCGGGTGTCTGCACGGAGCCCGCAGCCAAACCCTCAGCTCACAGTGTGTTCCGTCCACCATCCTCACGCAAGCGGGAGGCTCTCTAGATGATAGTCTACGGAGAGATCAACAAAGTAAACGTAACTGGAAAGGCCGAAGCTCACATAAGATTTAGAGTCTGCAGACCCGGCTTTACCTCCTTCTCCGTCGACATTCATCTCTGTTCCTCACGTGTCTGAGCCTTGGGTTGCCCATCTGTCAATAGGGCGCAAGGATTCCCGTCCGATTCACGAGGTAGACGGGAATTAAAATCAAGTGAGATAATGCAGGCGAAGAGTACTTTTAACTCTAAACCTTCTGAAAGCCATGTATAGTTTTAGAGAAAATATTGGAGAACCGGTGATAACATCACAGGGGGAAAAGGGCATTTCACTATTACCACCAAACGATATTTCAACATTAAAAAAAAAAAGCCAGACTGCCAGTAGAGAATAAATACTAACTGTCATTTGTTATAGGGTATCATAAATAATACACTTACTTTTTATTTATTATGCAATTTTAGAAAGGAAAAGGAAAGAAAAGGACCCTCGATATAATTCCAGGTGAGAGATAAGAAATTTCTACTTTGTTGGGTCAGGTTCTCTTAGAACCCTGGCTGGTACATGTTGGTGCTAAGCAAAGGGTTGTTTTTATTATAAAATATTTTGCTGGCCTCGGAGAGCCTCTGGGAGACTGGAGAGACTGTGTGTGACGAGCCTGGCCAGGCTGCTCTGTAACAGTGCTTAGTGCTGTCTCCTCAAGAGCAGAGCCCCGGAAGGAATCAGGCTTCCCTGTGGTTCCACCACCTGCTGCCTTCTCCCATCACTCCACGACTTTCCCGCCCCCGGCTACAAACTGGGTACGGGAGATAAGCCAAGTAAAGGACAAGATAATGCCAGATGCCCTCAGTGGAAAGCAAACTAGGCAAGACACATAAAAGTTCACATGTGGTCAACTCATCTTTGCTTCATTCATTCATTTGCACATGGTGCATTTTCCACATCCAGGCGCTATGCTGGGCGTGTAGAAATGAATCTGCATTACAATAGAGGAGATAGAGGAGCAGGAAATTAGGTGAGAGAGGCTTGCAGAAGTCACCCAATCCAGACGACAAGTGGTCCCTGGGTTGAAATGTGGAGGGGGCATCTCAGCCAACAACAGAAGGGTCAGGGCTAACCACAAGAGCTCTGAGAATCTCAAAGGCAGTGGTATCTCTATGGGATTTTAAGTCTGGGAGTGGTTCAAGCTTAAAAAAAAATCCACAGATAGTTATGTGGAGGATGGAGAGGTTCAGAGCGTTGGGGGAATTAAGATCTGAGGCAGGGAAATTGTGAGAAACTATTGAGTCATGCAGGCAACGTGCCACCAGAGCTTGGAACTTCAGCAATGGCAGCTAAGATGAAAAGGAAAAGGGGTGAATGAGAAATACTTCAGAGGTGGAATTGGACACGTGGAGAAGGAAATGTCCCGACTCCGCGCACAGCCCCGGCACCTGGTAACTATGCGATCTGCAGGTTACACCACTGAGTCTCAGTTTCCTCATCTGTAAAATGAGTCTAATTATATAGGAATGTTGTGAGGATTGAAAAAGAATGAGAGTAAAGAGGTGAACTTGGCACATAGCAGGCACTGAATAAATGCTAGCCCCATAGAAAGAAAGGCTAACTCGTGCCACAGGTAGGAGTCAACTTTGAAAATAAATGGTAAGAAAAAGGGAAGAAGCAGAGATGAGCTGCCAGGAACCCTAATGTCGGGGGACAAAGCTTACACCCAGACTTCAGGAGAAACCGCATTGAAACGATGTGGCTGGAGAGAGAGAGAGGTATGCCCATGACTTCACTCAGAGCAGCTCCTAATGCAGGAAACCCCGGGGGTTGTGTGGAATAGAGGATCCACATCTATGCTGCCTCTAAACCCCAGCCCTCTGGAAAGCATGGTCTCAAGCTCAGGCTTCCTACTGCCAAAACTATTTGAACAGCACCTTCTTCCTTTTGCAGAGTCACCAGTCACTCAGAGAACCCCCAAATGCTTCATCACTGTCCGCTCCTTATGTCAAACCAGAGACAAATGAAGGGACTTCAGATCAGAGGGTAGGGCTAGAGTAAACCGGTACCCTCCCCTTCCAGTGAGTGGCCCCTTTGAGCATGCTCACTCCGCTTCCATTAGAAACCGACTGCTCTTTCTTCCGCCACTTCAGGCATGCTCCCAAGCTCGCTCAGGCCAGGAGCTGACTCTGAGTGCAGCGGGGGCCCTCAATATACTAGATCAGTTCTCAGGTCAGGTCAGGCTCTAGGGCAGCAGATCAGGTCTCAAAAAGTACGGGCAGCCAGCACTTTCACTGTGAGAAGCCGACATTCAGCCGCACTCTAGGCTGGAAACTCATCACCACATGGAAAGGCAAAGGGCAACTTTCCATTCACCATGTATTTGCTACATCACTGGTTTCCTATTTCAGTGCATTTAAAAAATTTCCCCTAGGGTGAGAGCCCTGAGGCGCCTTTGTTGTGAAATATGGTTAACACGAGGTGCTTTTTTTTTTTTTTTCTTGACGTTGCTCAGACTAGGTCTCTGTGTGTAGGAAAACTAAAGCCCCGGTGAGTGTATAGTCCTCCGGGATCTCAAAGAAATGCAAAAAAAAAAAAAAAAAAAAAAAAAGAGGGAGGGGGCGGTTAAGGGGAAGAGCAGTGACAGGAGAGGTGAAAGAAAAGAAGACAGTGTCTAGACCAGGGTCAGAGTTGGAAAAGCACTTTGCAGAGCAGCATTCTCAAAAAAGAAACCTTACCTACTTCCTTTTGCTGGTCACAGATTATCTATGAGTCCATAATTTTTAAAGCTCAAATGAATAATTATCTGACAGATTTAGATGTTACTTGCAATACGGTTTGTAACATCATATTTAAAATATTCAAATGTTTTGCTCAAATCATCAGAGGCTCTATATCATCTGAATGTTTTCATGTGCTCTAAATCTGCAGGTGACTAAGACGAATCAGGCCAGAGGTCAGAGCATTGTCCTATTGTGTTTAAATATGTGCTTAGAATTAGTGGACATTGAATAAAATGTTGGCTTTCTGGCTTTTAAAAAAATTGGCAGCAACACTGGGCCCACGTTCCTGCATGGTGCCTATGGGCCACCCCTTTGGACACAGCATGACTTCTGCCATTTTCCACAGTCCCCGCGGCTCCCTATCGCTCATTCACCTTTCCTGCCTGGCGCCTCAGGCACTTGAGGGTGAAACCTCTGGGTCAGGTCGTGAAGCAGGCTCTGGTGGGTGTAACCAAAGTTGTGCTTTCTACTAGTGCGTTTTTATCCCTCAGATATATATAAATAATGAGGCGTTTCCAAATAAACCCAAAGAAAACCAAAAGACATTTATTTATTTTTTTTTAAACAATGTGGGTTGGGTTTTGTTTTTTTTTTTATTTAACCATACTTGATTTACAACACTGTGTTAGTTTCAGGTGTACAGGTTCGGATTCTTTTCCATTACAGGTTATTACAAGATATCCAATATAGCTCCCTGTGCTATACAGTAAATCCTTGCTGTTTATTTTACATATAGTGGTGTGTACCCGTTAATAAACAGTGTAGGGAGTTCTAGTTCCCGGTTCCTATGGTTTGAGTCCCCATTTCTCTACCCTGGTTCCCTCCCTAAATAGTTAATTAGCCATCAGCAAGAGCTGGAAATACTCTGCCTCACAACCCCCGGGCTTTACTTCGGGCCGTATCATTTCTGGACACCAGCTTGCGCTGAGAGTTATCTAAGCGAAGGCAGTGGGAGGTGTGTGGTGGGTGGAAAGGTCAGGAGGCAGAGTGGTACTAACGAGCGGGAACTTTTCATCAGGGAGCTCAGTCAAAGATTCGTGCCACATCACTGATTTCTAGAATATACTGAGAACTGAAAATTTTCATGTTTGCTTTAAATAACAGAAAGGTGTCCTTAAGCCCCAACACAGCTTTTTTCAAACACCACATCTGAATTAAAGAGAAGGTTCCCTGTATAAAAGATCTGCCTCCAAGAGTTAGTAGAGTCGCCTTTAGGATGGAAGGAGTGGGAGCAAAAGTTAAAGCATCCGGAAAACAGGACAAGCAGGCAGCCATCTTTGCAGGCTCATTTCAGAGTCACAGAGAAGGGTGGCCCAGCTCGCCTTCCTTCCTTCTGCGCATGTGCGCACGCACGCACGTAGGCACGCACGCACGCACAATGAGGCCGTCCATCTCTGCCAGAAACTGGGTGAATGACCAGGAAGTGAACAAGCTGGGAACAAGCAACGGAGACTGAGTGGTCCCAGCTTTGTAAAAATCACAAGGAGAAGATGCTCATGAATTTCGACAGTCTGCCTCGCAGCTGGTGTTTGCTCGGCACCACTGCTAAATCACTCTGTGCGGGAAGACCGTTAGAGTCATTCATTTAGATTTCACTGCAGGCTAAACCTTTCAAACTTTAGGGAATACTTTTCCTAATTAAGTGAGTCAGTCAGAGCTTCCCACCCGCGTGCCACAAATGAGTGACAGCGACGCCACTGCACGGCTCCCCTCGGCTCCGGGCGTGGCTGCACCTGGGGGGCCAGCCAGCCCTTGCAGCCTCTGTTCACCTCCTGGTGGGGTTTATTGCATGTACTGTGACATGAAAATGTTTGGGAATCACTGCCTTAGGTTAAAAAGCTCACAGAAATTCTTAACAGTTACATTATAAGCTTTTATTAGCTATTCACTGATGCAGGACCAACATTTCTTGGTTTATTGTGTTTTATTGTAAATTCAGGTTTAAAAAAACAACCTGTGGTTAGCCTCTTCGCTGTTTTCTCTCCTAATTTCCACCCCGGTTAAGCCAAACTCGCGGTGACTTGCTGTTTTGAGCTGTGACTCCTCACATACTGTCTGCCTATCGATCACTCTTCCCTAGAGACTGATTCCTACTCTTCCCCCACCCCGCCCAGGAAAAGGCTGGCATCGGCAGCATCCCTCCAACAGCTGGATCTGCAGCTGGACCTGCCCAACCAGCAGGGCGAGCCTATCCTCCACAGCCCCGTGGTGCTGACCCAGGGCCCCAAGACCAAGGAGAGTCACCTCCTCCTCTTCAGGGGCTGGCTGGTCATCGCCAAGCAGAGGTGAGTCTCAAGACTGTCACTGTCTTCCTCTCTGTTAAAGGCATTTTCCAAGTCCCCACTGCCTGACAGCACTGCAAGGAAAGCTCCCCTTCATTTGACAAGTGAGGCCTGAGAGGTTGCATGCTTCGGGCAACATCACACACGTAGCAGGTAGAAAACTGGACAATAAGGGTATAGGAGATCCATCATTTATAAAGAAGTCTTACGGGAACTTGACCTTTGGGGTTGCTAAAAAGTGTGTAATGTGTTCACAGCAACAAATTTGAAATGAGAAATTTAGAAACTCAGTAATTGAGTTAATGTTAATGACCATGATAATCACTTTTCTCTTTGGAAAATATGCAGTTATACTTCTTCAACATTTGCATTAGATCAGGGGAGGCTATGTCAAAAGAAGTGCAATAGGGCTTCCCTGGTGGCGCAGTGGTTGAGAGTCCGCCTGCCGATGCAGGGGACACGGGTTCGTGCCCCGGTCCGGGAAGATCCCACATGCCGCGGAGCGGCTGGGCCCGTGAGCCATGGCCACTGAGCCTGCACGTCTGGAGCCTGTGCTCCGCAACGGGAGAGGCCACAACAGTGAGAGGCCCGCGTACCGCAAAAAAAAAAAAAAAAAGAAGAAGTGCAATAGTAATTTTCTGGCTTGTAGAACAGCTACGTACTAGTAATGTTTCTTGATTTCTTTCCCTCTCCCCAGAACGGACACGTGCATGTGTACTCCTCTGCCTTGAACTGCTGTGAGCAGAGAGGGAAGGAGGAAGACCAGGCTGCCTCTACCCCACTCCCCGCATGGAGCCCTGTCCCTCCTCCCTTTTCCCCTTACAGTATCTGATATATTAGCTACACCCAAATGAGAAATGGGACCAAGGGTCACCTGCCAACAAAGTAACTCCCTTTGTCTCCTCTAGGAAGGGGGAGGTGGGTGCCCAAGCAGCTGGCAGTGGGTGAAGAATCCCGCCAGCGGAGTGAGGAAGTTGACGTGGGCCAGTGTGGGTAGGCCACCCAGTGGGCACCACCCTGCCCCACGCTCCTCTCCCTTGGTTTGGGTGGTTCCTCTCCTCTTCCCAGAGGGAACACGAAAGTTAAAGGGAATGAAAAACAGCTTCTCCTGAGGAGGGCGGCCCCTGGGCTCATGCAGTTTCCAAGGTAGCAGCTCAAACAAGCAGCAGAGACAGGAGCCGCCTGGCCAGGCCACCAGTTGGCTTTGGCTGCAAGAGGATGTCTGATTCTGAACAAGGGACACAGTGGCCCTGAGGACAGGACACAGGGCACCAGGGGTGTGATCCGCACACCCACCGCCGACCACGAACGAACCTGAGGTCCAGTTAGAATCCCAGGGCAGTGACTACGTGGAAGAAAGTCACCTCGGGATCTGGTCAGGGTTTGTCTTCTGGAAATGAGCTGTGCCTGCCGGCTTCTCAGTCCTTTATTGCCACAACAAAATTCAGAGAGCATTAGACTAGAGCGTGTCACCAGGCCTGGGTGCCCGAGGAACACCCAGCCCATTCCGTGCACTTTCGGAACTGAGCACCTGCCAGGCACATCACACACGTCAGCTTGCTTAATCCTCACAACCCATTTCACAGACGAGGAACGTAAAGCTCAGAGAGGCTGAGTGCTCGCCCCAAGTCCACCAAGAGGAAGGGGCAGAAGCAAGCCTTACACCTGCACCCTGCTTCTCCAGCTGTAGCACTCTGATCCTGTAGGGAAGCTCTCTGACTTGAGTCACACTCCCCAGAGGCACGTGCACATCGAATAAGATTCCATCTCTTTTTCAGAAAGAAACAGGCCTGGGGAATGTGTGACAGCCTTCCACAAATTACATACTGGCAAAGAAAAGCTGGGGTGGAGACGGTAAACACAGACACTGGAGACTTGTTGGATGGATTCATCAGGACAGTGGTGGGCCCCTGGGGGAAAGTTCTGAAGTCCATGGTCAGCAGCAGGGTCTTCATGCAAAGTGCAGGCCAGAGCCATAGAAAAGATTGAAGGAAAGACACGGGGTAGTCGCCACAGCAGTGGACGGAAAGGCCCTCTTTTGCGTGGAAGAGGAATGGTGGGGGGGGCGTGAGGGCATTGTACTTCTGTTTTATAGGAAGAAGAGCATTGACAAATTTTGTTATACTTTCATTTAATTTCCTTGAAAAGTTCTATTTTAAGCTTTGGGGGAAAACATGCCCCGTTTTAAAAAGCTTCTCACACCTACCCACCGTGATTAATTCTTTTAGATGCTTAGAGATTTCAAAGAATTCAAAACACATCTGGCATCCTCCCCCCATATTCCTCCCCGCCAGGGATGTGTTGTTTTCAGAGCCCTGAGAAATCCCCCAAGACACAAACAGCAGCTGGGGAAGTCCTGCTCAGCACATCCCGAGAATGTGAACTGGCCCCTTCCTGCCTGGTCTGCACAGAGCGCTCTGCAGGCGGTGCTGAATCATCCCTCGCTTTCATTCAACCAAACACCCTGAATCCTTCCTCAGAAGGCTCGTGCTCGCCCGCAGTCTGGAATGAAACCCGAAGATGAACACGGGGTGTTGGGGCATCTGTGGAAAGGGACAGTCCGCCACAAGGGCTCCGCCACACACCAAGGGGGCACTGTGGGTCGGCTGCAGGCATCAGGTTGTGGCATCCCAGAGACCTCGCCAGACCCGGCCACGTGGCCTCCCCGGCTGCAGGGCTCCAGCAGGGCCCGGGACTGAGCCTTCACGTACTGCTTAGAAAGGATAATACAGGAACCCTCTTCCTCTTCCCAAAGGAGAGTCAGGGTGACAACACTCTCTAAGTAGGTGTGTTACACGTCCACACACTCCCATGGCCCAGCCCTCTGACCCACCTTCATCCCCTCTAATGGACCCCGTGCTTCTGTCCACACTACTCCTGCCACCTGGGAGGCTGTACCCCTCTTCCTGTGGCCAGCTCTAACCCAGGCTTAGGGACGCGGCTCAGTGCTCAATCAAAGCCTACACTCGAACTGCACTGCTCTATATGCCTCGGTTTCCTCATCTATAAAATGGGGATAAGAATAGTACCTACCTCATAGAGTGGCTTGGGGTGAGGATGACAAGAGTGGAGACGTGCGCAGAGCTTAGGATGGCCTGGCACACGTGTTAAGGGTTCGCTGTGAAGAGGAGTCACTTTCTGAAGTGCTTTTTCCAGGAAGGACTCTGAGGCCCCACCTTTGGCCCAAAGAGAGAAGAAAAGAGCAGAAATCTCAGTGGCCCTCACTAGCCTGAAAGTTAATTGTTAATAATTCATTAGCTAATTGCTACTGGCATTGCCGAGGGTCTGCTCTGCCCGAGGCATTCTGCTGTGTCTGGTAGTGTTTGAGTCCAAGCTCTCAGGCTCTTTATAATGTGGTAAGAAAGGTTAAAATCCATCAGCTGTGGGCTTCCCTGGTGGCGCAGTGGTTGAGAGTCCGCCTGCTGATACAGAGGACACGGGTTTGTGCCCCGGTCCGTGAGGATCCCACATGCCGCGGAGCGGCTGGGCCTGTGAGCCGTGGCCGGTGAGCCTGCGCGTCCGGAGCCTGTGCCCCGCAGCGGGAGAGGGCACAACTGTGAGAGGCCCGCGTATCGCAAAAAAAAAAAAAAAAAAAAAATCCATCAGCTGTGATGGACAAAAGGGAAGGAATGATGACTAACTCTTGAATTTAGTTTCTGTGTGTGTGTGTGTGTGTGTGTGTGTTTTAATTCAAAGAGTGAAACTCCTATGTGTTTGGAAGTATATTCAATGTATCTAATTTAGAGTAGAATATTCTAATATGTCTTTAGGATGTACTTGGTATCATATTCAACTATGCATAATGAACTATTTTAAAGAAAATTTGCCATATTTTTACAGGATTTGGTATCTAATTTTTATAGCCTTGTAGAACCATGAGCTGCCTGGTTATTTGTGTGATCAGCAACAGTGAGTGAAAATCTATGATAGTGTCAGCAACCTATTGACAAGAACACGACCTTTGCCTCCACAGCCGAAGGAAAATGTTTTCCATTGCATTTTACTATAAACAGTGTGAGACACAAAGAAGTTAAGTGTATTTCAAAACATGCCTGGATGGTTTTGAAATATCCTTTTACCCTGAGGCAGTAGCAGTTCACAGCTGATAATAACCACCCCCAGGACTGGCTGCAGAGCCCTGGGTGAAATGAAAATACGGGGTGTCTTGTACAAAGAGCAGAAAATGAAACCTAGCGCAGGGGCCTTCTGAGCATGGGGACGTGTGTGACAGCACAGGTCACATGTTCACGCGGCTGGCTCAGGCTGCCCCCCTCTTATGGAGTTCATGTATTTTAACATTAACATCAGTGTATTAACGTATTTAAGGAACTTACAAGCTTAAGGCCTTTACTTGACGTATTTAGCAACATTTACCGATATTTAACAACATTTATTTTGCTCTGCAAAAGGTCTTATTTCTTTCCCAAATATCACACTTTAGAATAAAATGGACACAGCCTCAACATTATTTTTTTTAAATAAAAATTATGTAAGTGCATTTCTCACATTTTCTGTGAATTTCAATAAATAGCTTTAATCGTTTTGCGCTGAAATGTGAATTCAGTGTAGATTTCACTATGTGCTCTCATTCACAAGTTGACATAACCAGTCCTGGCGCTCATCTTACAAAGGCCACACTATCAGACAACAGGATTTGGAAGAATTTAGATTGCCTATTCCTACTGACTAAAGTAACAGAAACCTATTTATTACCCACACCTTGGGAACATTTCTTCAACAAGACATATCCAAAGCAGCCCATTTGGAAAGAGAAGTTTTAGGAGGAAACCTGCTGAATATTGCAAACAAAACAATACGTGCTTACTTTTGCCGGCCACTGTGCTAAATCCTTCACTTCTAGCAACTCACTTCGTTCTCGAAAAATTCCTATCAGGTGGGAAATGACATCCTATCACTTGTGCCATAGGCTGTTCTTAGAAGCAAGGCAACAAGTCCAGCCCGCACTCAATAGGGGAAAAATTAAACTTCACCTTTTAGGGGAAGATATGCCAAAGGATTCATGAACATGTTTTTAAAACCGTCATATCAACATACGTATTAGGTTTAAAGCCATGAGACTCGATCAGATCACTAAAATAGTGAGCGTCAAGGAAAAAGAGAAGGGGACTGAGGACTGAGCCCTAGGATGCTTCAACATTCAAAGGTTACTTTTCTGTTCGATAGATAGGCAACCAGGCACGGAAGCTGTGCGGTTTCCCAAAGTCACCAAGCCCGCGGGTGGTGGCACTGCGCCCAGGACCCAGGCACTTGGGTTTCAGGGCCTGCACTCTTCACTGCTCTGTTGCTGTGAAAGGAACCACAAAGGCCCACGTTCAGCAAGTGAACAGACTGATGGAGATGTATCAGCTGATATTTGCGATTTGGTCTGGTGTGTAATAGCCGTGCACGTGAGCATTTCTTGGGTTCTTGGCCTCGATGTATCTGCCACCAGATGACGGTGCTAGTCATGGAACCCTTCACTGGTCTCATCAACACATTCTTTGCTGAGCGTCTCTGTATATGAGGCACTGTTCTAGGCACTTGGGATAAAACGCAAAAAGTCCTGCTCTTCTGGAGCTTATATTCTGGCAAGGGGAGAGAAAAAATAGATGAGAAACGTAATAAATGATCTAGTATGTTGGAAAGTGGTATGCGCCATGGGGGGAATATGGAATTGGGTAAAAGGAGTTGGCACCTCATAGCGAAGGAGGGGCAGTGGCAATAGTGAATAGAATGGTCACTACAGTCCTCATTGCAAAAGAGAGTTTTGAGCAAACCTGAAGGAAATGAAAGAGTTATAGCCGAGTGGGTATCGGGAGGGAGAGCATTCCTGGCATAGAAAACAGCGAGAGCAAAGGCCTGGAGGCTGGCGTGCGCCTGGCGTGTTGAAGGACAGCAAGGCGGCCAGCGGGGCAGGAACAGAAAGAGCGAAGGTGGGAGGTTGGGAGATGCTGCCGGCAGGTAACAGGTGCCAGATCAGACAGGGCCTGTGGGCTCATAGGAGGGAGGACCTGGCTTTTCCTCCTTTGCTGAGTGAGATGGGAGCCATTGAAGGGATTGTAGCAGAGCAGTAATATGATCTCACTAAAGGTGAAAAAGGATCACACTGGCTGCCTTGCTGAAAATAGCCTAGGATTGGGGAGGAAGCAGGGGCAGAAAGAAGGGTGCTCAGAACCTGACATCTGTCTCACCTCCGGATGAGTGATCCAGGGGAGTGAGGGATTACCCCAAATGGAAGCCACGGGCTTTTCGTGATCTAATCTCAGACATGACATTTGATTACTTCTACCATAATCTCTTCAGTAGAAGCCAGTCAGGAAGTTCAGGCCCCACTCAAAGGGAGTGAAATTAAGTTTCACCTCCTGAGGAAAGGTATACAAAAGGAGTTATTTACTGGTTATGTTTTTGAAGCCATCACATCGACATACAGATTATAGTTAACAGCGTGAGATTGGATAAGATCACCAGAAAAAGAGAAAAGGGGACCAAGGACTGAGCCCCAGGATGTATCAACATTAAAAGGTTGGGGAGAAGATGAAGGACAATCCACGGATGTCAAGAATGAGAGACTTGTGAAATCGGAAGAAACCCAAGAGTGTGGCGTTCTGGAACTAAGTGAAGAAAATGCAAAAGGGAGGAAATGCATCAAGGAGGAGAGAGTGGCCACAACTCTGTCAAATGCGGCCGTAGTGGGGTAGCCATTATCCTTGTGGCCCGGGCCCAGCTCACTCCTGGTTTTGTCCTGGTGATATTACTAGTAATACCCCCCTTTCACTCTTTTTTTTTTTTTTGCAATACGCGGGCCTCTCGCTGTTGGGGCCTCTCCCGTTGCGGAGCACAGGCTCCGGATGCGCAGGCTCAGTGGCCATGGCTCACGGGCCCAGCTGTTCCGCAGCATGTGGGATCTTCCCGGACCGGGGCACGAACCCATGTCCCCTGCATCGGCAGGCGGACTCTCAACCACTGCGCCACCAGGGAAGCCCCCCCTTTCACTCTTAAAAGCAGCCCATTTTGACAATGAATTATGTGGACATCCTATACATAAATAATATGGACTCTGAGATATGGGAATTGAGTCCAGAAATAGATCATTGGTAACCAAGGGAGATCATCTAATTAGTGATTTACTGTGAGACATATATCAGCATCCTTTTCATTCAAAATATTTTTCTATTAAAAGTTACTAAAGAGCTAAGTAAAACATTAACTAGTATTAGCATAAATATAACATGAAATAACATACCAAACTGGAGTAAGATTTTAAAAATCACAAATGCAATTAGTTCAGTACATTTTAACTCTTCTCAATCATTATTTGATGTAGTCACAGTTACACAAAAGTTTGAGTACAGCTTGAATCCAAGCTCACGTTATGAATTAGGGATCTTGAAAAATTGTGACTATTACAATGCTACCGAATTGATAGGCTCTTCTTGTTGTTGAAACAAAATAATTTGACCAACTGGCAAAAAGAGCATCTTCAATGAGATCCAAATAGATAAAACAGAAACGACACCCCAGGATTTGTGTTTATTCATAATTATTCATGAAATGCTTTTCATTTAATAAAATATATAAAGGCTCTAGTTATGGCTTGTTCCCCAACTCCCATGGCTGCCCCTGCTCTCACCTTCCCTGCTGGCTACTTCTGAAGGGATGACCCCCCCTCCCCCCATGGCATCTCCACTTAGCCTATGCTAAGTAGAAATTTAATTATCGTCTGTCATTTACTTGCCCTTACCATGGCCCAGGCGCCATTTTTAATCACTTTGCACATCTTGATATGTTCGGTCGCCTACGCCAGCTCTGTGAATGTGTGTGGCCCATGACTGCACCTTCAGACGTGCTCAAGTCACAGAGCTAGAATACTACCTCACAGTGACCATTTGTCAAGTGAAAGATGACTTAGGTGAATTATTAGCCTTGTTGAAAAATAAACTCTGGCTCATTTTTGGCCCTTTTAGGAAATGGAAAGCTGACGTTAAAGTTTCATTTTACTTACTTGGTCTTAGATCTTTTTTTTCTTGGGATCCTTGCTTCATTGAAAAAGGGATCTCCATCCACAGGAAGAGGAGATTATCCTGACTGTTCAGGGGAACACTGGTGAGGGAAAAGATGGTAGAAAGGAAAATTATGTATAAAATCTTTTTAAGTGTTTCTGATATGAGTAGTGTTCTCATTTTAACTCTCAGAAACTCTGAAATGATTGTTGCCACAGATGATTCTACGGTATAGTCTCCATCTCTGACTGTGGGGCTCTATGTGAGGAATCGGCCTGGGTTCGTGACCACCACAAGGCATCTGGGTGCCTTTCACAAGAGAGTCCCAAACTGAAAAAATCAGCCCACTGATTTAGGGAGCCAGGGCGTGACACAGAGGGTTGGAAACAGAACCCAAACCCAACACTCGCGAGCACTTCTGTGTGATGAACGCTGAAGCCCTTACATACAATACCTCATTTTATCCTTACAATCACCCTATACATCAGGTACTATATTAGTCAGCTAATGTCACAAAAATGACGCAGAACAGATCATCTCAACATACAGTAGCTTACAAAAACAAGCATTTATTTCTTGCTCATACAGCTGTAGGTCATCTAGCATCTGACTGATGCAGCTGGGCTCAGCTGGGCCTGGGTGCCCACCACAGGTTAAGTTCATGCGTTCCCCAGTGTCTCTTACTCTTCTGGGACACTCAGGGTTTGTGCTTCTAATGGTGATGCAGAGGTGCAAGGGGGCACATCCAACCTCACAAGCATGCTTCAGGCCTTTGCTTGCCTCGTGTACACTAACAAACAGGTCCAGTGGCCAAGCCCAAAGTCAAGGGTCAGGGACAGAGACTCTGCCCACCAGGAGGCCACGTCAGGAGAGTGGATGTGTAATACTACTATAGGAGCATGAGGATTGGGGCCAGTAACTAAATCCAGCACGGGTGCTATTCTTACAGTCACCTTAGAGATGAGGACATCAGGAGAGGGTAGAAGACTTGCCCAGTGTCCCGCTAATGCTAAGTGGAGACGCTGACATTTAAACCCAAGCAGACGGGCCCCAGAGCCCAAACTGTTATGCAGGACAGCTCAATGGGGACCGGGCGGGAGCTCCTGTGGGCCAGGAAAGACTCATTAAAGGTCAGACACAGAGTGGGAAAAGGTCAGGGGAAGGAGGAGGCTAGGATCAGCCTAAGAGGACTCCTGCCCACGCCCATCCTGTGCCTGTGCGGGTCACTTAACGACAGGCTTGTAGAGGGCGTCTCCTCTTGGCCAGGCATGGAATCAGAAATTGGCAAGTTTATATGCCCAAATAAGGAAGCTACTCCAAAAATCTTTCCAGAATTCTAGTAGTTAACCAAAAGTTGAATCTCTTTATAATTATGTCACTTCAAATTGTATGTAATGAGTCAAACAAAAGCACAACTTTATAAACAAATAAATAGCTGGATAGTAAATAAAGTTTAAAAATATAAATGTAATATCTTCCCAGGGTTGGAGAATTGGTTCATGAGAAGTTATTCTGTTGTACTTTGAATATGTTTAAATGTATTTTTAAGTATACATATTTTTAATTCATGGAATTCCAAAATTTTTTGCCTTTCCAAATATTGAATTTAAGTTTTGAGAATTTTGATCAGAACCTAAAAATCTACCCAGTTCTCATGTCTAAGACAGGAATAAATTTCAGTTATTTCAAAAACTATTTTCTACTCTTGTAACCAATTATTGTGTATGATGGGTAAAAAATTAATAAATTCAATATAGCTTATTTTTTAACATTTAATAACTACGTTAAGTGCTTATAACAAAAACAAGATGAATATAAAGAGAAGAGTTTTTTACATTTAAAAATTAACATTTTGATTTTCTATTATAGCAAAATGGTTCCAATTTGGGCAGTATTTCTTAAAATTTCAGTGAAATACAATCTATTTGGTTTCTTCTTTCTGACGAAATCAAATCATGATAGCCTAATGGATTATGAAACAATAATTCAAAGAAAATACCATCAAAGGAGAAATGAAAATCTTGTTTTAACCCCAAAATAGATCAAGTTGTAATTACTTAATATGTAGGTGATGCAACACTAGTGCTTTCATAGAAACAAAAGGGATTCTCACAACTGATGTCGTTGCACAATTGGTATATACCACCCTGGTTCATTGTGAAACGTCTGTCTTAATTTCTGTTCAGCTGCAGATAATTGCATGTACACGGTCTTTGTTTTCAAAATCTTTAAATATAACTGCAGTAATACTTCCAACATATTATTAAAATAAATTTACTATTTTAAAATGGGATTTCTCATTTCACTATTAGCTATAGAGTTTAAAACTAGCCCATGTTATGTACTATTTTACATCTTAAGTGCAATTATTAGAAAATAACAGTCACAAGACATCAATCAATCGTTTAACTCAAAGATACAGAAAAGCAAAATTTTCATCCAAATGAGTAGAAAACGTAAAAAGAAATTTAAAAGTTGGAAATAAACAGAAGTTTTTCAATGTGAAAATAAAAATAAGAAGATATCTAGTTTGCAACAGCAGACAAAATCATTAAAATAGAGGAATAAAGCAGAGCAGAGCAGAAACTGAGACACAGACGTGGAGAACAAATGTATGGGTGCCAAGGGGGGAAAGTGGTGGGGGCGGCGGGGGGGATGAACTGGGAGATTGGGATTGACATGTATACACTGATGTGTGTAAAATGGATGACTAATAAGAAAATAAATAAATAAACATTTTAAAAAAATCAAAGGTGTTAGCTGCATTAAAACAACAAATACTCTAAAGTTTGTTAACTGAAATGAATCTGAGCTTGGAAGAAAGAGGGATGTGTTGATTAAAACTCTGTACAGGGATTAATTAGTTAATAGTTTCTAAAAACAGTTAAAATAATGAAATTGTATGTGTCAATAAAGAATAAACACATGATAATGCTTTCCTATTTAAAAAAGAAAAGAAAAGAAAAATACTCAAGATCCTTATAGGAAAGTTTTGATTAAATTGGCAATTAACTTCTCTAATTGGCAACCCCCAAATAAAGAAATTACTCCCAAGATCCTTCCAAAATTCCACTAGTTATCCAAAAGTTTATTTTCTTTATATTTTTCTGTCATTTCAAATTGTCTGCAATTTGAAATAAACAAAGACTTGAATAGTGGAGGGTTGTACCATATTTACTGATGGAAAGATTCAATAGTGAAGCTATCATTTCTCCCCCAAATTACTGTATAATTGTTTTACTAATCAAAAATCCCCAGAAAATTTTTTAGTAGAACTGGTTCTTAAATTCTTAAATGTGCGGGGCTTCCCTGGTGGCGCAGTGGTTGAGAGTCCGCCTGCCGATGCAGGGCACACGGGTTCGTGCCCCGGTCCGGGAGGATCCCACATGCCGCAGAGCGGCTGGGCGCGTGAGCCATGGCCGCTGAGCCTGCGCGTCCGGAGCCTGTGCTCCACAACGGAGAGGCCACAACAGTGAGAGGCCCGCGTACCACACACACACACACACACACACACACACACACACACACAAATTCTTAAATGTGCAAAAACAGCCAAGACAAGTTTGTCAAGAAAAAGAAAGAAGACAGGCTCTACCATCTACCTGATGAAGATACAAAGCCATAGAAATTAGAACAGATGGCTTTGGAGGGTGGCATTGTGGAAAAGGAAACATATTAACATATCCCGTTACTGCAGGAACAAAGCGGAGGTGGAAGAGGAACTGGCGACACTTCGAGTGATGTTCAGACACACTTAGAAACCTTGGCCCTGTGGCAGAGCTAACAGGGGGGCTGCACTGTGATATGACTCCGCAAGCTGAATGTGCAATTCTCCACGAGGCACTAAGCTTACATTCCTGCAAGTTGCCTGGCAGTGTTTTGCATCATCACAGGCTGTAATGCCAGATGGAGATACATATGCATAAATCTGCTACCAGTAGATTCCAATTTTATCATTTTCACAGAAATAAAATTTTGCTAAACCACACTAGTTACGATAAATCCACTTTACTAAAAATCCTATCCTTTAAAAGTTTTGTTTTTCAGTGTTAATTGGAATATCAAAACCCTTTTTGTAAAGCATACAACTAGTACAGTAAAAATAGAATATTTTCTTTTCTACCACTTTGAAGTGGCGTTCTTCGGGCTGCCGACGCCCGCAGGAGCCCTGTCACCTTCCAGTCTGGTGCTAGGAGGTCATCATCCAATGTAATTCGCTTTCTCCTATCCTTCTCGGGAGATGAGGGCTGACCAAGCAGTGCTGGATTGTCTCCCTTGGGTGAGGCTGTTAGGTTTGGTGGTAGGCAGCGCGGGGTTCTGAAGTGAGTGTGAGCCTTGGAGACAGTCAGTTTCAATCCTTCTCAGGTCATTTCTGGGCTCTGTCCTCCTGGGCACATGTTCCCTGACCTGCAAGATGACCTAATCCAGCGCCCTTGTAGACTCTTACTAAAGCTGTAATGTTAATGCGTCAAATCCTTGGTGCTCAACAGTTATTAGTTATCTTCCTTAAATATTGATTTAAAAATAAAAATGGAATGAATTTTTAGAGTAGTGTGTGGAGGGTTTAAGTACTTTGAATTCCTGTAAGGGTTTTTGGTTTTGGGGAGGCGGGGGTTGTTTGTTTTTTAAGTCATGGATTCCCTTGTTCCAGGTCTATTTTTTACAGGAACTTCTGAATGTAAGGATGAGGGAAAGCTGATTGCAGGGTGGACGCCCCAATCCCAGAGTGTGGACTGGGCAAGGGCCCCAGGGCTGTGTCAGCGCTGAGGGCTGCCCCCCTGTCTCCCTCTCTCTTTCTTGAGTCTCTGGCAACAGTAATGAGGAATGAGGGTTATGTTTTTAAAAAGAAAGAAAGACAGACCCTTGAGACTATTTCTTCCTTTTGATGGAGATTATTAGACTAACTCTTCAAGCAAGGAGAGAGGGAGGAGGGGCTCTTCCTTTCTCAGTGTACGAGCCCCATAGCTCTGGGTGCAGAGGGGAATCCCCCATGACCAGTCCCCAGCCAGGCCACCTTCCCACTGGCGGATGTGGGCAGTACGTAGCCTGGCATCAACAAGGGACCACCTCCTGTGGTGCACAGGGTGGGACAGGCCCAGAGTTGAGATCGAGTGGGGGCAGAGGTGGGGAAGGGGTAGGTACAGGTTACTTTACGTGTCTTACAGGCTTGGTGTCTCTCGTGAGTACTGGTAAACCATGACCCGAATGGACCCTGCCAGGTGTCCAGGTCTGTGCTGCATTGACCTCAGTCCAATCTCTGCTTCATTGATGCAGTGAACACTCGCTGTCCACCTCTGCCTCCAGAGAGGAACTAAAACAGAGAAACTCCTTCTCCAGAGAGAAATCTCTGCTGGGCCATGAAACCTTCTACATGCCTTCCAGTGCCCAGACACCACTGTCCATGAGTTTGGTCACTGTGGATCGATTGATACAATAAGAGCTAACATTCTGTTCTGATTCTGTGCCAGGCACTGTATTAACATTTTTCTATTATTTACATAATTTGATCCACATAGCAACCCATCGCTGGTATGTTTATTCTCATTTTGAAGATGGGGTACCCAATACTTGGGTGACTTCCTTGCCCAGAATCACAGCACAGGTAAGCAGTGAAGTCGGGATTTGAACTGGGGCTTGCCCAACTCCCAAGCCTGTGCTTTGGACTGCGACACGGGGGCCTCATAGGTCTGGGTCCAGATGTGTCATTAGTTAATTTAGAATAGGCTTTCTTGATATACTAGTGAAAAAACTGCAAAGCAAAATCTAAGGAAAAATTATAAACAGCTGGTCACAGGAGGCTGTAACCCGTTTAACCAAGGGAATCTAAAGAGGTTATCTAAGTTTGCCTTCCCCCCTTCTCATTTTAGAGCCCATGTGTTCTCTAATAACATCACTGAATTCTTGGTGAGTCAAAGGTCCTAGAAGAGATTTTATCTTTGAGTTGTCCTGGGTTAATATTTCCTCATTGCAGGTCTCTGTTTATTTTTTTACTAAGTGCCAAATATTTTTATTTTCTGCCAAACTACAAGCCCAGGATGCTGCACTGTATAACCAAGGGAAGACCCAGAGCAAGGCCAGGAATAGGGGAAAGACGAAAAGGAGGGTGATGCCGTCTTTGCCGGTTGAATCCCACTGTCTCCCCAACGACTTCGAACTTCCTCCACCACAGTTTTCACCAGGGCGAGCTCTACTTGCAAAGTTAAACCAGAGAGACAAATAATAGAAACGAGCAAATGAAATAATAGAAGAACACGAAACCCTTCGTCCTCCACTTGGATCATGCCTCTCCCGAAAACTCATCTAGGGGATATGTACACACAAGGTCAAGACAGAGGGTCCTGTTTAGGGAGGGACTGAACAGTGTGGCTCAGGCAGCAGCCAAAATGTCCTCCTTCCCTTCTTTCACCCCAAATCCATTCAGTGCTCAAAACCCTGAAACTAACCCCCGCCTGGTCTCCCTGCCGGCCCAGCCGCATCTCATCTTCCAGACCCTCGTTTTCACACTCTGATGCCAGCAAGCCTCCGCACCCCACCCCCTCCCGTCCCTTGCAATCCTCAGCGTCAGACAGCAGCTCGATGAACCCGTCAATCACACCACACGCCTCCTGCAGGAAGCCCACCACCTTCGTGTGGCATTGACAGCACTCTCCTCTCTGGTCTGATGAGCATCTCCTGCCCACCCCCGACCCCGTTTGTGCATGGGATACTTAACAGTTTCCAAAACACCCTGCGACTCCCGTTTCTGGGCCTTCATCCTTGCTGTCTCTTCCACCAGGAGTTCCCTGTCTTCCTATAATTGCACTAGATCACAGGCACCTCCTGGACGGGGTGAGCCTTAGTCATCCTGGACCCCACAAAGCAGGAGCTCGACAAAACCTCCCTGGATACAGGGAGAAGTGCTGACCTAGTAGGAGTATCTCGTTGCCACGAAATCTCTGTTCAGCCGGAATATTTCAAAATGGCGGCACAGGGCAGCACCGCGGTCAAGGGCAGAAGCTGGACCTGAATTCAGCCTCATTCTGCCACGGGAAGCTCCGGTTTTTCCTCTGCAGAATGTGGGGAGTAACAGAAGCCCCGCATAGTGTGGTGGGCAGGTTCGGAGAGAGAATGTGGGGAAAACGTCTATCACAGAGCCAGGCGCGGTGGGAAAAAACGCCTGGATCCTTGCAGCTCTAGTTTTATTTCGTTGTTTTTCCTTAATCTCTCGCAAATCAAAATCCCACTTAAGAAGTGCTTTCCGTTTTCAATGGGAAGGGGTCAGATGTCCACTTCTCCAGTGAAACAGGCCAATGGTAGAGACTCGCATTCGGCCCGGAGGGTGGGCGGCCACGTGGGACGGGCTCTGGGTTCTGAAGGTCTGGAAAACCCGTGGTTTCCCACAGAAACCATGACGGGCCCTTCAGGTTAACGCCCAGCCTTCCCTTCCTCCCCCGGGCTTCCCAAGGCCCCTCGAGTGAAAGGACAGAGGCCTGGGCGCCCGCCGCTGAGAAGCCCACTCTGTGGTTTGACTTTTCCTGTCCTCCCACTTGCTGCAGAGCGGGCCCTGCGGCTGTTACTCAGGGGCCACTTCCTTCAAAGCTCAGAGGCAACAGAACCCACAGGCCCCAGTCTGACGGGTCCCCTGAGGCGCTGGCAGGAGCATTAGCTGGAGGCCAGCACGTTTCCCGTTTCCGCCAGCACGGCTCCCTTCGCTTCTGAACCCAGGAATCCGGTCTGCAATTACCTTTGAGGGAAAGAGTCCCCGTGGCAGCATCATTTCCCCCAACAACGACATCTTTTAAGAAGCTATTGTCATTATCCTATTTTGAAGAGCTTCAAAAAGCGTTCTAGGGCTTCCCTGGTGGCGCAGTGGTTGAGAGTCCGCCTGCCGATGCAGGGGACGCGGGTTCGTGCCCCGGTCCGGGAAGATCCCACATGCCGCGGAGCGGCTGGGCCCGTGAGCCATGGCCGCTGAGCCTGCGCGTCCGGAGCCTGTGCTCCGCAACGGGAGAGGCCACAACAGTGAGAGGCCCGCGTACCGCAAAAACAAAAAAAAACCAAAAAAACAAAAATCTCAATGGCTCGGGACCACAAAAGTTGAGTTCTCGCTCCTGCTGCAAGTCCACCGTGTGTCAGCTGCTACTCAGCCCCAGCGCCTTCATCCCAGGACGCAGGCTCATGGGACAGGCTCCATCACGAGCGTTGCAGGGCATCACGTTAAGGGGGAAGAGACGTGGTGGATATGCGTGTGGGGTGGCTTGAGAAGCCTGGGCTGATGGTGACCTGTGCTCTAATGCAGCCTAGGAGCAGAGGGGACATTTCACCTGCATGTGAGCAGCCCAGAGGACAGAGCTGGTCTGGAGTACCAGACACAGGACTCCCTCACCCAGGAAGGGCCTGCATAAAGACCAGACCAAGGGCAGCCCTTTTTTTAGGAAGGGACAAGTAGATACTATCAGTCCAGAAGAAAACAAATCCAGATCTCTTCAAAGTCGGGAGGAGAAGGCAGGTGAAATGGGTCCAGGTCAAATCTAGAGGCAGGGAAAGTTGGCTAAGTCAGAGAGGAAGGGGTCATTCCCAAAGGTGATTTCCCAAAGACTCTCCACTGGGAACTTGGCAGTCCTTAAGCACAGGGACTAGGAGACTCTGATTTCAACTAGGAGCATGGAGTCAGGTTTCATGCTTACACAAGCAGTAAATTCTCCCAACATCTGCTGAGAGGAGCCTATACAGACAGGATCCCAGTGGCGCCAACGGGCTAGTTTATCACACAGGAGGATATAAATCATCATCATACCCCAGCCTCGAACAAGTCTGACAGAACAGGGGCTGTTTGCAGAGACCCACAGAGGTGATTCCATTTAAAGGCACCTTTGGCTTCCCCTGGGGGGAATCACTAGGGTGGACTCGCTGACAGCATGGCCAGCTGTCCCTGGAGGACCAAGAAGTTCCAGCTCACGTACATGGGGAACCCTGTCCTTTTCAGTTCAGATGGCCTTAAGGTTATCCTTGTGAACTACATAAAGAGGTGTGATAGCCACGCTTGTCTTATCAGAGAGCTTATTCAATCCTGATTAAAAAATAAGCTAAAAAGATAAAAAAAATAATAAATAAATAAATAAATAAGCTAAAAAGGAAGAAAATGTCCTTAAGGTGATAAGGGATCTCTACCAGAAATCTATAATCATGCTTTAAAATGAAACATTAGCAGCATTCCTATTAAATCAAACAAGATAAGGTTGTGCACTATTCAATGTCATAAGTAGTCTCACAAATGAAATCCAGCTACAAAATAAAGTGAGTGGTATGTGACAAGGATGTGACAAGGATGAACTGTCCCGGTATCCACTTTCCTTTTCTTTCATAGTAGTAACATTTCGAGTCAGGCACGTGGCCATCCAGAATAAAAATCTCATTTCCCAGACTTCCTTGCAGCCAAACCCGTGGCCATGTGACTAAGTCTGGCCAATGGCATGAAAGAAGAAGTGTCGTGTGATAGTTTCTGGGAACTTTGCTTAATTAAGAGTCAGGCACGGTGTGCCCTTCCCCCACCTCCCCCTTTCTTCCATCCTACCGTCTAGAAGTGGATGCTGCCATCTCAGACCTACTAGTGAGGCCACACTCTAGGGATGGTGAGTGATGAGCCTCAAGGCCACTGGACCCACTCTGGGCATTTTATGAGAGAGAAACATCCTTCTTGTTTAGGTCACTCTTATTTGGGGTCTCTGTTACTCATCGCTGAAACCAATCCTAACTGCTATGAGGAGTAAATATTAGAATATTTATTACTTATCTAGACCATTAATCTTAAACAAGGATCAGCAAACTACCACTTGGGGGTCAAATCCACTCAGCTGCCTGTTTTTATAAGTAAAGTTTTATTGAAACACAGCCCCACTCATTTACTTACACCTAGTCTGTGGCTGCTTCCACTCTACAGTGGCAGAGTTGAGCAGTGGCACAAAGTCAAAAACATTTACTACCTGGTCCTTTACAGAAAAAGTTTGTCAAATCCTAATCTAGAAAATCTAGAAAAGCAACTGAACAAAAAGCCCTTTGAACAAATAGAAATGACCCTAGTTCTGTTGGGTGAGGATAAAATTGAGTTGTTATATCTGTTCTGTCTGTACCACCTGGAAGGGTAAGTGAGCTAAATAAATAAAAAGAGTTCAAGTCTCAAAAGTCAACTGGGACTTTGAATCCTATTCAATGTAAGCTTTGTATAAGGTGTTCTGTAGTTATTAAAATTAAAACTGCGGTGTTTATTCAGGGCAATGGTATAGTCTGTACAAAAGGCAAAGGAGTGATTTGGAGTCAGAAGACCTGGGTTTCCGTCTCAGCTCTCCTACGTATTAGCTTTTGGATTTTAGCAAAATCCTTGCAGCCTTGGTTTCCTCATGAGAACACCTCCTCGACGAGTCGGGGCTGGAGTTAAATGAGATAGTATGTGTGAAGCCCACCTTGCAAACTGACCTTGAACAAAGGTTGATTCTTTCATAGGGTGTGCCTATGAGATCGTTAAAAGTTTACAGTATCATGTTCAAAAATTGGTTTAAATATATATATAAAGCCTGATACAATGTTTTTATCTCCAATAAGCTCCAATGAAGGTAGAGATTTTGTTTATTCCCTAACATGTCAACGCTTAGTATAGTTCCTGACGCATAGCAGGCACTCATCAAAAATTGATTAAACAGAGGAGAGTAGACCAGTCTTAGCAAAACTTCACAGAGCTTTGGTCCCACCCAGTTGCTTCTGTTACTGCTGTCCTAGCTTTGCTTGACAAATCACAGGAGGGCTGATGCCAAAGTTGTATGCCTGGTGATGGAGTTAGAACCAGGAGCCAGACACTGTTCCCTATCATGTTACTTAACTACTGTGTGTGTGACCAGGGGCCAAGCACAGCCCTGCATCAGTAATGTGAATATAGCTTTACCTTCTTCAGATAACTTTGATCCCTTCGGAGGATCGTAGTGTACTCACAGATTAATTAAAATTATTGTTGGTACTAAATTTTTGCTTTATCAGCTGAAATTTAGAGATCATTTTATTTACATTTTCCTTGTTGAATTGCTTTTATTCCCATCTTTTTTTTCTCTTGTGAATAGAAGGAAAAAAGGCAAAAGAAAAGCACACAGTGGAATGTTAGAGCTACTCCATACCTGGCAACAAAAACCAAATGTGCCTTTCACAGAAGTGTGAGGCATTTCTGGAGAAGGTGATAAATGGTAATCCACCAAAATAAGTCTCACCAGAATTTTCCCTGACCATGTTTGTTTTTGTTTTTAATTGTTCTTTCTCTCTTCCCCTTCCACAACCCTTGAGGAATTTCTCCACTGGATTCTTAGCTCTTAAGCAAGTCTTTGCAAATTTGAAATCTCTGGGAGTGTTACAGTTTCAGTGTACATATCCCATTTCTTCCTTTCTGCTAGAACTCTGATTTTGTTCAGGAATCCACTCCTCCCACTAAGCCCGTGTTTCTAAGAGGATGATGAACCTCCCTCAGTTTGACTGGGGTGGACTTGATTAATCTAAAGGTATTCTTTCCTTTTTGCAATTGATTGGCCCTGGAATAGACATATAGGCATGTGACTCCGTTCTGGTTCATGAGATGTCAGGTGAGGCATCTGGTTAAAGATGCCTCTAGCTGCTTTACCAGAAGCTTCTGGAAAATACCAAACTGCTCCTTAGGAATGATTCCAGTAAACAATAGCATCTCATGGAAAACAAGCCATTCTAAAACTGAATTAAGAATCCAAGTCATGGGCTTCCCTGGTGGCGCAGTGGTTAGGAGTCCGCCTGCCGATGCAGGGGACGTGGGTTCGTGCCCCGGTCCGGGAAGATCCTACATGCCGCGGAGCGGCTGGGCCCGTGAGCCATGGCCGCTGAGCCTGCGCGTCCGGAGCCTGTGCTCCGCAACGGGAGGGGCTGCAACAGTGAGAGGCCAGCGTACCGCAAAAAAAAAAAAAAAAAAAAAAAAAAAAGAATCCAAATCACATTAGGAAACAAATTACCAAAAGGAGGAGTTAGCAAATATAAATAGGAATATTTTCACATCTAAAACTGGAGAAAACAATACAATCTGAAGAGAGTCTAAATATATTTAAAACATAAGGAAAGAGTGTGGAGGGAAAATATAGATTAACCTCTCCCCCAAAACTCAAACAGAAATTATACAAATTAAATAAAAAGCATGGAAGTGTCAAAAGGTGTCCAAAAGTCTCAAAAGGTGGGCTTAATAGAAAGTTACATACAGTTGAAGAAAAGATTAGTGAATTAGAATATAGAACTAAGGGACTCACTTATGATGTAGTTCAGAAAGATAAAGTGTGAAGTATAAAAGACACAGGGGTAGAACGAGAAAGCCTAGTATGTGTCTAATCAGAGTTCTAGAAACAGAAGATAAAAGAGAGAGATGTAGAGACAATATTCAAGAGATAATGTCTGCCATTTTTCCAGAAGGGAGGAAAAACATGTCTTCAAATTGTATAAGTAGATTGAATCTAGGGTAGTATTATGAAGCACTAGACACATGGTAGTAAAACTGCAGAATATCGAAGGTAAAGAGAAAAGAACTTATCTTAGAGGAGAACAAAACAGACGAGCTACAAAGGAATAATAATTAAACCGACAGTGGGTTTCTAAGAAGCAATAAGAGATGCCAGGGACCATGAATAATACCTTTTAAATACTCAGGGGAAAGCAACTGTCATCACAGAAATCTAAATTCGAGCTAAATTACCATTTAAAGTTAAAAGCTACACCACTGTAAAGCAATTATACCCCAATAAAGCTGTTAAAAAAATAAATAAATAAAATAAAGTTAAAAGCTAAGTAAAGATAATTTCAGACATAAAATGACTAGGAGTTGAGTGCCCACAGAGTCTTGCTGACAAAAATTACTGAAAGGTATAGTTCAGCAAGAAGGATATTGACCCCAAAAGGAAAGAGGAAGATCCCAAAACACAATAGTGGCCAAAGAAATCAGTCAAATGCACCACGGAGTCTAAACAGTTACTGACTGGTACAGATGATAATAATAGCTAATGGAGTGTACAGAGCTAAAATCAGGATGGACCCCATATAACATGACAATATCATAAAAGAAGCTCAGGAGTTAAATCATTCTTGACTTGTTCAAGAAGAGAATAGAAACAGACATCACCTCTAGAGTTTGTTAGAAAAACATATGGTCAAGTTATGCATGTTAACTTTAAATTTTAAAAATTAGTGGATGACTTCTAAAATAATTAAAAACAGAACGTATGCTTTCCAAACAATTAGATGGGAAAATAAGGAGGTAAAAGAAAATTTGATCCATTCAACATGAGCCAGGAAGGGAGGAACAAAAGAAACGAAGCCTCCCAAGAGGGATGGGATAGGGAGGCTGGGAGGGAGGCTAGAGAGGGAGGGGATGTGGGGATATATGTCTACATATAGGTGATTCGCTTTGCTGTACAGCGGAAACTAACACAACATTGTAAAGCATTTATACTCCAATAAAGGTGTGGAAAAAAAAAAGATGCAGACAAGAGACAGGTAATTATTCCTCAACTTCAATCACTGTCCTGCCCAAATATCATGCTACCTAAAGACTAAATTGTAAGTTGGTTTCCAATCATACTGTTCAAAGTCTTAAAGAGAAGAAGGAAAGAGAAGAAGAAATATGTTACCATATGCACACACAAAGAACACGTAACAAAATATGCATAGCTCCTACAGCCCTCCTCTCTCTAACTGGTTGAGACGTATGGCTTCCTTCCTCCACGACTCATTGGGTGCTTTCTTTGTCCTCAGGCAAGCCTTCAGCTTACTGAAATGCTCTGCGTGGTGCAGTGACTCAGCCCTTCGTTCCAAAGGGGTCTGAATCCTCAGTGGCCCTTCCTTTTTTTTTTTAGTTGCTATAGTTTTCCATCGGACATGGAAGTACTAAAGGACCACTCAGAATACTCTGGGTTCCAGATACAGCTCTCTCCACCCCCGCTCCAGCGTAGCAGGGGTAATGGTAGGGAAGACTCTAGGTTTCTCCTTAACTCTGACACGCCTGCCACACAATATTTCTGACATCAGATGTGTGCATTTTTCCCACACACCAAACAATGCTCTGCCACACCAGCTGGGCACCTACAGTTCACTGCAATTCTGACACTAACCAGAATTAGTGCAGACTCCACAGATTAAGGGCTCAGTCCCACAAGACTGCCCCCACCAACTTCAGATGCCGGTCACAAATCCCAGGTTGTCTCCTGTGCTTTAAATCAGGGTTCCAACAACCCCCCTCCTCAGGTTCAGTCATTTGCTATCACTCATAGAACTCAGGGAAGCATTTACTTACATTCATTGGTTTATCATCTAATAAAGGCTATGAGAAAGGATACAGATGAAGAGGTACGTAGGGTGAGGCCCAGAAGAGTCCCAAGCCCTGAAGCTTCTATCTCTGTGGACTTGGGGTGCACCATCCTGACAGTTTGTGGTGGTCACCAACCTGTAAACTATCCAAACCCCATAGTTTTGAGATCTTTGTGGAGGCGTTGTCATATAGCCATGATCAATTATTAACTCAAGCTCCATCTCCCTCCCCTTCTCAGAGGATGAGGGGTGAGCCTGAAAGTTCCCTGTTTCTAATTATGGCTTGGTCTTTCTGGTGATCAGCCCCCATCCTGAAGCTATCCAGGAGTCCAGCAAAAGTTGCTTCATTAGAACAAAAGATACTCCTATCACCCAGGAAATTCCAAGGAACTCTGTGTCAGGAGCCAGGATCGAAGACCAAAAATTAAATAAAATATTCTCCTAAGTGCTCTTATCACTTAGGAAATTACAAAGATTTCAGGAGCTCTGTGCCAGGAACTAGAGGCAGACCAAAATCTGTATTTTCTATGATTTCACAGTCCCCTTCTTTTCCTTTCGGTTCTGTGGCATGTGGAGTCCCCCCTGGTTAGCAGTCTCAAGTGTCAATTCAGTAGAGGTACTCTTGGTTTTCCTGGGGAAGCATTCCTCCTTTATAAAACAGGGTCATTGGAACCCTGATTTAAAGCACAGGTGACAATCTGGGATTTGTGATTCACATCTGAAGTAGGGGGAGGGGTGCGCAGTCTTGTGGGACTGAGCCCTTCATCTGAGCAGTCTGCACTAATTCCAGTTAGCGTCAGAATTGACGTGAGTTGTAGGTGCCCTCCCGTAAGTCTGGGGCAACAGGAAGAAGCAAAAGTCTAGACGTGTGTTATTAGTTGTAATCATGAGATTCCTGACCCACAAGTACTGGCTAAGGCAGCACTCTTTGATGAAACCCAATGGACTATAGCACGATCACATCCATTAACTGGGAAGGTGAATCCAGTTCACTTTCATCTATTTTTCTCCCCAGCTCCATACGCATTCCCCAAGTCATTTAATCAGCCTCACCTAGTGAGAGCTTGCAAATAATCTACCTTTTAAATTATAGCTCCCTAGCCTGGGGGACTGTTAGCCTTGGCCTCTCTGAATTTCTCAACCTCTCCCAAGACAGCATAGCCATCCAGCTGCCATCTTGTCTCGGCAGAGAGAGGACATCCCCGTGGCACAATCCCCTACTCCTGGGGATAAAAAAGTTTCTCCTCAGAATAGCAGTGCAGCACTTTCTAGGAGTACGTGAAAGTGGTCCTTCTGATGCTCTGAGCTGCCTATCAGTTGAAGATACAACACTACATATTGAGTCAACTCTGCTTGGTTTCATAACCCTCTCGGAGTGAGGCAAGATGTCGGGCACTTCAGAGAGCTTGACCACATCACACATCACGTGGAACCCCTCCCCGGGAAAGGCCCCATGCTGTGCCTTCCCCTACCCTGGCCCGTCTGCTCCTCCCTTCTGACTCCATTGCTTTAATGACCATTTAGCAAGTGTAGCTACAAACAAGAAGGCAGTTTCCTATGTCGTTTCTGACACCTATGTCACTACTTTGTAATCACATTTCACAGCTTACCTTTTCACCTTCTGTCTTGTCAAAAATAAAAACAAAGTCCAAGAAAACAAAAGCCAGGAGCTGATTTGGGGGACGTAGCCACCCTACTCCATCTCCCTGGAGGAAAAACATTGACTATTTCTGGATTTTCTTTTTCTTTTGTATGAGCAGAAAACATAGCATCTTGCTGGGTGGAAGTGTCCTTGTGCCCTGCTGTCAACTGACTTTGTAGAAAAGGGACAAGTTGTATATTTGGCCTGTAGTTTGCATAGCCACCTAGAGGCAAGCCAAAATGACACAAAGAAACACAAAATAATCCAGACCGCTTCTGTCATGGAGAAGATCAGAAAGCATGGGCTGGTGTTGGCAGGGGGTAAGGCAGTAGAGGGAAGAGCAACTGTTGAGTATCGACTGCGCAGCTTTTAAAATTTCAACTTGTAGAAGGATAGGGCTGTCTCTGGAGTTTGAGTTAAAATCCCAGTGTCTCTTATTGCTTTGACAGGCCACAGGCAGTGAGGGAGAGATGTGTTCCTTGCAAAGAGCATGCCAAAACACATCTCCCTTGACAACAAAAACGTGCTGGGGGAGAAGACAGCCATTATGGTGAAGTCTGGTCCTTGGTGTGCTCCAGCACACACAAAAATAGGTTTATGAGGAAGACTTAGATGTCTGTTTATTCCCAAAGGTCAGTCTTTGATCTCACGGCGAGGGGGACATCTTAAAGGAGAACGAATTTACACGATGATAAGAACCATAGAGAAATGCGTGGCAGCATCTTCACTGGGGCCTACACTGAGGATGCCACCAGCCTCCTGCCCTGAATCTCTGCGTGCGAACAACCAGAGGTACCCCGGTGGCGATGTGAGAAAGGAGAACTAAGTGCAACCATAGTTCTTGTTTATTATTTCAAGCAGAAAATTGTTGTTGCAAGTATATATACTTAGGACTGACAGGTCAGCCTGCCCCGCGGAGTAACTGGACTTTGTCCAGATGGCCAGCACAATGCCTTTTGTTGAGCTTTGGAAAAATGAGAGAATTGCTACAATGACCTTGTCCCTCCCCTCTCTTTTGCCCTCCACCTCTCCCTCCCCACCAGCCAGAAATCCTCCCAACGCCCTGCTATCATCAAAGTTTGCTGCTGTGTGTTAGCGCTGCCAATGTGCTTCTAGGATGGTTGAATTGTTTTGAAAATATGCTGAGGCTAAATGATATTTATGGGCCCCTTGTTTTGGACTCGCTATTTATTCCATATTCTTATTCAGTTCAGAGCTACTCATCAAGATAAAGTGATCTTCCTCTCCTAAATCAGGGGACGATGAGGACCACCCCCCACCTTGGCTTTCAACTTCGTCACTCCCTGCCGAAGCCATGGTGGTTTGCTGCTCGCAATCCTCGTGGTGAAGTGAAGTTAGCTTCATAGAAAAAAGAGCTTGAGAAGAGTTCAGAAGTCAAGAAATATCTTGCTTTTAGGGTGAATGTTTTCTGCATGTCCAGAATTTGTTTTCTTCCTGCCTTACAATAATTATGTTATGGTACACGGTAGTGGCCACTAAGATTGAAAGGGAAACTTTCAAGTTTGTTCTTGTTAAGAAGGAACGTTTCATAGTAAGGTAGATAGCTAGTGGGAAGCAGCCGCATGGCACAGGGATATTGGCTCGGTGCTTTGTGACAGCCTGGAGGGGTGGGATAGGGAGGGTGGGAGGGAGGGAGACGCAAGAGGGAAGACATATGGGAACATATGTTTATGTATGACTGATTCACTTTGTTATAAAGCAGAAACTAACACACTATTGTAAAGCAATTATACCCCAATAAAGATGTTAAAAAAAAAAAAAAAAAGAAGGAACGTTTCAGCACTCGTATATACTCATGAGGCTTTATTCATCCTTCCAAGTGCCTGCTAAATTCCAATTCTTTCCTAATTTTTTCTTTTCATTATTAAGTGCCTACTATCTGCCTGGCCTTATGCTTTTTTCTTTTATTTATTTATTTTATACAGCAGGTTCTCATTAGTTATCCACTTTATACATATTAGTGTATATATGTCAATCCCAATCTCCCAGTTCATCCCACCACCACCGCCTGCCACTTTCCCCCCTTGGTGTCCATACGTTTGTTCTCTACATCTGTGTCTCAATTTCTGCCCTGCAAACCGGTTCATCTGTACCATTTTTCTAGGTTCCACATATATGCGTTAATATACGGTATTTGTTTTTCTCTTTCTGACTTACTTCACTCTGTATGACAGTCTCTAGATCCATCCACGTCTCTACAAATGACCCAATTTCGTTCCTTTTTATGGCTGAGTATGTATGTGTATATGTATTTGATCTACCATACTGTGCTTTTTATTTATACCTACAACAAAGCTGGGAATCTCCTAAAATGAGGCAGGAGGAAATGTCCTTTGACGTGTCCTGCTGACTTTTGGTGCTTTCAACAAAAAGTAATGGAGAAGACAGAGACCCTCATCTATTATTATTGCTTTCATTATCACAGCACTTGGCCACTGAGAATTTCATTGCGTAAGTGGGGCTGGGTGGGGACGGTATGCACTCGGCTCTACTAAACATGCTGTATCCCTGCTTCTGTGCCAAACCTCCAATGCAGGTCCATTCTCCACTTGGAACTGGGGACCTGGGGGAAATCTCAAGGCATTTGTGCCAGTGGGTGCCGTGTCACATCAGAGCCACCGATGGCTGCGTCAAGTGCTTCACACTTACAGGTCCAGAAATGTTTGCTAGTGCCTGTTCTTTCTTTCTAAATACTGTCTGCATACTGGATAGATCGCTAACCAAATGACAGCAATGGATAGAAATGAAGGCGAGAGGACCAAGCCTCTAAACTGGGGCTGCTCACGGTCTCACGAGGCGGCTGGCTTAACTTGGAGCCTCTCCACGTTAGCACTTAGGAGATGAACAGAGAATACAAACCAAATTCTCATTTCCTTTTATCCAGGTCTTCCAAGAGCTACAGATTCAAACAGAAGCTGCCTCTCTCTGACTTGGGGGTGGTCTCTTGTGACAGGGAGGAAGAGAAGGGCAAGGACGGAGGTCTCGTCATCAGTGGAGGAAACACTTCTTCATGATGGCCTCTAACCCTTGTGTCACCAAGTTTCCGTGAGCGCCGCCAAGTTCAATTGTACAGCAATTGCACAGCACTAAGATCCTCGTGAAGGCCCTGGTCCTTTAATTAACTCACTGCTGTTACAACAAAACAGAATGTGAAAATGTCTCTTCCAGAAGCAGCAGGGGAGGGTCTGCATTATTAGTAGCAGAGGGCTACCTCAGAGTCTGTTTTTGCTTTTTCCTGCATTTCATCCAAATTAGTCGCTTTTAAAGAAGTAAGAGAAGTAGGTTGTGAGCAAAGATAAGAAAGGAAGAGAGACAGCTGATTTTTGGTAATTCACTACCAATTCTAGGACTCAGGCTACCCATTCGTTTTATTTCCCTCTAAAGGGTTTAATACACAAATAACAGTATTTCTTTTCCTTAAAGCACACTTGTGAGCACGTAACCCCATGAGTAAGTGTCACGTAGGAAGTTTAGCACAGGAACGAAAGCTGCTTGCTATCCCAGTCTTTCATAAGACGATTCAGAGCACAGTTTCCTTAGTTTTCTGCTAACAGCAGAGATGATGGGGGTGTTTATTTCCTTACGACACACCGTCCTCTGTGGATCCCTTTATGGGTCACAGGATTCTCGTGTTTATAAAAGCGCTGTAAGGATGATAATATGAACATCAGCAGTATTATAATTACTCCATCTTTGCTTTGGGAATGGTTGTCCATATCAGTTGTGTCAAAGGGACAGAAGCCTTAGAAAGGGCAGAACTTGTTCCTTCCAGGTGGGAGAAGAAGGGAATGTAGAAAAGGTCCACTTTGTCTCCTACTTTCTTTGCCCTGTTGACCCTCGCAATCCCCACGCCATGCTGGGTGTCCTTCCGTCTTCACCCTGCATGGAAGCAGGCAGCTCCAGCCCATGGCTTGCTGTTAGCCCAGAGCCTGGCACATGAAAGCACTCAAAACATATGTGATGAAGTGAGTTGAATCTTCCTGCTCTTTTCTGGTGATTCCTCTGACGCCTTCTTCACCTCCCCTTGCCACCCAAACTCACCCGTGTCCTCGGCTGGCTGGCAGGCGCCCATCTGACTTAGAGACTCACGTGAACAGCACTCGTGGCCTAGCAGGTACGTAAAGTTGGAGGGTCACCCCCCCCCCCTCGTACTCGCCTTCACCAAAACCAGATTCCGACTAAGGACTTCCAGACACCTGGAGAGAGCTCATGTGTGGGACCCTCTCGGTACAGGTCATCAGCCTTGTCCTTCCCTGTCTGGACGGTCCAGCTGACGCAGGCTCTCCTGGCTGAGAAGTTCCGTGGACTTGGAAATGGCCTAGAGTCTGAAGCCGAGGAGACCTACGTCAGAATCCCAGATCTGTCTTTTCCTGCCTATTTTCCACGGGCAAATTCCCCCACATTTCCCAGCCTCAGTTTCCTCACCTGGTAAGGAGGTGACTGTATCTGCGGTACACAGTGGTGAGGAGGGGAAAGGGGTTGCTGCACACGTAGCTTTGAGGATTGAGAAACGAGGCGGCTTCGATGAAATCCCAAGCACTCGGCAGGTGCGTGATACAAATGCCAACTGCTGACTGTTTTTTCTCAGTGGGGAAAATCCGGGTCAGGGAAGATGGGCTTCATTGCTGACATGATTGACAAGATTAGAATTGTCCCTCAAAGTGTCTGATCTCAGTTGCTCGGGCGTGGCTTCGGAAACTTTCTAACAACCTCCCTCCTTGTTTCAACTTGTTCTGGCAAACCACTTAGTGGCACAGTATGGAGGACAGCTTTATGGTGTAGAGCAGATACACACCTGCAAAAGGGGCCAAGAAGACGGTTCCCTTTGCGGCCATGAAGGGGTCCGATTTATACCTGAGAAGTTTAGAGTCCCACAGCAGAACTGAGATATCCACTGGGCATCACCGTAGGGAAACGAGATCCTGCCAAGCTTGTATCCACAGACTTGGGGCTTGGGCAGGAAATGGCTGGTATTGTGTCTTTCTTCACTTGCTGCAGTATTCTAGAGAAACAGTTTATGTTTTATCCTTGCAGTAGATAACTGCGGTCCTATAAACTTTACAGGAGCAGCTCACATATACCAGGTAGGAGCCGAAATTAATGTCTGTGACACACGCCCCTGGGAGGAGTCTTCGAATGATACTAACAGCCAGCAGTTACAGCGTGCTTACTACATGCGCAACTCTGCTCTAAACACTTGATATGCAGGAAATCATCCACTTCCCTTCTCACACACATGCCCTAGTCTCACGTGAGATAAGAGTCTTTCAAACTGGGTGTCACAAACGGATTTTCCTTTTCCAGAATAGCTTCCTCTAAGTTACACAAAAAACTTATTTCTCTTTCTAATATTGGAAGTCCCACCCCATCCACTATCAGGTGCCCGAGAGATCCTCTGTGTCACGCTGGGCGAGGGTGTGGTGCTCTCTGGCCAGTTCCTGCAGTGTGGTCACTGGGATGTCATGAAATCTTACACTGCTCTTTTCGGTTCACTCAGATGAATTTTATTTATCATACTAGTATGGGTCAACCTGCATATAAATGCTTCTTTACATGAAAAGGAAGTTCCAGGTACCATGTTGTTATGAGAATTAAATGAGGTAATGCATGTAAACCTCCTAGCACAGAGCCTGCCGCTTAGTTGTGCTCAATAAAAGTCGAATTTTTCACACCAGTAATAGGACATTCCAGCCAAAGGAAACAGCATATGCAAAGGCCCCTGAGGTAGAGTCTGGGTGATCTGAGAACTATGAGGGTGTACTGGTCAGCTCGGGCTGCATAACAAAATACCACAGACCTGTGGGCTCAAACAAGAGAGATTCATTGCCGCACAGTTCTGGAGGCTTGAAGTCCAAGATCAAGGTGTCAGCAGGGTATCTCCTTCTGAGGGCTGAGGGTTGGTACTGGGTTGGCCAAAAAGTTCGTTTGGGGTTTTGCATAAGATGTTACGGAAAAACCCGAACGAACTTTTTGGCCAAGCCAATATCACTGGATTGAAGCGGGAGAGTTGGCGCGGGCATGGGCAGGCGAAATGAACAGGTAAGACAAAATGATCCTGAAGAGTTGGCTGGAGACCAAATCCTTTAGGGCATTAGATGGTAGTCACTGAACATCAATGTGTCATCAGTACCGGGCTAAGGAAATCAAAGGTAGATAAAGTGTGACCTCCAACCCTAAGGAGCCGCAACTCTGGTGAAGACGGGCCTTGGCGAGATCATCCGAATGGAGGCCGAGTGTGCCAGTGTGGATGGTGGGAAGCACCAGGAAGGAGCCCCTCACCCAGTGCTGCCTGGCGTGGACCAGAGAGGTCGGGTGAGGACAGCCCAAAGTCCTGAAGCAACGAAGAGACCTCAGGGCTGGGCCAGAATTGGGCCCAGGCCTTCCTGCGAGCTGTGCCCATCGCCGTGGGAGTGTGAACTGCCCTGTGCTCCAACCCCCTCACGCTGCACCAGCTCTGCAGAAGGCATCCCCAGACACCTGAAGGGTCATCGAGCTGGATCTGGTAGGAGAAGGCAGATGTGGATGTGAGAAGTAAGACATGAGTCAGAATTGATGGGTCTCAAGGAGGAGTTAGCTGGGATGATGGGTGAGTCCAGAGAAAGGCAGCGTCTTGGTTTCCTGAGGCTGCAGTTACAAATCACCACAAACTTGGTGGCATGAAACAATGGGTATTTATTCTCTCACTGTTCTGGAGGCCAGAAGCCCAAAACTGCAGCGTCGGCAGAGTTGATTGCATCTGCAGGCTCTGAGGAAGGTCTGTTGCAGCTGCTCTCCTAACTTCTGGGGATACTGACGCTCCTTTAGTGTTCCTGGGTGTGGAGGCGTCAATCCAACCTCTGCCTTCGTCCTCACACGGCCTCCCCTCTGTGTTTTTTTCTTTTTTTTAACATTTTCTAGAATCAATGACTTTTTTAAAAAATAAATTTATTTATTTATTTTTGGCTGTGTTGGGTCTTCGTTTCTGTGCGAGGGCTTTCTCTAGTTGTGGCATGCGGGGGCCACTCTTCATCGCGGTGCGCGGGCCTCTCTTGCTGTGGAGCACAGGCTCCAGACGCGCAGGCTCAGTAGTTGTGGCTCATGGGCCCAGTTGCTCCGCGGCACGTGGGATCTTCCCGGACCAGGGCTCGAACCCGTGTCCGCTGCATTGGCAGGCAGACTCTCAACCACTGTGCCACCAGGGAAGCCCCCCCTCTGTGTTTTTGTGTGTCTTCCATCTCTTACGAGGATACCCTTCACTGGATTTAGGGTCCCTCCTAATCTGGGATGATCTCACCTCAAAAATCCTTCCCTTAATCACATTTACAAAGACTATTTCCATATGAGGTCACCTTCACAGGTACAGGGGTTTAGGACTTAGACATACTGTGTGGGGCACACAATTCAACCCACTACAGGCAGTTAACCTCAAGTTGGGAGAAATGGGAGGATTTGGGGTTGGGGAGCTGGTAGCATCTGGCTGAGCCTCGTAGGGAGAGGCAGGTTGGACTTTAGAGAGGAAGGAAGGGCATTTCGATAGAGGGACAGGAGGAGGGAAGGCTCAGAGGCACAAAAGCACCGTCCTATACAGAAACCCAACCACGTCGGAGGAGGGGGTGAACTGGATTTTGCATCTGTCTCTTTCTTGCTGTCCCTCCATCACAACCACTGCCACGGCCATGACCCAACACTGAGTTCAGCTGCAGGAGAGGAATGTTGAACAAGGAATGGCCCCTTCTCCATTCCCGCAGAGCAGTTCCAGCTTGGCCTAGCCCTGGATTCCTTTGCTCCGATTCCCTCACAAAGTTTTGTGCTCAGTCAGAAGTGTCCAGAGAAACCAGGGTGACCCAGGGAATAAGTACCTCCCTGCACCTCAACTTTACTAGATACTTCAAGAGTGAAAAGGTATTGTTTTTATTATGAAAATAAACCCTGGGATTTGAAGGATGAGACTGCAAAAGTTCCCTGAGATTTTAAAGAAAAAGAGGGTAATAATTCCCACCTGGTAATTGTGGTGAGGTGCTTATTGGGTAGTCTATAAAACGCTTAGCCTATAGGAAGACCCTGGTGATAACAGAAAAGCAACAACCGGAAGAGTCTAGAAGACTATCTTGGGTTCTCATTTATCATCGAGTCTGTTCACTAGAAAGGTTTTAGGGACACTGCCCTTATTAGGGCAGAGTGGGGCACCAGGGGGAGAGGTGTCATGTGACCTCATCATGAAAGGGCTTAGGTGTCAGCCTGAAGGATTACTTCTTTATCCACCAGCTAAGGAGAAGCTGGTGCCTTAAAAATCAGGAGGTCAATGTTTGGGGCCAAATTAAAGCAAAGCAAAGGGTTAACAATTGCCTGATGCATCTGGCCGGGGTCAGGCCACTTTTTCTACTCCCCTCAGGGTAGTTCAGGACTATGCAGAATGTAGTATTGTCTCAGGAACTGGAGAAACATTTCTTTTGCCAATAAAAGATAGGGTTGATACAGTCTTTAGAAAGTTGTGTTTGGAAGATAAGCCATCAGTCCTAGCTGTCCTGATAATCCTTTTCAACCAGTCATTTAGCTGCTAGTCATTTTGTTACCCACTTGTGCTCTTACTGTTAAAAATTTGTTAATTTCTTCTTTAAAACCCACATTGAGTCAGACTGAGTTAACTCTGCCCTGGGCATTTCCACCACTTGACACTGAGCTTCTTAGCAATAGCCAGAGGTGGGACTTTTTAGCAAATGCTGTTTATCCACCTTTGAAAGGAGACATTCACTGCAAGCAGGTTTAAGAGGAAATTTCTGTAAAAGCACTTTTTTCAATGATAGTCTTTGCTTTTTTTTAACTTGCCCATAACTTTCTGGAAAATTCTACTTTGGGCTGAATCTTCTTTTCAGTATAAATTTGTGTTGTTTTTCATTAATGGAAAGTTCAGGGGGGAAAAAATCCCTTCAGTAGCTTTTGAGTAATGAGAATATGAAAAATACACTTTTTCCAATTAAAAGAAATCTTTGGACTTTTTTTTAATAAAAACTTTTACATTTGAGGACTACTATTAAACTCTAAGCAGTGGTTCTCAACATTGGCTTCACATTGGAATAACTTGAGGGGCTTTTAAAAATATAACACCTGAGTCCAGAGATTCCAGAGAAATTGGCCTGGGCCCAGCCAGGGCCCTGGGATCATTAAAAGTGCCCCAGGTGGCTCTGATGTCCAGGCAACGTTGAGTACTGCTGTCCTAGTACACAACCACCCTGACTGGCAACCTCGAGAAAGGATGCAGAGGTCTGGAAGAAACCTTGGGGTAGTTTTCTTCCAGTTAAGAAAAAAATAGATATACTATGTGAAACGTACAGCTCTGAGAAGGATGTAAAGGAACTTTAACTCGAAAGCCTTTCTATCCCCCCACGAGTATCACTAGTGATCACCGGCACCGACCCTCAGTTCCTATTGCTCCGGGAGAGATGGGCTCATCAGTAGCTTTAGCAGTGAGGAATCCCCTGTCCAGCTTCAGACAAGGTATTTCTCTCCATGCCTGTGGGCACCAACAAACAAAAGAGAGACTCCAGGGCTTCCCTGGTGGCGCAGTGGTTGGGAGTCTGCCTGCCAAAGCAGGGGACACGGGTTCATGCCCCGGTCCGGGAAGATCCCAGATGCCGCAGAGCGGCTGGGCCCGTGAGCCATGGCCGCTGAGCCTGCGCGTCCGGAGCCTGTGCTCCGCAACGGGAGAGGCCACAGCCGTGAGAGGACCACGTACCGCAAAAAAAAAAAAAGAGAGATTCCAGGGGACCAGCCCGAAGTTTTCCTGGCTCTGTGGCCACCTCCCCCCATGGTTCAGGATCTTTGCCTGAGCTCCTGTAAAATGTTTTCTATACAGTCCCTCTACTGGGGCCCCTGGGATAGACTTCTCTCCACTGGCCACACTATTAGTGGGACTTCCAAGACAGACCACAGAGAAAACCAGACTCAGTACCATGTAGGAAGTATCTTCTTCTTTCCCATAAACTCCTCCAAGTGGGAACATGACCCTACTTCCTCCTTTCTCCTGACTCTGGGCCAACACTCGGATGAACCCAACTAATGACTCTGCTGCCACTTGAGGACACTCCACCACCCTTAGCTGCAGAGTCAAGGCCACGTGTGCTATATGCTCACAGATGGCCCCTACGGGAATTCATTTCTTCAACAAGCCTTCACTGGATGCCCCTACGTGCCAGGCAATATGGAGAGAATATTGGTTTCAATAAGACACAGCCCCTGCCCTCGCAGAGAGACAGAAGCAAATCACTGCATGAGGCATCCCCAGGGCCCTGTTAGCAGCCTTGTTTGAGCAGCAGGGCACCCAAAAGTCATAAGGAGGGTTTAAGATCACCATGAAGTGTTAATACTTTGACTTTAGAATAACCGCATAATTTTGTACCAAATCAAATAGCATCACAGAGTAGATTAATAATATAGACAAGTGTTGGTGGCAAATTCCCAGTAAATATGGCAGGACAACTTAAAACTAAGCAAGTTGTTTCTCAACTTAGAGTCTGTGAATTAGGAAAAGACCACCATTCATCTGTTTAGCCTCAGACCCCTAGGGACCAGTTGAGGAACACCAGGCAGGCTCCCTGGGAAGACATTGGAAGACCTCTGCTGTCTGACGGTGACAGCCATGCCACACAGGTCCCTGCATTTCAGAAGAGACCTGGGGCTCCTGTGTGACTCTGTGTCCCTGACATGGCTCCTTTTTCCAGGGGGAAAGTAGTTCCTTTATTGAGAAAAAGCAGTACAGGAAATATTCACATGTTTTACTCATTTAACGAACTCTAAGTAAAATTTATCATCTCTAAGTTCAGAGGTCGTTGCTGAAATACTGTGCACTCTCCCTTCCTTCTTTAGTGTTTTTCAACCCCATCATAACTAAACCCAACCAAACAAACAAAAGTAAGCAGGAAGGGAAACTAACTACAAAATTAAAACCTACAGGAAGGAGATATCCCACGTCCGCCTCTTGAAGGACCTGGGCAGCTTTCACCCAGACTCCTCCTGTTGACGTCTGCCTGTAGGATTCAATGTCTGCAGGATTTGATGTTTTCATCTGGTCATTCCCGTTGACAATGCCAGTTTTAGGATTTCAGTGTAACATTGTCTCACTGTTAGCTCCTGGGTAGACTTTTCATACTTCCTTTTTAAAACCTTGTCTCCCCTCCCCCAATGGCCATCGCCTCCCGCCGTGAATGACTCCAGCCCTTCCTGGGGAAGGCTGTGGGGAGCCCCCTCTGGCCGGCTTCAGAAGGGCTCCACTGTGGAGGACGGGCAATGGTCTGCTAGACAAATTTGGGAAAAGGTCCCTCAGACGTGAGTACTGAATAGATTCTATAACACAGTCTGCTGAGTTTGTAAATTAATATACGTTGTTGGACTTAGGCAAACATCCTCAATCCTGCTCTCAGATTTCCTAGTTATCTGCAGAATTCCCCTTCAGTTAAGAAATGTTCACATATCTATCTGACATCCTGGCTTCTTATATGAAATGCCTCCAATTAGAGAAAGTGGGAACTAAGTGACTTTCATTTAAGGAAGTCCTATCTGCCTAATCACATCAAGCAGAGTTTAAAAATGAGAAGGAGGAAAAGAACCGCCAAAATGTCCTCTTTGACAATTATTTCTGAATAAGAACTTCAGCCATCTCGCTCAGGAAGGTGGGATTTTTATTCCAGTTAACTGATGCCCCTCCGGAGAGCCAGGGCCAGCATACAGAACCCTTACCCTAACCCTAACCCTAACCCTAACACACACACACGCACGCACACATGCACACACACGCACACGTGCGTGCACGCACACGCACGCACACACACGCACGCACACACACACACGCACACCCCAGCCACCGGGCCCTCCAGACTTCCTGCAGCTTTCCCCGTCCTCACTTTCAATGATTCAGACTTGAGTATCCGCTGCTTCAAAACCACCTGCTTTCCTCGTCCCTTTGTCTTTATCTGTAGATTTTAACATAAGGCAGAGAGCTGATACTAACCCTTTGACAGAGAAGCAAATGCAGGCATACTTCCTATCAATGCAATATATATATGTGGTGAATATCCATCCCCCCCACATACACATACACACATATTCATATGCCAAAACCCTAACTCGAAGTACCTTAGAATGTAATTGTATTTTGAGAGATCTTGTATGAGGTGGTTAAGTGAAAATGAGGCCATTAGGATGGCTGTAATCCAGTAAGAACCAGTGTCATTATAAGAAGAGATTAGGACACCCAGAGAGACACCAGGGATGTGCACACAGAGAGGAAAGACCATGTGAGGACACAGGGAGAAGGCAGCCATCTGCCAGCAAGGGAGAGAGGCCTCAGGAGAAACCAAACCTGCAGACACCTTGATCTTGGACTTCTAGCCTCCAGAGCTGTGAAAAATAAATTTTGGTTGTTTAAGCTGCCCAGCGTATGGTATTTTGTCATGGTGGCCCGAGCAAACTAATGTGTTCATGTGTGTGTTCGCACATACGTGGGCAAGTGTGTGTAATAGGACGAGGTAATACAATCTGAGTGGTTAGTTGTGAAGCACAGCCGTCTCATTTAATTAATTCTAGATGCTGAATCACACGAATATGTTGCCCAGTGGAAGCCCTTTCAAGGTCGCTGGATGAGAAGTCCCCCTCCCCCCTGCTCCATCCTCCCGTCCACAGAGCCCTCATGGAACATTGGCTCTCCTTCTTCACACTGAAGAACCACAGAACATTCCCACAAGAATTCCAATCATCAGGATTGAGATTATGTATGTTGTCATCAGTTAGTAACTTGGGAAACTGAAATGATGGGATAGGAACACAATACATTCTCCTCGAGTTTGGGAACCATGTCCCTTTCTCAGTCTTTTCAACACTGAGCAAAGCACTTTGCCCACTGACTGAATATAAGTAATATAGGAACTAAATTTACAGAAGTAGCCCAGTTCAACTCCTTGAGCCCTCAGAGAAAGTCGTTCTTTTCTGGAATCTGCCAACGTATCATTCAAAGTTTTGGATAATTTAACCTTTAGTTTTGCATCTGAAAACTTCCTTATATATAATTTGTATCCATAAGTACTGATTTTTTTTTTTAGTCTCCTCCACTGATTGATTTTTATTTTACATCTCTACAGCCTCCTTTAAACTTTATTACTGTGAAAAATGCATCACATGCTCACTGTGAGAAATACCATATCAATAGTTCATGACGCTGCTTTAAAATAAAGACTCCTTCTGAGAAAGAGATTCAATCAGAGCTTTTTAAAATCAGTACTGGCAATGCAATGCAAAGCTTTCCTCGTGGCACTTGTGCAAAAGTCATGAGAACAGTTGAGGTTGTCACTATTTGTTTCAGGCAGCTATTCCTGAGTAACAAACACCCCAAAACACAGTCTCTTGCACTACAGCAATTTCTGATTTTCCTGATACTATTGGCTGAGCAGCTCCTCTGCTGGTTTCACATGGCCTCACTCAGATGACAGCCTTCAGCCAGAGTCCCTGAGGTCTGCAAGTGGGTGCTGGCCGGGCAGGGCGCCTGACCACTCTGCCACGTGGTCATTCATCCTCTGGGAGGCTAGACTGGCTTCCCACACTGCCGTCTCAGGGCTGCCTGCAAGAGAGCAAAGGTGGAAGCTTCTGGGCAACTGGAGGCCCAGGCTCCAGAACTGACATGACATCCCTTTTGCTACATCCTACTGGTCAAAGCAAGTCATGAACCAGCCCAGCTTCAAGGAGTGGAGAAGTAGATTTCATTGCTTAATGGGAGCAGCTGCAAAGAATTTGTGGCCACATTTAATCAACCACAGAATTGCAGTGGATCCCAAGTCACCCCAACTCTGCCACTCTGTGAGCAAAAGAGGGTGAGTCAGGGAAGTGGTTCTCCTGAGCTGGTGTCCTTCTGAGGAGGGAAACTGAGACCCAGCCTCCTGCCCCGCCTGGGAACGCACCTGCTGCTTCTAAGTTTGTCCAGGGCCTACGGTTGCAGAGAAGGATCCAGTTGTAGAACTAAAAGATCAGTTTACCCGGAAAGCTGTTGCTGAGATCTCTGGTCCTCAAGTTTGGTTGCGTATTTTGCAATTCTCTGTAGAGTTTTAAAAAATACTGCTATCTGGATCCCACCTCCAGAAATGACAATCTCACTGGTATAAGAAGTGGCCTTGGTACTGGGGATTTTTAAAAGCTCCCCAGGGGATTCTAATGTGCAGCTAAGTGTGCAAAGGACTGCTGTTTAAACTTGAAACTGCCTTATCTCATTTGGCAAGAAAGATTCAACTAACACTTATTTATTCTGTCTACCTGGTCATTTGTGATGTGTAAGTGAAAGGACAATGTTATACACATACATACACACACTCACTCTCTCTCTCTCTCACATGGCATGTTCTGGTAGCAATAGTAAAGGAAGCTTGCCTTCAACCTTTTTGTAGACAGCTGAGCTCTCCTAATAGGGGAATAGATGCCCTGTGGGCAAACAGCCGACTCCAAGGTTCAGAACAGGCTAGTGTAACTTGTGGTGCATTTGGTTTCCTTAACCCAGGGCCACTGGAAATGAGTCACCAACAGGTGATTACCACATTTATTTGAAAAATAAAATAAAATTAGCAAAGCTTCTGTTTCGTAAGATCTTGGGACTCTAAGTGAATCAAGCAGTACGTGCCTTATCTCTCTGGCTGCCTATTAAAGGTTCTTGGGATTATTCCTGGCACGAAAGTTTGCACAGTTCCTTTGGAGTAGCCCCCAAATTTTTATCTGGGAAAACAGCGTTGAGCACAGCAGCCAGGAGCAGAGATACATTCAAGTATCTGATAAAAGCAGAAGTATCACTCCTGACTGGGGAAGCTGTCATTTTACTCATTCTTACAAATGAACATTTGTGAACTTCCTTTTGGGCCCCCAGGGCTGTCTCAGGGTGTCGGAATGAATTTCTCCATTGTAACGGCCTGCAGGCTCATTTCAGGGGCAAGACAAATGCATGAAAGCCAACAAAGTGCTAGAATTGTGGAAAAACCCAGTGATTATAAAAATGTCATTACATAGACCACCCCAATGCCCAGGAAGCAGGAGTAAACGCATTTACTTTTTTTTTTTTTTTTTGCGGTACGCGGGCCTCTCACTGTTGTGGCCTCTTCCGTTGCGGAGCACAGGCTCCGGACGCGCAGGCTCAGCGGCCATGGCTCACGGGCCCAGCCGCTCTGCGGCATGTGGGATCCTCCCGGACCGGGGCACAAACCCGTGTCCCGTGCATCGGCAGGCGGACTCTCAACCACTGCGCCACCAGGGAAGCCCGCATTTACTTTTTACTTTTTCATGACACTTCACCAGTAGGTTTTCCAAGTGTGGTCCCCAGACCAGCTGCCTCAGCATCGCCTGGGACTTCTGAGGAATGCAGAGTTCTAGGCCTCTCCCCAGACATGCTGAATCAGAAGCTCTGGGGCGGAGGCCCACAACCCGGGTTTTAATAAGCCCTCCAGGTGATGCTGATAGCTGCTCAAGTTTGAGCTCCACTACACGGCAAATTTGAAAAACGGGTTGCCCTTTGAGATTTACTGAACTTTTCACAAAGGATATATCTCAGAGAAATGGCATTTGGGCTCAGTTTCACAGTCAACATATGTAAAATTTTGAGAAGATACAAGCATTTTTTAAAAATATGTCACCTGGTTACTAGCATTCTGTATGATGTTTTATGGCCAAAGGCAGGAGGCAAAACCTTGTGGTTCTTTTTTCTGTAGGAAGAGCCCAGGAGTCGTGGGCTACAAAGAACAGAGCAGGGGCCTGGTCCCGTCCATTCACCCCCGGAAGGGGAGGGCTGAGCAATTATGAAGATCAACTATGTATACAGATGACCAGACGTTCTCCCACGGCCTAGTGTAAATTTGTTCTCATTCTCTCGGTCCACTTTCTCATCCCCCTTTCTCTAAGGGAAGCTTATCAGCTTCACCGGAATCCTCATGGATTCACCTTGACCCCTCTGTCCAAAGACTCTTCATATAAAAAATCACACAAGCTCTACGTGATACCCCGGGATCTAAATCAGAACCAGCGTGGACTAGAGAGAGCGCATCAGAAAGGCTCCTGTTACTGAGAAAAAATGGCGCTCAACCAGTCCCAACCACTAAGGGGTGAGGAACGTCATGAAACGTGGTTGGTAGCTGAATCTGAAAATGAGAAGACCAAGCCACCCACCGAGCACAGAACCCTAATCACTGACAAGCTCGTTCAGGCCAGGTCGGAGTCGGATGGAGACCCCCTGCCCCTTCTCCCGGTGGGAGCTGCGTGGATGCTGACCACACTGCCCCACTTACGGCCACACCACCCTGAACGCCCAGCCCTGGGAGCCGACACGGTCCTCAGAGGCCATTCCTCAGGAGACACCAAATAAGGCACAGTATCTGAGAAGGGGACCACATGCGTTCAAAATGACAAATACTTTTCTTTTTAAAAATTTAAACAGGAGGTAAAAGCCCTGGATAATTTTTTTTCACATGACAAATGAAAAAAGCATTAAGTTAAAAAAAAATTAAACTGGAGTAAATATCTCTTTAAAAGGCATTTTGGAATCATGGGCTAACTAAACATTTTTCCATAGTTACCACCTTTTTGATTCAGATTTTTTTTTTAACAAATGCCTCATATGAATTTTGTAGATTGCTAACAAAGAACTTCAATTTTCATAATTTTCTGTTTTTCTTCAAAAAAATCTGCTGAATTATGCCACAGTTAAGTTATGGTCAGGGTTGATGGCATACCCTTTTTTGACACTGTGTTTTCTTTGTGCAATTTTGGGGGCCAAAATACCATCAGAAAGGAGGGATCCTTTAGTTCGTAAAGTGATATATGAAGTAAGTTGGAGTGTTGCCTTGCCTATGACATGGTGGTAGCTGTATCATCAGCAATTCACAGATTCTAATCTCCTAATCTCAGGATATTTTATTTCTAATTCTTTACCGTGGTCTCCATAAGTGGGGAAGGCAGTTTAAAAAGAACATTTTCTCCTAGCCTTTCTTATTTTTTGAGCCAGGTTTCTGAAAACACAGAATTCCTCAAATATTATTTTATGCTGAGGGTATTCTGTATTCCAATACAAAGATTAATTATCACAGAGATTTGAGAGGCAAGTTTAAAATACATGTATCCACCACAGAAACGCAGGCATTTGTGGGTACAGCGAATAATTCTGCAAGACACAATGACACCTGCAATATTTAGGGACACTGGTCCCAGCAAACCTCAGGGATGTTCAGGTAACCTTCGTGCAGTAGCATGAGTTAAAATTTGGCTGGAGGACAGCCCTTTTCCTGCCAAGGAAACAAATGGCCTTAAAGGATGTGGACTGGATGCCTTCCACGCCAGACTGAGTCCCCACCTGCCCTCCGCCCCGAGCGCCCTCCGCGAGCCCCAGGCTGGGAGGCGCTGGGACGCGTCTCCTCCAGTCCCATCCCACGCGCCCACAGACTTTATTGGAAGTTTCTTAGAGAAGAGGCAGGCAAGGAGTTTTCCTGCTAATTCACTACAACCACATTCATCAAATAAAAGGAATTTAGCAGAGCCGTGGGCCCTGCCGATTCGTGAATCCCAGGCCCTCATTTAAAGATGAGAACGGAGCCCAGTCTGGCTGGACAGCAGCGAGTTCGCAGCAGAGAGAGGCTGAGCCTTGGGCCACAGTTGACTCCACTGGGCCTGGTCCTTGATTCTAAGTCCTGGTGCCCTCGTCCCCTCAGCCACACAGCATGGAACCTGGCCCCGGGGCAGGTAGAGCTATAGGATCCGGGATGAAACATTGTAGGATTTCCTCCTCCGGGAGAAGTGAGGCTTCGGTGGGTGGAGGGTGCGGGGTGATGAGACAGTCGTGTCTGTGCGCCCTTCAAGTTCATGACAGAGTCAGCATCCGGGTGCTGAGCCCTGCTGTCTCAAGCCTAGCCAGGTGAGGCCTCCTTACCTCGGGCACAACCAGAAGGTCCATGGGCCTAAATCTAATGCACTACTGTCACCCTAAGCCTGCGGATCACAGTGGCCAGGCTTGCTGGGACAGGAGGTCCTCAAAGTCCGTGGCATCCCCCATGGGCATCACTGTCCCATCACGACAGAGAGAAGATCCTTCTCAACAAAGCAAAGACAAAGAGGCTAAGTAACACATTTCAACACCAATAAACATACAGTGAAAGTCAAATGCTTTCATTTAATAACAGAATTTTATTGCGGAAAATAATGGAAGTATAGTAACTGCCTACTCTGTACAATGCACTCTGCAGGGCACTTGTAAGGACAGAAGGCGAAGACTGGCCCCTGCTTTCTGGAGGCACAGGGTGAACTGCTGCTGCAGAACAAGGGAAGGGAGCTTGATTCATTGTGCAAGGGTCTGTGGGACGCATCTTAGAGGAGATGGGACTTGAGCTGGACTCGGAGGGAGGGAAGGGGATGATTCCACAGGGCTGATGTGGTGAACAGCCTTCCAGGGAGGGAAGCAGCTTCACCACAGGCCTGGAGGTGCAAGGGTGCACTTTTAGGGAATGACAATAGACTCTGTAGCTAAAACATGACAAGTCATATTCAGAAAAGAAGGCTAGATTCTTTTAAAATTTTTTTATTTGTAACTTGAAAAACTTTCTAGAAGATCAGTGTATCCATCCATCATTAGGTAGCCAGGTACCGGCGTGATGGAAAAGTCCTCGAGGAAATTGTGACCTCTTTGGGAAAATAATCCTCTATGCAAGAAGTAATTGATATCACTCTAATTGAGAAACTTGGGGCTCTGGGTCACTGAGCGGACCAAGGGAGAGAAAGGAAGAGTGAGCCTGGAATGGAAAGACTGGTTCTCAAGTGGGTGTTCCCACAGCAAGATGGGTAAGACTGCACAGTCCATCTGGAAAATACAGGGTGAATGACTCATAAGTCTTGGTCACAACTGTCAGGACTGGAGTAGTAAGAGCCTTCGTGAAGGGGTATCCTGAGTCAGCCTGGAGATGCAGGAAGAAACCTAAGTGCTCTCAGTAACACCAGGAAAATGTGCACTCAGCACAGGAATCACAGACCCTGTCCCAGAGTTTATTGTCTTTAGACACTCGCCACCGTAAAAACAAAGCCAGTTCTTGGGAGAAAAATCTCTTGTGACCAGGAGCTAAGTAATAAACGTCCTAACGTGAGAATCACCTTTACGAGTGTGTGTTTTTCTTCAACCTGACCGCCTGTCTTGTCTATTTCTGCTTGCTAGCAAAAGCCATTTAAGTTTCTTTCCATGTTCTGAAAACTCTTGTCATGCAGGGTAAGAACTTGCTTTTCGAAAGAAATTATGAGGCAAGACTATGGAGAGAGTGAAACTGATTTTTCGTTTGTTTGTTTTTCGATATGGCTGCTTCCAAATTTCACACTGTATTCACAAATGTTCTACTATTGTAGAAACTGCAGAGGAACTGCAGCAGTGAAACTTACTCTTGAGAGTTTCAGAATCAGTGGTGCAGGACCTGTCCTCTATGACTCTATTTCCACAGTGGGAACCGTGTGCCGAGCATGGGAGCACTGATGGTGGACGAGGTGGGTGTCTCCTTGGCCAGCCACCAGGACCAGTTGCTGATGGTGGCTTACCATCAGTTGCAAAACTTACCTGTTATTTAGATGATGGCTCTTAGAATCTCCCAGGGACATCAAAAATGGTACTTCCCTCTTGGTTCTCCCATCAATGGTCCAGTCTATAAGAAGAGCCAAAAGATATTACTGCTTTGAAAAATGAGGGGCTCTAACTTAACTCTTTTCTGTTGGCTTACTTACTACTAACTTCAGTAAAGTAGTGTGTTGTAGGCAGATGGAAGAATTATAGACAAGTGAAATACGCTAATCTCTCTGTGTAACAGTTTCTGCGGGTCACTGAATCTTTGGTGCTATGTATTTTTTAAAGATGATGTAAATTGTATCTGATTATTTTTTTATGTTTTTTTTTTTTTTAGGAAAGACTGATAGGGAAGAGAAGCATAGTAGTCTAAGAGATCGAGTTTTTCTTTTTTTTTGCGGTACATGGGCCTCCCACTGTTGTGGCCTCTCCCGTTGCGGAGCACAGGCTCCGGACGCGCAGGCTCAGTGGCCATGGCTCACGGGCCCAGCCGCTCTGTGGCATATGGGATCTTCCCGGACCGGGGCACAAACCCGCGTCCCCTGCATCGGCAGGCGGACTCTCAACCACTGCGCCACCAGGGAAGCCCTGATTGATTATTTTTAATGAAACGGACAGAAGGAGATTTTGAAGTTTCAGGACAATGTCCTAAATCTGACTCTGTCTGCTTGGTAACAACTCCCCATAGGGATCCACCTGGACTCGTCTGGTCTATATTGGTATACAAGGTCTAGACCTCTTGTTTCCATTTATAAATGAATATAAATGAAGGATTATCCTTAAAAGAAATCATGGAAAGAGCACCGGACTTAGGGTCAAAAGACTAGGTTCAACAGAGTGACGTTGTGTAAATGAACTGACGTGGAGCCCCGGGTGACTCAGCCATAAGACAGCGAGAGGGACGTACTCAGTGTGGTTCTAAAAATGATGTGAAATGAGGTATTTGAATATGGCTAGGACAATAGCGGGCACGTAGTAGTGTTAAATAAGCGACTCACTACCCCTTTCTTTTGCCTTGAAATCTTAGAATGCAGAGCTGATGATGGATGCCAACAAAGGATGTCACCTACTGAGAAGTGTCTTTGTCTGTTTGTTTTGGGGTGGGAGGCATGGGGGCCGCAGGGGTTGAATAGAAGAAGCTGGAAGGCTATCTCCCAGGATAGAATGGGATTTAAAACAGGAAAGGCTTTCAAGACAGGCTTCACTCTGACATAGCCAGGAGCCTTCTGCTGAATTAGGGAATGGCTCACTCAGCAGTTGGAATGCTCTCAGAAAGAGAGGACTTCGAGAACAATCTCAAAGAGACAATTTGTTAAGGTGTGCTGCAGAGATAAAAGCATCGGACAGGACGTTAAAACTAGTTGCTCACTTAAAACCCATTCAGCCCTGAAATTCAATGTCAATAAATATTCATGTCTAGTCCCATAATTCAGTCTCAAAAAAAAGAAGAGGTGGCGCAGTGGTTGAGAGTCCGCCTGCCGATGCAGGGGACGCGGGTTCGTGCCCTGGTCCGGGAGGATCCCAAATGCCGCGGAGCGGCTGGGCGCGTGAGCCATGGCCGCTGAGCCTGCGCGTCCGGAGCCTGTGCTCCGCAACGGGAGAGGCCGCAACAGTGAGAGGCCGCCCGCATACCGGAAAAAAAAAAAAGAAGAGGAAAAAGGAGGAGGGGGAGGAAAGGAAGAAAATAGACCAGATTAAAGGGAATTTTTTATTCAATAAAATTTATAGCATTTGCATTTTTATCATTTCTTCCTTTTAAAAAGTCCAAAGTTATCACAACATAATTAACAAACACATTATTCCACTTTTCAAAAGAGCTGTTACTGAAACATGTAATGAATATGTTTATATAAAAGTCTATTTCTTATTGTATTTCATAATAAATTTAAAGACATGCTCCTCTACATAAAAAAATATATATAATCCCCAGCAACAATGAAATTTCACTTAAAAATTCACAGTGTTTTAAATGACATCTCCAAAGAGAAACAGCACTTTTCTTATGTCCTACTTCCTCATTTTTCCGCACTGCCATATGTCGACGGCTGAGCTTATAGTTTATATATAGAAGGACGTCTGTGTCCCTAGAACAACTGAGAAGAAATGTAGTGAAGTGACTGCCATAAAGGACACAAGACTCAGAAGTAGAGGAAAGGGGGTGAAGACCGCTTGGGGCAGCTGCCAGCACAGAGCCATCATGAAAAACATGGAAAATCACAGTGCAGCAGATGTAACCGAGCAGGAAAGAATCCTTTCTTCACTCTAAGACTTGTTGAAGCTTTTTTTTTTTTTTTTTTTTTTTTTTTTTTTTTTTGCGGTACGCGGGCCTCTCACTATTGTGGCCTCTCCCGTTGCGGGGCACAGGATCCGGACGCGCAGGCTCAGCGGCCATGGCTCACGGGCCCAGCCGCTCCGCGGCATGTGGCATCTTCCCAGACGGGGGAATGAACCTGCGTCCCCTGCATCGGCAGGCGGACCCCCAACCACTGCGCCACCAGGGAAGCCCTGTTGAAGCTCTTAATAAACAATATGCAGTGTGGAGTGATGGACTGTCAGGCAACACACCTTGGCAATGATTTTCATTGAAAATGGCTATGGCTATAAATAGGGTGAAGATAATAGGCAAATAAGACACGAATGTGGAATTTTCTCACATGCAAAGATATGATGTAGATCAGCAGTTCTCAAACACTTTTGGTCTCAGGAACCCTTTACAAAATTATTGACAACTCTAAAGCACGTTAATTTCCCTAAGTTATATCTACCCATATGTATCGTAGGAGAAATTAAAACCGAGAAAAATTTAAAACACAAGAAAATGCAAGTTTGCATTCCCATAGCTATCAAAACATCCCACGTCATGTGGTCTCTAGAAAACTCCACTATATACTCTTGAGAGAATGGAGTCAAAAAGGCAAATAGCATCTCAGTATTGTTACAAATTAGTTTGACCTCGTGGACCCTCCTGAAAGGGCTCCAGGGATCACTAAAGGCACTTTGAGAACTGCTGGTATATGAGCGTTTGAGTCTCCTTAAGAACTCCCCAGCTTGGACTTGTCAGAAGACGCAAAACGGATGGGCCTATGATTTCCCCACCCATCTCTCACTAGAGCAACATACTCTAAAAAAAAGTTTTTTAACATTTTATATATCAGGATTCATCTTCCTTTGAATATAGAATCCCATGACAAAAAGAAAGTTTTTAAATCACTGGTGGAATGTGTATTGTGGGGTATAGGGCATAACATAAGAAGCCCTAAGGATTAGAAAAAAATATGGTCTTCATTTTTAAAAAGAGGGAAATATGTCAATTGAGGATGGATGCTTTAGTTGTAAGAGCAGTGCAAACATTAAGTTTCTTAGAAGAACCAAAGAAAGTATCCAATGAGAAAGTTCATAAAATATGTATTAGCAAAGAATATGTATTATAGTAATATCCTATTGTGAATATTTCATAAGTAAATGTATTTATACAGAAATTATTTATTGAGTACCTTCCATGTGTCTGACTCTAGGAGAGGACAGCATAAATGCCCTTTTTCATAATAATAATGAAAATCAGTGAATTCATCTCAGAGGTTTGTAAGAGGGAGGGTGAAAGAGCAATAACGCCTACAGATGTGGTGGGGGTGCTGCGTGAACTCTGGCAGTTTTAAGAGAGGGCGCCTCTGGCTGGAAGCCTGGACACTGGTTCTGTTCTGAGGTCACCGCCAAGACTCCGAGTTACCGGGCAAATGTTAACAGCTCTGTGCTTGTTTCCGAAAACATGCCTAATCAGGACCTCCTTTCAGTATAAAGACAATAGCGCTATCAATATAAAAAGAGGTTTAGAATTTACAGGCGCTAATAATGAATTAAGTCAAGGTTTTTGTAAACTTTCTGTTGAAGCACAGCATACACACAGAAATGTACACCTAAGCCTAGCAGCACCTGGACCACGAGACGGACCATTTCAAAGCCCCTCTCTGATCCCTCAGTCACTATCCAGCCCTAGGGAAACGCTATTGTGGCTTCTAATAGCACAGATAGCTTTTGCTGTTTGGGGGCTTTGCAGGCAAGATGCAATCTTTTGTGTCTGGCCTCTTTCGCTCAACATTATTTTGTGAGACCCAACCGTACTGTTGAATGTAGTTATACACTATTCATTCTTAGGGCTCTGTAAGACTCCACTGTGTGAATGTGTCACAATTTATGTCTCCATTCTGTTGTCGAGGAACTTGAGTCATTTCATATGCAGCCTTAAGCCACAGAAAAGTCCAGCCTTCTCTCTTACCCAGAAGGCAGGATCCACAGATGAAATTCACCATCTCCTTTCTGCTTTCGAATGGTCTGACCAAAGGAATTTTTTTGTTTACCTCCCATGACAGAATTAGATCTAATCTGACTATGACCTAAGTATTGAGTTAGGGAAAGAAGAGGTTAATATGTTGACAGCCTGCTCTGGTGGACTCGTTCTAATTCCAGACCTGGCTTTGGATGGTGACTACTTTTCAAAAGAGGCAGCGTGTCTTGGGTTTCTTAGAGGGACAACATCCCGCACCTAGAGGGTGCTTATCAATGTATAGTGACTGGAGAACAGAGGAGATGGTGGGTGGAAGGGGAGACAGCACCCAAACAGGATACAAAAAAAAGGGCACCTGAAATTACCACTTTAGAAAATACAATGATGTTTACGTACGGAATAACACAATTTCTTATTCATACATCCCACCTATGACATTAATCAGAGTCTTCACCTATGGCCATATGTCATCTTTTCCACTCTTAGTAGTTTACAGATGTCTTGCTTTGAAGTGGAAGAAGAAGAAAAAAAAAAAAAGAACCAGAGCTGCCCTAAAAGGAATGAGGAAGTGAGAGCTCTACAGTGTCTGGCTGACTCTGTCCCGGTGACAGCCCGTGATGTTCTTTCCGGTCTCAGTAATATTCTGAATTTCCACCTGCCCGCCCCCTCTCCCTTATAACACAGAACTTGTGAAGTTAGAGCAGTTCAGTCTCCTCACTGACGGTGGATTAGTTGGAGCAGAGTGTCATGCTGTTTCTCCCATTTTACACAGTTCACGGGAGGTAGAAGAAGTCTGGGTGGAGGCCCTCCGAGGGTAAGTACCATAAATTAACGTGACAAGACAGTGAGCTGCCTAGCGGGTCACTGGGCTTTAAGAGCTTATCCAACAGGAAACAGTGACACCGTGGAATATGCAACAAATAGTGTTATAAAGAATAAACACATAATGTGAAGCCTGCATTTTTGGGGTATAGGAATTCTGTACAATTCTGTTATCTTTGTTGTATGTCTGCTGTAAGTAGCATCCTGGGAATACGTTTTTTCCTTTTCCAGTTAGATGAGAAAATCTGTGCAAAGCACTTAATACAGTGCCCCGACACACAGTGAGCTCTCCAAATAAGAGTTAGTTGTTATTGTGATTGTTATTCAGGTTATCTCCTGATGGGAACGTAATAAATGAATAACAAAGTTTGTCATGATGAAGATATCAGGATTAAAACATTTAGAAATAAGTGAGTTCAGATGTTGCGTTTAATAGCATAAGACATCTGGTAACATATAACTGACTTTTTTTTAACATCTTTATTGGAGTATAATTGCTTTACAATGGTGTATAACTGACTTTAAAGGAAAACTTTTCTAGCCAGTAGTTTCAAACTTTGTGTTTAATCAGAGTGGCACTGAAATTGGCCAATACATTACATGTATCCCTCCTAACCTCTTCCCATATGATTTCTCGTAGACAGAGCCAAGGCCGCACAGGAGCAAAGCTCATCACTGGACAGTCAGCCCAAACTCTAATGAAGTTGACAAGCAGCTGTCATGCTGTATGCGCCCTTCTTACATTTATTAATTCATGTTTTCTCATGGTGAGAGTCAAAGAGGTTTACCTAATTCAGTGTTTTCTCTTTTAGTCAAAAACACTAAATGCCAGTAATATGGAGACATTAATTGAATGTGGATCAGAGGTAAGAAAGCAATGTTTAAAACTTTTTATCTGCACTGTGAGATGGAAAACTTTATTTTAATTGAATATCATTTGTATTGTTTAGTTATCAGGAGAGAAAATCAACATAATAAGTGTAGTAAATGAAAGACGAATATTAATTGAGATCTTCTATCATGATAAGCAGGACATTAACACTGATTCTGGAAGATAGAAAAAATTAACGGACGCTTGACTAGTTTTTGATATGAATAAAATGTTGAATGTATTTTGTGGGGAAAGACTGGGCAGATTTCTTCAGTCATTATTTTAAACTAAAATAAATCTATTTTTAGGGTGACATCAAGGAACATCCTCTGTTGGCATCATGTGAGAGCGAAAACAGTCTTTGCCAGCTAATTGGTGAGTTTTGAAAACATACAGATCTTTTATGTAGAGGTTCTTAGTTTGCCAAACCACAGTGCTTTACTAGGAATTATTTTTCAAAGTGTTCTTTTAAAGACCACAGAACATTAACACTTGCATGGCAGGAAGGCTCCAGCTCACTAGAGAGCCAGCGCTCTGATAGAAAAGATCTTCCCTAAGCTAAACCCCCAGCTCTCCAGAGGGGTTTTAATGGAGTTACAGGTCTCCTGGCATTTATGTTTTGACAATTAAAATGTGCATACATGTGAAAAATACACAGTTGCCTGTACCACTCTTGCCCTCCTCTAACGGAGAATGATTCTAAGAGCACATGAAGCAATTGTTACTAATCTCCAATCCCAAAGAACCCACCGTTCAATTTTTTCCACAATTCATTCCATTATAAAGTAACCCTGACCCAGTTCTCCTGAACTATGAGGACAAGCCAGTTCTCTATCCATCCTCCTCCACTTGATGGTATAAAAAGTATAGAAACATATGCCAATGCATTTAGAATATGTAGCTTTTATAATTAGGAAAAAAAGGAGGAGAAAACAGAGAAAGAAGGAAACTTGTTAGACGTTATACCCGTTGCACACGTCTTCAGGCTTTTGCAAGGATAAAATTTCTTGGTAAAAGGTCTAGGTTCAAACCTTCCTGCAGCAATTTGTGCCCGCCCTTCCCTAAAGCATCCACTGGGAAAACCCTGCAGGTGACTGTAGACAGATGGCGTGGTGTAGCTCCCCCTAGTGGTGAGTGTTAGCATGGCCACAGAGGTTTGTTTAATGGCCCGCCCAGTGTAGAGCCTTCAAAATGGTCTTGAGCAAGTCACTTCCTCTTCCTATAAGTTTCACTTTCTTCACTAGTCAAAGGAAGAAATTAAAATAATCTATTTCACATCAGAAATATCCACCGTGGTTATTAAGGTCAATATGTTAAGATGGTTGTTTATGATCTGCTTAGTTAGGTTTTGCTCATTTTCTGTAGCAAACAGCTGGTAAAGTGTAAAAACAGGAAAGGTGGAGTCTCTGAGGAACCTTGGTGTTGCTGTTTAGGGGCTGGCTGCCCTGGTAACAATGCAGTTGTTTTTCAGGTTGAGTTTTCTAGATTAAGATTCACACCCTTTGCTTTCTCGGTTTTTCAATATTATTTGTCCCACACGGCAAACCAGAGATGACAATATCCGTTGTCTTATCTGGATCCTTGCTTATCAATATTTTAATCTAATTTCTCTTTGCTTTGTTTTCTTGGCTGTAGAAATTAAGAAGAGAAAGAAGGTGTTGCACTGGCTCTTTCTCATGAGAAGGCTTTCTTCTTCATCAGATTTTTCTGGGGCTTCAGAGCCAGAATTGAGGTCATCCCTATTTGATCAGCCCTTGTCAGCCATCTGCAGTGACAATGACACACTCCCCAGACCCATTCAGGTAGGTGCACACTCACGCGTGGACCTACTTCGGTTTCCTGCCAGCTGTGAAAAGTCCTCGGGAAATCTGAACGGCACTCTCAATGCTAAACTTGTTGGGGCCAATCTTGAGGTTTTTTCCCCACGTTTGGAAATGGTGTTCCCACTTAGGAATGCAGTCAGGAGAACACCTGGCTGCTTACAGCCTAGAAATCAGTTGTATTTGCCACTGAGCTCAGGTTGATGGTCCCTCCATCCTTCTAACTTCATGGAGAGAAGAATGCTGAAAATGTGTAGCTTCTGAGAAATCAAGAGACAGAGATTTATAGAGTTTATGATCAGAAATCCAATGTTTATATGGAATGACTTGAAAGGAGAGAGGCCTGAAATGGTTTTAGAATGTGCAAATTCCAGCTTTCACAATTTACCTCCTCTTAGAAAAATGGCAGGGCCGAGGGAGACAGTTGATAGCAACCAGACTGAAAGGAAAAACTGGCATTAACAGTCTCTTGTTAAGACTGTCTTAGGATCCTGGAGAACTAACTTTTATGGAGAGGATGTTTTATAACAGGTAAAGTTAGATACTGTTCATGTCCACTACTTTAATTCTTTTTCTCCTACCAAAACATAGATTTTTCCTGTGTTGGTAGCAGTGAAGCGTGTCTTCAAACCAAGGGTAACCACCTCCTATTTCTATACCCCTTTCCTTTAGGATATTCTCACTATACTATGCCTTAAAGGCCCTTCCACTGAAGGAATATTCAGGAAAGCAGCCAACGAGAAAGCCCGTAAAGAGCTTAAGGAAGAGCTCAACTCCGGAGGCATGGTGGATCTGAAAAGTCTCCCCGTGCACCTCCTGGCGGTGGTCTTTAAGGTGAGTTCACAGCATTGGTGCCAAATGACCTGCTGATGGGCTCTCACACATGGACGCTCAGGAAGTAAGATATGGGCTCTTTACCCTACAAAGCAAAGGAAACTGATCTTAGAGTTTAATTTTTTTAGTTAAGCCTTTATTTATTGGTATAAGCATCTCTGTGACCCCAGATTCCAACAGAAGGTGATGCATTAAATTCCCCCTAAGGAAATTTACTTGAGGAAAAGCACTTGGATCGTCCCATGGCCGAGTCCATTCCCCTAAGTCTGGTGGCCCCCTGGATGATGGCCTTACTGCGCCTGTTGTTAGGAAGCTGCTGAGAGACAAGTCAGGTGAGAGATTTCTCCAGGCTAATGAATGCAGGAAGGAAAGGGCACAGCCCATGTAGGGGATGAGCACAGAGTCCCTGAGATTTGACAAACGAGGTGGAATGATGGCAGCACGTTGTGTAACATGAACGGTCCCCTCCCACCTGCCAGGACTTCCTCAGAAGTATCCCACTGAAGCTCCTGTCCTGCGACCTGTTTGAGGAGTGGATGGGCGCCCTGGAGAAGCAGAGTGAAGAGGACAGGATCGAGGCCCTGAAGCAGTAAGTTGCCAGCCTCGTCCCCAGAGGCCAGGCCCGCACAGTCTCCATCCTTTGATTCTGCACATAACTGTCAGAGTGGTTTACGTCTATTGCAATGTTTAGGGAGTTCAAGTGGCATTGCTCATCCACTCCCAGAATACAAATCTAGAGGTACCCTGGAAATTTTTAAAAAGTAGTTTTAGCCAAATGAAAAGAAGCACCTCTTCAAAAGATAGAAAGCGGACTTCAGTACTCACAAATCCCAAGAGGTGGGGAGTATAAAAATATAAGTAGCTCAAGAAAGTATGGAACAAACTCATAGATGAAAGCCTCAAAGCAGGGTAACCAGCCAGGTGTAGGAATCTGGGGTCTCCTTAACCTGTACACTGGTGTCGTGCCAAGCAACTATTCTCCCACAAAACATCCCTTAAAGCATAGTAAACAATCTGGAAGGGGTTGTTTGTTCATAAAATTCCATCGCATGTTTCATATTCTTATAATTAACCCAAACGAAAACTATACAAAAACAAATTCCAACCACAGCAAAAACAATTCCATATATAAATGGAAGTGTGACCTGTTAGAGACTAGGAAATCTTAAACACCCAACGCTAAAATAACAGCGCTTTTGCCAAATCCTATGAAAGTCTGTCTATATATGATGATTGTCTCACATGGCTGAATATTTTCAATGAAATATTTATTGAATTGAAGACATTAGTGTGTCTGTCCCTACGATTATCACAATAAGTTTCTGCTTACAGACACAAAGCTCTTTCATAACAATATCTTCTTATGAGAAATGAATGATCCTTATGTTAGAGACACCATTTCATTTTCTGAAGCTATGAAGCTTTACCATTCTAATTTATTAGTAGTAGTGCCAATGTTGCCATTTAAGTGCTGCTATCACAATTTTTATGAACATGCTCTTATAAACTGATTTAATCTCCATAAAGATTCCTCAGAATGGTATAAAAATGTGTCATCTTCATTTGATGAGCACAGTTTTTAAAAAGGCAAATGATTGTATTCTTTAAAAAAAAATAGTCGTGCAGTGTTAGAAGCAGAAAGACATTCTACATGGCTAAATGGTTACTCAACAAAATGATTTTCAAGATGTATTAAACTATGTATTTTACTGCAGGAGTTAATATTTCGTAACTTAAGATCTATGTAAAGCATAAAGGGCCATGTTATCGGTGTCCTGATCACAAAGGCCAGTTTTTAGGGCTTCAGGATCTTGTGGTTAACTGACTCATTCCGTGTCAGTTGCCACTGGAAGTGTCTGAATGAACGTTTCACAATGTCTCTTGTGAAAATGAACCTTCCTCATTTTAAAGGAAGTCTGGGTTAGGCAGAAACTTTCAACTTGCCACCCTCAAGCTAGACAGGCTGTGAGCCTCCCCTAAAACCAGCCTTCCCGAACTCCATTCCAGGGTTGCAGATAAGCTCCCGCAGCCCAACCACCTGCTGCTCAAGCACCTGGTCTCTGTGCTCCACGTCATCAGCAAGAACTCTGAAGTCAACAGGATGGATGCCAGCAATCTCGCCATCTGCATCGGGCCCAATGTGCTGAGCCCGGAGAATGAGCAAAACCTGTCATTCGAAGCCCGGAGAGACCTGAATGATAAGGTTCGTTTCTGTCTATTTCTAAGAAACTCATCGTCCGTTTGCAAAAGCCAAGCAATAAAATGCCCGTGAACTTCTCTGACTCAGTCGAGATCATGGTGAAAATACGAAAGGCAAATGCTTTGGTCATAGTTCCATTCCCTTGGGTGTGTACATTGGATGAAACTGAGTAAAGCTAGGCCTGCGTCCTCTATCATCCTACGAGACAGAGGACAATCGATACCCATCTTTTACATGACTGTGTCCCAGGATGGAAAGGCCCTTTCACTTTTCTCTCTTTCGTGCATCACACTCTGTCAGCTCAGCTACCAATTTGGGAGACTCCTTAAATGAAAATTTTTGTTACTTTAATGTAATATATTTTTTAAAATTCACAAATTAAAAGTGCATGTCTCAAAAATAATTTTCATATAGGTGATTGTTACCAATTTTCCGGATGCTCCTTTCAGACACATAAAGATCTCTCATGACCATTTTGGCACCTCCCTAACTGCTGACCCCCGCTATGTCCCCATTCTTAACCACCTTCCTTTAAAAATAAATAAAGGTCTCATTAAGCTGACAACCTGTTAACTTTTCCTCACAGGTTAAGACACTGGTGGAATTCCTCATCGACAACTGCTTTGAAATATTTGGGGAGAACATGCCAGGGCATTCCAGAATTGCTTCTGATGACTCCCTGGAACACACTGACAGTTCAGGTGCGGAAGGTGCTCTCAATTGATTCTGACTCTGGGGTCAAGTTCATGGCCAGCTACCAGTCCAGACCAGTAATGTAAAGCATCCCTGGTATCTGAAGCAGAAGTCACCTTCACACATCACCAAATCAGAGTAGACTCCAGTCTGTAGGGAAGTCACTAAACACGGAAACTTTTCTCTCGAGTTTTCCTGCACTGTTTCCTCGGGCTGCAGACACTCAGTCAGCTTCAGCCTGGAACCTTCCCCTTCCTCTTCTAAATCATGAAGAACTGCTAATTTTACTAAGTAACTTTTAGCTAGAGAGTTGGCGTAAGAAGATTCTGTTTCCACACAGTGGAGTATGGGTCTGTTAAAATGGGGATGGATCCAGTCAAAAGAGCCATCCAAAGGATCCGTTTTAAATTTCAGATCAATAAATTTTCAGTGGAATGCTGTTTTCTCTCCTTTCTCATTTCCTCCGTCTCTCGCTTCATTTTCCTACTTATCTTCTCCACCTCAAAATAGTAGATATGGAAAGAAACAGAATTTTAATGTGGCCAGTTTCTTTCATACCAAGCCCCAAATTAGCATCACCAAACTCCCTGGCACCATACTTGGAATAAGTAGGTGAACGGTACTTAGGTTTATTTCTAAAAGTAACTGAATGAAAGCTCAACCGTCCCTTAACTTCCCCCAGACGTGTCGACCCTGCAGAATGACTCGGCCTATGACAGCAACGACCCCGACCCCGACGCGGAGCCCAGCGCCGTGGGGTCCCTGAGCAGGTGGGCCCCAGGGTCCTCGGACCCGGCTGCCAGCCTGGAGCCCAGAGGCCCGCCGCACCCTTGGGAGCCTGTCCTCAGCAGTGCGCCCAGACTGAAAGGCTCCCTCAGGCAACCAGACAGGAGGTACTCGGACCCCAGCACGGCGGCATCCTCGAAGGAGTGCCTTGAGGGCAGGAGAGCAAACCCGAAACTCACGCGAAGTGAGGATGACTTCACCGCGGCCCAGGCGGCCCCTTGTTTTGCAAGTGAGGAAGCCGAGGACCCATTTCCAGAGGAGGTGTTTCCTGCAGCGGAAGGCAAAACCCAGGGGCCGCGAGACCCGAGGGTGCAGAGCCCGGCTCAGGGTTTGGTGTCAGCGTGCACACTGACCCCCAAAGCCGTCTCCAGTGGCTCCCTGGACGTGCTCTCCGACAGCTCAGCCCTGGCTTCTCCTTCCAGTCCCAAAAGAAACTTCTTCACCAGACATCAGTCTTTCACAAAGACTGAGAAAAGTAAGCCCGACAGAGAAATAAAAAAACACTCCATGTCATTCTCCTTCGCCTCTCACCAAAAAGTGTTAACCAAAACCCGCAGCTCTGCTGTGGCTGCGAAATCCAAGGGCTGCGCCAGAGACCAGGTAAAGAAAGGTCTTAAAAAAGAAAGCCAGCTTGCCGGCCGAATCGTCCAAGAAAACTTGCCTGACACCCACGGCCAAACAGCTGTGGACTTTAACTCGGGGGCCCACTCCCTCTCGGTGGAGAACACGTTCCAGCCGGTGGATCAAAGGAGCCCTGGTGGCCCCCCCTCTTACGAGGAGGCCATTCGGTACCAGGCCTTGGAGCTCGCCACCTACGGGAGCCAAACAGTTGGCAGCATGAGGGCCAGGATGCTAAGCCTGGACGCCCGGCTACCGCCACCTCTCCCTGTCCACCACGGAGGGGACTCAAGAAATATATGCAGTCAGGAGCCACTGGACGGGGCCCGACGGTGGCCCAGGACTGAGAGCTGGAAGCAGAGCAGGACTGTCTGTGCTTCTATAGACACGACAGGACAGGTGACTGTCACCAGGAGACCTGAGCTGCATCGGCTGAGAACTGTGTCTGAGTCTCAACAGAAGAACAAGCAGGCCCTCCTGGCCCGGCGGTGTAGTCAGCCCGTCTTTGATGCTGATCAGTTCCGATTCGCTAAGGAATCCTACATCTAGGAGGTGGACCCATCACCCAGACACAGCGCGTGGCACCTCTGTACACACAAGGCTGTGTAAAGAGCTGCTCTTAGACTCTGTTTTCCAAAAAGTCGTGAATAAGCTCCGTTGGAAAGTTGTGTAGATACCTCCTCAGAGAGGACAGCTACCCAGCTCCTCAACGGCACTCAGGCAGTGTCTGTGCCCCTGCATTTGTGCCACATGTAGCAAATGTATAAGATGCGTTCTAGACAAGGCGCTGGGTGCAAAGAGGTCTACGTTGATATGTGTATATATTTGTTTGTGAACTTGCGCTAAAGTGCATGGCTGTTCTCTGCCTCCTGGGGCATTTTTCTAGGGGTTAGGGTTTAAAAATAGTCTTTTCTTTTTTTATGTTGCCTAAACAGTGTGCCAATTTTCATATTTTCCACAAACTCCATTTAGGGGAAAATGTTTAAGTCTCTGTTAGAAGTTTCCTCTAGTAAGCAGCTTTGTGATAACTAGTCACCATAGTAAGATGAAAGAAACAGCAAGGAATAGAGTTGTCACTGTTTGGAGTTACCAAAGGCATTGCAAGCTCCAGTAAAAGAAAAAGTTGTTGTTAATATGTATGAAAAATACTTCAATATGTCCTCTAATCATCTAATTTTAAATTTAGGTAAGTTAGTGAAAATGCATTATACTATGCAACATTAACTGATTTCTAGCACTTTGAGTTTCTTTGTAGTTCACTGGTGTCTTCTTCAATAGTGTGGAGGGAATTACTTTATATGCGTTGGCGGGCATAGGTACAACTTCAGTATAATCTCACTACAATAAATTGTCTTCCTTATTTCAAAGCAAAAATGTTCATTCTTTATTGATATGTTGCCTCTTCTCCCTCAGTTCATAGAAACCCACCAAGAAAATCATTCACACATTGGTTCATTCAACAAGCATTTACTGAATATATATTCATTATCCTAGACTGATAGGCAGGGCAAGATGTGGATCTCATGTGTAAGAAAAAGAGACAATCCCTGTCCTCCAGAAATTTGCAAAACTCTCTTTAAGCCAAGTTTTTGGCAAACGGTCACTCAGAGGCCAGAAAATTTAGTATACAAATATAATATTTCCTGGTTTTAGTGTATTAAAGTTTTCAGCACTTTTAAAAACCTTATTTTTACGATGCTCAGTTTTCTTGATTGTTAGCAAACATAGTGGTAAAATGTCATATATTAGAACTTTCATGCTCAATGATTAGGATATCTTGGAGACACTGGATTTGATTTTCCTTACTCTATCAATTTCTTTCATAAAACACTGCATGTTTTTGATTTGTTAAAGAAGTATTTTTGTGTTGGCCAGCTACCAGATGCTGAAGACCTAGTCTTTTGAGAAGTGATTTATTAGCAATGTGGTATAAAGTTTAAAATGTTCTAACCCAGATTGCTCAAGGCATCATGTTCAGACCCATTAATATCATTTAAATACTTTATTAAGCACCACCGATAAGACATAAATTTCAAGGGGCAGATACTCCCCCTCTGACCACTGACTTAAGAAAAGCAATCCTTTTCCAGGATTGGACACTAATAGTGATAGTACAGTCTTTAGTACCTATCAGTGCTGGGCACTGCACTAAGTATTTCAGGACTGGAAGAAAAATCCTCCATCATCTTTTTAGCAACTTCTCATCAAGAATCAGAGAGTTCTCATCAATAGACGACTAACACGATAAGCTAGGGAGCCTCCCATCTATTCCACGTTACCACTGACCTGACCTCCACGTGACCCAACTCAGATCACAAAAACTCTACCCCCATTTCCTTATTTTACCAAAGTAGGAGTGAGACAGAAAGTCTTCTATTGCATGTAAGTAGTCCAGTTTGTTGACGAACATTTATGAGCTTCTTGTAGTCAAGAAGCTACTATATTTGAACAGTGGAAGAAAAGGTATGGTGATGATTTCAAATACTTCACAGTGTGGTATTCCCACTTCTAACCACGGAGTCCACTAGCCTTTAAAATAGGAGAACCCAACCTCGTTCCCAAGCATGGTAGTCGGGTTGTCATAACAAAGTACCACAGACGAGTAGCTTAAACAACAGAAAAGTTCAATCTCACAGTTCTAGAGCCTAGAACTGAAATCAAGGTGTCGACAGAGGGCCCCCCCTTGCAGTGAGATTTGGGTGATATTTAAAAATGATACTATAGACAAGGACCCCAGAACACCACAGTTCTGTCCTCCGTGGACCGCCTAAAGGCCACATAGTCACAAATGGGCCTGACACTCCAATGCAAGGTATATGGTAAAAACGGGCTGGAAGCCAAGGCCTAAGTAGAGGCTTCAACCTAAATCCAGGTCTGATCCCCAGCCTCCGAGCCCCGGGGCCTCCCCAGCACCGATGCGTTATCCTGCCTGGCCCAGCTTGGGAGGGATCCTGACCCTCTAACCAACGGAAGAGGCGAGGAGGCACATACACCTCATGTGCCTGTTGGTGAACAACCAACATTCATGTCCTGGAATCTGGATGAACAGACTGCAATTCCTTCCTCTTGGGGAAGGTAGGAGGTTTTCTCTCCTCCTACCAAGAGGGAGAAGGTGGGTTTCCCAATGCCATTGCCAGCATCCCACATAGTACACTGATTACCTGCAATCATACACTGACCTCCACCCCAGCACCACTCTGGACTTGGTCCAGAACCTGTGTCTGTTAACCAAGCTGGGTGCTGGCCCTGGAGCTGAGCAAACCCGCAGTCACCTTGGAGCCCAAACCCAGCAAATATAACCTATGTTACCCTGGGGTCCTGGAGCATTGAAGTGGCAGCCATGGCTTGTATGCTAATAAAATAGATAATAGTTAATGGCCACAGTGCTTCCCACGGCCATGCATGAGAACACCCAAAGGGCGATCAACACTGTTTATCCTAATGCACTATTAAAAGAATAAATGCTTTCCTCCTGAAGGGTCAAGTAGATGGAAACCCACATCAGATGGGCTCTCATATATTTTGAGTTTCTTTTTTAACTGAATTATGTAAGATCTTGACGCTTTATCTACAAAGGGAGAGTTACTGAGGAATCAGAGTATAAATATTATGCTAGAGACAAGAGTGAATCACTAGAGACAAGAGTGAATCACTTTTGGGCAATATTTTAAATGTGGACTGAGGCCCTGCAACTTGCCCACTCCAGAGTACAATTAAATGTGAATGAGGAACCACCAATGAGATGAAGCTAACCTCCTCCTATTATAGGCTACGCAGAGGGACCATAGTGAGACCAGCCAACCTGCAGAATGCAGTACCTTGCTGGAAAAAGAAAACGCAGAATGATTATATCTCTGTAGGAAAAGAAAGACAATGTGTTGGCACAGGAAAGAGTATGTGGGGCTTCCCTGGTGGCGCAGTGGTTGAGAATCCGCCTGCCAATGCAGGGGACACGGGTTCGAGCCCTGGTCTGGGAAGATCCCACATGCCGCGGAGCAACTGGGCCCGTGAGCCACAACTACTGAGCCTGCGCGTCTGGAGCCTGTGCTCCACAATGGGAGAGCCCGCGATAGTGAGAAGCCCGCGCACCGCGATGAAGAGTGGCCCCGCTTGCCACAACTAGAGAAAGCCCTCGCACAGAAACGAAGACCCAACATAGCAAAAATAAATAAATTAAAAAAAAAAAAAAAAAAAAAGAGTATGTGACCCATACTCACAGGGCCTGAGTCCACACCCCAGATGGGTCACCATGGATCAGGTAGCAAACTGTCTGAGCATCAGTTTCTCCATCTGTAAAATGAAGGTAGTCATAGCACTGCATCAGTTATGGAATGCACCTCACAGCAAATCCAGATAACAGAGGCTTAAACAAGAAGTGGGCTGTGCTCCTCTCTATTAAAAGAACAGACGGGCAGTCCAGGGCTGACATGGCAGCTCGACAACATCCTCGGGCCCCAGTTCCTTCACACACAGGGCCAGCTTCACCAGCATGTGACCCATGCAGTCACACAGGGCCCCATGCTTCCAAGGGCCCAGCGCCAGAGGCGATGCTCTGTTGTTGGCATTTTCCTTTTGTGCTGCCCCTGCAAATTGCGTAGCTAGTCTCATTCACACTTTCTAGCTTTCTAGTCCACCATCCTTCCTGTGAGCATGATTCTCCTCCAGGCTTGCCCTCCAAATTCTAGGCAGGAATTTTCTAGCTCAATAATTTCCACCTACATTCATGTGGCCAGAATTTAGTCACACGGCTGCTCTCACCTGGAGAGGAGTCTAGGAAATACAGTTTTTTGTAGGCACATTTCCTCCTCCGATAAAATCTGTAAGAAAGAAGAGAACAGTGGACATTGAGTAGGAACTATTAGCCCTTGAACAAAAATCAAATAAAAGAGATTGTGGATCTGGTATAACACACACCAATTTACTAGTTTAGTTACTCGAATAATAGAAAGCAGGATAAAGTGCAGGTGATCTATTTAGTATAGAAAGACAACTGAAAATGTTGAATATGATTAGGGATAATATAAAGATAAGGTAGACAATTATCTTGGAGTATTTCAACTACTCATATGCACATTGTGAGAATTTTATAATTATACAAGAGTAGTTTTAAGCAAAATAATTTAATAACAAATATGAATTGACCGCCTACAATATAAAAGATACTGTACTTATATGAGAAATTTACAACGTACTAGAGAAATAAAGCACCTCGGAAGGCAAAGGTCAGTTCCAAATGAGGGATAACATGAAGTGCTAGAGTAGAAGTGAATGATTGCTCCACAGTCCAATTAATTATAGGATATGCTTCAAATTTAAAGGAGCTTTCTGTATGAAATTCTAAAGTCAGTAATGAAAGATTTCAGCCAGTGTACAACATTCAAAACAATCACGAGAAGTTCTAGGTAGGTATTCGTTTATAGGATTGGACCATATCATCTTTGAGAAGGAGATAGATAAGCCTTCTTTTTTCCATCTTTGCTGAAAAAGGCATTTCCTATCCAAAATTGCTTTGGAAAAGACAAAGTACTAGATAAGGTAATGTTAATATGTGAGATGTTCATCATTTCAAAACAACATTTATATCACGTTACTTTCCAAAGCTCCCCAGTGGCTTCTTAATACTATTTTTATCAAGTTAAAAATCTCTAACCAACACCTCCCACTCAAGGCCCACCTTAATCTAGCCCTATCCTAGAAAACCAAACATTTCTTTCCATAACTCTCCAGTGGCTTTCCACATAAATAATAATAATAGCAGTAGCTAATATGAAATATACATGTGTAGACTACCTTTCAGAACCTGAGAGATAGCTAAAGTGGTATTCAGATGAAAATTCTTGTCCTTATAAAATTATATTAATAAACAAAAATGATTGCCTTCAGCATACCATTCATGAAGTTAGAAAGGGAATAATAAAAATATAGTTGAAATTAATCATTTGGAAAACAGAAAAAGATTAGAACTGAAAAATAAAACCAAACTAGCTCTCTGAAAACAAACTTCTGCCTACCCTACGCAAGGAAAAGGGTGAAATCAAACCTACACAACATGAGAAATGATCGTGGGAAATCATAACAAAGCCTGGAAATTCAAAGAACAAAAGCCCTCCTTTGCTGGACTCTATGCAAATATGAATGAGATGATCAAGTTTCTAGGAAAACATAACTTACCAACCTAATTCCAGAAAAGAGAGAAAAGCTAAACAGATGTACTTCATATAAGAAACAGAGAAAATTACTGACCAATCTTATGAATATCGACGCAAAAATTCCAAATAAAATATTGGGTTGGACAAAAAGTGCCTTTGGTCTTTAAGTAAAAATAAAAGACACATTTTTCACTTTCACCAAGAACTTTACAGAACAACATATTCACCCTTTTGTTCCAGTACCTTCTGCCATTTTTCAGGCATCTTCATAATTCTATCTTCCCAAAACTTTTTATCTTTTTGAGCAAAGAACTGTTCCAGGTGCCTTTTACAGTCTTCCAGGGAATTGAAATCTTTTCCATTAAGAGAATTTTATAAAGACTGAAATAAATGGAAATCCGAAGGTGCAGTGTTTCGTGAATATGGTGGATGAATCAGAACTTCCCAGCCAAGCTGTAACAGTCTTTGCCTGGTCATCAAAGAAACACGCGGTCTTGCGTTATCCTGATGGAAGATTATGTGTTTTCTGCTGACTAATTCCGGACATTTTTCATCTATTGCTGCTTTTCAGTTGGTCTAATTGTGAGCAATACTTGCTGGAATCAGTCGTTTGGTTTTACGGAAGGAGCTCATAATAGAGGACTCCCTTCCAATCCCACCATGTACACAACATCACCTTCTTTGGATGAAGACCGGCCTTTGCTGTGGTTGGTGGTGGTTCATTTCGCTTATTCCACAATCTCTTCCATTCCACATTATTGTAAAGTATCCACTTTTTATCGCCTGTCACAACTGGTTTTAAAAATGGAATGTTTTCCTTACATTTAAGTAGAGAATCGGATGCGGAAATGCTGTCAAGAAGGTTTTTTTCTCTTAACTTTTGTGGAACCCAAACATCAAAGTGATGAACATAACCAGGCTGGTGCACATGATTTTCAGCACTTGATTTGGATATTTTGAGTATGTCGGCTATATCCCGCGTGGTATAACGTTGATTGTTCTCAGTTAATGTCTCGATTTGATCGTGATCAACTTCAACTGGTCTACCTGACCAAGGAGCATCGTCCGGCGAGAAATCTCCAGCACAAAACTTCGCAAACCACTTTTGACACGTTCGATCAGTCACAGCACCTTCTCCATGCACTGCACAAATCTTTTTGCGTTTCAGTTGTGCCTTCACCTTTCTTGAAATAATAAAGCATAATATGCTGAAAATGTTGCTTTTTTTCTTCCATCTTCAATATTAAAATAGCTACACAAAAATCCACCAGTTTTGATAAGTTTTTTTTTTTAATGCATGCTGATATGATAGCTGTCACGATACAATCTAACAAAATTGTTTCTAATGAAATTAAGGACAACTAAGCACTACTGGAGCCATCTTACGAAAAAACCGAACGAACCTTTTGGCCAACCCAGTATTAGCAGATGGAATGTCTGAACCAAGTGGAGTTAGTACAGGAATGCAAGTGTAATTCCAGTGTAGGAAATTTACTGATGTAAGTCATCATTTTAGTAAGTTACAGGGAAAATATAACCCCGTAGATACCAAAAAGTCACCTTCAAAATTTAATCTCCATTACTAATTTTTTTTAAATGCTTAATGAAATAGAAATCAGTGAATATGATTTTTTTTAAAGTTGTAAATCTCAGACCAAAAGTCTGAATGAGGAAACACTAGACTCTCCCACTGAAATCGGGAAAATGTCAGGTTGGTAATACTTCCATTTACCTAAAAGTGTTCTGGACGTACTCTCTGAAGCAACCAGACAAGAGAAAGAAGTCAGAGGAATAAATATTGTAAGGGAAGAGGTAAGGCTATCACTGTTCGCAGATTATATGATTAGATACTTGGAAAATTAAAGAGGATCAACTAAGAACAAAACCTACTAGAAATTATAAGAAAACAAGCTGAGCTAAAATGGTGTAAAATTAATACACAGAAATCAAAAGGCTCCACACATACTAACACGAATCGGAAAATACAGTGAAAGTAAACACTCCACGTACATTAGCCACAAACAGATAAAATATCTAGGAATAAACTTAACCAAACCAATTCAACACAAAGTTTTAAATGTTCCTGCAGGACGACGAAGTAGAGTTGAATAAACACAGAAGAATTTACTATATTCTTAGTAAGATTCAAAGTCATTAAGTATGTCAAGTTTTCCTATGTTAATTTATGAACTTAAGGTGATGGTAATAAAGGAACCAACAGAAGGTTTTTTAATTTTTTTGGGGGGGGGTTGTTTTTGCTGCTTGCTGAAACCAAACGAACTAAATCTGAAGGTCAAATTTCAAAAGCTGTAAACAAATAGGAACGAGAACCACGGAAAAGGGAGCGGAGAGGGAGAACGAGCCCCGCTGATTGTAAGCCATGCTCAGTCCAGGGACGGGTTGGTCCTGAAGCATGAATAGGCAGCAAACCAACAGAGCAGAACCGGGAGCCCAAGAACAGAGGCAAATGCACACAGGACTTCAGGGTATGAAGGTGGCATTTCACAGCAGTGGGGATTCTAAGGGTAATTCAGTAAATGGCATTGGTTATAAATGAGCGGCCATCTGGGGAGAAAAAGGTGGAACCATATCTCAAATATATGCCAGGATAAATTCTAGATGGATCAAAGATTTAAATGCGGGAAGTGAAGGAATCAAATTTCTAGGACAAATAAGGAAAACTTCATATACAATCTCAGAGTAGGGGAGGCCTTTATAACATGACTTAAAATCCAGAAGGCGGGGAGGGAGGTCTTCCCCGGTGGCGCAGTGGTTAAGAATCCGCCTGCCAGTGCAGGGAACACGGGTTCGAGCCCCGGTCCGGGAAGATCCCACATGCCGCGGAGCAACTAGGCCCGTGCACCACAGCTGCTGAGCCTGCGCTCTGGAGCCCGTGAGCCGCGACTGCTGAAGCCCGCGCACCTAGAGCCCGTGCTCTGCAGCAAGAGAGGCCAGCACAGCGAGAGGCCTGGGTGAAGCAACGAAGACCCAGTGCAGCCAGAAATAAATAAATAAATTTATAAAAACCAAAAAAATCCAAAAGGCGTAAAAGAGAACAAGTTAAAACCGTCAAAATCAAAAATGTCTCTATGAATAAAACACCATAAACAAAATCAAAGGACAAATGGCAAATTTGGAAAAATATTTGCATCTTATGTAACAGAAAAAAGGCTAATTTCCATAATAAATACATTTCCTGTAAATCATTAAGGAAAAGAGCAAAATTCAATTTTAAAGTGTGCAAATGATATGATCATAGAAAAAGGATAACAAATGGCCTTTAAACTTTTGAAAACATGCTCAAACTCACTCATTTTTTAAAACTACACTAAGACACTATTTCTCCCATCAGGTGGGCAAAACTCTAAAGGTTTAATAACACAGCACGTTGGTAAGGCTGTTGGGAAACTAGTGATTCATTCATTTTTGTTGGAAGTGAAAACTGATATGACCCCTATGGAAGCCAGTTTGACAATAATTGTTAAAATTGCAAGTGCATAAGTCATTTTCCTAACCAGTTCTCCTTCTAGGAATGTACTTTGTAGATAAGTTCTCAGGCATGAAAAATTATATCTGGATGAGGATATTTTCTTTAGCATTATTTATAATAACATCAATGCGTTTGGTTAGAGCATAATTAAATTACGAATAGTTAAATTACGGCATAGCCATACAGCTATGAAAATTTCTATGCAGCTGTAAAAAAGAAATGAGAAAGCTCTTCGGCTATTGATACAAAAAGATCTCCAAGATATATGGATTGGAAAAAAGCAACATGTAACAGGTCAATGTGTATAGTATGCTGTAATTTACCTTTAAAAAAAAGGAATTAATAATAGTAGTTTAACATGTTGGTGGTGGGGAATGGCCAAGAATAAGTAGAAGACATTTCAATAATACATTTCTATATTTTCGGTGCTTGAATGGTGTATTGCCTATTTAAATATTATATATAAAATAATAATAGCTAACGTTCAATGCTTTACTACGTGCCAAACACATTTAAATGACCTGAGAAATATCTGTCTGGGGTTGGTGTTTTAACATTTGGATACAGTTGGAAAAGTAGGTCAAGGACAGATTTTGGAGGGCCTTGAGTGTTCCCTAAACTAGGATTCAAAGTGAAATAGTGGGAGACTATTCATCAAGACTTCTGATGAAAGTGTATTTAAGGTGATTACCCGTCAGGATTACTAGGATGGCTTGGAGGAAGGGCAATTTGAGGCAGAACAGCTATTTTCTGAGGTTACTACCTAAACATTAGGACGCAATTACACTTGGTCAACAGGAAATCAGGCAGAGAAGCAGCTGTGGGAATGGGGAGGGACAAAGTTTCCAGACAATTAAGGGTGGACAGTGAATGATCACTGGGGTGGGGGCGGGTGGGCACTGCTGGAGGACAGAACCGGATGAGTGAGGGTAGGAATAATCATGGTGTGGGCAAGAAACAGTGAAGACCCCAGTCCTGGGAGCATGGCCAGGGGTTAAATGGTGTAAGTCTGCACAGACGGCTGCCTGCGTTAAAATCTTGAATCTTGAATCTACCACCAAGCCATTCAACCTTGGACAAACTACTTAATCTCTGTGCCTGCATTTTCCCATCTGCAAAATGGAAATAACAATACCACCTAGTCCACAGGGTTGATAGAAGGACTTGATGAGATAATATCTATAAATTACTTTACAGTACCCAAAACACATCTGGTGCTCAATAAATGCTAGCTGTCTCTGTGAACATGAAATGTAGATTTTTTCCCCATAAACTCATTTGTTATATTATTTGTTTCCCATAAACTCAAGTAAAGAACCCTATATAATTTCAGATTCACAGGGAAAAATTTTAAACTTCTCAAACAATGTGATTGCTTTGCTATTTGGGCAACAAATGCTTTTCAGAAATGTAACCTATGCAGTTCAAGCCCTTTGTGTACACAGTTAAGTATCAGAAATCATGAAAGGCGATCATTTAACTTCCATCTCATTCTCTTTATCCTCTTCTTCTGGAACTTCAACTATGCATATGTTGGCCCTTCTGATGCTGTCCCACACATCCCTGAGGGCTCTGGAGGATTTTTTTTACTCTCTTCTCCTTCCCCTTGTCTTCTCTCTTGACAATAGGCCACATTTTCCTGGTTCTTCTTATCTTGAATAGTTTGGGATTATAACCTGGACATTGTGAATGTTATGTAGTCAAGACTGAATTCTGTTGTGTTCATCCCAAGACCGTTTATATTTCATCTTAACAGGCAAGTGACTTGGTTAGATTCAAACTGCAAGCTCTGTCTCACCTGTGGTGGGTGGCAATTCAGATCTCAGTTATGCTGTCCCTCAGGATCCTTGAGGGATTGGTTCCAGGATCCCCGCTCCCTACACCAAAACCCCTGGATGCTCATGGCCCTTAGTTGGCCCTCCTTTTCTCAGGGTATAACCCACAGATAACCAACTGTGCTCTAGACCTTAACTGCCAGCTGCCCTTAGTCTGCCTTGTGCAGAGTTAAAACACAGAATTTAGGTCACCTCTTTTCTGGGTGATCCCTCACTCTCTCATGGCCCTGACTGCCCCAGGCTCCACCTTGATTCCTCAGGCCAGAAATATGACAGATTTTCTATTGGAGTTTTAGCCACTCACATACCCTTTTTGACCATGTCCCATCCTCCGGTCAAAGCTGATACCAGGAAACACACACCCTCCTCCAACATTCAACTCCCCTCTGCCTGCTTTTGTTCACTCTCCAGATCCCTTCATTGATTTTTGGGGTTTGTCTGGAGTTTATAGTTGTAATTTGTGGGAGGTTTGGTCTATTAGGCGCCCACTCCACGGTACCGCTGGGCATACGTCTTCTCCACTGTGTATGCAATACCTAGTAAAGAGCTCTCAGCCTTGGGCTGGTATCCCTAACAACCCCCCACCCCAGTAGGCTTATTGAAAGGATAAGATGTGATCATATCTTGGAAAATTCTTCTGGTGTGTTAAGTGTAAAGTATAGGAGGCATTTAGACATATGTAAAAATTGACCAGTTTCCAAAACTGCAAATACAACCCAAATAAACATTAAGAAAAATATTTTAGAGAGGGCAGACAGCAGAAGCAAGAAGAACTACAATCCTGCAGCCTATGGAACAAAAACCACATTCACAGAAAGATAGACAAGATGAAAAGGCAGAGGGCTATGTACCAGATGAAGGAACAAGATAAAACCCCAGAAAAACAACTAAATGAAGTGGAGATAGGCAATCTTCCAGAAAAAGAATTCAGAATAATGATAGTGAAGATGATCCAGGACTTGGGAAAAAGAACGGAGGCAAAGATCGAGAAGATGCAAGAAATGTTTAACAAAGACCTAGAAGAAGAACGAAAGAACAAACAAACAGAGATGAACAATACAATAACTGAAATGAAAACTACACTAGAAGGAGTCAATAGCAGAATAACTGAGGCAGAAGAATGGATAAGTGACCTGGAAGACAGAATGGTGGAATTCACTGCTGCAGAACAGAATAAAGAAAAAAGAATGAAAAGAAATAAAGACAGCCTAAGAGACCTCTGGGACAACATTAAACACAACAACATTTGCATTATAGGGGTCCCAGAAGGAGAAGAGAGAGAAAAAGAACCCGAGAAAATATCTGAAGAGATTATAGACGAAACTTCCCTAACATGGGAAAGGAAATAGCCACCCAAGTCCAGGAAGAGCAGCAAGTCCCATATAGGATAAACCCAAGGAGAAACACACCGATACACATAGTAATCAAATTGGCAAAAATTAAGACAAAGAAAAATTATTGAAAGCAGCAAGGGAAAAATGACAAATAACATACAAGGGAACTCCCATAAGGTTAACAGCTGATTTCTCAGCAGAAACTCTACAAGCCAGAAGGGAGTGACATGATATACTTAAAGTGATGACAGGGAAGAACCTACAGTCAAGATTACCCTACCCGGCAAGGATCTCATTCAGATTCGATGGAGAAATCAAAAGCTTTACAAACAAGCAAAAGCTAAGAGAAGTCAGCACCACCAAACCAGCTCTACAACAAATGCTAAAAAACTTCTTTTAGTGGGAAACACAAGAGAAGAAAAGGACCTACAAAAACAAACCCAAAACAATTAAGAAAATGGTTATAGGAACATACATATCGATAATTACCTTAAACGTGAATGGATTAAATGCTCCAACCAAAAGACACAGGCTTGCTGAATGGATACAAAAGCAAGACCCATATATATGCTGTCTACAAGAGACCCACTTCAGACCTAGGGACACATACAGACTGAAAGTGAGGGGATGGAAAAAGATATTCCATGCAAATAGAAATCAAAAGAAAGCTGGAGTAGCAATACTCATATGAGATAGAATAGACTTTAAAGAATGTTATAAGAGACAAGGAAGGACACTACATAATGATCAAGGGATCAATCCAAGAAGAAGATACAACAATTTTAAATATATATGCACCCAACATTGGAGCACCTCAATACATAAGGCAACTGCTAACAGGTATAAAAGAGGAAATCGACAGTAACACAGTAATAGGGGGGCACTTTAACACCTCACTTACAACAATGGACAGATCATCCAAAATGAAAATAAATAAGGAAACAGAAGCTTTAAATGACACAATAGACCAGATAGATTTAATAGATATTTATAGGACATTCTATCCAAAAACAGATTACACTTTCTTCTCAACTGTGCATGGAACATTCTCCAGGATAGATCATATCTTGGGTCACAATTCAAGCCTCAGTAAATTTAAGAAAATTGAAATCATATCAAGCATCTTTTCGGACCACAACACTATGAGATTAGAAATGAATTACAGGGGAAAAAACGTAAAAAACACAAACACATGGAGGCTAAACAATACGTTGCTAAATAACCAAGAGATCACTGAAGAAATCAAAGAGGAAATCAAAAAATACCTAGAGACAAGTGACAATGAAAACATGACAATCCAAAACCTATGGGATACAGCAAAAGCAGTTCTAAGAGGGAAGTTTATAGCTATACAAGCCTACCTCAAGAACAAGAAAAATCTCAAATAAATAAGGTAACCTTACACCTAAAGGAACTAGAGAAATAAGAACAAACAAAACCCAAAGTTAGCAGAAGGAAAGAAATCATAAAGATCAGAGCAGAAATAAATGAAACAGAAACAAAGAAGACAATAGCAAAGATCAATAAAACTAAAAGTTGGATCTTTGAGAAGATAAACAAAATTGATAAACCATTAGCCAGACTCATCAAGAAAAAGAGGGAGAGGACTCAAATCAATAAAATTAGAAATGAAAAAGAAGTTACAACAGACACCGCAGAAATACAAAGCATCCTAAAACACTACTACAAGCAACTCTATGCCAATAAAATGGACAACCTGGAAGAAATGGATAAATTCTTAGAAAGGTATAACCTTTCAAGACTGAACCAGGAAGAAACAGAAAATATGAACAGACCAATCACAAGTAATGAAATTCAAACTGTGATTAAAAATCTTCCAACAAACAAAAGTCCAGGACCAGATGGCTTCACAGGTGAATTCTCTCAAACCTTTAGAGAAGAGCTAACACCCATCCTTCTCAAACTCTTCCAAAAAATTGCATTAGAAGGAACACTCCCAAACTCATTCTATGAGGCCACCATCACCCTGATACCAAAACCAGACAAAGACACTACAAAAAAAGAAAATTACAGACCAATATGACTCATGAATATAGATGCAAAAATCCTCAACAAAATACTAGCAAACACAATCCAGCAACACATTAAAAGGATCATACACCATGATCAAGTGGGATTTATCCCAGGGTTGCAAGGATTCTTCAATATACGCAAATCAATCAATGTGATACACCATATTAACAAATTGAAGAATAAAACCCATATGATCATCTCAATAGATGCAGAAAAAGCTTTTGACAAAATTCAACACCCATTTATGATCAAAACTCTCCAGAAAGTGGGCATAGAGGGAACCTACCTCAACATAATAAAGGCCATATACGACAAACCCACAGCAAACATCATTCTCAATGGTGAAAAACTGAAAGCATTTCCTCTAAGATCAGGAACAAGACAAGGATGTCCACTCTCACCACTATTATTCAACATAGTTTTGGAAGTCCTAGCCACGGCAATCAGAGAAGAAAAAGAAATAAAAGGAATACAAATTGGAAAAGAAGTAAAACTGTCACTCTTTGCCGATGACATGATACTATACATAGAGAATCCTAAAGATGCCACCAGAAAACTACTAGAGCTAATCAATGAATTTGGTAAAGTAGCAGGATACAAAATTAGTGCACAGAAATCTCTTGCATTCCTATACATTAATGATGAAAAATCTGAAAGAGAAATTAAGGAAACACTCCCATTTACCATTGTAACAAAAAGAATAAAATACCTAGGAATAAACCTACCTAGGGAGACAAAAGACCTGTATGCAGAAAACTATAAGACACTGATGAAAGAAATTAAAGATGATATAAACAGATGGAGAGAGATACCATGTTCTTGGACTGGAAGAATCAATATTGTGAAAATGACTATACTACCCAAAGCAATCTACAGATTCAATGCAATCTCTATCAAATTACCAATGGCATTTTTTACAGAACTAGAACAAAAAATCTTAAAATTTGTCTGGAGACACAAAAGACCCCGAATAGCCAAAGCAGTCTTGAGGGAAAAAAACGGAGCTGGAGGAATCAGACTCCCTGACTTCAGACTACAAAACTACAGTAATCAAGACAATATGGTACTGGCACAAAAACAGAAACATAGATCAATGGAACAAGATACAAAGCTCAGGGGTAAACCCACGCACCTACGGTCAACTAATCTATGACAAAGAAGGCAAGGATATACAATGGAGAAAAGACAGTCTCTTCAATAAGTGGTGCCAGGAAAACTGGACAGCTACATGTAAAAGAATGAAATTAGAACACCCCCTAACACCATACACAAAAGTAAACTCAAAATGGATTAGAGACCTAAATGTAAGGCCAGACACTATAAAACTCTTAGAGGAAAACATAGGAAGAACACTCTTTGACATAAATCACAGCAAGATCTTTTTTGATCCACCACCTAGAGTAATGGAAATAAAAACAGAAATAAACAAATGGGACCTAATGAAATGGAAAAGCTTTTGCACAGCAAAGGAAACCATAAACAAAACAAAAAGACAACCCTCAGAATGGGAGAAAATATTTGCAAATGAATCAACGGGCAAAGGATTAATCTCCAAAATATATAAACAGCTCATGCAGCTCGATATTAAAAAAACAAAGAACCCATCCAAAAATGGGTAGAAGACCTAAACAGACATTTCTCCAAAGAAGACATACTGATGGCCAAGAAGCACATGAAAAGCTGCTCAACAACACTAATTATTAGAGAAATGCAAATCAAAACTACAATGAGGTATCACCACACAACAGTTAGAATGGGCATCATCAGAAAATCTACAAACAACAAATGCTGGAGAGGGTGTGGAGAAAAGGGAACCAACCCTCTTGCACTGCTGGTGGGAATGTAAACTGATACAGCCACTGTGGAGAACAGTATGGAGGTTCCTTAAAAAACTAAAAATAAAATTACCATATGACCCAGTAATCACACTACTGGGCATATACCCAGAGAAAACCACAATTCAAAAAGACACATGTACACCTATGTTCATTGCAGCACTATGTACAATAGCCAGGTCATGGAAGCAACTTAAATGCCCATCGACAGATGAATGGATAAAGAAGATGTGGTACATATATACAATGGAATATTACTCAGCCATTAAAAAAGAACAAAATTGGGTCATTTGTAGAGACGTGAATGGATCTAGAGACTGTCATACAGGGTGAAGTAAGTCAGAAAGAGAAAAACAAATATTGTATATTAATGCACATATGTGGAACCTAGAAAAATGGTACAGATGATCCGGTTTGCAGGGTAGAAGTTGAGACACAGATGTAGAGAACAAACGTATGGACACCAAGGGGAGTAAAGTGGTGGGGGGGGTGGGGGGGGTGATGAATTGGGAGATTGGGATTGACATGTGTACACTGATGTATATAAAATGGATGACTAATAAGAACCTGCTGTATAAAAAAAAAGTGATCAAATGTATTCTATTGGAAAGAAGCAAAAATAGACCATGTTTACTGTCTAAATTATATAATAATTTAATGATATTTAGCATCTATTGCAGATGTATTTATTATTGCAGATTGTATTTGCTTTATAAGTGTCTTTGCTTTGGTAATCAAAAAAATTTTTTTAAATAAAAAAAAGAATACAAGTTCAGAATTGTTATAACTTCTCGATGAATTGAATCTTTAATCATTTTATAATGTCCTTAACGCTGCTTTTTCTTGATGTTATTTTGTATAATATTAACAGTGTCAATATCAGCTTTATTTTGGTTAATATTTTCTTGGTATATATCTTCTATTTTTTTCTTTCCATGTTTTCTTTTTTTAGTTTTAGGAAAGTATGAAAAAAAAGAAAAAAGAAAGAAAAATATTTTAAAGTCTTAAGGAACCAGAAACATGTCAAGTGGGGGCTCTCTCTGTAGAGTGACAGGGAAGTCACCTGGGCATTTCATTCGTGAGCCCAATTATTTTTATCTGTGAATCTGCAGCAAAAAGTGATGGGGTTTTCATTGTATTGGAAATAAGAAAAAGTGTAGCTTCGTTTCTGGCAGACTTGTAGGTAACATGACACTTGAATTGCATGCACTTAGTTGCTAAGAAAAATTTTATACAGCGAGGTTTATATGTCTAAATCCTGAAAGGTACAGCAGACATCTGCAGGCCACAGAACACAATGAGATGCACATGATCTAAATGTATTCCTTCCAGGATTATTAATTATAAAATTCAATAACTCCTTTAAAGACAGGAATTGTGTGTTCAACAAACATTCCAGCAGAGCCAAGAAGCAAAGCAATCTGTAAAACTGGGCATTTGGCCCCAAAAGAGATTCTGTCTCTCAAATTGCTAAACAGATGTTGCTAAACTTAGCAGCTCTTGCCTAAGAATTTTCACAGGTGTTCATTTGCATGTGTGCAGTTCCTCTTGTTACATCATTTTTTAAACAAATTGTTTGAGTCATGTTTCAGATCTAATTTGTGAACATTGGTATCTGACTATGCAACCCCATAGCAGAGATAGTCATTTTTCAAATTTTCCGGCCATTCTTAGAGATCAAAGAGTTAGAAATTAGGCAAAATTTAAACTACAGTCTACTGTAGTCTATAGTAGACTGTATCATCAAATGCCCAGGCTTTAAAAATGTCATCTTATTTAATATCCTTGCCTCTGTTGATGAAAAAATTTTGCCTGACATATCATTATACAAAGGATGTTGTGGCCATCAAGCCAGTAGCCACTGCAGCTGCCCCCAGCTGTGCACCCTGAAGGGATTCAGGCTGGAGAAAAGCAGGATACTGGTCCTAAGGTACTTATCAAAGGAAGGATTTCAATAAGCCCAGACTCCTGCATCTTCCCATATATAGAAAAGCACGTTTTCTTTAATTAACAGTAATCTTTTGATGTTCTGAATACCTGGTCTTTCTTGCAAAAACTCCTCTATATCCTGGCTCCTCCCTTACCTCTTGGGAGCCATCCCTTAGAGCGATCTGAGAGGCTGTCTTCCGGGCCGAAATGCTCAGTTTTGTGCTTATTTTGTGCTCAGTTTTTTGCTCGACGCCTCAGGTGTGCTCCCCCGGCAACTGATACAGCGAGCAGTGATGGGAAGCCTCACCTTCCAAACCTCACTTCATCGTGTTTATCAAAACCTTCACATTCCTCTCTCCTGCCTGGCCCACTAGAGGTGGTCTCTTTGTTCTTAGAGTCCCCTCCATCGCCACTGTCGTTACCCGCTCATGGGGCCCCTCATGGCCCTGCCACAAAGCATCGCAGGTGAGGTTCTCCACCATCTGACCCTGCCCCTTTCTCCAGCCCACGGCTCCAGGCGCCCCTGCACCGCTTGCCTACCCCACCTACCCCTCCCACACGCGTGCAAAGCTGATTCATGCCTGTGCCTTCGTTCACTCCGGCTCCTCTGCCTGCGCTCTACACCGTCCACCCTCCTCACCTCCTCAGCTGTGCAGACACTTTCTCGTCTCAAGAATCACCTCTGCCATGAAGCCCTCGCTGAGCCCGCCTCCTTTCTGATGTAAAACTGATCCTTCCTCTTCTGTACCCCACATTTTAAAGTCCTTATTGTTGTCACGTTACTCTCCCCCATGTAGACTGTAACTTCTCTGAGGGCAAAAACGGGTTGCGTTTCTCTTTGTATTCCCCGTCCTAAAACCTTCCTGGCATATGTTGTAATGTTCGTTCCATGTTTGTTGAGTTAATGAAAGAACAAACAAATAAATGAATGTGAAAACTTTAATTCAACCAGGAAAATCTAACAGTGGTTCCTTACACATAATTTATCTGCTTACATCTTAGTAGAATTTCTCCAAACCATAATCACTCATCTTTCTACAACTTCCTTCAACATTCATCAACTTCAAGGGCTCCATGATTTAATCCTTTTCCTTTGATCCTTCTTTTCTGCTATATTCTAGATCCCAAACTCTTTGGAAGGAGATTTAAGACATTATCTTGCTTTTCCTTTAAGCATTTACTTAGCTCCTTCTTGGTGCCAGGGGACTAGATGGGAAAGGTTTTTTTAAAAATTTTTACCTCTGTCTCATTTAATTCTCACAACTTTGTGGGTGAATATTAATATCTATGCTTTATAGATGAGAAAATTTAGTAACTTGCCCCATAATGAAGTCGGCATTTGAACATGGATACTCTGAAGATGCGCTCTTTTTCTCCATACCAGCATAGGGGTTGAGGACCATACTCGAGGCTGGATACTGGTTTTATGTTCTTTCTGTAATAAATCCATAATAGAGTTTCAGACCTGAAATATTTTTAAAACAACAGAGTAGTTCCTGGCTTTAAATTAAAATCATATATGTGCAAAAGTAATTTTATTATGCAAGTCCATTTTTCCTGTGTTTTGAAACAGCAAGACACCGTGGCACAGTGGGTGCAAAAGGGGGGTACTGGAGGGGCTGCCCCAAGGAAAGATGTACAGACTCATGGGCCTTATCACAATCTGCCAAATTCATTTCCAAAAATGTATTCAGGTCTCAGCTCCCGTGACAAAAATAACTCTTAATTTTAAGAATAGGAAGAGTGAGGGGATTTTCATATCTCCTTACAAGAAATTTCCATCCGCTGGCTTTAAATTGTACTTTTTATTCAAAAGCACAACATGTTTTCTTATTTAAAGCTTCCTGGGAAGATGAGAGCCATTTTCTCACACTCTGAGTCATGGTTTTACTCTGACTAGGTGAACAGCATCCTCAAACTCTTACTAGACAGAGCCACTGAAACCTTTTAGATCAAAAGGAAATGATCGGTAAATAGCTCCTCCAATTTTCAGTTCTGCTGTAGGAAATGGAAAAGCAGAAGCTACAATGCTAAATATTAGCATCAGATTCAAGTAACAACTTTGCAGAAGAACAAGGATTAATCCGAAACTTGGGCTCTTTTAAGCCAGACCCAGGTAGTGAGGGGCCTTCTGTCATTCTGGAGAAAAAGGATGCAAACTTACAAATACAAATTTTAAAATGAATACAAATATTTATATAGAGAAACAAATCACAAATTATAAATTTAATGTTCATATTAGATAAATTTAATGAGGCAGTGGTTTGACAATAAAATCCCCCCTCAAATATTAGTATTTTGATTAACAACCTCTAGACACATTCATTAATGCTCCTTTTTCTGCATACACTTTTTAATCACTTTTTTTAACATCTTTATTGAAGTATAATTGCTTTATAAGAAAGTGAATCAGCTATACATATACTTATATCCCCATATCTCCTCCCTCTTGTGTCTCCCTCCCACCCTCCCTATCTCACCCCTCTAGGTGGTCACAAAGCACCGAGATGATCTCTCTGTGTTATGTGGCTGCTTCCCACTAGCTATCTATTTTACATTTGGTAGTGTATATATGTCCATGCCACTCTCTCAGTTCGTCCCAGCTTACCCCTCCCCCTCCCCATGTCAAGTTCATTCTCTATGTCTGCAGTCTTTATTCCTGTCCTGCCCCTAGGTTCTTCAGAATATATATTTTTTAAGATTCCACATATATGTGTTAGCATATGGTATTTGTTTTTCTCTTTCAGACTTACTTCACTCTGTATGAGAGACTCTCAGTCTATCCACCTCACTACAAATAACTCAATTTCGTTTCTTTTTATGGCTGAGTAATATTCCATTGTATATATGTGCCACATCTTCTTTATCCATTCATCTGTCGATGGACACTTAGGTTGCTTCCATGCCCTGGCTATTGTAAGTAGAGCTGCAATGAACACTGTGGTATATGACTCTTTTCGAATTATGGTTTTCTCAGGGTATATGCCCAGTAGTGGGATTGCCAGGTCATATGGTAGTTCTATTTTTAGTTTTTGAAGGAACCTCCATACTGTTCTCCACAGTGGCTGTATCAATTTACATTCCCACCAACAGTGCAGGAGGGTTTCCTTTTCTCCACACCCTCTCCAGCATTTATTGTTTGTAGATTTTTTGATGATGGCCATTCTGACTGGTGTGAGGTGATACCTCATTGTAGTTTTTTAATCACTTTTTAATAAGATTTTTTCCGCATACCCTTTTAAATCACTTCTTCCTATAAAGATTTTGTAACATTTTGTGTAGAAAGAATAAAACTTATATCTGATTTTTTTTAGCTTACTTGATTCAAATGGTGTTCTCGTCAACATTAATAGTTTAGAATAATTTTTTCAGCTTCTCAACTCATTATTGGTGATGTCATTTAAATTTTTAAGACTGTTGTGAAACTTGGAGAAATTTCTATCAAGTTTCTTTCATACAGAAGCTGTAAAATCTGGAAATTTTTTCCACAGGCAACTTTCTGGCTCCATGTATCTCAAACCTTTTTTCTCCTCCAGTACCCACATACTGCATCAGTGCTAGGCTCTGTAAAAAGTGCTCTTACATGTGTTTTTTTAAACGTATTAAATCTATATTTTAAAATTTATTTATTTTTGGCTGCACTGGGTCTTCGTTGCAGTGTGCGGACTTCTCATTGCAGTGGCGCAAGTGCTTAGTCGCTCTGCGGCATGTGGGATCTTCCTGAATCAGGGCTTCAACCCGTGTCCCCTGCATTGGCAGGCGTATTCTTAGCCACGGCACCACCAGGAAAGCCCCTTATATGTGTTCTTATTCATCTCAAAAGCTGGGTGAGTAGGCACAGTGGCCAGTGGGAATACCTCTGCAAGGCCCCTGTACCCCAGGTTAGCTATGAACAGCTTACATATTCAAGGAGGTGGCTGCAAACCACATAAATACATCTCACTGAACCCAAATTAAATGTATCCATAAGCCAACTTTCCCTTAGCCCAGGCCCCAAATCCCCATGGCCACTCCAAGGCCATCCAAGTGGCTGGGGTCGGGGCAGAGGGTCAGAGTGGAAGGAGACCGCAGTCCTAACTGATTGCAGTTAAAATACCTTTTGCAGGTTTTTTCAAAGCCATATGACCATTTGATCCATTTTTGACCTTGACCGTTCCCAAAGCCTTAGGAGGGAGCTGGGTAAGTAGAGACTATTAGCTCAAGCGGCCTCTGCTTCACAGTAAAAGCCACCTCTAGGCTCCCTAGCTTTTCATGCCCTTAGTCTCCCACTAACCATTGGGGAAAATCATGCATGAGCTCTTAAATTACTTCAGTCTTCCACCCACCCCCATAATCACAGTCATGGAGGTTGTCAGTTAAACTGTAGAGAGTGAAGGCGAAGCTTATGAGGCATCAGGTTAGGTGATTTCAGATGTGTTCGTTCATTGACCTCTCACAGCAACACTGAGAAATAGTCCTCCCATGTTCAGATTAGGAAACAGGCTCAGAATTACTAAGTAGCAGAGCAGGACCCAGGGTCATCTCCCTGAAGCCCTTACTCTTTCTACTTTCAATGGCTGCTTCCTGCGGTCTCTTTTCCCTCCCATAATAAAATGACACACACTTATGATAGAAAACACTTTCAGTATAGAGAAGTAGAAGGAATTTTAAAAAAAGTTACCTATAGTTGCATTACCCAGATACAACCAAAGTATATTTCCATGTTTTATGGAACCTAGAAATTGAAATTATTATATTAAATAAATCTATTTCCCTCACTTTTAAAGAAACATATGTTCCTTGTCAAAAATATGAAAAATATTGAAAAATATAAAGAAACTAAAAACCATCTGTGTTAGTTTTCTAGGGCTGCTGTAACAAATCAATTGGCTTAAATACCAGGAGTTTATTGTCTCATAGTTGCGGAGGCTAGAAGTCCAAGCTCATGGTGTTCATGGTGTTACTCAGGTTGGCTCCTTCTGAGGGCTGTGAAGGCATCTATTCCAGTCCTCTCCCCTAGCTTCCGGTAGCTCCCTGGAAGTCTCTGGCATCCCCTGGCTTGTAGCAGCACCATACCAATCTCTGTCTTTAGCTTCACAGGGTTTCTCCCTGTGTGTGTGTGTGGGGGGGGGTTGTGTTCAAACTCCCCTTCTTAAAAGGACCCCAATCATGTTGGACTAGGAGCCCATCCCACTCCAGTATGACATCATTCTAAATAAACTAATTGTATCTGCAAAGACCCTATTTCCAAAGTACTGAAGGTTAGGACTTTAACAGATGAATTTGTGGGGAGACACAATTCAACCCATAGCACCATTCCAAAACCTGTGAGCCAAAGAAAACCAATGTTAGCAATTTATTATCAGGTAGTTTCTAAAATAGAGCCACAAATTTTTTGACACTCCTCCCACTGAAAGTGGGATCTACGTCCCCTTTCCTTGAGTCTCGGCAAGTTAGCAACTATTTTGCTCAGTGGTCCTAGTATTCAAGTCATCACAACCCAGGCACCAGACAGGAGAGTGGAAGAGCTTCCAGATGTTTCTAGCCCCTAGCTGTCAAGTCATCTCCAGTTTGAGTCTTACTAGCTGAGGTCTCAGGCCTCACTGAGTAAAGACAAACCATCCCCACTGCATCCTGTTCCAATTTCTGACCCACAAAATCTGGGAGCATGAGACAATGGTTATTACTGAAGCCACTCATTTCTGGGGGAACTAGCTACACAGCAATAGTAACTAGAAATGTTATGATTTTCAGGTTTTTTTCTGTGCCTTTAAGAATATCTGTCTTACTGAAATGAGTCACTAACTTCCTTGATCAAAAAGAAATGATAAATTGTGTATCTGCTTCTGAGATTTTCTGTAAGAAACAGAAAAAGAAATAAGCTACATTTCTAAACGTCAGCATCATATGTATATAATGAACATGCTGGTTCCAACCATAGGTAACACAGGGACATTCACAAGTCCCAGATGAGATAAGGCGAAGATTCAGGACTCAACGGCTGCTAATACACAGTTTACTAGTCTTGCCCAATTAAAAGTACCGCAAGCTCTTGGACATGAAAATGATCAATAAGCTACACGACTCTGTTCTGAGAAAAGGGGAGTGTTTAGTTCTTCTCGACATTGTATCTCAACCAGGTAAGTAGCTAAGGCAATATTAGCAGACGTTGGAAACGAAATCAGTTTTAAGCGGTCATCAAACATGACATTCCTTCTGAAACAAGGGGTAAAGCATGCGAGGCAAGAAATACATTTTCTGGGGCTTCCCTGGTGGCGCAGTGGTTGAGAGTCCGCCTGCCGATGCAGGGGACGCGGGTTCGTGCCCTGGTCCGGGAAGATCCCACATGCCGCGGAGCGGCTGGGCCTGTGAGCCATGGCCGCTGAGCCTGCGCGTCCGGAGCCTGTGCTCCGCAACAGGAGAGGCCACAACAGTGAGAGGCCCGCATACCGCAAAAAAAAAAAAAAAAAAAAAAAAATTTCTGGGACCTGAGAGTTGCCTCAGGAGTAACAGCTCAGGGAAGTTCTGCAGGCCAAGCTTCACCCTCCGTCCCCAGAACCGACCAGACCACATGGAGGTCAACCAAGTAGCTGTATTTTGGTCCAAAATGAGTAAGGTCGGTCTCATAAGTCCTTGTGAATCATAATTTCCTCATTACTGAGTTCTTCATTTTGACTGCTCTTTTGTGAGTATTTTTTAATGAGGGACAGGAATGGTCTATGGTGCAAGGCTTTGCAAGTCTGAAAGTAAATGCTATTGCCTTGAAAAATAATGGAATTTTTGAGGGTGAGGTTGTTCCCAACATTTTCCCTGAAAACTCTATTAGATGTTGTTAAATTGTCTTCTGATCTTGTTGCAGAAAAGCCTAAGGTCAGTGGGATTTTCATTCTTGCAAGGTAACTTGTTTCTTTTTGCCTGAATGCTCGTAAGATCTGTTTTCTACATCCTTGTAGTATAAAAATGCTGCCATTAGTTTTTCTTGGACTGTGGAGAGCCATCTTGATCGGTGTATTCAAGTACTTTTTCAACTCAGGGAACACCTGTTAAATTACATGTTTCATTGTTACTTCTATGGTCCCATAGGAATATGAGTTTTAGGTTGAATTGTTATCTGCTCTCCTATATATCAATACCTATCATCTCCCATGCTGGGTCAATATTTTAATCCTTTCCTCTAGTTCTAGGAACATTTCTCAGGATGGTTCTTTAAATCACTGATTTGACGTTCAACAACATTCTCCATAATGTGGATTTGAATTCTGTAACTGCAGGTTTAATCTCCTTTTAATCACATATTTTTAATACCCCCTGCCTCATATTCTGATTCAGACACGTTGAGCTCTCAGATCCTCAAGATTCTAGGCATTCTCTCACCTCTTGGGCTTCACACCTGGTATTCTTTCCCCCTCATTTCATCTGGCAAACTCCTACAATTTCACTCGGCCTGATGTCCAGCATCATGTCACACAGAAAGCCTGCCATGACCCCCAGCATGGGTTAGGGGTCCTCCTGCTTCTATTGCACCCTGTCCCACCCTGTTATCACTCATATCACACAGGATTGGAAGTTTCTGTTCCCCTGGTTACCCCACTAGAGTCGTGAGGGCAAGAACCATGGCAATTTTATTCATCATCCTAATCTCAGCCTCCAGCACAATCCCTGGCATTCAGAAAGTATTTTCGCCTATAATATCACTCCCTTTCAATCGCATCTAATTGTCTTTCAAGCATTCTTTTTCTTGTGGCTTCCTGCTTTTATTCATGGGTGGTGCCAATGTCTTTAGGGATGCCAAACTGTCTCACTTCTAGAGATGCATCTTCCTCTGACTGTCCAAATACATACTTCCTTTCCCCTGTCTGACAGCACTTTTTCCAGAAGCTCCATGTTTCTCCTCTTCCTCCTCTTACCTTCCAGCAAGGGAATAAATCCAGACTTGGTGCTTTGCCAACAAACAGCATCATAACTGCCCCCCCGGCCTCACGCGTTGTCTACCTGGGTGCCTTTTAAATCTCCTTCTCAAGCTGAAACAGACTGCTATGCACAACTTCTACCCCCTGCCCCTTGCTTACATCTACTGCGCTCTTCTAAACAGAAATGGACAAACCCTATCACTGCTGCCACAGATATGTAGCTAGTACTTGGAAGAAATTCCCACTTCATTCAATGCCATTTTAAACCAAGAGTCCCCAACCCTGTCCTTTTAAAACAAATCTCAGGGACAAGGATGTTATAATTTTGGGAAATATCCTTGAACACAGTTTAGAAGACCTAGTTATGCTCTATGTTGTATCAGAGTTTCTTATAGAGATCTAAATATTTAACAATATTCATAAACAGCTGGGGCATATATACAATAAAGCACAATTCTACCAATGTTGTCAATGTTTGGGTGAGCTGTATGGAGAGCAGGGAGACACCAGTCTCCCAGGAAAGGGAATGGTCTTTCCTTTTGAGATGTTTCCCTCAAAACAGGGGACTTAAGTGCTAGTGTCTGCATTTCCTGGATTTCAATATAATCTCAGGGCTGGAAAGAGAGATTCCATCCATTCAACATAAGAAAGTTTATAAAACTTGCTTCTGCTTCTGCCAAGGGAATTCAGCTCAGAATTTATTTTCAGATAAAATCTCACAGATAACTAAAGTGACTTTTGATTAATTAATGCATATGCAGGGAAAAAATTCAGTAATAGTTCTTAAGATTTTTCAGTTAAAAGGAATTGGCATACTTGGGGGGGTTTAAAAGAAATTAAATACATTATACATGACTAGCAAATACACCTCATAAAATTGTGATACATATGTTCCTGAAGAGTTATGTAAAAATAGGTTTTAATTAACATATATTCCAGACCAGAATGCCTTTTAAAAGAATACCATTCTGAAATGTTTAAAATGAAGATTTCTTTTTAAAAAATTATACCTCTTTTTTTGGTAATTTTTAAAAAAATTTTGCTTTCTTTAAATTAGGTACATTGATCCCATAATCTTAACTCTTTATAATATGAACTTATTGAAGATAATAAAGACTGTCTAACTTTTTAAAATAAAGACATGCAGACCCAAAGATACTAGACTGTTTCAGAACATTTGGTTTTTATTTTTTTTTAATTTGAAAGTCAGTATTGACAGTGGCTTTCATAAATTTGAAATTCACATTCTCTTCACCAAAATCAAGGTAATTTATAGCATCTACTTCTTCAGCTCTGTCTTCTCAACCTACGGGATGTTGTCATGTGGATGTCCCACAACCTTCGTAATATCAACATGTTCCCTATTAGGTGGAGGAAGCAAGCTGGAACCAAAGAGATAAAGACATCGTACAGAAGGAAAGAGGAAAGTAGGGGTGCCCACGTTGCTGTCATTCAAATCCCTGATTCCAGTGACGCCCGAAGCCCTCCCATCCCCGCAGCGCTGCCATTCCGGAAGTCACGTGAACCGCCCTTAGAAACATCAAAACATACCCTGCTTGCCAAGCAAGTTCAAACTGGGTTTCTACCACTTGGCATCAAGAGTCTTCACTAATATAACGGCCTAACGTTATACCTTCATTGCTATAAAGTTGGGCATAAATGATTTTTATAAAAATTGTTTTAAATCTTGTATTTACATTGCACTTCACCATTTTCTAAGCATCTCTGTTATACACATCTCTTTTGACGTGTAAAAATAATTGGGTGAGATGGGTAAAGGAGCCTCTACTCTGTTATTTTAAAATAATAATGAAAGATTAAAAAAAACAATAAGACAAAGAATCATTTAAATTTTGCCTGAGGTCACACAGCTAGTGAGCGCAAAACTGGAGTTGCACCCCAGTCTTCTCTCAATCCAGTGCTCTAAGTCCAGAATCCTGGCCCTCTGATACCCAGCCTCATGTTCAATGTGTCCCTTTAGGCCTGTGCACAGATGTTGAATATTCTAGAGAGACTGGCTCTTGAAAGGAAACCTTTCCCCAGTGTAAACAACTACCTTCTAATTGGCCTATTTTGTAAATGTGATTTTTTAAAAAAAAAAAACAGTATTTCCTTAATACCAGGTATGCTTGCGCTGCAATAATTTTACTTACCAGAAGATAATAAAGAATTAGTGACACCTTGTGGCAAAAACACATTAATTTGTGAGCTACTACCATCCATTTTCAGTTGAGAGACTTGTCCAAAGGCCTTATACCCTTCACTAAGTAGTTAAGACAATAGCAAAACTTCTGGAAAGAGTAATCTATGGTTGTAGACTCTGCTTCTCACAACTAAAACTGTCCTCCCCTTGTTCCACTTGGGCTCAGTTCCCACCACTTCACGGAAACTGCTATTTTTGTCAAGTTCACAGACAACTTCCATGTTGGCAAACCCAATGGTTACTTCTCAGTTCTCATCTTACTTAACTTCCCGTATTTGACCAGGCTGACCCCACCGGTCCTGAAACTTCTGGTTTCAGCAAGACCACACTGTTTCTTTTTAACTTCTAAAGTCTCCAAAGCCTCTACATGTTCATGAGCACCAAATTCTTATCTCTAGCCCCAACCTTTCCACCAAACTCCAGGCTCACATCTCTAGCCTACTCCCGTGATACATCCATTTGATGCCCAAAGCATTTCAGAATGAACATGCCCAAAACAGAACTCCTGATTTCCTACTCCTTCCACCCAGTCGGCTGCGTCTCTGTAAATGACATGATTATCACGTCATTTTGCTCAAGCCAAAAACTTAGCAGTCACCCTTTGTTCCTTTATTCCTCCCCTCCATCTAATCCATCAGTAAATTACCTAAATTCATTCTCCAAAGTATCCCAAACGCACCCCTTCTCTCCACCTTCCCTGCCATCACCCTGACTCAAGCCACACCCTCTCTCTAACCTGCAACGCCTTCCTGACTCATTTCGTACCCTTACCTCTTACAATCCTTTCTTCACAGAGCGATGGGTGACCTTTGTACCCGCTAACTCAGATCGGGTCATCCCCCCACCTTAAAACCTTTGAACAGCTCCCCATAATCCAAGGTCCTCCCCCATCCCACAAGGCCCTAACGGGCTTTGGCTCCTCACTACCTCTAAAAACTCACTGCCAAGCTCTCTTCCGCCTTCAGGACGGGACCGTGCACCAGCTCCTCCCCTCTGCCTGTGCTGCTGTCCCCCAAACTCCATGTGGTTGCTTCCTTCTTATGTCATACGGGTCTCAAGGTAAGTATTACCTCCTCAGGGCTTGTCTTAGAGCTAATCTAAAGCAGCTGCTCAGGCACTCCTTACCATAACACCCTGCTTTGTTTCCATCGCAGCTTTTATCATTCCCCCCAAATTTTCTTCTTTCTTGCTTTTTTGGTTTACTTGCCTGTTATCTGCCTCTACCTATCCCTAGCTCCCACTAAAGTGCCTGGTACAAGGAAGTTGCTTGATGTGTCTTGAATAATGAACTGTCATAAGTTCTCTCTTGCATTTTCTTACCTATGCTCAGAAAATTTCAGAAACCACAGCCATTCACTCATTTTTTAAAAACTCTAAAAGGATAAGATGCTTCCTTTTCTTTTCCTTGGAAAAACTATACATCTGTGCTATTCATTCATTCATTCACGCATTCACTCAACAAACTATTATAGACAAACATTACAAATAGGATACAATCCCTACCCTCAAGGAATTCATGGCCTAATTGTGGAGGCAAACATGTCAACACATCATTATGAATATCACTTGATAAGTAAAAGATAGAAATTGCTTGAGGACTATGGAGAGTCTAACAATATTTGAGACTGGAAAAACAGGCAGTAACCAGACAGTGAAGGCTCAGCATGTTTAAGGAGTTTGAACTCATAGGGCAAAGTGGTGACAGAAATATTTGAGGAGGGAACTAGCACGGTCAGAGTTGCACTTCAGATAGATCATTCTCTGATTGCACAGAAGATACAACTTAGGCTGTATGGGTCTCGTCAAAGGCTGGTAAGAATAGTAAGAATGCAAAGAAGAGGACTCAGAATCAAGAAGCATTTAGGAGGTAAAATGGGCACGGCTTGGTGATTATTTGGGAGATACATATATATATATGAGAGAGAGAGAGATACACAGCAAAAGAGGTGGAGGGATGGGAAGAGAACAACCACCGTAAGCTGATATGTTAGTGCACAGGTTCTAGAGTCAGACAGATAAGGGTTTAAATCTTGGTTCGGTCACTTACTTGCTGTATGACATTAACATCCTTAAGCTTCAATTTCCTTGTAAGTTAAATATAAACAATATGACAACTAACCTCAAAGGGTCATTGTATGAAATCACATATGCAAAGTGCTTAGCATAGCGCCTGCTATATCAGAAACCTCCATGAATTGTTAAGGGGTTTTAAAATTACAGATCCTCCTCGACTTACAATGGGGTTATGTCTCAAGAAACCCATCGTAAGTTGAAAATATCATAAGTTGAAAACGCATAACCTAACAAACATCACAGCTTATCCTAGCCTACCTTAAACGTGCTCAGAACATTTACATTAGCCTACAGTTGGGCAAAACCATCTAACACAAAGCCTATTTTACAATAAAGTATTGAAAACTTCATGTAATTTGTGGAACACCTTACTGGAAGTAAAAAACAGAATGGCTGTAACTGTATCAGTTGTTGACTCTCCTATCATGCCTCACGGGGAGCTGTGGGTCACTGTCTCTGCCCAGCATCATGAGAGAGGATGGTCCCACATACTGCTAACCTGGGAAGAGATCTAAATTCAAAGTAAGGTTTCTACTGGATGCTATTGCTTTCACAACATTGTAAAGCCAAAAAATCATAAGTCGAACCACTGTCATTGGGGACCATCTGTATTACCAATCTACCTGAATCTGTGATCATATACCTACTTTTTCTCCAATGCTATGGATGAACTGTCCATGCTTCTAGACAAGGTCAATCCCTCTACTTGTGGGTAAGAGCCCATCCCTTCTTGCCTACATCCTTACATCCATTCCCTCTCTCTCCTACATCATCCATTCTGCCCTCTCTACTGAATCACTCCTTTAAATAAACACATATACAGTTAATTCTCCCATTAAAAAATAGAAAACCTTCTCTTGACCCAACTTCCTTTTAGCTACCACCTTAGTTCCTTCTTTTCCTTTGTGGCAAACCTCCTTGAGTCACAAATTTCTCTCCTCCCATTCTCTTCTGAATCCATTATAACTGACCTTTCTTCTCCATAACTCTACTGAAGGTGTGCTTTCCCAGATCACCTCTATGTTGCTAGATCCAATGTTCACAACTTGCTTAACTTCTGAATAGGATCAGACATCGCTGACTACTCCCTTCTCCTTGAAACACTTTCATCACTCGACTCCCAGGTGACCAAACTGTCTTCAATTTCCTCCATCTCTCTGATCACCTTTTTCAGTCTCCTTTGCTTATTCCTTAACTTTCCAACCTCTAAATATGCTCAAGGCTCATCTCTCTATACTCCCTTGATAATCTCATCAAGCCTCATGGCTTTAAATGCCACCTATATGCTATTGAGTCAAAAATCCACATCTCTACTCTGGACCAATCCCCTGAAACCCTAGACTCCCATATCCAACTCCTACTCAACATCTCTACATTCAGATGACTAACACGTCTCTCAAGCTTAATGTGCCCAAAACTGAGCTTCCAATGCTGCCCCCGCAATCTGCTCCTTCCCAGTGTTCCCTGTATCAGTAAACGGAAACTTCATTCTTGGCATAACTTCTAGCTATGACTTAGTAGCTTGAATCAAACAAACACTTCTATAGGAATTAGGAATATCTGTTGCTGAAAAGAAAAATAAAACCAAAGGATAAGAGTAAAACAAAAACCAAGAAAAGCTGAAAAAACAAAACAAAACAAAAACCACACAGGCGATTTGAAGACACTGGAGAGCAACCAAGCCAGTGAGGACATAAGGGATTGGGATCCCAGGGAGAAGAAAAATACATAGTGATAGAGAACTTCTCCATTGCTTTTTCTCCTGGGGCATTTACTGAGTTTCTGAGCACAGCACTTAGTGCAAGCAGAAAGCAGTGACCCAGAAGTGTCAGGAGTCTTTCAGATCTGGGAAGATAAAAGCTAGAGTTGAGAACTTTAGACAGGTCTTAAAGGGACAAGACCCCAGAGACAGGGGGACCACAGAGAAGTAAATTGGACAATTTGCTTGACAATTTGCTTAATTTCCTTTTATCTTTGAGACATTTGGTTAATTCTAATCTGCAAGGACACTAGAAATCAAGATACCAAGCAGGTGCTAAGTGGTCAAAAAGCTAAGTAGACCTTTCCACAATCTCACAGAGCTGGGAATACAAACTTACAGAGTTCAAGGCCCCCCAAGATGGGGACCCGTTAAAATGCTAGGTTTTCTGTTGAGATTCTTAGAGGCCTATGGTCTGGAATAAGGGAAAACCAGAAATCGATCAGTCCTCCCAAAGCCTGAATCCTTTATTAAATGTCAACTCTGCCAGCTGAGTAAAATTAAATCCTCTGAAGAAAAACAACATAAGCCAGAGCGTCTCTGCATTTTTTTCTACACAATGCCCGACATTTAATCAAAACCCTTAGAGTCATCTTTAACTCGTTTCTTTCTCTAGCCCCCCACTTCTAGTCCATCTGTTTCTATGCACATCAGACACAATTTAAATGTCACTTTCTCCTTTGGCCCATTCAGAAACCACCTCAAAATTAAGAGATCAGACCTAAAATCTTCATTCAGTGTTTTTACCTCTCGCATTTACCATATACCTTTATGTTAGTGTTTATACAATGCCTACATCTGCTTTAGACCATAAGCTTCAAAGCACAGGAGGGATCTCGATCTTAATAGAATGCCTTATCATTTACGAGATACAGTTCTACCAATTTTACTCTTAACTCTTTTAATCCTCATGACAAACTCTTAAGAGATAAATTCTATTACCCCTATTTTGCAAATTAGCAAGATGAAGCACAAAAACATTACCTTGCCAGAGGTTACAGGGCTAGTACGTTGCAGAACCTGCATTTAAATCCACACAGCACTTAACTGAATTGAAGAACGCAAACGCAAATGCAAATAACCGATCGCTCAGGGATGCCTAAACTTCACTTACACAAACCAATATTCCTACATTGCCAGTACTAAAACCAATCCATTGCGTTTCTAAGGGCAGACTCACCCCATGATGCTTCATTCTTCAGGGCAAAGGGGGCCTAAAAGACTCAAGAAAGTGCCCACCCTTTCCCAAAATGAGACGTCGGTGGGGCAGGCCTTCACGCTCCGTGCGCCCGAGGGTCCCTTGTAGGACTAGCAACAGAGCGGTAAGCAGAGAAGGCGGAGAATGCAGACCAGCTGCGGAGGACGGCGGCAGGCGGCCCCTGGGGCGGGAGAGGTGGCGGTGCTGGGAGGCACCAGGGAAGCCCTGGCCCGGCCCTGGCACGTAACAGAGCTAGGAGCCCGGGTGCCACGCGTGTGCGACCGTAGGTGGACAGCCCGAAGTAGAGGCGCGGCGTCACTGCCGGGAGAAGCAGCCGAGGGCGGCCCCCGAGGAACGAGGCCTGGGAGAACGGCGCCAACACAGGCCCCGCAAAGCCACACTCAAAAGTGGGACCGGGGACCACGCCGTCCTCCTCAAGCCTCCGCGGGGGTCTGCCACGCCCGCCTCCTTCACGCGCAGGTGCATCTACAAGGTAGACTTGGGTGGGCGGAGTCAAGACCGGAAATGCCCCGGCGCACTGGTCTTCCCCCGAAACCCTCCAGCAGGAACTTCCCTGAGGTCCCGCTTCCAGCCGGAACGCTGGGTTGCTGGGCAACCGGTGCGGGTGGCGCCGGCGGGCTCAGTGCTGCACCGAGTAAGCCGAGTGTAGCTCCCACCTCCTGCCCTGGCAACTTCCCGTCCCGCCCGCTTCCCTTCTTGCCGCCTCTCCTTGCGTCGCGGAATCCCTGCCCTTGGCACTACGTGCACCTCTCCGGCTCCCACGACACTTTTGTGGCCACCTGCTTCGAACCCAAACTTCACCGAAAGCGAAGCGGTCTGACCCTGGGCGTGGCCTGCACGTTGACGGACCGCGCCTCTCCAGCCATGGCCACCTACACCTACACCAGCCGGCCCCGGGCCCTGCCTGGCCGGCGCCGCTGTTACCGGGACGACCAGATGCAGCAGTGAGTGAGCCAACCAACCCCTCTGTGGTCTCCACCCCCACCCCCCCACGTCCCGGGGCCGCGGGGTCCTGGCCCCTTCGCCCTGGCAAAACCTGCCTATGCTGCTTTCCCTTCTCTACACTCTGCGAAATATAAAATTTCCTCCCCTAAAGAACTCTCCCGTGGTGTGGAGAACTGAAGCAAGAAAGGGCAAGAAATCATGCTGGCATGATTGATAACATGTGGACGGAACCGACTTATTTCACTAAGTTTGAGTCAAGTCATGTTTACTGTTGGCCGACTATGTGCCATGCAAGCACCTTCTAGGGGCATTTACAGACATTTTCTTACGTAGTCCCCAGTGCTGTGACCTTGGTCTATAACTCCATTATGCAAATGAAGAAACTGAGGTAAAAAGGTGTCACACAGGGCTTCCCTGGTGGCGCAGTGGTTGAGAGTCCGCCTGCCGATGCAGGGGACACGGGTTCGTGCCCCGGTCCGGGAGGATCCCACATGCCGCAGAGCGGCTGGGCCCGTGAGCCATGGCCGCTGAGCCTGCGCGTCTGGAGCCTGTGCTCCGCAACGGGAGAGGCCACAACAGTGAGAGGCCCGCGTACAGCAAAAAAAAAAGGTGTCACACACAATAGCGTGTCCAAAATGGGAGCCAACTAAAGCTGTTTCCACAGCAGTCTTTGGACAGGAATCAGGTTATCCTAACATGCTGGACCCCAAATTGTACTTTTACATTCATCAGTATTTTCAAATATTCAAATATCCATATTTGGAAAGGGCGTTAAACGTTATGGTTCTCTTAAAGTTCTTGCCGTAAGCCTCAAATTTTGGAATCAGCAGAACTTTACAAGAATTCAGGCTCCATGCAAGCAGGAACCTTTGTGACTTTTGTTCACTTAAGACTCTGCCTGACACATAGCACTCAGCACAAATTGTTGAATTAATGGCTGAACAGGAGCAGTGTAGCTCTTGATGCTTATTTCAAACAGAGTCTAAATTCATAATTATCTTATTCTGACAATAAAGACTTTTTTTTTTTTTTTCTTTTTTGCTGTACGCGGGCCTCTCACTGTTGTGGCCTCTCCCATTGCGGAGCACAGGCTCCGGACGCGCAGGCTCAGCGGCCATGGCTCACGGGCCCAGCCACTCCGCGGCACGTGGGATCTTCCCGGACCGGGGCACGAACCCGCGTCCCCTGCATCGACAGGCGGACTCCCAACCACTGCGCCACCAGGGAGGCCCAAGACTTCTTTTATAATAAATGTCTACCACTTTAAGAAAGCCAAAACAAGGAAATTTAAATTTAAATTATTTATATTATAAAAGGATTCAATTTTAAAAGGGACTCCTTTGAGAAATACTTCCCGGTGCCTTTAAGTGGTTGCTTACAAATCCTTCCTATTAAATCACACCAACAGTTGAAATAAGAATCAATGGTGGTTCATTAGGAACAATTTCTTTTTTTTTATAGAGTTGGTTGATTGGTATATTCAAGTAATCTGTTGATTCAAGCCTTTGGAAGGAGTTCTTTTATATTATGTCTTTGATTTTTCAGTTTAAAATTATCCTTATTGGTGATTTTCAATTTATAAAAGTAATATATGCTTGTTGAAGCAAATGAAGAATACAAAATAAGGGGGAATAAAGGCAGAGTTAATTATCTCCCACCGACCTCTACTCCCACTTTCTTGTTGTAACCAAATTTAACAATCTTGGGCTTCCCTGGTGGCGCAGTGGTTAAGAATCCGCCTGCCAACGCAGGGGACATGGGTTCGATCCTCCCCTGGTCCGGGAAGATCCCACATGCCGCAGAGCAGGTAAGCCCGTGCGCCACACCTACTGAGCCTGCGCTCTAGAGCCCGTGAGCCACAACTACTGAGCCCACACACCACAACTACTGAAGCCTGCGCGCCTAGAGCCCGTGCTCCGCAGCAAGAGAAGCCACAGCAATGAGCCCATGCACCACAACGAAGAGTAGCCCCCGCTCACCACAACTAGAGAAAGCCCGTGCACAGCAAAGAAGACCCAATGCAGCCAAAATAAATAAATTTTTAAAAAATCTTATTCTTCCACACCTCCTTGCTTGTTCACTCATACAGGAGCATATGCACATATGTATAGAAGGTTTATTTCCAAAGTAGAATCATACTACACACATTAATCTGCAGTTGGCTTCCCCCTATTTTATAAGCTCTAATTCCTTTTTTCCCTAATTTTTTTATGTATACATGCACATACATATCTAATCTTTTAATAATTATCCTATCACTCATGCCTGTGGGTTTTCTTAGTACAGCCTTATTCCCCAGCCCCTTCCCTTGCAAACCTACTCTCCCTCTCCTGCCCCCAAACCATGTTAATGACTTTGAATGAATACTTCTGTACTTTTCTCCAGGCTCACATGTTTATGTACACGTGTATAAATATATACATACACATACACAGCTACAAGGGCTTTACTTCATAGCAGTGGTAACATACACAGTTCTCAACATCTTCCTTCACTCACTTAATTCTTTGTGGAAATTCCTCCAATTATTTTTAATAGCAGCATGATATCCCCTGATACCATATGTTATTAAAATTTTCCACTATTGATAGATATTCAGTTCACTTCAAGTTTTTACCACAAAGAAGGAAGTTTCAGTAAATAGCCTTATGTACTGGCTTTTATATATCTATGACGCAGATTCCCAGGGTGGGATTGTTAAGTCATGTGTTTTTTTAATACAGACAAATGGAACAAAATATCTTTCCTCCAGAAATGTTTAAACGTATCCTTTTTCCCACATCCTCTCCAGCAATAGGTGTTATGGACTTTTTTTTCTTTTTGTCTTTGATATCATAAAAACAAAACCAAAATTTATCCTCACTATCACTTTTAATTAGCACTAGGAGGCTTTAATCAAGTAAGCATTATGTTTGGATTTTTCCATTCTGAAAGATCACTGGCTACAGTGGATAGAAATGTTGGAAAGAAATGTTGTTCCACACAGTTAAGAGACTAAGAGACTTCTGCAACAGTCCCAGTAAACGATAGTGGTGGCAGTGAGCAGTGGATGGATACCAGAAAGATTTGGGGGGTAGAATCAATAGGATTTGCTGGTTGTAGAAAATGGGGAAGAGGCAAGAGTCATGGATGACTCCCAGGCTTCTAAACCAATTGGGTGATTAGTAGTACCATTTAATGAAATAGAGAACACTACAGAAGTAACAAGTTGGAGTGGGAAAATGATAATTAGTTCAATTTTGAGGTTGCCTTTGAGACATTTGAGTGAGATGTCATCAGGCATGTCAACTGGCTGTACAGTCTGGAGCTCAGAGGAGAGTTCTGAGCTAAAGATAAAATTGGGAGTTTTAGGTATATGGACATTAAGTGAAGCCTTGAGAGTGGATGAGGTCAACTCAGGACAAGAGAAGACTGAATCATAAGGAAATTCTTCAGTGGGGGGAACTAGCAAATACCTGGCTGAGAAAGGAGTCAGAGAAAAAGCAGAAGAGCGTTCAGAATAATATGGTGGTATCAGGGAGGCCTGGGATGGAGAGCACTTCAGCGGGGAAGTGGCCGGCTGAGCCGAACACTGTCCAGGAGTCGAGTAAGATGAGCAGTGAAGCATGTCTGGGTTTTGAGTAATATGATGCCAGGCTATCAGGTAGTGGTTTCAGTATGTGATAAACAAGCAATTTACTACCCCTAACAGAATCATTTCTGAGAGAGTACTGTTATTGGTACAGGTCGCTATTTGGTTTCATAACCACAAATGGCATATCGTCTACAGAATTTCAAATGAAAATATCAGCTGTGTATTTTTCACTATTGATCATTCTGACCTCTGAAGTTAAAATTTTATTAATATTTTAAAAATATCATTTTAAAATATCTTGGAGGTTAAAGAACAATAATAAATGTAACTTATGTTTTAAGCCTGATTCTGTTAATGTAACTTTTCAATTCTGGAATCAAAATGTTTTCAGTCCTTTAGAGCAAGCCCCATTTCACCTGGGCTCTTTTCAGGTTTGTTAAGTAGTCTAACAGATTTGCATCCTAAATCTAGCTCCACCTCTCACTAGCTAGGTGACCTTGGTCAGATTCCTTTCTGGGTTTACTTTCTCTTCAGTCAAATGGCAACCATCATTCCCAACTTGAAGCTTATTGTGAGCAATAAATAATATCTGTGAAGCACCTGGCTTTATAATAAACATTCCATTTGTCTCCTTACTTTATGGACTGTGCTAAAAAAAAAATCAATTAAAGTATTTTCATCTTAAATGAAAATATTTTCATTTCTAAATCCTATTAAAAATGAGTTGACTTCAGACAGAGAAAGACAAATATGACATCACTTATATGTGGAATCTAAAGAAGTGATACAATTGAACTTATTAACAGAACAGAAATAGACTCACAGACATAGAAAACAAACTTATGATTACCAAAGGGGAAAGGGGGGAGAGGAATAAATTGGGAATTTGGGGTTAACAGATACACATTACTATATATGAAATAGATAAACAACAAGGACCTACTATATAGCACAGGGAACTACATTCAATATCTTGTAATACCTTATAATGGAAAAGAATCTGAAAAAATATATATATATGTATAATTGAATCACTTTGCTGTACACCTGAAACTAACACAACACTGTAAATCAAGTATACTTCAATTTTAAAAAATGAATTGACTTCATAGATACCAATACTCTATTACAGTCATTATTTAGAATTTGCTTTTTTACAGAGCTGAAGAACCTATGCATTACGGAAACATAATGTATGACAGAAGGGTGATCCGAGGCAACACTTATGCTCTGCAGACAGTACCACTGGTAAGTATAATTTGAATAGTATAACACAGAGCGTTCTTGTGGTGAAGGACCAATTTTTGTTTCTTTTAATTTCTAATCTGTTATAGACTAACACATTTATGAAATAAAATAAAGATGAATTGCTAGAAAAATGAAATGAAAAAAAAAAAAAGACATGCAAAATACAAACCAGATAGTGGTTGCCAGGGATGGGGGAATAGGGAGTAGTTATTTAATGGGTATGGAGTTTCCTTTTACAAGATGAAAAGAGTTCTGGAGATGGATGGTGGTGACGGTTGCACAATGTGAATGTAGTTAATGCCACTGAACTGTGCACTTAAAAATGGTTAAGATGGTAAATTTTATGTTATGTGTATTTTACCACAATTAAAAGTATTTTTAAAAATACAAACCCCAATTTTTTACTAGGTTAATAGAACTGTGGAGATCTATTCTAAAAGTTTCCAAATGTTTACTCTCAGTTTCTATAATTAAATTGTTATAGACCAGTTCAAATAGCTCACAGACAACACGAGTCTGAGGACCACACTTTCAGTAGCACTGGTCTAATATATTTAGGTTTGTTTAAATTATCTCATGCTCCAATACTGTTATCATTATTTAATCAAAAAGTCTGAATTATGCTTCTTTTCTTTAGTTCACTCAACAAATATTTATTGAGTTTTAAGTCCTGTGCTGGGTATGTAGGATACAGAGATGAGTAAGATATAGTGTGATATTAAGAATGATTTCTTGGGGATTGACATATGTGCTCTAATATGTATAAAATAGATAACTAATAAGAACCTGCTGTATTAAAAAAATTAAATTTAAAAAAAGAATGATTTCTTGGCACAGAAATGAAATATAGTTAACTTGTAAACACTATTTGACATATAAATGCTTAACACCACATGGGATGTATGGGATGTTAGACATTCTGAATCAGCATATATCAAAATCACCTAGAAAACTCAAAAATATATATGCTTCAGCATACCATGCATCTACTGCATTAGAACCTCCAAAAGTTGGACATAGGGGTATGTAGTATTAATAAACTTCCCTGGGCCATTCTGGTACAGCCAGTTCAGGGGCCAGCATTTAGAAACAATAGCTCAAACATGTGATATAGACATGTTCCAGCATTTTCTTGTGGCAGTAGCAATGAATACTGCCAGACCTCAAACAAGAGTAGAATGGAGAATCACTGCTTTTTTAGTCCTTTTTAAAAAAATTAATATTATGATGATTTGGTACATTTTTTTTTAGTTCTTTAGTCAGTTCATCAACACCTCACTTTAAAAGTATACTCAGACTTCCAGTTCCAGACATGTAGGAATTCACCAATTCCTTCCTATTCCTCCTTTTACAACTAAAAAACCCTGGATGTAGCACCACAAACAAACAGGAAGATTCTGAAAGGTAGAAAGAAGAAAGTGGACTGGCTAGGAACCTCTGGACTTGAACAACATGGCAATGAGTCCATGGGTTTTCTTTTTGCCTCTCACATATCCCAGAGTGCCAGAGAAGCCTGCAACCTGCAACCACGAACACCCTGGAACCTGGCACACCCTAAGAAAAGCCTGCTCCCTCTGTCCAAAGGTAGAGGGTGGCCTCGTGCAACAGAAACCTTCTTACCATTGTAGCCCTCCTCCAGCCACACACCAATGGATAAACCGCCCTGCCCCTCCACATGGCCATTGGTGAGGCTAAGGTGGAGAGCTGGACCTTTTAACATCTCCACGTGACAGCAACAATACGAATCAGTCCTCTGATTAATCCATGGAGTTGGTGTCAACAAGGGCAGAGCAGGAGGCTGAAGTGCCACCTCACCCGGGGCAGTGAGGTGGTAAGAGATGGTATAAATGGATACCCTACTTTTTCTGGGGTGGCATCAGCTGAGCCAGGAGGGAGCTGAATTTTCAACCCTACCTGACGGCAACAAGGAGGAACAAGGTAGTAAGAGGCAGTGCTAGCCAGAACTCAACTCCCCTACACTCCAACGCTAGTGTCAGTGGAGCATAGCAAGGAGCTGAACTATCACCCCCACCTGGCACCAGTGAGGTGATGCAGGTTGGCACCCTGCTTTCACTGCATGGTGGTAAACTTTCCTCTCCACTCACACCTGTGCACTAAAACAAAAGGGGTGACTTCCTGCTAAAACGATTAAGACCCATAGTCTCACAGCATAATACCCAACATGTCCAGAAGACAATTTAAAAATCACTCAATTGTACCAAGAACCAGGACAGTCACAACTTGAATGAGAAAAATCAATCAAGAGATGACAACACCAAGATGACTCAGATGTAGGAGTAACCTGACAAGACTTTTAAAGTGGTCATCATAAAAATACTTCAATCAAAAATGAACAATTATGAACTTTCTTGAAACAAATGGAAAAAAATAGAAAATCTTTGCAAAGAAACAGACAAGATTAAAATGAACCAAATGGAAAATATAGAACTGAAAAATACAATAACCAAAATAAAAACCTCTCAGATGGACTTATTGGAGATGACATAGGAAACAGTCAGTCAATACAGAAACAAATCAGTGGAATTACCTGGTCTGAAGAACAGGTAGAAAATAGACGCCTGCCCCCAAAAAAGCCTCAGAGATCTGAGGAACAATAACAAAATATCTAAATTCAGTCCCAGGAAAGGAGGAAAAGTGTGGGATTTGAAAAAATACTCAAAGAAATAGTGCCTGAAAATTCCACGAGTTTGACAAAAGGCATAAACCTACAAATTTTCACCAAGACACATCAAAATCAAACTTCCAAAAGCAAAAAACAAAAAAAGTCTTGAAACCAAGATTAGGGAAATACAAATTAGAGAAATACAAATTAAAACCACAATGATGTAACTACACACCTGTTAGAAAAGCTAAAATTTTAAAATAATAGTAAGATGAAGTGCTTGTGAGGATGTAGAGCAAATGCAACTCTGGTAGATTGCAGTTTGAAATGTAAAATGGTACATTGACCCTAGAAAATCGTTAAGTGGCTGCTTATAAAAACTAACAAGCACTTACCATTCAAGTCCACAATTTAACTCTTAGACATTTATCCCAGAGAAATGGGAACATATGTTCACATATTAACCTGTTCACAAATGAACATTTGTAGCAGCTTTATTCATAATAGCCAAAAAACTGAAAAAACCAAGTGTCTTTCAGTAGGTAAATGGTTAAACAAACCTGGTACATTCATGCAATCAAGCACTGCTAACAAAAAGCCATGAGGGCTTCCCTGGTGGTGCAGTGGTTAAGAATCCGCCTGCCAGTGCAGGGGACACAGGTTCAAGCCCTGGTCTGGGAAGATCCCACATGCCACGGAGTAACTAAGCCCGTGCGCCACAACTACTGAGCCTGCGCTCTAGAGCCCGTGAGCCACAACTGCTGAGCCCATGTGCTGCAACTACCGAAGCCCATGCGCCTAGAGCCCGTGCTCTGCAGCAAGAGAAGCCACTGCAATGAGAAGCCTGTGCACCGCAACAAAGAGTAGCCCCTGCTCGCAGCAACTAGAGAAAGCCAGAGTGCAGCGGCGAAGACCTAACCCAGCCAAAAATAAATAAATACATAAATTTTTTTTAAAAAAAGGAATGAACTATTGATACAGGTAATAACCTGGGTGGACCTCAAGGACATTATGCTTAGTGAAAAAAAGGCAATCTCAAAAGGTTACATTCTGAATGATTCCTTGTATATAACATTCTTAAAAAGACAAAATCTAGAGATGGAGAACAGAATTGAAGGTGGGACTTGGAGAAATATAAAAGAGGCTCCTTTGGGGCAATGAGATAGGTCTCTATCTTTATTGTGGTAGTGGTTACACAAATCTATATATAAAATCATATAGAATAATATACACAGACACAAATCAATGCCTGTAAAAATTGTGAAAACCGAGTAAGATCTGTTAATATCTTATATGTTAATTTCCTGATTTTGATATTTTGTTATAATTGTATAAGATGTCACCATTGAAAGAAGCTGGGTGAAGCATACACAGGACGCTATGTACAATTTTTGCAAATTTCTGTGAATTATTTCAAAATAAAACTTTTTTAAAAAGAGATTATAACTAGATCTGAAACAGTTAAGTTAGGCAATGCATTTCTAAAATGAACTTGTTGTATTTCTGTTACCCTAAATCTTTCAAGGCTGACATTTATAATTCTATTACATTAAAAAATAGAAATAAATCAAGCATGATATTTATAATAATGTAGAATATACACATTATACAAAGGAAAAGTCCTCCATTGAAGAATCCCAAAATGATATTAGTAATTGTATTAGAAAAATAAAACTGTAGGTGATATTTCTTTCTTTTTGGTAAAGATATTTCTTTCTTTTTGGTGGTTATTTTATAATAAAAGGAAATGATAACTATGTAAGGGAAGAGCTATTCTATGACAGGTATTGTGTTAGACTTGTTACATTATCATCTGATTTGTTCCTTATAATCTAAAACTTAACAGATGTTATTCCCATTGTACAGATGAGAAAACTGAATATCTGAAAATGTGGGTTATTAGTCCAAGCTTTACTAATCCTAGTAATTAATAAATTAAGGAGTTGGAATTTGAGCTTCAGAGCCAATGCTCTTCTTTCCACTATATAATGTGAATATGGGGAAAATTTACGATAGGTAGTGTTAAGTTAGGAAAACAGTATAAAATGTATGGTATCACCACAACTTCACAAACACTGTATGCATTTCAATAGCAGTAGCCATTGTATTAGGAAGATGGGATTATAGGTAATTTTCTTTTTTCTTTTTTAAAAAACTACAATTTCAATTAAAATGTTTTTAGAAGTCTAATTTTAAATATTAAAAATTTTCATGTAAAGTACTTTTATATTTCTCCTTTTCTTTTCATATTTACCTTGAGATAAGATAAGTTAGCTATAGAGAAGGACTACAGAATTAGATATGAATATGAAATCAAGGACTGCCACATATTGCAGGACTACTGTGAATAATTATACTTTTAATCCCTTAGCTACTATTTTGTGCACTTGGACAGGCTTCGTTTGGACTGAGGATATTTTCTTTGTGAGCTAATATAGTTTTTAAGGAAATTCTGTCCATGAAATCAGATTTTTAAAAAATTCGAGCGCTTTTCAATTTCTTAACTACACATTAAAATTTACTGTGACTGAATGGTTGTATCGGTTTACTAGGCCCCAGAGGAGTTCATGGTAAAAATCCTTGAATGAGGAAAAACAATTTATTAGATGGGATTCTGCACCCATTTTAATTAACAGTCATAAATTGAAGTTACTTTATATGTTTTGTCAGATACCTTTGTAATTACCAGACAAAGTTCAAATAAATTTTTAATCATCAAGTCACTGATGATAATCAAGAGGCATTCTCTGACAGAGGCTTTTATACCATCCAGGAATCACTTTTGGAACAGCAGTCCTATATGCTTTGAGAAATATTTTCTAAATTTTAGAAGCCTTTTCTGTCACTCAGCCTGAGCAGCCCGATCCTGCAGAGATTCAGAGACAGCAGCAGGCTAAGAGGAGGGCTCTTGCCAAAAAACGAGCCCAAGAAGAGCTCAGACCACGAACGCCCGAACCCGTGGAAGGCAGAAAGCATGTAGATGTACAGACAGGTATGTGGGCCCGCCATTGGCATGGTGGCTCCTGGGTGTGCTTGGTTTTCTAAGTCAGTTCATTTTATTTGGCCTTTATATTATTTATGTGTCTGTTATGCTGTCCAGTACTTCCCCAGTCACATGGTAGGAGAAGTCCCTTCATTAAACAAACTCATAGACTATATATTATTATTATATTGGGTATGGCTGCACGTATGAGATGGGGTTTTTGAAAAAAGAATTTAATGACCAAATTAAGTTCTCTCTTAGCCCTTTTCACATATTCTATTCTCAAACTGGCATTATTTCTTACTTTTTATAGCCCAACATGAATCAGTGTTGGACCAACAGGAGAGGACAGCAATCTAGTTTTATTTTGGTGTTTTGTCTTTTGAGGGGAGTAAACCCATTTAGATCTGAGTCCCCCACTTCTCTCACCATGGCCTCTTCTTGTCTCTCCTTTTGTTCTCCATTCGCTTTGCTTACTCCCCAGGGCCATTCGGGCTTTCCTAGGCTAGTGCCAGGCTTTTCCTCTTGTTTGACTGTTGTCAGCTGTGGAGGCTTACCTAGATCTATAGGGTCTAGCTGTGTTGTTGATAGAATCTTGATAGTCAAACAGTACTTGGTGTTCTCCTTGGACCAGTGTAACTACTCGGCATTCACCTTGCACCCTGCCAAGATGGTGAGTAGATTCATCTGAGATATTTCTGGATAATAAGGATGAAAGGAAGAGGACCATTCCATGTTTTTTCCCTACGTTGAGGCCAAGTGTAGAATGAGTATATGTCTGTGATTAGCCAACATAGTTGTAATTCTGAGAGAGCTAAATTTTAGTGTTTATTTATACCATCAGAATATTAAGTGATGGAATAGCAGGTACTTTTTGTTGAGTATTTCTTATATCTCAGAGACTACACCAGGTCCTTTTCCTATGTATCTCCTTTATTATTACAAAGACTCCATGTGACTGATAATTATGAGCCCTTTTACACATAAAGAAACTGAGGCCCAAAGAGGATGTAATTTGGTTGGGTTCTGTGTTCAACATCTGACTCCGATTCTCATGTTCTTTGCGTGATACCATACTGCCCTTGCCTCATATAAATTATTCCTAAGGTGAAATTTGGTTTCATATGTCTGTTTATAATATGTAGGCTAGAGGGAACATCAGGTAACACAGTGACATGGTGCATAGTTTTTTTAAATATCCAGGAATTTTAAAATCTTTATAAGTTGACTATCTTAGGACTCGTTAAATAAATGGATCGTTAACTTTGCATCCTGTGTTATACTTTGTGTCTTACGTACATCTATGGTTTCATGCTCTTCTTTAGTTCTGTTTTCAAATACAAAGCACAGTGCTTTCTCAACATTTAATTAATGTTCTAGCCTGAGTAACTCTATAGTCTTCCAAATATTATAAAAACGCTTAGCACACTATGTGAATTGAACCCCACGTTTGAGTACTTTTATTCCAAGACTTGTTTTCTGATCCATTCAATTCTATTTTGAAGGGACTGTAGTTTCAAATACTTGGAATAGACCAGAATTTCAAACTCAATGTATATGGTGTTCTCTTAGAATTATACCTTGAAGAAATTGCTGACCGCATAATAGAAGTTGATATGGAATGCCAAACAGATGCATTTTTGGACAAACCACCAACACCGCTCTTTATTCCTGCCAAAACTGGCAAAGATGTGGCCACCCAAATTCTAGAAGGAGAGGTATAGTACATTATTGGACTTCCCTCTATCTTCTTTATAAATAGTTAAAGTTAGGTTTACTTAAAAGCTTGACATGAATACAAACCACTTCACAGTCAAGAAGATTCTACTTACTGCATTTCTTTCCAAATTTATCTATAATAGTTTTATACTGAGCTACCCAGAAATGTTATTTTTTTAATTATTTTTTAACATCTTTATTAGCGTATAATTGCTTTACAGTGGTGTGTCAATTTCTGCTTTATAACAAAGTGAATTAGTTATACATATACATATGTCCCCATATGTCTTCTTGCATCTCCCTCCCAATCCTACCCCTTCTTGCATCTCCCTCCCTCCCACCCTCCCTATCCTACCCCTCTAGGTGGTCACAAAGCCCCGAGCTGATCTCCCTGTGCTATGCGGCTGCTTCCCACTAGCTATCTATTTTACGTTTGGTAGTGTATATATGTCCATGCCACTCTCTCGCTTTGTCCCAGCTTACCCTTCCCCCTCCCCGTATCCTCAAGTCCATTCTCTAGTAGGTCTGCATGTTTTTAAATACCATGATCTCATTTTCCCTCTTTGCTGTTCAGAAATAAAAATTTTTAGAAATGTTTTTAGAATATTTACATATTTAATTTTTGTGCGTTTGCATACTTGCTTAATATATGAATATTAAGGTAGATTTGTACCAAATAAAAGTAATATCTCTGGTATAAAAAGTTCCACTGTTAGTTCCTTGTAGATTACATAAATTGTATGAAGATGATCTATGTTAGGAAAATAATCCTGAAATAATTACATTTTCATATCAGTGTGGAATGCATAAATAGGCCAGTTTATGAAATTGAAGAAGAGAAGGCAGTCCTTATGTACATAATGACTTCAGTGAGATTTAAGATTTGAAGGAATTTGAAAGTGCGGTCGTTGAGATTGGGAAATTAAGTTTTCATAACCTACATAGAAGGGTATATTTGCCTCGAAATCCTAGAGATGAATGACCAAAATATCCGTTATTCTTGTTCCTTTGTTCTTCAAACCGTTATCAAAACGACCAGTAAAAACTGAGCAGAAAAGGCAGAGAATAAGAAAGACGGACATTTCCCTTGGGTTTCAGAGTTTTATCTGAAAATTGTTGAGTATCGAGGTTCATTCTGATGATTGCATAGGTCTTTTTATAACTTAGACTCAATCATTTTTTGCTTGTAAACAGCCTGTGTGCCCTTCAGGCTATTTTGAGGATCAGAAACCATAAATAAAACACCAGCACAGTGTCTGGCACACAGAAGACACTCAATAAATAGTATTCTGTTATTGCTACTCTTCCGGATATTTTTTCACTGAGCCTTTGGTTCATGATTACAATTTTAAACTTGCTTTGTTTTGTGTGTTTAAGCTCTTTGACTTTGATCTTGAAGTTAAACCAATGTTAGAAGTTTTGGTGGGAAAGACCATCGAGCAGTCTCTTCTGGAAGTAATGGAAGAAGAAGAGTTGGCGAACCTGCAGGCCCGTCAGCACGTACATGAGGAGTTACGCAACGTCGAGCTTGCGGAAGTTCAGCGACTTGAAGAGCGGGAGAGACGACACCGAGAGGAAAAAGTATAGAATTTTAGTTTCTCTCTTAGATTTTGGTTATTTAATAGACTATGTTCAAAATCACATGTAGTATGAACAGAGCTCAAGATCTTTGCAAACATATAGAAAAGACCTGTAGTAATTGTTGCTCAGGTCTCTCCTGTAGATCACAGATCTTTCCTGGACTGAATTACGTTTTTAAATTCCACTTTACATAAATGTACCTACACAGAGTTCCCAAAGTTCCTAAATGTAACAATTTAAATTACATATGTTCCAGTGAAAGGCACTCTTAAATATCAAGAGTGCTAGAGAAAGAAATAACGTGAATTTGCCCCAAGTCAGTGGCAGAGAAGGTGGCAGGAAAAAGTGGAGTATCTTTGGGTAGGTGGGCGGTAAGAAGCAGAAGATCTGCCTAGAATTCTGCATCTTATTCTCTGTGGTGAGCCTTGCTCCACATCTGTAGAGTCTACTACTTGTGTCTTTATAAAATATTTATACTTGGGGTCTTTATAGAATATTTCTCTAGATTATAGGTTTTTAGAACCTTTAATAAGAAAAGTTTTAGAATCCAATTTTTAAAATATGCCAGAAACCTCTAGTTAGGAAGCACGAGGCTCAGTAATCTTTAGATAAGAGTCTGTCTGGGTTTGGCAATAACTGTCACCCTGTATTAAACACTGGCTGGATAAATGATGAAGGAGTTCCCAGACACCTGAAAGGGCTCAAAGAGTTTAGCTTACCACGCAGAATAGCTTAGTTGTCGGGACATTTTACCCAAAACCTAGTCAAATGGACTTTCAGTTCTCCTCCAAAGTGAATAATTAATTGTGTAAAGAGCATAGGGCTGATGGTAAAGATTGTGCAAATGCAGGATTATTTGTTCACAATTATAAAATGAACACTGACAGAATTAGCTTTGTTGAAATAATTGGTGAAGACCCTATCAAAAAAAAAGTTAAATTTGTTTATTTACTGTTAGGAAATATATTTTAAAAAATGAAGTCTACAAATCATCTAGATTTATATTTGCTTAAACTTTGAAAATAGATTTAATTAGAAAATATATAAATGTTCCCACTTGTACATAGGAGTAGAGAATAGTTCATTAGCTTCAGAGGTTTCATATGAGCTACAAGAAGCAACAACAACAAAAAGAGGTTTTATAATTTTCTGAACTTTATGAACTCAAAGAATCATTACAAATGAGATAACTTATTGGCCCAAGTTTTTAATCAAAGATATCTAAGCAACTGTAATTTTCATATCAGCAATACTTTAAAATACTAATTAAAAATACATATAAATGTTATTATTCTTTGATTATCAGCCATACAGTCAAACATGTATGTCTTGAAATTATTTTACTTGAAAATGGATCAGGAAACAAATTTTACCTTAAGTTTCATCTCCTCTGAATTCAGTACCTACCTAGCTGTTGAAATTCATTAAAATCTTGATGAAAAACCTGAACTGGTAATAGACACCTCGCTGTTCATTTTTGGATACAAATATAAGTCCAAATTCTTCCCGCTCACTAGAGTCAGCATTTGGGGAAGACGTAATAGCTGAATAACCACCTGTGGTGGCGTTTTTCTCTGGGCAGGAACGTCGTAAGCAGCAGCAGTGGCAGGTGTTTCACAAGCATAAGGAGACTGCACAGAAAATCGCCGCCCGAGCGTTTGCACAGCGTTACCTGGCCGACCTTCTCCCTTCTGTTTTCAGCAGCCTCAGGGATGCAGGCTACTTTTATGATCCTGTTGAAAGAGGTCTGTGGAGGTCTTTGTTAGATTAACTGTCTAACAATAAGCATCCTCTTCATGGTTCAGATTTATCGCGTGCCCATTTTTATTTTGAATTGGAATCTTTCTGAAACAAATTTTAAAATCAATTACAGTTGTTTTAAGAAAGAACTGTTACTAGTAAGAGGTGCATTATAAAGATCTTGATTTTAGGATGTTTACTTTCATTGAGAAACAATATTGGATAGTAGAAAGAAATACGGACTTGATGTCAAAAACTTGAGCTTGAATCCCAGTTTTATCATTAACTAAGCTCTATGACCTTCAGTCTCCTCCTGTGTGACACGAGGATCATTTAGGAGCTAAACGTCATAATGTAAATAAAACCTAAACGCGGACTTTTTCACCCAATACGTACTGCAGCATAGTACAGCCCGTGGTTGGTTGAAGCCGCAGATGCAGACCTGCAGATGCAGAGGTCTGCCTGCGAAGTCATACGCGGATGTTTGGCTGTGCCTGCGGTCAGCAGCCCCAACCGCCATGTCCTTCAAGGGTCAGTTGTATATGTAATCTATATGTGTAAGTAGTTGTCGCTAAGTTTTTCTCAGTAGACTTCCTATTCCAATCAAAATCTCTTTGGGGACAGCTAGTGAGGTTATGTAATGAGGTGTTTATACTATCCCGGGCATTGTATTAAGTGTTGGAGGCTTCAACAACAACCAAACCAACCTGGTCTCTGCCTTGATAGAACCCGTACCTGTTAGCCATCTCCCAGCATCCCCTCAGAGCCACTCTCCTCAGCTTGGTGTGGCCAAACGGAGGGGAAGAGTTGGCACTTTCTCACTGCCGCCCTCCTTCCTCGGGTTCAAAAGCACTTACATCCATGCTGCTTTGTACGCGGGTCCTATTTCAAATGGCTAATACTGTCTGAGGGCAGATATTAGCCATGTCAGTTTTCACCGATGACACACTGAATTCAATACATAAGGGTCAGGTTACAGACAAATATTATTAGTTTACATTTCTATTGTACTTTGCAATTTTTGTCATGTTTTTCACACATGATACCATTTGGCCCATCCGAAAGGGCTGTGAGGGAGGGAGTATGGCAGATTAAGTCCCATTTTTCAGAAGTAGAAACTGAAGCTCAGAGAACTTGAATTGCTCTAGGACACTCGGGGGGTGCTTAGGTCTGCACTGACTGGGACTCTGACTCCAGGTCCAGTGCCCTTGCCATGCTGCCAGCTTCCCGGGGTCCAGCTGGGCCTCTTGCTGTTAGTCACAGAGGCCAGCAACCTTTTCTGCGTTCATGGGTTGCTGGAAAAGTCAGTTATAGATCATTTAAAAGCTTGCAAAGGAGATTCATGCTTCAGATTAAGACTATTTATAGTAGTGAATATATATTCTATCACACTCTCTCTTGTCACCCATTGAAAAATAACAATTAGGTGCCTGCCCCCAAAAAAAGCTTTTTTTTTTTTTTTGGCCATGCCGCACGGCATGTGGGATCATAGTTCCCCAACCAGGGGTCGAACCTGTGCCCCCTGCAGTTTAAGTGCAGAGTCTTAACCACTGCACCTCCAGAAACGTCCCCCAAAAAAGCCATTTTAAAACATTAAAATGTATATTGTAAGGGACCTTTTTTTTTTTTTTTTTTTTTTTTTGCGGTACGCGGGCCTCTCACTGTTGTGGTCTCTCCCGTTGTGGAGCACAGGCTCGGGACGCGCAGGCTCAGCGGCCATGGCTCACGGGCCCAGCCGCTTTGTGGCATGTGGGATCCTCCCAGACCGGGGCACGAACCCACGTCCCCTGCATCGGCAGGCAGACTCTCAACCACTGCGCCACCAGGGAAGCCCAGGGACCATATTTTTTAAAGGCTTATACCATAGAGTAGATTTCCATTTCAGTTTGAACAAATTTATCACTAATGGAAACACCTCGTTTCCAACCCATTTCTACATGGCCTTCTTAGGTGCCCTCTGACCCTTACCTCTGAATCTTGATCAGCTTCTGTCATCCCCAGGCTTCAGCTGGGCTTCAGGTGGAGGTGCCAGCATTGCTCAGTCCTGGCTTTGCATTGCATTTGGCTTGGAGTTCTGCTCCCAGTTCCACACCCCCTGCTTCCACCCCCACCTCCCGCCTCCTTGATTCATCTCACATTGCACCTATAAAGTCAATTCTAACACCTTTGACCCCAAGGAAGGCCTCATAGTTCTAAAAATACTGTTTCTACTGCAATTGAACAGAAATAGACCAGAAGATATATAGAGAATGTGGTAACAACAAAAGTGATGCTGTATGAGTCTATTTGACATTTTATAATAAGAAAACAATATTGATGTATCTGTAACATTAGGGGAAAACACAAATTCTTCCAATCTATAATGATTCCTAAAAATCACTTAATGAAGTTAACTTTTTAAATTACAGATATTGAGATAGGATTCCTTCCATGGCTAATGAATGAAGTTGACAAAGCCATGGAGCGCAGCATGGTTGGAAGAACAGTGGTTGACAGTAAGTTCTTTTATTTTATTATTTGAAAGTCATCTCTGAAATTTTTCAGTAGAAAGAATATATAGAAGAAAGATATTTTAAAGTTTTGGTTCTTAAATTTTCAGTATACCAGTTATATTAACAAAGGTACATAGTTTTACCCTCAATATTAATTTTGGTTCTTATATAATTTGATCAGAATTAATATCTCTGTCATTACTTTATAAGTTATATTCTGTTAAAACGGGCATTGACTATAATGCATATTTAGCGCATTAAGTGGCACAGAAGGTAAGTATGTTGACTTTATATAAAAGGTCACGATACAGGGAAGGGACGAGGGCTGGTGAATATTTTGTACTCATCTGTAAGTCAGCATTATAACTACCAAAATACGAAAAATCACAGTGATTTCTGCACCTATAATTTCTCAGTGTTGATCCGTGAGGTGGTTGGGAAACGACTGAGTCTGTATGAGCGTAAGGAGGACAGGCACTCTTCTCTGAAACCTGAGGATGGGCTCAGTGGTCCTGGAGGAATGAGAGACCCACCGGTGGGCTACGAGTTCCAGGATCACGGTGCATCACAGGCACAGAGGCCACTTCCAGACACAGACTCCCTGCAAAGAACACCGTATGATGCAATGTATATGGAGAGAGTGTCATCCCAAGACAGGAAGCTTATGGAAGAAGAGGATGAGCAAACAAATGAGGAAATCCTTCAGGAGTGAAGAACTGTTGCAATAGAGGGGAGCTTCGGAGCCGTGGAAGCCAGCAGCAGCCAGTCAGCTTTGCGAGCAATCAGGTAACGATGCGCGAGTCCCCTCAGGTTATGCGCTAGGTTGTGTTTAGTCAGCATGTCTTCTTGTCCAATGGACTGAGCAAATCAAATACGTTGAAATAATAAAACTAATTTTTAAAATGAAACTTTATTTAATAGTAGACTATTTAGAAGCTATATTTTAACTCTAATGAGAATTATGTCTAATTACAAGCTTCCCATTACCAGTATATATAACTAATGAATGTATTTTTCCTTAGCCCTTCCATCACCACTGTGTAACTAATATATTTTTACTTACTCTTCCCATTACCACTATATATAGCTAATATATCTTTCCTTAGTTTTGTGGTTTCGTTCTTTTTTTAGTAAGTATGCTATTTAATGTTAGATATCAGTGCTGTCAGCCATTGAGCTTTTCTTCTCTGCAGAAAAACTGTTTAACTTACTCTAACCAAGAATCCCTAAATGTTGGGTAACTGAAAGCTATAGTGCTCTCTCCTTGCAAAGACCAAGAAGTATACCCATATTTGTATAAAATTAAACAGATAGTTACCCCTTCAATCTTCAAGTAATGCTCAAGGGATTCTATGAATTAGTAATATGCTCTCATCTAGTTTTTCACATTCCTGCTATTAAAAAATTTCAGGCAATGCCAATAAAGCTAAAAGTCCCTCCTCAGAGACGACCACTGTCATCGATCAGGTGTGTACCTTCCAGGCCTTTTTCAAGATATTTTTATAGATATAGATTTGAACACCTGGAAGTATATGGGATGTGTTATTTGCATTTTTCACCTAACAGTATATCTTAGACCTTTCAACATTAGTACATATAAATCTCTTTTTAAAATATGGTAAGATATTACCTAGTATGACTGTGTTATAGGGAATTACCATTTGACTTTTTAATCTGAACTTCTCTGGTGAATTTACCTGCACTATTGAAAATCACAGATATTTTATTTCTGAAATTATGAATCTTTAATCACTGAAGTCTTCTGAAGCTTTAGGTAGATATAGTCTGTTTTTCTCAGAATATTTATAAATATATAATATTTATAAATATATATAAATATTTATAAATATATAAGTTATTTGAAATAGCTTGCAGTTATTAACACACTTACTTTAGTTTCTTTTTTCTTTTAAAGTTTTTTTTGCTGTGGGCCATTTTTAAGGTCTTTATTGAATTTGTTACAATATTGCTTCTGTTTTATGTGTTTTGGTTTTTTGGCCACAAGGCATGTATCGTCTTAGCTCCCCGACCAGGGATCGAACCTGCACCCCTTGCATTGGAAGGCGAAGTCTTAACCACTGGACTGCCAGAGAAGTCCCAACCTTAGTTTCTTTTTAAATTAGGTATTAAAAATATATAAGAACATCTTTCTCCATTTGTAAAATGAACTGCACTGTATGTCTCTATAGCATTTTTCATGATTCTCAAGCTAATTCCCCACATATTATAACCCCACATCATTTTAACCTCAGAGCAACTTCTGCGGTGTATGTGACAATATTTTTATTTTCATTTTCAATCAATCTTTGGTTTGTTCAGCCAGCAAACATTCACTGAGTGCCTTCGGGGTGTGGAGCACCTTGAGGAGGCTGCCTAGCAGTGGAGCTGAGTGAAGCAGGGGTAAAATGAGGAAACCACAGCTCAGGGGTTTTAAGTGATTTGCCCTAAGTGACAAGCCTAGTAAGTAATGGGATGAAAGCTGGAGCCCCAATCTCCTTCCTTCTAATCTACTATACTTTCTTCTGAACAACCTTGAACCTTTGTGAGGTGCAAAGAATAACTTCAAATAAATTATTGCATTAACAGCATTTTAAAAATTGGAATCACTTCTGTCATTCATTGCTGGGTTAGTTCCATCTTGTTAAAAAGTTGTTACGATCCTCCTAAAATTTACAAAATACTAATTTTGGTAGTAAGACCAGGAAATTTTTTTTAATTGGGATTGTTGTGGATCACTTTTATTATGGGTTGTTCAATACCCACAATTTTAAGAATGCTTTCTAGATGGATTTGAGGTTGATTATCTGCTACAATTCTAACCTGCCTTTACAGTAAGCCAGTCCGTTAAACACTTTGCAGATGTTTTGCTAAACATCCAGTTCTGAGCTCTATAATTCTGTAAGTTAATTCAGTTTATTAAATATACCTACATCTGTAGACCCCACACTGAAGTTGGTTAAGCTTAACTGCCATCCTGTTCCATCCTAGAGAGAAAAAAAATAGTTGCGAAGTTAGGGCACTGTCCCGTGAAGCCGGTTATATATTATCTGTAGGAAAAAAAATACTGAATGGAAACTTTAAATTGGCTATGCTCACATTTGCTAATACTCTTCTTACGAGTCCTGTTCCTTTCTATTTTCAACCAACACTGAGCTAACAGAAGCTAAATAGTAATAAAACGGATAATATGTAATAACTTTATAGAGATTGTCATCCCTGACAAAAATTCCCATATCACTGAAATAGATCTGAAAGGTAGAAGTGATTTTCTCTAGTGTAGGTATCATGGTGTTTAAGCCATTCTGACTTCTGTTGAGCTGAGGAATATTGGCGTGGGCTGAGAAGTCACTCAGAGCATCACATGGTGGTGACTGAAAGCAGACACCAGAGCCAGACTGCCTGGTCCTGAGTTCTTCGCCACGCATAAGGGGTTTGCCTCTGTAGTTGGGAAAAAGAACTGTTTTATCAGACTGTGGTTTATTTTGAAAACATGTAGGAGAGTGGAGGTTTTGCAGAAGGAAAAAGTATTTGGACATGATAGTTCCTTTAAAACTCATAATGGGTGTGGGAGAAGTGGCATTCTGCATATCATATCAAAATGTTATGGTACCATAACCATCCGAATGTTAATGGTACTCATTTCTTCGAACCTAAAAAACTTTCATTTTCTTGTCATGTTGTTAAAACATATTAACCACATCAGCTAAATTTTTTATCTATAATTTTAGTTTTCATATGTTTTATTTACTATGCAAAATTCGTTACATTCTGCTTTTCTCTTTTGTTTGTAGGTGAATCACAGTTTTATTATGTGTTCTATAGCTCAGTAGCCATAGCCATTTATCTCAGTTTATTTAGCATAAAGGCATTCTGAAGAGGCCCAAATATGGGTTTGATTTCCCCATAGCCCAATTAACACCTATTGTTTTTTAGCCATAGCTCCTAGGTCTAACCAGAACCAACCTTCTCCAAGCTTCTCCAAGTTTGTTCACAGAGACCCAAACAAAAATGTTACAGATCAGGTGTCATTATCATGAAAAACTACTATGAATGGTATTGGATTGATGTCTCTAATTCTCCCTTTGAATTAGAGCATATTAACCTTTCTGTTTTAGTGCTTTCAACTTACAGATTAAAATTTAATAAATTGATAGCTTAGGTGATATTTTTCTGTTTTTCATAAACCATGAAAATAGCATAAATGAAATATATGAGTTAAAAGATACAGTAATGGTGTTATAGGTTTGCTTATAAATAAAATCAATCAAGGTATCGAAGTTTGAAATTTCAGTATAAAAATATAACATTTAAAGAATTTAAAATTCTTTTTGAAAATAGAATTTGAAACATTAATACATTTTTATCACAATGTGCATTTATAACTTTTGTAAATTATACATTTTGTTGTTATACATCTTTATATTTATAATGAACTTGTGTGTATGGTCTTCTAACATTTTGGATTATATTGATGTCTATTTTTACCACTAGGTGTCAGTAAATCCCTAAAGTAAAGTTGACTTGCCTCCAACGTCATACATAATTTAATGACCCTAAAGAGACCTTGGTAGACAAAGAGTTCAGAAATATATTGTACTCCTTGGAGACTCTAGACCAGGGGTCCCCAGCTCCTGGGCCGCGGATCACTACCGGTCCTCAGGCTGTCAGGAAGCGGCCGCACAGCGGGAGGTGGGCAGCGGGCCAGCAAGCAAAGCTTCATCTGCCGCTCCCGTCGCTCACATTACCGCCTGAACCATCTTACGCCTCCCGCATCCCTGGAAAAATTGTCTTCCACGAAACCAGTCCCTGGTGCCAAAAAAGTTGGGGACTGCTGCTCTAGACTCACACTGAATATTTTATCTTGCCCTAAAGTCATCTGCCAGCTCTGCAGGGACTGCAGCAGACTCCACTCTGTACCTCAGACCCTTAAAATGGTGGTGTTAGAATGGACGTTAGCTGTATGTACTCCAGTCTTCTATCCAATACAGCATCCTTAACAGGTGGTCACTTAGTCTTTGTTTAATCACTAAGGATGGGGCTTTCCCTTATGAGCTGCCCTAGAATAGTGATTCTGTCTTATTTAGTTTTATCTCCCCAGGCTCAAGCTATGGTAAATACTTAGTCAATTACATTGTTTGACAGTTCTCATTATTAGAAATCTCTTCTATACTGAGTCAAAATCTGTCCCATTATAACCTATTCTTTTTCGTTTATAACCTGTAATCAATTGGCATGATTATGGTGGAGGGAGACAGAATAATTTTATTACCATACCAGCACTGTCCTGTACTCCAATAGTTTTTTCTTTTTTCCAAGTTTTTCTTTCTCCCAATGAAGTACCACCACTGTTCCCAATTATTCCTCGTATGGCATAGTTTTAGAACTACTCACTCTCCATCCTGGTTACTGTTACCTTGAAATTCCTATTTGGTCAAAGTCATCTTAAAACATGTTACCCAAAATTAGGTATCCTACTATAGATATAATCTGACTCAGCAAGGAGTATTGTGGGACTATTATCTCCTATGATTTGGACATCACCAACTCACTTCTTCTAAATTCAGATATCTAGAAACCTCATTTTTAGAGCATAAGAGAGAGAAAGCCAAAGTGACTTCTGAGCAGTCACAGTGTCCGAGTCCACACATTTTGCCATGGACCATCTAAAGCTATTCTAACATTGCTACCCAATTGGACTGTTTATTAACCCCACAGCGTATTAGAAGTAGCATATTGACAAGGAGAGAGGGACTGCTATGGGAAGACTGTGGGCTAACATTTATAAGAAAAAAAAGGTAGAAGAAAGGCAGGAAACAATAGATAGCTCAAAAGGCACAGCAGTCTGGGGCCAAAATTGAATATTCCTCATCAGCTCTTGAATACATGATTACATTACAGCACAGTACAGAAATTAATGTTTATGGAAGAAGCACTTCTGGAATGGTGGAGTAAGGACCTCTGAAACTCAGCTCCTCCATAAAAGCAATGAGAACACAGGCAAAAATTGTCAAAAAAATAACATTTTCAGAACTCTGGAAATTAACCAAAGGCTTGCAACAATTAAGAGTATTTATTCAAGAACAGTAGCTGAATCACAGAAGAGTAAGCTTTGTGGCATTTTAACTTGCCCTATTCCCATCTCATTCTTCCCAGCTCCACAATAGCCTTGAAAACCAACAGACTCAAAACCACGGTAACTGAGAAAACAAGCAGCCTATCAGCCACTGGAGGGAGCAAAACATGCCCTAGAGCTCTCCGGAAAAGCCATATCCCTAGAAAACTGTCAGTATTTGACCTGTCTGGGGGCTAGCTCCCTGGATAAGTCCTTTTACAGGGCTTATCTTTATTTGACCTGACTCAGAGCTTGCTCGGTGAGGAAAGTCCCAACACCAGGGCATTTGTTTAAAAATAAATAAATAATCAGTAGTAATTGTCTAACATCACAGCTGCCTGAGGTGGAAATGCCAGTTGGAGCAAACAGGAGGCTGGCCAAAAAACTTGAAAAGGAAATCTGAGGAATGTGATGTCCACAGGAGGTTTTGAAAAGCTTCAACATATTCCTGGGAATCTATACGTGTAGGGTGCTTTGTAGGGCTGTTTGCATGCCCAGGAGAGACCTGGGAAGGCCCTTATCTCTCATCCCTGGCTGACCTTGAGGATCTACACAAGCAGGAGTTAAAAGCTAAGTCAGAGTTGTAAACTGCTGAAATACTGAGGGTGTGTCTCGACACACATAGAGCCCCTCAGCAAAGGGTGTAAGACTTACTGGTTCAGGGCACTTAAGAAATCTCTCTAATCATTAGCTGAACACTAAGCTAACTGAGCAGACTTCAGTGGCAACACAAAGAATACAGACTTTACAGAATTTGTTCAGGAAGGCCATTAAACAGACAAACACCAACAAAAAACCCAGGTTGAAGGGGTAGAGCAAGAATCTGATGTCCAGAGTTACCACATTTTAATTCTTTAAAATGTTCAGGGCCTCTCTGGTAGCGCAGTGGTTAAGAATCTGCCTGCCAATGCAGGGGACACGGGTTCGAGCCCTGGTCCGGGAAGATCCCACATGCTGTGGAACAACTAAGCCCACGAGCCACAACTACTGAGCCTGCGTGCCACAACTACTGAAGCCCATGCGCCTAGAGCCCATGCTCTGCAACAAGAGAAGCCACTGCAGTGAGAAGCCCACGCACCGCAACGAAGAGTAGCCCCCACTGACCGCAACTAGGGAGAAGCCCACGCGCAGCAACAAAAACCCAACGCAGCCAAAAATAAATAAGTAAAATAAAATGTTCAAATTTCAACAAAAAATACACGACATGCAAAGAATAAGAAAGTATTGCCCATGCAGAAGAAAAAACAAAGCAGTCAATAGAAACTGTCCCTGAGAAAGTCCAAATTTTGAACCTATTTAACAAAGACATTAATCAGCAATTATAAATATGTTCAAAGAACTAAAGGAAACCCATGTCTAAAGACTTAAAGTATGAGAATGATTCTCACCCAAGACTGAATATCAAGAGGTAGAAATCATAAAAAGGAACCAAATAGAAATTCTGGTGTTGAAAAGTACAATAACTGAAATGAAAAATTAACCAGAGGGCCTCAGATGTGAACTGTTAGAAGAAAGAAGCCATGAAATTGAAGTTAAATCAATTGATATTATCCATTCTGAGGAATAGAAAGAAAAATGAATGAAGAAAACTGAATAGAGCCTCAGAGACGTGTGGGACACTATAAGAACACTGACAGACACATAGTGGGAATCCCAGAAGGAGAGGAAAGAGAGAAAGGGGCAGAAAGAACACTTGAAGAAACCATGGCTGAAAACATCCTCAATTTGATGGAAAAAAAATGTTAATATTTACATCCAAGAAGCTCAGTAAACTCCACGTATAATAAACTCAAAGAGATCCACAATTGCACACATCATAGTCCAACTGCCAAGAGACAGAGACAAAGACAATTCTGAGACAGCGCCACCAGGGAAGCCCCATAGTGGGTTTTATATATCATTTTTTTCACTGACTGTTTCTCAAGTAACTTTAATTCAAAATAATCAATATGCCACTGAGACATATTTGGGGGCAGCATGCCCTGGGCCTCAACAGCAGCAAGACAAAAATAACTCATCATATACAAGGGCTCCTCAATATTAACAGCTTATTTTTATTCAGTCACCATGGAGGTCAGAAAGCAGTAGAATGATGTACTCAAAAGTGCCAGAAGAAAAAGGCTGCCATTCAGGAATTTTATATCCGACAAAACTGCTCTTAAAAAAGGAAGGAGGGGGCTTCCCTCGTGGCGCAGTGGTTGGGAGTCTGCCTGCTGATGCAGGGGACACGGGTTCATGCCCCGATCCGGGAAGATCCCACATGCCGAGGAGCGGCTGGGCCCGTGAGCCATGGCCACTGAGCCTGCGCATCCGGAGCCTGTGCTCCGCAACAGGAGAGGCCACAACAGTGAGAGGCCTGCGTACCACAAAAAAAAAAAAATGGAGGAAGTAGGCAATCTGAATAAGCCTATATCTGTTAAATAAATTGAATCAATAGTTAATAACCTTAGAAAACAAAACACCAGGCCCACATGAGTTCACTGGTGAATTCTACCAAACATTTAACACATTATACCAATTCTCTACAATTTCTTTCACATAGTAAAAGCAGAGGGAATATTTCCTAACCTACTCTATGAGACCAGCATTACTCTAATACCAAAATCAGACATAGACATTACAAGAAAACTACAGACCAATATCTCTCATGAACCTAGTTGCAAAAATCTGCAGGAAAATATTAGCAAATTGAATTCAACAACGTAGAAAAAGAATTATAGGGGGCTTCCCTGGTGGCGCAGTGGTTGAGAGTCCGCCTGCCGATGCAGGGGACACGGGTTCGTGCCCCGGTCCAGGAAGATCCCACATGCCACGCGGCCTGCAAAAAAAAAAAAAAAAAAAAAAAACAATGGAATGGCACATGGAAATGCTAACTGGTCAGTAATTACATCAAAATTAAATGGGTTAAATGCTACAATCAAAAAGCAGAGACTGGCAAAATGGATTTTTAAAAAACAATTTAACTATACTATCTATAAGAGACATAATTTAGATTGAAAGAACCATTGGGTTGAAAGTAAAAGGAATGAAAAAGATATGACATGCAAACAGTAACTAAAAGAGAACTGGAGTGGCTATACTAATATCAGACAAAATAGACTTTAAGACAGAAATTGTTACAAGAGATAATGAAGTGTATTATATGATGATAAAAGTATCAATTATCAGGAAGACATAACAATTATAAACACATAGGAATATAACAACAGAACTCCAAAATAATGAAGCAAAAACTGACAGAACTAAAGGGAGAAATAGACAATTCGAAAACAGCAGTTGAGGACTTCAAAACCCCACTTTCAGTAATGGATCAAACAACTAGGCAGCAGATCAACAAAAAAAATAGAACATGGGAACTACATTATGAACCAACTAGGAATACACATCCATAGAGCACTCCTCCCAGCAACAGAATATATATTCTTTTCAGGTGTACCTGGAACATTTTCCAGGATAGGTGATGTTCGGCCACAAAATAAGCCTAATAAATTTGAAATATTAAAGTCATACGAAGTATGTTCTCCAACCACAATACATTTAAATTAGAAGTCAATAACAGAAGGACATTTTGGAAATTCACAAATATGGAAATTACACATACCCCTAAATAAATAGGCCAAAGAAGAAATCACAGGAAAATTAGGAAGTATTTTGCGATGAATGAAAACTAAAATATAACTACCAGGGCTTCCCTGGTGGTGTAGTGGTTGAGAGTCCACCTGCCGATGCAGGGGACACGGGTTCGTGCCCCGGTCCGGGAGGATCCCACATGCCGCGGAGCAGCTGGGCCCCGTGAGCCATGGCCGCTGAGCCTGCGTGTCCGGAGCCTGTGCTCCACAACGGGAGAGGCCACAACAGTTTTATATATATATATATATAAAACTACCAGAATTTATGGGATGCACCTACTTTTTTTGTTTGTTTGTTTGTTTGTTTGGGGCCATGCTACGCAGCTTGTGGGATCTTAGTTCCCCAACCAGGGATCGAACCTGTACCCTCAGCAGTGAAAGCATGGAGTCCTAACCACTGGACCACCAGGGATTTCCCTTTGTTTAAAAGAAGAAAGATCTTAAGTCAGTAACCTAACCTTCCACCTAGGAAATTAGATGATGAAGAGTGAAATAAACTCAGAGGAAGCAGAAGGAAGAAAATAATAAAGGTTGGAGTAGAAATAAACGGAGAATAGAAAAACAATAGAATCAATAAAGCCACAAGTTGGTTCTTTGCAAATATCAACAAAATTGACAACCCTTAGCTAGACTGACCAAGAAGACTCAAATTACTAAAATTACAAATGAAAGAGAGGATATCACTACCAACTCTACAGTAATAAGGATTATTATAAGAATATTATGAACAACTGTATGCTACAAAGTTAAATAACCTAGATGAAATGGACAAATTCCTAGAAAGACACAGATTACCAAAACTGACTTAAGAAGAAATAGAAAACCTGAATATACCTATAACAAATAAAAAGATTGAGCTAATAATTTTTAAAACTTTTCACAGAAACCCAGGCTAGGATAGCTTTACAGGTGAATTCTAATAAGCATTTAAAGAAAAAGTGATACCAATCCCTTACAAACTCTTCAAAACATAGAAGAGGGAATACTTCCCAATTCATTGTATGAGGCTAGTTTACCTTGATACCAAAGACGTCAAAAGAAAACTACAGATCAACATCCTTTAAAGTCATAGTTGCAAAAATCCTCAACAAAATACTAGCAAATTGAATCCAGCAACATATAAAAAGTATTATGGGGCTTCCCTGGTGATGCAGTGGTTGAGAGTCCGCCTGCCGATGCAGGGGACGCGGGTTCGTGCCCCGGTCCGGGAAGATCACACATGCCGCGGAGCGGCTGGGCCCGTGAGCCATGGCCACTGAGGCTGCGCATCCGGAGCCTGTGCTCTGCAACGGGAGAGGCCACAACAGTGAGATGCCTGCGTACCGCACAAAAAAAAAAAAAAAAAAAAAAAGGATTATGTATCATGACCAAGTGGGATTTATCCCAAGGATGCAAAGTTGTGAAATCTGAAAATCAATTGATGTCATATACCATATTAATAAAATAAAGAACAAAACCTGATCATCTCTATAGATGCAGAAACAGCATTTGACAAAATTCAATTTTTTTAATTAAAGCAGCCAACAATACTGGGAATAGAGGAGACCTCCCTCAGCCCTATAAAAGGCATTTAGGAAAACCCCACAGCTAACATCATAATGTAATGTGAAAGACTGAATGCTTTTTCCCCCTAAGATCAGGAACAAGACAAAAATGTCTACTCTTGCCGCTTCTATTCAACATTGTACTGAAAGTTCTGGCAATGGCAGTTAGGCGGGAAAAAATAAATAAAAGGCATCTAGCATCCAGATTGGAAAGGAAAAGTAAAACTAGAATTGCAGAAGACATTGTCTTGTGTACAGAAATTTTAAGGAATCTACGAAGAGACTACTAGAACTAATAAATGAGTTCAGCAAGTTTTCAGCCTATGAAATCAATAGTATGCAAAAGTCAATTGTATTTCTATACACTAGCAATGAACAATCTGAAAGGAAATTAAGAAAACTATTTTATTTATAATAGCATCAAAAGGAATAAAATACTGAAGTATAAACTTAACCAAAGAGATGCAGAACGTACATAATGAAAACAACAAAACTGATGAAATTAAAGACCTAAATAAATAGAAAGACATTGTATGTTCATGTTGGAAGACAATATTGGAAAGATCGCAGTGCTCCCCAAAGTGAGCTGCAAATTCAGTGCAATACCAATCAAAATCCCAACAGTCTTTTTTCCAGAAATGGAAAAGCCTATCCTACAATTCATATGGAATTTCAGGAGAACCAAAAAAAAATAACTAAACAATCTTGAAAAAGAAGAGCAAAAGTCATAGGACTCACACTTCCCAATTTCAAAACTTACTACAAAGCTACAGTAATGAAAACAGTGTACTGTGGGATAAAGATAGTTGTATAGATCAACAGAGAGTCAAAGTAAACCCATACATTTATGGCCAATTCATTTTAACAAGTGTTCAGAACTATTCAATGGAGAAAGAATAGTCTTTTCAACAAGTAGTGCTGGGACAACTGGATATCCACATGTAAAAGAATGAAGTTTGACCCCTACTTCACACCATATGCAAAAATTAGCTCAAAATGGATGAACTCATATGGATTTAGCTCAAAGACCTAAATGTAAAAAGCTAAAACTTTAAAACTCTTGGAATAAAACATAGGAGTATAATTGTGTGACCATGGGTTAGAAAATGGTTTCTTATATATGACATCAAAAGCATAAATGACAGAAGAAAAAAATAGATAAATTTGATTTCATCAAAATTTTAAATGTTCTTCAAAGGACACCATCAAGAAAGCAAAAAGACAAACCACAGAATGGGAGAAAACATGTTCAAACTGTATTCCTAATAAGGAGCTTATATCCAAAATATACAAAGAACTTAGACATTTTTCCAAAGAATTTAAACAAATGGGCAATGAGCACATGAAAGGGGTTCAATGTCATTAGTCAACAAGGAAATACAAATCAAAATCACATTATTATACTACTTCATACCCACTAAGGTGGCTAAAATCAAAGCCAGACAATAGCAGGAGATGATGAAGATAAAGAGAAATTGGAAAGCTCATTTACTGCTGCTGGAATTGTAACATGGTACAGCCACTTTGGAAAACAGTCTGGCAGTTTCTTAAAGTGTTAAACGTAGAGTTATGTATGACCCTGCAATCCACTCCTAAGTATTCCATTTCTCCACCCAGGAGAAATAAAAACATATCCACACAGAAATGTGTACATGAATGTCCCTAGCAGCATTTTTCATAAAAGCCAAAAAATGGAAAGAATCAAAATATCCATCAATGAATAGATAAACAAAAAGTAGTATATCCAAACAATGCAATATTATTTGGCAATAAAAAGAAAGAAGTGCTGTTTATATGCTATAACATGGATGAAGCTTGAAAGTAAATTATACTGCAGAAAGAAGCCAGTCATAAGTCACATTATGTCATTCTATTTTCTATGAAATGTCCAGCATAGGCAAATCCTAGAGGCAGAAAGTAAATTTGTGGTTGCCAGAGGCTGTAGAGGGTGTAACTGGAATGCCTGCTAATGGGTATTAAGTAATGAAAATGCTCTAAATAGTGGTCATAGTTGCACTGAGTAGTACATTTTAAATGGATGAGTTTTATTGTATGTAAGTTATGTCTCCATACAGCTGGCATAAAAAAGTTAATGTTTATAAAGATGACCTTGAAGCATCAAAAAATTAGTGAAATTATGTTCAGTGCATTCCATGTAAGATTCTTAGTGTGTAATGCTCTATAGAAAAAAATTGAAGATCAGACAACTGCACAATTTTGCTGTCCACAATAATTTATTCTTCGGTCTTCCTGGATAGATGAAAGACTGTTTTTCTGCCCCAAATCTGTTCAGTAATTGAGGCTTCCTATAGATAAACTAGTTTTTGCTGTCGCACAAAGAAAGAGCACCATACTCTCAGTCTTTTGAATTGTTGCTCCTTCAGATATACCTACCTTAGGATAAAGAGTTCCATGAAAGAATTTCAGAAGAGCAGATTTCCACCACCCAATAAGTAACCAATAACTAAAAAGCTTTCCCCTTCAAAACAACAAAATATACATAGGGGAAGAACCCAGCAAACATACTGCTTTTAATTTTCTACAAGTGGAATTTCTTTTTGCAAATATTCTTTGCTGACTTAGGGTATATGACTATATCTTAGTCATTTAGGAAATATTTAAATCCATTAGGAAATTCCAACTGTCAGAATAGTAAATATTTTTAAAATTCCAAAAAAATAAAGAAAAACTTAAAGTTTTAAACCCTAGAGATGGCTGAGATACAATACCAATTTATTTACAAGTCAATCCTTCTTGCCACATTATGGTTTCTAACCCATTCTACCATGAGTTCACTGTGAGTCTACCAGAAGAATTTCTGCATTTCAAGGTGAAAGAATTTTCGTAGCCATCAAAATTCAGCAAGCAAATAAAGTTAGTGATTCATGGCAGGACATTGGTTATGTATGGATTTCAGGCCCTAAAAATGAGTTGAAGACCATCTAATCGTAGCACAGAAAGAGACTTGAGAACCTTTCCAATCCTGTGGATCTCAAAATTCGATTCAGTCCACAGAAACTCTTCACTAAGCATGGCAAACGTCGAAAAATAAGGACAACGCTGTGAGTTTTTTGTTTAAAGATCTTTAATTCTGAGATTATATTTGGGAAGGGGGTGATGAAAGAAATTGAAATAAAGGTAACAGAGGGTAGTTGCTTGGGATTTTTCCCTCTACATGTGCATTCTTAAACTTGTTTTTTAAAAGTTATGAGTCTGTGGAATCTAAAAATGTAGGAATATTTGTCCAGACCTCCCTCATCTCTTGAGTAGGGTACATATATTAATAACTCATGACAATTCCTATCCTATAAATGAAACTAGCAAAAATTCTTTTCATTGAGAGTGAGAGGAGGTTTGAAATTTTACTTTCTATTATCACTTTCAAGATCTATAGACTTTTTTTTCTTGCGGTACGCGGGCCTCTCACTGTTGTGGCCTCTCCCGTTGCGGAGCACAGGCTCCGGAGGCGCGGGCTCAGCGGCCATGGCTCACGGGCCTAGCCGCTCCGCGGCATGTGGGATCTTCCCGGACCGGGGCACAAACCCGTGTCCCCTGCATGGGCAGGCGGACTCTCAACCACTGCGCCACCAGGGAAGCCCCTATAGACTTTTTTATTGAAGTGTAATTGATTTACAATATTATATTAGTTTCAGGTGTACAACGTAATGATTCAATATTTTTATAGATTGTAATTCATTTAAAGTTATTATAAAATATTAGCTATATCCCCTGTGCTGTACAATATGTCCTTGTAGCTTATTTATTTTATGCATAGCAGTCGTACCTCTTAATCCCCTATCCCTACCTTGTCCCTCCCCTCCCCATTCTTCTCCACACTGGTAACCACTGATTAGTTCTCTGTATCTGTGGGTCTGTTTCTGTTGTGGTATGTTCATTCATTTGTTTTATTTTTTAGATTCCACATATAAGTGACACCACACAGTATGTGTCTTTCTCTGTCTGACTTATTTCACTAAGCATAATACCCTCCAGGTCCATCCATGTTGTTGCAAATGGCAAAATTTCATTCTTTTTTATGTCGGAATAATACTCCATCATATATATACCAGATCTTCTTTATTCAGCCATCTGTTGATGGACACTTAGGTTGCTTTCATATCTTGGCTATTGTAAATAATGCTCTATGAACATTGGGGTGCATGTATCTTTTCAAATTAGTGTTTTTGTGGGGTTTTTGGATATATATACCCAGGATTGGAATTGCTAGGTCATATGGTAGCTCTATTTTTAGTTTTTTAAGGAACCTCCATACTGTTTTCTATAATGGCTGCACCAACTTGCATTCCCATCAACAGTGCACTAGGGTTCCCTTTTCTTCACATCCTTGCCAACATTTGTTATATGTGGTCTTTTTGACAAAAGTCATTCTGACGGGTGTGAGGTGATATTCATTATGGTTTTGATTTGCTTTTCCCTGGTTATTAGTGATGTTGAGCATCTTTTCATGTGTCTATTGGCCATCAGTATGTCTTCTTTGGAAAAATGCCTATTAAGGTCTTCTGCCTGTTCTTTGATTGGGTTGTTTGTTTTTTCTATATTGAGTTTTATGAGCTGTTTGTATATTTTGGATATTAACGCCTCATCAGTCATACCATTTGCAAATATTTTCATATTTTCCCCCTTTCCGTAGGTTGTCTTTCATTTTGTCAATGATTTCCTTTGCTGTGTAAAGGCTTTTAAGTTTAATTAGGTCCTATTTGTTTATTTTTGCCTTTGTTTCCTTTGCCTGAGCAAACAGATCCAGAAAGATATTGCTATGAGTTATGTTAAAGAGTGTTCTGCCTGTGTTTTCTTCTGTGGTTTCAGGTCATACATTTAGGTCTTTAATCCATTTTGAGTTTATTTTTGTATGTGGTGTGAGAAAATGTTCAAATTTCATTCACTTTCCAGTTTTCCCAGCACCAGTTATTGAAGAGACTGTCTTTTCTCCACTGTATATTCTTGCCTCCTTTGTCATGAGTTAATTGACCATAATTGTGTGGGTTTATTTCTGAGCTCTCTATTTTGTTTCATTGATCTGCGTATCTGTTTTTGTGCCAGTACCATTACTTTTTGAGTACTGTTGCTTTGTAGTATAGTCTGAAGTCAGGGCATGTGATACCTCCACCTTTGTTCTTTTCTCTCAAGATTGCTTTGTCTATTCAGGATCTTTTCTGGTTCCATATAAATTTAAGGATTATTTGTTCTAGTTCTATGAAAAGTTGGATAGGGATTGCATTAAATCTGTAGATTGCTTTGGGTAGTATGGACATTTTAACAATATTAATTCTTCCAATACATAAACATGGGATATCTTTCCATTTTTTTGCATCATCTTCAGTCTCCTTTATCAGTGTTTTGTAGTTTTCAGAGTATAGGCCTTTCACCTCCTTGGTTAAGTTTATTCCTAGGAATTTTATTCTTTTTGATGTAATTTTAAACAGAATCATTTTATTGCTTTTTCTTTTTGATAGTTCATTATAGTGTACAGAAATGCAACAGATTTCTGTATATTAATTTTGTATCCTGCAACTTTACTAAATTCTGATAGCTTTTTGGTGGAGACTTGGAGACTTCAGGGTTTTCTATATAAGGTATCATGTCATCTGCAAATACATGACAGTTTTACTTCTTCCCTTCCAATCTGGATGACTTTTCTTTTTCTTGTCTGAGTGCTGTGGCTAGGACTTCCAATAATATGTCAAATAGAAGTGGCAAGAGTGGATATCCTTGTCTTACTCTTGATTTTAGAAGAAAAGGTTTCAGCTTTTCACCATTGAGTATAATGTTGGCTGTGGATTTGTCATAAATGGCCCTTATTACGTTAAGATATGTTCCCTCTATACCAACTTTGATAAGAATTTTTATAATGTTGAATTTTGCCAAATGCTTCTTCTGCATCTATTGAGATGATCCTGTGGTTTTTATCCTTCATTTTGTTCATATGGTTTGTCAGATTAATTGATTTGTGGATATTGAACCATCCTTGCATCCCTGGAATTAAATCCCACTTAATCATGATATATGATCCTTTTTAAATCTTGTTGAATTCTGTTTGCTAATATTTTGTTGAAGATTTTTGCATCTGTATTCATCACAGATATTGACCTGTAATTTTCTTTTTTTGTTGTGTCTTTGTCTGATTTTAGTTATCAGAGTAATGGTGGCCTTATAGAATAAATTTGGGAATGTTCCCTCCTCTTCAATATTTTGAAATAGTTTGAGAGGGATAGGTATTAGCTCTTCTTTATATGTTTGGTAGAATTCCCCTGTGAAGCCATCCAGTTCTGGACTTTTGTTAGCTGGGAGGTTTTTTTGTTTGTTTGTTTTGTTTGTTTTTTTTTGCGGTACGTGGGCCTCTCACCGCTGCAGCCCCTCCCACTGCGGAGCACAGGCTCCGGACACACAGGTCCAGCAGCCATGGCTCACGGGCCCAGCCGCTCCGCGGCATGTGGGATTCTCCCAGACCGGGGCACAAACCCACGTACCCCGCATTGGCAGGCGGACTCCCAACCACTGCGCCACCAGAGAAGCCCCAGTTTGCTGTTGTTTATTCCATTATTTTATTTCATTGAGACTATTTGGAAGTTATTAAACATTACTAAAAAGGAAAAAGATCACCTATAGTCTCACCACCAAAAGCTAATAGGAGTTATCACCTATAATATTTTCTTCCAGTCTTTTTTTTTTTTTAACATGAATGTGTATGTTTATAATTCCACCAAATTGGGATCATGTTGAATATCGTTTCATTTTCTGCTGTTATCATTTAATCTCTTTTGCATTTCACACTTCATTCAGTATTCTTTACAAACAGTACCTAAAGTGCAATTACTGGTTTAATGATGTCCTACTGGTGGTCCTTGAAGAACTTTAGGCTCAATACATATTGATGTTAACTGCTTTCCAGAAAGATTGCCCCAGCTTTTTTTTTTTTTTTTTTTTGCGGTACGCAGGCCTCTCACTGTTGTGGCCTCTCCCATTGCGGAGCACAGGCTCCGGACGCGCAGGCTCAGCGGCCATGGCTCACGGGCCCAGCCGCTCCGCGACATGTGGGATCTTCCCGGACCGGGGCACGAACCTGCGTCCCCTGCATCGGCAGGCAGACTCTCAACCACTGCACCACGAGGGAAGCCCTGCCCCAGCTTTTTACCCTCCCATCAAGGTCAGTGTAATTTGGATGTTATATTTTTACCTTCTTGAAATAAATCACCTTTAAGCTAAAAGGCAAATAGGAATCTCAACCTCCAGTAATGACAGAATAAGACCTGACTGGAGAACTCCCCACAGAAAGCAACTGTAAGCCCTAGACATAATACAAAAAGCAACTATCTCAATGAATTGGAGAGTGAACAGAGCAGACAGAATTTGGTGGAAAGGACAAGCTCAGAGTAGGAGAGGAGGGAGCTGCACAAAGTAAGTTCCCTGTTTTATGGCTTCTATTCTGGGGTTAAACGTGGTCTATGAGTAGTGCATGGTCTTGGAGGAGGTGCTAATTGAAAACAGCAATCTCTTTGGCCAGAGAATCATGGCCACTGAAGAGAGTAGAGGAATCTTGGAAGGGAAAGAGCAAGAAAGGGTTCCACCAAATGTGTCTACTCACATCTGAGTGACCTCTGAACCATGTATATATAAACCAAACTGAGCAGCTCATCTAAGGACAAAATATCTGAACTGAGACTGGAACTGTCACCCAAAAAATAGATTTTACAATTCAAGCACAGACAAGATAGTTGCCTGCTTAAACAAAAGAAACAATCATGTGAGAAAAATAAAAGAATCCAGAATTTCCCCAATTTAATATTTATCATTACTGGGATATAGTCGATACCTACTTGTCATATAAAGAACCAAGAGAATGGAACACATTCTCAAGGTAAAAGAAAATCAACTGAGTCCAACACCAGGATGTTCCAGATACTGGGACTAGAAGACAGTGATTTTAAACTGCTGTCTTCTTCAATGAAGTAAAATAAAATATGCTTTCAGTAAGTAAAACCTAAGAAATATCAGGAGAAAAGTAGAAATTATTAAAGAAAGAACAAAATGACATTCTAGAACTGAAAAATACAATTTCTGAAGTTTTTAAATTATTGGATGGACTTATCAGACAAATGGAGATGACAGAATAAATAGTATACTTGAAGAAAAATCAATAGAAATTCTTCAGTGTGAAGAACAGAGAAAAAAGTGAAAGATATCAGATTGTCAGTGAACACCAAGCAGAATAAACAGGAAAAATTTCACACCAGGGCACATCATAGTCAGACTGTTGAAAGCCAAAAATAAATAGCAAATGTTGAAAGTCATAAGAGGAAAATGACACATTACATACTGGGGAAAAATGATTTGATTAACAAATGAGTTCAAATCAGAAACTATTCAGGCCAGAAGAGAATGGACCAACATCTTTAAAGTGTGAAAGAAAGAAATGACCTGGAAATGTATACCCTTCAAGAATAAAGGTGAAATAAAGACATTTTTAGACCAAAGAAGACAGAATTTATCACCAAGAAACCTACATTTCAAGAAATGCTAACAGAAGTTCTTCAGGCTGAAGGGAAATGATACCAGGTAGAAAGTTGGATCCTCAAAAAATAATAAAGAGGATGAGAAAGGATAAATATCGAGACATGTAAAAGATGATTTTCTTCTTTTTGCTTTTTCCACTTTTAAATTCTTTATACAGTATACGTCTTATAGCTGTTTAAAGCAAAAATTATAAAAATTGTCCTTGATAATAAATAATTAAATGTTTACTCAGCAAAGGTTTATGAGTACCTTTGAGAACAAAATTGCATACTTAATATATGCCAGGCACCATATCAAGCCTTTTTGCATGCCTCAATTTAATTATCACAACAGTCCTATAAGATAAGAATTCCCATTTTACATTAGAGGAAACTGAGACTGTGAGAACTTAGGTGACTTGCCTGTGGCTGGCCTGCTCGTTCACAGCAGAGCCAGTACCTGATTCCAGTTCTGCCTGATCCTCAAGCCCAAGCTCTCAACTCCCCATACAGAGCTGCCTCCCATCTATTTGGACTATAAGGTATGAGACACATCTGGAAATACGAAATGCCAGAAGAGAGATAGAGACCAGAGCCTGCAGTGCTAGTGGGAGGAGAGGTCAATGTGGACTGCAGAGAAACAGGGAAACCTTTAATGAAGAGGCGGAGATTTTAACAGGGCCTTGAACAATGGTTAGGGTTTGTATTGGCATTAAGGTAGGAATAAGCAAAATACTTGGGAAGGAAGTATGGGGATAGTAAGCCTACTAGACTTACACTAACATTTCATGGTGGAAACCAGTATGAAATTGGTTTAGAAAAGGAAATTGGAGGGAATTCCCTGGCTGTCCAGTGGTTAGGACTCCGTGCTTTCACTACCGAGAACGCAGGTTCAAATCCCTGGTCAGGGAACTAAGATCCTGCAAGCCACGCCAAAAAAAAGAAAAAAGAAAAGTAAATTAGAGCCAGGCTGGAAAAGCTTGGATATAAGTATAAGGTATAGCCATGTGTGTGTGTGTGTGTGTGTGTGTGTGTGTGTGTGTATTTTATATATATATGTATATAAAATCATATCAGAGACACTTTTCCAAACCTTAGACACCTCACTAGTATAATCAATCCTCTCTCTTTCCTTCACACCTACTTCTTGAAACAGGGACTGCACTTGTCCTCGCATTCTTACCTCCTACTGTTTTCAAACCCATGGCAATCTGGATTTTGTCTTCATCACTCCCCTGAAACTGGTCATCCTAAAGTCTCCAGTGATTTCTCAAGTTTCAGATACAGACTTGCTTATCTTACTGACTTTCACAATAATTAACATTCCTAAGCCCTCCTGTGTGAAGCTGAAGCTAATTCTCATGTGTCTCTGTCTTGGTCTGTCCCATGTGCGCTTCTCCCTTCCTTTCTCTGCTAGTAGTCAGTGTTCTTCAAGGTTCTCTTCTCTCTCATCTCTCACTTAGTGCTTCTACTCCCCAAATCCCAGGTAATCTCATCAACACCCACGACTTCAACCCACCTACACTCTGATGAGACCTCGGGCCTAAGCTCCAAATCTATATCACTAACCATCTCTAGATAGCTCTGTCCAGAACTATGAACTACTTCCAAGTTATCAAATTAGCCTGCCAGAGATTCATGGATGCTGGTAAATTTTGACATAAGACTCCTGAGTCGGAGACATAGGGTGATATGTTACTCACAGCAAGAGTTGTACCCAGAATATCAGCATTTTTGTGCTGGCTCTGGAGCTCTAGTTCCCACAAGGCAAAATGAAGGCCAGATGGAACTTGCACATGCGGTGAGTGGCCTCATGGGAGAGGAACGTGAGCTTAGAGAACTCCAGTCTTCTATAGTGGGCAGCAGGCATGCCTGCTCTTTGCTCCAGAGGGAGACACTATCATTTTCTTCAAAAGTTGTTCAAGTGTTTTGGGACTTCCCTGGCCGTTCAGTGGTTAGGACTTCACCTTCCAATGCAGGGGGTGCAGGTTTGATCCCTGTTTGGGGAGCCAAGATCCCACATGCCTTGCGGCCAAAAACCCAAACCATAAAAGAGAAGCAATATTGTAACAAATTCAGAACAGTCCACATAAAAAAAAAAAAAAATCTTAAAAAAAAAATGTTGTTCAGGTTTTCTTCAAAGGTTATTTGCTATCTAAACACCCCTGAAAAGATAGAGTCTGAAACAGAGGGCAGTCCATGACTTGCTCTCAGGATGCACAGAAACTAAGGTGACTCACAGAGAACTGTTTCTTTACAAGTTCCATTGTGCTTTCACACAGGCCTCTCAAATGCAAGACATAGTTAAACAAATTCATCATCATCTTCTGAATTGGTTCCTTTCTGTCTTCACTATATTGAATTAACGGTACTACCCACCATTGATTTCCTTACTTCTATACATCAATATAGGCTAAAAGCTGAAATACTTAAAAAGAAATCCAAAAATCTCAATGGCTTAAACCCAATAAACCTTTATGTTACTCTTATGTAAAACCCAGTTCAGATGTTCCTGGGATGGTGACTCTCCTGAGAATCTCCCTTACAAAAAAATAAATCCAATATCCAGGCTGTTCCTGTTTTGTGGCTCCACAATCCTGCGGCTTCAGGGTCTCTTTGGCTTAATCACATGTGCAGTCATTCAACTCGACAGCATTCCCTCTCCCGTCATTTTCTTCTAGACCATTGCAACCACCTGCCTCCAGTCTTAGCGTCCTCTCACTTATACTCTGGCAATCCATCAGAACTTTAGATCTGATTGTGTCACTTTCCTCCTGAAAATCCTTCATTGTCTTAACCGTAGTATACAAAGTATAAAGTCCAAACTCCTTAATAGGACATGCAGGGCCTCTGTGATCTGGCCTCTTCCTATCTTTCCAGGCACATTTCCCATGACTCTCGCACACATAACCCTTTGTTCTCACCAAATCAAATTACTAATGATTTCCTGATTTTTATTTCCTCTGGTTTGCTTCTCTGCTTTTGCACGTGTTGTTCCTCTTGCCTATAAACCTCCCCCAACCACTGCCACACACACACATACACACATATGCACACACATACACACACACCATTTGCCTGTTTAGCAAACTTCTCATCCTTAAATACTCAGCTAAAGTGTCCCCACTTCATGAAGCCTCTGCCTTAGGACTGTAGCGTTCTGGCAGCACACATACCAGCCTGAATAGTACTTACGGGAGAAAAACTTAGAAACAGGAGTAGTGAAGTGCAGAGTTTCCCCATTCTCCATCCCAATCTGGGGGAGCTGACAGGGATTGAGCAGAGCTGGAATTAGACTCCAGGAGAGAAACCTCAGCCCTGTGTTACGACATGCATCTGATCAGTTGCATAATAGGTAAGTATTAGGGCCTCCCCTAGCATGATCAGGGTCTGAGATCCAGGCCTTATAGCTGCGGCTGTATAACGTGGTGGATCCGTGATTTCCAGCTCTGATCTGCCACTCGGCATTCCATCAGGACTGACTGCACTGCCTTAAGCACTTAGCTATGGCCGGTTTCCTTAGCGCAGATGGAAGATCCCAGTGGTCTCCATGGAAAGCCAGCTCTATCTCTGAAAGGCCAATTCTGCAGAGGCGGAGTCCTGGATAGGTTGACCTCTACCTCAGTTCACCTTCCTGCATCCAAAAGCTGCCTCATTCCTTGTTCCATCAGCATCTCGTGCCATTTCACTCATGAGGACTGAGATGCCAGTCCTTGACATACTCTAAAGAGGCATTGCAGAACAGACTAGAGGCTGTAAGGTCCAGATCCAGGCAAGAAAAGAGGTCACAAGATCAGAGCCAGCGTCATGGCTGTGGCACCTGTGTCCCGTTGCTTTTATAGGGGCTCGAGCTTGATTTAATGCCCTGTTGTCACTACCTTGAAATTTTTAATAGTTTTTGCACAGGGGCGCCACATTTTTATTTTGCATTGCAGCCGCAAACTAACGTAGCCAGTCCTGTCCAGGGTGTTCCCTGGAACGTCGGAAACAAGCGTCCTTCTCATTCTTACATGTGGGAGACTGACTGTTCTAACTCCCTGCTGGGTTGGCCCATATTCAGCATGACGTGTTGGCCAGTGGGCAGACAGGCACACCCTTAGGCAGACAGCACAATGTCAGGAGTGATCCTCTTATCCAGAACCACCCTGGCCAAGGAAGCAGGCCAACCTGCTGGGTCTTTATGCCTTGGAAAATCTCACTGGCTCTTTGTCTAAGCACAGCTAACAGATCACTATCACTGTTGTCAGCTCAGTTACCCCCAGCCAAGAATGAAGCCACTTGAGCAATTGTGGTGTCTCCTGTATTCCACCGGAATATTCCACCATCACAGGAACTGGGGCCGGGGGCCGGCTGCTCTGGATAAGTGTCACGTGTAGTCACAGGGATCAGTTGGTCAGTGGCCATTCTCCCCAGCAGTGGGCACAGCGATGCCATGAGAATGGACTCTCTGAGGTCAGCAGTGTTGCCCTCAAGCATTCTCCAGTGGCGTCCCTGTCATCCTGGCAGACTGAGCATGGCCTGCTCAGTCCCAGGGCCGAAGGTCCATTGCTGGCACTATGTTACCTCAGATTCAGCCCCCATCACGTGGTGTTATCACTGTTCATCAGCCAGTTTCTACCACTAGACTGTGAGCTCCCTGAAGACCGAGATATGCTTTACATTTGAATTTTCGGATCCACATCGTGGGCATCGACAAATGTCCACCACGTGAACAAAACCAAGGAAGGGTTAGCCAACATTCGTCTGGCTTAAACTTCAACAAAGCTATTACATCAAGCTCACTTCATTTAATTGTTTTCCATATTTTTCTGACCCCTTGGTTTGCCGGTACCCATTCTTATAATTCACCTCAACTCATACATTCACACTTGTAGTGTATGAACAGTGCTTGCCCAAATGACCAACGCCTTGTTTACTTTTTCACATACCTAGTCATATTTTTGTGTCAACCAATTTTCATGCTTTCCTATGACTTTGGTTTTTCCTAAATTTCTAGTATCTGATCCCTTTTTTAATAAGATGAATCAATAAGATACACTCTTTAGGATGCTGTTACTAACATCACCTTAAAAAAAACTCGTTTCAAAAGTAATTTTGGCAATTAAGTTAATCAGTGACTCATTTTTGTTAGTTACCTTGTTGGATAAAACTAAGTTACTCAGTGCTTTAAAGGTAAACTTATTAACTGCCTCTTGGTTGAGTTTCTGTGTTCTCTGTAATGCAGTCATGCCACAGGGTGGTAAACTGGACTCCGTTCTCAGGGGTTGCGCTGAGGCCGCTGAGAAAGAGGCAGGAGGTGCAGGGTACTGCCTGGGGAGCAGGGGCGCTTGGAGCAGTGCCCCGAGGAGCTGCAGGGAGCCAAGTACCCCAGAGTGGGGGTCCTTTGGGGGTGACTGGAGTGCTGTGCAGTTTCTAGGTGGGAAAGAGGCTTCCCGGAGACCACTCAGGAGTTTGACCTACAATCCCTGGAGCTGGAGTTAATTGCCATTGAAGGGTTTATAGCAGACTTTAAGAAGTATCACCAAATAATAAAGAACGGATTTACACAGCATGTCATGAGTGACATGCTGCTGGACAGGAGCATTCAGACGCCCCTCAGGACATTCTAGGGCAGGACCTAGCATGCCCCTTGTTCCCGCCCGCCCCACCGACCAACAGCTCGGTGACGTGAGCGTCTGGCTGGCAGGCCCTCAGAGCCACCCCAGCAGCCGATGGCAGAGCCCGCTTCTTCAGGCAGTGTGAGTACAAGAGTCAAGCCCTCACATCCGCCGTCCAGAGAGCCCTGATGGCAGAGCACAGCTGCCCACCTTGGGGGGGTCTCCCTCTCCCTGGCCCGGGCTCGGAGGGGAGAGAAACAGGCGTTCACAGCAAGCTGGGGAGACTGGGGGAGAAAAGGAGGAGGGGCCCGACACACCACCCCCGGGCCTCTGCCACCCCGCTGCAGACCAGCAGACCTGAAGCTGGCTGAGTCCCGGAAGGGGAGGCACTTCCGGTTGGATGAGCGTCTGGGTTTTGACCGTTGCACTGCGTTAGACTCAGTTATTAAACTGGAGGTTTAAGTGCTTTAAGAGTGACCAGAGGGCTTCCCTGGTGGCGCAGTGGTTGAGAGTCCGCCTGCCGGTGCAGGGGACACGGGTTCGTGCCCGGGTCCGGGAGGATCCCACGTGCCGCGGAGCGGCTGGGCCCGTGAGCCATGGCCGCTGAGCCTGCGCGTCCGGAGCCTGTGCTCCGCAACGGGAGGGGCCACAACAGTGAGAGGCCCGCGTACCGCAAAATAAATAAATAAATAAATAAAAGAGTGACCAGAAAAGCTCTAGAAGCTGCCCAAGATTTCATCCAAGAAGCAAAGGAGAAACAAGCCCACGGAGAGGGCTTAACGAGCCAGTGGGGGAAGAACGAAGCTGCGTTCTGCCTGCCCTGCCTCAAGTACAGCTTGCTCAGTACTCTGCTACCACTGTGTAGGAGTGAAGTGTATTCATTAAATGCCCGAAGGTCAACTTCTCGACATTGCCACCCTGTATAGATTCTTTTGTTCTATTGCACAATCATTTATCTTTCTCTAAACATAACACAAAGGAAATGCAAACACACATGTTTACAGAGCATTGAGTTTCTAAGCAGACATACACAGCCAGCTTGCGATCTTGCCCTGGTAAAGTTGAATACTTTGGCAGCCAGCAGCGTTTCAGCAGGTCCCTGAATTGTAAGCGAAGCCACCGTAATCAATAGAAAATATCAGGTAGTGACTTCACATCTTTTATTCTCATTCCTTTTAGGAAGAGTCCTTAGAAGTTTAAAAGTTTACCAAAATAACAGGAATACATAGCATTTTGCACGATGCTGAACTGAATCAATTTAGTTAAGAGGGTTCTCAATATTTATCTTCAAACTACTATATCCAGTTATCTGTTTTTAAAAAATCTATCAGAAAATGAGAATGGAGTTTTTAAATATAAAATAGTAAAGCTAAATAAAAGGCTCTCCTATAAAGCTGAAGTTCCTTGACAGCTGAACCCAGTGAGTTCAGAGGAGACGGGATAGGCCACGCTGGCCTTGGCAGTAACATCGCAAGAACTCAGCAGCGGTGTGCCAATGTTGCATCAAGGAATGCTGTGACCCCGCTACTGTTCGTCTGCTTCTCTAGAACTTCACTTCAGACTCTGAAGTAATAAAACATTTGAGTTTTATTTCCACGAGGTCTAGGAATTATTATTCAGAAGGTGGCTCAGCCTGATGGGTCATCCAAGACCATTCTAGCACATAATGTGTGTGTGATGAATGTTAATTTTTAATATAAGAACAATACTGAATAAGAACTATTCCCTTTAGCCTGACACACCAGAACTAAACTGACTATATCTTATAGACAGATGTATTTGCTGTTGTTACATTAATACCTCTATACACATATAAGGGAATGCTACTTGTGATATCTTTGTCTGGATTTGGTATTAAAGTGGTGCTGGCCTCATAGAAAAAGTTCAGAAGTATTCATTCCTCTGCAAATTTTTGGAATAGTTTCAGGATAGGTGTTAACTCTTCTCATTTAGAGAAGAGTTTAGTTTTGTAGAATTCACCCATGAAGCCACCTGGTCCTGGACTTCTGTTTGTTGGGAGTTTTTAAATTACTGATTCAATTTCATTACTGGTAACTGGTCGGTTAATATTTTCTGTTTCTTCCTGGTTCGGTCTTGGGAGATTGTACCTTCCTAAGAATTTGTCCGTTTCTTCTAAGTTGTCCATTTTCTAGGCATATAGTTGTTCATAATAGTCTCCTATGATCCTTTGTATTTCTGTCATGTCGGTCGTAACTTCTCCTTTTTCATTTCTAATTTTATTGATCTGGCTCCTCTCCCTTCTTGATGCGTCTGGCTAAAGGTTTATCAATTTTGTTTACTTTTTTCAAAGAACCAGCTTTTAGTTTCACTGATCTTTTCTATTGTTTTTCCTGTCTCTATTTCAATTATTTCTGCTCTGATCTATATGATTTCTTTCCTTCTCCTAACGTTGGGTTTTGTTTGTTCTCCTTTCTCTAGTTGCTTTAGGTATAAGGTTAAGTTGTTTATCTGAGATTTTTCTTGTTTCCTGAGGTAAGCTTGTAAACTATAAACTACTGAGGGAATGGTATCTGAAGTGTGCCTCTTTTAAAGAATTATGCTGAGAAATAACATAGTACTTTCAAAAGATTGAAATCATACTACCTACTCCCTGAAGGCCAATTGAAAATTGTGTATACCAACTTAATTTTTCTCTGCTCTTCAGTCTGGATTGTGGAAACTTTCATTCTGGCTTCTGTATTATGATGTCTGGTCAAGGATAAAATCTTCTGGGAGGGCAATAGTAGTTTTAAGAAAGGAATGACCTCAGATTTGTATTTTGAAGATAATTCTAGCAGAACTTTAAAATAGATTTTCGGTATTATTGGAAACAGGAAGGTACAATCCCAGTTGTCCAGACAAGAGATAGTAAGGTATTGAGAGCGTGGAAAATGAAAGCAAGGGACAGTTATGAGAGACAAAGCTGAGAGATTATAGATGAAGCAAAGTCTGTAAGTTAAGAATTTAAGAGAAGATGAAATCAAATTCAGGTGAAGAAATTGGACTAATTAATTGCTCACTGAGTCTCAGTTTTCACATTTCTAAAATGGAGATTTAACAATATATTCCCTCAGCCTCATCACAAGATTTCTGTAAAAAATAAAATAGGTAAATGTCAAATGGCTTTGTAGTTTCAAAAATGATCCACAGATATTTTTTCTTATTATCTCTTGAAATAGATTTTTAAAATTTGTGTGCCAAAGCAAAAATATGTCACCAACAGATTGAGCCACAGCCGCTTGTGCAATAAATGCACACTGCATGCTTGCTGTGTGCTAGGAACTACTATTCTAGACACTGAGGTTCCAGCAGTGACCAAAACAGACCAGAGGCCTGCCCTCATGAAGCTCCCACTCTAGTATCAAAAGACATAGGAACAGCCTTTGGGAGCCTACCCTGCTTCTGAGTAGAGACAGTGAAAGACGAGAAGATAGTGGAAGTGCCTGTGACAGAAACAGGACTGAAAGGAACTGCTGGTTTGCAGGGAAGGAACAGGGCGGCTGTGATTTGGAACCTGTTCAGGTTGTGGGGAAACATCCTCGTGGAGGTATGCAAATAAGCTGTTGGGGTGACAAGAGTTTGGGCCACAGGGAAACTGGACTGGTTTGGGGGCACCATCTCATAAAGGTGGTAACTGAAAGTGCAAGAATGAATGAGATCTTGGAGAGTGAAAGAGGAGAGAAATTCACAGGGTGATAGTTGTAGAATGCAGTTAATGGACAGGAGGAAGGAAGAGGAGGCAGTGAAAGGAACAGATGATATGACAGAAAACCTGAAGAAATGGGACAGTAGAACAGAAAGTTGGATTTAGCTTCTAAAAAAATCATTGTAGGATTCCGTTAGGCAGCCTTCCATCTTAATTTAAAATTAATTAAACTTGGGCTTCCCTGGTGGCGCAGTGGTTGAGAGTCCGCCTGCCGATGCAGGGGACGCGAGTTCGTGCCCCGGTCCGGAAAGATCCCACGTGCCGCAGAGCGGCTGGGCCGGTGAGCCATGGCCGCTGAGCCTGCGCGTCCGGAGCCTGTGCTCTGCAACGGGAGAGGCCACAACAGTGAGAGGCCCGTGTACCGCAAAAAAAACGAAAAAATTAATTAAACTTGTAAAAATCACACTTTATACAGACTCTAGATATACCTCAACTTCATCTAAGAAAACCATACCTGAATTTTTCACATTTCTAGACCAAAAGTTAATATTCAGTCATAATAGGATACTTTAAAAATACTTAATTCTCTAAAATGAAGATCAAAACGTGACTAATTAGTTTCTGATATAAGTTGTCAGCAGTTCTTTTTATGATTTATTTAACATAGTACCACATTTCATCATTCACAGCATAGTTGTGTATTAGAATTTTGCTACCACACCTCCCCGCAAAAAAGAAATGCTGGAAGTGATAAGCTGAATAATGGTTTGCCGAAGATGTCCACATCCTAATCCCCAGAAACTGTAAAGATGTTACCTTTCATGGCAAAAAGGACTTTGTAGATGTGACTAAGTTAAGGATCTTGAGATGGGGAGATGAACCTGGATTATCTAGTTGGGCCCAATGTAATCACAAGGGTCCTTATCAGAGGAAAGCAGGTGGGTCAGAGTCAGAGAAGGTGATGTGACAGTGGCAGCAGAGGTTGTAGTGATATGCAGCCACAAGCCAGGGATTGTGGGCAGCCTCTAAAAGCTGGAAAAAGCAGGGAAATATATTCTCCTCTGGAGCCTCCAGAAGGAACCAGCCCTGCTGACACCTCAGTTTTAGCCAACTGAAGCTAATTTCGGGCTTCTGACCTCCAGAACCGTAAGACAGTAAACATGTGCTGTTCCAAAGTCACAAAGTGGTCATTTGTTATGGCAGCAGTAGGAAACTAATATGCTCAATAAACATTCTTAGTGGAAGAGAGGACTTTAAAGTCAGATGAGTTAATTGTCAAAATTCCTAAAACTTCAGGGATTACTTTCATAAACTGTCTAAAAACAAAAACAAATAATAGAAAACAGACCTATGGTCTGGACTGCACTAATAATTGACATGCCTACTGTCATGTTGTTACTGATGGCATAGTGATTGCCACCAGCAAGTCCACTCCAGGAGAATTTTGTGTATGTACGATATTAGAAACCCTTGTTGTTTTACTTTTCATATTTTTTCAGATTCATATGATGGCTTTTCTTTTTCCAAGTTCAATTACTGTGCAAGAACTTGACCCTTTATAACATAGAAAATACTGGATGTAAGCACCAGGTCAAGTGGTTGCTCCCTGTGCTATCCCAAGTTGCTCTCCCACACAGCCTTGCACACAGCAAGGGGGTGCTCAGTGGCTGTCTGTTGAGTAAATGAGCAGCGTGAAGCCCCGTCAGGAGCACTGCACTCTTGTCCTGGCCCCTGCCTGGCGGATGTGGAAGGGGGAAAGCCCTTCCGTTCTCTCATTTCACTTTCTTCATTTGTCGAGTGAGGGCCTCAACTAGATCTATGTAAAGTCTCTTCCAAATTCCTGAATACTGTGAATGACGGCATCATGCTCACTCTTGTTCACTTCTCACAGGCAGTGATGGATGTAAAAGATTGTGTCAAAAATCCTCCACCATTTTCATTTGTGACCCTCCCTCAAATGCCCACTTTTTTTTTTTTTTTTGCGGTATGCGGGCCTCTCACTGTTGTGGCCTTTCCCACCGCGGAGCACAGGCTCCGGACGTGCAGACTCAGCGGCCATGGCTCACGGGCCCAGCCGCTCCGCGGCATGTGGGATCCTCCCGGACCGGGGCACGAACCCGCGTCACCTGCATCGGCAGGCGGACTCCCAACCACTGCACCACCAGGGAAGCCCTCAAATGCCCACTTTTAAAGTCAATACCAATGTCATCTCCCTCAAGCCTCCTGAACATCCTCCAAGGAACCTTTTTTGCAGGGCTTGGACGAGCAGTGCAATGGGACTCCAGCCACAGCATCAAATGTGGTAAGACTCCTGGCTGCTGCAGTCATAGACATCTGTAACAGACATTTAAGGGTGCCAAGTGCCCAGGAAAAAAAAAAAAAGCCCAAAGCATGTGAGGCTTTGTCAGCGTGGAGAGAATAGCTAAGTGTACAAGACGTAGAGCCATGCTAAGCTCCCTGCGCTCGGTGTGGCGCTGCAGCCCCCCAGCTGCCCCAGACACAGTGAGCACTGTCATTATCCCCCTGGATACAGGGGGAGCTAAGACCACTGAAGCTGAGTAATTTGTCCCAAGGTCACATAACTATTCAGAGGCAGGGCCAGGATTCACACCCAGCAGGCTGGCTCCAGAGGCCCCTCCTACTAAGCTGGGAAAGGACAATCAGCTCTACAACTACCATCTAAGTGAATTAGCAAATAGGAAGCTTGCCTCTAGAAATTCTGTTTATATGCTGACTTTCAAGAGAGAACTGACATTGCTTAAAAAAAGATATATCAGGGCTTCCCTGGTGGCACAGTGGTTGGGAGTCCGCCTGCCGATGCAGGAGACACGGGTTCGTGCCCCGGTCCGGGAAGATCCCACATGCCGCGGAGCGGCTGGGCCCGTGAGCCGTGGCCGCTGAGAAAAAAAAAAAAGATATATCAGCATCTGGGTTTTCAGATTAACCCTGATGCTACTTTTCTGGTCATATTTAGACCATATAGAACCTCAGAACGTTTGTATCACTTTAAAATAAAAAGTGACTGCATTCACATACTGCACACAGGATTTAATTAGTTATAGAGCTAGTTCCACATAAATGAAGACAATGGTATAACAGTTTACATGACACTGAAATAGTGTAGTCTTCCCGGAAGTCAAGAGAGAACAGTTTGGTTTACATGTGTATAACGTGTGCTTCGTTTTTTCTTTTTTTTTTTTAGTAGTATCCAATAAGTTGCTATGCGTGGGTTTTTTAGGGAAAAAAAGTATTTGTAAACAAATGAATATGCCCCCAATTTTAATGAAAAGTTATCATTTAAAAATTGTTTAAGGTTCAGGTTCCCATTCTTCAGTTAATACAGGCAGCAAATATCCCTGAAATGACTCATCTACTTCTGATCATTAAAAAAAAAATCTTATTTCTTCTACTTAGGAAAATTTTTTAAAATGTAATGGCAAATAAAAGCTGTCTATAGCACCTTAAGAACAGACTATACAGGGACTTCCCTGGCAGTCCTGCGGTTAATACTCCACGCCTCCACTGCAGGGGGCACAGGTTCCTTCCCTGGTTGGGGAACTAAGATCCCACATGCCACGCAGTGTGGCCAAAAAAAGAACAGACTATACAAAGGACTCATAAATACACAGTACACAAATTTGTTATTTCTAATACTTTTTATTTCTTGTGTAGTACCTGCTAAAATTATTCCTAACAAAGTCACAATAAGTGAAATATGTTTAGATGGCATACCTATATAAATTACAAAATAACTTCAGTAGATCTAGAGATTACAGTGTTATAATTGCTTCAGTATTATTCATGTATAAAGTATTAGTCATTCCTTTAATAATGTTCATGTAAGTTCTTAAAGAAATCATCACGCATTGCTTTCTATTGGGGGCATGTCAGCTAACAATTTCCATTGGACTCCCTCAGCAGGGTCATGTTTCCTGTCCTAAAAAAATGGGTCCCATGGAAAATCATGTTGTTTGGTCAGGGTTCTGGATTTTTTCAATGAGAGAACTGTCTTATATTCAATGTGCTTTTATATATTTTTATATATTGTGTATATATAATTTTACAGATCTTTATCCAAGATCACTCTTCATCCTTTGCATCAAGAAGATTTTGACTACAACATTTTGAATCATCTGTTTTCATTTTTTGGATGGAGGAAGAAGGGATAAACGAAAATGTGAACATTTCTATTTTGTGGTTGGTTTATCTATTCAGTATAGATTCTTCATGAAACCCTTTTTTTTGACACTATTGTTTTCACTCGTGAGTCAGAAAAAACATAAACCACTATCTACTCCTTCCTCCAACCAAAAAAAAAAAAAAAAACCCAACATAAAAAGATAGTATTCAATAAGAAGAGGCATAAATATCGCCTGTCAAGCAGATGGCAGTTTTGTTAGTGGGATGATCAGGGAGGAGCCAGCCGCACGTTTGAAGGAAGAGTCTAGAGTGCACAGTTGAACCACGGGGAGAAAACAGAGTTAGTCTCCATAGTGTGTCATTTATTTATTCAACAAATATTTATTCAGTACCTACTGTGTGTCAGGCTCTTGTTTGTGACTAGGAACACGATGGTGAACAATCAGATAAAGTTGCTACCCTGACTTTCACATCTCCTGAAAACAAATAAATAAAATTCTGCCCCCCTCATTTAGCAAACCCCATCAGCCCCATTATGATCATTATGAGATACACCTAAAAGTACTTTTCAAACAACACTTTTTTTAACGTTTATTATTTTTTTTTAATTGGGGTATAGTTGTTTTACAGTGTTGTGCTAGTTTCTACTGAACAGCGAAGTGGAGTTCCCTGTGCCATACAGCAGGTTCTCATTAGTTATTTTATATGTATTAGTGTATATATATGTCAATCCCAATCTCCCAATTCATCCCACTCCCTCCCCCGCCAAACAACACTTTTTTCAGTGAGTATAAGTTGTGATTCAGCTGGTCTGGGTGGGGGCCTGGCTATCATTTCTTTTAAAGCTTCCCAAAGTTAGTGGACTGTGCAGCCACACACACTGGTGAAAAGTTGAAAACCTCTAAGCATTGTTTCTTCTCTGGGTTCTTTCCTAAATGTGGTTTCTTTATTCTCATTTGACCCAGAATATACTTCCCAATGTTAACAGAAAAAATAGAATTGGAGCCACTGAATTAGGGACTGCTGCCAAACCCTAGCCATGCCTGCCAGCCTCCCAGCCCCCAAAGAACAGCGGCTGGAGGGAGTGTGGGCCATAAACACGGTGCTGAGGGGAATATGGTCGTCACTGACCCCATCTGCCCTCCTTAGCCACCTGCTACGTAAAGTGTTTAGGTAGAAGTGTGGATAAGAGTTCAAGCCCCCAGAGGAAAAAATGCCCCAAATCTGTCTTATTTATAATTAAAATGACTATAACAAAATTGTGTCTTATTTACTTTGGTGAATGGTAAAAACAATATTATAAAATTATATAAAAACAATCTATTCCTTTTTATTCAGAAATTTAGGAGATATCTATTGATAGATTTTAAGAACATAGTCATGGATTTATTTTCAGGTACTATTGGCCAAAGCAAATATTACAGTATTAAAATAGCATCACATAATAAATATCAATGAAGTATGAATGCTTCAAGTTTAAATAAGTTATCTATTTTAATTGATCAGTTATTTAGTGTGATTATTATAATATATATATAATTCCTACAATGCTTTCATGTCCTATAACTTGCTTTGGTTGAAAATCTAATTTAATTAAAGGTGGTGTATGAGTTTCTAAGTTGATAATTAACCATAAACTGTAATGAATCTCACCGGGTGGGAAAGTCTCACAGCGTGTACAGTGTGGTCTGACAATCCTGACATATGGCTTATTGACTGTAAACCTCATATCATGTTCTCTTAAAACTATTCTGTAAGTTCCAAGACATACTCGGTGCAGCATATAGTACTTTTTAAAGAATATTTATGTATTTATTTTGGCTGAGCCGGGTCTTCGTTGCGGCATGCGGGATCTTTTAGTTGCGGCATGTGGACTTCTTAGTTGTGGCATGCATGCGGGATCTAGTTCCCCTACCAGGGATCGAACCCAGGCCCCCTGCACTGGGAGTGTGGAGTCTTACCCAGTGGACCACCAGGGAAGTCCCCAGCATATAGTACTTTTTTTTGTTTTATTTTTGTTTCTTTTGAATTTTATTTTATTTATTTTTTATACAGCATGTTCTTATTAGTTATCCATTTTATACACATCAGTGTATACGTGTCAATCCCAATCTCCCAATTCATCACACCACCATCCCAGCCACTTTCCCCCCTTGGTGTCCATACGTTTGCTCTCTACATCTGTGTCTCAATTTCTGCCCTGCAAACCGGTTCATCTGTACCATTTTTTTTTTTTTTTTTGGAGCACAGGCTCTGGATGCGCAGGCTCAGCGGCCATGGCTCACGGGCCCAGCCACTCCGCGGCATGTGGGATCCTCCCGGACCGGGGCACGAACCCGTGTCCCCTGCATTGGCAGGCGGACTCTCAACCACTGCGCCACCAGGGAAGCCCCCATCTGTACCATTTTTCTAGTTCCACATATAATACAGTACTTTTAAAAAACAGAATTGCTATGCTTCAACAGCTTCCAAATTAAGCAAAACTGATTTTATATTTTAAATTGCTGCCTGGGTGAGCAAAGAGGAGAATATAAATCCTAAAAAAAACCATTTGTACCTCTATAATATGTTTGGAATTTGTCAGAGACCACTAATAAATATCTTTTCTTCACTCATTCATTCCTTCAGCAAACATTTATCGGGCTCCTGGGTTTGCGAGATACAAGGATGAACAAGACAGACAGGGTCCCTGCCTTTCCAGAGCTTAGACTACTTCAGTTTGTTTTACTGCAGAACAGTGTGCCAAGGAGCACAGCAATACCAGAAGGAGGAGCCCAGATAGGGATTTAGCCAATGTCCAGCATTGAGAACTGAAGTAACAATGGAGAGAGTTTTAATTTGGTAGTAATCTTAAAGTATGTCCATCTGGAGGCAAACAAATGGAAAGACATTTTGTAAAATTCAAATTATACTGTTTAAATAGCAAAAACTAGCATTTACAAATAACTGCACTTAGAAAGCGGGGAGGAGGTTAGTTCTTTGAAGCACTGTGCTGTTTAGGAGATAAGCAGGTGTAGGAGCACGTTCTTTATGATGTTTAGAAATATTGTGGATGTTGACTGCATTACCCACAACCCGATCCTCCCCGGAGCCTTGTGCGTGGAGGCATCGTATTTCACCAGTGTCTTTTCATCAGCTTCATTGAGTTTACTGACTGAAGAACCAGTGTTGAGAGACACTGTAAACCACCTGCTAAAATATTCTGATACTTACTTAAGACTGCACCAAACACTCCCTGGGAACGGGGCGCTAAAGTCAGCACATTAACTCTTTCAGACCGAAGAGGCTGCATCAGGCGGATGCAGCAGTGCCTGGAAGCAGAGCAGTTAGGTTGGTGCTGCAGGCTGCTCAACTCTGAAGCCCTTTGCAGAGCCTCTGAGATTCTGGGAAAGAGGCCTCAGAGGGTTTATTCAATTGAATTCAATTCCATCTACAGAGCAAGGTTAACAAAAGAACCAGTATAAGTTACCTGCTTCATCACAGAGAACATAGACAGAGGACCTGTGATGTTAGCCAAAGGGTCCAGGGCACTAAAGTATAGGGAACACAGGTAACTGAGCCTACTGCATCCACCATTAAATCTTTGGGACCAAAGATTCTGAAATTATGTAATAAAGCTCTGAGCCTCAACAGATTTAAAAATAATAGAATCAATGTTACTGATCTACCAACAAGACAGTCTAATCCATAACTTTGTTTTATAGCAATTTTATAAATGTATCATTAAAAAAAAAGTTTGAGTTCTTGCTTTTTCTGGTACGGAATAAAATTGGTCAATAAATTTTTGGTAAGGAAGGTTGCGGGTCTAGTATTCTTAACTGAAATCAAAAGTAAATTGCAAAAATATAAATGAGGTTTTCAGTCCATTCTTTAGACTTGAGGTTTGAACACTGCCAACTGCCTGTCTTTCTCCTGTCATTAGTGGCGGAGTACATTCTTGGGGAATGATGTCAGCGGAGGGCTCTGAATGCTAATGGAAAATCACATTTTGTCCTTCTGAATTGTTAATGCAAAATGTTATTGACTATAATCAGCTACAAGAGATGAAGGAAAACTAAAAAAAATAAATTACATTCATTCCATGACCACACTCTCCATTGGGTGATCAGACAATGAAAAGTATTTTAAAAGGGGATTTTCCTGGAAAATCCAACAGTTTTACTATACATCCAAATTAAACTTTTATGAATCTTATACTGTAGAGGCACTGTACTCCTAAGAGAACACAAAAAAGTAGGGTTATTTTTTTTCTCTCCTGACTCACAGTTAACTTAATGCCGCTAAAGTTTAGAAGAAGAAAATATTCTTATCTGATAATAAAGTAATTGTGGGTTCTCTGCTTTATGAGAAAAGAACAGTCCACACTTGTAAAATGCAATTCCAGTATGCAGACAAAATCACTATTTATATGCATTTATTAGTTAGGTAGTAGCCGTCAAATAAAATGAGCTTTGCTACCCCTGAAAAAGATTTCACTTAAATTTCCAGTTTCAGAAGCTCAGTCTTCTTACGTATACTAGTTTTTCATTGTTTTTTATGCACTATTACTTTTCTAAGTGCATGTTACATAAGGTGAACTTACCTTGGATTTCCCAGGCAGCCTGTGTAATTTAAGTGAGCTCAATAAGCATTTTTAAATGATGGTAATAAAAGTTCCACTTCTGGCAAAACTGAGTTTTTTCTGGGCCAGCACTCATACCAAGAACAATTTAGAAAACCTGGACAGAATATAACAAAAACAGGTTTGAAGATTTCAGAGATCTCCCAAGGCAGTGAGTACCTTCAGAGCTAAGATATGAAAGAGGTGAGAAGCCAAGAGAAGTAAGCCCGACATCCGGGACCACTTTTCTCCTTGAGGCAATTGTCAATTCAGAAAGCAAAAGCAATAGCTGACAGGTTAAAAAGCTGAACAGAGCTTTTGATTGCTTCAAGGGCTGGGGAATAAAACTTGAACTTCTGAGTCCACCCAGGTTGAAGGGCCCCTGTAAACACTCTAGGCTTTTAGTTGGGACCCCTAAGAAAGATAAACCAAAAATAGACCAGCTCTAAAAAGACTGGAGCCCAGCTATGGAACATCTCAATCTCTGACAAAAATCAGGTGACCTATCCCCAGCCCAGCTGTCTGCCAAAAGCAAAAGTGATCTTCTCTGGAGGAAAATACCATCATGCAGCACCTCAATTTATCACTAAAAATTGTATGCATAACATCTGGCACTCATTCAAAAATAACCAGAGCATAGGAGAAATCTGGCAAATTCTGCTTCAACCACGTGATCAAAATAAACGTCACTAAAAGTGGGACTATCTAAAATTTTGTGCCTCCTTAGTGATGCACTAAGAAGGACACAACATCAGTTATTATCCAGTATTTCTGCCAAATAAGCGTAACTTGATTCCAATCAATCAAACTCAAGTTGAGAAAGCTGTAACACAACTGATTCATACTCGTCAAAATTTGTCAATGTTATGAAAACAAAGGCAGAGGCAATGTTTCAAATTAAAAGAAAACTAAAAGAAATGTGACAACTAAATGCAAGATGTGACCCTGGATGGATCTGAGATAAGGAAAAAATATAAAAGATTGAAACAAAGGGCATCAATAGGAAAATTTGAATATATTGGGTGGGCCAAAATGTTCATTTGGTTTTTTCTGTAAGATGGCTCTAGTAGCACTTAGTTGTCTTTAACTTCATTCGAAACAATTTTGTTAGATTGTATGTGACAGCTGTCATATCAGCATGCATTTAAAAAAAGACATCAAAATTGGTGAATTTTTGTGTAGCCATGTTAATATTGAAGACAGAAGAAAAAAGCAACATATTCGGCATATTATGCTTTGGTATTTCAAGAAAGGTAAAAATGCAACTAAAACGCAAAAAAAGATTTGTGCAGTGTATGGAGAAGGTGCTGTGACTGACTGAAGTGTCAAAAGTTGTTTGCAAAGTTTCGTGCTGGAGATTTCTCGCCGGACGATGCTCCACAGTCAGGTAGACCAGTTGAGGTTGATAGCAATCAAATCGAGACATTAACTGAGAACAATCAATGTTATACCACGCGGGAGATAGCCGACATACTCAAAATATCCAAATCGAGCATTGAAAGTCATTTGCACCAGATTGATTATGTTAATTGATGTTTGGGTTCCACATAAATTAAGAGAAAAAAACCTTCTTGACCATATTTCTGCATGTGATTCTCTAGTGAAACGTAATGGAAACATTCCATTTTTAAAACCAATTGTGACAGGCAATGAAAAGTGGATACTGTACAACAATGTGGAACAGAAGGGATGGTGGGGCAGGTGAAGTGAACCACCACCAACCACACCAAAGGCCGATCTTCATCCAAAGAAGTTGATGTTGTGTATATGTTGGGATTGGAAGGGAGTCCTCTATTATGAGATCCTTCCGGAAAACCAAACGATTAATTCCAACAAGTACTGCTCCCAATTACACCAACTCAGAGCAGCATTTGACGAAAAGCATCCAGAATTAGTCAACAGAAAACACATAATCTTCCATCAGGACAATGCAAGACCACATGTTGCTTTGATGACCAGGCAGAAACTGTTACAGCTTGGCTGGGAAGTTCTGATTCCTCCACCGTATTCCCCAAACACTGCACCTTCAGATTTCCATTTATTTTGGTCTTTACAAAATTCTTTTAATAGAAAAAATTTCAATTCCCTGGAAGACTGTAAAAGGCACCTGGAACAGTTCTTTGCTCAAAAAGATAAGTTTTGGGGAGATGGAATTATGAAGTTGCCTGAAAAATGGCAGAAGGTAGTGAAACAAAAGGGTGAATACGTGTTCAATAAAGTTCTTGGTGAAAGTGAAAAATGTGTCTTTTATTTTTACTTAAAAAACCGAAGGCACTTTTTGACCCACCTTATAGATTGTATTTTAGACAAAATTATCATACCAGTATTAAATTTCTTTTTTTATTGAGGTATAATCGACACACAACATTATATTAGTTTCAGGTGCACAACATAATGATTCAATATTTGTATATATTGAGAAATGATCACCACAATAAGTCTAGTTAATGTCCAACCATACATACTTACAGAATTTTTTAAATTTTTATTTATTTGGCCATGCCATGCAGCATATCAGATCTTAGTTCCCCAACCAGGGATTGAACCCATACCTCCTGCACTGGAAGTGTGGAGTCTTAACCGCTGGACTGCCAGGGAAGTCCCCAGAATTTTTTTGTGTGTGTGTGATCACAACTTTTACGATCTACTCTCTTTGCAACCTTCAAATATGCAACACAGTATTATTAACTATAGTTGTCATGTTGTTCATTACATCCCCATGAATTACTTACCTCATAACTGGAAGTCTGTAACTTTTGATGCCCTTCATGCATTTTGTACAACACCCCCTCCCACCTGCACCTGGCAACCACTCACCTGTTCTCTGTATCTATGAGCTTGGTTTTTGTTTTTGTTTTGTTTTTAGAATCCACATATAAGAGAAATCATACAGTATTTGTCTTTCTCTGTCTGACTAATTTCACTTAGCATAATGCCCTCACGGTCCATCCATGTTGTTGCAAAGATTTTATGGCAAGATTTTATTCTTTTGATGGCTAAATAATATTCCATGGTGTGTATGTGCGTATGTGTGTATCACATTTTCTTCATCCGTTCATCCATTGATGGACACTTAGATTGTTGCATACCTTGGCTATTGTAAATAACACTGCAATAAACATGTATCTTTTCAAGTTAGTGTTTTTGTTTTCTTCAGATAAATAACCCGAAGTGGAATTGTTGGATCATATGGTAGTTCTTTTCTAAATTTTTTGAGGAACGTCCATACTGTTTTCCATAGTGACTGCACCAATTTATATTCTCACCAACAGTGCACAAGTGTTCCGTTTTCTCCACATCCTCACCAACACTTGTTATTTCTTGTCTTTTTAAAAATAATAGTCAACCTAAGAGGTGTGAGGTGATATCTCATTGTGATTTTGATTTGCATTTCCCTGATGATTAGTGATGTTGAGTAACTTTTTATGTACCTGTTGGCCAAATGTATGTCTTCTTTCAAAAAAATGTCTATTCAGGGAATTCTCTGGCAGTCCAATGGTTAGGACTCGGTGCTTTCACTGCTGTGGCCTGGGTTCAATGCCTGGTTGGGGAACTAAGATCCCACAAGCTGTGCAGCATGGCCAAAAAAAAGTTCTATTCAGACCCTCTGCCCATTTTTTAATCAAACTGCTTGTTGTTTTGCTATTGAATTGTATGAGTTCTTTCTATATTTTGGATATAAACCACCTATCAGATAATGTGATTTGCAAATATTGTCTCCCATTCAGTAAGTTGCCTTTTCATTTTGTTGATGGTTTTCTTTGTTGTGCAGATGTTTTTTAGTTTCATGTAATCCCACTTGTTGATTTTTGCTTTTGTTGCCTGTGCTTTGGTGTTAAATCCAAAAAATCATCACCAAGACTGATGTCAAGGGGCTTACTGCCTATGTTTCTTCTAGAAGTTTTACAGTTTTAGGTCCTATATTCAAGTCTTTAATCCATGTTGAGTTAATTTTTGTGTATGGTGTAAGATAGTGGTCCCATTTCATTCTTTTGCATGTGGCTGTCCAGTTTTCCCTACACCATTAATTGAAGAGTATGTCCCTTCCCCACTGTATATTCTTGGCTCCTTTGTCATAAATTATTTGACCATATATTCATGAGTTTATTTCTGGGCTCTCTGTTTCATTGATCTCTGTGTTTGTTTTTATGCCAATACCATACTGTTGTGATTACTATATTTTTCTAATATAGTTTGAAATCAGGAACATGATACCTCCAGTTTATTCTTCTTTCTCAAGATTGCTTTGGCTATTCAGTGTCTTTTGTGGTTCCACACAAATTTTAGGATAGTTTGTTCTATTTATGTGAAAAATGCCATTGGAATTTTTATAGCGATTACACTGAATCTGTAGATTGCTTTGGGTAGGTAGTATGGACATTTTAACAATGTTAATTCTTCTAATTCATGAACATGATATACCTTTCCACTTATTTGTGTCTTCAATTTTTCTTCATCAACCTCTTATAATTTTCATTTACAGGTCTTTCACCTTCTTTGTTGAATTTACTCCTCAGTATTTTATTCTTTTTGATACAATTGTAAACGGGATTGTTTTCTTAATTTCCCTTTCTGATAGTTTGTTATTAGCATATAGAAATGCAACAGATTTCTATATCCTGATTTTGTATCCTGCAACTTTACTGAATTCATTTATTAATTCTAACAGTTTTTGTTAGAGTCTTTAGGGGTTTTAATATTTAATATCATGTCATCTGCAGATAGTGACAGTTTTACTTCTTCATTTCCAATTCGGATGCCTTTTGTTTCTTTTTCTTGCATAATTGCTGTGGCTAGGACGTCCACTACCATGTTGAGTAAAAGTGGCAGGAGTGGACATCCTTGTCTTGTTCCTGATCTTAGTGGAAAAGATTTCAGTTTTTCACCATTGAGTATGTTGGCCATAGGCTAGACATATATGGCCTTTATTATGTTGAGGTACGTTCCCTCTATACCCACTTTGTTGAGAGTTTTTATCAAAATGGATGTTGAATTGAATTAAATTTATTGAATTCAATAACTGCATTGTAGTTATATAGGAGAATGTCTTTGTTTTTAAGACATATGCTGAAGTATTTAGGGATACAATTCCTATAAGCTGTGAAAGCAGAAAAGAATAAGAACAGTTGGTCAAAGTTGAGTATTTCTGTCCACATGCCCCTCTTCCTGGGGTCTTGAGCAGGAAGCAGAGACGGGGCAGCCTTGACAACCATGTTGTAGTTGTGTGATCCTGTGCTCTGCCCCCCACCCCCCTTGCCGATTGGTCCATGATAAGACAAGTGACCCAAGGGAGACAAGCCACATTCTTTCACACTGAAAGCTGGAATTTCGAAGAGACAGAAAGAAACAGAGAGTGGTAATTGCTAGTATAAGTCACATTAAAGACAGTGCCTTTTCAGGGGCTTCAGTAGTTGTGGCACGTGGGCTCAGTAGTCGTGGTTCACAGGCTCTAGATCACAGGCTCAGTAGTTGTGGCGCATGGGCTTAGCTACTCCACGGCATGGGCATGTGGGATCTTCCTGGACCAGGGCTTGAACCCATGTCCCCTGCACTGGCAGGTGGATTCTTTATGACTGTGCCCCAAGGGAAGTCCATGGGTTTTTTTGTGTTTTGTGTTTTTTTTTGCGGTACGCGGCCCTCTCACCGTTGTGGCCTCTCCCATTGCGGAGCACAGGCTCCGGACGCGCAGGCTCAGCGGCCATGGCTCATGGGCCCAGCCGCTCCATGGCATGCGGGATCCTCCCTGACCGGGGCACGAACCCACATCCCCTGCATCAGCAGGCAGACTCTCAACCTTCCCTGCGCCACCAGGGAAGCCCAGGTTTGGGTTTTTTTGATCATACTTCTGTTGTTTGTGTGCTAACACAATCTGACTTTAAAGGAATTGTTTCTTAGTAATAATAATCTGGCTTCTATGGTTCACATAAGTAACAACAAGAAGTATAGCCCTTGTTACATTGTTCAGCTGGTCATAAAATCATAATGTGATGTGCCTCTTTCCACTTCTGACAAAAGGAAGAGTTTACACACTATTAAAATGCCTGGCTAAATTTACTGGATAAGAAGCATGAATTAGAACGTTCTGTCAAAAGTGTATTAATTTTTGTATATTAGATTTTCATAAATTATGGCTAAATGATGATCACTTACAGTATCTGCACCTACTAAATAAGATTTGTGCCAGATCAAGTATTCTGCCTAATTCAGCCACATCAAGTTCTGAAACATTAAAAAATAAAGCATATACCATTTGTTTTAAGAGAATATTTTAAAATTTGTCTCATTGAAAAAACACTCTCTCTCTTATTTTCCAAGGCAACCACAGGTGGGCCACTCCTCAATAAAGGGAATTCCAGCACTCTCCAAACTTCCCCATAGTGAGAATTATCTGGTTGCTTGTTAATCACACAGCTCCCAAGGTGATCCTAATTTAGTGGGTCTAGGGTGGAGCCCAAACTTCACCTTAGGTAGTTGTTATCATCAGAAAAGCTGGATTTGATGATAGTTGTGTTCCTTCTCTGTTGCTTTTGAAGTTGCTGACGTTGACAGTTGTGGTTCTGCAGCAGTTGGATATTGTTTCCATAGGTATCAGTTAGGTCAAGCTGGTTGATAGTGTTGGTCAAATCTTCTGTAACATACTGATTGCCTATTTGTTCTATCAATTACTGAGAGGGGGGTGTTAGAAATCTCATTTTAACTGAATCTTTTATTTCTCTCTTTAGTTTTGTAAGTTTCTGCTTCATGCATTTTGAAACTTTTTCATTAGGCATATACACATTTAGGATTCTTAGGTGCAACCAATTGCTTTGATTAATTGATCCTTTATCATTACAAAACTTCCATATTTTTCTTCAGTAATACTCCTTGTCTTGAAGTCTTCTTTGTGTTATATTAATATAATCACACTAGCTTTTTTATACTTACTGATTGCATAGTGTAACTTTTCCATCCTTTTGCTTTCAACTTGTCTCTATGTATTTGAAGTATGTCTCTTCTATACAGCATATAGTTATCTTCCTTTTTTCCAATCTGAAAATTTGTAGATTTTAATTGAAGTTTTTAATCCATTTATATTTAGTGTAATTATTGTATAGTTCAGTGTAAGTAAGTCTACACATCTGTTGATATGATCAGATTTAAGTCTACCATCTTCCTATTTGTATTCCAGTTGTGCCATCTGTGTTTTGGTTTGGTTTGGTTTTTTCTTCCTCCATTCCTCCTTTCCAGCCTTCTTCTCAGTTAATCAAATATTTTTTAGTATTCTATTTTAATTCCTTTCTTGTCTTTTTAGCTGTACCTCTTTATTTATTTAGTGGTTATTCCGAGATTACAATATTTATGCTTATCTCACAGTCCACTTAGAGTTAATATTGTCATTTCACATAAAATCTAAGACCCTTATGAGAGTAGAATGTCTGTTTAAGTCTTCTGCCCATTTTTTGATTGGGTTGTTTTTGGGTTTTTTTATAAATTTATTTCACTTATTTTATTTTTGGCTGCTCTGTGTCTTCATTGCCGCATGCGGGCTTTCTCTAGTTGTGGTGAGCGGGGGCTACTCTTCATTGCAGTGCATGGGCTTCTTATTGTGGTGGCTTCTCTTGTTGTGGTGGCTTCTCTTGTTGTGGAGCATGGGCTCTAGGTGCGTAGGCTTCAGCTGTTGTGGCTTGTGGGCTCTAGAGCGCAGGCTCAGTAGTTGTGGCACACGGGCTTAGTTGCTCTGCAGCATGTGGGATCTTCCCAGATCAGGACTCGAACCCATGTGCCCTGCATTGACCGGCGGATTCTTAACCACTGCACCACGAGGGAAGCCCGGTTGCTCTTTTTTTTTTATCTTGAGCTGTATGAACTGTTTGTATATTTTGGAAATTAATCCCTTGTCAATTGCATCATTTGCAAATATTTTCTCCTAAGCTGTAGGTTGTCTTTTCATTCTGTTTGTTTCCTTTGCTGTGCAAAAGCTTTTAAGTTTAATTAGGTCCCACTTGTTTATTTTTGTTTTTATTTCCATTACTCTAGGAGATGGATCCAAAAATATATTGCTGCAATTTATGTCAAAGAGTGTTCTGCCTATGTTTTCCTTTAGGTGTTGTATCTTGTATCTGGTCTTACATTTAGGCCTATAATCCATTTTGATTTTATTTTTGTATATGGTATTAGAGAATGTTCTAATTTCATTCTTTTACATGTTGCTGTCCGGTTTTCCCAGCACTAGTGATTGAAGAGATTGTCTTTTCTCCATAGTATATTCTTGCCTCCTTTGTCAAAGATTAATTGACCAGAGGTGTGTGGGTTTATTTCTGGGCTTTCCATTCTGTTCCATTGATCTATATTTCTGTTTTTGTGCCAGTACCATACTGTTTTGATTACTGTAGCTTTGTAGTATAGTCTGAAGTCAGGGAGTCTGATTCCTCCAGCTCTGTTTGTCTTTCTCAAGTTTGCTTTGGCTATTCAGGGTCTTTTGTGTTTCCATACAAATTAAAAAAATTTTTGTTCTAGTTCTGTGAAAAATGCCATTGGTAGTATGATAGGGATTGTATTGAACCTGTAGATTGCCTTGGGTAGTATAGTCATTTTGACAGTATTGATTCTTCCAATACAAGAACACAGTATATTGTTCCATCTGTTTGTGTCATCTTTGATTTCTTTCATCAACATCTTAGAGTTTTCAGAGCACAGGTCTTTTGCCTCCTTAGCCTGATTTATTCCTAGGTATTTTATTCTTTTTGATGGGATGGTAAATGAGATTGTTTCCTTAATTTCTCCTTCTGATCTTTCATTGTTAGTGTATAGAAATGCAACAGATTTCTGTGTGTTAATTTTGTATCCTGCAACTTTACCAAATTCATTGATGAGCTCTAGTAGTTTTCTGGTAGCTTCTTCAGGATTTTCTATGTATAGTATCATGTCATCTGCTAACAGTGACAGTTTTACTTCTTTTCTAGTTTGGATTTCTTTTATTTCTTTTTCTTCTCTGATTGCTGTGTCTAGGACTTCCAAAACCATGTTGAATAAAAATGGTGAAAGTGGACATCCTTGTCTTGTTCCTGATCTTAGAGGAAATTCTTTCAGCTTTTCACTGTTAGTATAATGATAGCTGTGGGTTTGTCATATATGGCCTTTATTATGCCCACTTATAGAGAATTTTTATTATGCCCACTTTTGTCATATATGGCCTTTTTCTGTGCCCACTTTCTGGAGAATTTTTATCATAAATTGGTGCTGAATTTTGTCAAAAGCTTTTTCTGCATCTATTGAGATGATCATATGGTTTTTATTCTTCAATTTGTTAATGTGGTGTATCACAGATTGATTTGCAGATATTGAAAAATCCTTGCATCCCTGGAATAAATCCCACTTGATCATGGTGTATGATACTTTGAATGTATTGTTGGATTTGGTTTGCTAGTATTTTGTTGAGAATTTTTGCATCTATGTTAATCAGTGATATTGGCCTTTAATTCTCTTTTTTTGTGGTATCTTTGTCTGGTTTTTGTATCAGGGTCATTATGGTCTGACAGAATGAGTTTGGGAGTGTTCCTTCCTCTGCAACTTTTTGGAATAATTTCAGAGAGATAGGTGTTAACTCTTCTCTAAATGTTTGGTAGAATTCACCTGTGAAGCCATCTTGTCCTGGACTTTTGTTTTGGGGAGTTTTTTAATCACAGATTCAATTTCAGGCTTGTAATTGGTCTGTTTATGTTTTCTATTTCTTCCTGGTTTAGTCCTGGGAGATTGTACCTTTCTAAGAATTTGTCCGTTTCTTCTAGGTTGTCCATTTTATTGGCATATAGTTGCTTGTAGTAGTCTCTTATGGTCCTTTGTATTTCTGTGGTGTCAGTTGTAACTTCTCCTTTTTTATTTCTAATTTTATTGATTTGGGCCCTCTCCCTTTATTTCTTGATGAGTCTGGCTAAAAGTTTGTCAATTTTGTTTATCTTTTCAAAGGACTAGCTTTTAGTTTCTTTGATCTTTTCTATTGTTCTCTTAGTCTCTATTTCATTTATTTCTGCTCTGATCTTTACTATTTCTTTCCTTCTACTAACTTTGGGTTTTCTTTTTTCTTTTTTCTCTAGTTGCTTTGGGTGTAAGGCTAGGATTTTTATTTGAGATTTTTGTTGTTCCTGAGGTAAGCTTGTATCACTATAAACTTCCCTCTTAGAACTGCTTTTGCTGTGTCCCATAGGTTTTGGATCGTCCCATTTTCATTTTCATTTGTCTCTAGGTATTCTTTAAATTTCCTCTTTGGCTTCTTTGGTGATCCATTGGTTGTTTAGTGTTACTCTGTTTTTGTTTTTTTAATATTTATTTATTTTCTTTATTATTATTAGTTTTGGCAGCGTCAGGTCTTAGTTGCTGCATGCGGGATCTTTTGTTGCCACGCATGGGCTCTTCGTTGCGGTTCATGGGCTTCCCTCTAGTTGTGGCGTGTGGGTTTTCTCTCTCTAGTTGTGGCGCGTGGGCTCTGTAGTTTGTGACATGTGGGCTCTCTCAAGGTACACAAGCTCAGTAGTTGTGGCACACGGGCTTAGTTGCCCTGCGGCATGTGGGATCTTAGTTCCCTGATCAGGAATCGAACCCACGTCCCCTGCATTGGAAGGTGGATTCCTTACCACTGGACCACCAGGGAAGTCCCAGTGTTACTCTGTTTTTGAAGGTCATTTTTATTAAACTATACCATAACAACATGTTCTAACACAACACCAACATGTGTTTACTGACTGCTTTAAAGATTCTTTAGACCTGAAACTGCTCCAGTAGAACCAAGACAGAACATTGAATTTGTATATTAGAAAGCCCATAGCTAACTTTAGAACAAAATTGGGTTCAAGAAGTTAGCCAGGGCCTTCCCAGGTGGTGCAGTGGCTAAGAATCTGCCTGCCAATGCAGGGGACACAGGTTCGAGCCCTGGTCTGGGAAGATCCCACATGCCGCAGAGCAGCTAAGCCCATACACCACAACTACTGAACCTGCGCTCTAGAGCCTGCGAGCCACAACTACTGAGCCCACATGCCACAACTACTGAAGCCCGTGCACCTAGAGCCTGTGGTCTGCAACAAGAGAAGCCACCACCATGAGAAGCCCGCGCACCGCAACAAAGAATAGCCTCTGCTCACCACAACTAGAGAAGACCTGCATGCAGCAATGAAGACCCAACGCAGCCAAAAATAAATAAATAAATAAGAAGTTAGCCAGACCAATTCCCATGAATCCTAGTCACTAGTGGTAGGAGGCGGGTAGCACCCAGGGAGTGGATGAAAGTGTCAGGAGCATGAAAGCATCTTCAGAAACATCCCTAGAGTAGAGACCACCACATTTTTTATCTTCTATCCCTATTTTTTTTATGTTTTTTTATTGTGGTAAAAGTCATATAACATAAAACATACTATTTTAACTGTGCAATTCAGTGGCACTAAGTACATTCACATTGTTGTCAACACTCACCATCATCCATCTCTCGAATTTTTCAACTTCCTAAGCCAAGACTCTGTCCCCACTAAACACTAACTCCCCATCCCCCTCCCCACCGCCCCCCTCCCCTCCAGCCCCTGGCATCCACCAGTATGCTTTCTAACTCTATGAATTTGACTATTCTAGGTACCTCGTATAAGTGGAATCAAACAGTGTTTGTCTGCACCTAATGTATATTGGAATGCACTTTTAAGATTAACAGAAGGTAGCTTGTATTCCTATTAATGGGGTTTCCAAAATAATGTTTTATTTTATTATATTTGTTAATATTACCAAAAGTCTTATCCTCATTATATATATATATATACATATATATGTATATATGTATATATATATATATATTTAGAAAGAAAATGTGATTTGAAATGTTGCATAACTTTTTTTTTTAACATCTTTATTGGAGTATAATTGCTTTACAGTGGTGTTAGTTTCTGCTGTATAACAAAGTGAATCAGCTATATGTATACATCTATCCCCATATCCCCTCCCTCTTGCGTCTCCCTCCCACCCTCCCTATCCCACCCCTCTAGGTGGTCACAAAGCACCGAGCTGATCTCCCTGTGCTATGCAGATGCTTCCCACTAGCTATCTATTTTATATGTGGTAGTGTATATATGTCCATGCCACTCTCTCACTTCGTCCCAGCTTACCCTTCCCCCTCCCCGTGTCCTCATGTCCATTCTCTACGTCTGCATCTTTATTCCTGTCCGGTTCTTCAGAACCATTTTTTTTTTAATTCCATATATATGTGTTAGCATACTGTATTTGTTTTTCTCTTTCTGACTTACTTCACTCTGTATGACAGTCTCTAGGTCCATCCACCTCACACAAATAACTCAATGTCATTTATTTTTATGGCTGAGTAATATTCCATTGTATATATGTGCCACATCTTCTTTATCCATTCATCTGTCGATGGACACTTAGGTTGCTTCCGTGCCCTGGCTACTGTAAATAGAGCTGCAATGAACATTGTAGTACATGACTCTTTATTTTTTATTTTATTTATTTTATTTTTGGCTGTGTTGGGTCTTCATTGCTGCACACAGTCTTTCTCTCGTTGCAGCAAGGGGGGCTACTCTTCGTTGCAGTGTGTGGGCTCCTCATTGTGATGGCTCCTCTTGTTGCAGAGCACGGGTTCTAGGCACAGAGGCCTCAGTAGTTGTGGCGCGTGGGCTCAGCAGTTGTGGTTCGTGGGCTCTAGAGTGCAGGCTAAGTAGTTGTGGCGCACGGGCTTAGTTGCTCCGCAGCATGTGGGATCTTCCCAGACCAGGGCTCGAACCTGTGCCCCCTGCATTGGCAGGCGGATTCTCAAGCACTGCGCCACCAGGGAAGCCCCTACATGACTCTTTGAATTATGATTTTCTCAGGGTATATGCCCAGTAGTGGGATTGCTGGGTCATATGGTAGTTCTATTTTTAGTTTTTTAAGGAATCTCCATACTCTTCTCCATAGTGGCTGTATCAATTTACATTCCCACCAACAGTGCAAGAGGGTTCCCTTTTCTCCACACCCTCTCCAGGATTTACTGTTTGTAGATATTTTGGTGATGGCCATTCTGACCATCAGATACCTCATTGTAGTTTTGATTTGCATAAAATATTGCATAACTTTTTAAATTATTGGTTTAATACTTTATGGTACAGTAATTTGAAGGTCTGGTTTTAAGCTCATTTTATTTCATTGCTTGGTTAAAAAAGTATCTCATGAAGATGAGTAGAGTCAAATGGAAGAAAGATATATATCATTAGCTGTGTTTGTTAAATTACAATACTCATTTATTCATCACATTCACCAATACACAAAAGTTTTGGGTTGAAATTCAGCTAGCAAATTTAAATCCTCTCTGATACCCATCACTTGTTCTTGCAAACTAATCAGAGAGTGTTCCATTTTTATAATTTTAATAAATGGTTTGAAAGACTGAAAATTTTAACTTGGAACATTTTAAGCAGGTTAGAAAATTCTGTTTCCAACTTTTGAAGTGGGGAAGTATGAAAAATTTAACAAGTGACACATCATTTTCAGTAACAAAATCACATAATAATAACAGAAATAGTTCCAAAACAAAACAGTGCATAAAAATGATCCTCCATGGACAAAGGAAATAGTTTAACCTTGAGTATATTTTATTTTGGTTTCCAAAAGTAGCCACCAGGAACTTGCCATGTCAGAAAGCATTTACAAATTTGGAACAGTCTTTTTACATAAGAAAACTGTGTATATCATCTTTAACTTTCATAACTATTTTTAAAAACTTTTCTGTGAGAACTAGTGAGCATCTGCGTGGTACAGAAGATTTTCATAGTCATTTCCTATCATTAAAAATCACTATCGGGGGCTTCCCTGGTGGCGCAGTGGTTGAGAGTCTGCCTGCCGATGCAGGGGACGCGGGTTCGTGCCCCAGTCCGGGAAGATCCCACATGCCGCGGAGCGGCTGCGCCCGTGAGCCACGGCCACTGAGCCTGCGCGTCCGGGGCCTGTGCTCCACAACGGGAGAGACCACTGTGAGACGCCTGCGTACCGCAAAAAAAAAAAAAAAATCACTATCGGGAATTCCCTGGTGGTCCAGTGGTTAGGACTCGGCACTTTCAGTGCCGTGGCCCGGGTTCAGTCCCTGGTCGGGGCACTAAGATCCCACAAGCCGTGTCATGGCCCAAAAAACAAACCAAAAAAATCACTATAAATAACTCTAGTTCAGATTTTTTTGCTAATACATCTTTATTGAGGTATATTGACATGTAATAAACAGCACATATTTAAGGTGTACAATTTGAGTTTGGACCCATGTACATTCCCACCAGCACAATCAAGGTAATGAACACGTCCATCATTCTGAAAAGTTTTCCCACGCCCCTGGGAATCCACACACACCCCCATCCTGAGGCAACGGCTGATCTGCTTTCTCTCACTGTAGATGTGTTTGCATTGTCTAAAATTTGACAGAAATTCAGTCATACAGTGTATACTTTTTTTGGTCTGGCTTTCTTTTACACAGCATGATTATTTTGGGATTCACCATGTCATTGCATGTACAATAGTTCATTCTTTTATTAGTGAGCACTGTTCCGTTATATGGCCACACCCTAATTCATTTATCTGTTCACCAGCTGATGGACCGTGGCCTCATTTTCCAGTCCTTACTTGAGATGTGAGCTTCTTATTTCTGTTAAATGAGTCAGTCAAGATCTAGGATGTGGGATGGGAGACCAGCCAGTACTTAGGGCTGATGTCAAGTGTGGCATAATCCTACAGACTCTCACTTCAACAAGAACGGGACCAAGCAGCCTGGAGGTTCCTGCGTGAAGAACGTTCTCTGGGAAGAGATGAGCCATCTTTGTGTTTGTCACTGATCCCCAGGCTCAGCTGTGGAATTCTCTGGTCCTCTGTGAAGCCAAGCTATTATTTCTTCTAAAACATCTTTATATCCTGAAGGGAAAAGAATGTGTGTGTGTGCCTGTGTGTGTGTGTGTGTGTGTGTGTGTGTGTGTGTCACAAAAATGTGAGACTTGCTTAATGAGATTCATATCAAGAAATGGCTGGCAAAGTTCCCATGAAAATGCCCTTGCTCGACTCTGCACGACCCATCATGCAGTAACCACTGGGCCCTACATAATGAACCCAGGGTCAGTTCAGAATTCAAATGTGTAATTTGACCCAGCTGTTTAACGGTCTACCACAATAAAAGGGTAATCCTAACAGCTCTAAAGCTATTTCTAGCGCAGATCCTTACCCCAGCAGTCAAGTTACAGCCAACCATGCCCACATGTTTCCTAAGGGAAAAGCAAAATTAGAAAAGGGCAGTCTCTCCATTTGTTTTAACTCTCTGATCTAAGATGAATCTACTTATCAGAAGTCTTGTGGGAAAGCCACAGAAGGTCTTCTTTCCCTGGGCAGTAATACAGCTTCTAAGTAACGTGTGCACTCTCACAACCCCGACCTCCTGGCCGTGCTCCGCCCCGGGGGAGGGGGAGAGAGAGGAGGAGGGGCTTCTAATGCCCTTCAAGGCACACCAAATCATCTTCTGCCCGTTTCTTTCTTTGGATCAAGAATTTAATTGAAAAAGAACTTTAAGTCTAACTAAGTATATGTTTCAGAACTCCTACCATTTTACCTACATTAAAGTGACTGGGGATGGAGAAGAGTCAGTTAGAGATAACGGTACCGCCCACCCATTCTAAAAGTCGACTTGGGCAACAACAACAACAGGCCCTCTGCCTGGGTATGTAGGTGTGTCTCTGAAACATCTAAGGAAAGGTTGTCAATCTGAGACCATCTTCAAGTTTCCGTAAAACAACCAGGGATGAGCTTGATGACCTTGCAAATTCCCTTCCCGGTCTGACATTCTGCAATCTGATGGGAAGAGACTTGGAGAACCAGAAATAATTCTGCAAGGACGTTCTTTTTAAAGGTGTTTCTCAACATTTGTTCCATTTCTGTCTTTAAATCCACATGCAGAATATGTCGTCACTCTTTCTTCGCTGCTCCAGTAACCTACCATGTCACCATCTGAGGTCGTGCTGCCCACTCACTGAGGGCCACGGGCTGTCTTGTTCACCTGTGTGTGTGTCTCTAGAATCCAGTGCAGCGCCTGGCAGCAAGTAGGGACTCAGCAAAAGTTACTGGGGAGTGACTGAAGAAATTCGGTGGATGGATGGATGCACAGTGTGTAGTGCTGGGATCACGGGGTGGAATAACTCAGGAAGACAGCTGTGGCCCTTTGGGAGGCAGGAAACAAGGACGGCTCGAATCCAATGAAAAATTAGAGAGAGTCTGGCAGAGACAGAAGTGCAACTTCTCCATCGCAATTACTCATGGACCGCCCTGGCTGGAGCCTCTCTATAGCTCTAGGTTTCTTATCCGATGGCCTAGTATCTGCTAGTCTGAGGGATTTCCTCTGTGCTTCCACCTTTCAGATAAATTACCCTCCAGGACCTAAGCTCCCTGAGCAGGAATCTTTGTCATTTTGAGTAGCTTCTATGTATGTCCATATATTTATTATGAACACAATGTATTTCAAGTGTCTAGAACAGTGCCTGGCACTTGATAGGTACCCAGTGTATATTTATTGAATGAGTGGATACATTCAGAATGAGCAACTTCACTCTGAGTCTGAAGCGAGAGCCATTATTTTCTGACCAAGCCGATATTTTTTGTGGTGCAGAGTGGTTGCAGACTTTGAAAACACAAGGCTTAGGTGAGCGAATGACGGCAAACAGGCTCTACAGAGCAAAGCAGTGGGGCGGATGGGCCAGCTGCCTGGCTGCAAGGCCCAGCTTTGCCCCTTAGGGGCCGCGCGCTCAGGAGCCTCCAGGTGCCTCTGTCCCCCGCAGCCGCGTGGGCTTAACGACAGCACCTTCCTCTCAGGGTTTTTAGGAGGATTAAGTAAATCAGTAGGCAAAACGCATGCAGAAAAGAGCCTGGTGCATCCTGCTAAGTACTATATATGCCGCGTTTATTAGGGTTTTTCTGGATCCCTTGAATTTGCTGAAATTGTGTGCAATCATTAGCTGAGAGAAGAGTGTTGAATTCTCTTAGCAGTGTGGACCAGGCAGTCCTAAGTGATCATCCAAATGGCTTTACTCCTCCATAGTCCCAAAGGGTCAGCAGGATAGCAGCTCTAATAACTTGAAAACAACGTTTGCAGTTACTACCCTTTCTGCAGAAGCCCAGCGCTGTGGAGATGAATCGAATGCATACATCAAGTTATAATCCAGGAACGGTCTTTATTAAAGCTAAAATACAGCCAAGAATCCCAGCCCGTCACCCTACCCCCGCCCACGCCCCACCCCACGCCGGAAAAAAAATGTCCCCACTGAAAAGGTAAACTGGACCAACTGCTTAGTCTCCACAAGGAAAGGTCTCCCGGCCGTCACTGCACTGGGCTGCAGCTCCTATAGGTTCAGGGATTCAGTCCCTGTTGCAGGAACCAAAGTTCCGGGCGTTTTGCTAAATTCCATTTTTGTTCTATAGCCACTTCTCAGATTATGACGCCATGGAGGCAGGGACTGTGTCCTCCGGAGCCCATCTGTCCTCCACTTGGCCCTGCACGATCACTACACAGGGGCCCCGCGCCGCACCCGACATTCTCACACAGGAAACTGCTTAAAATCCGGGCTGCCTTAAAAGGAAACAGAGGGGCAGAGCACGGAAGCACAAGAGGCCTCCCAGCCAGCGAGCACTGGGAAGGCAGGCAGGCAGGCACTAATCCCACGAGGGGAAGGGGTGGCTTGGTCTGGTTTCTGCCCCAGTGGCCGTTACCAGACCTTGGAGTACAGGGTTTGGTGTTCTGCCTCGCCAAGAATCCTCGGCGCATTCTGAAAGAAAGAAGTAAGGCGACAGAAAAGAGATTCATAGACCTAAACTCTGTATAGCTTATATAAGGCTATATAAAAAGACGCTCACTGAGGCAGAAAGCTGTGAGCTCTCTAGACAATGTCTTTATTTACATACATTTTGACAGGCATATATAATGATGATATAGATGATATTTATTGAAAAGGAGAAGTGTTCACTGCATGATCAGTTTTTTTAAAGTGATGAAAACGTGTATTGTGCAATATCACTTTTTAAAAAATGAAATAAAACTCTCCCTATATAGCTTTTTTACCTCAAGTATAAATAGTAACCATATGTATGTAGTACTTTATTCATTATTTTAGTGGTTTAAATTTAAAAAATTAATAGGGCTTCCCTGGTCGCGCAGTGGTTGAGAGTCCGCCTGCCGATGCAGGGGACACAGGTTCGTGCCCCAGTCCGGGAGGATCCCACACGCCGCAGAGCGGCTGGGCCCGTGAGCCATGGCCACTGAGCCTGCACGTCCGGAGCCTGTGCTCCGCAACGGGAGAGGCCACAGCGGTGAGAGGCCCGCGTACCACAAAAAATAAATTAATTAATTAATAATAGAATACTAGCACTTAATGAATTGTTAATGAATACGTATCACTTTTGAAGAAAGAAACAAACTTTTTTTAAACTCACAAAACTGCCAAAGAGAGGAAGCGAAGCCAGAGGAATCCGTTTCTGATGAGGGATTTCAAAACCGAAGGCCTTTCTTTGGGGAGGGGCTGTCTGCCCTAACTCCCTATGTCATGTCACACCTCCGTCCTGTTCCCCGCTCACACGGTCAGAGCCCCGGGTGGCATCTTGTTGAGGCATGTGGCTGCCACGTCCCTGCCTAGAGTCCTAGGGTCACCCCTGTGGTCCGTACAAGGGACTTGGTACATGAGTCCATCACCTCTGTATTCAACAGCCAGCCCCATGCTTGGACTGCTAAGAGGTAACACCCTATAGAAAAGAAACATGAAGGAGAAAGAAGCGATTCACCGGGACGACACCCAATACTGACTTTGAGAAAGAGGCCAGTTTCTTCCCAAAGGTAAGTGAGCATGCCTGGAGAAGCGGCCTCTGCTGGGTAGGTATGCAATGCCAACCTTGATCTGTCACAAGCATTACTGAAGAAAGCGCTCTGAGGGCACGTGCCAGCTTTAATTAATAGCTAACCACCCCATATTGGAGATGGTTTTTCCTGCTGGAGTGGAATTTTCCATGAGACTTACTGACAATATTTTATGTCAAATAAGTTAAAAATCGAGCTGAAAGGTCCAGGCTGGAATGGGGTGATCAAGAAAGGAAGGCCGAACAGAAGTGCCGAGGGCACAGTTTAATGTACTATTACATCCCTGGCGCAGTCAGTTACTCACATGCGTTAGCAAACATAAGGACTTGAAGGTAACCTCTGAAACACAGAATTCAAGAAAAGTAGGGCATTCTTGGCCCTCGTTTAATTGCTACCTCTGAGGAGAGCAAACCCAACCGCTAAGAGGCAACGCCTGCAAATTCCCTTCCAGTGAATCTTTCCAGGGCCCTAAATTCAAACAGCTGGAATTATCATTCAAGCACCATCCACTTAGCCTTTGAAAATGAGGGATCTGTCTCCTGATGGGAAATGTGCATTTCGTTTCACCAGCGGGACACAGTGTTCTGGGCCTCGTTTATTCTCCACATAAACAGCCTTTGTGGAGGATCATGTGTTTGGCATTTACTACTTAACACAGGTTACAGCAAATTCACTTCTGTCATGAAAAGTTCCAAGTGTACAGAGGAAGTGAAGAAGAATAAAAACCTTATAACAAAACAACCTCTGCTTCCCAAGTTTTCAATTGCAAATAACAAAAAAGGTGGCTTGAAAACATCACTAAATTCCGTTTTAAACATCCGAAATTCATAAGGGGAGACCCAGTCATGGGAAGAGGAAGTAATAAAATAAATAACCGAGCAATGAAAACTTGGTGGCCCAGATGGTGGAGGACGAGTAAGTCAGCATCGTGTCCGGACAGGGAAGCCAAGCGCCCGCGCCGCGTCCTCAATCCTGCCTCGAGTGGGGAAAGTGATATGCGGCTCAAATCCCTAGAACTTATAACTACAGGTACTTTAAGAGGAGGAGAAAACCTTTGCATAGTAAAGCCCAGACTCTTGGGCTTCCAAACTGGGTCCCAAACAAGAGATATCAACGCACTCATACTGGCGTGTAAAACTACCCGGCATGCAGCAACCTGGATGGACCAAGAGATGATCATACTAAGTGAAGTAAGCCAGACAGAGAAGGACAAATACCACACGACATCCCTTATATGTGGAGTCTAGAAAAGTGATACAATTGAACTTATTTACAAAACAGAAGTAGAGACATAGAAAACAAACTTATGGTTACCAGAGGAGAAAGGGGTGGACGGATAAATCGGGAATTTGGGGTTAACAGATACACACCACTATGTATACAATAGATAAGCAGCAACAAGGACTTACTGCAGAACACAGGGAACTACATTCAATATCTTGTAATAACATATAATGGAAAAGCATCTGAAAAAGGACATGTATATGTATATACACATCTAGATATAGATCTGAATCACTTTGCTCTATACCTGAAACATCGAAAATCAACCACACTTCAATTTTTAAAAAAGGAAGCCCCCCCAAAAAAATCCACAAAACAAACAAACAAAAAGATACCCAACATGTATTTGTATCTCTGTTTTCTAAATCAATTAAATATGTCTTGGCCCTGAGGCACCAACCTGGCAGAAAATCCAGCCTGATGGGGCTTTGCGAATTTCCCGTTCTACGTGGCCCTGGGCTCAAGCAGGAGCAGGGGACTGAGGAAGGGCCTGTGGACCAAGGGCTCCCGCCCATGTCCACGTGGCCCTCATGTCGGTAGGTTGTCCACTTCTTCCTGGCTGAGCGTCAGCGTGAAGACCCAAGCCAAGGCTTCCAGGTCGGGCTGGCTACTCCTGGAGGGCACACGGCTCAGGTGACCCATCCAAGACATTGTGGGTACACAAGGCACGGTTCTGCCCCCGGGGGGGACCCCACAGGCCTAAACTCAAGCCATCCACCCTCTCTCCAGGGTGTCACACTCCTCTCTTCCTGTCCACGCAGCAGCCTCCTTCCCCTTCACTGGTGGTAGAGAAGGTGCAGGACGATTTCAGCCTCATAACTGCCTTCCCCCAACCAAAGGGGTAATCGGACTCTAGCCCAGATATTACAAACCAGACGCCTGAAGGCAAAATTCTGAGTTGTTTTGCCCCACACTCTGTTTGCTTTTGTTACTTGCCAACACACACCCACACAAATCTAGAATTTGCACATAAAAACCCAGCTTCCTATTGTTTATTGAAAACTCAAGTGCTCTGGAAATATCAGGCCTACGTGCCCACGTGCCGTTAACTGATTGGAGCTAATGGCTTTTCATGGGACTGTGTTCTCTGCTTTGCCACAGTCTCCACTATGCCCTATTGTTGCCATAAGGCCACTTCACAAACTTACATTACCTACTTGTGAGAATCAGATTTGGCAATACTTGATCTAGGCCTTAGGACACAGATATGTGGCTGCATTTCTAGGGATAGGAAAAGGAATTCTTTCAGATTTCCCAAAGAACAAGACAAGACATAATGTTTCAATAGCTTATCCTGTTATATACGTACAAATATGATTCCTTTGATGGCAAAGCACAGGAGGAGCTAACCACCAGCAACTTCCCAGTCGCACTTGGCACACAGCCACCAATTCATCCACGTGTTAGAGAAAGAAACCCTTCTGATACTTGTTAAAATGGTGAGGCAGACTTACTCACGACTGTTGTGATCCGTACAGGGCCCACTGCAAAGGGGTTTTGTAGCAGGGGAGAGACTGGGCTCAACTCCGGATACAAAGAAAAGTGGTCATTTAGAGTCAAAGGGCAGGATGAGGGCAAATAGATGGAAAATTACTAAGAGGAATCATCAAGGGTGACAGGGGATTTCTGGCTAAAACAAGCTACCAGGACTCCTGCTGAAGGCGGGCCAGGCTGATCGGATATCCATCACCTGGGGTCGAGGGATGAGGAACTTGGTCAGATTTCAGGGGTGGTCAGATATTGAGGGTGGGGTTCTGGTGGGGCTGATGTAAGGCTCCCCAGAGCCCGGGCCTCCTTGAAAAGGTGCTCAGAGGAGCCTGACTAGAGTGCGGCCCGGGAGAGCCCTTGTCCTGCCTCCTCTCCTCGGAGACAGCCCCCGCCCTCCCAAAGCCCAGAAGGCCTGTCACCGGCTGGCAGTGTCTGTAAAATGCCAGCCTTTCCTCCCGCAGTTCAAGGAGCTGTGACTAAAATTTCCTTGGGGCAAATCCCCAAAACAGCAGGGATTGCGGCTGGTGAAAGGCGGCACTAAGTGACCGGTGGCGTTAACCGTGTATCCCAACAGCGGAAACAACAGAGCTAGCCTGGAAGTGATAGCGGCCAGGAGCTCAGCCCCACCACTGTCCACTGAGGGCACACACCCCTCCCAGGTGCTGTGTCACCACACAACAATTGAAGGTAGGAGGCTGTATCACACGTCACAGAAAAATACTAGAATGCATGCAAGTAGACTTGTTGGGCAACCTCCCAACATCCATCTCACTCCCTTAATCAGAACGACACAGTTCTAGAGTGAGATTTCTAATGTATCTGAGTCTCAAGGACGACTTAAGATAGGAGCAGACCCTCTTTCCTGGGCCCAGGCCACCAGATGTACACCCAGAAAGGGAGCTCACCCCACTGCCTTGGCACATTCAACCGCAGGAATCAGCGCTCCATATTGCTTCTAAGACTCCCATCTGTCCAGTGAAGACACTCAGCACACCATGTAAGCAGTGCATTTTTGCCTGCGAAACGTCTCTCATATTTCCAAGTCCAGTCTCCAAGCCGCTTGACCTGAAGTGTGTTTGTCTTTAGAAAGCAGCCATTCTTGACAAAATGCACACACAGAGGACTTCCCTGGTGGCTCAGTGGTTAAGAATCTGCCTGCCAATGCAGGGGACACGGGTTCGAGCCCTGGTACAGGAAGATCCCACATGCCGCAGAGCAACTAAGCCCGTGCGCCACAACTACTGAGCCTGTGCTCTAGAGCCCGCGAGCCACAACTACTGAGCCCGCGTGCCACAACTACTGAAGCCCACACGCCTAGAGTCCATGCTCCGCAACAAGAGAAACCACCGCAATGAGAAGCTCACGCACCACAACGAAGAGTAGCCCCCACTCGCCACAACTAGAGAAAGCCCGCGCAGCAACAAAGACCCAACACAGCCAAAAATTAAAAAAAAAAAAAATGCACACACAGAGAGACAGCTATCTACCTGCTAGAGCCTCCACGAGAGACGCGCCCCTCCCTCTCCAACGCCTCCACTTCTAAACTGCAAGCTACAATTTTTGGCATGAGCATTAGAAACCATGATACATAAGAAGGTTAGGGAAAGGAGAAACATGATTTACTCTTCTCCCTCCCACCGGGTTACCTGAATTTCTAAAGGTAGCGGTACGCTCAGATTTTTCTTTAGGGTTAAGTACGCAAGAAACTCAATGATCAGAAATGAGGCTAATGATAAATGCCTTTCTTCAGTCCTCATAGCCCTCTTCTCAAAGAGGTCCACAGAGCGGGAGAGATATAGGAGACAAAAGAGATAAAGAAAAATCTAGGGCAAACCAAAAAAGTAGAAAACCTCACGGCAGTGTTCTTGAAATCTAAACCGAATCCTGATTCATCAAATATTTTGAGTTTGAATCCTAAGATCAATCTCTTCTTTTTCATTAAAAAGAAAATATCTACCTACTAACATTGTATAGAACAAGTAAGAAACAGAATCGAAAATATAAATTGAAGAATATTTTACACCTAACTGAAACCATGAAAAATTTGGAGAAGTGAAAGTAGCTAAAATAAGCCCTCATTCTTTTGTTAAACCTTTGCTGATGCCTGCTTAGAGCAGAGCCAGAGAAAGGCTTAAATACAAAGGAGAGGGAGGGCTGCCCTCTGATCAGCAGTCGTGAGAACATGGGGGAAGGCAGGGGACTGGCAGGGGGAGGGAGTCGGGAGTTAGGGGCTCAGGCCAGGGGTCCTACTGCCCCCTGCCTGGGTGCTTCCACCTCCCAGCAGCTGCCCTTTTTCCACCTGCAAAGCCCCTTCCCAAGTCCAACTGCTCTTACGAAGGTCTGTTATGGTGTGTTTGGTTAGAAGCCCCCAGCCTTCCTGGGCTCAATTGCTGCTGAGTCTTTTTAGATGTTAATTTGATGATTCACTCAAAGGCTTTCAAAAGAAGCTTTTAAGTAATGAAAGACGCAAAGGGGTTTTAAAGCCCTGGCAAGCGATTCTGGAAAGGTACAAAAGCATGCTGCAGAACTGGTTTGGCTTGGAACTGAAACCACACAGAGGAGAAAATGTTTGCAGTATAGGGAGGCGTCACTTCCAGAAGGGAACTTAGCAAGGGGCCCATTTCCCAGTGTGGTTTATTTATCTTAAGAGGTTTCTTCCCTGTCCACGTATCAGTATCACAGGAGACTGGAAACAATCACCAAGTGAAAACTCCTACATTTAAATATTTAAGATTCATATCCAAGCAATAAGTTTCCTATGATTAAATTTAATATATTAAGTTTCATTATAGAACTATTTGTTCACCAGTCTTGTCCAAGATGCAGGATTCTGGATGACTTTTACACTTAACTTTACTGTGGAATTTCCTTTCCATTTGCAAGATTTAAGTGTTTAACAAGTATTTGCTGGTGAAGGGATTAGCAAAAGCACTGGTGAGTCACACAAGAATCTGTTTACACACTAAACCGCTAAGACGGAGGGAAAGTGCAGAGGAGGGGAGTCTTCTAGGGGAAAAGGTAGAGACTAGGATGCACGGCCCCTCCAAGAGTGTGGCTGCCACCACTGAAGTCCACCCACACACCCGCCAGCCCCTACCAGAGCAGGGAGGGGCTCAAGTGACTTCTTTTCTTTTCTTTCTTTCTTCCTCTTTTTTTTAAATGAAATATTTCAAACATATGGAAAGATGTAAAAAGGCATACAATCAATACCTTTTACTCCCCACCACCAACTTTTAAGAAATAAAACATTTCAAATAGTTCCCAGTGTAACCCTAATTCTCCTCTCTCCCTTCAAGAAGCAATTCCTGTATTGAATTGAGTGTCCTCATTTCCATGTTCTTTTACTAAGCGTGTATATACTACTAAACACTAGTTAGGTATTATTTTGTACATTTTAAAGCCCCATCTGAATGCGTTACTGCAGGGCTGCCCCAAGATGTGCAGGGTCCTGGGCAAATATTTTTTGCAGGGTCCTTGAGTTGCCCAAAACTGTGTGTCAGCACCCTGCTGGCAGCCCAGTCTTGCTCTATGAAGTTCAGCCAGCAGGGGCCATCTGCCCTCAGTCCCAAGGAGGCACAGTCCAGAGCGCCTCCGGGCTTCTGGTCAACCTTACATGCTGTGCAGCAGGTTGTGGGAGAGGGCAAGTCCATGGTCTCTGCCTCAGCTCAGAACGCCCTGCCCAGAGATCTGGGCCCAGGCACCGGAGAGGCGGGGTGGAGGAGTCCCTCCAAAGTGCAGGGACACCTAGACAGGAGGACCCGGGACAGGGACCCAACTTGCCCCAGTCTAAGACTGGCACTGGTTTACTGTATGTCCACTTCCGCAACTCATGTTTGCCACTCAACACTGTGAGATCTCTCCACGTCGACCACCATAGCGCTAGCTCATTCATTTTCATTGCTATTTAATGAATAGATAATTTCTTTATCCATTCTCCAGATGATGACATTTCCTTTGTTTCCAGTTTTCCACTATAAAAAACTCAGTGTTGATTCAAACCTCAAACTCCAAACCCAGACAAGTGGAGATGTGTGGTTACAAGGTCTTGGAAGCTATTTTTTCCCCCACTCAGAGCAACGGCAAAGACAAATTTCCTTATTATTTCTCTTTGCTAAAAGTCAGATTTTTTTTTTCTTCTATTCAGCCCTTTCCCAGAGGACGTAGCCCTTTGAGGGTCTTGGAACTATGTGGAGTTCTCTTTTTTGTCTCCCTACTTGCATGGGCCCCCAAGACATTGTTTACCAAGCTCACGGGGCCAATCCAAGCATCTAGGTTACCAGATTGGCAAATACTCCCCCCATGGCAGTAGCTTCAGCATTTGCTTACAACTCCCATTTCCAGCTCCCTTTCCATTTGTGACCCCTGGAAATTTCCTTGATCTTTTTCTGACCTCAGATAGGTTTTGAAAAGGATATTTGTTACATTTAACCTAACATTTCTAGGTATTTTGTATTTAGGTTGTTTTCACTTGGTTGTGGTTTGTCTGTTTGTTCTGGTGGTAGAATTAGCAGAGGTTCCAGTTTAGTTCATAGCGTTGTGTGTCTTGGGAGCAGGGCACAGGGCATTAGTTTTTGCTGGTAAAGTTCTAGCAGACCAAGCAGGGCTCAGGTTCAACCACTGTGGCAGCAGCTGCCCCACATCTAGAGTGAAGCTGACTGGGGCAAAAGCAGCAGCTCACCAGAGGCGCCGCTTCCGGGGCGCTGTTCTCAGAGCCATTCTTGGAAGCCCCACGAGGGTCCTGCCCCTTCAGCTCTTCCAGCGACCCTGGCAGAAGCGGATTCCCTTTGTCAAAGCTCTTCCTCCTTAAAACAGGAAGAGTGCTATTTGTTATCTCCAGCTGAACCCGGCCTGACACAAACACCAGAAGCCTAAAGATAGAAGTGATTAAATATATAAAAAAGGAATCAGCCATATTTGTAATTGAAGAAATGCAAATTAAAGCAAGATACATTTTTTAAAATTTTCCTATTATTTTCTAAAGAGACATTTCACCTATCACATTGGCAAATATTCAAAATATAATGCCCAGTCATGGTAGAGACTTGAGGAAGCAGAGATATCATACCATCATTCACTGCTGCTGCTAATATAGAATTAGTACAATCTTTCTGGACGAGAAAGTTTTAAAAATGTGTATGACCTCGGACCTAGTGATTCTACTTCTGAGAGTTCATCCTAAAGGAATAATTAGGATGTGCACAAAGATTTAATTGCAAGAATGTTCAATGAATTGTAGTCTAACTTATTTAAAAGGAAATTATGTCATGTTGAACAATTGAGGGCTGGTCAAATAAATTATGGCATGTACGTAATATAGAACACTATCCAGATTTAAAAAATCGATAGTAGAAGAATGCTAATAACGGGAAACTCTTGCCAATATATTAAATGAAAATAGCCGTTGTAAACAATGGGCACAAGAGGGTTCCATTTTTGGTAAAATAAGAAGTTGATAAAATAATGTTTTCAAAATATTAACTAATAATATGGATGAATCTCACAGACATCATTTTTTTTTAACACATTTTAAATATTTATTTATGTTTGGCTGTGTTGGGTCTTCGTTGCTGTGCACGGGCTTTCTCTAGTTGCGGCGAGCGGGGGCTGTTCTTTGTGCCGGTGCACGGGCTTCTCATTGCGGTGGCTTCTCTTGTTGCGGAGCATGGACTCTAGGCGTGCGGGCTTCAGTAGTTGTGGCACACGGGCTCAGTAGTTGTGGCTCACGGGCTCTAGAGCGCAGGCTCAGTAGTTGTGATGCACCGGCTTAGTGGCTCCGTGGCATGTGGGATCTTCCTGTACCAGGGCTCGAACCCATGTCCCCTGCATTGGCAGGCAGACTCTTAACCACTGCGCCATCAGGGAAGTCCCTCCCGGACATCATTTTGAACAAAAGGAGCCAGATATAAAAAGTGCACATTAAAAGAAATGAAAATGGTGTTTACCTTCATGTGTGGGAGGCAGGGGTGCAGGGAGAATGGATATTGACTGGGAAGGAACATAAGGGTAAGTTCCAGGGTGCTGGAAATATTTTCTGTCTTGAGCTGGGATGTCAGCATGTAGGTGTCCACAAAAGTAAAACTGTTTTGAGTTGTGCACTTGAGATGAGTGTCTTCAGGCACTTTATTGTTTGTGTGATAAACCTCAATTTAAGAAAAGTAAAAATCTTTCTGCTGATTGTCCCGTGCCCTGCCCCTAAACACCGCTACCATCATATTAGAGCATCCAGTATGGTCGGTCACCTGTTCAACGTCTGGAGAGAGGTGTGAGGGAGCGGTAGTCCGAGCAGCAGCAGAGTTAACACCCAGGGGCGTTAGGCCATCGGCAAGGTGCAGCTTCACACTGAGGCTCGGCTTAGTCTCTGATCCTACCCATGAGGATAACCCCATCTTAAACTGTCCTAGGGTATGAAAAGATGAGAGGAGAATATGCCCCAGGAGAGGAAGGGGATGAAGGTGAGCGGTGGGGAGCACAGACACTGAAAATATCTAGTTCATGAAATTCCTAAGCAGAGAAAGTGGTTAAATGCCTCCCATTGCAAAGGTATAAAGGAAGGAGGGAAAGAGAGAGGAAGGAAGGAAGGAAGGAAGGAAGGAAGGAAGGAAGGAAGGAAAGAAGGAAGGAAGGGAGGAAGGAAGGGAGGGAGGGAGGAAGGGAGGAAAGCAGAGAGGGAAGGAAGGAGCAAAAAAGACTTAAAAGATGTAGCTAAAATATAATACAATTATGGATGATTTTTTAAATTTTCGCTTGTCTGTATTTTCTCAATTTTTGTTTTTTACAATTGTGTATTATTTTTGCAATAAGAAAAGGAAGCTGTTTGTTCCTGCTTCATGATACTTACACTGCATGCCGTGGTGGGAAGTCAACAGTTCCCAACAGGTCCTGTTCAATTTTGACCTTAGGTCAATCCACCCTGGTTTTACGTGACCTCAGGTGGACCCACCCTTGTCTATGAGCATCTTGGGTAATTTATCACCTTTAGGATTGTGCAAGCAACATGACTTTGTTGGGAGTCTTTTTTCTTGATAACAAATTACTAAAGACATAACCCAGAAAGAAAGTGTGCCCAGGAGCACGTATGCGCAGAGCAGGCTGGTTTCTCTCCAGCGCTACACACAGGTGGGCCCTAGGCACAGAGCCACAAAGGAGGGGGTGGGTTACCTTAGGCCACCAGGGCCTCGGCTTTCCATGCTCCTCCCCGCTTTCAACACTTGTTCCCAGGAAACGTTCTGTAGTCTCTTTCATACTGAATTTAAAAGCACTTAGAGAGAGATCAGAGCTCTCAAGGGGCTCAGAATCTAAGATCAGAATCTAAGCAGAGACGCTCTAGTTGCAGATTTCTGCAAAAACAATCAACCGCTGCACAGGTGTTTTAATGATAGAATAGGAAGCCTGCGTCAGCCCTTGAATAAAAGCTGCCACCAAGTCTGCCACTCTAAGGCCCTGACCCCACCCCAGCTCCCACCCCAGGCACTGCTCCACGTTCCCTGTTCCTGCCTGGGATGGTCCGTGGTTGTTGGCACGTTGTAAAGCCATGTCAACATTGACTGGACCCCATTCTACACTCAGTTTGGTGACCAGACGCCACTGAACAGAAAGTTTGAGGCAGGCTGTATTGCCCCAAGAGGCTTCTCTGGGGGAGGTGGGCTCATCAAGTACCAGAAAGATGCAAGTACAGACGGTCCCCAACTTACAGTGGTTTGACTTACAATTTTTCCACTTTATGATGTTGCAAAAGTGAAACACATTCAGCACTCGCTGTCACTGCCCAGCATCACGAGAGACGATGGTCCCGCATTTCCCTGGTCCAGGAAAAGATCCAAATTCCAAATCTGAAGTACGATTTCTACTGAATGTGTGACGACAGTCAACAAACCAATACCTTATAACCACTCTGTACCCAGACAAGCATTGTTTTCACTTTCAGTACAGTATTCAATAAATCACGTGAGATATTTCAACACTTTATATAAGATAAGCTTTGTGTTAGATGATTTTGCCCAACTGTGGGCTAATGTAAGTGTTCAGAGCATGTTTAAGGTGGGTGAGGCTAAGCTATGGTGTTTACTAGGTCGGCTATATTAAATGCATTTTTGACTTAACGATATTTTCCATTTACAATGGGTTTCTCAGAGTGTAACCCCATTGTAAGTCAAGGAAGATCTATAGTTGGGACCAGTAGGGATAGTTTGCGTAAATGATTGAAGGCAGGACAATGATGAAACTCATGTGGCTGGAGCAGAGACTTCTAGATGGAGCTCCTTCTCCCCAAAGGCTGGAGCAGAAACTGAAACACACTTATTGATGGACAGATGGATGGTAGGATATCAAAGAGTGAGCTGATTAATTTGTATTTTATCTTAAAAGTGATAGTGAGTCAAACAAATGATTCTGAGCAGCCCAGTGAAAAGTTGAAATTGTACTTTAGAAAGATGTATCTGCAGGATGGATAAGGAAGGGAGAACTGGTGATAAGGAAGCTAGGCTGTAGCCTACTCCCCAGGAGAGAAAGCACTTAGGGAGCCAGCCACAAAAACAGACATTGTGAATTAAGAAGCATTGGACTTTAGTGCCTCATTGGGTGTGAAGGGTTCAAATGAGGAAAGAATCGAAGGCAGTGCTGACATATAAACCTGGAGAAATCTGATACATCCCCTAGCTCTTCCCATTCGTTCATTCACTGAACACCAGTTGAGCACTTACCATGTACAAAGAGCTAGAGATTTTTAAAAGATGGGTAAGAGAGACAGCATGTACTCTTGAGAGGCTCATAGCCTAGTTCGAGAGAAGATAGAATCCACAAAATGATGTGAAGATGCAGGACTTGCACTTGGTCGGGGTGCTGCAAAGCATGGAGAAGGGTCTTTAATTCTCATGACAGGCACTGTCATCGACATGAACCCTGCTCCCCCATGCTGGCTCATTCTGTCATGGCTTTAAATAGAGGCAAAGGCTGGAAAATTCCTAAGGGGCTGGGTCGGGGGTGGATCTCTGGGACCAGTGAGAAGGAGAGCACTGCAGATGGGAAGGAGCCCCAAGAAGCATGTCTCCCTTTCCTGAGCACAAGGTGTGGTGGGTGGACCCCAACGGTACCAGGTCACCTCACATTTGGTTACATCCCTTCTTAGATTCTCACGTATTTTTCCTCTCACTATTCTGCAGATAACACTGAGAGTCCTTGATGCTGGAGCTGGAAAAGATAGTTTAGTATATACAACCTCATCTGTAGACGAAGAAAACTTCCCTTTCAGTGCTCCTTGTTCTTCATTCCTCTCCATTTGCTCTCACTAACAAGGCTTAACTATGCTGGGTCATTAGAAAGCTAAGTGGGGACTTCCCTGGTGGTGCAGTGGATAGGAATCTGCCTGCCAATGCAGGGGACACAGGTTTGATCCCTGGTCCGGGAAGACCCCACATGCCACAGAGCAACTAAGCCCGCGAGCCACAACTACTGAGCATGCGAGCCACAACTTCTGAGCCCACACGCCACAACTACTGAAGCCCGTGTGCCTAAAGCTCATGCTCTACAACAAGAGAAGCCACCACAAGGAGAAGCCCGCTCACTGCAACAAAACAGAGTAGCCCCCGCCCGCCACAACTAGAGAAAGCCCGTGTGCAGCAACAAAGACCCAGTGCAGCCAAAAATAAAATTAAATATTTTAAATAAAAAAAAAGCTAAGTGAAAAGTACACAATAATTTTTTTTTTTTTAATTTATGGCTGCATCGGGTCTTAGTCGTGGCATGCGGGACCTTTCGTTGTGGCACTCGGGCTTCTCTCTAGTTGTGGTGCTCGGCCTCAGTAATTGTGGCACGCGGGCTTAGTTGCCCTGTGGCATGCAGGATCTTAGTTCCCCGACCAGGGATCAAACCCATGCCCCCTGAATTGGAAGGCAGATTGTTAACCACTGGACCACCAGGGAAGTCCCCATAATAATGTTTTAATGGAGTCACAGAATGGTGCTAATAGCTGGTAATGACTTAATGTGTTTTTCCTTCTAGGGTCATTTACATTTTATAATAGAAAGTTCTTAAACACCCTTAACAACAACAACAACAAACCCCAAACAAATGTTAATAAAAGCCAACAAAACAAAATGAAAACAGATGAAGGTATGCATGCCCCCAGGTGGATTGTATCAGATTAGAGCAGAAGAGGGTAGACAGGCTTTCTGCAGAGGGGAGTAAGAGCTTCTCAAATTTCACCCTCCAAACCCAGGTTGCTGCCCCCTTGGCCTTCTATGAACGCAGCTGACCCTGTACATACAAATTCTTCTCACACGGACTAAGATGATGGATGTATGACCTAACTGGGAGAAAGGGGCAGGTGGGAGATAACAGTATGAAGGCAAGAGGACACCAAAGAAACACAAGACATGAGTGATGACAATCCCTCACTCCTCTTTCCTAATACTGGGATTTGAAATTATTTCACAAGCAATGTAAGGTATGTAATGTCACTTGCATCTCAGAGATACAGATCAGTGAGTTGGGGTCAGAATCCCTGGGAATCATCAAAAGACAGGCCATCTATTTTCAGTGCAGCTGCTGATGAGCTGGGACCCACCTTCCCACAGGAGGTTGACTGTGTTCTCCAGTCTTCTGGCCTGACTTCCTCTCCAAACAATGTAGAAATGTGTGCACTGTGCAGAGGCCCAGCCAAGGGGACAGAGAAGCTGAAATCCAGCTCATGCTCAGCTCACTAAGCCTTGAATCATGGGCAGGTCTGCACCGCACCAGAGAAAAGAGCACTTTTTTTTTTTTCTTTTTTAGTGGTCTGACCAAAGAAGTGTCTGTACCTAATTTGAACACAGGAATATGTAGGTTAGGGACATCTATCTACTTCTTGTCTCCCTGGAACCTACACAAGACTAAATTGATGCCTCTGGAAATAAGTAAGCTACTCTCGGTCTCTCCAACGGTCCATGTCAGACCATGCCAAACAAAACAGTGCTGAATTTAAAAGAACACTGTGAAGAGGAATCTCCCTTGTCTTTCCAAGTCCCTTGAATGAGTGTCCACTACTACCCCATCTATTCAACATTGTACCGGAGGTCCTAAACAGTGCAACAAGGCCAGAAAAAGAAATAAAAGGTTTAAAAACTGGACAGCAACAAGTAAAACTATATTTATTTGTAGATGACAGGATTATATAGAAGAAAATGAACAAATTATTAGAATTAAAAATAAACTTAGGGCTTCCCTGGTGGCGCAGTGGTTGAGAATCTGCCTGCCAATGCAGGGGACATAGGTTCAAGCCCTGGTCCGGGAAGATCCCACATGACGTGGAGCAGCTAGGCCCACATGCCACAACTACTGAAGCCCACATGCCTAGAGCCCATGCTCCGCAACAAGAGAAGCCACCACAATAAGAAGCCCACGCACCACAGTGAAGAGTAGCCCCCGCTCATTGCAACTAGAGAAAGCCCAATGCAACAGAGACGAAGACCCAATGCAGCCAAAAATAAATAAATAAATAGATAGATAGATAAATAAATTCATCAAAGTGACCGGCTATAAGGTCAATATACAAAAATCAATCATATTTCTATATACAACAAAAAAATTGGAAATGAAAAATATTTGAACACCATTTATAATAGTATCGAAAATATAAATACCTAAGAATAATTCTAACAACAACAACAACAAAATGTGCCCAATCTCTATGCTGAAAACTGTAAAACATTTCTGGGAGAGAAATTAAAGAAGAACTAAATAAACAGATATTCCAACATAAATGAGGGAGAGTAATCTATATAGTAATAACATTTCTATATTCTGCTTAAAGTGATAAAATAGTAGTTCTAATTAGACTGTGAAATATTAAGTATGTACATTATAATCCCTAGAGCAATCACTAAAAACATATACAAAGAGATATAATTTTACAACTCAATAGAAAATTAAAATGGAATACTAAAAAATATTCAAATAATCTAAAACAAGGCAGAAAGGGGAAATAAAGGAAAGAAAAACAGAGAGAACAAACAGAAAAGAAATAACAAAATGTTAAAACAACCTAAATCCAGACATATCAATAACTACACAATTAAATGCAAATGATCAAAACCACAGGTCAGCAAACTTTTTCTATCAGGTGCCAAATAGTAAATATTTAAGGACTTCTCAGCTATATAGTCTGTTATAACTACTCAGCTCTGCTTTTGTAGGGGAAAAGCAACCATAGAAAAGATTTAATCAAATGAACATAGCGGCACGTCACAACGAAGACCCAGCGCAGCCATAAGTAAATAAATAACCCAACAACCCTCTCGCATGTATTTAATCTAGAAAAATGAAAACGTATCTTTACATAAGAACCTGTACACAAACGTTTACAGCAGCACTAATTATAATTGTTAAGAAGCGGAAACAACGCAAATTTTCTTCAACCAGTGAAAAAACAGTGGTACCTGCAACAACACAGATGAATCTCCCGGGCGTGACACTGAGTGAAAGAAGCCAGACCCGAAAGGCTGCCCATCGTGATCCTATCTATATAACATTCCGGAAAAGGCACAGCTGTAGCCGCAAGGAATAGATGAGTGGTTCCCAGAGGTTACAAGCAGGGCAAGGATACGACGACAAAAGGGCAGCACAGGGAGTTCTGGTGTGATGCAACTGTTCCCAATCCAGATTATGGTGGTTACACCCTACATGTGTCAAGTCTCGTAGCACTGTAATTTTTTTTTTTAATGTAAAAAACTCAATGTTATTGGATGTTCACGTTAAAAACAAAATAAAATAAAGACACCATAAGAAACTTAACAGGCAAGACACAGACTGGTAGACTATATTCATGATACATGTGCCTAATAAAAGACTTATATCCAGAAAATATAACACATTCCCAGAAATTGTAGGGAAAAGACAGACGAACCCATTAAAAAATAGAAGATCTGAACAATCATTTCACAAAAATAAGTCAATATTGACCTAAAAGGTCAATAAGTTAGTAAAGGGGCTCAACATCATTATCCATTAGAGAAAAACAAATGAAAGCCACAAGGAGATCTTGGTACATACCAAGAAATTGTTTTAAAAACTGTTAATGCCGGGGCTTCCCTGGTGGCGTAGTGGTTGAGAGTCCGCCTGCCGATGCAGGGGACGCGGGTTCGTGCCCCGGTCCGGGAAGATCCCACATGCCGCGGAGCGGCTGGGCCCGTGAGCCATGGCCGCTGAGCCTGCGCGTCCGGAGCCTGTGCTCCGCAACGGGAGGGGCCGCAACAGTGAGGGGCCCACGTACCGCAAAAAAAAAAACAAAAACAAAAAACTGTTAATGCCAACGGTTGGCAATGATGTGAAGTAACTAACTTTCATATATCAATTCAACTTTGGGGGGGGGGGGAACTGCTAAGCAGTGTCTATTAAAACTAAACATATACTTATCCTATGACATAAAATGTCCACTCATCTGTATAAACCCAAGATTGTGTGCAGGTACTCACCAAAAGACCATATGAATGCTCACAGCACCTTCATTCCTAATAACTGAAAACTGAAAACCAAAATGCCTGTCAATGGTGGAACGGATAAATTAATTGTTGTATATTTCATACAATAGGATACTACCCAGTAGTAAACAAACTACTGATGTACGCATATACCATGGATGAATCTTACAGATATTACGTTGGGTGAAAGAAACCAGATGGGAGAAGGCACACTATTTGGCTGCAATTATATGAAGTTTAAGAACAGGCAAAATTAATACACAGTAATAGAAGCCAGAATACTGGTTACCTCTGGGGTGATAAGTATTAACTGGGAAGGAGCAGGTGGACACCTGGGGTGATGAGGTATATTTTCAATATCCTATATCTTGATCTGGGAGCTGATTACATGTGTAAAAGTTCACCCAGCTGTTCTCTTAGGATCTGTGCAGCGTATTATGTGAAAGTTATACCTCAATTTAAAAAAAGGGAAGAAAGATGAGGAATGAAGGAGGAAAGAAAGAAAATGAAGGAGAGAATGAAAGGAAGGAAGGGAGAGAGCGAGGGAAGAAAACGAGACAGAGATGAATATGATCTCCAGGGGAGCTCCTCAAAAATACGTTATTGGGTAGGTACTGTTGTCTGCATCTTAAAGACGCGACCACGCCGAGGTTTGTTGATGTGTTCAGTGTCACAGAGCGGGTGTGTGACGCGAGCAGAGGCTGGAACCCCGTGTGCACGACGCCAAAGCCTTTGTTTTTCCACCTACTATCTCAAGTCACCTCCTCCTAGAAAGGTGACCCCAAGAAATGCCTCCCTGAATTGATCATTTCTTGGTGGGAAGGATGTCTATCTTACATCCTTTTCAAACAGGAAAGCAGTTAGAGGAGTGTAGCGCTGAGTTCTGTTGAAGTGGAGCCCGACAGCGCCGCGTCACTCACACAGAAACGCAGATTCCGCGGCTGATGACGAGCCGCAGCGGACCACCCTCCCCGCCTACGACAGGCGGAAGCAGGCGCGCGAGGGCCCGGCTCTCGCCGCCCCTCCCCGCAGGTGGTCGGGCCTGGCAGCTCACCTGCGAGCGCGCGGCTGTGAGCTGGCGGCTCAGGCCCGCACGCATTTATAAGGCGCTATTTTGGTCGCGCGTCCTGATTGGCCGGCCGCGGCTGAGGACACGCTCGCGCGCGCCGCGGGGCGAGGCGGAGCCGAAACCCGGGGGAGGAGCGCTTCCGGCGGCCTAGAGGGCTGGCGCGCCGGGGGCTGCGGCGTGCGGGGCTGCCGAGCTTCCCCGAGGGCGATCTGGGGCCGCCGTGGCCGCTCAGCAGTCTGTCGGTTGGGTGACATTTTAACAAAAGAGCCTGTGTCACCGAAAAGGGGCTGGTAAGAATCAACTGATTCACGCTTTTGGAGGGAGTTGCCAGAAGCCCTGACACTCACGAGCCACATGGCGGGAACTGCGAAAACCATAGCAGATGCGAGCTCGAAGCCGCTCGAGTGTCAGTTCCTGTGTGTACAAGCGCTTGCCAGCTCCCTCTGCAGACCTGTCTTTCTGTCATTCTTACCTCGCCCTTTGCTAAACCAGCCCTCTGCGGCCGCCAGCCCTCTGAGGCCGTCATCCGACTGCGGCCGGGCCTCCATTCCTCTCTTACCTCGGTGCTGTCATTTACCCTTTCCTGAAGCAAGAGGAACAAAACACTCCCTGGACGTCTCAGGAGGATCTCATTTCCACCACATTCCCCTATCGTGGTCAGAGCCACGTCTGGCCTTCCCTGCTTTCTGGCTGTCCATCAATCAGGTGGTATTACTTCTCTGAGTTTCAAGGTTTTTTCTTTTGGTGACAGAGGCTGGTTTGAGCTGCTTTGGTGAAAGTTACTAAATAACTACAGAGTGTGATTCACGGAAAATCCTATCGTGCTTAAAAAGATAAGCAAAAAGGACCATCTGAAGGCACCACTAGCTATTGGATGGGAACTTAGCTTGAAAGGGATTCTGTTTAGGAGTTCTGTTACCTCATTAGAATCACAAATATTACCTCTGGTTGCAAAACCCTTAAAGGCCTTTGAGATTTCCTGAGCTCACAGCCTTGAAAATCATTTGCATTTAGATATGTAGAAAGAATATAACTTAGTAACTATTGAACACGTCAATAAAAATTATCATTCATTATCTTTTTTTAATTGGGCTTTCTCTAGTTGTGGCGGGCAAACGGGGCTACTCATCGTTGCGGTGCGCGGGCTTCTCATGGCGGTGGCTTCTCTTGTTGCCGAGCACAGACTCTAGGAACGCGAGCCCAGTAGTTGTGGCTCGCGGGCTCTAGAGCTCAGGCTCAGTAGTTGTGGCACACAGACTCAGTAGTTGTGGCTCGCAGGCTCTAGAGCACAGGCTCAGTAGTTGTGGCACACGGGCTTAGTTGCTCCACGGCATGTGGGATCTTCTGGGACCAGGGCTCAAACCCATGTCCCCTGCATTGACAGGCAGATTCTTAACCACTGCACCACCAGGGAAGTCCCTCATTAAGTATTTTCAATAAGCCAGGCATTGTAAATGCTTAACAGGCATTTCTCTTAATGCTTACAAAATCCCCATGACTTAGATACCATTATTCCTCCCATTTTACAGAAAGGGAAAGTAAGGCCAGAGGGATTGAATAATTTGACTGAAGTCACATATTAATCTGGTGTCAGTGCTGGGATTTATACCCACGGTGGTCTGATTCCAATGTTTGTGCCCTTAAGTACTAAGCTGTGTAGTTTCTTTTTTCCTTGTCTTATCTGATTAGGAATTCAGTCTTGTCTGGCACAAAAGGAGTTGAGGTCAGTCAGTAAGTGCTGTAACTTCTCAGGAAGATGTTTGTCCTGCTGCTGGCTTAAGAAAAGGATTACTAGGAAGGGAAAATAATGGTGCCAGGGGTCTTAACATTCTCTGCTTCCCCTGAACAACAGACCGTATTCAACCTGGAGTACAAAGTTTTGGAAAAGATTTTGAATTCTGTTGTGCCCCTTGATATGCAGACTGGACTGTTTACAAAGTGGCCTCACTTAGATCCACTTGGTTGGTTAGGAGCCGAGAAGCAAACTGGTCTTAACAGTGACTTTCAAACATTTTTCTACACATTCCCCCACAGAGCTACCAGAACCACCTGATGGAAGTTAAAAATGCAAGACACGCAGTGGCTCCAAGGCTCCAAATCCCCAGCCCGCCACCCTCCTTCTCTGTCTGATGTTGTGTGCGTTTCCAAACTTCTCTGAAACCCATTTTTCTTATCTGCTGCAAGGATTAACTGAGATCTGTGAAGTTCCTGGATTAGTGTATGGTGTATATAGATACTAGATGTTTGTTCTCTGTCTTGCCCTTTTCCTTGACTGTTTAAGAAGGAAAGCACCTAGTTGTGACAATTAGCCCTTTATTTCTTTTACAGAGCTACACTGACGGTACTAAATTTCATAGTCAAGTAATAATTTACATTAAGACCATTTATTATCATCTATAACTTTAAAAATTCTTATTGAAATTTCAGCAACATCATTTCCAAATAGCAGCTTCAGCTTTCTTTGTGTCTGTCATTCATTTAACAGATAGTTACTAAAACTCTATTAGGTATAAGACATGGTTATTCTTTAATAGAGCTTTCTGAAAACATTTCAACAAAATAGCCTGTTCACAAGTAGGCATTAGGGAAATAGACTGTATTTTATGGTAATAATAGCTTGTTCTTTCTTACTGGGCCTAAGCTTCAACTCTGAACTTAACTCTTCTTGAAAATTATTTGGTCTGACAAGACAAAAAAGAAAAACAAACATAAAAAACTAAGAACAGGAACAACTAGGCATTAACAAAAATTAAAGGCATGTTTAAAAAATATATAATGCAGAGGATGTTTCCCCTTAAAAGCCAATTCATTTTTGTTGATTGATCTTGTGTAATCAATTAACAGATCGTTTTCATCACTGCTAATCAGGCAAAGAGACGCTTTTAAGTCTTCTTTTCAAATATAAAGTTATAAATATGCTGTGTTCGTGCGTGTGTTGCGCGGCGAGGTGGCAGTGGATATTACTACAAAAATGCAAACTTCACGAACCATTACACATCCAAATAAGTTTTAAGTAGACTGAGCCTCCAGAAACTTGCAAGGCATTACGTTTAACTACATGGTTTGAATTTAAGTGGAGCTTTTTCCTAATTCAAAAGTGTGTGTATTAGGCAATAGGCAACACGTACTTGATACAAAAATACCTGTTTGGATTATTTGATTCAGTCAAAGGAGCAGCCAATTCAGTTGAAAAGAAATGAGACACATCCACTTTTTTTGGCCACTTTAACCAATACTTTTAGACTTAGAAGTCTTTAATAGAATTTGTGTCTTAGGGGTGAGAAATTAACATACAATTATATATGATACGAGAAATTAATATATACCATAATATACAAGATCAGCTATTGAAAGTAACTGAGTTATTAACTACAAAAATGTAGTAATATGAACTGAGCACGTAGTGTAATAGACACCGAATGCCAATATTGCTCAGTATAATGGTTTTGATTCATCCTTTTAACTCCTTTCATTGCCAGCAAGAGTAATTTAGGGTGTGATTGGCTCAGATTACTTTTTTGCTCCAATAAAGGGCTCCTTTTGAAAACCTGCCTGTCACTCTTTACTGTTGCCCCAATACAACATCTTCTGTTGACAAAACTGAGAAACCAAACAGTAGCAGGTAATGGAAGTGCCCTCTACTCTTGCAAAGCGAGTGAACACAGCCTCCGCCCTGGAGTCTCACCCAACGAGGATCTACATGTTAAATGGCCCTTCTGAAGCATGCATGCATGCATTCATTCATTCATTCAACAAATAATTCTGGGTCTCTTCTTATGTCCCAAGCATACAAATAAATATGAAAGTCATGGTAACTGCTATAACTGGCTTGCAGTCTAGAGGAGGTGAGAGATGAACAAGCACATAACGCAGCTGAGAACTCATTTCTACCACAGAAGAATTTAAATATGTGTGCAAGGGCGTAGAATTGGAGAAAGCTACAGAGACTGTAGGCAACACCAAGCTCAAGGGCTCAGGCTGTGGGAGTCTTAGGAGATGAAGACAGAACACAACAGCCCGAGATCCACACTAAAGCATTTGATCACCAAACTGCAGGTTGTGTGGAGTCCAAAGGCATTAAGAGGGTGTCCAAAAAGCTGCTTCCTGAAGTCTGCAGACTGGCTGTCCGTGCTCTACCAAGGGAAGAAAAATGGAAGACTTGGATCTGGTCTACGGTTCTCCTGAGTGGTGGTATTGCCCAAGCACACGCCATGGTAAGGTATTTTACTAGCTCTGCTTTACCCAGGATTAGAACTTCAGCTGCACTTGTGGGTTTTTAGGGAAATTATCTTGCCAGACATCAGTCCTTGTTCTCTGACAGTAAACAAATGGTTCCAGCAGCCTGGGGGATAATTGTCACACTTAATACACACAGTATTATAATATGTTTAGACTTGGACTTTTGTCTAAAAACTGCAAGTTTAAGGCTTTTTACTGACATTGCTCACTTTACTGTGAAACACACGATAAGCCTCTTTGCTTTACTTGGGAGGTTATAGTAATGGCTCGTTCAAGGTCCTAGCCAGTTTGCATTACAGAACGCCACAGTCACTAAAGGGACACATTTGAACACAAGCACAATCGATAAGATGAAGGCTGAGTGTTCCTGCCGAAGGAATCAGTAGAGCACAAGAAGTGCACACGGTGGCATGAACACCTGAAGATCGGTTCAGAGGTACATCTGAGCTAGGAAAGGTGCTGGATACTGACTCTGTAATGGCTGTGTTTAAAGACTGCGTAACTCAAATTTCGTTACGCAGTCTTTATGAATGAAATACAGAAATGAAATACAGAAATATGAAAGTCGTGGTAACTTTGAAATACAGAAATGTTCCTCGCCATTCACTGTGTCTTACACTGGGCAATCTTGATTATTCCCTTAACAGTAAAACTAGGGAATTATACCAGGTGGATCTGGGCAGGATGGTTCATGATGGTAGCATTTTACAGCAGGAATCCTAAAAATGCCTGGAATGCAAGATAAACCCTTCTCTGGCTAACATCAGCAATCATCAGATACCTTCCCATGGTCCTTGGTCACAAGCCCCTTCTTCAAAGCTCACTTCAGATGACAGAGATCACTGGCTGAAACATTGTGGTGATTGCTGTGGGAATCTTGACTAAAGGGAGCTAGCTAGCTAGCTAGCTAGCTAGATAGCTAGATAGCTAGCTAGGGCAGCTGCACCAGGTGCATGAAAAGCCTTTTAGGAAGGAGCTGTTTCACACCACTAGGGATAGGCTGTCAAGATGGGCAGACTTTGAAAAAGCCTGATGTCTAGCCATTTCCTAGGCATTCTCCAAAAACTGGAAGTTTCCAAGGAAGAGCCAGTGGCATACATTCTAGAACTGGCTGCATAACAACTCACTTGCCAGTAGAAGTGTAACTTTCAGAAACATGCTGGTGCCTGCAGCCCCAAGGGTCTGAAGCTCTGCTGGCCAAAGACCAAGGACAAGACTCAAAAGAGGCTCCAGCTCCAGTTCTGGCTCCAGCTCAGGCCTCCTAAAGGCGGCTACGCACCATAAAGGTCTCCATGTGCCATGTGAGGAAAGAAGGACGGGTGTCTTCCTGGGCTGCTGTCTGCATGAGGCTGGCGTCCTCCTGTGCTGTTTGTACAAACAAACCTGAGGCAGGAGCTGTCCAGAAAAATTAATGTCGTTGATAATGGGACAAAGAAGATTATGTGTCACCTGATAGGATGCAGTAAGAACATGAAGCACTTCTGTGAAATTCCTACCCAAAATGCCTAATCTGAATCTAATTATGAGAACATATCAGACACACACGAATCGAGGAACATTCTACAAATTAACTGACCTATAACCTTCACAATGTCAGTGTTGTGAGAGACAAGGAAAGACACATCAACCATTCCAGACGGAAGGAGATTAAAGACATTTGACATCTAAATGAAGTGCCCAATCCTGGACTGTATCATTTGTCTCTAAGGAATGCCGTTTGGACAAATGGTGAAGCTTGAATGGAGTTGGTAGTAGTTGTAATGTTCCAGCGTTGATTTCCTGGTCTTGATGGCTACGTTGTGGTTATGCAGAAGACTGTCCTTGTTTGTAGACCATCTGCAGTAAAGTTTTTAGGGATAACAGGAAATCATGCCTGCAGCTTACTCTCAAATTGTTCAAGAACTAACAAGATCTTTGAATTATTCTTGCAACATTTTTGTATTTTTGAAATTTTTTTTTTTTTTTGAGGTACACGGGCCTCTCACTGTCGCGGCCCCTCCCGTTGCAGAGCACAGGCTCCGGACACGCAGGCTCAGCAGCCATGGCTCATGGGCCCAGCCGCTCCACGGCATGTGGGATCCTCCCAGACCAGGGCACGAACCCGTGTCCTCTGCATCGGCAGGCGAACTCCCAACCACTGCGCCACCAGGGGAGCCCTGAAATTTTTTTTTTAATTTATTTACCTTATTTATTTATTTTTGTCTGTGTTGGGTCTTCGTTGCTGCACACAGGCTTTCTCTAGTTGCGGCGAGCAGGGGCTACTCTTTGTTGGGGTGCGCCGGCTTCTCATTGCGGTGGCTTCTCTTGTTGCAGAGCATGGGCTCTACGAGCACAGGCTTCAGTAGTTGTGGCGCGTGGGCTCAGTAGCTGTGGCTCGCAGGCTCTAGAGGGCAGGCTCAGTAGTTGTGGCACACGGGCTTAGTTGCTCCGTAGCATGTGGGATCTTCCTGGACCGGGGCACGAACCCGTGTCCCCTGCATTGGCAGGAGGATTCTTAACCACTGCGCCACCAGGGAAGCACACATTTTTGAAATGATTAAAACAACACAAAAATCCAAGGACTTCAAGCGTGCTAGGGCTAATACTTTGTATTCTACCATTCGTTCATTTACTACCATTTACTATTATTTACTACTATTCATTCAATTACTACCATTCGTTCATTAAGCATTTAGTAGGCACCCACCAAGTGTGAAGCAGTCTGTCTAGTCGCCCTTGCTGAGCCAATTGTGCCCCACTTAAAAAAAAAGGATTCTGAAAAGTTGGGCCTGGCAGCACAAATTTACTATTTATTTATTTATGGCTGTGTTGGGTCTTCGTTGCTGCATGCGGACTTTCTCTAGTTGAGGTGAGCGGGGGCTACTCCTCGTCGCGGTGCGCGGGCTTCTCATTGCGGTGGCTTCTCTTGTTGGGGAGCACGGGCTCTAGGTGCGCAGGCTTCAGTAGTTGTAGCGCACGGGCTTAGCTGCTCCGCGGCATGTGGGATCTTCCCGGACCAGGGCTCGAACCCGTGTCGCCCTGCATTAGCAGGCAGACTCCCAACCACTGCACCACCAGGGAAGCCCCCAAATTTACTTTTTGAGATCAAGTGTCTATTGAAGTCAGAATCTTCAGCACAGTGAACACAACCCCTCGTTCTTTCCATTGAAGCGTCCTTACAGTTAGGAGCCATCTTGAATCATAAAATGCTTACCTAAATGTTGCCAAGGCTCTAACTGCTTACTGCTCAAGATTAATGTCATCTTCAGATTGGAGATACACCCAGGGGCAGGTCCAAGTTTTATTTATGCCCCCCCCAGATAAATAATACAAAATTATGAATTAAAAACTTGGCATAGGACCTTTGCAAGGACCTTTGCAAGGGACCAGGCAAGTGAGGTGCCTGAAACTCATGATCTACTTTCTCCGTAAATCCACCCCTGACTCCACACTAATCAGACCGACCCCCCTATTCGTGAGAGTCAAGAGGTCACCTGACTGAACGACTTCCTCTGCGGTGGTGTCTTTTAAATCTAGTGAATCAAGATTCTTCTAGGACTTTTGTCTCCAGATAAACCTAAGCTTTGATTTGGGCTGTCGCCTTAGACACCCTCTTGGTATCAACAGAATGACCGAACCCACATGTGAAGGAGACTTGTTCAGTGGAATGCCAGAGTTCTCATGGGTTTGTTCACCAGGGGGTCATGTTTCGTGCACAGAGGTCATACAATAAGGCCACAGAGAACGACTGTGGAGTTTACAGTGTCATTTGTGTAGTCATTCTGGAGAATGTCACAAGGCTGTTAAGTAGAGTAACCATTTACTGCAGTATTTTTCTCACCTTTACCACGTAGGGAGTGTCACCTACATAATGAAACCTGCCATGTGCCTGGGCATGTGTGGTACTGCATGAGATACTACAGACCCTTCTTAACAGGGAATCCCCAAGCCGCGGCCTTATGTGATCCTCCATGACACGTCCCCACCTCCGTTCGATTCTCAGGGTCCCATCATTAGAGCCACCGTGGTCCTCATTTGGCTCCTTACTGCCCACAGGTCAAGGTTTTGACTCCTTGGGTGCACACAGGCCCTCACATCAACCTCCACTGTGCCTTTCCAGCCTCCCCTCCCCTTGGCCCCATTCCCTCCTCCACTCCAGCCAACCCGGATGCTCTCCCGAAAGAGGCCACGTCCTTTCACACCCACCTCTTTGCCTTCACATCCTTCTCGCAGTGCCCAATGCATCCTTTTACCTCTTCTCCCTCTGGAGCCCTGAAGAAACAGCCTGTCTTAGTCGGCTCAGACTGCTATAACAAAATACCACAGACTGTGTGGCTTATAAATGATGGAAATTTATTTCTCACAGCTCTGCGGGCTGGAAGCCCAAGGTCAAGTGGCAGCATGGTCAGGTTCTGGTGGGAGCCCTCTTCCTGGTTCATAGCTGAGGCTTTCTTGCTGTGTCCTTATGTGGTGGGAGGGCTGAGGGACAGCTCCGGAGCCTCTTTTATAAGGGCACTGATCCCATTCATGAGAGTTCTTGCCTCCCAACCTGAGAACCTCCCAAAGACCCCACCTCCTGATACCATCATCTTTGGGGGTTAGGGCTTCAACATATGAGTTTTGGGGGGACACTTTCAGACCATGGCACAGCCCGAATGTCACCTCCCCTCTCAGAGATAGATTGGGCACAGAGTGTGCTATTCTTACTTCTACCTTCGTCACCTTCAGTTTAATAATACATTTTTTGTCAGTTGTTCCCAGTGGCCCTGAAACAGCCAGAGGCAGCAGGGGCCTCATCTTGCCCATCTCTGTAGACCCAACACCCTCACGCCGCGCCTGGTGTATGTTTGCTATGCGATTGTTTCAGTAAGCTTCAGCTACTAATAATATCAGCAAGTATTCTATTCACTGACTGCTTATTCTCTGCCAGGTTGAACCAATACATGCAGCTGCTAAAATGCATGTGACCCGAGGAGCGGGTGGGGCCTCTGGAAGGCCTCCTCCCTCCAGTAAATGAGGGTGAGATGACTGAGTTGTCCTCTTGGACTGAGACCTGGGATCCAGAGGTCCACGGGTGGGAGGGGCTCCCAGGTGGCCAACTTTGGTCAACCAGAGGCCACTGTGGGAGCCTCCCAGGTTAGGGGACATTCTCTGAGGTGGGGCTCCTCAGGAGGGCAGGGCAAGGAGAACAGGCCATAGGTGATAGGGCTCTCCAGCCAGTGCCAGGGAAAAGAGGAGACACAAGAAGTGGCCTTGGGTCTCTTTACCTGTACAGTTGGGAAACATCCTCGCATGTTGGCTAAATCCTTGAAAGAACAGATGAAGGACTGGAGTAGCGCTGATGCACTAATAACGACCGTGTAAAACCTTCATCGTTTCACATACAAATCCATCTGAGGAAAACGCAAAGCTCAGCCAACTGGCCTTAAAATTGTTCGTTGTGCCCCATTAAAGAGAAAGGGAGGAGAGAAAGGCTTGAAAAGTGCCAGAGACTGTGGAAAATAAATCATTGCTGTTTAGATTCTGCCCATTTCGTCAACGTTCCCTGCTGCTCTTCCAGAGAGGTCTGGCCTAGCGCAGCTTGACATTGCCTGACACCTTCCATTTGTCTCTTGGTTTATCTCTCAAAGGGAAGTATTTGGGAGAAGCGAACGCCCCACTCTCTGCCGCAGGTGCCTTGGTGACTGCATTCAGCGCGGCTCTCGCTGTCGTGGAGGGCTAGAGCACGCGGCTTCAGGGCCTGGAGATAACCAGCCCTAGAAAACCTGCCGCTAGGACATTCCGATCCTGGATCTCATTGCACCTTGGGTTCGAACATGCCCGGGTCCACTGTGGCTGAAATAGAGTCTGCTGTATGGTGCCATTTCAAGGTAAGGACAGGCTTGTTTAGAATATGTTAAAGTCACTTTTTCCACTGGTAAATTAGTCCTGAGCACCTTGAGTCCTTTCCCCTGTTTATGTCCAGGAGCAGGGACAGTCTCAGTCCTTCCTAGGCCCTGGGATCAAGGCCCTTCTGCCCTCTTGTCAAGACCATGCAATTCTCCCATCCATCCCAGCATCATGGGCTACCCTCCTGCTTTAATTGGGAGCCCTGTGTTCTGGGATATGTTGGCCCAAGGCTCAGAAATAAAGAGGAGACCTAACACTCTTCTGCTTCAGCTAATAATAATAACAACAACAACAATATCAACAAGTATTCTAGCTACAGATTTCTTGTGCTGTGCCAGGCTTTACACTAAGCACTTTATGTATCGTCTCATTCCATCCTCACTCCAGTCCTAGGGGATTGGTGTTACTGTCCTCATTTCTCAAACCTACCTAGTCTCCCAGCTACTGAATGGCAGAGTCCAGTTTCCAAGCTCCTAGCCTCTCCAGCCCTTCCGCGCCCCCAGGGATATCCGGCAGGCTGATCCTGTCCTTGAACCTGGAGCAGTTGCCGTACACCATGAGGATTCCCCAGGTCACCCACTGCCTTATGGACGATCTGGGGTATTTTTACTCTCCTTCCCATCCAATCTCACCACGGGGGACCCATCTCAATTCTTCATGCTCCAGGAAACCTCCCTGACTCTACCAGGGTCCACTGACCAACCCCCCTCAAGAGCTCTCTAGTACCCCAAATACTCAAAGTGTGATCCACAGACCAGCAGCCTGGGCACCGACAGGGCGATATGTGGAACCTGAGACCCTATCCCAATCCATGTTTTAACAGGACTCCAGGCGACTCCACTGCGTTTAGGCCCTCGGTGATCTATGTCTTTCTCACTTATCAATGGCCTTGTATGGTTGTAGAGCTGTTTCTTAGGTGGCCCCTTTGTCTTTCTGGAGAGATTATAAGTGGAATGTTGGTTTGCCGCAATCACTGGGGGCAGTCTAAATTGGATAGTTGGAACAGAACAGGTAATTTGGGGTCCTTGCCCCCAGAATGATCATATCGTAAGCCCTGTTGAACGGCGTCTTGTACATCAGTATTATCCCAGGGATCCCAGTGGCCTTTTGGACACCACCTCCCCTTGACTTCTGTTTGGGTCCTGGAGGTGCATAAACATTCATTGATTTATGTAGGGGTTTTAGGGCACTGAGGTTCCTGGAAGAAGTGACACTTTGTTTTTTTTAATGCTGAAAGAACCCAGCCCAACCTCTGGAATTCTCCCCTAGGGCTGTCTCTTTGACCCCACGTCTCAGGTGTCCCAAGTGCCCCAATCCTTACTGCATTCTTGGCAGCCCAGCTACACTGAATCAAAGAGGAAGCCACCTCCTGGGGGCTCTGGAATTTCAAAGCCCTGTTCATGAAAGAGTTCGTAGGAATCCTGCGGTTTCTACCAGGCTACCACCAGGTCCCCTGGCTCATTGTCCTTCTCCAGAGCTGTCGCTGCCTCTTAAACAGCTCTCACTTTTAAAATCACCTATTTAACATGTGCATCAGTGCTGAGAGAAAAACTATATATATATTTACTTTTTCTCACTTCCTGGGGGAAGGGTGGGACCACACTGACTACTCTTTAGCAGGTGCAATGACTCACTGTGGGGCCTTTTAGCAGGGAGGGGAGTGATTTGCGTGGTCTTTGGAATGCAGGTATGGGCTGTACTTTCAGGCGTGTTTGCTGATAAAGGATAGTTGTGAGAGGCAAACCTGTTACCTAAAATCACGTAGTGTGTGTGGTGTGTGTGTGTGTGTGTGTGTGTGGTGTGTGTGTGAGTGTGTGTGTGTGTGGTGTGTGTGTGTGTGTGGTGTGTGTGTGTGTGTGGTGTGTGTGTGTGGTGTGTGTGGTGTGTGTGTGTGTGTGTGTGTGTGTGTGTGTGGTGTGTGTGTGTGGTGTGCCTTCCCCCAGCCCCCATCCCTTGGAGGAGAGGACAGTTTATATTAGGGCAGCCTTTGGCAGGGCTGGCGTGCCAGAAGGTTCTCTCTGTAATGGGAGTCAGTACATCTCCTTGGGCATAGCCCCAGGCCTGCCCTCGCAGGGAATGTACCTCCTCTTGGCGGATGCCAAGTTAGGTGCTCTTGAGGCTGTAAGGATGCAACTGAGGCAGGTGGTGTCAGAGCGCGTTGCCTGGCTCTCCACGAAGACCAGTCCCAGGCTTTCAGGGCGCAGGTCTGGAGCGCTGAGTCTCCAGTCAAGGCCAGGGAGGGGCATGCTCACCCACAGCATAGGCTCAGCTCGTGGACAAGGGAGCTCTGGGCTGGCTCTTGCATTCACGGTTTGCAAGACCCTTGAGCCTTGGTGCAAGTGAGCCAGTGGCCTTAGAACAGCTCAGAACAAGGCCAAGGAGAGTGCAGTTGCGGAAAGCAGCAGTTGGGTGGAGAGGCCTGGTGTGGTGACGATTTGTGCGTTGGGCCATCCTTTCCCCTTCTCTGTTCCAGAGGTGTGTCATAGAAGGGTTAGGACAGTGAAGTCCAGCGAGCCTGTCAGGGTTCCAAACTCAGTTCTGCTGCATACTAGACGTAGAGCCCTTAGGCAAGTTACTAAACCTCTCTGTGCCTCAGTTTCTTCCTCTATAAGATGGACCATAATAGCATCCACCTCATAAGATTGTTGTGAGGATTGAAGGGATTAATTCATGTGAAGAGTTTAGAACAGTGGCTTAATGAGTATACCATTATTCTTTGGGAACAAAACTCAACATCCTAGAGGGTGGCAGGGATGGGGTAGGGGAAGCATTTTAATCTTCTGAAACCCAAGAGACAAACTTCACCCATAGATTTTTCTATACTGTCAAAAAGAAAGACCAGCACATACGTCACTTCCTATTGTCAGGGTTACCTTTTCCGATTATGCTGTAACGTGGTAGCAAAGCCCTAACTCTGCTTTAGGAGAAAATCATACGTTAAGAAAAAAAATTGAACATTGAACATGGGGCTGGCTCTCAAGCCATTTCCATTTTTAGAATTAACTCTATGGTCTCCTAAAATGAAAAGAATATCAGTGTTCCGAATCTATAGCTGAGAGCTTTTGATTGATATTTCTATGTAAAACATATGGTTTTATGGAGGAAAGACAGGTCTTCAACTTAAGTGTATTTAGATTTCTGCCTCTTTTTACAGTACCTGTAATACCAATCACCACTTCACTTTTTTCAGGGTCTGCCCTGAATCTGTTGAAAATCCATGTAACTGGAAAAGGCAACACTATATTAATCTTTGTGCATCCATTCGTTCATCTGATAGCCAACAAGCATTTATTAAGCATCTACTACGTCCCAAGTTAGATGTTGTTAAGACTGTAAGGATGCAAGAGATCCAGGGCCCTATCTTGGGGAGACTATAATACAACAGCACACAACACACATACACTAAACGAGGATGGAATCAGTAAAAGAAGAAGAAATACAGAAGACACCACAACATGTTCACGTCAGGATTAGCTAACTTGTTTAAAATTATAAAATCAAATCCAGTAACATTTGCAAATGTGGACATGTTCTCTGTTGAATAGCTCAGAGGCGTATTGACTACTCAACCTGAGGAGTTTAGAGGCTTGGAGAGAATCACAGTCACACAAGCCACAGCCAGACGAGCCAAACAGTGGTAATCAGACGAGAAAAGGAAACAACATGTCTCTTTAAGCAAAAGATTTCGCAGGTGGCAATGAAAAGCAAACAAAAGAACAAAGATATAGAATAGCGTTCCCTTTCATAAACAGTTTACTATAATCTTACGAATTAATATAAACTCCATATGTACTTCTTGTACTAAGAAAATGCCCTGCTTTCATGAAACAAAAAGAGCAATTCCCTTTAGAGAAAGGGAACTGTTGTCACATAAAACCTATTGCCTAGCAACAAAACAGCAACTCATCACACCTTTCTCCCAGCCATAGACACACACATTTGTAAGTCATGCCCCCTGACTTAGAAATACAGGATCCTTTTAATAGGATCCGTGGTTACGGTAAATGGGTTTTAAGGTTCTAGTTTAAAACGCAAATCAGTATGAAGTCCTGCCAATTGCTAAGAAGTTAGTCATATAGTCAGAGCCTCGGAAAAAGCCATGATATAATAAAACTGGGTTCCTTTGGGCTGGGTTCTCTTTTTCTTTTCCGATACTGAAAGTTTCTCAGAAGTGTCTCTCTCCCTCTCTCTCTCTCTCTCTCTCTCTCTCTCTCTCTATCTCTCTCTCTCTTGCCCCTTAGCCAGGGGCACTGGGATGGTCCTTCGTCTCTGGCTCTCATGCTCAGTGTGAAAATGGAATCATGCAACACAGCAGCTCTCTTCAGAGTCTAAATCTATTGCTGAAAACCCAAGCCCATTTCAATGTCAGATTTGTTTCATTGCCTGATGCTAAGTCAAAATGAGCAGCTCATCTCACTTTCAAATGTTGTGTATAACAGAACCAGTGGACTTGATGTTTGGGAGTGAGTTGCTTACCAACATTCTGTAGAATAGACTGTATTCAGTAATATGACTCACAGATAAATTACTTCACCTTCATGGACCTCAAACTGGGTGTGCCGTTTGCTATAGATTGACTCAGTGCTTAACCCTTCCAGGTATGGGGAAATTCCACTCACCTTCTTTCTCCCAAAGTCTCAGGTGTTTCTGAGTGGTGGCAAGGGCGTCCGTGGGAGGCACAAACTGCTGGCTTGGGAAGATGGTGGCCCTCGGGGGCCACCTCACCTGAGAGCTGGATTCATTGTTTCTATGTTCCAGCTATCAACAGGGGCATTAATTACAGGAAAATGCAAATCTCAGCAGTTTGGCAAGTAGGGGTAAACACTGGAATACCTTTCATCGCTAGCTGTGTAGGCAGTTTTACGTTCAGGAAAAGTTCAATATTCCATGAGATGAAGCATGTTATCCCATCCCATTTACTGCCTTTTTGAAATAGACATTTAAAGTGTGTTTTTCTTGTCAGCATTCCAAGGTCTTAAACCTCTAATGCTAGCTGAAGGCGTGAATAGGAGGGAGGAGTCTGTATACCTGCTCTGTGTGTGCCCCATCTAAATGTTTATAAATGTTTTCTTGTGCAAATAAACGGGGACATTGCTGTGACACCAATAGGCATACATTCAGCTTCAGTCATCAGGGACTTTGTGATTTGATGATTTGTCATTTTCTTCCAATCTTTTTTCTGCTTAAGATCAGTTACAGTAGGAGTCCAATGACTTGTGATAACAGCAAAGGCAAAATATTTAATCTGAGCTCTGAAATGTTGCGATAGTCTTATTACTGCTAATAGAGGGCTGATGATTTCTGCAAGAGTTTAGAAGAATCTAGAGTGACAAGCTGAAACAAGAGACTGAGAAAGAAGTTGTTTTTTTTTTTAAAAGACATTCATTTTTTAGAGCAGTTTTAGATTCACAGCAAAATTGAGGGGAAGGTACAGAGATTTCCCATATGCCCCCTCACCCCCCTCACAGACTCCCCCATTGTCAACATCCCTCACCCCAGTGGTACATTTGTTACAACTGATGGACCTGCATGAACACATCATCGTTACCCAAAGTCCATAGTTTGCATTAGGGTTCATTCTTGCTGTCGTACGTTTTATGGGTTTGGACAAATATATAATAACATGCGTCTGCTATTATAGTATCATACAAAGTAGTTTCACTGCCCTGAAAAGCCTCTGGGCTCCACTTATTCATCCCTCCCTCACCCCAGTCCCTGGCAACCACTGATCTTTTTACTGTCTCCTTGGTTTTGCTTTTTCCGCAGTGCCGTATAGTTGAAATCATACAGCCTTTTCAGGTTGGCTTCTTTCACTTAGTAATATGCATTTAAGTTTCTTCCACATCTTTTCACGGTTTGATGGCTCATTGCTTTTTAGTGCTGAATAATATTCCACTGTCTGAATGTACCACACTTTGTCCACCACCTAGTAAAGAACATCTTGTTTGCTTCCAAGTTTTGGCAATTATGAATAAAGCTGCTATAAACGCTCATGTACAGGGCTTTGCGTGACATAAATTTTCAACTCATTTGGGTAAATACCAAGGAGTGTGATTGCTGGATTGTATGGTAAGAGTATATTTAGTTTTGTAAGAAACCACCAAACCGTCTTCCAAAGTGGTCGTATCAAAGTGAGGAATGAGCGTTCCTGTTGCTCCACACCCTTACCAGTATTTGGTGTTGTCAATGTTTTAGATGTTGGCTATTCTAATAGGCGTGCAGTGGTATCTTCTTGTTGTTCTAATTTGCATTTTCCTGATGACAAATGATGTGGAACATCTTTTCATATGCTTATTTGCCATCTGTATATCCTCTTTTTTGTTTTTTTTTACTTTTTGGAGCTTATTGAGCTTTTTTTTTTAACATCTTTATTGGAGTATAATTGCTTTACAATGGTGTGTTAGTTTCTGCTTTATAACAAAGTGAATCAGTTATACATATACATATGTACCCATATCTCTTCCCTCTTGCGTCTCCCTCCCTCCCACCCTATCCCACCCCTCCAGGCGGTCACAAAGCACCGAGCTGATCTCCCTGTGCTATGCGGCTGCTTCCCACTAGCGATCTATTTTACGTTTGGTAGTGTATATATGTCCATGCCACTCTCTCACTTCGTCCCAGCAGGTTTGGGCTGAATTTTATTCAGGTTCTTTGTTTTCTTATTCTTGAAAGAAAGTAGTTGTAAGGAGTAAGTAAGTCTCTTCATCACCTAAACACCCAGATATGTCGCTGTGCCTCTGGACCCCATGGTGCAGTAACATTCCACCTTCCAGAACAGCCCTCATGCTGCCACAAAGGTGACTCAGAGGCTAAGGGGACAGCCTTGGAGACCCCGACTCTGTACCCTTCCTACTAGATGACCTTAGGCAAGTTAATTCACATCTCTTACACTTAGGTTTCTTTTCCATAAAAATTAAGATCATAACAGTCCTTATGTCCAGGAGTTTGTACAGACTAAATAACATTGACAGTGGTCTAGCACAGTGCCTGACACATAAGGTAAGGGCTCAGGAAATATTACTTGTTATTAATAAGAAGTGAACCATGGTATGGAATTATTAAGTGAAACTGGGCTTTAAGAATAGGAGTATTGGGCTTCCCTGGTTAAGAATCCACCTGCTAATGCAGGGGACACAGGTTCGAGCCCTGGTCCAGGAAGATCCCACGTGCCGTGGAGCAACTAAGCCCACGAGCCACAACTACTGAGCCCACATGCCGCATCTACTGAAGCCCACGCGCTCTAGAGCCCATGCTCCGCAACAAGAGAAGCCACTACAATGAGAAGTCCGCACACAGCAACAAAGTGTAGCTCCCGTTCGCCACAACTAGAGAAAGCCCACGCGCAGCAACAAAGACCCAACACAGCCCAAAATAAAAATAAATAAATAATAAAGCAAGCTATAGTATTTGAAAAATAGTAAAGTATCAGTGAATATGGGCAAAGTCAGTACAAATTTGAGTATTATTGTGGAAATAAACTTTTTGCAAAGTTGTTTAATGTTAAGAAGCTCTTCTTCGGCTTCCCTGGTGGCGCGGTGGTTGAGAGTCCGCCTGCCGATGCAGGGGACACGGGTTCGTGCCCCGGTCCGGGAAGATCCCACATGCCGCGGAGCGGCTGGGCCCGTGAGCCATGGCCGCTGAGCCTACGCATCCGGAGCCTGTGCTCCGCAACGGGAGAGGCCACAACAGTGAGAGGCCAGCATACCGCAAAAAAAAAAAAAAAAAAAAGAAGCTCTCCTTATCTCTGAAAATTAATTTCCTCCTATTACACTTGGAATAGATTCCCTGTATATTTACTAAATATTCTATTTACTAAAAATCTCTCATACATGTTTAGAGAATTTTTTTTTTTTTGTGGTACGCGGGCCTCTCACTGTTGTGGCCCTTCCTGTTGCGGAGCACAGGCTCCGGACGCGCAGGCTCAGCGGCCATGGCTCACGGGCCCAGCCGCTGCACGGCATGTGGGATCTTCCCGGTCCGGGGCACGAACCCGTCTCCGCTGCATCGGCAGGCGGACTCTCAACCACTGCGCCACCAGGGAAGCCCATGACTTGTATTCTTTTTTAAAAGTTTCTCCTACTGCTCAGTCATTGCTCAGAGAATTCAAACTAATTGAAATCTGAGCCTAGTTATAAATTAGGAAGCTTATTTGCTAAGAGACAAAGAAATAATCATGATGAAAACCAAAGGACATCACAGATGATCTTAGGCTATGGACTATACATACATTTAAATAATATGTGTGAAGTATGTAAAGAAGTTAGTTCAAAGTACCACGCAAATTTAGGTCTATTTTTATTGTTGCTTAGTAAATTTAAGATCTAGAATATTTTTTAAAGGATGGACTGGCTTTTATCCTTCAAATACCCTAGCAATGGAAGGAATATTGGCAAAATAGGATTCTTTTAAAATTAGTAATTTATTTTTCTAAGTGCTTTTCTTTCAATAAAAGCACGATATGCATTCTAATTGTTCTTTCATAGAGCCTATCAGATGTATTACTTACATATCACAGTTTAGAATTTTTAAAAGAGGGCTACAAAATGCTCTGTATGTCCTGATGATGTTTCAGTGGTTGCATGATAATCCAAATTTACATTCAGGTTAATATCAGTCACAGTGATCTATAATTAGTTGAATTTTAAAGGCATTGTACTGCTCCGGATTTTTGGTGGTGATTGACAAAATACCCAACTCAAAAAGGCATAAGAAAGAGAAGGGAATTTCTTAGTTCACTGAACTGAAAGATTCAGGGGGATTGGCAGAGTTGGTCCCAGGAGCTCAAACAATGTCATCCAGACCCAACCTTTCTTTCTTCTCTTGGTTGTGGTTTCTTCCGATTTTACTTAGTATTCGGCTGTGCTGATGTCACATCCTAATAGTAGGAAGTCCATTTCTAAGTCTCCCAATAGTTAAAAATATAAAATAAAATAACATAACCCAGATTTGAGTCCCATTGGAGGAATTAAGGATCACATGAAGCTAATCACTGTGGACAGGGGACTCTCACCTTCTTATTGGTCATGTTTGTGTCACATGCCCAAACTTGGAGCTAAGGTTTGAGTCAGCTCACCAAACCACATGGACCAAGAATGGGGAGTGAACAGATGTCCAAGGCAAGTATTGATGCTGTTACTGGAAGAAGGGGGAAAGAATGTTGGGTAGCTAAAATCAAGAAATGTCTGTGATTGGCTCAAATAGCACTTTGTGTATCCAAGACCTCTAATTGTACTGTTTTATCATTTTTTTCTCTATTCCCTATTAGATTGTAAACTCCTTAAAAGAAGGGAACATGATTATTTGATTATGGCCACCTTTTCCCCTTTACTCTCTACTTTGGACAATGCCTAACATTTAGCTGGTACTCATCAACTGATTTTTGAATGAATGAATGAATAGCAATTGATACCAGCAAGAAGTATTTAAATTATTACAGCAAGTAACAGTGAGATTAGTGCTATTAAAAGGTTTACTTATTTTCAGTTCATACCACTTACTGGTTCTCTTTAAGGCAAGTCTGAACATCTTAAGTGTAGTCTGAAATTATCTAACATTTATGTTATATGATTCCTTTATAGGTTGTGTACACTTAATATTCCCCAAACATAGGACAGAATTAAAGGTTGTTTTCATTATTCAGGGTCCTTTGAGATTCCATATGAATTTTAGGATTGTTTTCTATTTCTTCAAAAAATGCCACTGGTATTTTGATAGGGGTTGCATTGAATCTGTAGATCACTTTGGGTAGAATGGACATTTTCACAACATTAATTCTTCCAATCCATTAACACAGAATTCCTTTTCATTTATTTGTGTCTTCTTCAAATTTTTTTTCACAATCTTTTGTAGTGTTAAGTGTACAAGTCTTTCACTTCCTTGGTTAAGTTTATTCCTAAGTATTTTATTCTTTTTGATATTATTGTAAATGGAATTGTTTTCTTAACTTCCTTTTTCAGGTTGTTCATAGTTGGTATAGGAATGAAACTGATTTTTGTGTGTTGATTTTATATCTTGCAACTTTGTTGAATTTTTAAATTAGTCCTAACAGTTTTGGGGAAGGGAATCTTTAGGGTTTTCTACATATAAGATAATGTCATCTGCAAACAGAGATAATTTTACTTCTTCATTTTTGATTTGCATGACTTTTATTTCTTTTTCTTGCCAAACTGCTCTGATTAGAACTTCCAGTACTGTGTTGAATACAAGTGGCAAGAGTGGTCATCCTTGCCTTGTTCCTGATCTTAGTGGAAAGCTTTCAGTTTTTCACTGTTGTATATACTGTTAGTTGTGAACTTTTCATATATGGCCTTTATTACAGTGAGGTGATTTCCTTCTATTTGTAGTTTGTTGAGTATTTTTATCATGAAAGGATGTTGAATTTTGTCAAATGCTTTTTTTTTTTTTTTTTTTTTTGTCAAATGCTTTTTCTGCATCAATTGAGATTATCATGTAGGTTTTTTTCTTCATTCTATTAGTGTGATGTATTACATTAATTGATTTTGTTATGTTGAACCATTCTTGCATTCCAGGAATGAATCTCACTTGGTCATGATGTACAATCCTTTTAATGTGCTGTTGAATTTGGTTGATAGTATTTTGTTGAGTATTTTTGCATCAATATTCATCAGGGATATGGGTCTGCAGTTTTCTTTACTTGAAGTATCTTTGTTGAGTTTTGTATTTCAGGGTAATGCTGCCCTCATAAAGTCAGGTTGAAAGTGTTCCCTCCTCTTTAATTTTTTGGAAGCATTTGAAAAAGATTATTGTTAATTCTTCTTTAAATGTTTGATAGGATTCTTCAGGGAAGCCATCTGCTCCTGGACTTTCCTTTCTTTTTTAAATAAATTCATTTTATTTTATTTATTTTTGGCTGCGTTGGGTCTCACTGCTGCACGTGGGCTTTCTCTAGTTGCGGTGAGGAGGGGCTACTCTTCGTTGTGGTGTGCGAGCTTCTCATTGTGGTGGCTTCTCTTTGTTGCAGGGCATGAGCTCTAGGTGCGCGGGCTTCAATAGTTGTGGCGTGCAGGCTCAGCAGTTCTGGCTCGCGGGCTCTAGAGCACAGGCTCAGTAGTTGTGGCGCACGGGCTTAGTTGCTCTGCGGCATGTGGGATCTTCCTGGACCAGGGATCAAACCTGTGTCCCCTGCATTGGCAGGCGGATTCTTAACCACTGCACCAGCAGGGAAGTCCCCTGGACTTTTCTTTGTTGGAAGTGTTTTGATTACTGATTCACCTCCTTATTAGTCACAGATATGCTCATATTTTTAATTTCTTTATGATTCAGTCTTATTGTTTGTTTCTAGGAATGTATTTACTTATCTAATTAGATAATCTAGCTTATCTAATTTGTTGGCATATAATTGTTCATATTAGTCTGTTTTGATCCTTTTTCTCTTTGTGGCTTCAGTTATAATGTCTCCTCTTTCATTTATGATTTTTGTTATTTGAATCTTACCTTTATTTTCTTAATTAGTCTAGCTAAACTTTTTTCAATTTTGTTTGTCTTTTCAAAAACCAATTCTTAGTTTTAATTTTTTCTATTGTTTTTCCATTCTCTGTTTTGCTTATTTCTGCTAATCTTTGTTATTTCCTTCCTTTTGCTAAATTTGGGTTTGGTTTGTTCTTTCTGTAGTTCCTTAAGGTGTAAAGTTAGGTTGTTGATTTGAGATCTTTCTTGTTTTTCTAATATAAGTATTTACCACTATAAACTTCCCTCTAGTATTGCTTTTGCTGCATCCCATAAGTTTTAGTATGTTGTATTTTCATTTTCAGTTCTCTCAAGATACTTTCTAACTTCCCTTGTGATTTCTTCATTGACCCATTGGATGTTCAAAAATGTGTTATTTAATTTCCACATATTTTTGAATTTTCCAGTTTTCCTTTTGCTATTGATATCTAGTTTTGTTTCATGTCAGAGGAGATACTTGGTGTGATTTGAATCTTCTTAAATTTGTTAAGACTTGTTTTGTGGCCTAGCATGTGATCTATAGTGGAGGATGTTACTTGTGCACTTGAGAAGAATGTGTATTCTGCTTCTGTTAGGTGGAGTATTCTGTGTCTGTCTGTTAGGTCCAGTTGGTCTATAATGTTGTTCAAGTCCTCTGTTTCCTTATTGATCTTCTGTCTGGACGTTCTACCCTTTACTGAAAGTGGGATATTGAAATCTCCTACTATTATTGTGTTACTGTTTATTTCTCCCTTCAATTCTGTCAAAAATTCTGTTTGCTTCATATATTTGGGTGCTCTGATATTAGATCCTTATATGTTTATAATTTTTATATCTTCCTAGTGAATTGATCCTTTTATCCTTCTATAATGTCCTATGTATCTTGTGACAATTTTTACCTTAAATTCTACCTCTGCCCTCTTGGTTACCATTTATCTGGAATACTTTTTGCATCCTTTCGTTTTCAGCCTATGTATGTCCTAAAAGCTTCAGTGAGTTTCTTATAGACAGCATAAACTTGGATCTTGTGTTTTGTTTTGTTTTGTTTTAATTTATTCAGCCACTCTGTGTCCTTTGATTGGGAAGTTTAATCCATTTACATTTAAAGTAATTACTGAAAGGAATGAACTTACTATTGACATTTTATTCATTGTTTTCTGTGTGTTTTTTAAGTTATTTTGTCCCCCTTTTCTTTATTGATGCCTTATTTTGTGTTTTGTTGATTTTTTCAAGTGACATGCTTTGATTCCTTTCTCATTTTCTTTTGTGTATCTCCTAGATATTTTCTTTGTGAGTAATGGAGATTACATAAAACATCTTATTGTTATAACAATCTATTTTAAACTGATAAAACTTAATCTGAATCACATACAATAATTCTACTCTTTTACGTCTCTCCCCCCAATTTATTGATGTCACAAATTACATCTTTTTATATTTTGTATCCATAACATAGTTTTATAGAGTTTTTATGCTTTTATTTTTAAATTCTACAGTAGAATTAAATTGATTTATGTATCACCATTACAGTATTATATGATTTTGTATTTGTCTATGTATTTACCTTTACCAGAGAGCTTTATATTTTCATATGTTTTCATGTGCTGTACAAGTCATTCACTTTAAGAGGAAAGGTGTGTGTGTGTGTGTGTGTGTGTGTGTATTTTTTTTTAATTGGCAGTACTCAAAGTCCTGGTACTTTAGTAACCTCAAGGTTTGTTTTTGATCTTTCTTATTGCTATTGTCTTTTTTAAAAAAGTATTATGATCTTTTCCTTTAAGCCTGAATCACTTTCAAGGTGCCTTCTGTCTCTTGCTGGATTTTTTCCAGCATTTCAAGTAACTCAAACCTAGTCTCTGAACTTAGCAGAGCTAAATCCCCATCCTCATGTCTTAAAAAGACCTAACAATTAAGGGTCTCAAAGAAGTTGTTCTCTCTCCAGCCTATTTCTCTCTTTGATTGTTCAACCCAGAATCCCATCAAAATGTAACGTCTTCCAAAATCCATTTATAGTGAGCACTTGGCTGGATCATGCCTGGCGTGGTTCTCTGCAGTGGTGTGTCCTGTCTCTAAGAGCAGAGGTTCTGGAACCCTGGAGATTTTCTGCAGGGGAGCTTTATGACCTCACTTCCTAGAGTGATCCCAGACCAGACAGTCCCTCATTTAATGCACCTTGTGGAACTCAAATGGGAAACCCAACTTTCTCAAAGCTTCAAAGCAATTACATTATGCAGATAGTGAAAGATTTACACAGTTTGAGTTACTTTTTAGTCTACTTCAGATCACAAAGTTATAAATAACAAACATAAAGGTTCAATGCTGAAAATATATTGAAATAAGTTTCTAAAAGGTGTTGTCATGCTTACCTAAAATATCACTGTAGTATTATCATTTTTTAGGTTTGAGGACCTGCCAACAGTAGTGTCCATTTTCTGGCTGCCATCCAAACTACACATGAAGTTTTAGGTACTTTTTACTGCAAATTAAATGCTCTCCAGTAGTTTCTGATTAGTCATGTGGTTTACTGGTGAAATTATTGGGCAGCTTTTGCTAATAATTATCTAGGCTTCTGAACTTAGAATTCAGCACTTTTACAACATTCTGTTATGGTTGCATAGCTCACTAGACAAGATAATTGCATGCCCTGTATTGCAGACTGCCTTACCTGGGTAAATGCAAATACAATAAATAAATAGAGAATCAGAATAGAAACTGAATGTGCAATCAACATACAAATTAGGATCCAAGCCATGCTAGTTAGTGCTTGATTTTCTACCTCAGATCACCTGCTTACTAAAGTTTTCTCCCTTCTCTTTATCGGGCCCTGATCTCTCACACATTGGAAAAAGGACATCAGGTCCTTTTCTTATTGCCCTCAAAGGGTGTGAGCTCTTTATTCTTTGACCTCATCACATTCTGTACCTCTCACAGAGGTCCCCTGCACCTGTGCTGTGCCTTGGTTATCTGTGCGTTTCTTATTCTTGCCCTCACCAGCTATGCTGGAAGATGTAAATTTAATAATAAAACTACCCATGTTTTGCAGTGTCTCTCACCACACAGGTCACCTGGTGCAATGATGTCTGACTCTTAGACGTGTGGTGCCTGGATGAAATTCCATCATTTTCTTCTTTCCTAAAAATCTACAACTCACTTTGGTATATCTCCTTGAAACAATTTCCTCATAAGCTTCAAGGAGTTGGCGATTAGTTTTTATGGTGGAAGTATTTGTCTTGTTTAAAGTCTAAGGGAGCCATATGCCAGGTCAGGGTTTGTTCTTAAGAAAAGGAAGCCCCTTTAAACAGACGCATACAACCTCAGGTGTTAATGAAATACGGAGAGGAGAAGGGATGCTAAGTTTGATCTTGTGGCAGAGGAATGTGTCCGAGCCTTAGACATATTCTCTTTTTTTCTTATAGTAATTAATACATTTTTCACTTTTTGTTGTAAAAATGAAAATCAAAACAAAGCAAAGCTGTGGCAGTGCTTTGTAAATGCTGATGTTACCCTGGAAATGTATCTTCAAGGGCTGGCAACAGTGGGACATAAATACTCGTGGCTGGCCTTTGAATCCTGTTCCCATTCGATAGGGCAGATTTCATCAGCCCCACTTGATAGAAAACTGTGTTCACTGAGGTCACCCCAGCCACTCCGAGGTCTATTTCTATTTCCGACGCAGGTCTCTGATTCCCTTCTCCTTGGCTGTGCCCACTACCCACCATCTTTCTGGAGAATCTCGTCTTCACAGAAATCAGGAAGGTCCCCAGAGCTGGTGGTTATGCTCTGGCTGCCATCTTTCATTCCAGCCTGAATATATGCTTTCAGAAAGATGCTTGGCTCCCCTGTCCCCTATCTCCCAGGCGCTCCCCCAGTGCGAGTACACACACACACACACACACACACACACACACACACACACACACACAGCCTAGAGGACGAAGAGCAGGGTTCCCACAGAGCCAGCCAGGATTCCGTGCCATGGGGCTGGGGGCCAGAATCTCCCTGCCCTCCAAGCAGGCATGGGCAGCTGCCACATCGTCACCTCAGCAGTTCCCATGATGCCAGGAGACAGAACAGTCTCCAGGGCTTGTTGGCCATGGCTTCTCCTGCCCTCTGGAAAAAATCATCAGGTCTGCAGTCCTGCCACTTTAGTAAATATTTATTAGAGGAAATGGTGACTAACATTTATTAATTGATCATCCGCTCTGTTCAACACACAATATTAATAATAATAATTACAATTTCCTGGGTACTCACTATATATGTGAACTGACTCTAATACATATCACGATAACTCTAGGTATTACGGTTATTTTACAGATGAGAGAAGACAGATAGCTTAAGTATGTTGCTCAGCTTACACCAGAGGGTGAGTGACAAACCCAGGTCTGTTTCACTCCAAAACCACCAGCTGTAGGCAAGGCGCTTGGGATATTGTAAAGAATGTCGGCCTGTGTACATTTAACTACCATACCAGGTGTGATGGGTTGAATTGTTTTCCCCCAAAAGGTATGTTGAAGTCCTCACCTGCAGTACCTCAGATTATAACCTTATTTGGAAATAAGGTCATTATAGATATAATCAAGGTAAGACAAGGTCAGGTTGAAGCAGAGTGAACCCTTAATCCAATATGACTGATGCTCTTTTTTTTCAATTTTTCAATTTGTTTCAAAGTTAAACCCAAGACACACTGACTTCATAGGAAATCCACTGAGAAATATTTTTCTAGGCTGAGTGTCTGTTCCCCCTCAGTCTCCCCCAACAGAGCATGTACTGTTAATTACTTTCATTTTCCAATCACTGCTGTCCCACCACTATACCAAGATCACCTAAACTGTGTGTGTGGTATTCTCAATGTTCTTAGTTATACCCTAAGTTCACTAACTGCAAAAGATTTTCTGGGATAAACTGTCACTTGAATTCTTTGGCTACTTTTGATGATGACGTCCAAGTAACTCTTAAATGATTCTCCTTTGCACAGGGCTGTTACTTTATAGGCATTAACAACTAGCACCTGAAGCTGTGCTGATCCCATCTGGCATCACTGGGAGACCACTTGTAGAACCAAAGAATCATCTGATGCGAGAGCCAACTAAGTGACTCAAAACTGAAGGTTAAATTTGAAGAAAAAACTAATTTAGAGGAAAAAAAAAGGCAATCCTAGAGGAACTCATTCTAAGCAATCAATCAATCATTAGGCGTGTGTGTGTGTGTGTGTGTGTGTGTGTGTGTGTGTGTGTAAGGCACAACCAGATCAATTCAGTGCAGGCTGGTGGGTCCCAGATGACTCTCCTTTTTGGGAGACAGCGCTCTGAGGGAGCAGAATCTGGCAAATGGCCAGTAAAGAGCAACCATGGGGTTTCCCTGGTGGCGCAGCAGTTGGGAGTCCGCCTGCCGGTGCAGGGGACGCGGGTTCGTGCCCCGGTCTGGGAAGATCCCACATGCCGCGGAGTGGCTGGGCCCGTGAGCCATGGCCGCTGAGCCTGCGTGTCCGGAGCCTGTGCTCCGCAACGGGAGAGGCCACAGCAGTGAGAGGCCTGGGAACTGCAAAAAAAAAAAAAAAAAAAAAAAAAGAGCAACCATGAAGTACTGGGGACATTGATGCTCAACCCCCCTCTGGAGTCAAACCTACAGGTTCACTTGGGTCCCACAGAGCAATGGCTGATGTTCTTATGAGAGGAAAAGAGACAGAAAGAAGGCAGCCACGTGTTGACGAGGCAGAGACTACAGTGAGGCAGCCACAATCCAAAGGATGCCCGGGGCCACCAGAAGCTGAAAGAAGCAAGGTAGTATGCTAGCCTACAGGTTTCTGAGGGACCACGGCCCTGCTGACGCCTTGATTTCAGCCTTCTGGCCTCCAGAACAGTGAGACAATAAATTCCTGTTGTTTTAAGCCACCAGGTTTGTGACACTTTGTTATGACAGCCCCAGGAAACCAATATGCTAGGCAAAATGAGGAGTGTTTTAATAGGGGTATATAGCAAGTATTATAGGAATTTGTCTGTTCTATAGGAAAACTGACTGGGAAGGCCTGGGAAAGGAAAAAGAAAAGCTTGCTGTCTTTGCACCTGCTCTTAAAGGAGAAGTAGTCTTCAGGAAGAGAAAGTGGAGGATGGAGGGGCTGAAGAGCACACCCGGCCAGTGGAAAGGTACAAACTCAGACCCAGAGGAAGGCACATCTGAGATGGGCCTGTGAGAGGGAGTGAAGCAGGGGAGTGGGGAGGGACGAGTGGGGTGATGCAAAGGGTTTGCAGCCAGGGGGGCAGTGATGGTCAGGCTGTGTCTGCCCCCCAGCATCTGCCCAGCAGCCCTCCTCAATGAGGGGCCCAGGTTGTTCCCTCTGGGCCCGGAACCCATCTTTCCATGAAGCACGCGTTCCTCTGCTGGACGTGACACCAAGCTAGCCTTGGTCCGCCCCCCTTTCTGCCTGTTCTTATAACAGCACTGCCCGGGCCCCCAGTCTCCATCTTGCCGCACCGTCTAGCAGCTGGGTGTTCTGGGGCAGGGCCCTCCGTTCATTTGCTCGTCCCCTCACAGGGACTCAAGTCCTCCCTCTGACCTGAAGAATGGGCCCTGCACCTTCCCTCAGTCTGGTTGGCTCCAGCCTGGACCTGCATCCTGCCACTCGCAATCACCCCCCTCTAAGCCTCCGGGACACCAGCCCGCCTGACTGTGCCCTCTGCCCTGCCGGGCCCTGCCCCTCTGGCCCCGTGCATGGCCTGGTTCCAGGTGCCAGCGCTTCCTGGCCACTCCAGCGGGCTCTGCCCTGAGTGAGCCCCAAAGGTCTGTGAGCGTGACATGGTCCAAGCTGGAGCTCTGTCTGCTCTGTCAATGCTGAGCTGAAAACTCCATCATGTGGAAGCTGTCAGACAGGAGCGGGCTGCCTGATGAATGTTTGTTTTGTAAATGGACAGATAGAGGGGAAAGAATGTGCGGATTATAGTGACTGTCGGGGAGAGAGGCGCTGAGCACCTCTGTGCGGCCTCGTCCTGCTTCGGGTACAGATGGCAGCAGGACAGGGGGTCGAGGTGGGGGCCAGGGGTCTGTGATGTAGAGGGAGAGCGAGGGCTTTGCTGCTCAACAGTCTGGCTCCAGTCCTGGCTCTGCTGGCTTCTGGCCTCTGGGCCTCAAATTCTTCCCCAGGGCATCCACCTCGCAGAGTAACAGACACAGGTGATTTGTAACGTTTGTGCTGATCTGCATCCAGGAAACGGGTCGACAGGTGGTAGGACCCTCACCCCAAATTCCAGTTCCTTGGAAGTGGGATCAAACGAATAAGGCATCGTCCAGGTTCTCAAAGGGTCTGGAACACCTGGAGAAGGGGGTTACCTGGCAGGCACACAGGCTCAGGAAATAAAACAAGGCTCCAGTAATCAGGACCGGTCTAGTGCCTTGCATAGGACTGGAACTTACTAAGTAAAGATGGAAACGATAGAATATCAGGACTTTCATATGATTGCATCCAACAGTTCTCAAAGTGGGGCGCCAGGACCCATAGAGGTCTCCATGACCCTTTCAGTGGGTCTGTGAAGTCAAAACTATTTTCATAGTAACAGTAAGGTCCAATTTGCCTTCTACACTCTCATTCTTTTTTTTTTTTTTTTTTTTTTTTTTGCGGTACGCGGGCCTCTCACTGTTGTGGCCTCTCCCGTTGCGGAGCACAGGCTCCGGACGCGCAGGCTCAGCGGCCATGGCTCATTGGCCCAGCTGCTCCGCGGCATGTGGGATCTTCCCGGACCGGGGCACGAACCCGTGTCCCCTGCATTGGCAGGCGGACTCCCAACCACTGCGCCACCAGGGAGGCCCTACACTCTCATTCTTGCATGAGCATACAGAGGACTTTTCCATGAGGCAGCCTGACATATAATGTTGAAACGGATTGGCTGGGCCTCCTGAAATGATTGTCAGATGATGAAAAAGCACGTGCAAACTTTATTCTATTGAATCTATTCGACTGAATGCAAAGGCAGAGATGAGAACCCAGCTGTCCTCTGCCCAGCTAGCCATTAAAGAAAGTTGAAAAAAAAAAAGAATTTTTTTGGTAATTTTATCATTCCCTTGCATATTAATAAAACGGATTATTATCAAGGAATTTAAAAAAAGATGCTTGAGAAAATAAGATCGGTTACATGAGTGACCAGATCTGGGGTGCAACATGAGAACAAGATGTAGAAGCCCAGGGCCAGCTGGACTGCTCAGACGCGTGTCGTGGTGCCCAGTCCCAAGGTGTTGGGTCCACACTGACCCTTGGGGTCACAGGGCTAGTGTGGACCAAGTGGCTCTAGCTGGGGGAGCAAAGGGCTGTAAAGGCTGGAAACTGGGCTGCGAAAATATCAGTGGGTGTCGGGCTGGAACAGAAGAGATGGGTAAGGGTGGAATTGTCAGGGATTAGACCAGAGGATGTGGGTGGGAAGGAGGAAAGAATGATTCAGACATTAATAACCAGTATGAGTGCCAAGCAGGCACTGAGTGCCCTCACTTGTGGCCTGCCAGGCAGAGGTCTTGGAGGGGGAGCAAGGATTCTCGTACCATTCCCAGAGTGACTGGGGGCGCAGAGGCTAGGCTGCTCTGCCATTTATCCACACGATGGGCAAGCCAGGCCCAGTCCTGGTCCCTTAGCAGCAAAGGTGCCCTCCTCAGGTGACACAGCTACATTCACCTTCTTAGACCTTTGTGCTAAAAACGTTCACAACAATTGTAACTGAGTAGAAATGAAATAGCACTCTGAATTCTATAACAAAAACTTAAAATTTGTAAAGAATCCTTCACATTTAATGATCAAACGAAGACCATGATAGTAAGAGAACAAGGTTAAGACAAAATATCTAAATGGAGCAGCTCCACCTTTTCTGGACGTATTCCAGCAGAGATCTTTATGAGATTCATTTGTTTATAAGGGGATCTCATGAAGAGCTTTGTTGATAATGAGGGGAAATTTGCCCTATGGGCTATTAAGATACACTTACTACAAAGCCATCCTGCAGTAGGATGCAAGCACGCACAGACTGATGGAGCAGAACAGAGAACCTGTAGACCCAGGAACACAGGGGAACGTCACACGCGATAAAGCTGACACCACAAATCAAGGGAAAAGGAAGGATGGTGAACTGAATGAGCTGGGAAACTGCTTCTCTGTATGGAGAAAAATAAAACTGCATCCCTATTAATTCCACGAAAGGGTGGACCACACTTCCAGGGAGGTTAAACACCTACATATGGAAGGTAAAACTAAAAAGCTAATAGAAGAAAATGAAGGAGAATGTTTTTCTGAAACTGGGGAAAGAAAGTCCTTCTAAAACTGAATGTTAAGAACACAAAAGTATAAAGACAAGAAAACTGGTGCGTTTGGCCTTCCCTGGTGGCGCAGTGGTTGAGAGTCCGCCTGCCGATGCAGGGGACGCGGGTTCGTGCCCCGGTCCGGGAAGATCCCACATGCCGCGGAGCAGCTGGGCCCATGAGCCACGGCCGCTGAGCCTGCGCTCCGCAGCGGGAGAGGCCACAACGGTGAGAGGCCCGCGTACCGCAAAAAAAAAAAAAAGAAAAAAGAAAACTGATGAGTTTGGTTAGAAAGAACACCATGGACAAAATTAATTAATTCCAAATATGGAGAGCATATTTGCAATGTCTAAAACTGATAGGGGATTAATAACCAGAAAACATAGGAAACTCTCGCAAACAACAAGAAAACCCCAACAAAAGTAGGCAAAGGAAAGGAACAGTTTCCAAATAAGGAAATCCGAAAGGCCAGCAAACACATAGAGACGTCAGACATGTTGGTGATCAGAGGAATGCAGATTTCAACAGTCCTGAGGCATTTTATAGTTATCGTCATGGCACCAAATAAGTGTAGTGGGACGTGGAGATGTGAACCCCCCTGCCCTGCTGGGGGAGTGCAGGTGTGGCAATCATTCTGGGAGGTCCTTGTTCCATTTACACGTACTCAGACCTTTTGACTACAGTGAGCACGCGTCTCGGTTTGCCTGAGAGTCACGGTTTAGGCTTCGTGTCCCCATGTGATCATTAATAGAGCTGCTTTCATTCTTCTAGACTGTCCTTGTCTGGATGATAAGTTATAAGACCATCTTCCTGGGATCCAAGTCCTCTTAGACATATGAGCCAGTGAAATTCTCAGGTCCATAGGGATCTGTATGCAATATTTGTGGCCTCTGTGGAGGTAACTTGAATGTCCAATCTGGGAGGGGGGACAGGTGACATGCGGTGGATACACACACAAAGGATCATGCAGGTGCAAGCAGCAAGGGTTTAGATGAACCCTCAGCAAGCTGGGTGGGTAATAAAAGCAGTGCTGAGTGGGGAAAAGTGAAGCAGAAGGAGATACACAACTTTATATCATTTATATAAATTAAAAGTGTGTGTACACAGAACAACATACATTGTGCAGAAAACACATATAAACAAAGAGATATGCATTAAACACACAAGGATGGTGAGGAAATGGAAAATGGGAATAAAAAAGAGTAATTACAGCCTAAAGACCTGGATTCCATTTTAATACGTAGAATGTTCTGTGACAGGTCTCTGGGAGAAATGTTCAGTGAGTCACCCATTGCAACATCCTGGTTGCCGCTACTTGCTAAGAACTCTTAGTGCTATGGGGAGTTGCAAAAGAAAACATCCTGGTCCATTCAATCACACTGATGGGAGAAAAATGTAGATACCAGGGAATGAGGACAAATGTCTTCAAGTTGCCATAACCAAGTTCCTGCCTCAAATTAAAACACTTTTACTCATGAAAAGTGCTCTTTGATGCAACTAGCCATAGCATAAATATTTGGACCAAGTAAGTCTCAGCTCAAGTATTTTGAGAGTTGGTAGAGTATTTAGAGAGAACGGAGTCCAATTTATTATTCAGGGACAGCTTGAGTTCTGAGTAGTGTTTTAAAAGAAGGGAAAGATACAGTTGCTGAAGATGGGTGTCCCTGATGGAGAAAGTGACAGAAGCAAAGAGAGAATGGAGGGGAAATGGGAGGGAAGGGTGTGAGGCGTGCGTGGCTAGAACGGAGCCCAGGCTCTCACTCAGATATTGCGGAGGTGAAAAGCATTCAGATAAAAAGCCTTGCTGTCCGAGAGCACCTTGAAGTCTTTAATAAGAGGACATTTTCATTTGTTTCAGGAGGCGTAAAGAGAACAGGAGCAGGAAATTTATGGCACTGAAATGACACTTGAGGGATGATCGTTCTTTTCAACTTGCATGGAACAGACTGGGGGAGAGAGATTAGAGGCCCGTGTTGCAGCCTGAAGGTGCCCAGTAAACTGGCTCCTCTCCCCATCCCAGTTCTGAAAACCCGAGAGCTTTATTGCTGATAAAGCCGCTACCAGGGAATGTGGCCCAGATCTGTGAGTGAGCGGCCATTCTAAAACCGAACCACAGGATTAAACAAATGTGCCCCCTCACAGGGAGCCCTGAACCTCACAGCCCTCCCAGACAGGCCAGGCCCTGTAACATGCATGGCTTAAAGGGGCAGAGCAGTCCTCTTTGCAGGCAGGCAGACTGGACACAGACACACACACACACACACACACACACACACACACGCATGCACGCAAACACAGAGCCAGGCTGCACGTGACCAGGTTCTTCCCTCCAAACACACCAGTCAGATCACGTGAGGCCTTCTCCATCAGAGTTACAGGGGAGCCCTACATGTTCCCCTCGTCCCTCAGAGGCAAGGAGATAGTCTGTCTTCCATGTGAAAGCAGGAAGGGCTTCCTTAGTTAAGGGGTCTTCTTGGTTGCAAGTTCTAGAAGACTATGGGCCAGGCATTGGGACAAGAGGAAGAGAACAGAGGACCCCAGAGATCTGAGCTTCAGGAGCCCAGCAGTCCTATCAGCTTCACCCCTACCCACCCGTTAGCGCGTGCCCCAATCCTAGGAAATCCAGGATGTCAACCCTGGCAAATTCCGCCCTGAGGCTTAAAATAGCTTTTCTGATTGTGGGTGGACTGCCTTGCTTTTTCTTTCTTAAAAATCGTTTCAAAATGAAAGCAAGTCTTGGGAAACACGTGCCTAACGTCCCAGGCTTGCTGTTGGTGGGCCCGGGGAGAGAAACATGTTCTAAGATTGTCAGGTGTCTTTAGAAGAAGAAAGGGGCATGTGGTGGTGGTGACTCTGCCCTCAGCACCCACTAGGTGTTGTTCTAGGTCGTCTTTCAGAACAGGTTTCGCAGCGACGGCGATGAGCGACCAGAGGAGTCGGCCAGTCCCGAGGGTGTGGGGCATTGCTAGTCTAGATGCAAAACACAGCCGTCGGACAAGGAAACGTGCAGAAACCGGAAGCCCCTCTCTCTTGCCCAGCGTGCGTGTGGGAGGGAGGATGGGAGGGCAGGGCCGGGCACGCTGCTCAGGACCGGCCCCGGGAGGCAGAAGGGAGGATGAGTCTCAGCCAGGCATTCAGGGGGTTGTGTCCACCACAAACAAGGGGAACTTTTTCTCCAACATCCCTTAAGTGTACAGCCTTGAGCTGCCAGCTGTAACAATTCTAAGCATGGAAAGCGTGACCCCAAGAACTGACTCTGTGCGTGTGTGGGATGGAAAGGTTGTGCGCCAGGGCCTGGGGCCGGCCTGTGCGTTTTCTAGAGCACCCAGACACACGGAGAGCATTCCCACAAGCAGCGTCGCCGCCATGCAGGAGCTGCGTGCCTGCAGCACCAGCGCTTTGGAGCTGAGTGGGGTATCACGGCCCCGCGTGGAACCCCTGTGAACACAGACGACAAAGCCGGCCTAGAGAGTGCAGGGGATGCACACATCCAGCCTGCAGATGTGTTTCGTCTGGCTTGCATGGTGTTTTGAAAAAAAATCTTAACTCATTGCCAACATTTAAAAGTTGGGAAATTTCATATGAAAATCAGGATTTCAAGCTTTTCTTGAAAGCTAGACGTGTGACAGGCCAGGGCCCACACTCCAGCATGGCAGCAGCCGGGAGCAAAAGCTGAGGGGCAGCCGGCGCACCCCGCCTGCAGCGACCACCTTCCTCCAGTCCAGCGGCTTCCCTCCTGCAGCTGAGCTGCCTGCTCTGCTGGCCTTGTGTCTGCGGCGTGGTCCGAAGCCATGCACCACCAGTCACGGTTAATGGCAGAGTTGGCACCAGCTCCAGACTGAACAGTTGTCTTTGGACTCCACCGCCCTGCCGTCCATGCATTCCTGAATCAAATTGTTGGGGGTCACTCGAGGACCCAGTCTGAAGAAGTAGCTTGGAATTGCAGATTGGCCAAGTGGCACTGCCAAGTTCATAGAAATTCATGGAGAATCTGGTAAATTCCAAACAGCCAAAGGTCAAGTTTAATTAAGTGTAAGCTTCAGGGGTTTGTTTCATCTGTTTTGCTCCCCCTATAGCTAATTGCCTGACAAGGGGTAGGAGCTCAATAAATATTTGTCAAATGAAGCATGCGGTCCATGTTTCAGCCTAAAGCATTCCTCAAGATGTTATAAAGATGAGTTCATTCCGGAGTGAGTCTCTTGCTATTCGGTAGGATCCAGCCGGGTCAGGTAACATCTATCATCTGCTACAGAAATTTGCCCTGTTAGCAAACAGCTTTATGTTTTTTAAGTGCCAGTTTTCCAGGTTACATGTCAAATCTCTAGGATTCAGACCTCTAATACTCAGTGAGTATTGTAATCACTACAGAGAACACCCAGGGCGCCTCTGTGTTCGAGTCAGTGCAATAAATATTTACTGAGCTCCTGCTACGTGCAAGGTTCTCTTCTAGGTGCTCGAGATACCGAGAAAGCAGAGAATGGCCCAACCTCCGAGGAGCACCTGATGTGAGTGGACGGCGGTGCAGACGCCCGTGGAAAAGTCTGTATCGCGCCGGGCGTTCCCAGCACATTAACTGCTTTATTAAGTTAGCTTTTGACAATCAAAAAAAAAGAAGAAGAAGGAAGAAGGGAGGAAGGAAAGAGGGAAGGAAGAAGGAAGAAAAATTCATGGTGATTTTTAAATGTTTACTGTTTATATTCTGCAACCAAACACCAAAATTAAAAAATCTAATTTATTTGGGAGCTAATTTGTTTCACATAAGTGGATTTTTTCGTATAAAACATTGAACCACGCATAAAGGAGATACAGCAACTTCAGAAGGAGGCCTCCTCCTCCGGAGGGCTTAGTGGGTTTTAGTGTTTTTTCTTTCTAAAAAAATCTGAAAATAATGAGATAAAATATTACCAATTGTTAAATCTGGATAGTTGGTACATAGTTGTCTATTGAATTATTTTGATGATTTACACCAATTTTAAAAATTACAAAATAATATGCTTCCCGATAGCAAAGACCAGACATAAATAGACCCCTTTTCTGAGAAAACTACCCATCTGAATATCAGTCAGTGGCCTGGGCTCTACTTTGTGCCCTCGGGACTCCCGAGGAATGGAACGCTGTCTCTGGGCTACATGACCCCAGCTGGCTGTATTCTGAGTTACTGTCTGTTTTGTGTAGTCTTTCTGCCTCTTTGCTGTCAGGGTGTCTGCTTGTCCCTTGCACCCTCCCTTCTAATCTGCCATGCCCAGAAAAGAGCTAATCAAACCTGTTAGAATCCCAACTAAAATTGGAATGAATAAACTTTAAGAGAAACCTAGAAAGTTTCTAAATAGATGGACCCTTTTTTCTAATATTTTCCCCCCTTCATCTGGCTTTCAATGGTGTTTTGGACAGTTGGAATCTAGGTAAGTAAACCGTTTCCATGGTTAGCAATCTGGGAGACAGCAGTATGGTATGTTGGAAAGGAAACTAATCTGAGTAACCTGGCTTTGGTACTAACTAGCAGTGTTCATTCCTTCATTTATTTATTCAGCAAACACTTATTGAACAATTATTAGGTGCTTGTTTTAGCTGCTGAGGGCATAGCAGTGAACAAGAGAGCCAGGAGTTCAATTCTTGTGCCAGAGACAGGAAAAAAGACACAAACAAGCAAGTCTATAGCAGACAGTGCTAAGTGCTCTCAACACAGTAGATCAGGTGAAGTGGCAGGGAATGATTCCTAAGGCAGCACTTCACATGGGGAGCTGGAAGTACTCTCAGAGGAAGTGGTGTTTGGGCAAAAAACTGGAACACTGGAAAAGGCCAGGCTGGCAGAGATGGGGGAAGAGCATTCCAGGCAGAGGGAACCTCAAGTATGAGACCCCTGAGGCAGGCACCTAGAGCATCTGGAACACGGGGAGGATGGGACACGGAACTGGGGAAGCGGGAAGGGGCCGGGGCACACGGGGTGGTGGGTGGGGAACAAGGAAGGGGTTGGCGTTTTATTCTAAAACCCACTGGCAGGGGAGAGACGCCATCTGAGGTACTCTTAAACAGGGCTGTTAGGTCTGCTGGATTGGATGCACAACGGGTGGAGGATGGAGTGCGGTCAAGGGAAAGAGAGGAATTCAGGTTGACCTTTAGGGTTAGGGCCAAGGGGAAGGTTGGAAGGGGGGCAGTTTTCAAGAACTCCAGAGTACTGGAGATACCGAGTACACAGTCGTTGCTCTAGGGAAAGGTCGGGGCTGGAGATGTTATTTAAGCCTTGGAGCAGATGAGATGACCTAGGAAGGGAGTGTGCATAGATACGGGCCCAGGAATGAGCTGGGAGCCGAGTCCACAGGGAGACGGCGGCGGAGGAGGAACCGGAGAGGAGAGCCAGCTTCAGAGGGGGAACCAGGAGAAGGGGGGGAGGAGAAAACAGAAACGCTAAGAACAGAATGTTCCCAGGGAGTGCTACATGTGTCCAAGGCTGCTTAGGAGAAGGGTAAGGTGAGGCAGAGAAGTCCGGCCCCTTGATTTAGCAAGATGTAGGTTGCTGGCTATCTTGACAAGAGAAGTTTGGGTGCAGGAGTACAGACAATTTAATCTCTGTGGGGCTCTTTCCTCTGTTAAATGTGGGTATCTGAATAGAGGATGTTCAAGGTCCTGTCCACTATGTTATCATACAACATGGCTGTAAACTGGAAACTTTTTTTTTTAATCTCATAAGTTGATCAGAGATAAGAAAAATAATACTAAAAGAAGCTACAATAGTTGGGAGTTTATTAGTCAAACAAGTGTTGTCATTAGTACTCTTTTACATAAAAACTATTAAGGTTATTTATGCCAAATTTTAAAAAAGCCAAAGAAACAATTAAAATAGAACACCTAGTGGCCAGAATTATTCTTAGTGGACTCAAACTATATAAGCCATACCATCAATATAGTGCCAAGAGTCTCCTAGATTCCTGTCCTGTAAAGCCTTAAAAATCTCTAGGCACAATGCAGAGTGGCCCCGTCTCAGGCCGTCTGAGTCCTTATTCATTCTCGTGCTCTTGCACCCACTGTCCTGAATTTTCACCCAGGTTACTGAGTCCTGCAAGATAACACAAGTCATCATTTTGCCAAGGGTACTCTCTTTCCCTGTTGCCTATGGCCTATTCTTTACAAGTGATGGAGGCTAGAGACTGTCGTGCTATTTGTGAGCTTTTTCTTGAGATTAGGCCGCCACCAGCATGGAGATAGGCTCCAAAGTGACCTGACAGAGGCAACCTGCAATCAGGGGGCGTGGGTGCTCCGTGCAGACAGTTCTCGTCCTTGTCTGCGTCTAAAGCTTCTGAGAGGGCTGCCTTAACTCGATTTCGTGTAACCTTGCCTGAAGAACTCCAAGCAACATACCAACAAACAGCCTTTCACCTGGGCTCGTGGGTAGACGTTGGATTTCCCTCCTCTGGCTGAAAAACCAAAACACTGAAATGAGGCACAAGTGGTTCAAGGTCAATAGCTAGTCGAAACGAGAGCGGGGAATGGTATCTAAGACTCCCGGCTCCAGGTTTATTGTCTTCCTGCCAGGGCACTGATGATCATACGTGAACAAAACCATGACTTACAAGATGGGGGAATAACTTCACCAAAGAAGGGTGAAGGGTGAGGCCAGGTAAGTAACATTTGTCAAGATCCTGCCACACCTGTGTCAGTGGTTCTCCAATCTTTGGGTACATCAGGTTCACCTGGAGACTTGTTAAAAACAAGATCCCAGGGTTTCCTAGAGAGGGAATCCGTGAGTGATTCTAATACACACCTGATTCGGTATCACCGCCCTAAGCAACTTGCATAGATTCCGTGGAGTTCAGTCTTGTGTGCGTGTTGGGCGGAACGGGGTTGGGGGCAGCGGTTGGGAAGGGGCTTAGGTTCTTCTACCATCGGGTGAAAATAAATGACCCTTGAAAAATCCTTTTAAAACATTCATAAGTTTGACAGTATAAATTTTTTTTTGTGGGGAGATAAAAACCTGTACAGTAGCATGTAATTTAAGATTTAATGCTTTCAGTAATGTAAGACATGAGAAATGCATATGCAAAATATGGCTGTACTATTTTACTTTTATTAGTTAATTAAGTTTATTAATATAATTTTCCGATTTCTGTAGTGGCCATTCTCTTTTGTAATCATTCCTTGCCTCTCTGTATATTCTTTTTTTTATTGAAGTATAGTTGATTTACAGTATTGTGTTAGTTTCAGGTGGACAGCACAGTGATTCAGTTTCATATATATATATATATATATATATATACCTCCTAATTTATCCCTCCCCCCACCTCCCTTTCCCCTTTGGTAACCATAAGTTTGTTTTCTATGTCTGTGAGTCTCTTTCTGTTTTAGAAATAAGTTCATTTGCATCTTTCTTTTTTAAGATTCCACATATAAGCGATAACGTATGATATTTGTCTAGCTTACTTCACTTAGTATGATCATCTCTAGGTCCATCCATGTTGCTGAAAATGGCATTATTTCATTCTTTTCTTTATGGCTTAGTAATAGGCCATTATATATATATTCCATATATACAGAATATATAGTAATATGTAGTAATATTATATATATATATATGTGCCACATCTTCTTTATCCATTCATCTGTCGATGGACATTTAGGTTGCTTCCACGTCTTGGCTGTTGTAAATAGTGCTACAATGAACACGGGGGTGCATGTATCTTTTAGAATTACAGTTTTCTCTGGATATATGCCCAGGAGTGGGATTGCTGGGTCATATGGTAGTTCTATTTTTAGTTTTTTAAGGAACCTCCATACTGTTCTCCATAGTGGTTGTACCAATGTACATTCCCACCAACAGTGTAGGAGGGTTCCTTTTTCTCCACACCCTCTCCAGCATTTATTATTTGTAGACTTTTTTAAAAATTGAAATATAGTTGATTTACAATGTACTATTTTAACTTATGCAAGAAAGTTATACCTAGAAGTTGCATTTGAGTTAGTTGAATGCTCACATTATACAATTCAGTGGCAGAAGAACACCATGAAATATACATTATTATCTCCAGTCTATAGATGGAGAGGTGGGAGTTCAGTCAGGTTAAGAGACTTTCCCAAAGTGACCAGCTTGTAAGTGCTGGAACCAGGACGCAAACTTAGGTCTGTATGCTTCTGAAACCTGTGATCTTTTCATTTTTATGACACTGCCACAGGCCAGTTCATCTTTTAGCATTCCCCTGAAGGGTAAAAGTGCAGAAATGCTCCAGAAGGTCTTGGGCTACTGTTATTTCAAACATCCAGTTAAAACAATATACTATAAACTGGATGAGATAAAAAATTAGATTACAGTCATATCCTATCAGTAGAGTTGGGGACCAAAAACAGCTAACAAGGCTCCAGGCAATGATAAGAGGTGGAGATAGAGTGTGCTAGGAATGACATATCCAACCTGAACCTTTATCACTGTAGTTTAAATATCTTTCATAGTTTCCTTCCTCATGCAGTTCCCTTTACATTTTCACTTTAAAATAGAAAGTCAGTTTTCCAGAGGGAACAGACTTGCCCAAGTAGAGAACCAAATCTCAAAAAAGGCCTCCCTACTCACCTGGACTTCTGAAATACTCCCTACTCACCTGCAGCTAGGAGGGGGTCACAGGAGACAAGGAGTACCCCAGAAGTAGTCCGTCCCAATGACAGGTTAGGCATTACTAGGAGGCCAGAATGGTGCTAAACACTCTGCATACATTGTCTTATTTAATCCCTTCAAGCCCATGTAGTGGGTGCTACTAGTATCTCTATTCTACAAAGAGGGAAACTGAGTCTTAGAGTTTGGTGCTTTGCCCAGTCACTAGTTGCTCTCAGTACCAGGATAGAGTTGAGTGCTTACTATGTGCCAGGCGCTGTTCTAGGCATCTTAGATGTAGTGACTCCTTAAATCCTCAGAACAACCCTATGAAATAGGTACCATAATTATGCCACTTTACAGATGTGAAAGTGGTAAACAACTCTTCACTCACCAAGGAGTTGAATAACTCACTCAACTCAAACAGGGAGTTAGTGGTGAGTCCAGGAAAGGAATTCAGGAAACTCTCCGGTCTCAACCCTTAGCCTTTCACCTTTCCGACTGCTGGGCCCCAGCCCCAGAGTTTCTGATTCCGTAGGTCTCCGGGCAGTACCTGTGAATTTCCATTTCTGCAAGTTACCAGGTGATGTTGTTACTGCTAGTCTGGGAAGCATGCTTTGAGAACCACTGCTCTAGAGCTAGCTCTCTTAATCACTGCACAACAAATCCCACTGGCCACCAAAGTCCGTGTGTGTGTGTGTGTGTGTGTGTGTGTGTGTGTGTGTGTAATTCCTCTTGAGAAGCATTTACAAAAAATATATATATTTAAAATAATTCCTAGAATTTCTCCCTATGGAGATTTCTTTTCCAATAAGCTTTGTGCTAGTGAAACTCAGAAGAGTACACAAGTGTGTCCCTTAACCAAGAGCGTTCGGCGATGGAGCGCCTTCTAATGCTTGTGTTCTCCGCCGAATCCGAGCGCGGAGGCGGCCACGTGCGCGGAGACACAGCGGCCAGGTCCCAGGTTCTCAGAAGCCCGTCTCGGTCCCGGGGCAAGGACAACAAAATGACCCGACCACGGGACAGGCCGACCCCAAACGGCCCAGCACCTCCTCGGTGGCCGCCGGCCGGCTCCTCCAGGCTAATTTACATTTTCTTGCTCTTCCTCTGTCCACTACGGAACAATCTCACACTTTACATCTACCGTCGGGAGCTGAGTCGAACTCGGCGAAGTTCTTCTCCAAGGGCAAGGGGAAGGGCAGCGAAGCGGGAGAGGTCTTTACGAAAGTGGGGTGTGGGGGGGGAGGAGCGGGGGGAGGCGGAGGGTGCCCCTCCCCGGGTCTCCGCGGCCCTCGGGGGCGCCGGGAGGGCGGGGCCCGGGAAGGAGGGGAGTGCCCCCAGGCGCGGAGGCCGGCCGCAGCCATCTTGCCCGCGAGCCGCACCTCGCAGGTCAGGCGGGCGGGCAAGCGAGCGAGCGGGCGGGGCGGTGAGGGGCGCCGCCCCGGGGCCCCGCCCCGCCGGCGACTCTCGGGAGCGCGGGCTGCGGGCGCACTGCGCGGGCGCACTGCACCGACGCACAGACAGCGGGGAGCGAAGCCGTCCTGTGCGGGAGCCGCGGGTGAGCCAGCCGCGCGTTCCGGGGTCGACAGGCTGGGGGGCCGGGCCGGGGGGTTCGCGCCGCGCGCTCCGCGGAGGGGACAGTGGCCGGAACTCGACGACAGGTGCGGCGGGGCGGCCGGCGCGCGAGCCCGGGACCGGTGGTCCCGACGGGAGCCGGGCTCGCTCCGCCGCCGGCTTCTGGGGTCTTGGGCCGGTGGAGTCCCGACCACGCGGTTCTCCCTGCGGCCCAAACACACGGCAGGTGAAGCTGAACCTGCGCGCGTGGCCGCCCCGGTGGCTCCGCCACCTTCCTCTTTCTGCTCTGTCCCCTCGGGTTCCTCTCCCAAATGCTAGCGAAGCCCGGTCTGCGTGGGTGCGCCCCCTCCCTCCTCGCCCGGCCGGGCGGCCCTCGCCGCTCCCGGGCGGGGACAGTTTTTTAAAAGTGTTTCTCAAAGGTTTGACGGTTGCGGTTTCAGCCCTGGGGCAAACAATTGCTTCACAAAGTGAAACTTGCAGTCTTACGGGCTCCAGTCTGGTTTCCCGAAAGCCCCGAAGAATACCTCGGGGGACCCCCGCCCCGGCGCCCCCCGCCCCGGCGCCCCCCGCCCCGGCGCCCCCCGCCCCGGTCCCCTCCCGGCCCAGCGGCCCCGTGCCCCTTCGCCGCCGGCTTCCCCGCCTGCTTGCGCGCCCTGCGCCGAGGTCCCCTCCCCCGCCGCCCAGGCTCCGCGCTCCCCGCCCCGCCCACCCGGCCCCCTCCCCGCCGGGTGCCCGCCCCTCGCCCCGCGGTCCCCCGCGGCCCCTCCGCGCAGGTCCCGCCCGCCCGGCCCGCCGTAATTGCAGGTTGGGCGGTGACTCATCCCGGCGCCCGCCCGGCCGGTTCTTAAGCAGCAGCGCGGGGTGGGCGCCGAGTCTCGGGGCGGCGGCGGGAGCCAGAGGAGGGCTGCTGGGCGCTCTAAAGGGGTTTCCTCTGCCTCTAGGTCGGGAAAACCGTTTCAGCTGCTGCTGGAGAGTGTGTTTCCAGGAGACTGAGAAAGACCCATCAGGAACCGAAAATGCCGAAACCAGTAAGTAACCCAGTTTCTGGGCGGGGTCGGATGCTTCGGGCTTTATTTTCAAGTGGAGTTACCTGGGCGAGGTGTTGGGGCAGTTTTTTTTGTAGAATAGAGCTCTTTTCTAAACGGACGAGAGGACAGGAGTAGTCAATTGTCTCCTCTCTTTGTTATTAGTTGGTCCTTTGTGGAACTCCTGGAGAAAACAAGATTATGATGCTTTTCTCTCTACAGTCTTGTTTGCGAGCCCCCGCCCCGCCCCCAGTGGTTTGGGTCTTTTATAAAAATTAGAATCCCCTTTTACGCGGTTTCGATCTGTTTAAAATCTGTATTCTAATGCAACTTGGAAGTTTCTTAAAAAGAAAAGTCGTCTAAATCGCAGGGAGAGTCAGGTGGCTTCCGACGGAGCACGCCAACTCCCTTCGAGGGTCTGGAGCCAGCTGCACCCCAGCTCTTCCTTTGGCGCTTTAAAGGGCATCCGGCAGAGAAGACGCTGTCCTTCTGGGGGCAGCTTCGTTCCAGTCCATTTTACGACAGGCCCGTGAAGCTGTGCTCTGTTAACCCGGGAATGTGCTGGTGGCAGCAGGATTCCTATCTGAAAGAGGTTTAGTAATGAATTTGAATTGCAGATGAAGGAAGGTAGCCCTGGAGTTTGATTAGGAGGCTCCTGGGCCCTCTAGTCCTGCACTGCCGGTGCATATCGTAAACGTCAGCTGACTGGAGAGCTGCTGTGCGCCCATCTCTGTCCCCCTGCCTCTGATTATGTTGCCATCTCGGGTAGATTGTGGCCAGGCTGGGCTTTTATATAAGGCTTTCATTTAAGTTGTGGGAACGAGGCAGGTTCTTTGTGACCAGCGTTTCTTTTAGAGTTGCATCTGTTCTACCAGCTTTAACACAGGTGAACTGGTGGCTAGATATTGGGGAGAAGATTTTGGAGTTTTGAATCACGGTGGAGAGAATATCTGGATTCATGAAAAATTGCAATAAAATACATGTGGGATTTATTTCTTGTTTTTTCAAAAGAGTTCGTTCTGTAGTCAGTGCTTATGTGTTTTTTCTACTGTTAAATTTTAGATTCTCTAAAAGGAGTTCTTTATTAATAAAGTTTTACTTTACTGTTAGGTTAAATAAATTACTATGTTAATATGCTAAAAGATTCAGAAGCCAGTAGAGCTTTTGCCTAGGTTACATCATCAAGATGATTTATTCGTGATGCAGAAATTTTTTTCCTACACAGAATTCTTCTTTTCATTTACAATTTGCGATTGGCATGTGACATTCAGGGTTTACAATTCCTGTGATATAAAACAGACCCAGGCACAACATCTTACTCAGGGCACAGTCCTGTGCTGTGTTACACAGAGCAGTTACGTTTCCTGGTGAAGTTTTCTTTATTTCATTAAAAGAAAAGATGCAGAGTTCAGCTTTTAAAATATCACTCAGAAAAAAAGTCAGTAAATCTGTTTCCTGTCACTATTTTTCTTTCTCATAAGGATCTGTAATTTCTTTTATTCTTTTTCTGTCTTTTAATTTTGGTAGTAAAATTTACATTAACATACAGTTTACCATCTTAATTATTTTTAAGTTATGGTTCAGTGGCATTAAGTACATTCACATTGTTGTGCACCCGTCACCACCATCCATCTCCAGAACCTTTTCATCTTTCCAAAGAGAAACACTGTACACATTAAACACTAACTTCCCATCTCCCCCTCCCTCCAGCCCCTGGCAGCCACGCCTCTACTTTCTGTCTCTGTGAGTTGACTCGCCTAGGTGCCTCATATAAGTGAGACTACACAGCATTTGTCCTCTTGTGGCTGGCTCATTTCACTTAGCATGATGTCCTCAAGATTCATCCATGTTGTGATGTGTGTCAGAGTGCTCTTCCTTTTTAAGGCTCTCTTTTTATTTCTTAGGGCAGGTGTGTTTTTATTTGGCTTTGAAGTTCCTTTATGATGGATCAGAAACTTGGAAAATGTTCTTCCGACAAAGTGAAGATAGTTGTTGAACTGTTAAGGAAGGATGGTAGCCATCCTTAACTTGTAACATCTTTGTATGTTAGGGTCCCAATAACCAGAGTAAGATTTTGAAAGACTATATTTTGTATAATATTTTCAATTATTTCCAGGTGGTATTGTGAGTGCCCCTTTTACGTGAGTCACAGCTGTTTTCCATAGGAAATTTCTACCTGACTCTTTTTTGGTGGGGGAGGGTCTTGCAGATTTTGCCTTGTAAGATGCATACACTTAAGTCTTTCTCCAGGTGAATCGTATGAGGGCCACTCCAGAGATCACTAAGAGCTTACTGGCTGATAGGCACTTCTAAGGCTGTTATAGAGGATCTAGTTTTTGTTACTGTTGTTTTTTGCTCCCTCCTAGATGTTAAAGCTGAACCATCCAATAACAAGCTCTACAGATGTGTCCTTTGAACAAATGGTTTATTGATTCCTATTAAGCCCAGATTAAGAATTTTGTTAGGTGGCTTCCCATGATGATTTCTAACAGCAGGATTGAAGGCAGACCATAAAGATGGCTACGTCTGCATAGTCACGGTTTGAGTCTCCTCCAGACCTCTTGAATTCGTCAGGCAAAGTGTTGTTGATTGGTATGTCTGAACAGAGTCAGTGGATGACTCTGTTTGTAAAACAATTATATAAATGAAATAATATTTACTTGCTGCGTTTTCTCTTAATACTGCTTCTGCGATCACCACTCGTTAAAGACATTGCACGTCCACACGTTCAGTGAGCATCTGTCGCCCCGGCGCCAGGCACAGGGTATCGCACAGACGGTTGCAACAGATCTTGTCTTTGGGGAGCTTGCAGTCTGGGACCCAAGCCCAGACACAGGCAAACACTGGAATGGGAGCTGGAAAACCCGCTGGGAGCCATCCAGGAAGGAAAGAGGCTTAGGTAAAGTGTGACACAGCTGAGAGGAAAGCCACCGGTGCAGAGATGGGCAGGCAGACTGAGAGGTCTTGCTCCATCCCCGCCCCCCCAGGGCGGCCCCCCGCCGGCACTCCAGGGCTGTGGTGCATTGCTTTTCCCAGGTGCTCTGGGCTCTACTCTTGTGTGATGGGTAGACTTTGAAGGAGGATGGTTTGAGGTCCAGAGGCACCATGCCCTCTGCCCAGCTGGCCGGTTTGGCCTGGTGTGTCCCTGTCATCTGGGGAAGGGCACGGGCTTGGTGCCCAGGGCTCTGGCTCAGGGAGCAGCCCTCCTGCCCACGGTCCGGCTGAGGGTGACCAGCGGGCTCCTTTCCCCTTCCTTCTTCCTTTCCCCCATACTCGCTTTCTTCATTGTGACAGAGAGGAGGCGTGGGGCGTCAGGAAGGAAAACCACTGCCGTCAAGCTTGGGGATGAAAAGGGTGTTGTGCTCAAGGCCAAGCTCTCTTAAAGCTGTTTTCTGAGAAGTTTAGCCTGAACTGCCTTTAAGTGGCACCTGTGGATGCCTTAGCTGTTCATTCCTAAAGTGTCGATATGGAAACTTCTAATGTAAAAGTAAGTTTTCTCCCTTCAGTAGGAAAACTCTGAAAGTGTGTTCAAAATTCTGCCCTATGCCAAAATCTTAAGGTAGTTTCTGAGATGACCTTGTCTCTTGAGAATACTAGCCTCTTCCACTAAATATTTTAACATGGTCAGAATTCACTGAATATCCTAATACATCCCCCCGCCCCGTTGAGGAGCACACATGGGATCTGTTTTCCCCGTGCCCCTCCTTCACCGCACGCAGATGGTGAGTTAGGCAGCTAAGGTTTTCCCGTGTGGCGGTAAGGAGCGCTGGCTGGGCTTAGTCATTTGTCGTCACACTGGAAGGCACAGCGAGTGTGTCTGTACGTTCACGCGTTCATTCGGCAGATGTTTACTGCGTTACTGTGCTGGATGTCGAGGCTGCCGAGGTGAGCAGACACGAAACAGTCCCTGTCGTCATGGATTTACAGTCTGGTGAGAGGAACAGACTGTAGTCGTAGAATAACTTGAATGTGTGCGATGGCGTGTGCGTAGGGGGAGTGCTCATCGGGGGTCAGGAACGCACCCCGACGCATGTCGTGACTGTGCTGAGCGATGTGAAGAGTGAAGGGGCGTCCTCCAGGTGAAGGAGGGAGACAGGGGACATACCCTGCAGCGAGACGGGAAACAGCTACATGGGGGCTTAACTCGGGGAAGCGCTGAAGGGTTTTGACTGGAAGGAGGTGACCTGATCAGATCAGCCTTTTGGAAGGTCACTGCAGCTGCCGTACCCGAGTCAGCAGGAGGTGCTGGGCTGTGGGAGGTGGTGGCAGCCTGGACCAGGGCCGGGCTGCGGGTGGAGAGAAGCACATGTGTCTGGGAGGTGAACTTGATAGGACTCTGCAGGGGCAGAGCGGTGTCGAGGCTGCCTTCTGGTGTCTGGCTTGTGTAAGTGTTTGGATGGTGGTGCCGTTCCCTGAGATAAGGAACCTGGAAAAGGATCGGGTGTGGGAGGGGAGGTTGAGGGTTTGGTTTGTACATGTTGTTAATACATTTGTGACTGTGATTGATGAAAGAACTCCTCACCTTCTTTCATTATTGTAACCGCTGCCCCCTGCCAGAATGTATACAAATACCAGACTTATTAAACGATAGTGTTTTTAAATCCACGTAGACTAAAAATGACCCAGCAGCTTTCTTATGTTCCTCCTGAGTGTACGTACACACTGTAGACGCACGTAGTTCAAAGTTAGCATTAATTTACTACAGGGTTCCCACATTCGGTTACGCGATTATCTGAAGACGTTAAGCTGCCCGGTCCCTCACAGGACTGCTGAATCCCCATCTCCAGGGCTGGGAGGACTGGATGTCTGTGCTTTAGGTCCCCAGACGGTTCTGATGCACCCCAGAGTTCGGGCACTGATGATTTCATAGGAAAAGGACAGTTTTTATATATTCCTCTCTCTCGGTGGGGTTGATGCTGGTGGTCGTGCGTGGGCAGCGAAGCCCAGTGTGGTTCCGGAGCCTCCATCCAGGCGAAGGCTCTCACGGTCTCATGAAGGCGGGTACGCGGTCCCAGCTCCTAGCGCCACGGGTGCCCTCATTGGTGTCTGGAACGCGGCCGAGGTGGGAAAAAGGAGATGGGGCTCAGGCTCCAGAAAGACAGGACCAGCTGCGGTGCAGGAGAGAATCTCTCTGATTTGAGCTTCTGTCCGCAGGTGTCCAGCTGCAGAGTTTAATTTGGCAGTGACCGGCGAGCTGTCAGATTTTGGCTCTCTTTGTTTCTAAAGGGGAAAAAGAGGCCAACATTTCCTATTAAATGGCAGGGAACAAAGAGACCCCATTCCTTTGTCTTCTTTTCTTGCTTCTCTTAGCCTTCCGTGCCGGCCTCTCTGTTTAGTTACCATCCTAAATAATATTGTGATTTCTAACAACATTTTGAATAATTTTATTCGTACTTGCAGTTTGGGAAAGGAAAGCACCATCACTATTCTTAGTGAATTATCGTAGTTCTTTAATTTTTTTTTAACTTCTGTGAATCTGACAATTTGGAGATTCTTTGGATGATTCAATATGCCTCTTTCTTACAGTATTTAGACATTTCAACTCTAATCTGAAGTAGTAGAATTCAGTCTTTTTTCAAAATCAGTGAATGCATTTTGAATTATCCTCTATATTTTATTTAATTTCAGTAGTAACTACACTTGGGATTCTTCAACCACTCCAATCAGTTTTTAATTTAAACACTATACAACACTGTAAAACAATTATACTCCAATAAAGATGTTAAAATATATATATATTTATATAATTTAAACACTGTGTGTCTGCCACTATTAATTAAATATGGAATACTTACTGAAGAGACCAGAAGGTTGCATTATTTTCCTTCTAACATGCTTAGTATCTATGGCTTTTGATGTAAAGAATAAAGATTTTATTCCAGACTTCTGTAGTTTTTTTTTAAGAAAGAAAGAAAAATAAACATTGTGCTGTGATGTGAGTTAGAGACTTCTGACTATAAAGTGAAATACTTAATATATAATTAATATACATAATTTTTCTAAGTAAAAATGCAAAGAGCTGTAAAAAGAATAGTTTCATAATTAATTTATTATATTTACCTGTACTTTGGCAAGCCATTTAGTTTCTGTGAACCTCAGTTTCGTCATTTGTAAAATGGAAGTAAAAAAACAAAGTTTTTAAGTGAAGAGAACGTGAGATAAACTGAGATAGAGCTTATACCTATGAAATCCAAACAATTTATCTTCAGATGCTGTAAGCTTTATTTCCTGTGTGCTCTTTTCCCCTGAAACATATTTTACAAACGTTTCAGTGCAACCTGTAGCTAAAGCTAAGGGCTTTAGTTCCTGAGTTGCTGTAAACCAGGTAAAGTTTGTCAATAGATCTTCCAAGGGAAACAGCAACGTGAAACATTTGAGTTATTTAGTAAAAAGGAACACTTTATCTCCTTCTCATCCTCTGTCTTCTGTGTCTTCTAGTTGTCAGTATTCCCTTGTAGGTCACATGGGTTCCTTCCTCATTTATTGAAGCCCTATTATATGCGCTAGGTGCCAGGTCTATAAAAATAAATAGGATAGGTTTTTGCCTTGAAGGGATTCTCAGTCTAGTAGGGGAGTCAGATATGTAAACAAAGAATTGCAGTGCAGTATAGTAAGTGTGGTAATAGAGATACAGAATATTGTGTACCCTAGAGAGCCAGGGAATGCCTCCCAGCTGGGTGAGATTCTTTAGGTGGGTGTTGAGGGGTGCATAGGAGTTACCCTTCTGCCTTTGGGCACTGGCGAATTCAGGCAGCAGCAGTGGTCAGTTCTGTTTTCCTTGGATTATGATTCACATTGCATTCTCCAAGACCTTTTAAACACCTATAGATAAACAGTAATGCTGTTTCAAAGGAAATGTGCATTAACATAATAATTATCTTTTTAACCTAATATACTTGAGAAAACAAACCTTAAAAGCAAAATGAAAATTTTCTGACCTTGATCCGACTTTTATTGATAACGGATGAAACTGTAATAAACAGTGTGAGACTTTGCTTTCCATTCTGTTAAACTTGAAGTCACTTTCCACAACCTAATATTCTTTTCTGTTTTTGCCTGAGAGATGATCAGTTTGAAACTGTCAAGACCAAAAAAATTGTCATATCAGATAGTGTAAATAATTGTTTTTACTTCAGGATGGGGTAGGTAAAGGCCACATCTGGCTGTGGCCTGTTTTTGCGTGGGCTACCTAGCTAGGATTGGTTTTTTACAATTTAAAGGGATTTTTCAAAGCAACAACAACAAGAACATGCAGCCGGTGACAAATACGGCCCCCAAAGCCTAAAATACTTACTGTCCGGCCCATTACCGGAAAGATTTGCCAACCCCTGCTTTAGGATAAAAGTAATTGTTGTTAAGCCTTTGTTACAACCTTGTATATATTTAATGACTAAGCTAATAATATTTGGAAGCGGATCCACCCCATTGGTTCCAATTTTTAAAAATTTTTTGCTAAAGTACGAAGAACCTGTTCTGTTCGTCTGTGTCCAGTGTGTCACAGGCCTGAGCCTGGACGTGTACTGTGAGTGCTGTCACCAAGGAGCAGGCATGGCTGGGGCTGAGGTCATGTTTTAAACAAGGCTGCTGTTCTGCGGGTCTTGTTTCTATGGAGAAGGTGGTAGCGTCTTGTGTCCCGTTTGCTAAGCTATTGTGTGATGACAGGTTTCTGGCATATGCTAAAAGAAAGCAATTTGTACCTGATGTTTGAGTTGGAAAGAGAATGTTAGATGAATGAGTTGTGTTTTTATCACTGATCGTTTAAAATTAACTATTGTCTGTGTCTGAAAGTTTGAGTGTAGATAGTTTTATAATTTGATCCCCGGTTGGTAGAGCCCCTCCCTGTCTACCCCTTGCTGCTTTATTTACTTCAACTTATTTCTACCCTGAACAGTGACAGATACTTGTTTCTTTGCTTTCTATCTTTCCTGGCCACAAAGTGAGAAGCCAAGTGCTTTGGGGGAAGAGAAAGCATCATTATCTGCTTCTAGAACAAACTTTAAATGCTTGCTTTATTGGCAGATAAATACAGGGAAGGAGGATGAGCGAGCAGGTGAACAGGCCTGCCTCTGAGTGGGCGACCTCGGGCAAGCATCCCAACCTCCCTGAGCCCTGCTTCCTCATCTGGGAAGCAGGATCCGAGGACCTGCCTGGCACAGAGGACAGAGTAAAGGTGGCCAACTCCACTTGTAACTACTGAATTCTAATCCGATTAAAAGCTTTCATACCTCATGATGGGCATTTTTTTTTTCTGACTTAGACTAATAATGCAATAGATTGGGCCTCCCCTTTCTCCTGCTCCCACATCCCTCCATAAAATTCCTTTGTTCATTCAACAAGTAGAGTACCTACTGTGCGCCAGCCAGGTTTTTTAGGTCCTGGGGATACATTGGTGCACAAAAGGGGAGCAGTACCTGCTTTCAAGACGCCCGCACTGTAGTGGAGAAGACAAATACCTGCTGTCAGGGAGTGGTGGGAGCTGAGGTCAGTTCTCATCCCGGCTTTGCCAAGAGGTACAGGTAGTTTTGTTCTTTCCACTGACTCTTGTTGCGTGAAGAGTTGAAACCGTTGGGCAGAGTGACTTAGGAATGGGCAGAGCGTGACATATTTTTGTTTGTTTTTTGGTAAATCACTTGACATTGCACCACGAACCAAGGTGATATTTCTCCAAGGACCTGTTTTCACCTAGGTTTGGTGATAAGTATGTCGTCATTTGCCATACCTGCTTGGATTCTTCCATCATTTCTCAAGCATGTGGTTTGGTGAAATTTATACTTTTTGAATAATATTTTGCCTATTGTACAATTATTGCATCTATAGGTTTTTTTAATAAAATAAGTCTTAGAAGGATATCCAGTCTTATTCCTTACTTTTTTTTTTTTTGCGGTACGCGGGCCTCTCACTGTGTGGCCTCTCCTGTTACCCTTGTTCCTTACATTTTTTTTTTTTTTTTTGCGGTACGCAGACCTCTCACTGCTGTGGCCCCTCCCGTTGCGGAGCACAGGCTCCGGACGCGCAGGCTCAGCGGCCATGGCTCACGGGCCCAGCCGCTCCGCGTTATGTGGGATCTTCCCGGACCGGGGCACGAACCCGCGTCCCCTGCATCGGCAGGCGGACTCTCAACCACTGCGCCACCAGGGAAGCCCGTTCCTTACATTTTTAAAGAGCAAATTGAATCACAGATCACTTGGTAAAAGCTTAGGACAAATTTTAAACTGGAACCACCTCTTTATTTGTGAAAATGTAATATGTATGTTAGCCTAGTATCCTTGTTGAGATGTTTCATTGCCTTGGTTACATAATTACGGATGTTGTTTCTTGGGCGTTCAAGTATCTGCTTACATAATACATTGCTATTTGGGTGAGACACTTAAGTGGGACTTAGATGGGGAGATAAGGTGGGGGAAACTTGATGTTTATTAAGAAAGTGGCCAAACAGGGCAGTTTGGAAATATAATGGGATGACAAAGCTCCAAAGGGCATTATATGATTTACAAATCAACTGTAAAAAGAGAGTTTTGAGGCAATGGGGAGCAGTTGACTATTGACTAAAGTTTAAATATTAAGGAATAGTTTTTAATTATGTTGGCTATGATAGTGGTGTGGTGGTTTTATATATGTGTATGCTTATATATATGTGTGTGTGTAAGCTTAAAATATATTCATATTTAAAGTCCATTAGGGCTACATACCAAAGTTTTTACAAGTGAAATGATACACAATGGTCTTAAAATGTGCCAGAAAAAAAAAAATGTTTTAAGTGGTAGAAGGAGTAAATGAGTCAAGAACGCTGGAAGAGAAGTAGCCGTGTCGCAGGTGGATGCAGAGCACACGCCAGCTCGTCGCACTGTTCTCTCTGCTTTTGTGAATGTTTCGAATTTTTCAAAATAAAAAGGTGGGGGTTTTTTTGGGGTTTTTTTGGGTTTTTTTGTTTTGTTTTGCGGTACACGGGCCTCTCACTGTTGTGGCCTCTCCCATTGTGGAGCACAGGCTCAACGGCCATGGCTCACGGGCCCAGCCGCTCTGCGCCATGTGGGGTCTTCCCGGACCGGGACACGAACCCGTGTCCCCTGCATCGGCAGGCGGACTCTCAACCACTGCGCCACCAGGGAAGCCCCAAAAGGTGGTTTTTTAAAAGCATATTATAGGTATGGAAGGGAAAGATGCTGTCACTTTTCAAATCACCAAATCCGTGAGTCACTAGAGAGAGAAAGCGGGAAGGGACGCTCCTTCCCCTGGGGTCTGGGTTCCCTGGGAGCCTGCCCTGCCTGCTGCTGGGTCCCAGGGAGCAGTTCTCCATGGATCCCCGGAGCAGAACCGCAGTTCTTAGACCTTTGGTGTTCTGATCAGATGAGGGACTGATTTAATCCCACCTGGGCCCTCTCGCCCTCCACACACCTTTTATTAAAGGAGAGCTCTAGTCAGAATTGCAGTCGACTTGGAAACGCACAGAACTGTTTGTTCCCGGCTAGTTCCAATACGGCTCTGTATTCCCACGATTTTTTTTTTGATGGGGGAGGGGGTGACCCAACTAGAAATAGGTCATTGTCTCAATAGCAGCATTCTCAAAGCTGAAAATTGGAAGTGAGCACACTCAAGTGTGGGGCATTACTTAGTGGAATTGTATGCAGCCGTTTTAAGAGATGAGTATGCAGTCAGTGCTGGGACTGGGGATGGGGGCAGGCTGTGAGGGGCTGAGACCCTGAGTAAATGCAGCAGCCCGTGAGCTGCAGGGGCGAGGTGGGCGAGAGCATTACTCCCAATCAGGGAATTAGGTGCGTAATTCTGAGCCCACTCGGGATGTAGCATGCTTGATTGGGACAGAGTACGAATTGAAGAGGTCTTTTTTTTTTAAACTTCGCATAATTTCAGAGAGTGGTTTAAAAAAGCATAAATTCAGTTGAAGTGGCTTATTCGAGCAGATTTTGTTAGCTGGCTGATTTAGCTTGGACTTTTAAAAAATAAAACTATTGGGGTCTTACTCTCTATTTTTGATAGATAGCAAAAGTAAAGACTTTTTAGTCAAGTTCAGATATATCTTATCTAAGCTCCTTATAGGAGAAATGTTCTTTAATACTGCAAAATATTACGGCACATGTGATCTTAACTAGGGGCAAAGATTTATTTCAGAAATGGCGCAGGTTTAAGTATGGCTTATTTTATATGCCCTTCCCTAAAACAGCAGGTTAGCAAAGGAATTATGTTGTTTTGACACTTTCATTCTTCCATAGGCTTTCCTCCCATCAGATTAGAAAACTCTTCACAGACTTCTAAATTTACAAAGAAAACAGTCCACTCCAGATGGAATGAGGTTTAGTCTGTAGGCCTTTAATTTTCTATGTTTTACGAGCCTGGAATTAAAATCCATCGTACCACGTGCTAGCCCTCTTGGCCCTGTCCCTTCCTTTGCGTCTTTTATGGGATCCTAAGTTTGTGGATATAATTAACCTCACTTTTCAGTGAACTAAATTGGTGCTGAAATATGTATGACACACCTAGTAAAACTGAAATGACATACTACAGAATGGAGACTTCAGCAGCTTGTTAGATAAAGTGACCTTGAACGATCATTTATTTTGCCTCCCTTGGGGCGGGAAGAGGAGAGAGGGATAATGATTATTTGTGTTTCTAGAAAGGAACAGTTTCTTTTGCAGAATGTAACATTCTCTGATTATGTATTTACCCCTTCCTGTGGAAAGTGGTGTCCAAGTGTCCTAGTTTAAATTTACACACAGGGTGTATGTCATTCCCCGTGTAGAAGAAATCAGTTCCTACTTACAGACACTCCCCAAAAAAGATCTTAAAAATCGACAGCCAATAGGTATCAGGAATATTATTTTTACATGCCATTAGCAGGTAAGGAAATCCCCACCAGTGTTACCCTGCAGCACGGATTTGGAACTTGGGTGAGAATGACAGTCCTTTCATTTTGTCAGGTGCTTGGAAAGCGGTTTCTTACTGCCTTCCATTTCCTCCTTCCAAAATTAGTGCCTTAGCCTGGTGAACAGTGGGGAGGGCTTAGCACAAGCTGTTTCCCAAACCCCGGTTTTACAGTAGAGGAGGGAACTGTGACCCTCTTTTTAGTGGGACTGTTCAGAAAGTTCCCTTCCAGCTCTAAGGTCATGATTTTTCTCTAGTTATATTGAGTACAGACAGGACTGGTTTGTTCACTTTTTGTATTGCTAAGCAGGCTTGGCTGACAGGAAGTGGGTCTGGGGGCAGGAAGTGGCTTACTTTCAGAGGCAAAAGGAGCTGTTTAGAAAGACTTGGGAGTTCATTTCATGTTCTCGAAATTATGCGATGGATATTAGTGGATCTGAGCTCTTCCTATCTATATCTGTCTGTATATATACTTCACATAATTTTCACCCTGGAGTTTGAAAATACAAACTTTTCAATTCAAAAGTTTAAAGTCATTGACTTACATTGAAAGATACAACTTTAGGACTAACATGTAAGAGCTATACAAATATAAACAGTTTTAGTAGGTAAGGAAATTGCATAAGCCTTTCCAGGCCGCAGTTTCTCAGCCTTTAAAAGAAGGTAGTCAGACTAGGATAACTTTTTACCTCTCACCAAGCAATACCCATTTAGAGTCACCCTACGAAACAGTTACCCCTCCTCCCTTTTTTAATTCTTCTACCTAGAACATATACACGTATATAACATAAAAACAGGGTATACAGTATAACGTAGCGTAGATACCCGAAACAGAAGTTGTTGGGAAATTCCGAGGCCCGGCTTTCATGTTTCACTCTGCCCTGTCATTGTCCACAGCGTATTAAGGACTTCGCTTTTACACTGTAAGCTTAGCCTAATGGTGGCGGAGGAGAGCAGCTTGGAAAAGGAGATGAGGGGTGTGTAGTGTTGGTTTTCATGGTTACCTTTAAGTTATCCTCAGTACTCCTTAAAGTGGTACTGAATTCTCTGTAAAATGAAGTGCCTACCCTAGGGCGTTGTGATTCTCGGAAGACGTGAGCTAAGAAACTGCTTACAGCTCTGTGGTTTATAAGAGTCAGTTTGGCTCGTTTGACACTGAACTCTGTAGTAATGACCTTACTTTTCATTAGTGATTAGCAGCTGGGCGGACACTAATCCATGGCTGCTTTTTCACACCTGGTGGAGAAGGAGTGGGCGGGGAGGGCAGGATTGTTGGACTCCCGAAGGTCCACGACCTCACCTGAGGCACTCGGTTGTGGTAGGTTAATTCACTTTCTTGATAGATAGCACCTACAGGGAATTGGGAGTTATTCTCATCAACTGTGAGCATCAGTCCGCACGTCGCAGAGCTTGAATTTTCCTGCTGGGGGAGCGACCACAGCCACAGGGGTTGGAGTATCTGGAGCTCTGAGATGGACAGCGGGAGGGAGGCTGGGAGCGGCCGACACAGGCACTGCCCGCCCCCCCCCCCCCCCCCCCCCACTTCTCGGTGACTTTCCAGACTGCGTAGCCCTGGGCATAGCACCGGTCCGTGACTCCTGGGAAGTGCGGATAACAGGAACTGCGGGCCAGCACTTCGACCTCCTTAGGAATTGTCTCGAGTGGACTCTTGTCAGCCCTAACATTCGATGGTTTTATTATTCCTATTACTAGGCAATAAAAGGCTGGTGTATTTATTATCCTGGTATCGTACAGTTATATGAATACTTGATTAGAATATGAGTTTGTGTCTGTGCTGCCCATCTGTCTTGGTTGGCTGTGCTACAGACAAAATGGTGGTGCGCAGAATTCTTACTGCATCGCCTGGCACTTTGTGTTCTGATTAATTCCGTAGACTTTTTGCAAGATTTGTGGAGCTAGATGGCCAGTTTTCTTTGGCATTTGATAATTTTTCCTAAGCCTAACAAGCCATTTTCTTCACCTTCACTCAGTTTCTTCTTTAACCTCAAAAAAGAAGACTAGGGCTTCCCTGGTGGCGCAGTGGTTGAGAGTTCGCCTGCCGATGCAGGGGACGCGGGTTCATGCCCCGGTCCGGGAAGATCCCACGTGCCGCGGAGCGGCTGGGCCCGTGAGCCATGGCCGCTGAGCCTGCGCGTCCGGAGCCTGTGCCCCGCAACGGGAGAGGCCACGACAGTGGGAGGCCTGCGTACCGCAAAAAAAAGGACTAATTTTAAAAAGTTATTATCCGTTGGTGGTTAGGTTTGCCATAGCGTTATTAGTAAGATATACTGTTATTCACATCTTCTCTGAAGGTCAGTAAACCTCAAGAAGTCTGGTGTTAAGAGCTCGAGCTTACGCATGTACCCCTGAAGTTTCTAACTTTGAGGCCAGCTTGCCTTCAGGCACCCGGTGACATGTGGATACTGCTGTTGTTGGCAGCATTTTAGAAAGACCGATGCCTCCCTCCTGACTGACAGCAGAGTTGATGTCTGCCAGTACAGTCAGTATCAGGTTACTACGGACTTGACTCCAGTTAATGAAAGGTTGTGTTTTAAGAACCACATTTCTATTTTACTTGTCTTCTCTCTGTATAGTGTTTAATATTTTGACATTGGTTTTTATTTTGACCTCTCCATGCTTAAAAGAATGGTGTACAACAGGGTGTTTTCTCAGCTGCCTTTCTTGAATAGAAAGGACACTTTAAAGTGGACACACTAAAGTGTCCACTTTAGAAGTTGGACACTTCTAAAGAACAGCGTGCTTATTAGAAACTAACGAGGTAAACTATGGTCATTGGATTTTTAATGGCAACTACTTTTATAGAATTTTGTTGTTTATATAAACAGTGTTACTGGGAGCAGTGTTGCACATTTAACTAAGACAAACATTTTAATAGATAGAAACAAACTTATCTCTATTAGCCATGACCGTGACAGCCTGTAAAGGGTTAGTGATAGGGACAGAGAAGAGCTAAAAAACAAAAAATCCATTGCCTTTGGGGCTTTCCAACTTTGCCTTCTAAATTGGCTAAATTCACAGGTCTGCATTTCTACATTAAGCTGATTAAGGTTTGCTGAGTTACTGGTAATGTTTTACAGAGGGTGATTATTATTTGTAAATGACCACTGTGTGTCATCGCTAATGCTGTGATTTATTGAGCTGCAGTATGTTCATGAGACTGATTTTTATCTTAAAGATAAGGAGATCAGGATCCAAAGAGAGTACAAAAATTGGCATCCCTCTGTAGAGATACAGTTTCATTAAGAAAAACCTGTCTGCGAGTTTAGGTCTAGTACTGAACGAAAGTCTAGTAAAGGTATTTTCACATAATGGAGTATAAATAGTAGCAGTGCATACGTTAATCTTGCCAGAAGGCGTTGTGGCCGTTTGCTTGTTCAGGATCCTAGCCTAGCCTCTTTCCCTGAGGGCAGGGTCTGTGTGGGTGTGGCCTTGCTTATGAGATGGGAGGAGCTGAAGATGGATGGGCCCATCCCAACCTCCTGAGTCAGAATCTCTGGGCCTGGGGCCCAGGAAACTGTTTCAACAAGCTCTCCAGGTAATTCCTTTGTGTGTTCAAGTTTGAGGAGCACTGAGGGCCTGGGGAGAGTAGCATATGAGATGTGGCTGGCCATGCTTCCTGTGCACTTGCTAACAGACATCAGCCTTCATGAAGCCTGTCTGGTATTGCCGCAGTGAGCAGGGCTCTGGAGGGGTTAATGTTCGTCCAAGAAAGCGAAATTCAAAGGTAGTGTTCCGGTAAAAAAAATTGTTTTTGGTACTTTAATTGGGTGCTGGGCGATGACGAGTTCGGCACCAATTGGAGTTAAATGTGAAACAAGACTCAGTTTGCTGCTCAAAATTTACAAGAGCCTGGGCTCTCCCCTCTGCCCCGAGCTGGCTCCTGGTTTGTTAAGGGAAGGGGCTGACTACAGTTCCTGCGGCTGGAATGACTGCTGGCCTCAGGGGAGCTCGAGTGTGCACCTGGAGGAGACGTGTTTCCTGCTGTGGTCACAGCGGTTTGTTTAGCAGCTGTGGCACCTTCTTCCTGAGAACGTAGCGTATTTTTACTCACAACTTAAATGAAACAGTGAACTGAAGTTGAATTTTAGTTTTAAAAAATTCATTTTCTTTCATCTTCGTTTGCCCCTAAAATTGTTTTCTTATCAATTTGAATACCAAATTGACCATAGTCTAGTTCAAATGACTTGTTTTCCAGCTGTTTCATATTTATAATCACTAAAGCAACACAGAGAACAGTAAGATCCTCAACCCAAAGGTCCATCAGCAATGAATGTATGTAGAGACAAAGTGAGATATCCAGATGGTGGAATATTACTTGGCAGTAAAAAAAAAAAAGGAATGAAGGGCTGATACATGCTGCAACCTGGATAAATCTTGAAAACATGTTAAGTGACAGAAGCAAGTCACCAAAGCCCACATAGTGTATGATTCTGTTTCTATGAAATGTCCAAAATAGGGAAATCTGTGGAGACACAAAGTAGATTCTTGGTTGCCAGGGTTGGGGGGAAGGAGTTATGGGAGTGACTGCCAGTGGGCATGGGGTTTCTTTTTGCGGTGATGAAATGTTCTAAAATTAGATAGTGGGATTGGTTGCATAACTGTGAAGTTGCTAAAGGCCACTCAGTTGCATATTTTAAAATGGGTGAATTTTATGGGATGTAAGTTGTATTTCAACAAGGTGCTGTAAAGAGTAATGACTCAATGATGAAAATCAAAATACAGTGTCTCTAATTATTCAATTAAGTGAACCAAGTAGCATCTGAAGAAGGTTTTATAATTCATTTCAGTTGTGAGAATTTTTCCTCATCATACTCCCCTGCGTTTCTTCCCCCATTTGTGGGAGAAAGTTTACCATACTACTTCCTGTCAGAGCCTCTCGAAGTATTTGAAAGGTCTTACCCAGATATTTGAAAGCTGCAGAAGTTGCTGAAGTGGCACCTGCAGAAGAGGCTGGAATGTTGGGAAACAGCACGGCCACTTTAAATGACCGCGAAAGGTCAAGCTCTCAGTGTAATCCTGGCGGTGCTTAGATAGTTCTACTCAGACTAATTTTTGAGTAAATGCAGGTGTGATAATACAGGGATTAATCTGTCATCACTGAATCCACTGCCTGCAATTCAAACATTCAGACGTTACTCTTTGAATTTCCCTTTCATGGTTTTCCTGATTCCGCGTACATAGGAAAATCACTGCAAACTTTTATTCCCCCTGCAGTGTCCTGGCTACTAAAATGACCTAAACTGGTTAGTCTAAGAAGATGTAAAACGGCTGCTTGTCTGTAAAGTTTGTGGAAGAACTGGTCTTGAACTTTTCCCTCCTGCCTTGGTGTTTAGTATGGTGTGAATTTATTCTGTAAACAGTGTGATGGGGGCGGGAGGTTTTCTTACACGAAGTTTAAAGTAGTTCAGGAAGAAGTAGACATTTCTCAAAGGAAAAACTGCAGGACTAGATTTATTTACCAAAATGAGGAAAATGAGTGAGATAATTTGACAGCCAAAAATTCAGCAATCATACATGGGTTAGAAGTAAAATACAGTATTTTATTGTCAACTCAGTATCTTTTCTACATCTCTCAGACATTTAGAAGGTATTTTAGATACCAATTTGATCAAATGAAACCGAGAAGACTCAAAAATCATGTTCTTCCAAAGTGTATTCTGAAAAATACTGGTCCTTTGGGATATTCCATGGGAAAGAACCTGTAGGCAGAAGAATCTGGGAGACCTAGACTGAGGCACCATCTTGGAATTTCACAATTTGCATTAATACAGCAAAGACTCTCAGAGCCTTTCAGTTAAAGAAAGAAAGAAAAAAAAAGAAATAGAGAACCTTAACCTGTGTGACCTGAAAATACTGCCTTCACACCCCCCATGCTTTGTCCCTCTCTCTTTAAATTCAGATAATTTTGCAGAAACTACACAGCCACTGATTTGGATGGTGTCAGAAGCCACTCCTATAATTAAGCTACAGAATGTTAGAAGATCCCTTACAGATAGAGTCATTTCCATTTTATAAAGGAGCTGGGAGTGCCTCCTTCAGACTGGGGCTAGGCCCGGAGGCGATCCTGCCCACCGCCTGCTGTCAGGCCTGTGTCCCGTGATTGCCCAGCAAAGCGGGGACGGTGGATTTATTTGATTTTAATAGGGTGAATTGTTATTGAACTTATATTTTTAAAAAACAGCTTGGGGTTTAACACCTTTAATTCCCTTTTTTATTGGAAAAAGAGCTGTCAGTTGCATTGGAGCAATAAAACCTGTACTATCGTGTGGTTAGAGAGTTACATCCCTGTCCTTGGAAATGTGAAAACAGGTGTGAGCTTTTCCTTTGTCCATGAAAACAGCCTCCCAGCCGGCTCGTAATAGTGGCACGTAGTTACTTATTTTCTCATGAACCTTCCCATTCCCTCTGCATGTGCACAGCTCTAGCTCCGATTGCATCTCACCTTGGGCCTTTGGACTTTAGACCGAGCATTTCAGAGCTGGAAAGGACTCAGGTCATCTAACCCAGACCCTCTCTTTGCAGATCAGAGAGCTGAGGCCCCAGGGAGGAAGACCTTCACAGGTCACCGTGCCATGGGGCCTCAGGGCTCCCAGGCTCTCGCCCACTGTTCCAGGGGTCAGTGAATCTGGCTGGTCCTCAAAATCATTTGAGTGGCTTTTAAAAAATACAGGTTCTTGGGTTGAGGCCCAGAAACTCAGGTGTTTGAGAAGCTGCTCTGGGGATTCTAATGGTTAGTCCTGAAGGACTGGGGTGTGTGGCATCTATTTGAGGGCCACCTATTTAAGTCGTAAGCGGCAGGCCCCCCCCCCCCCCCAGGAGGCACTGATTGGTGCCTCGAAGGCATGCACGGTGCCGACCTGCTGCAGTGGGCTGGGAGCAGAAGGTGAAAGCTATTATGGTTCCTCAGCCTGTTGATGGTAGTTTTGAGCTGAGCTAACCCATAATGAGAATAGCAAATAGCATTTTTAAAAGGGTAGATTATTAAGCAGAAGGAAATTAGGGAGTATTACAATTAGGTATTCATCATCTTCATTAACTAAGGCAAAGGTAGGTAGGTTTATGTGTTGAATCCTGATATTAAACGAGATACGCATTATATAGTTAAGTGGCCTGGTGCAAATACCTGTGAAACACCAGTCATTATATTCATGAAAAAAAAAAAGTGCCTGGTGTTTTGCTTAAATTTAAGAAGCTTTACTGGCTAGTTTCATTAGTTCTTGTTTTAGAAATAAGACGAAATTCATTGCTATTTTTGTTTTTAGGCATTTGTCTCTTGCATATACTGATATTTTAGTAATAGATCAGAAACCTACCTCTCTTATTGAAATGAAAACTCCTGCTAAGCTGGCTACTATCAGAGGCAAAAAAGAAGAAAGATTTTTCTGCTGAATATGGTCAGTGTGAAAAACACACAAATACTCATTAAAAACCTCATTTTCCTCAAGGGGTTCAGACACCTTCAATACTAAGTTTTGTGTCTAGGATACATTATCTTACTCTAAAATTCTGACCCAGTATATAGCTGGGTTTTTTTAAAAAAAAAACTTGTTATTTTAAATCCGTAGAGTGCTAATGTAACTCTCATACTGAAACTTATGAATTTCCATTATAAATAGTGGACTATGATTATGTCTGGTTCCTTTTAGATTCTAACATTTTGGAACTGTAACTACAGCTTTGTGCCATAGCTTCAAAAGGAGTAGCATTTGGAGGAGAGACATGAATTACTAAATTATCATCTACACCAACCACATGGCTCTCTGTGTGTACGTAATGGGTTGGGGTACATGGGCAGAATTAAACTTTTATCACCACTGCCCCCACCAAACAGAGCAGAATGTTAGAAAGGGTTTCAGTATTTTGACCAGCCTGGCATAAACATTGCCCTTTTGGTGGGTAGATTTTAAATGACTAACTGCATACTGTACACACCTGTACCGCACGTTACTATGTGATTTTTGCTGCCTTCAGAGAATATTGCCTTTGAGAAAAGTGTGTGATCTAGGGGGAAATACGAAGACAATAAAAATTGCAAACCATGTGCTTTTCTCCAGCCTTTGCATGTGGTTTGGGTTTGTGTGGTGATACGTTTTACCCTGGACCTCCAGCTTTTCATGGGACCATTCTCACATTTATCATGCACAACCATGTCATCCCACTTTATTTCTGTGGCACCACTGCAAACACGAGTGCTAGCTTTTTCCAGGTACACATTGAGTTCCCTAAAAACAATTGAGGGGCTTCCCTGGTGGCGCAGTGGTTGAGAATCTGCCTGCCAATGCAGGGGACACGGGTTCGAGCCCTGGTCTGGGAGGATCCCACATGCTGCGGAGCAACTAGGCCCGTGAGCCACAACTGCTGAGCCTGTGCGTCTGGAGCCTGTGCTTCGCAACAAGAGAGGCCGCGATAGTGAGAGGCCCTAGTGAGAGGCCCGTGCACCGCGATGAAGAGTGGCCCCCGCTTGCCGCAACTAGAGAAAGCCCTCGCACAGAAACGAAGACCCAACACAGCCATAAATAAATAAATAATTAAAACCACATATTGTAAAAAAAACAAAACAAAAAAACCCAATTGATTACCAAGGAAACCTAACAGGATAATAAAAAGGAGAGTTGGGATTTAGGTATGTTTCCTTAATATGCCAAAGCCTGATTTCTTCTAAAGCCCCTGGCTAAGTGGACCAAAACATGAATATAAATGGTCCTGTCGTCTGAGGAAATGTTCCATCTTAAACTTTGATGAAAGTTTATGCTGTATCTCAGTACATTATTACAGATCCGTAAAGTTTAAAAGAATCTTAATAGTCTTTCTAAACATGGACCAGCTTAACATGCTGCTGATTAAGGCAGTGCTGTGCTGCGATCCTCAGGGTAGGAGCATCCCCTGTATCCAGAGGGCATTTTGGGGTGCGTGTGTGTGTTGGGGGTACTTTTAGAGGACTGGGGATGCCTGGTGTTTAGTGGGTGGGCTCGGGGATGCTAAACATCCTGCAGTCCTTGAGGTAGTCTCGCAGAAGGAACACTCGTGCTGGCCCAGAATAGCATTTCACCCCCGACCCCATGAGAGACGCGAGTAGGGTGACGACTAGTCAAGGGACACGCGCCCAATCCTGCAGGGCAGCTTGGCTGGAGATCATTAACGTGCTGTTCATTCGAGTGTTTAGCTTTCACGAGTTCTCCCGTCTCAACCTTGGTCTCAAGATTGTAGACCATGCACTGTAAATGAGATACACATATATTGATTAAAATTACCTTGCTTTTGTAATTTTAGGGGGTGTCTGAAAATGAACATTTTGGTGCCTCACCAGATCAGAGCTGGGCGTTGCTCTTTCCGACGGGGCTGGTGGGCACAGCGGAGGGGAAGGCTGTCTGCCTCCCGACACTGGTCCCAGCCGTGCCTGTGACTGCAGCCCGAAGAGCTTAGCCTGATCGCTGGCTTGACCCCTTTGTTTGCGGCCATACACCAGACTGCAGGATTGCCTGGGTGTTGCAGCTCAGGGAAGGAAGTTCCTGGAAAGACCAGAGCAAGTGAAGCTTGGCGGAATGTCTCACTGGAGCTGCTGATGGTCATTTTTTTTTTTTTTTTTTTTTTTTTTTGCTTATTTTTGGCTGTGTTGGGTCTTTGTTGCTGCACGCGGGCTTTTCTGTAGTTGCGGCGAGCGAGGGCTACTCTTCATTGCGGTGCGTGGCCTTTTTTCATTGCGGTGGCTTCTCTTATTGCGGAGCACGGGCTTCAGTAGTTGGCGGCACGTGGGCTCAGTAGTTGTGGCTCTCAGACTCTAGAGCGCAGGTTCAGTAGTTGTGGCCCATGGGCTTAGTTGCTCCATGGCATATGGGATCTTCCCGGACCAGGGCTCGAACCCGTGTCCCCTGCATTGGCAGGCGGATTCTTAACCAGTGCGCCACCAGGGAAGCCCTGATGGTCATTTTAAGTGCCTCTGATGGGAGGTGCAGTTTTTGTGGGTTGCGCAGACCTTCCCAATCCACTTAATTTTTAAGAAAGTTCACTTTCTACATACTACTGGCTTGTTACATCTAATCTCAGCAAAGTATTCATTTTGCGGGTTCTTTGCTTTTTCAAAGAGTTGTGTGAACTTTGAGTCAAATATGAACCAGCTCAGAACCTTAAAATAGTTTTTTTCTAAATTCCTGTTAATGAGTTTGCAAAATGGTTAAAAGTAGTGTGACGATCACTTTTTTATGTTAATTATTAGCATTGGTTTCCAGAGGTGACATTTTTTTCTTGGTCCTCAAATTTAGAGGTGATCGAGATGTAGGCGTTAGAGTCTGAAATCTCCTACTCGTGAACCTCTGGTCTCTTATATGCACCTTAACCAGGGTAGTGGCATTCGGTACACACTGTTTGGTGGTTCAGTTTCTGAATCAGTAGGTAACAGAGAAAGAAGAGCGTATCTGAGGCCCAGCACTTGTCAGCCCCGCGTCCCTCCACTTCAGTTTCGAGTGTGACAGTCATTGTGGGCTTATGAGTGTAATTTAATTTGGAGCTGCGTTTGTTACAGAACATTTGACTTTGGGGCTGCTTCTCACATCTCTCTCATGTGCCCTTGGAACCGTAATTGAGAGAGCAGCCATTTTGTGATTTCTTTAAATTATTGCTGGCAGGAAAAGGAAGAAACTTAGGTTTTTATATTTTAATAAACTTGAAGAATCCAAAATGTGCCTAGTCTTCTCAGTAAACTTCAGTTCTTTAATTTGTAGACTTGTGATTGGAGAGGAAACGTTTATTAAAATCTGGAAAATTATGCCTGACTTCTCTATATGTTATATCAGTCAGAGAACCTTTAAGACAGGCTGTATGTGTGTCAAAGTATCTCTCAATCATCACAGTCTTGAGTGTTAGGGGATTTTCGATTTGTAAAGACTAATTTTTGTTCAACTTAGACAGAGTCTAAGTATCCAGCCAGGGCATGACACACATTCGGAACTCGCCACTTTTTAGTTCTTACATCAGGAAGCTAAATAATACATTTAGGGGACTTCCCTGGTGGTCCAGTGGTTAAGAATCTGCCTTCCGATGTAGGGGACACGGGTTCAATCCCTGGTTGGGGAACTAAGATCCCACATGCTGCAGGGCAGCTAAGCCCATGTGCCGCAACTACTGAGCACACGAGCCACAACTAGAGAGAGAAGCCCGCACGCTGCAACAAAAGATCCTGCATGCTGCAAGGAAGATCCTGCGTGACCGCAGCTAAGACCCGACGCAGCCAAAAATTAAATAAATAAATAAATAAATTTTTTAAAATAATAAATACAGTCAGTCAGTCTGTGTCCTCGTTACATTTCTGTCTGTGTTAGGACGAATTTGGAATATATGTCTATCCAGCTATTTATATATTTCACGTGAAAAATGGTGAGAAGCAAGCATTTCTTAATGTTAAGCATTATAGTTGCTGTGTTACTTTCCTTTGGGACCGTGATATAAGGTAGCTAGATTTGCATGTTTTTCATATGCTAGCAAATTCTGGGTTTTTTCAAGCGATAAATTGGAAAATGACCTTGAAATAAATTTCCTTAAACCACCAATATGGCACTATTAGAGACATTTTTTCAGGCCTTCCCATCACTACCACCTTGTGACCTTACTATGCTAGTAATGCTTCCATGTTCCCACTGTCTTCATAATTACCTTTTCAAATTACTACATAGTATTCTGTCCTCTCCGATGTGCCTGTGACCATTTCGCCGTTTCTCTCTTCACTGTCGAGGCGGTTTCTGAAGTTGCTGGCAGCATTCTGGTGCACAGACCCTCCTCTGTCCTCTCCCGTCACTTACAGACTTGGTGTGAACGCCCAGAGGCAGCTTCACTTAGCTGTCGTGGGGCCAAAATGTGAGACGGTGTATGGAAAATATGTTGACGGTTATCAAAGTATTTTGTAGAAAAACAGCTTAGACCTGAGCGTGCCTGTGCTTTATTAAAGCCACGAGGGCACACATTTGGATCCAGACTGCACGCGTAGGCACAGAGCTGGGGGGTGTGTGGTGTGTGTTTTGGGGTTGGGGGTGTGTGGTGACAGGTATGAGAATGGGTGCGGAGGAGGGACATACTCTCACCACGTTGCCCAGGACCGTTGAGTTCAGGTGGGGCACTCGGAGATTATTAAAAACACCCGGTTAAGTGTAATGTGTTCCATTCTGTTTTCTAGATCAACGTCCGAGTTACCACCATGGACGCGGAGCTGGAGTTCGCCATCCAGCCAAATACAACAGGAAAACAGCTTTTCGATCAGGTTGGTTTCTGTGAACTTGAGAGAGCGGGTTCCCAGGTAGAAAAGAGTGTTTGCAGCATCGGAACCACTTTGCCGAGCATGTTTATTACCTTGGTTGGCTGCTAGCTTCTCGCTGTGGAGTAGACCCTGCCAGTGGGGTTCAGCTGTCGTAAACACTCTCCCCGGGGTGGCCCCGTTCGCAGTCCCGAGGAGAAGGGGCGCCGTGCAGTCTCCACGAGCCGGAGCCTCACCCGAGAGCTCTGGCTGCCGCCTCTCCCGCTGGGGTCTCCACGGTCCCCCTGGCCGTTTCCTGCCATCTGGTTCCCGGCCGAGGTGCAGTGGAGGACGGCGTGGGGCCAGGCGGCCTCTCTCCAGCACTCCCTGCAGCTGCAGAGTCCTGAGCCCCTCGGAGGTCAGCACACACCCTTCCCTCCAGCCAGGTAACAGCCCAGCCGCGCTCCTGCCCCTCTCTTCATGGAAGCTGAAGGTGACGCAGAGTTCTAATAAGCGCGGTGCACCACCATGAGGGCCGTGATAACTCTTCCATGAAACGGTTCCAAGCTTTAGACAGAGCGAGAGCTGCCTTTCTGGGCTTTGTAAATTCTGCTCTGGGACTGAGGACCCAGTAGGGCGCCGGGGCAGGGTGTGCGTTCACAGGCACCTGCACCGTCTGCGGCCTCCCTGAGAGGCCCCGCCGGTCGGCCAAGCCATGCTCTGCATCCCAGCACCAAACTGGAAAGTGGAGCGGAGGCCTGGCAAATGTAGAAACTATAGGTGACTCACCCTGGGCCTGATGGGATCTCCCTTTCATCCCCAAAGTCAGCGCGCAGCAGGTTAATTTCCCCAAGCCAGTGAGCAGGGCCTGGGGGCTCACACCTCCGGGGAGGGGTCGAATGCAGCCTCCGCTCTCCCTGTGCTGTGATTTTGAGGCCATTCCCTGGCCGAGCCTCACCTGATAACCTGATAACAATAAAGACATTTACTGCCTGGGGCGGGACTGGACTTGGGGTGGAAATCTAAGGGTTTCTCCTGAAAGAAAATCCTGGCACCGTATGGGGGCAGCGGTGAGAGCACGGACGGGGAGGAAGCCGGGGGCTCGGGTCAGCTCTGCCTGTAGCTAGCGCGTCCCTCAGTCACCAGAGTTAGTGTTGGAATTTTTTCAGTATTGTGTGTTCCTGTTGTGAAATACCGTGTAGTCTGAGGACTTGAGGCTGGAGCGGACCTGTGGAACCGCTCCTGGAACCGCTCGTGGGTCGGCGGAACGTGACTCGGTCTGTGTTAGAATGTGGACGCAGAGGCCTGGCAGGAAAGGCCGTCTCCACAGCCTTGACCCCAGTTGCGCCTCGCTCTTTGAAGATCCACTTGTTTATACCTCCGCCGTGGTGCGGTGAGGCGGGGATGCTCAGGCCTCGTCAGCACACGCGGGCCGGGCGCCCCTCCTCGCCTCCGCCACGCGGGGCATGTTTCCTCCTGAACGAACATCCGGGAGGGGCTGCGGGCTGCGCGGGGCTCTGCGTCCTTTCTCTGCTGGTCCACCTGATGCGCTTCTGGGTCTCAGAAGCTCATCCACGGGCCCAGCTGCCAGTCACTGAAATGTGGTCCTTAACTGGCTTCGGTTGAAGGAGACTTGGAAGGTAGTTAGTCTGTCCGATTCTCTCCTACCCCCTCTGTCACTTGAGTCTCCTCAGCAGTAACTGTCCCCCAGCCCCTGTCCCAGTGGTGTTGCTTCGTCTGTGACTAGATTCTAGTCCAGGGCTCCGAGGTGACGGAGTCCCTCACAGAGACCATCGCGGAGGCCGGGCAGGTTCCTGGCGGGGCCATGGTGCTTTCCCACTACTGCAGCTGCCGACGTGCTGAGAAAGGAGTTCCTGCCACGTGACTCTCTGCTCACTGTTTTCATCACCAGAAAGTATCAATAGTATTTTCCAGCTGTCGCTTGAGACTGAGTTAAGTAGACACATCCCTGCCTTTGCCTTTCCCAAAACGTGCCATTTAAAACACCACAGAGGGGCTTCCCTGGTGGCACAGTGGTTAAGAATCCACCTGCCAATGCAGGGGACACAAGTTCAAGCCCTGGTCAGGGAAGATCCCACATGCCGCAGAGCAGCTAAGCCCGTGCACCACAACTACCGAGCCTGTGCTCTAGAGCCCGCGAGCCGCAACTACTGAGCCCACGTGCCACAACCACTGAAGCATGTGTGCCACAACTACTGAGCCTGCGCTCTAGAGCCCGCGAGCCGCAACTACGGAGCCCGAGTGCCACAGGTACTGAAGTCCGCGCGCCTAGAGCCCGTGCTCCACGACAAGAGAAGCCACCGCAGTGAGAAGCCCGCACAGCGCCACGAAGAGTAGCCCCCGCTCGCCGCAACTAGAGAAAGCCCGTGCGCAGCAACGAAGACCCAACGCAGCCAAAAATTTAAATACGTAAATAAATAAATAAAATAAAATAATAAAAATAAAACACCACAGAGGCATAGATGAAGGAGTGGACCCCAGACCCGTCCAGGTGTGGCTTGCGTGCTGTGTGTCGGCTTTAGGCTGAGGTAGGGACATTGGAGAGAACAGTGATTGTGTTTTTCTAGGAATGCTGGGTTTCCCTCGCAGAGAGGACTGACAGGTCAGTTTTTAGAATGGACTGCAGAAAGGAATGTTGTTTACTTCTGTTTTGTTGTTTTGGGGGAGCTGTAGGGAGAGAAGTAGGGCTTTGAAACACGCTGAGGACAGTTGTCCTGGAAGTGGACGGAAGAGTCATACGTAAAGATGGGTGGCAGATCAGGGAACCCGGGGACAGGCTTCCACCGAGAGAGTGAGGGACCCGGGTCCGGTCCATGGCTCCAGAGTCTGATCGGCTACGTGAAGGGGGACCGGCCACATCGGAGCAGATGGAGAAGAGGAGTCTGAAGATCAGCGAGGGTCTGACAGGCACGGGGCAGGGAAGTCAAGTGGACAGGAAATGGTTTCACGCTGGTCAGACCCAGGCTAAGGCTGCAGCTGGGTGGGTAGAGTGGAAGGAGAGGTAGAGCGGCTTCTGTACATGGGGCTTTCTTGTGCAGCTTTGGACAGCCCGCAGAGGAAGGCGAGGCAGGTTTCGTATCCAGATGTTGAGATGGAGTTTAGGAAACTAGCAGGATTGGGTATAGAAAACCTGGTCTTTCAGTCAGCTTCCTCTATACTTGGCTACCACGAAAAGCAGAACTGGGGCTTCACCAGACTTGCGGGGAGAGCGCTGGTAAGAGTCAAAACTGCCCTCCTTTCGCTTCGTGATGAGGTCTAGTCCCTCCTCCCCTTTTCTGGGTGAGTGAAGGGAGTGAATGAGCAGGTCATTCCCTGGCCTGTAGTAAACGGAGACTCGGGAGCTCTGCAAGCATCTGGCCCTGCAGCCGAGGCCAATGCAGAAACAGGCTCAAGGCAGACGTTGTTTGGTGTTTCAGTTTTTATTGTAAGTGCTCCAGATACCTGATTTTCATTTCTAGTGTGTACATCCCTCTTTCCCTTTAAATATGATAGAAGCCATATATTTGAAGAATAGTAACCTTTTTTTTAAAGGCTTAACATTATATGTCATGGAATTTAAAACTATGCGGCAAAGTTTTGACAGTATTCAACAAGTGTCCACGGCAAGTTGCTTTTTGACTTCAAGACACAAGAGTAACAACCATCATGGGGCTGTCAGTATAATGGACCACAGGAGACTTTTGTCCTAGTACTGGAGAGAATTTTAAAAACGTGAAACGCACTGTGACCTAGGGCTGAATTCCACCTTCCTGTATCAGAATTTCACGTTTCTGGAGGTTGAAAGTGCTCGTCGCCCCTTGGCATGCGTGAAGCTGAGCACTCCCCCCCTTCCCTGGAAGCTTGTTGCCCGCCGCCTTCTATACCTTTCCGGGACCGCTGCTGCCCTGACCCCACTGAGCGGAGGCCTGGCCAGCTGCCGAGGGGCAGAGACGGGCAGCCAGGGGAGGCTCTGCTTCACGTTGGTGTCTTTCAGCCCCTTTTTCATGTGGGCTCCCCGACAGGTGTAGTCACACCTGTGACACACACACACTTTTACCGGTGGGTGTACCTGGGTTACGGCCCATTCCCTGTGGCCCACCTAGCTGTCTTTACTCAGAAACGCATAATGGAGGACGGAGGAGCAGGGGTGACATTTTATAAGATTTAAAGTTAACCCTAAATCTGCTCAAATTTATATTAAAAGTAAATGGTTCAGGGACCTCCCTGGTGGTCCAGTGGTTAGGACTTGGTGCTTTCACTGCAGGGGCCTGGGTTCAGTCCCTGCTCAGGGAGCTAAGATTCCACAAGCTGCACAGTGTGGCCAAAAAAAAAAGAAAAGTAAATGGTTCATGTCTTAGTAACAGACAGTGTAGCGGAGGCCTGCCCGCAGCGTCTAAGCTGGTGCCTCGCTCTCCTGGCAGCTCTGCTGCACCATGTGATGGTGGCAGCCCAGGGCCACTGCTATCCAGAGAGTTCCTCATGACTGTCGTCGTCGTCCCCCCCCCCCCCCCCCGTCTCTTTCACACAGGTGGTTAAGACCATCGGCCTTCGGGAAGTGTGGTACTTTGGCCTCCAGTATGTAGATAATAAAGGATTTCCTACCTGGTTGAAACTTGATAAAAAAGTAAGTCATGTTAACTATTTACAGACTATTAATTGGGTTTGGTCTACTCTGTTGACATTGAAACTCTGTCTTTTGTTTTGTGTTCCTTTCTATTTGTGTAAAAGTTTTTAAAGACAGAGAGGTTGCAGGTTTCCAGTAAACGGAGGTAGTTGCTGGAAATGAGATCCTGGCATTTCTCCTTACTGCTCCCTTATTGGAGTGTGTGATGCTTAATTGCTCAGCTTTCAGTTGACCTTAGCTTTTGTTGTTTTTTTTTTTTCCAATGAGATTGTTAATCTTATAAACCATGAATCATCCACTGTTTTGTAAGAATCTGTTATTGCTCTGTTTGAACCTGTGATAAGAGTTTCAACTCCAAAGACTGGATAATTCCATTAACAATTACAAAGAAAAGCAGTAAGCTAAATGTGTTTTCTCCAGACAGTTTCTCTCTTTTCTCCAACTCCTGCTTTCCCTCCCATATTACTGGACCCATCAGGAGGGTGATTGGAGGCATGGAAGGGGGTGGGGGGGCGTGAGGAATTACTGAGAGTGAGCTCATGGTCCAGGGCTGGCCTGGCCATGTGGACAGAGGCCAGATTCACGGGTCACTCAGGCAGTCCCCTGGAGTTGATAGCATCGCCCCCAGAAAACCAAGGCTGGGGCTGGGGCTAGTGTGAGGGTGTAACAGGACTCTCACTGGCCTTCTGTCTTCCATGCTAAAAAGGTGACTTTCAGAACAAACATTATCTTCTGAAAACTGGCCTGAAGGACGCTTTTGAGTCAGTGGTTAAAACCTGTGTTGGGAAGGCAGGTCTTTGTCTTTCGAACTTGCAGTGAGGGTTTGGCCTCTGCCGCCCAGGTGTCCGCCCAGGAGGTCAGAAAGGAGAACCCTCTGCAGTTCAAGTTCCGGGCCAAGTTCTACCCCGAAGACGTGTCCGAGGAGCTCATCCAGGACATCACCCAGAAGCTTTTCTTCCTGCAAGTGAAGGAGGGGATTCTCAGCGATGAGATTTACTGCCCGCCCGAGACGGCGGTGCTCCTGGGCTCCTACGCTGTGCAGGCCAAGTTCGGGGACTACGGCAAGGAGCTGCACAAGTCCGGGTACCTTGGCTCCGAGCGGCTGATCCCCCAAAGGTGAGCCGGCGGGGGCCGGGCCCGCGTGCGAGCGTCGTGTCAGGAGGGTCGGGAGGCAGAAGGGCTTTGTGGAAGGCGAGTGTTCTGCAGGCTGGGGACTCTGTCTGCAGTCACGGGCCGGCCTTCCGCAGGCCCTGCCACCCCTCGGTGGACCCTGGAGTGGCCTCTGCGACAGAGGGACTCAGCAGGGGAGGGGGCCCTCCTCACAGGAGCCACAGGTGCTGGAGTGGAACCGTCTCAGCTCTCCCTGGTGTATATGGTAAACCGGCCCCTGTTCAATCTTTTTATTTACTGGCGGTCACATAAATTACCTCTTTTGGAAGGAGAGGCCACTTAAAATAAAACACCTTTTAAAAGTGTTTCCAGCAAGACTGGGTTTGTCTCATTCCAGGTTCTAAATCGTCCAGGCTGTTAATTGTCATAAATAGAAATGCCGCATCTTAGGAAGTAGATGGTTTTATTTGAAAGAACAGTCAGGGTCTGTGTCAGGGTGCTCAGTGGCCGGTCGCACGCTGCTCCCAGCCCTCTGGGGTGACGGCTCTGTGCCCTCTTCCTTTGCGATCCAGAGTCATGGACCAGCACAAGCTCACCAGGGACCAGTGGGAGGACCGGATCCAGGTGTGGCACGCCGAGCACCGCGGGATGCTCAAGTGAGTGCTGGGCTGGGAGCCGGTCTTCTTTGCAGGGGACTCGGGTCCTTCAGGTGACTCGCTCGGAGCCGTGCCTAGAGGGGCAGGGAAGGTAAGGAGCTGCTGGTGAGGTTTCTTCCCAAACGAAGCCAGCTGTTCCTCCCCACCGCCACCAGGGCAGAAGTGGTTTGGTTTACACCTTCAGTCCCTCCAGCCTTCTCCCCTCCTTGTTCCAGAGGAAAGAAAAGCTTGTGTCTGAAACTCTTCATTTTAGTCAAGGGGGCCGGAGCATTGCTCGCAGCCCACCAGGCGTTTTCTTTTCCCTGTCACAGAGGTGCTGATTCGTTCATCGTCCATAAGGTGGTTGCCTTCAAAAGGTTGTAAATATAAAAAAAAATGATCCCAAGTGAGAAACACTTGCTAATAAAGGAGCACCAGCGAGGTGTGGAGAGGGTCGGGGTGGGACCTGCGGCTGGTGAGAACGGAGCGGCCAGATGCCTGTCCTAGAATCCTCCTCTCGGGCACTGGCAGCAGCTCTTGGCATGATGTCCCATCCTCAGAAGTTCATTTGCAGTTTGGGCCTCAGAGACTTTGTGTCCTTAGAGTTTCCTGCCTGACCCGAGCATCTTCTGTGGAGGGAAATAACTCAAAACCCAAGCAGTGGCCCCAAGTGAGGCAGACGGTGGGCTCCCTGAAGCACGGTGTGGGCCACAGAGAGAGAGAGGTCGTGCCCGGTGATAGAATTTCCAAAGGAAGCCCTCTGTGTCCAGAGTGGGCAGCACGAGCCAGTTCGGTTCTTTCCTGACACGTGACGTACGCCCGTGGTCAGTGTCCAGGATGGCTGGGCGCCCACTTGGGGCACAGGCCGGCAGAGGGACAGCGACGGAGGCACCTGGCTGTCAGCCCGTCCTCCGTGATGCACTACATTTCAGATCCTGGTGGCGGTGTAACTGTCGAGCACGGGGCGCACGCTGACGACGATGCCAATGTTTGTTCTCCCCACCCAGAGACAGTGCTATGTTGGAGTATCTGAAGATTGCCCAGGACCTGGAAATGTATGGGATCAACTATTTTGAGATAAAAAATAAGAAAGGAACAGACCTTTGGCTTGGAGTTGATGCCCTTGGACTAAATATTTATGAGAAAGATGATAAGTGAGTTGAACTTTATATTTTCTTTAGCTGGTGGGGTATCAGGCCTGGAAACCATGGAGAAAATGGCAAATGTGCATGTGGGTTCTCTTCAGAGTATTTATCTAGCAACTTACTGGCCCAGTGTCTGACGCTTAAGAGCTTTGCGACTGTGACGTGGCCATGTCGGAGGTCGGTTCAGAGGTGTGCGTTATTCCTCTCTTAGCCTGTTCATTATTAGCACGTGTAGCACGTGCCGAGGGGCCCAGCAGGTGGACCACACCGGTCCGTGACCTCATGGACTTTGGAGCTTGTGAAAGAACAAGAGCTGCAGGAAGCCATCTCCCGCCCCTTCCTGTGAGGCCGCCCCAGCTGCCTGTAGGTACCAGCACGCCCATAGCCACCAGCCAGCAGTGCTGGGCGGCTGGAGGTGTGTGCTGATCCGACCCAGAATATTTATGGTGCTATCAGGGACCTTGAGATTCTGCACACAGTAGCCTTTCTGTGCGGACAGTCTAGCTAAATCCTCTGAACCTGCAGGAGGTACCCGATTGCCTCAGTGTGTTAGTTTGTGGAGTGGGCCCTGCTGCAGTTCAGTGCAGGCAGGCTGGCCTCCCCCGGCTTCCTTTGCCCATTCCTGTGGTTACCAGTTCTGCGCAGATGCCTTTTTCCTGCCAAGGGGCTAGACACACACACACACACAAATCATTCTGATTCGGCGAGGACAAGTTTTCTTCGGCGGTTCCCTGTTCCTTGGGCTTGGAGTGGCAGCTCACCTGTCTCACCTGCTCTAGGCTCCCCCAGGCCCCAGGTTCCCGCCCCTACCCTGACGTTCTTGAGGGCAGCAGCGCCGCTTCTGACACACGATAACCTGTACAGAGTCCACCATAATCCCGGCCACAGGCGCTCTGGCCAGGACCCACAGTCCAGACCCATTTCCCCTGGGGTGGGGACCGGTGCCTGGCGTTCCAGCCCCTCCACCGCGCGCCCAGAGTGGGTGGAGGAGAGCGTCTCCGCCGGGAGGCGCGGTGCCAGTCGGACGAATCCAGTTACACTTAGGACGTGGCGTGCTTAGCAGAGGGTCGCAGGGACTCGCCTGAGGACCCTGAAGTGAGTTACTGGGGACTCTTGGTTTGCTCCTTCCCCGGCGTGCTAGACCCAGTGCTGTGGACAGGCAGAAACAGTCTGCGTCAGTCAGGGACTCGGGAAACCAGCCCAGGCCCCTGAGCTGGAGGGCGGGAGCTGGTCAGCAGGGAGCACCGCCGCCTCGTGGGAGTATACATGGGAAACCGCCTTCCTGAATGAGCAGATCTTGTGACGTAGCCAAGGCCGGGGCTTCCGAACAGGTTTTTCAAGCTGCCAGGTAGAGCCAGAGGCAGGGACGTGCTGTCAGCTTGTGACTTCCCTCACCCACGCAAATCCCGTTTCCTCCGAGTGAAACTCTGAGCAGCTTGGCTCTTCCAGTCCTGCCTCCGCTCTCCTCCCCTCCCCCAGCTTAGCTGTGAAACGGGCAACCTCTCAAAAGGGTCTTCTCCCCAAAGAAAGAAGTCTCTTGGGGTCCCTTTTTCATTGTATGTATAACAGTCACTTTGGGAGCATGTAGGACAGGAAGCATTTGTCTTCCTTTCTGTAAACCCTTAGATCTGAAGAGGAGAGAACATCGAGAGGGAGGAATTAGGCGGCTTCCCCGCACGCTGCTGTCAGCGTGGGACAGAAAAAGTTGAGATGAGCTGTGTTATAACCCTACCCGGCATCCTCAGGCCACAACAAAAACTAGAGGAGCTGATCCTGCCCCAAATTCTTCAGTGCTTTGCAAGCACGCTTCTCCCCCGGCTTCGTCCCTCCCAGGGCTCACTCCCCTAGTCCTTCTGTCCGTAGGAGTTTCTGAATGTGCCACGGGCCCAGGGCTCCAGCAGGGAGGATGCTGGGAAAGGGCTGTAGACAAGGAGGGGGCGAAATGAAGGCCAAGTGTCTCTTCCCTTACATTCCTTCCCCGGGGTTGCAAATCATGTATTCTGATTTACATTTCTATTTTATTGGCATTAGAAATGATGTTTCAACCATTTAAGTACATTATTTTTTTCCAGTTTCTAAAATTATGCTCACAGGCAGATTTCTTTGGCAGGCGCGGGGGCGGTTATGTCTTCATGCCTTACCGTCAGTGGCTTAACCTGTATCGCAGAGGAGAGCAGAAGGCGATTCTCGGATCTGTGTGTGCTTTGTTTTAACAAATACGTCGGGTCACAGCTGTCAGACCATCCTCTCCTTTCTGTCTTTGGTACCCTAACTTGAACGCGGAACAGACAGAATTTTTGAATAACTTAGTTTCTTACAGAAGTTTGCCGCTGCGAGGACTCCGCTTAGACCACCTCTGGGGGACGTTTAGAAGCCCAGCTCAGACTGGCCGAGAAGAGAGGCCGGACACATGCGGGGAGGGCCTGAGGAGAAGCCATGGTGGCTTCTTAGTGTGGCTGGGCGGGTGGCAGGAAGGGCGGCTGTGGGGAGAGTTTTCTGACGGGCCTGCCCTGCAGAGGGTGGGAGCGGGAGTGAGGCCCAGGCCCCCCCCCCAAGCGCCTTTTCTTCCACATGGAAGTGTGGGAAGAGCTTCAGCCGCTGTTGCTTATCTCCGTTATCGCTGCCGCGGCCTCCGGGTGGGGGTGGGGGGGCGCCTGGCATCTCTTCTCTGTTCTTCCCCCTCCGTGAGGCGTGCCATGATCTGCAGCCCATCCCCCCACCCCAGACCTTTCTAAACTCTTCAGTGAAAACTTTCACAACACTGCAAAATGAAAAGCATTTCACAGTGAAGCCCACGTGCCCGCGGCCACGAGCAGCCTCCCATCAGCATGTCGCCACGGGCCTTGTCACGCCCCTCCCCGTCCTCATTTCACGGCCCTCCGCCCCGCTGGCTGCCCCCACGTTGCAGAGTAAATTGCAGGCATCGGTATACTTCCCCCAAAATGCATACTGTTCGCTAGAGCTCAGTATGTTTTGATTTTCTTTTGATGTAAAATTTAATTATAACGAAATGCACAATTCTGAGTGTTCCTTTGCTGACGTTAGACAGACACACGCCTGTGAAATCCAGACTCCTGTCGAGAGGCGGAGCATCGTCCTCACTCTCTGCCCTGCCGCGCATTTTGAATGTAAATGTTTTAACCCTTCGTTTTGAAATCATTTCAGACTTTAAAAAGTTTCCAAAAATAGTAGGTACAAAGAATTCCCATGTGCCCTTCAGCAGCTTCCCCAGATGTCAACACCTTAACATAAACACAGTCCAGGTAGCAGAGTCAGGATGGTCACCTTGATACGTGATGCCGTTAACGGTCTTATCAGTTGTCCACCAGTGTCCCTTTCCTGCCCCAGGATCTGCCTGGAATCCCACCTACATTTAGTTGTCACACTCCCCAGTCTCCTCCCATCTGGGACAGTCCCAACGTCTGTCTGTCTGTCTAGCACAGCTTTGACACTTGTGAAGAGCACTGACCATTGACTCTTTAGAAAATCCCTCACCTTGGATCAGTCTCATACCTTCCCGTGATGAGATCTGAGGTTTGCGCTTTGGGCATGAATCTGACAGAAGTGCTGTCGCACCCTTGCAGGCAGCGTGTGGTGTCGGAACATCCTGCTTCTGGTGTTGACTTTGATCTCGGGTCAAGGTGGCATTGGCCAGGCTTCTCTGCAAAGTTACTCACCTCCCCTTCGTAATGGACAAGTGTATTTAGGGGAGAGTCTTTGAAACTATGTGAATATCCTGTTTGTTAAACTTCCATCTATTAATTCTACATCCATTGATGAGACTTGCATGAAGCAGTTATTGTACTATTTGAGAAATGGTGATTTTTTTAAAAAAACCATTCTATTTACACATATTAATGGAATTCTATAAGGAACCAATTTCTCCACTTATTGTTTAGTTACGTATGTTAATATGTGTTTTCTTCTATGGGCCATAATCTATACTGTTATTTTGTAGCTAACATCGTTTGAGATTTGCTTTTCGGAGCCCCTCTGAGTGGCTCCTGGGCCCTCCTGACCCCATTATTTTCAAGGCACTTCCTACATACTGGTACCTCCAGGTGCTCCAGCCCTGGAATCGGCTGTTTCTCCAAAGAGCTCTGGTCCCCAATCTTTCGAGAATTACACTTTTAAAATTTGTGACTTATAAATCCTTTAGAAATCTTCTCTGTGGGTCCTTCTCTGTTTGTGTCCTCTGAGTGAACTCAAAAAAAAAAGAAAGAAGTCCTTGTAAGACTTTAATCTTCCAACTGTGGTCAAGAATAAAAGGAGGTTCTTTAACTTAGGGGTGAGTCATAATTTTCATGTTTAGTCCTCATCTTTCGATACTGCAGTCCTGCTTATGGGGCTATAAATTGTTATACAACGTTTCAGAGCGTTAAAAAAAGACAAACTTTGCAGGTACAGCAGAAAGAAGAAGCTGGAAGCCGTGGTGACAGGATGCCCAACCCTTGAGAGAAAGATGTCTGTCTAGCCTGAACGTCCAAGTTTTCTGGGTTAGAAACTATTTTGAGAGACTCGTATAGAACTAGGAGGCAGAGAACAGATCGTTGCGTTGGAAGCCGGGCCCACCGTGCTGCCTGCGTGGCCGAGAGCTGAGCAGCTGCTGGTTCCTGGCTCTTCTGCTCTGCCCAGCACGCTGGCCTTGTGTTTTGGAGGAAAGTGTTCTGAAGCAACAAGTGCCTACCCAATGTCTCTCTTTTACGGCCTTTCCACGTAAGGATAGAGGTTACGTCCATGGCAGGACCAGGTGACATCCTGAGTTCCTTTCCAGTGCTCAGACACCTATATACAAAATTACTTCTTCAAACAATATGTGTGTGTGTGTGTGTGTGTGTGTGTGTGTGTATCTCCCATATACAGTGGGAGATAAAATAACTGAACAAACTCCCTGCATGCTTTTTTGAGTGCTGTGAAGCATGTTAACCAGATGTATTTCAGCGGGCATTGGTGATCCTATAGGACGAAACTAAAAAAAGGATGTATATCAAAAAGATTGGACACTTAGAACCACAGCCTGGCCAGTGCCCTGACTGTTGGGTCCCAGAAGCCTGTCGGGCTTAGGTGCCCACTCCTGGCCTTCAGAGGCCATGCCCACTGCCTTGACCTGGCTTGTGTTGTCATAACAGGACCTACATTGCCCATCAGTTTTTATTTAAACATGTCGGTAGGCAGTAGAGTCCTCCCCACTCCTGCTCTTTTCTAAATGGGAAGTTTCTATGGCTCATGGCAAGGACCATTTTTCATGGCAGCATCTCTGAAAGGTTGCTTGAGGATCTGTCATTCCTTCTGGAATGGCATCCATGGTAGATGTGTTGAAAGAATAGGGTGGAGGAGATGAAGAAGAGGGTGGAAATTATGAGGTAAGTAGAGCAATGTGGTCTTGAAGTCATACCATAAGCTTTCCCAGAAATGCTAATTAAAAATCCGGAGTTTCGGCCAGTAGTGGACTAGTAGTGATTAAGTAGGACAGTAGTGGGGCTACTGTTAGGGTGTGTGATCTGAGAGCTCTCTTGGAACTTGGAGGATGACATGGGAAGGTGTCTGACCAGCCAGGAGAGCATGCATCACCAAGATGAGAACTAGAGGGGCAGAATCCGTATACCAAGCCCTCAGCTCATCAAGAAGATATAACAATTGTGAATATACATGCACCCAACATTAGAGCACCTAATATATTAAGCAAATGCTAACAGTTTTCTGAAGGGAGAAACAGACAACAACACGGTAAGGAAACCTTAGACTTGAACCATACCAGCCCTTTCCTTTTCCACTGGTGAACAGCTGCCCTGGGTATAGCATGAATAGGAAACATAAGGTGTGGTCTTTGCCATCAGACTGCTCACCTGCCTGGTTTTCAAAGAACTAAATAATAATGCAGTAATTTAAATAACACAAGAATAGTTTGTGTAGCATAAGGGACTGCACATTGGTTGAGAGGGGAAAGGCGGCTGAAAGGGAGAGTGAGCTGGCCTGATGGTGCACGTCTGGGAGTGGTGGGGGAGGGAGGCCCTTCCATGCGAGGGGCGGCAGTGAACCCTGTGTTGAAAGGATGGGCTGAACCAGGCAGCTGGGTCTAGGTTAGAAGGCTGTTGGATGCGAAGTTAAGGACTGTGGATTTCATCCTGTAGAAACCGGGGGTGGGGTATTGGGGCGGCAGTGTTGACATTTTTCAGGAGGGGAATGGATTGACCAAAAGGGACATTAATCAGACAAGCAGACTGGAAGTAGGGTTCTGTAGGCAACAGAAGGAACTTGGTAGGCTGCTGGCATGTGAGAGGTGGGATTAGAGTGATGATGTGGGAATGAATTGCAAAAGATGGTCATGAGAGATACTTCAAACAAAGGATGAAAGGATGTGCCTGGTTAGGAATCAGAGTTGACCTCAAGATTACAAGCCGGGGTGACTGGATGTAGTAACTGAGAAAGACAAATGCCAATGGGAGCATATCAAGGCTTCCTAGAGCTTGACCCTCAGTGACACCCACCTGTCAGCTAACCTAGCACAGGTGGCAACTGTTCAGTTATGATGTACACTCAGTTATGATGTACACTACATAATGCGGTTCTCGGGCTAGCTTTGTACTTTTTAAAATTAAACTAAAATTAAGAATAGATTTACAAACCTTTCTTAGCCAATCCAAGTACACATCTAACTCTCCCACCTTTTTTTTTTTAACCTTAGGTTGACCCCAAAGATTGGCTTCCCGTGGAGTGAAATCAGGAACATCTCTTTCAATGACAAAAAGTTTGTCATTAAGCCCATCGACAAGAAGGCTCCCGTAAGTTCATAACAGTTACAGGTTACTGTTTTTCATCTTGCAGCCAAATACGTTTCCAAGATAAAGGTCAGATTTCTCTGTGTGGCAAGGAGCCGGTGATACTCAGAATTACCTGTGTGTGTGTGGGCGGGGGGAAGAAGTCCCAGTAGGTTACATGGAGGGTTAAGGTCCCCTTGGGCCCTGCCACTGGGCATTGCAGTAGGAGGTTATGGTGGAACCCAGCGGGTCCGTCAGAAGCCAGCTGACTCTTGTCATCTAAGTTTCCAAATGGCCTTCATTCCTTACGAAGAAAAGGGCGGTTCTGAGTCATTGACCTTTGCTAAATGATAAGCATTTCACAAAGTGTTGCATTTCTGGGCTTGTGAAATGTTCATATTCGTGTGGAAAACCAGCCTGCCTCCAGGCAGTGGGCCTGGGGTGGGGTGCTCACGGCAGCATTGCCCTGGTACCCCCTGGAGCACGCACTGTGATGGTCAAGCCTCGGGGCCGGGCTTTGACTTGGTGAGCTGTCCTTGCAACTTAACCCACGTTAGGATACGTCAGACTTGCTGGCCCCCGCATCCCCCCCTCCTCCTGGTACGGACTGCGCCTTGTTTTCCTCTGACTGCCCTGTGCCCCGCAGGTGGTCTTCACACTGGCACCTTCACATCGGTGCTGATGTAGGAAACGGCCCCTCACAAAGAAGAGCCTGTTGGGCAGTCATCCTGGGAGGACTTAGCTAGAAAAGGAACGTCATATCCTAGAATTTGAATACCGACTGTTAGCTAATAGCTGTAAAGACTGGTACATTGTGGAAATTATGTAAACTTTGAGCTGCGTTTGCTCAAAAGATTAAGACAATACGTAATGTAGAGCGGTGGAATGGGTGAGGAGTTTGTTTTTTGTTTTTTTTTGAAAAGACATGGAGGAATTTTTTTTTTAATTTAATTTTGGCTGCGTTGGGTCTTCATTGCTGCACACAGGCTTCCTCTAGTTGTGGTGAGCGGGGGCTACTCTTCTTTGCGATGCACAGGCTTCTCACTGTGGTGGCTTCTCTTGTGGAGCATGGGCTCTAGGCGCGCAGGCTTCAGTAGTTGTGGCTCGCGGGCTCTGTAGAGTGCAGGCTCAGTAGTTGTGGCGCACGGGCTTAGTTGCTCCGCAGCATGTGGGATCTTCCCGGACCAGGGATTGAACCCGTGTCCCCTGCATTGGCAGGCGGATTCTTAACCCCTGCACCACCAGGGAAGCCCAGGAATTCGTTTTCTAATTGGAAATCTGTTCTTTAAAAAACTGCCACTAGAAGAAATTCTTATCCTTCTTGGAGCCTGTCGTGAATTTTACCAGAATTACAGTTCGGAAGGAACTTGGTGTCTCATGTAATTTGGTTCCTTAGTTACAGTGTTCGGCTCAGAGAGGCACGTCTGGGAGCCCTCCAGGGCTTGGGCACCGCATGGTGATGGTTAACGCTCAGGGGACAGCGTGTGGCATTGCTGTCCAGCTGCTCCTCCCACGAGGGGTTAGTCCCGAGGAAGGGAAAACCAGAGGTCTGGACGCTGTGTGTAGAAGTATTGTCTTCACTGAAAGACACTTTCCGTGTTCCTGCTGTTCGCAGACTCATGACTCCTGCTCCATGGGCAGTTGCACAGCTATTTTAAATTAACAAGCGTTTAATACAGGCTCTCCAGCTCCATGGTAACAGGTCACATTAGTATGCAGCACCGTGAACCGAGGGTCGTAGTGTTTGTTACCAGTGTTACGTGGGCAGTGAGATGGGGCAGTCAGAGCGAGAAGATCCTGCGATCCTGTGTAGGCTACTGTCTGTTCATGAGACGTTACTGATTGTTCAGAACATTTTTTGAGAAGTGACAGAAGCAGGAATTCTGGGTAGACTGTTTAAGAATTAAGTTGTATGTTTTTTTTCACATTTGGTTTAAGTTTAGCTTCCGAAAAGCTGAAGAATATTGTACAGTCACAAGCTCCCAGGCAAAGGCAGTTGCGATACATCTGGTTGAATTAGCCGAGTATACTTTTGCTATAATCTGGTTTTATGTGAAACCATCACTTGAAAGGGGAAAAAGGGAGAGAGAAACATTTGCTGGTCACATGCCGTGTGTCAGGCGCGATACTAGGATGGTGTGCACGGCGGAACAGGACAGGTCCCGCCCCATGAGGTGTACACGCCAGTGAAGAGATGGGTGAAGACAAACGAAACAAGTAACGTGCTCTCTGGCAGAGAATTTAACAGTGCAGCTGTACTGAGTGACAGGTCGGGGGACGCAGATGAGAGGTGGGGTGGGCGATGGCTTCAGGTGGGTGGGTCTGGGGGGCCTCACGGAGGAGGCGTCCTCTGCTTGGGTGCCTTATGGTGGGGGCTGGCTGGGGGGACGGGTCCCTTGGGGCCCGCACACCTCCCAGGGCTGTTCTGCGCAGCTGCAGGCAGGCTTAGCGCCTGGGGCGGTAGTTCACGCCTTTACGTAGAAGACAGAAAAGGAGACCCGGAGACCCGAAAGGTCGCGTCACCACTCCGGGGGAGGGATTCCTGAGCTTGAGTGGAGGGCGGTCCCCTGGGCAAAGCCCCCGGCGCTCAGCCGGCCCCGCGCCTCAGCCAGGCAGCTTCCGCCCCCGGCCACGCGGGTGCCGCGGTTCGGGGCCGTGATCTTGACTCTTGTGCTACTCAGTGCCTGCCTGGGTGGCTCACGGGGCCGAGACAGCTGGCTCCCCTCGAGAATGGGCCTTTTGTTCCTGCCCCACGGGAGAGGCGGAAGGATGGAGACCTGCACGTGACAGCAGCGGGCCCTGCCCAGCCTGCGCAGAGGGCGGCCCCGGGGCTCCCGTGTTCACCCGACAGCTCGCCAGGGCTTCCCTCCTTCCTCCTCCGTGTCCTTGGGGACTTGGGTTCGCTTTCCTCATGCCTGGTTTCGGTTTTTAGGACGTTGTTCTCTGCCAGCTAAGATGGCCTGCCCCAGGTCTCATCAGGAGGCCTGGGCTGGAGACGTGGATTTAGAAATCTCTAAATAAAAGTTTCTAGTTTTTGTTTTTAACTTGAAGTCAGGAACTGGCCTCCTTCAAAGGCGGCACGCGAGGGCTCCTCCACCTCCCGCGAAGCCATGCATGCTCTCACTGTCTCTGGTGTTCACAGGCCCTGTCTTCGGGCAACCGGACGCTGTGGGGAGTGTCACCTGCAGTTCTGACCCTCGATATTTTTTAAGTGACGTTTTTCTGAAGAGGAGTTCGTGCTAATTAGAGTTTCTTTACAAATACTTAGGAACCACAGTCAAGACCCATTTGGGTAGCATGGCTGTGCAGCCGTAACAAGAGATTATTTTCTCTTTGTGTAATAGGAGACAGGTGGGTAATAAAAACACCCGCTTCTCCCAGCTCCGCAGACACCTCCTTGGGAAACCCGATGACTTAATAACAAGTGTGTGAAACGCCAAGGAGAGCCCCCCTCCGCCCAGGAGGTCCGTGGGCTCTCAGGCTCGACGTTACTCTCTCCCTAGCATTTTTGGACAGGTGTACCAGACTGAGGCACTAAGCAGGCCCCTCCCGGGCCTGTTGCTCAGCTCGCGCGGCGTGCTTCTGTAGGTTTTGGAAGTCACTCTGGGACACGCGGCACCGCCTCTTGGCCGCAGCCACCCTCTCCCTGTTGCAGTGGTCGGCATCTGGGTGCTGAGGGCCCTGTGCCTCAGAAGAGAAAGGAAAGCGGGAAGAGGAAGCAGATGCGCCTTTTCCAATAGATATATATATTTTTTTGGCCGTACGCGGGCCTCTCACTGTTGTGGCCTCTCCCGTTGCGGAGCACAGGCTCCGGACGCGCAGGCTCAGCGGCCATGGCTCACGGGCCCAGCCGCTCCGCGGCATGTGGGATCTTCCCGGACCGGGGCACGAACCCGCGTCCCCTGCATTGGCAGGTGGACTCTCAACCACTGCGCCACCAGGGAAGCCCTCCAGTAGCTTTTAGCAAGAGTTTCTAAACTATACTGCTCCTCTGTCGCCTCTGTTAATTACAGGGGTAATCAGGAGCTAGGAAACAAGACCCTGTGTCATCCGTGTCCCAGACTCGTGTGGTCACAAATCATGAAGCTCTTGGATGCTGTGATGTTGTTCTTGTTTTTAAGAAGGCTTTCCAGGGCTTCCCTGGCCCGTGAGTCGTGGCCGCTGAGCCTGCGCGTCCGAAGCCTGTGCCCCGCAGCAGGAGAGGCCACAGCAGTGAGAGGCCCGCGTACGGCAAAAAAAAAAAAAAAAAGGCGGCTTTCCAGTAGCGGTTTTGTAAGACAGCCCGAAGTCTGAGGCAGCTTTCATTGTGCCAGACACCTTTCTAAGTCCTTGTGAACATTTTCTGATTTAATCCTCACAAGACCGTTAATTGTAGCTGAGGATGCTGAGGCTCAGAGTGACGGAGCGACTTGCCCAGTATCACGGGGTCAGATGCGACAGTGCCGCGGGAACTGTCAGTCACCGGCAGATAGTTGTTCCCTGGGCACATTGGTCTGGTCCTGGGAACGTAGAGATGAATGAACGTGGCCCAGCTCTCCAGGGAGCTGACCATCTAGTGGGGGGAGAGAGCGCGGAGCAAGCCGGCGGGGCAAGGCACCAGCAACGCCGCGGCTGACCTCTCCGTCAGGTGCAGGGGGCACAGAAGTGACAGCCGTGGAGGAGGAGAGATCTCGTGGAAGTGCTGTGGCCTCGGGCGTGTGGGATTGGACATGCCATGCCAAGTAGGAGGGACTGTGTGTGGATGTGCTCACGGTGTGAAAGAGTGCAGTTTAGGTGAACAAGGGGTGGGTCAGGGCCGGAAGGCCTTCACGTGCGCCAGCCCAGGGCGTTTGCACCTGGTCCTGGAGCTGACGGGCTGGCATCAAAGTTCCGCCGGTGACCCTAGCGGTGCGCTGGTAGCAGCGTGGGAGGCGAAAGGTTGAGACGGAGGAGACGGAAGCTCAGTGAAGTAGGAGAGGCTGTGCTGTGCGGGCAGGAACCAGGGACGGACAGGGCTGTGGGGCTGGAGAGGCCGGACGAGGATGTTAGCCTGAAGGCCAGGGGGAGCTGGGCCCGGAGCAGCTCTGTGGTCCAGCCGTGAGGTTCAGCACGCACACCCCCTCTGCTTGTCCTGCAGAACGTGCGCCCTGTGGCACCAGGAACATCTCTCTGTCATTCGGGGTCAGTGGCTTTACCTTGAACCCCCTTTCTGGCCCGTACTCTCTGCTACGTTTGTCCTTTTCGAAGAGGTATCCAGAAGTGGGTGAAGTCGGGTTTGGAAGAAGAAAGCCAAAGGAAGGCGTTCCCCTTGTCGCAGTCTGCCTTGTTCTCTTCTGCAGGACTTCGTGTTCTATGCCCCCCGCCTGCGAATTAACAAGCGGATCCTGCAGCTGTGCATGGGGAACCACGAGCTGTACATGCGCCGCAGGAAGCCCGACACCATTGAGGTGCAGCAGATGAAGGCCCAGGCCCGGGAGGAGAAGCAGCAGAAGCAGCTGGAGCGGTGAGCAGGGGCGGGCGGTGGCAGGAGGGCCGGTCGGGGCGTGTTCTCCCGGGCACGGGGACGGGCAGCTGTGTCTGCGCTGCTCCCCGCAGAAGGGCCGGCGGATCACAGTCTGCAGGGCCGCGGCTCAGCCCCCGGAGCTGTCTCGCTGTGGGCAGGGCAGAGCCCGAGCCCGAGGTGGAGAGCAGTCAGGGCACCTGGGGTCAGTGCTGTCACCAGTGTCCTCTGCTGGACGGACGGGCCCGGGGCCTGGACTGGACGCTGGGGACGGCCGGTAACCAAGACGCAGCTGCCCCTCATGTGCCTGGGCTGGGATGACCAGGCCGCTGTGCGGAGTCTGAGCCTCCTGTGCCACCACCGATTCCCTCCCGGAAACAGGCAGCAGTTGGAAACCGAGAAGAAAAGGAGAGAAACCGTGGAGAGAGAGAAAGAGCAGATGATGCGTGAGAAGGAAGAGCTGATGCTCAGGCTCCAGGACTACGCGGAGAAGACCAGGAAGGCGGAGAAAGGTGGGCGGGGCCTCCGCCCCGGTGGGCTGGGACGGCAGGGCCGACGGTCGGCACACCAACCAGGAGGGAACCCCGTCCCAAGGACACACATCCCAGTTAAGCACACACCCGAAGTAGAGACTTGCAGAAGAGACGTGATAAAACGGTTGTTTGGATTAGAAAATAATTCTGTATTTTATTAACACCTGTGTGGGTTCTGTGCTGAGTGCTTTATGCACAGTAATCCTTTGAATTGCCCCCAGGCCTGTGAGGGGAGGGCTGAATTATCCCCCGTTTCTGATGAGGATGTTAAGGTTCCGTGAGATAGAATGCTTGGCCTGCGGTCACCGGAGCTGTGCTGCATCTCCCCCGCTATAAGCTGAAACCCAGGCGAGCGGTGCAGATGCTGAGTTTCTGGGGAGAGCAGCGCAACGAGGGTGCAGCCAGGGCCTGGCCGGGGGAGGGCAGTTTCACCACCGTGAGCGTTCCCTTCAGTGTCCCGGGGAGAAGAGGTCCCGGCACCGTGGAACTCGGTCCACCGCTTTGCAGCGTTGGTGTGTTCACGCTCGTGTCCCATCCGATCCCCTCTGGGTGGGAATTCGGGGCAAGACTGCAGGGTCCCTGGCAGGAGCCTTGAGCAGCTCTGGTTCTGCGCTGTGTCTAGAGCTCTCGGACCAGATCCAGCGAGCCCTGAAGCTGGAGGAGGAGAGGAAGCGGGCGCAGGAGGAGGCCGAGCGCCTGGAGGCGGAGCGCCTGGCCGCGCTGCACGCCAAGGACGAGCTGGAGAGGCAGGCGGCGGATCAGATCAAGAGCCAGGAGCAGCTGGTAGGGGGCGCGGCCACACGGTGCTCAGTTACAGAGAGGCCGCCTCTGGGGATTGAAAAAGTGACACCCGCCTTATAATAATTGGTATTGGGGCTGTAAGGTGACCTGCCTGAGGGTGTAGGGTGGCCCGTGGGGAGGGGGCCCTGCGGTGGTTGGCCCTCGGGCGGCGGGTGGAAACTGCTGGATGCGGACGCGGCCACGTACCAGAACACGTGGCCCTCCGTTCGCGAGTGGCGCCTGCCGAGCGCGTCCCGGAAATCACCTTGGCTCCGGCTCCTTTCCCAGGCCACGGAACTCGCCGAGCACACCGCCAAGATCGCCCTCCTGGAGGAGGCGCGGCGGCGCAAGGAGGACGAGGTGGAGGAGTGGCAGCTCCGGGTGAGCGCTGGCGAGGACGCGGGGTGGTGGGGGGTGGGCAGCAGGGGAACGAGAGCCACTTGCTCACCGTGCTCTGGCTGCCCCCATCAGGAACTAGCTTTGTGTGGGATTACGCGGGTGCCCCCAGCCGCGGCCGTGGTCCCTGCGCGGAGCCCTCCTGCCGCTCCCAGCGCCGGTCCACGCGTGGGAAGACCTGGATCCTGGGGGTCTCCAGGCTCTGCTGGGCTGGCGGCCTCGCCTCTGAGGCTCGGTTTCCTTGCAGATCGGGACGAGCAATACCCGACTCGTAAGGACCCCCAGGGGTTTAGTCAGTTTTCGCTGTCATAGTGAGAACCGCGTTGGTTCCGGTGTCAGGGGCGCCTGTCTCCATCTGGGAGCCCCCTTGCGTACCGGGACCGTGCTGTGCGTCGGGTTCAGAGTGTAGACCACGGCCAGGCCGTGGGGCTCCTCTCCCCTCCCCAGCTCTTTCCAACGCTTCCCCCTCTGCGGTGGTCCTTTCTGGGGATGGCCGGCACCTCCCCCTCATGGGTCTTCACCCCCGCCCCATCCCCCTACTCTAGCTGTGTGCAGAACACTTCAGTCCTTAGGTTTTCAGAGAAAGTGCTCCTTATAAGGTATTAAATGAGGAACTGGTTACAAAACGGGTACAAGCTAAGCGCGTCTCGGGGTCAGGATGGTGACGAGGTGGGCGGGGTTGGGTGTGCGGACCCCCAGGAGTTGCTGGAAGGACTACTGGGTGGCAGGTAAGAAGGGCTTGAGCTGGGGGCTGGCAGGCCGGGAGGGGCTTGATAGCAGCGCCGCGCAGGGGAAGAACAAACCGAACACCAGCATGCTGGAGTGCTCCTCAGTGGCTGGAGGGTTTGCTTCTTTGACAGTTTTTTCAAAAGTATATGCAGTGAACATATACAAGGACTACAGACATAAGGAAGTTACAGTACTTAGAAAAATGTCAAGACCTGGTGGGACAGTTTCTCTTGGTGCCGTGGGCACAGTTGATACCTGCTCAGGGGATCCGGGTCCGCAGACCTGGAAGAGGCTGCACAGACCAGGGCCACCTGCTCAGCCACATTCCTGGCGCCTCGGCTCTGTGCTGCTTCAGGCCAGGCGCATCTCCAGCCCCCAGGAGAAGGGAGTGGGGGGAGGGAGCGGAATCCTTCTTCTCTTAGCACGGACGGTGGCCTTCTTGTAGAGCAAAGGCGGCTCTTAAGAAAATGGTCCAAACACGAGGTTCCCCGTGAAAGGTTCTCAGCTGTCCATTAATCTGCTTTCAAAGGCCAAAGAAGCCCAGGATGACCTGGTAAAGACCAAGGAGGAGCTGCACCTGGTGATGACCGCGCCCCCGCCGCCTCCGCCCCCAGTGTACGAGCCCGTTAACTACCATGTCCAGGAGAACCCGCAGGAGGAGGGCACGGAGTACACAGGCTACAGCGCCGAGCTGTCCAGTGAGGGCATCCTGGACGACCGCAACGAGGAGAAGCGCATTACCGAGGCCGAGAAGAACGAGCGTGTGCAGCGGCAGCTGAGGGTGAGCGGGATGCGGGCCGGGCCCGCTTTCCCCACGGGGCGGCGGGGGGGGCTCTGTGTGGGGCCGCGAGCTGACCGAGGCTGCTTCGCGTTACAGACTCTGACCAGCGAGCTGTCCCAGGCCAGAGACGAGAACAAGCGGACCCACAATGACATCATCCACAACGAGAACATGAGGCAAGGCCGGGACAAGTACAAGACGCTGCGTCAGATCCGCCAGGGCAACACCAAGCAGCGCATCGACGAGTTTGAGGCCATGTGAAGGGCGCCGCCGCCCGGGCTCGGCGGAGCGAGGGCCGCTGGCCGACTCTTAACGTGTACTTGTATTGATCGTTCTCGAGACCTACAGCCCTCATCATCCTACAGGCCCTTTAAAAAGAGAGTAGTTATTTCAGTGGGAATGTTCTAGGGCTGGGAGTTTATTTTTCCCAACTGTATCATAGTGCCAAACAGGCCTGATTTTTATTTTTATTATTATCATTGAATCACTTCCTGTTTTATGCTTGGAGCAGGGCTGAATCAGTTAAGATGCCTGTAATGTCTGAATAACTAACTCCGTGCTGGCATGTGTGATAAAAGCCACATCGTGGCTTACATTCTGTGCCATACTTTTTTCTATTTGAAATTAGCTGACATTGATTTCTTGTTGATTTCTATGAAGGATGCATCTTTGTATATTTGGTTTTTGAAGGATGAAATTTTTGAAAAGTCTGAAGTACTCTCTCACACACACTTGCACACACGATTTCCTTCCTCCAGGCCTTCAGTTCAGTTGATGAAATCCTGTGATCATTCGATCACTCAGGATAATTTTTTTTCTTTCTTTTTTATGCTTAACAGCTAGAGGGCTACATTGTTGGACTTATACACCTAAATAATCAGCTGTAGAGTACAGTATTTATATGTAAGTGATGAGATGGGTTTGTAACATTAGTTTAAAAAAGGGAAAGTTTCATTCTGTATATTTTGTTACCTTTTACAGAATAATAAAAATTACATATTAAAAACCACGTAACCATAGCACTTAATCTGATGTGACCTGAGGGCAGCAGTGAAGCTGATTAACTGTTGTAATCTCATCTGGGAAAATGGCTTTTTACTTCTAAGCGTTCCTTGTGCATGTAATCGACTACGCGCAATTTGAATTTTCTATCAGAGCTGCTTGTTTGGAAAATGACTCGCAGGCTGTTCTGATAATTCAGACTCCAGCCCTGAGGGCCCTTCTGACCCGGTCAGCATCTCGGTCCCTCCACAAGCACAACCTGTTCCGACCTCCTTCCCTTCTGGACCACGTCCTTGAAAAGGCGGCAGGTGTCCGTCGGTGCCACTTCTGCTCACTCGCGTCCTGCCTTTCCACGCTCTGCTCGGTCCTTTTCCTTTCAGGTGTCCTGTGAGGATGAACCCAAAGGCCTGCGGGATGCGGCGGCAGGCGTCTCTGGGCAGGTGCTGCTGGAGCAGCCCTTCTCGGACTCAGCTCCCGCGCAGCCTGGCAGCCGCGCTGTGTGGGGCTGGGCAGCCCTCGGGTGACCTTAGCGCTGACCCACCGGAAACGGGCATCCCTCAGCACCCCGTGGGGACGGCTGACCTCCTCCAGAAACGGTTTTCCACGGCAGAATGGTAGGAATTGACTACCCACCACGTCCTTCTTTTCTCTTTGAAACGCACATAACAAGGTCATAATTTTTGCTATTTGATAAGCACAGGGAGACCAGGGTAACTGTTGAACATTTATTGAAATCGGGTCATTTTCCACATCTCTCAAAGCACAGATAACCGACCTGAGACCTAACTAATGTAGCACCGATAATGGTTCCGACTAAATACACAGGAATGTGGAAGAACGTCTCAGCGGCAGGACGGCTGTAGACAGGGAGAGCTCACACTCCCCAGGGCCCTTCGCCACCCTCCACCCCCGTACCCGCACGCCCAGCCCCGCAGCCGACCATCAGGCCCCGGCACCTGAAACCCCGCTGCGCCCGGAGCCTCCTGTCAGTGCAGGGTGAGGGTCATGTCTGTCCACAGGTTGGGGCTGGAGAGCACTTTCTGCCACTGGAGCTTTGATTGTGAGCATGAGTCTGTACCGCCCGCTGGCTCTTCCCCTGTGTGTGAGCGAAGGGACAGATTAGTGATGGCGGCCAGGGGACACTCGCCGTCCTTTCGCAGTTTTAAAAAGGACCAGCAGCAAAGTATACAGTAACTTTTCACCAGAACTTAAGACCATATTAAAATGTGCCCCGCCACAGTAAGGAGAGGAGTTCCTTAGAGGAAGGGGTGTTCTTTGGACAGTCTTCCTTTTTAAACAAATTGTAATTTAACAGCGAGTCTCGTTTCTCTTCAGTGGTCTCGGAGGCTCTGGGAATGTGTGCGGGTGTTTTGGTTGTGACAGTGTTTGGGGGGCCCTGCTGCCCCCCCACCCCCACAAAAAGCCAGCAGCACTTCTGCTGAGCGACACTGAAAAGCGTCACCCTCTAGTCCCTCTATTAATGAAATACTTTCTGAATTGCCAGTTGTTTGGGTTAAGAAGATATTCTCCTTTAAGAAAATAATCCTTTTATGATGGACGGCCAAAAACAAAAGCAAATACTGTACCCAGCCCATTTTGAGACCTTGAATTTTTGTTTCTTTAGCAGAGCTAAATCTCATTTAAATCGTTGAAATGCTTTGCTGTATTACCGCTCAGTTGTAAAGTAAAAGCTAGAACTAAGTAATTTCCATTTATGATGGGTCAGGCAGTTTCACAGCCAGTCAAGTCACCTGCCATCATGGGAACACTTTTTCTTTTCATGGTAGCCATGGAGGTAGGACAGTGACTAAGGATCACCGATGCAGCTTGGGCCTTAGAAATATCTCAGACTCACTGGAACCAAGCCTGGCGCCTCCCAGCAAGCGGCCGCTCGCACTGCAGGTGGCCTGGTCCCAGCCGGTTAATTCCAGGGTGGACTGCCTCAGCTGAGAAGGGGTGACCCCTTGCAGACGCAGGCGTACTTCCACTGGGGACAGGCTTGCTTCTTCAGGACGGGGGACTTCAGTCTCAACCTCTGCTGGTCTGGCAGAGTGAGACAGCTGCACGAGGAAATAGATTCAAACCCTGTAAGCTCCGCCCACCACACGGCCCCCCCTCTCTGTTGGCACCTGCTCATCAGTGAGCCTAAGTGCTCAGAGAAGCGCTAAACCCACTGCAGAACAAAAATCGTGAGCAAGGAACAAGAAGGAATTTTGAGACTTGGCTACGTGACCTCTCACACTAGGATGTTCCAAATTCCTCTGAGAGCTGAATTCTGTCCCGAGTACTCGGTTAAGGGGACTTCGGGCTTCGAGGCCACGTGGCCCTTGTCTTAATCCGCCTCCTTGGTGTGACGACCACCAGGCCACAGCGAGGCTCGTCAGACCTGCTACCCAGGGACCAGGACTCTGCACACACGTTATCTCCTTTAACCCTGCTCTCAGGAAAATAAATGCAGAAGGGCTAAGTCACTTGCTCAAGGCCGTACAGATAAGTGGAAGGAAGGCTTAGGAGATGAACTCAGTTCTGTGTGGATGAGGTGAGCCATCATTTTTCCATTATGTCACCGCCTGGGGATTTAGCAATTCTATATATTAATGGCGTTTGCTTTACTTTTGGAGACACCATTACACCCGAAGTGAGTAAGAATGAAGCACGCAGAGTTATCCGTCTTACTGTTAATCCAAGAGGAGATGTTAAGCTAAAGAAATACTTAGCAACCACACTGCTTTCCGCTTGCTCCCCACTCAGTCCCTAGGGCTGATTTACTGATGTCACAAGGACTGACAAGATTTGGGTTTAGTTTACAATGTGGTATTCCAAAGCCAGCCTCAGCACTCCCAAGTCCCATGAATTCTTGGAAACTCGTCTTTAACACGCATTATGTCAGATTTTCACAGGCAAGCTAAAGTGAGTTTAAAATGGCTGACACGTTTTGGTGTTCCCTTACAGAGACGATGCCATATGTGTGATACATCATCAATAAATCATATTTGATTAAATGTAATACTTACCCCTTAACAAATGAGTTTAAGGTACCATCTGAGCGCACAGGTAGATTCTGGGCTCGCAGCACTACCAGACAGAGCTGACCGTTACGTGATGGCTCGTCTCCTGTCCCTGGAAGGAAAGCTGGCATTCACCGTCAGCGCTACTTCTGCGGCCCGCAGTGGCACCAACCCAGACTGGCAGCTTAACCAGAGGGTGGGTTGCAGCCCTCAGATCCCGAGAGCTCGCGGGCAGAGGAGCACGGGCACCACGGCACGGGCAGCATGGCGGCAGCGGGGAAGGACTTAAAATCCAGGGAACCGGAAGCTGCCGAGAGTCACGAGGGACCAAGGAGAGGCGGTGGCAGGGGCGCGAGCCAGCTGTGGCCAGCGGGTGGGGGAAGAGACCACTGCTAACGGGGGCTCCCGCGGACCACGGAGGGTGTGCTGCTGGCCTGCTGGGGCCCTGTGAGCCCGGCAGCAGAGCCCCCTCTTTGGGCAGACAGGAAGTCACGAATCACTTCGTGGAACTGCCCCTCCTCCCGTCTTCACTCTCCACCCTCGTCTTTTCCACGTGCCCCACGTTATGAGTCGGTGACATCTCCTGAAGCTCCTTGAGGACCCTGATCCTGCCATGCAGCCGCTGCTCACGTGGCCCAGGAGCAGGGAGCCGGTCACTCGGAGCCTTGCAGGCGCCTGAACCTGGAGTTGGGGACGAACTCCCGGCCGTCACGCAGGTGGTCAGTCTGCGAGGGGGGCCCCAGCGGGACTGTTGGCCCAGGCAGGCCAGGCGAGCCGGGCCCCTGGGAGGAAAGCCTCGGGGCAGGTGTCCTAGGAGCCCGTAAAGCAGGCACCGCGGCCTGGCTTTGGTCGCTCCTTTCCCTTCCGAGCCGAGGCTTCCAGAGAACCCGCCTCCCGGGCTGGGCTTCGCGGGTTGGGTGGGAGTTACTGGAGCACGTGGGATCGGGGGCGACGGGAGGAAACGCTGGGAAACTGCCCAGGCTCTGAGGACAGTGACAGACAAACGTTTGTGGGGCTGGAGGCCACCCACCTTCTTGAGCCTCCTGGAGCTTTCCAGGCCCTGCAGGGAGGACCAGTTTGGCCCGGACCACAAGTTCTCCGTTATTCATGGGGACGCTGTCTTCATCTTTCTCTGCCTGTGGGAAGAGAGGATTCCCCAGAGCCAGAATCTCCTGGGCTTCTCTCACTGCCTCAGCTCTGTCCATGAGCATCCCCTTCCAACCTCCCCCTGCCAAGCCTCTGGGCCTGGGGGAGCCCCGGTGGTGTGGGCACACCTGTGGCAGGGCTGGGCTTCCTTCCGTTTGGGGACCTTTCACTCCTACCCTCACCAGCCCCAGCTCTGCCACCCCGGCAGACGCAGCCCACCAGAGGCAGAGGGGCCCCGAGGCCCTGGCACGTCCCCATGGGATTGGCCTTAAGGAAGCCTGGGCACAACCCGGAGCTGAACGAGTAAAACAAGCCCACATCGATTCCACCCAGGTTAGTAAAGGTTCGAGCTACCCGTCCGTGCCAGGGACTGCGGCAGGCACGGGAAACCGCGGGGTCTGGGGCTCGGTGCCCCCGGCGAGGGGCTCCCCCGGCTGCTGAGTCGGCCCCGCCCACCCCAGAACCCACACTGAGGACCCAGGTGGCTTCTCTGGTCGCGAGTGATTTCTGCCAGAAAGTGAGCAAAGGAAGGGCTTGGAGAGGGTGACCGTGACCCCATCAACATTTCACCCAGCGGGGTGACGGCTGGGAAGCGTCTAGATTCGTCCGGTCCCACCGGCAGGGAGGAGCAGGCTTCCCCCTCAGCATCCCCATGGTTCCCTCCTGTCAGGACCGAAGGGGCAGGCCCGTGAGTGGGCCCCCCGCCCCAATCCAGCGTGGGCTGTCACTCCCTATTAGCTGGGTTTAGGAGGGACACCTTTCAGGCTGGTGATTTCTGTTCCTCGCCTGCTTATCCAAAGGTGACCAGCCTTGGTGGCAGCCTGCCTCGACCCGAGTAAGGGATCCTGTGGGGAGAAGGTGGGAAGGGCCCCTCGGGTGCAGGGGAGACCACATCTGGCAGGGAAAATCAGGAAAGCCTTCATGGAGGAGGTGGGATTTAAGTTCTTGGGCAGAACTTAGACTGCAGAAAGAATATCCAAGTGGATGTTCCCAAGTGGAGTTCTGAAGACGGGCTCGGGTTCTGAGAAGAGGAAGCGCAGGGCACTGGAGGGTGTGTGCGCGGGCTCACAGACCCCACCGAGAAAAGAGACAGGAGGCCCCGGGCTTAACCCTGTAGAAACCAGAGACGCTTCTCAGGAGGGGCATCGTGAATCAGAGCCTGCCTGGCTCGGGAGAGGAAAACAGAGGTAAGGTGGCACGGGGGACCCTCGTAAAGACTCAGCCTCGCTGCCAGGCTTTCGCTGGTGGGACTGCACACCCTGCTGCCATTTCTTAGGAGGTGGCAGAGCCCACATCTTCTCCCCCTTCACAATCTCACATCTTGGATCTTGGCACAGAAACGCACAAAGCAGCTGCCCCAAGAAGCGCTACCCTTTCCCCCCTGCCTCTCCCTCTCACCTGCGTGGCCACCAGCCAGCTCTGCTCTCCCAGCCTATCCGACACGGAACCCCTGGCCCTGCCTTCCTGAGGGCACTGGGTCCAGTCATTCTTACCCGTTACTGTTTGGGAAATGCTGCTTGGTTGGGAGTGAAGATACAACACACGAGAGCCCGCAGTCTGAGGCGGGTCCCACCAGCAGGGCAGCCTGCTGGCCCCAGGTGTAGACTTTGGCCCAAGAAGGTCAAGACCTCCCCCGCTGGCAGTAAGTGACCCTGAATGCTGGGAAGCGCATGGACCCACCAGGCCGGGCCCCCGCTGATGTCGGGGCCACACTGGGGGTGGGACTATTTGGGACCTTGAACAAACCTGAGCAGGTAAGAGTCCCTCGGCCCAACCCCCCCAGCCCCGCCCCCCCGGGGCCCGGCCGTGGGCCTCTGCTCCCCGGAAGCTCCTACCGCAGAGTCACAGGCTGGCAGGTGTGCACTGGGTCCTGGGTCCCAGGCTCCCCAGGTGGGCTTTCTCTCCTTGGATCCCCTTTGAAAAGTGGGTTTGGTTCTCGTGGTGGGATGGGGGTAGGGGCTGCCCAGACATCACCCAAAGCAGACATCACCTTGGCCTGGAGTGGATACCAGCAGGCAGACTGGGTCGTGCGGTCCTCAAAGTCCCACGTGGCCAGAGGGATGATCACTTCTCCAAGAAACACCCTCCGGGTGAGCGTGCCCAGGTGCCACACAGACACCCGGAGCTGCCGGATCGCCAGCTGGGTAGGCTCCACCTGGTACTGCGGAGGGGGAACAGAGACGGTCAACCTGGGCACCTGAGCCACAGCTCCCAGGCTCACAGCACCCAGGCCCACAGCACCCAGGCCACAGCTCCCAGGCTCACAGCTCCCAGACTGACAGCACCCAGGCCCACAGCTCCCAGGCCCACAGCTCCCAGACGATTTTTAGTCTCTTCCCCTCAATTGCATGCCCATTTCCAACTCTGCCCCTTGTTCCATACTCTATCTTTAAACTCTAAATTAATCTAGTTATTTCCTTCATGGCTACACGCCCCATTAGTCAAGTCCAGGCCGACAGTGCACCGTGCTGTGTCTGCTCCCTCTCAGAACGAGCTACTTTGTGGAGGAAAGTTGACTGTCCCTGCAGGTCTGCCCTCCTTGGGGCAGCTGCATGGTCTCTGCACGCTGGGCAGCCCTCCTCAACTCCCTTGGAAACACAGGCCTACTTCTCTTTGGGTCCTGACTACTTCCTTTGGTTGACTGAATCTGCGTTTTAAAATTAGACCTAGAGGCTTCCCTGGTGGTGCAGTGGTTAAGAACCCTCCTGCCAATGCAGGCGACATGGGTTTGAGCCCTGGGTCAGGAAGATCCCACATGCCGCGGCGCAACTAAGCCCGTGCGCCACAACTACTGAGCTTGCGCTCTAGAGCCCGCAAGCCACAACTACTGAGCCCACGTGCCACAACTACTGAGCCCGCGTGCAACAACTACTGAAGCCCATGCGCCTAGAGCCCGTGCTCCGCAGCAAGAGAAGCCACCGCAACGAGAAGCCCATGCACTGCAATGAAGAGTAGCCCCTGCTCGCTGCAACTAGAGAAAGCCCACACGCAGCAACAAAGACCCAATGCAGCCAAAAATAATAAAATTAATTTTTAAAAATGTAAAAATACCATAAAATAAGACCTATTTTCCATTGCCTGTTAGGTCCACAAGGCCGTGCCAGCAGGCCCTGGATTGCTAGCTTCCACGGGGTACCAAGTGCAACCAATGCCAGAGAACAAGGATAAGGCGACAGCCAATGTCACCCAGACCTGGTGTCTTGTTTCATCCTTCCCAGGCCCCCCACTGAGTGGTCTTCAAGGGGAGTGCCAGCACCCCTTGGAGTGCAGAAAGTCTCCCCCAGGAGTGTTCTAGTTAGAAAACTTGGAGGATCAGTTTCTAGATCCTCAACTTTCACATGCACTTTTCTCAAAACTGGTGAAGACAGTTCTCACACCTGGTATCTTACTCCTGTGCCCTGCCCCAGGGGTGCAACCTCAGGGCGAATTTGAAATACTGGTTTCTGCCGAACTGTTAATGATTGCTCAGCTTCTTCATCTTCCCATCTTTTCCATCTTACACATACTTCTATGAAGGCTAAGCCTGGGTCTGTGTTGAGATGTTCTACATTTAGAATGAAGACACTGATTCTTTTCAATGCATCTGGAAAGTTCTTCACGATATTCACAGAATATTCACAATATACTAGATAAAACCGATGGATAACAAATTGTAGGTGATTCCTTTGAGATTCTGGGTGCATTTTAAATAAGGTAGTTAAAACTTTAAAAACCAAAGTATATAATGAAGTATTTAAAATAGTCAATCCTCATCTTTGTCTCGTTTCATAAAACAGGAAATATTTGTCTGCCTCTGTTTAGTACGAAACACCTTAAACCTGTGATGAGTAATTTTATATATCAGCTTACACCTTTGAGGGGGTACAGAGCTTTTACAAAATTCTGTCAGCAGGTACATGAGCAAAACCACATGAAGACTAGTGTCCAGTAATTCACTACCAGAGTGTCCCAGACAAGCAGCACCTTAGGCCCTGCCCACACTTGCTGAATCACAATCTGCTTTAAATAAAAAATCCCTTGGGGAGTCCTTATGAACATCAATTTTGTGAAGGAGTGCTAGCCCATCATGGGTCACAGCTGTACTTTTAAGTACTCTCTAAGCCTCAGTTTCCCTATTGCTAAGCGAGGATTCTAACACCTGGCTCAGAGGGTATATAAAGTACTTGGCCACAGCAGGCGCATGGAAAACAATGGCTATTTTCATGTCTTGAACGGGACTCTTGTGCCAGCCACCTGGATGGCCCCTGGCTGGGAGTCAAATGCTATCCGCCCAGGAAGGCAAACAAAAGTCCTCTCCTTTCTCAGGCTTGACACATGGGATCCCCGGGCTACCCAGCCTTGAGTGGGTACGTCTCTGTGCCTCTGGACTATTCTTCCACCTCCCACACCCACCTGCCATCTGCACTCGCCAGACGTCACCTCCAATTTTCCATCCTGAATCCCAGCAGGAGGCACTGCCTCCCTGATCTCTGCCCTAAACCACAAGTCACATTTCTTAGCACCGAAGAAAATGAAAACCCAAACAATTCCTCTAGGCTTTTTTTTTTTCCATAAAATGACTAGTTTTTCATAAAATAAGAAATCTAGGTATACCAGACATTATCTTCATAAAAGTACTTCAGCATGATAACTCAGCAGTTGCACTTACAGGGTCCCTTACTCGAGAATACCTCCCTGACAGTCATAAAAATTCAACAGGACAAACCAATTTTAGAAATTGAGAGGCACGCAGTTTCTATTCTACCATTTTCTCGCAAATCATTAATCAAAGGCCATTCTCAAGTTCAGCAGACTCTGCAGTTTTTCTGTACAAAGGCTGATGTTTATTTTCTACCACTTGCCACTGACTGACAGAGCCCTGCAGAAACGTTTAAGTGTCTGCACTTACATTTAACTGACTCGAGAGTTTAGAAGAACCATCCGCTGGACTCTGGCCCCAGGGGCCCATCCCGGGATGGGGAGACTCAGCACATGAATATTTGTCCAGCAAGTACCTTCAAGGTCTCCTGAAAGGTCGGCTCCACCGTGTTCTTTTGGACTCCAGTCTTGCGTTTTCCCTGGGAGGATCTGTCAGGCAGCAGATAGGTCTTCACATACCTAGTGGCCAAACACAGACAGGACAGGGTGAAAAGCTCAGCGTCAGGGGCGGACAAAGGGTTCAGGAGGAGAATCACACATCAGCGTTTTCTTTACCCTGCTTCCCGCTGCATTTGGGGTTGACAGAAAGGGCTTAGTGGCCGCCACTCAGTGAACAATGACAGTGCTGCGTGCACAGCCCCTGGCTTACACAGTCTCTGGCTGTGATCCTCGGGAATGTTCCTGGGGGTGTGAAGCTCCCTGCTTTCCTCATGCCCTACTCCTGGAATCTACTCATCACACTCCATCACCTGTCACTGGGTGACCACCAGGGAACCAGAGGCTCCCAGGGCTCTGTGGGTGGCAGATGTCTAACCCACGCGGATGCCAAGGCTGTGTGCCAGCTTGTCCTCCCTCCACGTACCTCTTCTCCCCAACCCGCAAGAAAAAAAAGTTGAAATGGAAAGTGTATGTCTCACACTGGTTTTCCTTGTGTGGCCTCAGACACTGCGTCCTGCCTGCTGAGGACCGGTGTTCCCGAGCCCTGTCCCTGGGTCTGGAGGCCACGCCAGCAGAGGGAGCCTGACCAAGGCCAGCCCCGCACTGCCCCCTGCCCACTCCATGAAGCTCCGTCCCAGGCCGGTCCCTCCACTCAGGTCCCAAGACTGCCCTTCCTGGCTCTTCCAGCAGCTTTACTGATGCAGTGACACCACTTGCCCAGGTCCTGTACCCACAGGCTAGAAACAGGCTCAACTTTCTCAAAGCAATAAAGAGCAGGAACCCTCCCGCACCTGGGTTCCCCCTGGAGCCCCAGTTTCAGGCCTCTTCCCCGCTTTCAGCAAACTTCTTGGAAAAGTACTCAAGGCTCATGGTCACCAATGCCTCACTGTTCGTCGACTCTTAAATTGTTGATCATTACGAGACCCCTCACACATGTTAAACAGGAGGTATAAAATATACCTGTATAGCTTAAAGCATTACAATAAAATACACGCCCATGTATCTAGTCCTTAAGTCCTCTATTTCCTTTCTTATCCTCTGTCTGGATGTCCTATCCATTACTGAGAGCGGAGTATTGACATTTCCAACTATTACTGTAGAACTATTTCTCCCTTCAATTCCATCAGGTGTTGCTTCTTGTCTCTTGATGGACATTAGGTACACAGACATTTGTAATTGTTGTATCATCTTGCTGTACTGAACCTATTAATACAGAATGCCTTTACCTTTTCTAAGCTTTTCTGACTTAAAGCCGATTTTGCCTGATACTGGTACAGCCACCTTGCTCACTCTTGGTTACCATCTACATGGAATATCTTCCACTTGTGTCTTTGGATCTCAAGTGAGTCTCTTGTAGATGGCATATAGTTGGATCTCATGTTTTTATCCATTCTGCCAATTTCTGTCTTTTGACTGGAGAGTCAAGTTCATTTGTATTTAAATTACTGATAAGAAGTACTTACTTCTGTCATTTGCTGTTTCTTTTGCCTTATAGCTTTTCTGTCCCTCACTTTCTGCCTTATTTTTTTTTTTGCAGTACGCGGGCCTCTCACTGTTGTGGCCTCTCCCGTTGCGGAGCACAGGCTCCGGACGCGCAGGCTCAGCGGCCATGGCTCACGGGCCCAGCCGCTCCATGGCATGTGGGATCTTCCCAGACCGGGGCACGAACCCGTATCCCCTGCATCGGCAGGCGGACTCTCAACCACTGCGCCACCAGGAAAGCCCTTTACTGTATTCTTTTGTGTTTAGTTGATTTTCTGTGGTGAAATGTTTAAATTCCTTTCTCATTTGTTTTGTTTTGGTTTTTGTTCTATAGCCGTTTTCTCTGTGGTTACCAAGGGGATTACATTTAATATCCTAAAGTTATAACACTTTAATTTGAATTTATACCAACTTAACCTCAGTAACATACAAGAGTTCTACTCCTTCTCAGCTCCATCCTCATCTGTCCACTGCTGATGTCACAAAAATACATCTGTATATATGTGTGACCAAAAACACAAAGTAAGAATTCTTTTAAATGCATTAGTCTCTTAAATTATCTCAAAAACAAAGTGTGGAGTTACAAACCAAAATGACAATAAGAGACCAATCTTTTAAAATGTCCGAAGTCATATAAAAAACAAAAAGTGGAATTACTTACCACTGTTACAATAATACTTGCTTTTATAATTGCTAGTGTATTTGCCTTTATTGAGATCTTTATCTTTTCATATGTCTTAAGTTACCATCTGGTGTCATTTCATGCACTCTCACCTTTTGTTTAGCTGAGGATGTTGTAATTTCTCCCTCACTTTTGAAGAACAGTTGTGCTGTGTTTGTTTTTCCTTTTAGCACCTTGAATATATTGACTCACTGCCTTCTGGCCTCTGAAGTTTCTGATGGGAATCTGCTGATAATCTTACTGAGGATCCCTAGTACGTGACAATGCACTTTCTTGCTGCTTTCAAGATCCTTTGTCTTTCAAATGTTGGTTTATAATGTGTCTCTGTGGGTGTCTTTGAGTTCACCATACTTGGAGTTCAAAGAGCTTCTTTGATGTTTATATTCATGTCTTTCATCAAATTGGGGTAGTTTTCAGCCATTATTTCTTCAAGTATTCTCTCTGCCCCTTGCTGTCTCTCTTCTCCTTCTGGGACACATGTTGCTTATGTTGGTCAACTTAATGGTGTCCAGAAGGTCCTTTAGGTTCTGTTTGCTTTTCTTTAATCTTTTTTCTTTCTGTTCCTTAGACTCAGTAATTTCCATCATCTTATCTTCAAGTTCACCTATTCTTTTTTTTAAAATTATTTATTTTTGGCTGCGTTGGTCTTCGTTGCTGTGCATGGGCTTTTCTCTAATTGCGGTGAGCGGGGGCTACTCTTCATTGCAGTGTGAGGGCTTCTCATCGCGGTGGCTTCTCTTGTTGCAGAGCACAGGCTCTAGGTGCATGGGCCTCAGTAGTTGTGGCACATGGGCTTAGCTGCTCCATGGTATGTGGGATCTTCCCAGACCAGAGCTCGAACCCGTGTCCCCTGTGTTGGCAGGTGGATTCTTAACCACTGCGCCACCAGGGAAGCCCACCTGTTCTTTTACCTGCTCATACCTACCTTTGAATCCCTCTAGTAAATATTTTGTTGTTAAGGTTTTCTATCTCTTTATTGATATTTCTGTTTTGTTCATACATCATTTTCTTGACTTTCTCCACAGCTTTCATTAGTTCTTTGAGCATCCTTAAAACAGTTGTTTTCAAGTCTTTGTCTAGTAAACCTACCATCAGATCTCTTTCAGGGACAGTTTCTGTTGATTTATTTTTTCCCTGTGAATGAGCCATACTTTCCTGTTTCTTTATATGCTTTGTGATTTTTTTTGTTGAACACTGGACATGTGTCTAATAATATGTTAACTCTGGAAATCAGATTCTCCCCCTTCCCCAGGGTTTGCTGTTTTTTGTTACTGGGTTTTTAATTGGGTTTTTCATAAATTTATTGATGCAGACTGTCTCTGCGCCAAGGATCAGCCTGAAGTGTAAAATTAAGATCATCTCAGATCTTTTCTGAACCTGAACCTTTCCCTGGGCATGTGTGGTCACTTTTTAATTTTCCTTGTATGTACAGTTACTCTTGAATGTCCCAGTCTTTAGTATCCAGTTCCCAAGAAGGGAAAAAAGAGAAATATGAAGAAGGGAGTCAAATAAGGGCACTGGCCCTTTAAGTACTTTGTAAATCACTTCAGCCCAAGGAGGAGGGGATTGCAACAATGAGGGGAGGTGAAACAACAATGGCTGCCTGCCTTTTTTTTTTGGTACCTCTGCAATAAGAACCAACAATCAGAGAACAGGTCCCTGATATTTGGAGGACAGGATCCTTTGCCCATCTGGCTCCTACAAGCTGTGTTCAAGGTGCTCTAGGAACATACGCACAGCTGTCCGCCAAGGGGTTGGGCATGGGGGGATGGGTAGTTAACACTGCGCTAAGAGCTGGAATTGACTGACATTAATCTCAATTTACCATCCAAGACTTCCCCTAGGAAGTTGAAAGCCTTCTAAAGACTCCAGAATTCCAAAATAGTTCCATCAGACAGATTCTGCCAGTGCAGCTATCTACAGGGGGAGATGGATTCCTGAGGCCTCCTACTCTGCCATCTTTCAGAATCCTCTCTTGACCATGTGTTTCCTTTACAAAGTATTGAGTTTTGTTCTAGCAGGCATTTCACTTACTGGAAACTCAGTTTGATCCTAACAAGGATTGATTTTGCTTAGTTAGGGTGGGTTAGAGAAGCCCTAATACTAAGCTTTTCTTTTCTGGGGTCCACTCGATGCCCCACTCCACTTTGACTGGTCAGAACGCCAATCCTGGGACTTCCCTGGTGGCACAGTGGTTAAGAATCCACCTGCCAATACAGGGGACATGGGTTCGACCCCTGGTCTGGGAAGATCCCACATGCCACGGAGCAACTAAGCCCGTGCACCACAACTACTGAGCCTGCGCTCTAGAGCCCGTGAGCCACAACTGCTGAGCCCACGCACCACAACTACTGAGCCCACATGCTACAACTACTGAAGCCCGCGTGCCTAGAGCCCATAGTCCACAACAAGAGAAGCCACTGCAGTGAGAAGCCCATACACAATGAAGAGTAGCCCCACTTGCCCCAACTAGAGAAAGCCTGCATGCAGCAATGAAGACCCAACACAGCCAAAAAAAAAAAAACCACACCAATCTTTCCCAGCACTGTGCAACTCCCAGATTTTTCATTCAACTTACGACCCTCCAGCAGCTCTCCTCTGACCTCATGAAATCTTGTCCTGTATCTGAACAGCTTAGTATTTGGCCAAAGCCTCAAGGGATCCCTATGTGGATTTTAGGTCTACTTCTCTATGCACTTCCCACCTCACCTGCTTAAGAATAATATTTGTTGAATGTTTATTATGTTCTCAACACTGTTCTGAAGACTTAGAACGGGCTAATTCAGGGAAACACCACAACAATCCTTTGAAGTAGGTGATAATATAACCTCCATGTTACAGTGAGGACACCAAGGTATGGAGAGGTTGAATAACTTATCAGAGGTCAAACCTTGTAGAGAATTATGGGAGAGACCCAACATGCTTGGAAGGTCAAGGATTGAATAAATGGAGCTGATGGGATTGGAAATGAGTCTGAAGAATGGACAGGATTGCAATTTCCACTTATGGGAGTAGCATAGGGGAAACAGTCTCAGAACAAACACGAGAAAAGCCTCGTATTTGGTAAAAGTCAGGGGATCGTTTTGGAACAGTGACTATTCCAATTTCTCCAGAGCAGAAGGGGAATAAAAGACGACTAGAAATACAGGAGGAATCTGTTATGGAGAACCACAGGTGCTATAGCGATGCACCTAATTTGTCTGGCACTGAGGAGCTACTGAAGATTTCAGAGCAGAGGAGAGTTTGATTGGACCAACAATCCATTCCTTTCGCCTAGCTGGTCCTGAAAACAGTATGCTAAAAATGTTCCATGGTGGGGGAAAAAAAGAAAAGGCAGGCCAAAATGTGGTCCGTACCTTAAACCATGCACAGAAAATCAATTCCAGCTCTAATATGAAAGGATCTAAGTGGGAAAAAACTCTAATAGAAGAAAACAGAGAAGAATGTATTTATAACCTTCAGGTGGAATTCTCCTACAGACTCAAACAGCAGACATTTTAAAGGAAAAGAAGGATAGATTGGACATTAAATTCTTTATAAGAAAAGTCATCATAAACAATGTCAGAAAACAAGTAAAGCTAAGAGAAGACATGTGCAATATGCAGAACCAATGGAGAATTGTCTTGAAAATGGATTTTTAAAAAGCCAAACTCCTGGGCTTCCCTGGTGGCGCAGTGGTTGAGAGTCCGCCTGCCGATGCAGGGGACGCGGATTCGTGCCCCAGTCCGGGAGGATCCCACATGCCGCGGAGCAGCTGCGCCCGTGAGCCATGGCCACTGAGCCTGCGCGTCCGGAGCCTGTGCTCCGCAACGGAAGAGGCCACAAAAGTGAGAGGCCCGCGTACCGCAAAAAAAAAAAAAAAAAAAAAAAAAGCCAAACTCCTGTAAATAAATTTTTAAATGACAGACAATTCGATAGAAAATTGGACAAAAGATATGAAATGGGGAGTTCATAGAAGGGGAGTGTACCTTAAGTGATTAATTCATATATACAAGGTTGCTCATCTTTGTTATTAATCAGTGAGATGTGTGTTAAAATAATGCGACATTTCATATCTACCAACTGGAAAAAAATTAATCTCTTTATGGATTGTGAGACAGGATTTTATTTTTCCTACAGGGAAAATCAAATTTCCCAGCACCATTTATTGAAGTTCATCTTTTCCGCATTGATTATTAATAGCCTCTCGATCATTTAAGTTCCCATGTATGCTAAGATCTGTATTTGGACTTTTGATTCTGCTCTATTGACCCCCTTGTCTATCCTTGCATCCATAACACATTGTCGGAATTACTAAGCTTTTTTTTTTAAAATTTCATTTATTTTTGGCTGTGTTGGGTCTTCACTGCTGCACGCGGGCTTTCTCTAGTTGTGGTGAGTGGGGGCTACTCTTTGTTGCGGTGCGCGGGCTTCTCATTGCAGTGGCTTCTCTTGTTGTGAAGCACAGGCTCTAGGTGCGCGGGCTTCAGTAGTTGCGGCATGCGGGCTCAGTAGTTGTGGCTCATGGGCTCTAGAGCACAGGCTCAGTAGTTGTGGCACACGAGCTTAGTTGCTCCGCGGCATGTGGGATCTTCCCGGGCCAGGGATCGAACCCGTGTCCCCTGCATTGGCAGGCGGATTCTCAACCACTGCGCCACCGGGGAAACCCTGAATTACTAAGCTTTATGATAATTCTTAACATGTCCTTTTGTTTTTATTTATATATATTTTTACAATTACCTTGGTTATTCTTGGACTTTCACTTTTCCATATGAACTTTAGAATCAATATGTCTATTATCATATGCCAAAACTTAGACAGAGAAACTTACGGATTGCACTTTTTCTTCTTTTCCTCCCCATAGGCAAGGTTCTTACAGGCCTTGATGCATATTTCTAAAGAACGAGTTCTGAAGCAGTAGCGAATGGCAAGTTCTATCTCTCCAGTGACATTTGCGTTGTCAAAATTGCCCATCTCTGTACAAGTGCTGTTAATGCTAATTAAACTTCCCTGAAATCAAGAATGACAGATATAATGTTACTTCACAGTTAATCAATGTTTTTGCAGTTCTGCTTTCAAGATAGCAAATAAATCAAAATTTATAGAGCATGCGTCCTGACTCATGGTAAGTTAGTAACACACCAGCCAGCTTGTACTTTGCAAAATAAGTTGCCACACACTCTGTCTTAAGGAGACGAGGAGTCCTCAGAAGGGCCTGTCTTGCCCAGATACGGTGTTTGCCTAGCAGTACGGGTTGCGCAGTCTCATTCTTGAACACAGACCACTTGGGAAGCAGCAGACTATCTCCCGTGCAGTTCTGCAAAGCTAAATCTCCAGGGGCAGATAATAACCCCATGGCAGGAAGAGCCCTGGGGAGAGCAGCGCGATGCCGGGGGCCGAAGGACCGGGATCAGAGGGTGCTGGACTCAGAGTCCAAGTGGGAAAATCAGTCCTGTTCTCACCGGGTTATGGTGAGGCGTACATGGACGACAGTACGTACGATATGCAAAGACAACAATAAATTGTGTTTAAATTTTTAATGGGTCCCCAGAATGACCAGCAGAACTACCACCGTAAGTTAGGGCACCCTAAGCTGAGGTGATGTGGAGAAGTAGCGCAAGTGACAGAACCAACCGCCTCATCACTGTTAAATTTGCTTAGGAATTTGCCACCCTGTGCGTGCAACCAATCTCAGTGACGACTCTATAGACAGAGGGAACCCCACGTGATTCCCACTTTCCCAACTGGTTCCTCGACACCGTAAAACATCCCGGAAACAAGCTAAGAAGAAAGCACGAGTCTCTCTCACTAGAGAGAGATCAAAACAAAACCAACTTAGAGGGCCCCGAACCTGAACTAGCTCATGCCAAGAACCCAACCACGTTCACCACACCCAGTCACTGGCCCTGAAAAATGTTATCCACCAACAACACCCATGCAACTGTTGGGAGGGGAAACAGTTTTTAAATTTCACACACCCGGAAAGGCGTGGAGTGGTGAGACCGCGCGAAAAGAGTGCAGACAGAAGGTGACTTGGCAAGAGGTGTGAGCTGCTTACGAAAAGCTGAAGGTAGGTGTTAAAAGTTCCGATAATTAACCTGCACTCATCACGGGACTCCACCCCGGGCTACGTCGGACTAAACTGTACTACACCAACTCTTGTGCCAAGAACAAGTAGAAAACTGAATTGAACGACAAGCAGCTTGAAGGCACTGTAGAGCTACCGGGACCGCCAGGGTGCCAGGGTCCACGATACCAAAGAGGCGCGCAGTCAGGGGAGCCTGACGTCCTGGCTGTTTCCCTCTGAGGCATCTGTCGGTAGGTGAGCAGTACAGGCGGAAAGGCTGTGAGGCTCCGGAGCTGGGCAGTGACCAACCCAAGTGCTGGGGGCTGTGAAGGAGTACAGAACTTGAGGAGAAAAGGGAGACGCACTAGGCGAGAGTGATGCTCAAGGCTGCTTTTCCCCTCAAGGTCTTTGCTGAGTTGGCAGCCGATGCTAAGAGGCTGAGTAGCTTAAAAACACCTTCGGAAGTTTCGCCTTACTAGAGAGAAGAAACGAGTTCAGGCCCACCACAGAGGAGGGGCCTGGTAAAAGTCCAGACCCTCAGCTGGGACCCCTCAAAGGCTTTCCTCCTGGGAGTCCGAGTGCCCTGGAAGCGGACCAGTCCTCCCAGAGGCTGAAACTCAGCTCTGAATGAGCTCAGTACCGGATGGGCAAAGACTCCTGGCCTCCACCCTGGCGGTGCGCTGGAGCAAAAGCAAGTCTCCCTGAAGGACGGTCACATCCATCTCTCCCATTCGGCTGGAGCTCGAGGACAGCAGGGACCCTGCATGTTTCTGCCCTCTATCAAATCTCCAGCGCCAGCTCAGAGCCTGGCTCATGGTAAATCCTCAAGAAACATTTATGAAATGAATAAAGAAAGCGCATGAAGTATTTTCATTTAAAAAGTTGTCTCTGTAAATATTATGGCATGATGTGTTGTGTCCCTGTCCTGAAGGAGCAGTAGACTTGAGGTAAGAAGACTCGGGTGATAGTCCTGACCCTGGATGACTTTAGTTACACATCCCTTAACTGCAGATTCCAGAGGGAAAATATTTTAAAATAAAACTACATGGGAACTTCCCTGGTGGTCCAGTGGTAAGACTCTGCACTGCCAATGCAGGGGATCCAGGTTAGATCCCTGGTCTGGGAACTAAGTCCCACATGCTGTGTGGCATGGCCTAAAGATATTAAAAAAAACAAAAACAAAAACAAAAAAAGCAAAAAAACCTACATGTAGGCACATCATAAAAAAAATTGCTGAGAATCCAGGACAAAGAGAGAAAACTTAAAAGCAAAGGCAAAAAAGCTATGTTAACTTCCATGGAAGAAACAATAAGGGCAGGAGAGGGTGGGGTGCAAGCACTGCTGGGGAGACCGGCATCTTCTGTTCGGGTGGGGAAGGAGAGTCGTGTGGGTGCAGACTCGAAGAGGTTAATTTTGGTATCAGGAGGATTAGGGAATTCCAGGCTTGCTCTTTTTTTTTAAGAAGTGGGAAGGGAGGTTTATTTGTTAAGAATGAGGAAGAAACGTGGGGAGAAGTTTTGAAAAGAGGTTTAAAATGACCGAAGAAGGTGTGAAACTGATTGTTGTGAGAGCAGAAACCTGAGTCGCCCAGAGAAACACATCAGGATGGCTGGCACTGTGCGTGCATTTGGAGCTGGTGACACAACAGGGCAGACCTAATCCCATGCACTCACACTGGGCATTAGGTCTGCCCTACCGTGTGCACAGCTGTTCAGGTGCAGGTACAGAGAAGGTGCACAGCTGGCTCATCTAGCTTGGCGTCCAGAATTAGAAAGCATCCAGGAAGCACTAAAAGTACTCATCCTTCATTTTATAAGATAAGCAGAGGTCAAGACAGGTTGAGAACACATTCATAGTAGGGGACATTAACACCCCACTTTCTCCAATGGACAGATCATCCAAAATGAAAATAAATAAGGAAACACAAGCTTTAAATGACACATTAAACAAGATGGACTTAATTGATATTTACAGGACGTTCCATCCAAAAACAACAGAATACACTGTCTTCTCAAGTGCTCATGGAACATTCTCCAGGATGGAGCATATCTTGGGTCACAAATCAAGCCTTAGTAAATTTAAGAAAATTGAAATCGTATCAAGTATCTTTTCCAACCACAACGCTATGAGACTAGATATCAATTAAAGGAAAAAAAATTGTAAAAAATACAAATACATGGAGGCTAAACAATACACTACTTAATAACCAAGAGATCACTGAAGAAATCAAAGAGGAAATGAAAAAATACCTAGAAACAAATGACAATGAAAACATGACGACCCAAAACCTATGGGATGCAGTAAAAGCAGTTCTAAGAGGGAAGTTTACAGCAATACAATCCTACCTCAAGAAACAAGAAACATCTCAAATAAACAACCTAACCTTACACACATAAAGCAATTAGAGAAAGAGGAACAAAAAACCCAAAGTTAGCAGAAGGAAAGAAATCATAAAGATCAGATCAGAAATAAATGAAAAAGAAATGAAGGAAACAATAGCAAAGATCAATAAAACTAAAAGCTGGTTCTTTGAGAAGATAAACAAAATTGATAAACTATTAGCCAGACTCATCAGGAAAAAAAGGGAGAAGACTCAAATCAATAGAACTAGAAATGAAAAATGAGAAGTAACAACTGACACTGCAGACATACAAAGGACCACTGGAGATTACCAGTAGCAACTATATGCCAATAAAATGGGACAACCTGGAAGAAATGGACACATTCTTTGAAAAGCACAACCTTCTGAGACTGAACCAGGAAGAAATAGAAAACATAAACAGACCAATCACAAGCACTTAAATTGAGACTGTGATTAAAAATCTTCCAACAAACAAAAGCCCAGGACCAGATGGCTTCACAGGCAAATTCTATCAAACATTTAGAGAAGAGCTCACACCCATCCTTCTCAAACTCTTCCAAAATATAGCAGAGGAAGGAACACTCCCAAACTCATTCTACGAGGCCACCATCACCCTGATACCAAAACCACACAAAGATGTCACAAAGAAATATCAGGCCAATATCACTGATGAACATAGAAGCAAAAACCCTCAACAAAATACTAGCAAACTGAATGAACCAGCACATTAAAAGGATCATACACCCTGATCAAGTGGGGTTTATCCCAGGAATGCAAGGATTCTTCAATATACGCAAATCAATCAATGTGATAAACCATATTAACAAACTGAAGGAGAAAAACCAGATGATCACTTCAATAGATGCAGAAAAGGCTTTCAACAAAATTCAACACCGATTTATGATAAAAACCCTCCAGAAAGTAGGCATAGAGGGAACTTACCTCAACATAATAAAGGCCATATATGACAAACCCACAGCCAACATTGTTCTCAATGGTGAAAAACTGAAACCATTTCCACTAAGATCAGGAACAAGACAAGGTTGTCCACTCTCACCATTATTATTCAACATAGTTTTGGAAGTTTTAGCCACAGCAATCAGAGAAAAAAAAGAAATAAAAGGAATCCAAATTGGAAAAGAAGTAAAGCTGTCACTGTTTGCAGATGACATGATACTATACATAGAGAATCCTAAAGATGCCACCAGAAAACTACTAGAGCTAATCAATGAATTTGGTAAAGTAGCAGGATACAAAATTAGTGCACAGAAATCTCTTGCATTCCTATACACTAATGATGAAAAATCTGAAAGAGAAATTAAGGAAACACTGCCATTTACCATTGTAACAAAAAGAATAAAATACCTAGGAATAAACCTACCTAAGGAGACAAAAGAGCTGTATGCAGAAAATTATAACACACTGATGAAAGAAATTAAAGATGATATAAACAGATGGAGAGACATACCATGTTCTTGGATTGGAAGAATCAACACTGTGAAAATGACTATACTACCCAAAGCAATCTACACATTCAATGCAATCCCTATCAAACTACCAATGGCATTTTTCACAGAACTAAAACAAAAAATTTTACAATTTGTATGGAAACACAAAAGACTCCGAATAGCCAAAGCAATTTTGAGAAAGAAAAACGGAGCTGGAAGAATCAGGCTCCCAGGCTTCAGACTGTACTGCAAAGCTACAGTAATCAAGACAGTATGGTACTGGCATAAAAACAGAAATATAGATCAATGGAACAGGATAGAAAGCCCAGAGATAAACCCACACACATATGTTCACCTTATTTTTGAAAAAGGAGGCAAGAATATACAATGGAGAAAAGACAGCCTCTTCAATAAGTGGTGCTGGGAAAACTGGACAGCTACATGTAAAAGAATGAAATTAGAACAGTCCCCAACACCACACACAAAAAAATAAACTCAAAATGGATTAAAGACCTAAATGTAAGGCCAGACACTATAAAACTCTTAGACGAAAACATAGGCAGAACACTCTATGACATAAATCACAGCAAGATCCTTTTGGACGCACCTCCTAGAGAAATGGAAATAAAAACAAAAATAAATAAATGGGACCTAATGAAACTTAAAAGCTTTTGCACAGCATGGAAACCATAAACAAGACAAAAAGACAACCCTCAGAATGGGAGAAAATATTTGCAAATGAAGCAAGTGACAAAGGACTAATCTCCAAAATGTACAAGCAGCTCATGCAGCTCAATATCAAAAAAAAAAACAAACAACCAACCCAATCCAAAAATAGGCAGAAGACCTAAATAGACATTTCTCCAAAGAAGATATACAGATTGCCAACAAACATATGAAAGGATGCTCAACATCACTAATCATTAGAGAAATGCAAATCAAAACTACAATGAGGTATCACCTCACACCAGTCAGAATGGCCATCATTTAAAAATCTACAAACAATAAATGCTGGAGAGGGTGTGGAGAAAAGGGAATCCTCTTGCACTGTTGGTGGGAATGTAAATTGATACAGCCACTATGGAGAACAGTATGGAGGTTCCTTAAAAAACTAAAAATAGAACTACCATATGACACAGCAATCCCACTACTGGGCATATACCCTGAGAAAACCATAATTTAAAGAGTCATGTACCACAATGTTCACTGCAGCACTATTTACTATAGCCAGCACATGGAAGCAACCTAAGTGTCCATCGACAGATGAATGGATAAAGAAGATGTGGCACATATATACAATGGAATGTTACTCAGCTATAAAAAGAAATGAAATTGAGTTATTTGTAGTGAGGTGGATGGACCAAGAGTCTGGCAGGACAGGATAATGACGCAGACGTAGAGAATGGACTTGAGGACACGGGGAGGGGGAAGGGTAAGCTGGGACGAAGGGAGAGAGTAGCATTGACGTATATACACTACCAAATGTAAAATAGATAGCTAGTGGGAAGCAGCCTCATAGCACAGGGAGATCAGCTCGGTGCTTTGAGACCACCTAGAGGGATGGGATAGGGAGGGTGGGAGGGAGCCGCAAGAGCGAGGAGATATGGGGATATATGTATACGTATAGCTGATTCACTCTGTTATAAAGCAGAAACTAACACACCATTGTAAAGCAATTAGACTCCAATAAAGATGTAAAAAAAAAAAAAAAAAGGTTGAGACCCACCCAAAAACTGCAGGGCAAATCAGAAGTAGAGCTGGAAGCGGGCCTTTGTTCTTATCCCTTGGGCCATCGACTAATGGTAGTGTCTCTGAGTAATTCAACTGCTATCTGCTTGGCCAGGGAAAGTGCAGCCTCAGATAATGAGAGGACTGCAGAGCACGTCCTTTGGTCTACCGCATTCCCTCAGAGATAACTTAGGACTTCTCCACCACTGCCCTGGGACGGTTTTTTCTGCTTCTATTTTCCCTGTAGACAGAGCAGAATCTTCAAGCAAGTTGAACCTTTGAGCAGCAAATGGGGTTAATCAAGAGGTCCCAGCCCAGAAGAACAACTAAGAACTCAGCCTGACTTTATTAGAGCCATGGGCTCTGTCTGGTTGTGAAAGAAAAGTGAATCTGAGCAAAAGCGAAGGAGAACTACTTCAGTCAGGCAGGGAGCATTCAGCGACTTTCTCTGAAGGTCACGAGTTATCTATTATAACCGTAAGCAAGGCCTGATGCCCTTTGATTTTACAAAAGCAGACATCAAGGAAAGTCAACTGAAGCCACAGCTATACTAAAAATACATAAATAAATCTTGATCCACAAGAGCATGCGGAGAGCATTACTGCAGGGAGGTCAGATGGCCACTGTTTATCAACGTTTACGCACAATAAATGTTTTTGAAACCTCAAAGTTCTTTGATAATTGCAATACTGTTTTCAAACAAACATGGTCGAACCTTAAATATTATAGCATTCAGATGATGTTTTCGAGAGATAGACCTCTAAGAGGTCACTTCAATATAATTGTCTATTATTTACTCTGGTTTTCGCTCTTAATAAAAAATAGATTAATATGAGTATATAGCTAAATACAATACTCTTTTTTAAAAAGTCACCGCAACCAGAGATGTTCAGAAATACTAAAGGAAAGGGGAAGTTTCCAAAACCCCAATGAGTGCTGTGAGCAGGGGCAGTGAACGCTTTGAGCCGCTCCCCACTTAGTAGTGGCCCAAATGCCACATCTCAAATCGATGTTTAAGAGAAACAACTAGGGAGTTGGATTGTTACTTCAAAGATTAAAAACCCTTCCATCATCCAAGCTCCTGCCCATCCGTGTGCAAGGAACTCCGATGTGTATGCCCGGCATGTGGTCACTTCACCAGTCACAGTGTCTTCACTGTCAGCGAAAATGCCAATTGCATGAAAACATGGACATAAATGCATTCCTTTTCAGATTTTTTAAAACACAGAAGTGAAGGCAAAATGGAAACGCAGACAGGAACTCTAATGATTTTTCCCCCCAGGGAATCGGTAAAAAATTACCACTCTACCAAGTTCTAGCTCCTAATGACTGGAGGGTTTTTTTTGGTTTTTTTGTACGTCTTTTTTAAAAAAAAACACGAATTGGGGTTTTTCTTCTCACAAACACATGTTTATGGAGAAGATACAGAAAATACAGATAAGACAAAAAAATATTTAATAAAAAAGCATAAGCCCACCATTCTCAACCTCTTGGTATGATCCTTTCAGTTGTTTTACAGTGTCTACAGTATAATCATTTTGGTTTTATAAATATGGGCTACTATATACTATTTTGTAACTTGATATCTTTATCAATTTCCACATTAATATTCTTTAACCACATTAATAGTTGCAAGGTATTCCTCTGAATAAATGCACCATAATCTATTTAACCATTGCCCTATTTTAGACATTTCTGGCTATTTTCAATGTTTCAAAATTTAAGAAGATTATAAACAATGCTGTCTTTGACATCCACATATACACAGTTCTGGCAACGTTCATGATGATTCTTAAAGAATATTTCCTGTAACTAAAATATCTGGATTAAAGAGAACATGCATTTTAAAGCCTTTGATGTGCATCGCTGGTTGCCCTCCAGCTCACCGCAGCAGTTCACATGAACACCTGCCTCTCCCACGTGCTGGCCAGCAGTAAACCGTGCCACGTTTTTTGTCTTAAGATTTTTTTTTTTGATGTGGACCATTTTTTTTTAAAGTCTTTATTGAATTTGTTACAGTATTTCTTCTGTTTTCTGTTTTGGTTTTTTGGCTATGGGGCACGTGGGATCTTAGTTTCCCGACCAGGGATCGAACCCGCACCCCCTGCACTGGAAGGCGAAGTCTTAACCACTGGACCGCCAAGGAAGTTCCTGTGTCACTTTTTAAATTTGCTAAAATGGTCCCCAAATAGCACTTGCTTTAATTTCGTACTCATTTAACTACTCAGGAAGTTGAGTGTTTCCCCTATTTATTGGCCATCTGTATTCCTACTTTTGTAATAAGCAGAGACTTAATAAGCTTTTTCTAGCCTCAACTTCCTGTTTCTCAGAGAATATAAGTGTCTCTCAGAAGAGAAGGCAACATCTTTGGGCAAGAAACAAAACGTATTTGCTTTGTGGGAGTTTAGTTTCCTTAAACAAACACTGCTTCAGACTAAGGGGAACAGGTTCAGATTGAATATGTAATAATTCAATCTCATGGTGATAAATGTTCAGGGCACAAATCAGAGAAGAGTTTAGAAGAAAGGGAGTTGAGAGAGCCGGGTTGAATTTGCACTATAGTTTGGAGGTACTTCCCTAAGAAACAGTCTGAGTAAGATGCATACACTCGCCACATCCTCTTACCCGAGCATCCTTCCCGACGACTCTGAAAGATCTTCTAGGTGTGGATCAGCCCCAAGTGAGCAGAGCTGAACCAGGGTGTGGGGGGCAGTTTAAGAGTTCAACAACTCCCCTGGGATAAGACAGAAGACCTGGGCTTTGACTCACAGTCAGAGTTCTGCAGTGACTGCGTGACCTTAGCAAGTTACGTAACCTCCATGAGCCTCAGTTTTCCCATTTGTGAAATGGGATAATAGCATTTATTATTATCCCATTTCCATGGACAAGATCCTTGTGAGAATGATTGGGAGGCGAAGCTCCTAGCTCTGCAGTTAGCACACAGTAGGCTTTCAATAATAGCTCTGATAGGAATGAATCCAACCATGTCACAAATATTTATGGAGTGTCACTGAAGGGTCAGGCACCGCGCTGGGCACCTGGGTATTACAACAAATGATAAACCACAGGTAAGCTAATTATATAGCTGTAGAAGGTGATAAGAATGAACAGAGAGCAGGTGAAGGCAAGGCGGGCAGGGCAGGGGGTAGACCTCCTGAGAAGGTGACTTTGGAGCAAAGACTTGGAGGGAGGGAGGGAGGGAGGGAGGGAGGAAGCCTGGTGCCTGGGAGAGGGAACCACCCCAGGAATGCCCGGGGCAGGCATGAGTCTGGCTGTTCTAGGACCAGTGCAGCTGAGCGGAATGAGCAAGGGGGCAGGTGTGGACGGTGCGCAGCTCGTGCAGGGCACCGTGGAGCACTGTGGGGCGGATCCTAGCCCACGTCCCTGCCGCCGCATTGGTTTCTGGGCCTTGAAGGAGCTTAGAGGCCAGTCTAGCAGACTGTGGACAGTTTGGGCTCCCTGGGAAGGAGGGTTTAGCCTCATCCTCCCGGATCAGCCTTACAAAGGCTCGAGCTAGCTGGAGTCTTTGGAGCCCGTATGTTACCTGGGGAGGAAGCAAACCTTCCCATGGATCTCAGAGAGGCTCCCAGAGGCCACTCCTATGCTTCGCCTGTCTGTACCCACCGCGGGGTTCAACCCTAGGACAGAACGTTCGGGAGCCGCCCTTGCTTACTTCCCCCTCGGGGAAGCATTTCCTCAGTGCTTTCACCTTTCTCAACTATTCTCCACTATAAACACCGAGGAAGGTGCTGAGTCATCCTCCAACACCAGCGCTCCGAGATACCACCCCAGACTCTCATGACCTTAGGGCATCCAAGAAGCGGAGGGTAACTCCGTCTGGCTCTGCTAGGACCGCTGTGCGACCCAGGACAGGAGGCTGCCCTCAGCACGAGTTGGGAAGGGCCCACGAGAGGAGCTGTGTGAACAGCTACTGCCTTGGACAGCACAGTCCTAGACTGTTCAAGAATTCTTAACAAACACCATACTTTACTCGGGTTTGAAACTGCCAGGGCTCAACCTGCGTGTTTCTGAAACCTCACCGTGCATATGAATCTCCTAGGGCTCTTGTTAAATTGTAGGTTCGACTCCAGCAGGCCTGGGGTAAGGCTGGAGATTCCGGTTTCTGACAAGCGCCCAGGTGGCGCCAGTGCTGCTGGGTCCCACATTCTGAGTAGTGAGTGTGCAGAGCAGGGGTCTTTCATGGAGGCAGGAGACAGTGGCTGGAGCCAACAGATGGGCTGGAGCTGCTGGCATTTAGTGCATTGAATCAAGGATGTCAGCTATTCTTCAAGGTCTAGCCTGCTTCTGCCGTGACTTCTGAATACTCGACTGGACATTCGTGGAGATTGGGGAAGTTTGTCTGACGTGCACACCATGTTCCACTAAAACACAACCCCAAGGAACAGAAAGGTTAAAGTACTAGCTCTGGACCACACTCCTTGCCCCTAAAGGAGCTGGAAGGTGAACCAAGACGTTGGTTTCTAGAAGCTGAGCTCTTAACCACTGTATTACGCCACGGAATATGAGCATTCATTTGATTCCCAAGGCAATCCAGTGAAATGAACAACTCTTCAGACTTCCCTGGCGGTCCAGGGGTTAAGGCTCCGCGCTTCTAATGCAGGGGGCGCTGGTTCGATCCCTGGTTGGGGAACTAGGATCCCACATGCTGTGCGGTATTGCCAAAAAAAAAAAAGAACAACTTTGAATCCATCTCCTTGATGAGGACTCTGAAGTTTAGGGAGTCCTTACGATTGTTTAAGATCATTGACTAAGTCAAAGACCCATGACTGTAACTGAAGCCTCCACGGCCCCTCACCCAAGGCTCCACCTAACATATCAAGCACATATCACATGTTTAGGCACAGAGTAAACATTCATTCAATGTTTTTGAATAATGAATAAAGTAATAAAAAGGCCTGCCTATGAACAGACACTACATTTAAAACACCACAAAGCAATCTCAAAAAAAAAGAGGAGCAAAGTTGGAAGACTTTACTCAACTTCAAGACTTCCTACAAAGCTACGGTAATCATGTCAGTGTGGCCTTGGCATAAGGACAAAGAGATCATTGGAGCACAAAAGAGAACCTAGGAAAACATCCACATTTATATGGTCATTTGATTTTTAACAAAGACACCAAAGTCAATGGAAAAATGAGTCTTTTTTTTTTTTTTAAATGGTGCTGGAGGGGACTTGCCCGGTGGTCCAGTGGTTAAGACTCTGCACTTCCACTGCAGGGGGGTGCAGGTTCGATCCCTGGTTGGGGAACTAAGATCCCACATGCCACGAGACATGGCCAAAATAAATAAAATAAATAATAAATGGTGCTGGAATAACTGTGTATTCATATGGGGAAAAATGAACCTCAGTCTGTACCTTACACCATTCACAAAAAGGAATGAGCTGCAGCATGGACCACACATAAAAGCTAAACTTTTATAAAGCTTCTAGAAGAAAACATAGGAGAATATCTTCATGACTTATGGGTAGATAAGACAGAGAAGTAACCATGAAAGAAAAATCTGACGAATCAGACTTCATCAAAACTGAACACTTCTCATCCAAAGACACCACTACTTATTATCAATTACTCTCTGTATGAATGAAAATGTTCACAGTAAGATGTAAAAAAGAAAACCACCATCAGAGTACAGCAAGGTTTTTCCCAGCTCTCAAGCTAAGTAAGATATCACCTCTGCGCTCTATGTTCCACTCCAGTTTATCCCACAAGACAACACGGCACTCGTGTCGCCTAACAATCCAATTTGACGTCATGGCAACAATCACACGTCACATGTCAAGGATATCAGATAAGACTCACGTGTCTCAAGCCTCCTGAGAATAAAGTGTTGGGCACTGGACTGGATGAGATACCCTCTTGCTTCAAAACAGGGCTAGTAGGGCATCTGGGACTCTCTTGATTAAGAGGATTCAAAATATCCGGTGCGCTGACCTTCTGAAAAAGAAAACAGAGAATTAGCATAGTACAGTCTGCATCCCAGTTTGAGTTTGTTCAAATGTGATGACTTCAGCAAGCATGGCCTGCATGTCACTAATATGCAAACTTCCGGGTGCCGAGTAAGAGGCCACACTTCCGTTTGGATAAATGCCTACACACACGGGGCCCCAAGACAGACATCACCAAGCTTTGGGACATTCATGAACAGTGATGGGTGGGTTACTTACGGATTAGTACAAGTCTTAAAGAAACTGATGTCCACATTTGACCTTATTAATGATGCAGGCATTTAATCACATGAAATACAGTATTCAGCCTGACAGCCTCTAATGTGCTCATAAAAAAAGGAAAAATCAAAATGTGTCTCTAAATTTTATAAAAATATTTTTTTAATAGTTGGCACTTATATAACATGTACATCTTGTGCTTTCTAATATGGTAGCCACTAGCCACATGGGGCTATTTAAATTCCAATCAGTTAAAATCAAATAAAATAAATTCAACTCCTTGGTTACACTAGACACATTTCAAGTGCTCAGTAACCACATGTGGCAGTGGCAGGAAAGTTCTGTCGGACAGCGCTAGTACAGAGCAGGGAGGTAAACCTCATCCTGGTCGAAAAGACAAAGTTTCCAAATCGAGACTTTAGGTTTTGACATTGGGTTGGAAGCAGAACTTGGAAATATAAACAGCTGCACTATGCTCATAATTTTCAGGAATAAAAAGCTAAGACTATTACAGAACAAATGAAAGACGTGATTACCTCTAGATTATTTTCATGCTCTCAATTCCCAGAACTCAACTCAATTCTATCAGACATTTGTTAAGCAACACTCTATTCAATGTGCCGCTGCTCTACGTCCTGGGAGTGGGAAGAAGCTGGGGGGTGGGGGGGCGGGAAGGAGGAGAAGATGCTTGTCTGCCCTCCACAGGCTCACTAGCTAATCAGAAATATGCACCATTAAAATGGAAGTATGAGCCACGTCAACGGGAAAGAGTGGGAGGCCTTATGCAGAAGAGGCACCTGGGATGGTCTTCAGTGGGAGTGTGACCCGAGTGGGTGTCAAGGGCTGGCTGGGGAAAGACCCAAAGGTAAGGCATCCCGAGTGGAGGGGCTGTTGTGATGGTCAGGTATAGAGCATGTTCCTAGACCTGCTAGAGGCCAAAGCAACTGCAGAGACACAAGAGGCCTGGCAGAGACTCGGACGCGAGATCACACACGCACAGTGATGCGTGATGTCGTCCAGAGGACAGGTAGCTCGGGGACACTAAAGCGTGGGCACAGGGAGGAGACATAGGGCTGGAGGAGCCGGAGATCCAAAGGGAGGATTTCAGAAATGAAGGTGTTAGAAAAGGTTTTTCGTATAGTTCAAAAGCCCGTGTGCTACACCTACTGAAGTCTGCGCACCTAGAGCCCGTGCTCCGCAACAAGAGAAGCCACCGCAATGAGAAGCCCGTGCACCGCCAGTGTCCCCCGCTCGCTGCAACTAGAGAAAGCCCGTGCGCAGCAACGAAGACCCAACACAGCCAAACATAAATAAATTTAAAAAGTATTAAAAAAAGATGTACTCTTCATACTCCAACCCTATAATTATTTAGCATTTATAGATCATGCCATGATTACTGAGTACATTATAAACATTTAGCTAAATTTCTCTTTGAAACAGCCGTATCCTCAAGTGGGGAGAAAGAATGGCTACAAAGTCATGAGCACGTCCTGCCAAGCGTGTGGTGGTGAAGTGGCCACACACTGGACAGAGGGTCTACACAGTGGAGGCTCTCTAGCCACGGCCCCCCCAGTTCGTCCTCACTTCTACCCTTGAGCACCACCAGCCCTTCAGAGAACCCTGCACTCGTCCAGCAGGCCCATTCCACTGCACGGCAGCCCGGGAGGGTGATACCACAGATGCCACGTTACGTCAGCTCCAGAACGGCAGGAGCTATGCCTACAGATACTTGGGATGTCCCAGCGTGTGGCACATGACGCCAGAAGTGGGAACCGTGCCAGTCTGCAAACGTTGCTGGCATCTCCTGGCAGGCGTTACAGGAATGGTCCCTAGAGCAGGCTCCACCTGGCCCTGCCACCCTGACCACGTTCCCTCTGGGTCATCTCTCAGCCCCAGAATCCCCATCTTTAATGGGACAGTAACAGCACAGACCTCACAGGGTTCTGTTCCTAGCTCCACCTTTTACAAGCTATTGCTATGAGACAAGGTGGGTAACCTCTCACTAAAACTCAGGTTCTAGACCTTTACCACGGGAGTAACTTTGTAAGTATGAAATGTAGTAAAGTAGGTGACAAACGCTCCATCGTGCCCAGAACACGGTGCCGCCTAAACGCACACAGACCCTCTCCTCCATCCACTGATTCAGGGACAGCAGGTAGGGCGGTGGAGACGACAGGAACTCACTTGTCTGCACCTGAGGGTCTCAAAGACCTTCCGTGTACACATCATGCACTCTCCAAGCCCTGCTCTTACAGTGAGGTCCGAGGACCGCGGCAGCGTTGCCTGCTCACCGGCGAGTGCCTTAGAAACACACCTGAGATCCTGCATCTCATGCCCATCCCAGATCTACCGACTCGGAATCTGTATTTCAACAAGATCCCCAAGTGACTCACATACGCATTAAAGCGGAGAATCGCTGCTCCAGAGTTCGCCCTCCAGACTAATACTGCCCACCATTTCTGGTTATGTCACCAGGTCCATGTGACAATCTCCCTAAGCCTCAGTAAGAGTAAACAGGGTCACATGCACTACCCACCTCGAGGGGTGGTGTGAGGGTAAAGAGAGAGCCCAGGTAAAGCTTTTAGCAAGAGCCTGGCACATAGTAACAAGTGCTGGTAATTGAGGTTTATATTTAGATAACTTACGTAGCAGTTTAGCTGCTATGTATATCTCAGGGCATCTTTACAAGATCACTGTGCTGCTCTGGGCAAAACAGGTATTATCACCTTCATTCCCTGGGGGGAGGGGGGCAGGGGGTATTCGGAGGCTCAGGGAGTTCAAGTGATGTGATGGGGATGGAGGCTGGATTTAGCATCTTGAGAGCATGTGGAAGTCCCAGCAGGAGAGTAAGGCTGTGCTCACCCGCTTGCCTACACAACAGTCTGTCTGGGGACATCCTGAATAGAGCCCACTGCTGCAGAAGAGGGCATTTGTCCTGTCCAGCTAACCAAAGCTGTCACACCAACCCTGAAAACAGCCAGGTGGTGGCACCTGCCACAGCCAGGTCACCTCAGCTGGACTAGAACCCAGGTTTTCTGACCCTGAAGTCCGCTTCCCCTCACACTCCAGTGCATCTGCTTCTGGCTCGGTCAATCCTGGTGGAAAGAGTAATCCTTTCCCTAAAGACCTTTATTAGGTGAGATCTCTTACAGTTTAGGTACCTGGAGCGTCTCCCTCACGATCACACCTGAACGTGCAGCGTTTATGGTTTCAATAGTTTCAATCAGAGATCGGGACAGATTTTAACCAGAGGTTATTGGAAGCAGGACATAGGACAGAACGAGTGTATCCACAGACCAGGAATAACTGGGCACATTGCAGGCCTGCCTTTGCCTTTCGTGTGGCCTTGAAGCCAGCAGGGAGCTTCGGGGGTCACATGGAAGCCCTGGGGGCTTGGAAGGAGGTGGAAGCCTTTCCCTGTTCTGAACCACTTTCCAAATTCAATGAAATTGAACTGTAACCCTCATTTGGTCTGTACCCATACCCCAGCCAATGGACGGGTTTTTAAGTACGTTTTTCAGACTGCTTGCTGGTTAACTATGAAGTAAAAGCATGAAGAAACCTATGGAGAAAACGGGCAGAAGGTGATCTTGGGGCGGCCGGAGGCCTGGGATACCCTGGTGGTGACGTTGACCGCGGTGTCGGACTGGCTTCTCCTCTCCGACCGGCCCTCACACTGCCTGGGACCCACAGCTGGGCGTTGCTTGTCAGAGGTCATGTCGTTCTGCGACTTGGAGAGTTCTAGAAAATCAATACAAGGATGACAGGTGGGAGCGTGCAGCTCTGCCAGGACCTGTGGGAACCCTCCTCCGGGATTCCTGCACCCCAAGCTCTGGGGCCAGGAGGAGAGTCCCCAACACCACGCTGGACCCGGGGCACCTGCACAGGACCGAGGGGCTGGATCCTGAACGTGGGTGACTGTGTGTCCCCACATCTCTGCAGGCGGAGCCACCGTCAGGGTGGGGTTCACGGGCGACCTCCCGACCCAGGTTACTCTGCATTCAGGGCACATGTCCCGAGTGTCCGGTTGTCCAAATGCAAAGAAGGCAGCCGAACAAACCAGCTGGTTTTTTACAAAGATTGTAAAACTAGATACCACATCTTGAGATGAAAGCAAGACTTGGGGTATCCTTATAACCATTTCGGGAAGCAAACCCTGAAAAGATGACTTAAAATTTTTCTTTTGCAGTATAATAGTCTAGAATAAAGATGAGTGAAGGGAAGAGGAAGGACCCACACACAGTGAGAGCCTCTCAAAGGTGAATGCATCCTTTAAAAAGAGATTCCTTTTCCCATGAGATCCTTGTCTCTATCTTGAAACTACCTTTAGAGTAGCGCCGTCCAACAGGGAGATAATACAGCTCACATATGTCATTTTAAATATTCTAGTAACCTCACTTTAAAAACTAAAAAGAGACAGGTAAAATTAATTTTAATACTATATTTCATTTAATGCAAAATATCCAATGTATTGTGAAAATATATAATCGATAGTAAAATTATTAATGAAAAATTTCACTCTTTTTTCGATACTAAGTTTCCGGAATTCAACGTGTATTTCACTCCGGCCCCATTTCAAGAGCCACGTGTGGTTAGAGGTTACCATATAGGACAGTGCAATCCAGAGCACGCCTGTCTTCCGATCCACCATGAGTCCTCAGGCTTTGCTATTTATTAGGCATCTCCCGCATGCACTGAGCAGGGGTAAGGCCGTGGATCATCTCTTTTCTCTAGAGGAGATCCTGCACGTGGCTCGCCAAAGCGCCCGGGTATTCATCTTTTCCCCCAAGATGTGTCAGAGCCCCTCCTCTCCGAGAGCAGTGCCAACCACACTGTTCTCAAGTCTACTGTCTGGAATCTTTGGGCATCCTTCTACACCAGGCAGCTAGAAAGGTCCCAACACACACCAGCCCTCAGAGCTGTCGCTGATGCAAATACAGGTGGAGAGGTGGAGGGGTGAAGGGCCCAGGGCTGGGCTTTCCCCAGGAGCCAGAGACAGAGAGTGGCCCTTCCCCAGCCAAGGTCACCGGCCAGGCCTTGGCCAGTGGGAATGGCTGGCCTGGACAGTGGTAGAAGAACCCCTGGAGAAGCATCCACTTACTTTTCATGTGGGTGGTGACAGACAGGAACAAATTTTCCACAGACTTATTAAATCCTTTAAACTGACCAAGTTCCTGGAACTAAAAGAGAAAGAGAAGGAGAGAGAATGAGAGTTATGTCTGATGACCTGTTTCCCCTGGCAGCCTCCAGGCCGCCAACCCCCAAACCCAGGCACGTGTGGGCGAGGGTGGGTGTGCGTTCTTGGGTTGTGTGCGGACGTGTGTGTGTCTGGGGCAGAGGGCACTGTCCTCTCTTCACTCAGCTTCTCTCCTCTGAGTTTTGACACCTGCATTAAAGGCAGGGGCATCACCATGGGGTTGTTGACAAGATAGCAACTACCTCATAGAAATAACAGCTGACACTTCATGGGCTCGAAGACTGTGCCACGTAAACTCCTGCTTCTTTAGCCTCCTTCTCTTAGGACCCCACCCCAGCTCTGCACAGAAGGGACGCCAATACAGGCAGAATGCACGTGACACAGGGCTGAGGGTGGTACCAGGGACAAGGTAAGCAGACTGGAGCCAATGGTTAGCTCCACCTCCCACAACAGAAGAGAGAAGCAAAAGGAAGAGAAACAACAGAAATGGGATCCCTCCCCTGTGCGAGTCTCATCCACCGACCCACCCATCCACCCATCCACCCATCCATCCATCCATCCACCCACCCATCCACCCATCCACCCACCCGCCCACCCACGCATCCACCCACCCGCCCACCCATCCATCCACCCACGCATCCACCCGCCCACCCACCCACCCATCCACCCACCCACCCCAGGAATATGTCTTGAGCACATCTGTGCTTGAGTAACTTCAGAGCACTTAAAATCTCTCTCTAGGAGAAAGTAGAGCAGAATTTTGAAGGTCACTCCGGGGTCTCAGTTTGAAATTGAAAAAAGAATACATATTCTCTCTCTCACCAGCAGACAGGTATATCCTCCTTTGTTCAGATATAGTTACTCCCCTTAATACACAGAGTAATAACAATGAAAATAATCAAGACCATGTGTTTCTATAGCACTTTACAGTTTCCAAGTACCAGCAGAGACGTTATTTTGTTAATTTCTCACACCACCCACGGGAGGTGAACCAGACGAGAAGAATTATTTCCACCTCCCAGGTGGAAGCCCAGGTAAGTCCCCCATGATCACACAGCTAACTTCCTTGGACGGAAACAGTCCTGGTCGTCTTTATGTTAGCGCCTACGAACCCTCAAAGACACACACGCACGTTTCCACAGATACTGCCAGGCCTGCGAATCACACACCTGTGCCTCAACCTGTATTTCCCTTTCCGCCCCCAGAGACCCCTGACACGTGGCAGCCCATCCAGAACCCCACGCTCAAGGGCACAGTTAGGGGAGAGAACCAACAAAATGACAAGAGTAAAAAGATGGGGATGCAGGGTGCAGGCGAGGACATGGGGTACAGGCAGCACATGCGTCCACTGACAGTGCGGGGGACGGGGGATGGTCCCATGGCCCCCAGAGCGTGATGGAAGTGCAGACACCAGGCAGGGCCCAGCACTCCCCAGCCTCCGATCGGGGCCCCCATTCTCTTGCCTTATGACCCACTCCAGCCACGGCTGGATCCCTTTGCCGTGAGGCTGAAGCTCGCAGGTTCCCCCTCTCCTCCTCTCGCATTTCCCCTTCCCAGGAGGCACACAGAACAGGCACGTTACCCTGCCAGGGCCGCCGCCGCACTGGCTTCCACTGAGAGGGGGTGGAGAAGAAGGAACCACGGAAATTTTGCTGCTGAGGAAAAATACAAGGGTAAGAAAGGAGATATGAGTCTTCAAATATTAGTCTTAGAAATACACAACATTTGTATTTATCCTATAATTCAAGTTCTCTGCCTTTTTTTTTTTTAAACACTGCCTCACTTTTCAGAAGAGGGGTCAGCAGCCTGCCTGGATCTGCTCTGCACAGGGCCTGATTCCCTGGGGGCTGGAATGTGGGAAATGGGCGTCATGTGGTCTAAGGTCTGGGCGTTGCACTCCATCTGTGTGCTGCAGAATAGCTGGGGTGCTCGGGACCGGCTCTGTGGAATCCGGGCTCCACACGTGTGTGCCGTGTGGCCTTGAGCGCCCTCTCAGTGGACACCATGCAGCAGAATTCCCCACATGTCATGGATGTAAAAACTGACCATAAGAGCAATTAGAAGCTTGTGCTAAGAGAAGTGGGGGTGGGGGTGGGGGGATGGAGTAAAAAAATGAAAAAGTCCTGAGATTGGAAAATCTCACCATGAGCAAGAAAAAAGCTGCTGGTGGAGAGCTTCCAGTAATACTGTAATAAATTCAGCACAGTCAGGTGTGTGAATTACTGCTATAGCTTCAGGACGGCTGGGCGTTCAGTAAAGTTACTGTGTCTCAGGCCAATATTCAAATCCACCAAGGTTTATTCCACAAATGTCTCCAAGGTGTCAAGCGCTGGGCAAGATGTTGGCGACATGAATGATTCATAAAGGCAAAGGCTTGGTTCAGAGTCTCACTGGACGCGCCATCAGAAACAATATCTAGTTTGCTCACAAGATTTCAGAATTCAAGGAACAAAATGTTTTGTGAGAAAATCCTACGCTAGCTCCTTCTAGCTTTTCATAAGAATCTGGAAACATCTCTGAATCTTTCTCAGGCACTTTATCATCTTTTTTAAAAAAAGTTACATTCCTAAGCAGTGACATCTGAAAGTCAAGAGATCTGTCAGTTCTTTCAGCACGTCCTTAGTGCTCTAGCCCGAGGGCCCAGGACGGCCTGTCCTTTGACAACACTCACCTCAGCTTCTGATAAGATTTCAAGAGCTTTGCTCCAGCTGTCTCGTGCTTGCCTGGAAGAGATAACAATAAAGGTCATTTATTACTAAGAATATAACTTAGATGATGCAGATACAGGACGTAATAAATTAGAATTATTTTTCTAATATCACATCTTGTGATTAAAAAGTAAGACACCAATTTGGGGTGACAGAGATGCTCTAAAGTCAGACTGTAGTGATGCGTAACTCCATACATTTACCCAAAATCATGAAATTGTACATTCAAATGTTCCACTAAAGCTGCTGTCTCACACACACACACACACACACACACACACACAGAGTAAGAGACCATACTTGCTGGAAATGACCGCTTTTATTGAAAGTTGATGCTGGATTAGATTTTTAAATTCTGGATAATTTGAAAACCAGTTCATGCTTCTAAGCTTCCATTTGTCCTTCGGAAACATTTCATAACGGAATGACTACATTCCTTTAAACATTCTTTGTTGTGGAGATTAACTCAATCTTTTAAAAAATGTAATCTACTTATTTCTAGTTATAGAGGCTAATAAGTTCCTAAATAAGACTCCAGCTGATAATAGTACTCTTTTTGTTTCAAGGAAAGGGGATTTTATGATGTATTAAGACCCCCAAAATAGAATTCTCCAAGTCCGCAGTTCTGTGAACACAATGTTTCCTGACCCAATGCAAAGGCAGAGGTCAGCCCACTGCCACCCCGACCCCGGCTGGAGGCCAGAAGTGGATTCTGCTGCTCTGGGAAGTTCCCTAGAGGCTCCACGATGCCCAACACAGCTGAGAACCGCCACACCTGCCATCCTAGGAGGTCAGTGGAGCTCCCGTCTTGCGTGTTCGGAAGGCTTTAATCCATCCCAAACTCCATAAGACAGGAGGAAGGGCGGGGATAGTAAGACAATCAGGAATTACAGGGAGGCCTTTGGGAGGAGGGCATATGGCTCTGATATCAAGTCCAAAACCTTAAAGCTGGGGACAGCTAACCCCTCAGCTGACCTTGAGCTGACCGCCACCCCGTCAGGGGTCCTAAATTAGGGGGCTCAGGGCGCACATCGGCCCTGAAATCCTATCTCAGATTTTGAGTCCACCTGCCCGTGTGCATTTTTCTGGGGTTCACAATGGTGGTCACCAAATTCTAACAGGAGTCTCTGAGCCATGTCCCTGCCCCACCACAAAATAATTCTTTAAGAACAAAAAAGGCCTCACCCAAAGGCTGAGTGCTCAGCTAGCAGAACCAGCTAGTAATGGGTGAAATCCCGTATCTGCGGGACCCACAGGAAAGAAGAGAGCCAGGCCAGAAGCAAAAAGACAGCCACCCTAAGTGCACTGGAGTTGCGAAAGCAGAGAAAAACAAGGCAAAGAGAAAGGAGAGAGAGACGCCGTTCGTCCAGCCTGTCCTGGGTGAAAATGCAGAATCCAGGGGACAGGGTGCTGGCGAGCTGTGGGCTGTGTCACAGCTCAGGTGCTGCCGGCCCCTCCCCACTGCCCTGCCACCTCAGCCCCTCGTCCTCTCGACCCTGGACTGTTGTGGTCGCTTCCCAGAGGCACAGCCACCAGCTACAGCCCCTCCCTCCAAGCTGATGCTCTCTCCTCCGCTTACAGTCCCCCAGTGGCTCCCTACTGCCTTCGCGGAGGTCCCAGCCCCACTGGCATCCCTGAGCCTCCAGCCCGTTCTCCACTTACCCCGCCCCACCTCCCCAGGCTAATTGCCCTTCTACCTCAGGCCCGTACCTCCCTCCTAAACCCCAGCTTAGGCCCTGTCCCATTTCTAAATACCCGTCCTGAGCCCCAGGAGGCCCAGCCCACGCACAGGTCTCTGCTGCCCCCTGCTGGCTGCACCGGGCCGCACCGCCAGATGGCAAACATTCTAGGCTCTATGCCTTCTCTGTCTCATGCCCTCAACGTTGCACTTGGGACAGCAGCCACAGACAATGTTAAAGGGTGGGGGCGTGTCTGTGTTCTGATAGTGGACATCGAAATTTGAATTTCCTGTGTTTTGTGTGTCACAAATATTATTCTTTTGACCATTAAAAAATGTAAAACCCGTTCTTAGCTCATGGGAAGTACGAAAACGGGCAGAAGGATAGGTTTGGACCGTGGGACCTAGTTTGCCCCACGTCCTTGCTGCTCCAGGTGTGGATGGCAGCCCTCGGCAGGGCACCGGCGGGGAGCTTGTGAGCAATGCGGAGTCCCAGGCCAACCCTAGCCCTGCAGGGTGGGCCTCTGCTCGCTGAAGGTTGAGGAGCGCCGCCCTGTGGCTCTGTCCCTGTTTATTGCCATTTTGCTTTTTTTTTTCCCCTTCTGTTCCTCAGCCATTTCTTACCAGAGGCTTCCTTAAAAAGCACTATTTACTTGTTAACATTTTTTTTTTAATGCATGTAACTACTATGAGGAACTGCTCGTGGAAAGACGCCCCCCCTTCCCCCAAGGTCTCCTGACAGGCAGGCTGGGGCCCTGCTCTGGCTGCCTCGTTAGGCCTCACAGGGAGCAGCTGTGGGTCAGGGCCCCCAGGATCCTAGGCTTTGGGGCACGTTCAGGGAAGCGCAGTGGCATTTATTAGAAGCTAACTGTCCGCCAGGGGCTGTGCGGGGCACTCTGCATGCATTTGCTCCGTGGTTCGTCACCAGGTGTCATCCCAATTCTATAAGTGAAAACCAAGGCTTGCGGGTATTGTGCAACGGGTCCTGGGCTCAGCTCTCCCTGCTGCCATCCACCCTCCGGAGCACACACGACGTCCTGTCCTCTGCTAGCAACCCAAGTGGCTACAAAAGAAACTTCAACCGGCATAAGAAAGCTGCTTAGGGTTGAGCTGTGTCCTCTATGAAAAGATATGTTGAAGCCCTACCCACAGGCAACTGTGAATGTGACCTTATTTCGAGATAGAGCCTTTGCAGATCAAGTTCAGGTGAGGACATTAGGGCGGGTCCTGAGCCAATAGGACTGGTGTCCTTGTAAAAAGGGAAAATTTGGACGCAGAGGCAGACAGGCACAGAGGAAAGTTAAGGAGGCGATGGCGGTGTCACGACAGAGGCAGAGACTGGAGTGGTGTGTCCACAAGCCAAGGAACACCAAGGGTCGCTGGGAACCGACAGGAGCTGGAAGAGGCAGCGAGAGATTCTCCCCGAGAGCCCGCAGAGGAAGCATGGTCCCTCTGACAACTTGACTTTGGACTTCCAGCCTCCAGAACTGTGAGACAATACGTCTCTGCTGTTCAAAGCCACCCAGTTTGCACTTTGTTACAGCAGCCGGGGAAAACTACTACAGAGGTCCCGTGTGATTCGGTCCCTACTGACCTGTCCAGTGCCACCTGCTGCCACCCCCGTCCCATTTGCAGGTCCAGCTGAAGCTGCACTTTCCTGATGCCCCACACCCACGAGACCGCACCTCTTCCACACCACTTGCTCTGTCCTTCTAGTGGTTTATTCTCCAGATTCTGGGCCTGTCCTCACCAGGCTGGTCTCCTCATGGGTGCCACGCACACTTGCTTTGAAATTCCTCTGACCGCACTGCCATCACTGGCATATGTCTGTCTCCCCCACTAGATGGTGACAACTTTGAGGACACGGGCCTTGTCGTATGTATCTCAGTGTCCCCAGCACCCAGCAGAGGGCTTGCCATGCAGAGGTGGTTACAATAAATGACAACAATAGAAACCAACACTATTTTAACAATAAGCGTCACATCATTTAATAAGCCGTACCAAATATGTACGAAACAAGGTCGTCATTTTTTCACCACTTGGCCTAATTTCATCCATTTGTTCACATTAATTGCATGTAATACACACGGGCTCTTTACAGAGATGAGGATAACGGGACACAACCTCTGCTCAGAAGCAGGAGCTTATGATGCTGTAAGCAGCCCCATGAACCGCAGGACGGAGCAGAGGCTTCTCGATCAAAAAGCAACCTGCAACTGGCACAAGCACATCGTGGCATCGTTATACATCTAAGGACTACCGTATATACTGTATCTACTTCCCCATCTAAAAACAATAGGGATAAGGCAACATACTTCAGGTGTTCATAAAAAGTCCTCTAGAACGGATGCCCATCTTGAGCCAGGCTCGAGTGTGACACTGGCCGAGAACACCAGTTGCCTACCAGCCAGCACCCTGGGCCTCAGGTCCTGCCACAGATGCCACACCCTGTCACCCCGACACCTCTCTCTGGGGTGACATGTTTCCCAGGAAAGAGGGCATATGGCAGACTCCCTGGAATGCTCCAGTGCAACTCTGTCAACCAGCCACATCACGTGGTCACAGGTGACTGCAGGGCCTCACATCCTGAAGCATGGGATCTGTGTAGCTTAGTCTTTTTCTAAGACATGGTCGTTAACTTCCCCTCCTACACTGTCAGGCCCCACAGAAGCCCTTCACCACGTAAAGTCACGGACACCCAGAGAGCCATGTCGGACAGCTGTGGAGCGAACAGACAGGGCCAACAAACGGAAGGGTGGCCTGGCCCAGAGCCGTCTCTCTGCTGGGGCCCATGGAGTGGGAGAGAAGCATCCTTCGTAGGAAACCATACTGTGCAGTTCCAGGTGTGACCCAAAGCAAAGCGCAGGTAGGTCTACCCACACAGAGCCTCCCTGGGAACTATACAAATACACCCCTTCATCAAAGATGCTTTGTCCACCCCTAAGAGTTGGTTGTAATATATGGATTTTGTTAGAACACATTCTGCTGCATCTTCCAGAAAAATCATCACAATATACACACAAACCTAGGATGTCTACGATGTGAACAGTAGCCCCTCAGATGTGGCTCCCTTGTACAGTGCCCAACCTGTACAACTGTATGCGACAGTCCTGAGGGTTGGCCCACACTGGAGCTTAAGTACCCTCCAAATGCTAGAAAAAGGTGACTAAAACCAGAGGTTCGGTGTGTATGTTGGCGGGGGGTGGGTATTGGACAATTATAATCTGTTTCAGGACTTGTTTCTTTCATAGGAAAGAAAAGGTCTCTAGGACAATAAAGTTTTAAACCAACCTTTGGCTCACTTACGCAAAGTGGAAAAATCTCTCCAAAAAATTGACCTAAAAAATCCCTCAGAATGTGAAGAATCTTGATATCCTGTCATAAATGGTTTCAGAGCTGGATTCCAGAGCCTTTTTAGGTATATTTTAGCCCTTATAGAAGTTTCAGCTTAGATAGCACTGGGGCCAAGACATCATTCCAAGATGAAAGGAGACACAGTGCACAACTGTGAGTCAGCCACCAATGCCTGCCAGAAGAACTGAAATTAATAGATTTATAATCCTGCTGGCAGAAAGTGTATCTCATCCAGTGTCCTTCTGCCACTAGACATTACTCTTCTGCTTAGCTGCAAGAAAGAAAAATAATTTTTCCCTTTAATTAAGCTCCCTGTATTCTATCAGCAGAAATTCTGGATGGCTTCTGTGTTAGTAACAATCCTCAAGATCTGGGCAGTAACTCTTCCACAAAGAGACACTTGAGGTTGAAGGTAACTGGTCCAGGAGTGGTGCGAACCTGGGGATAAATGGGTATAAACTGCTTTTCCACAGCCTTTAATTTTCTCTAAAAATTGAATGTGGGTTTTAAGAGTTCTCTATCCTAAAGATTCTAGATATTAATCCCTTATCAGAAATGCGATTTCCAAATATTTTCTCCCATTTCATGGGTTGACTTTTTCTCTGTTGATACTATCCTTTGATGCACAAAAGTTTTTCATTTTGATGAAGTCTAGTTTATTTCTTTTTTCTGTTACCTGTGCCTTTCGTATCATATCTGAGAAATCGCTGTCCTCTCAGACTTCAGACAATACTACAAGGCTACGGTAATCAAAACAGCATGATATTAGCACAAAAACAGACATATGGATCAATGGAACAGAATAGAGAGCCTGGTAATAAACCCATGCACCTACGGTCAATTAATCTTTGATAAAGGTGGCAAGAATATACAATGGAGAAAAGACAGTCTCTTCAGCAAGTGGTGTTGGGAAAGTTGCACAGTCACATGTGTATCAACGAAGTTAGAGCACTCCCTCACACCATACACAAAAATAAACTCAAAATGGCTTATAAAGACTTACATATAGGACATGACACAATAGAATTCCTGGAAGAGAACATACACAAATATTCTGACGTAAGTCGTAGCAATGTTTTCTTAGGTCAGTCTCCCAGGGCAATAGAAATCAAAGCAAAAAGAAGCAAATGGGACCTTGTCAAACTTGGTTTTTGCATAGCAAGGGAAGCCATAAACAAAAGACAACTTACAGACTCTGGGGGAAAGTATTCGCAAACGATGAGACTGACAAGGGCTTAGTTTCCAAAATATATCAACAGTTCATACAACAATATCAAAAAAACAATCCAATGTAAAAATGGGCAGAAGACCTAAACAGACGTTTTTCCAAAGAAGATACACAAATGGCCAATAGGCACATGAAAAAATGCTCAACATCACTAATCATTAGAGAAATATAAATCAAAACTACAATGAGGTGTCACCTCACACTGGTCAGAATGGCCATCATCAAAATGTCTACAGATAATGAATGCTGGAGAGGGTGTGGAGAAAAGGGAACTCTCTTGCACTGTTGGTGGGAATGTAAATTGATACAGCCACTATGGAGAACAGTAGGGAGGTTCCTTAAAGAACTAAAAATAGAACTACCATATGACCCAGCAATCCCACTACTGGGCATATATCCAGAGAAAACGCTAATTCAAAAAGAGTCATGTACCACAATGTTCACTGCAGCACTATTCACAATAGCCAAGACATGGAAACAACCTAAGTGTCCATCGACAGATGAACAGATAAAGAAGATGTGGTACATGTATACAATGGAGTATTACTCAGCGATTAAGAATGAAATAATGCCATTTGCAGCAATATGGATGGACCTAGAGATTATCATACTAAGCGAAGTAAGTCAGAGAAAATGAATAACATATGTTATCACCTATACGTGGAATCTTTTTTCTCAATTACAAATGACATTATTTTCAAAACAGAAACAGATTCACAGACATAGAAAACTTATGGTTACCAAAGGGGAAAGAGGGGTAGGGAGGGATAAACTAGGAGTTTGGGATTAACAGATACACACTACTATATATAAAATAAACAACAAGGACCTACTGTACAGCACAGGTAAGTATATTCAATGTCTTATGATAACCTATAATGGAAAATAATTTGAAAAGAATTATATATATGAATATATATGAAACTGAATATATACATGAAACTGAATCACTTTGCTGTACACCTGAAACTAACACAACATTGTAAATCAACTATACTTCAATTAAGAAAAAAAAACATTGTCAAAGCCAATGTCTTCTTTCCCCGTTTTAAGAGTTTTATAGTTTTAGGTCTTATTTTTAGGTCTTTGATCCTTTGAGTTAACTTTTGTTTACAGTGTTAGGTAAGAGTCTAACTTCATTCTTTTACACATACACATCCAGTTTTCCCAGCACCCTTTATTGAAAAGGCTGTCCTTTCCCCATTGAATGATATTGGCACCCTTGTCAAAAATCACTTGACTATACAACACAGGGAATATAGCCAACATTTTATAATAACTATAAATGGAGTATAACCTTTGAAAATTGTCAATCACTGTTGTACACCTGTAACTTATATAATATTGTACATCAACTATACTTCGATTTAAAAAAAGTCACTTAATCGTATGTGCAAGAGTTTTGTTCTGGGATCTCTATTCTATTCCACTGGTCTACATGTCTGCCCTTATGCCAGGGCCTCACTCTTTGGATTACTGTGGCTTTGTAGTAAGTTCTGAAATCAGGAAGTATGAGTCTTCCAGCTTTCTTCTTCCTTTTCAAGAAACAAACAAAACAACCCAATTCAAATATGGGCAAAGACTTGAATATACATTTCTCCAAAGAAGACATAGAAATGGCCCAATAAGCAGATGAAAAGATATTAAACATCACTAATCATTAGGGAAATGTAAATCAAAACCACAATGATATAGCCACTATGGAAAAACAGTATGAAGTTTCCTCCGTTTATTTCTTTAAAAATAGAACTACTACATGATCCAGCAATCCCACTTCTGGGTACATATCCAAAGGAGATGAAATTACTATTTTAAGGAGACATCTGCAGTCCCATGTTCATTGCAGCATTATTCACAATCGCCAAGACATGGAAACAGTCTAAGTAACCATCAACAGATAAATGAATAAAGAAAATGTGGCATACACACACACACACACACACACACACACACACACACGATGAAATATTATTCAGCCATAAAAAGGGAAATCCTGATATTTGCAACAACATGGAAAGACCCTGATAGCACTAAGCTAAATGAAATAAGTCAGAGAAAGAAAAGTATCACATGATGTCAATTATATGTGGAATCTAAAACCACTGAACTTGTAGAAACAGAGGAGAATGGTGGTTGCCAAGAGCTGAAGGCTGGGGGAAATGGGGAGATGTTGGTCAAAGGCTACCAACTTTCACTTATAAGATGAGTAAGTTCTGGGGATCTAATGTATAGTGACCATGGTGACTATAGTTAACAATACTACATGTACACTTGAAAGGTGCTTTGAGTAGAGCATTAATGTTCTCACCATGACAACAACAAAATGGTACTTATGTGAAGTGAAGGATGTGTTAACTTTATGGTGGTAAACATTTGAGATACATACATATATGTATACACACATACATACACACACACACACACATATATATATAAGTCATCAAGAAATAAAAAGAATCCATACACAGAACTGAATAAATGTCAGGCTTTCAGATACCCAATAAAGGCAGACTGAATGCCTAAAACAACCACCACAATTAGATATCACCTCATACCCATTACAATGGCTCTTAAACAACAACAATAAAAAAGAGAAAACAAGTGTTAGCACAGATATGGAGAAATTGGAACCCTTGTGAATTTCTAGTAGGAACATAAAATGGGGCAGCCACTAGGGAAAAATAAAATGGCAGTTCCTCAGAAAATTAAACATAGAATTACCATTTGATCCAGCAATTCCAAATCTGGGTAAAAACACAAAAGAAGTGAAAGCAAGGACTTGAACAGATACTTCAGTGTTCACAGAAGCATTATTCATAACAGCCAAAAGGTAGAAGCAACCCAAGTGTCCACTGATACATGAATGGATAAACAAAATGTGGGATATACATCCAATGAAATATCAGTCTTGCAAAGGAATAAAATTCTGATATATGCTACAACATGGATAAAACTTGAAGACATGCTAAGTGAAATAGGGACAAATATATTATGATTCCACTTATATGAGCTACTTAGAGTCATCAAAATCATAGAGACAGAAAGTAGAAGGGTGGTTGTCAGAGGTTGCAAGAGGGGGGCAGAAGGGACGGAGGAGTTGTTTAATGGGTACAGAGTTGCAGTTTTGCAAGACGAAAACATCCTAGAGATAGATGGTGGTAGTGGTTAAAGAACAATGAAAAGTTACTAATGCTACTGAACTGTACACTTAGAAATAGTTAAAATCATAAATTTTATATTATGTATATTTTACAACAATAAAAAAATGAACCTGGAGTTCAATTTAAAATGATGTCTTGGATAGCCTCATCCACCAGAGGGCAGACAGCAGAAGCAAGAAGAACTACAATCCTGCAGCCTGTGGAACAAAAACCACATTCACAGAAAGATAGACAAGATGAAAAGGCAGAGGGCTATGTACCAGATGAAGGAACAAGATAAAACCCCAGAAAAACAACTTAATGAAGTGGAGATAGGCAACCTTCCAGAAAAAGAATTCAGAATAATGATAGTGAAGATGATCCAGGACTTCGGAAAAAGAATGGAGGCAAAGATAGAGACGATGCAAGAAATGTTTAACAAAGACCTAGAAGAATTAAAGAACAAACAGAGATGAAAAATACAATAACTGAAATGAAAACTACACTAGAAAGAATCAATAGCAGAATAACTGAGGCAGAAGAATGGATAAGTGACCTGGAAGACAGAATGGTGGTATTCACTGCTGCAGAACAGAATAAAGAAAAAAGAATGAAAAAAATGAAGACAACCTAAGAGACCTCTGGGACAACATTAGACGCAACAACATTCGCATTATAGGGGTCCCAGAAGGACGAGAGAGAGAAAGGACCAAAGAAAATATCTGAAGAGATTATAGTCGAAAACTTCCCTAACATGGGAAAGGAAATAGCCACCCAAGTCCAGGAAGCACAGAGAGTCCCATACAGGATAAACCCAAGGAGAAACATGCCGAAACACATAGTAATCAAACTGGCAGAAATTAAAGACAAAGAAAAATTATTGAAAGCAGCAAGGGAAAAACAACAAATAACATACAAGGGAACTCCCATAAGGTTAACAGCTGATTTCTCAGCAGAAACTCTACAAGCCAGAAGGGAGCAGCATGATATACTTAAAGTGATGAAAGGGAAAAACCTACAACCAAGATTACTCTACCTAGCAAGGATCTCATTCAGATTCGGTGGAGAAATCAAAAGCTTTACAAACAAGCAAAAGCTAAGAGAAGTCAGCACCACCAAACCAGCTCTACAACAAATGCTAAAGGAACTTCTCTAAGTGGGAAACACAAGAGAAGAAAAGGACCTACAAAAACAAACCCAAAACAGGGGACTTCCCTGGTGGCGCAGTTGATAAGACTCCACGCTCCCAATGCAGGGGGCCCAGGTTCAATCCCTGCTCAGGGAACTAGATCCCACATGCATGCCACAACTAAGAGTTCGCATGCTGCAACTAAGGAGACCTAGAGCCACAACTAAGGAGCCTGCCTGCTGCAGCTAAGACCTGGCGCAACCAAATAATTAATATTTAAAAAAACCAAAACAATTAAGAAAATGGTCACAGGAACATACATATCAATAATTACCTTAAATGAATGGATTAAATGTTCCAACCAAAAGACATAGGCTTGCTGAATGGATACAAAAACAAGACCCACATATATGCCGTCTACAAGAGACCCAATTCGGACCTAGGGACACATACAGACCAAGTAAGGGGATGGAAAAAGATATTCCATGCAAATGGAAATCAAAAGAAAGCTGGAGTAGCAATACTCATATCAGATAGACTAGACTCTAAAGAATGTTATAAGAGACAAGGAAGGACACTACATAATGATCAAGGGATCAATCCAAGAAGAAGATATAACAATTTTAAATATATATGCAACCGACATAGGAGCACCTCAATACATAAGGCAACTGCTAACAGGTATAAAAGAGGAAATCGACAGTAACACAATAATAGGGGGGGACTTTAACACCTCACTTACACCAATGGACAGATCATCCAAAATGAAAATAAGTAAGGAAACAGAAGCTTTAAATGACACAAAGACTAGATAGATTTAATTGATATTTATAGGACATTCCATCCAAAAACAGCAAATTACACTTTCTCCTCAAGTGCGCACGGAACATTCTCCAGGATAGATCACATCTTGGGTCACAAATCAAGCCTCAGTAAATTTAAGAAAACTGAAATCATATCAAGCATCTTTTCTGACTGCAACACTATGAGATTAGAAATGAATTACAGGGAAAAAAATGTAAAAAACACAAACACATGGAGGCTAAACAATACATTACTAATAACCAAGAGATCACTGAAGAAATCAAAGAGGAAATAAAAAAATACCTAGAGACAAGTGACAATGAAAACACGACGATCCAAAACCTATGGGATGCAGCAAAAGCAGTTCTAAGAGGGAAGTTTATAGCTACACAAGCCTACCTCAAGAAACAAGAAAGATCTCAGATAAACAATCTAATGCTACACCTAAAGGAACTAGAGAAAGAACAACAAACAAAACCCAAAGTTAGCAGGAGGAAAGAAATCATAAAGATCAGACCAGAAATAACTGAAACAGAAACAAAGAATAGCAAAGATCAATAAAACTAAAAGCTGGTTCTTTGAGAAGATAAAACAAAATTGATAAACCATTAGCCAGACTCATCAAGAAAAAGAGGGAGAGGACTCAAATCAATAAAATTAGAAATGAAAAGGGAGAAGTTACAACAGACACCGCAGAAATACAAAACATCCTAAGACACTACTACAAGCAACTGTATGCCAATAAAATGGACAACCTGCAAGAAATGGACAAATTCTTAGAAAGGTATAACCTTCCAAGCAGGAAGAAACAGAAAATATGAACAGACCAATCACAAGTAATGAAACTGAAACTGTGATTAAAAATCTTCCAACAAACAAAAGTCCAGGACCAGATGGTTTCACAGGTGGAGTCTATCAAACATTTAGAGAAGAGCTAACACCCATCCTTCTCAAACTCTTCCAAAAAATTGCAGAGGAAGGAACACTCCCAAACTCATTCTATGAGGCCACCATCACCCTGATACCAAAACCAGACAAAGATACTACAAAAAAAGAAGATTACAGACTAATATCACTGATGAATATAGATGCAAAAACCCTCAACAAAATACTAGCAAACAGAATCCAACAACACATTAAAGGGATCATACACCATGATCAAGTGGGGTTTATCCCAGGGACACAAGGATTCTTCAATATATGCAAATCGATCAATGTGATACACCATATTAACAAATTGAAGAATAAAACCCATATGATCATCTCAATAGATGCAGAAAAAGCTTTTGACAAAATTCAACACCCATTTATGATCAAAACTCTCCAGAAAGTGGGCATAGAGGGAACCTACCTCAACATAATAAAGGCCATATATGACAAACCCACAGCAAACATCATTCTCAATGGTGAAAAACTGAAAGCATTTCCTCTAAGATCAAGAATAAGACAAGGATGTCCACTCTCACCACTATTATTCAACATAGTTTTGGAAGTTCTAGCCATGGCAATCAGAGAAGAAAAAGAAATAAAAGGAATACAAATTGGAAAAGAAGAAGTAAAACTGTCATTCTTTGCAGATGACATGATACTATATGTAGAGAATCCTAAAGATGCCACCACAAAACTACTAGAGCTAATCAATGAATTTGGTAAAGTTGCAGGATACAAAATTAATGCACAGAAATCTCTTGTATTCCTATACACTAATGATGAGAAATCTGAAAGAGAAATTAAGGAAACACTCCCATTTACCACTGCAACAAAAAGAATAAAATACCTAGGAATAAACCTACTGAGGGAGACAAAAGACCTGTATGCAGAAAACTATAAGACACTGATGAAAGAAATTAAAGATGATACCAAAAGATGGAGAGATAAACCATGTTCTTGTATTGGAAGACTCAATATTGTGAAAATGACTATACTACCCAAAGCAATCTACAGATTCAGTGCAATCTCTATCAAATTACCAATGGCATTTTTTACAGAACTAGAACAAAAAATCTTAAAATTTGTATGGAGACACAAAAGACCCCGAATAGCCAAAGCAGTCTTGAGGGAAAAAAACAGAGCTGGAGGAATCAGACTCGCTGATTTCAGACTATACTACAAAGCTACAGTAATCAAGACAATATGGTACTGGCACAAAAACAGAAACATAGATCAGTGGAGTAAGATAGAAACCCCAGAGATAAACCCACGCACCTATGGTCAACTAATCTATGACAAAGGAGGCAAGGATGTACAATGGAGAAAAGACATTCTCTTCAATAAGTGGTGCTGGGAAAACTGGACAGCTACATGTAAAGGAATGAAATTAGAACACTCCTTAACATCATACACAAAAATAAACTCAAAATGGTTTCGAGACCTAAACAAAAGACCAGACACTATAAAACCCTTAGAGGAAAATATAGGAAGAACACTCTTTGACATAAATCACAGTGAGATCTTTTTTGATCCACCTACTAGAGTAATGGAAATAAAAACAAAAATAAACAAATGGGACCTAATGAAATTTAAAAGCTTTTGCACAGCAAAGGAAACCATAAACAAGATGAAAAGACAACCCTCAGAATGGGAGAAAATATTTGCAAATCAATCAGTGGACAAAGGATTAACCTCCAAAATATATAAACAGCTCATGCAGCTCAATATTAAGAAAACAAATAACCCAATCCAAAACTGGGCAGAATATCTAAACAGATATTTCTCCAAAGAAGACATACCGATGGCCAAGAAGTACATGAAAAGCTGCTCAACATCACTAATTATTAGAGAAATGCAAATCAAAACTACAATGAGGTATCACCTCACACCAGTTAGAATGGGCATCATCAGAAAATCTACAGACAACAAATGCTGGAGAGGGTGTGGAGAAACCGGAACCCTCTTGCACTGTTGGTGGGAATGTAAATTGATACAGCCACTATGAAGAACAGTATGGAGGTTCCTTCAAAAACTAAAAATAGAATTACCATATGACCCAGCAATCCCACTACTAGGCATATACCCAGAGAAAACCATAATTCAAAAAGACACATGCACCCCAATGTTCACTGCAGCACTATTTACAATAGCCAAGTCATGGAAGCAACCTAAATGCCCATCGACAGACAAAATGAATAAAGAAGATGTGGTACATGTATACAATGGAATATTACTCAGCCATAAAAAGGAACGAAATTGGGTCATTTGTTGAGACGTGGATGTAATCTAGAGACTGTCATACAGAGTGAAGTAAGTCAGAAAGAGAAAAACAAATATCATATATTAACGCATATATGTGGAACCTAGAAAAATGGTACAGATGAACCAGTTTGCAGGGCAGAAATTGAGATACAGATGTAGAGAAGAAACGTATGGACAACAAGGAGGTAAAGCCACGGCGGGGTGGTGGTGGTGGTGTGATGAATTGGGCGATTGGGATTGACATGTATACACTGATGTGTATAAAATTGATGACTAATAAGAACCTGCTATATAAAAAAATAAAAAAAACTGTTGTCTATCAGCTTCAGAATAAAGACTAAATACCTAAAAAAATAAAATAAAATGATTTCTTGTTTAAGTGTATGTGTGTCTGGTCTTTTAAAAAATGTATTCATATAAATAGTTTACTGTCCAATTGTCAAGGTACTCCCTGGAAACTACCCTAGTCAGTATTTTAGTCTAAACATGTAAACATATGAATTCTGAATTCAGAAATCGTATTCAACTATTTCACCTTGGTTTCCCATTCTGTTCATTTAACTAGGAAAAGTGATGACGGAGAGCAAGTTGGTCTTGACAATTCAAGACCAAAGACGTGGGCTGCCTAGACGGTCTCATTATCAAGGGGTAGTGGACAGAGCATGGGGGATGGCGGGAGGGGCAGAGACAGAGAAATGGTCCTGGTAGGAGCACTGCCGCTCAGAATGCAGCAGGGAAGCCCTAGTCTCCTGGCGAATATTTGAGATACAAAAAATATGTATCTGGGGTGAATCGATAGTTTCCAAGAAACTTGGACAGACTAAACAATTCAATTTTTGAGTTGCTGCTATAGACAAAGTCAAAGGCATCACGAAACCAAAGATGATCAAACTCAAGAACCTGCCTCCAGAAGATTATCACCTAGAAACACTGGTTGAAAACAAAGTTCGAAGGTCAAGGTCTTACTTCACTGCATTAACCATAATCTGACTTGATAGTTTCTGTTCTAACCAGTTTAAATGGTCCAGTCTAAACATCTGTCAGGGACGTGACAAGCAATCCAATCAGCTGGGAAAATCACTTCTTCTGAAAATCATTTCACCACGCTCTTTTCTGGGTACCTATTTTGTCTTTTCCTCCTAAAGAGAGTAGTGAGAAGAAAATATTCAACCGAGTAAGATGCCACATTTTCTTTAAAATAAGACAAAAGCATATGCAAAATTTTATACCTGGAAATAAACATGATTTCATAAAGACACCCTCTCATGCACGTAAGCACTAAACACTGCATTTGTAACTTACAGAACGCTTGTGCCTGAATCATTTTTGTGGAATCCTCTAAATTGCGGGGGAAGGGCTTTTCTGAGCCAATAAGTAGAGAGGCGATAAAGGCAGGGTGTTGTGATAGAGTCACTACATACACACTGGTACCCACTTCTTTTAATTCACAAACCTGAGTGTTTCAGGCACACACAGCCAGTCAGATGCCGTCATGATGGCCCTGCGATCAGATGGACTACATCCAAGAATAAAACTCTGAAAAGTCACACGAAGAACTGAATCACATTCACCACTGACAAGGGGAGAGAAAAGTTATTTCCCTTCATAATTATTAGGCATAGTATCATCCTGGTTAGTTATATAGTAGGTCCCCAAGACCATTAACAGAAGCTCTGTCTAAAGTGAAGCCTTCCTACACGATTTCCCCAGTTATCGACAAGAGCAAAAACCACAATATATTGTTTATATATCACATTTGATCATTTCTAAACTTGAAAAGTACTAGTATTAAAAGTATTAGTGCCATGACCTTTCTGCTTTTAAACTTAAATATCAAGTCATAAGATGTCACGGTTGTAAAAATATCTCTTTTTAAAGAATAAAGTAAAAACATGTACCTGTACAGCAAGGAGCCAGAAGAGGGCACTATCTTTATATGGTAGCAGATGCCAAAAGAGGAAGTAAAGATGGGTTTCAGTTTGCTTTCTAGTTATTAGTGATATCGAAAAGTTCCATCACAATTGTTCATTAAATTTGCTACTTTACCAGCGCCTCTCAAACTTAAAGTGCGTAAGAAGAATTACTTGGGGACTTGTTAAATATAGTCGGACCCTGTGTCTACAGGATCTACATCTGTATTCAACCAACCTCGGTGGAAAACTTTCAAAAAACAAAAATTCCAGAAACCTCCAAAAAGCAAAACTTGAATTTGTGGCACACTGGAGACTATTTACATAGTATTTACATTGTATTTACAACTATTTACAACGTATTTACATTGTATTAGGTATTATAAGGAATCTAAAGATGCTTTAAAGTATACGGGAGGATGTGGACAGGTTATATGAAAATACCACACCAATGCATATAAAGGACTTGAGCATCCTCAGATTTTGGTACCCAAGGGGTACGGGACCCAAACCACGTGGATATCAAGGGATGTCTGTACATACTCTTGGGTCCCACCTGGTCCCACTGAATCACAACTTTGAATTTAATATGAAAGAGCCCTCAGCTGATCCTCGAGCAGGGGCCTCAGAAGCGGCAGTAAAACCCTCTGCAGGGAGATTCCCAAATGCCTGAGAGTGGAGGGGGAGGTAACAGTACCAGAAGGGCAGGGAGCTGCCTAAAGACGCCCTGGATGCCCTTGAAAATCTGTGCATTTTGATCACTCTGATATACCACAGATGAAATGCAACTATGGCATATAAGGAATCAAGACAGCAAAACTAAATATTAAATTACAAGATCTTAGAGGGGAAAAAAAAGCCAGTCTGTAATCAGGAAAAAAAAATTTTAAGGAGAGCAAAATATTTAAATACTTTTCATATCATCTCCCTGCAAAAATGGAGAACTGGGGCTCATTGTTTGGTTTTAAATCTTTTTAATGGTTGGAAAATTAGCAAAACTACCTACCACAATTAATACCTATTCTTCTTCATTGGATTATTACTTACACCTTATCTATTTTCGAGGGAAATTTGGGGAGCATTTATCTTAAATGGCACATATCCAATAGGACCATTAAAAGAGATAAGTAGAAGCATAAAAGAAGGAAATTGGGTGACAGAGGGCATACTGATTCCTGGAATTACTTCAACTGGACAGTAAATTTAGCTGTAGGTTTCTGGATGCCCCAAAGGAAAAGAACCCTAAGTTTTCGTCCTTAGGTGCCTAGTCGATGCCACCAGTGGCAGTGGGTACTACTACATATGGCAACACCTTTTATCTCCGAACAGCTCTATCCTTGCTTCATTCATTCACTTACTCATTTGCTCACAGCGCATACCCTCAAAGAATTCAAAACCCGGGTGTGTCATCCATGTGGTCAACCCTGCCACCCAGCCAGGGCTCAGGGCTGGGGTACAAGGTGAGCGGTGCCCTGAAGCTGTGCAAATCAATGGCCCTGGGTTACAAGCCAATGGGGAAGGGACTGATTATAGAACAAATTGCACTGAGAAAACCGATGCTTGGGAGAATAAAGTAAAATTAGATCCGGCCTCCTGATGCATTGTGAAGAGCTGAACGTAAATAAAACATAAAAATTAGAAGTAAATATGGATATCCAACCGATAGCAGGATAAGGAAGGAGTCTTTAAGCATTAAAGAAAGAAATTATACAGGAAAAGGTAGATGTGACTATCAACAAGGAAAAAAAAAACTCTATGTCAGAAAACATAAAGATACACACTCAACCTACAAGACCGAAGAGGGCAAATGCCCTTAACATGAAGAACAACTACAGAAGCTCAGAAAGGCGGAAAGTATTCAACCCCATTAGTCACGACAAGAATTTAAACAGCGAGCAACTATTCTGGATGACAAATGTGGTTTTACCAGATGACAAAGTTGCTGTTGTTTATTTTTAAGGATAGTTCCTACTGGTGAGAAAAAGGGTACACCCTTCCTGGAGGCAATAGTTCCAAACCTTTCATCTTGTCCTTCTGCTTCTGGAAATATTCAGAGACATGACAAGAATTTATCTACCAGCATGTTCACTGCACTTTTATTTATTATTTTAATAATATTATTAGCTCCCCAAAATGTAACAACAAAACTTGAAATTCCCTAACTTTACAACAATAGCAATTTGGTTACATAAATGCTGTCACATTCCAATGATGGAATGAGATGCAGTCACCAGAAATCATATAGTAAATGACATTGAAGGATATGAAAAAAATGTTCTTTGTAAATTATTAGGTGAAGAAATATCAGTATAAAAGTCTATATACCATTTGATCCCAATTTTGTAAACACATTAGCTCAACTCATAAAATTGCCTCTATTCAATTTTTTTTTTACCTAAGAATATCAATTCCTTATGGCTTAGTCTAAATGCTTTTTTAAATGTGTGTGTAGAGAGTTATCCACATACATATATGGATACATATATTCACCAAATAACAGAAATGACACGCCCCAACTATAAACAGTTCTCAGGGTGACGTCACCATATTTTCAATACGCTTATGCTTTTTTCTTTTTTTTAAAATGAATGTATATTAGGTTTACATTCAGAACAAAATCACAAATATAACTTGAAATCATGTTCAAGAAGACAGGACGTAATGGGGGCCAGAGTGTGATGAGGGGGCCGCTCTCGGACCCGAACCTGCCAGGGTCGGGTGAATGAGCACACGTTTCCCCGAGGGGAGTCTGGCAAAACACGTCAAGCCTCTCAAGTGTTCACACGTCTGACCAGTCATTCTCCTAAGAATCTGTCCAAAGGAAATGAACAGAGATGCCAAGATACCTGTACAGGCTGTTCATCGCAGAATTACCTACAATATGATAATTTGAATACAGTGATACACTCACAGACAAGAGGGAACAAGTTAATAAATGGTAGTACATCCATCTGATACATGTCATGTAGTCATGAATGTATGTTGGAAGGTCTTAATAGCATGAGTACATGTTCATGCTAAGCTGAATTTTAAAAGCAAGACAAAAACCTATATATACTCTGACCACAAACACACTTTAAAAATTGCTAAGTCTGGGGACTTCCCTGGTGGCGCAGTGGTTAAGAATCTGCCTGCCAATGCAGGGAACACGGGTTCAATCCCTGGTCCGGGAAGATCCCACGTGCCGTGGAGCAACTAAGCCCGTGCACCACAACTACTGAGCCTGCGCTCTAGAGCCCACGAGCCACAACTACTGAAGCCCGTGCACCTACAGCCCGTGCTCTGCAACGAGAAGCCACCGCAATGAGAAGCCTGCACACCGCAACAGAGTAGCCCCCACTAGCCGCCACTAGAGACAGCCCGTGTGCAGCAACGAAGAACCAACACAGCCAAAAATAATTTTTTTAAATTGCTAAGTCTGTATGTGCACCCACATGCACAGGATCACCTAGAAAGAGGGCCAGGAGAGTGTGTGCATGTGTGTGTGTGTGTGTGTGTGTGGTGCACGTGTGTGCAATTAACAGTGGGTTTTTTGTTTTGGGGGTTTTTGTCTGTGCGCGTGACGTGTGGGATCTTAGCTCCCCCACCAGGGATCAAACCCACGTCCCCTGCAGTGGAATTATGGAGTTGTAACTACTGGACCTCCAGGGAGGTCCCTAATTAACAGTAGTTTTAACCAGCGGTGGGATTTTTATTGCCTTCTGTCTATTGTTCTACATTTCCCAAATATTCTGCAATGAATAGGCATTACTTCTATAATCAGAAAATAACTTATTTTAAAAGAGAAAAGAAATCTCCCCCCTCACAGAGGATGGAGTATGGGGAAGCAGGTGGAGTCATGGAGATGAGCCAGGGGCTACAGCACTGAAGTGGGAATGAAGGGCCAGAGGAAGATTGAAGAGACGGGGGCAGGAGAAGTAGCAGCATTTGCTGACTCACTGGATGTGGCCTGGGGAGGAAGAGGGAGGAGTGAAGGAGGATTCCAAGGTCCCAGGCTTGGGATAGGGAATATAGGATGCGGTAGCCAGCCTCCTCAAGGGCCCCAGTGAGTCCTCCCTCCTGATATCCACACCCTTGTGAATAGAGCTGACTTATAGGATACAGCAGAAGTGACAGGGTGTGACTTCTGATACTAGGCCATAAGGATATTGATGGAGACAGAAAATAGAAAGTAGGATCGTGGTTACAAGGGGCTTTGCAAGGGGAGACCGTGGGATGATAAATTCTGAAGATGGACAGTAGTGATGGTTGCAGAACAAGTGCATGTACTTAACGCCATTGAACTGTGTAGTTAAAAACGGTTAAAATAGTGAACTTCATATCATGTATAAATTTCACCACAATAAAAAATTTTTTAATATGAAGATGGATCGCAAGAGCTCTGCCTTGGTCTGTCTTGGGTCACTTGCCCTGCGGGAAGCCAGTCGCCATGTCGTGAGGGCCCTCAAACTGCCCCGTGGAGAGGTCTAGGCGTGGAGGAAACGAAGCCCCCTGCTAACAGCAGCACTAACGAGCCAGGTACGTGCGTCCTGAGCCCCCAGAAGGCAGATCCCCCAACCCCAGGCAAGCCTTCAGCTGGGGATAGAAACCATGTAAAATGATAATGTTAATTGTATTAAGCCACTAAGTTGGGGAGGAATTTTTAACCAGCAATAGGTAACTAACGCCTAGAAAGAGGCCCAAATCTGAGCTGTCTCGTCCCCTTTCCTGGTTTAAGCCACCATCGCACTTTCCTAGCTTCCGCTTAGGAGGCAGAAGGCTGGAAAGAGCCGTGTTCACACCATTACGACAAACACACTAGGGAATACGCAAACTCACACTTTTTCTCAAACACATCGGAGCACGAGGGGGCAGCTGGCTGCCTATTAGGGCCCAGCAGGGAGTGGGAAAGGGAGCCGGGAGTCAGGGAGCAGGGAGGGGCCCAACCCTTCCTCTTCACCAGCGGCCCTGGCAGTGTGTACTGCCTGCAGTCACCATCTCTGTGCTCCCTCGCTGGTCTCCTTTTGTCTTCCCAGTCCTCCAACAATACCTGTTGAACCTATTCCCTAAACTAAATTGTTTCTTCAAATCTGTGTGGTTTCTGTTTTCCTACCTGGCCCTCAACTTGATAGAGCACCCAAACTCAGTTCAATCTCTTTTGGGGACAGAGATAAGTGTGGCAGAGTTCCCGCCTGTCCAGGTAAACCTGCCGCATCCTAGCCTGGACCACCTCTGCTGATCATCTCCTCCCCACCTCCCCCCACCTGTGGTCAGGCGCACAGTCCTACTCGTGACCCCCAACACGGCACTCTTCTTCACCTCGCCACGCCTTCCGAGCCCAACTCTACTAAAATCGGACAGTAGGAAAACGAGGCACCTCAGCATCTGAGGAAGCACTGAAGAGAAGGAAGGAGTCGTTTTTCTTTGGTTGGTTTTATACCTTGGGAATAGACAACAAAAACTGAAAAGGATGATTTGTGCTTAGGCTGACTTTCATTCCTCTAATTTTTTTCCTCACTGATGTTTTCACTCTGGTGGAAAGTCACTGGACAAGAACCAGAAGCCCGGGAAATCAGTCTCATTTCTTTCCTCCTCCCCTTCCTATCACCAGGATAACCTACTTCCTCCTCTCAGAAGAGGAAGAGTGCTGGACACGTGCACACATGTATTCTGGCCTGCAAATCACTTTCCCTATCAGAAGTAATGATACCGAAACTTACAATGTATTAAAAAAAGTCTGGGATGTCTTCAGTGAGGTGGTTTCAGAAGTAACAGAAACTTCACTTCCTACAGACTTTTTATGAACTAGGACTAGATGTGAAAAAAAAAAAATGAGAATCTACCTACCGCCTGAAGAAAACCCTAGCCTCCCAACCGAAAAGTATTTTCAAGAAACAAAACAATAAAATGTATAGGAAGACTCCAGACTGCCACTGCTCGCTTAGATGATGCAATGGATATAGGCTGATGGCCCCAAGGGAGCAAACACTGCACGGAAGATGAAAAAAATCTTAGCTATCTCAATGGTTTGTGCTCTGCTCCAAAAGGCCTCCATACATAAATATATAGCTGTAGCTATGCAGTATATCTGGGATATGAAACTTTCATGGACTGGTAATATTTAGGGAAAAAAAGTGTTAACAAGGCTGTTTGGGAACTAGAGAGAGGACACTAGAGAAAAAAGGATTGAGAAACACAGGTCTAGATAAAAATCATACACACTGCAGTTTTTTTTTTTTTGGCTTGAGCACTCCCATCAGTATTATATATTCCTCCAGATTTCTAATAAACTGCAGAATCATCACTTTTTCTTGAGTAAGAAGAGTCAGGAATGTAATCCAGGGGAGAATTTACCGCCGACTAAATCTCGGTGCACAGTGCTTTTATGAAAGCTGACTGTCAACACTCAGACGAATGGCTTCCTTTATGTGCCAACACACACTTTGGTTGAGGCTAAACGGCTTATTTCTCCACCTCAAACTGTTACTATTCCCCCCCACCAGAAAAAAAAAGCGTTTCCAGCCACCCACATCCCCGCTAGGTCAGTCCAGGCTCCCCTGTGTGCAGTCCCCACGGTGACACATCAGAGACGGGTGCCCCCCATGTTACCACCGTGGACAGATGGGGTGTACAGAGCACGCTGCCTCTGCTCTATTCTGATGACACGTGCGTGCGCCTTTGCCTGATAAGTTATCCTCTTACCTGCACAGCTCACATGCTGTGACGTGACACTTCTGTAACCAAAGCATGACCCGTTTTCTCCATGGCCTTGAGTCCCAGTTACTAATCACACCATTATGTCAACTTTGCAAGTACTTTATAAGACATCCGGGGCCCACGAACCAAATACACACCTCCACTCACATCATCACATGTGCTCACTTCATGGTCACCAGTATCTGCTAATTCTAACGCAGTCCACTCACTGTGGCCTTCAGTTATTCAATCAATCATTTTGATCAAGGTTTGGGGCTAATAAGATTTTAAAAGCACAGTCTCTGCTTGTGGAGAGAAAGAGAAGCGCACAAATAATGATATAATATGAGGCATTTCAACAATGATGGAAGAGACGTATTTACAAACCGGTGTTTCGGAAGAGGGAGACATCACCCCCAGAAGCAGAAGTCAGGGAAACTTCATGGGAAACAGGTGGATTTCAGCAGGGTTAGGGGTGGGGTAAGTGCGGGGACAGAGGGAAGCCCCACAAGCGAAGGTGGTAAACCACATGCGCTGAGGGGCAGAGGCAGGAAAGTTTAGACAAAAGGAACAGGAGGGCTGACCGGACAGAAGCCCATATATCATGCCTTGTTAAGTTTTTCATGTTCAAAATCTTAATAGCAAATGTTTTTAAACTGGGAATATGTCATCTTACTTTAGTAAACGTTTTGAGAGCATTTACCTTCAGTTGGAAATTTCTTGGCTCGTTCCTCAAAGAACCATTCTCCAGTTTTTATTTTCACGTTTCTGAAAGGCAAGCAGAAAGGAAGCCTCAGAGGGAGATGTGGGTGGTGCCGTATTTGGCTCATACAAGGTAGGGCGACATCATCAGAACACCAGTCTGGCAAAGGACCTGAGTTCAAATTCCTGGCCCAAATCCCTAACTATACAGATTTCCCATAGAGATTAAGTGATCTGACTAGAAAGCTGCAAATCTGAAAAAGTATATAATACATTATACATATATATGTAAACTGAATCACTGTGCTGTACACCTGAAATGAATACAACATTGTAAATCAACTATACTTCAATAAAAAATAAAAGCAAAATAAAAAGATAAATTTTTAAAAAAGCAGCAAAGCTGAAGTTTCTACTTGGGTACATTTTACCCTGCATGTCAATGTAATGTAACAATAAACATACAAGGAAAAACAAAGTTACCGTCAAAATGATCAATTTATCATGTTCATGGTGGGGAGCATGAAGGAAAAACAAAGAAATTCAGTGCTGTCTATTTAGCTAGGAAAGAAATCACCCTTAGTTAGGTTAGGCTGAGGTAGTTTGAGCTAACTACAACATTTACCAAGAACCAACAGAGCAGATTCACCTGAGAAGTTTCCTGGGAGCACCTGAAATCTGGGATATGGGATCAAAGGGCTTCACTGGAGATTTGGGGACCACTTGAGAGACAGGGGCCGTGACCTCTCGTTGGGAAGCCGGTCTGACAGCAGCTCCCTGGGCATCTCTACATCCCCTCCCATCCTACTCACAGGCACAGCAGCATGGGAGCACTTTGTACGGTCACCGGTTCAAACTCAAGTCCCAAAGCCTGTTTTACTCTTGACGGTTTCCAAGTTTCCAAATTTCTAAAGAAACCACCCTCAACCTCAAAGAGCCTCAGAAAGGTAGAATTGTCAATAGCCTTTCAGGACATAAAAAGTTAAGCACACAGATACTATAAATTATTCACACCATTAAAATAATATGCCATAAAACTTGTCAATTCCTAAGTCATGCAAATTTAAGAAAAAGGAAAACTTCAAATTCTCTTCTGTAAGTACTTACTGAAATACACTCTCCATTAGGTTCTTTCAGGCTATATACAATCTCAAATGGATTTTAAGTTAATGCTTACAAATGCAGTAAATTCACAAATACGTTGCAATTTTTTTTTTTTTTTTTTTTTTTTTTAAGTATCCTATCTTTCTCTCTGGAGCTTTAGTAGTTGTCAGAAGACATCAACCAACTCCCTCCCCTTCATCTTGTTAACAACTATTATATTCTCTGATTAGTATGCAAATGATTATTCCCAATGCTTAGTGACCAGAACAAGGAAAACATACGCAGAGCATTTATGAATTTTGGCAACAGAATTTTGATAATCAGTCACTATCATTAAGAGCCAAAGATATATCACAGTTGCATGTTTTATATATCACTAGAGAGACAGGGGAAACTTCTCATCCGTAAAATCAGAAACTCAGATATCTAATGTACTAAATCGACACAAACCCATGAAGGAGAACTCAGCATCTCAACGGAAGTTTTCCCCTCTGGTACTTGAAGACAAGCAGAGGATCAAAACCCAGGGAAAGTTCGCAGAGATTAACGGGGGGCGGGGGGTGCGTTCACGCCCCTTTGCATTGCCATACCCACAACTGCTCTATTTCTGAAGATGCTTCCTCCATCCTTATACAGCGGGACAAAGTCTAAGGGGAGAGTAGGAAAGGAAAATCAAATGTGGAAAGAAGGAGGCCGCCATCTGATAACAAACGTCACTTCCTGATGTTTATTTTCCTGGGGGTGGTGACCCTTCCAGCTCATCTACTCTCTCACACTCTCCAGCCCGTAATTACCTGTGACCAAAAGCATTTATATATGAGACAGGTGCTGGGGGCGGGGCATGGCCTCAGACTGGACCTGAGAGAGATCAGAGCTAAGAATTAAGCAGCAAATCAAACCATGAATTTACAGTCAGCTGAGCTATAGCCAGACACAGGCCACTACGGAGGATTAATCACACCTGGAGATGCACAATCACGAAAAAGGAAGAGCAGCTAAGGGGACGGAGGAGAGGAAGGTGAGAACGCCCGAATAAACATTTTATTTTTATTACATTTTACAACATTACAAAGTCCTCTTCTAGCCCTGGTCTCAGAACCTATATGAGAAGCAGATAAAGTAGAATATTAGTATCTCCTAGGGCTAGTCATCTAACGTTACCATCTAATCATCTAACTCAATCTCAACGGATTACTTGCGAAATTCAAGCAGGACCTTCCTTGGCAGGGACAGATTTGAACACAAACCCACAGGTCTCTTTAGGCTTACCTGTGACTACAGAATGGAAGGATACAAGTACCACAGTCCTAAACCATACGACGGCAAGTACTTCTTGCATTTGAGGCTGTTTCCTCTGAGAACTAGATTGGAGCTGGATCTCCATAAACACTTCTGCAGAATCAGCTGTTTCATAAGCATTTATTCCCTAGTGGTTTTCATAAGGGCTCCCAGTCCACACACATCCCAAGTGTTATAAGGACCATTTATGGCTGTTACTGTCTAAGACAGAGGTGAGCAGATCTTGCAGTGTCTCTGTCCTCATTAGGGCCAGCACAGGGTAGCATGACTCACAGTAACCAAAGGAAACATCGATTATTTCTCTCCCCCCCTCACCGATGACTCAAGCAGAATTTGGCTATGAAAGCTTCTTGGAACATTTTCTGAACCCAGCAACAGATAAATGGTTTTAAATTTCTCCCACAGAATCATGACTTGTTTCTTCAAAACTTTTTCAATCAATCGATAAATCCATCTCAGAAGGCAAAATCCAAGGATGGTGAAGGGAGCAAGAGATCTAGAGTTCCATGTCTGACTTTCCATGAACTCTGCGTGAGGAAAACGGTAACTAGAAACGCCAAGCACACGGAACACCGACAGCTCCTGAGAAACTGCTGGGGGCTCCAGCATCCATTTTCATAGCCTTGAACTCGGTTAACGCTGTCATTTCATTAGCAAAAGGGAAATAACTGTTGAAAAGCACTTCGCAAATTCTAGCACGCAAACGTTCAATAATACGATGAATGGAGGACCCTAATAGAAAGATCTTCAATAGTCTGACCCCATTTCTATCGCAAGCAGTGAGCCGAAGAGGCCTGCTGGAATGCACTTTTACTCTGCATTCAAATTACCAGCATCTGCAGGTGGGTAAGCTGTCACGTCCAAAGCACCTGCTTTATGCTCCAAGAAGAACCAGCATCATGTCCCTAGAATTGCTTAATGTATTTCTACCATTCAATGAACAAGAGGTAACAAATTTATCTGCATGTCAGGATTCTCTGAATGCCTTAAAGACACACATCTCCCAGGCAGATCTGTGTTCTAACCAGTGCCCTGATGGCAAGGAAGCCTCAAGAAAAGCCTTGGGGGCTTACCAGACAAGCTATAAAAACACCAAAAGCGGCCGAATATTGTAAAACTAAGATCAACCTAATTTCTTTGCACCGGCTTGTCCAACCGCTTGGTAATTCCCAGCTAAAGTGGTCCTTTGCACCCATACAGTTGAAGAAAATTTTTTTTACTTCAGATAATCTTATACCTAAGGCAGTTTTTAGTTACAAAGCAAAATACTGAGGTTTTTTCCCTCCATCAGCTAGCTCAGTTGATCTGATTTCAATGTTCTTACGGGAAAAAAGACTGATCATTGTGATTAAACCCTAGGTAACCAGAAGTCAGAATCAAGATGAAGATAAACGATTTTAACCAAGCAGCTACCATCACTTCTTGCAAAACATGAATAACTCTACTTAACTGCAGAGAGAAGGCAGGTTCCCCACCCCCACCCCCACGTCATATTCAGTGCTATATCCACAGCCACGAGCACAGCCGAGGGACACGGTGGGGCTGGTGACTACATGTGGGTTGACGAATGAATATCCAGCACCCTGAGAATTGAAGGGATAAGGTGGGACCGACATAGGTGGAGCCCTGGTGGTACCGAGGCATGACGTGCATCACGCCCTCTAAACGTGTAGGGGCAGGAATCACAAACTCAGGCACCAGGCAGACGCTCTAAACGAAGAGAGTGGCTAAGGGACGAAACGAGAGAGAGGGGTGGGCACTGTCGTGGGCTGCAGAACCCGTGCCCCGTTTTAAGGCATTACAATGATAAATACAGACATGGGGCAGGCCAACACAACAAGGCCTGGGGGCTGTCTGCAGCCTGTTGGCCATGAGTTTGTGATTCCTGGTTTGTTACATCAGATAATTAGTCAATGAAAGAAATACCAATTCTACTGCAGCTGGACAGAGCTGCACTTGTTAGAGCCTCAAACAGAAATCCAGGTAGACGTTGTGCATCACTGTCCTCCCCACAGATCTAAGAAGGGACTCCACCACCACCGACAGGTCACGAGACCAAAGACAAGGAGCGTGTACCCTGCTGGCAAACCCTGAACCTGGATGTCTGAAGACAACGCAGAGCCTCTGACAAAAGGCCACGGGCAGGAGAAACAGAGTCCTGCAGACCAGGAGCGGCTACTCAAGGTGCATCACTGCGGGAACCAGGGAAAGTTTCAGAAAGCAGTTGTCTTCAAAAGCATTTAAAAACCACCTCCATGAAGGGCTTCCCTGATGGCGCAGTGGTTGAGAGTCCGCCTGCCGATGCAGGGGACATAGGTTCGTGCCCCGGTCCGGGAAGATCCCACATGCCACAGAGCGGCTGGGCCCGTGAGCCATGGCCGCTGAGCCTGCACCTCCGGAGCCTGTGCTCCGCAATGGGAGAGGCCACAATACTGAGAGGCCCGCGTACCGCAAAAAAAAAAAACACACACAAAAAAACCGCCTCCATGAAAAGGAAACAAAGACATAAGTAAAAGCCAGGCTGAAGTGAAAAGACAAGAGACTAAAGGAAGATTTACAAAACGAACAATGCAAACGCAGAACAAGCTGTTTTACCAACAGGAAAGAGCAGAATGGAGAGTCTGGAAAGTTCAATCAGTTATGCTTTCACAGAACATGAGAGGAAAAGATATTAAATATTGAAGGAGAAAATAATTCAAATGTAGGATAGAGAACAAGGCCAACCTAAGTTATTCCCAAAGAAGCCAGGGCAAGTGGCATAGAAGGATAATTAGACCGGACTGAAGAAAACGTTACTGAGTCAAAAAATAAGCAAACTCCCACCCCACACCCATTAGCAGCTACCATTAAAACAAACAAACAGAAAATAACAAGCGTTGACAAGGATGTGAAGAAACTGGATCCCTTGTGCCCCTTGTGCACTGCTGGTGAGAATGTAAAACGGCACAGCTGCTGTGGAAACAGCATGGCGGATCTGAGAAAATTAAACACAGAAATACTATGAACCCAGCAATTCCACTTCTGGGTATGTATCTGAAAGAACTGAAAGCAGGGTCTCAGAGAGATGTTTGTACACCCATGTTCACAGCAGCATTATTCACAGAGCCAAAGGGTAGAAGCAACCCAAGCACCCATCAGCAGATGAAATGGGCCAACAAAATGTGATTACATACACGCTAAGGAATGTGATGCAGCCTTAAAAAGGGAGGAATTCTGCAAGACGCTACAGCACGAATGAACCTGGAAAGCAGGATACTTAGTGAAATGAGCCACTCACAGAAAGACAAACACTGTATGATTCCACCTATGTGGGGGACCTAGAGTAGCCAAATTCAGAGACAGAAAGTAGGATGGGGACTGCAGGGGCTTGGGGGGGGGGAGAGAGAAATAGGAAGAAATGTTTAACGGTTACAGTTTCAGTTTTGCAAGATGAAAAAGCCTGGAAACGGATGGCGTGTTACCTAGCCGAGTTGGTTTGCCCGTCGCGCAGCAAGCCGAAACGCCGGGACACTGAGGTTGGCAGCAAACAGCGCAGAGACAGGGAACAGACCTCAGATCCACCTCCTGGAGGGCAAGGGGCTCGAAGCATTTATGGGATGAAGTAATTAAGAAGCAGGGCGGTCTGAGCGTGGGGAGCGTGGGGAAAGGTGATTGGAAAAAGGTGGGTCATCGCCCTTCTGCGCAGTAACTAGGCTACAGGTCTATGCACGTGGGAAGATGGAGGAGCTCAGCACGACCTGAGGGTGGAGTTTTCTGCCCTCTGACTTCAAAAGGTCACTGCCCGGACGCTTGCGCATGCCCAGTTGCAGCGTTGGGCCAGTCTTAACCAGTTCAGCTCAAACGAGACGCAGCTGACTCCAAGTTCCTGGAAAACAACTGTGGCAAACATCTCACTGTTTAGGACAATAACGGAGGGCATGTGAGTCTTGTAGATGACCCTAATGAGCGAAGACCGGTGAAATGGATTTGACTAACGATTACCCATGGTTTCAAATGTATTTAACGCCACTAAACTGCACACGTGCAACGGCTAAGATGCTGAATTTTAGGTTATGTGTATTTTGCCACAGTAAAAGGTAATTTTTAAAAAACAAAACAAGCAAATCCAAGAGACAGGCAGCTCAAAGGAACTTTCCTTCTTCCATAAAAATCAGTGTGGAGAGACTCGGACCCAGGCATGTACTGGAAACTGTTCTCAATTACAAGGATCCAGCAAAAAACCAATATGCTTCTAGTACATAAAATCCAGGCGATCAAGAAAGAAAGAAAAATAAAGCTAGTCTCCAACGTCTCTGTCACATTAAACTTCAAAAGACAACGATAACACATTAACTGAACTTTGAGATGAAAAGTTGGGACTTGAGCTTTAAAGGCCAGTGAGGTCCTTACTCATGAGAAAAGGCTACCGAAGGCATCCTCAGATAGGCAATGGCTTAGGACACATGCCACCCACGTGCTCTTCTAGGAAGAAAAATCTTTGAAGAGACGCTTCAGTTCACTGAAAATGAATCAGAATAAAGGGCCTGCAAACTGGGAAATCATGGTCTCAAAGATACCTGCATTCATGAGACAGTGCATCAGTGGAATCATCTAAAATCGGTAAATCCACCCATGACTTCTATTCGGCACTAGAATGCGCTCTTGGTCTGACCTATGGACATGAGTCTGTTATTGTAGAAATTCCTGTGAACACATGACTGGAAAGGACGTACGAGCCTGTCTGGTATCCCTACGTCCCCAGTATCCTTAACTCTCGCCGACATTTCAGCCCAGAGTTTTAACCAAGGCAGCACTTCACCACCACGCTGAGTGCCAGACTGGGAAAATGGCCTCCTGGCACTGACCTTGCTGCAGGGCGAAAAGGTTCAGCTGAACTGAGGAGCTGACAACTTTGAACATGAACTCAAGGGTATGGAAAGCTTACTCATCTCAAAAAGGCTTTAAAAGCAAGACCTGCCATGACTAATCAAGTGCTGACCACAGAAGAAATTTCAACTTCGACACCAACAATAAAAATGATACTCAAACTACTGTGTAAACATTCCCTTCAGTAAGCACAAAATAAGCTTTTCAAAAATAAACTTTTTCAAAAAGTATCCCACAGGGCTTCCCTGGTGGCGCAGTGGTTGAGAGTCCTCCTGCCGATGCAGGGGACGCGGGTTCGTGCCCCGGTCCGGGAAGATCCCACATGCCGCGGAGCGGCTGGGCCCGTGAGCCATGGCCGCTGAGCCTGCGCGTCCGGAGCCTGTGCTCCGCAACGGGAGAGGCCACCACAGTGAGAGGCCCGCGTACCGCAAAAAAAAAAAAAAAAAAGTATCCCATAAATTTCCATTTTTAACTAGATGTTTGGTAACATAAGGCTTCAAAGGCTGTTAGGTAATCCTTACTCTCATTTGGCCAACGGATAAAAAGAACATCACGATCCTTTATGTAACCATCACCTGTCCTGTTCCCACATAAAGCAGTGTACCTGCACCTCGTCAAGCAACCAAGCTTTCTCATGAGAACTAAAACAGATGCTGTCTCCAAATCAGAGCTGAGAAGAAAAGGCTGTATTTCAAAGAACAAAAGGCTTTTTCTCTGAAATTAATCTTAGTGGCTAACCTTTTGAAAATTTATGGCTAACCTCTTGAAAATTTAGAAATGTACAGCTATGTGAAATATTTTACTCAGTATATTGAACTTGTCTATGCACTCTTTCATGTGAAACAAATTAACATAGTTCCTATCGACAGTGCTCAAAATCAGATTAGAGGAAAAGAAGAAATCAAGTTTTGAAACAAAGAGAAGCAGTAGAAGAATGTCCCTTTAACCTTGGCACCAAGCTAAAATCCTTCCTTGGCCAAATCTGTTAAACCGTACCTGGCCTTCAATTTCTTTTCAATCTTTTATAGAGTTATACCCTTTCCTCACTTGAAGGGCAGAAGGATTTACAATCATGATTTGGAATGATTCCATTCTCATACATTAGTTATTTGCCTTGTGGATATAAAGTGGTGATTCGGTGTTTTACCGAAACATGAGATTATGAAAATACTGGGAGTATCAGTCTGAAATTTGAAAGATGACATTTTCCAAATTCTAGGAATCTGACTCTTCTTTCCTTCTCCCAAATCACGCCTCTTTTGATGGCTCCTGCTAAGGATAACACACGGCCCCCATCACTGGAAGCAACTTTCAACCAACCTTCCCTTCTAAGTCCTTTCCGACTTGCCTTTGTTTACCTAGTTCTTTCTGTTGCTTCTCTTTTACTCTCTATTTCCTTTGGTTCTTCCAGTTAAGCATGAAGAGCTATCAGTTTTGCTAGTCCACAGAACTGTTTTTCACTTTTCCCTCTTTCATCCCCTATGACCAAGTTCAATCACCCCTTTGTTGAACTCTCCCTCACATTCCCCATCTCTGTTGCCGCCCGCCTCATCCCTTCACACCTCGTTCACTGAAAAGACTTTCACCTGCTTCATTCACCTTCCTCTTCCCCTCCTGAGTCTGTCCTGCAGAATGCAGGCAGACTTTCACCTGGCTTTCCTCTGGCAAAGTGCGTATGCTCACACCCCATTTCCTGCAGCCTCCAATCCAAACTCTTCTGAGTGGCTTTTAAGACCCCGTCCCTCCGGGCGAGTCTCCCAAAAGGCAGGAGAGAGAGGAGATCAAGAAGGGATGGGATAGATTAGGAGTTTGGGATTAACAGATATACACTACGATATATCAAAGAGATAAAACAACAAGGACCTTAGAAATTTAAAAAGAGAGAGAAAGAATCATTTCTTTGATATATATCCTTCCAGATAATTTTGTTTATGTATCTTTTTTAAAATGAAAGAAAAGTGTACCACAAGGTTTGATAAGCTGCTCTTGAAATTCACAACAGCTGGTATGCATCTCTGTTAATAGAGCATCACATTGTTAATGACTCTGTAATATTCTACTTGATTGTATGTGTTCATTTTTACCATTAAAAATAATTTTGGATCACTCACAGTGATTTAAAACAAAAAGAAGAGACGGGACTCTGGAGACCTGGTTCTAGGCTTACTGACCGCACGGCCTTGGGCTCCCTTGTGTCTCTAAGCCTCCGTTTCTTCCCCTATAAAATTGGGATAACGGTGGTAGCTGTCACGTAAGATTGTTTGAAGATTTAAAGAAAACATTTGGTGTCAAGAAATGCTTAACACAGCCTCCCACACGGTGAGTGGTCCACTTTCATGCCCACGACATTCCCTCTCCCGGACAATGTCTGTCTCCCTCTCTAATCCCGACCCGCTTGCAGAAATGCTCCCACCTGGGTGCTCTGGGAAGTCACCTTGAGCCAGTTCAGCCCTCCCTCGCCTCTCCCTCCTCTGAGCTCCTGGGGTCCTCAGCAGAAAACCTGCTCAGAAGGCAGAAACCTCAGGTGTCTCCTGGACCCTCAACACAAGCCCAAGGCCAGTGCTGGTCACAGGACTTTGGCACTGACTGCAGCAATCTGTACATTGGTTTCGCTTTTTTAAATTGCTACCCTAGAGCTTCTTCTTTCTTGATTTTAAAACCTATTTTCTCTCCTGTTCCCACAGCAAGTCTACTTCTTGAGGAATGAGTCTCAGGCTGAGGAAGAAGCAGGGAGAGGAAAATGATAGGGTCAAAAACCTGTCCAGGACCCAGTTCAGTTGTGACTATCGTCTACCCTCAAGTTTTCCCAAGCCTTTTCTTTGGTTTGGCCCCAGGATTGGAAGGCAGCCCAGCGTCGACAAAACTAGAGAGAGAGAGAGCAGAGAGCTTCGAAGAAAGTAGGCGGGGAGGGGGGGAGTTGGGTTATAAATTACTTAGCTCTCTCCCCAAGCGATTTCCTATGTCAGTTCACTCGGAGCAACGCAGTCATCTTGGATATTTTGAAAAGCATCCTTATTTCAACATAAGGAAGCTGGGGTTTCAGAAATCACACTTCATGAGCTTAGAGCAGTGAAGTTACAATGCCCCGGGCATGGTGCCCTCCAGGGCAGAGCCTTCATCAGGGCCAGCTTCCTGGGAGGTTGCCTCAGCCCCTGTCCTATAACCCTGTGCCTTATAGTTAACCACTAGATGAAGAAAAAGTGCTGAAGAATTTAATACCTTACGACGCAGTGTTTATCCTTAGCGTTTATCGACCAAATATATATGGTTGACTGGAGATCTTAGGACCTTTCCTCTTGAGCACAAGGGCAGGCCAGGCGGCTCACAGTAAATCTTGGTCTTTCCCTCTCAAGCTGAGAAAAGCCTGCAGGGCATCGGCTTCACAAACTGAGGAAACGCGAGATGTGTGGAGATAACTCTGACCACGTGGGAGTGACCTGGCTGTGCCGCTTCAGAGAGGGGCAGCTTAGGAACAAGGAAATCTGGTTGAACAACCTGCCTTCGAATGACTGACTGAAATACATTAAGCCTTGCAAAGGGATGGGAAGTTTAAGGAGATGAATATCAGGACATGCCCACAGACACAATCCTCCCGATTTAGGGGGAGAGAAAACCCAGCTGCTGTGCCCACACTGTGTAAGCACCTCTCACAGTCTCAGCCCCCGGGGCACTCACGCATCTGCAGCAATATTTACAAGTTGTTTTCAAATCTCAGTCTCTGATTCCTCTCCTAGATTCACACCAGACGAACATATCTACCTCTCATAAGTTCTGTGATGTCCTTGTGCACGCTACCCCACAAGAGGCAGAAACACTCCCCGTGTTTCCAAGGGATTGGCAGCCAGCCTGTTCGTGCTTCGAACGGTGTGAGATCAAGCCACAAATATTCTTTATCATTTTCAAAAATGCCAATTCCATGTTTAAAATATTTTAAAACCTCACAACATCAAAAGATTAGAATAAATGTAGATTCCCGCTATCACTAACAGAAAGCACGCCCATTTCTTGAGCAGAGCGTCCAGTGCAGGTCAGCGTGCCTCCTTCAAAAGGCCTTGATAAAGCTGCACCGGACACGCTAACATTCTCTGTGTTACAATTCACTCCACTTTTCCTCAAAGAGATAAATTAAGCTCTAAGAAAACTAACAAAATGAACCAGTTAAGAAATTGAAAGGAATCTTAACTCCTACGTTAACTGATCCCCAGCCATTACAAACAAACTTTTGTAAATTAAAAAAAAAACAAACAAAACTTTTTTCATACAACAAAACGCATTTTTTTTTTTTTTTTTTTTTTTTTTTTTTGCGGTACGCAGGGCTCTCACTGTTGTGGCCTCTCGCGTTGCGGAGCACAGGCTCTGGACGCGCAGGCTCAGCGGCCATGGCTCACGGGCCCAGCCGCTCCGCGGCATGTGGGATCTTCCCGGACCGGGGCACGAACCTGTGTCCCCTGCATCGGCAGGCGGACTCTCAACCACTGCGCCACCAGGGAAGCCCTCAAAACGCATTTTTGAATTACAATAACTTCTAGAAAGGCAGCTCCATATTAAGCACTCGGCAAACATTTCCCGATTAAGTTTGAGGAGTGACAGCCATCTTTGTCAACAGTTTGTCCTGGACAATCTCTGAGGCTCCCTGGCCCATCCTCACCTGTCCTCAAAGCACACGGTGCACTTCCAGGCGCGGGTCATCCTCAGGAACACTCGGCACTTGGCACACACGCGGTGGCTGCAGCCCTGGCACACGGCCCCCCGGTTCAGCAGGAGCCCCAGGGCCTGCCGGCAGCGGGCACAGGACTTCTCTTTGTACTCCTGGCTCCCGCTCTTCAAGCCTTTCCACCTGAGATGCTGCAAGTGTGTCTTCAGTTTCCTGTGGCCCAGAGAGGTAAATGATAAGCGATTGAGTGGAAGGACAGATGCCAGCCAAATTCCTACATGGCAAGGGCCCCAACAGCACCACCCATGGCGAGAAAGAAGGGGCTTTGGCATCCAGCACCCCCAGGTTCCAACATGGCTGTGTGAACCAGGATCTCTTGCGACGTCTTGGAGCAGAGGCTCAGAGGTTTTCTCGGCTGTGCAAGCCTTACCTCCCAGGGTTGCTGTGAGGATTCAATGGCAAAGCATAAACACTATGGCTGGCTAGGTTCATCCCTCTGTGCCCAAAGGGCATTATAACAGCAAGCAAGGACAGTGAAAGAAGAGGAAAAATGCAGAAAATGGCATCAATTCTAAAATGCAAGGCAGGGAATGACCTGTAAATATACAGTATACATGCCTGCTATTGTCTTAAGTTCCCCAATAAAGTTATTTAGCTGATGCTATGCTTTTTTTAATGGAATAAATTTTTTTAAAAATTTTTTTATTGGAGTAAAATTCCTTTACAATGTTGTGTTTAGTTTCTGCTGTACAATGAAGTGAATAAGCTATATGTGTACCTATATCCCCCTCCCTCTTGAACCTCCCGCCCCGCCTTTCTCCCGCATCTAGGTCATCACAGAGCACCAAGCTGAGCTCCCTCGATGCTATGCTTTTGCTACTGTTTTCTATGGGTCGTCAGTTACTTTCAGTCCCTATTTCCCCAGGACAATAGCCCTAGTACAAAGGGACATTACATTGGACCCCAGAAGGTATCATTAGCCAGAATACTCTTCTATGAAATGTCTCTGTTACTTACTTTTATTATTATTTTTTAATTTTTATTTTTTTTGGCGGAACGCTGGCCTCTCACTGTTGTGGCCTCTACCGTTGCAGAGCACAGGCTCCGGACGCACAGGCTCAGCGGCCGTGGCTCCGGGATCTTCCCGGACCGGGGCACGAACCCGCGTCCCCTGCATCAGCAGGCGGACTCTCAACCACTGCGCCACCAGGGAAGCCCTACTTTTATTATTTTTTTAATTTTTATTGGAGTATAGTTGATTTACTGTTACTTACTTTTTTTTTTAATGCTTGCTCTCATGTCCTTTCTTTTTTTTAAAATCTATTTGTTTATTTTTTGGCTGCGTTGGGTCTTTGTTGCTGTGCGCGGGCTTTCTCTAGTTGTGGCGAGCGGGGCCTACTCTTTGCAGTGCGCAGGCTTCTCATTGCGGTGGCTTCTCTTGTTGTGGAGCACAGGCTCTAGGCACATGGGCTTCAGTAGTTGTGGCTCGTGGGCTCTAGAGCACAGGCTCAGTAGTTGTGGTGCACGGGCTTAGTTGCTCCGCGGCATGTGGGATCTTCCCAGACCAGGGATTGAACCCGTGTCCCCTGCGTTGGCAGACGGATTCTTAACTGCGCCACCAGGGAAGCCCTACTGTTACTTCCTTTTAGAAAAGAGAAGTTAACCCCAAGAAACAAGCTCACATCCAACTTTCAGGATTTGCTCTAGAATCAGTACCCTTTGTAACACACCTTTTACCACAGTATCCATGTTACTTTGTTGATATTCAAAACGATGCTTCTAAACCACCGTAAGATCTTGAATCATCAAAGAAAACTCCATTTTGTTCAGTGTATTTTTTGAGTGGAATAAAGTACAAGTACACTTAGAGAGCTTTGGGATAACAGAGGAGGGTAGAAAAAGAACACTGTACCTTCTAGTTAACCAGAAATTTTCGCTCCTTCCTCAGACATTTGGTGGTCCAAAGTTTTATTTTATATGTTTATTTTTCTTGGCAGACTCTGAAGGAGTTCTGCCATTAAAAACAAAGCAAAACCAAAAAGCCTATTCCATTTACTTACCTTCTAGACCTCACGCTCTCCATAAGCATCGATGGATAAGCAAAGCATCACCATGACAGCTAACCACGGACCCCGCCCAGCCCTGCTTTGTTAAGTGTTAAACTCATGTCCAACAGCCCTCGGAGCTCAGAGAGAGGAAAGAGGCTCTCTGTTGACAGATCAGTCGGAGAGCAGGCTGGGCAGGTTTCCCCTTCCCTCAAAGCCGGCTGGGAAGCAAAGGAGAGCAAAGAAAAGGACGGGAATGGATGCCAGCAGCTTTGCTGTTTCTATGACGCTTTCTTTGTGCCTTCGGTTACCACCAAAAATAATTTAGGAAAACCCTTAGCCGGAGGTCTTTCCCCTGAAGGGCGTATGAGAAGCCTGAAAGCTTCCCTTAAATTATTCCTGCCAAGTAGGCAAATGGACAAGCTGACAGACAGCAAACTTATCACACAAAAAGGCATTATTTTAAAGGAAAAACAAAAGGCATTCTTTCCCTTACCATCCCCGAAGCTTAGTGACACAGCAAAGGTCACCTCCCCCTATAGCCCTTCATTCCGACTCTTGTCAGACAAGAAGCTGAGTAGGCAACAAGCAGCAATACGCCAGGTAGAAGCAGCTTCCAAGCAGAAAAAGCCAAAAAAACGGAAGAATCCCACCCACTAAATGACAGCATACCGTATCCTTTCCTCCTCGATGTTTCGAACCTCCCGGTCCCGGTGCAGGACCTGGAGGATCACCTCGCGTTCTGATTCCCGGAGGGACTTCAGGCTGACTTCTTGGGCCATTTCTGTCTCTTCTTAGACCCACGCTGAGGTTCTACTCCATGGCCTTGCGCTCCTGTCCCGTGGATGAGCTCAGAGAGTCCAGTGAGAGTCCCACGTGCTTTTGAAAGCAATCCCTCTCCTATTTCATTGGCAGCTGTGTTGCTTGTGGCTCTTTTTTTCTTCCTTTTTAACTGTGTCACACTCCTCAGGAGAAGGAAGTTCCAAGAGGCCGTCCCTCGGTTGGGATGGTCGCTCCCAGAGCCTCATGCCACCTGGGGAGCCTTTTCCCTGGGTCCTGCCGCAGCCTCTGACATCCGGCTAAGTCAAAAGCATATCTTTTTTTCTGAGGTTTTGCCAGAGATTGTTATAAATTATGCAGGGCCCCCTGCAGATAATTTCTGCAAAGCAGAAGTAATCCCCAATCTGAGGGAATTTACGAAGAGCAGTGAGAAGCGTATCAACGACTTATAGAAGTCAACCTTCCCCTTCATATGTTTACAGGTAGCAGTAATGATGGTTAAAAGCCCAGCCAGTTCAATACCTGTAGAAAAGACAATAAAAATGGCATCATTTTTCCTGGCTGATGTACCTATACTGCAGCATGAGTCCAGAAGAGACAAAATGCTCTACACAGACAGATCTTTGCATTTTCTGCCACGATGATAACGTAAGATTTTAAATTTTATTAAATTGGCCTTCTCGTGTTTCTAAAAGCCTCAAACTTACACATTTGAATTTTTCTAATATGAATTCTGTATCTTGAGTGATTAGAGGCATATAGGTCTATCTTTAACGTACATCATCCTAATTGAAAGTACATTAGAACAACCATGTTCTCAACTGCTAACTGTAATTTTTACAGTTAACTTCAAGACTCAAAAATAAACTCTTTAATCAATTAAGGATGTATAAAGGGATATCACCACAACCTCAATCTACCCATTATCTATGGTCTTTAATGGTTTTCAGTGGCTGCCTTATGCCCGGGGTCTTGTTTCTGGTTAATGCTAGTTGCCAGGTTCTGCATATGTTCCTCCTACTTTCTTCTGCCATCAGTGACGTTGGACACACATCACCTTCAATCTGTTCTTCCCCCCAACCAAGAGGATGGCATTGAATTGATAAAGCACTGGATAGATGCACATCAGTGAAAAGCAGAAAATGCAGCTCTAATTGATGCACTTTCTAGACTGCCATTTTGTTATCAAATCTACATGAATTCCTTAGTAATAAGACTTCTTTCAATTCTTTAGAAGCTAAACTCCCTTTGTTCGGCTGCAACAGAAATGCACATTATATTAATTTATGATTCATAGCAAATCAATGAATGAGAAGTTAATAGAACCCTAAGGAATCATTTCTTTAAGCAGAGATTCTTAATCTTTGGTCATCTGGTGAAGCTTCTGTATTTAAGTGCATAAAATAAAATACATTATTACAAAGGAAATCGATGATACTGAAATTTTTAAAGATTATAACATAGTAATAGATGCGTCCATTGATGCATGAAATCTAGCAGTGATCTAACAACTAATTTCAGAGTAGTGATGATTGTAAACAATGTTTTCAGATATCTGCAACATACAATGTGGCATAAAAATATCTGTGATTTCTATTTGTGGCAGTCACCAGTCCTGCTAGTTCTACTGTGGTTCAGTGCCTATACTCATAATTGCAGGAAATGCTAAATTTTAGTTACGGGTTAATGAAAACAATGATGTAAAATTTTTTCACGTCCAAGGTCATGGACCTACAGGCTAAGGACCCCTGGCTTAAGGGATTCTCTATCTGTCAGTTTCTCTATTGTAGGATAAAGTTAAAATATGTGGCCCACCCAAATTGCAGAGGTTGCATGAGAAGTAGGAAAGCCCAGGGCTGCCAGGAGACGCTCCCGGCCTCTGGTCTCCAGCCAAGCAGTCCCAAGTGCCTGCTCCCAAAAGGTGTCCTATGTAGACGGTGGGAAAATGACAGGGACAGATACGGACAAGGACTTGGGGCTCCAGCCCCACCAGAGTCAAAGCCACATCCCTCCTTGGGCCCGCGTTTCCAGATGAATAGACGGAGCTCCCCAAGGCTCTGAGTCTCTGGGAAAGAGGAAAGTGCTGGGGCTTCCCTGGTGGCGCAGTGGTTGAGAGTCCACCTGCCAATGCAGGGGACACGGGTTCGTGCCCCGGTCCGGGAAGATCCCACATGCCGCGGAGCGGCTGGGCCCGTGGGCCATGGCCGCTGAGCCTGCGCGTGCGGAGCCTGTGCTCCGCAGTGGGAGAGGCCACAACAGTGAGAGGCCCGCGTACCGCCAAAAAAAGAGGAGAGTGCTGGGAAACAGCGTGTAATCAAGTGCTAAGTGGTAAAGTGCAAACTAGCCACCGTGTCACCAACGTCATGAGCCTATTTCTTCTAATCACGCCCTCGGTTCTTCCTGCTTTTTTCTTATTTTAACCTATTAACCATACTACTAGGCCAAGTACTATCCTGTTTGTCTGATTCTCAAGTGTTTTAAATGAAGATTTTTGTAGTTGGCTCAAAACATGTGATCTATGCACTGAGCTTTCTCTCCCTGTGGCCTTTGGACTCTGCTGTCCAGCAGAAGCAACGCAGCCCTGGGCTGGAAGAGAGTGCTCCTGCAGTACTCAGTGTTCACCCCTTCAGGGGCAAAGGCCCTACCCATTCCAGAAATGCAGGATTCGGTTACTGAAAAACACTACTGTTCTCTACCAAACGCATGCCTGTGGCTTCAGAGAGCCGTCTGCAGGGAGGAGTGGGCGCTCTTCCTCCCCCTAGTGGCCATCCACTGCTATTTACAGAAAAGTGAAATTGAGCTCGTTTCCAGCATCCATCCATCACCCATTCATTCAGTAAATGTCGATAAAGCACCCAAGTGCCAGGCACTGTTCAGGTGCTTAGGATACAGGACTTAATGACTGGTAATTTACACTCTATCCTACTTCTCACAAGAATATGATGTAGCTCACAATAAAAGCACAGAGAGGACGATTAAAGTCAGAGAAACAGCAACCAGAGCGAAAAGGGGCCGACGATTTCTACCAGGAACCTGCAGTGAAACAGTCACTGTACTTGAGCATTAGCTGTATCTCTGACCTTCCTAGTAACAAAGGCAAAACAAAACAGAACGAAACAAAACCCCAAATCAAAGGGGTGTATATAGTTCTGATAAATCGAAAGAACAGGTGCTGCATCTTATTTGGATTTGTTCAGGCTTTTTCAGTAGGGGCAGTACCACGCTTCCCTCTAGATATTTGTGGGGTGCTTTTGGTTGTCACAGTGACAAAGAGTTACCTTGCATTCCCATACAAATGTTGGCTATCTTACCAGATAATTCAACTAGGAAAAAAGTATAATTTTCTGATAATAGAATTTAACTCATAGAAACACAAAGTATATTTTGCAGGGTTTTCACATACTCTGAGTTTTCCAGAATGCAACTATTATGTAAATTGAAGAAAGACTGTACTTGGTTTCATTTAGAACTTTAACAAAAATTGTTTATCATTTCAGAGAGTTGCATCACCGAGGGCAGCATGGCTTGTAGTATTTGAATCACTAATGCCATAATACTGGTAATGGTCTGCATTTGTAGATGTTCTAGTCAATGTGATTCTATGTATGCGAACATTTGACAACTTCACTGTGTCTTCTAATGTAGTTTACATATATGAGTACATATTATATTCTTATAATTTACTGCCCCTTTATTTCTTCTTTTATTACAGTAATGACGTATTATTGTTGTTGTTGTTGTTATTGGTGTAGGTAAATTATATTATACATGAATTCCAATTCCAGATAGCAAAAGGTGAACTACAAAATATTTCCTATAAAGGGTGAGCATTGGGTCCTTGGGGTTTAAGAACCACTGAACTAGAGAATCCAATGATTTCTCAGGTCACTTACAAATTAAACTGTGTATATCATTCCCTTGTTCATTTTTCAACATATTATTGGGTTTTAGGAGAATGGGGTGGGGAAATTAGAGGACTGGTCAGTTGTTTTTATTGTTTTAAGCTGTGTTGGGGTTTTCGTTTGATTGTAAATTTGCTTATGCAATTCCAGGTCTGATTTCCAGGTTCTAACTGAGAGCTCAGAGTTTCTCTTTCAACAGCAATCATCCAAGTTATTTCAACGGCATCTTTTCAATCCTCTTGAACAGAATCTGGAGTTCTTTCTGCACTTTATCCCTGGTAGGCTGGCATTTGAATTCCTCTAAGCTTTACATCAACAGCCAAATTGGAGATTTCACTCTGTAATCCACCTGCCAAATCACTCAAACCCAATTCACTAAAACTAATCTTCGCCTATAGTCTATTTATCCAAGACATGGTGCCCCAGACTTATGGCAATGATTTACTTATTTTTTAAAAACTATTTATTTATTTATTTTTAGTGAACTTTTTCCTAGTCAAGAGAGGTTTCTAGGGTGGCAGATGGAGCTAATTAGCCAGCAGCATGCGCCCATGGTAAATACCAAGAAAGTAAGAGAGAATTCCATCCACCTGGCGGCCTTAGCAAGCTAAGGTCCATCTTTACAGATTCCATTTCTGGTCACCGACGCTAGCAGGAAACTAGAAGCCACCCTGATTATTTTTCATATTCTTCAAAACATGGATAAAACAAATAGACTTCTCTGTTGGATGCTTTGATCTCTCTGATGTTTTTGAGTCAAAAAGTGGAGATTGTAAAAGAATTCTATGAAATCTATTAAAATCAGTTGGCATGTTCCTTGCCCTATGCTGGGATGAGGGAGCGAGGTGTGAGCATGGCATCTGGAACACAAAGTGGGTAACAGGAGCAACTGATGGGGTCCGGAATGGGCTGTGTCCATTAGCCTGCAGCCGACCAGTGGGAACAGGAGTGACAGCACTGAATGGATGGTGAGTAAGAGGGAGACTGGTGACCGGAGAGGACAGGAAAATCTTCATGGCTGAGCCCGGGAGAAGAAAAAGAGCTGGTCTGAGGAAGGAGAGGAACATCTCTAGGGTGAGGGACAGTCCACTGAGCAAGGATGAGGTGGGAAAATGTCACTCCTCCCCCAGGAAAGGAGCCCAGGGTCTCCACCGCCTACACGTGAGTTCTAAACTACGAAACGGCCTTTCTCACCCTGGCTGATCTGGCCTCCTCCCTACTCCTCCATCCTTAATTCCCACAGAATGCTGCAATTCTCCCAAATTAGACACATCCGAGACTGCTCCCTGAACACATCATGCACTTTTCTTTTTCCATGCATTCACTCCTGCTCTTGCCTCTCCCTACCAAAATCTAATCTCCTCGGAGGCAGTGAGGGGAACAGTCCGCAAAGCAGGGTTTGGAGCCTCACTGGGTAAGCAGCTCTGCTCTGCCCCTTACTGACTGCTGAGATGCTGGGCAAGTTACCTAAGCCCCTTGGGATTTAATTTCCTTGCCCATAAAGTAGAGAGAATGACAACACCCACTTCCTAGAGTTGCTCTGAGGATTAAATGTGTTGTTACCCGTAAAGTACTTAGATCACAGTGGTGAGCATATAATAAGCCGTTGACCAATGTTAACTGTGGTAGTAGTAACAGTACCATCATCGTCATTATTATTATTAATCTTTCAAGGCCCAGATTAATTGCTAACTAATTCAGGAACTTTCTCCTTATTTACAAGCACAGTAAATTGCTTCTTCATTATGACCCCGTTTTCCTTTGTGTATTTCTCTATCATGACTTGGACTTCTTTCTGTCTGATTCAAGTGTCCTTCTAGTGGTCCCATTGGTTTTTAGTGACCCCTCATCACCCAGCAAATAGGTCCTTAATGTTTCGCTGGGGTTGAGAAACCCAGTGAATACTGTAACATGCGGGTTTACTTGCCAAAGCAGGAAGCATGAATTCGAGTAGAGCAGGAAGGAAGGACAGTCAGGTGAGCAAACAACACTCATCTCAGAAAGCTCCAGGCTTCAGACATCTGGAAAGCATCGGGAAATCTGAGTCATTTCAAATCTGAGAAGCACACAAAAAGGTATTTTAGTTTAATGATCTCATGCAGAAATTTACAATCTCATATCTTGAATAATGAAATCTCCCAGATCCGGTTTTTCTATGATGATATTTAGTCACTCGCTCATGCACCCAACAAATTCTTAAATTGTGTTTTTGTCCCAAGAACTGGAATCAGGCTCTGTCCTCACCCACATGGAGCTGAGTCTAGCCCCCAACCTCCTTTCTCAATTGCATTTTTGTACATTTGAAACGGTGACTGCCCTTTGTTTTACAGTATCCCATCTACCAGTCTAATTTTATCTAACAATTTAAAAATAAATAAAACCTACACCAAAGCACCACTTTGAAGGAAAAAGTCTCCCAGAGCCACCTGGAGAAGCACTTCACAGCAATCCATCCCATCTCAGCATAGGTTTGGGTGTCAGACAACCTGGGATCAAACCCCAATTCTGGAATCATCTGGGTACAGCTCTAGAGCAACAGCTGGAACAAAGCAAGCAGCACTCAGAACTCGTCCTCTCTGCTCCCCCTCTGCCCCGACAGGAATGCCCCAAAGCAGGACTCAAGCCATTTCTCTGGGACCGATAGGGACTGAGACAGCAGGGGCCCCTCCTAAACCCAGCACAGTGCTTCAGTCCGCGTATTTCCGTCTCGCCGGTAGCCGGTCGTGCTGTGTCCCAGTGGAACTTTGTATCCAGACCAACGCGGTTTGGTGATTAGTGCATTGATCCATAGCGCTGATTTCATTGGTCCTTGTGTGTGCCAGGCATGTGCCAGGGATTGAGGATATAAAATAAGTAGGAGCCAGTCTCTGCGTTCAAAAAGCTCACACTCCAGCCAGAAAATGGACATGCGAACGAATAAGTTACGACATGGTAGGATGAGTATAAACACATAAGGATCTACAGAGGAGGCCGCTCAGAGGAAGGCGTGATTCACTGCATACGGAGAGAGCAGAAATGGATGGGGGGCGGGGAGGGGGCACGGAAAGAGTCCCAGGGGAGAAACGTGTGGGACCCCTTTTGCCAGGGGAAAGGAACATCCAAACGTGTCTGTTTTTAAAATTTTTTTGGCCGAGCGGCTTGCGGGATCTCAGTTCCCCGACCAGGGATCGAACCTGTGTCCCCTGAAGTGGAAGCGTGGAGTCTTAACCCCTGGACCTCCAGGGAAGTCGCTAAACACGTGTGAGTTTTGAAACCACGCTTGCTTGCTTTCCTCAGCCTAACAGCCAATTGACTTCGGCTTTTTAGATCTGATGAGGGGGAAAAGTACAAGAAACGTGAAACTGAGGGCAAGAAGAGAAAAGGAGGACAGGAAAGGAAACGCTCTTTATCTGCAGGCCGTCCCCACGTCCTTTCATCTAAATATCTATCACCTCTGAGCAGCTGGTCATCACATCAAAGGAACGAAAGCACCACCCCCTGCCTGTGATGGAGGGAAATGCGGCAGATCAGGCGGCATGCCTGACATGCCTGCGTGTGAACACGACGGTCATCGCCACCCAGACTTTCAAGGCAAACTAGAGACCGTGCCCAAGGCTGAAAGTCACAGCCGAGCGAGGCTCACAGCCCCCGTCACTTCAGAGACCGCACCCTCCGCTGCTGTGTTTCACCACAGCTGTTTCCTTGAAAAGCTGCAGTTTTTTCCGAAGGCAGCCACAATACTTTCTGCCTCGAATGCGGGGGAAAAGTTGAGTGACTACGCAGACCTTGCAGCTTCACCTGAAAATGTCATCTCTTTTTTGCACATGGACTTTCCTTATGGACGCCTGGAACAGCCGCAGGGACCACCAGTCCGTCCTCCTAAGGAAGGAGCTGAACGCAAGGCGGCTCTTGTGTCTGTGGTTCCAGCTCAAGCTGGCCTCGTACTCACAGGCTTGATGGGCTCCTTTCTGCAAAGGTGAGACAACTCGCCTGTGTGTCCCTCAGGAAGTATGACGTGGAAAGAGAGACAAGCCTTTGCAAATTCTTTGTCTCTCTGGTCACTGAACCAGAGGTGGATTTTCCAGGAAGCCAGTGACCTTGGGCTTCTCCCCCCTTCATTTGCAATTCCTGATCTTGTATTTGTTTTCTTAAAGTCTCCAGACATCATATAAGCTTCAGGTCCCTCAAAACTCTGTCCTTAATATATGACGTTGTGTGTTCGTGGGTTTAAGCCTAGAAAACTTGACACCTACAAGAGACAGGAGAAGGCAGAAAGGGTGCCCCTTCTGGAAGGTTCCTGCATTCACTGTGGAGTCTATTCTTTCTCATTCACACAGACATCTTGCCACCAAAAAAAACCCCCAAATGCCTTTTTAGAATCAAAGTTAAACACTGAAATAGAAATCCATGATATTTCAGGCTTAAACTTGACCTTTTCTCATGGAAAGGTAAAAAGATGAGAATTAATATTATCATATTGTTATATACAGGAGGTACTGCTCATAATTATTGCTACACTTTTTTTGTACCAACCGCTACTGTTTATTGACATGTGGCACTTACTCTGGACCAGACAGTTTGACAAGTTCTCTACACACACAATCTCAGTCCTCGTTGCAACCTTATGATGAAAGGATACCCATTTTACAGACGAGGAGAGTGAGGCTTGCAGCAATTAAGTAATTTACCTAAAGTCACACTCTAATCTCGGTCTGTTTAACTCCAAAGTCTTATGCTTTGTTTAGACAGGAAAGTTAAGAACATAGAATCTTCTACTATCTTGGCTAAATAATCTTTTTCTATACCAATTCTAACGTCTCAGTAGATACTTAATATCTAACATGCATTTTCTTTTCATAATCTCTCCTCTTGTCAGGAAATTCTGTTTGGGGGTTAAGGAGGCTGAATTGCAAGACATTTAAATTAGACCCCGGCTAACTTAATTTTCTTAATTTTAAAATTACATTTATGTTCCACCTCCAAACTAAAGATTATGGGGGATCAAAAAATTGGAATCTGTGAAGTAGATTCAGAGCCAAACAATAATAAACTGTATGTATAAGAATTTACAAACCAAAAAGGAAATCAAACAACACTCTCTATCCCCACAGAAAAAATTCACACCGTATAGCTTTCGGGTAGTGTTCTTTGCTTTAGTTTGGTTTAGTTTTTTAACTAACTCTAAAGTATTCCTCCTTTCCATTCAAATCATTCTTATCCTACATTTAAAATGTATGCTATTCAATAAAATTACAAGTTATCCTTTGTCTGATATATCATTGCTTTTATTTCCTACATTTTCAAAGCCATTAGTTTAAGAGAAGTTATATAAACTGTAATCTCTATCCACCCCACCCTTAAAACAAGCTGCCCAAAGGGCTGGACGCAGGTGTTCAGCCTACCTTTGCCTCAGCTTCAAGAGAGGAGACCAGGGGAGCTTGTTCTGGAGAAGGAAGTCAATTGTTCTTCATGCTAGAACAATTGACGTATTTCTCTTTCCTTCCTGTCGGGCAGGCGGGCCCTGAGTGCCTCTGTGGCTACTAACCCCCATTCGCCAAGGACCCCGGGGCAAAGCCACCTGAAACCACACCCAGGCGCTCTTGTACACCAACAGTGTATGTTTTTTGGTGGAGGAAAGACCACACTGATGCTACTGCAATGTTTCACCCAGACCAAAGAAACCCCCAAAGAGACTAGAGGCTTCAATTAGTCAAACGTTCCCACGTTTGCAAGGGGTTTCTCCATTGACCTCAAGTGTAAATGACTAATGTAATGACATCTCAAAGACAGCTGTTAACTCAAGAGTTGATTTATAACAAGACTGGCACGGACTTTTGGGGGGTAAATTTCACTGAAGTATAGCGTATGTATGGAATATGACACAAATCATAAGCACAGCTTGATAAATTCTCCCAAAGTGAACGCACCCCTATGAAGAAACAAAACTTAAACGGCATCTCGGGAGCCCCTCATAGGCCTTCCAGTTACACCTTTCCCCCCGAAAGGTAACGACTAGCCTGACCTTTAACATCATTCATTAGTCCTCCCGATTTTGCGCTTTGTGTAAATGGAATCATACGATATTAACAATTTTTTGGCCTGGCTTCCGTTGTTCAGCATGTTTATGAGATTCATACTATTGCATGTAGTTATAGTTTGTTCATTCTCATCGCGGTGTTGTATTTCATTGTATGAACAGATTAAAACATTTGTTTATGGTACTGTTGATGGACATTTGTGCTATTTATAATTTTGGGCTGTTATGAATAGTGTTGCTACAAACGCTTGGGTGAATATTTGCATACGTGTCTGCTGGTTATGTGTCCGGGAGTGGAATTGCTAGTCACAGGTTAGGTGTACATTCAACCTTAGCAAATGCTGCCACACAGTCTTCCAAAGCTGTCGAACTAATTTATATCCTCTACTGGCAACAAGTTCCAGGGGCTCCACATCTTCCCACACACTTGATACTGTCTGCCTTTCCTATTTTATCCATTCTGGTGGGTGTATAGTGGTATCACATTATGGTTTCAATTTTCATTTCCCTGATGTATAGAGTAGCTGAGCAATTTGGTATCTTTTTATATGGTTATTGATCATTTGGATATCTGCTTTGGTGTAGGACCTGTTCATGTCTTTTGCCTGTTTTGCTATTGGGTTATCTTTTTGTTATTGATGTGTAGAAGTTCTTTATATATTCAGGATATGAGTCCTTTGTCAGATATTTATATCACAGATATCTTCTCCCTCTCTGTGGACTTGTCTTTTTTTCCCCCTTAACGGTCTCTGTTGAGGATCTCAGACTCACTCTCGAGGGTGAACTAGTATAAACTCCAATTGAGAGGCTATGATTCAGGCGAGTCAGTTGATGACCAAGATTAAGGTCATCTTGTGGCCTTGGGAATCACTAGATCTCTCCAAATACTCCTGAGCCTCGGCTTCCTCAGCTGTAAGTGAGATTCACTTTGATCATCCCTTCGGCTCTTCGGTTCTGAGATCTCATTCTTCTGTGGCCTAAGGATGCCCACCTGAGATGGGGAAATTCCATCAGGTGAGGAGCAGGGGTGGGGCAGGAGGATTAACATGACAGGAGGGAAGAGTGAATTAAGAGGGCCGGCTTTTAAGGGCTTCCCTGGTGGCGCAGTGGTTGGGTGTCCGCCTGCCGATGCAGGGGACACGGGTTCGTGCCCCGGTCCAGGAAGGTCCCACATGCTGCAGAGTGGCTTAGCCCGTGAGCCATGGCCGCTGAGCCTGCGCATCCGCAGCCTGTGCTCTGCGACGGGAGAGGCCACAACAGTGAGAGGCCCGCGTATCGCAAAACAAAAACAAAAAAGAGGGCCGGCTTTGGGGTGAGACAGACCTGAGTCACCTTGAGCAAACCACTTGGCCTCTCTGAGCTTGTTTCCTGGGGAGGGTCACAGGCTTCTCTCTTAGATTACAGTTCATTCAACGCATTCACAAATATTTATTGTGCACCTACTGCGTCAGGCACTGTCACTGTGATCATGGTCTAGGACCCATGGCCTAAGAAGATCCTTAATAAATAATAACTGCTGTTTCTTTAGTAGTAGTAGTAGTACTATTTTGCAGCACAAGATAGTAAGTGAATCCATTTAGGAGTATTTGGAAGGAAATGTTTTTAGAATGAGGGTATCCTAGACTAATTATTTCCAAAGTAGGTGTATTACTTTGCTAAGGCTGCTGCAACAAACACCACAGACTGTGTGGCTTAAACAACAGAAATTTATTTTCTCACAATTCTGGAGTCTAGAAGTTCAAGATCAAGATACTTCCAGGATTGGTTTTCTCCAGAGGCCTTGCTCCTTGGCCTGTTGATGGCTATCTTATCTCTATGTCTTCACTTGATTTCTCTGTGCCTTTCTGTGTCCTATTCCCTCCTTATAAGGACATCAGTCGTATTGGATTAGGTCCACCCTAAGGACCCCATTTTAACCTAATTACCTATTTTAAGACCCTAAATAGGTCTCTAAATACACCTATTTCCAAATATAGAAGGTCACATTCGAAGCACTTGGGGTTAGGGCTTCAACATATGAATCTGGGGAGAGACACGATTCAGCCCATAACAGTAGGATATACTAAGAAAACATTAGAACTTCTTTTTATATTTATTTTCAAAAAGATAAAACTTAAACTTTATTAATATTAAATAAATGGATTTGTAGTTTAACATATCACAGTTGAAATAAACATACTTTTGAGTTACCCACTCAAAAATTATTCATGCTAGATGGGCACGATTACAGAAGTTTGGAGACCACTGACCTAAGGCCTCAGGCTACAGTGGACAGCAGGGGAGAGCTGGCAAAGATAGAAGGTACCTGGGTGTTGAAACTGAATGGGTAGAAACAGATCACATCTGAAACTGAAGTGAGGTGACACAGGGCTGGCCTGGGGATTAGACCAGAGTAGCAGTGGAAGGGGAGAGTGGTCAGGCTGATGAATGGGCGGGAGTCAGGCAAAGAGCGCGTGAACGTGATATCAATAAATCAGCAAGGGAAGCCTTCAGCATGCTGTGTGCGGCAGGTTGTAGCATTCTTCTCCCATAAGCGTGCCTGCCCTATAAACCCAGGTCAGCCGAGAGACTTGCTCTGGACGACGAAGCGTGCGCATTCATGAGCGGCACCTTCCAGCCAGCACTGGGGCCGCTGTCCCCTCCCCCTTCCCTCTCCCTCACTGACTTTGCAGTAAGCCTGCTCCATCAGCCTGGTCCCAGCCGATGCGTGGAGAACACACCGGGCAGAGCCACAGCAGACCCTTAATGGTCATGTAGCTTGAGCAACAAATACACATTTGTTGTTGTCAACCACCAAGAGTCTAGGGTCATTGGTTTCTTCAGCTAACCTAGCCTATGCTGACTGATGTAGTGTGTGTGTTTTTTTCATATACACAGAACTGATAAACTAGTTAATAACTACCACAGCATGAAATGATTGGGCAGAAGAAATGCCCGCTGGTGGCCCTGCTATGCCCCGAATTATCCTTTAGTTGTTGGATCTTGGGATGAGGTCCCAGGGAAGGGGCAGGGGTGGGCAGGACTGGAAGGAAGAGGGAGCCTAGGGGTTCAGAGCAACAGCCATTCCCAGTTGGTACAGAGGTATTTCAGTCCCACTGTGCCCGTGCTTCCCAGCTGACAGCAGACCTAAATATAGGCATTTCTTAGCCAATCTCGTTAGCATGTAACTTCTCAGCACAGGATTCTCACTTTAGATCTGTGTCAGTCACAAGTTTATTTTCTTCCCCATTACAACGTTACATCCTCACACTGGAGTGTTTTGCAATCGCCATCATCACCATCAGCATCTTCCTCATCATCATCATTAGTGACTCAGCCTGACTCCACGGTACATCTCAGTAACACTCCTAGGCACAGGGAGAGGAAGGAAAACTCGAACATCCCCAGGATTGGATTTGGAAGGCAAACGGCTGCAGAGCATAGACAGCACTGGGAGACCCAACTGTGGCCGTGGATATTACTTGTTGAGGTGACAGGGCTATGGTTATTTGGCCCACACTCGCTAAATAAGGCATTGACAACAACAATCCTTATTTCTAAAGAGTGTATTTAAGAGACTCGCCTCGAAGAAAGAAAGCACACAACATCGGCCAACTTATGGCTAAGCCCCAAATTGAAAAGCAAATCCAAGATCCACTCCACTTACTCGCTGCACAGAAACCTAAACGTTATCCTAAAATATGGCTAAATACGGGAGATTCATGAGCAGCCCTGGGTCAGCGTGTTTATACTCCAGGACTTCTAATGGACATTCATTCTCGGCAGAGTCGGGGTGCTGGAACGGCAGCTAGTCAACGGTCAAATGCCATAGTGATTGTAAATTCCTTAGCCCTGCAGAGTGTACATCAATCGGGCAGAAGACAACCCCTGCACTGCATTTTTCCAAGCACTACAACATCACTGAGCCTAGAGAGTTCAAAACCTCCCACGGACAGAAATAAGTTTTTCAAGTTTTTCCATCAAGGCCGTATCCAAGTCAACTCTGTAGCTGCCACTCCAGCTCAGAGGCTGCAGCAAAGTGAGTGCTTACTGTCATGTGTGTTGAATAAGTGAACAAATAGCTCTGAAGATAAACAGACCAACTTATCCATTTCTGGGGCAGACTCAATATAACTATGGCATGTATTATGATCATTTAATGAATGTTCTTTGACAGTTAAAATTGGAGAGTGGTACCCAATGCAGATAAGCTAAAGTCATGTAAAATTTTTTAGAATTCACATTTACATGTTTTCTGTTGATTTATGCCCATGCTGGTGATTTTCAGTCACAGTATAACTTAAGATCTAAGCATTACTAATGCACTATCCCAGCAGCCATTCAGGACATTCATTTGCATTAGGAAATTCTTAAAAGGTTATGGAACAATTTAGAAAAGATGTCCCAAACCTCACTAGAATTGTTCCCTCTTGCTTTGCACATAATGCTAACACACTTAGCCAGTGGGCCTGCGGGGCCACCCTAGGAGAGCAGAAGAAAATTAGAAGAGGGTGAAAAGGCCCCTGATTGGCTCAGGAGTGTGGTGCTGCTGAGGGGCTGGAACTGGGGTCAAGTGATGGAGAAGGACACCTGATAAGGGATCTTGGGATCTTAGGTGAAGCTGGGAATGTGAGGAAGACAAAACAAAGAAATGCCAGACTTAGAATCCCATGTAGACTGAGGCTTGAGGCTGAAACACTGGAACAGGTGAATCGAAGCCAGATTAACAGGAAGGGAACAAAGCTCAAAAGGTAGAGTTCAGAATCTGAGAAGCAGAAACCAGGTGTGAGAGGGCAGCCGGTTCCCACCCAGCAGGTCCCCTTGCTCAAGCCAGGTGTCCAGGGCAGGGCAGTCTTGTGTCTTTAACCCTCTCCCCCTCCCCCTTTCCCAGGAGGCAGGCGATTGCCTCTTCCTCCACTCCCAGTTCTCTGCAACTGGGTATGAGGCAGAACTAATGTGTAGGGAAATCATTCATTCAATAAATTTTAATTGTGCACCTACCATGTGCCAGGTACAATGGAAGGGGCAGGGGACGCATTAGTGAATAAAACGGATTCTGCCAGCATGGAACGCAGATTCTGTAGCACAGAAACAAGGGTTGCAGATGAACTGAGTGTGGGCTCTGCAGCTTAATTCTACCAAGTCTCAGGGTCCTGTGGTCAGCTCTTCCTGGAAGGATGGGAAGTGGGTTTTAGCTACTGGTCTTTAGAGAGGTAAGAAGTGACGGATTGACTTTGAGGGTGTGGTAAAAACAACAGAAAAAGTAGCCCCCAAAGTCAAAGGTTTTAGCCTCAGATCACATGCAAGCAAGCAGGTACATATATCCCAGCCCTTCCTGGAGAGCGCCATACCAGTGCCCAGCGCCATTACTAATTTTTTTTTTTGCGGTACGCGGGCCTCTCACTGTTGTGGCCTCTCCCGTTGCGGGGCACAGGCTCCGGACGTGCAGGCTCAGCGGCCATGGCTCACGGGCCCAGCCTCTCCGCGGCATGTGGGATCTTCCTGGACCGGGCACGAACCCGTGTCTCCTGCATCGGCAGGCGGACTCTCAACCACTGCACCACCAGGGAAGCCCCCATTACTAATTTTTATAAAGACCTTTGTAGACAAGTTAAGTGTATGTCTAGGTCATTCTGGTTAAGGCAGTCAGGAAGTGTGCAGCATTTTACAATGTTTTCCACCCCCCAATTTTTTTTTTTAATGGTGACTGTCGGAAAAAAAAAATCTCATTTATATGGAAAACTTACCTCCCCAAAGGAAGGTTTCGTTCACAGCTAAAGTTTCCTAACCTTGGATCCTTAAGGGGACTGCAAACAATATCTCAGACAGCCCATCATGTTCATAAATCACTTTACAGTTTGTTACTAGGTGTCCAAACTCGCTTGAACGTTCAAATTAACCCACACAGTACGAACCGGAGAGAGGGGCCAGGACGACTCTTCCCCTCCCGGACTGGCTTTGTCCATTTGTTTTGTTTTCGTTGCTGAGGTGTAGGGAGCTGCCGGGATTCCCTGGCGGGTTCCCGCGGAAACCGTCGTTTCCGGCAGCACGGGAGAAGAGGCGAACCCCCAACGGCCGCCGGGCTGGTCGGGGCTGTACTGGCAACTGGGTCAGGGCGGGAGTGGGCGGGGGCCCTAAAGGAAGGCGGGGCCAGAAGCGAGGGGCGGGGCCTGAGTGCGCCTGCGCAGTGCGCTCCACTCAGGGAGGCGGAGGCGAGGCGCCGAAGGGAAGATGGAAGACTACCAGGCTGCTGAGGAGGTAACCGCTGGGTTGGCGACGGGACGGGTGGAGGCCGGGAGTTCCGGGTGCAGGTGGGCGGCGGCAGCCAGGGGATTGTGCGGGCACCCGGGCTGCGTCTAGACGTGGGCAGCGGCCGTCCCCAGCGCAGGCTGACGGCACCGACGCCCTGCCGAGCGCTTCGCGGTGACCCGCCGCCGGGCCGGCTCAGGGCGTCGTCGCCCTGCCCGGGGCGGGGCTCGGGGGGCGGGGCGTGGAGGGGGCTCCGCAGCCCTGGGACGCCTTGTGCTGGCTGCACTCCCGGGAGACCCCCCGCCGCGCCGCTCGCCTCCCCGGCGACCCCGGCCCGCCACGCCCCCGACCCCGAGAGAGCGCCACCGCTCGCTCTGTTTATTCCGTGATTCAGACCCCCGCCCGCGGGTGGGGAAGACTGAAGGCCGCCCCTTGTGTGTCGCTGATGCACGCGAGACTCCAGAGTGACCCGCATGTACAGTCACATCTCTCAAGTCCCTTCAGTCAAGGATTGGATCCTCTGGCTGTGCGCAAAAAGCAGACGTGCCCAGTAGGAGAAGCTGCCTGTCTTCGTTTCCACACCTGTTCTTCGGTGCTGCGCGCAGCGCCCACCGAGGCCACCGTCACTCCCATTTCATTTGAGTTTGAGACAACAGTAAGATAGCTCCTATCTGTGGGGGAAGAAGAGTCATCTCTTACTGCCCCAACGAAGAAGCAGGGTAGCGCATACAGTTATTTACCAAGCAGACGACATTCGCTGTAATGACGTGCGCCGTTTCATGGCTTTCCTTCAAGCTTACGAGCATTCAGAGAATAAAGCTGATGGGTGCTCCTCTTATAGAATAGCTGCCCATTTTTCTTCTCACTAAATAATTCTTGTTGAAATACAAATAAATGGAGTCCTATTTATTATGCAGCCTGTCAAAAATAACAGGTTATCTTACCATTTTTGAAATTTAGTCTAAGCAGGAATGTTTTGAGGGAAATACATATATATATATGGCTTAAGGACTGACCTTAAGAGTTTCAGATTTTATCTAATTTCCGAACTAGCACAAACTGTCTGTGGTAGTGTCATCATCAGTGTCTGAATGCTGGCAGCAATCAAGTGAATAATTAGGAGAAGTCATAGTTCAGGAGCAGGGAGTCAAGGAAAGACGCCTGTAAACTGTGCACTGATATAATGTTGCAAAATGGCTTGTATTATAGGAATATGAGTAACTTTTAAGAAAGGAAATGGCAATATAGAGGAAGTCCTTAATACTGGCATTTTAATACTCTGCACTCTAATTCTGGCTCTCACCAATGAGGTGGCTAAGTGACTTCATTATTTCAGATCTCAACTGCATATCTGAGAAATGAAAGGGCCCAACAGAGTGATCTGTGTTTTACACAAGATAAAGCCCTGGGAGGCTGAGACCATGACTCTCTTCTTCCTAGTAGGCCCGCTTTGGGCGTTTACTAATCCACCCCACTCCTCCTAACAGCCTCTGCATATCCTCTAACTTCATGTAGATACCTGGATCTTTGTATTAATAACTCTACTCTCCGTTCATTGTTCGACTTTCCTGTAGAAACTGAAACTGCCCAGTGGATTCTGTACAACTGCTGTACTTTCCATGAAAAGTCCATTGAAATGCCCCTCACCCTTTTTCATATTTCAACCACATGGAAAGTTATACAGGGACTTTCCTGTATGGTTTAGGATCACTGAAGTCTCTTGGAAAGATCCTATAAACTTCGAGAAATAATTTAATCTAGGATACTGCAGATTTTCATTAACTGGGTGAGTTGGCTTTGTCTCCCAGTATGACTTCTGAGTACAGCAGGTGGGCTTCAGGCAGTCAGCTCTTGATCCTCCTGGGAAGAAAGGGGCATTGCTAGCACAGGGCCACAGTGGTCAGCAGCCCGGCAGGGAGGAAAACGCCCTGCTGAACTCTCTGCCTTTATTTCACCAGGATGTACATGGACTGAGGGCCTGGGGCTGCCCTCTGGAAAGCATCTGCAAAGCTCCGGAAATAAGGTTCCCAGGATTCAGAGGGAATCTTGTACCCATTCAGATGTACCATATGTAAAAAGAAAGAAAAAAGAAAGCCATTTATATAAACTCCTGGCACTAGATTCCTGCTGAGAGCCCACCTCCCAGCTCACCTCGACACACTGGCGGGGAATGGCTGTGCCAGCAGCTAGCTGTACAGTCCTGAAGTAGGACAGCATTGAGAAAGAAAATACCAACAGAAAACAGTAAAGTCATGGTGTATCTTACCACAAACAGTGGCTAAAAACAAACCCCCCAAACAAAACGTCTTAAGTTTCAAGCCTCCTAACAAATTTACATCAGGGAAAGAGTCAGTTAATTTATATAAAAGTCAAGTAACTCATTAAACTTCTATAGTAATCATCCTAGCGGCCAGCAGAAATGGATGGAGAGATTGAATTTTAGTTTAAGGTGAAGTCAGTCTTTTGGGTCATGGCATGATTAAAACAAAAACAAACCAAAAAACCTTTAAATCGTATACATGTATCCTGTGTCTCCTGACTGCCTCTCATTAGCTCTGTGATCCTCAGAGAGCTACTTAATGTTTTCCTCAGTAAAATGAACAGCCTGGTTAGATTATTCCTAAGGTCTTCATTTCTAAATCATGTTCATTACCTAAATTTGCATTAATCAGTGCAGTGGAAAAGGATCTTTTAAATCAATCAAACTTAACTAACTTTCTTCCTTACAGACTGCTTTTGTTGTTGATGAAGTGAGCAACATTGTAAAAGAGGTAAGAGGAGAAATGCTCCCTTTTTCAATGTTTGATTAATGGCTTATATGAGTGAAAATAATGTGTTTTAAATACTGTCTTGGAATTGTTTCAACTGAGCCTGTGTGTTTTGGCATTTCAAATAACAGTTTTTACTTCAATGACTATCTAGATAAGAACTCTCCCTTGGGGCTTCCCTAGTGGCACAGTGGTTGAGAGTCCGCCTGCCGATGCAGGGGACACAGGTTCGTGCCCCGGTCCGCGAAGATCCCACATGCCACGGAGCGGCTGGGCCCGTGAGCCATGGCCGCTGAGCCTGCGCGTCCGGAGCCTGTGCTCCGCAACGGGAGAGGCCGCAACAGTGAGAGGCCCAAGTACCGCAAAAAACCAAACCAAAACCAAAACCAAACCAAACAAAAAAGAATTCTCCCATATTATGTAAATTATATATTTTAAATGAGACAGGACATTTTATATACTAGCATTATTACTGAATGTTACTAAGGCTTGATTCTATAACCTTTTAGCATCAAAGACTCATGGTAATAATCACATTGGAAAATGTAAACGTGCATTCCCTGTGTGGTAACTGCCACGGTATGTGGTGCTTTGAGGGATTAACCCACCTAGTGAGTTCAGAGCTGGAATCTGAGAAAATGGGAGGAGTGTTAACTCAGTGAAAAGAGGGGGACAGATATTCCAGGCAGTGGACAAGTGCAAAGGCCCTGTGGTAAGGAGTGTGCGTGGTGTTTGAGGGATTGGAGGGGAGGTGGGTGTGGCTGGACTAGTGCTGAGCATGGGGGCAGCCTGGGGCAGGAAGGAGGCCAGAAACGTTTTCCTAGTCAGTTTCCCTCCCTGGGTACACTGAGCACATAATGAAGCCAGTGGCTAAAAGACGGTTATTAGATGATCTAAGTTTGCCAATACCATTTGAGGTTATATATGTGATTTGGAATTGACTCCAATGCAAATTATTATTAATGCAAGTTATTGACTAATGGCAGAGTGATGAAGAACCACAGCCTAGTTTTGTGAACACCATTAAAAAGCAAAATGACTTTGTTCTGCTGTATGTATTATTCCACATCAGGCATGGATTTTCTACTTGCTTTCAGGATCTATAACAGTTTGCTTGTCATTGTTTTTCTTTCTTTTTTAAAAATTTAGTCATTTAAAAAATTTTTTTATGTTTGGCTGCGTTGGGTCTTCATTACTGCGTGCGGGCTTTCTCTAGTTGCGGCGAGCGGGGGCTACTCTTTGTTGCAGTGCACGGGCTTCTCGTTGTGGTGGCTTCTCTTGTTGCAGAGCACAGGCTCTAGGCGTGCAGGCTTCAGTAGTTGTGGCTCGCGGGCTCTAGAGCCGCAGGCTCAGTAGTTGTGGCGCACGGGCTTTGTTGCTCCACGGCATGTGGGATCTTCTCAGACTGGGGCTCGAACCCGTGTCCCCTGCATTGGCAGGCAAATTCTTAACCACTGTGCCAGCAGGGAAGTCCTTGTAGTTTTTTGGAAAAAAAAAAAAAGTGTTTCTTAGGAGCATGGTAGGGAGCAGGAAGATGGGTGAATTTCACTAGAACTCAGACATGGAGTTGGCTCATCGTGAAGCCTCCTTGGGCCTTGCTTGTTTTCTTCACTGTCTTTGACTTGGTTCCCAGGCAGCAAGTACCATTGCAAGTAGACCTTCCCAGTCTCCCTGGAAGCATAAAGGACTGGAAGCATAAAGTTACAGTGTGGTGTTACTTTCAGCTTTTTTTTGCCTCTAGGCAAAAGGTTAATTCTGTACTCGGCTATTTTAAGGATTGGGTAGTAGTAAATTTGGATGGGTACAAAATTAGCGGAGGGTTTTCCTCCCTCCCTGAAAAACAGTGAATTCCGAAGCATGTGTGGGGAGACTTGCCAGAGTGAGAGGTTTAGCTCGAGTGCAGCCCCTACTTCTTTGGGGACACCCAGAGCTATCACCACCCTGGTCCCAGGTTCAGCTCTGAGCTGGGGAGGGAGCAGGACACGGCAGAGGGTGCGGAAGAGCTGTGCCAGTTTGTGGGGGCAGCAGCCCGCTCAGGTCCCAGGATGACTAGGAATTTCCAGCGCTAGAATATGGCGTGAGTCGCTTTTGTTCCTCAAAACCAAGGTCTCTGGGCTAGGCCCCAGGCCGTAGACCCCAGTCTGTCACCATTGTATACAACTCAGGGACTTTTTCTCTCCACGTCTGAGGTCAGAACTTAGCCCTCACTGAATGTTATTATTTTAGGTCATAAGTGTCATAAAAACTCAGTTTTCTGGTTTCCAGCACAAGTTAGAAAAGGAGTAGAAAAGAAAGCTGCTTAGAAGCAGGCACACAGGCACCACCATAAAAGGCCCAGAGAACCGTAAAATGGGACTATCCTTATTACCAGCTGGACCAAGAGTTGGGGCCAGGGACCGTGTGTATTCCTGAATACCCTCTGAAGCACACAGGGTGAACCCACCCAGAATACAGCACAGAAAAGGAGACAAGGAATTTCATAATAAAGAAAAAATTCATCACAAACTAAGTTTTGGAATAGATAGAGGAGTTCTTTGGTTTTTCTGAAAAATGTACTTTTGTGGTAACATTCCCAGAAGATGCTGGGTAAAGGAAGTATTTGTAAATATCAATACATGATTATTTGGATAGGTTTGTACATTGTCAGTTGTACAACTGACAAAAGATTCCTCTATCTCTGGTGTACTTTTAAGAAAGAAATAGGCAAAGGAAGATATTTTCTAGCCTCAGCAGGGAGAAAACGTGTTCCTTATCTCCAGACAGTAACTACAACAGCAAACATTAAATTCAGTCAAAATGTTTAAAAAACTTGACAGATCAGATGCTATATAATTCTTTTTTTTTTTTTTATTTGTTCGGCTGCACTGGGTCTTTTTTTTTTTTTTCTTGCGGTACGCGGGCCTCTCACTGTTGTGGCCTCTCCCTTTGCGGAGCACAGGCTCCGGACGCGCAGGCTCAGCGGCCATGGCCACGGGCCCAGCTGCTCCACGGCATGTGGGATCTTCCCAGACCGGGGCACAAACCCGCGTCCCCTGCAACGGCAGGCAGACTCTCAACCACTGCGCCACCAGGGAAGCCCTGCACTGGGTCTTAGTTCCAGCATGCAGGATCTTCGTTGTGGCATGCGGACTGTTTAGTTGGCGGCATGCGGGATCTAGTTCCCCGAGCAGGGATCGAACCCAGGCCCCCTGCATTGGAAACGCACAGTGTTAGCCACTGGACCACCAGGGAAGTCCCATATAATTACATATTTTTAAAACTGAATATAAAGCATTCAAATGAAATACAACACTGTTAGAACAAAAGGTACATTTGCAAAGGAGTCCTCGTGTTTACAAATAAGCTTATTTACACTTTATGCAAATTGTATTTCAGCAGTTCTTAGGGTGCAGTACTAACTGTGCTAACCTCAGGAGTGGCTGGGAGGTGTTTGGCGTGTTCCGCTAACAGTGACCAGCTGTGCTCTGTCTTCCAGGCCATAGAACGTGCCATTGGTGGCAACGCCTATCAGCACAGCAAAGTGAATCAGTGGACCACAAACGTAGTGGAGCAAACCTTAAGCCAACTCACCAAGCTGGGGAAACCGTTTAAATACATTGGTAATGAATCTTCGCCTCTTGTTTATATTGGTGGTGGTTCTTTAAATACGGATCAGAGGCGAGTCTGTGTCAGGAGAGCAGCGTGGCCTGAGCTCAGAGGAGGTTCCTGGTAGGAGCAGGTCACTCGGCTTGTGCACGTAACCACCCACCCGGCCTGTGGGGCTGCAGGAACGCAGGGACGTACCAGCATTTCCGATCTGATGCTTTTAGAACAAGCCTGTGGTGATCTGTTGATGTCCTAGGACCTGGCACTCTACCCCTAGAATTTTTATCATGAACATCAGCCACATGATCTCTCTCTATATAATGAAAGTGGACAAAAGGGAATTTGTGTCGCCAAGTATATTTCTCTAATAAAAGTCTGCTTTTATCGAAGTGACCTGTGTAATCATGCAGAAGAACGGAGCGGGCCTGCACACGGCAAGTTCCTGCTTCTGGGACAGCTCTACTGATGGTACGTACGGTTTTCACTCCGTTCGTGAAGGCTTGTCACGGGCATTTCCCTGAAGGCTCTGCGGTGCCTGGACCCTGCTGAGATCTAGATTATTCAAAGCGTTGTTTTATGAAATATGTGCTTGGATGTTTCCTGTCTTTGAATGCATGTCTATTAGAGTCACCTTTTAAAACATTTGATAGAAGAGAGACTGGCCAGCCTTCTTTTTTGGCCACAAAGAGTTAAGTACACGATCGTGAGAACTCGGAAGGCCCCCGTTCTTCCCAGTTTTCTGTCCTAACCCGCCTCCTTCCTCCCGCAGGGAGCTGCACTGTGCGATGGGAGAACAAGACCATGTACTGCATTGTCAGCGCCTTTGGACTGTCCATTTGACCGCCCTGTCCAGCCTGTGATCTTTCTCCTTTTGTCCCAGCATTTCTCTTCCATCTTCTAACCACCAGCCATCTAGTCAGTGATCACCTGTCTCACTCTCTTTAAGTGTTTTTGTGGCGCTCTCAAAATGTAGAGAAAAAAAACCAAATGACCACACTGTTCTGTGACCTGCACACCCTAAGTCAGAGGAGTCATCACCGAAGGTAGTCAGGAGCCTGTCCTGCCACTTGTCTTAACTTTGAATGTTTCTTTTCAAAGGTGCTAAAAGCCGAAATCTGCTAGTGTGAAACTTTCTCTACTCTCTGAAATGATTCAAATACACTAATTTTCCATACTTTGTACTTTTGTTAGAATAATAAATTATTCCAATTTAAAGTGTTTGTTTTCTGCATAGTCTAAATAGTATCACAAATGAATTCTCCATATTTAGTTAGTGGCTTTAGAATCTATAAAACTGTAAAAAACAGAAGAAGTTGCAGTTCAGCTCTGGTCCTCGCCAGTACAGCGATTTGCTGATCCACCCGTGGGACCAAGATCCTGACCGCTTTGCTGTGTTCTGGTTGGAATTCTACCCTTGGGCATCACATCCTTCCCTCAAGGGCTTCTCTCCTGGAGCTTAAGGGGTGGCAAGTGGGCAAGCTGGTCTTTTCTGATAGCTGGAGAGCTCTGACTCACACTGTCGGCCCAAATCTGCAACACTACAGCCTCTACTCCTGTGTTTTCTTTTTCAGTAGCAATCACAACAGAAATGTTTTAGTACCTTACGGCTTACACAATGCTTTCACAATTATTCATTTTGTGTCCACAACAGTTAGACCGTTATTTATGAACCAGAAAAGGTGTCTGGAGGTTTTCTGACTGATTTAAAGTCATATCCAAGTAAGTGGGGAGGTGGGCCCCAAAACCGGTGAAGCTCACCTTCGGGGCTCGTGCCTGGGCCACGTTAACATGGCAATAAAGACAGACACACCTCCGCGTCCACCTGCTGAAATGAAAAAACCCTGCTCTTGTCCCTAAAGCACCAATGCCTGAATGATCAAGTTAACTCCACATGCAAAGAGCAAACAAATCAATGTACATAAATAAGGATCAAATATTAAAAATTTATTAACATCTACCAGAAAGGTAGTCTCTTAGTAAAAGGTGAAAGATTTATACGATCTGAAGAGAAACCAGAGTATAGAAAGGTAGTCTCTTAATGAAGCCATTCCCGAAGTGTAAATTTGCCATAAATAAACATTTATTCACTTTGATTGACTAAAATGATCATTCTGTGATCAAGTACTACTGTACTCACTGACACAGTTCCAAGGTCTAATACATAGCTCTATCTTTCCTTTTGAGCTTAAGGTTTAGAGTTGTTTTATTTTACAGATATTTACAGTCTCTTTGTAAAAAGGCAGTTTTCAGTAGCAGAAAATCCTGTGTTTCACAGTCTGGTATTACAGTTCCCAGTATACCTAAAACATGTCAAATCAAGATGAACAGGGTAACAAGATGTCACAGACTAAAGCAACTTCCCTTTGGCCTGCGGAAAAGATTTGTACCTTTGTTTTTCAAAAGTCTAACCTCTAAGGCAACTGGTTTTTAAAACCCTCAAAATACATAAATGTACTTAAGTGTTCTAAGTCTAGTCTTCACTAGATGTCCCTTTTAATCATCCCTTCTATGAGCCTCTGTGTTTTTCCCTGTGAAAAGGATTCCAGGAAATAAGTTACTGACCACGTTATAATCTACTGAACGTAAGTGTACCTTCAGTAAATAGCTCATGGAATTCTTGAGGCTGGTGATGTCTGTATTGTAACCTGACCATTTAATGGGTTGGGTTTACATAATGTATCTAAACTTTTATTGCAATCTGTAATTATGTACAGGAACAATCTTACAAACCTTGAATATATTTTATATATCCTCTTCTTTAGCCTTTCAAATGGGGCTTAAGAGAGAGAAAACTGCATCACTGCACTGCTTCAATGATTTAATAATAAATCAAGCAGACCTTTATCCACATGGATAATGAAGCTCTCCCTAGGGAAACCGTGAAATGCCTATGGTCATCTTCCAGGTTCCCTAGACTGGACCAATAAAAAAATTATCCCAAAGATGATGTTATTCAAGCCGTTACCATGGAAGAACTAAAGTCAGCCCTTTATAATTTAAGTTTGCAAAACTTTGATACCCTCCAAGACCAAAAAATAATCATAGTAATTTTCTTGCTACTGTCTAAAGTTTCTGGCAGACTTTAGTGTTTTAACCTAATACCTATGGCACATATAATACACACTAAATGCTATATATTTTAAGCAAATTTTTACATGTAAGATGTAATATGTTGACATATGATACCAGAGAAGAGAAACTGAAAATGCATGACTTAATAAAGAACCATTTCCCACTTAAGTACTTTCTTTTGTAACTTTTCCTCGTTTCCAACTTAGTTACAAAAAGTAAATAAATACTCCCATATTTTTCATTTCACTGATTTGATGCCAATAAGAATCAAAGGATGACGATATCAGTCATCAGTTAACAATTACACTATAGGATGAGGATAAGTTTTCAAATGTACCTAATGTGTACAGCTAAATGCCTCAAATACTATACATTTACTGATAAATAACAGCATTCCAAATTATGGACAATTATTTTATAATGATTAAAACTTGGAAACTATATCATACTAGGATACATTAATCAGCACAAGTAAGTTTTCATCAATTTACATAAAATTACTTAGTCTTAATAGAAGTTGTAAAATTTGGTAACAGAAAATTTCTTCAATACCTCTGAATACACAGAATCAAAAAAAATTAATCACATCCTTGCAGCAAATGTAAAAACTATGTGAACTTGAATTACCCTTGCAATAATACAACTGTTTTAATTCAGACTTTCTTATTTACAAGGTTTTAAAAACAAATATAAATGGAGTCCATGTTAAAGGTGCATTATCGTTAAAGTTTAAATTAAAAAGAAAGATATGAAGTCATGATGAATAGTCTCTCATGAACCTCTCTAAGGTCCCAGCACTACCTAAAGTGGAATATAACTTTTAGCTCTGAATGGTAACTGGAGAGTTAATGTATACGTGAAGAAAGTGCGGGGGTTGTTTGCAGAGCAGAACAATCACGTCCCATACCTCTGTGTCTGCCGAGATGGCATCAATCAGGATGTCTGCAATGATCACAGGTAACCCATTCAAGAGAGAGATTACTATGCATGCCAAACAAAAAGCAGAGGAGATATCTCTACCTCCTATAATTAGTCTTTGACAAAAAGGAACTGGAAATCTCCAGGGCCTTCTACGATGCCACAGATACAGCAGCTCCAGACGGCTCTTACACAGAGCAATTCATCTGTTTACCTGATGACCATGCGAGACACACAGGGCCGGAATGATTCCCAACAAGTTACCTTCTCCCCAAAGATGTTCCTCCGTAAGCCACCTAAAATGTTTTACCTTCTTTCGTCTAGTTTCCAGATGTGAAGCTGAAGAACTTTTTGGCAATAACGAATCTGTAGTAGAGTATACCAATCACTTGTTTAACTTTTATTAAAAAAACAAAACAAAACAAAAATAGAGCTCTACAAGGTATCATCTTTGACAGAGGTGCAAAAGCTCCTGCTTACTGGAATTGTAATGGATACCCTCCTCCCCATGAATATGCATGATGTCTCTATGCACAGGGACATCATTCATATTCATGATGTAACGCTCACACGCATTACTCACGTGTGCACACAGGCCCTTAGAAAACTCTGGCAACAAGACCCTTCCCATGGGAGCTGACAACCTGTCAATCATCTTACCCTTTCCTTACGAGCCTTATCGAACGCTCCTCAGAACTCCAAGACAGCAGCTCTGCTTTGGTGGCAGTGAAGGGCTAGGACCTGCCCACCCTCCTCCCTTTCCCCAAAGAGCCATTACACATGTACACATTTCACACAGCAACCAACACAAGTTACCCATCGCTTGAGATGCGTGATCTTCCAGAGCACAGGCCACTCGGTGGGGAAGGACTGCCCTCGTGGGGCAGCCACAGAAATAGGCTTCCTTTTGGGTTTAAAGGGTCAAAAGTTGGTACCACGGGGCAGGGAAGAAAGGAAGGGAGCAGAGGAACACCCCCATGCTGTGGACCTTATTCCTAAGGGCTTTCCAGGAACTTGGAATGAGTAAATTTTCTTTTTAAGTACATAATTCTCTCTACTAAAAACAGCAGTAACTTCGTCCTCACTGGAAACAGCCACCTCCCATATGAAATCTTTGAAACATGATCTGGCGGCTGAAACTTTGTCAGAGCTCTCTTCCCAAATCAATGCAGTCAGTCTAACAGTAAATTTGGTCCAATGTTTAAATTTGTCCTCAGTTTTGGTTTCCCTTTCAAAAATATGTAAACAAATAAGGATCAGGAAATCTCTGCTTGTAAGAGAGGTCTGCGTTCAGGCAGGTACAGGGCAGGCCAGGAAGCAGGCACGGGGGCTCAGTCACTCTCAGACCCCTCCTTGTACTGGGCCCGGATGGCCTGGCCGTTCTGCAGGGGCATCTCTTCATAGTCGCTCCTGTTACAAGAAAGGCCTCTGATACCATTCGGCTTTCGACAGCACTGGGTTTATTCTCCTCTTCACACTGACCCGCCGTCCTAACAAGAGCCCGTTTCCTAGCCTTGCTCTCTCCACTTCTGTCACCAGCTGATTTCTCCCACCCCTCCGGCCCCACCCATCACCAGTGTGTCTGTTCTTCCAGAAAAGAACTGCTCTTCCTGTGGTCACCACTCACTCAGGTGTCCAGCAGGAAGGGCCACTACCCACCTAAGCCTGAGTGACGTGACAACACAAAACCAGGGGATCACATGACTCTCCCAGGTGAAAGAGACCGATGATACCTCTGAAATCGTCTGAGAATGGTCACCAGCCTCTCCGGTAAACACGCGAAAGCAGGCTGAGCGCTCGCCCTGGGGCAGCCTTCGGCAGAGGTGGGGACTTACCCATATATCACCTCGTCGTCCGAGTCGTTGAGCATGGAGAAGGCGGGATTGTCCTTCAGCTGTGACTCTGAAAACCAACAAGCATTTGAACGTCACTAGCCCAGAGAGGCAGGATGCTGTTCTAGAAGAAGGGTGGGAGTCAGAAAGGGCTGGATTCCAATCCCCGCTTCCCCGTTCACCGCCTGCGTGAGCCGGACAGGTCGTTCTGTCCCCCGGGTGGCGCCGCGGGAAGACTGAGCGGGAGCCTGGGGGGAAGGGCCGCCCGGAGCAGCCAGCGGGCGGGCTCCCCGCACCCCAGGGTCCCGCAGGTCCTCACTGGGAGCAGGGCCGGGAGACCTGGTCTGCCTGCCGCGCCCGCTCGCCCCGGGCCTGCGCACAGCTGCTGGTCCACAGCCCGTCAGCCGTCACCTCCGCCCGGACCCTCTGTGCACGCACGTGCTGAGAGCCCATCCATGGGCAGCCAGGTGGCCCTGCCGTCCCGGCCCCAGGGAGTTCTCACTCTCCTCACCCCGGGGCAAGAGGGCTGTTTTGGTTTGGTTCTTTTGGGAGGTGGGGCGGGGTGTACGGCTGGCTTTCTTTTGAAGGTCACGGCACTCATTTCCAACAGACTTTATTTTGCGGGGCTGACGGACACCCTCCTGTCAGGACCCACGGACACACTCCGTTCCTGCATCTTGGGCTGTAAGGACACAGCATCTGCTGGGCTCAGGGCTCACTATCCGAGCCCGCCTGGTCTCTCTGCTAAAGAGGGAGCTGGGGAGGCGGGGCCGGAGCTGCTGCCCAAGCTCCCTGGTCAGCGACCCTGGCCGGCGGCTTACCGTACAGGGCGTTCTTCGAGGGCGAATACACAAAGGCCAAAGTGTAGAGGTAAAAGTTCAGCAGGCCGTAGAAAGATAAGAACTCAGCTGGTGACTCTGGTCAAGGGAAGCAGCAGAGCTGGGACACCGTCTATTTGGACACGTCAGACGGCCCCTCCCCCAACTGTCAGTGACTGCTAAGCAGCAGGCAGGACCCCGGGGGCCACACCCAGACCTCGGGCACCACGGGGCAGGCCCACGCCAGAGGTTACAGTGCCTTTCCAGGGGCACCTGGAAACCACAGGTGAGCCGCGCCCTCTCCTCTCCATGGACGCCTCTGGAGGTGGCAGGACCTGATGAGAGCAAGTCGCAGGCAAAGGGCAGGAAGGAGAGTCAAGAATAAAAGGAAGAACTGGATCCAGACTCTCAAACTAGTCCTTTTTAATCTTTTCTGAATTACACGCCCCTTTGAGAATCTGATAAAAGCATTGTGTGAAATTCAGTCACAAAAACGTGAGAAATCATGCATTGATTCTAAGGATGTAAGTAAGAGAAGAGGCCCCACGGAAAGAAGCCAAGACGTGAGGGATGAACCCCAAGGTTTCCCCTGATGGATGCCGTCACTGAAGGCGGGAGTGGGAGGCACACACTTGACCCGATTATGCACCCGAAAGAGGAGCCTACTGCCAAGGCAGCGGGGCCTCAGGGACTCGAAGGAGGTCCCGCTGCTCACAAGCCCTGCCCGGAGACACAGGTGTCAACTGCAGCTGGACACATCTGGGACTCGGTAAGGGATGCCATCTGGGGAAAGGGAGAGGTGGGCAGCCCTGGCCTGACCTGAGGCTTGGATGGTGAGTGGACCCGCTGCGGTCCCTGCCCCACAGAGAGGAGAGTGGGGCGTGGAGGGTGGGGGCAGGCGCTGGGGCCCCTGGGCCTCTCATTCACACGGACGGGGGTGAGGCCCCCAGGGCATGCCTCTTCCTGACTTTCACAGGCCTGCAACGCTACCCACCCCACCGGGGTGTGTGCCTGATGCCCGACGTCTTCCCACGAAAGGATATAATTCTGGTAGTGAGTTGACAGTTCAGCTACAAAGTTGTCTTGTAATACTTGTGCTCCGAACCTTAAATAAAGGATGACGATGCTGAAAGAGAAGGGGGGTGGACAGTACATAAAAACATACCGAGATACAGCACTGGCTGCATATAACTTGCCACCTTCACTGTCTAGTCATGATTTTATCTGCGTGGAGACTCGTACACCTGCACACAGCCCCTCCACTGGGCTCCTGGTCTCAGATCCAGGGACGAGGTCAGCAGCGGCCGACACAGCCCCCGTCGCAGCCTCGAGTCCAGGTCCCCGGGCACGTGCTCCCCCTCTGCTCTTACTCAGTTTGTGCCGTCTGGACCATCTCCTCCAACAGACCACCAGCCCCCGGGGGACAGTCTGCCCGTCTTGTCCTCTTCCCCCACCGGGCAGTGGTTCACATACCTGCCCACCAACGCACGTGCCGACAGAGGGTTCTGGTACTGGGGAGCCCACTTCCCCTCCCTGGGGTCCAGTCTCCACTCCAGCCAGACAGTTTAATAAAATGTGAACCAGGTCCCTTCACCTCCTGGCTTAAAACCTTGCGAAGGGTTCCCACCACTGAGAATGGAACCGAGACTCCTCACCGCCTGCGAGGCGACCTGACCTCCCGGTGGCCACCCTCCCTCGCGTCCTCACGCCCTGCGACGCCGCTGTCCCTGAGCCCAGGCTTCAGGGTCCTACTTCAGGCCCCAGGCCCCCTGCTCAGAGAGCCGTCCCCCACGAGCCTCCGTACAGCAGCCAAGGCCCTCCTGCCATCGTCCATCCCTCTGCTTTCATTACGGCGTTTAGGCTGTCTTTAAATTTTGTATCACTGCCCTCCCGCCCTGGACAGAGAGGAGCCTGTCTGCCCAGTTACCAGTGGAGGTACTTCCTGGGTATCTGCTGCACGGATGAATCCCCTTGAAACGCAGACGAAGGAAGATCCCCAAAGCATAACAACTTCTAGACAGACGTACAGAGGTCACCACAAGGAGACGGCAGCTCCCAGCCCGTGGACTGGGGCAGCCTGAGGGCGAGGCTGTGTGAGGGGAGGTGAGGGCTGCTGACGTGTAAAAGGAGGTGAGGGTGCACCAAGGGCTGCAGAGAGACTGAGTGACAACACGGGAACCTCTGTTCTCAGGTGAATTTAGATGCTGAATAAAACCAAGCTCGTTTTGAAGACCAGACCAAGTTCACATGCTCTGGTGAGGGACGCACACAACTCCTGCAGGGCCGGGTGAATGAACCCAGATGCCTCCAGGATCCCCCATCCAACAAGGCCGGGACCCCAGTGCAGTGGTGGAAAGCCGGCCACTCGGAGCCCGGACTGGCTCCCACCAGGGAAAGGGCTTGAGAGCCACTTATTTGCCATCCAAACAACCGAGAAAGAAATGCAGGTAACTAGATGTGATTCCCCGTCGGGATTGTGATTTTAGGAGAAAGCGACAAACCAGAAACAAGCAAGCGATTATCTGGAATTCATCAAAGAGCCGGCTTTCTGCGCTCCCTCGGGCCAGCCCGCGGACCCGGGAGAGTCCTCTGCACCCGCTCTGCTGCACGGCATCTCCTGCCCGCTTCCCTCGGGCAGCAGCGTGTGTGCTTCAACGATGCCCGCTTACAGCCCTGTCCTTGGGGCGGCAAAAGGACCCCAGGTGCCAAGCACGTCACCCAGGATTCTAACTCTCTGACTTGTCTCTACTGCGTCTGCTGCCTTCCAGGGCACGTGTCAGAGCAAGGGGGGAACCCGAGCAGCGCTGGGCCACGGGCTTCGCCAAGCTCTTCTCTCCCCTGGCGCGAACAACAGAACGTGCTCCCTCAGCCACCACACGCTCAGGGCCCTGCCGGGGGAGGAGGCCTCACACCAGTGGACACAGATGGCTAGAAGCACCCTAAAATTAACCCCATAAAACGGGAGAAAGACATTCATGACGGTAAAATAAAAACCCACATTTTGCTTCTTTTAAGAAATAAAGTCTTCTTACCTAATGACAAGCACTACAAAAGTCAATGCTGTCAAAAATTTCAACCTGAGATCTGAAAAAGAAGTAAATACTCCCATTAAATCACCAAATTGGAATTAAATTCCACTGATCCCAGAGATCTTAAAAATAAAGCCAGACCTTCTGAACAAAACCCTTCTTCCCTCTGGACTTTAAACCTGTTAGTACCTGAAGCCCAGGAGAAATGCTGTCTCACCTCCCCGGAGGCTAGGAGGGTCTCCCAGCGAGGCCGTGGCCACTATTATTTGCTTGTGACAGATTGGGGGAAAGGATCCTATGACATCAGGTGACTTGTTTCGATTCAAGGACGAGGAAAACCACGACTGCCACTTTGTAAGGTGCGATTCCAGAAGGATCCAGGCAGCTCCAACAGCCACACTGGCACCTGGGGCCCCAGCTGGCTTCCACCCCACAGGCCTCCCTCCAGCGTTGGCCCGAAGCACCATCCAAATGGCCCAGAGCCACCCCTGCAGCCCTGGGCTCCCTGGGGCTGAAGGCGCTGCTCCAGCCCCTGGGTCTGCCCTCTGGGTCAGGCCGTCATTCCCCCCAGCCCATGCCAACGCAGGCAGCCCTGCACCAGGGGGGTCTGAGACCAGCGCTTACCTACATAAGGCATGTGACGCAGCTCGGAGCAGGCCCGCACGATCAGGAACAAAAGGTATAAGATGTACATGGCGGCCACCACCATGAAGAAAACCTTCATTCCCTGGAGCGAAACCAGACGGGCACTTGAATGACAACAGGGTCTCGGTGTTGCTTCTCCCTCCGATAGCATAAGCAGGAAAGCCAGAGCTTTCTAAGCGGGACCCGGAGCCCTGAAGGCCACAGCCTAGAGCAACACAAGAGCACGCTGCTGCTGCTCTGACTGTCCTCAGCCCGGCTCAACCTCTCTGCGAGCGCAGGTGGCCAGCTCACCCCAGGAGGACACCCCGGCCCCTGCTCGTCAGACGCGCCAACGCCTGCATGACACACGGAAAGCTCCGAGCGTGGGGCCTGGAACGTAGCAGGTGCTCAAGAAACGGCAGCGGCTCCTACTTGTCTCTCCCCGGGATGAGGGCCTGGCTCCCTGCCCTGCTTAGGAAGACAGTGCTATGTGTCCAAGAAAGCATCCAGGCCTGGATCTCAAGTTTTCTGGACCTTGGTTTTCTTTTCTGTGAAATGAGGGCTTGAACTAGATCACCTCGAAGACAATGGGTCTAAACCACACATGAACTTCCTGTGGACCCTGCCGCATAACCAGCTGGCAAGCTTGTATCAACAGCACAATTTAGGTTACAAAATTCAGCAACTTTCTAAGCCAGCAGTTAAAAAAGAATTCCTCTGGCTTCATTAACAATCCTTACCTGAAAATTTCCTGTGTCAACTCGATACTGGTACATTGGATCATGTAATTCATTAATTCTAGAAATATGATGTTATTAAAAAATAGGTTAATAATTAGTTTACTTTTTATTTTACACTTTCTCTCACTTGGCTTTTTAAAAAACTTACTAACATAAATTACTTGCTGACCAACAGTAAAAGATTTTTAAAAAGTAATCCTCAATTTATGAGAAATCCCAAATTACCCATTGAAAATGCGCACAACACTGCTGAACTTACTGTCCACAGTCAACAGTAGTGTGAAGTACAGTATTTACCATTAAGAAAATCCCTATACTAGTTCTCTTTCCATTTTAAGAGCTGTTTTCCAGGCACCTTTTCAACGGCATATATGGGCACCAGGAAATAGATGAGCACACAAAGAAAGCAACAGAAGTAAACATAAACTTCTATGAAGCGCATTTCAAAATGACACTGGGCTGCTGAGACGACAGGCGGGTGGGAAGAGGGAAGCGGAGGCGTGTGCTGAGTCCTATCATTACTGTGCCAGGTGCCAATATCACACCCCTGAGATGGGACTAGTTTCTGCAGAAAATCCTACTTGGGTGAATCAGGTTGTTACTACGTTAGGCTTCTGCGGTGGTTCCATTTCACAGATGGACAAAAATACTAAGGATCAACCCTGGGAGCTGGTATAAGGAGGGGGAGGTTTAAAGACACAAGCCAAAGGAGAAACTTAAAACATCTGGGGACACTGGTGAGCCAGGAGCTGACCTGAGCGTCATTCTACAAATGAAGTCTCTGCCTCTCCGAAGGAGAAATCTGAAAAGACGTGATCTTTTTCGTTTTCCACCTTAGACTAGAAGAATCGTGTCCATCTCTACATGCATTCAAGCAGAAATGAACCCTCAGTTTAAGTCACACTACCAAATCATGAAACACTGGGTGACAGAGTCCCTTCTGGATGAGTTCACAAAACACAGTCAACTTTGGGTCTGTCCACCTTGTTAAATGCTTTCCAAGACTGAAGTTTCACACATAATAAAGTTACTCACGTCTGCCATATTCCGAGGGTAACACAGGCCAACCACAATAGTCCAACAATGAAGCATTTGGGCAAATAGAAAGTCAAGCACTTCCTTTCTCCCTTAAAAAAAAAAAAAAAAAAAAGAAAAAGGAATAGAGAAGTTAGTAATTCTAGCAAACTATTACCCCCTCACAGACCACAACGGATCATAGATACTCCCATCATTTCCACACAGCACACACTCTTCTGTTGACTATGAGGCTGAAGACAGGTTCCCAAGGACAAGTTCACCCTACGGTTATCACCAGAGTCTGGAACAGAAGGACTGAGTCCCCCACTCCCCCCGGAAGCGCTGACGGCTCACCTGCACCCGGATCCCATGGTACACGCACAGCCAGAAGAGCAGCAGCGCGCACAGGAACACAGACTGGAAGAGGTCGTCCAGCATCCCCGGGAACCAGCTGTTCACCAGGAAGGAGAGGGGGAAGAACGGGTCTGCAAGGCAAAAGGCAGACAGGCCTGGGAAGGCAGACTTGCCAGCACCCGGCAGGGCACCCGGCCCCGTGCGAGGGCAGAGCTCATGATCGCTTTCCCCTCCGGCCAGAGCCATGGGGAAGCTAGCGAACTAATGGCTGTCTTGTTTTTCAAAACACCGAAAAGCCAAAGAACAGATTGCTCCAGGAACGAGTACTGAGTGCCGTCTGCTCGCGCCAGCCGCTCCTCCCCGCAGGCCTGGGAGTCCCGGCGCTGCCGCTCTGGAAGCAGATGCTTTCTGGAGCAGGGCACGAGAAGCAGACAGCACTGCTGCCACCCTCAGCCAAGTCCCAAGACGGTGTCTGCGGCCCTTCCGGGTTTTAACCTCCAGGCAGGGGGAAAGCTGCAGGCACCGCGCGTCCTGGAGCAATGTCCCTCGGGCCACACGGCGCTACCACCTGTTCCTTCAGGGGCCCCCAGGCCACCCCCAGGACGCCTTTCAGCTTTCAACGTTAAAGGGGAAAGCGCCAAAGTAAAAATGGTACCTACCGTTGTAAAGCAGCAGCAGAGGCAGGAGAATGGACATCCACTTCTGCTCGATGCCCCAGTCTCGCATGGAAAACTTCCGGAGGGAGTGAGCAAACAGGCACTGCGAACCAGACCAGGCCCCCAGTCACCGTCTTTGCCCACCCCGCCGAGCATCACCTTACGTCTGTCTTCCTAAATCAAAGGTCTCAGTGCCAGCCAAGACCTGATGAGCCAACCCCTCGCTGAACCGACCCTGAGACCACCAGTGACAACTGGGAGAAGATGGTGAATTGCTGCAAAGGAGCCTCGATAAGACGGTCATGGCTGTTCCCACAGGGGCAGGAGGTGACGAGGAATACAACGGCCATAACCCCCCTGGCCCCCCAGCCTCCTCCTGGGCAGGCTGTTTCTACCAGGCTGGCTCCCACTGAGCCGCAGGGAAGGACCTCCCCGGGCACAGGCCACAGGCTCCCAGAGGTGCGACTTTCACAGATGACGCCAGCTTCTAGGGAGGCGCCAGGGCTCCCAGAGGAAAAGCCAAGGAATGAGGCTTATACACAACCACGGTCAGCGATGTGCTTCTTTCAAACACCTCCCTGAAGGGGCAGTGGCCCATGGGAGAGCTTTCTTTAAACTCTAAAACATCACACAAGTTGTGATTTTTAAGCCTGGAGTCGTTTTGTTTTTTTCTGCAGTCTAACATAAGCCAATAATTTCCTAAGCAATTTGGACTTCCTGAGCTGATGGACCATTTCCCCCAGTCTGCCTGTCAGAATCAGGCCCATTTCTCTTGTTTGAGAGCATGGGGCCCTGGGTACCAGTTCTCTGGGCCCCAGAGTATGGCAGCAGAATCCCAGGCAACAGAAATCCTTCAAGGAACAGCAAGGATTTCTGACCAAATATAAACAGCAGTTTTCCACTTTCCTTTAGTGAGTTCACCAGGGGAGGCCCTGGCCATCCCAGCTCTCAGGGTACTCCGTGGCCGTGTCCTGCCTTCCAGCCACACCCAGATCACCACCGTCTGGCATTTCCCTCACATGCCCCCTGTGAGCCTGTGTCCTTCTGTGTATACAGTTAGTCTGCGAAGCAACAAGTTCCTGGGGTGGCAACTGGAGCGACCACCACTGCAAAGAACGGACGTCCTAAACGTCACTCCCTCCGCGTCAGCACGGGGCAGGCAGCTGACGGGGGCAGGATACCACCCTCCGGGCACACTTCTTTTTCCTCCAATTTATAACTTCCCGCCTTCACTGGCTGGGCCTCTGTGGGGACTGCCTGTACTCTGTGGGTTACCACCCCCCAAAGACACGGTGCCCCAGTGGACAGAGACCTCGGATCCCAAATGAGTCGAAAGCCTGCACGTCCAAAGCCCCTCACCTGCACTCTCCTGAAAGAGCCCAAAGCCTGAAAGGTCTGGTCCACTTTTCCAAATGTAAAAGCCAAGAACGTGCTGTATCTGCCCTCAGAGAAGGTCATTCAAACGAGGCAGAATCCCTCCACGCAGGTTAAATGGTACTTCTCACCGCACACCGATGAGAATTCACTTACAAGTCAGTGACCTGTAATTACTGTGACGCTACGCAGTGCCTACTTACTGAAGATACCACAGCGTTCTTGCAGCACAGCACCCCAGCAGAAATACAGAATATTCAGTACCATCAGGTCGGCCCACTGGATGGAGTGTCTCAGATTTCAGGTGGACCTCCCGCACTCTAATAACCATAATTTACGAACTAACTTTGCCCGTGTTTGGATTCTGACATAATCTGCTAGGTGAACGGTACTTACAGTGACAATGAAGGTAAGCACCACAAAGACGAATCGGAACCAAATTTCCAGGTGGGAAAATGCAGGGTCGTAAGTCTTCCACTAAAATGGAAAGCAGGAAAACAATTTGAAAAAAATTCATCTAAAAGGAAGTACACCACATTATTTATTTATTTTTATATGGTGTGCCCATACAATGGAATACTATTTTTTTGTAAACGTCTTCTATTTATTTATTTATTTTTGGCTGTGCTGGGTCTTCACTGCTGCATGCGGGCTTTCTCTAGTTGCGGCGAGCGGGGGCTACTCTTTGTTGAGGTGCGCGGGCTTCTCATTGCAGCGGCTTCTCTTGTTGCGGAGCACGGGCTCTAGGCGCGTGGGCTTCAGTAGCTGTGGTTCGCGGGCTCTAGAATGCAGGCTCAGTAGTTGTGGTGCATGGGCTTAGTTGCTCCGTGGCATGTGGGTCTTCCTGGACCAGGGCTCGAACCCCTGTCCCCTGCATTGGCAGGCGGATTCTTAACCACTGCGCCACCAGGGAAGTCCCCACCACATTATTAATAATAGTTATCTCTAAATGTGAGACTACAGGTAGTTTAAAATGTTCTCTTACACTTTCTTACATGTTCTAAAACTTTAACACTTAGTACATTTTATTTTTATATTAAAGAACACACACCTTGTACCAAGAGTTGAAAATAGCTTTAAATGGTGGCATACTAATGATGAATCTGGCAGATAAATTATTCTGTAATAATAGTAATAGCATTTGGCTTTTAAATCTCATGTCAAAGATCAATGCTGTCAATCTCTTTATTAGAAAAAGCCATGCTTTCCATGAAAAGAAATAGACTTTTAAACAACGCAAAAATGTAAGTATGATGTTCTAAAAAAGACTGAGTGAAACGTATAGATATGAATCTGAGACAAAAAAAAATACTGTGGAATTACGGTTGTCAGTTCTTGTGCTGAGTAGTCTCACTCATACCAAGTGCATGGCTAACAGAGCGAGGATGAGGCCCCACGTGCTGACAGCAGGTGGAAGGCAGCCCTTCCCACCTCGGTTACCAGCCAGATTCATCACCAGACCCCAGGACATGGCGCTGCACTGGGCTAGGGAGCCCCATCATTTTAATGCACTGAATTAAAATCATCTGAGCAATTTAAAAATTGTAACAGATAGAGCAACAGATAGAGTTAAAGACACCAGATTCACCTTATTTGCCTCAAACATTAAATGTACACACACACACACACACACACACACACAAAGACCCTGGACACGAGGCAATGAAGGGCCATAATCTCTAGCTGATGGGGGACAGGTGCACCCTCTGGTCACCCCAAGCCCTGGGGGAACCCGAGCAGAGCCCAGTGGTCTCGGAGTCGCACACACACCGCTGTCAGTGCAGGGACACAGCTCACCGGCTGTGACTCACAGGACAGAGCACTAACAGAGGTACAGAGCAAGCTCCGGCCGTGTGCCAAAGGTCGCCCTCCCCACGTCTTCACCTGAATACTGATCGCATGACAGTGAGTAAAGCACCCAAGGCCAGGGGAAAATCCCTAAAAGGATCACTAGCACTCACTGAAGGCCAGTAACAGCAAGAAAAATGCACAATCAGAGGGATATTGTAGAGCGTACTCCAAGCGCTTTTATCTCAGTGGTGGGGAAGAATTAGCCTTCGACTCAATGCTGCTTTGGTCCCACCCAGCAAAGTTTAAAATCAAGGCCTGAAAAGCACAAACTGTTTCCAAGTAACGTTACCACATCCTAGAACAGAGCTCAAGGATATTTATCAGAACACAAAACTCTAGCAATCAATAATGTCTGACATTGAATCAAAAATACCAGACGTGTAAAGAAAGCAAGAAAATATGAAACATGATAAGAAAAAAACTAATCAATCAAAACTGACCCAGAAATCGCAGATGACAGCATTAGTAGATAAGGACATCAAGAAGCTAGAGGAGAGTTTGCATACGTGAAGCAGAGACCTGGAGGGTGATCAACAGCAGATTAGACATCACAGATGGTATAAACATGAAGACAGCGAAAGAATCCATTTAAAATGCAACAGAGAGAAAAATGAACAGGGCATCAGTAAGCGGTGGCACAACTTCAGGTGGCCTCGTGGATGTATATTTGGAGTCCTCAAATTTCTACTGGCGGGAAGAAGGCAGGAGGACAGCGAAAATATTTGTAGAAATATCGGCCAAATTTTTCCCAAATTTGTTGAAAATTATAAACTCACAAATCCAGGAAGCTCAATGTACCCTAAGTACAAGAAATACGAAGAAAAGTATACCAAGGAACCCCACAATCAAACTGCTTAAATAGGTAAAAGAGAAAAATCCTAAAAGTGGCGGGAGGGGGCTGGAGGGGAGGAGAACTGTTACAGAGGACAAAGACAGGATGATAGATTTCTTGTCAAAAAATGCAAACCAGAAGACCAATGTTTTCAAAGTATTGTAAATCAAAACCACAATGCAATACCACTAACATACCTATTAGAACAGCCAAAACTAAGACTGCCCTACCGAGTGTTGACGAGATGAGGATGTGAAGCAGCTGGGACCCTCACACACCGCTGATGGGAATGTGAGACAATACAGCCACCTTGAACCCAGTCTGTCAACGTCCCAAACAGTTAAACAGACCCCTGACACATGACTCAGCATCCCATTCCTAGGTATTTACCCAAGGGAAGTGAAAGCACATGTCCATATAAAGGTTTGTACACAGAAGTTCACAGCAGTTTTATTTATAACAGCCCCAAACTGGAAACAATCCAAATATCCATGAGCAGGTGAGTGGATAAACTAACTGTGCTGTATCCACACAGGGAGTGTCCCGCAGCAACACAAGGGAATGAACTCCTGATACACCCAACATCATTCATCAGGCTCAAAGTAACTATACTGAGTGCAAGAACCCAAACATACTGTATGATTCCATTTACATAAAATTCTAAAAAATACAAACAAATTTGTAATGCAAGCAGAACTATTAACAATTGATGTTAATGGGAAAGTGGAAATCATAGTAATTAAGATCATATGGGGCTTCCCTGGTGGCGCAGTGGTTGAGAGTCCGCCTGCCGATGCAGGGGACACGGGTTCGTGCCCCGGTCTGGGAAGATCCCACATGCCGCGGAGCGGCTGGGCCCATGAGCCATGGCCGCTGAGCCTGCGCGTCCGGAACCTGCGCGTCTGGAGCCTGTGCTCCGCAATGGGAGAGGCCACAGCAGTGAGGGGCCCGTGTACCGCAAAAAAAAAAAAAAAAAAGATCATATGAATTGTGAAGTCAGAGATTCGGATTTACTTAATCTCATTAAACCTCAGATTTCTCCTCCATAAAATAGCTACTTTGAAGAATTATCATAACAATCACAACATTTAAATAAGAGGATGAACATAAAAAGTTTAGTGCAGTGCCTGGCAAAGAGCAAATATTCAGTAAATAATAGCTGCTATTATAAATCCCAAACACTACAGCTATTATGATTATTGCTATACTGTTTACATTTTACAACAGTATCATTTACAAAACGATCACAGTAGTGATTATGAGCAAATGATGGGGGGAGTGTTGATGTGAACATAATATTCAAAAAGAAAAAAGTATAATACATATCTTAGTTATAGATTTTAAGGCATGATCAAGAAGAGAAAAAAGAAGTGTTACCATCAAGAAAAGACTCACAAAATATGTTTAAAGTAACCGTGAAGAAAGTACGTATTTTTTTACCCTCAAGGGACTGTAACTCTTAAGAAAGAAAATAACCATGGACTTCCCAGAAGGAGGGGGGATTCAGTCTTAGGATTCTGTCAGAGGAGCACAAAATAATCAACTCGCTCACTTCAAAAATTAGCACTAGAAAACAATGCTTTACTCAATAAATAAATAGCTAAACCTAAAACATGCATTTTACAGGGTTGGCCAAAGAGTCTGTTTGGGTTTTTCCGTAACATCCTACGGAAAAACCTGAACGAACTTTTGGGCCAGCCCAATAGTTCTAAAATGTGAGTTCACAGGGGGAAAGGAGGAGAAAGAGGAGTTGGGGTGAAGAAGGAAGAACGTTAAACCCCGGCTTCCCCAATTGGATCCTGGGCTGGGATCTGCCGCACGGTGGGTGCTCAATACACTGTGATGCTGGGGCCAGTCTTACTTGCTCCTGTGGCCCTTCCCCTGCCCTTTCTGCTGTAGGGAAACCACTGCCACACAGGAACTCCCTCCAGGAGGCTGCCCTTGCCAGCAGCTGCTAAGCAGAAGCACCTGTGCCCCGCCGAGGCCAGAGCGGCCTCACAGCTCCATCTGGCGTTCACTGGTGCCAAGGGTTTGAAAAGTCCTTCTTTTCCCTAAAGTGAGCCCGAGAAGAAGGCTCACGCTCAGAGGACGGGGCCCCAGCCCCTCCGCTACAGACAGCATAGACAGCAGCCCTCCAGTAGCTATGGGTCCAGTGATGCTGGGGCCAGGAGAGCAACGGTCCACAGGGATCCTGTCAAGCAGTGGTCAGTGCCTGCGCCCTAACAGGAGAGCGGTCACTGAATGGACCCAAGTCCATGGGTTTAAATATAAGTCTTTTAGTCAATATATTATGCATTTCCGTTGCACCAATTTACACTTTCACTAGCAGGGTATGAGAACTCTGGCAGTTCCACATCCTTGCCAACTCTGACATTTTTTTGCCTTTTTCACTTTAGCCATTCTGGTGGGTGTGTAATAGTGTCACTAAGATACTCTAAAGATGAATTCATTATACTTCGTTTGCTTCCAAAAAGGAATGAAGGTAGTTTATAATAAAAATCCCGACTAGACAGAAACCATTTTAAAGGATTTTTCAAAGGTAAAACAGTAAAGAAAGAGGGTAATTATATCAGCAACCCATGCCAGGATGCTAGTAATTACTACAATTCAGCATAAAACATCTTTCGGAGATCTGTAGCAGCTAATACCAAAAGAGAAATGTGAGGAGCTATACAGCTTTCATTCTCTAATAAAAGGAGTTAAAACAAATGGTCAAAGGAATTCTGTTTGAAGGTTTAGATGAGAGCTCACAGCATAATGGATATTGCCTTCAACAGCAATTTTATAAAAGATATAGAAACACTTTGCATAAGATTCTCTAATTGCTTAATGCATCTCTAGACAAGCTGTAGGCATAATGTGAACTTGGGACTCTCTCAGGTAGCTCTGAACTTCTCGGAGTGAACGGCTGGACTGTATCTCAGACTTCCTCTTCAAATACCAGTTGCTTTTTTTAAAAACAAATAATCTTCCCTCCTGATTATAAATATAATTAATAAAAGCTCATTATTAAAAATAGAGGGGAGGGCTTCCCTGGTGGCGCAGTGGTTGAGAGTCCGCCTGCCGATGCAGGGGACACGGGTTCGTGCCCCAGTCCAGGAAGATCCCACATGCCGCGGAGCGGCTGGGCCTGTGAGCCATGGCCGCTGGGCCTGCGCGTCCGGAGCCTGTGCTCCACAAGGGGAGAGGCCACAGCGGCGAGAGGCCCGTGTACCGCAAAAAAAAAAAAAAAAAAATAATAGAGGGGAAAAAAAGAAAATAAACATTAACCCCACCACCCAGAGATGGTCTTCAGTTTTCTAAAATACAAAATTTTAATTAACACTTTTAATTCATGTACTTTTCTTTTTTTTTAAAAAAATCACTGTGTGGTTTGTGCTATCTATCCTACTTTGTGACCAGTTTATTATTTTAACAGGTCCAGAAGAACTAATTTATTTATTTAACCAGAACATTCCTGCTGAAATACAGATTTCTCCCAACTTCCTGCTATGAGGAACATGTTTGAACATAAATCTGTGTGGACATTTTTAATTATTTCTTTAGAATAAACTCCTAGAAGCAGAACTACTAGGTCGAAAAGAACATACACATATAGGCTCTGATACATTGCCAAACTGGCCCCCAAAGTTCAACCAATTTACACCCCGTTAACCCGTATGAGAACTTGTGTCCTTACATTTCACCAATGCTAGATGTGATTCTTCTTGTTGGTGTTTAGACTATTTGCCAGTTTGACAGGCTTTAAAAAAAGACCTTCCTTCTTGTATTCTCTAATGTTTTGGTTTGCATTTCAAAGGTTTGTCGGCCATGTGAATTTCTTATTTGGTGAAGTGCTACGCTGTTATTCTTCAATTACAAACCTAACTGTTGCCAGGCCCTCTGCTGTTACCGGGAATACAGAAATGTACCAAAAATGGAGAAAAATCTTAGGTGACGTCCCTCACAAACCCCGAGGGTCCTACGTCTCAGCTTTGTGGATGCTGAGGAGAGCTATCAAAACGAAGCTCTGACTGTTGGCATCGTTCAAGGAGAGCTGCTGATGGCAACTACCTTACTGAGCCCTAAGATGAGGTCACATGGCCTGCCTTCGACCAGCAAGGGCGGCATGACATGAACCAGGTTTATCTGAAACATGTATCAAATTATTTAGGAATAAGTTTAAGAGGAAATGTAAACAGATACAAAAGATGGAAGGAGAAGACCACAATCAAAAACAAACAAAACAGTGGCCCAAGTCCACGTTATAGGGCTGGGGCGAGGTAAAGCCCATGGGGAAAACTGCTGAGCACTTTGATAAAGGGCTTGTAGGGGATGACGTTCCTATAAAGACGACGGAAAGGAAAGATCCCTCGCGGGGAAAACATGGTGATCTTTTCTTTCCGCATTCTCCAATCAGAAGGATGCGAAATAGCAAAGTCTAAAGCACAGATGTTATCCCAAGATGAGTCCAAAGAGTGCCTGAGCTCACGGCATCTGTCTGAGGCCCCATCTGGGTTCAACCTCTGCATCGTGAACCTGAGGACACGGGCAGGACGCTAATCAGATCGTCTGAAGACAAACTTTGAGGAAATCATTTGCACAACAAGGAACAGAATCCAGATTCAAACTCAAAGATCGGGAGAGTCTGGGGAGGAGCTAAAAGCACTGAGAAGAAACTCAGGAGCAGAGGGTCACGTCTGAGTAGCGTCTGAACTGTGAGAAGCCCACCACGGGAGCCAGGAATGAAGGAGACTAGGCTGAACAGCAGAATAAGTCCGCGGGTTCCGACAGGTGATGCAGCTTCTAGAGGAGCTGGCACCTGGGGGCCCACCTGCTCCCTCCCCAGGGGGGCACGCCTCTCGGCCAGGCTGACTCGGGGCCATGGGGAGGAAACCTGGAGTCTGAGGGGCCCAGAAGCCACCCCCCCGGGGCTTTGTGAAGGAAAAGGAAAGACCTCAGAGACAGCCATCTTCGAACACCTGCGGAGCGATCCGGCAGATAAAGAATAAACAAACTCGCTTTGGGTAGTCTGGAGACAGCACGTGAAGAAAAGTAGCAAGACTGTAGCAACGGCTACCATTTGTCAAGCACACACAACGAGCAGGCGCTGGGCATGACCCCAAGCCCAGCCGACCTCCAGAGGCCTCCCAGGAAACAGAGAAAATCGCAGAGGTGGGAGTGCCCGTAAGGGTGCAGGAGGGCTCCCACACACCACAACCTCTCAGCAAAGGGGACCCCTTTGTCCAAATAAAAACCTGTGTATAAACGTTCATAGCAGCGTTATTCACAATAGCCCAAAAATGGAAACAACCCAAATGCCCATCCACCGATGAATGGATACACAAAAGGCAGCACACACGTACAATGAAATATTATTTGGCAGAAGAGGAATGAAGTGCCGTTACCAGCAAAGCACAGGGGAACCGTGAAAACACCGCTTAGTGAAAGAAGTCATTCACAAAAGAGCACAAAGTATATGATTCCATTCATATGAAATGCCCACTACAGGCAAATCCATACAGAGAGAAGGCAGATTAGTGATTGCCAGGGGCTGGGGGAGGGAGAAATGAGAAGCGGCTACTAATAGACTTCTTTTATGGCGTGTGAATTACATCTCAAAAAAGCATAATTTAAAAAAGGAACCCACTGGCACCGCCCTTTAATAGTCACAGCTGTATGAGGTGGCTATTTTATGATAAGGAAACAGAGGCGCAACAGTGTCAAACTGTAAATGGTGGTGCTGGGATCTGAACCCAGCTCTTCTGGCTGATCTAACACCCGTGGCCCTAGTCACCCTGATGATTATTCTGACTCCCAACAAGCGGCAGGAACAAGGAGGCTGATTTCAGCTGGACACGAGACAAGAAAGTCTAACCATCAGAGCTGCATGACTGGGGGCAGACAGGCACGTGAGAGCAGGGACCCTTCACCAAGAGGTCTGGCAGGGTCTGAAGACCACTCACAGGCCTGGAGAAGGGGGTCCTGCCTTCCTTGGAGGGTACACCTGGCAACTTCTCCATTACCTCCCAGCTGGAAGGCTACTCTCTCCTAAACCTCAGAACACCATGGTTTTCCAATTCCATGCTGTTTCTTGAAGCATCTGTGGTCCCATATACGTAAGAAACTGTGGTTTCTCTACAGTTTTTAGAACTGTACCTGTCTTCCACTGTCCAAAATAACATGATTTTGATGCTGTGATTTATCTCAGTCATTCCACAAAGAATGGAAGCTAAACAAATGAGCCACGGAAACGCCGTGGTCAGCTGGTATACTTACGGTGAAGTTCATTTCCTTGATGCGTTCCTTCAGGTGTTTGAATCCCACAGTCACTGTATATTGAGTGTAATTCAAGTAGCTGAGGTGAGCCACAATAATTTCTGCACATTTCTGCAAATGCACAAGGAAGATCTGTGTCCTTAAAGCCAGCAAGACTCACTCTTGAACCAACTGACCCACGAAGTAACACATTCCAACAACAGATGATCCAAGAGATCATCTCCAGGGAACTTGCCAGAAGCTCAGAAAACTTCAGAAGCCAGCCAAAACCAGCTCTTAGAAAGCAAGAACCAAATGGACATATTTAGAAACAAATAATACATGGTCTACAATCGTTAGAACCTTTCTACTTCACGGACCAGTCAAATGCACTCACCCCTGCACATGTGAGGGTCCTCGTCCGATTGTGAACTTTATTATGAATGAACATGGTGGTCCCGTCCTGAGCTACACCATCGACCTTAACAGTCATGGTGAAGTTTGTCTGAATAGCTGTTTCTACAAAAGAAAGAAATCCAGTGTTAAGAGACCACGAGAGGCCGTCCCACCTGCAGAAGTGCCTGCCTGGCTGTGTGTCAGCCGGGAAGGTTCTGTGACGCATCAGCCTCCCTACATCTGCCAAGCTCACACTTGCCAGCCACGTCCAGCCCTTCCATGAACTTGCTTCTCACCCACCCCCAAGTTTCATTTCACAAAAGGACAAATATGTCATGGCTAATAAAGTTTTATTTTTTAATTTCCCATATAAAATTTAATTGAACTTCATACCAAAATAAAAACAGGTTTCTTATTTTTTCTGATTATATAATTCATTGTTTTTCTGATTATATGCTCATTGCTTAAAAATATCAAAGACCAAAAATATAAAGATGGTATTAAACATGTACAATCCCACAACCAGAGAAACTATAATTTCATGTTGGTGTCCATCCTTCCAGACTGTTTTCTAGACACACAAATATATACTGATATCAAATTTATTTATGCTTTTTAAAATGTTATAAAAAGAGGTTAATTTTTTTGTAATATGCATTTTTTTCACTTAATTTACTGCAGTCATTGGGTTATCTTTTCAAATTCTTTCAACCAAAATGCCTCCTCTAAATCACAGTATATAGAAAACAACGTGGAGCATCTGCTCGGTTCTCAGGGAGGGTGCTTGACAGGGTCGCCCTAGGTGGACAGAGCGAGGTCATTATAAACTGTGAGCGCTTTGGGCAGGGGTTCTCAGCCTCAGCACCAGGGCTATTTTGAGGTCAGATAATCCTTTACTGTTTGGAATTTGTCCTGTCATTGTAGTGTGTTTAGCAGCATCCCTGGCCTCCACCCACTGGATACTGATAGCACTCCCTGCTCCCCAGTTGTGACAGCCATGTCACAAGGTCTCCAGACACTGCCAAGTGTCCCTGCGGGACAGAACCATTGCCTTAGGACACCAGGACTTAACTCTCTCCCAGAAGCCCACTGGCAAAGGCTGCTGCTGCAGCACCCACCGTGTGCAGCCACGGAGCTAGGCTTCACGGGTATCCCGAAGGATGACCGGTATCCCGAAGGATGACCGGTATCCCGAAGGATGTCCAGTATCCCTGGGGGCGACGGGAGCTCCCTGAGCCATGACGGGTACTCCTCGAGCGCTGCAACGTGACTTTCCTTGGAGGACATTTAAGGGGCTCCCAACTTGCTGGTATTAAAAAGAATAATCACCACGTTATAACCCATCTTTGAGCCCTTGTTGAAAGATTTTAAAGCTCTTTAAACCTTTCAGATATGGTGCTCTGTACAAATAAAGGTCATTCTAAAATGTCAGGCTTCATACCTTTCGAATGCTCCAGCTCGACAACGCATGTCAGCCACAGTTGCTGATTATACGTGGACAGCGGGTTTGAAAGTATTTGAACTGGCTTTAGCTGAGGCGAAAAGAAAAAGAAGTTAAAAAGTCCACGTGATCTCTTCAGTTGAGTCTACCCAATGTCTCACCTTAACATACAAAATCTACATTTACACAAAAGGTTGGAGTGTTAGCTCTGAAACAGAAACATGTAGTTTTCCTTTAGTCAATATAAGTAAAATTCTGCCTTTCAAAAAAATAAAGGACTAACTTTCTGCTGCAATTCACTTGTCTCTCATGAAAACTTCTAAAGCAGTTAGCCTGGGGACAATATACCTACTTAAATACCAAGAAAAGGCCATCTTGGAGAAAAAAATTAAAGTGCATGTGATGATACATATAATAAGATAATAAAGGACACCAACAAATATTTTCATATTCACAAGAATCATTTTTTTTTTAGTAACAATATGCCAGACATGTCACTGACATCTGTCATTTTCAGCTTTAACGGCCCTAGAGAGAAAAATTAGAGGGGGACCACATTGCCAGTGACGTTTCTGCAGTGTCTGCTGAAAAACACAATACCGGTGCCTAAGAGCAAGGGACACAGAAGAAGTTGCCTGAGGAGCCCGATCCTAGCTCCAAAGACAAGCATCATTTGAACGTAAATGGGTAGTTTTTGTGTTTTAATGCTTCTGGCAGATCTCAGCGAAACTCCCTGTGCCCGGAGACTTGCCCCAAAGCCACCAAGACAATGCAACCAACTGGAGGATAATCTATAACCTTTCAGGAGTGAGGACCACCTTTTGGAAGCGAGTCAGTTCCGGGGGACGGCTGCTATTTTCAGTGTCAAAAAAGGACTTACCTCCTGAGACGGAAACGGAAATTTTAAAAGACCAATATGGTCAGGAAACCCTATGGCAGCACCTCTTCAAACAGATCCTCCATCTGAGAGTTAAGGAAAATAAAGAAATGCCAAAAAAAAAAAAAAAAGGTGGGGGGATGATAGGCCAAACAAGGGCCCAAAACGTAAGTTTTCGGACATTTTTCTCCTTTTGCTTTTTTGACAATTGGCGGTGGAAACCCAGCAGGGAGCTGGGAGAACGAAGACGGGGGTTGGGTGGGGTGGGGTATTGGGTCAAATAATCAGATTTAAGCCGCACACCTTACAGGGCAGTGAGAATGTGGGACGACTGCTTTCAGTTTATAGATGAAGATACTTCGATATCAGAAAAAGAAAAGGCTTAGTTGTTTGGGCTCTCACAAACGTTAGCATTTATTAAAGAAAACCAAACTTTCCCAGTTGGAAGGACCTCTGCTTTTCTCTAAAGATGGTGAAGAATCAAGGCACATTTTATTTTTTAAAAAAGAAAAGAAACAGGATTTTTCATTTAAACTGAGTTCATGCCAGAATTACCAATCATTAGGAAAAACTGTTACCGTTAGAAACCCGACAAAAAGACCACTTCTTAACTTAGGCAAATATAATAAAAAAAGAGGCAGAAACCTAAGTGAGCATCGTTGGAATTTATACTCTAGTAAGTCTTGCGCACAGGAGGAATCAGGAGGACTTAACCAGCCTTTGGAAATGAACTGCTCCTCCCTAAGAGGTAACATCACCATCCTTTCTCAGCACTGAGGGAACTATCACAGCAGAAAAGGTAATTTTAGCAAACAAGGACCCAGAGGCCAGCAGCTGACGGTAGAGTGAGAAATGTGTGCTGCCCAAGAAGCAAGCTGCTGGGCAAGGGGGACGGGTTTGACCTTAATGACCCTTTAAGCAGGACCATCTCTTAGTGACCCTTAGACCCAGTCTTACCTCTTTGCTATTATTTAGTGAAAAATTAGCTGCAGAAGTCTGGATCACTTTGGGTCCTAAAGTGTAACAGGGAAAGAAAAAAGCAGGTTATAACTATATTGATAATTAATGCTGATGTTTTCAAATGCCAAGAAAGACTCATATATTATACAGAGGCAGTCTTTTCCCTGGTCTATCTTTAAAGGTATATATATATATACACGCACATACATAAACACACACACATATACGTGTAAAACATACAAACATAGGAACACAGGCACACAGTACCCACTCTGCTGCACGTGCTGACCGCCCAACACAGGTGAACACAACATGACCCCATGCAATGCACACGATGTCCATGGGGCTCTGTGTGTGCAGACCCCCTCCCTTGCTCTCTGGGAAGGCTCTCTGGAGGGCGTGGATCCAAGAAAGCATTAACGACACAGACGCTATCTATATATATTTTGTATAAAGATTTCTCCTAAAAAAATTAAGACACATTTATCCATTCATCCAATTAATCCAATCTTCCAAATTATTAAGTTGAGGATATTAAAAAAAAAGTATATATACTAACAATATACCAAGGCTTTTCCCAAAATAACATAAACAAGCTTCATAGAATCTTATACTGTAATATTTCAGAGCTTTGGCCTTAAAAGAAGTAGTCAAAGGAAACACTGTGAACCTGATTTCATTTACGACTGGGTTTGTCCTGAAGCAAACCCTCGCAGCTTCTGATGCCAGTGTTCCGGCTGCCTCCGTGGCCACGCCCAGCCTGTTGCCAAGCGCCCTCCACTTGGAGGAGGAGACACCTGAGTACAAACCTCAACCAGTGCAGGTGCGTGTCTCTGGGGCACATTCTTGCAGGCTGAGCAGAGATGTCACTGCGTAGGAAGGAGGCGTGCACCCACAGAGAGGCTTCTTTCTTTTTTTTTTAAAAAAATAAATTTATTTATTTACTTTTGGCTGCATTGGGTCTTCGTTGCTGCGCGCGGGCCTTCTCTAGTTGTGGCGAGAGGGAGCTACTCCTCACTGCGGTGCGCGGGCTTCTCATTGCGGTGGCTTCTCTTGCTGTGGAGCACGGGCTCTAGGCACATGGGCTTCAGTAGTTGTGGCACGCAGGCTCAGTAGTTGTGGCTCACAGGCTCTAGAGCACGGGCTCAGTAGTTGTGGCGCACGGGCTTAGTTGCTCTGCGGCATGTGGGAACTTCCCGGACGGGGCTCGAACCCATGTCCCCTGCATTGGCAGGTGGATTCTTAACCACTGCACCACCAGGGAAGTCCCAGAAAGGCTTATTTCCAACAGATTCACAATCGGAGTGCAGTCCTGTTCCAGGAAGTAAGGCAGCCTGGCTTCTCAGGAAGAACTAAGAACTGGGAGTCAGGAAAGTCTAGACTCGAGTCTCAGCTAACAGGCTTTCTGGACCTCATTTCCTCATCTGCAAAACGAGGTGACTGACCCAGTGGTCCCTTGGGCACTCTGAACTCTGAAATCCTAATAACCTTACTATAGAAAGTAACTAGGAGCAGAGGACTTGTGTGTCTACTCGACTGGGCCACACGGTGCCCAGATAACTGGCTAAACATTACTCTGGGTGCGTCTGTGAGGGTGTTGCTGGGTGACACTACCTCTTGAATCAGCAGACTGAGTAAAGCAGACTGCCCTCCCAGTGTGCGTGGGCCTCATCCAAATCACTGAAGGCTTGAACAGAGGAAAAGGCTGAGTAAGGGAGAATCTGCTCTCTTCCTCGGGGCTCTCGGTCTTCAAGCTGGTACATGAGTCTTCACCTGTCTTCAGGTGCAGGAACACTTACACCATCGGCTTTCCTGGGTCTCCAGCTTGCCGACTGCAAACCGTGCAGCTTCTCGGCCTCCATAATCATGTGACACACTTCCTTATAATAAAATCTCTCTCTCTCATCCACCCGCCCCATCTCTCTCTCTGTATCTCCTATCGGTTCAGTTTCTCTGGAGAACCCAGACTAACACAGATTTTGGTACCAAGAGTGGTTCTAGAGGAACAGCATGTTAAGGGTGAGTATTCTATACTGGTTCTGGGGTTTCTGGAATTGGTTCTCTGATCTGATTAAAGATGCTAATGACTATATGTTCAGTAGTAAAGAGAGCACTGATAGTTCATGAACATATGCAAAACAGTTCCATTAGATACTCCTAATCAACCACTTACTATGGGAAGCAAGGAGGTAAAGGACTCTGTTTACTATACTTTAGAACATTCTTGGAAAACTAACAAATGTAATGAGGCTCGCTGGTTGCTCCTAATGTCACTGGACAAAGTGGTGAAAGAAAAGGATGAGCTCAGGGATTTGAATTCCCACCTCAAGTGCCACACCCACGATCTGAAAGCTTCTATGTGTGCCCTGAAGGAGACCCTTATTTCCTGTGGCCACAGTGCTGAGACTGCGGAAAACCAAACCGGAATCTCATCCAGCAACTGGCTGAACTACACCCCTGAACTCCCAGCCTCGCAGGGTGTCTCGATGCTAACGTGACTGCACTGACTGGGAGGGAAGGGATCCTGTTCCGGGGACGCGCAGGAAGATCCTGATGAAGCTGGGGACACTGAGCTACTAAATTCTCATGAGTCCTTCCCCAGGGGAAGTTCTCCCCATTCCCGGTGGAAGTGGCCTTCCCACCTCCTTCTGTGGGATTAGCCCCGCTTCGCCTAAGGAACACCAGTGGCCTCCACTGAGGCAGCTGCCGTGCAGGACGATGCTAATCCTCCCAGGACCCGCCCCCCACCCCTCTTCATCTCCAGACCTATAACTAGACTCACATCCCAGCAGGCCCAGAGGTGAGGCACGTGACCCATGAGGACATGTGCTACACTCCAAAAGAACTACTTGAGTCTTCTGAGTCATACAGACAGAAGCCCAGGGAACACGTATGGGATAATGGTGGAAGGAACAAAAAGCGGTCTCAGGCCAAACGTACGGATGTGGGTTCTCTAAAAAGAGACTCTGCACTGAAAGTTATAGCTCAGGTAGTCAGAAAGGACTCTAACAGTCTGACTGGGTGGTTGGCTAAAACGTGGACCAAAAGGTGGTTCCCAGTGAGTGAATTAGAAACGCTGCATCTGCCCAGGTTTAACGCAGAGGAGGGGAATCAGGGGCTTAGGGAGCTGGATTGCTAGGGTGGCTCTGTCATTTCAGACCTACTGGGAGATTCCAGAAGACATACCTTTCACCACTACTGTGAGAAATAAATTTGTGAGGGGAGACCCAAGCATCCTTAAAGAGCTCTATGACTGCCCTTCTCTGCAGGCCAGGCCTTACCATGGGAACTACAGTCCCTGAGTTGGGAAAACAGCATGCAGTGGGAATAAGTGGATCCCAGCAGTGACGGGGCCGTGTAAGATGAGACAGGTGAGCTCATGTAATGGGCGGCAGAGGCACAGCAGCGGTCAGAAGAGCCCAGTCCCTGCAGACCTACGGCGTTAGCTAGCTGCTCATGGGGTCCCTAGAAGTGAAAGACACAGGAAGCCTACCAAATCATCACTTGATCTGTGTAAGCAGGAGAGTTCTAGGTCAAGTGAACAACAGCCTAACCTGTATCATAAAAACAGAGAATGACAACTCATCAGTACTTTCCAGATTTGAGCCAGTTTACAGACCCAAAGGTCCTTGAACAAAGGGAAGGTTGGGTCCCCTTAAGAAAGAACACCAGTACGTTGCCGAGCATTTATACTGTTAATCATTCGCCCAAAGAAACCTATAGCCTTTTACCAGGACAAATGCATCAAGGGAAAAAGATCAGATGTTTTCGGAACTACTGGACACTGGCTCTGAACTGACACTAATTTCAGGAGATCCGAAATATCACTGTGGTCTACCGTAGTAGGGACCTATGGAGCCCAGATGATCAGTGGGGTTTTAGCTCAGGTATGTGTCACCATGGGCGCAAACCCGTCCTATGGTTAATTCCCCAGTTCCAGGATGCATAATTTGAATCGAAATACTCAGCAGCTGTCAGACCACCACATTGGTTCCCTGACTTGTGGAGTGAGGGCTATTATGGTGGAAAAAGCACTAGAACTGCCTCTACCTATGAAAATACTAAACCGAAACAATATCGCATTCCTGGAGGGATTGCAGACATGAGTGCTACCATCAAGGGCTTGAAAGATGTCCACCACATCCCCATTCAACTCACCCATTTGGCCTGTGCAGAAGCTTAACCAGGTGGTGATTCCAGTTGAGGCTGCTGCACCAGATGGGGTTCCACTGCTTGAGCAAATCCACACATCCTCTGGTGCCTGAGATGCAGCTACTGATCAGGCAAACGCCTCTCTCTCCATCCCTGACAGTAAGGCCCACCAGAAGCAGTTTGCTTCCCGCTGTCGAGGCCAGCACTACTCCTTCGCTGCGCTACCTCAAGCTGTATCAACTCTCCAGCCCCATGTCACAATTTAGCTCACAGAGATCTCGATCATCTTTCCCTTCCACACGCCATCACACTGGCCCATTACATTGATGAGCTCATGCTGACTGGACCTACTGAGCAAAAAGTAGCAGCTACTCTGCACTTCCTGGTAAAACATTTGGCGTCAGAGGGTGGGAAATAAACCCAATTAAGATGCATGTGCCTTCTACCTCAGTGAAATTGCTAGGGGTCCAGTGGTGAGAGCCATGTCGAGAGATCCCTTCTGAGGTGAGGGATAAGTTGCTGTATCTGGTCCCTCCTACAACCAAAACGGAGATGCAACGCCTAGTGGGCCCCTTTCGGATTTCGGAGGCAACGTGCTCCTAATGTGGGTGTGACACTCTGGCCTATCTACCTAGGGACCCGAAAAGCTGACGGTTTTGCGTGGGGCCCAGAACAAGAGGAGGCTCCCCACGGGTCAGGCCACCGTGGGAGCTGTTCTCCGCTCGGGTCACGTGACCCAGCAGATCCAGTGGCGCCTGAAGCACCAACGGCAGAAAGGGACGCTGTTTGGAGCCTCTGGCGGATGAATCTCAGTGCACGCCCTTAGGGTTATGGAGCGAAGCCCTGCCTTCCTTCACAGACAACCACTCTCCTTTTGAGAAACAGCTCTTGGCCTGAAACAGACTGAACGCTTAACCACGGACCAACAAGTCACCATGTGACCTGAGCTGCCCATCAGGACCTGGGTGTTACCTGATCCATCAGCCACAAAGCCGGGCGGGCACAGCAGCACTCCACCATCGAATGGACGCGGTACATACGTGATCCGCCCGAGCAGGCCCTTGGATGGCTCAAGTCATATGAGGAAGTGGCCAAATGCCGCGGCCCCCACTCCCGGGACACTGCCTTCTCCTCCCAGCCCGCACCTACGGCCCCACGGGGAGCTCCCCGCGATGAGCGCCGGGAAGAGAAGACGCCCGATGTGCGGACACCGCCCCCCAGTGGACAGCTGCAGAGCCACAGCCCCTCCCCGGACACCCCTGAAGGACAAGGTGACGGAAATCCCCGCAGTGGGCAGAACCTGGAGCACCGCACCTGGCTGCTCACGCTGCTTGGAAGGAGAAATAGCCTGATGTGCAACTGTTTACCGGTTCTTGGGCTGTGGCCACTGGTTTGCTGGATGGTCAGATACTCCGAAGGAACGTGATTGGAAAACTGGCGACAAAGAAATCTGGGGAAGAGGTATGTGGCCTGACCTCTATGAATGGGCAAAAAAAGTGAAGATGTTTGTGTCCCACGTGAATGCTCGCCGAAGGGTGACCTCACCAAAGGGTGACCTCAGCAGAAGAGGATCCTAATCAACACGTGGAGAGAAGATCCATTCTGTGGATTGGTATCCACCCGTCATCACCCAGTGGGCTCGTGAACAAAGGGGCCGCGGCGGCAGGGATGGAGGTGACACGTGGGCTGGGCAACGTGGACGTCACTCACCAAGGCCGACCTGGCTACGGCCACCGCTGAGTGCCCAACCTGCCAGCAGCAGAGATCAGCACTGAGCCTGACATCACACCCTTCCCCGCGGCCATCAGCCAGCGACCCGGCGGCAGGCGGATCACACCGGACCACTTCCATCGTGGAAGGGGGCAGTGTCCTGCCCTGACTTCAACAGACACTCTGGGTATGGATTTGGTGTCCAGCTGCGTGGAGCCAATTCTCCCATAGCCGGTATGCACAGGTCCAGGAAGCAAGGGGTGGAAACGGGCATGGCACTACTGTTACCCCAGGGGACCCACTAGCAAAATTCTTGCTTGCTGTTCCCACAGCCCGACGCTCTGCTGGCCTAGAGGTCTTAGCTCCACAGGGAGGAATGCTTCCACCTGGAGACACTGAACTGGAATTAACACTGCCACCCGGCTACCGTGGGCTCCTCATGCCTCGGAATCGACGGGCAAAGCAGGGAGTTCCTGCGCGGGCCGGGGTGACTGACCCTGACCACCACAGGGGAAGTGCACCCCTACTCCACACTGGAGGCAGGGAGGAGTACATCTAAGGAGATCGCCTAGGGCATCTCTCAGTATTACCAGGCCCTGGGATTAAGGTCAATGGAGAACTACAACAACCTAATTCAGGCAGGAATACTAATGGCCCAGACTCTTCAGGAGTGAAGGGTTGGGTCATCCCACCAGGTAAAGAACCACGACCCACTGAGGTGCTTGCTGAAGGCAAATGAAATGTGGAACAGGTCATGGAATAAGGTAGTTAGAAATAGCAGCTATGACCACCTGACTAGTTGCAGACACAAGGACTTTAACTGTCACGAATATTTCCTCCTTACTTTGTCATGAGTATGTTTGTGTGCATAAATATATATACTAAGAAAACACCTTTGTTTTCTTCCCTCTCTTATTCCCTTATCAAGTAACAGAAGCTGTATTATTGACTTTATATCACAGTATTTAAGTCACAGGATACGAAGAAGAGTAAGCATCGCTCAAGGACCCTACCTGCTCTCCTGCGGAAGGGGTAGCGAGTTTGGGGTTATATCCAGGGTAGTTGTTATCATGTCAGAAGGAACAATGACCTTGTTATTGTCTTTATTTGGAGATCAGGTATGGTTTAAGGAGATGTGCATGGATGCCAAGTTGACAGGGGGTGGATCTGTGAGGTTTACGCGCCATGGTGTGCCCAGATATCTGGTTAAACATTATTCTAATTGTGCACTGAGGGTTTCTGGATGAGATGAACATTTGAATGGGTAGCTGAGTAAAGCAGGCTTCCCTCCCCCGTGTGGGTAGGCCTCAGCCAATTCACTGAAGGCCTGAATACAGCAAAAAGGCTGAGTGAGCGAGGAAGAATTTGCTCTCCTTCCCTGACTGTCTTCAAGCTGGGACATCAGTCTTCTGCGTTTGGATGGACTTGGGCTCAGACTGGAACTTACACCACTGGCAATCCTGGGTCTCCAGCTTGCTGAATGCACATCTGGGGACTTCTCAGCGTCCATAATCACATGAGCCAATTCCTTACAATAAAACTATACACCTGAATCTATATAAACAGATCTGGTTCTGTTCCATATATACATATTGGTCTGTTTCTCTGGAGAACCTGCTAACGCTAGAGCTCTACAGAAGGAAACGGATATGGAAATCCTAACATGGTCTTTTTCATCTCAGCCTTGGTGCAACACTGTTCATTTCTGCAAGAGTGGAGAAGGTTTCATGTAATCATGATGTTGGTGCTTAAGGAAACAAGAGTGGGCTGAAGTGCTGTGAGACTGGAGACCCAGGAGAATACTAACGCCTCCCCTACCAATCTTGAAGGACAGTTGTGAAAATCAAGTAAGATAACAGAGGTGACTCATGTAACTGGGATTCCTTGGTGAATTCACAGGGAGAAAAAGAAGAGGCTGGACACAACTGCTGTTGTCACCATCCTCATCTTCATCAGCAGGACGCAAATGGCACCTAAATAACCACCCTCTCCCCCAGCTTCCTCAGCCCATTCACTACCTAAGCTTCAGTTCAGGTCAAGAAACCAGCCTTTGGAGGCACAACTGCCTCTGGGACAGGTTAAGCCCAACTGTCATTCACACTTTAATGTTAAGTGCTGTAGTTAAATAAACTACCCTCACTGAAAAAGGTATTTAGGAGGACAGGAGGAACAGCCTCAGCAGGCTCCTGGTCTCCTACCCCTGGACTGAAGAGACCTGGGTTTCTGACTTAGGTTCTCCGTTTCCCATCTCTGTGAAAGGGGGCTGGCCTGGATGATTTCAGAGGCATTTTCGAAGCTCAGATGGTGATGGGTGGCTCTTCCCCTCACACAGCACCTGCAGGCTCCCTCCTGCTCCAGGTGTCGCCACAGCAGCCTCTCGGCTCCTCAGGGGCCTTCCCCACCCCTGCTCACCACTATCTCACTCCCTCCCCAGAATCTGCTGCACTGGAACCATTTATACGGCCCGGCTCCCCAATCAGCCAGCACGTTCTGGATTCCCCGGCACCCAGGCAGGTCCTGGAACCCAACAGACTCTGCCAACACAAGGTACGTGGTCAAGGCCGCCTGGCGCCGCCAAGCTGAGTGCAGGCCCTGGCTGCTGTGCAGCGCATGACCAGGGTCACCCCTCCGTGCACCACCCTCCATGATGGGGCCATCAGGGGATGAGAGCAAGTGGGTACAGCTGGGCCGGGCTGAATGGCACTGCACCAAGGTAACCATAAATGATAAGATGGTCAAAAACTGTTCCTCACCTCAGGGAACACTCCCAAAGTCATTCTATGAAGACACCACCACCCTGATACCAAAACCGGACAAGGACATCACCAAAAACGAAAATTACAGGCCAATATCTTTGATGAATATAGATGCAAAAATTCTCAACAAAATATTAGCAAACCAAATCCAACAACATATAAAAAAGATCATACACCATGACCAAGTGAGATTCATCCCAGGGTAACAAGGACGGTTCAACATACACAAATCAATCAATGTGATACTCCACAGCAACAAAAGACAAAAACCACATGATCATCTCAACAGATGCAGAAAAAGCATTTGATAAAATTCAACATCCATTCATGACAAAAACTCTTATCAAAGTGGGTAAAGAGGGAACCTAACTCAACATAATAAAAGTTATTTATGACAAACCCACAGCCAACATAATACTCAACAGTGAACAGCTGAAAGCCTTCCCACTAAAATCTGGAGCAAGACAAGGATGCCCACTCTCACCACCTCTATTCAACAGAGTACTGGAAGTCCTAGCCACAGCAACTGGACAAGAAAAAGAAATAAAGCATATCCAAATTGGAAGGAAAGAGGTAAAACTGTCATTATATGCAGATAACATAATGCTATTTATAGAAAACCCCAAAGAATCCACGCAAAAACTACTAGAACTGATAAATGAATTCAGCAAGGTAGCAGGATACAAGATTAACATACAGAAATTGGTTGCATTTATTTACATTAACAATAAAATATCAGAAAGGGAAAGTAAAAAAAAAAATCCCTCTTAAAATCACATCAAAAAAAATAAAATACAGGATTTCCCTGGTGGCGCAGTGGTTAAGAATCTGCCTGCCAATACAGGGGACACGGGTTCGATCCCTGCTCCAGGAAGATCCGACATGCCGTGGAGCAACTAAGCCCATGTGCCTCAACTACAGAGCCAGCACTCTAGAGCCCTCGAGCCACAACTACTGAGCCCGCGTGCCACAACTACTGAAGTCCGCACGCCTAGAGCCCGTGCTCCGCAACAAGAGAAGCCATCCCAATGAGAAGCCCGCACACCATAACGAAGAGTGGCCCCTGCTCGTCACAACTAGAGAAAGCCCACGTGCAGCAACGAAGACCCGATGCAGCCAAAAATAAAATAAAAATTAATTAATTAATTAATTAAAAAATACTCAGGAATAAACCTGACCAAGGAGGTAAAAGACTTGTACCCTGAGAGCTATAAACACTGATAAAGGAAACTGAAGATGATTTAAAGAAATGGAAAAATATCCCATGTTCGTGGATTAGGAGAATTAATATTGTTAACATGGCCATACTACTCAAAACAATCTACTGATTTAATGCTATCCCTATCAAATTACCCATAACATTTTTCACAGAACTAGGACAAATAATCCTAAAATTTACATGGAACCATAAAAGACCCAGAATTGCCAAAGCAATCCTGAGGAAAAAGAAGAAATCTGGTGGCATAACCCTCCCAGACGTCAGACAATACTATAAAGCTACAGTAATCAAAATAACATGGTATTGGCACAAAAACAGACATATGGATCACTGGGACAGAATAAAGAGCCCCAAAATAAACCCATACACCTATGGTCAATTAATCTTTGACAAGGGAGGCAAGTACATACAATGGAGAAAAGACAGACTATTCAGCAAGCAAGTGGTGCTGGGAAAGTTGGACAGCTGCATGTAAATCAATAAAGTTAGAACACACCCTCAAACCATACACAAAAATAAACTCAAAATGCCTTAAAGACTTAAATATAAGACATGACACCATAAAACTCCTAGGAGAGAATATAGGCAAAACATTCTCTGACATAAATCGTAGCAATGTTTTCTTAGGTCAGTCTCCCAAGGCAATAGAAATAAAATCAAATATAAACAAATGAGACCTAATTAAACTTATAAGCTTTTGCACAGCAAAGGAAACCATAAACAAAATGAAAAGACAACCTATGAACTAGGAGAAAATATTTGCAAATGATGTGACTGACAAGGTCTTAATTTCCAAAATATACAAACAGTTCATACAACTCAATAACAACAACAAAAAAACCCAATCAATAAATGGGCATAAGACTTAAATAGACATTTCTCCAAAGAAGACATAGAGATGGCCAATAGGCACATGAAAAGATGCTCAACATTGCTAATTATTAGAGAAATGAACATCAAAACTACAGTGATGTGGGGCTTCCCTGGTGGCGCAGTGGTTGAGAATCTGCCTGCCAATGCAGGGGACAGGGGTTCGAGCCCTGGTCTGGGAAGATTCCACATACCATGGAGCAACTAGGCCCGTGAGCCACAGCTACTGAGCCTGTGCGTCTGGAGCCTGTGCTCCGCAACAAGAGAGGCCGCGACAGTGAGAGGCCCACGCACCGCGATGAAGAGTGGCCCCTGCTTGCCACAACTAGAGAAAGCCCTCGCACAGAAACGAAGACCCAACACACCCAGAAATAAATAAATAAATTTATAAAAAACAAACAAACAAAAAAACTACAGTGATGTACCACTTCACACCAGTCAGAATGGCCATCATTTTAAAAATCTACAAATAACAAATGCTGGAGAGGGTGTGGAGAAAAGGGAACCTACACTGTTGGTGGGAATGTAAATTGGTGCAGCCACTATGGAGAACAGTACTGAGGTTTCTCAAAAACTAAAAATAGAGTTGTCCTATGATCCAGCAATCCCACTCCTATGCTTATGTCTGGACAACACTATAATTCAAAAAGATATATGTACCCCTATGTTCATAGCAGCACTATTTACAATAGCCAGGACATGGAAACAACCTAAATGTCCAATGACAGATGAATGGATAAAGAAGATGTGGAACATACATACAGTGGAATACTACTCAGCCATAAAAAGAATGAAATAATGCCATTTGCAGCTACATGGATGGACCTAGAGCTTATCATACTAAATGAAGCCAGAAAGAGAAAGACAACGACCATATGCTATCACTTATATGTGGAATCTAACATATAACAAATGAACTTACTTAAAACAGAAATTGTCGCAGACATAGAGAACAGACTTGTGGTTGCCAAGGTGGAGAGGAGGCGTGAGAGGGTTGGACTGGGAGTTTGGGATTAGCAGATGCAAACTATTACATATAAAATGGATAAACAACAAAGTCCTACTGTACAGCACAGGGAACTATATTCAGTATCCTGTAATAAACCATAATGGAGAAGAATATGAAAAAGAATATATAATATGTATAACTGAATCACTTTGCTGTACAGCGGAAACTAACACAATATTGTACATCAATTTCACTTCAATTAAAGAAACAAATGGAAAACTGCTGCTCACCTCTGATCCCGACGAAGACGGTCAGGCCGAAACAGACGAAGAAGACGACGAACACGAGGACGAAGTGGCGCTTGGAGAGCGTGTACAGCCGCATGGGCGCCAGCCTGCGGGGAGAAGCCGGGGTGAGGGGCGGCAGGGCGAGGGCCTCCCCAGCCTGCGAGCCCTCGCCTAAGAGGAGGACCTATACTCAATCCAGGTGACTCGGCTGACAAAACCACCTAAATAGCCTTAGTGACCACTGCTGGGGTGGGGGCCATTCCGGTATGTTCTGGGCCTGGCACCCTGTGCCGCAGGGGGCCAGGCAAACCCCACCCTTGTGGCAGGAGAAGGCGCTTCAAAGCCCACTCGGGGCACGTTCGCCAGGCCACAGAGCAGGGCTGAACCCCTCCACACCCCCGTTTTCAGCAGCTAGAGCAGAGTCCAGGCGCAGGGAGGACCCTAACTCCTCACACGCAGATGCCACAGTCAAGCCCAGACTGGGGGTTCCAGGCGCCCCGGAATCGTATGTCCTAGCCGGTCTTCCCGCCAGCCCCCAGCTTTGTGTTTCCTGTCCAGGGCTCCCCCCCTCACTGGCCTCACCCATCGTGGTGAGGCTCAGCCTGGCCTTCACTTGGGGTCTGCTTTTGATGCAACTCAGCACGCTGCTGCGGTTCTCTGCGAGTGACACGGATATGAAAGCGATTCAGAGGACGCGTCCTAACACCCGAGCATCGGCTCCCTCCTGTTCACCCCTACTTCTTTCTTTGGTCAGAAGACAATGGTGGTGGGGTAGGTCTCACTTCTCTTTTAGAACTCCCTACACCAGGAGCCAGGAAACAAAAGGGAAGTCTGGGAAGGACAGACATAAACGCTGGAGAGTGGCAGGTCCTCAGCGCCGCCCCTACAGGCAGCCCCAGACAGGCTGGAACGCAGGTGCAGGCCCAGCTCCGATTCCCCCGAGACAAAGGGGAGGCCGGCCCCCCACCCTGTAGCCCACTGGGCAGGCCCAGAGCCCCGAAAGATGAGAGCCAGGGGGGTGTTCTGTCTTGCTTTGCTCCCGACGTCCTCTTCCGTGCCCAGCACTTCCTGGTCTGGGGAGCTGAGCGGGCAGGAGGAATTTCTCATGCCTGCCTCTCAGGAAGGTGACAACTGCCCCCCACCGGGAGGGGGAGAATCGGGCTCTGAACCGGAAAGGGAGGGAAGGCTGTTTGCTCTTGCGGTATCAAGTTCACGGCCGTGTGCACATGCGCACCCTCTCCCTTACATGGCCAAGGCAGCCGTCCCGAGCTGGAAACAAGCTGGGCGGCATCCCAGGGCAAAGGTGGCCCTAAGTCTCCCTGACGTGGCTTTGCTGACACTGAGTCAGCGCTCTCCTGCCAGGCCCAGGTGAGTGAACTTTCAGATGGGCATGCCCATGCTTCACTGGGTGACGGGACCAGTGAAGAAATAAAGGAACCAGTGTTTTTCCCTCTGGGACTCAGGTCTGAAGGTTGGACCACCAATGACCCCGCTGTGCGTGGGGAGCGAGAGCTCGTGAATTAAGTGGCCTAATCCCAACTCAGATTTTGGACCCTAAAGATCCTAAAAGGCCCGAAAGCCTTACGCCATTAGAGCCAGAAATCACGTCAGGGAAGAAGTCCGGCTCCTTGGATTTGCACACGGGGAGCCCGAGGTCTAGAGACAGCAGGACTCTTGCCCAAGATGCCACAGCTCTGCCCTTGGCGGTCCCGGCGCTGCGGGAAGGAGGCTCTGGGAAGCAGGACGGAAGCGAGCGGACCCCGCCCCCCACCCCACGAGGGCCTCTGTGGAAGCCGGGTGGAGTGCAGGGCTGGCACGAGGAAGGGCTCCTGTGTCGCTTCCCTGTCCCCTCGTCCCCCTCCCATGAGAGGCCTCAGCACACCCTGAAGAGGGAAGACTTCCTCGTAGCTGCGCATCTCTACGTGGAGCAACGGCGCATGAAGCTAAACGGACTGGATGCTGGGGACGTGCAAACACGGTCAGGTGTGAACAGCACTGCCCCGATGCCGACCTGAGCGCTGACAAACGTGCCACGGGTTCTGGACACCGACACGAGGGGAAGCCCCGTGAAGGGTGTGCAGAAACACTCGGTACAGTCTTGGCCACTTTTCTGTAAATCGAAAGTTGTTTAAAAAAATTACACAAAGTCATTCACGGCCCCCCCTCCCCCGGGCTGCTCTCGGGGTGACCCTGGGGCTCTGAGGGGCACCAAGGGCTCCCCAGCAGAGGTGAAAGCACAGAACGGAGGGTTTGGAAGCAGAGGAAAACAGAATAAGAAAAGTTATATCTAAAATTTGATTTTTAAAACATTACCAACAAAACGCATTATCAATGATTTACTATAAAAGCCCAGCTACTCAGCAGGTGAGAAGGAGCGCTGAAGAAAGAGGGTTCAGAAAGACAACGGCACAAGGTCAAACGCCCGCAGCACACAGACCACGCTGGGTATTTTTCCAGTTTTCTCCTCGGGAACTCAATAAAGGTCTGTCGTTTCCCCTTCCTTAAAACTTCCACTTCAATCCAATTTATTAGATACGTCCCTGCTTCGGCAATCAAGCCTCACCCAGCTGGACAAAAAAAAGACACGGAGGCAGCAAAACAAGCCCCCGCGTGAGCAGATGTCACGGCACAAGCAGCCCCGCTGACCAGGGCTCGCTGGGGACAGGGTGGGCACGGGCCTCGTTTCCCTCCGTCCCCGTCTCCCGAGCGGCAGGACACCGCCTCAGGCAGCCTCACGTCGGGGGGACGCTGCAGCCTCGGTGTCCCGGGCCGCGGGCCCGCGCCCAGACTGCAGGACCCAGCTGGCGACGCCTCCGTCTCCACCGGCCTACTCACGACGCGTCACTGGAAGCTCCGAAGCAGTTCGCCGAGAACCCAGAGGCTCCCGGCACCTCGGGGACCGCACGTGATTCCCGACAAACCACAGGCCCACACGGCTGAGCACAGTCCACAGAACTCCCGGGCGCCGTCGTGACGGCGGCAGAAGCCGCGGCGCGGCGGCGAAGAGTCACGGAGAGCAGCCCGGGCCGCCCCCGCGGGCTTCGCCCGGCCCCTCACGCTCGCCGCCTGCCTCCTGGCTTCCTGCCCCGACGCCGCACCCGGCGGCTCCTCTGCCTGCTGCCCAGCCCTGCCGCCTGCTGAACAGCCCAGCCAACGTGAAGCAGCCCACAGCCGGGCGTGTCCCCGTGAGCAGACAGCCCTCACGCCCTGTGATCGGCCGCCAGCCGGAGGAGCGCCTCTGCTCAGAGGTCAGACTTTGACGCGGAAAACAGACGCGGCCGAGCACCCAGCGGGCTCCAAGCCACCCTCATCTCCTCGTCTACAGTCGCCCACCCGCTTCTGGCAACTCTCCAGCCCAGAGTCAGGACCCCACGCGGACCCTCCAACACCCGTGGACCTCCTGCTTCCTCGTTAACGGTCCTTCCGCCTCCAGGACCATCCCCAGCGTCCTGCCTGCCCCGACCCCACTCAAAACTCGTGGCTCCCAAGACACTTTCCCTTAGGAGTCCTACATCCCGTCACGGTCAATAGGTTTAAGACTGAACCCATTAAAAAACAAAATAACATAAACGAAAAACCTGCTTCCACTGCCCATTTCTGGCCTCTCCGCTTTCTCCATCCCCACCTCCAGAAACCCTGGAGTCACCTCCGACGTCCGCCTCTCATTCATCCCACACAGCCAGCCCGGAAGAAGTGATGCCTCTCTTCTCTGCACCCCCAGCACACCAGTCCCGCAGTCCAGGCCCTCATCACCTCCCACTCAGCCCCTGCAGCAGCCTTCCAGGTGTGCCTTCCTGTGCGGGTGTTATGGCACTGTTAACATGCTACTCCGACACAGAGAGCAACTCGACTGAGTTTAAACGCCTTCCTATGGCCTTCGAGGCCCCCAAATCCGCCCCTAAGTTCCCACCGTCCTGCATGTACCCTGCGAGAATCACTACCTCCTTAGTCAGCACAGCTGCCTTCTCAGGTAGGGACTACTAACAGCCCCATCTCACAGATGAGAAAGCTGAGGCTCAGCAAGGTAGGTGACCTGCCCTAGATCTCAAAGCAGAGGCTGCATTCAAACACAGGCGTCAGACTCCAGGGCTTCGCGCTTAAATTCTATAAAGCTTCCCACCGTGGTCAAGCCTGAGTCCAGACTAGCCCATTCAGGTACTGCTCTCCTGATCTGAAACGCTCTCTCTTCTCCCTACCAAACTATCCAAATCAGACCCAGCATTCATGGCTCACCTGTGTGTCCCACCTTCTCCATGAAGCTTTCCCTCGCTTCTCCACCTCTCATGGCTGCCCAGGCCTTTAAACCACTACAACATGTGTGGCCTGCACTACATAGCTGAGTGCTTGAAAATAAAGCATCAATCTACCCACATGGACACCAGACAGACACGTGGTGCGCATTCAGAAAACATCTATTCGACTCAACTTTTATTAGTTTTCTCCAAAGTGTTCATGTAGTTCCCTCAAATTGGTGGTGAGATGCCAGGGAGCAGGGAAGGGGCTCCCCATTTCCCCATGCAACCTGGCCAGGTCAAGCACCGCTGCCGATGCAGTCTTCTACCTAGATAACCACGGCAGGAAGACTTCCTACAAAACCCTGCCAGCTCACCATCAGTGTCTCTCTTTTTCTTCTCCTGATGGGTCCCATACATCAGTCTTCCTCTCCAGGTCCATGGATCTTTCCACACTCAGGCATCTAAAACACACTCAAAAATTCTGGTCTCTTTGGAGCCCCCATGCCCTTGGAAGACCTTTCAAATGCAATGGAACAGATTGTCGCCTTGGCACCAGCTTGTACTCTTTAGGTTCCTGCTAAATTAATCTCAATTTTCATGGGTAATTTACAATATCACAGACATATTTCCTAGAGAAACTAAAAATACATTTCTTGGAAAGCCAACGCCCAAAATTGCAGCTTTAATCCAAATCACTGTAAGCCCTGCCTTCCCTCCATGATGCATATTCATGGCCACTTCCAAGAGACGCTTCCAAAGGAGGCGAATCTCTGGAGACATCAATTCCCATGAGAGAACGGCTGGAGAACTTACTCTGCAGGGCTCTCCACAGGCGAGCACCATCTTCACCTTACTGGGGCTCCTTGGCACGTTGCTGCTCTAGGCCTCTCTTCTCTACTCTCACTCCCCAGGTGACCTCATCCTGTTTCAGGCTTTAGAGACAATGCACATTCGTATCTCAGCCCAGCTGGACTCTGGACTTCCATGAAAAGCCTACTTGACAGCTCCACTTGGATACCTGGTAGGCATCTCGAGTGTGACGCATCGAAAACCAGACCCCTGACCTCCCGCTGAGGTCACACCCTTGTTCAGACGCCCTTTCCTTCACCGGCCAGCGGGAAAGCCTGTGTCCCCATCAGGGCCACCAAGCACTCCCGACAGGCCACAGCCAACACTCCTTTTCCCACTAAGCACTTCTCCCTCCCACGCAGGTCTCAGAGGAGTTAATAAAGCAGCACTAGAAAGAAACTGTAGGGGAGGCAAGCACTCGATGAGCCTCTTTATGGGCCTGGAGCAGAATGACCATGAAATGGACAGAACTCGGGTGAGCAGAGAGGGCGAGAAAATGCCTCGAGGTACGTCTCTAAGCGATGCGGAGAGCAGGATGGGAGGCAACCAGCACCACAACCTCTGCCTTTGACGGAGCCCCTGGGGCCAACCAGCATGTGGCCAGGCAGGAGAAAACAGCACCGGGAGCTGCAGGGGTCTCAGAATCAGTTGTGTGTTTTTTTGTTTTTGAAAACCAAAGCAAGCACTGATAGATATTCAATCTGAAGACTTTTTTCCCAGAAAAATGCCATCATGGATCTTGTCCAAGTTTGACGCATCTTTATGACACCACAGAATTACATATTCCGTCTCAGCCCCTCAAGTCACGGTGCAGCAGGCAGGTAAGACTGAAACTGCTTCGGGATTACAAACTTTGCTGTTTGCTCACCTCATACCCAGATTTCCCACTTTAGAATTAAAAAATTAGAGTCTGGGCAGTGGAAAGGGATTTTTGATCTCTCAGTCTGTTCTCAAGTTTTAGTTAGGATTTTATTTTTCTCACAATCTGTATAAAAATCATTTGTCTCCCGGGGCCCAGAGCACTGGCCTGGTGCCCGTCAGGCTGGGTTCAAATCCTGGCTCCCCCACTTCCCTGGGCAACCAGGTAACTTCTCAGGATGTCAGCATCCTCGTCTGCAAACCAGAGACAGGCAGAATGACACCCACAGGACCAGTGGGAGCACAGACGAAAAATGAAACACTTAGAACAGTGTAGTAAGCACAGAGGAAGAACTCAATTGTGTCAGTTATTAATAGTAATGGTTGTGCTTTTCCCCTGCCCCCCTTTTTTTTTTTAATCTCAGTTTTCATCCAACCGATATCCCTGATGATCCACTACGTAAAATGTCCCCTCCTCTGGTTCAGAACCCAACTAACTGCAGGAAAGGGCAGGAGGGGTCAGTGTTCCCTACGCACCTACTTGGTACCCAGCCAGGTGCTTCCCTGTGAGGCAGGTATCATCAGCCCATTTTATATATGGGAAAATAGAGGCTGGGGAAAGTATACACCCACTTAAGTCCCGGTCAGCAGGAGACAGAGGTGGGATTTGAATCCACAGGGTCAGGGTGGAAAGGAGGCCCACCACTCCCTCACTCTCTGGCACCCTCACCAAACTTTCCTTTTTAAATAATCCACCATTTAGTGGGGTTTGAGAGGGAGAAACTCTGAGAAGAAGAACAGAATAGGAATTCTGAAATTTCAATCAACCAACTTGAATATATCACAGAAAAATTATCTTTAGTTGTTCAAAAAAGCCATTATACAAACATTCAAGGCCCAACGACCTCAAAAAGTATTTTAATGAACGATGTTCTAAGCTTCTCAAGGAACCAAGAATTCATGTGTATCCTTGCTAGGCCGCAAGCCCAGTGACTCACAGCCAGGAGCACGTTGGTCAGGTCATCGAATACCCTTCCCATGGCAAACAGAACAAAGAAGCCGGCCACATACTGGGCAGCGCGGCCCGGTGGTTAAGAACTTGGGCTCTGGAGGCCGACTGCCTGGGCTGGAAGGCCCCTGTACCACTGACCAGCAGGGTGACCTGGGGGGAACAACGTCACTTCCCGGGGCCTCTGGTTCCTGAACTGTAAAATTCAGGAAACTGAGGGACCCCACCGCCGAGGGCTGCTGTGACAACGAAGTGAGTTATGACAAGGGAGCCTTGCTAACACTCAGTCTGGGCCAGCTGTTACTGAGGCAGGGGAGTATATCGACCTCAAGACTGTGGGCCCTAGAGCCCACTCCCGGGCTTCCATCCTCTGTGACTTACTAGCCATGACCTGGAGAAACGCACTTGACTTCTCTGCACCCCCGTTTTCTCATCTGTAACACTGGGATAAGAGAAAGTTCTTCATGGGAAGGGTGGTTATGAGGCTTACGTGAAACGACGTGCGTGAAGTGCTGCAGCAGTACCTGGTACACGGTAAACGCCATGTCATCTTTCATTAGCTTTAAGATCCTTCTGGCTCAGAAAATAAATTACCCGAAGGGATGCAATGCTAAACAACTCTCTGGCTGCAGGAACAGGATTCTGACCCAGCTCTGCTGTCTCCTCAAGCACCAGGACACTCAGAAGACCTGGGCCACAGCAACCACAGCTGGACTCCACTGTGCTCATTTGTGCCACCCCTTCGCTGCTGCAGAAAAGAAATCTAAATAACACACTTCTGCACTAAATGCACCCAGGATGAAGGAGACATGTAAAACACACTCTTTAAAAACTGGCTGTAAATGCCAGGGTTTCCCTGGTGGCGCAGTGGTTGAGAGTCCGCCTGCCGATGCAGGGGACACAGGTTTGTGCCCTGGTCCGGGAGGATCCCACATGCCGCGGAGGGGCTGGGCCCGTGAGCCATGGCCGCTGAGCCTGCGCACCTGGAGCCTGTGCTCCGCAACGGGAGAGGCCACAACAGTGAGAGGCCCGCGTACCGCAAAAAAACAAAAACAAAAACAAAAACAAAAACAAAAACTGGCTGTAAATGCCAATCAAGACACACAAGAGGCAACCTGATTGAAGTTTGCAGAGAAATGCTAGTTAAGAGCAAAGAAACAATGAACCTGAGAAATCTCGGCCACGCAGGGCCCACGCAAGAACCGCTCAAACAGGTGTTCCTGTTAGTCACATTTAGCAACTGATTGAGACACGCCCTACCCCATCCTCCCCCCACCCCCACCGGAACTCTCAGCGCTCTTGCTTCCCTAGCATCATCAGAAAAGGAATGGAGTTTGCAGGAAACTTAAGCAGAAAGTTTTTAGAACTGGGAACTCTTTTTCTGACTGGTTTTGGTGGCAATCTCTCCTGCCCTCTTGAAAAGAATAGGCTGGGCTGCACCTGAACAGGGAGGTCAGTGCAACAGGCCTGCGTGAATCCCCCGGCCCCTAGGCGTGCTCCTGCAGGCCCCTCTATCCTCTTCCAATCTCCCCCAGCCCGTTCCTTCTCCTGGCTTCTCTTCCCGCTCCTGTCACTTCTCACCTTTGTCGCCACGGGTCTCCTTGTCACATCTGCCGACAAGAGCACTTTGACCCTACCAGGCGCTGAAGTCCCGCACACGCTTCAGATTTTCAGGCTTTTTTTTTTTTTTTTTGGTAGGATGTTTATTGGCTGCCAAAGACTTTTTGTGACTTGCAGGTCCCTGCCGTTCTGAGTGCTGGACGATGGTCGCTGGCTGACCTCCAGAGAAGCACACCCCTGGCCCCTTGCTCAGCAGGAGAGCATCTGCATGGCCTACCCTCTGCGGGGGGAGCGACTCGAAGCTCCACTCAAGTCCTTCATTCAAACTGTGGTTTTACAGCTCCTCCGTTAGTTACTGGCTCAGCCTGGTCTACTTGGCTGTCAGGTAACAGGGCACAGGGCTCCCGCAGGAGACACGGACTGCCGTCAGCTACCACCCACACGGCTTCAAACTCTCTGCCTCTCCACGTCCTAGGGAGATCACGCCACCACATGCCACCCCGGCTGCCGTGCAGTGTGGGCCCAAGGAGACTCGGTATGCGAGGACCTCCTAAACATGCTACGTTGTCACTCCGCCACAAGGTCACCATTTCACGCAGTATTCCCAGCGGTGCTATTCACATATACCACAAAGGAATGGCGCCCCCGGAGCTGGAGAGAGGCAGTACTGCTAGCCTATCTCCGTTAGGGTTTAATTAAAAGACAGACCTCTGAAACACCCATCTGGGACTGACATTTTGTGCAAGTCAGCTTTCCTATGTTGTGTGAAAGTGATCAAGTCAGAAACTTCTACAGAAGCAGGAGGAAAAACCTTTCCTTCCACCACACGTGTTTGCATTCAGGCAACACACTCAGATCTTGCGTCTGGTATATCCACAGTCAGAGAAATCAGCAGGGGTCCACTGCAAACCTCTAAAACCTCAAACGCACAGAGAAACTCACACAGTCCCGCCTTAGGGCTGCCTTCAATTGTGGGAACCTGCCCGCCAAACCTGCTCCACGCTGCAGAGACTCCGGGCAACCCTTCTCTCCACATTTGGAACTCAAGTGCTAAACTTCTTTTTAATTCTCTCTCCTCGTTTTCCGCATGTCCCCTGAGGGGCACCCAGGTGACTCTGTTGCATCAAAAGCAAGCTTTAGGGATGGCGTCCATGGGGCCCTGGACAGGTTTTTCCTCATTAAAACCCCTGAACTTCACAGAAATAATAGGTCCGAAGTCAGCATATTGTAAAACTCATAAACCTCGGTATCCCCGAGATCTAAAGAGGCTGCAGCAGGCTCCCAAAATCATCAAAAAGCCAATGGAGAGCGCCTCTCTCTACCTGGCGCTGGGCTCCATCACAAAAAGCAGTAGGGCGCCCAGGGCGCTTTTCACAAGAGGTGACGAACAGGGCCACTGCCCGGGGCACGGGATCACCACCTTCCCAGCGGGGAGGCCGGGCGGGGGCTCCGGGAGGGACCAGCCACTCCTCAGCCATCTCCTTGGAGCTGCGCTGGGGAAGGACGGGGGTCACCCGGCTCTCCGGGAACGAGCAGGGCCAGTGCTGGCCTCGCAGGGCCTTCCTGAGATGCGCTCGGGCCAAGGCCCGCCCTGGATCCCTGACCCCGTCTCCGCTACTAACTCCGGCCGGGCCGGCAGGCCCGTGGAGGGGCCCCTGAGCCGAGTCACCCCCACGAAGCCCCGGCTGCGCCCCGAGCTCCACGTGGGCGGGGGGACCCGCGGCAGGGCTCCCGGGAGCGGGACGCGGGAGCCCCAAGTCCGGGCCCGGGCGCCCGGGGGACCCCTGCCCCGCACCCCCTCACGCGCCGCCCGGGCCTGCACTCACGGTTCCATCGCGGGGCCCCGGCCCTCGGCGCCGGGCGGGCTCGGGGCAGCGCAGCCGCGGCAGCCGCAGCCGGAGCCAGAGCCGGAGCGACGGCGGGCCGGGAGCTGCCGGCTCCCTGCAACTCGTCAGAGCCCGACGCTCGGCCGCGGTCACGTGCGCGGAAGCGGCTCGCGCGGCGGGGGGGAGGGGCCGGGGGAGGGGGCGCCGGCCGGGCTGGCGGGGCTTTGAGGCCGCGGGCAGCGGCCCAGCGGCGCGTCCACCTCCCCTGCGCCCCGGGAGCGCCGAGGCCGCCCTGGGAGGGGGGGTGGTCAGACTAGGGTTCACAAGAGAATGAATGAAGGACCTGACTCTCACTCCTTGTCCCTAGCCGAGGGGACAGCACGTCAATTCACTCACCCTCCTCCATCAGGGCATGAGAAAGGCCGGGGGAGTCCATGAATGTCCTGCCGTTGTCTGAAAGGCTCCTTGGTGTCTGCATTTTTCTGGGGGGAGGATCTATACGTTTTCATATTCCCAAAGAGGTTTGTGACCCCAAAGATGTTAAAAGCCAGGGCAAACCTCTGACACCCCCAAGTGATGACGACAGGAGAGCCTTCCCAGCTCTTTCCGGTAGCTTCTCCCGCAAACCTTTTCTGAATTACAGCTACCATAGCGTGCAGATTTTCCGTCCGCTATGCAAGCGCTGTCCCTCAGGAAGGATGTGGGGTGGAGGCAGGGCAAAGCAGCAGCCCGAATCCTAGGAATGACAAAAGACTATTTCTCGAGTTTTTTTTTCACACACTCTGGAGTGGGGAGGAGAGGGTGTTTCCTGCCAAGACCAGGGAACACAAACTGGGAACAGGGGGCAGCAGCGTCTAAAGGGGCAGCTGCCACTCTGCGCTTTGAGAGCGCCTGACTTCAAACATGACTTCGTGTGATATCCTTCCGATTCTAAAATGTTCGAAACTAATTCAAAAAAGAGTTCAAACTCTGAGGGTGAAAGCAAACACATTTGCTGGCGGCATTTGCCCAGAGGCAGCCGGTTTTTACCACCCAACTGAAGCAGGATTATCTGGTATAGAAATGCCTGCTCTGAGGACTGTGCCAGCCACCTCGCCCCCCTGAGACATCCCCACAGAGCCCTTGCTGTTTTCCGATGACTCCAGGCTTTAAAAGAGGTGACATCTTTGAGGCCCAAACTGCCTCCTGGTAACTTCTCCAGGAAGTTGGTCCTCCCTTGAGCTGCGGCCCAGCATCACGTCAATCACTCTTATCCTCAGTTATTTGTTCTTCCAACATTAACTGAGCTCTCAGTGTGGGCCGGGCACGCCTCTCAGCTCTGGAAACACAAGGTGAATACATGGGCAAGTCCCTGTCCTCCTGGAACTAACCTTCTAGTGGAGGACACCGCCAGCGAACGAAGAATAACCAAATAATTACACAGTCATCACTGTGACGGGAAGGGAAACGGATGGGTGCTGTGAGGTGTCTGTGACCAAGGGAGGGGACCCACGTATTCTGGGGCTCAGAAGAAGCTGGTCTGACCGTCATCCATCCCTCACAGGACACTCCTCCACATTCACCTCCAGGCTCCCCTCCTCTGAGCGCGCTGCTGTGTGGCAAGCTCCCTCGTTAAGCTCAGAAGGGAACGTGTATCAGGGGAGGCCTGTATCAGCCTGAGAGTGAGTTCGTCCTTTGGCAGCGTCAACCCGTTGGGCCCATTATTCCATTCTCAGGTCGTCCCCTCAGCTGTCCACTCAGGTTCATGCTCTCCAGTGAGGATAACCGGCAATTGCTGAGCACCTGCAAAGCCTAAGGCCTGAGCCAATGAATTCTCTCAACAACTTGATGAGTTATCAGTGGTCATCGTCCTCACTTATAGCTAGGAAACTGAGGCCTGAAGACGTTACCTGATTCTCTCAGGAACTACTGATAAGAACCCAGCATGACCTGACCCCAGTGTGGGACCTCCAGTGTTGGTGTATCACGCACTGATGAATGGGACAGGGATACAGTGACCAGCTGAGGTCGGATGCAAATGGGCCGCCAGCTGTAGTCTCTCTAACCACAGAGACACTCAGATGCTAATGGACCACCATCTCTAACCACAGAGACACTCAGATGCTAATGGACCACCATCTGTAGTCTCTAACCACAGAGACACTCAGCCCACATTTATCAACTTTGTTCTTATTTTAAAACCTTCTAAAATCCAGTTATGCTATGATCAAGATGTTAGAAATAAGATTGGCCTGACACCACTTATTCTTAGAAAAACGCTGCTCATATCTAATGTTCACTTCATTTTCTAAGGGCCAACAAACCATCCTTTTAAATAATTTCCTTCTAGAATAGGACCAAAGTCAAGCCCACCAGTCTGCAGCTTGCTGACTTCCACTCACAGCTGTTTCTCAGAGTTGACCGCAACAACTCAAGACGCCCATCTGCACATGCTGTGACACCCTAGGAAATCAGCTGTCTGTTCCAAGAGACGTGCACTCACTTCCCAATTCAGCAACTGACATTCGTCTAGCATTTTATAAATACACTCTCGTGATTTCCTTGCCTATCTTAAGAAGAATAATCAGTAATGGCTAATACTGAGGACTCACGCTCCAGCTGAGCACTGAGTTAAGAAACAGAAACAGCTTATTCCAGTTCCCCCAGCCTACTGTCTTACCTGGGGCTGCCAAAACAAAATGCAGAGCGAGCGGCTTATGCAGTAGAAGTCCATTTCCTCACAGTTCTAGAGGCTAAAAGTCCAAGATCCAGGTTCTGGCCAATTTAGTTTCTGGTGAGGGCTCTCTTCCTGGCTTGCAGACAGCCACCCTCCTGCTGTGTCCTCACCGGGCCTTGCCCTGGTGTGTGCTAGAGGGAAGAGAAAGAGCACGAGCTCTCTCCTGTCTATTCTTACAAGGACATAACCCTATCAGATCAGGGCCCACACTTATGATCTCATTGAACCGTAATTACTTCCTTGCTCCTAATACAGCCACGCTGGGGGTTACAACTTCAACATATGAACTTTGAGGGGATACAAACATTTGTTCCATAACCCTCCTAAGTGGAAGATTTCTTGAAAAGAAAAACTGACGTACATAGTACAGTGAATATGGAAGAATTCAGTGTCAGCAACTCGAATTGCCTCCTCTTTCTTCCAAGGCAGGAAAATCTCAGTCTTGACATTCCCTTAAGCATGATGACAGTTGATGACGGTTCATGTTAGCAACATCTCTTCGCCTGTGGTTTTTTTTTTTGCGGCAGGCGGGCCTCTCATTGCTGTGGCCTCTCCCGTTGCGGAGCACAGGCTCCGGACGCGCAGGCCCAGCGGCCATGGCTCACGGGCCCAGCCGCTCCGCCGCATGTGGGATCTTCCCAGACCGGGGCACGAACCTGTGTCCCCTGCATCGGCAGGCGGACTCTCAACTACTGCACCACCAGGGAAGCCCCAGCCTGTGGTTTTGACAGCTCCTGGACAGTCATGTGCTGCTGACTCATCTTCCCTGCAATAAGCAGGGGTACTTCCGTGAGTGGCTCAGTTCTCTCCCCATGCTGCCTTCCCAGGACCGCCACATCCCCATCATTTGAAGGAGGGCTCGCGCCTTCCCAGCCCACTTGTTACATTACACGTGGGAACTTACTTCTCATTGTCTTATCTGCTCCTAAGAACTGATCATTAGAAGCAAGGGTCTACAGCAATCCCACTACTGGGCATATACCCAGAGAAAACCATAATTCAAAAAGACACATGCACCCCAATGTTCATTGCAGCACTATTTACAATAGCCACGTCATGGAAGCAACCTAAATGCCCATCGACTGACAAATGGATAAAGAAGATGTGGTACATATATACAATGGAATATTACTCAGCCATAAAAAGGAACGAAACTGGGTCATTTGTAGAGCCGTGGATGAATCTAGAGACTGTCACTCCCAGTGAAGTAAGTCAGAAAGAGAAAAACAAATATTGTATATTAACACATATATGTGGAACCTAGAAAAATGGTACAGATGAACCGGTTTGCAAGGCAGAAATTGAGACACAGATGTGGAGAACAAACGTATGGACACCAAGTGGGGAAAGCGGCGGGGCCGTGGGGGGGAGTGGGATGAATTGGGAGATTGGGATTTAAATATATACACTAATATGTATAAAATGGATAACTAATGAGAAGCTGCTGTATAAAAAAATAAATAAAATTCAAAACATAAATAAATGGCAAAAAAAAAATAAAGAAGCAAGGGTCTAACTCTTATTGGTTCAAATGCTTTCTCTTGCTTATCAAGTTCACAGAAGTTCTGCCCAGCACTTATTGACAGTATAAGGCTATCGCTTTGGCTTTCGTATCATTGCACTTGTTCCCATTATTTATTGTTGCATGACAAACTGCCCTGACATGTAGTAACTGTTGTAGTTATCTACCGCCACATAACAGGTTACCCCAGGACTTTGTGGCTTGAAACCGCACTTATTATCTCTCGGTTTCTGGGGGTCGGGAATCTGGGTGCTTCGGCTCAGGCTCACTCCCAGGCTGCGGTCAAGGTGTCAGCCAGGGCTGACGTGTCCTCAAGGCTCAACTGGGGAAGGAGCTGCCTCCAGGCTCACATCATGGCTGTTGGCAGCATCTGGAGGTCACACACAGTTCCTTGCCACGTGAGGCAGCGTACAACATGGCAGCTTTGCTTCCTCTGAGTGAGCATGTGAGAAGAACCAGAGAGAGTGAGAGCTCAGTGGAAGTCGGTCCTTTGTCCCCTAATCTCACAAGCAAGATCACCTCACTTTTGCTCTATCCTCTCCTTTGGAAGCAGATCACAGGTCCAACCCACACTCAAGGGGTGGGGATCATGTAAGGGTGTGAATACCAGGACGTGGGGGCCAGTGGGAGCCATTGTAGACGGCTTGAAACAGCATTTGGTTATCTCTCACGGTCTGTGTGTTGACTGAACTCAGCTGGGCAGCTCTTGCTGGGGGTCTCTCTCGAGAACGCAGTCAGATGACATCTGGGGCTGCAGTCCCGTGAAGGCTCAACTGTGCGGGACATCCAGAATGGCGTCTCCACTCTGGTGGAGGCATGTCTGGTGCTTCAGCTGGGATGGCTGGAAAGCTGGGGGCTGGCCAGACAGTCTTCCCTCCACGTGGCTCCCCCACATGGCTAGTTTGGGCTTCCTCACAATCTCAGGGAAGTCGGACTTCACACACGGTAGCTGGTTTCTCCTGGGACAGATGCTCTAAGACACCTAAGCAGAAGATGCAGGGCTGCAATGATCTACCCTCAGGCGTCATTCAGCATCTCTACCACCACATTCTATTGGTAAAAAGAGAGCCAGAGCCAGCCCAGATCCAAGAGCAAAGGACAACAAAAGAGCATGAATCCTGGGAGGAGGGGCTCTTTGGGGTACCATCTTTGGAGACTCGCTACCACAGTCTTGAAGTCCACAAACCAACATGTTTGCTTCACCTCCAAAGGTAAGATAACTATGCACAGAACTTTTGGAGTCACTTTTAAGTTTCCTACTGTGCTAAAGAGTTTACATTTATATTATCTCATTCTATCCTCTAAGCAACCATTAAAACAAACACGCTCTTTTGCCTTGGTACCTGTTGGTACTTGCAATAATGAAGACTAGTGAGTCTGCCGGTGCCCAGCCCTGCTGTCTCACACACAGCTCAGCACAACCCTTACTCAGGGCCCCCAGGTTCTCCTATTCACCAGGAATTAGTGTCTGTATACCACACCCTTCTCTGCCTCTGGTCGTTTGAGAGTTTCAAGCATCCGTCCCAATTTGTTAAAGTGAAACGTGTCTTTTATCCTCGACCTCTGGGCAGTGCCATCCCACCACCATCTCCTGTGACTTCACTCTGCTGACCTTCATTTGTCCTTAGCTTTCCAGGGCCTGGCCCCCAGCCTGGTACAGAAAGAAAACCGACACGTGTACTGAACAAATGACCCCACTGGATTTGTGAGATGACTGGTAATACACCAGTGTGTTTTCTAATAGTTTAGAGAATGGAGTGCGCCTTCCCATGGAAGGAAAGGGAAGGGGGTTACAGGGCAGTGAATGTATCCCTTGGAGGCGGATGTCTTCCGGCTTGAACAAATTGCTGGTCCTGGTTTTCCTGAGACTTTCCTGGGTTTACTACTGAAAGTCGCCTGTCTGGGGACCCCTGAGTCCCAGGCAACCCAGGACAGTTGGTCACCCTACTTCTGGCCAGTATTTTTTTCTGAATTACTGGGCAATTGTCTTAAGGTTTAAAGAATGTCTTAGCTTGGATCTCTCAAAAACAGACCCTGAGGCCAAAGTTTCCATGTTAACTTTACGGGGAGCAGGTTCAACCTCTGGGAAACAAGGAGGGCAGAGAATGAAGGGCAGCAGGGACACGGGAGGGTAAATTCAGGGAAGCACAAGCTGCCCACAGCTTCCCGACCAACACAGCTGGTTGCTCGGTCTTCCAGGATAGCTCGAGAGGGACAGACAGACACTACCAGGGTAGCTCCGGAAAGGCAGACAGAAACTACCATGTCGGGAAGGAACCTGTTGGCTCTGTCCTGCCATCTGTCTCCCACGGGTCAGAGTCTGACCTACACACCCAGGTTCTGTTCTGGGCCCCCGCAGGTGGCCACCGGGGAGCCAGGGCCCGTGGGCACCAGTCCAGTCCGTGTGGGATGAACCAGCCTCCCTGCCAGTCAGCTCCCAGGGCTCCCTAGTCTGTGCGGCGGAGGAGGCATAGGGCTGGGAACCACGTGAGCGTTCACAGGATGGCTCAGGTGAGTAAGCGAGGTACGGGGCCACAGTGGGGGTGGGATGGGTGGATATTGGGCAGGGCCCGGCAGATCTGGGGACCTGTCAACGGGATCCAGTACGAAGACATGGTGAAGGCTGAAATCGCTGTTGCAGGTATTGGGGAAATGAGCAGCCTGGGAAAACCTAGCAGGATTGGGGGCCTTTGTTGAGGCCCCAGCTAAGGCCCACGACCTCATTTTTTTTGGCCACTTCAAGATGCAGGCGGAATCTTAGTTCCCCGACCAGGGATTGAACCCGTGCCCCCTGCAGTGGAAGTGTGGAGTCTTAACCACTGGACCGCCAGGGAAGTCCCCCGTGATCTCATGTTAACGGTGACTTCCCTTAATGCCTGCCCGGTAGCGGTTTCCTCCTGCAACTGAGCAAAGTAAGCACAGAGATTTTGGTATTTTGATCAAAGACTGGGGGCTCCCAGGCAGCTGAGACAAAAGGACAGCGAAGCAAAGTAGTTTAGGACAATGGGCCTCAGAATTTGCTGAAGTCAAGATCACTCGGGGGAGCTTTAAAAAGTCCTAGTGCCCAGGCATCGGTCATTTTTAAGGCTCTCTAAAGGATCCCAATGGACAGCAAATTTGATAACCAGGGGTTTGGGACATTGGGAAGAGAGATTAAAACGATGGATCCACGCTGAATCAGTTTCAGCTCCTTCTTGAGATCCAGTTTCATTTTTGCTCTTTGGTTTTGTAAATTATCTCTGTATCTTTGTAATACATTCCTTCCTTTTGGCTGAAATTAATACTTGTAACCAATAATATTAAACGCTACAGTACCATATCTCTATAAAGTGACAATTAGTGCCTCTCAGTGTCCCTGACATTGCTCTCAACAAGGAGAACTGCAGCCAAGTTATCGTTCTTATTTCAGCAAGGAATGGTATTTGAGTTTGCATGTCGCCTTGAATAAGCTGAAGATGGTCCACTGTTGGGAGAGTGCCCGGTCTGGAGCCCTGGATCATTCACCCCTGGGCGATAGGCACGCTTGTCCTTTCCAAATTGACTTTTAAGTAATCTTTGTTGGCCTGAATCTGAAATTGAGGGCTCTCTTCACTCAAGAGCATGGGGTCACACCTCAGAAACACTGCCGTCATGATGCTGGATAGATCAACCAGGGTAGACTATAATCATCTTCACGTAGAAACATAATCCCATTTTCAGGTCCTCAGGGACTTGATGGTTAGATTTCAACATGACTTTGTTAGCTGTACTGCCCCACAAACAAATACAGCTAATGGGCGCTCTCCCAGCCATGTGGGTGAATTAAGAGGAACTGAAAGTGCACAGCGGGCCCGGGTTGCAGCAGCATTGTTTCCAGGTTTGCTTTGGTCCCATCATTCCCTAGGAGACAGAGCAGGCGGGCAATGCCCCACCCGCCCACGTTCCTCCCATTCTGGGCGCAGCACACCTGGGGGCCCTGGCTCACCCCAGAAAGCCAGGCTTCCAGCAGGGAGCCACCCACCACCCAAGCCATGTCCTACACACCAAACCAAGCTGCTCAGATAAGGGCCACGATGGCAAGGTAGGGTAGATGCTGAGTGAGCAGCCCCAGGCACGCGTGGGGCCACCCAGATGCAGGTCGGGGGTCACTGGGCTACAGAAATCCTCTGCTTTGCCTTTGAATATACAGAACAAGGGGATTTATCCTGACTTCCTAGGTGTGGCCTAAACCACACAGCTCAAGTCGATATGGAGCAGTCGAGGGAGAGGGATGTGGCAGGAACGCTGGTATGGAAAAGTCCAAGTGGGCGTGGCAGTGCCCTGCAGTCCCGCCTGGGCAACCCGAGCCTAAAGCAGTGGCTGCCGGTGCGTTTCCCTTAAGAGACGAGCCAGAGAGAAGAGCATCCTCAGGGGAAAGGCAGACCATTCACACACTTCCTTCACTGCTGTTTAGATTCCATTTAGTTATTTTTTCTTAAGTTATGGGAGCAGGTAAGGTATTAACAAGAGATTTCATTTCAGGATAGGGAAGGAACTGCTACAAAATAGTTGCTATTAAAGAAAGGGCCTTGAGGGTGTTTGCCTTGTGGGGATTCTCCCTTGAGAACCACGGCCCAAAGGCCACGGGGCTGTCTTTATTGAATGCAGAGGAGGGACAGGACTAGGGAAAGAGAATGAGCGCGCTGGAAGAAGGAGGGAGAAGCATTCCAGAGTGGAGAGGCGCAAGCGTGTGTGTGCCCCAGTCACCTCTGCTGCTGACCCCGGCCGTGACACACCAGCTCACGCACACGCGACTCCCAGTGGACAGCACATCTACAGAGCCCGGGGTCCTGCCTTCTCTGGCTCGACCTGGAGTCTCTCCTGGCAGACTGGTCACTTGCAGACCATCTCTCACTTCTAGGGTGACGAGCTGGCTTGATTTTCCTGGGACTGAGGGGTTTCCCAGGACATTGGACTTTCAGTGCTAAAGCCAGCACAATTTGGTCTCCCTACCTCTAACCCAACAGCTCCTGGGCTGGCTGGGTTCCTCCCATACTAGAGGCCTGGGCCAGAGCTGTGTCCTCTGCCCACATCCCACACCCTCCTCTGCCCCAGCGCACACACATACACATACCACATGCCACACACACACACACACACACACACCGCTTTCCCAGCCTGAAACTCATAAACCTCAGGCAGTTCAGGTGACAGAGAAGACTGTAGACACCTCTGCTGGGAAGACTGTCACTGGGCCACCCACTTCAGACCCACAGCTGCCTTGGTTTTAGAGCTGGGAGGAATCTGAGATGATTCCACAAGATGCACAGACCTGATTCCAAGATGGCAGCAGTGGATCCAAGTCAGGATTCAGTCCTCCTGACTGTTGTTCATGCAACATTCCGCTGCTAGTTTAGAGAGTATTTGCAGAGAGGAACCTAAATCCACAGCCCTCTGTCAATCGTGCCCCTCGCAAAAGACTCGCAAGTCCTAACCCCCAGCGCCTGTGAAGGTGGCCTTCTCTGGAAATAGGGTCTTTGCAGACGATCAAGTTAAGATGAGGTCAGAGTGGGCCCTGGTCCAACATGGCTGGTGTCCTTATAATGAAGGGAAATTTAGATGCGAGGCAGACATGCATAGAAGGAAGACGATGTGAAGACAGACAGCCACCTATGAGCCGAGGGACATGCGGGGCCAGCAGAATCCAGTAGAAAGGCCCGGAACAGGTCCTCCCTCACAGGCCTCAGAAGAAACAAACCTGCCGGCATCTTGATATCAGAATTCTGGCCTCCAGAACTGTGAGACCATGAATGTCTGCTGTTTAAGCCCCCCAGTCTGTGGCCTTTTGTCACGGTGGCCCTGGCAGCTAATCCAGAGCCCCAGCTTTCGTATGTCAGGGACAAGGCACGCTTCACGCTTTGCATGTCCTGCCCAGCTTGGAGGCCTGTTCTCGTCTGGCAACTGATGCTCTTACTGCTGTAAGAGCTGAGTCATCACTGCAGCCGGAGAAAGATGGGGGCCCCAGAGAATAGCTGGGGTGCTTACACCCGCTCTGCTCCCTAGGAAGTGAATATCTTTCTCTTTTCTTCTTGGTTCAGAGCAAGATGTAGCATTAAAGAAAAAAGAACAAAGCAACTCTGTTGCGTGGGCCATAGCTCGGCTCACATGAAGATACACATAAAAATAATGAAGCTGGGGTGAACCACCAGGAAGAGCTCTGATAAGCATACAGCACCTCCGTTGCTGAATTCCAGAGGCAGTACAAGTACAAGCAGCCAGCTGAAGGCACTTTGGACTCCCTGAAGCACAGAGCTGTGCCACCTGGACACACCAAGTGATGAATGCACAAAGCACCGTGAAATGGGACTGGTGGGCACTGTGGGTCCAAGGAGGCTACCACTCCCCTGGGGAGTGTGCTTCAAGCCTGGGCCTAATTATACCTTCATCATGCCTCAGTGATGGGGACACAGTAGACAAATGCTCAGCAGAGAAGTGCTGGCTAAGACAGTGAGAAGTAAGGGGCGTGGTGCACACACAGCACAGGGATAAGGCCGCACACCGCCCAGCAAGCTGCCCCTCTCTCAGGCCTCCTGGGGTTGTACTCAAAGTACCTGATGGAAACCTGTACTCTGTAGAAAGGAATCATTTTTCCAGCATTAAAGAAAAGGGTGCTTAGCCCTGCAGCTAAGAAGGTACCTTATGAGTTTGGAAAGCTATAACCAAGGTGCAGAGCCTAAGGGTGAGGGACAAAATGGCAGCGATACGACAGTGGGAGAAGTCGCCCAGGGCTGGCTGGGGAGAGACGGGTTGGCAGCTGTGTCGGGATCCCCTCGCTGGGACACAGCCCCAGGGCCGTCATGCATCAGGTGTCAGCCTGATGACAGACGCATCAGTGCAGTGTTTACCAGACAAACTGCCCGACCCATATCTTAGTTTTAATGTTTTAATTGGCATTTCCCTGTTTCCAGAGCTGGAGCATTTCTTCATATGCCTTCTGGGTTTCCTAATCCGTACACTCTCTTTTCTGATGTTCTGCCCATTTTTGGATATTCTGCCATGTCGTGGTGGTGGTGGTGGTGTAGGATTTCTTCATATATTCTAAATAGGGGTTCCAGGGACTTCCCTGGTGGCCAGTGGTTAAGACTCCATGCTCCTAATGCAGGGGGCCCGGGTTCGATCCCTGGTCAGGGAACTAGATCCCACATGCCGCAACTGAAAGAGCCCGCATGCTGCAACTAAAGATCCCACACGCCGCAACTAGAGATCCCACATGCCACAACTAAGACCTGGCGCAGCCAAATAAATAAATAAATATTTTTATAAATAACTAACAAACTAAGTAAATAGTGGCTCCATATAAAGAATAGACCTTGAGAAAGAGAAATTAAAAAAACAATCCCATTTATTATTGTATCAAAAAGAATAAAATACCTAGGAATAAACCGTTCTAAGAAGGCAAAAGACCTGTACTCTGAAAACTATAAGACATTGATGAAAGAAATCGAAGATGACACAAACAGATGGAGAGATATACCATGCTCTTGGATTGGAAGAATCAATATTGTCAAAATGACTATATTACCCAAGGCAATCTACAGATTCAATCCAGTCCCTATCAAATTACCAATGGCATTTTTCACGAACTAGAACCAAAAAATCTTAAAATTTGCATGGAGACACAAAAGACCCCGAATAGCCAAAGCAATCTTGAGAAAGAAAAACGGAGCTGGAAGAATCAGGCTCCCTGACTGCATTAACTAAATATTTTCTAATGTAGTTTAATCATTTTCCACTATATTTTTTTAGTTAATTTCCTATGTTATATTGAGTAGTTGCTCTAGGGCAACCAATGCCCAGCAGGTTCTTCTCAGTTATCCTGGGAGCTCACATGGGACTCTTCAGTTAATAATTTCTACCTTTAAAAACTAGGGCAAAATATGGCTGCTTGTAATTAGTGGAAGCTCTTCTGTTTGCTCATTCATGTTTTTCATGCAGCAGTTATCAGTTGAGCACCTATTATGAGATGGACTTTGTATCAGGTGCTCATAACATAGAGATGGGTAAGATGTGGTCCTGCCTTCATGGCGTTTGGAAGGCCCTGGGAGAGGTAGATGAGGAGAGGTGATCCCAATATAGTGGGTATGAGCTGTTACAGAATGCTGGAAGAGTATAAGAAGTGGAAACTGCCCAGACTGGACCGGGCAATGGGGTAGGGCCACAATGAAAGGAGGTGCAGGTTGCCTACTGCTCAAAGACACCAGCCAAGGGGCCAGGTGAAACCCAGCTTATACAACCAAAATGGACTTGAGACCATGTCAGCCTGAAGCATAAGAGTCATAATGAGAGGCTTTAGGAAGGAGATTGCACCTGAGTTTGGCCTTAAGGGATAAGTAGAAGTGATCCAACCATAGGAGAAGAAGGGCAGAGTGATAAGAAAGAACTAAGGTAGAACACAAGCCTGCTCCCAATTTAAATGGGAGGGATTTGGAACGCCTGTGATTCAGTACCATCAGACACCGGGACATCTGTTAAAATGCAGATTCCTAGGACACATATTTTTACTGACTAATTCAGAATCCCTGGGGGGTAGGACCTAGGAATCCTCATTTATTTAACAAGTTCTATGGTAGCTCTTATACACATTAAAGTTTGAGAGCCCCTGACCTAACCTAACACCTTAGAATTCAGCTTCATGCTGCCTTTGCTGTTACACTGACCCTGGGTTGCCCTAATAAGACTCCTCATACATTTTTTTTTCAGACCAAGTTCTCAAAATGGGGCTTCTACCTTATTCCTTTTTCTTTCCCACCTTTGGGTCCAGCTTTAATAACAGGAATTTTGTTTTATTCTCTTTGCTTGAGACCCTGACTTGGAAACCTTCTAGTAGCCCCAGGCCTTTGTAAATGGAGGTAGAATGTCAAAAGCTTTGCAACTCAAAATGTGGTCCACAGACAGGCAGCACTGGCATCACCTGAGAGCTTGTTGGAAATGCAGAATCTCAGCCCAGAGCCTGAATCAGAATCTGCACTGAACAAGGCCCCTGGGTACGTCCTAGTTGGAAGAATGAAAGAAGATAATACAGGCTTTGTTCATGTCAGCCCTCTCTTCTATGAAGACTGGAGTCCTTTCTTTGAGACTCAGCCCAGGAGGGTGAGAACCATCGGGGATGCAGGCCTCCTGCCTTTGCTGCTGCCAGACACACCATGGGGCCTCCAAACCCAGCCTTTTCCTGGTCGTCAGCCTGTGGTCTCTCCCATGCTCCACAGAAGCTGCCCTCTGACCACTGGACTGGACTTTCTATCAGCACCCAGCAGTTCTAATTCCACACCTCAGTCCCCCCTACTCCCCCAGCATACCCAAGCTGACCACAACTGAATGTTCCATCCTAAGAATCAGTGCTCTGTTGGGGGCTGTATAGATCTTTTTTTCTGAGTAATTTGAAATCTGAAATCATCTACCACAGTGGTTAGAGACAAGGACCGTGAGGGCATACAGACTTGAGCTTGAATTCTGGCCATAAAAAGTAACCTTGGGGCTCCCCTGGTGGCGCAGTGGTTGAGAGTCTGCCTGCCGATGCAGGGGACACAGGTTCGTGCCCCGGTCCGGGAAGATTCCACATGCCGCAGAGCGGCTGGGCCCGTGAGCCATGGCCGCTGGGCCTGTGCGTCCGGAGCCTGTGCTCCGCAACGGGAGAGGCCACAGCAGTGAGAGGCCCGCCTACCGCCAAAAAAAAAAAAGTAACCTTGGACAAGTTACTTGGTCTTCTAGACCTAACGGGGTTGTTGGGAAAATCATATAAGATGATGCATATAACCTCTTAGCCCAGGGCTCGATACACAGTGAGTCTACAATAGCAGGGCAGCAATTTTAATATCTGACAATAGATAGTTCAAGGGACAAAGAAGGGCATTGTAGACTAGCAAAAGGGACAACAGGGCAAGAAGAGATGTCCATTATAAACATATACGTACCCAACAATACAGCCTCAAAATATATCATCCTCTGGTTGTGGGATTAGAGGAATAGCTAATGAGATGATGACAGACTCAAGATTAGAAATGATGTCCAAAGGCTGAAGGGGGGAAAACACGGTGAATGCAGTCTTGGGCCATCTGAATAGAAACACCATGTCTGGATCAGGGAGGCGTGATACTCCTATTTCTGTGCAGGGCAGACCATCACTCAGAGGGACCAGCTCTGGATGCCATGCCTTAAGTGTGGCTGTGACAAACCAGGATATTACTTCCCCCTCCCAGTCCACAATCCCTTTCTTATGGTGACATCATCTCCTTTTTAAAAGAATTTATTTATTTATTTATTTATTTTTGGCTGCACTGGGTCTTCGTTGCTGCGCACGGGCTTTCTCTAGCTGCGGCGAGCAGGGGCTACTCTTCGTTGTGGTGCGTGGGCTTCTCATTGCGGTGGCTTCTCTTGTTGTGGAGCACGGGCTCTAGGCACACAGACTTCTGTAGTGTGGCACGCAGGCTCAGTAGTTGTGGCACGCGATTTAGTTGCTCCATGGCATGTGGGATCTTCCCGGACCAGGTCTCAAACACGTGTCCCCTGCATTGGCAGGCGGATTCTTAACCACTGCGCCACCAGGGAAGTCCCGTTTAATGCTGTTAATCATAGTGCCATGGCCTTGGGGAAAAGTGGGGTCCATTCTGAGCTCAAACAGTAAACAGAGACTCTGCCTAAGAAGCTTTGAGGGGTTTCTCTGGTGGCGCAGTAGTTGGGAGTCTGCCTGCCAATGCAGGGGATACGGGTTTGAGCCATGGTTCGGGAAGATCTCACCTGCCACAGAGCAACTAAGCCCGTGCACCACAACTACTGAGCCTGCACTCTAGAGCCCGTGCGCCACAACTACTGAAGCCTGTGCGCCTAGAGCCCGTGCTCCGCAACAAGAGAAGCCACCGCGATGAGAAGCCCACGCACCGCAACAAAGATTAGCCCCCGCTCGCCGCAACTAGAGAAAGCCCACGGGCAGCAACGAAGACCCAACGCAGCCAAAAATAAATAAATTTATAAAAAATAAAATTAAAAAAGAAGCTTTGAGACCGTGTAGAGGACAAGGTGCAAGAGGCGAACATGAGAGAAGGGCGTCTCTGGAGCCCCTGGAGGGACAAAAGAGCTCTAAAAGACAGTCCCAGCTCCAGGGGGCAAAGCCTTCAGGATCACACAGTGAGGGCCTGAAAGGGGCCACTGGATTTGATGCTTCGAGGTCACCAGGGACCTGGGCAAGGGCAGCGCCAGGACGGGTGTGGCGCCTTCCAGGGTTTCCAGGCAGATCAAGGAAGAGACAGGACCACAAGGTGGCAGTGCTGCACAACAAGCTTTGTCGGGTGACACTTGGACAGGTTGAACGCAGGGAGGTCCCTCTCAGCACGAGGACCCTCCTCCCCCAGACAGCGGTCAGGGCCACGACTCAGAGGAGGAGAGGGCAGGGAACCCCCAGAGGAGAGGGGGATCAGAGAGGGGGCTTGTGTGTCCGGGTGGTGTCGCTCAGCAGCAGGGTGGGGAGACGGGGTCAGACGGCGCCCAAGGGGAACCATGATTCAGGGTCTTTTTATAGCCACAGCGTTTGTCATACCAATGGCTGTATCTATGACTAGCAGATGTTGGTGCACTTTCACAGGTGTGCAAAGCAGGGACTCTGAATGGCTAAAAATATGCTTCTTTGGGCTATATTTAAAATAATTGTGAGAATTTGAGTTGGGTGCCAGTGGGAGGGAGTTGGGCATCTTCTATGAAATAAGTGAAAAAGCAAACCACATGGGAGCCAACGTGCTGGGACCATCTTTAACCCATTTATAGAAGAACACGGTGGGTGGGGCAGAAGCCAGACCAGCATATGTTGGAGAAGAAGACATGGTTGCTTCCAAAGGAGGCTGGGCTGAGGCAAGTCTGTTTGTTTAAGCAGATGGGAAGGAGTCAGAGTGGAGGGGAAGGCAGACCTGAGCATGATGGGGGATAACTGACGGAGGAAGACCCTAGAGCAGGGAGAGGAGAGCCTGGGGAAGAGCAGCAGTCGTGGGGATGGAGTGCTGGTCAGGGGGTGGCATGGAGACATGTGGGGGGTGCCCGGGGGTAGCTGACCTGCCCTGGCGTCTGCCACTGGCCCCTCACACATGTGTGTGCTCAGGTCTGTGGCCCGTGGCCCACCTGGGGCCTGCATCTTGTCCCAGATAGAAAACAACAGTGCCAGACTCCGCCACTGAGGCAGATTTGTACCCAAGCCTAAGTTCTCAAGCATGTAAGCTTAATGAAATGATTTTTCTATCTTTGAAATGATGGAGACAGAGAAGCTTTTTTTTTTTTTTTTTTTTTTTTTTGCCGACACACTGTGTGGCTTGGGGGATCTTAGTTCCCCATCCAGGGACTGAACCCGTGCCCTTGGCCATGAAAGCACGAAGTCTTAACCACTGGACCGCTGGGGAATTCCCCAGAGAAGCTGGTTCTAATAACACAGTCTCATCAGGGACACTTATTATTTCCTCCCATCAAAAAAGAAACAAAAGACAGAGAGAGACATCAATGCTCAAGAGTCACAGAGTTGCTCCAGGAAGCTGAAAACAAGGAGAAAGTCAGCCCGCTGAAACATTAACATTCTCATCAGTACCAATGGGACAGGGCGGAGACACACAAGTTTGCCTTAAACAGAAAAAAAATGGTTCTCAGACCTTTAAACCTGACTGCAACCCCCCCAGATGTATTCATTCAACAAGGAAGGTTGGTCAGCCTAGGATCATGGAAAAGGGAGGATTAGCCAACGTAATGGTTGACAGCGGCCACTGAGTTTGTGTAGGGGAGAGGGAGCCTCGACTACCAACTCCCAATACTCCTGTCCGATGGCAAGTCCGTCCCATTGAGGAGATGGGTACACTGGTGTCTCAGCCTGATGTCTCTCTGGTGTCTCTCAGCCTGATGCCCATAAACCTTCCCCTCACGCACATGGGTTCTCCATCCCGGCTGAGAATCAGCCCAGGCCAGTTAAGTCAGCATCCTTGATGGTGGGGCCTGGGCCTCTGTATCTTTAAAAGCTCCCCCAGATGATTCCGATGTGCGGCCAGCATCGAGAAGCCCTGAGCTGACTGTTTCCCCGGCTCTGACTCCACGCCCACCATCGCCTGTGTTCTCATGGGTCTGCATCGGCCCGTTAAACCGGCATTCTGATTCTGCACATTAATCCAGAGCTTGGTTAATGGGAAGGCTTCACTGAAAGCTGGTTTTCTCTCAATGTGCTGGCGAAATTAAGCCAGCAGGACTGAGGGTCAGCCCCAGAGCCCTGATGAATCCACTGACGTGATGAAATGTTGCTTCCAGAAGCCTCGTGGGTGAGGACACCCTGGGGCATCACCTCACTGGCCAAGAAAACTCAAGTCCAACTTGCTCGCTCCTATATTTTACACAGATAAAGTAATAACCCAAGAAACAAAAGATGGATCCTCAAAATGGCCAAACACAAATTCTCTGAGCGCTGAGCTCTAACGGATCACGTCTATTATCCTTCATGTTTCTTTAGCCCTTTATCCTTCATGCCATGGACATAGTTGATTGCCTACCCAGCATCCATTCCCCACATCTTCTTCCGAACAGAACCCCAGTTGGGTCTGGCTGTTTACCCCTCCTTCCTTGAAGACCTATGCCTTAGGCGAGCTGGCTCCCCTGCAGCTCCCGGGGCACTGTGATTTGCTTAAGTCCAATGCCATCCCCTTTGCCAGCTTGTGTTCAAGAAAGGACAAGCGGCCCGATCTAGTCAATGAGACACAGGAGCTGGTGTTGTTCAAAGCTTTCTGAAGAAGCATAACACACACACAGCAAAGTACACGTCGTGTGTACAGCTTGCTAACTGTTCACAGACTGAGTATCCCTGTGTAGCCACCACTGGAAAACCCTCTTCTACCCGCTTTCAGTCACTGTCCCCTCAAGGATAACCACTATCCTGATTTCCAACAGTAGAGCCATTTTACCCGTTTCATACTTCTTTATGTAAATGGAATCACACAGTGTGTATTCTTTGTTTCTGGCCTCTTTTGCTTGCGTTAGGTTGTGTGAGATTCGCTCTGTGTGTAGTTGTTAGTCGTTTACTTTTATTGTTGTATCCTACTCCATTATGGAACAAGCCAAATGTATCCCTTCTACTGTTGATGAGTATTTGGCTGCCTTCCAGTTCAGGAGTATTACAAATTGCACTGCTATGAACATTTTGGTGCATGTCTGTTGACAGACATATGTACGCATGTCTGTAGGGTACATACCTAGGAGGAGTTGCTGGGCCAAAAGGTATGTGTATGTTCAATGTTAGTAGATACTGAAAACTGTTTTCCACGGTGATTGTACTAATTTACCCCGTCTGCAGTGCGGGAAGGTTCCATGTCCTTGTTAACACATGTCTGTCTTCATTGGTACCATTTGGTGGGGATATAGAAGAGATTCTAGGAGTTTTGCTGTGGGCTTCAAGTTGATCCTCCTCTTTTAGAGAGCTGTAGAAAGCCAGCCAGTTCTCCCCATGAATATGAATGAGAAGCAATAGCCCAAAGGATTACTAGGGGCCAAGTGCAGCCAATTGCTACCAAGTAAAAAAAGAAAGGACTTGGTGACATCATTGAGCTGCTGGATCAACAACTCAATCCTCTTCCTTATTGTTTAGGCCGGTTGCTTTGGTTTTTCCATTATCTGTATTGGAAAGCATCTGTAGTGTTACCTTCAAAAAGCACTTGAGTCTCACAACATCCTTGCTTCATTTTTCTGATGAACCAATCCTCAGTGAAATTCAATAGTGTTGGGATTTCAGATGCCCAGCTTCCTGTTTTATCGCCCACACTGTGCATTGCCCCCTTTCCTAGCAGGCAGTACAACTGTCATCTCCCATTTTGTGAAAATGACTGTGAGCCCTTTGACAACACGGCTGCCGTTTTTCAGTGATACCAAGTTATGTAGCTAAGATGCAGATAGACCACCTAACGGAGGGGGCAACCATCTTTTGAAAACAGAGCATTACCAGCTGTCTCCTTTCTACGCCCTGTTGTGAGGAAACTGTCAGCTACACGAAGTGAATCCCTGGTCTTCCAGGGAAGAATGGACTGGCGACTTTTAGTCATAAATCACTAATGAGGAAATGAAGATGGTGAGAAGAGCAGAAGCAAAAATTATAGTAGCAAGATCATCTTCCAGCCAGACAGATGCAGGGGCTGTGACTATCAGCTTCCCGACTTAGAAACCCAAGAGTATTTCACCTAGGTTTGTAAAGGTACAGTCCACTAATATAAACGTTCAATGGAGCAGTGGAAGATAGTTCAGTGACCTGAAACATCTCCTCACTATAAAACAGTCTTTGTGATTCAGCCTAACCGCTCTGCCGACTGACACACAAGGTTGTGAAGCACTCTGCAGTTAACTTATTCTCAGGCCAGGGGGAGGGGGCAGAAATCAACACGGTTCCCTTCCATCCAGAGTCAATTCATGGTCTTCAAGATCCAACTCAATGAATGAAGTTGCTCCTGGAGCAAAGATTCAAACGCTTGAGTAGGATGCGGGCAACCAAACCGTTCGTGTCACTTCCCCACTTAAACCCTCTGATGGCTTCACTTTGGAATTCTAATGGAACCCATACTCCTTAGTGTTCAAGGTGCTATGTGACTTGGCCCTGCCTCTCTGACCATTGTGCTCCAAACATGCTGGTCTTCTGCCTGCTCCTTGAACATACCATGTTATTATGGCCTCTAGGGACTTTGCACTTACTCTTCCTCTTCTGGAACTTTCCTCCCCAGATCACTGTCTAGTGGGCAACTCATTCTTCCCCTCTCAAATATGACCTTCTCAAAAGGCCCTCCTTGACCACCTTCTCTGAAGTAGCACCCCATCACTCTATCATGTCACCTGGTTTATTATCTTGCTAGCACTCATTGCGATATGTACTCACTTGTTAATTACCTATAAGCCCCATGACATCAGGGACCCGTACTGTCAGATCTCCTAGGGGGCTAGATTAGATAGATTGTGAGAAAAGCTACTCCATGTGATCTTGAGATTACATGTTTTAAAATGGGCTGTCCCACTCAGTAATTTTATGACAAATATATTGGTCAGCAATATGTTGCTGATTAGCCCCTGGGAAGCCATTAGGCTTTTGAAAAAAATCTGATGATGAGCGTGATACATGTTCTTCTGAATATGTACACACATAGGATTTTTAGTCCAGGGTGGATTGTACAAAAATGACTACTACCACTTCAAAGATAGCTGCGCAATACACCTGCCATCCTTACGCACGGGGTGAGTGAATCGTCACTAGAACCCTCACCTTAAACAAACCTTCTGGTTCAAGCTTCCCATTTGACTGATGAGGAAGCTTGAAGTGCAGAGTTAGCAATTAAGTTTCTCAGGGTTACAGAGCTAGTTAGTAACAAAGTCAATCTAGGCTCCAGTCTCCAGACTCCTGCAGGGTCCTTTCATCACACCGCAACACAGCAGGCAAGTCCAGCCATTGGCAATGGGCACACTTTCCCATCAGAACAGCAAAGCGCAGGGGGGAAGCTGCGGGTGCCCTGCCTGCAGGCAAGGGACTGCAGGTCCTCACAGCTCTCCCTCTGGCTGCAGGAGAGGGAGACAGAGAGGAACGAAGACAAGCCCAAACCAACAGCTCCTGGGGGTGCTGACACACGGCTTCTCCCAGCATCTTCACCTTGGTGCCGCTCAGCCCTAAGGCCATCTGCCCCCGATCCTCAGCAGCAGCCCAGCCTCAGAGATTCCCACCGAAGCCCAGGGGCCTGAGTACCTCAGGGGAGAGGCCAAGGCCCTCGCTGCCCACGCTCGAGGGCGAGTGGTGTCTCCCCAAACCAGGTCTCAGCAAGGTCTGAGCAAAGAGCGCGGCGCGGTAGGCATGGGGGGTGAGGGTGGAGGGGGTGACAGGAAGGGAAGGGAGAGAGAGGGAGGAGCAAAGCAGGGACTAAAGCCCCGCGGGTCCCTGTCTCAGGATTTGAGAACCTCGGCTCAGCTTTCCAGGGAATGGAAAACAGCTCTTCGCCTCGGCTGCCTGGATCTGTCCTTGACCCCCCGCGTGCGAGCCAGAGCGCAGCAGCCAAGCCCCGCCGGCCTGCCGCCCCCTCCCCGCCCCTCCCCGGGGCTCCGCGCCCGCCGGGAGGAGAGGGCAGCCGAGGGCAGGACCCCGCCAGGAGCTCAGGCCGGGAGCGCAGGCCGGGCCGGGCCGAGAGCGGCGTGGGCGGGGCTGCTTTCCAAAGCCAGGCTCTGCCGCCCCCCGCCCCGCCCCTACCTGTAGTAGCGGTCATCTCTGAAAGGTGTGAGGTCCTCCTTCAGCTCCCGGTACGCCTCCTGGAGCCGCTTGCACAGGTGCTTGAGCTCGCTGCAGAGCGGGGGCTCGAAGGCAGGGTACTCAGCGTCCATGCCCGCGCCGCGCCCGCCAGAGCCGGACGCCGCCGTCCTCGCGAGCCCCGGCGTCCCCTGCTCCCGCCGCTCCGCCCTTTGTATCGCTTCCTTCGCACCCTCTCTCTTGCCAGCTGCGGGGATCGGGGCTGCCGGCGGGGCGGGACCGAGGGGGAGGTGGGAGGGGGCGCGGAGGAAGGAGGCGCCCGGCGCGCTCAGGGCGCCAGCGCTACGACGCTGGGAGGCGGCCCCACGGAGGGTGGGGATGGAGGTCCCCGCCCCACCGAGGGGGGCCTGAGGAGGGGAGGGCGCCGCACCCATCAGCCGCCGCCCAGCGAGGAGGGAGAAGGAGAGGCCGGGCTGGGGGTGGCGGAGCCCAGCACAAGGTCGTCTGCAGCCCAGGACAAAAATGCAAAGGGCCGCCCTTGCTACTGCTCCTGTTGGGAAAGGGAAGAAACTGGACAGGGGGACAGAAAGGAAAATGGGGCTTGGGGGCGGACCTAGAGCCCTCTCGATGGGAAGGTCAAAGGCTGGCGCGGGGTCTCGCGTTCAGCACCACGGACAGCTCCCGGAATGCTTTCCCTTCTTCCTGGGTTCCCCCTTACCTGATGCAAAAATATTTTAAACGACACCCATTACGGTTATATCTTAATGAATATCTTTTAACGATAAAGAAATGTGTCCAAATGAGATGCCTTTTCCCATACGTTCTAAAGCCACCAAAAATAGAAAATAAAGTCTGGGCAAAGGCCTCTACGAACAAAGCTCAACACTAGTGCGTCAAATGAAACTCAAATCAACACGTCCTCCGTGGGACTACTTACCCAAAGATGGTGTCATCTCCTCTTGTGAATTTCCCCAATAACAGGTGCAGAAACGGTTGTTCCCGATAATGTCACTGTGCTTCCTTATGAATTCAGGACGGGTTTCCATGTGAGGTTGGTTTCGTACGCAGTAGAGGAGCCTTTACAAATTATACGTTTCGGGGGTCCAGCTTTCCCTATTGAATCTAAATTATAGACTATGGTTCCCAGGAATCTGTATTTTTAAAAGCTCCTCAGGTGAGTCTAATGATCACTCATGTTTAGATAGTCTCAGAATTCCCGTATTTCCTGCTACTTTTACCTATGTTCTAATTTCACCCACTCTTCCTTGCTCTTTGTTCTTTATCATCATGTTTTATTTCCTCCCTCCCCTTGCATTTTGGAACAACATTTTTGCCGGCTGGCCAAGCTGTCCACTCAGGTCTTGCAGATATTCCCCTAACTTCTGATCATCCTGTACTGCGCACAGTTAGGTTTTAATCCTAATTCAATAACGTGAGCATTGCATTTAACCATCTCAGGAGGACAAAGAATGGAGCTAAGACGAGATCTGTCAGGAAACACACACGCAGATTTGTTTTCTGTAATGTGGTAGAGCTTATGAGACCAGCATATGCCATATTTCAATTATTTTATGACTGGCTACAGAGAGCTTATCACTAGGGGAAATATTAACTAACCTCAGAGATATCCCAGAGCACTTAAAAATTCTCCAGGAATCCTCCTCTAGCTTCTCCAGCCTAAGCTTCGCCCCCCACCCCGACTTTGAACTACTGTAGCCCCTAGAGGACAATGCAAGTCTTCTGGCTCTAGCACCGTGGGGTACCCATCTACCTCGTTACTTCTTTTACCACAAAGAGCTGGAAATGCTAGATAAAATAGCACACATACGCAGGTGCGTGTACATATGTAACAACTGCGTGTCACACACACTTGAGCCAGGTGGTATACTGTAATTACTTTTCCTCTTCTGTACATTTCCTCTAGAATTAATAATTATATTTCACTGCTTAGTTTTCTATGTACTGATTTTTATTTCAACCTCAGGTCCTCCACCAATTGTCTAATTAATTCCCCTCTTAAGCTATTCAGGCACAAGATGCATTCTATCAGTTTCATCTTTGCAAAATCTCGTCTTGGCCTTCTGACCAGCCGTGAACTGGTTGTCCTATGCCTGGTGCACAGCTGTCATCTAAGCCATCTCTTTACCATCAACCTGGGAGTTCTCTCCCCTCTGTTCTTTGGATCCAATGTCTCTCTCTTTATTGGAAGAACATAACTTCTAGAAGACATCTGAGAAAGGAGCCATGGAATGCAATTTTTTGAGGTCTTAAATGTAGAAAAATGTCGTTCGTTTACACTTTCTTGATAGTGTAGCTAGGGACAGAACTCTAGGTTGGAAATAATTTTCCCTCTAAATTTTGAAGGCATTTCTCCATTGTCTCTCAGATTCCAATGTTTCTACTGAGAAGTCTGAAGCCATGAGAAATCCCGATCCTTTTTATGTAATTTTTTTTCTCTCTGAAAGCATACAGGAGCTTCATTTTTGTCCATAGTATGATGACACTTCAAGATTCTGTGCGGCTGTTCTTATCCATTGGACTGGACTTTGAGAGTGATTTTTCCCGCTAGCAATGCAAGTACTTCAGTTTGGGGAAATTTTCCTGATTGTTTCCTTGATAATGTTCTTCCCTCTGTTTTCTTTATTCTTTCTTTCTGAACTCCTATTAGTTGGAAGTGGTCATGCCGAACTGTTCCTCTAATTTCTTTACCAGTTTTCATTTCTTTTTCTGTTTATTCTGCTTTTCTTCAACAGTCTTTCTGTTAAGATTTTTGTTTCTATCAATACTATGATTCTTTTAATTTCTAAGAGCTTTGATTAGTTCACTGAATATTACTTCTTAAAGAACATCTTATTCTTGTTTCACGGATGCAAGGTTTTCCCTCCCTCACTCTACTCTCCTCCCTCCTCCGCCTCCCCTTCTTCTTCTTTCTTCTCCTTCTTCTTATCTTTCTCTCTCTCTCCCTCCTTCTCTCTCAATATCAACGATAGTTTAAAAATATGTCCTTCCCCTCTTATAATCCACTTTCTCCAAGTTGCTCTTTACTCCTTGGTTGTGTCTCTATCTTTCATATTAGAAGTTTTCTTCAGATGCCCAGTGATTTGGTTTAAGGTTCCCATTTAAGAGTGGAACACTAACATGTTTGGAACCTGTGTGTGTGTGTGTGTGTGTGTGTGTGTGTGTATTTATGGAGGGAGGGGGCTTTGCTGTACATAATATGGCTGAGCTACTTCCTTGATGAACTCCTGATGTCAATATGGTTAGGTCTTTCCTCTGAGATTGGAATCTGAAGGGCACCCTTTTGTACCGTGACTGCACAACTTCTCCCACCAAGGAACAGAATCCATTTCCTCTTACCTCGAATCTGGGCTCGTTCTGGAATTTGCTTGGACAAGTAAAATGAGTTGGGAGTTACACTGAATGTCTTCTGGCTGTAGGCTCAAGAAGTGCTGTACCTTCTGTTTTCAGCCTCTTGAAAGCCAGCCTGTGTACGCCAGTCTGAGCTTTCCTGCTGGAGAGAACCTGTGGAGAGAGACCTAGAAGACGTGAACTACAGAGAGAAGAACTGAGATGCTCCTGCTAACAGCCAGCACCAGCTGCCAGACGTGTGAGCAAGGCCATCTTGAACGTTCCAGCCCCAGCCCAGCTCTCAACTCAAGGCAGCCACATGAGTAACACCAACGATCAACATACGGAGCAGAAGAAACGCCCACCTAAGCCCAGACAGAATCATGACAAAATCACGATACGCTGATGTTTTGAGATGGTTCATTTTGCCACAACAGAAAACTAACACAATCAATCCCGTTTTGTAGAGAAGGACTCTTTCATTTCTTACTGGAAGGTGAAGGTCTGGTTGCCAGTATCCTGGGAGCAGAATGGAGGAGGAAGGATGGGAAGGGTCCTTATGCATTTAATGTTCATATTTACTTCATCCCCCTTGTTTTGGCAATCAGTTGCTGTGCTGCAAAATCAGTGGCTTAAAATAAGTCACATATTTACTCACAATATTGCAATTTGAGCAAAGCTTAGCAAACACAGTCTGTGCTTGCTCCATGTGACATCAGCCAGGGCGGCTCCTCCAGCTGGAGGATCCAGTTCCATGATGCCTCACTCACACGGCCGGCCATCTGATGCTGGGAGCTCAGCTGAGCTGCTGGCAAAGGGCTGACTCTCTTCCATGTAGGCCTCTCCATGAAGCTGCTTGGGCTTCCTCACAGTATGGCAGTAGGTTCTCAGAAGGAGATAGTGTAGGCAGACAGGCCTTCTTAATGGCAGTGCCTGGGAGTCCCAGGACAGCACTTTCTTTGTATCCTACAGGTTGAAGCAGTAGAGACCCAGCCCAGCTTAATGGAATTAACAGGACTCAACCTCTTGATGGGAGCTGCTTCATGCCCATATAGGGAGGAGGGGAACTGTTTGGGGCTATCTTTGAAGGTTAGTTTCTATACCCCTGTTTTCAGAACAGTTTCCCAGCCTGTGATTTTGCCCAGTATGTCCCAGTCCAGATACCCTCAATTTCATAGTCTCTAGGGAATCAACCTCTAGCTTCCCACCAATGTTGGGGAATGGAAGTTGCCTACTGGCACAGAGTGGAGATAGATTTGGGAATTTAACAGCTTATCAGACGTTCAATCTATCTTCCTGTTGTTTTGTTTTTTTAATTGAGGTATAACATACATAACATTATGCAATTTTAAGTGTATACATTATCCAACTTTTACATATATATTCATCCATGTAACCACTACAAACATGAAGATGCAGGACATTTCCCACCCCCCAGAAGGCTCTGTCTTGTCTTTTCCCTGACACTTCCTCTCCCAGTGGTAACCACTATTCTGGCTTCTATCACTATAAATATATTTTGCCTACTTTTCAATATTATATAGAATCATACAGTATGCATTCTTCTGTTTGACTTTTGTTAGCTGAATATTATGTTTTTTTTTTTTTTTTTGCGGTACGCGGGCCTCTCACTGTTGTGGCCTCTCCCGTTGCGGAGCAACAGGCTCCGGACACGCAGGCTCAGCGGCCATGGCTCACAGGTCCAGCCGCTCCGCGGCATGTGGGATCTTCCCGGACTGGGGCACGAACCCGTGTCCCCTGCATTGGCAGGCGGACTCTCAACCACTGCGCCACCAGGGAAGCCCTATGTTGTATTTTTAAGTGTTGTTTCATGCAGTGTTTTGTGGTTTTGGTTTCTTTGTTTTTTCTATACAGCATGCCAGTGTATAGATATAGCGTAATTTATCCATTTTTGGTTATTCAGATTATGAACTTTCTTGTATTTTTTTGGGAGGGGCATAAGCACTCATTTTACTTGGGTTTATACCTAGTGAAACCACTGGGTTATAGACTACACATATATTTATTTGGCTTTAGTAGATACGGTCAAACTGTTTTCCAAAGTGATTGTGGCATTTTACATTCCCACCAACAATGTGCAGGAGTTCCAGTTGCACCATGTCCTTACTACTCTTGATTTCGAGATTTTTACTTGTAGCCATTCTAGTGGTCTGTGGTGATTCATCATGATTTTTGCCCCACCTTCACTCTTTTTTTTTTTTTTTTTTTGGCTGCGTTGGGTCTTTGTTGCTGCACGCGGGCTTTCTCTAGTTGCCGCGAGCGGGGGCTACTCTTCGTTGCGGTGCGTGGGCTTCTCATTGCAGTGGCTTCTCTTGTTCTGGAGCACGGGCTCTAGGCTCTCGGGCTCAGCAGTTGTGGCTCACGGGCTCTAGAGCGCAGGCTAAGTAGTTGTGACGCACGAGCTTAGTTGCTCCGCAGCATGTGGGATCTTCCTGGACCAGGGCTCGAACCCATGTCCCCTGCATTGGCAGGCAGATTCCTAACCACTGTGCCATCAGGGAAGCCCCTTCACTCTCACTTCTAAAGAAGGTGATTCTGCCGCTGGTTCCCAAAATGCTTGAGGAATCTACGGTGCAGATTGGGTTGTTTTCTGGCTTTCCTCATTGCAGGCTAAGTATATAAGGCTTTCCATATCTGCTCATTTGCTTTATGATTTGCAAAATTTTGTTGTTATTATCTTCTCCCCCATTCTTCCTGTCCTTGAGGGTGTATTAATTTTTTTAAAAATCCCTTTACTGTTGTTTTAGTGGAGTTTCAGGGGTTTTGTGGGGTTTTAGCAAAAGTATGTTCAATCCTCCACCTTCATTTTTTGGACCACGTCTTATTAACAATGTTATGCTGGTGCTCAGCTCAGATAGGTACTTAATACATGCTTGTTGAATGCCCTCAAATTATCCCTTCTACACTTCCACTTGTTAAAAGGACCATTATCTTATTGTGATGCTCTTATGCAACTGCAAGAAAGCAAGAATGTTCATTCAATTGCGGCTAAGAGCACAGGTTCTAATCAGAAAGATGAGTGACTCTACCACTTTTTTAGCAATGTGAGTTTGGGCTGAATACTTAATATCTCTAAGTTTTGGTCCCTTTCATGCGTACTGAAAGGATGATAATGCAGGCTGCCTCATGAGTTTGTGGGAAAGATTATGTAGAGCACTTAATACACGCCTGGTCCACAGTAAATTCTCATTAATGGGTTAACTCCCCGGAAGCATTTACATATTTCCTCCCCCCAGGAGTACTGATATCCATCCTTTCTCATTATAGAAACTTATATAACAAACAGCTTAGCTAAGAAAATGAAAATCATCCATATATTCACCACTGACAATCACTGTAAACATTTTAAAATACTTCTCTTACAATACGTGTAATACATTAAATTACTGCCCAAGTCCCTGCAATGATTGCCCCAATATTCAATTTTTTTTTTTTTTTGGCCAAGCCATGCGGCTCGCGGGATCTTGGTTCCTGGACCTGGGCCCTCAGTGAAAGCGCAGAGTCCTCACCACTGGACCACCAGGGAATTCCCCCAATGTTCAATTTTTAAAGATCAAGATGTTAATGAGATTTTGAAAAGGTCTGAAGCCAGCAACTTTTTATACCTTTTCTAAGTGAAATACATTGTTCATTTACATAAAATTTGACTGAATATACAGTTTTGTAAATCTTTGTTTTTGATGCCTCTTTAAAAGGTGTTGGTAGCAAAAGAGGAGAAATACCCCTTAAAGTTAATCCTTTGCATCCCTGTCTTTTGAAATACGAAACCATGAGACCTCAGAGTGAACTGCATTTCATACAGGGTTCCTTATGCTTACTGGCTTGTTTATTTGCGGATTAGATTTTAAAGGGCATTGTTTCTTCTGAGAACATAAGAGACTCTGCAAAGAATCATCAAATCAAAAATACTCTTCAGATCATCTTCATCCTCTGAGTGAAATACAATAAAGGAAAGCCATAAGAAAATCTAACTAGAAGATGAGATGAGGAGTACTATGAATACGGTCGGTATAATTTATTATTGCTCAGTCACAAACAGCAACACGCAATTCTTTCTCTGCTCCTCAAAGAAACCACACAGCAAGTTTCTTGTTTTTCTGGCTCTTAGTTGAGATATTCCCTGGAGACACTGTTAATCGTAGTGTTTTTTTTTTTATTTTTAAAATTTATTTATTTTTGGCTGCGTTGGGTCTTCGTTGCTGCACGTGGGCTTTCTCTAGTTGCGGCTAGTGGTGGCTTCTCTTGTTGTGGAGCACGGGCTCTAGGCGCACGACCTTCAGTAGTTGTGGCTTGTGGGCTCTAGAGCGCAGGCTCAGTAGTTGTGGCGCACGGGCCTAGTTGCTCCATGGCATGTGGGATCTTCCTGGACCAGGGCTCAAACCCTTGTCCCCTGCATTGGCAGGCGGATTCTTAACCAATGTGCCACCAGGGAAGCCCCAATGGTAGTTTTATTACCAACAACTATCATAATAGACCCATTTCATGTTGTGTGCGAGACACTGTGATAAGCATGTGATGCCGCTGTCTCAGTCAGTTATCTCAACAGTTTTATGAGGTGGTGCATTAGGTTCTCCAAAGAAATAGAAACAACAGGAACCAACAGAATATATGTATTTATTATGAGGAATTGGCTCATGTGATTATGGAGGCGGAGAACTCCCACAACTGCCTTTTGCAAGCTGGAGACCTGGGAAAGCTGCTGGTGTAATTCCAGTCCAAGTCCAAAGGCCTAAGAACCAGGAAAGCCTATGGTGCAAGTCCCAGTCTGAGGACCACAGAAGATGAGAGGCCCCAGCTCAAACAGTGAGGCAGATAAAAAGTAGGTGAATTTCTTCTTCCTCTGACTTTTGTCTTATTCAGGCCCTCAGTGGGTTGGATGATACCCACCCACGTTGGGAAGGGGACAATTTAGTTTACTGAGCCCACCAATTCAAGGGCTAATCTCATCCAGAAACATTCTCATAGACACACTCAGAAATAATGTTTGATCTGGGCACCCGATGGCCAGTCAACTTGACACATAAAATTAACTGTCATAGGTGGCTACTATTATTATTGACATTTTGAAGTAACCGAAGCTTAGAGGGATTGAGTATCTGCTCATAATTCCACAGCAAGTAACAGGAGCTGTATTTGATCCCAGATGTGTCTGACTGCAGAGATTTCACCTTTACTCAATACGTGGTACAGCCTCTACTGAGGCACCCCACTGAAGACCAGCTGTATTCGGAGAATGAGCTACTGCAGCTCCATTAAGAAACAGCTCTGATTCCCTGATTTCACATAGCATCATCACATAACCCATTGAAGATACACCCTCTATTTAAGGACAAGTGAGGCTAAAATGTTGAGTCCTGTTACAGTTGTGATAGTAATAATTGTGCATACGTATTCCTCTGCCAATCTCATGCCAGTGCCTCCCACTGACCAAACAAACCTGATAGGAAGCCAGGGATCAAGGTTGCTGAGTGATGCAGTCCATCGGTGTCAGTCTCCTGGGACTCAGAACTGGACAGAGAAAGCACAGGATCTGGGGAGGAGAGCAAAGAGAGAGTCACTAGCACACACTGCTCATAGCCTTTCCCTCTGAGGTCAGTGAATGCTTGATGGTAGAGAGTAAATATGACTTACAAGAATAAAATCCAGCCCCAGGACTAGCTTTGGCTCAGAGGGAAGGTTGGTAGCTGATCCAGGACAGCACTGAGAGGTCATAGGACAGCTGTTGTTCCATTTCTTGAATGTTTTTGGGTTTTATGTTAATTAAAATCTGTTCTTATCTTTGTATTCTTTTTTTTAAAATTTCTGTTATTTTTCCAATGTCCAAAGATGTATATTTTGCTAATTTTCCGTTTTTGTTCTTATGTAAAAATAAGCATTTAAGGCTACAAATGTCCAAGTACCGTTTTCATGGCATTTCATTTCGATTCATTATCATACAGTTCTTCTCTCGTCTCTGGATCACTTAGAATGCATTTCAAAATTTCAAGTATCTGGACAATTTTGTCTCTTTATATTGACTTATACCTTAATTGCATTGTGTTCCAGAAACATAGTCTATACGGTACTGATTCTTTGAATTTTGTTGATACTTGCTTTATGGTCTCCTATGTGATCAATTTTTATAAATGTTCCACTTTTGTTTCAAAAGGTTTTGTATGCTCTAGTTGTCGGGTGCCAAGTTTTACTTATGTCCGTGACCTTAGGCTTTTGAGTGTTAGATCCATCTACAATGAAAAGAACTATGTTGTAAGCTCCCACCACACTGGTGGATTTGTCAATGAATCCCTGTAGGTCCATCAATTTGTGCTTTATATATTTCTTGGGGCTATTTAAAAACTTTCATTATGGAAATTTTCACACATACTCAAAAAGAGTCTAGTTGAATGAATTCCCTTACTCACTCCCCATCCACGTATCCATCATCTCTCGCCCAGCCTGAGTTACCAGTGCCCTTCTTGTTTTATCTGATCTCCCTACCATTTTTGCTGTTGGGATGTATTAAAGCAAATCCCTGATACGTTTTTACTTCAGTATTTTTCTCTCATAAGGACTTACAACATATCAACAAAGTGTGTTGCACCTACGAGGAAAGAATTGCTTGACCCTAGTGAGCTGAACCTAGTTTTCAGGTTTTCGTTTGGGAAGCTGACCCCTTCTCTAGTTCAGTCTTTCCTGGTAAACAGTCAAGGTGAGGCAGCTGCAGTGATGTCCTGTATTCAGTGGCTGCTCAGTGTTTGTGGCAACTACTTACCCACTGAGATCTTTAGGAATGGTCTTGGGAAGTCTGGCTTGCTCAACAGCTAGCAATCCTCAAGGGTAACATACTTTGGAAAGGCCCCAAAGTCTTGATATTATCCTTGTCCTTTTCCTGTCATGCTGAGCACTTGGTAGAGGCTAAGCGGGGCTCTTGGCAGTTTTGGGAAACGGGAGTACTAGGGTGAAAGAGCTGACTCTGTCAAATGCTACCTTTAGGCAAATCAGGCTTGCAGCCAAACTTTTCAATTTACACTGGAATTTTGCTGGAGGAGAATTTTGCTTATGATGAGTGGTCTCACAGATGGGTCTTAGATAAGTCCTGTTTATTACAGAGATTTTACGTATACTGAGCACCCACCCTGTTCCAGGTACTTTACAAAGCACTGGGCACTCTCATGGGGTCCGCAGTGTAGACAGAACATGTACTGTTATATATTCATCCTAACCCACATGTGAGTACAATGGGACATGTGCTCTGAAGGAACTTAACAAAATACTTGATCTAGAATGGAGCAAGGGAAGGCTTCACTGCAAACATGGTCTTGAAAGAGCTCTGAAGGGTGAGCTGAGTTAAAGGGGAAGCTGGACGGATAAGGGAAGGTGTGGCAGGCAGTGAGATGAGCTTGGGCAAGGGCCAGCGTGGTGAGAAGCGTGCAGAGAGGAACTGGGCTCTGGAGCACAGAGCTGAGGCTGGAAGAGTAGTCAGAAGCAGGTAGGGGGTTTGGTTTTTATCCTAATGATAAGGATGGTGATGCGACATTCCGAGCACTTCACACTGCTAACTCATTCAATCCTCAAAACTACCCTATCCAGTGGGCACTATAGTATCTTCTTTCTGCGGGTGGGGAAACAGATCCAGAGCTGCTGTGTCATCTTGCCCTAAGTTACCCAGCTAGTGGGCAACATACCCAAGCAGGCTGGATCTAGAGGTGATGCCTCTCACCACCACGCTTGAACACTGTTACGGGATTTTAAGCTGAGAAATGATATAAAAACAGGGATTAAAAAAAAAATCACCCTGGTTACTGAGTTGAGAGTGGTCCAGGGGAAGAAGCAGCCAGAAGACCAGTTAGGAGGCTCCAGAAGTCTAGGTGGAAGGTCACGAGGGCTTCAACGGGGTCGAGGCTGCAGAGGTGGAGCAGTGGGAGGGCTCCAGAGCCCTGGGAGGAGAGCTGGATGGGACCTGGCGGTGTGCCATCGTGGGAGCAGGAAGAGAGGAGTGCACCAGGCTGGCTGCACAGCTGGGAGCCCTTCCACCGGGTTCCAGAACACTAAGGCCCTGAGTGGAGAGGATGCGCTGACCTGGGAGAGGAGGGAGTCAGTAGAGTCTCGCTGGGACCATACACTCTGTGAGGCGGGGCTGGGCTTATTTTATTCACGCTGGGATTTCCTGTCTCAACAGGAATCCTGGTGACTGGCACGTGGTAGGCACTTCATTAATATGTGCTGAATTAATGGAAAAATTTTAAAAATCTAAGTCTTGAACCCACCAGCTGAATAACGTCTGGTGAAGCACACAGCCTCCTTAGATGCAACGACCCCTACGTTGCCATGCGACCTGAGGCCGGGCTTGCCCTGTATTCTGAAAAACAACGCACACGAGTGACATGCTGGAGTCGGCTCGCACTGCCTCATGATGGTTCTATTTTCAGGAATCTTGAGACCTTATTGTTAAACCCAGTCACTTATTAAACATTAAGTTGCTACTTACTGCGCATTTCCTTCTAACTCCACATTCGATGACACGTTGGTTGCTTGAAACTGGCTCTGGTGGGAATATTTACACCATGAAAATCAGCAAAAAGCCATAAATCAGGAATTAACTTGGTTTTGTTTATTGCTTCAAGTGTAAGCTCTAGACTTCAGAAAGTCAGAGACAATGTTGATAATGCAGTTTAACTTGAAAAATGTATCATGCCAGTAGCCATTACACGATGAATAGCACCAGAAACTTGAGGAAATTTTCTTCCAGTATTCAGAAATTATGATCCGATTTATCACAGAAATTGCTCATGTCATTAATGTCCGGGTAAAGTTCTGGCGATGCACTGAACACACAGCTTTGTTGTTTCACATCTGTCTTGCTCATAAATGTAAATGAAGGCATCAACCAACATTCATGTCCGAACTACACTCGTTTGTCAGCTGTGATCATTGGTTGGCTATGGATACAAGCGTTTGGCAAAAATCAACAGAAGCATTCCGCGAGATGCAAGTGGCTCTACGGAATTATACTAGAGCACTGTACATTTTATTATTTGTGATTGTGTGCTATGCATTCTTTATATCACGGCAATTTATAATGCTTATGTAGGTATATTTATGCATGCAGGATTCTGCTTGTGTCCGGAGAGCTGGCTGTTAAACGTTTGCCAGCAGGTCACTGCACTCAACCCTGAGCTGAATGTACTCTTCTCTGAGACAGGGTATCTCGAAGGAGACAAGGCCCAAGCACCAGAGGACCTGCAGGGGCAGAGGGGGAGATAACCCTGTTCGTCCAGCAGGAGGACACGGGCAGGCTGGATGATTTCAAAAGGAGTATGGAAAAGCTGGAGTTCCGATAAAGCTGTCACTGACAGTTTATACGTACCACCCCTTCTACTGAGAGGTTTGCAGGGATGGTGAGTCAATCAGTAATGAAATTCTCCATGAATTTCTGAGAACACGCTGGCTTTAATATTCACGCGCTGCTGAGCTCTCTTGAAGTTGCTACGCCTCCCCCCTCTCCACCTGCCACCCCTGTGGGAATCAGAATCCACTTTCCTCCCCAGGGTGGTATTACTATTTAGAGGTGGGAGAATTCTTAGTGAAACACTTCAGAAGCAGGTGACCTGGTAATGGGCAGCACAGCCCTGTTTCGGGAGAGCACAGTCCCTGGAACTAACCTCCATCAGTGAAGAGAATCACTGCCCCAACTCTGCCACAGAAAACACAAAGCTTGCAAGAACTCACCGTGCGCACTGCAGGGACTGTTTTTGTGTTCCTTGGGGGTGAATCAAGGCAATAAAATAAAAATGAGGTTTGTGATAAAATGTGACTGTAACTAGGTTATGATCTGCAGAGTATTTCCTAATTATCTTTCTCACGTAACTTCCAGTGGCTCCTAAGTGTTTATCCCCTTGTGATTATTTCCGAATGTGCCCATAGTCCAGCAGGCCATTTCCAAGCTTGCATGATCAAATTAGAAACTGTGCAAGATGCATCTCGCATGTTTTCTGGACAGCATTTCTTAGGTATTTGAAGATAGAATTGTGCGATTGTAAGGTATTTTTATTAATGTCCGTTAGTTTACTGTTCATTGGGGGAAGGTTGATTTCATTCTTATGATAAAATTCAGGAAAACTGGAAATTTGCTTTCTTAAACCGAGAGACCCAATAGATAAATCAACAGCGTCCAGACCACATACAAACACTCTGATCTGCCTGCAACCTGCAGTAAGCACCCCAGAAGCCTGTCTGCCCGAAGTCAGACATACAGGAAGTCACACTGCCCTCTCCAGCAACAATCCCGGAAGCCCAACCATCACCCCTGCGACAACTGGCCCCAAACAGTCAGCACTTGACTAATAACTGACAGTTCCCCTAATTTTTGTCCCTGCTTCTAATTTAGGACCAGCCAGAGAAAGCCAATATGCACCCCTAACAATCACGGAGCCCAGGCTTCTAGTCAGCCGCCTCCAGCTTCCCCGCAGCCTCCATCAGGACACACTTGAAGCTGTCCCTTCTTCACTACGAAGCTTTCCCACTCCTCTGCCTGCCTTTGAGTCCCTGGCAATCTCAGCGATGGTGGCTGACTCCCTTGCTCCAGCAAGCTCTGAATAAGTAGGCTTTGCTTGTCACCATTTGGTAGGTCTTTACTTCCATAAAAGTAAGACAACGAGGAACTTCCAGATCATCTTGAGGCAATCCTGGGCTGTCTCCCTGGAACCAAGGGGCACAATTCAGTATCTCCCTAGTGGCCCTTTCAGGGCCCTGAGCACCAGGCCTCCCCAGGGAGGTCCTCACCAGGGGCTTGGGATCCTCCCAGGAACACACAGTGAGGCCCAGACCCCCTCCCACTCAGGCCATCCCCAGGTGGCTACCAGCTGTCCCCCTCCCATTTAGGTAGGGCCCAGGTGGATGCCAGACCTCAGGTAATGGGGTCAGGGAATGGGGTCCCCCCAGGGGACATGATTTGCTCTGACTTTCAGATCAGATGAATATTCTCAGCCCTTGGCTTGTTTTTGGCAACTGAAATGACAAGAAGTCTTTTTGCAAGAGTTTAGAAGAGACGTTTACTTTTGTGTATCACCTACCCAGCCAGCTGAAGTTCTATTTATGACTGCATTTCTGGATATGAACTCCCAACCCCTGGAGGGCGCAGACCTTAGGGTGTAATGTACTGGCTTCAGCCCAGATGAATGCTTGGTTGACCCTAAGTGGTTCTCTTCTCTAAACTGAGTGAAAGATGTCTAGGGCCCCCGGTGAAGCTAGAGAACAGAAATCTGGAAATACCAATTAGGGACAGAAGATGAGGTAGGTCAGAATGAGCCTGACGTCCTCAATCTCAGTTACCTTAGGAAAGACTGTATTTGTCTGAGTTAGAACTGCAAACTCAATGAGCTAAATATTTGCATCTTGGTGGGCTGTAATGGGCAAGAGCTCATTTCTGTTCCCAACAGCTCTGCTCCGTTAAGTACCCTGTAGAAACAAAACAACACTCTACACCTTTGCAGCTCAGCAAACACACTTCACACTTGAACAAGGGTCTCTTGCCTACTTGCGCAGAAGCCAAGTAGATCTTTTATTCTATCAGAAGAGGGAGAAAAGAAACCTGCCTTAAGTTTTCAGTAAAATTCACAAAAGCACAGAATTCTGAACTCAGGAAGAATTTGGAGAGCATCCAGTCCAATTTCCCTAATCCTATCTACTCCTTGGGCCATTGGTCCTACAAGATGCTCCCTTAAAATAGGATTCTGAGGGCAAAAAAGTTTGGTATTTCCTCCTCTTGGTGGCCCACCACGCACAACACATCAGCATACTGATGTTTCCAGAAAATCCTACAGTAAAGGAACGTGTTTTCCTTTCGTCAGTGTGCGCAATTACTGGGGAAGTTTGGCCCACGCCTGGGGAATACTTAGTCCCGTCTCCATCTATCAGTTAGGTTGCGCAATTTGGTGACAGATCCGGGATAACCTCCTTCATCTCCCAGCTTGCAGAGCAGTGCTCCTCGCCCTACGCCACGCTGCCTCTCCACAAGGCCCGGGACAATGACACACCCAGCCAGGTATTCTCACTGACCTAGAACCCATTCACCGTTAATACAGTCTTGTCACTACTCATTGAAAGAGTGCTGTGACCCAGCCTTTACCAAGGACTTTCCATTCAAGTCTGGTCTCAGTTATAACTCTGCCATCCAAGGGTGCACACAGGCATTTGTTAAGGACATGCATACTTCATAAGTTGTAAATGAAATCTGAACTGTTTCCAAGAAAAATGCCTGGGTTTTAATGCTGGAATCCTGCTGATTTGCCCCATCCCTTACCTGTAACCTTGGAGCTCCACAGGTGCACAGCATGGAGCCGGCCAGGCACCAGGTCTGGGCAGGGCTGAAGCGTTTAGGAGCCCAGGCCCCTGGGAGAGCACTTTGCTGCTTCTGTGGCAAGAGGGAACAAAGCCTGGAACACTTCATAGCACAAAGCAGCCTAAAGGAGACCTCTGTGTAGGAAGGTTTGGGTCAGGCCCCTGCCTCTTCTACCTCTAGCAGCTCTTTGTCTGGCCCACGTGAGAGGTTTGAAAATCGACTCTTTTCTCCCCTTAGGAGGGTGGCTGGTGTGGAAAATTCTGGGCGTACTGTCCTTTCTGGTTCTTCTCTTTGGGCTGAGTCCCTTTCTCCCGCACCCAGGCAGGTCTTTCTGCTAGCAGCTCAGGCTCTCTGATGAAAAGTGAGCCGTCCTGCAGAGTGGCTTCTCTTCTCTGAATTTTAACTCACTGAGTTTCTTGTCACTTCTGAGACGTCCTGGTCAGGGGTCTGGACAAGATGAACCTGGGTCTTTGGAGCATCACATCCCTCTTGGGAAACTGACCATCAAGGAGAAAGTAAGTGAAGGGCAAATGTTGAGGACAGCTCTCAGCCTCGCCCTGGGCTCTGGGTCTGGGCATCATTTCCCGGGGGAGGGCGGCTTTCCAGTCGCCAGGGCTTGGAGGCGGGGAGGTGTCAGTGCTGTTGTTCTCTGTCATTTACGAAGCTTCACAGGAGCCCTTTTCAAAGAGGAGTGGTGATTTGGCTGCTCTGAGATTTGCTCCTGGCTTTCTCTCAACACTGCCTGGCTTGGAGCAAAGTCACTCAGGAATTTCTACCTGATTTCCCCATCTCTAAAGTGGGACCAAACCTTCCCACAAAGGGCTTGTGAAGAGGGATTTATGATGCCACAAGGGCATACTTTCCCACTGTGGTTTGCAAAACTTGCTGTTTTTATGGGGTTGCGCTGTTGGTGTCATTTTTACCTTTGCTTTGGTTTTGGGTACGGATACACAGCCAGACAGCCTTGTGTTGCACCAGTTAGACAGGAGACCTTTAGCTACCTAAAGTTAGCTGAGTCTCTACAGTGTACTGAGGATAAAAAAAAAGTACCAGGCTCCAAATAAAAGTCTCTTGGTACGGATGCACTTGTATCTGGCTAGTTTTAAAAAATTATTAGGCTTTCATATACAGGTTTACCAGTTCTTCTTTCCACACAGATCACATTTTTCAAGCACGAACTTGAGAGACCAACACCATGAAAACACATTAAGAGACAGGCTGGCGTGCCCCATGCTGTAATCCCCCTGGAGGGCAGGTCGCTGCAGGGACCCCATCAGAAGGAGGAGTGTCACCATCACTGCTTCTAGCCGCTAGCGGGCAGAATCCACCCAGTGAGTTACATGCCAGGAACTGAGCAGGTTTGGGGAATGTGACGCTCTCAAGAGGTGGGTGTGATCTAGTCTGAGGGCTTCCTGGGGACACGGGCGGAGAAACCTGGCTGATCCCCTGCAAGTCTGTTGCACTCACTCTCTCAGCCTCCCAGGAATTCAGCACCTGCCAGGAGGTATGGGTGTTGGAAAAGAGGATGCTTATGAACTCATCCCATGGGAGGGGAGCCCTGAAGCAAGGGTGAGACCCACTGGGGTGGAGCTCGTGGGAACAGAAGGAAACAGAAGGGCTAGCGGAAAGGAGGCCAACTCCACGTGGCTGAGTTGGGGCAGAAATCCTGAGGGTTCAGTAAATCCAACGTGCTGCAGTTTTTAGAGCAACTAGCCTCCCCCATTGGCTTGGGATCCGTGTCAACAAATGAACGCTTTGGCGTTGACGGGACCTTCTCCCACACTGCTGGACACCAAGCCGCGGCTGGGGCTGGTTATTCTAACGGAATGAGTGGAGACAATCTCTTCCTGTCAGAGAAATGTTTTCTCTTATGATTTAAAACAAAGGAGTCAAGCCTCAGTACTGGCAAGAAACCATAATTCTGGGACTTAAGAGCCTCCTGTAGTCAGTAAAGGCTCTTGAGGAACATGTGACCAGGACTCACAGGACCCCGTGGGGCTCCAGCACAGAAAGAAATGAGTCACTAGAGGACAATCCTGCTTACAGCGGGACTCCATCGCACGTTTGTCGCAAGCACTGTGGTGTCTGGGTCACTCACCTTACCAGGAGAGAAAGAAAAAGTAACACTGGTAAAGCCCAGGTTTCCATGATACCAGACGTGAAAAGAACGGGATTCAGGGACGCAAGGATTTCTCCTCTTGCAACAGGGACTGCACCACTACTGGGTCGATGCAACACTGTGACAGGCGGTTCATGGCGGGCCCTCAAGGTGACACCTAGGGAGGGAGGCAGGCAACACCGAATTAATCCACGTGAAAGGAGAAACCACAAGACCGTCTGAACAAGCTGGAGGCCCAACTAAAAAAATGCACAGCGACCCCTTGTTCCCCGCGCACACAACGGGGAACGGTGTCAGGACTGGCCACTTCTTCCTACTTTGAAGAAGAGTGGAAGAGAACTCATGAGGTTCTCTCTGCACCCTGACGGCTGAAGATGGGGTAAATGACTAAGGTAACCGGCTTGACTAAGAGAAGGCAACTTGATCAGTAGTTTGAGATACTGCTATGCGGCCAGCCTTTAATATCCAAACTCCCCCCATTTTTTTGGTGGGGGGGGGCAGAGGAGGGAAGGAGCACAGGCAGTGAAAATGCTGCATAATCCTGGGACTTAGAAAGTGCCTGGAACAGAGCAAGAGCTAAATGGTACATGGGCTACCGGAATGTCGGATCCACCAAAGGCACAGATATTTCACACGGCAAAGACAAAAAGGGTATGCAAACCGTGTGCACGCTGTCCCGAAGGTGACTGAGGTTTAAGAAATTCCTCAGGCTTATTTGTCCTTAAGATAAACGCAATTAAGTTCTCTGCTATAGTTTTATAATTTCCCACAGAGCTTTTACTTTGCCTCAACAGCAAGGTTTCAAGGAACAAGGCTTGAAACTGCACTGAAAGCTCCCATCCCTATGTAAGGGAAGCTTCAAGAGAGTGGCTTTAAGGTCACCTGAAGCACAGAGAACGCACTCCCTATAGAGGGAAGCGATGTGGAAAGCAGGAAACTAAGAAAAGGGAAAGCAGAAGGGATGAGGTGTAACTATTTTCACACCTGACTCAGTTTCCTGCCGGGGTCCTGCTTCTGTGCTGGTGTGCCTGTTATCATTTGAAGCTATCGTTCTAACAGGAACTTCAAGCAGATTTAAGAAATGAGTCCATTCTTCACGTGGATGGTTTCACCTTCTTTAGTGGATTGAGCAACTCTTTCTAAGATACGCAAAGAAACAAATCCACACAGACCTGCTCCTCTGGGATGCCTGGGTGAGTTAACTGTTCTATCTTCTGACAAGAAAGAGCTGTCGACAGGGTGAGCTCACCTGCTGATGGGCGAGGGTGGCCCACCTACGTTGCCTCTTTTCAAGGGAGATGACTAAGTGTAAGTGGCTCAGAGCTCATTACAGGCAAATCATTACGAAACACCCGAGTGAGAAGCTGGGAATAAACTAGGCCTATTCATTAATGTGGCCTAGAAATCTTCAATTCTATTTCAGGATCATTTTTTTGTCTGTGGAATCCAGGAACCATTTCAACCTCTCAATGCTTCAATTTTCTTCTGAAAGGAAAGGAAGGCAAAAGGTAACCACCTCATAGTGGAGTTTGGAGAGTTACCTGTGCACTCTGGAAAAACTGCAATGCAGTCTCCACGAGGCCATCATTTCCCTTCTACAATGAGTTCTGGGGACCAGGATGTGAGAGCTAAACTGATTCCCTCTTCTCTTAACACTCCCGGGAAAAGCATGCTGAGTGCCAGAATAAACATAGAACGCACGCTTTTCACAATACGTCTGTAGAAGGCAAGGGATTTGCCAAGTTTTCTTACTTAAAAAATAAGACACTTCTGGAGACACCAACGCACGCCGAACGGTCCCAAAGCTGACCTTGGGGCTGGGCTGGTGGAGAAGGTAGCCCCACTCCTACACATGGTCCTTAGCTCCAACCAACACAGCCCGGCTGTTAGGGTCTTGGTCCCTTGATTTTGGGGGGAGGGGAGGAGGGGGTTGTTCCTGATCAGGTTTCCCTGCTACCTGATTTAAGTGATGAAGATACAAGGAATATTAACTGGAAGTTCACAGACTTTCACAGTAAAACGAGACGCATTTAGATTCGCCTACGGAATTGGGGTTAGCTTCATATGGTTATTACTATTTAAAGCAGATTTATAGTCCTTTGATTATTTTAAAACTTAATGAATGATTAGAATTTGTTAGAGACGACAGTCGTTTTTGGTTCTCTTTCTCCCAAAGCCTGAGTGACTACGTGTCTATTTTTTATCCCTGAAAAAAACAAATGGGTGGTTCTGTAAATGCACGTGGGAACTATGGTGTTTACAGATGCGCCTCCTATGACCCCCAGTCCCTGCCTCCCTCCCACGGTCAGAGGGAATTCTAGGGTGGAGCAAGGAGGTGCACTAAGACTCCTTAGTAATAACAACAATTAAGAGTTATATTAGCACTTGTAGTGGAATTGCTCAAAACCCGGTTTTATTAAGTTTGCTACAAATTTAAAAAGGTGTTGATGTTTCTAGCACCTCAGGTCTTGTAGGTGCTGTGACAGAAACACCGTGAATCACATCCTCTTGTTTTTGGATGGATCATCAACACTTATGTAACCAGAATACACTGAATGATATGGACCAAAGTTCAATGTTTCTACCATGACAGTGTTCACTGCAGCACTATTTACAATAGCCAGGACATGGAAGCAACCTAAATGTCCATCGCCAGATGAATGGATAAAGAAGATGTGGTACACACAGGGACATCAGCTCGGTGCTTTGTGACCACCTAGAGGGGTGGCATAGGGAGGGAGGGAGGGAGGGAGATGCAAGAGGCAGGGAACAAAAAAAAAGATGTGGTACATACATATAATGGAATATCACTCAGCCATAAAAAGGAACGAAATTGGGTCATTTGGAGAGATCTGGCTGGACCTAGAGACTGTCATACAGAGTGAAGTAAGTCAGAAAGAGAAAAACAAATACCGTATGCTAACACATATATGTGGAATCTAAAAAAATGGTACAGATGATCTTAGCAGAAATAGAGACACAGATGGGTCCTCTTTGAAAAAGCAAGGAAAAATAAAACAAACACAAACACAAACTCATACCAACTCACCAAGAAAACAGCACAACCTCTGAGCTCTCAGAAAGAGCAATGATGATAAAGATCTCAGGTGTCAAAGCAACCCCTGGCAGTAACCCAGGGATCGGAGAAGCAGCTGGAGGGTGGGTCATGCCAATGGAGAGCGGTGATTTCTTCTCAAAGGACTCAAGACCGCATCTGAATTCTGCACACAAGTAACTGATTGGTTTTTGATCTGTAAAATTTTATTAAGCAATAGCTGACAACTCTTGCAACTTCAAATCATCAGGAAAAAAATAAGGAGATTAATCCATCTCAGTAATAAAGACAGAAAATACTTTGGACAAACCACGCCATTTTGAATGCAAACCATTAATGCCTTCTAGAATACCTCCTGCACAATCTAATACACAAAATACATAAGAAGAGAGGAAATAAGGGTGAGCTCATTAGAATGCAAATCAGAAATCTCAACAGATCTTGCTTGGAAAGTAAAACAAAGCAGGATGCTGAGTTAGAAAAGGAACAAACCAACATGGGAGGGATCAGGCACACACAGCAGCGCGCCACTCCCGAGGCAGGGACAAGAACATGCTGGTGGTCTGGTTTGGTCTGGGACCTGTGCACCTGCGTCGCACACTTACAGTTGGGGGGGTGGGGCGAGGAAAAGGAAAATGCCAGTAGTAATAAACTCAGAAATCATATCCAAATTTACAGTACCAAAATAATGCATTTATAAACAAATGCAAAAACAATACCCCTTTGGTAAATAATACAGTGCCTTTTTCAGTCAAACGCATAACCCATGCTTTTCTACAACACGAAAAAAATTTTATCTACAATAAACGAGATCTTAGAACCCTCCCCCTCCCATTTAAAAGAACATATAAACAGAAAATATAGGTACAAGTAAAGTTACAAGAAAATTGCACAAAGCCAAAGAAATGAAAACCATAACCCTTCAGAGCTTCATCAGCCAGGGACGAGGAAATACACAAAAGGTGAAGAGTTTTGAGTTGTGTGCTATGACAAAATTCCAGGAACTCAAACAACATTTGGACACATTTTGTTTCAGCTAACTTTGCTCACAACCCCTGACTTGGCCAAACGATAGATGGCCCACAAGGGGACACAACGGGTTCCTTCTCAAGAAAACCTTCTGAACGCAAAGCTCGTGCAACACTGCACTGCACAGCACACTCAAGAACTCAAGCCAGCCTAGGCATATACTCCTTTGTTCTTTCTTCAACTCACTCTTCAGGGCAAAGTGGTGACTTATTTTAGGGCTGTTCTCTGGGGTGTCCACCGAGTACGGCACACTCACGGGAAGGCTTCTCTGTCTTACCTGGAATCAGTGCTTTTGTATAATTTTATGAGAACAAACATTGATTCCAAATGCATTCGTTTCTAGAGGTAAACCTTCCAAAGATATTATTTTAAATGCACTGGTTTACATTCAGTAGGTTGCTCATTAATACAGGAAAAAAAAAATTTTCTCTACAAAGGGCAATGTTTTGAAACCTTCCTTCCAAGTTTGTAAAATGGAATTGATGAAACTGTTACATTTTGGGCCCTCAAGCCGTTCGAGCTGGTCGACAGGAGTTTAGAAAATTGTCCAGGCCATCCTTTCTTTTACAGACAGACAAATGGAGGCCCACGGTCACCCTCCAGTTTTGTGGCAGAGCCGGCTTGATCCCGGGGTCTCCTGACTTTCGTCTGTGATTACACGTCTTTGCATGCCCTCATGGGGCACTCGATGAGGAAGCAACAGCCGTGGATGAAAACACTGCAAACCCTCTGACCTATCCTGCCACAAGAGCTCTGACATCTTCCTGCTTTCTTGGTACTGGTTTTTCTTAGGATATACATACATTCAATGGGTATATGCTATACTCAAAGCTGTGCCTTTGGTTTGATGAAGTAAAACCAAATTTAAAACTGGTTCTCATGTCTGTTAACACACCGCTTCCCTCAAAAAGGCCTGGATTCTGTATGTGGTTGGCTATTTACTGCGCTAATGTTTTTAACTTTAGAGATTCACTGAGGTATCTTAATATTCATAAGTTGCTATTAATGGACACTAAATATGTAGAATTCTGCTGCTTAAAGTACTGACTTTGGTAGCATTTAATAAATTGAGACTGACCGAATGGAAGCATTTTTAAAGTAAGTGAAAACGTCACCATTAAGTGAAAAGACACGCGTCGCCACGGCTGCAGACGCCTGTCTGACTGGACTGGGGACTACGTCTTCCTTCAGGCCAGGGCCGCAGAGCTGAGCGACCACCGCTCTTCCAGAGGCGGATCCAAGATGGAGGCCTTTGTCCCCAGGTGGGGAAAAGGTCCTTTGGGGAGGGAGCTAAGAATTCAGGAAGTTTAGTTAATTGTTCGTGACACACACTCACTTTCTCTTCACTCACGCACCTGGAGTCTTCATTCCAAGGATTTCCCTCTGTATTTTGCTCTTATTAGGAAAAGTTCTAAAATGTGGTCTTTACATCTCAAAAACCAGTCAGAACTTGAAGAACTGAAACTTACTACTATAATTCCTTTCTTGTGCTACTCTCATTCTCTTAAGTCTCACTTCATTTCACCTTTTATTTTCATTAAAAATAAAGTTTTCAACAGAAGGGGAAATAATATTTTAGGATACGTTATCTCAAAGAAATCTTCTCCTTTTATATAACTGATACCACAAAATGAAAAAAAAAAAGAATTGCTTTTAAAGGATTAATAGGAATTTTTCCCAATTAGAAAAAGTTACAAATTGTCCAGTAAAAAAAACCTTCTATCACATCCTTTTTATTTCTTGCAGCAAAATATACTGCCACCAAATAAGTCATTACATACTATTTTTCTAAATAAATAATAAAGTGGGCATAACTCACCAGAACATAGTAACAAAATAATTCCTACAAACACTATGAAAGCAAGATAAATAATTAACTTTTGGACAATAAAACAGAGGAACTGCATTTAAATTATTTAGAAATAGGCTATAACCATTATTGCACAGCTGATAATAAGCATTGAAACATGTTAAGCTACAGAAACTCATATAAAAGAATTATATAATTCTGAATACATTGCTAAATTCTTTCTGGAAATATTTACCCACCAAAGAATCTGGTTCAATATTTTAAAATATAAAATGGGAAGCTCTGGTATTAGCTGGGAGATGTCCTTCACCATATTTGAAACCTCACCTGTGTTTCTTCTGGGTCTGAAGAAAATGGTAAGTGATGTCATCTTGCATTGGGCCTGTTTCTTTTCTAATTTTTAAACTAAAACAGAAGATTGAAAACAAATTTTTTTTTTGGGGGGGGAAAATAACATTTCTGCAGTATCTTCCACCTGTTTGTTTTCAAACAAAATCCAAATTTAGGACCCTAAACTGGTACACAGTTCTTGTGTTCCTGCCCTAAACAACATCACAGATATCAGTAACTGAAAACTATGAACTGGGTCTTGTTATCAGGGCTGAGTATTGCCCTCCGTGGAGGGGGAGGTGGGAAAAGAGAACCTCTGGATTTTTGTTGTTGTTGTTGTTGAAATTAACAAAGAATAGTCAACCAACTACATTAAGTACTGTAACTTTAACCACATTCTCCCAGTGGTTTATCTCCTCAGTAAACAGTCTGTAAGTTAATAAACAACTTTTTTTTTTTCTAGAAAAGCTTGTGGGGCTCTTGTCAAAAGAGTTGATTATAACTCTTATCTTTACATACCCTGGCAAATGCCTAACATTTCTTTTGCTACATTTCTAATCTGTTGGAAAACATCTCTAACCAACTGAATTTTAATACAGCCCAAAAGAGGAAAGGAGTGCTTTCAAATCAGTGTTGTCAGCATTTTTAGAAAGAGCAAGTATAGAACAGTGTTACCTAATGCGGAAGACGCCGCCTCTGGCACGGTTCCCAGGTTCAACAATGAGAGGGGAGAGGGAGTGAAGCCCACTTCTCAGCAGCAGGTCTCTTAAGGAGCCACCACCGCAGCCCAGAAAATCGCTGCCCCACACCACACTACTCGGGGATCTTTCTCCCGAAGTCAATCAGACTGAATGATCGCTGAACCAACGGAATTCTGACGTAGTAGGAAACTAGTGGAGGTTTCAGTGTAAACCTCCTCTGAAGAAGAGCGTGGCCCTTGTACTGCTTCAGGTCACACGACGTGAGCCACCTGCGTGAACACCTGCAGGAGACCCTTCCTCGTCCGTCATCCTTTCCCCTACGAGCTCATGAGCAAATCGTATTTATACCTGGTAATAGCATCCCCGTAAAACGCCTACTTTTATTAGTCAAACACAGTGCATTTGCCAAAATACCCCTCATTAATCAAGTCACCTCTGGGGGAATAACATAATATGCGTGAATTAAATGTTGTCCCCCCCCAAGAGAACCTGTACCTTCAGGATTTTTTGGTTGTGTTTTTCTTAACAAGTTTTTTATATTTACACTAGTAGTGATGTTGGAGGAATAATAAAAGCTAGATGTTGTGGAGAATGAAAACAATGCACACTCCTCGTCTAGAAGAACAGCAGGTGAGAAGGCAGTCTAACCTTCCCTCTGAAGGGCCCTTTGTCCCGTCGCCGACATAAGCAAACCCAGTAGGACATTCCCACAGCGACCACGCCTCCTAAACACCACCAGATAGGTGCCTCGCACCCTTTGCTTGCAAACACCGCTCTCCTGTATTTTACTTTTGTTTAAAAAAATAAGAGAAGAAAAGAAAAATAAAGGATAATAAAAACCCAAACAAACAACAACGAAAGGTCAGTGCCCTCCCCTGGGCCTGACAGACATTTCCAGTTTTGCCCTTGTCTTCTGGTCCCCCGGGCACCAGGCCATGCAGGCTCCTCCAGCGTCTGCGATCAGACCGCTTTCTCCTCCCCACACCAGTCTCTTCATTTGAGGCGCTGGGTCACGTTGGCCAGGGCAACTGCAAAGGCCTGCACAGCGGAGAAGGGGTACTGGAAGTCCAGGATGTACGCGTTGCCGTCAATCCTTCCAAACTGCATCACCTGGGGTGAGGGTGGGGCGGGGAAGCAAAGACGTTAAAGGAAAACCTCCTTGCGGCTCCTGATAGAAGCAGACAGCGCGGCCTGTGAGATATTTCTGCCAACAAAAGCGACTCTGAAAAGCTTCTCAATCTAACTATGAGTTTGTCGGAAAAACAGATGGAAGAACACGTTAAATCGTGCGGTGGGGAGGCCACAAGCAAAACTCAGAGCATGGAAAGCTCCGCGGGTCAAAGGAAGTGGTTTCTCCACCAAGGAAACAGAAGGAGAAAGAAAACGTAGAGAAAAAAATCTACAGACTAAAGAGGCTTAAGAGAACCACCGCCTGTGATCTGTCAGATGTCATGCTGCTCAGAGAGGGACCAAGCAGAGCACACGTGGTCCCCCTTGCACTCCACCTCCTGCACCTGCTTTCCTTTCACCCCAGTGCTTACTGTGACCACACTGTATCATGTTATTATATGCTGTTACACATAGTTGTTTATGGTTTTTCTTCCATTTTTGTAAACTCCAGGAGGACAGAGATCTCCCTCTGTTTTCCTCAGTGCTCTAAATTTCAGCACTCAGAACTGGGGTTCCCAAACTCTCTGTAAAGGGCTGATGATAAAACATTTTAGACTTTGTAGGTCATATGGACTTTGCCACAGCTACTGAACCTCTGCTGCAGGGCAAAAGCAGCGCAGACAGTACTGAAATAATGGGCAAGGCTGTGTTCCAGTAAAACTTTATTTATATAACGAGGCTGCAGGCTGGATGGGCCTGTAGGCCGTAATTTCCCAACTCCTGGCCAAGAGGATTTGCCAGTGCTCAATAATCATTTCTTGAGCGAATTAATGACGATGAGATTTAAATATGAGCGGTGAAGGGAATTTCCGGGATGGTGGAGAAGGGCAGTCCCAGAACGACAGCTATGCAGTGGGACCACAGCAACAATTCCAGGTTGGCGCAGGAAGAACTGACAAACTACGCAAAGTGCTCAAGTGCACCAAGAAGAGATGTATGTTCTGCCAGAGAACTGGGGAAGGACTTAACAACAGAAACACAGAAAGACAAGCAAATGAAAACTGGGTAATTATTACGTCTTGAGTAAAAAGTCTACACGATAAAAAAGGAACTGTAATTAAACCCTAATGAACCATATTCAGTGGCACAACGAGGGGACCAATGACTACTGATTTACCTGCGAAAAGGGGGAAGGGAAAGTTCACATGTTGGGGGGCGTTGGGGTGAAGAAAATGAACCCTTATGGTGCTCAGGAAGAAGTCAGTACATGACGCCCCAGACTGAGAAATCAAGAGATAGAAGTAGGAATGTGTTCTTCGCAAGTACGGCGGCAAACACCAGAAGCAGCACACAGACTGAGTTGTTAGAGCTGGCCTCTGCAGAGCAGCTGTGGGCAGTGGGCAGGTGCCTGCTATTTTCCTCATGGGTCTCACAGAACCATCTGACTTCAAAAAATCAGGACATGCGTTACTTTGGGGAGAAATAAAGAAAAGATAGCAATAGGCACACTGAAAATTACAAGCCCGACCGGCCCCAGCTAAGAGTCATCAGCCGTTTCCCACATTTCCCATCTGGCCTTCATAAAAATGCTCCCGAAGGCCGAAGTCCAGAGACCTGTCAGGACCAGACAGTGGCACTCGGGCCACACCCCAGCGCACGGCTTCTTACCTGCCGCCCCTCCAGCTCGATCTGGAAGTTCTTTGCCGACTCCTGGGTCACCCGCCCCCCGAAGTCCAGCTGGTACACCTGGGTGGCCTCGTTCCAGAGAGGCTGCTTGTTGGCCATGACGTACACGAAGCCCTGGCTGCCCAGCCGCCCGTCCTCTTTCTCGCTGGCTTTCCTGCACTTGAACTCCTCCAGCTCACTGGCCGCCCTCAGGCTCCTCTTGCTCTTCCAGCCCTTCTTGCTGCCCTGGCTCTGGTTCATCAGCTCGTCCCCGCTGATGAACAGCTCCGGCTCGCTCTCCGAACTGTCCTGGAACTCATTTGTCTTATTCAACTTCTTCGACTTCAGTTGGTCTTTCTGACTCTTCACTTTCTTCTTCTCTCTCCCCAGGCGGGGACTGGAGATCAGGGAATTAAAATCACTCAAAGTCCGAGCCTCCTTCTTCACTTTGCCTTCAGTGATGGCCTGAACATTTCCCTCCTCGGCCCGGCTGTCCAGCCGCTTCCGGTTCTTCTTTCCGAATTTCTCTGTCCGCTGGGGCACTGGGCTCTCCGTCAGGGAGAGGACTTCCTGGAAGTTGTCTGCTGTCTCTACCATCACCTCTGTACCCAGGTGGGTTTGGAGGTCCGTGGGCGGCGGGGACACGAGAGGCTTCTCCACCACCAAGTGCGCCTTGGGGGGAAGAGCGCCCTGGGGGTTCTGCACGGGCGGGCACGCGCTGTAGGAATTCCAAGGGTGCAAGGCGATGGGTGGCAGTTGTAAACTCGAGCAGGCGCTGCTTCCCGGATACATGGGGGGCAGGGGGCAGTAGGAGAGGCTGGGCGGGTAGGCCGTTTGAAGAACCACCGCGGACTCCTGTTGTGCAAACTGTGCTGGGGCCAGAGCGTCTTTCGGGGAGCAGGGAGCCTGCACCCCCGTCAAAGCGGAGGTGTTGTAGCCTCCCGGATAGGGCACTCCCATGCCATAGCCTGTCTGGAAAGTGGCAGTAGGGCTGGCGGGAGGCTTGGGGGAGACGAAGGGCACTCGGGACACATCCAGGTGCTGGCTCTGACCTACCATCAGAGGGGACAGCTTCAGGGGGTTGGGCACCGCGGTCTGTGCTGTCCTTTCCTGAGGAACCCAAACATCCTCCCCCAGCACGGGGTCCCACTGGTAGGGGGGCGGCCGCTTCACGGCCACAGCGGCTTCGCTCAGCTGGGGGTGCCTCAGCGGCTTCTCGGCCTGACAGTGCTGGGCCAGCGCCTCGTCCTCTGTGAAGGCCGAGTTGACGTAGTCGGCGCGCTCGCGGGCGCCGTCGCCCGCGCTCAGGAGGCTGTAGGACGACTGGGAAGTCAGCGGGGAGGTGCCGGCCGCGTGCGCCAGGCCGACGCCCGGCTGCGACCCCGCGCCCGGCTCCGGCCTCCCCGCCGCGCCCGCGCCGCTGCACTGGCTGCAGGTGTACAGGGCGGGCGGGGGCCGCGCCGGGAACTGCGCCGCGCCCTTGGGCCTGGGCGGGTGCGGCGGCGGCCGCGGGGGCTCGGCCAGCGGCACCGCCTTGAGCGCCGCCTCGCGGTTGTTCCTGCGCAGCGTGGCGTGGATGAGGCCGCCGTCGGGTCTCTGCCCCGCGCCGCGGCCGGGGGCGCCCAGCGGGCCGGCGAGGTCCGGGTAGGGGGGCGGGTCCCCCGGGGGGATGGAGTAGCGCGGGACCGTCAGGCGGTTCAGGGTGGCGCTGGTGCACGGCTGCGGGACCTTCTTCTCGGTGGCGGTGAGCCTCAGCGTGGCCGAGCTGCCCGGGCCCGGGAGCGCGTAGGTGTTCTGGGAGCAGAGCATGCGTGTCCGGGGCCGGCACACCTCCTCCACGTTGCCGCTGCTATCGAAGGTGGTGATCCTCTCGTAGCCCAGGGGCGGCTGGTAGTGCGCCGCCGTGGGGTAGGGCGAGAAGTCGCCCTTCTTCAAGCACGTGTCCAGCGGGGGTGGCGGGGGCGGTGGCGGCGGCGGGGGCGCCGCGGTGGTGGGGGCCGCGGGGATGGTTCCCGGGTAGGGGGGTGGGGGGTTCATCTTGGCCACCTGGACCTCCTGGGGGGCGCTGAACACCACCGCGTCCCCCTCGGTAGCCAACTGTGGCACCGGCCGCAGGGCCTTGGCTGGCTTCTGCAGGTGCTCGTGGTCTCGGTCCCCGTGGTCCAGCACGGACAGCTGGATGGCCCCCTGTGCTGGCGGCGGCAGGGACAGCTGAGGGGGGTTGGGGATGACGCGGCTCATCTCCACGCCCCCGAAGATCACCTGGCCAGGGCTGGAGTAGCGGCTGGCCACCGGGTACTGGGCGGCGCTGTCGCTTGCGTGCTCGGCAGCGCCCACGGCTGTGGTCTGATTGGTCAGGACATCCAGCTGCACATTCTGGTTGGCCAGCAGGGACTGCACCAGCCCGATGCTCTGCGTGGGGGACATCGCTTGAGCCGAGCTGTGGATCGGGGCGATGGGGATGTTCACGGTGCAAGGTGGGTTGTTCTCGGGCACACCAGATGCTCCTGTCACTGAAAGGAAATTAGAAAGATGAACTGCTTACAAACAAAACACTGCCATGAAACTGGGTCAGAATAAGCAACACACCTCTACTCATCCAGTCCTTCTGCATACAGAATGCAGTCGCTACAAAGGAAGGTGTGTTTGCTTAGGGAAAGCTGGACAGTTCACACAAGTTACACAACACTTCCCTAAATGTTTCTAGAAGGACACACAGGCAATCCCAGTGGGTTCTTCAGGGCATCCTGCAGTCGTCCGTAAGCTAAGGGCACTGCCAGAGCTTTTCAATAAATACCTCTGAACCTTCTGAATTTGGTACCATGTACCTGAATGGCACCATGGCAAACGATTAAGTGTTTAAAAGATGCTTTTAACTTGTGATATTCATAAAACGGCCCCCTCTTTTGTGCAAGAAGAGGGCCCTGGTACAGTATGAAACTCCACTGAGGACCCAGTGCCTAGGCTTCTTTAGAGTGGATTCATCCAGGGTCACGGACTGGTTAGTGTGGGAAGTGTCATGCAGCAGGTGTGTGTCTGAGATTTGTACAGCAATTAAGTTTCTGTAAATAGAACCATGTGAAATGCAGTAGAGAAACCAATGAAAAGACTCCTCTAGCAAATCTGCATATGAGGGGAAGGGTCACTTCCTAATTTAGCTGCTTTTTAGCATTTCAAATGGTATATAAGGTGAGCCCCATTGAATAAACCCTGTAAATATATCCTATTTGTTCACAGTGGGGATTAATAAAGTGTATATTTGAGCGTTGATCTGCAGACCACGTGCATGTGCTCAGAGCCACTGTCTGAACTGCCCTGTCTGAAGTGCTCACCGAGCACGGCAAGCTGGCTCATGTGGGCCTCTAAGTGCTGTGTGGCAACCAGTATCCGAGCAGGAAATAGAATTTAACAGGCTAATTGCAGGGGCCGGCTGACCGTTCACCAGAACTTCAGAACGAAACCAGCTGGTTCATGAAAAGCTAAGCCCACCCTCAGCGCCTGTAACAGACTCTCCCCTTCCGGGGGGTCCTCTTGTGAGAGGTAACTATCTCCTGGCTGCACGAATCTGGGCCCTGTCCCAAGTTTTCTACTATTCCTGTTCAGCTTCCTCTTCCAGACGTTCTCTCCTTGGTATAGAATACTGACGACAGGTGTCTTCCCCACTGAACGAGATGAGAGTCTCTGTCGCATCACGAAGCACTGAGTTTAAACTCTGAGACCAAACGTTCCCTCCTCCACAGGGAACCACAGACGATTACAACAACAGCTGAGCATTAGAGAGAGCTCTATCAGTCACGTTCTGGGAGAATGGAAGGCGATAAGGAGAAAGTGTAAAAGATACTCCCAGATCCAAGGCTGTGAACTAGCAGGGCACAGGCTACACGCTCAAGGGTGTGCAGCCTCACCAAACCACAGGCTAACACGGTTGCAAGACCTTGCCCATCAGGGCCGCGTGAGTCCAGAACATCTGCTCCACCCATGAGGAGAGGTAAACCGTCAGAGGACCAAAGGCAGCTACTGTCAGAAAGCACAGTCATTTTACAGGTAAAAACCTGGGCTGAGAGAAGGCAGACAACTCCCTCACGTTCAGAGCCTGAGCTGGGATCAGTGTCTAGCCCATCCCATGGCGAGACTAGAGCCCTTCTGTCTGAGAATGACCAGGTACAGGAAAAGTCAGTGGCCCATGCAGGGTTCCTCTGGCTCAGAAACCAGAGACTTTCAGAACCTTGCTTGGTTGTAAGTAGAGGAATCTCTGTGTTTATAAAACTGTTGCAGGTGGACTTCTTTTGAGACTAGTCACAGACAATAATTGGGAGACTAATTAGAATTCATTCTAGTCTGTTAATCAAAATAGGACCCCCTGACTAGAAAGCACTTAAATGAACCTAAGATGCTATAGATATTTCAAAATCTGTAAACTGGGATTTTAAAACCTTGTACCAGATTTTACTTTTAACTCACACCAGGCTTCTGTTCTATGCATGGAGACCTGCACTGCACTTAAGAGAGAGACATTGAAATGCACAGGTTTTCTGCCCAGGAGACGGGGCAGGTTTGAGAAACTGGGCTTCGTGGGCATAGGGTCATCTGCGTGACGTCATTCTCTAAACAGGGACAGAGAGGACGAGGGCTGGCCTAGGGTCCGTGAGACAGGGTTCGTTTCTGATGACTGATTGGTCCCGTTAACTTCTCTTTATGCAGGCACGTGACTAGGACGATCACCCTGAGGGTGAGACGAGGTGGCAGCAGCGCTCACAGCCACCTCCACCTCCATCGTCCTTACTCTGGCAACTCCCCTCCTCCCCAAACTAGTGACAGTATGTGACCTTTCTGCCGTGACACCTCACATGCCTTCCAACCTTACTGAGGCAGCAGGCACAGGCTGACGTGCTGTAATCCTCAACTACTACCACTCTGTCCCCCAACACGACGCACTAAGAGAGGGTGTGGGCTCGTGACAAACCAGCTGACATGCGTGAACACACCTGGTAAATCATCTTCATCTTCACTGAACACATTTGGGTTGAAGACAGGTAAATTAACAAAGTCCATGGAAATCTTCCGAACCTCCGGGAGATAGATGGTCATCTGCCGCGGCTGGAGATGCAGGAGGCTGGTTTTATAGATTACTGGTGGGGAGGAGGAGGAAAGCACGGTCAACAGAGACAAGCAGAGGGCAGCCAGGGTGCCAGCAGTCCCTCACGGGGAGAGAAATGGGGCTGCGGTGTCCCTGCCCTCCGAAGACAGATCTGTGCGGGCGGGCTGAGAGCCTGAGGGCAGCTGCGCATCTGCCCCTGGCACTCGACCCGCCACCCTGGACACAGTGCAGATTCAGCGACAGCAAATTCTCGGTCTAGCCCGGCCACTCTGCCAGTGGTTTGTCCACAGAACCACACATTTTAAATGTTAAAAACGTACACTCTTTTTTGGAATGAGCTGGAAATGATATATATTTTTTTAAACCTCATTTGCAATCAGAAGGATAATTTGGTGAAAATAGTTGTGATAACCAGAGCGCCGAGCTCAGGGGAATCTCGGGCAGTCAAGGAGCTGTTTGAAGGCAACTATGACAGAAGGGGTGACGTGACTCAGGTAGGAATGAAATGCCGCTTTTATTCAGGACTGAATTCTTATCTTACTGACTTTCAATTTCAATTTCATGATCAGGATAGACACGGGGAACTGCCACATGCTTCTTTAAATACTAAGGTTTACTTTGATTAATGGGGACATTTAAGAGAAGGCCTAGATTGCAACTAAAATATTTAGAGACAAAATAAGCTGAAAAAAATAATGAATCTGAATTTAAGTTTCACGGTAGATAAGAATCAGGATGAAACTGCCCCGTCAACTTTCCCTTTACACTCTTTCCTGTGACATATGTAGCGTTGCTTTAATTATTACTATTTTAAGTTTTGTGTTAAGATAAGCCAAACCCTACCTCCACAGCTCTCACCTCCAACAGCCTGGTGGCTGGCTGGCCAGCAGCCCCAGGGCACAGTAGGCTTCCTTTTTTGAAGCACCTCTGTAAGGTGCGTGCTTGGACTGGCGTGGGCTAAGACGATTTTTCCAACCCAGCAGTCCTTACAGGTCTTTTTCATCTCCCTTGCCCACAGAAGAGAATATGCATTTCGGCCTAAAAACTCTGGATGGCCATATAGCTTAAGAATTAATGCATGCATTAAAGTGCTATTCTTTGTCATTCAGATTGACAAAGAGAAATAAAATTAAAAATCTCAGGAGGGATTAAGACATAACATCAGTTGCCTCCAGAGGGGGGGAAGAAACCTAGGTGCTGGGGGTGAGGACAAGACAGCTTAACTATGCTCCTTTAAACCTTCTGAATTTATTCCATATTTTTAAAATTAAGAAATGTAAAAAATTAAAAATAGAAAATTTCACAGGCCAGATCATTCTAACAGAAAGAAACAAATTATTATCCAATTATCCAATATAAAGTAACCAACAGCACTCTCTTTTTCTTTTAATAACCACAGGCCAGGCCATACAGACTTCTAGCTTTCCATCCACACTGGTGAGCTTACCAGAGTATTTAATAGGGTGCCCATATGTAATATACCTTCTAAAATCCAAGAGTTAATTTCTTCTCTCTAGTAGAATCAAATGGAAAATTCTCTTCGCTTGACATATGGTACTAGCTAAAACCCTCTTTTTAAAAAGGTCAGTGACTAGGACAGTGATTTCACCACAGTCACACAGCAGGCTTTGGTCCCGGGCACTCAGGTTCCTCACGCTGCAGCAGCACGGGCCTCAGAGGCACCTACGGGCCCTCCCATCTTAAGGTCTCGCTGACCCACTCGCGGATCTACTCAACGTCCAAGCAATAAGGGCAGAGAGAATGAAAAGATCCAGTAAGTAAATTCCTTCATGCCTTTTTTCAACGTTTACAGTCAGCAGATGGCTAAGTTCTCAGCTTACTGACATGGGGATGGTCACAACCCTCACACAGTGGTATAAGGACCCCGTGTACACCAGCAGCGCACTGCTGAACTACTGAAGAACAGGCTTTTGTGGTCTTCAGAGGGTGTCCAGGTTGTGGAAGATACCCTAAGAGATTTCTTTGCATTATGTACAGGGATAGTCGACTCTTATGTCCTAAGTCAGTTTTATATTTTACCTTTATTCCTCCTCTTCTTTAAGCTGAATAACTTCAAAATCCACCTGCAGCACTACTTAATAAGCCTCTGAAGACACAGACACAGCAACGTATCTTTTAACGTCTGCTTTGCAAGAATTATTTATTTTAAAGGATCTGTGTTTGACACAGCTCTAATAGGCAGATTCAGAATTTAAAAAAAAAAAACAAAAGCCAAAAAACAGTTTTAGTAGGTTACACAGAGCACATTCAAGATGGGGCCCCCAGCCACAGGCTGGCCAAGGCGGCCTTCTGGAGAGGTGTGTGCGTGTCAAATGATCGGGCCACCCCACAAGGTGGGGGACACACAGCCGCTCAGCCCATACAGGGCTGAGCCATCAGGAGGAAGCCACTTGGAAAAGGACCTCTGTCATTTCCCTCCCTCACTGTCCCGGAGTAAAAGTGACACGTTAGTGCTACTCACTCAAGTCGGGTACCGAGGAGGACGCACACTCTGGGTTCTCGCCCAGCTCTGTCCTCCGTTGGTTCCATTTTCCCTGATGTCTCAAGCTTCCAACAGACAGGGTATTTATCTGGTACTTAGAAATGAAATCTACAAAGATTTACCACTAAGAACTGTACTAACACTCAGCCCACATGTTCTAATAGCCTCCAATGCTCTCTTCTCGACTTTCTTGAGAAGTTTCTTTTGCCTCAAGAACCTAAAGACACTGGTACCAAAATCTGCCCAGGATAAAAGGCCAGAAATCAAAATAACCAGAAACCTATCAGAGCTTTTGGTTATTTCTGTCATTTTTATCAGTCAGGGCTTCTAGAAAAAAATCAAAGCACCACTGGCAAAAAAAACCCCGATTCGAGCAATAATTCTAATTTTTACAACATCACGGTGGCTAACCTGGAGGTAAAGCACATGCGAACCTTTTGGTGTCGTAAGAGCTCGTGTTTTACTTTAGGCCACTGGAGGTCGAAACTGATTTCTCAGCCTGAGTTCCGACTGGGATGCATGCAGTGCTTACCTGCACCGAGGTTGGTTGGCAGGAAAGCAGCCAAGCCCACGATCTTAAATTTGGTTCCCCAGATATTAGACGTGACCTGAGCAAGATAGTTGTGCTGTGGGGGGGAAGAAAAGAAGAAAAACCACAATCTCTTTCCATATTTTCTATCAATCACTTAAGAAGTAAGAATGCCAACACTTTTTGCTTAAAAAGTCGCTGGTGGGCACTGACAGAAATATTCATTCTCTGCATCATTCCACTGTTTTCAATACCAGACGCCGCCTACAGCATGCCAGGCCCTGTTTTTAAGTGGTGGCTCACGGGCTGTGATTCTCAGGTCTGGGAGTGAGGGGCGGACGGTGTCCCAGTGTGCCCGTGTGTGGGTAGCTTAGAAAGGACACAGAAGTGACGTGGGCACATTTTTCTTCACCTCTCCTTTTGCCCCGGTCACTGATCTATTACACAAGGTACCAAGCTCTGACTCCATTCTTAGCCTTGATATTTCCAGTTGCATTGATACCACTATGTCCTGAGACCACCCAATTATGTTTTTTCATTCAATTAAATTTCAAAAAACTTAAAAAGTTATCACTGTGCTCAAACCACACATATGTGTAGGGTGTGTGTGTGTACGCATGTGCAAGGGCAATAATAAAGACGAATAAAATCTTTTTTATTGATTTTGGAGGAAAAGGGAACCCTCCAACACTGTTGGTAGAAATGCAAACTGGTGCAGCCACTGTGGGAAACAGTATGAAGTTTGCTCAAAAAACTAAAAATAGAACTACCATATGATTCAGCAATTCTATTTCTGGGTATTGTTCTGAGAGTGAAACTCCCAAGACACTAATTTGAAAAGATAAGTGCACCCCAAAGTTCATAGCAGTATTATTTAAAATAATTAAGACATGGAAGCAACCTAATTACCCATCAATAGATGAATGGATACAGAAGCTGTGGTACACACACACACACACACACACACACACACACACACACACACAGGAAGACGGCTCAGCCATACACAGAATGAAATCTTGCCGTTTGCTAACAACATGGATAGACCTAGAGGGTATGTGCTAAGTGAAGTAAGACAGACAAAGGCAAATACTGTATGATTTCACTTATATGTGGACTGTAAAAAACAAACCAAATGAACAAATACAACAAAACAGAAACAGACTCGTGGAGAACAAACAGGTGGTTGCCAGAGGGGAGGGTGGGGGATGAGTGAAACAGGTGAGGGAGATTAAGAGCTACAATTCCAGTTACAAAATAAATAAATCACAGGGATGAAATGTACAGCATGGAGACGACAGTCAATATTATTATAATAACTTTGTATGGTGACAGACAGTAACTAGATTTATCACAGTGACCATTTTGAAATGTATAAAAGTATCAAATCACTACACTGTACACCTGGAACTAACATAGTGTTGTAGGTCAATTACACCTAAACCACCACCCCCCCCCCCCCCCCCCCCGGCCCACACACATACACACAGGCACCGAGAGCTCATAAGCTAATGGAGGAGATCAGGCTTGTAATTATTTGCAGACAGAGAGTCACGGAGCAATGTTATAAGGGAGCTATAAACAACATGCTTTGGGGTTACTCTGGCTGAGTCAGGGAAGGAAGGCTTCGGCATGGAGGTGAACTTATATCTGGAAGCGTGAAGGCAGAAACAAGGGGGAGGAGATGAGAGGATGGGCCCGATGACCCGGAGATGGAGACGCAGGCAGGACAAAGGCACAAAGGTGGGAAGAGGCCAGTCAACAGCAAGGCTGCAGCCCCCGGGGTGAGGGGGACCAGGAGGGAGACAGGCAGGCCAGACTGCGGGGCCGCAGCTGGGGCTGGGCTCCCGCAGACACTGGGAGCCACTGGGGGGTCAGGAGCAGTTTGAGGGAGCAGAGGTGGACATGAGGATATGTCTCAAGCAGAGCTGCCTGGGAGAAGGTTCTCGTGGCAGCAGCAGGGATGCCCGAGGTGGGAGGGAGGCCCAACGGGATGGAGAGGTGGCAGGGGTACCGAGGGGGGCAACCAGGGCTCTTCTCCAGGGCGCCCGGGTTGGGCACTGCCGTCCCAGGCACGGAGACGGTCCCGAGGGCTCAGCCGCTGTCGTGCACGCACGAGGAGGGGTGCGTGGCGGGGCTCAAGACACTACCTGAGTGATGTCTTCAAAGGGAAACTCCCTCCGCGTCAGGCTGGGCGAGCCGATGGACGGCTTGCGCATGGGCAGGCGAGGAGACCGGGATATCTCCTGAGCCGCACGCGACAGCTTGGGGGACTTCCGAGCCTCAATGTTGATCCTGCAGAGACGAGGCCACGGGTCAGGCACCCACCGGCGCTCCCGGACCCTCCTCACTTTCTAGCAGCCCCCCGTGGTGTCACTCTCTCAGAGGCTGGGCCCTTAATTTAATCAAGTCCCTCCCACCTGCTTTTGCCTTACGAACATGAGGAAAGAAGGACAGAATCGTATATCAAATAGCATATATTTAAAGTATACTGCGGTTAGATGAAGCGATTCATTTGTAAGGAACCCCTGAGAATTAACTTTTACTTCCTATGGACAAAGAGTATGTTTAGAAATGCCTTCTGCCGGGGATTTACAAAATTAGTCCCGGGGAAAATGGTGGGTGGGAAGAGTTATTTCTCACCTTAAGACCACAATGATTTCACAATTCCTAATACATAATGTTTGGAATTCAACAGACGTATCTAGCATTTCACCACCTGCAATATTTAAATTAGATCTAAAGTTTGTCTTCAGTTCCTATGCTTATGACATGGGGAACATACGTGTTTAATGCCAATCTACCCCGAAGAGAGTATTATAAAAATGAACATGGTAAGGTTGATGGCGTTCTATGAAGGAAAACCATGAAGCCTCACATATACTGCTTGAGAGCTTGATAAGATATCTAGGGCTGAGGGGGACACAGCTGGTTAAATCTCCGTGCGAGGACAACCAGCCTGGCTGCTGTGTGCAGGGGATTCAACGCTGGGAAAGACGGAAGGAAGGAGGACCAGCTCTGGAGACTGCCACACCCAGGAACTTCAAATGGACATCTACACGTGAAGGATTTGACTACTTATGTGTTAAATGGCCTCTCTGTTTAAGTAACGGGAAAAGCGGAAACACTGCAGAAGTGTAGGAAAGTTCATAATCTAATTTGCAAATTAACAAGCTTAGAATAAAGATGAAAAAAGAAATCAATCAGGTTGCTAGAGCAAATGGATATCTACGCGGGAAAAAACCCAAACATTTACCCCTAACTCATATTTACACAAAAATCAATCTGCGGTATAAAATTCATCTGAGAGCGAAATGTGAAAGCTAAAACTTTACAGAGCATCCAGAAGAGAACAGAAGAACGTCTTCATGACCTTAGGGTAGACACAGATTTCCTCAACAGGACAAAGAAAAGAAGAAATGCACATATTAGATTGTATGACAATCCATGTATCTGCCGAAGGACTCCCAGTCAGAAAACACAAGACACCCAAATGGCCAACAAACGTATGAAAACTTGCTCAGCATCATTAATCACTGGAGATAACTAGGATTAAACTACTGGCTTGGCCAAAAAGTTTGTTCGGGTTTCCCATAAGATCATATGGAAAAACCCAAACGAATTTTTTGGCCAACCCAATACAACCAAATACCGCTTCCCACCCACCGGAATGCATACAATTTTTTAAGTGACCTTCAACTGCAGGTAAGAATGGGAGCAGTGAGAGCTCTCATACATTGCTGGTGGGAATTTGAAATGGTACAGGCACCTAGGGATACTGTTTGGTAGCTTCCCATAAAGTTCAACACATGTCTACCCCATGGCCCTGCAACTCCCCTCCTAAGCAAGTGCATATGTCCCCAGAAGGTCTTGTATAAGAACATCTACAGTTGGTCTTGATTCATAATAGCTCCAAACTGGAAACTACCAAATATCCATCAGTTGGTAAATGGAATACATTATAGTATATTCGTAACAAGGGAATTTCGTAGAGCAAAAAAAGAGAAACTGCTGATATACGCGACATGCATGAATCAAAATCATTATGTTGAGCAAAAAAGCCTAAAAAAAAAAAAAGAGCACGTATTGTTTGACGCCATCTATATGAAGTTCAAGAACAAGCAAAACCAACCTACGGCAATAGAAGTCAGAATGGTACAGGTATCAAACAGGAAGGGCCCAGGGAACCCTCCAGGGTGATGGAAATCTCATCTTCAACTGGGTGGTGAATACACTGGTTTATCAACTACACCGTGCTTATGTGTTTAAGATCGGGCGGGACTCTATCTGTATGTGAATTATACCTTGGTTTTGCACAGCATCACAGAGGGATCTTAGTGAAGATCTGGTCCACCCTTTAACTTCCATAGATAAGGAAAGTGGTGTCCGGGTCAGGGAGCCAGGATGGGGCACGTGGGGTTTCTTATCTACAACACCGTAGCCCCTTCCACCTCCTCTCAGCTTTCTGCCACTCCTTAGGACAAACTTTAGGATCTAATTTTTTTTAGTTCACTATTTTTTCCCTATTACAGAATTATAGGCATGTAATTCTGCACTTTCTTTAACACATTACATACACCGTAAAAACATTTTTCTTACTTTTCTCAAACTGGAAGGTAAAACAAGCTCCCTGGCTATGGCCACCCCATGCCACCCACCATCAGTGCTAACCACCCCTGGAATTTCTGCGGGTTTAGCAGACTTGCTACTGGATGTCTTTTTCTATCCCAAAGGCAAGGATGAAGGAAGCTGTGATTACTGCGGGCAGATCTTCCAGATGAAAGGCGACGACGCCCTCTGGCTGTGCTCTTCAGCTGCTGGTTTCGGTGGGATTCTGCTGCAGACACAACAGACACACCTTTGGAGACACAAAAAAGGGAGCGCACCCCTAAAGACCGAAATTACCTTGGGAGTTTGGGTGATTTGCTAGCTCGGGAGATCTTGGGAGACTTCTTGGCAGCCCAGTCATCACTCAGTTCAATGTCACTGGAGTCTGAGCAGTTGCAGCTGTCAATCATCGTGGAAATCAGGCTGTTCCCATAGATTTCATCTGGTAAGACACCAACCAGCAAAATTTAGGGGAGTAATGTCAATTAGACCCTAACAATGGTCACTACTAGAAACCAGAGGACAGACTGGCTCTGACAGGCCATCAGTTTAAGTCTAGAGGTTGAAACAGAAAGGAGCAGGACATTGTTTTCCATCTACCTTTTTATGCTCTTACATTTCCTAAGCAAAAGTAGGCACTTCTACTGCTATCAAAATGGGCATGAATTTTAACGCCTCTGGAATGTACAAAACAGTCTGGCCCTGTTTACTGTGCGGAAGGCTGGAGCCCAAACGGCTGTGCTGTTGCGCCTCGTGACACACCAGTTAGCCACCTGGGGCCACACAGGCTTGCGGCGGCCCCGGAACCCACGCCAAGCAAGGGGCTTGCTGACTCAGTGACTCCCCTGAGGGCCTGCTGCTGGCCTGAGACCTAGGAAGACCCCAGTTGGTTCCAGGCCTGCTCTGGACTAAGACCCATGTCAGGTCTGTTCCAGGGACTCCCAGAAGTTTACGTCTGGATGCCAGGTGGTCTTGAAAGTGCCACAAGGTTGCCGGTGGGCCTTGGCTTTTCCACCTGCAGGAGCTGCTGGCTTGCTTCGAGCAATGGCTGGAATGAGACCCATGCAGTAGAACATTCGGCGGTAGCTGTGGGCTCCGCTGAGGTGCCTGTATGGGGGCCAGCTGGCCATCAGGCAGAAGAAGATGATGTGCACAGAGCAGGCTGTCACCAAACCGCAGAGTAGATGAAGTTCACATTTAACATCCTCCCCAAATCCCTTCTCCTTTGCTGCCTTCCTCACCCCCTCACCCCCGAAAACCCCCCGAAACCCAGCTCTGCCCTCACTGGAAGTACCCCGTGCTTCAGAATCACTTTGCTGACAAAGCCTCATCCCTCCAGGCTCCGAGAGCCTTGCCAGGTGATAGAAAAAGGCACGTGAACTAATTTATAGAACGTGAGTGATCAGATCGTTTAAAGGGCTGTTTATACTGGAAAGGATGAGTCTGTTAATCCAAACTCGGAGCCAAGTTTCTGAGCATGTGGAGATGACATCTGTGAACAGGGGCCTCTCGGAGGCCACAGGAGGCAAAGCAGAACAACTCGGCAGGGAGGCTGCTGACGCCCAGCCCGTCACTACCTCACCCCCTTAAGCTGCTGCCTGAATCAGGAGGCACAGCTCCGGCACCCAGCGAGCCAGAGTGCTGCGCATCTGAGTTCCACCACGCCCCGAGCAGTGCTTTCTACTACTTCATTTATAATTAGTCGCAAATTATTCCTGGATCAAAGGAAGTTTGGCCATGACTCAAACAGGCGTGTGACCTCACAGAACACTTTCGCGTGTTCATGAGCACAGAGCCAGTCCACAGACCTGAGGAAGTTTAGTAACACAACTCAACGCTGACCTACACTTGTTAACCACTGCTATATACCATACCGTTTGCTCGTTTCCTTCACTGAAGTCTTAGTCTGTTCGGGCTGCTGTAACAAAATACCACACACTGCGTGCCTTATAAACAGCAGAAATTACTGTCTTGCAGTTTTAGAGGCTGGAAGTCCAAGGTCAGGGTACCAACATGGCCGGGTTCTGGTCATGCCCTCTTCGGGACCGTAGACTGCTGACCTCTCACCGTGTCCTCACGTGGCAGAAGGAGCCAGGGATCCTCCTGCAGGCTCTTTTATAAGGCACTAATCTCATGAGTATAAAGGCTCTGCCCTCATGACCTAATCACCTCCCCAAGGCCCCACCTCCTAATACCATCTCACTGGGCGTCAGAATTTCAACACCTGAATGCTTTCTTGGATGGGGGCACAAACATTCGTAACTACTGTATTAGCTGTCTCCCTAGTGTGTAATTTCGCCATAATAATGAAACATGAAAGGGGAACATTAGAAAGGACATCATAAAACATGAGAAGTGAGTAACAAAATTATAAGGACTTTATTGTGAAATACAAAATATGTGAACGCATTTAAGGTGTGTATTGATTCATGGCAACACTGTGCCAATAACTGATTTTGTAGGTTGTACCTAAGCACTTGTCTTCCAAGTCTTTTGTTCATAAGTTATTTTTTTTTGGCTTGTTTATTTGTCTCCTCATTTGACACTGCACTTTTTTTTTCTTGCCAAATTTCTTCCTTCATTAACAGAGATACGTTGGGACTTCCCTGGCAGTCCAGTGGTTAAGAATCCGCCATTCCACTGCAGGGGGCACAGGTTCGATCCTTGGTAGGGGAACTAAGATCCCGCATGGTGCATGGTGCAGCCAAAAAGAAAGAGAGAGAGAGTGGTTTCCAAATACTAGGCTGCGTATTTGTGGCTGAGCTTTGTGTTGCGCTGGGAATGCCCCTACACTGTTGGTCGTGTTCTTGGCATACGGTCCCACGTCCGCTGATAGATGTTCCAAAGTTCTACGAGAAACATGGGTTCAGCTCTGCACCTTTGAGGCCCTCGGCTTCCTTCTCCTCCAACGTAGTGTGTTTCAAAATAGGAAAACAACTCTCAGGGCAAATCATCGTCATCTGTTAGCCCAATAAAGCCATCAGTAACGTCGCTAACTGGGAGAAATGCTAGTGCATTTCAACCAGCCGAAACCAAACTGTCAAACCAAAGTGTCAATCAGTTATTTTATTTTTCACAGCAAAGGTGTCTATGGCAAGAGGCTTGTGGCAAAAACACCGGACATGGGCTTAAACAACAGAAATTTATTTTCTCAGTTTGGGAGGCTGGAAGTCCAAGATAAAGGTGCCTGCAAGGTCAGATTCTGGTGAGAGCTCTCTTCCTTTCTTGCCGATGGTCCCCTCTGCACCGTGTCTTCACAAGGACTTTCCTCAGTGCGTGCGTGTGTGTGTGTGTGTGGGAGAGGGAGGGAGGGAGAAGAGAGAGAGAGAGAGAGAGAGAGAGAAAGAGAGAGAGAGAGAGAGAGAGAGAGAGAGATCTCTTCTTTCCCTTCGTCTTACAAGGCCACCAGTCTTACTGGATCAGGACCCCACGTTTACAACAGCCTCGTTCAACCTTAATTACCCCTAAGAGCCCGAACTCCAGAGTCCACAGCATCCCATCCCTGCTGCCCCACTCAAATTCATGGCAAGCTCCCATGCAAAATACACTCATCCCATCCCAACAGCCCCCAAAGTCTTATTACCTCATACCAGCATCAACACTCTCATCTAAAGCCCAGAGTCTCACGTAAATATCATCTAAATCAGATGTGGGTGAAACTCAAGGTACAATTCACACTGAGGCAAAATTCCTTTCCGGATGTGAACCAGTGAAAGTAGACATGTTATGTGCATCCAAAATACAGCTGTGGGACAGGCACAGGGGAGGGATTCCTGCTCCAAAAGGGAGGAGAAAAAGGAAAGAAAGAAAGAAAGGGCGATGGGTCCTACGCAAGTCCAAAACCTAGTAAGGGGAATTTCATTAGACCTTAAGGCTCAAGAATAATCCCCTTTGGTTCAATACTCTGTGTCGCCTCCGTGGTACGCTGGGCTGGGGTTCAAGGCTCTGCGCTGAGGCCGTCTTGCCTGTTGAAACCGCGGCAGTGGCCCTGCTGACCTCTGAATTGCCGCTGGGGTCATTCTCTCTCTTGAAGAACAGAGTACGTTCCTACAAACAGCTCTCTCATCCCATCCCGGCAAATCCAAGATGTCCAACAGCCTGCCTTCACCTCGTCCTGTGTGGAAAGGCTGAGAATTTTCCAAATCTTCAAGTTCTGGTTCCTTTGTACTTAACAATTCCTTCTTCAATTCGTCCTCCCCTTTCTCGTTTTATTCTAAGCAGTCCCGACGAACCAAGCCACTCCTTCCAAACCACTTAGAAATCTCCTGGGGTAAATATCCAGTTTCACTGGCTTGCAAGTTTTATCTTCTACAAAACACCAGAACACACTTCAGCCACGTTCCCTGCCGCTTTATAACAAGAGTCACTTTCCTCCAGTTTCCAATAACATGCTCCTCACTCTGCCGAGACGTCACCAGAGATAGCCCTAACTTCTGTATTTCCAAGGTGTCCCTCAGAACTCCTCCAGCCTCTACCCAGGACCCAGCGCCAAAGCTGCTTCCACATCTTTGGGTATCTGTTCCAGCAGCACCCCACTTCTCAGTACTACAGTCTGTATTAGTCAGGGTTCTCCACACACGTACAGGAAAAGGGAGCGAGAGGAGGGAAACTGGCTTGTGCGGTAATGTTGGCTGAGAAGTCCCAAGGTCAGGGGGCCAGCACGGCCGTGTCCTTGGCTTGCAGACCCACACCTTCTCACTATGTGCTCCCATGGCCTCTCCTTGGTGTGTGCACGTGTTGGGGGGGGTTAGTGCGCGCGCGCGCGAGAGAGAGAGACAGAGAGAGAGCGTGCACGAGAGAGAGACAGAGAGAGAGAGAGAGACAGAGAGAGAGAGAGCACGTGCGCGAGAGAGCGCATGAGAGAGGGAGAGCGTGAGAAAGAGCAAGAGAGCACGCAAGAGAGAGCACGTGAGAGAGAGAGACAGAGAGAGACGGAGAGAGAGAGAGAGAGAGAGGGAGGGGGAGGGGGAGAGGGAGAGGGGGGAGGGGAGAGAGAGAGAGCTCCCTCCTCATTTTCTTAGAACGCTATCAATCCTATCGGATGAGGAGCCCACCGTTATGACAGCGTTAATTACCTCCTAAAAGCCCTGTCTCCAAAATACAGTAACCCTGGGTTAGGGTTTGAACATGTGAATTTGGGGGGCACACAATTCAGTCCATCGCAAGCTCTAAGGATTCCTTTTGAGAATCCTTTGAGAACGGGTGGATTTCTGCTAAAAAAATTATTGGGATTCATGTTATCTATTATAAAAACATACAGCGGTAATTTTGAGGAACATCTGTTAAGTTGCTTGGAGAACATCTACAACAGTGGATCACAAACTTTAGAACATAACAATCACCTGCACACCCATTAATCTGCAGATTTCTAGGCTTCCCTCCAGACCTGCTGAGTTAACCTAAGGGGCAAAAGCCCAGGAATCTCTATTTAAGTAAGTATTCCAGGTGACTTACAGGGAGGCGGCCCATGGACCACACGTGAGAAACAACGATGTGCAGGTTTGGAAGAGTTAATCCGCTTCTCACGATGAGCAATTCCTGGCTTCTCCTGGTCAGGGAGCTTTTCCTCCTCTGCACCCGTTTACGTTCACCATTCAGCTGGTAATTAGTCATATTCTGCCTGTGATACATCTTCTATTTTTGTCTCAAGGTATTTAAATCTTGACTTTTTAAATGAACTTTTTGAGTGTTGTCTTGCCGTCCAAAAGGGATTATAAACTCCTTGAAAGCAGAGACGCCCTGGCGTTGCTTCACAGCTGCAGGAGATTCAAGGACCGTGTACAAAGTAGGCACCAAACACACCTTATTGAATCACTTTGCTTTACAACTTTTAACTTCTTTTAACTACAAAAATAAAACATCTCGTCCCCCCACCCCCCGGCTTCTGTCCTGTTCTTCAGCAGGGAATCCATGCACCCGGGGAACAGAGGCAAGCTCTGCACTCGAGTTCCCCTCCAGATGTCACCTGAGCATAGGCTCTATGAAGTCACGTGCCCGGGAGGAACCTGGGAGGCAAGAGCGCCCGTGAGAAGCCAGGACGCGTGTGCCGCTCAGCCCTTCTTCACACGTCCCCTCGTCGGCCACGCTCATCGTCAACAGCTCTCTTCCTTCCCATCCCCTGAAACGCATTTTCCTTCCAAGTTCACGTCCACTGCTCGCCTGTTCTCCTCACTTTGCCTTCCTGCCTCCACCTGCCTCCTCACCAGCCTCCACTCCTTCTACTTGCTCTCCCTGCTCCTGAAGACAAAACTGACTAAGGTAAGTACAGCTGTACTGCTTTCAATTTTATACAGTAACACTGGTAGCAGAATGTTGCCACAGTTGCTGAGTGAATAAAGAAAAGCAGACACAGGTGGATTGGCTATATAAAACACTAGAGGGGCAAGGAGGCTGAGAAAGCCCACTGCACTGTGACAGGAGGATGACTCTGGTCGTCCCACGACCTGTGGCTTTGGGGACATATCAAGGGGCAGAGCCCAGCTTAATGGGCAGGAGCGTGAGTGGGAGACGGGAAGTGGAGAGAATAAAGATGAACTAATGGAAACAAACCCAATTCAGCTCGTGTCGTTTCAAGGTCAGGTGCATGCCAGGCCCTGGGGGTACCACGATGACTCAGTTCCCTCCCCGCAGGCCCCCGAGATTCGGGGGCCAGACGGAGCCCTGGCGTGACAACCACCGCGGGCCCTGAGGGACACGGCGACGGGCAAGACTCCACAGGGAGGCGGCAGCACCTTCGGGCTGGCAGGTCCTGCTGGCGGGGACACGCAGGCCATGCCAGTCACCAGGTGGGGGCCCCGGGCTAGCACACACGGTACCAACAAAAAGATCACAGTTCCTTCCCTCGAGGCTCCCAGAGAGAAGTACGCAGAGAGCACCTGGACACACCACCGAGTCAGGAAGACCAGTCTAGGAGGGTTTCTGGAAGGCAGGGGTGGTTCACCATGCCAAAATCTCTACGGGTGAACAAGCAGTTTTCCTTGGAGGTCGGCTACAAAGCAGTTAACGGTGGATTAGAGAGGAGCAGAAGCAAGGTGCTAGCGGGAGGCTGGGGGGCAGGCTGAAGGTCTGACAACTCCAGTTCTATCGTTCCCTCTGGGGGGTGGAGACAGCACCTCACTACTACTTTCCGATGGCCTCCACCAGCACACGAAGGTCCTCAGTGAACACCTGATGAGTAACCGACAGAGGAAGTCGCCATTCCCAGAAGGCCTATGCCAGCTTGCCCCGACTGGAGCCCGCGCTGCCTCTACAGACCCGGACACACTGAAGCCGTACAAAACGCTGTTAAAAGCCCATCAGAAAGTACATTAAGAGAGTCATTAACTTTAACGGGATTTTGGAAATGGAGCAGCTTCAGGGATGCTCCTCGCCAGCCCAGACAGGCTCACGTTTCATCCACAGGCTCCCCCTCCGCACAGTGCGCCAGGAAGGCTATTCCACAACCACACCCCACAGGGCTTCAGTGCCTCCGGGGGAGGGGGCCCCACCTGATCTGCCATCTGTCCGCGGGTCCATGATGACGAACTCGGGCCGCAACTTGCTGATGCGCCTCCCCTTAAGGATGGGCACGAGCCCGCCCAGGTGCTCCAGGTAGAGCGTGTAGCAGGGGCCGCCCACCTCGGGGTCGTCCTCTGTGCGCTTCATGGTGCAGTGCAGACGCTCGCTGCCGGTCGACGGGTAGCTGACGAAGTCTCGCATGTTGCTGGGGTCTGGAATTGGGGGCTGGAGGCAGGACACAGAAGGAAGCGAGTGTGGGCACCACTGATACTCTGCACTGGCTGCAGCTCAGGAAGGGTTAACTATGTGCCGTGAAACAGGGACTCGCAGCGCTGGGTGTGTGTCAGAATGCCAGCGGTTAGGACTCGGCGCTTTCACTGCTGGGGCCCGGGTTCAACCCCTGGTCAGGGAACCGAGATCCCACAAGCTGCATGGTATGACCAAAGAATAAAAAAAGAATCTCCTGGGGGCTTTTAAAAAATACCTAAGCCAGGATCCCACCTCAGACAACGAAACTGGAATCTCCAGGGGATAAGCCTGGGCATGTGCATTTTCTAAAAACTCCCCCAGGTGATTCCAACGTGCAGCCAGGGTGGAGAATCCACTATTGCAAAACCAAGATTGTAAACCAACTAGAAAAAAAACATCATAACAGGTTCTAAAACTCTGACGTTTTAGAAAAAAAGTAACCAACAAGCCAATCTGATACTTAGAAGCAAAGATAAAAAACAAAAAAGAGAATACAGAAAAGAACCTAAGGTGCAGAGGGCCAGAGGCTAAGGAGGAAACCCACCCTTGAACAGCAACTGGCAGCTATGTTCCACACACTCCCACTGAGAACAGACTAGTTTCTGGGTTACAACCCGTATAGAGGACAGCTGACAGTGAGTGCTGGCAGCGGTCAGCTTCCTCAGCACAGTGGTGAGGAAGGCAGGCCCTAGGACTGAACTGGGCTCAATCCCGACCATTTTCGTAACTATCGATGGAGCGAGTTACCTGACTTCTAGGAACATGTTTCCCGCTGTCTCATGTGGGAACAATGGCAGCATCTGCCCGCAAGTCAGGACTGAACGGACGGACTGACCGTCGGGAGGCTACGGCAGTCAGGCTCGGAATACTGCCTTTACCACAAGAAAGCTCACGTCCATCACACAAGGCGAGTCCCCCATGGACACTAACGCTAGGGACAGACAGCACACAGGGAGGACCACGGCAGAACTCTGGGGAGCCGCACCACTTCTGTGGTCCTGCTCTGGGCCTCTCGCCCATCTCCCTGACTCCGCCCTCCTCCCGGCGGTCCTTCCGGGGCAGGCAGGCAGCCAGCAGGGTGAAGAAGGAGCAGGGGGAAGGCTTTACCTTGATGGTGGGGATGAAGGCAGTGGAGAGGTAGGAGCAAAGGCGGGGGGGCAGGGTCAGCTTGCTGACATCCTTGTCCTCTCGCAGGGCGCTGGCAATGGCCTGCTGGCACAGCAGCTGCAGGCTGGACACCCGGTGCTCCACACGCACCACGTACAGGGCCGGTCCTGACGCCATCAGCAGCCGAGAGTCCCGGTGTCCCCAGCAGATGGAGATGATGGGGCGCTGCCGGGAAGGGAAGGGAGACTGTGTGTAAGCTTCTGCTCTTGTGAAAAGCAAAGAAAGATCACGCTCTCTGTGTCGAGCGAAATAAAATGATCTAACAGATTTTTAGAATGTTGGTTTTAAAAAGCACAGACGAGGATATTAAATCCTACATTATAAAAAGTCGGCATTTTCAGCCTTTCCCTGGTGGTGCAGTGGTTAAGAATCCACCTGCCAATGCAGGGCACACGGGTTTGAGCCCCGATCCGGGAAGATCCCACATGCCGTGGAGCAACTAAGCCCGTGCGCCACAACTACTGAGCCTGCGCTCTAGAACCCGCGAGCCACAACTACTGAGCCTGCGCACCCAGAGCCCGTGCTCCGCAACAAGAGAAGCCACCGCAATGAGAAGCCTGTGCACCGCAACAAAGAGCAGCCCCTGCTCGTTGCAACTAGAGAAAGCCCGCGCGCAGCAACGAAGATCCAACGCAGCCAAAAATAAAATTAATTAATTAAGGAAAAAAAAAGTCGGTATTTTCATTGAAAAGTAGTTAGATCCTCAGGCCAGAGCACAAAGCACCGGAATAGTGTTACCAAGTTCTTTTACATGTATTATCTCATTTAATTTGGTGACATAAAACCTAACCTAGCTCCATATAATGACATCTCTGCCAGGAGATGCAAACAGCCTGCGGTACACAGTAACCCGTATTCCTTACTGAGGCTCTGGCTACCTGGATCCTCAAGTAACAGGGGTAGTTTCCAAGGCTTGGAGAGGTAGACCAGATGGCCCTTCCCTTTTGTCCCTATAAGGAACATTTCAGAGTCAGATCAACATTGGATTTGAGTCACAAGTTCATGACCCAGGGAATAATACAAGTCTCATACTTTCTCATGAGTCAAAAGGGGGCTGTGAGGATTAAAGGAGATGAAAGAAATCAGAGTGCTTCTGGGACTCATCACAGGTGATAACCCACAGGTATTCAATCACTGTTATTCTCAGCCATCCTTGAGCCGATGGGGCAGGAAAGGGGAGAGAGAGGGACACAGTTCCTGTGGCAGCTGCTCTAGGGGTTTGTGGCCATTATTGGCTTTGAAGAGGCAGGCTGGAATCCAAATATGCAAGTTAGAAACTGGCTGCACTGGGAAAAAGACTCCGAAGCTCAGGGGCGCCATCTAGGAAAGGTCAGCCCAGGAAGAGGCGGAGGGTCTCGACGGAGAAGCAGTGAGAGGATTCGCTCACTCTGGTCCAGACAGGTGGAGTTCCAATTTAATGAAGTCAAGATCAGAAGTGGGGATGCCAGATCTTTTATAGGAAACAGGAAGAGAAGTTTCACAACACTTTAGTGACAGGCATCAAGATAAAAGAAACACATGAAGACACTTGCTTAAAATAGCCTCCAGGGTCAGCTAATCCTGGCTTCGAATTCAAAACAAAAATGCAAGGCTGAAGATAACTTCACTTCCATCATGGCGAGGCCGCGCGCAGCCGCAGGGTAGGACCACAGCCGCAGTCCCCTGGAGGAGGGTCACAGGGCCTGGAGCTCAGTCTGGGGGCTTCAGAGTACTTCCAAGAAGGGCCTCCTTATAAAAGGATCCCTCACAGAGGGTAGATCCCCACAGAGGAAACTGTTAGGTTAGAGCAAGACATAATCACTGCCGAAGACACGGCAGACGACACATAAAAAATATACGAAGAGAGTTTCTTCAGTATGACCGACCCCCCCGTAAGCGCAGTTTAGGACAAAGCTCTATTGGTAGCATAATCATGCTTGATCTTAAAGCTGCAAATTGCCCTGCCAACCCCCAAGTCTCCGAAGATAATACTTACAACCTACAGCTCAAATCATGAAGAACCGTTTCCAATTAGCACAATCTGACTCGGTTGGAACTGGCTGCAAAAATACCAGACACTTCTTTCTTCCAATTTTCCATGAGTTTTGAATCCATCTACCTGATGTCCCAGTGGTCACAATGCAAGAACACATATATTCATCCTCTCTTCCCCTCCCTCCTCCTGGTTTGCTTTTCACAGTAATTACCTCTGTGTTAACAGCTGATTACATGTTTTGGGAGGGTCTTCTCTAAGATTATCATTATGATAAGTATGCTATAGCTTTGTAAAAAGGAATTTAAACCACTTTATAGACTTTCAAGTCTATAAACAGATAAAGATCCTATCTGTTATAATTACAGGTATAATCACTACCCATCTTAACAAAAATTAACAATCAGGTCTTAAAAACTAACTACATTCCAGTTGCACATTAAGGTATCTTAATAAGCACCCGTATTATCTCATTTAATCCTCTCAACTCTGCCACACAGGCATCATTATTCCCAGTTAACATATGTGGAAACTGAGACTAAGAGAGCTCCGTAACTCACAGCTGATCAGCAGGAGAGCACATTCTCACCCATCCCCCAACCCCGCTGCTTATGCTCATCTTACTACAACGCGCTGCCTCTCTGTCAACCACAAATACAGTCACGAACCCCAATTCTCCCCACAGTTCTCCCCTTAATCCGCTTGGTCAAGGCTATTTTACTCCCAAACAGACCCAACAACGGATGTGTAGAAAAGGCAACAGATAAGAGGAGAAACGAGCTGCATAAACCACGAGGGGACAATGACCGGAATAACTCGTTGTGGCAGAAAAGAGCCCCCCCCCGGTCACATGGGCCCGCGCTCGGCGGTAACCCAGCCACGCGGCGCTGCCGGGTGAGCGCGAAGCAGCAGAAGGTGGAGGAAGGGCTGTGCCCTCCACACCCGGCATCGCGAAATGAGGAAAACTGAGAATTCTCAGCAAGGAGGAGTGAAAGGACTGAAAACTAGACCCGGGAAAAAAGAACTGGAATGATTTGGCCTGGAGAAGTGATGCCTGCAGGGTCTCAAAGGACCTGTTATCTGGAGCAAGGTGACCAGGAAACCCCCTTTTCTAAGAGCAGGACAAGACCACTACCACTAGGAATTTATAGTACAGTACAGTACGGTACAGCATTCACTTACTTGCCCAAGTCAGTGATGATTTATTTATTTCAGCAAAGGGGGAAATCACACTCATTGAATTTATTTTTACAGCATATCCCCCACATAAGATAATAAAGTAGCAAAATAAATACTGGTGCCTTTGCCATAATAAATCGTAAAGCTGTATTAGAAAAGTAAGGAAAAATTTACAACTAGTGAAAGCTGATACTCTTGTCTGAAGATGCTGAGGTATCACTGACATGGGGAAGTTGACTGTCATAGTTACCATTGAGTCTGAGGCCAGTAAGTAGGGCCATGACCTCTCAGGATCCCTGTAAGTCCTGTAAGCCCGTAGGAAGTCCTACTACCTGGGATCCATGCACAGCATGGTGATTACAGTTAACAATACTGTACAAATACCTAGAAGTTACTAAGAGAGAAGACCTTATATGTTCTCACCACAGAAAAGAAATGGTAATTATGTGACATGAGGGAGGTGAGAGCTAACTTCATGGCAGTAATCATACTGCCATACACACGTATAGCAAATCCAGACGTCGTAGACCTCAAACTTACAAAGTGTCCATATCAAATATATCTTAATAAAACTGGAAATAAATAAATAAGAAAATTAACAACACAACAAAATCCTTTTATACCTTGCTTATACTTCTACAGTTTTTTACATGTCATCTTACTTTTTACAAGTCTCATTTCCTGCCGGTGCTCATCTTCCTGTGCTGTTTACTGGCGCTCCAGCCTGCAAAGCCCTCAGTACAAGCTTGCCGTTTTCTCAGAAAGGACAGGAATCAAGGCGGTGGTAAACACACGTGCCCGCAGACACAGGGTAGGGGCGTCCCGATTCAGCAGCCCCGGCCCCTGGGACCCGTCGCTGCAGGTAGAACAGGAATCCCCTGCTCACTGCCCCCGGTAGAGCGCGTCCAAGCTCATCTTCCCCAGGCACATCCCACCCACCAGGATTAGCTGCAGCGGAAGAGAACGGTGTCAAACATTCTCTTCCAGCGAACCTGGGAACACGCGAGGGTGCACACAGACGCGACTCCTGCAGATGAATGTTTTTGTTTTTGAACAGCTGCCGTCTGCTAGGGAGAAACTCAGCTGTAAATGTGTGGACTTCATCGCTTTCTCAAATTGCACAAAATGACTATTTTTAGAACCGATGGCTAGAACTTAATTTGTGTAGGTATTCGGCACGTAAATCTAAGGCAGAAGGGCAAGACGACGAGCTGCATTTCGGGGAGTATCCGTGTGGCGGGAACCTGGTGCTTTGGTGAGTTTGCTGGCCTGATGCCAGGTGTCCCTGGGCCGGAGAGGTACGAGAGGAGCGGCCAATGGACAGTCAGGCTGTCCCTCTCTCTGTGTCAGACGCCAGCTACTTACGAGGAAAGCAGGTTAGTCTGCTCACCCTAGTTCCGCTGCCACAGCATCATGGAAGGTTAACGGCCTGTTTCAACCCCTTATGCACGCAAAGAGACGCTAAATACCTCACGACCTCATCTCCTGCTGCTACACGATCCGTGCCATGCATCCGTCCAATCACGTACTCGCCTCCTGAGCTGTCAATCGGTCAGTCAGTAAATCCCTGTCAAATGTGTGCAGTGGGCCAGACACATGCTGGGCGTTTGGGGATTGACACGGAATAAAAGAAGCTCCCTGCCTTCACGGAGCTGACGCTCTGAGGGGGGACGGGGAGAGAGAAGTGCCTCAGGCTCTGTGACAGGGACGGACTACCTGATGGTGTCAGCTAGTGAAGAATGCTACGAGGTAACAACGGTAGGATAAGGGGCTAGAGGCAGAGCAACGGGATCGTTTCAGACAGGGGAGCAGAGAAAGCTTCCGTGCAGGAAGTTTCAGCAGAGCCTGAGATGAGTGAGTTGGTGACGCTTGTGGCCGGACCTGAAAGCCTGCTCACCACACCATCGTCTGTGTGCAGCAGTGCGCTGCGTGGAGTCCTCGAAAAATTTAAAAGGGAATAAAAAGCGGGGTGTCCTTTCCATGTTAAAGATAAGCTATTCAAGCAGGATTAGAGTCAAGAGACAACAAAAGGGTCAAACCAGCTACACTGGCCCAAGAGAGAGAAAAAGAGGCCATCCAGGTACGCAGCTGCTGGCTGATGGAGCCCCGGGATGAGGAGTGAGAACCCCGGAATGTCAGAGGGGTCTCCTGTCTCCCAATTGCTTTCCCTCCTTTCTGAGCTCCCCTAGGAAGAAGGTGGGGATCTCTGTCTTAGAGGAAATGCACTTCAAATGTTTCACAGTCCCTGGTAGAAGGGGGTGTTTAATGTTTGTACAGGCGAGTACACAGGAGGAAAGCCTTCCAGCAGAGTTCACTTTTAAATAGACCGAGGTGGTGACTGTTCACCGTAAAACTGTGTTGGCTGGAGCCATGGACAATTTTGAATATTAAGTTACAATGATCTGGCCACCAACTAAGCTGCAGTAATAAAAGCTAGCTCAGGATTCAGTCGCCCAAATCTCCGTTGTGAAAGAACATGCCGTTGTTGTATTTTATAAGCATACAGCCCAGAAGGGACTTTCTCAGCTACTTACAGCAAACAATGGGAAAAACACACCTGTGGCAGCTTTGAGAGAACAGGTGCAATTAATTCTCAATTAAAAAAAAGGCAAAAATAGTTTTGCTAAAGAATTCCCCTTCAAGAGCCTGGGAGTCTATGACCGTAAATGCGCTCCGTCACTTGGTTTTTCGGTTCCCACACCTACCATCTTCCTCTTTTAATTTTTTACCCAAATATCTTACATCAACACCTGAACCTTACAGAATATAAGGCAACTCCACCAACTTGCCTTTATTGCAAAAAAAGTTCATAAAGCTAAAACACACACACAAACCAACCAACCCACCCAAAAAACCCAACCATCCAACCAAATAAAAAACACACAGACCTGAATTACCGAAGCCTGTGAACTTCCGTCAGTGGTGCTAACCCTCAAAATCTGTGGTCAAAGGATCAGATACGCAATTACATGTAGATGGTTACAGATAGCACCTAGTGTGATCAACTCTAGACTTTTAAATTATGACAGGAAGGAAAAGAAAATAAATTACAGTGTATTTCCTTCTGGGAGCTTCAGCCACAGGCATTGCTGTTGTGAGTAACTCAGGAGAATCAGTTTTAAAATGAGGCTGCCGCCAGTTTGTGCTGGGCAACGGCTTTGTACGCGATAACCTACAATCTCATTAACTTGGAAATAAGTTATCCGATCTAAACTGCATTTAGTTCTTTTTATAAACAGCCCAGTAAATTGCCTAACTTCCTTCCTGCTATAAAGACGTTCCTGCCTTTGGACAACTTGAATGGCACAGTACAGACATGTGATTCTAGAATCATTACAGACGACAGTTAAGTTGGTGCTACATATAAGCAGTACTGTACTTGGTTTTTAGTAGCATCGTTATTTAACTTTATATTATTGAGGCGATTTTTCCAATGGCTGAAACAGACCCTCAAATGAAAAAAGAGTCAACAATTTATTAAAATGCTGAGACACTGTGTGAATAGCTTTCTCCAAAGGAAGGTGAGCCAAGCCCCTCTCTTATCCCTGAGCCTCAAATGGTTTAAATTCAGGACCTATGTTAATTTCATGGGATAGCTGATGAGAACTTTTGCAATGGTTAAGGCTGTCAAGCTTCTACTACATTCTAAGCACAGTGAAGGTCAGAAAAATGAACAAACCGTGGCCTTTGACTTTAAGAAAATAAGGCAAATAAACAGAAAAGTGTAACACATGCCAGAGGTATTAAGCAATGCCCTGGCAGTAAGGTAACAATTACTGTGTGAACAAGGTAATCTCTCCTTCAATCCCAAATCCATAGGGACTCCAGTATCTACCTTTATTTTGCCACACACCTTGGCCTCATGCTAACGGCCTCAACTCTGCTCCACTTGAGCTCTTCCTGGGTTCGCCTCATCACCTAGAACTACTTCACTCCTAAAATAGGAATCTGCATTTCCTATCCAAGCACAGCTTCCCATCCTGTGTTTATCACTTCTTCCTGAACATGCCTTATTACGACTTTATATTACTTGCCAGTCTCAGGTCATAGAGCAGATGCTACCCACCAAGGTTCCCTGGCTGCCCATTTCTATACCATCCTTCGCAGTTCCCTGAATTCCTTCCAGTTTTGGTCTCTCTGCTACATGAATCTCTCCAGTTCCTCATTTCAGGCAGCCTGTACCACTTCTGCCTCTCGGGGCTGCAGAGGCGGCCTGGGCAACGTTGACTCTCACTTTAAAGCCACGCTGTCCTGCTCTGGCCGGGGCTTGATTTCAGCTTGTTACCTTGAAGGGCTCCTGCATCGCATTCTATGCACTAGCACGCAGAGCTCTGCGCTCAGGGCCAGCTGCGTAGGAGCCCCTCAAAATATGTTTGCTGGGTGCTTGAACAAACGAACAAACAAATACGCTTATTTGCCCACAGAACATATTACACTGTCAAAAGATACATTTAAATCCTATGACAACTCAGCAACAAAAAAAACTAGCAATCCAATTAGGAAATGGGCAAGGGTCTTGAACTGACATTTTTCCAAGGAAGATATACAAACGGCCAACAAGTACAGGAAAAGATGCTCAACATAACTAATCCTCAGGGATATACAAATCAAAACCACCACGAGATAACACCTCATGCCCACCTGGACGGCTATCATCAAAAAACCAGAAAATAACAAGTGCTGGCGAGGGCGTGGAGAAGCTGGAATCTTTGTGCACTGCTGGGGCGAACGTAAGATGGTGCAGCCACCATGAAACAGTATGGCAGCTCTTCAAAAAGTCTGACACAGAATTACCATATAGCCTAGCAATTCGACTTCTGGGCATTTATCCAAAAGGACTGAAAGCAGCAACTCAAAGAGATATTTGTATATCCCTGTTCACAGCAGCATTATTCGTAACAGCCAAAAGCTGGAAGGAAACCAAACGTCCACTGATGGATGAATGGATAAACAAGACGGAGTGCACACGTACAATGGCATATTATTCAGCCTTAAAAAGGAATGAAATTCTGACACAGGCTACGATGTGGATGAACCTCGAGGACATTCTGCTAAGTGAAGTAAGCCAGACACAAAAAGACACACACTGTATGGTTCCACTTATATGAGGTACGTAGAACAGTCAAATTCAGAGAAACAAGAAGGTATAGATAGTTTCGGTTTTGCAAAGATGAAAAAATTCTGGAGATTGGTTACAAAATAATGTAGCACACTTAAAAATGGTTAAGACAGGAAATTTTATGTGTATTTTACTACAATTAAAAAAAAGATACATTTAAATAATTAATGCCTGCACCTAATTACAAATTTCCCCAAACCTGGTATACCTGTCTCTCTGATGAGCTGGGTAAGGTTAGGACATAAGTCCCTAGTTTATTGTCACCCCCATCAACCATCAACTCGCTCTCAGACTCCACTCCACTCCACTCCACTGTAGTGGAATTCTGCCTCCACCATAACTGATCCAGACCAGAAACGAGGCAGCCTAAAGCTTTCTGGGAGATAAAAACAAATAGAGAGGGGCCCACGTGTGCACACTTTCTTAAACACCTTTAAGCTTTTTTACTAACTGTTTAACAATAATTTAGTTTAACTGTAAAAGTACGTTACTGGCATAACAAACAAAATCAGAGTAAATAAATGTAAATCCAGCATTTACTTCTCTGCGAGTTTCTGATTTTTACTTCAGAATGATGATAAACACCAGCTCGCTCTGCTTACTCAGTGTGCACTCGTCTGGGAATGGAAATGGGTGTATTTTGGTTAACAGGCAAAAACTTCTTTTTCCCTTACTTCTTCTGGTCTATACCCCATAATTTAATTCAGGTCAACAAAAGATTAAAATCTGTCAAAGATAATCACAGTGAGTAGAATCAGCTCACGAGCATTTAACGGAGGGTGGGTGCAAACTAACACATCAGAGGCACGGCCGGGTGCCTGGCACACATCCTTACTTGCACAAGCGTGTCCAGTGTAAAGATGTGCTCCCCGCGAACATTGTAGAACTTGACCATGGCACTCTTCAGAAGAGGGCCATTGGGAAGGTCACCGAGCTGGGTGGGGCGCTCCATGCCAGCGACTGCCAGGAGGTCTCCCTGCGTGCACCACTGGGCCACCACCTCTGAAATCAGAAAGAGGAAAACTGTCAGCACGAGGGTGGGACCCTTGCTTCCCTGCAAAGATGCTCTGGCTCGGTCAGAGTCTGAATTCATGACTGAATTATTTTTCCTTGAAAGATAACAGAGTGTGCACCCCAAGATATGCCACATTGGCATGAGAATTACGTAGAGCTGAAGGCGATGGAGAAGAAGCAGATAGAAGAAAAGCTCTCTCCCTTCCCCCTACTTGCCTAAAAGCAGGACATAAATCTGTGAAGGTGTCTACCCATCCCCCACCAGGAAGGACAGAAATGAACCACTGGAGACAACGCTAGACCATTATCAACACCAGAGGAATCTGCATAACAAACTTTACTAACTGGCCCTTATCTTCCGTTAGCTCCCCCATATAATTACCTGCCCACAATGTGCTGTCCTAGAAACTTCAAGTCTTCTCCTTGTCACTTCTCCAAAAAATGTATTGTTCTTTTGTTAACATGCTATCTAAACCCTCTGAGCTACTCATCTCTGTGCTTCCACAGGTAAACACAGTGCAGGTGTTGTTAAGCTTCTGCGTGTTTTTCTCTGGTCAATCAGTTTTTTGTCAGTCTAACTTACAGGGCCTGGTCTGAGAGCCTAAGATGGGTAGAGGGGAAATAGCCTTTTTCCCCCCTCCCCGCTACATCCTCAAGAAAGAGGAAAGTCACAATAAAGGGTAAAAACCCCAAATGAGGTGAAGCAGTTTACAGTTCACTGTGTGATAAACAGAATTCCCCGAAGCTGGGATACTCAGCAGATCTTTCTTCAAGGCAGAACTTCCTCAGCAAACGTCAGCAAGGCAAAGTCCCCCCAACCCCACGAGTCTGCAGTGAAAATGGAGTGGGCAGGGGTGGGAAGGAAGGCTGGCCGTGGAGACCACGAGGGGTCCAGCACTGTAAGCTCTTGTGCACATGACACAGATTACCGTGTTGGTGACAAGCTGGGGAATACCAGGAGTCACCTTTCTTTGCTGGAAAAGTTCTCTGATGATGTTTCTTCGAGACAGTAAAAAAGAAATACTAGACCCTTCTGCTCTACAGATCTCCCTTGGCTTACAACAGGGTTACATCTGGATAAACCCATGGTAAGTTGGAAATGCATTTAATACACCTAACCTTCCGAACACCATAGCTTAGCCTCACCCACCTTAAACATGCTCAGAACACCGACATTAGCCTACAGTTGGGCAAAATCATCCAACACAAAGCCTATTTTATAATTAAGTGTTGAATATCTCACGTAATTCACTGAATACTGTACCGAAAGTGAAAAACAAAGTGTCTGGGTACAGAGTGGTTTTAAATGTATCGGGTTTTGACCCTCGTGATCGCGGGGCTGCCTGGGAGCTCCGCTCGCTGCCGCTGCCCAGCATCACGAGAGAGGATGGGATTGCAAGTCACTAGCCTGGGAAAAGATCCAGATTCAAAATTCAAAATACGGTTTCTACCAAAGGCATATCGCTTTTGCACCGTCATAAAGTTGAAAAACCCCAGGTTGAACCACGATAAGTCAGGGACCGTCTGCACCTTGCGAGTCAAACGACCGACCTGTCCGTGATGGGACAGGTTACCGCAGGTGGAAGAAGCTGCGGTGAGCCATCTTTGACGGCACCTGGCGACCTGTCCCAGTATGTACTAACATATCCCATAAAGCGGTGGACAAAAATAAACAAATTTTCAAAAAACGACTGCTGTCCATACCACACGTAAGACTGAAATATTCTGAAACCAAGACAGAAGAGAGAAACTGCCTACACGCAGCACCTACTGGATGACACCAATCTACTGAAACATCACCTAACTTTCTGAAACTGGGAAGACAGTGCAAAAGCATCTCGTGTCACGAGGGCATAAATGATTGAAAATATTTTGAGATTAGACTGAGATTTCTAGTTAGGTCATCACAAGAATGCTAAATTTGCCTGTATTTTTAGGATAAAACTCAAGTCAAGAACTTTCACATTCGGGAGGGGTACTTTGGGTCGCCTCCCCAAGTCACCTCACCTTCATGTTCCCAATCCTCTCATGCCCATTGTGGGACTGTGTTAGAAGGGCTGCTCCAATATAATTTAGTTTGATAGAGAACAAAAGAATACATCCAAGGAATAAAAAGTAAAGTTTCCATAGGTAGTTTCCAAGATGGTGAAAAATTTGAAAAACTCACCCTACAAAGAATACAAAGGAACTGAGTGGTAATTATGATATTTTCGGTCAGACACTTGGTAGAGAACGAAGTTCAGGACGGCAGAACTAGAGGCAGGTACTGATGCAATTAATAAACTTGGTTAAAAGGTTTAAAAACAGAATTTTAGAAGAACAAAAGTAGAGCTTGGATCACTAAATATATGAGAGAATTTATGATGACTACCTTTTTGTTTTAGCTCCATGAAAGACAGAAAATTCAGAAAAGAATTTACAGAAAAGTCCAAGGAATTTAAGTTCATCATCATCGTAAAAAGAAACTTACTCAGCTCCTAACGGGTCCATTTGTGATAATAAAGAAGGACGTCTACATGTCCCTCCGGAATTTATAGGCTAAATAATTCCTTACAATTATAGTTTTGAAACAGCAAATGGGACACTTAAAAGAGGGAGTTTAACTTGTTGCCAAGAATATCCAATAGTTCTGAAACAGAATTAAGTGCTTGTGGGGTGTGCAGGCAGGGACGATGCATTCCCGCCAATCAACAGTTAAGTATGTGGACTTGATTCTCCATATCCCTGGCATTCCTGAACAATTCAGACAAGAAGCAACATGGCCAGGACTCTGGTCTGATGGCCAGTCTCGAAGGACAGCAGCTGAACTGAAGGTTCCGGTTTGCCTCCCCACCGCCGGGCCCCGCAATGGCTCCCATTCAGATTATAGCAGGTCCCTTAACCTCGAGGACCAGAAGTAGCCCTGGAATTTCTACACTGCACCATTCAACCCTGAAGAGACAGAACTGTTTTTCCAAAGAACTCCTCAGAGGCACCACCTCAACGGTATTCCTGAATTGCAAAATTCAGAACACTGCGAATGCTTACGGGTGCCTGTCTTGCCTTGAGATAGCATTTCATTAACGTCCCTCAGGAAGGCATCAGCCCCTGACTGCTGACCTTCACACCGAGGCCTCGGCTGTCTTGTGTGTCACCTGCTGCCGCAGGCACGGCAGGTGCTGCCGCCCAACACCCGCAGTGCTGGCTGCAGGCAAGCGGCCCACACCCGAGAGGATCGCTCCTGCCGTGGGGGGAGAAGGGCAGGTGAAGACAAAGGGGACTGTCAGGAATCCCTCCTCAAGGTGAGACTAGATAGGAATCGACTTGTCGGCTAAGCAGAGGAGTGAACAGACTCCATTAAGCCTGGAAGAGGCCACTGCAGAGGCCGGGGGTCAACAGGCCAGGCCATGACGCCCAGCTCGGAAGGCTGGCCGCTCGGGCTGATCCGTACCTTTCAGCCCCGACTGGATGACAGTAGGAGACAAGTCGTCATAGTTGTTCATCAAGCTGATGTCTCCTGAGGTGAAGCTGACGGTGAGCAGCGGCTTGATGCTCTGTACTGGGATGGGATACGCCGCCGGACCATCTGCGGGGACAGAAGTGCCGAGTGAAAACGAGGCAACAAGCACGTGACCGGAATCCAGGCCCGCGTGCTGCAATCCTGCGGAGGGCCTCGGAACTGCCCAACAGCGTAGACCAGACTCTGGGCTGGGACATCACCAAGTAAGGCAGTGCTGCACAGCACTCAGGAACTACACGGAGCCCCCTGGAATGAGAGGCGCTGGGGGCCGAAGCCCCGAGGGCACCGAGCAGGGCTCCCTGGGCTCTGTACGCCGTGCTGAGAGCGTGCATGCAGAGTTTATTAACCCCTGTGGTCACGGGTTTACATGGTTCTGATGATGTGCAAACGTAAATTATTTTAATGTCACGTAACGTGTAAGGATGGTGCGAAGGATGAAAACATTTTCTTAATCCTGGTCCAATGTACAGAGAAAAGCTGCCTTTCAACACTGAGCACACTTTCACTGAACATTATAGGAAGCGAGCAGCCACCGTGAGCTCTCTGCTTTTACCAGAAGAGACCCCACACCTGGAGAGAAGGCCAAGGTCGGATGTGGCTCACACCCAGCACACGGCCAGCAGAGGGGAACCCTGCCTCGTGCGTGCGAGGAGACTGTGCATTAAGGCAGGAGCCGTGAGGGGTGACGCTCTGTATTCTCCCACCCAGGGCGGGCCAGCCTGATCTCTGCTCGCTCAGCCCCGCCTGCGGAGGATCCCCAGTTATGACTCTCCTTTGCTTCACTTTTAAGATGCTGCAGGTACCTACCTCTGTGCTCAAATTCCCTAGGCCACCAAGAAACACCCTGCTCTATCTGAATGGTAAATCCCAGTCATCCTCCAAACTGGCCTCTGCTTCTGAAGAGGGCAACAGGTTAGCGTAGTAGCCAGGAACTGCGTTCTGCTCCGAGACTTACTCTGGACTTGCTTTAGCAACTTGGTCTCTGGATCTTGTTTCTTCCCCTAATAAATGTGGATAAGCAAATATGCGTTCAATCTAGCAAAGTTCTGTTTTAAAAGGATGCCGAGTCCAAGGCTGAAAGACACTGGCTTCATCGCCACGAGGCGGAGGATGGATCAGCACTTCGCTCAAGGCTGGGGCCCCACGAGGTGATGGATTTCCAGGAGCGAAGAACGCTCTCCCTCCCGACACCCACCAATCCTGAAACACTACCGCCAATCGACACTTTTTTCACAGGGTCTGAAACAACCTTTCATTACCCGTCTGAACACTGCCTTCTCCCTAACTGCACGAATGGCGATGTGTATGTGTACGTCTCTGGGAAGCATGACACTTTATCACGTCTGGGACAAGAGGGAGAAGACTCCAAGTACCAGTGAGGGCAGATGCTGATGGGGGAGAAAGTTAAAAATACTCTCCCTGGACCAGCCCTTCACAGGCTGAACATGCCCACAGTCACAGGGAAGGGTAGACACTGTCCAGCGTGTGCCTTTAGCCCATTAAGGGCACTCAGCCAGCGGTGTGAGCACAGCTGCCCGGAAGTCCCGCAGCAGGTGACCACGGGGAGTCTTTTCCTTCCACTATTCGTAACATATTCTCCTTTTAAAAAAAGAGGTTGGAGCAGGGGATGGGACACTGGGGAAGAGCCAGAGCCCTAAGTGGGCCAGTGCTGAGGGCTGACGTTGGTGATGGCCAGCGTCGACACCAAAGGCTTTTGCTTTGAGGGCTAAGACACACTGCAAGGGGTGAAGGAAGCTGGAACCTGAAATTATCCCCACCAAGGGTCTGAAACAATCTTTCATTACTGGTCCAAATGTTAAAAAACTCCGACATCATCTACTCTAATCTAACGTCACTGTGAGGCTTGGGGGCGGGGGGTGAGGGCGGCAGGTTCACCTGAACTGAGGAAGCCCAGACCTTCTGCCTGAAATAAAAAAGACAGGGGCATGGATACCAGCCCAGTGTACTGGCCTTCACTACGGGCAGAGCTAATCCTTTCCCCACACAACTAAAGCTACGGGCTTTAATAACGTTAGGGATTTGAAACACCACAGATTAGGGTATAAGAATAATGGCACAGCATTTCTCATCTTCAGCTCTCTCTACTCTCACTAAGCAGCGAAGTCCCACGACACCCCAGGGACATGGAAACGGCCATAAGTCTTCTTTTATATCTAGGAAAACCTAAGCCAATGGAGCTTCATCAACCTGACCAGTGATTCTGCAAAAAGGGATGGCAGAGAGAAGACGGTCCAACCAAGAACGGAGGTTAGGCCAGTTCTGCCTTGCACTTCCGTTGAGAACCCTGCCCAGTAGGCTAGGGAGCCGTGCGCACGGCGGGCCTGTCCCTTCCCCTGCGGATGGGTTCATTCTCCTTCCACACTCTTGTCCCCACGGAGCCCGCGAGCTACCTTGGGGCGGGGAGTAGTCATCGGAGTCGGTGTCACTCTCGCTGCTGTCCTCCACTAGGAAGGCGGGGTAGTTCCAAGACATGCTGAGGATGCCGTCTGACTCATGCAGGAGGACGTGGGCCAGCATCCTGCCATGGCAGTCCATGACGATCACCTGCCCGTCAGCCGTGCCAAACAGCACCTGCAACCAAGGACCAGGACTCGTGATGGACGGGGAGACAGGTCTGTGGTTTCTGGCAAACCTCACCACCTTGACTCGTCCACCAGGACTAAAGAAAGAGACCAGGTAAGCAACTGAGGAAATACACAAAGCAGGAAGTGGCGGAAACTTAGCTGGCTATTACTGGAAGAATTTTAGTCCTCTTTTAGTGAAACGTGACTAATGCTATAATAAATATATTCATTATGTTATGTGGACGTTTTCAAACACCAGTAAGATCACTGTTTCACCTTCTGTGGGTTGTTTTTCTTTGTTTTGCTTTTTTGGTTGAAGGAGGAGGGCTAAGAAGAGGGTAATATTCTCTTATTTTTCTTAAAAAAAAAAAGCAGCAGCAGAGGTTCATTGTTAAAAATCTCTTAAAGAAAAACTTTAAGTGTATGTAAGCATGTTTGTCTCATGTTCTATTTCACTGAGACTAATAATGGCGTTGATGTATTTAAGTAATAATGTTATAATGAATTAATGATATTAATACATTCATTAAGTGCTTACTTTGGGCTAAGCACTATTCTAACCAGTTTACCTCACTAACTGTCAAAACAATCCTGGGAGGTAAGCGCCAGCGCTGCCGGCACGGAGCTGAGACAGGCCTGACGCCTTGTGTGCTGAGGGCCCCTCCCTAGCCACCCGGCCCGCAGGCAGACACACGGCCAGGGCTTAAGCACAAGCATGCAGAGGGAGACTGGGCGGCGGCGGACGCCCTCCATCGGAGCGGCAGAGGAGCTGCTCGTGGCTGCTCAAAGCCCCCCCGACGGGCGTCATCCCACTTGGACGACCCTGAGGGGACCCTTGGGGCCTGGGAAGCAGGACCTCCCTGAGGAGTACACCGTGTTATCTCCTGCTTTGTGTGCTAGGCTCTGTGGTTTCTGCGTCTGCCGGCATTGAAATCTTTGTATCTTTTGTGTCTAATGACATCTGTCTATCCACCGACAACTCATTGGGAGAACCATACCAGGATCTACACAAAGGGAAAGTTATTTAAGACTTTTAGGTCCATACTACTTTTTGCTTTTTAGATTTTGACACTGAGCTACTTGAGGGCCAAGACCGTCCACAGCTGTACCCCTGGCACCTAACAGAGCTTTGGGTACAGTAGGCACTCAATAAGTATTTACGGTTACATGAGTGAATTAAAGTCAGTGACAATCAATAGGCAATTATCCTGATGATTACGAGAGATTAATTGCAAGGGAAGATGTATTTCATTTCAGCAGTAATATGCTCACAGAATTTAGAGCTGTTTTAGATAAACCAATTGTCCATCAAATATTCCTTTAGGGCTTCCCTGGTGGCGCAGTGGTTGAGAGTCCGCCTGCCGATGCAGGGGACGCGGGTTCGTGCCCCGGTCCGGGAAGATCCCACATGCCGCGGAGCGGCTGGGCCCGTGAGCCATGGCCACTGAGCCTGCGCGTCCGGAGCCTGTGCTCCGCAACGGGAGAGGCCACAAAAGTGAGAGGCCCGTGTACCGCAAAAAAAACCCCAAAAACCTTTAAACATGATCTACATTTTTAATGATTGTAAACTTAAAAAAAAAAGAAGCTAAAACAGTTTTCCCCCAAGGCCAGTGATGAATCATCATCGAACGCTGCTTAAAGGAAAAAACAGATAAGACGTAATAGGAACACAGTAAAAATCATTTTAGAAAAAGCTGAATTCTTGGCTGCCAACAGAGAAAATAAACAGTATCCACCAGCATGTCCACAAAGACCTCATGTGACACGGGCAGAGAGAGGCAGACACTGGAGCGGTGGGTCAGAGCCACTGAAGCCCTGGCAGAGGCAGACATTGAATATGCTTCCTGAGCAGTTTGCAGAGAAGATAAATATGGAACGTGACCTCCTGTAACTTCAACTGAAATGTACAATTTACATATTTCAGAAGAAAAAGACGTGTGGGAACCCCACTGTAAGGCAACATCCCAGGAAGCAGGCTTTTCTTCTCCCCTTTCCACATCCTCACCCATTTGTTCAAGCATGTCTGAAGGGCAGCCCTGTACCATGGTGTACGTGAAGGGGTTATTTCATCACCTGTGACTTTCTTTCTCCTAAACGTAGCTCAGTAGCAGGCAAGAGCAAACAATCACTCTTCTCAAGTCCCCAGGATTAAAACGTATCAACCCCAAACACGCTCCCAGACCCCTCCTGTTATGGCTCCCACAGTCTCCACTGGCACAATCACCACTATTCTCATATCTGACTGTGGGATTATTTGATTTGTCTGACTCCCATGCTAGACTGCAAGCTTCTGAGGACATGGACTATGTCTGCTCTGATCGCTGCAATCTCCTCAGGGCCTGTCATATCCGATGACACATGGCAGGGTTTGTGAAGGGAAGGAGGAAATGAAGCATCTTTTGAGTAACACTCACATTTTTCCATTTTGGAGAAGAACAGACACCATCTAATTCCTGAATAAAGGCCTGGTGGCTTAATGAGTTTTCAATGTTCAACATCACAGTAAAGCAAAAGGGGACCAAAAAAACCCAGCTGCCAAATCCCCCGTCATTAATCGCCTCCGACTGCATCTCTCTGGAGAGATGATGCACTGTTAGGATCAGAGAGAAGGAAAAAGGCAACCCTAGCAGTCGGGTTGTCAAGCAGTGATGGAGGAAGTTACTCTGTTTTGGAACAAGTGTGTCAGATAACTGAAGAACACTGATATGACATAAAATCAGATTTTCAAAAATCTCCTCTATTACAAGTTCTTTTCATGCCTAATCATTTCCAATGAGATAAAGCTTCTATGAGCCAAGGACTTCAAGAGAACAAGACAGAAAAGTCTAATAATAATAAATACACACACTGGCAAATGCATCCGTCCCTGCAGCTTCCACTCCTTAATTCTGGTGCTCTGGACAGAATGGTGCCGGCTCCTTTTTCCCAGGCTCTGTCTCCTCTTTTAGGCTTGGCCCCAGACCTCCTTCCCTTTCTAGGAGGTCAGAGTCACGTCCACAGCCTCAAGCACCCCATTCAGGGCTGGCTTCCTGCCCAGGCCATTCCCCTAAGCTCCAGACTCACAGGTCCAACTGCCTGCCAGCCACGTACCCCTGGATGTGTCGAAGGCCAGGCCCTTCAGAATCAACATGTCCCAGATGAGATTCATAACCTCACCCATCCCCTGACCCACACACACAGCAGGTCCTCTGCCAGCAAAGACTGTGGCTTTATCTCCAGTGTCCAGTACGGTGTCTGATACGTTACAGGTGCTCAGACGAGGCTTTTGGGGCCCCCTACACAGAATTAACCTCACTCTAACCATGGCTCCCACAACACTGTTTTTGCATGTCTGTCTTTCCCATTAAACCATGAGGTTCTTGAGGGCAGGTCTGCACCCCCAGGTTCTCCCATGCTGCCTGGCATGAGCGGATGCCCAGTGACTATTAGCAAACAAATTTCTGCCCAAAGCTTTGGCCTTTGCCCAAATTTTCCTACAAATGAAGCAACAACTTCTTTCCTTTCTTCTTTAAACTAAACCAGTGCTCAAATCCTCCCATAAAATTGGCCTCCAAAACACTTTCAGTTATGGATGACATAAATTTCTGTCTCATATTTTTCCTGCTGTTTTCTCTACTGGACTGCAGGCTTCACAGAGGGGCAGGGACAGTGCTCCCTCTGTAAGGGGTGCACTAAGAACCAAAGAAGGTGGTAGAAACCTGCTAGGCCCCAGGCCACACCAGTTCAACGGCGGTCCCTCAGGGACGGGCGACACTATTGCAGGGCACTGTTTAGTATCAATGCAATGTTTAAAAAATTGTGGTATCCACATATAATCTCTCCATTTAAATGTACTCCATTCTAAACTAGTTTTAGATGTAATTATTTTAAAATGTAACACAATTATCACCAGCAATTAAAAACGAACCAAGCCACAGACCAAAGGAGGTAGGAAGAAGACAGCAAATCATTCAAAAGATTTATGTTTTGGAACCAGTGATGACATATATCACCAGTGATTTTACCTTTGGAGACTGGTACGCATCTAAATTCTCGAATAAAGACCATATTAGGAGATTTCAACTATAAAAATATGTGCTTCTGTAACTGTTCACCTTTTTTGTAGTAGACTTTAACCAGTAGCATTGGAACCAGCTACAAAAGGAATTGACTTTGCCCCATTTATTTGCTTTTGTGATTTAAAGCTGGGGGAGAGGATAACAAAGTGATTACAAATTCCTACTACAGGTAGGCCTTGTTTTATTATACTTTGCAGATACTGTGTTTTTTTTTTAATAAATTAAAGGTCTGTGGCCACCCTGTGCCAAGCAAGTGCCAGTTTCCCAGCAAGATTCGCTCACTTTGTGTATCTGTGTCATATTTTGGTAATTCTCACAACATTTCAAACTTTTTCATTATTATATTTTTTAGAGTGATCTGTGATCAGTGACCTTTGAGGTTACTATTGTAATTATTTTGGGGCATCACAAAACATGTCCATATAAGATGGCGAACTTAACTGATTATTTAAATGGCAACAAAGGATCTAGAATATGACATAAACTTAGTTGATAAAGCAGGGTTTGAGAGAACTGACTCTGATTTTGAAAGAAGTTCTACTGTGCATAGAATGCTATCAAACAGCACTGCATGCTACAGAGACATGGTTCATGAAAGGAAGAGTCAACTGATGGGGCAGACGTCACTGCTGTCTCACTTTAAGAACTACCACAGGCACCCCAGCCTTAGCAGCCACCAGCCTGACCAGCCAGCAGCCACCAACACGGAGACAAGGCCCTCCACCAGCCAAAAGGTTACGACTCACTCAGATGATGGTTAGCATTTTTTAGCAATAAAGTCTTTTTTAGGGCTTCCCTGGTGGCGCAGTGGTTGAGAATCTGCCTGCCAATGCAGGGGACACGGGTTCGAGCCCTGGTCTGGGAAGATCTCACATGCCGCGGAGCAACTGGGCCCGTGAGCCACAACTACTGAGACTGCGCATCTGGAGCCTGTGCTCCGCCACGAGAGGCCACGACAGTGAGAGGCCCGCGCACCGCAATGAAGAGTGGCCCCCGCTCGCCGCAACTAGAGAAAGCCCTCACACAGAAACGAAGACACAACACAGCCAAAAATAAAAATTAATTATTTTTTTTAAAAGCCTTTTTTTAATTAGGGTATGTTCATTGTTCTTTTAGACATAACGCTGTTGCACACTTAACAGACCACGGTATAGTGTAAACATAACTTTTATATGCACTGGGAAACCTAAAAATTTGTGTGACTCACTTTACTGCAGTGGTCTGGAAGCAAGCCCACAACATCCCTGAGCTACGCCTGCAGTAACTTCAGCTCCATTGGTGGCAAATGTCTAAATGCACTACTGTGGAGGGAGGAGTGAAGGGACAGGCCGTGATGTCCCTTTGCTCTGTAGAAGGAACCTTCTGTCCTGAGATGCCACCAAAGTAAAGCTTTTGTTTTGAAGAGACCTACCTGTTGGGTTTCAGAACACTAGCTTGTAAATGTGCTTCAAGGCCAGATTTGAGTATTTTGCAACTAAGGAAATAGTCATTGAAATCAGACAGTTGTAAAGGACAGAATTACTCAGTTGATTAACAGAGTATTTCCTGGTTCAAAAAAAAAGATGAAATATAATTTCACAATTGACTATAACATGCATTTCTAAAATGGACATTTTAAGACTTATTCTGATAAATATGGGAAAGAAATCTCACCCAAAATATAGAATAAAAATTTGTATCTTTGGTCCAAACATGTAATTTTGAAGTCATCTCATCTCCTCACTGCAGAATAACTGCTTATAAACTAACCCATAAAGATGAGAGACTATGCTAAGTTCAAAGATTTTCAGAGAAGGAGATATTCTATCTGCCTCAGGTACTGAATTTAATGTTAGATAATTCCCATTGCTAGAACGTTCTTCCCCAAATCTTTCAGGCTCCATTTTAAAGTTTGTTCACCCTTTTAAGACACCTACACATGATTTCTGGGGGTGGGGTGGGGAACAGAATGACTAGAGGACTAATTTAAAAACAGGATACCTCCAGAAGGATACACAGGTAACTGGAAACACCAATTACCTCTGGGAAACAGAAGTGGGTGGCTTGAGGATAGTGGGGAAAATGGAACTTTTCATCATATATCCTTTTGAACATTTAGAATTATATACCATGTGAATATACTATTAAAATATATTTACTACACAGGGAATGAGGTAGAGAGAAAAGTTTCAGGAGCACAGCTCCATATCAGATCTCTGGAGCAGGGTGAAAACACCCAGGCCACTTACCACGTGGTCCTTGGATTGGGAAAGAGGTGCTAGGTGACGCTGAAGTCTGCTTAACCTGTTTGGTAAAGACAGTCTTAAATCTTCTGGGGAAACATCCCTTTCTTTGCAAAGAACTCAGAACTGGGAGTTGGCTGGCTAGGGGTCTGGTTCTATTTTGACTCCTAAATACTTATGTAACTTTGAATTGATCGTTTACCTTCCTGAGTATTTGTTCTCTTCTGTCATCTAAAAAAGGTATATTAGATGAGCTCTCAAATCCTTTCCTGTTTCAAAATGCTCCAAATCTTTGAAACATATCTAAATATATTTCTCAGTATACGGAAACAGTAATTTCCTCCTGTGGCTACTAATAAACTTCAACAAAAGGGCTCAGAGGAAACGATTTCCTGGTCTGAGGACAGTGACGGTCTTCTGACTCAATGGTAGCTGTCAGGGTACACGGTGATGAGGGCAGACCCAAAAGCACCTGTGACTGGTGTCAAAGATCAGTGAAGCCGGACACTAGTCAAGGAGGTAAGGACAGATTTTTACCCAGTAATCACTACTGCAATAAGAAGGAGGTGAACCCAACTTCCACTAGTGCAGACATGACTGCGCATTTTAAAGGGAGAATGAGAGAGCAGCGAGGGAGGCGGGGGCTAGGGCAGAGCCAGGGAAGTGGAAATTTTGCCCAAAGTGGGAGGTGGGGCCTGTCAGTGTCATTAGGCCATCTGGGTTTTGCTAGTTAAGGTCCAGAGACTGGGAGACAGGGGCCCTAGTTTCAGGTGCTGTAATCCTTCCGGCAGCCTCGAGCTTTCCCAGGCAAGAACATCGGAAGGCTGGAGTTGTCATCTTTAGCTACACAGCCTTGCGTGGACAGAAACTATGCTAGTGTTTGTTCAAGACAGAGAGAGAGAGAGAGAGAATGAAACATTTGTGATGCGAATCTAGTTTGACAGGCCAAGGCTGAGGCCCAGTCAAGAAGAGTGGGGCCTGCCTAGAATTTAGTCAGGAGAGTGTCTGTCTGTCACTCTTAGTGACACACATCACCTCCCTCTAAAATGACACCAGGATGTATTCAATGCCAATGGTAGGGCTGTCAGAGCAGCAAGGCATTCGAGGTTTAGGAATGCCAAAGGGAACCCTGGGAAGCTCAATCCTGTAGTGCAGCCATCCGGACAAAGACCGCCATTCCTGCAAGGGCTCTGCGTCAGAACCAAGGCCACTGCCATGCTGTGGTATTAATATAAGCATATGAAGAAAATATAACACTAAACTCACAGGAAATGGACTTTAAAATAATTTAGACTACCAATTTAAAAAAATACATATCTTTTTAAAAAAATTGTGGTAAGAATACTTAATACGAGATCTACACTCATAAATTTTTAAGTGTACAATACAGTTTTAAGTGTACAATATCGTTCACTATAGGCAAAACGCTGTGCAAAAGATCTCTAGAACTTGTTAATCTCGCATAACTGAAACTTTATAGCAACTGAACTTCAATTCCCTGTTCTCCCCTCCCTCCAGCCCTGGGCAACCACAATTTTACTCTCTGCTTCTATGTGTTTGATTATTTTAGATACCTCATATACATGAGATCATGAAGTATTTGGACTTTAGTGACTGGATCATTTCACTTCGCATAATGTCCTCAAGGTTTTTTATTATATTATTTAGCCTTCCTTTTTTTTTTTTTTTTTTTTGGCGGTACGCGGGCCTCTCACTGTTGTGGCCTCTCCCGTTGCGGAGCACAGGCTCCGGATGCGCAGGCTCAGCGGTCATGGCTCACGGGCCCAGCCGCTCCGCGGCATGTGGGATCCTCCTGGACCGGGGCACGAACCCGCGTCCCCTGCATCGGCAGGCGGACTCTCAACCACTGCGCCACCAGGGAAGCCCCTAGCCTTCCTTTTTAAGACAGTATTTCACTGTATGTGTATATTTCATTGTAAGAATATATGACATTTTCTTTATCTTTTCATTCACTGATGGACATTTAGGTTGTTTCCACATCTTGGCTATGGTGAATAATGCTGCAATGAACATGGCGGTGCAAATACCTCTTTAAGACCCTGTTTTCAATTCTTTTGAATACACAGCCACAAGCGGGATTGCTGGGTCATATGGTAGTTCTATTTTTAATTTTTTGAGGAACTTCCGTATCTGCAACGTTTTACATTCTCACTACAGTGTACAAGGGTTCCAGTTCCTCCACATCCTTGCCAGCACTTTTTTTTCTTTTTTTAAGTAACAGCCATCCTGACAGGTATAAGGTGTATCGGACAGTGGTTTTGATTTGTATTTCCTGATGATTAGTCATGTGAGCATCTTTCATATACTTGTTAGTCAATGTAAGGATTCTTTGGAGAGATGTCTATTCAAGTCCTCTGCTCATTTTTTATTCTGGCTTTTCTCTTTGTTTTTCTATACTTTATTAATTTTTCATTATTTTTAATTTTTTTTGCTATTGAGTGGAAGGAGTTCTTTATATATTTTGGATACTAACTACTTATCACATATGTGGTTTGCAAATATTTTCTCCCATTCCACAGGTCGCCTTTTCACTCTGTTAATTGTTTTCTATGCTGTGCAGAAACTTCCTAGTTTGATATAGCCCTACTTCGCTAATTTTGCTTTTGCGGCCTATGCTTTTGGTGTCATATCCAAGAAATCATTGCCAAGACCAATGTCATGAAGTGTCCCCTATGTTTTCTTCTAGGAGTTTTACGGTGTCAGATCTTGTGTTTAAATCTTTAATCCATTTTTTAGTTGATTTTTGTATATGGTATAAGGGTCCAATTTTATCCTTTTGCATGTGGATATCCAGTTTCCTAGAACCATGTATTGAAGAGACTACCCTTTCTTCATTGTATATTCTTGGCACCCTTGCTGAAGATCAGTTGACTACATATGGGTTAGATTTCTGTTCCACTGGTCTCTATGCCCTTGGTGTTTATGCCAGTACCGCAGCGTTATATTTGGCATAGCGTTGTAGTGTACTTTGAAATCAGGAAGTGTGATTCCTTCAGCTTTGTTCTTTTTCACAACATTGTTTTGGTTAGTCTAGGACCTTTGTGGCTTCATCTGAATTTTAGAATTCTCTCCCTATCTCTGTATAAAATGCCATTGGGATTTTGATAAGGATTGCACTGAATCTGTAAATAGATTTGAGCAGTATGGACACTTTAACCATAATAAGTCTTCCCGTCCATGAACACGGGATGTCTTTCCATTTATTGGTGTCTTCTTTAATTTCTTTCCTCAGTGTTTGATAGTTTTCAGTGTACAAGTCTTTCACCTCCTTAATCTAGTTTATTCCTAAGTATTTTATTCCGTTGGATGCAATTGTAAATGGGATTGTTTTCTTCATTTTCTTTTCAGAGAGTTCATTGCTAGTATATAAAAATGCAACTGACTTCTGTACACTGATTTTTGGATCCTGCAATTTTACTGAATTCATTTATTCTAACAGTTTTTTTGTGTATGTGTAGTCTTTAGGGTTTTCTACATATAAAACTATGTCATGATTTCTATTTGAATGTCTTTTCTTTGTTTTTCTTGCCTAACTGCCCTAAGGCTTCTAGTATTTTGTCAAATAAAAGTAAAGAGAGCAGGTATCATCTTGTTCCTGATCGCAGAGCAAAAGCTTTGTTTTTCACCACTGCATATGATATTAGCTGTGGAATTTTCATGTATGGTCTTCGTTATGTGGAATTAATTTCCTTCTATTCCTCGTTTAGAGTTTTCTTATCCTGAAATGGTGCTGGATTTTGTCAAATGCTCTTTTTCTGCATCTATTGAGAACACAGTTCTTATCCTATATTCTGTTAATGTGGTGTATCACATTAATTGACTTATAATGTTGAACATCCTTGCATCCCAGGGGTAAATCCCACTTGACTGTTGTGTAAGATCATTTTAATGTGCTGTTTAATTCAGTTTGCTAATATTCTGTGGAGAATTTTTGCATCTATGTTCATCAGGGATATTTATCTGTAATTTTCTTTTCTTATAGTGTCTTTGTCCGGCTTTGGTACCAGGGTGATGGTGGCCAGATACTATAAAACTCTTAGAGGAACACATAGGCAGAACCCTCCTTGACATAAGGAGAATAATCACAGAAATATATTTTTCGATTCATCTCCCAGAGTGATGGAATAAAAACAAAAATAAACAAATAAAATAAAAAATAAACTCAAAAGCTTTTGCGCAGCAAAGGAAACCACAAACAAAACGAAAAGACAACCCACAGAATGGGAGAAAATATTCGCAAATGATGCTACCAACAAGGGATTAGTCTCCAAAATTTACAAACAGCACATGCAGCTCAATACCCAAGAAACAAACAACCCAGTCAAAAAATGGGCAGAAGACCTAAATAGACATTTCTTCAAAGAAGACATACAGATGGCCAAGAGGCACATGAAAAGATGCTCAGCATCGCTAATCATTAGAGAAATGCAAATCAGAACTACAATGAGGTATCACCTCACACCAGTCAGAATGGCTATCCTCAAAAAATCTACAAACAATAAATGCTGGAGAGGGTGTGGAGAAAAGGGAACCCCCCTACACTGTTGGTGGGAATGTAAATTGGTACAGCCCCTATGGAGAACAGTATGGAGGTTCCTTAAAAAACTAAAAATAGAGCTACCATATGATCCAGCAATCCCACTCCTGGTCATATTCTCTGGAGAAAACCATGGTTTGAAAGGATACATGCACCTCAGTGTTCACTGTGGCACTGTTTGCAATAGCCAAGACTGAAAAAAAAAAAAAAAAAAGATACAAATGAACTTATTTACAAAACAGAAACAGACTCACAGACTTAGATAATGAACTTATGGTTACCAGCGCTGAAGGGTGTGTCGGGGGGGAGGGAAAGATTGGGAGTTTGGGATTGACATGTAGACACTGCTATGTTAAAAAAAAATTAAGAAAAAAATTAAGTTCATTAAAGTAAAAAAAAAATTCTTTTTACCCATTTTGGTTTCTATCCTCACATAAAAATAGCAAACAGTATGTGACACACTATACTATGTATACAATTATTATTAAAATAAACCTGATATGGTATTTAAAATGAAAAAAGTAAACACGTCTGTTAGGTCCACTTGGTTTACAGTGTTGTTAAAGTTCACTGTTCCTCTATGGATTTTCTGTCTGGTTGTTCTATCCAGTATTGAGAGTGGAGTAGTGAAGTCTCCTACCATTACTGTATTGCTATTTCTCCTTTCAGTTCTGTCAGTGTTTGCTTTACATAATAATTTAGTGTTTTATATACTTAGGTGCTCTAATGTTGTACGCATATATATTTATAATTGTTATTTCTCACTGGTTAATTGACCCTTTTGCCTTTATGTTTTTCCTTATCTCTTGTGACAGATCTTGACTCAACATCTATTTTGCCTGATATAATTATAGTCATCCTTGTTCTCTTTGGTTATCGTCTGCATGGAATATCTTTTGCCATCCCTTCACTTTCATCCTATATATGATCTTAAATCTACAGTGAGCCTCCTATAGGCAGCATATAGTTGTATCTTGTGTTTTTTTTCATCCATTCAACTACTTTGTGTCTTTTTATTAGGGAGCTTAATCTATTTACATTTAGAGTAATTATTGATAGGGGAGGACTTATTACTGCCATTTTGTTAACTGTTTTCTGTCAGTCTTTTAGTTCTTCTGCCCCTCTTTTCCTCTCTTGCCGTCTTCCTTTGTGTTTCATTGATTTTTTGTATTCATATGCTTTGATTCCTTTCTCTTTTTCTTTTGCTTCTTTTGCTCTTCTTTTACTTCTATAGGTATTTTCTTTGGTTACTATGGGGCTTACATAAAAGAAATTATAGTTACTCTACTTTTAATTTTCCCCTCCCATTGCATTTTATGTTACTGATGTCACAATTTATAAATTTTTATATTGTGTATCCACTGGCATAGTTTTATAATTATAGTTATTTTTAATAGTTGTCTTTTAACTTTTATTATAATTAAAAGTGATATATCCATCACCATTACAGTAAAAAAATAGTCTGTATTTGTCTATACCTTTATTAGCAAGTTTTGTACTTTCATACTGTTGTTTATCATCCTTTCATGTCAACTTAAAGAACTCCCTTTAGCATTTCTTGTAAGGTAGGTCTAGTGGTGATGAACTACCTCAACTTTTGTGTGTCTGGGAAAGCCTTTATCTCTCCATCACTTGTTAAGTACAGTTTTGCAAGGTATAGCATTCTTAATCGGCAGGTGTTTTTTCATTCAGCACTTTGAATATATAGTCACAACCCCTCCTGGACTGAAAGTGTTATGGCGGTTTCCTTACATGAGACAAGTTGCTTTTTTCTTGCTGATTTCAAAATTCTCTTTGCCTTTGGACTTTTGACAATTAGATTATAATGTATCTCAGTGTGGATTTCTGAGTTCATCTTATTGGGGATCCACGAGGAGCCCTGAATCTGGATGTCCATTTCATTCCCCAGATTTGGGAAGTTTTCAGCCACTATTTCTTTGAATGAACAGTCTGCCCCTTTCTCTCTCTTTTCTTCTGAGACTCCCATAATACATATATTGGTCCATGCGATGGTATCCCACAAGCCCCTCAAGCTTTCTTCATGCTCTCACTCTTTTTTCCTCCTCTGACTAGATAATTTCCAATGACCCATCTTCAAGTTTCCTGATTCTTTCCACTGCTTCATCTAATCTGCTGCTGAAACCCTCCAGTGTATTCTTCATTTCAGTTGCTGTACACCTCAGCCACTCAACTGCTAATTTTTAAAAAACATCTGAAAGCCTCGCTTGGTTCATGCTTTGTTCTCTTGGACTCACTGAGCATCTTTATGACTGCTGTTTAGAATTTTCTGTCAGGTAAATTATATATCTCCATGTCATTGGGGTCAGTGTCTGGAGATTTATCTTGCTAGTCCAAACCACTGTCTTTGTTCTTAGTGGCCCCAAGGTGTATAGAGTATGCTGGGTCATGTCAGTGCTCTAATTCAGAAGCCAGTCCCTTGGGCAGTCCTCAGGAAATCTGAACATTGGATACATGGTCCAACTCTCCCTTCCCCCCAAGCCCCCACCCAAAGTAGGAGCTGGAATCTGGGCTTTTTTTCACCAGCTCACTCTGTGTTGGGCCAGGAGGAGGGGCTGTGTTGAGTGATAGTTCAAACTGCCACCTCTGTTCTCAGTCACCCCGGTGTTCAATCAGCCCTTTGAGACAGATGAGACAGAAGCCAGTGGCTTAGGCTACACCCAGGGAAAAAAATCAGAATATTGGATGTATGATCCAGTTCTTTCCTTCTCTTCCCAGGGAGAAGCTGGGAGTTTTCTCCCAATCATATGGCACTTTGCCAGGGGTGGTGATTACGGCAAGAGGGTATCTCAAATTTTCCTACCAATTCTGATGTGGCTGGTTTCACACACACTTGGGGTGCGGAAGCCTCTCAACTGGTTTCTGGATTTCTCACAAAGGGAACTGGTCTGTGTATTACTGATTTGGTGTGCCTGTTGAAGAAAGGAGGGTCCAGAGCTCGCTATTCTGCCATTCTGCTAACATCACTCCTGCCCAACATAGTCTTTAAAGGGTGTATTAAGTAACAGCCATTGTACACAAAAACTGCCTCCCGCCTTTCATCCTTAACCTGAACTGCCAAATGTAAATTTCAGGGAAGATTTTCTATTTGGCATATTTTATAATTTATCTGTACTGAGTGTTCTATATAGTGATCCAACAATGATCTGAGTCTGGAGATAACAAAGAGCAATTTAATTTTTAAATGACTTAGTTGCCAATGTCACTCAACCAAAACAGCACAAAATAGTACAAACAGTAGTTTCACCTGTTTTTGCTAAAGAAAATCTATTTTCTCCTATGAAGAGCTCAGCAGAATATCCAGAACACACACATACAAACAAAATCCAAAAACGTTTAAACTGTATTCACAGTAGTGTAAAGATAGCCACAATGGGTGGGAGGCCTTCTCCTGATCTCCTTTCCTGAGCATGTTTCCATTATTTTCCTTCATCGTTACTCACATCCTCCTTGCCTATTTTGGCAAGAAGCATTCCTATATATGTTCAGTTCAAGGCTTTAAATAAAGATGAGCTTCCCTTGTACAGTACTTTTTTAGTACATGCACCACTAAAAACTCATGGGAAAATCGAATGGGAAGAGAGGGAAGAGAATCACTTTTTCCACTGGTTTAGATTAAATCTGATTTCAAAGCTATGTTTCCACAAGCCACTAGGCAGGAGCTGTACTCCACAGGTCCTTTAACCTACTTACAGCTCCCTCACGACTGAGGGTCTTCAGAACAAGAATGGTTCACTGAGTTGTTCCTCTAGTGAGTTTGTGGATTAAAAATAATAATAGTAATAAATAATTTGAGTACAAGAGCTTGTGTAAGAGATTTCCATGTTCTTCTCTCACTGTGTTAGCACAATGGCTTTCAAGTCTTTCCAGGGAAGCTAAGACCTATACAGCTCCGTAATTACTACCTAAAAGGACTACATGCAGGCCCCCTGGAGAGGTGGGGGCAGCACTGTGGGGGGCAGTCAGCTGAGTCACTCCAAAAACCAGCACTTACACAGCCAGCAGAGCAGAATATTTTCTTATGGTGAAGAAAAGACTCCTTGCAAATAACAAACTGGGACTCTTTTTATTTTGGTTTTGTTAAGTCTGACTTTTTTTCTATCAATGATCGGGCCTCATCTATGAGACAGTCACTTCCTGTATGTCAAATATCAGTAAATTACTTTTCATTTATAAAACTACGGTGGCAACATCACATTTTTAGCTGAGAAAGTAAAGATTTACACTGCTTTTTAAAGTTTCCTTTATAAACCATTTCCTATCTTACAGTGCAAGACAAAGAAAAACTTCAGAATGAACACCCATCTTCTTGATGTAACAGATGCCCTCCTTTAAAGCCATGGCTAACCCAAGCCCCAGACAAATCATCTACTTTAATCTGACAAGACCTTCTTCAAAGTAAAGATAAGAGGTGGTATGACAGATAACAGCACTGTGGTTACGGAAGGAAATCCCACATTTTGAAGAGATTTATATTGAAATAAGTATGGGTGAAAGGACATGCTGTCTGGGATTTGCCTTAAATACAGCACAGAAAAAAAAGAATAAAGGGATAAAATAGCAAATGTGATAAAATATCTGGGTTCTTTATTTATTTTTGACGTGTTACTGAATTTTTTATAATCAAAGTTTTAAAATTTATAAAATTAAAAAACCCGACAGAATCATTTATTACTTAAAATACTTCGAGGGAGTCAGCAAATCTACTTGAGTTCTGTGTTGGTACTTCATAACCTTATATTTCAGAATTAAATGAATAATTGCTCTTTTCAACCAACTAATGTGTTAAAGCTTTAAGCGTATATTAGTACCATAACAGTTCCTTTTTCACCAATTCATATCTCTGGAAAGATGCTGTACAGTAATGATTTAAATTTTTTTATTTTTAAAATTATTTGAACTAAATGAATTAATCCTGCACTGAAGTATCCCCTTTAACGATCCTGCTACACCACTCAAGTCCTGACTCCAGTCTACTCCAAATGAGAAATAAAGGTCATGTTTCTTACAAAGCGTGTACATAAAAACAGCTTTCATTTCATAGATGTCACAGAGGCACAAAGGGTACTTTTAGAGATTTTTCTTGTTGTTGTCGTCCACGTCACGGCACCGACTGCATTTAAAGTTGTTGCAAAAACGCTGGTGGATCACTGATCACATCAGCAAACACCAGACACTGGATCAGGAGGGACCACATTTTGTGAAAAGCTTACTTTCAGCCGATGAGAGGAGGCTTGGAATCTACCATTTGTATCCAAAAGCAAAAAGAATAAACCTCTCTTCCTCGGTTAAAAACAACAAAAACAACACACCAGGATGGAGACCAGAGGAGAAGATTTCACCCCACTCACATCTGCGTGTACTAAGACTTGAAAATTGGAAAGCCTTTTCTTGGGGCTGTTTAAGACGTACCAACCCCAGACCCCTTCTAGTTTATTTGAAATCATGGCTTGAAGTGTCTAAGAAAATATTAAGTCTATTTAAGTATTTAAGACTTGCTTTGAAAACGGTTTTAGTATTCAGTACCAGGTTTTAAGCTTTAGTATATAAACAAACATTACCTCTACTCGTGGAAAACTAAAGTCTGGACGTTTAGCAAAAAGATGTATTAGGTGAAGAATTCCCATTTCACACCAAACTGCCTTCTAAACGAGGGCAATTTCTACAGAATATTCTTTTAAATAGGAAAGATTTCCTTACATGGATACTTTAAGTATAATTATGATTACAAAAACTCAGTTCACCTACATTTTAACATCTAGTATATAAAGTGAAGAATACCTGTATTTCTTTAGGACTATTAACATCAGTAGCAAACACTTAAATATTCCAGCTATGTGACAAACGTTTGTTTCCTAACAGAACATTCCAAAGGAGAAACCACTGGTTATTCATTATAATTGAAGGTCAAGCATAATATGTGTCTACTGAAATAATAGGTTCCACTTGTAAGACTGTGTCTGTAAATCCTTTGGAGCAGAAAATTTGTTTTCATAGTCTCCTTCTCTCTCTTCTATTGTATAGGATCGTTCTCCTGTTTTTGAAGTTCATCATCATCACACAATAACCTCTGCTGTATAATTTAGTCATAGTTTGTATCTGTCGTCGCCTGGATAAACTCTACAAAGTAATTATCAGTACTTCCAAATTTTATGAAGAACAAGTATTTGCCTTTATGATTTTTAAAAATATTGACCTGTGTCCTCATTAAAGGAAAAGAGCCTTAAAGTGTCCCTCCTATGGCTATAGACTTCCTGAATGTAATTCCAGGATGTTCTTCATGAATTTTTATCGGGAATGATGTCACCAAGCTGGTGAAACCGTCATTCCTGACTTTGCTCCCCTGCACCAGAAGAGTAACTAGTAACTATTCACCATACCACCGAGAGAATCCTAGTGAGGCTAAGTGCCCGCCCTGCACCATGGAGACCCAGGTCTGCAATACGGTAACGGTGGTGCATAATTCACTTACAACTGAAGTTAAAAAAATGAATATATGTCATAGGCACACTGGGGAAAGAGGAGAATTTCAGAATATTGACACTGAAAAGTCTGTTGGCTCAGGATAAAAAAATTCTCATTACTGTAAAGAAGAGATGGAAGAGAGGGAAAAAGAGGGGTCAGATATGACATAGGAAGAAAAAAGGAAAAAAATCTTAGGGCGGGGTGGTCTGTGAAGACGTCATCAATCCTAACCCGCCGTCCTCAGGCAGCACTGCAGGGCCACCATGCCAGGAAACGGAGACATGTAATCTTGCAAAGGCCTTCCTCCAAGGAAACCACGCAGATTTTCTTGGTACTATATCCTAAGAGCTAATAATTGTCCCTGAGTTGAATTTTCTATACTGTGAATCACGATGAAGCTGACGATTCATATTCAGAAACTGTTTTTGGATTTGAGTAGGAAGAAGAATTCAGTTATTAGGATCCTCACTCAAACTGCTTTCTAAAGGAGGGATAACCACACAGCCTAAGAAATTAAGAAAAAACCCAACAACGCCCCACCCCACCCCTCAATCCAACCAGCCTTAAGTAATGAAAGATTCCACACAAGTATCACGAGATGTGAAAAACCAAAAAATTAGACTTTTCTGTATGAAACGGTTATGAATGAAAAACTAATGCTGGGCCCTCCCAGGACAGCCTATGTGGGGCAAACCAAGAACTCCTCTCATGACTGTGTGGTACCTGAGGACAGGAGGAAATATGGCAATTCCTTAGGTGAGGATAAGGACTTAATCATCACCAGGCGGAGAGGAGGGGGAGGCCGGCGCTTCTAGAGGAAGCGTTCTTCCCGCACTCACTGCATGGCTGCACTACTGCAGCACAGGGAACAATGAGGTGTGGCCCCTGCCCTCACATCTGGTAAGAAAGAAAATATGCAACCAACAGTTACAACACAATGTGGAAAATGTTACAAAATGCGCTCTTGGTGTACAGGAGGTGCTCCTGGAACACTCCAGAGTCTAATTAGCTCTGCCTGGGCTGGAGTGGAGGAAGGTGGCAGGGAGCAGACTGTACAGAGGAGGTGACGTTTGAGTTGACCCTTCAAGGACGACTGGAAATTGACTGGACAGACAAGAGGCAAGGGCAGAAGCAACAGCACGCTCGCAAGTAGGAAAGCAATGTGAGCTTGGGAAATCAAACTGGTCCACTAGGGCGAGTGTGAAGGGGAGAGCAGGGGCAGAGAGAAGCCTGGAAAGGTACGAGGGGTTGCGTGATGGACTGAACACCTTCCCGAACCCCACTCAATTGAGGGGTAACGAGCGTGAAACTCTAACAGAGAACTGGAGAGAACAGGTCAGCGGAGAGGTCAGCAGACAGAGAAGTCAGCACTTAGAAACTGACAGCACATGGGCACGTGGTAAGTGACAGGGTAGACCAGAGCGAGCTGAAGCCCAAAGCTACATGAGGAAACACAAGAGTAAGCTGATTAGGGTCACCTTCCCAGAGTGGACTGGTTGGAAGCCTTGAAAAGGAATGGTTAGCCCTCCGCATCTCCTCTCCTACCCAGGCAGGTGGGTACGCATCTTACTCTCTGTGAAGGGGCTGAACAGAAGGCCAGACACAACTCAGGGGCCTAGGGTGAAAAACCCAGCAACTGAATGCTAAAACGGAGCCCACTTCAGCCACCAGGTAAGACGCACAGGCAGCCAGCCTCCAACACTGCCACGGTCAGGAAGAAGATTGCTCAAAGACAGACTCTGATGTCCAGATGGGTCTTCCAAGCAGAAGGACAGGTCCACTAATTACCCCATTCCACAGGCTTCCAAGTACTTTTTAGTATCCACCTCTTAAATATGAGCAGACAACCAAGGATCACCACACATTTGAGAAAAGCATCTAACATGAAAAAGAGAAGCCAAAACAAAACCAGAAAGAACCTGGAGGAGAAAGACAATGAAGAATACAAAAGAATACTTCAAATCAGGGCTTCCCTGGTGGCGCAGTGGTTGAGAGTCTGCCTGCCGATGCAGGGGACGCGGGTTCGTGCCCCGGTCCGGGAAGATCCCACATGCCGCGGAGCGGCTGGGCCCGTGAGCCATGGCCGCTGAGCCTGCGCGTCCGGAGCCTGTGCTCCGCAACGGGAGAGGCCACAGCATTGAGCATACCGCAAAAAAAAAAAAAAAAAAAAAAAAAAAAAAAAACCTTCAAATCAATATCCTCACGTTGTTTTGTTCTCCATGAGATAAGAATAAAATGAATTTTTTTTAAAGAAAGAACAATCAGAAAACAAAACAAAAAGAGCTCCTAATAATTAAAAATGTGATAGCATTAATTTTTTAAAAGTCAAAGAAAACTTGGAGGATATAGCTCAGGACATCACAGAAAACAAGATTAGGCAAAGAAAAGAAACAGGACGAGAAAAGATATTAAAATCAAATCATCAACCTAAAAGAACATCATCTGAATAATACGATTTCCAGAAAGAGAAAAGAAAATATCACAGAACTAAGACAAGTCCTTGGAGGCGAAGGACAAGTTGGAAAATGACCACCATGTCCCAGCCAAACAGGTGAGAGAGACAAAGCACAGCATCTTGAAACATACAACACCCTGAAGACACGTTCCACCAAAATGAGGGGACAAACCACAAAAATAAAGGTGCTCGTCCCAGAAACAGGAGGAGATGAGGGAACGGGTGCTCAGGATGCCAGGTGTGCTGCAGGCCAAGAGCAACCGGTTCAGGCCGGAGCAGGCGGCTGAGGGCCCAGGGAGGGGCAGCGCCAGGAAACAAGTGAGTCGGATGTACCACTTGGGGTGGTGGAACATTTCGGAGGAGATTTTCAATTTTTTGGAGAGCAGAGGGCTTAATTTGTGATTGGTACACAGAAAACTAAGGAAATAAATAAAGCAACTTGACTAATTCTGGAAAAAGCAAATGACTGCATGAGGAAGGCAATGCTATCCTGGTTCTTCTGTGTGCGAGTCGGGCCTTCAGCGAGAAGACAGAGCACACTGGGAGGATGGGAGGTGGGGGGCGGGCAGCCGTGGAAGGGGGCCTTCTGAGACAGCCAGTCCTCATCTCCCATGTGCAAAGTCAGCAGAGAAGACCTGAGTCCAAAGAAAGATCCAGATCTGGCACATAAGCCTGTAACTCAGAAATGCGGAGGGAAACACAAGCAAAGTGCTGGCCACAGGGAGCAGGGATCTGGGAGCGGGAGGGGCGGTGCAGGGAGCTGAAAGGTGCTTGTGTTTTGTGGTTTTTAAAAAACATTCATTATAAACCCAGTAGTACTATCTGACTTTTAAAAACTACAGCTCTTTAATAAAAATTAGTAAAATTAAATAGGAAAGGAAGTTAGAGGGGAAGCAGACTGTGCAGAGAGGGAGCAGATTCCCATCCCAACAACACATCTAAAACTAACGTAAGTGGGGCTGCCCCGGGCTCTGCTGGGTGCTCTCCACCCCCTCCTCCCCGGGCCGTAGGCCACCCCCAGCCCCAGGAAGGCAGATGCACAACTCCCTGAGGAATGCAAACCGTGTGCAAGCCACTGCGGTGGCCAAGGGGAACCTTCGAGTAACTTCAAAGAGCTGAAGAGCCACTCACTCCCTCACTGGACACGAACCAAGAAAAATGCAGCCCAGTTGGCAGAAGCAGCCACCGGACACGACAGAAGGAACCAGCCAAGGGACGAAGCTGCAGGAGAGGAGCGGTGGGAAGAACCTGGGAGTCCCCAGATCAACCAGCCCTACTCCAGAATTCTAGGTACGTGGAGCCTTACCTACCTTCACGGACGTTAGTCTGAGCACAGTCATCTGCCACTTTTAAATACAAATAAATCAATTCCTGGCCTTGAAGTATTTAGGAAGTGGACTCAGTAGGGTTTAGTGACTACGTAGAGGGTGCAGCTAAGGAAGAGGGAAAGGCAAGCACAGCTCCCAGTCGGGGGCGTAAGTGATCAGCAATTAGAGGAGCAGGGCGGGGACGAGGACAGACCAGAGAGTGCGGACCACACGGGATTCCAGCAGGGTCTGCGGGCAGCCAGGGCTCAGTGTGAAGGACCAGAGGGAGACGTGAGCACAGCACAGAGCTGGGGAGCCTGAGATGCACACGTGGCAGTGGAAGAAATCGCCCCGAGGACAGGCAAAAAGGGGGAAGGCCAAGGGTGGAAGCCCAGAAAGCGTGGAAGGAGCTCGGGAGCCCGAGGTGGCAGCGCCAGCACAGGGCAGCTGGGGAAGGTTTCCAGGAGCAGGCGAAGGGCGGCACTGGGAAGGGGAAGACGAGGCTGGGACAGGGGCTGGATCTGGCCAGCAGCGACCAGAGAGCACGAAGCCTGGACGTGTGGCCTGGGGCCGAAGGGGCCGAGCAGTGGGGCAGCAGCCAAGGGAAGCCGCGGGCTGCTTGGAGGGAAGCCTTCACCCGAGGCAGGAGCCCAGAGAGAAGATGCTCCAAGACTGGGGGCCCGGGGGCAGGCGACCTGAGTAGCAAGTGTGGGGAAGCGGCAAGAAAGGCCAGCAGGCCAGGACTGGGTTTAGTGGGAAGGACCACTGGCTCGGGGAGGGAGGCTGCAAACGCCGGGACTGAATGAGTCCTGTTTGATCAGGGGCTGCACTGACTGTGTGCAAGCAGGAGTCGCTAACGTGCCTCACGTGCACATGGCTCTGACACCCGAGATCCGTTACAACGAATCCAAACATGGCTGGCGCACCCAGACCATACACGTGCCTCTCGTGGGAGCTGTGACAGAGAAGCGGCAACTGGGACAAGAATGGGACAAGGCCAGCAGCCTGAGAAGTCCTCTGCAGAACCCCTGGTCCCCACCACAGAGGGATGTTTCTGGGAGCCGCCTTCTTGGAGTTCTCCCAGGAAGGGCGGAAAGGAAAGGAGGGAGAGTTTTCTTCTTGTGCTCAGAACTTTAACCACAAAAACCTTCTTCATCTAACCTAAATCCGTCAGATATAAGTTTGAGGCTTTTTCCTCTGTCCTGCTCTTGCGGACACGGATCCACCAGCTGCTCACCCTCCTCCTGGGACAGCAGTGCTAACTCCTAGACACGTGCTGGCTCACGTGCCAGCATCTCTACCTTTTTTTTTTTTTTTTTACATCTTTATTGGAGTATAATTGCTTTACAATGGTGTGTTACTTTCTGCTTTATAACAAAGTGAATCAGTTATACATATACATATGTTCTCATATCTCTTCCCTCTTGCATCTCCCTCCCTCCCACCCTCCCTATCCCACCCCTCTAGGTGGTCAGAAAGCACCGAGCTGATCTCCCTGTGCCATGCGGCTGCTTCCCACTAGCTAGCTACCTTACGTTTGGTAGTGTATGTATGTCCATGCTTCTCTCTCACTTTGTCACAGCTTACCCTTCCCCCTCCCCATATCCTCAAGTCCATTCTCTAGTAGGTCTGTGTCTTTATTCCTGTCTTACCCTAGGTTCTTCATGACATTTTTTTCCCTTAAATTCCATATATATGTGTTAGCATATGGTATTTGTTTTCTCTTTCTGACCTACCTCACTCTGTATGACAGACTCTAGGTCTATCCACCTCATTACAAATAGTTCCATTTCGTTTCTTTTTATGGCTGAGTAATATTCCATTGTTTATATGTGCCACATCTTCTTTATCCATTCATCCGATGATGGACACTTAACGGAAACACGTCTCAAGTTCTCCACAGCCAGCTGAAAGGCTCTGACAGTGAACTGATACTCAGCTAAGACTCAAAGCGAGCTGGATGCATATTTGTAAATATTCATGTCTGAAGAGGCACAGTGTTCACCCAGACCCCCCAGAAAAAATGAGGAAAATACATGACAAACAGGAAAATGGCTAGATTTCAAACTCACTGCTTGTAAAACTGTACTGCTTACATTTTGAAGAGTTAACAGGAAGCAGCCTAAAATCCCATTACGATCAGAACTGTCTCAAGATGTGAGGAGGCGCCCTGGAGGCTGTTTTACTCTACAGCAAGGGCAGAAGGTTCTCAAGGAGAAGAAAAGAGATGTAGCCGGCTTCTTGCAGGCCACACCTGAGACTGTCCCAATGTCAGAGCTCAGGGCATTAATTACAAACATTATACCGTCTTCACACTCTTTTCTCATCAATAATTTTCAAACTAAGCAAAAGATACGAAAGAATGACAGAGACGGAGGGAGGAATGTCTCAGTTCAAACACGACCCACAGAGCGTCCCACACACCTCTTCCCTGTGTAAAATTCCTCCAAGGTCTGCAATCCTTTTTATAAAGGCAATGGAGCTCTTTCCTCAGATGAAATCCCACCTGCTGGCCCTCAGTACAGAACCATAAAAACAGCCATCCAGACAGAGGTGTGGGCCAGGAGCCCAACCATCTGCAAAGCTGCTTTGGGGTCCTGCCGACAGGCCTAGGGAACCCAGTCGAAGCTGCAGCCCACCTCGCTTCCATCCCCCGCTCGACACCATGCTGTCTGCCACCTGGGCAACCATGTTGGACGCAGAACAAGGCGCTTGTGGGCCTGCCTTCTCCAGTGGCCCAAGGCCCTCAAAGGCAGGTGCTGCCTCTCACACACTGTGTCCCCAGCCTCTCTGGGTCCCATGCCTGTCACACTCCAGGTGTGCAGTCTGCTGGGGACACTGTCCAGCACAGCTCAGAGGGGACGGTGATATGAGCCTCATGGTTCCATCACTCCAGGTGAGGGAAGAATGTGAAGCCGAGACTTCCTCTGACATATTCTTAACTGCTTTCGCATCTGTTCCCTCATCTGATCATTATAAAAGCCCTGGGAATTAGGCAGGAAATAATTCACACCCCTTGTCACAGAGGAGGAAACTGAAGCAGGGAGAGGTTAAGTATGTGTGCAAGGTCACTCACTGGGCCACGGCACGCATCTCTGAGCAGACTGCAGGGGCAGTAAAATCCTACAAAAATAAAATGCTGTAATAAATAAGTCCAAGTGCTTCACACAGAAACACACATGTGCTACTGGATACTAAGATGCCTTTGGGGGATGGGGAGGGAAGAAACTCAAGAGTTGAGACTACTACCTCTTTGTAATTCTCATAACACTAATTTTGAGAAGAGAAAAAAATACTGAGCATTTTTACTTGAAAATAAAATGGAAACATGAAATATACAGTGATAAGAAGTCACAAGAAGCAATTCATTAAAAAAAAGAAAAATAAAAAAGGTTCCCCCAAAAGTTATGGTTTCATATTATACTGTTTGATTTTACCACCATTAAACTGAAATCTCAAGTATAAAATGTTCTGGCATTTTAGGGATTCTCCTGTACTTGGAAAACACAAATTTTACATTTACAAAGGTTTTAACTAGTCAACCCTTATATTAAAAAATGAATTATCAATATATAATTTTATTAGGTTATTATACATCATTTTATCATGAACGTAAAATAGGCACCTTAAAGAAAAACTTGAAATTAGGTTTTAAAAATGACCCAGAGGCTCACCATAAAATAACCACCTACATGCGGCATTTTGATTAATTTCCTTCCAGTTAGTTTGACAATGTGGGTAGTTTCCTTCAGTTGTTTTATGATGTGGTAATCACACCACATACACCATTTCGTATCCTGGTTTTTCTCCTTAACATTATATCATAAGAGCTCTTTCAGATTATTACGTCATCTTTATAACCACGATCTCTAATTTATTGGACTACTATATGATCCTTTAAGTGGTTATACCACAGTTTACTTAACCAGTCTTCTATTTTCGTACTACTAGGCTGTTGCCAAATTTTTACTATCATAAATAATGCTTTAACGACCACAACTTTTATTTTCTTCCCATTTTGTCTCTTTTAGATAAATTCCTAAAGCATATCACCAGGTCAAAGCAGATGATAATTTTTTAGACTTGCTTAAAAATTGTATCAAATCTTTGCCACCCCAAAGACCGAATGCATATTATTACCAGCAATGAATGAAAATACTTACGAATGATCAATAGAATCATGGGTATCATTTTCTTTGTTAATAAGTGAAAATATACCCTCTCACTACGCTATTTCGCATTTTTTCCCTGAGAATACATACTTTCCCACCATGATTACTGACTGGTTGAACTTCTTTTGTGAACGATTTATGTCCATTATCCATTTATCAATTGGCTATTTATGCAGATTTTAAAGTAAATTTGTATGAGTATTTTCTATAATTAAACTGTTAACTCAGTATTCGCAGTATTGGTGTGGAATGTTATTTCCCCAACCTATTAACACATGAAATGTTGGTGTTAATTTTTACCTGGACAAGCTCAGTGTTCTTTCCCTTTGTCATTCTTTACCAGCCTTTGAGACAGCGCTCCTCCCCCCCTCCCCCCACCCCGTATTAGTACTTAACGCTTTTCCCCCTCAGCTCACGTCGTTTTAACATGACACATCATGTTCAAGAGGCATTACCTGTTGGTCATCGGGCGTCCATATGCCGCATGTGATTTGACTTTCCAAGTTGATCTCAGATGACCAGTGTCTTTGTCCACTGACAGAACCAACCAGGACAAACCCATCTCGATACGAAATAAGTGCTTGAGTCCCATCGTGGCTCCACGTGAAATCACTCACCTTTGGGACACACAGATAAAAGGAGTCAATTTGTAATCTGAAAGGGAAAGCACTTTTATCAAAGACTAGACGTAGTCATTACCTTAGCCTTTGGCTAAGATCGAGATGGCCTTAAAGAGACAATATGTTGTTGCATGTATTTTAACAATAACACATAAAACACATTATTTGAAAAGCATATGCCAGCGTGGAGGTGCTAAGTGTGTCACACATGGTAATTCATTAAGCCCATGGTAATACCTCCCACAGCGGAGGGAAGTAACTTCTCCTTGGTCTCACAGGGCTGGCGAGGGGCAGAGCGAAGAATGATCAAGGGTTGTGCGGCTCCAGCATCCTTGCTTTTAGACACTGTTCTACGGCCTGCCCCTTATAGTACCAGATTCTCCATCAGTGTCTCGTGGTCACTTATCAAGATAGTAAAGCTCTCAGTTTCTGATTATATACGTTTCTCAGTCTTGCTAACAACATTCCCGCAATCAAAATGAGAAATAATCTCTAACCGGAACACATTACTTATACTTGGGTGTTCAGTTCTATCAAATGCATTTATTCAAAGGACCACATGTTTTTCCTCTTTTAATCTATTACTGCAGCAAATTACTTCCATGGATTTCCCAGTTTTATGCCATCCTTACATACCTAGAAGAAGCCCAACTTCGAGGTCAAGTATTGTCCTTTACACATACAGTTGAAGTTGATTACGTGTTTGGGATTTCCACATCTGTATTCACGAGTGAGGCAAACTTGTGATTTCATTTTTTATAACGTCTTTGTTTGAATTTATCAGGGTTAATGCTGACCTCTCAGAATGAGTTAGAGGGTAGTCCCTTTTCTTCCATGGCCAGGAAGAATTTGTATAAACTGGGCCGACCTGTTGCTTCAAAGTTTGGTGGAACATGCCTGTGAAACCATCTGGCTTTGCACTTTTTTGTGGGATGATTTTTAATCATTGCTTCAATTTATTTAATAGTGTTAGCAGCAGGCAAGCTTCTCTTTTTATTTCTTCTTGAGTCAGTTCTATTAAAATATTATTTTAGGAATTTGTCCAGTTCATGTAAGTTCTCAAAACTGTTGGCAAGTAGTTGTTAATAGTACTTATTATCCTTTTAAATATCACCTTTAGTGAGCTATAATTTATGTGCAATAAATAAAGTTCCCCTTGGCAGTCAATTCCCTGCCCTCACCCTGGGTCTGAGGCAACCAGTGACCTAACTTCTGTAACTAGCTGCTTATTCTAGGAATTTCGCATGAATAGAACCACACAGTATGTTCACTTTTCTTTATGATTGCTTCTACTCAGTATAATAATTTTGAGAGTATTCTGATTTCTTGTGTGCATCAGTAGTTCATTCCTTTTTATAGATGAGTAATATTCCATGGCATAAATATACCACAATTTATTCATCTCCCCAAAGGGCTGGGCGTTTGGGTTGTTTCCAGTATTTGCTTATTACAAAATTGCTATGAGTATTCACGTGCAAGGCTTTCTGTAGGCACATGGTTTCATTTTTCTTGAGTAAATACCTAGGAATGGAATTAACCGCTGTCATATGGCAAGTGTATGTTTAAATGCCTAAGAAATTACCAAGCTTTTCCAGAGTGGCTAAACCATTTCACATTCCCATCGGCAATATGTGTGAGTAGGTCCACACCTCACCAGCACTCGGTGTTGCCAGTCTTTTTTATTTTAGCTATTCTAGTAGGTGTGTAGTGGTAGGACACTGTGCTTTTAATTTGCATTTCCCCAATGACTAATATGCTGAGCATCATTTCATGTGCTTATTGATCACATGTACATCCTCTTTTGGAACCTTTCTATTCACATCCCTTGCCATATATATCTATTTGTATATCCGCTCACGTTCACCTATTCATTATATACGTAAATACACACACACATACACATATGTATACAGATATATAGAAGTTTTTGACCTTCTTATTGTGTTGTAAAAATTCTAGATACTATCCTTTATCTGAATATGTGCTGCAAATAATTCCTCCCGTTCTGTAACTTGCCTTTTCATTTTCTTAAGGATATCTTTCAAAAAGTAAGTTTTAAATTTTGATGAAGTCCAATATCAAGTTCTTTCTCTTACGTTTCATGCTTTTTGTATCCAATCCAAGAAATCTTTACCTAACCCAAGGGGGCAAACGCAAACTTTCCAGAAGAAGTGTACAGCTTTTACATTAATGTCTATGATTCATTTAAGTTTTGCACAGGGTGTATGGTAAGAATCAAGGTTCTACTTTTTAAATTTTAAATGCAGATATTCAGTTGCTTCTGCACCATTTGTCAAAAAGACTATTCCTTGGATGTCAAACAGACTTATCGTGGTGATCATTTCCCAGTAGATACAAATTCTGTTGTATACCTGAAACCAGTATGTTATATGTCAATTATACCTCAATTAAAAAAAAAAGATGGTTCTTCCCCCACTGAATTACCTGGGCATCTTTTATTTACCTTTGACCACCTTGTAATCTCTACCTTATCTACAGTTATGCTCAACTTTTCATTCATAAAATTATTTTAGGTTTCATCTTTCTTCTCTTACTCAAGGCTTGCCAGCAGTTTGTCTACTTCATTAATTTTTTTTCCAAAGAACAAATTTTTGAATTTGTTGATCTCCTCTACTGTATGATTTTTTCGCTATTGCATTAATTTCTACTTTTATTTAAATTATATTTTCTTTCTCCTTTTATTGGATTTACTCTGTTCATTTGATCAGAGTTTTATTCCTTTCTAATATACATAAATTAAGGATATATATTCTCTTTTTTAAAAAAAATAGTTTATTTATTTATTTAACTTCAGCTGCGTGGGGTCTTTGTTGCTGCGCGCAGGCTTTCTCTAGTTGTGGCGAGCAGGGTCTACTCTTCGTTGCGGTGCACGAGCTTCTCATTGTGGTGGTTTCTCTTGTTGCAGAACACGGGCTCTAGGCACGTGGGCTTCAGTAGTTGTGGCGTGTGGACTCAGTAGTTGTGGCTCGCGGGCTCTAGAGCTCAGGCTCAGCAGTTGTGGTGCATGGGCTTAGTTGCTCTGCGGCATGTGAGATCTTCCCGGAGCAGGGTTCGAACCCTTGTCCCCTGCACTGGCAGGCGGATTCTTAACCACTGCGCCACTAGGGAAGACCCTAGGATATCTATTTTCTTATATCACCACTTTAATCCTACCTCACAAGTTTTGATATGTGGACAGTCCGTTATCATTCAGATCTAAGCTTTTATAAATGGCCGTGAACTAGTTAACAATGCGTTTAAAAATGACCAAGTGTCCAGGTATTTGGTCAGCAATTTCCTTTCTTTTCTTTTTTTCTGGCCACGCTGCATGGCTTCTGGGATCTTAGTACCCTGACCAGGGACTGAACCTGGGCCCCGGCAGTGAAAGGGCCGAGTCCTAACCACTGGACCGCCAGGGAATTCCCACCAATTTCTTAAATTTATGTTTTTGTTATTAACTTCTAACCCATTCAGAAATCATGGTCCATAATCATGAGAGCTACCGATGGAAATTTGTTTAGGTTTTATGAATGCCCTGAAACAGGCCGGCAAACTATGGCCAGTGGGCCAAATCTATTTGCCGCCTATTTTTGTACAGTCCACAAACTATGGTTTTAAATGGGTAGGAAAAAATTTTGAGAGGAATGATACTTTGTTGTATGTGAAATTATATAAAATTCAAATTTTAGCATCCATAAATAAACTTTTTAACTTTATCAATATAACGTTTTCTGGTTTTCTTTTCCTTCTTGTTAGTACTTACGTAATATCCTCAATTCTGACTCCTCATCCACAAAGCCTAAAATATGTACTAACTTGCCCCTTCACAGAAAAAGTCTGCGAAACCTCAGAACATGATTAATTTTTGTAAACATTCTGTGTGTGTCTGAGAAAAATGTACGTTCTCTACTTGGTGGATTCAGTAACTACGAGTGTCCATTAGGTCAAGCTTGTTAACTGTGTTGCTCAGATCTTCTATATCTTTGCTGATTTTTTTTGTTGAAACTTCTCAGTATATCAATGAATTTATCAGTTTTTACTTTCAGTTCTGTCAATTTCCTTCATATATTTTGACGCTATTATTAATAAGTGCACACATATTTAAAATATCATCTTGGTAAACTACAGCTTTTATCATTATGTGGTAGCACTCTATAAACGAAACATTACTTTCTATCTTTAAGTCTATTTCATCCGAAAGTAACAGTTGCTACTCCAGCTTTCCTTTTTCCTGGATATTTGCTCAATACATCTTTTCCACCTTTTTACTTTAAACTTGTATATGTCCTTAAGTTTTAGGTGTGGCTCCTAATAGCATATAGCTATGTTTTTAAAAACGTAATCTGTCAAGCATCATCTTGATCCGTGAAGTCAGTCCATTTACATTTATTCTAATTATTGTTATATTTGGTCCTGTTTCTATCGCCTTAATTTACTTTTTCAGTTTGTATTTCCTTTTAAGTATTTTCTAACTTAAAAAAATGGATTATCTATCATCTTCATTATTGCTTATACTTGGAAATGTTCACCTTCATTGAAATTTGTAACGTTACTGGACTTTTCACACTTCAGGTAGTAATAAAACAAATGAACAAACACCAAAAGGACATGAACTTCTTGCTGTTTTCCCAGCAGGGGTTATAGGTTATCAGTGGTCAGCACGTCCCCCTCATGACAATGGCATGGGGGTGTGAGACAGCTCCTCGACAGCTGGTCTGAAGGTACCAGAAAAAGCTGTTTGTTTTTCAACTCAGAATCTTGGTTTCTCTGACCTTATGTTTCAACCAGTTACGTTATCTAGTTTTTCTTAAGAACTGAAAAGATTTTTTTTTTTTTTACAGACAACACATTAATTCTGCAATAAACTGTAAAAGTCCTTTCATTTTGCAAAGATAATGTTACTTATTTTCATGGGTTTTAACTCATTTATCTTTGTGCTAAAGGAAAAACATCTCACTAGAGTGAGAAAACGTATAGCCAGTGACAAGATGCTTCTCCAAGGCACCACCCATCTTACAGTCACAAAAAATGCTAACAGAGGATGTTTACATGATCTAATTGCGTTTATTAAATTAGGTTGGCATAGAGTGATAAGACTATACCAAAACTGGAAAAACAAAACCAGGGGAACTGAGTCCCTAGTGTGTTAAGGAAATAAGCAGAAAGCCCTCTGCTGTGGCCTAGCCGATGCGGGGGGCCGTGGCACTCCTGGCCCACGTTCAGGGCTCTCTCGACATGACTGACCAAAGCTGAGGAGCAGCCTGGACGGCCCGCCGCCCAAGACAGCCTTTCCTCTGACGGTCCGAGGCCTGGGCCTGGCACAGCCAGCCTGTGACCAATGCTATGAAATAATGCAGGCACTGCTCCAGACTCATTTTGGAAATAAAGGACTCATAATCATTTCCTGAAAAAAAGAGTGTTAAAGCTTCACTTGGCTTCTGCCAAATGTCTGATTACCTCACGACAATGAAAGGCCTGCTATATAACAAAGATCACCTGTCACCTCTTCTAAAGAGTAGCACTTCAAGGACGCTCCTCCTCCAGGCACAGAACTGTCCCTCCTGCCCCCAGACACCGCTCCCGGCGCGCGGACCCTCCACTCCCTCCACCAGTGAGCCATCCTCACTGGTGCATGACGCTTCTCATACAGGACGCGACTCCAACACAATTAAAAGCGGCCAAATCTCCCCCAAATGCAAGTGCTTAACGATAACAATTGCTCAATGGATTCTGAGGTCTGTAGAATCAGAGTGGGAAACAGCAAAGCTATATGAAGATCTGGATCAGATCACTAGATACAGTGATTACTCTGGTCGAACCTGAAAGGAACAGGCTTTTGGGAGATTCTAGGTGCTTCCAGATGGTCTATGGTCCATGTAAGCTCATTCACTTCCAGGTCTGAATTCATCCGTTCTTGTTTCTAACACGCTTTTTTTTTCCACCAAACTCTCAATGAAAAGAAAGGCTGAGGGTATATGGCGGTGGCAGAGGCCACACAGCTCTGACGTGGAGGTGACAGATGTCTCCCTCCTCAGAGAAGCTGCCGTCAGCAGGAGACAGTGTGGCAGCACCACCAGGCTGGGGGGGCCGGACTCGCCAATGGCAGTGAAGCCTGAGCTCTCTGGATGTACTATGAGTATATGCACCTCTGCTAAAGAGGAAACAGTTTATTGTCTGGGAACAAGACAGAGTTTCGGACTCAAACCTGGGTTCAAATTCTGGCTTTACAAACCATGAACCAACTTCCCTGGGTGAGTTACTCAACCTCCCTGAGCTGGGTTTTTTCTTCCATTAACTGAGAGTAACAGCATCTTCCCAACAGGGTTCCTGTGGAGGTGAGGGTTGACACCTGGAAAAGGCCAGCACTGAGTGCCATTCTGTAGGAGTAACACTCTGTAAGACCTCTTGCCGGCCAAGGTCTGAAGACATGTCTCACGTGACCACTGGGCCTTTCTAGGGAAAGGCTTCACTCTGGTGGATGGGAGAACAGCGGCACTTCAAAGACCCTCATGGGCAAGTGCAGAGGAGTTGCTGCCTCAAGGCCTGAAGCTGGTCTTTGGTGATGACGCTACGGCGACGACCTAAGGGCAGGTGCGCCCCGTGGTCGGCGGCTATGGGTGCTGGCACCTCGTGAGTGCTTCAGGCACCATCGCAACTTGTGGGGACGACCATCATGTGCAGACAGTGGCACAGCGTTCTCCACATTTAACCTGTTTTTTGGGGGGGGCTGTGCCACGCAACTTGCAGGATCTCAGCTCCCTGACCAGGGGCTGAACCCGAGCCACGGTAGCAAAAGCCTGGAATCCTAACCACTGGGCTACCAGGGAACTCCCTTCCATATGGAATCTTCTGTAATCCTCCCAAGTGATCCGTGGGGGCAGGCACCATTAAACTCCCTGTGTACAGATGAGGAAACTGAGGCACAGAAGTAAAGTATCTCCTACTGAAGTGTGACGGACCGAGACGCTGACTCCAGAGCTCATGCTCTTGACCACAGTGTCCACCTTCTAGGTGACGTGAACGTCTTATGGGCATGGAGGTTTCCACATCTGTGGCTCAATTTCAAGGTCAGTTAGTAGTCACAGCGTAGGCGCCACCTCTTCCTTTTTCCACTCACGGCGGAATACAGGATACCGGTAAGGCCTTACCAGAGTCAGTCAAAATTATTACACCGACCCTACCAAATAAATAAACTCACACAAAGAAGTGTGTTCTGTTTGCACCCAGAGGTAGCTTTGCCTCCTGTGATGGCATCTTACAAAGTTCCTCAGCCTGGCAGTAACTGCCAGTAAGAGCTTCATTCCCTGCAATTTTATGTCACCTCACCCATCTGCATCTTTCGGAGTTGGAGAGCTCGTAGCTTATTTAAGCAACAGATGGGAAGAGAGAGGGTGAGAATTCATTTCCTTAGGAATGTATAGAAAGGCAGTCACAGGGGAACCACCCCGGAGCCAAACAGACTAAGAAACCCCTTGTCAATGAAGGTTCCCCCAGCACTCGGGCCTGTCAAATCCTTGGCACGGGACCCGTGTCCTTAAACACACGAGACAGGAGCTCCGCGCAGCCGTCCTCGCGGGGAGGGAGAGCCAGGGCCATACCATCAGCCACGAGGACCCACGAAGTGGTTTTTAAAATAGCACAGCTCGGCAGGGCGTCCCTGGAGCAACTGTTTTCTTCAGAGCAGCGACAAATTGGTACCAGAAAGGGAGAGCTGAGTGATGACAACAGGTGGCCCCGCTAATTGAAACCTGACCGAAGGGACTGTGAAAAACTCAGCTTGGGGATTGGCTGTGAGAACGGTCATGTGGAGCTCCCCGTGAGAGAACTAGGAAGATGACAACACGGGAAAATACCTTCCACGGGGCAGCAAAGAAGCGCTACGCCAGGAGCGCTTCGCTAAATCGGAATTTAACAGGTAATCACACTGAGTGGTGAAAAACGACTTCACAGGTTTAATTAAAGCTTAAGGCCTGGAGCGTTCTCACAACAGCCGCAGAGTGGAAGAGAAGGAAGGACGATCCTTCTCTCGCTCTAGTGATGTACTCAACGGGCAGCACGAGAAGCAGGATGCTGGTTTCATTCATCTGCCCTCCGCCCTTCCCTGGAGGAGCGTCCTGCCCGCTCACCTGGGCCCCTCGGTCGTTGACCAGCTCCACAGACCACCGCCCTTCGTACTGGATCCACACGAATATCCCGCCGTCTGCGTCGCACGTGGCCAGCTTCTGGTACGGCTCGTTCCACCTCACCAACACGACCTAGGAAACGACCAAAAAGACACTTACTGCAGGGAAGGAGCCCGTGGGCCGCAATCACGTCTACGACGTTATCAGACCCAGAACTAACTAGAACGCACGGACAAAGGCAAGGACTCGGGGAGGATGGGGGGTGGGGAGTCCAGCAGAGAGGACACACGGCAGCGCCTCAGGGGACCAGGCCCACGTGACGTGGCCTCCTGACAAACAGCAGGCACCTGAGCAAACCACGAACCACAGCGCCGCAGCGCCCGTCGCCGTGACCGCAGAGCCGGCCCAGAGCCCACCCGTACACGGCCCTGCCTCCACAGTGCCAGGCTCGCTCGCCTGCGGGCCCTGGGCGGTGGGGAAACGATTTCCTACTGTGTGCACCTGAGGCAGGGCACTACTTGCTTGGTGCAGATGGAAGAAAGGGTGCGGCCTATGTAATCTCATTTTCTCCCAAAGTGAAATTCTCTGTACCTTTGCCAGGCTACATTATTTCCAACTAGTTCAGCATCTAAGCATGCCAATTTGGAAAAAATACACAGTTGAAATATCTAAGCTGTTCAGGATTTATCACAGAGGAAATACAAAGAAACTATAAGCTTCAAAACGGATGAGTATGAGAACTTAATTTTTAAATTTGGAAAATCCTGAACGTGGACAATCATTTTCATCTTTCTCAACTATCACTCGTTCATGTAAAAGGTGGCCGCAGGTAGGTGGTCTGTGGGATCAGCCCTCACAGAGCCCAGTAAAACCCGTAAGGGCACAGGGCTATGAAGTGGTCCCAGGAGGCACAAAACCAGCGCTGGGCTCCCCACGGGGAATGCTTCCGGAGGTCACCTGGCCCGCCCGCGCTGGTGACCGTGATCGTTTCCTTCGTTCAGCTCGTACTCATCAGATCCACGCTGCACGCTGCCGCGTGACCAACACGGAGGTGGAGAAGACAGGGCCTGCCCTCGGCAAGCGCAAAGTCCAGCTGGAAGCCAGAACAGCCATGGATACGTGGACACATACGGATGTATGTCAGTCAAATGAGGACTGTTACTAACCAGCAAGAGCACCCCTGCTGCTCACAAGATGCGAATCCCGTCTCCTCCCAGGACTTTGTGCCTAATAAGCTAACAACCCTCGTGAATACGTGGCACTGGTGCATAGGGTCCCCAAGTTCCACTTATGTTCTAAACCACTGACTGCGAGCGGCTGAGAGCAAGGACTGACCATCACAGGCCTCCAAAAGCACAGTTCCCTCCTCACCTCCATCTGCGTCCAAACCACAGACCGACACAGAAGCCCTGCCCCTTCTCAAAGCTGTACCATGGGCACCAGGGAGCCAGGAGAGGCCCCCCAGCCTTGATCCACCACACTTGGTGGTATCAGCATTTGTTGCAAGATGCATACTAAAATCCTCAAATTGTCCAAGAGGAAATTACTACCCACTTAAAATGTAAGGATACTGTAGCTCTTTTTTAAAACTGTGCATCAAGAGCTGAAACGCTGCAATCTTTTGAGACCTGGCACTTGTCGGCCAAATCTAAGCTAGTCAATGGCCCGCCTGCAAAACGGATGCAAGTTCCGTGGATGCAGACACTGCCAGCTGCCGGCAGCCCCATCTAGCTTTTGTCCCTCCACTGCGACTGCCTGTCCCTCTCTGGTCACTGCTCTGCAGGTGCCGCGCTCACACCACCTGCTATAACCACAGGTTTACGTGCACCCTCCTCCCCCTGAGCTGCGCCACCGGAGGAAAAGGGCAGAGGCATGCTCACCTCTGAACACTGACACACAGGAATGCTGAGCATATCATGCCAAACAGCCACACGTAAGTTAACGATTCTCATTCAGTTACGCTTTGAAAACTACTTCAAGTAGGTTACTTTCGACTCCCAAAGGCATTTTAACAAGAGCCAATACTGACAGACTGCCTATTACAAACCATTAGGCTGTGAGGATAGAAAGTTAGGAAATCTTTGTCCCTGCGGAGTTCAGTTCACTAAACAGACATAATACCCTGCTCTGTATGCAAGTACAGAGCTGTGAACATACACAGGAGGGGCCTCCAAACAGGCGGACGGGAGGGCAACAAATCCAGATTCATGTTTTTAAAGTCTAGCTTTAAAAATTCTGTATTTAAATTACTGATCTAATTTTTAAAAATAGTAAAACCAACACAATTAAAGTCTTTAAATGCACCGCACTGAATGTATCATAAAATTTAGAATTTCCAAGTAGCCAATAAAAACCAACTTCATAAACTTTCGGACCCAACAACAATCGGCCTGAGCAGTGCCGCCCACAATGTGCTGCAATATGGTCCCTCAAGACACCTGCATCACCTAAGCCCACAATCACAAATGCACTTCAGGATGGCTACAAGAGGGCGGAATATGACAAATAAGAACACTTATTTCCTAAGTTAAATACAGTGAACATTCATCTACTATGACCTTCCTTATAATATTTGATGACAAGGCATCACATTTCAGAGAACAGAGGTTAGTCACATTTTCTATACTTTTGCCTTTTTCCTTTAACAACCATCGCCACACATGATTGCATATTTAGTTATTATCAGTAACAAAACCTCTCTTCTTCATGAAGACAGCCTGCAAGTCGCAGCATGACACAAACACAAAAGAGCAGAGGCAAAAAAATGTTTTAAAGTTATTTCTAATGTTAAAAATGTCTTGGTCTTATGACAACACAGTAGTAGTTGTTGGAGAAACAAAGAGTTCACAGACTCAATGTCATCTTTTCTTAATTCCTGATCCGTTGAGATGCAGCAGTAAACAGAAGTGCAGTCCCCATACACACACTTCTTTGCTGTGAGTATAACCGGTATAACTGAATATAGGTGGGTTGCTCCCCTAAATTAGAGGGAGAAATCTTTCCAGTGATCCTTGGTTTAAAAATAAAGTTAAACTGCGATGTTGTTTCCCTGGATTAGTTTTCTCATTTCCGCTCTCGTCTGCGATTCGGAGCTGCCCGTCTTATCTCCCGGCCGCTTATTTCCTGTTCTGCGAATCCCTCCAGTCTGCTTGGCAATGTCAGGACATACCAGAGTGTTGAGGAATTACCAAGCAGGGGCCAGCTGGGTTCTCAGTTGCCCAGATGACGTGGCAGGGTGCTAGGCAGCTGCCCAGGCATTCTAAGGCAGCGCTTGCTTCCCTTTTAAAGGAAAACGGGGCTCCTGTTTGCTTTGGGCACAAAAGAACTTCAGCATTTAACATGTTAGCTGAAGTATGTGTTCCTCTACAGACAGAGGCTAAGCCAAGTTCTGACCCAGGTCTTTGATTAGTCCCCAAAATGCTAGCCTGTCGCCCTCTCCAATGTAAGGTTTCTATCATTTTACAGCTATTCTTATCAATCAATACTTATTGAGTAAAATTAACGGCAGAGAAATCTACACTAAAAATACAGTGCAGGTCTGCTGAAGGCCTATTTGGGCTGTACTCTAATGCCCTCAATAAGTCACTTCACCTCCTACTTCTAGAACTATTTTTAGGCAGAACAAAACTCTAGTGCCAGTTAATCCAAGGCACCAGTTCATCCAAGAATGTTCATCGTTTGAGGCAGGAACCCTTCAAATGCTGTTGGTAGATATAATTTCTACTTTACAGATATATACAGGAAACTACCGCAGTGAACAACCAGTATCACCAATGTTCAGAAATATTTCCCTTAACCCTAAAAGAATGTAATTTGGACATACCTTAAATACAAATAGCTCAAGTTATAAATCTCTGTAAGTGATTATTACCACTCAGTTCTTATTCTGTAATTTATTAAGCGAAACAGCACTAACTTCACTTGTACAAGAAAAACAAAATGAGTGCCAACTGAATTTTAGATACATTTAGCTGTTTTTTAACAAAGAACCAAAAGCACCCTGAAACAGAGGCTGGAAGAAATTCAATGTGGACAACGGCTTCATGCCCACCAGCATGACAGTCCCGTGAGGTCCAGAGCTCAGCCCCGGCCGCACCGCTCACCAGGTGCATGGCCTCGGGCACCCTGTTGACCCGCTTGGGTCCCTTTTCCTCATCTGCAACGGGGGTAACAGCAGCAATCCTTCTAGAGCTATTGTGAAAACTACGATGAGAAAGGACCTTAGGGCAGCAGCAGGCACACAGCAACGTGCCCCTGCCCAGTTCTGGTGCACGCATTCACGCCCCGCACACCGTCTCTGGTTCTCGCCAGCCTGACGGTTTCTTTGCATCTGTACTCCTGAGGCCCGGCATGACGGCAGGCACACAGCAGCACTCCACAAATCTTTCTAAATTAAAATATTCCTGAAGGACGATTAACCGTGTTTCTTTAGAATTTTATACTGTTCTCTTTCAACACTAAGATGTTAAGACTAGTCCAAGTGAGATTTGGGGCGGGGCGGGGGGCATCAACAGTTGTACTGAGACAAAACTGACATACCATACAACCCATTTAAAAAGTAAAACTCACTGGTTTTTGTATCATTTATAGAGCTGTGCAATCATCTCAGTAAATGCTAGAACATCTTCATCAGCCTCCAGTACTCCCTTCAGCCCGAGACAATCACTGGTCTTTCGTCTGTTCATATCTGCCTATTTTGGACACTGCATATAAATGCAATCCCACAATGTGTGGCCTTTGGTGCCTGGCTTCTTTCACTCAGCATAATGTTTTCAAGGTTTATCCATGTTGGAGCCTGTGCCCGTATTTACTTCCTTTATATGGTCAAATAGTATTCCACTGTATGGATATACCATTTTGTTTATCCATTCAGTTGATAATTACCTGGGTTGTTTCCACCTTTCGGCTATTATGAATAATACTGCTATGAACATTTGTGTATCAGTTTTTATTTTCTTGGGTATATGCCTAGGGGTGGAGTTGCTGAGTCAAACGATTAATTCTACATTTAACTTCTTGAGGAACTGCCAGACTGTCTTCCAAAGTGGCTGCTCCAATTTACATTCCCAGCAACAATGTATGAGGTTCCAGTTTCTTCACATTCTCTCCAACACTTGCTACTATGTCTTTTTGATTATAGCCATCCTAGTGGGTGTGAAGTGGTTTTGATTTGCATTTCCCTGATGGCTAATGGTTTTGAGCATCTTTGCAAGTGCTTACTGGGCATCTGTTTACCTTTTTTGAAGAAATGTCTATTCAGATCCTGTGCCCCTTTTTAATTGGGTTGTCTTTTTTATTAGTGAGTTGCAAGAGTTTCTCTTCCTAAGCCTTTTGAAACACTCTGTTTGAGGGAAATTTTTGCTTTTATTTCCACATAATCTATTTCTCTCATTTACATGTTCACAGATCCAGTCTTCATTCAATTCAATATGCTGATAAGAACTCCATGAAGGAAATGGTTCAGGGACAATAAGGGAATTCAGAAAACACGGATCTATGGTTTTCTAAGCCCTAGGCCAGGGACCAGGGTGCTGCTACGTGGTTCTAAACCTGAATCTGAATTTGTCTGGAGGTGACTTCCGCAGTCCTGGCTCCCCAAGACGCTTCTCAGGAAACTCACAGCTACGCACTCCTTCCTGATGTTTTCCAAACCTTCTTGTTGGAAAATAATACATCTTCTTTTTGGGGAGAGTTTATATTATCAGGCAGGACTGAGTTAGGAAAAAAAGAGCTCTATCAAGTCTCCTGACACGAATGCAAAATTACCGTCCCTAGCCTTCTCATCTACTAGGTGGCAGTGAGAGTCTTCCACTAAAGCAATATATAAAATGCTTTGAATGGCTTCATCCAAAAGTACAGTCTGTAGGAAACCCAACAGTCAGTACCTTCATCTCCTGGCCATTTTCTGATTTGTGCATTTCTCAAACCAGTGCAGTGAATACTCCCTGTGACTCCCACTTCCATCCTTCTCTGTCCCATCTCAGTTGCCATCTCCCAAGCAGAATTTTACTGGAAAGTATGTTCAGTCACAAACACTGTTCCCTGAGGTTACAGAGCACCTTACCAGGGCTAAGCATGTGTTCTCCATCATCACCTCCCACTTATTCTCGCACAGATACTCTTGGTATAGACAACGGTTACTGGCTTTAGCCAACTGAGAGCTGACACGACCACGCAGTCTCACAGATGAGGATGGGGGCAGCCAGCATGAGGTCACGCAGAACGCTCGAGGTAGGTCAGGCTCCAGGCCAGAGCCTCAGTCTCCTCGCTCCGGTCCAGGGCACTTGGTCTCCACAACCAAACTGGCCCGGGGCCATCCATCCCTCAGCCCCACCAAGGCGCTGCTCACGGGACACACACAGATGGAGCAGACGTCCTGCCCTCAAGGAGCGCCTGGGGGAGCTTGGAGAAGCCGCCTCATGTCTTCTTTCTTACTCCTGCTGTCAGACTTCTGCGATGCAGAAATATTCTCAAAAACAGCTGTACCAACAAACTCTAATTCTGACAGAAGAAAACAAAAATCATATACTAAAGAGAAATAAACTAAAACATTAGTGGTGGTGAAGTAAAGGGATTTTCATCAGAATTTTTCTACATTTTCTGATCTTCCCACAATGAACGTATTTCCAGCTTCACCTATTTCTGTAGCAAGGAAGTTGAACACTTTCTTTTCGTAATAATAATAATAATAAAGAGTCTGAAAGTCATTTTCACATACATTAGCTTATTTTATCTTCACAGATATCTTAGGAGGAGGTATTACCGTTATTCTAACCTCCCATTTCACAGATTTAAAGAGTGGAGCTGAGAGAAGGTACAAATATTTCCATAGCCTTTTTTAAAAAACTTAAAAAAGAGTTTTCACAATATTTATGGCAGACATAACAGTTTAAAGAAAAATTCACCTGAAGTAATGTCCTCATTCAGCTTAGGAAAATATCACCAGGACCATTGGAAGCCCCCGTGTGCTCCTCCCACACCTCAGCCCTCCCTCCTCTGAGGAAAAAAACACTTCCTGGGCATTTCATGTTTTTAATTCACATGCATTTTTATACCCACGTACGCATCCTCACTTCAGTATTTCGTGTTTCTTTAAAAATTTTAAATATTACAGAAAACACTAAACATACACCCAAGAAGAGCAACCAGGATCATAAGCTTCCACGTACCTGCCGTCCAGCTTACACATGACCAGCCTTTCTGCCTGTTCTCAAGCTTTAAAACCTCTATGCATTCTTTAGCTCAGCATTAGGCTGTGAAATTCATCCTTGTTGACAAGCGTGGCTCCAACTCGCCCGTTCTCACTGCTTCATCGCAGTCACTGTGACGACACCACGGTTTGTTACCTCATCCCCTTGCTGACAAACATTTAGGCTGCCTTCCCTTTCTTTCCCGCTTTTATTACACTAGCACTGCTGCTTATAACCATGCTGCCACCAGCCCCCTGTGAACCAGAGCAGGGCTCCCCTGAGTCTGCACTGGGGAACAGCTGGAGCAGAGGCAGGCGCAGCTCTGCCTTCGCCAGACGGTGCCGGGTCACTTTCCAGAGCGAGCCGACAGTGCACATCCCAACAGCAGTCCAGCTGTGCCTCAGATCCTAATGCACTCGACCCTGCCAGACTTCAAAATGTTTTCCAATCAGACACGTGTAAAATCATTTCAGATTCTGCTTCTGAGTTTCTCCGTATCTCCACAGACTTTCACATTCTATTCTACTTGACACGTCTCAGTGCCATGCTCTGAGGAGACAGACCGAGGCTCTTCCTTCTCTCTGCCCCTCGCCGCCCCTCCACCGTGCTTCCGGACAACGGTTTCTCAGCTCCCGGCTGTGCACCCACCACCGAGGCCTCCCTTCATGGCCTCCTCCAAGAAGAAATCAGAGTCGTCTTATGAACCCGACAGGCATCTCTAGGCACCTGCCACACAGCCACCGCCGGGCCCACCAAGGGCGAGCAGCACAGGAGGTACAGCCGTGCCCTGGAGGAGCCGGGCTGTGGGCAGAGGGAGGGGGCAGACTGGGCAGGTGGTGGGCTCTGGCGGCCCAAAGACCCGACCAGCTCAGCACACGTCACATCACTCTTGAGGCCCTCCTCTCCATTCCTCTGGGCTGACGTGCCGTGGCTCGAAAGTGGATATCCCACAGGGCCGGCGAGCCTGGAGAGCTCCCAAATGGGAGGCTGAAGCCGGCAGAGCCGCAAAGGGGGCCCAGGGCCACTCCAGCGTGGATCTTGAGTTAAGCCTTGAAGCTGGTGCAGGATTTCCCTCAACGCGCAGTTCAAACGTCACTTACTCTGTGGCAATGTCGCCACCTCTCGTGGGCAGAACTGCGTCTTCTGTGTCCCCAGCCCCCGGCCCGGCCTTCCTCCAGCTCTGCCCACAGCCGCCCCGTCCCGCGGTGGACAGGCTCCAGGCTCCAGGAGGGAGGTCTGTGCCCGGAAGAGGAAGAATGGCAGCTGACATTCACTAAGGCACTGGCCTCACCCCTCGGTAAGTCTTCTCTACCGGCGTCTCGGTGATGGTCCCTGAAAGCAGAGCCTGGGACGGGGACCCGCGCACTGAAGCCTTTCCCTGTGGGTCCTCCCAGGACAAAGGCAGTGAGCGAGGCAGGACAGGTCTGGGGTGTAAGGGAAGGACACATGTCACTGGAGACCGGCTTCCTCAGCCTGACCCACAGGGAGCCCTGGTGTGTGGCTCCGGCACAGCTGGCCCCGCTCTGAGGCAGGGGTGGCCTCCAGTGCCACCCCGGGCATTGGTCATGGGCTGCTGGCCGCTTGGCGGGAACGGGGACGGGGGAGTGGAGCAGGGGACCAGCTGGCAGCTGGACGCCTCAGTGGCCAACGCGCACCGCGGCTGGGGGACGGTGCACACAGCGGCCTCCAGCGCCCCTCAGTCTCCCCTTTGCCAGCTCTTCCTCTTCTGGCCTCCGAGGGGCGCAGAGCTCCAGGCTCAGTCCTGACCCTGCCCTCTTCAGTCTACTCTGACTGCCTAGTCATCTGATCTAGTCTCAGCTTTAAATCCATGGTCTAACCATCTAAGCACGATGACTTCCAAGTTCTTGTCTTCAATCCCTTACTCTAGATCCTGCCCAACATCTCTACTTGGAGGCCAGACAGGCCTGGCAAACTCGGTACATCCCTAATAGGTCTCTTCCCACCCCCACCCCCCGCCCCGGTGCTCTTCACCCACGTGAATGACACCATCTGTCAACAGCAGGAACACGGACAGCAAAGCAGACTTCCCTCCCTGCCTCTCAGGCCCATCAGCTGGGTGGGGGGCCCGTCTGGGCAGAGACACAGTGCTGCCCCCCTGTCAAGGGCAAGGCTTCCTGCAGTGTGGGTGGTGTCCCCTCTGTGGCTGTTAAGTAACGAAGGATGAAAACCTCGGCCAGTGCAGAAAAGATTACTCTCTGCTTGATCTTCACCACCCTGTTCTATGTCTTAACTGTGGCGCTAGCTCCAACGTGTTTCTTTAGATATGGCCTTAATGCTCATGAAAAACAATCCCCTGCCTAACTGGAAACTAGAGGAGAAACTCAAAGAAAGGAACTGAGAACGTGTTTGAAGACAATGGTGCACTATACAAATATCAGCTCCTGGGGTTACTGCCAAAGGGTAAACAACTCTTTAAATTCCTAAGACTTTAAATTTTAGAATAGTCTTAGATTTACAGAAAACCGCACAGATAGTACAGAGGTCCCATACATGTCCCATACCTAGTTTCCCCTATTATTAAGATCTTACATTTGCATGGTATATTGCCACAATTAATAAATCAATATGGATATATTATTATTGACCAAAGCCCATGCTTTATTCAAATTTCCTTAATTTTAATGTAGTGTCTTTTATCTGTTCCAGGACCCCACTTCGAGTACCACATTTAGTCATCACGTTTCCTCAGGCTCCTCTTGACTACAACAAGAAAGTCTCTCAAACGTCCCTTCTTTTCGCTGACTTGGACAGCTCTGAGGAGAACTCGTAGGTGTCCTCCAATGAGGGTATGTGTGATGTTTTCCTCGTGATAGGCTGGAGTTAGGAGTTTGGGGGGACGACCACAGAGGTGAAATGCCATCAGTGGTACACTCTCTCAACATGACCTGTCGCTGTTGAAGTTTAACTCGGATCACCTGGTTAAGTAGTCTCCGTTCAGTTTCTCCACTGTGAACTGACTCTGCCTTTCCCCCTTTCCTCACCTGTACTCTTCGGAAGGAAGTGACCACGGGCAGCCCACACTTCAGGACTGGCGTTATGCTCCACCTCCTTGAGGGAGGAGTGTCTACATAAATTACTTACAACCCTTCTGCTCAGGAGATTTGCCCTTTCTCCACTAATTTTACCAGTATGGACACTAATAGAATTAACGGATGTCTGCTCTACATTCTAGGTTATAATCCAACACCACTCCATGTATTTTGCTGCTCAGACTGTTCCTTCTTTGGCCACTGGGAGCAGTTTCAGTTGGTTCCTCCGTCCCTTTGACACACCCCCGACACTGTATGTGTTTCGTTTTGTTTTCTGAGTGCCATCTTTTTTTCTGACACCACGAGATGCGCCAGACTCATGTGTATTTCCTGCTCCAGTCCTTAAATAAGACATTTCTCCATGGAACCCTGGTTCCTTTTACTGGAAGATGGTACTAGAAACTAAGGTCTGCGTCTAGATCCAAGAAACCAAGATCTAGGTGTGCTCATTGCTACTTGGGTAGGTAAACGGCTTTTGACATTAAAAAAATCAACAAATTACAAGATGAGCCTGGGACATCTTAGTATCCCACAAGGCAAAACAGATACCAAAAGACCTCTAGACCCAACTGGAAAGGGCTCCCAGGAACCAAGGACGGAACAATTTGAGCAACAAAAAGTGCAAGGCGCTGAGACAAGTACCTTAAAATTCATGCATGCTAAAATCCATGAGTTCACGACAATCCTAAAAAGTAAAATCCTCACTGTTAACTTTTAGAGAATGGTATAGAACTTCTGCCCTGAAACCAGGCACAAAAAGGGGGGAAAAAACCAAAACCCACATTTATCCTGCCATTATTTACAAACACTACCCCAAAACAAACAAACAGTTGATGAGGCAAAGTTTTTCTTGGTGTAAGTATTCCAGTTAATAAATAAAGAAGGAACGACAAAATTAGGATATCATTTTGCAACTACTAATGGAACCATGGCTGTAGGTGAAAGGTTGATGGGACTGCAGTATGAATGGATCAAACTGACAATCCCTAACTCACCAATGTAAACATCACAAAAAGGCAGACAATCATGTATTACATGCCTCCTGATGGAAGTGCATGACGCCATCCATGAAGCAATTCCAAAACAATACCCACCCCCCCGCCCCCCAAAAAGTCAAACTTGAAGTCTCTAGACCTTAACAACTAGTTTACAAGAAATACAGAAGACAGAAAAACAGACTAAAGAACATCCTGGGGAGGTAATCAGGAAAATCCACTTTTCCTACAGAATTTCTCATGTTCTGGGTTTTCCTAAAGCAAGGAAAACAATAAAGAGATGAGGAACCTATAGATTAAAAGATTTAAAGGGCATAGCAAACTAATGCGATTCATGTAACGGACCTTGTTTGGATCTGACTCTCAGAACTCAAAAAAAAAAAAACCTCAATGTTTTCTAAAAGGTAAAAGATTTCATAGACCTTTCACCAAAGAAGTTATATAGATGACAAATAAGCACATGAAAAGATACTCAACATCATTTGTTATTAATAAATGCTAACTAGAAGCACAGTGTGACAACCCTACTGTTGAGTCATTAGAATGACTCAAATTAACTTCTGAGGATACTTATTAGCACTTGTGTTCAAGTCTCAGCTTTTTTTAACTGATCCTTGTACTCCTCTGAAAGAAACAAAGGAAATATATTACCTGTTCCCCCTGCTGTAAATTTCATAAGTATTAAGTCAGGTCCAACAGTGTCTTTCAATAGAAAGGCTAAAGGGACTTGGGCTTTTATCCTGTTGGTAATGAAGGCTGTTGTTCTTTTTAACATAGGTACACTTTACACAGGTATCAGATCATTGTGATACCCATTATGCACAGAGTACTGAGAGCATTCTTTTTCAAGCTTCAAGTTACATTTTAGTTAGAATCCGTTAAATCATAAGATAATGTGCCAGGCAGTGTATCTCAAAGAAGGACCTAGAAACATATCAGATTTGGGGGCATGGTTTGTGGGGCTGGAATACGTGGAATTTGAAAAAAGCATATTAAGCATAATTAAAGCATACTAAGTATAATTGCTTTGATTTACTTTTTTAAAACTTGTTATTAAAGTATACTACACATGCTTTAATTGATTTTCAGTCATTTCTTTTGAAATTTCAAACAACATTAAAGGAGGATGTAAGATTTTATCACTGGCTATCATACAGAACTAAACATTTCTGGTAAAACATGATTCACACACATAAACAAAAAGCTCAAAACCAGTGTCACACGCACCAAATTCGATTGCAACACTGTATTACTATTTCCTTTTACACATTTTTATTTCTTCCCCCCAAAACCGTGACTGTGAAACAACCCCACTGTATGGGTATTAATTCCCATACTTTGGAATTAATTTCTCAATAAGTAATATGTTTCTGGTTGGCAAGAGAGAAGAAGAGTGTGTGAAAAAATGGACTCAGTGCTTGATTTTAAAAAGGAAAGGGAAAGGAAAAGAAAGAAAAAGGCCGCACGTCCACTGTTTTCACAGTGGGAAGAGCACATCTTTGTGTTGTTCAGCCTTCCAGTCTGGTGAGCCTGGCTGGAAGCACACAGAGAGAACTCAGGTGCCAGCAGCTGTAAATAAAGCAGATTACCTGAAGTAGCAAAAGAGTAGAATCAGGCAGGAACGAATTAGAAATTAAAATATTCTGAATAAAAAGCATTAATCAGCAAAGGTCACTAATTTCTTAAAGTCATTATTGTCTATTAGCAAATGATACTTTTCCCCCCTTGGATTTAGATCTGATTCTAATGTGGAGGTAGCAGGGATCCCAGCTAAAACCAGGATCTTCACATGGACCGCACTAGAGGTATGCAGGTTAATTTAAGCCAACAAATATGTTAGCTTCCACAATATAAGTCATACATTTTATTTCTTCTTGAATTTCTTAAAATCTCTTCCCAGTCTCTAAAATAAAAACAGAAAAGCATAAACTGAATTGTCAACCCACCACATTCATGGGGTTTAGACTTCCGGGAAAGCATCATCTATCCTTTTTTAATCATCATAACTTGTTATCTAAGCCCCTGATAAATCAAATTTATAATTCAAAATGTTCCGTTCTAAAACAAGGGAGTTAACCTCCTATATCTGTAAGGAAATGGACAGACTACAAAAACAACTGATTCTCAAAGGGGCCTGGTACCTGGAGCAGGCATTATCATCTTCACTTTATAGAAAAGGAAACTGAGGTTCAGGGAGGTTCACTTGCCCAAAGTACCCAACTAGCAAGAGGCAGAGCAGGGGCCGGGAACCAGGTACCTCCATTCCTAGTCCAGTGTGTTTTCCTACCTAACAATACAAAGTGAAGTAAGGCAGAATCACTTCATGATCCTGTTTGGGGTGTGTGTGCGGGGGAGGAAAACACCTATTCACCCGGGGAAAACTACTGTATTTGTGAAGGATGCTCAATTTGTTTTTTAATTAGAAAGCTGAAATCTCTAGTCTAGAATTTTTGACTATCCAAAATGAGCTATGAAAAATATTGAGAAAACTAGAAAAAAGTTTTGGGGCAGAACCAGGAGACATAAGCGTGAATTATAAGCCCAATGTTTACTGTGAAAGAGAACTTTCTAACAAGGAGCATGGCCAATCACTGGAAGGGGCTGTCTTCAAAAGGCACCTGGAACACTGGAAAGGGTTTAAAAAAGAGGCCGGACAGCCAACTGCCAAGGGTACCTGGAAGCAACTCATCTAACCAGTTGTGTGTGTCTGGGGGTGCTTCTGGATTAGAACTAGAGGACCTCCACATCACCATCCATCCAACTCCAAGATGACAAATCGAAATTAAACGCGGCCTTAGTACCGGTGATGCTACGGCCTCAAAAAACAAAAAGGCTGATCTTAAGCTCTTAAGCATCTACCTACTGATAAACTGCCACTAAATTTGCTACAGGGAAATTCAATTATTAAAGTAGTTAACTTGGCCATTTGAATTAAAAATTTATATATTAAATATGATAGTAACCTTGTCAACCAGGTGTGTACTTTAGTCGTTCACATTTAATCTAGCAGATGCTCCTCTTCAATTCTCAGAGCAGTTAAGATAGCAGGATTCTCAACATCCTGCTCTTTAAGATCGCTACCTCTCAGTCACCACCTTTGATCGGTAGCCAAGTTTGCCAGGCTACCAACTGAAGACAGAACGTCAGCTCACCTCCCAACAAGCTGGCTCTCAGCCCAGCCTAAAGCACGCCTCTCAGATCCAAGGGAGCAGGGCAGAGCCAGAACCGAGAAGCCCTTCTCACTGACAACAGAAAGCCCAAGTTCCACTCTGGTCTCTAACACCCTGCATCTTCATTTTGTCTGAAAAAGTAAATTGGCCTAGACCATTTCTAAAGATACTTCCAGCTCTAATATTTTGACACATTGGATTCTATTTGGTCAAGTACTAAGCAAATACAGCCTAGTCACGCCTAAGTGCAGTATCCTGCAAAACTTCAACACAGTTACCACCCAAGAAAAGAAATCTAGCACGTGGATCATGACATAACACCTGGTAGGAGGGTGGGTAGCTGATGGGAGCTGAGTGAATATGTTATAATAATTCAACCAGAGTTAGGAGCTAAATAAAAGTTTCCTCCTAAGCACTCATAATTTTAAAAACCTGAGAGATGTTACTTTTTAGGTAATTAGTTCAAGACTTACATACAGATTGAGTTTCTATGTCTAGTGATAGTTAATTTTATGTGTCAAATTGATTGGGCCCCTTTTGGATTTCAGAGGCAACGTGCTCCTAATCTGGGTGTGACACTCTGGCCTATCTACCTAGGGACCCGAAAAGCTGACGGTTTTGAGTGGGGCCCAGAAGTTAAAATATCTTACAATTTTCTCAAATATTCATATACGATTTTCCCTCTTAACCTTCCTTCTAGTCGTGTAAATATACACTAAGTAAAGTTCAGATATTACAGAAGTATGTAAGTAGAAAAGGAACATTCCTTGAGATGCTGTACTTCTGAAACAACGATCTTAACTACTTGGTGCACATTCCTTCAGATTCATACTTTCCCTTCGCTGGTGAACAGACCTGCACGACTCCTTAATCCAAATAACTGTGTATTCGTCCTCCTCTTTCCAAAAGCTAAGTTCCTCACATCGCCTCACAACAATTCCATTTCCTGTCATCATCTCTGCACACACTAGTATCTTGTTTTCGAGCGATTTCTCACTTCTGAATTCTGTATTTAAACTGAACCACAAACTCATGGGCAGAGGGAACACCCCCCGTCCCCATCTTGTTCCCACATCACAAGACCCTGGTGCCCGGGAAGAGCAGCTCCTTAATACAGCTCGTGTTAACCAGCCAGGACTTCCTTTAGGAGAGTGAGGAGCCCTCCCTCAATGGCGCCACTGACTGACCTTCACCAGAGCCCGTGGATGGTTGTCCTAAAGGACTGCCCCACCAGAGAGCTCCTCGGGGCTCCTGGAACTGACACAGCTTTCAGTCAGATGAGAGACGGCCACAGGGAAGAGCTTCCCAACGTTCTCAACTGGCAGCAGCATGAGGGCACGAGGCAGCCCTGCTGACGGCTCAGCCTGGGGGAACAGAGGGACCAGAGCGCATGCGAGGACCGGCTTCACCACGTGCGAGCCACAGCTGAGCTGACCGCCCGTGGGGAGCTCTTCCTGCCCAAGTACCCAGTGCCCCTGCTTTGCCCCCGCCCCCCGCCCCCGCTCTCAGTTACCCCACACGTTGCCGAATCCCCAGTGCAGCGTGTACCACACTGTGCCGTAACCCTCGGTATCTCAGTGCCAAGCACAGTCCCAGCCCCGAGGGTAGTGCCTGATTGTTGTTTGGACTGAATTGAAGTGCAAAAGCAGAGAGCTCACAGATGGAATCACAGATTGGTGTTTTTTTTTTTTTTTTTATTGAAATACAGTTGATTTACAATGTTGTGTTAGTTTCAGGTATACAGCAAAGTGATTCAGTTATACTCTTCTCCCTTACAGGTTATTACAAAATACTGAGTATAGTTCCCTGTGCTATAGTGTAGGTCCTTGTTGGTTATCCATTTTACATATAGGAGTGTGTATATGTTAATCCCAAATTCCTAATTTATCCCTCCCCCCCATTTTTTCCTTTTAATCAGTTGGCAGATAGCATTGACCATGGTTATTCTTTCAAAATTATAATATTTGTGTCACAAAAATTGAGTAAAGAATGGATGTCTGTGAGAAAACAGAAACGAAGATGGTGCAGTTCCGTACAGAAAACCATAGTTATATTAAAATTAGCTGAACTTTCTCTTACTTCTCAGTCAAAGGGAGGGAGACCAGTATTTTAAAAATTATTGTTGGAGAATCCTTGGTTGCATTGCACTGTACATTTGGTTGCATTTCAATTTTTTAAAGCATGGTTATTAGGAAGACAATACCACATGGGAGGTATGAATCACCTACGGGAGGTCAACTCAGAACTAGGTTTTAGGCAATTTTTGTGCTTTTGAAGCTCAAAGCAGCACCAAAGAATTCTAATTAACTTGTCCTCATAACATCCCTGGGAAACTTCACAACTTTCTCAGAAGTCGGGGAGCATTTTCACATAAGACAACATACATCAAAGTTTTATCTAAGACCTTTCCATGACTTATCTATAAGCCAGCACGAAGATTCAGGCTCCTAAAAATCGGTCCAGAATACCACACTGCTTTTGAGTGATTAATTTCAACCACATTGAGGTATAGATTGAACCACTTTTACAAAAACCAGATGGTCATTGAGCATTATGAAGAAGTCATATCCACCGAAAAAAGAAACAAACAAAAGAACAGAGAAAGGAGGTGTAGTCTCCACCTACTAGGGTGATTCCGGAGAACAGCAAAAGTTAGAAGACAGCACTCTACGTGAGACAAGTGAGAAGGTCAGGCTCAGGTAAGCTACAGACCAGGTGATGAGTCTCTAAGTCGCGGAGAGCTGACTCTCTGCTGACTGCTTGGAAGGCCCCGCCCACACCCTCTGACCAAGGCTCCACCCCACACAGGTCCCTTCAGCGCCTCCAAATGAAAGGGCCCAGCACAGCTCCATCTCTGGCACTCACCACTGTCTGACATATTCTGTTTACTTCTTTTTTTTAAAGTATTTTAAATTAATTAATTAATTGGCTGCATTGGCTCTGTTGCTGCGCGTGGGCTTTCTCTAGTTACGGTGAGCGGGGGCTACTCTTTGTTGTGGTGCACGGGCTTCTCACTGCGGTGGCTTCTCTTGTTGCAGAGCACGGGCTCTAGGCGCGCAGGCTTCAGTAGTTGTGGCACGCGGGCTCAGCAGTTGTGGCTCGCGGGCTCTAGAGCGCACGATCAGTAGTTGTGGCACACGGGCTTAGCTGCTCCGCGGCATGTGGGATCTTCCCAGACCAGGGCTCGACCTGTGTCCCCTGCATTGGCAGGCGGATTCTTAACCACTGCGCCACCAGGAAAGTCCCTCTTCTGTTTACTTATTGGGTTGTGCGACACTTTACACTTACAACCCAGAATATGTGCAACAGATGAAAGTAAGCAGCACAGGCAAACATTCACTGCGTTTTATGCGAACAACTGGTCAACCTGAACTACACCTACCTGCCGATGTTCTCTTCTCAATTGAGAGGCCTTACTGAGACCTTATTTTCTGCTTACTTATTTCAATACACAGCCGAGAACACCACGTTGTCCCATCAATGAGTCCATGTTAAGAAATGAAACGTCATTATTCTTTTAAGTTATATGATACACAGAAATACACAACATAAACACAACTTATAGGAGGGAAAAACCCCAGCTGAGTTTCTTATCAAATTGATTTATGACTCTTTCACACTTTGAAAGGCTAGAAGTGAAATTCTGCGTTACCAAAACTATTACCAGGATGACTTACGTCATTTCCAACAATGCAATTATTAACAAAAAGTACTGGGGTGGCTAGCCTATAGAATTAATAGGCAAATGACACGGGGCTTACACCCCAATTAAAATGTACAAGGCACAGTAGAGGACCCTGAGGCACTTCTTACACTTAGCGGGCATTTGCCCCGCGCCGGACACCATGCTGGAGCCTGAGAGACAGCCGAGGCTGGCACTTGGCTCACACGCCCGAGAGGCCCTCAGGACAGGGAGACAGGCAGGTAAGTAACTGTACAACCATGGGCTCAGCGAGGTACCAGAAACACTCTATGCAGAGAGAACGCGTGGGGAGGCTTCCTTAGCCACAGATCCCTGCGGGAAAGACATTCTCAGGTGTCTCCAAACCCCCAGGGCCAGGGGAGCTTAGCATTCCCTGCTAAAACACTAATTATCTAGAATTCCTTCAACAAGCAAGAGACTTCCCTTCTGCCCAGTACTCCCTTTCAGAATGAAAACTGGGGTGGGCTTTTTGACAGCTACAAACAAAAAATTATAATTATATATTCCCTAATATATTTAGCATTTGAGATTTCCCCTTCAAAGTATTTCTCAGTGTTTAGTTTTCTGTGCATATGTGCTTCTGCAGTATAACTTACCATTCACTGGATCTCAGTCAATAGCCTGAGATACCGGAAATGTACTTTCAGTCCTTTTTACACCTAAATTCCACTTTAGCCACTCGGTGTTTGCATCTAGCTCTATGTTCCTAGTTATTAACGCTCAACTTTTTTGCATCTTGCTGAAGGATCCACTGCTCTACACATTTCTGGAGCAAACGTTCTTTGTGAAGGGAATCATCAAAGGCAACGGTGGCCAAAGAATTCAGCCACTATTTTACTAACCTGTAAAAAACAAGAGTCAATTCTACTCCATCGTGAGTACTGTTAACCAAAAACGGGACACACGCCTTGCCCGCCTCTGGGTGAGTCACACAATCTCCCTGAGCCTCAGTTTGCTCATCCGTAAACAGAGGCATCAGCACCTAACTGACAGGACTGCTGCAAGAGTCAACTGCAGAGAAGAATAATTACCATTCATTCTGGACTCACCATCTGCTTGGTTCTTCACACACAGCACCTCATTTAATCCTCATGCCAAAGCCCTATTGGGTATGGAGGACCATCCCACCGCAAAGATGAGGAAACTGCGGTTTCACGGTGCTCAGCAGTTTGTCCCAAATCTCTCAGCAACTGGGAACAGAGCCAGGGATGACCCTGGTCAGTCAGACCCCAAAGCCTGTCTTAATCTCTAAACTGCCGTCTCCTTCCTGTTAGAGACGATCCAAGTACAGCCCGGGGGCCAGCGCCCGGACGATCAAGCCCCATAGACAGCATCCACAATAGTGGCTGCTATCAAGGAGCACATCGTTTTCTAACGTTGCTGAGAAAGCCTCAGCCAGGAGAGTGGCCTGGGCATCACAGCCCACCCTGTGTTCTCGGGATCAGACAAACCCAAGTCGTCCCCTTCCTTTCAAGCCCCCAAGTCCACGTGTGCCCCAGCTTGAATCACGTCACCTGCACTCTCTCGTTCCCTCCCATCTGCTCCGCCAGGCAGTCTCCGAAATCCCACCCAACATTCCTCAGGGAGAAAACACGCAGCCCCGGGAGGTGATCTGCGCCCTCTGCCCCATTTCTCCGCTGCTGCAGGGGTGAAGCTGGACCCCGTGCTGAGTCTGGCCCAGCTTGCCCCACGCCGCCTACTCCCTCTCTCCTGAGAGCCTTTTCAGTAAACTGTTCAAACAAGAATCCCCATCTCAGGCTCTGCTTCGAGGGCACCCAGCTCACCAAAGACGCTCTGTTAAGTCTGGAAAAATGAGACTGATGAGAAACTTGGTGTTACCACAGCCAGTGGTTCTCAAAGTCTAGTCCCAGGTTCACCAACACAGAACAACCTGGGAACTTGTGAGAAATGCAAATTTTTAGGCTGCCACAGACCAAGTGAATCAGAAATTCTGGGGTGGGGCCCACCATCTGTGTTTTGGCAAGCCCTCCAGGAGATTCTGATGAAACCAGTTTGGGAGCTTACGTGCGCCGTGAAGGCAGGGCAGCAGCTGTACCCGTTTAGTGGAAGATGCTTCAGCTCCAGGTGCTGAAAAAGCAAACCCAGCTCCTACCAGATGCCCCAGGGAGGGCGCTCCCGAGAGGCCTGAGCAGCAGGAAGACACACACCCACGCCGGAGGAAGGCAACAGGGAGAGGGGTCCTTTGTACATATTCGGTACATAATTATTTCTTCAGCAGAAGCCAGAAAGGCAAGATTCACTGTGTAAAATTTTTGGTAAGAGCAAGGGATTGACTTGGAAAAGGGAGGCCATTTGTAGAGTTAAACTTTATATAAAGTCAAGAGAAACCTGAGTCTTTACATTTATGAGACTGAAACACTGTTGTCCTGTGGAGCCCTGACTGACGGTCCTGGGGAGACTGCAGAGTCACATCACGGACACCTGACCATTTTGAACATGAGGTCATTTTTCAAGAGGACAGAAACCATCATCGACCAAAGGCTGTAGTGAAGCATAGTACGCTGCCATTACAAGGTAAAGAGAGCTGTGGTCTTGACTAGGACACGGCAATCACTGAGTGCCACTGCCACCCGAGGAAGCCTCCACGTCTGAGGACCGGATCAGAGCTCCGACAGGCAGACCCCGTAACCTCCTCCAACTGACCTGGCAGCTTAGCACAGGTGCCCCAAGGTGTACACAAGGCAATCCACTGGGAGGCGGGGAGAAAATACTTTTCCTTGTAACTATTTGAAGTTAAAGTAAACAAAAATGTTATCAATATTTAACATATGAACTATAGTGGGGCCCTCTGGTCCCCAACTCGGAAAGGTTACCCAGGTCAGGTACGACAGGCCAGGCCCCAGAGGAGGAGGGGGAGCTGTGCAGCGCTGCTGCCGTCCTAGGCACGCGCACGTACGCACACCCAGGGCTGCGTTTCTGAGTGTGCACCCAGCTTACCCAAGCCAACCTCACAAAGAGGACAACCAGTTTTAAAAAGACATTGCCAAGAAAACGAAGGTGAAGATAAAACTAATTATGCAAGCACAAGGGAAAACAAGAAAATGGTAGGACTGACATTTTCCCTACTGTCCGAATGGGTTCTTCACCAGTGACAAAAGTACAAGGCTGATCTAGACAGATCTGACAAGACATGGCCTGCATGTGTGTATTAAATAAACCTATATAAATATTAAATATGTATATATGTATAAACATACATATATTTCAAATTATCAAGAAAGAAATTACCGAGATGACCGTTGTAGACACTGATTTACAAGGACAGCTGTGACTCAACAGAGGGCCTTCTAAGCACTACACCTTCAGACATGAATGACGGAATGAATCCACCAGATTGGCAAGACATTTAAAATTACTACTTATTTCACTATTTCACTGACATCGCATGCGTTCACAGTTTCTCTTTTGTGTTTATGTTATAAGGTACACACTTTTTATTGGTATAGTAGCCTATAATATGTAAATAAATACGCCATCTACTGGAGTACGTGCCTTTTTTTTTTTAACTGATGGGGATTGGAGGTGTTTGTTCAAGGAAAGTTTGTAGCTCATGCTAAGGTATAAAAAATATCTTTACATTATTTCACTTCAGTAAATTTTAAAAAGGTTTATAGATAAAATTCTTTAATTTTTTTGTTTGTTTGTTTGTTTCTGGTTTTTTTTGCGGTTCGCGGGCCTCTCACTGCTGTGGCCTCTCCAGTTGCGGAGCACAGGCTCCGGACGCGCAGGCTCAGCGGCCATGGCTCACGGGCCCAGCCGCTCCACGGCATGTGGATCTTCCCGGACCGGGGCACAAACCCGTATCCCCTGCATCGGCAGGCGGACTCTCAACCACTGAGCCACCAGGGAAGCCCTAAAATTCTTTAATTTGATAAACTTTATCAAAATGGTAACAAAATGATAACATAGTTAAATTTCATGTTTATCAGTAAACATTTTATCTTGTTAAATGTGATTTGGAGCATACAGTTCTGAGGCTAACAGACTGTTAAGCAATGGCTATAACATGCTAGCACCTTCTCTTCTGAGTACTGGAATCTGAAAGCCCGGTCAGAATTACCCCAAGTGTCAGAACATCAGCAACGCCAGGCCCAGGGAATTAGCATCTGCATGTCAACAGGCATCTCATATGCGTGTTTAAGTCTGCGAGGCAGCGCCCTACAGGACTAAGCGTCCACATCCCCAGCTATGTGGTCACACAAAATGCTGGGACACCCACTCAGCATCCGGAAAACCCACCCAGGTGAAAGCTGCTAATAAGGGAGCACATTTAAGCCCACAAGGCCATTCCTTGCCAAGCAGCAACCCCTCCTGTCTTTTCTCCTTTCTCCTGTTACTTCAGCAGTCCTAGGACAAGCTGCCAGCCTTTCAGATTCCCAGCAAACTAAGGATTACTCTGAACAGCTCCCAAACTGAGGCAGAGGAAGACATCTTTTTCCAAAGTGAACACTGGTGCCCGTGAGAGGAAGGTGCCAGCAGAGGCTCACACCCACACCTGCGCACACCTACACACACACCTGCACACGCACATCGAGGGTGTTCTCTACTTAGAAACCCCCTGACCGACAGGTGGATGGTAGAAACCGCCAGACTCAGATGAACACACGGCCACCACTCAGATGCAGCCATAGCAACGACCTGTGTTCCCAAAACAGAACATACCAGTCACTGAGAGGTCGCGATGGCTCTGTAATTTTGTTAAGGCATTTAAAAGTAAGAAAACTCATAATGGAAAAGAATCTGAAAAAAAATATAGAGAGAGAACTGAATCACTTTGCTGTATACCTGAAACTAACAACACTGTAAATCAACGATACTCCAACTAAAGAAAACTCAACATCAGCTGTATACTAATGGAAAATGGTTTCGCAGAGTCTACACAGGTGGTTCCACGAGTGAAAGGTGTTTTGCTTGGGGTGAGGGCAGCATATTAAACTGTGACTACAGCTGCCCCTCAGCGAAAGGCACTCTTCCTACGCAGGGCGGGGGCAGCGTCATTTGCAGCAATGTGGGTCAGTGTTGCAGGAAGCACCGTCTGGCCTCGTGGTGAAGAGGCAGCCCTCAAAAGCCTCGGGGGCCAGGCACTGGGCCGACCACCACTGGGAGCTGAGGACACCGGCGCCGGGCCCCAGCGGTCACACCGGGTCGCGAGCTGCCATCCAGGAGAGGAGTCTGCCTGCCGTGAGCCTGGTTTGGAGAAGCGGTGAAACCTTCCCCACATGTGGTGTTTACCAGGGGTAACTGGTTGACTTCCCAGATCAGATGGACTAAGGACGTCAGGCTCCACAGGGCCAGCCCTAGGACCTGGTGAGGAAGGCGGGAAGCCTTTGGCTGTGTGTCCGGGCACCAGCGACCTGTTAGGTCATCACCCTGATGGGGTTCAGGACGCACTTCCCCAACATGTGCACACGCTGGCACGCTGCATATTTTACACTGAAGGAATCTGAGAAATGGCAGGAGCGGGAAGGGCTCGGACCTTGCCCTCATCCTTCTCCCCTGAAGCAGGTCATCGACCCTCATGTGAGAGGTGGCCTCCCCGTACCCCAAGGGAAGGGGCACCATCGTCTCCGAAGATGGAGGGACGTGAGAGGACTGGACGGACGAGCCTGGCTAAGCTCCCCCAGTTCCCTGCACTCAGCCACAGCCCTTCTGTCCTATCACGTTCCCACCACTTCCCAGTCCGCGTCAAACCCAGCACGAAACACTCAGGCTTAAGCACTCCTTCACGGCTCATTTCCTCACGAAGGCTCTTGTGTCATGTAACACATATATTAAATAAATGTGTATGCTTTGCTCTCGCTCATCTGTCCTTTAGTTAAGAGGCCCAGCTGAGAATGTAAGACGGGTAGAGAAGAGAGATTTTTACTCCCCTTCGACCCACTAGACTGCTGGAGCCCGAGGCAGGAAGGCCCAGCGCAAACCTAACACGGTGGTTTTCTGGGACTGGATCTGCCCTCACCACCCTGCAGAACATCTATTATCTATCTTTCTAACTCTATTTTGACTTTCAAAGTTTCATGACATATGAAAAAATAGGAGGTCATCAGTATATTTCATACACCAAAATGAACCTATTCTCAATAAGCTAGGAGGGGGGCTTCCCTGGTGGCGCAGTGGTTGAGAGTCCGCCTGCCGATGCAGGGGACACGGGTTCGTGCCCCGGTCCGGGAAGATCCCACATGCCGCGGAGCGGCTGGGCCCGTGAGCCATGGCCACTGAGCCTGCGCGTCCGGAGCCTGTGCTCCGCAACGGGAGAGGCCACAGCAGTGAGAGGCCCGCGTACCGCAAAAAAAAAAAAAAAAAAAAAAGCTAGGAGGATAGGATTGCCAACCTAATAGAAGCAGTATTACAGTTCCACCTGGGCCCAGGAACAGGTGAACTGGTTCTGCAGGTGAGGACAAGGGCCAAGGCCACAGATCAGCCCAGAGGGGCCGTGTCTCACTGCGATAACCAGTAATGTCCCGAACCTCACAGACTTAAAATCACACAGGCTTCTGTCTTGATTATGCTTCACAGCCGTGAGGGTGAGTCGGAGCTCTGCTCCACACTGTCTTCACCGGGGGACCTGGGCTGATGGAGCCCCTAGTGCCCGTTCCATCATCACCGGCAGTGCAGGGAAAGGGGGCGTGGAGAATCAAGCAAGCCTTTCCAAGGTTCTGCACGTATTTCACTGGCCAAGTCGCGAATTAACTGCAAACATCTAACTTGAAGGGCAGGAGAAGGGCAATCCTGCATGTCCCTGGAGAAGTCAGGGCACCAGCATGGGGAGCACAGCCAGATTCCAAGAGGCACTTCTGACTCTGACCTGGTTACTCTGAGACTCAAGCACCCACAGTCAAGGCAAACGTTTCCATAAGGCTGTCCAACAACAGCACCCTTGCTCCCAGGACCACTTCCCGAACTTCCCTCCAGCTGCTCTCCACGTGGTTGTCAGCTAACACCTAAAGGTCATCTTATTGTTGAAAATCCCTCTTGCAGAGCAAACACATCCTCACTCTTCATAATTACATCAGCTAATCCCATCATGGTCCATATTTTCCTCAATCCCTGGTTAATGTCCTGTGAAGATAAGGAAGCTGAAGCCTTCCCACACCTCCAGCTGCCCTCTCACAGATTAGACCGAAAGCAGGCTCGGCCAGTTTCTCCAGGGTTCTGGTTGCCTGGGCTTAAGAAAAAGGCATGTACATTTCTCGTAGGGAAGTTACTACCAGTAAGTTAAAAAAAAAAACACCTCTCCCACTTATGACTACTTAAGTGAAACATCTTAAGTTATATCACAACATATGTGTATGTGTATAAAAAAAAAGCCACCTAGGAGATGGGATTATAAAAGATTTTTATATGCTTCCTGCTGTACATTTTTTACAAAATAAATATATTTATATAAATTTATATATAAAAGATTACATAAAAATTAGAAAAGCTGTATTAAATTTGGTCCCTTTAGTATATTTTCAAAGGACCTATTTCATGACAATGAATTCCTTTTGTATACATTACCCCTCTGACTGCCTTTTTAAAGTATCGCACCTGATGTAAAGAAAGCAAAATTGACTATCACAGTACTTACTTGACTTGTAAAACTGGACCTCTATCTCAAAGGAGGCATGCAGAGTTAAGCTTTCTGTAAATGTTTCTTCATAGTCTGACCGAACTGCCTAAAATTAAGGATAATTTTTGCCAAGAACATGTAAGTGATGAAGTCAGCATGAGGGCACGACAAAAGGGAGGAAAGAGGCAGAGCTCTGCTCTTGACACGACAGCTGTGACGGGACGGGCTGGAGGGAGAGGCAATACCGCGAACAGCAGTAACTACAGCAGCTACATTCACCAGGGCCAACACTCCGCTCGGCTCTCTGCTAACAGTATTACATGCATTTTCTCACTGAACTCTGAGCATTACTTCACTAGTGAGAACTACTTTTATCCAGACTTTCTGTGATGAGAAAACGGAGGCACAGGAAGACTTCCTACTTTGCTCAAGGTCTCAGCTGCTGCAGGCCGGGCCATGCTGTGAAGTCGGGGATCTGAGTCAAGGGCCAGCTCTGTACACCTCGCCCGCATCACACTTCAGATCAACTCCAGGGGGACTGAGCAGAGAACGGAAATATCAAACAACAGCACATCCAGCGTAAAACAGAATTGTACAGGTGTAACATCTTTGAAAACTGACCATTTTCTAAGCTTTGAAGCAACAGGAGACTCAACTACAGAGACATCCACATGCTCCTGTCAGGTCTGAGTGGACACCCCCTTTCTCTGTGTCCAGCAACTCCTCATCCACCCTGTGTGCTGGTGCCAGGACTGCCATCATTGTGCCTCCCTGCCACTTGGCCAGGACGACCATGACTCAGGCCGCCAACCAGGCCTTCCAGGTGGCTGCTGACGTCACAGCTCCAGGGGTAGAGGGTCTACTTTTCACCTGGCGCTATGAGCCATTGAGGTCATGGAAGCTGGGGGCTATCAGAAACCACCTCCTGTGGGAGAAGCTGATGAGTGACTACAATCAACACATGGAGAAAGCAGAGCTGAGGACACCACCTGATGTGTGGACCGAAATACATCCAAGCCAGACCAACCCAGGGCATTTCAGTCATAAGAGGCAATAAATTCTGTGTTTGGGGCTAAGTTAAAGTCAGATCTACGCAACTGGCAACCAAAAAAGATATAACTAATGCTAACTGAAATCGCTAAATTAGTAAATTTAAAAGGTTAAAACAAACTAGGAAAAATGTGTCTATCAAATACAATAAAGGATTAAGAACAGAAAATGCTAAATAAATAAATAACAGGAAATGCTCAGTTTCCCTAGTGAGCAAAGAAATACAAATGTAAACAGATACAGTGGCAGTGTAGGACAGTGGATGGCTTACCCATTATCATCCAATCCCGACACACCCCCTTCCTTATCTGCCTCTGCTGATTTCCTAGGCTCCCCACCCCCCCAACCTCCCTTGTAGTCAGGACTGGTCATATATCATAGTTCTGGCCAATGCGATGTGAGCGGAAGGCAGCCGAAGCCACCCTACCCTGCTTCTCTTGCCTTATACTCTAATGCGGTGGAGCGAACTGCAGCAGTCATCTTACGGCCATGAGGAAAAGGCCAAGAGAATGGCAGAGATGCTGCTTCAGGCTTTAAAAAAAAACCGGCAGCAGCCACTTGCCTCTGGGCTTTCTATTATGTGATTCAAAATCCTATTTCTATAAGCTACAGTTAGGCATATGTTGTTACTTCATTCAACATATTACTGAGTGCCCACCACATTCCAGACACTATCCTAGGCTCTAGGAATACAGAGCAAAGCAGAAAGGGCCTGATCTTGTGGAGCTTCCTTACAGCACAGAGGAAAGCACATCTAAGCACGACAGACAGCATTAAGCACCTATTCATAAGCAAAACTAATACCAACAAAAGGTCACTGTGAAATACAACATCCAATGCTGGTAAAGTCACAATAAAACTACAATTGGACTCCAAGACAGCCTGGTTCACACTGGAAAGCAAGCAGACCACATGTATCAAAGTAGCCCACTCCCACTCCTAACTCGTTCTCCTTAATCCAAGAATTCCATGTTTTTTACACCAGGTATGGAAACACATTTGGAAGCCCCTGATTCAGTATTTCTGGTCTAGTTTAAATTTTGTCTTAGGGGAAACATGTAGTGGCTAAAAGAATATTTTTTTAAATACTCACCAAATTTGCTTCTCTATGTTTAAATTTCCTGAGCAAACCCTCATAAAGTATAGCCGATTCTAAACTGCTGCTAATGATTATTTGGCTTCCATCACAGCTCCCTGGGATCCTCTCCTGTGGGCATGATGAACTTTAAAAATGCAATTATTATAAGGAAACAGAAAATAAAAGCTAAAGACCTTGCTGTATACAAGGGCTGTACTTGTTATTCAATTTTCCAAGATATATCCATATTATTCCATTTCATAATAAAACACTTCCTTATGGTTTTTATTTTAAATTTTACAAAAGGAAATAAACACCAACTCTCATCCCCTACCTGCCCCCCAGACATAAATACATCCACAAACACTATACTATCTAAAGAAAGAAATCCTTACAGTACTAAAGTTGTCTCCACGCTGCTATTTATTATTTCAAGTATTTCCATTTTATTCCTATTTTAAAATAAACATAGTACCCATACATAACAAAATAAATGTGCTAGTTGATGGAAATTCTTCACTCGAGTTTTTAATTTCCACAAAACCACTCCATAAACAGTGTGCTTCTCTCTATCATCTGACTTTTCAATTACTTGGTACACAGGCTGCGATCTTCTTAGATCTTCTGTTTGGCTCCCTCTCCTGCTGTGATTTGATTTTCCCATCTGTTGGGCATAGTAACAACTCCATATCTAGGAAACTGTCACATAAACACCCTATAGATGTTCTCTAACGACACTTCCAGTTACATAATGTATTTGATGAAATGAAGTATAAAGATTGATAGGCCAAACAGAAGGGTCAACCTTCTATGCAAATGAGGTTGAACACTTGGCGGGATAAAGCTAACTGCAGGAAGAAGTCAACAGTACAATAATGTTTGTAGACAGTTGCAGCTAGGAGTCCTTACTGCAGTAGCTGACAAATTGGAATCAGATTGTTATTTTTTTTAAGTTGAAGATGCTAACAAATCAATAAGGAGAAAACAACCTAAACACCCACCAATACATGGCTGAATAATTAAATAAATAATGGCCCATCCATTCATTTGAATAACAATCTTTTTCTTTATTTTTTCCCTCTCTTTTTTTTTTAAAAAGTGTACTGATAAGAAAAGAAGTTCACATATAGTTACACAGAGAAAAAAGCAAGTTGCTGATCAGGTGTACCGTGATTCAACTCTGTTTTACAAAAAGCTGTGGACATTTACGTACATGTTACGTGTCTTTCTGCCTATTCTTGAATGCACAAAAAAATTCATGAAGAATATCAAACTGCTACCCATAGCTGCTTCCCCAGATACTGGAGACGGTATTTCACTTCATGTATTTCTTTATTTCTCACTATGCAAATGAATGACTTATGTTTTAAACATGTTTTAACACTATTCAAACCAAATAAAACTACCTAGCCTGGTTGCTTATTCATGTGCACATCAATTTTTGTTCAACAACCTGAACTGGGCTATACTCTCCAACAGATACCCTAACCTTAAACCAAAGGCTCTTCCCATACTTGAGGTGTGAGGGGTACCACTGGGCTCTGGCCATCTTCTGGCCAAATCCATACTTATTAATAATAGAAATTTCATCAAAAGCATTGTTTGCCAACTCCAAGGAAAGAGGCACACCACACGATTCATATGGCCCTTTATAGCATTTTGCGATTAATAATATTATTTAAAACGTAAGAAATAATGTGTACAATAAAATCCCCAAATCCACCTCTACTGATCTCCATTCAAAACATGTATTTTTATGTATATGATAAGAAGTACAGGGAAAAAAAATGCTGTCTCACTTTTACCTCAGGGAAAAGTTGCCTTTTACTGATTTCAGTTGTAGGTTTTAGTGAGAAAATTAAATCCTTTGCCTATTAAGATACTTTCAGCAAAACCTACCATAGCTGGCAAAACTATGACACTGTTTACTTTGGTCTCATGTATCTCTTTGAAACATGAATCAGCAAACGCACATCATCCTGAGTTGGGACATTCCTCCTCAAACCTCAGATAAGGATCAGAGATCCTGAAGCTGGACAGAGTGACAACAGACCTGTGCTCTTCTCGGTAAATACTGGCAGTCACCATGGAAACGGCCCCAGGTGGGAAGTGTCACCTTTGCTATCACCACGGAACTCAGAACAACTGTGATCTAGTCTGTGCTTTACAGTTCTTAGTAAGATTTCAGTTGTGACACTGACCATAATTTACAGAGTTAATTTACTTTTGACCATAATTTACAGAGTTTACTTCGATTACTTCAGGAAGATATTTTTTAATTTAAACTAAAATTTTTTTAGGCGACTGTTTTTTAAAATAATAACATAATTATACATGTGCAGAAAAACTGTACCTTTGATGAGGGCTTTCTTTGATTCATTAGAAAAGGAGTATATTATTTTTCTCTAAGAATCTTACTTGATAGATGAGACCAAATTTTATTACCAGTCTTCTATATAAACAAAATTTCAAGGCTTATTATTTGCTAGTTAAGCAGAGAAATTACTAAGTCCTATGCCACATGAATTGGATGGAATTTGGCAATCTGCTAGAATAGAGGGAAAACAGAAAAGATGTGATTATTTATATTTACTCTAGCTAAACCATTTGAGACACCTGAATCTCTTAAAGCAGCAATTTTCTCTAAGCAACTATGTTATATGCACTAAAATAAGACAGCAGAACTGATTATAGGATTCAGTTTGGGGGGCTTCCCTGGTGACGCAGTGGTTAAGAATCTGCCTGCCAATGCAGGGGACACGGGGTTGAGCCCTGCTCCGGGAAGATCCCACATGCCGCGGAGCAACTAAGCCCATGCGCCACAACTACCGAGCCTGTGCTCTAGAGCCCGCGAGCCACAACTACTGAGCCCATGTGCCACAACTACTGAGCCCATGTGCCACAACTACTGAGGCTGCACCCTAGAGCCTGCGAGCCAAAACTACTGAAGGCCGTGCGCCTAGAGCCCATGCGCCACAACGAGACGCCATCACAGTGAGAAGCCCGCGCACCGCAACAAAGAGTAGCCTCCACTCGCCACAACTAGAGAAAGCCCATGCACAGCAACGAAGACCCAATGCAGCCAAAAATTAATTAATTAATTAATTAATTTTAAAAATTCACTTTTGGGAGGAATGAGTTAGAGTCGTTCACATGCACATTCATGAATATGATTTAACTATGAAAACTAAGTTCAATTTGCAAAGATTCAATGAAGGCAGGTCACTTAGAAAGATTTCAGTTGAATTGAGGGTGATCCGACTGTCAAAAATCAGAGACAATAATCTAGAGAGAGCGCCCACTGTGAGCCTTCCCTTCCAAGTGGCTTTCATTCTGCTCACAATAAACGGCTGTAAACATTACACTGAACATTCAAACTTTAAACAGGTGAATTGTATGGTATGTGAATTAAAAAGAAAGAAGCGTGTGTGTGTGTGTGTGTGTGTGTGTGTGTGTGTGTCTGTCTGTCTGTCTGTCTCAGGGTAAATGGGGAGGGGGGGTAAGAAAGATAACCTGAAATCCCATCAGTATCTTTCTTGAGTAAAACACTGGCAGTGTGGTATTTCATGGCAAGTAGCACATGCCTTGGACAATGGAAAAAACATCATGGAATCCATGTAGTGAACATATGGAAAAACTATTTACTGGTTAATTTGCTGCTCAGAAATTATGCTTTAAGTTAAAGTAAAACTTTTAAAGTAAAATGCATCATTTTTTAATCGACTCCTTATCTTATCCAACTTTTCTCTCTCTTTTTTCTCTTTTGGATTAACCAATCACCTGCCAGTCTCAATTCCTTCAAATACGGACATCTACCAAGGCACGCTACGTTGGAGAACATCTTGAAGCTTTAAGATACACGTGTAACTGGTGGGTGCTCATTTAATATATAAGGCATATAGCAATTTTGATGTCCTACATGAGAAGTGATCTTCAAATTTCAATTTGCACTTTGGTATATAATACAATGAACTTGCATTAAAAGCTTTAATTGACAACTACACAAACAGCTCCACATTTATTATACGGCAGCATGATTCCCTCTCTGCTTTAGCCCCTACCTGCTCTCCCAACTGTACTGTACAGTTTCTTCCTGATTTTATCCTCTGCTTTTACAACATTCTCCTATTTTGACTACCTTCTCCAAATTTTCCCTAACCTGTTTATTTCTGTAATCACTTTGAGATGAGAGAAACAAACAGAAAATAAACTAATTCTTCCTCAATTTTCAAAGTTTTAAAAAACAGGTAACACTGTGTGCTAGATACAATTCTAAGTACTTTCCAAGCTTTAACTCATTTAGTTCCCTTAACAACCCTATGAGACAGGAATGATAACTGTCCCCATTTTGCAAATAAAGATATAGAAAACAGAGACGTTTAGGAATTTGCCCAAGGTCATTCAGCTAATAAATGGTTACGTCAGATTTCTACTCCAGCCAGTCTGGCTTATGTCTGTGTGCTTAGATACAGCCTTTCTGAACAGGGACTGTCCTATCTGAACTTTGTAGCTATATTAAACTGCAGTCAAGGAATTAAGGGCTCCTTCTTATGCATGAAATAAGTTACGTCTGTAATATGTTATTTTGTTTTAAGAAAGAAATTTATATACATTAAATTAGTAAAACGATGGGTTTACCACTGTGTCTCTTAGCACCTACGAACACCTTATGCAGGTGTTGTTCTCTTGAAAGAGGGCTAGAGTACAAATCTCTTAGTAAATTTCACTGTGTCACCATGAAAGATTGGATGTTCTCCAAATTATATCTAATTAATGTTTTACTTTGTTAAATTTTGAAAATTCACTGTTTTCTTAAGGTCTGAGCACTGAAATTCCAAATTTATTATTCTAATTCTGAAATAAAACTTACAATTAATAGGGGCAGTGATCTGACAATTGTGGCTAAGATTAAATAAAATAATGTCTGGGGTGAATATTTCAGCTAGCCAACTGCAATCTTTATAATCAAGATATTATACAGAGTATCTGTAAGCTTTTCCTTAATCAACGTAAACTGAGCTACATGGCACCGTACGTGTTGGCAAGATGATTATGGGGAAGAAGGGAGAATCAAAATTAACACTGAATAAGGAACTTTATGTACCAAGCACTATAGTAAATGATACATACAATGTATAAATTATAATGTATATTTACATAGTGTGTATATAATTATATGGGTGTATATATGTAGATACAATATATGTATATATGATATATGTGCATATTAGCTTAATCCTCACAACTCCTTGAGGCGGAGGTATCACCATTTCACAGAACAATCTGAGGTTAAAAGCTTGCTCAGGGGCTTCCCTGGTGGCGCAGTGGTTGAGAGTCCACCTGCCGATGCAGGGGACAGGGGTTCGTGCCCCGGTCTGGGAAGATCCCACATGCCGCACAGCGGCTGGGTTCGTGAGCCATGCCGCTGAGCCTGCGCGTCCGGAGCCTGTGCTCCGCAACGGGAGAGGCCACAACAGTGAGAGGCCCATGTACCGCAAAAAAAAAATAAAAAATAAAAAAAAGCTTGCTCAGGTGACACATTTACTAAACTGAAAGGCAGGATTTGAAGCCAGAGTCTGCTGATCCAAGATCCCATGCTCCTTCTGCCACGGGGCATTGCTTGTTTTGATGGCATTGCTTGTTTTGACCAAAACCATCCCTTGTGGGCTATCACATATAGTACAACCTAATTAAAGGTGAGCTGGAAGCCCTGACTGCACAGGTGAGAAATAATAGCAGCCAGAGGCAACAGAAAGTCAGCAAGAACGGCCTTGGAATGTTTGCCGTCATAAAATCATAAGCCCCTGATAATTTTACCAAGATCACCATTTTAGTGGGTGATGGAAGTGGAAGGCCAGTAGGTGCTCATGCACCTTTTCTATTTTTCTTGGTAATTACTGAGTGACCTACTGAAATAGAGCCTACATTCACAACAGCACCTCCTGAGGCAGGTGAGGTCATCTGCTTTCCAGATGAAAGCATCCATTTGTTTATTGTCGTCAACGGGCTAACCCAATTAAAAGCCTAACTTTGGGGCTGGGTACTGGGAGATATAATCTGGAATTAATTTCAGAATTCCTAAAGCTACTGCTGGGAAGTTTTCCAAGCAGATCGTTTGATATTGCAGTCTCTTCATGTTAAACACTCTCCAAACATTTATAAGGTGAGCCCTTGACTACGTTCCAAAGCAATAAGGCCTGGGACGTCTTGCTCCTAGAGTCCTTCAGTGACAACCAACAAGGGCACATTCAGGTCCGATGCCAGATGGCTACGGAGTCAACCGCTCATCCTAGTTTGGGTGACAATGCCACTTCACCCCATCTTAGTCAGCCAGCTAATGGCCTGTCAAACAATTAAAACGCATGGCCTGAAGAAAGGATCAACCACTGCCAACTAAGAAGAAGACAGAAAGGTAAGAGCTAAACAAGCATATAGTTCTTATACTAAAAGTCACATTTTCAAAATTAAATTACTTCGTCATAATGTCTACTACATTCAGGGAATGAAAGAATTGGCTTTATATGCTAGGAAAAAAATTGTGTTCAGAATATCTGAGGTAATTTATTTTAAAGAAAGAATACTACGGTCATACAGAAGGTTAGGACAGAGCTCACGAACTTCACCAAAGTCTCCCCACCAATCCTACCAACCAACCAGGCTCAGCCGTCACTGCTAGACCCCCTCCTCTATCCACAAGTCTTGTGATAGATAACGTCTGGCTCCGCAGTATGCATCCTCATCCCTTTACTCCCTGCCAAATCCAGATACTTCTTTGCTCTCATTTTCTTCCAAAGCCTTATCCAAGCCACATCCAACTCCTACGAGACAGTCACCCCCTTTGGAACTCTTTAGAAGGGGGTTCACCGAGTGTGCTCATCTAGTCAGCCCTGCAGATCAGAACAAAGCCCCTTTGACGGTCCGCAGTTCCCACCCTGACCCCACCCTCACCCCGTCCCAGTACATCCATGGGCCATGTTCCCAGGTTTTCTCTCAGGCTCCACCTGCGCACTCAGAATGGCCAGGCTGTGCTCTCCTGGGTCCCTCGGGCCTTCCAAGTCCAGCTCAGAGCACACTCCCGGTCGCTGTGGGCTCGCCTGTCATCCCCACGCTGCTGTGGGTTAGTCAGTTATCTGTCCAGCCTATAATGCTAATGGTCCATTTCTTTTCACCTTTATAAGGTTCATCTCCAGACTAGTTGCCCACAGCCTTGAAAACAGGCACTACCCCAACCCGAACGATGTAAATCCACACCTTGGTAATAACAGCCGAAATATGTATAAAATTCCTGTGTGTGCCACGTTCACTTGAATCGTTCCATTACAATACTCACAAGAGTACGCGGAAGTAAACATAATCATTCCCGTGTTACAGGCAGGGAACGGGATACAAGATTTCACAGAATTCACCAAGTCGTGTTCTCATCATCACTGGCGCCTGCTGAACGTACCCCGGGAGGTGGTGTTACTCTGAGCAGGAGTAAGGCCGGGGGAGGGGGGCTGGGGGGAGGCGCCCGGGTCTGAAGTCACAGGACTGGGTCTGAATCTAGCTTCTACACCTTAAAGGCCATGGGACTTTGAGGCAGGTGCTGAGCAGAACGGTCCAGGGCAAGATGGGTTCAATTTAGTCCCAGATCCAACAAACTGTGCCAAACTGCTCCAGCAAATACTTCTCATGACGCACTGGGGGCTCAATCAGCCGCGTGACCTTGATTCTTCTCACTCCACTTCCAGCACCACCCCCGCTGCCTCTGAGGACCTCCTTTTTGATTTCCCAAGATTAATGGTATTTATTATGGTATTTGACTCACTTACGTGAAAAGGACATTGCTCTAATTAATATGTCAATCTTTGCTGTAATGACACCTCAACTTCTCACACAAATGCCAGAGTTCCTCTCCAAAGTCTCAAGGCACACACAGGGGTGGGGTCAATGATGGAACTTCCATTCATCCAGGCTTCCCTGGTGGCATGTCCTGCACCACAGTACAGAAATAGCTCATTTCATCCTTACTGCGGGCCTGTGAGGTAGAGCTTATCTGTTAATCAACATTTCAGAGGTAAGAACCTAGCTCAGAGAGTCATGGTAATTCCACCAAAAAGAAACTAGTAAGGAATGGCAGACCAAGGATTCAACTCCCAGTCTGCTGGGCTCCAAAGCTCTTTCTCACCCATTCTACCACCTGGAGGAACATGGCAAATGGAGAGGGGAAAAAAGAGGGATCCTGTCATCCTCGTGCAGGGAGAGGTCTACCGTGCTGAAGGGACAGGTGAAGGCCCCCAAACTTCACAGGGCACTGAAACCTCCACTTCTCAAGGTTTAGCGGGCACAAGAGGCCACGGACAGAGTCCCAGACTAAACAGATAGAGATAGAGATCAAGTGCCCAAACCGCAGAGCCAGCCAGCCAGCCAGATGCAGCCTCAGAAATCTGTTTCTGAAAGTTTTGCTCCTGACCGTCAGTTCAGTACCAAAGAGCACGCTGACACCTCCGGAGGCTTCTGAAGAACACGGGACACAGCATCCCAGAGTCAGGCCAGAGCCACGTGTAGCCCTAAGTGTCCACTATGCCGACACCAGAGCTAAAAAAGACAGCGCCTACCTGAAAAGGGTTTCCTGTCTAGTGAGGAAGACAAATAATCGCATTGCACATAATGAAATGCCATATCCAATTAACACAGATTATTGATAGTAAGAGAAAATTCATTCTACTTGGAGTTTCATGAAGAAAAGTTAAATATTCATAATTTGAGCTTTTAGAAAGATAAATGAAACTCTACTATTGTCATTATTAAAGAATAAGTACGCCTGAATTGGTCTTCTTGGTAACAGTTTACATCTTCAGCTCAGAATGCAGGGTTCGTCCCACACAGCAAGTCACAAATTCAGTCATGTTACCCCCGGACTGTAAAATATGCCCCGCGGCTCTAATGAACATCGAGTCCGTAACGGAAGAAGAAAGTAGGAAGCAGCGCCCTACATTTGGAATCGGGTCAACAATCAATTATCCACAATTCTGAGCTCTAGAAATTGCTGAAAATCCGATGTTTTTCACTAACTCATTTGATGATAAAACCTAAGCTGACTTATTACTTGGCCACAAATCATGTTCTGAACTGGCACATGGCTCAGTTAGGCCTTTATTCATTCGTTTAGGGAGCTGTGCTGAAATACTATGTTTGGTTACAGTGTTACCCAGCCCTGCGAGGAATCTTTCACACTCTATGGTATGTGCGTCCGATACCTTCTAAAATTCAAAATATTCAGAATTCAAGAACAGAGTCTCAGATAAAATTATGGTGCTGTATCTGCTTTCGGAAGCACAGAGGAAGTAAGAAATCAAAAAAACACTACTTTTCACTGTCAAGTAAAAAGTATCTATCTTCCTGCCTGCAGACATTCCCCCAAATCACCAAGGATCAGAGCAAAACGCACAAACGAGTCACAGTGCGCCACACCCTGGTCAGGAAACCCTCTCCGCTCCAGCCCCGCCCCCGCCCCACGCCGCCCCGCCCCACGCCGCCCCGCCGTTACAGGGCTCGGAACGGCCCTCCACCTGGCACACCCAGTGGGCCGCTGCCTGGGCCGCATCCATCTTCCTCACCAGACAAGAGCACAGCTGTCGTCGTTGTCTTTCTGTCTGGGGCCCAGCAGAGTGCCTGGGCTCTTACCCAACAGAAATTCATCTGTGTAGCCCGTGAGTCACCCCAACTCTAGATACAAACCACCCTTACCGAACTGCCCTACCCTCAGCAATGCTGAGCAACACCTGGGCCGCCGTGTTCCTCCTGGCACTCTGCTTTGCTTGAAAGCTGTGAGATAGAACCCAAAGTGAGCTATTTAAGGCCTGGCTGCTGAACACAGAAAGGCCGTTTGAGGGCTGAGAAACATCTGTTCAGCACAACTGTTTCCTAACTCTACGTTATTGCCAAAGCAAGGGGATGTGTGGTCTGGAAGGTGGTGAGGGGCTGTGCAGAGCCTGCACCCTCTGTGAGGGTCTCGTAAGTGTGCTCCATTCTCACCAGATCACAGTTTTCATATACAAGATAGAGTAAAATTTAAAACTGTCGGCTGGGACTTCCCTAGCAGTCCAGTGGTTAAGACTGTGAACTCCCAATGCAAGGGGTGCAGGTTCGATCCCTGGTCTGGGAACTAAGATGCCACAGGGCATGGCCAAAAATAAAAACAATTAATTAAAAAATAAAAATAAAAGGGCTTCCCTGGTGGCGCAGTGGTTGAGAGCCCGCCTGCCGATGCAGGGGACACGGGTTCGTGCCCCACTCCGGGAAGATCCCACATGCCGCGGAGCAGCTGGGCCCGTGAGCCATGGCCACTGAGCCTGCGCGTCTGGAGCCTGTGCTCCACAACGGGAGAGGCCACAACAGTGAGAGGCCCGCGTACCGCAAAAAAAATAAAAAAAATAAAAATAAAAATAAAATAAAATAAAAAACTGCTGACAAGACCTTAAGGTAAACAAAACCAGGAAGCCTGTCCTTTTTTATCTTCAAACTCCTCTTAAGATCAAGGAGGTATGTGTAACTCCTCCCTATCTTTAAGGTTTGAAATCAGAACTATCACCAAGTCCTGTTCACTTTTCTTTTAAATAACTCTCGAATTTCCTGCTCTCTACTCCTACTGCCACCACCCTAACCCAGTCCCTAATCATCTATTTCAGCACCCCTAGGTGATCTCATCCAATCTAGTGGGTTATTTTTTTATAGCGGCTTTAAATACCAGTTATACAGAGCTAACCCCCCAATTTTTATCTGCAGCCTGAATCTCCTCCCTGAATTCCAGATTCCTTTATGAACCTGCCCACCTGACATCACTGCTTGGATGGATAGCCAAGGAATCTCAAGCTGCAGCTCAAAGCATTAAGTCCTGAATTCTTGCCCCAAATGTGGTACTCAATCTTTACCACCCCAGTAAATGGCAACTCTATCCTTCCAACTGATCAGGCCAGAAAGCTTTGAGTCCTCTCTTTATCTCACGCCTCAAATGTGATTCGTTGGCAAATCCTGTCACCTCTACCAGAATCCACTCTCACCATCATCACATGTGCCACCACCAGCCTGTCTCTCTCCTAGGAGGCTCCTGCAGCCCTCACTGTCTCCCTGTTCCACTCCGGTCCTCCTACGGCCACTAGACAGCACTTAGATTTCTGCCCTCCTCCCTTTTAGGGCAAAATCGTTCTCACGGCTCCTCCTGTCACCCTGGGAAGATGATTCCAAAAAGCTCTCTCTTGCCCCCTGACTTTTCCACGTCCAAATTTCCAGTTAAATACAAGTGCTTGGATAAGCCACTGTCACCTCTAACTCAACATCTCCAAACTGAACTTATCTTTCCCCCCAGAACTGGGACCCCCATCCCAATCACTCAATTTTTATACATGATATCACCATACTCCTAAGATAGAAACCCTACAGTTACTCAGCTCTCAATGCACTGGAACGTATTTCTATCATAACACTTGGGTCAGATTATAAAAATGGCCACAACTCATCCTCTTCCCCTTTGCAATGTGACTCTGCAGCTACTCCATCCATCAGGAGTCAGAGCCTAGTCTCCATCCCTTGAACCGGGCTTGCTCTGTGACCGTGGCCAACAGAAGGCCGCAGAAGAGAGGATGTGCCAGTCCCAGGTCTAGGCCTCGGAAGACCCTGCACACTTCTGCTTTCTCTCTCTTGGAATCCTGCCCAGTTGCCATGAAAGAAAGCCCAGGCCAACCTGGATGCCTGCTGGATGAAGAAGGACGTGTGGGCTGGTTGCCCCTGTCATTCCAAAGGACAGCCTACCAACCCTCAGAGCAGAGCTAGCTAGCTGACCAGCGGCTGGCCACAGATGCATGGCTAGTGTGGCTAGTGTGACTAGTCTGGTCGAGCACAGAAGAGCCGCCTTGCTCAGCCCAGTCAACTGCTTACACACAGAAGCTTGTTCTAAATAAACAGCTGTTGTTTTCAATACTTCGTTTTGAAACGGTTTGTTATGCTACAATAAATAACCATTACAGAACTTAATTTGATGCATTAAAAGGGAACATATTAAAACATCCTAGCTCACAGAAGGCCCTCGATAGATGTGTGTCGCATTCCCAAATGTGGTTACACGGAGGTTGGCCTCCCTCTCCATTTGGCTCTTCAAAGGCGCAGGTCCCATCATGTTTTCTCTCTGTGCTCTCAGCACCCAACACGGTGTCCAGCACAAGTGCAGAGGCTCAAAATACAGGCTAAATGAATGTCAAGTGATGATCTGAAAAATGTGCACTTCCAGGGCGAATTCCTTTCACATTTAGAAAAACAGAAAACCTTACAATTAAACGTAGGCAAGCTACTTAACTTTTCTAAGCGTCTGTTTCCTCATCAATTAAAAAAAAAAAGGAGATAAGAGTACCTTCCTCACATAATAATTCTGAGTTTAAATTGAATAATTTAGCATAATACCTGGCACATAAAAAGTCATATGTATGTGTATTAATATTACCCACTTGCTTTTCTCTTTTCAAGTAAACTATAAGTTACTTAGTAACAGTGATGTTACTTTGTGCTTTTTTTTATTCCCATCCTGCATAACACAGCTGAGCAGGTAGTAGACACTGATAAATACTTCAGCAACAGATTGATTTCAAACTCTACACAAGAAGCTCAAATGGCTTCCCACTGCCTATTAAAATTTCAACTACTCTCATGCAGCAGCAATAAAAAAAATCTTACTACCCCTTCCATCCCATATTATATAATATCACATACTCTCTCATTAGAAAGGCATTCAGATGTGAGCAACAGAAACCTCAGAAACAGTGTCTCAGACAAACAGGAGTTTTTCTCTTCCATGAAACAGAAGCCTGGAGGCAAACAGGTGCTGTCACTTGTCCGGGGCTGTCTAAAGTTCCTACAATGAACTGAATGTGTCCCCCCCAAAAATCACATACTGCAATCCTAACCCCTAAAGAGATGGTATTAGGAGGTGGGGCCTTAGGGAGATGACTAGGCCATGAAAGTAGAACTTCATGAATGGGATTTGTGCCCCCAAAAAACCTCATCCCAAAAAACCTCACCACCCCCAGGGGCTTCCCTGGTGGATCAGTGGTTAAGACTCCACCTGCCAATGCAGGGGACATGGGTTCGAGCCCTGGTCCGGGAAGATCCCACATGCTGCAGAGCAACTAAGCCTGTGCACCACAACTACTGAGCCTGCACTCTACGGCCCGCGAGCCAGAACTACTGAGCCCACGTGCCGCAACTACTGAAGCCCGCGTGCCTAGGGCCCATGTCCCACAACAAAGAGAAGCCACCGCAATGAGAAGCCTGTGCACTGCAACGAAGAACAGCCCCTGCTCGCTGCAACTAGAGAAAGCCCATGTGCAGCAACGAAGACCCAATGCAGCCATACAAATAAATAAAATTTAAAAAAAAAGGAACCTCACCCACTTTCTTCCAAGTGAGGTTACAAGAAGTTGGTAGTCTACAACTTGGAAGAGGAGGGTGACCAGAACCCAACCATGCTGGCACACAGATCTCATACCTCCAGCCTTCAGAACTGTGACAAATAAACTTCTGTTGTTTATAAGCCACCCAGTCTATGGTACTTTGTTACAGCACCCGAAACGACAGACAGGGCCAGAGCCAACCACTCGGATTCCCTTGGCCCTTCCCTCATGGTCACAAGATGGCTGCCACAGCTCCTGGCATAATGACCACATCTGGCAGGGTAAGCACGAGGCAGTGGCAGTCATGTCTGCTCCCGTTACGTGGAAAACAAAGGTTTTCCCAGGGCTACCAGCCAACTCCTCCTTATGCCTTACTGACATCCCACAAGAGAGGCCAAGAAAGTGAACGGGCTCTGTGGTTCTGACAGGTTGCATTTCCCAAAGATGGCCACACTAATATACCCCATTCCACATGCTCTCCTTAAACAGACACTGAAACTCCCCCTTTGAGACACAGGATCCAAGTTCCTTCCTCTTGAATCTGGGTGGGGTTCTGTGACAGTGCAGGTGATGCTGGTGACTGTCAAGGCTAAGTCAGAGGCGGTGATACAGCCTCCACCTGGACTTCCCTTTTTCCTGGACGTATGTCTCTGGGGCCCTGAGGCTCTGTGTGAAGAGTCGGGCTGAAGAGACCATGCAGACAGACCCCCCCCAAGGTGGGGGGCTGAGGAGGGCTTTCCAGATGACCACAGCCCAAGCCCCTCACCACTGGACTGAGGCCTCCCATCAGACCCTGGTTCAGAACTGCCTGACGGGGCTGCTCCTGAGGACTGGATTCACAGAAACTGTGAGAGATTATACACGATTACTACTGTTTTAAGCCCCTGAGTTTTGGGGTGATTTGTTATGCATCAGGGCAGACAACTAAAACAGTGGGGGCAGGCAAAAGAGAAGGGGCTTAGGAAAGGGAGCTGTCCTTCCAGCTGCGGTCCTCACTGCCCCAGATCCCGCAGCTATTTCTGGCCTCCGTGCCTTTGTTCTTGCCTCACCTGGAGCTGCAGCCCCAGCCAGCACAAGCAGACATGGCCTCACATCCTCAGGACAGGGCCCCGCCTCACACTTCCACAGTGACCGCTGTCCATAACAGACATTTAAAAAATTGAATTACATTCAGTCACATTCTTTTCCCCCATTATACTGGCTTCTCAGATCTAGTATGAGTTCTTGTTCATGGAGATCCCAACATATAACTGCACTATATACATTAGTTTACTCCTTACCAGGTAAGGAGTAGAAGTTTAATAAGTTCTTGCGGAATGAAATTGAGCATCCTGTGTTTCACACTATGCTCAGTGTCTCTCCACCACTTAGTGCTGGGCTGTGTGTCCTTTCCTTCTCCCACTCTCCCTTCTCCACACTCCTCAACTCCTTTCAGTTGTCCCGTTATCTTGGAATTGTGGGCCTGTCTCCTCACCAAACCACTTCGTTACTAAGGGAATGACTGTACTGTATTCCGCTTTTTATTCCCCGCACCAAATGCTGACATACAGCAGGTATTCAGCAAACATTTGATGAGTGGAGGAAAAAGGAACACATACTGAATTGCTAACAACTAACAAAAAAGGGAGAGCTTAAATTAAAAAAAAAAAAAAACTCCCATTTAATTGCTTAAATTATGACTGAGAACCTGACTTTTTTTAACACTTAGTTTAGGTAAGCATAGCAAGGCTACTACTTTGAGGACAGAAATAAAACCCTGATAACTCTATAAACACACCAAGAAGCATCCTTAATAAGCTACTTTGGGAAAATGTTACATTTCAGACCTATTTTAAAACAAAAATATAATGAGTCCTAGGAGGTAACACTCGTGAATAAATTCACTGCTTTAGAGCTGAAACCTGGAACTCATAATGACGGCTGGGACAGTATGATGTTTCCTACGTTAGTATTAGTGTTGTTGGAATGGGCAATGTGCCCTACAAACAACTTTAACCACTTCTAAGAAATTGAGTGAAACAGTAAATATCTGGAGTTATATGGAGAACTTAAGGGATAAACCCTGTCACCTAAGGCAGCAGCAGGCTGAAAGCTAGACTCCTGACCTCCTCCTTGGTCCGTGCGACAGCTCCCACGATAGAATCCAAAATTGGAGAGCAGATCCTAAAAGGCTAACAAGGTAGTATCTTCTCTGAATTTCGTAATTCTTCTCCCATTTCTTTCCATTTTTGGAAAATCAATGTAAACCACCAAATACCACTCATATTTGCAATACGTCCACACTACCAATTCACTCCTGGAAAATGTCTATTCTTTACTTCTAATCAGCATTTGCATCTAAGCAGGCCTCTGCATTGTTCTGTTATTAATAGTATCCTAATGGCACTGTTAAAACAAGTCCAGAAACGGTCTGTGCAGTCAAGATTCCCAAACAGCAGGATGTGTCAACCCAGAGATTCACAGTTTCCAGGTTTGAAGTATCTTACAAAATAAAGGAAAATAAGCCTCTCTCACGGTCCTCTCTGAACAACTGCACAGGCTGTTCTCCTCTAGTAAGATCGCTTGGTCTCTCCACCCACGTGGAACCTACCTAGTCTTTGAGGACCAGTTTGGTCCTCAATCCCTCTCTCCAGGGACTGGAACACAGTAGGGGCCCAATAAACATCTGATGAATGCATCAACATGAAAAATAACTTTAAAAAACATGCCACAGTACTTGGCAGTTGGTAAATAATTATCATGAATAAATCCTAAAGAAAAATCTGTGTGGCCTGAGAAAGTTAAAGGCAGCTTCTTGGAGGAATTAACCATTCAGAAACCTGGGGATGCCATAACCTGTTTATTCCAAATGTCCTCTCCTTGAAAAGCATGAAGTTCATTAAGACAGTATTATCAAGAGGAGATGAACTCCATAACTGTAAGTGGAACCAACCAAATTGTTTTTCAAGAAGTACCCATACTGTCCAGCCGGGCGCGATGTTTAAGTCTGGCTCAAGGGCAAAGCCTTCAGGACGAAGGAGCGCTTCTTCAGAGCTCCCCTTGGCTTTCTCAACGTGTCGCTCATCAAAGGGACCGTCCACTTGGGAAGCGGGACAGGAGGTGGTGAACAGCGTCAGTGCCCACACCTGCTAACTGGGTGCCTGGAGCAGGTCACCTCACCACCCTGTGCCCTGGCTCCCCTGCACCTGCCTCGGAGGCTGCTAAGAGGACTCAGTAGGTTAGTGTATGCAGAGCATTTAGCACAGTGCCTGGGACACAGCGAGAGCTGTGTACATATAAACCATTACTGCTGTTGTAATTCCTCTTACCACTGTGGACAGACTCTACACTTGCTTCAAAGAACTCCGTCTTTAAGAACCTGACTTCCCATTTAGTTATGGTCAAGCTCCCACCCTACTCTACTCACTACCTATTTTAATCTTCAGGTTCTTTCTCTCTGAGCAGTGGCAAGCTGACCAGACCTTGCTCACCAGTAGTGGTGCCTGCTGACGGAGTGCTAGCAACAGTTTCCATTATTACTGCGTGAAAATAATCTGAATATCAGCTTAATTTCCTAGGTCCTTATATTTATGCCTAATGTTTTCTGACTGATCTGCTATACGCTATGTGCTACTTTTTCAGAATGTGAAAGCAATGAAGCAGCAAAAACAAAACCATATACTGTGCATGTTATATTTGCTGGTAACAAAAAAGATGACACTTCAGAAACATGGTGCCGGGGATGAGATAATCACATAAAAGCCCTAAGCGGAAAAAAGGTCAAGATTATTGCAGATAGGGGACATGAGCTCCCTATGCATTAGAAATATTTTTATTTTAAAAATCAGGTTAGCTGGAGGGTATAAAATGCTTGTCATTTCAGGGTTCATTTCTATCATTAAGAACAATGATCAATCATTACTGAAGCACTCCAGGGCCTTTGCAATTATCTCTCACTCTACTCAAATTCTCAAAATAGAAACTGATTTTAATTCAATTTAATCTTTTAAAAATATGCCACACTGCACTTTTAGGAGAGTATTGAGATGTCAGAAAACCAACAATGATATTTCTGCTATTATGTAATCCAATGGGTTCTGTGGTTCAATGCTAACAACCTAAAACAACACATTCCCATCCCTATAGTTGCTTGTTCTGATTTTTCTGCCTTGGAGGACCTGGTAGTCAAAATCATCATGCCGTCATGAGGTGTTGTCTTCCGGAGACCTGATCAGTCTTTGACATTCATTATTGTTGAGTTCCTGTTTTTTTATTTTTTTTTAAGTCACCCAAAATAGCCTTCTTTTTTTTTTTTTTTTTTTTTTTAAAAAGAGTAGCAGGTGGAACGGAATCGTATTTTTTTAAATCCGAAAACAACAGGGAATTCAAGTCAACTCTGAAACCTGAGCAGAGCTAGTGTTTCCCGGCCGCGATACACCAAAGAGACTTGTGTTTTATCTTAACACCGTATTTGGCCTTGAGCAGAAGTAGAGTGTACCTGTGCCAGGCCTGGGAGCTAAATACCTGTTAGAGTCTCTCTTGCAGCCTCTACTCCACCTCAGAGCAAGTCAGTAGTAAAATGTGACTAAATATTCCAAAACGACCAACGTGCCAGGCACCACACTTCGTATTAATAGATACGTGTCATTTAATCAACGAGTGATCCTAAAATTCAAATGCTATTCCCCTGTACCAGCTGGGATTTTGTTTTCTCACATACGTGACAAGAAACTAACTAAAGCCAGAAAGTGAATTTATTGGCCTGAGTACGTGAAGAGCCTAGTCATCAGCTGGGGCAGAATGAGCTGCCAGGGTCGCCTGATCCCACCTGTGGCTCCAGGCTCCATGCTTTCCTCCTTGTTGGCATTTTCTCTGGTTCTTAGGGTTAGAATGTAGATGACTGCTATTCCAAACCTCACACCTTTTTTTCAGTCAAGTCCAGTGGGAAAGAACAAGAATTTCATCCTTGGATGTGCTAACAAAAGTCTCTCTACCTCTCACTGACTACGTCAAGGTCATGACCCTATTCCTGAGCCAATCGCTGTAGATCGGGGAACCGTAAAGCCTAGCTCCAGGTCATGGGACCACCCGCAGCTGCACGGGAACCCTAGCAAGAACCCCAGTAGGGCTGCCATAAAGGGTGCATGGATACTAGATGTCAAAAACAACAGACGTCTACTATATTCTCCTTTCCCCTCTTCTGAGAAAACTGAGCCTTGAAGATAAATTAATTCGCTAAGATAAGAGCTATTATCTGACTCCACCAAGTCTTGTTACCAAGCACAAATTACCACAACCAGAGGCAACCACGGTTACCATTTTCTTGCGTAATATCTTCTGAAGATAGTCTACGCGTATAGAAGTATACATGTATGACTTTCCAAAACCAAATTATAGCAACATCTGCTCTGTACTTTGCTTTAAAAAACATACTCAGCTCCCACCTTTGAAAGTCTCAAGTGAAGCTGTCCCAACACCAGATGCACCAGAGTTATCCACCCAGGTGGTCTCCTCCACTCCTGCCCTGGCCTCCTATGGCAGAGGCTAACTCGGAGCCTCTTAATATTGTCTCCTCCCTTGTAAAATGACATTTCATCACAAGCCATTATAACAAAATAAAAGCTGCACAAAGTAAGAGTTATCTTGAGGATAAAATCATGGCCTTTCAATGACACTCTATTTGTATTCTTAAAATTGATTCTAATAAGATATAAAGGGAGACATTCCTTGCAATCTGGCACCATTTCTCCTACAGTGGCTCTTTGGCACTATAAAATTCTAAAAAGTCCCTTCAAAACATAAAACTACATCATAGCACAGTTTTCTTCAAGATTATGGTTACACAGAGGCTAAGAAGCATATGATAAGGATTCTTTATACCATACTGAGTGAAAAAATAATCTGCTAAATACCGTACAAATACTGCAAAGATAAAAACGTATTTAAAATTTAACTATTTGAGGGCTTCCCTGGTGGCGCAGTGGTTGAGAGTCCGCCTGCCGATGCAGGGGACACGGCTTTGTGCCCCGGTCCGGGAGGATCCCACATGCCGCGGAGCGGCTGGGCCTGTGAGTCATGGCCACTGAGCCTGCGTGTCTGGAGCCTGTGCTCCGCAACGGGAGAGGCCACAACAGTGAGAGGCCCGTGTACCGCAAAAAAAAAAAAATTTAACTGTTTCCTTGTCCCACAAGAGGCAACTATATAATTTTTATATACTTAAAAAAAGAGATTGTGTGTATATACATTTTAATGAAAATGGTACTGACATACACACTATGCCCTAGTCGTGCACCCTGAAGTTGTTTTTATAATTGTGATGTGAGGATCTATTCCTCTTTGGGGACCAAGGCTCTGTACTCAGAAAACTGAAAGAAATTAACTGGCCAACCCAGGGGCTGAAGCAATACTCTGTCCAACAGAGTGTTTTAACCAAATGGGCTAATTATTAGCCCAATTCACAAATGCCATTAAAGACTATTAGGGATGGGTTTCTGATATGCTTTCAACATAAGACAAAAGGCATATAGGATATTGTTCAAAAGGGCTAAGAACATTACACTGAATCCAGCAGTTAAACTAAAGAGTACAACTCAATTCTGTTATAAATCATTTTAGCATTAATGATCATAACTTCTCATGCAAAAAATTCTCATCATTTTATATAGATAGGTTTTTACTATACAGACAAACTAACCAAGAGGCAATAGAATTTCCAACAAAGGAAATTCATGGATAGCTCAAAGTTCCACTTGAGATCTGATAGGTCACTTATGACGCCAGTTTTGAGGTCCCGACGTTCAGGTAGCGCCTGTGTGTGTCAAAGAGGTGGGGGCCACGTGAGAAGTTGGCCTGGGCATCAGGTCATAGCAGCACCACCCTCTCCTCCTGGGCTCCACTCAGGAGCCCATTTCCCCCCTCTGTTCTAACTACTTCCTTGCCTTTCTTCCTAATTAATGGCAGGCCCTCACCCCATTCTTCTCCTAGCACCTGGTTTCCTAAAAACTGCAGTCATCTGCAATTCTTTCTTCTGCTTAGAAGGTTAGCAACAGAAGAATCACTGAGAACCACTAGACTGGGATCAAATTTACATTTCCTCAGAACTTCGGCTTGCCAAATTTAATGTGCTATTTGTAAAAGTTTAAAACTATTAGGTCTAATTTTTAAATTTAACCATAAATGGTTAAAGCCTATTTTTATTAAAGTGGGGGGGGGGTTTGGTTTGTGTTTGGCCTTTTTGTAGGTCTATTTTTTAAAATAGATTCTACACCTCCAGGTTTAAACAAATACCATATGGTTGCTTCCTTGCTAAGTTATTTTTCGAAAAATGTTAACTGCAATGTTGGCAGTTCTTCATTAAACACTATTCTTAAAACATAAACAAACAGCTCTACCAATCCTCCATCAAGAGACAGACTTCAGAAGCTTGTACAAAAGTAAATTCCGCCTCCTTCTGACTGACAATGACCCCCAATTAATTAAAGGTAATTAATTACATTTAATTACCTTAAATGTAAATGGATTAAATGCCCCAACCAAAAGGCACAGACTGGCTGGCTGGATACAAGACCCATATATATGCTGTCTACAAGAGACCCACTTCAGACCTAGGGACACATACAGACTGAAAGTGAAGGGATGGAAAAAGATATTCCATGAAAAAGGAAATCAAAAGAAAGCTGGAGTAACAATACTCGTATCAGATAAAATAGACTTTAAAATAAGGACTATTACAAGAGACAAAGAAGGACACTACATAATGATCAAAGGACCAATCCAAGAAGAAGGTAAAACAATTATAAATGTTTATGCACCCAGCAGAGGAGCACCTCGATACACAAGGCAAATGCTAACAACCATGAAAGGAGAAATCGACAGTAACACAATAATAGTAGGGGACTTTAACACCCCACTTACACCAATGAATAGATTATCCAAACAGAAAATAAATAAGGAAACACAAGCTTTAAATGACACAATAGATCAGATAGGTCTAATTGATATTTATAGAACATTCCACCCAAAACTGCCAGAATACACTTTCTTCTCAAGCGCACATGGAACATTCTCCAGAACAGATCACATCTTGGGTCACAAATCAAGCCTTGGAAAATTTAAGAAAATGGAAACCGTATCAAGCATCTTTTCTGACTACAATGCTATGAGACTGGAAATCAGTTACAGGGAAAAAAAAACCTGTAAAAAACACAAATACACAGAAGCTAAACAGTGCACTACTAAATAACCAAGAGATCATTGAAGAAATCAAAGAAGAAATTAAAAAATACATAGAAACCAATGACAATGAAAACACGATGACCCAAAACCTATGGAACGCAGCAAAAGCAGTTCTAAGAGGGAAGTTTACAGCAATTCAATCTCACCTTAAGACACAAGAAAAAATCTCAAATAAACAATCTAACCAAAAAAAAAAAAAAAAATCTAACCCTACACTTAAAACAACTAGAGAAAGAAGAACAAAGAAAACCCAAAGTCAGTAGAAGGAAAGAAATCATAAAGATTAGAGCAGAAATAAATGAAATAGAAACAAAGAAAACAATAGCAAAGATCAATAAAACTAAAAGCTGGTTCCTTGAGAAGATAAACAAAATTGATAAACCCTTAGCCAGACTCATCAAGAAAAAAAGGGAGAGGACGCAAATCAATAAAATTAGAAATGAAAATGGAGAAATCACAACTGACACCGCAGAAATACAAAGGATTATAAGAGACTACTACAAACAACTATATGCCAATAAACTGGACACCCACGAAGAAATGGACAAATTCTTGGAAAGGTACAATTTTCCAACACTGAACCAGGAAGAATTAGAAACTATAAACAGACCTATCACAAGTAATGAAATTGAAACCGTAATTAAAAATCTTCCAACAAACAAAAGTCCAGGACCAAGATGGCTTCACAGCCGAATTCTATCAAACATTTAGAGAAGAGCTAACACCGATCCTTCCCAAATTCTTCCAAAAAATTGCAGAGGGAGAAACACTCCCAAATTCGTTCTATGAAGCCACCATCATCTTGATACCAAAACCAGAACAAGATATCACAAAAAAAAGAAAATCAGATAACAATATCACTGATGAACATAGATGCCAAAATCCTGAACAAAATACTAGCAAACAGGGCTTCCCTGGTGGCACAGTGGTTGAGAATCTGCCTGCCAATGCAGGGACATGGGTTCGGGCCCTGGCCTGGGAAGATCCCACATGCCGCGGAGCAACTAAGCCTGTGAGCCACGACTACTGAGCCTGCACGTCTGGAGCCTGTGCTCCACAACAAGAGAGGCCGCGACAATGAGCGGCCCACGCACCGCGATGAAGAGTGGCTCCTGCTCGCCGCAACTAGAGAAAGCCCTCGAACAGAAACGAAGACCCAACACAGCCAAAAATAAAATAAATAAATAAATAAATAAAAATTAAAAAAAAAATACTAACAAATAGAATCAAACAACACATTATAAAGGATCATACACCATAATCAAGTGGGATTTATCCCATAGATGCAAGGATTCTTCAATATATGCAAATCAATCAATGTGATACACCACATTAACAAATTAAGGAATAAAAACCACATGATCATAGAATTACCATATGACCCAGCAATTCCACTACTGGGCATATACCCTGAGAAAACCATAATTCAAAAAGACACATGCACCCCAATGTTCACTGCAGCACTATTTACAACAGCCAGCTCACAGAAGCAACCAAAATCCCATCCACAGACAAATGGATAAAGAAGATGTGGTACATATATACAACGGAATATTACTCAGCCATAAAAAAAGGAACGAAATTGGGTCATTTTTAGAGACGTGGATGGATCCAGAGACTGTCATACAGAGTGAAGTAAGTCAGAAAGAGAAAAACAACTATCGTATATTAACGCATATATGTGGGACTTAGAAAAATGGTACAGATGAACCGGTTTGCAGGGCAGAAACAGAGACACAGATGTAGAGGACAAATGCATAAACACCAAGGGCGGAAAGTGGTGGAGTGGGGTGGTGGTGTTGGTGTTGGGATGAATTGGGAGATTGGGATTGACATATATATATACCAATATGTATAAAATAGATAACTAATAAGAACCTGCAGTATAAATAAATAAATAAAGATAAATTTCAAAAATTCACCAAAAAACCCCCATATGATCACCTCGATAGATGCAGAAAAAGCTTTTGACAAAATCCAGCACCCATTTATGATAAAAACCCTCCAGAAAATGGGCACAGAGGGAACCTACCTCAACATAATAAAGGCCATATATGACAAACCCACAGCCAACATCATTCTCAATGGTGAAAAACTGAAACCATTTCCTCTAAGATCAGGAACAAGACAAGGCTGCCCACTCTCACTGCTATTATTCAACATAGTTTTGGAAGTTTTAGCCACAGCAATCAGAGAAGAAAAAGAAATAAAAGGAATCCAAATCAGAAAAGAAGAAGCAAAACTGTCACTGTTTGCAGATGACATGATACTGTACATAGAGAATCCTAAAGATGCTACCAGAAAACTACTAGAGCTAATCAATGAATGTGGTAAAGTAGCAGGATACAAAATTAATGCACAGAAATCTCTTGCATTCCTATACACTAGTGATGAAAAATCTGAAAGAGAAATTAAGGAAACACTCCCATTTACCACTGCAACAAAAAGAATAAAATACCTAGGAACAAACCTGCCTAAGGAGGCAAAGACTTGTACTCAGAAAACTATAAAACACTGATGAAACAAATCAAAGATGACATAAACAGATGGAGAAATATATCATGTTCTTGGATTGGAAGAATCAATATTGTGAAAATGACTATACTACCCAAAGCAACCTTCAGATTCAATGCAACCCCTATCAAACTACCAATGGCATTATTCACAGAATTAGAACAAAAAATCTTACCATTCGTATGGAAATACAAAAGACCCCAAATAGCCAAAGCACTCCTGAGAAAGAAAAACGGAGTTGGAGGAATCAGCCTCCCCGACTTCAAACTATACCACAAAGCTACAGTAATCAAGACAGTATGGTACTGGCACAAAAACAAATATAGATCAATGGTACAAGATAGAATGCCCAGAGATAAACCCACACACATATGGGCACCTAATTTATGACAAGGGAGGCAAGAACATACAGAAAGGACAGCCTCTTCAATAAGTGGTGTGGGAAAAAACTGGACAGCTACATGTAAAAGAATGAAATTAGAACACTCCCTAACACCATACACAAAAATAAACTCCAAATGGATTAAAGACCTAAATGGACACTATAAAACTCTTAGAGGAAAACACAGGAAAAACACTCTTTGACATAAACCACAGCAAGATCTTTTTTGACCCACCTCCTAGAGTAATGGAAATAAAAACAAAAATAAACAAATGGGACTTAATTAAATTTAAAAGCTTTTGCAAAGCAAAGGAAACCATAAACAAGACAAAAAGAAAGACAACCCTCAGAATGGGAGAAGAAATTTGCAAATGCAACAAACAAAGGATTAATCTCCAAAATATACAAATGGCACATGCAGCTCAATATGAAAAAACCAAACAATCCAGTTAAAAAATGGGCAGAAGACCTAAACAGGCATTTCACCAAAGAAGACATACCGATGGCCAAGAGGCACATGAAAAGATGCTCAACATCACTAATTATTAGAGAAATGCAAATCAAAACTACAATGAGGTATCACCTCACGCCAGTCAGAATGGCCATTATCAAAAAAGCTAGAAACAATAAATGCTGGAGAGGGTGTGGAGAAAAGGGAACCCTCTTGCACTGTTGGTGGGAATGTAAACTGATACAACCACTATGTTAAACAGTATGGAGGTTCCTTAAAAAACTAAAAACAGAACTAGCATATGACCCAGCAATCCCACTACTGGGCATATACCCTGAGAAAACCATAATTCAAAAAGAGACATGCACCACAATGTTCACTGCAGCACTATTTCCAATAGCCAGGACACAGAAGCAACCTAAATGCCCATCGACAGATGAATGGATAAAGAAGATGTGGCACATATATACAATGGAATATGACTCAGCCATAAAAAGGAATAAAGCTGAGTTATTTGTTGTGAGGTAGATGGACCTAGAGTCTGTCATACAGAGTGAATTCAGTCAGAAAGAGAAAAAACAAATACCATATGCTAACACAGATATATGGAATCTTAAAAAAAACCAAAAAAAATGGTACTGATGAACCTAGTTGCAGGGCAGAAATAAAGAGGGAGACATAGAGAATGGACCTGAGGACGTGGGGTGGGAGGGGAAACCTGGGGCGAAACGAGAGTGGCATTGACATATACACACTACCGAATGTAAAACAGTTAGCTAGTGGGAAGCAGCAGCATAGCACAGGGGGATCGGCTCGGTGCTTTGCCATGACCTGGGAGGGTGGGAGGGAGGCTCAAGAGGGAGGGGATATGGGGACATGTGTATGCATATGCCTGATTCACTTTGTTGTACAACAGAAACTAACACAGTATTGTGAAGCAATTATACTCTGATAGAGATCTAGTTAAAACAGAAAAACGACTGACAAATACTCAACCATCAGAAAAAGATACTCCTGACAAAATGAAAACATGGCAAACGGAAAAGGACTGTAATATAAATGTATTAAAACCTTCAAAGAGATACAAAAGAAAAATAACCACCCCCAAATTTTCGGAACCAAAATCAGTCAGATAATGGATCAAGAGGTAGATCTGAAAATAAAAGTCTATTGGAAATCCTGGAAATGAAAAAAAAAAAAAAAGGTCTTGATTAAAAACTCAGTAGATGAGTGAAACTCAACACCAGGCACAAAGAGAAAACTAGTAAACTGAAGTTTGCTCAGAGTGGAGAGAAAGAGATAAGGTACATACAGAGAAGTTAAGTAACACAACAGGGAGACAGAGAAACACAGCTAACAGTATTTCCAGAAATGAAGCTGGAAGGAATGGTGGGAAGCAGTGTTAGAAATAATGCCAAAAATTTTCCAGAATTGAAGACATGAATCTTGATACTGAAAGCCCACAGTGAGTGCCAAGCAGACTGGATAAAAATAAATCTCCTAGATGAATTGTAGTGAGGCTGAAAAACTCAAAGAAAAAAAGGAATCTTGAAAAACAGATTGAAAAACCGTGGGGAAAAAAACAAAGAGTTACAAGAGTGATAATTAGACTGGCAGCAGACTTCTCAATAACAACAATAAATTTTATGTAGAAAGCAATAAATTCATATTTTCGGTTTTGAGGGAAAACCATTGTTAACCTAGAATCTGTAAGGAGGAAGAGTGAGAATGAAATAAAGATTTTTTTTTTTAATGAAACATGAAGACTCAGTTTACCTTCTACAGACAGTTTCTACAAAAACTAATAAAGAATATACATTCAACAAAAATAATTTTAAAAACTGAAAGGTAATACAAGAAGCTGAGAGAGAAAATAAAAGATTTATTTTAGGTTTCATAACTAATTAATGGCTGAGACAAATAAGAACCCTGGAATGTTGACTGCCAGTTTAGTATTCTTTCCTCTCAACTAACTCTCTGCCTCTTAATTTTTCAGTTCTAAAAACCCCAAGTTGACAGCTCCTAAATACGAGCAAAATACTTTTCACAACGTTCAGATTCTTATTTCTCCTTTTCTAAATTTAAAAACTTCCCTGGAGCATAATTATAAGGAGGAGGAATTCCAAAAGAAGTTATTTACTAGTCATTTAACTTTCTCTGCATTTCCTTGGTCAAATTACCTGGCCCTTAACAATTCATTCCATTTCCTCTATATTTAACACAAAATCATGATTTTTTTCACCTAATTCTAAAATGTGAAGTTTTGATAAATAGTTCATAATTGTCTTTGATTTGTATGCAAATGAAGAGAAATTCTGTCTATGTTGCATGTTCCTTTTAATATGACCCTAATTATTTTGCTATTTTAATATGCATTTATTAAAGTGGGTTTTGCAAATACCAACTGTGTACTGACTTAATGAAAACAAAACACACGTGACTATCATATCCTTAATTCAAAGGGAAATAGGAGTTGAAATAACAATAGTTAAAAATCTAGCTGGCACTCTAGGTGAATAAAAAAATAGATGCCCTCAAAGACGTAACAGCACTTCACATATAAACATCGGTTCCTGTGCGCAATCCTTGGTACATTCACACACTCCCTAATAAAGTCATCCCACAATCTCCACATCTGGACCCCAGAGCAATTGTCTGCCTATTTTAGGCTCTGTAAATCACTCACAACCTTGTACAGACAGCCATTAAGAGGAGGGTCAATAGTTTTTCATGTGATAAAACAGGCAATAAAGGGAGTATTAATTTCAAAAGTGTATAGCTGGAAAACACACCCTGAACCTAATACAGAGACTGTGACACTGAATCTGACTTGAAGGTTCACTTCAAGACACTTTCTGTGTACCGGCTCAGTGCAGATATAGACAATCTTCAACCCCAGGCAACGAGACCTCAGAGAAGTATAAAAACAATTATGAAAATCCCTCAATGTTGGCAAGTCAGGCCTGGGCAGACACCAAGTGCTGTCCGTCTGCCGTGCCGTTAGTGACTACAACAGCATCAGACCGCATGGGAACAAGCTTGGTGTTTCCTATAAAGGATCACTTGGCAGGACACGCTGGAAGCCAGTCTGTGGTCAGAGTCAGTACAAATAACCAAAAGAGTGTGTGTTCATATCCCTGGGCAAGAGCTGATGCTACTCAACCGTTATTTTTAGACACAGGACAGTTATGCAACAGCACTATTTCAATGATGCTATGGGACCTTCTCTGTGGAAACCAATAAAACTAATCTCAAACCAATCTTTCAACTACCAGAGAAGTTTTCAAAGCTGCAGAGCTTGAATATTCTTGAGGCAAAACCAATAAGCCACCTAAAACTTTTATGTTGATGACTGAGAAATGTTCTAAGCTATAAGGGGAGGTAGATGGAACAGACAGACTCATCTATAAGTTAACCTCTAAAATCAGGAGGAAGTTGGTATTATTTGGAGGAGTACACACTCTTTGTTAGAAAGAAAAGATGCAATGAACATGGAAGTGGTGAGAGACAGCAGCTCTCCATGTGCCACGAGACTTCCCTTCAGGGAGAAAAACTCACATTTTACTCCATACGTTTATACAGTATCCAGGTTTTTACAGTGAGAATGTACACGTATTAATTTCAAAAAGAAAATAAGCCACTTGCACCTCTAAAAGTCAGAAACACTTAAAAAGCTAACAGATTTGAGGAACAAGCTATAAGATAGGGATTTACTTCTAATTAAATGAAATATAACACTAATCCACCACTTCAGAAAAAACTAAGGAAAAGCCAAACAGTCTGGCACATTGATCAAATAGGCTTTTAAGGTTCTCTTTCAGGGATGCATCTCTCTCAATGCTAAGGAGCAACACATGCTATTTCTAAACAGTGAAAAACACTCTACTGATAGGTTTTTAAAAGAAAAAAACGTCATGAAACAAACCACAATTAAACACCGCTCTGTTCAAGTCATCAGCGGGTGTGGACACACCCCTGGCAGCAACAGCCCCTCCTGACACTTCTCTGCTCCCAACTCCAACAGCCCCAACCCACTGAGAGGGAAAGGAAAGACCCCACGGCGACAGCACCAAGGATGAGGAGAGGGAAAATGGAACGGCGCTGCTGCAGGGCGCCTGGATCTGCCAGAAGTGACTGCATATTAACTTTAAGTATACTGTGACAAATCCAAAAATGAACGTTATAATCCTTAGAGCAACCACTTAAAAAAAAAAAACCCAAATATACAGCAAAGAAACAACTGAAAACCACAAGTTAAAAGAACATAGGAAAACATTCTGGTTAACACAAAAGGCGACAGGAAAGGAGGATCAGAAGAATCGAAAAAGGAGGTAAGACAAATAGAAAAATAGCAGCCCTAAGTCCGACTGTACCGATAATTCCATTAAATGTAATTCTGCAACATAAATGCAGTCCCAGGCTAATTTCTGATGGGAAAATGACAACATGGGCTGCATCTTTTGCTAGACTTCTTTATCGGGGAGGGAGTCACTTGCTCAGAGCCTATTTGACCTGCTAAGAGCCTGTGAGAGGGTATTCTTCTAATCTTCCATCTTCCAGCATTCAGTAAATGTATGAGCAGCAAACATCTGTAAAATAAATATTACTGGATGTCTTTCTTCCCCTTCCACCTAATGTTCTGGTTATTGCTACTCACTCATTTTGTAATAGGACCCAATTCTTTATAAATGTCACACCTTTGTTGCTGCCACTGCAGGCCAACCATATTTTTAAATCAATCTTCTACATCACTCAGAAAAACAGCATCAACTTGGAAGAATGATTCTTAAGGCATATGCTATATAATAAGAATCCTCTTGGGCAGACACTAATAATCTCATTAGAGGCTGCAAACCCCGAAGAAGGTGAATTAAGGGTCTGTCAGTTCTTGCAGGTTTCTGTTTCCCTTGGACCCCGTCAAGCACTCCAAGATGGACAAATGGACACCAAGAATGACAAGGGTGCACAGGAACAAAACACAGAGCTGCTCCCCAACCGGCATGAAGACTGTAATTCCTGTTATGTATGATTACCCTAACCTCACACTTTTTGAGGAAAAGGGGGCAGGGCACAAAAAAGCTTCAATTGCTTTAGTTTACCAAAATCACAACGGTAACTTTAACCCTTGGTCCAGTGGAGCCAAATAATCAGCGAGTCCCCAGGGCCAGATGAAATGAAGCAAAGGACAAGAACTGGATAGAAACCAAAAGGTAATCTGTCGGGGCCAGGCCCACAGAGAAGCTCATCACATAATAAGCAAAAGTATGAACCTTCTGTGTCAAGGTCTATTTAACTGAGAAGAGAGGACAAATTCTGGGCATTTAAAACTTTTTAACTTACCAGTTAAAGATCGTATTATCTGCCTTTGATATACCTATGAAGGAACAGAGCAATAATTACCAAAGAAAGATGTTTTTTCTTTTAAAAGAAGAGGGAGTATCTCCCCCAGTTCCATGGGCATGCACCTCCTCTGTAAACCGTGAGACACCCATTTTCTCTCAGTTTAGTTCTAGGTAAATGAGGGAGGGGAGGGCGGATGGCACAAACCTACACAAATAAAAACAATAAACTGGGGCAGAATCTTCCTATGAAAAGCTATGTTATAACACAAGCACACCACATCTTACTCCTAATTTAACATCAGAGCAGCTGAACTGAAGAGGAACGTGCACGTATGAACCCAGCTCCGACAGCTCAGACCAGCACCCGCTTCCAGCCTGGCCAGGCCCTCCCAGGCCCCAGCCAACACCAGCTGCCTGTCTCCTCACATCCCTTGCAAGGGCCGTGGGCTGGCATCACTTGTTCTCCATTCTTCAATTAGGGAACCCCCTCATTGCCTATCAAGACCCAGCTCAAATGTCCTGCTTTTGAAAAGTGTTCTCTGACATCATCAGAGATGATGCCTCAGTTATCACAGTGCTTTAGTCCTTCACTTACTTAGAATTTTTCACGATTTGTATATTACTAGCCTACAAGCATGTCTTCTGCTGTCAAGTAAGAGCCCTGTGAGTACAGAACCATTTCTCATACAGGCCTTTTTTTTTTTTAACATCTTTATTGGAGTATAATTGCTTTACAATGGTGTGTTAGTTTCTGCTTTATAACAAAGTGAATCAGTTATACATATACATATGTTCCCATATCTCTTCCCTCTTGTGTCTCCCTCCCTCCCACCCTCCCTATTCCACCCCTCCAGGCGCTCACAAAGCACCGAGCGGATATCCCTGTGCCATGTGGCTGCTTCCCACTAGCTATCTACCTTACGTTTGGTAGTGTATATATGTCCATGCCACTCTCTCACCCTGTCACAGCTCACCCTTCCCCCTCCCCATATCCTCAAGTGCATTCTCTAGTAGGTCTGTGACATAAATCACAGCAAGATCCTTTTTGACCCACTTCCTAGAGAAATGGAAATAAAAACAAAAATAAACAAATGGGACCTAATGAAACTCAAAAGCTTTTGCACAGCAAAGGAAACCGTAAACAAGACCAAAAGACAACCCTCAGAATGGGAGAAAATATTTGCAAATGAAGCAACGGACAAAGGATTAATCTCCAAAATTTACAAGCAGCTCATGCAGCTCAATAACAAAAAAACAAACAACCCAATCCAAAAATGGGCAGAAGACCTAAATAGACATTTCTCCAAAGAAGATATACAGATTGCCAACAAACACATGAAAGAATGCTCAACATCATTAATCATTAGAGAAACACAGGCCTTTTTATACCCTTTGCTAAGGACGTGTTGACTAGCCTTACAGAGGACACTGGTTTTACTGCAAGAACCAGTTAAGTTCATTTGTTATTCCTTCTTAGAATGACACTGAGAAAGTCTTCACCCTCAAGTTCTCTTTGTAAAACAGGTGCTAACTGCCTAATAAGTAAGGCATAAGTCCATGTGAGTCAACAAGTTTTTCCCAAATGGACCAACTCAATTAAATAAAGTGACATCATCACGAGGATTGATGGATTCAGATTTTTTAAATTAATAAAATACCTTCGTAGGGCAAGGGTAGAGCATTCTGAGCACAATTCTGACACAATGATGACAAAGCACACTTAAAATTTACACGAAGAATCACTTTTGCCTCAAAGAAGAGTTCATACAGCTCTATCATTATCTTATTTAAACAGAGTCTTTAGTTTAAAAAATTGTCAGAGTTTCTCAGACACAATCGCTCTCCGCTCCCCCGCCTGTGCCCCCCATGCTGTTCTGAGGAGGAGACTCTGAGAAACAGGTCTTTGGGTGGCATAGGAAAGGCGGAAAGGCTGAAAGTCAAGCTCTTCTCTGGACTTACAACAACATTAAAAACTAACAGTTGCGTGGTGCTTTACATTTTTCAAAGCATTTTGCTTAAACCCTCTTAATTAATGCCCAGGGCATTCCAATGTGGTGGGCGGGACAGACATAATCACGACCCAGCTCCCAGAGGTGAACACTAGATGCAGAAGGTGAAGTGATATGCCCAACCTCACCTCCTCGCTTACACTGGATCTTTAGAAACCCATGCTTTCTGAATTTAGCACATAACTGAGGTCCTAAGTTTTACAAAGGAATCAAGAGGTTACAGTCCAGTAAGAAGCAAAGGCGGACGTGAAAGCTCTCCTCCTTGCTTCACCCAACGAACTCAGCAACTGGAAAAGGCCAGGCACGTGGGAGTCCCTGGTAAAACTGGGCCATGCAGCGCTCACAGCAGGGCAGGGCCAGGCCTCGAACCAGAGAAACATCTTTGGTTCCAGAAAACATTTCCTTTTCTGGGCACAGGATCACAGAGAAAGGTGGAGCTCTCCTGCCAGTAACAACAGCAGCAGAAACCACAGCACTTTCTCCACTAAGCTGATGGAATTGCTGGCATCTGGGGTCCTGTGAGCTTGTCGTGGTCATGGCTACATAGGATCTCAGAGGTGCTTTATACACCAACATGGGTCCTGGGAAAGAGAATGTTCTCAGGGTGGTCCTCCAACCGGAAGCTAAGGTTTGCATTTCAAATGCCTGTTAGAAGACAGCACAGGTGACTCTCACCTGATGGCTCAGCTTTAAGCCTGACATAAGCCCTCTGCCAACTCTGCCAGGGAACACCAACTGCTACTCCTTCAGCCTATTTTCATTAAAGAAAGCATATTCTTGGGGCATGAGGGGCAGTGTTGAAGGTGGTCAAAGTGAACCTTCACTTTGGGAGATCTGATGCACAGCATGGTAACTATAGTTAAAAGCAGCACAGCACAGGGAGATCAGCTCGGTGCTTTGTGACCACCTAGAGGGGTGGGATAGGGAGGGTGGGAGGGAGACCGCAAGAGGGAGGGGCTATGGGGATATACGTATGCATATGGCTGATTCACTTTGTTGTACTACAGAAACTAACACACCATTGTGAAGCAATTATACTCCAATAAAGATGTATTAAAAAACAAAAACTGTGTTGTACATTTGAAAGTTGTTAAGTGAGTAGGTCTTAAAAGTTCTCACCACCAAAAAATACCCTGTAACTGCGTGAGGTGAATGACACGTTCGCTAATCTTACTGTCGCAATCATTTCACAATATATACATGAAACCAGTACCTTATATACCTTAAACTCAATACACATGTCAATTATATCTCAATAAAGCTGGGGGTCGGGGAAGAGCATACTCTCCTCAGGCAAAAAAAAGGCTCTCATTTCTAGTCAAACAAAACCTTTATTCGGAGAGGCACAAAGTCAATTACAAACACGACCCCTACCAGTCTCACGTCCAGTGCGCGGTGGTCACAGATGGGGAGGGGGCAAAGGGCCCAGGACACGCCCTCCTGGACGGCGCCGGGGGCTGCAGACGGAGATGACCTTTTGCAGCACGTAAGGCAATGCCCCTTAGGAACCAGATTAAAGGGAATGTTAATCTGGCTACCTAGTCACCTTGTGTCTTAGCGAGAGAAACCTGTGTTTCTGAAGGGCTGGGCACGGCGGGAGAAACGACAGCCCGTCCAACCCGAATCCCGGCAGTTTCTAACCTGCAGGCTTAACTCCTCTCAGCAGCCCTGCGCTCCTCCGGGGCCATGGCCCGCTCCCGCTTCCTAGGCAGCTATTCCAAAGCTGCTCCACGCCCCTTCAGCCGGCCTCTCCACCCTGCTCCCCAAGAGGAAACGGGTCCATCTGCATCCAACCTCCGCTCTCCTAATGCACCCCACCCATTCACTCAGCCCCCAGACGACCACTGACCTGCTTCCTGACACGACAGATTGGACTGTCTCCGCTACACTTTCACATAAATGGAATCACGCACTATGCATGCGGTTATCTGTGTCCGGCTTCTTTCACTCAGTATAATGTTCCTGAGATTCATCCCTGTTGCTGTGTGTATAAATTTGAACCTGAATTTTTAATACATATCCTACCTGATCCTCAAATGCAACATGTCCCAAAATGAAGTCTACATTGTTTATCTCAGTCAATCACATACATTTATAAATTTGGGAGTCATCCTGGGTTCCACCCTACTTGCCATCCACATCAAACCTGTCAGCAACCCCGTAATTTGATCTCCTCCATTCTTTCAAATTTGCCCTCTTCACTCCCACTGCCATGGCCTGAGCACCCCTTTGTGCCTAGACCCCTGCAGGAGCCCGAAGTCCCAGCCCCCAGTGCCTCTTCTCCTGCAGTTCAGAACCTACGCTGCACAAACAGAGCTTGCGTAAACGCAAATGCTTCCATCCTTCAGCTGCATCCCGCTGTCAACGGGACGACATGATCCCTCACTCGGTACACAAGGTCCCACCTCGTCCGCTTCCTCTCATGCTACACTGACTCTTGGACAAAGGAGTCTCCTCACAAACCTCTGTTTACCCTTCAAAACTGTTTATAGTTCATCTGGTCTGAACCGTCCCCTGAAGACTTCCCTCACATTCTCCTCACAGCTTCCAAAACCTCGTACACACCTCTACCCAACTACTTCACTGTATGGAAATTTTTACTTATACTTGACAATGAGCATCTTGAGGACAAATATTTTATCCTTTATTCACACTTGTCGACAAGTGGCCTCAACAACTATTTTGGGTTTTTTTTTAATAAGCCGTGAAACAAGAAAAAACTGACACTCTACTAAGCCTGCCCATTAGACACACTCCAAATCTGTCAGAGGACAGAGTTTTGTACCTGTTCACGGTGATACCAGTCAGCAAACACGGTAACAGAAAATGTTGGTACCAGAGCACGCACCCATGGTCGCACTTGCTCAGTGATGCTGTCATGCAGTTGGACATTCTCCAGATGCCTTAGAGATGAACTAAAACACGTTAAAACACATAAAAGTTACTCACACTTTAGCTTCCAGCCTCATTAGTTCACTCGTTCTTTCTGCCAACTAACAATTATTAAATACCTTTTTCCGAGAAGAAGTGCAAATACTGGCGGAAATGAAGACATAACAATCGTCTAATAAAATCCCTAATATACAGTGGGTGTATAATTACCCCCCAAATTCCAAAGGTGCTCCTTAGCAAAGAGTGGTGGTGGAGAACCCTGATGGGCGTTCAGGGTAAGGACGCAGCATCTTCTGGGTCAACGGAAATGCTCCCTGAAGATTCCGGAGCCTATTCCCACAGCGACCACTGAAGCTACTTCAGAGAGGATGCTGTTCTCTGACATCCTTAACAAGTGCCCACATTAACAAACACACAAAAAAACACTTGAGAGAATCTCAAAGTCAAAGGCTTTACTTGGGAGGTTTTTATTGTTAGAGAATTCATAGTATTTCAACCTCCAGAAAAAAAAAGAAATGTTAGGGACTTTAAGAATGATCTATTCTCAGAGATCTAAAATTTAAAGACAGAAGATACAAGTAGTACTGTATTTGAAGATATCAACTAACAAGCAATCCAGCAATTTAACACTCTCATTACCTGTCTCTCCACAAACAGCACCCAATAAAAGAGATGTCTGAACTAATTAAAGAAGATGTAAACTTATAGCTGGAAGTTGGAAAGGTATCTTCAGGTAGAGTAAAAAAAGAACACATTGAGAATTTTACTGCGCAAACTGCTTTCAATTTATGAAGAGCATGTACTAAAATATATATACATACTGAATATGTTTATTGTTCTATGGCTCCAAATTTTTGAGAAATTATACATAGCTATAGGACCGAAATGAAATTGTAAAGCAATTATAATTTGCAGTAAGAGCAATTTGGGGGCAATTACCTTAAAGTAGGACATAAGCAATCTATTTAAAGAAAATTATAAAACTCTAATGGGAGATAAAGACAAATGGAGAGATACTGGAGGATTCTAACTGGAATTCTAAATACAGCAATGGAGACATGGCCCCATTTAATACACAGGTTTAAAGCATTATCAAATGCGATGAAAACTACTGGCAGAGCCACAGGAGGTGGGAATGAAAGAAGCAGATGCATTACTGGAGCCAAGCCGTCTGGGAGGCAGACAGACCACACACCACAGATCAACATCAATCCCATGTAAAAATTTCTGGCTGGCTCATCCTTACTTGGGTTTGAGGACCAATTTTTTTTCATAACTAGAACCTGCTCTCTGCAGCCCTGACAATCATGAATTTTTTTAAAATGATAGTAAAATTTGTCAGAAAAATTAAGTTGGCACAAATACAAAAGAACATTTTGAAAGGAAAAATATCTTATTTGCCTTTCCTTTGTTATTTAAATCATGATAAATATTTAAAAGGGATTTACGTATTTATTTTAAAACAAAGTTAAGTGTGATTGTTAGAGACATGAAGGGTATGATTAAAGATAAAATCTTTTTTTAATTTAAAAAATATTTTAGGGACCCCCCCTGGTGACACAGTGGTTAAGAATCTGCCTGCCAATGCAAGGGACACAGGTTTGAGCCCTGGTCCGGGAAGATCCCACATGCCACAGAGCAGCTGGGCCCATGTGCCACAACTACTGAGCCTGCGCTTTAGAGCCCGCAAGGCACAACTACCGAAGCCCGCAAGCCACAACTACTGAAGCCCGTGTGCCACAACTACTGAGCTCACGTGCCACAACTACTAAAGCCCATGCACCTAGAGCCCATGCTTCACAACAAGAGAAGCCACCGCAGTAAGAAGCCTGCACACTGCAACAAAGAGTAGCCCCCGCTCAACGCAATTAGAGAAACCCGTGTGCAGCAGTGAAGACGCAATGCAGCCATAAATAAATAAATAAATTTTTAAATAAAAAAAAATTAAATTAAATTAAAATAAAAATATTTTAATGGGTGGAGAAAAGTAATAAAATACAACATACAAAAATTCACTATATCTGCAAAGTTAAAGAATCAATATTAGTCCACATAGATGGCAAGTTGATATTATTGTTAAATTTCAACCTAATTAATAAATGAAAATATAAAACCAAAAACCATAATATAGTACTTTACCCCTCAGTTATCCAAAAAAAAAAAAGAATTATGACTCCATATGATCTAGAACTTCTAGACTCCAGAAGTCTTAAAAAAATCTGGTGTTCATCATTTTGCCAATCCTTCTGGAAAAACATCTTGGAATGTACAACAAAAATTTTAAATTACTCAAGCCATTAATCTTATTAATCTCACTTTTGAAACTGTATCTCCAGAAACTAATCCCAAAGGAACTTCTACAAAGAGTGTGTTAACACTATTTACTCTAAGGAAAACTTGAAAATATTTTTTAAATGCACCCAATGAGGAAATGATTAAACGAATCACAGTACAGCCATATGAAAAGATGTTACTTAATTATCACAAATGACAAAATTCAGCTGGGCCAACGCAAACAATCCCTGAATTACACAGGGTAGCTAAGTCTGGGGGACCATAAATACCACACTAGGTCACAGTTATAAAAGAGAGCACATCTACCAAGAGTTCTTCCTAGGAAATGCCACCAGCACTTCCTCATCTCCTAAGAACACGACACGTGTGACCATAAGTTGTAAATGAAACAACACAGTTTTCAGCAGCCTTACTGTGACAGCTGTAACAGCAGCCTTACTCTCACTGCTACTGGTTCCCCCGAGCAGGTCGCTGAGCCTTCTCCACGCAGGAGCTGAAACTCACTAAGCTGTGCTCAGCCTGGGCCTCAAGAACAGACCCGACAGGGCGCTGAAGAAGTAGGTGTAAATGCCAGCGTGAGCACATCTGGGTCCACGGGGCTGAGCAGCAGGCCAAGACAGTGACAGAACCGGCCTAAGCAAGCATCCGTTCTTCACCTCTCTCTCAGGAGCCTATGTAAGTGCAAGCACGTGTGGCTCCGTACCAGAGAATGAGTCCATACCCCTGAGTTCTGTGACAGCCCCCAAACACAGTGAAAGACCACAACATAAAGTCATGCATATAGCCAGCCTTCCCAAATGACACTTGCGACATTTATATTCAGGGTTATGCTGTTTAAATGACCAACTGTTAGAAACAGCATCTCAGCAAGGAAAGGGGCCCTAGGTTTACTGTATAAAACATAAACGTTTGAATGAGAGAGCAAATCAAGAAGAACACCCAAGTATGAGTTTGCATTTGATGAGATAAACAATTCAGAGAACACTTCTAGATTCTTAATCAGGGAGGTAATATAATACAAATGTTCTGTCAGAAAAATCTAATTAAATAGGCAAGAAAGCTAGAGAAGGGATAACTCATGACTCAGTGGTCAGGACAGGCCTCTCTGAGGAAGCAACCTTAAACAAGGTGGAACCTAAGTGCAAGACAGCACTAAGCGGGCAGGCGGCGGATGTGGCTCAGCTCAGCCCCAGGGCTGTAGAGGGAGGTCAGCGGCAGGACTGCACCTCAGGAAGGCAGGAGGAAGCAGGCACTAAACAGGCAGACGGGTGACGGGATCACCTAACGCTCAGAAATGTGATTCTGGCCGCGTGTGGACTAAAGGGACGTCCGGAGGAGAAGCAGGTGAGCAGCTAGGTCAGCACAGTTCTGGAAGGGTTAGCAGCAGAATGAGAAGAAGTGACTGGATTAGGAATGTATGCACAACATTTCATATTTCTATATTTATAGCTATGTATATGTTAATGGATCATGCATTACTTTTTAAATGAGAAGGTTCCCATATATATGAAATATGCAGATCTCTATTTTTCAATTATAATACAATAAAACGCAATGAACTAAAAAACTATACTTAAGATAATATTTCTTTAATGATTCAGAAGACACTTTGGAATATTGTAATGCCTTAGGATCATATGATCAATATCAACTACCCTTGCAGCGCAGGAGAATAGGATTTCCAATTCGTTAAAAGCTATATAAACTATATTTTATTGTAATGGCTTATTTCAAAAAAAGGAAAACAAAAAATTATTTGCCAGAAGGAAAAAAAAAACAAAAAAACTACCTGACATTTTTACATTCTGGAATTTCATAATGAACTTTATCTTGCACGTTTGCTACAGCTATGGTCATATTTTACATCCAAATTTTGATACGCACACATTAAGGTTAAAGTTCAATGTCAAGTTAGCACATAGCAAAGATCAGAGAATTATGAATCATGATTATTCCAGTCATGAGGAAAGAGCAGAAATGTAAGCCCGATTTCTATTTTAGGAAAGAAGTGGCTGAAGGGGGTTTGCTTTAGCAAAAGCTGAAACTCTAGACCATTCTTAAATCATTAAATACTCTGCCTAGGACTTCCCTGGTGGCACAGTGGTTAAGAATCCGCCTGCCAATGAAGGGGACACAGGTTCGAGCCCTGCTCCGGGAAGATCCCACATGCCGTGGAGCAACTAAGCCCATGCGCCACAACTACTGAGCCTGAGCTCTAAAGCCCACGAGCCACAACTACTGAAGCCCGCGCGCCTAGAGCCCATGCTCCGCAACAAGAGAAGCCACCACAACGAGAAGCCCATGCACTGAAGAGTAGCCCCCACTCGCCGCAACTAGAGAAAGCCCACGCACAGCAACGAAGACCCAACACAGCCAAATAAATAAATAAATAAATAAATAAATAAAAATACTCTGCCTAAATGAACCTTTAGAACCCAAAATACTGGACCTTTTAGTACTAAAAGAAGCCCAGGTATGATATTACACATTCTTTTTATACTCGGAAAGCTAAACAACAGTGATAGGAATGATTCACATACTTAATTTTATTATGATTTTCTCTATGTACTTCATTTTATTACTATTTTCATTTTAAGTCAAACTACTTGTCCTGACAGATTAAAAAAAGAAAGGAAAAGGAAAAAGGAAGCCAGTGAAGAGCCTTTAGTCTCTTCTTCATCATGCTCCCCTTCCCAGCATTAACTTGACTTGTGTTTTGTCTGGTTAGAAACACAACAAAAAGAAAAAGCATATGTACAATGATTTAACCAGGTAAAGTTTGGAGAAGCTAGATCACAACATCATTTTGGACCCAGTTTCAATCAGAATCTGACTTCTATTCCAGCTCAGCCCCTTGACAGGAACCAGAGCAAACCTCACCTTTGGAGTCAGAGCTCCTCCCCTTCACAGACAAAGCATAAAGCTCAAACTCCCTCACAAACAGCTCCAAGGTAAGCACAGCTATAAGAGCACAACCTATGCACTCCTCCTGGGTCAGCTGTGTGTGAGCCTCAGGCCATCACAGAGAAACTCCCAGTCCCGCCTCTTCCCCTGCTGCAGTGGGTCCATCTTCTCCCATCACCTGGGGCTGGTCTGGAGGAAGCACTCTTAGAGGAAGCGGGCCTGGCAGCAGACACATGGTTTTATGTGTTTGCACAGCAAAGCACTAAATTGATGGTTTTATCAGATGACAACTGTGAAGAAGTATCCCGAAATTTAAGTTTTGGTCCCAAAACATACTGTTTATTTTTCATCCCACTGTTCACTACAGGAAGCCTAGCGGTTACCATTTATTGAGCATCTTCTCAGGGTCAAACACTATACCAGATACTTTATATGTGAGATAAATATACACAGTCCTATTTAATCCTCACAACAGCCCAATATGCTTTTAAAATCCCTGCTTCATAGCTAAGGAATCATGGTGAGACTACACAGCTAGTACAGGACAGAACCAAGAGTTGCTGCAAGGTCCATCTGACTCCAGATCCTAAGATCTTTATACCACAGTGTCATTCATCCAACCCTTCAAAAGGTCAGCATTATAGGCAACTGAGCACAGGGACTTGCACTTTCACTGAGGAGTATCAAATACAAAATCTAAAACACGTATTATATAATTAGTTGATTCATTATTCTAGAAACCCTACATGCTTAAGATACCAAGCTGGCCATGCAGTTACTTCCCTGAATGAATCAGCCGTTCAGAGCTGCTTTCCTCCACTGACAATCCAGGCTATATAAGCAAAACGCTAGTTTTTCAGGATTCACATCTAAAGTGTACAAACGAACCACAAAGGTAAGATGTGACTCATGGTGATAAATAGTACGGGCTTATGTAAATTAATGTTTTCAAAGTGCAGCAGTCTCTCTACATGTTTTCAAAACAGAGGCAGCCTTGGGCTTCCCTGGCGTCGCAGTGGTTGGGAGTCCGCCTGCCGATGCAGGGGACACGGGTTCGTGCCTGGGTCCGGGAAGATCCCACATGCCGCGGAGCGGCTGGGCCCGTGAGCCATGGCCGCTGAGCCTGCGCGTCCGGAGCCTGTGCCCCGCAACAGGAGAGGCCACAACAGTGACAGGCCCCCGTATCGCAAAAAAAAAACCCCACAAAAAACAGAGAAACAGAGGCAGCCTTAAAATTCTTTAACTCTCCCAGCTGACTGTGTGCCGTCTCCAGCAGCTCAGCCACCCCTCAAAGGCTCTAACTCAGACAGTGCAAACCAGAGGAGCCCGACGCGCACACACCCCTGGACACGACAGAAGACAAGGAGTCCTACGCCTAGCGAGTGGCACGATTAGCGATGGGTGACCACAGAGTCACCAAGCGCTAAAGTGGGAGGCCCTCAGGGACCGTCGGTCCAAATGGTCTGGCGCTTCAGGGAAAAGCAGGATGAACGGGAGTCCTGAGAACGGATACCATGTATCCTGGTGATGAAAGAAAGAAGGCAGGTCCTAAGGAGGAACTCCCAAGGAAAGGTGGAGGCGGGAGCAGGACAGCACATCCACAGGAAGCGCAGGCCCAGTGCTGTTGCGGTGGATGGTTTGCGGAATGAGTCCAGGCTACCTCATTCCTCTAAGCGACGGTACCAACAAAGCCCTTCCCACCTGAGGCTGTGTGCGTGCCCCGACTCGCCCCACATGCACACACACAGGAGTGGGGAAGGACACTCGGAAACTCAGGGACAAACTTAAGAAAATACAACTGAATTAACGGGGCCTTAATTCAGTAAACATGATTTGTATTCACTAGTTATGAGTAGCCCTATAGTTGAATGTCTACACTACTATTTGAGGTTTGTTGAATATAATGGCTAAATAAATACAAAACAATTCTGATAAACGCCCTTTCCAGAAAAATAACATTTTCACTAGTCACCAAATTACCAAAGTACATACCACCAAATGAAATTACACATCTCCGAGCATGCCTGCTAGTGGCCACTGAAGCAGCGTCTTGCGGGGGACACCTCCAGAGAACCAGCAGCTGCCCCCAGGCACCAGGTCAGACCACACTCCTGCTTCTGTCCTCACAGTGAGCCCCACTCAGGGCCCAGGAGCAGATGGACCTCAAATGCACTCAACTGGCCACTGGACTGACGTTCCCTGAGCTCTGCAATCCTCTCAGGAAGTCCTCCAGGTGAGCATGGGGAACGCTCGCCCAGCCAGGAATGCTTCCACCTGCATGAGAAGAGCCATCCTCAGGGACTCCAAAGAGGGCAGACGGCAGATGAAGTGAGGCAGGGCTCCCACAGTCAGGAGGAACCTTGGTCATAATCAAGGCCTATCTCAAAGCCATGCTGTCCATGAAATGTTCTGTGATCACCCCTCCACCCCCCAAAGTCCCCTCTGTCATCACAGGGGCAGTGATTCAGGTCCCTGTGCAGACCTCATGTTGCAGCACACTTGCCTCTCTCTGACTAAAGGTGCAACACAGGTGGCTGACCCACTATCACAATACTGAACCAGCCCTCATTACATGGAAACGTAGGATGTTCACCGTTGCAGGGAACACGGGATGAGAGGTCACTGCCCCGGCGGCCTGGGAAAAGTTCACGGTTGAGCCAGTCCTCTTCCAGCAGAGACCTGGCCAAAGAGAAAGAGCCGACAGGCACTGACTCAACCGGTTTGCTGCCCGAGAATGTCCAAAATAAGGTTAACTGCCACGTTCCTTCACCATATTATGTGTCCTTAAAACATGTAATTTTAAGGGTGCATTTTTTATTGCTGTTATTTGTTACATTTTAAAGTAAGATTTATACTGACGTGTTCCTGCCGGGTGCACCCACGGCAGCCTGTGTTTCCTCTCTCAGAGCACCACCGCCCTTTACAGTCATTGCTGTTGAAATTCCGTCTTCCTCCACTAGGCTGTAAGGTAGACAATGGTTACTGCTGACTCCATTCACTCCCTGCTTCTAGGGCAGAGCCTGGATTTCCCCCCTGGGACCCCTATTCCCTACTCTCAGCCGTCGTGCTAGAAAAGGGACAACTCTCTCCATCTGGCTCAGGCCTGGCCAATCGGAGCACTGCCTCACTTTGGCCACAGTGACTGGTTCAGGTTTCGGCACATGACTAAGTCCACATTAATAAGAGTCAAACCCAACGTTTTATTGGGGAAGAGCGGTCTCTCTTTTTCATCAGAGTGAGAGCTAGGAGATTATTAGCTTAGGTTGCCAAGGGCAACCAGGTCAAATGAGCCTGCCTGCGAAGCCCACATAGACAGAAGCAGAGAGATGGAGAGTCACCAGGTCCCAACGGCTCAAGCCACTACTCACACCTGATATCTCTTGGATGTTCTTAGTTCCATGAGCTGGCACATTCCTTTCCCTAACTGCTTAAGCCAATACGAGTAGGTTTTCTGTGCTTGCAACCAAACATATCATAATTAATAAAACCTATGTTCATCCTGTTCACCCCTATCACCATAGCAGTTAGTATGGCAGCTAGCACACAGAAGATGCTTAACATTTTTTCAAATGAGCTGAATGAAAACCTAGGGTCAAAATATTTTACACGGGTATTTTTTATATATATAATTTATTATTTTTTTCTTTCCTCTCTCTCTTTTTTCTTTTTAGCCACACCGCACAGCTTACGGAATCTCAGTTCCCCAAACAGGGATTAATGACGGGTCACAGCAGTGAAAGCCCGGAATCCTAACCACTAGGCCACCAGGGAACTCCCTACATGGGTATTTTTACCCTTTAAAATTTCAATAGTAAAACAACCACCAAAATTCACTTTCACTAGGGAAAAAAAAAAGAAAAGCTGACTTTACAGACATAATCCACATTGGAAAAGAAGCCTTCCATTTACAGTAATTATTATAAATCCATGGAACTTAAAAGAATTTTATATTACACAAAACTCTTGGCATTTCCTTCCTGATTAAGCTAACTCTATGATAACCACTGACTGTTAGATGGCAACATGAATTGTTTTGTACCTTTGGTCATTACAAAAGGGACATGGGCTACCTCAAGTGAACATCTGGCTCTGGGTCACAACTTTGAAAACTTAATCGGCTTTTTTTTCCCACATAAGAGAAATAAGATAGCTGCTCAACAATAGGGCCAAATGTTCTCAATAAATGTCATTCCAACTGGGAATGGATTTTCTTTTTAATAATTAAATTCTCCGTTCTTCAGACATGAAGGAAATTTTACAAGTGAAACAGCAGAACATAAGCTGGGGGGCAGGGGGAACTAATACTGAATGTGGTTTCAGTATAAATTCATTACCATATTTTGCATTGTTTTTCAAGGCACTAGGATGGATCTGCAAGGATCAAGCAACAATTTCACCCAACCTTTCTGCACCCAACAATGAACTTTCATGATCGCCGGCCATAATTATGCAAGGGTACAACGTAGGACCATGAAACAAAGATAGCTTACTGGTCTATATGGTAAAAACCTGAAACATTAAGGCCTACCTCAATATTACTAAGCCCCTAGGATTGATTACCCTTCTGAACCTAAGCCACACCAAGGAGAAATACACTATTTACCTTTTAGTTTAAGGTGCTAACGCCAAGTCCCCATTCCCATGGAGCTTACACTCAACCAGAAATGACAAAGTATCAAGTACCAATCTACTTATCTGACCAATCCTCTTAAGACCAAGAATGTTCAAAAAGAAAATTTTAGAAAGAAGTGAATGGTTTAAAAAAAAAAAAAAAGACGAAGACTCAAATGTGCTTAGCAGTTTGGGGACCATATTACAAGCAGGAAATAAAAGACACTAGAAGAATTTAGAACCTTGGAGCTGGGAAGGTTCTTGGAGACCACCTGATTTTAAGATAAAGAAAATTAAAGGTCAGAAAGTACTGGCCGACAGTCATACATCGGTGACTGTCAGCCAGAACAGAACCCAGGACTCCCTCCCACTGGTTCCATCCATCACGGATCACACGGGCAGTTTCAGACACCAGGGCTCAGCATCTACTCATTGCTGCTCCCTGGCCCCCGTTTTCATACTTCACTGTAAGAAAACCAATCACTACAACATTATTTTCACTTATTCAGTAACAGAGGGAACCTGCCCTCTCCTAGCCCCTGGACTGCTGGGAGCTCATTTGCTGAAGGGGCCTTTCACACAAATCTCTCCAGAGAAAGGGGTGTGAAGACTGATTTCTGCACCCGCCCACACGGAGCTAATCACCATCCTAAGCCTCTGCTCAGTGGGGGTCGCGAAGGATGGTGAAGAAATGTCACGGCCTGCAACTGCTCTCCAGATAACCTCGGCACACCTCAGCGCTATGCTAAGACAAACACAGCTCTAAGATGTCGATAAGACTTGCCAAGATGCTCTATGAAATCAGGAAATAACCTTAAACGAAAGGACCCAGTTAACAAACAAGAATCTCAGAAACGAGTGGATTGGTCTTAGGGACTAACTCAAAATAGATGAAGAATACAAAGAGTTTTTAAAAATGAGTTACATTGTCAATTCTGTCACTGACTGAAATTCTAACTTAACCTGAATGGTTCTCTCTGTTCTTTAGTTTATCTGTTTGCAGAAGCAGTTCAAAACCCAACTGCCTGGCAGGTCCGAGAGTTCATAATTACCATTTGTCCTGCTGTAAGGAGGCCATGGATGACAGATTCCACAGCAAGTACAAAGTATGTGTTGATTTCTTCGAGCAGTACTCTGTTACAAGTCTTCTCCTGAACCTACAGAAAATATGGGTGAACTTCTCTGTAACCGAGGTATATAAAAAGGCTTTCTAACTATGACTCAAAATCCAGATGCAATAAAAGACTGATAAATTTGACTAGATAAATTTTTTTAAACTTTTGTATGGCAAAAAATATAATAAGAAAAGTTAAAAGATCAATAACAAACTGGGAGGAAACATCTGCAATATATATTACAAATAAAAAACTAATATCCCCAATACACCAAGAACTTTTAAAATGTAAAGGTGGCAAAGTAATCAAAAATCCTACGGAAAAATGGACAATGTGACTAGACAACCCACAAGACATAAAAATGACCCTTAAATATTTAAAAAGATGTTCGAATCCACTCATAATAAAGGATATCCAAATCAAAACTACACTGAGTTACCATTTCTCATCTAGAAGATTGGCAAAATTTTTAAAGCTTGAAAATACTTTTTCTGGTGGAAATGCAAAGTGGGTCAATCATCATGGAAAGGAGTCTGGCAATATCCAACAAAACTACTTATGTTTTCACACTTGAGCACAGCAATCCCACTTCTAAGAACTTATCCTGAAGATATACCTCCAACAATACAAAAATACAGGACTTCCTGGTGGTCCAGCGGGTAAGACTCGGTGCTCCCAATGAGGGGGCCCGGGTTCGATCACTGGTCAGGGAACTAGATCCCCCATGCATGCCGCAACTAAGAGTCTGCAGGCCACAACTAAGAAGTCCACATGCTGCAACTAAGGCCCAGCGCAGCCTAAATAATATTAAAAAAAAAACCAATATGAAAATATGTATGTACAAGTTATTCACTGCAGCATTAGTTATAATTACAAACTACAGAAAACTCTCTAAATATTCAAACTTGGACACTATCCAAATAAACTCTGGTACCTTCACACAATGGAGCACCGTGGGCTATAAAAAAAAGATGAGGACATTCTGCATGAGCTGACATAGAGCCACTTCCAGATGCTAAGTAGAAAAGCGAAAGTACAAAAAAGCATATATATACACCTAACACTAATACAATGTTGCCAATTATATCTCAATAAAACAGGAGAAAAAAAATACATAATATGCTCTCTTCTGTTGTGTCAGAAAGTAGAGGCACCCCCAATGACAGGAGTGCATCAAAAGGACACACCAGCTTGAAGGGGCTTCCACTGGCCAAACGTGGAATAATTTGAGCAAAACTGGGTCTCAGCAATTTAGTACAATGAGCACTGAAGAAAAAAATTGAAATCCATAAGTTCATACTGGTAATATGTAAATGAATGGATGAATGGGGAGAATGGGGAGCTCTTGCTTACATAGAATGTCCACTGGGAACATTCTGTGGAGGGAGTACTGCAGCTGAAAATCAGCAGTTCGCAACCATCATAATAAAAACTGGCTGAAGCAAGAATCATTAATGGATGATAAACCTATGGAGAACATCCTGATAAGGGACAGGCTATCGGCGTGGTTTTAAAGTGTCCTCCCATAAAATGCCTGTCAAATGCAAGGGGAAAACATGGTAACTACACAGCAGGGAAACTGGACAACACTTTGGCCAGGTGATCAAAATTAACATCAGCAATGAGGGGCCAATAGATACTATGAGCCTCCACACAGTATCTGAGAAGAAGGCAACATCCAGTATCACTTACAGGGTGTTCAGCTGGGGACAATTAACCTGAATTAAACCCCAAATACAGAAACGTTCTATTAGAGATGGGGAAGGGTATTCTTCTAAAATGCCAATGACATGGGAAAAGAAAAAAGACTGAAGAACTGTTCCTGATTAAAAGGGTGTAAACATACATAATAACTAAATGCAATCTGTGAGCCTAAATTAGATTCTGTACTGGAGAAAAAATTTTGACAAAAAACGGAATATACCGCAGAGCAACTAAGCCTGTGTGCCACAACTACTGAGCCTGCGAGCCACAACTACTGAAGCCTGTGCGCCCAGAGCCCGTGCTCCGCAACAAGAGAAGCCACCGCAACGAGAAGCCCACGCACTGCCACGAAGAGTAGCCCCTGCTCGCCGCAACTAGAGAAAGCCTGCACGCAGCAACAAAGACCCAACGCAGCCAAAAATAAATATAGAAAAAAAAAAGAGCAATTATATACTCAGAATTTTAACCCAGCTCTGAAAACCACCTGTCTGGGAGACCAAGCATCAGTCTGGTATGGCTTTTGGATGTATCACGATACAGGAGGCACACTGTAATAAATGACTCAAACGCTCTCCTACAGAACTGTTGACATTTCAAGATTCCTCACAGGAACTGAAAACAGAGATAGATAATCACAATCTATTTTATTCACACAATTGTTTTTATTGTAATTAAATCGGTTGTAAAATCAGAAGAAGGAAATTCCTTATTTAGTGTAGAAAGAACCAAGGTCATCTGAGGTGATGCATTTTTGCAGACAGTCGGGAAGCAAGTCTGTTGTATCCTTCCTCTCACAGACACAGTGCTTTGGCTGTGTGATAATTCATGAAAGGAGAAAACAAGTACAGAATTTTAAAGTCAAATAAGATTTTCTCTTTGACTTGTGAATTATAATTGGCCAATCTCTAGCAGCTGCCTCTTAGAAACTGTATTTTCTAAACGTTAATAGGCCCCAAGTTAGCAATAAATATGAACATTTAGTGGAAAAAAAAGGAATATAGACAGTACATTAAAGCATCGAATCAATGTTATCAATAAATCTTCTGAAGGTGATAACTGTACTATTGTGGTTATATGAGAGAATGTCCTTATTCTTAGGATTTATACACTGAAGTATATCAGGGTAAAAAAAAATCAAGAAATATATTCTCAAATGGTTTGGGAGGGGAAATACACAGACACACACAGACACACACACACACACACACACACACACAAGCAAACACAAGTTAACAACAGGTCAATCTGTGGAAAGACTGCGTGTTTAACCTTGCAACTTTTATGTATGTTTGAAATTGTTTCCAAATAAAAAGGTTTTAGGACCTTGGACAAAAGGCCTTTTAAGTCGTACATTAATAAGCTCTCTGGGGTAAGCATGCAGCTCTGCCATAATCCTCAAAAAGAAGCAGAATCGTCCAAAATGACACCATTCAATATGGTAGCCACGAGCCACATGTAGCAACTGAGCACTTGAGATGTGGCTGATTCAAATTGAGACGTGCCAACTTTCTAGGACTTGATATGAAAAAGAATATAAATTATCCCATTAAGAGTTTCTATACTGATTACATATTGAAATGATATTTTAGACATACTGGGTTACATAAAATATATTATTAAAATAAATTTCACCTTTTTACTTTATAATGTAGCTACTAGAAAATTTAAAATTACACATGTAGCTCATATTGTATTTCTCTTACAATGCTGATCTAAAATATAATAATACCTTTTTTTGAAAAGAGCTGTTTGTTGGTCTCTTAAACAAGTATTTCATTACTAGAGAAAAATGTCAAGGAACATTACAGATTCTGACTCCCCTAAGGTGATTTCAATCTTGGAAATAAAGTAGATAATTAGGTTTTTTTAAGGCATAATTAAGGGAAAAGAAAAATTTAAGGCCTAGGAGACAAGAAAGAGCTCTCTGGTCCTGTTGTTTAAGTAATTGCCCGATTTGTGGCTAATCTGTAGCAAATTTCCTGAAGAGGAGAAAAAATAAAATCTAAACTCATGAAAATACCAAGCAAATGGGAAGCCAAATAGATGGTTTTCACACTTCTGTTTTCAAACTCTGTATGAATAACATCAATTTCCCAAATCCTAAACATTAACTTATAGTATCTTATAAACAAAGCCTTTAAACAGTTACTTCTGCTACCAAGGAGTTTATGAAATAAACTTGACTGACAACGATGTTATTTACAATGTTACTTATTTTTCCGTTTTAAGGTTCTGGCTGACAAACTCTTCCTTAACTCTAAAGGTTTAAGAAGGACATAAAGAGGAGAACTGAGCTAAGACGGACAAAACTGGTTTTTGTTTGAAACACTATTTTAGGGATTATACACAGGGAGGAGAAAGGAAGGTCGGGCACGAACTTAAACAGGATTATTTCAGGATAACGAAAAGGTCCCTGGGCCAGACAATTTCTTCTGTATTTTAGTTATCCAAATCTAACCAGGCCAAGTGGAGAAAACAACAAATGTCAGTAAGAATTCTATACAACAGCAACAATGAGGGAGAGAAACCAAACGTGGGTTGCCAGAACGTACAATAAGAACACCCAGCAGTACCGTCTTGGGCAACGTGCATAGGTGTGTTTGTTTTGGAAGTTCGGAGTCAAGCATGTGGACGGAACCAATTAGAATCACCAAACTGACTCACAGCACAGCATCCCGGGCTCTCTCTCCTGACCCACACTCTCCCCACCCACCCCAGACCATATCCCAGAAAGAAGACTTCGATCAACTCTAGACAAAAATCTCCTACTAGAATACGATACCCGCTGCCAGCGCACATGGATCCATTTCTGCCTTATGTCTAACAGCCTCCCTGCTGAAGGATCAACAGATGCGCCATGCACCCGCGAGGCCACGAGTCAGGCCCCGTGGACTCAGACAGAAGCTGACAGCAGGAATGAGCTCTGCTTAAGACGAAGTCAAGAGTGCCTTGCAGATAAGGAACCAACACAGGTGAGGCGCCCTTAGTTCCAGAATCCCAAACCTATAATAAAACTACTGGCACGAGCCCAGCCTCCCTCACGGCTGGGACACTCCCATCCTGCTCCTAACCCCTCACCTGCTTCCCACCTCACGCTCCATTCCTGTGTTTTGCCATCATGAGGCCAACTCATGCAGTCTAAGAAAAGAGGCCATGGGTCCACTGTTCTAGCTTCAGAAGGAAATGCAGACGGGTGAAGCACCCAAGGGTGACAGTGAGTCTAACAACAATTAACTAAGACTTAATGAGCTCTTCTATGCGCATTGTCTGTGGGTCACATTTTTCAGTCAGCACAACCACTTTAGGTGGCAGGTGTTATGTTCCCTTAGAGATAATGCAACCACAGCACACAGACGGTAAGTACTTGCCCCAAATCACACCAAAAGGGGGTCAACTCAAACCCAAGCAGTCTGGCTCAAGAATCCATAGGTTCAGCTATTAATAAATCATGAACACAGATTCCACAGTTCAGGAAGTATTTCTTTGCCCAGGAATTCAGTAACAATCTCATTCTCATTTGCTCTCATTTTGACATCATGAAGCTTGAAGCTGCTTCCCTAGGAGGCTACTACCAAAAAAATTATTGTCCTGTACTCACATCCCTCTCTCACGCTCTCTAGCAAAAATACACCCAGGGCTTCCCTGGTGGCGCAGCGGTTGAGAGTCTGCCTGCTAATGCAGGGGACACAGGTTCGAGCCCTGGTCTGGGAGGATCCCACATGCCGCGGAGCAACTAGGCCCGTGAGCCACAACTACTGAGCCTGCGCGTCTGGAGCCTGTGCTCCGCAACAAGAGAGGCCGCGATCGTGAGAGGCCCGTGCACCGCGATGGAGAGCGGCCCCCACTTGCCACAACTAGAGAAAGCCCTCGCACAGAAACAAAGACACAACACAGCAAAAAACAAACAAACAAAAAAAACACCCAAAAGATAGCTTGCCATGAGTCTAAAGTACTTTCAGATATGATCATTTATTTTCATTAAGAGAAAAAAATTAGACAAACCAAAGTGCTAAAGGAAAAAAATGAACAATGCCATTATTTTGACAAATTCTATTTTCTTAATAAAATATAATTCTATTATAGTCTGGGTTTTGTTTAGGGAAAATAAATCTGCATTTAATGCCTTTAAGAATCTTTAAAAACTATGTTAACAGGAGATTTCAGATTTAAGACGTCAAAATAAAGACGATCCTAACCCATCCCGTAGAAATCACCTCAACACAAGCAGCATGAGAACACACACAAAAGCCACCTTCGAGGTGCCCTGACCGCAGCATGTGCAGACAGGAAATGGATAAGGAACGTGGCAACTGGCTGCACAAAACTGAGGAAGGCCAAACAGGGCGCCTGCAGAGAGGTGCCTGGGAGAAGGGAGCCCGGAAAGGCTCAGGAATGAGGCTCAGGGACTGCGAGAGGTGCAGGCTGGGCTGAAGCCAGAGGGCCGGCGTGAGCACGTTAGCGCAGGCGCCCACGCAGCCAGATGACGCTCCCGACCCCGGAGCCATCAGAGACATCGCCAGGCAATCCTCACCGCAGCGTCAGAGCCTGAAGGCTTAATCCCCTGGCAGAGTGAACCACAGGAAGCAGTCTCGGGGACACTGGGCACAGAGAAGACAAAAACGAGGCCTGACAACTGGGCGTTTTCCGAGAGGTTCAGAGTGTGGAATCTATCTTCCCCTACCCCTCGTAGCTTCTAATCTAGATTCTGTCTCTATGAATTTGACCACTGGAGGTAACTCCAATAAATGGAATCATAGGAAAAAAAAAAAAGTGTGTGGAATCTGAGGGGCTCCAGGCTCAGTCTCAGCTCCATCGATTAGCAAAGATGCGTCACCTTAGGCAAGCTGCTCAGCATCTCGGCACCTCAGTTTCCTCATCTATAAGATGGTGATAATAAACAGGTTCAAAGTCCTAGAGCCGATGTCAGGATTAAACGAGGTAAAGCTCTGACAGTGGGGCCAGCACACAGCAAGCACTCAGTAAGCATCAGCTCCTCCTCCTGCCCCTCCACTTCTACTATCACTACCTCTCCCCCAGCACACACACGCACGCACGCACGCACACCCGCCCCCCTCAGGCTCTCAGAATGCTGACAGCAGGAGTAAATTCACAGGCAGGCAACCGGAGGGGCCTTATGTAGAGAAACTGAACAGCCCCAGTGAATATGCTTGGCTGCTGGCATTTAGCAGTCACCAACAGAACAGTTGATTCTCCCCCAGGTTATTCCACAGTAAAGCCCATCAGCTGAACTACCCGCGCCCCCCACCCACACACACAGAGGTGACGAAAAGCTTTCCAATACATGACTTCTAAACATCATCATGAAACTTCAGAATAGCTGGGATAATGAGCAGATGTCAGTTTTTTTAAAGGCCACATATAACTGACTTAGAATAATAATATAATAAGAGGCAATTTTACCAAGTCCCCATGATGTACTAGACACTGCTGTAAATGCTTTACATACAGTAACTCATTTAATCCTTACAACAAACACATTTCACAAATGAGAAGATTATGGTACACAGAAATTAAACAACACCCTTAAAGTCACAACACTACTGAGTGATAAAGCTGGGACTCAAACTGCATCCAGCTTCAGGGCCTGAACTCTTAACTATTATGCTTCTCAGTAATAACTCTGCAACTTTGAAGACTATGGAAAAATGCCTTCAAAATTCTGAAGGAACCAACCTAGAAATATATACCTAGCCAAACTGTGCATCAAGAGCAAAGGCAACATGGAGGTATTTTCAGACATACAAGTCTTAAAATTTATGATTTACGAATTCTGTCTTAGGAAATTCTGACCTAAAGATCCAGAAACATGCCTATTTCTGCCTCTTTGCTAGAACAGTTCTCTGTTCAAAATAAGAATTCATAAGAACATTTAAAAGAGCTGCTTCTCAAATACCTCCAGTGTGTAAGTGGCTGCACTCCCGTCTCACTCATAACTGTCTCTCTGCTCATTGTGGTTCGCCTCTTCTCGAAGCAGTGTCTTACAGAAGGAAGAACACACACGCATGAATTCAAATCCCAGATCTGTCACTGTCATCATCTAGCTCTATACTTTGGACAACTTCCGTAACACCTCTGATCCTCAGGTTCTTCACCTGTATACCAGGGATAGTAAAACAAAGCTGTAGAGAGTTGTTCTGAGGGTTAAACAGTGGACATAAAGCACATAAAAAAATCGTGGCCATATAATATGTGGCAACTGTCATCAGCAGTAGCAACATTATTTCCTTACAAACCATATCCATTCTCTTGACACGCAGGTCATCTGGGCAGGAATGGCTCTTCTTTCATCCTTGCGGAGCCGAAGTCCAGCAGCTTACAGCCTAGCGTGGCCCCTCAAGTATTTACAGAGCCCAAAATGAGTCAGTAAATAGAGTATGAAACACTTTAACATCACCATTTACGTACACTGCGCTCACTATTTTCAGAGTCCTTTCAAAGGCAGGGATGAAAGACAACCGACTTGACACAGATATTAGCAGTACTCTGTGGATATTTACTTTCCTGTATCTGAATGTTCAACTTCTTAATTGCTAAGAACATAGCTGGCTTCACAGGGTTCCACTGCTCAGTGTGCTGCAATAGCTTACAGTATGATTGCAGATCAGGAGAACTACATAAAATCATGAGTTTAATTATGGAAATGAAAATTAATAGAAACTTATGTGATTAGGCTAATAAAATGTTCTTCAAAAAAAAACCAGAAGTCCTTTCAGAAATATACTCTCATAGATTCTCACGACAACTCTGAAAGAAAGAAATTACTATTTCAACTTAACCATGAGTAAAATAAGGACATGAACAGCTTGGACACACCAGCTAGTTAAGTGGTAGAGCTAGAACTTCTTGGAACAGAGATATAGAAAAACAGGAACAGAGCGGGGAACGGAATAGGCCATCACCACAGGAAGTAAATCACCGTCCTCCCGTCCATCTATCACTGTGATACCACAGTGGGTGACCACAAATCTACCAAAAGTCACTTTTTATGAAGAATTTAGAAGGAAGATAAAAGATTCCCTGTGTCTTCTCACTGGCTTTAATCCAGAATTTGTCAAATTTTCTCTCTGGAATTAGTGTATGACCCTTAAATATGTTGAATCCTGTACAAATGTTTATAAATCTAAAGCAGTTTTCAAATCTCTTTTAAGTTTAAGAAAGCTGACCATCACCATGCACAGTGATGCAAAAACAAGCCCAGGCTCAGCAATCCCCCCGGAGCCCTGGGGCTTCTAGAAAGGAGGGTGAACTAGACACACCACGGAGCATGACAGAAACCTGAGATTCAACTACAAGGGGAGATCATTCTTATAATCCAGAAATTCTCATTCTTTTCAGTATTGTGACCTATGTCATACAGTATTTTTAGGAAAGAGAAAAGAAAACTAAAGTACATCAGATATAAATCAGAATACTTTAATGACACCTGAGAAACTAAATATACCCTGGTAAGCAGAGCCCTCCACAATGGGTTAACAACAGAGTTTAAGTCAAAAGATCTGTGAGTAGGCTTGTACAGCATGGTGTGAAGGAGAGAGGAAGGCATGTTTCAGACATCACTTGGAAGTCGAATACAGTGGGAGGCCTTGCTAATAACTGGATCTGGGAAAAAGGAAACGGCAGGGAGGTTGCTGCGCGTACAGCGTACGGTGTGACTCACTGGCCAGCCATGGGGCCATCTCCTGAGATGGAGAAGACAGATGGAGGCTAAAGGGGCAGGGGGAAAAGGAGTTCTCTCTTAGAGGGCCTACAGTTTGGGAAGCCTAGTGACTGATGTCCAATTCTGTATCTCATATAACAAATCGTAGAACAGAATCTGGAACTAGAAGGTGATGGCAGGTGGAAGATATAAATTCGGAAACCATCAGCATATAGGTAGATTTAGCACCAACTTGGAGAGATTATCTAGAAACAGATGCATCCCTGGGGCCCTCCAACATTTATTAACAATGAGGTGAAAATAGGCAGAGCCAGCAAAAAGGGTGGAAAGTAGAGGCCAGACAGGTAAGAGGAAAATCAGGAGAGCCTGGTGTCCTGGAAAGCAAGAGAAAATAACGTTTCAACTCCACTGAAGGCTTCCAAGACAGCAAGTGCAATAAAGTGGCCTACGGGTTTAGCAACGTGGGGTCATTGGGAATGTGACCATCTCAGTGGAGTGGTGGGAAAAGAAGCCCCACTGAAGTGGGCTAACAAGTTAAAGGAAATTAAAATAAACGAATGACATTTTAAATAGTAGGAGGTGAGGAAATTAAGACACGAGAACAGACAATCTTCACTAAGTTTACCAATCTACACAAGCAGGTAACTGTAATAAGGCATTACCAGGGCAAGCACAGAAGTCTGTTCGGTGTACAGTGTACAGCCTGGGATGGGGAGTGGGGGTGGGCAGAGGGTCAGAAAAAGCTTCTCAGAGAAGAAGTAACCAGATCCAGGAACCCAGGAGACACCGTTCCTACAGTGGATGTGTCCCTGTAATGAAACAAATCCCACCAAACACGCATGGATGCCTGTCCGCACTTAAGTGAAGAAAATCTCTTTAAATGAAGAATCGGTGACTAACTTGCATGTCATCAATAATAACCGTAATGAATTGTTTTCTAAAAGAAAAACATTCCCAAGTTTTTCAGCTGTGAAACAGCAGATCACGAGACCTGACGTGCGCAGTTTGGTCATCCCATGGCCAGAAGACAGTAAAATCCTGCGACAGTTCTTGACTAGAGTTTTTAGGGTATGTCAGGGTGGGGGCAGGGGGACTTGGCTCCTCGAGTGGAAGGCCAGTGAAGATAAGGTAACTAAGCAATGGACAGAGATGACTTAAACGTCAGCCTTCCTGAAAATGAAAAAACATAAAACTCTTCAGAGGTTGCTTTTCATGATTCCCTTAAAGGAAGATACAGACTCATAATCATGTACTCAAAATCCCTGCAGCCAGGTAAGTTTTGAAATTCAGAGTTTTTGAAATTTTAGGCCTGAAAACAGGAGACACCAGCAATACACAACACCCCCAGCAGGGTCTGGGCAGCACGCATAATAAAAACATAAACATTTCTGCAGCCGACATGACAGGATGAGGACAAAAAATAGCCTCACATCAGTTCATGTCTTGCCATTAAATGAGTCATGCAAAAACTTTCCATTTTCAGAGTCCTTAGATTTCACAACTGTGGTTAAGGGACTGAGAACTTACACCTAACACAAGTTTTAAGAAAATAAAGGTACACTGAAGGAGAATGGCGGAGCTCTGGGATCCAATTCCAGCTCTCCTCCATACGAGCTGTATGAACTTAGGCAAACCAGTTAGCATCCATAAACCTTAGCTTTCTGACCTGTAAAATAGGAAAGTGATATCTATCCCTAAGTCTACTGTGAAAACCACACGAAGTAATTTGGTTGCAAGGCACCTGGTACTATGTCTGGCCCTTGGCAGTAGGATGAATAAACATCCCAGTTTGCCTGTGATTTTCCAGTTTTAGCACTGACAGTCACACATGCTGGGAAACCAGGATGGCTGGTCACCCTACTTGGCAGGCACTCAATAAATAGGAACTATTCTAATGTTAAGAATAGAAATTAGCACAGGAAACGATTACAGTATCGTGTAATAAACCATAATGGAAAAAAATATGAAAAAGTATGTATGTATATATAACTGAATCACTTTGCTGTACATCAGGAACTAACACAATATTGTAAATCAACTATACTTCAATTAAAAGAAAAATTAAAAGTAAAAATACAAAATGGAAAAATCACATGAAATAGCTTCAGTAGTGAAATATCCATGTCACTAGGAATTATAATCACCTCTTTTGTGGTAGGCACAATTCTAAAACAGCAGCCCCTGGTGTGCACACCCTATATGATTCCCTCACCTGGAGTGTGGGTGGGTCTGACCTAATCAGATGTACCCTTTTTCAGAGATGGAAAGTCAGACTCCAAGCTACAGCAGATGCTCTCCTGCTGGCCTTCAAGATGCAAACAGCCACGTTATGGAAAGGGCCATGTGGCAGGAGTGGTGGGCGGCCTCTAGGAGCTCAGGGCCTCAGTCCTACAGCCGCAAGGAACTGATTTCTGCCAAAAACCTGAATGCGTCTGAGGGGTACCCCAGCTTCAGAGGAGCTCACAGTCCCTGATGCCACCATGAGACCCCAGGCAGAGGACCCAGCCCAGACTTCAGACCTACACAACTGTGAGATAAGAAGTGGGTGTTGTGAGCCACTAAGTCCATGGTGATTTGTTGCACAGCATTAGAAAAATATCTCTTATCCCTGGGATGCAAGGATTCTTCAATATTCGCAAATCAATCAATGTGATACACCACACTAACAAATTGAGGAATAAAAACCATATGATCATCTCAATAGAGGCAGAAAAAGCTTCTGACAAAATTCAACACCCATTTATGGTAAAAAACTCTCCAGAAAATGGGCACAGAGGGAACCTACCTCAACATAATAAAGGCCATGTATGACAAACCCACAACAAGCATCATACTCAACGGTGAAAAACTAAAAGCTTTTCCACTAAGATCAGGAACAAGACAAGGATGTCCACTCTCGTCACTATTATTCAACATAGTTTAGCAAGTCCTAGCCATGGCAATCAGAGAAGAAAAAGAAATAAAAGGAATACAAACTGGAAAAGAAGAAGGAAAACTTTCACTATTTGTCGATGACATGATACTGTATACATAGAAAATCCTAAAGATGCCACCAGAAAACTACTAGAATTAATCAGTGAATTTGGTAAGGTTGCAGAATACAAAATTAATGCACAGAAATCTCTGGCATTCCTACACACCAACAACTAAAAATCAGAAAGACAAATTAAGGAAACACTCCCATTTACCATTGCAACAAAAAGAATAAAATACCTAGGAATGAACCTGCCTAAGGGGGTGAAAGACTTGTACTCAGAAAACTATAAAACACTGATGAAACAAATCAAAGATGACATAAACAGATGGAGAAATGTACCATGTTCTTGGATTGGAAGAATCAATATTGTGAAAATGACTATACTACCCAAAGCAATCTACAGATTGAATGCAATCCCTATTAAACTACCAATGGCATTCTTCACAGAATTAGAACAAAAAATTTTACAATTCGGATGGAAACACAAAAGACCCCGAACAGCCAAAGCAATCTTGAGAAAGAAAAACGGAGTTGGAGGAATCAGCCTCCCCAACTTCAAACTGTACCACAAAGCTACAGTAATCAAGACAGTATGGTACTGGCACAAAAAGAGAAATATAGGATAGAATGCCCAGAGATAAACCCATGCACATATGGGCACCTAATTTACGACAAGGGACAATGCAGAAAGGACAGCCTCTTCAATAAGTGATGCTGGGAAAACTGGACAGCTACATGTAAAAGAATGAAATTAGAACACTCCCTAACACCATACACAAAAATAAACTCCAAATGGATTAAAGACTTAAATGTAAGGCCAGACACTATAAAACTCTTAGAGGAAAACATAGGAAAAACACTCTTTGATGTAAACCACAGCAAGATCTTTTTTGGCCCATCTCCTACAGTAATGGAAATAAAAACAAAAATAAACAAATGGGACTTAATTAAACTCAAAACCTTTTGCACAGCAAAGGAAACCATAAACAAGACAAAAAGACAACCCTCAGAATGGGAGAAAAGATTTGCAAATGAAACAACAGACAAAGGATTAATCTCCAAAATATACAAATGGCTCATGCAGCTCAATACAAAAAAAACAAACAATCCAGTTAAAAAATGGGCAGAAGACCTAAACGGACATTTCACCACGGAAGACATACCGATGGCCAAGAGGCACATGAAAAGATGCTCAACATCACTAGTCATTAGAGAAATGCAAATCAAAACTACAATGAGGTATCACCTCACACCGGTCAGAATGGCCACTATCAAAAAAGCTAGAAACAATAAATGCTGGAGAGGGTGTGGAGAAAAGGGAACCCTCTTGCACTGTTGGTGGGAATGTAAATTGATACAGCCACTATGGAGAACAGTATGGAGGTTCCTTAAAAAACTAAAAACAGAACTACCATATGACCCAGCAATCCCATTAGTGGGCATATACCCTGAGAAGACCATAATTCAAAAAGAGTCATGTACCACAATGTTCACTGCAGCAGTATTTCCAATAGTCAGGACATGGAAGCAACCTAAGTGTCCATTGACAGATGAATGGATAAAGAAGATGTGGCACATATATAAAATGGAATATTACTCAGCCATAAAAAGAAATGAAATTGAGTTATTTGTAGTGAGGTGGATGGACCTAGAGTCTGCCATACAGAGTGAAGTAAGTCAGAAAGAGAAAAACAAATACCGTATTCTAACGTATATATATGGAATCTAAAAAAAAAATGGTACTGATGAACCCTAGTTGCAGGGCAGGAATAAAGAGGCAGACATAGAAAATGGACTTGGGGACATGGGGTGCGGGGCGGGGGGGAAGCTGGGGTGAAGTGAGAGTAGCATCGACATATATATGCTACCGAATGTAAAATAGTTGGCTGGTGGGAAACAGCAGCATAGCACAGGGAGATCAGCTCGGTGCTTTGCGATGACCTAGAGGGGTGGGATAGTGAGGGTGGGAGGGAAGCTCAAGAGGGAGGGGATATGGGGACATGCGTATGCCTATGGCTGATTTGCTTTGTTGTGCAACAGAAACTAACACAGTATCGTGAAGCAATTATACTCCAATAAAGATCTATTAAAAAGAAAAAGAAAAATATGTCTTTTAAGAGAGCATCCAGTTCAAAATTACAGGTGTGTGTGTGTGTGTGTGTGTGTGTGTGTGTGTGTGTGTGTGTGTGTGTAGTAAGGACAGAAGAATCTGTAAACCAAAATTCCTTGCATGAAACTACCTTTTTTTAATATGAAAAGTTCAAATCCAAAAGAAGTTTCTTACACAACTGAAACTTTTCATACATCCATGGTAGGGGTATCAAACGGCACAATCACTTTGGAAAACTGTTCCTGGCAATTCCTGTTACACCTAAATGCATGCCCACTGTGCAACCTGGAAACCTGTCATGAGTGCACAGGTCCACAAGAAGGCACGCACACGAATGTTCGGAGCAGGTTTCACCAAGACAGCAAGAAACTGGAAGCATTCCAAATGCCCACCATTTGAAGAATGGAGGAATGGAAAAACTGTGGTGTCCTCCTTCAGTGGAAAACTAACATCAGTTAAAAGGAACAAACTAACAGCACACACGACAAGGATGAATCTCACAGACACAATGTTGAGTCAAAGAAGCCAGACACAAAGAGAATAAAATGAATGATTCCACTTACATGAAGTTCAAGCACAGGCACAACTGATCTGTGATGACACAGCCAGAGTCTGGGTCACCTCTCAGTGGGCTGTAGGGCCTGGGAAGGGGCAGCAGGTACCTGTGAGAGGTCCTGGAAATGTTCTACACCCTGATCTGGGGGAAGGTTACATGGGTGACTGCGTATGTAAATAATCACTGAGACGTACGTATGCGTACGGTTAATGCACTTTACTGTATGCTACCCTTCAAAAATACTCTTCCCCTTTATAACGACTAACCAAAAACCATCTAGTGACAATTTAAGGTGGATTCCTCATAAGAAACTAGTGAACAGTGAAGCATGAATATGGTTAACACGCTATGCAAGTACAACTCTTCTTGTAAACACACTGCTCACTAAATGCTGGTTGAAGGAATTTCAAAGATAATGACCATGGTTATGTTTCAGAAGCCCAGAGGAATCTATACGCATGTATACATATATATATAATGTCCTCAACAGAATATACCCCATAGATGTGAAAAACCATGACTCTTGTCCAATTACTCCTTTCACCTCTGTCCAATTAATTCATTTGTTTACCTCCCACTACAAGAATACAAGCTAGGTGTTACACCATCACAAAGCATGCAGATGTGAACTGTGCACGGCCAAGCCAGCACCACTTCCATGGCCTGCACTCCCCATCTGACACTGGGGCAGTGACTCTTTGCCATGGATACAGGCGACCATAAAGGCTCAGAGCATGACAGGCAGGTTAGGATCGTCTCATCCAACCTCACACCTGGTCAGAAAGCCGCCCTGGTGTCCCTGCCAGGGGGCAGCCCACCCACCGCAGGGAGAGGAGGACCAGGGACGCTGGAGAGGTGACACAGCCCGCCGGGAACTGTGTCTCCGACTGGGACACACACACAAGACAAGGTTCACGTTTGAAAAGTCTCCCTCAGCAGCAAGTCTGAGAAACTGGAATCCATGCAGGATGGGCTCAAATCCACTGCTAGTGACCAGACCAAAAGGGAAACAGAAGCCCGCTCACCTCGCTGTTGTGGCCCCGAAGGTTGAAGTTGATTCTCTGCGGAGTGTTCCTGTCCCGGCGGCAGTGGCTGGAGGTGAAGGTCACGCCAACAACGCCGCGCCCGTTACCCGTGGCCAGCCAGCCCTCCTCATAGTAGCGCCTTCTGCACACGGGCTTCTCCTTCTCACTCTTGGGGACGCGGCCCTTCCAGGACAGGCAGAGGATGTTGGAGTCACTGCACAGGACAGGCCCATGCTCCACCGCTGCATACATACTTTTTTCTGAAGAACCGTTTTACTTAAAAAGTAATGCTGAATGCTGAAAAATTGCTTCCACTGACAGATCGATGTTATTTTTGTGGTTGGCTTGCGCTGTTTTCCCTGACCCCCTTTTAAGACTGACCCGGTTCTAATTAGAAGGTCAGTATTTTATAAAGATCCACCAAATGCATAGTGAAAAAATTCCTCTAGAAAAGATGACGGCAGTCCGCTAAGAAAAGGTAATGCTTAAAAACAACGTGGGGTCCATTTTTATGTTCAAGTCCTCAGAGGAAGAGGGGGCTGACCCTTTGGAGAAAGAGCATTGTTAACAAGTGGTGATAAAGAAACTGAGTGTTCTTCTTTTCACTCAACTTGGTTCTTCTTATTCAGCCTGAGATTCCAGTTTAGTGTAATGTGATTCCAGAGACAAAGGGCTGCAAATACATAGATTTCAAGTAACTTAAGGCTTTGAGAATCCCTCGAGCTGGAATCTTCTCTTCAAAAGCTCAGATGCAGAGACAGAATACATGGGGATCATCTTCCTTCTGAAGCCACCCTCTGGCTTGTTTTCTCAACTAGACAAATCTCTGCTGCTAAAGCTGAAAAAGATTGCATAAAGGGAAAAAAAGGCACACAAACCGTGCAAAACAGACCAGAGTTTGTGCAGACAGCAGTCCAAATTTTAGGAGAAAAAAGGACTCTTTCCCCACTGTTCAGAACCAGAAACCTCCAACTTCGAAGCCCAACCTGGCTTCCCAGCAGGTGGCTGCGTCCCCGGGGAGGGCCCCTCTGCAGGCCGACGCACCCCTCGGTGCCATAGAGGCGGGTGAGAAAGCCCCTTCCCTCAGCAGAGCCAGAAGGCTCTAAAGCTCTCACGGGAGGGAGTCTGAGTGTGGGCCCCCCTCAAATCCTAAATACTCCTGCTGGCAAACGGGAGCCAAGCTGGGCTGCAGGCTGTGTCTCCTCCCTTCCTACCCTAGTCACTTCTCCCCTTTCCACTCGTAAAGATTACATACTTTTCCATCTTGAAGGAAAAAAACTAATCTCAGAATTAAGTCCATCAAGTAGCCTTCCTCTTATATACAAAGATTCCTAGCCTCAACACGGAAGAGAATCCCTTAAAACGGAAAACACAGGTGAGAGTCAGCTTCCTCCCCACTGTCTCCCTACAAAGCGACCATGTTCGGCTGACGGGCACCTTCCTGATCACCTCCAGAGACCGTCTCCAAATGCCACGTGCACAGTCCAGGGAAAGAAGCTTTACTCGGATGCTCCTTGATAATTAGTTTGTAATTATCAGTTTCAACTGCTACCTTAAGGTATTATCCTATAGGTATAGGAAAGGAAAAGGGAAGTAATAAATTAAAATTTCTGGAATACAGTTAACTGAAAAAAGGCAAAGGAATCAGTTCACTGTTCAAACTTGTCCCATCATACCCTAACTGGCTTCCCTCCAGTCATAACCACACAGTAAGAGCCACTCTTCGGTCCAGAATTTTCACCTCTGTCCAAATCACCAGACCCACTGAAAAATAAAGTGCAAAAAGCACTGCATGCTCCCCTCTGCAATGCTTGAAATCACACTTCTCCCTCAGTCACCTTCTCACTTAGTTCCTTCTTTAAACTGGAGAGGTATTTTTGAGGCCTAATCTGTGCCAGTTTTTTTTTCTTCTTTTTGCAAACCTTCTTCACCCGTGAAGACCATATGGAAAACTGGCCATTACTGATGTATTTTTCTCCCCGGGCTCCCAAGCCCAGTGGTGTCAAGTTGCTCCATCTGATTCTTAAATTAATTTTCATCAGTTGTAAAACTCTTCAAGTGCACACAAGAATGAGCCTGCCTTCTCGTGTAAATGTGTATGCACAGAAAGAAGGTTTTAAATATACATGGACATACACTCTTCAACTGGCACACAAAACGTCTGCTTTCCCAGTCATTTCAGGAACCATGGGATTAATCACAGCTTGAAGGCCCTGGAGTCTTACAAATCTGTAAAACAAAATAGGACATAAAAAAAAAGAACTTTAAAATATTGAAGAATAACGGTTCTAATACACCTTTTTGCATGAACATATGAATATCATATAATAACATCATAATCACTGTAACTGAAATCAGAGACCCGTCTGGACACTTACATATATCAAATGGAGCAACTGACTGGTAAAATTCGAATAGTAAAAGGGTGCTCCTCGCCAACTTACAGACAACAGGCAACATGAGGCGTGAGTGCCAGGTACCATTTACTAAATTTGCCCGCAGCTGTGCATAGTGCATGAAATAACACCTAAGACTGTCCTTCCTAGGACCGTGAGCCCTGAAGGTGCACCTTTACCACCCAGAGGTCATCAGCCTGAGTTCGGCAGGCATCTTCAAAGAGGAGGCAGGAGAGCCTCAGGCAAGTTCTCTGAATTGATGTTTTCACTTTCAGTAAAAAATAATCCCTGAAGACACAAGGCAGCAAAGGCCTTTAACTGCCGGCAGGTCACAGCAAGGCACAGCTGTCTTCTCGGCTTTTACATCGTCTACCAGAATACAGTCCTAGAGAATCTACCTCCAGCAAACCCACCCCCACTTCCTTCCTGCTGCCTTCAGTCCAGGCCCACATCACATCCGCAAAGACACTGGACAACTTGATCCCTAACTTCCCCACACCACCCCACCTTCCAGAGGACCCTCAGAGCGATCTTTCTAAAATTCAAGGCTGCCCCGAGAGCCTGGACTGTTCTCGCCCCGCCCAGGCAGTCTCCCACCCCCACCCCACCCCCACCCCAGAGAGCTAGCTGAAACGGACAGCCCACCCCCACCCCCAAATACCTGACACGGAAGGTCAAGGGCTGGGCCTCGGTATCTGCATTTCTAACAAGCTCCTGAGAGACGCTAACACTGCTGGTCTGGGACCAGCTTTGAGAACCACTGGCCTATGAGATCAAGTCCCAGCAAGACCCCTTAGGATGTGATTTCAACCTGTCCTCTTCTGCCACAGCCTCCACGTCCAGCCTGTGCTGCAGCCGTCGCCCTCTGGCCACTCCCTGAACCATGTCCCCAAGTACTGAGCGCCCCCTCTCCTTCATGTCTCCACACCTGCTGCTCCTTTGCCCAGCCAGCCCACACCCCCTCTAACACCCACCGAACACCCCCTCTCCCATGAAGCTTCCCAGAGACTCCGTACTAACCCGTGCAACAGTCTTCCTCTCGCTGCGTCTAGAGGCTGGAAGCCTACCCTTCTCGTCCCTGGCAAGGAGCTTAGCACAAACAAGTTACTCAGTAAAAGTCTGTAAGAGGATGCAGGAGGGGGCAAGGCAGCAGCTACAGATAATTTCCTGGAGATACCCTAATTCAGGTGAGTCACAGGACATATACTTCCTATGTGTCTAAAATCAAAACAGATTCTCTCAGGAAGCACTTGTACCCGAGGGGAAAAAGTGAAAACAAATGCTATAAAATTCAAATTGTGCCATGTCCTTCCTCCTGAAAGTCTAATGTCACTGTATAATACTCCCTTAGTCCCTACCCTGGCCTGGGGACAGCACCACAGAGGGGAAAAGCAAAAGCGACTTCTCAAGACCCAGCAATATATACACAGGGTTTAAACTATTTAAGAGCATAATCCACAATTACTAAAGCACCCACATTAAACACGACAATGTAAACCATCAGTTCCCTCACACTGTCCTGGAGGGAGAGGGGTCTATAACGTCAAAATTATTTTCAAAATAAAACTAAGACATTATTTGTCTTCTTCACTGCATTGACAATTTCTATCAACGGTGCGACAGCAACAGTGGGTCAAACTATCAGCCAGCTCTGTGACACAAATAAAGGCCCAGCACCAGCCAGCACCAGTGCTCATCAGAGCTTTTTAAATGCCAGCTTCACTTAAGAATGTTCTTGGGACTTCGCTGGTGGTCCAGCAGTTAAGACTCTGCGCTCCCAGAGTCTTAACAGGGGGGCCCAGGTTCGATCCCTGGTCAGGGAACTAGATCCTACATGCCGCAACTAAAGATCCCGCACGCTGCAACTAAGACCCGGCACAGCCAAGTAAATAAATAAATATTAAAGATAAAAAAAGTTCTTAGTGCAGCAGTAAAAATTATTAATTTATTAAATCTCACCCCTTGAGGACATGGTTGTTTAATATTCTGTGTTTCAAACAGTAAATACACACATAGCACTTCTGCTGACTACAGCACCACAGTGGTAATCCTAAGAAAAAGCACTTGTGCTATAGTTTAAGTTATGGGCTGAGCAAACTGCTTTTTCATGAAATGCCATGTTTACTGGAAAGAATGAATGACAAATTATGGTCATTTAGGCTTGGGTCTTTGGCAGACATTTTTCTCTAATGTGAACAAAGTGAGCTGTCACTTTAAAGAAAACAACTGATGGTATTTGTTGCTGATAATAAAAGTAGAGCTTTCAAGTTAAAATTAGAATTGTGGGAAAACCAGCATCTATCACTATAAGCTTGATAGCTCCCCAAGATTTAAAGACACTCTGCAAGCAACAGAAGGTGATATTAATAAATGTGAATTTCTGACAGTATATTTCATAGTGTGTCAATAGTCGGAAGATTCGCATAATTTGCTGAAGCAATACTCTTCAAATGACCAGTGAATGATGATACCAATTATGCTTGACAGAGCCATTCAAGGTGCAAGAAAGACAAATGGATTTTAATATAACGAAGTACCAAAAAGTCACTGATATATTTAAAATTCTACATTGCTACTAACCTTTAAGAAACTACCATTTGTTGAGTTTAGTACAGTATCAAAGAAAAATATTCATGATTAGCTGAAAAGACTATTAAAATACTCTTCCCTTTTCCAGCTACATATCTGTGTGAGGTCAGATTTTCTTCAGACATTTCAACAAAAACAGCATATTGTAACAATGAATGCAGAAGCATAATGGGAATTCAACTATCGTTTCAATAAGTCAGACATTAAAGATATTTTACCAAAATGTAAAATAATGCTACTCTTCTCAGTAATTATTTTAGTCAGAAAATAGTCATTTTTCATAAAAAATATATTATTTATAATATTTATAGGTTTACTGTTTTTAAATGAATTAGTAATTTTTTTAAATTTCTCAGTTTTAATTTCTAATATGGTAAATATCAAGAGCTAACACCCACATAATCAAAAGCTCTTTTCGGACTTCAATAATTTTTGAGACTACAAAGGGGCCCTAAAACCAGAAAGGTTACAAATCACTGACATATGCTAACTCTCCAGAATAGAAGCCTTAAATAACTGTTGAAATAAAGTATGTAGGATAAATTTCCATAGTAAAAGCACAGACAAAAGTATTTCATTTTATATATGCTGCTAATGGTTTTTAATCAAACTTTTAAAATTACAGAGTGCCATATACGCTAGACAAAATAAGGCAGATCATTTAAGGAAAAATGACATGCTCCTTTATTATTTCTCAAATGGATAACAGACACAAAAATCTAACAACAAAAAAACTACCATCATAGTCTCCTAATTACTGAAAGGCTGGTGCCTATCTTAGTGCTACCGTTAATAGAAATAGGTGATGTTGGATACTTCCCTTCTGTCTTATTTTCTCATGAGGATGAGAAAATAAGGCTCTAACTGATTAACTAGTTTCTGAGGGAAGCTGACTGTCAAATCAACACTAGTAAAGGTGTTTGGTGTAAAAAGATTAAAAAGCAACTATTCAACTGAAAGCAGGGCTCAGAACAGATATTTGCACATCCATGTTCAAAGCAGCACTATTCACAATAGCCAAAAGGTGTAAGGAACCCAAGTGTCCTCAGACAGATGAATGAGGAAACAAAATGTGGAAAAACATACAATATTATTCAGCCTTAAAAAAACTGAAATTCTGTCTGACACATGCTGCAACATGGATGAACCTTGAAGACATTGTGCTGAGTGGAATAAGCCAGACACAGAAGGACAAATACATGTAAGTATGATTCCACTTATATGAAGTATCTAGAGTAGCCAACTTCACAGAGACAGCAGAAATGGTGGCTGTGAGGGGCTGGGGGCGGGGAGACAGGAGAGTCATTATTGAATGGGTACAGAGTTGCAGTTTGGGATGATGAAAAAATTTTGGAGATGGACAGTGGTGAGGGCTGCATAATAACGTGAATGTACTTCTATTAAGGCCATTGAATTGTACACTTAAAAATGATAAAAATGGTAAATTTTGTTACGTATATCTCACCTCAATTTTTAAAATCAGGTGAGAAAAGCAACTATTCATACAAAGTTTTTTGATAACAGACTGAAAGTAAATACTCAGTTTGGCATTATGATGTTTTTTACCCTAAAACTGTAATACAGGCCCATGAGCCATCCTTGGAGGCTTTCATTAGGAAGAAACAATGCTAACCTCTGAATTCTGGCCCAAACCTGCTTCTGTTAATTACAGCTTATTTTCAGACTATTCCTATAGTAAATCACTGAAAAATCTATTCTATTCTATCAATTCTACTATAATCTGCTTTTAGAAGATTACAATCTTAAAGCAAATAATACATGTGCCTGATTGAATTAATAACCTGACAGCGATCTAGGAGACAGTAAGCATGTAAGATGCCTCACACTCTAACTTCCCATACTATCCAGTCCTAATGGCAAATTAGGAGCCCGAGAATTTGGGAAAGTACAACTTAGGGACAGAATTGTACATCATCAAGAAAATTCTGTACTAATTACAGGCACTCCTGGATTAATCGACCAACAAATGTTAACTGAACATCTATTATGCAGGAGGCCCCTGTGCTGCACTTGCTGCCCCTCTTGCCCCCGGTTAGATATTCTGTTTTCTAACTAAAGTTATTTCACTACAGGTTATTCTGTTTTATCTGATTCCTACTTTCCACCAACATGGATAAAATTTACTATTGGGGGGAATAAAAATGCATGTGTCACTTGTTTTAGTAGTCACCTGAAAGGGGAGGGGGGTTGGAAATTGTGCCTGGGGAGGGCGCACACCGTGGTACTGCTGGGACGCTAGCAATATCCCATATATTCCATGTCTTGATCTGGGTGGTAGTTATGGGATGTTCACTCCATAATTATTCTTTACTACACCTCTATGTCTGACATATTCTTCTACATGGATGGTACATCTCACAATAAGCAGGTTTAACGCACTGTGAACTATATTAGGCATCAGTTCTCTGGGGTTTTTTGATAATTTAAATCAATTATTAAGAGAGTTTTTTTAGTTATTATATACAACCTTAATGAGTACTCTCTGAATCTAGAAAATCCCAAAAAAAGTATCAAAAATGCTATTTTAATTCTCAAGCTAAGAAAGTATCCACAAAGAAAATTAGGAGTAACAAATGGATATAAGAAAATTTCAGAATAAAGCTCTATTTCTTTCTAAAGGATAAAAATTTATACAGTAGTTAGGCAGAAGACTGAGATGAGAAGCGGAGAGTAGATTTTAGGAAAAAATACATAGATGTTGTTAGATAAATGCAAAACAGGAAAAAAAAAAAGTAGAAACTTTTGAATAAAATATTCCCAACAATCTAAGCTTTTGACTACAGAGTTGTTTGCAGGTTTGAGCAAAGAAAAGGACATAAACATGAGTTTTGCTGATTGGTAATGTAAATTAAGCACACCTGCTGTCCTGGGCTGAGCTCCACGTCAGGGTGGAGGGAGGGTGGCTGCTGCCGCACCGGGGCTCCCCTGATGCCTCCTTTCCACAGACAACAACAGGTCCTGAACTCCACATTTCTTTTCTTTTTTTTTTTTTTTTCTTTTGCGGTACGCGGGCCTCTCACTGTTGTGGCCTCTCCCGTTGCGGAGCACAGGGCTCCAGATGCGCAGGCTCAGCGGCCATGGCTCACGGGCCCAGCCGCTCCGCGGCATGTGGGATCTTCCCGGACTGGGGCACGAACCCGCGTCCCCCGCATCGGCAGGTGGACTCTCAACCACTGCGCCACCAGGGAAGACCTCCACATTTGAAAGTAACTACACTGACCTGCCTCTAATTACAGTCACTCCTTTCCCTGGGGAATTTTCCACAACCCACAAACATCAAGGGAGTTTTAACTGGCTCCTAATTAGTTTCGATAGCTGCCTGGAGGCTAGTTCAAATCTGCCTTCCAAGACTGCCTTTAAAGGTAGGGATATTCTCAGATGGACCTAGAGAGTATTACGCTTAGTGAAATAAGTCAGAGAAAGACAAATACGGTGTATGTTATCACTTATAAGCAGAATCTAAAAAATAAAACAATTGAATGTGTACAACAAAACAGAAACAGACTCACAGATATAGAAAACTATTTACCAGTGGGGAGAGGTAAGGGGGAGGGGCAAAAGAAGGGTAGGGGACTGTGAGGTACAAACCACTATGTATAAAATAGATAAGTAATAAGGATATATTGTACAGCTCAGGGAAATACAGCCATTATTTTATAACTTTATATGGAATATAGTCTATAAAAACACTGAATCACTATGCTGTACACCTGAAACTAATATAATATTATAAAACAACCACACTTATTTTTTTAAAAAATCAATGTCAAACAGCCTAGGGGGCAGGAAGAGAGGGCGAGAAGGTCCGGACACTCCCAGCAATCAACTGTCACTTGGCTACTACCTACATATGCAGGGAAACAGCTACACACATGAAACATCTACAACACCACTGCAAAGATAATGGAGTTTAATAATGATTTAACATATTTTATCGTGGTATTCTCTAGATCTTAATTCTCAAAACATGCTAGTGAGATAATAACTAAAGACACATATGCATGGTGATACCCAGGCTTATTCAAAAGATGCAATCTTACTACAATTGTGTGAGTGTCACATCACTTTCCTGTTGACTATAAATCTTAGAGACGCTTCCCACAGAAAAGCTGTCCTATTCCGAACAGCACTAGCTCCTTTAGATGCTCGTAGTACACAGAAGCACTGCCCAGACTCACATGGCAAGGGTCTTCTCTGCTCATAGTACAGCTATTTTTCAGTATAACCCACCATACCTACTAAACCACAAACACCCGAACTCCAGTTTTTATCTCACCTGCAGTACCCACCAGTAATGCATTTAATGAAGTGTTCAACACTGTATTAAGTATGGTTCAGAGTCCCAAACAGGCGCCTACGAAAAAGGGAAACTAAATGCTGACTGAATGAGGTTCTCTTCACAAACCACCAAGTGGTCACCAACACCAACCATTCAGATCTGGGCCTTCTGAAAGCCTGAGGCCCCCAGGCACTGCAGCCCATGCAACTGCAAGAATTCAGGGAGAGGACTGCGGTCCACTGCTGTGTTCAGAGAACAGCAAAGAGATACATTCTCAGGGAAGGTTACTCCTATTTACTCTCTGTGCCTGATTTCTACAGCCATTTCTAAGAACATGAACATCTAATTATCTGTACAGAGACAGGAGAGCATGGAGGCTGCAAGACAAACAGACTGATTACAAGTTTAAAAGAGTGGGAACTAGATACTTCTGAGAATGAATCCACACTGGAAACTTAGACGTTAAAATACTGTGGTGAGCTTCCAGGTGTCCGCTCCTCTGGTGAGACGGGGCCGGGAGACGCTCTCCTCAGCTCCTTGCCTGGGTGGGCGAGTCAGGCTCTAAGGCCAGCAGAAATCCTCGTTTGAGGGTCCCACCGAGTCCCCTGGTCAGAGTGCTGCACCTGAGCGGAGTGGCTGCTTGGGACCACTGCTCGGGAGCTGCAAAAAGCCTTCTTGGATTCTGACATGTTATCACTTTGGGACCACTGGCCAGGTGCTCCTGACTTGGCCACATGAAGGCTCAGACTGTCCCAGTCTCTGAAGTGAAGATAACCAACACTACTAGCATATCTCTCACCACCATGAATGCAACATATTTCAGTGAAGAGTATCAGGAGATCCCAGACTGGCAGGTCCAAGTTCTGAGGAATGGTGGAATAGCCCAATGTATCTGGGTGACCTTTGGAGACAGCTGAGACAGAGCTACAACAGGGCAGTGGCTGACACCCAACTCATAGCCCATCTTCCCCAGCCATGTGGCTGACAGGGTCTTGGTGCTCGGGCCGGCTGTCAGGCCTGAGCCTGAGGTGGGAGAGCCGAGTTCAGGACTTTGGTCCACCAGAGACCTCCCGGCCCCACGTAGTATCAACAGGCGAGAGCTCTCCCAGAGATCTCCATCTCAATGCTAAAACCCAGCTCTACCCAACGGCCAGCAAGCTCCAGTGCTGGACGCCCCATGCCAAACAACTAGCAAGACAGGAACACAACACCACCCATTAGCAGAGAGGCTGCCTAACATCATAATAAGTTCACAGACACCCCGAAACACATCACCAGACACGGTCCTGCCAGGAAGCCTAAACCACCCACTGAACCAACCTTATCCACTGGAGGCAGACACCAAAAACAATGGGAACTATGAACCTGCAGACTGTGAAAAGGAGACCCCCAACACAGTAAGTTAAGCAAAATGAGAAGACAGACAAACACACAGCAGATGAAGGAGCAAGGTAAAAACCCACCAGACCTAACAAATGAAGAGGAAATAGGCAGTCTACATGAAAAACAATTCAGAGTAATGACAGTAAACATGATCCAAAATCTTGGAAATAGAATGGAGAAAATACAAGAAATACTTAACAAACACCTAGAAGAACTTCAGAGCAAACAAACAATGGTGAACAACACAATAAATGAAATTAAAAATTCTCTACAAGGAATCAATAGCAGAATAACTGAGGCAGAAGAACAGATACGTGACCTGGAAGATAAAATAGTGGAAATAACTACTGCAGAGCAGAATAAAGAAAAAAGAATGAAAAGAACTGAGGACAGTCTCAGAGACCTCTGGGACAACATTAAACATACCAACATTCGAATTATAGGGGATCCAGAAGAAAAAGAGAAAGAGAAAGGGACTGAGAAAATATTTGAAGAGATTATAGTTGAAAACTTCCCTAATATGGGAAAGGAAATAGTTAATCAAGTCCAGCAAGCACAGAGAGTCCCACACAGGATAAACCCAAGGAGAAACATGCCAAGACACATATTAAACAAACTATCAAAAATTAAATACAAAAAAGTACATTAAAAGCAGCAAGGGAAAAGCAACAAATAACATACAAGGGAATCCCCATAAGGTTAACAGCTGATCCTTCAGCAGAAACTCTGCAAGCCAGAAGCAAGTGGCAGGACATATTTAAAGTGATGAAAGGGGAACACCTACAACCAAGATTACTCTACCCAGCAAGGATCTCATTCAGATTTGACAGAGAAATTAAAACCTTTACAGACAAGCAAAAGCTAAGAGAATTCAGCACTACCAAACCAGCTTTACAACAAATGCTAAAGGAACTTCTCTAGGCAAGAAGCACCAGAAAAGGAAAAGACCTACAATAACAAACCCAAAACAATTTAGAAAATGGGAATAGGAACATTCATATCAATAATTACACTCTAAATGTAAATGGATTAAATGCTCCAACCAAAAGACACAGACTGGCTGAATGGATACAAAACCAAGACCCATATATATGCTGTCTACAACAGACCAACTTGACCTAAGGACACATACAGACTGAAAGTGAGAGGATGGAAAAAGATATTCCATGCACAGGGAAATCAAAAGAAAGCTGGAGTAGCAATTCTCATATCAGACAAAATAGACTTTAAAATAAACACTATTACAAGAGACAAAGAAGGACACTACATAATGATCAACGGATCAATCCAAGAAGAAGATATAACAACTGTAAATATTTATGCACCCAACGTAGGAGCACCTCAATACATAAGGCAAATGTTAACAGACATAAAAAGGGAAATTGACAGTAACACAATCATAGTAGGGGACTTTAACACCCCACTTTCACCAATGGACAGAATATCCAAAATGAAAATAAATAAGGAAACAAAAGCTTTAAATGACACATTAGGCTTCCCTGGTGGTGCAGTGGTTGAGAGTCCGCCTGCCGATGCAGGGGATGAGGGTTCGTGCCCCGGTCCAGGAGGATCCCACATGCCACGGTGCGGCTAGGCCTGTGAGCCATGGCCACTGAGCCTGCGCGTCCGGAGCCTGTGCTCCGCAACAGGAAAGACCACAACAGTGAGAGGCCCGCATACCGCAAAAAAAAAAAAAAGACATTAAACAAGATGGACTTAACTGATATTTATAGGACATTCCATTCAAAAACAACAGAATACACATTTTTCTCAAGTGCTCATGGAACATTCTCCAGGACAGATCATATCTTGGGTCACAAATCAAGCCCTGGTAAATTTAAGAAAACTGAAATCCTATCAAGTATCTTTTCTGACCACAATGCTATGAGACTAGATATCAATTAAAGGAAAAGATCTGTAAAAAATACAAACACATGGAGGCTAAACAATACACTACTTAATAACGAAGTGATCACTGAAGAAATAAAAGAGGAAATCAAAAAATACCTAGAAACAAATGACAATGGAGACACGATGACCCAAAACCTATGGGATGCATCAAAAGCAGTTCTAAGAGGGAAGCTTATAGCTATACAATCCTACCTTAAGAAACAGGAAACATCTCAAATAAACAACCTAACCTTGCATCTAAAGCAGTTAGAGAAAGAAGAACAAAAACCCCCCAAAGTTAGCAGAAGGAGAGAAATCATAAAGATCAGATCAGAAATAAATGAAAAAGAAAAGAAGGAAACAATAGCAAAGATCAATAAAACTAAAAGCTGCTTCTACGAGAAGATAAACAAAACTGATAAACCATTAGCCAGACTCATCAAGAAAAAAAGGGAGAAGACTCAAATCAACAGAATTAGAAATGAAAAAGGAGAAGTAACAACTGACACTGCAGAAATACAAAGGATCATGAGAGATTACTACAAGCAACTCTATGCCAATAAAATGGACAACCTGGAAGAAATGGACAAATTCTTAGAAATGCACAACCTGCCAAGACTGAATCAGGAAGAAATAGAAAATATGAACAGACCAACCACAAGCACTGATATTGAAACAGTGATTTAAAAACTTCCAACAAACAAAAGCCCAGGACCAGATGGCTTCACAGGCGAATTCTATCAAACATTTAGAGAAGAGCTAACACCCATCCTTCTCAAACTCTTCCAAAATATAGCACAGGGAGGAACACTCCCAAACTCATTCTACCATACCACCATCACCCTGATACCAAAACCAGACAAAGATGTCACAAAGAAAGAAAACTACAGGCCAATATCACTGATGAACATAGATGCAAAAATCCTCAACAAAATACTAGCAAACAGAATCCAACAGCACATTAAAAGGATCATACACCATGATCAAGTGGGGTTTATTCCAGGAATGCAAGGATTCTTCAATATACACAAATCAATCAACGTGATACACCATTTTAACAAATTGAAAGAGAAAAACCATATGATCATCTCAATAGATGCAGAGAAAGCTTTCAACAAAATTCAACATCCATTTATGATAAAAACCCTGCAGAAAGTAGGCAGAGAGGGAACTTTCTTCAACATAATAAAGGCCATGTATGACAAACCCATAGCCAACATCGTCCTCAATGGTGAAAAACTGAAACCATTTCCACTAAGATCAGGAACAGGACAAGGTTGCCCACTCTCACCACTACTATTCAACATAGTTTTGGAAGTTTTAGCCACAGCAATCAGAGAAGAAAAAGAAATAAAAGGAATCCAAATCGGAAAAGAAGAAGTAAAGCTGTCACTGTTTGCAGATGACATGATACTCTACATAGAGAATCCTAAAGATGTTACCAGAAAACTACTAGAGCTAATCAATGAATTTGGTAAAGTGTCAGGATACAAAATTAATGCACAGAAATCTCTGGCATTCCTATACACTAATGATGAGATATCTGAACGTGAAATTAAGAAAACACTCCCATTTACCACTGCAACAAAAAGAATAAAATATCTAGGAATAAACCTACCTAAGGAGACAAAAGACCTGTATGCAGAAAATTATAAGACACTGATGACAGAAATTAAAGATGATACAAATAGATGGAGAGATATACCATGTTCTTGGATTGGAAGAATCAACACTGTGAAAATGACTCTACTACCCAAAGCAATCTACAGATTCAATGAAATCCTTATCAAACTACCACTGGCATTTTTCACAGAACTAGAACAAAAAATTTCACAATTTGTATGGAAACACAAAAGACCCCGAATAGCCAAAGCAATCTTGAGAACAAAAAATGGAGCTGGAGGAATCAGGCTCCCTGACTTCAGACTATACTACAAAGCTACAGTAATCAAGACAGTATGGTACCCGCACAAAAACAGAAATATAGATCAATGGAACAGGACAGAAAGCCCAGAGATAAACCCATGCACATATGGTCAACTTATCTTTGCTAAAAGAGGCAAGAATATACAGTGGAGAAAAGACAGCCTCTTCAATAAGTGGTGCTGGGAAAACTGGACAGCTACATGTAAAAGTATGAGATTAGAACACTTCCTAACACCATACACAAAAATAAACTCAAAATGGATTAAAGACCTAAATGTAAAGCCAGACACTATAAAACTCTTAGAGGAAAACACAGGCAGAACACTCTATGACATAAATCACAGCAAGATCCTTTTTGACCCACCTCCTAGAGAAATGGAAATAAAAACAAAAATAAACAAATGGGACCTAAGAAACTTCAAAGCTTTTGCACAGCAAAGGAAACCATAAACAAGACCAAAAGACAACCCTCAGAATGGGAGAAAAGATTTGCAAATGAAGCAACTGACAAAGGATTAATCTCCAAAATTTACAAGCAGCTCATGCAGCTCAGTAACAAAAAAACAAACAACCCAATCCAAAAATGGGCAGAAGACCTAAGTAGACACTTCTCCAAAGAAGATATACAGATTGCCAACAAACACATGAAAGAATGCTCAACATCATTAATCATTAGAGAAATGCAAATCAAAACTACAATGAGATATCATCTCACACCAGTCAGAATGGCCATCATCAAAAAATCTAGAAACAATAAATGCTGGAGAGGGTGTGGAGAAAAGGGAACCCTCCTGCACTGTTGGTGGGAATGTAAATTGATGCAGCCACTATGGAGAACAATATGGAGGTTCCTTAAAAAACTAAAAACAGAACTACCACATGACCCAGAAATTCCACTACCGGGTATATACCCTGAGCTAACCATAATTCAAAAGGAGTCATGTACCAATATGTTCATTGAAGCTCTATTTACAATAGCCAGGACATGGAAGCAACCTAAGTGACCATCAACAGATGAATGGATAAAGAAGATGTGGCACTATATACAATGGAATATTACTCAGCCATAAAAAGAAATGAAATTGAGTTATTTGTAGTGAGGTGGGTGGACCTAGAGTCTGTCATACAGAGTGAAGTAAGTCAGAAAGAGAAAACAAATACCGTATGCTAACACATATATATGGAATCTAACAACAACAACAAAAAAAGGTCATGAAGAACCTAGGGGTAAGACGGGAATAAAGACACAGACCTACTAGAGAATGGAGTTGAGGATATGGAGAGGGGGAAGGGTAAGCTGTGACAAAGTGCGAGAGTGGCATGGACATATATACACTACCAAAAGTAAAATAGATAGCTAGTGGGAAGCAGCCGCACAGCACAGGGAGATCAGCTCGGTGGTTTGTGACCACCTAGAGGGGTGGGATAGGGAGGGTGGGAGGGATGGAGACGCAAGAGGGAAGAGATATGGGGACATATGTATATGTATAACTGATTCACTCTGTTATAAAGCAGAAACTAACACACCATTGTAAAGCAATTACACTCCAATAAAGATGTTAAAAAAAGACAGGTAAATTAAAAAAAAATATATATATATATATATATAAAGACACATATAGATTAAAAGCTACATCTACTGAGAAAGATATACCAGGCTAACACAAATTTAAAAAGTGGGAGAACCAATATTAATTTCAGACACAGCGGACTTCAGAATAAGGAAAATTATCAGGGATAAATAATGGCTTTACATAATGATAAAGGAGTCAATTCCCCAAGAAGACGTAATACTCCTTAATGTGTATGTACCTAACAAGAAAGCATCAAATTACGTCAGGCAAAAAGTGACAGCACTGCAAGGAAAAAGAGATGAGTCCACTATCATAGTTGGAGTCTTCAACACCCCTCTATCAGAAATGGACAGATCCAACAGGCAGAAAATCCATAACAATATAGTTGAACTCACCAGATTAGGAAGGGAGAAATAAAATAGTTAAATGTTTAAAGGAATAAAAAAGCAAGCAATAAGACACTATCTAAATTGACCAGAGAGAGACAAAAGGAAAGCCTAATCACTAAAACAGAATGCAATATATGAGACATCAGCCAAAAAAGGAATTAATGAACTGTATCTAACAGCTCCAAGAAATCTCCCATGAAAGCTTCTGTAGTACAGAGGCACAAGGAGATATAAATATAAAGGAAAGATAAAGAGAAAAGGAGGACAGATCTAAGTGGAATTCCAAAAGGATAGTACCAAGAATATGGAAAAGAAATATCTGAAGACATAATGACAGAATTTGCCAGAACTGATGAAAGATCCACAGATACAAGAAGCACTACACACACACACACACACACACACACACACACACACACACACACACATATACACACACACCAAGGCAGATAAATAAAATACAAATCCACACCTGAGTACATTTTAGCAAAACACAGAGCCAAAGAGACAGGGACTTACAGAGCAATGACAGACTGAGAACAGACATCTCAACAGCAACAATGGCAGAAATCAATGAACTAAGATCTTCAAAGCACTGACAGAAAATATAGAATTCTACTCTGGATATGTAACACAGAATTATATACCCAGAAAAACTGTCTTTTAAGAATTAAAAGTTAAATAACAAAGATGATTAAAAAGGGGAAAAGCTAAATTTTAAAACCAGCTGAACTCACAAAATAAATTCTAAAGAATATTTTTCAGGTAGGAGAGTGACTCAGAAGGAAAGTCTAAGATAGAAGAAGAAATGATGAAAAAGAAATTGTTAAACACGTAGGTAAAATTAAACACTGTCTTTTCAAAAAAGAACAATAATAGCAGACACTTACACAGCACCTGCTAACCACCAGATACAGTTCTAAATGCTCTATAGGTACTGCATTTCTCATTCAAAACCCCTGGCCTCAGGAAAAAAGTCCTTTTACTGTCCATACTTTACAGATGAGGAAACTGAGGCACAGGGAAGTTAAGCACTTTGCCCAACTTCACTCATCTGGTAGGTGGCAGAACTGGGGTTCAAACAGGCTGTAGGTTTCTAGCCCCTGTGATTAACCACTGACCTGTGTCTATTTGAAGGGGGAAATAGAAAACTAAAAAAAGAAAAAAAAAAGACAATTGGGTGAAAAGAAGAATGATCAGAGCTATACCCTAAGGCCCTTATAATGTTCAGAAAGTTAAAACACTAGTTAACTTTACACTTGATTAGCTTAGGTAAGCATGGTGAATTGTAAAGGGCAATCTCTGAAAGACCAGAAACAAAGTATGCAACATCCCGGGTCACAAGACAGAAAAAATGGAGGAGGTGGGAGTGGATTCAAGTCAGTCCTCTGAAAAGAGGAAAACCAAACAAAAGGCAGAATAAATGAAAACAAGAGACAGAAGTTAAATGCAAATATATTAGTCATCACAGCACATCAATGATTAAAAGACCTAGTCTTGCCAGTTCAAAGAGTATCAGATTACACCAAAGGGAAAAAAACCCAGAAAAACAGTTAAATGCTTTCACAAGAGACATACCCAAAACCTAAGATCAAGTTAAGAATGAAAATAAAAGGATTTTAAAGTGAGAGAGTGGCATGGACATACACACACTACCAAATGTAAAATAGATAGCTAGTGAGAAGCAGCCACATAGCACAGGGAGATCAGCTCAGTGTTTTGTGACCACCTAGAGGGGTGGGATTGGGAGGGTGGGAGGGAGGGAGATGCAAGAGGGAAGAGATAGGGGACATATGTATATGTATAACTGATTCAGTTTGTTATAAAGCAGAAACTAACACACCATTGTAAAGCAATTATACTCCAATAAAGATGTTAAAAAAATAATAATAATTTAAAAAAGAAAAGGATTTTTTTTTTTTTTTTTTTTTTTTGCGGTATGTGGGCCTCTCACTGTTGTGGCCTCCCCCATTGCGGAGCACAGGCTCCGGACGCACAGGCTCAGTGGCCATGGCTCACGGGCCCAGCCGCTCTGCAGCATGTGGGATCCTCCCAGACTGGGGCACAAACCCGTGTCCCCTGCATCGGCAGGCAGACTCTCAACCACTGTGCCACCAGGGAAGCCCAAAGAAAAGGATTTTTAAAAGAAGATATGTTATGTATACAGAAACGAAAAGAAAGCTAGGGTTACTCTATTAATATCAAACAAAATACATTTTAAGGCAAAAGTAGTTAACATGGAGCAAAGAAGAGACCTAGCCACAGAGTGATCAACAGTCCTATTCACCAGGTGCACATCACAACTCTAACCTGATAAAACTCAAAATGAAATAACGTTGAAATACACAAAGCAAAAAGTGATGGGGAGAAATTAGTTACCCACCATCAAAATACAAGAGTTCAATTAGCTCCCTCAATTACTTATAAATCAAGCTGGGGGGAAAAAAAAGTAAACATTTAGAAGATGTTAATGTCACAATTAACAAACTTGGTCTTAATGAACAAATAGAGAATCTTGTATCCTATTCAGAGAATGCATATTCTTCTCAAGCACAAAAGAACATTAAAAAAAATTACCATGTAAAGTTGAGTCTCAACATATTTTAAAGGATAAGTGTCAATGAAATATGACTACAAAGCTAATAAGTTAACAGCAATTACACAGGGCTTCCCTGGTGGCGCAGTGGTTAAAAATCCACCTGCCAATGCAGGGGACACAGGTTCAAGCCCTGGTCTGGGAAGATCCCACATGCCATGGAGCAACTAAGCCTGTGTGCCACAACTAATGAGCCCACGGGCCACAACTACTGAAGCCCACGCACCTAGGGCCCGTGCTCCGCAACAAGAGAGGCCACCGCAATGAGAAGCCTGCGCACCGCAATGAGAAGCCCGCGCACCGCAACTAACAGTAACCCCCGCTCGCCATAACTAAGACCAACTAAGAGAGAGCCCGCACGCAGCAACAAAGACCCAATGCGGCCACAAAAAAAAAAATACCCTAAAAGTAATTACACAAATATGATCATAAAACTATATACTGGAAAATTTTAAACAAACACATTTCTAAATAACTTATAAAACAAAGAAGAAATTATAATGGAAAATGTAAAATACTCAATGTGAATTAAAATACTACATGCCAAAACTTGTCATCTACAGAAAAAGCAGTGTTTTGTGGGAAATTTATTTCCTTAAATGCTTATAACAGAAAAGAAAAAGTGTTACAAATTAAGAAGATAAATGTTCATTTTAAAAGTACAGAATAAACCAAAGGACAGTGAAGGAAATAATAAAGATAAGAAGAGAAATTCATAAAAGAGAAAAAATAACATTAGAGAGGCTAAGCAAAGTCAAATGTTGACCCTTCAAAAAAGTAATGAAAGACACAAACCTCTGGCTAGACAGATGAAGAAAAGGGAAGCACAAATAAACAATACTGGGAATGAGAAGGGGGGCAGAACTATAGATACAGTGAAGATTAAAAAGATAAAAGAATACCATCAACAATTGAATGCTTAAATATTTGATAACATGAAATGAACAAATTCCTAGGAAACATAATTTAATCAAACTAATTCAAGAAGAAAGATAAAAGTCTAAGCTGTGCCATAAACATTAAAGAAAATGACTCAGTAGTTTAAAATCATCCCACAAAGAAAACATTAAGTCCAGATATTTTCCAGATAAGTTCCACCAACATTCAAGGAAAACACCACTGCAGTATTAGATAAACTCATCCAGAGAAGAGAAAAAGTGGTAACACCCACAACTAATTCTATGAGGCTATTATACTTTGATACCAAAACCAGATATGGAGAGTACAGGAGTAAAAATTAAAGGCAACCTGGTGGCACAGTGGTCAACAATCCACCTGCCAACGCAGGGGACACGGGTTCGACCCCTGGTCCGGGAAGATCCCACATGCCATGGAGCAACTAAGCCCATGCGCCACAACTACTGAGCCTGCGCTCTAGAGCCCACAAGCCACAACTACTGAAGCCCACGCACCTAGAGCCCGTGCTCCACAACAAGAGAAGCCACCGCAACGAGAAGCCCGCTCACCGCAACGAAGAGTAGACCCCGCTCGCCACAACTAGAAAAAGCCTGCGTGCAGCAACGAAGACCCAACACAGTCAAAAATAAATAAATAAATGAATTTTTTTTAAAAGGGGCTCAAATGGATTGCTGAAATGCAGCCAGCAACTGAACGAGAACAGAGTCCTGGCTATTGCCCAGCCTCAGTTGGGTTCTACGGGAGGGATAACTTCCAAGTGATTCCTTCTTGGTTCCAATGGTGAGCAGGAATGCCTGACCCGCAGCCAACAGATGGACAGGGCAGACACAGAGAGCACGCCCGACTGTCCATCGAGGCCATGTCCTGGGGCAGAGGGCAGGGCAGGAAGGCAGGGGACCAGAGCTGACTGATGGCCCAGTGCCCATACAAGTGGACACATTTCCGATCCTAAACATGTGCTTAGGACTACACCGAAATGGCTGTGGGGTATTCAGTAATTTCCAACACACAGAGAGTCCGAGCTTGGTGAGCAGCACTTACACACGTGCCTGGCCCTGAATGAATGCGTAGTCCTGGACTCAAAAGGACACTGCAGCAGGAAGCCAGGTGGGAATCATCTTATCCGTCAGGGATAGAGTGCAGAATACAGATGTCTACATCATAAAGGCCAGCGAAAGTATTTTCTTACTTTGCCAAAACTCTCACATTATGACCGTAATAACTTTTTTGGACAGAAATATTTTCATTTCCTCATAACAATGGCATTACATGCTTAATCAAGCAACAATAAACAAATATTATAAAACCTCTACCAAGTAACCAGCCTGAGACTAGATAATACAAAATTAATATAAAAATACAAGATCTGGGCTTCCCTGGTGGCGCAGTGGTTGAGAGTCCGCCTGCCGATGCAGGGGACACGGGTTCGTGACCCGGTGCGGGAAGATCCCACATGCCGCGGAGCGGCTGGGCCCGTGAGCCATGGCCGCTGAGCCTGCGTGTCCGGAGCCTGTTGCTCCGCAACGGGAGAGGCCACAACAGTGAGAGGCCCGCGTACCGCAAAAAAAAAAAAAAAAAAAAAAAATACAAGATCTGGTCCCTGACCTTAAACAGTTCACAGTCTAACTAATGGAAACAAAACTCACAAACATGAAATAATCAGAGAACAATTAAGCGTGAAAGTGTGGGACTCTGTACGGGCTTCAACAGTCTAAGATCTCATGGAGTTGAACAAGTAGTAAAAAAGCATTTAGCCTGAAAGTCAGGAGAACCGAGTCCGTACCATGTGTGACTATCAGTGGCACAGAAAAGGAAGAACAGGCGTATTTGTGGCAGGTGACGTGTAGGTTAACCTTTCATCATGATAGCACCCAAGAGGTAGGTATTATCCCCATTCTACAGACAAGGAAACTGAGGTTCATACCTTGGGCAGGTTACTTAACCACAGTGGTCTCAGTTTTTTCACTTGTAAAATAAAGGTCTTCAAACTGGGGATGAAAAAGCACCAGAGTTTCCTGGAAGTGACTCAGAAACCTGAAGTGGGCAGGACTCTGGGGCAAACGTACCAAAGCCTCGCCTCGGGTCAACAGCAATACCCCCTTCCCCACAGAATATTTTGCTGTTATAACCTCGGCACTGAGAAGCGCACCTAGTATACAATGACCGATAGATTAAAAATTCGAGGAATGAATGGATGAACAAACGGCACATCACAATGGGCTCCGAGGTGACTCTCCTTATGGTGACTCATTTCCTTATACATCTAGTTTTTGTTGTTTGTCCGAATTTCAGAGCTCTTAATCAGTGGGTTGAGGGTGGCATTCTTCCAGAGGAGATTTGTGTTTACTTCTGCCAAGCCCTTGGGCACTTCCAACCCAGATGCACTGAGATGAGCTTCCCATCTTGGGTTTTCCAGACCATGCAGAGGGCATAAATTCAAATCCCAAATCCAACAAGATTCAAAAGAGACTGTTTTTTTAAAGCTAAGAAGACACCTCCTCCCTTTGTTAATGGATGTTCCCACCCCACGCATACTCGCAGACTAGCCCTTCAAACAGGTCCAGATGAAACCGTCTCCCTGAAATCTAGGTTCCCAGAATCAGCAGAAGTCCCCTCACTGTCATGTCCCACTCTGGTTTTAGACCCTCTCTCTCTCTCTCTCTCTCAGAAATGTTTACTCCTCTTTATCTTTTTCCCCACCTGTGGGTTTCTCACTTTCTTATAATAAAGATAATAAAAGGGTGTTTGTTTTATTTTCTCCAGTATTTCTAGTGGAAGTGTTTCTAGCAGGAAGGTTTCCATAACATCTGGTCAGCTTCCACTTCCAGGAGGGGTTCACACACTACCACCTACCACCTTCCAACGTGGGTTTAGAAATCATCCCTAAGGTGAGCAGGAGCTGAAACAAGGTGAGCAGTCAAAGCAGGATATGCCCAGCGCAGGCGAAGGAAACGCGCAGGGCCACGTGAGAGGCAGCTAGGCCTGGCTGGGCAAGAGCAGGACCCAGGGTGTGGCGCAAAAGACCTGGAGGGCACAAGACAAAACGCAGGCGTTGACTTCATAATGATAAGGAGACCAATGTGAGCTTCAGAAATCAGTTCTGAAGGATGACTGGAAGAAAAAGAAAACAATGCTTATCTTTACCGGTACTTCCACCAGTTGAAAAGGACAATTTGGGAATATAACTCTGTCGTTTGTATATATAACTTATCAAAAAAATTCAAGACAAGCACACAGATATAAAGTTAATTCAAGTAGGAGATATGGCATAGGAAACCCCATGTACCGGAAATGAGATAAATGAAGTGGATGTTCCATTATTGGAAGCAAACTGTCAGTTGTGTTATGCTACTGTGAAATCATGAGATTCACAGCACAAGCCAAACCTTGTCACATTCCACATTAAGGTGCTGCTTTACAAAGGAATCTGGTTATAAAGACTGGGGAATAAGTGGACCAGCACCAAGGGCTTGGAAACGCTTATTATTTTAATTCAATTATTACTGAATGTAGTCAAGCATACTGCTTCAAGATTTTTTTATTATTTATTTTTTTTGTAATAACCATACATGGGAGATACTCATAATTAGCAAAATGAAGCTCAAAGAAGCTGGATAAAGATCCAGTGTCACACCACCACATCTTAGCACTTACAGGCACACAACTCTGTAGCTTGTCACATAATATAACATTCTGTATACGAAATAGCTGAAAGAATTCAAAACTGAGAAAAAGCTGATATGAAATGGGATTCATCAAGGAAAGCGTCTGTGTCCCTGTAGGATCCAGATACCTGCTTCCTACAGGCGTTGTTACAGTAACACTAACAAGAATGAAAAGTGTCAGGGAAAATTCAGTTAATTCATAGGCTGAGTAAGTGCGCAAATAAAACATGAGAAAATGAAGTGCAGAATTTAAATCTCCACTATGATGCTCTCTAATCACTGGAGTAACCCTTCTTCCCAGAAAACAGCATCACCTCAAACAAAAGAGAAGACACTGGGTAGCAGGAAAAAGGATAATGATCCAAATCCTCCCTTAAACTGCATTTCAATTAAGGGCAATAATCACAGCTGGAGATAATGAACATAAGTCTTGGGTTCGGGCAATGATTTATATCACCCAGGTTCTCAGAAGGGATTCAGAGTAATTTATCAAAAGCTTAAGCTTTCAGAAGAAACAGATCAGTTCTGTTTCCTTCAACTTCTTATACCACAACCTTAAGATCTTAAATAAAATAGTATAAGTATACCTAAATATGGAGATACTAAGCCTGGCCCAGGACTAAACAAGAAAGAAAAGTCGACTGGAGTTAGCAAGAAAAGAGGGCTGGAGTACAACAAGCGTAAACTCAAAGCAAGTACTTAATGAATAATAAACATGCACCATTGTTTTAATGAGTCTATTAAAAGCACAAATCTCTCCAGAAAGAATTTAAAGCACCTGATTAAAAAGTGCATACAAAATAAGATTATTTATCACCTTTAAAACAGTTTTAAAAGAAAAAAGTTAAGAAAAAGGAGACAAAAAATGTCAACACTGAGCACAAAAATCTTGGCCATAAGCATGCCTGCAACCAGGGCAGAAGGAGACTCAGGATGGCTTACATAAATCTTATTATCAGAAATGAGGAAACTGTCTATTACCCAGGAAAGAAACATTTTCCCTATTACTGTATTCTGAAAAAATTTCAATATCAAAGCACTACAGAATGGCCATCAGATGATGGAAAAGATAATGTCTGTAACAATCTCACACAAATGTAGAAGAGGATTTACAATTATTTCCTATAGTGAAATACAAATAAAAACTTAACCTTAATAGGTACAGCAGTTTTTTGAGGGCTAGGGTACTGTGGACTGAAATGTGCTATGAGGTGAACAGAGAATATGTCCGTCCCAGTCTTCCTAAAAAGCGTGACTTTTTTTTTTTAACATCTTTATTGGAGTATAATTGCTTTACAATGGTGTGTTAGTTTCTGCTTTATAACAAAGTGAATCAGCTATACAAATACTTATATCCCCATATCTCCTTCCTCTTGCATCTCCCTCCCACCCTCCCTATCCCACCCCTCTAGGTGGTCACAAAGCACCGAGCTGATCTCGCTGTGCTATGTGGCTGCTTCCCACTAGCTATCTACTTTACATTTGGTAGTGTATATATGTCCATGCCACTCTCTCACTTACTCCCAGCTTACCCTTCCCCCTCCCCATCTCCTCAAGTCCATTCTCTACATCTGCGCCTTTATTCCTGTCCTGCTCCTAGGCTCATCAGAACCTTTTTTTTTTTTCAAATTCCATATATATGTGTTAGCATACGGTATTTGTTTTTCTCTTTCTCACTTACTTCACTCTGTATGACAGATTCTAGGTCCATCCACCTCACTACAAATAACTCAATTTCATTTCTTTTTATGGCTGAGTAATATTCCATTGTATATATGTGCCACATCTTCTTTATCCATTCATCTGTTGATGGACACTTAGTGCTTCCATGTCCTGGCTATTGTAAACAGAGCTGCAATGAACACTGTGGTACATGACTCTTTTTGAATTACGGTTTTCTCAGGGTATATGTCCAGTAGTGGGACTGCTGGGTCGTATGATAGTTCTGTTTTTAGTTTTTTAAGGAACCTCTATACTGTTCTCCATAGTGGCTGTATCAACTTACATTCTCACCAACAGTGCAGGAGGGTTCCCTTTTCTCCACACTCCCTCCAGCATTTATTGTTTGTAGATTTTTTTTTTTTTTTTGCGGTACGTGGGCCTCTCACTGTTGTGGCTTCTCCCGTTGCGGAGCACAGGCTCCGGACGCGCAGGCTCAGCGGCCATGGCTCACGGGCCTAGCTGCTCCACGGCATGTGGGATCTTCCCGCACCGGGGCACGAATCCATGTCCCCTGCATCGGCAGGCGGACTCTCAACCACTGCGCCACGAGGGAAGCCCTGTTTGTAGATTTTTTGATGATGGCCATTCTGACTGGTGTGAGGTGATACCTCACTGTAGTTTTGATTTGCATTTCTCTAATGATTAGTGATGTTGAGCATCCTTTCATGTGTTTGTTGGCAATCTGTGTATCTTCTTTGGAGAAATGTCTATTTAGGTCTTCTGCCCATATTTGGATTGGGTTGTTTTGTTGATATTGAGCTGCGTGAGCTCCTTGTAAATTTTGGAGATTAATCCTTTGTCCGTTGCTTCATTTGCAAATATTTTCTCCCATTCTGAGGGTACCATGCACATATGGTCACCTTATTTTTGATAAAGGAGGCAAGAATATACAATGGAGAAAAGACAGCCTTTTCAATAAGTGGTGCTGGGAAAACAGGACAGCTACATGTAATTAGAACACTCCCTAACACCATACACAAAAATAAACTCAAAATGGATTAAAGACCTAAATGTAAGGCCAGACACTATAAAACTCTTAGAGGAAAACATAGGCAGAACACTCTATGACACAAACCACAGCAAGATCCTTTTTGACCCACCTCCTAGAGAAATGGAAATAAAAACAAAAATAAACAAATGGGACCTAATGAAACTTAAAAGCTATTGCACAGCAAAGGAAACCATAAACAAATGCATGACTCTTAATCAGACTAGTTACAAATTAAGATAAGGGCCCTAAGGCTCACACTCCATCTCCCCGTTTCCCTGTCACCTGTGAAGTGCTGCCACTTCAGTGCCTCATCCCTTTGAGCTGATGGAAGGATTAAACGCCAGGATGGGAAAAAAAGACCCCACTACTTAGGCTGGTTCTGTAAATAAGGATATTAAAGCAAGGACTTCAGCCCAGGGAGCCCAAAGTCTCAATTAACTCTCTCAGATACCAGTAAAATGCATGGAAACTAATGACGAAATTCCGTTTCTTTCTCCTGCCTTTTTGAATATCCTTCCCAGAACATTCCCAAGCTGAGGCAGCCAGCTCTGCCAGGCCCTGTGTGATCATCCATACCCCTCCCAGCCACTCGCCCAAAAACTTGGGGGCACGAAGGATGCAAAGTGGCTCTTTTTTCTCAGATATAACGTATCTGCTATTTCTTCCTAAATAAAATATTTTAAGAATAAAAATCAACTAAATTTATTTATCCATACATCTGTCCCTCTATTAGTTCACTGAACAAACACCTGCGGACTGAGAATGCCACCTGTCATATCAGCAAAGGATGTTGCAGCCATCAAGCCATCAGCCACTACAGGCTTCCCGTTTTCCCCGCCTTCCCACAGTGAGTCCTGAGGGAACTCAGGATGGATACTGGCCCCAGATAGCTAAGGTGCATATCAAAGGAATGATTTCAATGAGCCCAGACTCTTGCACCTTTCCATACATAGAAAAGTGCTAAATTTATTAATTTGAGATGTCTGGTTTTCTTTAATTAACACTAGTATTTTGATGTTCCCACTACTCGTTTTTTGTTTGTTTTTTTTTGCGGTATGCGGGCCTCTCACTGTTGTGGCCTCTCCCGTTGCGGAGCACAGGCTCCGGACGCACAGGCTCAGTGGCCATGGCTCACGGGCCCAGCCGCTCCATGGCATGTGGGATCTTCCCGGACTGGGGCACGAACCCATGTCCCCTGCATCGGCAGGCGGACTCTCAACCACTGCGCCACCAGGGAAGCCCCCACTACTCGGCTTTTGTTGCACAATCCCCTATATATTCCGGCTCCTCCCATACCCTTGGGAGCAGTTCCTCAGAGCAATCTGAGAGGCTGTCTTCTGGCTTAAGCCCTCAGAAAATCAGCCGAATAATCCGTAATTCTCAACTTCTAGGCTGAGCATTTCTTTTCAGTCGACAACTTGAGCACCTTACACCCCAGCCTCTGTGCTAAGCAGTGAAGAAACTATCAATAAAACACATCCCTGACTTTCTAACTTAGATGACAAATGACAGTGTTTCCCTCTCCCAATTTAAATGGTTAAAATGTGTACTGCACGATAAGAATGCACCTTTCAAATAGCATTAGAATGTAAGACTGTCTCCTGCAAACCTGATAATGGCTCGGGGACTCAAATACAAAATCACCCGACTAGGGCCACTGGGCAGCTGGGCTCTCAGCTCTGTGCCTGCAGCCAGCAGGCACTGTGCCAAGAGCTTTCCTGGCTACAGAGGCACCGAGGCAGCCATTTGAGGGGGAGATCAAATCGTGCAGGGACTCTTCCTGACCATGGTTTTCTCCTTTGGTGTGAAGCAGTTTTTAATCTCACTGAAGAATTTCTGTAAGAAACTAATCTTCGCTGTAAAAATAAAATCTACGTTCAGGCAGCCACTTACTCCAAGAAGCCAAGAAAATGGGTTCCTGGTGAAGGAAAATGAACAAATGTTAAATAACCAGGGAGGATAAGGTGATAAATGACCAGTAGAAAGTATTAAAAATAAAAAAGCAATACCAAAAAAAAAAAAAAAGATACAATGGCATAAAAGCATAGTACCGTGCACTTGGCATGCCTTCAATTATTCATTTTATAATGTATAACCATTCCTTTTTTTAAATGCATTCATAACACATTGGGCTTGCTACCACAAGATTAATGTTGTACCACAGTTCTAATTAAAATTCACACCAAGGTCTACCTCTCAACAACAAACATTGAAGATGATCTATAAAAGGAAATGAAGAGAGAATATATTTTTAAAATATGCCATTTTCTCACTTACTGAATTATCTATTTTGACTCCCCAGTTACTGAGAAAGCCAAACCCTTTCATCTACTGTGATGCATCTCCCGGCTGTCCACACGGTTAATGCCTCAACGTTCAGCCTGCTCATACAGAGGCATCTCCTAATTTCAAACACCATTCTGAAGCAACAGCCCTATGTTCTGGAGAATGACTTTCTAGGTGGAGAGGTTCACATGCTAATTCCAAGCCAAGCAAGTATCCAGTGTTCACAGTTGTCTGCTGCATCTGAGAACTTTTTGGAAGAGAACGAAGAGGTCTGCTTGCTGTATGTCTCAGCAAGAACACAGGGTAGCCCATACCATCCCAGGGGCAGGGGAAGGAGACAGGCCAGGGACACTGTCCCAATTACGCTAGCATCAAATGACCGGGCTGGGAGAGGGAGATTCTTCGTTTCTTCCCTTTTTTAACATAATTATCTGAAGTTAAATACTGATGAAGTCATTTGAAACTTATTTTTCCATAGTTTGAGCCATATATTAAATGAAGACTTTCCTCACTGATGCATATAGAATATCATATACTTAGGCTAGGAAGCATTTTCTAAACATATTACTACCAAACTCTGTATTATTATCTTCCCACAACATTAAGATTAGATTATAGCAGGGACTCCCCTGGTGGTCCAGTGGTAAAGAACCTGCCTTCCAATGCAGGGGACGCAGGTTCGATCCCTGGTTGGGGAACTAAGATCCCATGTGCCGCGGGGTAACTAAGCCCGCGTGCCACAACTACAGAGCCCACGCGCTCTGGAGCCTGCGTGCCACAACTAGAGAGAGAAAACCCGCACGCCACAACTAGAGAGAAACCCGCGCGCTGCAACGAAGAGCCCACAAGCCACAACGAAAGATTCCACATGCCACAACGAAGATCCCGTGTGCCGTAGCTAAGACCTGACGCAGCCAAAAATAAAATAAATTAATTAAATATTTTTAAAAAGAAGACAATAGAAAAATAAACTTTAAAAAAGATTAGATTGTAACAGAGAAAGGAAAAGAACATCTTCTATCATACCTGAGCTAAAGCATGGATATATACTAATGCAGTTTATGTGTAAATTTAACAGTATCTTTTTAAAGTTTCAACTAGATGGTAGAAAACAAACACAAGACTTAAACTCTGAACAATGATTAATTGTTCTACATTATTTAAAACTATGCCCAGTCTTCTTGACCACACCCCCTCCCAGAGTCTGTGTAAAGGAAGGCTAAACCTCACCTAACGACTCCCTAATACAGAGACTGTGACTTGGGTCTGTTATCACCTAACATAGTGCCAGCAGACCCTCCAAAAGTATTTGTTCAATTAGAAGTTTAAAGGGGGGAAAAATGAGGATCAAATAAATACTTACTGGCATCTATTAAAAAAGAAAATAGGTAGAATGATCAAAAGAAATTTTCACTCCTATCAGAGCAACAATTCTTCTAAATCCATGATGTAAAAATTTTCTCAGCCAAAAAGTATTATCAAAGTAACATCCTAGGAGAGAGTTAAGCATGTCAATAAAAGAGTTAAGCATGTCAATAAAATTAAGCATTTCAATCAATTCAATCAACATGAGCATAAACACCGTCTTTTGGTTCTAATAATAAAAACATATTTTGGAAATGCTGGATCATTTTACATTCAAAACAAGAGGCCAAAAAAACCCCCAGTACCCTACTCTACATTGCCCCCTCCAAACACTCCAAAATGGACTATATCAAAACAACTGAAGGGAGAGATCAGGGGCTGGACTTGGCTCTTTCTTTATGAAGTTGTTGTCAATAAAATTCACTATACCATCCACCAAGACTGGACACCTTGAAGAGTCTGAAAGGAGCTGTGAAAACAGACTCTACCCTTCCCCCAGAACTTTATCTAAAACAAATACAGTGCAGTCCACTTGACTGACAATCGGCAGATTTAAGATCCCTTGAAGTTGTCACTCCACAACTGTGATGATGAATTTAGCAGGAGAGGGAGGGAGCCCACAGCTGCCTCTGCCTCTTGCTGAGAAGGCCCCAGTATAAAGGAAGTGGAGGGACTTAACAGGAATTAGAGGAGACAGGGGCTGAAAGGATGATCTCTGAGTGAAGAAAGCAGAGCTGCCTCAAGCCAAGCTTGAGATGCCCCACAGAGCCCACAAAGATGACTGCTGTCAGAAAAAGAAAACGAGGGATGTTTCTGGTGCCCACACACCGGGGACTTCTGTAGGAAGGAGTGAGTGGTTTCAGGATATGTGCATCACTGACGCGAACGCTCCACAGCTGAGACTCATCCCGAGGTGTCCTGTATAAGATCTAATGCTCAACGTGCACAGCAACTGCTTCCACACGAAAGCCAGAAGTTACCCTCCAGGCCACCAAGAGGTCAGAGCCACCGAGCCTAGTGTGACAGGAGAAACAAGACCCTACGCAGCCCACCCTGAGCTCCCCCAGACCAGGACGGCGGCAGCAGAGGACCGGAAGGAGGAGCTGCTGCTGCCTGTGTGGCCCAGGCCAGTCCCCTCTTCTGGTGGCCCTGCTGCAAACTTCCCCGTTAGTCCACACTCTATGAGGTTACAGTCTTTGTGAGTGGATTGTTCGGAACTCTGAATAAATGATCCTGACGAGGTAAAGTCAAGCATTATCACTGCTACGCAGGCGAGTCCATAAGTCCCGCACCCCACAATGGACTGGGGCTAACACACCAGCACCTGCCCCCGCACGCTTTACCATCCACGAAGCCATCTCCTTTCCCTGACCCTCCCTGGCTGCGGGGCGGTTACAGGTGGCATTCCGGACCAAGAGGAGCCAGGCAAAAGAACAGCTGCAGATTCTAATAGCTTAGGCCCTATCTGCACAACAGAAACACCTTGGGGCATGTGCAGAGAAAGTGCTGATTTACACCCATCACTTCCCAGTTATTCCAAATTAAAATCAAAAGAGTGCTGTGGGAAGGGGACCCGAAGGCTGTTACCTGTGTAAATTGTGAGCTCAGGACCAGAGAACAGCTGAAGCAGTCATTAATCAGGGTCGTGTTTACTCTTCCACTGTCAACTAAGAACATGTTTTTGTTCCTTCAGAGGAAGGGTCTCCCCAGGTCATTGCAGCCACTACTGCTGCTCAGGAAGAGGTGAGTGCCCCAGTCTAGGAGTCCGTACGCCAGCACACTCCTACACCTCCCGCCGGGGCCCACCGCATCCCGTACTCTCACAGGATGTCAGTTCTTAGGAAGTTACAGGGTCTTCGACAAGCTGATCGCTTCCTGTCCTCCACAACAGAACTACAAGCAAGACTGTAATTAATTTGCTAACAGTTACTGCCTGTTTACTAATATTAGCCCAAATTTCATCTTTTTGCTTAACTACAGGAATTCTCAAAAGGCACATTTCCTTGGACCCCATCCTGGGAGAATGAGTTACTAAAGAAAGTCAAAGAACTTGCCGCTAAAGTGACATGCACATTTAAGGTCGTTCTAGAAGAATCCCCAGGGACAGTGACCTGGAGCTGCCAAGGGACAGAGCGGCCACCCAGACAGAGCAAAGAGAGGTCATGGCTGTGGGAGAACCCGAGCTGCAGGGAGGGGACGGGGGTCTGTCGCAGGCAGGCCCAGCTCACCTGGTGAGAGCCCCCGCCTGGCTCCCTTCCCCCGGCCACAAAGTGCCTGAGGCTTCGGCAGCAGTGGTGCCACAAGGTTCAGACCCTGTGGTGCGTGAGGAAGCTGGTGGGACGTCGGGACCCTGGCGCCTGCGCCCCCCGAGACAGCAGCACAGGGCTCCGGGAGAGGCAGCTCTGCTGGGCTCAGGACACACCTGCACCTGGAAAAAGCCAGCTTTCTAAGGCAGCCAAAGTTCAATCTGCATTTCTTTCTTTCAACAAACACTTGTTGCACTCTAGGCCCTTAGGGAGCTTACATCCTTATGGAGAAACAGCAGCAAAAGGGCAGAGATAAGGAAGTTAGGGCCACGGGTGATACGTGCCGAGCCCAGGAGAACTCCGGAGCAGCGGGGAGGACGGGCCTGGGGAGAGACTGCAGCGGAGGCCGGACAAGGCTGGCGGCGGGTGGGAGCTTCCCTGCCAAGGGGATGCCGTGCCAGGCCCCAGAGGCAGCAAGGACAGACATGAGGACACGAAAAAGACTGGGGCGGGGGGAGTGGAGACCAAAAGCATAAACAAGGTCTAGGGGGCCCTGAGGGCCACAGAAAGGAGAGCACGTCTACTTCTGAGCACAGTGGGAGCCCCTGCCGAGCTTTCCGCAGCGGGCGGAAACGTCCTGGTTTTCAGGCTCAGGCCGGAGCGGCTGCTGTGTGGAGGAGCCCTGCAGGGGACAGAGAGAAAGCAGAAAGCACAGGCAGGGGCTGTGGCCGCCGTCCAGGGCGAGCCCACAGTAGCTAAACTACAACACTCACCAGACAGACGAAGTGGAGCACAACTGGAGACAGGTGTGGGGGCAGGATCGACAGAAATTCTGACACACCGGATGTGGGAGAGGAAACGGAGGAACTGCCTCCCGTCTGTGAAATGGGGACAATCACAGTAAGAAACAGCACCAGCGCCAGTGCGCATGCTCAGTCTCTGCCGGACTGTACTTCCAGCTCCACACGTACTAGCTGGGGGACCTGGAGTGTGGTAGGAAGAACGGAATCTCTCTGTGTTTCAGTTTCCGACATTATCTGTCAACGAAGGATAGTAAGAGTATCTACCTCAGTGATTTGAGAATTCCACGAGTCAGTATTTACAACACGCTTACAACAGTGCCTAGCATGCGCTAGGAGCTAAATCATCTATTCTCCTTACGACTACTACTACCATCACCTACCTCGTGGTACTGCTGTTAGAACAAAACAGATTGAGTTAATTCATGCAATGCCTGTAAGGAAGTCCCTGGCACATAATAAATTCTCAATAAACGTCAGCTCTTACTATTATCATCATGGATGATTCCCAGTTGGTGGTGGCAATAACTAAAGAGCAGGGTGGGGGAGAGGGGTGCTATGAACAGGTCCAGAGGGCCTACGGAAGAGCTTCCATTTGGCATGTTAAGTTTGCAGTGTCTGTGAAGCATCCGAGTGTCAAGGTCAAGTAAGCAGCCGGACACATGAATCTGAACCTCAGAGGAGAAGACTGGACGAGAAGTATTAAGTTAAGAATCATCCACATCAAGATGAGTTAAGTACAAAACCTGGTGAGTCAGTGAGGGGGAGGATGAAGACGAAGGAGGAAAGAGGGTCTAGTGGTAAACCCTATGGAACCCCAACACTCCAGGACAGACCAAGGCGGAGAAGCCAGCAGGGCAGACCGAGAAAGAAGAGTCAAGAGGAGGAGGAAAGCCAATGAAGAGTGGAGTCTTCACAACGTAGCAAAAAGGTCAGCTGGGGCGTCAGGGTGGATGAAGACACTGGATGTGGTCCTGTGGAGGTGACACCAGTGATTCTGACGACGGCATTTTTAGCATCTTATGTGTTCACTTCAACTCTACCTAACGTCCATTTACAACACTACCTGTAAAAGAAAATGCGTTCCAAAGGCCATGTACAGTGAAAAAAACTTGACCCTGGAGTCAAAAGACTGAAGTCCACTCCAGTGAGGTCTTGGGTAAGTCCCTAAACAACAAGGGTGTCCATTCTCTCCTTAGGTAAAATGGCAAGGTTGGACCAGATTCCCAATCACAGGTCATGAGTACCCTAAGCACTAAAACCCACTAATCAAAGTCCATTCGCTAGCTTTCAATATTTAAAACATGTACTGATCACTTCCCAGCCTTTTGGCTAAGATAAAGTGTGTGGACGAAAAACACCGCCTGCCATATCAGTAAACAAAGGATGCTGCCGGCATCAAGCCAGCGGCCACTGCAGCCACTGCAGCCACCCCGAAATGGAAAAAAGCACGGGATTCCAGATGGAGAAAAGCAGGATACTGGCCGTAGACGGTTAAGGCGCATACCAAAGGAATAATGTCAATGAGCCCAGACTCTTGAATCTTCAAGTGCTAAATTCATTAACTTGAGGTATCTGGTTTTCTTTAATTAACAGTAATCCTTTGATGTTCGAACTATCTGGTTTTTGTTGCAAAAACTCCTATATACCCTGATTCCTCTCTTACCCTTTGGAGCAGTTCCTCAGAGCTATTTGAGAGGCTGTCTTCCGGGCTTAAGTCCTCAGTTTTCTCTGCCAAATAAATCAAAATTCTCAACTTTTAGGTTGTGCATTTTTTTTCAGTCCACAAATGTAAAACACGTACTGAGAGCTAGGCATCTACCTAAGATAAAGTTATACAAACTAAACTGTCACATTTCTTTGTTTCTGGGTAAAATTATAACTGGGTATGGAAACACCTGTACACCTGGGAAGCAGCAGTGTTTAAGAAGGGGGACTCCATCACTTACTCCTCAGGGCGCGACCACAGACAGCTGTGTCATTTAACCACTCAAAGTCTCAGCCTCCTCATCTGTAAGATCTTGGCAGGAACTCCCTGTTGGCTTTCCTCTTCCTTCCTGACTGTTCTTTCTCTGTCTCCATTGCTGGTTCCTCCACCCTGGCCTGACCTGGAATGTTTGGGTTCCACAGGGCTCATTGTTAAGTACCTAATGAGTAAGAACTATTAATACCATTATCTTAGACTGAGCAAAAGTTCTTAGCTATTAATCAGATTAGTCATTTCTGGGGACAAAGAGGGAAAATAATGAAAAGAAGAATATAATGGTGACCACTGGTGACTCCCAACTCAAACATTCTTATTCTGGGTGCCTGAAATACATCTGCCATCCTATCACATGAAACTCAGCATCTTACTGTAATTAAAATCTAGTAGGGAGGGACTCCCCTGGTGGCGCAGTGGTAAAGAATCTGCCTGCCAATGCAGGGGACACGGGTTCGAGTCCTGCTCCGGGAAGATCCCCCATGCCGTGGAGCAACTAAGCCCGTGCGCCACAACTACTGAGCCTGCGTGCCACACCTACTGAAGCCCGTGCGCCTAGAGCCCATGCTCGGCAACAAGAGAAACCACCGCAATGAGAAGCCCGCACACTGCAACGAACAGTAGCCCCGCTCGCTGCAACTAGAGAAAGCCCGTGTGCAGCAATGAAGACCCAACACAGCCAAAAATAAATAAATTTATTTTTTTAAAAAATCTAGTGGGGAAAGCTTTGCTCCCCCCTGACTGTAACCTCACCAAGGGCAGCATCCACATCTGACTCAGAGATAGCAGTTATTGAGCTAATCTCTTGGTACTCAACCCCTTTACTCCTAAATTCCACTCCTAAATTTCTAATTTAAAAATTAAAGATTCTAACATTATTTCTGCAAATACTTTTAAGGTCTCCACTGCTCAGGTGCCCTAATAAATCCTTTCAAGGAGCTCCCCCCTCCCCTGCCAACTCTTTACACACACCCTTTACCTCGCCTTAAACGCAACCCTACAGATTCCCAAATGTAGCCTTCCAATAAGCTCTCCCTGGCACAGATTCATTCTCAGTGCTTTCTAACTTTAGAATCCAACTTTTCAGTACTTTTTGTTTTACTTGGGGAGGATAGTTACACCTGAATCAAAGCTCCCTTTCAAAATTTCTAAAGGGCAATACAATAAAAAAAAAATCTCTCTCCGCTAAGAGACAAAGCATATGTGGGTTAGATATTTCTCTGCCCATCCTCCTCATCAATGCCTCATGACACAACCCTGAGGAGCTGGACCAAAACAGCTACCCACCTGAGAAGGATTCAAATGCTTTCGTGATTACCACATGATAAGCAACAACTGAAAACAAAATAAAATAGGGCAGAGCAGAGACTACTACAAAACCGCTTACATTAAATAAACCTATTACAGCCTATGTTGACAATAAGCTGGCGTATAAGCTGAGACAAAAGTGAAGGCAGCCTCGAAAGATGCCACATTTAGGCACAATGGAGGCTGGGGTAAAAATTACCTCTAATTCAGGAGACATTTCATCAGTGAAGGATCCAGAATTTCAGGAAGCAATTTTGAAAGCTTAGGAAGGCTTTAAAAAGGGCAAGCATCAAATCAATGGCTCATGTGTGTTAATTTTAGCTGCAAGAGTCCAAAGTGAGATATGAAATGAGGAAAGCAGCCGAGGAACACCCAAACAAGAAACAAGAAGCGAGGTGTGGTCACTGGGTACCCATCACCCAGGCCCAGACACTCAGGGGGAGCCAGCACTGCGAAGTTTAGTGAAATCCAGTCCCTGCCCTGAGGAGCTCCCCGCATGGTCGGAGAAGATGGGCGAAACACGTAAACTTCAACATTACAAGATATACGCTATAACCAAGGGCCAGCAAGTGCACTGGGGCAGAGCTGAGAGCATCGTGACTAAACGACAGATCCTGGAAACATAAAGCCAGTGTAGATCTTAAGAAGATGGTGCAATAGCAAAGCAAAAAAAAAAGAGATTTTAACCACGGGCCAAAGCAAGGAGAATATACTGACAAGAACTATACTGACAAGACTGTCCAGATAATGACATGGAAGCAAACCAAGTATCCATCAACAGATAAATGGATAAGCAAAATGTGGTATATACATATGATGGGATGTTAGTCTTAAAAAAGGAAGGAAATTCTGACACATGCTGTAACTTGGATGAGCCTTGAGGACACTGTGCTAAGTGACATTAGCCAGTCCCAAAAAGACAAGTACTGTCTGATTCCTTATATGAACTATTTAGGTTAGTCAAAGAGAGAGAAGGTAGAATGGTGGTTGACAGGGGCTTGGGGGAGGATGTTTAACGGGTAAAGAGTTTCAGTTTCACAAAATGAAAACAGTTATAAAGATGGATGGTGGTGACAGTTGCACAACATTATAAACGTATTTAACACCACTGAACTGTAACTTAAAAATGATTAAGATGGTAAATTCTATGTTAGATATATTTTATAATAAAAAATTTTAAGAATATCCCAATAACGAGGACTTTATGATAATCTAGGACAAAACGAAACCAGGGTTCTAGAGACATAGTAGAGGGATTCAGATCTGAGTGGCAATTTCAAGGGGGGATAAATCAAATTATACTGCCTAGGTAAGGAAAAAGCCTTAACGCTACCGATTAGAATTAACATATTCAATAGATATGAATGCTCTGTATTTGACATTTGCTATCTAACTTCATAATAACTAGCCTTTTCAAAAACTAAGATTTTTTTTTCTACATACATATGTATACACACTCACACTAGAATGGGCTTCAGGAATACAGAATAAAGGGAACAAACCCTTCAATACCACGATGGCAGTCCAGAGGCAGCAGAAGTACAACTCCAGAGTCAGACTGCCAGGATGTGCAGCCGGGGTCACACTCCCAACCTCGGTGACCTGTCTCAGCCTCAGTTTCCTATGAAGAAGGACTGCTGGGACAATTAAATAAATATATACAAAAAAATAATAATAAATAAATAAATACAAAGTACTTTAATTACCTGCCTGTCACATAGTTATAGTTGCTCAAAAAAATGCTAGACATTGCTGTTGTAATGTTATTTATATTATACCCACTAAGCAATTAAAAAACTGGAATAAAATAAGTTATTAAAAAGATATGTAAAAACAACCATCATTCACCCTGATTTCAATTGGAAAATTAGGGACAAAGAATCGGAGTGGTGGAGAAGTAAAACTTATCTCTGATTAAAAGTAAAGTCTACCAAAATCGTGGCCAATTCTTGCTGAATGGCCTTAGTATGTTAATAACCCACTGGGGAGAGAAGAGGCAAGGAGCAAGAATGACTTCTGCATTACTAAGAGCCCTCCTTGCATCTTCCTCTACATTCAAAGCCACTCTGTAAGACAGTAAAATCCCTACTTCACAAATGATTAAACCAAGACTCAGAGTTTAAGTTAAGCTTATCAAAAATCATCGGGCTATTAGTCACAGAGCTATGATTTGATACCTGACTCCAAGGCCCATACTTTCTCCTCCAAACTGTGTTGCCAGTAATTTCCACTCCACACCCAAGCTGCTCTGGAATAGGAAGGGAAAGCTGTGTATAAGTATTTGATGAGAACAAAATGATGTATGAATAAAGCCCAACTCTGACTGTTCTCATGGACTCCAGAATGTCTACAGGAAATAACCAATGACCAAACTCAAATTTAATGTTAAAATGACAGAACTACAGATTAAGAAGAGCTTTGGCAATACTCTGGGCACTCAACACTAGTGAGGCTGTAGGTGACATGTACACTCCAGTACTAGTCCCAGTTTCCAGAAAGCGACTGGGCAATACACAAGACAGTGATTAAAACCAACAGTGCCGGGCTTCCCTGGTGGCGCAGTGGCTGAGAGTCCGCCTGCCGATGCAGGGGACACGGGTTCGTGCCCCGGTCGGGGAAGATCCCACATGCCGCGGAGCGGCTGTGCCCATGAGCCGTGGCCGCTGAGCCTGCGCGTCCGGAGCCTGTGCTCCACAACGGGAGAGGCCACAACAGTGAGAGGCCCACGTACCGCAAAAAAAAAAAAAAAAAAACCAAAAAAAACACCAACAGTGCTAAAGTTTGGCTAACGTGAGGATTAAGCCAAAGATGTTCACCAACAGTATTGTTCAACACCACTGCAAAAATTCCAAGAAGTATATTATGACAGGGAAAAAAAAAGTCATATAAAAATGGAAAGAGCAAAAAATCCTTATTTATAAATAATTTTCCATCTGCAAAACACACAGAATTGAATGAAATTAGTACTATTAAGAGAGTTCAGTAAAATGGGAGAACAAAACACACAAGAATAAATTCAAAGTGATGAATGAACCTATGTGTTTACCTAGTCCCTCTCTCAAATTCCTTTAAAATGATCAAACAAATATAAAAGTGCCACAAGAATTTTTTGCACAAAACAGATAGGCACTACTGACAGGCCCTTGAGGAATTTCTAAAAGACATGGAGCAGATAGGTTTAGACTGACAGAAAAGTAACAAAGAGCCTTAATTCAGCCAGGAAAGGCAAGCACACCACTGAAGCGCTTTAGGCAACGTCTGGCCAAAGAATGGCTGTCTGCACTGGGTCGGTGAGACCGCACAGGCCTTCTTATTGCACCCATGGGCAGGGGAACGACACTCCAGGTCACGGTGGATGCCACAGCAATGAGCTGCCTGGGAAAGGGTGAAGATCAGCCTTGCAAAGAAGTGAAGCTCCCCAGTGATCGAGGACTTACTGTCAGACGGCCACAAACTGTACGCAGAGGCCTAATGTAGCAGCAGCTGGTGCAGGAGGGAGGGCAGGATATCAAACTGAAGACCCTCTTCTGGAACTCTCTTAGGGCCTACCCTCCTCTCAGTCTAACAACTATCTTAAAAGCAAGGGAAGCCTGCTTTTGCTTCCTCTGTAGGAACCCAATGCCGGCTTCTCTTACCACTTCGCTGCTTTGGTTTTCTAACTGTTTGACATGGTGGTATGACAACCTGGGTGTAAGATCTCTGAGGTCAAGGATCACATCTTTCACTCCAGCTCTGTATTCACAGACATGCCAAAGATTGATAACAACAAAAACAGGAACAAAGATACCAATTCTTCCCCAACATGACCACTCCGTCTTGTAAAAATTATAGTTTCACCACTGGACTAATTCTCAAAGATCTGATCATCTTTTCATCAGCCCATAGACTCTTCTTGAATATTGTCCTGAAATCAGTTCTTCAACTACTGAAACATCAGTCATCTCTGACATCTGTAAACCACTGCACCATGCCCTCTCACTGAGGAGGCATTCTACTGACTGACGTAATAAGAATTCTTTAGGTGGCCCTTCCTCATTAAAACTAAGGCATAGTCAATAAAATGCACAGTAATGCTTTTTATTTTTAGCATGCACCTAAATTATTTTCATCTAAAAGTTTAGCCTAAATTCTAACTCAGTAAATGACAAACAAAACAGAACATAAGTATTTGTATAATCATTGCAAAGAAACAACCCAGAAGGATTTTAAAAAAAAAAGTACGATGATATTTACTACATCTTTACTTTAAAATAGCCCCCAGATGGAAGCAACCCAAACAGCAAACACTGAAGAATATCATTATATGATTTATCTACTTGGTGGGATATTATACAGTCCTCAAAAATGTGTAATTACCCATGTGTCCATCAACAGATGAATGGATAAAGAAAACGTGGCATGTACATACAATGGGATATTGTTCAGTCTTAAAAGGGAAGGAAATTTCTGACACACGCTACGACATGGATGAAACTTGAAGACATCATGCTAAATGAAATAAGCCAGTCACAAAAGGGCGAACACTGTATGATTTCACTGTAAGTGAATATAATGTGGTAACTAGAGTAGTCACACTCCTACAGACACACAGAAAAAGGGTGGCTGCCAGGAGTGGGGAATGGGGAACGAGTGTTTAATGGGTACGGAGTTCCGGTCTGGGAAGACAAGAAGTTCTAGAGGCGGATGGTGGAGATGGCTGCATAATAAGGTGAATGTCCTTCAGGCCACTGACCAGCACACTTTAAAAATGGTTAAAAGAGTAAATTGTATGTTATATATTTTGTCGCAATAAAAAGCTATAGTTATGAAGACTATATAGAAACATGAAAAATTCTTGTGCTATGTTCAATTTTCAAAAGCATACAAAGGTGTTTGTAAGAGAATTCAATATAATGCTATGCTTAAGAGTTATAATAATGGTGGAGATCGCGGGTGATTTTCCACCGTTGTATAAATGTACTGTAATATACTGCTGCTTTTTATGCTTACACTTATAAAGACACTAAGTATAACACCAAAAGAGCGAAGCTCAGGTGTCTGTAACCACAAAGCTCCCTCACGTACTACTCCTTTCTCCATTCATACAATCCTAAACTTGGGGCACGAAAAAGGTTTATATATGCTTAATATCTGGGGGCTGTGCAATGACCTAACAACTGCTGGGGAGCTCTCGGCACACAGAGAGGATTTAATTTTAATCTAACAGTTTTCCTCTTATCCCCATTTTCAAAGTTTAAGAAGAAAACGGGCCTTACTTGAGCCAATATTTTCTATCAACATAATTTCCTTCTTAGTCATTACTTTTAAGCCACCTTAACTCTTTTGTGGGAGAAGGCTGGGCTCTAAATAAGTAAGTAAATAAAGTTATCATCAAATAAAATTTCTTTTAAAAAGGAGGGTCAGAAAAAGTGAAATGGGAAAAGCATCTGAGCAGGAATTGGAAGAGGAGCTCCAATCATCTGTGCTAGTTAGTGGCGGGGACATGCCAGGGGTGCAAAGCTGCTCACAGACTGCTTCCCATCCGTAAATGGAGAGTCGATTTGCTGCACTCTTTACCACCTTTACTGACAACACTATAAAGATCAAAGGTGACAACGTTTATAAAAATGCTCTGAGGAATGTAACATGCTTTATAAACTAAAAGGTGGTGCCTTATCAAATTTACAATACTAATTTACAATACTAGTTTACAATACTAGTTTACAATACTAATCTACAATACTAATCTACAATACTAATCTGCAATACTAATTTACAATACTCATCTACAATACAACGTTTATAAAAATGCTCTGAGGAATGTAACATGCTTTATAAACTAAAAGGTGGTGCCTTATCAAATTTACAATACTCATTTACAATGCTCATTTACAATACTAATCTACAATACTCATCTACAGTACTCATCTACAATACTCATCTACAATACTCATTTACAATACTCATCTACAATACAACGTTTATAAAAATGCTCTGAGGAATGTAACATGCTTTATAAACTAAAAGGTGGTGCCTTATCAAATTTACAATACTAATTTACAATACTAATTTACAATACTCATTTACAATACTCATTTACAATACTAATTTACAATACTAACTTACAATACTAATTTACAATACTCATCTACAATACAACGTTTATAAAAATGCTCTGAGGAATGTAACATGCTTTATAAACTAAAAGGTGGTGCCTTATCAAATTTACAATACTCATTTACAATGCTCATTTACAATACTAATCTACAATACTCATCTACAATACTCATCTACAATACTCATCTACAATACTCATTTACAATACTAATTTCATTTCTTCTGGGTTGTCATAAGGCACCACATGAAATCGGCCCCCTCATATATGCTTTTGTTTTTCCATTATTACTTCTAACTTCTGTCGTTCTGAGAGCACCGAGTCTCCCCAATCCTCAGAGCTCCCCAGCTCTGCATTTTTGAGACAGAAGGACGGTTCAAGGCATTCTATTTAAGACAAGACATGTCAGAGGCATCCCCCATGGTATGTAGAAAGAGGCCTGCACAAGGAGAGAAAGGTCATATGGAATAAAGGGTTTCCCATAACCCACATGCAGTACTCCCAGGTTTCATCCAACAGCAGGGCTCCTTCAGCACTATTTTAGAATACCAGTGGCTTCTAAACTCTTTAAAGCAGAAATGTTTCCTATCCTTCTGAGGGCAGGAAATCTAGTACAGTGAGGGGCATGTCAGATAGAGCAGCCTTCCAGAGGGTGTCATCTTCCACTACGCCAATATTTACTCAGGTGCTAACCATGCCCTTCCCCTCAAGGCCAGTGATACTCATACTTCCACACAACCCACATTTTCTGAGGAGGGAAACTGAGTTTTTAATTTTAAATACACTAATAAGTCAAATAGGTAATAAACCACCTTTACGACTGTTGTGCAAATACAATAGATCCTGCACATTTGACAACATGACCAATTCCCAAATTCTCAAATGGCACTAATTCCCAGAATTGTCAGACTGCTCTTTTCCTTGCAATCACTAAGTGATACTTTCAAACCTGCTTGGATTATTGCATACAGCTTCACAATTCAGACAGAGTGTTCAATCCCAACTTAATTCCAACTCACAGAGGAATTCTCAAATTTATACAGGGGATCTATGGGTGTAACCAAACAACTAAAAGAGGAACTGTTATTGTTCATAACCTCAGAAGTCGGTGGAGCGTTCAATCTGCCAATGAGCCAGTGACCCCGACAAGATAATGACGGCAAGGAAGGACAATCCACTGGTGCACTTTGATCTTAGGTAAATGTGATAGAGGAAGATCCAAATTCATAAGGTTAAAATTACTGCATTTTAGAAAAAGATTTACAGAAGGATTCCTTCTGATAGCAAGCAGTCAGGGCCTTAACCACTGACTCCCCTTGTATATTTAAAATATAATTTAATTTAAAATATTGTATTTATACTCAGGTTTTCAGGAATCTATCTCCCACATCAAGCTACCCTGCTCAAGGAAACTTTGGCCACAATTTCTCTGAGTTCAAACAATGCTGACATAAAAATAGGCTCTAATTTATTTCACTAAAAAAGAAATTTAATTTTAAAAAAGGTGATTCCAGAATGTGTTTGGCAGGTTCATCTCCTCAACTCACTGGATTTTTTGTTGGTAGTGGAGATGGTAGCACTTTGTTCTGATTTCGTTTGGGGTCTCACTGTTCTGTGTAATTTCTAATGCAAAGCGTATTAGGTGCTTTCACAGCCTGGTTCCATCTTCTGTGACCACTCATGAGTTCTTCCCAGGAAATTCTGGAACAGAGAAAACAGTCTCTAGACACCGGGATCATAACAATGAAGAACATGGGTGTTGGCAGCCACGTTGTGCCACATGGACCAGGGAGCAGAGGATGCTGGTCTGGAACAAAGAACTTGAAGCACTGAAGGAAGCTATGAGATGGGGACAGAGAGAAGGAAAGAGCTTCCCAGGCCCATCCACAGAGTGTTCCAGTCTCTGGCTCCTGGCCTGAAGCCCAGCTGTATCCCTGCAGAGATTTTAGGACACAGCCCAGAATCCTTCCAATAAATTGCCTTTAGTGTATAAACGAGTCCAGTTAGGTCTCTCTAACTTATAACCAGGAGTCCCCTAACTAACAGAGGGCTCTGTGGTCCTTTCTGTTGATTGTTTTGAAGGAGGCAAGCTAGAAACCTGCAGGTGGCAGATGGAACCCAGCCGGGTCTGCAAGTCAGAAAGGCAGGCAGCACCTCAGAACCTGATGCAGCGGCAGGGGTTGAACAGGGTGACTCCAACCTCACACATCCTCAGCAGGCCACCCGAGGGCAACTCCTCTAGTTAACCTACCAAGTAATGCTAGATTAAAAGGGGAGTGAGCTATTCTCTATTCCACACCCTTGCTTTAAAGAGGAATACAGGAGAGGCAGAGCAGCTTTCAGGGTACCGTCAAAAAGCACTGTGCCTGGAGGGCAGAGCTTCCCAGGTTCAGGAACAGCAAACTAAACCCAGAACAACGGGGGCACGGCACCTCTATCCCACCAAGTCAACTCCCAGGCGGAAAGGAAGGAAATCCCAGCTTAAAAACCACAGGGACATCCATCAGACAGAGCATGCTGATGATTTTTTTATACATATATTTGGTAAACAGAGAAGAAGCATCCACTATTTTTACTTGGTTAAAACATGACCCATCATGATAGTCACACAACAGCATAAATGTACTTAATGCCACCGAACTGTACACGTTACAAATAGCTACAATGGTAAATTTTGTTATGTACATTTTTCCACAATTTAAAACAACAAAAAAAACATGATACATCAAGAGTCACAGAGACTGAGCCCCCCACCCTGCGACAAACACCATGCACGGTGTTACCTGAGACAGTCTTGTCAATAACGTGTCCCCTTGCCGTGGGCAACTCAGAACAGAACCGGGGCGACGTGAGTGGCCGTTTGGGTAGGTACAAGAGAGCTGCGGTTTGGGGGAGGTGGGAGCGGGGGCTGCTGAGCCCAGGCAGCCACGTCCTGAAACCAGCAGTGATGAAAAGCCACTCCACAGGCTATCTCCCCTACCTCCTAATACCTGATCAGCATAGTCTCAGCATTACTAATTCCTAAGTATTTCAACATGAACTCCTCAGAAGTCACTGCTGGTTTCCTATCCGCCACAAACAGATGGCAACCCAGAAGAGTCCTGTTCCCATTATGCCGACTTGGCGGGAGGCTCACCTGCCGCCACCTGAAACACCGATCCCTCCCACCTGCACACAGAAGGCTCCCAAACACAACTCAAATCCCGCCCAGATGCCCACTGATCAGCATCCTTAAAAGCATGGGGGGGAGTCTCATTACAACTCCACTAATTAATAAACATAGGGAGGGACCACATCGCATTCTAACATGATTACAGGAGACTCTGCAGCTTTCGTTGCAGTTCCACTCTGCAGCTCAGGCTGGTTCCCGGCCTGATTACACTGGGACGGAATCCAGTTTTCTAATATATCCATATGTATGAGAATCAGAGCAGATCTCATTACATCAAACCTGGAGGAAAACCTCTGGAGATGCTAAAAGTTCAATTTCAGCCACATTAATATATCCTTAAAATTTTACTAACAATGAAACTATCTATCCTGTTTTTATAACTCCAACACAGATTTCTTAGCTGCCATTTTTTAACTTAAATAATCAAACACTAAGAGAACGACAGACTGTTCACAAATTATGCCTAAATTAGAAAACATGAAAGCTGCCTCTGTGCATGGATATGTACATGTGTGTACACACACACACACTGGCAAGGAGGAAGAAAAGGAAAAGTAGATTGTTTACTTCACCAGATTCCAAGCAGAGATGTTCTTTCACGTTTTGTGGACACACCTGACCATCACCAGGGCCTGAACCACTGACTGATCCTTGCCTGCTCAGCAGATCCAACGGGACTCTTTGGAATGCTAAGCCAAGGTTTCCTTTAGCAGAGGCAGCTTAAGTTAACTACAGCTCCACGTTCTCCTGCCACTCTCCAGTGATGAAACCCTTCAGGGGCTCTGCTCCTGCAATAAAGACCAAAATCCTTAAACACGGGATACAAGGCCCAGCACGAAAAGGCATCTCTTTTACCAAGTCCTCTGCATTTCCTCAGGGAAACCATCTCTGACCTTCTGACCAGATCAAATCCCACCTTTATACCCTGCATTTCTCCTTCGTGGTATGAATGAATGAACGAGTTAGCATGTCTTTCAGTGCAAGTAACAGATAATCTCAACGCAGGTTGCCTTAAACAATAGGTAAATGTATTTCACAAAATAAGTCCAAAGGCAGGTGCGTGGTTGGCTCCGAGGAGTTCTCGCTGCTCTTTTCTCGGCTCTGTCCTCTCCCCTGCACCAGCTTCACGTTCAGATTGTAGAAATGTGGCTGTAACAACTCCAGGCACCACATCCAGACAGGACTGTACTCAGAGGAAAAGGACTATCTTTCCTAGTGCTGTCATTTTAAGATTGAGAAGTACTCCAGAACCTCTGGCAGACCAGAACCAGGTCTCTTGCTTATCCCTACAGCAGTCACCGATGGTGAGTGGGACCCGCAGGACTGGCTGAAACAGATCAGGACTTACCCCTGTGCTGGGGATGGATCGCCTTCCCCACAGCACATGCAGACGGGGAGGGTATCTAAACAAAACCCCAATTCCATGACGAAGGGAAGAAAGGATGTTAGAAATGCACTCAACAGGGTCGGCTAGTTATCAATCTGGGATACGTGCTGGTTGTTGCCAAGAGAAAACCCCACTAGCTTCAACCACATGCACCTATAAAACCAGCAGCAGCAGCTTGGACAGAAGGCCACAGGGCAAACAAGGGGGTAAGAGAAGAGATGCAGACTTTCGATCAGCAGGTGCAGACTTAGGTCCCAAGACGTCTGCTCAACAGTTATGTGACCGTGGGCAAACCCCCAACCTCAGCTTTCTCATAAAATAAAAAAATAGGGCTTCCCTGGTGGCGCAGTAGTTGAGAGTCCGCCTGCCAATGCAGGGGACACGGGTTCGTGCCCCGGTCTGGGAAGATCCCACATGCCGCGGAGCGGCTGGGCCCGTGAGCCATGGCCGCTGAGCCTGTGCATCCAGAGCCTGTGCTCTGCAACGGGAGAGGCCACAACAGTGAGAGGCCCACGTACCACCAAAAAAAAAAAAAAAAAAAAAAAAATACATGCTTGACATAATGTGCAAGGTTACTGTGAAGACCAGATAAAACGGTAGATGTGGAAAAAGGCTTTATAAAAACAATGATAACTAAAACTTGTAAAAAGTCACAAGCCACCGAGAAAAACTCCTCCAAAAAAAAAAAAAAGTTGTCTGTCTGGCCAAACTGAAGCAGGTATAATCTACTAATGGATCTCTGCTTTAAAAATTACATTTCTATTGATTTACTTGTGACTTGGTTGGAGGCTTTCCAACATGATCTACCGATTCTCTCTGGGTTGAGGTGGAACAGAACAACTCTACAGAAACTGCCTTAGGGGTCCGTAGGAAGCCAACCCAGGGTCCTCTTCACTTCTGCGTTGACCCCTCCTCCTCAGGCACGCACAGCAGTCATATTCTCACTGCCTTCTAAATCGAAAGGCGGGGGGGGGGGGTGGTTTACAAGTCAGAAAAGGCTAAGAAAACCTAAGTGTTTTCAGTTAGGAGAGGGGAGACGGATTTGAATGCACAAGTAGAAGCCAGTGGTTACCCAGGAGACAGCTCAGCCCAACTCACGTGAACGTGTGTGAGTCGCGATGCCTATAGATAATAAGTGCAGAGGTATCTAAGGCCTCCCTGCTAACGCTATTTCTGTCAGGCAGTGTGGGCATGGAGCCACCCAACATGGCTTGTGTTCTACCTAATCTCCCACCTGCCCGCCCCACCTCTTCATTCATCTGTCTCCACTTACTGTGGGGTAGAGATGGGCAAGCGAGCCACAGAGAGGCTCAAACCCATCTAAAGAGTGAGATATGCGTTCACCTACGCCAACCACATTTTTTTCTCATTAGATACATCCCCCTTCATTTGGGCAATAAAGTTAGAAGACTGGCCGTGCCTAGTACTGTGATTCGAGAGGGTGAAAGCAGTGATATTCTGGGCTCACTTTGATGTCTAGGAACTTAAAACGCTTCCTCACGATGAGCGTGCCTTTCTCTCCGAGACTTAAAAATCAACAACGTATGATTTTCCACTCCAGTCCAGGCAGAAGAACCAGGTAACAGTGTGAGAGCAAAGACATGTTAGGGAATTACAATGCAGGGAAAACGGAGGCAGCAACTGGCAGTCTGGACAGTTTGAGAGGTATTTCTCTGCCCAAGTTCCCTGTGGTCGCACACATGCAGAACAGCGCCACTCCCAAGACACACGCTTCCAAGGGGCAGCTGTGTCTAACAAGACCGATGATCAAGAATATTTTCCGTCTAAATCATGTGTATGTATGAAAGAATTCTGTAAACCATAAAGCTGCCATGTCCCACACCAGTGCAGTGTCTCGAGCTCAGCTTCTCCCCAGAGCACGTTGCCATGTGTGGTCCTGCCTCTTCAAAACCCACCCCATTTAATGCAATGTAGTGCCCTGAGGAAGGACATCAGTGAACCTGGTGGAATCAGAAGTAAGTCTAGAGTTTAGTTAATGACAACGTATCAATGTTAATTTCTTAGTCTTGACAAATGTTCTATAGTTTTGTAGGATAACATTAGAGGAAGCTGGTTCGGAGGAACACTCTGTACCGAGTATCTTTGTACCTTCTGTAAATCCAAAACTATTCTAAGATACGAAGCTTATTTTAAAAAGTTTAAAACACCTGTCTGCTTAAAAAAGGAAAAAAAAAAGAAGGGGAAAAAAACACACTGCATGGGAAAAGACTTTCTAAGCAAACCATCAGAGTAGAAACTACGGAAAAAAAATTGAAAGACTTGACTACATAGAAAATTTAAACTTTTATACATAAAATATGCCATGAACAGAGTTGGAGTTGAAAGGCAACCAAGAAACTGGGAAAATATTTATAATATACATGCAAGAAAAGGGGTTGATATACATAACACAGCAAACTTCATATATTTTTTAATTTTTAAAAAAAGGCCACGTGCCTAGGTACTCCATCTGCTACAACTGCTTTCACACATATCAAATCTGTATGTCCAAACTCCAATTCAGTCCCTTTAAACCACGTTTCTTCCCATTCCACCCACTGCCTCTGACAGCCCCCCACACCTGGGGGCTCTGCTAGAGAAAGCAGAGCTTCAGTGCAGCCTTCCCCACAGCGGCTAACCCTGTTCAATTTGTTGGACCACTCCTAACCAAAGTCTCCTTCTAGAATCTAGGACTCTTTTCTTCTTTATGAGCGCAATATGTCAAGCTTACCTACTTGGTGCCCACAATACTGAAAACAGGTCAAACCACAACCAGAAGTGGGAATCCTGAGAAAAGACTAAGGTGTGTGAAGACCTCGCAGGTCAAAACCAGATTCAAATTTCAGCACCAGCCAATCAGAAAAAAAGGAAGCAGAAAAGCACTCACCACAGGTGGGCAGTCGCCTCCCACCTGGAGCCCCATTTACCTGGATTTCTAGAGACTCACCTATTCAGAGAAAAAGCACCTTCTTAAAATAAAATACAGTTACAACTAACTCAGCAGTTTATATTAGAGCCAACCAATCTTAGTAATTTTTTGGTTGTTGTTATTTCTGTGCTTTTAAATTTAGAAGGGGACCAGAGAATCTGAAGAAAGAATATACTTCTTTCAAGGTGTCTCCATATATGTAGAGTTTATGTCAGTTAGAATTATACTAAGAATTAATATTAGTCATATTATATTAAAATTAAGAAGCAAAAAGAACATTGAAGTTCCATACATAAAACAATATAGAAGTCAAAAGATAAAATATTTTTCACACAGAATAGTGTGACCATGATTAAAACCACTAGATAAAAATTCAGGAGCTAGAAGTTTGCACCCCAGCTGATTACATTCTTCGATTAAGCTTAGGCAGACTTTCTGTTGCCCTACTTACCTGGAGTTTCCTATGCTAAAAGACAGTAGTTCATGTCTTAAAATAACTCTAAGTATTTAAGACAGTACTTAAGGCCAAGTAGACACAAAACGAAGAATAGAATTAAACCCAATCTTAATTTCTTGAAGCTCATTCATGATCTAATTTGTGAATAACTCCAGACTCCCCAGCAGGCTTCCTTCCTCAGACATCTCACCTTGGGTCCACCTTACTGCTCATTAGCACCAAAGGAGGTTTAACTTAAACCAATTGTGCTCGTCATTAACCATCTAGTAAAAGGTTTGAAGCAACTGGCTTATATTGACCTCCGGTGATTATTGGTATAGTTCACGTGACAGTGCCTACCTCTCTCCCACAAGTTTCAGCTGTCTTACATACACCAGAGAAATAGCTCAATTCCCCAAAGCCAAATACACGCACATCCTTCCATGTCACATGAAAGAGAAAAACTTCACCATCTGAACACGGGTGAAGGACGGCCAAGGAGATTCCATTTCTATGACCATTAATCAGCAGAGATCACTGTTGTTTGCAAATCACAGACAGCAAAGAAAGGGAAGACAATGGGATATCCCAAGGCTCTCAGAATTAAAAACAATACACCATTTCTGAACCATGGGTTAATCCTGAGACTTCTCTACTTATTTACAATAAACTTATTACATTAAATTCATAGGAGGCTGATGTCAAAGCACCTCATAAACATTATTGCTCCTATGAATACCTCTGTGAAGAAAAGCATTTGTAGCCTAGGAGGGACCTACAATGGTACTTAATGTTTCTCTATCCCATTTCTTGCACATAAATACACATAAGTACAAGTCCTATTCACTGTACTGTATCACGAAATTTTTCAAAACAACGTTAATTAGTTGATCAAAAACTTAAATAAATCTATTCCATACAGCAATGTAATTGTGCAGCTTGTTAATGGTCCAGAAAAGATTCGGTGCTGATTAGTTAAATTAAAGGTTGACATAATTAGATAAAACTGAATTATGGTGATAACTTGTGGACTTCATATATCAGCACTTTGCTCTCCACTGATAACAGAGACCTGGCTGTCGTAGCTGTAAGAATGGTGAGGAGGAAGCAGATGCAAAATCAAACACAAACAGGACGCCATAAATCCACAAAGGCTGGGAAGTGATGCTCCAGTTAGCTATGACGGATGGATTGTGGGCGGGACCCCGATCCCACGCTACTTAATTTATCCCCAAGTCCCTCAAAATCAAAGCTGGGTGAGGAGACAGAACAATGTGTGTGCCACTTTCATTCTCACTCTATCACAGTATTAAAAATTACTACTGTTGGAATAAAATAAGCAAACTGTGAGCTTTCTTTTACTGAGTTGCTGTATTTTATTCCAGGCATTTCAAATACTACAGAATTTATTTCATCATTCAGATATCAGAAAATTCTGAAAAGTTAACTTCCTACAAAGGAAACACAGACTGGGATTCTCATTTCCTGGGAAAAGACGGCAAGCACAAAAACAAAAAGGGTTCCAACTATTTGTAGGCACTGGAAAATGTGACCTGGGTTTAGCCACATTCATCCACCTAGCTGTCCCCATGATCCAACCTCCTTACACTTCTTTCTTTCAGGTAAGTTAAATCCAGGAATGACTTTTTGAAGGCATTCTTGTGTAATATGACAGATGTTAATACATATACTTCCTGATGATTTAACACAGCAGTAACTATGGCCACCCGAAATGTCAGCTCTGGTGTCCAGGGTTTTCATCCACAGCATCAGGCTAACTTCTTATCACGCATGTTTTGATATTCTAACCACTGGAGCTGAATTTGTCCATCTGGGTTGTGGCTAAGAGGACTGTCTGAAGCTTAGAAACTGATTTACATGTGAAGATAATCCTGTATATTCTCAGCACATGATAACATCACTACTGATCAGCTTTTCTGGAATATTAAAACTGTCCCAGTACTAACCGGCCTGTCCTCATGGAGGACCTCTGGCACTCTGACACAATGCCATGTGTTTCCCCAGGACAGTATCATATACTCTTAAAAGCCAAAGATGAAGGAAAGGTTCATAGGGGGCCAACAACATGGTACTCAAAGGATGTTCTACACAAGACTCTTCATTTCTCTTGCCAGAGACTGAAAATTACACACACACACACACACACACACACACCAGGTGTAACTGCCTCCAAAATTTAAACTAATCTTCCCTTGCTGATTGCAAGAAACTGGTCAAAGAAACATTCAGTTAGGATGAAAAAGTTCTGAACCCAGTGATATTTGTCTCTATCAAAGGAGAATTTGAAAACACTGAGCAACAGTTTTAGAAAGTAGATACCAAAGAGCCTGTAGAACCAAGTGTCCCACACAGTAACTAGCTTGGGATCAACAGGTGAGACTTAAGAGGAAAGGGTGAGACTGTCATAAAAATTATTCACGAAAAAGGCCAACTTCTTAGCCTTAACCAGACACGAACAGATCTGATACAAGAAAAACTATAACCCAGTGGTTCTACTATGCCCATTCCAAACTGGGAGAAAATGTCCAAGTATTAAGACTACCAAAAAAAGACATAGCAGAAATAATTGTAACAACATAATAATTTATATTATGCATTTCCAAATCCTTTCACATCCATTAAGGTCTAAATTAAGTCTTCAATTTTTAAAAAGTGAGAAACTGTAAATCTTAAGTTGTAGTGTGTGTTATCTTTCTCAAAGCTCTTTCACATCCATTTTGACTCTAATTGTGCTTTTGATTAGAAATAATACCAGTGAGAAAGATGTTCAAGTGAGTCTGTATTATCTGCACAGCACCTCTGCACAACTACAGAATAATTTTCTACACTCTACAGCCTACTACGCCATTACTAGGAGGCTTTCCATAAACACTACTTTTCCATTCTATTCTTAAAATACTTTCTCTCAAAGGTGAGTATCCTTGTCACCACATAAGCGCAAAGACTTCTATTTCTACTTACTGACATCAGAGAAATATATTTGATTCTGAATTAACCACATTTAAAGGGAAAATGGCATAATTTTTACAATCCAAGAATAATCCAAAATTTTAATTTTGACCCATTTTCTATGAAAGCCAGAAATCAAATAGAGTTGACCCACTGGTATAGGTCCTAACATGCCCAAAACAGAAGTTAAAAGGAAAAGAAAGCCCAAGTTTATCAGAGTGTGTAGTAATTTATGGAGATGCAGTAATTAATTCAATGTTTATGAGCAAAGAATGTATTTAATTTTAACTGAATGTGTAGTGGGCATCTATCGCCTTGTCTTCCTGGAATGTCTTCCCTTTCTTTAGTTAAAAGCACCCCAACTCACCTTGTGATTCCTCCATTCTATATCTTTGTGGGACTGTCAACTGAGAGCAATCCTACACACACACACACACACACACACACACACACACACACACTCACTCACACACACTCACACACACACATACAGCCAAAGGGCAAACTACCTAACAAGGCCAATCATAGTCTCTCCCCAGGAAAACTAAATCTTTCAACACAAGAATGAAATCAGTGGGTGCTGTCTTCAAGACCACGGCACCTGAAACAGACTGCCCATTAGGCGGTTCCTGAAGCCTAGCTCCTCGAAGGTCTGATTCTTGGCCTGCAAAGCCTAGTCATTCAGCATTTTCTATGCCTATATTATATGTAATTGCTATGCCTACAGTTCTGTAACCTCTCTTTTTCACTCAATAATATATAATGGGCCTCCTTCCAGATTGGTTAATATAGAGTTATATCATTATTTTCAATGGCTGTATGCAAAGAAGGTACCCTAATCTATTTAATCAATTCCTTACTTAAGGTTATTTACTAAATAACCGTATACAGTAAATAGTTCTTTACTGTATACATATACCTTTGCTAACTTTTCCTACTATTTTTTAGGATAAGCTCCTAAATGTGGGCTTGCTGGGTTAAAGGTTATGCAAATTTTACGTTTTGACACATAATAGTAGCTATTTAGAATAAGTGTATTGGACTTCCCTGGTGGCGTAGTGGTTAGGAATCTGCCTGCCAATGCAGGGGACATGGGTTCTATCCCTGCTCCGGGAAGATCCCACATGCCATGGAGCAACTAAGCTCGCGAGCCACAACTACTAAGCCTGTGCCCTAGAGCCCGCGAGCCACAACTACTGAAGCCCACGCGCTCTAGGGCCCGCAGGCCGCAACTACTGAGACCCGCGCACCTGGAGCCCGTGCTCCACAACAAGAGGGGCCACCATAATGAGAGTCCCGCACGGCTCAATGAAGAGTGGTCCCTGCTCACCGCCAACTAGAGAGAGCCCACATGCAGCAACGAAGACCCAACACAGCCAAATTAAAAAAATTTTTTTTAAAGATTAGAATAAGTGCATCAATTTACACCTCTACTGAGACCAAAGTGTATACATGTCCCTTCATCTTCACCAGCACTGGGAATTACTATCATCCTTATTCCCACTCCAAATTAGGAAATGCCCAAATATTAAGACTACCAAGAGAATGGATACCCAAAGTAATCATAATAACATAATACTTTATATCAAGCTTTACCAAATTGTTTCACATCTAGTAAGGTCTAAATTGAGTTTAAATTACATTGTCAATATAATCATTGAAATATGGTGTCTTAGTTGGCTCAGGCTGCCATTAAAAAATACCACAGTCTGGGGTGGCTTAAACAACAGAAATTTATTTCTCACCATTCTGGAGGCTGAAAACTCCAAGATTAAGATGGCAACAAGGCAGATTTCTTTTGTGACCTCTCATCTTGGCTTGTAAGTGGTTGCCATCTAGCTATGTGCTCACATGACCCCTTCTTTGTGCATGGTGAGGGGCGGGGAGGGAAGTGATTTGGAAGGGGTTGGAGAGCTCTCTGTTGTCTGTCTCTTCTGATGAGGGTACTAATCCCATCATGAAGGCTCCACCCTACCCCTAATTACCTCCCTAAGGCCCCATCTCCAAATACCAACACACTGGGGGATAGGGCTTCAACATAAGAATTTGGGGGAGAGACATTCGGTTCATAACAAATGGTATCTTATTTTTGCTTTTAATTTCATTTCTTCAATTACTAGTAAAGTTGAATATTTTAATATATTTATTGGTCATTTACTTTCTCTTTTATTTTTCTTTTAAAAATGGTCTGTTCTGATTCCAAACCTGGAACAGGAAGGCTACAGGATGAGCCTGGAACATCTTGTCACACCAGAAAGCAAGGAAGCTACTACAGGCTACTAGAGCTGTGTCATAAGGACTCAGAGCCAAACTGAATAAGTCTATCTGCCCAAAGATATGGCAATTTGAGCATCAAAAGGACAATAACTGAAATGGACTGAAACGCATCATATATGCTAAAACAGAGAAGTTCATAAAGATCCTCAAAAAGAAAAAAAAAAAGGAAAGAAAAGACCCTAGCTCCATTACCATTGGAAGATGGCAGGGAACCAACTCATGATTTTGGAGAGTGGCAAATAAAGGGAAATAATCAAACATTCCTACACAATGTATGTATACCTCAGGGTGAGTCCTTCATGCTCTTCCATACAGCAAAATATACCACCATTATAACATTAGCTGAGGAAAAAAACATCATCTGCATCAGCTGCAAATTTCAGAAAGATGTACCATATGTCACTATCCACGTGGAAGGGAAATTAAAGGACCCAGAAAGGATATAACATACATATTAGTTTCATCCCCCATGGTTCCCATATTTTTAAAAGGTACTGTGCATTCTGTTGGTGGGAATGTAAATTGATACAGCCACTATGGAGAACAGTATGGAGGTTCCTTAAAAAACTAAAAATAGAATTACCATATGACCCAGCAATCCCACTACTGGGCATATACCCAGAGAAAACCTTAATTCAGAAAGACACATGCACCCCAATATTCATTGCAGCACTATTTACAATAGCCAGGACATGGAAGCAACCTAAGAGTCCATCAACAGACGAATGGATAAAGAAGATGTGGTACATATATACAATGGAATATTACTCAGCCATAAAAAGGAACGAAATTGGGTCATTTGTAGAGATGTGGATGGACCTAGAGACTGTCATACAGAGTGAAGTAAGTCAGAAAGAGAAAAACAAATATCGTATATTAAGACATACATGGGAAGCTAGAAAAATGGTACAGATGAACCAGTTTGCAAGGCAGAAATAGAGACAGAGATGTAGAGAACAAACGTATGGACACCAAGGGGGGAAAGTTGGGGCGGGTGGGGGCGGGGGATGAATTGGGAGACTGGGGTTGACATATATACACTGATATGTATAAAATAGATAACTAATAAGAACCTGCTGTATAAAAAATAAATAAAATTTTTAAAAAGGTACTGTGCATTAAAAAATAAAATTAAATAAAATTTTAAAACAGCTAATTTGATTTTCTGTTTTAATTAAACAAATCATAGTTAAATAATTTCCAGTGAGAGCTCTTGATCATCATGAGATTACCTCAGTTGCTAACACTTAGTATGTTAAAATTTAGAACCTTTATAAACAAAATGTAATGTATACATACAATGGAATATGATTCAGCCTTAAAAAGGAAGCAAATTCTGAAACATGCTACAAAATGGATGAACCTTGAAAACATGCAAAGTGAAATAAGCCAGTGACAAAAGGACAAATACTGTATGATCCCACTTATATGAGGGACCTAAAGTAGTCAAATTCATGGAGACAGAAAGTAGAAAGCAGAAAGGTGGTGGTTAGGAGTGTGGGGGGGGGAGGAGGACAGAATGGGAAGTTATTGTTTAATGGATACAAAGTTTCAGTTCAGGAACATGAAAAGGTTCTGGAGATGGATGGTGGTGACGGTTGCATAACAATGTGAATGCACTTAATGTCACTGAACTGTACACTTAAAAATGGTTAACATGGTAAATTTTACGTTATGTATATTTTATCATAAAAAACTTAGTATTTTAATATGTTAAAATTTAGTTGACTAAATTAACATTATCCTAACCAAACTAAAAGAAATTCGACATTTCAATTACATATTCCCTGCAGTCTCACTAAGGAGAGATGTACAATTTGGGAAAAGCTTTTGGTAATACTGAAAATACTTCACAGGGCAGGAACCAATAGAAACCAATGCAATAATTAAATCAAGACATTTCATAACAGAAGTTTTACTCAATTTTTTTTTTTTTTTTTTTTTTTTGCCATATGCAGGCCTCTCACTGTTGTGGCCTCTCCCGTTGCAGAGCACAGACTCCGGACACGCAGGCTCAGTGGCCATGGCTCATGGGCCCAGCCGCTCCACGGCATGTGGGATCTTCCCAGACCGGGGCACGAACCCGTGTCCCCTGCATCAACAGGCGGACTCTCAACCACTGCGCCACCAGAGAAGCCCTTACTCAATTTTTTAATGCATTTGATGAATCACATGCATAGTTGGGTCACTCAATCTATCTTCAATCTTTATCCATCCACAGAAGAGAACAGGAAAGAGATCATTGATACTGTAAATGCAGTGAAACAGATGAAGAACAATGTCCTAGCTTAGTCCTGCACATGGAAAGCACTGAAGGAAGGCTGCTGTCTCTTTATTGTTCTTTCATCACTGGGGATCTCAGCATCAATGTTGGATGGTTCAATATAAAACAGGTTTCATGAACCACATATCCTTTTATGCCTGAAAAAAGTTTTTTTCCATGCAGGGTTTTGGTGGGGAAAATGTAAATAATCAAACTACCACTCATATAGCTCCATATGAAAACTTGAAAGTTCAATATGATACACACATCTTTTCTAAATGAAAAGTTGGTTTTAAAATAAACAGTAGTAAATACATTACTATTTCTCGGGCACAGGAAGTTAACTTGGGCTTTCTATTCTTTGCCCATGTCATAAAGCTTCACTGTGTTAAAAAAATTTTCCCTATATGATCCCTCTAACTCAGTACTACATACTTCCAACTCTAGAGGTCAACAATACCTCCCCCATCACAGGAAAACACTGCTACTTTCACAGCCCTTACTAAAATAGAGCACTTAAAATTCTCCAAAGAAATTCACATCCTCTAGCAACTCTCTCACACAAATTAAGTCCTATGCTTAAACACTAGATTTAGCTATTCACAATTTATTCATATACTCATTTCCACAACAGTAAACTATCAAGAAATAGAAAGGGACGGCTGAGTTCCTCCCAATCTGAGCGTGGCTATCATTGTACAATGTTGAGATCAGCTTCCAAACTGCCCCACCGGATCACCAGGAGTCCAGGCAGTTGCCTCTGGTTTGCGGCGTGGCTATGTGCAAGGAGCCCTGTCACTTTCCATCCATCACAAACCCAAATCCCAGCAATCAGTGCTGCAGGGCCTGGGGATGAGCATCCTCCAGGACCATAGCACCATTCCCTGTGGCCTTGCCTGCAAGAACTAAACTCCAAGAAATGCAAACCTGAGACACAGACAGAGAGGCACAAAGAAAGGGACTCCCAAATGTTTTTTTACATTCTTCAAAACTTTAGAAATAAATTATTTTCCCTGTGCTTTTTTAAGAATCTGCCTACTGGGTATCCTTAAGGTGCTGCTAAACTACTGCAAAATACAAAGAGGAGGACAATCCCCAAATAGAGAAATCCAGGGCAGAGCTCCCTGTAAGGGGAGCTGACTGTCCACCAGGGGAGAAGTGTTAGAAGACTTTCTGATCACCATGGCAATTTAGCAGGTAAGTCACATCCATCCCCGACAGAACTGTGTCACCCTTATTTCCTTCCACAAAGCTAGATGAACCTCACCTTTCTAACCTTAAAGTGGTGTGACAAGAAAAAGTAGACACCTCTCCCTACTAATTGCCCGAGCCGGTCAAACTTCAGACGCAGCATCATGCACTTTGTTTTTAAGCAGAGAGAAAAGAGGAAGGGTTGGCATTCTGAGCGGAATCCCCGTGATTTGCCAGAGGAAACAGCACAGACCAAACAGCAGAAGCGCCAGCATTTCCATGCAGCTGCCACGACAGGTGACCGGGCCGCTTTGCAGACACCCCGCTCGGTCGGGGGTAACACGGAGGTGGGGCGGCAGGAAGGCCAAGCGGGAGGGGGACAGCCTGGAGGACGAGAAGGTGGGCAGAGGCCGGGAGGGAAATCCACTCCATCCAGACGCCGGGGAGGAAGAGGAGGAGCACAGTTTCCCCCGGGAAACCGTTTTTTCTGTCTCCACAATTAAGGTGGTTTTCTGTCTCCACAATTAAGGCGTTTTCTGTCTCCACAATTAAGGGAAAAAAATGGCTCCAAGCCAAACGCCTCCTGATTTACACACAGACACACATACACTCACGCGCGCGCGCGCACACCAAGCTCCTCTATCGCCCCATTTTCTTAGACACTGAAACAAAAGACTAAAACCGCTAAACGGCAGCGAGCGCCGCCCGGAGCCGGGTGTCGGCCACCGTCTCCCCACCGCGCCCTCGGGAAAGCCCACCCGAGGGGGCCGCCCGCCGCCCCCCGCCCAAGCCCCGGCCGGGGGCCGCCCGACGCACCCCCGCCCGTGCCCGGCAGAGGGGCCTGGCCGGGGCTGGGGGGCTCGAGCGCCCGCCCCGAGGGGACAGGCGCCCGGCCCGGCTCCGGAGGGCGCTCCGCCCGGCGGTCGGGCCCGCCACCTCCTCCACGGGAGGGCGGCAGCGCCCGGGCCGGGACGGCGGTGACAAGAGCCCAGCTCCCGCCTCACCTTCGGGCGCCGGTGGCGGCGGCCCCGCGCTCCTCCGCGCCTCTCTGCCTCCGCCTCCAGCAGCCCCACGCCGCCGCCGCCGCCGCCGCCGCCGCCGCCTCCCCCAGTGTCTCCGCGGAGTCTCCGCCTCCCTCAGCCGCCGCCGCCGCCGCTGGGCCCGGCTGTGCGCCACGTGATCGCACCACGTGACCCGGCGCGGCTGGCAGGCGCCTCCCCAGCCAGCCTCGCGCCCTCGCGCCCCCGGGGACCCGCGTCCCGTCCGTTGACGCCCGCTGGCTCCGTACTGGGGTCGCGGCCCCCGCCACCCTCGCCTCGCGCTCTGCCGCGGCCCGAGCTGCTGACGCGCTCGTCACCTGCTTGCTGCCACGCGCGAAACCGCCAACTAAACAGACCCTCCAGCCACTGCACACTCGCGAGCACTCCCTCAAAGCGCACACACAACCGCCGAACACCCACTCGCGCGCCCACCGGTTCTCACGCACGTGTCACACACGCGCACCCCGCAGTCTTCGTCCCTCGGGGCAACTACACAGCCTGGACAACAGTGAAAACAGTAACTAGTCCAGTCTGAACCCCACCCCCTTGAGGAATCCTTCCTACCCGGTAATGTAACGATTTGTGTGCGGTCCGAACATAATTTGAGCCGGAAGTGGATATCACACTCTTGAAGTTGAAAGTCTGTAGAAAGCGCACGTTGCTTGTAGTGTGAACCACCGTATGTCTGCATGAAGACAGTCACTGAAGTGTCTTTGATGGTGATGATCTGATCTCAGATATATCGTATCTTTTTCAGTTGATCTTATGGGGAAAGGACTGGATAGCGTCATTTTAACTCACACAGAGGAACAAGAATTCACAGCCTTTTTCCCCCCATTAAATTGATGTCCTTCTAGGAATGGAAACTTTATGCCTCCGTCCTTCATTTTCCATCACGTACACAGAAATGACACTGCTGATTGTGTGTCTGTTTATGTATGTGTATTTTTAAAAAAATAGACAAGAGCAGCATCCTTTCTTTCTTGATTTGAGGCATAACATGCCCTATATATTTAAGTATAGCAGCTAATCTTTGCAAGTGTTCCGCACTTTTTTCTGTTTTGCCTATTTGCCAAAATTTTCACATCAGCTTCGGCTTCAGAGTTAAGAATTCTGGCTTCCGTGAATTTCTGGTTGTCAGAAAGAAAATAAAAGAGTTGGACTAGAGTCTTTAAATCCTGAAATTACATACCTACAATTTCACAAATGTTGGCAAGTGCTGCCTAGATTGTTTTAATTTTTAAAAAGTTTTTAAACGATAATATTTGCCTCATTAACATATGCACATAAGTATAATGTGTTCAAGAGAAGTATTAATATGAGCATTATTAATCGCATTTTATAACATCTCTAAAATTAATTTTGACACCTTTCAGAAGTAAAACTACATTCAAGTCTTAGACTACCTTAACCATAAAAGATAATCCTCCCTCATTGCAATGTAATGAGTATTTTGCTTCAACTGCATTAACTGGGGTCAGCAATCAGGACCTGGAGCAAATTTTGAAAAATCTGACCCTGACTGTTAGACCTTAAATAGTTAGTAAACTGATGAAAGATGAAAATATGCAGTTGAAGAACTTTTCTTTTCTTTTTTTTTTTTTTTGCGGTACGCAGGCCTCTCACTGTTGTGGCCTCTCCCGTTGCGGAGCAACAGGCTCCGGACGCGCAGGCTCAGCGGCCATGGCTCACGGGCACAGCCGCTCCACGGCATGTGGGATCCTCCTGGACTGGGGCACGAACCCGTGTCCCCTGCATCGGCAGGCGGACTCTCAACCACTGTGCCACCAGGGAAGCCCTGAAGAACTTTTCTTGACCTAACAAATGCAATGGATATAACAGCCTAAAAATGATTTAACAAATACCATTAAGACTGAACAATGTGGGTGTTCTTTCTTCTGCAAAATGAAAAAAATATTAAATTTGAAACCACTCTTCTCCTAATACCATAATTTTCCTTATGGCTCACATGTGCAAACTCTCTTTTATTCAAGCACTGTTTGGCACAAATGCAGCCAACTCTCAGCAAAACTGCAAAGGCTCTCGGGTCTGTCTTCCACCTCTGCAGTTTCCCACAGCGTGAGCGGTGGTGTGAATGGTCTCCGAAGCAACTATCTTCATTGAAGTCCTGCTTCTACCACTTAGGAACAAGTGATAACAAGAACAACATACCTAACACCACTTCTTCTTTTTCTTTTTTGTCTTTTTTTTTTTTTTTTTTTGCGGTACGCGGGCCTCTCACTGTTGTGGCCTTTCCCGTTGCGGAGCACAGGCTCTGGACGCGCAGGCTCAGCGGCCATGGCTCACGGGCCCAGCCCTCTGCGGCATGTGGGATCTTCTCGGACCGGGGCACGAACCCGTGTCCCCTGCATCGGCAGGCGGACTCTCAACCACTGTGCCACCAGGGAAGCCCCTAACACCACTTCTTTAACAGTACATTCAAATAACAATATCTACCTCACAGGGCTGCTGAAAGAATTAAATAAAATAATTTATGTAAAGCACTGAGTATAGTGCCTGACACATAATAGGTACTCAACCAAAAATAAGAGCTCCAGTGTATTAAATGCTTGCCACGAGCCAAATGCTGTGCCTTGCTGGTTCTTATTTTTACTATTCTTTCTGTTCCCTGTTACTCAGGGTGGGTGCCCTTCATCCCCTGCCGTACCTCCACCAACCCCTTCCCTATTCCCTCTCTCTGCCTTTTCAGAAGGAAAATGGTTTCCTTAAGCCATTTTAACTTGAAGGCTCATTTACAGAAATCTATTGAATCAGTTGTGAATCAGCATTTTAAGCTTAAAAAAAACCCTTTCAAATTATGAAATAAAAATTGACTATAATTTAGAAATCTGAGGCAGCTGGGGGCCATTAAGAAGGAGATTTGGCAATGCGGACCCTACCACTGGCCTTTGAAACCCCCTGGTCCAACAATTCTAATTTTGTTGTGCTTAAAGTACATCGTTGTCTTGGGCAAACTTTTTTTTTTTTTCTAGTGAGGTCCTAAAACTGCCTCACTCTTGAAGGAGGAGGCGTGAGTGGAGAGCAGCGCCCCCCCACACACACAGCTTCTTCCAGGCTCAGTGTCAGGGCCATGACAGGCCAGCCACAGCCAGGAGGCCTCGGAGGTGAAGGTGCCAAGAGCGCAGAGAAGATGGAATCGTGGCCTCACCTGGGGCTGGCCAGGGGCAGCTGCACGCACAGCCGGGGCGGGGCTGGAACCAGCTTGGTCTCAAACCTCACAAGGTTGGCTGCCCTCCAGGAAGCTGCTGGGGATGACAGTCGTGGAGCTGAGAGCCGAGGGCTGTCGGTTGGGACTGAAGATGATCAGGGTGTAAGTCTGGTAGCCAAAACATAATACAGCAGAAACGACTTTACTCCAATATCAAATGCCTTAAACACTTGCGTCTCAGCTGTTACTCTGTTGTATATAACCTGTTTGTTATATCTTCTTTTTGTCTTTGCTTTAGCCACCACATGGAGGAACTAGTTGGAACTTGGGAAGAACAGACATCATCACAAGGCCCAGGGTTATCATCCGTACCATCACTTGGTGACTGGGTGAGCTTGGACACATACTCCGCCTCTCCGATCTTCACTGCTCAGCCTGTAAAAGGGGGAGGGGGTGTTGGTCCCTGATCCTTCCCCACTCTAAAACTCTATGACTCTTTCAATGAGATTTGTTAATAGAGAGAAATGCATAGGACCCTTTCCTAACCTGTGGCTTCTCTATAGTTTGGAATATTCATAACAACCCACTGTCAGGAATATTTCATTTAACTTGGCCGTGCTAAGTGAAGGACAGGATGAACTGCCAGGGGGTGGGGCTTGGCTGCACGCAATTGTAGACCTCAGTGGACTTGTTAAAGTATAAAGTGCCAAAATGAGTTTGCAAAGCGTAGACCTCCCCCCTAACATTTAGTTTCTCCATGTCAAATTCACCCAATTTACATTTCTTAAGCTAGGAAAGCTGTAGAAGAAGAAAGAAAGAGCATTTTAAAATCAAATTTCTGTCTCTACCCCATCCTCTCCTTTTCTGTCCCTCCTCCCTCACTCACCCTTTTCTTCCCTTGACCATGAATCCAAAATATACTTGGTCACCAGTATGAGGTCACGAACAGGACCAATGTTCAAGTATTTCTCCATTTTGCAGGCATCTACCATAAATTTTCTGAGGCTATAAGTACAGCAAACACGGTTGGACCAACCACCGTTCTCCCCTCTTGCTTGCTAACAAACCCCAGTGTGTTAAGCTGTCCACGTCCTCCACTGACCAGTGCTCCCGGAAGCCTGGCCACTGCCCACCCCCATCCGGGTCTCAGCCACCGGTTCTCACAGTGGATCCCAGGCCAGCCACAGCAGCACCTGGGAATTGTTAGAAACACACATTCTTAGCCTCCACCTCAAACTTTCTGATGGAAACCCTCATGTTGGGGGCTGAGCATCCTGTGTTTTAACACACTCCACAGGTGATTCTGACCCACACAGAAGAATCACTGGTATAAACCAATCTTGACAATTCTATTCTCTTTTCTTAGAAATAGGCAAGTGATCCTGTTCTGGCCAATTAAACCCGAGTGATAGTCTGCAAGGGAAGCCTTTTGAAAACAGCTTTTTAGCTCCTAAAAAAAATATGAGGACATTTTCCCAGGCAAGTTGTGGGTCTGATTTCTTAATAATACTAAGATGTCGTTTGCATTTTCACTCGCATTCCCTCATGAATATACATTGGTCTTATCCAGAGGTTACATGCTGTGCAATATCACAACAGATTGGGTGCAGAAGTAGATATGAGAACCCACTTGTTCTCTATTAAGAAAGACATTACAGGACTTCCCTGGTGGTGCAGTGGTTAAGAATCCGCCTGCCAGTGCAGGGGACATGGGTTCGATAAACTAATAAATATTTTTTAAAGTTTCTCAGTTTTAATTTATAAAATGGTAAACATCGATAGATATAACCCATATAATTATATTTTAAAAGCTCTTTGGGGCCCTTAATTCTTAAGAATGTAAAGGCTGAAGTCCTGAGAAAGTCCGAAGGCTGCTCCTTTGGGCGAGGATGCAGTGTCTGGGGCTGCTGCTGCCATCTTGTGACCACCAGAGGCGTCAGCTCACACAGCCAGGACAGCAGGGTAGCGAGAACTGGTCTATGAGGCCACTTTGACCCTCTGAAGACCCAACCCTGGTGTGTATTCTACAGTCTTTCACTATCTTAAACTTCCTGTTCTCTGAGATGATAAATCCCCTTCTTGCTTAAGCAGTTTTAGGTTGGGTTTCCTCTTGCTAGCTGAAAAATCTTCCCAACCATTGTAATTTACATTTAGCTCTGAGGACCTCAGTGACGTTTACATCCATTTTGCTTATGTTTCCATAAACAAATCAGTGGCATTACTTACAAAATGAAGACAGTGAAGCCCCGAGACAAAAATTGAATAGAGAATAAAATGTGATAAAGTTGTCATTCATGAAAGTTAACGGAAATTATCAGCACTCTATATAGCCAAATCAGTGAAAATATACTAGAACCCACACACATTTAGGAAAATAAATCTCTGATTAAGACCATGTATTAAACCATTACAGTCTCTGTGTTGTAAAATCGATAACTTCTATGTAAATGCTAGCCATTTTCAGTTTAGCTCCGTAAAAGCTTAGATTTTGTAACTGATAATTCTGAGAATCAGAGACTCTGATGAAAGTAATGTTTACCAATAAGACCAATGAATACAAATATGAAGTCATACCTATATAATTAAGCATTGCTCCAAAGAGAATCACTTATTAGATACTCAATAATTTTTGTTATATAAAAAAAATTAGAAGGAGAGAAGCTCTGAAAGATTTAAGTATTTATGTACTGTTTAAGTACCAGGCTACAAAAGAGATGCATCCCAGCAACATTACATTGAAATAGGCAAGTGATCCCCATTGCTCACAGTGAAGTAACCTTACTCACACCTGAAAAATAATGCAAGAGTTTGGGATAGTGTCGCAGAGGGGGCTAGTTGTCTACCCTAAGATAAGGCTGTAACTAGGAAGTCTCTGCCTGGCCAGGGACAACATTTCCCAGAACCCCTCTCTACCTAATTGGGGCCATATGACTGCTGCTTGCCAATGGAATGTGAGAAGAAGTAACATGTGTCACTTCTGGCCACAGCAGTTAAGAAATGGGTGTGCTTCTCCACCCTAACTCTTGCCCTGGCTGCCAGCTCAACACAAAGAACTTGAGGCCCCAGGAAACAAAGCCACCAGATGGAAAGGGCCTGGATTTCTGAATCACTCATGATGGAGAGCTGACTGCCAACAAGAAATACCTACGTGGGACTGCTAAAGGAGTACAAAATAAATTTCATTTTGTTAAGCTTCTGAAAACTGCAGCTAATGTTAACATAGATGCTCAGCTATCTTGAACTGTTGAAGCTCTAAGTAGACATCAGAAAATTTTTTTACTTTAGGAGGAAAAAGAGCAAGTCTCATGGTTTACTATTGTATCCCCATCTCCAGTGCCTAGAGTGGTAGCAGGTAGTGATTAAATATGTGATGATTAAATGAATGAATGAATGAACAAATTGATGGGTGGATGATGCATGAATAAATTGTGTTCATGTGAAAACTGTAATAGTTTGGAAAAAAATAACACTAAGTATTTGTGGGAAATGTTCACGTTAACTAGTATTTATTTCTGGATATTTTGAGTAAAGGAATAACTGGAGGTATTAAAGAATAAATAGACTGGGCAACCACTTGGCAGGGGTGTGAGATGTGATGGAGAAGGTTCAGCTTGGAAAGGTGATTGGACGATGAGTTTTATCTTGCTATTCTCTGATCTTTTAAATGAGTGATTAGATATATTAGTTAAAGATTCTGTATTTATCTGTTTTAATATGAGTACTATTTTAAGTCTTTTAATTATTATTTTAAGAAGTAAAAGTATACGAGATGAGAAATCATTATAAATTAAGTACATATAATTATAGGCAAGCTACCCTACAGGAAATCATCAGCTTCTGGAGTTCTGACCTTGCAATCCTAAACACATACAGTGACAATTATGAATATCAACTGGTATGATAGTAAGAAAAATGTTTGGTTTTGATATTAGTTTTAAGAAAAACTTTAACCTTTTTTTTTTTTTTTTTTTTTTGGCCGTGTTGCACGGCTTGCAGGATCTCAGTTCCCCGACCAGGGGTTGAACCCTGGCCATGGACAGTGAAAGCCCAGAATCCTAACCACTAGGTCACCAGGGGCCCCCCAAAAAACTTAAATCTTATATGAAAATTTTTAAAGGATGAGAGAAAAAAGATATACATTTTTAAAAAATATTTATTTAGGCTGCGAAGGGTCTTAGTTGCGGCACACTGGATCTTCATTGCAGCATGTGGGATCTTTAGTTGCGGCATGTGGGCTTCTTAGTTGCGGCATGTGGACTCTTAGTTGCAGCATGCATGCGGGATCTAGTTCCCCGACCAGGGATCGAACCCAGGCCCCCTGCATTGGGAGCGTGGAGGCTTACCCACTGGACCACCAGGGAAGTCCTGAGAAAATATGCATTGACATTCATTTCTCTAAAGAAGAATTCTAAATATTAATTTTATTTGTCTTAATAAGGTTGAAAGATGGAATAGGTAGTTGGCTTGGAGAAATAAGAGAACACAAAGTGCACAGATTGGATAGTTTTCCTAGAAATTATTCTATTAAAATATATATATTTGTGATATGTAAATATGATCAATATAATATATATTCAATATAATTATAATAATTTAATATTATATATAGACATGCACATATATACATATATATATTTGTCTTAAATGGTACATACTTTCTGCTAACCTTCCAGAATCTCCTGAACAAAAGAAGAGATGCTGTGGAGAAGTAGACTTGTTGCTTAGCAACCTGAGATTATGGGACATGTCCTCTTTCATTGACTTGATTTTATTTTATTTTATTTATTTATTTTTCACAGTACACGGGCCTCTCGCTGTCGTGGCCTCTCCCGTTGCGGAGCACAGGCTCCGGACGCGCAGGCTCAGCAGCCATGGCTCACGGGCCCAGCCGCTCTGCGGCATGTGGGATCCTCCCGGACAGGGGCACGAACCCGCGTCCCCTGCATCAGCAGGCGGACCCCCAACCACTGCGCCACCAGGGAAGCCCCATTGACTTGATTTTAAATCAGGCTCTTCAAGGGCAACTATGAGATAAACGACAAAAATGTAAGAACTCATAATGCTAGCATAGGGCAATGATCGTTAGGAACAAACTACCTATGTTGTCACCGTGTTAGGATATTGAGGTTAGTTTGGAAAATATTAATTCTACTCTGGAATACTCTCCCTTTTCCCTGTAGTGATCATACTTATTTAAAACGGCACTTGCTAGCGTGGAACTGTCTGAAGAGTTAGTTGGCCGTTAATTAGCTCGAATGTGTTGATTATTTCACAATGTATAGCTATATCAAATCACCAGATTGTACCCCATAAACACATACAACTTAATTATCAAATACACCTCAGTAAAAACAAAAATATCACACTTCTAAAGACTACATAGGTTAAGAAGTCAAAATAAAATAGGAAAAATATTTTGAATTGAATAAAAATTAAAACACAACTACAAAAAATGGCTCTTGCTGATGAAGGCGTGTTTCTCCAGAATCTCTGTGTGGGGCTTTGTTTTTTGTTGTTTTTTTTTTAATAGTAAAGGGAGTGTGGAAACATAAGGATAAATTTGAGGTCTGAGGCCAAGAAAGCATTTGTAAAATTTTCTATACAGTGGTCTTAAAGGAAGGAAATATATATAAGTATATATACTGTTTGAAATCCTCAAATGTGGATGTTTATTAAAGTAGGAAATTACGGGTTTTTGGCAAAACAAGATAATTGCACTATTTCTCTGGTAGAAATTAAATCTGAAATCCAAATAGAGTTCATTTATTCCAATGTACTGCTTCTAAGGAGAAAAAAATATAGTTTGCAGCAGTATTTTATTTCACTGACGTGACACAGGGAGCAAGGAAGGACAAATTCTAGGGCATGGAAGGTCTGGATCCTCAAAGCAGAGATAATACGTGTCTGTGCTTTTAAAACTCTTGGTCAGGGCTCCTCCTACTGGAATAACTTATTCAGTACCATGATATCAGACTCCTGGTCAAGATTCAAATTTTTGTTTATTTATTTATTTATTATTTATTTTGGGCTGCACTGGGTCTTCATTGCTGCGCGCGGGCTTTCTCTAGTTGCGTTAAGCAGGAGCTACTCTTCGTTGCGGTGCGTGGGCTTCTCATTGCGGTGGCTTCTCTTGTTGCGGAGCACGGGCTCCAGGCGCACAGGCTCCAGGCGCACGGGCTTCAGTAGTTGTGGCACGTGGGCTCATTAGTTGTGGCGCACGGGCTTAGTTGCTCCACAGCATGTGGGATCTTCCTGGACCAGGGCTCGAACCCATGACCACTGCATTGGCAGGCCGGTTCTTAACCACTGTGCCACCAGGGAAGTCCTAAGATTCAAATTTTTAACAAACCTAACACAGTGTTGCATATTCAATAAGTCACAAATTTTTTTTTTTGTGGCAGGGAGAAAAATTTCACATTAAGTGCTGATTTAAAAGGTCCATATCACATCTTCCATTTACCCCATAGTTGATGTTTACATTGAGACTTTGGTTAACATTTACATGGGACTTATGACCTGTCTGGCAGTATTCTAAGTACTTAAATATAGGTATTCATTTAATTCTCACAACAACTATATGAGGGAGGACTGCTATCATCTTCATTTCATGGGTGAGGAAACTGAGATACATGGATGGCTCTATTTCCTAGGTAACTGATATTTTTCATGCTATTGGAAATGGCATTTCTAAAATTTCACTTTTCAATTTTTCATTGCTAGTATGTAAAAAAATGTTTTCTGTTTATTGATCTAGCATCCTATGACTTTGCTAAATTGTCTTTTTTTTTAAGATTTCATAAGGTTTTCAACATACATAATCATGTTGTCTGTTAATACAACCGTTTTACTTATTCCTTTACAACCTGCATGCCTGTTATTTCTTTTTCTTACTAATTGCACCAGCTAGGATTTCCAGTATAATGTTGAGTAGGAATGGTACAAGTGGATATTCTTGCTTGTCCCCAATTTTAGAATGGAAGCATTCAGTCTTTGCTATTATATGTCAATTGTAGTTATGTCAATAGATGCATTTATCAGGTTGAGGACATTCCCATATTCTCCTGGTTTGTAGAGAGTTTTTATCATGGATGAGTGTTAAATTTTATCAAATACTTTTTGACATATATTTGATGATCATATGGTTTTTCTTCTGCATTCTGCTAATGTAGTGAGTTATGAGTTACACTGATTGTTTTTCTTAGTTCCCCGACCAGGGATCAAACCTGGGCCCCAGCCGTGAAAGCACCGAGTCCTAGCCACTGGACCACCAGAGAATTTCCAACACTAATAGATTTTCAAATGTTGTTCAATTGGTCATGATGTATTATTCTCGTTATATATTACTGGTTATATATATATTTATTTATTTTATACATATATCATATGTATAAATATGCTTGTTTTATATTGCTAGATTCCACTGGGTAGTATTTTTAAAGGATTTTTGTGTCTCTTCTCATGAAAGATTTTAATTGATCATTTTTGTGGTAATATTTGTCCTGGTTTGGTGTCAGGGTTATGTTAGCCTCATAAAATGAGATGGGAAGTGTTCTCTACTATTTTCTCAAAGAGTGTGTGTAAGAAGGGTGTTATTTATTCCTTAAATGTTTAATAGAACTTCAACTGGGCCTAGAGTTTTATCTGTGGAATGATTTTGATTAAGCATTCACTTTTCTCAATAGTATTGGGCTGTTTAGCTTTCATATTTTATCTGGTGTTGGTTTTGATCCATCACATTTTTTCAAGAAATTTGTATATTTCACCTACATTTTCAAATTGATTGGCATAATGTTCTTTGTAATTTTCTTTATTAAGCTTTCAATGTCTGTAGGATCTCTAATGATATTCCCTCTTTCACTCCTGATATTTCTAATTTGTTTCCTCTCTTTTTTTATCCTTTGAAGTTTATTAAAACTTGTTTTATGAACCAGCATATGCTGTATCTTGGTGAATGTTGTGTACATACTTAAAAAGAATGTGTATTCTGCTTTTGTTGGGTGAAATGTTCTGTAAATATCAAACGGATTGAGAGTGTTATTCAAATCTTCTGTATCCTTTCTTCTTTTTTTAAAATTTATTTATTTTATTTATTTTTGGCTGCATTGGGTCTTTGTTGCTGCGTGCAGGCTTTCTCTAGTTGTAGTGAGTGGGAGCTACTCTTCGTTGCGGTGTGCGGGCTTCTCGTGGTAGCTTCTGTTGTTGCAGAGCACAGGCTCTAGGCATGCAGCCTTCAGTAGTTGTGGTGCGTGGGCTCAGCAGTTGCGGTGCGTGGGCTTAGCTGCTCTGAAGCATGTGGGATCTTTCTGGACCAGGGCTCAAACCCGTGTCCCCTGCATTAGCAGGTGGATTCTTAACCACTGTACCACCAGGGAAGCCCCCTTACTCATCTTATACTTTCTTTACTTCAACTCTAGAATCAGCCATTTCTCAAGGAACTTATTAGTAATAGGATAGCATTTAGAAACCAAGATCTGGTGCTTTTGCTATGAGGATGTCATTGCTTCTAGTCTGTTTCTGGAGACAGAGATAGGAAATTCTCTACATACATCTGTAATTATTTCTAGAACTATGTGGATGTATATAATATATACATATCATGAGTTTATATCCTATTTCCAATTCCAATCCAACATTCCTGTCCTCTGGTTTCCATTGTTTCTGATGATGTATGTAATAAATATTTTTTTCCCCTCTGGCTACTTAAATTATTTTCCTTTATCTTTGGTTTCAGCATTTTGACTATATTGTGCATACGTATGACTTTTCTTTGCACCTATCCTGCTTGGAGTTCCTTGAAACTCTTAGATCTGTGAGTTGATGTCCTCCAACAATTTTTGAAAATTCTCAGCCCTTCTGTGCTCGAATATTTCTTCTGCACAATTTTCCCCTTCCTCTCCTTCTCATTCTCCTTTACACATCTGTTAAACCATTTGATATTGTTTTGCAGATATTACGGGCTCTGTTCCTTTTTTTCTTTAATTCTTTTTGTCTTAGTATCTCAGCCTAGAAACATCCTATTAATCTGTATTCATGTTAATGGATCCTTTCCTCTGTTGTATTCAGTTTTCTATTAACCCATTGAATTTTAGTTTCTGATATTAAAAAAAATATTTTTAACATTTCCACTTTTGCAGTTACCATCTCTTTCCTGTATATCCCCATTTGTCCATGCATGTTGTCCACTTTTTACTTGCTCTTTTAACATATTTATGATAATATATTTAAGTTCTGTGTCTGATAATTCTAACATTCAGGCATTTCTATGTCTATTTCTATTAATCATTTCTTCTCTTGACTATGAGCCACATGTCCTTGCTTCTTTACATGTGTTGTAACATCTGTCACATTTTCATTTACATGTGTCATATTGTATGATTGATAGTATGAGCAAAAGAACAACAGAGACTGAAATAAAAAATATTCAGTCCCAGAAAGGGATATGCCCTTCTCCTGTCATGCCACGAATGAGGGAGGAGACTGAGTGAAAATAATCTGTAGCTGAGCTAGGTCTGGGCTTCGTTGCAGCTTTGGTTAGATTTTCCATTATCTTCAATGTTTTGAGATCAGAATTAGGACTTTCCTTTTGATCGGGTTTGTAATCTGAGCACCCGTGAGACTGCAGAGATCTCTTTATGCTTTGCAACGCAGCCAGTGGCTCCCTGACCTGCAGCTCTGTGTGCTTTATAGTTAAATAATAGCCTGGCTGCTAGCTTTGTGGCTGCTAGAGGGTTCTCTTTTTTCTCAAGTCCTGTTCCTGGCTCTCTGTGTTCGGGAGGTCTCTCTTCATCCTGCTGCCCTAAGCCCAGTTTTTCACAAGGCCACTATACTGTACCTGGTGAAGGCCAGAGAGGAATTGCTTTCTGCTCTGCTGCTTGCCCCCAGACTTTGGAGGATCACGGGAGTTCACTAGGCACAGGCCCAGATGTTTCAGCAGGATCTTTCTCAGGTTTCCTGCCCTGCCCCCAGCCTCCAACATACTACCCTTGTGCACTTTGGTGAAGGCCTGTGGAAGACAGCTGGCGAATGGGTGCAGACTTGCTGGATGACTGGAGCTCAATCCCTCATGCCAGCCCACACATGGCCATCAAGTTTATTAAAAGTTAGGCTGATTTCTCCATACCTCCATCCATGTCACTACGCAGAGAGTGAAAGTGGTTGTAGATCTCTTCTGTCCTAGGAAGGGCTCATCACTTTCCGGAATTTAGTTCATTTAGGTTTCTTTGTTACCTCAGCTGCCTGATGAGTTTATGAAACAAATGATTTTTTTTACCTTAGCTAGCTTCTCCTCATTGTTAGAGTGAGAGTGATGTTGTCTTACAACTTTTACTAAGTGGAACTAGAAGTTAAAATATGTTTTTAATCTTGAAATTTTGTTTGATCTGAAAAGTTTATGATACAAATTTTATTTTGAATTAATATATATGTGTATATATAATATATCATATTCAGATTAAAACGGCCCATAAAAGAATCTTTTGTTAAAATACAAGAAGTCCTTGTTCCTACCTCCTTATTGTCCAAACCTTTCACATCATTAGAGAAGCAAAGGGATGCATCCACTGGAGCAGGGGAATAAAAATGAGGCAAAGGTCCAAAGCTCCCAGCTGTGTGGAGCCAGTGATACCATAAGAGGAGGAGTGGGGTCAGGGGAGCAAGCTGTGGGTTGTTGTGTTGTCTAGGACTTTGCTCCATAAACCCCTGTCTTCATATGCTACCCCTTGATTAAGAACACAAGATCCAACTTGCTGACAGACAACACCTATGGTTCTGTGCCCTGAACTGGTATCATTCCACATTGCTTTTTTCTCTTTTGTGGCTGAATGTAAGATGTGTACTATAAATCTTCATCTCTCATGTTTTTGGCTAAAATATTTTAATAGCTATTTCCTATCTCTGTCTCTGTATTTGCAGCTCACACTACGTATTGTCCCCATAGACAACATTAATTTATCATATCTTTATTTTCACTCAACATGAAAGGATTAAAATAGAAACGAAAGGTTTAAAGGGACATCTGTTTTGGGCTAGTACGAGAGACAACATTATAAAATAAGTTCACCCAAATTTGTGAGAAAAATATCAAGACCCCCCAAAAGATAAATAGGCAAAGAACATGCCAATTAATTCATAAGAGGGAGTAGTCAAAGCTATAGCTACGTCCCATACAAATGTCCAAATTTCTATTGCCACCCCATGTTTTTCCTCCTGAATAGTAAAACATGTAACCTAGTGCCCTTGGATCTCTCCACCTGCATGGACTCAACTTCTACATTCCAAAGTCAAACACATCTTCCTCCGTAAACCTCTTCTCTTGCTTGTCTCGGTGAATGGGTTAACAAATCCTCTCTCTCTCCTCCCAACCACAACCACTTACTAGCTCCTGTCAACTCAACCTGCTAGATGCCTTTTTCTCTTTTCCATCTCCATTGCAACCTCAATAGTTGAGACCCCCTCATTTTTCACTTGGTATGTTGAGACAACTTCTTACCCAGATCTTCTGCCTTTGGTCCACTCCCACTCCAGTTCACACTCCTGCCAACTGTTCCTTGAGCCTTCTAAACAGATACCAGATATCCATTTATCAAAATAAATGAAGGCAAGTCATGAAATTATTTTGCTTAAAACTTTTCTGGGGCTTCCCATTGCCTCCAGGATGAAATGCAGATACTCCATCAGAAAACTACAAAGTTCTACGGGATCTGCTCTCTTGCCATTCTCCCAAACACACCCTATCTGTCCTCTAGCCTTACTAAATAGCTTGTAGCTCTTCAAATGTGGCACACTGTTGCACACCTCCATTGCTTTGGCCATGTTGTCGTTTCTGTCTGAAATCCCTCTCCTGTCCTGTTTCCTGATGAACTACTCATCCTTAAGTTTCAGTATGAATGTCACCTCCTCTGTGAAGTTTCAGGCAGAATTAGGTGTTCCCACCTCTTTCACATGGCATGCTATAATAACTTACATTTTCTGTATTTATCACGTTGACCTCTCTTTCCTGCACTGGAATCTGAGCTCTGTGGCAGCAAGGATATTATGTCTATCTCCCCACACCCTAACCTGCACCTAACGCAACACTTGGTTGTATAATGAAATGAAGACATTCTGGTCAGGGTGCTGTGGAGCTGGTACACTTAGACACAGCTGATGGCAACTTTAGAAACACATATGAAGGACCATAAAAATATTGATATTCTTTAACCCAGTGAATCTACATCTAGGAATCTTTCTTAAGGAAATAATCCAAAACTCTTTGTACAAGTTATTCATCACTGTATTACTTAGGTACTCAAAATACTGGAAACCACCTAAACTCCAGCAATAGGAAGATGGCTAAGTAAATTATGACATATTAAGACAAAGTGCAGTCATTAAAATTTGTGATTTTTAGGTAAATACTGGGCAACATAGAAAACTGTTTATATTACAACACCACTGGACACTACAATTACAGTTGCCCCAGGACCTAGCTAAGACTTAGGTCTGCTTCCAGGATTGTCTGCAACAGGCAGAACTAATCAACTTGAGTAACTTGAGTCCAAACCGAAATCCTTCAAAGGGAGCTGAAAGTCAGAAGCCAGAGAAACTAGGCACAATCGCTAAGTTCAAAAAGAACGATGCAATCTTTTTTCTTTTTTTGAAAAGGCATTTTAAAAAATTAATTTATATTTTATTTTTGGCTGCATTGGGCCTTCATTGACGCGCGCAGTCTTTCTCTAGTTGTGGTGAACGGGGGCTACTCCTCGTTGCAGTGCACGGGCTTCTCATTGTGGTGGCTTCTTTTGTTGTGGAGCATGGGCTCTAGGCGTGCAGGCTTCAGTAATTGTGGCACGTGGGCTCTAGAGTGCAGGCTCAGTAGTTGTGGTTCACAGGCTCTAGAGTGCAGGCTCAGTAGCTGTGGCACACGGGCTTAGTTGCTCCGCGGCATGTGAGATCTTCCCGGACCAGGACTCCAACCTGTGACCCCTGCATGGTGGGCGGATTCTTAACCACTGTGCCATCAGGGAAGTCCCAGAACAAAGCAATCTTGAAAAAGAGAATCAGTGGTTGCAATGAAGGCAGAGTGGGTAAAAACAGGAGAGTCTGGGTACTTGCTGTGAAAGCTGTTGGTCTTCTGAGGCGCTGAAGTTTAAATGAGTTAAAGCACAGAGCAAAGGCAAACAGCAATTAAGTAAAGACAATAGATGCATAAGGGAAAAAGGACCCAGATTCCACCCTCTGGGTTCAAGGCACGGAGGGAATGGTTCTGGATTAAGTAAGACAATAGATGCATAAGGGAAAAAGGACCCAGATTCCACCCTCTGGGTTCAAGGCACGGAGGGAATGGTTCTGGATTAAGTAAGACAATAGATGCATAAGGGAAAAAGGACCCAGATTCCACCCTCTGGGTTCAAGGCACGGAGGGAATGGTTCTGGATTATACCATTTAAAGAAAGTAGAGTTCATGGTGGGCTGGGTTCTGGATTGAACCAAATGGTAATTCTCTCCAGGTCTCCAGGTCTGAAGAGGCACTGGGCTATGTGGGAGAAAGCAAGTTGGCAACCAGGAGGTGGAGGGTGTGTGTGTCACAAGCTGGGATGGTAGCCTAAGTTGTTGACTGCCTGGGCTGTTTCACTGAGCCAGGGGACATCCACAGAGCTGTAGAGCACACCTGAGATTTGCCCGAATTACACCAAAAGGCTAATTTTGGGGTGAGGATGGTGAGGTGTTGGCTAATATTTAAAAAAATTTTCTGTAATATGATATACAGCTTTTAAAAGGACAAAATTAACATTTAAAAATAAGAAGTGGACATCTAATGATTCTAGATGCAGTAACAGGCTAAATCCTGTCCCAGTGTCGTGTAAGATCAGCAAATGAAGCAAATGAAGTTTACCTGACTGGCACAGCCTGCGGGAACTCGAGTGATCTGGTAGGCAGGAGTCAGCTGCCCTGTCACCCTGTCACAGCGTCAGTTCTTTTCTGTGCTGTGGGTTTCCAGGTCACTGCTTACTGTGACATCCTGCTGACAGGGTAAGCGAGGGCTGAAGTCCTGTGGAAGGAGAGGTGTCTTTTTCTTCACCCAAAGGCCCTGACCAGTAGCAAAGCCAGTACCTGCCACCTTTCTCTGAGTCGCACAAAGGCACTGGACAGGGCAGTTCTGTGCTTCCCATCTGCAAAGTGGGGCATCTCAGAATCTGTATTTCTTTTACTAATAGAAATTCGACCCTATTTCTTGTGAAGTAATGAGGCTGATTTTATTTTGGTGAAGGTGTCTTTGCCCCTGTCTGGACCGGGTGATATTATGAAGCTTCTTCACAGAACACCATAGCCGTATCACTGTCGTTAATCCCCAGGTTTCTCCCCTGAATTGGGGTGGGAGCAGAAGGGAGCGTGTCGGGCCACAGCTTGTATCATACTAAGATGATTAACAGCCACATAATGTGTGCTGGGAAGACCCTCATCTGATCCCTTATCTGCTACCCCTCTGGCTGCCCAAGTGGGTGTTCGAATCCTCTCTCCCTGGCCCCAGGGTGGCTCCTTCAGGGTAGTTCTTCTCCACCTTCAATGTGTGTAAGAATCATCTTGGAAACTCATTAGAGTGTGATTCTGATTCAGCAAGTTTGGAGTGCGTTGCCAGGTGCGGCCGATGCTGCTCGTCTGTGCATCACCGTGGTTTATCGGGGCTCCAGGGCCTTCCAGACATCTGGGGCAGAGGCTGGAAAGGAACTGGGGGCTCCCCAAAGTCTGGTTACTGGACGAAGAGGGTACTTCCCCCATGGGGGCCTCTGCTTCTCAGAGCAGACTATGGACTCGTGTTTGGGGCCTCACAGAACACTAGTGTAGCAGCCACCCAAACTTGGCTTTCCAGGGAGGAAGAGGCCCCTGCGGTGGTGGGTCTGAGGCTCCTGTCTTTACATGGAGGGAGGAAGGTGCACAGGGGGAGGGGGAGAGAAAGCGTTCTGCTCATCAGATTAAGGTCGCAGAGTTTGGGGGCTTTGGAAGTGCTGAGGATTCCTAAGAAGGGGCGCTCACCTGGAGACCACAAGAGAGAAAAAGACCAGATACTTCCTGTCCCTGAGGAATAATTATTTAAAAATAACCCCACTGCCTAACTTCTTGTGCATTTGGAAGCCCTTCTACAGGGCTTTCCAAACTGGCAATGTGTGGATCTCAAGATCAGCTGTTAGAGCTAATATTAAGCTTGTAGGAACTAATGTGCTAAGCTGTTTTGTTCTTCCCAAATAGAAGTGTCATGTGAAGAAATAACACACTGTATGTTTGGGGATGGCAGAATAATCACCAAACAGAATAAACTTCTATTTTTCTTACAAACTTTATTAAGTACCTAATTGGATCTAATCTGGGTTTTAAGGAAAAAAACATTAAGATCTACAAAGGAGTTATATTTTCCCACATTATGCCTTCATTATATTATTCCCTCTTCGTTAATCCTTCCTAAGGATATTATTTAGAAAATGTGACCTGTTCACTTCATCAGAATTAGAATCCTAAGCCTGTGTTAATATTTTTGGCTGGACCTGCTTCATTATTGAATACTCTTCCTTTCCGGCTTCTGCTAGCCTTCTATTTTCATTTTAGAATTTCCAATACTGATACATAAACCAAAATATCAATTTTAACAGGCATTCTGAATGGACAAGTAGGAACCTTACAGCTATGGGACACAACATTCCCTCTTGAAGTCAAGAGTAAGAAGCAGAGAAAGCTGGTCCTCAGCTAGAAGGAAGATGTGCTTGGAGAGGGGCTGGAAGGTCTCTGTTTCTAGCTTATTTGTGAAGCTCAGCTGCATCCCTGTCCTTGGGTTTTGTGAGTCACCTTGATAATAAATTCTGCTTTTTTTTTTAATTTTTAAAGAAGATGTTGGGGGTAGGAGTTTATTAATTTATTTTTGCTGTGTTGGGTCTTTGTTTCTGTGCAAGGGCTTTCTCTAGTTGTGGCAAGCGGGGGCCACTCTTCATCGCGGTGTGCGGCCCTCTCACTATCGCGGCCTCTCTTGTTGCGGAGCACAGGCTCCAGACGCGCAGGCTCAGTAGTTGTGGCTCACGGGCCTAGTTGCTCCGTGGCATGTGGGATCCTCCCAGACCAGGGCTCGAACCCGTGTCCCCTGCATTAGCAGGCAGATTCTCAACCACTGCGCCACCAGGGAGGCCCATAAATTCCGCTTTTTTTGCTTAATCTAACTGAATTGTATTTCTGTTAATTAGAACTAAAAGAGACTAAATTTATATGCTGGTGAGGAAACTTTCAAGTTGTTCAGTGCTTACTATGTGTCATGCGCTGTACAACGCATGCTTTATGTTATTTAATCCTTAAAACTAACCCCATGAGGGAGGTTTTATCATGATTATTATTACCTGCATTTTATGGATAAAACCACCAAGATTTAGAAATATTTAGTAATTTGTCCCAAATCACCATCTATTAAATGACAAAACTGAGATTCAAACAGAATTTTTGATACAAAAACCTATGCTATTAACCATTATGCTGTACTTTATAGATTATTGAAACAAATATAGGCATATTATGTACTAGAACAAAATATTCACATTGTAAAACTCCAAGGATCGAAATCTTCAAAGATATACAAAAGCAGACAAAACAGTGTAAGTCCCACTGATCCATGGCCCAGCTTCAACATTTACCAACATTTTGCCAATCTTGGCTCATCTAACCCTCCCCACCCCCACCTTCTAACCATGGCTAATGTCTTACAATTTTACACTAACAGGGTACACTTGTCACAACTGAAAAATCAAGATCGGTACATTTTATTAACTAAACTGCAGGTTTTACACAGGTTTTCTTAGGTTTTACCTAATGTCCCTTTCCTGTTTCCTGATCCTGTCAGGGATACTGCTTCACATTTAGTCATGGTGTCTCCTTAGTCTCTCCTGGTCTATAAGTTTCTCAGTCTTGCCTTGTTTTTCTTGGCCTTGATGGTTTTGAAGAGTGCTGATCAGGTATTTTGTAGCATTTCCTTAAATTTGTGTTTGTTGGATGCTCTTCTCATGGTAAGTCTGGGGTTATAGTTTTTAAGGAAGAAAACCACAGAGGTGATGTGCCCGTCTCATCACATATAGGGGTACATGGTGTCAACATGACTTTATTTCTGATGTTAATCCTGACCACCTGGCTAAGGCAATATTGTCCAGGTTTCTCCACTGTACAGTTACTTTTTCACCCTGTCCAAATCTATTCTTTGGAATCAAGTCACTAAGTACAACCCACACTCATGATAGGGAATCAGCTCCACCTGGACTGGACAGTACCTACATAAATTTTGATTTCTTCTGTAAGAAAGGCCCCAAGTGATTTTAAGAGTTGAGAATCACCAATCTAAGCCAGTTATGATTATTCCATTCTTCTTTGCCAGTAAGTGGTCTAGGGATGGACATGTGTGACAATTCTAGGAAAGATTTTTCTCCATGATAAAAAAAAAATAATTATACCAGGAGGAAGCTCTTCCTTGTTTCTGCAGGCAAGTGGAGGCTTCCTTTCCTTGTGTGGGTTGCTGCTATGAGCATGCAATCCTTGGAGTGGCAGCCACCATCTTGTGGCCATGAGGCGATAAGCCAGGGATGGAAAGCCAAAGTTATTGGGATGGCAGAGTTAGAAGAGGGCTGAAACCCTTGAAACTACCTCCAGCTTTCCTGTTATATGGACGATTACTTCTTTACTGTTTATGTCACTTAGTTGCTGTTCTGTTACTTGAAGTCAAATGCATTTCCAATTGATGCAGGTGCCTCATCTTGTTTTTACAACTGTAGCTATCCTCCACATCTAGGACTTGTCTCCTCCACATCTTACTCATTTTAAATGAGTAAGTGAAGGACTAAATGAAGAAGCTATTATAATAACCATAAAATATCAATGTCTTTAATGCCAGTACACTTGGCAATTAGATTCTATACTTCTATTTCTTCTCTCAAACAAATACAATAGAGTTGTATGCATTCTGTCACTGGGGAAAAATTTATTAGTATGACTAGTTGACAGCAGTAAAAATTTTTGATGTTTATCAAGTTCAAATTGAAGTTTAATGCACATATATTTATTAATTTTTAGGATTTATTAACCAATATATTGCTAGTATGATTGAGGCAAATACTGGAATGCCTACCATATAGCGATGAGAATGAAAATACTATTATATCATGCAACAGCATGGACGAATCTCAAAAGTATAATGTTGAGTAATAGATGCCAGACACACACATACATGTTGCATGATTATATTGATACAAAATTTAAAAATAAGCAAAACTAATCACTGGTCAAAGTCAGGACAGTGTTTACCCTTGAGTGGGTAGTGACAGAAAGGCTTTCTATGAAAGGGCTTCTAGGATGGTGATAATTTCCTTCTTCTTGATCGTGGCGCTGGTTATAGAGGTATATTCAATCTGTGGCAATTCAGAGATTTGTACATTTATGCCATGCACTTTTCTGTATGTATGTTATACTTCAATAAAGTTTGTTTTAAAAATTCACCCTGGGCTTCCCTGGTGGCGCAGTGGTTGAGAGTCCGCCTGTCAATGCAGGGGACACGGGTTCGAGCCCTGGTCTGGGAAGATCCCACATGCCGCGGAGCAACTAGGCCCGTGAGCCACAACTACTGAGCCTGCGCGTCTGGAGCCTGTGCTCCGCAACAAGAGAGGCCACGATAATGAGAGGCCCGCGCACCGCGATGAAGAATGGCCCCCGCTTGCCGCAAATAGAGAAAGCGCTCACACAGAAACGAAGACAGAACACAGCAAAAATAAATAAATAAATAAAATTAAAAAAAAAATTCACCCTGAAAATGTCTATCTCTAGCATCTTATTGATCAACTTTGGGAGCAGATAAACCTCTTAAGCAATGCTTATTTACAAACAGCACAAAATGGTTCACTATTTGTAGTAAAATTTAGACTGGGGTGGAAGGGACTAGCTTATTGCGGGAAGTCTCCAATTTATGAATGTCTTTGTATGTATAATAGCTCACTTGTAATTCAGTTGTTATAAACAATATTTTCCCATAGGTTCAGTGTTAGAATAACGCTTAGGGTAAATGCCGACTGGTAAGAATAATGAAGTAGAAATGCTATATATTTCCCATTAAATACAGGCATATAATTACCCCTGTTACACGTACACAAGACTGAAACAACTTTCAAAGATATAAAAAGATAAAAACATAATTGTGATTATATTCCATTTTAAATCCATCAGATTAGTAAAAGTAAAGTGTTAGCAAGGATGTAGAGAAATAGGAATTTTCACCTATTGTTGGTCAGTGCTAACTGATTCAACTATTTTGGAGAATACTCTGGCAAGATTACTTGAAGTTGAAAATGTGCCTAACCTCCGACTCGATAACTCCATTTCTGGGAAATAATGTAAAAGAACACTTGTACAGGTGCAGGAGGACAGATATATTATATATGTGTGTGTATTCATATATAAAAAAAGATGTTTACTGCAGAATTTATTGTTCCTAACATTTGGAAACACCTAAATGTCCATCAAAAAAGGAAGAGACATGTAAATTGTATGTATTCATAACTGAACAGTAAATAATAGCTATAATGAGTGAACTGAAACCACGTGTATAATGTGGATCTCAAAATTAGTGTGAAAAGAATTATAGAATGATGGTTTTCATCGTGATACCATTTATGTATCATGTATGTATAAAAATGATAGTAGATATCTTTTATGGATACTTACTAAGTAATATAAATTAAAGAAATGTAAACGATGATACATCAGCTTCCTGTTGTACTCGTATTGGGAGAGTAAAAAAAGAGGACTGTGATTGAGGAGGAGCACACAAGGGAATTCAATTCTCTACTGTTTTATTTCTTTAAAAAAATCAGAATCAAATATGAATGTTAACATTGACTAGTACATATATTCTTATATGATTCAATATATTTATGTGTGTTTGAATGCTTTCATACAAAGAATAAAAGAAATGAGGAATTTGGAATGAAGGAAAAGTCAGGATATGAAATTAAAAGCCTCAGCTAAATTAACACACTGAGATGCATATTATAAGACCTATATAGTTTCCAGGGACAGTTAGCTAATTAGTTCTTTAGCAGTATCTGCAAGATTAAAAAACAAAATAAAGCAATAAGATAGTTTAGGAGGAATGCACCTTTGCTCTTGCGAAGTATTGAGAGGTTTCTCCTCTTCTGGGTCTTCAGCTATTGTGGGATAGAGCTTTGGCACTCAAAAGTGCAACCTGCCAAAGGAGTAGCATTGACGCCACCTGGGAGCTTGTTAGAAACGCAGAATGTCAGGCCCCAGCCCAGACCTGCTCAATGAGAATTTGCATTTTAACAAGACTGCCAGATGGCACACTGAGGTCTGAAAAGCCCTCATACAGAAGCAGCAGCTCTCAATAGCATATCTGTCTAGATCATGACCAAGACAATTTTATTCTGGAAAATTTTCAGAGTAGCTTTTGAACCAATCACCTAGTACAGCCATAGTTAAAGCTTTAAGCACTCAAAGAACATCTACTTTTAGACAAAGGCAGCTTCTACTAAAATTTCCAAGATGTATTAATTGCAAATTGTAGCTGTAAATACCGTATGATGTAATGGCTTTATAAGACTGAAATATCTCCTATGGGAAGTTCATCAAGATTTCTGTGATTTCTTCATGTCACTAAATCAATTCTGTTTACACATCTTTCACAGTCCTGCCTCTGCTCTCCCTGCCTTTCTGAATGAGAAACTCAACTTCTCTTCTTAATTTAACAAAATATATATTATATACATCCAGAGAGCTTGTGGTAAGTGAAGATGTTATTAAAGGTTTTGGGGAGACAGAGGAGTGACTATTATAAAGTTGAATATTGGAGTTCCCCCTCAGCGAGATGCGTCCTGAGAGCTGATATACTGACACAGCTTAATAGTTTGTTTCACTAAAAAAATTCTGCCACATGTAAATGTAAATAATGACTAAAATATCTTGCAGAGAATTTATATTTAACCAATTAAGAATGCTGCCTTTACTTTCCTCAATCCAACCAAAGGACCTAAACCAAAGGAACTACCATCAATAAGTAAGATTCTGCAACTACTTCGGGAATCTAATGAGTGGATTTTAACAAAAGCTGGTTCCTTGCTGATAGGCCGAGCCATTTCCTTGGCAGTAAAAGGAAACAGCTGTGCTGGGTGATTAGCCTACTGAAAACCAAATGAGACACAAAAACAAAACCTCCTACCCAAAGTCGCTTTCATACACACTGGCCAGGGGCTCTCAGCTCTGACTGCATTAGACACACCACAGAAGGGAGCCTTTAAAAAATGCTGAACTTGGGTCCCATGCCAGAACAATTACATCTGAATAAGGGAGGAGGGGGGCACTAAGGACAGGTATCAGTATTTTTTGAAAGCTCCCCATGTAATTCTATTCTGCTCAAGAAAGCAGAAGAAAAACCTTCCTCTGAAATAGAAGTTCTGCTTCAAGTTTTTAACAAACAAAAGGTCGTGAAAGATTAAGTGAAAAAACCATACAGACTAAAAGTGAGGGGATGGAAAAAGATATTCCATGGAAATCAAAAGAAAGCTGAAGTAGCAATTCTCATATCAGACAAAATAGACTTTAAAATAAAGACTATTATAAGAGACAAAGAAGGACACTACACTACATAATGCTCAAGGGATCAATCCAAAAAGAAGATATGACAATTGTAAATATTTATTCACCCAACATAGGAGAACTTCAATACATAAGGCAAATGCTAACAGCCATAAAACGGGAAATCAACAGTAAAACAACCATAGTAGGGGACTTTCAACACCCCACTTTAACCAATGGACAGATCATCCAAAATGAAAATAAATAAACACAAGCTTTAAATGATACATTAAACAAGATGGACTTAATTGATATTTATAGGACATTCCATCCAAAAATAACAGGATACACTCTCTTCTCAAGCACTCATGAAACATTCTCCAAGATAGATCATATCCTGGGTCACAAATCAAGCCTTCATAAATTGAAGAAAACCGAAATCATATCAAGTATCATTTCTGACCACAACCCTATGAGACTAGATAAGAATTACAGGAAAAAAACTGTAAAAAACACAAACATATGGAGGCTAAACAATACACTACTAAATAACCAAGAGATCACTGAAGAAAACAAAGAGGAAATCAAAAAATACCTAGAAACAAATGACAATGAAAACACAATGACCCAAAACCTACAGGATTCAGCAAAAGCAGTTCTAAGAGGGAAGCTTATAGCAATACAATCTTAGCTCAAGAAACAAGAAACATCTCAAATAAAAAAACCTAACCTTACACCTAAAGCAATTAGAGAAAGAAGAACAAAAAACCCCCAAAGTCAGCAGGAGGAAAGAAATCATAAAGATCAGATCAGAAATAAATGAAAAAGAAAAGAAGGAAACAATAGCAAAGATCAATAAAACTAAAAGCTGCTTCTTCGAGAAGATAAACAAAACTGATAAATCATTAGCCAGACTCATCAAGAAAAAAAGGGAGAAGACTCAAATCAACAGAATTAGAAATGAAAACGGAGAAGTAACAACTGACACTGCAGAAATACAAAGGATCACGAGAGATTACTACAAGCAACTCTATGCCAATAAAACGGACAACCTGGAAGAAATGGACAAATTCTTAGAAAAGCACAAGCTTCTGAGACTAAACCAGGAAGAAACAGAAAATATAAACAGATGAATCACAAGCACTGAAATTGAGACTGTGATTAAAAACCTTCCAACAAACAAAAGCCCAGGACCAGATGGCTTCACAGGCAAATTCTATCAAACATTTAGAGAAGAGCTAACACCCATCCTTCTCAAACTCTTCCAAAATATAGCAGAGGGAGGAACACTCCCAAACTCATGTTATGAGGCCACCATCACCCTGATACCAAAACCAGACAAAGATGTCACAAAGAAAGAAAACTACAGGCTAATATCACTGATGAATATAGATGCAAAAATCCTCAACAAAATACTCGCAAACAGAATCCGACAACACATTAAAGGGATCATACAACATGATCAAGTGGGGTTTATCCCAGGAATGCAAGGATTTTTCAATATACACAAATCAATCAATGTGATAAACCGTATTAACAAACTGAAGGAGAAAAACCATATGATCATCTCAATAGATGCAGAAAAGCTTTCAACAAAATTCAACACCCATTTATGATAAAAACTCCCCAGAAAGTAGTAGGCACAGAGGGAACTTACCTCAACATATAATAAAGGCCATATATGACAAACCCACAGCCAACATCTTTCACAAAGGTGAAAAACTGAAAGCATTTCCTCTAAGATCAGGAACAAGACAAGGTTCTCCACTCTCACCACTATTATTCAACATAGTTTAGACAGTTTTAGCCACAGCAATCAAAGAAGAAACAGAAAGAAAAGGAATCCAAATCGGAAAAGAAGATGTAAAGCTGTCACTGTTTGCAGATGACATGATACTCTACATAGAGAATCCTAAAGATGCTACCAGAAAACTACTAGAGCTAATCAATGAATTTGGTAAAGCATCAGTATACAAAATTAATGCAAAGAAATCTCTTGCATTCCTGCACACTAATGATGAAAAATCTGAAAGTGAAACTAAGGAAACACTCCCATTTACCATTGCAACAAAAAAAATAAAATACCTAGGAATAAACCTACCTAAGGAGACAAAAGACCTGTATGCAGAAAACTATAAGACACCGATGAAAGAAATTAAAGATGATACAAACAGATGGAGAAATATACCATGTTCTTGGATTGGAAAAAATCAACATTGTGAAAATGACTCTACTACCCAAAGCAATCTACAGATTCAATGCAATCCCTATCAAACTACCAATGGCATTTTTCACAGAACTAGAACAAAAAATTTGTATGGAAACACGTAAGACCCCGAATAGCCAAAGCAATCTTGAGAACGAAAAAAGGAACTGGAGAAATCAGGCTCCCTGACTTCAGACTATACTACAAAGCTACAGTAATCAAGACAGTATGGTACTGGCACAAAAACAGAAATATAAATCAATGGAACAGGATAGAAAGCCCAGAGATAAACCCATGCACAAATGGTCACCTTATCTTTGCTAAAAGAGGCAAGAATATACAGTGGAGAAAAGACAGCCTCTTCAATAAGTGGTGCTGAGAAAACTGGACGGCACAAGTAAAAGAATGAAATTAGAACACTCCCTAACACCATACACAAAAATAAACTCAAAATGGATTAAAGACCTAAATATAAGGCCAGACACTAAAACTCTTAGAGGAAAACACAGGCAGAACACTCTATGACATAAATAACAGCAAGAATCTTTTTGACCCACCTCCTAGAGAAATGGAAATAAAAACAAAAGTAAACAAATGGGACCTAATGAAACTTCAAAGCTTTTGCACAGCAAAGGAAACCATAAACAAGACCAAAAGACAACCCTCAGAATGGGAGAAAATATTTGCAAATGAAGCAACTGACAAACAATTAATCTCCAAAATACAGAAGCAGCTCATGCAGCTCAATAACTAAAAAACAAACAACCCAATCCAAAAATGGGCAGAAGACCTAAATAGACACTTCTCCAAAGAGGATATACAGATTGCCAACAAACACATGAAAGAATGCTCCAACATCATTAACCATTAGAGAAATGCAAATCAAAACTACAATGAGATATCATCTCACACCAGTCAGAATGGACATCATCAAAAAATCTACAAACAATAAATGCTGGAGAGGGTGTGGAGAAAAGGGAACCCTCTTGCACTGTTGGTGGGAATGTAAATTGATACAGCCACTATGGAGAACAGTATGGAGGTTCCTTAAAAATCTAAAAATAGAACTACCATACAACCCAGCAATCCCACTAGTGGGCATATACCCTGAGAAAACCATAATTCAAAGAGTCATGTACCACAATGCTCATTGCAGCTCTGTTTACAATAGCCAGGACATGGAAGCAACCTAAGTGTCCATTGACAGAGGAATGGATAAAGAAGATGTGGCACATATATACATGGAATATTACTCAGCCATAAAAAGAAACGAAATTAAGTTATTTGCAGTGAGGTGGATGGACCTAGAGTCTGTCATACAGAGTGTAGTAAGTCAGAAAGAGAAAAACAAATACCGTATGCTAACACATATATATGGAATCTAAAAAAACAAAAACCAAAAAAAGGTTCTGAAGAACCTAGGGGCAGGACAGGAATAAAGATGCAGACATATAGAATAGACTTGAGGACACAGGGAGGGGGAAGGGTAAGCTGGGACGTAGTGAGAGAGTGGTATGGACATATATACACTACCAACTGTAAAAGCTAGTGGGAAGGAGCCGCATGGCACAGGCAGATCAGCTCGGTGCTTTGTGACCACCTGGGGGTGGGATAGGGAGGGTGGAGGGAGATGCAAGAGGGAGGAGATATGGGGATATATGTATATGTATAGCTTATTCACTTTATTATAAAGCAGAAACTAACACACCATTGTCAAGCAATTATACTCCAATAAAGACGGTTTTTTTTTTTTTTTTTTTTTTTTTTGCGGTACGCGGGCCTCTCACTGTTGTGGCCTCTCCCGTTGCGGAGCAACAGGCTCCGGACGCGCAGGCTCAGCGGCCATGGCTCACGGGCACAGCCGCTCCGCGGCATGTGGGATCTTCCCGGACCGGGGCACATACCCGTGTCCCCTGCACCGGCAGGTGGACTCTCAACCACTGTGCCCCCAGGGAAGCCCTACAATAAAGATGTTTAAAAAAAAAAAAAAGATTAAGTGTAAAAGCAAGTGTAAAAGCAGTGTGATCTCACTGGGATGGGAGAGTGGAGACCATTTTTTATACTCTCAGAAAAAGGTTTGAAGATTGTCATCAAAATTTTAATTGTGGTTATTCCTGAATGGTGGGATTGTGGACGAGTTATATTTTTCTTCTTTTGCTTCCTTTTTCCAGTCTACCTGCAATGAAAGTGTATTGCTCATAAAAAAGGTAACTTCAATTAAAAATAAAGATACCAGTGGACCTTATCTTCATTAAACAGGCTATGACCAGGAATAGTTTAAAAAAGTATAATGTAGGGCTTCCCTGGTGGCGCAGTGGTTGAGAGTCCGCCTGCCAATGCAGGTGACACGGATTCGTGCTCCAGTCTGGGAAGATCCCACATGTCGCGGAGCGGCTAGGCCCGTGAGCCATGGCCACTGAGCCTGCGTGTCCGGAGCCTGTGCTCTGCAACGGGAGAGGCCACAACAGTGAGAGGTCCACGTACCAAAAAAAAAGTATAATGTAACCAAAAATGCAGCAGCCAAGATAAAGTCTAAGTTGGAAGCAGTAGGAAATAGGTTTTCCATAAAGTGATATCGAGTTTAGGTTTTCATTAAAGTAAAATCAAGTTTAGTGACAAATTTGAAAAGCATTCCTGTAACAGAGAATAAAAGCAATGAAAATGATGAGAAAACAACAAGTGTTAATCATGGAGAATCAATTAATGAATAGGTGTTTCTAAAGAAAACAAACAGAATAGAGGTATGAAAGTTCTAACAGAAAATCTGTTCATTTAAAAACTTAAACAGAATCCTCCACAACGTGAATAAACAAACCACCTGAATTTTGAGAGCTCAGGAAGACACACATATTCCAGGCAAAATTAACAAGGGATATACACCTTAGTTAACTTTTAAAATTTCAAAGAAATAATAAACACTATAGCGGAACAAATTAAAAACAAACAAACAAACAAAAAGGATGGAGGGAGGGATGGGTTAAGAATGAAAGCCAAGTAGAAAAAGAACATTGGGTAAGAAAGAGAGGAGTTCAAAGAAACTCCTGCAAACCAAGTGGAAAAAGTTCTTCAAAAGAATAAAATCCAAACTGGTCTCAGTAAATGCCTGAGGATGATGAGGAAAATGGCTCAGTTTTAATACAAATGGATGGTGACCCAGGAATTCTATATAAGACTAATCATCGTTTAAGAGTGAGCCATGGCCGCTGAGCCTGCGCTCCGCCACGGGAGAGGCCACAGCAGCGAAAGGCCCGCGTACCGCAAAAAAAAAAAAAAAAAAAAGGTTTTATTTAGTTTCTTTAGAGCTAAGTGAGGTTTAATGTGTAACTACAAAATAGAGTAAGCACATTATTTACCATCTTTCCAGAAAAGAAGTACAATTATGTCAAATCACCTGTATTATACATAATGTTAAGAGCAATATAATCGTTAATAACTTTGACTGCCACCTATAGTGTTTATCAGAAATAAAAGAGAGTAGCCTTTGTTGCTTATTATCAGTAATGTTTAGTTAGTGTTGATCAAAAACGATGTCTCAATAAACATTTTTACATTAACTCTTATGCATACTTAGGATGCCTGGAATTTTAAAATAATCACATTAAATTTCACAAGGAAATTGGGGTTCAAAGAATACAGAAGGTTTTTTTTTCTGTATGCGGGCCTCTCACTGCTGTGGCCTCTCCCGTTGTGGAGCACAGGCTCCGGACACACAGGCTCAGTGGCCATAGCTCACGGGCCCAGCCGCTACGCAGCATGTTGGATCTTCCCGGACTGGGGCACGAACCTGTGTCCCCTGCATCGGCAGGCGGACTCTCAACCACTGCGCCACCAGGGAAGCCCGAATACAGAAGTTTTGACCTTATATGGTATTAAAAAAAAAAAAACCTTTCTCAAGAAGTTAATATAATTCTAAATATCACAATTTTAGTACATGGATATTTGTGACTGGTCAACTATCTCATAAATTAAAATATGACTCTTTTATGCAATTAGGAAAATTTAAGTTAATACTACCTTTTCACAGTATTAAGGACTTTGTTAAAAATAAAAAGACAGTAGTAAATTTCTCCAGTACTCAGCAGCCAACATATCTTGTTCTAGACATCTAAAGTGTGCTAAATTGAATAATGTCAAGCAGATTCCAAGCAGCAGAGCCTGGAGAAAATGTCACTTGGATATTTCCTGTTCTCTCCCAGCTTCTCTCATAGTTGGACGAGCCAACTCAGTGGCTCCAAGTGCGGCTCCCAGCACCACACTGTCCTATCTTTCTAATGTACTTCCAGAAAAAGATATCGAACATTTGCCCTAACTCAACTTTTAAACAATAAGGGCTAATGAAATAAAGATTTTCCTTCACTTAACACTCTTTGTACTCACTGTCCAATAGTCTTGCCAGTACCTCTTAAACTCTGAGATTGTAAGAAAAATTTTCTCTAAGTTTCATGTTAAAAGGTATTAGGTGACAAACACCTGAGGCATGTTAGAAATTGATTTAGACATGCCTGAAATACAAGAGTCAGTAACATTTCAGTACCGCTGGAAATCCTAAAGAAATGTACTCTATTGAGCACGTTTTAGTACCAGATGTACTAATAACTCATCAAAATTGTTTGCATTGTTATGTGAAAATCAAAATTGGGTGGCTTGAGTTACATGGGTGGGAACCATGATAAATATACCTATGGAAATTTCCAGCTTTAGGGAACGCATGTGTAAGTAAGTGACTATGGTACACAGATGCTCTGAATAAACACACCATAAGGAGGCAGGTAAAGTGGGTTTGATACGATTCCACTTAACATCATGAAAGTTATCTTTTCTCTTGGAAAATTCCCACCCCATGAACCCATCCTAGTACACTATGTTCAGGAAGGGAAGCAAAGCCCCCATCAGTGTTATTGTTTCTGCCTCGATCAACCATAGAACTAGATGCAACACATCTTAACCTCCCCCAAGACTGACTTTGCTTCTATCTGTTCCTACCTTTCTTTTTTAGACAAATTTAAACAGGGATTCTCATAGGGAATAAGGCCCAAGGAAAACTGACTTCTCAATAAAAGAGCACTTGCCTTGATGGGAAACAACAAAGTCTGAACAAGGAAAGATGAAAGCTGCAAAGCAGCACGTACCTTTCCCATTTGGTTGTTTCTAACCCTCTGTGCTTTTAAAAAACTGTATTTTTAGGGAAATGCAAACTGCAGTTTACGTTCATGTTACAGGGTTCTTTCTCTTCCACATCTTCTTCACCAACAGAGCTGGCTGGCATGCAGATACTATTTGTAAGGTATAAATATTACTAAAGTTCCCACCTTGGCATATTTATCTAAACAGTCTGTCTGTGAAGTTTCTAGTGGAAACAAAACAAACCATACCTACACTACCAAACCCCCAATTACTAATACGAATAAGCAAAGATAAATATCTAGGTGGTATGTAGGTTAGACTGATGATTTAAAAGCATATTCCATTATATTCTTAATGTATTAAATTGGCATTAAGAAGTAGGAAAACCAATTACATTTATATTTTAATAAAGGTTAATAAAAGCCAAATTATAGCCAACTGTTAAAGCATTTTTTTTTTTTTTTTAAATTCTAGGGTACACACACTGAAAAAAACAGAACAAGAAAGTCAGCTCAGGGGCTTTCTTATAAACAAATGATATCACAGTCTTCCCTGTCACATGCTTCCGAGCAATTCTGTAAATCTAATCAGTCACACAAGACATCGAATGGTGAGTCTCTCACATTTGTTACTTTTAATTCCTAAGTGGTTATTATCTAATATTTTCACTTCTGGGTAAGAGAAAAGGCATTTTGGTCCATTAATTCACCTACTCGCTCCTGGAGGACATTAACCAACTCTGCTATTACGAAGATGTGAGTGTCATCAATGTCTTGAATGATGAACTTCTTCCCTAGGGCATTTGACTCATCCAAGTACAGCAGAAATTGCTTCATGGCAGGGTCACTGTCGAGATAAACACATGATGATGAGACACCTTACTGTCAAATTACCAGAGACCTGAACAATTAGAATTGAGCATGGAGAGTTTTAGGATAAGTTTAAAAGTTCTGAACTGTTAACCAATTCCTCACTCCTTCTCTGCCTCAAGTGTTGATGCTTAACAGACACAGTGTTGATGATTAACAGACAGCTTCATTTTAGAACTGTTAGTGCAAGTTTAGAGGAAAGAGGCCAATGATGAGATTTTAAAAGAATAATTTGTCACCGACAAGTGAAAAAGTAAAGCAACGTTCACAGCTTTGTAATAGGGACTCGAAGCACAGCCCTGTTAACTGATTTTAAAAATGCCAACAATAGTCTTTGGCTTGCAGTAAATATTCAACTTTTTTTCCCTTCCTTAAAATTCTGAACCTCCTAACATTCAGAATCTTTAAAGGAAATTCTAACCAAATCTCTTTGAGAACAGTGAGTTCAAAATGAGATCTAAATTCAATTCTATTTATTTGTGGTTTTTAGTTTGGAATGAATAGGACAGCCATAAGGGAAAGAGATAAAATTTCCTAGATTTATAGAAATGAGTCTTTTTAATAAAAACCTGAATTATAACAAAGGCACACTTTAGATCTAATATAATATACAATACTGTGTTCAGCAAAAGATGAATATAAAAATGTCAAGTTGCATACAGATATTTTTAATTCTTAGAGAAAACATAATCTTACACAATCTTTTGGTTTCTTGAGGGATGTCAACATCAATTACAAAGATAATAATTTAATTCAAAAGAGGTCAGTGTAATTTACTGAAAACCATATACATTTTATTTCTTTCAAGTACAAACATAGGTACAAGTGAAGCTAACAAAGTAAAGGATTTATTTCAATAGCTAAATGAGTACGGTTTATGGTATATATTAACTATGAATAAAGTCAAGCCTTCCTGAAAAAACGATTGTCTTAATTACTTTCAACAGCTTACCTTTAAAATAATTTTATTAACAATTTGCTATGCTATAAAATAATGTGAATAAATAAGTAGGTCTGCCCATGTCAGAAATGACACTTTTTTTTTTTTTTTTTTTTGCGGTACGTGGGCCTCTCACTGTTGTGGCCCCTCCCGTTGCGGAGCACAGGCTCCGGACGCGCAGGCTCAGCGGCCATGGCTCACGGGCCCAGCCGCTCCGCGGCACGTGGGATCCTCCCTGACCGGGGCACGAACCCGTGTCCCCTGCATCGGCAGGTGGACTCTCAACCACTGCGCCACCAGGGAAGCCCAGAAGTGACACATTTTAAATTTAGTTTCTAGTATGCTTGTTATCTTAGGTTCAGAAAAGTTAGGTTCTATTGATCCACTTAAGTTTGGCAAAATTCAGTTAAATTCTATAGTTGCAGTATTATAATGACCATACTAATGTGGGAAATTGATTTGTTCAGAAGTGGTAAACTTGCTCTTTTAAGTTTTATTCACTCATTCAATAGATTGAGTACCCATCATGTGCCTGGTGCTATTCTGGTCTGGGGGATTCAGCAGTGAAGAAAATTTACATTCTAGTGGTAACACTATGACAAACACACAGAAAACAAAGGAAGCGAATGAGAAATGGCAGTGACGACAGTGATATGATCTTGCAAGTTTAAGCAGGGGACTCAGGGGAGGCCTAACTGAGCAGGTGATGTCTGAATACACATCAGAAGGAGGTAGTGAGCAAACCATGAAGTGACGTGGGGTAGAACATCCTACGCAGAGTGAACAGCAAGGCCACAGAGCTGGAGAGGGGAAAGTGGAGGGGAGAGCAGTGGGATATGGGTTAGAACTCCATCTTGATTTAACTTACAAAATGACTTTAATTTTAAATGTAAAGATCATACTGGCTGCTGGGTTGAGAAGAGGCTGGTGGGTGGTGGAGGCAATGGTGGAAACAGGGAGACCAATTAGAAGGTGAATGCAGTAATAATGACAAGACACAATGATTTGGACCTAGGTGGTACCAGGGAAGTTGAGCAGTGGCTCAACTCTAGATATACACCAAACGTAAAGCCCACATAACTTGCTGAGACTGGACTTGAGCTTTGAGAGGAATTAAGGATACGCCAAGATTTCTGGTCTGAGCAAATGAAGGGATGGAGTTGTCTTTCACTGAGATGAGGAGGAACACAGAAGAACAGGTGTGTAGTTAAGATCGAGAGTCTGGCTTTAGGCAAGTTACATCTGAGATGCCACCCAAGTGAAGAAGCTGAGCAGGAAGCTGGATATACAATTCTGGATTTCAGCAGTGAAGTCCAGAATGAGGAGTCAGTCAGTCATCAATGTATAGATGGCATTTAAAGCCATGACAAAGGAGTGAGCAGAGCTACAGAGGAGAGTCCAAGGACCAAGCCCTGGATACTCCAATATCAAAAGGTTAGGAAAAAAAGGATGAACCAGCAAATCAGCCTATAAAATGACCACTGAGGTTGGAAGAAAACTTGAAGAGACTGGAAGCTAAGTAAATGAAGGATCTCCAGGAAGAGGAAGAGATCAGCTGGGCCAAATGTTGTTAAGAGGAAGAGCAAGAGAAGGACTGAGAACGGACTACTGGGTTCAGAAAGTTACTGGACTTTCCCAAGAGCAGCTTCAGGACTATGACTACAGAGGACAGGGCCTGACTGGAGTGGTTTTCAGATTGCGAGGAGTGAAATCGGAGAAAGTGACTACATACACATCTGAGAAATCCTGCTACAAAGAGCAGGAAAGTCAAGTGGGAGCTGGAGAGGGATGTGCAAGCAAGAGTTTCTGCCCCACAGGGCCGCCCACCTGGGGAGGGGTAGTGTTACAGCATGTTTGTAGTTCTGCTGGGAATGATCTAGTAGAGAAAGAAAAGTGGATAATGCGGGAGAAAAAGAGGAAAACTGCTGAAAAGGTGTCTTTAAATAGGCCAGGGAGGCTGGGATCCGGTTCCCAAGGAGGGAGGCTGGCTTGGGACAAGAGAATAGACGAGTCACCCACAGTAAGTGTGAGGAAGGGAAGAGTGTATGGGCCCAGGTCCAGGCGATGAAGACTGTGGACGTTCTCTTCTGGTTGCTTCTGTTTTCTCAGAGAAACGAGGAACAAAGAAATCAGCTGAAGTGAGGACAGGGACGTTTTCTGAGCTAAGAGAAGGTGAAGGTATGGAATACCATATTCCACCCGTTCTAAGAAGCACATTCCCCCCACATCTTACCATCTCCAAAATTGGGATGGGTCTTACATTTCATGGCACGTTACAGTACAACTGGCAGTGATTTTTCTTATAGGTACATAAAATACTGCTAAGTTTTAAAACTGATGAAATCTTAATTTGATGAAATCTAACAGCTTTATTAGGAAAGTGGGACAATAAATGGACTAGGAAATTTAGCTGGTTTGCAGGCTAGCATTAAGGCTCACATGAATTTAATAGTCATGAATTTAAAGTGAGACCAATCAGTATGTTTGTATGTTTTTCTCCAGCCATTAGAGTTGTGGAGGTAAAGGTTCAGAATAGGTAGAGAGCCGGATTGAACCCGACCTGGTTGGTGTGACTGAGAGGGGCAGGGAGTTGAGTGTCTTTAAGAGAACGAGTATACTGATGGACCAGGTATGGAGGAAAGTGAGGATGCTGGGATGAGTCAGGATGGAAATGCTGGGAGAATCAACAGACTGCAGGTCTGGTAGAATCAAAGGAATTATAGAGCTAGGGTATTAGAGGGAGTGAACTGGAAAGAGGAGGTAGTGGTCAGTTAGATGCCTAAAATGGAGATTTTGTAGAGATGGCAGTATTGGTAGGGATGTGGGTAGGTGTGACAATGGGAATGAATGACTATGACAGGACAGAGAAAAGCTCATTGGAAGAAAAGGCCAGGGTACTGAAAGGACTATACATACGAAATCGTTAAGAATTTGTGGAGAACTCTTAGAGTGACAAGTAGCCTTCAAAGAATAACTTTCAAGGAAAGACTTGGGTGTTTGTAGATGGTTACAAAGAGGAGGATTAGTGGGTGGTCTTGTCAGATTCAGAACTGGGGGGTTTCTGTGGAAGAGGGAGGGAGGATTTCTGGAAGTGGCAATGAGGAACAAGGTAGATACCCAGCCCACTTCTTGGCCCAGTGGTATAAGAGGTATTAGAGAAAAGTCAACATAGCAGGCTCAGGGGAAAGCTAGGTTTTTATTATGACAACAACAAAAAAGGGGTATTGGGGGAAGATAGAGGGAAAGTTCTGAGAAGAGGCTGAGGATATAAGGGATTCTGCTGCTATCTTACTAGGTTCTAAGGGCAAAGTGGGACATGATGGGGTAGGGGTGAATTTAAAAGTCGATGGAGGGACTTCCCTGGTGGCACAGTGGTTAAGAATCCACCTGCCAGGGACTGCCCTGGTAGTCCAGTGGTTAAGAATCCACCTTCCAAAGCAGGGAACATGGGTTCAATCCCTGGTCGGGGAACTAAGATCCCACATGCCACGAGGCAACTAAGCCCAGGTGCTGCAACTAGAGAGCCCATGCACTGTGGAGCCCGCATGCTGCAACTAAGACTCGATGCAGCCAAAAATAAATAAATAAATAAATACTTTAAAAAAAAAAAAAAAAAGAATCCACCTACCAATGCAGGCGACACGGGTTCAAGCCCTGGTCTGGGAGGATCCCACGTGCCATGGAGCAACTAAGCCCGTGTGCCACAACTACTGAGCCTGTGCTCTACAGCCCGCGATCCATAACTACTGAGTGTGTTGCAACTACTGAAGCCCACATGCCTAGAGCCTGGGTTCCACAACAAGAGAAGCCACTGCAAGGAGAAGCCCACGCCCCACAATGAAGAGTAGCCCCTGCTCACAGCAACTAGAGAAAGTCCACGTGCAGTAACGAAGACCCAATGCAGCCAAGTAAAAGAGTTTAAAGAGCAATTCTAGAAAGAATCTGGGGGCAATGAAGCAGGCTGAACAGGGTTCTTTCAGATATTACAGAACTGAAAATGGGGAGGCCCATAGGACAGGGAAACAAAGCTTCAGCGTCTTTAAAACTATCGTTTTCCTGCTCAAACAGGTTCTTTTGAACAGGTTCCTGCTCTCAAAGGTTTCTTTTTGAAACCTCAGTTGTTTCCCTATATTGCTCCGTGTCTCTACAAATAAAAGGGGGTTGGGTGGGACAGGGGTGGAGAATAAAAGGAGAGCAATTTAACAGTAGACAGGTGTGGCGGACAGAAAAAACCCCTCTGCTTTAGTGCTCTACAACCACGCTGCTTCCTCCCTTCCCTGCAAGGAGGGACTTGCCTTTGACTCTCGTGTGGTGCCCACTTTACCCTCACAACCTTTATTGTGCTGCACTGTCTTAGACCCCACAAGAATTTCAATACTTTCTACAAAAATCACACACTCAGAGAGGTTGCTTAGAAACATATACTTTAGGTGACAGGACAAATGATAGTTTTTTTGTTAACCCTTTAATATAAATTTTGGGTTTAAATGGAACAATAATGACAAAAAACAAGGACATTATAAAATCTGCTGTCCAAATGTGATATATTATCTTGTTACTGTTTGAGTGCAGTGTGTTCACAGATGACACCAATTTACTCTAGTAATTGGCTGCTACTAGGAGGTATTAGAGATAGCAAGGGTTAAGTGGTTATAAAGACTTTTATCTCCAGCAACTCTCTAAATAAAATAAATTTACATACTTTCAATTAAGTAAAAGCTGAACAACTGAAGCCAAGAAGTGCCAGGGGACTCACACCTGTGCTTTTAACCAACAGGTCAGTGCTTTCAAAATTTTTACCATTTGCATCTACCCTTGCCATTTTAGCCATCTCTTGTAACATCTGCACTACATATTACTCAATTTTTTTCTTTAAATTGCCTTTAAATTAACTTTTCACCTTAACTTCATCTGGTACAAAATCACCAGTCATCTTGATGTTAATTTTATTTTTTTCTCAGATAAATTAAGATGGTCAAAGAAAAAGTATTTCTGTGTTCTATTGCTGCAAAATCTGTGCTACTCCAAATCATCAGGTACACAAACTGTACTCCTTATACCTGAGGAAACACTGCTAACACCAATGAGATGAGAACGTAGAAAACGGTCCATGACACACTGAAATAACTGCTTCTAATATCAATTGCTTCAATTAAAGTTTTTGAAAGCAGATGGAAAGCAGTCAATTTGAGAATGAATTCTCAAGCATGTATTTGAAATATAATCTGTAATGATTCAAAAAGACACTCAAAGTTTAAGGGGCACTTTGCTAGCATATGTTGAGGGCCTAGAATATCTTGCCTGAATACAGGACTATTCTACATGGGAGTTTCTCTGGGAGAACCTGCTGGCAGCAAAAAAACCAAAACCAAGTGCCCATGGACATACTTGGTTAAAGTCCTGGGATCAGGGCTAGAGAGCAACAAAAAAATGTCTCTGTCCTGGAAACGTAAAGGGGAGGTATTATCAACCCCCTCCTAAAGAAACTTAGTATAGAACTAGGGCGCCTGCCGGCCGCTGGTGGGGGACTCTGACCCCCAAGGAGACAGGAGGAATCCCAGAGTGAACCGGTAGAACGTAGGGGGACCGAGGTGGGGAGGAAAAGTGGAGGCCAGACAAGATCAGGGCCCCTGAGGCCGGGGAGATCAGGAGAGGCAGGAGGGAGGGACTCTCCAGGAAAAGCGGGAGAGGAGCTGAGGGCAATCGCCTGGCCCACTCAAGCCGGAGATCCTGCTGAGCTCCCAAACCACTTTCCCCCCTACCAAAGCCCCATCCAGGCCATGTGGGTCCTGGGGGCATAGGAGGGAGGCTGGGGAGATCAGAAGTGGCAAGCAGAAGAGGCCATCCAGGAGGAGTGGGAGAGGAATGGAGGGTGACTGCCCTGCCCACTGGGCCCTGGGGAGCCTGCTGAGCTCCCAGGCTGGTCCCCTGCGATCCAAAGCCCCCTCCAGGCTGCGTGGGTGCTTGGAGGCATAGGAGGGAGGCCAGGGAGATCAGAAGAGGCAGGCAGGAGGGGCCCTGCAGGAGGAGTGTGAGAGGAGCAGAGGGCATTTGCCCTGCCCACTCAGGCCCAGGGAGCCTGCTGAGCTCCCAGGTGAGGTCCCCTGCCCTCTAAAACCAGGGATGGGAGGCACGCCTGGAGCCCTTCTGTTCCTTGAGCCTAAGCCCCACCCCCCCACAGTCCCCAGAGCCTTTTCCAGCCCTGTGGGTCCTGAGCATTGGCCCTGCCCACCACCCAAACCTCGCCCTTGCTTACGCCCCGCTCTCCACATCCAAGGCCTTCCCCCCTCCCTTTTTTCTTTTCCCTCCTCCTCTTTTTACTATTGTGGTACTGATGTACCTTCTGGTTGTTGGTTCTCTATGTTTTTATTTTTACGTTCTTTTTAACATATCTGTTAGTTTCCTAGTCTAATTTTATTTTTTCTTTGTTATTGTTCTCGCTCTCTCTTTTTTTTTGCCACCCACGTGGTTTGCGGGATCTTGATTTGCGCGCCTGGGGTCAGGCGGAAGCTCCTGCAGTGGGAGCGCCGAGTCCGAACCAGTGGACTAACAGAGAAACTCAGACCCCAGGGAATATTCATAGGAGTGAGGTCTCATGAATATTCATCAGATGAGGTCCTCATCTCAGCACCAAGACCCAGCTCTACCCAACAGCCTACAAACTCCATTGTTGGATACCTCAGGCCAAACGATCAGTGAAACAGGAAAACAATCCCACTAATTTAAAAAAAAAAAAAAAAAAGGAGACAGCAAAAAAATATGTCACAGATGAAGAAGCAAGGTAAAAACCTATAAGGCCAAATAAATGAAGAGGAACTAGGCAGTCTACCTGAAAAAGAATTCAGAGTAATGAAGTAAAGATGATCCAGAATCTCGGAAATAGAATGGAGGCACGGATTGAGAAAATACAAGAAATGTTTAACAAAGACCTAGAAGAACTAAAGAACAAACGAACAGAGATGAACAACACAAAAACTGAAATGAAAAATACACTAGAAGGAATCAATAACAGAATAACGGAGGCAAAAGAATGAACAAGTGAGCTGGAAGACAAAATGGTAGAAATAACTGCCCAGGAGCAGAATAAAGAAAAAAGAATGCGAAGAATTGAAGACAATCTCAGAGACCTCTGGGACAACACTAAACGCAACAACATTCAAATTATAGGGGTCCCAGAGAAGAAGAGAACAAGAAAGGGTCTGAGAAAATATTTGAAGAGATTATACTGGAAAAGTTCCCTAACATGGGAAAGGAAATAATCACCCAAGTCCAGGAGGCACAGAGAGTCCCATACAGTATAAACCCTAGGAAAAATACACCAAGACACGTATTAATCAAACTAACAAAAATTACATTCAAAGGAAAAAATATTAAAAGCAGCAAGGGAAAACCAAAAAATTACATACAAAGGAATCCTTATAAGGTTATCAGCTGATTTTTCAGTGGAAACTCTGCAGGCCAGAAGGTAGTGGCAGGATATACTTAAAGTGATGAAAGAGAAAAACCTACAACCAAGATCACTCTACCCAGCAAGGATCTCATTCAGATTCAGTGGAGAAATCGAAAGCTCTTCAGCCAAACCAAAGCTAAGAGAATTCAGCACCACCAAACCAGCTTTACAACAAATGCTAAAGAAACTTCTCTAAGCAGGAAACACAAGAGAAGAAAAAGACCCACAAAAACAAACATAAAACAATTAAGAAAATGGTAACAGGAACATGTATATCGATAATAACCTTGAATGTAAAGACATTAAATGACCCAACCTAAAGACACAGACTGGCTGAATGGATACAAAACCAAGACCCATATATATGCTGTCTACAAGAGACCCACTTCAGACCTAGGGACACATACAGACTGAAAGTGAAGGGATGGAAAAAGATATTCCATGAAAAAGGAAATCAAAAGAAAGCTGGAGTAGCAATACTCGTATCAGAAAAAATAGACTTTACAATAAAGAGTGTTACAAGAGATAAGGAGGGAGACTACATAATGATCAAAGGATCAATCCAAGAAGAAGATATAACAATTATAAATGTTTATGCACCCAACATAGGAGCACCTCAATACATAAGGTCATGAAAGGAGAAATCAACAGTAACACAATCATAGTAGGGGACTTTAACACCCCACTTACACCAATGGACAGATCATCCAAACAGAAAATAAAAAAGGAAACACAAGCTTTAAATGACACAATAGACCAGATAGATCTAATTGATATTTATAGAACATTCCACCCAAAAGTGCCAGAATACACTTTCTTCTCAAGTGCACAAGGAACATTCTCCAGAATAGATCACATCTTGGGTCACAAATCAAGCCTCGGAAAATTTAAGAAAATTGAAATTGTATCAAGCACCTTTTCTGACCACAACGCCATGAGATTGGAAATCAATTACAGGAAAAAAAAACCTGTAAAAAACACAAATACATGGAGGCTAAACGCTACTAAATAAATAATAGATCACTGAAGAAATCAAAGAAGAAATAAAAAATACATAGAAACAAATGACAACAAAAACAGGACGACCCAAAACCTATGGGACTCAGAAAAAGCCGTTCTAAGACGGAAGTTTACAGCAATTCAATCTCACCTTAAGAAACAAGAAAAAAATCTCAAATAAACAATCTAACCCTACACTTAAAACAACTAGAGGAAGAAGAACAAAGAAAACCCAAAGTCAGTAGAAGGAAAGAAATCATAAAGATCAGAGCAGAAATAAATGATACAGAAACGAAGAAAACAATAGCAAAGACAAAAAAAACTAAAAGCTGGTTCTTTGAGAAGATAAACAAAATTGATAAACCCTTAGCCAGACTCATCAAGAAAAAAGGGAGAGGATGCAAATCAATAAAATTAGAAACGAAAAAGGAGAAATCACAACTGACACTGCAGAAATACAAAGGATTATAAGAGGCTTCTACAAACAACTATATGCCGATAAAATGGACAACCACAAAGAAATGGACAAATTCTTGGAAAGGTACAATTTTCCAAGACTGAACCAGGAAGATTTAGAAAATATAAACAGACCTACCACAAGTAATGAAATTGAAACTGTAATTAAAAATCTTCCAACAAACAAAAGTCCAGGACCAGATGGCTTCACAGGCGAATTCTATCAAACATTTAGAAAAGAGCTAACATTGATACTTCTCAAACTCTTTCAAAAAAATGCAGAGGGAGAAACACTCCCAAATTCATTCAACAAAGCCAGCATCACCCTGATACCAAATTAGACACAAATCAATCAATGTGATGCACCACATTAACAAATTAAGGAATAAAAACTATATGATCATCTCAATAGATGCAGGAAAAGCTTTTGACAAAATTCAACACCCATTTATGATAAAAACTCTCCAGAAAATGGGCATAGAGGGAAACTACCTCAACATAATAAAGGCCATATATGACAAACCCACAGCAAGCAACATACTCAATGGTGAAAAACTGAAAGCATTTCCACTAGGATCAGGAACAAGAGAATGATGTCCACTCTTGCCACTCTTATTCAACATAGTTTTGGAAGTCCTAGCCACAGTAATCAGAGAAGGAAAAGAAATAAAAGGAATCCAAATTGGAAAAGAAGAAGTAAAACTGTCACTATTTGCCAATGACATGATACTATAAATAGAAAATCCTAAAGATGCCATCAGAAAACTACTAGAACTAATCAACAAATTTGGTAAGGTTGCAGGATACAAAATTAATGCACAGAAATCTCTGGCATTCCTATACACCACCAACAAAAAATCAGAAAGAGAAATTAAGGAAATACTCCCATTTACCATTGCAACAAAAAGAATAAAATACCTAGGAATAAACCTGCCTAAGGAGGCAAAGACTTGTACTCAGAAAACTATAAAACACTGATGAAAGAAATCAAACATGACATAAACAGATGGAGAAATATACCATGTTCTTGTATTGGAAGAATCAATATTGTGAAAGTGACTATCCTACCCAAAGCAACCTTCAGATTCAATGCAATCCCTATCAAACTATCAATGGCATTCTTCACAGAATTAGAACAAAAAATCTTACAATTCGTATGGAAACACAAAAGACCCCGAATAGCCAAAGCACTCTTGAGAAAGAAAAACGGAGTTGGAGGAATCAGCCTCCCTGACTTCAAACTGTACCACAAAGCTACAGTAATCAAGACAGTATGGTACTGGCACAAAGACAGAAATATAGATCAATGGTACAGGAAAGAATGCCCAGAGATAAACCCATGCACATATGGGCACCTAATTTTCAACAAGGGAGGCAGGAACATACAATGGAGAAAAGACAGCCTCTTCAAAAAGTGGTGCTGGGAAAACTGCACAGCTACATGTAAAAGAATGAAATCAGAACATTACCTAACACCATACACAAAAATAAACTCAAAATGGATTAAAGACTTAAACATAAGACCAGACAGCATAAAACTTTTAGAGGAAATCAGGAAAAACACTCTTTGACATAAACCACAGCAAGATCTTTTTTGACCCACCACCTAGAGTAACAGAAATAAACAAATGGGACTTAATTAAACTTAAAAGCTTTTGCACAGCAAAGGAAACCATAAACAAGACAAAAAGACAAACCTCAGAATGGGAGAAAATATTTGCAAATGAAGCAACTGACAAAGGATTAATCTCCAAAATTTACAAACAGCTCATGGAGCTCAATATCAAAAAAAAAACAATACAGTTAAAAAATGGGCGGAAGACCTAAATAGACATTTTACCAAGGAAGACATGCAGATGGCCAAGAGGCACATGAAAAGATGCTCAATGTCAAAAATTATTAGAGAAATGCAAATCAAAACTACAATGAGGTATCACCTCACGCTGGTCTGAATGGCCATTATCAAAAAATCTAGAAACAATAAATGCTGGAAAGGGTGTGGTGAAAAGGGAACCCTCCTGCACTGTTGGTAAAAAACTAAAAATAGAACTACCATATGACCCAGCAATCCCACTACTGGGCATATACCCTGAGGAAACTATAATTCAAAAAGAGACATGCACCACAATGTTCACTGCAGCACTATTTACAATAGTCAGGACATGGAACCAACCTAAATGTCCACTGACAGATGAATGGATAAAGATGTGGCACATATATACAATGGAATATTACTCAGCCATAAAAAGAAAAGAAACTGAGTTATTTGTAGTGAGCTGGATGGACCTAGAGTCTGTCATACAGAGTGAAGTAAGTCAGAAAGAGAAAAACAAATACTGCATGCTAACGCATATATGTGGGATCTCAGAAAAAAAAAATGGTACTGATGAACCTAGTTGCAGGGCAGGAATAAAGAGGTAGATATAGAGAATGGACTTGATGACATGGGGTGGGAGGGCGAAGTGAGAGTAGCATCAACATATGTACACTACCGAATGTAAAATAGTTGGCTGGTGGGAAGCAGCAGCATAGCACAGGGAGATCAGCTCGGTGCTTTGCGATGACCTAGAGGGGTGGGATAGGGAGCATGGGAGGGAGGCTCACGAGGCAGGGGATATGGGGACATGTGTATGCATATGGCTGATTCGCTTTGCTGTGCAACAGAAACTAACATGGTATTGTGAAGCAATTATACTCCAATAAAGATCTAGTGAAAAAAATAAAAAAAGAACCTTGGTATAGCTCCTATAAAATATGATTGTTAAAAAAAGTATTATACCATGAGAGGCCTATTAGAATGATGCAGTTAGCTATGAAAGAGACCATAAAATTAATCGGTCAGTTGGATAAAGTTGTCAATACTGTCTATCCAATCAGAATGATAATCTTGTCTTAGTCAATAATAAACTATCCTTCCTGATAGTAATTAGTTAACAGATATAATTACTTTAAAAATTTACAAGTATTTCTCCATAAATACTGTTATGTCCTGATAGTGGAATGTTTTAGAAAATTGTTACTGAATGTGAAAATGCCTTTGTTCATATCACGTAAAATATTTTCAAATATTTTAATAGCTATATTGTTTGACGATAAAAATGTCACAACACTTTGTTTAATTAGAATAATCAACTACCTACAATTTTATCTGCAGCTTGGATCACTTCCTTAAGATAAACATCTAGAAATGGAATTATTGTGTTAAAGCATATAAAAACTCAAAAGACCTATCACAAATTACTTTCTAGATCAGTTGCTTCTTTTTTGTGTGTGTGTGGTACGCGGACCTCTCACTGTTGTGGCCTCCCCGTTGCAGAGCACAGGCTCTGGACGCGCAGGCTCAGCGGCCATGGCTCACGGACCCAGCAGCTCCGCGGCATGTGGGATCTTCCCGGACCGGGGCACGAACCCGTGTCCCCTGCATCGGCAGGCGGACTCTCAACCACTGCGCCACCAGGGAAGCCCTAGATCAGTTGCTTCTTAAGACTGCACTTCCATCATCCATGTCAGCAGCTTGGTGAGAGCCTGCTTTTTAAAAGCTACGGACTGGAAGATAACAGTCACCTCATTTAAAAGCTACTCTGGTTGGGGGTGGGGAAGGATAAATTAGAAAGCTGGGATTAACATATACACACTACTATATACAAAATACTGAATAGATAATCAACAAGGACCTACTGTATAGCACAGGGAACTCTACTCAATACTCTGTAATAACCTATATGGGAAAAGAATCGGAAAAAGAATAGATACATGTATAACTAAATCACTTTACTGTACCCCTGAAACTAATACATTGTAAATCAACTATTTTATATACAATAAAAATTTAAAAAGTAAAAAATAAAAGCTACTCTGATGTAACTTGCCAAAAAGGAGCCCTAGTGTATGCACCTTTTCTGTACTGAAACTTGAATTCAATTTATCAAGAACCTCTTCTTATCCACTCTGCTTCTCACTGTGGTACTAGAGCTCTAACTAATAACCTGGAATTTAGGGTGAGATTACACTCCTTGGTTCAATTTTATTAACAAAATTCTTTCAGTAAAAAATATTTACTAAGCACCTCTATATGTATCTCAGGCACTGTTCTGGGTGCCCAAGAAACTTCAGTGAATGCAGCCCTGCAAAGAATAAGAAGCAAAGGCTCACAAAAGATATATAAATGCTGTTAAAGAACAGGACAACAGTTAGACTGGTTTTGCCTTAGTTCTTACTTGCTTTTCATATACAGTAGAGGTTTGGAAGCCAAACCCATAAGGACAAGACTGGTCTAATAATACCTGTTTCTCCAGATTCTTTGCTGTTGTGCTATAAACTGGCTGGAATTTGCAGCTGTACAACAAATCTTCCTGGCTGAAGCACTTGCCAAACCAACTGTGATAAATGTCACACCAGAGGTCTGCTCTAGCACCTGGAATTGGACGCAGACATTTGTTGAGCATATGCTACTTGCTTCGGTAACTGCTATGGTTGGCTAGACTCGGGAAAACACTTGGTGTGAGGCTGGCAGTCGATAGTGGTGGATCCCAACAAAGAGGAAGTTTTCAACAATCTCATTTTGACATAAAAATACAAAAAACTGGGCTTCCCTGGTGGCGCAGTGGTTGAGAGTCCGCCTGCCGACGCAGGGGACACGGGTTCGTGCCCCGGTCCGGGAAGATCCCACGTGCCGCGGAGCGGCTGGGCCCGTGGACCATGGCCACTGAGCCTGCGCGTCCAGAGCCTGTGCTCCGCAACGGGAGAGACCACAACAGTGAGAGGCCCGCGTACTGCAAAAAAAAAAACACAAAAAACCCCCCAAAAAACTTTAGTTTGTGGTATTTGATAAGCCTTGGGAGGAGAGAACCTTATTATAGCCAAGTACTTTGATTTTTCAATTCACTGATAGTTGGGCCTAAATGGCCAACATTATACTCTGGTTTATTTGTTTTAATGTAGATCTGCATTCCAATACACCTAAATGCTTCATATAATCTATGGATATTATGAGATAAGAACTGACTTATGCTGATACTGTATTATTAACAATCTTCTCTTTGGAATCAAATATAGACATGAGGGAAATTGAAGGACTTTAGTTACCAGCATCCCAACATGTGCACCTACACATGAAGGAGGACCCACAGGCCCTGGCCATGCCCTTTATGAATCTATTATTGCTTAGGCCTGGAGTCTTCTTGGAAGATCTGTATCTTTGGGAAGACAGTTACCCTTTTGAAAAGTTGTGCAGGCTACATTTTAGACTTCACTTTGAAGGGAAAAAATAGTTTTGCAAGGATAGTATCCATATGCAAAATAAAATTTAAGTACACTGTAGTCTTGCTGCAAAACCATTCTCCATAGGGGAACTGATTATCAAACTTAAGCTGATTAAGTGCTTTTCAAACTTAAAACGCACTGTGTCAAGATCCTTTTTTATGCACAATTCTGATTTAGTAGATATGGGGTGAGGTCTGAAAATTTTCATTTCTAACAAGCTCCAGATGCTGCTGCTGCTGCTAGTCTGGAGAATACATGGAAAAGCAAGTTGTTCAGCACCCAGGCAGAATTCAGAGGCTGGTAACAAGCAAACTAGCAGAGAGCTTGCCGGATCAGGAAAGAAAACTAAACCTCAGCTCCTCTTACAAATCTGTACTCTTTGTTCTTACGGCTAAACTGAAAGTCTACCACCGAAATTTTGAGTTTCCCAAAGTTTTGCTCCTTAAAATGCAGCCTAGCATTATTAAAAAAATATATATAGGTGTAATACAATCCCAACCATCATTCCAAAAGGATTATTTTGGAACTAGACTAAATTATTCCAAGGATATTCTCAAATAGGTAACAATGACAAAGAAAAAAATGGATGTGGGATGGGATTAGGGAGAGTAGCAAGGGGAGTGAAACTCTGTGATAAAGGAGTCATCACACATCATTAGAGAAGGAAATAAATGGTGTTGGACAATTATTCAGCTATTTGACCAAAAAAAAAAGGCAGCTAATTTAGATCTTCACCTCATAATATGCCCCTCCTCTCAATAAATTCTAGATGAATGAAACTCAAAATATCAATGAAAATAAAAATATGAAAACCCTAGGACAGAGGTGAATATTGATCAAATCCAGAATGAAGATTAACTTTAGAAAAATCAGAAGAAACAAAAGGGAAAAAACTGATAGCCGACACTGTGTGTGTGTGTATCCTCTGTGTTAAAAATAATGTTAAAAGACCAACCGGAGGCTTCCCTGGTAGCACAATGGTTAAGAATCCGCCTGCTAATGCAGGAGACACGTGTTTCAGTCCTGGTCCGGGAAGATCCCACATGCTGCGGAGTAGCTAAGTCCGTGCTCCACAACTGCCACAACTACTGAGCCTGCGCTCTAGAGCCCGCGAGCCACACCTACTGAAGCCCGCATGCCTAGAGCCCGCGCTCCACAACAAGAGAAGCCACCGCAACGAAGAGTAGCCCCCGCTCGCCACAATTAGAGAAAGCCCGCGCACAGCAACAAAGACCCGACTTGACCAAAAATAAGTAAATAAATAAATAAAATAATTTAAAAAAGACCAACCAGGAAAATGTTTCTATTAATTATGACGAAGTAATAAGAAAAATAAAATACAAAAATTAGCTTAGAAGTGTTTTCCAAAAGACAACAGCACAGCATGCTTAGAATTTCTGGGATCTCAATCCGCCTCTTGGCTTTCCCAAGTGAACACCTCTCTCCTCTCTAGCGGTTTATTTTTATCAACATACATTGTAGTCTCTCACTTTAAAACAATGAAAATAACAAGAACCAGAGTTCCTTAACATATCCTTCTTCAGCTACCGACCCACTTCTTTATTCCTTTGCTCATTATCACAACAAAACTCCTCCACCTGGTCTCTACTTCCCTGCCCCCCTTTCCCTTTCCAAAGTACTCCAATCTGGCATCTATCCCACCTCTCCATGAAAAAGCTCTCATAAAAAACCGATGACCTCCAGTGTGTCTTCATCTTACCCCACCTCTCATCAGCACTTGACACAGCCAACTCGCTTTCATCAACCATTCCCTTGGTTTCCCTCCTACTTCACTGGCTTCACTGACAATACAATTTATTGTATTGTCTTTTTTCATACTAGAGCTTCAAAATCCAATGTGTATTTTAGTACCTGGCGAAATACTTTGGGTATAGAGTTAAGAAATTAATTTCACCTGTTTCATTTTACCTTTTAGTGTGGCTACTAGAAAATTTAAGACTACATACGTGGCTCACATTATATTTCTACTGGACAGTGCTACTCTAAATGCCAGAGATCCCCAGGGTTTGGTCTTGCTCCTCCCCCAGCCTTGCCATCACAGAAACAGTACGGTCATCCACATATGGCTCACATTAGAGGCAGAGAAATGTAGACAGTAGTAATTTCAAACAATGGGAGTGTCCACTGGGCAGGACTCCCAGATGAGACAGAATTGTTTGGTGGGGCAAACAAACAAGTGGAGACTGAGCAAGACTGGTCCAACAGTTCAGATTTTCAGACTAGGGATAATTAAGCCCTACATTAGCTTTGAGGAGCTCAACTCTACCCATAGTTTCTAGTTTCTCCTTTGGAATGTGTGCCTAGTTTAAGAAACCTTCAACTCGCTCTCTTGTTTTTTTCTCTTTTTTAAAGACCAAAGTTTGTGTGACTTAGGCAGACCCTAAAATTCTAGTCAATCCCTGACGATTTGAGAATACAAGCACTGTTCCCCTAAAGAGGGTTAATGTAACAAACATGCTACCGCTGACCAAAACTTCTTGGAAATAATGCCAATTGCATCTATTCAACAGAAACATTGAAATCTGGCACCAGGAAGAAACTTAGCAACGAAATCTGTCCCATTTGATGAACCGGGAAACTGGGAGATTGGGATTGACATATATACACTAATATGTATAAAATGGATAACTAATAAGAACCTGCTGTATAAAAAAATAAATAAAATTCTAAAAATCCAAAAAAACCCACCATCTGTCCCACTTGTTATTAAGTAAGAAAAATGCAGTTGAGAAAGCTGAAAAACTTGATTCATTCAAATCTTAAGAACAAAAGAAAAAAATGGACTTTGGAAGGGATACACATACAAATCAAGAATCAATGTGCAGATTTAAAATTTGTTAAGTATCAAAACTACTAACCATTCTATAAGCACTCCTTTCAAGACGTTGACCATCTTTTCCAAGTCAGAAGGTGCAGATGACCTTAAAAATGCTAATAAAAGGATAAGGTGACAAAACACAAAAGCATCAACTTCAATATCCTTTGGTGATTTACTTCTGAAAAGAGGCAAAAAATTAAATGCCAAGACTAAACATATAAGTCTATGAAAGACATAAAGCTAACATTAGGAAAACATACAGATATTCTGATCTTTTAGCAAAATTAAAATGAGTCTATTTGGAATATTAACAACGCATAAATCTTACTTGCAAAAAATTCTGCCCGCTGTCAAACCTAATGAAAGCATGGGCCCTAACTCCACAGCAGTGTGCCCAATCCAGGTCTAAAACATGTCCACTAATCAAAAGATTTCTTTTCCTACTCAGGAGTATGATAAAAGGTAATATCCTTGGAGACAGGAATCACAGGATGGTAGCTCTGAAAGGGGACCTAAAAATTACATGGTGAGTCCGACCACCTCGTTTTGTAGACGAAAAGGAGCGAAAGATTAAGCCGCAGCTCCCGACCAAAAAAAAAAAAAAAAAAGTACAATCCATGTCTCCAGATCTTGTGTTCCTCTGCCAAACAAAATATGTTCCCCAATGATGTGCGCTTGAAGGAAAAGAAAACACTCAGCGCACGCGAAGTTAACCCTTCTTAAATTTCTACACTTGGGTACCGGGCAGTGCCTCCCCGAAGGAAATCCACCGTTCAATTCCCGCGGGGCAGCCGCCCGGCCTCGTCAGAAAGGGCCCAGAAAGGGGGCAGAACACCGCCCTATACCCCCGCACCTGAAAGACAGGCTTCTGGGACTTTCCCCCTCCTCCTCTTTTTCTTTGAGACCCCTCTACCTTCCAGGCACCCCACTCTCCCCTCTTGCGCCAAGAGCCAAAGCCACGAACCTCCGCCCACAGATGCAGCAGCACTTCAGCGTCGCCGACAGAGTGCGCTTGCGCCGATTACGTCATCGCGACAGCGACGGGCTCGTGGGTGGAGCACGCCGGCGGGAGGCGGGGCGCGGGCTCGGCTGAGGGGGCGGGGCGGCGTGCGGTGAGGGCGGGGTCACGTGCAGCCAGCCGCTGGTTGGGGACGCGCGCGGGCAGGGAGCGGCGGAGAGTGGTGGTCTCCCTGCCGACCAGGTCCCGGGTGAACAGCTCGGGGCTGGCTGAGTCCGCGTGCCGGCAGGTAGGAAGGGAAGGCTGGGCTCGTGGGGGCGGGCTGGGGCCCTGGCGAAGCCGGGCACGGCGGGGAGTGGGGAGGGCGGCGACGGGGCGCGGCCCCTGACTGACCCGCTGACCCGCCGCTGGGCGTGAGGTGAGGGCCTCTCTCGCAGCCTCGGCAGCCCTACTCTTCTTTCCCGGTTGCCACTCTTCTCTAGTTACAATCCAAGGCCTAAAGAGCACCTGCCGGTACCATTAGCCCGGGCGCGGTGGTCACGGCAAGACGATGAAAATGAGGAGGAAACAGTCTCCTCGTTTAAATCCGAACCTTTCAGAAGGCAGCGTCTAGCTGGGACCCGAGAGGTTGAATAGACTGAATGCTGATAGGTCCTCCAAGCCCGGTAATTGTCATATTAAAGTGAAAGACCCAGAGTAAAGTAAAATTACTCTCTTCCCCAAATTCGGATCTGTGGTCTAATAGAGCGGTCTCTTTCTCCAATTGGCTTTACCAATGGAGAAATGAGGTTCTTGCTTTCTGTTCCTTAGATGAAATTGTACTTCTCTAATTGTGTGTTCATGTGATTTACGAACCTAGCTCTTCCATTTATTTCCCTCTTCCTGTGCTTCAAATCTTTCCCGTCCGGTTGGTTTCCATGTTGTTGTGCATGCTCGCTCCCTCTCTCTTTAATCTGACCCAGGTATAGTTCTTCTCAAGTATATTTTCTTTTTTTCCTTCTTGAATGCATTCTCCTCCTTGACGGTCTCATCACTTCCATCACATCAAACCTCCATTCTTGTGCTCCAGGTGCTGGCCTGATGCCTGCACATTAATGACCTGTGAGAACTCTAAACACCGCCTCTCAAACTGAACTAGTTCTCACTCCACCCTCACTTCAAAATCTGCTTTTCTTTCTGTATTTTTCCAAATCATCCAGATTTAAGACCTCATTTATTTATTCAGCAGAGATTTTGCACAATTATGTATTGCACAGACCCTATTCTATACAATGGTGAACAAGCAACTAATTATAGTGGGGGAGAGGGACACTAAAAATCAGTTAACAAGAAGGGGTAACTGATGTGAAGTTATAAAGAATGACTGGGAGGGCTTCTTTGGTTAGGAGGTCATCAGAAATGGCCTTCAGTTCAAGCAGATTTCTGAGTAAAACAGTAACTTCTACACACCAGCAATAACTAACTAGGAATTTTAATAATAAAAAAGATACTATTCATAACTGTATTAAAAACTGAAGGTATCTGGAAATAAATCAGACTAAAGCTGCATAGTCCTTTAAGGAGAAAATTATAATGCTCTACTGAAACACATAAAAGAAGACCCAGGTAAATGGAGAGATATACCATATTCAGGGATAGGAAGACTCAGTATCATAAAGATGTCAGTTTTCTCCAATTCTACAGATTCACTGCAATTCCAATTAAAATTGCTGTATAGTTTTTCATGGAACTTGACATGCTGAACCTAACATGTATATGAAAAGGCAAAGCACCCAGAATTGCTAACTCAATTTTGAAGAAAAATAAAGTCTCTTCCTCCCAGATATCAAAACAATATAAAGCCGTGATAATTGAGACTACTGTCTTAATTACTGGTATTGGTTTAGGGACAGGTTAGTAGACTCATGGAACAGAATAGAGAGCTTAGAAACACGTCCGCATACATATGGAAGCTAAGTATAAGGTTAGCTTTGGTAAGCTTTGGTATTACAAAAGCACAGAGTATTCAATAAATGATGCTGAGATATGTGATATCCACATAGATTGAAGACAAATTAGATTCCTACTTCACACCATTCACAATAGTAATTTCCAAATGGATTGAAGACCTAAGTGTGAAAGACACACATGAAAAATATTTAGAAAAAAAAAGGAAATATAGGAGGCTATGTTGTCTCTAGGAAAGATTTCTTTTTTGTTTGTTTTATTTGGGTTAAATACATGTAACATAAGATTTACCATTTTAGCCACTTTTAGGTGTACAGTTCAGTGATATTCATGTTATCATGCAACCATTACTACTACCTATCTCCAGAACTTTTTCATCTCTCTGGGAAGGATTTTTTAAGCTACAAAAGCACCGTTGAGGATGCCATTGCAAATGAGAGATGATGGTGACTTGCACTAGAGTAGTAACAGTGAGGATGGAAAAAAGTGGCAGGATTTGGGTTATATTTTGATGGCAGAGAACAAGAATTGTGCATGGTTTGGATACGAGGTGAGGAGAAAACAAGGAATCAAGGCCAACATATGTGTTTTTTGCTTGAGCTCTGAGGTAGATCTTTCACCATTTATCATAAAAAACCATTTACTATTTGTTTGGTGCTGATGAGGAGAATGAGAGGAGGAAGAGTTCAGGGAGAAAAAATAAAGAATTCTGTTTTGGACAGTTAAGTTTGAAAGGCCTGTTTTACATCCAAGTGGAAATGTTCCAGTAGCTGTTGGATACATGAGTCTGGAAAGATTGTGGCTGAAGGTACCACTTTGGGATCACTAGCATATAGATATTTAAAACTGTGATGTGTTAGAATTGGATTTGGTTTCATTACATAGAAAATATAATAATGGCTTAAATATGCATATGATTCTATAGGTAGGCAGGCCACGGGTGGTATGGCAGCAGCTCTGTGATCATCAGGGATTCAGATTCCTCTGTCTTGCTGTTCTGCCATCCTTAGCATACTACCTCATGATTGAGATGACTGCTTTAATTCCAAATGCCACCTGCTCATAGCAAGAGGGAAGCTTGATGGAAAGGCACATACTTTTCTCTTTAAGGACACTTCTCAGGTGTTGCATATGACACATCCATTTAACAACCCATTAACCAGTTCTTAGTGACACACTAACAAGAAGGAAAGATAGGTGATGTAGTCTTTATTCAGCTGTGTGCCCAGTGTTTTATAGAGTTACACATGTATCTGCACTATGAACCAGCAATTCCACTCCTAGATATTTACCCAAGAGAAATGAAAATATATGTCTACAAAATGACTTGTATCAGACCGCTTGTGGTAGGCAGAATACTGGCGCCCCAAAGATGTCCATTCCCAAATCCCTGGAACCTGTGAATATGTTACATTACAAGGAAAAGGGGACTTTGCAGATGGACTTAAGGTTACAGATTTTAGGGTAGGGAGATTATTTTAGATGTTCTAGGAGAGGCTAATGTAATCACACAGACCCTTTAAAGTGGAAGAGGAAAGCAGAAGAGTCAGAGATGTGGCAATGTGAGAAGGATAAGCTGTTGCTGGTTCTCAGATGTAAGGGGCTACCTGCAAAGACTAGAGGGAAGGCTCTGAGAGTGAAGGGTGGCACTCAGACAACAACTAGCAAGGAAACAAGGACCTCAGTCCTGCAGCTGCAAAGAACTGAATTCTGCCAACAGCCTGAATGAGCCTGGAAGTGCAGTCTCCCTCAGAGCTTTCAATAAGTGATACAGCCCAGCTAACACCTTGGTTTCAGCCTATGAGTCTTAGATAAATTTAATCTAAACTGGTGTCTAGGAATCTGCGTTTTAATAATCTGCAGATAATTTTAGGGTGACATTTAGAGAAACACTGGTTTATATGCTGATCTTCAATAACTTCATCCAAAACTATGGTTTCAATTAATAATATGTGCCAATGACATAAATCTATAATAGATGACATAAATCTATATCTATAGTGTAGACCTCTCTGCCGAGCCCACATAGCTTAATGGACATCTTTCATGAATATTTTACAAGAACCTTCATCTCAGCATGTTGAAATTGGGAATTTCCCTCAAATCCATTTCTCTTCTTGTATTTTTCTATTTTGGTAAATGTTATCCCTTATATACTAACTAATCCAAACCAGAAACTGAGAATCATAATTGCCTCTTCCCTTTTACCCATTCCTCTCCATCTCTCACCCAGTTGTTTATCAGATTCTTTTCTCTTATTATCTCCTTAAGTCTGTTTTTTCTTGATTATTCTCAGAGCCATTGCCTTAATTCAAGTACATGTTTCTCCTTGATTATTGTTAAAAGCCTCCCCGGTTCTCCCCGTCTCTACTTTAGCTCTCCTCCAACCTATTTTCAATCTTGTCAAGTTTTCTAAAAAAAGTTTTTTAATCTTATTATTCTCTTTCTTAAAGTTAATCTCCCGTCAGCTTCCATAACTCAGGGTAAGCTTCATACTCCTTAATTTAGCTAAAAAGGACTTTCATGATTGACTGGCCCCTGCCTTCAACACTCCTCTGTTAGTAATCAACAAAATGACTTGACATAAAATCAGTAAGAAAGAAAACACCTGAAAAGCACCATCAACTAATAGTCATTTGTAGGTCCCTCTACCCAGCAACAACAGAATATACATTCTTTTCAAGCGAGTATGGAATATTCATCGAGAGAGACCATATTCTGTATCATAAAGCAAGCCAAGATTTAAAAGAATTGAAAGTATACAAAGCCTGTTCTCCAACCACAATGGAATTAAACTAAAAATCAATAACAAAGATACCTGGAAATTCCCAAATATTTGGATATTAAGATACTTCTAAATATCCCATGGGTCAAAGAGGAACTCACAGTGCAATTAGAAAATATTTTTAATTGAATGAAAGAAAAAAAACAGCATATCAAAATGTGAAGGATGCAGTCAAATCAATACTTAGAGGGAAATTTTTGGCATTAAATATTTACATTAGGAAAACGGAAATTTTAGATTAGTGATCTAAGCTTCAGTTTTAAGAAGCTTGAGAAAAAAGAGCTATTTAAAATCAAAATAAGCACAAGGCAGAGACTATTAAGAGCACAAAGTAATGAAACTGATAATGGAAAAACAGGAGAGTAATTCAATGAAACTAAAACCTGGGTCTTTGAAAATATCAATGAAATTGAGAAATCTCTAGCTAGACTGCCAGAAAAAAAAGAGAGAAGAGACACGGATGTAGAGAACAAATGTATGGATACCAAGGGGGTGAAAGCAGAGGGGTTGGGGAGGTGGTGGGATGAATTGGGAGATATTGGGATTGATATATATACACTAATATATATAAAATAGATGACTAATAAGAACCTGCTGTATAGCACAGGGAACTCTACTTCGCTGTACAGTAGAAACTAACACAACATTGTAAAACAACTATACCCCAATTAAAAAAAAAAAAAGAAAATGGTGAGAAAAATAAGACACAAATTGTCAAAACTCAGGAATGAAAGAGAACATGTCACTTTAGACCCTAAGACCTTAAAAAGATAATGTGGGAATCCTACTTAAAACTTTTTAAGGAAGAAAGAATACAGTTCTACATAAACTGTTCCAGAACATAAAAGAAGATGGAACACTTGCCTCCTTATTTTATGAGACCAGCAATACCTTGATGTGAAAACCAAAGACATCACAAGAAAACTAGATATTAGTATCTCTTGTGAACATAGACACAAAAAATATTAACAAAATACTAGCAGGGGCTTCCCTAGTGGCACAGTGGTTAAGAATCCGCCTGCCAATGCAGGTGACATGGGTTTGAGCCCTGGTCTGGGAAGATTCCACATGCCGTGGAGCAACTAAGCCTGTGTGCCCCAACTACTGAGCCTGTGCTCTGGAGCCTGCGAGCCACAAGTACTGAAGCCTGCGTGCCTAGAGCCCATGCTCCGCAACAAGAGAAGCCACCGCAATGAGAAGACTGCGTACCACATGAAGAGTAGCCCCTGCTCACCGCAACTAGAGGAAGTCCGTGCACAGCAACAAAGACCCAATGTAGCCAAAAATTAAAAAAAAAAAAAATTAGCAAATCCAAAACAATATTTAAAAAGGATATTGTATCGTGACTTAGGTTTATTCTGGGAATATTAATTGGGGAAATGTATTATATTAACAGACTACAGAAACATCATATGTTCACCTTAATTAATGCACAAAATGCTTCTGACAAAATTCAGCAATTCGGGAATAGAAGGGAATGTCCTCAAAGAGAAAAAGGACAGCTACAAAGAGTCTACAGCTAACATCATCCTTAATGGTGAAAGACTGAATACTTTTCTCCTAAGGTCAGGAACAATACAAGGATATTTGCTCTCACTATTTTTATTCAGCATTGTATTGTAGGTCCTAGCCTGTGAAGTAAAACCAGTAAAACTTTGCCTTCTGTTGCAGGAGGTACAAGTTCAGTCCCTGGTTGGGGAGCTAAGATCCCACATGCCTCGTGGCCGAAAAACCAAAAACATAAAATAGCAGTATTGTAATAAATTCAGTAGAGACTTTAAAAATGATCCACATAAAAAAATATATCTTACAGAAATGCAAGTTAAAACCATAATGAGATATTATACACCTATTAGAATGCATAAAATTAAAGTGACTGACCCTGTCAAGTGTGAATGAAGATGCAGTACAACTGGATCTCTAATAATTTACTGGTGGTAATACAAAATGGTACATCCATTTTGGAAAAGTTTGGCAGTTTCTTATAAAGTTAAAATACATTTACCTTATGACTCACATCTAGGTTTTTACCCAAGTGAAGTGAAAACTTATATTAACACAAAAAAATCTGTATGCAAGTGTTTATAGCTACTTTGTTCATAATCACCAGAAACTGAAAACAAGCCAAATATCCTTCAGCTGGGGAATGTATAAACAAACTAGTATATCCATATGATGGAATGGTACTAAGCAATAAAAAAAATAAATTACTAATACAACAACACGGATGATTCTCAGTTGCCTTTTGCTAAGTGAAGGAAACCAGACTCATAGGCTACATACTGTATGATTTCGTTTACATGGCATCTTTGCAAAGGCAAAACTATAGTGACAGAAAACAGATCAGCGGTTTCAAGAGCTAGGTGTGGAAGAGATTTGACTACAAAAGGGGAAAGAATTGTTTGGGTTGATAAGACTGTTTTAAATTTTGGTTTGATGGCATTTATCAAAACCTTAGAGCTGTACGTTTAAAGGGTTAATATTACTATGTCTAAAACACCTTAAAAATGGAAAAAAAGTATATGAACAAAATTTTTTTATCAGGGACTTCCCTGGTGGCACAGTGGTTGAGAATCTGCCTGCCAGTGCAGGGGACATGGGTTCAATCCCTGGTCCGGCAAGATCCCACATGCCACGGAGCAACTAGGTCCAGGTGCCACAATTACTGAGCCTGCGCTCTAGAGCCTGCGAGCCACAACTACTGAGCCTGTGTGCCACAACTACTAAAGCCTGTGTGCCACAAATACTGAGCCCACATGCCACAACTACTAAAGCCTGTGTGCTCTAGGGCCTGTGTGCCGCAACTGCTGAGCCTGCATGCCTAGAGCTCGTGCTGTGCAACAAGAGAAGCCACCACAGTGAGAAACCTGCACACCGCAACAGAGTAACCCCTGCTCGCTGCAGCCAGAGAAAGCACATGCACAGCAGCGAAGACCCAATGCAGCCAAAAAAAAAAAAAAATTATTTTATCACTTTTTCCTCTGAAACTGAGAGGCAAACCTGTAGCACTCTTGATAGACAACTTAGGACCACTAATTTTCTAGATATTAAGAAACACTGATGTGGGCAATGGGGAATTATTGAAAGATTTGAAGCAGGGGAATAACGTGCTCAGATTTAAGAAGTTGCTTTTACTTCCAGGCAGCATCCTCTGCTCCTTCCATACACATGAAACTTTTTAGTTAGGATGCAGTGAAAGAACTTGGAATTGTGAGACGGAAGAGAAGAGGAAACTCAGGAAAAGTTGTAGCACTGAGGGAAAGCTTGAAGCAAGTTATTGGATTATCAGAAACTGATAAGAGACCTTAATTACTTGGACCTTATGTGCAACAGAGTTAAAGTCAGCCTAGCTTAAAGGTGATTGTCTTGAAGGTGTACACATTCAAGGAAATAGGGACTAGCAGATTTTTTCCATTAGACTATAGAAGCAGCATGAAAACTTTCTTTTACTAAGAGCATTAAAGAGTGGAAATTGGAACTCTGATTAAAACCACTTATGGTTGTGGGGTTTGAATTCACACTGTCCTCATAGTGCTGGGAACCCAGGTTGAGATATCCAGAAATTTGTAATACCTGTCATACTTTGACCAAGAAAGTTTAAAACTGCTGTGTGCACAGTTGACCCAGAGCACACAGGACTCCCACAGAAAATATTCCCACTGAAGATGAGCTCTCAATCAAAGATTACAAAGCATATAGACAAACCACTGGGAAAGATAGCCAGCCCTAATTATTAGAAATAGTGGTCCAACAGAGAAACTTTAAAATAAGTATGTTTCAAGTGTAAAGGAAGGTTTAGAAACCACATGTACCAGTTAGCTTTTTGCTGCACTGTAAACTATTCCAAAGCTCAGTTTACTAAAACAACCATTTTATTATTGCTTATAAGTCTAAGGGTTGAATATGGGTTTTGTAGGGTCAGCTAGGGGCTAGTTAGCTAGAGATTACCTCGTATGCCTGTCAGTTGGTGCTGGCTGTCAGTTTGTACTGGTGTTTGGGCAAATGGGGATACTCGGCAGCATTTCTCTTTTCATTCAGCAGAGTAAGCTGGGCATCTTTTCATGGTGGAGGTCACACAGTTCCCAAGAGCAGCAAAGACAGAAGCCTCAGTGTGCAAGTGCTTCTCAAGTCTCTGCCTGCATCATGTTTCTGTTGTCTTATGGCCAAAGTCAGTTGTAAGGCCAGTCCCTAGTCAGTATGGGAAGGCACTAGCAAGGAACATTCACACAGGAAAAGGAATAACTTGTGGACATTTTTACAATCTGTCATAATTTAAGACAGAAACAATAGTGTGTAAAAAGAGCAGACAAGTGTGAAAGTACGCCAGATAGAAGTTTTAGAAATAAAAGAAAGTAACTGAAATAATCAGTAGATAGATTGAATGGCAAGCTAAATACAGCTAAATAAAGGATGAATTGGAAGATAGATTTGAGGAAACAATCCATAATGCATGTCAGGGACAGAAAAAGGTAGAAAATATGGAAGAAACTGATATTTGGAGCATAGAGTAAGAAAGTCTAACATACATCTAATAGGAGTACCAGAAGGAAAAAATAGAATGGAGCACACCAAATCCTGAGCAGTATATGTAAAACACCCATAAAATAGGGACATTTAAGAACATCAGAAATAAAAGATCTTAAAACTGGTGGATGAAATAAAATAATCATGATAATGATAAAATTTATTGAGCACTTAACTTGGAATAGACACTATTCTGTGTGTTTTACATGTATCAACTCATATAATATTTATAATAACCCTTTAAAGTAGTCCTATTGCTACTGCCATTTTGTAGATGAGGAAAGTGAGGCACAGAGAGGTTAGTTAGTCCATAATCATATGTCTAGTTGTGTTTTAAAATGTACTCAAGATTTCTTTTTAATCATGGATGGTAAGGTGACACAAAGACAGCTGCCTTGAAAGAAGAGTTTAGTCTTGTTTCCAAGAGGAGGGATGTGCCATGCCATGCACAGCCACCTGGGGAAACATTAGGGTTCCCCGGTGTAGAAGGAGTTAGAGGGAAACCATGGGCCAGAGCCTTTGTTGTGATTTTCATGGGAAGGAATGGATAAGACAGGATAGATAAGCTGAACAAATTTAGGGTTGGATAGATTGAATAATTTTGGCAGCCTCTGGGCTGTACGGGAGGTCCCTAGTAGTCTGATACCTGGCCCTGGGTTGATTCAGGGTAAGGGGAATATTGGCATGGTGTATGATAAATAAAGGAGGCATTGCAGAGTAGAGACTAAGGATTGGTTGGTTTGCATGTGAAAGGTGTGCTTAGAAGCAAAATTCTTCACAGTTTCTAAGAATTAGGTAACCCTGGAAGGGGAAGTCACCTCCTGGGTCCTCAAGGCCCCAAGATGTCAGAGCATCATAAAAGACACAACTAATATAGGTTGTTGGCAGAACTGGATTTGAAACTAGGCAGTGTGGTTCTACAGAGAATATTTTAAACCTCTTTATATTTTGCCTGCAAAGAAACAAAAAGTAGACTTACAACAGATTTCTTATGAGCATCAATAAATATCAAATGAAATGTCACTAGAAGTAGCATGAACATGCTTAAGGAAACCTACTATTAATTTAGAATTCTAAACCCAGCTAACTATATTTTAGGACCGAGTGAAATATAAAACATTTTATTTATTTTTATTGAGGTACAGTTGATTTACAATATTATATTTGTTTCAGGTGTACAACATAATGATTCAAATTTTTTTTCGAATTTTATTTTTTTTACACAGCAGGTTCTTATTAGTTATCCATTTTATACATATTAGTTTATATGTGTCCATCCTAATCTCCCAATTCATCACACCACCACCATGACCCCATCACTTTCCCCCCTTGGTGTCCATATGTTTGTTCTCTACATCTGTGTCTCTTATTTCTGCCCTGCAAACGGGTTCATCTATACCATTTTTCCAGTTTCCACATATATGCATTAATATATGATATATGTCTTTCTCTTGCTGACTTACTTCACTCTGTATGACAGTCTCTAGATTCATCCACGTCTCTACAAATGACCCAATTTCGTTCCTTTTTATGGCTGAGTACTATTCCATTGTATATATGTACCACATCTTCTTTACCCATTCGTCTGTTGATGGGCATTTAGGTTGCTTCCATGACCTGGCTATTGTAAATAGTGCTGCAGTGAATATTGGGGTGCATGTGTCATTTTGAACTATGGTTTTCTCTGGGTACATGCCCAGTAGTGGGATTGCTGGGTCACATGGTAATTCTATTTTTAGTTTTTTAAGGAACCACCATACTGTTCTCCATAGTGGCTGTATCCATTTACATTCCCACCAACAGTGCAAGAGGGTTCCCTTTTCTCCACACCCTCTCCAGCATTTATTGTGTGTAGATTTTCTGATGATGCCCATTCTAACTGGTGTGAGGTGATACCTCATTGTAGTTTTTTTTTTTTTAACATCTTTATTGGGGTATAATTGCTTTACAATGGTGTGTTAGTTTCTGCTTTATAACAAAGTGAATCAGTTATACATATACATATGTTCCCATATGTCTTCCCTCTTGCGTCTCCCTCCCTCCCACCCTCCCTATCCCACCCCTCCAGGCTGTCACAAAGCACCGAGCCAATATCCCTGTGCCATGCGGCTGCTTCCCACTAGCTATCTACCTTACTACGTCTGTTAGTGTGTATATGTCCATGACTCTCTCTCGCCCTGTCACAGCTCACCCTTCCCCCTCCCCATAACCTCAAGTCCGTTCTCTAGTAGGTCTGCATCTTTATTCCTGCCTTACCCCTAGGTTCTTCATGAAATTTTTTTTTCTTAAATTCCATATATATGTGTTAGCATACGATATTTGTCTTTTTCTTTCTGACTTACTTCACTCTGCTTGACAGACTCTAGGTCTATCCACCTCATTACAAATAGCTCAATTTCGTTTCTTTTTATGGCTGAGTAATATTCCATTGTATATATGTGCCACATCTTCTTTATCCATTCATCCGATGATGGGCACTTAGGTTGTTTCCATCTCCAGGCTATTGTAAATATAGCTGCAATGAACATTTTGGTACATGACTCTTTTTGAATTTCGGTTTTCTCAGGGTATATGCCCAGTAGTGGGATTGCTGGGTCATATGGTAGTTCTATTTGTAGTTTTTTAAGGAACCTCCATACTGTTCTCCATAGTGGCTGAACCAATTCACATTCCCACCAGCAGTGCAAGAGTGTTCCCTTTTCTCCACACCCTCTCCAGCATTTATTGTTTCTAGATTTTTTGATGATGGCCATTCTGACTGGTGTGAGATGATATCTCATTGTAGTTTTGATTTGCATTTCTCTAATGATTAATGATGTTGAGCATTCTTTCATGTGTTTGTTAGCAGTCTGTATATCTTCTTTGGAGAAATGTTTATTTAGGTCTTCTGCCCATTTTTGGATTGGGTTGTTTGTTTTTTTGTTATTGAGCTGCATGAGCTGCTTGTAAATTTTGGAGATTAATCCTTTGTCAGTTGCTTCATTTGCAAATATTTTCTCCCATTCTGAGGGTTGTCTTTTGGTCTTGTTTATGGTTTCCTTTGCTGTGCAAAAGCTTTGAAGTTTCATTAGGTCCCATTTGTTTATTTTTGTTTTTATTTCCATTACTCTAGGAGGTGGGTCAGAAAGGATCTTGCTGTGATTTATGTCATAGAGTGTTCTGCCTATGTTTTCCTCTAAGAGTTTGATAGTTTCTGGCCTTACATTTAGGTCTTTAATCCATTTTGAGCTTATTTTTGTGTATGGTGTTAGGGAGTGATCTAATCTCATACTTTTACATGTACCTGTCCAGTTTTCCCAGCACCACTTATTGAAGAGGCTGTCCTTTCTCCACTGTACATTCCTGCCACCTTTATCAAAGATAAGTTGTCCATATGTGCGTGGGTTTATCTCTGGGCTTTCTATCCTGTTCCATTGATCTATCTTTCTGTTTTTGTGCCAGTACCATACTGTCTTGATTACTGTAGCTTTGTAGTATAGTCTGAAGTCAGGGAGCCTGATTTCTCCAGTTCCTTTTTTCGTTCTCAAGATTGCTTTGGCTATTCAGGGTCTTTTGTGTTTCCATACAAATTGCGAAATTTTTTGTTCTAGTTCTGTGAAAAATGCCAGTGGTAGTTTGATAGGGATTGCATTGAATCTATAGATTGCTTTGGGTAGTCGAGTCATTTTCACAATGTTGATTCTTCCAATCCAAGAACATGGTATATCTCTCCATCTATTTGTATCATCTTTAATTTCTTTCATCAGTGTCTTATAATTTTCTGCATACAGGTCTTTTGTCTCCTTAGGTAGGTTTATTCCTAGATATTTTATTTTTTTTGTTGCAATGGTAAATGGGAGTGTTTTCTTGATTTCACTTTCAGATTTTTCATTATTAGTATATAGGAATGCCAGAGATTTCTGTGCATTAATTTTGTATCCTGCTACTTTACCAAATTCATTGATTAGCTCTAGTAGTTTTCTGGTAGCATCTTTAGGATTCTCTATGTATAGTATCATGTCATCTGCAAACAGTGACAGCTTTACTTCTTCTTTTCCGATTTGGATTCCTTTTATTTCCTTTTCTTCTCTGATTGCTGGGGCTAAAACTTCCAAAACTATGGTGAATAAGAGTGGTGAGAGTGGGCAACCTTGTCTTGTTCCTGATCTTAGTGGAAATGCTTTCAGTTTTTCACCATTGAGGATGATGTTTGCTGTGGGCTTGTCATATATGGCCTTTATTATGTTGAGGAAAGTTCCCTCTATGCCTACTTTCTGCAGGGTTTTTATCATAAATGGGTGTTGAATTTTGTCAAAAGCTTTCTCTGCATCTATTGAGATGATCATATGGTTTTTCTCTTTCAATTTGTTAAAATGGTGTATCACATTGATAGATTTGCGTATATTGAAGAATCCTTGCATTCCTGGAATAAACCCCACTTGATCATGGTGTATGATCCTTTTAATGTGCTGTTAGATTCTGTTTGCTAATATTTTGTTGAGGATTTTTGCATCTATGTTCATCAGTGATATTGGCCTGTAGTTTTCTTTCTTTGTGACATCCTTGTCTGGTTTTGGTATCAAGGTGATGGTGGCCTCGTAGAAGGAATTTGGGAGTGTTCCTCCCTCTGCTATATTTTGGAAGAGTTTGAGAAGGATAGGTGTTAGCTCTTCTCTAAATGTTTGATAGAATTCGCCTGTGAAGCCATCTGGTCCTGGGCTTTTGTTTGTTGGAAGATTTTTAATCACAGTTTCAATTTCAGTGCTTGTGATTGGTCTGTTCATATTTTCTATTTCTTTCTGATTCAGTCTTGGCAGGTTGTGCATTTCTAAGAATTTGTCCATTTCTTCCAGATTGTCCATTTTATTGGCATGGAGTTGCTTGTAGTAATCTCTCATGATCTTTTTTATTTCTGCAGTGTCAGTTGTTACCTCTCCTTTTTCATTTCTAATTCTATTGATTTGAATCTTCCCCCTTTTTTTCTTGATGAGTCTGGCTAGTGGTTTATCTATTTTGTTTATCTTCTCGAAGAACCAGCTTTTAGTTTTATTGATCTTTGCTATTGTTTCCTTCATTTCTTTTTCATTTATTTCTGATCTGATTTTTATGATTTCTTTCCTTCTGCTAGCTTTGGGGTTTTTTAGTTCTTCTTTCTCTAATCGCTTGAGGTGCAAGGTTAGGTTGTTTATTCGAGATGTTTCCTGCTTCTTAAGGTGGGCTTGTATTGCTATAAACTTCCCCCTTAGAACTGCTTTTGCTGCATCCCATAGGTTTTGGGTCGTTGTGTCTCCATTGTCATTTGTTTCTAGGTATTTTTTAATTTCCTCTTTGATTTCTTCAGTGATCACTTCATTATTAAGTAGTGTATTGTTTAGCCTCCATGTGTTTGTATTTTTTACAGATCTTTTCCTGTAATTGATATCTAGTCTCAGGCGTTGTGGTCAGAAAAGATACTTGATACAATTTCAATTTTCTTAAATTTACCAAGGCTTGATTTGTGACCCAAGATATGATCTATCCTGGAGATAGATGTTCCATGAGCACTTGAGAAAAATGTGTATTCTGTTGTTTTTGGATGGAGTGTCCTATAAATATCAATTAAGTTCATCTTGTTTAATGTATCATTTAAAGCTTGTGTTTCCTTATTTATTTTCATTTTGGATGATCTGTCCATGGGTGAAAGTGGGGTGTTTAAGTCCCCTACTATGAATGTGTTACTGTCGATTTCCCCTTTTATGGCTGTTAGTATTTGCCTTATGTATTGAGGTGCTCCTATGTTGGGTGCATAAATATTTACAATTGTTATATCTTCTTCTTGGATCGATCCCTTGATCATTATGTAGTGTCCTTCTTTGTCTCTTTTAATAGTCCTTATTTTAAAGTCTATTTTGTCTGATATGAGAATTGCTACTCCAGCTTTCTTTTGGTTTCCATTTGCATGGAATATCTTTTTCCATCCCCTTACTTTCAGTCTGTATGTGTCTCTAGGTCTGAAGTGGGTCTCTTGTAGACAGCATATATAAGGGTCTTGTTTTTGTATCCATTCAGCTAATCTGTGTCTTTTGGTGGGAGCATTTAGTCCATTTACATTTAAGGTAATTCGATATGTATGTTCCTATTCCCATTTTCTAAATTGTTTTGGGTTTGTTATTATAGGTCTTTTCCTTCTCTTGTGTTTCTTGCCTAGAGAAGATCCTTTAGCATTTGTTGTAAAGCTTGTTTGGTGGTGCTGAACTCTCTCAGCTTTTGCTTGTCTGTAAAGGTTTTAATTTCTCCATCAAATCTGAATGAGATCCTTGCTGGGTAGAGTAGTCTTGGCTGCAGGTTTTTCTCCTTCATCACTTTCAGTATGTCCTGCCATTCCCTTCTGGCTTGTAGGGTTTCTGCTGAGAGATCAGCTGTTAACCTTATGGGGATTCCCTTATGTGTTATTTGTTGTTTTTCCCTTGCTGCTTTTAATATGCTTTCTTTGTATTTAATTTTTGACAGTTTGATTAATATGTGTCTTGGCGTATTTCTCCTTGTATTTATCCTGTATGGGACTCTCTGTGCTTCCTGGACTTGATTAACTATTTCCTTTCCCATATTAGGGAAGTTTTCAACTATAATCTCTTCAAATATTTTCTCAGTCCCTTTCTTTTTCTCTTCTTCTTCTGGAACCCCTATAATTCGAATGTTGGTGCATTTAATGTTGTCCCAGAGGTCTCTGAGACTGTCCTCAGTTCTTTTCATTCTTTTTTCTTTATTCTGCTCTGCAGTAGTTATTTCCACTATTTTATCTTCCAGGTCACTTTTCTGTTCTTCTGCCTCAGTTATTCTGCTATTGATCCCATCTAGAGTACTTTTAATTTCATTTATTGTGTTGTTCATCGTTGCTTGTTTCATCTTTATTTCTTCTAGGTCCTTGTTAACTGTTTCTTGCATTTTGTCCATTCTATTTCCAAGATTTTGGATCATCCTTACTATCATTATTCTGAATTCTTTTTCAGGTAGACTGCCTATTTCCTCTTCATTTGTTAGGTCTGGTGCATTTTTATCTTGCTCCTTTATCTGCTGTGTGTTTTTCTGTCTTCTCATTTTGCTTATCTTACTGTGTTTGGGGTCTCCTTTTTGCAGACTGCAGGTTCGTAGTTCCCGCTGTTTTTGATGTCTGTCTCCAGTGGCTACGGTTGGTTCAGTGGGTTGTGTAGGCTTCCTGGTGGAGGGGACTAGTGCCTGTGTTCTGGTGGATGAGGCTGGATCTTGTCTCTCTAGTGGGCAGGTTCACGTCTGTTGGTGTGTTTTGGGGTGTCTGTGGCCTTATTATGATTTTAGGCAGCCTCTCTGCTAATGGGTGGGGTTGTGTTCCTGTTTTGCTAGTTGTTTGGCATAGGTTGTCCAGCACTGTGGCTTGCTGGTCGTTGAGTGAAGCTGGGTGCTGGTGTTAAGATGGAGGTCTCTGGGAGATTTTCGCCATTTGATATTATGTGGAGCTGGGAGGTCTCTTGTTGACCAGTGTCCTGAAGTTGGCTCTCCTACCTCAGAGACAGAGCCCTGACTCCTGGCTGGAGCACCAAGAGCCTTTCATCCACATGGCTCAGAATAAAAGGGAGAAAAAGTAGAGGGAATTAGTAGAAGTATGAGGAAAGAAAGAAGGAAAGGAGGGAAGGAAGGAAGGAAGGAAGAAAGAAAGAAAGAAAGAAGCAAAGAAGGAAAGAAGGCAAAAAGGAAAGAAAGGAGGGAGAGAGGGAGGGAGGAAGGAAGGAAGGAGGGAAAGAAGGAAAAAAGAAAGAAAGAAGATACAGTAAAAATAAAATAAAGTATAATAAAGTTATTGAATTAAAAAATTCTTATTTAGAAAAAAAAGGGACGGATAGAACCTTAGGACAAATGTTGGAAGCAAAGCTATACAGACAAAATCTTACACAGAAGCATACACATACACCCTCACTAAAAGAGGTAAAGGGGGAAAAATCATAAATCTTGCTGTCAGAGACCACCTCCTCAATTTGGGATGATTCGTTGTCTAAAGGAGGGAAGGAAGGAAGGAAGGAAAGAAAGAAAGAAAGAAAGAACGAAGGTAAAGTATAATAACGTTATTAAAATTAATTATTAAGAAAAAAATTTAAAAAAAAACCATGGACGGATAGAACCCTAGGACAAATGGTGGAAGCAAGACTATACAGACAAGATCTCACACAGAAGCATACACATACACATTCACAAAAAGAGGAAAAGGGAAAAAAAATCATAGATCTTGCTCCTAAAGTCCACTTCCTTAATTTGGAATGATTGGTTTTCTATTCAGGTATTCCACAGATGCAGGGTATATCAAGTTGATTGTGGAGCTTTAATCCGCTGCTTCTGAGGCTGCTGGGAGAGATTTCCCTTTCTCTTCTTTGTTCTCACAGCTCACAGGGGCTCAGCTTTGGATTTGGCCCTGCTTCTGCGTGTAGGTCGCTGGAGGGCGTCTGTTTTTTGCTCAGACAGGACGGGGTTAAAGGAGCCGCTGATTTGGGGGCTCTGGCGCACTCAGGCCGGCGGGGAGGGAGGGGCACGGAGTGCGGGGCGGGCCTGCGGCGGCAAAGGATCCCGGGAACCTGGCAGTGGCGGGCTGCACAGGCTCCGTGGAAGAGGGGTGTGGAGAGTGACCTGTGCTCGCACACAGGCCCCTTGGTGGCGGCAGCAGCAGCCTTAGCGTCTCCCGCCCGTCTCTGGGGTCCGCGCTTTTAGCCGCGGCTCGCGCCTGTCTCTGGGGTCCGCGCTTTTAGCCGGGGCTCGTGCCCGTCTCTGGGGTTCGCGCTTTTAGCCGCGGCTCACGCCCGTCTCTGGAGTTCCTTTAAGCAGCGTTCTTAAACCCCTCTCCTCACGCACCAGGAAACAAAGAGGGAAGAAAAAGTCTCTTGCCTCTTCGGCAGGTGCAGACTTTTCCCAGGACTCCATCCCGGCCAGCCGTGGTGCACTAACCCCTTCAGGCTATGTTCAAGCCGCCAACCCCAGTCCTCTCCCTGCGCTCCGTCGGAAACCGAAACCCGAGCCTCAGAGCCTCAGCTCGCAGCCCCGCCCGGCCCGGCAGGTGAGCAGACAAGCCCCTCGGGCTGGTGAGTGCCGGTCGGCACTGATCCTCTGTGCGGGAATCTCCCCGCTTTGCCCTCCGCACCCGTTGCTGTGCACTCCTCCGAGGCTTCGAAGCTCCCCCCTCCGCCTCCCGCAGTCTCCGCCCGCGAAGGGGCTTCCTAGTGTGTGGAAACTTTTCCTTCTTCACAGCTCCCTCCCACTGGTGCAGGTGCCGTCCCTATTCTTTTGTCTCTGTTTTTTCTTTTTTTTTCTTTTGCCCTACCCAGGTACGTGGGGAGTTTCTTGCCTTTTGGGAGGTCTGAGGTCTTCTGCCAGCCTTCAGTAGGTGTTCTGTAGGAGTTGTTCCACGTGTAGATGTATTTCTGGTGTATCTGTAGGGAGGAAGGTGATCTCCGCGTCTTACTCTTCCGCCATCTTCAAGGTCCCCCCTCCCTCACTGTAGTTTTGATTTGCATTTCTCTGATAATTAGTGATGTTGAGCAGCTTTTCATGTGCTTCTTGGTCTTCTTTGGAGAAGTGTTACATTTAGGTCTCTAATACATTTTGAGTGTATTTTTGTGTATGGTGTTAGGGAGTGTTCTAATTTCATTCTTTTACATGTAGCTGTCCAATCTTCCCAGCACCACTTACTGAAGAGAGTGTCTTTTCTCCATTGTATATCCTTGCCTACTTTGTCATAGATTACTTAACCATAGGTGTGTGGGTTTATCTCTGGGCTTTCTATCCTGTTCCATTGATCTATATTTCTGTTTTTGGGCCAGTACCATGTTGTTTTGATTGATGTAGCTTTGTAGTATAGTCAGAAGTCAAGGAGTCTGATTCCTCCAGCTCCTCAAGACTGCTTTGGCTATTCAGGGTCTTTTGTGTCTCCATACAAATTCTAAGATTTTTTGTTCTAGTTCTGTAAAAAATGCCACTGGTAATTTGATCAGGATTGCATTGAATCTGTAGATTGCTTTGGGTAGTATATTCATTTTCACAGTATTGATTCTTCCAATCCAAGAACATGGAATATTTCTCCATCTGTTTGTATCCTCTTTAATTTCTTTCATCAGTGTCTTATAGTTCTCTGCGTACAGGTCTTCTTTCTCCCTAGGCAGGTTTATTCCTAGGTATTTTACTCTTTTTGTTGCAATGGTAAATGGGAGTGTTTGCTTAATTTCTCGTTCAGATGTTTCATCATTAGTGTATAAGAATGCAAGAGATTTCTGGGCACTAATTTTGTATCATGCAACTTTACCAGATTCATTGATTAGCTCTAGTAGTTTTCTGGTGGCATCTTTAGGATTCTCCATGTATAGTATCATGTCATCTACAAAGTGAGTTTTACTTCTTCTTTTCCAATTTGTATTCCTTTTATTTCTTTTCCTTCTCTGGTTGCCGTGGCTAGGGCTTCCAAAACTATGTTGAATAATAGTGGTGAGAGTGGATGTTCTTGTCTCATTCCTGATCTTAGAGGAAATGGTTTGTTTTTCACCATTGAGAATGATGTTTGCTGTGGGTTTGTTGTATATGGCCTTTATTATGTTGAGGTAGGTTCCCTCTATGCCCACTTTCTGGAGAGTTTTTATCATTAATGGTGTTGAATTTTGTCAAAAGCTTTTTCTGCATCTATTGAGATGATCATATGGTTTTTATTCCTCAATTTGTTAGTGTGGTGTATCACATTGATTGATTTGCGTATATTGAAGAATCCTTGCATCCCTGGGATAAATCCCACTTGATCATGGTGTGTGATCCTTTTAATATGTTGTTGGATTCTGTTTGCTAGTATTTTGTTGAGGATTTTTACATCCATATTCATCAGTGATGTTGGTCTGTAATTTTCTTTTTTTGTAGTATCTTTGTCTGGTTTTGGTATCAGGGTGATGGTGGCCTCATAGAATGAGTTTGGGAGTATTCCTTCCTCTGCAATTTTTGGGAAGAGTTTGAGAATGATGGGTGTTAGCTCTTCTCTAAATGTTTGACAGAATTCACCTGTGAAGCCATCTGGTCCTGGACTTTTGTTTCTTGGAAGATTTTTAATCACAGTTTCAATTTCATTGCTTGTGATTGTTCTGTTCATATTTTATTTCTTCCTGCTTCAGTCTTGGAAGGTTATACCTTTCTCAGAATTTGTCCATTTCTTCCACTTTGTCCATTTTATTGGAATAGAGTTGCTTGTCATCGTCTCTTAGGATACTTCGTATTTCTGCAGTGTCTGTTGTAACTTCTCCTTTTTCATTTCTAACTTTATTGATTTGAGTCCTCTCCCTCTTTTTCTTGGTGAGTCTGGGTAATGGTTTGTCAATTTTGTTTATCTCCTCAAAGAACCAGCTTTTAGTTTTATTGATCTTTGCAATTGTTTTCTTTGTTTCTATTTCATTTATTTCTGCCCTGATCTTTATGATTTCTGTCCTTCTACTAACTTTGGGTTTTGTTTGTTCTTCTTTTTCTAGTTCCTTTAGGTGTCAGGTTAGGTTGTTTATTTGAGATTTTTCTTTTTTCTTGAGGTAGGCTTGTATAGCTATAAACTTCCCTCTTAGAACTGCTTTTGTTGCATCCCATAGGTTTTGGATTGTCATGTTTTTGTTGTAATTTGTCTTTAGGTATCTTTTGATTTCCTCTTTGATTTCTCCAGTGATCTCTTGGTGATTTAGTAATGTATTGTTTAGCCTCCATGTGTTTGTGTTTTTTACGTTTTTTTCCCTGCAATTGATTTCTAATCTCATAACGTTGTGGTCAGAAAAAATGCTTGATATGATTTCAGTTTTCTTAAATTTACTGAGGCTTGATTTGTGACCCAAGATGTGATTTATCCTGGAGAATGTTCCATGTGCATTTGAGAAGAAAGTGTAATCTGCTGTTTTTGGATGAAATGTCTTATAAATATCAATTAAATCTATCTGGTCTATTGTGTCATTTAAAGCTTGTGTTTGGATGATCTATCCATTGGTGTAAGTGAGGTGTTAAAGTCCCCCACTGTTGTTGGGTTACTGTCAGTTTCCTCTTTCATAGCTGTTAGCAGTTGCCCTATGTATTTATTTATTTATTTTTTTTTAATTTTTTAATTTATTTATTTTTTGCTGTACGCGGGCCTCTCACTGTTGTGGCCTCTCCCGTTGCAGAGCGCAGGCTCAGCGGCCATGGCTCACGGACCCAGCCGCTCCGCAGCATGTGGGATCTTCCCGGATCAGGGCACGAACCCGTGTCCCCTGCATCGGCAAGCGGACTCTCAACCACTGCGCCACCAGGGAAGCCCGCCCTATGTATTTAGGTGCTCCTGTGTTGGGTGCATATATATTTATAATTGTTATATCTTTTTCTTGGATTGATCCCTTGATCATTTTGTAGTGTGCTTTCTTTTCTTTTGTAACATTCTTTATTTTAAGGTCTATTTTATCTGATGTGAGTATTGCTACTCCAGCTTTCTTTTGATTTCCATTTGCATGGAGTATCTTTTTCCATCCCCTCACTTTTAGTCTGTATGTGTCCCTGGGTCTGAAGTGGGTCTCTTGTAGACTGCGTATATATTGGTCTTGTTTTTGTATCCATTCATTGAGCCTGTGTCTTTTGGTTGGAGCATTTAATCCATTCATGTTTAAGGTAGTTATCGATATGTTTGTTCCTATTACCATTTTCTTAATTGTTATGGATTTGTTTTTGTAGGTTGTTTTCTTCTCTTGTGTTTCCCACTTAGAGAAGTTCCTTTAGCATTTGTTGTAGAGCTGGTTTGGTGGTGCTAAATTCTCTTAGCTTTTCTTGTCTGTAAAGCTTTTTATTTCTCCATCGAATCTGAATGATATCCTTGCCAGGTAGCGTAATCTTGGTTGTAGGTTCTTCCCTTTCATCACTTTAAATATATCATGCCACTCCCTTCTGGCTTATAGAGTTTCTGCTGAGAAATCAGCTGTTAACCTTATGGGTGTTCCTTTGTATGTTATTTGTCGTTTTTTGCTTGTTGCTTTCAATAATTTTGCTTTGTCTTTAATTTTTGTCTATTTGATTACTGTGTGTCTCGGCGTGTTTCTCCTTGGGTTTATCCTGCCTGGGACTCTCTGCGCTTCCTGGACTTGGGTGGCTATTTCCTTTCCCATGTTAGGGAAGTTTTCAACTATAATCTCTTCAGATATTTTCTTGGGTCCTTTCTCTTTCTCTTCTCCTTCTGGGACCCCTGTAATGTGAATGTTGTTGCATTTAATGTTGTCCCAGAGGTCTCTTAGGTTGTCTTCATTTCTTTTCATTCATTTTTCTTTATTCTGTTCCATGTCAGTGAATTCCACCCTTCTGTCTTCCCAGTCGCTTATCCGTTCTTCTGCCTTAGTTATTCTGCTATTGATTCCTTCTAGTGTATTTTTCATTTTATTTATTGTATTGTTCATCTCTGTTTGTTCTTTAATTCTTCTACGTGTTTGTTCTTTAATTCTTCTAGGTCTTTGTTAAACATTTCTTGCATCTTCTCGATCTTTGCCTCCATTCTTTATCCGAGGTCCTGGATCATCTTCACTATCATTATTCTGAATTCTTTTTCTGGAAGGTTGCGTATCTCCACTTCATTTAGTTGGTTTTCTGGGGTTTTATCTTGATCCTTCATTTGGTACAAAGTCCTTTGCCTTTTCATTTTGTCTATCTTTCTGTCAATGTGGTTTTCCTTCCAGAGGCTTCAGGTTTGTTGTTCTTCTTGCTTCTGCTGTTTGCCGGCTGTTGGATGAGGCTATCTAACAGGCTTATGCAAGTTTCCTGATGGGAGGGACTGGTGGTGGTTAGAGGTGGGTGTTTCTCTGGTGGGCAGAGCTCAGTAAAACTTTAATCTGCTTGTCTGCTGATGGGTTGGCCTGGGTTCCCTCCCTGTTGGTTGTTTGGCCTGAGGCGACCCAGTACTGGAGCCTACCCGGTTCTTTGATGCGGCTAATGGCAGACTTTGGGAGGGCTCACGCCAAGGAGTACTTCCCAGAACTTCTGCTGCCAGTTTCCTTGTCCCCACAGTGAGCCACAGCCACTCCCTGCCTCTGCAGGAGACCCTCCAGCACTAGCAGGTAAGTCTCGTTTAGTCTCCTGTGGGGTCACTGCTCCTTCCCCCGGGTCCCGATGCACGTACTACTTTGTGTGTGCCCTCCAAGAGTGGAGTCTGTTTCCCCCAGTCCAGCCAAAGTCCTGCAATCAAATCCCGCTAGCCTTCAAAGCCTTATTCTCTAGGAATTCCTCCTCCTGTTGCCCGACCCCAGGTTGGGAAGCCTGATGTGGGGCTCAGAACCTTCACTTCAGTGGGTGGACTTCTGTGGTATAAGTGTTCTCCAGTTTGTGAGTCACTCACGCAGCAGTTTTGGGATTTGATTTTATTGTGGTTGTGCCCCTCCTACCATCTCATTGTGGCTTCTCCTTTGTCTGTGGATGTGGGGTATCTTTTTTGGTGCGTTCCAGTGTCTTCCTGTCGATGATTATTCAGCAGTTGGTTGTGATCGGTTCTCTCACAAGAGGGAGTGAGCACACGTCCTTCTACTCCACCAACTTGAACCAGTCTCAATGATTCAAAATTTTTTAGAGGATACTGCACTTATAGTTATAAAATATTGGCTATAATCCCTGTGCTGCACTGTATATACTTGTAGCTTATTTATTTTACATGTGGTAGTTTGTACCTCTTAATCCCCTACCCCTATATTGCCTCTCCATATTCCCTCTCCCCACTGGTAACCACTAGTTTATTTTCTATATCTGTAAGTCTCTTTTTTATTATAATCACTAGTTTGTTTTGTTTTTTAGATTCTACATATAAGTGATAACATGCAGTATTTGTCTTTCTGTGTCTGATTTATTTCACTAAGCATAATACCCTCCAGGTCCATCCATGTTGTTGCAAATGGCAAAATTTCATCCTTTTTTTTTTTTTTTTGTGGTACGTGGGCCTCTCACTGTTGCGGCCTCTCCTGTTGTGGAGCACAGGCCCCAGACACGCAGTCTCAGCAACCATGGCCCACGGGCCCAGCCGCTCCGCGGCATGTGGGATCCTCCTGGACCGGGGCACAAACCCGCGTCCCCTGCATTGGCAGGCGGACTCCCAACCACTGGGCCACCAGGGAAGCCCAAAATCTCATCCTTTTTTAAGGCTGAATATTATTCCATTGTATATATACCACGTCTTCTTTATCCATTCATCTGTTGATGGACACTTGGGTTGCTTCTATATCTTGGCTGTTGTAAACAATGCTGCTATGAACATTGGGGTGCATGTATCTTTTTGAATTAGCATTTTCGTTTTATTTGGATATATACCCAGGAGTGTAATTGATGGATCATATGATAGTTCTGTTCTTAGGTTTTTACAAAAAATATTTATTTATTTATTCATTCATTTGATTGCACCAGGTCTTAGTTGCAGCAGGCAGTCTCCTTAGTTGCTGCTCACCAGCTCCTTAGGTGTGGCCCGTGTGCTCCTTAGTTGCGGCAGATGGGCTTCTTAGTTGTGGCATGCATGTGGGAGCTAGTTCCCTGACCAGGGATCGAAACCGACCCCCCTGTATTGGGAGCATGGAGTCTTAACCACTGCGCCACCAGGGAAGCCCCTGTTTTAGTTTTTGAGCAACCTCCCAACTGTTTCGACAGTAGCTGCACCAATCTACGTTCTCACCAACAATGTATGAGGGTTCCCTTTTCTCCACTTCCTTGCCAGCATTTATTATTTGTGTTCTTTTTGATGATAGCCATTCTGACAGGTGTGAGGTGATATCTCATTGTGGTTTTTATTTACATTTTTCTCATAATTAGTGATGTTGAGAATTTTTTTATGTGCCTGTTGGCCATCTGTGTATCTCCTATGGAAGAAATGTCTATTCATGTCTTCTGCATTCTTTAATTGGGTGTTTTAAAATGTTGAGCTGTATGAGCTGTCTATATATTTTGGATATTAACCCCTTATAGGTCATATTATTTGCAAATATTTTCTTCCATTCGGTAGGTTGTCTTTTCATTTTGTTGATGTTTTCCTTTGCTGTGCAAAAGCTTTTATGTTTAATCAGGTCCCAATTGTTTGTTTTTGCTTTTGTTTCCTTTGCCTTAGGGGACAGATTCAAAAAAAATATTGCTACAATTTATGTCAAAGAGTATTCCGTCAGTGTTTTCTTCTACGGGTTTTATGGTTTCAAGTCTTACATTTAGGTCTTTAATCCATTTGGGGTTTATTTTTGTATATGATGTTAGAAAATGTTCTAATTTCATTCATTTACATGTAGTTGTCCAGTTTTCTCAGTGCCAATTATTGAAGAGACTCTCTTTTCCCCATTGTATATTCTTGCCTCTTTTGCCATAGATTATTTGACCATAAGTATGTGGGTTTATTTCTGGGCTTTGTATTCTGTTCCGTTGATCTATGTCTCTTTTGTGCCAGTACCATACTGCTTTGATTACTGTAGCTTTGTAGTACAGTCTGAAGTCAGGGATGTGATTCCTCTAGCTCTGTTTTTCTTTCTCAAGATTGTTTTGGCTATTTGGGGTCTTTTTTGTTCCTATACAATTTTTAAATTATTTGATCTAGTTCTGTGAAAAATGCCATTTGTATTTTGATAGGGATTTGATTGAATTTGTAGATTGCCTTGGGTAGTATGGTCATTTTAACAATATTAATTATTCCAATCCATGAATATGGTATATCTTTCCATCTGTTTGTGTCATCTTATGTTTCTTTCATTAGTGTCTTATAGTTTTCTGAGCAGGTCTTTTACCTCAGGTTTATTCCTAGGTTTTAAATTCTTTTTGATGCTATTGTAAATGTGATTGTCTCTTTAATATCTCTTTCTGACAGTTCATTGTTAGTGGATAGAAATGCAACAGATTTGTGTATATTAATTTTGTATCCTGTAGCTTTATTGAATTCATTAATGAGCTCTAGTAGGCATCTTGGTAATTTCTATGTCTGAAGTGTCATGTTATCTGTAAACAGTGACAGTTTTACTTCTTCCCTTTTAATTTCGATTCCCTTTATTTCTTTTTCTTATCTCTTTCTTGTGGCTAGGACTTCCAAAACTATGTTGAATAAAAGTGGAGAGAGCAGGCATCCTTGTCTTGTTCCTGATCTTAGAGGAAATGTTGAGGTATGTTTCCTCTATACCCACTTTCTGGAGTTTTTTTTTTTTTAATCATAAATAGATGTTGCATTTTTCAGAAGCTTTTTCTGCATCTATTGAGGTGATCATATCGTTTTTATTCTTCAGTTTGTTAATGTGATGTATCACATTGATTGATTTGTGGGTATTGAAAAATCCTTGCCTCCCTGGGATAAATGCCACTTGATCATGGTATATGATCTTTTCAATGTACTGTTGGATTCGGTTTCCTAATATTTTGTTGAGAATTTTTGCATCTGTGTTCATTGGTGATATTGGTCTGTAACATTATTGTTTTGTGATATCTTTGTTTGGTTTTGGTATCAGGGTGATGCTGGCCTTGTAGCATGAGTTGGGAAACATTCCTTCCTCTGCAGTTTTTTGCAATAGTTTGAAAGGGTAGGTGTTAACTCTTCTCTAAATGTTTGGTAGAATTCACCTGTGAAGCTATCTGGTCCTGGACTTTTATTCATTGAGAGGTTTTTTTTAAAAATTACTGATTCAATTTCATTACTGGTAATTGGTCTGTCCATATTTTCTATTTCTTCCTGGTTCAATCTTGGGAGATTACTAGGAATTTGTCTATTTCTTCTAGGTTGTCCATTTTATTGACATACAGTTGTGCATAGTAGTCTCTTATGATCCTTTGTATTTCTGCGGTGTCAATTGTAGCGTCTGATTTCTAATTTTATTGATTTGGACCCTCTTTTTTTCTTGACGAGTCTAGCTAAAGGTATATTAATTTTGTTTAGCTTTTCTAAGAACCAGCTCTTAGTTTCATTGATCTTTTCTATTGTTTTCTTAGTCTGTATTTCATTTAAATATGCTCTGATCTTTATGATTTCTTTCCTTATACTAATTTAGGGTTTTGTTTGTTCTTTTTCTAGTTCCTTTAGGTGTAAGGTTAGGTTGTTTATTTGTTTTCTTTCTTGTTTCCTGTGGTAATCTTGTATTGCTATAAACTTCCCTCTTAGAATTGCTTTTGCTGCGTCTCATGGATTTTGGATCATTGTGTTTTTGTTTTCATTAGCCTCCAGGTATTTTTCTGATTTCCTCTTTGATTCCTTCAGCGATCCATTGGTTGTTTAGTAGCATATTGTTTAGCCTCCACACATTTGTGGAGGTTTTATGCAGTTTTTTTCTTGTAGTTGATTTTTTTTCTTGTAATAAATTTATTTAGTTATTTATTTTTGGCTGTGTTGGGTCTTTGTTGCTGCATGCGGGATTTTTCTAGTTGTGGAGAGCAGGGGCTACTTTTCATTGAGGTGCATGGGCTTTTTCTAATTGTGGCGAGCAGGGGCTGCTCTTCATTGAGGTGCACGGGTATCTGATTCCAGTGGCTTTTCTTGTTGTGGAGCATGGGCTCTAGGCGTGTGGGCTTCAGTAGTTGTAGCTTGTGTGGGCTCTAGAGTGCAGGCTCAGTAGTTGTGGCACATGGGCTTAGTTGCTCTGTGGCATGTGGGATCTTCCCGGACCAGGGCTTGAACCCATGTTCCCTGCATTGGCAGGCGTATTCTTAACCACTGCACCACCAGGGAAGTCCCTTGTAGTTGATTTCTAGTCTCATAGAGTTGTGGTCAGAAAAGATGCTTGATCTTTTTAAAAATTCACTGAAGCTTGTTTTCTGGCCTGGCATGTGATCTATCCTGGTGAATGTCCCATGTATACTTGGAAAGAATGTGCGTTCTTCTGCTTTTGGGTGGAATGTTTTATATATGTATATATAGTTCATCTGGTGTAATGTGTCATTTAAGGACAGTATTTCCTTATTGATTTTCTGTCTGGATGATCTCTCTATTGATGGAAGTGGGGTGTTGAAGTCCCCTACTATTATTACCGTTGATTTCTCCCTTTACGTCTGTTAATATTTGCTTTATGTATGTAAATGCTCCTATGTTGGGTGCATATATATTTATAATTGTTAAATGTTCTTGGATTGATTCCCTTATTCATTATGTAATGTCCTTCTTTGTCTCCTGTAACAGTCTTTGTTTTAAAGTCTATTTTGTCTCATTTAAATATCATTACCCTGGCTTTCTTTTCTTTCCATTTGCATGGAATACCTTTTACTATCCCCTCACTTTCAGTCTTTGCATGTCTTTAGATCTGCCATGGGTCTCTTGTAGGCAACATATATACAGGTCTTGTTTTTGAATCCACTCATCCACTCTGTGTCTTTTGATGGGACCACTTAGTTCACTTACATTTTAAGTAATTATTGATATGTATGTCTTTATTGCCGTTTTGGTAATTGTTTTTAGCTTGTTTTTTGTAGTTGTTTTTTGTTCCTTTCTTATTCTCTTGTTATTTGATGACTGTTTTTAGTGCTTTGTTTGGATTCCTTTCTCTTTTTTTGTGTGTGTATCATAGATTTTTGGTTTGTTGCTATCATGTGGTTTATGTATAACAATCTATATATAGTGTGTGATTGTTTCAAGTTGCTGATCTCTTCATTTCAAGAGATGTACCTATGATTAAGCACAGGGCTTGAACCCGTGTCCCCTGCATTGGCAGGCAGATTCTTAACCACTGCGCCACCAGGGAAGTCCAGGGAAGGGGTTTTAAAGGCAAGGTGGGGGGGGGCCCTGGGGAATGTGGTCAGCTTGTGCACAATTTTCTGTTTGGTAGGAGGTGAGGTGACCAGGTGACGCCCCAGGGCTTAATCATAAGCCCCTGTGCCTATGATTACTGTTTTTGACATCATATTTTACATCCAATTGTTTTGTGTATCCCTTAGCTGCTTATTGTGGATACAGATGATTTTACTACTTTTGTCTTTTAATCCTCCTATAGCTTTTTGTGTGTGGATGATCTGCTGCCTTTACTGTATATTTGTCTATACCAATGAGCTTTTTCTTTCGTAATTTTAATGTTTCTAGTTGTGGAGTTTTCTTTTTCGCTTAGAGAAGTCACTTTAACATTTTTTGTAAAGCTGGTTTATATTTTCTGGTTATTATATTATATTTCTCCTGCCTCTGTGGGAGATTCTCCAAGATCAGCATGTAGGTCTGACCCAGGCTCCCTTCAAATTACTGCTTCTGCCCTGGGTTCCAGAGGGCATGAGATTTTGTATGTGCTGTTTAAGTGTGTGTTACTGAACCAAACTTGGGTCCACTCACCTCACATACAGCGAACCTAGTCTGCTGGCCCAGGTTGTGGTGAAGGAAAGTACAGCATTTATTGTGAGATACCAAGAAAGTAGTACAGGCGCCTCTAATGGTCAGAAGACCCTAACTCTGTGATGGCTTTCAGGGAAGCCATTAAAAAAAAACTTTTTTTAAATTAATTAATTAACTGATTAATTAATTTCTGGCTGTGTTGGGTCTTTGTTGCAGTGCACGGGCTTTCTCTAGTTGCGGCGAGCGGGGGCTACTCTTCAGTGTAATGCGTGGGCTTCTCATTGCAGTGGCTTCTCTTATTGTGGAGCGCAGGCTCTAGGCGTGTGGGCTTCAGTAGTTGTGGCACGTGGGCTGAGTGGTTGTGGTGCACAGGCTTAGTTGCTCCATGGCATGTGAGATCTTCCTGCACCAGGGCTTGAACCCGTGTCCCCTGCATTGGTAGGCAGATTCCTAACCACTGTGCCACGAGGGAAGTCCAGGGAAGGGGTTTTAAAGGCAAGGCGAGGGAGGTGGCCCTGGGAAATGTGATCAGCTTGTGCACAATTTTCTGTTTGGTAGGTGGTGAGGTGACCAGGTGATGCCTCAGGGCTTAACATTAAAATTTCTTTTTCTTAGCTTGCCATATCCTTCTCTTACAATAACATTTCTGTAAGAAAAATGAGAGAATGACTGTCAGAAAGAGAGCAGCCTTCTCTTTAATGTAATAAAAATTTCCCACGGACTGGAAAAGAAGAAAACCAACCGATGATTCCTGAACAGTGTTTGCATAGTCTCTTGTTCGTTGCACTATTCTCTTTTCTCCCTTGTCTACCATTATCTGTACTCGGTGGAATTGTTTAGCACTCTCTTGCAAGACCTGCTGGACTAGTTCAGATTTTTCCTCCAATCCAACTGTCCTCAACTTACACAGTAGAGTGGGGGGTGGGGGAGTTAGTTCCAGTTCCTGTACATATAGTCACCTACATCAGTGTTACCATACATTTATTTTTTTACATTACAGTTTCCTGACTGTACCATAATTGCACCAAATTCCTGTGTCATTCATACTGAAGGTGTTATTGTTACAATACCCATCAGATAGAACGCCTGTCTCATTACTGACTCTTTCTCAGCGGAACGTTCCTTTTCCCATATACCATATGTTACCTTTTTTTTTTTTGCGGTATGCAGGCCTCTCACTGTTGTGGCCTCTCCTGTTGCGGAGCACAGGCTCCGGAGGCGCAGGCTCAGCGGCCATGGCTCATGGGCCCAGCCGCTCTGCGGCATGTGGGATCCTCCCGGACCGGGGCACAAACCCGTGTCCCCTGCATCAGCAGACAGACTCTCAACCACTGCGCCACCAGGGAAGCCCACCATATGTTATCTTGTATGGGGGTCTTTCTTGTAGGCCAAGTCAGAGTGGTCTCTGAGTCCCACTGGGTTTGAGGGCAGAACCAAATGTTGCTTTTCAAAGTGCAGCACAACATGGAGACTTGCGTCCAAATGTGGTGCACAGCTTCATTATTCACCAGGGCCCAGTGGCTTCCCATAGGCAGTATGTGCTGTCTCTGGAAAATGTCCCTGTCACCTTTGCCTACCAGTTGTACTACCTGATATAGCCCCTTTTTATTAATCCAGGGAGCTGAGGCCATCAAGGCGCGGTGGTGTAACTTACAGTTACTGCTCAAAATATCCCATCGCCCAGGGTGGGGCCGTAGGTTTTCCAAAGCTTGGCTTTCTGGCTTTCTGCACCCCAGTATAGTGGACCATTGCTTACTTGCCACTTTGGCTTCCAGTTGGATCAGCATGCTCAACAAGCTTTGCTGGGGGTTTACATAGGCCTGTTCCCAGAAGAGGCACTTGGCCTTTTCGCCATTATTTTCTAGGTCTGAATGCGAGTGTGAAAGAAGTGGGTATCAGTTCCAGAGTAGTGTAATTATAGTGAAGGAGTAAAGTAACTATCTTGAGAAGGAGTCAGAACTAGCCTCCAGGATCAAACAAAGGCAGGGTTTTGGTACACAGATAATATGACTTTCCTCCAGCAACAGAAAAATTACAGTCCTTACCTTAATGTAAGGAGCCATCCCCTTTGTTTCTTACTGTTTCTTCTAAAGAGGACTTCAAGATCTGTTAATGGCTTTCAGCAGCAGTTTTCTCCTTTATTGTGGAGATGGGCAAGAGCGATCGCCCCTTCACTTGGGAGTGTATCCAAAGCTTAACATCTTCAAGTTTGACAGAAGAGTTAGTTACTAGCAAAACCTGATAAGGCCCCACCCACTGGGGTTGTGGTTGGTTTTCTGGGAGTACTTCTTTCCAGGTTTTTCAAAGCTCCCTCTTCCCCAGGTTTTATCTGATGATGGGGGAAATCTGTAGGGTACTTCATCCTGTTATTGGCAAATCTATGAATAGCATTCAAAACTAATTCCAGTGTTTGTACATACCTCATAGTATCTAATTCTTTTACTTCTGATCAGAAATTTGTCTGCCTAGCAACTCAGAATAGAGGAATGGTCTCTTGTACAGTATCTCATAAGGACTCAATTGGAGTCTGCTTCTAGGGGCCACCCTGATTCTAAACAGTGCAAGTGACAATATTTTGTCCCATGTTAAATCAGTTTTTTTGACAGATTTTGTCTACAGTCCTTTCAAAGTATAATTCCTCTTCTCCATTTTCCCAGTTGACTGGGAATTCCATTTTATTCCAGGTTGCTCTGAAACCCCTTGTGTACTACTGTCAACAAAAGCTCATCTGTTGTCACTCTGAATTGAGCTGGAGAGTCCAAACCTGGGAATTATTTCTTTAAGTAAGGACTTCATTCCCTCAGAAGCCCTTTCTGTCTGACACAGGAGTGCTTTCACTCGGCCTGTAAAAGTGTCTACCATTACCAGTAGATAATGAAAGTTTCCTTTAGTCTTGGGCATAACCATGAAATCTACCTGCCAGTCTTTCCCTGGGCTTCCCCCCTCACCACCCCCCACCTCCTGAATTCCATATGAGGGGGAGGAGGCCTATTTCTGGTGTTATTTTTAACACAAGTCAAGTACTTCTGTATAACCCTTTGAACAGTCCTGGACATAATAGGTCCTTGAATAAAATCTTGTATCCATTATAGGGTGGCGTCCCTGCCATAGTGGGTGTTCTGATGGAAAGAGCTAAACACTTCTTCCATTAAGCTTTCAGGAATCAAAACCTTTACTTGGTTATTAACCAGCCGCATTCTGGGTTCCAAATGGGTAGGGTTGAATCCCCCCTTTTTATACAACATAGTTAACAAGCTTGATATAATGGATTTACTAAATTTTGCCCATAATGAAGAGTAAGTTTATATGATACATTTATAAATATCGATTGCAACTAGGTAACAAAGCAAGTCTCCATAATTCCAAAGAATCTATGTCATATAGCACAATAAAAAGATAATCTTTAGAAATTTTGTATGTTTAGAGACTAAAAACAAACTAATCCGTGGATTAGAGAAAATCACAGTGGAAGTATCAGGACTTGTGAAATTGAAGTAAAGCAAAACTTAGAGGGGAATTTATGGTCTTAAATGCATTTATGAAACAGCAGGAAATGCTCATAATATGTTAAGTATTACTGAAGAAGTTGCAAAAAGAACAGAGTGAATCCAAAGAAAGAAGAAAATAGTGAAGAGCAGAAATAGAAAAAAAAACAAAATAAAATAGAGATGCTCAGCAAAAGCAGTAGATGATAAAAATTAATAAATGATTTTTTTTCTATTAATAAGCTTTTAGAAGACTGCTCAAGAGTAAAAAAGAAGAGGCACAAATAATGCTAGGAACAAAAAAGGTAGGCAGTTTTGGGATAAAAAAATCATAGGAATAGCATGAACAGCATTATGATAATGATTTTGAAAACTTAAATGCCCATTTTCTTGAAAAATAGATATTATCAAGACTAATTCAAGAAAAAAGAAAATCTAAACTAGTAATTTAAAAAATAAGTGACTCTGGGACTTCCCTGGTAGTACAGTGGTTAAGAATCTGCCTGCTAATGCAAGGGACACAGGTTCGAACCGTGGTCCGGCAAGATCCCACATGCTGCAGAGCAACTAAACCCGTGCACCACAGCTACTGAGCCTGTGTTCTAGAGCCACGAGCCACAACTACTGAGCCCACGCACCTAGAGCCCATACTCCACAACAAGAGAAGCCACCACAATGAGAAGCCTGCGCACCACAGGAAGAGTAGCACCAGCTCGCCGCAACTAGAGAAAGCCTGCGCACAGCAACGAAGACCCAATGCAGCCATAAACAAACAAACAAACAAATAAATAAATAAAATAAAAATAAAAGTAAAAATAAGTGACTCTAAAAAGAGGCATATTGGGCTTCGCTGGTGGTGCAGTGGTTGAGAGTCCGCCTGCCGATGGCAAGGGACACGGGTTTGTGCCCTGGTCCGGGAAGATCCCACATGCTGCGGAGCGGCTAGGCCCGTGAGTGGCCGCTGAGCCTGCGTGTCCGGAGCCTGTGCTCCGCAACAGGAGAGGCCACAGCAGTGAGAGGCCCGCATACCGCAAAAAAAAAAAAAAAAGAGGCACATTAGCAACCAAATGCAATATGTGGACCTTGTTTAGATCCTAATTCTAACAGGCCAATAGTGCATAACAGAAGTTTATGAAATAATTGAAACATTTGTTGGATATTTGATGATACTAAGGAATTTTTTTCAAGGGGGACATAATGATGGTTAATTTTTTTTTAACCATCAGTAACATTCTACAGTATTTACAGGTTATATATTACACGACATTATGGATTTGCTTCAAAATAATTGAGTGTTATGGTGGTGGAAAGTGAATGTGGGTTACAGTATAGATTTCACTGTTCAGTACCATAGCCACTAACCATGTGGGTATTTAAATTAAAATTAATTAAAACTTAAAAGACTGAAATTTCAGTTCCTCAGTCACATTAGCATATTTTCACACTAGTGGTGTATAAATAGGAAATGTCTATCATGCAGAAGTTCTATTGGATAGAGCAGGTATAGATGAAACAAGATTGACCATGTGTTGACAATTTTTGAAGCTGAGTGATGGGGTTGAGTTTATTATTCTGTCTCTATTTGTATACATTTGAAATTTTCCATGAAAGGAAGAAACAAAGAAAAACCATGCATGACCTTTGTGGAGAAAATTACAAAAGATCTAAAAGAAGAATTGAAGATACACCTTTCATGAATGGAGGCACCCCACATGATACCAGTTCTCTCCAAACTAATCTGTAAATTCAATTCAGTTCCAATAAAAAAACCCAATAGCGAGGGCAAACAGCAGAAACAAGGAGAACTACAATCCTGCAGCCTGTGGAACAAACACCACATTCACAGAAAGATAAGATGAAAAGGCAGAGAGCTATGTACCAGATGAAGGAACAAGATGAAATCCCAGAAAAACAACTAAATGAAGTGGAGATAGGCAACCTTCCAGAAAAAGAATTCAGAAAAATGATAGTGAAGATGATCCAGGACCTCGGAAAAAGAATGGAGGCAAAGATCGAGAAGATGCAAGAAATGTTTAACAGAGACCTAGAAGAATTAAAAAACAAACCCACAGCAAACATCATTCTCAATGGTAAAAACTGAAAGCATTTCCTCTCAGATCAGGAACAAGACAAGGATGTCCAGTCTCACAACTGTTATTCGGCATAGTTTTGGAAGTTCTAGCCACGGCAATCAGAGAAGAAAAAGAAATAAAAGGAATACAAATTGGAAAAGAAGAAGTAAAACTGTCACTGTTTACAGATGACATGATACTATACATAGAGAATCCTAAAGATGCCACCAGAAAACTACTAGAGCTAATCAGTGAATTTGGTAAAGTTGCAGGATAAAAAATTAATGCACAGATCTCTTGCATTCCTATACACTAATGCTGGAAAATCTGAATGAGAAATTAAGGAAACACTTCTTTTTACCATTGCAAGAAAAAGAATAAAATACCTAGGAATAAACCTACCTAGAGAGATAAAAGACCTGTATGCAGAAAACTATAAGACACTGCTGAAAGAAATTAAAGATGATACAAACAGATGGAGAGATATTCCATGTACTTGGATTGGAATAATCAATACTGTGAAAATGACTATACTACCCAAAGCAATCTACAGATTGAATGCAATCCCTATCAAATTACCAATGGCATTTTTTACAGAGCTAGAACAAAAAATCTTAAAATTTGTATGGCAACACAAAAGACCCTGAATAGCCAAAGCGGTCTTGAGGGAAAAAAACGGAGCTGGAGGAATCAGACTCCCTGACTTCATACTATACTACAAAGCTACAGCAATCAAGACAATATGGTACTGGCACAGAAACAGAAATATAGATCAATGGAACAGGATAGAAAGCCCAGAGATAAACCCACACACCTATGGTCAACTAATCTATGACAAAGGAGGCAAGGATATAGGATGGAGAAAAGACAGTCTGTTCAATAAGTGGTGCTGGGAAAACTGGACAGCTACATGTAAAAGAATGAAGTTAGAACTCTCCCTAACACCATACACAAAAATACACTCAAAATGGATTAGAGACCTAAATGTAAGACCGGACACTATAAAATTCTTAGAGGAAAACATAGGAAGAACACTCTGACATAAATCACAGCAGGATCTTTTTTGATCCACCTCCTAGAGTAACGGAAATAAAACCAAAAATAAACAAATGGGACCTAATGAAACTTAAAAGCTTTTGCAAAGCAAACTACAAACAAGATGAAAAGACAACCCTCAGAATGGGAGAAAATATTTGCAAACCAGTCAACAGACAAAGGATTAATCTCTAAAATATATAAACAGCTCATGCAGCTCAATATTAAAAAAAGCAAACAACCCAATCAAAAAATGGACAGAAGACTTAAATAGACATTTCTCCAAAGAAGACATACAGATGGCCAAGAAGCACATGAAAAGCTGCTCAACATCACTAATTATTAGAGAAATGCAAATCAAAACTACAATGAGGTATATCACCTCACACCAGTTAGAATGGGCATCATCAGAAAATCTACACATAATAACTGCTGGAGAGGGTGTGGAGAAAGGGGAACCCTCTTGCACTGTTGGTGGGAATGTAAATGGATACAGCCACTATGGAGAACAGTATGGAGGTTCCTTCAAAAACTAAAAATAGAATTACCATGTGACCCAGCAATCCCACTACTGGGCATATACCCAGAGAAAACCACAATTCAAAAAGACACATGCACCCTGATGTTCATTGCAGCGCTATTTACAATAACCAGGTCATTGAAGCAACCTAAATGCCTATCGGCACACGAATGGTTAAAGAAGATGTGGTACATGTATACAATGGAATAGTACTCAACCATCAAAAGGAATGAAATTGGGTCATTTGTAGAGACGTGGATGAATCTAGAGACTGTCATACAGAGTGAAGTATGTCAGAAAGAGAAAAACAACTATCGTATATTAATGCATATATGTGGAACCTAGAAAAATGGTACAGATGAACCAGCTTGCAGGGCAGAAATTGAGACACAGACGTAGAGAACAAACGTATGGACGCCAAGGGGCAAAGCGGCGGGGGGGTGTTGGTGTTGGTGTGATGAAATGGGAGATTGGGATTGACATATAAACACTAATATGTATAAAATGGATAACTAATGAGAACCTGCTGTATAAAAAAATAAGTAAAATAAAATTTAAAAATTAAAAAAAATTAAAAATGTAGGAGATTGCCAAAAAGAATAATTCCCAATAGCCAAGATAATCCTGCCAAGAATGGGGGCAGGGGTACTCACTCTAGAACCTATCAAGGCTTATTTTAAAGGTATAATAATTAAGAAAGGTGTTATATTATTGATGCAGGGTTAGACAAATGTGTTAGTGGAACAGAATTCTCCAGAAATGGACCCTAGGTAGATTAGACCTTGGTGTAGGGAAAAGTCATTTCTAATCAATAGGGAAACTATGGTTTAGTAATAAATGGTCTTGGGATATTTGATTTCTAGAGTATGATGATTTGACTTTAGACATCCTGGGTTTTAGGTGTTTGTGGTGCTTCAAGGTGCAAATATGTATTAGGCAGTTGAATATATGTGCTTAGCAGAGACTTGAGTTAGTTATAGAGACTTGGGAATCAAAAGCTTACAGGTAAAGCTTTGTGATGAAAACACTGAAATTATTTAGCACGAGAATATAACATGAGGAAAAAAGAAGAGCACAGGCGGAACCCACTGAAACACTAATATTTAAGGGCTGGGTAGAGGCAGCAGAGACAACTGTAAGCTCAGTAAGAGCAGGGAGTTGTGCTGCTTTATTCACATCTCAGGTGTCCATCACTGACAGGTGGTAGGTGCTCAATAACTGAATAACTCTTTGTTGAATGAGTAATGGGATGGAGCAGCCAGTAATAGGGGAATCAAACTAGAAAACCAGGTGTCATAGTAGCTAGAGGAGACAAGGAGGGAGTAGTCAAATGCTTTAGACAAAGACAGTAAGATGGTGACTGAAAAGTGGATTTAGCAGCAAAGATGTCACTGACTGGCGACCTTGGGGAGGGCTGTTTCAGCGCTGGAGGAAGACACACTGGGGAAAGAATCTTAGGAAAGGGAAGTGAGAGAAGTGGCAATAGCTGGAGGGCACTTGGGTAGACTGAGGTTTTACTTTTTTTTTTCCAATTGTTTGTTTTTGTGTTTTGATGGGAGCATATTGGACATCCAGTATTTAGGGGGGAGGAGTAGAAAGAGCTGATAGGGAGTGTGTGAAAATTAAGAAGAGAAAGACAGATAATGAATCAAGGTCCACATGGAAGGGAAAAAATGATATCTAGAACATAGATGGTACATTTCCCTTTGAAAACGGGATGAGACCTTTTCCTCAGAAACAGGAAAGAACAGTGCAGATAAAAATCCATTTGGAATCTGGAAAAGGCGATGCAGATAAAGATATGCAAGTCGGCCAGCGTAGATTTCCTGTGATATTAGGAAGCTTAGGCTAGAGGGTGCCTTACTTGCATGGGCCCCTGTGAGTGCTAGGAGTTACTAGGAGTTGTAATGTCTTAGGGAGGGAGGAACACCAGAGTGTAATCCTGAAGTATTTCTATGTAAGCATTTCTGACAAATTAGCTAATGAAATCCCAGAAGAAAGGTATCAAAATTTCTAAGACTCCAGTAATTTATTGTGATATCTTTTCTCATTCTGAATCACTTTCATTTTAGTACCTAATTTGATATTTGTGGTTTTGTGGTTTTTTTTTTTAAAGGAACCTACCCTCTCCCCACTATTTGAATAAATGTTGATTCCTTCAATACCTGGATCAATCCCTGCTTGTAGGTATGGGGGCAGAAGTTGAGGGGGTTCAGTCGTAATTTTCTGAGTGAAATAAGAGACAAGATCATTTGAAAAGGATGCAGGTAGGGTAGGACGCTTGGCAGAGTATGTGGGTATTTAGAGCAGTCGTCATGGGGATGAGAAGAAACCTGATTAAGGACAGGCGAAGTCATTCTGAGAGCACACTCCCAGTTTGCCTTTTGTCCCCCTGCCCCCAATTTTGGCTGTCCAAGTGTAAGAACAGAGAAAACACATGTTTCAGGTTGGGGCTGCAGGATAGTAGGAGGAGGACTCTGGTATGTTGAGGAAGCAGGTAGAGAGGGAGGTTGCAGTGATGCACCCTGGAGTCAAGGCTGGGTGGGGAAGGAAGTACAACCATGGGGTGGATGCTCACCCCCGGAAAGCAAGGATGGATGGTTTATTGAGACTGGAGAGCAGTGAACTGGAAATAGTCAAGACGCTGAGAGAGTTGAAAGAGAGTTAGAGTTAGTTTATTCTGGAAAAAGCTGAAAGAGCCAGTGATGTCATTTGAGGAAATCTAGAGGGAAATAAGATGAGGAAGTATATTTCCACTATACTCATTCAGATCCAGGACTTGGTGGGAGGGGAACCTGCTGGCGGGTGGTTTGTTTAAGTTAATACCGTGAAGGTTTTTAGGCCAGAGAAGTAATAGTAAACAATATTTGTATAATGTTTTATAGTTGACCACTTTCATAGTAGATGTTGGGATTGAAGGAAGCAGTGTATTTTTGCTCTGCATTTTTGTTTTAGTCAAAAGTTTTCATGTAGTAAAATGAAAGTCTATACATAAACTCTTAGTTTACATCGCATTCTGCCTTGGTTTTATAAGCACCTACTTCGTTGCTGTCTTTGTATCATTTTTACCATTATCCTGTGTCTCATAGAGAAGTAGCAGCAACCCTTTAAACAGTGAGAAAATAAGATACAATGACCTTTAAAACAGTGACCTTTACAAGTTTATCTGTTGCCTAAACTAGTTTGCTTAGTCATCAATTGAGGTACTAGAATTACAAGAAAAAGTGTTTAAGCTTTTTATTTTGTGTTATTGCTAACAGATTTTCTTACACATGTACACCAAGCGATTTTCCCCTTAATCCCTGTAAAGCTGCCAGAAGTTTTTAATGTATTAAACCAAAGACCATTTCTCACATGAGTTCCTCAAGGCATCTTCTTTCTTTTCTGTTATTGCAAAAGAAAAAAGAAGAAAGAAACGTCTCATCCAAAGACAATCTATGATTCTAGAATACTGAGTTGTTCTAGAAACCATTGCATCATATTTAAATCATCTTTACTCAGTTGATGAAATAGTTGAGCAAAAGAATAGTGATTAAATAGTTGGGCAACATCTCCTTCTTTGACAGGATGCCAACAAGTAACGATTACATTTCAAAGATTTTAAACAATGTTGGGTACCCTCTTGAAGGCCTTGGAGAAAAGCTAAACACTTCTATGGGTCCTAAGTATATCTTCCATTCAGAGCTGCTTTTCATTTCTGTAGGGACTTCAGTCACTAAAGATAAATATATCTATCTATATGCATATATATATTTTTAGAAGGCATTAACATTTTTTGATTCCTATATTGATATTCTGATTAATAATCTCTTTTCCTTTTTCCTACTAATCATTGTTCACAGTTGGACACAGTTTGAAGAATAATCATTGAGGTACTAGCAAAATACTATTCTAATAAGTCTGCTTTAAATTTTTACGGGAGAAATTTTTTTTCTTTAATTGAAAACTTTTTTTCCAGGTCTTGAAAAATCTAACTCTGTGGGCAGTCTACTGTGATTGTGACATGTTCTTATAGTTAAGAGAAATGTTTTTAATTACATGCTAAATTAAACATGTTATAATTGTTCTAAGCACACAGAATGTCCCTGGCTGCTTATTGCGTCATCTGTTGCAGAAGAATGGGAACCTCAACTCCTCTGCCAAAAAGCAACACATATTGGAGAGATGTCAGTGAGTACAGTTTAAACAACAATATCTTCTTGTAGAAACAGTGATAGAATTGTGGTTAACTTTCCAGGGTTGTCCACAAAAACTTATTTAATCCATGATAAATCTCAAAGTTGTTTAGGTCTTTTCTGTACTAAATGTTCACCCCAAATTTGTACGCCCAGAGCCATGCATACTCCTTTTTCTTGGGAATCTTTTCCCTCCCCTATGTTTCCTGTCAGATTCATACTCATCCTTTTAAACTCAAGTGTCACTGCATTCTTTTTCAGCAGCCATTTATTAAGCTTCTGTAAAACATGGTGCCAGGCACATGTATTAGGTTCTGGGAATTCAGTGGTGAACCAGGAAGATGTTTTGCTTGCCCTGCAGGAACTTAGGATCTAGCACTAATCTACTGTCTTTATTTGTAAATCTTTATTTACATTACTTATTACTAATCTTTATTTGTAAAATGAGAATATTGGCCTAGGCCATCTTTCATTCATTCTACTATGTGCCAGGTACTATTACTAGGCCCAGAGGATACAGTATTGAATAAGATGAAGTCTCTGTCCTCATGGAGCTTCCTTTTGATCGGTAAGAAAGATCAGTTTTTAGGATAGATCTTTTTCATCTAGAAAATTCTGTGATTTTGTATTTTAAAAATAAAAAGAGGTGTGGGACAGAGAAGGGAGCTTTTCTTCTCTCATCATTTCTAGCAAAACACACTCAAGAGTAGTAAATACACTTTGGGGTAGGAGAAAAGGCTGTGAGTCTATATTCTGTTTCCAGGGCTTAGTGAAAAGGAAACATCCTAGTAAGAAGAAACAGATGGCAGCAGTATAGGAGGAAATAAACTGGCTGTTCCCTGGGAAGTCCAGGAAGCCATCTTGGAATGAAAAAGGTCCCAGAGGGGTTGCACAGTCAAGAAGCTCTGTGTGTCACAACTTTCGATCTCATCCCTGCAGAGTTTCTGGAACTGCCCTCTTTCCTGTTCTGGAACCACTGGGTCCTAGAGTTTGGGAGGAATTTCCATCTCCCTTGGCTGATGCATAGGGAAGTTGATTGAGGAAAGTTCCTTATCCCTCAGTATGGAGGAGAAGTGTGTTCTTGGCAGCGTAAGTTGAAGGTGTGAACAAAGGGCTACCTGCCTCTATACATCCAACAAATTATAGGTTACATAGATATTCATGAGCTGCCTGCAGTCCCTAACCATCATGGGTAATATTAGTTAACATTGTGTTCAGTACATATAACAGAAACTAGACTATAATGGCTTAAATTAGTAAGGTTTTCATTTTTCTTACATAACAGGAAGTCAAGATGGAGACAATTTAGGGCAGGAATCACAGTTTAGCAATTCTCTCGTCTTCCTGCTCTATTATCTTATTGTCCTCATGGTCACAAGTTGTTGCTGAATCCCAGGACATCAAGAAGGCAGAAAGACCAAAAGCCATGTTACGAGGCTTTGTCTTTTTATTTGGGGAGGGATCTCTCCCTATAGACTTCCATCTATATGTTTATATAGATGTATTACATCTCTCTCTCTCTATGTGTATATATATATTGGCTACAGCTGTGTTGCACAGCCAGCCCTACCTGCAGAGGAGTCTTTAGGTAGTAATCAGGTATCTTCGAATATCTTTAGGTAGTAAAGAAATTTGAATATCTTTAGGTAGTAATCAGGTTGTGTTAGTAAGAATTAAAGGGCTTATGTGTATTGAATTTGAATGTCTTTAAGTAGTAATCAGGTTGTGTTAGTAAGAATCAAGGAAATTTGAATATCTTTAGGTAGTAATCAGGTTGTGTTAGTAAGAATCAAGGAAATTTGAATATCTTTAGGTAGTAATCAGGTTGTGTTAGTAAGAATTAAGGGGCTTATGTGTATTGAATAGGCAGCTAGCTGTGTCTGCCACTAGGACTTTTTTTTTTAAATATTAAAAAAATTTTTTCCAAGTTCCAAACAAAAAATTTATAAATAAACTTGTAGAAAGTAACCTATATATTTTTTAAAGATTTTTTGATGTGAACCATTTTTAAAGTCTTTATTGAATTTGTTACAATATTGCTTCTGTTTTATGTTTTGGTTTTTTGGCTGTGAGGCATGTGGGATCTTAGCTCCCTGAATAGGGATCAAACCCGCACCCCCTGCATTGGAAGGAGAAGTCTTAACCACTGGACCACCAGGGAAGTCCCTAACCTATATTTTAAATGGGACTACCTATATATGGCACTTAACCACCAATTATAACATAATTTCTTTGGGAAGAATCATTTTATGTCCCACTTCACAAACATAATCCCTTAATATAGTCTTAGGTAGTGATATGATATGGAGAATTCTTCCCATTCCTTTATTTAACTGGTTGTGAACTAAAAAAAAGTCAGGACAGTTAGCTCCCTGGACATTGCATTCAGTGAAAGCACTTTAGGCCTGGCAGTATCAGTAGTGCAGCAAACGAGGGTTTCTTACTGATTTAGTGTGGAGGATGGCAGAATAAGAAGAGGTTGAGAAAGGGGAGAATTAGTATGAAATATAGATTATATTTTGGACTCAGTGCTTATTGGTTCATTTTTTGTATCTGGGAATAGGAAGCCATGTGTTGATAGTAAATGATTATATTAATGGAAAGATATCAATTTTTCCAATTGATATTCATCACATTGACTTTTTTTCCCCTTTCTTTTTGAAGGAAATATAATAAAGTTTACTGGATCACTTATTTTAGGGTAAGTGTCAACTGTGAAATATTAACTGGCTTTATGATACTACTGTTTGAAATCTCAGTGGAAGTGATTTACAAGTAGCATGGGGCACTGAAAGGGTACAGATTTTGGAATCTATAAACATGTGGATTCATCCCTGGTTAATCACTGGTTCTACCACTTCAGTGTTGTCTTGATCCGGTTACTCTAACTCCTGAGGAGTGTTTTCTCTTGGATCGAGGTGTACGATGGGGATTCTGCCCATCTGGCACTGTTTCTCTGAGGGAAGCACTTGGCATGTACAGAGCAGGCACTCACTAATTAGCTTTCGCACACCTAAAATCACATCTTGTGTTAGGTTATAAAGAGAGTGAAGAAGGTAAAAATCAACTATAGTCAGAATTACTTTTGAACATCCTTTAAGTCACCATAAAGCTCTTATGAAAGGAAATTGAGATTGACTGAGAAAACCAATAGATTGACACTCTCATCTCATGCTGTTTCAGAGGCACATGCTTAATGATTGGAGTGATTGTCTTCCCCAAAATCGTTATTTTTCATTCTCTTTTCTTTCCTTTTTTTGGGGGGGCGGAGGATATATATGTTAAGTTTATGTCTAATACTGTTCTAGTGTTTTTGTTAATAATATTCTTTTTCATTAGTATAAATATAAAATCAACTCTTAGATGCTAAAATGATAAAGGAAATATATTTGGCATTTTATCCAAATACATTTCTCCATGACCAATATTGTAAGGTAAGACAAAACATATTTAGATGATTTTTTCTTTTGACTCATTCCAGGCAAAAGATAAATGTATATTCTTTTCTATAGTGCAATTTCTTTGTTTATATCACAGTTATATTCAGGAATATAGTGAAAATTAATCACAATTTCTGGTAAAGAGTTTTGTCTTTCATGGAAAGCATGATAAAAATACTGAATAGATTTGTTCTTTTTGGCTGCTCAGATAGATTCCCCAGGAGAGGTGATGATTCTTGAGAGCTTTCTCTCTATTCTTCTGGTACTGGCCAGTGTCTGGCCTTTCTGTCTTACTTGCTTTTGCTTTAGGGTGGGAGGCTCAGAAAAAGACTTCATAAAACTGTGTGTTTCTAAGTTGTGAATCCAGACAGAGTGCAGCCTTTGTGTCTGGATTTAGTGTAGGTCAATCTGATTAGGGGGAAATCCTTCATTTTAGGATACACAACATTGTATTTCACTTTTTTTTTTCTTTCCAGTTTTCTTTTTTTTTTTTTTTTTGGCTGCACCGTGCAGCTAACAGGATTTTAATTCCCCAAACAGGGTTGAACGTGGGCCCTCGGCAGTGAAAGTGCGGAGTCCTAACCACTGCGTGGAATTACAGTGCAGTAATACAGGAATTCCCTGTATTTCACTTTTTTTAAAAAATATATTTATTTATTTATTTTTGGCTGCGTTGGGTCTTCTTTGCTGTGCGTGGGCTTTCTCTAGTTGCGGCGAGCGGGGGCTACTCTTCCTTGTGGTGCGCGGGGCTTCTTATTGCGGTGGCTTCTCCTGTTGTGGAGCACGGGCTTTAGACACACAGCCTTCAGTAGCTGTGGCTCGTGGGCTCTAGAGCACAGGCTCAGTAGTTGTGGCGCACGGGCTTACTTGCCCCGTGGTATGTGGGATCTTCCCAGACCAGGGTTCGAACCTGTGTCCCCTGCATTGGCAGGTGGATTCTTAACCACTGAGACACCACTGCGTCCCCTGTATTTCACTTTTAATATTTGATTTTAGGTATAACTCTTAGGAGAGGAGAAATTTTCATATGCTGGTGATAAGGAGTACAAATTGGCTAATCTTTGGAAAAAAACAGTTTGGCACTATCTAGTAAAGTTGAACAATATATATACTTTCAGAAAGTCTGCAGTTTTACTTCTAGATATGTATCCTAGAGGAACATATACACATGCATATAGTGTAGATGTATACAATGTGTAACAGTATTATTTGTAATAGACTCAAGCTATCGATAGAAATTCCCTAAATTGCCCATCTGTGGTAGAATGGATAAATAAGTTGTAGTATAGCTATACAATGGATGAATCACATACCATGTGAAAATATAAATGCATGAACTCCAGATACATGTAACAACATGGATGAATCTCACAAACAGAGGTGAACTAAAGAATACATACAGTGTGATTTCATTCCTGTGAAGTTCACAGACAGACAAAACTAAGCCCCGTTGTTTAAAGGTTCATGTTTAGGTGGTGAACTGTAAAGAATAGCAAGGATATTACTATAATAAGACCCAGAATAATAGTTAGCTATAGAGATGAGAGAGTGGGTCAGGATCAGAGAGGGATGCACTGTGGGCTTCTAGGTACTGTTAATGTTTTTTTTGCCTGGGTATGGTATTGCAGCTATTTATTATTATTTGTAAGCTGAAATGTGTGTATACATTTATACATATATATGTATAATGTATGTTATATGCACATTACTGTATATATGTTATGTTTCCCAATAAAAAAAAGAAAAAGTTCTACAAAAAGCTTAATAAAAAAAAGAGTGGCTCCTGTGTTATATTTAGATCATATATTTATGATGAATTTTTTGTTTCTTTTTAAGAGGTTCTTTATTTATTACATATGAAGTTCTGGCCTTGAAGAAGTCTTTGACATTAGATACTCAAGTGGTAGAAAAAGAAAAAATGAAGTCATATATATATGTGCACACAGTTTCTTTAGATAAAAGAGAAAATCACGGTAAGTTTATGGTAAAGTAATCCCATCTTCGTGAAAAATGGAAGCTACTTATTGAATTTAAAAATGAGTATTTAGGAATGTAAATTGGTACAAACACTATGGAAAACAGTATTGAGATTCCTTAAAAAATTAAAAATAGAACTACAATAGAACCAGCAATGCCACCCCTGGGTATTTATCCAAAGACAATTCTAAAAGATTATGCACCCCTCTATTCACTGCAGCATTATTTACAATAGTCAAGATATGAAAGCAACCTAAGTGCCCATCAGTAGATGAATGGGTAAAGAGGATGTGGTACATATATACAATGGAATATTACTCAGCCATAAAAAGGAATGAAACCTTGCCATTTGCAACAACGTGGATAAACCCAGAGGATATTATGCTAAGTGAAATAAGTCAGAGAAGGACAAATGCTGTATTATTTCACTTATATGTGGAATCTAAAAATAAAACATGAATAAACATAACAAAACAGAAACAGAATCGTTTCTACAGAGAACAAAGAGGTGGTTGCCAGAGGGGTGGGGTGAGGGGAGGAGAGAAATAGGTGAGGGCGGTTAAGAGGTACAGACTTCTGGTTACAAAATAAATGAATTATGGGTATGAAGTGTGGGGAATGTGGTCCATAATTATGCAATACCTTTGTATGGTAACAGATAATAACTGGACTGAGCATGGTGATCATTTTGAAATGTATAGAAATATGGAATCACTGTGTTGTATACCAGGAACTAACACAGTGTTGTAGGTCATTATACTTCAAAAACAAACTCATAGAAACAGGTATCGGGTTTGTGGTTACCAGAGGTGGGGCATGTGGGGGAAGGAGAATTGGATGAAGAAGGTCAAAATGTACAAACTTGCAGTTATAAGGTAAATAAGTACTAAGGATGTCATGTATAACATTAATAAATATAAATGTAAATGTAATTAACACTGCTGTATGTTATATATGAAAGTTGTTAAGAGAGTGAATCCTAAGAAGTTCTCATTACAAGGAAAACATTGTTTTTCTTTTTCTTTGATTTTGTATCCATATGAGATGATAGATGTTCACTAAACTTGTTGTGGTAATCATTTCATGATGTTTGTAAGTCAAATCATTACGCTGTTTACCTTAAAGTTATGCAGAGCTGTATGTCAATTGTATTTCAGGAAAACTGGAAGAAAAAAACTATAAAAAATAAAAAATGAGTATTTAAAGCACAATATTAATAAAATAGGTTCAGCTAACTCTACGAATCACCAAACCCTATGAGAACCAAGTTCCTAAAGAATTAATTGAAGATAAAATGTTGGACTTTCATATTTAACCCATGTTTGCAGCTCTCCTATAACTAAGTCAGGTGAAGACTAGCCAGCTTTTTTTTTTTTTTTTGCGTTACACGGGCCTCTCACTGTTGTGGCCTCTCCCATTGCAGAGCACAGGCTCCGGATGCACAGGCCCAGCGGCCATGGCTCACGGGCCCAGCCGCTCCGCGGCATGTGGCATCTTCCCGGACCGGGGCACGAACCCGTGTCCCCTGCATCGGCAGGCAGACTCTCAACCACTGCGCCATTAGGGAAGCCCTAGCCAGCTTTTTTAATCTAAACTTGGAGTTCCTCACCTTCATGAGAACTGTCGGTTCGGAGGCTGGTCCTCAGTTTAGCAAGCATAAAAACATGATTTTGTCACTTAGCTCAGAGGTATTTTTGCTCTAAGGCATTTATTCATGCACACTAAACTCATGAGATGGATTCACAAGTATGAATACCAACTTATTTACAGAGGGAAAAAATCTGTTGTTAAGGCTGGAAAACCTGTCTTTACTAGTCAGAACACTCCCCTTCTCCATATTTTGGTCACATGGAAACCCAATTAGTAATCAGACGATTGCTTGGTGAACATGAGATTTTGGGGCAGAGGAGTATCTTTTCATCAGGATATGGGTAGCTTGGGGAGTCATCACACTAGATTTACAGCTTCCTGTTCTACACTGTGAGCCAGAATAACCATGCCTGTGAGCACTTTACATTCCCTGAGTAGGCAGGGTCTGCTGCTCCCCTGTCTACAGCTATATGTATCACCACTCTCTCCTGTTTGTGTTTATTGTTATTTCACCTTCCTATTTCAACGTGCTTTTATCGTGTGTTACAATTTCAATTACACAGATAATTTTTATAGTATATAATTTACCTATATAGTAAAGCTTAATCTCATTAGTAAGATATCTCTATCACTTTGAGAGTGGTATTTTTAAGTGACATTTTCCTGAATGTAGTTAATCCTATGTTGTATATGAGGATTTTTGTTAGTTTTAGTTAGTGTTTTTGCTTTTGATTTGTTTTTACTTTTTCGCTGACTAGGAAAGCAGTGTTTTTTGGGGGATCTAGAGTTCTGTGTTCCCATAATAGTTTTAGTTGCTTTAAATAGTGACAGTAAAAAGAGAAAGATGCTGTTTTATATTTTCTTTTTGAAAAAATTGGGGTTTAGTTTATACATTTTTTTCTTTGAAGTATTGGAGCATACATAGCATTAAGAGTACCTACTTGGTTTTATTTAAATTTGTAATCATTTTAGGAATCACCTACCAGGCAAGAAAAGAGCTTCACAAAGCAGTAAGAAAAGCATTGGCAACATCAGCCAGGATATTACGGGGTCCATTTGCTGGTAAGTATCACATATTTAACTGAGACTCCTTATCAGTAATCTGAAAGTCATTTGATGATCAGCCTGAGATTTTTTTCCCATTTCTTATACTAACATTTATTATACCTATGGAAAATTCAGGAACATTATTCTGTTGGGCTATATTTAAGGGCTTGATGCCTTGGACTGTTTTCTTCCTTCTGTCTTTATGGATGCATTGTTGTTTGTTAGATAGTTGTAAATAAATATTGAGACTCTTGATGAATATTTCAAAATTTAAAATTTGTTAGAAAATCACTCCCACGCTTTCTCATAATGAGAATATTGCATCAAAAATGTAGATTTCACAATCAGGCAAATCTGCATTGTGAAGCTAGCTATAAAAGAGCTGACCTGATCTCTTTAAAAAGTTGGCATCATGAAAAAAAAAGGTGGGAAAACTTTCTAGAATTAAGATACTAAAGAGACTTAATCAAATCCTGCTTTATAAAAAACCAGCTCTAAAGATATTTTGAAGACAATTGGAAAAATTTGAATATGGAGTTGGAATGAATTTTAGATGATTTGGAAGATTTTTGTTAGTATTTTTGGGTGTTAAAATGGCATTGTGATTATATAGGAGAATGCAGGCTTATTCTTAGGAGATGCATGTTGAACTATGAAAGGGTGGAATGTCATTATTTCTGCGCCTTTCTTTCACATAGTTCAGAAAAAAATGCACAATCATCCTGGGGAATTCCCTGGTAGTCCAGTGGTTAGGACTTCACGCTTTCACTGCTGAGGGCCCGGGTTCGATCTCTGGTTGGGGAACTAAGATCCCACAAGCCATGCAGCATGGCAAAAAAAAAAAAAAAAATACACACACTTCCATATAGATTAAGCAAATATGGCAAAATAATAACATTTATTAAATCTAGTTGTGGTAAGCATGTGGATGTCAATGTCAATTGGATGTCAATTATTCTTTTAATCTATCCCATATGCTTGATATTTCTCATAGTAAAAAGTTTTTTAGGGAAAAGGAGCCAAAAAAAAGATCTCATTGTGAAAGCAACATAATATATAAAACAAAAGCACATACAAAATATATGTAACAAATAAAACAAAGTAATATGACAGAACTGAGAACAAACCTATCAGTCATTATCAACACCTGGAGATGGATATAACTTTCCTATTGTAGATTTAAAATATTTATAAATTACTGTCTTAAACGTGAGGATGAAAATGTTGTTTTAACTGTTCACATTGTCTTTTCTTTTCTTTTTTTTTAACAAAGACACCTTTAGTACAATTGACATAGAAGATCACGAATGTGCTGTGTGGCTGCTCCTGAGGAAAAGTAAGTCCGATGACAGAGCAGCACGACTGCAGGCTGTGCAGGAAATGGCAGAGACCCGTCACTGGCATGGTAATGAAACCATCTGAATACATGGCACACCGTCAGCTAGCTCTTGATTTCTGATGTAAAAGAGAAGGGAAGGAGATACTAAGGAAGGAAAATAATTCAGGAAATATTAATATATGTAAAAAATATTTTCAAAAAAATTTAAAAGAAACTCTAGTGATAGAGAAAGTGTAAAACCTGCTGGCCTGGTAGTCATATTGTGTTTGGTAAGAACACCCTCAAAACTGAGGTAGATATATTTGTATAACTTCCTACCAGAATGAACTTTTACTTGATTGGAGAAACTCTTGATTCTGATAGTTATGGCCTAATGTGTCTGTGTTTTTTTGGTTCCTATTTAATAAAATATATTTTAATTGCTGGCTGCATCAAAGTTGCATTCACTTTGACAGTCTATTTGGCTTTAATACTAATACTTGGTCAAATGTGCCTAATTTGCGTGTGTATATTTGTTTTTTAAGGAAGATTTTAAATATTTAGTTGTATTTAAAATCGCAAGTTCTGCAGTAAAAGTACATGAGCAAGAGATCAGATCTGCTCTGAGTACAGGGGCTAAAGTACACTTTGTTAGTAGAGTCATCTTGTAAAAATGGGTAAACAAAAAAGAATGCTTTCAAAGAAAAATTTAGTCTCAGAATAAGATCTCTGTCTTCATACAAGTTAATTAGTTTGATTGAGTGGTGGCTATAATAATTTATAATAATTTATAATGTAAAAATAAGCTTATTTAATGCGAGTGGAGACTTAGAATAAAAATCTGATCTGTTTCAAAATCTGCCTTCCAGGACTCCATTTCAGGCTTCTACTGTATCAGAAAAATCAAAGTTGGAGCCCTGGCATGTAGATTTTTTAAAAGTTCCCCACTTGATTCTGAAGAACTCACCCAAGTTATATAGTGCTATTATTAAAAAATGTCTCCTTCAGTGGCTGCAGTTTTTTTTTGATACATGTCCTTAGTCCATTTGGGATGCTATAACAAAATACCTTAGACCGGGTAGCTTATAAACAACAGAAATCTATTTCTCACAGTTTACTGGAAGCTGGGAAATATAAGATCTGGGTGCCAGCAGATTCTGTGTCTGGTGAGGACTGAGGGAGCTCTCTGGGGTCTCTTTTATAAGAGCACTAATCCCAGTCATGAGGGCTCCACCATCTTGACCTAATCACCTCACAAAGGTGCTACCTCCAAATACATTGGGGATTAGGTTTCAACACATGAATTTGGGAGGGACACAAACATTCAGTCTATAGCAATACATAAAGAATGGAATGGTGAAATCATGAAGGCTAAAACAAAGTACTACTGTCTGGAACCTCAGATTATTCATGGGCTTCATGGAATGTCAAAGCACCATGTAGGTACCAGGGGACGACAGATTTAAACAGAACTCAGGTTTTTTGAGTAGTGATCAAAATAGCTTTTGGATGATGGAATTTTTTTTTTTTAAGGAGAAGTTAAATTGGTTCTGACCTATCAGTTTTCACATTTGAGGTTTATTTTTTTCAAAAAGGTTAGTTTGTGATATATCTAGATATATGTTGAGAATTATGAGATCAGTCATGGAAATGTTGGATATTTAGCTAACGGTATTGTAAATGCAGTTGCAGTTAAAAAAAAAAACTGGGAAATTTTGAATTACAAACTTGTCGTTTAAAAGTTAAGTTGTTCATTTAACCTTTGAAACAGCCATAAGCTAATTTGGGTACTCGCAATATACTTTTACAATAGATTACCAGTATAGGATAATTGCTCAAGCCTGTGATCTGAGAACTCTTATTGGTCTGGCACGAAGCAAAGATAGTGATCTTCGTTTTTTTCTCTGCCCACCTCCTTTGCCATCTTTAAAAGAAGTAAGTAAATAAAATAATCCAGTGAGTAAAAAATGTTTAATATATCATCTTCACTTTGGGTGCAAAATAACCATTCAAAAAGCAGTTTGTTGGCTACTTGTCACAAGCAGGTAAACTAGGGTTTAAACCTGCAATTGTAGTTTCCATTCCAAGATTTCTTGATTACACAGGAGGTGCTATTTCTCCTAAATTATTTTCCCCTATGTGGAGTTGGGAGTCTTTATACACCAGAGGGTGGCTTCTTAGCATATCAGCATCCATAAATTGGTCCTTTGTTCTAAGGTTGCTATAGAACAGTTTTTCTCAACACTACTGACATTTTGGGCCAAATAATTCTTTGTTGTTGGAAGCTGTTCTGTACACTGTACCAGCATCCCTGGCATCTACTCATTGGATGACAGTAGCACCCCTGAGTTGTAACAACCAAAAATGTCTCAGATATTGCTGAATATTTCCTGGGGTGCAAAACAGTCTCTGGAGAACTACTACATATAGATATTAATGTACTAATATACATGGATATTAATTGTTAACTACTAATATAGATATTAGAGCATGTTCCTTGAGCGCTTTTCTCAGACTTTTCTAGAAAATGAAAATCTGAAAACTTGCAATGCGTTTTTGAAAAATAGAAAAACAAATTATTCTAGATATTAGTTATTAGAAAAAATCAGATAGGAACAAGTTCTGCATATTAAAAAGCCAGCTTTAGTTAGAAAGAGTGTAATAATTCATTTTGAGTCAAGATGTGAAGTAGCCTATGAGGTGAAAATCTTGAGCTATGCTTTGCAATAGGTCTTTCAGATTGAGTTAGCAGACATGAAAGTATAGAATTCAAAATTAAATGATTCTCTGCTTACCAGGGTGGTGACTGTTTTCAAGACTAAAAGCACTGATTTACCTCTCCTGTTTTGTTTTGGCTTTATTCTTTGGGTACTTTTTGTTATACTCAATTGTGGAGTTTAATTATGAAGAATTTCTTTTCCTTTATTTCAGGATTCTTCCGTTGAAGAAGAGCTCAGACAGTTGCTGGCTTCTTTACCTCAAACAGACCTAGATGAGTGTATCCAGTATTTTACATCTTTGGCTCTGAGTGAAAGCAGTCAAAGTCTAGCTGCTCAGAAGGTTAGCTCATTTATTCATTCAGTAAATAGTTTTGAGTGTCCACTTTTCCAAGATATTGTGCCAGGGACTCGCACTTAGAACTTCAGAATAGTCATTCATCCATGAACTGAATAAACATACTGATTCCTGGTTGTGTGCCACACAATGGGCTAGGTGTTCAGGATAATGGGGAGACAGGTAAATAAACAAAGTCACAGAGTGTGTAAGAGAGATACAGGTTACTCTAAGAGCCCATCACTCTGTTTAAACCATAATTCAAAGAGTCATGTACCAAAATGTTCATTGCAGCTCTATTTACAGTAGCCAGGAGATGGAAACAACCTAAGTGTCCATCATCGGATGAATGGATAAAGAAGATGTGGCGCATATATACAATGGAATATCACTCAGCCATAAAAAGAAACGAAATTGAGTTATTTGCAGTGAGGTGGATGGACCTAGAGTCTGTCATACAGAGTGAAGTAAGTCAGAAAGAGAAAGACAAATACCATATGCTAACACATATATATGGAATCTAAGAAAAAATAAATGTCATGAAGAACCTAGGGGTAAGACAGGAATAAAGACACAGACCTACTAGGGAATGGACTTGAGGATATGGGGAGGGGGAAGGGTAAGCTGTGACAAAGTGAGAGAGTGGCATGGACATATATACACTACCAAACGTAAAATAGATAGCTAGTGGGAAGCAGCCGCATGGCACAGGGAAATCAGCTCGGTGCTTTGTGACCACCTAGAAGGATGGGATAGGGAGGGTGGGAGGGAGACGCAAGAGGGAAGAGATATGGGAACATATGTGTATGTATAACTGATTCACTTTGTTATAAAGCAGAAACCAACACCATTGTAAAGCAATTATACTCCAATAAAGATGTAAAAAAAAAAAGACCATTTTAAAAAGGCTTCATAGGGGGCTTCCCTGGTGGCACAGTGGTTGAGAGTCCGCCTGCCGATGCAGGGGACGTGGGTTCGTGCCCCGGTCCGGGAAGATCCCACACGCCACGGAGTGGCTGGGCCCGTGAGCCATGGCCGCTGAGCCTGCGTGTCCGGAGCCTGTGCTCCGCAGCGGGAGAGGCCACAACAGTGAGAGGCCTGCGTACCACAAAAAAAAAAAAAAAAAAAAAGGCTTCATAGGACGTACTCTGAAGTTGCATCTTGAAGAATGAATAGTAATTGACAAGGCTTTAAAATATTACCTCTATGTTGGTGATGCCTAAATTCAATATCTCTAGCCCTGTGTTCTCATCTAAGCTCTAGATTTGAATATTCAACCTCCTTCTTGACGTCTCTACTTGGATGTGTAATAGGCATCCCAACTTTACATGCCAAACCCACCCACACTCTGCAAAGCTCTTCCTCCTCTAGTCTTTTTCATTTTGGTAGAGGGCAGAGCACCCACCTAGTTGCTTAAGCTAAAGCCTAGGAATTCTGGATTCCTTTCTTCCAGGTTCACCTAATCAGCAGTTACTGTGAGCTGTTCCTTCAAGTATACCTTGAATCCCTTTGTCTCACCACCTTCACTGTAGCCACTTACTCCTGGCCACCATCATCTCTTCTTCGTAGTGTCCTGTTCATCTTGCTTTCTCTTCTTCCTTTCATTTAGAAATAATTTTAGAGTCTCTTTCATAGTCTTTTATTATTTCAGTTTATTGGGGGTTAATTCCTGTTTGTGGTGGCACAGACTCCCCCTTATGTTACATTGTAGATTAACATGTGTTCATCATTTTTACTGTGAGCTTATCTTTAGCCAGATTGATTGTTTTCTATGGGAGTCCCAAGCACCTCAGATTCTAAATTTATCTCTACAGAGCAGTTTTTGTGTTTGCTTCTTTTGGATACCCTAGGAGTTCACTGTTAGGGACTAGTTTTTTATATTGATTCCTTAGTTTGGAATTTCTGTAGCACATAGGTAGTATAAATTCAGATATATCTATGGATGGCAGAGTCTTAGGACTGTGATTTCTCACTCAAAGCCCCAAGCAGAAACAGGCTTCTTGTTGCTTTCATGGGCTGCTGGGCAGAGTTTTTCTAGACTTTCTTATAGACAAGGAGGCAATCTTTCCAAGGTTCTGCCTTTATATAGGGATCTCAAATCTAGCTCCCATAGAACGTGAGACTCAAAACCACACCTTCTGCACTGAACAAGTGTTAAAAGCCTATCCTGAGGTGCCTGCAGGAATTTTACATCATCAGCTATGTGCTTATCGCTTCTGCTGAATGTTCTGTTTTCAATTCTAGCACCCAAGGGTTTCCCTTTATTTATTTTTACTTTCTTTAGAGCTTGATTTTGTTTTATTTCATTTTTTTAAAAGATTTATTTATTGTTTATTTTATTTATTTTTGGCTGCATCGGGTCTTAGTTGCGGCACGCGGGATCTTCGTTGAGGCATGCAGGATCTCTCATTGAGGTGCGTGGGCTTCTTCTCTAGTCGTGGCGTGCGGGTTTTCTCTTCTTTAGTTGTGGCATGCAGGCTCCAGGGCACATGGGCTCTGTAGTTTGTGGCGTGTGGGCTGTAGCTGAGGCACACGAGCTCAGTAACTGTGGCGCGCGGGCTTAGTTGCCCCGCGGCATGTGGGATCTTAGTTCCCTGACCAGGGATTGAAGCCGTGTCCCCTGCATTGTAAGGCGGATTCTTTACCACTGGACCACTAGGGAAGTCCCTGCGCTTGACTTTGTTTTAAAGTAGCTTTTGTTATTTATTTATTTATTTTTGCTGCACGTGGGCCTCTCACTGTTGTGGCCTCTCCCGTTGCGGAGCACAGGCTCCAGACGTGTAGGCTCAGCGGCCATGGCTCACGGGTCCAGCCGCTCCGCGGCATGTGGGATCTTCCTGGACCGGGGCACAAACCCGTGTCCCCTGCATCAGCAGGCGGACTCTCAACCACTGCGTCACCAGGGAAGCCCAGCTTTTGTTATATTTTATTAAACATGTTTGTCATGGGAGGTGCTCACCATGTCAACTAAAGAAAAACACACAACCTAAAGTTGTGAGTTAAGTTTTATTCAGGGGACCTTACTTAGGACTGTAGACCAGGAAACAGCGTCTCATATAACTCTGAGGAACTGCTCCATAGAGGTAAGGGAGGAGCCAGAAATATTGAGTTTTGTTGGAAAAAAAAGCCACGTAGTTGAACATCATAGATTACTGCTAATCACAAAGAACAGACATCTCAAGTTAATGATTTTATGTAGGGGAAGATGCAAGAATCTGGGCTCACTGAAATTATTCCTTAGGTATGTACCTTAACCATCTAGGGCCAGTATTGAGCACAGAATCTTTCACGTTTCCCTCCGTCCTGAATTCCCCTCAGGCACACAGCGGGTGGGGGTGCTGCCGTGGCTGAAGGCTTGATGGCGGGCGCATTGTTTGTTTTCTGTAATGGCAGGCTACGTTCTTTGTCCACAACTGGAAGCCAAGTTCACCATCTTGCTGGATCCAGAAAGCTTCCTTATCGCGTCTCCATCACCTCTGTGAGCTGCAGACACCACATCAACCTCTAGCCTCCAGTTTACCTCTCCAGTTCTGTGTCCTCACAGCAGCCAGGGTGACGTTTTAAAAACACAAGTTAGATCCAGTCATACTCCTGCTTGAAGCCCTCCAAATGGCTTCCCATTACATGTTAAGTCTGAGCCCTTTACTTTTTGTGATCCAGGCATGGACTGGCCCTTGTTTACTGCTGTGCCTGCCCCTGGGGGTGGTGAGAAGATTGACAGGAAGGTGCCATTAGGCACAGTTACAGAGTGTAAAGTTTGTTTGGTGGCAAGGAGTCTGAAAACTGAAGGAAACCATGCATTAGGTGAGGAAGGCAGTGTCTGCAGTGTCATCAGAGCTCTGAGTGCTCCACGGGGAAGCTCCACTCCTTTGGAATAAGGCTGCCTTCAGATGGGAAAAGGCGCCCCTTCTGATGGAGGTGTTGGTGTTCTCTCCCCGCATCTCTTACTCCCATTGACTAGATGTAAATACCTGGCAGACAACTACCCACACACAGCAGAGGGCTTCTGAGTGAATCAAAGCAGCGTCCTAGGCGTAGCATCCTAAACAGACTCCAACTCCGGCCCGCCCGAGGGTGACTACTGAATGCCATTATTCTTGTGGTACCATTTCAGCAAGACTTTTGTCTTCGTAAAATATCTCTTATATCTCTAAAAGAGAAATCAAAACAAATTATAATCACTATTACTATAATAACTAATCAACTCAGTGAGGAGAAAGTATTTTATCAGCAAAACAAATCGTATTTTACATTCTTTTACCAGTTGAATTGCCAACTAAAAATTGGTACTCGCCATCTGCCTCTACAAGGATTAAGTCACTGGCCACTGCAGCCACTGACCATCAACACAGCCTGAAAGGAGTTCAGGGCGGAGATCGGGAATGAGGTGCTCGGTGCTCCGGGAAAAACTGGCAGAACAGGCCTTCAGATAGTTAGACATTTTCAGGAGAAGATTTTATGAGCCCAGGTTCTTGCATCTCCTCGTATCTAGAAAAGCACTGAAATCGTTAGTGGTGACAACTGCTCCTCGTGACGAGCAGCAAGCCTCGGGCAACATGTGTGCTTGACAGCACGTCCCCCCTTCTCTAAAATCGTACACAATACTGACCTTTCCCCCTGACCTCTTTGGAGCACTTCCTCCAAGCTGTCTGAGATGCTGTCTCCCTGGGCTATAGTCCTCATTTTGCCCCAAATAAAACGTAACTCACAACTCTCACGTTGTTCATTTTTTTCAGTCAACAGAATGATTTGTCTTTTCCTCATCTCTGTGTTTATGAAAAATTCGGGACATATCAGTAGATATGACTTCTCTAGTATACTTTTTATAATTCCTCCTTTCGACCGTGTCTTGGAGTCGCTCCAGTGAAGTGTAGTCATTGTTTTCCTTTTGATGCTCGGAGCGCCACTGCCTGGCCACCAGAACCTGTTCCTTAGGCTGACCTCATTATCCTTTTAAATTCCATCCCCAAGGTGGCAGTGAGAGCACCTTTGTTTTCTGAGAGTAAGACGTCCCTGGCTCTTCTTGATTCTCCTGCCCTGCAAAGAGCGTCAGCTGCTCCTGCAAGGCATCCCACCCACGGCCCTCTCCCACTGCTGTCACTCACTTCTCTCCTCGCTCCCGTGCCAGAGCTCCTGGTACCTGGCCTGATGTTCCTCATTTTCAGCACAGAAGATGTTCTGCTCATTACTATTCAGTTACCATCCCTCTGCCTTTGATAGTGTTCTGTCACCTTCTACAGTGTTTCCGTACCTTTTGCTAAGTGAAGAGGAGAGTGGTTGAATACACTATGCCACTTCTTTTCTGCCCAGAAGTCATGGCCTCAGCCTGCAGTTTAAAGAAGGAGCACATCTTTAGTTAGTTTAGTATTGAAATAAATGTTTAATTTCCATTCTGAGGTTCCATCTCATCAGATCAGTAAGCAACTCCATCGTACTTACTCTTATTTCCCCACCCCCTCCCCAGTTGAGTCAGGCTCTGGATTTTTTTATATGCCAGTAAGTTGGGGATGAAGGAGTGGGAGGGGCATCCATCTGGCTTTTAGTGATCTGATCAGTTTATGACAGACCTGTCCCGTGATAATCCCCAGGCTCCCTTCAAGTGGAGTGAGCTGCTTCTGTACAAAACTGCTCACGTGAAGAGCTTCCTCTGGGCTTTAGCAGATAGCCTACAGTTATGATCGGGTTTAGAGCAGGGCTTCTTCATCTCTGTACTCCCAAAGTTGCATCCCTTTGGTGATTTGGTAAAGTCTATGAACTCATTTCTAGATGCATAAAATACAATTCATAGCATTACATGGGAAACCAATTATATTGAAATATTGTTATCAAAATAAAAAACTTGTAATATAATTAATATACGTACTTCAATTTCAAACTTAAAGAATTGCAACAATAATACATTTCACTAGATTTGCCAATTATTCATATTTTATCCCATTTGTTTTATCATTCCCCATTTACTCTCCCTCTTTCTATAGATATATTTTTATGTGTCTATTTACACACATTTGCTGTTTCCACCCTGAACCTTTTGAGAGTTAGATGCAGTGTCGATTTTAGGTCACCAGTGTGAGAATGTGCACTTGGCATGCAAAGGAACGATGAGCATAATGTTCCTTTCAGATAGCTGCAGCAAGTGATATGTGGTGGGGAAATAGTTGCGCTTTCTGTTGAGAGTCACACAGACTGCAGCTGTTTCTGTGGTTTATTGTCTGTGTTTATAATTGAATACAATGAAAAATTTTAGTTAAGTGTTAGGAAGATAAAGATGTAATTTTTTGCCAGCCAAGCTTACTTCCTCTCTCCCCTGAATTCTATCTACCCAGACCCTTAAGGATGACCTGGGTTACAAACTCATGCTTTACAATGAACGTCATTTACGCCGTTAGTTTGCACAAGTTGCAGAGCTCTAAGGTTGTAATTTTTTATGAAGAAACACAGAGATTAGCTCTCACACACATTAAAACAAAGGGACCCACAACCACAGCTAGAAGCAGTATCAAAACTCCCCATCCTCCCTGCGCCCCACCCACCCTGGCAGTGATTTGCCTTCCCTCCTTTTATTCTTTCTGTTCATTGGGAGAACTGGGTCAGTGAGAGTGAAAGCGCTTCTCCCACATCTGTCACCTCCTCCCACATCTAAAGCCTTGGTAGCTATCCAAGATCTGCCTGGGAATTTGTTGACTGCAGTTCTGGTGGGAGGTCGGGGGACAGGCCAGGGTGGTCCTTGGTCTTCTACTATCCCAGATATAACTATCAAGATCGCTCCTTCTTTGATGTCAGGATCCGGGTTTCAGTCTTGTTTTGGTTTTTGTTACCATCTGGACACTCCCCATCAGTCAGCTTGTCTCCAGTTTCAGCATTGGTTAGAGGACCTCAGGTGAATGTGACCTAGAGCCTAAGGATGCAACCAGGGATGCAGAAGTTTGGACATTTTAGATTGTGATTTCTTTTTGATCTAATGTGGCAAACTGCCTGGAGTCAAGAGAACAGTGGGTATGGTGCATTGAAATGACTTCCCATCATAAAGCTTTTGTGGTCTTGGCTAAGGACAATCCAGCTAAAATCTTGCATTTCTAGTATTATCATCTTCCCTTGTAATTTCCCAGAGTCTCTCTGAAGTCAGCTAAGCCATTAAGGTCTGAAGTCCTTGCATCAAGACACTTCTAACATCCACCTGCATAAGTATAGCAATGGGTTGTGATTGAGAGGAAGATGCCAATAGATGGGGTTTAAGGATGGGAGATTTCTTTAATGCCAGAGGATTTGGAAACCTACAGAGATGCTTACACAAAACAGGAGACTATGCAGCTTGCTTTCAGAGGGATGGATAGGCTTCCAAGGTTCTGCAAGTTCCTCATGATGTACAGCTGCACAGATCAAGGATTCCTTCTGTTGGGATGAACCCATCATTGTCATCTGCGAACTCCCTGTACCTTCCCTCCTTCCTTTGGTTATGGGTAAATCTGCTCATCCGGTGTAAGTAACAGAGACAAAGCAAACCCAGCTCATTTCTAAGTGTTTGTAGGAGAACAGATAATTATTTTCAGACATTGCATCTCTTAGCAGGCCTCAGCGTCAGCTTGCCTGACTCTGTTTCTTTACCACCTTTCTGACCCTCCCCTCCCCTCCCTCCCTCATGCACACTGCACCAGCCACACTGGCCTTTTCTTTCCATTCCCTAAATTTGCTCATTGTGTATCTACTTGTGTTCCCTCTGCCTGGACTGCTTTGCCACCGGCTTGTCACATGGCTGCCTCCTCCTTGTCCTTCAGATCTCTGCTTGTCAGCTCCTCAGAGAGACCTTCCTCTTTATCTCAAATGTTTGTTGCATTTATTGCCCTTCATAGCATTATTCCCATTCTGTAACTATTTTATATATTTATTTGCTTGCTTATTTGTTTTTCTCTTCTGTTTTTCTCTTTCTTCTTCTGATTTCTCTTATAATCTCCCCAGTACCAAGTACAGTACCTCAGACACAATATGCTCTCAATAAATATTTACTGAATAATGAATGGATGAATCATGACATTGCTAAAAGAGCCAGCTGTACACAAACTTATATATACTTAAGTAACAACTGGCATATTTCTGTTGTGAGTCAAAGCATTTGTGTATGACAAAGAAAAAACAGAGATAGCTCTAAGGGTTATGTTTAATTGGAAGGTAGATTATATGGTAAGAAAATACCTATTATGTATTAAATTATTTGGCTGGTATAAACCATTGAAATGCATTGGAAAAAATACCACGTTAACTCATAGTAACGTTGTGTCTCTGAGTATCATAATAAGAAAATGATACGTAAAAAGCTTTGTTATACACCTATAATTCATATATAATATGGATATAAGTTCTTTACTAACTTGATTAGTTGACATTTCCTTTTATGCTTTTATTATTATCGTTTCCTTTTAATTTTTATGCCTTACCCATTATTATTATTTTTAACATTGTCACTCTCTCTACCTCTTCCTCTGGATTTCTTTGATCCTTAAGAAATTGTTTTTCAGTATATCTTAATCCAGTGATAAAGAAGCAGTACCCATGTATATTGACTTTTGTGTTAGGAGTTAGAAAATACTTTGTATGATCACACTATGAATTTATACATTTTATTTATAGCTTTTTGCTTATGCTTCTTACTGCCACACAATTTGGCAGTTCATAAATAACTTAAAGCTTTGCCAACAAGGATAAAATTGGAACTGCACTCTTATATCCCACTTTAAAAATGATCAAGAAAAATGAAAATCCTGGATCGTTTTTCTCTTCCTTCTCCCTGTTCTTTCCTTGGAACATTTAGGTTGGAAAGAGGTCAGATGATTTGAAGCTGTGATGTAAGGAGAGGGGTTTGGGGGAGGCAGGTTGTGGTGGTAGGTTTTTAAGAAAAATTTCCCACCCCCCCAAAGCCCACCAGTCCACCTTCTACCCTTCTCTCTGCTGGAGGAGGCAAGGACTGTCAATGAGTTAGTCCTTCCCAATCCTCCATTTATTTTATTTTATTATTTTAAAATTTTATTTATTTAATTTATTTATTTTTGGCTGCATTGGGTCTTTGTTGCTGCACACGGGCTTTCTCTAGTTGCAGCAAGCAGGGGCTACTCTTCATTGCAGTGCGGTGGCTTCTCTTATTGCAGAGCACAGGATCTAGGCACGTGGGCTTCAGTAGTTGTGGCTCATGGGCTCTAGAGCGCAGGCTCAGTAGTTGTGGCACATGGGCTTAGTTGCTCTGCGGCATGTGGGATCGTCCCGGACCAGGGCTCGAACCCGTGTCCCCTGCATTGGCAGACGGATTCTTAACCACTGCGCCACCAGGGAAGCCCCCAGGGGCTCCATTTAAATAGCATGAATCTTTGAGATCCAAGCATGTTTAAACTCAGAAAAAAAGAAGATTATTATATCAGAGAAGACAGCATGAATAAGAATTATAGAGTGGCCAAACATTTTGAACATTTACTAGGTTTACTGAACCATGAACCCTATAAATTAACTCAGAATGCAGAAACTTATGGACTGTATTTCCTACAGGAAACACTGGGCTTTATATATACATTTTTGAAAGACACTACCTTGTAGTTGTCCTCTTTTGCCAGCAGGTGATCTGGTGCACACAATTATGACCCCTAGTTCAAATACAAAGCGCTTCAAAAGAAGATACAGTAATAAGTCTTCCTTGTATCTCCCCACCCCAATATACACATGTAGTTAACACACTTTTTTACACAAATGGTAGCATATGGTACACACTCTCTGCTCCTTCTTTTTCTCACCTAAGGGTTTATCTTAGAGAGTGATGTATATCAATATATGAAGAGACTCACATAGCATTCCGTTGTATAATTGTACCATCCTTTATTTAACCAACCCCCTACTGAAGGACATTAGGGAGCTTCAGTCTTTTGTTCTTACAAACAAAGCTGCAATGAACAAACTTGTACCTATATCACTTTGCCAGTGTGTGAGTGTCCTGTAGGATAAATTATTGAAGGGCATGGGCACTTGTAATTTTGACAGCTGTCGCTAAATTGTCCTCCATAGAAGTAGCCCGTTGGTATTACCAGCAGCAGGGTAATGAGAACGTCTTATTTCCCCACCTGTCTGATAGATGTAAAATATCCTTTCTTATCTATTTTAGAGGCATTTAGAGCAACATGACTGTTGCTTATTTTTCTATAGCCTTGTTGGTATTTTTCACTGATTTTTAGGAGATTATTGCATGTTACTGACCTGTGGTTAATAGTTGAATAGTTTTCTTTTCCCCATTTATTCTTATAATATGTTTTAATATCTATTAAGACTAGTCCCCACTACTCTTCTGTTTCATAACTTTCCTAACTCTTCTGTTTATTCTTCCATGTGAACCTGAATTTCAATTTAAGAAAAATTAAAAGCTCTCTCTCTTGTTTTTCTGGCCGCGCTGCGCAGCCAGGGACTGAACCCGACCAGGGACTGAACCCAAGCCATGGCAGCAAAAGCTCCGAGTCCTAACCACTGGACTGCCAGGGAATTCCCTTTTTTTTTAAAATTAAAAGCTCTCTGATCATTGTTATCATTGTCTTTATTTTAAATTTTTCCAGTAATGCCTTTTCTGTTATTTTGATTGATAGATTTTTAAGTAGACTCAACTGGCATAATCTGACACTAGAACATTTGTTCGGCTCTGGGCTTTTCTTACTGTCAAGATTTATGTGTTAGTCTCCATACTTTCAGATAAGAGGACACAGAGGAAAGAATTGAGAAAGTCTCAAAGACTGCTCTCTTCTAAGAATAATTCCATATGTTTTCTAGTCTAGCAACAGTTTGCATAATGAAAGTTCCCTGTAAGTTTCCAGAATATTTTGAGTCTTACATATTAGTTCTTTCTAATACTGTATATAGTACAGAGGGTTTTTTTTTTTTTGTCAAACAAAAAATATTAGACACTTTTTTCACTAAGAATTTTAATTATCTCACTTTCAGGGTGGTTTATGGTGTTTTGGAGGAAATGGACTTCCTTATGCTGAAAGTTTTGGAGAAGTTCCTTCAGCTACAGTGGAAATGTTCTGTTTGGAAGCTTTAGTAAAACATTCTGAGGTAATTTACATTTTCAAAATATGGTTTACTTTTTATGATCACATTGAAAAAATTATACATGTTGGTTCATTCAAGGGAAATAATTCTCATTTTTTATAAAAGAAAAAAAAGCTTTTCGCTTGTTTTTAAATTTCTGCTTTTTTCTCAATTGTCAGAATTGATAATCATGATTTAGCACCAATACATGAATTTCACTTTTGCTAAGTATTTCTAAAAATGGATTTAATCTTAATTGCTCATAAAGCAACCTGTTGTCTAAATATGGCATTTACCTTTGTGTTATGCTGTCTTGCATTACCTTTCTCAGATAATTTTTACAAGTAACATTACCAGGGAGTTAATTTCCAGTAAAATATTTGCGAAAGATGTGTTAAGATAGAAAAAAGGTAAATACTTGGAAAAAGTATTTATTTGACCATAGTCTTGATTTTTAACCACAGCATACATATGTCAATGATTAAAAAAAAAATTTGGCATTATGACAACTTTTCTATCATCATAGTTTGATTTTAAAAAGAAAAAAGCAACAAACTTTGTGGTGCTCAAGCATCAGTGCATAAAAATCATCCAGGAAGCATGTTAAAATGCACATTCCTGCTCACAGTTAGCAGTTGTAATTTAGTAGATGTGAGGTGGAGTCCAGGAGCTTGCATTTGTAACAGGCATCCCTGGTGAGGCCAATGTAGTTGGTTCCTCCCACATCATGAGAAACACCATCCTAGAGGTTCTAAACGCTCCAGTTTAATTTGGAACCATTAGACGTGGCACAAAAGCATGGTGCTCTCTGGTCATCTCAGTTCCCTCGGGTGGAATCAGGAATCGAGCACAAAGCAGAGTCGTTAGTGTGGTAACACACTAAAAAGGGAATGTGGGAAAGTAAGCTTGATTTTTTTGTGACTTATGACTGATTTCCGAAACAATAGGTGCATCTGCAGTAGAATGTCCAGTGCATGGAATGTAATAGTTACCTTTCCAGAAACTTCTCAACATATTAATATCTCACTTGATATATGTCTAAAAGGCATACTTTTTAAATGCATATAAAATGTGGTAAAATTTAATAAAAATTTAGAGAGTGAAAATCATTGCATATACATGACATGATATCACATAAGTGATATAAGTGATAAAACTAAGTGCTGGGGAGAGGCAAGGCTGTGCTGGTGACGTTGGCAGACTGTAATGGCTTGTTGATCAGTTATGTCACCTTACCTTAATGTATATATTTCCTTTGGCTTTCTTTTATCTCTTTTCTCCATTAAAAATTCACATCCCTCTTTCTTTCTTTTTAATTTTTACTTGATCTTCCTCTTTAAAAAAAAATTCCAACTCTTGAATTTTAGGAGAGCCCCATAGCTGTGGGCTTGTGTGGGGTAGTGTGTAGGGCCACAGATGTTGCTTATCTCTATATGGGAGTTCTTGTAGGCAGAAGCAAAATGTGCCACTTACACAGGGGGATTATTTCCTGTTATCAGGTGGCAGATTTCTCAAGGGTAGAGAACCTTTTAAGGTAGTTTCAAGCCAGTCAAAGTATCAGTATAAATTGAAACAATTCTGTAATAATGACATTGTAGTTACATCCAACCAAGAACTAAGCAGAATAACTTTAAGAATAAAAATGTCACAAGTCCTAGTGGCCTTAATTTTTCAGTGATTTTAAAGCACTTCCCACACAGATAGGGGTTTGCTTATTTATTTGAGCTGAGCTGAGAGTTTTGGGGGGGTCTCTCTGGGTCTCTTCCTTGAGCAGGAGCCACCTGGCTGCCCACCAGCATGCTGTGTCACCTGGTTAGTGAATTTGTGCAACATAAAGTGAGCTTTCATTAATTTATTGTGCTAGATACCCACACATTGTGATAAAATTGAAGCAAATGGAGGCTTACAACTACTGCAGAGGCTGTACCAACTTCACAAGGACTGTCCTAAAGTACAGAGAAATATAATGCGTATCCTTGGAAATATGGCTTTGAATGAACATCTTCATTCTACTATAGTTCGCTCAGGTAACAACTTTACATACCGAGTATTTTGGATCCAGTCCTTTGTTTTTCTCCCACCTCCACCCCTCATTCATGCTACGCTAATTTTTCAATAGGCTTAAGACTTTGCTTAGGGTTAGTTTTGGGTCCTTAGAGCATGTCATTTTAGAAGGGCAAGGAATTGCTTGAGACGTGGGTAGTCCACACCTAAGATAATCAGTGTGTGGACAGTCACAGGAGAGCAGTTTTTGCCATGATGACCATCTAATTGTTTATATTATCTTTTATATGATCTGGTTAACCAAGAGGCATAGTAAGACTAAAAAGAAGTCCACTGTATAATTGATTTTCCCCCTTGCAACTAATAAACCACCTGTGGGGAAGTACTTTAGATGAAAATTCCTGCCTGATCCAGTCTTTATCATGATGGTTGCACAACGGTGATTTTCCAACTGCAGCATCCCTTCCTCGTTTACTTTTCAGCATCTGGCATTCTACTGTAAGCAAGAGCTCTTCCCTCTCACTCCTTCCTTCTCTCTTTCCTTCCTTTCTTCCCTCTCCTCCCTCCTTTCCTTCTCTCTCCCTCCCTCCCTCCCTATCAGTATGGGCACATGGTTTCCTATGTTTTAATAGTTTACAACTTATTATTGTACTTAAAAATTTGATGCCAGATTGTCTCAGCTTTGGTTAGTAGGAGCCCGGCAAATTGGCTCCTGTGTCCTTTGATATGCCCACATCATTTTGGGAGGCATTCCTTACTTTCCAGTATAACAAGATGTTCTAGGCTCATTTGTTCAAAGAATCCTGTTTCCTTTTAGTAGAGAATGAATTTTAGAGACCAAGATCTGGGTACTGTCTAGCTGTGCTTATTGCTCCTGGGGTGTCTTTGCTTCTGGGCTCTTTCAGTGGAAAAAGCAGGGTGATATATACAAATATATATATGCATATACACAAACAAATATACATACCTATGTGCACATATACATGCATATGTTCAACAATATTAGAAACGATGAATTTACATTTTTTTCTTGTATCACTCTGTTTTTGTTTTTTTTTTAAATTTACATCTAAGAGTGTCTTGATCAGCAGAAGTTTTTAACTTGCTGAAATCTGATTCGGGGATCAGCAGACTTTTCTATAAAGGACCACTTACTGTATTGGTTTAATTTGTTCCTCTTTTTTTATGGATTATTAAGGTAGAAACTTAGATCACTGATTTTAACCTTTTTTCTTGTTTCAGTTAATCTGTTGCTGTGTAGCAGACCACCCTAAAACTCACTGGTTAAAACAGCAGCCATATATTTTGTTCATGAATCTGAAATTTGGGCAAGATTCAGTAGAGAGGGCCTTTATGTGCTATATGCAGCATCAGCTGGGCAGCTCAGCTGTGAGATGGAGGATACATTTTGAAGATTGCTCGTGCACGTGGCTTGCAAATTGGTACTGGTTCTCAGCTGGGAGCTCAGCCGGGGCTGGGGGCACTGGCTTCTTTCAACACTCGCCTTGGGCTTCCTTAAAGCCTGATGGCTCGGTTCCAAGGGCAAATGTTCCAAGAGAGAGACAGGTATAAGCTCTTTTGCCTTTTATAGTCAAGCACTGGAAGTAAGTTTTGCCATGATCTATTGATTAAAAGTTAGTCACCAAGGCTAGCTCATATTTGAGGAGAAGGGATTTAGAAGGGGTTTAGACCCATCACCTCTTGATGAGAACGGTGTCAAAAGAATTTGAAGACGTGTTTTAAAGTCATTACAGTTATTTTCTAATATAGGCATTTAGAGCTGTAAATTTCCTCTAACCTGCTTTAGATGCATCCCTCAAATTTTGGATATATTGTATTTTCATCATTATTCAGTTTGAAATATTTTCTAATTTCCCTTATGATTTCTTCTTGTCTCATGAGTTACTTAAAAGTGTGCTGCGTAACTTACAAATATTAATGGCTTTCTAGATGTCGTATGTCTTTGATTTCTAGTTTAATATTCCATGCATTCAAAGAACACACCCTGTAAGATTTTAGTTTTTGGAAATGTGACACTTATTTGATGGCCCATTTTATGGTCTATCTTGGTGAATGTTCTATGTGCACTTGAAATGAAGGAATATTCTGTAGTTGTTGGATGAAGTGTTTTATACATAACAGTTCAACCAAGTTGGTTGATCATATTATTCAAATCTTCTCCAGATCTTTACTGAGTTTTGTCTCGTTTAATGAATTACTGAGACGTGTTAAATTCTTCAACTGTGATTGTGAATTTGTTTCTCCCTTTAGTTCTATCAGATTTTTCTTCCTTGTGAAATGTTCATTTTTTTATTATTAAGTATTGTCTCTATCACTGGTAATACTCCTTTTCTTCAAGTCTGCTTTGTCAGGTATTAAAATAGCCATACTGGCTTTTTTTTTTATGCTTGCTGTTTGCATTGCATATCTTTTGTCTTTTTCCCTTCTTTTGCTTTCATTTTTCTGCGACTAAAAATAAGTACGTCTCTAAGACAGCACATACTTGCATCTTTTTTAAAAAGTTCAGCTTGATAATCCCTTTTAATTGAAGTGTTTTGTCTCTTTAGCTCTAATGTAATTATTGATAGTTTGGTTGTGTCTGTTGTCTTGCTCTTGCAATTTGTCCCCTCTCTGGTTTTTGTTTCTTTTTTTCTCCTTTACAGTCTATCTTAAATGCATATTATACCATTTTGTATATAACGTGAGAGTCTCACAACAGTATAATTCAGTTTATACACTCTGCCATCCTTTGTGGTATTGTCATAATTATAGACCATAATATGTTATAGACTACATATGTTATAGACCTCACAATATATTGTTGTTATTTTTGTTTTAACAGTCAAGTGGTATTTAAAGAACATAAGAAAACTTTTTATTTACATGTTTATAATATACAGCGCTCTTCCTTCTTTTCTATCTAAATTTGTGTCCGATATTATTTCACTTCATCCTAAAGACATGGATCTGCTGGCAACAAATTCTGTCACCTTTCATTTTCTGAAAATGTCTTGACTTTGCCTTTATTTTATTATCCAGGGAAAGGTTATTTTCCATGGATAAAGAGTACTTTGTTGACAGTGTGTTATTTTCTTCTGTCAGCACTTAAAAAATATTCCATTCTCTCTCTTTTTTTTTTTTTTTTTGACCCAAGCCGAACATCAACCTTTTATTGATAACAAAGCAGCAATTTGGGGGCATGTTTCCAAGACACCAAGAGCAGGCTTCTGTCCCCATGCTCTGTGTGTGTGTGTGTGTGTGTGTGTGTGTGTGTGTGTGTGTGTGTGTGTTGTCTGATGAGAAGTCTCTTCTTACGTCCACTTTTCTTCTCTTATATGAAATGTGTCTTTTTTCCTGTCTTCTTTTTAGATTGTCAACAGTTTGACTATGAAGTGCCTAGTCTATTTTTATATTTATCTTGCTTGGGGTCTACTGAGCTGACTGAATCTGTGAGTTGATGTTTTTGAGCAAATTTGGAAACTTTCTAGCTTGTCTATCTTTAGATATTCTTTTTTTTGTCCCTTTTTCTCTCTTCTTTCCTCTTGGGACTTCAATTATGTATATTAAATCTCTTGATTCTGTTCCACAGGTCATTGAGACTCTGTCCATGTCTTTCCCAAAATTTTTTTTCTCTGTGCTTTACCTTTCTTTTTTTAATGTATTTTTTAATTGAGGTATAGCTGAAGTTTCAGGTATACAACATACTAATTCACAATTTTTAAAGATAATACTTCATTTATAGTTATTGTAAAATATCAGCTATATTCCCTGTGCTGTACAATATATCCTTGTAGCTTATTTATCTTATACATAGTAATTTGTACCTCTTAATTCCATACCCCTATCTTGCCCTTCCCCGCTTCCCTCTCTCCACTGGTAACTGCTAGTTTGTTCTCTGTATCCGTAAGTCTCTTTCTTTTTTGTTACGTTCGCTAGTTTATTTTTTAGATGCCACATATAAATGATATCATACAGTGTTTGTCTTTCTGTTGTATCATGCAGTGTTTGTCTTTCTGTTATCTGACTAATTTCACTAAGCATAATACCCTCCAAGTCCATCCACGTTGTTGCAAATGGCAAAATTTCGTTCTTTTTATGGCCGAGTAGTACTCCATTGTGTGTGTGTGTGTGTGTGTGTGTGTGTGTATATATGTATATATATATATATATACACACACACACACACTATATCTTCTTTACCCAGTCATCTACTGATGGACACTTAGGTTGCTTCCATATCTTGGCTATTGTAAACAGTGCTTCTATGAACATTGGGGTGCATGTATCTTTTCAAATTAGTGTTTTAGTTTTATTTGGATATATACCCAGGAATGGAATTGTGGGGTCATATGGTAATTCTGTTTGTAGTTTCTGAGGAACCTCCATACTGTTTTTCACAGTGGCTGCACCAATTTACGTTCCCACCAACAATTTAGAAGCGTTCCCTTTTCTCCACATCCCTGCCAGTATTTGTTAGCTGTGTTCTTTTTGATGGTAGCCATTCTGACAGGTGTGAAGTGATAATCTCATTGTGGTTTTGATTTGCATTTCCCAATGTTGAGCATTGTTTCATGTACCTGTTGGCCATCTGTACGTCTTCTTTGGAAAAATGTCTATTCCTGTCTTCTGCCCATTTTTTAATCTGGTTGTTTTGGGTTTTTTTGATGTTGAGTTGTATGAGCTGTTTATATATTTTGGATATTAACCCCTTATGGGTCATATCATTTGCAAATGTTTTCACCCATTCAGTAGGTTGTCTTTTCGTTTTTTTTTTTTTTGCGGTACGTGGGCCTCTCACTGTTGTGGCCTCTCCCATTGCGGAGCACAGGCTCCGGACGCGCAGGCTCAGTGGCCATGGCTCACGGGCCCAGCCGCTCCGTGGCATGTGGGATCTTCCCGGACCGGGGCACGAACCCGTGTCCCCTGCACCGGCAGGCGGACTCTCAACCACTGCGCCACCAGGGAAGCCCTGTCTTTTCGTTTTGTTGATGGTTTCCTTTGCTGTACAAAAGCTTTTAAGTTTAATTAGGTGCTGTTTGTTTATTTTTGCTTTTGTTTCCTTTGCCTTAGGGGACAGGTCCAAAAAAAATATTGCTATGATTTATGTCAAAGAGTATTCCACCTATGTTTTCTTCTAGGGATTTTATGGTTTCAAGTCTTACATTTAGGTCTTTAATCCATTTTGAGTTTATTTTTGTATATGGTGTAAGGAAGTGTTCTAATTTCATCCTTTTACATGTAGCTGTCCAGTTTCCCAGCACCACTTATTGAAGAGACTGTCTTTTGTCCATTGAATATTCTTGCCTCCTCTGTTGTAGATTAACTGACCATAATTGTGTGGGTTTATTTCTGGGCTCTCTATTCTGTTCCGTTGATCTGTATGTCTCTTTTTGTGCCAGTACCATACTGTTTTGATTAATGTAGCTTTGTAGTAGAATCTGAAGTCAGGGAGCATGGCTCCTCCAGCTCTGTTTATTTTTCTCAAGATTGTTTTGGCTATTCAGGGTCTTTTGTGTTTCAATACAAATTTTTAAATTATTTGATCTAGTTCTGTGAAAAATGCCATTGGTATTTTGATAGGGATTGGATTGAATGTGTAGATTGCCTTGGGTAGTATGGTCATTTAAACAATATGAATTCTTCCAATCCATGAATACAGTATATCTTTCCACCTGTATGTGTCATCTTCAGTTTCTTTCATCAGTGTCTTATATATAGTTTTCCAAGTACAGGTATTTTACCTCCTTAGGTAGGTTTATTTCTAGGTATTTTATACTTTTTGATGCAGTGGTAAGTGGTAAGTGGTAAATCCTTAATTTCTCTGACAGTTCATTGTTAGTGTATAGAAGCAACAGATTTTTGTATATTAATTTTGTATCCTGCAGCTTTATTGAATTCATTGTTGAACTCTAGTAGTTTTTTTGGTGGCACCTTAGGATTTTTTTATGTATAAAGTATCAAGTCATCTGCAAACAATGACAGTTTTACTTCTTCCTTTCCAATATGAATTCCTTTTATTTCTTTTTCTTACCTGATTGGTGTGAATAGGACTTCCAAAACTATGTTGAATAAAAGTGGAGAGAGCGGGAATCCTTGTCTTTTTCCTAATCTTAGAAAAAATGCTTTCAGCTTTTCACCATTGAGTATGATGTTAGATGTGGACTTGTCATATATGGTCTTTATTATGTTGAGGTATGTTCCCTCTATACCCATTTTTTGGAGTTTTTATCATAAATGGATGTTGAATTATTTTAATATTTTATTTTTTTAAATAAATTTATTTATTTTTGGCTGTGTTGGGTCTTGTTGCACATGGGCTTCTCATTGCGGTGCTTCTCTTGTTGCAGAGCACGGGCTCTAGGCATGTGGGCTTCAGTAGTTGTGGCTTGTGGGCTCTAGAACGCAGGCTCAGTAGTTGTGGCACACGGGCTTAGTTGCTCTGCGGCATGTGGGATCTTCCTGAACCAGGGATCGAACCCATGTCCCCTGCATTGGCAGGTGGATTCTTAACCACTGCGCCACCAGGGAAGTCCCGTGGCTGTTGAATTCTGTCAGTAGCTTTTTCTTCATCTTTTGAGATGATCATATGGTTTTTATTCTTCAGTTTGTTAATGTGGTGTATCACACTGATAGATTTGAAGGTATTGAACCATCTTTGCATCTCTGGGATAAATCACACTTGATACATGGTGTATGATCCTTTTAATGTGTCATCAAATTCAGCTTACTAATATTTTGTTGAGAATTTTTGCTTCTATGTTCATCAGTGATATTGGTCTGTAATTTTATTTCTTTGTGATATCTTTGTCTGGTTTTGGTGTCGGGGTGATGCTGGCCTTTTTGCTTGAGTTCAGAAGCGTTCCTTCCTCTGCAATTTTTTGGAACAGATTGAGCAGGATAGGTGTTAATGCTTCTCTAAATGTTTGGTAGAACTCACTTGTGAAGCCATCTGGTCCCGGACTTTTGTTTGTTGGGAGGTTTTTTTTTATTACTGATTCAATTTCATTATTGGTAACTGGTCTGTGTACATGGCTGAAGTATAAAATCAAGTCACAGGCCAGTAGGAATAGTATGATTCCATTTAGGCAAAAAAAAAAAAAAAAAGCATATGGAGCTATAGTGTGTATGCATAAATTATAGGTATGTAACTGAATTTTTATAAAGGTTTGGAAGGGTGTCCACCAGACTTTTAACTTTGATTACTTCTGAGGATATAAGTGGGAATTGGGAAATGATGGGAGTGCTAAAGTGGGATGTTCATTATTAAGTGCTATTTTTGTTTATTTTTACAATTAAAATGTATTCAGAAGTTATGTAATTAAAAAACAGTAAATATTTAAGAAAGACACAAGTTTTCCAAGGAGCATTAGGTGAAGCATCTCAGGCATTGTAAAAATACTTTGCCAACTAAAAAATGCTGTAGAAATGGCTTGTGCCATGCTTTCTCTTGTGTTTCCTTTCTTGTGACTCCGTTAAAAATAAAGCCATATTTTTGTACATACCAATAACATACTTGTATATCTCTATAGGTAGAATTTTAAAACATTAATTATTGTAAAGCATTCTATAAGAGATTTTGAAGAGGGATTTTCTAATATTACAAATTAGAGTATTGTTAAAGAATTATTGGGTCTGAAATTTCTTTTGGATTATTAAATAATGGCCTCCTATCATCACAGTGCTTCTCAACACTTTTGCCACAGAAAGTGGGAGGATGAAAGAGGGAGGACAAGCTGCTCTCTATTGAGCACCTGCTGCGCTTGGAAATGGCAGTTTTTATATAGATTAATTTATTAGAACCTTCCTTCAGGTCAAATGAACCACGTAACTTGACTGAGTTTCCATAGCAAGTAAGCAAGGGACAGAAATTTGAGCTCAAGTCTCTCTGACCTCAAAGCCCATATTTTGTTTTATTTTAAATTAAATAATACATGAATAGACTCTCATTGTAAATACTTCGGAGAACACAGATATAGCAAAAAATTAAACCCAGCTTTATACAGAGCCCTCCACAACCCCAACTCCCTCCTAAGAGGCAGTGACTTTAATAGTTTGATGCCTCTTTCCAGATCTTTGTGTGTTTGTGTGTGTGTGTGTGTGCATGCATGCACAAGCATAAACTTTGCCTACATATTTATGTTCATAAAGCAATACACTGTTTTAAACAACAAAAACATAAAAAATAAATGAAATTGTACTACACAAAGTATTTCTTTGTCTCCCTTTAAGAAATAGTTCTTCCAAACTGTTATATATAGAATGGATAAACAAGGTCCTACTGTATAGCACAGGGAATTATACCCAATATCCTAAGATAAACCATAATGGAAAAGAATATGAAAAAGAATGTATATGTAAGGTATAACTGAGTCACTTTGCTGCACCGCAGAAATTAACACAACATTGTAAATCAACTATACTTCAATTTAAAAAAATGAGTTTTTCCTTCCTGAACCTCAGGTTTTACAAGGTTTTTGTCTGTCAAACAAGTTCATTATTAAGAAACTACTCACTCGTGTATTATTAAGGGCTGCTAATATGCCAATCAGAATGAAATAACTAGTGTTAACTCACTGAGTTTAATAATTTTTGCTAAAGCAAAATATTACATTTTCTTACCATTTATGGCCTCATCTCTAGTAATTACAACTTCTGTTAGATTTTCTAAATAAAGAAAATGGCTCTTAACCTTCGTTGAGATCCCTAAGGAGTACCTGGCTGGGGACATCATGGCATTGTGTTGTGGGACCCAGGGGGCCTTAGGGAAGAATGTAATTGTGGTGGTAGGGCTTTTTCTCGTAGACAGATGCTGAGGTTTGCCTTCCTCCCATCATTTTCAGCCTGAAAACCTCTCAATAGTCCGAGACGGATTAGTGCTGGTGTTTAGGGAATGTGTTCTTTTCACCAGGCTGGGTTTCGATACTGGTAGAAGCAATAAAGTCCCACCACATTATGGAGGCCTCACACGCCGCCAGAACCCTGGCTAATCTAGACCGAGAGACTGTGCAAGATAAGTACCAGGACGGCGTGTACGTGCTGCACCCCCAGTACCGCACAAGGTAAGAAGGCAGGGTAGAGCCGCTTTGTCCCTGTGGGGACGTAATGCTTCAAGGGCTTAATATTCTAACTTCTTTCTGCATAATTTAGATAAGTTAAATACCTTACAAATAAGTCAAATACCTTATTTAATGAAACAGTTTTCCCCTAATAACCTCAGAAGCATTGCAAGCTGTCGTGAAAGTATGGAACTAGCTAAATTACCAGGGTTATTTTATACCAGCGGCTTACCTTCAGGAAGGCTGCATTCACCTTTTATAACGTGTCTCACATAAACTCTGTAATGCATATTTCTTCTTTGTTTCATTACATTTTTCATGTAAATCTAAGTTATTAACTGATTAGGGTTGTAGAGGTTGATCTGGATGAGAAGGAGCTAGGACATTATTACATGCAGGCGACCAAATCAGCCTGGGCCTAGAACTCAAGGGACTAGAGAAAGCTTAGGCGAGGTTATAAAAGCATGTATCGGAAGGAGTAAGTTGTAATAAATTTGACTCATACTCCTTAAGGTTATTTCTTTTTTTGTTTGTTTGTTTTCTTAAGGTTATTTCTGGTCACTATTTCCAGTCGTATCGTTGCTAAGACAATAAATATACCACAATGAAAAAATTACACATTTCTTAGATTTTTGTCAGGCACTTTAATACCTCAGAAAATAGCAAGAACTTTTTTTTAACTTGAAAAATAGATTTCCTGGTTAATTCTAATTTGTAAATAAAATAATATGGTAATGTATTTTATATGTGTTACATAATTGGGTGTGTATTATAAATAGCTTGCAAGTAATATACGATTGCAATTTTTTTAAATGGCATATACAAAGAAAGAATGTTACTTTAAAGTCTCATTTGCTCTGTTTCTGATAAACATCATTTTCCTTGATAAAAACAATCTTTTTCATGCATACTGAGTTTGAAACTACACTAGCATATGATTTAATTTCTTAAATACTTTTATTGATTTGTGTAATATTCTCATGGAACTCTTTGGAGGGTAATCTATGACATCTGTCACTTCATTGATCACTAAGCACATTACAGTTGATTTTGGTTGGTCTGCCTGCCTAGTTGTGTTTCCATCCTTACAGAGAGAGCAGTGAGCACACTGCATATATGTCTTTGCCAGAACTCCTTTAGGGCTCCTCAGCAAACCTGTGCTTATAAAGCTTGCCTTAATTAAGTTTATTTTATGTCATATAAACCTGCTAAAATAAGCACCATCCAAAGAGAGTGCTGTGTAGATTCTTATCAAAGTAATAATGCATTTTTTTCTGCTTCTTTTAAAAACTCTCTCCCCTGTTAGTCAGCCCATTAAAGCAGATGTCCTGTTTATTCATGGCCTTATGGGAGCAGCATTCAAAACGTGGCGCCAGCAGGACAATGATCAGAATTTAACTGGAAAGGTTTCAGAGGATGAAACCAAGTATACAACATGTTGGCCCAAGGTAAGGAAGCGGCTACCTCTGGTAGGCCACCCTTATCCCGACACACTGCTGTGTCACCGGCCTTTAGAGTCCTCACTGTGACATGCTTACTTTTCTCTTTTTACTGGGATTTTTTTTCCATGCAGTTTTTTTTTTTCTTTAGGGACACTTATAATATGTTACATGAACAACTGGGCTTATCACTCTGTGTTGTATAATTTACGGTACATTCTATGACTCTAAAAGAGTATTCTGTTAAGTAAAAAATGGGCAAAGGGCAAGGGCCAGTAAAATAGTCCACTTCCGTTAAAAATATAATTCAAAAAAATATATATATATAATTCAATGAATAATATATTAATAACAGCTGGCTAGTTCTGTGATTTTAATAATTATAAAATAGAAAGACTTTGAAGAAGTAATTCTGCTTTGGATTTCTTTGACATTATTTCTTCTAAAGAGCCTAAACTTTGGCATTAATTTATTGAATGAAATTTATCTAAAGCTCAGTGAAAATTGATGCTGTAAATATGTATAAATAGTTCCTGGGGCTTTGTCCCACTTCTGCTTATCCACCTTCACAAGGGCGTATCAGCAGAAAGAGTGGTTGGCACTCTTTCTCTGGTGACACTGAAATATGGAGATGACGATAAACCTCGGATCCACAGAGACAGAACTGTAACTGTAATTAGTATCTGAGCTCTCAGGTCAAATCTCTAACCTCCGTCACACTCTTCTGTCTGTCCTGAGATCACAGCTTTCTATTAAATGCTTTCAAAAAGCCAATTTGATCTAGACTCCAAAAACAGGCCCTGCTTTTGGCTATAGCAGATTAAAATTGAGAATATTCTCTTGAAACCTGCATAGACCTTATGCAATATCACCTTATGAGCAGAGATATAAAAAGATAAAATGCTGGAGTTATTTTTCTAGTCACCTTTATACTTTACTCCAATGCAGTCTTTTACTAGTTGTCAGTATTACAAAGGTCCTTTAGTTACGAATTTCAATTGCTAGGAAATAAGTGGAACAGTGGAAATTCATATCTTCCCTTTTGTACCTTTTATTTTACGTAGTCGTGGTTAGCAAGAGACTGTCCCGCTCTCCGAATTATATCTGTGGAGTATGACACCAGCCTTAGCGACTGGAGAGCAAGGTGCCCTATGGAAAGGTAACAGAGGGGGAAGGGTCCAGGCCACAAGTGGGCCCTCTGGGATGGAGGGGGGTTTTATCTTTGAGGCCACAGACAGGATTTTCTTATGGAAAACTAACCTAACCTTTCTTCTCTTCCTTATAGAGGAAGTTAGCTATAAATAATGAAACTGTATAAGGCTTAGATATAGTGTCAATGTTGGGCTCCTAACATGGTTCGCTTAAAACTATTCTCATAGTAAGGACCATGGATTCGAGAGCAAAGTTTCCTTAATTCCTGGAAGTAAACATGGGGCTTTTGGCTTTTGTGTTCACAAGCATACCACCTAAAGGAAGCCAAGAGAGATGCTGAGCAATGTAGGCTCCTTATGTCACTTGTACATCGTATGTGCCAATTGTATATACAGGAGAGAGTGCTCGATTTCTGGACTTCAGGACCTAGACTATAGCCAATTCTGCCTTTGACTCACTAGCCATCTTAGGTCATTAAACTGGTCTGGGAAGTCTGGTCTACAAATGGAGGGAGTTGGTCTGATCTGTGTTATCAAACTGAGTGTTATATATGAATGACCCCCACCTAGGTGCCAGAGGAATGGTGCTGCGGGTCAGCGGGCGAGGCCCCAGGGCTCCTTCCCCAGGTCACCCAGAGGAGCTCGCATAAACCTTTATTTCAAAGAAAGGATTCTCCACATACACAGTTTAAAACTACCAGACCAGACAGCTTTAGAATTCCCTTTTAGTTTGAAAATTACTTATTTGAAGTCTGATTCTAATGGCTTTGTGCTGTTTCTAAGTAACAAACCAAAATGATGAAAGCTTAGTGTTTGTAACATAAATACAAGTAGAACTAAACAGCAATGACAGCTGACTCCACAGGTGAACTCGCAAAGGACAGCATGGTCTCCGCTGATCCTTGTCTTGTCAGGCCACCTAATGAGGAGGGATGCACACCCTAAGTGGTGGGGGCAATGGGGTAAGACCCAAATTTGACCTGTGAAAACTGCCCGATACGTTTTAGATGCCTAAACAATGCTTGTTTCATAAATATTCCCACCTATGCCAGTGTGACTAAGTTAGAAATGGGGAATGAGCAATTGCAGGAATCAACCGGAGAGAATAGAGGTATTCCTGACTCCAAAATGTAGCATGTAGAATTGGTCCAATAAACAAAAGATCTTGCCTTAAAACGTGGATAGCAAAATTGGGGTAGGGGGAATCAGTAGCCTCCTGTCATACCCGCTGTTTTCATTTTGTTCAGAAAGTCCATTGCATTCAGGAGCAACGAACTTCTGAGGAAGCTCAGAGCTGCTGGTGTTGGGGATAGGCCAATGATTTGGGTATCACATAGCATGGGAGGTAAGTATGTTTCACTGTTGCCAAGCAAGCATTGTGAGGTCGTCAGCCATGGAGCTCTGTTTTGTTTACTGGTAGCCCTCTCCCCCTAAATTAATGTTTTTGGCTATGGCTCCTTCCATGCTATTTGTTTTTCTAAGAGGGGACAACTAGTAAAAAACCATATAAAAAGAAAATGAGTTCAGCACTACGCTTGATAATGAGTAAATATCAGAAGCTGTCCATGGCGTATGTAAGCCCAGCTTGTAAATATGTCTCAGCGCTCCTGGCTGGTCCCAGGGCCCCCCTTTCTTCCCTGTTTCTCCAACCACCACAGAGTCCGTCACTGCTCCTGTGCCCACAGCCCCTGCCCCCTGCATGCCTGCTTGCCCCTCGCCCAAGGCCTGCAGAAGTGGCGGTGTGATCACAGGTGTCCCCTCTTTGGTCCCAGTGCTTGCTTGCTAAGCCACATCCCCTGCTTCTCCCAACCCACTCCCAGTCCGGTGCTAAATGTTCACCATCCACCTTGCAGAGGGCCTTTCAGCAGCCCTTGGCCTAGTTTAGCTGATCAAATGCTCAGGACTACTGACTCTTGAGTCTGGGCTTTTTGCTGAGAGAAAGGTGGATGTAGCCCTTTATATCCTCAGAGACCGACTGTTACCATCCATGTTACCTTTGTGTTTCCCTATCAGCTCCAAGCCCAGGCTGGGGGACAGAAAAGAAGGTGCCTTCCTAGGTGGATTTTCCCACAGCAGCTTTGTTTTCTCCCCAGTGGATATGTGAGACTATGTGTTTTTTAAATATTAGTACTGTCCTAACAGAGTGGTCGTTAGTGGGCTGCTGCGGGTAGGTGGGGAGGCTGGCTGCTGCCTATGCACGTCATTGATGGACACCCAACATGCAGTGCCTAACTCTCTTCTCCGGGAGAGCGCATCCTGTGATGTAACATCTGCCTTACAAATGAGTTTCTAGAATCTTACCTGTTCGTAGTCTTGTGCTATATATTTTAGAGGATTGGGCGCATTACTAAGTGTTAATATTTTAAGGCCCTGTTTGTTGGACTACAGAGAATTATTGTTTAAACTTTTTTAAAGAAAGCATCTCTTTTTCTGTATTTCTTGTTTGCCTTTTTTTTTTTTTTTAATAAGGGAAGGAAAATAGCTTATGCATTGTTTTTCTTCTCTATGGCTAGGTCTTCTTGTCAAAAAGATGCTGTTGGAAGCCTCTAAGAAGCCAGAAATGAGTACTATTATAAACAATACCAGAGGAATAATTTTTTATAGTGTCCCTCATCATGGATCCCACCTGGCTGAATACTCTGTTAATATTCGTTATCTTCTCTTTCCCTCTTTGGAAGTCAAAGAACTCAGCAAGGGTAATACTTTTTTTCTAAAGGGAATTGGCATTGTATTAACACCAGTTATACAGGAGAAGGAGGAGAACAGTTTTGACTAACAGTTTTAACTTGGCTGTATTACCTCATTTTACTATTTGTACATCAGTTGTGTTTACACTATCATGGAAACTTTTTAGTTTGGGGTTAATTTTTCTTTGATACATTCCCTTTTTGTTCTTAAGCCATTATCTGCTTAAGAAATATAATAATAATTTTAACACTATCTTAGTTAAAATTTTTAAAGTTACATAATGTTTTGCGTTAAGTATTATTCCAAATTACCAAAGAACTGCTCTTTTCCACAAGTTTGGAAAATCATCAACTGTTAAAATATACACGAGCTTCACAGATATTCATATTAATTATAAGGCACTATATTTGCTTGGGGTTAATAAGCATCTTCTCTTTCGCTGGAACACCTACCTGTTAATCAGAATTTTGGGACCCTTGGCTTGAGCTTTAGTATACCATTGTCTTTTTGCTCATATGCTCTTTGTTCTGCTTTATGGAGAGTAATTGGATTTTATCTTCAAACCTTTTGTTGAATTTGATTTTTTTTGCAGTCAAATTTTATCTTCCACAAGCTCTTTCTTGTTCTGTGATCCATTTTCTTTTGAAATCATTCTAAAGATACTAACTAGAGGTTTTTTTTTTTAAAAAAAGTGTCTTCTGTGCCCAGGTTTTCTGTTTGCTCACCTGGTCTGTCTCTCTCAGGTGGTAGGCTTTCCTCTAAGACCTGGTGCTTCTTGGTCGCCCTTCGATACTTGAGGATGGGGGACAGGAAGGGGATGGGTGCTCTGTGATTATAGACAGGCTCTGTTGATGGGAGGCTTGCTTCAGAGTGGACGTGGAAGTGCCAGCCAGCACACCGAGGGACCCCTCAGTCCCACACACCAAACTGCCCTGGGTACTGCTTCTGGTCAGCCAGCAATGTGAGAAAACTCTCCCGCTGACACTGGCCTCTGAGTTCTAGATTGGTTTTAGCCCTTTTCTCTCATCTTAATGGCTTCTTAGAAAGAAGAGAAAATAAACAAGCCACCATCTTGAATCAGAACCCTGATTTCCTCTCTAAATTTGGAAGGTTGATGCATTTTATTATGAACTAGATAAACAGATCTTGTTACAATCTCGCTCTCTATAATTTTACAGATTCTCCTGCACTTAAAACACTACAGGATGACTTTCTGGAGTTTGCAAAAGATAGAAACTTCCAGGTGCTGAGTTTTGTAGAAACACTACCAACCTACATTGGTAGCATGATTAAACTCCACGTGGTGCCCCTGGAATCAGCAGGTATTCACTCTTTTGAGACTTGTTTGTCCTTAGTTTCCTGGTTGGTGGTAATCATAAACGTCAACTTTGATATCCAGTTTCTCAGTTTTAGGAGACAGTTTCATGAAGATTTAGATTCTGTTATTCTTTTAAGCCATAGATTAAAACTTCTCTGCAAACATTTAACCTTGGCATTCCCCTTCCCTCCTTTTATTTAACTGATTAGACAGCAAAGGTTAATCGGCTAACTCTGCATTAGCTCTCAACAGTGAAATCTGCTGCATTAAGGTAAGAATCAGAGCTTTTCTATCAGCTAGATTAAAAGGAGCATTTCATTTCACAGATTGATAGCCGCCTGCAGGAACCTTAAAGAAATCAGCTAAAGGTGTGGAAGCTTAGTAATATTCAAGCAACAGAGATTGTGAAGGAAAAAACTAGTGTTAAAGTCCAGTGTCTTCCTAATCCTGGGACTGAGGGAAATGACCAATACCTGCTACTGCAGAGCACTGTAGTCTACTGTAGACTCTTTGAGGGCAGAGCCCACATCTCAGTTCTCCTCATAGCCTCCTGTGTTACTCTGAGCATAGTAAAGAGCCCGTACATTTCACTCCCTTAAAGGCTTTCCCCTCAACCTGGCTAACTCTTTAGTTTGCTTGTCAGACCCTTTTCTGATCACTTCGGGGGGCTGGGTCAGGTGCTGTCCTGGTAGCACTCTGCCATTACTGAGAGCTCCTGGCAGCCAGGCATGGTGCGTATCTGGAGCGCCTGCCAGATGGTTCTTCTGTCTGCGTAACAAGTTTTGTCCTACTTCATTATTATCTATATAAAATGAAAAAGGCTTGATATCCTATAGTGGAATCTGAAGAGACTTTACCTTAAAGCAATATGCCATAGGGTGAGGAACTGCTGTTTGGTAGTTGAAGAACCTGAAGAGTTCAAAGAACGGTGGCCAGTTTTTTGTTTTCTTTTAAGATGAATTTGGGAGCTTAAAGCAAAATTAATATTGTGGACCAGCTGCTGGTAGTGACATAGCCTTGTCATCATTCTGTCCACCCTTTCTTCTGTGTCACCAGGTGGCCTGTCTTCCTTCATAACCACCAGCTGCACTTCCTCACCTGCCTGGCTTCACTAGTACCTCCTGTCACTTCCATCTAGGTGGACTTGGTTAGGCTGAAACATCAAAAACTCAACCAGCTCTCGCAAGCACCACATCATCTCCTTCCCTGGTAGAGTGAGCATGGAGGGCTGGGTATAGAAGGGATTCCATGTGAGACGTTCCCATTCGTTTCATCAGGGCATGGGAGCTCATTATCAAGTTTCTAATATTAGCTCTAGGAATAGAAGTGGTTCAGAGAAGTGTGGAATAACTTAGTAATAACCTGCAGTGTGTAAACGTTTTGAAGGTGACAGTGCTCAGGCTCTGTTCACTATTGAATTAGGAAATCGGCAGCACACACACAGAATTTATGAGAAAAGCATAAAGTTATAATTATACCTACTGAGACTCCATTCTCACATGATTAGTCAAATGCAGTTTAGTTACAGTCAAACTTTAAGTTCCTTTATCTCTGATTTGGTTCTCTTATCACAACCAAATCAACATTTACAACTACGCATTTGGCCTCTTTCACTGTTGACAGGGGGCAGCTTATATTTTTACTTAAATTTTATTGACATTTTTGTTTTCTTCAGATCTAGGCATTGGAGATCTAATTCCTGTGGATGTTAACCATTTGAACATTTGTAAGCCAAAGAAAAAGGATGCTTTTTTGTACCAACGTACCTTACAATTCATCCGTGACACTTTAGCCAAAGACCTGGAAAACTGACAATTGTCTTTTTCTGTTTTCACACATGAACACAGTGCAAGAAACGTGGTGTTCTCTCTTTTTAAGCTCTACGCAATCATGCAAATGTAGTCATTATGGCATTAATGTGGCCTGGAGTATGTTGCAGGCAACAGAATATTGTTCTGTAAAACACAAACTCAGAAGTGTCAATCAAAGAAAGAAGGGCTAGACTGGATTCTTCTGATTTAAAAAACTTCCATATGTGCCAGTTTATGTTTTGCACTGTTGTCCCTGGTGATTGATAGGGAGCAAGCTGCTATGGCTAAAGGATGTGATCTGTGACTTTTGTCATCTGTGACACCTGGCTCATGCTGGGAGCAGCGCTGATGGCTTCTGAAGGGAGAGCCATCACCAGTTTACCACAGAAATGCCTGTTGGAGGGTGCCTAAAATGGAGAGAGAATGAACTAGAACATAAAGACTCTGTTTTGGGTCAGGGTTTCCATGTGCTGTAAGTTTTTAAAACTTGTCAGTGTAAACCTTTGTGTAACATGTTAGCTTTGTTACACGCCTTGTCATCCATGGGTCATTTCCTTGTAAGTTTTTATTTTCATATTGCTGAGAACAAATATTTCTCTTTTAAAAAAACTTCTAGCCTATAATAATTCTTTCCAGACTGTAGCTACCTATACTTTTAATTTTTCCCAGATAAGAATAATAAATCCATTATTGATCAGAGTGTGAACTAAAACTATTCTAAGCTATTATATATATATTAGCAATACTTAATATCAAGATTCTCAGATTCTTTTTAGCTAAAGTATACCATTATTTCTTGCTCATTAGGAAATGGTATTAATTGGTCTCCAGCATGTGAGAAATAGGAAATCATACTGATGACTTTTTTTTAAATAACAGCATTATTGAGATATAATTCACATACCATAAAATTCACCCTTTCAAATGCACAGCTCATTGATTTTTAGTGTGTTTACAGAGTTGTGCAACCGTCACCACTATCTAATTTCAGAACATTTCATCATCCCTCCAGATAACCCCACAGCCATCAGCAATCACTCCTCTCCTCTCCCCCAGCCACTGGTCAACACTAATCTTCTGTCTCTATGGATTTGCCCATTATGGACATTTCATATGAATGACAAGTTTTAAAAAAATTACAACACGTGGCCTTCTGTGTCTGGCTTCTTTCTCTTAGCATAATGTTTTGAAGGTTCATCCATGGTGTAGCATGTATACATGTAGTAGGACTTCGTTCCTTTTTATGGCCAAATAATATTCCATTGTATGGATGTACCACATTTGTTTATCCATTCATCATTTGAGGGACATTTAGGTTCTTTCAATGTTGGGGCTGTTATGACTAATGCTGCTATTAACATTCACATACAAGTTTTTGTGTGGACATGTTTTCCATTCTCTTGGGTATATACTAGGAGTGGAATTGCTGGGTCATGTTAAGCTTATGTCTACCATTCTGAAAATGATGGACATTTGTAGAATGGGATAGTCAAAGCTAAAAGGAGTACAGCATCTGAAGGTAAACTGGGGGCATCAGTGAACCTTAACAACATCTAATTGTTTAATTATGCAAAAACCTAACAAGTGACTTAACTACCTGTTTTGTTATGTAGCTATAGAGTGTGCTAGTTAGCTATCAACAATAAACTCTAGCTAATGGGATCACGTGGGCAGAGGGGTGTAGATAGGCTTGGTTCGTTTTCTTTTTCTGTTTTCCGTGAACCATGGCAGATATACCATGGCTGGAATATCTGTTCATTAACTTAGAGTAATGAAATGAAACCCCACTTCGTAAAATCTCAATATAGCCATTATAGCTGTGCTTTAAAAATAAGGTCTGGGAGAGAGATCCAGTGTACTTCTGAATGACTATAGCTTTTCAGGCAAGTCACTTACCATTTCTGTTCATTCTGTTTATGAAATGGATATGATGTATACAGATTCACTTCATCAGTCCTGTAAGATTTAAGTCAATAATGTTTTAAAAATAATCATCACCTGAAAAACTCTAAGAACACAAAGTATGAAAACATACACATTTGAAATAGTTTTAAACTTAGACCATCAGTAAAATGGTTCTCCTAGTTCAATCAGCCTTGTTTAAATATCCTTTCTGGAAAAAATTTCAAATGAAGCTTCCTATTACCTTTCCCCTCATGGGAAAAGTTTCTTTAAATGATCTATCCAGGAAGGAAATAAACAGAATACAGGTGTTAGCAGACTACTGAAAGCAAGCTGTAAATAAAATTCAGATGAAAAATGAATTATCCTTATCTATAAGCCCTTTACTTCTTTCTGATTACGTTGTCAACCCTAAAAGTTAAGGGCACCGAGTCCCCCCTTTACTCCACTGTTTAAATGTCACCATAGAGAGAGTCAGACTACAAATGGAGGATCGTGATGCCTTTCTTGACTCCATCTCAACCATTCACCCAAGGTCACAGCAACAGGCATAATATGGTGGAGGACGCGGCCCTTTGCTCAGGTCGGGGCGCCCATGGTAGTGGATGCCAGCACTGGTTTCCTGTTGTGGAGAAAGACAGCACAGTCACAGAGTGACGTGTGTATCTCTTTTGAGCTTGGCTCATAATTTACAGTGCCCCTCAAATTATTTCTAAGTCCTAGAATTTGACTTTTAGGCATACCCTCCTGAATTTTCATCTCTTTGTTATATTAAACATGTTAATGTATGGTTTCGCTTTTATTGACATTTGGTATAAAAATTATGTCCATGAAAAAAATTTAAACATGTTCAATAAATGCAATTTTAATGTACTCAGTAAAACTGATTGTGCCCTTATATTGAATGTTGAACACTCTCCAAAGCTAATCACTTAAAATCTATTAGAAATTCATTGTATAATTATAAATTGCCTTAATAAAGCAGAAGACATAAAAAGGCAGTTTAATATCCAAGGAGTTTCCAAATTTAGAAAAAGCCATTCTTGTAAAAATTCCAGTTCTTAATCCGCTTTTAGCTTGGCCTTGGAGTTTAGAAACAGTGTCACGGAATTCAACACCTGGTTCCAAAGTTTGAAAACACTAAGCTTACTAGAACCTTTGATTTTTAATTTAATCCAAACTATTTCAGGATTGTTAAAGCTAGTTTATATTGAAAGCTGGATACGCACTGATTCCTAGGATCATTAGAGAGTGCTGGATATGAATGTGATCTCTAAGCATAAAAAGCTTTGGGTATGTATACATCTGGATGGGTTTTAGAATATTTTGACATCTTGGATTACCAGATTAAAACATTTTTGAGAGTTCTGGACCAGGATGGTGACATAGGAGGCTCCTGAACTTGCCTGCTCCACAGACACCAAATTTACAGCTACACACAGAACAGTTCCCTCAGAGAGAAGTTCAGAAACTAGCTGAGCAACTCTTACACATTGGGTGAACGAGAAAATGCCCATGTTGAAATGGATAAGAAAGACTGAGACATACTGTCACCATAAATCTCACCCTTGGCACAGTGAGATACAATCAGGAGGGAACACACAACTCCCAGCTTCTGCCTGAGGAGTGAAGGGTTTGGGCCCAACATCCAGTGCCCCAACTTTCAAGTCTTCCACCTGAAGGATGGACCTCCCCCCTGACACCAAAACACCTAGCTTTGAAAGCCAGCAGGGCTTGCATCCACAAGACCCACAAGTCTATAGCAAAGAAAAAAACAGTTCGAAATGGGCTTGCAAGGACTCACAGTGGCTCTCCCCGCAGGGCTCAGCACAAGGGCAGCAGACAGAAATGCCCATCTCCCAGCCTTTTCCTGAAAGATGCCCATGTGCTTATCTTAAAAGCTGCGGCCTGAGGGTCAGGCTTCTAATTTAGCACACATCTAGAGGATGACTGTGAGCTTCCCTGGGGACCAGGGAGGCTGGTGGTTCTGTCTCTGCATTCTCCCTCTTGCCCACTCGAGGTTGCTGGTGTCTTCCTGGAAGGAGCTTCGACACATCTCTAGTGCCCTGTCTTTTGTGGCTGTTACCCAGGGAGTGCACCGCTCGATTACTTGCCTCTGATGGCCAGCAAGCCTTGTGTTTGTGGATCCCACAGGACTGTACAAAGAAACAGTTCCATCCCCCTATTGCTCAGCACAGAGGGAGCAGACCAAAACACCCATCTTCCAGTCTTCCCCTGGAAGGGTCTATCTGTATACTTGAAAAGCTGCTGCCTAAGGGTTCAGTTTCCAATCAGCCTGCATCTAGGTACTGACTGAGAATGTTCCCTTTGGAACACTGAGAGGTCCTAGCAGAACCTCAACTCCCGGGAGCAACTAAGAACAAAGAAGGAGGTTCAGACAGTCACAGAGTTTGAGAGATAACCAAGAGCTTGATGGGCTGAATCCTAGGTTCATCTCCTACAGGAGACCACTCTGTCAAGACTGGGGACTTCCCTGGTGGCGCAGTGGTTAAGAATCCGCCTGCCAATGCGGGGGACACGGGTTCAATCCCTGGTCTGGGAAGATCCCACATGCCATAGAGCAGCTAAGCCCGTGCGCCACAACTACTGAGCCTGTGCTCTACAGCCTGCGAGCCACAACTACTGAGCCAGCGCACCCTAGAGCCCACGTGCTCTAGGGCCCACGTGCCACAACTACTGAGCCTGTGTGCCACAACTACTGAGCCCATGCCCTAGAGCCCGCGTGCCACAACTGTTGAGCCCATGCACCACAACTACTGAAGCCCACGTGCTCTAGGGCCCACGTGCCCTAGAGCCCATACGCTGCAACTACTGAAGCCCACATGCTGCAGCTACTGAAGCCTGTGTGCCTAGAGCCCGTGCTCCACAACAAGAGAAGCCACTGCAATAAGAAGCCCGTGCACCGCAACAAAGAGTAGCCCCCGCTCACCACAACTAGAGAAAGCCTGCATGTAATGAAGACCCCCCATCCAGAAAAAAAAGACTGGGAGAGGTGGCTATTTTATCTAATGCACAGAAGCCAACACAGAGAGTCAAGGAAAATGAAGAAACAGAGGAATATGTTGCAAACAAAAAGATGAAACTCCAAAAACAGACCTTAATGAAATAGAGATAAATAAGTTCCAAATAATGGTCATAAAGATGCTCACCATGGTCAGGAGAGTAATGCATGAATAGCGTGAGAATTTCAGCCAAAACATAGAAAATATAAGAAAGAATCAATCAGAAATCACAGAGCTGAAGAATACTAACTGAAAAACGTAGTAGGGGGTTCAATGGCAGACCAGATCATGGGGAAGAAAGGATCAGCAAACTCAAAAAGAGGGCAGTGGAATGCATCCAGAGGACCAAAAAAAAAGTGAAAAAGAATGAAGATAGCTTAAGGGACCTATGGGATACCATCAAGCAGACTTGATACTTGCATTATAGAGGTTCCAGAAGGAGAAGAGAGAAAAAAGGGTCAGAAAGCTTATTCAAAGAAATAAAGGGTAAAATCTTTCCTAAGCAGGAATCCCAAAGGGTTCCAAATAAGATGAATTCAAAGAGCCCCACAAACTTTGCCGTACACTGGAAACTAACACAACATTGTAAATCAACTATACTCCAATAAAAACTTTTAGAAAAACAAACAAAGCCCCAGGGAATTCCCTGGCAGTCCAGTGGTTAAGACTCTGTGCTTCCACTGCATGGGGCACAGGTTCGATCCCTGGTCAGGGAATTAAGATCCCACAAGCTGCATGGCAGGGCCAAAAAAAAAAAAAAAGAGCCCCACACTGAGACACATTATAATTAAACTGTCAAAACAAGGAGAGAATCTTAAAAGCAGCAAGAGAAAAAATGTACAAGAGAACCCCATAAGACTACCAGCAGATATTTTGCAGAACTTTTGCAGGCCAGAGAGGAGTGACACAATATATTACAAGTGCTGATATATTACCAAGAATACTCTACCTGGCAAAGTTGTTCTTCAGAGTGGAAGAAGGGATGGAGTTTTTCAGACAAGCAAAAGCTGAAGGAGTTCATCACTACCAGACCAGACTTACAAGGAATGTTAAAGGGACTTCTTCATGCTGAAATGAAAGGACACTATTTAGTAACAGGAAAACATATGAAAGCATAAATCTCACTAGCAAATGTAAATACAGATGGTCTCTGACTCACAATGGTTCAACTTAATGATTTTTCGATTTTATGATGGTGCAAAAGTGGTGTGCATTCGGTAGAAACCGTACTTCAAATTTTGATCTTTTCCTGGGCTACCAATATATGGTACGATACTCTCTTATCAGCCACATGATCACAAGGGTAAACAACTGATACACTTAAAACCGTTCTGTACCCATACAATCATTCTGTTTTTTACTTTCAGTATTCCATAAATTACATGAGATATTCAACACTTTATTATAACATAGGCTTTGTGTTAGATGATTTTGCCCAACTGTAGGCTAATGTAAGTGTTGTGAGCACATTTAAGGTAGGCTAGGCTAAGCTATGATTTTCAGCAGGTTACGTGTTTTAAATGCATTTTCAAATTACAATATTTTCAATTTATGATGGATTTATCAGGATGTAACCCCATCATACATTGACCCATGGCCATGTCGGCCTCCTACTAAGTAAGAGGCATTTCTATTACAGATCAAGGAGGACTGGAGAAAGAAAGCACAGATCTGTACAGGGTTGCACTGCAGTTGTCAATCTGAGTGTTCTCAATTTGGTCATCATAAAAAAATAGGGAGAAGGATATTCCTGGACTCATTAATACTACTGTGCCTTGTCACCTGGGGCCCCAAAGAGTTGGTGGAATCCAGAAACTTTTCAGTCTCTCTAAAGAGGATAGCGTTTGCCCATATGTTGAGAGAAAGCCCTTAAACAAAGAAGGTGAGAAACCTGGGACCAAAGCACCCAAGATTCAGTGTCTTGTTACTCCACATGTTGTGCAACACACACATTGGTGTATTGCTCTGAAGAAACAGCGTACTAAGGAAAATAAGAAAGAGGCTGCAGGATACGCTATGCCTTTGGCCAAGAGAATGAAGGAAGCCAAAGCAAAACGCCAGGAACAGATTGCCAAGAGATGGAGGCTGATGTCTCTGAGAGTTTTGACCTCTAAGTCTTGAGTCCAGTCAAAAATGCAATGTTCTGAGAGTAATGAATAAATAAGATCAGACATCAGAAGAAAATTGTATGGAACCACAAAAGACCCTGAATAGCCATAGCAACTTTGAAAAAGAAAAAGCTGGAGGCATCACTCTTCCTGATTTCAAACTACATTTCAAAGCTATAGTAATCAAAACACTATGGTTTGGCATCAAAACAGACAATAGATCAATGGAACAGAATATAGAGCACAGAAACAAACTCATGCACATATGGTCAATTAATTTATGACAAAGGAGCCAAGAATACACAGTGGGGAAAGGATGGGTGGGAAAACTGGACAGCCACATGCAAAAGAATAAAACTGGACAACTATGATACACCACACATAAAAATCAACTAAAAATGGATTAAAGACTTGAACTTAAGACCTGAAACCATAAAACTCCTAGAAGGGAACAAAGGTAAGCCCCTTGACACCAGTCTTGGCAATGATTTTTTAGATTTGACCGTAAAAACAAAGGCAACAAAAACAAAAATAAACAAGTAGGACTACATCAAACTAAAAAGCTTCTGCACAGCAAAAGAAACCATCAACAAAACGAAAAGGCAACCTACAGAATGGGAGAAAATATTTGCAAATCTTATATTTGATAAGGGGTTAATATTTTAAAACTATAAAGAACTCATTCAACTCAATAGCAAAAATCAAACAATATGATTTAAAAATGGGCAGAGGAACTGAATATTTTTCCAAACAAGATATACAATGGCCAACAGGTACATGAAAAAGTGCTTAACATCACTAATCATCAGGGAAATGCAAATCAAAACCACAATGAGATACCCCAATACATCTGTTAGAATGGTAATCATCAAAAAGACAAAGGATATCAAGTGTTGGTAAGGATGTAGAGAAAAGGGAACACTGCACACTGTTGGTGGGAATGTAAATTGTTGCAGCCACTATGGAAAACAGTGTGGAAGTTCCTCAAAAAATTAAAAAAAGAACTACCATATGATTCAGCAATCCCACTTCTAGGTATATATCCAAAGGAAATGCAAACAGGATATTGAACAGATATCTGCACTCCCATGTTCATTGCTACATTATTCACAATAACCAAGGTATGGAACCTAAGTGTCCATCAATGGATGAAGGGATAAAGAAGGTGTAGTATATACATACAGTGGAATATTATTCAGCCATGAGAAAGAAGGAAACCCTGCCATTTGCAACATGGTTGGACCTTGAGAGCATTGTGCTAAGTGAAATAAGCCAGACAGAGAAAGACAAATACTGCACAGTATCACTTATATGTGGAATCTGGGGAAAAAAAAAAAAAAAGTCAAACACATAGAAACAGAAAGAGTGGTTGCCAGGGCCTCGGTGAGGGGTGGGATGGGAAGTGGGGAGAGGTTCATAAAAGGGTACAAAAACTTTAAAGTTGAATAAGGTCTGAGGATCTAATGTAAAACATGGTGAAATGGTGGCTATTGTTGATAACACTATATTCTATTGTATAACTGAAATTAGCAGAGTATAAAACTTAAATGTTCTTATCAAAAAAAGAAAAAGAAAAAATGTGTGAGGTGATTGATGTGTTAGTTAACTAGATGGGAAGTATTCTTCCACAATATATACATATATCAAATCATCACAATGTACACTTTAAATATCTTAGTTTTATATACATCAATGAAGCTAAATTTTTAAAATATTAATTAAAAAAATTTAACACATTGATAGCTTCTAAGAATTGTATTCTGTTTATTCTCCCTCAAGTCCATTTCTCCTCTATTTCAGGTAATTCATTACATTTCACTCAAGCAGGACCTTTTTCAGTAGTTTTGACTTCTCCTCCCCACATATGATTAATTACCAAATGCTGTCCACTCTACTCCAAAGGTCCCAGAATGCTTTTCCATTTCTACTGCTCAGACTCCAGTTCAGATTTTCACATTTGGCCTGGACTGTAATACCCTCCTAATTGGCTCCTCATCCTAATGATAAAACAGAACTGTAATTCAGTGAACACATTTTGAGTACTTACACACCAAGTGTTGCTTTATAGAAGAATACAAGGTAGCTTTATTAGCCATATTTCAGAGATAGAAAAACCAAGCATTAAAAAAAATTCATAAAACTGGCCCAAAGTCTCAAAGCTAGTGAGAGTTAAGGTTAAACCCAGGTTTTATTTTAAAACCTATGCATGTGCATTGCAATACAGTCACAGAAAGTTTCACACATTAACTTTAAAAACTGACGAAAAGGGACTTCCCTGGTGGCACAGTGGTTAAGAATCTGCCTGCCAATGCAAGGGACACGGGTTTGAGCCCTGGTCTTGGAAGATCCCACGTGCCACGGAGCAACTAAGCCCGTGCACCACAACTACTGAGCCTGCGCTCTAGAGTCTGCGAGCCACAGCTACTGAAGCCCGTGTGCCTAGAGCCTGTGCTCTGCCACAAGAGAAGCCACCACAATGAGAAGCCCATGCACCACAACGAAGAATAGCCCCTGCTCGCTGCAACTAGAGAAAGCCCGCACGCAGCAACGAAGACCCAACACAGCCATAAATAAATAAATAAATAAATAAATTTATAAAAATAAAAAATACAAGGTTGAAATATCTTCAGAAATAAGAAAATATTCAGTGACTTAGATTTTAGAAACTGCCAAAAATAGCTTCTCAAAAGAAGGCTGAAATTAGATTAGCTACAACCAAAGATAATTAGTGAACTGGAAGAGAGGTCAGAAAAATTTATCCAGAATGCAGCACAGAGAGACAAAAAAGATGGAAAATACAGAAGACTAAGGATATTGTCAAGTAAGATGATAACAAATTCTATGTTTCATTTGAGTACCAAAAGGAGAAGAAAAAAGCATGTCCCAGAGGCAATATTTGAAGAGATAATGGTTAAAAAGTTTCCAGAACTGATGAAAGGCACAAATCCACAGATTCAAAAAGTTCAACTAATTCAAAGCAGAGCAAATAAAAATAAATTCACATCTATACACAGCACACTGAAACGGCAGAAAAGCCAACACGAGAGGAAAACCTTAAAAGTAGTCAGAGTAAAAAAAGTGTAAAGGAATAACAGTTAAGATTGCTACTGTTGAGAAGTCATCAGTCAATGGAAGCTAGAACACCACCTGCAGTATTGCCAAAAACCACTCCCACCTTAGAATAATACATTCAGTAAAAATAATAAGCCATTTAAAATATTAAAATAAAAGATATTTTATATAAATTAAAACTGTACCACCAGCAGACCTTCATTAATGGAAATGTTAAGGGATGTACTTCAGGTAGAAGGTAAATGAATGATCTAGCCAGAGATGCTGAGATTCAAGAAATGTAGAGAGTAAAAAGAGGCAACTATTTGGATAAAATAAATGAACACTGATTGTATAAAATGATAATAGTGTCTTGAGTAGGTGTTAAAATATGTAAAATTAAAATATACAGTAACTACAGTTGGGATGGTATAAATGGAGTTAAAGTTTTCCAAAGTCATCACATTATTCAGGAGGAAGGTAAAAATAATGATTAAATTCTGAAAGTATAATGTTAATAATACATGTTGTAATTTCTAAAATAACCAAAAAAAATGTAACCAACAAAAATAGGGTATAATGACTTCCAAATGAGGAGAGGACAAAAAGAGGAATGACAAAAATTCAAAAGAAGGCATGAAAAGACGGGAAAAGAAACAAGAAACAGATAGTAAAAAGAGAAAGCGTAAGATTGGATGTTAAATTTAAGCCCAAATATAGCAATTATTACATTAAATGTAATGGACTAAATACCCTAGTTAGAAGATAAATATGCCAGGCTAGATAATAAAACAACACTCAGTTATATGCTGTTTATAAGAGACCATCTGAAGCATGAGGGCACCAAGAGGTTCAAAATAAAAACTATAGACACAGTTTACCTTCCTGGTGAACTCTACCAAAAATTTAAGGAGGAAATAATTTCAATTGTTATCATATTCTTTCAGTTAATAGAAAAGAGTGTACTCCCCAACTCTTGAGGTTAGTGTAACTTTGATACCTAAACCATACAAAGTCAGCAGAAAAAAGAGAAAGTTACAGGCCAATCTCAATAATACAGTTGCAAAAATCCTAAACAAAAATATTGACAAACTAAGTGCAGCAATATTTTAAAAGGTAATCTGTTCAAGTTGGATTTATACCAAGAATGCAAGGTTGTTTAGCACTGGAGAATTGATCAGTGTAATTTGCCATATTAACAAACAAAAGGAGAAAAAAAATCAATCATTTCAGTACACGTAGAAAATGTCTTTGATAAAATTTAACCACCATTCATGAAAAAGATAAATTTAGTAATCCAGAAAGAGAACTTCCTTAATATAGTAAAGGGTGTCTAAAGAACAAAAAACGATAAACATCATACTTAATGGCAAAAATAGTAACATTTTCCCTTAGAGAAGAAGAGTAACACAAGAACGCCTATTACCAATGTTTTTATTTAACGTTGTACTAAATGTCCTAGCCAGCTCTGTAAGGCGAGAAAAAGACATAAAAGTTACAAGGATGGGAAAGGAAGAAACAAAACTCATTATTTGCAGGTACCTGTCTACAAAGAAAATCCAAAGAATCCACATACACCATATTTTATCAATTTAAAGATACATTACATACATTTAACATCTCTGTGGGTGGGCTACCTCTCACAATAGATGAGTCATAACTAAGTTGGAAGCCTTCTGGCTTAGTCTGTTCAGGCTGCTATAACAAACCACCACAGACTGGGTGGCTCATAAACAACAAACATTTATTTCTCACAGTTCTGGAGGCTGGAGGTCCAACAAGAAGACAGCAGCATCGTCACGTTCTGGTGAGGGCCCTCTTCCTGTTTCACAGCTGGGACCTTCTCACTGTGTCCTCACATGGTGAAAGGGGTGAGGGATCTCATGGGGTCTCTTTTAATAGGAACACTAATCCCACTCGTTAGGGCTCTATCCTCATGACTTAGAACGTTCCAAAGGCTCCACCTCCTAATACTATCATCTTTAGGGGTTAAGTTTTCAGCATATGAGTTTTGGGAGGAAACAAACATTCAGACCATAGCACTTTCTTAAGACCTATGTGGCAAAACAATCCAAAAAAAGAATGGATATATGTATAACTCATTCACTTTGCTATACAGCAGAAACTAACACAACATTGTAAAACAACTATACTCCAATAAAAATTTTAAAAAATAGCATGTAAATGTGTATCTCATAATTGATGGTATATTGAAATACAGTAAATTGTTAGATTTTTATGACAGTTTATATAAAAGCAAGGTTGTTTGATGCAGTCAATACACAAACTTTTATATTTAAGTATACTAGCAAAAAATAGCAAATGAATTTTAAAGTAAGAATTATTGTTAACTGTTAGATAAAACCATGGTATTAAGGTTATAAAAGAAAATGTTATTTAGAGATAAGAAAGTATTTAGGAGTCAAATATCACGATAGCAGAATTTTTAAAAAAATTTCAGCAAAGGAAAAAAATAAACCAAATATAGCAAAATGTTAAATTACTATTAAATCCTGGTGATGGATATATGAGAGTTCAAATTATTCACTCTGATTTCATGTATGTTTGAAAAATTTTATAAGTTAAAAACTTTGAGAAACATTAATGAAATACTTAAGTGAAGAAATATACCATGTTCTTAGATTGAAGGGTCAATACTGTAAAGATGTCCATTCTATTTCGTGAAGTCCTAGTAAAAAATTCCAATAGGTTTTAGTTTTTAAATAGGACTTGATTCCAAAATTTTTATATGAGAATGCTAAGGATCAAGAATAGAAGGGCTTGTTTTACCAGATATCTAAGAAATAATACAACATGATATTGACACAGAGATTGACAGGTAGACCAGTGGCACAAGAACAGAGAGCCCAGGAAGCAGAGACTGTAATGGCAGTGTGAGCAGCTAAGGAAACCTCTCCCCCAGAGAAAGAGATCTATTAAACTAGTCAAGGGTAGCAAAGGCAATCATTCAGATGTCTAAAGATTGATCAAAAGACTTACAACAAATTGAGAAGCCTTTTATTCAACAAAATCTAAGTAAGGATTCTCAGTAAGAACAATGGGAGGCCACTGTATTAGAGTTAGAACTAGAGCCTGCACCCATCCCCTGACAGAAGTGCCTTCCAGAAAGACCTGTTCCATTGGGGGACAGTGGAACGAACACGTTGTATGTCACACACCACACACTTTTTTACCCTACAACTAAAAAGCATTTTTATTTTGTATTGATGAAATCACTAGAAAACTCAATCCTGCACTTGACCATGGAACAAACCTCAATAAATTTTAGAAAGCAGATGTTTATCTAGGCCATATTCTCAGGTCATAATCCAATAAAATTAGGAGGAAACAATTTTAAAATGCCAAACAAACTCTTAACTATCGGAAAATTGCACAGTCTCCCTTGAATCAAAGAGAAACTAAAAGCAAATTACAGTCTAGAGATTAATGAAAAAGACTATTTCATGCTAATATGTGTAGGGTGCAGTTAAAGTTACAATCGGGGAAAATATATAACTTTAAATGTCTTTATTGTTAAGCAAGACTAAAAATAATGAAACCTGGTGCTAGCTTTAATTAAGAAATTAGGAAAATAACAAAACTAAACAAAAAGTAGAAAAGGATGCAAATTAAAGATAAGTTGAAGTTAATGAAAAATGTTTTAAAAACCGACATAACAAAATAAAAATAAACAATATAAAGGATATACAAATACCAATGCTGTTATTTGAAAATGTCAATAAAAACTGGGTAACACCTAGAGAAACCCAATTAAGAAAGAGAGAGCAATGGTTTGTTATTTAATAAATGGTATAGTATAACTATCACTGAGGAGGATGTTGGACCGCCCTCTGGACTCTGACCCTCCGTGACAGGCTGCATCCCCTGTATGGACACCATTCCTCTGAAATTCTTTCCCATCGGCTCATTCTTTCCATGTACATAAATCCACTTTGCTACATGTCATATTCTTAATCCTCTTCTCTCAAATCTCCCCTGGCCCTCTGTTCACAAGTAATCACTCTCTCATTTGTACTCTCCTACCTCATCGAGATAGAGCTGATTATATAACTGCAAACAGTTTGCCCTGTATGAGAATGAGTTTCAATCCATGACCTTGGGAAAGCAAGGTACCGTAACCAGCCCTTTCCTTCTTCTCCATCCAAGTCCCAGGCACTCAGATTAAATGAATTCAATATAGTCCTTACTGGTCAGGAAGGACTGGGCATCTTTATGATGTGGAGACTGTCAGTATATTCTTATTCCTGAAAGGCATCAGAGAACATTTATGACCTAAATTTGGTCTATTAATTAGCTAAGAACAAACCTAGACAGAACTGGAAGATTGTTTACTCCTTTCTTCAGTCTTCTATGAAGTAATGTACTCAAGCCACCCCAGCAATCTAAGTTTGCTATAAGATCCTATAGAAAATGAATCCCAGCATCTCTCAACATTATAGCATAAAGTTATTATATATGTTATGGCTGTGGTCCCTGCTAGCAGCCTTCAACTCATAAATTCTGAACCAAATTATTACTTTTATGTTGCTTCAACTTAATTGGATGGTTGAAAAAAGAAACAAAACCAAAAACTCAGAGGAATAACTAGTAATCGCATTTCATCCAGAATAAAAGGCTAGCCAAGGAAGATATCCCAAGGTTCTCTTCATATCTGAAAAGAAATAAGCCACATTAAAAAAAAAAAGATAAAACATTTAATGTTTTTTTTTACAATTTCAGTACAAATTATCACTTCAAATAAACATAAGGGTTTTTATTCATTGCTAGTCATCCAGTAAGATCCAATAAGTAATTTCTGCAGTCCTTTCTAATAGAATTACTTCATTATAAAGCAAATGTTTTAATACATTACCTTGCTTATACACGGGTCAGGAGAATTTTAAGTGTCGTGAACTTCAACACCTTTAAACTTTTACAGGACTTTCTTGGGCAGATGTCCTTGTTTCAATAATTTACTGGAACAAATATTTTTAAATTGGCAAGAAGTCCAGGAAGATTATACTGTAAAAAGAGAATCTAATTGGGGTCAGGGAGACAATGCCGAATTGTAAAGTCTGTGCCTAAAATACCGTGGTGAACTGTAACACCTTATTTCAGTAATGAAATAAACTGCAAGGTCACAATAAAAAGGCTGGTGTGGGAACATCAGAGAAAGATTAAAAATAAAAACCACGGAATGAAATCCCCAGGATAGCAGCTGCTCATTGTCGAGATTATTCAACCAACTCTACTGCTAACCTAGGAAAGATACCCACTGTTAAGCACTGATTTAAAAAAATAAGGCAATTCCAATTGTCCTTTTTTTTTTTAAAAAAAAAGTGAATGTTAGTACAAGAACCTTACATATTGTCAACTCAAAATCCAGTCTCTGTTATTCATTAAACCTCAACAGCCGTGAGCAAATAATATTCATTTCTTAATGTTAAACTACTTGTAATTTTTCCTGTGACCTGCCTCAATACAGTTCTGTGTGTTAATACTTACTGTCAGATTCTTAAGAACTATTTGTGTGATGAACAGCTATCTTAAATGAAATTCTGTTCTGTGTACCATTTATTGGCTATTCGCTATCTAGAACAAAGAAGAAACCTGAAAATTAAGCACTGGAAGCAACTTTTGTGGTGCTTACTTTCCCCCTGCTTTTCTGACTCACTGTTACATAGATATGCCTTCAAATTCACCTCCTTTTTAGTAGGAAAAGAGGTTATGGAGAAAAGAGTGTTTAAATTAAGAAATCTTCGATTCCATTCCCAACTATGCCCTTTAGAAGTGACGCGAATCCTGGTAAATGATTTACCTTTCCAGAGCCTCTTACCCATCTTGCTTCCTTTCTCCTCCTAACGCTTTCAAGGATCACGCTGTTTACTTCTTGCATTTCTCAGAGAGGTAAAAATGATATAAAGCATGTAAGTGCTAGAGAAGGTGTCCTAATCAGCTAAGGCTAAAAACACCATCTTTTACTACTGGTTAACTACTCGTATTATCTATTTATCTCTATGGGTCACTAATATCTTTTTCTTTTATTAGTTTTCAGATGAAGTGAGATACAGTTTTGTTTTTGTATAACCTGTAATGTATCTTGATAGTGGCAATGAGAGTTAATTCTGAAATCCCAGAGGTCTGATCAGTAAAAGGAGCCTGCCATCCTAACCATTAGCTTTGAGTACAGGAGTTCGCTGGTCACATTAGGGATAACACAGAACCATTGCTGTATGATTCTATGACATGAAAGACTCCTAAACATAGTAAGTGGCACACTGAGATTTTGCCAGTAAATTTCTTATCAGCAAAATTATGATATCTGCTCCAAATGAGTTCTAGGCCTTATAACATTCTTTTAAAAATGTAAAGCAGTATGGTGATGTCTTTTTTAAAGACTGAATAGGTAAGAAGTGGTGTTGGATATGTACAGGAGAACAAAACCTAATAAAAATGTAGATAAGCTAACTCAGAATAGCCTGAGGTTTCTTATATATGGGGACATGTGGTAACTTTCCTTCCTGAAGCCACAGCTAGGTAGACCAGACTAAAACAGATATTCTTCAAATTATAATAATGAAAATCAGTACTTGTATGTACCAGTATGAGTTTTCACATTTTATGCTTTTTCTGAATATGGAATATAAGGAGAAAAAGAAAGCCATGAGGTTTTATTTAATAGGGAACAGACAGTGTGTAAAAACTGGTAGCACACCAGAGCTCAGGACTGTAGCAATTTACGGGACATGCAAAGTCTAAGACATGGTACAGGAGACTTAGGCAGTTGGAGCTCAGGTGAAGCTAATGGTATATGCTCCGGAACCAAAGCAGGGAATGACACCATCTCCCCCAGGATGCACACATAATCACGGCTAATATACACGTACATAAATAAACACAAGGGCTCCCAGGAATGTACAGTCTAATCTTTTGGTTGACCTATTTGCTGCTTCCTACTCTGATATCTTTTTTAACCTGGTGTCAGCGGCCAGGTACAGCTCTTAGTGGTCCCAACCACCTTTTAGTGGAATCCTTACATTATGCATCAACCTTCAGGTGGGTCACCAAAAAGTTATTCCAAGTCTGTAAAATACAAACAATATTTAAAAACAAACTCACCACATACAAACATAACTTGAACAACCGTTTAAAATTCAATGGGAGGGAACCTCTTGAGCATTATCGGCTAGATTCTCTTTCCTAAAATCCGTATACTGAATCTACCCGGAGGTTTCTCACACCCTGAGAGGAAACTTAACATGCACAAGTCTGGAATAAAACATATTTTGGTGACTGAATAATAATCTTACTGAATAAGAGACGCAATTTTTGTAAACTACACAAGAGTATCAATGTTTTTTCAGTGTGCCTTTAACTAGATGTCTCTTTCAACTGGGGAGTTGAGACCAATGGGCTTTCCCCTGTTAAGGTGAGGCCAGGGGGAGAAGGCACACATCCTGTGGGAGAGCTGCTGTCGGGAGTTTCCCAGTCATGATTTCGCCAGTGGGTCAAACACCTGCAGCACCGTCCTCTTGTCCTTGTCACTGGTTGTCACCCAGTGACCGAAGTCTTTTTCTCTGTGCTCCCGTGGCGGCTCCTGGGCAGGTGAGGCACTGACTTGCTGGGGGGCTGCGTGTGCTCTTCCGAGGTTCCTGTTCCCCGAGTCCAGGGGGTCAGGGCTCTTGGGAAGCCAGGAGTTATTCAACAGGTTACGGTGGTGGAGAAGGCTCCAGAAGGGGTCCTGATAATCACCGAGGAGGGGCGTGGCCTCCGACTTCGTGTCCTTGGTGCCATCAGCCTCAGGGCTTGCAAGTGATGAAGGGCCAAGGAAAGCCGGCTGGGGGAAGAGCGCGCCCCCAGCAGGCAGGGGTGCGGGCGGACAGTCGCTGCTGGGGCTGCTGCAGGGGCGCCCCTGGAGAAGCTGGAAGTTGCTCTGCAGCACCTGCAGGTTTAAGGCCGCCGGCGCCGACTTCTTCCTCCGCGGGGGCACCTGGGGCACGAGGGGCGGGGCCTCCGGAGGGGGCGGGGCGGCCGCGGTCGGGGCCTCATCTGGTGCTGGCTTCCCGGAGGCAGCGGCACCTTTCCTGGGCTGAAGTGTTCTCGGTTTGGGAACGGGAGGGACTGTTGCTAGAGGAGGGGTGTCAAGGTTCGTCTCCGGGGGCCCGATTGTAAAATGGACAGCTTGATGCCCAAACTGTTCTTCTGGTGATGCGGGCTAAGAAAAGGCACGACAAAGAGCGTCAATAAGCAGCCCGCCCCCGGGAGCTGGGAATCAGAGCACACAGACGCTGTCCACAGGCGAACAGAGGAGGGGACAAGCGGACATTCTAGCAAATTCGGGATTTGAGAATGTCTGGGATGCGCGAGTGTGACCAGGCAGGAAGGAGCATGGGAGAAACACACGTATCAAGGAGGACCAGCAGGTCCGATGAAATATGAGTGGGAGCTTTCAAACCAGGGCCACCGTGAACAATCTGAAACAAGTTTCTGTTACCTAGGAAACGGGGTGATGCTCTTCCTTTATTAACAGCGAACCTCTGAAAACTTTTCTTCGAGGCCGCAGCTTTGATAATTCAGTCTGTACCACACTAAGATGAAGTAGCTTCTGTCACGGCATTAAGCTAACAGAAGGACTAATGGGTACACTTGCTCCTTGAATCTTTGATATTTAAATATAGAAGAATGGAAAATTTCATACAGGAACTTCACTTCCTTGGTTCTGATTCAAAAGGATCACAAAGAAAACAACTGCACGAGGCCAGAGGAAGCTTTTGTACACACACGGCTGTCGGTAGCTTAAGCATCCGCATTTCAGTATTTCCGCTGGTTCTTTAGAAAACTAGCTGCAGAAACAACCCTTTCTCCGACGGCCTTTAACTGCAGCTCCTGGGCAGTGGGTGGGGAAACTGAATCCGTTTCTACCCCTGGCTTTGAAGACAAAGCGAGAATAGAGAAGAGGAGGAAAGAGGTGTGTTGTGTAAGGAGGCGTGGAAAATAGGCAGATGCATGTGCAGACGTGGGACAGCGAGCAACCCAGAAAACACAGAGCAGGCTCTGTAAGAACCACACGCCCAAACCACGCTCATGCTTTGTACAGGTGGAAAAGCAGCCATTCTGTAATGACCAGCCGAGGGATTACCGGGTGTCCGTGACTAGCACACTGAGCTCACACGGAAGATCCAGATGCCTCTAGAGGTGCCAGTCTTTGGGCTGCTACTGTCCTGACAAACTCATGTCTTTGAAGCAGCAAGCAAGGCTGAGAAGCTTGAGAGCGAGAGCAAAAAACAATCTGCAAGAAAAGTGGCAAGAAAAGCTGTCGAGCCTCCAGGGTCCGGGGCCGCACAAGCGCTTGTCAACATGGCCAATCCAGGAACCGGTGATTGTTTTTCTAATGCAAATAAAAGTCTGTACAAGTCAAACCGTGGGCATAGGACACAGACCACACACAAATGGGAATCACTGGGACACCTGGAATAAAGCACCCCATGGTGGTTCGGTTTGGGAACTGAAATGGAACATTTGGGCGGCGTGATACCGCCAAGCTCTTCCTGTCTTGGTGAGAAATTCCCAATGTTTCTGCTCAGCTTGAGCCAAGAAGCAGCAGGAATGCGAAGAAGAAAGCGACTGCTGGGCATTTTCCTCAAGGATGGGGCTGTGTCTGGGACTCGTGAACATGTGTAAAGAGACCAGACCCATCGGAGACGGAATTCTTATCTAACAAGACATTTGAGCAACCCAGGAGCAACAGGCTTGTGCAACCAGGTTCTTACCTTTCCTGTCCTCCTCAAGGTTGGCTTCTTGATGGCAGGAACTCTGGGTGCGGGCCGACGGGGCAGGAGTGGGGCCACCCCCGCTGTGGGCTCTGGTTTGGAAGATCCCTGGTCCGTCAAGGCTGTGGCATTTAGGGCTTCTCCTGGGGCGCCTGAAACATACAATTGCACGGCTAAAGTGTAAAGGACAAGGCATCGAATTATCCTTATTCTAAGGATAATTTACTAATGCAATGTATTTCTTTGCTATCTAAAAATAAATCTTTCAAGGTTGTCAGGACCAACCAGCTAGGTTTGGCCCCCAGCTTCTCATTCCCACCTTCTCAACAGGGATGATGATGTAGGGTCTGTGGAGGGGAGGAGCAGTGAGGCCCTGACATCACGTGCAAAGTTTAACGTGTCCCTGTGTTTCTCAGGGTAGATGATGCAAAACTCAAAATCTCAGCAGGGCCCATGACCAAGAAAATGTTAAGCTGGGACCCTGGGTAGATTTCAAACCTCAAACCTCTGCATCTATAGACTTTAAAACAAAAAACAAAAAACCTTTACTACAATATAATTCACATACCGTAAAATCTATGCTTTTTAAGGATATAATTTGGTGGTTATTAGTGTAGTCACAAAGTTGTACAACTATCACCACTATCTAATCAGCGGAATATCTTCCATCACCCCAAAAAGAAACCCCGCACATTCCCATAGCAGTCACTCCCCACACCCTCCTCTTTCCAGCCTCTGGAAACCACAATAACTTTCTCTCTGTCTAGACTTGACTACTCTGGACACTGAACATAAATGGAATCACACAATACGTGGCCTTTTGTGTTTGGTTTCTTTCACTTAGCACACTATTTTCATGATTCACCCATGATACAGCATGTGTTAGTACTTCATTCTTTTAATGGCTGAATAATATTCCATGGTATGGATAGACCCCATTTTATCCATTCATCAGTTGATGGACACTTGGGTTGTTACATCCATACAATTTGAGTTATTGTTTTTAATAAAAAAGAAACCACGGTGTTATCCTATAACAGTGTTTCTCAATCTCTTAATCCATGCCCTCCTTAAATGTTGTTTGGAAATTCCAAATAAACTAAATACCTGCGCTATAAGCAAATCAGGCAACTGTAACTGCACCTGGCTTTTCAGAGGGCATAATTTTCCCTCTGCAAAAGAGATTCTAGTATAAAATCGCAACAAAAAACCAAAATATGTTAATAACCAGTGATTTTGAATGCACAGAGGAGATTCCAAGTTAAAACACGGTTAACATGGGTTAGGTGAAGTAACAGCAACAAAAAATTAATAGGCAGTACGGCAGAGAAGAGGTCCCTGCCTGATAGTGTCCCTGCCTGAGAGAATCTACAATTGCTGGCGATTTAAAAAAACAGATGTTTTGCCTGAAAGAGGACGCCTACCTACCTATCTCTATTTACAGAGCCAGCAGAATGAGTTAGTGCCTGGGGCACCAACCTCTTCTAAAACTCGTTTTTGTTTATTTCAGTCTCTCCTTGTTTATTTCAGTCTCTCCCTTAAGTGCTGCCTAATAATATTGGGATTATTTTTACATACTTACTGAATTTTAAATATATAGTTTTAAATGGACAATAAGTCTTAGTAGCTGAATTTTATAAAATGTTGCTCAAGGGTACTTTCACTGAATACTGCCTCCAGAAAAAAGAGTGTTTTTCTCTTCTAGGCCCCTTTTAGTAGGAAGATGAATAGAAAAGCAGAATTGGCAGGAGAGCCCCAGGGGAACACCCACCTCCTCTGGCTTCCAGGAGACATCGGATTGCTGCTTCCGCCTCCTGAGCGTTGGTAGTTTTGATCTGCTTGACGTTATAAGGCTTACTTATCCCAGTCCTAGCTTTAGGCTTGAGGACAAAATCAGGAAAAAAAAGCGTATTAGCACAGGTAGGAAACAGCCTCACCTGGTGAGTTCTCTGCCTACCCATCTGTACAGGAGCGTGAAGTTGACAGAGCTCCTTCAGACGGTGATTAAAACACAACTTCAACCCAAACCGCATCCCTCAAGCCTCTTCCCCCCGCCCAGCACTCACATATCAAGCGTGGGGGGAACACAATAAAGTTTAGACGACCCTCGTCTCCTAAACTGGACGATTCCAGGATTTTGCAACGTGAACAAACCATCCTCTATCTTTATTTCAATAATCAGGTAAAAGCCAGAAAACACAGTCAGAAGCTACTCCTTCCATGGTCCAGCGGAGTCATTAAAACACTTTTCCAGATGTTTTCTCAAAAGTGCTCTTTCTACCTCTTCGCTTTTCTGCCGCCTCTTAACTGTGACCTCTGGGTCGCCTTTGAGAACCTGCTTTCATTACTACAAACCACTGAGGTGAAGTCAACCGCCTACTCCTGCAGTGACCGTGACCATAGGCTGGCCCAGCTCTACACACTCTCCTGGGACACGTTAGCTTCCACCCAGCCCCCTGCTGTACCTCCCCCCTCCCTCACCTCTAGTCCATTGACCTTCACCTACCGTCTTCTTTAGGTCTCACAGCCATCCAGAACCCTACATGACTGTTATGATTAGTAATGTCCCTACTGCGTTATTTAGGCCCCATTAGATCTCTTTTTAGCCTCTTCTCTCAAGACAACTGATCTGAACTTCTCTTATTTCCCCTTCTGTCAGCCCCTGCTCTATACACCAAGGTCACAGGCAAGCATCGGAGGGGAGAGAAGCAGGTGGGTCTGGAAACCAACATTCCCTCCCTGAAGGGGCACTTGGGAGTTTTCATCAAACGTGATTTTCTCTCTCATGCTCTGTACGACCATTTAAAAACCCTATAAAGGGCCTGGTACTAAGTTATGGGGTTTGGGGATGAATGGTGGACAGGCAGAGGGTTAAAGAGACAGACATGTATATATTCACTGAAAAGAGGTGATCCCGCATAATGTTAGGGGCTGAGGATGAACCACGGGGCAAATCTCTTGGGTTTGAAATGCTGACCCATTTCACTATGATCTGAATACAGGAGAACTCACTGCTTGCTGAGGTGCTCCTGGCAGAAGTTTTGCTGTCTGCAAAATCGAATACTGCCCGTGGGTGCCAGAGGAGATGGACACATCCGAGGCTGACTTTTTCACCATTAGACCAGCTGTAAAGACCAAGGAGGGCAGAGTCTCAATCTCAGTGAAGTCGCAGCTGCTTCGATGCAAATTCCCAGCCAACTGAGAGCAAGGTCACAGTTAGGGTCTGAGTACATCCATGGCTTTTGGGGATTCAGAGGCGCTACTGAGTTTCTCTTGTGATTCTCTAATAACCTGGGCTTCTTAATGTAGATTCTCTGGAGAAGCACTGTTTGAATGAAAATTTTAATCTAACATCCTGGAGGACTTAAATCTGATATAAACTCTGATCAATCATTTTTAAGTGGTTTAAAATACACTACTATTATTAGGACCAAATTTTTAAAAGACTTGGTGGGCAAAATCTAACAAAAAAAAATCCCAAAGCAGGGGAATAAGCTAGATTAAATAATACCTGCAGCCATTAACAAGTCATGTTTTACAACAACAGTTAATTCAGAGACATTAGATGAAACACAAATGACCAAACAAAATGGACACTAATTCTGTAAAAAAAAAAAAAAAAAAAAAAATGAAAAATTGTGTATAGAGGACTTCCCTGGTGGTGCAGTGGTTGAGAGTCTGCTTGCCAATGCAGGGGACATGGGTTCGAGCCCTGCTCCGGAAGATCCCACATGCCGCAGAGCAACGAAGCCCGTGCGCCACAACTACTGAGCCTGCGCTCTAGAGCCTGCGAGCCACAACTACTGAGCCCGCGCGTCTAGAGCCCGTGCTCCGCAACAAGAGAAGCCACCGCAATGAGAAGCCCGCGCACCGCAACAAACAGTAGCCCCCGCTCACCGCAACCAGAGAAAGCCCACGCGCAGCAACAAAGAGCCAACACAGCCAGAAATTAATTAATTTTTAAAAATTGTGTGTAGATATAGATATATCTAATTGGAAAAAGGATGGAAATCTTTTGGTTAACAACTATTATCTCTAGGTAGGTAAAATTAAAACGTTTATTGTTTAGATTTATCTCTTTGTAAATCTCTACAATCATATAGGACATAAATTTGTTTTTTATTTATTTAATATTTTCTTTTCTGAGTATCAACTCAGAAAAGTAAAAAAAAAATATGCTTAACGAGTCACGTGTTTCTGGCTTGCCATTGATTACTATTGTGATATAAGCCAAGATGAACCCAATTCTGAAAGTACAGTCTTAGAAAAATGTTTACCGTCACACTGGGGGTGTGGGGGAGGGGGAGAAGTGAACAGTGGAGGTAAACAGAAACTGATCAAAAGCACGGCATGACTTTATTTCAGATTGCCAAGGAATGTCTCAGGGACAAAGCACTGCTTTTTTTGAGGAGCCAGGAAGAAAAGTGCTATCCTGAGACCCGGGCTAGGAAGTGCTGTTCTCAGCAGGCTCGGGCTCACAGACGGGACGGCTCCTGCTTAGAGGTGGGCGTGTGGTCACCTTATGGGTCAGAGCACCTGGGCTTACTCGAGTCCTCATATGCAGAGAGAGGGTGGGCAGCAGTCCAGGAGAGAAGACGTAGAAAGAAGCCATGGCGGGCGGCGGAGGAAGGAGCTCAAAATGTCCCTAGCTTGTCTGTGGCCCCAAGTTTTCCATCCCATAAGGTTTCAAACTGAAAGCAGCTTAAAGCAAAAGCACAGCTCCGGGAGGACGAAGAACAGCTTTCTAAAGGACTCACGTGATTTGCCATGAGAAACACAGCTATCTCTGATATCAAACTTGCCATGGATTTAAGACAAAAAGGAGCCCGAGGAGGGGAAAAAAGCACTGTGGAAACTCAAAGGCTAGATTTAGAGCCGTCTGTGCAGTAGCAGGAAGTACGCAATTATTCCCAGCAGGCATCGTGGTGAGCGGAAAGCAAGCGAAGTCTTACTTGGAGGGGGGGGTCTCTGCGGTGGGTGAGGTGCCCGAGGCCTATTGGGAACCGACAGAGACCGACTTGGAGAGCGGTGGCGGAAGTCCCCAACTGCTTCCAGCTCCTGCTTTAACACCACCAGGTCAGCATCATCTGGAGGACATGGCAGGGCGTGAGTCAGATGAGTCAGACTCAGGTCTGCAGGGACCCGGCAGTGGCAGGAACTCCTCCCACGGGACAGCTTCAGGGTCCCTCTCTGCTGGCATGGGGGGCGGAGGGAGGGTACCCAATGCCTGCTTGGAACATTCAGTGAACCGTGGACAAGGTGTGCTGTCCAGACACGAGAGACACTGAAATATTTTAAAGTGTAGGCATGCTTCCTTCTGAAATAATCCACAAGACTTCCACACAGAGTAGACAGTTGAAAACCAGAGCCCCTCACTCTTAATACCCCATTCTGAAACAGGACAAGAGTTCTGAACTTGAGAATATTTTCACTTCTCTGCCAGCAGGGCAGCCTGCCGATCCCTTGCTAAGGCCCAGCATGCAGCGGCCCTGCTCATTCAACCCCAAATCCTCCAGCCCATGCCAGCTACTGCCCAAGCATTCGCCGTCCTGACTCACCCTGCAAAGTCCTTCTAAGGCTAAGAGGGGTGTGGGGAGGTGACGGCTTCTATTTTATTACGTGTACGTTTGTTACATTTAAATTCAGGACGATTGTAGGTCTTCTCTCCCACACTACAACACACTCTGATTCATTTCATTTTGGCTCATACACCCCATCCCTCAAATCCAATAACTCAACCTCATGTGTCTCTGGCGTTCCGTTGGGGACAGGCAGGATTTCTCCCTCTGAAGGGAGTGCCTGAACGCCCTATAGCACTGAGGAGATGTTCCCTTGACGTCCACCAGGGGGCAAGGCTGCTCACATGTGACAGCCCCATGCTGCTCTATTAATTCTTCATTCCAAGGGGCGCATCTGCCCAGCCCTTGAGAGGATGCCTGAATGATGGCCACGCTGGAGAAGAGGACTGCTTCTTGTCTCAAGAGCACATCCCTCCAGCCACTTTCACTCTAGGGCAGGAGCCCTCTGGACGTGCAACGTGCAGAACCCCCTGGATTTGCTGATGAATCCAGTCCCCAAACCTGGATATGTGTTCCCAATCACCTGCGGAGCTTCATGAGTTGCCAGATTTCCAGGGTCCCGGCCCACACCTGCCAAACCCACATCTCTGTGACGGGGCTCAGCCACTTGTAAGTTTAAAAGCCCCCTCTGGTTCAATGCAGCCAGGCTACGGACCGGGTTTGGGACCAAATACAGTCAAAAGGCTTGGGGGTTCTTTGTACCTGTCCCAGTGAAGTACCTTTCCTGGGAAGCATCTTACTGTCAACTCTGTTCTCTGTTCTCAGCCGCAGCTCAAAGGGTCCTGACACGTGGCTAAGCCCCTGCACCTGCTCTCCTCCAAGGGGGAGACACAATGTCCAGCAGCTGGAAGGCACTCGTGGCTGTGGCTGAAACTGAGCTGAAGAGTCTGATGCGGAATCTGAACTACTCTAATTATCTAGGGACCTGGAGTTCAATCCCAATGACTTTCAGTCCCTCTTAAGTCTAAAATGACATAATGATGCTAAGGTGTACTATTACTGTATAATAATATAATGTTATATGAATATAACCAGATACCAGCAACTCAGGACACAGATATTGAATATGTCTCTTATGGGATTGAATCAGAAAAGTTTTGGAGAGGGAAAAAAATCACAAATGTAAAACCAGTTCAGAGCTATGACAATTTAAATTGCACAGAGGAAACTAATGATCATGAATCCGGTACGTTATAGGGGTAGCAGCTGTTGGAAAAAACTTAAATCACTAGAGGAAATGAGTGTGGCGGCAGCTGGATTCCTTCTCAGAGCCCAGTTTTCACCCCTTGCTGTGACCTCTTTCACCCCTTGGTTCGTGGGCCATGCATACTTGATCGGCATTACGGGATGCCCGGCTGCTGAGAGAGTGATCGCTACACCAGAGGTGATTTAGAAAAGGAAGGTCCAAGCTACCTCTGTAGGTTGGATGCTGCTTCTTTTTGGTGAGTGCCGGTGACCGGCTGGGCGGCGCCACTGCCATGGAGCTGGGGGCGTCGGCGAGCTCGTCTCCGCCCGCTTCACTATCTGAGACCCCGGGCTGGCTCAGCTCATCCACCAAATAGTCCTCGTCGTCTTCGAGAATATCCCCTCGGAGAAGGAAACGTCACAGCGAACAGTTAGGGGAAAGGGCCTAGCCGCCAGCGGCCCAGGGCACCCACGTGGCAGCAGGGCTGGGACCCCAGTTCCACGGATGCCTGAGACACAGGACAAGCCCACAGCCCTGACGTCTCCAGACTGTCTTCAGTGTCATTTTAGACGCCTCCCATCTTACTTGTCATCGCGTGCACCACTCCTACGTGTGAATACCGCCCAGCTCTGGCATGGAGAGCCAGCCTGAACTTAAGCATCCTCTCTGACCTTCCCGAGGGCGGGTCTTAGAACGGAGCCTGGGGCTCTCGTGTCGGCTGCTGGGAGAACGTCTCGCCTGCCCGCCTCACCCCACGCACCGGGAAGTCCTCACTCGCAGGATGACTCACCTTCTGACTCATAGTCCAGACTCGTGAAGTCGAAGTTTTCCTCCAGCAGACAGGAGTTGGCGGTGGGGGAGGCGGAGGCCACGCTGTCTCGCTTTCCAATGATCTCCTCTTGCAAACCTTGCAGCCAGTCCTTGGTCTTCGGTCGAATCTTCACAGCTCTGCCTTTCACCTGTGAGGACAGAGAGGCCGCCTGTGAATGAGCGCAGACGTCAGACCCTCTGACCCCCAAGTGCTTCTCGCTCCAACGCATGCATCGGGAGCCTGGCCCACCTTCACTTTTGCCAAGGAAGACCGAGGGTCTAGACCTCAGGCGGGCCCAGCACAGCTCACGTTTGGCCCGAAGAAAAGTTGAACTGTCACTTTTCATTCCACGTGAACTTAAAACCAGGATATTATCAAAACGGAAACGACCTATGAGCTGCATGTCCCAAACCACGTGCTCTGAAGAGAAGGCTCACAACACTCCCATGGGAGGGTGCGAGCGCAGACAGACCCAGTAACACGGCGGGGCTGTGCTCCCAAACCTGCTCTTTCTCCCCAGTTCTGCGAGGAGCCAGGGCTGGAGAGTAGACACCTTGACGACGCTACCGGAATCAGATGCCGGCATGAAGAGGCCCAGCTCCCGCCCTCCTGTGGCGTCTACACCCGCAGACCCGGCCACGTGAAAGCACAAGAAGCCCACGGGGACAAGCAGCCCCGCTCCCCGGGTGACCGAGCACAGCTCACCTTCATTCCGTCCACATCCAGGACGCTGAGCGCCGAGTGACTGTCTGCAAAAGTCACCAGCATCTGCCCTTGGTTGATCCTGGGAGAAATGAGATTCGCCAGGTCAGCCCGGGAGTGTGCCCTCCAGCGCGGCGCGCACCAGCCCCGCCATGCGCGCGTCCCTACCTGACAAGCAGGATCGTCCCGTAACTGCCCAAGGTCTGCATGAGCTCCGTGCGCACGTCCTCGGGAAATTCGTTTTTCTCTTCGGAGGTTGGCGACTGAAGGTTGACGACGACGGTGGCGTCCCTGGGGCCCTGGAAAGAGGACACTTCCTGGAACACCCTGTCCCGAGCACCCACATCGACTTCTTGCACTTCCACCTCCACGATGGCCAGCACGGGTCTGCGTCAGACACGGAGGGAAGACGGGGCACCGTTAACTCGGGACAAGACATCCCCCAGCCCTGGCTCCGTCCCGACGCCACTGTCAACAGTAAACCTACACCATGACACAGCCTGTGTATGTGGCCCCCTCCCCATGCCACGGTCCCCGGAACTAAGCTCTCCGGTCCCGGGGTTTCAGTCTGTCTTTCCCCAACCTTACTCTCTCGGCATTTCTATCTACGGATGATGTGAGAGAAAACCCCACCAGCCATGAGCAAAGCTTCTTTACGTGCAGCCCCAGGACTGCCGAGAAGAGGGGATTCTCCCTGGGCTAGGGGTTCAAGCTTTCTGGGGGGCTGTTTGGCAACCTGTGTTAGGAAACTCAAAAATGTTCATCTTTCGACCAACGACTCTCAATTCTAGAACTTTGTTCTAAGGAAATGACCAGACGGTCAGACAAAGATTTATACACGAGGTTGATCACTACAGCACTGCTGGTGGAAGGGACAAAGGGGAAACAATCTAACTGTCCCAGGATAGGGAGTGCGTTAGGTTACGATGCAGCCACACGACCATATGCCATGCACTCATTACGAATAATGTTGCAGAAATCTACCTGACATACACAGGAAAACAGATCAGCAGGAAATAATGCAAACCTTGTTGTAATTTTTATATAGGGATGGGTTTACTCTACAAAAAATTTAGAAAATCCTTTCTTATGAAGATTATGTAATCTTAGTGAAGACATTAACAAGATCAGGTGGAAACAAAGCATAATACAAAATAGCATAGAATACGGTGGCAACCTTTAAAACCAGGGAACATTGAAAAAATTAGGAGATATGGGTGGTAAATCAGTCATATCCCCCCAAATTCATATTACTATTATTAGATTTTTTTTTGCCTCTAGAAGCAAGAAAAAAGAAGACGGAGAAAAATCTGACACAGGAATATGCGCTGAGGGTTTTTTTTAAAACTTTTTGTGGGAGAAACACTTTCCCGAGGCGCCTCATGTGTTAGAAGCGGAGCATCTCTGATGAAAGTGGGTACGGACACGGGAAGGCAGCCTCACTCACTCAGCAATGAAAAGGGACCAATTACACCAGCAACTGGAAGAAGCTCCAGAGAAAAAAGCCGGTCCCCCAATTCTGCTCCATTTTATAACATTCTTGCAATGACAAAATGCTGGAAAAGGAGAAAAGACGAGTGGTTGACAGGGGTTAGGAAGGAGTGTGGGAGGGAGGGAAACGAGGGTCCCCGTGGTGACAGACGTTCTGTCCCGACCATATGGAAGCCAACATCTGGGTGTGAGGCTGCGCTGTAGATTACAGGGCCTTACCGCTGTGGGGAGCTGGGTAAGGTGTGCACGGGATCCCCACATTATTCCCTATAACTGCATGCGAGTCTGTAACTACCTCACAGTCAAAAGCTTAATTAAAAAAACTAATGTAGCAAGTAAGAAAGCAAATGCTAACAGTTCATATAACATAGTCCTAATTTTCTCATCCACATTTAAACATCTACAAGCTTGCGTGCACGTGAGCACACACTACACACAGGTTAACGTTTCGGTGCAAAATGTACGTGGAAAATGCAGTGGAAAGACACATAACGAACTGTCACCAGGCATGGTCTCAGGGCTTGGGACTATGGATGACTTGTCTGTGTATATTTCCCCTAATTGTCAAGAACCAAGATGTTCTGGTTTTGTAATTAGAAAAATCAATAAATGTCTAAGACGCGTCTCAAAGCAGGATGCTCAGATCCGCACTGCCCAGTCTTCCCAGCTAAGTAAATGCTACTTCATCCTTGTAGCTGCTCAGGCCAAAAACTCTGGACTCATCCTCACCTCGTCTCTCTCACACCCCACATCCACTCCATCAGCCAGTTCTGCAGGCTCCACTTTCAAAACCTATCCAGAACCCCCCACTGCTCACCATGGCAACCCACGACCACCCTGGCCCAAAGCCACCCCGTCCCTAGCTTCCTCCCTGCCTCCCTCCTTCCATGCTGGCCCCGCTGGAGTTTCTTCAGGTGACTCTGGTCTAACCTGGCCACACAATGCCACCGCGCTCAGAGTGAAGCCCAATGTCCTTTTTATGGCCCACAGGGTTCCACGCAGGCTGACTCTTGTTCATCTCACCTCGTTTCCTATGACTCTTCCCCTCACTCTTCTCTCTCCAGCCTCTCTCTTCTCCGAACTCCTAGATGTTCACTCCACACTCCCGCTCTGGAATGCTCTCTCCCTGATACCCACACAGCTCCCACTCTCACTTCCTTCAGGTCTTGGCTCCAAGGTCACCAGAGGCACCTTCCCTGAACACCGGGTGTGTAATAGCACCAACCCCTTGACTGAACCCGGCCACTACTTTTTTTTCATTCATGACACTTCTGTTTCTTGTCTGTCTGTCCTCACTAGAAAATTCCTTGAGAGCACGGTATCATCTGTTTTGTTCACTGCTTTTCCTCAGTGCCAGGAACGGGGCCTATATATCAATATAAGGCCCCCCAATAAATACTGGTTAAATGAATGCTTCTAAATATACTCGCTGAACTAGCAAACCTGAAAGTCATACATCTGTAGATTTCCCCACGCTCATTTCTAGGTATGTATTTGCAACAGCAGCCAGAAATCAGAAGCATGGAAAGATTTCGGCCTAGTGACTGACCAGCTGCTCACCACCAACTCTCTTCCTTAATTTCTTTGCTTGTAAAAGTTGAAACTGACATGATAGTTTTGGCAGCAGCCTTGGGAAGGTCAAATGCCATCTTCTGTCTTTAAAGATGTTCTATAAGAATAACCTCCCTCTGTGGCCAGTCCCGGTGCATGCCGAGCTGACAGACCTCTGCTGCTGTGTTCCATCCTTAATCCACAAGGCACTAGGCCAAAGCAACAGCTCAGAGCATCCGAAACCCTGAATGCAACTCCGTAAAACCCTATGGTGTTTGTAACAATGAAACATTGGGAAGAATATTCATCGGTAGATGAATGGGCAAATCACATGGATAGAGTTAGCGGAATACCGGACAGCGGTTACAAATGGAAGAGTCAGATCTCTAGTAATGACGTGACTGTATCTCAAAAATGGTAAGTAACAAAAAAAAGCAAGTTGCATGATGACATAATGTATCAGAATTTAAAAGACATAAAATACCACAGGTTGTGTCTTCGCAATTTTCATAATAGATGTTACCTGTGACATGGAGCAATGACAAAGTGTTAACGGTGATTAATTCTTAGTGGCAAGTACACAGCTACTTGTCATACTGTTCTTTGCTCTCTACTGTGTGTCACACACGCACACACACGCATTCGGATAGGGAAGGCAGGGCCGTTCTCTGCGGGGAGCAGCTGACCCCGCCTTCCTCAGCAGAGGATGTGCCCACGGCAGCCAGGACCATACCTGTGGTCAGACGCTTGCAGCTCTGCTCGGCCGTAATACTTGAGGGCACCAGGAGACCAGGTGTGTCCGACTTTGCTGTCAGCGTCCAGATCGTTGTCCAGAAGGTTGAGTTCTCCAGCTACTCACGGGGATTCCAACCAAGAGACACACATACAACACAAAATTGTATCAACATTCGTGAATGCCGATTACAGACACGTGCACCAGGGAGCTGCGTCACGGACCACCTCCTGTCTCAGACTCAGTCGTTCTAACCCCCTGGGCTTGAAACCCTGTCAAAGTGGCCTTGGGGCCTGGGGTGAAAACTCCTCCCCAGCGGGCAAACTGGGTGAGAACACAGAAACCGCTGCTGCGGGGATTTTGCCTCAGGCCCATGGGAAACAGGAGATGTGCAGCTCTTTGTACAGCAGGAGATGCAGAGACTAAGAACCTGAGGGCATCCAGCCTCTTGCACAGATGTCCACACAAGTGATCTGAACAAATACGCATCTTCTCAATCTGCAGGTGAGATTTCTGGGCCTTGAAATCTCAGCATCCGTCTCGCCAGAAAAGCTTAGTCGTTTATGTATTAGTTTATAGGCATTCGAATTTTAAACAAACTGCACTTCCTAGCTGGGTATCAATAATTGTTCAAAACATGATAGACCACTAATTGATTAAAAAAACAAAAAACAAACAAAAAAACCTCTCATCTTTCCTGTGTCTCGCTCGTATTTGATTTGGAATTGGGGCTTTAAGCAGATAGAGTTCAGCTGAACAAAATGGGCTGGAGAAAAGGTATGAGTGTGAGAGGCAGAAGCGCCGGAGAGGAAGAGCTGTAGCCTCTCTCCTCACCCCTGCCGGGAACAAAAGGTGGCAGGGTGGTGTAGGGGGACAGCCGTGAGGCAGGGATTGCGGGAGCCAGGAGCAACTCCCAAAGCTTAGGGCTAACATCTGGGATGACTTTTGAGTAGTTCTGGGTTATCCAGAGAATTGTTATTTATATAACAAAGAGCGCTGGACGAAAGAAAAGTGATCTTCCTTCTATGGTACTGATCACTTGCCCTCTTCCAGCTCTGAAAGCGCACACATCTCAGGCACCTGTTCTGTCGAAAGGATGCCTCTTCCTCCACCACAGGACCCTGTCCGTCCAGGCCGGGGTGCGGCATTTGTCACTTGTGTCGTAGGCAGCAGAGCCAACATCATACTTGTAGGTGGGTCCAAAGTCAATGGTGCCTTCGTGAAAGTCTTTAAAAATCTGTTGGGAGAAGTCACAGGGCCCTCTCAGTTCTCCTAGATCACGTACAGTACATGCAAATAGAAGGCACGTTCCAGAGTGTTTTTTATTCCTAAAGTAACAGAAGCTATATCGTATTTGCAAATATGTCAAAAACTGGACATATGTGTGCCTCTTAATTGGCAAAAATAATGATGATTATCACTTTGTTCTGCTGACTTACACACCGTTGGGTCTCCCACCACCTCAGCACCCCATCTGTCACACGCCTGCTTGTCAGCGCCCGGGTGACACTGACAGGCACAGGCCGAGGGGAACGCCTGGCCCAGCCCCGGCAAGGCCTTGATCCATATTTGTTAACAAAACCAATTGGGTAAAAAGCAGCCCAGAACTGAAGTCCGGCCCTCCTCCGTCTTCACTTAGCCCTGGTCCAGCCTTGATGCTGCGGGAAGACCCAGGAACAGACATTCACTCAGCGCCCGAGGTGTGGAGAATATTGGCAGGAGGGAGAGAGCCCCTTGGCAGGAAGGAGTGGTGTGGCTACTCTGCCCTCTGGCCACCCCCAGCGACCCGTGTCACTGAGGGGGGACGACAGAAGACCTCGAGGAACATCCAGGTCTCACTGCAGGAGGAGCCTTAACCTCCCTGCCTGCACCATCTAACCCGCTGCATTTTCACCAGGTAGATGGAACTTAGCTGTGCCTCCCTCCCCTCAGCCTGTCCTGCTAGGAAGCAAACAGGCACCAAAACAACAAACAGTTTCAGGTGGGAGAGAAGATAAGTTTTGAGTCATGTGGGGGCTAGCCAGTGTGACCCTGAAGAACTGAGGACAGATTCTATAGTTGAATCTTCCCTATTACATCATGGCCTAAGGAGGCACTGAAAGACCACACCAGGTCAGGGAGGGGAAGTCTCATCGGAAGCGTGACAGTCTTGGGCTCTGTCATGCCTCTGTTTACTGACTGTGTGACCCTGGACATGGTGTTTGACCTTGGCCTCAGTCTTCTTATCTATAAAATGGGTGTGATACCTAATCTGTAGGATGGTCTTGAGGATTATGTGTACAAATTGGTGTGTAAAGTGTATTAGATCTTGTTAGTGTATTAATTTATTTGTTAGTATGTTCACTAACAAGAAACAGAGATATCACCAAAATAAAATGTTTTGAGCAGAATGTAGCGTGTCACTTGCTGGTTTAGTGTACCTGACACACAGCCGTCCCTACGAGCGTCACCCTGCGTACAGGGCACGTGGACTGCGTACATCACACCCACCAGCCTCACCGGCCATGTGCTCAGATGCTGACATGGGGCTGTCTGAAGCAGCTTGGACTCAAACTGAGCACAGCTGGAGCAGGGCTCAGCTTGTGCGAAGGAGGAAGGGACAGCTGGCCCCCCCTCCAACCACAGAGCGTGGGCAGAGAGGATCCTGTCGCCCTGAGCTCCTGCGGTGGCTTACGTGTGTCCAGTGTCCTTTCATAGAGCAATGGCCCCTCTGGGCATGAGAAGACACAGACCCTGACCGTGGCCACCGAAAGGAGGAACAGACGTGAGTGTGGATGGACGCTCACGTTTCTCTAACTTCTTACGCCAGACACCTTTTTTACCATTATCAGAATCCGTTAAATTCACGCATGAAGCTTAATTCGCGAATGCTAGTGTGTACATTTAGCAGAAGCTATTCCATGTTGGAGCAGGTGTTAAAAACTATTTTAAAAGCACAACTTACTTTTCCACTTGATTTCTGTAGCTGTAGCTGATCAAATTCCAGGAGCTTCTTCCAGTCTTGGCGTTTAACAAAATAGAAGACTTCTTCGTAAGTGAGATCAATGCGGTAGTTGAAATCTCCGCACCAAAACACATAATCGTGAGAAAAAATGTTTCTTCCCTAAGTCATAAAAAAAAAAAAAAAAAGCTGATTCGGCCCATTGCAAGGAAGGTGGGAGAAGGGAGAAAAATAAACTCACCGTACAGATGATAGCAGATGTGTTTTTCTTAAAATGTTACTTAAGAAGAAAAGTCTGCTAGAGCATCTCATTTTTCACTAATCCCATAAACTTACTGAGGGGCTTTCACATGGCTTAATTTTCAAATTTTAAATAGTGTTTTCGAGTGGTTTGGAGAAAGCTCCAACTCTAACAGAGGAAGCATGACTACCAATATTGGTATTTACTCTGCCGAGCGGATCTCAGCCATCAGGATGTACCCCTGCTTTGTTATGTCTGTATCCTAAGACGCATTGCCCAAACATTCAGTGTTACGAGAACGAGGTTTAAGAAAATAAATATAAATGCTCAGGACACGCAACTGCATAAAACCTGGCGGATTTCATACATTTTCATCCTGTGACCCTCCACCTCTCTCTCTCCCCCTCCCCCATCTTGCCCAGGGCAGCCCTGGAGAGCTGTGGCATCTTCCCCTCCCTTCCCCAGGAATCACAACAACAGCAGCAGCACGATATCAGCTGTCTACAATGCTGGGCTCTGTTCTGCGGCACACTGTTCTCCCAGCAGCCCTGTGAGGCACACACTAATGGCTCTCTTACAGATTAAAAAAAGAAGTTCAGAAACTTTGCTGATGGTTACACCGCTAGTACCTGATAAAGATAAGACATGAACTCAGATCTGCCAAGCTCCAAAATCGGCTTCCGTTCTACAAAAGGCTGAAATGATCACAGCCCAATAAAATGAATGTGCAGAGCATCACTGCCTAACAGAACACTCCGCAGTGATGGACATGTTCTCTACCCGTGCTGTGCAGAACACGAGCCACCAGCCACATGTAGCCATCGAACACCTGACATGTGGCCAGTGTGACCGAGGGATTTTTAGTTTTATTTAATGTTAGTTATTTTACATTTAAATAGCTACTTGTGGCTAGTGGCTACTCTACTGAACAGGTAGAGTATTAACTTACAGGTACTGTCAATACTTCTGTGGAAGATAGCTATAGTATAAACCCTTTAATTATTTTAAATGTGTCCCATGTTTGCTACTTTGAAACAGCACTTTTTAAGTGAGAAGGGTTGGACTTTTCTTTTTTAACTACATAGACCCAGAAAGAAAATATTAGCCCTACATAATCTGGAAAACTACAATTGCAAATTTCCCAACTCATTTATTTTATAATCCAAGAAATAAAACCCCCAACAAGGATTACAGCACTTCTTAATGAGAACTAAGGAATTTTTGCCTTGAGGGCAGCCCAGCAAACAGGGTGTCAGTTTTAAGGGATCTGGCCTCATATGGAAGAGCTCCGTGACCCAGCCAACCTTGTCTCAGGCACGGGCAGAATGTGTGGCAGGAACGGCTAAAGTCTACCCTCACTGCTGGGAAATAGGTGTCTGCACCAGGGTGAAGGTGTGCGGGACCGTCATCTTTGCACAGAAAGGAAAACATTCAAATCTGAATTCAAAAAGATCCCCCGGCTTCAGAATGAAAGCCTCTGGACCACCACTAGAGGGCGGCACGACGCATGGTATTGGCAACCGCGAGACCGTACCGGGACCCAGAACTCCCGAGCCAAGAATTCACTGGTTTCAAAAACGTGTATTCTCTTCTGAGCCACAACAGAATGTACGTGTGAGTCTCAAGAAAACCAAGTCTTAAACTGGTTGGATTCAAATGTTCTTCACCAACTTGGACAAAGCATGGACGCACTGGTTTTCTTTCCCCATTGCATACAGTTGAATTAGAATAAGAAAACGCAGGGCACGTCGGGACATTCAGGAAACGCACAGAGTTACAGGAGGCAGAACGCTCCTGAGCCGGACTCCCTGCTCACCGCTACTGCAGCACCCCTGGTCATCTCCCTGCCACCAGTGCTGAGCCCCCAGGGGCAGGGACCCTCCTACGGTCGTATCGCCACCGCCTGCCCGTATCAGCAGCTCAGAATACCGTGTGGGGGGCGGACCCGAGCAGGGGGCCCTCACACGCCACTGCCTCGCTGCTCACCATCGGGAAGCTCAGCCTCTGGGTGATCTCCCTGTAGTCCTCGTTCCTCTCCTTCACCTGGGACTGCCCGGCCGTCAGGTGGCTGCAGACGAAGCAGAAGCTGCTGCTGTGGAACTGGAAGCGGATGGCCACGGCGCCCTTGTTCCCCGCCTTTCCCCCCATGCCCGTCTTCACTGTGTCGATCGCCACGTCCCTGGAACAGAGAATGCACACGCGGGGGGGCCTCTCAGTGGCTCCGAAGGCAAAGCACGAGCAGCTTTGCTACAGAGAAGATCCGGGCGGCAGCGCGAGGCTTGCGGATCTGAGAGCCTCAAAGGCATCGGCTCAGAGGCTGGCTCATCCCATCTTCAGCGGCCAGGCCGCACAGGGACAGCGCGACTGCCATCAGCTCCGCGTCACTCCTGACCCTCCTCTCATCGTGGGCAGCTGCCCCGTGGGAGGGGCTGGAGCATCCTCTCCACGGCCCCAGCTCCGAGGTGCTCACATGAGCACCCCACAAAGCAGCTGAATCACCTCCACCCCGGCCCTCCGCTGCCGGTCTCGCTGCTGCGGCAGAAGCAGCGTGGAGTTCCCCGCCCCCAGCCCCATCCCACACGGCTCTTCTGCAAAGTACAGGGGTTGCCATCAGGTAATCAACGCATTTGAAACAACAGGAACCACCCAGTTCTCTATGCTGGGCTGGGCGGGTGGTTTCCAAGCAGACGCCTGGCATTAAAATGCCAGCTTACAATGCACACAGGTGAGTGCGTAGGTCCACGGGACCAGGGGCCGAAGCGACTGTCACCCAGCAGACAAGGGATGGGGATAACCTGCCACAGTGTGCGAGCTTGAGGCTAAAGGGACACAGGTGTTGGGACCTTCGTTGGCACCCGGGGAATCCGGAGCCCCTCGGCCTCACTCCCTCCATCATGTTGTATCTCTGACCTCGACCCTAACCTCTCCTCTGCTCTGACCGTAACTGACTTTAGCCACTCACTGTGGACACTGCCAGACTGTCGCAGCGAACAGTTGGGGCACAAAGACTTTAACGTTTCCCAAAGGCCACAGAAGAGGATTATGAGCACAGAGCACGGTCTTGCTCTCCAAGTATCTCTCTGTCTGGTGCAGGCAGATAAAGACCAGAGGACGTTCCAACAACATGAATGAGACCAGGGAGCAATGCGTGCTCCTCCCAAACCTTAAAATCCCCATGCACGCACGCACACGCACACACACACACGCACACACACACAGACGCACGCGCGCGCGCGCGCGCACACACACACACACACACACACACACACACACACACACACACACACACACACACACACACACACACACACACACACACACGGGCTTTCCTAAAAGACACGCTTTTCCTAAGCTTTTCCCCTTTCTGACATTCACAAAACTGTCACTTTGGAGACCCAATAATGGGGTGACAGTGGTAGACGCTTTCTGCCCACACATCTTATTTAGAGTTCTTTTAAAAAGAGACAAAAGAATTGGCATTTCCTGATGAGTTGCCCAGCTCTTGGTCAGAGGTTTCCTGTCTAACATTTCAGCAAGGAATCCCTTCCCTTGTGCAAAACTGAGCCTGGGTAACAACGATCATGAAACAGTCTTTCTAAAAGGGTCCAGCTTCCTGAGCCAGAAGGTTCCCACTGGGGCTTTTTAAATGCTGGACAATATTCTATTCAGCTTGGTTTTTCCTTGGGGGTTTTGCCACATTTATCTAAAATCATGGCAGGTCCTGATTCCTGTTGCAGGAAGGGGGTGGGGGGAAGGAAGTCAGAATCAAACAATCCCGTGTTCCCCCAGATGTTCGTAAGCGCAATGTTCTTACCTGATGAAGGGGACGTGGTACGGACGTACAAAGATATAAAGACAGACGCCCACCAGCTGTGCTGAAGTCAAGAGAATGTACCTATGAGAGCGTGAGATGGCTTTCTGAAGCTGCTCCCCCCACATCTTCCTGTTGGTGGTACTGGAGAAAAGAAGGATGCTGTTTAGTGTGAGCTGGAAGCAGGCCCTCCCACCTATAAACTCCTCTAGCCCTTAGTTGGGTCTTTATTGACGTCATGCTGCCTGCGCTCCTGCCCTAGTGCCATGTGAGCCTTAATCCCTGCAATGGGCTATCCGCATATTTCTGGTTGTGTTGTACACATCAAACATGTGCCCCACCCAACCCCTGCCACCTGAACCCCAGCACAGGGCCTTGCTCATAAGACCTCCATAGAACCAGGTTTTATTATTTGTTCAGAAAGTACCTTGAAATGGACTAGGAAAGAGAGAGTCCTGCTGACCTCACACCAAATGTTAATCCAGTGGTTTTCTTTCCTTTGTTTCTTTCTTACACTCACACACAGGAAACATGAGTCAGCCCCCGCCCAGCCCGGCCCATGCCCTCGGGGCTCACACATGCCAGCTCGCAGCGGCGGAGGCAGCAGCACCCACGGAGCACTGAGCCTATCCCACCCTTCCTTCTATTTCCTTAATCAGCAAAGAGAGAGGAAGGGAGAGGTGTACGTCCGTGAAGTCGTGGTGGGAGCACAGTCAGAATGCAGAGGCTCCCGGCTCAGGATCCCCCCCCACCGCGCCTGGCCGCCTACCTGGCATTGACGATATTCCCTGCGCTCAGTTCCACCATCTCTTCAAACCCCACGGCAAATATGTCAGCTGGGCTGCTGTCATCTGTAGAACAAGCAGAAGACGAGGGAAGTCAGACCCACGGAGGCCTGTGCTGGCCCATGGCCTGCGTGACCCCTCCGGACCACGTGGTGAGCTCCACGCGCCAACCTCCTTCCAGCTCCCACTGTGCCCACGGCTCCTCCCTGGCTACATCCTGGGCGTGTCACTAACCTCTCCAAACTCTGCTGCTTGCTCTGCAAAAGGCACGGTAGCGGCCACCTCACAGGGTGGTCGTAAAGCGTAAATCAGAGAACACGTGTAGAGTGCCTGGACCGATAACTTCCACACGCAGCAGACACCGCCCCCCGCAGCCAGACCCTAAGTTGCCAGCGGGCAGAACTGGCTCATACTTGGTTGTGTCCCTCAGTACTTTTCACAGCGCTGGGCCAGCCTTGCTGGGATCATGTCTGACCGTGGTCCTGTCCCAGGGCACTGTTGTCCTGGTGGTCAGAGAAGGGGACATCCAGCCCTGCTTGGGACCCGCTCTGATGAAATCTGCCCCAGAAATGCCTGGTTTACAGGAAGCACAGCGAGCAGAAGTGTTGCTCATTCGTTCTCTCTTTGTCCCCTTTAACAGGGCATCTTAGGTTAACAGAAGCCCTGCAGCCACCTGCTGCCTGCCTCCTGATGTGTCCTGACGCTTAGCTGCCTGAGGCATCCCAGGGACTCGGAACAAGGTCCTCGAGCTACGCTGCCCCCAAGCCCCTGCCACATGCGGACAGCACACAGAGAGCGGGGACGGGGCTCTGGGCACCGTCCCGGACAGCTGTCGATCAAGGTACGTAAGCAGAGCTGACCCCGCCCTCCACCGCACACCAACAGGGAACCGGACCACGAGTCTTTCCAGAATCCAAGCAAGTGGGAAAAAGCGAAACCCCTACGTAAACGCTGACTGGAGAAAAAGTACATGTTCGAATCCTGAGTTCTCAGGCCACTAAATATTACCTTGCACGATAGAAGACAAAAGGTGAGGTGTCAACCCTGGAATTGTTTTATTCTTAAAAGGTACACAGGGAATTCCCTGGCAGTCCAGTGGTTAGAACTCCACACTTTCGCTGCCAAGGGCCTGGGTTCGATCCCTGGTCGGGGAACTAAGATCCCGCAAGCCGCGGCCAAAAAAAAAAAACAAACCAACCGTGTCTGTGATCTAAACTTCCACAGAGCTTTCTAAACATTCCAAGGAGCGAGAAGGCCAAATACCCAACTTGCCAAGTCCACCTGCGGACGAGGCGAGACGGCGGCCGGGGGTCTGCACCTGTCACCCTGTCCCGGCCACACTCACCCTGGGATCCAGAGACTCCGGAAGACACGGGCGCGTCCAGCAGCCACTCAGCCAGCTCGGCAGTGCCCAGCAGGTTGCTCCTGAACTGCTTCCCTCCATTCACGTTCCAGGTGCCCACGGCGACCCGCACCGGCTTGAAATTCGTGAACTCCGACTGGCGCTCCGACATGGCTTGCAGGATCCTGGGAGTCACTGTTGGGGGCACAGAAAGGCCATGTTTGCACCCCTATCCCCACGCACCCCCCCGAAACATGGCCAGGCTCTCCATCAGAGGGGGATGCACGATCCCATCTATATGGACCAATGGAAGCTCCTTATAAAGGTGCTAAGAGGCTAAAAGCCACCCACGAACACGTTCCTGTGGCACTTCTGCCATAATGTCCCCTCCGCACCCTTCCCCCAACAGAGCCACAGAGGCTGCGACGTCAGATCACAGGGAATCTCATCCTCGGCGGGCACGCCACGATCCCGTGGGAGTTTAATCAAGGGGACACTGCAACTTTCCATATTAAATATACACACGGAACTTTAAGGGTCTGACACCCATCTTTGCATTTTCCACCTACCAATCGCATGCCTGAAATGTTCTGTTTTACCTCAGACTTAAGCCTTTAAAAAATCATGACTCTGAGCCAAGTCCATCCTCTTAGATGGCCGAAATACAGTCCATTTTTTACACTAGGGGCTTAGCCCAAATATCTATCACATTTACTTTGCTATGAAACAAGACTCACTGTCCTACTCAGAGCTTCTTTCCACAGTTATTGAGCTGGCCTTGTTTCCAGGGCTGACACAAATGTCACCTGGGCTACCAGAAGCCAAATAGGAGTTCCCCCAATAAAATAATAAGAAATAAAAGAAGTAGAAAAGGGGTGTGAAGTCATTTTAAGCACGGGCAAACTAATTTTTCAAAAACACCAAAAATTTCTAAACCAAGAGTTATACATTTTTCTAAGGAAAAATGCCGGGTCTCCCCTTCTTTTCCATGAGCCCTTTAATGTTTACAGGCTCTACGGGATAAGATGCCACTAAAATGTCCCCAAAGAAACCTCTAGCTCACTTACATGTGGAATCTTACACACACACACACACACACACACAATGAACTCACAGATACAGAGAACAGTTGTCAGAGGTTGGGGTGTGGGTGTGGCGAGGTGGGTGAAGGTGGTCAAAAGGTAGAAACTTCCTGTTAAACAAGTCCTGGGAATATAACGTACAGCATGGTAACTACAGTTAACAATACTGCATTGTATATTTGAAAGGCGCTAAGAGAGTCGTTCTTAAAAGTTCTCATCACAAGAGAAAAAACTGTAACTGTGTGTGGTGATGATGTTAACTAGACTTACTGTGCTAATGATTTTGAAACATATACAAATATCAAATCATTATGTTGTATACCTGAAACTAATGTAATGCTATATATCAAATATATCTCAAGTAAAGAAGAAAGAAAAAAGGAAACCTCTAGCTATTGAGGGAATCATGACAGTCCTGCCCCTGAGAGTGGAAGGTGTCCTCATCCCTGGGAGAGTTCTACAGGGTTCTGGGGCCAGAACAGAAACAGGAGGCCACCCTCATGGAAGACTCCCCACAAATGATACCTGGCAATGGGAACAAGAACCCTTTCAAGCTGAGAAAGATTCCTGGATGAGTTAACACTCAAAGACATCAACTCTGACCCCAGTGGACCCTTCTCCACTTCTCCCCACCTCTCGGTTTGGAAATGGTGCAAATTAAGAAAGTAGAAGAGTGAGCTCTCACGTGAGTCCAGAAAGCACCGGGAACCACAGTGACAGCTGGTATTGTGGACACATTTTTTTGTTTGTTTGTTTTTTTGAGGTACGCGGGCCTCTCACTGTTGTGGCCTCTCCCATTGCGGAGCACAGGCTCCAGATGTGCAGGCTCAGCGGCCATGGCTCACGGGCCCAGCCGCTCTGCGGCACGTGGGATCCTCCCGGACCGGGGCACGAACCCGTGTCCCCTGCACCGGCAGGCGGACTCTCAACCACTGCGCCACCAGGGAAGCCCTGGGGACACATTTTTATCTTCTGTATATTGTGGTGTCTGACCTTCTGGCTGGGGAGAGACTGCCCCTCCTGGGGCTAAGCCAACTCTCAGACCCAGCCAGAGCCTGTTACACGCAAACAAGCCGCCCAGAGCCGTACCGCCTCCTTCTGGCCGCATACCCCGGAGGGGACGTTCCTCTGCCTTAATCATCCTAGGACCACGTCCCACCCAACTAGAGCCCATCCCTAGCCCAAAGCCCCCACGGTTACTCAAACTAGCCAGTCCTACACCTTGCCCGGCCTTCCCTATGGAAACCCCAATCAAGGCTGTGGCCTAAGTGCCCTTCTGCCTCCTGACCACCCTGGGGTCTTCCATGTGGTCCCGAGTGGCATTTCTAGGACCTGTGAGTGTATTAACTTTGGTTTTTCCTGAGCCTCTCCTCTGCCTCCTCGTGGGGCTGCACCCAGCTAAGCATCTCCTAAAATACGAAACACAGCGGCAAGCTGCTTAGATCAGCTGGTCAGACCATGAGACTGATCACGCTGGGGCCGTAATACAAACAGCAGGCCACCCTCATGGAAGACTCCCCAAATGAGAGTTGGCAATGGGACCAAGAACGCATTCAAGCTGAGAAAGATTCCTGGATGGGTTAACATTCAAAGACATGGACACTCTGAGAACAGTCAAGGATCAGATCTGAGCACAGAAGCTCCCTCCCGCTGCCCCGCAGCTCAGGGGGGCGCCTGCCACCCACCATCTGGGGCAACGTGAGGGGTGGGAAGGCTGGCTAGCACCCCCCAACCACCGCCCTCTGGATCTCCCCAGGCAGAGCGGGAGCCCCTCACCCAGCAGGGCCTGGTTGTCCAGCAGCATCCTTCCTTTGTCTGCAGACTCTTCAGTGTAGACGTCCCCGACCAGCAGCAGCTTGATGGCCTCCTGCTTCACCCCGTCGAAGAAGTTGGACTGGATTGTGCGAGACACAGACCGGGCCCCGTCCTTCAGCTTCCCCACCTGCCACGGGCCGGACGACAGGCCGTGAGAGGGGCCCGCACGGGCACCACCCGCCCCCCGCCCCCGCGGCCTGCCCTTACCTTGGCCTTCCCTTCCAGGGCCCGGCTGCCCGTGAACATCTTGCTCAGGCTGTGCCCGTTCAGAGACCACATGGCTTTGAAGGACTCCACGAAGCGGTCGGCAATGGGCTTTGAATTCAGTCCTAGGCTCTCAAGCTGCAGGTGGAGGACCTGGGAGAGGAGCGGACAGTGGTCACTAACTTCTCACCCGGAAGCTGCCCCGCAGACGCCCAGGGGACACCACCAGGCACCATCCCCATGAGTTCCTACTCAGAGGGTTGCTGTGGGTGACTCTGTGCCCCCCAGAGGACAGGGCACCCTCGCAGCAGAGAATGGGGCTTCTATGGCTCACCCAACTTCATCTATACTTCACCCAGCCCTCCTCTGACACCCTCCCCCTCCCTCCCCCATACTACCCGCAGAACAGGACAGCAAGGGATGGATGGCAGGCAGCGCGGACCCCACTCCTCCTCCCAGCGGTCAGCCAGGACAGGCACCCAGGCAGCAGACCACAGGCTTCAAACTCCCTCCCAGGCTTCAAACCCAGCCTCATCTCAGGCGGTCTCACCCTGCCTTCCTCTAAGGGAACGTTCACAATAATCACTACCCACGGCTACCATTTCTCCTTTGGGCCATGGTAGCACCTTTGGGCCACCGTGTCCAGGGTACATTCCAAAGAGTGTGTGAAAGCGTGCCTGTGATAGGCCAAAGGCATCTCACGGCATCGGCAAGCCAGCTACCCAGGGAGACCTCTCTCTAGATGCCAGACACATCACTGTCCCCTCCCCACAGTGGGAACGTCAGCCCAGTGAGGCCTCCCTCATCTTGCCGACAAGGGTGCTGAGCCCAGCCCATCCCCCTGAAGGCACAGGACAGGACACAGATGGCCCGAGAGACAGACCTCGAGGGCGATGAAGCTCTGCACCGTGTTGGTTCGGTCCAGGCAGTCGAGACAGTTCATCCGCAAAGTGCCTTTCTGAAAACTTCGGGAAACAACACACACAAGTTACAAGTTCTGCTGGAAGGAGCACTGCCCGTGGCACAACGGCCCATCTGACTGCAGGCCCCCAAGGAGCCTCGTCCCGAGAAAGAACCCCTCACCTCCTCCCTGGGAGGCCGCCTGCCAACTAGAGCCCCCCCGGGCAGCCCAAAGCCACCAGAGTTACTCAGCCCGGTGGACCCTAAGCTGTTTGTCTTCCCCACAGAAACCCCAGCGGGGGCTCCCCAACGGTACGTGACGCGGTGGGTCCCAGCACTGCTGGAGGGGTGGCCGAGTCCAGAGCGCGCTCTCGGCAGCCTGCACACCAGGGCTGTCACAAAGACGGTCAAATCTCGTTGTCACCCTAGTTACGTTCTAGAAAGTTGCGTGAACCGTTAGCGAATTGAACTGTCAGCAAAGCAGCAGCCGCGGAGCCACTGCTCCTGGGGGGCTATGTTCCCGTGAGCCGCTGCTCGCGTATTTTCACCGACTAATCCATACATAACCTTGTTTTATGTGTGTCTCTGTTTAAAGACACCTAATTTAATATATATTGTTGATTCATCCACAATCAAGTCTTGGCCATCAGCGCCGTAACTCGTGCCTGAACGAAACTTCTCGAACACACGTACTCTCTCCCTGAGGCACGTCACACCCTTCCTGGGCTTAGGACCCTGGACAGCACTTAGCACCACGCCTGGGGGGGGCATTTTAAACAGTGAAATCTCCAACAAGATGCACGAAATAGCGAAGACGTGGCACCCTGCAGACGGTATGGGAACACCTGTTCGCAGGGGGAGTTGAAACAAGAAGGCCGAGCGGGGCCCGGCCCCACCTCAGCCGGGAACGTGCACGGCGGGCGCCTCGACTTTCTCACTGTTCTGAGCAGGTCTGGTGAGTGACTGTGAACGCTCCAGGAGTTTGACTTTGGGGTCACAAATAAACTTCAGCAAGTGGGCAAATCTGCAAATACGGAATCGCAGAAACCGGACTTCCTTCTCCTCCACTCTGAGCAGGGAATCCACATCCCAGTTCCCTTAGGCAATGGGTTTATGCCAGCTGCCCCCCCTTCACTCTTGCTAATTTTCATCACAGTTCAGATGATAAGTTATATGGTCACCACGGCTCCACCGTTTAACCCGGTCCCCGCCATCAGTACATTTTGCCAGAAAACCATGATTTATCATCTGCTCACAAAATTCACAAGCATCTCCGATTGTGGGAAGGGAAAGGAGAAGGCCAGAATCCAAGGTGCCCGATATCACCGAGCCCGCGGCCCCAGAAACTGCAAGTGTAGGAGCGGCGAGGGAGGGCGCGCTCCCGGCAGAGCCCCTGCCACTCAGCAGCTCACCCGGCGGGACGACAAGATGCAGGTGAGACTCACCGTGGACTTACATTCTTGCCCCTGGCAAACACATCAAAGTCATCCCAGTGCAGCTTCAACTGTGGCCTCAGCAGGTTCTCCAATTTCTCTAGCTTCCCGCCTTTGGCAAACTGATGGAAGTCAAAGTTGATCATAGGCGTGTCGCCGGCGTGGCAAGAAGCCCAGAGCAGCTTCTGAAAGGGGAAGGAAGGGAGAGGGTGGCAGGGCATCTGAGCGGCCAACTGTGTCACTCGACACGGTGCAGGGCTTAGCTTGAAGGCTTACGGTGGACCCTGTGGTTTACCAGCCCCGACCCGACCCGGAAAGGGCAGCACAGAACAAAGGCCCTGGGGCCAAAACCACAAAGAGCATCTTGCCTGCAGAAGGGCACAAGGTCCACCTTGGACAAAAGACAGCCAGAGTGGGCATGGCTCCCCGGGGCAGCCCAGGGCCCTGCACCAACATCACCTCCCAGGGGGCTCTCCGGAGGACGCCCACGGGGAAGGACTGCTCTGTTCCGCAGGCGCCCGAGTGCCACAGGCACACCAGGTACAGGGCAGCACAGCAGGCTGCGGAGCTCATAATCCAGCTCCTGTTGCCTGGTAACCAGTCCCGCCCTGACAAGGCAAGACTCCGGGAGGGTGTGCTCAGAGGCGGCCAGGTCCCTCGGCAAGGCCTCCAGGCCGCCCAGTGAGGGGAGGCGCAGCCCAGTGAAAATCCAGGGTGGGGGAGACAGGGGCTCAGGGCCCACTCGGGCCCGGGGCCAGCACGTGAGCTGGACTGAAGGCGGAGCCAGACGTGAGGAAGCACGGCCGGTGGGTGCCTGGCAGGCATGGTGCCCTGGCCGAGGTCTGCCTTCCACACCAGGAGCCCCAGCCAGCAACTCCTCAGCACCCTCACCAGGCAGCCCCGGGGCGAAGGATGAACCACTGCCTTCCCAGCGCACCCAGCCTCGGGCTGCCAACCACACCCTCCCGTGCGGCTTCAGGTCAGCCTTGTCCAGCATTTGCCCAGCCAGAGACGAGTGACTCTGAAGGACTAGAAGGGCTTCAGGCCATCTGGTCCCGAGGACTCTGAGCGCCCGTCCCTCCTGCGCTAGAACGCAAGTCAACGCTCCGCTGCCGTCATCAAGAAGGTCTTGCTGGGAAGCAGTCGGCCAGGCTGAAGCATTCACACTCGGTGGCTTCACGATCTGGAGCAAGTGCCTGGCCCCCTGTGGCCTGATAACCACGGGTCACAGGCCGGCTGCCTGTGCGTGGCCCTCAGCGTGGCAGAGCTGACAGGCCAAGGGAGCGCCTTCTATGTGATACCCCAGTTGGGACCATGACCCAGGTCTCTCCAGGTAAGGTCCACCTCTTACCTCCTACCTGCCCAGGGGTCTGGTCTCCCCTGCTGGGCCAGAGGCCTGCAGTCATCTCGACCCAGGTCTCTCCAGGTAAGGTCCACCTCTTACCTCCTACCTGCCCAGGGGTCTGGTCTCCCCTGCTGGGCCAGAGGCCTGCAGTCACCTCCTGCCTTTCCAGCGCAGGGGCCCACCAGCTGATGGGGGCGTGCTGAGGACACCTTCTCCCCAACATCAAGGCATAAAGGGGAAAAATTCTTGAGGGTTTTTTTTCCCCTTCTTCTTCCTTAAAATAAACTGCCCACACGGCTGCCAAGATGGGTGGCAGTGGAGGTGCTTCGAAGCTTGTTGCCAATAGCAACAAACCAAACAGGAAAAGCAGGTCTGGCCAAGTGAAACTGGCCACCAGCAAGTCTCAGCTCCAAGCACATGGCTTCCCTAAACAGAGGGAAATAAGCACCCAGCTGGATTCAGCTTCTACTGGCCAGGGGCCAGGACCACAGGGAACACTCTTCCCGTGAAGTGAGGTGTGACTTCAAACTCTCTCCATAAGGGGCTTCCTTGAGCTCTGAACAACCACAGGGTTTTTTTTCCCATTCAGCAGAGAACATGGGCTGCTGGGAAAGGACTGTGGAGGCCCACAGCCCACAGCTCATTCTGCAGCTTGGCCTACAGTAGACCGAATACACGTGGGAGCACTGGGAACGGAGAGATGCAGGCGAGGTGGGCGGAGCCTTTTGCTCACGGCTCCCTCCCCGCCCTGGGTTTCTCCACGCATCTCCCTTGAACGTGTGCCGGAAGCCGCGGGGAGCCCACGGAAAGCTGGACACAGGAAGCAGCTTTCAGGGGCAGCCCACACAAGGATGGATGACTTGAAGGCTCCATGTTCACCGGAGGAAATTATCTAGGGTTGCTTGCTTTAAAGCGAGCAGGGGCTCTGAAGAGCCACGTAGGCACAAGTGCCCTGCGGGTGTCTGTGTGAACGTGCCACAAGGTGCTGGCCAGCAGCTGGGCCAGACCAACAAGGGAAGAGGGAACTCTGGCTCCCCGAGCAGGTCAGGGATCCGTGGGGTGAAGCCCAAACATACGTGTGCACGTGCATGCATGTGTGCGTTCACACGTGTGTGTGTCCGTCCAAGAGAGCCAGGGAAAGGCCCAGCCGTCCTGAGTGGTCGATGCCCCAGTGGGGAGCAGTGGAGGAAGTGCAGCTGGAGATGGGAGATGCTCTGTTTTCATTTTGAGCAAATTCTCCCAACCATTGCTTTACAAAAATTAAACTGCATTTGTCAGTAGCCCAAATCACCTGATGCTGAAGCGCTGATGGAAAAAGCCTCCCCCCACATGGGGAAGGCAGGGCTGTTGTCCCCAGTCCCCATGGAAGCCCACCCTGGGCAGGGGCCCCTCGGCTCCCTCACTCCCTGCCCTCCCAGGCGGGGAAGCCAGTTACCTTGAAGGCTCTGTTGAGCACCTCCTCTCCGCCTCTGCTCCCCAGCAGGTTCACGACCACTTGCTTCCCATATTGCTCCTTGAGAAGCACCATGTGCCTGCAACAGAGCAGGGCCACGCATGATGCCATGTCCCCGCGACACACGCTGACGGCCCCGCCCTTGAGGGGACCTGCCAGGCACTGGAGGTCCTGGATGAGCTGTTCCCCACGAAAGGCACTGGCCAAGAGTACACAGCACATCAAACTTCTAAACACACGTGGTATCAGGTGGAGGATACGCTGGACTTTCTGTAAAGTCCTCCATTAAACCCAGAACATCTAACCTGGCCTTTCATTAACAGGGCCTTAGAAATGTGACGTGCGTATCTCTGAAGTTAATCCACTTCACTTGGTACCTTCTCAGAACTAGAAAAACTGGTGGGAGAGGCATCAACCTCAGGGTCCAATTTTTTCATCTAAGTGTTGCATTTCATGATGTTTAACCTCAACCAGAAGATATAATGAAATTTCGGTCTTTAGGAAAATTCTCTGTATACCAGAGACTATTTTTAAATACATACATTGAAATAGCAGGGAGAGACTCTAATATTTGTCTTTTACCAGCAGCTTTTGAAAAGTAACTTTATAATTTTAATACTGTTAGAAATATTTAAATGTATTTTTTTAAAAACGGGGAAATACACAATGCAAAAAGCAAATGTAAAATTAATTTAATACTGCAATCTTAACATCTAACACGAGAAAAAAATAACACACCACAATGTTAAAAGTGGTAGAATTTTATGTGATTTTAAGTTCCTTCCTTTAAACATTTTTTGTATTTTCCAAATTTCTACAATAACGTTTGTCTCATAAATGGAATTTTTTAAAGTTAATTATCACAAAAGAACCATTTTTAGCCCAATAAGAGAAAAAGGGACTCTTACTAACTCGGAGGGACAGCACTGCGCAGAGGAATGTGGATCCTGAAGTGGGCAGTTTATGTCCCTCTGCAGACAGCTGAAGACAAGCTCCGCCCCCATGAAGAAGCATTCTCCCAGGGCCAAGCTCCTGGCAGCCCTGCCCTGTCTGCAGTCCCTCCCAGGGGGAGGATGCAGGGCTGGGTCAAATCTGGAAGATCAGGGCCTCCTCACAGCCGGTAGGCTGTGCACGGCCCCTGGAGCCATGCTATGTGGAAGCCCCGGGGGAAGGTGCGAGAAGAAACATGTGTGGCCTGGCCCCTCCGGGCTCTTTTGGTTCCGCCTCCCCGGAGAAGGTGCATCCTGGCCTGAGGTCTGACAGGTGCAGACAGAGCAGGCCCTGCTCAGGTGGGGAGTCTGAGCTGCTCAGTGCTGAGTGTGCCCTGTGTGTAACATGCTAATTAGGGGGGCTGGTGTCACCAATCTTAAGGTAAATAAGAAGGCTGCAAGCCAATTTAAAGTCCAAATGAAGCTTCGGCTAGAATGATTCAAACATTTAAAAAAGTTACTTTGAGGACTTCCCTGGTGGTGCAGTGGTTAAGAATCCACCTGCCAATGCAGGGGACACGGGTTCGAGCCCTGGTCCGGGAAGATCCCACATGCTGCGGAGCAACTAAGCCCATGTGCCACAACTACTGAGCCTGCGCTCTAGAGCCCACAAGCCACAACTACTGAAGCCCGCGCACCTAGAGCCCATGCTCTGCAGCAAGAGAAGCCACCGCAATGGGAAGCCTGCGCACCTCACGAAGAGCAGCCCCCACTCGCCTCAACAAGAGAAAGCCGTGCGCGGCAATGAAGACCCAACGCATCCAAAAGTAAATAAATAATAAAGTAAATTAAAAAAAATTACTTTGACAAGTATTTTATACCCATTAAGATTATTTTAAAACTAACATTTAGAGTAAAAAAACAAATATTTTAAAAAGCTATTAACTATTTCAAGTACAAATTACCAAGAGTTCAGGTTAGCGATGGCTTTTCTTAAGCGAGTTGTAAAACAGTAAGTGTGTAATGATCCAATTTGTGTTTTAAAAAATGAACTATGGGGACTTTCCTAGTGGCGCATTGGTTAAGAATCTGCCTGCCAATGCAGGGGACACGGGTTCGAGCCCTGGTCCGGGAAGATCGCACATACCGCGGAGTGACTAAGCCCGTGCGTCACGACTACTGAGCCTGCGAGCCACAACTACTGAGCCCACACGCCACAACTACTGAAGCCCGTGCGCCTTGAGCCTGTGTTCTGCAACAAGAGAAGCCACCGCAATGAGAAGCCCGTGCACCGCAATGAAGAGTAGCCCCCGCTCGCCGCAACTAGAGAAAGCCCACGCGCAGCAACGAAGACCCAATGAAGCAAAAAAAAACAAAAAAGAACTATGTATAAGTCAGAATCTTTTCTAGAACTATATATAGAAAACTAACTAACAGTGGGAATTGAGAGTTAGGGTACTTCTACGTCTTCCTTTATGCCTTTCCACACTGTGACTTTTTAAAGCCTGGGAATATGTTACCTTAAAAACACAAACAAACCAGCTTAGAAATATCCTATAGTTTAGATGATCCCTTATTAACCAGGACAAATGGATAAAGCTTCAATGCAGAAGGAACTGATAAGATAAAATAATTGCAAAGTGTTACCTGAGCATTTATGAATGAACCTTCACGGAAAACTGAAAGCAAGTAAACATTCCATTTTGTAAGCTGCCTTTTTGTATAAAGAACCAAAGTAAAAAGCAGATTCAGATTCCAGATTTGGGGTCTCCCATTTCCCATGGCACCCTGGCTCCTGTACTACTGTCTGATGGAAGGAAAGACAACAGACTCCGGATGCGGCCGGAGGACCCTACCTGTCGAAAGCAGGGGCGTTGGCTTCCAGGCCTCTGTTGAGTCTCAGATGATGGGAACCCACCTAAATCAAAGAGAAAGGACACCGGTGACTCCTCCCGCCCTGCGAACCCAGTACGCGATGGCCTTCCCACTCGCCCTCTTGCTGCCAGCCAGGCCACACGTAGGAGCCACTCGGCCCCTCCATGGCCAATGTACAGCTCAGGACGGCCGGGCCCTGAATGCAGGTCCTGCAGCCTGCGTCTGGCTCTGCTTCAGCCCCGTCCTAACTGCAGCATGGACCACGCCGGCTGGGCTCTTCTACAAACAGAAGACAAACTTCAGGGTAAGACCATGAGGCCCACATCAGATCCACAAACCCTTCTGTGGTGCAGAGGTAAGGCTAAGCCAACCGGGAGAAAGAAACCGCTTCCAGTCTCTTCTGCAACTCCAGGGATCTTGACTGCCCCTAAAATCTGAGCTGTCATGACTACCTGCAAACGACCTTGCCTTATTGTTTAGAACTACCTATTTAACACTGGAAGCTTAAAAAACAAACTTAAAACTACTTATTGTTATTGCCTGAGGGGACTCTCTCTGAACAGATCTGGGACAATCTGAACATCGAATAATGTAAGGACACAGGGAGGGTGGGAGGGACGGAGACGCAAGAGGGAAGAGATACGGGGACATATGTATAACTGATTCACTTTGTTATAAAGCAGAAACTAACACACCATTGTAAAGCAATTATACTCCAATAAAGATGTTAAAAAATAAATAAATAATGTAAGGACAGCAGTGGATTATAACCTGATGAATAAAATAGGAATCCATGAATCTATACAGATGAGAGCTGGATGGATGGGTGGATGAGTGCTGGACAGATGGATGGGTGGGCAGGTGCATGGGTAGGTGGCTACCTGGGTAGATGGCTAGCCGGGGGGCGCGTGTGGGACAAAGAGAAGAGAGGGTTCTTCCTTACGGAAAATACCAACTGATAAACATGGAGGGAATGGTGGAAAATCATCATCTTATATCAATCATAGTAAAAAATTATTCAGCAAAAATCATCCATTGGCCATAAATCTTGGGGGAAAATTTGATGAGGAGTAGGGTACTTGCATGGTCTCAAAGTGTCTCCATAAATCACTTGTTAGTTGAAAAGTAAAACATATTGGGCTTCCCTGGTGGCGCAGTGGTTGAGAGTCCGCCTGCCGATGCAGGGGACACGGGTTCGTGCCCCGGTCTGGGAAGATCCCACATGCCGCGGAGCGGCTGGGCCCGTGAGCCATGGCCGCTGAGCCTGCGAGTCTGGAGCCTGTGCTCCACAATGGGAGAGGCCACAGAGGTGAGAGGCCCACGTACCGCCAAAAAAAAAAAAAAAAAAAATCATATTGGGCTTCCCTGGTGGCGCAGTGGCTGAGAGTCCGCCTGCCGATGCAGGGGACACGGGTTCGTGCCCCGGTCTGGGAAGATCCCACGTGCCGCGGAGCAGCTGGGCCCGTGAGCCATGGCCGCTGGGCCTGCGCATCCGGAGCCTGTGCTCCGCGACGGGAGAGGCCACAACAGTGAGAGGCCCGCGTACCACAAAAAAACAACAACACATATTAAGCATAAGTGGAGAAACTGAAGAACACCTTTTTCAAAACTAACATCACTAATGAGGGGCAGAGGGACACTGGGGACTTCCAGATGGGAAGGACCTCTGAGAAGGACACGGTCGATCGGCATTCTGGCCAGGGATCAGTACCCCGAGCCTGGTCATAATGAAATACCAGGAAACCCCCAAATGAGGAACATTCAATTTACAGAAAAAGAAGACCTACATTCTCCAAAAACATCAACTTCAGGAAAGACAGAAAGGCAGAGGAACTGGTCCAGATTAAAGGAGACTGGAAATGTGAGAACTAAATGCAGGATGTGATGCTGGCCTGGATCCTGGACTGAAGGGGGAAAGGAGCCACGATGGACACTAATTACTGAGAAAACTGATAAACCTGGAATATAGGCTGCAGATCTGATTAAAGTCCTGTGTCCACGTTAAATTTCCTGAATGTGTACCTACCCTGTGGTGATGTAAGAGAATATATTTGCTCCTTGGGAAAACATCCTGAAACATTAACAAGTAAACAGACTAAACAGATGTATGCAACGTACTCTCAAGTGATTCAGAAATAAATAAAGCATAGGTGTGTGTGGCAAGATGTTAACATTGAGTGAATCTGGGTAATGATGTGTAAGGGTCCTTTCCACCGTTCTTACAACTTTTCTGTAGGTCTGAAATCATTTCAAGATAAAAAGTTTCTTCAAATGTACTGCTCAGTTTTGCTTGGTATTGAAGGTTGTAAAAGTGGTGTCCTTGGATTCATCCATACCATCAGATGTAGATATTACTGAGCACGGGAGAAGCATTATTTTATGACCCTTAACATTGCAGATAATACCTCTGTCCCTCTCCATACGTGACGAAAGTACCCATCTAGAAAACTAGTGTCTCAGCAATAGATTTAGAAATTACTGGGATTAGGTCTGTCCACATAAATGACTCTACAAATAAAGTCTGTAGTCCCTTTTGGTCCTAAGAAACGTTGGTCACGAAGGAAATCAGCCAGTAAAATAAGGCATCGAAAAGGAGGCATCTTGCTCTTAACTGTGGGTGCTCCTAAGAAAGGCTCAACCCAAACACCTTCATTGTGTGTGTATTCTGCCCTCCCTTCCTGATGGCCACTGACACCTGGCTGACGAAATGCCAGTGACTTAACCCCCAAAACCATCACAGCCCCTGAGTTCCCAGAAGACGGTCATGTCCTGCACCCAAGGCAGGTCAGCCCGTCTTTCTTCTGAACTTACAAGGAAGGTGCCGGCGGAAAGCGAGTCCACGCTCCTCCAGCCACCCTCTGAGCGGACCCTGAGCCCCGGGGGCCACTTGCTCCACGTCTGCCTGTCAGTCACCACAAGAAATCCCCCCTGGCTTCAGGAAGAAGGTACGGCTGTTTTTAGACTCACTCCCATGGGAGCAAGTAAGAGAATCAGGAAATGGTTCGGGGCTCAGAAGCTTCATCTCTGGCTCTAAACTTCCCCTGAGATAAGAATTACCTAAGTCCCGTTACGAACTGCATAACCCATGCAGGCCTGAGTTAGTGAGCCTGACACCTGGGTCCACACGGCACTGGGTGCTGTGGAGATGGCAAAGGGACGGGAGACCCTGAATTCCCGTCCCTGGCTGACTCCCACCAACTGGGTCGCTGTGCAAAGACCCCAAAACACACGTAAGTGTTTCTAACGAGTCCGCACGACTGCATCTGCAGGACTCGGGGAAGCTGGGGGCCAGTCAGGAGGCAGCAGCCCACAGCAGGAGAGGACACGGCCCAGCCCCGGGACAGGGCACGGCCCTTCGGATGCCTCGGCCCTTTCTCCCTCACCCAGACTCTCTGCGTGGACAGGGCAAGGAAGGACCCTTGGAGGCGTGTTCCCATCCCCACAGCAGTCAGTCCAACGTCACTGCTGATGACACTAAGGGCACCACCCACAGTGAATGAACAGGGCAGTAAATGGGCAGAAAGGATCCCTGACTCCAGTGGTTCTCAAAGTGTGGTCCCCGGACCGGCAGCATCAGTGTGCCCTGAGAGCTTGTTAGAAATGCAGATTTGAGGGCCCACCTCAGACCTACTGAATGAAGGTCTCCGGGGGTGGGGCCAGGAACCTGGGTTTTAACAAGTACCCAGGTGACTCCTGCACAAGGTGGCTCACATATGCACACACACGCCCCCCATGCTACAGTCTGAGAGGTGCTGGTTTCTACCTAATCATCGTCGTCGTTCCCTTTTTGCTGGGGGTTTGAATGCCTGTGAGGGGACAAGGCAGCGGGACGAGAGCAGCCCGGGGGTGTGTGTCTACACCCGCACACAGGGCACCCTGCCCACAGCCATGTCCCCCCGCCTCCTAAGTGGACGGGGCGTGGGCAGAAGGGGGGCCTCGGACACTCTCCGGGAGGTCATTCGTCCATCAGCTCGACAACCCGTTAGTCCAGCTGCCTAAGGCCGCACGTCCCGACACTGACCTGAATCTCTCCTCTCTGGTGTCACCTAGTCCTGAGGCCACAGTCTGTCAGAGCCTCAGGGAGCAGCTTCACGCGGGGCTGAAATGAAACCGCTGCTGGCCCCGGCACTCAGGAACTGACCGCGCTGCTTTTTTTAGTCTCCCTCCTCCCCCGGCCAGGTGGACATCAGCCACTCACTCCTGTCTGGTCCCTGAAGTCAGAGGTTCAATCCCAAAGATTCCAGGCTGAGCCTGAGGGAGTGGCTGGAAGAATAATGCCTGGCTGAGTCCACACAGAGCCTCCCTGAGCACTTGAGAGGGTCCCAGGGCCACAGACGGCATCTCCGAACCTCTCCCTCCCCCTCCACGGCCTCCCCTAGTTAAAGCCGGCAGCGTCTCTGACCTGGATCCATGCCAGCGTCCCACCTGGTGTCCTTACCTTCCATCTTCTTCCTCCAAACTCCAAAGCTTACTTAGGCCTCATCACCCACCCCCTGAACCCTTTGGCGCAGCGTCCAGAGCGCGCAGAGCCAGCTCCTCCCGGCTCACAAGCCATGGTACGCACACCTCTTCCCAGCTCCGAGTTCAAGCTGTTGGCTTGAAATCAGCTCTGATGGGAGTATTTACACCACGGAAATGGGCAAATGCTACAAACCCAAACTTCTCCCTCCTGGCCCAAAAAAACCTGTTTTACCAGCATAACCTTGAGTGATTCCCAAGCCTTCTGCACACTGGAGTCATCTAAGGGTCTTCAAAACAGTACTGTTGCCCGCTCCCACCTGCAGACGTGCTGATGTAACTGGGATGGCAGGCACCCCGAGTGCCAGGAATTTTATGAGCTGCCCAGGTGATTCTAATGTGCAGCAGTTTGGGCACCACCGGGGTAAAAGTCAAACTCCTTAGCGTAACATACAAAACCCATGTTCATCTGGGCCTCGCCAGCCTCTCCAGTCTCACCTTTCACCACGACCCCTGTTCCCCATGCCCGGGCTGCAGGGAGCAGAGCCAGCACAGGTCCCCAGATGTGCTCTGACGCAGCGGTTGCAACACCTGCATCTGTGGTTCCCTCTGCAGGCTGCCTTCCTGGCCTGGGTGATTCCACCCAATCCCTCTCAGGTCAGTTCAGACACCCACCCCTGCAGCCTGAGTGGACTGTCCATCCCCAGAGCTGCCACAGGGATCTCAGCCTTCCTCTCTCCCAGCTCTAGTCGTACAACACTGTTATGTCCTGTCACCTCCACCCCGAAGTCGGGGGTGACATCTGATGTCCGGTGCCTACATGTACCAGGTGATGAGTGTCTGTGGGATGAATAAATGGCTTCCCCGGGGTGTATATGAGGGCTGGGAAGTGGAAGAGCCTAGAAGACTGTTGCTTGTGCCATACATGAATGCAAAAACGTGAGGACACTGTCACTACACCGCATGGTGTCCTCGTGGGGCCTTCACAGGAAACTCCTACTCCGCTTGCAGGACGCAAAGAGCCGTGCTTCTCCTGATGCAAATGCAACTTGTGCTTTTTGTCTCTTAGATGCTATAACTTACGTTATTAATACCATTAACAGCCACCTTTTTTAGTACTTTTTAGATTCTAGATACTGAGCTACATTCTAATACATCCTATGATCTTTAATCCTCTCCATAACCCTAGGAGATTGTTATCGTCCATCCCATTTTACAGAAGGGTAAACTAAGGCTATTTATAATCTGCACAACCTATTAACAAGATAAAGATGAACTGCTAAAGGTACATCGTTGCTGGAAATGCAGTCAGGATCCAGGAGTTTGTAATGAAGGCACTATGCCCGTGATGACGTGCAGACAAATCATCATCCCACGGTCCTCTCTGCGCACCTCCGTGCCCCAACCCCGGCGGGGCTCATCCACTCCCTTGGGGTAACTGCAAAAGGGTGAAGGCGCAACACTGCAACTTAAAAAGCAAGCTATTTACCCCCAAATCTTTGCACTTTTCATCTAACCTAAGTGAAGAAGGAGGGGGAATTTTTCAAAATAGAGAAAAACAACCAGGACTGCTCATCAGGCTTGCTATTGATAGTTCGGGTAGGGTGACTGAAAGCTGCCCTCCTGTGCCCTAGGAAGATGACCTCATCTCTCTTTGATGAGGGATTGTATTTAGAGGATAAACACGGGTATCAAACCCAAAGGTTAGCAAATCCTTAAGATTCATGAACGCTAAAGCCTTTTGAAACTTATTTTGAAGAAACCACGGAGGCTGTGGAAGAGGCTTAACAAGTGTTATGAGTCTAAAAGATGCTACAGCTACGGAAAAGCAAGCCACCCAAGGTCCATGGATGCGGATCCAAGTCAGATTGGGGGACAGTTGTTCCCATGCAGGGTCAGGCTGTGTCTGGAGCACCAGAGGAGTCAAGCTGGAGACCAAAATTAAAGAGGGGACTGACAAGTTTTGTCTTGTTTTTAGAAGAGGGAGACCAGAGTGTGGAGAGTCCTAGAAATAAGACAGAAATGGCCAGAGGAAGGCCCTGGAGAAGACGAAATGGAGAAAGGGGGAACCACAAAGGTTCCTGAAGGTCTGGGAATTCAGACTTGGTGTGGCACGCCCCCTGGAACACCCTGTAGAGACAGACGGTGTGCAAAGCAAGGAGAAACTAGCTGATAATAATAACGGAGCCATCCCGAACTGCGCGAGGGTAAAACAGATGAATTTCAAAGGGTCCTTCCCAAATTCTAATGCTCCATCATAACCATCTCCCAGTCTGGGGGTTTCTTACAAATCAAAGGAAAACTCCAAATCTAAAGAAAATCAAGTTTCAAAACCCCTTTGAGAATGTCCCGAATAGGCAAATTATAGAGACAGAAAGTAGAACAGTTGCCCAGGCCTCGGGGAGGGAATGGGGAGTGACCACTGATGGGTCCATGGTTTTCTTAGCGGTGATGAAAGTGTTCTCACATTAGATGATGGTGATGGTTACACAACTCTGCGAATGCATTAAAAACCATAGAATTGTACACTTTATATGGGTGAGGTTTAGGTATGCAAATTATATCTCAGTAGAGCTGTTTAAAAACAAAGCTCTCTTGGGATGGCCTCCAGAGGAGATCTCCACCCATCCTCAGGGGTGCACCCTTCTGCCACCACTTAATGCCATCAGCTGCTGCACACGTCTTAGCTGTTCCTTTCTCGTGGAAACAATGAATGTTAATTGAGCTTTTGCCCACAGAACTGAGACACTCATCCACCCGTCTCACCTAAGGGCTGACAAGGTTCCTTTCCACGGCTTCCAACCGCACGATGACAGCATGAGGACAAAGTGCCCACGGCTGAGGCTGGGTCAAGTCAAGGGCGGGTGAGACCCAGCGCATCAAACACTCCAAGAGCCTGGCAGGTGGCCCTGGGCCTCTCTAGCCACCGCCTGGTGACCCAGCCACCCTCACACAGAGCGCTCGGGAAGGAGAGCCAAGGCGACACAGGCCTGGGCACAGGGGTCTCCTGAGGGCACCCACGTCCCCTCCAGCCAGGCGGGAACACCGGGATCGGTGTGGAGGCATCAGGTCCCCTCGGCTGTGACCCTCCCAGGTAGGAAAGCAGTGTGCCCCTCCACTGACGACAGACATGCTCTTGGACCCACACCCTGAACTCGTCCCAGGAGACAGAAGGCCAAATACCTCTGGCACCGGCCAGTGCCCTGTTGGGACGGCAAGGAGTATTTTTAGAAATCACATGAAAGCTCCGTGCAGTTCGCACGCGGTCCCACAACAAGCACCTCCAAACGCCAGACCTGCCACACGGCCGCTGGGGCCCCCAAAACCTTTCAAAGCTTTCCAGGAGAGTCGTGACTCTCTAAAGACATCTTAGGGGGCCTTCCCTGGTGGCGCAGTGGTTGAGAGTCCGTCTGCCGATGCAGGGGACACGGGTTCGTGCCCGTGAGCCTGTGCGTCCAGAGCCTGTGCTCCGCAACGGGAGAGGCCACAACAGCGAGAGGCCCATGTACCGCAAAAAAAAAAAAAAGACATCTTAGGCCACGCTCTCAACACACTGAACCTGGGTCTAAGTGAAGGTAACTGCAATCACACGATGTGGTCCACTTACTCGCAAAGACCTTCCACCTCACCAGTGTCATCAGCGAGCTCGAGATCGGAAAATCACACAACGTATATGTCTCTGTGTACGACACCACACACACGCGCACACACACACACACGTGCACGCTCACACACACGTGCACACACACTGTGACAACTCAGCTCAATCCAACTGGGCTGGGGAAAAAGACCAGAAACTGCCATGAAAGAAATATGACTAAAAGAAACAACTCACAGCCGTTTAGAAGAGAAGAGACACACGCGGACAGGCTTTTTATTACCTACCTGAAGCCCTGGCTGCTCCCAAAACAGCGGAACGGAGCCTCTGATCTGAACAAAAGACGACACTCCATCATCCATGTAGATCATCTGCACCACAAGGAGACAGAAGGGGAAAGGTATTCTTCAATGAAACCGAATGTCCTGGGGCCGGTAACGGGATCCGGCTGCCTGAGACCCGACACCAGCCAGAGCGAAGGGCGACGGCGGGCTTGAGCGCCCTCTGCCCCTCTCCCAGCCTGGCCGAGCTGCTCCCCGCCCCGCAGGCCGGCCGGCGCTCACAGGCTTGCTCCGCTGCCCCCCAGCCTCCGAGGAGGAGAGTGTGGGTGGATGGAAATCCCACAACCTGAGCGACCTCCCCGAAAAGCCCAGCAGTCCCCTCCCCACCAATTTTAGGAACAGAGGCAAATGGGCTCTGGGATTTAACTAAGACCTTCCTGGGAGCCCTCTACTGTCACCCTGTCAGCTGGCGAAGTAGCAGACAGCGACTGGAAAGGGACTGGAGGAAATGAAATGAACCAGCTGTAGCCCAAAGCCCTAGTTAGCTGCACTAGTCGGTCCTGCACTTGACAATGCAAGTCAAGACTTGACCTGAACTCACAGTTGGTCCTGGCCCTACACCACTGTGTTCTTGAACGTGTCAGGGAGTCCACGCGCGCACACACACACACACACACACAGCCTCCACAAACTTCCAGGGTGACAGCACCTGCACAGACACAGACCATCCTTTACAAGTTAAGGAATGTATCTCTTTCCTACCCCACACACAGTTCTTCCAGGCTGTACCAACTCCTCACCCGTCTGCAGGCCCTTACTGATGCTCTAGTGCCAGGGAGGTCTAAAGGGACAAAAAGTACAGTCCCCAGCATCACGAGGGTGAGGGCTGCGGCAGCTATCAGATGCTGCCCTTTATCTGAGTAACTCTACCCTGGCCTGGCAGGGCTGGCCTCAGGCGATGCTACTGGCCCTTTCCATTTCTTAGCGGCCTGCTCCCTTACAGGGCAGCTTTCCATGCGGCTAGATCACGCTCAGATCACACATGCATTAGTAATTCTGCAGTGGAGGACCTGAATATTAGACCTGAAGGTTCCCTGAACTTCAGGAATTACATGAGCCTGGGAGTCATAATGTTGAGCTGAAACTCTATCCTTTAATCTCCAAAGGAAAAAAATGTACTGGGTGAAGAACTCGTCTGTTTTCAGATACTGATCACCAGCAAATTGGTTACGCTCCATTATTCCACTGACAAAAGCAGAAGAAAGTGGCGGCTATGTAAGCTACTGCGGGGAGCACAGGCTACAGCGAGATTAAAGGTATACAGCCTCCCTGCCTGTGTCCAGATCGCTGAGAGCCACCAATTCAGCCAATATCCCTACGTAAAGACAACTCATAACAGTGCCCGGGACCTGACGGAAGCTAAGGAACGATTACCCTTCACTTTACTTAATACGTGCTAAAAGCGCTACTTCCGGCATTAGACCACGCCCCTCTTGAGCTGGAACTTAACACAGAACCAGCTTCAGAAAAACACCGACAAGCGGTCCCAGCACTCCGGACCCCACCCCCGGGACAGAAAGAAAAGATGCCTCCAGATTTCTCTATTCCTCCTCCCACATGAAAATATTCTAGTTCTGTGCCCACCCTATCATCAGGAACACCCACCTCTTTGTTCCCGAGGTGGTAGGACCACCCCCATCATCGCACAGTAGTGATGGATTTAAAGTGCTTTCCTTTCTGGGCGAAAGAACACAGGTTTTAAAACTACCGGGAGCTTCAACACCTGGCCTGACCTCACCGAGGCAGTTTTAACAGAGGGCACTTGGGGGCCCTGGGGGGGGGAGGGACAGGATGGAGAGTGAACGCAGGTCAGCACGTGAGCTCTGGGACACCGCCGACCCGGGTCCCACTCCCCTCTGCCCAGCGGGGTGACCCAGGCTCTGTTCCTTAACCACCTCCTGCCTCGGTTTCCCTCTCTCAACGGAGTTAACGTCACCTGATCACAGAGGGGTGACGTGCCGTGAAGCAAAGGAGGGAGCGTTCTGGGGCCCAGGGCGGTCACTCCTTCCCATTCAGTTCGGAAAAGCCTCCTGCCCCGCAGAACATGGGAACAGGGTTCAGGCCGCGGGCAGGAGAGGAGATCTAGGAGGGGACAGACAGAGGTGGGAGGGAAACGCAGAGCAGGAGGGGCTTCAGGAAGGGGGAGCCACCTCAGCGTGTGGCTCGAGGCCAGGCCTGGCACCGAGCGCGCCCCTTTCACAGAGTGGGGGAGCAGCAGCCCAACAACCGTAACGAGAAAGGGACAAAGCAGGAAGCCTCGCCACTGGATAGAGACACTTTTCTCCACAAGGCTTTTTGCTGAACTTCTGGTCCAGGATGAGGTGTTTGCAAACCAATTCCTTCCAGGTCTGCATTCCCGGGAGGACGCTCACGGTCATCCCAACCTCCCTGATGAACCAGGGGCCTTATCTTCAGTAGCCAAATCGTTATCTTTTGTTTTCTTTGGGTAAATGAGGGGACTTTCTGTGCCGCGAGTCATGGCGGCAGAGCGAGCCCACCAGGTGGGACTCCCAGCAGAGCCGAAAAGACTGCAGACTCCGCCCAGGGAGACCAAGATGCCGTCCACACCTGCGCACACATGCATCTACACAACACAAATGTGCACACAACACATACGTGTGTGCACACGAGCAAATACACAACACACATATGCCTGCATGCCCACACAAAACCCCCCTACCCACAAACGGGCACACATACACAGCCTGCCTTGGAGGAGAAAGACTGTTCTCTTAGGGAAAAACATAAAAGCAAGGCAGGAGTGGATGGTTTGAAAACACCTCCCTTTTCTGGCTCCCTGAGAGTTAGTCTCCACGTCAGGGATCCAGCCTGCTCCGTCTCGCGCCATCGCTGGTCTGAATGACAGAGGCAAGCAGCCCGTCAGCCGCCCTCGCGCCTCTGCTACAGGACCTCCCCTCCCCAGTGGCTGAGGTCTCAGTCCCTTAGCAGAGGGCACAGGCCGGAGGTGACCTGCAGGCAACACAAGAGGGGCCAAGCTGCCCCAGCCAATGCTCCTTCCTGCCGCGGGCTCAGTACCAATGTCCTCAAGTTGCTGCCTGCACCCTCAGGTGCAGACATGAGGTTTCAGATCCTGCCATTTCTCTAAATGCCAGGTCACGAAGCAGGCGACGCCTCGTGTCTTCCTCTCCCTCCGTGGTTCTCCACCTCCCAGGGTCCTCCTCCAAGACTCTCCACCTCCCAGCATCCTCATCCAAGACTCCCCACCTCCCAGCGTCCTCATCCAAGACTCCCCATCTCCCAGCGTCCTCGTCCAAGACTCCCCACCTCCCAGCGTCCTCGTCCAAGACTCCTCACCTCCCAGCGCCCTCCTCCAAGACTCCCCACCTCCCAGCGCCCTCCTCCAAGACTCCCCACCTCCCACCGCCCTCCTCCAAGACTCCCCACCTCCCACCGCCCTCCTCCAAGACTCCCCACCTCCCAGCGTCCTCCTCCAAGACTCCCCACCTCCCTGGGTCCTCCTGCAAGACTCCCCACCTCCCTAGGTCCTCCTCCAAGACTCCCCACCTCCCAGAGTCCTCCTCCAAGACTCCCCACCTCCCTGGGTCCTCCTCCAAGACTCCCCACCTCCCTGGGTCCTCCTCCAAGACTCCCCACCTCCCAGCGTCCTCCTCCAAGACTCCCCACCTCCCAGCGTCCTCCTCCAAGACTCCCCACCTCCCAGCGTCCTCCTCCAAGACTCCCCACCTCCCTGGGTCCTCCTGCAAGACTCCCCACCTCCCTGGGTCCTCCTCCAAGACTCCCCACCTCCCAGCGTCCTCCTCCAAGACTCCCCACCTCCCAGCGTCCTCCTCCAAGACTCCCCACCTCCCTGGGTCCTCCTGCAAGACTCCCCACCTCCCAGCGTCCTCCTGCAAGACTCCCCACCTCCCAGCGTCCTCCTCCAAGACTCCCCACCTCCCAGCGTCCTCCTCCAAGACTCCCCACCTCCCAGCGTCCTCCTCCAAGACTCCCCACCTCCCTGGGTCCTCCTGCAAGACTCCCCACCTCCCAGGGTCCTCCTCCAAGACTCCCCACCTCCCAGCGTCCTCCTCCAAGACTCCCCACCTCCCAGGGTCCTCCTCCAAGACTCCCCACCTCCCAGGGCCCGCCTGCAAGACTCCCCACCTCCCTGGGCCCTCCTGCAAGACTCCCCACCTCCCAGCGTCCTCCTGCAAGACTCCCCACCTCCCAAGGTCCTCCTCCAAGACTCCCCACCTCCCAGGGTCCTCCTCCAAGACTCCCCACCTCCCAGCGTCCTCCTCCAAGACTCCCCACCTCCCAGGGCCCTCCTCCAAGACTCCCCACCTTGCAGGGTCCTCCGCTAGCACACAGGCCTCTCCCTGCCCTCCCTTGCTCTGCTGTCTTTCCTTCTCTCTCCAGGTAGGAGGCTCACAGCTGAGCACTGACCACTTACCGTGGGAGGCACCCCCGAGGGCCAGCTGGTCTGTCTCCTCCCTGCTGTGACCCCACCCGGCAGGCTCCCGCTCAGACTCAGCTGAGGGGCTCAGGACGTGCATCTGTGTTGCCGACGAGGACACCCCTGTATCGGCTCTGGGAAACGACCCCTCCCCTGGGGTCACCTTCTCCTCCACACGCCAGGGCGGTCACGCTGTTTGGGGGCCCTGCTGGTGTGACTCGTCCGGCTCCTCCCTCCCGTGGTGGAGAGCACGGGGTCCCTGGGGAGCAGACTGAAACGCACGCGCCCCACGAGGAACTGCTTTGGGTGCAAGCCCACGACCTCCTGCCCCATGTGTGTCTGTGAAAACGAAATCACCGTGGGGCTCACTTGCAGCCTCTGGGTCCCGGCAGGACAGCAGCTGGTGATGTCTGGCTGACTGTCAGCTCATCCGCTGCTCCTGGGAGCAAAGTCGGGGCGAGGGCCTCATCCCGAGAGCAGCGCAGAGGAAGAAAGGGAGGAAAAGCACAAACCCGGAAGCCCACAAAGCTCACAGGAGCCAAGAAACCCCTCCCCGCGCCCAAGAAGGGAGGCAGGTGCCGGCAATTTAAGTAACAGGGTGGGCTGCAGGAGCGGGGGGGGGGGGGGGAGGGGGGAGGGGCAGGGCGCTGCGGGCTCTAAGGCCTCGCGGGCCGGCCGCACGCTGCTGGAGGGGACAGGGTCCCTGCCTCCGAGCACATACACGGGGCAGGCAGGAGACAAGCGCAAGTCACCAGGCACACTTAGAACAACCAGAGCAGAGGCCCAACCCTAGTCTGTAGAAAAACGAGAAGAGCAAGGACAATAGGGAGATTGTTCACAAAGCTAAACGCGCTGCATTGAAAGCACAGTCCTGACCTGTTAATGTCAGGTTATGTCCTTGTGTTGGATTGAATTGTGGCCCCCCTCAAAAAGATATGTTGAAGGGGTTTCCCTGGTGGCACAGTGGTCGGGAAGTCCGCCTGCCGGTGCAGGGGACGCGGGTTCGTGCCCCGGTCTGGGAAGATCCCACATGCCGTGGAGCGGCTGGGCCCGTGAGCCATGGCCGCTGAGCCTGCGCGTCCGGAGCCTGTGCTCCGCAACGGGAGAGGCCATGACAGTGAGGGGCCCGCGTACCGCAAAAAACAACAGTATGTTGAAAGCCTAACCCCCAACACCTGGGAATGTGACCTTACTTGGAGATAAGAGCCGTTGCAGATGCAATTAGTTAAGAAAGGTCAGGTTGGAGTAGGCTGGGCCCTCAATCCAATATGCCTGGTGTCCTTATGTAAAGGGGAGAAACACACACACGCAGGGAGAAGATGCCACGTGGTGCTGGAGCCAGATGGGAGTGACGCTGCCACCGCCAGGGCGTCAGAAGCTGCCAGTGGGAAGGCTCCTCCCCCAGAGGCTTCAGAAGGAGCGCGGCGGTGCGCACGCCCTGATCTCGGGCTCTGGCCTCCAGGACTGGGAGACAATACATTTCAGTCCTTTTCAGCACTGCCCCCACTCCCACCATTTGCGGTGCTCGTTACAGCAGTTCCAGGAAACCACTACGTCTTCTTACATTTTCAGTGTTAAAACGTCTTATCGCTTAGGAACAGACAGTGATAAGGAGGACAGTTGCTTTATCAATGACTTGCTTGACAAGTAGATGGGACCCCAATTTTTAAAAAACTGGTTGAAATCCAAAAAAATCTAAGGGGCACTAAACAAGGTACTCTCTGCCCGAGGGCGGGATGGGGAACGAGGCGAAGGCTGAACCGCAGGGGCTCGCTCCAGGGCTGCCCCCGGAAACCTCCTAAATCCCGCTCAGTTACCAGGTTCAGGGTCTCTGGTATTTTGATTCGTCCAAAAATGCTTTGCATCTTTGGCCCCCACTTCCCAGCACAGCGCTCAGCCTGTGGCAGGTGAAAAGTAATTAAGATCTGTGGAATGAATTGAATGGTGCAAAGACTAATGACACAAGGATAAAGACCGGGATGGAACACCGTGAGGAAGGCCCCCATCTGGGGGCCGCATTTTCTCTGTCATTTTTAACCAGGTGTTTATTTACCAGCCGCGTCTATGTCCAGGAGAGCTGAAGTCACAGGCAAGAAATTGCCCCTCTGCTCATCTTCAGGCTGCTGACTGGCATCCCCCTACTCAGCATCTGACCCCAAGAGGACCCTCCCCGCTCTGTGCCCTCCGAAAGCCCAGGCGGGTCCAGCTCACACACAGAAGGCAAGTGCTCAAATCAGTGCTGAATTAAACTGGCTAAAGTCCTGGTAGGAAACACCTGTCGCAGCTGCAGCCGTAAGAGGGGATGCAAAGTCCCATCAGCACTAAATAAACACGGGCTGCTTGCAGCTTGACACCCACGGCAATACTACACCTGTGCCTTTCATGGGCTATCCTTTGATTTATTCTATCTGTTAGTCCACACGGTGGTATTATCCTACTGTGTAGGATAACATTGCATGTTAGCATGTTCGCAAAAAAATCGCCTGTTAGCAAAATAATAATAATAATAATAAATAAAGCAGCTGTAAGACAGCATCTCTGGGAATGAGAACAGAATTTAGGGGGGAAAAAGTCAATGAGAAATGAAGCAGAAGGTTCTATTCCACGGAGCTGCTGCCTCACATGCAGATTTCACAACTCCCAGCTGCTAAGACTTGCTTCCAGGAGGAAGCTTCAGTGGATCTAGAATGAAAAATAACTTCCTTCTCTCATCCTGCCGTTATTCAGCTACTTACTTTTGTCTTAAAAAGATTTTCAAACCTTATTGGTTCATTTGTCAGCTGCTCTCTGAATAACCACCACCCTTCGTGATATCACGGCAAAAATTCCTTCTTCTTTTTAGCTGAAAATACCCCTGGGTAAGCAACACTTTTCCAGCGTGAGAAGAGAATCAAAAAAGATACAGCATGCAGGGACTTTCCTGGTGGCGCAGTGGTTAAGAATCCGCTTGCCAATGCAGGGGACACGGGTTCGAGCCCTGGTCCGGGAAGATCCCACATGCTGCAGAGCAACTAAGCCCCAAGCCACAAACTACTGAGCCCGTGTGCCACAACTACTGAAGCCCACGTGCCTAGAGCCCGTGTGCTCCACAACAAGAAAAGCCACCGCCATGAGAAGCCAGCGCACTGCGACGAAGAGTAGCCCCCGCTCGCCACAACTAGAGAAAGCCCGCACACAGCAACAAAGACGCAACGCGGCCAAAAATACATAAATAAGTAAATAGATAATTGTATTAAAAGAAAAGATACAGCATGCAAACCCGAGGCCACATTTGCAAACAGAGCCCCAGGGACACATTCTGTGCTCCTGGGAGAGCGAGGAGCCACGAAAACGCCTCCAGCACCCCCGCCTCCAACGGAAACAAGTTTGCACAGGTTCCTCTGCTCTGAACCAGCAGGGGCCACGGGCCGGCCTGGGCACTGACCTGCTCCGTCTCCACGAAGTTGGACACATGGCCGTCGTCGTTCACGCCTCGGGTGTGGAAGCGAGCACCGGCGCGCTCGCAGCTGATACGGGAGACGAGGCAGGCCTTGGCCTGCTTGTGAGAGGCGTACACCGTGCGGACGGCCACCACCCCGCAGATGACCTTCAGCAGCCAGTCACAGCAGCGCACCTGGTGCTGCCTCAGGGGCACGTGCAGCAGCTGGTTCCTGCAAAACAGAGCCCCACAGCGGTTCAGGCCGCCTCACATCCTCGAGGGAACACCGTGACCCAAGCAAGTCGGGGAGGTGCCCAGGGGCTGCCTTCCCACACTGCACACTCCCCACGAACTCCACACTCGGGACACACAGCCCGGGATGCGCGTGTGCTTCCGAGACACCCCAAACGGCAGGGCCACGGAGACACGTGCAGCAGGAGAGGGCTAGGAGTCCTTTCCTGAAGCTACTCCCAGGCGTCAGTATCAGTGAATGGAATCCAGGTACAGGTGTGAGTCAGTCACAAGCCTTTCAGGGAATCTCGGAGAAGCCTCTGTTTACACTGGTGGCCTCTGCGGTTTTTGATAATGAATCCCATCAGTAAAAATTTAATCATGCTTTACGATGACAGGATAGTGATAAATGATAACATGACAAATCATAAAATAATTAAATATATGCATGCTTACATGCTTACTTAAATTATATTCAGGTCCCACAAGGTGAATGTAATGAGAGCATTACAAAGCAATGGATGATAAATAAACAGGATGAGAGGAACATAAAACCTAATGAAAGTTCTAGTACTTCCTCCCCATACCCAGTGGATTGTTCTGGGTCTCTGGCATCCACGATGATAATCATGGGGATAAAGGCCAACGTTTATCAAGGGCACCGAGCACCGTTCTAAGTGCTTTGGGACGGATCAACTCACTTCATTCTTGAAACAGCCCTGTGTACCAGGTGTTATCATTCACCCCATTTTACAGATGAAGAAACTGAGGCACAGAAGAGAAGTACTCGCCCAAGGTCACGGCACCAGGAAGCGGTAGCATGGAGTTGGAGCTGTGCTCTTCACCCCCAGCCTCTCCTGCTGAAGGCCCTACCTTGACAGCTGCACCTGTGCATGGCCACACCCTGCTCTCATCTCTCACTCGCTCGGCCTCCCCAGCGCCCACTGGAGCTTACCGAGCAGGCAAGTGGTTGCTCTGAGAAGTGGGGCTCGGAGGGCGTGCACGGGCCTCAGGCTTCTTCCGGGCTCCACACAGTTCACCCAGGGGACCCAAGCCGTGCCGTTCTGAGGCCCCTAACACGCTCCCCAGGAGGCAGGAACCACCACAGGGTAGCAAGCTAATCTAGGTCACAATGCCCTATTTGTTTAAAAAAGGCAGCACTATTCCTGCCCTAAGCAGCTCTCTCCTTTCTGGAGAAGTGTGCCGTGAGCTCTGACGTCTCAGGCGGCTTCTCTAAGTGGCAAGAGGCAGCCACTCCCTGCTCTCAGGCCAGCCTCCCCGACGTGACCGCGTGGGCACTAAGAGACACCCCCCGCCCCAGGAGCAGGGCCATGCCTGACCTCTCACACCAGGGCGCTGGTCTGCCTAAAGAATGATGAGCATGTAGCATTACTTTACAAAAACACCTTCCCCTCTTCTGAAACCCTCTCTAAAATTCAGATGATAAACCATCTTTAGTCATCCCCATATGAAATCAGCATCAAAGGAAGGCCTCCAGAATATTCCAGGGTCTTCCAGCCACACGGCTATGGCTGCCATCAGTCACTAGGGGTCAGGAGAAGGAACCGTTTGCCAAACAGACAGCTCTAAATAATCCTGTCTGTAGTCACACTGGCCTGACCCGCTGTGGGAGGACAGCTCACATCCTTGAAGGAAGAAACCCAAACCTACAAAGGAAAACAGCCTGCGTCTCCTTCCAGGACTGGATGGTACTAGGAAGCAATGATCGGTGGGGAACAGTAACCAGCCCAGAAAAATGCCTTCACCCCGCTGTACACCAGCCACGTTCAGCGCTGACCCCATCTGACTCCAGATGTGGGTTCAGACCTTGAACACCGCACCCAAAATGGTGGGTTCAGGCCATCAAGCCCGTGACCACGCAAGCTGGGGCTGACTCAGCTGTGGTCAGCTCCACGGGTGCCGCCCTGAGCCCAAACACCACGCCCTGGAGTGTGGGATGGCCCAGTAGCCTCGCACCTCCAGAGCCCAAGACAGTCTAGTGTGCACTTGGGGCCTCCCGCTCCCCAAGCCCCTTCCGCCTTCACTCTGCGATTCTCTGCTTTGTCTTCTTTGTGGATCTCAAATCTCCAACCACAGAGCTGGCATCAGGAGTCCTGAGAAGAGCAGGTACAAAGGGCAATCCAGGCACCCAACAAATGTTACAGCCTCTGAGACCTCTGGCCTCGGCTCATCAGACAGTCCCAGCTGAAAAGGAGCCCCCGGCCTAAGAAAGACCGACCCCTCATACCCCACAGCCCCTGTGTCCCTGAGCTTGGCTGCCTTCAGGGGCACGTGCACCTGCAAAATGGAACTAGTGATTCACAGACACACCATCCCCTGCACCTGTTACTCAGAGTGTGGTCCTCAAACCAGCAGCATTGGCTCCTTGCTAGAAATGCCGAGTCTCGGGCCCCAGCCCAGCCCTGCTCCGTCAAAATCTGCATTTTAACAAGATCAGCAGGAGACTCACACGCTTGAAGTTTGAGCATGCTACTGCCCCCCAAACTCAACAAAACCAGAGAACCTAAGAAGATTTGGTGGGGCAGGGAGTACGGGGACACATGGAAGGATATGGAGAACCCCCTTTCTCCAAATGGAAGTCAGGAACTCACTCGTGGGAGTCCAAGCACCAAGCTAAGTACACTTACCTGGTGATGGAAACCTATGACCTCCTCTGTTTGGGTAAGGGAGGGATGAATAAATAAAGGGCACAAAGAAGCCTCATCAGTCCTGACTCAGGGCTAGAAACTGGGGTAGCCCCAAAGGCCAACACTGGAATCTAGGAACGCCTCATTATGTGAGGTGTACTGGAACAATTTCTACAGCAGGATTCTCATCACTTCTGCTTCTGACTCTCATCTCCTGGTAAATCTGAGGGGAACAGCTCCATTGCATGTGAATCGCTGTACCCCCCTGGCTCTTTCACAGGACTGGTGAGGGTCATGACCCCTGGAGCCCAGAAAGGGAGATAATTTACATATTTATAGGGTCATCCACACTAGCTAGTCCCTGAAGGAGCGCCCAGATGACCCTAAACATACAGAAACCCAACCACTTTTGCCAGGGCTTCAGGTCTGTCTTATCACACTACCGCACACCACCTTGGCAGGATGACTCAGTTTTGCCGTTGATACAACTGGTTTGGTTTCGTGATTAACAGCATGGGATCTGGAGCCAGATGCCTGGGTTCAAATTCCCTCTGTTATTCAAGCCTCAGTCTCCTTACCTGTAAAATGGGGATAACAGACCCTACCTCATTGGTTACTATGCGGATTACGTGAGTTATGACCCCCAGAGAACTTAGAACAGTGCTTTAGAAATGTCGGTGGTAAATGTCTGTAGGCTGGAGGATAACCAGGAGAACTGAGGGGACCAGGGGCCAGGGAAGCACTGAGCACAGGCCCAGGCACTTGGGAGAAACCGGGAGATGCTGCCACTTGTGCTCTTTACTTATGGAGCAGATTTTCCTTCCTAAGTCTGCATTAAACCATGTTGAACACCCTCCCCGACCCCTGGTGGGGAGTGGGGCTTGTTTGCCTCTCATTGTGCGGAGAGTGAGCGGGCACAGATCACAGCTCTCACAGGTGACCCACGTGCCGGGGATGTTGCAAAGTGGAGACCAAGGATGCAGGTGCCCATCGGAGCCCGCCCTCCATGTAAGCTGTGGGCAGGAGAGCTCGGGCCCCAGGGCCTCACCAGAAGAAGGAGTTGCCCCACTCGGAGCTGTCATCGCCCTGCTTCTGTGCCCGGACAGTGAGGTCGAAGCAAGACCCATCGTTGGGCCACGAGAAGTAGAAGACCCCTGAGTTGAGGATCTTCCTCAAGGCTGTGAGGCGGTCCTCCTCCTTGGCCTCTTCCTGAAGTGGGTAAAAGTCGGTGGCGGTGATTTTGTAGATTTCGGCCTCTGGAATTCTGCCCACAGATGTGCAGCCCGTCACCAAAACCAGGAAGCTCAGGGAGGTGCCACCTGGAAGGGAGTGAGACGTGGGGGCTGAGGATCACGGGCGGCAGAGCGGCTGGCGGTGACGCGGGTGATGGGCAGCCGGGCTTTCGGCTGCAACCACGCAACATCCTGTTCTCGCCTTTGCATCCCCCAGACCTCGCCTTCCTAAACTCCATGGCTCGGGGGTCCGCCCTGTCACCTGAGCCCGAAGCCTGGAGCCGTGTTCCAGAGCCCGGCCCCTGTCCAGCAGCGGCAGCGTCACCTGCAGCCTGTTAGAAATGTGAATTCTCGGCACCACCCAGGCCTCTGGGGCCGGGCCAGCAGGCTGCGCTTACCAAGCCCAGGTGGTCCTGCTACCCTCCGGAGTCTGCCTGGAGCCTTCCCAGCCCCACACCTCAAGCCTCTCAAATCCACCCTCCCCACGAATCCTCAGGGCCCCAGCCGGAGTCAGTCCTCCAAGCTCCATCGCCGGAGCGGCCTCCCAAACCCGCTTGATCGCAGACCTCCCTCCTTTGCTGAAATCCTTCCAGGCTCCCACTTGCCCACAGGGCTGAAGGGGGAACATCTGGGAGGTCCGAGCCACTCCTGCCCACCTCCTGCCCCTTCCCACACACAGCGCCCAGGGTCCAGCAGCTTTTACAGGCCGTCTCTGCAGCTCCTCAAATGCACCCTTGCATCCCTGGGCCTCTGCCAGCGAGGCCTTCCTCAACTCCCTCCCCAGTCACCTTCCCACCCTCAGCCTCTAGACCAGCAAGAGCCTTCCCAACGCCTCTACCCAGACCCCTTCCCAGGAGAACTCCTCTCCGCCCTCCTGGGGTGAGGTCGGCAGCACCTCCTCCAGGGAGGCTTCCCTGCTCTCCCAAGACACTGCTGGGTGTCCCTTCTAAGGGCTAAGTGGTGGCCCTCGTCACACACAAAGCTAACAGCCTCCTTCCCTGCGTGTGTCCCCCAGTAGATTGGGGGTTCCTTAAGGGCAGGGCTCTGTTTGGTTGTCATATCCCAGCATCCTGGCATTGCATACGGCAAGTGTTTGACGAACACTTCCTAAATAGGCCAATGAGAGAGCAGCTCGAGCCTCCCCTCCCCCGGTGAAAGGTTACCCCAACCAGTGCGGACCCCACTGCCAGGAGGAGGACACACCCCTCTCCGGGGATGCCACCACACCATCCATGGCTGTTTTCTGTTCCAAGGCAATGCTTTACTCTGGGGACAGTGGGGACACTGCCCCATAGTCCCCTTTCTCAGGAGAAGGCCCAGGAGATAAGTTGGGTAACGAGCCTTTAGGGGCTGGTGTGATTCTGGTCCAGAGCACACTCCTCCCAGCCTACTGAGGTTTAAAGGACCCGATCCCACCCAGATCTAATCCAAATGTTCAGTGGTCATTATCCAGAGCAATGGTGGTCAGCGTCCTTAGATCTCTGGACACTTTGCTAAGACCCCTAAGACTGCCAACTCCACTGCTCACTTATGCTAGGCTCCTTCCTCACACTGAATGAGAAAAAGAGTCCTGCTGGGGGTCGGGTAACATCCGGTTTTTATTAAAGAGCCCTTCATTTGATAAATAGGTCACCACTCGTACCAGGCCTACCGGGGGTTGGGGGTCACATACAATAGGCAACCATACTGGCTCGTATCCCACGTCTCCAGTCACATGATCAGGAAATCATTTTGAAACAACAAGAATAAGGCAGTTATGCTGTGGACAGTGCCAGGTGTCAGGGGGCTGAGTTTCTTAAGCAGAACAGGCGTCGTTTCTGGAAGACAGGTGGGGTTTATGTGGGGTTGACATCCTCAAATTTCAGCCTCACAAATACAAATACTACCCCAGCCTAGAACCAAGGCCCACGCATCCCACCTGCCTCTTCCGGTGGGCTCGGCACGGGGTGAAGCAGAGTTCGAGAACTGTCCCCTTGCAGTGGCCAGAGGACAGCCCGGTGGGCTAGGCTGCGAGCCCAAGATTAGACCCTGGAGGGGGTGGGTTCCAGGGGCGGCACGGAAAATTCTACTTTACAACTCTCCCGCCGAGTCATGAAGTGGGTTTCTGGTACCATTTCCTCAACAGCCTCTGCGTCGGGGGGCCGAGTCCCTGGCAAGAGTTCCAGGGTGCTCCGAAGACAGCACGCACTTCCTGCGCAGGGCAGTGGCCCTGGGGAGGCGTGGGGCGGGCATGCAACTGCAGGCGTGAAAAGGCTCTTGAAATATATGAGAGCAAAGGGAAGGGGCCGCCGCCACCGAGGCGTCGGGCTCCCGAGTCCTGGGACGAGGGGCTCAGGAGAGGGTGAAGAATAAGAAGAGCCACCGTGTGGGAGCACGCAGGAAGCAGATGCTTTAGCGACAGTTAATCCTCAGGGCGATGCTTACCGTGTGCCGGGCACCATTCCACACACTTCCTCCCAGCACCCCCATGAGGGAGGTACAATTTTTAGCCCCATTCAAAGGAAGGGAGACAGAGGCACAGGGAGGGTGAGTAGCCTGCCCGAGGTGGCACAGCGGGGAGGTGGGATTCGAATCCACTTTCTGGCTATCCCACCCGGGCAAGTTACTCAAGCCAAGTCTGGTTCCAGAGCCGGTGCTCTTAACCGTGTCCTTGCAGAAGTATGGCCAACCTGCCTAACAGCGCTGCTATCTGACACAAGAGACTGTCCCCGGGGAGCTGAATCACCCGCCCGGTGCACAGCTGGTCTGTGTTGGACCAAGATGCAAACGTGGGTCTCACCTTGGCCCAGGCTCCATCTGGCCATAAGGTCCAGCGGCCTTCAACTACTTCGGCTGTTGTCTCTCTAAGAACTGTGGTTGACCAATGCACCTCTCGCTCATTTTCAAACTGACAGCAGAAGGGTTCACTATTAGTTTAAATGGTTGTGAGTGATATATTTTCCATCATGTGCTAAATGCTGCCATGTAAAACCGTTGTGGGCCTCTTCACCAGCGTCCGGTGGAATCTAGACGGTGATTCGTACTCTCATCATCTATTGTTTAAAGGAATCCATGAACAAGATCTTCTTTAACAGACGGGATTTTCCCTCCTATTTCCAGTCCACTCTCCCCACGGAACTTCATCCTAATGTAACATTTTGTGCTTCACCTGACCATATGGTACAGCAATTTGATTCTGCAGCTCCACGTCTCCAAAAAGAGTGGCTTCTGGCTTGAGTTATCACTCAGGCAATGATGTTTAGTACACGATTGGTCAAACGATGTAAACGAAACATTTTTGTTAAATAATTGTTTCATAGAAAAAGTAAAGATTTGTCGGAAAGCCTTCTCTTAATGGGATGGATGGGACTTACAGTTCATGGATAAATATTATTTATTGATGGAATGAAACTATCAATAGATTCTATATCAAGTCTAGTTCTATTTTCCATTTTTATAGCAGTAAACACTAAGAGACCTCGTTTACATTAATAAATAGGTGGGAACAGAAAGAGCTTCATTATAGAAATGTCACTCAACCCTTCAAAATCCTTCTGAGCTACACATTAAAGAAAAAGAAATCACAATACTCTATCAACAAAGTTACTGTTAATGCTGTCAGCTGATGCCCCAACTGCTTCCATTTTGTGGAAGGCAAACAATTGACTATCATCTGGCTTGTCAACAAATCTGCTACCTAGTCATTGAGGTGACTGGCTTCCTCAACTGCTGACAGTATTCGGAACTGTCCCTGTGTTTGGCACCCTAGAGGCATTTACTTCTGAAGCAGCTCACCACAGTGAGATTCCGGGCAGGGGAAAGGTAAGAGAGCAGACAGGTGGCTGTGGATGGAACAGAGAGGGTGAGAAACTGGCCCCTCATCACAGGACATGTTTAGGCAAACCGATTCGTGGAAGGAGTGGAGGGCTTGGAAACTGTTCTCCTCAGATCTAACCATGTCCTGCACTGTGGACTGTCTCTGTGACCCCCAGAAGAACAGCCCTAGGTCTCCGTCCCTCCAGGAGGGGAACCTGCCCGGCCTGCTCAGCCTGGCAGGGGTCACTCCAGCCCTGGCATCACCCCGTCTACCCATCTGTGTAACAGCCCCTGTGCTCTCATGCACTGCAGGAGACAGGGGTTGGGGGTGGTACCGTGAGGATGCTGTTAGCCTGTGATCCCACACAGAAGGCGTCTCTAGGGGTAAAAGTGAGGCCGGTGGGATGCGCCACCCCGCCCCCCACCCCGGCGTGTGAGAAATCCCCTCTGCCGTCACCTTGAGCACGGGATCCAAGCTGTGTTTCCAGTAACCCAGGATCAATTTTCTCACGGCCCAGAAGTAAACTGGGCCTGGGACGGGGGTGGGGATGTCTCAGAAGTCATTAGTTAAGGCTGAGCCCAGGGGCTTGAAACCAGTTAGGGCCTTGTAGCAAGGCAAAGACAAAAGCCAAGCTTGCCTTGGCCTCAGAAGACGGGGCTCTGGGCTCTGCATGCCTCCAATGGCCTCTGGGGCCTCAGACAAGTCCCAGGCCCTCTCTGGGCACCAGATGGGCTCCCCGTCCCTTCCAGCTCCAACACTCTGGTTCCAGTGCTCTGGCCCAAGCAAGACCATGCCTGGGTGAGAGGTTGCCGGCCAGAGTCAGGTGAGGAGAGGGTGAGGGCAAGAAATGGGTCACAGGCCAAAAAGACACACCACAACCAGGAGAGGTCACACCCGCACACAGAGGCAGCCTGAGTGTGCAGCGTGGGGCAACGGAATGCAACCAACTCGATATATATACTTGTTCACGGGGACAGGGCTTCAGTCTGGGAAGATGAAAAACGTTCAAGAGACGGATGGTGGTGACGGTTGCACAACAATGTGAATGTCCTTCATGCCACTGACCTGTACGCTTAAAACTGCTTAAAATGGTAAACTTTATCTTATGAATATTTTACCTCAATTTTAAAAAGCCTCCAAAACCTCAATATCGATGTAGAAATCCTCTCCCTCAAAGCCCAGCTCCAAGTCAGGGCTGCCCAGGAGAAACCCCGACCCCTGCAGTGCCAGGGTCCGAGCCTCATCTGTGGCCACCTGTCGTCCACCATCTGGCTGGGCAGGGCGGGCGCTGGAGTCCCGATGAGTCAGGGGCAGACACAATGGTTCATTCAGGGACAAGGCTGGGCATTTTCTGTGCCGGGTTTTCTCTGTGTTTGCTCGGCCTCGGAGTTCTCTCCCCGGCCAGGTGCGTACTGATCTCAACCCTGGGTGCCTACAAACTGTCTTACCTACTCGTCTGCTTGTAGAGGATACTCTCAGATCCGTGAACATGGGACTCAGGGAGCCTAGGCTTCCCCAGCTGTGAAGTGATGAGCTGCGGCCGGAGGAGCCCGGAGCTCCCGCCCCTACCCCTTACCAACGAGCTCAGAATTCTAATGATCTGTATCCACCTGCTCATCTCAAGTACCTCTTTATCCTTCCCTGCCAAGAAGATGAGAGCAGTGAAGGCAGCGGTGCGCTGGCAGCTTTCACCAGCTCCCGGGAGCCAGCGGAGCACATCACAGCCCAATTCCACACTGGCCTGAAGTCAGCCGCGGTGGGTGCACTTACACCACAGAAATTGGCAAACGTGGCCTGTCAGGGAGTTCCCCCCAGAGAGCTGGAAGTCAAACAGTGGAGAGCACACCACTGGGTGTAAGGATTAAAATAAATTATTACAACTGATGGCCATCCCCTTTCAAGACTTGCTGGAGGACACGGCCTTCCCCGAATCTCAAAGGCTCAGAGACTCAAAATTCCCTCTCCAGAGACGTTCCATTCTGCGGTGACTGCCCAGAGAAGTCAGCCCTCGACTGGCCTGGGCAGACTAACCACCACCAGGAGTCCCCGACCGGAAGGCACTAAGCCTGGGCCACATACCTAGTTCTCCCAGAAAGACCCACCCCCTGCAGGACAGCCTCCCCCAACACTCAGTACCCAAGTTCAGTCCATGTTCATTCTCTCATGTAAGCCCCTTCAGAACTATGTAAGATAGACTTGAGGCAGTTTTCCTGCTTTTAGAGGAAATTAGAAATTAAATTAACTCAGGTCAGTCTGTTGAGAAGCTGAAACTAGATTTGAGGAGGGCTATCTGGCAGAAGGTTTACAGGACTGCCATGTACAGTTTCACGGGCTGTGCACTGCACAACTCCAGGAGACGCAATTTATTAGAGACCTCAATTTCTTCAACCCCTGAGGCTATGAAATAGAGAGGCCTTGAGAGCTTAGGTGAAAAGGGAGTTAAATCCCTATAATCATTGGGATAAATTCTTTCCATAGCTATACTCTCACTTTCTATGCTTTGTACTGTGTATGTGTCAGGAAGCCCAGCTCCGGGGCTTACTGCGGGGGCTCCACCCGCTTCCTGCTGCCATTTCAGAGAGGAAGGAGGGACTTTGGCTCTCCACGAAAATCTACAAACCTGTATATGTTTCTTAATTTCTAACATAAAAGGCTATTTTCACTGAGGTAGACTGAAACTGAACAACTGCCCCAAGTTAAGAGCCTGAGGGGAAGTCTCTCTCTTCGTACAGAGTCCTTCAGCCTAAGAAAATCAAAAGGGGCGGCCGACTCCCACTCGGGCTGGTTGTCTCGGTAGCAAATGAAAGTTGGAATTTCACTCTGTGCTGCTCACACCCTCCCCAGGTGGGGAAAAAAACAAAACAGACCATAGTCCTGGGGTGGGGACTTGCAGTGGGAAAAGAAATTCAAGTTAAAGCCAAACACTCCTCAGTGTAGCCAAAGGGAATTTGAAAAACTCGATACGAGGCCCAATCCTTCCAACCTTCAGATACCCTGGGCACTTTCAGAAATGTGTTGAGAAAGGCCGAATAATCCTGACATTCCAAAAGTCAAACGCATTCTCACCACGCTCAGGGAACCTTCACAGCCCACCCTGCAGGGTGACACTGGTGGGCAGGGCTGAGGGGATTCAGAGCACACCAGAAATGGGGGCTGGGGACCAGAGGCTGTGCTCACTCACCCCTCGGGGGAGGGTGGAGGGCTGCAGGCGGGGAGGATGGCCTTGCCCAGGGCAGCTGTAGGAGTTGGTCACCTCCCTCCACTCCCTGCCCCGGGATGAGCCTGCTGCAGCTGGGCACCCGCAGACACCCTGGCTCACTCTGACAATGTCTCTGGGGGCTGCCACCCTTCCCAGTTAGGACCAGTTCCCTGGATCTGACCTCAAATCATAGCCCAGGAAGAAAAGCTTTGCCCTGGAATGTGGGGAAGGTACTGCCTTCCTGGCCTTGAAATCTCAGCCTTTCTGTTCCTTCCAGGACAGAACAGCCTAATGGTTGAAGGAAGCCGCTGTAGCCAGAGAGCAAGAGTTTAAACCCCAGTCGCCACTTGAGGACTGCCCGACTTCGGGCTAGTGACATATGAGAAATGGACCATTAATTTATGTACAAGAAGAATGCTGCCAAGTATAACTAGGATGCCAACAACTATAACATATCTTAAATGTCCAGGTGTTGTCATATAAAAACTGTGTCACAGCATAGATGAAATACAACGCTTAAGCTCTCTGTCAGTCACAGTCCCTACCTCACAGGTTGTTGGGAGAGCTGAGTTAATAAATTTAAACACTTAAAACAGTGCAAGCACAGAGTGAGCACCATGTAAGGTTAGCTGTCATCCTCATAGCCTCATGACTGAGGGAAGGCCACAGGAATTTTTCATAACCTCAGGAAAAAAACTGCGGCAGGGGAAAAACTCTACAGAAACCCTTGGCAGGCAGCACATCTTCATGGAAAAAGCAAAGGTCTGGAGGCAGCTAGATCCAGGTTTGAATCCTACCTAAGCTGCTTAGGCAAGCTCCTTTTACCCTCTGAGTCTGTTTCCTTTACTGAAAACGAGGATAAAGATACCGCATCACACTGACTTGTTTTTAGGATTAAAGAATCTAATGTATACTTAGCCATTGGCACAAAATAGACATTGAAGAAGTGCATTTTGTCACGAGGGTACTGAATGCTTTTCCTAAACACTGTTGGGAGATGATCAATGTCATCATCGTAGTTCAGAAAAAAACCATCCCACTAAAGAAAAGACCAGAAAAGTAACAGCAAACAACAGGGCTGTTCTGTCAGCTTTCAAAATCCTCAATCCAGGAAAACAGCTGCTCCGTGGATGTGGAGATGCACGCGCTCAGCTCGGGAAGAGCCTGCGTTTGGTGAACTCACAGCCTCTTCTGGTCTTGGCCCCGTAAGTCCTCGGAGACACTCAGCTGTAAATGAGGCAGCCGAGAGGGGAGGAAGGACACGGGGGCTGCAGCCCCAGAAGTGCACCAGGGCTCCCAAGAGGTCTAGGAGCGCAGAGGTGAGCCAGGGGTCCCACACGGAGGCGGTGGTACCCCACCCCAGCCTACGGCTCCGCCCCTCGAGTATCACGCCGAGCAGGATGCCCACTTGCTCCTGTAATTCTCTGTCCCTTCTAGTCACACTACACAGCCCAGCTCGGAAGCTCTTTCCGTTGCTCTCGCTCACACCCACCCTTGGTGCCCGACGGTCAGGTGCTGGTGGCTTTTCTCTCCTAGCCAACAACGCGCCATCCCAGCTCCTCTCCCTCAAGACACACCCAGCAAGTCCAGGGGCTCCGGGCCTCTGACCGCCACCCCATCTGGAACACAGATCTCTTGTAAACAACAAACAAGCCCCTGGGTTGAGCCCTCCACCTCCAGACCAGGCTGGAAAACCTTAGATCCTGGTGGGCACGCGATGAAGGTGAGCTTCCTCTGCAGCCAGGGCACGAAGCACCCCTGGTAGGACCAGGCTGCGCTCACCTGGACCTCCTGCCCAGAGGAGCTGGCTCAGCGAAAGAAACATTTTAAAGGATGATAACAGTTAAAATAGAACGCCTAAATCCCACAGTCTTTCCACACTAACATAAGAGAGGCTCTGCCCGGCACCAGAAATCTATCTAGCCAGGGGGGTCTGACAGCTGCTGCCCCTCGGAGTGGGTACTCACCGGACTTCAACCTGAGCTCCCCCAGGCAGCCATAAGCATCAGTGAGCTTTCCATACTGGCCTTTAATGACCTCCTTTTCTTCTGGAGCTGGGGAAGAAACACAGCACAGACAGCATCAGCTGAGCCTCCTGTTGGAGTTCATTCACTGCAGCTTCCAATGCAGCTCCCACCCACTCGGAAAAGAAAACGCAGAGACAATAGCTCGGCCCCAAGTAATATTTGTGGAGGGCTGAGGATCAGCAAATCACTGAGCTGCAGTAACTCAGACCTCCCCACCAAAAGCTTGCTCTCTGGAAGCTCCGACAGCTGCCTGCGGGCTGGAGAGGCAGAGGGGAGTCCCCGGCTGGCAGACGTGAGTGTGAGGGTTCGAGCCCAGGCCAGTTGCTGCAGGCCGGCCCCGTCCCTCTGCGCCGCAGTCCACATGCTCAGGAACAGCAGTGAGTCATCACTCCCTGATGGGGAGGACCGTCCTTCTTAACTATCGTCCACTGGAGGCTGCGTCGTTCAAGTGCCCACCTGCCCCCAGGGACCAGCTAACACATGGGGGCTAAGCAGGAGGCCTGGGGCCAGTGAACCCCAAGGCAGGCTGATGAACAGAGGCCCCGGGTCTTCAGCAGTTACTGGGAACGCCCAGGGCGAGACCCAGCCCGGTGCAAAAGCGAAGGCAGAAAAACTGACAGAGAGAAAGGCTGTTAGAAGCAGGGAGCCCTGAACCTTGACGATGGTGCCACAGACGCCATTGGAGATGCCGTTGGCTGTTACAGGGGCCAGGCCTTTGTACCCCTTTCTCAGAAGAATGTTTCTAAATGCACAGAACAAAACATAAACGTGGATGAATCCTCAAATAAGGACCTGGCAAATACCATTAGGGAGACTTACTAGGAAAGCAGTTACTCAGCCTCAACTGAATTCATCTACTGAGTTGGCCAAAAAGTCCGTTCGGGTTTTTCATAACATCTTATGGAAAAACCCGAACGGACTTTTTGGCCAACCCAATAATACAAGGGCTCTCCACCTGGGGAGACAGAGGAAGGCCTGGGCAGATACCGGAGCTTCACAGATAGCTTGTGGGGGAATCCGTACGATCTCTAAAATTGTACGCAAAATTGTTGATGTATATTTTTATGAGGCTAAGATCCATAATTTTCATCAGAATCTCCAAGGAGTTATATGGTTAAGTTATACGGTTAAAAACCAGTTTAATAAATGACATTTTCCTCCAACGGTCGTGTGAATTTTTCTAATTGATTAGGTTTTTTTTTTGGTGGGGGGGATCAGGGAGAAGAGTAACCTGAAGGTAACTACCATAGCCCTGCCGACTCCATCAACTTGCCTCAGAGGATGTGGGACAGCTGGGAGGCGGTGGAATGATGTATTAGTCTCCACCGCCGCGGTAACAAATGACCCACCACATACTCAGTGGCCCAAGACAACACAAATTTGTGATCTTATAATTCTGCTTGTCCGAAGTCTCTGAAATGGGTTTCACCGGGTTAAAATCAAGATGTCAAAAGGATGGGGTTGCCTCTGGAGGCCCTAGAAGAGAAGCCATCCCCCTCCCTTTTGCAGCTTCTAGAGTCCCCTGCAGTCCTTGGCTACTGGCTGCTTCCTTACTCTCCAAAGCCAGCAATCGCATCACTCTGATATCTGCTTCCATCTTCATACCTCATTCTCTCTCCTTCTCCTGCCTCCCTCTTCCATCTGTTAAGGACCGTTGTGAGTACACTGGGCCCCCAGATGCCCCCAAACAATCTCCCATCTCAAGGCCCTTAACGTAATCACATCTGCAAAGCCCCTTCTGCCACGTGTAGTAACTTTCACAGGAACTGGGGATTAGGGCGTGGACATCCGAGGGGCCCCAGATGGATACAACCCAGTTCCTGGAGCCTCTCCATCCCCGAGTCTGCTCTCTGCCCAGGGTGGTGACAAACCCGCCATTAAGGGACGGGCCCTGGGCCCTGGGCCATGGAGCCCTCCTGGAAGTGGCCTGCTCCCTGCTCTAGGACACGTGAAGCCCTAGGACAGGTAAAGCCTGTGAAATCCCAACCCCACAGGTGGAAGCGAGCTGCCCCTTGCAGGCCCTGTTCGGGGCCACGCATGGTGTCTCCCAGTCTAACCAGGGAGAGGCCTGGTCCTCACCTCGGGGGACAAGTTGCTCAATGCAAGAGAATAATTCTGACACGAAAAAGTCATATTTTAACCCTCAGAGCTTTACAAAGCCTTTGAACAGAACCCTGAAGCCGGAGTATCATCTGGGTCTCACTTTGCTGACCCTAAAACATGGTGGTCTTTGTGCATTCATGCACCTCTGCAAATAGTCCCGACCGAATAAACAAAACCCCGGGAAACTGGCAGCCAAAGTTAATGTGGTCAAATCCACACTTCAGAGGTGGGAACAGGGCTTCAGGAGAAGCCGTGGAAACAGACTGACCCCTTGCCCTGCTGGATCACAGAGGACAAGCCCGCACACCATGTCCCCCACCCCTGCGCTGGGAAAATTAAACAAACACAAACAAAAAAGACTTTTCATCCTATTTTAAAAACAAAGAAGCACAACGCCACCAGGCCACTTTGTCCCATTCAAATCCTGTAAATGATTGACTCCTGACTATATAATCAACACCATTATCCCGACGTTCACACGTGGTTCACACAGCAGGTCACGACCTTAGTGCACGTGAGAGTCCTGGGAGATGCTTTTGCTCCACCACAAACAGACTGACGGTAAACAAACCAGGTGGCCTAAAACATCGCACTTTCTCAGCTCTCGGTTCCGGAGCCTGGAAGTCTGGAAGCAAGGCGTCAGCGGGCCACACTTCCTCTGGAGGCCCCCGGGGAGGGTCCTCTCGCCTTGTCCTGGCTTGTGGCGGTGGCCATCCATCTTGGCCTTCCTCAGCTTGCAGCTGCGTCACTCCAACCCCTGCCTGCATCGTCACGTGGCTGTCTTCTCCCTGTGTGGCTCTGTGTCTCTCTCCTCTTGTAAGGACACCCATCACACCGGATTTGGGGCCCCCTCCAGGATGACCTCAATTCAACCTAACGAATTACACCTGCAATGACCCTATTTCCAAATAAGGTCACATTCCGGGGTACCCTCTTAAAGCCCAGACTGCCGGCAAACCGTCTCTCCTTTTCTCCACGCCCTCCTCTCCGAGGCCCCTTCTGACCCCTGCAACGTGGAAGCAGGATGCGTCCCATCCCTGTGACGCAGGCCCCCTCGCGGCCCTCACAGCCCCACCTGCAGCACTCCCGGAGGCCTGGCCTCCCAGGCAGCCTGTTCTAAAACTGCCCAACATGCCGCCTGCCCCAAATAACTGTTTCCTCACTTAGTGTGGAAGGAAGAAGAAATCCATTTTGCTCTTCAAAAGGGAGCTCACAAATCAGATACATACAGGCCTCAGGCAGGTAATGAACGAATGAAGCTGCTGGAGGGGCCCTGGGCGCCCAGAGGACACACGCCCCTGCTGCTGGGGGCTCGCGGTCCGTTCCCACCCTTTTACCCCAGGAGGACAGGCCAGCACAACGCCAGCAAGCCTCCAGCTTTTCAAGAGAAATAGGATACTTCTGATTTTTCAGTGTTGGCAACCAGTCCAGATTTATTTTAAGCACCATGTGGGCTGCACACCTCTGCAGACCGTATTTGATCTGCCCGTTGGCAACTTCTGTCCTTCCTTACTTAATGTCTCAAAAATAGACTACGCCTGTCTTCCACACTTTTTTGCATTTCCGGTAGGTTTTTCCATGTGAGAATGTTTTTGCTTCCTCCGCCCACATCCCCCCTCCCCGCCCCCACACTGGCCATGACTTTCCAGAAAGTCCTCTCGTTTACACTCCCACCCTCATCCTCGTCCACCTCTTGCCCAGGGATTCAGCCGTTCGTTCAGTGGGCATGTATCTGAGAGCCAAATGCGGCTGGCACTGTCCCAGGCACAGGGACCCAGCAGGGATCCAAACAGACCCCAACCCACCTACGCCAGAGTCAGCCGAGGCAGACGCTGGGCAGCGGCAAAGGAGGGACACATGTCATGAACGGATGAGCGATGACAGTGGAGGCCAACTCGGCGGGGCTGGGAGCCGGGAGCCGCGGCGCTGACGAGGCTGCCACAAAGGTGGTCGAGCGGCGGCACCTACTCGGTGCCAGGAACCACACAAGCTTCCTGCCAAGGGGGACAGATCAGATCCGTAGCCCAATACAGACAGTGATGTGAGCTGAGGAGAAGAAGTGAGCAGGGAAGAGGGGCAGGAAGTGGGGGGAGTGTGAACTTTTACAGTGGGGTCTGACGAGGCCTCACTGCAGGGGCGACCTCTGAAAGTAGATGAAGGAAAAGAGAGAGATGGCTGAGTGGACAGTCGGGGAGCACGATGGGTCCGGAAGAGCACATGCAAAGGTCCTGAGGCAGAAGCATTCTTGGCATATGCAAGGGGTAGCGAGGTCAGCGTGTCTGATAGAGGAAATGGAGTCGGGGACACACTGCAAAGTGCTTTCTAGGTGATGAAGAGACTTGGGGTTTCACTCTGAGCGAGAGGGAAGCACTGCAGGGTTTTGAGGATCACTCCGGCTGTCCTGTTGAAAACAGATCCTAGAGGGGCAAAGGAAAGGCAAGGAGACCAGTTAGGAGGCCCTACATCGATCGAGGCAAGAGAGGATGCTTGGACCAGGGTGGTAGGACTAGAGGTGCTGGGAAACGGTCAAATTCTGGTAACACGCGCATGTGCACGCACACACACACACTTTTTTATTATTGAAACTTCCAAAGAAGAGCAGACTAGTGTAATAAACCCTACGTATCCAACAGCTCCGACTGCTATCAAGTCACGCCCAACCTTACTTCATTCATACCCATCACCCACTCTCCTACACCTCAGATCTGTCTCCTAATGTGGGCCTCAGACAATAAGCATCAATCAGTGTCAGGAATAAAAACTATGGGACCCCATCCCGGCCCTACTGAATCAGAAACTCTGGCCTTAAGACCCAGAAATCTGTGTTTTCACAAGTCCTCTGGGTGAGAACCACTGCCCGAGATTATTCCAAGTAAATCCCAGAGTTCACATCATTTTATCTATAAATATTTCTGTACGAATTTTTAAAAGAAAAGGGTTCTTTTTAAAAAGGGAGCACAATACCATGATCAAATCTAAAAAAAAAAAAAAATGTAACCGTAATTCCTTAACATCATCAAACATCTGCAGATATTCTGAAGGCAGAACCAGAGGATCTGTGGACAGACCGCATGTGGGACATGAGAGAAAGACAGGGTTCAAGGATGACGCCAAGTCTTGCTCCCGAACAACTGACAGGATGGCGTGGCCATGACCCCCGGTGTCTGTGAAGACAGATGGGCCAGGTCTCAGAAAGGCACTGGGAGCTCAGTTCAGACAGGCCAAAGATTTCGAGGATGGAGTCATGTCATCTGGAGTTACACAGAGACATCGGCTGAAGATACAAACTGGACGCCCCCAGCAAACAGAAGGTACTTAAAATCATGAGAGTGGGGGAGATGGTCTGGGGAGTGCGTGGAGGGGACAGCATGTCTAAAGGCTGGCGAGACGGAGGAGAAGAAGCCAAAAATGGGCTTCCCTGGTGACACACGGTTAAGAATCCGCCTGCCAATGCAGGGGACACGGGTCCGAGCCCTGGTCTGGGAAGATCCCACATGCCGCGGAGCAGCTGGGCCCGTGCGCCCCAACTACTGAGCCTGCGTGTCACAAGTACTGAAGCATGCGCGCCACAACTACTGAAGCCCACACGCCTACAGCCCATGCTCCGCAACAAGAGAAGCCACCACAATGAGAAGCACGCGCACCACAATGAAGAGTAGCCCCTGCTCGCTGCAACCACAGAAAGCCCGCGCAGCAACGAGGACCCAACGCAGCCAAAAATAAATAAATTAAATAAATAATTTTTTAAAAAATCATTTGTATTTAAAAAAAAATATATATATATATATAAGAAGCCAAAAAGATATAAGAAAAGCCAGCAGTGTGTGGTGTCAGGAGCCCGGAGGAGAGTGCTGACAGGGGGCATGAAGGGTCAGTGAGGTTGGATGCTGCCCTGAGTCCTGTCCCACCAGGACTGAGCATTCATCACTCTAGGTACACACAGGTGAACCAGGAAAGAGCAGTTTCCGAAAAGTTGAGGGACAAAAACCTGAATGGAGAGGAAGAGAAAAAACAGAGACCGTGAGTAGAGACAATTCCTTGAGGAACTCGTGTGTGTGTGTGTGTGTGTGTGTGTGTGTGTGTGTGTGTGTGTGTGTGTGTGTGTGTGTGTGTAGAAATGGGAGGCTGTAGAGCGGGAAGTGGGGTCTAAAGATTTCCCGAAGGTTTGCACGCTGGTAGAACTGATGCAAGGGAGGTAACAGCTGCTGGAGGAGGAGAGAGAGGGGACCTGCCAGCAGTGCCCTGGACTGGCGATGTGTGAATGGGGGCTGCCTTAACACAGAGTCCATCCACTTAACAGGAGAGAAGGAGGACACAGGGACAGATATGGTAGGTGGGTGAGGCAGAACTGCAGGGGGAGGTGTGCAGGAGCTGTCTGGGGACGCGGGAGGGTGAACAGGATATAGGAGCATCACTGAAGGGCCTGGGGACCCTGAGGGGGCAATGAGACCCGGCAGTGTGGTAGTGGGTTGTCTCCAGAAACTTCCAGCCACACAGAAGCAGGTACAGGTGAGGAGAGGAGGACCTACCCAGTGGCTTACCAGGTGAGTAACGAGCAAGAAAGGGACAGGGGTGGGAGGGAGAGGGCAGGGGTGGTGTGTGCAGGGAGGAGAGGCGTGGGGGTCGGGAAGCGACTGGAAGAGGTGGCAGGTTCACCTCCTGCACTGTTGGTGGGAATGTAAGTTGGTGCAGCCACTATGGAAAACAGTGTGGAGGTTCCTCAAAAGGCTAAAAATAGAGCTACCATATGATCCAGCCATCCCACTCCTGGGCATATATCCTGACAGAACTCTAATTTGAAAAGATATATGCACCCCAATGTTCATAGCAGCACTGTCTGCGATAGCCAAGACATGGAAGCAAGCTAAATGTCCATCGACAGATGAATGGATAAAGATGTGGTACACACACACACACACACACACACACACAAATGGAATACTACTCAGCCATAAAAAGGAATGAAACAATGTCATTTTCAGCAACATGGATGGTGGATTGGGAGTTTGGGGTTAGCAGATGCAAACTATTATATAGAGAATGGTTAAACAACAAGGTCCTACCGTATAGCACAGGGAACTATATTTGATATCCTATGATAAACCATAATGGAAAAGAATATGAAAAAGAATGCATGTATATGTAAAACAACATTTTAAAAGAGGTGGCAGGTTCATGGGATCGCAGTCCCAGCAGGGTCAAGGTGGTTGGAATTGGGGAAGTGAGGGATGAGCTGGAAAGATTAAGGTGGAGGATGAAAAGTGGGATGTCTGACACAGAGGGTGGATGGAGTGTCTGGGCCGACAGGGAAGAAGGTAAAATCGTCAAGGAACCAGGCAATTTCAAGGAGGGCCAGGGGGCAACAAGGTTCCTTGGTGTGCATGGACAAAGGGTCAACAGAGCCTGCAAGAGAGTTTGACCCTAGATTAACCTCCAAGTCCTATTTCCCTGGTAACCTGATAAACCCTGTCTACAATACTAGATGAGATGGCTTATGATAAAAATAGACCTGTCTGGTAGCAGGCACTGGACCGGGAGGAACCACAGGTGACCAGAACAACGATGAGGCCACAGGAGACTCTTGGATGGAGCTGTCCTTTGAGGTAACCTGGAAGCTCAGCTGACCACCGACACTAGATCCTATCGGGGACTGAGTCTTCTCAGCAAGACAGCCCTGGCATCCACACCTCCCCAGCGTCCACACCCCGTGAGTGACCTTACAGAGCTGCTGTGAGGATGACTCCAGAGAAGAACGCTCCGTGCAGCCCCGCCGGCGAGCTCTGGTTCCTGTCCTGGATGCCAAGTGGGGTGCTGACAGTTTGGATGTTTAGATGGGCCTAGGAAGACCTCCTGGTGGGCGCTGGACATGATATTCCTAGTTGACTGCTTTTATGGTGGAGGGAAGGAGGATGGCCTGGAGGTGGCAAAGAGGAGCCTGGGGGGACACGCATCCCACCCCCGGGTCCAGTGGGCCAAGAGGAGTGGAAGAGAAAGGGCTCCACTGCAGTGGGGACAGTGCTTGCCCCAAAACAGAGCAAAGCTGGCCCGGGATTCCGGTTCTCAGGACAGACCTCTGTCATCAGACAGAGCTGGGGGGGCCGGGGCAGGTCCTGTGGGAGCCACGGCTGCAGCGAGAGTCTGCTCTGCTCCAGGCCAAGCAGGCCGCGTTCCCGGTCAGCAGGCCAGCAGTCTGGATCAATAATCAAACCAACCACGCGCGCTTCTTTCTTCCATAATATTTTCCACAATAACGCCCCTTAAGGAAATTCCATCAAAGCCCAGCCCACAGGTCAGAAAAATAAGTAGGTCAATTTAACAACGCAGATGGCCCAAGTCTGAGGTACCATTTGTGGCTGCGCTTGTGCCCGACCTTACACCAGCTTCTTCTATTTCAAGGTCTCAAGAGGACAGAATCATCAAGATCAAGGTCAACGACTTCTTCATGTGCTAATTCTGAGCTCAGCTCAGACTGGCTTGTGGCCGTTCCTTCCAGAGTTATCAGTTGGGAGCTAAAGCAGATCTCCAGAAAGACAATGGTTTTCCTCGGGCAGGCGGACTGGTGGATGGAGGCTGCTGGAGGGTTGCTAAGCAACGTGGAAATCAAAACACCAGCCTGAAACAGAAGCTTGAGAGCCCAGACAAAAGCCAACTGGGCAGACACATCAGTCCCGCTAAGAAACCTTCCTGCTCTCCCCACCACCTCTCCCTCTCCCAAAAGTCCAAGCCACGTGAAGGGCGGGTTGGGGAGTGCACCCCAAAAACACGACCTAAGCAGAAGCACTGTCTCCCAGCAAGGCTGTGCTTACGTGCGCCACCCAGCCAGAGAAAGTAAGAAGACAATGTATGGTCTCAGCTGCGGCCACAACTGGAGAAGCAGCTGGATAAACTCCCCTCCCCGCACCAAGGTCAGCAGTGGCTGAGGTGACCAGCCTGGAAGAGGAGGCCAGCTCCTCGGACAAGAGGGCAAGTGCTGGGCTGCACACTGAGCCTTTAGAGTTGAGTCTTTTTTTTCCCTAAAAAGAAGGGATCTGGGCCTTTAAAACATACTGACACAGGGCTTCCCTGGTGGCACAGTGGTTGAGAGTCCGCCTGCCGATGCAGGGACACGGGTTCGTGCCCCGGTCCGGGAAGATCCCACATGCCGCGGAGCGGCTGGGCCCGTGAGCCATGGCCGCTGAGCCTGCGGTCCGGAGCCTGTGCTCCGCAACGGGAGAGGCCACAACAGTGAGGGGCCCGCGTACCGCAAAAAAAAAAAAAAAAAAAAAAAAAGAATGAGCATCAATTATCCCCTTTTCCACAAATGCGTGCAAGCTATCTTCAGACATGGGGGAGAGGTAGATCCTTCAGGGCAGAGTTCACGGGCTGACCAGAGACCTCACTCCTGGGCCTCCTGTCCCCCTTCCAGGCCCCCACAGTGACCCCCCCGGGGCAAGTCCCGACATGTCATTCCCTCCTATAAAAAACCCTTCAGTGTGCTTCCCTTGACTAGCAACTTAGACCCAAGGCCTGGGCTGGGTGCTGAATGTTCCACTCCCAGCTACTTTCCCAGTTTCTTCTCTAACTGACCAGCCCAGCCAGTTGCTGACTATTTTCCCCTTTTCTTCCTTACTCAGGAAGAAGTACTTCCTTACTCTACCTGAGTGCCCCTCCCAGCCCTGCTACAACCCCACTGGAGTGCCTCGTCCCTCACCAAGAAGCCATTTCCATGCATGTACACACACAGACACACACACACACACCCTTACCTTTAGAAACCTTGTCGTGTGATCCATATACACCTTCTGATGCTACATGAGGTGCAGGGAGGGAGGGGGAGAGAAGGGGAAAGTCACACCCTTTCACACTTCAATCCCATCACTCAACATGGACGCTAGATGCCTAGATGCCTACTGTATGCCAGGCACTGGGGGAAGCAGCAGTGAGGCAGGAATATGACCAGGAGGAGAAGCATCCTTCAGGAAGCAGGTGAGTGTGGTCGGGTTTTCCTCCAGCTGTGCCCAGCAACATGAGGGTGTTCTCGTAGTCGGGGGAGAGGACTAACTCAGGGCCAGGGGTTTTGCCTGGCAAGTATGAAGGAGAGCGTGGTTGAAAGAGGGGAGAGCGTGTGCAAGAGGAATGATCAGCATGGATGGGAATCGAAGCAGGACAAGGAGGCAAGAGAGGATGTGAGGGGAGGGAAGGTGCTGGGAAGGGTCGCGGGCCACAGACTCAAGGTCTGAGTAGGGGTCCTGAGCGGGTTAGGAGGACAGAAGGTGGCGGAGAGGATGCCTGATGCTGCACTTCCAGGGCGGTATGATGACTGGTGATGAGAAGGCCGGCGGCGTGAAGGGGGATGGAAGGAAAGACTTGGCAGTGAGGAGGTGAGAGCAGCTAATGGGCACGACCATAGCTAGGATGGGACAGGAGAGGTGGCGGAAGAGTGGGGGGAGCCAGGAGCCCAGCCCTCCATGAATGGGAACATGGCCGAGAGGCAGGCAGTCTTCCAGGGAGGGATAGGGACCTGTGGGGGGAGAGCAGCGGTGAGGAACACAGACAATGACCCCGCCTCCAGCAAGGCCGCCGGGTTTGGGGGAATGCATGAAGGTGAGCTCGGGACACAGTTCCAGGAGGCTGGGGTGAGAGTCGATCAACCTCCCCAAGGTCGATTACTACTATTTTCATCCAGAATCCAGACAACAGTCGATAATTCATTTCCTAGGCTTCTCTGTTCTTTGTTTGGTCAGATTCATTAGGGATCTGACAGAGCAGTTTGTTCACCTGTGTTAGATGCTCAGAGACTGTCACCAGCGCTGCAGCCACGCTCTTTGGGGACCTCTGACCTCTGACAAACTCGGAAGCACAGAGGTCCAGGGAAGATGAGGGAAGTTCAACTCAGCGCAGACACGTTATTATCGCTTTATTACCGACACCGCACCCATAGGTAATATCTGGGGGCGTAGTTTGTGACAGGTGTGGCCTCTTTCTCCATATATGTCTATTAACTAAACACACCTGCTTACTCACGAGGCACCCACCCAACAACAACAGGAAACGGTCACAGGTTTTTTTGGTTTTTTTTAACAAAAGGGTGGAAGAAACCTTCTCAAATGAACCTAGTTACACTGTTTTGTTGATTTGGAAACTGTCTCCTCCAAACTACCCTCCAGCCAAAGGCTTTCTGTACCTGGAATTAGCTCTAGTCTCCAAACAGAGAAGGCTGTGGCTGGCTCAGAACCTGGCCTTAGAATCTTCATCCCCTCACAGCAGGGATTCCCCAAGTGGACCCTAGGGACACTGGTCACCGGCAGGTGTTGATGTATGTTCTGTGAACTAAAGGTCAAAGGTGTTTGGGGAAGGCAGGGCTGTCTCAGTAGGTGGCTTTACTGCAGGGCCTGGCCATCTTTCATATGCTAACTCAATGCTGGACATCTCCAAGGGGTCACCGTGTCCAGACTCCCCCAGTCATTTGCCACAAAATCCTTTCTGGGGAAGTTTGCCTTTACAGAATGCCTCTGAAGCCTGTCCCACACTCCCTCCAGGGGCCAATTCTGTCCTCCCCAACCCTGGCTTTTTGTGACAGGTGCCACACCTCTCACCAGCCCCAACCCCTGGCCATGGTGGCCCTGTCCTACTTACTGCCACTCCTGGCCCGGCCACAGCTGTTGTTCATGTCCCAAGCACCTGAGCCCTGCCCTGACGTTCCCAGCACTGAGCTGGGCAGGTGTGTCCCCAGAGGACAAGTTAAATCTGGGCTTGTCTGGGAGCCCACGGGGCTGACCTGGGGAGCCAGTCATGAGAACCAAACATCTGCTGGGAGAGGGATGAGCCTAAGGGGACGGACAGGTATGTGGGCACAGCTGCAGGCCAGCGGGGAGGGGTGGATAGGAGGGGTGATGCTGAGGAAGTACATTATCTGTCACCCGGGGCTCCCACTGAATCTCAGGAGGGAGAAGGCAAGAGAAGTGGAGCAAGAGAGAGAAAAGCACTCATCCACCTAACGCGGATGACGGCGCTCAGCAAAGCTGGCAGTGTTGGCTCCACTGCCTGGGCCGTTGTATTTTTCCTCTTGAGAATCACTTAGTGTGGCTTTTGCCAATTTTTCTGTCGAATGATTGGTCCTTCTTCTTCGTGATCCGTAGGCGTGTTTTTATAGCTACAATGGTCATCAGTCCTGTATATGTCCCTGTATATGTTGCAAAGGGCTGGACATAGTTTCCTTCCAGCCTGCTGCTGGTCTTTTAACTATATTTATGGCGTCTTTTGATATCCCAGAGTTTAAAATGTTTCTGTAGTCAAATCTATCAGTCTGACACGGGGTAAAGGAGGAGCAGGGGGCCCTAGGGTACCAGGGAAACAGGCCCTAGGGAAACGCTGTTTCCAGATCTTCACGCTGGTTATGCGACATGTTCACTTGGTGAAAATTCACGGAACTGTCCGCTTAGGATTTGTTCATTTTTATGTATATGTCATACTTCAATAAAAAACAGTTCTTAAATCTCTCAGGTTATTTTTTCCTTTACGACTTCTGAATTTTATGCTTTGCTTAGAAGAGCTTTCTGTACCATTACACTGTGGAAGCTTCTCCTATTTTTTTTTTTTTTTTTTTTTTTGCGGTACACGGGCCTCTCACTGTTGTGGTCTCTCCCGTTGCGGGCCACAGGCTCCGGACGTGCAGGCTCAGCGGCCATGGCTCACGGGCCCAGCCGCTCTGCGGCATGTGGGATCTTCCCGGACCGGGGCAGGAACCCGTGTCCCCTGCGTCGGCAGGCGGACTCTCAACCACTGCGCCACCAGGGAAGCCCTCTCCTAGTTTTTTTCTAAAACTTTAAAAGTGGGATTTCTTTACATTTAACTCTTAAGTACCTCTGGAATTTATATATGACTTAATGTAGGGCTCTAACTTAATTCGTGTCCACATGGGCTTAACAAAACCTTTTCCTGACTCTCCAGCTCTGGTTTCCTGGGAACCCCATAAAGGTAAAACGTAAACCACGTCACGAGATAACACTGCTTATGGTCAAAATGAACTTCATGAATGAGGAAGCCCCAGTGGGGACACCAGGCTTGGGGCTTCCTTAAGTGTGACAACTTTTGTAGCCGAGCACGCCCCTTTGTGAACCCCGGAAACTATACCTATGGAGGTTTTATAGGGGATCCTAGCTCCTGCAGGCACAAGGCTGTAAGCTGGCGAGATGCTAGCTAGCGACAGACAGCTGTGTGAACAGTCACCTGCATGACCTGCGGCAAAGACCACTCACTCCCTGGAAGAGGAACCGCCTGGCATGGACCTGTGGGCAAGCCCTTCTCCCTTCTGACCAGACAGCCAAGGCAGACCTGCTCTGAAATATCTGGCTGAACAAAGCAAGTGCCAAGCTGCACAAACACCCTTTACTGAGCGTCCACCTTTTCCCCCAATGATTTAAACTGCTACCTTAATAATAAACTAAATTACTCTATTTACATGAGTCTGCTTTGAGCCCTCTCCTCTAGTCTACTGATTTTTGCCTATTAGATCATTGTTCGGGCTTTATAGCATGATTCACTGTCTAGTAGATCAAGACTGTCCTGATCTTTTTCAAAATCTTCTTGGCTATTCTGGCCATTTCTTCATCATTTGGCAGTGTTTCCTGAGCCTCTCACGTCAGACAGTGTTGAGAACACCCTCCCGTATTAGTTTCTTGGGGCTGCCGAACAAAATACCACAAGCTGGAGAATTAAAGCAACTCGCACTTGATTAATCAACTGCAAAATCCAGCTGTGGGCAGGGCCAGGCTCCCTCTGGAGGCTCCAGGGAGGATCCTTCCTTCCTGTTCCCGCTTCTGGGAGCCCCAGGCATTCCTTGGCTGGTGGGAGCATCACTTCCATCTCCGCCTGTCTTCATGGGGCCATCCCCCCTCTGTGTGTGTGTGTCTTCACATGACATTCTCCCCTCTGTAAGTACCTGTCTCTGTGTCTCCTCTTCTTACAAGGACACCAGTCCTACAGGATTAAGGGCCCACCCTACTTCAGGATGACCTTAATCTTAATTCACACCTTAATTATGGCGACAAAGACCCTATTTCCAAGTAAGGTGACATTCAGTTAGAGGGGTTAGGACTTGAACATATCTTTCTGAGGTGGACAGTGCAACCTACAACATCCTGCTCCCAAGGAGCTGGCATGCTTAAGACCCAACAGATGTTGCAAGCAAATAAATAAGGTAATTTCAGTGACACGTGCTATAGAGACAAGAAAACAGGTGAGGGGACGGAGACAGCTGAGGCGTGGAGGCCGTGGGCTGGTTTGGCTAAGGGTAGGTCAGGAACGTCTTGCCAAAGTCACCGAGTTAGGCCTGAATGAGGACAAGGTGGCTAGGCAGAGGTCTGGGAAGGGCACTGTGGGCAGAGGGCACAGCCAGTGCAGAGACGCTGAGGCAGGAACCGGTCAGGGTCACTCAAGAAGAGTGAGCCCGGGAAATAGGGGGGAGACAGGCTGGAGGAAGAGCCGGGGCAGAGGACACAGGCCGCGCAGGCTCGGTCAAGCCATTGTCTGGGGTCAAGGGGACGGCCCAGGAGTGGCAGCCAAGAGGCCACTTAGGAGGTGGCGTGTGGTCCAAGGGAGAGAAGCAGTGGCTGGACTAGTGCTGTAGCAACTGCAACAGGGGAACCAGTGGATTCAGACATATTTTGGAGGCAGTGGTCTGGACGTCCTGGTGGACTGGACAGAACTGAGGAGGAGACAGGGATCTGGATGACTCACAGGTTCTGTCTGGAGCAACAGGCCCACCCATGGGGGGCTGCCATTACTCAAAACGGGCTAAGCCCGTGCACCACAACCACTGAGCCTGCGCTCTACAGCCCGCAAGCCACAACTACTGAGCCCACGTGCCACAACTACTGAGCCTGCGCTCTAGAGCCCGCGAGCCGCAACTACTGAGCCCACATGCCACAACTACTGAGCCTGTGCTCTAGAGCCCGCGAGCCGCAACTACTGAGCCCACATGCCACAACTACTGAGCCTGCGCTCTAGAGCCCGCGAGCCGCGACTACTGAGCCCACGTGCCACGACTACTGAGCCCACGTGCCACAACTACTGAAGCCTGTGCGCCTAGAGCCCGTGCTCTGCAACGAGAAGCCACCGCAATGAGAAGCCCACGCACCGCAACGAAGGGTAGCCCCCACTCACCACAACCAGAGAAAGCCCGCGTGCAGCAACAAAGACCCAATGCAGCCAAAAAGAAAATAAATAAGTAAATTTATATTAAAAAAACCCAAACACTCCTGTTGATTGCATTTTACTCATAGGTACTTGCATTTACAGATTTATTGAGAACATTTTTACAATGTTGATGTTCCTTTCCCAAGAATATGCTGTACCTTTCCACTTATTCAGTGCAGCCATAAAGTTTTATAGCTTTACATATTTGATTATGTTTATTCCCAGAAACTGCTGTCACTGCGAGTGGAACCTGTTTTTCCTATTACACACTCTAATTGACTAATGACGGTATGCGGGAAAACTACCGATTTTCATCTGTTGAGCTTCAAAAGCAGCCCGTTTATTAATTCACTACGTCTAATGAACTATTACCTGCCTATCACCCAGCTCCAACAGGCATCAACATTTTCCCAATCTTATTTCACCTGTTGTGTCCCCACTGTGTGTGTGCACATGAGTCCATCTGTCTGTCTCCTGGAGGGTTGCCACACAAGTGCCAGGCGTGATATCGCTGCACTCACAGAGACTTCAGGGACTGTCTCCTGGATTTCCTAAGTGCACAATCTTATCATCCGCACCCAAAGACCTGAGAGTGTTCAGGAGAGGGGAAGACAGAAGCCACAAATGTGACGACTTTCCTGCAAGACCCAGGAGAAAGGTAGGGACCAAACTGAAGTCACAAAGTTCATCCTCTACAGCTCGCAAACCTTCCTCACAGGATCGCTCCTCAAGTTTTCCTTCTGGGTTTATTTTCTCTTGTAAGACAAAATTCTAATAAGCTCTCAGTAACCTACTTTTTCTAACAGGAAACTAACCCAGAAACCTAAAGGGGGAGCGCTGCTGAAATCAGACGCACACCCAGAAACCCCTGAAGTCTGGAGCCATCCCTGTGCAGGCAATGGTATTTCATTACAATTTCTCACTCCATATATGTGTCTGAGGTCATTTGTTCCAGTTCTGTGGCTGGACTAAAATTTCATCACTACCACATGAGTTAGAAAAGGCCGTGACCTGTCCACCTTTTCCAGGGCAGTCTCCAGCTGGCATGGTGCCTTTCTGTGAATTAGTAAAAAGCGTCCCCTCTGGACAGATTCAGACCCACAGTCGCAGCTTGGAAAGCAGGGGAGCTTGGGAGGGGACAGGAGTTCAGCCCGCCTCTCCCAGCCCTCCCACCCCACCACCTCACCCCAGAAGCTGGCACGGAGGCCTGGACCTTTCCCCTGTGTTCCCATCCCAGACTCCTGGGGTCTTTGCAAATGTCAATATTCTTAACACCCTAATGGACATCATACCTCTTTCCCTGTCAACAAACAGCAAAACTTAAAGAATAATAGCAATAAAGTTCTGTTACTTCTGGTTAAAATCAGTTTATACTATCAGACGAGATCTCTGAGTCCTCACTCCAAGCACTGTGTCTGGAGAAAGCAGAAAGTAGCCCTTAGAAATGGGAAGTGTAAGATTCAGTTTGTCCACTCCAGAGACCTACAGTTTCAACATGGAATTCCATTCCTGCAGCTCTACTGCTGGCCCTCTTGTGTTACCCCCACAGATGTGCTCTAACCATGGCTCTTGCCCCCTCGTCCAGCAGCATAGGGTCCTGGTCCACAGGCTCCTCCCCTCCTGGTCCACAGGCTCCTCCTCCCTGGTCCACAGGCTCCTCCCCTCCTGGTCCACAGGCTCCTCCCCTCTGGTCCACAGGCTCCTCCTCCCTGGTCCACAGGCTACTCCCCTCCTAGTCCACAGGCTCCTCCTCCCTGGTCCACAGGCTCCTCCCCTCCTGGTCCACAGGCTCCTCCCCTCCTGGTCCACAGGCTCCTCCTCCCTGGTCCACAGGCTCCTCCCCTCCTGGTCCACAGGCTCCTCCCCTCCTGGTCCACAGTCTCCTCCTCCCTGGTCCAAGGGGTCCTCCCCTCCTAGTGGTCCCAGTGAAAAGAGAAGCAGGTGCCACTAGGCAGATGGACATTGTTATAAGTGCCTGGCTCAGGCCTGAGTGGATGGCAAGTTATTTCCAGCCCTCGTGTTCCAATATTCCTTTCTCTATCCACACCATTTAAATGAAAACAAACAAGTCCATTGTTGACACAGGCCGTGAGGCGAGTGTCACTGTTCTGTTAAGCCGGAGCCTGTGCACTGCTGCTGCAACTGATAGCCTTCCATCACTCCCCTCCGCCAGCAGGATCCAGCTCAGCTCTGCCTGACCTCAGCTCTGCCTGGTCGGGAAGCAGGAGCGGCAGAGGACCATCTCTGATTAAAGAGTTTTTCCAACATACAATATTTATCAGCCACGGATAAGATTCATGGTGAAGCTAAGTCCATGCAATGTACAGACAATCAACACAGACAAACAAGCCCACTCGTCCCCAGACGCACAACTCGCCCCACTCCAATCCAGATTGTTAAAAACATGTTATTCAGTATGAGGAAAGGTATGATTTTCAGAATGCCAGCGGATACTAATAAGAATCTGCTAAAAGAGCTACTCAATTAGCATAGCTTAGTTTAACAAATACCGTATGTTCCTAATTTAAGCTTAAATTGTTATGGCTTAAAATTTTTGGGGGCTGGTTACAGTAAAGGGGCAGAATCAAGAGAGAGAATTTCATGCATTTTAATTAATTCATAAGTCTCCAATAAAAAATGTATAGCATCAGATTCCTAAGTTTAGCTCAGACTTAGATCTGAGCCATCTTAGATTTTACTCTGCCAGGTCATTTCTCCTAAGATTCAAATTTCTGGGTGGTTTATAATTTTAACTAGGTGTGTAAAGTAGGGGTGTTGCTTATTTGCTTATGCTTAGCGTTTAACTTTTTGTTTTGTTTTGTTTTTTTAAAGACACATGGAATCTGAGAGTAGGGAAGCCAGAAGAGGTTGTCATGCATTTGTTTTCAGATTAGGATTCTGAGGCCTGGGGGAATTAACTAAATTCCCCCAGATAAGGAAGAGCTTAAGGAGTCAGGGCTAGAATTCAGGTCTTCAGGTAAGGGACCAGATGAAGGGTTTGGAGGACTTATCACTAGAACATTCCAGGGTCAGACCTGAGGAAAGGAGTTTGCTTTTTCTGAGTACAGATTACTACCACCTGTCAGGAATGTCAGTACAAGTTGAATCCAAAAAGGCAGCCGGCCAGCAGAGATAAGCTGTACATTAGGCTCACCTTAAATGTGGCCATTTTCCTCGCTCTTGATGGGTGACCGGCCCATCCCAGTCCTCCGCTGGGTCTGAGCATCAGTCCTGAACACCCTGCCTTCTCCCTACCCCACCCCCAAATCCCACATCAACACGGTAAGTGGGAGAGCATTTGGTGGCCCAAGTTCTGCTCCATGAGACCGCACAGTGCTTTAAAGGGCATAGGAAAAGTCCCTCTTCCTTTCTTACCACGTGTTTTGCCCTGAGCATCACCTCGGACCTTGTCAAAGAGCAGAAGTGGCAGGAGACGATGCCCTGTTCTCAGGGAGGATATGGTTCCAGTGAAACACACAAGAAGGAGTCGGAGAGTAGAGCACAAGGGTCCAGCAGGTGGGGCAGGGGGGACGGCCCCATCACGCCCCAGCAGCCTGGGGATGGGGGGTGGAGGGGCGGAAATGGGCACAGATGCAGGAACAGAATTAAGTACCAGCTCCCGTGATGTTACAGAAGCCTCGCCGGGAGAGTCCCATATCCTCAAAAAACTGCCTTAAAATTAAGTTCAGGCTTCTGCATTCATACTTTGGAATTGCTCGCATGAACTGGGCCACCGGAAGGAGCTGTTCTGCCCACCCTCCACAGCTAATATGCTCAGTGAATCCTCCCACCCGGAGTCATTTTCTGAACCAAGAAGCTATATAAGCAAATGGCAACCCTCCAGCTTCCTATGCCCCGAGTTCAGACTGCTGCCCCCCAGCACCTGGCCAGATGCATCCAGCCTTCCTGGACGGGGCCCTGTGCTCCACAACATGTGCCCAGTGCCCACCTTGGGTGCAAAGCAGTCTATCCACCCACGTGGCAGAGCCGTCCTCAGGGCCCCAGAACAGAGGACAGGAAGATACAGGACAGGAGGACAGGAAGTGTGCAGGGCGCCCAGCACACTCACTCAGGAACCTTTCCCCACTCAAAATCGAGGAGAGGTTCAGGACGACACCAACGTGTCCTCTGTTTGACTGTCCTCACATCGAGATGCACGTCCTTGGGGAGCCTGGGATCCACTGCCACCTCTACACCGAGAAACCCAGCACTTCCTTCAGAGCCTTGAGTCCTAACCAGGCTCTGTTCTAGGTGTCGGGACATCCACTCAGAAGGACAAGCCCCGACATGAGCCTCAGCTCTGCTAGAACACAGGACTGAAGCCCACACACTTCTCTTAAAGACCTCCCCCTTATAATATCACACGCACTGCTCGGAAAGTAGGTGACTGCTTCCCCAAGCCTGAACACCCCGCTATAAAAAGGTGTCAGATGGAAAGCCAGTCGGGATGCCATGTGGTGCTCACACTCACCGGCAGCCCTTCTCTCCACTGACTACACGTGTGTTTTGAAACCCAAGATAAGCAGAGAGACAACAGGACACTGCTGGTGTTTTTCATACACACACTGAAATTTCTTTTTTTCTAAGCATGGGATTTTAGCAAACAGACTGCTCTCTGGAGCCTCCTGGACTTGTTCAAATCACAGCTCGGCCACTAACTAGAAACAGAACCTCATGCAAGTTCTTACACTTCCCTGTGCCTCAGTTTCTCCAAGTGTAAATGGAGATGATTAGGACCTGCCTCTTTGTGAGGACTGAATAAGTCAATACATATAAACCACAAACAGTGCCGGGTGCGTGGTGAGCACAAGTGTTAGCTATTATGACCAAGTGAACCAACGCTTACCTGACCAGCTGAAAATTCAAAACACTTTGCAATACGTATCTTTGAAGCAAAATGAGTTCATGTGTGTATTTCCTGAGATAGTCTACCCATAGAATACTGGATCAAGGACGGGCATGTTTTTAAGGGTTTCATTAAAGTGTCCTCAATAATGACTTACATTTACATAACAGGGTCCCAGGTCTCCTTCCAGCAAGTCCTTGAAACAGGAAATGCCTGTAACTGGGCTGTTTTGTGTTGACTTTCGCTGAGAATCCGCCACCTAGCAAAGCGCCCACTGTAACTGCAGCCTGGAGACGCCAGCGCAGCGCTAGGGCCTCGCTTTCAAGCCCTCAGCTTACTTTGGTGCACGCACCTTTGCCAGCCTGATTTGATTTTCCCCTGGAGATGGGCTGGCCACCACACACACCCTAATAATAGGGACCCCAATCTAATTCCCAGGTCTGAGCCTGGGGCAGTTTGCCAGGGCTTTAAGGACATTTTGAGTGGGGAAAGAAACATCCTCCTCAGGTGAAAAGGTGACACCGTCCATCAACAGAAGCTGAGCAACCACAAATCACAAAGGGGTGCCTGGGCGCCCAAGGAACGCCCCAGAGTAAGACCTCGGCACGCCTGGCCTCACACCTCCAGGGTCTGAGCCGGGTACCGTCGGAGCCCTGCACCCCCCGCGTGGAGCTATTTGTAAGGTTTCAATCAAGCTCACAAACTGTTAAGTAAAATATGTTTTATTCTTTGGCTTGAGAAGGACACGCCCGGGACTAACCGGAAGGCCAGGCCCAGAATGCGCCCAGGAGGGAGAGCCGCCCCCAGCCTGGCCCCCTTTTCCTTCCACCGATCCCAGCCCCCTCTGGGCTTCATACCACCTTGTAGGGGCCTCGTGCACACACCTGAGGACACCCCAGCAACTGTGCGTCCACTTCCACTCACACCCTGCACCCTTGCTACCCCTCCTCCAGACCTGGGTAGACACACCCACTGCACAGTCTGTCGGGGGCCCTGGGAGGAGACCAGAGCAGGCTGGAGATTCCAGGATCCTGTGTACCCGGACTGTGGTCCAGAGGTAGTCAGGGAGAGGGCCACAAACAGCACGGGACACAGCCTCTTGGCCCAACTCCTCATTCTGGTGAGAGGCACAGGGCAAGGCCCCCTCTTGCCGTGGTCTAGGGGCAGTACCTCCACTGGGTCCAGACCATCTCCTTCGAGCCTATCAACGCTGTCCCAAGAGGGGGGACACCCGGCTCTTCCAGGCTGTGGTTTACTCTTTCTGTGGGATCACTTCACTCTTAAAAATGTATCTTGGGGCTTCCCTGGTGGCGCAGTGGTTGAGAGTCTGCCTGCCGATGCAGGGGACACGGGTTCGTGCCCCGGTCCGGGAAGATCCCATATGCCGCAGAGCGGCTGGGCCCGTGAGCCATGGCCGCTGGGCCTGAGCCTCCGGAGCCTGTGCTCCGCAACGGGAGAGGCCACAACAGTGAGAGGCCCACGTACCACAAAAAAAAAAAAAAAAAAAAAAAAATGTATCTTGGCCAGAGTCTCAGAATCAATTCATACCCCCATTTCTGTTGTTGGTCACATTTCAATCCATCAAGTAAATCTGAACTTACACACATACAAATGCAAGTCAGGAAGAAAAAAAAAAAAGGCCAAGCCAAATTAATTAAAACCTTGCTGGCAATACACCAACTAAATTTTAGGAAATTTATTTTTCATATAAAATACAGGGACAGGTGACATAGACTTGAACTGCACTGATAGCCATCCACAGTGAGTGACAGGTACAGCAGATTCCTTTTTCCTTCCACTTTTGCGTACATCTGAACATTTTCACAGTTAAAGGTTAGAGGAAAAGTTTTGGAGCCACGCAGCCCAAAAAAGGAGGCTGGCGAGATCTGATATCCCATTCCTCCTGGTGAGTTACAAAAAAAGCCAAGCAGAAGCACACTTGCTCAGTCTGCCATCTTGTCAACCTTACGAGGAGCAAACCTACAACTGGGAAAGGCCTGTTTGTGAGCCACGGACACAACAGGCCGCTGCGACCTGGGGTCACCACCCAGGCTTCCCAAGACCGGAGCCCGAAGCCCCCAGCTGGATTTCACCCAGGAGGATTCGCTCGACTCTCCCAGATGCCCTTAGGCAGGTCAAACTTCAAGTCACTGACCGAATAAACCCAGGCCACGAAGCCTGACAAAGTGGCCAAGGTGGCAGTTTACACAGAGCCTTGCTCGGCTCCATGGCCACGTCTCCAAGTCAAACGAAACCTGACACTGTGGCCTCTCCCACAGCAGCTGGGAGAACCCAGGCGGGACCTCTTCCCCCAGCAGCTCAGGTAATTTCGGGACACTCACTAATTAGCTTCATTAAGTCTCGCGGAGCCTCCTGCCCACCCCACTCCCTGCTCCACGGCATTCACAGCTGGGGGTGGGAGAGGCAGGGCTGCACGACTCACACCCACGTGTAAACACACACGCACTTGCAGACCACCCTTCCTGGGGGGCTGTCTGGAGAACTCTGGAGCATTGCTGCTGGCTCTAAAAATGGACGAAATGCATGAACAACAGGCACAGTTCCCTTCATCTGGTCTGCACGACGTCTAAAAGCGACCAAGAGAGACAAGACGGCAAGCGCTTTTTGTCCCAGTACACAAATAAGAGAACATCTGTGTGTTAACTGTGGACGGCAGACCCAGGGGAACGGTTACAGGCTCTGGCTTTGTATCTAAACTTGAGATGCCTCCTACTGTTGAATCAGGTCATCGAGAAAACTTTATAAAAACCTTTGAAATTGGTGCCAACCTGTTTGGCTTTTCTGCCTCTGGAATTCCTGTTCCCGCTGATCCACATTAAAGACAGATTCTCAACCTAATTCTTTTAGAAGCTGGAACTTGGAAGTATTCCTCCAGCAAACCTGCACCCTTAGGGTGGCCGCCTAAGTCACGTTGGAATAGGACTAACCTAGAAATCGGCCAATCAACGATCATCAGTTTTTCCTAAACTCACCACCCAACCCAAGCTCCTATTCTCAGCACTGCCTGAAAACATCAAGCAAAGGTGAGCCCCTTTCCATGGGAAGCCTTTTCAAGTTATGATCCTTACGGGTTGAAATGTGCCTTGAAGAGCTGTGCTTATGCCTGTTGGGCCCACCCAGCTCGCCTGCCAGTCCCCGTAAAAGCAGCAGTGTGCACCTGCCGCACAGCTGCACAGAATTTAGGACCACTCAGGGGCCAGGGAGAAACCACTGCCCTCGACAGTGGGAATAAACCCTCGACTTAAGTCTGCTTGACCTCTCATTCCTCACTGGGGAGACCCATCACAGGAAACCACAGCTGATGTGAAAAGTAAGCTGCCCCCAACCTTGAACCTCATGGAATGGCCAGGGTTCCACTGCCAGCTTTGCCAGCTGCCAGAGGTGTACTGCCCCTCGCAAAAGTAGAGACTGCAACCTTCTAGGGGGAAAAAAATGAAAGCACTCTTAACCCTATCCAGAAAAGGAAAGCAAAAAGCTAGACCTTTAGAACACAGATGGGAATTTCAAGTTCAGAGCCGGTCTATCCAACTGCGATGTGTTTAGAATACTCTAAGAGTCTGAGACAACAGCTTTCTAGTAACAGAAGGCTCCCACAATCCTTCTCTGGACCAGCAACATCACCAAATGCTACAGCTGCCTTTTAAAAATAGCTTCACTTGAAGAGACCATTGTTTCGGAGTGCACGAGGACAGGGGATTCAGAGTACTGCCTAAACGAGCTCCAGAGACGGGCATGAGACACTAAGGCTGCTGCTGCCGCCACCAAAAAGCCTGTGTGCGAGCACAGGTCACTCACCACACCTCCCCTCCCGGGAGCCTGTGCAGCCCGCCAACGCCAGGGTCCCGGGATCCAGGGACAACTTCCCACGGAGAACGCATGGCGCGCCTCAGGCTAGTGCGACGTGCAGGCTCACCCCGCATCTGTACCCCTCCCTCCCCACCGGCCTGAGTGAGCCAGAGCCCCCTAATCAGCTGCTCCTTTAACCCCGCCCTGTCTGAGCCAAGAACAGATGCCCTCAGGTGACCTACACACAGAGGCGGGTCCAAATCCAAAGCTGAACCCCAGGAGCTCTGCAAACAAAGAAACGAAAGGGAAATCTCTCCCAGCAGCCTCAGGAGCAGCGGATTAAAGCTCCACAATCAACTTGATGTACCTGCATCTGTGGAATACCTGAATAGACAATGAATCATCCCAAATTGAGGTGGTGGACTTTGGGAGCAACTGTAGACTTAGGGTTTGCTTTCTCCATCTAATTTGTTTCTGGTGTTGTGTTTATCATAGTTTAGTATTTAGAATTTATTAACAATGGTAGATTTGTTTATTGATTTGGTTGCTCTCTTCCTTTTTTTTTTTAACATATATATATAATTCTTTTTTCCTTTTTCTCTTTTTGTGAGTGTGTATGTGTATGCTTCTTTATGTGATTTTGTCGGTATAGCCTTGCTTTTACCACCTGTCCTAGAGTTCTGTCTGTCTGTTTTTTGTGGGATTTTTTCGTATAGTTTTTATCGCTTGTTACCATTGGTGGATTTGTTTTTTGGTTTGATTGCTCTTCTTTCTTTTTCTTTTAATTACTTTAAAATTTTTTTATTTTTAATAATTTTTTTAATGTTTCATTTTAATAACTTTGTTTATTTATTTTCTTTTTTGTTTTCTCCCTTTTCTTCTGAGCTATGTGGCTGACAAGGTCTTGGTGCTCCAGCTAGGTGTCAGGCCTGTGCCTCTGAGGCAGGAGAGCCAAGTTCAGGACACTGGTCCACCAGAGACCTCCCCGGCTCCACATAATATCAAATGGTGAAAGCTCTCCAGAGATCTCCATCTCAATACTAAGACCCAGCTCCACTCAACGACCAGCAAGCTACAGCGTTGGACACCCTATGCCAGACAATTAGCAAGACAGGAACACAACCCCACCCATTAGCAGAGAGGCGGCCTAAAATCATAATAAGTCCACAGACACCCCAAGACACACCACCAGATGTGGTCCTGCCCACCAGTAAGACAAGATCCAGCGTCATCCACCAGAACGCTGGCACCAGTCCCCTAAACCAGGAAGCCTACACAACCCACTGAACCAACCTTAGCCACTGGGGGCAGACACCAAAAACAACGGGAACTACGAACCTGCAGCCTGCAAAAAGGAGACCCCAAACACAGTAAGTTAAGCAAAATGAGAAGACACAGAAACACACAGCAGATGAAGGAGCAAGGTAAAAACCCACCAGACCAAACAAATGAAGAGAAATAGGCAGTCTACCTGAAAAAGAATTCAGAGTAATGATAGTAAAGATGATCCAAATTCTTGGAAACAGAATGGAGAAAATACAAGAAACATTTAACAAGGACCTAGAAGAACTAAAGACCAAACAAACAATAATGAACAACACAAAAAATGGAATTAAAAATTCTCTACAAGGAATCAATAGCAGAATAACTGAGGCAGAAGAACGGATAAATGACCTGGAAGATAAAATAGTGGAAATAACTACCACAGAGCAGAATAAAGAAAAAGAATGAAAAGAACTGAGGACAGTCTCAGAGACTTCTGGGACAACATTAAACACACCAACATTCGAATTATAGGGGTCCCAGAAGAAGAAGAGAAAAAGAAAGGGACTGACAAAATATTTGAAGAGATTATAGTTGAAAACTTCCCTAATATGGGAAAGGAAATAGTCAATCAAGTCCAGGAAGCACAGAGAGTCCCATACAGAATAAAACCAAGGAGAAACACGCCAAGACACATGTTAATAAAACTATCAAAAATTAAATACAAAGAAAAAATATTAAAAGCAGCAAGGGAAAAACAAAAAATAAATAACATACAAGGGCATGCCCATAAGGTTAAGAGCTGATCTTTCAGCAGAAACTCTACAAGCTAGAAGGGAGTGGCGGAATATATTTAAAGTGATGAAAGGGAAAAACCTACAATCAAGATTACTCTACCCAGCAAGGATCTCAGTCAGATTCGATGGAGAAATTAAAACCTTTACAGACAAGCAAAAGCTAAGAGAGTTCAGCACCACCAAACCAGCTTTACAACAAATGCTAAAGGAAATTCTCTAGGCAGGAAACACAAGAGAAGGAAAAGACCTACAATAACAAACCAAAAACAATTAAGAAAATGATAATAGGAACATACATATCGATAACTACCTTAAATGTAAATGGATTAAATGTTCCAACCAAATGACATAGACTGGTTGAACGGATACAAAAACAAGACCTGTATATATGCTGTTTACAAGAGACCCACTTCAGACCTAGGAACACATACAGACTGAAAGTGAGGGGATGGAAAAAGATATTCCATGCAAATGGAAATCAAAAGAATGCTGGAGTAGCAATTCTCATATCACACAAAATAGACTTTAAAATAAAGACTATTACAAGAGACAGAGAAGGACACTACATAATGATCAAGGGATCAATCAAAGAAGAAGATATAACAATTGTAAATATTTATGCATCCAACATAGGAGCACCTCAATACATAAGGCAAATGCTAACAGCCATAAAAGTGGAAATCGACAGTGACACAATAATAGCAGGGGACTTTAACTTCCCACTTTCACCAATGTACAGATCATTCAAAATGAAAATAAATAAGGAAACACAAGTTCTAATGATACATTAAACAAGATGGACTTAATTGATATTCATAGTACATTCCATCCAAAAACAACAGAATACACTTTCTTCTCAAGGGCTCATGGAACATTCTCCAGGATAGATCATGTCTTAGGTCACAAATCAAGCCTTGGTAAATTTAAGAAAACTGAAATCATATCAAGTACCTTTTCCGACCACTACGCTGTGAGACTAGATATCAATTACAGGAAAAAATCTGTAAAAACTACAAACACATGGAGGCTAAACAACACACTACTAAATAACCAAGAGATCACTGAAGAAATCAAAGAGGAAGTCAAAAAATACCTAGAAACAAATGACAATGAAAACACAATGACCCAAAACCTATGGGATGCAGCAAAAGCAGTTCTAAGAGGGAAGCTTATAGCAATACAATCCTACCTCAAGAAAGAAGAAAAATCTCAAATAAACAACCTAACCTTATACCTAAAGCAATTAGAGAAAAAAGAACAAAAAAACCCCAAAGTTAGCGGAAGGAAAGAAATCATAATGATCAGAGCAGAAATAAATGAAAAAGAAAGGAAGGAAACGATAGCAAAGATCAATAAAACTAAAAGCTGGTTCTTTGAGAAAATAAACAAAATTGATAAACCATTAGCCAGACTCATCAAGAAAAAAAGGGAGAAGACTTAAATCAATAGAATTAGAAATGAAAAAGGAGAAGTAACAACTGACATTGCAGAAATAAAAAGGATCATGAGAGATTACTATAAGCAACTACATGCCAATAAAATGGAAAACCTGGAAGAAATGGACAAATTCTTAGAAAAGCACAACCTTCTGAGATTGAACCAGGAAGAAGTAGAAAATATAAACAGAACAATCACAAGCACTGAAATTGAGACTGTGATTAAAAATCTTCCAGCAAACAAACTCCCAGGACCAGATGGCTTCACAGGCGAATTCTATCAAACATTTAGAGAAGAGCTAACACCTATCCTTCTCAAACTCTTCCAAAATATAGCACAGGGAGGAACACTCCCAAACTCATTCTTTGAGGCCACCATCACCCTGATACCAAAACCAGACATAGATGTCACAAAGAAAGAAAACTACAGGCCAGTATCACTGATGAACATACATGCAAAACTCCTCAACAAAATACTAGCAAACAGAATCCAACAGCACATTAAAAGGATCATACACCATGATCAAGTGGGGTTTATTCCAGGAATGCAAGAATTCTTCAATATATGCAAATCAATCAATGTGATAAACCATATTCACAAACTGAAGGAGAAAAACCATATGATCATCTCAGTAGATGCAGAGAAAGCTTTTGACAAAATTCAACACCCATTTATGATAAAAACCCTGCAGAAAGTAGGCACAGAGGGAACTTACCTCAACATAATAAAGACCATATATGACAAATCCACAGCAAACATCATTCACAATGGTGAAAAACTGAAACCATTTCTTCTAAGATCAGGAACAAGACAAGGTTGTCCACTCTCACCACTATTATTCAACATAGTTTTGGAAGTTTTAGCCACAGCAATCAGAGAAGAAAAAGAAATAAAAGGAATCCAAATTGGAAAAGAAGAAGTAAAGCTGTCACTGTTTGCAGATGACATGATACTATACATAGAGAATCCTAAAGATGCTACCAGAAAACTACTAGAGCTAATCAATGAATTTGGTAAAGTAGCAGGATACAAATTAATGCACAGAAATCTCTTGCATTCCTATATACTAATGATGAAAAATCTGCAAGAGAAATTAAGGAAACACTCCCATTTACCATTGCAACAAAAAGAAAATAAAATACCTAGGAATAAACCTACCTAAGGAGACAAAAGACCTGTATGCAGAAAACTATAAGACACTGATGAAAGAAATTAAAGATGATACAAACAGATGGAGAGCTATACCATGTTCTTGGATTGGAAGAATCAACATTGTGAAAATGACTATACTGCCCAAAGCAATCTACAGATTCAGTGTAATCCCTATCAAACTATCAATGGCATTTTTCATAGAACCAGAACAAAAAATTTCACAATTTGTATGGAAACACAAAAGACCCTGAATAGTCCAAGCAATCTGGAGAAAGAAAAACAGAGCTGGAGGAATCAGGCTCCTAGACTTCAGACTACACTACAAGCTACAGTAATCAAGACAGTATGGTACTGGCACAAAAACAGAAATATAGATCAATGGAACAGGATAGAAAGCCCAGCGATAAACCCATGTACATATGGTCACCTTATTTTTGATAAAGGAAGCAAGAATATACAATGGAGAAAAGACAGCCTCTTCAATAAGTGGTGCTAGGAAAACTGGACAGCTACATGTAAAAGAATGAAATTAGAACACTCCCTAACACCACACACAAAAATGAACTCAAAATGGATTAAAGACCTAAATGTAAGGCCAGACACTATAGAACTCTTAGAGGAAAACACAGGCAGAACACTCTATGGCATAAATCACAGCAAGATCCTTTTTGACCCACCTCCTAGAGAAATGGAAATAAAAACAAAAATAAACAAATGGGACCTAATGAAACTTAAAAGCTTTTGCACAGCAAAGGAAACCATAAACAAGACAAAAAGACAACCCTCAGAATGGGAGAAAATATTTGCAAATGAAGCAACTGACAAAGGACTAATATCCAAAATTTACAAGCAGCTCATGCAGCTCAATATCAAAAAAACAAAGAAACAACCCAATCCAAAAATGGGCAGAAGACCTAAATAGACATTTCTCCAAAGAAGATATACAGATGGCCAACAAACACATGAAAGGATGCTCAACATCACTAATCATTAGAGAAATGCAAATCGAAACTACAATGAGTTATCACCTCACACCAGTCAGAATAGCCATCATCAAAAAATCTACAAACAATAAATTCTGAAGAGGGTGTGGAGACAAGGGAGCCCTCTTGCACTGCTGGTGGGAATGTAAACTGACACAGCCACTATGGAGAACAGTATGGAGTTTCCTCAAAAAACTAAAAATAGAACTACCTTACGACCCAGCAATCCCACTACTGGGCATATACCCTGAGAAAACCATAATTTAAGGAGTCATGTACCACAGTGTTCACTGCAGCTCTATTTACAATAGCCAGGACATGGAAGCAACCTAAGTGTCCATCGACAGATGAATGGATAAAGAAGATGTGGCACATATATACATGGAATATTACTCAGCCATAAAAAGAAACGAAATTAAGTTATTTGCAGTGAGGTGGATGGACCTAGAGTCTGTCATACAGAGTGTAGTAAGTCAGAAAGAGAAAAACAAATACCGTATGCTAACACATATATATGGAATCTAAAAAAACAAAAACCAAAAAAAGGTTCTGAAGAACCTAGGGGCAGGACAGGAATAAAGACGCAGACATAGAGAACGGACTTGGGGACACGGGGAGGGGGAAGGGTAAGCTGGGACAAAGTGAGAGAGTGGCATGTACATATATACATTACCAAAAGTAAAACAGATAGCTAGTGGGAAGCAGCCGCATAGCACAGGGACATTAGCTTGGTGCTTTGTGACCACCTAGAGATGTGGGATAGGGAGGGTGGGGGGGAGACGGAAGAGGGAGGAGATATGGGGATATGTGTACAGCTGATTCACTTTGTTACAAAGCAGAAACTAACACACCATTGTAAAGCAATTATACTCCAATAAAGATGTTTTAAAAAATAAATAAATAAAAATAGTTTCACTTAATTTAAGAAGACTTCACAAGTTAAGTATTCAGCCCAAAGTCTACTGAAAAATGAATGCTAGGTTAAGTGACAAATGTGGACTGCACGTGAGCTGAGGCCCATTCCTGTCATTACGCCCTCTGTTCTAGAATCCAGACTATTGTAATCACCAACATAATGTACATGATTTCAGCCCAAACCTAATTTCCAACGGAAAATATGCATTGCATTCCTTTCATTAATCATTTTAAAATCTTCACTTTTGAAAAAATAAAGTCTTTTTATCCCTGTGGCTTGAAAGGAACTCAAATATATAGGAACCTTGCTTAAAGTTGCTGTCATCCCACTGAATAATATTTTAATCTCTTTGATGAAGCAGTAGTTTTGTACCATGCAATTTAATCTCTCAGCTCTGATACATGTGGTATGAAGTAGACATCTAAAATGGAATGGAGATTTTTGTGGTTTTCTTTCAAGACCTTAGCAAATGACCAAACTTGGACTTTTCGGGACAGAGCACAAACTGGAATAATCTGATAATAATTTAATCCATGATTACTGCACACTTATGGTGCTGACAATACTGGAGATGTGTTTTAGTAACCAAGTGACTGAAAACAAGCCAGATAACTATATGCTAATGAAATGATTAGGGAAGCAGAAAGAGAAGAGGTGGTCCTTCCAAGATGTATACCGAAGAATCTAATTGAAGAATTGATGCATACAATCTGAAAAAAAAGATGATTCAATTATAAAATGTGGTGGGCGTGACTGCACAGGTCATCTACCTAAAGGACTGGTGAACCTCCTCTGAGCTTTGTTTAGCTACAAACAGGGGAGATGATGGACACCAGTTGTAAGCCTACTCTCTACTGTTCAGGTTGAAGTTCTAACAATTCTACCTGGTTTCGCTCCCTTTGTTACCTGGCCTTCATCATGAATGTTAGCCACAAAACAAGGTGATTCCAAGAAGCCGCACACTGTACAACAATACAGAAATAGTCACTGGAAGTCAGGTAGAGCTGTTTGTCACCTTGGGCAAGCATGTTTCTTAGCCTCTTCAGGCCTCAGTTTACTCCTCTGTAGTATGGGGATAATACTAGTCCTTTTGTAGAATTGTGAAAATTAAATGAGATGGTCTCTAAAGCCCTTGACACAATGTTAGTGTCAAGACTTCCTGGAGCTCACAGGTGAAATGCATTGACTTGGCAACCGCCTAATGTCAAATACACCCAGCAGTGGTTTTTGTTTTTTTTTTCCCTCCAAGTTCTATACTTTGCTGTACTGATGCTTCTCAGCCAAGTATTTACATGAGGCAAAGGTGCCATCAGCGCTTTCTCCGGAGTCTATGTTACGGTGCTTTCGTCCCCATCCCCCCCGGGAGTGAAGGAGGCCATCACAAGGGAACGGGCATTCACTGGTTTCATCAACAGGTGCCAAAGAAAAACAGCGCCAGGCACTTGGTCGGACCGCCTCCTAAGTCACCCCTCTTAGATGGTCTTGAATCTGTAACGGGTCCCAGGGGAGCGCGGGGCAGAAGGGACCAGAGGCGGCTCTCCAAGAACGGACCCCGCCGGCAGGCGCGCAGACCGCAGACCCCTGTGGGCCGCCTGTGCACCCGGGCGCAGCCACACGTGTCTTCTGGCGTCCCCGGCGTCACTTCATTCAAACTGGCCACCCGCCACCCTGCGCGTGCGACGCCCACGCCTCCGCCACCTCCGCGCCGCCCGGGACTGGTCGGCGACCAGGCGACCTTCCCTCCCGGCATCCTCCCCGGGACAGGGGACCAGGGCGCGGCCCGAGCCCCGGCGCCGTTGCGGAGTCGCCGGCCCGGAGCCCCGGGCGGCGCCGCCTGCCGCACTCACCGAGCGTGGCCACCGTGCCGGCCTCGAAGAGCAAGCAGTCCCCGCGGCCGCGCGCCTCCAGAAGGATGCTGCTGTCCCCCGAGGCCTCCAGCCGCCCGAGCAGCCGCAGCCCTTTGCTTAAAGCCATGGGCGCGCGGCCCGCCGCCGCGGCTCCCCGCGCGCCTGCAACTTCCAGGAGTTTCACTTCGCGCCCACGCCGCCGCCCGGCGCAGGCTCCTCCCCGGCTCCTCGGCGGCCTCCGCCCCGCCGCCTCCTCTGCGCCCGCGCGCGCCGCCCCGGGCAGGTGAGGGCGCGCGGTCGCCTCCCCGCCTCCCGGCCGGATCCGCCGAGGCGCCGCGCTCCCCCCAGCGGCCAGGCAGTGGTGGGAGGCCTCCGGGCTCGCTCGGGGGCTAATCCGGGGCCCGGGTGCGGAGGGGAAGTCCCCCTGCGGTGGGCGGCAGTCAGGAAGGAGGATTCCACACATTCCTCGGCGCGGAGGAGGCTGCAGTCTGCCGGGCGCCCTAATGCGCCTGAAACGTTACAGGACGCCCGCGGCCTTATATGGGCAGCCGGGGCCTGGCCGGCGCCGCGAGGCTGGAAACCACCGGGCCCTCCGCTGTCCTCCCTGGTCCTCCCAGTCCCGCTCACGCCTCCCTCTCTTGTCAACTTCTGCGACCCTGGACGAGTCCCTGCTTCTCTGGGCTTCAGTAGCCCTACGGGTGAAGCGGGATTAGTAACTGTACCTACTTCGTAAAGTTGCAGTGAGGATGGAGTTAATTCGTGTAAAGGGCTTGGTGAGTGCCTGGCGAGTGGAAAGTGTTCCGTAAGTGTTGCCTTCTACTAGCTTTCTGTACGGAGGGTACTGCGGTCCACTGTCCCCCGCCCAGGTAGAATTTGGGAGGATCAAAGGTGTGTTTTCTCAGAGAGAACTGAGACCCTGATCTCTAGACCTGCCACTTACCGTGTGAGCTTGACTTCTCTGAGCCCGCTTTTCTCCTTTGTCGGATGGTGACCGGCACCTGCCCCACCGGCTTACAGGATGGGTGCGGAGGAGCCTAACGCTCGGGAGTAACGCGCAGGGCCAACAGTGAGACGCTGATGGGTGTGGGTGCGCCAGGGCGGGGCCCTTCCCTCTCCCTGCCCGCGCCCTTTCCCTCCATCTTGCAACCCCTCCTCCCACTCTGGTGAGTGTGTACAGTCCTTGACTTAAGGGTAGATACTACAACAAGCCAGTTTGTACTCAGACATGTGGACAGCAGCACATATCCCTGCATCCTCCACTGGAGTACGTGGACCTGGCAGCTATGCAGGGCCCCTCTTGGCACTGGGTTTTAGCCAGGATGTCGGGAATGGTCTGCAGGGGAGGGGAGAGAGAAGAAGGAGAGGGATTCCCTGGAATCGCCCTTTGGGTGGGTTTGGGGGGCCTCGTTTCCTTCTCCTGTAAGGGATGTATATGGATGGCCCTGAGACCTCCGTCAGGATGTTCCCATCAGGCCCCACACTCAGTTGGTTCCTCTCACACCCATTCTGCTCACATGGAGAAGGCTGTGGGATAAGCCATTTGTCTCTCGGGCAAGTTCCAGAAGGAGCAGAGCCCCCGGTTGGCAAGCAGGATGGTGGCGCCCTTGCAGAACACTCAGGAATGACCAGGAACGCTTCCTATCTGTGCCAGGGCGCGCGTGGTCCACGCCGAGCGGCCGAGACGCCTCGGCTGCGCCTTCAGGATGACGGAGTGGGAGACAGCTGCACCTGCAGTAGCAGAGACCCCCGACATCAAGCTCTTCGGGAAGTGGAGCACCGATGATGTGCAGATCCATGGCATTTCCCTGCAGGATTACATCGCAGTGAAGGAGAAGTATGCCAAATACCTGCCCCACGGTGCAGGGCGCTACACGGCCACGTGCTTCCACAAGGCGCAGTGCCTCACCAACTCCATGATGATGCACGGCCGCAACAATGGCAAGAAGCTCATGACTGTGCGCATCATCGAGCACGCCCTTGAGATCATCCATCTGCTCACAGGCCAGAACCCCCTGCAGGTCCTGGTGAACGCCATCATCAACAGTGGCCCCCGGGAGGACTCGACCCGCACGGGGCGAGCTGGAACAGTGAGGCGGCAGGCCGTGGACGTGTCCCCGCTGCGCCGTGTGAATCAGGCCATCTGGCTGCTGTGCACAGGTGCCCGTGAGGCCACCTTCCGGAACATCAAGACCATTGCCGAGTGCCTGGCAGACGAGCTCATCAGTGCCGCCAAGGGCTCCTCCAACTCCTACACTATCAAGAAGGATGAGCTGGAACGTGTGGCCTAGTTCAACCACTGATTGCCTGACCACAGCTGCAATAAAGCTGTTTTCCCTTTGGGGTGCCCCCCCCAAAAAAAAAGAATGACCAGGAACCACCAGACATTCCATCCTCTGTGGATACCCTCTCAGGGAGTGATTTGGGAAATAAAGGAAATGTGAACAACAGCAGAGATTCAAGTCATTCCTGAGCCTCCTGCCCCCTTGTCACAAATTCAATTATGTGGTGGATATCCCGGGTATGATGCTCATACGCTATCCAAACATTTGTAAAATGGAGACATTATTTCCTTCTGAGAACAGTGTGCCCATTAAATGAGGCAGAGTAGCCTTTGGCCCACTTTTTCTTTCCTTTTAGATGCAAAGCTCACTTCTTCCAGGAAGCCTTCCTGGGATGCTGAGGTTCCAGACAACAGTGTTTATGTACCCTCAGATACACAGGTGTCCACTTCAGGTCTCACCTGCTCATATGTTGTTTGAGAAGTGTTTTTAGATTTCTCTTAGCCCTGTTTCACAAATTAAGTCATATGATCTTCGGAAGGGGACCAAGTCTTTTAAAATTTTCTCTCTCCTCTTCTTTCCTGCCTTTCCTAGTATCACATAATTTACAGCTCTGCACAGTGGCATGCTGAACATATTTTAGAAAATTTCCTATAGTCCAGACCAGCACTTGAGCTTTACACACAGCTTTAAGACACAATAAGATGAACCACTATTTTATGTACCACTGAGAAGGAAAAAATGGTGCCAATTAAACCATGTAATTAAATCGTTAGCAGTGCCCTGATTTCAGCAATGCTATAACGTGCATCTTAGACACCAATAATGGGTGTTCCCCTGCCTCTGAGAATTGGCACCTGCTGTGTTTTCAGGTCATGGTTTGGAGTGGGATGGTCCACAGGGGCAGCAGAGGAAGCCCCATCCTTACATACACACTGCCTTGATAGGCTGAGGGTCACTCGGGCACTGGCACGTTTAGCAGATGGAGAAAGTATCAGATCTTGAGACATTCGAGAAAAAGGTCAGCTCTGATACCTAAACCATGAGTGGAACCTGGGAAGACCAGTGGACCCATGTGAGTGGCGAAAGCTTGAGCACATCCCACTCCTGAGATGCAGAGCTCTTGGCGGTCTATGATTGCAGGGGGAGGAGGTGAGGCGGGAAGGAAAAGCCAGCTCCGTCACCCCTGGAGTAGACAACGGCAGGAAATGCAACGGGGCTGTGGCCCGGGGAGTCAGCCAGGACCTGGGGAGCCAGGGAGCCCAGCAAGTTATCAAAGCAGAGAGAGAAATAGGGGAGAGATACACGAAAGACTGTACCTGGTGCCTATTGCATGAGAGGCAAAAGGACAGCGAGAAGTCAGAAAGGAGCCCAGCGTTGAGAGAATGGGGAGGTGGTGGTCCCATCGACAGAGACAGGAGAATGAGGGAGGAAGCCAGTGTGACCAGAGACAGGAACTGGGGGTGGGGAAGTGGGCCTGCTCTGGCTTGTGCTGAGTTTAAGATGATGCGGGTCAGCCAGCAGGAAAGGCCAGAAATGAAGAGTGGAGGCTGTGAGGGCAAGAGCTCTCTGAAAGGGGGTTGGGGGGTGAAGGCCAGTCTGAGTGTGGGAGGGGCAGGAAGAAAAGACTAGAAAGAAGTGGCCTGAGATTAAGGAAGCCCAGGTGTGGCAGGGGATGCTCTGGGAAGCAGGATGGTCACTGGTTGAGACCCTCAGAAAGGTCCCTAACAATGAGGGCTCAGGAAAGAGCCTTGGTTTGGTGAGGAGGTAATGGTGACCTCTGAATTAGAGGTTGGGAAAAAAGCTTGCAAAAAATTAAGGAAGAGGGCTTCCCTGGTGGCGAAGTGGCTAAGAATCCACCTGCCAATGCAGGGGACACAGGTTTGAGCCCTGGTTAGGGAAGATCCCACATGCTGTGGAGCAACTAAGCCCGTGCGCCACAACTACTGAGCCTGCACTCTAGAGCCCACAAGCCACAACTACTGAAGCCCATGTGCCTAGAGCCTGTGCTCCACAACAAGAGAAGCCACTGCAATGAGAAGCCTACGCACCACAACAAAGAGTACACCGCAACTAGAGAAAGCCCATGCGTAGCAATGAAGACCCAACACGGCCAAAAATAAAAATTAAAAAAAAAAAAAAGAATTAAGGAAGAAATGGGGGCAGTAAGCGTAGCCTGCTGACTCTGGAAGCCTGGCTGGGAAAAATCACAAAATAAATAGGATGGTGGGCAGAAGGGACAAGAGACCTTTCTAAGATGGACCAGGCCTGCTTAGATGATGTTTATATCAGATCATCCTAGCTGCTGGATGAAACTTGAGGGAGCAGTGGCGCCAGAGAGGGAGGGGGCAGCTTTGACAACCCGGGGGCGCTGGCGGTACGTGGACAAGGGCATCGGGAGTGGGGTGGAGAGAAACGGCTGGGTTCGGTATAGGTCTGTGAAGGGTGAGCCCACAGGATTTGCCGTTAGAGCAGATGTGGCATAAGAGGAAAAGGCAGGAGTTTGGATGATGCCATGATCTTGGCCAGAGCACCCGGAAGGATGGAACTGCCATCATCTGAGATAAGGGCAGCCGTGGGAGGAGCAGGTGGCTGGGTGGGTGGGCAGATTAGGGCATGTTAATTTTGAGATGCCCGTTAAAAATCCAGGTTGAGGTGCTGAGTGGGCAGTAAGTTACGCAAGTCTGGAGTCCAAGGGCGAGGTCTGGGCAGAGAAGTAAATGTGGAAGCTATCAGCATCCCGATGGTGATGGCCTGGGTGAGTTCACCAAGAGCTGAGTGCTAGTCAGAAAAGGGAGTGAGGGCTGAGCCCACGGGTGCTCTGATTTGGGGCACTGAAGGGGAGGAAGGGGGCCCCAGAGGCTGCTCTGGGTCCAGTAGGACGAGGACTGGTCCTTTGAGTTTCGTCACATGGAGGTCATGGCTGCCCCTTATGAGAGCAGTTTTGGGACATGGGAGGGGGTACAAGTCGTTCTTTTTTACAGCCTGTTTCTTCTTGCATGACCCTTTGTACAGTCAAGGATCTAGGTATTGACTCCAGGTGATTAAAAGCATGCAATACACTTTGAGACCGTGATTTTGAACCCTCTCAGCTTCTCCCCGTAAAACACTCCATCGCTCTAATTACACTTGGACCGTCTTCCAGTTTTCCTGCCTCTGAAAGTGTGGCACACACCGGACACCATTCTCTAATAGGGCTCTGACTCATGTAATAATTAAGTGACTGACTCACGCATAATTAAGGTGATGATAATAGGATTTTCCTGGGTTCGTTTCAGTTTCATGTACCTTTGAACTTTCCTTAAAAGGGATTCATTAAACGTACAATATGACTTAAATTTGATATCTTAATACAAGTTTTCAATTAAATGCATTCACAAATTGGAAAATATCCTTTTGTCAGACCACACGCCCTTTTAGGGATTTCAGAAGAATGTGATCACCGTAAGTATAGTGGCAAAGCAAATCAGCCCGTCAGCAAGATGAGCTGTATTGATCCCTATGTGTACTGACAGGCTGGCTTTCAAAGCTTCTAGCCCTCAGTTTTAGTAAAACTTGAACGTTTTTCAAAGTACTTTTCACATGCAGTATTTCATTAGATATTAATGACACTGAATATGTAAAGCTAAAAGCTAATATTCTCAAGTCATTAATTAACTAATTCATTCATTTACCCAGACTGCAATCTCCCATAAACTTGTTTAGTGGCCTTTCACTCCCTTAACTCTGAATCCTCAACGTCACCGAAGAAATTGCATAAGCTTGCAGACTGGTGTCATTTTTCTAAACGATAATTATTTAATATCATCAGATATTCTGTTAGCGTTCACGTTTCTGAGTGTCTCGTGAATGTCATCAATCGCTTTCCATAGTCTGTGTGCATCGCACAAGTAACGTTTACGCAATGAGACCGATGTGTCTCTTAACCTCCTTTAAATACATAGGTTTCCCCTCCATTTCTTTCTTCCCTTGCAATTTATTTGCTGAGAAAACTAGGTAGCAGCCCTCACAGAGTGCGTTCTGCGGAGTGTCCCTGTGGTATCGTTTAGCGTGTTCCCTTGCTCTCTGCATGACCTATAATACAGCTCAGTGGCTGGAGACAGAAGCTCTAGCAGATTCTGTCTCCTGGGTGGGTGTGTTCTTCCCGTCAGGAAGCACAGGTCTGACTTTTTCTCTTTGTGATGTAGCAGCCATCGAGCCTCAGTGCCATAGTCTTTGCAAAACAGTCATGCTCTATTCTATCATTTTCTTCATTTGTAGCTAAAATTCTTCTAAAAGAACAGAAAATTCCCATCTACTATTTGTTTACCCGATGGTAACACAAACAAGAGAGGTAGAATAGGAATCTCTTCCTTTATTTACTAGTGTTCAAAATAATGAGTCATTTTGAGCTCAGTGAATTGGTCCATTAACATCCTCCAATGGAGACCAATTCGTTTTTTCATTTTTCACTTTCATTATGAACTCATATTTGAGTTTAAACGGACTTGATGTGTCCCAGTCCGTCGCAGTCTTATCTTTATTGATGCTCAAAACGTTCCCTCTTTGGCCAGTGGGAGCATCTTTGTGGGATGGAACCAACCCCAGCGGGAGTTGGTTCCAGGGTCCTCTTGACAGGACCCCAGTTGGTTGGGATTGATTGGTTCCTTGCCTTCTCGTGTGACCATATCAAGCTCATCTTGTACATTTTTTACTCCTAAGACCTGGAATTAATCGTTTCTTCAAGAAGCCCTGATTCTTTTTGGTGGAAAAAGGAATCTCAAGACCACAGTTGGTCATTTATAAATTTTAGCCTCATGATCTCATAACTTAACTACCTGTTAATCCAGGACAGTTTCACCCAGTTAAGCTCATTTCCTCTAAGACAACTGTTTCAACCTTCTCCTCCCTCACACACCCCATCTCCTTCCCTCCCTACTCTCAGCAGTTTAGGCCTCAATACCTCCTAGAGAGAGTAGAGCCACGAGAAGAGAATTCCCTCATCTTCCATCACCGAAGCTTCCCCATCGTCTTCTTTCCTGCAGTGACAGGGAGGAAAACTTGAACTTACGTCCTTCTCAATAAGCTCTGCAGGACGGAAAATATACGAACTTCAAACAGCTGCAAAAATAGTGTCTTGGGGGGAAAACAGAGTTTCTACATCAATACAAGTCCCTGCTTCCCTCCATGTGCTCAGACCCCGTCCACCTTCCCTTCCCAAGGACTCTGTTCCTTCTCTTAGCCCTACTGTCCCAGGTCACCCATCTCCCCTTCTCTCCTGGATCGTTCCCTGCAGGGTACAAATGCGCTCCAGTGTCTCCCGCTGTAAAGAGGAGACCCTCCCTCCACCCCACGTCTCCCTTACCACGGCCCTTCTCAGAGGTCATGAACTTCGAACGAAGCCAGTCTGCAGGATTTGGGTGGGTGGGGGGGTTCCCAGCACGGTTCAGGGGTGTTGAAGCAAGCTGGAGCTGTCCAGCTTCGACAGGTAAGTTTTGCCTGGGCCCACCTCTCCTCCGGACCACTGCGACCACCCTTCCCTGGACTATGGCAGTAACTGGCCTGCTTCCTCACCCCACCTCCAGCATGCAGGGTGAGGCGTGTCACCCCCTCGTCCTGGCTTCTGACGGCACTTGAGTGTGGTCCCCCCTCTGCCCCTGCCGTCCTCCCACCCATGCCCCTCCTCCACCGAGGAGGCACGCCACCCTCGAGCGGTCCCCCGACCACGCCAAGCCCCAAGTCAAGGAGCCAGTGTGAACTGTCGTCCACTGTCTGCGTCCTTCTCAGCTTGCTTTCTTCAGCCTCCACGGGACCCCTCAGGAGGAGCCCACCACACTATTACCCTCCCTAGCAGGTGTCCCTATTCTTTCCCTCGGTAGCAGGGATTCACGTCTGAATCCTTCACACATCTGTGCTTTACTTGGTTACTGTCACTCCGACAGAATCCTGTAGGAGTTAAACGCCAGGACCCGGCAGCCTGACGGCCTGGGTTTGAATCCTGGAGCCACGCTTTCCACGCTGGGCGACCTTGAGCAATTTAATACGTAACTTGCTGCCTCAGATTCCTCACGTTTTATATGTGAGACTGAAGGACACTGTGGGCATTAAGATACATGTAAAGGGCGCGGGGCAGCGGCTGCCCCGCGGCGGGACTACGCTGGCGTTAGTCACCACCCCGCGTCTCCCACTGTCCCGCAGGCTTCAGGGCCACGTCTGTAGAGTTACTGTTGGACGTCCAGCACCTGGCATCCTGGAGTCCTTGTTGAGTGAGGGAATGAAGGACACGTGGACACCTGTGTGGAGCCGGCCGGGAAACTGAGCCTCTTACGCAGACGCTGGGCCAACGGCAGCTCGGGTGATACAGGCCTTCCCTTTCGTTCCCAGAGGCTAGAACTGAAATACACAAGAGAAAGACAGAGCAGCCAGTCATGGGAGGAGTGGGAGGTTGGTCTGTGTTCTCTGTGGTCGGCAGCCCCCCGCCCAGGAGAACAGGGCTGCCCAGCTGTGAGGCCCTTTCTAGCTCTCTGGTGTCACCATCACAGAAACAGCTGTGTGTTGGCCGCTGTCCATCCTGCCGGGGTTGGGAAGCCCCGCGGTGCAGGTGAGGTCTGCAGTCACCTGGCTCAGCTCCCCGGGGAAGCTTGCCTAGCTCTGCTGGCCTGGGCTGCGTGGCGGGTGTTGGGTACCATTAATAGGGGGGTGGCCTCGAAGTTCATTTTATTAAGGAATTTTCTTTTGTAAACAAGGAGCATGAGGCACCGATCTGTGTATCTACACACACACACACACGACTGGACTTACGACCTCAGGTCGGGATACCTGGGTCCAGGCTCTCATCAGCTTTCCTCACAACCCAAGACCATGACCTCTTGGAGGGCTGCACCCGAGCCTCCCAGGCACCAACTGAACGCCCAGCAGAGTGTGCCCAGCAGCTGGGCCACCCCGCAGACGTGGTGAGCTCAGCAGCTCCAGCAGCCGCAGTGATGCAGGGTCTCGCGTGTGTCTGTGTGGCGCCTGCCCTTCCTCCTGGTCTCCTACTGAAAGCCAGCGACCCCTGATGTTAGATGGGTGGATACAAAGATGGTTCGTGGGGGCACCTGTGGCCCTGGGGGTCAGGGAGCTTTATTCACTCCTGTGGCCAAGACCACGCTCCACACACAGGTGTGCCAGCTGCCAGCCGGGCCTTGGGCCGCACCCAGCGCCCCAACTGTAAAAACAACCCAAGGCACACCTGTCACAGGTCGGGGGCGGGGCCTTTCCCATGCCAAGAACAGTCAGGGCCTGCTGGTCCGTTGTTCAGTTCAATTCCACACTCAGGGAGAACCTACCAGGGGTGGGATGATTGCTCAGACTAATGAATAATCTGGCTGTCCGGCCACCTAAAGCAGCTCTGACGGCGAAGCTCTGTCCCCCGCACGCCCCAGCCCTGCACAAGAGCTGGGCCAATAGATGAGCGGGGGCGGGGGGCGGGGGCATGGCTGCCAAGCCCCTCCTCCCCAGCGTTCCTGCACGAGAGGAAGAGCAGGCCTCCCGAATGGGCTCCCACTTCAGGATGGGGAGGCCTGTTTCCCCTTCTATCCTGGACTCTTCTCCACAAATACCCCTTTGCTGAGTGGGTTACTACAGGGGTCCCCAACCCCCGGGGCAGCAGACCGGTAGCGGTCCTAACGCTCGCCCCCCATCGCTCGCATTACCACCTGGACCATCCCACCCCCCGCCATCTGTGGAAAAACTGTCTTCCACGAAACCGGCCCCTGGTGCCAAAAAGGTTGGGGACCACTGGTACAAGACCCATCGATGGAGAAAATGCCAAGTGTTTAATAGTAAGATCTGTACATTGTCACTCCAGAGAGCGGAGAGAAAAGTTACAGAGGGGTGAGTTTTGGTTCCACATCCAGAAGACCTTTAAAGCAACTAGATGTGTGTAATAGTTTTGTCTTTTCTGTGTGTGTTTTTTTAAAAAGGCTGCCTGTGTAAATGTAAGCTCCCCATCCTTGGAGGGATGCAGGCAGAGGCTGGATACTGAACCCATCCTGTGGAAGTGTGAGAAAGGAGATACTTTCTTTACGTTTCTATTTTTCTGTATATTTGAAAACTTTCAAAATATAAATTTTTAATGGAATTAAAAATATAATAAAATATAACTTTTAAATAAAATACAAATTTTACAAATAAAATATACATCTAAAATAAACTGTTCTTTCAACTTTTCTGAATGCTTAAAAATTATCAAAATACAAATTAAAAAAAATTTGCTCTTAAATTTTGCTTTTTTATATAGTTTTAAAAATTAAAGTAAATTACTACATGGTGATTCCCTTTTGAATAAAATTAACTTAGTTAAATCTCTTAGTAACAACATATTATAGCCAGTGTATCATAGGTACTTAGGAATGCTTTGGCTGGAAGTAAGAGAAAACTCAACTATAAAAGTCTTAAATAAACAAGAAGTCTCAAGGTAGGTCATCTAGAGCTGGGGTAGCAGCTCAGCAATGTCATCAAAGATCAAGGCAAGGTCCTTCTTTCTCTTCCATCATTCTTAACGTGTTGCCCTGTTGTCTCACAACCACAAAATGGTTGCTTCAGCTCCAGGCATTACACCAATATTCAAGGTAGAAAGAAGAGAGGAATCTAGGTCAGCTGCATGTGTCCCTTTTATTGAAAAAAACAAAAAACGGCAAAAGCTTCTCCAGACACCCTGAACAAATTTCCACTTAAGACTCATTGGTCCGAGCTGTGTCACATGAACCCCATTAGCTACAATAGAGACTTTTCCAGTCTCTTCAGTTGAAATGGACAAGACAGAAAGGGGTTGGGAAGGAACAGGTTTGGGGTTGGATGACCAGCAATGTCTGCCATGGTCTAGCACAGCCAGCATCTGATTGTCTTGTTGTTTTAGCACGAGGCTTAATGCTGCCCAGAAAGTTATAAATTATTTTAATTTTTCCTTATGTCATGTATCTCCTCCCAAGGCAATCATGGTGAAATAGAAAGGACAGGAAAGTGACTTGCTCACTGAATACTGAAGTCCCGATAGGACTTGCTATTAGATACCAGGTCTCCAAACTTCTCACCCACAGTTTTTTCTGTTGGCTACACTGCCTCTGACTCTCTAATTTCATATTTTATCTATTTGAGTGAACTTGTTTTTCCACTAGGCTGCTGACCAATTTAGCAGGCTTAGGTGGTTTTCCTCGTCTGCTGAGAAACGCACAGATCACCGGTATTTTCAGCATAGCTCTGGAGCCTGGAGGCCAACTGGTCGCTGTCCCCATGGACAGATTTCCACAGGGAGTGTAGAAGAAAAAGGGGGAGTCACATAAAAAGCTGACAGCAACCGAAAAAATACCACAGCATTTTTTGCAGATCAAGCTATGTGACTATTTCAACCACAAAAGTGAACACGAATCTACGTAAGACACGACAAAAAACGGTAACTAAAAATGGACCTGCCACGGTTTAGTGAGCACAATAAAAAGAATAAAGGAGCTGTCACCTCAGGTCACCTGGCTCATCCCCATCTTAGGAGTCCTTACTTCTGTGGCTTCCTGGTGAATTGAAATCTTTCTGTGAGGCACCATCTGTCTTTGATCCTCTTCTTTTCCATGAGGTTAGCTCTGCATTTTTTTAGTGCCAGAGGAAATGTCTTTGTAGTTAAGTTTCCCCACCGCTATTTTATTGAGATAGAATTGACATATAACATTATATGACTTTAAGATTAGAAGAGGTATTCTGCTTGATTCTCCATGAGGACATGGCTCTTGTACTACGAAAATGTCCCAGTGTTTGTGTTTTTAGGCGTATTTGTGATGTGTGGGCAGAAGGCTCCGAAGTCACCTCCAAGGGAGCAGAGGGTCTTCAGTCACAGTGGCTATTTTCAGCTGGACTTGCCTGCTGCCTCCTGATGCCCTGCGGACCCCCAGGGGCCTGCACGTAGTTATTGAGACAATAATATTGACTGGACAGCCAGACTTTTTTCAGTCTCTTTCTATCCAGAAGTTTGCTCACAGTTAGTCTAATAAGCTTTCTCTGCCTCTCAGTGCCAGGACTCGCCGGGAAGTAGTGAGGATATATTTATAACTTCCTCTCCCCTCTCTTTTCATTCTCTCTGCCACAACTTCTCCTGCCCATTCCAAAACGCTTTATACAAAAATCTAAAACTCCACACTGAACCAAATAGGGCAGTCAGCTGTGAGAGGAAGGACTTCCTCTCCTCTCTCCTCAAGGCTCGGTGACTTTCCATTTCTCCCCTCCTTTGGCCAAAGGGTGACAGTAGGTCTTTGCTCTGCCATCACTTACCACGGTGGTTCTGAGTTTCAAGAGCCCCTGAGGACTTTGCACGACGATGGCTCGGATTAAAATCCCGTGTCCCGCTCAGACAGCTGACCTGGGTGATCAGCCTGAACCTCGACGGCTAAGTGGAAACTACCTCCCGTCCACTTGTGAAACTACTCATCCCTCCCTCTTCAGGACATTCCTTCATTTCCTGTATTATAAGAAAAACGAAAGAGAAGGAGAAGCAATTACAAGAAAAAGAACAGGACTCGGCTGATGAAATGTGAGATGAGATTCTGTTTAGGTGAGGAAATTGATTTTGTCTTCAAAGTGAGTCACCTAGACCTTTAAGAATCTGATGAGAGGTGCAAATCCTTTTCCCCAGAAAAAATGTAAAATACACACATAATATGACTACAATTGCATGCGATTCATTGACACACGCACCCCAGTAACATATGGACCAAAGGTTAAGAATTCCTCTTTTGGAAGCAAGTTAGAAGAAGCTGCTATCAAAAGTATCTCTTAAAAGTTCTCATCACAAGAAAAATAAAAAACAAATTGGTAACTATGTGAGGTGATGGATGTTAGCTAAACGTACTTTGGTGATGGTTTCACAATATACACATTTATCAATCATTCTGCTGTACACCTTAAACTCATACGATGTTATGTGTCAATTATATCTCAATATAACTGGGGGAAAAAGCACCTCTACAGGTGGTTGGGAAGTAAATCTTAACCACGAAGGCATTTCCTCTGGCGCCTGAAAAAGGCAAAGCTAACCTCATGTAATAGAAGAGGGTCAAAGACAGATGGTGCCTCACAGAAAAATTTCAGTTCACCAGGGTCAAGTCTCCTGTTGTAGACCAATACCTATAGTTTATGCTAATTTGTTTTCCATTCTGTTTAGATTTGTGGCAAGGGAAGTAGAAATCCTTCTGAATTACGATGGATTGATCCGTCTGGAAGTGATTTAAACACATCAACCAAAGAACTCAATCTCAAAACAATGGTCTGTTTCCTTTTGCAGTTTTGCTTGGTTTTGCTTCCTCTGGCTCCTCATTTTCCGGTGGACTGATAGTTTTCCAAATGGTACGTTTTCAAAAACTCCTGCTTCATTAAACCAACATATTTGTAGACACGTGTCTAGGGTCAGGGTGGACGCATACTCCGGCTCAATAAGGAGGGATTATCTCAGGCAGGACAGGCTGGTGTAGTTCATGCTGCACAAAAAACAGCTCCAGACCTCAGTGGCTCCACGTGGAGGAGTCTCCTCCTTGCTCGTGCAAATCCTGCTGTGGGTCCCAGCCGCCCTCCAGGCCACCTCTCCTCTGTGTGCTTCAACTTTTCCTCCCCCTCATGTCAACACTTACTCCCGCTGTCATCGCGTGACGGAAAATAGGAGCTGAGAGAGGAGCAGTAGGAAGTGTCCTCGATGCTCCCAACTACGTTTCTGTCGCTCAAGCAAGTCACACAGTGATGCCTAATTCTACGGAGATGGGGAAGCGTGATCCCTCAGCGGGCGCAGAGGAAGATGAGAACAAAATGATGATGAAGGTGTAACGTGCAGGGACCGCTAGAACATGGCTGAAAATTAAAGTACGTTTTGAGGAACGTGTGCTGAGATGTTCTCCGTGGATGGGGAACTACCCTCACCTCAGACTTTAAAAATAAATGACAGGCTTTCCACTTCCAGCCTTGATGAAGTAACAGAGGGCAGGTTACCTCTCCTTAAATAGAGAAAAACAGAATATATGAAAAATGGGTTCAGACTTTAGACAACAGGCATCACGGGACTCTGACCACTGAGAGAAGAGAAATAGGTGAGCCCCGTTATGGCCCCAAATTCTGCCTGAATGCAGAGTCTAGGCTCAGTACAGGGAGGGGGAAACCACATAGAGTTCTGTGGTCTCACTGAGTTGAAGAGACAGATCGGAGTTCTGGGAGAGGAAGGCTGCTAGGATTAGACGGGCGGAGTTCAGGAGAGAAGGGAGCTACAGAGAAAGACTGTGTTCTGGAGAGCTGCAGAACGGCTGCAGCTGTTAGCTGTCTCCAGCCCCTAGAGACAAGGCTCTCGCTGAACGTTGCCCCACGCGCCCCTGTGAGGACACCACGTGAGAACAGTGATGCAACCAGCAGAAATCAATGGGCCAAACGATTCCCAGGACTCACACGGGGCTGGGAATAGGTCAGAGAGGCAGCAGCTGCAGTGGGACGACATCCTGCCTCAGGCATCTGGCAGGGTCCTCAGAAAGGCACCCCCTCAGCAGGGGCTCACGCGCGTCCTCCACGACCAGTCTCCCGTCTGGACTGGAGGGAGCGTCAAAAACGCAAGTCCACTCAGAGCTCCGGTTACTGCAGAAGCAAGGCTGGGGTGGTCAGCCCGGAGCCGGGCCATGTGTCGTCCCTCTGCTCACAGCCTTTCGGTTCTGTGCGTCCAGCCTGCTCTGCCTGCCTGCGGCCTCTCTGCTTGCTGTCCCTTGGCCTGACCGAGGTCCTCGAGGGCTAAGGCACAGCATCTCCTCGAGGTCCAGGTGAATCAGTAATCACAGCAGCCAACGTTATTAAACGAAGGAGTGAACTGAATGCAGCCTGAGATGTTTCTGTATCTGCGTGGGAAGGAGCTGGGGAGCAGGTTGACCTGGACCAAGGGGACATCCTACGTGCAACTCCAGGGGCAGCCCTGAGTCCAGACTTTCCGTTATTAACTGCGCCCCTTCCCCTCTTCACTTGAGAATGAGCTACATCTGATGGCTAAAAAGCAAAATAGAAAGTCACTATTAGCCAAAAACGTATGGGTGCCACTCGGAGAACAGAATCGATTTAAAGAACAATCCACATTAGGCAGCAGGAGTGAGAAGCGGTGAGCTGACCGCTCGGCCGGCAGGAGGGATGGGCCCTGCCCCCAGCCGCGGGCTCGATTTCAACAAGGCCGCAGGCCTCACTCCAGGCCTGTCACATGCCTCACGTTAGCTTTCCAGCCAAAGTGCATCACATGATATTGGATTTAATGTTCAAATAATAAGCTCACAGTGTCTCCAAGATTCTCTGAGAGACAGTGCTGCTTAGAAGGAAGCTGCATGCCGAAGCACCAGCAATAACTTTTAAAGCCTTGGAGACAACCAGTCTCCTCTCTCGTAGCCAAACTAACGCCCACACTAGGAAACAGAAAGATTACAGAACTCCCTCATTAGTTTAGAGGCTCATCATTTCATGAAGGCTCAGGGTTTGTCGAGGCAAAGGGCGCGAGTGAGTGCTGACTGATGCTCGGAACTCAGAACGTGCTTGGCAGGTATGGGGCAGAGGGGGGTCACTCCTGCACTTCAATGGACCCATGTGTGACGACAGTGACAATGACCATTACAGAAGACAGAATCGACATCTGCACCTCCCCTCACCAACTGCTGTGGAGTCGATTCGTGCTGGCTGACCACTTTGAGATCAAGAAGGTTTGTAGGAAAAAAAGAGGGTAATCCGACACTCACCCTGGATCGCATCTGCTCATGAGCTCACCTCTGTCTCCTGCCAGGTGAGATGTGCCTAGAGCAGCAGGTGGAAGTTGGGGCCAGGTCCTGCTTTTGAATTGGCAGGGTTGATGAGTGATGAAGTTTGGGACACACGCTGCTCTGCCCTTAAACTCACTGGGACTGGGTCCCAAAGGGTCACTCGGGAGCCAGTCCAGGGGTGGCTGACCCCACTGAAGCCACGGGGTTATGGGCCCACGCCCACACCCTGCCCTCGTGTGGGCGACTCAAGAAGGGCCCAGGGCTGGGAAGGGCTCTGGGACACATCTGTTCTTAGCCCAGCCACTCCGTGGCTGAGGGGACTAGGGTCCAAGAGAGCTCACATGACTTGTTCAAGGTGACAGATGTGTCAGACACAGCCCAGGGATCCGACTCATAATTCAGACCTCTTTCCGTTACCAAGGGTTTCCTTCACCAGGAGGAAGGTCTTCAGATTTTCGATGATTCCCACCTCGCAAGGTTGAACTAGCAGATGAACTGAGGTCTGCACATACAGCGAGAATCAGCCCATTTCTAATGGGTGGTGCTAATACTGCCCAGGAAACAGATGGTTTAGGAAACTAGATCATTCTAACAGCTTACAAAAAAAATTTTTTTAGTAATGTCAAATAAATTTTTATTCATTTTCCCAGTTTTATAGAAAAATAATTGACCCACATCACTATAAGTTTGAAGTGTACAGCCTGATTTACACATATTATGAAATGATTATAATAGGTTCAGCTGACATCCATCATCTCATATGGACATGATAAAAAGAAAAGAAAAAAGGAAAAAAACTTTCTCCTTGTGATGAGAACTCTCTGGATCTACTCTCTTTGACAGCCTTCTGGTATATCATGCAGCAGTGTTAGCTAGAGCCACCATGTGGTTCACTACATTGTTTTGATTTATAATACAAGATCATCGTTAAAAAACTCAGAAAAATGTAATCTTATATAAAGATCACTCATCGTCTTACCCCCAAAGAACCACTGGAGAAGCTCAGTCTCAGCCCATGTGCTGCTTCCTGGTTCAGGTTTTGCATTCTCGGCCTTAAAGCCTCTCTGGGCACGCTCTATTCCAGCACTACCCTGGGCACTCCTAGATTTTATTGATAATAGGTTTTTATCCTCATCCACATGCATTTGTTGAGTGCCATCTCTGTGTCCTGAAAACACCTATCGGTCCCAAGGCAAATCACAGTTGTGTCTGCTTTAAAGCAGCGTTTCTCAGTTTGCGTACCGTTGACACTTTGGGTGGATAATTTTTCATGGGGGCTGTTCTGTGCATTGGAGGGTGTTCAGCAGTCACTCTGGCTTCTACCCACCAGATGACAGTAAGTCCTCAGTAAATGTCCCCAGGAACTGCCAATGTCTCCTGAGGGCAATGTTACCTATGACTGAGAACCGATGCTCTCAGGACAAGTGGCAGGGCTATGTGTTCCCTCTGGGCCCAGGCATCTGACCGTGGGCGGCCGCCATGTCCATGCTCACCACCACATGCCCCGACACTGTTTTATACCCAGAGAAGTGCAGGACTCTGGCTTTCTGGTGAACCAACATCATTTTCAGTTATGTCAGTGGCTTTTCTCTGGAATTGATGACTCACCACCAACCCCACCTCCTGGGCCTCCCCAACTTTGCTCCAGGCACCCCCTCTACAGGGCAGCTCCCAGACATGAGCCAGGTGAGAAGCCCTCAACCATTAAAAAAATCCCAAAACCGAAAACACCAGTGCTTCAAACTTAAAAGCAGTTGGCCGTGCATGGCCCAGGTTCCTGGCTCATGGTACACACATTTCTCTCTCTCTCCCCCTCAAAGAGTTCTGAAAATCCTACAAACTGATTGCTTAATTGAACTTTATCACTTTTTTTTTTGGCTTAAGATACGGATGTGTATTCCCACCTAAAGACCTTTGAACTTACTCTTGACTCAGAAGCTAAAAAATCTCCACAGAGGTTAATGGCCTTCGGACAACCTCGCCCGCTGTTGGCCTTTGAATTGTCAACAGCATTCACACAACATGGGTACAGTTAAAATACTGTGTTATATATACGAAAGCTATATAAGAGGGCAGATCTTAAAACTTCTCACCTCACACATGCACGAGTATAACTGTGAGGTGATCGATGTGTTCACTAACCTTACTAAGCTTGGCAATCATTTGCAGATATACACACATATCAAATCATGACATTGTACACCTTAAGCTCACACAAGGTTATATGTCAATTATAGCTCAATAAAGCTGGGGAAAAAATCTCCTTCTGCTTTGCTAAAGCTTTAGTTTGTTCCCAACTGCACCAATTTACATTCCCACCAACAGCGGAGGAGGGTTCCCTTTTCTCCATACCTTCTCCAGCATTTGTTATTTGTAGACTTGTTAATGATGGCCATTTTGACCAGTGTGAGGTGATACCTCATTGTAGTTCTCATTTGCATTTCTCTAATAATTAGCAATGATGAACATCTTTTCATGTGCCTCTTGGCCCTCTACATGTCTTCTTTGGAGAAATGTCTGTTTAGGTCTTTTGCCCATTTTTTGATTGGGTTTCTTATTCTTTGTTTTTAAAAATGTTTTACATTGGTGCAGCCACTATGGAAAACAGTATGGAGGTTCCTCAAAAAGCTAAAACTAGAGTTGCCATATGACCCAGCAATCCCACTCCTGGGCATATATCTGGACAAAACTATAATTCAAAAAGATACATGCACCCCTATGTTCATAGCAGCACTATTCACAATAGCTGAGACATGGAAACAACCTAAATGTCCACAGACAGATGAACGGATAAAGAAGATGTGGTTTATATATACAATGGAATACTACTCAGCCATAAAAAAGAATGAAATAATGCCATTTGCAGCAACATGGATGGACCTGGAGATGATCATACTAAGTGAAGTCAGAAAAACAAATACCATATGATATCATTTATATGTGGAATCTAAAATACGACACAAATGAATTTATCTATAAAACAGAAACAGACTCACATAGAGAACAGACGTGTGGTTGCCAAGGGGGAGATGGGTGCGGGAGGGATGGACTGGGGGTTTGGGGTTAGCAGATGCAAACTACTGTATATAAAATATATAGACAACAAGGTCCTACTGTACAGCACAGGGAACTATATTCAATATCCTGTGATAAACCATAATGGAAAAGAATATGAAAAAGAATGTATATATGTATAACTGAATCACTTTGCTGTACAGCAGAAATTAACACATTGTAAATCAACTATACTTCAATAAATTTAAAAAAAAAGTTTTCCTACAGAAGTAACTGCTGGGTCTGGGATTTGATTTTGTTCTATTTACAAGCAAATTAGTTAGTCTGTTGCTGTTTCATGGATGCCCGCAGAAGAATGAAACCCCTGAGTGAGAGACAATGGGTAATTCAATTTCCAGCGGCACAGCCGGCCGGGGAGCTTCAGCTGACAGGCTGGTTCTCCCCTTCCTGCCTTGCAAGTCCATCAGGGGCAACTAGGGGGCGCCTGAGGGACGCCTTCTTGTGGAAAGGAACCTGGAGCTTGGGAAACCCGCATTTTATAGCAAGCAGTAGGAACACCTGCTCTTCTTCCTAGAAGACCTTTACCTCATCCACCAAGGCTGTTTGCTGCCAACAGTGCTGACCATCAGGCTAGGTGAAAAGCAGTGAGGACTCTGCATTCTTGGCATAGCTGGCAAAGCCAGCTGGAGAGCAAGAGGACCTTGGGAAAGGAACTCAAATTCTTCTTACTTTCTTGGAGAAAAGGATTTTAAATCAAACAGGCTGAAAAAAATTAAGAAACACACATAGGAAAAAAGTACCTTCCTCCCTCATTATTGTCATTAGTTCCACTCAGCAATTACTCAGCCATAAACATAGTCACTCGAGTGCTTTTACTACTTTAAACAATGGACATTCATAGTTTGGATTCCCAACCTTTAAGACAGGATCTCTTGAGTCCCTCCACTGCGGATGTGGACAGGAGTGTGGGGAAAGGCAGAGTCTCCCGGGCACAGTCTTTCCACTCCTGCGTGGCCACAAGAGAGCGAGCCTGGAACATCGCCATACATGGAGATAAAGAGCCCTCAGAGCCTGGGCAAGCCTCTTTACTCAGGAATGTCTTACCCTGTTCCGGGCTGGACGTGTGCTTCTTTGTTCTGCTCAATCGCCTGGCCAGTCCCACTGCTCCAGCTGTTCCCAGTGAGGAGGGTTGGAGTCCGTCACCTGCTGCAGTAGAGGGGTGGGTACAGACCATCTCCCGCTGGTCATGGGGACCAACGCTCATCACTGAGGCTGGTCTTACTCTGTCTCTTCTTTACATTCCATCCAGAGCCTGTGTGAGTTGTGTGTTTCTTGGTGACCTCAACACCTGCAAACCTTACAGGGGGTTGACGTCCTGGACCTGGTGTTTCTGGGGATGGGCAACCAGTGTCACACGATCGACAAGTGGACTGACCTTTTCCTCCACCATGCCTTTACCTCTCCTCTCCAGACATTTATCTACTAGTTTTACATTGTCAAGATTTATAAAAATTATAAATTATTCTATAGTTAAAGCTCTTCTGTGATAGCTAAAGGCCCTGAAGGCTCAAGTGACACGAGGAAGTGGCCGAATGCCGCGGCCCCCACTCCCGCAACACTGCCTTCTCCTCCCAGCCCGCACCTAAGGCCTCACGGGGAGCTCCCCGCGATGAGCGGCCGAGGAAGAGAAGACAGGCCTGGGCTCTGCCCGATGTGCGGACACCGCCCCCCCAGTGGACAGCTGCAGAGCCACAGCCCCTCCCTGGACACCCCTGAAGGACAAGGTGACGGAATTTACACCACAGAATTAAGATATGGAGTATCAAGAGAAGTAAACCTCACGTAAAGAATGAATACACACACCCCGTAGGTGCTGTGTCTCTAGAGAACCCTAACACACTGGGCAGCAGTAAGCAGTGTTCTTACTGCTCTCCAGGTGACTGTGACATGCTTCCCAGGTTGATAACTCTGATTTAAGGAAGTAGCATTATTAATTCATGTCAAGAGCAATAAGTTTTAGGGCAAAACTCATTGCCTGCACTCTTTTCAGCAGCCGGCAACAAGAAACAATTATCAAAAAAAAAAAAAAAAAAACCACACGAAAACACCAAAAAGTGTTTTGAAAAAGTGCTTGAGAATTTACTGTACAGTTTTTTAACAATTTATTTATATGTTGGCTTCTACACGCTCTTACATTTGTGTAAAACATTTATACATATTCTTTACAATTTGTACATACATTAAACGGCTGTAACATAAACACTGTTCTATGAGATTTTATAAAAGAAAAATCAAGTAGGGAAAATTTCTTATAAAACATTAACAAAAACCCGTGATATTGAAGAGCAAGAAGTTCTCATATTCCTGTTCGTTTGTTTTCCTCTGGTATTTATTTTTTGGTTTCACTTTATTTGTGCTGGCCCAAAATTTCCATTTTCTATCATGTAACTATCAGGTCAGAAGAGTGAAAGCAGGTGGAGAGGATGCAGTAAGGCAGCTGTGCAGGACGCCGACATCTGCAGGAGTGAGACCGTGTCCGCGAGTGTCCAGAGTTAAAGCTGACGCTTTGCAAAGATCCTGTTTGGCTTTATGCCATTCAGGGAAGTATTAGTGATCAGGAAAATTCTGTCTGAAGTTTAGGGTACAGTCGGGAATAACATCGCTCTGTGCTTTTTCTCAAACGTAAAAGCTCGGGATGGCCTCACATCATGCGGGCTGCCACCCTCCTCAGCCCCTAAACTCCTTCCATTTGGGGGGCCGGGAGAGGTTTGCTAACCTGTGCTTTATCTTTTCAGATAATTCCCACTGGCACGCTAGTCTAAATCAGATCAAGCGGCAAATCTCGCTTTCCCTGGCATGTTTCACGAGGTCTCACCGAACACCTCGAGACTTAAAAATGAGTGGAAAGCTCGGGAGGTACGTCTGCCCACAGGGCCGGCCCTCCCGGGTGCAGGGTCAGCACGGCCGCTCCTTCCCCGGGAGCAGAGGCAGAGGGCGTCCCCAGCTTTCTCGGTGAATTCTTCCAGCCTTACCGGGGCTCGGGAAGAAGCCTGAGGAGGGAGGCGCTCCTCCCAGCAGACGGCACTTTAGGGTAGTGGGCGCAGGGGCTCTGATCCCGGGGTTCGGCCAAGCTTTGTCCTCTGAAGGGACACGTGCGTCACGGGCACATGAGGGGCCGCAGCCCCGGGAGCCCCTCTTTGCTTTCTCTCTCCAGAAAATGTAAGCACTTGAGTCATAAATATCTCAGTGAAAGGCATGTAGATCTTCCTAAATAGACAGGAATCCCAAAGGGCTGAAAAGAGTTATAAAAATATACAAACATATATATTTTTTACTCTGGCATATTTCCTATTTTTAAGAAAGCAATTAGTAATTATCTGACATTGGGTAAGAACTGGAAGGTCGTGGGTGACTCATCGATTACATTTTTCTGTAAAATATCCTTGGGGAAACCCCTAATTTTCCATTCAAAATTCTGACAAACTTTAAGTACTTTCCAAAAATAGACAATTTCCTTCCATTGGTTTAAATAATGGATGTGGAAGTGAACAAAAGACTATCCCTAAAGCACTGATGCCTTTAGGCGCTTAAAGGAAATGCAGTTTTTTCCAACTCTGTTTCTTTTTGGTTTTCTTTCTTTCTTTTTGGATGATGGAGGGAGAAAATTAAACTGCGTCGCCCCGAGTCAGAAGGAAGCACTTCGGCGTTTCTTCACGCTCGTTCTGTTCTACATCACCGGGAAGCGAGCGAGGGCCTGCCTCAGCTTTTCCGCAATCTGGTGAAAAACAGAACAACTGTGAGACATCCCCCACCGTGACTTCACGGCACTCTATCATTTCCACGTCTTCTGAGTTAAACATGGCAAAAGTTTCAAATCCTTGAACTGGTCGATGCTCCTAGTCTCTCCAGCACCAACCCAGCCTCCGGGCAGTGGAGAGGCCTTCCTAAACCCCGGTCGCGGTGGTGCCCGGCTTGCAGGAAGCCCCGCTCCTTCCTTCCCACAGCGCAGCTGCTGCCACGCTGTGCAGCATCGTTCCTAGACCATCCGCCTGTCCTCCAGGGATCCGGGGGATCCGGTCTCCGTGCTGGCCCAGACTCCCCTGCCCTCGCAGACACCTGTGAACTCCTGAGACTCGGCGGGCGAGCGGCTCCCCACGGGGCCCAGCTGCTGCTACACAGTGTGGAGACAGGATGCGCCTTCAGCTCGTCTCTGAAACCAACTGTTTCCAACACGCAATGGACAATATGCACAGAGCACATCAGCCACAGCTCCCTTCCAAGAATGACTGTTGGAGAGACACGTGCGGCAGTGTCCGCCCAAAGATAAGATGACGCGTGCATGGATGTGGGCCTGGGGCTTGCCTATCATTATCCCTGAACATACATGAGATGACACCATGGAAACAGTGGAAAACTTAGTAAGAAACATGGCAGCCAACACACGGTCACTGTGTAAGTTACAGAACTTGTCTTCGATGTCTGAGTTTCCATTTATTCAATACATGCCAGATCTCTGTTTTCTGTACACTCTGGTAAATAACAGAATTGCTATGCTGAGGCACAAAAGTTAACATTTTCATTACTGGTTCCTGAGTGAAAATATCTATGGTTTCACCCTCCCTCTCGTTTTCGTTTTCTTTCTGAGATTCCTCTGGTACACTGCGAAAACCTCACTCACAAACAAAGCCAGTCTGTGCTGTCCTGCAATGGTGCCAGGCTCCTTCCCCAGCTGAGAGCCGGCAGGGACGGCAGGGTGACCTCATCTCATTCACAGTGTTCCCTGTGCACAGAGGGGCTGGAGGGAGGGAAAGGGACCACACAATAAGGGCTTCTTGGGGCCTCACAACCAGCATCCAATAATCTTCTTCTTAGAAAAATAAACCCCCTTTTAACCCAGTGTTACTCAAAGGAAAAGGCGGATTTGATTAAAAGAGATTGGAAAACCCCCTGCCCAATATTTAGCCACCTTTGGTTTATTAGTTAGGGTTAAAAAATACAAGCAGATTAACTTCATAGGGTCAACGTACGTGAGCAGGAACCCTGCCCTCCCCGTGTGCACAGAGGCCTGGGAGCAGGGCCGACTCACCGTCTCGTAGAACTGCACCTGCTGCTCCAGGTACAGTCGGATGACGCTGTTGTAGTCATAGATCCGGTTACTGTGGAAGTGATTCATCTCAGCTACAACCAAAACCAAGACAACAGTCAGTGCCCCCCGGACTTCAAACGGCCACAACTGGTGTCTCTGCTTGGTTATGATTAATCATCAACCGATTTAATCCGGTTGGCCCGTGACAGTTCCTGACAAAATGCTAGAAAGAGCCTAGAAAAACAATTTGAACAGTTAATGGCAAACAACGCTTTCCAGTAGATGGACAATTACTGTTGATTGGCACGTTAATAAAATCCTATAAGGCCCAATACAGATAATCACCCAAATGGCAACTCCTGTTTGAGCAGGAAACCGACTTGGTCTCACCGTCTACAGATGGCTGCAGCTCAGAACGTCAAGTCTGTTTACAGGGGACCTAGCGAGGCGCCCGCTGGCTGCCATGTCCCCTCCTGCACAGAGACTGCCCAGGCAGGTCTCCTGAGGGACTCTGAAAAGCTGGGCAGAGGAGTGAGACGTGAGCAAGGCCCTCTTCAGAGTGGAGCCTGGTGCCGCTGAGCACCAGGGCTGCCAGAACTCAGGCTCTCTCCAGGCAGAGGGTCACACGCCCATCCTTCCTGTTTGCTGAATGTACCGATTCAGCAAATGAATCCCGTCTCTAACTTTGCCTCTCAGCACCCTCACCCCATCACCAACTCTGGAGACGCCTCCTTATCAGGGCTCCTGATCGCCTACCCCCCGCACCCCGTCTTTTCCCTTACTTATACTCCACACCTACAAAGCCAACCGCCTGCATAAATTCCTACAAAAAGCTCACTGTTCTGAGTTTTATGTTGTTACAAAAGTTGTACAAAGCCTCTCGTTTATTTATTTGGATAACCCCAAACACAAGTTCAAAACCGACTGCCCCGTTCAAAACCCTTCAAAGCCCAAAGCTTCAGTCAGGCTTCCCTGTTTACTTCTGGACGCCTTTCACACATTCTTCCCTTCTCCCACACCTTCCCTAGTCCCAAAGGATGTCCTTTAGAAAAGCCCGCAAATACCCTTCATTCTCTCCCCTAGCACCTCATCTTCTTCGGGTTCCCAACATCTCAGACAGCAGGAGTCAGGTCTCTGGTCGGGCTGTCCGACTAACGTCAGCCTCCGATTTGCACACGCCCTCCCCCACTCACTAGCAAACCCTCTCCCTTGAGCAGTGCTTTTTTGTTTGTTTCATTTTTCCATCAAAACCTTTTAATGGCTTCTTAATGCCCACAGCAAGTCTAGACTCTTCCGCCTGGCTTTCGAGGCCCTCCACAATCACCAGAATTTTTCCCCTAATACTCTCCAAGTGTGTTTCATTCCCAAAGGCCAATGACCTAATCTGGTACCATTATTTTGTGTGCTTTTGTTCATACTGGAACATCCTTCCCCTTCCTCCTTTGCCCATGTATGTTCTATCCATCCACCAAAAGAGGAAAAATCCATTCACTGCTCCTATCTGCTGGAAAACACTCAAAACATTAATATTTTCTCTTTATTTACAGTCAAACTATGCCAAAAATGCTATGTTCAAACTCCCTTCACATTCTATGGTCTCGGGAGCTTACATGCTGCTGAAAGCTGAACGCTGGAATCTAATCTGGATAGGGGCTGATATTAAAGGTTATGAAAGGAATCTTCAAGGTCTCCAAGAAATAATAAAAATGTACAGGTTTAATCAAGCTGTCATTCATAGTTATGTCACGTAAATGCGTGAAAAAGTAAATAAATATTACAGTTTTTCATTAACACTGGGATCCTGCAAACAACAGGCTTATGAAGATATTTTGAATCAGTTCTTATTAATTTTTTTTTTTTTTTTTTTTTTTTGCGGTACTCGGGCCTTTCACTGCTGTGGCCTCTCCCGTTGCGGAGCACAGGCTCCGGACGCGCAGGCCCAGCGGCCATGGCTTACGGGCCCAGTTGCTCCGCAGCATGTGGGATCCTCCCAGACCGGGGTATGAACCCGTGTCCCCTGCATCGGCAGGCGGACTCTCAACCACTGCGCCACCAGGGAAGCCCAGTTCTTATTAATTTAACTGCTGTTCACATTTGAGTTTCTCTCCAGCAAGGAAGATAGAAAATTTGCTGAGGAAAAAACCTCCACTAGTTAGCCACAGACCTTTCCTTCTTACCTTGCAAAGCATAAGACATTGTCCCAACACGCTTCACCATGTTCTGTTTGTCCTGTGGGGTGATCTTACTGGTTGCAACGAGTTTATCACTTTCTTTCACTTTTTCTATTGCTCCCTGTGAAATACAAAATGCAGTGGTATCAATAAAACAAATCTAAAAAGATCAATTATTAGTTTAAAATATAACAAAGCTAACATATTCTATAATTGACTTGCTACTGAATAGGAAAATGTCCCCACAAAATAAGAACATAAGGTAAGCATCTATATGTAACTTCCTGTAAGTCACTTGGAGACAAACATGTTGCTATTCTTGCAAAATATAACTTAGCTGAAAGCTACAATTTTATGCTACCACACAGCAGAAAACTAAACAGTGCTCTCTTTCTGTAATACGTATAAGCCACTGCCATGATACGAGTAGTACATGATGGGAAAACAGGCACTAGGTTCAGGAAGTCATCCGATCCAGGTGAGTCTAGCATAGGCACTGGGGCACTGTGTCTCTGTTACAAAGTAGAATACTTCATAAGCTGGTGCCTAAGTGGGCTGATCATAAGCTTTACTGTGATTTCTGTAAGAGGCACTGAACTGATTTTAAATTAATACTTAGACGGAAACAAGTGTAAAAGTTGCCGAACATTTCCCACGCCCGTCTCAGCGCACTGCTTACTGGCACTGTCTGGAGAGTATTAGTCAGACTCCCTGCCTAGAATTCGGATGGCAGGCGCAAACTCCTACAACATGCTAACTGTTCTCAGATTTTTCCTGAGATTTTCATTTTCATTTTATTTATTTTATCCCCCTTTCCCCCCGCCGCCAGTCTTACTGCAGTATAATTGACAAATAACATTGTATTAGTTTAAGATGTACAGCATCATGAATTTGATACATATTTATAATGCAAAACGATTACTATGGTAAGTATGTTAACATCCATCACCTCACTGAGTCACAAACGTTTTTTTTCTTGTGATGAGAATTTTTAAGACCTACTTTCCCTGCAACTCCACTTCTGGGTATATATCCAAAGAAAACAAAATCACTATCTCAAAGAGATATCTTGTACTCCCATGGTCATGGCAGCATTACTCACAATAGCCAAGATATGGGAACAACCTAAGTGTCCGTTGATGAATCAGTGGATAAAGAAGATGTTCTGAGTTCTATACTAAGCTATTTGAAGTTGCATAAAGCTTACTTACCTATGCTACCCCTTCATGATATTTCAATTATAAAGCCAAATGCTAAAATGCCCACTTGCCAGGACTGTTAGGATCACAGACCAGGCCTTTGTAGAGAATCTCTTAATAAACCCAAGTATATCACAATACTCTAGAGTACTACAGTTGATAAAATACCCACAGTAATGAAGTAGTACACAGATTTTGAAAGAGAGAGAAAAATTAATAAGAATCAAAATCTGAGGACACCCCAAACCAATCTTTTATTTAGTTTTTAAAAACCTTTATGATGGGAATGATATAGTTTCCTTTTTATTAATATAAACATATAAAATTGATATTGACCATTTTGATTTTAATTGGGAGACCCTTCGTCAGGCTCGGGGACAGAACAACTTACTTCATCTGGACAGGAAAGGACCTTTGAGGACCTGCCCACCCAGCACACAGGGTCTCACTGATGAGGGAAAGTACCATTCCTGACACTGACTTGAATAACAAACACCACGATGATTATGCTTGATACCTGACCTAAGTATATCCATAAAGGAATATTTATCATACTTTAGGTTCTCTCAAAATAATCTTTTTACGGAATAAAAGAAACTAAAAAACTATCCATGTATCTAGACATGTTAGGACCTCACTATTTATAAATACTCCAAGCCGTTCCAGCTGGTTCAGAGACCAGCTCCTGACTTGGGGGCACTGAAGGGTCAGCCTCAGGCAGGTGGCGGTGAGCCTGGGTTCTGATTCACCCGGGATGTCATCTGTGAACTTCTATGATCAAGTTACCTTGTGAGCGCCAATAATGTCAGGGAAGCAGCCAAGGAAACCTTTATATTCATGATTACATTCCATCAGGAAATGGAGATCTTTCTTTGGCTGTAACAAGACACAGACTGGTTATTATTGGCGGAGGAATTCAGACAATCAAGGAAGAGAAAACTGTTATATCTGAGGACTGTATCAGCCAAATCCACCAGGCACTACATTAAGTTACGGAGTGTCAAGCATTCAGCTTAGTTTTCCTATAAGAAAATAATCCCCGAGAACTATACTCTCATCATAGGTTGTGAAGAAAATGATAAAACAGAAAATTTTTTGGTTGGTTGGTAAAATTAGCTATTTTGAGGTGGCCCAAAATACAACACTGTGAGACAAAAAAAAAACTGGTTAATACTGTACGTTTACATACGAGCAAATAAGACCTTAGATAGTTTAATGTCTAAATTTTAGCAGAGAATAAAAATAATTATTAAAAATGTGGTAACCATTAAAAGTGGCAACTTTAAATTTTTCTATTTTTCTAGATTTAATTTTTAATAGTTATGGTATGCACAATTCTAAAAATGTATCTTTTTTTTTTTTTTTACAAGTATCAGGAGAGTAGTTAATGACCACATGAATGTACGTGCATACAAACATATATTTCAAGTCATCATCTGAAAAAAAGGTTTTTAAATTTAGGGATTTGAAACAACTTGGATGGTTATTCTCCTTAAGGAAACTTATTATCTGTTATCGATGAACATAATTGAAATCAGGCTATTAAAAGCTCCAATGAAAGCCATGTGTCTGTAACAAAAACCTGCTCCATACCGGGAACTGCACCAGGGGCTTTCTCTTTATTAGCTGTTGGAGCCTGAGATCCTTTCCAGGTAGGTGCTGCCATCGCCATTTACCAGACCAGGAAACCAAGGCTCAGACAGGCTGAGCAAGAGTCCAAACAGGGACTTGAGCAAAGCTTTCCTGTATGTTTTAATCCCCTCATGGCTGAGAATGGATTCAAACCATCAACACTGGAAGGTATTTAGGTTTCATGATGATGAATTTATCCATCACTTTAGCTTGGCCTAAGAAATACTATTACCCAATGTAATTAACAAAGATACACAGGGATAGAAGAGAATAGCCATTTGGAAACTTTGCCTTAAAACAGGTTTTAAATTAAATATGTGGATGAGGTAGCATAAAGTCTTAATTGGAATTGTGGGGTTATGTCAATACCTGTTCTGCCACAAGACTGGCAATTTCTTCGTAAGTCTTTCCTGCTTCTGTTATTGCGTCATTGAGATCTGTTTCACCTGAAAATCATTACAGTTATATGAGTGGTTATAACTTATATTTCCTTTTCATTTATTTTATTTTAAAAATTTATTATGGAAAACTTCAAACTTTTAAAATCTACAGAATAGTATAACGAGCCCCCATTTACCCATCACCCGACGTCCCAATTAACGGCTCACGGCCAAGCTTTTAGTCTCCTCCCTACCTCTCCCTTTCACTGGTCATTTAACACTTCATCCATACATTTTACCTAAAAGATAAGGACTCTTTAAAAAATAAGGACAGGGCTTCCCTGGTGGCGCAGTGGTTGAGCATCCGCCTGCCGACACAGGGGACGTGGCTTCGTGCCCGGTCCGGGAAGATCCCACATGCCGCGGAGCGGCTGGGCCCGTGAGCCATGGCCGCTGAGCCTGCGTGTCCGTAGCCTGTGCTCCGCAACGGGGAGAGGCCACAACAGTGAGAGGCCCGTGTACCACAAAAAAATAAAAAATAAAAAAAAATAAGGACGATACCAACCTCACACCTAAGAAAAGAAAATTGTTCCTGGTATAAACTGTCCAGCCAGTGTGCAGCTGCTTGGTATCTCCAATCAAGTTGGCTGCTTGAATCAAGATGCAAAGACAGCCCACATGGCATAGAGCTGATGTGTTTCCTACATAAGTTCTTTCTCCTCCATCCTTTTTTCTTGCAAATTTCTTTTTGGGAGGTGTATAAGCCAGATCGTGTACCTTGGTACCACAGTCTGGGTTTTGCTGACTGAGTCTCGGTGGTGATAACACAATCCTCTGCTCCCTGTATTGCCTAGCTCTTTTATTTTGGTACAGGTCTGCAAACTGGTGCTATTCTACTTCTATCACTCCTTCTTTATTAGTTGAAATACTTCTATAGAGAGAAACTTCCCTTTATCAACTTTTTGGTTACCTTCAGGTATAGCAATAGGAAGAGCAGGTTAAATGCTTTTTCCTCTCTACAGTTTTCAGAATAGTAAGTTGATTCTCTCCTATCCTCCAAATGTAACTGAGATTAGCGTTTTAAAAAAGTATCATTGCAAAGTCTGAATTTAAACATATTTGATATGCTACATTCCACAGCAGTTATTATTTTCACTAACGCTCACATTTTCTCTTCATTGGACAGCCGAAGGCTCTTCAAACTGACATCTGAGTTCTTCTGCTAGGAGCTCTCATTTATTTCAGGGGAACATAATGTTTAGAAACTGCCATGTGGGTGGTGCTAGGGGTGCTTCTTGTTACTGGATTGGATAATTGTTTCTAAGCCTTTCTAGTGAACACAGCCAAGCGTGTATCTGTTAATCCCAAAGTCCTAATTTATCCCCTCACCTCTCCCCTTTGGTAACCGTAAGTTTGATTTCTATGTGTGTGAGTCTGTTTCTGTTTTGTGAATAAGTTCGTTTGTATTGCTTTTTTAGATTCCACATATAAGTGATATCATATGATGTTTGTCTTTGTCTGTCTGACTTACTTAGTATGATAATCTCTAGGCCCATCCATGTTGCTGCAAATGGCATTATTTCATTCTTTTTTATGGCTGAGTAATATTCCATTGTATATATGTACCACATCTTCTTTATCCATTCGTCTGTCGATGGACACTTAGGTTGTTTCCATGACCTGGCTATTGTAAACAGTGCTGCTATGAACACTGCTGCTATGAACACTGGGGTACATGTATCTTTTTGAACTAGAATTTTCATCTTTTCTGGATATATGCCCAGGAGTGGGATTGCTGGATCATATGGTAACTCTATTTTTAGTTTTTTAAGGAACCTCCATACTGTTCTCCATAGTGGCTGCACCAATTTACATTCCCACCAACAGTGCAAGAGGGTTCCCTTTTCTCCACACCCTCTCCAGCATTTATTATTTGTAGACTTTTTGATGATGGCCATTCTGACTGGTGTGAAGTGATACCTCATTGTAGTTTTGATTTGCATTTCTCTAATTAGTGATGTTGAACATCTTTTCATGTGCCTGTTGGCCACAAGATATGCTTATCTTTCTAGGCCTGGGGTTCCTCATCTCGAAAATGAGGGACCAGGCTAACGAATCCTCTAAACTCCCACCCAGACTAAAAGTTCTGATAATAAGACACAATTCAGCCAGGCCAACAAGAAATATTCATATATGGGAGCCCCAGATCTTACATTTTGGTTAGAGACTACCTTCTTCTTCCTGAAAATACTCAGACACTGACCTCCAAAGACATGCCTTCTCTGGGTATCAGGATAAACACTACGGTGAAAATACTAAGTCTATCATTTCTGTAAGTGATAGGATGCCCTCAAATTGAATAGGTGTCACTCACCTGGCAAATACTTTTACTTCCTATCTGCTCCACAGGCCAAATTAAGAAAACATAAACCAAAATATAAAAGAAAACAGCTAACTTCTTCTTCTAAGTGTTGTCAATGGAAATGCACAATGAACTCAAAATACCACAAGTAACACATACGATATGGGATAAGTTGAAAGCAATTATGAGTTATGGAGAGACATAAAGCAACATGAACTTGTTACTCAGTAAAAATTTTTCCTCCAAATACCTTGATAAGATCTGGCTTTTGACAGTCAGACTTGACTTCAGAGTTTGGCAGAGAGACGAAGCAAGGGCAGAGTGTCACATACCATAGTGGCCTGTTTTACTAAAACACAAGAGCTATCTGAGCCCAAGAAAGGCAAAGAAGCTAGTAAGAAAAAACAAATTATAACAACCCACCACTTTTCTCAAAAGTAGTAAGGTGAGGTTGCAAAAGTCCTCAGTGGAGCAGATGAAACTTCATTGACGAGGGTGCTTAACTGCAGTTACTGTTTGTTTACAAGAGCCTGAGGAGGCCAGTCTGTGTGGATAAGACACTCAAGGTCCAAAGAATAAATAAATAAAGATGTACCTTGATAACCACTAGAGCTGAAGACTGTTGCTAAACTCTGTAAGGCCTTGCCTATCTTCTGATATTCCTTGGGTAATGCTGAAAGAGAAAAAGGAATAAATCATTAACTAGTCCTCTGAGCAAAATGAAATGGATCCAATTATTTTCTAAAAGTACTATTACAATAAAAGAAATTTGAAACGATTCAAAATAGTCTATATTCTTAATAAAATATTGATGTAAAATGATTGTTTTTAAAAATTAATGATTGTTTCTTCAATTAATGTTTTTAGTTTTAAATTAATCAATTGTTCAATTAATGGCGGACACTATTATTATGAACACCACCACCACCCACATTCTCATTCACTGAATGAACTCAAAGTGCACCAGGAGCTCACTTAGAAGATGACGTCTAGGTTACAGTCCTTTCACGTATACCACCCCAGCTTGATCGTCACAACAACCTCCTCTACCAACGCAGGTACACCATCTTCATTTCATGGGTTAGGAGAATAAGGGTCATATGGCTAAATGGTGCATCTGGCACTTGTGATTCCTAATCCATTGCTTTTCCCACTCTGCTATGTACGTATGAATGATTATTTGCAAAACAAAAACAAAACTGAAAGCAATGGGGTGTGCAGAAAAATGGCAGTGGCACCTCACAGGATCAGGGAGGAGGGATTTCAGTTTTCTCATCTGTATAATAATAAGATTAACTAAATCATCTCTAAGGCTCCTTCTAGTGCTAAAATTCTAGGCTTCTGGGATCACTTTGGAGGACTTCCTAGAGAAGAGTCTCGTATCTTAGGCTACCTTTTTTGCATCTATACATAGTCCCCTGAAACACATCTGCTGCCTTTCAAAAGAAACCATTACTTTCATTTGAAGACAGTGTTATATTAATAAAGAAAAATGATTCAAATGTTTCTTTAAAAGAATCTAGGCCAGAGAAACTTGACATATAGTCTATAAGCTGTAATAATCAGGAAACACAAATTCAAACTATATCAGCTTGATTTTAATAAATTGTTCACCCTTTTGTAACTCAGCTTTTGCCTCCATACCAGGGGTTAAAAAATACTTGTCATGTGCTTCACCATGTGTGTGCTAGAGTTCTTCTTCACCAGAGTGTGTGCTACATTTCTCACTTCACAGATTAGGAATTTTAAAAAATTCTTTTGTGAGAAAAAAGAAATTATGCCTGAATCAAATTCTAAACAAAATACTTCCACCCCCTTTCCCCGCAAAAGAGAGCAGCCTAGAGTTACTACTATTTCATAAATTTGGCCCATGGATTTTACAGGACATGGAGCTGACCAGATGTTAGACATAAGGGATTTGATTCTTTAAAAGAAGCCATAATCCCAGATTTTTTGTGATCTCCTTAAAAAAATCTTATTGTAATATTTGCACTCACTTAAATTTTTCTTAAAAACAGGGAAACACATTGTAAAGCAATTATACTCCAATAAAGATGTTTAAAAAAAAAGGGAAACAGCTGAGTTTACAGTTAAAATTATTTTAAAAATTAAATTACTTCATTTACATTTTAGAGAAGTGTCACTCCCCTTTTTGCCCATGAGTTATTCCCTGTGACCAAAGGCTTGAAACGGATTTTGTTTTCTGCTGTTGCGTTTGTCTACGTTATGTTTTCAGGCTCAGTTCTATTTTTAGTACTTCTTTGCCTTGGGAAAGGAGCAACTGTTATTACTCCTGGTGTCTGCTCCTCAAGCATGAACAGCTGGTACACGACAAATGGTTCTGTTGATATAAAATGTCATGTGAATGGTGGAGGGCCATTCAGTGTAAGGCCTGGCTTTATCCTCCAAAGGGCCAGATAGGAAATATTTTAGGCTTTGCCAGGTGGCAGGTTTCTGTTGAAAGTACTCAACTCAGCCACCCTCAACATGACAGCAGCCAAGGCCTGATCCCCACAGCTGGACACCTGACTGTGTGTGCTTCTCTCCCGGCCTATCTGACGCCAGGGCGTGGGTTTGGGGAATACAGGAAACCAGTTCAGCAGAATGACGGTCTGCAAACAAAGGGAAGGGAGGGAGGACAGGAAGTTCTTGAGGATGTGGAACAGCAGGCAGAAAGCAAGGGTGACAGCGCCACTTTCTTCTCAGCAGTGTGCGAGTCTGACCCATGTACGCACTTTCTGCTATCACCTACCACTGGTTTTGCCTAAAAATTAGAGCTTTAGTCAAATATACAACTTACTAACATTCATCCATCTTACCAAACGGATGAATATTAAAAACTAAAATCATGAGATTAAAAATAACCACAGGCACTTTCTAAACATGCAGAAAAGGTTAATCTTCCACAGGCGACAAACCCCAAATAACTGGAACTATTTAAGTGAACATGGTGTTTTCCACAGGAGCTCTTGAACTGGCTTTGTTTGAGCCAGTTTTCTGTCGTTTAACGAGGGCTGAGAAGTGAGGTTCCTGCAAGAGCTGTGGGTATGACGTGACTTTGGCTCACTAAGCGCATTTCTGTTTGAGGTGGTCAGCTTCCCCAGGGTGACAAAGGCCGTGGCGGAGGCCGTACCCCCACCTACAGAAGCCAGCCGCGGCCCAGGGTGGCACTTACGTCCCGTGCACCGCTTCCAGTGCTCCTGCCCCACGGTTAGCAGCTCCTTCACGCCATCATCCATGGCTTTGGTGAATTTACCGACAGCATCACACTTCTGTTCTCTGTGGGGCAAAAACATGAGGAGGTGGGTCCTTGACTTCACTATCAAACATCCAAACAGTATGAGGTGTAAGGAGAAAAGTCCATGTGGTCAGGGGAGTTCACACCAAACGTGACCACAGGTACTTGTTTCTTGCTTTATAACAACTGCACTTTAACTAAATTAGTCTTAAAAACAGGCTGGGGCTTCCCTGGTGGCGCAGTGGTTGAGAGTCCGCCTGCCGATGCAGGGGACGCGGTTCGTGCCCCGGTCCGGGAAGATCCCACATGCTGCGGAGCGGCTGGGCCCGTGAGCCATGGCCGCTGAGCCTGCGCGTCCGGAGCCTGTGCTCCGCAACGGGAGAGGCCACAACAGTGAGAGCCCGCGTACCGCAAAAACAAACAAACAAAAAAAAAACAGGCTGGATTCGGTTTTTAAAGAACTACTTCAAAATCTGCCATTTATATTTTAACTCTGCTTCCTTCCCCCTTCAATTCCTTGTGAATTTTAACTAAAATTATTCTAAAGTAAATAAAATCTTCATTTCTTGAATATCTTTCTTAGTGAAATTCAATCACTGCAGGTACCACTGAATCTATAAAAACATAGTACAGGTTGCTAATGGTAGTTGTTCATTCATTCCAACAAGTACCTTAATGAGTCAGAGAAAATACCCCAGACGCATAGCATCTAAGTGATACTGAACATACCAGGTACTTAAGGATGTAAAAAGTTTTCACCAACTTGAAAAAATCATCACAATATACTTTTAAATGAAAAAAGCAGATTATAAAAGAGAATGCATAGTGTGAGGTCACTTTCGTTTAAACAAACAATTTTTCCTTCAGATACAAATGAACAGAGGAAGGTTTGGAAGACCACAGACCTAGGTCAACATATTAGCATTGATTTTTCTCTCTGGGTAGTTATAAGACTATCTATATATTTGGTAACACATAAGCAATCATTTTACATTAAGAAAAAAGCTTCTTAAAATTTAAAAAAAAAAGCCTATGATTTCTTATTAGTCTTTACGCAGCAAAGGAACTACTCCAGATTTTCAACCAAGCCTACATTAAAAAGAAGATGACAAGATTAAAAACAGGATAGGAAAAAAACAGAAAAATCAGGTTTGGGATTGCCCCCTTCAAGGCGATGTTCAGAGAGATTTCTGTCTCGTGGACCATTCTGTGGGTGCCACCCTGTCTCATCATACTTTATTGGAAATAACTCCTAACCACAAGGTCAACTATGAAATCACTGACTTCAAGGTAAAAGGGAAGCAGACTTTAACTGATGTTATGGTTAGAGAGACAGCGTTTCATGAACAAACGATGCTCTCCTGTCATCTGACTACAAGCCCCACTCATTTTACACACTCTAGTCTGACGACTGGCCGAGACCTGTAAGCAAAGGAGGCGGACTCAGTTTGGGGAGAAGGGAAGTTTGGCAGCATCTCTTACATTTCTACTAAGTCCAGGTCAGGTGCCTCTGGCTCCATGGTGGAAAATATCATAACTCCCACCAGCTCATCTTTCTCAGCCTTCCTTTTCCCGGTTTTCCATTCCTGTAAATAGGAACGTTGTAATGTTAAAGTGGAGAGCAGAGCCACACTGGTCTTTCAGACTTCCCTCCTAGGATCGGCTCACTGTCATCTTTATCCTTCTAACTTTCAGGAAGCAGCGCCCACACCACCTCCCTCTGCAAACGCGCCAGGCACCTATACATCTCCAACGTCATCTCATACGTAAACAGTGTCACTGCACAGAACGGTCCTTATGAACCCAAGTCCTTCCAGAGTGAGGTGACCCAGCACCTTTCCTTTCCCAAGGCCCACCCATATAAACACATCCACGAATGCGACGAAGTGCCTCAAGTTTTTAGGTTGTTTTTAAAAAAAGATTAAAGCTTTTCTATAATATAAGATAGGAACCAATATTATAAACTATTAAAAAATTATTGCAAGTTATACACACACACTAAAGTACCCAAAGCAGAAATACGCACTGCAACGAATTCTCACAAAGTGAATTCCTGTGTAACTACCACCAAAGCCAAGAAAGAGAAAAGAGCTAGCATCTCCGAAGCCCCTGTCCTGTCCCTTCCCAATCACTACCCCTTCCGTCCCCTACACGGGTGACCATGATCCACTCCTTTCTGGTTATCATTTCCTCACTTTATAGAGTTTCACCATCTGAGCCCCTACACCATGGTTTTGCTAGTTTTATTAACTAGCTAAGACGCTACCCTAAGCATTCTTTTGTGTCTGGCCTCTTTTGCTCAGCCTACGCTGAGAAGCTACGTTCACACTGTTGTTACACTGTAGTTCATTCATTTCACTGCTGTATAATATTCCATCGAATGACTGTTCCCCGATTTATTTACCCCATTCTACTACTGGAAGCCACCCCCAGTCCTGGCCAAGTTACGGATGAAGCTGCTGTGTACGTGTCTCCTGGTGCATATGTGCATGCGTTTCTGTAGGCATTTACCCAGGAGTGGAAAGTTGTTCAAGTTTAAATAGATAAGGCCAAACTGTTTTCCAAGCTGGTCTCATCAGCTTTCACACCCACCAGCAGTGTGCGTGAGTCCCAGAAACTCCTCATCTCACCAAGAAGACAATTGGTACAGTCAGTCTTTCTAATTTTAGCCTTCTGGCAAGTGTATTCACTGTGGTTTAAATTTGCATTTCTTATTACTCATGAGATTAGGTACTTTTCTATACATTTATTGGTGATTCAGATTCTTTTGTGAGGTACGTTACCAAATCCCCTATTTTTCTACTGTTGTACCTTTCTTATCAGTTTGTACGGGTTTGCCCATCTTCTAAAATCCAGCCCTTTGCTCATTATACGTGTTCATATCTTTGACTTGTTTTTCTTTTTTAACGACTTACTGTGATAAACAGAAGTCCCTAATTTTAATGTAGTCTAATTTGTCAGTCTCTTGTTGTACCGTTAGTCAGTTCTGTGCCTTATTTCAGAAATCCTTCCCTACACTAGGGGTATGAAGATTTTCTCCTACGTTACCTTCTAGAAGCTCGCTTGTGTTGTCTTTCACATTCAGACTTGTGAACCATCTGGAATTAATTTTTTTTAAAACTTAATACAATGGAAACTTTCCAGAAAAAAAAAAGTAGAAAGAAAAGTACTTTAATAAACCTCTATAGATTCAGCTTCAAAAATTATCAACTTTTTACCAATCTTGTTTTATCTAGTCTCCCCCATCCTACTTTTTTTTCTTGTTTATTTTAATGGAAATCTCAGATATAATATCATTTTACCTGTAAATACTTCATTATATATCTTTAACACATAAGGCCATGTTTTAAAAACATAACCACAATATCAAGCCTAACAAAATCAACAGACTGTTGTGAGGCAGTGACCACATTTCATTCTTCCCAGTGATGCCATCCAACTGACTGAGCACCACTGACTCAATAGGCTGAGCAAAAGAGGCCCGACACGAAAGAATGCTTAGGGTGGGTTCTCAGCTAGTTCACAAAACGAGCAAAACCATGGTGCAGGGGCTCAGATGGTGAAACTCTATAAAGTGAGGAAATGATAACCAGAAAGGAGTGGATCATGGTCACCCTTGTAGGGGACGGAAGGGGTAGTGATTGGGAAGGGTCAGGACAGGGGCTTCGGAAATGCCAGCTCTTTTCTCTTCCCCCATTGTACTCGGCACCATCTTTGTCATAAATCAAGTGTCCGTTCTATTCGGTTCTATTGGTCTGCTTTTAAAATTATTTTAGCTTTATAATGAGTCTTAATATCCAAAAAAGTCCTCTTCCCACTTCATCCTTTTTTAAGAGTATCTTGGCTATTCTTGGAGCTTTAATTTTCTACATATGACATCTTTTCTGTTCTTCAATCCACGAAACACAGTATTGGAACACTTATTTAGGTCTTCTTTTATTTCTCTCAACAGTATTTCATAGTTTTTTATGTAGATCTACATTTTCCTGTAGATTCTTTGGGATTTTCTACATCCAACCATCTATGTGAGCTACCGGTGCCCAGAGAATCACAAGTTTTAATAACTTTCTAGTTTTATACTGTCATTTAGCAGATGAGGAAACTGTGGCCCAAAGAAATTAAATGCTTTGGTCAAGGTCACAGAGGTAGTTAGAAGCAAACCCAAGACTAAAACTGAGTGCCCTGGCCCCAAGTTCTTTCTTTCTTCTCTTATATCAAAAACACCAAAAAAGGTCTAGATTTATTATTTTTAATAATAATATTCTGCATAAAACACAACCTTTAGAAGTGCTTCCTAAATAGAATCCTTGACAAATCAATCGAACAAGCCCTTGTTAAAGAGCTATGGGTAAGCAGTAAGGCACCAACTTGGACAGGGTTCCCCGTAGTTCTTGTAACTCTATTACTTTTTCACATGTGTCATTCACCACGAAATGCAAAAAGACTACAAATGTTTAAGTGGAATGATCTCTAACCTATAAATTACACCAGGCATGACCAAACAAATGATCACATACAGTGGAAGCCTAAGGTGACACACGGCTATTTCCAAAGCAGATAACATCAGTGAGGTGACAAGTAGCCCATTTCTTGCCGATTTGCAAAGAAGAACAGATAACTACTGGCAGAATGACTGCCCATGGGGCAGGGGCAGGGGCAGAGGCAGACTTGGACTGGAAAAACAACGTGGCTCTGAGAAAGCTGGTTCAATTCCGAATCTACCTTTCCCTTCATTACACTATTTACACCGTAAGGTCAAAATGTGATCATAGGAAATCATTCACACTATTTCCCTGACTTCACGCTGATAATATGCTACACAGTTTGGGGTCTATCCTATTTTTAAAAGCATCTAGGAAAAAGTCCCTTATTCTATCATATCCTTCAGCCCCGCCTTCCCTGGGCTGATTTCCTATTATTTAGAAACAACCAACTAACCAACACAACTTAACTCCTTTTAGACAAAAAATTGGTGTGAATGTGATAATTCTCAACATCCTCTAAGATGATCACAACAAAATGTCCTACCTTTTCATCTCGGAAATTTAGAAATTGCTGGAAAACCTCACTTTCTGAGATTACTGGGTGACGACACATCCTGGTCATCCAGGCCTGAAGTCTCTCCATGCGCATCTTGATGAACTCTTCTTCAAAGCGACCTGCAAGAGACGTGCCGAGAGTGATGTGCAGCTCTGTCAAAGACGAATCGCTGTTACCCCAACTGAAAGACTGTTTATGTAGCTACTGGCCACTTGTAGAGAGTTATTCAGTAAAAGATAAATCATGGTAATTTTTCACTAAGCTAAAAACACACAACACAGTGGATGCTCAAAGGCCCACAGGAAAGGTAACCAACAAATTTGAAAGAAAATTTTATCTCAATATGAAAACGTTTCTTTCTTATAAACTAACAAGCCAGTGCCTATGTGGCCACATGAAGCCTTATAGGCAAAAAAGGGGTGATAAAAATGGAAATTAATAAGCAATTCTTACAAAGTACGTGAAATTTCTACATTTATAAAAATGTGTCTAAATGCAACATAATCTCAGATATACAAATTTAAATTTAGTATTTCTGAAAAGTAACTCGGAACTGTAGGGTTTTTTTCCCTGTTTTGTTTTTTAAACTACTTAAATGAAAAACAGAAAAAGCAATTTTTCCATGAATGCAAAAACGAAAGTGATCCCAGAACTTAATAACCATCGTAAAAACAGAGCCTAATGGGTGATATTTCTGTTCTAAAAGTGGAAAATCGGCTTAACAAACCTGACATACCAAACATCAAGAGAACAATGAGAATTTTTATAAGCCTAACAAACAAAATCACTATCAGTTAAAAGGCTTCTGAAGGTGGAAATTCTGGCTACAGCTGAGTGCAGAGCAGGGGCAAGACAGGTTCCACCCACTTTCATGAGTTTGATCAAATACTGGACCTACTCAAGGGTAGAGAGAAAAGGCAACTTTCAAAGAGGAGTATATTCGCTACCAAATGTAAAATAGCTAACTAGTGGAAAGCAGCCACACAGCACAGGGAGATCAGCTCGGTGCTTTGTGACCACCTAGAGGGGTGGGATAGGGAGGGTGGGAGGGAGACGCAAGAGGGAGGAGATATGGGGATATATGTATATGTATAGCTGATTCACTTTGTTATGCAGCAGAAACTAACACACCCTTGTAAAGCAATTATACTCCAATAAATATGTTGAAGAAAAAAAAAGGAGTATATTATTAAATGAGGCGTTTACTACACTCCTTCCTAAGAGCACCAGGTGCTCTCAGAACACGTTTTCTAAACTAGATCTAGGAAGTGGAATGTGGAATCAATCCGTCCTCCTCCCCTTAAGGGCTGTCCAATGGTTAATGAATTAAAAGAACGACTAAATGAAAGCAAATCCCACACACACTCCCCTGCCCCCCCCAAAAAAGGAAAAAAAAAACCCCTAGAGATCCCAGATTACTGGACAGAGTGGAACCCAGGAGCAGCTTCAACAACCCAAATTAGTCTGTTACAGAGTCATCACAAGCATGCCTTGCTTTTAAACAAAATAATTTTTTTAAAACAAAAACTAATTTAGCTAATTGCTAAACCTAGTCCCCAGAAGCAACTATAAAGCTGGACAAAATCCACAAATATAAGGGCTCTGGAAATCAACCAAAGGCAAACAGCCACGTGAGAAGTGTTTACGCTCCCAAACCGCTGAACTTCAGGCCAGAACAGTGGGAATCTGTGGCATTCTGGCCTGGGGCTGCACCCCTCTCCCTCTATTCCATTCTATTCCATTTACAGGAGAACCTTCCCCATGAAATTCTTACATATTAATCTAGGAAAACACGTGCAGAATCTGTATGCTGAAAACTACAAAACCCTATATGAAAATCAAATATGATATATGTATGTTCTTGGATTAGAAGACTACACATTGTTTTCAATTCTCCCAAAATTGGTCTATAGAATCAATGCAACTCCAATAAAAATCCCAGCATGATTATTAATAGATATCTGACTAGAAATAATCATGCTGACTCTTAAATTTACACGGAAAGGCAAAAGAAAAAGAACAGCCAAAAACGATTTTGAAATAGAACCAAGTTGAAGGATTTACACTACCTGATTTCAAGACTTACTGTACTATAAAGCTACACTAATCAAGACCGTGTGGTACTGGCAAAAGGACGGACACATGTATCAATGGAACAGAGTCCAGAAATAAACCCACACAAATGTGTTCAACTGATTTTTTAACAAAATGCAAAGTAAACTCAATAAAGAAAGGATACGCTCTTCAACAGATAGTGCAAGAACCACTAGACAACCAGACGTATTATAACATATACCTCTACCACCTCACATCTTATACAAACCTTGACTCAACATGTATCATAGACCTAAAACTACAAACCTTTTAGAAGCAAGTATCAGTGTAAACTTGGGTTAGGCAAAGAGGTCTTAATCGTGATACTTAAAGCACAATCCATAAAAGAAACAACTGACACGCTGGACTTCATTAAAATTAAAAGGTGTTGTTATGCAAAAGACACTGTTAAAAGAAAGGCCACACCTGGGACAAACTATTCACAAATCACATTATTTGTGAGAGGACATGTTTCCAGAATATATAAAGAATCTTGTTTCAAAATTCGATGATAAGAAAACAACCTAATAAAAAAATGGGCAAAAGATTTGAAAAGATACTTTACCAGAGAAAATTTATGGAAAAGAAATAAGCAAATGAAAAGATGCTCTACACCACCAGTCATTAGGGAAATGCAAATTGAGACCATGAAGAGACAACACCGCTAACATTAGACTATTATACTTACTAAAATAAAGAAAAACAGACACTATCAAAAGTGCAAGTAAGGATGTGGAGCCCCTGACAATCCCATCCATTGCTGGTAGGGAACCCAAAGTGGCACAGCCGCTCCGAAAACAGCCTGGCAATTTCTTAAACATTCAATAGTTTACACCTAACATATGACCCAGTCATTCCACTCCTAGGAATTTATCCAAGAGAAATGAAAACTTGTATTTATACAAAAACTTGTATGTAAATGTTTATAGCAGACTTATAAATGGCCAAAACTAGAAACCCAAACATCCTGCAAAGAGTGAGTAGATAAGCAGCCTATGGTAGAGCCAATACAGTGAAATACTACTCAGCAATGAAAAGAAGCAAACTATTGATACTCACAACGAGAGATGAATCTCAAAGGCATTATGCTAAGTGAAAGAAGCCAGACTCAAAAGACCCAAAAGCCCGACGACACACACACTATACGCTTCCATTTATAAGGATATTCCAGACAAGGCAAAATTATAGGGACAAAGAGCTGATCAGTGCTGCCGTGGGTTAGGACTAGGGGGAGGGGCTGAATATAAAGGAACAGCACAAGGAAATTTGGGGGAGGTGATGGAACTTTCTGTACCTTGAATGTAGTGATAGGCCTGTGGTGGTGCCTGTTAAAACTCTTAGAACTGTACACCAAAAGGAGTGAACTTACTATACATAAGTAACAAAAAAACACAGCCTGGATTTTCCCTAAGAAACTGCAAGTACAAATAAGTACAAGTCTCCTTTAATGAGAAGAGTATTATAAATCCACATAAATCAAAAACTCCTGGGCTTCCCTGGTGGCGCAGTGGTTGAGAGTCCGCCTGCCGATGCAGGGGACACGGGTTCGTGCCCCGGTCCGGGAAGATCCCACATGCCGCGGAGCGGCTGGGCCCGTAAGCCATGGCCGCTGAGCCTGCGTGTCCGGAGCCTGTGCTCCGCAACGGGAGAGGCCACGACAGTGAGAGGCCCACGTACCGCAAAAAAAAAAAAAAAAAAAAAAAACTCCTAAAAAGTGGCCATCAGACAGTTTCAGGGGTCTAGACCCTCCTGTATACTAAAACACTTCAAATTCTACACTTACTAGGGGTAGAGATTAAGCACTACAGAAGTGTAAGCTGTGCAGAAGATGGCCCACCTCATGGACAGAAAAGACCCTGTAAGTCAGCACGGACCTAAGGGCTATACTGAATTCCCCATTATGAGCAAGTAAATTATACCAAGAGTTTATAACCTACTCATTGGTTGGAATTAATTAATTACTGACTCTTATTCCTCCTGAAGCTTTTTCTGACACAGCTGGTTTATTTACAAACTGTGACTTCAGATATTACCTTGTGCTTGTTAGGAATTTCCTATCAGGTTCCAGAGAATTAAAAAAAGGGAGAGGAGGGGATTTTTCCCTGGTGGTGCAGTGGTTAAGAATCCACCTGCCAGTGCAGGGGACATGGGTTTGAGCCCTGGTCTGGGAAGATGCCACGGAGCAACTAAGCCCGCGAGCCACAACTACTGAAGCCTGTGCGCCTAGAGCCCGTGCTCCGCAACAAGAGAAGCCACCGCAATGAGAAGCCCACGCACCACAAGGAAGAGCAGCCCCCGCTCACTGCAACTAGAGAAAGTCCGCGCGCTGCAACGAAGACCCAACGCAGCCAAAAAAAAAAAAAAAAAAATACATAAAACTAAATAAAAAAGGGAGAAGAGGGATTTCCATCTCCCCATTTTCTAGGACCCTTCCTTAGCTTTTCACTAAGTATGGGAATATATCAGTTTGGCAGCCAGAAATAAAACAGATTCATTCATTATTATTCCACAAAGAACAAAATCTATAAACAAATAAAAAATCTTAGCTGTAAGCTTTTCATGGATGGATTATCAAGTCCACAGAAATGTCATGACATCATCTATTTGGCATTCCTTTTTCTTTTCTCCAGGATTTAAATGAGACAGGAACCTATACAATAATGATCCTGTGGGCATCTCAGGCAGGAGGCAAACAAGAGAAGGGGGAATAAAGTGGCTCCTGGGCTTTTCAGTTTCCTCGGCACACGTCCCAGTCAGTGAATCAAAGCTCAACTTTCTTCAGACTGAGGAGCTGTTGCTTCCTTGCTTTTCTATGACATCCTCCTGGCTTCAGGCCTGACCTTTTTTTAAAAAAAATACAAACCTTACTGTGGGAGAACTGTGACTCTATGATGCTTTCAGATAGTCCTGGGTTATTTGATTCCGAATAAACAATGTATTAAAACCTAAAAAACAGGAGAAACCTCCACGACTCTAAGACAGCTCATCAATCCATTTATTTAAACACCATGGGGAACATATTATGCTAATCAAGTTGATAAAGGAGAGCTTAAAATTCAGGAGACAGTCTGAAATTTGAAAATGTGGAGAAAGGCAGAACTTAAGTTTTCGTGGAAAGAAATCTAAATTTTTAAAAAGAAAGCTGTGACTTAACAATAAGGATGACAGAAAGGAGGGACAGTGAGCATCTGCACAGAAGCAGGGGTGGGGGTGACACACGAGTGGCAGGAGGCAGCCATCTACGCCAACCAGGCCACCCCGACAGGGCCGCCACTCAGCTCCCAGCTCCAAGAGGGACTGCCTGGGAGTCACCCCACCTGAGGGCGAGGATGTGTCTGCCAACCTGGCAACGTAGTCCCCACTCTCCGTTCTGCTACGACACTTTGAAAGTTTTGAAAAGTTTTCTCCGCAAAATCAAAATCCAAACAAGTTCTTTAAAAACAAAGTTCCCAGGGCTTCCCTGGTGGCGCAGTGGTTGAGAGTCCGCCTGCCGATGCAGGGGATGCGGGTTCCTGCCCTGGTCCGGGAAGATCCCACATGCCGTGGAGCAGCTGGGCCCGTGAGCTGTGGCCGCTGAGCCTGCTCATCCGGAGCCTGTGCTCCACAACGGGAGAGGCCACAACAGTGAGAGGCCCACGTACCGCAAAAAAAAAAAAAAAAAAAAAGCTACATATGTATACAGGAACTCTAACAGAAAATTTTATGACATATTCTTGTTAGGTGTTCAGGTAACTTCCAAATACATGTACAATACATATATATATATATATGTACATGGCTATCTTTAGCTGCTGTTTCCAAACCCCTACATCCTGTTCCACTAGAGGATGGAAAATGCCGTTTCTGATTTACGTTAGGGTACGCTAACTGGAGTCTTTTTACCTGTCCTGAGTGCAGTGTCGCACACACTCACCTGTGACTTGCTTATCTGGAAGAGAAGGGATTGGAATGGCTGACCCAAACTTTACCAGCAGACGCTCATATAACCAGTCAAAGTGCTTATACCTGTGGTTTACAGATCGATTAGTGTTCTACAAAATAAGGAAAGAGAAAAACGTTACCAATGCCAACTACAGGCAATGAAAAAAGCAAATTGTTCCTAGCGATGCAAGCATGACTCTGCTTTGATAACTTGGATACTTACAGTAGGTGTTAACTGATACTCAATGTAGCTCTTCAGACCGTACATTTTGGAGCCTTTCCTGGGATCTGCTACCACACAGTCAAATGTAGAGGTAGGATAAACCCACATCGGGCCATAATCTCCAACCTACACAGCATTGCGGGGAGAGTTAATTTTGTTACATGGAAAAATAGTAAGTATAATTGATATAAATCATCAAATGATTCTTTTTAGGACTAGAAGTCCCTAGGAGGGTCATTTTTGCTCTTCTTTGAGAAGTTATTTACATAAATGCTCTCTGTTCCTACTAAGGTTATATTTAAAGAAAACACTTAATGGGAGAAGCCCTTCTGCTCCCATGTGGGCATCGCAGGCCACAGAGAGATGCCGATCTGCCTTTCCTCTAGAGCGATGGAACACAATCTCTCTCTAGTCCAGCTGTCTTAGTTATATGTAATGACGGGCTAGTTTTTTAAAATTTCGAATCTATTGCAGACTAAGAGTTCTGTGAGATATAAAATGACACACTTGGCTGTCTCAGCCATGCCAAAGTGCCGTCAAACTTCCTCTACACTTACTCTCATTTTCTGTATACCCTAATTCTTTATAGAGTTCTAATTCTTTTTAAAGGTGAAAGGAGAAAAAAGTGAGGTGAGGTATGAAAGTTCAGAGGCTACTAGGTCAGGACGGTAACTGGGGCCCAGAGAATTTTAGTAAGTGACTAAAGATCTCTGACAACAAGTTATTATGATTCTCCAAGAGGGAGCCCAGATCCAGAAAACTCTCTTAAAGCTGCAGAGCAGGAATCTTTAACAGGGGCCTCTTGGGAACCTCCCTTAGTGACTGGGACCAAGAGAGGCGACTCTGATCAACCAGGGCCCAATACCCACGGGGTCACATTTTATTAGTGGGTAGGGGACTGCACCTTAAAAGCAAAGGACCAGGTCTCTACTTTCTCTTGGTTTTCTGAAGGCTCAATGGCTCTCCTCAGCTTCCTTTTCCACACAGGAAGCCCACACAGGCAAGCCTGCCTATGGGTCCAGTTTCACCTAAAACGTGCAGGACAACTCAAACACGGGGGTCTTTTAGCTCTGTTCCAGGACTCTCCTGCTTATGACAAAGTCCCCTGTGAGAATCTGAGGGGCAGGGCCATGGGCTCTTAATTCTGTGGAGTTAAAGGAAAAAACTGAAATAATCTCTAACCTAACTACTCAGAAGATAATTATCCCAAGTTTGCTTTGAGGGAAGAAGGATAAAAGGGCTCTGGGTCACAACCCTTCTCTCTGGAGTTTTCTAGGATTTCAAGCTTTTCAAAGAAGTAGGAACAAGTAATATAAAAAATTCAATATCATTCTTGCAATTTTATCGAGTTTCCCAGGACCCAAAGATTATAGAATAAGACCAGATCTTTCCTCCTTGTTTGAGTCCGTGGTGATTATATTCAAGGCCGCTTACCCTCCTGCCCTGCCCCCAACTTACAGTTACAGGATTAAATCAACAGGGTCAGAAGATAGCTATAGTTCTCTTTGCCAGAATTTCATCTGGAAATATACAGCTAGATAACATTTAGATAGAAAATCTATCAGCAATCAACATTTAGGTGAAACCACAGAGCCTGTGTCATGTTATGTAATAAGCTATTCAAAGACAGATATACTTAATGGTGCCATTGACTCCCAGCTTTTACGTACTAGCTCCTTATCATGACTCGACAGCTGGTTTATTGAAAGAAAACTATTACCAACATAGTGGAAAAGGCAACTTATTCTGATAACATGCATGTACTTCGCCAAGGTAGAAACCTAAATATTTGAATTGGGTTTTTTAGCTAAATATGTATGGCTAGTAGAAAAACAGCATGTAAAAGATACTTCAAGATACTTTAGAAAAATTATTAAAAATACGTATGTACTATGGGTGTTGTTTGTTCAATTACTAACAGTCTGAAAGGTAAAAGTAAAGAATATCTAAACAATATAATAATGGGCATTAATTCATGCCAATTATTTTTAGTACTCTTAAAATACTAATACACACTGTCAGTTACTTACTTCGAGCATTAAACGTGTTTAAAAATACTTTCCAAAAACAAAAAACTTTCCAAATGACTAATAACCCTCTTAGCTTTAAGGTATTATAAAAGAGCTTAATCAGAAACAAAGCCAAAAAAAAAAAAAAAGAACAAACTTACAATGATAGGAATTTTCTCTTTGGGTTTTGCTAGTTGCTTGGCCAACAAATACTGTTCCATTCCAGGTTTTGCAAATCCAGGAAATCTAATCATGAGGATAAATGCTTGTGAGTCTTATGCTTTTCCTTATAAGAATTCTACAGCTCTCATCCACATTTACTTAATACGACAGTTTGAACTTGTTCTGTCTTTCACATGTACTAGAACTAGGAAACTATGGTAAATGAAACCTAATGTAATCAGATTGTTCAATGGCCAATTAGTCATTTAATTAAGCTTTATCTGGTAAGAGGACAGTTTGACTCCAGAAGGTGTGATATTTTTGGGCACTCTATTTGCTTGATCTGAGACACTCTATCACCACATGAAGAGTGAAGGGCAGACTAGAAAATGTCCCCCAGGTACAGAGGTAGAAAGTACTGAGCGCATCAATTTGAGATGACCACATGGGGTGAAGGCCACACGCTGGCATTTTTATATTCAAATTAAAGCTGCCTTTCAACATTCTCCCTCCGGTGGCCACGATTATCCCAAAGAAACCGCCATTGTTCATAAGTACTTGTGCCATTTTCTTTGGGAACTGCCTTCAGAACCAGTTTATGAGACACACACAAAAAAAGTCTCCTTAGTAAAGAGACTCTAAACATAATGAACTTGGCTATTTCCAGAAATCAAATCTACATCCGAAGCGAAGTTCTAAAACTGAAGAAAAGCTGAAATAAATGCATGGCCATCCAAAGGGCTACTTCTAAAGAAGACAAGATTAATCTGGGTTTTAGAATTTTTTTTTTTAAATAAACGGGGAAAAAATCCTCAGAAAGCAAAATACCTAAAATAGGAAAAGAAATCTTATTTCTACAAAAACCAGCTATCTTACTTCTGATTTCATTCCTATACCAAGTTAAAGGCCAATGTGATGCTCTCAGGGGCTCATATCTTTTCCTTCATTCTGGACTGACCTCCCTCCATTCTCTTTTCCCTGGACCTGCTTTAAAACACAGCTCCTACAACAGAGTAAAAGGGGTGTCTAGGAGCTTGATGGCCTTGGGTTTGAATTTCAAGTCCAACACTTCATAGCTATGTGACTTTTAGAGTGCGTCTTCTTATGTGAAGAATGGGACCAATACGACCTACCTTTAAGGTGGTAAGGGAATTAAATGAAAAGATTTAAGTAAAGAGTTATCTATATAAATCTAAAGGCCCTAGTACGTACTCAGAAATTAAAATGATTTCTAATGCCGCCACCGGCTCTGTGGAAGTGCTCCCTACAGCCTCAGGTGCAGCCTTCTCTGTGCTGCGGCAGTGTTCTGAGCACACTTCTGCTCTTCAGCTTATGGTGCTGCAACTGCCATGATCCATTTGCACATCATAGCAGACGAGAAGCACCTTAGAGAAAGCATTTGTATTTCCAGGACCTAGAGGAATTATGGGAATATACTAAATGCTTAATGAATTAATGGGCTAACCTAGAACACTTTTGTTAAAGAACCTACACTTTTGCTAGAAAACGCTGATGGAGAAATTGGGGCATTGCACATAGCAACAATTCCTTGACTAGACTGTAAGCTTCCGAGTGCAGAGAGCACATGTCATGTTTCTTTTGGTATCCTAGTGACCACAGCAAAACTCTAGAGCTGACTACGCACGCATTTAATACTTACTGAACAGCAGTGCAACTGATTAATGCTTTCAGTATTATCAAGATGTATTCTTGTAATGCTCAAGTATACTTAAATGTCTGATCTCTGTTTCTAGCATAAGGTTTAGGCTCCATGACTGGAATATAGCTGTCATATAAAATGGATTAACCGCTGAAAAGTGTTAATACTAAAAAAATTTTTACAACTGTTATAAGTAAGTCATTTATACATTAGTCTAGTTAAATAAAAATATGTAGGGTATAAACGGCTCCCAGCACCACAGAAAGCGAGGGATGCCTCCAAGGTGCAGGTGCATATTAGGACTCCTTCAATTTGGTTTCAACCTAGACTGAAATTTTAGAGCAGAAAGAATTCTTAATTAAAGCCAATCCTTCACTTTAGAGATGAAGAAAGTTGAGTTTGAAACAGGTCATCCAACTTCCCCACGATCATATAGCAAGCCAGAGAGCAAGCATGGAGCAGTGGAAACCACAGGAAAGTGGAGTCACAGGCCTGGCGCAAGCCAGAACCTCACGAACTGGCTACGAAAACTCAAAAATTCAGCTAGCCGTATCTGTCTCACAGGTCCTGCTTCCTCATTTTCAAAATGGGGCTGAGGGATACATTATATTAAAATGGGTTTTAAATATACTTTGTATTTAGGTTTAAAGAACAACTGAGGGTAAGGTACGTCACTACAGATCATACTGAGAACTTCAAATCTCACTTTAAGAAACAGGATACAGTCAATAATGACTGTACTATGCATGCAACTGAGTATGAAAATACACAATGGAAGAAACTGGACAGAAATGCAGGAGACGTGTGAGCTAAAAGATAACTCATTTAATTACCAGACGGTATTTAAATACTAAATACTAAAGGAGAACTTGCAGGGCTCATTAAACTATACACATGTACATCGAGACCTAGAAACTTGGTGTCTAGATAGATATCAAACATGTTTACAATTTTTTTTCCAGACATAGATTAACATTCCTTGATATCTGCTTGGAATCATGAACTTGGAACACTGAGAAAAAGTATGAGTAATTTTAGAAAAACTATTTTAAATATAACTGCTGTAAGAAGAGTACTTGAAGATAAATCATGGAAGTCACAAACTACATCTCCTTCAAGCTACACTGGTGTAAACTACAGACGCATCCAGAACTCTCTACTAGGGAATTCCATAGGGCTGTGTCCATATTCACCCTTTCCCACATGCTTTCCTGCTAAGCACTGTTTCTACAAGGACCGTTCGAAACATTTTTTTAAAAAATATAAGAATAATCTAAGTGAAAACAAAGTCCTAAACACATTAAACATAGTAGTTGAGAGTGTGCTCAGGAAGCTGAGGGACTGGACTGGAATCCCGACTAGATCACTTACCACCTGTGTGAACTTGGGCAGTTACTTAACCTCTCTGGGCTTCATTTTCCCAGAGAAAACAGAGATTATATGTACCACAAAAGGGATATGAGGGTCGCATGAGAGAATACACACAAACTGCTTTGCACAAAGCCTGGCACATGGTAAAAGATCAATAAACAGTAAAACGTTTAAAAGGAAGCTATCAGGATTATTTTTAGCTTTCCTGTGACATCAGCAATAAAAACCTTAATATGTCATGAGTTAATAAAGGTAAAAAACAGTATTTAGCAGATGATTAAATGGAACATATATTTCACTTTAAAATGAAAAAAAAATTTTTTAAAAGAAGCTTCCAAGCTAGGAGCCAAATAAAAAATAAACGTGATCAAATCGCACCCCAAGCTTTGTAGATCACTGAAAAGAGAAAAAGCCTCTTTGTATCTTGTATCTGTTTCTACAGAGTGTTCACGTTGCCCCAACTCCCTTACACCTACTTGTTAAGCGGCAGCTTCATGGAGGAGCTGCCGGCACGGCTGTTTCCTCGCTGGGCACCGCCTGCTTCCGCTGCCTCTGAATCCTTGAAGTAGGGAGAAGACGACTTGGGCTCATCCCAGTCTTCATCCCAGTCATCATCGTCACCAGTTGCTGGAGGTGGGCACAGAAGATCGTCAGTAAAGAAAGACAAAAGAAAGATGGGATGACTTAATCTTCTGGGGAGGTCAGGATTCAAATAAAGATGTGAAGAATATAGGCTCTATAGTCAGTTTGGGGGCTTGACGATTCGGCCTTTTAGCACAAAAGACAAGTTAGAAACAACTTCAAGAGGGCTGTTAGTCCAAGTAACTTCAGGTAAATGCCAACTATAGGAACACTCTGTGGTATATAGGGAAGGCCTTCTAGAGGCCTCTACGTTGGTAAATCTAGCTTTATGAACTTGCAACCAAGCAGATCAAATACCCTTCAAGCCAAGAGACTGGGGAGGACGAAAGGGTGATAAGAGTTTTAAAAAGGAATTGTTGGGCTTCCCTGGTGGCGCAGTGGTTGAGGGTCCGCCCGCCGATGCAGGGGACGCGGGTTCGTGCCCCAGTCCGGGAAGATCCCACATGCCGCGGAGCGGCTGGGCCCGTGAGCCATGGCCGCTGGGCCTGCGCGTCCGGAGCCTGTGCTCCGCAGCGGGAGAGGCCACAACAGTGAGAGGCCTGCGTACCGCAAAAAAAAAAAGTAATTGTTTGACACTACTAATAATAAAGGTGAGAGAAGGACAAGGGGGTGGAGGAGAAAGAGAAAGAAACGAGAGATAAGTAGTAACTGACCAGCATGAGCAGCCTAATATTCTAACAACAAGCTCTGCGTCAGATGAGGAGCTGCCAGCTTTCCTCCCTCCCTCCTTTCTTCTTCCACTGTTCTGTGCCTCTGTCTCCCACCTCTGATGGCCTGAGGAGTCCCTTTAGCATTAGGCAGGAAATTGCCCTGGGATCTCTGCCCTAAGAGTGCCACCACGAGAAGCCCAGAGACAAATGCCAAAATGAAAAAAAGAAGAGAATAGAAAGTATTAGAAGGATCTGGGCCAAGAGTCCTGGAGCCACGCCAAGTTACTACAGAAGCAGAAGTCAGCAGTCTAGTCTCAACGTTTCTACCCAGCCCACGACTCCTGGTCCTGCAGCAGCCCAGCTCCTGTCCAGGAGTGGGAGCTGGGAACCAGCACCTGTGCCCTTTATGGCTCCTGCATGCAAGTCTCCTGCTGCTTAGCACATTCAGTTCTTGGCAAAATCTGCTCATACAGGGATCATTAAAAAATAACGGGTGGATCTCTTAATTCAGAACAGACATAAATCGCCTTTCTTAATTCCTGAATTGTTTCTCCTTTTAGAAATTCCTCTTTTGCCTCAGTATTTCCATTAAGAACCTGGGAGTCAAACAGGTAGTTAAGGAAAAGACAGAACAGCTACGTTGGAGGTCACAAACCATGTGGCCATAAACCACTGAATGTGGCGATGAACCATATTCAACCCGTGTGCACATTTTTTGGGCCCAAATGTGTGTTAGTAGCTAAGATGTTAAAGTGGGAAGATGAGATGAAAATCGAGATTTCTACTCTCTCTGGAACTGTGGTGGTCCAGGAACACTAGCTCAGTTCTCCTGCAACGGCATCGACCCGCCGGCTGGAGCAGAGCTGCCCACCTCCGTCTTCCGCAGCCCCGCCCCATGGGGCTGCGCTGCCGTTCCGCTTTATGAACCTGGCCCCTGCAAGCGTCTGCATTTGGGACTCCTTGACAGGTAACTGAGAGTGGACTAAAGACCATAACTAAAAACTACCTACATTTTGACCCAGAAAAATAAGTTTGCTATTAGTGAATAAGAGCACCTGAGAACAGTTCCTTTGATTAAATCTATTTTAACTCCGATGCCCTTTAAGGGTGGGTGGGCTCCATCACCAGCAGAGCCCTCTTCCTCACCTGGTCCCTGGTAGGCCTGGGGATGACCAAAGGCAGTGTCCCAATTGTTGGAGGTGTTTCTTTGGGCTGCAGTCCCCTCGGGCTTGGCTCCCCAGCCATCCGAGCTTTCCCAGTTTCCAGATTTGGAAGCATTCCAGGCTGACCAGGGGTCATTGCCACTGCTGACCTGATGTTAAGGGTAAAAAAGGAGAGAGTATTCGTGACTTCTAGAAAGCATTACTCAATTCAGTAAGAATCACATAACAATTGAATTGGGGTGCTGAAAAAACTGATAGAAATTTAAAACAATTTACAATTTAAATAATAAAATTTTAGAAACACGTAGGAAAGCACAAAAGACAGGATCAACCGAATTTTATTGTTAACAGTTTGCCATATTTGCTTAGGAACTTTACAACAATAACAAAGAAACTCCCTTTCTTTTTCCTTCCCCCAAGTAACTACTTTTCTGAACCTGTTCTCATTCCTGTGCATGTTCTTATACTTCCACTGCGTATGTAATGGAATATGTACCGTATTCATAAATAACAAATGCTTTATATTTTTCAAACTGACCTGAACAACACTGTACTGTATGTAACTCTTTGCAAGCTGTCTTTTTCTTTCACTTAACATTATGTTTTTGAGATTATACTTGCTGGTAAGAATATGTTTTATTCACTTTATCTGCTTGATAGTAATCAGTTGTATTTTTAACTGTTTTAATTTTTATTTGAAAAGGTAATATGTTCCCAGTAAGAAAAAAATTCAAATAGTATAAAAAGATATGAAATGTAAAAAATATTCCTACCACCTTAAAAGGCCAGTCATTCTCTCAGAGATAATGACTCCTAACAAATTCCTTGTATATACTTAAACATGCCATGCAGAGAGAGCCTTTTTGCTTTTAAACGTATTATGTGAGCCCAAATTATACTTTCTGCTCTGCACTTTTCTTTTGTTTTTCTATTTAATAGCCTAAAACATTCTCCTAGGTACAGCAGCACATGGATGACATCATTCTTTTACATGACTCCCCAGAATTCCACTGTATTTATTTCCCATCATCTAAACAGCATATGCTGATGCTCATTTATCTTGTTTGCCGTATTTTGCTACTGTAAATAATGCTGCAATGCACAATCTTTCCTCACATGTCCAATAGATGTATGTGAAATTCCCAGAAGAAAAATTGCTGGGCTAATACAAGTGTGCACTTAGAATGGATAGATTCTGTCAAACTGCTTTCCAAGGAGATTGTACAGTCACATTCCTACACTCCTTCTACACGCCAAGGGGTGGTGTCTTGCATAAAATGGGGCTACCATACTCCAAAACTATTTTTTAAATATTTTCTCCCATTATTCCTTAGCATAATTTTATAGTTTAATTATTAATATTATAAAAAAATTTTGGAATGGGCAATACATGGCACCCAATATCAAGGAGTACTGCAGTACCTGTAACCCACCTCTCACCCCTGGCTCACCCAGCCCTGAGGCAACCAGTTTTTTTTGTTTCCTTAATTTTAAAATTTTAAATCTTCAACCTATATGGAATTTACTTCAGTATATGAAATAATATAGGAATCCAGCTTAATTTTTTCCTGTAGTCATTCTGTTGTCCTGACATCACTTAATGAAAAATCCATTTTCCTCCACTGATCTGAAATTCACCTTTATCGTATACTGGACTTGGGCCTATTTTTGGACTCTATTCCATCCTAGTAATCTATTCATACTAGTACCAAGCTGCTTTGGAGTCCACTAGACAGAATACCGTTAGTACTTTACCATAACATCTTCTATTGGTTTATTTTTACACGTGAACTTTAGCATCAGCTTCATGTTTTAAAACTAAAACAATCTTTAGTTTTAGCATTAGCATGTCAAGTTTAAAAAATGTGCTGATTTTCATTTGAATCACCTTAAATTTACAGATAAACTCAGGGAAAACAAATAGTGCCTTTAAAATAATTTCAATACTGAATGTATTTATTCAAGAACATGGAATAGCAAATTTTTCTCTTTACTCAGGTCTTCCTTCTCACATAAAAATTTGGGGGTTAGTTAGAGAGAGAGAGAGAGAGAGAGAGAGAGAGAGAGAGATTGAGATTTGTAAGAAAATTACCCAAACGGCCTCATACACCTCTCTAATGTTTTAGAATGCTATCACTGTTGGTCTTTTTTTCACTCTTCACCAATTGACATACAGGGTGGATAACTGCCTGCCACCTACCAGAAGCATCAAAAACAGTATATGTTTTACAAAAGGAACTATGATTTCATTCTAACATCTCTATACCTTCAAGAAAAATTAATGAAGCTACTAGTGATTCTGCCTGAAGTCAAATATTAATAGCAGAAAGACATTCATCCTTATGACTGTGGATTTCTCGAACATACGGCTGATGAGGAGTTACTCTCAAGCCACTCCAGTGCAGACTGGAAATGAAGGCTGCCGTGCTGAGGGCCTGACAATCACGCTTCATTTAAGAGAAGCCCTTCCTTCCATAGTTTTCTTTAAGTAGGGGTGTTTTATTCAGCAATATATACTCTGTGCTTTCCAAACTAAACTATGAGGTTTTGTTTTTAGAATTAAAAACTTCAAAAGGTACAGAAATTTTGGATAGTAAGATGACAGTAAGTACAGGCATTCATTGTCTAGCATTTCTATAAACTACTGAGGAAAAGGAACAGAAGGGCCATAACTAGAACAACAGGATGAGTAAAAGTTCAGCACTGCCATGACGGTAAGATCGTGTTAGCAAACTGTCAAAGAAGGTTTTCATCAATATTGAGGAAGAAATGGGATATGAAATTCATCACCAAGTAACCTTAAAAAATTAAAACTTATTAGGACAGAAACACATAACGTGATAGTTCTTTTAAAAACTACTTTGTTTATACATTGTTTATAATAATTGCTATCTTATTTGGTTACGTGTACGATCTTAGCTCTCTACCTGGGTTATGAAATCCTTGTTGGCAAATCTAATAACTTTGCTTCTCTGTTTTTTTTCCTGGAACATTCCTTCTACCTTGTTTCCACTTGACTCCTACTGATAAATCTTTCAAACCCTGACCAACTGGCAATCTCTCCAGCTTCTATCATTGACTTTTTACTCACTCTCTCTCTCTCAGGTGACCTCCAGGGTCCCTCCTCTAATATCAATAACTAACAACCAGCTCACAAAGCCTTCATGGTCTGCTTCTCTCTGAACCCACCCTTCCTGCACTTCGCCCTCTGGCCCCTTTGCTTTCAACTCCCAATAACCTGTCTGTCCCTTAACTGCAGGCATCTGGTCACACAATAGTCCACGCCTCTTCTCTACTTTCTTCCAGCTTTCCTTCAATGTCTTCATCCTTTCCTTTCCCCTCCTTTCAGGGCACCAAACCCCTCCCGATTCTATCAACCACTTTAATTAAAAACCATTCATTAGACCTCACTGACCACAGAACAGATTCCAAACTCCTTAGGCCATCAATTAAGATCCTAACTTTTCCTTCCATGACATTGCCTGTCCTCACTACTTGCCACTAACCCTCACTCTGTGCTTCAGCCCGCAGTTTCCCAGACTTTCCTGTGTCCTTGCCTTTGCTCAGGCTCTGCTCTCCATCTGCATGCAAAGGCTTCTACCTCACCTTCCTAGATTCTGGCCCAGTCCCACCCCACGGAGGGCGCTGGCCTCCGCCTGCTGGCTGACATTCAGTCACATCCTTCCACTCTCTCCCAAAGTTAGCCTTCCGTTAGAGTTATTGGCGTATCGGTTAGTCATTCCCAGTAGCAAGTCACGGGCAAACATCTCCCCTAAAAGATTCTCAAAGTGCCTTACATAAAGTGGCGAAGACTCAAATTTTTTATTTTTCTTAAAGTGGCTAACTGTGATCCTCTTGGTCATTTGTATGAAGTAGGTATTATTCTAATAATAATAGATTATTATATCTATGATTCTTTAGATATGCATCTAACCTTCATAACATTACTATTATTTCACAAAGAGGGAAATCAGATTTTCCTCACGTATACTGACTTGAGTCTCTTCTAGGAAAATAACCACTGTGGACGACCACAGAATAAGTGATTTTCAGCACTGCCATACGCTCTTAAAATAACAGTGCCTTCCCAGTTATGAAAGCTTATCAGTACCTTGTAGAAAAGCTGCAAGATGCTGACAGGTACAGATGGACAGAGGGACGGACATATGTGTGATGAAGAACAGTAACATGTTAATGGTAAAATCTAGAAGGCGCGTATATGATTATTCGCTATGAAGTTCACTTAACTTTCCTATGCTTTAAGTTTTAGCAAATGTTGGAAAATCCAACAAACAAAACTTGCACGTACAAACATCGTCTTCTGAACTCCATGAGGATGCATGCAAGGGACAAGAGAAGGTCTGTGCCCATCAGGCTCACCAGTGATTTCTTGTTGCCTATGAACATGGGGCCTACACGTAGTAAGTGTTTAGTAAATTACTTGCTAAATTAAACCACTCACAAACGCTCACGTGTTTGTCTGGATCTCTATTATGAATGGATTTTCACCTGCCTTGCACTGGAACTGGCTGACTATGTCTGACTCGCCCCCTAACTCCCACTCTAACTAAATTAAATACTCCCTAATGCCAGAAGCCATGTAGTCAACACATTTGCTCATTTAGCACTCTTTTTTTTTTTACATCTTTATTGGAGTGTAATTGCTTTACAGTGTTTCGTTAAGCTTGTGCTGTATAACAAAGTGAATCAGCCATATGCATACACATGTCCCCATATCCCCTCCCTCTTGCGTTTCCCTCCCACTTTCCCTATCCCAACCCTCTAGGTGGTCACAAAGCGCTACGCGGCTGCTTCCCACTAGCCATCCATTTTACATTTGGTAGCGTATATATGTCAATGCTACTCTCTCACTTCATCCCAGCTTACCCTCCCCACACCGTGTCCTCAAGTCCATTCTCTACGTCTGGCACTCTAAAGTTAAAAGCTATCCTAACCTCATAAGACAAAACAAAGAAATACATTTACATTGTCTTTACATCATGAGACAATCTGAATGTATCCGCTGAAAGGAGCCTGTAGAGCAGAAAGACAGAGAACGGAGTCTGAGCGGCCATGGAGGGGTGGGGAGAGAAGGGTATTCCTGAGATAATCGTAGCAAAGCTGTGCATCTTACAAATGCATAATATGGGGTAAAAGGGGGCAAGGATAAGAACATTGGTCCACTGGTTGCATTTTAAATCCCTTATGAAACTGTAGACATTTGACTGACGTAAACTTCTCACGGGTGCAACAGTTAAGAGCTGAAGCTCTCGAGGCTGTCTGTCTGGGTTTGAATCCCAGCTTTACCACTTACTAGCTGTAAGAACTTGGGCAATGTACTCCATCTCTCTTAGTTTCCACTCTTATAGAATGGATATAACATCATAAACTTCCTCATAAGATTTCTGTAGGAATTCAATGACATAATGCATATAAAGCACCTAACAATACCTGGCACGTGGTATGCGTTCAGTAGTGGTTACCTTACTACACGGGGGCTCATCTAGAGTATACAGAGAAGAATGACGACTGGTAACCTTTGAGTAAATCCCCATTAGTTTATGCTTTAAAGGAAAAGATCAGTTATATTTCCAAATGGCTTCAATGACAGATCACATTAATAGAGAAACTTTTAATTAAATAAGTGATTATAGGCACTTAGGATACTTTCTATTTTAGCCAAAGATCTGTTTCCTTCAGATACATAAGAGAAAGGGGAAGAAGACAGAACTGTTTTGCCATAAAGTTCCAAAGCAACTCATAATTCTTGGGGGTCTTGGCACATTTTCTGTGTGCTAAATGCTGAGATCCTGCTCTTCTTCAAAGCCTAACCCCCACTGCAACAAACTGAGCTACACAATGATTTGGTTTAATGATCCTTTGGCCTCTGACTTCTTTGCCGTCAATTCCAAGAACCCCTTTTGTCCCTCACCTGCAGACATTTGGTCGCACAATAATGCATTATGTTCCTCCGCTAAGGTTTCAAACTCTGAGGGAGCTCTCCTATCCTCTTCTCCCAGCCACCCCCCCTTTCTACTGAGCAATGTCATCATTCTCTTCTTTCCCCACCTTTTACGGTACCAAAGCCAACCAGATTCTGTAAACTCCGTGATTAAAAGTCCTTCATTAGACCTTGCTGTCCATGGAATAAATCCATCAATCGAGTCTCATCAAAAGTCTCCAAAGTATAAATCCCAATTGCCCTTCCAACTCCTATATGTCCCACATTCTATGTTGCCATGCCCCCAAGAAGAGCTTTAGTAAGATACTTTAGCTGAAACAATCACCTCACTTGGGAAAAAAAGGATTACTTCTAGGGGTTTTAAATGTTTATTTCCTCTTTCATTCAAGTTTGAATTTTACCTTATTTATGGAAGAAGAAGGAGAAGGAGAAGATGAAGAAGGTGGTGATTGGCTGAGACTTTCAATACAACCAATCTGAGCCAAAATATCCACCTTAAAATAAGAAAAGGTGCTCGGTAAACGAAGGGGAAAAAAAGAGTATATACCAAAGCTAACAGCAGCAAGTGCATAGCAGGGCTAAGTTCACCGGAAAATTCCAGCATGCCACCCATGCACCAAGATTACATGCAAAAAGCAAAGCCCCTCCTGTATAGCAGTGGTTTGTCTTCAGTGCATTAGTATATATTCTAAAGACTCTTGCTGTCATAACACAGTGTCACTGAAGCACTAAAAATAATTATAAGCAGCACAGAAGGAATGGAACAAATATCATGCAAGTCATACAGCCAATGAAAAAAAACTCCAGAGGAAAAACATAGCCAAGCTTTTAAAAATGTCAGAATGTTGAACCAGGGCTTTCAAAGCCACCAGACATGTGAGATGAGCAAAGCTTCCTGGAACCACAGAGCCATGGAGAACCTACCAAGACCGGCTAAGAGCACAGAACAGTCCGCGAGGTCGTGAACTCTGTGTGCTCCTGAGCTGACTGGCTTGGTGTGCAGTGTCAACATGAGAACAGATAACTGATACACCCTGTGGAGCTAGGCAATGGCCAAATCAGCATCGCTATTAGGAGGACAACCTTGGAGCCCAATTTCCAGGCTTCGAATCCCAGCTCCACAACTCTCTAGTAGGGAAGTCATTACTATTAACATTTATATAGTGTTACGAGAATGCACTTTTCATGTACAACTTTCTTGTGAAGAAAGTTGTACCATTTGTAGATGTAAATAAACTTGTTTTTGGAAATCAACTAGTAATACACAAAGAAGACAATCAAGATGGAGTAACTGGGATCCAGTTTACGTTTCCACTTAAAACTAAAAAAGACAAAATATGTGAAACTGTCTTCAGATCATTAGACATCAGGCAATAAAGGACCTGACCTCTGCCTAGAGAGACTTTCCAGGCCATGGATCAGGGACGGGGAAACCCATGCAGAGACCACTGGTCTCTGTGAATTAAGAAGACAGAGCTGGGAGTCTGGGGCAGAGTACTGAGAAGCAGAAAGCTACACAGAGACCTCCGGAGATGAGTGGGGGGCGGGACGGGACCCCGGGCCTTAGGTGAGTACTGATCAGCGTACGCACGTGAGGGAGCTGCCATATGAAAGGTTAAGTATCAACCCCTTAGTAGGATGGTTCTCACCAGCCAAAACGGAAAACCTCATGATTCATAAGGGTGACAGCAGGTACAGCGCTGAAAAAGCTTTTGCTTCAACAGAGGCAAAAATATCCCTAGACTGAGCATTGCTCTGGTCCCACTCTAAAAAGCTTAAACTGAAAGAATTAAACTGTTTCCAAGTAACTTTCTTTTAAAGAAAAACAAAACAAAACAGAACACTAGTCTGCAACTGCTGACCACAAAGATAATAGGTCTGGTTTTGTTATATTTTGCTACTTTGTTGTTACTTTGCTTCTTATATGACATCCTTGGGCCACCAGGATGAGTAAGAATCAAACTCTTACTTCTGACAATAGGCATCAATGAAAATGCAGTAAGACCTGGGCAAGGGCCTGTTTGGAAACGACAGTTAGATCGACTTGATTCACTGGTTTCCCAGTATGTTCTGCTGGTTTCAGGCGAAATAAGTTCTTCTGGTTTCCCAGTTCTTCAAGACATGGTCTAAGAAGAACTTTCACTGCACACATCATGAGACAACACTGGGAGAGGCTGGGGGCAGATGGAGAGATGGGCAACAGATGCCTTTATTTCTCTCTGTGCCCACTTGAACTAGTTCAGGCTCCAAGGGTGATCTAGGTCTGAGAATTAATGAGAAAGATAACTTATATTTCGTCAAGGTTGCTTTCTGTTTGGCGTTCTACCAAACCAGCAAACAAGAGTACAAAGAATACATAAAGGTTCAAAAGATACTGATGAGTAGGTAGAGCTCCCGCTGCCCACCTGGTTCCTGACAGAGGATGCCCGAAGTTCAATACAGGTCAACACGGACCATTCGGTTTGACAAGTCTACCAGGTAAGAAGAGTTGCTAATCACGGGCTCACTATCTTGCGTATTATCATCTCAGGGGAAAGGCTCTGGAAGCCTCATTCGAGGGCCCACCTCATTACCACACAAGGAAATCCTCAGTCACATACATCTACACCCTATCGGTTATGCTGCTACGGCCGATTACACTGCCATTCCCTAATATATACGCCTGGAAGGAAAGAAGGAGGGAAGGAACTTCCAGAGTAAGACTTTGGCCAGGGATAAACAACAAAAATGAATGGAAAGTTACTGGTTTTGTGAAAGCTGAGGTTATGATGTTTTTGTTTGTTTTTTGAACCTTATCTGCATGACTGAGGCATAACTGTCTTTATCTGACATTTCTCATTCACGAAATGTTTAATAACCACGTGCCAATTGTGTTAGGAAGTGGGACTAGAAAGCAAATAATGGGATTCCTCTATAAGCCGAGAACATTTCAATCAGTTTCTGACAAAGGTTTCTCGTTCTCAAAAAGGCCTACAGAAGGTATACAACTGTCTTATGTGAAAAGCCTAATTATTTCAGCTCAAAATACAGACAGAATTTGTAAAACTTCCTATTTTGTTATTTATAGATCTTTTGCTAAAAGCACATCATCTAATTCTACAGATGAACCTCTACTGATTTCAAAAAACCCCTTATAGAAATATAAAACTTGTACATTCTTTAAAAAATAAGGCTAGATCGTAACAACAGATTAAATCAATTTGTGGCCAGTCACATCAATACTGCTGACTGGAAATTACTTCCCAAAAAGCTTAAATGACTTAACAGATCCTTTATTAATTCACATTCTGAACCCACAGACGACAATTCCAGGTATTTATTTTTTTAATAGAGAAAACTAAAAGAATAAGATTTGCCTTAAAAAATGGAAAATATTTGTACTAGCTTCGAGAATTTACTTATTTTTTTTAGCACCAAGTTTTAAAATAGGTAGCTTTATGTGCCAAACAGGATAATGCTATAAGTAGCAGAAGACAATTTGATAGATCTGTCCACGTGAAATGGGCTTTTATAGACATTCCTCTGATGATGGGCTGGGTGTATAACAATGCTGACTGGCCCTTCACCAGGGCAGTTATAAGGAAAAAACAAAACAAACCCTTTGCTTTTGTCATTTGTTTCCTGTTAGATAAAGCCAAATAGCAACAAAACATCCTAAAAAATAAATTTCGCCAGTGTGTATTTTTGAATGGGTCCCAGATGCACAAAGCTGTCTTATGTAAGAGGCAAGGGTCTGGGATCAGGAAAGCATGGAAGGTCAACATCACCAGCCTAATTCAGTTTTGAAGAGAAATGTCAACAAATCCTGTATACAGATGTGCACAACCCTCCTTACAATGCCCTGTAACTGAGTAAAAGGGATTCCTGTGTGGCTGGGAGACAGGGTGGGGAAATGGAGAGAACCTTTGCAACAGGGGTTTTGTAAAGAGAAAGTCTCAGTAAGCAATTATGAGAAGTCCACAGCATTACAGACCTTATTTGAGATAATGAAATAATAAGCCTTTGTGAAGGTTTCTTTTGCTGATTTATTTTTAAATGGACTACAAAATGGCCTAAAAATGGACTTTTTTTTGAGAAATGCGAAAGCAAAATGTAGTTCCAACATAAAATTACTATTTCCTTCCTCATTCCTTAATAAATAAAAGTTCCTTCATAACAAATACCATCACACTGAAAATCTCTAATAATCAAAAAGATGTTATGTCCCTAAATACCCACTTAACTTTGAGCATTTGTTTAATATCCAAACTGTTAAAAATAATTAAACCCCTACTAAGTACCACGTATTGTTCTAAACACTTCAGAACTTTTTTCCATTTACTCTTTCCAACAATTCTTTGAGGTCTTACAGATGAGGAAACTGAGGCACACAGAGGCTAAGAAGCTCACCGTGAGTCACACAGCAAGTATGAGATCTGGGAATAAAATCTAGGCAAGGTCTGGGACTAAAACCGAGCGTTTTCCTGCCCTTACACATCTAAAGGATGCAGGACACTCCTATCAATAACTATGGCTCGCAAAGGCACTCAGGGTTTTAAAGTGGAATGAAAAAGAGAGCATAGAAAAAAGCAACCTTTCAGAGAAACAGAAATGGGAAAGTCAGGAAGAGAAACTAGATTTGTGGGGAAATAATGAGTGATTCTGTTCATGCAGAGTCTGAGATACAGAGGAGACAGGCAGATAGCGATGTTGAACAAGAAGCTGGAGACTGAGCAAACTGCAGAGAAAATTCAACATTGGAGAGATATTTCTAAGGGAATCTTCTGCACGGTTAGAGAGGGTAGAAGAAGGAGACAGGTTGGAACAAAAAAGGGTAAGTGGACTGAGATTGTTCCATGGAGAGGGAAGAGGTGAAAAAAGAAGGAAATATTTCTTAAATGTCTTCTGTGAGTCTGACACCACTTTATACCAGTGGCCTGGTCCTCCGATAGTTCAGGAAGCAGCCACGACTCTTACGAAGTGCAGCCAGACTGTCAACCCAGCTCTAACACCAAACGTTACACAGGCTCCCCACCGCACCAACCCACATGGAGAGGGGGAAGGATGGGATGAGAAACCGTGAAACAGAAGAACAGAGATATAGCCAAGGGCAACTGGGATACAGTGTGATAAAGAAAGCAACAAGAATTTTAACAAAAGGAGAAGCAGTTTATTCCAAGTATGTACACCTTTCTAGTTTAAAAAGCATAGAAAAATAAATCCCTCAAGTCAAAAACCTTCAGATAAAACATCTAGGTTTATACAACTTTCAATTAATGTTTAAGCCCCATTGTTCTTTTAAAGGTACAAACAAAAACTTCCCATTAATTTCTCAAAAGTAAGTTCTGCAAAGAGGCAGTAATCTAAGAGTCTTTAAAAAAATCTACACTGAGAACCTTTTTATAATCAATGATATTATTTAAACACTAATAGCTGGGAGAAAACCCAAATGAGGACGGCTATTAACACATGTTTGGTAATAATGTCTGAGATTCATTTCCACCAGCGGGTTAATTCATTCTAGCGGCACAGCTACTAACAGGAAATGCTCCTGAAACTGCAAAATATCAGATAAATGACTAATAATGAAACCAGTAATAACCATTAAAAACCATTCTTCTTTTCTAAAGGTACTGCAATAGCTGTCCTCATCCAACTTAAAATCTGTAATAGAAAAAGAAAACAAGAACCTGACTCATTTCTTGGATATCCTTCAATAATTTTTCTACACAATTTGCATCTGTGGTGTGTATATATTTAAACACAATAAAGATAACATTACACATAGTGATATGCCTTTTTAAAAGCCCATTCATCCATATCTGTATATCTGAAGCTACCCTCATTCTTCTAAAAGCAGCCCTGCTTCCCATGGTGTGGCTGTCCTGTAGTCTATCTGACCAGCCCCTACTGATGAGGCACACATTCTAGGCTTTGTTGTTACAAGAGTGCTGCAGGAAACCTCTTCTCCTGCCCAGACGGCTGTGTTCTGAGAGTAGAGCTGGAAGATCAACTCAGAGTGCTGGGTCAAAGAGCAGATGCACCTCAAATATTAATATATATTATCAACCTGGCCTCCAAAAAGCTTCATCGATTTATCCTTTACCAGCTTCATACCAGAATGCCTATTTGAACACGCCTTTCTTCACACTAGGAGTGAAAACATTTTAATTCTCTGCTAATTTGATAGAAGAATTTCAAAATGAGCATTTTCCTATGTTTATTGGCTCTTCGTATTTCTTTTCCAATGAAAAATCTGTTCATATCCTTTGCCCTTTTCTTCTGAGTTGTTTACCTTTTTCCTACAGATTTATAAGAGTTCTTTGGATATTAACAGAATTAGCTGACATCTCTGGCATGTTAGAAATTTTTTTCCTAGTTGAACATTACTTTTAAAAGAAATTTTTATTTATTTATCTTTGGCTGTGTTGGGTCTTCATTGCTGCGCGCGGGCTTTCTCTAGTTGCGGCAAGCGGGGGCTACTCTTCGTTGCGGTGCACAGGCTTCTCATTGCGGTGGCTTCTCGTTGCAGAGCACAGGCTATAGGCGTGTGGGCTTCAGTAGTTGTGGCACGCGGGCTCAGTAGTTGTGGCTCGCGGGCTCTAGAGTGCAGGCTCAGTAGTTGTGGCGCACAGGCTTAGTTGCTCCGCGGCATGTGGGATCTTCCTGGACCAGGGCCCGAACCCATGTCCCCTGCACTGGCAGGAGGATTCTTAACCACTGCGCCACCAGGGAAGCCCCTTACTTTTTGACTTAAATATATCAATTCTTTCCTTAATGGCTGCTAGAAATTGTGCTGTGCTTAGAAAGACCTTCTATATTCCAAAGTTAATGAAAAAAAATGTTACCTATATTTTTTCCAAGTACTTAAAAAAATAAAACAGCTCTATCATTTTGCAAATTAAATTGTTCCAACACATTTAAAGAATAATGCATTATACTCCTTTGACATTTACAGTTCTCGTCTCTACCTCAGCCAAGTGGCTGGACTGTGTTCTACAGGTAAAGGGTTCCCGTACATACTAGAAAGGAAAGAAAAAGATCGTAACGGGGGTTGGGATGATGCACCAACATTATCTACCTCTACACCAGTCACTGCACTTACCTCTGTGACTGCTCAGTAAGAAGCTAGAACCAGAAGGTAGCCCAAGCAACCTGAAATTAGGAGTTTTAAGAAAAACAAAAGGAAGTGCTATTTTACATATTAAGTTATAAATAAATGTATGAACTAATTACTGTGAAATGCAGTATAGCTTAAAAATACAAAGTCAGTGAAGACTCAGACAAATTAAAAAATAACAGGCTCAAAATAAGTTATTCAAGAACATCTGCAGACGGATGTTACCTTTTAGAGAGATCTCTCTAAAAAGATACGGTTTAAAAGATACAACAGTCAGAAAGCTGGATAACCAGTAGCTGAATGTGAGGCTTTAACCTGCCTGTGCAAGAAGAAGGCCAAACTGAAAACAAGTGGTGCTGAGGAGACTCAAGGGATACTGACTAGAGAGTGTGCACAGCGTACAGAGCTGAAGGGGGGCCCTGCCTGCCTGACGGCAGAGAGGAGAGGCCTGGCTCCTCTGACACACTTATCTCCAAATAAAACTGTCCTCTGGGAACTAACACAACGCCAGACTAACTAGAAAGGCCCATGAGGCGTATCCCTGGAACAAAAATAGTATTTTCTTACTGACATTCAGAAAATGAAATAACGGGCACACCTGACAGCCACATTTTTAAAAGCTGCCAATTAATAATGGTATTTATAGAACGTACCACAGTTTTGGCCCATTTAAGTTGTTCTCACATCCCGGATAACTGAGAGCATAGACGGCTGCTGAAAGTATTTTTATTCAAATGTTTTAATTAATTAATTATGGTCATGCTTTCTGTATTTTGTTACTCCTTGATTTGGTTCATTTTTTTCTTTGCTTTCAAAGGATCTGATTAGATTTAATGTCAGATTGGATTAGTAAAACCTAACCTCAAAAAAAAGTCAGTTATATTTTCTTCAAGATAACCTGGAAGAAAAAAATTACACTTACGCTGATCAGTTTCTATTGTTACATTTAAATACTGAGGAGTCTTCTTCGTAACATAAAATTTGAGCCTGATTTTGAATTTGTGTTTATGAGCTAAAGTACTTCAGTCTACCTTGAGATATTTGAAACAGGTCCCCGAATTAAAATAAGATGAATATTCCCATCTTTTGTTTCCTTCACTTATTCTATGATCATCTCATTATAATTCCATTGAAATGTCATTTTTACTTAATGCAAACCCTTTCACTGATGTTTTTGTAAAACTCAGTGACTCTCAGCTGGGTTGACTTTGCCCATTTGGCAACAACTGGAGACAATTTTGGTGACTGTAACCGGGGTTGGGGCAGCAGTGGGGGGAGGCAAGGAGAGCGGTGAGTGCAGGCCGGAGACGCAGCTAGTCATCACAGGGAGGGAGCATCAGGCCCCAAACGTTAACAGCTCCCAGGCTAAGAATCCCTGGTAAAACGCCAAGTAAGGGTTAGCTACTATTTCTTCACCCTTTATCATAATGGGGGTTGGGATGATGCAGCCACATTATCTACCTCTACCCCAGTCACTGACCAATATCCTTACGTATTACAGATTAACAAAATATGGGAGAATGCTCAACTCTGGTGATAACCTCGCCTCTGAATTTTAAATATCCGAGCCAGACAATGTGTAATTTAGGATGTCCACAAAAGCTATTTAAAAATGTATAAAATCTGCAGTTAACATATGGTAACAGTACTTTGAAAAACTCTCTTAAAAGGTTAAGATATAAATATGCTGTAAGCAAATAATCATAAGTGATATGATTATTAGGCTTTACCTAATTTAAAGCCTTTTATGTAGTTAAAAATGTCAAGAAGTAACATCTCCTAAAGGCCATTCATTTCTAAAGATGTAGGAGGCAGTAACACTTCCATATCCATCTTCTCAATTTTCTTACAGACACTGGCTCTGGATAATCATTGAGCAATAACCGAACCAGGCAGAGTCACCTGAACTGGTCAAATTCCTTACAACTACTGTGAACTTGCAGCATAGTTTTCTCAAATTATCCCACTCTTCTAAGTTTTCTAGAAGCAGCACCATAACGGTACCAACTGCTGGATCTACAGCCACTTGTACATGCACTGCATCTGCAAGAGGGGGCTCGAGCTGAGAGTGCAAGTAACGTGCCAAGGTCACAGAAATCAGGTCCTGTTCCAGCCAGACCTTTGACCCTGACCGCTGCGCCTCAGCAGAGGACCCTTTTCCTTCCTCGCCCTCAAGTGAGAGGATATTCGCAATCTATAGGGTCTGTATTCATACCATGCCAGACTTTTACAAGCAACTCTCAATGAACACCCCCGCCTTCTAGTTAATCATCAACTCTAAAAACAGTCTTTGTTAAAACCCAGCAAGAAATGCCACACAAATAACACGTCAACAGCTACTCTGTTTACGCTTTCAGGGAACGGCAATAGCTATAATGCAGCACAAGCTTTCAAAAACGTGCTTTGCGCTCAGTAAAGCCAGTCGCATCCAGCAGGATGACGGGGTAAGAGTTACCTGGTTGTTACTGGCAGCTGATGAGCTGGCTTGAGCTGTACTTGCTGAGAGGGAATCGAGGAAGGCTTGGTCGGCCACTGAATTTCCACAAGAAAACTGATCTTTTCCATCACTGGGCAAAATCTGAACATGAGAAAGAACCACAGTTATCTTCACAGATGAGAGTTATTTCAGAGTTAGAGCCCCTGAGGGCAAGCAAGAACTGTCAACTAATATGGAAAAGGGATTTCTATTCTTAAAGGGTTAGCAAGCCCAAGAAGATGTCATAATTCCTTTCTGTCAGTATGCAGAATTCTAGAAATGCAACTTATGCCAGTATCAACTTAAATTCTCCCATTTTCCTCATTCTTGTTAATTTTTAGGATCCTGAATGCACAGTGCACAGAGGTCAAACACGACATAAACATGAGACACGTGGACTGGGTTCAGGGGCCTGGGAACCCTCTGAAACTGTCTGGAAAAGGTGGGGTGTCTGAGATTTCATCAGATTCTCCGGAGTGTTCAAAACTCCCCCAGCCAACTCTCAGTCAGGAGCAACAGACAGCCTTCCCATTCTGCAGGCAGTGCCCAGCACACATCCTCCCAGGGCACTATTTCTCTCTACTAGAGGGGAGCTCAAGGCAACTTTGTTCTTCATCTCACTCCAACTTTACTCACAGGGCACCAGACAGCCTTAGTTTCTTTCTATCACCCAGGATGAGAGGCAAGCTCACCATGTACCCAGGACTCAGCTCAGTGACCTCTGGACAACCAGCAGGGGGTGCCAGGAGGCTGACTCAGAGAGGGTTTGTCAGCTGAGTGGGTGTGTCCCAGGCAGGGAGGGCTCATTCAGGGGCTGTGCACTATCCTTGGCATCTATCACAACAGAGCTTAAACCAGGCAATAGCTCACAGCAGCCCATCCAAGACCCTTCGTCCTTGGGAGTGGGAGAAGGAACTGAGAGAGATGTCCTAAATTAGCACAGGGAGAGGAAAGCTACTTCAAACAGTCTGCTACTTAAACTTTGTGAATCAATTCTACAGTAAACAGTATTGTAGGCAGCAGCTACTACACAATATTAGCAAAGGGAAAAATAGAGACTTTTATTCAGAATAATTAAAAGTCGCTATCCTTGGAAGGAACTTAATCTAAATATCTGAAGTCACTCTTTGGAGCCTGAGTCTATAGGTAATATTTCTTCTTGGTTCTACTTCAATGTATTTCCTACATTTTATATAATCAGCATGTATTACTCTTACAATGGAATTTTTTCATTATCTTCCAGTCCTGTCCTTTAAGTTGATAATTCATAAAAAGATATATGACAACGACCAGATTTAATTAATAAATGACAGTAAGCTCTTACCTCAACGTAGTCTGTGGGAACAAGCCCTCGTTCTCCTTTGCTGTTTCTTCCTTCCAGCCATCCTCCACCAACATCCTCAAAAAGGTTAAAAAAAAAAAAAAGATTATAGTTGGAATTTCCTGCAGTTTCTTTTTTTTTTTTTTTGGGCCTCTCACTGTTGCGGCCTCTCCCATTGCGAGCGCAGGCTCCGGACGCGCAGGCTCAGCGGCCATGGCTCACGGGCCCAGCCGCTCCGCGGCACGTGGGATCTTCCCGGACCGGGGCACCAACCCATGTCTCCTGCATCGGCAGGCGGACTCTCAACCACTGTGCCACAGGGAAGCCCTCCTGCAGATATTTTGCTCTGGGAATTGTTATACATAAAAAAGTAGGGACTTCCCTGGTGGCGCAGTGGTTAGGAATCCGCCTGCCAATGTAGGGGACATGGGTTCGAGCCCTGGCCCGGGGGGATCCCACATGCCGCGGAGCAACTAGGCCCATGCGCCACAGCTACTGAGTCTGCGCCATAGAGCCCACGTGCCACAACTACTGAAGCCCACGCGACTGGAGCCCGTGCTCCAAAACAAGAGAGGCCAGCACAATGAGAAGCCTGCACACCCCAGTGAGGAGTGGCCCCCGCTCGCTGCAACTAGAGGGGGCCCACATGCAGCAACAAAGACCCAACGCAGCCAAAAATAAATAAATAAATAAATTTATTTTTTTAAAAAAAGTAATTAACATTAACCTTTTCATTCCTGCAGAGCTAACGTTGTTCAAATTTTTAAATTCTTAAGCCTTCTCTTTACATCAGAAAATGATATAATCTAAAAAGAAAACTCAAACTTGAACAACCGATCAAAGACTGAAAAACAGTCTATTAATAGAATGCCATCATTTTGTAGTTCCTTTCTATGTACTGGTCTGTGGTAGATCACAAAAATGGCTTGCAGCTCTGACTGTCGAGAGGTAGAAAGCAAAGGGGTAGAGGTAGAATGCACACCCCTACTTCTAGAATCTGGGCTGTCCTTTGTGACCTCTTTGGCCAACAGAATGAGGTGGAGATAATATGGGGTGAGTTCAGAGCTGGCCTCTAGAAGCTTTGTACACTTCAGCTCGCTCTTCTTTCCAAAACTGCTACTATGAGGATAAATTTGAGTTGCCAGATGATGACAGAGACAAGGCCCAATCTCCCCGTTGCCCCACCCAAAGCCAGCTAACCCCCAGCAGGAGAAATGCCAGACAGATGAGGCCATGTTGGAGTACTCTGCCCCAGCCCTGCACTGGGTGACTGCAGACCCACGGGCGAGCCCAGGTGAGGAGAACCACCCGCTGACTTGTGGATTCCCGAGCAACAGCCATCGATTATCTGTTTAAGCCGCTAAGCTCTGGGATTGCCTGTTGTTTAGGAAAACTAACTGGTCCATACTCCCTTAACTCTCCTGGATAAGTAATATTAATAAACTAAATATCAGTAATAACATACTCTATAACAGGATTCCCAGTTTTCAACGTTACTTCAGCAAAGTCCTACTTTTTCCTCTTAAAATAGTAAGGGTTATCTTAAATTCATGAATAATACCCTAATTAGTTAATACCTACCTGAATCTAGATGACATAGTCTTTTTAAAAGTCATTTTAAGCCACAACTTTGTCCATTTCTTGACCACAACAGCAACTTAAATACTATTTTACCAAGAAATGAAGAATGCTTCTTCATTTAAAAAAAAAAATCAATAGTAGATAAAAGAATCTTTAATCTCTTCTATGATTAAAAATAGAACCTATTTACTTATATATACCTGGCATATTATATAAAACTACATATACTTTTTATAACCAGTAATTTTTTTTTTTAATCTAAAACATATAAAATAGGTCTAAAAAAATACTATCAACATTAAGAAACCGCAATCCTCTTGGTCATTCCTTGTTCTCCTTCCTTGGTCTCTGTGCTGCCATAGTCCCCACTCCCTCCCACCTGGTGGAACAGGTGCATCTCTTCCTTCCTCTTCCAGAGTCTCCTTGGCCTTCCTGGTACCTTTCTTGACATGCTTGCTCAAAGATGTCCAGGGAGCCAGCCTATCTCCAGCCCTCAGCTCTAGCTCTGCAATTCTATTTCTAAACTGATGCAAAGCTATAGGACAGGGTTGATTATTTATTAGTCTTTAAACTCAACATTTAAAAAATAAGCTCTTCTTCCTGACTTACGTACTTTAATAAATTCATTTGCACCATTCTCTTGGGTGTGAAGGCCAAAAACCTCAGGGGGATCCCCGACTATTTCTCACCAATAGTATCTAATGAGGCACCAAGTCCTCCTGGTCTGACTCTCCAGAGCCTCCTGCATCCATCTTCTTTCTACTCCTATCGCTACTACCCAAGGTCATGATCCTAGGCTCCAGCCACACCAATTCATTCAATACACCTCCGCTAGATTAACTTCCTTGAAGTGCAGGTCTCATCATGTCACCTCCCTACAACAATATCAACAATAAAACCAAGCAAAACCCTTAAGTGAATCCACTGCTTCCCAAATGAAATCCAAGGCTGTAGCCTGGCTTCAGGTCCTGTCTGGTTTGGCTCTAAGAGCCTGTTTTCTCAGCCCATCTCCTACTGGCATATATATACCTATATTCCTGGGACGCTTGTTTACTTGCAGTGTCCCCTGCAGAGAAGAAAAAGCAGGGCTTACAGGCCAGTGGATGTGGTTTTTTTTTTTTTTTTTTTTTTTTTTTTTGCGGTACGCGGGCCTCTCCCGTTGCGGAGCACAGGCTCCGGACACGCAGGCTCAGCGGCCATGGCTCACGGGCCCAGCCGCTCCGCAGCATGTGGGATCTTCCCGGACCGGGGCACGAACCCGTGTCCCCTGCATCAGCAGGCAGACTCTCAACCACTGCGCCACCAGGGAAGCCCAAATAATGTTTTTTTTTTTTTTTTTATAATTTTATTTATTTATTTTTGGCTGCGTTGGGTCTTCGTTGTGGTGCGCGGGCTCCTCATTGCTGGATGTGGTTTTGAATCCCGTTTTGCCACTTACAAGCAGAAGGCTCTTGGTCGAGTTACTTAACCTCTCTAAGGCTCATTACCCTCATTTGTAAAAAGAGATTAAAAATACCTACCTCACACAGTTCACAGAGAAAATACATCAAAAAATATATGCATAGTACTTAGCTAAACACTTGGCTCACAGGCCATGAATAAATGGTAGCTGAGGCTGCTAACCAACACTGGTCACTTTCTGATCCCTATACCTGTGTCCAGCTGGGATCTGTCCCGGATGTCGCTCCAGTTCTGCCTGATGGAGCCCCATCCAGCTTTTTTTAGGGGGTCTTAATTGTTCTCAGTGTTTATGTAATAGATTATTACTTCAATATCAATACTTCACAAGCAACAGGAAAGAAATTCATGTGGGTCTGAATGATCAACCTGTTAAAAAAATAAAATCTTAAAAATAAGTCCTTAAGGGACCGATTTAAACCTAACAGTTCTCTTACCGGATTTGTAATTGTGATGATTTCTCCTTCATTAACTGTCAGTTCATTATTTCCAGGTTCAGCAGCAAAATCATACATAACCCGAGCCTATTGGAAGTAGAGAAGAAAAGAGGAAGTTACAAATGTAAACGTAACAGTCAAAAAAGAACCACCTATACCGTTCACTTTGTAAGTGTGCTGGTGTGAACAACACATCATGACCGTGACTGCAGTTGTTTTGCAAGAAAGGAAGACATAGTACAAAAATGATTCATCAGCCCTATCTGTGAGGAAGAATGAAACCAATGGTGAGAGCCCTGCTCTGCTCTGGAAACAGGGAAGGTTTCTGGTAGCTGCCCGCACTGCATTTAGACATCGGCCCCCAAAGTACTGAAAATAAACCCATTTCATCAAGGGGAAAAGAGCATGGCCTTTCTTTTAGGAGGTAAGAAGTAGAAATACAGATACTGTTCATTCTGGGAACACGCAATCTCAGGGCCTGAGGGATCTCCACGGACACATAAATATGTACCCACATCAGATTCATCATCTTCAGATTAATCCCTTGCTATGAAAACTCTCACTGTTCTTTATCTAGGATAAATTTTGAGAGTGCAGCATCCCTGGCCAGCTAAACGCAGAAATGTAAGATGTGGGCAGCAAGATACATCATACTCTTTTACCAGAATACTTCCTACTATACGACGACTTACCTAGGGCTCTGGTATAGTGGTCGGGTAACCTGAGCAGCTGTGATTTTCACACTTCTCCTTGCAATGGAATCTGAATTTCATAGAAAACAGACTAAAGGGAAGCTGTTCTGGTTGATGTGAGGTGGGGTTGCCCTTTCAGGGTCTTCCTGAAGCGGATCCTTGAGGCACCAACCCAGAGATGTGGGTTCCTTGGAATAACTGCCAGGCACGTATTCCAAGAGAGACAACCACTGTTGTAAAAATACAAATACTTTACATATACTTTTATGATATATAATAAATATATTACATATATTTAATCCATTTCAAATTCTAAATAACTGTCTTTCATGGACTATCTTATAGAAGCAAGTCCACCTTATAAATTGGAGGCCACATGAACCTAGCTAACATGGTTTGTTTTAAAAGTAATTGTCCTATGAGGCAAAATGAAGTCTGCCTACAGGACTAGACAAATTAGCCTAATGGAACTGCATTCCTTTAGCAAGTATTTGCTGCACACCGACCATATGGCAAGAACTGTGCTGGCCCTTTTGCTGGCCAGGGCTCTTTCTCCACACCTGCTTAATGAGTCTGAAATCCTTATAACAGGAATCAAGGATTCATCTCCTGTGATAAAAGATTAGGGGGAAAAAAATCCCCAATACTAATTTATTTTGAAATACATCAAAAATAATAAGATGAACTGATGGAGGAATATGTGATAAAGCAGGTACAGTAAGTAAAATGTTATTTATAGAATCTACAATAGATAGTGGATTTACAGTGCCCAATGGAAAATGAGTTCAACTTTTCTACATGCTTGAAATTTTTCATAATAAAATGTTGGAAGGAAACAAACGGTAGTGTACCGTCTGTCAGTCAAGAAATAGCATCAGGGATTCCGTGGTGGCGCAGTGGTTGAGAGTCCGCCTGCTGATGCAGGGGACACGGGTTCGTGCCCCGGTCCGGGAAGATCCCGCATGCCGCGGAGCGGCTGGGCCCGTGAGCCATGGCCGCTGAGCCTGCGCGTCCGGAGCCTGTGCTCCGCAGCGGGAGAGGCCACAGCAGTGAGAGGCCCGCGTACCGCCAAAAAAAAAAAAAAAAAAAAAAGAATTATAACTGAGACTAACTTTGGAGAACAAAAAGATTTAAGGGCTTCCCTGGCGGCGCAGTGGTTGACAGTCCGCCTGCCGATGCAGGGGACACGGGTTTGTGTCCCGGTCTGGGAAGATCCCACATGCCCCGGAGGGGCTGGGCCCGTGAGCCATGGCCGCTGAGCCTGCGCGTCCGGAGCCTGTGATCCGCAACGGGAGAGGCCACAGCAGTGAGAGGCCCGCGTACCGGAAAAAAAAAAAAAAAAAGCACGTCCCCAAATGAGCGTGAATGTCAACAGGAAGGGGAAAAAAAGGCCATTCAGCCTATAAGAGTAACTCTTCTTACAAAGTTTAGGCCAGACTGGAAACCTCCGGCACCCTCCTATTATCCACTCCTTCTCTCTCCTGTCCCTCCTTGGCTTCCAGGTTTCCTCACCTTCCTGCCTTCACCGCCACTACAGGACCCACACAGATAAAGATGCTGACCTCGACCTCAACTGCCAATCTGCCCAACTATTTTCTGATGTGGTCTTTGAAAGAAAACGTCATTTTTCTACACCGCCTTTTCCAATGTTAGCTGTACATTAAAAAATGACTCCAAGTATATTCAAGAGCTAAATTTCCACACAGTAGATAACTTCATACCGTATACTGAATACATACCGTCAACCACAATTAATCTCTTCAAACAGCGATTTCAAAAAGTATTACAGAGGAAGCGAATGGCTGGTAGATAGCAATCCTATATATAAGTTATTTTATCTAGATATAGTAAGATAAACAGTGGATTCACAGCTTTAATCTAAGTGTTCCAGGCGCTAAGCGTTCCAGAATTCTAAGTGTGCCACACACACCTGTCTGATGTGTGCAGAACCCATCATCCTGAACATACCTCATTCTTTCGGACCCATGCTGTAAACATCTGTTACTTTGCTCCACATCCCTTCCTTTTGGAAACTTCCTGCCTGGCTCCAAATGACTGGTGAGCATATAAGCCAAACAGGGAAAATCAGAATGCGACAGGGATGCTGGGAGAGTGGGTCTTTTTCTCTGAAAATGTTGCCGGCGGCTACAAGTCTGAAGAATGAAGTGGGGGGAATGCAGAATGGAATGAGGAAGAGAAACAGTATCCTGATGAGAGCACCTGAAGGACAAGCCCAAAGCCATTTCTCCCCTTGTGGATGGTTCACTCACAGTAACGAGTGCATCTCCTTTTGTGCTTATGAGTTCAGACTGTCAGTTGCAATCTAGAGAGTCCAAGTTGATACAAACCAATAATCCCAAACCAAAGAATTTTTTAAGAAAACATCCTAAATAAAAAAACACGGTACATAAGTTTATTGCTGTATTTCCTATTTTGCAAAACAAAACCTAAAATGTACAATAATAGAGAATTAAACAGTTCCAAATAGCAAAAAAACTGGCAGCAAAAAGATTTCATATGGGGGTTAGAAGACAAGCTCCCATTCTTACACATCTGCTTCTTTCACATAAATCACAATTAAATCTTGGGAAAAAGCAGTAAACCTTCAGCGATGCAGCTCTCCCATCTTTAAAGCAGAGACACTCAATCAAAAAAATGAGTAAAATATGTAAACCTTCAGAAATTCGGGGACTGAAGGATCCCTTATTAATCTGACACCCTTGAGAACTGAAGTTTTGCATGTAGGTGATATTTCTATAAAATTAATTTATCTTTTTAAATGGCAAGCTTGTTTTACTTAAAGATGCTCTTGACACTTTTTATAAAATTTACATATTTAATGACTTCCTATATCTTGTCTCTACCTAATCCACAACATCATCAGAAGAAACAGAACTCACTCTAACAGACCCTGAGAGCATTATTATACCACTGATATACATAGATGTATTTGTCTTTTTTATAAGTGGTTAAGGCGTAAATGCTTTTCAGTTTCTATCAATCTGTGATTTCAACAGCCGTTGCTAAATCCTTGTTATTTTGAATCAAATAAAGAATCTTAAAATATCCCCGTAAAATTTCATCTTGTTAGATTCAGCCCATTGCTCCAACCTATTAAGAGTTTTCTGAATACCTAAACCACCATCCAATTATCCCTTATCCTTTTCTGCTGAGTCATTAGAAAGCCTGATAAGCATGCTTTCCATAGTTTCACCTGTACCATCAGTAAAACTGTTAAAATATGGCACGGCTGAGGTCCAAGACAGCTGCACATGATAAAAAAACTCTTTCCAAGGAGACATGCATCAATTAATTATGTTTTGGGCATGTTGCTCTTAAAATTTCCAAGTAAGGAAATAAACTTGGTTTGTTTCCTTAAATGTTTACAAGCAATGTGCTTGATAAACTATTCAGGATTAGAGTGAAGATGATTGAGTTCTACGAAGGTTTTATTTTAACAGTTGTTCTAGTAAAAGATCTTTTCCCAGTAGAAGAATTTTCTAAAAAGAACTGGTAGCACCCATCGAGAATGGCTGAAAATTAATTTTCTTATGTAAAAATTTCAAGAATAAACTACCAGTAAAATCGATATGTTCTTTTAAAAACGTTTTTCCTAAAATGGGTTTATATCTGTCATCCTGAAATATGATGCACTTAGAGGAATGTTCTAACTGGTCAACCAGACAAGTAGCTTGAGAAACTTCCAAGGCAAACAGAAATGTAAATAGAAATTCATTGAGTGTAGGAATATGTTTCCAAGAAACATTTAGAATAATCTTAAATCTGTGTGTAACAAAGGGCAATTATACAATCGCAAGGGGGAAGAAATCCTGAATACTTACAATAAACCAATCAAATTGTACCATCCACTTCCATGTTACTCCTCCCAGCCTCTATTCCACTCATGCACAACGATTCTGGGAATACTTGGACCAAGGGAATCCTCTGAACTGAGGCCATGTTGTAATCGAGCAGCTGGAGGTTGGGATGATTTTAAGAAACTTTCTACCCAAACTCACCCAGATCAAAGCTTCTTTATGTGTTTTAGAGAAGAATAATCAGAAGAAAGCATTAGTTATTTGATGTGGTGGCATCAAACTGGCCATATCACACATAACATCACTATCACCAAAAATCACTAAATATATAAAACATGAACTACAGAAGAATCTTTGCAATTCCTATCGCAAAGTTTTAATCTTAAAAAGCATATAGAACTCAAGAAAAAGCTCAGCAACCCATCAGAAAAAATGGGCAGAGGAATACACAGTTCATAGAAAAATATAAATGGCCCTTACACCATTTATGTGTGAAAAAAATGCTCAATTCCACACATAAAGGAAGACAAATTAATTTGGTAGATGTAGCCACATTTCCCTCCACTGGGGATTGTACCATTTAAACCTCTGCCGGCAATATATATGAATGTAACGGTTCTCCGCAGTTTCACAAACAGAATCAATTACCCAACTTTTGCATTTCTGCTCATCTTATAAGTGAGAAATCCTACTTCAATAGAGTTTTCAAGATACGTTTACCCTTAGATCCAGAAGTCGCATTTTGCGAATCCATTCTCTAGCTGCACCTGTGCACGTGTGTACAAGGTTATTATTTAGTGCAATATGCAAAAGCAAGGATGATCCTGAAGGACAGTTGATAAATGAAATAAATGAAAAAGGAATAATAGAATTAGAACATCGTTTTTCAATCCTTAATAATTTAATGCATCTAAGCACAGTGCATCCAAAAGACAACCAGACACTACTTGCCTTCTGATGGAATACAATGCCAGTCACATACTTGAAAAAAGAATTCGAATCTTATTGACCCTCTAGATCCTAGTACCAATTTACAAGACATACAAAGGAATATATTACACTCTGCAATGAGGATGCAGTAAGAAAATCCAGATGTAGGAAATCACAGAACTCATTTTCTCTAACAAACAGATCTCAAAGACAAAAACAAGCCCAGGTATGGGGGCAAAGAGGAAGGGAAGTGAGGGAACTTATAAATTGAGAGGCTTAGACAATTGATTATGACTGCTATATATACCTCATTTGGATTCTTATTTTTTTAAATCTATTTCTCTTCATCGTACTCGTTTTTTCATTTTTTAAAATTGCAATACAGTTGATTTACAATGTTTCAGGTGTACAGCAAAGTGATTCAGTTATATAGAGAGATTCTTTTTCATATTATTTTCCATTATAGGTTATTACAAGATATTATAGTTCCTTATGTTATACAGTGGGTCCTGTTGTTTATTTTACATGTGGTGTTGTGTATCTGTTGATCCTAAATTCCTAGTTTGTCCCTCCCCACCTTATTTGGATTCTAAGTCCAACAAAATGCAAAAAAGATGATAATATTTGAGACAATTGAAAATTTGAACACTTAAGGGCTCTGAGATATTTTAAAGTAGTCAATTTTCAAGTATCAAAATAGTATTGTGGTTATATTTTTAAAGGACTTCCCATCTTTAGAGATACCCATTAAAATATTTACAGATGAAGTGATAAAGTATCTGGCATTTCTTCAAACGTAATGCAAGAGCAAAGGAAGCTGATGGGGTCCAGACAAAACAAGGTGAGTCAACAGTTGCCAAAGCTGGGGGATGGGTACAGAGGCTTCATTATACTATCCTACTTTTGAGTATGCTTGACTTTCTCCATAATAAAAAGGATTTTAAGGAAACTATAAAAAGAACCAAAGGAAATCTTAAGTGAGTTTTTAAAATAATCTTGCAGTGGAGGAGGACTTTAAGTACAGAACAAAATCCTGAAGTCCTTAAAAGAGAGAGATGGAGAAACTCCTCTTCTCCCAAAATAACACATACCTGCCTTGCCCGGCAAGAGCCATTGTGAACAAGATAAAAAACAAATGACAAACCAGGAAAAATATTTAGTTTTTATCACAGACTAAAGGTTGGTTCTCCTACTCTATGAAGGGTAACTACAAATCAGTGAGAAATAAAAGGCTCTTAAAAATGTAAAACCTCTCTTATAAAACAAATATTTCCCATCTATCGATTGGCAAAAAACCAAAACTCTGATTTCAACACTGCGTGGGTGAGGGTGCAGGTGCAGGGAAACAGGAATTCTTACGTAGTGCTGATGGCAGTGAGAGGCAGCCTGGTAACGCCTATCAAAATCACAAACATGCAAACTCTCTTCCTCAGAGACTCTACCTCCAGGAATTCCTCCTCTAGAAATACCCATTTGCAAAAGGTTATTCACTGCAGCACTGTTTACAAGTGCAAAGGACCAGGCCCAGACTGAAAGGTAGGGACTGGTTAGTCAAGTAGGGCACCTCCATGGAATGGAATACCATGTACTCCAACAAAAAAGAAGAAGGGTTTGCTTATTTTTCACATGTGGAATCATCTCTAATGTACATATATTAAGTGAGAAAATAAAGCAAGGTATAACCATTGTGTTAAAAAAAAAAAAAAAGGAAGAAAATGTACCTGCTTGTGTATGTATAGGATATCTCTGTAAGGATATAGAAGAAATTGATAACACTGCCTCTGAGAAGACAGCTGGCTGAGGGAAGGGAGGAACAGGAGAGGAATTTTCAGTGTTATCCTTTTCATATCAATACCTTTTTAAGTGTGTGTGTTTTCTTAACATGAACTTATTGTTTAGTCAAAAAATAATTAAAAGCACTGCCTTGTATCTTTACCCAGGAAGCTCATAATCTTGTTGAAAATACCACATTCTACTTGAGAATGTTTCCCCAGTTACAAGAGAACACAAAATGCTCCAGAGTTTAACTCAAAAAAAGGCAATTCGAGGGCTCCCCTGGTGGCGCAGTGGTTGAGACTCCGCCTGCCAATGAGGGGGACACGGGTTCGTGCCCCGGTCCAGGAGGATCCCACATGCCGCGGAGCGGCTGGGCCCGTGAGCCATGGCCGCATCTGGAGCCTGTGCTCCGCAACGGGAGAGGCCACAACAGTGAGAGGCCCACGTACCGCCAAAAAAAAAAAAAAAAAGGCAATCCGAATCTGTATTAAAATCTACACATTTCTGGAGTTCTCATTCTGAGTACTGTTATTTCACTATATATATAGATACACACCCACACACACTCACAGGCACTTTTACAACAATAAAAAAATATAATGAAGTTAAAAGAGGAAAAGTTAGAAAATATTCCTCTTCTCCCCAAAGGGCACAAGTGCTAATAGATTTGAAAGTATCCTTCAAAATGTTCTGCATTTGACATGTGCATTTGCACACACACACACACACACACACACACACACACAGAACCCATCAGAACCACAGTACACGTAAGCCTCTATATTTCACGTTCGCCTCTACATTTCATGTTTTATTCAATCTTAGGATTCTTCATATCAGCACATCTACCTTGTTCTTTTTTTTTGTTTTAATTTATTCTTTGGCTGCATTGGGTCTTCGTTGCTGCGCGTGGGCTTTCTCTAGTTGCAGCAAGCGGGGGCTACTCTTTGTTGCAGTGCACAGGCTTCTCATTGTGATGAGTTGTTGTGGAGCACAGGCTCTAGGCGCATGGGCTTCAGCAGTTGTGGCACGAGGGCTCAGCAGTTGTGGCTCACGGGCTCTAGAGCGCAGGCTCAGTACTTGTGGCACGCGGGCTTAGCTGCTCCACGGCATGTGGGATCTTCCCGAACTAGGGATCGAACCCGTGTCCCCTGCACTGGCAGGCGGATTCTTAACCACTGCGCCACCAAGGAAGTCCCCTACCTTGTTCTTTATCACAGCTGCAAGGTTACCAATCTACTACTCAACCTCCAGGGCAAAGCACAGGAAAACCTACTTAGCTGTGGTTAAGAAAATAACCTCACCCCCACTCCAAATTAAAATAGCTTTACTGTTTTTCCTGATTATAAAATGACATGTGCATTGTAGAAAAAAAGGTAAAAGTTTAACAGCAAACAGCACCCCAAATCCCAAACCTCAGAGACAACAGGTAGGAAACATAAACATTCCCAGGAACTGTGTCTGTCCCTGCCACCCCTGCCGCCCAGCACTGTGTGTTGACAATGTTTTTCATTTCTCCCCCAAAAGGGGGATGAAATGTAATTATTGGCAACACAGCGATTATGAGCTAGCTCTGGAGCCAGACCACGCAGGTTCAACTCCCCACTGTACCGTTTTACCAGCCTTGTAAACTTGGCTCAATTTCTTCAAGTCTCTGTCTCAGATTCCTCAAGAATATGATGAGGCCAACAGCATGTGTCTTGTGACACAAAGGGCTCAATTAATGTTAGCTATCATGACCTTTGGCTTTTTTGAACATTATATATACATTCTGCATGTGCTAAAAATTGTTGCCTAACTGTGTCTTCTTTCCAGCCCACCATGGGCTCTAGAACTGGCCTGAAAGCTCAAAGGAAAGAGCTGAGTGTCGGGTTACTTTTTCCCACAAAAAGGTGATTCTGGAGTCTGTTATTGCACCAGATTATATGAGAACCAGACCCACCTGAGGGGGGTCAACCAGAAACAGCACCCCCCCCATGTGTAATTTGTGTATGAAGGTAGGGGTGATCCAGCAATGCTGACGGTGGTCCACGAGGAATCCCTCAACCCCGAGCATTTGAAAAAATATTAGAATAATGAAATTCAATCAGGAGACCAATTTTAAAATAAACTGGCAAAAATCAATAGTTTCTCTCTAAATAATAACTTGATTTTTAAAAACTTTATATAAAAATATATAAATAATTGGGGGTTATTCCCAAGAGCAACCACAACAAAAAAATACAAAGAAGTGATAACCAAAAGCATGAAGAACCTTAGTAAAGAAAATCTTATCAATAAATCACACCGTGTTCCTGAGAACAAAGGTAAAACACCATAAAGATGTCTGTCTATAAATATAATGCTGTTTCATCTAAAATCCCAAGGGGATTTTTTTTCTGAGAAATTGTGAATGAACTTGTCCCAAATGTATTCTGCTCACTTAAAAAAGGGTACCTGAAACATACCATGACTTGAAAAACAAAGAATGACAAAACTTCATTTTCTGCACTTTAAGGCCACAAACAAAAATCAATAGCCAGAGACCGTATGTTAAAGATTTTAAACTTTTTTTTTTTTTTTTTTTTTTGCGGTACGCGGACCTCTCACTGCTGTGGCCTCTCCCATTGCGGAGCACAGGCTCCGGACGCACAGGCTCAGCGGCCATGGCTCACAGGCCCAGCCGCTCCACGACATGTGGGATCTTCCCGGACCAGGGCACGAACCCGTGTCCCCTGCATCGGCAGGCGGACTCTCAACCACTGCGCCACCAGGGAAGCCCAGATTTTTAACATTTTCATCCAGCTCTTTAATACAAACTCAGCATAGTTTCCAAAATGGCACAAAGTACCTTACTTATTTTCCTCATTAGGATGAAAGATTAAACTGTCCCATAAAACAAATTCCTGCTTTAGCTATTAGTCTCCTTTCTCTTATGCTAGTGATCACCAGCAAGTACTACTTAGCCCTTTACTACACTGATTACTTTGTACTGAATATTCCAACAATCCCATTTAGAAAAAAATACACTATCTCATAAAAGTTAAGAGAAATGAGTCCCCACAAAGGAATCTATCAAAATATTCTATTATACTCAGTGCTTCAAATGCCTTACGTGGACTGCAATTTCCCCTAAATCCATATTTTTCAAACAATAGCGAGTCTCAGAAAGTTCGCTTGTGTGCCAGGGAAAGCACAGGAAGGGGATCCACGCTACAGTGCAGTCTTTACTGCTATCTGGAGACCCTGTGGATAAACTGTGAAACACTGAACATATGCGAAATGGCAAAAAAATAAACTTGTGCCCTAGAACTTCATCATTTTCCTTGTGTAACCTGAATCAACCGAGGGCCTTTTAGGATAAAACTATTAAAAGGAGGGGTTAAAAAGGCTATAGTACAGACCAACTAAAATAAAAAGAGAAGAGAAAAACTAGAACATAAAATGAATAAGTGATATATCAAAATCTAGTAGTGAAGCAACTAATCAAGGGAACTCCCTGGCGGTCCAGTGGTTAGGACTCCATGCTTTCACTGCCAAGGGCCCAGGCTCAAGCCCTGGTCAGGGAGCTAAGATCCCACAAGCCTCACAGCACAGCCAAAACAACAAAGAAAACAACAAATTAAAATCAAAGAGCAAAAGCCACAATGGGGTAACTGGTATTAGACTTGCTCGGTTACCTCATACAGACAAAAACCTCCAGGAAACTGGGAAAAATACACAAAATAACAGGTTCCAGATACTGCGCAAAAGGGCCGCACGGGAGAGGGAACGCTGAGAGAAGGGGAGCATGAGATGAGCCCCATGAAGGCTCCAGCTTTCTGCTTGGTGGCACTCTCTGACACACATGCTGGGAGAAGCAGGGAGCTCCAAGCAGAAAGCATAGGTCCTGCTAAGTGGAAGAGACAGAGACCAGAATTCCAGGAGGCTAAGGCAGCTGAAACCTGAGGACAAACTACCAGAAAGGAGCTACTCAGAGAAAAAGCTCTAGACACCTGCACAAAGGTCCCCTTGAGTCTGCTGACAGACACTGAACTGCACACAGCTGGACACACGGCTTTAAGGCTGAGCAAAGAACAACTCCAGGGGAGCCGCAGGCTGAAAAAATTCTCAGAGGTCAGGCAGAACTGCAAGACACTAGAGCTCTGCCTGGCCAGAGTGGGGAAATTCCACTGAATACACCCAAAGCACTCAAGGCAGAGACCCCATTCAGGCTGGGGTAGGGCGAAATGTACCTCAGGGTAAGGCTACTCGGGACCCATCCTAACAAAACTTAAACGTAAGCCTTGAAAGAATCGAACTGATTCCAAGGTAACTTAATTGCCTACCAAAACACACTTTAACACCCTTTAAAGGGAGACAGCAAAATCCAGACACTCAGCAACATGCCAACACAATGTCTAGTATCAACAAGAAATGAATAGACAAGCCAATAAACAGAAAAATGTAACGCAGGACAAAAACATCAGTCAATAGAAACAAACCAAGAAATGACAGACGTTAAGAAAATCAGCAGACACTTCAGAATAACTATGATAAATATATTCAGGGACTTAAAGGAACACATGATCATAATAAGGAGAAAAATGCATGTTATAAAAAAGAACCAAATGGAATGACCAGAACTGTAAACTATAGTTTCTCAAATGAAAGAATTTTACTGGATGGGCTTAAAAGATGATTAGATACTCCATAAGAAATGATCAGTGAACTTGAACAGCAGTTGAAACTATTAGCAGAAAGAAAAGAGGATAAAAACCTGGGCAGTGGCCTGTGAGACAACAGAAAGCAGTCTAACATACATGCAACTGCGATGCCAGAGGGGTGGGGAGGCAGAACAGAAGGAAGAAGTACGATGGCAGAACGTTTTCAGTTTCATGAGAACACAACCCACAGACCCAAGAAGCTGAATAAATCCCACAAAACCCAACAAAAAACTACGCAAAGAGATCTAATGAAATTGCAGAACATCAGCGATAAAGAGAAATATCTTAAAAACAGCCAAAGGTGGGGGCGGGAGCTGGCTACATGAACAAAGAATGACTGCAGACTTCTCATCAGAAACAATACAGACAAAATCCACCTTTAAAGTGGTGAAAAACAGCAAAGATATCAACCTAGAATTCTACATCCATCAAAAACATCCTTCAAAACTAAAGGTGACAGAAAGACATTTTCAGACAAACAGAAGCTGAGAGAATCTGTCACCAGCAAATGCACACTACCAGAGATGTTAAAGGAAGCTCTTTAACCAGAAGGAAAATTATACTAGATAAAAACCAGAATCTACACGAAAGAAAGAAGAGCATCAGAAATGAAAGTACGTGGGCCATATAAAAAAAAATGCTTGTTGTTTAATTTCCCTAAAAGATAACTGACTTTGAAAGGATAACTGACTTTTGAAACAAGAATAACAACAGTGTATTGTGGGGTTTATAATATTGAGAAATAAAATGCACAACAAAAAAACAGCACAAAGGACAGGAAAGAGATATATACTGTTACAGAGTTCTTATATGCAAAGTGCTGTAATGTTATTTGAAGTCAGAATGTGTTAAGATAACCAGTTCATTAGATGAACCTCAGGGCACTCACAGGAAGGAAGGAAGGAAGGGAGGGAGGGAGGGAGGGAGGGAGGGAGAGAGGGAGAGAGGGAGAGAGGGAGAGAGGGAGAGAGGGAGGGAGGGAGGGAGGGAGAGAGGGAGGGAGGGAGAGAGGGAGGGAGGGAAGAAACATGTATGTGTAAGCCAATGGTGACGACAAAAAGGAATACTATTAACTAATCTAAAAGAAGGCAAGGAAAAAAAGGAACAAAGAATAGATGGGGCAAATAAATAAAAAACAAACAGCAAGAGGGTACACTTGAACAAAATCAAATCAACAATTATATTAAACATAGTCTGAACACTCGAATTAAAAGAGAGATTGTCAACTTGATAAAAAAACAAGACCCTGCCTATATGTTATCTATGAGAAATGCACTTTAAGTATAAGGAGATAGAAGACTTAAAAGTAAAGGAATGAAAGGCGAGAACAGATGGCAGTACTATTGCTGGGGCTCTAGCTCACATTAGGATACAGGATGGGGCAGCAGAAGGAAGTGGACGCCGACTTTCCACCAGGACTGAACCACCAGCTGGCAGGGTGACTGCATCAAATACATGCCTAATAGTAGAACCAAGATTCAGGATGTCTGAACGCCTGCACAGTTGACTCTGGATGTGCGTGGAAGAAGCAGGCAGGTAGGTGTCACTACAAAACTACCCCACACGAGAGACAGGAAAGGGTGAGCAGTGAAGACGGAAGAAGGACACTGGAGCCCTTTTTTTCTGAAGATAAGTTGGCCTTTTTCTGGGACCAGTTAACAAAATATATACACTTCAGGAAGTAGACAAAAATTTCGTAATAGATAGTGGGCAAAACTTCAATGTCAGAAAAAAATGGTACACCAGGTATTGGATATCCTCTCCAGCTTCAAATGCCTCAAACACTGAGCAAAATCTATGAAATAACAGTTTTCAGGCAATGGACAACAGGCAGCACAGGACAGCGATCCCTGAGAGATGGGGGAAAACCAGGCGAGCCCAAGAACTGCCACCGCTTCCCGGAAGCTCAGGGAAGGGAAACCCAGGCAAAGGCTGTCAACCTCGGCACTGCGGACGCAAAGATGGGAGTGAGGGGAGGCCCAAGAGGTGAGTGCTCACAAGGTAAGAGTGTGGGAGAGGAAAGAGCTGCACAGACACTGTTCTGGAGATCTGCAGAGGGACCCTCCCTCAGAGTCTCCAACTGAGAACTGATCAGCACATGCAGCAAATAAACTGCCCAAGGAAGAACCACCAGAAGGAGCAGGTAGGACAACCTCCACGAGTGTAATTAAGAAATATCTGGGATAACATTAGCATTTTGCAAAACAGAGTTTAGTTTATAAATTCAAGAGATTTATGATTGCCTGTAAAATAGTAAGTTTATGTTATATATATTTTACCATAATTTTTAAAGGTCCATACAAATAAATAGTACAATTGTGGAAAAAGAATAATAATGGTACGCTAACTGCACTGGCTTCCTTCTACGGAATTAGCCTTCTGTGGCTGATGGTACACCCAAACACATTCACAGCCACCAGCAGCTAGCAGTAATACGGGTTGAAAAGTCAAAGAAACAAAGAGATGATCTCAAAAGTGCTCTGCCAGAAGCCTTAAGCAAAGTAAAATACTTTAAATATAGACGCCAAGCACACAGAGCAGATGTGATGAGCTTCACATTGTAAAACCACTTGAAATCTGTTGCTTTAGGGCGCTTTGGGGAGTTACATGTAAGCACATGACCTTGGCTCTAACTTCAAAAAACAAAGTAGGAACTTCCCTAGCGGTCCAGTGGTTAGGACTCCAAGCTCTCACTGCTGAGGGCGAGGGTCCAATCCCTGGTCGGGGAACTAAGATCCCGCAAGCTTCAGTGTGGCCAAAACAAAAACAAAACAAAAAAAAGAGAAAGAAAGGAGAGAGGCCAGGAGAAAACTCCCTCAGCAAACTACAAAGATAACCACACCCTACACTGTATACTGGGAGGCTCTCAGCCAGATACACTTTCTAACTACTCCATCATTTTAAACTTCTCTGCTCTTTCCTTCCCATTAGCATTTAAACCACTCATGTCCATCACATCTTTAAAAAGAAAAAATTCCTACCTCAACCCCAAATATTCCTTTGACCAATGCCTTCTCTTAACATCTCTAAGAAATTTGAATTTTTTTATTACTTCTATTTATTTTATTTTTTTATTGACATATAGTTGATTTACAATGTTAATTTCTGCTGTACAGAAAAATTCAGTTATACATGATTCAGTTATACATATATATAATTTTTTAATATTCTTTTCCATTATGGCTTATCACAGGATATTGGATATAGTTCCCTGTGCTCTACAGTAGGACCTTGTCGTTTATCCATCCTATATGTAATAGTTTGCATCTGCTAACCCCAAACTCCCAATCCATCCCTCTCCTACCCCTCCACCCCCTGGGCAACTGCAAGTCTGTTCTCTCTGTGAGTCTGTTTCTGTTTTGTAGATAAGTTCATTTGTGTCTTATTTTAGATTCCACATATAAGTGACAGCACATGGTCTTTGTCTTTCTCTTCCTGACTGACTTCACTTAGTATGATCATCTCTATCCCAACCATCCATGTTGCTGTAATTGGCATTCTTTCTTTTTCATGGCTGAGTAGTATTCCATTGTATGTATGTACCACATCTTCTTTATCCATTCAAAAGAAATTCCAATGTTAAGAAGCGCTGTCCGCATTCACTGTGTCGACCTCATCTGCTACTCACTCTTCACCCCACAGTAGCTGAGCTTCGCCCGCGTTACCCCGCTGGAATGGCTCTGTAGAGGCCACTAGCAACCCTCCTGTGGGGGCCAACCCAGTGGACTTACGTGGCCCTCAGCTCACTCCACCTCCTGGCTGCAAAGGACACCGCCATCCACTTCTTGTTGAAACACTCTTCCCTTTGTTTCGCCACACGTGACCTCTTCTGGTTTTCTGCCTTTTCTCCTTTCTCAGGCTTCTTTTTGGAGACAGGCCACCCTATAAAAGTTTATGTTCCCCAGGATCCTGTGCTCTTCTTACTGGACACACTCTTCCTGCATGATATTCACCCTGACAACTTCCACTTGCCATCTTTACACTGATGAATCCCAGACCTGTACATACCTTCCCTCTTTCTTCACCTGATCAAATCCTATTCATGTTTCATGCCCCTTAATTCACTTAGATTTCACTTGTGGGAAACATTCTGTGACCTCCGACATCTGCTGTGGATCTCTCCTACAGCCTGCCTTTGGGCCTACGTCGTACTTCCCCGTGATTGTATTTACACGGTGTTATTTTTGCTTGTTTACCTGTGGTGCATTCTCTACTAAACTGTAAGTTCCTTCTCTATCGTGTTCAGCACAGTGCCTGACACAGCAATCACGCAAATGCATATTTGTTAAATGAATGAATTACTAATCCATTTACCACATAGTATGGTATCCACTACCTACTAGGTGTCTGATGTTCAAGTTAATGAATTCATTGCCATTTCCAAATAAATCTCATCTCACTATTTCAGTTTTGAGATTATAGAAATCATAGTTTTCTTGGGATGAAAAACTTCATTTAGTCTAGGTTTACCGCCCCAGCTTAAGAACCAAAAACCATTTAACAGACAATCATACATCTCTTACGTTTATAAACTAAACTCTGTTTTGCAAAATGCCAATGCTTATCCTGAACGTTTCTTATACTTTTCCTAAATCTCTACCATGACTCTGGGGAAGAATTTCCCTCCAGCATCCTAGGTTTTTCTGCTTAAAGCCATCAGAGGCAATGTTTAGAGTCTGCACTCTCCTGGGATGCTCTGTGGTCGCTAAAGCTGATGGCCGGATACCAGACCGAAGCTAGGGGGCAGGTACGCATTCATTTTGTCAACAGATATGTAACAGGCAGTTACTACCACCGGGCTCCGTCCTAGGTGGACACAGTGGTGAAAAGCCTAAAGGCGCCTACCTTCCCTCAGAAGTGTTCGTTTTAGGAGGAGGAGACAGCCACTCAACACACAGGGTACTTGCAGGTGGTGGCAGGTGCTGGTAAAGAGCTTAGTCAGGTGATGTGATAGAGTAACGGGCTGGCGGAGGTTACTTTAAATGAGGTTGCTGGGGAAGGTCACCTTGAGGAGGCGTCATGTGACCTGAGACCTACGAATGAGGGTGCCAGCTGGTGAAGAACAGGGACCGCGAGAGGACGCAAGGCCAGGTACGATGGGAGGAGCAGCAAGTGCAAAGGCCCCAAGGAAGCACCATGCAAAGCCAGGGGTAAAAATACAAATCAGAGGTCAAATAATACAAAGGTACATTTACAAAGAGTTTTAAAAATTAACGCTTCGTTTTTAGCAGGGCTTCTCTGCTGTGTCTATGTAAATAAACTAGCATTCAGGAGAAAAAAAAGTATATAATTTATATAAACTATGAATAAAATATACTGAAAAAGAGTTATAGGAATTAAGCACTACTAAAACCAGAGCAGAAGCCGTGTAGTATTACGTAGGCTTCCCTCCTTCTCCCTGGGCCCTTGGTACAAATGACTAATCTATCAGCACTGTCTGTACAGGGCCTCAGTCCCTCCCAGCAATGTCCTCCTAGCAGCTTCTGCTTGCCATCTCTGTCCTAAAAGTTCAATAATCAAAATGGATAAAATTTAAAAAAAATTTTTAAGTTAGAAAACTCCTGAAGACTGTATGCCTCGTGGTCCTTCTTTTATAAGTATGATACATTTTCCTGGTTTCAAAAAGATGACCCTGAAAGTATAATTCATTAAGAAAAGTCTTTTCTTAATGACTCAGAGTCTCCGTCCTAACCATGTATTATTGGATAAGACAGAAGACACTGGATACTTATTTTCTAGTTCTAGGTCTCACCTTTCACACATGAAAAATGACAGGATAACCTGCAAGTCCCTTTGGGCCTATTTAAAGACTTTAAATTAACTATCTTAACCTATTTAAAGGACACTACTATACTTAAGTGAAATGTACATATCTTTAAAATTAAACTCCTCAAAATGATGTTTCCTCTTGAAGTCATCTACGTAAACACACATACAACTGGGTTACAGGAGGAACATGGGTGTCTGCTTTTAACTGACACTTGGATGAAGGCCAGTACTCTTAACTATGATTTATTTTCATCAGTGGTTCCTCTTCAGGGCAATTTCTCTTCTAAATTCATACAGCTAATATACAACTCACCACAGAACTACAGCTGGTTTTCATGGGATCACAAGTGTAAAGTTAAAGATACAGTAAAGTAAGACTGCCAAGGAGAATTAAGTTAGGGAGATACAATGTAATTTGAAGAGCTGACAGTGTTTATCACACCAAAAAACGGAAGAATGAATCATACTTAGTCAAATGAAGAGATTTAGACTAAGCAGCGAACAAGAGATGGGAAAAATGCAGAACGAGGGAGTCATCACATGCGAAAATGGAGAAGCCAGAAACCTTCTAACCAGACACCTTCTATGACACAGGAAATGTACCTCCAACCAGGTTTTTGCTAGCATCCTCTTTTCTCTTTCTAGGTGGTCCTTCCTGCAACCTAAAAAACACTACAAAAAGAGAAAACCAGAAAGATGAGAAAGGTGAGGTGGGACTAACTGTTTTGAGGCAGGAGGTACTTCACATATGTCCTTCCTTAATTTTCAAAGCAACCCTCAATGGTGGTATCACTCAGTTCTGCAGGAGAAACAGCAGCTCATACCAATTACATACATCAAGTAACCTGTCTTGAGGTAGAACGCCCGACAAATGGGAGAACTGGAGTTTTAACCCAGCACTCTGCCCTGCGCCATCTGTGATGTCAGTTACCCTGGAGTAGGTCGGATCCGCCCCTTAACTGATCTTCCTGCCACAGTCTTTCCTCTTGGCCAGTCAATCCTGCCCACCGCTGCCAGAGGCTCTCTCGATAAAACTGGCATCACATCACGTATCAAGAAGTCCCAATGATTTCCTGTTCCCTAGATCCTGGCATTCACCATCCTCCATAATCTAACTCCACCCTAAAAAGCTAACCCTGTCTCCCACTCTGCAACACCAAACCCGTGCCAGTCCACTCTCTTCTCTCACCCAGTAAGACGCCACTGGAATCAGCACGGTGGAATGCTCGCAACATTCACGCCCTCCGCTTCCCTCTTCACTGGGGGGGTTAAAAAACCCCCTTTTGGGCTTCCCTGGTGGCGCAGTGGTTGAGAGTCCGCCTGCCGATGCAAGGGACACGGGTTCGTGCCCCGGTCTGGGAAGATCCCACATGCCACGGAGCGGCTGGGCCCGTGAGCCATGGCCGCTGAGCCTGTGCGTCCAGAGCCCTGTGCTCCGCAACGGGAGAGGCCACAACGGTGAGAGGCCCGCGTACCGCAATAAAACAAAACAAAACAAAAAAAAACCCTTTTGTTCAGGTTTTCATCCCTCCCTCTTGTGAGTCAGGTAAGGTAACCCTATGTCTAGCTCTAGGGACTGATCTAGGCCTGATTAGCTGAAGCCAGTGTTTCTCCACAGTGGTGCAGTTAGCACTGGGGCAAGGGGAGGACAATTCTTCACATTGGGACTATCCTGCAAGTCATAAAAAGTTTAATATCCCTGCAAGGGATAAGATAGGCTCTGGCATAATTACAGATGAGGAACCATAGCCCGGAATGGTTAATTTGCTTACGGTCACAGAGCCAGAAAATAGCAGAGCTGGGACTGCAACCCAGCACTGTCCTTTCCAGTACACCCTGCAGGCTCCCAGCTCTTACTCAAAAAATCATCTACTGAATATCCACTACCAATCACTCCATGAGGATATGAAAACAAGCAAGGAAGAGCCACTGCCCTCAAAGGCTAGTCAGAAAGAGCAACAGTTACAACAGCAGCAGTGTGAGACAGAGGACGCACAGGTAGAACAGAAGCACAGCGGGCAGAGAACTCAGCTGTGGGCAGGGAAGGAGGTGTCGGCGGGGAGGCACAGATCCGAGAAAGCCAGGGAGAGGGTATTCCGAGCCTTAAATGATTTGGCCAGTATCTTTTATTTTCCCATTGAGTATGTACACTTGTTTTTTAAAATACTAAAACCACGAGGGCCTCAAGAATAGAAGCTACGTTTGTCTTTACTTCTTTTACAGCCTCTATGGTAAACCTCGTTACTTCAGTTGCAAATTATAAGCACTGAACATCGGCTAAATTGAAATGCAGAGAAAGATCACGTCCCATTACCACCAGCAGAATATATTGGTTCCGAAGGATTAAGTCTTCCCTACTTCTAGGGTAGAAGGAAAGATTAACAAAGAAACTGTAACTTGTAAGTTCTCCATTCTTGTAAGATCCTCTAAATTTAAAGAGTTATGATACCATTTTCTTTTGTAAAACAGAAACTGGCACATTACTTCAGTAAACTACATTTTGTTATTTTTTAGATAATTGTCTAATATCCATATTCACTGAAAATGTTACAAAAGTACTTCTGATAATTGTTTAAATCGTGATATGGCACTAGGATACTGATTTACTAAAGGCAGCTGACCAAGTTAAAATAGTAAGGAACAAATACTGAATTCATCACCCACCATCAATTCTCCTCAAAGCCAGATGGGTCCATGAGAACCATACTCTAACCTAAGCAATCCCAGGTAACCAGCCACAAATATCAACAATCTGACTTATTAATAGGAGAGTATCATGCAGCCTGTATTCCACACAACCCATGTGCCAGGTTTACTGACACGCTCTGTGCTCTGTATAAAACATGTGTCATGCTGAATGAACTCTTGCACTTAGCAGGCTACTCCCTAATATACAGGGGCAGTTCTGATCCCACCAGTTGCAGCTGTACTTAACTGCTGTAGCCAAGCAACTGAATTATTACATAAGCCAATGAAACAAGAGTGTGAAAAAAGAGTAATTATTTCTAAGAAAACTAAATTGAATGTTTTGAGGAGCCTTGATAAAAAAATAAGTTGCTAAAAAGCTTCCTGTCAAAGTAGGCGCAGCTGAGACAACAGTTGAGACAAATGGGAAGCAACAAGTTTTTTAAATCTAAGATTTCGTATTCACAGGTACTTTGAAATTGTTTTTAAATTGTTTAAACTCTTTAAAAGAAATGGAAACCACAGACAATGCATTACAGTGTACAAGATGGATCGCTCTGAACTAGGTACATACTCAAAGACCTTGGCTTCCTATCAAAGGATTGATAAATAAATGTACATTTACATATTTTAAGTTAAAATAAGATGGTTACTATTTCCTTTTCAATCTTCATTTTCATCAACTTTTTAACCAACTACAGGTACCATCTGGAGGCTAAAGGCCAGGTATGTCCTTCTCACCTCTGATAAATGCGTACGTAACCCCATTCTTCTCAGCACTAGTTCTAAGCGTCCTCCAATTGCCCACACCAACCACACTGCACAGACAGGCTTCAGAAGGGTCTTGTCTGCTGAGGATTTTGGTTAAGTGTGTAGTTGGCAAGAGGAAAGCAACACACACACATACCCTAAAACCTTTAGGTACGTTAGCTGTAGTCGTACTACCTATGGCAAGATTCGTCTTACATCAACACTGGCAGATTCATACAAATGCCAATTATTAACAGTTTTAAACATCATCAACTAAGCATCTAACTAAACTAGATGGCACTGTCTTTACCTTAATGCATATCAAGCCACATAAATACAGCAAACTATTAATTTATGAAAATGTTTACACTGCATACCATCAGACGGATATTTCAAGATATTAAAGATTTATTCTGAATTTTTAAGTAGGATAACAGGAATTGTTATGTATTGGTATTTTAAAAATCTTGTTTTTGGAGATATACACTGAAATGTTTATCACGAAACAATATGTCTGGAAGGGGAAAATGGGGGAGGAAGGTTAGAGGAAACAAAATTGGCCAGGAGCTGGTAATTGCTGAGGCTGGTGATGGGTACATAGGGGGTTTACTGTACTATTCTTCTTTGGTCTATGTTGGAATTTTTATAAATAAAAGTTAAAATAAAAATATTGAATTATGCCAAGCTATCCAGATACTATCTTTAAACCTCCCAGACATGGAGTTTTTAAGCCCAAATAATATGAAATTTCATTAATATATTTCATACCAAAAAAAAATCACAAAAAACAGAAACACTTAACGGAACCAGGAAAAGAATAAAGATTCACTGAATCTCGAAATCCTAGGCCAGGACGATGCCGTTTCTTCTAAGCCCATGAGAACATTCTGACCCAATTCTCAGTGTACCAGTTGCTTTCTTACACTATTGTTCTCAAAATTGCTGAGGCTTCGCAAAGTTTACATAAGAAACTGCTTTAGCAAGCAGTGATTCCAGTTAGAAAGGAATGAAGGGCTTCCCTGGTGGCGCAGTGGTTGAGAGTCCGCCTGCAGATGCAGGGGACGCGGGTTCGTGCCCCGGTCCGGGAAGATCCCACATGTCGCGGAGCGGCTGGGCCCGTGAGCCATGGCCGCTGAGCCTGCGCGTCCGGAGCCTGTGGTCCGCAACGGGAGAGGCCACAACAGTGAGAGGCCCGCGTACCGCAAAAAAAAAAAAAAAGGAATGAAGTTGGCTGTAATTGGTTATGGATATTTTTATACCTGCTTAAAATCTGCCAGTCTGGAACTATTTTACTTTGTCTCTGGGTGAACACCGGTCGTGAAAGCAAACGAACTGCTTTATAGGCCAAAGGGGCAAATGGTCTGATAGGCGTATGTATTTAATTTCAGTATAACCAGGAGACAAGATAGAATTGAAAATTCAGTATGTTAGAGATGCTCTAAATTTTATTTAAAAATTATTTTCAAACGACTGGATTGGGATATTCATATATATATATTTATATATACATATATAAAAGGATAATCTACTGATCCTTTTGTGCACTGATTGGCTTAAGTGGAGCACAGGATTTTCCTAGCATGATTTTAATTAGATAAAAATCAATTAAGTTTCAAGAAGGGATCAAATAAGACTTCAGTCCAATGTAAAAGTGAAGAGAGCATTAACTCCCTACAGTTAGCTTTGCCTCAATAAAGGTAAGCTCAACTCAAAAATAAAGAAAAGAAAAGAAAAGAAACAAAAGGAAGGAAGGAAGAAAGAGAGAGAGAAAGGAAAGAAAAAAGTCAGTTGCTCTTGGTGTGTTGGAAACCCTCCAGTGGTCTCACATCTCGGAATAAATGCCAAAGCCCTCCTCATCAGGCACACTCTGTGAGTGTGGACCTGAGGGTCCTCGCCACTCCCACAGCTCAGCTGGCCTCCATGACCTCACTGACCTCCAGGCACACTCTCCCTGAGGGCAATGCTCTTTCCTCAGAGGTGCAACTTACCAACCTTCCCTCAGGTCTGGACTTGAGGGTCCCCTTCTCAGAGGCCTCCTCGGCCACCCCATCTAACAGTGTGTGTGCAAGCACATGCGTGCACACACACACATGCACGCACGCACACACACGTGCACGCACCCCTTAGCAAGGTCTCTTCTCCCAGCTGTATTTTTCTCCTTATTTTATTTTTCTCCTTATTGACCTTGTTTACTGCCATCTCCTCCACTAGAATGCAAGGTCCATGAGAGCAGGGATTTTTGTCTGAGTGCAGGGATTTAAATTTATTTTCTTTAATGCTGTATTCCTAATGGTCCAACAGTTTCTGGCCCATGATAGGGGCTCAACGATTTACTGAAGGTAACAAAACAACACAATGATCTACCACATGAGGATCCAATGAGATGTATTATCTGTGACCTCAGTAAACAGATCTGCTAAACACATGTAGTGGTTTTATAACACAGACTTTCCAGCAATGCTAAGGTGCTTTTTAACCTCATTCTTTTGTCTACACCTCTAACATTCTGCCTTGTTTTTATCTTGTTTTCATGTATGAAAGGTAATTTACCAGAAAAAACAAGGCACACTGAGGCAATGGCAGAAAGAATCAAACTCAAATTGCCGGACACCCAGATTTGGAAAAGTAGGTTAACAAAGTCTGGGATAAGTAAGAAGCAGATAGAAAGTTCATCACCTCCGCGAGAGTAACTTGAAATTGGAGAAAGTTGTTACAACTCCGCGAACACAGTTAAGGTAGACCTTAGATCTTGGGGTCTAACAGATCCCAGTTTATAGTTTATTTTTATAATAATACGAATAACACCATCCAACCATAGCTACAATCCCCTGTTGTAAAGTCAGACACATCGGTAAGCCCTTTACATAAATTTTTACTTACTCCTTGAGATAATCTGGTAGAGATAATATTTTTGAAATGTTATTTTTTCATCTTTAGGGGGTTTTCTCCCCTTTTCTCCCACCTCCCCAATCTGAACCAGCAGTGCCCACTGTGTCCACTGTCCCAGGAGAGGTTATGACATGAGAGAACACTGTAAAGGGTTCCTGGCTGTGAGTTCCAAAGGCCCTGAGAATGGAGAGAACTCTGGGCTCCAGACAGAAAGCACTGGTGAGAAATACTGCAATGGGGAGACACAGCGTGGCCTCTGTTTCTCCCACCACCACCTCCACTCTCAAAGCCTGGACCAGAGGACCTGAGCTGGGGGAAAAGACAGTGAGGAAGTGCAGAGCGGAGGCCAGAGGCAATGGCGAGACCTGGAGAGAGCCCTCAGCCCGGTGCCAGAACCCCGGTGAAACAACAAATCGACAGGAGGGGGTACAGCTTGTACTGCATTAGGATGGAAAGTGTCTGGGTTTTGCAGCTTTGTGTCCCACTAGAGCAGGACAACAGCAAAATGGCTCCGGTTCCCTCAGGCACAGCAAGGGAGTGGGACAGAACTCCCCACCTGAGGGTGCAGACTGCAGGAGAGGCGGCTGCAGGGCAAGACATGACCCTCCACCCAAGGCATTATGTAAGGATCCCCACCCTCAAGTTATACCTAACCCTGGGCACGAGGAGGAGGCGGTGAGCTACAGGTTATAGCTGACTTTCCCAGCAGGATAAGGACATAATTCGTTGTAAATTGTTACAGAAAAATGAAATTCTGTTCTTTTGCCCTACCTGGATTGTGCAATGGAACTCACACCTGAGTTCCTATTATTACTTGTATTTTACAGATGAGGACAACGAAGCATTAAGTAACTTTCCGAAGTGATATAGTTGGATTTGATTGGGATTTGAACCCAGACTCCCATTCTCTGTGCTATTCCACCACTACTGCACTGAAATACATAAATTTAATAATCACATAGAACTAATTTTTTCATTCATTGCATCTCTAATAGAAGACATGACAAAATTTCTTTTCCAAATGTAAAATTCAAGGAAATGTAATAGCTTTTATGTAATAGCTAACTTCAATTATAGAATGCCAACAACCTCAAGATCAATTCATTACATACATACATATGTCGCCCCACAAACAACAGTAAACATATAAAAGTACAATTTATTGAGAAATACTTAATGCCAAAGAGGTACTATGAAGTCATTAGCATTTTGAAATGTATCTGTATTTTATTACTAACAAAATCTACATATATTTTAAAAACAGTATTGCAAATGTGAGGAAGATAAACAGTCTGTAACAATGTTTGCTCATTTAGATTTAAAGATCCCCTGAAAACTCACCAGCTGGGAATCTCTAATCTAGAATAAACTCTAGGTGTTGCAAGCCAGGCACAGGAAACACTCCAAATACTTTAACTGAACTGCTAACGGGGAAATCAAAAGGAGCAGATCTGTTTTAACCATTCGCAGATGCTGTGTCCAAGGCCACAGGGATTTAGAAGGAGCCACGTCATAGAAACATTATCTGCATGGCACGTGTTGTTCACTGGTTCCCAAAAGTGGCTTCGTGTCTAGTCCCAGATAAAATTTTAGATCACAACTAGGCATACTGGAAATGTATGCCTTCTCTGAAATGTACTTTCTGTCCTGCAAGGGCGGTCACTATGATAAGGAACTGTTTGAAAGACCTCAAACTAAATGTGCCCTCACTTATGTAATACTACGCCCTCATCTCAAGCAGAGAAATGATCTTCTACACTATGACTGACGTATGTCAGAGTAATTAACTAGTTTTTATTTTTACATAAGTTTTTCAAACTGTGGCCTCTTTACTGACATAAACTCAGTTTTACTCTTAAGTTTCCAGTGACAGTAAATGCAGCAAAACAGACGAAAGGGTCTCATTTCCAACCCTAGATTCTGTGCCATCACTGGACATCGCATGTACTTCTACCACAGCAACGAGAACTCTGAATTGAAGAGATTCAAGTGCCTGTTTCCCCCATTAGACTACAAATTCTTTCAGAGTAGAAAAATGCATGCTCTGTTCACTTACAGTATTTATAAGTTCTGGAGAGAGACTGTTGAATGAAAAAACATGCTTTTGATTTTTGGTGGCATACTTAACATTTCCCATAAATAACCCTTGATATTTATGTATAATAATATTCTGATGTTAACGACAGAATGTGAAAATCAAATGTATTCCTTCCATAACAGTGTATGCCATTTATAGACCAACAAAAAGACTCTGAATGGTATAAATGCCAAGAAGGATTTCAAAATATTTTTCTGCACTGTTCATATACAGACATACATTAACTCTTATTGATAGTGCATAGGCAACTTGCTATTTTCTAAAGCACACCCCTGCCTTCATACATGAGTCCTAGATCAACTTAACTATTCAAAGGTAGGTTCTTCTAGTTTAGGGACTATATTCATTGTTTTCTCTGGCTTTAAAAACGTCTGTCATTTTACTTCTTTGAGGCATCTAAGTGGGCAAACAGGAAAGTTTAATCTGGTGAAATTTAAATTCATCGAAATTAAGTATAGGTGCATACCACACAAGTAAGATAAAAAACTGGATTTACACAAATATCATAGATTATCTAAGTTACAAAATAATTAAAAAACAGGATTCTTTTACATAATAATCTTCCCTAGTGAATTAAAATTGTTCTCAATGGGCTTCCCTGGTGGCGCAGTGGTTGAGAATCTGCCTGTTAATGCAGGGGACACGGGTTCGAGCCCTGGTCTGGGAGGATCCCACATGTCGCGGAGCAACTAGGCCCGTGAGCCACAACTACTGAGCCTGCACGTCTGGAGCCTGTGCTCCGCAACAAGAGAGGCCGCGATAGTGAGAGGCCTGCACACCGCAATGAAGAGTGGCCCCCGCTTGCCACAACTAGAGAAAGCCCTCGCACAGAAACGAAGACCCAACACAGCAAAAATAAATAAATTAATTAACAAACTCCTACCCCCAATATCTTCTTAAAAAAAAAAATTGTTCTCATTATACAACCACTTTAGGAACATGTGATACAAAGCACGTTAAGTCTGGACTGATTACTGTGAACTATAATGATATTCAAAATTGTAGGGCATGTTTTCTGGCTAACCAAAAAGCAACAGGAAAAGTAATAACGAGTCACAGTCACCTCACCACCGTAATAATCAGACTCTACTAGATTAAGCCATTTTGCACGTAACACAAATAACCAATCAATACAACACTGAAAACCACAAGCTGATGAGCAGCTTAACAGTTTTTGAGAATACTAGCTTTTAAAATTTTCAGCATCACTTGAACTCAGTTAGATTAGAATACTTTAAGCAAGAACGAAGTATTCACTGCACACAGTGTGTCAGAGCCCACCAATTTTATAGTCCACAGATTCCAGAGATGAACCTAGGACCGAACCCAGGTTCTTACTTTCTTTTTCAATCTTCTGCAACATTGGTTCTCCAAGTGTGGTCCCTAGACCAACAGCCTCAGCATCACCTTGAAACTGGCAGAAGTGCATGTTCCGGGCCCACCTCCTGAACTAGAAACTCAGAAATCGCACAGCAATTGTGATTTAACAAGCTCTCCAGGCGGGGGACTGTGATGCAGCTGGGGTACCTCAGCTCCACCATTAATGCCTAAACTCAGGAAACATGATCACCACTCATAAAATAGTGATGCACTTTAGTAAGAGTCCAATTTCTCTCTTAGATGGAAGCTTATTACATTGCCATCATCTTCCTTATAGCAGAGATTCCTAACGAGTCAGAGAAGAGGGCAGTTTGGGGGAAAATATTTAGTACTCAAATTTTAGAGAACCATCTATCACTTGTTAAATACAAACTACAGGAAAAGCATGAGATGTTTTTACTTATCAAAAAGGGGAATGGGTTTTAAAAAACTATAAATATAGTAGTAAAGACTAGAACCAGAAGTAGCTTTAAATATTAGAATTTTAAAAAACAATCTCCATATTTTTTGGTATCATCATGGCTTTAAATGATTAAGATGGATCAATCTGATGTAACTACAGATCTCAGTAGTCGAAAGCCTACTGATTTCCTAGTTTTGGTTATAAGAAATTGAATATACCTACTGGTAATAGCAATCACGAGACAAAGTAAGCCTGACACATCAACAAAAAGGCTGTAAAATCTTAAATTCAACTCCTGACTTTAAAATCTTATGAAGGTGGGGAAAGTACAAGAGTGATGAAACTGCTGCTGACTCACGAAGGAGTCCTCTGAGCTCCTGAGGGAACGCGTGCAGAGAGGCAGGTAAAACATAAATGTATTTAAAAGAGCAATTTTCAAGAACTCCAGGTTCAGTGCTGGTTATTCAGTAAGTTTTTAGGTATTTTTAAAAGTTTAAGAAGCATACTTTTTCTCCTCTGGAAGAAGAAAATATGGTGCTGAGGGAAGAAAAATAAATTTTAAGTTTCTTTTTGTAATACTGAATGCATTAGCATTTTCCTATTAAAGTGCCACTTACTATGTATAAGCATTAATTAAAACCTTTTTTCCATCTTAGCATAATTCAAAGGAAATTAACAGAAGATGGATAAATTTAGGAGTCTGCTTGAGAGGCCTGGCTAATGACAATAAGTTTTGTTTTTTTTTTTTCTTTTTTGCGGTACGCAGGCCTCTCACTGTTGCGGCCTCTCCTGTTGCGGAGCACAGGCTCCGGACGCGCAGGCTCAGCGACCAAGGCTCACAGGCCCAGCCGCTCCGCGGCATGTGGGATCTTCCTGGACCGGGGCACGAACCCGTGTCCCCTGCATCAGCAGGCGGACTCTCAACCACTGCGCCACCAGGGAAGCCCAATAAGTTTTTAAGTTTAAAAAAAAATTAACTTGTTTTCTTCCTTATTACAAAAGCAATAAATATTCATTACTCAAAATCTTGAGAATACAAAACAGGCTTAAAAATGAAAAAGAAGTTCCTAAGTGTGAGATAGACAACTACTATTAACACACAAATTTACATTTTTAAGTCCTCTTCTGTGAATTTGCATTAGATATACATTAAAAATGGCATTTAACTGGTACATTTTAAATAGCTCATTAATTTTTGAATGTCTACTCTCTTAGGCAAGGATCCAAATCTTAGCCTTACATCCAGCGTAAGAGAAGCACATAGGAACCGCTAAAACTGTCTGCCAAACTGATTATCTGGGATCCTACAAGACAAAGTCTGGACTTGCAGACTGTTAAGATATACTATTTAAGTATTTTTTAAATGACTGATGTGATCAGATAAGGGTTAAAATTCACTCAACGAATTAAAGAAAAAAATATACATTTCAAGACTCAGCTCCTTGGAAAGCCTTGCTGGCTTGAGAAGCTGCAGCAGGAGGCCCCTGCGCCCTGCAGCAGACCTACCCTCCGCTAGAACAATAGAGCTTCAGGGTAAGGACAGGCCTTTCAGACTGACACCCCATCGTGGAGCAGAAGACCCGGCACTGAGCTCATTCGATACTCAAATGAAGCAGTCAGTGAATGATGATGGGTAACGGTTCCCAGAACAAAGTCCATTTTTCACCTAGTTAACTAATGTCTAAAGTCACATGCCCCTTTGACTTATATGTCCCCCGTGACACAAACGGGTGACTTCTGAATCCTGCCTCTGCAGGTAATACTACTTACTCTATGACTCAGTTTTCAGATACTAAAAATAGCTTAGAAAAATTGAGTCATACTGAATAACATCCTCAAGCACTGTCTTTACAACACCTAAAAATGAATAAGATGGGCTAAATCGATCATGTGTTTCTGATAATCAAAGGGGGAGCAAAAATAAAAATACCAATTGGAAACTGAAATGCCCAGCCTGTTATTTTGATGGCTTAAGGTTTGGTTTCAACTAAAATGCTTAACAACTTTGCTTTTCCACCTTTTTCCCTCCAAAAAACAGATTAACACTTTGTGTGCAGATATTCCATTCCTTCACTTTACAGTCTGTTATAAAGATGCTCTGACTGGGATTTTCTTCCAGCACGTATGGTAGGCTGATACCATGAACCACCACCAGACTGAAACACTGAAGTGCTGAATAAAATATTAAAAGCAAAGACACACCCAAGCACACAAACACCTTTTAACACACACTGTTGAGTCAGCACAAAAGGAAAGGATCTAGAGAGGTCAGAGGATATGAGAGCAGAAACCCTGGAAGGAAAAAGTTCTGAGACAGGATTCCACCCCAGGAGTCTCCTCTATGCCCCGGAGAGCCTGAGTTTGGGTCCTGCTCTGCAGGCTGCCCTGGGGAAGGCGGGAGGTGACAGACGAACACTCCTGTATTAAGCTCGAAGCTGGACCCCAAAAGGACCTCAACATAAGGAAAAAGAACCCATTGTACAGAAGGGAACAGCAAGGAAACCTGTCTCATCTTTGACCCAGAGTAGGGGAATAAGGGAGATTTCCCCTGAGATCTGAGGTCCATATTTATGCTATAGAGTATGGCTGGAAAAACATTAAGCCAGGAATTAAAGTTACAGTGATCCCAAGGATGTAGTGTCCCCAAGAGACTGGCATAAGCAAGGACAAATTCTCTGTGTACGAATATAACTCAGTTTAGGGATCAAAACCCTTAGATGAAGTTCCAAGGAAAATGAGCAACTCACAGAAGAAAATAAAATCACAAAACGCACAAGAAAACAAGGCACCATGAGTGAGAATGAGTGGAGACAACTGCTGAACTAGACCTCAGACATTAGAACAGACACAAACAATCAATGTTTAATATGCTTAAAAGAAGCTTAAAGATATGAGCAATTAGAGAATATAAAGAATGATCAAGCAGATTTGAAACAAAACCAAATAACAATTTCTAAAAATAGAATATAATTGAAAATTAAATGGATCAAAGAACAGATTAGGCCCAACTAAAGAAAGAATAGTAAACTGAAGGTAGAAGTCAAAGAAATTATCTAGAATGCAGCACAAAGAAAACACGGCAGTTGAAAGTTAGGAAGTTAGATGTCTGTTGGACCTTTTCATGCTAATTAGGGTTCCAGAAAGATAGAACAGGGAAGAGGCAATATTCGTGAAATACAATCACTGGGAATTTTCTACAACTGCACTCCCCACTATGATAGCCAGTAGCCATGTGTGACTATTTAAACTAAAATGAAAAGCACAGTTCCTCAGTCACACTAACCACACTGCAAGTTTTCCTTAGCCATGTGTGGCAGGTGGCTGCCACACGGGACTGCACAGATGTAGGATTATTTCCATTATCACAGGAAGTTTATTTTACGGAACTGCACTGGTGCAGAAGTACTGAAACATCCATCCTAAGATCCAAGCTGCCCATAAATCCCAGGCTATATAAATAAAATCCACACATGAACACACTAAGGTGAAACTGTAAGATACTAAAGACGCGGGGAAGGTCTTAAAAACAGGCAGAGGGAAGTATCAGACTATTAGGGAACAATATTAGATGGCTGACTTCTGAGCAGTAACCCTGAAAGACGGTAGGAAACAGGGGAAATAACAGAACTCCATACCTAGAAAACTATCTTTCAAGCACAGGGCAAAACACATTTTCACACATAAGAGATTTACCAACAAAAAACTCTCCTTAATGGAAATTCCAAAGAATTCATTTCAGGCAAAAGAAAAATTATCCCGGAAAGAACTGAAATGTAAAAAGGAATAGGAAGCAAAGATATGGTAAAAGTTGATTAAATCTAAGTAAACATTAACTGTATAAAAAACAAAAATAATGTCTAATTTGTGGTAGAGAAGACAGAATGAAAATCCTGGGCAGTAACTGTAACTGGGAGAGATGACTGGAGCCGAGCTTCTTAAAGTCCCTGTAACCCAGGAGGAGGGTAATGATAGTGAGGACTTTTGGACTTTAACGTACAAATAGTAACATACACGCTTACGACAACCAATTGAAAAAAGTGACATACAGGCATACCTCCTTTTATTTGCTTTGCATTATTGCACTTTGCAGATATTGCAGTGTTTACAAACTGAAGGTCTGTGGCAACCCTGAGCAGAGCAAGTCCACTGACACACCATTTTTCCAACGGTACCTGCTCACTTCGTGTCTCTGTCACCTTTTGGTAATTCTCCCAATACTATGAACTTTTTCATTATTATTATATGTGTTATGGTGACCAGCGAACTTTGGTGTTACTACTGTGACTCTTAACATTTTTAGCAATAAAGTACTATTTAATCAAGGCATATACATTGTTTTATAGACATAATGCTATTGCACACTTAACAGACTACCATATAGTGTAAACATCACTTTCAAACGCACTGGGGGGCAAAAAGTCCGTGCAATTTGTTTTACTGCAGTAGTCTGGAACCAACCCACAACATCTCTGAGGTATGCCTGTAAGGAACTAAACCTTCTAAAAAGTTGAGGGGCGAGAATCCTCAGTGAATCTATACGATGGTAGCCGGAAATCCAAACACATCAATAAACACAAATAAAGCAAACAAAACCCTCTAGCCACAAAGACTGCCAAACAAGATGAAAAGGTACAATTCAGTTACAGGCTTTTATATACCAGGAAAATACTTACCAAAAGAAAGCTAGTGAAACCACATTAACTTTTAGACAAAACCGTCTTTGAGAAAAAATGCACTATAAAGAGGGTCATTTAATAATGATAAAAAGTTCAATTCACCTGGAAGATAATACTAATCCTAACCTTAGAGAGATTTTTTAAATTCACCATTTTAACATCTCTGTCAAGTAGACCAAAAGACATTAAGATACAACAGATCAAGTAGAATTAGTAAGGATACAGATGGGAACAGCATAGTTAATAAGTTTATATGGACATATACAGAAAATATACATACATTGATTAGGGAATATATATATTCTTTTTATGCACAGGTGGAACATTTATAAAAACTGACTATATACTGGGTACAAAGTTAGCCTCAACAAATTTTCAGGTATGGTTATTAGTAACAATCAGACTCCCTGATCATGATGAAATTAAGTTTGAAATCATTAACAAAAAGATAAATAGAAAAACCCTATACTTTTGGAAATTAAACACATTTCTAACAATTCATGGGTTAAAGATAACTCTTTTTATTTTATTTATTTATTTAAAATTTATTTATTTATTTTTGGCTGTGTTAGGTCTTCGTTTCTGTGAGAGGGCTTTCTCTACTTGTGGCAAGCAGGGGCCACTCTTCATCGCAGTGCGGGGGCCTCTCATTGTCGTGGCCTCTCGTTGCGGAGCACAGGCTCCAGACGCACAGGCTCAGTAGTTGTGGCTCACGGGCCCAGTTGCTGCGCGGCATGTGGGATCTTCCCAGACCAGGGCTTGAACCCGTGTCCCCTGCATTGGCAGGCAGATTCTCAACTACTGTGCCACCAGGGAAGCCCAAAGATAACTCTTTTTAAAATCTCAGAAGCATGATGTTTTTTCCAATTACCTTAAAACATAACCAATTTCTCAAGTAATAATTAGTAAAACTTATTTAAAAAACATTGCCAATAACTGAGCTGTAGATGTCTATTTTCCATTGTGCATGCACACTTTTAAAATTTTTTTACTAAAATGCACAATTAAAAGAAACAAGCTTACAGGTGGAGCTAAATAGTTTTAACAGCCACCTATCTCAATGGAAAATCTTTTTGCTTTTTCAAACTGGAGAGGGAGGAATAGGGACAAGAAAATTCAACAGTCATTCATGGAACAACAGTTTATCAAGAGCCTGGTCTGTGCCTGTCACAGAAGATACACAGAGGAGCAAACACACAGTCCATCCTCCTGGGGCTGACAGCATCCTAAAGGAGACAGCCACTGGGCAGAGAAACATATGTAAAACGGCAGTCTGCACATATGATGTGACCCTGTAACAGGGGTCAGGGAGATCAGAAAGCTTTCTGTAGGAAGTAATGCTTTGAGCTGAGACATAATGTGTAAAAGAAGGTATGTAGGGGAAAAGGCCAGAGAACAGCATTCCAGAAAAGAGGAACAGCATATGCAAAGTTACAAAGTTTTTGGTGGGCAATCAGAGTAAAAAACTAATTTTCAGATGGTCAACACAGAAGCAGGGTATAGTAGAAAATGTCACAAAATTTTTATGCTTTCTCACCTATTCCTTCTTTAATAAGAAATCGGTTGACGTTCCTACTGTCATAGAATTTTTCTGTGACTACAGAAATACTGTCTAGATATTCTATTTATGAAGACACTTAAAAAATATTACTGTTATGCTAAACTGAATGTTACCATTTTCCATACTGTTATAAAAAACTATCAAAAACAACTTAATCTTTAAGACACTTTAGAAAGGTATTTCTACTCTTTTCTTCAATAAACCTCTTCAAAAAAGAGGTTTTTGCTCAGGAAAGACTACAAAGTATGCTTTCTAAACTCTTCTTGCTAATGTATATCATGGAACACTCCTGAGCAATTCACTCTTTTCCTACCGCTAATTTCAACATTCCACACTCCCTTCATTCAACCAGACAAGCACTGTAACACAAATATACAACTTTAGACATTGGAGATGGAAAGAAAAGTTAAAAAAAAGCATCAGGGACTCCTAGAATCTGGTTCTAATAATTATTCCTAAAAGTGACTACCTAAGCACAAAAGGATTTAAATTAGTTACCAAAGGTTAACGGTGACATGGAAATTACAGCTAAATGATATAGCTATGGATTAACTTCGTTAACTAGTTCCTTCATGTCCCTTTTGCTATATCTAGCCCCCCCAAAAAAGAATTCCTTTCCCAAGACTTAATAAATAAATAATTTATTCCTAAGTGCACCATATGACTGTAAAAATATAACCTGTAGTTCCTATTAGAAGTCAAGGCTACACATTCATATTAGCCTTTCGTTGTATTTACTAAATGAGACAAGACTGGGACTCAACGCGAATTCAGCATTCTCCTGAGTAATGATTAGAAACAAAGAACAGATAATTTCTTTAAAATGTGCAGTTACTGGGCTTCCCTGGTGGCGCAGTGGTTGAGAGTCCGCCTGCCGATGCAGGGGACATGGGTTCGTGCCCCGATCCGGGAGGATCCCACATGCCGCGGAGCGGCCTGGCCCGTGAGCCATGACCGCTGAGCCTGCGCGTCCGGAGCCTGCGCGTCCGGAGCCTGTGCTCCGCAACGGGAGAGGCCACAACAGAGAGGCCCGCGTACCACAAAAAGAAAAAAAAAAAAAAAAAAATGTGCAGTTACTGATTAACTTTCTTTGGCAGTGAAGAACTACCTAATTCATTTTTCTTCTAAAAGATAATTTCTTTCTATTGTGAATATACCAGTGCAGTTTTTTAAAAAGGATGATAGTTCAAAGATAACTGCATCTTCAAGAAAATATGTAAGAGCAATACATAAGAAAATTATATCTGGAGAGAACTGAAGGTATTTTCTGGTTAATTCAAAGGGAAACCCAACACTACCTAAAATATCCAGATATTGTATTTATTTCTTATCACTTAATGCTTGTAGCAGGAGCCTGAGTGCCATATGAGTCTTCAATTTTAAAAAAAGTTAGATGTTATTACTTACTATATGTATATTCTCTCTTACTAAAAAGTACCTACCCGATTAAATTAAAGAAAAAACCCCAAACTACTCAGATGTTGGTAAGGGCAGGGATGGGAAGTGGAGGGGGGGTGTAACAAAATAAGGACAAATTTACTCTCTGGGAACAAGTAAAAAATGAGACTTTGGTTTGATGTAAAAATCATCAGGAAGTAGGAAAACCAGAGAACTGAGAAGGTTCCTATATAAGTGCTTCTCTGCTCTTCCTTTTTTTTAAACCAGAAGTGGTTTGTCACAGTGTAAATATGGAAAGGAGTACCGTGTGGAATAGTGATTATAAAGGTGAAAGAAACCAAGACTCAGAATTACTGGAATCTGCCTTTGGAGGAGCAGACAATAAAGTAGTAAGTGCGGGCTTCCCTGGTGGCGCAGTGGTTGAGAGTCCGCCTGCCGATTCAGGGGACACGGGTTCGTGTCCCGGTCCGGGAAGATCCCACATGCCGCGGAGCGGCTGGGCCCATGAGCCATGGCTGCTGAGCCTGCGCGTCCGGAGCCTGTGCTCCGCAACGGGAGAGGCCACAACAGTGAGAGGCCCGCGTACCGCAAAAAAAAAAAAAAGTAGGAAGTGCTTACACATGCTTTAAGGCTTGTGCTTACTGAGGACAGATGCAATTCAAGTTTAGTACAAGAACTATTCTCCTTTCTAATTTTATAGAAAAACTAAGTTCAGGTTTAAGTATCAGATAAAATTTTCATTACATATACCAGCACTAGTTGCTAAGCTGGGTCCCACTCAAAGGACAGTCTATCTAACATGCATCAGTAGATCACGGTGCAAAATACCAAAACACTGACCACCTCTGAATAGGTATCGACCACAAACAGCTTTTAAGGTTGCAAGATGAGTATAAAATAGGATGTGTAACTGGTAATTTCTGGAATGTTTGGCAACAAACCTCAAAATCAAATTTCCTTAGAAATCCCTGGCTTAAGTTTTGTTTTAAAAAATATCAACACAAAATGATATACGTTAAAAAGGCAGCAAGTTCTATCACACCTAATAAAACCAAGGAAGAGCATAGCCAATAATATATTAACAAGAAGGTAATTATTTCAGTAACAGCAGGCAACAGGTTCCCTTAAGAATCTCCACTTTAAAAAAAATAAACACTACACCTACGCAGATACAGAACAAAATTCCACGGACTGAAATATCAATCTGATCTTTCAAAGGGATTTGAAATTTATCAGCTTTCAAAGTTCTCTCTCTACCAAAAACAAAAACTCAACAACAACAATCTAAGGTTTTCACCAACCCAAGAGAAGCTTCGAGGTTTCAAAAGTAAATATGGTAGAGGGTGCTGATGTTTATAAAGGGGACACTACTAAAACTATTTGCAAAAATCAATCAAATAAAAAAGTCAACTCAAACCCCATCACTGGCTCGTGGAGGGGAGCGTGGCTTTCCCATTACTAGGTGACATCTAGAACTAAAGAAAACGCCCCAGCCCAGGGAGCGGGAGATGGACGCTCCTGCAGACTCAGGTAGCAAGGGGTGACCGCTAATTCCACCGACAATACCGTAAAATAAGCAAATCAGCACTCCTGGCCAATTACCAAGCGCTAGTCAAAGTTCCACCACGTAATTCGGGCCTGGCCCTTTTTTTAAGCAGACACGTAATTGAAAGCAGAGTCATTTCCCTCTTTGCATTTTATTCATGCTGGAAATAACATTCAAACCAAAAAGGTAGCAAAACAAAAGAAAAAAAAACAGGAAAACTGAGGGAAGTGGAGGAGCGGGGCGTTCCACTGTCGTTTTCCCTCCCCGGGAACCCTCGTTCACCGGCCTGGATTTTAAATTCTCAGTCCTCCCCGGCGGGGGTCGGGCCCCCGAAAGCGGCCCGTGGAGCCGGGGTCCCACCCTCTGCGGAAGGAGGGGACGCTGCTCCCGCGGCGGCCGGACGCGCGGGGAGGTGAGGAGTGGACTCCACTCGGGAAAGAGTCGGGGCTCCCAGCTGTCAGGCGGCCCCTCGGAGCGGGCGCCGGGGCTGCGGGAACTTCTCTCTCTCCCGGCGGCCGCGGCCCACGCTCAGGCGCAAACTTTGCAGACGGAGCCGCAAGCGGCCGGGGTCCCGCCCCGAGACCCTCCCGCGCCGCCAGCCGAGCCCCCGGGCGCCCGAGCCCCGGCCACCCGCCCGCTCCGCGTAACCCGAGCCCTGCGGGGGCCGGGTGGGCCCCGGCGCGACCTCTCGGCCTCCCCGGCGGCGCCGCCGCCCGTGCCCCCGGGCCCGACCCTCCCGCGCCGCTGCTGGGCCGAGCGGCCGGCCGGGCCTGGGCCGCGCGCCCCTCACCTTGGTGGCCATGGCGGGCGGATCCCTGGCCCGGGACGGCCGGCTCCTCTCCCGCGCCGCGTCTGTCGGCCCGAGTCGGCCGGACGAGGGCGAACGCAGCGGCGGCTACGGCTGGGCCCCGGCGCGGCGGCGGCGGCGGCGGCGGCTCCGCCTCGGCCCCGAGTCTCGGCTCTGGGCGACTCCAGCCGCCGCCCGCTCCTCCAGTTCCTGAAACTCCCCGGCTGCGCGGCCCCCGCCCCCGCCCCCGCCGGCCGAGCCTCCCATTTACCGCGGCGTGCGCGGCGCGGCCGGCGGAAGCGCGCCCGGTGCCCTCGGCCGGCCCGGCCTCCTCTCCCACTTTCCGCCCCCGCCCGGAGCCTCCGCCCCGGGCCGCGCCTCCGGGCGCCCTTTGTTCCAGCGCTTCGGGCCGCGTCCGCGAGTGGCGGCCGGGGCCGGATCACGGCCCCCAGCCGCTCCCCGCCTGGCCGCCCGTGGGGACGGTGAAGGGGACTGGGGACACGGTTTGAGGGAACGCCTGCCCGGGGAGCCGAGTCCCGACCGCCTCCGGCCGTCCACCGCGGCTGAAGTTTCGGTGCGAGATGCACGGGGGTGCGACCAGAGCTCTGCGTCCCCCGGCGGGCACGAGTCACCGACGGGATCTTTGTCCCGCGTCGGGATGGCTGTGGGGGCCGGTCGAGCTCTGGGCTGAGTGAAGTGAGTGTTCAATAAACAGCCGGCACGGAGCGGAGCAATGGCTTCCTAGTCCGACTGGCCCTCCGAGGAGGATCTGCCTCCAGCCTGCAGCTGACCGCGGACTGTGGTCCCGGCTGGGGCTTCTGGGCCCGGACGCTTGGGAATTTCGTTCTGAGGCGCCCCATTAACCTCCTTCTGGGCTGTTGATAAATTTAAAAACGTCTCAGGGCCCCAGAGGTTTGGGGGAGACAACAGGTTTCTCGAAATGGAAACGAGAGGTCTAAAATTTTCCATTTTCTTATCAAAAGGTTTTTCTTCAGAGTCGGATGTATGGGCTTTATTAATAAATGAATGACTTTAAATGAGCAGCAAGATTTTCACTCAAGTACAAAAGCCATGACTGGAAGACACATCTTGATGGATATATTAGCACAGTAAATCTTGTTTTTATCATCAGGAATATATATACATATATTTTTTAAATAGGCAACTATCAAAAATCAACTTCAGGCCAGGAAAGCGGTATTTAATGTCAAATTGTGTCCTCTCAAAAATACTCTGACTTCCAGAGATTTCATTGGTTATGTCCAACAATGGGGTTTTAAATGGATATGATACTACAATGTTTTCTGTGAATTTTTGTGTTTGCTGAGCTCAGGGCCACAGCTATAATCATCCTAATATAAATAGTTGTCTTTCTAAGTAAAAGTAAAGTTGCAGGCTGACGTTCATTGACAACCTACTTGCTATGTAGTAGGCTTTTAACATGCCTTAATCTCACTTGATCCTTATAGGAAACCTTTGAGAAAGTCGTGTTGGTCACTATTTACAGACATGAAGAAATCAAGTCTCACTTAAATAACTTGGCTGATTTGGTAATACTTAACAAAATTAGAAATGACCATAACCTTGGAACTAGCAGCTCTACTTCTAGGAATTTATTCTGCCAGCACACTTGTCTAAGTGAGCAAAGGTGCTTTCAGTAAAGCATTGTTCTATAATAACCCCAAACAGAAAGTAACCTATATGTTTGTTAATCTGACTGTTTCAATAAATATGGTATACCCATACAAATGAAATACTAGGAAGTCCATAAAAATGCTAATATTTTAAGAGGTATTAATAAAAGTAAAAAGAACATTAGGTATAGTACAATCCATTTGTGTAAAAAATATGAAAATACATTGTATATGCCTAGGAAATTGCTGAAACGATTCACCAGAGGCTAATGTCAGAATTTTTGAATATGTATATGTGTTACTTTATCTTAAAAAACAAGTTTATATTTTAACAACTAAATAGATATCTTGACTAAGAGTACACAGTGGTATGTGGGAAAGCCAAGATTTGAACTTGGGTAATAGTGTAAGTAATGAATTTTCCTTATTCTTTTAAATTTGAAAGCTGGCTACAGCTCCCTGCCACAGTTCAACAATGCATATTTTGATAGGAAGGTGCAAAGTCAGGTTCACTCCTGTGACCTATGCCTTTCTGCATGCAAGTTCTAAACAACCCATCAGCCTAGGCACCCAGCACCAAGAAAGCAGGACCAGGGACATCCCTGGCGGTCCAGTGGTTAAAGCTCCGTGCTTCCAATGCAGGGGGCCAGGGTTTGATCCCTGGCTGGGAACTACGATCCCACATGCTGCACGTGGTGTGGCAAAAAAAAAAGAAAAAAAGAAAGCAGGAGGAGAGTCCAAGCTTTCCCTACTTGAACAATTTCTGTAACCCTGGCTTCATTTTTAGAGGTAACCAGGTTGTAAGTGTCCATCATCGGATGAATGGACAAAGAAGATGTGGCACATATATACGGTGGACTATTACTCAGCCATAAAAAGAAACGAAATTGAGGTATTTGTAATGAGGTGGATGGACCTAGAGTCTGTCATACAGAGTGAAGTAAGTGAGAAAGAGAAAGACAAATACCATATGCTAACACATATATATAGAATTTAAGGGAAAAAAATGTCATGAAGAACCTAGGGGTAAGACAGGAATAAAGACACAGACCTACTAGAGAATGGACTTGAGGATACGGGGAGGGGGAAGGGTAAGCTGTGACAAAGCGAGAGAGAGGCATGGACATATATACACTACCAAACGTAAGGTAGATAGCTAGTGGGAAGCAGCTGCATGGCACAGGGAGATCAGCTCGGTGCTTTGTGACCGCCTGGAGGGGTGGGATAGGGAGGGTGGGAGGGAGGGAGATGCAAGAGGGAAGAGATATGGGAACATATGTATATGTATAACTGATTCACTTTGTTATAAAGCAGAAACTAACACACCATTGTAAAGCAATTATACTCCAATAAAGATGTAAAAAAAAAAAAAAGAAGTAACCAGATTGACATCAAACTCAGAATGACCAATGCAAATTAATGTAAGTATTTAAATAAAGGTGAGATCACTACCTGTGTTACTGAGGTGTAGTCACTGACATAATCCTCAAGTGAACCTGATCTCCAGCTCCATCTGCTACCACCCTCCTGGGGCTCTCCTCCCACGCATTGGCCTCTCACTTCCTCCTGACTCCTGACCTTCACACTCCCTTCCACGGAGAGGACCAGGACTGGCTCTGGGGCGTGTGACCTGTGCAGTCTCGCAGGGCCCCATCCTTGCGTTAATGCTCTGCCTGTGCCATCTTTAGATTCTTAATAGTTTTGAACAAGGGGCTTCACATTTTCATTTTGCACTGGGACTCTCAAATTATGTCGCTGATGTTGCTTCTTTGTCTGAAATACCTGCCACCCATCCACCATCCACTCCCCCTCCACCACACCCACACGCCTTGCTAACCTTCCACTCATCCTTCAGAGCTCCCCAGAACTGTCACAGCAGTTAACATTTGTCAGGGACATCTTCGCTGTCCCAAGTCTAAGTTAAGTTCTGTTGATATAAGTTTTCTGATATAAGTTTTCATGGTACTGGTTTCCTTGCCTTTGGAAACATCTCAGTCTGTAATTTGTTAGAGCGACCATTTGCCCGCCTCCCCCATCAGACTGTAAGTTAAGGAAAGGAGGCCCTGTACCCCTGTCTTGCACCTGCCTCTAGCATCACAGCAAGCTCAGAGTAAGCCCCCACTAATACTTTGTGAAATGAACGAATAAATGAATGGATGAGAGGGGTTGCAAATCACAAATAAGCAGTATACCATTTGCCTGCGTTTACTTTCAAACAACTCATAGAATCTACGAAACATGTTTGAAAACCATCGTCTCTATCATTACCTAAGTTAATGTGAAACATTACACGATACAAGTTTTCTGAAAGTTTTATTACTCGATATCGTGTTTTTTGAAAAAATAGGGCTTCCCTCGTGGCACAGTGATTAAGAATCCACCTGCCAATGCAGGGGACACGGGTTCGAGCCCTGGTCCGGCAAGATCCCACATGCCACGGAGCAGCTAAGCCCGTGCGCCACAACTACTGAGCCTGCGCTCTAGAGCCCTCATGCCACAACTACTGAGCCCGTGCACTACAACTACTGAAGCCTGCGCGCCTAGAGCCCATGCTCCGCAACAAGAGAAGCCACTGCAATGAGAAGCCCGCGCACCGCAACGAAGAGTAGCCCCCGCTCACCACAACTAGAGAAAGCCCGTGCGCAGCAATGAAGACCCAACATAGCCAAAAATAAAAATAACTAAATTCATTTTTAAAAAAAGAAAAAGAAAAAATACTCTTCAGAAGTGTTAATCCTCTACGACAATGTTTTATGAGGTAATGTCGATTTTGATTGCTATAATTGAAAATGAAAATGCTAAATTAAGTAGTATTTACTGGAGATGGAGTACCCAATTCATTATTTAAAATGAAATAAATAAAGATTAAATTGTATTCAAGATAATACTCTTTAGATACTCTTTAGTGTGACATCATTGAAGTGCACATCTCCTGTGTACTTTCTAGTTATTGCTTGGCATTTGTCTTGGATGTAATTACCACGTACATGAAATGATAAAATGGCAATCCTCTCACTTATGGGTGTAAAAATGCGACCAGGGCGGTTAAATGACTTACCCATGGCCACAAATTAAGTCAGAGCGGAGACAAGAGCCCAATTCTCTTATCACAGGTCTCCAAAACATGTCATTTTCAAATTAAAAATATTTTAGGTAAGAGGTTTGAAGGGCGTTTTGTGACAGTCAAGGCAGTCACTGCTAAAAACAGGACAAGGACTCCTGAGCTGTGGTAGGAGCCACCCACCCACACTAGCAGGACAGAGGAGGTGTGGCATCCTTTCCTCTCATCTCATGGAGCCAAGCCACCCAGTGGGACAGGGCCTTCTCCCTAACTAGAAAGCTGACTGCACTCAGGATCATCATGAAGAGCCCTGGGCCAAGCTGGGAAGTAGGTGGTTTCCTCTTCTGCTTACCTTGATCACCCATTCATACCTCTTTCTTCTGTCCCTTCCTCCTCCCTAGACAACCTTCCTCAGAGGTGGTGCCTTACATCCTGGCCCTCAGATCCCAGCACCCTGGCGTTGAGCCTGGCCCAGGCCAAGTTCAGTTATTTCCTTTACAGCCAAGTTCAGTTATTTCCTTTACTCCTAGGGATGAGAACACAATTGATTAGTTAAGGAATGTGATTTGCATCTGCGGACGCTTTCAGTTATAACTCGACTGCACCATCAAAAGAAAAAAGAGCTGTAGCCAGAGCAACAGAGCTGCTCTGTTTGGGCTTTGCGCTCTTTTTATTATGCCCAGGAAAAGGGAGTGATAAGTATTCCTCGGAAGCCTGTGCTGGTGACACAGCTGGTGGCGATGGGTTTGTTCAGTAACGGTTGTATGTTATGACTATACACTTAGGAAGTTAAAGCACTTTGTTTTAACTGCAGAAATTAATATTAATTTCCTTGTTGAAGCTCAGAAACTCTCTAGCCCCAAACTCATTGCTTTTCACATTGAAAGGATCGTTTTTAAAATTCATCTTTCAAGAACTTGAAGTTTCTTAGATACAGCTATGATGATTCAGCAAACCACAAGTACAGTCCCCATCCCACTTCCCTTCTCTCTTTTTTCCTTAGGACCCCAGACTTTGGTGTCAACAGATCTGGATTCTGTTACTTATATACCATGTGACCTTAGGTACATTACTTAACTTCTCTCATCCTCAGTTTCCTGGACTATAAAAAGGGGGTAATGGTAGTACCTACTGCATGGCTTTGTTGTATGGGTTAAACTAGCTAATGAGCTCATAGGACTTAGCAGAATAAGCTCTCAAGAAATATTAGTTATAATTCTTCTTGTTTCTTTCCTATGTCATAATTAGATTGTCCTTATGTTCCAATAACTCAAAGCCCAATTAAGTGCTAGGTCATGTGGAAAGGGAATGTTGCCTGCCATTCCACTAACCAAGGAATGTTACTGCCATCAAGCCTTCAGCCACTGCAGCTGCCCTCACCTCTCCACGGTGCGCCCTGGTGGGAATTCAGGATGGAGAACAACAGGAAGTATTCTATGCCCTGGATACTGGCCCTAGATAAGACACATATCTAAGGAATAATTTCAATGAATCCACACTCTTGCATCTTCCCATACATAAAGCACTAAAATCATTAACTTGATTAACAGATGTTAATCATTAACACCTGTTATTTGTGATTAGCAGTAATTTTTTTTTTCCAGTAATCTTTTGATTTTTTTCCCAGCAAAAACTCCTATATATCCTTGTAACTGAACTCAGGTCCAGCTGCTCACCACTCAAAAATCAATACCTGAGGGACAAATGTTGGCAGAAAGGAAAGTTGCTTTTAATCAGAAAGCCAACAATCTGAGGAGAAGGCAGACTCATGTCCCCCAAAAACCAACTCCGAAGATTCTGCTGAGCCATGAAAGTTTTTAAATGGGAAGGGGGAAGTAATCTCAGTTAATCAGTGAGACGGGGGATTAAACTCCTAGCCATTTACCACTGCGTGTGGGCTTGTCGACTCCTCATGATGTTTCTTTAGATGTTATCTTCTTCACACAGTCTGTTCGTGATATTACTGAAGGGGAAGCTAGGGAAGAGATCTGTTAATTACTTATTCTTCATTTCTACTTCTTTGATCTACGGAAAGAACCAACAGGTTAGGCAAGGTATTGTGTGATCCTAAGATTTGAAAAGTGTGCTTGGGCCAGAGATGAGCAGAGCACGGGGTGGGGGGGCGCCTGGTTTGAGGCTAGTTACAATGTAGCTTTGCTGAAGTGACGGGAAAAGGGGCTTCCTTCTGAGAGCAGTTTCCTGCAAAGAGCTGCTTACAAATCCCCCCCATCAGCTATCATTCCATTTCTCTGGGATTAGGGATGAAGGTCCATCTTCTGTAACTGCTTCATGCTGAGAAGGAGCGTGGAGGTCTTAGAGTGAGATATAGAAATGGAGTTGAAGCATCTCTTTGCTGACAGTTTTAGTTGCCTGCTTGCTTACAAATACAGGCAGAACAAGCTACAATTATTTTGATGCTCACAAAGAGATTATTACGAGTGTTAATCCCATACTCTTTTTTTTAGTTAATTAATTTTTTGGCTGAGTTGGGTTCTCGTTGCTGTGCGCGGGCTTTCTCTAGTTGCGGCGAGCGGGGGCTACTCTTCGTTGCGGTGCGCGGGCTTCTCACTGCGGTGGCTTCTCTTGTTGCGGGGCACGGGCTCTAGGCGTGCGGGCTTCAGTAGTTGTGGCACGTGGGCTCAATAGTTGTGGCTCACGGACTCAGTAGCTGTGGTGCACGGGCTTAGTTGCTCCGCGGCATGTGCGATCTTCCCGGACCAGGGCTCGAACCCGTGTCCCCTGCACTGGCAGGCGGATTCTTAACCACTGCGCCACCAGGGAAGCCCTATCCCATTCTCTTAAGGCCAGTTTTTGGACTTGTGCTACCCATGGACTCAGTACTGCTCACGATGGAGCCGCTTATGTCATGGCTGCAGTCTGGTCATCATGCAGTTCGTTTTTTCCCTGTGGCGGCAGTTTCAGTATCTGTAAAACAGTTCAGGAGTGTGCCTCAGACACTGCGTCTGGGACTCTATTGTCCTAATCATTAGCTGCCTGAGCCTGCTCCTTTGGGACTCAGGGAGGCCTGGGAGGCTTCAGTTTTCTACAAACAAGAGGCAGGGGACATGGAGGGCCTTTGTACTTGTCGGGGGAGGGGCACAGGGTTCTGCTCGGTTCCGTCCCAGCTCTTCTCTTACCTCTTCGGAGCAGTTCCTCAGATCTATCTGAGAGGCTCTCTTCCAGGCTATTGTCCTCAGTAAGGTCCCAAATAAAACTTGACTCACAACTTTCTGGTTGTGCAATTTTCTTCAGCCGACAGTCAAATAATGTGAAACTAATGTGGGAATATGAAACTGTGAAAAGTAATGTGAACAGGATGGTCACCTACTGTACATGTTGGAGGATGGGAAGAGTGGAGAATAGTACGGACCGCAGAGTCAGCCTGGGTCCGGCACACGGATATATCTTCTCCCACTTTATGAGTTAAATGAGGTTAAAGTGAACCTCAGGGGTGGCCTTGAAAATAAACAGCAGAAAGGGGTGCAACAGGTGCTTTTCCAATCACAATAAATGTTTTAAGCCTTCACCTTGTACCCAGCGTTGGGCACTGTTACAGGTGTTAGAGATAAAAGTCCCTGCTCCCTTAGAACTTACGCTCTGCAGAGGGTCGGGGAAAACAATAAACTACAAATAAGTATACAACATGTCAGGTGTTTTAGCAAGTCCTTTGAAGAAATATCAAGCCAGGCAAGGATATAAAGAGAAGTGGGAGAGGTTATTCTACATTGATAGAAGGCTTGCCTTTGGTGTTAGGATAGCCCAAGGTATGAATAAAAATGTTGGGGTTTTGTTTTGGCTGGTTGGCTGATGGGTTGGTTTTAATTTTTGTTTCATTTTGACTACATCACTTCTCTCTCTTCACTGTTCGGAAGACTCAATCCATGCTATAATAATGGGACATAGTGTCCAGAACTGAAGATTTAGTGGGAGTCGGATTGCTAAGATCTGAGCAGGCAGGAAAGGGCAGGAGGTAATGGCGGGAAGAGGCTGGAGGTCAGTGAGGCTGCACAGATGGCAGGGGTGGCACGGGCAGCCAGGGTTGGGCCTCAGCAGGGACTGTTTGCTCTGGGATCTATAAAAGACTGCTCAGTTTGGATAGCCCTGATTCCCAGAAGGAAGGTTGGGACAGAAGAATGAAATCAGGGTAGTAATGGTAAGACTGGCGAACCAGTTGGCTTCCCAAATGAGCTCCTAGCCTCCAGGATCAATGGTGTTCCCTAAGACCTTACCCTAGGATGTCGCTTTGATTTTCTGACCTGTTACGGACGGACTCTGGTGTGAGTCCTCAGAAACAAACTTACACTCAGTGACTGGGCACAAAGTAGACAACAGTGGGAGTAGGAATAGTTGGGTGGCAAAGGACATTTTGCTAGCTCATGTGTCATTGCTCAAGTCACAGGCTATGCAGAGTTACTTTAAAGCTAAAGTCCCACCTAACACACTAGCACACACAAACACACACTCTTATATTTCTTCTTTGTGAAAGGCAATTCTAGTGACAGTGGTTGTGAGACACAAGTGCAGGACATTTGCCACGACTACCCTTATTTAGAGTCGGGTATTGTGAATTACAGCCTCTGTCCCTTGGAGTTCTGTTCTCCCCCAGGCCTTTGTTCAGAAAGGCCACCGCTGCTGAGTGCTGAATGGTGAGCACATGGCCCTGGACTTGGACAGTCCTTGGCTTGAAGCTCATTTCTGCTGCTCACCAGCTGTGTGAATTTGAGCAGGTTATTTCATCTCAATCCTGAATTTTCTCATTTATACTGTTACTGCCCTGCAGCTTACTTAGCAGATTCTGTGAAATAGTTATCAATACCTATGCATTTGGTGGTCTTCACTCCTGGGTGTCAATTTCTTATTGTGGTTCTCAGATCTATAACGAATATTCTAATATGCTGACCCACAATGATTACAGCTGTTTTATTAGTCACATCCAGGACCTGTCTTTGTCGACTCCTATAGCACTTCTGTCTTCTTTGCCTTCCCAGTCATTCTTCTCTTTCTTCATCCTCACTGTGTTTCATTTAGTCATGTGATATATTTAATCTCTTCCCTAATGTGTCTAGCATCTCTACCCTAGTTTCTCAGAATTTTTACAGGCACGTGAGCAATTTTCTGCTTCTTAAGATCATTAATCTCTGATTAAGTCAGGAAATGTCAAAATGCAAAATATTCTTTTAAGTAAATAAGTGCACAGAAAAACTCACAATTCTTATAAGCTCTGCGTTAGTTTCAAAATAAGTAACCAGTTTTATGTTATACTTTGTAGGAATGGAGACATTCCAAGCTTAAATTTTTTAAGTATTAAATAAAGAATTGTTCGGAAACACATGTGGTTCTCATAAACAGTCGCTATCTACCAGTCACCTGTCCATGCCAACATCTGTAAAGTAACGGTGTGGCTTTCAAGGGGCGATTGTCAGGTCGTTGACTGGAGTAATGCACACAAGAGGCCAGGCCCAGTGCATGGCACACGCTAGGTGTTCAAGAAGCAGTGGCTCTTTTTAGAGCTAGTTTGGTCTATTAGCTGCTTTTTATCTCATTCAAAAAATATTTATTGAGAGCTATGTGCAAAGAGCTGCGGTAGATAAACTCAAAGTTATGAAAAATGCATTTTGTGCTCCCCTAGAATTTGAAATACCACAAGGATACACCACAAGAAAGATCACAAGTGCTACCACACTCTGAGGCCCTAACATAGTCCTGGCTCTCTATTCACTCTTACTGGACAAATGTCCTCCGCTCCTTCCTAGAAACAATACTCTCATGTTATTGCCGTGAGAACCACTGGGAGAAATGCCTGTGTTTTAGAGAAGCTGTGGTTTCAGAAGTAAAAAGAGGGGAAAAGTTGTGAAAAGCAGAACAATTTAGGGGAGTCAGTCAAACCACACTGCTCCGACCTCAAACCCTAATACTCTCACTCCAGGGCTGGTGTGCTTTGCAATCATCCCGTCTCCCACTGGGACAATGAGAGACTAATTTAGCATGTTGTTTTGAAAATGTAATTGTTTTGGGGGAGGATTAAGGAACTATTGGTAACATGGGTAAAACCAACCTGATAAATATTCAGTAGATAGAAGTCATTTAAATGAAGGGGAAGTGAATGATTTTGTAACATGGTTACTAACTCTGCTAGAAATCAGGTATCTGTGCTCTGAGCAGGACTGGGTCACCTGAAACAGGCATCCAAGTTCTCTCTCAGTGGGCACTGTTCTTAGGCCTGGCTACATAATTTGCAGGTCCAAGATCAAAAGGAAAATGTTCAAAAATGATTATGAATTTCAAAAGAGGGACTTCCCTGGCAGTCCAGTGGTTAAGACTCCGCACTTCCAATGCAGGGGACGCGGGTTCAGTCCCTGGTTGGGGAACTAAAATCCCATAAGCTTTGCGGCATGACCAAAAAAATATAAAATAAAATAAAATAAAGAACAGGGACTATATCAAACTGAAAAGCTCTGTACAGCCAAGGAAACTACCAACAAAATGAAAAAGGCAACATATGAAATGGGAGAAAATATTTGCAAACCATATATATCTGATAAGGGGTTAATATTCAAAATATATAAGGAATTCATGCAACTCAATAGCAAAAAACCAAATAACCTGACTTTAAAATGGACAAAGGGTCTACGTAGACATTTTTCCAAAAAAGACATACAAGTGGCCAACAGGTATATGCAAAGGTGTTTAGCATTGCTAATCATTGGGTAAATTTAAATCAAAACTGCAATGAGACATCGCCTCAGACTGTTTAGGGTAGCTATTATCAAAAAGATAAGAAATAACAACTGTTGGTGAAGGTGTAAAGAAAAGGGAACCCTTGTGCACTATTGATGAGAATGTAAATTGGTTCAGCCATTATGCGAAACAGTATGGAAGCACCTCGAAAAATTAAAATTAGAACTACCATGTGATCCAGCAATCCCACTTCTGAATATACATTCAAAGGAAATGAAATCACGATCCCAAAGAGATATCTGCACTTCCATGTTCATTGTAGCATTATTCTAAATAGGCAAGATATGAAAACAACCCAAATGTTCTTTGACATGTGAAATGTGATATGAAGGAATATTATTCAGCCATAAAAAAGAAGGAAACCCTGACATGTGCAACAACATGGATGAACTTGGAGGACATTATACTATGCAAAATAAGCCAGACACAGAAGAAAAATACTGTATGATCTCACTTACATGTGGAATCTAACAAAGTTGAGCTCATAGAACCACAGAGTAAAATGGTGGTTGCCAGGGGCTGGGGAGGGGTTGGGATGGAGAATGAGGAGATGTTTTAGTTATAAGCTGAATGTGTTCTGTTGTGATCTAATGTACAGCATGGTGACTACAGTTAATGATACTGTATTGTATACTTGAAATTTGCTAATAGAGTAGATCTTAAGTGTTCTCAACACACACACACAAATGGTAACTGTGTGGGGTGATGAATGTGTTAATTAACTTGATTGCAGCACTAATTCACAATGTATACATATATTAAATCATTATGTTGTACATCCTAAATGTAAATAATTTCTATTTGTCAATTACACCTCTATAAAGCTGGAAAAAAATTTTAATTTAAAAATAAAGCTAAAAAAAAGAGCAAATATCTCAACAAAAGCACAGGGTGAACAACATCAGAAAATTCAGGACAGACTTAAAAGAAAAGTGGGATGTGATTAAAAAGGGAGTAGAGAGAATGTAGAAAGCAATTGATATTAGAAGTGAAAATCACAAGCATGGTCCAAATTGACGAAAGACATCAATCCACAGATTCAAGTAACTCAGCATCCCCTAAGCAAAGTAAATACACAGGAAACAGTAACGAGCTACACAAACTATGGTCTAAAAACCGAAGATAGCAAGAAAGACTTTAGAGACTACAGAGGGAAAATTAACAAGAAAAAAGCTGATACCTAAGGTCTCAACATAAATAAGACAGCTATCAGTGGAGCGCCATTTTTAAAGTGGCAAAGAAATCGCCTGTTAAAACAGAATTCAATACCCAGCAGCAATACTGTATAGTATAATATTTCCATTTTAACTATTCTTACTTGTTTGATTCAGTGTCATCAATTACATTCACAATGCTGCACAACCATTACCACTATCTGTTTACAAAACCCTTTCCTAACCCCAAATAGAAACTCTGTACCCATTAAGCAATCTCTCCACATTTTCTTCACCCCCTCAGTCCCTTGTAAATGCTTATCTACTTTCTGTCTGTATACATTTGCCTATTCTAGATATTTTATATAAGTGCAGTTATTATACAATATTTGTCCTTTTGTGTCTGGTTTATTTCACTCAGCGTAATATTTTTAAGGTCTGCCCAAGTTATAGTGCATATCAGAATTTCATTCTTTTTTATTTCTGGATGACATTTTATTGTACGTATATACCACCACATCATTCCATTTTATCTTTAGAATATACAATGGATGTAGTTTCAGAACAATAAATATAGTTCTACAATGATTTTTTAAAAATGAGAACTGTGTCAGTATGCAAAAGAGCGAGTATAATATATATGTGCATTTTAATTTAAAATATTTTTAAAACCTAAAGAGTTATAGAAATGGATGGCAGTGGTGGTTGCACAACAAGGTGAATGTGTTTAATAGCACTGAACTGTACAATTAAAAATGGTTAAGACAGCTAATTCTATGTTATGTGTATTTTACCACAATAAAAAAAAGAAAATTAAAAAATGCTTAAAAGCTAACACCACGCAGCTTAAGAACAGAGCATTCCCAGCACTCTGAAGCTATGTGCTTCATCCCAAGTGCATCCTCTGCTTTCCCTCTTTGGTGTGACCACTCTCCTCAATTTTGTAAACATATGTGTGCTTTTTATAGTCTCACTCTATGTAGGTATCTCTAAACAATATATTGTTTATTTTTGCCTGTTTTTTGTACTTTAAATAAATGAAATATATGTTTTCTAATGTGACTTTATTTTTTTAATATGTTTTTGAAATTCATTCATAGCTATACCTTATTCATTTTCGCTACTATATGCTGTTCCATTGAATATACCACAATGTATTTATTAACTTTACTGTGAATGGACAAGGGTTGTCTCTAGTTTTTGCTGTAATAAACAGTACTATTTTGAACTTTCTTGTACATGTATATACTTAGGCCTGGTACTGTTGGGTTCCAGAATGTGCATATTTTCAATTTTACCAGGAAATACCAATTTTTTTTCCCAAAAGGATTGTATGAGTTCTTATTGCCTCTGACACTTAGTATTGTCCAGTTACTTGATTTTTGTCAATGTGATAGGTATAATACAGTATTATAACTGTGTTTTTCATTTTTCCCTCATACAAATCGGGATAGCCATGTTTTTTATTTGTGTATGGGCCATTCATATTTTCTCTTCTGTGAAATTCCTGTTTATATCTTTGGCCCATTTTTCTGCTGGGATATTTGCTTTTTTCTTACTGATTCACACTAGATCTTTTCACTCTGGGAATCATCTCTTAGTCACATGTGTTACAGATCTCGATCCAAGGTGGGCTTGTTTCTCACTCTATACCTGTGGTTGAATAAAATTTCTTAATTTTAATGTGCTCCAATTATCTGGCTTTTTCATTTACAGTTTATGATTTTTGTGTCTTGTTTGAGAAATTCTTCCTTACTCTGACGTCATAATTTGTATTTTCTCCTAAAAGCTTTAAAGTTTTGCCTCTTATATTTGTGTTTGTCAGGGTATCCTATGCTCCACTGTAATAACAAGTAAGCCCCAATATTTTAGGCATTTACCACAATAAAAGTTTATGTATTGCTCACCCAAAGCCCAGTGTGAAAGATCCTGATTGGGGAGCTCTCCAAGGCATATCTGCTCAAAGTGTGACTCAGGGACCCAGGCTGCTCTCATATTGGGGTTTCTCCATCTTGTCACTTTGAGGTCACTATCATCCATCTAATTGATGGGGAGAACAATTGTTGGGGATGCCCACCAAATACTCAGCCATCTTGTTAGGAGTGACATATGACTTCTGCTCATGTTCCATTGGCCAGAAATAATTATATGGCCAATCTAATTGCAAGGAAGACTTGGAAAAGTAGATGGGCACACAGATAGATCATTGTGGTCCCTAACAAACAATAGCTGTGCTAACATTTAGGTCATTGTGAGAGTGCTTTTGTGCATGGTGGCAGGAATTCATTTTCAGTTTCTTAAATACGGTTAATCACCGTTCACTGACTAGGAGATCATTTCCTCTCTGATCTGCAGTGCCAGCTCCAACACACTACATGCATGGGTTTGTTTCTGGCTTCTCTATTCCATTCGCTTGGTGTACTTTCTATCTCTAGTTCAATGCCACATTGTCTTAGCTACTCTATTTTTACAATATCATCTCATCTATTGTAGCAAATAACCCCAAAATCTCAGTGGATTAACACAGTTTACTTTCCCCACTCACCAAGATATGGGTTAGTTGGGAGTTTGGGGCACATCTGCTTTGCATAGTCCGTCAGGGACTCAGGCTCTTCTACTGAGTGGTTTTACCATACCCACTGGGTCCTCTGCATCTGCCTGGCATGTAGGGGAGGAGGGAACACATTTACACCCACTTTATATTGGCCAAATTCAAGCACTTGGCCTCATGTAATTGCAAGCAAGGCTGGATATGCAGCCTTGTGTGCCCAAGGAAAAAGGAAATGGGTTTGGTAAACTCATAGCCTTTGTCATAATCACATACTGGGACCAAAATAGTATATGCCAAAACTGAATACATAACCCATCTTACAAAAATTTCTCCCAATTTTACTCTCTTTTCTCTATTTCCTACCTTGTTCATTCATTGAACGCATATTCATGGAGAATCCACTAGACCTCTAAAATAGCCCCCAGTGATCCCCTTCTCCTAGTATTCATTCCCCCGTATAATCCCCTCCCCTTGAATGTGGGCTGAATTTATTGATTTGTTTTTACTAAACAGAAGAGGACCAAAGGGATGGACGCCACCACGACAGTTAGGTTATAAAAAGTCTGTGGCTTCCATCTTGGACGCTCTATAGCTCTCTCTCTCTCTTCTGGATTCCAGTTGCTATGTCATGAGGATATCCATGTCTGTGGTGAGTCATTTCCTCCTGTGGTTTATAATTTTTGTTTGTGAGTTCATTTCTTTAAGATTCTGTTTCTAAGCATGTCACTTGCATTTTTGACTAAGAAAATATCCCTGGAGAGTAGTTTGTATTTCTTCTTCTAGGCAACTGGAGATTTAACCAGTCTGAGACAATTTTCATACTAAAAGTTTAGTGTGGAAATTCCCACACAATGGAGGTATTGTAAATTCCAGCTCCACACCCCTGCATGGTGTAGCTTTGGAATTTCAATAGTTCATGGGAGGTGTTTTTCCTCCCAGGACCCTGGGCAGGGTACCCTTTATTGTTACCTTCTTGGGAAAGCAGGGAGAGAATTTTAGGGCCCCTTTTAATGAAAGAACAGCTCATGCAGGACCTTAGTTTATTTAAGGGTCTAGTTCCAGCTTGTTTCCTCATGTGGGCCCAAGACTATATCTCCTGCCCTTGCGTGAGTGTTAAAATCTCACCCTAATCTTCAGGGCCTGTATCCAGATCAATTCCTGACTTCACGGTATAGTGAGATCTCAAGTTATAAGTTTCCCACTCACTTTGAAACCTGGAGCTTTTGTACCCATTTGTGCATTTTAAACATCAGTACTTTTTCGTTATATTGTCTTTAATGGTTGTATGTGTTTGTGGAAATGAGGTAAGTTAGGAGTGGGGTCTACATCAGCTCAATTTGCCATGTTTCTGGAAACTGAGTTTTAGATCTTTCATCCTTCTGGAATTTACAACTGAAGATTTTAAGCCAGAGAGGGACATGATCAAATTTATTTTACAGTAACTCTGGTAGATCTAAGGATGAATTTTAGAAGAAAGTGATTCATGATAGAGGATCAGTTAGAATGATATTGCAAGAGTCAAGATTTAAAGATGGTGAGGTGTTGCAGGAAGAGGGACTCCTTCCAGGGCCCGAGAGTGGGCTCTTGTCTAACACTCGGAAATGAACTGTCCAAGGAGACACACGTGCTGACAAAACAAGAGACTTTATGGGGAAGGGGCACCTGAGCAGAGAGCAGTAGGGTCAGGAAACCCAGGAGGGGCCATGCGGGTCGCAGTCTCGGGTTTTATGGTAATGGGGTTGGTTTCCGGGTTGTCTCTGGCCAATCATTCTGACTCAGGGTCCTTCCTGGTGGCGCATGCATTGCTCAGCCAAGATGGATTCCAGTGAAAATGATTCTGGAAAGTTGGTAGGGGGTGGGGGTGTGGGAAGCTATCAGTTATAAGGGGAATTGATTTCAAGTTGGCTCATTAGTTACCAGGGAAACCAGCAGAGGGGAATGCCCCTCGCCACCCCTTTGATAAGCTATCATAGTGGAGATGTTCTGATCTGAAGCTAGAACAATCATTAGCTGGGGCCTGGGGCAAATATGTGAGGTCAGTCACGTGAGTAGGTATAGGTGAAGTAAGCACTGCTTCGGGCAGGACAGACAGAGAGCAAGAAAACAGCCATCTTGAAGAGCCTGACCATACAAGGCGGAAAGCAGGGAGCAGTGGAACGTATTTGGAACAACCGTAAAGGAACCCGATTGGAAAGGCTAGTTAATTCTCTATAGAAATTCTCATTGTTGGTGATTATTAACAGCATTTTTGCAGACATTGTACTGGGCTCTGCCAATGCAGAAGCAAAAAAGGATGTTTTGTTTAGATTAACATAAGAAGGAAATTGGGTCCAAAAATTTAGTTGTCCCAATTTTCAGATCATACAAATGTTCTGTTGCCATCACAATCTGAGTTTAAATTTCAGAAAGAAAATAAATGTTTGGCAACTGATTCAAATAACCCACTTCCAACTACATCAAAACAAAGTGTTGGTGTAGTCGCTACCAGCTGCCATTTTTAAAAAATATTTAGTAGAGGGGCTTCCCTGGTGGCACAGTGGTTAAGAATCCGGCTGCCAATGCAGAGGACACGGGTTCAAGCCCTGGTCTGGGAAGATCCCACATGCCACAGAGCAACTAAGTACATGCGCCACAACTACTGAGCTCACATGCCACAACTACTTAAGTCTGCACACCTAGAGTCCGTGCTCCACAACAAGAGAAGCCACCACAATGAGAAGCCTGCACACCGCAACGAAGAGTAGTCCCCACTCTCGGCAACTAGGGAAAGCCCGCATGTAGCAACAAAGGCCCAATGCAGCCAAAAATAAATAAATAAAATAGATACAACATTAAAGAAATAAAAAATGTAAAAAAAAAAAAAAAAAAAGAGGGCTTCCCTGTTGGTGCAGTGGTTAAGAGTCTGGCTGCCAATGCAGGGGACACAGGTTCGAGCCCTGGTCCGGGAAGATCCCACATGGCGCAGAGCAACTAAGCCCGTGTGCCACAACTACTGAGCCTGTGCTCTAGAGCCCGAGCTGCGCAGCAAGTCACCGCAATAAGCCCACGCACTGCAGGGAAGGGTGGCCCCCGCTCGCCGCAACTAGAGGGAGCCAGCGTGCAGCAAAGAAGACCCAATACAGCCAAAATTAAATAAATAAAATAAAGTTTAAAAAAAGAAACTAACATTGTAAATCGACTACACCTCAACTAAGTAAATATTTTTTAAAAGAATATTTAGTAGAGAAGGATGTTTGGTTTGCTTTATATTTCCAAAAGGGAGATTGTTGGGTGTCTAGACAGAAACTTTAGGATATTTTCTTTATTTTTCCCTCTAAAAGTCACATAGCCAAGATTATACCCATGGAATAATGTTTCACAAATGTGCTTGTCTCCACAACTATCAGATATTTTGGAGAGCTTGAGTAATGGCTACATCTGTTGAAGACAAGTGACTCAGTAACCTAGGGCATATGTAGAAATGGAGAAATGAAAATAAGGAGACAGAAAAAAGCCTACATGATGGATTTACCACACTGAGCAGAAAAGGAAGCCAAGAGAAAGAGATGCCTTTTGTTTTTTCTTTTGAAAACGATGAACAGTTATAGAGTAGCTCAATTTTAGGCCAACACTGTTTTGGCTGTTTATCTGTCTTAATTGTCAGATGAAAGAGATAAACATGCCTTTATTAATTTTGTGTGTGTGGAGTTCCAATAAAATGTTTAAATCACAAATTTCAACTCACAGACTACCAGTGAGCTGGGTGTCTATTACCGCAGACACTTAATAGTCTTACCCAATACTGATGTGTGTTCTTTGAATGATGTTTTCAGGAAGGTATGTGAGAGTGTATTTTTTGAGCCTGTGCCTATTTGAGGCCATCTTTGCTACTTTCACATAGGAATGACAAGCTGGCTTGCTCAGAGACGTGTTCTCAAGCTATTAATAGGAACTCCTAATGGAGGTGAGTCAGACCCTCCCCACTTTTTTTCCAGCCATCCGTTACTGTGCTTGTTTAGAGGACACAGAGGTGTGATTCAAAGGGGTAATTTTCAACCCAACCTCATCCACTCTGAAGATAGTGGAAATTCCCCCACATCTGGCCATGGTTTTCCCCCTTAATGTCCAGTGGTGTTGCCGGTTCACATATTTTTGGGTACGTTCAGAAAGGGTCTCACAAGTAAGCACTGGGATCTGCCACCATATTGCCCCCAACTGCTGGCACTGTGTTAGTCAGCTCTTCTGAATTTCTTAGCCTTATTTTCAGAGGCTATTTTAGATTCTTAGACTTTCTTCATCTGTATTAGTCAAGCTTCGTTGGTTGCAGATAACTAAAACTAACTTGACTTAGCATAAACAAAAAAAAAGGAACTATCATAGAATACAGGAGTTTCATGGAACCCAAGAGTAAAAAGGTAACTGGGTTTTAATACGGAAACGGAGAGTTCTTAGGACTCTCCGTTTCTTATTTCTATTTCTTGATGCAGCTATTCATAATGATTAATAGAAATTGTTGATGTCTACTGATTATTTAGTCTATGCTACAAGAGCCCTTGGAGAAAGTTATTTTTTATCATCTCCACTATACCTATGAGGGAACTGAGACAGAAGTTAAGTTGTCCCATTGGCACCCCCTTTGGAGGTTGCAGGCACAGAATCTGGACCTCAGCAGCCTGGTTCCAGAGCTGATACCCCTAACCTGTACCATACTCAGTCATCCAGATTAAGACGACGTCTCAGGGGTCACCCTCGCTATGGCCTCCAGCATCTATGTGAACATCTTCAAATGTGGCTGGAGGGGGAAGATGATCCCATTTGGGTAGCCTTAACTAAGCAAATCATTCTGTATATTGGGCTCAACTCTGCCTCTGACAATTCTCCCACTGGTCAGTCTTCTGTCCCCCGCGGCCACCCTGAGCCCACCTAAACCTCAGTCTGCGCAACTACCTTTGATGTATTTGAGGATCCAATGTTGTGGCTGCTTTGGACTAGGCATCCTCAATTCCCTCAACCGTCCCCCAGTTTTTTAAGTGTCCCCATCATCCTGCTTCCCATCTTAACAATGTGCCTCAGATGGTGTGAGCCATCTTTGATGTGACAATCAGTTATTTACGGTAGAGAACAAAATCTGATCTTTATCAGACCCAATACCCACCTCCTTCTCACCACAAATATTTTGTAACACCTCCCCTACTCTCAATAGATAAAGTTCATATATATATATGTATATATATAATATACAGATGTATATATGAATATATATATGCAGCTATCTACACACATAATTAAAACAAATATAATGTCCTACTTAAATTAAGATTAAGGAGGAATAAAAGGAAAGTAATTTATGAAAAAATAACATGTACATGTTCAGGCATAGCTACATTAGAAGACATAATGAAATGGTTATTTGCACCTCCTTATAATCAGTGTTTGTATTCATAAGGAGTGAGAAGATTAGAAGACCCTCTGCAGAACAAGTACAGAAAATGAAAAAGTAAAGGGACAGGAATGTACTAGACAAATAAAGGCCAAAATTATTTAAATATGATGAAAGAAAGAGGGAAAAGCCTTATTTAAAGTCATGATATGTGGCATAACAAATTATAGACGGGTGAAATTGAGGAAGTATAATATTCTCATGGGCAAGCTGTGAATTTGCCTGTAAGTGTACTGTCAGAATAAACTCCTGCCTTTTGACATGGGACAGTGAATTGCCAAAAACAAATCTCCTATTTTGATCTCCTTAAGTTCACTCTGTAGGACATAGAAAGGAAACTTATAGTTACCAAAGGGGAAAGGAGGCGGGAGGGATAAATTAGGAGCTTGGGATTAACAGATACACACTACTATATATGAAATAGATAAACAAGGTATCCTGCTGTATAGCACAGGGATCTATATTCAGTATCTTATAATAACCTGTAATGGAAAAGAATCTGAAAAAGAATATATATATATATATATATATATACGTAACTGAATCACTTTGCTGTACACCTAAAACTAACACAACATTGTGAATCAATTATACTTCAAAATAAATTCACTCTGTAGTAACTGAGCCTTGGAGAACTCAGGCTTCAGTAGACAATGGGTAGGGAGACTGGATTGGAAAGAGAAGCAGTAGAGGGGACAGAGAGGCCCTGAGGTAGACCCCTGGGGACAGTGGGAGAGGGAGACTGAAAAATAATGGGCAGCTAAAGAATAAATCCTCTCAGTATGCAAATCCACAGTGTGTTTATTATCACTGAGTGAAAAAAAATCAATATACACATGATAAGAATCCCTTGAAATATTCTGAAAGAATCCTTTTAGAGAAATTAAACCGGATCTTTGAATTAATGTCTCTAATTTAATAATGCTTTCGTTGTAAGGCAGTTAAAAGGAGACTTAAGACAGCTCAGTGACATAGCTGCATATGAAAATGGCAAAAGCAGAGTGATGGACGTGTGTATATTGGCTACTCCAATACCATGGGCAGGCAGCATTGATATAGGTGACCTCACTTTTCCCAAATAGCAAGCAGCTTCTGGGTAAAGTTTCAAACAAAACATGCACAGTCTTCTCTTAATTTACATGGTGGATGCATGACTGGAAAATTCAGTGAATGTGGAAACTGGGGGGGAAAAGTACTTTGCGTTTATGTGCAAAGTGGAGTTCTAGGCTCAGGTATTTACAAAAAGCTTTTTTCCCCTCATGAACACCTGGTGGGACACTTGAGATTCACGGAGACATGGGAAAATTCTGTATTTCAGGGTGTGGTCCCCACATGGCAGGAAGTCTAGCATCTCCAGCCCTCCCTCCTGAATGCCGGTAATGCACCCCTTCCCCCGTAATAGTGACAACAGAAAAACGTCCCCACAAAATTCCAAACAGCCCTCAAGGGTGATGCTGCTCCAAGGATAACAACTATGTAGGGCAGTTGATTTAATTCCTTCTGTAGGACATGGGCAGGCACCAGCGTGAACAAATCCTTACAAACACATACACACACACACACACACACGTGCAATTTTGGTGTGGAGGACAAACTAGTTTGCATTTTAGTCTGAGCAACCATTTTAGTCTCTATTTTTCATTTACCATTTTCCTAGCTTTTAAAAAAATATGATAAAATACATATAACATAAAAATTACCTGTTGTAAGTGTACAGTTCAGTGGTATTAAGGACATTCACGTTGTTGTGCAACCATCACCACCATCCGTCTCTAGCTTTTTTATATTTGAAATTTATTTAAATTTAGAGAAAAGTTATAAAAATAGCACAAAGAACTTTTACTCCTGAACCATTTAAGAGTAAGTTGCTGGGCTTCCCTGGTGGCACAGTGGTTGAGAGTCCGCCTGCCGACGCAGGGGACACGGGTTCATGCCCCGGTCTGGGAAGATCCCACATGCCGCGGAGCGGCTGGGCCCGTGAGCCATGGCCACTGAGCCTGCACGTCCAGAGCCTGTGCTCCGCAACGGGAGAGGCCACAGCGGTGAGAGGCCCGCGTACCGCAAAAAAAAGAAAAACAAAAAAAGAAAAAAAAATATTCCTGAAGCTAAGATACGTGGGCTTGAGATAGGGACCTCTTCGGTATGAAGACCATAACTCAATATTTTGAGGCTGATAAGGCAACTCTTTGATGTTAATCAAAAGTGATACTAGTGTCATCAGGCTAGCACTGGGTGGAGATATGAACAATAGCTGGAAGTTAAAAAGTTCAGAGCATCCTCTTGGCAAGGTTGAAGCCAAAACAAACACATTACACACTCAGTAATTTAAAAAATTAATAAATGCTCTTTTAAGAAGCAGGGACATTGAAGGGTTTATAGCATTAAGGAATTTTTCTACTTTTGTGCTTTCGGATAATCCAAATTAAATAACCTAGCGTTCAGGTGTCTTCAGTTGGGTTAGAGTTCTGTTGGATTATGTTTTCCCAAGACTTTTGTTAAATGATTCCTTCCCAATCATACCAATAAATATCTCTTACGGTGACCAGAAATTTTAGTAATTAGTTACTTGTTGATGTTACATGGTGCTGACTCTCAGCTAAGAAAGTGGAAAGAGAAAAGCCATCACTACCCCATGCGATGCAGGAGCCTGTCCTGCTGGTCATATCAAGTGTCTCCCTGAAGTGGGCTGATAGTTGTGGACTGACGCCCAGCTGTCACCTTACTGATGTATCACCACGGTTTGTGCCAAGAAGAGAGGTGTCACATCGCCAAATGCTGGACGAGTGTTTGTTGAGGAAGACAGGTACAGCTTTTCACAAACATTAATTAGCATAATCACGATTCTCATTTACTTATTCAAAAAGTTGTTGAAAACCTACTAGGGACCAGGCCTAAGGGCTATGGTTTATGACTATTTCGTTGTTCTCAGTCAATCCAAACAGGAGACTGATTGCATAGTCCCAGAGGGGACCGGTTGACATTCAAGACAGAGACTAAATTCATTTCTTGCTTCACTACTAGGAAAAGCAATTTCCATTGCAGGTACTAAGACTACAGAGATTTCTTCTCAATAGAACAGACAATAGGAATAGAAGATTGTTATCAGTAATTTAGACTCACTGAATTAATTTAACCTGCACATGCAGTTTGGGAAGGTGAAGAATTATAGATGATGTCAAAGTAGTTTGGCAGCTTAAGTAAGAACTCATAGATGCTCACTTAAAAAGTCTGTTTGTAAACAAAACAAAATGACAAAGAAAAAATCTTACTAAAAAACCCACAATCATGGACCTAAAACACATCAAAGTGACTCCAATAAAATGTATTCTCATCTTATGGTTTCCCAAAGGGATCCAACAATGATTATCAAAAGGATTAGGAGCTAGAACCAACAGAGTTTAAACCGATCTAACTATTCCACCCTTTGAAGCACCTAACTCTGCGAGCTGCTGCTGCTGCCGCAACGTAGGGAGTGGAGAGAGAGCCAGAAAGGCAGACTTTCCTCCTCACGACCCACCCCCCGCTGCTAGTGGACAGGGACGAGGGGCAGGGCGAGGCGATAGGTGGCACAACTGGCTGGGGGTGGGGTGTGGTTGCAGAGACAAGCCCTGAGTGCACAGTGGCAGCAGAGCTCAGAAGCAGGGCCAGGCCGCTCCTCTGAGATCTAGGCCATTCCCTGGAGTCTCCTTGCCGCAGCCACACCCACTCCTGCTTAGCTACTGCCGCCCTGGGTTAGGTCGGGAAGAGAGGACCCACAGCTGGGGAGATGCCAATGTCTCGATGCCAATGTCTCGTACTCCTTTGTAAATGGTGACAGAGAAGGAAGGCTGTTGGATGTGATTCCTGGGCCCCAACCCTCCCTGTCAACCTCACAACAAGCAGACCACAAATGAACAAAGTCCAAGAAACCACCTATGTGGCCTTAGTCTGCCTCTTGTCTTTGTTGTGCTCTTCTTGTTTCAAATTTCCCCTTCTCTATCAGCCACCTTTTTACACTGGCTATGAGGAGATTTTGCTAAATTAAGGGGTTTTATTTTATTTTTAATAATTTTTGAATAGATTTATTTATTTTTATTTATTTATTTTTGGCTGTGTTGGGTCTTTGTTGCTGTGCATGGGCTTTCTCTAGTTGTGGCGAGCAGGGGCTACTCTTCATTGCAGTGCACGGGCTTCTCATTGCTGTGGCTTCTCTTGTTGCAGAGCACGGGCTCTAGGCATGCAGGCTTCAGTAGTTGTGGCATGCGGGCTCAGCAGTTGTGGCTTGCGGGCTCTAGAGCACAGGCTCAGTAGTTGTAGCACACGGCCTTAGTTGCTCCACGGCATGTGGGATCCTCCGGGACCAGGAGTTGAACCTGTGTCCCCTGCATGGCAGGTAGATTCTTAACCACTGAGCCACCAGGGAAGTCCAAGGGTTTTGATTTTAATATAGCAGGTTCTAGAAAGCACTGTTGTGTTAGGGACCGCTGGTTTTCCCTAATACATGTTTTTTCTCCTTAGTACTAGAACTCCCAGGGGAAACCCAGAATAATGACTACAACTCCCAGCATCCCTTGCAGCTCCCTGTGGCCATGTGACTAAGTCCTGGCCAATGGGAAATAAGCAGCAGTGGTTCACGCAACTTCCGGGGAAGTATCTCCAAAGGGAGAGAGCATCCCCTTCCTCCCTGCCTTCCTGCTTCCTGCTGGCGGTGATGTGGAATACGGGCAAGATGCTAGAACTCAAGCACCAGTGAGACCAGATGTTGAGGCAGTGAAGCAACAAGCTAGAAGGAGCCTGGGTCCCGGCCAATTGTGGAGCTGCCCTAGCGACTCTGCCATAATTGACCAGAGGGCCAAATAAAGTCTCTCTTATTTCAGCCTTTGTCATTTTGGGTTTTCTGTTACTCAGACCTAATGCTAACTGATATATGTGGTGTAACTGGCTTTAAGTTAACAATTAACATTGTTTGAGCACTTAGTCTGTTCCAGGCAGGGTTGTTGTTGTTGTTGTTTTTTTTTTTTGCGGTACGCGGGCCTCTCACTGTTGTGGCCTCTCCCGTTGCGGAGCACAGGCTCTGGACACGCAGGCTCAGCGGCCATGGCTCACAGGCTCAGCCGCTCCACGGCATGTGGGATCTTCCCAGACCGGGGCACGAACCTGTGTCCCCTGCATCGGCAGGCGGACTCTCAACCACTGCGCCACCAGGGAAGCCCCAGGCAGGGTTTTAAGAGTTTTACGTTTATTAACTCATTTAATACAACAACCCTATGAAGACGTACTATTATTACTCTCATGTTATGGATGAGGGAATGCAGTGATGCTAAGTCACTTGCTCAAGGTCACACAGCTAGTAAATGGCAAAGTCAGAACTTGAACCAAGGCAGTATGGCTCCCAAGCTTGTGCAGTCTTATCTTCTACAACAGAGGTGGCGAACTTCAGCCTGTGGTCAAATCCAGCCCCATGCCTCTTATTGTAAATATATTTATTGGAACACAGCCACACACCAGACACACACCTCTCACACACACTTTGTGTTACTGTTGAGGTAGATATATATACACGTTAACATGAGCCCCAATAATAGATATTTGTGATCTCTTGAAGGCAGGAGCTGACGGCTGTGATGTCTAAATATCATGGTCCTGAGGTGGTGCTACTAAAACACTGTGAACCCTAGGGTTGCCGGATTTAGCCAAAACAAACAAATGAATTAATTTAAACAGGATGCCCAGTCAAATTTGAATTTCAGATAAACAGACAATAATTTTTTAGTATAAGTGTTTTGCTTCTCTTACAACTATTGTATGAAGCATACTTATACTAAAAAAATTGTATGGCATTGACCTGAAATTTAAGTTTACCTGAGAGTCCTGGCAAATTTAACTGGCAACTCCATGGTCTCCATTCAGTGCTGCCAAACAGGACAGAATTCTGGCCCTGTAAGGCCACCCTCATAGGGAAATGGGCCTCCAGTTGGATGTTCACAGTCCTATTCCTGGGAGGAAGAAGCACACCCAGCTGGGAGGCCAAGTTCACGAGCAACTCGGAGAGTCTCCCCCCAGACGCTAGTCAAGAAAATCTTCCTTCTGAGAGTGCCTATAAAAATAACATTTAGCTTTACCAGGGGCTTCATGTATGAGTGTCTCTATAATCACTCATTTGTCCATTGCCACAGCACCCTGTTGTGGTCGGTAAATAATTCTACTGTCCTCATTTTGCGATGAAGTAAACAGGGACAGAGGGGGAAGCTGACTCACAGGGCAGCCCAGCCAGCAGGGAGAGGCCAGGCAGGAGAGCGCAGGCGGGGCCTGGAGTCTTGTGCTGTGGGTCGGCTGGCAGGCTCACCCACAGCCAGCCCTAGCAACGAGACAGCCCACATAAAAATCAGAGAAGAGGAAGAGAGAAGATGCTCTGAAACCCGTGAAGACGCCACATTCTAAACAGCCCCTTCGCTGTTAAATAAAATAGACCAGAACAAAAAGATGTAGAAAGGGAACTGTTGAAGGCAGATTTTTTTCCCCAGAGGAGGGATCCCTTGCCGACCCTTTGTTTCTCCCCAAGCAGCTGTGAATTTTCTTGTCAGTGCCTGGAAAAGGAAGATAATAAGAGAAGCAAAATTGTCCCATCTGGAATAATGAAGAGCATTAACTGAGTATCTCCTATGTCAGGCAGTTTACATGTTTGATGGAATTTAATCCTTGCAACAAGTCTGCATGTACTGACTGTCCCCACTTTATTGATTGCAAGATTTAAGTTCAGAGGGTCCACGACATTTCGGAGATGCACACTGCTGTTAAGTGGAGGAGGTGAGATTCAAGCGCAGGCTTTGCCTGACTGCAGTGCATGTACCATTTTCTGAGTAGACCTTTCCACCCACATATGGGGAAAAAAATCAGTACACTCAAGTCTAATTAAATTATTTGACTTTTCTAATACTATTTACTTTTTATTTTTTTAAAAACTAATTAATTTAATTTTGGCTGCGTTGGGTCTTCATTGCTGCGCGTGGGCTTTCTCTAGTTGCGGTGAGCGGGGGCTACTCTTCATTGCGGTGCGCGGGCTTCTCATTGCGGTGGCTTCTCTTTCTTGCTGAGCACGGGCTCTAGGTGCACGGGCTTCAGTGGTTGTGGCTCGCAGGCTCCAGAGTGCAGGCTTAGTAGTGGTAGCGCACGGGCTTAGTTGCTCTGCGGCATGTGGGATCTTCCCGGACCAGGGCTTGAACCCGTGTCCCCTGCATTGGCAGGTGGATTCTCAACCACTGCGCCACCAGGAAAGTCCCTCTAATACTTTTTAAGTTAATTTTTGTCTGTTTTGTCTCTTTCGTGAATTCTAAAGCAATCTCAGGGCAAGGGCCACGCACAGCCACCTAGAGAATCTTGCCAAAGCTCCTAGCTCTGTAATAATGCTCCCCAAACATTATCCTGGCAGGTCTCCCAACAAAACCAGTGAGCAGGTGTCATTATCTTCCTTTGAGAGATAGGAAGTTTATCTGCAGAAAAATTAAGGGATTTGCCTGATGTCACAAGGGCCAGAGATGGGACCAGAACACATCTTTTGACTCTAGCCATGTCCTTGTCAAAAGGTTGAGAAAATTACAGCAATTGTCGCGAATCTGCAATTTGAGTAATGCACATTTTTTCTTCACATATGTTTTCTACGCCCTGTCCCAGGACAGTTGGAGATAAGACTCTCTGCCAATTCACTGTCAGGGGCTCCCTTGTTCTAGCGACTCCTGGTGTGACATGGAAGCCCCCGCCACTCTCCTCTGACCAACCCGTTCATCCTCGTTCCCTACCTTCCCTGCAGGAAGCTCTCATTCAGGCCAGACAGGTGGTGTCCATCCTCTACAAAATGCCCACACAACCCACCTCCACACTTCCACCCCGCTGTCTCCTCCTAGGTGCCTGTACAGTGCAGTGGACCAGGCTTGAAGCCAGATTGCTTTTGTATCCGTTGGACCTGGGTTCCAACTCTCTTTGCCACTGCCCAACTGTGTGACTTTGGGAAAGACACTCTATGTGGAGAATGCATTTTCTAATAGAGTATAGACAGTGGGGGATTGGAGATCATGCATTTAAAACACCCAGCACAGTGCCTGGTGCAGAGCAGGTGATCAATAAATGGTTTTATTATTATGTCCTTAGCCTTATCTCTATTTAATTCCTAACCATGCTTCAAAATCCCCTACTCCTTCAAGCAGCTCAAGATAATTTCTCCTTTATCTAGATTTAAAATGAATTTTACCCCTGAGGCACCCAGTCCTTGCTTCCTTGCATTCTTTTTCGTAAATACAAGACATATTCACTAGGGAGTGTTGTGGGTTGCATTGTGCCCCCACCCCAAAAAAAACCCCATATGTTCAAGTCTAACCCCTGGTACCTGTAAATGTGACCTTATTTGGAAATAGAGCCTTTGCAGATGTAATCAAGTTAAGATGAGGTCATACTGGAATAGATTCTAAGTGGATCCAATGACTGGCGTCCTTATAAGAAGAGGAAATTTGGACACAAACACATAGATACACAGGGAGGACACTATGTGATAACAGAGGAAGACACTGGAGGGATGCACCTTCAAGCCAAGGATTGTTGACAACCACCAGAAGATACGGTGAGCCAAGGAAGGAGTCTCCCTTAGAGCCTCCCCAGAGAACGTGACTCTGATGACACCTTGACTTTGGACTTCTGACCCCCAGAACTGTGCAACAGTAAACTTCTGTTGGTTGAAGCCATGGAGGTTGTGGTAATTTGTTATGACAGCAAAAGGAAACGAACACAGGGAGGTGTTTCTTTTATCTCTGCAGCCAGACAACAGGCTCCTTGACTTGGGTAAGGCCTGGCCGCCCCACATGTGGTCAGTGGTTAGCACACCTCCGAACTAGGATGAAACGTGAGCATGACCCTGACAGCTGGGTCCCGAGCTGCCCTGGGAGCCCATCCCACTTCAGGAGGAGACGGGGCGCTGGCCACCAGAGTGCAGACTCAGAGGGGAGTGGGCCCAAGTCTCACAACACCGGCCCTGGCCTGGAGGAGAAAGATTGACCAGTGCAAGCCTGTTTGGGTCCTGATTTTCAAAAAATGTCAAGGTGCTACGTGAAGAGACAGAGAGAAACACTCACACTGGAAAAGGCTGTGTGACAGTGGAGGCCGAGATCGGAGGGCTGCACCGACAAGCCAGGAAACACCAGAGGCCGGGGGAGCGACAGGGGACAGAGCCTCCCTCAGGGCCTGCGGAAGGAACCAACTCTGCCACTACCTTGGCTTCAGACTTCTGGCCTCCAGAACTATGGGAGAGTAAATCTCTGCTGTCGTAAGCCCCCTAGTCTGTGGTGCTGTGTTGCAGAAGCCCCAAGAAGCAAATACAGATGTGGTACAAACAGTATCCCTTTACCTGTGAGACACATTTAGGGAAGCACTGGCTTACATCAAAGAAAAGCAAACGCATCTTGGTCCTGAAAGACCCACGGGCAGCCTGCTTCTCTGGATGTGTCCCAGGCCGGTTCCCCACCGTGAACCCCTCCGCTGACACCAGGTCACTGGCCCCACTCTCCCTCCCCCGTGCCCCGACCTCGGCCCCTCTCTTTACCTCTTCTCTTCTGAGGGACAGACACCGACTCCTTCACCCTCTGTCATAGCAGAACAGTGCAGCCGATTCCTAGCCTTGCCCCCTGCCCTCCGGGTCACTTGAGTGACGTATCAAAGGAATTGAGGCTGTTTTTAAGGAAATACACAGAGGTTCATGCAGATAACTGCATTTAATCATCCGTTAGCAGCTATTTTAAAAATACAGCTTAAAAAAATACACGTTGTTGAATGACAACAACACGAAAATTACAAACAGCAAGTAGGAATGACCTCCATTTACATGTGGGGAAACTGAGGCTCGGGCAGGTTAAACAACTTTTCCAAGACAGATCCGAGGTTTAAACCGAAACTATCTGACTTCAAAACCCTTCCTTTTAAGCGTATTACTAAGTCAACTTCAAAAGATGTAGCCTTGTAAATATTTGGAAGGGCTTGCCAGATTTCTCCTATTCTTCCTGTAATATTAGTATTTTTTTAGAAATTTGCTGCTGTAAGTGGATATAAGACACCAAAGAAACTCAGAGTGGTGATCTATAGCTCAGTTATTCTTAATACTTTATTTTCTCATTTAATAGTGAAAGTAGAGACTTCCCTGGTGGCGCAGTTGTTAAGAATCCGCCTGCCAATGCAGGGACGTGGGTTTGATTCCTGGTCTGGGAAGATCCCACATACCTCGGAGCAACTAAGCCCGTGCACCACAACTACTGAGCCTGCGCTCTAGAGCCCGTGAGCCACAACTACTGAGCCTGCGTGCCACAACTACTGAAGCCCATGCGCCTACAGCCCATGCTCTACAACAAGAGAAGCCACCGCAATGAGAAGCCCGCGCACCGCAACGAGGAGTCGCCCCTGCTTGCTGCAAATAGAGAAAGCCCGCGCGCAGCAACGAAGACCCAACGCAGCCAAAAATAAATAAAATTTTAAAAAATAGTGAAAGTAATAATTATTATTTGGTCCAGAGCCTATAAACTCTCATAGCAATTCTATCTGTAGATGGTTCCTTGAATAATCAGTTAAAGGTGTTATACCTTAAATTTTGTAAAGGACTGCCTTTTTCTTTTTCTTGAAGTTCAAGCATAGGAATATTCATAAATTTTCTTTTAAACCCTTACAATAATAATTTTCTTTTAAGTGCAAATTTAGTGTAGCCTGAGACTTTTAGCCAAATCAAATAATAAACCACTCATTTGAAAAACTATTTTCTGCCAAACGGTATACCCATTTAGCTTTGGCTTGAACGGACAGAATTTTTTAGCTTGCATTACTAAACTAAACGAAACTCGGGTGAGGGAAATTCCTGTTTCACTCGAGCAACAAGCTTGGAGCTCACGTTATTAAGATGCCCTCCGTCTCCTGACTGTCTCCAAGGCTCGTACACAGTGTGCCTTCTGTCTTCTCGCTCTCATGAACTTTAACCACAGACCTTTCTTGATGTGCTCGCAGACACAAACTGCACTGACTGGGACCCACCGATCCTTCTTTAGATTCGTGTCCTGCCTGACGGGATAAATCGACAATCTCGATCTATCTTGGATAAATAGCCTTGGATGGAGTCCAGGTCGCATTAGCCAAGTGAGGATTCTGCACACACATGTAGCAGACATTTAGCCCTCCGTAGGACCGGTGATGTAATTTGAAGGCCTGGTGCAAGATGAAAAGGCAGGGCCCCTTGTGTAAAAATGATTGAAGTATTTCAAGACAGTGACAGCAGAGCCTTCGACCAAGTGCTGGGCCCTTCCAAGCACAGGCTTGTGCCACTGCACAGGCCACATGCCCATGAAGCCAGCCCCGCCTTAGGGGCTGTCCTTCCAGCTTTCAGACCCTTCCTTCTGCAGCCTACCATCTGGGCCCCCTCATCACCATATTTATTCAGTCACCAAGTTCTACTGGTTCTGTCACCTAGATACCTCGCAAACATGCCCATTTCCCCATCTCCCTCTCCAGACTTCTCTTCCCTCCAGTTACCCCCTTCCACACCCCCCCGCCCTGCTCTCTGCAGCCCTACCCTGCTCACAGCAGAGGTCCCATCCTGCCCCCATGGACCAGCATGGGGTGGCTTCTCGTTGCTTTTGGTGGAAGCCCCCGAACCAGAACATGGACCTCCAGACCTCACCCATTCTGTCCCTGCTCCTTCCCCAGCATCCGTGGCTCATGCCTCGTTCTCCCTGGCCCTGGGTGGTTTAGTCACCTGGCCCTCTCCCCGCTGCCCCTCAAATAGGACGCCCCCACTTCTGGCCTTCCCACGGGCTGCCCCCTTGGCCTACGTCTTTCCTCCTGTCTTCACCTGCCTCACTCGTAGATGCCATCGAGTCTTGACTTACGTATAACATCCTTAGGAAGATTTCCCTGCCTCTCAGACAAGAGCGATCCCCTGGCTACCCACTCACCCGGCACTCTCTCTGCCAGTTGGCATAATTCATTACACTTGCCCAGTGTATTTTCTGTCCGTGAGGGTGTGGGTCCTCCCCTGCCTTGTTCCCAGGGTACCTGCACCGTCGTAGAAACTTTACAAGTATTTGTTGGTAGATGGGCTCTCACAAATTCAGCATCCTGGAGGAAGAAGACTGTGTACTGTCATTTAGTAACGGGCTTGCTGTTGCTGCTACCGTGTAAAAGGCAGCAGAGAGGAGAATGTTCAGCGCAGCTGGTGGCTCTGTTGAATGACAGTGTGACCCTCCTGAACAATTCCTGCTCGTTGAATACGTCCACTGTTTGTGTTGCTATTCGGCGTGTTTTAAAAGGTGACGTTCTGGGATTATGTGTGCTTTTTTTATTCCTCCTCTGTTTTTTTAGTTTGTGACAATATGCATGTATTACTTTGATCATCATAAGGAACCACCCCTCTCCAGCAACTTTTGCTTTAAAAAAAAAAAGTATCAGGCAAGAGGAATTTCCTTTGGGGGTTCATGTTCTTTGCAAATCTATTTCCTCTGGTGGGAAAGGGAAGACATCCTTCCGTCTCTGCTCCACACATCACCAAAGAAAGGGTATGAAGAGGAAGTTAACTCTAGTGTCGATGTTGCCAATTTTCTTTTAATAAATTGATGTAAAAGTACAGCCATACATGAGTGCTTCTGGTCACCAGGGATGGTGTTTCCTGCTTCTGAGGTCCTGAGCTGTGAGAAAATTGAGGGCTAGTCCCTTCTAGTCCAAGGTCATGGCTATATAAGCAATGGTTAATAGCCTCACTGGTTATCTGTCCTCAAACACTTTCCCCCTCCTGTTATGTTTGTCTTCTGCTCTACAGATAAGAAAAAATAAGGAAGAAAATTTAAGAAAAATCTATGGAACAGATTAGTCAGGGATCAGAATGTCTAGGAAGGCTAAAGGGTTAGATGCATATGAGGCAGGTCAGAGCAGCCCCTGATAGGGTGACCAACGGTCCTGGTTTGCCCAGGACTGAGGAGTTATATGGTCCCTGGGCGTAAAACTGAGGTGGTCCTGGACAAAGCAGGATGAGTTGATCACCCTACCACCACCTGATGGCCTGTGGTTCTAGCATGCATCTCCCAGGCCCGGCCCACTGTGTGATGCCCCCACTGTGATGCCACGTGGCTCAGTATCCTCCCCAGTCTCCACCTGAGGACCTCACAGCACTGCCACTTTCCAAAGCCATTTTGAGAATCAACTTTGGCCTGAAGTTGGGAACCCAGACCCTAGTTTTATCTTTAGCATGTCATTTGTTTTGTATTTTCTAGAATGAAACCCCTTTAGCTTTGTTTTAAAATGATTTGTGATTAAAGAGAAAATAGGATCCTGGTCTGAACTGAAATTCTAATACATTTGAACTGTCAAAATCGTTCTCTTTAAGTTGCACTGAATGCAAATTTCAGTTCCTAAAAAATCCAAATAATGCAACTCATATTAAGGGAAGGAGGTTTGATTTATCTATTTTCCTAAAATGATGACCTAATAGGAAAATTGCTGAAAAACACGCATGGCTGTCAGAATGATTTTTCTCTTTCTGCTGCTCTAGGTGGAAGATCGGAGAGTTAGGGTAAGTTCTAAGTGAGGACTGTCCTAAAAATAATTTGTGTTGAGTACCACTTCATACCTACTACCTCCAACATTTTCAGGATCCCATGGAGTAGATGACATTGTCATTCTGGTTCTACCAAGATAAAACTCAGAAAGTTAAGTGGCCTGAGGACAGGCATCCAGGCCTGGCCGTGTCCAGAGTCAGCAGCATTCCCGCTATGGCCAGGCTGCAGCTCCTCTTCCTGAGAGGGGAAAACATCTATTTCCTTCCTGTTTTCTAGCTCTCGTGCTAGATCAGCCAATCAGAGCTGGGAAGTTATATTGTCAGAGAGCTGAACACCTCTGGCTGAGTAAGAGAGATGTCAGAAACTGCTTGTTATTTCTCAAGAAAGATTCTCTAAGTATACCCTTTCTTTAGGGAATTGTTCTTTGTAGATTATGGAGAATTTTCACATTCGTTGGGAAGAAGGAGAGCAGGAGTAGTAATAACAGAAACAGTAATAATAAAAGTGCCTGTTACACAGGACTTGTCTCATGTCAGGAGCATTTACCTTTTTTTTTTTCCCTAAGTTTTAAAACAATCTAATGAAAACACTGAGGCTCTGAGAAGTGACAGAGCTAGGACTTTAACCCGAGAGTCACCTCAAAGCTCAAGATTGTTTTTTTTTTTTTTGCGGTACGCGGGCCTCTCACTGTTGTGGCCTCTCCCGTTGTGGAGCACAGGCTCCGGACGCGCAGGCTCAGCGGCCATGGCTCATGGGCCCGGCCACTCCGCAGCATGTGGGATCTTCCCGGACCGGGGCACAAACCCGTGTCCCCTGCATCGGCAGGCGGACTCTCAACCACTGCGCCACCAGGGAAGCCCAAAGCTCAAGATTTGTGTGCTTTATCACATTATCAATGTTTAGTTAGTTTTTCTCATTTTATAGGTTCGGAAACTAAGCTGCACTGAGGCTAGAAGACTTGCTGAGTTCACATCCTTAGAATGAACAGGCCCAGAACTCATACCCAAGTTGCCAGAAGCCTCTGCACAGAGAACTCAGAGGCAGTGACCCTGTGATGCTGCAAAGGCTTTAGATGCAAATCAGCCTGGAGCCCAAAGCCCCATGACATGATGTGATTCCCAGATAGGAATTTGTACCAGCTAGGAATCATTTGGTTGTGTGGGACAGAAATCATCCAGAGTTAAACAAGCAGGGAAAATGTAAGCTTTCAGGAGTGTCAGAGTCAGGAATGAGCTTGCAGCTGGGCCTTGGGGAGGAAGTGGACACAGAGAGAAATCAGGGCTTTCTCTCTGGGTTTTGCAGACCGACTTCCCCTGTTCCTCAGTGCACGGGTGGGACATGGTCCCTGGCTGTACCCACGTTTTATACATTCTAAGTACAGCTAATGGGAAAGATTTCTTTGTTCCATTTCATTTTCCAGGAGAAGGGCCAGGGAGTGAGTAAGCCTATGTGGGGTGGGCACCTCTGGTCCACACTGCTGTGGACAGGGGACGGGGGACATAGGACAAACAAGACCAGCCCAACCCCTTGGACAGGGATGAGGGTTACCAGAGAACTGGGCATCGCTGTAAACTGGACAGATGATCCAGCATGTGTCCAGGTGTCAGAATTCAAATGAAGTTAGGATGAAGCATTATAATAACATCTAGACAATTACCGTGGCACAGTTAAATGGTGCCTGAATTACTGACATGATACTTAATCAACTATTTATTTCATCCAAATCTTCCAGAAAATATGTACTATAAATATTGTCTTTATTCTTGCCATGAACTGTTTCTAAATTTCACAAAAGTTTTGTAATGATAATATAGTGGGGAAATGTGCTAACCCAACTCACAATCAGCTACGAAGGTGGGCCCAAGACCTTGTGCCAGTTTCTTGGTACAAAGGAGTCTGCCGCGATAGACTTTCCCGGATAAGAGCCGACTTGTTTCCAGAGCTCCCTTGTGAATAAATATTACAGTCTTTTTGCAAGAGAGTCAGGATGGAAGATGAGCAGTTGTGAAATCTTTGTCTCCTGATGGTGGGTGCTGCCCAATCTACCCCAGATCCTCTCCCTCCAGGAAATTACCAAGCAACATTCAAATGATAAACAAATTAGGAAATGAACACCTCAAAGCTCCCACGGTTGTAGCTGTGCACCTCAGTTCATTTCTGCAATGGTTGGACTGGGAATATGGGCAAAAATACTTGCCCTTAGGGATCTCAGATCTAATTCTCTGTGGAGAGAAGGGTCAGAGTTGGACGGTCAGCTGTCGTTGAATGGAGCAGATCCTAAAGGGCTTATTAGCCCTTGGCCTGACTCCTGGCCCCTTTTCAGAGAATCTATGTCACAGGTTTTACACTGAGCCTTTGTTACTATTTTAAGTTGAGTTGGATTATGTCCAAAGTCTCAAAGCATTGGTATCTGTAATTATATTCTGCAAGAGGTTTTAGGCGCCGCCAGCATGTTTTACAGGTTTAGGGTTGCAAGGCAGGAGCTGTTGGGTTTTGACACGTGGTTATTTAATTCCATACAGTACAGAGAAAGAGACTTAGTCACGTTTGGCCTCCACAAGGAGGTGCCAGGGTCATTCCACTCCAGCAACACTACTGCTCCACCAGGCACATTTATTCACATTTCGTATCTGCCATGTGATGGCCCCACTGATGTCAACAAATGATTCATTTTCAGCTTGAAGGGAAAAGCAGACTGTGTCGGAAGGTACCATATGGTTTTTTCTGCTACCGGGGAACCCTGACCTTATTATCACACGTTCGAGGTGGAAATGTGATGTAACTTAACTGATTTACAAAAGCCACATACAGAAACCAGTGTAATTTTTTTAAGCCTCAGTGTGGTTAAGGTTTACTTCCTCTATACATTCATAGCGAAGGTTTTTGGACACGGCTGGGGGAGAGAGCCAGCTTCTGATAGAAGGTCTGTTTTCTGGTTATTGCTTCTGTAATTTACACTTTCCCCTCAGTATCACCAAGGAAAAGTCCTTCTTAGCCTCAGTTAAATGTGAAGGTTGTGTTTCTCTGCATCCATTGGCCACTCCAACTTTGAAGGCCAATGAGCACGAGCAAAATAATGGTTTGGAAATAGATTCAGAGAGGGCACAGGGATGGGGAATGCCACAGCACATTATTTCAGATCCAGAATATCAGAATGAAAGCTATCTTGATTCAGTGCAGCAACTGGCTCAAAATAGACCCCAAAATGCACATGCAAAGCAAGTGTAAATTTACATCATATACACATGGCGCTTTAAAGGTAGCCTGGACATGTCAGAGTGCTGATTTTCAGAAAGAGACCAGGGTGAGGTTAATGACCCTTGACACCTGCTTTGTTTTCTTCCTCTGCCGTAAAAATCCTGCCTGGTGAGATTCTGGCGTGCTGCATAGATACTATATTTGGAGAACAAGAAGCAGAGTGGCTGGGTTGTTTGTGTAACCCACAAGACCATGTGAGTCTAGATTTGCTAGTAATTAATTGGGGTACTTGGTCATGTTTCTTACCCTGCAAAGTTTGCCAGGATAAAATTTCATACTGGGCTTCCCTGGTGGCGCAGTGGTTGAGAGTCCACCTGCCAATGCAGGGGACACGGGTTCGTGCCCCGGCCCGGGAGGATCCTGCATGTCACAGAGTGGCTGGGCCCGTGAGCCATGGCCGCTGAGCCTGCGCATCCGGAGCCTGTGCTCCGCGGTGGGAGAGGTCACAACAGTGAGAGGTCTGCGTACCGCAAAAAATAAATAAATAAAATAAAAGTTTCATACTACCTCACCTTGGTGTTCTGAGGATTTGCTGGTAATACAGATTGTCAGGCCTGTGGGAAATGTAGGCTGTTAACTGGCACGGTGGGCTGGGCTGCTGGAATCAGGCAGGTGGGTAGAGGGGGGTGACTTGTGGAGAAGGCAGGGTTCCACCTGGGAGCGGATCTTATCTGGTGTCTCTCCAGGTAGGAAAAGTGTGTCACTACTGCCAGGGAGAGGAATGTCCCCCTCTGCCCCTCTTGTGGCTGGACTAATAATAAAATTGACACAAGACAGGTTAACAGGAGAAGAAGGAAATAATTTTAATCACATACAAGGGGGTCTCATAGAAATGGGACCTATGGGAATTTCCTGGTGGTCCCCTGGTTAGGACTCTGTGTTTTCACTGCCAGGCCCGGGTTCAATCCCTGGTAAGGGAACTAAGATCCTGCAATCCGTGCAGTGCAGCAAAAAAAAAGAAAAAAGAAAAACAAAAAAGAAATGGGACCTAAGAAGTAACCAGAGAAGGCAGCAGGCAGCTTTTATACTTTTCAAACAAACAATAAATTTGTGAGGAATTGACAGGACAAAGAAACTTAGGTTTTGGGTGCTCAATTAGTCAATAATCTAAACAGAGTTTGGGCTGTGGTAGTAAATTAAAGAAGTAACAGGCTTGTTTATATAGGCTTCTGGGCCTGAATTCCCTATCTTTGGCGATAAGCGTGTCCCTCTACCTCCAGATACAGGGAGAGCACCTTTCACATGAGAGATTTATTTTCTGCTTTCAGGGAGAAAAGAAAGGAAGGTCAGAGTGGCCTTCTTGCATTGGCCATTTCTTAAGTAACTTTAATTCTACATAATCAATATGCCATTGAGGCATACTTTGGGGCAGCCTGCCCTGGGTCCCAACACTAGGTTCACAGCTCTTGGCCTGACCTGCTCCTGGGTCAACCATCTGAAGCCCAGGACCGTCTCAAAGGATTGTTTCTTCTAATCTGATTTGTCCTGTTCCCTTCTCAGCTTTACCCTGTTTATTAAGCATTAGATAGAAAGGGGAGACCCTTTTCTGTCTTTGCCTTTAGTTATTTAAATTCTACAGAGGAATATTAGAGCTCTACGTGGAAAAGCTCTTTCATGTTGGGAGGGTCTGACCTGGGAGCACTGGGCAGCTTCTCTGGCCCTCCTCCCTCCCTGTCCTATGGCTAAAGACCCCAGCCCCAGCTCAGCATCAAAGTAGGCAGATGGACCACGCCTGGGAGGGGCAACAGTATATCATCCTTCGTCACCGTGCCAACATCAGCACCCTCAGGAAATAACTTTCATCCCTTTTCAGGTAGTAAAGAAAAAGCCCGTGTTTTACATTGCTGCATATAATCTGTGTAGAGTGAGCTGCAGAGGCCACTGGGCATTTTGTTTGTTTTCTTTTCCATTTGATTTGGGAGATTTGGTGGGGTTCATAGGATTTCTACCACCCTCCTTTCTAGAAGAACCATCCACTCTTCAAAAATGCAGCCAAGACAATGAAAAGAGAAGAGGCTTCTGGTTCAAATCGAATCTGCCAGTTGGCAAGTGGTGTTGGGACTGCTGCTCCCAGAGCCGCTTCTAGACCTGACTTTTCCTTCCCGACCAGACATCGCAGATCTGAGCCGGTGCGAGGTGCTGACCTACTACGTGATCACGGCTGTGTGGGGTGCGTGGGGTGAGCCCCACTCCGGGAGAGCCCTGACCTGTCTCCTTTCCCCACTGACCTGTTTTCCCAGTTTCCAAGTTCCAGTTTTCACTCTGATGTCCCCAGACATTTCTGAGCACACTGTATCTGCAGTGGAAATTGAAGTTGCCGATCTAAACCTCATTTAACCTCCTCAGATAGGCTCACTCTGGGCTCCACGCTCCCCCTTCCTGGATCCTGAGGAACTCACGCAGCACCAAGCTTTATGAGGTGCCTCACCCCTTCCTACACCTGGTCTCACCAGCCCCAGGAAGAAGCTGGTCAGGTACTGTTAACCCCATTTTACGAGCAGGAAAACTGAGCCTCAGAGCAATTGAGTAGAAGACTTCTAAGGTCACACAGTTGAAATGCAAGAGAACTTGCTTCTAGGTCATCCCTTCCACATCCTGTTTGCTTATGTCTTTTTAAAAAAACATATTTATGCTTAAAACCTCTTTCTGCTCTGCAGGGCACAATGCTAGAATAATAGGAAAGTGGTGATTCATAACGAACTTCTGACTTATCTTACGGCACATACAAAACAAGGCTGTCTCCCGATTCTTCCGAAGACCATATTACATCGTTCCGAACGCCCTTAAACTCCAAGTGTAACTGACAGCTCCTCAGGGACCCTTGATATATGTTGGTGTCTGAATGGAAAAACAAAACATGCCTCCAACACTCTAAAAATAAGTGATTCTATGAAACAAACACCGCAAAAAAGGAACTAAAGAAGTATGTGTCAGCTGTTCGAATACAATCAACTGATTACATAGAAGGTTCTCAAAAATACATGTGTGGAGGGTGCGTGGGAGGAGTCTGCCCCAAAGGAGGTGTATTTTATCCCTGCCGTTGTTTAGAATTGCCACATCTGGCGATAATAATAAGCAGGCCTATGAGTTGGTTTTCCTCTTATTTGTTAATTCTCTACAGACAGTGCACCCCAGCACCCACGGCTCCCCCCTCCCCCCCAGTACACCGCCCAGTGTAACCCGTGATTCATGTTACCCATCAGATGGGATTTTTTTCGGAATTATTTTAATTGGTCTTTTTTCCCCTTAAATAAATAAATCTCACTTCCCCCTGCTTGGCTGCCAGATCCTGCCCTCCCTAGTCTGGTTTCCCCCAGCTGCCCTGAGGCTCCTCTGTCAGCCAGGCCTGAGGCAATGAAAACTGAAAACCCCTCAGGGCTGGGGTCATCTGCACCTGAGCACGGCGTGGGTGACCAGTCGACCATGCGGGCCTCTGCCCCCACCCTGGGTTTTTTCTGGCCCTGAAATCCAGCCCTGAGTGTCAGGACAGTTACTGGCATCCCAATCCCTGCCACCTACTTCCTCCCTGCCCCCAAATCCTCTGAACCCTCTCTGGCTGGCCCCTATACCAACCTGGAGAGAACTCTCTAGAAAGGCGACACGGGCATCCCCCTGACGCTAAGAACTGTCCTTGTCTAAACGCTCTGAGGTCAGCGCCTCCCCTACGCCAGCCTCACTGTGGTGACTGGATCAACGCCACTCCCTGAAGGGGAAGCCCGGGGGCAGGCAGCCGCTGGCCCGGTTTCAGTGGCGTGCTGGTAAGTGGCAACAACCAGCTCTCTGGAAGAAAAGAAGCCAGAACTGTAGCATTTGCACCTGGTATAAATACTCCCACCACGGCCAGTCTCAGGCCATCACCACGACATCACTGAATGCGGGGTAGGGAAGGTATGTACAGCAGCGCACGGTTATACGGCATTTCTGCCATCCAGATGTCGTAGATGTTAATAACCTTGACAGCTGAGAAAACAGTAGAATGTAAATAATCAGGAAGTGACGAGTTTTCTGTGTTTATAACTTTTGTTTTTAGTATGATTTATTCAATTTTCAGGTTTATATAATTTAGTTTTTAATAATGGCTATGTTTAATACCAGCTCTCAGAATTCCTGCAAGTGTAACAGTTGGTTCGCTTGCTCCTGTCCGGGGTCCGCTGCTGCACAGCACTCCCCCGTGCCTGTGGGCCTCACCCTCCCACGGCTCCAGCTGTGCTTCATCTCACCCTGCCAGCAGTCTGCAGAATCGCAGTGTTCCTTCTAGCCAGGGCCATGTGACTTTTGTTCTCCCGGTTGCTAAATTCAAGGCATAAATTCCAGCTGTTATTCTACTTGGCCTTCCAGGGGCCTGTGACACCCCATCCATCTTGAAATTCGACACCATTCTTTCTTGCCATTATTTTTAAAACCTCTTCTGAGGGCTCCTCTTCCTCTGCTGGCCCTTTAACTGTTGATGCTTCTGACCATGATTCCTTTTTGTCTTCCCGTCTCCTTATTCTGAATGTGAATGTGGATGTTTCCCACATCCATACCTTCGGCCCAGATGTCTCTTTTGAACTCCAGTCTTATAGATGTAAATGTCTGCAGCACATCTTTATCTGACCATCTCATAAGCATCTCACACTCAACATGTACCATCATTCCAACCCCTCCCCCCAAACTACTTGTTCTTTCTTTATATTCCTCACCCAGGCATTCATGCCATCATTCGTTCCGTAAATATTTACTGAACACCTACTACACGCTAGTCACTGTGCCACCTGCTGAATAAGCCACAGTCCTCGTGGAACTTATTCATCTCCATCCACCCAGTGACCTAGGCCAGAACCCTGGAGTCATCTTTGACCCCTGCCTCTCCCGCATCACTTATTTACTATCATTTGGTCAGTAAATCTAACCTCTTCTTCCTCCTAAACAAGTCTGGAACCTGTCCTCCTCTTCCATTCCCACCATGGCTGTCTTCTCAGGTCCTTATCATTTCTCTCCTGGATTATGCAGGGAGCCCCTCCCTGGTCTTTCCATCCAGAGACTTGCTGCTGCATTCGAATCCTTTCTCTGTTACGCTGGCCTAACAATACTTCTGAAACCACACTTACGATATGGCCATTGCCCTGTATAACATTCTCCCAAACACCCTCTTAGCCTGCAGAACAAATCCTATGCTTCTTGGCATCATGAAAAGGCCATGTGACCTGGGCCCTGTCCACCTCTTGGTCTGCTTGTCCCCGTTCCCCTTGGGACATTTCTCAGACCCTTCCCTGTGCTGGCATCCCTCCACCCGCCCATGCCACCCCATCCCCAGTCCCTTCTTTGACGGCCTGCTCTTCCTACTCATCCTTCAAACTTGCTCCGATGCAAGTGTGCCGCTATGGCTGTTCCACAGGGCTGCTCCTGTCACCTCCTCCTGGAGGTGTTCGCTGGCCCTCCCAGGCTGTGTTTGGTGACTCCTCTCTCTGTCAAGTCTGTGTCATGCCATACGGTAATCATCTGTTTACCAGTCTCCATGCTTCTTTGGGAAACGAGCTCTTGCCGGAGGACGCTGTGTCTTTTATCTCTGAATTCCTGGCAACGAGGAGTGTGCAGGGCCCCAGTAAGCGATCAGTAACCTCTTGTTGAATGAACGAGTGTGACAGTGTTAACCCGGTGAGGTGGCCAAGGGCACGGGACCCCAAGTGAACCCTGGTGCAGCCTCTCCCGTGTAGAGTGACTGGGGCACAGCGCCCCACAAAGCAGCTACTTCAGACCATGAGTGTGAGGCTTATGAGACAAAAGTGGTTGTCCAGCGCTCCGCACGTAGGTAATAAACGGCAACTATTATAACGACTGAATATTTTTAGGCACTTAAGTAGCTTCTGTGTTGTGCTTTTCAGTTTACTTTTATGGACTCCTTTCATCGGCGTGTTTGTCATCATCTTAATCTTCCTGATTTTCACTAGAGAAGCGGCATAATCCTGATGTTATAGGTATTTTTAACTGCTGGCTCTTAGGGTGGGGATGGGGGCGGGGTGTGTGTGTGTATGGGGGCGGGGTTGGATGTGTGATTGAGTGTGGTGATGTGTGAGGTAATGTAGCATAGACACGACAGCTAAAAGCCAAGGGAAAGGCCGTCAAAGCACCTGAATTATCCCTCTATTCCCAAGCCTTAGGGCATGGAGCCCGGCCTCATTTGCATATTGGTACCACTTCCGCCATTGCTGAGATGCTCGGCTTCATCGACGCTGCCCTTTGCTGGCTGCAGCCAGACCTCCCCAATGTGTTTGACTATGTTGCCCCCTTATGGATCAGGCCCAAGTTTCAATAAATATTTCCTCGCTGGCTGGACTATCTCCTACCTGTGCGCTGTTAGAAACTGCAGGGGTACCAAAGTGATGCCTACCCTTAAGGTATGATGTCCACGTTCAAGGAGGTAGGAACTTTGATAATCTTGGAAAAGCATAAATCAGAACCGAAAACCAGAAGAACCCCACCGTACAATGTAGTTATTGTGCCTAGAGGGAGACTGCATGGATCAAAGAATTGTATTCATGTACCACTTTGCAATTAACAGAGAACTGCAGCACACGTTTTCTCATTTAACCCTGTCAACCACACCAGTGAGGATGGTAGAGATAAAATATCATAGACGGACACGCTAGCGTCAGATGTGGCTACTGACAACCGTCTTGTCAGTCAGCTGATGTTACATCTCATCGCAAAGGTCACACACGAGACAGTCTAGTTTCAGAGGAAAAAAATCCCATGAATATGACTCACCAGCATTATCTTTCCGTAGCACCTGAGCTTTCTACCCGCCTCACCAGGAACATCTGAGATCAAAGCGTGGGGTATAGATAGATGCAATTACTGGAGAGGTTTCCTGTGGGTGATTTTCAATTTGTGTCTTGCAACCAGGATCCTAGAAATTATGAAAGGGCATTTTCAGGATGAAAGGCATTCAGCTTTGCTTCTTCAAAGGAATGGAAAATCAAAATCATTCCGAAGCGTTTTTTTAAGATGTAATACAACTTTTTTCAAGCAAGTGCTTTTAAATTCCTCACATTCAAGCTTAAATCACAGTTGACATTTGTCACATTATCATCCATTTGAGTGAGTTAAATCGAAGAGTGGGGAAAGGTCCTTTTCCTCCTTTAATCTTTGACCAAAACAAGGGCAAACTCCGAAATTGTGCCAGTCCGTCAGCAGTCTCTGTTGCTCCACACATTCAAAGAGAAATCGCCACAAAATCTGAGCTGGTGTTTTTCTATCCCAGATGCATTCTCTTCCCTACCAGGAATGACTAACACTCAGGAACACGGTGCCAAGAGAGGCCGCTAGGAAAGAGACAACTGAGAGAGAGAATTTCTCCCTGGAGATTGTGAGATACTCTTAATTTTCAGGAAAGAAAGCGCCTTTCCCAGCAGCCCCCCGGCTTCCCTTACATCTCAGTGGTTAGGGCTGCGTCACATGTCATTTCATGTCTATTGCTAAACCACCCAGTGGCCAGGGGAAATGGGTTACCATGAGTGGACTGGACAATTCTTTTGGGGTAGAATGGATATTGGGGAGTTAACCACCATTTTGGATACTGTATCTGGAAACACTGGTAGCCAGACCAGAAGTTTGTTTGGTTTTAGGCAGATCAGAGAGCTTTCCGCTTCTTATTGAAGGTCTTTGGTGATTAAATGAAAGCCAAAAAAGAGACACAATTACATTCGTACTCCAGATTTGAAGAGCAGGACATACCCTTTATATGCATGTGGACAATTTACGGTCTCATGGGGAAAATCTTCAATTCCAGGAGCCCTCTGGACAACAAGCAGGAGAGAGAATGCTTGCTGGGTTTCTCGCCATGACATGACTCTCCGTAACAGCGGAAAGATCCTCTCAGGGCATCTGGGCAGCCCCTGGGGCTCATAATGATATTGCCCGAATAATCAACCCAGATTTCAACTTTCAGCCAAAATCAAAGTCCTCTGATGTGGGGTCAGAAGAACGTTCTAAGTAAAATGAACCTTTTGACCTTACTTTCCAAGGGGCAGCCGCCGAACGCAGGACAATTAGCGTTTGTTTTCTCCGGGATCCATCTGCCTGGCGAGACAAGCGAGGTCCCTGCGGTTCAGAAGAATCAGGCGCGGGGCAGCACTTCCTTTCCCTGAGACTCTTACTCTTTCCGGAAATGCCTTCGCCTCCTGAACTAATTTCCCGGAAGGAAGCTGTAACTGGAGAACAGTCAGACCAGTGGAGATGTTTAACGCTGGGCAGAAGTGAGGCTTGTCGGCAGCCCAGGTGGGAGATGGGGAAGAAATTCCCTGAGTCTTGCCTCTGGGTCGGTCCTTCCAGTTCTGGTGGTCTTGGGCTTCAGTCTATCAAGGGACGAGCCTTTAAAACAGGCCCCTAGCAGTATGTCTACCTTCTCGGATGGCTGCATGTCCCCTTGTCCCCTTGCACTCTTATTCTGACTACAGCATTTGAAGCTTTGAGGTTCTGACAGCTGTAGAGTTATGAGGCAGAGTTCTTATTCAGAAATTTTGCTATAGATATTCAAATGCATAGGGCAGAGTTATGCCCATTTCACGTAACATTTCACATTTCATGCTATGTATGTATAGGCCCCGTTTCAAGAAAGCACTTTTATGTTTCAAGTCAGAGTAGGCATCTGTTAAGTGCAGACATTGTTAGTAAGTAGCCTACCCAACTGCCAACCCTATTTCTTCTTTGCTAAGAGAACTGTGGTTGTGCCCAGGTCTCTGTCCGGTGTTTCCCATTTCCAGCCACAGAAGCAGAATCTTTATGACTCTGGGACAATTACAGTGATCCCAGTGACTGGGTTAGAGTGAATATATGACCAGTTCTGGCCAGTGAGACATGGGGGAAAATCTGGAGGCTTCTGGGAAGGTTAAGAAACAAAGGTTTCTTTGTTTCTTAAAAAACAGACATAGAAAGAGATAAACTCTCATCCTCCTCTAGACTTTGTCATACCTATTTTATTTGTAATCTTAGGATGCGGCAATCATCTTGTGAAGATGAAGGGAACCAGCCCGAGGGCAAAACAGACCTATTGAATATGGCAGACTAGAGAAATGTAAATTACTTGCGTCCTTGAGAATTTTGAGTTGCCGAATCAATCTACCGGCTCTACCTCTGAACTTCTCGTCATACGAGACTAAATATCCTTGTTGAGACCGTACTGAGTTAAATCTGAAAGCTTCCTAAATAATCCATAATTAGCTCTTGTCTCTATTCATAGGTGGCTGTATCCCTCTGCCCCTATATCATTTCTTCTACCCTCCAACACAGCAGTTTTTCTAAGATGTAGGGGTTCTCCACGCCTGAAGCCCACTTGGAAGAACAGAAATACACATGAGCACCACTGTCACCACTAATGGTAACTACTCCCATTTCTTCAGCATATCCTCGGTATGAGACCAGCGCTAAGCCCTTTGCATACACTATCTTAGTTAATTATCGAAAAGACCCCATGAGGTAGGGACTATATATTCCCATTTGATAGACGAGGAAAATGAAGGTCATAAAAGTTAAGTAATTTTCCCAAGGTCTCAAAGCTAGTAAGTGATGGAGCTAAGGGTCAAACCAGACTGGCCACACCCGTGTCCATTACCCTGAACTCTCCCCGACTCACTAATTGTGGGAACACTAGGCCGGCTTGGGGCAGAGGCCCCTTCACCCAGTGGCTTCTCAGACTCAATACACAAGTTCCCCGGGAGATGTGAAATCTAATTAGACTCTAAAGGTAATTAGAGTATATAAACTTCCTAGTTCCACATGAATTCTCTTGTGAGTTTTATTGACCCTCTCTGTACTTTAGAGCCTCTATCTGTGAGGCTGTGACAAAGAGACTTTCCACGGGCTACTTCCTCAGGATATGAGAAGATAAATGTGATAAAATTTATCTAAAAGCGTTTTGTAATATTGAGAGGAAAAGTACTACAGAAAGCCAGGCCACTGTTAATGTGATTTTAATAACTCCTCCCAACTCTTACGCTGTTCATAGTGTAATGGAACATCTTAATTTGTTGAAAAATTTCCATACGGCTCTTTAAACGCTCAGGAGGAAAGGCTCTGTGAAAATGAGAATGAGAAAACAGATGAATTTTCCGCTACTGGCCAAAAGTTCTTTAATGCACAAGATTTTGCACTGGACAGAAGACAAGGCTGTGTGAAGTAAGGGGCCATTGTTCCTACTGTACAGAGGCGTTTGTAAAATGTGTAAAGGATGGACCCTTTCTTAAAGTAAATATTTCTTACAGATATCCTGTGTCAACACAAATTAGTTTTTATTAGGTTACTTAAATATGAACAAATTAAACCTAGGTACAGAGACCTTATATTGGAAGATCTAGTATAATTATAAAACTGAGATAAACTTACAAATTCGGTAAAAATGAAATGACCAAACCAATAAAATTTGGACTACTAACATTAATTTAATATGATGGATGATGTTGTTTTGTTGAAATAAAAGTTTGACAGAGGAAAACTCTTGTTTGACTCTAGAAGTTTTAGAGTTCTAGTTCTAGACTCAGAGGGGGTTAAAATCTCAACTCTGTCTCTTACCAGCTATGTGACTGTGGGCAAGTTATTTAATCTGAGATTCTGTTGTTGTTTTTTTTTTTTAACAGGAAAATGGAGATAATAATAGCAGTCATCGAAGAAAGTTCTAGTGAAGATTAAAGATGATAATGTTGGAGAGGGGGAAATTTCCCTCTCTCTCCCTCTTGAGCTCTGTGGCTGGACTAATAATAGACACCAGACAGATTAACAGGAGAAAAAAAAAAATGTTTAATTCGTGCCCACAGAGGTGTCATAGAAATGGGACCTAAGAAGTGGCCAAAGCAGGCAGCTTTTATACTTTTTAGACAAAGAAACAATAAATTTGAGAGGAACCGACAGGACAAAGAAATTGAGGTTTGGGTGCTTAATTAGGTGCTTAATTAGTAAAGAATTTAAGCAAGGTTTGGGCTTGGGTAATAAATTAGTGAAGAATCAACAAGGTTTGTTTGTAACAAGGATGTCCTTCTACCTCCTAGTACAGGGAGGGCAGCTTTCCCATGGGAGAAAAATATGCCATTGAGGCATATTTTGGGGGCACCTGCCCTGGGCCCTAACAGTAAAATCTATCAACTACTTAGCACAGCGTCTAGTACATAATAGGGGCTCAATAAATGTTAGTCGCTATTACTAATGTTATTTGTCTCACTTCATTAATGCTAATTGAGAAGATTCCTATTTTCCATAAGTGTGCTTTGTATGGAATTAATAATCTCAATACTTTGTTTTCAAATTCAAGATGGTCAACCCTGATATTTAAGCAAACTCTGTTAGCAAATAATCCTTGGGTGCAAATGTTGATGAGGTATCCCTCAGTAACAGTGTAAAACAGCCTTGTCTTTTGAAAATAAGCTAAACTTGCAGCAGTATTAAAATTTGCCCTCACTCGAGTAGTTAATACAATTATTGCTGGAATTAATGAAAGAATAACTTTTCATTACCTATTTACTCTTGTACTTAGTGCAAACTGATAAAATGAAGAGGGAACAAAAAAAAAAAACAACCCTGGCTGCTTTCAAGGTCAGGGGCACCGACCACTGAATTCTACCCTGTGTGCTTGTGAAGGCGCAATTTGTTGACCACTTTTTTAAAAATGTGGAATTGCGATAAGGCATTATTTGGTCAGGTGTGGCTAAGAAATAGACTGTTTTTGTTCAGTAAAAATGATGTGTGTGTGTGTGTTCGTTTTGTGTGTGTGTGTGTGTGTGGTATGCGGGCCTCTCACTGTTGTGGCCTCTCCCGTTGCGGAGCACAGGCTCCGGACGCGCAGGCTCAGCAGCCATGGCTCACGGGCCCAGCCGCTCCGTGGCATGTGGGATCTTCCCGGACCGGGGCACGAACCCGTGTCCCCTGCATTGGCAGGCGGACTCTCAACCACTGCGCCACCAGGGAAGCCCTGCGTGTTCGTTTTGACCAGTTCCCTCAGACCCTTTTCTGTTCTGTGCTAGGACGTTACTGTCTTGTAGGTTGGCCTTTATTTTGTGTTTTGGAGAATATGCTTTCTCAGAGTTCAAATGTCAAATAACAGTCTTTATTAATCTAATCACCAAGGAGCCTCTGGCTCCCTCCAAAAACTCTGCAGAAATGTCTGCCTCTGTTACGGGTCCACCTGGAAAGGCTCCCCACTCTCCTGCTTGCCAGCCTCCTCCTCACTCTGAGTCTCACCCCGGGCCAAGGGTGGGAGGGTGTTTTGTTGTTCTCCATTTGGTAGGAAGAGTAACTTCCTGAAAACAGATTACCCCAATGGGCAGAAACACAGCCCCTCGATACTCAGTATTTGAGGATAATATGAAGCACTGTGCCTGGAGACAGAAGCCCAGGAGGGTGACTGTTAACTGCTCATGCCAGCATTCCATACTCTCCTTGATTACCACAAACCACCTGTTTTATATATTTGAATTTTTAATGTTTTTTTTAAGAAAGAGAAACAACTTGTGCCATAAATATTATATACAAGCGCAATCTTAGAATACTTCAGCTTTTAGGTGAAATGCGCCTCACAGGTTTCAGGGTTTTACAGGTTTATGTAAAAAAAAAAAAAAAAAAGATATGTAACTGCAAATTAAAAAGTAACTCCCGGGGCTTCCCTGGTGGCGCAGTGGTTGAGAGTCCGCCTGCCGATGCACGGGACGCGGGTTCGTGCCCCGGTCCGGGAGGATCCCACATGCCGCGGAGCGGCTGGGCCCGTGAGCCGTGGCCGCTGAGCCTGCGCGTCCGGAGCCTGTGCTCCGCAACGGGAGAGGCCACAACAGGGAGAGGCCCGCGTACGGCAAAAAATAAAAAAAAAAAAGTAACTCCCAGCACACTGGGTTTCCGGATCCCATTTGTTAATTCCGATATTTGGTGCATCTTTATTGACTCCTGTTTGGGATTCTATACCTGTCTCTCCAGGACCTTGTTTTTCACTTATACATTAACACTTGGCAATCATTCCACATTAGTACACGTGAATCTCCCCTAAAAAAAATTTGTTCTAAAGTATGTTTTTGTTTGGGTGTGCCATAAGTTGTTTATCTAGTCCCCTAATGATGCATATATTTAGTTGTTCCCAATCTTTTATTATTAAAAATATATACTATCAATGGATTTGCGTGTTTTTGATTTTGATAGATATTGCCAATTGCAACACCACTGCAATCACTTCTATCCTGATGGCCAGATCTCAATCATAGAGCAACATTTAGCTGTAATAGAAGCTTGGAAATGCAGCCTTTATTCCGGGCGGCGACGTGCCTTGTTGAAAAACTTAATTGCAACGGAAGAAAAGAGAACAGATATTGAGGGTAAGAAACGATCCTCCTGTAAAGGTTAACTAACTTCCTTGACTTTAAAAAACATTCTGTCCTTGTTCTCCTACTTTCTGAGCAAGTCTCTTGATTCTTCTCTGAGGAAGGGTCCTCTGCTTCTATCCTGTCCTCACTGAGATGCCGGGGTTTCCAGGGCTTGATCTTCACTTCTCATGGTCCATGCTCCCCCTGGGCAGTCCAGGCATCCCCACTGACTTAACTGCCAACTGACTTTACGTCCCAACACACCCTGCCCCCACCAAATCTCATCTTTTTCACTGTCCTTAAATTTCCTTCTCAACTCTCAGATGCTGGCTGGCCCATCTCTGCTTTGAAATCAAATTTAATAAGAATATAACTAAATGCCTGAAAAATATAACATTAATTTTTTAAAAAAATATTTATTATTTAGGCTGCAATGGGTCTTAGTTGTGGCACGCGGGATCTTTATTTTATTTTTTAAATTAATTAATTTATTTTTGGCTGTGTTGGGTCTTCATGGCTGCACACGGGCTTTCTCTAGTTGCAGTGAGCAGAGGCTACTCTTTGTTGCAGCGTGCCAACTTCTCATTGTGGTGGCTTCTCTTGTTGCAGAGCACGGGCTCTAGGCACACGGGCTTCAGTAGTTGTGGCACGTGGGCTCAGTAGTTGTGGCTTGTGGGCTCTGGAGTACAGGCTCAGTAGTTGTGGCATGAAGGCTCAGTAGTTGTGGCTTGCGGGCTCTAGAGCGCGGGCTCAGTAGTTGTGGCACGCAGGCTCAGTAGTTGTGGCTCGCGGGCTCTAGAGCACAGGCTCAGTAGTTGTAGCACACGGGCTTAGTTGCTCCGCACCATGTGGGATCTTCCCGGACCAGGGCTTGAACCAGTGTCTCCTGCATTGGCAGGCGGATTCTTAATGACTGCACCACCAGGTAAGCCCTAGATTAACTTTTTTAGTAGTTAAGTTTAGTGTTTTTGAAACTCTCAGTACATTAGAAAATTAGTTGTGGGTTAAATTTTTTTTTTTTTTTACTTTGCAGAAATTCCTGAGTATCTAGATGATCTCCAAGAAATGATTGCTGACCCTAAATTAAATAACTTGAGCAAAACAAAAACTTTCAAAGTAATATGATAAAATTCTACTTAAAGTGGGATGTGGGTACATTTCAGTATGTGATGTGGGAAGCTCCAAAACTCAGAGTCTGAGGACCCAGGGTGATCTTAAAATGGCTGGAGCTGTGAGGATTAAGGGCTTTACGTATGTGATAAGTGAATTGTAGAAAAATGCATTAACTACTTGGAAAGATCTACAGAAGAAATGCCATTGACCCCAAAGGCCACCAGCCAGGAACCCCTGGGAACCACGAAATCGGTGGTTCCCAAATCTACCCGATCATTGAAATTGCTGGGGAAGAGAGTCAGGGTGGTGCCTGGGAATGGGTATTTTAACCAGCACTCCCAATGATTCTAACAGACGAGATTTGGCAACCACAGGACTTTAACCAGAGCTCCTCCCCCTCTCATTTCATTTCATTTTGTCCTTGGTTTGCCCTTTTGGAAAAGAACAGCTGAATAAATGTCATTTCTTCATGAACCTGACTGCTGCCAAGTCTTTCTCAGCCAGGTAGGGCAAGCCCAATGCCGTTCACAGTCAGACATGGCTTTGTCTCCAGCCCTTTCCTTCTCAAGCCCTCCCAATCCCTAAGACTTTGCGTCCCAACACGCCCTTCCCCACCAAATCTTTTGCACTGTCCTTAAATTTCCTGCTCAACTCTCAGATGCTGGCTGGCCCGTCTCTGCTCTTGCCTGCTCTTTTGTTCCAAGTCACAGCTTCTGCAATATGTTTTCTATTCCCGTTTTGCAATAACGGGCAGTAGCAGGGATTTCGGGGTAAGAGCTCTATACTTGCTGGAGGTCAAGAGACTGGAAATAGGAAATAAGCAGTGTTATATCCTGAGACCATCAGCAGAGCCAGAGTTGTTGGGGGTGGAGGGAAGGGAAGGGGGGAGGGAGAGGTTCGCCTGTGCTCTTCCAGATACTTTACCCTTTCCTGGGCAGGAAGTGAACTGGATGACAGAATTTTAGAGGCAGGTGGGGCCCGACTCTTTACTACTCCAGACCGGAGTTTGGAAGGAGGTTGTCTGCTGGAAATGCGATGCTTGGTAATTTTAGTAAGAGTTTTATTTTGGCTGCAAAGGTCGAGGTGACTGCCTTTCTCCCCTGGGAGAGGACTTCCGCCCTCGAGGTCCTGGTGCTCGGTTGACTTGTGCAAGGAGAATGACTCCGGAATTATTCAGCCTCTACCAACAGGCCCGTGGCATACCTCAAAAACTGCAGATTTCATTATTTTTAATGGGATGCAGCTAATGTAATGGAATTATAGGTAGATAATTAAAATTAAGATGAATTTTCTTATTGCGTGAGCTACTCAGCATGCTCAGATTTCGCCTTATAACTGCACAGATAACACCACTGGCAGTGATGTGCTGTGCGCCAGTGATTTCTAGTGTCTGAAAATTGTCAAAACCCATGTCTAAGGCTGCGGCTGGCCCAGAAGAACATTTTGATGCCCCTCCCCTTTTTTGCTTTAAAAAAAAAATAAGGGGGGCTTCCCTGGTGGCGCAGTGGTTGAGAATCTGCCTGCTAATGCAGGGGACACGGGTTCGAGCCCTGGTCTGGGAAGATCCCACATGCCGCGGAGTAACTGGGCCCGTGAGCCACAACTACTGAGCCTGTGCGTCTGGAGCCTGTGCTCCGCAACGGGAGAGGCCATGACAGTGAGAGGCCCGTGCACCGCGATGAAGAGTGGCCCCCGCTCGCCACAACTAGAGAAAGCCGTTGTGCAAAAGCGAAGACCCAACACAGACAAAAATTAAAAAATAAATTTAAAAAAAAAAAAAAATAAGGGATGTGGGTTTGTAAAAAGAAAAAAAAAATCTCTATATATGTGTATACGTAGAGAGAGAAATATCCCCTGTGGGTCATTTTTAAAAGGCTCCAAATTGGGTATCCAAATTTTAAGATTAATGAGGGAATCGTGGGAGGGAAAAACACTTACTACAACAATGCAGATCTTATAAATGTGCAATAAAAGTATTTGTTTAAAAAAAAAAACAACATCAGAATCCCCTGGGGTGGTTGTTGAAGATGCAGATTACTGGGCTCAGGTGCCCCTGGAATGTCTGGGGTGTGAGGCCCAGGAATCTGCATGCTTAGCTAGACTTCCAGGTAACTCTTAAGAATTCCAAAGAGTCCTTGACTGAGGACCTATTATGTGCTAGAGACATTATCTTACTAGAAAAAAATTTTGACAACAAGCTTATGAAGTAGATATTATCATCTCCCCTTTTCAACTAAAGCTTAGAGAAGTTGAATAACATTTCGAAGGTCGCATAGCTAGGAAGTGGGAAAGCTAGGAGTCAAATCCACATCCACCTAATTCTAAAGCCTGTGCCCTTTCCAAATTGCCCCCGCATTTCCGCAGAGGTCCCACGTCTGCCAGGCCATTGAAGTGGCCCGTGACATTTGTGGTCACAGAGACAGCATGGAATGGGGGCGGGAGAGCCCCTTCTAACTTTGTGGGAGGTATGGCAGTTGTGATCTCTCTTCTCCGTATTTTTTTCAGTATTTATTCTCCTTTTAACCGTGGGGGGGCTCACACCTCCCAGGAGTCCATGCTCCCTACTGGACAGGGTGCTTTAGCTGACCCTGGACACCCATCTTTCTCGGAAACTCTGATGATTAGAAGCAGAGTGTGCAGATGCTATTGGGAACCCATCCAACCCCCGTCTGCTCCCCTCCCAGTGTCGGGTGACCGTGTGCTTCACGGAGGGACAGGGTCCCACCACAGCCCTGGTGCATCACTCCTAATTAGCTAAATTACACTGGGAATTCCATCCTGCTTGCCAGTGATTCAGCAGTGGGCAAGTGACCCAGTTCTTGTCAGTGAGAGAGAGAGAGAAAGTCTGCCGGGAGGTTTCTGAGAGGGATTTCTGTTGGCTCCCTTGCCAAAAGCCGTTCGAGCTGCTCCATAGGAAGAGGCTGGGCTACTACGTTGCACAACGCTAGGGGGCGCCAGCACACGGGATTCTATGTGGACAGAGCCCCTTGGGGTTGCACGAGGGATACTGCTCAGCCCGAAAGCAAGGCGAAGGGCGCCCCCCTGGAGTTGGGCAGCTTGGCTGTGCGTGGAGAGAGGGTTTCCCTGAAACTTGCATCTCCTGGTATTTCCAATCCCAGGTTTACATGTTAACGTCAACTGAATGAAGATTTGAAAACACAGACTGCGTAGGCACGGTAAGTAGGCCTTCTGGTTCAGCTGTGTTGCTCTCTATGTAACAACTGCCAAGTTCTGGAGTCTCCTACAGTTAGTTTACCCTGAAGCTCTCCTGAGACGACAAACATGTTGCGTTTTGAATCTTTGGGAGGATCAGGCGGGACCCTGGCTGCCCAGCATGGAGCAGTTCCAGGCAGCAAGGCCCAGAAGGGAGCAGCTGGGCCCTGGCCGACCGGTCCAGCCTCTGCGGGCAGCGAGCTCAGCTTCCGCCCCAGACTTGCAAAGCCCCGGCTCTCCGCTTTCCTCATTTCCCCTTGGCCTTTAATTGTCGGCTTCCTCAAGACGTTCATCTTGAAAAGCCAGCTTCCTTGTCAGGGCAGGAGGCCTGCGAAATCTCTGTGCCGCCACGGAGAGAACCTTCCCTGACCCCCACCCGACCCTCCACTTCCTGGCAGGCCTCTGCCAGACTGCTGTAGTTTCTCAGCCTGAATCCAGGTTAGAAATTCTTCTGAAAGATGCTGACTGCTTTCCTTGAACATAATACAATGTAGCAAACGATTTTTAAAATGGTTTTTAAAAAGACAAATTTCCTCTCCCATTAGTGCCAGTATACATGCTTAATGCAGAGAATGAGCAAACCATCAAAGAGGACCCATACGCAAAGGGAATCCCAAACCAAAGTAATCCTGACACCCAGAGGGGACGACTGCTGAGTAGTTATTCATTTATTTTCCATCTCCTCGGTTTAATATTTTATCACCATTAAAATTGTTACCACTTATGATTATTATGACTATTATTGTTACTCATCATTATTTTTATTATTATTGTTCTTGTCATAGATAATTAATGAGGTGGTTGTTATACAACATTAGGTAGAGTTTCTCTGTGCGGAAATGGTACCCGATTTAACAAAGATGATTAGGAGGCTTCCCCTAAGACACAGCTACACATCACGGGTCCCTGTCTGTCACTGTACCAACTGGTGTTCTCTTTGAAGGTTGAGACTCCTGAAATATTCCAGGTTCCTCTGGAGACGGGCCACCTCATGCTTGCAGAAGAGACTTGGGATGCTGTGTCCCTTCCTGAGCCTATGGAAACATTTAGAAGCCCCCTCCCCTCACGATCCTAGCAACTGTATTGTCAAACGAAACAAAACAAAAAGGCCCCCAAATGGCATCACTTGTGCTAAAACCCATGATACAAAACCTAGATTTAATAACCTAACTGCAGTTTTGACCTTCACCAGAAATGTAATCTTATCTAAAAAAAGAGTGGGTAGGTATAACTGACTCACTTTACTGTACAGCAGGGATTAATACAACATTGCAAATCAACTATACTCCAAAATAAATACACAAATAAATAAATAAAACCAATTTCAAAAAACAGAAGACAGAAAGAAAGAAAGAAATGTAATCTTAATCAGCCAGTCTGGAATTTTCTGGTCGGCACCAATAGAGGAAGAGGAGGCATCTGCATGATAAAATCCTTGCTGTCCGGCGCCCCTACCCTTTGCCCACCCCACATCCCAACCTAAAAACAATTCTTTTCTTTCCCTAACAGCTCCCTTGCCCCTCCCTTCTTCCTGTAAAAACCTTCCACTTTGCATAATCCCTTGGAGTACCTTCTAGTTGCTAGATGGGATGATGCCCAATTGATTCATGAATCACCTAATAAAGACAATTAGATCTTCAAATTTACTCGGTTGAACTTTTTTGTTCGCTTGTATTAAACAGAGTATGCAGGCCTACAAGCCAAAGAGAGGGCCTCCTAGGACAAATCTTTCCAACACAAAATTCCTAGGTCCACTTGGGGCCCAGGAACTGCTCCTGCAGGTTTGGAGGGGTTGTGAATGGTCCCCTTGGCCCTCCTGAGATTCTGCATTTTTTCTAAATAAGCTTGGAGGCAAAGGAACTGCTCTTTATTACCTGGAATAAAGAATATTACCTACCACCAGCACCTCCAAATATTTTTCTAAGTCAACTTGGAAGCCTGGGAGCAGCCATTGCCCACAAACGTGCACATTGGGTGTCTGTTCTAGGACGGCCTGAGTCTTAGGAAACTTTCTAAGTCCCCTCAGGGGGCCAGACAGGGTTGGAGCTGTACTGCAAGACACAGGGAGGGCATTGCCCACTTGACCAACCTCAGAACTTTTTAAGTCCTGGAATATTTTATTTTTAAAATTTTATTTATGTTGGGCTGTGCTGGGTCTTCGTTGCTGTGTGCGGGCTTTCTCTAGTCGCGGCGAGCGGGGGCTACTCTTGGTCGCAGTGTGCGGGCTTCTTGTTGCGGTGGCTTCTCTTGTTGAGGAGCACGGGCTCTAGGTGCGCGGGCTTCGGTAGTTGTCGCATGCGGGCTCTAGAGCTCAGGCTCAGTAGTTGTGGCGCACGGGCTTAGTTGCTCCGCGGCATGTGGGATCTTCACAGACCTGGGCTCGAACCCATATCCCCTACATTGGCAGGCGGATTCTTAACCACTGCGCAACCAGGGAAGTCCCAAGTCCTGGAATTTTTAAAGGAAAACCTGGAACGAATGATGGCCGGGAAACACCAAGGACCATTCCCTCCAGCAGCCCGGGGTGGAGACTGGGGAACCAAGATGTCCCTACCAGGAGAGGGCCAAGAAGACCAGATGGCAGCAAGATTTTATTTCAAAAAAGGTTTGTTTTAGAACAGAAGAGCAGTTTCTTCAGCCTCTATAATGAACACTTCTCTTTCCTTGTTTAACCAGCAATGACTGCCCCTTGTTTTGGAAACAGCACCCCAGGTCCCTTTTGGGCAGCAAGGCCCTGACCCCCTCTCGGAATTAACAGCCTCAGCTGGACAGGCAGCCCAGCCTCAGCCCCTGAGGATGCTGTAAATACAGTGCAGTATAGACTCTTCGAAGCTGCTAAGTGCTACGAGAACTGCTTTGTGAAGTCCTATATTGCTGCTGAGAGGAACTGGCGACGTTCAGCTGTTGAACATGTGGTGTTTTTGTAGCGATCTGCAACCTGACCTCAGTGCTGGAACTTCTCAGTGGCCTCCCTCCCTCCCTGCCTCCAGGCTCACCTGACACCAATCCATCTCTCCACCCAGGAGTCAAGATGGTCTTTTCAAACATAAACAGGACGTCTCTCCTTGAAACCCTTCAGTAGGGCCCTTCTAGCCTAGCTGACAAAGGACAAGGTACACGTGTTCACCTTGGCACTCGTGGTGATTGGTGATTGGGTTCCTTCTGTATCTCCACCACACTGTGAGTTCCTCAAGGTCAGGGATCACAGCTGATTAGATTTCCATCCATAGGACTGAGATTTCCATTAGGAAACCTAGTCGGCCTCCCAGCTGTAAGCGCCCAGTTAAACACAGGACACGGGAAGCATATCTCTGAGAGGGAAGGATATCCTTTCTAGAATTTCACAATAGATGTCGCAAAACCTAACATTTAGAAGACGGGTTAAATATAATCCGTGGGATTTAAACCGAACAGGGATCATCCCTAAGTCTAACCACTTGATCTGACCACCAGGTGCATCCCCGGAGGTCCCACTTCTACTTCTTGTGAGTAGTAACTTATTCTGAGCGAACAGCTTCTTACAGCATCTTGTAAACTGAACATGGAAATCACTCTAGTTGCATGTAAGAACCATGTTCTTTACATGCTTAAAGAAGCATGTTCTTCAACAAAACGAGAAGGTCGTCCTCAGAACCATGAGCACACTCAGATCAAATTCCCACTTCTTGCTTCTTAGGAAAAGAAACCACCTTCCCTTTCCCCTCCCTCCCTCTTTCCCTCCCTCCCAATTAACACCTCTTTATTACAGAAAAATTTTGAAAATACTGATAAGTAAAAGGAAAACGAAACTCATCCATGTCCTTTACCCAGAGGCAACCACTGTTTATAATTTGGTTTATATCCCACTATTAAAGAGTTTAATTGGGATATAATTCATGTACGATGTAGTCAACATTTAAAATGTATAATTCGAATGCTTTTAGTGTATTCAAGAGCTGTGCACCCGTCAACACAATCAAATTTAGAATATTTTCGTTACTGCAAAAAGAAACCCTGCACCCCTTAGCCCTCACCTCCCAACTCCCCACTCCCATCCAATTCTAGGCAAACAATAATCTACTTTCTGTCTCTATAGATTTGCCTATTCTGGACATTTCATGTCAAAAATACATGATGTGCTCCTTCATGACTGTCTTCTCTCACTTAGCTTGATGTGTTTGAGGTTCACCCATATTGTAGCATTGGGGTGGGGTAGTGAGGTCATGCCTAGAAAGGCCTTCCTCATTCTCAGTTTATTAAAAGAAGCTATTACATTTTCCTCTAATCCTTTCACTGTTTAATTTTTAGTGTTTAAACCTTTGTTTGACTTAGGAATGCAACTTTGTTTTGATCCATGTAAATAGCCATTTTCCTAATACCTTTGATTATTTTGTTTTTAAAATTTATTCATTTTTGGCTGCGTTGGGTCTTTGTTGCTGCACTAAGGCTTTCTCTAGTTGCGGTGAGCAGGGGCTACTCTTTGTTGCAGTGCGCGGGCTTCTCTTGTTGCGGAGCACAGGCTCTAGGCGTGCGGGCTTCCGTAGTTGTGGCACACGGGCTCAGTAGTTGTGGAGCACGGGCTTAGTTGCTCCGCAGCATGTGGGATCTTCCTTGACCAGGGCTCGAACCCATGTCCCCTGCATTGGCAGGAGGATTTTTAACTACTGCACCACCAGGGAAGTTCCGCACCTTTGATTCTTGAATGATGGGAATTCTATCTTTATTACATTCTAAATTCCAGAATATATATCAACACTCTATGCTATCTCGTTAAGAGAGTTCCCACTTTAAAATTAGAAAGGCAAAGCAGGGAAGGATTTTGCATCATGTCTTCTGTGCTGGGATTCGAACCACTTCAGCATGAAGGTAGGTTGCTCAAGGCTCAGTAAACACTGGAGTCACTGAAATTGTTTTTTTTTAATAAATTTATTTATTTTTTATTTTTATTTTTGGCTGCATTGGGTCTTCATTGCTGCGCTTGTGCTTTCTCTAGTTGCGGCGAGCGGGGGCTCCTCTTCGTTGCGGTGCGCGGGCGTCTCATTGCAGTGGCTTCTCTTGTTGTGGAGCATGGGCTCTAGGCACGCGGGCTCAGTAGTTGTGGCTCGTGGGCTCTAGAGCACAGGCTCAGTCATTGTGGCGCACGGGCTTAGTTGTTCCGCGGCATGTGGGATCTTCCCGGACCAGCGCTCAAACCCATGTCCCCTGCATTGGCAGGAGGATTCTTAAGCACTACGCCACCAGGGAAGCCCCTGAAGTCACTGAAAATTTTAACCTCAGGCTTCTAATAGAGCATTTTAAAGCAATCACCTTTGGAAGGGGTGAGAAGATTAGTAGGCAAGAGGAAGTAGCCTCAACGTCCCTCATCTTCACCAGGAAAAACAACCAAGGGCACAGCTGAAACTTTGTTGCTAGGATCACTGATTAACAGGCAGGAAGACCTTTAAAACCTGCTTGAAGCCCAGCGTCAGCTGTGCCTTCCTTAGAACGCTAAGGGGCTGTGGGGAAGACAACGAAGGTCCCTTTTAGAAGAAACCATTCTGCCTTCTGTAAATAGCAACGCAACATTCTAAACCAATCTCAGTGAATCCAGGATTCGTACTGGAGTGAGGAATCACAGGAACAATCTAACCATGAGGGAGAAAAGATAATATTGCTGTGCAGGTGTCATATTTGCCGTGCAGAACAGATAACATCATGAATTTATATACTGCAAACGCTAAAAAAACATTCTCAGGGTAGATGCAAAGGCAAAGGTAAAAGTGTCGTTCAGATACAGATTAAGGCAGCCAAACCATGTCAGAGCGACAGATGCTCTCTGATCTCCCACCGCTCATTGTTGAGGCCACTAATTTGAGAATTAATTATGTTTAACCTACAGGTCAACTGGAGATGGCTTTATGCTTAAAGTTTTGAGTGACATTGACTTGTACCTCCATCCCGAGTGTAGTTGGAGACCTAGTATCCCTTTCAGGCTTTTTGAGGAATTCATAGGGTTAGGGCTGTAAGTATTACATTTCCCCTGGTCACCCACAGCTTTGAAATCCCAATGCCACAAAATCAATTCAGTTTATGAAACATCTCTTCATCCCAGCTTGCACCTCCCTGCCCTAACTGGCCGTGATTTGGGTAATTTTGTTTTCCAAAATGCCATCGACCAAGGCTGTGTATGTAGCTGAATTTTGCTGACAGTTTGAGGTCATTGAGAGATTTATATCAGCATTGAGAGTTTTATATCAGCATCTCAGTCTAAATCTGAAGTCAAATCTAAATTAAATCTAGAACTGAATATAAGACATTCCAGATTTGGTATTTTGTCCATTTCATCAAGAGTTCTATGGGCTGTCTCACCACCCATATTTCTCCCCACTTCGGTGCCGTCACCCTTCCCTGACCTTCTCCCCTTGCTGAATTCACTTCTCTCCACTTTACCCAAAAGTCTCCTAACCTCTTACGCAGAGCACTTCGGCTCTGTTTTTTTCACTGCCTCTTCCAGACGAACAACTGAAGCCTCACTTCCCACCTAGAGTAAACTATCAAGGTACTTTGGAGAACAAAGGTACTTAACATTAAAACTATCAAGGTACTTAATTGAAAACTATCAATTCATAGATGCAAGAATTTCAACAAACCTCGAGCACAAAAAAAAAAAAAATAAAACACACCATAATCAAATTGCTCAAAACCTGTGATAAAGAGAAAATCCTAAAGCAGCCAGAGAAAAAGACACACTATGTCCAGAGAAGCAACGATAAGATAAAAGTAGATTTCTTGTCAGAAACAATGCGAGCTAGGAGTCAATAGGGCAACATCTAAAGTATTAAATGAAAAAAAAATCTGTCAACCAGAAATCCTATGCCCAGTGAAATATCTTTCAAAAAGGCAGGCAAAACAAAGATTCTTTCAAAGACACAAAAGTAACAGAACTCATCACCAGTGTACCTGTGCTGTGTCAAAGGATATCCTCCAGACAGAAGGGAAAAAAAATACCAGAGGGAAATAGGAACCTACACAAGAATAAAAGTGTAGGTTCTGGGAATGGGATCTATGTGACAGAACATAGGGATGGCTCGTCTCTGCTCCATGATGTCTGGGATCTCAGTATGGAAAACTCAAATGGCTGGGGGTTGGGAATGCTTCTTCACTCCTGTCTTACACCTGAGCTGGGAACGCAGTCTCGGCTCAGGTGGGGCTGTTGGCTGGAGCACCTGCATGTGGCTTCTCACGTGGGTCCTCACAGCCCGGCAGCTGGGGTTCCCAAAGGAAGCATCCCTAACGGAAGGGTGCTGAGAGCAAGCATTCTAAGAGAACGAAGGAGAAGCTGCATCGCTGCTTGTACACTAGCCTTGGAAATAATATCATACTTCCGGGACTCCATTGGTTGAAACAGTCAAAAGTCTACTCAGATTCAATGCATGTAGACCCCACCTCTAATGGGAAGAGTGTCAAATGCTTTTTTTTTTTTTTGTGGTACGCGGGCCTCTCACTGTTGTGGCCTCTCCCGTTACGCAGCACAGGCTCCGGACGCGCAGGCTCAGCGGCCATGGCTCACGGGCCCAGCCGCTCCGCGGCATGTGGGATCTTCCCGGACCGGGGCACGAACCCGTGTCGCCTGCATCGGCAGGCGGACTCTCAACCACTGCGCCACCAGGGAAGCCCTGTCAAATACTTTTGAGGCCATATTCTATCACTGCCACATAACCCCAAACCCACTGTCTTAAAATAACAGCTGTTCGTTTCACTAACGATTCTGCCGGGCAGTTTGTGTGGTCTCAGCTTAACTAACGATTCTGCCGGGCAGTTTGTGTGGTCTGAGCTGGGCTTGGCAGACGTTGGCTGGACTCACCTGTGCATCTCTGCTCAGCTGGCAGGTTGACTGGGGGTTCGCTGGTGTCTGGTGGCCTTGGTAGGATGGCTGGGATGAGTGGGGTTAGTCTCCAGCAGACTCTCCTGGCCTCAGAGGTCCAAGGCAGCAAGAGGGCAAGCCGCGGTGGGAAAGTGCTTTTCAAGTCTCTGCTTGCTCTTTATTGCTGTCATCCTATTGGCCAGAGTAAGTCATGTGGCCGGATCCGGAGTCAATACGGGAGGGTCTGACAAAGCAGGTGCAGGGAGAAGAATCTGTGGTCATTTTTGCAACCTACTGCAATTTAGTACTGTGATTACCCTCATTTTACAGGGAAGGAAACAGTAGCAGGTTAAATAACTTGCCCAAGATTGCACAGCTAGTAAATGCAAGAGAGAGGATTTAACCCAGGCAATCTGGCTCCAGTCTGTGTTTATAATGATTATGCTGAACAAGGGGGTGCGTGCATGTGAAGCTTGGGGAATGTCAACTCAGGCCACTTAGAAGAGGAGGTGTGGGATGACCTGGAATGCTGAATACTGGGGAAATGTATCAAAGATGTTTATGTCTTACTGAGTATCTGTGTACTTGGGTCAGTGACTGTGTAGAATCAACCCGTCTCTAGCATCAGGAAATCTATCAACAGTGGTACCATTTATAGATATAAAAGATTAAAAAAAGGACACAAACTAAACATTTGGTTATACTGTGGAAAAGCAATACCAATTATAGTGATATAAGAGAACCAATGACTACGTCTGCTCATGACCATGATCACTTTTCTGGCAAAGACATACTGAGCATGTGCTGTTCGCCAGGTGCCATGCACTTTGCTGTGAATGGTAAAGGGAAGAATCTTGTCTTCATGAAGCTTATAGTCCAGTAGGACCAGAAGCATAATAATGATTACACAATCACAAGACTATGTCATTAAAGTTTTGATTATAACAAGCTCTGATTGAACGTGCTCCAACTTCTTTTACCCATGTCGCATGATTATCCAATTACTGATTTAAAAATTCAAGGCAATCTTGTTGAGAGTTGATGGGACATAATTAGTGTGGCGTCTACCACCAGCTGGAGATGGTCAGCATCCTGGAAGCCTTCACCCCTGGGCTCTGACCGTCAGGCAGGGACCTAGCCTCTGTCCCCAAGGGGGGGTGTCCCATGGGTACTTGTCCTAGATGCGGTTTGAACCTCCTGAAAGCTACACATGTCCTTGTCACTGGGTTGTATTGGGAGTTAGATCTCCTTTCTCCTTCGACTTTGAGTCCTTGGGCTCAGTTTATGCAGGGTGCTCAGAGGTTTTGTATAAAATATTCATTCAAACCAAAACAGGGAAAGCCTGCCAGGCTGTGAGCAGCCTCTGGAATGCTGGTTTTCTTGGTGCCTGGAGGACACCTCTGAGGCTGAGCCCAAATGATAGATCTGGTACAGGAGACGAAAATCCAGAGTCCGAGGAAATTAAATGACAAGAAACCGAGTTTGCTGCATAGCAGACCTGAATTTCTTAGTTCACAGGGAGAGTTTAGCTCTCCCAGGGGTTTTTAAACAATGTGATTCTGAACCACTCTTTTAAGAGAATGTGGTTTCATAAGATTAAGAAAACTTTTTTTTTTTTTTTGCGGTACGCGGGCCTCACTGTTGTGGCCTCTCCTGTTGCGGAGCACAGGCTCCAGACGCGCAGGCTCAGCGGCCATGGCTCACGGGCCCAGCCGCTCCGCAGCATGTGGGATCCTCCCGGACCGGGGCACGAACCCGTGTCCCCTGCATCGGCAGGCGGACTCTCAACCACTGCGCCACCAGGGAAGCCCTTAAAAGGGTTTTTGAGGTGGCTTAAAATATTAAAGCATGTATAAAATAGGGCAGTGAAAACAGAGATAAGAAGCAGCTCAGAAGTCAGGGGCTAAGGGCAAGGTGGATGAATTTAGTGCTCATTCTAGAAGTTACTAATTCAGGACATAAAGGTGTTCATGACAGATTGTGCAGTTCATATAGCCTGATTAGAGAAAACCTTCTGGAGAGATGACTATTTTCCAGGCACTGAATTTTCTGAGGTTTTTTGGGGGGTCTTATTCCTCATATGAGGGGCATTGGAGAGTAGCTTGAATAATGTCATTGCAGCCACTTGGCAAAAGGTATAAAAACTTAAAAAAAGAATAGACAAAGAAAACTTGAGCGAGCCTTGGTGTTAATTTGCAAGATGAACAGATTCTTTCCTTCTCTGAGCTTTTATTCATTCACCCCTGCCAATCTCACAAGGCAAAGAGAAATCCTTTGCTAAAATTGCTGGATGAGAACAACAAAAAAAGGGCTGCAGGAGGAGCTGACAGTAATCCTTGGAGTTAAGAGAACAAGGAGAGAAAAGTGAATTTGTGACAAGTCATTATAGAGGATGTGAAGCCCTGTTACTCCCAGAATACAGATTTAAGATGGTGACCACAGACTCAGGCAAAACTTAAAAGTTTTTTGTCTAGAGAGCTGACACTGATTCCTCTAAAGGAATCCTGGTTAGGGACCTCATTAGCCAACGGAGGTAACACAAATGGTTTTACCTTCACTTACACCAGCCAGGAAAAAGGAGGTAATTATTGGAGAAATAGATTTGACCTCTGGATAACTAAAAGTATAAGAAAAAATTGACCCTTTGCAGCTCAGGTTATAGGAAGAAAACATCACAATACTTTACCTCTTGAGTGTCAAGCATCATCAGATTCGATGGTTGTAAAGGATTTCCACCAGTGCCCTGTTCCCTGCAGGTGAGCCTTTGAAACTGTGGGCTCGCAGGCACTGCTGCCAGGGAGAGGCTGCAAATTTCAGTGCCTGGAATTACAGCCGTAATTGGGGAGAGCTGATCTGTCCTCCTGGAGAACTTGGAAAGGCTCCACTGAACAGGGCAGGGACCACTTTGATCTCTGAAGTTGGGTCTTCCAGGATTTCTGCCGCTGCCTCGGTCTTTGCATTCCTAGGATTCGTTAATTCAATCAGCACATGTGTTTTGAGTATCTCTCTGTGACCAGGCATCGTGCGAGGGGCTCACACCACCAGGAATGAGAACAGACACATCCCTGCTCACTGTCACCACACTGGAGAGCCAAGAGAAGCACTAGGAAGCGCAAGAACAGGGTCCACCGAGTCCTACAGCACAGGAGCCGGAACTGCTGGGGTTGGGCTGGAGGCTGGGGTCCATGGGCAGAACGCCCTGGGGGTGAGGCGCTCCGGCAGGAGGGCTGCTGTAGCTTCAAGGGGAGGTAATGGTGGGAGGGACCGCATTCCCTGCCGCGTTCGCAAAGCCCACGGGGAGGATGGAGAGGATAGACTCCCCACAAGGCTTTATGGCTTCATCCCAAGAGTAATGGGACACCGTGGCAGTGTTGTAAGCAGGGGAGGGCATGATCAGATCGGGGTGTTGGAAAGATCACTTTGGCTAAAGTTTGAAGAATGAATTAGAGAAGGGCCTGAATCGGGTTACTTGATTCCTTTGAATACCTCTGATTTTACTTCTTCAAGCTTAAGTGATTTATTTGGATAATGCTGTGGTTTTTATCAGTTAGGGTTAGAGTGACCCTGCATCCCAGTTTGCCTACAGCAGTCCCCGTTTAGATCTGTGGTCCTGGTATGAAGGTTAAGAGTGCCTCTTCTAGCCTCGAAAGTGGCTGAGTTTGGGCAATGGATTATATGCTCGCTCTTGGTAGAATGTTTCTAATCGCTGTTACGGAACACCAAACAGACCAGCTTGCCACCGGCAAGGGCGATTCCTGGCTCTCCTTCCGAGACAGCCAGGGAGAGGGCAGCCGCAGGGTTGGCTGTAACCTGGCCCCATGGTGTCTTCACCATCCTGTGTCTCTACTCTGCCTCGCAGAGGGTGCGCACTCCCACAGCCTGGCTTCCCTCCGGCTGACAACACTGTCACAGCTGTCTCAGAGTCCCATCCACGCAACACACCATCCAGAGAGACGGTCTCTTCCAGCAAATCTCTGATCATGTCTCATTAGCCCAAACTGGGTCACAGGCCACTGCTGAACCAATGCCGTGGTTGTCCGAATGCCACTCTCTGTGCCTGAACCCACAACTGCAGGGCGTGAGATAGAATTGTCCCATTCTCTGTCTTAGACTAATCAGGGCCCTCCTGATTTGGGGGTCCACCTTTCCCAAAGTCCCTGGGCTGCATGAGGTAGGGGAGGCTACCTGGATGAAAATCCGAATTCCCTTAGCAAAAGCAAAAGGGGAGGACGGATTCCAGATGTGATCAACAAAGGTGGCCCGCACAAGACATTAGCACAGGAGGACTCTTCTGTCGTTGAGGAGTTTGGAGGAGCTTGTTTGGAGGTCCTAGCATCTACCCTGGACAGAGGACGGCCCCTCTCTTTTGGCGAAGGTCATCCTCTTTGACTGAGTGCCTCAGGAAGCAGCACACGGAGCGGGGGGGGAGGGAAGGGACACCTGCAGGCCAGCCAGATCAGCTGAATCAACCCTGGCGACCAACAGGGTGACAGATGTTGCGGCCAGATTGCCCTCACGTCTACTGTGGCGTTTTGGAAAGGGAGAGCTCTTTAAAGGACAACAAAATTCCTCATGATATATCTCGTTAGCAAATCTTTGTGAACAGACATACTCAAGAATATTCAAGAACACTCAAGAGCCAGGAGACTTAAGTATCGACTCAGATTCATTTTGGAAGCTGAAATTCACTTCTGCGTTTTTCTTTCTATTGTTTCGGCATCACTGAGACCCTGACATCGTATATATTTTAGCCCTAATAGTGACTCTGCCTTCACAACGTTATCTTCAATGAATTTTCTTCTCTCAGTCCCAGGAGACACTGAGACTGGGTCAGGAAAAGACAAACCTGAATCAGTATCTAAATGTGTTTGCCTCTGACTTTGAATCCTTGACTGAATTCCAAAATGAAACGTAAGCGCTTTAGGACTGACCATGATTTTGTATCTTCTGACTTTTGGCCCTTGTGCGTTAATACAACAGCTATAACCTCATAATCTGGGGGGAAGAATTAGACAGCTTTACCCTGAGCTTGGCAAAGGTTGAAGGCAATGATTTTTTCTTGATCCCAGAGCCACTTCTGGAAAATCTTGCCTTATCATCCTTCTAGCTGTGCCCACCTGACATGAACGGCCAGAGGAGGAGAGGTCAACGCTGGGGTCTCTGCTCTCCAGCCAACAGGTGAGCATTTTTGTTGGGTCAAGGGACAACTGGGAGGCAGCCAGACTGGAGCCCTTTTGCTGTTGCCGTGGAAGCAGGAGGCTGCAGGATGTGCCCTGGGGGCAAGGCCTGGGGGGTGGTCCCCAGTGGGCCAAGCGGGGGGTGGGGGGGGTGGGGCGGGGCTGGGGGTGAGGAGGCCCTGCAGGACTTCAGAGGAAGCACCGCCACGCAGCAGCCCCGACAGCCAAGGGGGGTTACGGTGGCACCTCTGCCTCTTTCCTCACTTCACAGCCGTTGGAAGAAGCCGGGCAAGGTGGCAGGACGGGGAGAGAGCCAGCACTGCCCATCCTCACACCGGATCTCTGAAGCAAGGGCCTTGTCATTACTGGCAAGAAGGAGGTGCAGATGTGAAACAGAAGTGGATTAACTTGGGTCGGACAAGGGAATTCCCTGGTGGTCCAGTGGTTAGGACTCTGTGCTCCCAATGCTGGGGGCCGGGGTTCGATCCCTGGATCTCACAAGCCCCCACCCCCACCAAAAACAAAAACAAAAACAACATGGGTTGGACAAGAGTTGTGTTTTTTAAAATAACCCTGTATTGGGACTTCCCTGGTGGCACAGTGGTTAAGAATCTGCCTGCCAATGCAGGAGACATGGGTTCGAGCCCTGGTCCGGGAAGATCCCACATGCCGCGGGGCAACTAAGCCTGTGCGCCACAACTACTGAGCCTGCGTTCTAGAGCCCACGAGCCACAACTAACGAGCCTGCATGCCGCAACTACTGAAGCTCACGTGCCTAGAGCCCGTGCTCCACAAGAAGAGAAGCCACCGCAATAAGAAGCCCGTGCACCGCAACGAGGAGTAGCCCCTGCTCACCGCACCTAGAGAAAGCCCGCACGCAGCAACAAAGACCCAACGCAGCCAAAAATAAATTAAAAATAAATAAATAAATAAAATAACCCTGTGTCATCAGAGATATAAGGAATCAGAAAAGTATCATTAAAGGACCAGAAATGTATGAGAAAAATAAAGCAATTCAATTTCATACTTGTTTAGTGTTCAATACTAAGTTAAGCTTGTTCAATGAAACAGTTAGCTACCCATGCCTACTACGAGTGATGCCAAACCTGTCTAACTTTTATCGGAAACAGGATTAGAGTTCAAAGAGGCCCGTGACAAACTCAGGTGGCATCTCTGTAGCTAAGGCACACAGCTCCGTCCCACTCAGCCTCAATTACTTGCATGTGACCTGTTTTGGTTTTTTTTTAATTAATTAATTTTATTTTTGGCTTCGTTGGGTCTTCGTTGCTGTGTGCCGGCTTTTCTCTAGTTGTGGTGAGCGGGGGCTACTCTTTGTTGTGGTGCACGGGCTTCTCATTGCGGTGGCTTCTCTTATTGCAGAGCACAGGCTCTAGGTGCATAGGCTTCAGTAGTTGTGGCTCACGGGCTCTAGAGCGCAGGCTTAGTAGTTGTGGCGCACGGGCTTAGTTGCTCCACAGCATGTGGGATCTTCCCAGACCAGGGCTCGAACCCGTGTCCCCTGCACTGGCAGGCAGATTCTTAACCACTGCGCCACCAGGGAAGCCCTGACCTGTTGTTTTCACAGAATGTTTCTGGAGCACCTACTGTGTGCAAGGCTTCACGTCAGGCACGACTGTTCCTTGCAAACCTGCTGCCTTCTGGGTGTTCCCCATCTAGGGAGCGCCAGGCAGCAAATGGAATGACAGTGCAAGGATGGAGCGACCACTGAGTCTGTCAGGGGGACAGGGGAGGTGTGGAAGGGGAGAGAAGTGTGTTTCTCCCTCCCCAGGCTGGTGACGGAGAGGAGGGCAGGGCATGCATTTGGACTTAAGGAAGGCCTGCCCTGCAGAGCACAAGCTGCTTTCGCCAAATGAGTAGGAATGATAAAGAGTAACTCCAATACCCTGCCTGCCACAACGGGGGTTCAATCCCCTAAGCTCTCCTCTCGTGAACTCAAGAAAGTGGGCGTTAGTGGATGGACCCCGGCTCGAGCCCTCCGGTCGACCACGTACGTGATGCCTCAGCTATTACTGTTCCGTCAGTGAAATGCCGAGATGGGCCATGGGGGTGTTGGGCAAGAGTCACAAAGACATTGGACGTCGGATTCTTTGTGTTGATATTTTTTTCCTTCCTTCCAAAAAGAGGCAATAATGGAAGCACAGCATAAATCACTTACTGGCAACAGGAGACAAATTTGTAAAATAGGCTGCAGCATGCAACCAATTTCACACGGAAAGCCGCTGCTCCTAAACGCTGAAAAGCCATAAATCAACAAGCCTGATGGGTTTGTCCCGTCTATTCGATATCTTCTAGGGCATTGAATTTAGAATGTAAGGCATCAGCAGGGGGAAATCCCTCCAGCAAAGTGCACGAGCTTTGAACATTTTTGAAGTAAAATCCTCCAAGCTGAGAGCTCTCTGTCCTCCTCGTTAGGAGGCCTTGACCACTTGTCTGACGGCTGGTCTCTCCATCATCAGACTCAGAGCTCACCTACGGGAGCAGCGGAAAGGACACGGCCGCCTTGCAGTGACCCGGCTCTGTCTCTGAGCCACAGTTTTCTCATCCATCCAATGGACCAATAAAGGGCAATTGTGATTATGATAAACGTGATAAATGAGAAAAGCTTACAAAGGACTTCAGACAGCCCTTTCCTGAAAACATGGCAGCCATCATGACGGTTGTTTTTAAATTTAGGTCCCCTGCTCCCTTACCCACTTCTTCCTCTTGTCTGGCTGAGAGAACAGGGGCAGCCATTGTTGCCTTATTCTCACCTTGCCTTCCCTCCTTTCTATGAGAGGGACAAAACCCACGAAGGAATGTCTCTGCTTCATTAAGTAACAAAACACATGATGACTTCCTGTCATTTGCGGAGATATTCCCAGTGGGGAGGGGTCCACCCTGCTCTGGTTTCAGTTACGCTTTGGACAGGGGATGGGTTCCCAGCATCCCAGTCTCCTTTTTTGGGAACGGCGGCCTATTCCCTTTGCTGGGTGGGGCTATTTTCCAGGCTGAAACAGCAGAGGTCCGCCCTTGATGCTCAGAGCCCAGGGTTCTCTCTGCAGGGCCTGGCCAGTTTGGTCATGAGGGTTGTTCTAACTCACTGTTTGGTGCACTCAGCTCTGGAAAACAAAGCTGTGTTGCAAGATTTCTTCATTCCTTGGTCACACTATCGAGTTACTCATGAATTTAATGTAACTGGAGTTTTTCTCACAGATGAGTCACACGGCAGAAACAGAAGAGCTGACCAAAACCAGACAGGATGCTTACTTTTCAGACTTCATCTTGATTTTTTTCTTCTGTTTATGGGTCATTTATCCCGTAGTCTTGACAAAAGAGAATAATAAAAACAGATACAGATAGGGTTTTTTTTTTTTTTTTATGGCAGTCGTACCCTAAGGCTTAGAAAGAGGTTTAATGCAGAAAAGCACTGTTTGTTTTTGTTTTTGTTTTTTTTGCAGTACGCGGGCCTCTCACCGCTGGGGCCCCTCCCGTTGCGGAGCAGAGGCTCCGGACGCGCAGGCTCAGCGGCCACGGCTCAGGGGCCCAGCAGCTCCGCGGCATATGGGATCTTCCCGGACCGGGGCACGAACCCGTGTCCCCTGCATCGGCATGCGGACTCTCAACCACTGCGCCACCAGGGAAGCCCCAGAAAAGCATTCTTGATACAGACATTGGGCATGAGAAAAGCATAATGTGGAGAGAACATTTATTCACTGTCACAGTTCCTTCAGTCTTGGCAAGGGTGGTTTCAATGGAAGCCTCTATCCAGCTGGGATATGAGCACCTATTTCCTTTGGCTTAGAATGTACAGTGGAGGCCCATTGAAGGTAGCAGGCTAGACCAGGCATATCAAGTTCACGGTATATGCCTTGTTCCTATGCTTTGCTCATGGCAGACATTGCAAATGGCACACAGCACTCTTTCTGGTGCAGCCTCAGAATCCTTCTCAACCCAATCCTTTGGCTAGTCACCAACAGTCCTTCAGTGTAGACATCAGGGATGAATTTCAGTCACTACCCTGAAGGCCAGACCATCATGTGAGCCTGGATTGATGAGATGTTATCAGCTACTTAGGGGTATAGAATGACCTATTCTCTTCTAATACACAAACCATCAGCTGCTCTCACATAGCAGTTGACCCAGAAAACCATTTTAGAGAGATGAGTTGATGAAATTGTTTTCTGAAGTCATGCATTCCCAATTAGTTAGGCCACTACAATTCCAAAGATAATACAGGCCAATCAAAGCAAAGCTCATTCAGGTAGGAAGCAGGCATCTGCTATCATTTGCGATGACGGTGTTGAGGGCTCCCACGGCTGGGCACTCTGTCCTCTGGCACCGTTTTTAGGTTGAGGCTGATTTGGTGGAGCCCTTGGCAGGCAGAACTTCTCTCCCAGGGCTGAGCTTTCACAAGCAATCAGAGGTGAATGGAAGTGTGAATGGGGGACTACAGGATGAGAGACAGGGAGAGGTGAGCAGGTCCAGGCACAGCTGATTCCTCGCCCCTCCTGGCACAGCAGGTACTGTGCACAGCACAGCAGCTATGGGTGGTGATAACGGGCTTAGTCCCAAGAGGCTGCCAGACCAGTCCCTGACCCTGACATTGCATTCCCTGCCATGAGTGCAAATAACCTGGACCCAACGGCACTTCTCCTAGGTACAGACCACCCTGCACGGGAGGTCTCTTCTGGTCATCACAAGCCCCTGCTCAGTGACAGGCAACTCCCGTCAGCTTTGAGGCGGCTTCCATGATTGGGCAGCAGACACTGTCAGTCACCTGCCCAACAACCATGCTCCCTCCCTCTTTCCTAACAGAATCCAGTCTCAGAAGAGGATTCTGATAAACCTAACCAATCATGGTAACCCCATGCTGCTTGTCGGTGATTGGTCCATCAATCCAGGCTAGCCAATCAGGGTGCACCATCCAGTGAGATGCTCCTCTAGGGAAGGGATGTTTTGGGGTGAGCTATTTTGAGCAAGGTTTCCCCACTATGCCTCATACTTGCTTTGTCTTTCTTTCCCCCCCCACCAGTGAACAAGAAAGGGGCACTAGACAACCTCTTTCTGGTTATCATGGCGTGGGCAGTGTCCGCCATAACCTAGTCTCAAGGTCTCAGAGGTTCCTTTAGTCTTCTATTTTTTTTAAGTTTTGTTTTTATTTATTTATTATTTTTGGCTGCATTGGGTCTTTGTTGCTGTGCGCGGGCTTTCTCTAGTTGCGGCGAGCGGGGGCTACTCTTCGTTAAGGTGTGCGGGCTTCTCATTGCAGTGGCTTCTCTTGTCGTGGAGCAAGGCTCTAGGCGTGTGGGCTTCAGTATTTGTGGCACGTGGGCTCAGTATTTGTGGCACGTGGCTCAGTAATTGTGGCTCGCGGGCTCTAGAGTGCAGGCTCAGTAGTTGTGGTGCACGGGCTTCGTTGCTCCATGGCATGTGGGATCTTCCCGGACCAGGGCTTGAACCCGTGTCCCCTGCATTGGCAGGTGGATTCTTAACCACTGCACCACCAGGGAAGCACCTCCTTTAGTCTTTTAAATCTGCAGGAGTTAAGGAAATGTTGGGGAGCCCAGCAGAGTTCAGGAAGGAATGAGTAAGAGAAACACCTCCTTCTTCCCCTGGTTACCTCATGTACAAGTGATTACTCTCCAGTGAGGAACCAACAAAGAGCATTTGAAATGCAAGAAATGGATGAAGCTGGAGAAGTGGGACTTATATGTTGTCTTAGTTTCAATTACATAACAAACTGTCCCAAAACTTAGTGGCATAAAATAACTACGGTTCATTATATTTCATGATTCTGTGGGTTGGTCGGGCTCATAAGGCAGGTTCTTCTGCTCCATGCGGTGCTGACTGCCTATAGCTGGGGCCTCAGGTGGAACTGAAACACCTAAATGGCCTCAGTCATGTGTCTGCTACCTTAGCGGGGGGCTGGATTGCTGGGGCTTACTGTGCCTCTCTCTCCATCAGGAAGTCAGTCTCCCGCACGGTGGCTCAGGGCTCCAAGAGAACAAAAGCAGAGCTGCCAGCCCTCCAAAGTTCAAGGTCTGGAATGGGGCAGTGTCCATTTGGGTGCCTTATGTTGGTTAAAGCAAGTCACAGGGTCAGCTCAGACTCAAGGGGAGGTGTGGAAGACCGTGCCTCTTCTTGGGGGAGCTGCTCATGTCAACAGAGGGGAGGGAATGTTCATAGACAATCCCACACACATGTCATCCTGAGGAGTTTGGAATTTGCCCTGCAGATGCCATGGGGAGCCAGGGAAGGTTTTAGAAGGGGAGGAACATGGTCAGATTTGTGTTCTATGAAATCCATTCTGCTGTAGTTTGAAGACTAGATTGGAGAGAATAAGATTGTGATGAGAAAGGGCCATGAGGAGGTTGCCATCTATGATTTAGGCAGGAGGTGATGCTGTGGGTTGAATTGTGTCCCTCTAAGATATACTGAAGTCCTAACCTCTGGTTCCTGTAAACGTGACCTTATTTGGAAATAGGGTCTTTGCAGATAATTAGAATCAGGGCTTTAGGATGGGCCCTAATCCAACCTGACTGGTGTCCTTATAAGAAGAGGAAGATGCCATGTGAGGATACAGGCACCCAGGGGAGCACCGAGGGACAACAAAGGCAGAGCCGGGAGTGATACAGCTGCAAGCTAAGGAAGGCCAAGGACTGACGGCCCCACCAGAAGCTGGGAGAGCCAAGGACTGATGGCCCCACCAGAAGCTGGGAGAGCCACGGGAGGATTCCACCCAGTGTCTCGGAGGGACACGGCCCTGCTGGCACCTTGATTTCGGACTTCTAGTCTCCAGAACTGTGAGCAGAAATCTCTGTTGTCTTAAGCCTCTAGGTCTGTGGTACTCAGTCACAGCAGCCCTAGGAAACAGATACAGGTGATGAAGGGCTGATTCGGCAGTGGGGGCGGGGGGGGATGGAGACGGAAGGACGGACAGCAGAGTTATTTCCGAGGCTGAGAGAACTCAGCGGCTGGCCGAGTGTGAGGGTCAGGGAGGTAGGTGATGCCAGGTTTGGGGCTTGGCTGCTCTGCAGGCTCCTGTTCTTTATTCAGCCCCAGCGTCAGTCTTGGCTAGTCCAAGTTAGACTGGTTAAGCTGCGGCATCCCTGAAGTTTTCTACTCACTAGTATCGCAGCTGTACATAAGGGAGTGCAGGGGACCGTTGCTGTTTTGTCTGCCCCACAGGCAGTGCACCTTGACTTTGCTTTGCTGAACCACTCTGAGAGATGGAAAGAGAGAGAAAGGTTGAGAAATCAAGTCTTTATGATGTCAACTGGGCCCTCAGCTCAAGCTGGTCTGACGCTAGATTATCCCTGTGGAGCAGTAAATCCTTTGATTTTGCTTAAGCAACTCTGCCTTGGGTTTCTGTCAGTTGCAACCAATGAACCTTAACTTACGTCCTGGCTAATGTGCTCACCTTGCTCATAATTGGAGGGAGGAACTGCACATTCCGGGGACCGTGGGGCTCCAAACTGCTCTTTCGGGTTCTTTTCCATCTCTCTAGTTATCTTCTGCAGATCCTTGGGGAGGGAGGGGTTCACCCAGAGGAATTTGCTAGAATCACAGTTCACCTTGTAAAGGCCTTGTTTCTTCATCACGATTTTCCTGTTACTCTACACAACCATTTTATCTTGTTTTGAAGTCAGAGACACTGGATTAGAAATTGAGGCCCACAGAATGAACGTCCGTCCACACACGTGGGTGGTGGTGAACGCACGCAGTGCGGGACCCCCGGTGCTTGAGCCCCACGCGCTCTAAGGGTGGTCTTTTCACGCTGTTGTGGCCTCTGAGAAGCAGGGACTTTCAGGACACGACGGGGGAAGCACAGCACTGGAGGACGTCTTACTCCCTTGCTAGGGATTTAGGAAAATCGAGTCATTTGTAGAAGAGAGTGTATTTCTGTACTACGAAGTTTCTAGAAAAACTGTTCTAAGGAGGCCTAAGTTGCAAAGGGGCAGGAAGGCCCTCACTTCCTCGCGGTCTTTGGAGGTCATCACACACAGAGGCGGGAAGCCTCGGCTCAGTTCCTTCTTCCTCTTGGAGCAATAGAGTCGTCACATTTTCCAAACACATTTCCTCTTAAGATGCCCTGAAGTCCTGCTACATCAGGCAGCTGGATGTGCACAAGGCTAAATAGAGCTTTTACTCGGCAAAGGAAACCAAGCGCCGGAGAGTGAGCCTAAAATAGCCTCAACGCGGGAAACCCTGAGCCGATTTTCCTGACTGCTCGCTTATGCGGTGAACGTGTGCAGCTCCCCAGAGAGACATCCCATCCACCAGCCCATCTTCAGACAGGAACTAGGTACTAGCCGGGGCGGGGGGGGGGGGGGAGATGGGGCTAGTCCATGGGAAACAGAGCGTCTTGGTGCTACTGAGGGCCTGACGCAGGACCGAGGCCATCTGATGGGACATTCATGCCTGCTGTGGCTTTGCGTGGAGAGGCCCTCGGGAGTGCCCTTTGCCGGCTTCGTGATTTATCCACTCTGTATATATTTGCTTTGATCACTGATAGCCTATCATTAATTTCTTGAAGATGTGGCCAGTGTTTGTCTTTTTGTCGGTTTTCGGGTTTTGGTTTTTAATTGCTAGACTTTAATTTTTAGAGCAGTTTTCAATTCATAGCACACTGAGCAGAAAGTACAGAGGTTTTCCGTATCCCTCCGCCCCGACCTCCCCAGCCTCCTCCACTATCAACTTCCGGCCCCAAGTGGTACATTTGTTACAACAGATGAACCTGCGCAGACACGTTAGTAACATCCAAAGTCCACAGTTACCTTAGGGTTCACTCTTTACGTTGTATATCCTGTGGGTTTGGACAAATGTATAATGTCGTGTATCCATCATTATAGTATCGTACAGAGTATTTTCACTGCCCTAAGATTCCTCTGTGTTCTATTTATCCCTCCCTCCCCTCAACCCTTGGGAATCACTGATTCTTTTACTTTCTCTATAGTTTTGCCTTTTCCAGAATGTCATGTAACTGGAATCATACAGTATGTAGCCCTTTCCGATTGTCTCCTTTCACTTAGTACTGTGCATTTAAGTTTCCTCTTTGTCTTTTCACGGCTTGAAAGCGCATTTCTTTTCAGGGCCAAATAATATTCTGGCAATTGTGAGTAAAAATGCTATAAACATATGTGTACAGGTTTTTCCATGGACATAAGTTTAAAATTCATTTGGGTAAATACCAAGGAGCGTAACTGATGAATCCTATGGTAAGGGTATGTTTAGTTTTGTAAGAAATCACCGAACTCTTTTCCAGAGTGGCTGTACAATTTTGCTTTCCCACCAGCAATGCTAAGCGTTCCCGTTGTTCCACATCCTTTCCAGCCTTTGCTGCTGTCAGTGTGTTGGATATTGGCCGTCCTAATAGGTATGAAGGGGAGGCCAGCGTTTCCTCGTAATTACATTTTGGGCAATGCTTCAGGTTCTGACTTTGGGTGCTGCAGTGGGATCATCTTGAATAAAAGTGTAAGAGAACTAACTCAGACGTCCATCATTCACTGACTACTCAAATACGGTTTTGAGTGACCTGGCACTGGGGCTGCTCAGATAAAGGATGCTTTCTGTGTCCTCAAGCAGCTCACAGCCCAGTGGGGGAGAAGGACCAGAATGGAGTGACAGTTAGCTCCTAAGGGGAATGTGGCAGGGGAGTGCTGTACTCCCGGAGGGGAGGGAAGCCTCAGAAAGGGGCTATAATCCGAGAAGAGGGGAGGGGACAGGGCGGGCCTGGCAGGGGGCAGCCCAGAGCCCTGAGGGAGGTTAGCCGCTAGAGGCTGGAGGCTGCTATTTCAGGCCTGTTGGAGTTTCCGGTTCGAGGATGCAGAAGCAAGGATTCAAACAGGGAAAGGACGTGGCTGGGTTTGTTTTTCCGGAGCAAGCAGGCAGGGAACTGTAGGTGTGGAGGGTGGGATCTGCACATCCACGGGCCCAGCGTTCCTTATCCAAACGCTTACGAAGCACTAGTCCCTGCCCTGCGAGGGCCTCTGCTCTAGCAGCAGATTATCCAAACTCTGGCTTCAGGGACAATTTAGACCTCTTCTCTTCACTCTCAGAGCTTGGCCAAGAGCTGCTGACAAGCTATTTCTAAGAGGCTGGGTTCGGGCTATTGATTCCACTCTCCCTGACTCACGCTCTGGTGGAGGGTCAATGAGTCGTGAAATGGCCATAAACAGCCGTCACGAGGGACCCACGCGGGGATGATGGCGGGAGCTTCATCCTGCTTTAGGGTGGGAGATGGCCCCACTGCCTGCTTGTTTTTGTTTTTTAAACTCGAACTGGCAGCATTTACATACCATTAAGCCCAGCAATGATGATGACTGTGCTAAAAATCCACAAAGGAGAGAAATGTGAAATCTTCCCCCAGATGCAGGATATTGTATTTCTCAAACTCTCCTGCAGTCAGTCGGGAAATTATACATTGACGGGCCTTCTGAGGTCAGAGCCAAAGGCAGCGGGACAAACACAGTGAGCGCAGCCTCCGAAGGATGGGCTCTGGGGTCTGTGCTCTTGTGGCTGTGATGTGGCGTTTCCTCCACGTGAAGGCCTTTCAGCCATTTAAAAACAACGAGCGCCTACTACGTGTCAGGCATTGCTGCGGGCACTGGGAATACGGTAGTGGGCAAGACACAGGCCCTGTTTTTATGGAAGTTATGTTCTATCGGGGGAAACAGAATATAAACCACTTCAATATCATATATAACATAACATCGGGAAGCAAAAACTGCTCTGAAAAATTTAAATAGCAAGGCAAGGGGCTGGTGATTGATGGGGTGGGTGTTTTAGAGACAGTGATTTGAGTTGAGGGAGTGGGGTCCCAAGCCCAGGGACCAAGGAGGAGAGGCTGGTGTCACCAGAACAAGGCCAGGAGGCAGGGGGTTTGGGCAGGGAGCCTATTCGTCCCTGGGTTGCCCTGCAGCCAGTGAGGCAGAACCTCCACGTGGGGGGGAACCAAGCCCCTCTCTGTGGCAGGTACGGATGCCATAGTCACAAACCGGGGTGTGAGACAGCGAATTTCCAACTTCGAGCCCACAGCGATCACCCTAAAAGCACCTGGAGCTCCTCTAGAATCTGCGCGGCGTTAGTCGCGGGGACCTTGGGAACAAGCCTCTGGTCCTGGATCACGTCTCTGCAGAGATGTGACCCCCCCCCAACCCACGAGGTGTCTTTGGCGTCTCCAGCAGCAGCAGTGAGGCTGTGGCCCCTGCCTCTGGCTGAATCGGCTCGCGGTCGCCCCATCTGACCACGGGGAGGGCCACTGCCACCCTAGTGTCACGGTCACACCATAAACATTACAGATCCGTGTGTTTGCTCAGAAGAATCTGTGGCATATGGCACTAAAACGCTGTCTTCTTGCAAAACCCAGGTTATCAGGAATTTCCCCAACAGATGGAAGAAATGGGTCTTGAAGGCACTTTTCCTGATCTATGCATAGATGCTCCACCTGGCTGGGGGCACAGGACACACCCAGCTGCTTCACTGTGCTCCAGTGGGGCCTTGGAGTGAGGGCACGGGGCTCTCTCTGTGTCTCTGCTTTTGAGGACCTTCTGCGATTTCCGCTAGCTGCTCTTATGCTGACCGGCAGAGACCAGCTGTCTCCTTAGAGCTGACCCAGGGAGCAAGGTCCCGGTCCCCTCTGCCCTCAGATTCCCCCCAAAGCCATGGACAGGGGCAGCTTCCTACGCTGAGGCCCCACCAAGGTTTGCTCTCCACTGCTCAAAAATCTCCTTCCTTCAGTCCAGACAGAATTCTAAACGCTTTTCCTTGTGGTGGAAAAAACTGGCCAGTTGGTATCCTCCTAAACCTTTGTTTATACCTGGACTCAGTGGGTCTTTTTCTTCAAGTTATTGTCTCTGCCTGGCCTTGCGGAAGTCTGTGTAGAAGCTCCAGGATAAGAATTGACTTCTGGGCACTTCCCGGGTGGTCCAGTGGTTAAGACTCCGCGCTTCCACGGCAGGGGACGCGGGGTTGATCACTGGTCGGGGAACTAAGATCCCACATGCTGCGCACAAGGCGTGGCCAAGAAAAAGAAAACAAAAGAATTGACTTCTGTCCTCTGGGCTGTGCCAGGATCCCCTGGAGGGACCATGGACACAATGAGTGGAGGGCGTTGGCACGACAAAGAATTGAGAAGAAAACACTTTGTTTTGCACCCTGTAGATCATCTTTGATCTTGCTGTGAATTCTTCCAGGGATGAGTGGGGCACAAAGACATGACTGGTAAATGTAAGTCCTGCTCGCCCAGCACTTGCTGACACCCGATTCATGATGACACAATCTCAGCACACTGGCCAACACCTGGGTGGGAGCTCCCACCCAGGTGGGTGGTGGGTTTAAGTGGCTTTGGAGTCCATCCCCTTTGCTCTCCTCTCTCCCGTGGACTCCTCATCGCTCTGATTCCTGGCATCCCTCACCCCTTCCCCAGAAACAGACCAACCAGCCAGACTTCAGCGTAGCGGTTCTCAAAGTGTGGTCCAGAGCCAGGGCAATCACATCACCTGGAAACTTACTAGAAATGCACATCCTCAGGCTGCACGCCAGACCCAGAGTCAGAAACTCTGCAGGTGGGCCCAGCAGTCTGTGTTCTATCCAGCTCTCCAGGGGATTCTGGTGCCCCCCGGAAATTTGAGAGGTGCTGCTGTCAAGGACTGTGGCAGCATCTCCGGCTCGGCTTGCTGCCATCAGAGTCGGGCAGAGGGGAGACAGGAAGTGGTTATACAGAACCAGACGGACGGAGGTCGCTCCCTCTCCATCACAGGGAGTTCTGAAAGCGCCCCGTGCACTCCCGCCTCACCTGCCTTTACCCTCTGTGTGTCCCCCGTTCCTTGTCATTGGCGCGTGACCTTCACAACAGAAGTTTTCAGTTCCCGAAGGAGACCCTTGGAATTAGAAGTGGTTCCCTACGCGAGCGGACTGTACAGGTGACACACAGGTCTTCCCCTTGTGCATCCTGCAAGGTTCCGAGGCGTCATCCACTGAGTGTGGCCCGGCCATCAGTTTACAGCCAAGCAAGCTGCCACGTTTCGGAGCAACAAGAGGAAGACAGGTGTGGTTTGCAAAAAGTGGCCTCAAGGGAACCGACGTGCGGCCCCGGACTCACGGCTGTGGGCCCAGCTCCCCCTGCCCAAGCTCGGGATCTGCCTGGACGCAGCCCCTCTGCTCTTTCCTCTCAGCTGACATCTTAAAACGCTAAGGCCTGCAACACCTCTTTACAATGTCAACAATTTATTTTTTTAAAGAGGATTTTATCATTTTCCCTAGAAAACTGGGAGGAAAAACCCCAAACAACTGCCTTTATTCCCCCGACTCTTTTATATTTCTAAATATGTTAAACTTGACAGTTGTTAAGAACAAACCAAGGTACATGCAATGTTTTCATGTGTTTTTTTTTTTTTTTTGCGGTACGCGAGCCTCTCACTGTTGTGGCCTCCCCCATTGCGGAGCACAGGCTCCGGACGCGCAGGCTCAGCGGCCATGGCTCACGGGCCCAGGCGCTCCGCAGCACGTGGGATCTTCCCGGACCGGGGCACGAACCCGTGTCCCCTGCATCGGCAGGCGGACTCTCAACCACTGTGCCGCCAGGGAAGCCCTTCATGTGTGTTTTTTTTAAGCTAACAAATTAGTCTAGGTGTATAAAGGTTTTTAGGGTCAGCATTATGTTTATTTACATTTGCTCTGGGTTTATTTTTTTAATGTTTTTCTTCTCAAAACTCCCAAATTTCTAAAGTCTTACACCTCCAAAAAGTTTATCCTGCCAGGCCCTCATTTTCCTACTAAAACCTATTTTCCCTCTGCATCTTACTCTCTGCCAGTTAATATAATTTAATAAAACGTTTGCTAAAATATTTGTGACTCCTGTCATGGTCAGATAACATATTTGCTCCACGAGAGAGGACATCAGTGTCTGCAACACGGAATTTTAGGTGCCATGGCCTGTGTGCGGGGAGATGTGGTAGGTTTGTGGAGTCATTATGGGGCCCATGGTGAGAAAATATCTATATCAATGTACAGGTCCAGTACATCGCTTGTTCTTGTTACAGGCAAAGCAATTTGACACTTCCAGGTCTAACCTTTCTAGTCTCATCCATTCCACCTAAAAAAAATGTGAGTCTGGATCTGTTACTGGACCAGGTTCGTTTTGCCCCACGCACAGCAGGCCCAACTGCTGAGATGCCGAGGTTTGCAGCAGAGAGACTTTATTCAAAAGGCAGCCAAGTGCAGAGACAGGGAACATATCTCAGATTCACGTCTCTGAACGCAAAGGGGATTGGGATATTTATGGGATGAAGAACAAAGCAGCAGGGCGATCTGAGGTGTGTGGGGTGCGGGGAGCATGGGGAGTGTAGGAAAAGGTGATTAGAAAAAGGTGCAATAATTGTTATTCTGCGCAGGTGTAACTAAGCTACGGTGGGGGGGGCCTCTGACGTCAAAAGGTCACCAAGAGGACACTCGCGCATGCCCGGTTGGAGGGTCAGTGGTCCCAACCAGTCTTAACCAGCTCAGCTTGAACTAGATGCAGCTGACTCCAAGTTCCTGGGAAAGGACTCAGGCAAACATCTTATTGTTTCGGCCACTTGCTGCTTGGAGGACATGCAAATCTTTGGTAGCAACATTTAAAGGGACCTTGATTAGTGCAGGCAGGTTACAGGTGAAATCAATTTACCTGATGCTTACCCACGGTTGCAGAGCCACTAAACTGATTCAGTGACCTGCTCATGGAACCCAACCTGAGGTGGGAAACACTGCCTTAGGTGGTCTTTAAAGTGACTTCCTGCCACCACAGGGCCCTTGAACAAGACTCCCCCGTGTCTGAGCTTGGGGCCAAGTGAGCCGAGAAGCGGGAAATGGCTTTCTCGGGGCTGGCTGGGAGAGCTCTGAGGACTAAGACGCTCATAGCTGCTCAGCTCTCCATGACCACACTGCATGGGAATCTTCTTCCTTTATGCCTTAGAACAAAAATTAAAAACCCAACCCACCTCAACATAATAAAAGCCATATATGACAAACCCACAGCCAACATCATTCTCAATGGTGAAAAAGTGAAAGCATTTCCTCTAAGACCAGGAACAAGACAAGGGTGCCCACTCTCACCACTATTATTCAACATAGTTTTGGAAGTTTTAGCCATGGCAATCAGAGAAGAAGAAGAAATAAAAGGAATCCAAATAGGAAAAGAAGAAGTAGAACTTTCACTGTTTGCAGATGACATGATACCATACACAGAAAATCCTAAAGATGCCACCAGAAAACTACTAGAGCTAATCAATGAATTTGGTAAAGTAGCAGGATACAAAATTAAGGCACAGAAATCTCTTGCATTCCTATACACTAACAACAAAAAATCAGAAAGAGGAACTAGGGAAACACTCCCATTTACTACTGCAACAAAAAGAATAAAATACCTAGGAATAAACCTACTTAAGGAGCCAAAAGACCTGTATGCAGAAAACTATAAGACACTGATGAAAGAAATCAAAGACGAAGGGCTTCCCTGGTGGCACAGTGGTTGAGAGATTGCCTGCCGATGCAGGGGACACGGGTTTGTGCCCCGGTCCGGGAAGATCCCACATGCCGCGGAGCGGCTGGGCCCGTGAGCCATGGCCGCTGAGCCTGCGCGTCCGCAACGGGAGAGGCCACAACAGTGAGAGGCGTAACACACACACACACACACACACACAAAAAAGAAATCAAAGACGATACAAACAGATGGAGAGACATACCATGTTCTTGGATTGGAAGAATCAACATTGTGAAAATGACTATACTACCCAAAGCAATCTACAGATTCAGTGCAATCCCTCTCAAATTACCAATGGCATTTTTCACAGAATTAGAACAAAAAATTTTACAATTTGTATGGAAACGTGAAAGATGCCGAATAGCCAAAGCAATCTTGAGAAAGAAGAACGAAGCTGGAGGAATCAGGCTCTCTGACTTCAGACTACACTACAAAGCTACAGTAATCAAGATAGTATGGTAGGGACTTCCCTGGTGGTGCAATGGTTAAGAATCCACCTGCCTATAAGCAGCTCATGCAGCTCAATAACAAAAAAAAAAACAACCCAATCCAAAAATGGGCAGAAGACCTAAACAGACATTTCTCCAAAGAAGATATACAGACTGCCAACAAACACATGAAAGAATGCTCAACTTCATTAATCATTAGAGAAATGCAAATCAAAACTACAATGAGATATCATCCCACACCAGTCAGAATGGCCATCATCAAAAAATCTAGAAACAATAAATGCTGGAGAGGGTGTGGAGAAAAGGGAACCCTCTTGCACTGTTGGTGGGAATGTAAATTGATACAGCCACTGTGGAGAACAGTATGGAGGTTCCTTAAAAAACTACAAATAGAACTACCATATGACCCAGCAATCCCACTACTGGGCATATACCCTGAGAAAACCATAATTCAAAAAAAGTCATGTAACACAATGTTCATTGCAGCTCTATTTACAATAGTCAGGACATGGAAGCAACCTAATATCCATCAACAGATGAATGGATAAAGAAGATGTGGCACATATATACAGTGGAATATTACTCAGCCATAGAAAGGAACAAAATTGAGTTATTTGTAATGAGGTGGATGGACCTAGAGTCTGACACACAGAGTGAAGTAAGTCAGAAAGAGAAAAACGAACACTGTATGCTAACACATATATATGGAATCTAAAAACATGGTACTGATGAACCTAGTGGCAGGGCAGAAATAAAGACACAGATGTAGAGAATGGACTTGAGGACACAAGAGGGGAAGGGGAAGCTTGGATGAGGTGAGAGTAGCATTGACACATATACACTAGCAAATGGAAAATAGATAGCTAGTGGGAAGCAGCCGCATAGCACAGGGAGATCAGCTTGGTGCTTTGTGACCACCTAGAGGGGTGGGATAGGGAGGGTGGGAGGGAGACACAAGAGGGAGGGGATATGGGGATATATGTAGCTGATTCACTTTGTTGTGCAGCAGAAACTAACACATAAAGCAATTATACTCCAATAAAGATAAAAAAAAAAACAACCCAAGATATTCACGTGAGATCTTCACTGCTCATCACCACTACGTGTGTGTCAGTGACGTCCCAGGTCTGTGAATTGAGAAAAATTATCAACACTTGATTCTCTCCAAGTGTGCACCTGAGTCTTACTAAGAAAGTTTTCCACTTGGGATGACTTGAGGGCCTCATCCTTGGTTTGTGGCTAACCTGGTCCCCTCAAATGCATTTTCTTCCTTTCTCACCACGCAAATCATCTCCGAATGGAGTCTATTGTCAAACACCTTCTGAAGCTTCTCGTGGATTACCTGTATACTCAATGACTTTTCTTTAAAACACTGAGAACTGACGCGAGCCTCGCAATGGCTTGGGAAGATTAATTTGCCTGGGTCTTACGGGATGGACAAGCAAAGGAAAAGATTTAAGAGTAGGAGCCCTCTTGGCAGCCATCATAACATTCTGGGGGTAGTCAGCGAAGGTAGAAATGCAGCGGGAAAGAAAACAGATTTGATGGATATTGTAAAGGAAGAGCCGACGGGACTTGATACCTGATTGCATACGGAGAGCACGGAAGAGTCAAAGGCCACTCCGGCGTTTTCAGCCGTGGACCCTACTAGGAAAGGAGCAACTAAACTAAGGACTGGTTCGGGGCAAAGACGTTGAATTCAGTTTTAGGCATTCTGGGTTTGGGGTGATGAGGAGACACTAAGTGGGCACTGAGCCAACAACAGCATGGCAACGCAGAAGCAGCTCATTCACAGATCTGAAAACTAGGCTCAGAGGCTCTACCCCTTGCCCAAGGTTACAGAGCTAGTTGTAGACACGCTGGAGCCAGAATCACGTCTGAAGCTCTCTCTCCTACCAGGCAGCTGGTTCACATGCGGGGCCAGTGCTCCGGGGCAGGCGAGATGGAGATGGGGAGTTTGGAATCCACAGCAGAGGCGAGAGCAGAGGCGAGAGCAAAAGGCATGGCGGCGGGGAAGTCCCTGCAGGGGAATGACGGGAGAAGGGCAAAGGGCAGAGGGCGGGGACCAAGCCTGCCACGTGTCCTCGTTTAGGGGGCATGAGAAGAAAGCAGAGAGCAAGGAGATGCCAACTGGAATAAAGACAGTCCTGTCACCGAGCCAAAGGGCGGGAGCCCCGTGGAGAAGCACAGAGGGCTTGCGTGAGAAGGAGCCTTGAGATCCTCCCACCGTGTGCTTGCCTTCCCCATGCGGTTCACCCCACTGATGCCGCGCTGAGGTTCAGGGGCCTCGGAGATGTTAGAGAACGCAGACCGAGGCCACTGGGTTTGTCCACTGGAGACCACATCTCAGAAGTGTGCCATGCAGGGAAGCTGCGGATGAGGGCCAAGGAAGAGGTTCTTGGGTGTTTTTTTGGTTTTTGTTTGTTTGTTTTAAAATAAGAGATGATTTGGTGGCGTAGAAAAAGCAACTAATAGAAAGAAATTGAAGATGCAAGAGAGAAGGGGCTGGATCCTAGAGGTCATGGAAGAGAGGGGTCAAGCCTACTTCATCAAGCAGGAACTCTCTCTAAAGGGAGAGCAAAGTGGATGAAGACAGACCTCTTTTTGGTGGAGAAGCATTGAGAGAGCTCAAGCTGGAGGGGGAAGCAAGGTTATCTATTGTGATTATGTAGCAAATACTCATTTCCTCTTCTTCCTTACTAACAGAACCCCAATATTATTTGGGGCAGCAATGTGCCCAGCTGAAAAACCACGTTTCCCAGCCTCTTTTGCAGCTGGGGGTAGTCATGTGACTCAACTTTGGCCATGGGGAAATCAGAGTGGGTTTCTAGTAAAGTTCATTAAAGGGAGCTATCTGAAGTCTCATGTGCCCATTTTGTTCTGCTCCTTCTCTTCTTCTTTCCTTCCTGGAATATGGCTTTGATGGCTGGAGCTGCAGCAGAAATTCTGTGACCACGAGGTGACCTTGAGGCTGAAAGCCAGTGCTAAGAATGGCAAGACAGAAAGAGAAATAAGTCAGGACACTGATGATCTTGTGGAGCCATTACTCTGACCCTGCACTGCCTACCTCTGGACTTATTTTGCATGACAGGAAAGACATCCTTTTGTCTAAGCCACTGTTATTTGGGGGGTTTTGTTCCTAAGAGCCAAACACGATTCCTATATGGTGAGTTTGAAAGTTGGTGTATGTGTGTGTGTTAGAAGGTGGAACATTGAACAAGTGGATTAGGGGGTTTGAAGTTTGCATCGTTCTAAAGTGATTAGTAAATGAGAATCACAGCAGTAGGAAACCAATCTGGATATCCATGATCAGAAAACCCCATTACATGTATTATCCAGATGGGTGTCTACACAGTGCAAATTCATTAGTGCAAGTCAATCCTCCTCTCCCATACACCTTGTTGAATTGCCCAGTGTTTATCCTATGAAGACTGAGGTTTACATTTGATGCCATTAGCAGTTTTTATTGAAGGAGGAAATACTTTCTTAATTCATTTCAGGTTAAGATCAATTCTGCAAACATTGATTAAAACATGAAAGGCATTTAAATAGGCATAATTATCTCTGAAAACATGCAATGTTATGTGTTATGTTGTGTTCAACATTGTTTAGATTTAGGGCTTTGAATCCACTAGAGTTTAAAATGCTTTTTTTTTTTTTCTTCCATGCCAAAATGTTTGACTACTGTGAAATACTAACCCAGAATGCCCTGGGCAAATGATTAGCAAGGCTTCAACTTTTTTTTTTTTTTTTTAAACTGCAGCCTAAAACCATCTCCATTTATGTAGAACCCAGAAAACATGTCTCTTTAGATATGCCATACAGCCTCTTGATTTAACAATCCATCTTAAAATATCAAGGGCAATTAGAGCTTTTCACTCATATCTTCATAAGCAATACCAAGTACCTTTTAAAAAGTCAACAATTGATGGAAGAAAAGTCTTTGCCTTAGCACAAGATGCTCACTTTCCAATCCATTCTGTATGTAACTCCTGGGGTTTACGAGATTGAAAAAATAAAATAATTCCAGTTGAGGCCATTTATCTAGTTGTGCGGCAGCTGCAAATTCGGTTGCTCCAGAAACCATCCAGTCTCCAACCTCCCAGTTATTTTTAATCGCTGGATTAATGTACTAACCACTTGTATTTGAAAATCCATCTTGGCTGTATTATCAGGACCACGTACAATGGGCAAGTAGACAGGATTTACCGATTTACGAAACTGTTAGTATCTTTGACATTTTTTGCAAGAAAACAATGCTTCAGCTTATTTGATATTCCAATGATAACTTATTCTTATAAGACTGAGAGAGACACACATTTCAAGAGAACAAATGAGAGGCAGTTTTTTTTTTTAACGAGGTAACATGGAAAACAACACACAACGCCATACACATGCCTCCGGGGCAGGTGCAGGGGGACCAGCAGAATTAAGAATTCGTTTGAAAGGCTCTCTCATTTGGACACGAACATGCAAGACTCACAGGAACTTAATAAAAAATGTAAACATCGATTTGATTTAGGCTTAGCTTCAAAACACTTGTAAGGCATTCATTAGAAAACTATATTTGACATTTATTCCCTTTACTCTCTTCTCTTACCTGATCAAGAACTAAACGGGCTAACCAGTGTAGAGAAATAAAAGGCAACTAACTTTAGTATATTCCTTATACTATTCGCTCAAACCCCTGACGCCTTTCAGCTAACTCAAAAACCATAAGGCAAGGCGGAGAAGCACGGGGTTGCTGGTGAAGAGTATGGTTTGTGGGCTGAGCTCTGGAAGGGAGCAGTTAAGTTACAGAGAAGTGTTTGTTGGGTGGGGCTCTGGGAGGCTCTGAGACCCACAGGGGAGCCCGTCACCACCTCTGCACCCACCAAAGGGCTGCACCAGGGACCCCACACAGCTCGGGTTCCAGTATTTCCCTGCAGATACCACCACAAGCCCCAGCGCCAAGGACACCACTGCCAATTTTGGCAAACCCATTTCTCTTGCTGTTGAATCAGAAGACCCAGGCCCAGGGCATGAAGCGCTAAGTGCTTTCAAAGCCACAGAAAGGGCCTGACCCTTTCAGCGCTCAGTAGGAACATGGCTCATAATATGGGCTTTGCTTCTCGTTTTGAACCCTGGTCAACAACCTAAACACAACAGGGGAAGATCACAGTGCACTTAGAGGGGTCAGGCAGTGCTCCGAAAAGATCCGGGACCAGAACAGGTATTGGGCGTTTTGTTGGCACAGTGTGAAAATGTCCCATCGTTCTCACGGGCTGAAATAATTAAATCTGAAAGCTGGAATGAGCATTTTTCGAGTGAGCACAGCACAAATGCTGGGCCGAGTGTCCCGAAGCACAGAGTGACATGTCATCACGCCCTTTCAGATGCAGGCTCCCGGCTGCCCTGATGCTCCATCCCACAGCCTTTCTAGGGACCAGGGCATTCAGGCTAAATTCAGCCTTCAAGGGCCTGGGAAGCCTGAAGTGCCCGAGCACTCCCAGGAGGTTGGAAGCAGATGAATTTTTAAACAACACAATGGGTGTGTTTGATAACGGTCCAAGCTTTAATAGCATGGTAAAATACCCTGTTTTTTCTTATAGCTAGCATGCAATCAATCCGTAACACACCGACAGGGTTTAGGAAGGTCAAGGTTTATTCAGCCACAACTAGATGGAACCACTCAATATTAAATATATTTATATATAAGCAGTTAATGGGAAATGCAGACCCATCACTGGGCAAGTCAGTCTCCTAAGATCAACACTCCATCCATTGGGAAGAAGGAAGATCCTGGGAGCACGACTGTTCAACCTGTAGACTCTCTATTCTTTTTCAAGCCACAGAGCAAAGGGCTATGGGTATCCCTCTGGTTTGGGGTTTTAAGAGGTTAATTGTCTTAGCAAATTGGCTCATTCAAATTAATCTTCCTCTGGGACCCTGAATAGCTTTGATTGGTGTCACCAATATCCCTAATCCCCTCTTTGATAAATGACATCAAGTGTGTACAGGGGATGGAGTTGAAGATGGGATGGAGGATTGACAATAAATATTAAGAAAACATTCATTATGTAAAGACAAATGAGTGAGGAGCCTTGCTTCTTGGATTTTTTTCACAATGAGGTGGGAAAAGGGCTGGTCATGGGAGGTTGCAGTCATTGAATTAGAGAGTGTTAGAGATGGAAAGGCCACTGTCTTTGTCCTCCAGGTGAAGAAGCCGGGAATGGATGTGGCCGCATAGGTAGCAGTGAGAACTGAGCCACCTTTCTCTTCTCACCAGGCCCATTTCTCTCCTTGGGTCCCTGGGGAGCAGATGCAAGGAGGCAAAGTGCAGAGAGAATTTGGGAAGTTGTGGAAGGCACACTGTGGGGCTGTCACTTTTTGCTCAGAGGCACTGCCTGCAAGGAGAATCCCTACGTGTTGATGACCGTGAGCCTGCATGTGTGTGGTCGTGTAAGGAGCTCTGTCCCCTTTAGTATAAGTTCCAAGTGGGTAAGTACTTAGGAGGTCCAGAAAATCAAAAATGGCTGCACATAACTTACCTTTCCAATTTTCTACTCACATATACAGAATGAATCATAAGGATGATTCAAAGATACCATGATGCAAGACTTCCGCAGTTATTTCCAGCACAAATTATTTTTCTACCTACGAAGAACTGGCCTTATTCCAAATAGACTTGAAATTGTGCTTTTCTATTTCTTTTATATAAAATGGCAACTCTTTCCCACGAGAAACAGCCTTTTTTCTTAAATGCAAATCATCCAGGGCTTCTGGTATCACTGATCAGTATATCCTGCCTTTCATATGGCTGTGAGGAACAGAGCATGATTTCAAACATAAGTCGGTTTGGCTGTTGGGTTTATCATCTGGAAAGAAGGACCGAAGCCAGCTGAGTTCCGGCAGTTGCCTCCAAAGTGACTTACTCCCTAAGTACAGAGCCAGTGAGTTCCCTTCTAGATGATACATGAACATGGATGAAGCGGAAATTTTCTTAATTCCATCCTGGTTAGTGGCTAGGTAAGAATGACAATCTACGTGGTCTCTGCCTAAAATAAGCTGGTTTCTCCTCCTCTTTTCTGATACCTTTACCGGGACCTCAAGTTACCCTTGAGCTTTGGCAACACTCAAACACAACGCAGAGCAGAGCAGACGCTCCAGAGCCCAGCTTCTCCCTGAGCCCTCTCCCTACAACCCGCCGTAGATTCGCTGCCATGGGCCAATCTGAAAACGGGGAGTAAATTCCACTAACACCGTGTCGAAAAGAGATAACTAAAGAAAAGAAAAGAAAAAAAAACTGATGGAAAGTTGCTCTTTTACCTAAGAAACCATCCCATCGTTCCCCCACAATTCAAAGATTTGACGTTTTGACTGTTTGGGGACCATTCCTCCCTAGGGATACTTCAATAAAACTGAACTCCCCTCAGGCCATCTAGGTGACGGTGTTGTCATTTCAGCTGTTAAGGATAACTGTACACAGATCCAAAATAACAGAGGACGTCCTTTTATTGGCTGTCCACAGGAGTTTGGTCACACAAGGAGGTGAAGACTGTGGCAGGTGTGGTACAACACAACACCTCGGCTAACTACTAAACAGAAGGTTAACTGATGCTTGATGGGATAAAACCCCGGCAGCCCTCCGCAGCCCAGGCGCGCCACCTACCCATGTAGAATTAAGCTGAAGAAGCTGGCGACGGATGGCGTGGTCTGTTAGTCTTGGTTTGTTGCACTGTCTTCCCGTAAAACAGCACTTGAGAATTCACAAAATTAAAGAAAAAAAAAGAAGAAGAAAGAAAGCAGCAGTTGCCTTTCAATACCGTCACCACCGTGAACAGACTGCAGCGTGGCATGCAAGTCCACATCTGGTCATTGTTTCCCTTTAGGTTTTTCTTAAATTAACAAATGGAATGGCATGTCTGTTTCAAATATTAGTAGCATAACACTTAAGTGCAATTTCAGTCCGGCCACAAGTGTCATAAACCTTCCGTGTATCTGTCCCAGAACAGCAAGAGGAACGCCCAGGCAGCCTCCTCTCCGCCCAGACTCCGACTGGGGGCCCCCGGAGGCTCCTCCCTCCCCACGCCCACCCTCCATATTCCAAACACCTGAAAACAGCTACGTCTCTGTTTCCACCGTTATCAGAATGGTCAGGGTGGGGCAGAAAATTCAAATGGAACCAAGCTGCCAGCCTTTGGGTCCTGCCCTCCTCTGCCATCAGAGGAGGATCCGATTTTTCTCCCAGGGCTCTTCCTGCCTCAGGACCTGGAGTCGTCGTGGCCACCCCGGCACTGGGTCACAGGAAGTCGCGGTGGGGCCGTCCGTCCGTCGCTCCTGCTGTCTGCAGCCCCCGGGCCGGGGCCCCGCGGTCACACGGAGCTGAGCTTCACCAGGCCGCGCACCGAATCCTCGTGCAGAGAGTCCTGGCTGGCGAGGCCCAGGACGTGCATGGTGCGGCTGTGTGCCAGCGGGCTGCCCGCCAACATCCCGGGCGGCGAGGGCGCTTCCTCCGGGGTCAGGAACTGGTGGCCCACGTGCTCCTCTTTCAGGGGCAGTATGTCTGTGAGCGCGGCCTCGGCGGCGAGGTTGGGCATGGAGGAGGGCGGCGTGGGCTGCCCCAGCGTCAGGCTGGCGCAGGGCGTGCCCAGGCCCGGCTTCCCGGGCAGGTGCAGCTCATCGCTGGCTAGGCTGGGCTCGCTCTGCAGCAGGGGCGTGGCCGCGGCCTGCAAAACGAATTTGGTGCTCTGAATGCACTGGTCTTGGTCGCACTGGAGAGCGGGAGGGAGCCAGCAAAGAGGAGGCGAGAGGAGTTGGCAAGGGGTGGGGAGGGAAGGGGGCACAGGGGGCAGGGAGGGGCGGGATACAAGAGAGAGAGAAACCCGTTAGTGACACCTGGGTCAGGGAGGGCAGAGAGGGTGCACAGTAGCTCAGTTCCATTTGGAGACACCTGGCTCCTGAACAGCTGCTCAAACTAATAGTCACCCACAGGTGTCCTGGGAGTACCACGCAGCCGCAGGCTTGACGCCCCGGCCCCTGTTCGCAGACAGGACCTAATTTAAAAACACTCCCGTGGACAGAGGCACGGGCCTTGCCACCTGCAGTGGCCTAAGGCCAGTGCTACTTCTATGCTGAAAACCACTTTTACCACATTGTTTTAAAAGTACAGGGGCCTGTCCACCCATTTCCCAGCAGCATTATTCGCAATAGCCAAAAGGTGGAAGCAAACGTCCATCGAGAGATGGACGGATAAACAAGACGTGGTCTGTACAGACATGGAGTATTATTCAGCTGTAAAAAGGAAGGATATTGGGCTCCCCTGGTGGCGCAGTGGTTGAGAGTCTGCCTGCCGATGCAGGGGACGCGGGTTCGTGTCCCGGTCCGGGAAGATCCCACATGCCGCGGAGCGGCTGGGCCCGTGAGCCATGGCCGCTGAGCCTGCGCGTCCGGAGCGTGTGCTCCGCAACGGGAGAGGCCGCGGCAGTGAGAGGCCCGCGTACCGCAAAAAAAAAAAAAAAAAAAAAAAAAAAAAAAAAGGAAGGATATTCTGACACATGCTGTGGCATGGATGAACCTCGAAGACATCATGCTCAGTGAAATAAGCCAGATACAAAGGAAAAATACTATATGATTCCACTTATATGCGTTACCTAGAGGAGTCAAACTCAAAGAAAGTAGAATGGTGGCCGCCAGGGTCTAGGGGGAGGGGTTGGGGAGTTACCCTTTAATGTATGGAGTTTCACTTTGCAAGAAGAAAAGAGTTCTGGACATGAATAGTAGTGAGGGTTGGATAACGATGTGAATGTGCTTAACGCCATTGAACTGTACACTTAAAAATGGTTAAAGTGGTACATTTTATATGTATTGTGCCACACACACACACACAAAGAAAAAGACACGGTCAACAGGAGCCCCTGAGGGCCTGATCAGACTATTGGTAAAAGCCTTAGAATTCCTCGCTGCTAAGTTTTCAGCAGCTTCAAGAACCATTAATTGAGCTGTGGTTTTTTTAATCTGTGAAAGAGAATGTCAACATTTTACAAAACATTTCCTTTTCTTCGAAGTGCTCTTAAATCTTAATCTCGTGTCCTTTGTTTCACTTTACCTGCTGGGCAAAGGAAATAGTGGAAACACATTTTTCTAGCTGGGGGAATTTGGGTCTCTGATACCGTTGAAACCCTTCCCTTGAGCTGCGGGCAAGTTTCCGAATAACTCGGAGATCTTGAACTTGAGTCTGTGCGGTGACCTGTTGCCGAGTTTCAGGAGCAGGTGTGGCTATTAGGGGAGCTTATCCTGACTACGTCTGAGCAATAAGCGAGGCGCTCCACCGTTTCTGAAGAAGTTCTTAGTTTCCCTTCTTTACAGATGCATCTCGTATGGATGGGTGCCTTGCTCAAGACCTTACAGATAAAAGTAGGGGATGGATCTGGGGTTTGGGACTGGGATCGTCTGACTGCAAACCCCTTTTCACCACCGCACATTCGACAGCTAGTAGGTGCTTAAGAAATGTGACTTGTCCATTATCCCCACTCTCTTTTTTCTGAACTCTAGAGTTACCACTGAACCACATACTCATAGCTTTGTGATGGAGGGACCTTGCCATCTTCCTGCCCAGACGCACACCTAGAACTTCCATCACTCACCCGCCTCCAGGCACAGAAGCAAACCAAACGATGCAACGCAGCCTTCAGGGGAAAAGAGAGTTTTCCCGAAGTCACACTTCTTTTACTTCTTCTGCTTCAGTGCGTGTGTCCTTCCTAGCCACGTGGGTTTCTTTCTAAAATCATGAGTGGTGGGCCATCCCCCAGCCGGCCCCCAATCCTCCATGAGGAGGTGGAAGAGACACCGTCTCTAAGGAATTTGCGGGTTTTAGAAGTTCAAAGACCTTGGTTTCAGACAAGAGTAAAGCTCATGACGGAGCTTTAAAAAGGGAAAGCAAATCCTGGCTTTTCTCTGATGGCTTCATTCCAGCCAAGGGAACTTCAAGACGCTGAGAAGCTAGGAGAAGGGTGGGAAAGGGCTGGGGGGTGGGTGGAGGGCTATTCGGATGAGACAAAAATGCCATTAAAAAGTGCTTGAAAGGGGCTGATTGTTAGGCATTAACAGTCATTTAGTGTCTGCATTTTCCCAGTCGTCACCCGAATCTTTTGCCACACCAGTACTTATCCAGTGGGCAACTGCGTAGCCTTCTCTGCTCTTGCAGGGAGTTTCGGCTCGGGGCAGGGACCCTTGCTGCTGTGGGACAGCACAGCTGTCGGAGCTGCAGACAGCTCGGGTCCACTCACGCTCTCCAATGCTGTCAGTTCCGTTCAGCACATCGGCTCAGTCTTGACAGAGCAGAGGCGGAGAAGAGCAACCTTCCTGATTAAACATGCATCTTCTGGAAAGTCTCCCAGGGCTCTGGATATACTGTGCTTTGCAAAGAACATTTTATGAAAATCACCATTTATTGCTCTGGCGTTGCCTCCATTTTCTGTAGCTCAGTGCAGCCTGCCTGTGACCCCAGGGCTGAGATGCTGCCCCAGCCAGAGAGCTCCTGCTCTCAAGCCTGGCCCCTTCCTGGATGATGGAATCTTGTTCTCAACTCTTCCTTCTGGAGCCCTCACTCATCCTAATACCTCGGTCCACACAACACGCCCAGCTCTGGGGAAAGATGAAACTGCAAACTAGATTTGCAGGGCTCTGTTGACCAGAAGAAAGCCTTTTTTTTCTTAAATTGAAAACTGATTGGCAAATTCTATTTTAGGGATCAGCCCAAGCAATTCTGACTGGCTGGCTCCAGACTCACGGGAAAATACTGGGGCTGGCCAAAAAGTTCATTCGGGTTTTTCTGTAACATCTTACGGAAAACCCCGAATGAACTTTTTGACCAACTCAATAGATTAGAGGTCAGAGCTGGAGGAGATTCCCAAGGTCAGGCGGCACAAGCATACGGGGGAGAGGCGGGCTCCCCACTCTCTTTCTCCCTCTGTCTCTCCGGTCAAGTGTCCTTTCCCCTTCCCTGGTCACGCCTCTCCAGCCATGCCCTGCAGCAGAGCTCACGGGCACCCAGCAGAAAACCCTGGGACAAAAGAGCTGCCGACAGTGCTCTGTGAAGTTCCTTAGAGCTCACGTTCGCCGGGAGGTCGATGTGGAGTTTGAGGGGCCCTCTGAGATTTTGCCCTAAAGCATCCCCGCGCTGACTTAAACGAGACATCTGTGAAACAGCACAGCATAAACTGGTTTTGCCTCCTTAAATAGGCTGTTGATTAATCAAACAAGTTATTTACGGAGACAGCACTGCGCATGTGCAAGACGGGACCCCATGTCTTCAGGATGAACCTGGAACCGGGAATTTTTCACTTTATGGAACTCAAAGAAGCTTATGGAACTCAAAGTGTTGCCACTGGAGCCCTTTGGGAAGTGAGAAGTCTTTCAATAAGGAAAACCTGGCTTCCAGCAGCACGAGTAGCTTGTATGGACTGACTCAAGACTGGCTAAACAGCTTCCAAGTTTGAAATTCCCTGAACCCCTTAAAGTTCGCCTGAAACCTGGATGGAGGAGACAGATTTGAGTCCTGCCTCCTGTCTCCTTGAGAGTCAACCTTGCAATAAAGCTCTTTCTTTCTTCAAAAACCGGTGCCATGGTCTTGGCTTCTATGCACATTGGGCAGTGAGTGAGCCCTTGCTAGGTAGCACCTGGAGGTGGGTTTACTCTGAAGCTATGAGCTTAAGTCCAGGGCCTTTTGTTTGCTTGCTTTCTAAGGCCTTGCTTGTTGTTTTGTCTTGCATATTATTTTCTTTTCTTTTTTTCTTTTATATAAATTTACTTATTTATTTTTGGCTGTGTTGGGTCTTCGTTGCTGAGCGCAGGCTTTCTCTAGTTGCGGCGAGCGGGGGCTGCTCTTCCTTGTGGTGCACGGGCTTCTCATTGCGGGGGCTTCTCTTGTTGCGGAGCATGGGCCCTAGGTGCGTGGGCTTCAGTAGTTGTGGCAGACGGGCTCAGTAGTTGTGGCTTGCGGGGTGCAGGCTCAGTAGTTGTGGTGCACGGGCTTAGTTGCTCCGCGGCATGTGGGATCTTCCCGGACCAGGGATTGAACCCGTGTCCCCTGCGTTGGCAGGCAGATTCTTAACTGCGCCACCAGGGAAGTCCCTCTTTTTTCTTAAAAAGGGCTCCAGATTGCATGACTCAGGCCCCTCCAAACCTGGGTCCACTCCTGCACACCCCTATTGGTGCTTTCCTGCAGCCAAACCCACAACACGTTAAAACTGTAGCAAATCCGTCCTCAGCCTCATGGCCAGGACCTGTTGAAAACGCGCTCCAGTTTCCCAGGAGTAAAGCTTAAGGACTTAAATATGTGGAAGAAAACATTTAGCCTAAGCCATTTAATTTTTTAAAAAATCAAAATGTCACAAATCTTTTCAAAATGACTATTTTGAACAGTGACTTGTGTTATCTGACTTTAAGCACCTGTTCTACAGGGATTTGTTTAAATTTTTTAAAAGATGACTGTCTGAGTATAGTTGTGGATATTTCCATTGTTATAGGGACTGCTTTCATATTAATAATGAACCTACTCTGTCCCCTCCTCCAGTTTACCTTGCGGCAAGATTGTATCAGTGAGAAGATTGCTGGGACCACCATGAACCTAAGTGTCTAAATCCTGCTGTAACCCATAGCTTTGGAAATAGTTTGCCACATTTAAACTGCTTTCTATTTAGAAGACCATTCCCATTTGGGGCGCCCAGGGACCAGGCTTTCTTCCACAGGATACTGTGTTATAATCTTCCTATTGGTTCATAACAGGACACTAAAATGGGTTCCAATCAAGGAAAGGACAATTAATTCCACTCTACCCAATGGAGTTTATAATTCTCATGATATTAACTTTGCACGTTTGGGACATCTTTTTAGAAGAAACTCAATGACTAGGGGATATCTGATTTAAAAAAAAAAAGTCCAGCCTCTTCCTCATTTTGCACACTGCCAAAATTCCAAGGAGGATGGGCTAATAAACCATCATTGGTTGCAATTCCCATATGAGAACTTCAAGGGACAAAATAGCCAATATTTTCAGGGTTACTGTGAAGATGACCCATGAAAAAATGTCCCTACACCTTATTTGCCCATTTCTTCTTGACTTTTCTACTTAATTTTTTCTCTCTGGCCTCACTAATTCTCTCCTCTTTCCCTCTCCATCTTTTCCTTCATTGATTTCCTTCCCTCTTATCCTTTTTCCCTCTTCTCGCTTTCTTCTTCTCCTCCTTTTCTCCCCCCCCCCCCCCCCCCCCCCGCCTTTTCTCTTTGACCTTTTTACGCCACCAACCCGCCTTCCTGGCTGTTCTTTCAAGGACTCATATCTTCAACCAGTAGAGGGAGACATCACTGCTCACTTTTTTTCTCTCACAACTTGGAACAGGGCTTATATTCCAGCACTAACACCAAGAAGCCATGAGGTATATTTCAATGTATCTAACCAGTTATATAATCTTAAAGAGAAACAAGCCAGCAGCCAGAGATTGGACAGTGACGATCCGTCACTATGAAGAGGAAATTGAGAAACTCACTGTTTTCATTCCAAAACAACACTTTAACGGTTCATATTTATCAACTATTAGATTGAACCAAATGAAATTGTCATTTTTTAGGCCAAAAGTCATCCAAGTGCTGACTACTAATAGAACAGAAACAGGACTGCATTTAAGAATGTCTATGGACAGACCCTTCTGTTGGCAGCATAAAACTAATACTGTCTGGAGTGCTGGAGCATTTGCTGTGGTTGCAGTAAGTCACTGACAGCTGGCTGACTTACTGCCCAAATGAAGCGCTGGCGTTTAACTTGCAAAGAAGCTTATGGTTTCAGATGTTTGGATGTCACACACATTATCACTTAATGTTACAGTTTAAAAATGCCATAGAGATAAGTTATTTTTGTTTCTGCAGGTTTGCAAATAAAATTGCTCACGGTGGAATGCATTTTATTTTACTCTAGCTGACTTCTTGTTTGAAATAATCCTAGCATACAGATTAAAGGCTGCCAAAGCTAGGTGTTTTCGAGATGGTCTTATATACAAATTAAGAATACGTAAAATTATTTACTTCTTTTGCTCCAATTCTTTCAAAAGTATTAGCATTGGGCATCGGTTATTTCTGCTTGGCTGTGAAGCTATGTTCTGGGGTCTTATGAATGCTCATTTACTTTAATAAAAACACTATAAATTTCTAAAATCCACCTAAAATATAGGTTAGGAGGAGTGCTTCCTCTTTATTCTTTTTTAAAACATTATCATTTAAGTTTGCTCGAGTTATTTTTTCTGTTATATTTGATTTTTCAGACTGTGCATGGAGAGTCCTTCTGTGAAACTAGTTTAATAAATCATGCAACTGCTAGGTTTAATCTTGTTTTGATATTGGATTAAGAGGATTTAAAATGAGGTTAAGTAAATATAGCAAATGATTTTAAAAAATCCAACAATTATGTACTATGTTAGGGTTAGGGTTAGACTATCTTTGTGTTTAGCAAGTGACCCCAAAGGATCACAAGTGCCGGCTTTAAACAAACTATGATCCTGATGTCATACAGAACTTAAATTATTTGACCTTCAAATGAGATATGCACACTAAAAAGTGGACCATACCTGAATGTCATGACTGTGCATAGACACATTGTCATGGAAAGACCTTCAGTATAAGGTAATAATAAAAGCCAATAATGAGGAAAATAGGAATAACTAAAACATGGTCTTCAGTTGACACTGGGGTTATGTGCACAAAATTCCAGTGTGGATCCTCAGAATTTCATGGGTGTTCAGATGACAAGGGCTATACTGGGGTCACACGCACTATTTAAATACTTTAGATGTCACTTCATTACTTCTCTAACGTTTTCTTTCTTGGGAATCTGTAGTAGAGGGAAGATCACTTAGTTACTAAATAACCATCCCCACCCCCCAATTATGTGAGATGGTAAGTTAACAGTGAATTTTCCCATTTTTCAGATAATAAGACCTCTATGGGTACTTTGCTGCCAGCTATCTATCAATATTTACATAATTTTTCTGCCCTGCAATTATCAGTATGTTTATCTAAGGCTAAAGCCTTTACTTTTATTTCTAAAATAGTGCAATTTCCCTAGGAACACTTTTCCTATCATTCAGGAAATGCCTTTCTGATCTAGACTTTAATAATAAAATAATAGGCAAAAATTTGGCCCAAGATACCTAGAATCTCTTTCCCTCCAGCCTTTCCTTTCTCTGCAAATGAACATGCCAAGTCTGGTGCTAAATATAAAGTCTCCAAATGCTCCTCCTTTGAGGTGAGCACTAGAAACACTTCTAGGTCAGAGGAATCATGTTCCACGGCTAAGTCAGTATTTACTGCTAGTAGAGCGGGTAGCAAAAATGGGGGAATACGGCAATGTTGGCTGCAAAATGTCCTTTAATCACAGAGATAAGGCTTCTATTCCCAGGAATGGTGGATAACCTATACTGGACTAGTACTGCCTCTGTGTACAAGGAAGTATATAAAACTGGCCAAAATACGTGAAGCAAACAGTTTCCAATAGTGCACAACAGACAATGCAAGGCTGCAGTCCCCGAGAGGAGGGAAACTCACAGGTGAGCCCCACAGTCAACCAGCCCTTTCCTTGGGAAGAATTTCCCAACCATGGTATAGGCTGAACAGAGCAGAGAAGTTCTTCTGAGTAGAGAAAGCAGAGATCAGAGGGTAAGGAAGCTTAAGTGTCTGGATCTGTATGGCAGGGCATTGCAGAAGAGGATGCTGTGCAGAGAAGGGGGCCAGAAATGCTAGTAGGGGTTTCCCACACAAGTCTGTAGCTGTGCTGTGTATGTGCAGGAAGAGTCCCTTCCCCCTTCACCCCCCACCCCCCCAACCCAGGCTTATGAGACAACAGCTATAACGGGGCTGAGAGAGGCGTCGAGAAAAGTAGTGCTGGGGGACATTGATCTCATTAACACCCCCAATACCTTGTTAACATGCCTGGCATCCAGCTATCACATTAGGAAGGCTATACCTTAGGAGTAAGAATCATGCCCTAAACTAAGACCCTAGACCGGCCCTAACAATGGCTAAATCAAACCCTGACAAGATCTTTGAGGGAGACAGAATTTGGAGGTTGAGCTCCTTCAAATTAGAGGGGCATGAGAAACATCTTGGACCTTCCATAAATCTGTACTAACAAAATATAATACAAGTCTACACAAGTTCAAGATGATTAGCCACTAATTGAACTGCCTGCTAAAACAAGGATCAACACTTCAAAAGGTAACAAAATCCAGTCTCTACAAATATATTACCCAAAATATATCCAATAAAATATCAATATACATACAAATAAATAGAAAAATGTAACCTAGAGTTAAGAAAAAAAGTGGTGAAAAGGCACCAAACCCAAGACAGCCCAAATATGCTTAGCAGATAAAGACTTTAAGCAACATAATAATGTTCAAATATTATAGAAAAATATGGCTTCAATGAGTAAATAGATAGGGAATCTCAGTAGAGAAATGAAACTCAGCAGATAAATTAAATGAACCAAATGAAAATTGTAGAACTAAAAAGTATAACAACCAAAGTGAAAAATTCTCTGGATTCATTTAACAGTAGATTGGAGAGGGCAGAAGAAAGAATCAGTGAACATGAAGACAGATCAGAAGGAATTATCCAATTTCTGGACCTAGAGTCTGTTATACAGAGTGAAGTAAGTCAGAAAGAGGAAAACAAATACTATATGTTAACACATATATATGGAATCTAAAAAAAAAAAAAGGTTCTGATGAACCTAGGGGCAGGAAGGAATAAAGACACAGACGTAGAGAATGGACTTGAGGACATGGGGAGGGGGAAGGGTAAGCTGGGATGAAGTGAGAGAGTAACACTGACATATACAGTACCAAGTGTAAAATGGATAGCTAGTGGGAAGCAGCTGCAAAGCACAGGCAGATCAGCTCGGTGCTTTGTGACCACCTAGAGGGCTGGGATAGGGAGGGTGGGAGGGAGACTCAAGAGGGAGGAGATATGGGGCTATACGTAAGCATATAGCTGATTTACTTTGTTATACAGCAGAAACTAACACACCATTGTAAAGCAATTATACTCCAATAAAAATGTTAAAAAAAAAGAAATTATCCAATTTGAAGAGCTGAGAAAGAAAGTTTGAAGAAAAATGCACAGAGCCTCAGGGACTTACCCTCTGGGGCAATATCAAATGGTTTAACATATGAGTAATTGGAGTCCCAGGAGGAGAGAAAATGAGATGAGGCCCCCCCAAAAAATTGAAGACATAATAGCCAAAATGTCCCAATTTGATGAAAAATGATAACTTTCAGATCCAAGAAACTGAGTGAACTCTGAGGAGTTTAATAGTGGAGATCACCCTTGGACTAGGTCAATAATTACTTGGGTACTGATATTTCCACCTGGACAAACCTTTAACACAGACTAAAGTGCTGCAAAATGGTTTGGGCTTAGGGGAAGCAAGTGAAGAGAAAAAAAGAAGAGTTAATGTGTCATTGGTTAACACTGTCATTTGTAACAGAGCAGAAACTGAAGTTTCATAGATATTTACTTAGTCCAATTGTAGGTTAGATTATGGAGTGGTTACATTCAGTTCCACAGCTGGTTTTGTGACTGACCACAGCAGATTAATCATCATTCTGCATGGAAGCCCTGGGTGATGTGATTTCACAGCCCTGGGAGGAGGCTTCATGCCACTCTGCTCCATAAGACCTTCCCACCTGGGAAACTTTTGGTATATGGTTAAAGAAGAGCACTTAGAATCAGACTGCTAAGGACGAAATCTCAGCCCAGCCACTGGTTAGCTATGTCACAAACTTAGCATCCCTGAATCTCAGTCTCCTCAAAGGGGCAATTAGAATACCCACGTCAGGTGGTTCTGTGAGGATGAAATGAGATGATAATGTAGCCCAGTGCCTGGCACATAGTTAATTTCTCTCTCTTTCTCTCTTTCTCATTTAACCAACACTCACCGAGACCAACTACCATAGGAACTAGCCTCGACAGTGGGGATATAGTGCCGAACTAACAGTGTTAAACATTCAGTTATTATTTTATTATTGCCTGAAATGTTTTTAATAGAGGGTAAAAACTTTCATTCACAATTAAAATTCATATATCCTGAAATTCGGCTTAAATTCCCTTTAACGTATAGATGATTGATAACAGATCTTTTGCAAAGAGCAGATTTTGACAGGAGAGACAGGGTGAGGATAACGGGCTGTGGCGACTGAAAGCATATGGGAGGGAGTCACTCTACACACAGTCATTATTCACGGCTACAGCGCAGCAAAGTGTAGGGTTAACAGCAGGGACTGTTGGGGTCAAAGTGTGAAGTTGGAATTGGCCAAATTTACTGAAGTTCTCTGTGCCTGTATTATTCATTCTGTAAAATGGGGATAAAATTAGTAGCATCCTCACAGGGTCAGCGTGAGTTATCCATGTAACAGCCTTGGAAGGGCATGTGGTATGCTACGTGCTGGTAAGCTGTGGGATCTGGTAAACACTACACAGTGGGAGCATGAATGAACTGGAGAGAGGGGCTGGGGCGGAGACACGTCCAGCTTCACGGTCTGCTTAGTGCCAGCCCTGCCCGTGCAGGACTGTCTCCTCCCCCTGCACTCCTGTTAATATTGTACTTATACCACCGAAGCCATAACGAACAACGGAAACAATGGAAAGGCTCACGCTCTAGTGCCTGAATGGCCATAAGTGCACAGTAGAATGGACCATTATCTGGCACAGTGATGTTGCCCTGCTGACAAGGCCGGTGGCCTGGATGGAAGGAACCCTGAGGGTCAATGTCCAGCCCTCCCGCCAGTGCTGACTCCTCTGTGGCCACGTTGCTGGGGGTGCCACCTCCCCCAGCCTGAACACCTCTGGGGCAGGGGCTCCCGTCTGCCATGAGCTCTGGGTGTTGGGCATTCCCCTCTTGGATTGAGTACCATCTGCCTCCGGGCCCACCTTCCGGTCCCAGTTCTGGCTTGTGGGACCATGAAGAACATATCTCATCTTACTTCCCCAAACAGCTTTCAGCTCCTGCCTCTCCTGAACACGTTCTGACGTACTGGGGGCACTCCCAGCAGTGGGTAGGCGCCTTGGGACCAAAAAGAGTTCCCCCAGCCTTAAGCCCAGTGGAAACCTGGGTTTCCCCTAACACAGGCAGCATGGCAAGACAGGAAGCGCAGGGTGCCCCAGGCAGTTAGCTTTTAAATTGATCTGTCTACAGGCAACTCACTACTTTATAATTGGTAATGATTTCTCTGTAATCACATGTGTGCTGGGGAATTCTTATGAAGTGAGAAAAACCCAATCTACAAATCATTTCTAACATGTAATGAAATTTTGATGAAAGCTAAATTTAACAATTAATGAAGTTGACATATTCATGGGTCTCACAGACATTAAACATTTATTAATTTTGATTTTGCTGTTTTCTTTTCATGTTTCAGAGCTCATAATATTTTTTCAGGCCTTAAAATTTTTCATAGTCCCCAGAAAAGCACACAGGTGCTTTGCCTGTGGTGTCTAGTGGGTAGAATGACCATGTCCTGTCTCTTGGCCCATGGGTTAATTTGATCCTACCAAGGCCATCACTTCATGAAGCCATGTTGCCATGTCACTGCATCAAAGGGAACTCCTTCCCTCTAGTTCCTAGTTCCACATTCAAGGTGGAGCCCTTTGCAGATGTGACAAAATTGGAGGAAGACAGGAATGAGGAAAGGAAGACAGGAACAAACTAATATTTATTCAGAACTTCCCTTGAGCAAGCCCCTGTGAGGGGAACTTTCAAATACATTCAGTTGAATGTTTAACCAGCACCTACTATGTGCCAGGCCCTTTGTTATAAAGTGGTGATGGGAGGGAGGTGAACATCATTATCCCCTTCTTCATTTTACAGTTTAGGAACTTAAGACTCTCGGGATGAAGTGACTTGCCAAGGTCACCCAGCCCCCAGTCAGTCACTGCAAGCCCAGGCTCTCTGATCCCACATCCCAGCTCTCTGCCTTTCCCTGCTGTGTTCAGTTGTACTTAAATCTGTCCATTTGCAAAGCTTACCCTTCCATTGTCTTCCATAATTATCCTGTTCTATTATCCTCACTAGTAGTATCCAATTAGATAAAGAAACTTGACCTGATGGGGGCAGAATTGGCAGGCATGGGTGGAGAGAAAGTTAGCAAAAGATAATAAATGCTGATTTCAAAAAATAATCTTCCAGGGGCTTCCCTGGTGGCGCAGTGGTTGGGAGTCCACCTGCCGATGCAGGGGACGCGGGTTCGTGCCCCGGTCCGGGAGGATCCCACGTGCCGCGGAGCGGCTGGGCCCGTGAGCCATGGCCGCTGAGCCTGCGCGTCCGGAGCCTGTGCTCCGCAACGGGAGAGGCCACGACAGTGAGGGGCCCGCGTACCGCAAAAAAAAAATCTTCCAGCGTGTGGGATGAAATCAGATTAATATCTCGGATGACAAACAGGAGCACGTCTTACAGTTTTTTTTAAATGCTAGATCGACTGGATTCTAGGATAACTAATAAAATTGATTCACATCTCCAGTATTTCAAAGTGAATTTCTACCAACCATGTCATTCCTTCCTAAGTACGGCGAAGCAAACCTTCCCCGAGCTTTCTATATAGCAACCTGCAGGGCACCTCCCCCTATCCCCAGGCATCCGAGGGTACCCCATTTCTACATATTGAAATCAGCTTCCCCCTAACTGGTACCTCCTTTTATATCTCCTGTTGGTGATGTGTATGGTCATCTTGTCACCAAGCTGAAAGGCAGGAGGCACCCCTGGCTCCCTGCTCCCAGATTTCCACATCAGCTCCATCTCCAAGTCCTGGACTGTCAAAGCCTCTTTTCTGAACCCACTCTGCTGTCCTGGCCTGTTTGTCATGGACTCTGTTGTGGGTGATTCAGGTCTGTAGAGAGCAAACAGTGGGACACAAGACTGGGTCCCTTTCAGAAACACTTCTTTAGGGGAATTTGTTCCTGATAAAGAGAGGCCATTGACTTACAGACCACTGAAGAATTTTAAGGCACTGATGGTCGGGGCCAGCCAGACTGTGAGCTCAGGTGCCCATGGAAAGACTCCATCCCTGCCCCGTCTCCCAGGTGCAGAGTGAAAGCAAAGCATCCGTCCCACACCTCCACAGAAGCATGGCCCAGGGACCTCTCTGGAGAGGCACCAGTCAGTTTTTGCTGTCAGTGAATGAGCAGCTTGTCTGATTATTTGCACTGAGGTGTGCACGGCTGATCTAAGGTTTTGGCTGAAAGTGGGGAGACCTGGCAGCCGAGTCCACTGCACATTTAAAGAGGGGCTGAGGGAGCGGGTGCAGACTGAGGCAAAGGGACGGCACGGGACTCGGGGACTCGCCAGACAGCCAGCCCTGCTTGGGGCAGCTCTCGCTCCCCCCAGACAGCAGCCCGGTTCTGTGTGAGGGGCTTTCCAGAGCAAGCTGCCTCAAGTTGTTTCTGGAAGAGATGTTGTGTAGCTCCCCGACACAACCCCGAACAAACTGACCACCTGTTGGGCGGGGGGCGTAAGCCTTCGGCGGATATCGCCTTAATTTAACGCTTCCTTGCCCTCTCTGAGCCTGCCAGCCCAGGGGTGTCCCGGGAAGCTTTCTAGGTGACTGACTGTTACAGGTCAGTGAACACAGATGTGGGAGAGAAGCCTCTGTGGGGCGCTGCAGGTCCTACCGTATCGCTCTGTGACTGTGTGGCCCCGTACGCGGCCATCCCGTTGGAGGGTGCGGCTGGCCGTGGGGTGTCAGGCTGGATGTACCCTCTTCTGTCAATGAGGCTGCAAGAGAAAACAGAACAATGCAGGGGTCAAAGAGCGAATAAAAAGCCCAAAACACCGACAACGCTCTCTTAATTTCCATCTCGGGGGTCCGTTTTCTGTGACGGGCCCCCAAGGCACTTCAGAATACACCTCTGCTCGCCTTCATGTGTGGTCAGGCTCCAGAGTCTACCACTTCTGCCCTTAGAAACGCCTGGAGCATCTGTTCCTGCTCTGCCACCTGCTGCAGGCCCCGCACTCCCCCCCACCGTCCTGATCACGTCACCCCTCCTGCCTGCACAGCCTCCATCACCTGCCATCGGAGCCCAGACCCCCTTGCTCGGCCTTCAGGCCTCACACAACCTGTCCCCAACCTTCCTCTCCGGCCTCAAATCCACATCTTGTCACACACGGCATTCACGGCTTCATTCCTTCAACAAGCGCGTCTGAGCACCTACTACGCGCCAGTGCTCTGCCCGGGAGCAGAAGCCACGCACCCGCTGTGCGTTCTCTGCTTTGTCGTCTCTGTTTCTGTTCAGGCTGTGGCTTTTAATTGCCCGAAGTCACTTTCCCTTCCCGTCCGCTGTCCATTCTTCTCGGCCTCCAGCCCCTGCTCTTGGCCCTATATCCGCTTTCTTCCCTCATCTGGCTTCTCTCAGCCCTGCCTGTGATCCTCCTGCTGGTACATGCCACTGCTGGCCTGATGTCACAGTGATCTATACGAGTGACTCCTCTGTGGAGCAGCCCGCAGGCCCCCGGGGGCAGGCTTCATCTCGTCTCCCCCACGGCACCTGTCCCGGAGGATCTGGCCCCTCTGGCCCGCCCTCGGAGCGCCGTGGGCGCCGTATCACATCACGCTGGCTCCACGTGTTTCCGTGTGCGCCTGTCACGAAGCGTAAGCACCACGAGGGCAGAAATGGGGTCTTCTTCATCATCATTACCTCCACAGCTGCCCCCCAGCGGGTGCTGAGCAAACACTTCTGACTGAGCGAGTAAAAACGGGTCCTCGGTCTCCCACCGACAAGTTTCCTGAACAATGTTTCTGTGTTCACTCTATGGCACTGTTGCCCAGGTAGGAGGTGAGGGTGAAGATTCCTTTGCCATCAAAAGGGTTTTTGCCTATTTCCTCCCTGAGTGAAGACTCCGTGTTGACCCCGGGTCTAAGGACAGAACTGCAAGGGGCAACAGGAGGTTCGGCCACTAAGTGGGGCTCCCGCCCTGGCCTCCCGTGGGGTGGGGCTGGGCCTCTGAGGGACGCCCCAAGCACATCCACGTGCCCACACGCTCCTCCTCCTGGGGGCGGGGCCCAGGCGGCTGAAGGCTGTTCCACGTGTCAGCTCGGCTTTCAGAAGATACGCGTTATCATCACAGCTACCACCTTAGGTCTTCCAGTGACAGACTAACAAGCCATTAAAAAAATACTTATGACAGGATCTGGAAGTAGGACTCTGCTTCAGTTTCAGTCAAATCCCCTGAGGTTTAGAAAAAACAAGAGGCTACAAGAACCTCCATCCTCCAAAGGGGAGGTGTTGGATCCCCATGCAGGACCGTCAAAGGGATTCTCAGACCAAGTCTGCGGCCACCTTCAAGGGTGTCAAAGAGCGAAGGAAAGGGCGAAGAAGGATGTCCTGGGGAGAGGGGTCACCCGCTCCTGCCAATGTTGAGATCCAGGGGTGGGGCCAGGCTCAGTCCCTGGGAGAGAGCTGGTGTGTAGCTGGCTCAAAGGGGCATGCTGGGGGTCAAATTGTTTGCTCCCAAAGGTATGCTGAAATCCCAGCCCTGGTAGGGACGAAGGGGTGGAAAATGTTAACTTACACTGAACTTTGAAGTTCCGGTTCACTGAAATGACACTATTTTGGAGGAAATGAAAGTGCCCCGAGTCTTTTTTTTTTTTCCAGCTGACAGAAGAAATTAAGGGACTTGCAGGGGATTTCATCCAGGAGCAGAAAAAGAACTAGGTCATCAAAAGAGTGGGGACAGCAGGGATTATAGAAAAAGTTGTTCTCGGCCTGCTTCCCATGCGTTCATCCTGTTCAGCCACGCACCCAAGACTGTAACACTCTGCCCCAAGCCTCTTTCTGGCCCTCAGAATGGCCCTCGAGCCCCTCCTAAGCTCACCTCATCTCTTGCCTTGCCCCCCAGGACCCCCCTCACTCCCCCAGTTCCTCCTCTGACAAGCCGGGCTCTCCTCTCACCTGGGCCTTTGCACATGCTGTCCCTTCTCTCCTCCCACAATTCCTTTTCCCCAGTTCCTCCTGATCCTTTAGAATGGTTCATACCTTACATCCCCCTCCTCTGGGAAGCCCTGCCAGGTGTCCATGGAACCTGCACCCCGACCCCAGCCCAGCCCCTCCCCCTGTGCAGACCTGCCCTGGACAGACCTGTATTGTTGACGTTCTCTCAGGCGCATCCCTGGACCCCAGCACACAGCACGTGCTCAGTGACAGCGGCCAAGTGAATTCTTACGACTGGCTGACCCATAGCACCAGCCCGTAGGGCCTGACCCTGACCACACCTGGGGACTTTCTGTCTTTCCAATCTTCCATTCCTCCTGCCAGACTCGTTATGAGGACCCCCTCCCAAACCTGGCTGTTCCCACCCTGCTGCCCCCCCCCAAACTCTGGGGACACTGCAGGGAATGGGACACGGGTCTTTGCCCCCGTGCTCCATGGCTCTCACGGGGAATCTTGAAGACACCCTCTCCCTCCCTCGTGAGTACATCGTTACACTAAGAATGTTTTAGAGGCATCCCAGGCACATGGCACTGGGCACACAGGTGGTGCTTAGTCCCTGTCTGAGGCGAGGGACACTGCTCATTCTTCAGCCTGTCTGGGATGCCCGTCAAGGCCCTGGTGCTCTTTTAGTGCACAGGGGTTGGGTGAGGCAGGGCAGAGACAGCAGAGGGCAAGGAAGGTGACAGAAGGGAACAGCGAAGACAGACACCATGCCCCTGCCCACTTCTGCCCAGGCCAGCTCTGGGAACCTGTGGGCAAGCGAGAGAGGGCAGCGCCCCATCTTCCTGCACAAACCCTCGAGTGGTCAAGCTCTTCCGAGGGGAGGGCCGTCCCTGAGAAATGCTCCATCCAGAGGGACTTGGATTTTGGAAAGAATACAGCCTCAATTTAGCCAAACCAGCAAATTTAATCCAGTTGTGGAAGAAATAATTTCGCTATGACAAGACGATCTGTAAACAACACAGAATGGCGCCAAATGCAAATCAAAGACTTGGGAACGGCAAAAGAGATTCGGGCAAAACGTGAGACTTCTACATTCCTTTCCTAGATTCAGGTGTCTATTTCAGAGACGGGGTAAGATGCTTGTTCATGTCTCTTTTGCCTCTTCTACTCTGTGCTTCATGGCCTGTCCCCACTATCCACAAATAAACACACACCAGGAGGAAACACAAAGCTAAATTGTGAAAAAACAAGCATTTCCAGAGGGTTTTTCTGGCCTAAAGAGCCCCAAGAGGGACTCCTGGGTGAGTCTGGAGCTCTCTTGGGGGAGGGGCACCCTCCAGGCATGACGGACACCCTGGCCTGAGGCAGCCCTTCCGTCCAGAGCCCTTGGCTGTCCCTTCCTGCTGTCCCTCCTCAGAGGAGGCCTGGGAGGGGCAGGTCAGGGGCCCCCGAGGGCCCCAAATTCAGGACGAGTGGCACACTGGGCTCCCAACTTTCTAGACCCAAACTGGAAAATGATCAATTTCTAATTACCCAATGGCACCAGGAACTATAATCCAGTACCAATCAATAAATGGCCTTGGAATATGTGTTTGATATTTTGGGGGGCGGGGTGGGGGAGGGAATCACTCTTCCTTCCCTAATGAAGCTTCACTCAGGCTGATGATCAAACCCAGTTTGTGTTCCACGAGCACAAGTCAGTGATGACTGACCGTGCAGCTCTAAGTGCACAGCGGGGCTGCTGTGGACACGAGCCAGTAGCTTTTGTGGTTTCTCTCCATGTACACAGTTGGAGGCCAAAAGCGAGGAAGGCTTGGAAACTCATTCTAGAAACCTGGAAAACTTGCTTAACAAATAATGTTTGATTTGGCTAATCTGTTGGAAATATTCTACAAGAGCATAACTCATGAATAATCAAGACTAGGAGGCAGCTTCTACCATTGACACACACAGGTTCTGACGTCAGACGCCTGGGTTTGTGTCCTGACCAGGCAGCGTTTACCACCTGTGTGATCTTGAGCACGTTATTTAACCTCTCTGTGCCTTGGTTTCCTCTTCCATATAATGGGATATAATAGTACCGACCTCATAGGTACAGAGTGAGGTTTTAAAAGTTAATCCACGTAAAGCACATAAAACAGAGCCTAACACTATCCAGTAAATGTCAGCCATGGCCATTATTAACAGGACTGCTGTCTTATCATCACCACAATCTCCACTGCTTCAGCCCACACGGATCTCTCCCTCTGAACTATTTTAGCGTTTCTATTCTGCACAACTCAGCTCTTAGCACTTATGTCTACAGGCTTTCTAATTGCTTCCTACCTTGTGTCCTGCTCCCTCATGACAGCTGGATGTTCAACATCATCTAATGATTCATGGAGTCACCTGACTCAGTGTCCCTGTTTTGATCCTGAGGGGATTTTCCCCAAACTTGACACAAATTCAGTAGAAAGTTATGCCAAGCATAACACAAGCCAGATCTCTACATCGTTAAGGCCACGTCTCCGCAGCACAGAGCGGCGTGCTGACCTGGCTGGCGGTCATTGCCGCCGGCCAGGTCACTGCTGCCCGAGGCCTGCGCTAACACACTAGGGTGTGTGCTTCCCCAGGTCTGTTATCGGGCATCGTGCCATCTGAATCTTACCTTGGAGAAATGGGCCCACACAGGGCAACACAGCAATTTGTAAAGATATTTCCGTAGCTGTAGGGGTTGTAATTCTCTTTACCTCTTTTATTTGACCAAGATCCTTTAATCTGAAAGAAAAGGATAGTCAATGACACAGTATCCATCACACCAATGTCACAGTTTGGGCCGATCAGAAGAAGCCTGTAAAGAATGCAACGATCTTTACTCATTTCTTCAGCAGAAGAAACGGAGGTACTTTTCTCAAGGAAAACTGGCATTAACCCCAAACTTGGAAATATCCCCAAACAGCAGGTGAGACCGGGGAGAAACAACATTCTCTGGGGAAAATAGTCTCTTATTTCTACCACATGGTACTTAAAAGGCAGCTCACATAAGCCAGTGGAGATTCCTTGATGCTACATTTAGTGTGTTAAATAGTCATGAAATGAATGGTAGCAGAGAGGAGTAACACACCTCCCCTAATGGCCCATTTTTTTAAAAAAGATTTTTTGATGTGGACTATTTTTTTTTTTTAGTCTTTATTGAATTTGTTACAGCATTGCTTCTGCTTTATATTTTGTTTTTTTTTGGCCACGCGGCACGTGGGATCTTAGCTCCCCGACCAGGGATTGATCACGCACCCCTTGCACTGGAAGGTGAAGCCTTACCTATTGGACCGCCAGGGAAGTCCTTAATTGCGCATTTATGGCCTGAATTCAGCCTCACCACATTGCAGAATAATTCTGCAGGGTATTTCTCGTGTTCTCAGTTAGCATATACACATAGCTGTCTTAACATTCTCGGAACTCATCTATCTCATCAGCACTGGTTTTTCTCAAGTCTCGGAGGCAACCTAATTCTGAGACATTGAATTCATGTACTGATAGAGGCTTCTGTCAGAATCCAAATATTCAGAGCAAAAAGGACCAGGCTCACGAAGAAACATTTTCCAGCATTACGTTTTCTGGTTTTGTATTTCCTCTCCATCTGCATTAAGTACAGGCAGATAATCCTGGATAAAAAGTTAAACTTTGGGTCAGTGCGATTGCCTCCCAAAATGAAATGGAGCCGTTATCTGAGAGAGGCCAGCCTGTGAGGTCTCTCTTCATCGGGGCAGGGTGACAAGTTGCTGATAGAATTATTGCAAAGGAATAGAACAGAATCCCTCCTCGGGCCTTGGAATTGGGGGGTCACTCGGCCGATCTTAGTATCTAAGTGACGTGGTCAGAGAGCAGGACAGTTCGGAGATTCGCAATAGAGAAATTGGAGACTGATGTCGGAAAATGCTTCCCGTGCAGGCTCTTTGCTCCCAGGGGCTCCCATCTGGAAAGGGAGCCCGGGCCCCTCACCTCTTCTTTCTCTATTTCCCACGAAAGAACATGCCCGTGTCCCACCCCACCAGGAACTTACGTCTTCATTTGTGGTCTGGTTGGAGCTGATCAGGTACGTGTGGAAACCCGAGAGCCCCACGATGGACCAGACAGAGAAGAAGCAGACCACGGCCTCCAGCACAGTACCCGGAGTCAAGGAGGTGAACCAGTACGACCGTGACGTTCTTAGGGCCCCAGGGAGCTGGATGACTGAGATTTGGACAGAACCCGCCCCCAGGCCCTCACTCAGGCCCTTGCGTCCACCTAGCCTGGCATCAGTGGTCTTGTAGCCAAAGGAGACCCTCAGGGGCAGGCACGAGGCCACATTCTCCTTCACGGCACAGCGTTTGTGCTCAGTTAAGTGATCGGTGGGCTCCCTGAACAGGTCTCGTTCCTTTCTCATGGCTGACAGTTCCTCTGACTGTCCTTCCCACCCGACCTTGGCCCTTTCCTCATGACTCACTGTGTAGCCAAAGGCGGCGGCAGCAAAACCAGGAAGCACGCTGGCTGGAGCTGGCAGCGGCCCAGGCTTTTGATGAATGGACCCAATACTGAACATCACTTCAATCACAGGCTCTACCGTTGGCTTCTGAAAGCTGGGACTGTAGCACTGACAGGTTTCCCTCTCGACCCAATTTGAGGCTGTGACAGTCATTTGCAGGGCTGACCTCGGGCGGCTGAGACCAGGCGGGGTTTATCTTCCTGGCTTTCTCTCTCCCTGCATGGCCCTTCCACCCCCTGGCTGCCTGCCCCCACTGTGGATGGGCTTCTGACCCGGAGGGGCCATTTCTCGGTGTGGCATCAGGGTGAGCGGTATTTTTTCTTAGGGGACCTTTTCCCAGCCCCTCAGCCCACCCCGACACATAGGGCTGTCCTCAGCTATTGACAGGCAACTAGAAAACCTGGCTCCACACCAGACTGTGAGTGATGGGGAGTCTCGAGTTCCACAAGATGCACTAAAACCAAAGGAGAAAAAGCCTGGCATTCTTCAACAGACGAGATAAATCAGCCAGGAGTGTGGCAATTTGAAAAGACTAGAGAATATTCCTGTCCCACAAATACTTATAAAATTCTATTTACAAGATAAAGATGTTTCTCAGGAAAAAATAATTCATCATAGGTCTGGGAGTTTAAATACCCATCATGCATCCTCCATTGATAAATTACAGGCCAGAGAAAGTAAATACTCATGCTTTCCTAACGCTTCCAGGGATGGAAGCCATAGATCATGCTGTAATACATCACCATTGATTTTTTTTTCAGGACTGGATATCATTTATCTTCAGAGCAGAGAAATGAATGTATCATCCGGTGCAGCACCGTCCTCTGCCACGTCATGATTAACAAAAGCCACTGTCCGGCATGTGGGGCTGCACACAAAACAGGGGGAACGAATGCGCTTCCTGCTTGTTCACTGACTTTCAGCATCGGGGTACACCACTGGGTCTGCTCTTGGAAAAGTGGAAAAATGCTGTATTTTTCTTTCTAAGGTTTAAATTTCTAGAAACTGCAAGGCCTCAGAAAAGCCCCGCCCAGAAATTAAAAGGACATCTCAAGAGGAGGACGCCCAGCTGGCCAAGGTGAAGACAGCGCAGAGCAGCGGGATCTTGCGGATCCAACACAGGGTGCCCCTGGGGGGTGGGAGTGCTGCCCGGTCCTCTCGGAGGAAAGAGGTGAACGGGCTACAGGAGGAGCTGCACCTACCAAGAAAAGGAAGACTAAGGTGGATTCTGGAAAAGGGGATAAGTACGGAGGGGTGGGGAGGAGATGCAGAGAAGCAGGCCCCTCCTCAGGGCTGCCACCAGCCCTTCTTTTCTGCCAGGGTTACCCAGGGGGACAAACGGTTATGGCAGAGGCCTCGCTGCACATGGGGACACAGGGATGGTGGCCCAGGTAGCAAAGAAGATCTCATTCTCAACCGCCTCCTGACAGGTCGGGGCTCACAGACGCCCCCCCTCCCAGCCTCATCTCTCCACCCAAGAGGACACAGATGGGGGAGCAGCCACGTGGGCGCTCTGTCCGCACTGGCTTGAAAGCAGTGGAGCCCAGGGAAAATGATGAGGAAGTAGTGGGAAGCCTGCGTCGGGAGAACCGCGTTGTATAAAGGGGGATGACACTGGCAGTGACTTTGCACAGGCTGGAAGGAAAAGACAAGAGGCAGAAAGGTCAAAGAGGAGGTGACAAATGGAGAGGAAACAAGGGTAGAAAAGAGAGAATGAAGAACAAACCAAAAGATTTATTTACTGAATAATACACGAAGAGCCCAACTTCGGTCTCAGAAATACTTAGATGTCAACGACAGTTTACAATCCAGGCAGAATGATGGTCATGTAACATCCACACGTGTGAACCAGGTAAAAGCTGGCATGTGAAAGTGGAGGAGGTCACGGCATCTAACGTGGCTACGTCTCCCTTTGCAGCTCCTGTTCCTTTTGCGGCTGCTGTTCCCTTTGTGATGCCACTTACATGATTACCTCCAAAAGGAGGCATTGTTACCAGTGGATGTGGAGTTTTAAATGTTTATAGCAACCCCCCAAATTCGCAGTGTTCTATATTAATATCTCATGTGCTTGGTAACATTTTATAAATAACAGAATGCAGTTTCACTGTTAGCTCACAGCTGTGTCCAAATGAGGAATTCAAGGTAGGATGCAAGATGCAGCCCCCTCCGCCTCTCCCCTTACAGCTGCCGCTTCGCCCACAGGACGTCTGAAGGAATAATCATCATCATTCGTAACAATGGCTGGCATCACTGGCTGTGTGTCAGGTCCTGTTCCAAAGGCTTCACGTGTGATGAATTGGGAGATTGGGATTGACATAGATACACTAACATGTATAAAATGGATAACTAGTAAGAACCCGCTGTATAAAAAAATAAAATAAAATTCAAACAAAACAAAACAAGAGCTTCATGTGGATTAATTCACTTAATCCTCAGAGCAACCCAGTGAGAAGTGTGATTCCCACTTAACCGATAGGGAAACCGAGGCAGGAAGCAGTTAAGTAATTTGTTTAAGAAATAGCAGAGCAGGGATTTGAAGCTTGGAAGTCTGGCTCTGCCAGTAGGACAGAAAAGCCATGGGCCGATTCCTTTCTGAATTCTTGCTAAGGGACACGTGGCTCTAGGCTGACCCCAACCTCTGCTGGGGGAGATCAGGACCCTCCTTGTCAGGGTTTCTTGAACCTATCGCACCTTAAGGAGTCCATCACCCTCAAATTCACTCTCAGACAGAGGTACGAATATCTGAACAACACATCTTCTCACTGACCCGATAGCTTGACGTTGAAATTATCTATGCCATAGTAAGTTAAGAAACATAAATTTTTTTTTCATAAATTTCTTTTTAATGTATCAAAACCCACTTACTGATTTTTTTTTTTTTTTAAAAGAGACATGAGTGGAAACAGGCCAACTCCAGTAGGAGCCAATTTAATAAGCAGCTGGATGTTTATTGCATCAGAGATGGGTTCCAAATCACAGCCATTACCACTGCCAGCCTCCATGTCTCCTCCCCAGCCCCCCAAAAAGAAAGGGAGCCCCCTCTGTGGCCAAGAGTATGGCTTTAGATTCCCCGCAGCCGCTAGCTCAAAGTGCTGCACACTGAGGTACTCGCTAGATGACTATGGAATTGAAAAAGACTGAAAAATGCCGGCGGGCAGGCGCCCCTCCCTTGGGTTTCCACGCAATCCCACAAGTGCCTGCTCTGTGCCTTTCTAGGCACCTGGCCCGGCACTCCGGACAGCAGACCGTGGGGGAAGGTAAGCTTCCCACCCTCAGGGTACAGGGGTCTGCCTGCCTGTGGGAAGGTAAGCAAGGGGAGACGACCTTGCAGGGACATGGAAATAGTATTGGGCAGAATGGTGAGGGCACCTCAGTATTTGGAGAATCGTAAAAGGTGAGAGGTAAGGAACCAAAGGTTTTTAACCTTATTGGGTTCCTACGCTTTTCTCAGAAAAAATGCACATAAACACATTTTTTTCCTTATAATTTCAGGAAGCTTAAAAACGCCCCTGATGCCTCTGCATGGATACACATGGACCCCAAGTTAAAATGTCCTGATTTATCCTAATCCCTTCATTTTACAAATAGGTAAAATTTTATGTAAAATGAAGGGTTAAGGCCCAGAGTAGTCAAGCCACTTATAAAAGCTCACATCGCACTTCACGGCAGAACAGAACTGGAACTTGGTCTGCAGACTTCTAGGACAGAAAGAACCCTTCCCAAGGCTCCAAGCTACGGAGTGTCACATGACAGGCCTAACTTTGGAGCCTCAAAGCTCACAACAGCAAGGCTGAGGCTGCCCGTGACATGCAACCTTGTCCATCAGTCCCACGGCCTTAGAGCCACCCCTGGGTGAAGAACTTGTCTCTGTTAATATGTCATCACCCATCTCCCCACATTCCAGCAATCAGGCTGGCGACAGGCTTTTTTGCCAAGTGCCAAATCTAGATTACAGTTTATTTTAAAAATTCTGTATTTCATGTGGGTTTCCTCATCGACCCAAAATCCCCGGATTCCAGAATGGCCAGGGAATGCCAGAGTCCAAGGCTCTGCCTCGGGTGCTTCCGCTCTGAGCACTGGGCGTGTGTGGCCAGGGGGCTGGTCACACCGCACGGTGCTGAGGGGCCTTTCTCTGTGGGCACCAGCCAGGCACCCCTGGGTCCTCCTGCATCTTATTCTGCTTTAGGTCTCTGTCTGGGGTTCTGACATTGAAAATATAAGGAACAGATGTTGTTGGTAATCATCTCTTTCTTTCTTTCTTTCTTTTTTTTCCCCCTAAAAGTTACAGTAAGGTAGGCAATGCTCACTTACAGGAAGAGCTTTGATGGAAGGGCAGATCTCAGTGATAGACCCTTTGTCCTCTAGATTGAGGGTCTAAATCAGCATTTAATCCTTTTAGATATTTAGGTTCAGGAACTTGTCAGTATATTTTCCTCATCATTAGATGACCCTATAATCCTTAGACGGAGATAAGAAACTACAGCTTCTGCCCCTGTCATTAGAGGGCCCACCACTGTGTCTGGGGTGGAGGCTGCTGACTTCCCGATGACTTACATGACAACACACTTTGAAAATCAAGTTTCTGGGACCTTTCAGACTGGATCATGGGACCATCATCCTTCAGTCTCTCAAATCCTTTCTCCTAAATGCTTATGTACTGGGAGATAGAGGTGTGTAGTTGTCCCAAATTAAACCTATGAAGTCACTAGAACTCCAATCAAAATTCCAGCTGGAATTTTGAAAATGGAATTTGACAAAAGGACTCTCAAATTCATCAGGAAGAGGAAATGTATAAGAACAGGTGAGGAATTTTGAAAAACAACATCAGGGAGGTGGGAGCAGGAGAAGACTTTTCTCGTAAACAAAACAAGGTGAGAACAGTCTAAACAGGCCGTGGGCATGTGGGGGTAAAGAAGGCATTTCAAATTAGTGGTGAAGGAATAGACCGGTGGTTCTCAAAGTGTGGCCTGTGGAACCTTAGGGTCCCCAAGATCCTTTCAGGGTATCCTCCAGGTCAGAACTATTTTCCTATCATCACCAAAACATTATTTCCCAGCTTCACTCTCATCCTACCACGTGGTGGCTTCTTCTGGAGGCTGTGTGATGCAAGATGATGTCCTCATTCACTCTTATGCATTCTTGTGTTTTAAAGATTTCTCAAAAAAAAAAAAAAACAAAACAAAACATTTCTCAGTTTTAAACGCAGTATATAGAAATAGATATAATCTACATGAACAGAGGCTCTCTGGGGTCCTCAATAATTTTTGTTTGTTTGTTTGTTTTTGCAGTACGTGGGCCTCTCACTGTTGTGGCCTCTCCCATTGTGGAGCACAGGCCCCAGACGCGCAGGCTCAGCGGCCATGGCTCACGGGCCCAGCCGCTCCGCGGCATGTGGGATCCTCCCAGACTGGGGCACGAACCCACGTCCCCCACATCGGCAGGGGGACTCCCAACCACTGCGCCACCAGGGAAGCCCCTCAATAATTTTTAAGACTGCAAAAGAGTTCTGAGACCAAAAAGTTTGAGAACTGCCAGAATAGATTAGTAAGTGGTATTGGGACACTTCACTCAACATTCGGGAAAAATGAAGTTAGAACGTCAGCTCACAACCCACACACACAATTCTATTACAGATCAATTACTGCGCCAAACTTAAAAAACAACATAGAAGGTATTAGAAGAAAATAAAGGAAATACTGGCATCATCTTGGGGTGAGGATGTACGGAGCCATGTAGGATGAGATTTACAGATTGAATTTGTTAATAAATTACACTTTTTTGTATAAAAAGGTCAAGTTAAAAGGTAAGTGATAGGTTGGGAGAAAAATATTGGAAAAAGATAGTTATAAGATTATTATTAAGACTATATAAAGAACATGTTAATAGGAAAAGAAGAAACAGCCCAATTGAAAAATGGACAAAGAGTTTGAACTGGCACATTGAGGTGAGAAAAAAAAAAGGCTAACAGTCACGAAAATACGTGCAAGCTGAATATTGTCCAGAAAATGGAAATTAAAACCGATTTTTTTCTCCCCATCAAATCGGCAAAAATCACAGCACTGACAACTCCCGTGTGGGTGAAGGTGGGGAGAAATGGAGCATGAATTGGTATAATATCTTTAGCGGACACTATGGTACATTATATTTAAACTACACTTAGCTTTTAACTCAGTGACTCCACATCTAGTTGTCAATCCTAGAGAAATGCTTACACTTGTACACAAAGAGATACATAGAAGAAAGTCCACTACCTCAGTTTCTGGGCAGTAATAAAAGAAGTCTAAATACCCATCACTAGAAGAAGACACTATGGTTCATCTATACTCTGGAATTCTATAAAACAGTTGAAAAGAGGATGATGTACATCTATGTGTTGACATGGAAACGTCTTCAGGAAATATCTAAAAATCAAATTGTAGAACAATCCAAAGAGCATGTATGATCCCTTTAGGTAAAGCAGTCCCCCCAACTGTACATGTGTGTGTGTGTGCATGCACACATGTATGTATTTAAACTCTGAGAGGATCACCTGTAAAGACCCACAAAACCCGACAAGAACTCCTACAGAATGATGACGAGTCAAGAGCAGCGCTTCCTTTTTACCCTGACGTTTCTATTTGAAATTTGTTACCGTGAGAATACGCTCTTGTATCACTTGGGTGATTTTAAAAACCAAAAACCTCCTCTCCCACTCTGTGATCTTCTGAGATCTAATCTATGCTTATTCTTCACAGAACTCCCGCAATCCACCTGGCCGGGGGCAGCGGGGAAGACTCTCGATTCCCTGGGTAGAGGGGCTGGGTTCTAGCTCTGGAAACGTCAGTGCGTCACCGAGCATGAATCGGGGTCACTTAACCTCTCGGTGAGGTCCTGCTGTGAGACCTCGGGCACTTGTCCCACCTGTTTCCCGGGGGCTCCCTGAGCACCAGCAGACACCAGGATGGACAGGCCCTGAGAGCTGGGCTAGTGAAGGCCTGTCCTGCCCCCATGGATTTTCCATCGGCCCCCAGTGTCCCCTTTCTGACAGCACCCAGGCTGACTCCAAGCCTTCTACCAAATTCCACTAAAACAGAACGATGCCCATGAGGCTGGGGGCGCCTGTCGACGGTGCCTTGAAATAAGCGCACACTGGGGGCAAAAAAGGCGTTCTGCCAAAAGCCTCCACCACGCAGAATCGGTGACCGTCCGAGGTACCCATCGTCCTTCTCGTTTTGGGAGAGCTGAACGATGCCATAATTAGAGATGAGTGTAACCCTTTGAAATGGACGTTCATGCTGCTACACTGAAGTGACCGTTAGTGGGCAGGCGTCCCCTCCCCCTGCTGGCCCTGTTCCTGAGGGGCTTCAGCTCCCTGAACCCCAGAAGTCTGCGAGGTGGGCCCGGCCATGTGGCTTCCCTGACTCTGTGTGACCAGTGACATTTCCTAAGAGGCTGGAACACTTCGCTTCAGGCTCCCGGTTTTTTTTCTGCTTCCATATTTCACGCAATAACCACAGAGGACCCTAAAGACAACCCAGGCTGACGTGGAGGTTCCATGTGCGACTCCTAGATTCTGCTTGTACACGTAGCTCAGATCAAGCTCATTTCTCCCCAAACCAATGCTAGCTGTCTCCCTTTTCTGCTGTGCCCCTTTCCCCGGGTCACCTAGGGTTCGGACCCCCCTTCCTCCCCCTCTCCTCCCAGGTCCTATCTGACTGCAGATCTCCCCGCAGATCTGTTCCCTTGTCACCGATTTCAATTTCGGGGTCCTTCCTTTGCAAACATCTCCTCACTACCTCACTCCATCGTGTTCCTTGCTTCAAGGTGAGTATGTTTCAAGGCAAAACAAGAACAAAAAGCAGCTTGATTATGTCGTTCGCCTGCCAAAAATCATGGCTGGTTCCCCGGTGTCCAGGGGGAGGAGGCCGCTCGCTCTTTCACTGGTATTCAGTGCTGTTGGGACCTGCTTCCTGGGGGCGATTGGTCGTGACCTCCAGCCCCAGTCAGGGCTCAGCCATCCTAGCACCCTCCTCCATCCCCACCGTGTGTGTGTGTGTGTGTGTCTGTGTGTGTCTGTGTGTGTGTGTCTGTAAGAGTATCCGGGTGCTGACACCATTAGGACTCCCGGCGCCCACGCTGCTAACCTTGCCGAGTGAAAGAGTGAACACAAGCCTGGCTCCAGCCCTCCAGACGGCCTGCTCTCCCCTACACACCATACACACCCGCCAGGCTTCTCCCCTCCGTGTCCCTGTTAGAACTCCACCTTTCCAGGCCCTGTGCAAATGCCACCTGCCGCCCGTGGAAGCCTCCTGACTTCCCTGCAGGAGATGCAGCCTCCTTTTGGACCCTACTCCTACCTCCAGTGCATGCTATGGCATTTTTATGTCACTTAAGACTTATTCTGCTTGTAGGAACCAGAGTCAGAGCTCAGATCCTGGCATCCACAGATGCTCGTTGAGAAGAGTGAGTCACCCCGTCCTTCATCGCTCCTCTGGCCTCTGGTTGATGTGCTTTGAAGCTCAAGGCTGACGGATCGTTCTAGACTTTGTAACCCTGGCACGTTTTGGGCCCAGGTGGTGGGCATTCAGTATAATGATTTTGAAGGAAGCAGAGGCTGAGTGGACCTCCTTCGTTGGACCTGCCTGGCTGGGTGGACTGAAGACCCAGTGCCACCCTTTTTGGAGAAGATTCTCCTTTTGTCTCTTTCCCCGGGGAAGGCCAGGGGGGCCTTTGAAAGCCCAGGCAGCTACCCCACTTCTCACTGAACCCCAGAAGCCTGCACCCCGCTGCCTGTGCTTCTCTGATGCAGAGATGAAAGGAAAGAAATGGCCACAGTCACGGGGAGCCAGCCCAGGAAACGGGAGGTGAGAGGGGGCAGGAAGAAGAGGATGGAGGATGGGGCTCCGAGGCTGGACGTGCTCTTGCCAAGGGTGACCCTGGTGGTCGAACGTCCTTCCTCTTCCCCACCACAGCCCGGGAAGGGCCTGCTCAGTGCCCACAAGTGAGCCAGAGCCAGTCGTTCTACTCACAGCCACTTACGACGTTTCCCGCCGCCCCCGCCCGCTCCTTCTCACCTGTGTCTCCTTCCCACCTCCTCCCAGAAAGTCAGTAGAAGGGAAGACATCATAAAGATCAGAGCAGAGGGCTTCCCTGGTGGCGCAGTGGTTGAGGGTCCGCCTGCTGATTCAGGGGACACGGGTTCGTGCCCCGGTCTGGGAAGATCCCACATGCCGCAGAGCAGCTGGGCCCATGAGCCACGGCCGCTGAGCCTGCGCGTCCGGAGCCTGTGCTCCGCAACGGGTGAGGCCACAACAGTGAGAGGCCCGCGTACCGCAAAAAAACAAAAAAAAAAGATCAGAGCAGAAACAAAAGAAATAGAAATGAAGAAAACAATGACAAAGATCAATGAAGCTAAAAGCTGGTTCTTTGAGAAGATAAACAAAATTGATAAGCCTTTAGCCAGACTCATCAAGAAAAAAAGGGAGAGGACTCAGATCAATAAAATTAGAAATGAAAAAGAAGTTACAACCGACACCGCAGAAATACAAAAGATCATGAGAGACTACTACAAGCAACTCTATGCCAACGAAATGGACAACCTGAAAGAAATGGACAAATTCTTAGAAAGGTACAACCTTCTAAGACTGAACCAGGAAGACATAGAAAATATGAACAGACCAATCACAAGTAATGAAATTGAAACTGTGATTAAAAATCTTCCAACAAACAGAAGTCCAGGACCAGATGGCTGGTCACAGGCGATTGTATCAAACATTTAGAGAAGAGCTAACACTCAATCCTCCTCAAACTCTTTCATGCTGGAACTAGACACCGTCCCCTGGACACCTGGCTCACTTCCTGAATGAGCTGGTTGATGCCTTTCTCCTATAAAGTCCTGCTGGTTGCATGCGGGCCTGATGAAGAGCTTTTTACTTTAGCAATGTTCCCATCATTCATGGCAGTATTTCTGATAAGGAGTCCTGGCTAATGAGGCATTTTTGTTTCTAATCTCTCTCATTTCATCAACCACACCTTTTTGAGTTGGATATTTTGCAGATTAAATCCACGGTGAGAAACCTTTGCCTGTGCCCCCATTTGTCATCAAAATATTTTTGTATTATTGTCAGGAGATCAGATTGGAGGCTACCGAAGCATTTTAAATATATTTTCTTGCCCGAGAACACTCTGCAGGGGTCACTTGCAAAGGCTGCCCTGGACTTTCCTGGGCTCGGGCAATTCAGCCCGAAAACCTCCTCTTGTTTTAAGAACTTGGTACTTTGCAGATTCTTGCACAGACTGCAGGTCCGGAGCGGACGAGCCGTGGGCAGCGCTGCCATCATCAGAGGACGGCTTCTGCGAGTGTGAAACATCACAGATCAGCCTCATCCGTCATAAATCCACCACCTCAGAAGAGACTCCCAAGCTCTTAGGGCCTCAGCAGCAGAAGGGAGCTTAGAGCTACTGCGTTTAATATTTATCTGATGCTAGAATCTCCTCCCACCCTGACCAGCAGGATGCATCCTCTTTTGGAGTGCCACTGTCCCTGTGACCCGTCCTCCCCAGGCCATAGCATTCCTGAGCAGCCCCCGTGGTAGCGCACCCATCTCGGGAGCTAAAAGCCGCCCCTTAGAAGTTTCCACCCGGCTATCTCCATGGAGCCTCCAAAGCCACACAGGTGTCCAGAGGAAAAGCAGGAGCCAGAAACAGCATCCTGATGGGACCCAACCTCACTTATCACACGTATGTTATCCCTTATAACCAGAACTCCTTTTTTCAAAAATACATCACAACCCAGTAGAAACTAAAACATACTTTTTCTTCTGGAATATGAATTTATGATAAAGCATCAGAACTCAGCACTTCCTAATAGACTCACTCAATAAGAGGGCATCTTCCCCAAAGCATGTATTTAAACAGAAAACACGTGGCCAGAACAGACTGCCTTAGGTCTTCACACCATTGACTGGGGAGAGGCACACACAGAATGTTTCTGTGCTTTGTAATTAAAAACCCAGCACTGGGCTTCCCTGGTGGCGCAGTGGTTGAGAGTCTGCCTGCCGATGCAGGGGACACGGGTTCGTGCCCCGGTCCGGGAAGATCCCACATGCCGCGGAGCGGCTGGGCCCGTGAGCCATGGCCGCTGAGCCGGCGTGTCCGGAACCTGTGCTCCGCAACGGGAGAGGCCACAACAGTGAGAGGCCCGCGTACCGCAAACAACAACAACAACAACAAAAACCCCAGCACTTTGCTTTCCTACGGGTGTGTCTGGCATTCCTGAAATTCTCCACTACTTCCAAAAATAAATAAAGAAGATCGGGGTTGGGAGCGTCGCTCCTCCCTCCCTATGGGCAGCTTTTCTTCTCGTTCCTCCCGCGCCTTGCTCTTGGTTCTGCTTTTCTCCGAGAGAGAAATGGAGTGGTTTTATCAGAGGGTCTCTATGTTGCTGGGCAGCTCCCTGGGATATTCTGGCTTCAGCTTTAGGTCACCTTTTTCCAGGCAGGAGCCCAGCCTGACACTGGATCAGGAGGTGCCACAAAACCAAGTGGGGACCCAGTCAGCAGGAGTAAAGTTAGATAATAACTTCACCTATTAAACTGTGAAGGGCCGGCTAATTCACCAAGGACCTCATGGGGCATTCTGTTAGCATTTTCAACCGGAACTCAGGGCAGGAGATATATGTGTGTGTGTATGTGTGTGTATGTATTCTTCTATATGTATATGTATACACACACATATACACATATATGTGCATACATGTATGTATATATACACATACACACATATACATATATATGTGTGTGTATATTTATGTGTGTGTGTATATATATATATATTTTAAAGCCCATCCATTTTTGTCTCCCATCCCCTCTCTCCTAGATTAACAGAAAGGGCAGAAAGGGAAGAGAGGGAATTCACAGTCAACTCAAGAAGTGACCTGGTGACGTCTAGTGAGCTTCCCGGATGGGTTCAGAGACAGATCCTCTCAAACCCACCTGCACCTGAGTGCCTGATTCCTGGGTACATCCTACCTGAAGGCCTGTGGGGTTGACAGGACAATGGCCTCCCCAAAGATGCCCTAATCCCTAGCAGCTGTGAATACATTATCCACATGGCAAAGGGGAGTCTGTAGATCGAAGGTCATTGGTCTTGAGATGGGGAGATTTTCCCGAACGGTCTGGATGCGGCCACTCTTCAGAAGCAGAGAGGCTTTCTGGCTGAGGGCAGAGAGATAAGCGTTAGAGGCAGGGGGGACTCAGAGCGTGAGAGGGATTTGATCCCCTGTTGCTGGCCTTGAAGAGAAAGGGAGGAGTCAGGGAACGGAGCAAGGAGAGGGGCCCTCAGCCCTACACCCCATGAGTTTAGTCAACTACCTGAATGAGCCGGAAGAGGATTCTCCCCTGAGACTTCAGGTAAGAATCCAGGCTGGCGACACCTTGGTTTCCGCCTGGGACCCGGAGAAGAAATCAGCCGAGCCTACGGGACTTCTGACCTGCAGAACCGGGCGATAATAAATTTATGTGGCTTTAAGCCTCCTTTTTTGTGGCTATTCGTTACAACAGCAACAGGAAGCTAATACAGCCGGCACGTGCCAGAGCAGTGCTGGGGAAGGCCCCGGCCCGGATGTGCCGGGGTGCCCTGCAGCCGTGTCTGGAGGCTGTCAGGGGCCTGCCATGCGCTCAGAGCAGGTTGTGTTGCCACAGCTGCAGCTGCCAAGCTTCTGAATGTGGAGGACACGCCTGGGTGACACCTGTAAAGGGGAAATGCCTGGCTGTTGGCTGAGAGGCTCAGCCCTGGATATGGCGGCACTGTTTGGAAAGGCAGTGGCTGAGATTCTCAGGAGCTTTCAAGAATCGCGCCATAGGAGAAACTACGCGGGCCTCTCACTGTGGCGGCCTCTCCCGTTGCGGAGCACAGGCTCCGGACGCGCAGGCTCAGCGGCCATGGCTCACGGGCCCAGCCGCTCCGCGGCACGTGGGATCTTCCCGGACCGGGGCACGAACCCTCGTCCCCTGCATCGGCAGGCGGACTCTCAACCACTGCGCCACCAGGGAAGCCCAGGAGAAACTCTTTACCTCTACCTGAGAATGATATTTCAAGGGAAGATAAGTTAAAATTTGCTCTGAACCAAATAAGAGCATTCCTCTCCTTCGTCCGCTTTCCACACGAACAGCACAGTTTGCACACCGCTGAAACACACTGTCACTCCTCTCAGCAGCGTCTGTCTACTCCCCTCACTGGGGAGCGCAATGCTATTGATTACACAGACCATAAGCACAGCCAAGCCAGGAGCACGAGCAGACGCGTGCTCTAGAGGACGTTCTGGCAGAGCTGCCTGTGGCATCCATTGCCACACATCGTCCAGCACGGGCCCATGGCCTCAGGAAAGGCACAGGTGCCTGGGACCGGGGAGGGGAGATGGCTAAGCCTGCCACACTCTTGAGGCTTCAGAAAGCATTCCAGCTGGCAGCCCAGTCCTCAGTGCCGGTTCTGAGCTGCATTCATAAAACTTAACAAGACTAGCATGTTTTCACGATGGAACTGATTTCCTGAAAGACTTAGACGAGCCTCTTCTTCAGGGAAGAAAAGACAAGGCTTGGCTGTAAGCTATGCCAAAGCAACATGCCTTGAAAACCGAAGGACACAGAGAAGCGATGATGGTGGAGGATGGTTACCCCGGCAGGGTTGGGGAGGGAAACGAAGGAGGCATTTCCCATGGGACCTGCTTTTAGCAGCCACCGATGCTGAGAATTTCGTTCCCAGCACAACCTTTCCTTCTGGCCAACTTCTAGCTAACTCTAGCTTCTCAGATCATTAACAGAAGACAGGACATACCTGTGAAATGTACTCTCCAAGAGCCTCTGTACATCTTCATCTGTCCCTGTCCCCTCTTTAAGAGATGAGCAGCTGACTACAGAATCTGTAGTAGCCGCCAAAATTCTGTGCTGCCCATGAACACAGAGGGTCTGAGGATCCCCACATGGCGACTGCACCAAGACGGGACCCACCCAGGGGCGTCCGCAAATATTCCGTAGGGACCACCCGCTGATCAAAATGTAGCCAGTTGGAACTCAGCCTGACTTCTCCCCAGACCAACCTGCTGTAACGCAAATCAGTGTGGGTTTCTGGGGGTGGGCAAGAATTCACACTTAGTTTTCTAGTGAAAGAGCACTTCAATTTAAACAAGGCTAAATGAGTCACTTCGACGTTCAAGCGTTCAGAGGCTGTTACTCACACAAGTGAGTGTTCGGGAGTTCTTGGGATACTTTACAGAAGAAAAGGGAACACGATTTATGAAAAGGAAAGCCAAGGCACCAGATGAAGAGGTTACTGAGTAGATGTGGCCAGTCCAATACTTAACACGTTAGCATTGTAAAAAACAACAGCCAGAAAGGATATCTTGCAGGACTGTCCTTAAGAGCATTTAGGAATCCTGCTTGCTGTGAACCTGTGGGAAGGAAAGCAGAATTTAGTATTCAGACATCACCTCCAGAAAACAGCCTTCAGGCTGAAAGCTCTCTCATCTACATAAAAATAATAGGTGTCTAAAGAGCAATTAAATAATTACATTTTGTCATTCTGTAGAACCCAGTGCACTGATCAGAGATTGAGATTCCACCGAAGTTATTCAACTAGAAAGTGGCAGATTCATAAGCTGACCCGACATCTGCAGGATATTTCTTCAATAAAAGCAGATGGATGCCTGCATACTTTCCCGTAAATTATAGTTCTGATTACTCCTTTGTTTTCCTCATTTGAATGGAAAAACAGAATACTGTATGCTATTTTTTCCTCTTCTTTTATGAAACACTGTTTTGCCAAAGTTTGTTAACTTTTGACCCTGGGCATTTTGTAAACTAGGCTATGCATAAAAGATGTCTTTCTCTGCATCCCAGAGTAAACAAACTCACAAAGCTGAAGTTTATGACTGATTCCTTCTGGGTTTGAGACATATTAATACGAACTGTCTGCACAAGAAAACATTTCTTCAGGGGCCTGAGTAAAGATGCATCTGACAAGAAGCGATTTTTATTTTATGTATTGGTGTTTAATGCTTTTTAAAAGAAAAGCCCCCATGGAGGAGCTCTTGGTGGTCCCACCTTGGGGTGGCGAGCCTGGGTCCATGTGTTTTGGGGACATAATCTGGCCCTGGGGCGGCTGTGAGATAAGCGGGGAGGACGGATGCCATGGGACTGGTTCTAGAGCATTCTGTGGCCTTGTCTGCTGGCGAGGCTGCAATGTGGGAGAGAGAGGCAGGGCCCCAGACTCCTCTGTGTAACTGGAGGCCAGGCTGGCTACTGGGAGGCTAAGGTTGGGACTGCTCCAGTTCTTCCTCGAGCTCCCATCCCCTCTGTGCCCACTGGCCACCGCGGGAGCACGAGGATGTGCCGTTCGCTAGGATGCCAACCGGTGGGAGAGCTAACGAGGAAAGGTGTTCTCTTCCATCCCTGCTAGGCCAGGAGGGTGAAGCCAGCACATGGACAGATCTTAGAGCAAACACAATCTTGAGGCAAAAGGAGGGACGAAAAGAAATGATTTCTCTTTCCCTACTGAACCCAAATTGCATCGCCTTCCCAGGCTCTGCTTCCAGATGTCACCTTCCCAGCAATCTCTGTGACCGCGGGGCTTCCTCCCCGGCCACCCCTCGCTGTCCTGTGTCCCCTCTCAGAGCCCACTTCCCGGCAGGGAGGACTCAGGGGACAGTCCCCCCGCTGCTCTCAAACAGCTCTCTGCCTTTGCCAAGGCTTCCAGAATCTTAGGGGGATCACGGAGCCTCGTAAAACCTCTTGCCCTTCCCGAGAGCAAATCGGGGTTCAGGCGGGCTCGTTCAGTGGGGGCTGTAGTGAGGATGCAGAAGCAGGGGAGAGGAAAACCTTTATCTGCTTCTGTCCGAAACAGTCGGGTCACTTGCAGGCAGGTAAGTTCAGAATGCTTTCTTTGTGGAAGACCGGATTACCGGTACCTCAGCATAAACTACAGCAAAAGCTCCATTTTGCCGAAACCAGGGTGAGTAAAACTTTAGAGGAGATGAAAATGCCACTGTGGTGGCAGACGTCGCCGTGTGTGCCTCTGCGTGTGCGTGTGCGTGTGTGCGCGTGTGTTTGTGTTCCCAGAGCTTACGTGCGAGGCTGAGCAAGTGAAAACTGCTTTATATCCGGAATGTAGGGGCAAGGCCAAAAATGAATGTGACTATAGACAGATAGATGGACAGGCATTTTGAAGTCGCTAAAGATGCTATAAGATGTAAAATGTAAGATGTTAAATATACATATATATTTAAGATATAAGATGTTAAAGACTATTTTTCAGTGCCATAAATATGCTGGAATATCAGTACTTCTGTCTTCTCTAGCTGTGTAAGCAATTGCTTCTACTGTCTATTAACACATACATAGGACCCTAGTTACACTTTTGCCGTTTTGAGACTCTGAAAATAGAACAGGTGCCTCGGCAGGGCGCTGCGGCATCCTTCCCAGGTGGTGCGGAAGGGGTCTCTAATCAACGTTAATCCTCTTCTTCCCATCCCACCAAGTTATGGCTCTCAACCATGTATTCCAAATTTGTGTCACGTTCAGATCAAAGGATTTCAGTCAGAAAGAATGGGAACTAGGATTTTAAATGCCTAAGAAAATTTGGGATAGGCCATTCATGTCCAAAATGGACCAATATTTAAAAAGAACTAATGTTAAACTTTCCATACCGTCCGCTTCCCCCAGCCCCCGTACAAACCCCACCAAGAGAGCAGCGGGGAGAATGCGCATGTCTAAGCTCAGCCTTGGCACACTGTGGTTTCAGCACTGCTGCAGGGAAGCAAGTGAGGTGTGTGTCCAGATACTTCCGGAAACACTCCAGAGAGAGGCTCTGTACTCGCTAATGGGTGGGTGTACTTCAGGAATGTGGACAGAGGCCATGCTGGTCTTTAACGTTGCTAATGGAACCGTAATGGAAGTTTAAGGCTCACGTTTATAGGTCAAAGCCAAGTGGCTTCCTTCTCATCACTGCCTATTACAGGAGAGTGAGAGGCCAGGAAATGGAAGAAATTCAAAATTATGACCTTAGGAAGGGTAATGAAAAATGCCATTTGCTTAGGCAAATATATATTAAAGTCATGTATATCCACACTTCATTTTTAATAAAGTCGCTTCCTTCATATGCCAGGGGTAGCTTGCCAATGTTCTGGCAGGTAATTAAACATCTTATCAAACATACATCTTTAACATTTATAGATATGTGTGTAAGAAAGCTCAGTCTTTATCCCCCCCTTTTTTTTTTTTAGGGAGAGTGACTATTCCTGCTTAAGTAGATATCACATTAAAAAAAAAAAAAAAGCTCTGTTGTTCAATGGGTATCATTACAGCACATTATTCTTTGTGAAAACATGGGAGTAATTTCTCCTGGGGATCCATTAGCAGAAGAGAAAGTGAAGTCACGAGGGTGGAATAGGGACCATGTATCAAGGAGAAGGTCTTGTAAGTGAAAGAGTCTGATCCAGGGGTGCCCCTGGCAACTGCTGTGGGAAGGATGGGGATGGGGGGTGGGAGGGAGAGAGGCAGGGTGACAAGGCTGGGAGGGAGGTGAGAAACAAAAGGCAGGCTGGAAGCGAGGAGGGGGCTAGGGAGAAGGGGAAAGAGAAGAAAGAGAGAGCCCGGAATGACCAAAATATTAAATCAAAATTAAATCAGAAAACTAAAGTCAGGCAAATGGTTACATACGTAATCTGATTTCGCCAGCATACTTACGAAGAATGACGTGGGTGATAACGAATGCAAATATAAAGACTGTCAGAAAAGACAGAGATAAAATAAACATATAAAAATATCTGTAGTTTCTTTTCCCCACACAGTTGCCTACCCAGGGACAGTGGTGATCAAATCGTTCTGAAATGAGAGGCAGAAAAAAGAAAATGGAAATCAATTAATAAAATGTCTTTTTACTTGAGGGAGCTCCCCCCCAATACTCTAATAATATAACAAAATGGTATCATTGTATGTACGTACTTCCAAATTCACCACTCAGAGAAATGCTTACCGTTAAGACATTTCAAGAACATAATTATTCTTTCAACAGAGCTTAGCTGTTTTGAAAAAACAAAACGTGTGCATTCTATTCTCATTACAATAGAAAAGCAAAGATTTCCCTCTTTTGTACAAGAAAGCTCTTTGGTTCACAGAACAATCTTCCCTTAAGATGGTACCAACACTCTTGATGGTAATTGCTGGGCTGGGCTGGGCTGGGCTGGGGCTCAGTCTTTCATGGGTGTGTGGTACTGATTGACCATCTTTCATGGTAAGTGGCCAAGACAGAGGCCACTAGGGGCCTGGGACAGGACAGAGGGACAATCCCTTGTTCTCCCATCCCAGTTATAGCCGTTTTCTAAAAAATGTCTCTGCTATTTCAATAGTCGTAGAATTGATAGCATTTTAAAAATGATCTATGATCTACAAATAATGCAATATGCCTGATCTTTTAGTCCACAATTCTCAGCTTCCTTACCTGTAAGACAAGGATACTGTATAGAGTCTTGTGAGGCTAAGTACCGTCTGGGAAAGTATTTTAAAAAAAACAGTATGTGGTGCTTTAAGGTTTCTCAAGAGATGTCACGTACATCAATACATTTGGCCCTGAAACATTCCTATGAGGAAAATGATGCTGCTGCCCTATTTTACAGATGAGCAAACTGAGGCCTAGAAGGGAGACTGCCTGCAGGGGCCATACAGCTCAGAGGCAGTGGAACTAGCATTGAGGCCAGGTCTTTCTCGGGGCTGATTCTGTCTTCTCAATGCACAGGCTGCCTTGAGCACTTGGTAAATGACTGAGCACTGGCTTTGGGCATTTTTATACTGTTATCCCAAACCTGTGTCGTCTCACCTTGGGATTTCACACAAAGTCTGCAGGACATTTGTTCTTCCCCTTGCAAGCAATAGCTAAGTGCTTCTCTACTCTTCAGCTGATCTATTCAGAAGGCCTATCGAGACTGTCGTTCTAACACACCCACTCACAGCAGACTACCTGCCGCAGGTCGGGGAGGAAAATGCCACCCTTTTTCACTTGGGCTCTTTTTTTTTTTTTTTTTTTTCTGTACGCGGGCCTCTTACTGTTGTGTCCTCTCCCGTTGCGGAGCACAGGCCCTGGACGCACAGGCTCAGCGGCCATGACTCACAGGCCCAGCCGCTCCGCGGCATGTGGGATCTTCCCGGACCGGGGCACGAACCCGTGTCCCCTGCATCGGCAGGCGGACTCTCAACCACTGTGCCACCAGGGAAGCCCCCTTCACTTGGGCTCTTATCCAAACTTAGCTTTTACCCAATTTTCACATCTTATCTGTCTACATGTGCTTTGAAAACACACAGAGAGGCCTCTGTGAGGTGTGACTCTGTAAACAAAACATCATAAAGTTATGCAAGGCAGTGTTTCCTTTCTTTCTGGTCACCGATCACACACCACTCATCTCATATTTTATGTCTAGTGCAAGCTTATTTCTTGAAAAGGGCACGAGGACGCCTGGAGACAGTGGTGGCAGAGGAACTGTAAGATCCACCGTTGTCTGCAAATGACATCAACAGGCAGCAGCCAGTCTGAGCAGAGGACAGCCAGAGAGAAATTTCAGAGCTCACCAGCCTGGTGACAACCTGATGGCCTATAAGATGCTGACATTCAAAGGAAAGCAACTCCCATTGGTGTGTCTGTGTGAGTGACACGTTAACATGTGTTACCAACCCCACACAGCTGGAAAAGTTAATCCCTGCGCAAAAACAACCTCATTTCCCCAAGTCACTGATCTACACAGGCTGTATAATGGAGAGGTCTATATGAAACAGGCAAAAATAAAAAAGAAATCAGAATCAGTGGAATTTTCCAAAGACTTTGAGGCTGTCGAGAAACCTCTTTTCTTCTTAACACACGCCTGTGGAAAGTGAGAATGACAAGTGGAGGCTGGGGAAGCCCAGGTTAGGTTGGCACCTCTGGTTCCAGCTGTGAAAGCTGATCTCCAGATGCCAAGCACGTGGCGGACTGAGCCTCCTAATTAAAGTGAGACTCGCCCACCAGCAGAGGAGACATCAGGGCTTGGGAGGCAGAATTAACACTGCGGATCCCCCCCAGGCCAAGTACCAAGGTCTTATGGCTTCCGGTAATCATTTCTATGGGGGCAGGTGGTAGCTGTATTTTTAGCTTAGAAAGTTTACTATTAGCTAAGCTGAGATAACGTGCTTTCCTGAGCTGCTAAGGAATGAAAGCAACAGATGGGGCACATGAGACCCTTGGGCACGGGGTCTGGGGGGGCTTCGGAGAAAACTAGTGCTGTCTCAGAATGGGTGCGAACACCTGGCTCTCTGGCAGCCCTGAGCTGGAAGCAGTTTCCATTGGGAAATTTGTCTTACAGACAACTTTTTCTTGGCTGACGAAATTCCCACTAACAATGTAGGCTTGCGGAGAAACGCTTCCATGTAAGGGTTTTCACGCTCTCCTTTGTGACTGTTGTACACGCCTTGGTAAATGAGCCTGAGAGCTGGGTGCGCATCTCTGTGGAAGAAGGAAGCTCAGAGCCCAGGGCCGCCTCCCGGACCCCGGTACCCTCCTCCCTGACTTCCGGGGTGTCGGGGCGGGAGAGGGGTTGCACCCAGGCTGGGCCTGCGCCTCTTCTCTGCGGACTCTCTCTCTCTCTCACCCAATAATCTCCTCCCCCCCGGGGTTCAAATGCCAACTCTACACTGATGACGCCCAAATGGCCGCCGCCGCCTTCATCCACCTTCTCGAAAATCATCTGATTTATTTTTACTAGCTTTTACCTGCCAGCTCCACTAAGCCTTTAATAAATGTTTGTCAAGGACTGAATAAACCCTCATGCTACCACGAGGACGTCCCGTGAGCAAGCACGTTGCCCAGGGCCGCACGGCTAACGGCAGCCAGGCCAGCCCGGTTCTAGCGGCTTCCAGAACTCTCGCCCACGAAACGCCCCGCCAGCCGGGGTGAGCGTCCCCGTGAGCCCCGCGCTGTATCAAGCGCTGGGACCACGAAGAAGAGAAACAGCGGCGTAACGAACCCTCCACGGCCTCCAGTAATTCCCTGTCTCGTTGGCGACAGCACTATTTTCACAATCCAGAATATTCCTCAGACCCAAAGGATGAGCCTCTAACAGAGGAAAACCGAATTTAGCGAGAAAACCAGTCTGTTCTCTGACGATGCTGGCAGCACACAGCACCCTCCCTGATGGGTCGAGAAGAGAATCGGGGCGAGGGGCGCTCGCCTGGCCCTCACTGGCTCCATTTGGGAGCCGTTGAGGCCGCTGCGAACAGGGAGGCCTGTGTTACTGTTTCCAGGAGGGACAGCAGACAAGCGCCGGGCGCCAGCGGGCACACGGGTGGCTTCCTGGGACTGAGTGAGGCAGTGACTGGCCGGAGGGAGAACACCTGGAGCCGGGCTACAGCTGGCAACGTGGCCACATGCAGCCGCACCATCTGAGATGCTTCAAACAACTGTTACCGGAGGGCAGACTGCGTATGTTCCGTGTGGAAAAACTGGAGGGTGTCCTATGCAACAGGGGGGGCGAGAGGGGTGTGTGTGACGGCGGTTCTTTAAAAAACCGCCTCGGATTTGCTGCTAAATCCCTCAACTCTGAAGTCTGGATTCTGCCAGAAAGGAGTGGTTTCTACACTGCAGCCTCTCTGGAGGGTTCCTGTAATCAAATGAGGAGCCGTTCCCTACACCAGGCTGTTGGGTATCTGTGCTCAGCTGTGCTAAGCGGAGGGACAGAGCCTCGGGGGAAGGGAATAGAACATGGGGGGCGGGGATTGGGGGTGATAACCTAGAAATTTCTCTAAAATAATGAGAGGTCTGAGTTCGCCAGCTGGGGTGCCCTGCCCACACCCCAGTTAGCATCGCGCTGCCCTGGCATGGCTTATGGACTTATTTTCCTCTCCTTCCCCAGGTGAGGCCTTGCGGTGAGAAATCATCTCCAGTCACCTAATAGCCCTGGCACCTAAGTGCCTGGCATGTAGCACACACTCGAAAATATACACTAAGCAAAGGAAAAAATGCCATTAATTGCCTTGGGTAGTTTTCCGAGTGATCCCTGCTCCTGGCTGCCAGGTGGAGAGACTGGAAAATGCTGATGAAAAGATGAGATGTCAGGCATGCCAACTACAGGAAAGGGCAGGGCTCCATGAAATTTGAATATGTGCAGAGAAGGTTGAGGGTTGGAAGATGCGGATAGAGGCTGAAAGAGCTGATGGGACATCTGTTAGTGTGAATCACCTCACGGAGAAGCAGCCTCTGGCCTGTCTTGCTAATGGTGGGAAGCAGAGGTGGTTTTATTGAAAGCTCCATAGGGTGCCATTGGGAGAGCCCGAGGCTTCAGGTGGAATTCAAGTCAGGGGGAATTCCAGGCAACTTCAAAGTCACCAGATCCTAAGCGGGGAAAGAAGGTTCCATTAAGATGGCCAGTGGGAACACTGTTTAGGCGAAGGAGTTATGATCCTATTTTGTTAACGCCAAACTCTAAATACTAATGAAAAGAATATTATCAACGATGATTAACGCTACCATTCACTGAGTGCCTCTTCCATCGTTATCTCATTTATCCTTGACCACGGCCCCATGAGGTAGGTGCTATCCCCACACTTTTCAGACGAGGGTGCCACTGAGCCAGGTGAGGTACCGCAGGTGCTGAGCTGAGGGATTAGGCCACTCCTCTGATTAAAGGAAGAATTTGACTTCCTGGAGAGATGGAGTATGAAAAAGAGGCCTTAAAAATAAGTAGAAATGGAGACGTATTAAAATTGGGCAGGAAGAGAAAAATCCACTGAAATATTAAGGGAAATACTAATGGAAACGTATTTGCAAAAGTTGTGTTTGAAGGTTGCCAGAAAAGGAATAAAAGCATTTGAAAATGTTAAGAATTTGAAATCTCCCAGAAGTCAGGCCCTCAAGAGATAAATAAAATCATATCCTCTGGCCAAGCAATTCTGAGTTTTCCATACAGTGGTCCTGGGCTCTGTGGCCTGCGTCTCCTCTCTGCAAGGGTGTCTCGAGAATCCTGTGAAAACTGCTATGTGAAACTTCTCATTTAAATGTTAATTACATTTAAATTAAGGTAAATGTTTTTAAAGGCATGAAGGGGAAAATTACTTTTTCTTTAAACCTAGGACTTTTTTACCTCCAAAATTAGAAAAATGTTGCCTCATGAGGTCTCTTTTGCCTCTTTAGAATGATGAACGTTGAGATATAGTGGTACGTGTGTTATTACGTGGCCTTTATGGTTCCCACGTAATTGAAAAAGTTATGTAATAGGAACATTTAAATATGAAACTAGCTCAAGTATCAGAGGACCATATTCTTAGACACTAAATAATTCATGCTGTTCTAGATCTTTTGGTAAAATCTAATTATAGCGTTGCCACTGTGTTTAATGATTTCTGGAGAGCAACCTCACCTGCTAACTCCACTCCTTTTCTCACTTTTAACCAAACTTTATTGAGTCCTTGCTATGTGCCAGGCACTGTGCTAAGTATTTCACATGAATTGCATCACTTAATTCTCACGAAACCTTGTGAGGTTGATGTTATTATGCCCATTTTACAGAAGAGGAACGTGCAGACAGAGGAGTTGGCATTGGAGCCCAGGTGTTAACCTGTACTCTTTTTTTTTTAATTAATTAATTTATTTATTTATTTTCGCTGTGTTGGGTCTTCATTTCTGTGCGAGGGCTTTCTCTAGTTGCAGTGAGTGGGGGCCACTCTTCATCGTGGTGCTCGGGCCTCTCACTGTTGCAACCTCTCTTGTTGCAGAGCACAGGCTCCAGACGCGCAGGCTCAGTAGTTGTGGCTCACGGGCCCAGTCGCTCCGCGGCATGTGGGATCTTCCCAGACCAGGGCTCGAACCCGTGTCCCCTGCATTAGCAGGCAGACTCCCAACCACTGCGCCACCAGGGAAGCCCCCTAACCTGTATTCTTAACCACCACCTGTTCCCGCCTCCCGTGCCAGTTCCCTGCTGGTCACTGTGCCAGGTGGGCCCTGAGGACCTGGCCCCTCCCTCCTGGGGAAGCACACTTGGGCACCCGCAGCTCCAGGCACAGCACATCAGCAGGAATGGGAACAAGAGTGGACCATGGCCACACCAGGACTGGCAGTTGTGTCGGTGGCCCCTTGGGCTTCTTCTGGTTCAGGGCATCTACCCTCTGGGGGATGTGGAGAAGACCTAGCTCATGTCTGGGTGCCCACCCTCAATCAAGAAGTAATCTAACCTGTGAAAAGATGGCCTCATTCTCAGCAAAGTAAACATCAGAAGAAGCGAACTTGGGCTTCCCTGGTGGCGCAGCGGTTGAGAGTCCACCTGCCGATGCAGGGGACACGGGTTCGTGCCCCGGTCCAGGAAGATCCCACATGCCGCGGAGCGGCTAGGCCCGTGAGCCATGGCCGCTGGGCCTGCACATCTGGAGCCTGTGCTCCGCAACGGGAGAGGCCACAACAAGTGAGAGGCCCGTGAACCGCAAAAAAAAAAAAAAGAAGCGAACTTCTTATGGAGACATACAGATTGGACAAACCTGCTTGCCAAACACTATTGAGACTGTGTGGCTTGGGGGTTATGTGGGGCAAACGGATGTATCAGGGAAGGTTTCTTATGTCCCCCCCGCCCCAACATATCTTTGCTCCTTTTCTGAAAATGATTTCTATCTGTTTAATTTTATGGTGCAACAAAATCAAGACATCATATTAACTAACTCTGTGGCCTTAAAGTATCAATACGTCTCTTCTACACGGGGACTTAGTTTCTTTACATGTAAAAAGTTGGATTAAATAAGCTCCAGGACACCTTTGAGATGTAAAATTAAATGTAAAGCAACTCTGTGTTTTATTAACACCCGTAGGGATTCTTCTGGTCTTGAGTCCTTGCCAGTGTCCCATAAATTAAGATTCTGCAGCTTCTAGCTCCTTTTGTTAAAAAATCTAAAAATTTTCAATGTAAAACCAATTAGTAAATGTAGAATCGTTGTAACCTTCACACTACAATTTAACATAACCTTGGACCATACCCCCTCCCCCACCCGCATGCTCTCATTTGCCTCTGCCCTGGCTTTGCCACTACCCGGCACAGTGCCGAGTCTCTTTGGGCATCAAATGAGGGGGCTTGACTAACGGCCAACTAAGGTCCCTTCAGCTCCTCAAAAGGGCAACTTAATATATTTGTTTCCTCTAATTTTCTAGGGTTGTTTACCGTTTGCTTTTAACTCCTGTTTCCAATGTTGGGGAAATTCTGTGCTTCTGGGAGGAGAGACAAGCGTGCACGGGAGATGCATTTTGAAGCAACTTATACCATGAGGTAGATATGCTGATTAGAAACAAAGATGAAGCTGTTGAGAAAAGGGGTGGGGGGAAAGGTTTTTACAGGAAGCAAAGAGAAATAGTTGCTATTTCTAAGAAAGTGAGGGAGAAAAGGTTTAGTTTGTGATATAAATAATTTTTGAAAGGAGATATAAGAATGTGAATAGAAATGAGATTATTTTAAAAAGTGAATCAGCCTGTTGTGGTGCAGAAGGAAACCCTACAATTCCCAGGAGGGTCATCAAATGAAGAGTAAATTCTAAGGAGGCAGGAGAATTACCTTCCCTTGTCTCCTCCAGCCCCTCCCAGAGCTCTCTGTCTTTATCAGACTCAGAATTAGAGCCCCAGCACTGAGGTCTTTGAGCTTTCTGAAATTTAGTTGCTGGATTAGGGCTCTGCATCATTATGATAAAATGAGTAATATAAGTTCCAATTTGTACATCCTCAGGAAAACAGTCTTGTACATGGGTGGTCCTCAGTAGTTCTCCAGCTGTAACTTGCTAAGTTGTGAAACTCTAAAACAAGCTCCACTCTAAGCAAGGGCTTGAATGCTAGTGAGTCTGCTTCCGGGGCGGCCACTCCCTGACCCCTCTGGGCCCCTCTCAGCATCAGCTCCACTCCGTCTCTGGGTTTGCAGGGCCAGAAACTATGCCTGCGAGGTCTCCTTAATTCTCCACAGAATAAAACAATTATCTTCTGAATCTGAAAAACAAGCTCATGCTATCAACCAACACCCTGCTTTCTCTAGAATTCTCTAGTCTCCATTCCTCTCTAGAAATTCCAAGCCTTGACATCAGTATCCACACCACCTTACATCACAATGGCTTAAACACCTGTAGGGCTTTCTGGTTTTTAATACCTGTTCACATTCTTTACCTCACGTGCCCCATACCGAACCTCTGCCGTGGGCAGCACAGATTCCCAAGTACAGGAGACACAGAAAGTGAATCTCACACCAAATGCAATGGCCACAGGCCCAGGGCTCCTCCATGCTACGTCTGGGTCTAGAGCTGCTTCTAATGTCTACTCCCTGCTTCTCCCACTTCCCCACACTCTTTGGGCAGGTGTTCTTTCATGGCCAGTTACTATGTTTTTTGAAGCCAGTCAATTTATCCTCAAAGTGAAGGTTTCAGAACTGACTTATGCGTACATTATACAGGTAAAGCTAGCAATTCTAAGGCTCTTCAAAACCTTTTAATTTGACTACAATACACAATAGAAAAATTATATTCCGGATGGGCACGCTTTTCCAAAGTAAGCCTGCTTCTGTGATCTTGCAGCAAAGAATCTACATCATCTAAGGTGCAGAGAGCTGTGTCTATGAGCAGGACACAGCAGCCTAATGGAATGGATGATGCTTCCCTTGAAAAGCAAACTGTGATATGTCCAAAGTAGTTGTCTTAAAAAAATTTATCCAGAATGAGACCTCTTTGCAAAGCTTCTGAGACACTTCATTTTTCTTAAGTTGAAACTGTAGACCCAACTTCATTATGAGTAGTATTAAAATATAAGGCAAGCTCAAGGAAAGAAACAGCTACGCATTGTGCCTTATACAATTACAAGTGTAATTTCTCATCTGGTAATATAATTCTATACGTATTGTGTGTTACAAGATTACGTAGTCAGATGTTGGATGGGAGAGTGAGAGGGGCACACCCTCCCCCTCTAACCCTTCTTCAGTATATGTTCTGACGGTCACCTGGAGGGCTTATTTTTATGAGGGTGACATTCACGTTTACAATGTTCATAATGGTCCTCAGTTTCCCATTTCTAAAAGGTGGGCGTGGCCAGAAGACCCTCAGGCGCCCTCCCTGTCCAGCCCTCCCAGAGTCAGGAGTCCCTGTGGCTCAGGCCAGCTCTCTGTGAACAAGTCCTGGCTGCCCCTTTGTTGGTACAGAACAGAAGCAGAGCTGAACTCATGAGCAGAAGGGGTGTTTGATGCTCAGAAGTCATCTGTAGGGCTTTCCAAAATCCGCACTGCACACTGACTCTGCCCAGACGTTCAGCCCCCTTGGAGTACCTGCTTCTCCAGCTGCCTGGGTGGCATTTTAGGGCATGTGCCCGAGGTTCCACAATCCTGTGTCCCTTCGGCTCAGGGTTCTGTGATCTACTACAAACATCCAGGCTTGGGAGGGTGCCGTTGGGAGTGGATAACCCCAGTCATTCCTCTCGAGCACAAGGGTCAGCTTGTGCACCCTTGGGCTTTTTTTTTTTTTTTTTTGTGGTACGCGGGCCTCTCACTGTTGTGGCCTCTCCCGTTGCGGAGCACAGGCTCCAGATGCGCAGGCTCAGCGGCCATGGCTTACGGGCCCAGCCGCTCCGTGGCATGTGGGATCTTCCCGCACTGGGGCACGAACCCTTGTCCCCTGCATCGGCAGGGGGACTCTCAATCACTGCACCACCAGGGAAGCCCCACCCTTGGGCTTTTATGCTTCTCACCGATGTATTTTCCTCGGGTGAGTTCATGCCATCTTTCCACTGCCTGCTAGACATTTCCACCTAACTTTCCCATAGCCACCGCTCATTCAGCGGGTCATGAGCTGTGTTTATTATGCTCCCTTGTCCTCGCGCCTCACTAACCTGCCTTTTCTTAGTAAATGGCGCCCCCATGCATCTAGTTGCCCAAGGTAGGAAATGCATTCACTTCTGCCTTTGGCTCTCACCTCTCCCATCCAGCCCGTCAACAGGATTGTTCATTGTATTACTCCTGCTATCTCTTCTATGCTTCTGCTCCCTGTCTCTGAAGGCCATTGCAGCAACCCCGTGACCTCTTTCATGAACCACCGTGAAACCTTCCTGGTTTCCTCACGCTGCTGCTAGAGGGACCACCAAAGCAAATAAGACCATGGCAGCCCTTTGCTTGTATTCCCTGCGCAGCTCCTGCAGCCGCAGCCTTGATGTCTGCAGAGCTAATGCATTTCCAAATTGAGCTCCTTGGGTGCTGGAAGGCCCACCTTTCGTTCCCCTTCACCTAGAGCAGTCAGATCTATATCTGTTTTCTATACTGGTTTCCTCACTATATTCTTTTTCTAAAATGGTCTACTGTTTACAACCACCAGAAAAAAAAAATTACGATCGGCTAGTAAATGTTCACTGTAATTGTTCTAAGCAATCCCAAGTTAAGTTTCAAGTATGTGATATTGCTCTGTTGGTGGTGCATTGTTGAAAGTACATTGGATTCTTAAGTTAAAGGCCCTGAAGTCCTCATCCTAAATACCTATTTTGTGATGTAACCTAGGCAGGTTTCTGGGCCCCAGCAGTTGGATATGTCATTAAGGTTTCTTTCTCACTCAAATATTAGGATTGTATGGCTAAATAAAACTTTTCAAGAATGAGGTCCATGGTGTCCACTCCACAAAATTACGAAGTGCTGGCAGGCCTCCGCAGTAGAAACTCTATAAATAATTGATAAGAGCTAGCTCTCTTATAGACCCAGGTTAGACCCGGAGCTAACTGGTGGCCCTACAGAGACTACTAAGTACTACATAAATACTCCCACCACCAGAATCAGGTCAGCAGACTTCTTAGACTCTAGATATAGTGTGTTGTTTTCTTGTTTGTTGCTGTTGTTTGTACAAACCATGCCAGCACTTCACTGAGTTACCACAGTCTAGTCAGCGGATTGCTAATTACTTTTCTAAACACAGGCCCTCAAAAGAACAGGCCAAAGATTCTATCTAATGGTCAGGACTGGCTATGTACTCTGCGGGGCCCACTGCACAAGGAAACTATAGAGCATCATATTCAGAAATTACTCAGAATTTCAAGATGGCAAGAGCAGAGCATTAAATCAGCCTTGGTTCCTACATACCCACTGAGCTGCCCTGTTAACTGTTTACGGCCCGGGAATGTGGTTTTCTGATTTGTGGCAGATTAATGTCTAGAGATTCTATTGGGTTGTCTGAAAGGATTTACAGAGAGCTGCTAAGAGCAAAGTATAGTGAGGAAATTACGATTATCTAAGAGTTAAGCTTAACAGTAGGTCAAAATCCCCGTTCCATATGGAGAGCCTTGGGGCAAGTAGCAAAACCCTCCTGGCTGCCACTTGCTAGAGCTACGGAGCTCCATCCCGGGCAGGGCCGGGAGAGGCTCTCAGGGTTCCACTGGCCTGGGTGAGGTGTGATGGGATGAGGGTGATGGAGGAGGATGTGATGGGGGACATGTGATGGGGGACATCTGAGGCAAAGGCAGCAAACGCTAACACTGCACACCCTCTCATCTACTGTCTTCCACGAATATCAGAAGCTCTGTTTTTTAACCTCTACAGTACTGATTCTTAATATTTTATTTCCCAATGCTTTGAAAATCCAATGAAAATGACAGTCCCTCCCACCCTCATGCACTCACACCCAGCCTTTACATACAGCTTCCTGCAGCCTGTTCTTAGTTGACAACGGTTGACCTATTGGTTTAGTTTGCTGAAACTGAAGTCACCAATTTCAACAACTAATTTTCAAGTTAAGTTGTTCTAAGAAGGCAGAAAGGCAGGTGCCTACCTTTGATTGGCTTGCTAAATGTGCCCTCTCCTCGGGACCCGAAGGTACACACCCCACACCCTAGCCCCACTCGAGGCTGGTACTCTGCTCACCCAGCATAACTGCCAGTCATTGACCACAGGTCGGGAGCTGCTTTACATAGAGGAAGGGCCTATGTTTTATTCAGGGTTTTCCAAGCTAAGGGCTGTGATCAAGTAGTGAGTCATAAAATTAGTTTAGTTGGTCGTGCCCAACATTAAAAAAAAAAAGAATAAAATAGAAAATATCAAGGCATCTCATATACTCAAGTACGGCTGCATGAAACTTTGAGTATCTGTGTAAATTGAGTCCCGATATAAAATGCATTTCTTACTGTGAGTTGCAGGGGGAAAAAATTTGAAAGCTACTGCTTTATTCAAATTGGCAGCTGGTACATGATAGGCCCTCAAATACTTGCTGAGTGAATAAATATATGTATAAATTATATCTGTAATAGGCCTAAATACATTATGAGTCATTTTAAATTGTCGTTTCCATCCTCCCAGAACTGTATCAGGGTTACCAGTTCCTGATCAGACTTAATTTAAAAAATTATAATTTCTCTTGGAGTCTAAAAATTTTCAATTGTACCGCTGGGAGGTCTGAGGGTGTGAGTGGTGAGTTTTGTTCAGACTGGGGGAAGGAAACTTTTTTGTTCCGGTTGAGAACAGTAACCTAGTCCCTGAGAGAAAGGTACCCCGGAAAGATGAAGCAGATACAGGCAGAGGAGTATCCAATTCTCTTTTTCTCCTTCCTCCCTCCCTTCCGTCCTTCCCTCCCTCCTTCAGCAAATGTTAACTGAGCAGCTGCAGGCCAGGGAGGTGCAGGTTGCTGAGAACACTTGGTGAGGAACAGACAGAGCTGCCCTCTTGGAGCTTACACGTCCACCAGGCAGAGGCTTTCATCAAATAACCGGCCAGAGCTGTGAAGGCCGAGCACAGAAAACCCAGGGAGGAGTGTGCTTCCCTAGGAACCAGCCCAGAGCCCTCCGGGAGAGGACTTCACAGAGAAGATGTGCCTTTTTCCAGGAACTGAGAGGAGACCCTCAGGGCTGGAGTCCAGGCAGCAAGGTGTGAGGTACCACAGAGCTGGAGAGGGGCAGGGCACAGATCTGGTAGACCAGGTGAAGGATGTGGGCCTCCTTCCTGTGAGCCATCAGCAGGAAAGCACACTCAAGGAGAGAGGTGGTGTGCTCAGATTCTGTTTGGGATGGTAGCGGGGTCCACTAGGAGACCCCCACCCAGGCAAGGTGAGAGATGACGGTAGCTTGCCATTGGCCATGCTAGTGTAAGGGGAGGGAAATGCACCCACCTAGAAAGAAAAAGTACAGGGCCTGGTGGTGTTTAGGGAAGGATGGGAGGGGAAGAAGCCAAATATGAAACATTTGGTGTTTGCCTTGAGCAACCGATGGACAGCGTTGGCACTCCGCGAGCTGTGGGTCCCGGGGAATGCTGACTTGGGATGTCTCTGGGCTCTCCAAGTGGAGATGCCCGGAGAGCAGATGCATCTGCCAAGTCTGCAGCTCTGAGGAGAGGCCTGAGCTGGAGACATAAACCTGAGAGACAGAGACAGACTTCGGGAAGGCAGAAGGCAGCGAGACCAGAGATGAGCACACTCACTCCCCAGAGACGCGAAGCCAGGAGCCACAGACAAATCAGGGGAGACAGAGCGAGCCAAAGAGGTACACATGCCGCGAGAGCAAGACAGACGGAAACTGACTTTCACGAAGTAGTTGCCTGTGGCTTTCTTGGGTATCGAAGAAGTGTTTTTAAAACAGAGCTGCCGTTGGACAATTACAGGCAGAAATGAGGTGAGCACTTCTTGGTCAGCTAAAAATAAAACCACGGTCAAAGATCACTTTTCTCTGGATTAGGTCCAATTTACCTTTGCATTAGAAGTGGGCATGTGTGCAGTGCGTGGACCTGTGGTTGATTTCATGGCAGCAATCCAGGACTGGCTGAGAAGGTGCCCGGATGCCCCAGAGATCCTGTGGTTGAGACCCTTCCTGTTGGTGAAGGATGCACTTTCCAAAATATAGCACCAGACAGACAGTCTCTTTCTTTTGTTGAAAACAGTTTTTAAATACATAAATGCACAGAATAAGAAAAGATGTGTGTTTTAAAATTTACTTTAAATGCATTGTTTTAAACTATTAGAGTCTTCTAACAAAGCATTTTTCTGAAGTATACATGTAGACGGCTCCTGGTCTTACACGAGAATATCTGCCCCAAGTATCCAGAAAGCCGCCCCAGGGCTGGCCATGCACGTTCTGCTTCCCATGATGGTGATGTGTCTCATTCTACGATTATAACTTAGCCTTCTGACTATGAATTGGCTGCCCAAGTAGTTGGACCAGTCACAGAGTCACTTGCTGAAGATGAACACGTCAGCATCCTGGCTTTGCTGGTTCCGTGCGAGAGCTCAGCTGACAGGGCCTGTCCCAAAGGGTGGCTCTGAACTCGACAGGCCAGCAAGCCAGGACCCAACCCTGCGAAGAGCAGGGCTGCTCTGAGGGGGCTCTGGGGGTAGCCCTGCTTCCCAGGGTGTGAGCCAACCTTGCCTGCCACTCCTCATTTATGTGTGTGAACGCTCCCTCCACCCCTGCCTCCCAAGGCTGTGGGAAGGCTTCCACGGATGTGAACAGAGTCAAGCTCACTGAACCTTCACGGGGGCGGGCAGTTTACTTGATTGTTCTCACTCCAGGTCCAGATTCTTGACTCAGGTAGGATCTATGCAGTTCAGCCGCCTGTGGATAATGATACTTAAGGGAGGTGGGGTCATCCCTTGGGCCTCTATGATGCCAGCGAAGGACTCTGTTGGGAATGTCTGAGGCTCCCTGAGGACTCACCCTACAAAGCCATGGGCAGAAGTTCTACAAATGCACGTTGTGATGTTATCTCTGAGTTTTTCTCTCCAAGGAAATGCTGAAGACTTTCAGCCAGCAAGTCTAGGAGGCTGGACCGGTCCAGCCAGATGCACCTCTGGGGTCCCCTTGCTGTTCCCTGACACCTTGAGGCAAGGCTCTCCTTCCCCCACACTCGGGGAAGCACTCGCCCCGAGCCCAGCCTTTGTCCGTGGACGGTCCCTTGTTATCTGCGGCTTCTCGCGGGATTTGCTTTCTCCTCTCGGCACTGTCTCCACCTCCTCTGTTCTCTGTTCTGAGGCCCCAGGAGAGGGGGAAAGACATTTTCTGTTTAGGGCAGGATTGAAAGTGGACTCCTCGTTAGCAACAGCCCGAAACATTTTTGGCTAAAGACCATTCAACAGCCCACCTCACTCACCACGAAGCTCTCAGTGTTCTTCGTGACGTCAGTTTGTAAACAGCTGGACAGCAGGGAGGAGGGGTCATGCTGGTGGTGGGGAAGGTTCCGGATAGGGGGCTGCCCTGTGGGCACAGCTGGCATTCTGAGCAGCTGCGGGGCAGCCCCGAGCCAGGTGAGGCGCGTCTCCCCCCAGCTCTGTTTCCTCTCAGCCCCGACGGCTCTGACCCAGCACCTTTGCTGCCACTGCCATCTCACTACCTCTCACTTCCTCTCCACGTTCGCCTTTCTTGCTCCCTCCCTTCTGTATTTCTTTTCCTACTATTTTCTAGCACTTCTTTCCTCCCCTTCCCCCCTTTTTTCTTCACTGTCTCTGACCTCAGACACCAGCCAACCACTCACAGCTGGACACACGTGGTACCCAGTTCCTTGAAGCTGACGTCACTGTCTCTGGGTCCTCGTGTTTAAGTTGCTGCAGATCCAGTTCTGGGCCAAGAGCCAGAGGGTTCCGGTGGTTACACTGAGTTATGTACTTTATAGACTCAGGTCATTGTGTCATGACTGACGGAAAATACGTCAACTTGATTTTTCTTTAAAGGCATTAATTTCCTAATATGGGGAAATAGTCATGCGCTCAGGAGACAGAGGGATCGAAAACTCACTCTTCTTTGCCCCAAGTCCACGAATTTAATGAAGCACTTAGTTCCGTGGCTTCTTCCTCTGGAGGATTTCTGGGATCCATCCACGCCGTCTTTCCATCTCCACGGCTACTTCCCTAGTTATAGGGTAGCTGCAGCCCTCCTACCCATCTCCTTGGCCCTGTCTTATCACCACCAGTTCACCCTCTGCAATGCTGACAGAGAGCACTTTCTGAAACACACGGTTGATAAGGCCACTCCACTGTCCCTTGCCCTTGGGATAAGACTGAAGCCCCTCAGCGCGGCTTGGAAGGCGTCTTTCCTCTGGCTGCAGCCCTCTCTGCCTGCACTCTCCACTTTCTCTAGTCCCATGGGTCTGCCCGCCTCCCGCTGCCCTGCGCCTCTGCACAGGTCATCCTCCCATGACCTGTGCATACACTGGTCTCAGATGGGCTGCTCCTTCCTCTGGGTTAGGAACCTCTCCCATATGCTCCCACATGACCCTGTACCACAGGAGTCTGTGACTCTACCTGAGTTCCTCGGTAGGGAAGCTCTGCGGGCAGGGCTGTGCTGTTCACCGTCACCATCGTCTCCCCAGTGCCTGCCTAGCACAGAGCCTGACACACCAGCAACAGTCAGAGGATATTCCTTAAACAGGTGGGCCAATGAAGTGCTGACATGGCCATGTGCATAGCCCTAAAGGATTATTAGCCTAGAGGCTCCCCGCTTCCCTGAGCACAGCATTATAACAGCCCCAGGCACACATGCTGGTGATTTCCTGTCCTACAGCAAATATTCAGCATGATCAAAGATGAAAACAATGCATTTTGGGCTCAATTTATTGGACTGAAAAACAAACCCATAAATCAGTAATAGGCAATGGTTTTTCAGGCACAAACAGCTTGATAGAAAACTGGTTACTTCTATCATATGATAAATGGCAGACCACTCTACTGCGATATTGTTGTGAATTGAATGTGTAAGAGCCTACACTCTGTAACACTATCTTGTTTTTGCTAACTTTCAATGAAAATGTATGTGATACAAACCCCATGTGGGGCTTGGAAACAACCTTGGCTTCAAATTTAAGATAATATTGTCTTATTTTTTGAGGGAAAATTTAAATTTCTTTATACCAAGGGCTCTTATCTTCCCAATATTTCTCAGTAGCATAAACAGCCTGAGGCAAGAACAATGGGAAGAAGTAAATTCTCAGCAATTTTTAAGAAGGGCCCTATTTACCCAAGAACACAGAGCTGGGGAGGAGGCTGGGAAAGGCCAGCGGCACAGTCCTCGTCCTGCCCCTGAGCTTTCTGTTCTCTCCTTTGTAATGAAAGGGTGACACAGATGCTCCCAGAAAACCACCAAGAATCTGTAGCAGGCTGGACACCAGGCTGGCAAGCACCCCGGGTGGGTGGGTGGCCCAGGCCTGACTGCCCAGTGCAGGAAGCTGTGTGTGTGTGTGTGTGTGTGAGAGAGAGAGAGAGAGTGTGTGTGTGTGCGCGCTCTGCACACCTGTGTTTGGGTTAAGAGCGAAAGAGGAAGAAAGAGAGGAAGGAAGAACAAGCCCAGTAAAGTTTTTCTTTTTTTAAAAAAGCAGCTTTTAAAAATGGCATTCTTGAAATAAACGCTACTGCCGATTACTTGGAAAAAATCAACACCAACCCTCTGGTGGGGTGGAGAGATGTTACCTGTCACCTTAAGGAGTCTATTTTCTAACAACTGCAGAGTCTAGACAAGATTTAACCAGACTTCTAACTTAGTTTGTGTGCCATGAACCCTGTTAGCAGTCTCATGAAGCCATGCACCCTTCCACCTTATTAATGTTGAAATCCGTAATAAATGTCATCTTCAAAATAGTTTAAACTAGTTTCAAAGTTGTGACACAGTAGGATACAAGCTTATTTATTCATATGCCAAATAATAAGAGCTACAGTTTATCAACTACTGTGGTTTTGAAATAGCAAATGTAAATGCTCTATTTTCAATGTCTGTAATGTCATATGAAAATGTCTGTGGTTTCCAGTGGTGACGAATGCAACTAATGTGGTTTGTTGCCTGTGTTCATAATTGAACGAAATATTAAATTTCATTTAGAGGTTAGTGAGGTTAAAGATGTCAGAGTTTTCCATCCAAGCTCTTGGACCCCCTGAACCCCATCGATGGTGCCCAGGGCAGGAATCCCTGCACTAAGCAACGCTGAGAAGCAAGGGTCTCAGCGCCTGGTCAGGCCTGTGGTTGGAGGGAGTCAGGCCCAGGGAGTAGGCTGCACTTCGGCAGTAGGGCCACAGTCCTGCTGTGTGTCCTCGTGGCATCTCATTTCTCGCTCTGGGCCTTTTGGGGAACCTGCTCTGTCCAGGCCATGTGGTCAGTGACTTTCCTCAGGTTTGGGGCTCACTGCTTCCACTCAAGTTGCGGTGTCCCATCAGCTTTCGGGCACCAGCTGATCCATTAAACTCTCTCCTGGGATCTTAAAGCCTAACAGGAATGCTAGGGAGGAGAAGGCCTGATCCAAGGTACAGAGAGCCTCTGTTATACAAACACTAGGATGCTCAGGCAGTATAATTTCAGGAGGGGAATATAATCTTCACATGCATCTATGAGAGATTTTTTAAAATTTAAAGTACTTATACATATATCTTGCCGTGTTAACCTGATAATCCTGGGGAATAACTAGCAAGTTGAGCTTACTTATGACTTTGCTTGGGCCCGACCAGGTCGTGCCAGACACTTGCCTTCCCCACCCTCCCTGCAGCTTTTATAAGACTTTAAAGGCTGGTGACCATGTGTGATTCAGCTTCCTGCTCTCTCTGCGTGCTGCACCCCAGCCCGGGCCGGCACAGAGCCTCACTCGTGGCGGACACGAACTGGTGGCTGATGAGCGTTTCTCCCAGGCTGGAGGAGAAATTATTACATTTTCTCATGTGTTTTGGTCTTCCTTGTCCACCTGCTGCTGACTTTCAGGCCCAGCTGGGTTTCGCTCTGCTCTAGGTCTGTGGTTTATGAACTTTCACACAGTGGTTAGGAGGCTGCCTTCTGCTTCCAGCTGCTAGAGTCTTGCTGTGTGACCATGGACAGTTCCTGCCCTCTCTGAATTTGAGTTCCGTAGCACATGGGGGTGATACTCTCTACCTCGACTAATGCCCAGGCTGGTTGTGAGCAGCAAATGAGATAACGTACACAGAACTACCTCCAAAAGTCAGAAGCCATATGCAAATATGTGACGGCATCATAAAATGAAAGTTATTTTAGTATAAAGTGTTTCTATGTATCCATTTCACTTCTTTTATCAAAAAAGATAATAATTACATTTTCATAGGTACTAGGTTCTTATATAAGTGAATCTTCTTCCTTTATTCCAATTTCCATTAGTCCTTTATTTAAAATACTTCTCAACCTTTTAAAAATAAGATAAAATTTAATCTGTTCCAACAAACCGAATTATTTTTATAGCTTTTTAAAAACAATGTCCAAACGTGTATTAAGCTTTCAAAACTAAAGCATACAGGTTATTTTTCACTATTCAAGTTTCCAACCTTTAACGGCTCAGTCCTGCCCAACTCCTACAAATAGTGGGTGGAATTTGGTGAAACATTTATTGTTTAACACCCAACAGAGAACAGCTGGATGGGCTGATACAGACACAAATATCTTGGAAGAAGAAACTCTGGGGCTGGTAAATTATGTTGCATCCTTAGCCCTCCCTAGTTCCCAGATCTGTTGCTGGAGCCCAATTTCAATTCTTGGCAACTCAAGTAAACAACTGATTGTTGGGCATCTTCTCTAAGGCGCCATCTGCTTTAAAAAGATGAATGAGACACACAACTGCTTCTTAGAAAGTAACTGATCTTTGGCCTTCGAGTCTCCCTGCATGTGACAGATTGCTGTATTTCAGCAACTACTCACTACTCCCCTTCTTGAGGGGGCAGTATCCTTCCCTGCCCCACTGACAGGTCCTGGTCACGGTCATGTGCCTTGGTTGGCTCATGGAGTCTAAGCAGATGTGCCGTAAGCAGAGGCTGTAAGAGACACTGCGTATTTTGGCCCCCATCATGTGGTCCAGTGACCGCCCCCCACCGGCCCCAGTGAGGAGAACATGCCTGGCAGTTGCTGTCCCTTCCGCCGGGGTCCCAGAATCAAATCTGAGAAGCCTGAACCTGAGCAATGCCTGGAGCCAAACCCAGAGCTGCCCCAGGAGACCCACAGGCCCATGAGGAAAAGAAAGGCTGTTTGTTCAAAGCCACTGAGATTCTGGAGGGTGTCTGTCATACTGCTTCACTGGCCAAGAGCTAACTAAGACATCTCACCAATTCACTTTACACTGATGTGTGAGATCAGACCATCTCAGGTTCCTGCTCGAGCATGATGCACTAGTGGCTGAGTCTAGTTCCTCTTTCTCGACAGGCACCCGAGGGCTTCAGTGTGACTGCTATTGAATTTTTCCAGCCTTTCCTCCCATTTCTCCTCTTCATGGGAATTGGTCCAAGATGACCCTCCTAAGATCAGACTAGATATCCTGAGCGCTACAACCTGGTCAAACAGTTTTCTTTTTTCTTTCTTTGGCTGGGCCGTGTGGCTTGTGGGAGCTCAGTTCCCTGACCAGGGATTGAAACTGGGCCACGGCAGTGAAAGCCTGGAATCCTAACCACTAGGCCACCAGGGAACTCCCTAAAATATTTCTTTATGATGTTAGTTCACTTTTCATGAGTCGGCAGAAAACTTGTCAAAGGCAGGAAGCCCATCTTAACACTTCTTTGCATTCTACTTGCATATACCAGCCAATGAAGAAATACTTTTGGATGAGTGGAGAACGCCTGCTTTACAGAGTTTTCTACAGATATGGCCTGATTCCTCCTCTTGACTCTCAACACCCCCCGCTGGGCCCTGGCCCAGCCACTCAGCTTGGTGGACTTCACCCGTGTTGTCAGGCCATGTCAATGTCCACCTCAGACACCCAGAGGGACTATGGCCCTAAGGTGAGTTACAAAAGAAGTACTAATACTGATGAACTTCCATTTGTAAAATGATACTTGCAATGCATGGCTTCTAACAGGCTCCAAAGATGGTAGCTTTTTTACTAATATTAATTTTTTAAGGGTGCAAATCACCATAGTAGTGCTCTTCTGCAAGTGGCCACCTCCCATAGGAGGCCTCACTGCTGGCCGCTGCTTTCCACGAGAGATGAGCAATCCCCAACACCCCCAGATGGCTTGACCTCAGTGATGGATCCCAGAGAGGGTCACAGAAAGTCTGTTCCCATGGCTCTCAACCTTGACCATGCATAACCCCCACCTCCTTTTACTTTGCTACAATGCAGACTCCCAGGCCTGGGTACTCCATCTTGAGGAATTTACATCTACTTACATGTACTTACACCTATGACAAACATGTTATGAAGGAAATTCTTCTGAAAGTTGAGAGACTTTGTAGAATTTTATTTTATTTTGGTTATTGCCTCAAATGCACCTCTAGACTTTCTTGATTTTAATTTTTTTGGAAGAAACTCTTAGTGGCAGAACACAGGGGCTCAAATTGTGGGGAGGACATGTTGAGAAAGAGAAAGGACCAGCTTATCTGGCTGAAACAAAAGGGTGTCTCCAGCTACAGCATGAAGAATCCATGGAGGATGAGGGAGGCCAAGAGAAGAGCTGGGGGATGGCCAAGAAGAGGTTACAGAAGAACCAACAGAAGAACTATTGGCTCCCAGGAGACGGGAACCAATAGTGAAATCCAGGAAATGTGAACTGGTAGGAAGAGACAGAAAAAAGAACGTACTGACAACCAGGAAAGGTTTCAATTTGACATAAGAGAAGATGAAAGTCTTCCAGGAAAGAATGACATTTTATGGTCAAATGAGTCAGGAAGGTTACTTGGAATTCTGCCATCTGTCACTTGAGCTAATAACAACGAATCATTGATAACGAGAGACTTAATTAAAACTCCCATCACTTTCTGAAAAGGACTTGAGCTGCTTTTAAGAAAACCGGGAATAAGTTAGTGCCAAAAATACACGCCCCAAAGTCTTTACATTGTTTAGAGGCTGCTACATTTGGCTCTGAGTTTCTTCATATCAATGAATAAAACCTTTTATGAACAGTCTTCCGCACAGACGTGAAATGAATTCCGGCTCTCTCCACAATCTTGCGCAGTGTGAGTTACATGACAATGACAGTAATATGCCTTGAAGTTATCTGTCATTTTGCAAGTTTCATTAAACCCTTGGTGCACTACAATAGATTATCTGTGGAAAGAAAAACCTCCCAGTTTGTTTTCAGCTAAAAGATCCCAGTCTGTGTTTATTCATTTCAAGTCGGAGGTGGAGAGGTCTAAGGCAAACAGAAACTCTCCAGAGAGGTCAGTGAATAGGAGAGGGTGGAAACATGATCAATGTCTTGAATCCAAAAGCATTAATTAGGTTGTTTGATATATTTTTTAGTTACAGGACCTGTTGCTTAAACCAAAAAGGATAAAACTCCAGACACTAAGAAAAAAACTAAAGCAAAGATTAACACAAAGGGGCTGGAAGCCCTCAGGAGCAGAAGAACCCAGCCTGTGCGCCACGACGGAAAGCTTAGGGGCAGCCCTCACATGAACAGTAAACAGTTTCCAAAAATCCAATAATTTTCCCAAAATGGTATTGGTAGTCAAACTGTACATTTTTAATCTTGTCTCCTGCCTCAAATTGCATTAAATTTATACATAAGTTTGTGGAGAGAATGTCTCACTTGAATCTGTTATTTCCACTTTGTTATTTTCTCTCCTTTGGTCTCACCAGAAGTTTATCTTTTTGTTGCTTACTTGCCAAAGAATTAGATCTGGTATCATATTTATCTTTCTGTTTTCTAGGTTACTAATGGTTTTCTTCCTGTTTTTCTGAAGTTTATTTTGCTCTTCTTTTTTCTATCTTCTTGAGATGGCTGCTCTGTTCCTCTAGTTGCTTCTAAATTCGGTTTTGTTTTTTGTACTAGACTTCTGAAAACTTCTAATTTCATTGGCCGTCCACCATCCAAGTAAGCTTCCTGTTTGTGGAGAATCCCAAAATAGGTGGGAGGTAGGCCCCGCCCTCCACCCCTGTTACAGAAGCTGAAAGTGGGGCAGCTACCTCCCCCGGCGCGTCTCGCTGGCTGCTTGGGTGTGGAAATGAAACAGGCCCAGGGGCTCCCACCCCGCAGATCTCTGAATCCAGAGCCCATGGTCCTTGCAGACAGAGTCACAGTTCCGAGCTGATGGTAGCCGCAGAGTCAGAACCCAGGGGTGGTGTCACAAACATCTTGCTGTGGCGCTCGCGCCTCCTGGGACATCCTACTGCAGGAGCCTCCCCCGGCTCTTCCAGGCTGCCGAGCCTGGCTCTGCAGCCTCCTCCTTCCTTTCTATAAGCTACCTGATAGTTTTCCAGATAACTCCTTTTCTGCCTAGGTTAACTCTTTTGTGCGGTTAGAATTTAGAATTCTGACTGGCATGAAGTTTTATTTTGCATTGTTCTTATTGTCATTTTCTAACTGTTCCACAAGTGCAATTTTGAAGTCCCTGCCACCCAAGAGTTGATGAAAAGGTTCTTAAAAAACATTATAATTGGTTAGGTTTGTGTATTTATATTTTTGTGATTGATTTCTAGTTTCATTGTTACGTCATTAGGTGACACAGTCTGTGTAGTATCTGCTTTCAGGAAGTTAGGAATTTCTGTGCAGCTAGTAGGATTAATCTTGCTAGTGTTCCACAATCAGTTCAAAAAGGTAAGTATACTTTGCAGAAACAAAGTTCAGCATATATTTATTAATTATATATTCATTATCTTTTATTTTCTTACTTTTATTTTGTTTACCTGAGCCAACAAAACCAGAGGTATATTATTGTTTCTCACTAGCATTATGTTATACCAAATTATCCGTGTGTTTTCTAACAATTTTTACTTTATGCATTTTGATGCAATGTTATTTGATGCATATATGTTGATGACTGAATTTTTAAATGTACTCTTTACTAACTAAAATTACTCTTTTTTTGATCCATGAAATATGATAAATACAATGCTTTCTGGCCTTGAATTCTCTTTGGTCTGTTCTTAAGAATCATTCTTGGGGACTGTATTTTATTTTGATGCATCTAGATGCTAGCACAGTGCCTGACACATAGGTGCTCATTAAATGTCAGTAAAAAGCAAGGATACTGGAAACTAGGAGGGGCACAGTAAATCCCTCGTTTTTTGGGGTCCCTGGGAGGCTATAAATGCCAGCTTGCTCCATTCCCTTCAAATGATATGCTTCCCTATGTAAAACTAATACCCTTCTCACCATACCCAAATCGTTTAAAAGAAATGCCAGTGTGCTACCCCACACCAGAAGGCAGCTGTGATTCTAAATCTCAGATATTTCAGACCTCTTAATATTGAGTACAACTGTGAAGCAGTAACTGGGCTCAGCAGAGGGTACGCAACAGACAAGACATCTGCAGTCTCAGCTCAGAAACCAATATCTCAGAGGAAGCAGCTGGATGCGGGGGGGGGAGACACTGTGGGCTGGAAGGGAGAGCGTAGTACAGTGCCCAGGAGAGGGAGAGCGAGCTTTTGAAGACGACCGTGAAGCTCTCCCAAAAACAAGAGTAAGTGGGCACTGAGTCCCTGCAGAGGGTGTCTGGAGGTTCTTTGTGCCATCCACATCAGAAATGACAGAAGGGGACAGGTGAAAATGGGGCCAGGGCACCCCCCCCCACCCCCGATGAGGGAGGAGGCTGGTGCTGCCGAGAGCTCTGCAGCGGCTGACACAGCTCGAGGGCTTCGTGCACCACCTTCTCTGTCCTCACAGCACCTCCAGACATGGCATGGTGGAAGCAGAGATGGACCAGGCAGCAGGTCTGGGACCCAGGTGCTGCTGCCTCTGGGCTGGTCCAAGTCAGACAGACTCCCGTAGAGCAGGCTTGCAAACGCTTGCAGTGCTCCTTTTTACTGTTTAGCAAACTTAGTTTAGTTCACAGTGCGTGCATAAATTACTTTCAAGTAAATCGCATTTTATTACAGGTTTCGGTTGTGTTAAAAATACCCAATGCCAGGGAAAGTTGCTGGCTGTCTGGCACTGGGCCAGAGCCCCCCAAAGGACAGACTTCCCTGAAAGGGTCCACCCTGGTTGGGGCGATGTGGAAGGGGCTCAGCTGGGGCTGGAACATACTTAGTGAGTCTGAGAAGACCTCACAAGGGTATGTTTTGCTTTCCAGCTCCTTCTGTTACTCTTCCTTTAATGACCTGAGGGATCCTAAGGGTCTGAGCGAGCAGAGGTGGCTCCTTGGCCCCAGCTGTCAGTTGTGTCAAAATATTTTATAACGTCAAAAATTGCCTGGAAACACAGACCTACTAGAGAATGGACTTGAGGATACGGGGAGGGGGAAGGGTGAGCTGTGACAGGGCGAGAGAGAGGCATGGACATATATACACTACCAAACGTAAGGTAGATAGCTAGTGGGAAGCAGCCGCATAGCACAGGGAGATCAGCTCGGTGCTTTGTGACCGCCTGGAGGGGTGGGATAGGGAGGGTGGGAGGGGGGGAGACGCAGGTGGGAAGAGATATGGGAACATATGTATATGTATAACTGATTCGCTTTGTTATAAAGCTGAAACTAACACACCATTGTAAACCAATTATACTCCAATAAAGATGTAAAAAAAAAAAAATTGCCTGGAAGAACAAACAACCCCCAATGCTCTGTTTCAATGTGCAGAAGCGATCTGATGGCAACACAGAGAGACAATGAGAGAGAAACAGAGATTAAAAAAAAGACAAAGAGACAAAGAGAGAGAGAGGATATATTCATTCCTGCAGCTGCAGATCACCCAAAGCCTCCCAGATTACAGGAAAACAAGGGGACTCCCATCATTCTGTGAAGACAACGTTTGCTCTATGCAGTTCCCCGGGAGCAGCTCGGCAGCTCTCCTGTTACGCACGATAACACCACTGGCGAGCCCTCTGTGAGCCCTCGGTGCGCGCCAGGTCTGGGCTTGCTCGGCACTATCTCACTTCATCCTTAAAAGAAACCTATGAGGCAGTACTAGGATCACCCCATTTTACAGATGTGGAAACCCTGTGGGGGTGGCCAGATAACCTGCCCAGGTTCCAACATTATCCAAGGACAGTACCAGGATTCAGTTCTGGGTCTGTCTGTCCCTATAGCCATGTCCCAACCGCCTGGCTTTGCTAACCTGTTCTATGTTAGTAACAGAGTTTGCTCCCCAAGAAAGCTTTTCCCTTAGTCCTCAACTCCAATTACGCAGCCCCTACCATTCTGCTCTCATTTCAAACTTATTTAACAAAGAAAAATATGCTTCTGAACTGCCTGGGAAGCTGCATTTTCATCTCCCCCCTCCCAGTGCAAAGTGACATTTATTTGTGTGCCTAGGAAGGACCAAGCCAAACCCATTCATTACAAGGGAAGGGAAGCCACATGTGTAGACCCTGGCTTTCAGCACATCACTGTATTCTTTTTTTCCCGTGGCTGCAAAAAGTAGAATTCTTTCAATAAAAGCTTTCTATCTAAAAATAAAATAGTGGCAAACTCTGCAATTATACTTCTCAGTTGGAGACATTTGCTTTCCACTCCCTTTTCCCAAATGCACAAGGTCCAATTCGTTGGTCAGTTAATGGGTCACACCAAAGGCCCAAATGTAGTCTAATGAACTGGAAAACCAAAACTATGTAGGTTTGAGTCATTGTGTCGTTGTTCTCCGAGTGCAGTGAGTAGCTTTATTTTACATCAACTGTATGCTATTTATCTCACCTGTCCTCCACACAGTGGGGCCCTGATCAGGGTTTGCCAACCTCCAGCGCTAGGGCCGTCAAATGATGCTTGGAGGCAGCTGTTGTCAATGCGCTCTTCATCCAGTCTCCTCCTCTGAGCCCACCCCAACCTCCCCGCTTCCTCTCCTTTCCCTTTGCTGTTCTGCATCTCCCCATGCTTGCTTGTGGAGTTCTGGATTAGCATGTGACTTGGATTTGTCAGAAAGGTTGCTCAGGACCTATCAGAAGGGCTCCTGGGTATTACAGACTGATGGCTCTTATTTTCTCAGCTGGTAGTTTCTATAAGAAAGGGTACTATCTTATACAGTTATACTATAGGAGAAGTACACCATTAACTCCATATATAATTCTGGTAAGATGATTTTACATCTAATTCATCTAAGGAACATGTGAACCTATGTTTACCTATGGGTGATGGAGGGGACACATGAGGGAATTAGATGAACTTTCAGAAAGTGTTTTACAGTATGATCTGAAGAGAATTTTAAAATACTGTGAGATAGAGAGGAATGTTTTATCATGATTAGGAATCTAGCCTAGAGACAGAAGACAGAAGATTGAGACCAACTGACAGTCAGGTATCTAGTAATGGGTAAACATTTTTATAAATGATAAAGAGAAGGAGATGCCCCGTAAACTCTTCAGGTTTGTAGGAAACAACTCCCTTCCTATAAATGCCAACTGGAACAAGTCATTAGACCTCCAGGAGAAGACATGCAAAAGATTTTATGTGAACGAAATATATATATATATTCCATCATATAATATTTCATCATATAATATCAAAATTACAACCCAAGAAAGGGTCCTCTGAATCCCTACAGATTATTCCCCTGAAGACATTTAGGCCACGGTGCTGCTCTGGCTTAAAAGTATGCTCGAGAAGGGCATGGGATGGCCACTGGGGCTGAAGTCATCAGGAAGGGTATCACACAAAGGCTGTCATGTGTCCTTGTAGAAACCCTGGTGTGTGTCCTCACATAGAGGACCAGGTATAGGTTTGGTCACCATACCTGTAAAGGGATACAGTAGATCAAGAAATGGGCCAGAGAAAGCCAATCAAAAATGTCAAGGGAGGGCTTCCCTGGTGGCGCAGTGTTTAAGAGTCCGCCTGCCGATGCAGGGGACACGGGTTCGTGCCCCGGTCCGGGAAGATCCCACATGCTGCGGAGCGGCTGGGCCCGTGAGCCATGGCCGCTGAGCCTGCGCGTCTGGAGCCTGTGCTCTGCAACGGGAGAGGCCACAACAGTGAGAGGCCTGCATATCGCAAAAAAAAAAAAAAAAAAAAAAAAAATGTCAAGGGAGCAATAGTAATAACAGAAGAGCAGCTAATGATCACAGAGCATTTGCCCAAAGCCAGGCACTGGTCTAAGTGCTCTGCATGTGTTAACTCATTTACTCTGTTAACCATCCCATGAGGTAGGCACTCCTATTGACACCATTGTAGAGATGAGAAAACCAAGGCATAGAGAGTTGAGGTTGCTTGTCTAAGTCATGAAGCTAGTATTCGTACCCAGGCCACTGGGTACCAGATTCCAGGCTCTTAACCAGTTCTTACTACTTGGGAAAGACAACAAAATTCCATGCTGTTTTGCTACGGAGGCAAAGGCTAAAAGTAATTTTTCCAAGTGAATAAAACCAAAAAAAAAGGCCTGAGAGGGAAAACATGGGCTTTCTACCAAACTGTAGATTATTAAAGTGAGGATAAAGTAAATTTCAGACAAATAAAAGGAAAATGGCTTTGCACAGCAGGAAACATTATATAACTTTTTTTTTTCTGAAGAAGAATTGAGACTACAAATTCTAATAGGCTCGAAAAGGGTTGGAAATTGATAATGTGTTACTAAGGGAAACAAGGTTTGTTCTGAGGCGTTCTATCCTTTCAGGTGTGAGGTTAACAGGATTTCCACGTCTATTCGCCCAGAGAAAATCCCGGGTTATTTCTTTCAGAGGCAGGCTATGGGACTGAAGAACTGGGGGTCTTCCCCCGTGTGGCAAAGCCTCAGTCCACTTCTCACCACCCTTCCTGTCACTTGGGGCTTCCACCAGCTCCTTGCCAAACTCATCTCTGAGAAGCTCCATCCCAGGGGAGAAGATGGTCTGCGGGTGTGGGTAGTAGCGCTCAGTCTGAAGTGACAGGAAGTGCTGCCCAAGTAATTCCAAGGGGTTGGCACCCACATCAGCTGTAAAAATCCTGCGCTGGGGTGGTGGCAGCCTAACAGTAGGGCCAAGTCTTACATTTGAGGCCCTCTGTGCTCCACGCTGTTCCCTCTGCCTGTTTCCTAGCCTGTTACGATCCTAACTGTAGGCCCAGAAGTCTCTCGGCCTCTCCCCTTTTCCTCTCCTTGGGCTTCAGATGCCTCCGGCTACCCAAGCACAGTGCTCCTCTGAGGAGCTGGGAGAGTCTGGCTATGCCTGCAGCCAGCTCCTTGGGCAATGGAGGATCTAGGGGTGAAATGGTTTTATTTCAAGTGTCTGCCGACCGGCAGCTCCAGGGCACAAAGAACGCCCCCTCTGGTCTTGTGTACCCGGGAGGAGAAGGCCTAGGACGTTCTGCTGTCCTCGTGGTGTTGCAGGATGTAAAAAGAAAAAAGATTTGGCAACGCTAGGCTTGGTGAACGGGATCAGGGGCAGGAGGCAATACGGTTGAAATATTAACTATTATCGAGCTGTTTAGTTCTGAAGGATTAAAGAGACACACGTGCTGACTCTCTTTAGCACAGGTCTATTCACAGGAAATCTCTACTCCATCAGCTACAGACATTTTAGCACAAACATTAGAGGTGGGACAGAGGCAATTTCTGGTTCTACTTACCTACGCAGTTATCACAAAGGCTACAATGAGAGGCACGAGGGGGCCGGAAAATCTTGCAGGTGAAACAATATTTAAGTTTCACAGTCTGGCCATTGATGATGACTTCCTTGGTTCTGGGAGGTGGGCGGTACCCCCCTGAACTGGTGCCGTTTGCGATATCTGTGGAGAAAAGAAGACAAGAGCACAGGGCCTTAACATAGCACTTAAGCTCTGCAGGCTCCCGCACCTAGTAGGCCTGGAATCTGCATTTCCAAGTGCAGGGCCCACAGCCAGCGCCTTGCTGGGAGGCACCTGACCCCTAGACACACAAATGCGGTAGGACACCGAAGGCTGGCCGTCCCGCAACCTTCGTGCTCCTCGAGGGCTTGGGGCTGCGCTGACAATTCCACACACGCTGCAGTGGCCACGTGACTGAGTTCTGCCCAATGGGGTGCAAGTACACGTGGCCCCGCCCAGCCGGTGGGAGCCTCCCCTGAACCCCACCCACTGTCTCCCCCCTTCCGCAGGCCACCCTGGAGACATACACTGTGGCCCCCTGAATGACTAGCACACATGCACGGAGATCCTACACCAGCTAGCGCTGTCCTAATTAATACAGTGGGTGATATTCACATCAGGAACATTTCGCTTCTCCGACGCCGGCTCAAGAATCTCCCCACTTTGCACCTTGGCCTCTTCAAAAATACCAGATAGTGGGTTGGGGGGTGGGGTATACAGATTTAAATAAATCATTCCATGTCTATTTAAAAAAACAATTTCTATATTTTATTGTCTGAACAGCATTTTTCTTTTTTAGAACCAGTTTTTTTAAATGTTGAAGAAAATACAAATATGTATTTTTTTTTGTTCAAGTTTCATTTTATCTTATAACCTGGCTCTCATCCCTGAGTTCACATTAGAATCACCCAGGGAGCTTTTCAAACTCCCCTAGTGCAGGGACCCTGCCCCAGACCCGATAAATCAGAATCGCCCAGGGTGATTCTAATGTGCTGTAGGGTTGAGGACCCCTGCTCTACAGGAAGATAAAACATTTTCTTCCCATCTAGACCCCTCACAGCCACAAAGAATTGAGGTCACAAGCTGCGCCACAGGAACAGAAGGCCACGGGTAAATGGGGAACAGCAAGAATATCTGTGAGGGCTTCAGCTGGGACTCTGCGGCTGATAAACACAGGTGCAGCAGAGCCTGGCGGCTGGAGGAACTCTTGGGAAACTTCATGGTGTTCTTTTAAAACAGCGCTGGTAACATTGAATTCGTTTCAATTCATACACTATCAGATGGCAACAGCTGCAACATACTCTCGGTAAATTTCCAAAGTGATAGGAATGAGTCCCATCCTCCACTCAGCTCTCCCCACCCCCTCCCAGCCACGGACTCAACCTGGGCGAGAATTACATGGAGAGCTTTCAAAACTACAGATGCTACTGTCCTGCTCTCAGATATTCTGATTTCATTGGTGGGGTGCAGCCCGGCATCAGAGGTTTTAAAAGCTCCCCAGGTATGGGAATCAGGGCCTTGTCACTGCGGTCCAGGCAGCACCCGAGAGCTTGTCAGAGAAGCACATTCTCTCTCAGTCCCGCCCCAGGGCTCCCGAATCGGAATCTGCATCTACTGAGACCACCAGCCCCCTCCACTCCAGGGGGTGTCGTGCACCTTAAGGTTTGAGAACCCTGCTCCCGGATGCCCGTAAGCGCTGCCCATGCACACGTCACACGCACCTCTTCCTCTCACGTTCCTCTTTGTTGTGTGCCCAGATACACTCACACGTATGACAGAGAGCTAAACTTAGAGAACACAGCAACTTGGAGAAACTCTGCACACAGGAAGGGGCCGCTTCACAAATCCCAGCCAGCCGCCCAAGCATTTCCACGTGGAGAACCCGGTGATCAGGGACAGCCGATGGAATCTGCAGAGCTGCAGCCTCTGTCCCCCCAGGGCTGCGCTCACTCACAGAATTCACAGCTCACAAGGCATGATTTCAGGAGGTGCCCCCTTTACCCCAATGTTCTTTTTTTTTTTTTTGCGGTATGCGGGCCTCTCACTGTTGTGGCCTCTCCCGTTGCGGAGCACAGGCTCCGGACGCGCAGGCTCAGCGGCCATGGCTCACGGGCCCAGCCGCTCCGCGGCACGTGGGATCCTCCCGGACCGGGGCACGAACCCGCGTCCCCTGCATCGGCAGGCGGACTCTCAATCACTGCGCCACCAGGGAAGCCCCTCAATGTTCTTAAAGAGGCTCTCTGAGGCCTGAAATCTGCCCATAGCCCCTTAGCCTAAGGCTTTGATATGTGTGAAGATACCAACCCCATTGGTAGGGCAAACATTTTGAGTGGTTCCAAGCCATTTACTCTTCATGGAAAATTAAAGTTCCACAAGGAGGTTGTAGAAGGAGAGGTCAGAGTTCAGGAACACCTGAGGGAGAGAAGGCAGTACGGAGCGGGGACACGGAGAGTAACGAGCAGCCCTTCTGCTCTGCATCCCCACTGAGGACAGTCATTCCACCTGAGTAATTAAACAGCTGTGGCACCATCCCAAGGACTCTGGGCGGCCTTGCCAAGCAGGACACCCTCTCTTGGCATGTCCCCCACCTGCCGGGCACCCCAAGGCTGCCCTATTAAACAGTGCTAAGTTCAGCAGGCATCTGGAGAGGGGCCAGCTTCCGCACATACACTGGAAAGAGGGCAGCCTCTCAACTGATTCTGTGATAAGAAAACAAAGAGACGGAGTGGCTGCGCACTTCCTGAAGCAGCAGGGTAAAAATAACTGGCTTTGAACACATCAGAGATAAGGTCGCAGCTCTTCCAGTGCCAACTGGATGCCGCCGGGGCCTAAATTAATTATGACTCGGTGCCTCGCTAGCCTTATGTCAGCTGTGACACCCACTGTATCTATTTAGCTCTTGAAAACATGCGTAGGAAAACTAGAAAGTCAGATAGAGGTTTAAAAAGAACAATAACCCAATCAATAATAGTTGTGTTACTTTAACCAGAAAAGTTTAAAAAATGGCTTGTCAAGAAAAATATTTTAAGAAGCAGGAATGACAAACTTATCCACTAGAGCGACTCCTAAAAAAAGCCTAGTTCTGAGTAATGATGACTTTAAAAAGTATTTACCCGCACTCCTTAAGACCAACTCTAGTGATCTTATAGTTCTAAAGTACATTTTTGAAAGATGAAATCATTGATAAAAATTTGAGCTGAAGCTGGAATTCAACAGACATGGTACCCCGAAGCTTAAGAATTAAACCCAAACCAAAAACTTTTTGACTAAATATTTGGAGAGCTCTTTATGTAAAAGAATGGAAGAATCAGAGGACCTGGAATCAGGGCCCACTTAGGCCCTGAAGGGACTGAAGGACCACAGAACTAAGGGAAAAAAAAAATCAACCGATATTTATGCATTATTTGCTTTATGCAAAATACTGCACCGGAGGCGGTGGAGGACCCAGAAATGAACAGAGATGTCGCGTGGGGAGTGGTCAGCAAGGGGTCCTGCCGGGCTGTTTGATGAGCCCTGGGTCCCCTGACACCCCTGGTCTGCTCTCCTTCTGGCCTTCAGAGCCTGCTTCCTAAGTGCAAGTCTGGCGAAGGAGAAACCCTGGCCTCTGGTGGGGTGCCCCAGGTCGTCCGTGTGCCCGGCCGCGCAATCTTACCCGGCCTGAGCCCGAGGCAGTGGCCTCCTTGCGGCCCCGGCATCGCTGTTCACGCTTCCAGGCATCTCTTCTCCGCTCGCCTCCCTGCCCTCCAGATACTCAACCTAGAAGGTCCGGTTCAAGCTTCTCCTGTGGAAATGCCTTGAAAGCTGTGTCACTTCCTTCCTCTCTTGGGCTCTCGCTGCACCTAGCTCGTGCATGTATCTAGTCAATAGATCTGTGCTGGGCTCGTAGGTGCCAGCCCTGTGCTGGCAGCTGCGGATGCAACAGGAACTAAACAGACTTGTCCTCTGCTGGTGGGGTTCACAGGTCCGAGGGACAACCTGGGTCCTCTGCCGGCGTGGTGCCCACGAGGATTTAGCTCCGTGTCTTCCCCCAGACGCCGCGGCGCCAGGGCAGGGACCACGCCCTAGTGCTTTCATGTTTCCCCTGTCCTGCAGAGGGCCTACACACAGTAGGTCCCCAGGAACTGCTTGCTGAATGGAAGGCCAGTTCTGGCAGGTAGGGAGGAATGATGCTGGGAGGCGCAGGACCGGTGTCCCTGCTTCTCCACGCCCACCGGAGGCCAGTTCTAGCAGGTAGGGAGGAGTGATGCTGGGAAGCGCAGGACTGGTGTCCCTGCTTCTCCACGCCCACCGGTCAGAGTCACACAGCCCGGTGACTCGCCCTTCCCCAGGAACACCTCTCGCAAGGTCCTTCTGAAGCTCCTCTTTACGTGTCCTCTTTACAGCCTTTGCTGCTCCAAAGACCCATCTCGCAAAGCTAGTCAGTGCCACCTGGGAGGGCCAGGCAATATGGGTAGCTGCCTACCTCAAGGTACCCCCAAACTGTCGCTTCTTTCATAAAATATGTTCAACAGTCGCCCCAGATCAAAGGCTTTCTGGAATGCCCACATCCAGGGCAGATGGGAACAATGGAGCCTTGAAACCCAAGGCTTCACACCCACACCTGAGGACAAAAGAAATGCCTCTTCGACATTCAGACTGGCACCAGTGGCCGGTCGTGAAAGGCTTCTCATCCCCGAGGGTGACAAGCGCCCGTGGCCTGCGTCCCGGGGCCCAGAAGGTGGTGTTCCCATCCTAATCCTCAATTACTCTGTGGTTTGGGTTCTGGCTTTTGTTGTTGGCAACAATGGTGTCTCTGCTTCTTAGGGCTGCCCTTTGTGGTTTCAAATACAGCTGCTGAAAAAGAATAATCAGAGTCTGCAATAGCTAATGGATGAAGAACACTAGAACTGGGGGAGGAAAACCTCTTAACAGTTCTGCAAGCTTACATGAGTCAGTATTTTTCAAGGACATTTTTATACACTAACGTTTTGAAAGAAAACTTAAAAGGTTGAAGTGACCTTCTTCTTCACAAAGTCTCTCCACCTCGCCCCCTCCAAATTGCTGCAGAGTTGTTAGCACAGGGGCAGAAACAGTCACAGAATCTCCGTCCAGTATTAACCTCACAGTCAGCCTACGGGCAAAGAATTAGGAGAGCTGGGGAGAGGGGAAGGGCAGCTGTTCCGTGCAAGTTCAGGGACACAAAACTGCCCGCTCACTAAGTTTTTCACTCAAAGAGAAATCCTGGGCTTGTCAGAGTCTCAGGTAAGTTGTTCGTTAATGTATGCACATTTCAGAGCCACTCTCCAACACACAAGTCACCTTTTCTTGGGAGGAATCACAGAGTGCTAACATTCTGAGAGACTCATTTGTCCGCCCCTGATTTAATCCTGCCCCAAATTCAGGGACAAAATTGATGAACTTTAACAACTGCTGAAATTCACCATATAAAGTAATGGAACTCTGCTTTTTTCAAAGGCAAAGGGAAAAAAAAATCCCAATTTACAAAAGATGTAGATTAAGATCTTTTCCTTTATCAGAAGGATGCAGAACAGTGTCATTCCCTGGTGCACTGGTGTTTCACAGACCATTCACCAGCTGACGGCACACCTGCCAGAACGGGAGGAAACTCTACTAATAGGCATTTAGCCGGAATGAAGATAAAGCATCTCTGCATTAGGATAGAAGTCACAGGGAAAGTGTGATTTGCTTTATACCCAAGCCTTCATGACTATATGGATTGCATGTGCTGGAGGACAGCTGTTGGATCCAACGAATCTGAAATTTTCATAAGGTTCATTTCATTGATGCTCTGAGGCATCTGGGACACAAACTACCCAACCTTGGAACGGTTGATCTATTGCAAAGGAAGATGGTTATTTTTATGAGCCATTTAAGACAATCTCTTAGCTTACAGTTCGTAAACTTCCAAGTTTATAGGAAAATATTAACAATGACTAAATGTCAGACAAGTCAACTTCTATTATTTTAAGTGTTTGCGGGAAAAGGTACAGCAAATTCTGGTCTACAGATATGGGTTATTTCCACTCAAGACAGTAAAAATGTGAGTATTTTCTCACGAATATATTGGGTGGCAGTAGCTTTGCCTCCACAAATGCTTACATACAAAAATGCAGATGAGGGCTCATGGAGGGGGGGACAGTCCCCTCCAGTTAAAAGCTTTGCCCAGTCACTTTGTCTTCAGTGCTTATCTTCAAGGACTGAAGCTGACGCCTCAGGTGAGGCTCAGGCAGGCAGAGTTTCAAGCCTGAGCCACGAGGTGGGTAGACAGGGGGTCTCCTCTGCTTAGGGGAGCTCATCCCAAGGTGGAGCAGAGAGCATCTGCAAGGCCACAGCAAGGGAAGCTGACGTGGGGGGAGCCACAGGCGAGGGCAGGCCGTACGTTGCTGGGACGAGTCCTACGAGGACTGGACAACAGACCACATTCAAGGCCCAGGTACTATTCCAAATCGTTCGTTCACTCTCTCAACACCTATGAGAGTTGGAGGCACCCTGGTGGGCAACACAGACCTTCGAGGAGACCTGGCCCCTGCCTTCAACGATTTACAGTCAAGTGGCGGAGACAGACACGAGTGAAATAATCGCACAACTACGTCATCATGACGCACAGTGTTGTTGCGAGTCAGAGAGCAGGGGAGGCTGCCTCTTCTGAAGCTGAAGGACGACTGAGTAGGGCTTCCCTAGGCAACGTGCGTGGGAGCTCCTGCTTGTGTGTGTGTGAGTGTGCACGCACGCCGGGAGTGGGAAGCAGGGCATCTCAGGCAGAGGGAGCAACTTGTGTACTGCTCTCGGGACGACAGGCAGCTGGCACATCCAGGACCGACGGGAGGCCAGTGTGACCAGGATACAGAGTGAACGGGAGACAGGCAGGGAGGAGGAGGGCAGGGGCTAGAGCGCTCAGAGCCCTGGAGTCAGGTTTGGGATGTTGGCCTTCAGTCTAAGTGCAAAAGGAAGCTTGATCATTAGTTTCATGTCAACTTGGCTAAGCTCTGTGCCCAGATGTTAGTCAAACACCAGTCTAGCTGTCGCTTCGAAGGTATGTTTAGGTGAGATTAGCATTGAAATCAGCAGGCTTTGAGTAAAGCAGATGACCCTCCTTAACATGGGAGGGCCTCAGGCAATCTGTTGCACGCCTTAAAACAAAGACTGAGGTTCCCTGAAGTAGAAGAAATTCTCCTCCAGACTGCAATCTAAGAAACTCCGCCTGGGTGTCCAGCCTGCTGCCCTGAGTAACTGGGACTCAAGACTGCAACATCAACTCTTGCCTGACTTTCCAGCTTACCCAACAAATTTCAAACTTGCCAGCCCCACCAGTGCATGAGCCAGCTCCTTAAAAATAAGGATCTTTTTTTTTTTTGCGGTACGCAGCCCTCTCACTCTTGTGGCCTCTCCCGTTGCGGAGCACAGGCTCCGGACGCGCAGGCTCAGCGGCCATAGCTCACGGGCCCAGCCGCTCCGCGGCATGTGGGATCTTCCCGGACCGGGGCACGAACCCGTGTCCCCTGCATCGGCAGGCAGACTCTCAACCACTGCGCCACCAGGGAAGCCCAAAACAAATCATTTTTAATAATAGATCTTAAACTTGGCTGATGATCAAGATCACCCAGGGCAGTGATTCTCAACCTATTTGTGCTGTGGTTCCAGGTGGCACAGAGAGAAAAATACCATGACAGACAATAGCTACGTTCTGGAGTGGAAGCCAAGTTCAGGTAAGAAAGGACAATTAAATTAAGTTTCATTAAAGGGGAGATTTCATCCTCCTTTGTGTGTTCTCCTACAGTTAAGGAGATGGCTACGAGGATGAATTTTAACTGTGACTACGGAGTGGTAAACATCAACCTTCATACTGTTGCAAAAATAATTCCATGACTATAAATCCAATATTCTTCAAAATAATTCTGGGGACTTCCCTGGTGGTCCAGTGGTTAAGACTCCATGCTTCCAACGCAGGGGGCACAGGTTTGATCCCTGGTCAGGAAATTAAGATCCCACGTGCCATGTGGTGCAGACAAAACAAACAAAAATAAATAAAATAATTCTGCAAGCCTACATTCCAGAAAAAAGGAACATCGAATGGCACTGATGAAGAGAGTGATGTTTTTTTGATCCAGTGGAGAAAATAGGCCTCAGTTTCTCCACATTTAAACTATGATAATTTACCTGTAGTTCAAGGGCATTGTAGTTCATGGAAACACCTTGAACTGTCAAATGCTATGATGTTGATAATTATCAAAATTTCTTTTTGGGAGGCCTGTCCAGATCCTATAGGGCAAAATCTATCTATCTATCTATCTATCTATCTATCTATCTATCTATCATCTATCTGCATATATATATATATTATTCATTAATGCAATTAAAGGCAGAAGAAAAAGACAGTGCTTAGTAGCTATGACCTTTTTAGTTTAACTGAGTTAATCCGAAACATGCTCAAAGAAAAATGAAAATTAATGACTACCTTATTTTTTGCCACAATGTTTTTTTTCCACATGAATGCCAAAGCCTTGTCCTTAAACATCAACAAAATAAAGGTGGCTTTGTCCTTGCAAAGTTTTAATTTCCCTCAAATTTGGTCCGAGTTCTCTGAACACACACACACAAAACTGCTGTGCTGCATAAATGAAAATCAATTCTTCTACTGAAGGCCAGAGCGAGAAACATTTGTGTGTGTTTCTGCTCCACGGGGCACAGTTCCTGCAGTGTCAGAAGCTACTGCATATTGTACAAGGATAGAGATCAATTTGGGTTGTCAGTGTTTGCAACATTGTAAGACAAGGAGACGAGAACAAAGGTAAAAACGGGGCACTAGAAATCATGCGAGGGCAGGGCGGCGCTTCACCATCATCACCAGGAAAATCTGATGGGCTTTTATTGAAATGTGAGTGGCATTAATACGAGGGCAGTAGCTGGGCCCTGAATGCAAGGACTGGCTTATAGCTCATTCTGTGTAAGATGTTATAAGATTTTATCTTTAGCACTGAGGAAAAGAAAATTAAGGATGCCAGTATAGAACAAGTGGATACTATTTATAAATACACTATAATGAAAAAAAATGCCCATCTATTATGATCCTATACTTTTCTCTCTTTAGTCAACACAGACTGGTTAAAATGAATGAGAATCTTGAGTAAGTTGGCTATTATAAATCTATCTGTCTATAAATTTCAGAAGTTTTAAAATATATATTGGCAGTAACCATTTCGAAACTATAAGGGGGTAAAATCCCATTTACAACAGAAAAAATAATCACAAAATTCTAGGAATTAACAAAAAAAAGGTAGGTAGGTCTCATATGAAGACAACTATAAAACAATATAGAGAATTTAAGGGGATTTTGAAAAACATGGAGAGACATTCTCTATCCTAGAGCGGAAGATCCTGTATTTTAAACACATCAGTTCTTCCTAGATGACTTTATGTATCTATTACACTGCTAATCAAAGTCCCAATATGATTTGGGGAAATTTTGACAACGTGGAAAAAAATGATTCTACGCTTCATCTGGAAGAATACACAGGTGACAATATTTGCAAAAGTAAAATAATGAGGGGAAATAATTGTCCTGGGGTGGGGGGGAAATGAAACATTGAAACAAAATAGAACAATCCCAAATAAATGCAAATTCTATGATTCCGTATTTGATAAATATGGAATTTCAAATCAGTAGGGGAAGCTTGGATTATCCAATAAATGGAATTAGGATAAACAGTTAATCTTTTAGGGGGAAAAAATCTAAAGTTCGAGCCATACCTCAAATCTTATACCAAAGATTTAAATGTAAAAAATAAAAAGGTACAAGAACTAGAAAAATATATATAAACTTAAGATTTGGGGGTTGAGGAAGACTTTTCTAAATATATGACAAGGCAGCATACATAAAGAAAAGATGGATAGTTCTGAATAGGTAAAATTTTTAAACTGTATGTCAAAAAATTCCATAAAATGCAAACAATAAAGTAGAAACATATTTGTGTCATATATAACAAAGGGTAATATCTTTAAAGAGCTCTTACAAATGATTAGGAAAAAGACATACTGCAATAAGAAAATGGGCAAAAAAGATGAACAGGCAACACACACATAGAAGGAAATATGTCAGTAAATATATTTAAGAAGTTTGTGATTTGCTCCCCCCAGTTTCAAACAAATGAAGTCAAAGGTTAGTTTTAAATGATAACATTTAGCATTGGTGAGAGTAGGGAGAATAGGCATCTCATGTACTTTTGGTGAGAATATAAATTAATACAACCTTTTGAGGAACAATTTGGCTATATATCTCAAAACCTTAACAGCATACATATCCTTTGACCCAGCACTCTTAGGCATTTGACCTAAGGAAATTTTCATGCATGTTGATTCCAACACTGTTTTTTATTATTAAAAACTGAGAACAACTTAAATGTCAATAGAGGGCATTGGTTAAAAGAATTATGACAAAGGATCATATAACGGACTACCATACACTTGTTATAGATGGGGTCAAATGGTTCGTACCATATTAAGAGGGAGAAAAAAATCTGTTTCAAAATAGTAATGCACAAAGTGAGCCCACGTTGGTGTAAAAATATAATACGCAGAGAAACAATACTAGAAGGATCATCAAATCTTAGCCATGGATATACCTGATTGGTAGGATTAATGAAATACATTCAATAAATTAAAATCTATTTTTCGGACTTCCCTGGTGCCGCAGTGGTTAAGAATCTGCCTGCCAATGCAGGTGACACGGATTCGAGCCCTGGTCCAGGAAGATCCCACATGCCGCAGAGCAACTAAGCCTGTGTGCCACAACTACTGAGCCTGCGCTGTAGAGCCCGCAAGCCACAACTACTGAGCCCGTCTGCCACAACTACTGAAGCCCGCGCGCCTAGAGCCCGTGCTCTGCAACAAGAGAAGCCACCGCAATGAGAAGCCCGCGTACCGCAACGAAGAGTAGCCCCCGCTCGCCACAACTAGAGAAAGCCCGCGCACAGCAACGAAGACCCAATGCAGCACCAAAAAAAAAAAAAATCAATTTTTCTTTTTATGCTTTTCAAAGTTTCTGCAATCAACATATATCACTTTGTAAAGAACAAAAATGTTACTTTTAAAACAGTTTGGAAAGAGGCATAAAACATTTGTAAAGGGGTTGAGATGGCTTCGGCTCCCTACGTTTCATAAACTGAGATGTTGATGGAATTATGGATGTTGCTGCTTTGAAAAAGTTATGAATTCATAGGTTTCATCAATAATTTTTAAAAGATGTCCTTTCTACCTCTCCTAAAGACGGGTTGTAAGACATTTTTTAGATTTTTTTCATTCCTGAAACTCTATGAGAATGAGGTTATTGACTCATCAGGGGCCACTTGCAGCTCTTAGAATTTTAATTCTCCCCCTGGTCCTCTGGCAGCACAGAGTGCTGTATGGGGCCAAGTCACAAAATTAGCTCAATTAGCACAGATTATCTCAGCATAACATTTATCTCTAGGAAAAGTGCTTTTCATGCTACTGGGCATTGCATTCTTTCATCTGCCAAAATAATTGTCCAGATTAGCGCCGTGAGGAAGCAAGGGGAAAAGTGCTTTTTCCTGGGAGTCAGGAGACCAAGTTATATTGTCCACGCCCTGCCATCACCAAGTGGCTTAACTTCCCTAGGTGACCCAGATCTGTATGATGGGGCTGGAGAGATGACCAGTGAGGTTCCTAACTGTTTTGAGCTGTAGGGCTCAAAGTTTTCCCCCAACTTTCTGATTCCACTTTGCTTTGTGCTTTTCAACATGCATGTGACTGTGTTTGAATAACACTGAATAACTTGCCTGTGTTCTCCATGAACTCATTTTCTGTATTTCTGCTTTAGTCCCACAAGTGGGTGGTAAATGGGTTGAAGGCGCACTGTAGGTAAGCACTTAATAAATGCTTGTTAACCTGAATCTAGCCCACCATGAAACCAATAACCTCAATTCAACACCTTTCCACTTACAGCAATTAAAATAAAATTATTCAAATACTCTTACTCTGGGTTGCATCCTTGAGGACATGATGTGATCCCTTTACTAGCAGGAGCAGCACGAAGAGCTCGCCCACAGAGCGCCAGCATCTTGCTTCTGCTTGGCCTTGATGAGCCCAGAGCAGCCCTCAAAGGCCCATACCTATGAGTTCTCCAGAGCCAGGTCTGAAAAAAGGCCAAGCTCATGGCAAGTCAGGCAAGAAGAGCTACACTTGCCCCTAAGATTGGCAGTAGTGATTTTGCCCTTACTGGTGCTCAACGGTACTTTAATAAAGGACTGTAAATACCGTGAAATAAAAACGTGTAAGAGTGGAACAGAATTCAGGCAAATTAGCTATGAGCAAGCACCTTGTGATCAATGGCAGCATAGTCTAGATTTTGACAAAAAGAAAACAAACACTGTCATTTTTCTGTGTGTTCTCTCCAGTGCTTACAACGTGACTTGCAGCGAAAGTCAACAGCTTACTAAACGTCTGTTGGATTGGATTGGATGAGAAGGAAATTGAGCATCCAGTTTTAAAGATTAGCACGTAATGGTCACCAGCTTGTATATATTTTGAAAAATACATACGCATCATATAAAAGACAATTCTTAAAGTTCTCTCTCCAGCCACAGACATACCAATACCTCTGAATGTGGCTATGTTTTTTTCCTCCCTTCTAGTAAATCAAGTGACTCGCTCAGGTCCCAAGCTTGGTTGCCATGAAGAGTGAGTTAGAATCTGACGCTATGCCTTTTGCCTCTGATTATCCAAGGGAAGCCCAGCCCCCATCAGCCGACAGTCAGCAGAGGCCAGCTAAGACCGCCGCAAAAGAACAGTTTTAACTGTCAAGAATGTGATGTTTGATTTTTATTTTTTAAATTATCTGGTCAGCAGGGTAGCAGTTTCTCAATTCTTTTGTCAATTAGAAAAAAATATGACTGAGAAATTCTTCGAGGTTCCAGCCCAGTTTCATCCCTGCAAGGGCCCTGATAGTCTCAGAGAGAAGCACAGCGGGCTTTTCTGTTCAGTGGCCTTGAGCTGACCTGCACACTAACGACTTCTCCGCTGGACAGAGCTGCTCAGAAGGGCCCCTCAGGGGTAACTGGATGCCTGAAGCCCCTTAGCCAACCAGAGTACCTTGTGTTTCACTTTTATTCAGGCTTCTAGAAAAGTTGGGCTTTCAGAGGCCCTCAGCTGCTTGTTTTTGAAACAGAGTGGGTGACCGGTGGTGGACAACCCCCCCATCTGCTGCCCTCCCTGGCATCTGGGCCACAGAAGCATCAGGCTGAGCCTCTGCTCCTCCTCAGCTCTCAGTTCTGGACAGGCCGGCCAGGCTGCCCTGAAGGCAGGTCCAACCCACACTCCCATCTTTTTTTGCATCCAATGGAAAGAAATGGCCAAATTCGTTCTGGACATGTACAGTGTTAATAAATAGAGCTGCCTGGCCTGGGCAATTCCTTACTGGGTGTCTGTCTTATAAGCGTCTCTCAAGAACCAGGAACTGGACATAAGGCAAGAGCACATGCTCTCCCTTTACACAGAAGAAATTCTGCTGGGGGGTGGGGACACGCCCACCCACATGGTCAGAGCAGGGCAATGCAAGAACCCGCCACTCATGGGTGATCTCATGTCACCCAGACCTGCCCTGGCTCCTCTTCCAGTTTGGAGTCAGGGATGAGGCCGGTTCTTTCCCAGCCCAGGCTGAGCTGGGGGAGGGTATTCCCAGGAAGTACTCCCAGATGCTGCCATGTTGTTCCTTGGGGGTCAGGGGTTCCTCCATCCAGGCCTGGGTCAGCTCTCTGCCTTCCCCTCTAGACTCCAGGCTGGTAGCCAGGGCAAGGACTCTGCGCTATTCTCCTAGCAATCCCAGGGTCTGGCCCAGCACTTTGACACCTGGGAGACACTCAGTGGTCTTTGTAGAACTAGTGGGTCCTGAGACCATGTAGTGGTCCAGGCGTCTGCCTGCCTGCCTCATTCTCTTTCACCTCCTGGGCAGCCACCTGCCAGGAATAGAGGAGCTCCTGAGGGGAGCTCAGTCTTTATCCTGACTTGAGGGGTGTGGTGTGTATGAGGAGGTGGGAGGGGGCAGGAGACAATGGATGGGGTTCTCACTTGATGGCATCCTAGCTGATATGACCTCCATCCTCTGAGGGGGCATCAAATCCCCAGAGCTGTCTGAGCCTCACACGTGTAAGATGCTCCATGTGCGTCGATGAAAGGCAGTGAATCTCAAGTACTACTGTGTAAAAGGCTCACCTGGGGAATGTGCTAGAAGCAGACCCCCAGGCCATAATCTCCTAGATGCTCTGATCCTTGGGTTCAGGATGAGCCCTGTCCATCTGCATTTCAACGAGCAGCTTAGGTGACTGACCTGGGGCTCAGCAGACCTCGCAGGGGCAGACAGCAGCTCAAAGACTCCTCTCCTGCTGTGTATGAGCAGAACAGCTTCCGCAGACCCTCTCAGGGGAGCCCCCCGCCCACATCTCTCTAGAGACACTGCACGGAGAGCCTTAGTAGCAGCTGCTGCTGGACCCCCACCCCCCAGGCCCCTAACAGAAAAGTGGGGGCCAGCGCAGCGTGGGCGAAGGCGGGCCTCTCCCTGGAAGAGCTGCTGGCCGGGCAGTTAGGCGTCGGGCCTGGGAGCTGTGCTGGCCCTTCTCACAGCTCTCAGGGTGAGGGGAGCCTGGACCCCGCTTCCTTCCCTCGCTGCCCAGACCTCAGGTCTCAGTATCAGTGGTGGATCCGCACGCTCTTTGGTGTGCTCCGCCACACGATTCAGTCTGCAGGTGTGTCATCTGAGGGCCCACGCACCTCTTTTGGACCCCTTCAAACTGAACCTTCTATCCCTTCCCAGCGAAAAGTCCTCTGAGCTGAGGAACTGAGACTATTTTGTTTGGTAAATTATAAGCACCCAGGTTTTTCTCACTTAACCCACAAAACCCTCAGGCGCTAAGAGAGATTCCAAGAACCTCTATACATTATGCATTTACATTTATGCTTTTATGTCCAACTCAACAGTTCGAGAGCTGTGTGTAAGAGCAACTACACTGTGCCAGGTGCATGTGTAGGGTTTATGTCCCCTAGATTATAAACCGAGGGTAGCTGCTTGGTCATCTGTGTCCCCTATAGTTTCCCTAGTGCAGGATAGTGGGTCTCACATTTGAGACTTTAAGACATTCATCTGCCTTGTGGGGAACCCAACTGGTGAGTCAGGATGTCCAGGGGAAGGTGTTCACGTGTGTACAAATACATTTTATTATCAAAAAGGAAGACAGAGAATAAAGAAACAGCATGTAAAATTGTAAAACCTCTGTGGGGATTCTAATCTAAACCCTTAGCCCAGCCAAGTCCTGGCTCAGCAGGTACCGATGAAAACTCGGGTAGTGAAGCCTTCAGGACTTTCTCTCCTTGCCGCCACCGCCACCCCCGATCCATCCAGGGCATGCCTCCCCCGCCCACCCCCCTTCCATCTGTGCCATGCTTCTCGTACGCACAGGCATGTTGTTGTGAGAAGCAGAGCAAACATCAATTCACGAGCAGCTGCAAGACAGAACGGACTCCGAAGCCCTTTCCTATAAGGGACCATCCTCACAGCAGGCGGCTAACACACCCAAGACCCCGAGGACCTGGCCCACCCGAACGTCTTCCTGCTGTGCGCATTCAAGTGCCGGCCATTTTTCAGCTTTAGTTTCTCATGGGTTTTGATTCTAAACGTGTCATTGTAGCCTCGTTCAGTTTCTTACTTCTTATGTTCTAGCAGATTTGCAATGAGACGCAAATATCCAACACAAAGCTGCATGTTGTGCTTGTATAAGCAGCTGGCTGTTCTCACAGGCTCTCAGGTTAATGCATCCTTTCCTCATAATGCTTCTGTGAGTCAGGCAAGGCCACTGGGTCTCGTTCCCGGATGAGGAGATGAAGCCCCAACAGAAGATCTGTGATTTGCCAAAGTCAGGCAACTAGTCTTAGTAAATGTTTGTTCAACTAGTCTTAGTAAATGTTGCAAGAACACCGACTAGAGTTTATGTAATGACATTTACTTTTTTTTCTGATTATAAAAGTCATATATGCTCATCATAGAGAATTTGGAATATCAGAAATACATGAAGAAAAAAATGAAAACTTAATTAAAAATGTGTGGTCAATCCAACTGCAGAACTGCAGATATGTTTACATATCTTTCCAGTCATTTTGCTATGCGTACGTACATATTAACATTACAGGGGACATACAATTTTATATTTGGCATATTTTAATTTGACATTGTATCAAGATCATTTTCATAAGTCATTATATATTTTTGAAATCAATGTTTTAATGACTTCATAGAAGTCATCATAGAAGCATTACAATAACTCATTTATCCATTTGCTACTATTGTACATTGAAGGTGTTCCTAATTCTTTACACGGGTATAAATAACTCTACAATGAGCATCTTCATATTTATTTTTCAAGTAAGGTTTAAATTTTGCTTGCTGAAACTCTGTGAAGTGGGTCCTAGTTCAATTGCCTTTCAGATTGGGTTTCTTCCATCCTCTTACTATTTTGAATTTATTTATTTATTTTTGGCTGTGTTGGGTCTTCGTTTCTCTGCGAGGGCTTTCTCTAGTTGTGGCAAGCGGGGGCCACTCTTCATCGCGGTGCGCGAGCCACTCACTATCGTGGCCTCTCTTGTTGCAGAGCACAGGCTCCAGACGCGCAGGCTCAGTAGTTGCGGCTCATGGGCCTAGTTGCTCCGCAGTCCGCAGCATGTGGGATCCTCCCAGACCAGGGCTCGAACCCGTGCCCCCTGCATTGGCAGGTAGATTCTCAACCACTGCGCCACCAGGGAAGCCCCCCATCATCTTACTATTTTGGTTCGCACACTCAACTCTAAAACTTTTTACAATGTGGAAAGACACCTCCCTGTGCTCCTCCTACGCATTCCAGGCCTTTAAAAACTTTTCTTCCAGACTCTTTTCCAGGCAAAACTTTTATAGCCAGTACGCTACCAAATAGTATTCATGACAACCTGGAGCTTGACATGAGGGAACACAAAAGAGTGAAATAAGTGGTTTGAATATGACTAACTGAGAGATGAGAAGCGTCCAGGAAACACCAACAGCACTTTTCTTCCAAGAAGGTGCCCTCTCTGATGCAGGGGGTCCAGCTCTCTCCGACAGACCAAGGAGAGGCAATCTGTCAGATTCCTCCCCCCAGCACAGGCAGGAACGGCTGCCAAAGCAGCTCGGAATTCAGTGGCCAGTCGCAGACACGGAAAGAGCTACGTGGCTGAGTGGGGCTTTCAGTGCTCTTGCTGGGGAGCGAAGCTGTCTTGGCGAAGAGAGCGTCCAAGGGCAAGGCAGCCAACCTCTCCGCATCAGCTGCTCTACACCAACAGCCACTGCACACCTGCTTCAGGAGGTGGCCGGACAGCCAGGTGCCGGGGCTGAAACCCGCGTGTTGCTTTTGACGGCCAACTGCGTCCCGTGAAGCACCTCTGCAATCTGCTCCTGTAATCGTCATCAGACTCTCTGTGTCCATAATTGCCAAAATGTGCAAATAGTTATTAAAATACTGATGAAAGAAAACCAACAACCATTTATCATCCTGGAAGAGCAGTTGTTCACTGCTTTGATCTCGGGAGAGCTTTGTGGGAAGCCCGAGAACCTCTCAATCATCACACTGTATGTTTTGGGCTGTAATAATTCTGAAGTATGGTTAGACTCAGAAGTGCTCACTCTCCTTTCTCTCGGAGAGCCGGAGGGGAAATCCAGCCTCTGGAGGCTGGGAGCTGGGCCGCCCTCCCTGCAGGTCACATTTCCAGATGTTCTCTCCTGTCGCAAGCTCCTCCCCCTCTGTGCGTTTGGCCAGGAAAGAAAAACGAGCCTCCGGCAGGGAAGAGAAATTCCCGTTCCACATTCTTTGAACTCTGTTATATTGTTTCATACCCCCAGAGTTCACCTGGTGATTTTTGCAAAATGTCAACCCAATAATTATTATTTTAGCATTGACGCCCTTAGAACCACCCTGTGTGCTGTCAAGTGGAAAAATGGAATCAGAAGGACCTGAAATGAGGATCTCAGGCAGAAGAAATAAAACCAAAGACACAATTCGGAGTCTTTCATTGCTTTAGCCTGAAAACCATCTTTCTTTATGGATGGGCTGTTGCCTTTCTTATATTTGAAATTCCTTCTCAGAAACTTGCGTTCCATTTTGGCCCCGAAGTTATTAGTTTTGTTTTTCTCTGAAGTTAGTAACGGCTGGATGTCAGCCCTCTGGATGGGCTGCTCTTGCCACTAAATAGCCCATCTGGGGCTCTCAAGGTGATGGATGGTTCGTAAACTCTTTCCCTCTGGCAATGCAAACTAGACGAGGTGGGAAATGAACCACAAACCTGCATTCTTATCCACAGGCTTCAGTCAAATGGGAACCAGGGTGATGTGGGTGTCACCAAGCTTAGAGTAATTACCAGCCTTTTTCTGGAAAGGCAGCCTTGCAGTTGGGGAATCTGCACCTCTGCTGTACAGCACGGTGGCCTCTGCCACTGTGGCTCTTAAGCATTAAAAATGTGGCTTGTCTCATTGAGATGTGTAAAGTACACACTTGATTTGAAAGATTTAGTAAGAAAGCAAGAATGTAAAACATCTCAATGCTCTCTAAATACTGATTAATGTTCAAATGATAATACTGTGAAGAATTGGCTGAAATACAATACCTTATTAAAATTAATCTCACCCGTTTCTTTTTACTACTATAAAGTGGCTACCAGAAAATTTTAAATGACACGTGTGGCTTGCATTTGCAGCTCAGAGTATATTTCTATTGGACAGCGCTGGTTTAGGCAGTTAAAACATTCATTGGAAATCAGTGAAAAGGCTCTATTTACATTATTTATTAGGGTGGCGATGGGGAGGGCAGTTCCTGATACTCTGCCCAGGTTTGCACAGCACGAGGCTTCACGCTGGTGCATCGCCTTCAGTCTGTATGCCCTCAGAGTCATCTGTTGTTCGCGCTTTTCTCAGCGGTGAGGGAATGAAATTGGGAAGTTTGCGGATGGAGGTGTGCCCAGCTCACAAGAGGCACCACAAACCCTTTAAGTGTCTGGATGCTGAAGTTATTTTTAGAGCTAAATTCACAAATAAGAACAACCAAAGTCCTGCCCTTAGAATAAAACTTTGCTTTTATCTCATTCTTCAACCTAACACGATACTGGACAACATCTAACCACGCACCTCCACCAAATGTGAAAATCAGCTGTTCGGCCCTGATGCTCAATTTCTGTCCATTTAGATAAACACTGTTATGTACTGGATGACCCACTGGAGAAAAAAATCCCAACATGGCAAAAATCACGTTTCATTACTCTCTTATCAGAGTGGCACCGACGAACTGTAACAGCGCCACGGTTCTCTCTCCCAGAGCCCCTGTCCCGAGCAGACCCTCATCCCGTTACTGCCATCCGATGGTGTCCTCGCGTTGGTTTGGCTCCAACTTCTTCCTCTCCAGCTGACCTCATCACCGTTAGGGCATCTCCCTCTGCTGGACTAGGCCTCACGTATAGAGTATCTCATTTAACTGTTCCAATAACCCACGAGACAGGTTCCAGAGACGTGGGCCCCCAGGCTGGAGGGCTGAGCAATGGGCCTAGATCACAGCCATGAACAGAGGAGCCAGGGTCCAGGCCCACGGCCTTTCCACCACGTGGCCTGTCTCATGAAGCCATCCCTTCACACTCAAGTTCCCCGACACAGGCCCAGCCTCATCTCCAATTCCAGCCTCCTTCTCCCCGCAACCTTCCTTCTAGTTACCCCTGCCTCTTGCTGGCTTCACCATCAGAGTCCAAATTCTTCTTCGGCTCATCTGGGACCTACCTGGGACCCACCTTGGCCCGCCCGCACTCCGTGGCAGCCTTGTCTGCCCATCACCCTCCCCCCAGCCCAGGCCTCACCTGTCCTCTCCTGCTCAAAGCCCCGGCTCCAATGTTCACCTTACTCTCCCTGTCCCGATTCCTGGGCTAATGGATCTGAGCTATCTGCTCGACACTGCTTCCCTTGCTTTTCTCTACAATCTGAGCATCTATGTGACCCTTCCAACAAATTCCTGACATTTTTGAAAACTAGGGTAGGGTTTTTTATTCCTTTCAAACCTTGCTTGACCACCTGGGTTCCAGACCCATTCCTGCCGCCTGGTGAGAACTCCATCACCCAGGAACCACGTGGACTAACCCCTGCCCCAGTGCCATGGGTGAGAGCATGGGCTTGGCGACTGGACAGGGGCGTAAACTGGGGCTCTGCTATTTACCGGCTGAGATTTTTGGAAGTTACTCATCCTCTCCATGCCTCAGTTTCTCCAGCTGTAAAGTAGGAATAGTAATAGCACCTGCCTCCTAGGGCTGCTGAGAGGATTAAATTAACATCAATAAGACAGTGCTCGGGGTACAGTGTATGCTATAAAAGCCTGAGTCATTCTCATTCTTTCCTGGTTCTATTTTCTTGCCTTTTGAAACCTGTATTGAGCGGCTATTACCCACCACAAACACCAGCCAGATTCATTCACTATTGCCCCTTACTCTTATGTACCACCCATGCTGGCCAAAGAAATCTTGTTTGGGTTCCTATATGCCCTTTTCAGTCACTACTTTCTAAAATGTCTCCCTTCTCCTATTCTCTGCCCACCTCCACCCCAGGGACCATGGACTCAGGCAATTCTTATCCTCTTGTCTTTTGAGATCCAGCTCAGATCTGCTTTTCCCAGACAACTCCCCGTGATTAATCTCTCTTGATTCTCTCCTAGGTTCATGGTTCCCTCAATCCTCACAAATTCAGTTTCTCTACCTGGGGTGATCTTACCTCCCAGGGGACATTTGGCACTGTCAGAAGACAGTTTTATTCTCACAGCTGGGGCAGGGGGTGCTCATGGCATCTAGTGGGTAGAGGGGAGGGATGCCGCTACCCATCCTGCAAACTCAGGACAGCCCTCACTGCAAAGAATTCTCTGCCTCAAACTGTCAGCAGCGCAAACATTGTAAACCCTGCATCACAACCATCTGCCCTTAATGACGTTCCTTTGTTTGCTTGTTTGTTTTAAAAAGCCTTCTTGGCCATCAGGCAAGCTGAGGACAAGAGGCCTCAGGAGAAACCAAACCAGCCGACACATTGATCTGGGACTTCCAGCCTCCAGAACTGCGAGAAAATAAATTTCTGTTGTTTAAAAAAAGAAGCCTCAGTGTTTTCACTCTGTATGCCAGCCTCCAGCTAGATTTTTGATTCTTCCATAGTTCTTAAGACAGTGCGTGCTTAAAATAGATTAACTGATAATGATTCATTTTCTAACTAAACAACCAGCCGGGAATACTTTTCATTAAGTGTCTGGGATATGTCATCATAAGATAAAAAATAACCACATAAATGTTTGAAGCATTCTGTGCTCGTTCGGAGAAAAATGCAGTCATCTCTCTGTAGTCACCCAGCAAAAGTTTGTCCAACTACAGACAGCTTCCTCTCAACACTGGCCACAATCACACACCCACGTGACCTGTTCTCCACCGCTTTCATTTCTGGGTTCTTTTCTTAGAACTTGACGTTTTTGTTGGTATTCATGGGATTAATATCATATATGACAGCAAAACCTTCCCATCCGTATCTAAGAGAAAAATGTGTCCTTCTTTTTTCTAGAATGGCAGAGGCGATGAGGAAGGTGCCTCAGTGCTAAAATTGATGTACAGCGGATTAAGGCACAGGTGAACAGCATGCAGGGAAATAAATGAAACACCCAGCAACTGTCTCCTGGTCTGAAAAGATGGTAACAGGGAAGAAAAGACTATCACTCGCACCTCGGTCGTAAGCACCTGTAACTGGATGGGGGTTTAAACAGAGCACAAGTGAGCGAGCCCTTAACCTACTCCTGCCCAGGTGAGGAAGCTGAGGAAAGCAGGCAACCACAGGCATTCTTGTGTAGCTGCTCTTAATAAGCTCTCTCTGCAGAGCGGTGACCAGGAAAACAGAGGGGCAGCCCTGTCCCAAATGCCCATGCTTCACTCACTGGCTTGAAAAGCCTAGAATCCCAGTCCATCAAAGAGTCATGCATACGCTGCGGAATTTATAATAATAATTAGATAAAAAGTCCTGGCGAGAGTGTTACGTTGTCCTTTTAGAGGAGGCTCATGTGACATTCATGTTCAATAAGATAGGCCTGAACCATGGTGAAACTGCACAAGCTAAAAACAAACTAATTGGGACTTCCCTGGTGGTCCAGTGGTTCACCTTCCAATGCAGGGAGTGTGGGTTCGATCCCTGGTTGGGGAGCTAAAAGCCCACGTGCCTCGCGGTCAAAACACCAAAAACATAAGACAGGAGCAATACTGTAACAAATTTAATAAAGACTTTAAAAATCTTAAAAAAAAAAAACAACTAATTAAGGATCAGAAGCCACCTTTCAAGTGGGCCTCTTCTCCAAGTAATTTCAAACTTCAAATCAACCATATGACATAAGGAGTGTTACCAGGATCCAATCTGAAAGTTCTGGCCTCACTGACACTTGGCGATGGCCCAACTCTCGCCCTCCCAAATGAATCCATTATACCTGAGTGAGTGCAGAAGAGTTACATCTCGTAAAATAATATATGCCCCACGTGTCCTCCTGCTGGGATTTTTGGCTTTGGAGCAACCCTTGACAACACACACACACACACACACACCACACACGGGGAGGACAGTCCCAACAGCGAGACAACAGCTCCAGCTGGCTTTAGATAATCAGCAATCCTTTGATAGGAAGTGAAAGACAAACTTCTCCCATGAGGCACCAGAAGTAAACTTTTCAACAGCCTTCTGCTAGCACGTCGTACTCAGAGGCTTTGATAACCCTGGATACTCTCACCCCAGCCCATGGGTGAGCTCGGGAAATCTGTGACAACTGTTAAATGACAGCTCCCCAGTCCTGAGGATCCATGCAGAGAGGGCTTAGCTTGGCCATGACCTGTGACACTGGTCCCCAAAGCATAAACACGGCACGCTTCCCTTAGATGAGTCCATACCAGATCATTCAAGTCCCCGGGTATTGTTCTTAAATTTCCCATTTGAGTCACTATATTTGTATCTTAGGAAACAGACCACGGGAAAGCAAGCCACCCATTCCCCGACTAATTCCTTTGAGACGCATGAGTTCTGTGGTTGTTCAACTCTCCAGAGATGCTTGACTCTGCCTTCAGATATGTATTATGGAATACATAACAGGCGGAGGATCTCAAAGGAGGAATCCAGTGGTTATTCAAATGATCCCCAAACAAGATAAACAATACCAAGAACTCTCAGAGATTCCAATAACTATTTAGGCCCAATTCTTTGTTCTGTATGTTCATGTTGTCCAATATGGCAGCCGCTAGCCATGTGTATCTACTGAGCAGGTGGAACGTGGCGCATCGGAATTGCTATAAGTGCTGTAAGTGCGAGATACACACTGAAAGGACTTCATACCAAAAAACCCACCAAAATGTAAGGGATTTTGTTGGTACTTTTTTATCTTGAATACATGTCGAAATGATACTATTTTGGATATACGGGGCTAAATAAAATACACTATTAAAATTAATTTCACCTATCCCTCTTCACTTTAATGTCACTAGAAAATGTGCAATTACACATGTGGTTTGCATTCTATTTCTGTTGAACTCAGTATCGCTCCAAGCGTGTTCCATTTAGTTTTGTGAGGGCCACAGGAGATTTTAGCCTATTTCTGTTCTATTGATTTCTATTGAGTGCAAGGAGTAACCCATCCATTCACTCACTCAAGGACCCCTGGACTTCAAGTTTCTACCCTTAAAGGAAAATAAAGAGATTTTGTCAAGTGCACACTCCAGATTCTGATGGTATGAAGTATGGCATTCATCCACTTGGATTTCTGTTTTCTCTTAGAAAGTGTTAATCCACAGTTTCCAAATAAATGGTCTTCACTTCTGTCCACCTACATAAGCCAACTTTTTCCTACAGGAGCCTTGGAAGATAAATCTGGATACATGAAAAATGTTAGGAATTTTTTCTGTACCAAACATGGTGGCAGGAAGCGCCCCACCATTCTTCCAGATAGAACCACCTCAAGCCTTCCCTGTCCTCTTTCATGTACCTTCCAGCCTCTGAGTGCTAATGCCCATCACAAGCTTGGACAACACAGCTGATGTTAGTCTACTTATATCTTAGGCGATGAGTCTTAGCCTCAGAACTTATCTACAAGAAACACAACAGTTGAGCTCTCTCCCATAACCTAGATTTGAGTTTTCTAGGACACAGGAGGGAAGGGAGATATAGCATGCCCCAGCCCCCCAAACCAGCTGTAAATCCCTACACTGCAGCATTAAACTCCAAAGAAAGAGGAAGAAAGTTCACTTGGAAAACAACGGTGAGTTGGTTGGATTACATCAAGGTTTCAGAGAGTGATTATTATGACACAGTTTCATTGATATCACAGACCCCAAAGGTAACATGTCAACGAAGTTACACATTCACAGAGTATGCGAGTGCATAAATGACACACGGGCATCTGACAGGTGAGGGATAAGGATAAGCAGAGACAGTAACGAATGGGTTGCTTGGTAAGAGGCTCTCACTTAAATTGGATTCCTAATTTAGACTCCAGCCACAAAACGTGCAGGTGTTGGTTACAAAGCAGTATGTGGGATGACTCCCCGGGCTGTTAAAAGAAAAAAAAAAAAAAAGCTCTTCCCAAGAAAACGGCAAGGCAGACCTATTGCTTCTCTGACCACAGCACTCCTTCCTTAAATCATCTCTGCTGCTCAGCGTGGCGGGTAATCCTTTCCTGGACCTGCACCTGCTCGGCCTCTCCCGGCTCCTCCCAGCTGAGCCCCGCCCCCCCTCCTTGCCACTCCATTTCCTCTCTCCTCCCAGAGTCCTTTGTTTCCTTTTATTCCTGAGCTGCCTTTCATGCTACTCTACACTTGTCAGAAGAAAATGCCTCCCACTTCCCGGCACAAAGAGCCTGCTCACTCTTCTGATTAACCTTCTCCGGGGGGACTTCTCTCCTGAAAGGCCATTCTCGCCTCCCTCCCCATCCCGCCCAACGCACACACCGGCGGCGGCGGCGGCGGCGGCGTGACCAGATCCCATTTTGCCCAACAGGCCCTGCCTGGATAAGTGCTTTAGCTTTGACTTCCCTCTAAAACCTACTGACTGGCCGACTCACTCCCTCACTCAGAGGGTACTGTTTCATCATCCTGCTTTACCCTCCCAAGCATACCAGTTAAGGTAATAACGATAGTAATATTCCAGTGAGTCATTTAAATATCTCGCTTATTTCGCAGCAACTACAGTTTACTTGTTGAGTTTACATGGGTGTGCGCACAGCTTTGCGTTCTAAAATTATTAACGGAATATGTCACTCCTGTTTCAGTAGCTGAATAGGCTTAATAACCTTCTAAAGCATTTAGGTTGCCAGATTTTCATGGTCAAGCAAAGGAGGAAGAAGGGTTTATTTCTAGAATCACAGAATAACAACACTAGAATGGATCGTTGCACTTAGTGGATCTATTTTATATGCATCAAAATCAAGGCCCAGAGAAGTTCAAACACTTCTCAGGATTATACAGCGAGTGGAACAGTTGGGATGCAGGCTCAATCAACTTATTGACAGAGCCGGCGCTCATGGCCACATACTTTACTGATGATGAAAACATAGATGGACTTTGAACTCTGCAAAGCACTATCTAAAGGGAAAATATTTATTGATACAGTTGTTTTCATAAGTAGTAATAAAGAATGTGAAGCACCTACTCAGATTTGCTGCAGGAAGTTGTTACACTGAATGCTCAAAGTAAATGAAGTTGTAGTGCGCCAAACTCCTGAAAATATGATGGTCCCGAGAGCTTAAGAGGAGAGGAAGCAAATACTGACTGTTGGAGAGGACGGTCATAGGTTTGGGCACCCGTCGCAGGGAGGGAGGTGGAAGGGCTTTAGGGCTGTGCTTCTCAGCTTTCATGGGAATTACCTGCGTCTGGTTTAAAGGACAGACGCTGATTCAGCAGGTGGGCTGGGGGCTGAGGTCCTGCAGGTCTACTCAGTTCCCAGGTGATTTTTAAAATATTTATTTATTTATTTATTGGCTGCGCTGGGTCTTCGTTGCTGTGCGCAGGCTTTCTCTAGTTGTGGCGAGCGGGGGCTACTCTTTGTTGCGGTGCAGGGGCCACTTGGCTTCTCATTGCGGTGGCTTCTCTTGTTGCAGAGCACGGGCTCTAGGCGCACGGGCTTCAGTAGTTGCAGCATTTGGGCTCAGTAGTTGTGGCTCGCGGGCTCTAGAGCGCAGGCTCAGTAGTTGTGGCGCACGGGCTTAGTGCTCCGCACCACGTGGGATCTTCCTGGACCAGGGCTTGAACCCGTGTCCCCTGCATTGGCAGGCGGATTCTTAACCACTGCACCACCAGGGAAGCCCCTCCCAGGTGATGTTGATGTTGCTTTTTCATGGACCTCGCTTTGATTTAGGATTTAGGGATTCAGTTTCAGAAGCAAAAAAAGTCAAAGGAGAGGTATAGCACCTGCACGTGGCGTCAGGACCCCAGGGCTGGAGTCTCAGGTCTGTCTCAGATTCGCTCTGTGTGAGCATTGGCGGATTTATACCTGTCTCTCTTTGAGACTTGGTTTACTCATCTGTAAACTAAGGGAGTTGTCCAGGACAGACTCCATGATTGCTGAGGTCCCTTTAAACTGGGACTTCCTATGACTCAGAGCATTGCAATGAACCAGCCTACCTGCAGTCGGGGAGGTGAGCTGAGAAAGCTCTTGTATTACAGCCAGGAGATCCGTGAGTCAGCAGTCTTCTTAGTGCCCCCAGCTGGGTGAGGATGGGCCTCTAATTTCCATTAACAAGCTCCAGACTCTTGCTCTTTCCTTTGGCCATATTCTTGAACCACGTGGTCCCAATTTTCCCATCCCTTTCATGCCACTTGATCCTTTACTTCCCCTCCTTGCAGCACCTGGCTTCCGCCGTTCCCTTGAAGTTGACATTTTCCTCACCCTGGTTCTTTCATCATCTTTCCCCTTTTTGTGGCCTTGTATATGAGAAATGATTACAATTACAGTACTTTTTTTTTTTAAAGTAAAGCATGTCAACACTGCTCTATGTCATCACTTTGCTGATTTAACACAGACTCTTTAAAGACTGTGATATTGGTGCAGTGAGAGAGAGAGAGATTTCCCCTTACCTGAAATGAAGTGATAGCATTGCTTTTAGGAAGGAGTTCATCAGTTCTACAGAAGATTTTCCAATCTGTACATACATACACATATATAAGTCAAATCTTCAACTATATTGAGACACACCCAGTAGATTTAGGATGGGGACTACGGAGGTCACTAAAATACCTATGTAGATTTAGGAATTTAGGCTCAGTAAATACATTTGCATCAGAAACTGGCCTCAGTTCCAGCACACAGTACATTCCCAAAAGTTTGGACTTCTACAGGAAGAAGAAATAACATAGGCTTCAACGAGCATCCTGGATGAAACACACCCGTTCTTCCAAATCCTTCAGTAAAACAAAATCTCCAGCTCCTTCCATCCCTCAGAACTAGACCCTTTGGAACCTTGTGGTATTTCCCCAAATACCATAATTCTGAACTGTGACATCTGGTTTCCAGCTCTCCCAGGGTGGGATTTTTTTTTAAAAGAGACAATCAGGAAGTTTGACATTCTAAGCAACCACTCTGCGTTTCTATAGGAGACTCACTACCCTTCCCTGGCATCAGTACACACTAGATGACTCTGGCATTTTCTCCTAAACAAGGAAATGCCTCTTCTAGAAGGTATTTCAGATATGGTAGGACACCCTGCCCCCCCCCTTCCCTTAACTCCTTCACAAGCATCAGGGAACAACTAGACATCAGCGAGGCAGCTCCAATAGGGCCGTCAGGTTGTCTGGAGTTTCCCTGTAGTTCTTCTCCACCCACTTGGGCTCAGGATTTGAGAACCAGGCCCGCTAGCCACAGTGTGCTGGACACGGCTCTCTATTTCTGACCGTGGCTATGACAGGGAGACCCAGCCAATGGGCCAGGGAAGTTGGAGGACCAGATGATGCTGACAATTTGGGGCGGGGAGAGAGAATATAACTTACGGGCAAAGGGAAGTGCTACCTGCTCCAGGGGTCCCAGAAATTTCCCCTTGGGGCAACAAGATGGTGGGCAGTAGCAGGCGGTGGTTAATAGCACAGGGTGTCATGGCAGACCGACCTGTATTTGACTGCCAGCTCTGGTCAGATGACCTTCAGCAAATCTGAGCACCAGCTTTCTCTTACATAAAATAGGAACATTAATAGCGTCTAAACATCATGGAGTGGCTGTTGTGAGTCTTAAATGAGATCATACATGGAAAGAGGTTAGCATAATGCCGGGCACAAGAGAAGTACTTAATAAAAATAGCTATTAATACTATTCTACCTTTTCATCATGGACCAATAAACCAATTACTTTACAGGAAAAGGGCAGGGAATATTTTATTTCAGTGGACACAGGTAAATGCTTAAGCTGGTGCATAAAAGAGAAAGTCTAAAAGCTAATGAAGTAGCATCATAATAATGCTGGAAAGAACAGGGTAGAGAACAGGCAGCAGGGGAGAGCGAATGGGAAAGGCAGGAAGGAATCCCAGAGAGGCAGGTGCAGTTCAATTCTAGACAAAGTTCTTGGTCTAGCAGAATGTTCATGAGGTCCTGAAATGACCACACTGCAAATAAAAATTACACAAAGGATTAACTGCGGTAATTTTGGAGATGAGTAGGGAGGTGCAAATAAGAATAGGAGAAATGGACAGAAAATGTCACCTTCTGAAAAGAAAACTGGCAAAAATCAATCAAATTAACCATCTTTGATGCCTGCCTTTTTTCTTTTTTTCTTGCATATTCAAGTGTGGCTATCTAGTATACAGCATACAACGTGACTGCAAAATGTATGGGAAGAGGTCATCACAGAGCAATCACAGCCAATAGACTAGTTATAAGGCAAAAAATAAATGAAACCATCAATTTTAAAAGCAATTTTATGGTGAATATTACCAGTAGAAATAACTAACACAAAAAGAAGCCAATTATGGCTTAAAAAAGTCACACAGTAAAAAATTAAGTCACCAGGTAAATTTGTTGTAGTAGAAATAACAGTTCTATAAGAAAATCTGGGACTTCCCTGGCAGTCCAGTGGTTAAGACACTGCACTTCCCAGTGCAGGGGGAGTGGGTTCAATCCCTGGTCAGGGAACTAAGATCCCACATGCTATGGGATGCAACCAAAAATTGAAAAAAAAAAAAAAAGAAAATTCATAATGGCAGCTTTCATAATATTAAAAAAAAATCTTAGTTATAAATTTTACACAGAAATCTCTCCAATAAAAATAATTTTGGTACAATAAAAATGGCAATGAGAAAAAATTGGAAATAGTGTAGCTTTACAATAGAGAAAATTAAGGTCTTAAATTCGCTTAAGAATGTTCTCCTCAGAAAGCATTTTCTTCAATAAAACTCCATCAGTGTTATTAAAATTCCAATGAAAATGTTTCTACTCTTAAACATAGAATTAAGATGTCTTTGGGGAGAAAACTAACAAGTCAGATGGGTGGTGAACACACCCTGTTTCCAGAGCCCTTGCAGGAATTGCACTCTCTGGGACAGTGTAGACCTGAGCTGCTGACAAGGCCAGTGCCTCCGTGGAGGCAGGAAGCTGACTGCCTGCTTCCTAGACGGCTCCTCTAGAGGATACCCAGCCCAAGGACAGCTTTAAGAGGCAATGAAAGATAAACTCCAGTGTTAGAAATGGTGACTGTTTCCGGGTACTACCAGGAAAATTCTTGGATGATGAGAATTTGACCAAAAGAGTATGGGAGAGAGAGAGAAAGAAGAAGAAAGGAGGAGGGAGAGGACGGAGGAGAGGAGAGGAGAGAAGGCGGCGGAGAAGGGGGAGGAGAGGAAGAGGAGGGAGGGGAGAGGGGGTCAGAGCAGAGGGAAGGGAGGCGCAAACATGGGCACTGTCCAGCAGAGTGGTAGTCTAGCCGGCCAGTAAAAGGTTCAGAGTGGAGACAATAATTCTTCAGATTCTGCCATAGCACAGGTGAACTTTTTAAAGGCCACCTGGCTTCCTTTAATCTGATTCCATCCTCACCAAGCAGCCATTAGATCACTTACTTGGGGTCGGGGTTACTGTGACACGGGGAGAGAGCTTCCTAAATAACTAGCCTTGCTTTTAGAGCCCAACAGGCGGAGTGCATATCTCAGCTCACAGTTGCCGTCCCTGTCTTGGCAACCTCAGGATGGGAAGAGATGCACACGGAACAGAAGGAAGGAGGGAGACCCGCCTCTTTCCCCTATTTTGATCCCTAGAAAGGTCTATCCCTAATTGAAATGAAATGCTTGGAGCCCGTGAATGTGGTATCGTAATTTTTTCTAAGCCCAAATCAGTTGCTTAGTATCTGATCGTCCCCGAGTGAACTGAAAGAACTGAGTTTCCAAAACTAAAAAGTTTCCAAGCAGGACTCCAATGACCCCAGCAGGACCTCCCTAGACCCCTGTTGGCATTCTTGGCTGTCTTTTTAGCTGCAACATGAGTTATTGGGAAGGCTCTTTCAGAAGAAAGAAGTGTAAGGCGTTTCCAGAGACTTGGAACAGACTCTGAGACACACAGCCTCCTCTTCACCACCCACTCCTCTCCAGAAATCTGAAGACGGGGTAGCTGGTCAGATGCTTGGCAAATCTTCAATCAGCTCCTCAGATGGACGGTTTCAAGTGGCTGTTCTGGGCTTCTACACGCAGAGAAATACAATGGATAATTGGAATCAATAGCCCTAATAATAAAAAGTTTCCAAATCGCATTTTTCATTTTTCCTTCTTTAGAGAGCACGAAATAAATGTGGTAGGATTTCATTGAAACATCATCTTATTTTCCACAGCCAAGTGATATACGGGAGAACTCCTTATAAAGCATTAGACCAGCTCTGCTGTTTATTTCCATCACAAACCGGGTCGCTTTTTATGAGAATCTGTGTTTATAGAAGGTGAAGAGAGAACCAAGTGGGAAAAGACGAGAATTTTTCTCAAAAATTTCTACGATTTACTGAGCTAATCCTGACAAGAACCTCACAGGCTCTGGGTCCTTATTCCCATGTTGAAGTTAAGAACATGGTGGGATGAGGTTTAGAAAGTGCACAACTAGCCTAAAGTCCCACAACCAGAGGACAGGAGAGCCTTCTTCCTTCTCCTCCATCCTCCTCCTCTCTCCTTTCCTCTCTTCCTCCTTTTTATTTTTGACAGCTTTATTGTGGTATAAATTACATTACATAACAGTTATCCATTGTAAGTGCACAATACAATGATTTTAGTAAATGTCTTAGTTTATGCAACCATCACCACAATGCATTTTACACCATTTTCATCCCTCCAACAAGTTCTCTCACATCCATGTGTGGTCAGCCCTCAGTCCTAGCCCCAGCCTGGGCAATCCCTGATTTGCTCTCCAGAAAGTTTGCCCTTTCTGGACATTTCATATAAATGGAACCACACAGTATTTAGTCTTCTGATTGGGCTTCTTTCAACCTGTGTCAACACTTTGCTCCATGTTACTGCCTAACAGTATTCCATTGTGTGGACTGACCACATACTGTACATCAGTTCACCCACCGATGGACATTTGGGCTGTTTCCAGTTTTTGGTTATTAGGTATAATGCACATACAAGCACGTGTATTTTCATTTCTCTTGGATATATACGGAGGCGTAGAATTGCTGGGTCATATGGTAACTTTAACTTCTTGAGGACTTTTGAGAAGAGTTTTCCAAAGTGGCTGCACCATTTTACGTTCCCACCTGTAACGCATGAGGGTTCCAATTTGTCCACATCCTCATCAACACCGTCCGTCTTTCTGGTTGGAGCCATTTTAGTGGGTGTCAAGTGGTACTGCACTATGGTTTTGATTTGCATTTCCCTAACAACTAATGATGTTGAGCACCTTTTCATGTGCTTATTGGCCATTCATATATATGCTTTGAAAAAAATGTTCAATTCTTTACCCATCTTTTAATTGGGTTGTTTGTCTTATTATTGACTTGTAAGAGATCTTAATATGTTCTAGATACAAGTACGAAATGTTTTATCAGATGTTCGATTTGTGAATATTTTCTCCCAGTCTGTGGTTTGTCTTTTCATTTTCTTAAATGGTATCTTTTGAAGCACAAAAGTTTTTAATTTGATGAAATTCAATTTATCATCTTTTTCTTTTACAGATCACGTTTTTGGTGTCATATCTAAGAACTCTGTCTAACACAAGGTCATGAAAATTTTCCCTATGTTTCCTTCAGAAGTTTTATCATTTTCGCTCTTATATGTAGGTCTATGATTCATTTAAAATTCATGTATGGTGTGAGGTAAGGGTTCAAATTCATCTTTCTAATATGGACAACCAGTTTCTTTACTTGCTATGTGTTTTTTCCAATTTTTTATTTCTTCCTGAGTCGTTCTTTTTGGTAATTGTGGCTTTCTAAGAATTTGTCCATTTGTCTAAGTGGTCTAATTTGTAGCATAAAGTTAAAATCCTATGGTGACGCCCCTGCTTTCATTCCTGATTTTGGTAATTCACATCTTCTCTCTTTTTCTCTGTCTTTTTTTGGAGTGGAAGGTCAGGGGAGTATAGTCACAGGTTTGTCAATTTTGTTGACCTTCTCTAAGGACTAACTTTTGGGCTCACTGATATTCTCTGTTGTTTTCCATATTCTGTTTCATTGATTTCCACTGTCATCTTTAAGACTTCCTTACTCCTACTTGCTTTGAGTTCAGTTTGCTCTTCTTTGTCCAGTTTCTTAAGGTGAAAGTTTCAGTTTCTGGTTTTTTCCATGCTCCACTCCAAATCAAGTCAGCCCCTCAGACAGAGATGCTGCTGGTTTTCAGGGCTTGTCCTGTCCAGGTAGAACTTCCTCACCTCTGAACGCAGGTTAGCGATTAGAGCAGCCCCAGGACAGAATGCCACAGACTCCCACTGTTCTTACCCAGAGTTCGTCAGTTTTTCATGAATAACCACTCCTCAAATTCCAGAGTCATGAAATGATTGTTTCTGACTATTTTGTCTAGGCTCATCATTGCCTTTCAGGGAAGGATGTGCCAGGCTACTCATTTCTGCCATGCCAAAGCCCTGTCTCTACAGTCCCTTTTCTCTCCTTCACGGGAAACAAAATTTGGTTTTATTCTTTACCCCATCTAGTTCTCTCACAGAATCTGTGTCTCTGGGGGGCGGAGACATGGGGGCAGAGCTGGTTTTTAAAAATTGCTTATGTTGAAAAATACTGCTCTGAGATTATCAACTTTAAGAAAAAAAAAACAACAAAAAAATTGCACTTCAGCGAATCATTCAACTTCCTCAATGTTAATGATGGAAAGTCTGTGCCTCTTAGAATCTGCATTCATAATAGAGAATTCCAATGGCACTCTTTATTATCCACTTTGTAAGGAAGGCAGAAAACCCCCCAGTTCCTGACCTTGCTGATTCTGCAGGTGCTCCTAGCACTAACAGGGAGGTGGGATGGAAAATAGGATCACAGCAGGAAAATGCTTAACGGCCAGTGTGGGGAGCTGGGCTGTCTGCACACTGCTTGAGTAGGAGTTTCGAGCTTGTACCAGTTTGACATGGGCATAGACTACGCAGTTTCTAGAGGCCCCGTTCTATTCCTTGAAGGAAACTGGGACTTCAAGAACAAGAACATCCCTAAAGAACAACGGATGAGACCCAGGAGACCTGGGTTGAAGGCTCTGGCTCTGCCACTTTCTCCCATTTAACCACTCTCGGGCTCCGTTTTCTTATTTGTAAAATGGGTGTCATAATAAAGTCTTCCTCACAAACTTGCTGGGATGTGATCAAATTCAATGACCGTCATGGATGGCCTTTACAGATTATTAACAAGCTATAAATGTAGGCTTTAGATTATGAAATAATACCCTGTGTTCAAATCTCAATAGGTGGTGTCAAAGAAAGAGACTGTCTCCCCACTTCCCTACCTCAGGACACAAGGAGGCTGCAGCCCAGCAGACAACTCACATACACTCCCATAATCAACTCCTTTACTGCTTCCCTCCCAGGTTACAGGGATGAAGGATGGAAGCAGCTGCTCAGAGAAGGACATGTCTGTGCTTCAGCACTTGGGGAGGTGGACCAGAGCAGATGGTACCTATCAAGACCCACACTTGTACCTCTTTATACTGTGGAAAGTGGGGGTCTTTCATCTGAGTGGGCTGTGAACGGAAGCCCACTGGGAGAGAACTATTTCTGTCAAATGATTTTTCATGCCTAAACTTTATGTTCACACTGAGTCATCACAGCCCCCTGCCACGCTTGTCAAATTATCACTGTACCACAGCAAAGCTACACATTCACAAAGGCAAACTTTTAAGAGGAAGCTCTCTTTTTAATTAAAAAAAGGACTTTAAGGGTTCTTTGTATGAGGGATTAGGATTGGTTTTAATATCTTTAAAATGGATTGCTGGAAATTTTTAATCCTAGGATTTCCAATATCTAAGGAAAAATAAAGCCATTCATCTCAATATATACCAGAAATATACATCTTTGTTATGCCTTAATAAAGGAAATGCTGGATCCTAGGCTGGATAAATAGGACAGTAGTCTAAGATGTAACGTTTCCAGGTTTACATCATGGAAACCAGAGTTCAGCTATGATGATAATAAAAGGGAATGAAGAGCAGCCACCAGGAACTACAGCTTTCACAACAGAGGCTCCTTCTCGGAGGGACTCGGACGCTCGGGTTTCAAAGAGCTCGGTGGCAGCGGGCTGCCTGACGGCACCGCCAGCTTGCCTCCAGTGCACCGGTCCCTCAGCCTTACCTCCGACCACTTTCCATCCCACCTCCTACTCAGGTCATCCTCAGGCCAAGTGAATGAAAACTTTGGGACTCTTGCCTCCAGTGCACCGGACCCTCAGCCTTACCTCCGACCACTTTCCATCCCACCTCCTACTCAGGTCATCCTCAGGCCAAGTGAATGAAAACTTCGGGACTCCTCCCCGGGGACTTGGCACTGTCCAGCGCCCAGCCCCTCCTGCACGGGCTCCTCGTTTGTCCTCCCGCACTGGGGCTGAGCACAGGTGGGCAGTGACCAGAGGCTAAGGGCGGACCTTCAGGGTTACCTATTTGCCTTTCCAGGTCGGCGGCTTCATCAGGTGTGGCTCGCGGAAGGACGCCAGGGTCGCTGAAGCTGGTGCGCAGCAGGGTCCCCATCACAAAGAAGAACAGAATGCCACCGACCACGGGGATAGCAGGGGTGATTTTCACTGCTAGATACGGACAGCTGCCAGCAGGTTGGGAAGGCGGGGGGGAGGGGAGAAAGAAAGGAAATACAATGTCAGTAATCAACAGTGATCACTCTGTATTTTCCAAGAAACTAACAGCTTTTTTGGAGAAGCAAAATTGATTTCCATTAAAAATTCATCTATGTTTTAAGCATTTACCTTTGGGGAGGTCTGCAATTCTCTCTTGTGGACAATTTAACCCCCCTTCTCAGCTACAATAATCCTCTGCTCCCACCGTGGTACTCAGGAAAGACACTGGCAGAAAAATTAAAATAACCCTGCTTGTACAATCCATGTAAGATGCACAGAGCTTGCACCCTTTGTACTGTAAACAGAGCACATGATTTATGTGACGCTCCACCCATCTCTGGAATTGCATAACATAGGACGACACCAGCTTGGAACTGTCTTCATCACACCCGGCCCTTCCTCCCTGGGTCAGACAACTCAGGGCACGGAACGCAGAGAACCACAAGCCACCCTCAAAAGGCAAGAAATCACTTTTTCAATATTTTGGAGCTAATCTATGCAAAAGAGGTTAATGAGCTATGGAAATGTACTTGCAGGCCGTTTCCGAAGAGGATTAAAAGGATTTAGGCAGCTGGAATATAATAGTCTCATGCTCTTCAAGAAGGCATTTGAGCTACCAACGGATGAACACGGCGCATCTCGATTCTACGAAACCCCTTCACTGTCCTGCAGTGAATGAACTGACACGCAGCAGGGGCTGTGATGAGTCAGGGAGAGATGCCCTTGGGACAGACTGACATCTATGCCAGCTGGCTCCAGGGATCCAGGAACCAGGCTTAAGCACCACCCTGGTCCACTGTCATTGCTCCCTGACTCTGCAGAGGCGGTGAGAGGCAGAGTGAAAAGTAGCTTGGTGCCTGGAGCTGGGTGAAGGATGGCCCTGCAATGACTATGGTCAGTGTATTGTCATCACATTCAGTAACCTCATGGGCTTTGAGGAACACCACACAGAATCATGGAATTGTCACATCCAGAGTGGAAAGCACCTCCCAGATGGTCTGCCTCACCAGGGGATACTCTTCCAGATACTCAAGACCACACAAAGAGAGGGAGCTGGAGAAGAAAGGGTTGGAAAGCTTTGCTCAAGAGGTGAGCCAGGGGGCTCATTCCTGGGGTGTTGGGGACAGCACCCCACTCCTGTGCAGTACTTGCAGGGAGGTGGCAAGGTCTCTGATGGGACGGCAAGGGGATGCTGGCAAGCATCCAGGCCTCGGGGACCACAGGCCATGGTCCCCTTTGCTGAGACCAACATCAGGCAAGTTAGAGCATCTAGTTTTCCAGCGGCTGGTGACTCAGGTCTATGTGGAGTGGTTACTGTGAACTAAAGACCAAGGGCCTGTCCTGAATCCCCTGCTCTGCAGAAACCAGAGACTTTCCAGCCACTTTAAGAAGATGGAAGAGCAACCCCAAACATGACTAGGTAAGATTGCCCACCAGACAAGTGGACTGCGGTCTCCAAGAGAATCACCTGATTTAGAGACACAAAATATGTGACATTTCTAACTTGTCTCATCTTTCCCACACCAGCTCCCCTGCAGAAACAGAACAGAATGAACGACAGAAAGTATCAGATCACACTTGGGCTGGATTGCCTGTTGTGACTTCTCTTCACAGGATTCATGGGAGACCATAAAAAACTATTAGTTGTCTGTCCTGCATCAACGTCCCCGCCCAAACTCCCAGGCACTTAGAGCCTTTTTGAACATCGTCAGAGATTCTCATAGAAAAGTGAATTCGGCAACGAGGACAAGAAGATATACAGAGATTGCTGTGGAAAAAAGGAATACAAGAGTGTCTAAGCTGAAGAAATACCCTTTGTGAAAGCATTCTCTTTAACTATGGAAAGGACTTTTTTAATCCAATGGATTTTGTTGCATAAAAAAGAGTCACTGCTTTTCCTAGAGTGTTTTCAGACAAACACTGACATAACTAAACTCTTCAGTGGGTTTCCAGTTTTCTTAAAAATTTGATTTTATAATTTTAGGTACTGAAAAGCTTCAAATGAAACGCTTTCCTGCAACAGAGATCCACTAGTTCTGAAAATTAGAAAGAAAACATTTAAAAGATGGTGCTGCTTGGGGTGCCTCCTGTTTTCGTTTTTGCTTTGCCTTTGGGAGCCCTTCTTTTATTGGGAAATAAATACAGAGTCAAACAGGTGGGCCAGCCCTACAGCCTAACACAGAACTTGCATTTCAACTTGACACATGTAGAGAATAAAAGTCTTGTCAGGAAATGACCATCTTCCCTTTAAAGATTCAGTATAAAGTGACAATCAAAATCCCATTTAATACTGCCCTGAAATGTTCACATGGCTGCATCCCAGCTCTAGGGTACAGTGCAGTGCCAGGGGCTACAAAAACAGATACCTTTCCAAGGCATGTCTATTACGTTAAATGGACCATGTTTGGACTGTGATGTGGAGCTTTTATGAAGAGCTGGAGATAAATATCAGTTGCTGCAAATCTATTGATTAAATCTCTGACTGTGATATCAATCAAGTTAATATCAAGGAACTCAAACTCCAAAGAACATTAGAAAGTATTTGTGTCATAAAATATGACTGACATTATCTTTGTTACTCTTATTGTCATATAAAAAGCAACCTGAAATTGTATGAAGCCTTGAAAATGTGCTAGTGTACCACAATCAGAAATAAACACAGTCCATATTAAAGGCACAAAATTGACCCCGATACTAATAAACTTCAATTTATATAGATTAGCCTTAAAATTTTGTTTTAGTCCAAAAGAATCTACTCTAGGTGGACCTCTTTTTTTTTTTTTAACAAAATGGTTAGGAAAATGATTAATTGTGTAGAGGAGAATTTTTCCAGAACTGAAATTCATAATTCAACAGAAGAATGCCTGTTTGAACAAAGGCAGAGAATACAACAGGCCAACTTTTTCCTCTTTCTCATTATTGAGTTTCAATAAGAAACAACTGGAACAGTTGTTAGGCAGCTGCACCCAGGTCACAGCTGGACAATATTACCTGGAGAGACCAGCCAGTAGGATGTGATCCACCTTGGGTGTTTAGGGGTGGAATTTATTTACCTCCATTTGGCTTCTCCAGAGATGGATTCTTCAGTGCTGTTGGAACCCTCCTGTGGAGTTGATTTAGTAGATCTTAGGTTATGGTGTATTTGTTTTTCCCTTTTGGTTCTGAAATGTAACTTGGTTGACCTCAAGAGTTTGCCTGCTCACAGCAAGATGTCGTTAATGAGTAAGCCATGTCCTAAACGGTTTCTTGTTGTCCCAAGTGCACTGTATGTAAAGCTACCCACTGCTCCAGGCTGATGGCTCTGGAGGACTCCCCACCGCTTCCACCCGCCTCTCCCCACCTCCCGCCGAGGATGTCTGCTGCCCTTGCCAATATCTGATATTCAGGATTAGAGATCAACGTCTTTAACTTTTCTGTCCCCTGGCACATTCTCATGGAGGAGACAAGACCCTGTGATTTAAGTTGTTTGCACTTGAGTGTCAATTAATTTATTCAGCCCTGGTCCGGGAAAGGAGGAAGACGAAGAATCTAGTTGATGGGTACATGCCTACCACCCTGTGAAAAACTCAGACGGATCCTGACTTTTCTGGTCATGAGATGAAGGTAACAGAAAGTCCTTCAGTCACTTTAAGTGACAGACAGTCTCATTAACCATTTCAAAGTGTAACAATCCTAATTACCAGTGGAAATTTCTAACTTGGTTTTGTGTTAAACCTCCTCCCCCTCCCCAGCTGGCCAAGTGCCGTTTCTGGCCCCTCTGTGGCTGGAGAAGAAAGGACATGGGGGTCGGAAGGGGGCCGGGATTTGGAAGGCGCTGATTTGGAAGCTCTGTTACAAGGCGGCTTTGTGTTCTCTGGGTCTACCAGATGTTTAAACCTGTCCCGCTGGAGTCTGAGTCCTTCAGAAGCCCCCTGGAAGCCTAAGGGCGCTGCCCCGGGGGTACCCTTCTCCTCTCTCCCTCTTCTTGGGTAGAGCGGAGACAGCCTTCCTCCCGCCCTAAGGCCCATCCTTCCACCGCACGGTGGCCCCATTCCCTGCCTCTCATGAACCTCAGGGGTACTGCCCTGAATTCCTCAGCTCTCTGCTTCTCGCCTGGGGGACAGCAGAACATCCATCTCAGCCCTCTGCCTGCCCCACTTCAGGTTACCCCAAACACACCGACACATCTCTGTTCCAAAGCCTGCAATGACTCCCCTTCTCCTGCCAAATCAACTTCAAGCTCCTTCTCTGGCGCCCATACCCCATGGTGCCTAGTCTCCGGTCTCCCCTTCTCATGTCCTGCTCTACCGCCCTTTTCACACATACGGGGGCAGCAACCCTGACCCCTGGCCTTCCCAGAAAGGCGCCTGCCACCCAGCGCTGGTGTCTGGAACACCCTCACCCCTAACTCAGCTTGTTAAATCTGCCCCAACTTTCAAGTTCGCCTAAGGACTTGGTGAAAAGATTTTCTGGGCTCCACCCCCGAGCTAAAGTGCTGGCTTCTTTTCCTAAAGCTCCGTAATATTTTTGTTTGCTTCTCTTGATGGTACTTGTGGCTGTTTGTGGACATGCCTCACGAAACTCACCGGACTGGAAGTCCTGGAGGGTGAGACTGGGCACTGGTCAGCATGCGTCCTTCACAGCACTGGGCACAATGCCTCACAAAGGGTAGCTATTTGACAAGTACTTGTTGAGCAATTGAATGAATGAGACCTATTCACTGAATTTTACAGTAACACAGAAAAGAGCAGGAAAGTCAAATCAGCCATATTCTCAACATTGACAATGTACCCTGAGTCTAGAACTTGCTCCTCTAACTTCTAAGCTTGCTGGGTCTTGTAACGTCCTTCAAACAGGTGCTAAGGATCTGCCCCGTTCAGGATGCTTCCGCCACCGAGAAAAGGTGGGGTTGCACACACTGAGTTTAATCTGTGCCACACACGCTAAAGTTCTAGCAGATGAAGCACCGTGTGTTGGTACAACTTTGCGCAATACTAGGTGCTCTGTGACAGTCACCCATCCTACCAGCCTCTGTATTTCAAAGGACAATGTTGAGTTGCTCACTGAAGTCTTGGACATCACTCTCTATAAAAGCAGCAGAATTCAGGCCCCCAGGCAAACGATAAGATCAGTGCTGCACAGACACATTCAAACCGCTGCTCAGAAAAAGCCAAGAGCATCTGCAGTCCCGCTGGTAAAGACAAAGCAGACGCGGCCCACGACGGCGATAACGAGACCTCCGTAAGGAGGCGAGACTGATGGGAAAATCTCAGCCAACCCCCAGCAACTGGCACGACGTAATAGCTGAAGCGCTGCAAGGGGCAAAGAAAACGCCTAGCCCGAGCTCAGACAACTTGAAAACGGCTCCTTCACGTTTCTGAGCAACTGCGGATGGGCGTTCCAATTCTGAGTGCCATCTGTGATGAGGAAGACTCCTTCCCCCGAGGGCCTGGATTTGATACAAGATGATGATGCAGCTGCCAAAGACATAAACCCCAAATGAAGTCCTCTTTCGGTCTGAAGAACTGTGACCTATAGACCGGCCAGGGCCGAGCGGATAATAGGCTACCAGCACCTTAGTCTTCATAAAGCTCAATGGGAAAATGACAGGAGGAAAAAAAAGAATCTGAAAGCACGCATTTTCATAACATAAAAGAAATGAGCTAATTTAGCACCAGAGGCAACAAATGCTATGGTGATGAAAGCCTGTACAGTAATCCCCTTCCTATCATACACATCAGTGAGGTGTTTGTCTTTATATATGATGATTAAATGCCTACTACTGACTGTCATCTCACTGTACATTAGAGGTAAAGAAAGGTCCTTCCGGGTAATAATTAGAAAATGTAGCATTGCCAAAAGATTAGAGGGAATTTTTTCAGTTCTAATAGTAATCTTCTCAAAACTTTAGGAAAAATAATTATTTGTATTTTGCTGTTTATACATGAAGGGTGGAACCATTTTCTGGGTGCTATATTATCTGAGACTATGCAATTAGTGTATTATGTCATTATTTATGACAAAATTATTTTACCATCAGATACTGACATTCCAGGATCAGCACTCTCATTAATTCTGTATTTCTATGTAGAAACTGGCTCGCAGGTTAGAATTTACTCTCAGTAGAATTGATTCCCTGGATGAAAGTCCTGGGGCTAAACTAATATCTTAAACATTTCAAATAGGAAATCTGGATTTCATTATTGGGTAGCTAAGTCTCTCTTTTTCTCTACAGGACATTCTTTGGGAGAAGATTAACTTGACTTGAAAACCAAACCAAAACAAAACAACATTAAGAAGATGTAGCAGAGACATTAAGACCAAGTGCCCTTTAGAACAAAAAGTAGAGAATCTTTTGCCATTGATAACAGATGTGTAATCTACCTGCCCACAGGCCATGACCGACCCTTTAAAATGTAGGAAGGTGAGCAGAAAGACATAGCAAACATGTAATATTAATAATATTACATAACAACAACAACAAAAGTAGAGAATCTTTTCCCATAGCAAAACAATTTGAGTCATCTTTTCATATTTTGCCTGCAAATGGATATGCACAGAAAAAAACATCCCGTAAACTGTAGCTCATGACCTCTGGCTACAACATGACCTATGTTTGACATTTTTGTTCTGTCCTGTATATATGAAAGCATAAAGATGAGAATAACTATTCTTTATACATAGAAATGAGGCAATTAAAGTTGATAGAGGGGGCACGGCCTTGCTTTATCGATGCCACGCTCCAACGAAGGAGGTTTCTGTATTCCAGAAATCACAAAGTTCGGCTACTATTTTAAACGTCAGAGTCTTGATTGCAATGCATTTCAATAATAGTTAAGGCAAATGATCATAAAACGAAATAATCTGAGCCAATGACTCACACGTCTGAAATAATAACAGAGTAGCACTGTGAGAATAGTAATAAAAATGATCTGTTTCCTTTTCATCTGAGTCACTGTAAAATGAATGTATTCTTCATTTATAGGCAGGAACATAAACACCTTTACTTTTATGATTTGTTCCTTAATCACATATTTAGAAATAAATGTACCACTACAGGGCAAAGATAAGCACAATACTTGGAGACAAATAGAGAAAAAAGTGGACTCGGAAATAACATCCACTCACAACCGTGGAATGGGAAAACCAGACTATTTCATAGAGTGCTACCCCGCCAGACACCCCGCAGCAGCGCCCAGTGCTTGAAAAGCACCTTCTTAGCAATCGCACAAAGTGATGAATCTACCAATGTAGAAGGAGGGAGTTTGAATAAATGGACACGGGGACCAAAGGGGAAGAATATAACAAAAGGACACTGGAAGGAAAAGCTCAAACCCAGAGAGAAAGGACGGGGAGAGGCGAACTCCATGTAGGAATGTGTGGACCATGAAGAAGACTCACGGTGTCATCAGAGGCTCCACAGTTCATCTTTTCACCAGGCTACGGCTACTTTCTCATCGAGAGCAGTAGCTTTCGGGCTTACAAAGGGAAGAAGGTTGGTGAAGCTCTCCCTACCCAGGAAAGGACAGTAGCTAAGGGCTCCGCTTTCTCCCTGCAGGCCTCCTGGCTAGATGTGGTTACAGCAGGGATGTCTGCACACAGCACAGTCTCGCCTGAAGCCTGTGGAGCTCCTATGTGACAAGATCAGTGTCATTATTCTTAATTCAGGGCCTCCCAGGCCACCCAAGACAGGTCCAGCTATAGACACAGAACCTGGGAAGCTATAGTTTAAAAACACAGGCTTCAAATCACAGTGTGTAAACAGTTTCATTTCCCCATCTACTATTGAGAATGTGCAAGGGTTTGTTAGGGAAAATTGTGGTGTTTCAAACTTTTTTGGCAAAGTGATTTTGAGTTTGACTTAAAATTCCAGAAGGTCCCAGGGTAAAGCAATTATACTCCAGTAAAGATGTTAAAATAAAATAAAATAAAATTCCAGGAGGTCAAAGGCTTCTGGCTAGTGTGTGGATCACGGGGAGGAAAGCCAGCATTTCTCTGCCCCCAAACTGGCTCTTTAATGACCTAATGGGATTACGTAGGCATGGCAACCATACATCCACTATCCATGTACGTCCATGGATGTACACACCATACATCCATGGCAACCATACAAACAATAACTCATGATTGTGTCATTTTCAGGAGTACAGCTGCCGAACTAATTGGCCATAGTACCTCCATCACCTTGCTTTCAGTGCATCCTGGACCCATAAGAAATTAGCAGGGCAGGACTTCCGAGAAGATGGCGGAAGAGTAAGACGCGGAGATCACCTTCCTCCTCACAGATACACCAGAAATACATCTACACGTGGAACAACTCCTACAGAACACCTACTGAACGCTGGCAGAAGACCTCAGACCTCCCAAAAGGCAAGAAACCCGTCACGTACCTGGGTAGGGCAAAAGAAAAAAGAATAAACAGAGACAAAAGGATAGGGATGGGATCTGCACCAGTGGGAGGGAGCCGTGAAGGAGGAAAGGCTTCCACACACTAGGAAGCCCCTTCGCGGGCGGAGACTGCGGGTGGCGGAGGGGAAAAGCTTCGGAGCCGCGGAGGAGAGCACAGCCACAGGGGTGCGGAGGGCAAAGCGGGGAGATTCCCGCACAGAGGATCAGGGCCGACCGGCACTCACCAGGCCGAGAGGCTTGTCTGCTCACCCGCCGGGGCGGGCGGGGCTGCGAGCTGAGGCTCGGGCTTCGGTCGGAGCGCCGGGAGAGGGCTGGGGTTGGCGGCGTGAACACAGCCTGCAAGGGCTTGGTGCGCCACGGCTGGCCGGGAGGGAGTCCGGGGAAAAGTCTGGAGCTGCCGAAGAGGCAAGAGACTTTTTCTTCCCTCTTTGTTTCCTGGTGCGCGAGGAGAGGGGATTAAGAGCGCTGCTTAAAGGAGCTCCAGAGACGGGCGCGAGCCGCGGCTAAAAGCGCGAACCCCAGAGACAGGCATGAGACGCTAAGGCTGCTGCTGCTGCCACCAAGAAACCTGTGTGCGAGCACAGGTCACTCTCCACACCCCGCTTCCAGGAACCTGTGCAGCCCACCACTGCCAGGGTCCCGGGATCCAGGGACAACTCCCCCGAGAGAACGCACGGCGCGCCTCAGGCTCGTGCAACATCACGCCGGCCTTTGCCGCCGCAGGCCCGCCCCGCACTCCGTGCCCCTCCCTCCCCCGGGCCTGAGTGAGCCAGAGCCCCCGAATCAGCGGCTTCTTTAACCCCGTCCTGTCTGAGCGAAGAACAGACGCCGCCCTCCGGCGACCTACACGCAGAGGTGGGGCCAAATCCAAAGCTGAGCCCCCGGGAGCTGTGCGAACAAATAAGAGAAAGGGAAATCTCTCCCAGCAGCCTCAGGAGCAGCGGATTAAAGCTCCACAATCAACCTGATGTACCTGCATCTGTGGAATACATGAATAGACAACGAATCATCCCAAATTGAGGAGGTGGGCTTCGAGAGCAAGATCTATGATTTTTTTCCCCTTTTCCTCTTTTTGTGAGTGTGTATGTGAATGCTTCTGTGTGAGATTTTGTCTATATAGATTTGCTTCCACCATTTGTCCCAGGATTCTATCCGTCCGTTTTTTTGTTTTTTTCTCTTAATAATTATTTTTTATTTCAATAACTTTATTATATTTTATCTTACTTTATTTTATTTTACTTTATCCTCTTTCTTTTGTTCCTTCCTTCCCTCCTTCCTCCCTCCCTCCCTCCTTTTTCTTTCTACTTCTACTAATTCTTTCTTTCCACTTTTTCTCCCTTTTCTTCTGAGCCATGTGGATGAAAGGCTCTTGGTGCTGCACCCAGGAGTCAGTGCTGTGCCTCTGAGGTGGGAGAGCCAACTTCAGGACACTGGTCCACAAGAGACCTCCCAGCTCCACATAATATCAAATGGCAAAAATCTCCCAGAGATCTCCATCTCAACACCAGCATCCAGCTTCACTCAACGACCAGCAAGCTACAGTGCTGGACATCCTATGCCAAACAACTAGCAAGACAGGAACACAACCCCACCCATTAGCAGAGAGGCTGCCCAAAATCATAATAAGTCCACAGACACCCCAAAACACACCACCAGACGTGGACCTGCCCACCAGAAAGACAAGACCCAGCTTCATCCACCAGAACACAGGCACTAGTCCCCTCCACCAGGAAACCTACACAACCCACTGAACCAACCTTAGCCACTGGGGACAGACACCAAAAACAACGGGAACTATGAACCTGCAGCCTACGAAAAGGAGACCCCAAACACAGTAAGATAAGCAAAATGAGAAGACAGAAAAACACACAGCAGATGAAGGAGCAAGATAAAAACCCACCAGACCTAACAAATGAAGAGGAAATAGGCAGTCTACCTGAAAAAGAATTCAGAGTAATGATAGTAAAGATGATCCAAAATCTTGGAAACAGAATGGAGAAAATACAAGAAACATTTAACAAGGACCTAGAAGAACTAAAGACCAAACAAACAACAATGAACAACACAAAAAATGGAATTAAAAATACTCTAGATGGGATCAATAGCAGAATAACTGAGGCAGAAGAACGGATAAGTGACCTGGAAGATAAAATAGTGGAAATAACTACTGCAGAGCAGATCAAAGAAAAAAGAATGAAAAGAACTGAGGACAGACTCAGAGACCTCTGGGACAACATTAAACACACCAACATTCGAATTATAGGGGTCCAGAAGAAGAAGAGAAAAAGGAAGGGACTGAGAAAATATTTGAAGAGATTATAGTTGAAAACTTCCCTAATATGGGAAAGGAAATAGTTAATCAAGTCCAGGAAGCACAGAGAGTCCCATACAGGATAAATCCAAGGAGAAATACGCCAAGACACATATTAATCAAACTGTCAAAAATTAAATACAAAGAAAACATATTAAAAGCAGCAAGGGAAAAACAACAAATAACACACAAGGGAATCCCCATAAGGTTAACAGCTGATCTTTCAGCAGAAACTCTGCAAGCCAGAGGGGATGGCAGGACATATTTAAATTGATGAAGGAGAAAAACCTGCAACCAAGATTACTCTACCCAGCAAGGATCTCATTCAGATTTGATGGAGAAATTAAAACCTTTACAGACAAGCAAAAGCTGAGAGAGTTCAGCACCACCAAACCAGCTCTACAACAACTGCTAAAGGAACTTCTCTAGGCAAGAAACACAGGAGAAGGAAAAGACCTACAATAACGAACCCAAAACAATTAAGAAAATGGGAACAGGAACATACATATCGATAATTACCTTAAATGTAAATGGACTAAATGCTCCCACCAAAAGACACAGATTGGCTGAATGGATACAAAAACAAGACCCATATATTTGCTGTCTACAAGAGACCCACTTCAGACCTAGAGACACATACAGACTGAAAGTAAGGGGATGGAAAAAGATATTTCATGCAAATGGAAACCAAAAGAAAGCTGGAGTAGCAATTCTCATATCAGACAAAATAGACTTTAAAATAAAGACTATTAGAAGAGACAAAGAAGGACACTACATAATGATCAAGGGATCGATCCAAGAAGAAGATGTAACAACTGTAAATATTTATGCACCCAACATAGGAGTACCTCAATACATAAGGCAAATACTAACAGCCATAAAAGGGGAAATCGACAGTAACACATTCATAGTAGGGGACTTTAACACCCCACTTTCACCAATGGACAGATCATCCAAAATGAAAGTAAATAAGGAAACACAAGCTTTAAATGATACATTAAACAAGATGGACTTAATTGATGTTTATAGGACATTCCATCCAAAAACAACAGAATACACATTTTTCTCTAGTGCTCATGGAACATTCTCCAGGACAGATCATATCTTGGGTCACAAATCCAGCCTTGGTAAATTTAAGAAAATTGAAATTGTATCAAGTATCTTTTCTGACCACAACGCTATGAGACTAGATATCAATTACAGGAAAAGATCTGTAAAAAATACAAACACATGGAGGCTAAACAATACACTACTTAATAACGAAGTGATCACTGAAGAAATCAAAGAGGAAATAAAAAAATACCTAGAAACAAATGACAATGGAGACACGACAACCCAAAATCTATGGGATGCAGCAAAAGTAGTTCTAAGAGGGAAGTTTATAGCAATACAATCCTACCTTAAGAAACAGGAAACATCTCAAATAAACAACCTAACCCTGCACCTAAAGCAATTAGAGAAAGAAGAACAAAAAAACCCCAAAGTTAGCAGAAGGAAAGACATCATAAAAATCAGATCAGAAATAAATGAAAAAGAAATGAAGGAAACGATAGCAAAGATCAATATCACTAAAACCTGGTTCTTTGAGAAGATAAACAAAATTGATAAACCATTAGCCAGACTCATCAAGAAAAAAAGGGAGAAGATTCAAATCAATAGAATTAGAAATGAAAAAGGAGAAGTAACAACTGACACTGCAGAAATACAAAAGATCATGAGAGATTACTACAAGCAACTCTATGCCAATAAAACCTGGAAGAAATGGACAAATTCTTAGAAAGGCACAACCTGCCAAGACTGAATCAGGAAGAAATAGAAAATATGAACAGACCAATCACAAGCAGTGAAATTGAAACTGATTAAAAATCTTCCAACAAACAAAAGCCCAGGACCAGATGGCTTCACAGGCGAATTCTATCAAACATCTAGAGAAAAGCTAACACCTATCCTTCTCAAACTCTTCCAACATATAGCAGAGGGAGGAACACTCCCAAACTCATTCTACGAGGCCACCATCACCCTGATACCAAAACCAGACTCACAAAGAAAGAAAACTACAGGCCAATATCACTGATGAACATAGATGCAAAAATCCTCAACAAAATACTAGCAAACAGAATCCAACAGCACCATTAAGAGGATCATACACCATGATCAAGGGGGGTTTATTCCAGGAATGCAAGGATTCTTCAATATACGCAAATCAATCAACGTGATACACCGTATTAACAAATTGAAGGAGAAAAACCATATGATCATCTCAGTAGATGCAGAGAAAGCTTTTGACAAAATTCAACACCCATTTATGATAAAAACCCTGCAGAAAGTAGGCATAGAGGGAACTTTCCTCAACATAATAAAGACCATATATGACAAACCCACAGCCAACATCATCCTCAATGGTGAAAAACTGAAAGCATTTCCACTAAGATCAGCAACAAGACAAGGTTGCCCACTCTCACCACTCTTATTCAACATAGTTTTGGAAGTTTTAGCCACAGCAATCAGAGAAGAAAAGGAAATAAAAGGAATCCAAATTGGAAAAGAAGAAGTAAAGCTGTCACTATTTGCAGATGACATGATACTATACATAGAGAATCCTAAAGATGCTACCAGAAAACTACTAGAGCTAATCAATGAATTTGGTAAAGTAGCAGGATACAAAATTAAGGCACAGAAATCTCTGGCATTCCTATACACTAATGATGAAAAATCTGAAAGTGAAATCAAGAAAACACTCCCAGTTACCACTGCAACAAAAAGAATAAAATACCTAGGAATAAACCTACCTAAGGAGACAAAAGACCTGTATGCAGAAAACTATAAGACACTGATGAAAGAAATTAAAGATGATACAAACAGATGGAGAGATATACCATGTTCTTGGATTGGAAGAATCAACATTGTGAAAATGACTCTACTACCCAAAGCAATCTACAGATTCAATGCAATCCCTATCAAAGTACCACTGGCATTTTTCACAGAAGTAGAACAAGAAATTTCACAATTTGTATGGAAACACAAAAGACCCTGAATAGCCAAAGCAATCTTGAGAATGAAAAACGGAGCTGGAGGAATCAGGCTCCCTGAATTCAGACTATAGTACAAAGCTACAGTAATCAAGACAGTATGGTACTGGCACAAAAACAGAAAGATAGATCAATGGAACAGGATAGGAAGCCAGAGATAAACCCATGCACATATGGTCACCTTATCTTTGATAAAAGAGGCAGGAATATACAGTGGAGAAAGGACAGCCTCTTCAATAAGTGGTGCTGGGAAAACTGGACAGGTACATGTAAAAGTATGAGATTAGATCACTCCCTAACACCATACACAAAAATAAGCTCAAAATGGATTAAAGACCTAAATGTGAGGCCAGAAACTATCAAACTCTTAGAGGAAAACATAGGCAGGACACTCTATGACATAAATCACAGCAAGATCCTTTTTGACCCACCTCCTAGAGAAATGGAAATAAAAACAAAAATAAACAAATGGGACCTAATGAAACTTCAAAGCTTTTGCACAGCAAAGGAAACCATAAAGACCAAAAGACAACCCTCAGAATGGGAGAAAATATTTGCAGATGAAGCAACTGACAAAGGATTAATCTCCAAAATTTATAAGCAGCTCATGCAGCTCAATAACAAAAAAACAAACAACCCAATGCAAAAATGGGCAGAAGACCTAAATAGACATTTCTCCAAAGAAGATATACAGACTGCCAACAAACACATGAAAGAATGCTCAACATCGCTAATCATTAGAGAAGTGCAAATCAAAACTACAATGAGATATCATCTCACACCAGTCAGAATGGCCATCATCAAAAAATCTAGAAACAATAAATGCTGCAGAGGGTGTGGAGAAAAGGGAACCCTCTTGCACTGTTGGTGGGAATGTAAATTGATACAGCCACTGTGGAGAACAGTATGGAGGTTCCTTAAAAAACTACAAATAGAACTACCATATGACCCAGCAATCCCACTACTGGGCATATACCCTGAGAAAACCATAATTCAAAAAGAGTCATGTACCAAAATGTTCATTGCAGCTCTATTTACAATAGCCCAGAGATGGAAACAACCTAAGTTTCCATCATCAGATGAATGGATAAAGAAGATGTGGCACATATATACAATGGAATATTACTCAGCCATAAAAAGAAACGAAACTGAGCTATTTGTAACGAGGTGGATAGACCTAGAGTCTGTCATACAGAGTGAAGTAAGTCAGAAAGAGAGAGACAAATACCGTATGCTAACACATATATATGGAATTTAAGAAAAAAAAATGTCATGAAGAACCTAGGGGTAAAACAGGAATAAAGACACAGACCTACTGGAGAATGGACTTGAGGACACAGGGAGGGGGGAAGGGTAAGCTGTGACAAAGCGAGAGAGAGGCATGGACATATATACACTACCAAACGTAAGGTAGATAGCTAGTGGGAAGCAGCCGCATAGCACAGGGAGATCAGCTCGGTGCTTTGTGACCGGCTGGAGGGGTGGGATAGGGAGGGTGGGAGGGAGGGAGACGCAAGAGGGAAGAGATATGGGAACATATGTATATATATAACTGATTCATTTTGTTGTAAAGCAGAAACTAACACACCATTGTAAAGCAATTATACTCCAGTAAAGATGGTAAAATAAAATAAAATAAAATTCCAGGAGGCCAAAGACTTCTGGCTAGTGTGTGGATCACGGGGAGGAAAGCCAGCATTTCTCTGCCCCCAAACTGGCTCTTTAATGACCTAATGGGATTACGTAGGCATGGCAACCATACATCCACTATCCATGTACGTCCATGGATGTACACGCCATACATCCATGGCAACCATACAAACAATAACTCACATGACTGTGTCATTTTCAGGAGTACGGCTGCCGAACTAATTGGCCAGAGTAACTCCATCACCTTGCTTTCAGTGCATCCTGGACCCATAAGAAATTAGCAGGGCAGGAGAGGTCCCTGCGGAAAGTTCCCTGCCTCGCGGCACGCTAGGAGTGTGTGCTAGGCGAGGCCTCTATACAGAAGGGCCAGAGGAGAAAGCCGGGATTTGCTGCAGCCGTCAACAGAATTCCAAGGTATGGTTACTTCTGACCCCGTTTTACACCTGAAAGAGTGTCCACTCTCCTTCCATTTTTGACAACTCTGTACAGGAAAGTCTCAGCGGGACCTCAGCTCTATTCGTAATTCCTGATTTCATCAAATCTAAGGTAGCCCAACTTGAAGATGCACCATTAAGGAAGAGTGTACCAAATAAGACAACATTCTCTAATCACTGGGAATCTTTATTTTATACTTATCGAAAGAATTATGTTAGATTGATTTAGACACCAATTTTAAAATCATACACCGATGGTGCACATATATTTTTTTAAATGTGAATGAAATATATTGGTCAAAGGATCCCTAAAACATCTTCATCGTTTTCTGAATTGCTCTTTGACTCTGCACGCGTCACGGTCTGAGGTTTCTGGCACAGCACCACTCTGATGGATCCAGAGCCATAGCTTCCTGACTCCCCTCCTTGCCTCCAGTCCTGCCCCACAGCCCATCCCATCTCCCATCTTCTACTCCACCCTCTCACCCATTCGTCCCTCCTCACGTTTCTCTGTGGCTCTTGGAACGTTCCAGGTAGCCTCTGCTCAGGGTTTCCGTCTGTGCTGTGCCCTCTGCCTAGAATACGGCTCCTGAAAAGCCACAGAGCTCCCCCACCTCCTGCAAGTCTCCGCTCAAATATCACTTTCCCTGCAGAGCCTTCTCTGACCTCCTCACCAGCACTCCCTGCCCCCCGGGTCCCCTTCCGGGCTTTCCTTTTCCTCCCATCACTTACCCCACCTGGCAGAATGTATACACACTCACCTTCATACTGTCTGACTCTCCCACTAGAAAAAAAAACAAACCCTCCAAGCAATGAGGAATTCTGTCCACTTGGTTCGAAGATGTAACCCTGGTGCCTGGAATTGGGGCCGGCACATAGTGGCCTTCGATAAATATCTGCTGAACGAACTGAAAACACAGGATACAAAGTAGACTCGGGATGATCCCATGTTTGTTTCAAACATACATTTATGTTCATAACTGGAAGAATATGCCCTGAAGTGTTACCTCATTTTCCGTGGTGAAAGATGTGAGGGTGATTTTGTGCATATGTGCTTTGTGACAGTTTCCAAACTTCTTAATCAAATGTGGCTTATTTTTGCAGTGGAAAAATAGGATTAAAAATAAGTGCATAAATATTCATTAAACTGAAAAAAGTGGGTATTGCCAAAATATTAAAATCTCTCTGCGCTTTTCAAAAATGAGCTATCAATAAAAAAGATGCTGGACAATAATTCATGCTCTGGGTTAGATCAAAACCTCAGAAGGCTAAAGCCCTTGATTTCTGAAGGTTGCCCCCATCAGATGGGTGTGTTTTGAGGTAGGGGGTATCATACATTCAAGGATACAAAACTCAAGTTACCTCTCATCTCAACTTGAGTCTATACACAATTTCTTACAGGGATGTGACTGGAGAAGTTCTTCTGCCATCATTGTGGATTTCTACCTTAAACTGGACATTTATAGATTAAAGGCAGAGAAAGCTATACCCTGTTGTCCCTATGTCACAGTGAAAAACAAAAAACAACCCCAAAGAGCCAGACACAGGCTCCCAGCAATGCTTCTGGAGATCCAGAGCCTCAGACTCACTGAAGTTTCCCTTTTCCTTTCCTTGGGTCGGGGGTGAGTCCAAGGGTAGCAGGAAGGGGAAGGGGATCTTTAGGAATGAGAAGGGATGAAAAGCTACACAATTTCAACCCCTAAACACTGGCAGTGTTCTTGGAGTTGAACCCGAAGGCTAGATATCTCAGTTACAAGCATAGCGGGGGAATGGATTATTCAACCCAGAGACGTTTTCAACTAAATACAAATTAGTTTGATCATTATGTGTTTGAGAAAACCTTTATGGGATGAAGATGCCCTGTCCTGTTTTAGACTGCTCCGTGAACATCAGTGAGCCTTCTCCTGTCCTGAGACCCTCAGGGCATCAGGCTCTCTGCTGGGATGCGGCCCAGGGACACCTCGGGTGTGGTGCTGGCTGGTACCACTCAGCGTATAATTGTTGTTTGTGCGGCCTGTTTCCTCCTCCCTCCTGCTAACTGTTATTCCCCGTGCTCCAGCTCTCAGCAGCTCCCCCCCACCTCACCCAGGGCTTTGGTCGCCCTCCCAAGTTTGGTAAAGCAGTGAACAAGGTTTTACACATTACTGAGGTCTCTGCCATGCAGCGTGCCCCAGCCCTAACCATCACACTGGGCCATGTCCTCTCCTGCCAGTGTCCAAAAGTTACTGTGAAAAGTGGTCTTGGGTATTATGAAGAAGCACAAACTCAGAACATTTTGGTCTTTGGGTGAGTTTTGGAAAGTTTCTACAAAGATAGAGAGCAAGTACAGTGGATACTGTGGATACCCCATGTCGCTGAGCATCTCTCATTCCTTCACTCAATCGCTCCACACACTTTTCTTGAGGACCTACTACACGCCAACACACTGGACCAAATGCTTGGGACGGACACAAGATGAAGACAAGATCGTTGCTCTCAAGCTACTCAGAGTCCAGTAGGAGAGACAGACCCCAAATCAGTAAACTACAAACAAAACAGCACGTTAGGTGACACAGATAAAGACAGTGTACTGAGGGAAGAGTGAAGGGGATCAGCTCAGTGGGCCTGGATGGAATCAGAGAAGGTTTTCTGGATGGGGTGTTGATGGCTAAGCAGGAGTTAGACCAACAAAGAGGACGGGCATCAGCAAGGACATGGAGCCCCAAAACCCTTCACTGTATTTACTGTTTCCAGACCTTCCATGCTTGCCCAACAGGGGGTAAGATGGAGCCTTATCAGACCTACCTGGACTGGACCCCACCGCAGGGGCAATTCAGCAGGAGGGGTCTTTGCAGGTTGTTTAGTCACTGCTGTATCCCCAGCCCCCAGACACTTCCTACGGCAGAGTAGGCCCTCTGCAAACATTTGCTGAGTTGAATTTGATATAATCATCAGAGCAGACCTGAGAGACCTGGGTCCATGCTGTGGGTGGTGAACTGCAAGGTGATTTGTAGCAAAGATGGTCGTGCAGTTGAAAAAATTAAAGAAAGCATATATGGAGATGAGCAGACACTCATTTCCGTGCATTCCCCACTCCTGCCGACAGTTCCCTCCTGCTCTGCTAAAGCTCTCCTCACCCAGGTGTCATGGTTAACTTCCCCCTATCCCTGGAAGGGAAAGAGGGGGCACCTTCTTCCTTTTGCAAAGGAAGAAGAATTACTAAGTAAGTTTTCCTTTATAATATTTCCCTAAGACTGCAGAGGAATTGAAGAGTGGTTTTTAACATACCCATCATCACAAGCCTCTTAGAAGCAGATAACAGAGGATAAATACAGGTTAGAAAGAGCCAATCATTTAGACAGAGATGCATGTGAGTTTGGATGGTTAAGCTATTTCACTCATAAGCTCATAAAACAATCCCTTTTTCAATAGCAGACAAACCATAATGTGAAACATAGTACATGATACTTATATAAAATGGAAATATGGTACTTTTGACTAGAGAAGAAAAGTGCTACGTATGCAATTAAAAAAAAAAAGTTTTTCCCTAAAGGAGAGAAATGAACACAAAGTAAGGGGAAGAGATTAACAAGCCCATGAACATTCTGACACCAAGGTGGAGGCCAGTGGGTGGAGACAGCTTCAGGAGCACATATTTGGTAGGAAAGTGAACAACATGAGATTCACTAGGAGTTGTGGGCTACTGGGTTGCGGCTGGGGGCTGCAGATTTATTCTTACCCTTGTCTAAAGGGGCAGATGACTCACTAACAGATGATTCCTGATTCCCCACCAAAACGCTGCCCATGGAATGGAATATTTTCCTTTGTAAAGAAAGTGCCTTTGCACTAAAAAATGCATTTCTCTTGCCCAATGGTGGGGAGGACTCCTACCATGTAATTATCCAGCCCATTAGAAGGCAAGGTCAGGGAGGGAGACGCAAGAGGGAAGACATATGGGAACATATGTTTATGTATGACTGATTCACTTTGTTATAAAGCAGAAACTAACACACCATTGTAAAGCAATTATACCCCAATAAAGATGTTTAAAAAAAAAAAAAAAAAAAAGAAGGCAAGGTCAGAACAGACAGACACAGAGGGAAGGTCTACCCTTGCCAGACACACAGATGTGGTCACACGGTTTCTAAAGTAACAGGCAGCTGGGCAGGGAGACTGCAGGGAAAGGATGAACATTTCCCGTTTTTGATCGAGTACCTGTGATTTCAAATAGTTTCACATATCGTATTTCATGTAGTCTTTGCAAAAAGTCTATGACCTTGGTATTTTTGAGACCATTTTACAGATGAGGAAACTAAGCCCTTAAGAGGCTCACTAAGTTGACTGAGGCCATCCAGCTAGTAAATTTCAGGACCGTGTGGCTGTCTTCTAATCCCACACGCCACGGCACATAATCTCAATTACACCCCAGTGAGGTCTGCATTTCCGATTTGCACCCTCTACGTTTTCTTGGGAGAATACAGGTTTTAAAAAGATTCTACCCTTTTATAATGATCTCAGTTACCCTCATTATGTACAATTAAAATGCCTAAAAAACCTGAAACTTGATTTAGCTTGAAGGTGCCTCACCCAGTTTGGGGTGAATGAAGGCTCTGGAGTCATGGGCAATGGTACCTCTCAATGATGGACTGCCAGCAGATGGACAAGAAAGGAAACAATTCGTTGTCCTGCCAGAAAGACAGTTAAGCACGGGATCCTGACTGCCGTGAGCAGGGGCTGGAGCCCGTCCAAGGAACGGGGTGGGGCAGCTGTGAGGGGTGGAGAGCCATGGCCACTCATGTGTGGGACACAGGACACCTTTTGGTTTCTGCACCTCCAGGGACACACAGGCTCTTACACCGTTCAGGACGCTCCCTGAGCTTCAGTGAAACTAATGAGGGACTAACACCTGAGCGCTCCAAGGTCAAGAACGTTTCTTTTGGGCTCTGCTTCCCAATTCCAGTTGCTAAACAACCAGCTCCGTAGTTTCTACGTAGAACAGAGCTTGTATTCCCAGAGTCCCTGTTAACCAGGCTTTGACACTGAATGCTGAAGACTGCTCCTGTTACTTCAAAACACCCTTATGCCACACAAAGGTAGTACTGGTTAGTTTTGCTTCACCATTGCGGGGTGGGGGGCAGGGGGCGGGGGCATGGATTCTGATGGATATAACGCCAAAGCTAAGTTTTCATTTATGGAAAAAGAGAAGCTTCCTAAAACCGCCAAGTTATGCTCAAGAAGTAACTTGCTTCCTGTGAGAAGAGGGTGGGGTGCAGAAAGTCCAAAGCCCCCCACTTCCAAAAAGCCAGTGTGGAACTTAACATACTGTGCTATGTACTCCTGTCAAGCAGGTGAGATGAAGAACCTCAGAAAAATATAGGCGGCGGGTGCCAGGTAACACCTGGTAGTCTGAGTATTTTTACTGGATACTACTAAGTACAATGATACACTTTTTATGAAACTCTTTGAACTCACTGGATAAAAACAAAAACACAAACAAAAAAATACCACGCTGCTGTTGGCCAGTTAGTGCCTTAACCACCCTGCTCGCCGAATTGCGCTTTTCCAACAATATTCTTCTGTGATTAAACTTTCATGTTGTCTCTTGTTTTCTTTTAAGCCGCACACTTCTGAGATAAAAATCTGTTCAGTTCATTTTAAAATATAACAGGTTCCTGAGGACTGCCCAGTGGCAAACATGACTATTAGTTAATTTTTAAAAAGAGGAGGTCAAAAGGCAGAATACCGTTCATGAGTTCTGCAGAAAATCGTGGAAACAACCTTAAGGGATCTATAGTGGAGCCACATCTGGGAAAACCATATCTTATGAGAGACTCCCCAGCAGGGATTCAGGCAAAGGAAATCATGCCTGGCTCTTCCGATGGAACTTTTGGAAGATGCTACTATCATGAAAGGTACAATAAACCGAGTGACGGTGGCCGCATTCCTTGAATTTTGTCCAGCAGGTGGCAAGGCTGGAGAATCAACCGGGAAGCCGGAGAGTGACACAGTGGAGAGGGGAGAAGATCAGAAGGCATCATCTCCCACGGGACTAACTCCTCATTCATCCGGGGCTTGTGCCACACATCGTCCAGCTGGTTTAAACAGTCAGTAGAATTAGCAGAGCCCCAAAGAGCTGTCAAGTTCTGAGGATGGTCTTTTAGATTTCCAGAGACACCGCCTGAGAGAGCTGTCACTTGGCTGCCAGAAAGCCATCACTTCATGCCTTAAGCCCCTGTGAGACTCAACGATGTCAGAGAGCAGAGCCCACCAAGCAAAGCCCCGGAAAACAGGGCTCTAAACGCTCCAGCTGTGCCTACGTGCTCAGGGGCAAAACCTCCCAGCTGTAATGCTATTCTGGCCATTTTCTTGAAGACTTTTTCAACCAGAAGTTTCCGTCAGTTTGGCTTTTGCCTCCTCTCCTTCCCTGAGTGGAATGTGTACGGCTGCACACGTGGAAGGATTTTAATGTTGTCTAAATACAACAGCAGGCTTTGCAAAGACACTTTTTTTTGAAGAGAAGCGCTCTTGAACAGGATGTCTGGGTTGCAACTAGGAAGACAGGGAAACTGAGCAAAGGAATATCAATGGTGGCTGTTCCACAAACGAGCTGAGCGCTCAGCCCCTCCTTCAGAGGAAGCAGGAGGAGCCGCTGGTCTGGGAGGAGGTGGGGACGCTTCAGCACGGCAGAAGAGGCCGAGCCTTACTCAGGCCACGTCTTCACCCGGAGCTTATGGGCTTCACCTCCAAGGGGTTTGTGACCCCCAAAGCTCCTGTTACGGAGGGAGGTAGGCGTGCACCCATCTACCTGTACAGGAGTGCTGAAGATGCTGTCGGGGAGCCTTAGCGTCCCCAGCCTCCGCTCGCTGCCCGAGCCCCTCCCGCACGCACCGGGGGCCTCTCCACATCCAGCAAAAGAAGCTAACGTCTGCCACGTTGGAGGCCTCCAGCAGTTGTTGAATAACTTGGCCGTCAGCTCTGCCTGTAGGTCTTAGGAGTGGAACCAGCCTCCCCAGCGAAGCCTTGGTGCACACTCAAAGGCGGGTTCACACAGTCCTGAAGTAAGGGCAGGAGTGAAGCCCCTTCCTCATCCATAAGCCTGGGGGTGGGCAAGACACCGAAATGCTGAAACGACTTGTGTGAAGAAGAAAAAGAGCCCAAGGCGAACCTGAGAATGTGAAGAAGGTTCTGGAAGAAACTGAGGAGAGCACCACCCCATCCCCAGGCTTGCCTGGAGTCTGAGAACTTCACCTTGGTGAGACCGGGTAGACTGACAGTTAAGACAAGAACCTGATCCACTTCCACACCAGAACGAGGGGGTGGGTCCAGAGGCCCACCAGGACAAGTTCCATGGTGGGAACTTTTGTGGGAAGGCCTTGGGCCCGGAATCAGACTGACTGGCCTCTGCTCTTCAATCTGGCAGTAATTCTGTCAACTTGACAAAGTGACTTATTCTCCTGAGTCTTAGTTTCCTCACGGGGTTAAACTAGAATAATGTAAATTATAGGTGATGACAGCCCCGTTGCAGTTTTGGTTTGAGAGCTGATGAGTTACTGTGTGGAAGACATTTAGCAGAGCCTCTGTGTTTCCATTAGATCCTCCCTAAGTATTATCCCCTTCCTCCTGTGAGAGCTAGTCTTGCACTTGTGTGGATCTCTGGTAATTTTCCACACTTCCCTGCTGTTCCTCATTCTGGTTGAGTCCAGCTGGCTTCCCAGCAGTTTACAGTAAAAGCCTCTGAGAGCTGTATATCTGCTTCAGAGGCCAGTGAGGCTGGGAAGAAGTTGGGCTTCCAAGCTCAGAGAGGAATTCAAGCAGAAAAGCGACTGGTAGCCGCTGGAAGAGGGGGTGAGTGGGCCAATTCCCGAGAAGTCTGTGAGAGAGAGAAGTGTGTGGGGAAAGGGGGAGCAGCTTGAAACCAGTCACCTGCCCTGTGGGTTTAGCAGGCAGGAAACTCCATTCCCCACAGCCACTAAACAGTGGTGGGACTAAAAGGGGCAATATTTTCATGCCTTCTGACGCCCAGAATCATTATAATTGAAACTCCATGGAAAAAAGTCCTTACACGGCACGGTAGGTAGCCTCTTGGATGGCTCCAGTGATCCCTGCCTCCTGGTATTCACACTCCCGTTGAGTGGGGGTGGCCCTAGAGGCTTCTAGAAAATAACAAATGTGATGGGGCATCACTTCCAAGATGAGGTTACAAGATTGCAACTTCCCCCTTGCTCAATGTCTCTCGCTGCTCTCTCTGAGGGAGGCCTGATATCACGCTGTGAGCCGTCCCATGGTGAGGCTCATGGGGCTAAGCTCATGAGGGTGGCCACTGGCCAACAGGCACATGAGTGAGCCTAGAAGCAGACACTCCCCCAGGCAAGCATTAAGATGACAGCAGTCCCAGCCCCATCATGATTTAGCCCTGTGGGAACCCTGAGCCAGAGGACACAACTAAGCTGCTCTGCATTTCTGACCCAGAAACTGTACGTAATAAATGTTTGCTGTTTTAAGCTACTAAATTCTGGGGTAATTTGTTACACAGCAATAGCTCACTAACACACGTGGCTCTATCAGGCACAAACTAGATTTGGAAACGACATATCCCCAATAAAATGGAATATTCTTCTTTTTACAGTGAGAGAGCAGAATCAGTGAATGAAATAAATCCGGAGAATCCTTTCTACCTGTGATTTCCTCTGACTAGCCAAATGGTATACAGGGATTCTTCCAGATGTAAGGAAAACTTATACATGATTCATTTGGGTTCTGTCATTAACTAACTGAAGTTTCAGTTACCTCTCCATGGTCTACTGGCTGTGCTCAAGGAGATATGAGAATTTTACAGAAACAACGACCAAGAAAATTTGACTTCTTAATATGTTAAAGAAAGATACATATGAGGAACTAATATGGAAACAGAAAACACGCTTATGCACAACCATATGCCACAGAAAAGACCTTTAAGGAGCAAAAAACTGCTACCTATTAAAAGACTGCGAATAGAAGTGAAGTTAATAATAGAGTGAACACCAATAAACCATTCTGGCATTTCCTACAGATACTCTTAAATCTCTTTATTTACCCACAGTAGTTCTTTAATCCTGTGCTAGATACCACCAAACATCTAATTCCCTCCCCTCTTTTTATTTCCATCTTTTGTACCAAAAAGTAAGAGAGAAACATTTACCAGTGAATCTTTGTCTTTTAATGAGTTAAAAGAATAGTCTTTCTGGAATCAGGCAATGCCAACTTTTATGCCCCAGTGGTTTGAGATTATCGTGCGTGGCATAAAAGAAAAGAAGAAGAAGAAAAAGAAAGTCAAGAGTCTTTGTGGTGGGGAATGCCCGGCGGGTGACTACACAAGTCTGATACCCCTCCGCCCAGCCTCCCACCAGAACCCTCATGATGACACAGAAAGGACAAAATGTCAATAGCAACGAAGGCTGAAGATAAGAGCACACCACAGGCCAAAGTCCAGGGGGTTTCCATTAATGCCCTGTTGATGGTGGAGGGGGGCTGAGAAGGGCATTTTTGGATCACACATCTCAAAGTCCATAAACCGTAAAGCAACAAAGCAGATGCCTGCCAAAGGGCAGGAAAGGACCTTAACTCAGAAGCAGAAATTAAAATGGCCATCAACCTCCCTAGCAAACAAAGAAAGGGAAATTAAAAATACCGCTTGTAGATTTACAATGACAAATGCCCCTAAGGCTTCAGGGTGGGGCATGGGGGTGGTGTCCTCCCTCCTGCGTGGCACTGTGGTCGGCCAAGCAGGCTTTTTAGAAAACAGTATGGAAATCAGTGCCCAGAGCCCGACAGTTTAAGGCCTCTTCTTTTTTAAACCTTTTCAGTGTGGCAAGAAGGAAGGGGGTGGGAGGATGGTGGAGGGAAAGAGAAGAAAAAAATATTACAGTGAGTAGACTTCTAAAAAACCATTTAAAAATTACTTTAAACTTACTTTTTAAATAATAAAAAAATTATTTTTAAAATGGTTTTGGTAGCCTTGTGAGAGCAGAAAAGAAATAATTTCCTCAAAATGCATACCATCAAAAATTAGACTACTGGGCTTCCCTGGTGGCGCAGTGGTTGGGAGTCCGCCTGCCGATGCAGGGGATGCGGGTTCGTGCCCTGGTCCAGGAAGATCCCACACGCCGCGGAGCGGCTGGGCCCGTGAGGCATGGCCGCTGAGCCTGCGCGTCCGGAGCCTGTGCTCCGCAACGGGAAAGGCCACAACAGTGAGAGGCCCGCGTACCGCAAAAAAAAAAAAAAAAATTAGACTACTGAACTTCCTTTTCTAAGCTGATATTTCCTATGTTTGTTATTTCTCTAAGATCACAGAAGCAGAAGAAAACAACACAACAGGGCCCCAAACAAGATCACACCCCTCACACATAATGAAAGAGCTGATGTGAAAACCAGTGACACGGTGTCAAATCTATTCCTTTTTGTGAACAGATTTACCAGTTTCTCACTAACATCTGAATTTAATTTGAGATTAGGCATCAAGTCTAAACGCTAATTATCTGATGGTAGAATTTCTTATTTTTAGTTGTTAAAGCCATTTTATCTGTTTGGCTTTTGACAAAATATTTGTTTTTATAAAGGCAGGATCTAATATTTTTAATGAATAGGTCCAGGGACCTGAAACAAAGACTGCACTTAATTGTCACAACAATCCTATGAGTAGGTGTTGTGATCAATGATGAAACAGTCCCTAAGCAAACTATCAAAGACCATCTAGGTAGGAAGTGAAAAGGGCAAATCCAGGACCAACTCATGTCACAGATGGGTATCTCTGTGCAGCCCAGCTTTGTGACTTTTCAAAAAAACCAATTTTTTACATAGTCTAGAATTTTCAGGTTAATTAGGTTAATGCAACCGTCTCAAATGTTTCCCCTTTACGATGTGGCCTTCCAGTTTCTAAAGCAAAGCATTCCTTGCTATGGACTGGGAGCACTGATCAGTCAGTCATCAATGGAGGAATGACAGCTCTCCCTGGCTCCCAGTAGGGGAGACCTGTGGCAGAGAAGCCAACGGCCCAGCCAGGGATTTCAGGTCAGCACCTTCCTTACCCTGTCGTTCCAGGAACCAGAGTAGGCTTTTCTCACACCTAAGATGCCTCCTGCTCTAAAGGTAAGGTTCAGAGTGGAAACCACAGGAGTCCCTTACCGAAGGTTTCTCTCCAGAATTTCCTGAGCCTATATTCCAGGATGGGCACGGCACTGGATTACTAATGACTTCAAACTTTGCTAAAATGCCTGACTCCAAACCATGAAGCAAAACGAAAAAGATCTGACTCCCTGTGTGGGATCTTCACTCTTACCTCCCTGGGTGTCCACGTCTCCATCTGTAAATGAAGTTGGACTGACTGCCCCCCACCGTGAGCCCTTGAATTTGAACATTCTATGGCTTCAAATATACATCTGCATGTACATTTTGTCTTTCCCTTCTTCTCCAATTCACTTGCATGCTGGTAAACAGAGTGCAGGTCCATTTTATGCGGACTTAAACTGATGTGAATTTGAAAGGTGTATGATTATGAAGGTGTTAATAAAGCTTCATCTGATGTGCAGAAATTCAAATCCCTCTAAATTCAAAAAATTATCAAGAGCCGTTATCATTTCAAGGTTGGCAGGAAGTGAACTGTCAACTATGTTACACTACTGCCCCCTTTTAAGTACTCGTGTTACCCAGACCAGGACAGGGCTGGGATGGAACTCCGGAAACCCGACCCCTCAATCAGACTCAACCTTTCAGATCCAAAGCGACCTTGTTCTGCAAATGCCCTTCCCTTCAACTCAGCTGAAATGTCACCCACTCCAAGAAGTCTTTCCTAAGCAACACTCCCAGCTCCTTAGTGCCCACCCCGGGCCATCAACATCCCCACTGCACTGTAACTGCTGATTTTCTCATTTCCCTTTCTCATCAGGACTCTGTGAGTTCCCTGGGGGCAGGGACCAGTTGGTTAGTTTTTCATCCCCAGGCCCTAGCAAAGCGACACGTTCGAGTGGGCACCCTGTGGACTCCTGTCTGATCGATCGAACAGCTGAATCCTTTCCTTTTACAGAGAAAGATCTGAGAGAAGGGCCTTCCCCGGACCACACGGCTCCCAGGGACCAGAGCTGAGACCAGAACCCATGTGTCCTGGCTCCGAGGGCTTCACCTGCTGGTCACCTGGGACACGGACGGTTCTGAACCTTCACTCGATCAGTTTAAGTCACCTCCAGAATCGATGTAAAGGCAATTAATGTCTCTAGAACAACCAAGACAGTGCCTTTGAGAAAATTATCTCTTCCCCACGAGCTCAACCCTCTGGACAAGCAGATAAAAGCTGCTCAGCACATACTCACTGAGCACCTTAAGATAAGGACTCAAATAAGCAAAGTCTCACTTTTTTCCTTGCAATGTCCTACTTGCCCTGGTGTTTATTAAAATCAGATATTGTTTCCTACGACTGTTTCAAAGCAAAATTTGTCTCTTTGCTTCTAGCTTGAAGTAAAGACATTATCAAAGTTTTAATATCAGGAATGGAAAAATACAATGTAGAAAATAGGACTGAAACTTAGTTGCTACTTTCCCACACTGCAGGGAAAACAACAACTCTGCCTCCATCCATGTGTCTGAGATGTTGCTAGCTCCTGTTGCCTAGCAGAAGAGCTTCGTGGTGAGTCAGCCGACAGAACACTAGTTAACACAGGGGAGATGTGGGTGCTGGAGGCCTCAACAGGGAGCAACAGGAGTGATGCTCAGGTAGGTCCCCATCACCTGAACAGACCTGCTCACACCGGCTGCTGTGCGGCTTGCAGCTCTCCTCTTGCCCCATCCCCGCCACCGCCCGGGGAAGCGGAGGGCCCCAAACCACACTGTAAACACTGTGTTGATCTCAGAGCATTGTGATGAATTCACGGTGGAAATCATCACTGAGACCAGGAGGTGGGGGGCAGGACGGGGGTCCACAAACGCAAGGGCTGTCTGCTTAAATCCAGGTTCCAGGAGATGCATTTTGAGATGGAGTCTAAAAACCAAAGCAGCCATGTTGGAAAAGACTGAGAACGGGCAAAGGTTTCAGGACTGGGAATGGTCTGGGAACAGGGCTGTGTCAGCTGTGGGCCAGGGGCTCTGATGTGACTTACACACAGAAGCAACTGGGGGGTATTTCATCCCCTTTATGTCTTCTGTGAATTGTAACTCATTCCTCATCACAGCTTTCCGGGCCTCTACTCTACAAGCACGGAGCCCAGCACCACCTTGGTTTCGGTTGGTTGTGACATGCCCCCCACCACCCCCAGCTGCCCGGAGGAGCTGGACGGCCACACACAGGGCCCATAAGTGACCACCGTTAGGTACCACTTGCTTGAATCCCAAATGTAACTACTAGCGGCAAACCCCTCAGCTTGACTCAAGGAAGATCCAGCAGGAGCCAGTTCTTTACACTGAAGCAGGACAAGACTCCAGGCTGCAGTGAGATAAAAAGGGAAAGAAAAGCAATGGCAGGTGGGTGGTCTTCGTTCTAGCAGGCCTCCCACGCAGGCCAGGGAAGCTCAAACTCCAGGAAGATAAACAAAGCTGCTGTGGCCTGCTGTGTGTACAGAAGCCAACAAGGTCACTGACCCCTGCCTCCCCCCAGCCTCCTGCAGAGGGGGGGTCCGCATCCATGAGTGCTAGGGTGTGTGCGCGTGCACAGACACGTGCACGCGCACAGACACCTTCTCAAGCTGTCCACAGGTGATGACTCTTCCTACTGATCGGTTTGTTGTCACTTGCCAGCTCAAGGCCAGTATGGGGGCTTTGATGACGAACACGGGAGTTGCCTGCAGCAGCACGTTAAAAAAAAATCTATCCTCTCTAGGTGATGACATTATCTTCTTGAAAAATAAAAAAGGCAAAGCAAATGCCAGCACTGTTTCTGAAATGCAATAAGTGCTGAGACGGTAAGCGGCTGTGTGGATGAAGGATGCAGTGTGAAGTAGGGCAGGTACCTCCCAATAGACCCTTCGTTCAGGGCTGAGCCTGGTTGATTTCCTCAGGCTCAGAGGTCACTGCTTTGGGTGTAGGTGACAGAGTTTCAAGACGCACTGTGTGGGTGACTGCTTGGGGGGTACTTTAGGGGAGATGGCTCTTTGGGGTACAACCCTCCCCCATCACCCCGCCTAGAAAGCAGCCAGTCCCACTAGGAAAGACAGTTCCCCACTTTTGGAGAACTGTTCTCAGCTCATGATTTCCTGAGGAAGGGCTCAGTGACATAGTGATCGAGGCAACAAAGGTGACAAGGAGCCCTGGCCTGCACCCCACGTTCACTTCAGTGCCACTGCCAGATGCCCAGGGACGCCTGCTTCCTGGGTGCAAATAACCCCTTTGCCCTCCACTCGGGACTCTCAGTACTCACTCTCACGACATTGCGGCAGTTTTCAGAAAGGAAAAATAAAAGAGACCCTGCTGTCTCCTTTCCTCCCCAGACACCACCATGTTGTGGTGTCCGCGTACGGCAGATGGGATGGGTGCGTGGGGACAGGTTTCTTCTGGAAGACAACAGTTGCACCTGCAGTGGTTTGGATATTTATTAACTCGTTAACTCGCTGCATCTCACTGTGTCTGGTGACTCACACGCTCCCAGGAAGGCGCATAGAGCCTCCGCATCTGCTAGCCTTTCAATTCTCTTGCTTTGTTGCACCTCAAACCTGATCTTCTTTCTCCTTGATTCAGCCTTCCTTGCACAATTCCTCTAGCGTCGTGGGACGTGGCAATAGTAAAACAGAAATTAGCAGCCTTAATTTTCATTTTTCATTGCAGCCCAATATTTTAGGTCCCATTCCCTCCTCAAAACATTCATTCAACTAATAATTATAGATTACTTAGCACACGGGTCCCCAACCCCCGGGCCGCGGACCGCTACTGGTCCACAGCCTGTTAGGAACCGGGCCGCACAGCAGGAGGGGAGCAGCGAGTGGACAACCGAGCGAAGCTTCGTCTGCCTCTCCCCATTACTCGTATTACCACCTGAACCAAACCCCCCCCCCCACCAGAAAAACTGTCTTCCACGAAACCGGTCCCTGGTGCCAAACAGGTTGGGGACCGTCTGGCAGGAGAAGATCGGCCAGGTCCACAAATGGCACCTTGGTGTGGCAGTAAGAGCACTGAGAAAGGGCACTTGAGGTCTTGTAGCCTGTCCCCAGGGGTGACAGGAACATACTCCCAGAACTCTGAGACAAAATTACTTTAAGAGCAAACTTAAAGATAGATAGATTCAAAATATAGTTGTTTTTCCCCAACAACATATACGAGATGTTCATAGCAACACTATAAGCACATCAACAGTAGGATGTATTCATAAATTATTACTATAATGAATACTATACAGCAATGATACTAATGCACTAATTCCAACAACGCACACATACCTTACAAATATAATGTTGAGCAAAAAGAGTACACTGTGAGTTTCATTTATATAAAGCTCAAAAACAATCAGAATTAAACCTATGATTTATTAGAGGGGAGGACAGCATTTCCTCTTGAGAAGGCAGTGGCTTAGGGGGACATGAAGGGGACTCGTGGGGTGCTGATGTATTCTCTTTCTTGCTCTGACTGCTGGTTCTAGGATGCCAATAACTTTTACTGAGCTGTACTCATAATCTGTACACTTTTCTATATGTATATGATATATCAATAAAATGTTTACTTAATATACGTACACATATACGCGTATTTGCAGTCAGTGCATATAGTAGGCAGCTTTGGAAGTAACACGAGAGACTGAAGATGCGCCGCGACAGAAGCCTGGGACGTTCCCTGTTCATCGTGCATGACCTGGCACAAGCTCAGAAAAGAAGGCCTAACTGTGATTATAATCATGCCAGCGGGAGTGCAATCAATTACCCTGGCTCCGCTCAAACAACAGTGAAAAAGATTTGGAGACGAAGTTTGCAATGTCTGTCCCTCACTGGAGGAGGGCAGGAATATTCTGGTCAGTAGAGATATGCTCAGTGGAGGGGGTCATCAGGTCTCGCCATTCTTGGACGATGTGTCATATAAGGTCATCTCTCCCTTCGCTCTCATTGCTCACTTGCCAACCGCCTTCCAACAACACATTCAATGTCCCCAGCCTGGCACACACTGGAGAGGTGAGAATATTCTGTCGCTATAAAATGGCCGCACTGGGCTTCCCTGGTGGCGCAGTGGTTGAGAATCCACCTGCCAATGCAGGGGACACGGGTTCGAGCCCTGGTCTGGGAAGATCCCACATGCCGTGGAGCGGCTGGGCCCGTGAGCCACAACTACTGAGCCTGCGCATCTGGAGCCTGTGCTCCGCAACAAGACAGGCCGCGATAGTGAGAGGCCCGCGCACCACGATGAAGAGTGGCCCCCGCTCGCCACAACTAGAGAAAGCCCTCACACAGAAATGAAGACCCAACACAGCAAAAATAAATAAATTAATTAATAAACTCCTACCCCCAATATCTTCTAAAACAAAATAATAATAAAATAAAATGGCCACACTAATCGATTGGCATCATTTTGATACCACAGACACCTGAGAGGCTCCTGATGCAAACACTTCTGAAAACAATGACAAAATGGAGCTCCCGGACCTGCCGGGTCAAGATCCGGACCTTGGACGATGGAGATGCCACCAAAGCGTGGCTCCTCTGAGCCCCCGCCCCAGACACTCCCATCCTCTTGGAACTGGTTACTCAAGGCGTGTTTTCTGTGCCTTGTATCATAGATGGCCACTCCCCACTGCCCTGAAGGAACAGAGGCTGGTCAACCTTCCCAAGGTCAAGGTCAGCAAGACTTTAGTGGTTAAGAGGCTTCAGGGCTCAGACAGCCAGAGTCAGGGATCTGTCCCTTGCCTCAGGGGTTCCTTCAAGTTGTGTGGCATTTGTCATAAATCACTCCTCTCTGTCCCGATGCCCACTAACAAACAGAGAAACTAAGTCCTACATTGGGAATCCCGGGCACCCTTTCCAGTCCGGCTTCTCGCTGAGATCGGAATATTAAACAACAACAATCTCATCTGAGGATACTTTTTGCTGTACTGTCCCCTAAAGCAGAGCCCTCCATCCCCGCCCTTCTACAGGAAGCCCAAAGCCATGGCAGCCACAGGGGTGCATCCAGGGTCTGCTCTCTGCACAGCTGACCGTGAGCACAGGTGAAAGTGACCAGGGGCATGGAAAGAGGAGAGTTACACCCTGACAGCCTTCTGACCACGGAGATAGAAATCCCCACAGAGGAGACGGCAGGCGGGACCCCCCTGTACAGTGGCAGCGACTCCATCCTGGACCCCGAGAGGGCAGGGCAGCCGCAGTCAGTGCCGGCCTAACAGCCATGAGCTTGCTTGTCTGCTTATTTCCAAAGGAACTGGACAGCCCAGAATCCATTCATACCCGCTTGCCTTCAATATGTCACATCCCAGCTGTCTTTTAACCTCTGAATCTACATTTCTCACACTTGCTAATGAAAACTCAACTCATTTAGTTCCTATAGAAAGAGCCAATTCTGGTGAGGCAGATTCATTCAGGAAGACTGATGTGAGTATCAGCCACTGTCAGAGAAAGGGCGAGGGCTGTGACGTCGTGTCACAGTGGGAAGAGCATGGGGGTCTGAGACCTCCGACACGAGCGAGACCTTGGCCATGCCACTCTTCTCTGAGCCACGACTGCGCGTCCATAAAATGAGGGGCTGGAAAGCCATGCCTCTAAGTTCTCCTCCAGATGCATGACGGATGGTAAGGAGCCTCATCTTCCGGTTATAAAAACCTGGATTCTGAGCTCTGATTCCATCACCAGCTGTGTGACTCAGGCAAGTTACCTAAATTCTCTGAAGCTCAGTTTCTTAATTTGTGAAACAAAAGCAATAATAATCATATATAATGATAACAGAGTATATAATATACAAATACTATAATGCTATAATAGTAATAATGAAGACTGGATGAAGTAAATATGTATGACATTTAGTGAGGTGCCCCGTACAGTGTAAATAATAAACAGCAAAAGGCAAAAAGAGCCGTGAGTCTGTTTCCATTGACAGAATCTCAAATGGGACACAGATGGTAACTGGGAGCAATAACAGCTAAAGTAATGGTGTGAATGTTCAGAAATGGCTGAATTACCATCAGATCTGACCCTGACTCTTTTTTTTTTTTTTGCGGTACGCGGGCCTCTCACTGTTGTGGCCTCTCCCGTTGTGGAGCACAGGCTCCGGATGCGCAGGCTCAGCGGCCATGGCTCACAGGCCCAGCCGCTCCGCGGCATGTGGGATCCTCCCGGACCAGGGCACGAACCCGTGTCCCCTGCATCAGCAGGCGGACTCTCAACCACTGCGCCACCAGGGAAGCCCGACCCTGACTCTTTAAGTGACTGACACTGGCTTTACTGGCAGCTGTGAAACATCTTTTCTATTGGCAATTCCTGAGATTTTAGTGCACATTTATGGAAGCTAATGACACCAAGAGAAGGAGAATTGTGCTGAATAGTCCATTTGTTTTCATCTTACAGAGAACAGTAAGCTATTAAGAGCAGTCTGTGCTTAACAGCAAGATGTGACAAACAAGCTGGGCCATCTCTCCTGGTGTCCTCGGCTCAAGGATCTCCTTAAGAATAACAGCATCAACTATGCCTTATTTAGAAGTGGATACATTATTTAATGACATACTGGTATAAGCTTTATTTTGGAACACTGATATGACAGTTATACACATGCCTTGGTCAATGTGCCAAATACTAGGATTTTGTTTCTTTTCTGGGTTCTTTTGAACTTTTTGTCATTGACAATGAAATACTAATTGTATACAAAGGCAGAAACACAGGCATTTCCTGAGGTTAGGAGAAATATTTAACTGTAATATGTAAAATATGTAACTCCTCAATAATGATGATAAGGATGCTTTAGGAATATCTAGTGTAGTTGAATCCTATATTCTGATGAGCACAGAAATTAGAAAATACAGATGCTGAAAGACAGATATATTTTGGTCTGTTCCAACAAGTTCACCCACTTCAAAATAAGCAATTTATTTATTATTGCTCTCTTTCCCCAAAGCAGCCCATGGTGTGTGTCTGAATGTGTTTTGAACCACAGACTGTTCTACATGGTGCAGAAATGTCAAGCCAAGGTGAATTGTAAAAATCTTGAGGAAATGGCCAAATCCAGAACAGAGCTGCCGATACTCCACAGGGATATGCAGCCACGAGCTAAGGAGGGGCTCTCTGGTGGGCAAGTTAGTGTGGCAGGGAGCCCGCTGGTGGCTGGGTGGCCAGGGGCATGGACCCTGCATCAGGGTAACTGTGTTAAAGTCCTGGCTCCACGCTTACTTGCTACGTGACTTCAAGTTATCTAACTTCCATCTGCTTGAGTTTCCTCAACTCTAAAATGAAGATAATAATCGAACCTATGCAGGAGGGAACTGTGTATTACTCAACACGAATAATGTACTTAAGGTAGCGCTGGTCACTGTCTTCCTCAATGTAGGTTATTATTACCTTTGAAACATTCTAGTTCATTGTCTCCCCACCTAGAGCATGTTGTCTGTGTATCTGTATCTAATAAATCAAGACCACTAACAGGTACAACCGACACCTTCTCTACCAGTTTTCATGAATATGATCAACCACATAGGCATTATTAAAATACCATTTGTTTCTGACATTGTTCTAGTTGCTGCACGAAACACACATACATGGGTCCTTTAGAAATTCACAACACGTAAAGAAATAAGGGCACTCAACACATGCACTAAACAAACAGGGAAACTAAATCTGCAGGACATTTACAATATTTGCAAGTGGATGTACTATTATATACAATTTTTCTTCTCCTCTACTCGTTAACCACTAATTCTACTCCACTCCAAGCAGAATGATTAGCTATGTTTTCTAGAAAATGACACCAGGAATCAAATATATTAAGAGAGAAATATCTGGCCCAGGGTGCCTCCTCTTCTTGCTTTACACCTTAAAATTCCATCTGACCCCAGCAGTAAGTGGAACCACCATCCAGGTAGAAATGTGAGGTGAGTAATCCAGGCCATTTTGCCCCACAGTGTGATCTGAATCTTAGAAGCAAATTCAGACAACATTTTACAGGTAAGAGGCCTCGGCTCTGAGGTGAAGCCTGGAGTTGGTGAGGGTGGAGTTGGGGATAGTTACTTTCCATGATTTGACCACAAAGGTCAATTTTGATTAATTTTTTTATCATTTATATTGTTCATTTTTTTAATACTAAAAGAAGAAAAAAATTTGAAAGGAAATGGCAAAAACATAGGCAGCACGTATAAAGCTGAAACTACTGAAGTCTCTGGTTTCCGAGGAGGCGAGACACTGGTGGAAACCGGGTGCCTGGGGGCCGTACCTGGCCCACGTTGAGCACGGCTGCCGGGCGGGGCGCTGGGTCACACGGTGGACGTGACGCATGTGCCGTGCCCACTGCTGTCGGCACAGGCCCATCGTCCCCCGTTGACCCTCTGCTTCCTGCAACACCTGTCTGAGTCTGCACGTGCTTCTCCTTTTGTAGACCGCAGAGCAGGCCAGTGGCAGAGCCCCGAAAACAGCAAACAGGCCAAGAAAGAAAAGCGACCATGAAAGAGTAGTCGGAAAGTAGGAGGAGAATCCAAGGGAACGGCAGCAGCACGAAGCCAAGAGGAGAGAGCTCAGGAGGAGAGAGCTCAGGAGGAGGCCACGCTGTCAAGTGCTCAGGGGTTAAGTAACGTGTGGGTGAGGGAAGACAGCTCACCAGAAAACCAACATGCACTGTGTGTGCAACCGTGCCTCTCAAGCCTGCGGGACTTCGGACACCGAGGATTGAGAACCTTTTAGGAGCAGGAAGCTCAGGGCAAACCAGACCTCTGCTGTCCTGGGTACCACTTCTCAAGGGCCTCATTCCCTCTGGGTCTAAAGACACATATGTTTGGGGAGCTTTGCGGAAGCACAGTGGTATCTACTACCCGATATCCAGACAGGTTGTTTTCCTTTGGCTACTGACAATGGTGCACGCTGACATTTCCCCTGGGCCCGAATACAGCTCATCTATTGATAAGTTTTGCATAATTGAGCACATGAAGACTCACTAAAATTGATGGGCTTTTCCACACCCCATCTAAGTTCAATATCTAAAATACTCTGGAAAGGTCTAGTTGTCATTGCTAAGTCTACTATCATTGCGTGGTTCAGGGAGAAGTACCTGGAATATGATTAAAATGAATGAGAAATAATGTTCACAGGGACTTACAGGGGTCTGTGTTATCTGAAGCACAAATGGCAGTGACAGAACAAGTAAGGTGAGCCTCGTACTGACTCTGGGAGAGGTGGGGTGGGACACGTGTCCCTTGACAAAGAGATTCCCAGAGTCACAGAAGCTTGGATTTCAAAGTGACCTCAGAACTCATCTAGTTCAGGAGTTTCTCAGTTTTTCTGGGTCTCTCCATGTATACACGTTACTAAACTTTGATTCTTCTCCTGTTTTTTAAAAAAAGGAAATTATCTAGTTCAACCCTTTTCTTTTACTCAAGGGGACATTGAGGGAGAGGCTGTCAAAATCACACTTGTCCAATGTAGTCACTTGTGGTTAGACAGTGACTTGAACACGGGCTCAGTCTAGACTTTACGTTGAGAGAGACATGGAAAGTTTCTAGAGGGACGTGGAAAGATTGTGCCGAATGACATCAGAAGGCCCACCTTCATGAGACACAGAACTTGTTATTTTACCATTGAGAGAGTCTAGGATAGAATATTCTATGAGAGGCTAAGTTGGCAAAAGCCCTTTACCGCATGAGCGACAGTGTTTTCCCACCAAGCATCAATGCCTGGGGGGAACTGAACAAGAAGTGGAAACCACACCCAGGTGTGCCAGCTACACGAACGCTCACCTGCCCTATTTCTGAGCCAAACGGGCCCCGCTCTCGAGCTTAAAGCTCACCTGCTCAGGGTTTCACCAGGCTGCACTCAGCGCACCCTCTCACCATGGGATTCTCCTGCCTGTGCATTGCTCTCCCAAATCATTCACTAAAAATATCCTATACAGCAAATACTGACTGGCCGCCACAGAAACGAAAAGCTTACACTTCTAGAGGAAGGCTCGTTTACTCATCTTTTTTAAAAACTCACTTATTTACTTATTTTTTACTTCTGATCCCTGTCTCCCTACCTCTGAGGAAACATTTCCCCAACCCACAATGATGTCAGGGTTTAATAACTCAAGATAGATAGCCTTTGTATATCTTAACTTACGCTAGTCTTTAATCAAAGGCTTTTTCCAAGGCCTAAACAGATGACAGCCGCTGTTTCTCCCCAACCACATGATTCATCAGACATGGTTTCCTCTTACAAGAATCATGTTACTTTGTCACTCTACTGCAACAAATCACGTTTGCTTAAGAGCTCAGGAGCCTATACTTTGAGAAGTGTTATGTAATCTTTGACATGTAGAAATATAGATAGATGGATAGAAACAAAGTTATGAAGCCCCAAATAAAACACCCCAGTTTCTACCACCAGACTAAAGATTAGATCTCATTATCAATGCCATTGGAGATAACCTGATGCTCTTCCTGGACCCCACCTTCCCAACTATCCTTCTCTTGCTTTTAAATATAGTTTTACCAAATACGGATGTATCCTAACAATATATTGCTTAAATCTGCTTGCTTCTGAATTTTATAAACATGGTATTTCACTGTAGGTAGTCTTGGGCAACCTGCTTTCTTAAATTAAATACTAAGTCTTTAAGATACATCCATGTTGCTGCATGCAGCTGTAGTTTCTTCATTTTCCACTGCTGCATAATAGTCTTTTATGAGAATATACCACAGGGCATTTATTTGTTCTCCTGTTCTGTGACTTTTAGATTGTTTTCAACTTTTTTGCTATTATGAGCAGTATTATAATGAACATTCTCAAATGTGTCTCTTGGAGAAATTGCAAAATTTTTCCTAGTTATATATACCTATAAATGTGTATTTACCTTTGTTAAGTCAAAGGGTATATGCATGTTCCACTTTACAAGGTAGTACAAACTTTTCTCACAAAGTGATGATGGTACCAGACGACACTCCCACCAGCAGTACATGAGAGGTCCTGTTTCCCCATACGCATCATCGCCAACACTTCATATTCTCAGGCTTCTTAATTTTCGCCAGTTTAGTGGGAGTTTAATAGTATGTCACTGTGATCCTAATTTACATTTCCCTGAGTGCTAACGAGGCTGAGCACGTTTTGATGTTTTTAGATTGTCTACCACCTGGCTCCTAATAATTTTAGGCAATTCATTTTGTAGCCCTGCATATCAAACTATTCATTAGCCCAAAATCTTGCCTGGGAGGATGGATAATAAGACACATACAGAAAACACTGGTGGCTCTGAGTCTTCGTGTAATGGACCTTGTTGATGTTGCAATCATTCAGCTCCGCCCCTAGTAAGCAGCTGTCTGTGGCTTGGGGATTTGAGCTCAGCTCAAAAGGTAGCCATGCACGATCTAAGGGAATCCCACCCTTCTAGCCATTAATTGGTTCAGGAATGGAGACATGAAATGAGTCTGTCTAAGGAGATACAAAGAGAGGACTACTGGAGGCTTCTGGGAAAATACTTCCTTACACTTGCAAGCAGCAATTGGAAGCCAGGATCTAGCTGACACTAGATGTGAAACAGGAGGCGTGTGGACCCACCTGCTTCCAGCAGCCACCCTGTGCCCAGAAGGCTAACCAATCAGAGTAAAGTTGTCTATATGGAAGCAGAGCAGACAGGTGCAAACAAACTGAGTCCTTGATCCCACTGCTGAACTGCCAGATGAATCAACACAGAATCGCTCAATCTCTGGGTGCCAATTTATACAAACCAATACGTTTCCCTACTGCTTAAGCTAATTTGAAACTGGCTTTCTATTACTTCAACCAGAAGCATCTTGAAACACGTGATGTGGTTTAAAAACAAACAAAACCAACAAAAAACTATGAGCCATGAACGGCATTTCTGACACTGGTAGAGAACTGGCCAATAAAAAGGTGGACTGATCCCCCACTATTGTCACCATGTTGGTGGACCGGTGGCTGATGGGAGGTGGGGATCTGGTGCAGGGATGATATTCGGAAACCTGGGATTGCAGAGCACAAGCTTTATTACCAAGGCAGGCTTTGAAACCTCCTGCAAAAGCTCCTTCAGGATAGCTGTTATTAAGTAAATTCCACTCAAGGTAGCTCCTGGAAGAGCTGACTAATGCCACCGAAGTCTGACTGCTCTCTTATCCACTCTCTCTCAGCACTTATGTGAAGCAGGCAGCTCATACTCACTCATGGTGTTCTTGCTTATATAGACTTGTCTTCTTGAAGTTTCATATAACTGCCTTCTGGGTCTTCCCTTCTAGGGTGTATATATCCTAAAGGAAAGCATTATACTGTCTTCCACTTTGCTCCTACTTTGCCCTACTTCCTCCTTTCCCCCACTTCCTCCTTTCCCCCCACCGTGGACATTGGTCCTGCTGGCAACTCCCTTGGGCCCTAAGAGAGCCATTTACTCTCTCTCAGTTTCATTTTCTTTCTCTGTCACAGAGCAACATTGCAAGAATGTTGGGTGGATTTGCAACAATACATACTAAGTGGTCAATAAATGGGAGCCAGTGTTGTTAATGACTGATGTTGTGTAAGTGCCCAACGTTCGTGGTGGCCACGTGCGGTCAAAAGCTGAGTTTTAGCCTCAGAATCCCTTCCAGCCCAGAACAGAGTCCTGTGTCCTAAAGAGTCCGGAAATGTCTTTCCTCTTTGGGAGAAGTAAAACCTTATTAAATTATCAATAAAGGAGAATCTGAGCAACATATACGTCAGCCGAAGAACGATGATCTTGTTATCAAATCAGATTCATCATAAAACCAACCATTGATACTCTGTTGCGGGCAAAGCTACCAGCGCCATGAACCAGTAAATGGCTAAATCCATGATCTGTGCACGAGGAAACCAGTCACAGGGGGCTGGTCTTGTCTGTGCATCCCCAAATAAAACAACATTGGCTTTGGCCACCCAGGAGCACTCTGAACATGACTGCACTCTTTCTAACTTCATGTGTTCATGGATATAAAACAAGAGCTGACACAGTTTTAATATCAACATTTAAGTATTGCATTTCATTCAGTGCAATTAAATGTATCTAATAGCAGGCTATAAATGGAATCTTAAAGAACAAAAGAATACTCAGCTAATTTAGAGTTGAACAGATTCCTGGGATGATTATTTATTCAGAAAAAGATCAAGAAATGGTTAACACCCCCCAAATCACATTATTTCGATTTTGCACATTTTTTTTTACAAAAGTATCCTAAAGCAATAGCATAGTTGTCTTAGAAAAATTTAGAAACCATATAATGTATGTTGAATTATTTTTTGCAGGGGAAAATTCTGATAATCAGCCATGGAGGAAGGAAGGAATAATAACAGAACAAAAGGAAAGGAAACAGGAAATCCAAAATGAGTCCACCCAATACTGAGCTGAGATTTAAAATTTCACATGCCAGAAGTGAGGAAAAAAAAAATCGGAATTTTCATTATTTGCTTTCTTTTCACCATTAACCGTCCTGATTCTGTCTAGGATTCTTATCCAGCAGAAGAAACTGTAAATTAAATTCAGTCTTTCCAATACACTAAATAATGAACTTCTTAATGAGCCCACCATAATGGGTCTCTTCTTCCTGGAAATTGCAATTTACTTTCTTTTTCTAAGGAACATCTGTTGTGGTTTTGAAAGGTTGCTAAGGAAAGGTTTTTTAAAAGGCGATACAAAGCAAGCAAAATCTTTATTCTATTCTTCACCAAAAACCTATCATATTTAAAAATTAAACTTTTATTTAAAAATTCGAAAGCCACTTAAGGCTTTGATCATTCTTCATCTTCATAAAGGGGCCATGGACTCAGCTACCATGGATCACATTCACTCTGGGGCAATGGGGTGGGGTGGGGAGGGATTAGTGACTGTGGCCCGTGGGCATCACTAACTGGAGAATAAGAGTAAAACTGTTCCCCTGGTAACCACATCCCACATTCGCCCACCAACAAATCGCGTCAACCATCAAAGTACTCCTCACTCCCACTGCTCCTGTATCCTCCATCACCAGCCCCAGTCAAGTCCACCCTCATCTTTCCTCTGGAATCTTGCAACAGTTTCTGCACTTCCCTGTCTCCTCTCGTGCTCCCCTACACTCCACTCTCCATACAGCTGCTAGAGTGATTTTTTTTTTAGTGACTTCCCATTATACTTAGAACAGAATTGGAATCACCCTCACCGTGGTCTATAGGGCCGTCCCTGAACTGGCCTCTGACTATGGCTCTGGCCTCATCTTTATCACTTTCTCCTTCATTCAATGCACTCCAGTCACAATGACCTTCTTACCATTCCCCAAACAGGTCAACTTCATCCCACTCAGGGCCTTTGCACTTGCTGCCCCCTCTCCCTAGAATGCCCTTCCCCAACATATTCAAAAGTCTGGATCCCCACTTCTTTCATATTTCTGCTCAGTGTTACCTCTTCAAAGATGCCTTCCCCAACTATTCCATCTGGAACAGCCTAATCTCCCCACGTCATTGTCTATTTTCTTACCCTTCGTAATTTCCACTAACAGTCATCATTATCATGCGATATCACATTACACATCTATTCGTGGATTTGCTGTTACCCATATTAGAACGTAAGCCCACTGAAAGTGGAGACTTTGTCTCCTTCATTGCTAGCACATGGTCCTAGAACAATGTCTAGTCCTCACTAAATATTTGTCGAATGAATGAACGAATCTATTGGTCTCCTAAAAGCTGCAGACCTAAGAGCTGCAAAATGCAAATAAAATCTCTACTTCTTAAATATTATATTATACCATAATTGTAAGCAGGTGGCCACCTGTATGCTTAGGGTGATCCACGTAGCAAAAACCAGTCAATCATGCGACACGGCACACAGCCTTCATGCCACTCTTATCCCATGAACCTCCCGTAAAGACGTCCTTAAGGAATGCCAGTAACTGAAGCCTCTGGTGAGCTCAGTCTGGACTGATGGGGTCAGACCAAATGCTGCTCTTTGGCAAAGGACCCCACAGCAGTGCCCATACACCAGAAGTGTTCTCTGATCCCCAGGGGAAGTTTAACTGCAAGAGTTTTATGAGCTGTAGGAGGCGAATGGGATTAAAACTGGGCAGGTTGTCAGCATTTTCCGTTTTTTTTTTTTTTTTCAAGTTTTCAGAACTGAATACATCATCTAACCACAAACAAAAACAGTGTCAAACACAGTTCCACTTTACCAAAGCTATTAAGAACCCATGCAAATCGAATTAACATTGAATGGGGTCAAAATCTGCTTGGCTATCCCTGTATAACAGCCATTGAAGTCAACGCAAAGTAAACTCAGATAAAAGCAATGGGTAGCTTTAATCTATGAATAAAGTCCCAAGTTTAAATTAACAGACATTTGGGCACTATTCTTTGCATATACTACCACCTTTATTTGAATTCTCCACTTTTTATTTTTACGTTTTCTATATGCAAAAGAAATAAATAAGGACAAGAGGGAGGATGAATAAAGTGCTAACATCTGTTACAGTAAAATGCTTTTTCTTACTGCTCAGTGGGGCAGACATTTGCCAAGAGATTCCAGAGATTATGTGCCTTAAAGAACTTTCATAAATAAAAAATAATCATCTGCACAATGATGATATCTACAACGGTGCTTTTCTGCCCCAAGTCCCTCGAGTCACTTTGACTTGGACTTGACCTCAAATATTGGCTGGAAGAAGCACAGTAACTCCCCATCCCAGCCAAACTGTCAACTGATCAAAACACTCCCCAATTCACACTTTCCCAACTCTGCTCACGGTCTTTTGTCCTGGACACCCCTCCTCAGCCACAAATGTCTCCTGTCAAAATTATACCCATTACAGGGCTTCCCTGGTGGCGCAGTGGTTGAGGGTCCGCCTGCCGATGCAGGGGACATGGGTTCGTGCCCCGGTCCGGGAAGATCCCACATGCCGCGGAGCGGCTGGGCCCGTGAGCCATGGCCGCTGAGCCTGCGCATCCGGAGCCTGTGCTCCGCAATGGGAGAGGCCACAGCAGTGAGAGGCCCGCGTACCGCAAAAAAAAAAAAAAAAAAAATTATACCCATTACAAAGGCTGCAATCTGCCTCTTCAAGTCTACACCAGTTCCTCACTTCTCTGAATCCCTTACTGCTAATAATATTTCTCCAGTAATAGTGCATTTTATAGCTTTCAAAGCTTTTTCATATCACTAGTGCAGGAGACAAGACAAATATCATGATTCCAGGATATAGATGGGAAAAAGACAAGTTTTCTGAGTCTTCCGGTATAAGGGATCGACAGAAGGCCCTCTTGCCCCTGTTGCCCTACTGTCTTCATCAAACAAACTCTGGGAGATTGGCTTTGCCCGTTTGATGAGGCTATAGGCTATGAAAAGAAGAAAGTTATATCTCACAGTGCTGGCCACACGGTAATTACTTTAAAATGTTTGTTGACTGGGATGGTAGAAGGAGCCATGAAAATTGGATTCTGGTTCTATTATCACTATAACTGGCGGCAAGTCACCGAGATTCAGATTCCTCATCTGCCAAAATGACGGGGAAAGCTGAAAGCTGGCACTAACTCTCTCATCCCATAATTCATGAGCAGTATGCTCACACACTCTTTCTCCTTGGTTCATGCCTTCTGGCAGTACCATCACGAGATCTCCACAGATCTCAAATGGTCAAATCCCCAAATTCAAGAACTCCTAAAAAAAAAAAAATCTCCTGTAAATGTGACGGAGGTTCAGGGCTGCCATGGGCCCACTGGAATCTAATCCTCTGACGCCTTCCTTTTGGGATTCACATCATGAATGACACCCATAATTCTGACCACACCACACATGAGGGGGTGTTTTTAGACCCATCACCACTTAGTATAGATATGGCCCTTGGGGAATACTCACAGGAAGGTAGAAAACTCTTAACCCTAAGCCATGAATGCCAAAATCCCATCATCTTGTCAAATAATTGTATATACCTTTCAAGCTCTCTATAACTACTGAACTTCGAGAGACTTGAAAACTCCACCTTTTCCAATTCCTGAAGTTAATAGTGTTGGCAATGGAGCCCACAATTGTTCCTAAAATGGAAATTCCTTCCCACTTTTCTCATTACCGTCATCATAGTCACTCTCCAGGGCAAGGAATAATTTTCAAAACTAGACAGCCTTGAAGTTCAAAGTCATGAAGTTATTCTGTATTTGGGCCTCAGTCTCCTTCCTTATCCGACTCTACTCTGAGCAGACTCTTGGCTTCTTTCCATGCCGCTCCCACCCGGCCCCACACCCTCCGAGGCCCCTGGTGCCTGGTCCCCACTGTGGCAGCAGGCTTCCAGCAGCTCTTCTCCACTTTCCCTAGTCCATCCTACCCACAGCAGAGAGAATAACTCCTGGATTTCTGCTTTGCTACACCGTCCTACCTCTACACCCACAAAATGTTTTATGTCACTGTGTTCACAAGAAGGGCAGATAAGAAGAAGAGATAAAGAGGAAGTGGTGAAGGAAATAATGAGTCTGGTGTCTGTGATCTGTGTCAAAGGAAGCCCTTTGAAGGCTTATACACGTTGGCAGGTATGTTTCCTAGGGCTGCCATAACGAAGTACAACAAACTGGGTGACTTGAAACATCAGAACTTTGTTGTGACAGTTCCGGAGGCTAGTAGTCTGAAATCAAGGTGTCGGCAGGGCTGTGCTCTCGCTGAAGGCTCTAGCGGAGAACGGTTCCTTGCCTCTTCTAGCTTCTGGTGTTTGCCAGCGATCCTTGGGGTTGCTTGCTTGTAGTTGTATCACTCTTAGCCACATGGCCATCTTCTCCCTGTGTCTTAGTCTATTCAAGCTGCTATAAAAATATTCCACTAACTGGGTAGCTTGTAAACAATAAATTTATTTCTCACAGTTCTGGAGGCTGGGAAGTCCAAGACCAAGGCACCAGCATGGTCACATTCTAGTAGGAGCCCCCCTTCCTGGTTCATAGCCAGTCCCTTCGTCCCTTCTCACTGTGTCCTCACGTGGCAGAAGGAATTAGGGACTCTCTGAAGCCTCTTTTATATGGGCACTAATCCTGTTCATGAAGGCTCCACCCTCTTGACCTACACACCTCCCAAAGGCCCCATCTTCTAATACCATCACACTGGGCAAGAGAATTTCAATATATGAATTTGGGGGAGGGGTCACATTCAGACTACAGCACCCTGTATGCCTTCAGCTGGTCTTCCCTCTGTGAATGTCTGTGTCCAAATTTCCCCTTTTTATAAAGATACCAGTCATTATGGATTGGGGCCCAACCTAATGACCTCATTTTAACTTGATTACCTCTGTAAAAAACCTTATTTCCAAATAAGATCATGTTCGAAGGATTAGGACTTCAACTTATCTTTTTGGGAGGACACAATACAACCCTGACAGCACCGGGGAAGGCAACTTACTCTACAGCGTGGGAGTGGACCAGCCCTTGATGTAACTCCTCCGCCCACATACCCTATGAGCCACACACGATCTACCTACATAGGCCCGGGGACAGTCCCGGGTGAGCTTGGCTTGACCTTCCTTCCCTCAGTATGACACTAGGGACACAGAGCTGGAGTCCCAGAAGTTGTGGGGTACTGTTCTGTGATTCTTGGCTCCAAGAAAGAATACATCAGGAAGAGAAGTCAATTTTCCCAGGAGAACAGGCATTCCTGCCCATGAAAGGTACAGGCTTGATACAATGGATACAAAGAGATGTGCTGTAGGAGCAAGAAGACCCCAGATGCTTTTTCATGTGGCCTTGTCTTTGGTCTGGTAGAAGCGTTTGCTGGTGCCTTCTTACTAAAGCAGCCCCTTCTGGACTATACCAGCTCCGATTCAGTAGGCATTGTGGTGATCTGTGCGGCTTCTTCCCTTTCACAGGCATTCTGTCGTGAGTGGGAATGTTTAAAACACCCTCCACCCACACGCTGCCTGACGGGTGGGGAACCATCAAAATGGCATTTCATTCTTTTATCTTTTACTGAGAGAGAGAGAGAAAAGAAGAGGCAGGATGAAAGCCCCAAGCTTGTTTTGTCTTCTCAAAGTGCAGCCTTTACGGGCATAAGAATAGTATAGATGTTAAACAGTAAGAATGTTAGTTACTTTATTTGTTGAGTTCATGCAAGTTTGCTGAATAATGCTAATAAATGCAATTTGTTCTTAAAGCAAATCTCATATTAAGACAGTAAACATTTATTGCACACTCAAATAAAAATGAAGCCACGTAAACACTGGTGGGTTCATTACAGAACGTTTATAACAATAATGCAAACTTAGAGCTCACTCTGAGAAAAACATTTTTAAAAGGTCTCTGATCCCTCCTTGAAAAAAAAAACAAAACAGTGGAAAGAAACATAAGCTTATACTTGTCTCAGGACTTTGTGCAGAGTTCCACACACAGCGGCGATACACAAAATGTTGACTTGCTGAAAGCGTGTCTACAAAAATGACTATAGAACTTGAGCATTTTAAATTTAATTCAAAATGTATTTTGAGATTTAGAATGAGAAAATGTTAAAGTCTAGCTCATCGTCATTAGATGCATTTTTGAATACATGGTTCATAATGAATAGCAAGGATTCAGGCTTCTCTTTTGTCAGTGTTTTATGTTGAAATCTCCTTTTTTTTTTTTCCTAGTGAACACACTGCTTTAAAATTTTAGAATGCTGTTTTTCAGAAAAGCTTGTCTGGTCTAGCAATCCGTAAGCCCATCCACCACCTAACACACTACAGACTGCTTATCTACCGGCCCTCGAAGTTCATGTGCTGAAACGCAACCCCCAGCGTGATGGTATTTGGAGGCAGTTCCTTTGGGAGGTGCTTAGGTCATGGGGGTGGAGCCCTCATGAATGCAGTTAGTGCTCTTCGAACAGAGACCCCAGACAGCTCTCACCTCTTTAGCCGTGTAAGGACAGAGCAAAAAGAACCAGAAAGTGGATGCTGACCAGACACCAAATCTTCTGTAGCCTTGATCTTGTGCTTCCTAGCCTCCAGAACTGGGAGAAACAGATTTCTCTTGTTTGTAAGCCCGCATTCTGTGGTATTTTTGTTATAGCAGCCTGAACAGACTAAGACACAACTTAAGGAGGACGATGCTAGAAGACAGCACCCTGGGAGGCACTCCCCGTTCAGCCCGGGCTCCCAGAGCCTCCAGGCTGCCTGCACCCCCCACCACTGATACGCCACACCTTGAATCAGAGGAGAGCCCAAAGCAACACTGTGAGCTGAGTGCCCACGTTGGCAAGCGTGGAAGCAGAGGCCAGCAGCCCAAAGGCGGTGCAGAGGTGGTCCCTGTCCTAGAAGGCCCATGGGTTAGTGAACACACGGCTGCTGTCTACAGCCTTCGGTCTGCGTGCTCGACCAGGCCTGCACCCTGCAGTGACCCCCACATTGCCTCCTCAACCCCTTGGAGCCTTGCAGCTCCCCATCCTGTCCCGTGCTCTCCTTGTCCACATTTCCCCTCTGTTATCTCATCTCTTCTCAACCACACTCCTGGTTACCTAACCTCAGCAGCCCCTTATAGCTGGTTCAGCTGAGTCCCACAGACCCCTCTTCCTCTCCCTTGGGGCTGGTCCCAGCAGCAGAAAACCCATGGCCCAGGCGAGGTTAGGGCTTCAGAAGCAAATCTCTCTCACTGATGTTGATTGTTATTCCCCTATTATTTCAAACCCTCCAACTGCTCCCTGCTGCCAGGTAAGGCACAGACTCCTTGGCTTTCCTTACACACCAACCTGCTTTCCAGTATTACCCCAGTTAACAACAGTTATTAACCCAGACTTCTCAACATTTCCCCCAAATGCTGGCACTGTCCTCCCTCTATACCTTTATTAATGTCATTCTTTTCCACTTCCTGCTCTTGATAAAATCCTGCGTCGCTCCAGAGGGCATCTCCACTATGTCTCCTTCTCTGAACACTTCAGGGCTCATTCAGCAGAAATATTTGTTAAATGAAACAGGAGAAATTTTCTATTAAAATTTTAGGCTGCTTTAAAAAAAAAAATCTCATAGTTACCTATGACAACAAAATCAGAGCTTATTTAAATACTCCAAAATATATAGGTTTGCACTTTGGTGCTCGGCAAGAAATCTACACGTGGAAGCTTTGGACAGGGTGGCGGGATGTTTGTGAAAACTTCCCATCTCTTGGGGTACACTTTTCCCAAATCCATTTTAAAAGGAAAGAAAAACAAACCCAAAGAGGCACTCTAGGAGGCCCTAACCCCATTTAATAGTGTAACACAGCTATAGAGAAAAGCTGAGATACCAATTCCAAGTTATGTTATTTCTAGGGAAACATGAAATAGGAAAACACAGTCTTTTTGTGGCCAGGAAGACGAGAAGAAACTTTCAGGTTGTCAATGAGCATATTATCACTTGTCGATTGGTTTGGCTGTTCCTGGTATTATTTAAATGCAGGATATGTATTCGGGATATAAAATGCATTTGAAATTACGCACTTAGGAAATGAAATAGATTTGAGACCTTACTGCTTACAAAATGCAATTTAACATTTTCTCTCTTCAAATTTATTGGATTTTTAAAAAAGTTATAAAAAGTTATTTCCAAAAAAAAGTTATTTCCTTTTGAACTTCCTGAATGAAACAAAACAAACTGCTTTGCCACAAATGATTTGACGGGAGTGAGTGTTCTCAAAGGGGCCCCAATCCGTAAGGAAAATGTTACGTTCCTCTTTATAAAAATCTGCCTACAGTTTTGGGCCTCTTGCGTGGATTTGCAAAGAGCTTCAGGAGCCCGGGATTCCAGTCCACGTGTTGTTTCCTGGCTGCCCTCTCTAATCCTCAGATCATCATCTTTCAAATGAAAGAATAACAAACTCCTGGCCTGCCCCTCCTGACTGAAAGATTCAGAGAGGATAGACCCGCGTTATCGTCGTCACAGCCATTGGATGTCTACACAGAGGCCTGCAGAGCCTCCAAGGAGGGTGGGGGCAGAGGAGGGGGGCAGGGGGCCCAGGAGAGGCCAGGGAAGGGACAGGCATCGGGGACCCTGTGTCTCTTCTGTGGACCAGCTGGAGGGCAGGGCCCGGCGCTTCACAAAGACCATGAGGGTGACCTCCCACGGACTCTGGCCTTTTAAAAATTTAAGGACTTTAAGGTACCTTAGAAATGATTGGGTCCAACCCACTTGTTTTAGACCTAAAGCAACTGAGGAAATGTCCACAGCCGCCAGAGAGTCAGCACCCTGCCAGAATCCTGCGGGGAGCACACATCTTTACAAAGGTCCACAGAACCATGTGAAAACCCACTGCCTGATTCTGCTCTTTTCAGGCATTAAAGCTTTGATACCTAAGTATGCTGCTGCCGTGGTTTGACGATTAGAACCGCGGACCGCGCTCGGACAAGAGGAGCCGCTGTAGTTGCCCGCGGACGAGACAACTTCCCAAGGCTGGCCAGCTCGAGGACGGGGCGTCCCCCTGTGTGGCAGCCTATCGCCCACACCCGACGGCCAGACCTGGAGCTGCAGACACCGTGGGGCCGCCTCCCAGGAGAGGCTCCTGCATCCCAAATGCCCAGGACCCCCAGGATGGCATCCCTGAACTGGGAGGGAAGCCGCCTGGCAGAACTCCACGAATTTCCGGAGCCGCAGACTCGGAACTCCTCCCGCCGGTGGCCCTGGCCCCAGGGTCACGTCCACAGCTCAAGCTTTTCTGTCGTCTCCCACAGCAGCGGGTCCACCAGGGGGAGGGCTTTTATTTGGGTGGCTGTTCTCCCTAGAAAATATGTTTGATCAGCACGCTCTGGGGAGTTTTGAATCCCCCAGCTGCGGGAGAGGATGCTATCGCTAAGGCACCCGGAACAAAGCTCCCTCCTGATGCCTGATGGCCACTGCAGAGCGTGTCCTGATGGACACTGCAGAGCCCCAGCCGGGGTCACGGGCCTGACTTCCATTCTCTCTTGACCTGAGCAGGGCCCTGTGGGGTAGAGCGCCAGCCCCACCCTGCCCTCTGGTCCACGGGGGATGCGGTTCCTCTGCCGCAGGGCCTGGCACCCGCCTCTTGTGGGGTGACCTACACTGTGGGACTGTAACCCCCGCCCTGACCCCAAGCTTCCTGCCGGCCTGCCACCTTCTGTGGGACCCTCGATGGACAGCGGTGTCCATTTCCCCCCAGCTGGGGTGCGGTTGGGCCTGCCCTGGAGGAGGAGAAAGAGGAGGGGCTTCAGGAAGGCTGCCCTCTGTCCTCTACCTACATGGCGGCTGCTCGGAGAGAGGCAAGCAAAGGGAATGGAAGTTTCCATGCGTATGTCCGAAACCCAAACACAGCTGGAAGGTCTAATTTAAGCTACAACCCTGATGGGACACAGAACGCATTTGGCAGATTTCCTAAAAGAAGGGAGCAATCACACGTCACGGGGTGACATAGGAAAACAAACACTTCATCAGGAGGTTTTTCCTGTGTTCCAGAAAGTAAGGTGGTGGACGGGGGAGATGGAAAGGGAGGGAGGGACAGCGGGAGAGAAGAGGGGAAAAGGTAGGGGAGACGGAGAGCGAGCACTCACATTTGTGAGAGGACTGGAAGTGACGGGCAAAGACAAACTCGCACCTGCACTTGGCAATCCCACTGCTCCTGCTGCCCCTGAAGCCATCCTGGGTGGGTATGCGGGGAGAGCTCCTGGGGTGAAGAGCGCTGTCCAAAGACACTCACCACCCACGAGATGTGGGCACGTTTCTTAACCTCTCATTCTTAAGCCTCATTCATTCAAGCGTTTGTTGCAAACCTATGTGCCAAACACTGTGCCAGGCTGTGGAGATATAAAGGCCGACACTGAAGGAGGAGGGGGATGGAGAAGGGGAGGCAGCAGCTCAGCTCTGACGCAGCTCAGTTTGATGAGAGAGACTTAGCCCAGCAGTCACGCTAATTAACAGATAGGCAAATACCGACATTAAGTGCCCTGAGGAAAGCGATGTTTCTTTCAGTGTGAAACCAAAAGAGTGACCCAGACTGGAGGCGCAGGGCACTGGGGGCCGAGCATGTTCCCTAAGGAGGCACGCTTCAGGGGTGAAAGATCACAGGGAAAGGCACAGAGTAAAATACCCCGTTGGATCACCAGCAATCCGCAGCTCCTCTCATCCTTGACTCCACTCCCTCCCACACCCACATCCAATCCCTCGGCAACGCCTGTGGCTCCGCCTCAAATCGCACCTTGCGCCTGACGGCCTGCCCAGACTCGGCCCGGCCCGAGCTCCGCCACCTTTGCCTGGACTGTTGCAACAGCACCTCAATAGACTCCTTGCTTCTGCCCTTTCAAGGGCCCGAGAAAACTTTAAAATCCTCCAATGGCTTCCCATCCCGCTTGGAATAAAATCCCAAACTCTAACTCTGACCCACAGGACTCTATCCTGCCATAATGTCCTTAGGTCCTTTCACTGCCTCCCTCCCGCCTTCTTGCTGCTCTGAGAATATGCCAGGCCTTTGCTTTTTTTTTTTTTTTGCCTTTTGTGCATTATTTTATTTAACTTTCAGAAAATTCTGTGGTTCTTCTTCCATTTGCTTAAGCCAAATACGTAATTAAGGCATTCTTTCTTTTTTAATTCAGATATAATCGACATACGCCATTGTGTAAGTTTAAGGGGTACAATGTATTGATTTGATACATTTATATGTTGCAATATGATTCCCACTGTAGTGGTTAGCTAACGCCTCTATCACCTCACATAATTATCATTTCTTTTTTGTGGTGAGAATATTTCAGATCCAGTCTCTTAGCACCTTTGAAGTTTATAATACAATATTGTCTGTAATCACCAAGCTGTGCTTTAGATCCTCAGAACTTACTTATCTGCTAGTTGTAAGTTTGTACCCTTAAATAACATTCCCCCATGTCCTCACTGCCAGACCCCTGGTAACCACCATTCTACTCTCTGTTTCTCTGAGTTTGGCTTTTTAAGGTTCCGCATATAAATGATCTCATACAATATTTGCCTTTCTCTGTCTGGCTTATCTCAGCACAATGTCCTCAAGATCCAACCATGTTGTCACAATGGCAGGATTTCCTTCTTTCTCACGGCTGAATAATATTCCTCTCTCTCTATATTTATATCATTATATATGATAAATATATATCACATCTTCTTTATCCATTCATCCATTGATGAACACTCAGCTTGTACTGCAACAAATACTGGGGTACAGATAGCTCTTTGATATTTTCATTTCTTTTGGATATATACCCAGAAGTGGGATTGATGGATTATATGGTAGTTCTGTTTTTAATTTTTAAAAGACCCTCCATACTGTTTTCCACAGTGGCAGAACCAACTTACATTCCCACTAACAGTGCATAAAGGTTCCCTTTTTTCCAAAGCCTCTCCAACATTTGTTATTTCTTGTCTTCTTTTTATTATTTTAACATCTTTATTGGAGTATAATTGCTTTACAATGGTGTGTTAGTTTCTGCTTTATAACAAAGTGAATCAGTTATACATATACATATGTTCCCATATCCAGGCCTTTGCTTTTAACCACGGGCCCCACCCAGAGCATTCCCTCATTCCACATAGGTCCCTACATAAGGCCTCCTCCACGCCTTTTCATGGCCACCCTGGCTGAAATGCCCCTCTCCTGAGCCCCTACTCGAAAGCACCCCACCGGCTTTAATTTCTTTCGCTCAGCTCCTGCCTGTCCTGTCCTGAATTTCTCTGTTGTCCTAGATTGTAAGGTGCACAAGATTGGGGTCTTTGTTGGGTTCCCTGTAATATTCCCAGCAGCTACAGCAGTGTGTCACATCACAGACACTCAGCACATGAATTAAATGGGTGAAGCATGGTGCTTCCTTTTAGGTATCAGCTGTCCAATCCACACAAGAGCAGACTCTGGCCCCAAGGCTCACTCCCCCACTTCTAGAACTGGCTGAGCCTCCCCCCCAACCCCCCCACCTCCCCCCCCCCGGAAGGGAGAGCTCCTGGCAGGGAACAGGCATACAGGCAGTCAAAGCCCCAAGGCGGGAAGCTGCAGCAAGGCTTCTAGAATAAGAGAAGGGCAGGAACTCAGAGTGAGGGCAGGGGAGGCAGGCCAAGGCAGAGGAGATGGCCCAGACGGGGCCCAGCACCTCTCACGAAGGAGCCACTGCAGGTTCTGAGCAGGGCGGTAACACACGGGGCTTGACTATGGAAAGGACCCACCCTGGCTCCAGAGTGGAGGTGGGCGGACCTGTGCTTAGGAGGGAGGTGCTGGTGGTTTTAGACGAAGGTGCTAGGAGAGGAGATACATGAGGGGCTGTTTTTCTTCCCCTGTGAGGAAGGGCCTGCCTGGAGGGCTGCTGCCCGGAATAAACGAGGTGACACTTAGCCCAGTGGCTCAGTCACGGCCAGTGGTTGATATTAGAGTTAAGGGGAAGGTGGTACTAGCAGGGAGCTGTGCCCTGGCTTCTGCGAGCGTGCCCCCATGCCATGGTAGAAACTGAGGAGCCCCTGCAGTTGCAAAGTGGGTGAGCTCTGAGCGCTTCTGAAAGTGGCAAATCAGCACGAGAGATAATTCGATAATCAAAATAATGAATCCTCAGGATTACAACTGAGATGCTTGCCACTTACAGACGCTGTCATTACAACCACTCTCAGCCTAGCCCACGTCCATTCCAATTCCCTTTTATTTGCCCATTTATGGAGCCAGCGCTGTTAGTGGGGTGACAGCCAAGGGTACTTGTCAATAAAGCGCCTGCCTGTTTCTAGACGTGAGCCAGATGGAGGGGGCCCGAGGCCTGGGGACTCCCCACCAAAACGGCTGATTTGTGCCTTTGATTTCTGAGTTGAGAAAATTACATTTTAATATAGAAATTCACATTCAGCTGAGTCACAGAAGTTGATTTAAAAAAGTAAAAGAGGAAACCTATATGATTTCATTATAAATGTATTCATCAAGTCCCACGGTTTTTCCATTTACGAAGCCTTACCATTCTCTCCTTTCTTTCCATTTTCAGGGACACTGACCTAGTCCAATCAATCACCCCATAAGTATTTATTGAGTACCCACTGCATGCAAACCAGTGCGCCAGGTGCTGGGGCCAGGGGCGGGAGAGAACGAATGTGGTTCCTGCCCTCGACTCTGAGAAGAATACAGAAAGAGCTCCAAATGTGGGCTCTATCTTCACCAAAAGATAAAATCTCACCAGAAGAGAACGTGATGGGACCTTCTGCGCGCCTGGCCTTGCTTAGCACAAGCCTCCTCTCACGTGCACGTCCCCCCTGCAGGTGGGCACACACCCCTGAGTGCGGCAGTGTAGCACAAGGTGACAACTCATCGGGACCACAACTGTGGCCGCTGCACCTCAGACCCTCAGGGGAGGCCCTGCCCCCTCTCCGGTCCTCCTCCCTCACCCACTTCCCCCAGCTCTAACCACTCACAGACCTATTGACACCACGCATCCCTGATTTCTGCCACCCCATCCATCTTTTCACACGGAGCAAGGCAGTTCAGGCAGAAAGTGGTAAAAGACTTTCTGGGAGTGGGCCGTCACTGTAGGGTGATAAAATAGGGCAGGTTCTAGGGAGGTGGATGTGGGGAAATCCAGGTGGGAGCAGGGAGGGTGGGCGCTGCAGACAGGCCAGTAGCATGAACACAGTTTCAGGGCAGCAGGCTACACTCTGACTGGCACTGAAGGGCCCGGCCAAAGCAGGGTTTGCTCAAGTGACATCACAAAGCACTACCGTGTGCAGGCTCCCTACTGGGGGCTGAGGAGCGGAGGGCGGACACAACTGTGCAGGCACCAGGCAGACCCGGTGAGAAACGCTGGATGAAACCAAGAAGAGGGTCACACTGTCAGTACTGCATTGGAACTTGCAATTTAAATGCTGGACAGGCATTTGGAAGGCTTGGGCATTTCTTTTTTTAAAAAAAAAAAAATTATTTATTTTTGGCTGCGTTGGGTCTTCATTGCTGCGCACGGGCTTTCTCTAGTTGCGGCGAGCGGGGGCTACTCTTTGCGGTGCGCAGGCTTCTCATTGCCATGGCTTCTCTTGCTGTGAAGCACGGGCTCTAGGCGCCCGGGCTTCAGTAGGTGTGGCACACAGGCTTAGTTGCTCTCCGGCATTTGGGATCTTCCCGGACCAGGGATCAAACCCGTGTCCTCTGCATTGGCAGACGGATTCTTAACCACTGCACCACCAGGGAAGTCCCTGGGCATTTCTATTATAAACAGTACTTCAGCGAAACACCTCGTCCATATCTCATTGCTCATTTGAATTACAGTATTTTCTTAGGATAAATTTCTAGAATGGGACGTTTGGGTCAAGGATATGCTTTTTTGTCTTTTTACTTTTGATGGACGTTGTTGAATGCTCACCAAAACAGCTGCACCAATGAATCTACCCAGGAGCAGTGCACATTTCCCCACACTCTCAACACTGGTTGCGATTATATGGTCACCTGTTAACCTTTATTTGATTATTAATAAGGTTAAACAGTTTCTCTCATGTTTAGTAGTCATTTGTATTTCTTTTTTGTGTGTGTGAGCTGGCCCATACATATTCATACATACCCATTTTTCTACTAAGTGAATCTTTTTGTCTTATTGGTCTCAGGATATTAATCTTTTGTGTAACAAGTATCTTACAAATACTTTTCCATCTTTGTTGTCCTTAAACTTAACAAGGTCAGTTTTTACACAAATTTTAAACTTCCTGTAGTAAAATTTACCAAACTTTTTTGGCTTTCATGTAATACTTGCCTTTTTCACACCCAATATTATAGAGTCGCTGCTGTTTTTCTACTGTTTTTCTATATGTTCTCACTTATTTAAATTAAAATTTTAATCTATCTAGATTTGATGTAAAGTTTATCGTCAACCTATGTGAGGTTATAACAAACTAAATTCTTACGTATTCTGTCAATAACTTTTCTGTCTCTCCTGGAAACAGAACCACACAGCTTTAATCACTATTAAACTAATAACCTAATCATTTTTAAACAAAAATGCCCCCATCCTCCCATTCCTCATTACTTACCTTTCAGAGTTATTCCAAATATGCTCATAGTTTTTTTTTCTTTCAGATGAACCCAAGAATTATTTTAAAAACCCGCCCTGCCCCACCACAAAATATCATGCTGTAATTCAACTGGAATTCTGTTAAATGTATAGATTAATTTTGGGGAGAATTGACATCTTTGCTATATTTAATATTCTATCTAAATACCTAATATAATTCTCCACTTATTCAAATCTGCATTTATATCCCTCATTAGGTTTCATACTTTTTTTTTTCCCTAGGAGTACTGAACATTTCTTTAAAGATTTTCCTAGGTTTAAATTACTTAGGTATTGGGTTAAATTTTCAAATGATTTTTATTATATTTTTCATTAGTCATATATTAAGGAAGCAGTTTTTAAAAGTCTATATAGGGCTTCCCTGGTGGCGCAGCAGTTGAGAGTCCGCCTGCCGATGCAGGGGACATGGGTTCGTGTCCCGGTCCGGGAAGATCCCACATGCCGCAGAGCGGCTCAGCCTGCGCGTCTGGAGCCTGTGCTCTGCAACGAGAGAGGCCACAACAGTGAGAGGCCCGCGTACCGCAAAAAAAAAAAAAAAAAAAAAAAGTCTATATAACTAGCCATCGAGGTATCTCTTCTATCATCTCTAACAGTTTTGTTTCTCTTGAGTTTTCATTCTCTTCCTGGAAAAAAGACAATCACATCTTTGGCAAATAATGATAATTTTGCCCCTTTCTTTCCACCACATTATATCTTTTATTTCCTTTTCAAATTGAATTGGCAATCTCTTCCACAACAACTTTAAGTGACAGCACTCAAGGGAACATCCTTGTCTTGCCCTTAACTTTAGTGAGAATGTTTCGACATTCTATGCTCACCTGTGTGATCATCCAGCCTGTATTTTTACCACTTTATCTATACAAATGTTATTGGCCACAGGATTATTGTTTTATTGTGCTGCTTTAGAAACTGGAAGTTTTTGAATTACTCACTGAATTAACTCCAAACTCAAATCTCCTCAAACTAGCCCTTAGAGAGCTCCAGCGATGGAGCTGCTGCCCCTTCCTTGTGCAAGGGTACCATCTTCATCTCTTCCTGCAGTTTCCACCACAGCCCCTCTTCTCATCAGCAAGAAGTGAAATCACAAAGGAGTAAGGCTAGAGCCCTTGCTGTACAAATCATCAGTTACCTGACGCTGGATAATTTATTTCTCCTTGTTTTTCTTATGTGTGAAAGACAGACACATCTTGCAGTCGTACTTTAAGATTTAAATGAGATAATGGTTGCACTGCTCCCACCGAAGTGGCTGGTGTTCACGGGCATTCACTAACTGGCAGTTACTCCTATCATTCTCATCACAGCTTCTCTCAAATCTGCTTGTCTCCCTAAGGCTTTTTTTTTTTTTTTTGGCTGCGCAACATGGCTTGCAGGATCTCAGTTTCCCAACCAGGGATTGAAGCCAGGCCACGGCAGTGAAAGCTCAGAATCCTAACCACTAGGCTACCAGGGAACTCCCTCTGTGGCTTCATTCATGCACTTTCTCTCCCCTCCACACCCCTCACCCAAGTATCTTAACTTTCTTGTCCTCCACATGAGGCAATAGCCAACGTTTCCTTCAAAGTACAACTCATGACCCAACTGCCCCAGAGCCCCTTCTTGACTTAATGAATGTGCCCCAAACTCTTCTGTGTGTGTGTTCTCTCAACATTTTATATACAATCCATCCTACATTAGGTACTTGATTATCTGTTGCCTTTAGAATTTTCTAGATAATTGTAAGTGGTTATTACTTGTTGGTTTCATGTAGCTACATCTTGTCTTTCTAATTAGATTAAAAGTTTTTTAAGGCCAGGATCACATCTGTTGCTTCTTGATTGCCCACAGACCCTGGTGCCTTGAATGGGACCGCAGAAAACATGCTTGCTTAATTACTTTTTACATTTATTAAGTGGGTAAAAGGACCCAAGTGATTTACCTAATTCAAATGTAAGCATGTAAAATAGAACTGGAGAACTGTGAATACACAATGACTCTATCTGTAGAGAGACACGGAACGTAATTTTTGAGACACCATAAATCTTCATCTCCCCCCAGTGCCACCCACCAAAGATCTGTTTCTGCTCCTCCAACTTCCCCATTTCAGTAAATGGCATAACCATCCACTGTGTTTCTCTGTCTAGAAACCTACGGGTCACCACTGATCCCTGCCTTTCTTTCACTTCCCCATCCATTCCACTGACATCAGTAGACAGATTCTACCTCCTGGGTCCGTCCACTCCTATTCATTCACCTCCCCCGCCAGCATCTCGTTAGGTCAACGTCACCCCTCCCGTGACGGCTGCAGCAGCCTTGCAACGTCCCCTGCAGCCCCTCTTCCCATCCAACCCACTCCTCACTCAACAGCCAGAGTGAGCTTTCGAAACCACACGTCTGACCCTACCACTTCCCCACAGAAATCCTTCAGTGGCTTGCCATCCTCCTGGGAGGAAAACTCACATTCCCGAGTTCTGTGCTCTGGCTCCAGCCCTGGCTCCTGTGCTCTCTCAGCTGCCACCACACTGCCACCTACCAGCCATCACCTTGCAGCTGCTCCTCCTTCAGGCCTTTCCTGTTGATTATCTGAGGTCGTTCCCTACTCCCCACCCCCCACCCCCCCACCCCCCCGCCCAATATCTGTCTCTATGTCAACGCCATGGGAAGGTTCCTTCTCTCATCGTGTTGTCTTCCTCACTCTCACTCTGTTTCTCACTGGACTGTAAGCTCCATGAGGGAGTGGATCACGGGGGTCTTGCTCCTACTACCCCCCAGGAGGCAGTCAGTAAATCTCTGGTGAGTGTACGAAGATGCTCAAGCTGTGAAAGCTCGTTCTCATGGAGCGGGGAGCCTTGCAGGGCGTTTGGACAGCGGGCTCCTCAGGCTGGGACAGGCCCACTTTCTTTACAGGCGTAGTTCCTGGCACGTAATATGCTCAGAGAACGTTTGTGGAATGCATGTAAGAGCACCAGTGCATCCAAGCCTTGTAACGGACCAGTCTTGGAGGTTTGAGAAAGCCAGTTGGCCTCTTCGAGCCGGAGATTCAGCGCATACAAACAGAGAATACCTGCTCTGACCACCTCGCCAAGGATGTCGTAAGGGCTGAGCAATAACTGTTCACGACAATGTTCTGAAATACACGTGGCTTTAAACAAGGCAAGGTGTTCTGTCCTGATCCTGAGCATTTTCAGACTTGCCCCCGTGTGCCTGGCTGGGCCTGCTGTAGTCAGGCAGTGCTTTGGGTTCTAGATTTACCAAATCCAGCCCCTTTCCCAAGAATAACCACCACCCCCATTTCAAAATCCAGATGCCACCAACACCGGAATGCCTCAGCAAGATTTACATTCTACGCTGAACACGCTTTTAAAATTTAAAAGTCTAAGAAATGAGAACAATATTACAACATTTTTAAGCCATTCAATGAAAACAGTTAAAAAAAAAAGGTGTTTAAAAACACTTGTCCGTTTTTGTCTTGCAAATTTCAAAAACTGACACTTCTTGTCAGGGGATTTTCTTTGGTGCGACTTTAGGCTATTACAACTTTTACAAAGGAAGCAGCTACAACATGAGTTTGTTTTGTATATCAGGTTAACATTACAATTTAAGTCTCCAGCAACGTTTTCATTTTCTAAAAATTTCAACTCTAAATAGTCTTTCTTGAGAAAAGCAAGAATAAAAGTAAAATGAGCAATCTGAGATTCCCTCTAAGTTTTCAGAATTAGTTGTGAACCGGATGAGGAGGGCTGCTTACAGCCTCAATCTGTAAACATCTTTACTCTTCTGGACAGAGTTCTGCTGAGAGCTCTCCCACCCCATGGGCGTGTACCAAACACCAGCAAGCGATGAAAGTAAACACACACAGCATAGTGTCAGGTTAGCCTGTAAATCCATGAAAACGAGTAACAATTTTTCCTCATGCTCACAAGACACACATACTCAATTAATTTATGGAAATTAAATAGGTGGCATGACCGCCGCTCAGAATGCAAACTCCTGGGAGGGGAGAGGCTGCTCTGGGCTTAGCAGATACGACCATCCAGGCAAATGCATGTGCTATTTTTAAAGCACAACCTACATAATGAAAGAAACTCCAAGATGTTTCACCAGGTCCAATCAGCCTTGTGGACAGCCATGCTCTACCCACCTGAAGACAGATAACTACTACATGGTAGTGAATACTGAAATGACACGGTGTGACCCGGGGACCCTTCACAGAAGGAGGGCCAAGGAGGAAGGGGTTCTCCCCCTGCAAAGCCAGGCTACACACTGCAACGAAAGAAGTGACTACTTGGGATTTGACAAGTAAGGTCTTAAATACCCCTAAAAGGGTATGCTATTCAGACATCTTGAGTTAAACTTTCTGGCTTTCTCTACAAGATGATAGCGCCTATTAAATAAACATGAGCTCCACACCCTCTCCTAGAACCTACCCCAATTCAGGGTTTGGGGGGCCATAGGGGAAGTGGATTTCAGATGCAAAGACCCCCCAGAGAGTGTGCCCTGAAATCTCTGAGCTCAAGTCAAGGAGCAGCCTGGCTCCATGGGCTCCAAGGTGGGAGGCTCCTGGGTCTGAAACCCAGTCACAGAGTGGAGGAAAGAAGAGCAGCAAACACTTTCTCCAAACCAAACCCTCTTTCACACTCCTGCCCCTAGAGATGAAGTAGCAAGTCAGGTGTCAAAGGCCCGGTGAGGACTGACTAGAAAGAGGGAACAGGGTGCTGAGGATGCCCAGGAGGTGGCGGGGACGTGTGGCAGGGACTGACAGCCGTCCCCCTGGGAAGGGGCCGTGTGGATCTCAGATCCCACGAGGACTGCAAGTGGGGATGGTCCTCTGGTGCATGGCCCCCATCCCAAGGCATCTTGTAGCTGGATGGGCAGAGGAAATGCCTGAGGGAGCCTCTGAGGTCCGGAGGGAGGGGGAGAAAGCAGCCCTGGTGCACCTACCTGGGGTGGGCGATGCTCCAGGGGAAGAGAAAATCCTTGGCTGGCCATCCCAAGGCTGCTAGCCTGGGTTCTGCCATCTTCCTTCAGCTCCTGCCTGGCTCTCAGCCTCTGTCTAATAATACTGAGTAATAATAAACAACTGTAATCATGTTGATAGAAGCTCTAACTCCCAACCATGCACCAGGCCCCATGCTTCTAGAAGGCAGTGGGCATAGAGGTTAAAAGCTCTGATCTGGGTTGAGTCCCAGCTCCACCATTTACGAACTGTGTGGCCACAGGCAAGTTAGTGTCTGTACATTGGGGATGCTCACTGTTTCTACCTCACAGAGTTGTGAGGATTAATTGGCATAATACCAGCAAAGGCATGTAGTAAAGGCTCAATAACTACAAGGTGATGTTACTTTTTTCTTTCCTTTGGATTTTCTTTCATCCTCACACGTCTGCCAAGAAACTGAGGTCTGAGGTCACAAGAAAGGCTAATGCTGATGGGAGACAGAAGACCAGGTCTGTGGGACCCTAAACGCCACTCACGCTCTCTCCAGGGCACTGCTGAAACTGAGTCCACCCCAGCAGAACAGACCAGCTGACCCAGATCACTTGCCCTTTTCCCACCAACCTTCCTACCTAATTGTGTCACCGTCCTCCTTCCCGAAGTCCTTCTGAGATCCACCCCATCACCTCCAGGTGAAACCCACATTCCCAGCAAGGCAGTCAGGGCCAGGGGGCAAAGGGGTGTTTCTGCATCCCACATCAGAGACAGACAGAGACACAGAGACAGAAACAGAGAGAGAGGGAGGGAGGCAGGGACAGAGAGAAGTCTGCATGGAGGAAAGAGTTTGAGGATTGGTCTCACAAGATCCAAGTTCAAATTCCGCTCTTTTAACTACTACTTATGTGTCCTTCTGGAAGTTACTCAACCTTTCTAAGTCTCAACATCTTCACTTGCAAAATGACACTCACCCAGATTATTTAACTCAGCTGAGGCACGCAGTAAACAGCAGCCACTGTAATCCTGATGTCCCGGCCCCACTCCTGCCATTCTCCCACGGTCACCTCATGCTGACGTGGAGGGGCAGCACCCCAGTGCATGTCCTGTCCCCTGAGCCTCACCCGTCCTTTCCATCCCAGCCCTACTTCTCTACCTGATTCAACTGTATTTCTTTTTCAGGATTCCCCTCCAGCATGACCTCCTCTGGGAATGGTTTCCCTCCAGCTCCCTGAGCGTCCCAGGGAGTCAGCCTCATGCTGCTCTCTGGACTGACTGCACTCCCCCATTCCAGAGGCTGGTTTTGTTCCTGTCTTCTCCACTGTACTGTGTTCCTTGAGACCACAGCTGCCATCTCCTGCTTCTGGACCCCAGTTCCTAGTACTCTCTGCATGCTTGTTGACGTGAGAATGAAAATTTATATAAATAGTTCAAGGGCTTCCCTCGTGGTGCAGTGGTTAAGAATCCGCCTGCCAATGCAGGGGACACGGGTTCGAGCCCTGGTCTGGGAAGATCCCATGTGCCGCGGAGCAACTAAGCGGCTGTGCCAGAACAACTGAGCCTGCGCTCTAGAGCCTGCGAGCCACAACTGCTGAAGCCCGCGCGCCTAGAGCCCGCGCTCCGCAACAAGAGAAGCCACCGCAATGAGAAGCCCGTGCACCACAACGAAGAGTAGCCCCCGCTCGCCGCAACTAGAGAAAGCCCACGCGCAGCAACAAAGACCCAGCGCAGACAATAAAAAAATTAAAAAAAAAAAGGTTCAAGATGTCACCAGGAGAATTAAAGCACACAAAGAAGAACAAGAATCAGAACTGTAGAATTTCACAGCTGGAGGGAATATGCACACTCATCCTGTCCATCGCCTTATCAGAACTGTAGAATTTCACAGCTGGAGGGGATATGCACACTCATCCTGTCCATCGCCTTATCAGAACTGTAGAATTTCACAGCTGGAGGGGATATGCACACTCATCCTGTCCATCGCCTTATCAGAACTGTAGAATTTCACAGCTGGAAGGAATATGCACACTCATCCTGTCCATCGCCTTCATTTTATGGGAAGATTTGTCAACTGGAGTTTGTCAGCTGTGCAAGATAATAAAGATAGGAGATGCTCGGCCTGGCAAGTTTAACCAGGACACAGAGCTCTCCAGTAACAGCTGAGTATCATCGTGTGGCCAGGCTTAGGAGGATATGCTTAGTGATGTCATTGGCTATAATGACTGATGGCTCTTACACAAGAGAGGAGTCACCAAGAACACACTAGGAGTCAGCAATGCAGAGACCCAGGCCACTCATGTAACTGACAGCATCAAACAATAAATACCACTGGCTGGAAAACAGATATGGTCACCTCATTTCCTAGGTGCCAAAACAGAAAAAGAAATCAAAAATAGGGGAGAGGGTATGGATTTGAAATTATAAGTTTTGAAAGGTTTAGCTTTTTAAGATTTAGTCACTGGAGCTGTGCACATCACAGACAGAGACACAAAATTGGTGTGGGAAAAGCATGTTTTTCCGCCCAGGACAGGCCAGGGAGAGCCAGAAAAGCAGAACAAAAAACAAGAACAAAAACCTAACCACATAAACAAATGGGAATAATCTAAAGAAATAACATTTTGGCTAAGGCTCGGGAAGGCACATTTTAAATACAAGAAAAGATACCAGTAGGACAAGGGAAATTACATTCTAAACTTTCTTCTTTTTTAAAAAAATTTATTTATTTTTGGCTGCGTTGGGTCTTCGTTGCTGTGCACGGGCTTTCTCTAGCTGCGGAGAGTGGGGGCTACTCTTCGTTGCCCCAGAGGAACCAAATCTTCCCACTTCCGTCAGCTTCACTATCTCTGATTATAATGTGGTGAATTTTCAAAGGGAAGGTTCCTGGCCACAGTTTTGTTCCGTTGTGTCTGTGCCCCCCAGATCCTTGGGTGCCTTTGCATTTTTCATTGCACAGAAAGATTTTTAGCAGATAATAGAAATAAAGAGAACACTAAGACAGCATCTCAAAGGCCTCCAAATAAAGCAGCCTGGGCTCCTCGTGGAGCAAGTGGGTCTACACACACAGCAGGGAAGCGAAGTGGGGTGCACAGCCTCCCTTCCTGACCAGCTCCTCTTAGACGTACTTCCAGCAGGAACAGTAATCATCGCCCTCCCAGCAGATGGGATTCTAGGACTGGCCGGTAATGAGCATGAAATGGTTAAACGGTGGTACTACGTCTCAGTCGAGGACCATCGTTATTATTATTCCTGTGAGCCCACAGTCACTTGGACATCTTCCCACCGCGATTCTGTATAAAAGAAAGCAACTCGCCAGTTCAGAAAAAAAAAAAAAGTTTGAAGAACACATTTCATCCAATTTTAAGGGTTGTTCTCTTATGAAGATGAACTTCATAGACAAATAATGCATGGCCGGAGGCTCCCAGTGAGATGCCGTGTACGAGAACTGCTGTTTTGTTAGGCATAACCTCCTGCAAAGAACAAGGCTTGCCCTGAAATGCTTAACAGAACATCAGCAGGTAGGGAGCCAATATTTCTAAAAAGGAGTTGATTAAGGAAGGGCTAGGATGGTGGGATTTGCTTTGCTTCTGTGCAAGAACACACTATGTCCGGACAGTCTGGATGCCCTGCAAGAGGAGCGGGCTGGAAGGGCTGCCAGAGTGAATGAAGAATGTGATTACAAATGCAATCAGCGTGCTTGCGGCCGCCCAGCTACGGGCTTTCGCTCACACCCTGCTTCATCCTGCCTGGGTGCACTTTGAGAATCATTAGATGTCATCACATCTAGACTTGAGAATGGAGCACACTGTTCACACTGAGAGCAACAATTCAGGCCAATTAAGCCGGGGTGCTGACGGGCTGTGAAGAGAGTGTTGATTAGCTTGAACGTAGGTAGATTATTTTAGGGGAGAAGCAGCGCATGAAATACAGACGTTGGAATATTCTACACGCTCGTTAGGTGTTCTCACGCTGCTTCAGGCATTCAAGCCAGACATTTCCAGTTGGCTACTATCAGAAGCTAAGTTTATATTTTGGCATAATTTCCCAGAAAACCCCAACTCCCAGAATATAAAGATCGTGAAATCACTTTTTTGTGAGTGTTCTCTATGGGAAGTAGTATCCGTGGGAATGTCACGTGCCAAGAACTGATCAAGGTATGGAAAAAAAAAAGGTGCCTTGCTTAATCAGTTCATTGAGACTCATTCTCTGAACTCCGATCTTCTCTGCCCGCACACATCCTAATACCAGATTCAGGGACACTGGTGATGATGTGGTGAAAAGGGAGTAGTCACTATTAGATGCAGTTTCCATGACACCTCTCTACAATGCCCTCCCTGGCCAGCACCCTCAGTGGGACCAAAACATGAGCATTACAGGAAACAGTCGGTCAACCCCCATTAGGAAGATGCTTCATGGCCAACTCATGTATACATTCAGTCTATTAGTATTTATCGAGCCCCAGCCATGTCCCAGGCACAGTTCTAAGGGCTGGCATTGAAGCAACGAATAAGACAGATAAGGTCCTTGCTCTCACAGGCTCCAAGAAATAAGCAGTGAACCCAGATTCATTGGACTAGTTCAATTATAATGATGGAGATTATTGGGAATAACCAATGTCTGCAGGGTGAAATTTGAAAGGCAGGAAGAGAACACCATGACATGGCCAGTCTAACCTGTACAAGCTGCACAAACCTGAGGCAGAGCTTATAAACATAATTCTTTTCACCACTCTAATTTCTAAACAATGAGATAAATTAAAAGCAACTTAAATAGCACCATCAAAAGAATACTGTGTTGAAAGACACATCAACATAACAACGAGCTTCAAGGTCATGCAGAGGTGTATGGTACTTTAGGGAACTGTGGCGCCAAGCTCAAGGGCGGAGAACTCCCAAAATGGTTCAGCATAAGAGGAGGAGGTGTTTTGCCTGGAATGCAAGGTCAGGAAACTAAAGAAAGTGCCAAAGTCCCACTGCCTGTCCTGGAGAGACAGTCACCTCCGTGCTGGCGGCTACTGTCATTACCCAACCAGCCACAATCAACCTTCACAATGTACCCTAAACCCAACTTCTCTCCCTGCATCTCCACTGTCCCTACCCAGCCCCTAACTGCCAACATCTCCCACCTGGGATATTGCAGCACCCTCCTACTTGATTTCCTTTCTGCCACTCCTGTCCCCTCTATGGGTCAGGGACCCAAGGGGAAGCATCTGGCACTCAAAAAGGGGTGCTGGGGACAGTTTAACGAAGGGGCTCTTAATGTGTAGGCAGAATTAAGGGACCAACTGGAGAAGGTGAGGGGCCCAGGGCTGGCAATAACAAGAAGCCATTCCAAGCCCTGGGCCAGAGGCGGAACAGAGGACAGGCACTCAGGGACTGGAGGCACAGGGGAGGCCACCTGCCCGGCTGTGGCCTGGGACAGACATTCAACTACCGCCCAGCTGCTGCCCACAGGGAGAGACGCAGGAATAACTCCCCCGACTTCTCTTTCTTCCTGCGTCCAGTCTACTAGCGGTGCTTCCCACTGGTCCATTCCACTGAAGCCACAGGACCAGTAGCCCTGGTGACATAGTCACAGAGGCCAGCACAGTGGACCGGGTCGGTGTGACTCGGGAGAGGCAGACAGACAACAGCTCGCACACGCGCCTATAGATTTGATCGCCACACAGTAGCCACGATGATCCTTTCAAAACCATGAGATGGCTTTTCATCCTACTTAAGATAAAATCCAGACTCCCGAGCACAGCCCACAAGGCCTTCCCTGACGGGCATCTTCTCCCACGGCCACCACAGGGCTCCGTGCTCCAGCCACGGTCCTCTCATCCCCGTCTGTCCTGGGGGCATGCAGCCACCCACCCCTACCTGGAACACCCCCAGCTCCACACACAGCCCCTCTCCTCCTTCACACCCACTTTAAATGACATCACCTCTCCAGGAGGACTTCAGGGACTCTGGAGCCCAGCCCCCCGGATGTTCTCTTTAGCATCTTGTTACACTTCCTAGTGACTCTTCTCATGGGTTTTAACTACAGCCCGGCCTCCTCAGTTGTTCAGTGACCGCCCCTCTGACCGGAGTGTAAGCACCGTGTGGCTGGGACCCCTGGCCCCTCGCACAGTATTTGGCCTCTTGAAGGGCCTCAATCTTTCTGGACCACACCCATGATCACACCTTTGGTAAAACTGCTCTGCTCTAGGAAGACCCACAGCGGCTGCCAGCGGAAGAGGAAACACTCCAGGCATCCTCCGGTCCAGTTGCTTTGAACCGGGGGCAGCACCCCTGAACACACACGCACAACCTGCCCTGGGGCTTGTAGAGCCTGCCAAGCTCCCCCCCGCTCTCAGAGCTCAGGGTCACGGGGGGCCTCCCGACAGGAGGGAGCCAGAGACTCCACCTGTGGAGGACAGAGCCCCCTGGACTTGCTCAAGGGATGGCTGGGGACCACATCTTACCCAACCTAGGCCATACTGTGGATGAAAATAAATGAATAACCAAGCAAGCAGGAGAGAAGCAAAAGGAATGAAAACTGTTTCCTAACTGATGGGTTCACGGGGACTTATTACACTCCTTCTACTTCTGTGTATGTTTGAAATTTTCCATAATAAAAAAGTAAAAAAAAAAAAACTATCTACAAAGATGTTCTTTGCAGTACTATTTATAGTAATAATAAAAAAGGAGATAATAAACTTAAGAATTCCAAATTAATAGAATATTTAACACAATGGAATACCGTGCAGCCAGAAAAAAAAAAAGAAAAAAAGAAATGAGACTGATCTTTATGTAATGATGAGGAGAGATTTCCAAACTTACTAAGTAACACAAGGTAGGTGCAGAATAATGTATATAGTATACACGCCATATATGTGAGGGAAAATGAGTGCACAAAATAACATACATATAAGCTTATCTATATATGTATATATGTGTATGTTGAGATATGCCTGAAATACAGCTGAAAAAATAAAAACCGTAAGAAACTAAAAAAACAAACACTGTTTCTTCCTTGACAAGCTGGCTCAGGGCTGTACCTGCAACCTGAGGACTAGTCAGGTATCGTGGTGATGAGCGGGCACGGTCAACGGGGCCTAAGGCACATCTCAGAAATGAACGTGCTTGTCCAGCTGAACAAACGTAATAATGGAACTGAGACCGGCTGGGTTCCCGCCGGCTACCAGGAACTGTGCTCGGGGCTGTGCAGCCGTGGGCTCTTGAGCTCTTGAAAGCCCAGCTTCCCGGGAGGGCAAACGGCTAGACGCCAAGGCCTCGGCCAGGACCCCAGCCCCTCGCCCAGGGCAGAAGGAGCCCCCCTGGTAGCTGTGGCTGAGAGGCAGGCCCATGGGCGGAGGGGTGCCCTGGCTGGCGTGAAGGGGAGCCCCCAACACCCTGAGCTGCCCCAAGTGAAAAGCCACTGAGGCTGACACTGACTGGGGATGCCCCAGTCACCCTGGCTCCTTCCTCACACCTGTCTGAGTGCGGCTCCCAACACAGCCTGGCTGGTCCCACGCCCTGTGTGGCCTGCGGGTTCCGCCTGCCTGTCCCCCAGGGTTGCTGCAGACTCTGGTGCTTTTACCTGGGATTATAAACCAGAGCAACTCTCTCAAGACCCTCAGACTGGACGCCTGCCTCGGGGCACAGCCCAGTCCCAGCTCCACCCTCTGACCTCAGCCCCACTCTTGAATCAAGGGCATCTCTCTTCAGGACCAAGCCGTGTACCTCGTGTCGCTTATGATTTAATGAGAGAGAGAGAGAGAGATGATTGACAGATGATAGATAGTTGATGGATGACTGATAGATAGCTAATTGATAGATAGATGAGATACACAGATGAAGACAGATGACAGGTTGAACAGCAATTCCAAGCATTGGGTACTATCAACACTAGAGATGGTGCAAAAGTAGGTAATAATGGAGTATCAAGAATTAATACTTGCTTCCATTTGGAGTGAGCAGGGAGAACTTCCTGGAGGAAGTGACAGTTGTGTTAGGTAAAATTACTAGAGGGAAATTTCTACAAGTGCATGTGGTATGGTTTGGGCAGGAAGGGAAAAGGGAAGTAATGGGGGAAACAATTCTAGGTGTAGGACAATGTGAACTGTGGGAAGGTGTCGGTGTTCACAGCTTGATGACTAGAAGAACTCCTTAGAGCAGAGGGTCTGCAGAGTACAGGGGGTGAGGCCAGGAAGATGGGCAGGGCCTGCTGTTGACTAGCACTTCACTGTACAACTGGTTACCCCAAGTGTGGAGACAATCCACTTATGACCCCTCAAACTCTCTCTCGTTAACGGTCCATTTTCTGTGTAGACTTTAAAGAAAAGGAAGAAAAAGTAAGAGACACAAGTTGCTCATCTACATAAAGTATTATCTCACATTTCCAGAGATTATTTAGATGAAACACAATAAAAATATCAACTCTCTACATTTTACATGGGAAAAAATGGTGGGAGTGTTGAAACATGTACGTATACACAGAATGTCAGAGCTGAGAGGGCTCTGTAGCTGACAGAGGTTAGCTCCAGGCTAGAATAGAAAATCATGTTTTCGGTTGAACAGTCCACTGTCAGGGTTTTTCACCAGCCTGTTTCAACCTACACAGACAATTTTATGATTCTCTCTCCTAACAAAATAACATAAAAATAAACAATGCAAACAAATTTTATTTCAAACTCCTATAAAATTTTTATGTTCAAGGCTGGAGAATAAGGAATGTATAATACTTACACCTTTCTTCTTGTAATACGAAAATTGTCTATTTTATCACATAAAAAATGATGGGGAAGCCTGTTCAAACATGTAACTTCTGCATCTGAGCACCTGACGCAGAATTAGGAACACCAAGTGGGTGCTATTTACACTCGCAAGAGGGCTAATGTGCCCAATGACAGTGCAGCTACCCTCGGAGAGGGCTTTTCTTAAAACCACTTTCCTCAGAGGGCCCTTCAAGAGCATCTGATCCAGAGAAACCTCGGGTACCAGAGTGGGGACGGTCGGCCTGGTGCAGCCATAAGCAGGTTCACCGTCCGAGAGGAATCTAAGGTCAATCCTGAACCCGACTGAAAGCCTCTGCTGCCTGGCACTGCCACAGGCAGGCGATTTGAAACAGTAGCCGTGACAAAACTCTCCCCAGCCTTAGGACCGCTCCAAAGCCCACACTTGGGACACCATGGAACCCAACAGCCCGTCGCTCTTAAAACAGTTCATCTGCTCTTCCAGCAGCCGGTGCCAGAGGCAGAGAAGGAACCACCAGATGAGCCCCATGTGAATGAAGCATCAGCTGCAAAATGCTTCCTCTGGATCCCAAAGCAAGTGTAGGAGGCTCCTGCCCTGACTTTTCACTCCACGGGGCTGCCTCTCTGAGGTCAAGTGAAGCCGAGCTCCCGGGAGCGAGGGGACCAGCAGCCTCCACGCGCACTTCTGGAGGCCGTCCCGCTGCCACCTCTCCTTGCTCCTCGGCCCCTGGGAGCCACGCTGCTCCTGCGCAGGTGGCCCTCCCGCAGCTGCCGGCAAACCAAGCCCCCTTGCTCCCTGGAGAAGGCTGGCCGCTTCTCCTTTTTTCTCCTCCTTTCCTGAGCACAGTCTAACTTGATAAGGGCCTGTCTACTTCGACTCACAGATGTAGAAAGCCCTTCAAGAAAGAAAAGCAAACCTCCTGTGAGCTCAGAAGCCTCAGGCAAAAGCAGTGGCTAAAAATCTATTTAAACTCTGAGAGATTCTTCTGTGAAACGGCCTGGGGGAAACTTAGAAGGGGCCAAGGAAGAGGGGAACAAATGCCAACCCCTGGAGTCTGGCAGGAGGGCGCTCCCAGGGCCCTGAGAGAGGCCACCTGGGGTGCCTGCGAGGAAGATCCCCTCCACCCCTGCGGCTGGGCTGTAAGTGTGAGGGAGCCATTTCCCAAAGATGGTGACAGCCAACTAAAAATATGAACACCGTAAAAAAACCTCGTTCGGCACATAAAGTAATAGCAAATCCTGACACTGCACTTAAGATGTGTCAGTCACAGTTCCAAGAGCTTTACATAACTGTACTCATTTAATCCCCAAAACACCCCTATCAGTATGTACTTACTACAGCCCCATCTCCCATGAGGGGAAACGGGCACAAGGAGGTTAAGTAACTTACCCAGGATGACACAGCTGGTTAGCGACTAAGACAAGACCTGAACCCAGGACGCTGGACTCCAGGGTCCATGCTCTTAACCCCAACACCACGCTGCCTTTCTGACGGATGGACTATAGAGAGATTACAGAAGGAGAGGTCTCCAACCCAATGCAGGCTCCCCACAGACCACCCCTTGGTGCCACTGGCTTGAAAGAGTCATGGATTTGACTCACTTGTACACCCTTCATAGTTCACAGTTTATAAACACAGATACATGCAGTATATACGTTTGACTTCACATGCCCAGACTGATCCTAAAGGAAATGGTATTGAAAAGGTCCTCTACCTAAATTTTTTCTATGAGCATTTATTAAATTATTAAATATAATGGACATTTGCTGAGCCTTTACTAAGCCCCAGGCATGTTCTAGTGCATCCGATACTCAGAGAGTTACTAACAGCAGATTTAAGAAATAGGAACTTCACTACAGCCTGGACAAATAGTGTGCTTCACGGAAACTGGCCAGAAATAAGGCACCATTCTTTGTCCGTCTTGTGTGTGTACAAGGCTAGTAAAAACCAGTGATCTAGGTGTATTTCATCTACTTCATGGAAAGTCATCTTCAGCAAAATGATTCAGAAGGAGAAGTGAAAAGAAGTCTCAGATCTGAATCTACAATTACCTTCTTTAAAAAAAATAAAATAAAATTAGCCTTGTGTTTAACTCTGGGGAAAGGTTAAATAGGAGTCTAAGGTTGTGAGATTGTTGTAAGAGAAGCACAGCCTGTTGGTAAATTTCTAGTTCTTAGAGCAGATGGTAGATTTATGAGTGTTCATTTTATCACTTTGCCTCATAACTTACATATATGCTATCAAATAATACATGGTAATACAAAACTCCGTGATTGTCCGACTTTTCTGAATCATGACTGCTACTGACGACTTAATATATTGCAAACTCCTGAGCAAAGTTCTCCAAGTTTCATGCAAAGTTGTCCAACAATGTGCTCCTAAATTAGAACCTTTTCATTAATCCATGATGTGGCACTGAACTGTTTTAATTACCTAGGAGCTCTGTGTTAAAGTCAAATTAATGTAAATAGACAGATATATTAACTGAACAGCAAAGGGTATTTAATTAAAGTCTAGTAGGATAAACATCACAGCACCAAAACACAATAGGAATTGCTAATTATTTTGCCTATGTCAAAAGAAAGTTAACATCGATTGTACGACAGTATGATAAAACTCCTAGTACATTAATGAAAAGAGTGGGAAAAGCCCTTCTTCCTTTTTTGTTGCAGCAACATAAATAAATGACAAAGATCCTAGAGCCACAAGACAGTATTACAAAATTCCTAAATGTAAATAAACATGACAGCTATGTGATCCAGAGTTATGCTGACGTTCCATATGGGCCTAAAATAGAGAAAAAAATTCAAACAATTATTTGGAATTTTATCTTTACTGGAATCCATCTTTGCTGACATCTGCCTAATATGGACTGTTCAGCCCAAACAGTTTTTTCTTATAAGTGTAAAAGAAAAAAATATGTATGTAATGAAAAAATATAAGAAATTTCCCCAGCATAGGCCAAGGAAAACAAAACACAAATGGTCTGGGGGAACTGCTACATTTATGGATTCCTGGGAATATATTCAGAAATCAAAAATGAATACAAATCTCAAAATGAGCCATAGCTTTTCAAAAGCACCAATCATCTTGTTACCTTTGCTTTTTCAAAGCACAAAATATTAATTTGATTCAGAAAAGCAACACAGCATGACATGGTCCAGCACAGCACCTCCGATCAACGCTGCCAGCTATAAACTTGGCACTTGTTTTGTCTGCACCTAGTTCAATAAATGCTGGAAAACTTGAAAAATTCCTAAGAGCAAAGCCACCATTTTATACACCTGTAAGGACCAAGTAAGTGCCTCTCCCATTAGTCCCTTCATCACTTTTCTGTAGCAAGTTTGTGAAATGCGCTACCGCCAGAACATGTGTTTCCAATTGTCTTTCCTAGAAAAGTATCATCAAGCAAAGAGGCGGGAATGACGAAAAGAGAAAACCACCTCTACATTGATTTTTTAAAAAATTCACACAGTAAATGTAGATTCTGGCATTAAAACCGTGTTTTCTACCCCCAGAAGCGAGCCTCCACTCCACTTACTTGCTGGGTCAAGCGGGACAGTCTGAGGTCAAAGCAGGAATCGCAGCTCTCGGTCCTGAAGACACACACAATAATTTAATAAACACTTACCACTCTGTGTAAGGCCCTTCACGGCCCCAGATGGATGCTCTACATGCCCAGTTGACGTTATGCTGGTTTTAAGCCTATATTAACTGCCCCAGGTCTCCTCCCAGGCTGACGGACCAGCGGCCGTGGGGCATACACTTCTGTCCCGTGTCCTCTGCCACACTTCGGCCCCTACCAGTTAGAGGGCTCAGGGGCCCCTCTACCCCTCCAGCCAGCTGCAGACAGGAGCCGCCCTGACTAGAGGCTCCTTTGCTGGTGGCAGAGCGGGCCAGGCAGCGATGGGAGCGCTCTTTCTATGTCTGGGGAGACTGTCTGCACCTTCAGGAATCCCACCTGTGTTCGCTAATCAGAAAAATAACAGCGGCATGGTAAGCTTCGTCTACAGCATTACATTTGACCCACGAGGGTGGCACCCTGATAAAGCCCATGTTACAGATGAGGAAACAGACACAGAGGGGCTCTGAGCATCTTTGAGATCAGCTCTCCTGTGTCCGACCACAAAACGTGCACGGCGCTGGCTCCGAGGGGTCATTTTCCAAGGCTGAAATAATTAAACTTTTGTTTCCTTCCCTCTTCTACGACTTCCAAGACGGTCTTCTCTCCCCGGGTGCTTTACAACCACTATGCTCAGCAAAACAGGTTCAGCTTCCTGCACAAAAGCAGCCATTTCCCCAGCTATTTCCAGCCCTCAAACTCTTAATTTTAAATAGCTCCCTCCTGGGATAATCTCCCCCTTCTCATATGAGACGGATTTAACCAGCGCAAACCACTTCTGTGCGTCTGCTGGAATCCCTTCATGGGGGCCAGTTGTGCAGTGTAAACCCCGTGTCCCCGGGGAGCCCCAGGGGAGAAGCAGGTGTGTCTGGGGGGCCAGGTCTTAGGAGGGGGAGGCTTGGAGGCCAGAGGTCCAGCAGACAGAGAAATCACCAGGAAAATGCAAGAACCAGAGACTAGCAGACAGCGTTCAGAGCTAAATTTCTCACAAGTCTTATTAGTTTGTTCATCTTGCAAATCTATCTCGGAGGCCTTCCTGCTGAGCACAAGCTACAGAGCATCGAAGCAGATTCCTGGACCTCACTCCAGACTTTCCGCGTCTAAATCCTGGGTGTGGAGATGCACAAATCTGAGCTCTAAATTATGAGCTCTAAATTAGCTCTAAATGTGAGGAGCACAGAGCTACCCCGTGTCAGGTCCTGGAACAGACCCGAGAATCACAGAAATGAAAAGGACACATTTCTCACACACAAGGCCTTCATGTCTCTGGGGGAGACCCACATGGCAACCCACCAATAATTTCCAAAGGCAAGTGATGCCTGTTAACTCAGCTCTCCAGGCAAGGTCTGAAGAGCTTTCCTCGTAAAGAATTTTTCAGGTTGCAAAACTTCACTAGCCCTGCTCACATTTGGAAGTCATCATACTCTGTGTGTGCACACCCTTTACTGCCCAAAGATGATGCTCTATTATTTTTGCTTTCTACAACATTTTATTTTATCTCTGGCCCAATTTCTGCCACTGGGTTTGTTAATAGGAGATAACCTATATAGCACAAGTCTACTGTGGGATCAATGTATCTAACTTTAAATTTTCTTAATAATTTCTCAGTGGATCAATAAATGCATTTAGGATACTCTTCTGAAATTTTTCTGTCTGTAAAAGCCACTGCACAGCTCCCACCAGTTATTGCCCCTCAGGCCCAGTGTTGCCAGGTTTTCAGATTTTTTTTCAGGAAAAGCCAGAACACTTGAGTTTTAGCTGAAATTTTCCTACTTTGGTTTTCATAACTAATTCAATATTTTTAAAAACCACAGATGTGACTTCTGCCCTTTACTGCTTAGTCAGCAAATACTGCCTGGATGGCTACCGTGTGCTAGGCACAGGCCCAGTCCGGGGATGCACCTGGGACGGGGCCTCAAGGAACAGGCTCTCTTTTTATGTGGACAATGCTATCATGGAACAGATGGCACTGGGCAGTATGCACTGAGCTGTCCCAAGAGTGTGGCATGGCAAACTGAGGCCCTGGGTTGCCATGGGAACCAGTGTTGCTGGCAGAGAGGTTCACACAGGCAGATGGGAGCCAGCAGCCCGGAGGCTGCAGAGGCCTCTGACCAGCTCTCCCTCAAAGAGGTGTGAGTGGGCTCAGAGGTAGCTGTGGACCAGGCCAGGGCAGAACAAGCCTAAATGCCTAACTCAGGCTTTTGGAGAAAGACTGAGGCACAGAGGCAGACCTGCCCTCGGGGATAGAATATCTTAAGCACGTTGCATTTTTTATTTTTTTATTTTTTGCGGTATGCGGGCCTCTCACTGTTGCTGCCTCTCCCGTTGCGGAGCACAGGCTCCAGACACGCAGGCTCAGCGGCCATGGCTCACGGGCCCAGCTGCTCCGCGGCATGTGGGATCTTCCCGGACCGGGGCACGAACCCGTGTCCCCTGCATCGGCAAGCGGACTCTCAACCATTGCGCCACCAGGGAAGCCCAAGTATGTTGCATTTTAACGACAGCCTCAGAACACCTCGTGAAAGACCAACCTTGGGAGATTTCTATTTTTCTTACCCTCTCTTGCTAAATAGAACGATGCTAACTCTCCGGATATCGTGGTTCAAAGCAGCTCCTCCCAGAAAGAAGGGCTCTGACTAGGCTGTTTTATTTCATTTCACAACGTTCACGGGGGAAATGTGTGATTATGGGGGTGGTTACTGTCTTGATGGGTTTGGACATTTTTACTGCATTCTGCTCCCTAGAAGTTCTGTTCTCAAGGAGGAAATTCTCAGAAAGGTTCTCATGAATAACAGTGAGTCAGGACCTCAGAACTGATGTGCTGGTATCAGTTTCAAAGCGGGCACCTAAATGTACTCTATTGGGCTTATGACAGGTTAGATATAATCTAAAAATGCCATAATCTAAAATTTAATGGTGCAATGGGAGAACTGAACATGTGTGTACTTCTCTAAAACAAACAAAAAGTCTCTCTTCATTAATTGGTCCAACCCAATAAGCAAACATTAAAATGTTTTTTTAAAAATGCTACTTTTCACCATGTCATGTGATAGATTAAAGATGGCTGCATTCTTTGCTGCCCCTGCCACTGAGGGATAAAGTGTAACCACTCTCCCCATGAATCTGGGTCCATTTTACTGACTTGCTTGACCAAGAAAATGTGACAGAAGTGCTGATCTGGGATTTCCAAGGCTAATTCATAAGAAGTCTTGCCGCTTTGGCCTTCGTTTCTTAGAATGCTGCCTCTGGAGTCTGACTGCGCAAGACCACCAATCTGTAAGGAAGCCAAGGCTAGCCACGTGGAGAGGCCACGTGGAAACACAGCCTCCCACTGTTCCAGTCATATCCACACAGGAGTCACACACACACACACACACACACACACACACGAAGAAGCCATGGGCTTCCAGCCCAGTCAATTTCAGACTGAAACTGCATGAAACATCTTAACCCCAAAGCAGAATCTGGTCAGCCAAAAGAGCCACGAGGTAGTATGACAAAATTTGTTTTGGGCTACTAAGTTTCGGAGTGGTTTATTAAACAACAGTAGATAATTTGAATAGGCAGGAAAAGAGAATGTGATTCTTTTTCATAAATCTTCCTTCACGGTCAGAGGAAAATATAGTGGATTGGGACAAATAATAGTTTCACATACATTCATTTTATGAAGTAAAATCTACTTCATAAGTTATAAATGTAATTTGAAGAGTAGAAGTCATCATTAAATCAGTCAATAATATTTATTGAACACCACTGTGTACAAACTGAGAAGTGGAATATCTAACCTGAAGAAAAATTTAACAATTCCTGGCCTAAATGAACTATCAATATATGTAGTTATAGAAGTAGAAGAGGGTAAAGAAATGAATTATATGAAAGGTGAGGGGAATTACTCAGTATATATATTCAAAGAACAAAGTTACAAAAGTACATGTGTTAAAATATACATACAAACTGAATACTCCAGGTTGCAGTCTTATCAAGAGCTGGAAATGATTCTAATCAATCTCTAGAAACTTCAGAACTTCCAGATGAAAGAAAGATTTGCAACGTATGTTTGTGACTGTAATGATGAAATATTTAAGCATGGACTAAATTTCTATTACTGCTTTGAAAAGATCTTTGTTTACTGTGATTTTTAATGGTTTATCATTAGTGGGTTTTTTTAATCTGATCAATAATAGTTGTGGAGGGTGAGGGGGAGTGAGACAAAGCTCCAGCAACATCTCCTTGGCTTGAAAATTATTTTACAACGAAGAGCATATCAATCCAAATGGCCATCTTCACCTAGAAGAATCTAGAGTGGGAAAGCTGGATGGATCCATTTGGATTATTTATTTCCTTTCTGGATGATTCTCTCTCTAGGATCAATAACTATTTTCTTCTGGTGAGGTGTTGGGCAGGGAGTAGGAAAGCAGTTTAATAAAACATCACTATTAATATTCAATAGTATAAGATCAAGGTTGTGGGCTTGGGAAACAATTTTTAATGGTCGACATCCCTATTTACGCCATATTCCAAACACCAAAGAGACAACCGTGAGCTGTGACATTTTCTGTTTTCATATCATCTCAGGTATCCACGTTCCAAACTAAGCATTTCCCACTGAAGGATCTAGTTTCCAGCCATTTCACACGCTCTTGGGCGTGTCTGCATATCTAATGACAAATATAATAATTAATGTTCTCTCATATAATGTGCATCTACCTACTTGAACTCAGCTGCCACGAGACTCACTCTGGAAAAGACACTGCTACCCAGCATCACTTATCTTCATGGGATTTCAGGAAATTTCGTTAGTAAGGAAATTGAACCATTTTCTTCTTAGTAATTGTGTGAGGGTCGCAATTAAACTAAGACAGCACCAACTAATCTGTGCTGCACAACACACATCTGCCACCTCACAGTGGGTGACTCCAGCTCAAATCTGGGAGCTGACCCCTCCAAAGCACAGCAAAGCTACAGGATACCCAGCCAGGAACTTCAAACAGCAGACGTGTAGAGGTAGATTTATAAACACAATCAATTGTTGTTTCTGAGAATTATATTGTGCAGCAAAGCAAGAATATGCTTAATCTTCCAAAGAGGTTCTCAAAGAGAACTTTAGAAGCCAGAGTATATACAAAACTACAATGAGGTATAACCTCACACGGGTCGGAATGGCCATGATCGAGAAGTCTACAAATAATAAACGCTGGAGAGGGTGTGGAGAAAAAGGAACCCTCTCGCACTGCTGGTGAGAATGTAAATTGGTGCAGTCACTATGGAGAACAGTATGGAGGTTCCTTAAAAAACTGAAAATAGAGTCACCATATGATCCTGCAACCCCACTCCTGGGCATATATCCGGAAAATACAAAAAACTCTAATTCAAAAAGATTCATGCACCCCAATGTTCATAGCAGCACTATATACAATGGCCAAGACATGGAAGCAACCTAAGTGTCCATTGACAAATGAATGGATAAAGAAGATGTGATACACACACACACACACACACACACACACACACACACACTGGAATATTACTCAGCCATTAAAAAAGAATGAAATAATGCCATTTGCAGCAACACGATGAACTTAGAGAACATACTAAGTGAAGTAAGCCAGACAGAGAAAGACAAATATCATATGATATCACTTATATGTGGAATCTAAAAAAAAATACAAATGAATTTATTTACAAAACAGAAAGACTCCCAGACATAGAAAAACTTATGGTTACCAAAAGGGAAGGGCAGGGAGGGATAAATTAGGAGTATGGGATTAACAGATACACATTACTATATATAAAAACGATAAACAACAAGGATTTACTGTATAGCACAGGGAAGCATATTCAATATCTTGTATTAACCTACAATGGAAAATAATCTGAAAAAATATATATAACTGAATTGCCTTGCTATACACCTGAAACTAGTAAAATATTATAAATCAACTATACTTCAATAAAAAATTAAAAAAGAAAGAAGAGAGAATATAAAACTTCTTTCCCTAACCAAAAAGAGTCAGACATTTATAAAAAGTCCTGGGAGTCTGCACCTTGTCAGTAAAAACTCGGAGAACAAAAGACTGCCCTGCTTCATTTCCCTGATGTGGTAGAAGACTGAGTAACAGCAAAAAAGAGAAAGAAAAATAAGACTTCCTTATAAGTCAGAACATAATACAGGCTTATGGCTTTGAGGTAATTTTGCTGTTGAAATTCTCAAAGGATCCGCAACTGTGCACGTAACATTAGAGGTCATCTCATGGAAAGTTACAGTCAACACCAGTAGAAAATATGGTAGGAAAAGCATAGAAAGGGTGAACAGGGCATGCCCACCACCTCTGAAATCACAGAGCTAAGGAGACCACTTTGAAGTGAAGGAGGTAAATTTAAGATAAATAAGAGAAAGAGGGCTTCCCTGGTGGCGCAGTGGTTGAGAGTCCGCTTGCCGATGCAGGGGACGCCGGTCCGTGCCCCGGTCCGGGAGGATCCCACGTGCCGTGGAGCGGCTGGGCCCGTGAGCCATGGCCGCTGAGCCTGCGCGTCCGGAGCCTGTGCTCCGCGGCGGGAAAGGCCACAACAGTGAGAGGCCCGCGTACCGCAAAAAAAAAGAGAAAGAGCTGACTTTACATGGTGGTGGAAAAGCCAGGCAACTCATTGCATAGGAGACTGAAGAGGCAGACATTATACATAAGCTCAGAGAAGATTTAAAATCAGGGATCAGACTTCCCTGTTGGTCCAGTGTAAGGACTCAGAGCTTTCACTGCAGTGGCCCAGGTTCAGTCCCTGGTCGGGGAACTAAGATCCCACAAGCCACCTGGTGCGGCAAGAAAGAAAAAGAAAAAGAAAAAGAAAATCATGGATTTACAGTGAGTTGTACCTTTTTAACTTGGTTTTTTTTTTTTGAGTTTTGCTATTTTTTTAAAACTGTGGTAAGAATGCTAACATGAGACCTATTCTCGTAACACATTTTAAGTGTATAATACAGTATTGTTAACCACAGCCCAATGTTGTTCAGCAGATCTCTAGAATTTTTTCATCTTGCATAACTGAAACTTTATACCCATTGAACAGCAATGGGTGTAAAGTTTTATGCCCATTTCCCCCTCCTCCCAGCCCCTGGCAACCACCATTCTACTCTCTGCTTCTGTGAGTTTGACTATTTGAGATTCCTCACATAATCGGTATCCTGCAGTGTTTGTCCTTCTGTGTCTGGCTTATTTCACTTAGCATGACGTCCTCCAGGTTCATCCAGGTTGTTACATATGGCGGGATTTCCTTCGCTTTTAGGCTGAATAATATTCCTTTGTGTGTATATACCACATTTAAAAATCCATTCATCCATCGATGGACATTTAGGTTGTTTCCATATCTTGGCTATAGCGAGCAGGGCTGTGATGTAGGTGGGGGTCATATCAAGGGAAACCAGGCTGCTGATGGGCCACCCCCCAAAGCTGTCTTTGGTGCCATGTCACCTGCTGGACCAGGATCTAACACAACAGGCTTTTTTTTTTTTTTTTTTTTTTTTTTTTGCGGTACGCGGGCCTCTCACCGCTGTGGCCTCTCCCGTTGCGGAGCACAGGCTCCGGACGCGCAGGCTCAGCGGCCATGGCTCACGGGCCTAGCCGCTCCGCGGCATGTGGGATCTTCCCGGACCGGGGCACGAACCTGTGTTCCCTGCATCGGCAGGCGGGCTCTCAACCACTGCGCCACCAGGGAAGCCCCCACAACAAGGCTTTTAAAATTTTTTCTAAAGCATGAAAATTTTCCTAAATTATCCTAATTATCCTAAATTATCCCAAATTATCCTTCTGCCTCTGCCCTCTTTACCTATCTTTCACAGCAGGGAGGTATCCAGCTGTGGTCAACAGCTCCCTGCCATGCCCTCAGATCCTGGAGAAGCACTGCCATTGGTACGCACATTCCCAAACTACAACAGGTAATCCCGTATTTTTATTTCATATCCAGAAAGAAAATGTGTCTGTAAGGGCGGGAATGGGGGCCTCCAATTTAAGACCCTAACTCAAAATATAGCTGCTTTTACAGAAATAACTAGAAACTAGGAGGCATGACTAGGGAGCATGCTTTTAACCAATCCAAATGCCTTTGCCTTTGGGGATGCCATGAGCCATGGGACTGGGGCCGGTAATAAACTGCACATACCATGAGTTCAGGAAAGCAAAGTTTCAAAACCCACAGTGATCTGCCTGACTCCTATGTCTTGCTACAGCTGTATCCTAACGTCCCTCTTAGGGCTATTTTTAATAACAGTCATTATTTGACAAGGAGGAAGAGAAATTTATATCAAATATATTCACAGAGGCCCAGGAGACTATGCCCGCAGGTGGCATCTTTCCCCAGATAGATCCCATAGGTTAGAAGCCTGAACCCCCTACAACAGCTTAATGAGATTCAGTGAGATAGTGTTTATGGTGGAGGCCACCTGGGACTTTCCCAGGCCCCTGGAATGCGTGTGTTATTTCAGACTCCAAAAACCGCCAAAGTGCACGGCAATGACATCAGATTCTCCACTACAAATTGCATGTGCCTTTTAGCCAGCCCTTAACTTGGCTTCTTGCTAAGCCAATCACTGTGGCTGGTAGTCAGAAAAAGGAGCTTTCTTGAGCACATGCACATTTTATTCATTGTCCAAACAGGAAAAAATAGATCCAGGAATTACTCACCTACCTCCTGTTGTTACCAACCTCTGCTAACAGAGAAACATAACTGAGCAGAAAACCATGGTCCAAAGGTGCATGGCCAGTACTCCGTGCTGCACTGTGCACACTGGCCATGCTCCTTTGAAACCCTTCCCCGCTCCGTTTTCCTAACGCCTCCCCAGTCATAAGCAAATGGAATACGCTTATATACGGGCCCAGTTTTAGTCACATTATTTTCTGCCTCTGTGTGACTCAAGTGTGCAAGTAACAACTGGCGCTCTTGATTCCAGTTGATCCAGAGCTTTTGATTCCAGACTTCTAGGAAGATTCCAGACTTCTAGGAAGATTCCAGACTTCTAGGAAGGCTTTCCATAGAAGGATTTCTGCACAGGGTGGGAAACTGGATTGAATGACATCTAAATGACTCCCTTCTGATTCAGAGTTTGTATTTTTATTCCTCAAGCGGCAAGCTTCTTCAAAACTCCTCGTCATAGGAATTTAAGAATTGCTCTGTGGGTGCCAACAGTGACCTTTGGAGAAGTAGACACAGGAAGACATCTTTTAAAAGACGTCACAGCTCTGTGTTGATGGACTGACCTGCAGGAATGAAGAAGTGGAGGCCTTGCCCATTAACTGTGCCCCTCTCCTTGCCACCTCTGCACCCGATTTAGGGACGCATAGGCCACCCTCCCCTGCCAGCCTCTCTAGGCTTACTCATTCTGGAGATTCCAATCCCAAGGTTCCCTCTAGTTGCCTCTGCCTCAAGCTCCCCAGAAACCCCAACCTTTCCCGCATCAGCTGATGGGCAGCATTCATTAGCGAATGACTCCCAGGCATGACAAAAGCCTGGTCAATCTTCCCTGTCAAAGGATGGAAGGTGTCTTATTCTTCTGTAACTCCCATTGCCCCTTCAACAAAGTTTCCACACTTCCAGTCACCACCGGAGAAACAAGGAATTGTCCCCCACTAACACTTGGGAAAATCTTAAAAGCTGCTAGGGAAGGGGATCCAGGGAGAAGCCAAGGAGAGACTAACTCATTCTGCTTATAAGGCTTGCGGCCACCATCAAACAGTAATCCAGAGTGCTGTCATTTAGAAACAGCAGGAGCTGTACGGCACATTTTCTACATTATAAGAAACGTCAATATGTTTTCCAGAAAGTTCTTTCCATAGACAGTTTTGGAGAATTCCTTTATCCTACATATCTCTAGGTTTAGATATGGATCAATACTACTCTGGTAAATAGTTCAGAATAGTGGTTCCTGACCATTTCAAGGATAGAAACTGTTTTTTAATGTTAAAAGATTATGTATCTCCCTATGGTAGTAGTTGTATTTTATATCTTTTGATTATTGAGAAAATACATAATTATAGAAGGTGATCATGAATTCACTAATGCTTCTAAATTGAATTGTTTTATTAGTCACAATGGGATCTACACGCACTTGAAAAAATGTAATTGCACACACACATCCATAGGGTATCTAATTACTGTTTACTGACAACGCTGGATTCTTTTCCCCTTGCAGTAACCCCACCTCCGCCAGCCTCCCCCAGGCTAAGGCCCAGAGACTGAGAACCTCTGTGGTCTATGTACTTTTGAATTGAATTGAATTGAAGTGAATTCCCAAACCCAGCATTTCACTAGGTTATCCCAAAGGAATTTGGATTCACATTTTCAAGAGGAAAACAAGCAAAATCATTTACTGTTAATTTTGTTTCCTTTCATGGTGCCCTTATATTCCTGTTATGATATTAAGCAATGTAACAGATATCAACAGAATAGATCTGCTACCATTTTATGTAACTGTCAACAAATATTAAATAAAAGAAGATACTTACAAATCACAACACTCTCTGCTCCCAGGGACTATTAGAGTCTAATTAAAACCCACAAGATCAATGCTACACTGAACGAAAAAAATCACCATGGGAACAACGAAGGAAAGAAGACTTTTGTTAGCAATCACACAGAATTACCCTGAGTAACACTCCTTCCCTTTATCCCCCCGCAAAAACACTCCTCTAGGCTTAAATATAAATAAATGTCAATAACCAGACTCTCATAAACACTGCAGAAAGAGGAAAAAGAGCCCCAAGTATATGAGGTGGGAGGTGGAGAGACAGACACCAGCTGTTTCGTCATCTTTCCCGCAAAATCAGTCTAAGCAGATGTACTCACGAGTGTTTTACAAGTTGGTTTCTTTGGCCTTGTGTTTTAACTTGTCCAAATTTGCTCTTTATCACCAGGATGGAGACAACCCCAGGCCCCCAACTGTAAAAGCTCAGCATGGAGGTTCAGGCTCTGTCACTGCGCTCCCTCCCTCAAGGGTGCATTGGGCTGGGAGGGAGGGGGAGGGGCTAGGCAGCGACCACTGGATGAGACCCCTCAGAATAACTAAAGCCGAAAGCACAGACTCTATGTGGAATCAGATCCCAAAGAGATCCCAGGGCCAAGGGCAATCCACTTCCAAGCATAATCTTTGACATGAATATCACCTACTAGCAGTTAACAGAAAAATCACATTTCTATAATTTCAGGTTTATAAAAAAAAAAAAGCAGCAGCAAAGATATAGCATGTAAATGATTGGTAAGGATTCCGGTGAATATCTTTACTTAATTCCATGTACTCCTGCTTGCTGGCAAAGGCTAAAGGGAGAAGAGTGCAAGTTTTATTTCCATTTTAAAACATTATAGGATAGTTCTCCTCTAGAATTCTTAGAGCAAAGCACCAATTTCATATTCCAGTTACAGAAAATATCATTCCCAAATGACCTTGACCAACTCAATGTACAAAACAGATTTTATGACACCAACTAATATTCTTGCTCTGAGCTCCAGAAATGGCCCTGGACTCCCTTTATGTTCCATGTGGTTAAAGACGCCCAGGGCCCATCACCTTGACCACTGGACACCTCAACCACTGAGTCCCCACCTGTGGTCAACTCAGCCGCCAACCAGTCTTTTTACTAGCGTAACAGAATTACTCATGACAACGTTATTTCATGATAATTTAAAGCAGAGGTGGACAGAACCAAAATGGTTAAGTGAACTCTCCAAATAATTGTAAAACTCTTCTTAACCCTCCTCCTTCCTTGACAAATTTTCAAACTTAAAAAAAAAAAAAGTGATTAAATAGCAGAATGACTGGATGGATTCCTTCCTCTACCCATACCTGTACTCTGAAGACGTACAGATGGCCAAGGTGGGGGTGACAATACTTTGCCTTTCTTTAATTCTTTTTTTTATGTATTTATTTAGTTAGTTAGTTTGGGCTGCGTTGGGTCTTCATTGTTGCGCACGGCCTTTCTCTAGTTGCGGCGAGCGGGCGCCACTCTTCGTGGCGGTGCGCGGGCTTCCCATTGCGGTGGCTTCTCTTGTTGTGGAGCACAGGGTCTAGGGGCGCAGGCTTCAGTAGTTGTGGCTCGCAGGCTCTAGAGCGCAGGCTCAGTAGTTGTGGCGCACGGGCTTAGTTGCTCCGCGGCATGTGGGATCTTCCAGGACCAGGGCTTGAACCCGTGTCCCCTGCCTTGGCAGGCAGATTCTTAACCACTGCGCCACCAGGGATTCCTGATGGTTTTAAAGTGGTCTCAACTAAATTACATCATGGCACGTGCTTAGCTACTCTGGGTGCTACACTGAGCAGATGCCATCCTTTCCATTTTGTAGAAACCAAGTTTCACACAGTAGGGGACACACCCACAGTTACATGGCACTGACTCCGGAGAACCAGGCCACTGGCTGGGCCTCCATACTCCATCCAGTGCTCTTTCAAATACAGGATGAGCAAGGGGAAGGCCGCATGGACCACGAACTACAAAATTGGCACCTGCATTAAAGTGAGTCAACTGAAAGTATCAAGAGTATTTTTAGGCCCTTGAGATCGACTTCAAAATCAGAAGGCTAACAGAATCGACACACGACTGGACTGGTCTTTGCTCAAGCCCTAACCCAGCACCTCCGTTCAGAATGAAGGGCCACAGGCCTGCGAGGCTTCCTCAGGAAGCAGACATCAGGAGAAGCTGCCCGCCAGCAGCAGGCCTCCTCCTGAAGCAGAAGAGGATGTGTTTTCACAACAGTGGCAGCCATCTGCAAACATCAGTGAACTCTAATGAGACCAAGGCATCGCCAACACAGCGAAACTCCCATTTCCTCTGTTCCTTCTCTGATGCCATCCTTCTCCCATTGCCTCGGTTCCTTCTCTTCTTTTCCCCAAGAGTCAGATTAAGCGGGTGGGGACTGGTACGTGGTAGCTACCAAAGAATGTCATTTGACACTGAGATAAATGCTGGGGAGAGCTCCGCTCAGACACACAATGGGCCAATGTGTTTCTCTGATTCCCCATCTAAAACTAACTGCTTTATCCGAGGGAAAAGGCTGTGTTCCGCAGTCATTTTCTTTCTAACAAGAGCTGCTTGTATCCCCAGCTGACTGTAAGAAAGATTACATTCTGTTACTTACGAAGCAAATCACAATGGCCCCTACATGGCCCAAGCCCTGCAGAAAAGAGCAGCGGACGAGTGGAGAAGCCACGAGCTCTGACACCCCTGCCCAGGAGCCTGGCACCCTAGCTGCGCCTCTGGGAGCTAGAAAACACAACAAAAACAAACGAAAAGCCAGCATCATCGGGGCCTCCGGACTTGAGAAATAGGCTTTGAGAAAAATCAGTCTCTACAAGAAGCCTAGTGGGGATTTCACATGTGATTCACCTGCTTCATTTGGGGGGTGCAGGGCGGTGATTAAAAGGGACGACAGCTCAACATGAATCCCTCATGCCACCATGACCCTTCAAGGCCCAGATGCTTTCTTTCCCTGCTTTTGTCCTTTTTGCTTCCTGAATCCTCCTCCCCTAAGACGCACTCACGGATCACTCTGCCCTCTTTACGGCGTCTCTGGCACACTTCTGCTGCCCTTATAGACGATGCATCTTCAGGAAGATCAAGGCTGTCTGCATCAAGTGGCCATCAGAACCCCTGTGGTCCTCCTGCAGCCTGCCAGTGCAGACTGGGAACTGCTTTGAGAACTTAGGAAGAAAGTGATACTGCAGTAAATACCCAGCTCAGTTCGCTTCTAAAAGCTTTCTGCTGCCTTTCAAAGTGGCCTGTCAGCACCTCCCAGGAAACATTAGGCCACGGACGTGCAGCGAGAAAGACGGCATGGACAAAACTCTTCAATCTGTGATAAAAAAGATTGTTAAGATGGTGACACCTAAACTGAGGCCTGTTTTCAGCTCAAAGTAACCAAGGGCATCATTCCCAGGGCCGTCAAAGGCACTCACAAAAGGATGTTTTCTGGTCCGACTGAAATCAATATTGTGCTTTTGCTGTGGCTTAGAGAGCATTTAAACCTGATGTCAGTATCAAATATAGCATTAGCAAAAGAAAACACCAGCTTGGCCTGCAGGTGACATCAAATAACTCCTGCGTTAATATGTAGAAAACTACTAAAACTTTCAGAGACATTTTAACATGCTGGAAGAAAAATGGGAGCATTTATTTCTGTATTTGCTTTTAATTTTGTTAGTTTGTGTTTAAAGATACATTAGAAGCATTTTAAAAATTAGTAATATTATGTTGCATTTTTCTTCTTTCTTTTTTGGATAAACATATCTTATATCTAAGGATCTTCTGGAGTTAAAGAGGGTGACCTGTTACCACAGAGTATTTATAGAAATGACAGAGAATTACTCTGTGATATTAGAAGAAAAGAACATTCATAAGTAGCAAAGATTGAGAACATGACAGGAAAAATAAGTAGACAGTGCTTTAAAAATGGCTAATGCATATATTTTAACCTTATTTCTTTGACCCGTAACCTTTTGGGTGGCTGAAATGCAGATGTGATGGCTGGAGCTGGAGCAGCCATCTTGGACTACAAGGAAATCTTGGGAATGTAGGCCAGCTACAGCTAGCAACAACAAGGAGTCTGTGGCCTTGAGGATTTTGCAAAGTAAGTGACATTTTCCTATTGCTCACAAACCTCAAGCTAAGTTATACATCCCATATTAAAACCCTTGAGATAAGCATAAGGTTTGGAACAACAGCTGTCAACTAATAAGCAGGGCTATTTTCGGAGCCAGAATTGAAAAGAATGCATTGGCCACCAAAAGTAAGTAGTAAATATGTGGGTCAACCATGGTCCAAAAACAAAATAAGACAGAACAACAAAAAAAATGGCCTTAGCATGAATGAAATCTAATAGAAGTTCAAGTGGGCCGGCTAGTCACCCATCTGGTCTTTGAAGGAAAGACGCTGTACCTCTACTACCTAATGCTGTGTCTGGGACACAGTAGGTGCTCAATAAATGCCTACTGAATGAATGAAGTTGAAGTCAAGGATAGCTAGTCAATCTAAAATCCAAGCCCAGGGGACCAATTATTAGAAGATCCCTTTCAGAACAGAGCAAAGTAATAAAATGTCAAACTCTCAATTTTGTGTGAAAATGTGCCTTAGAATCAAAGCCCTTTGATGGTTCGAGAGTCACCACAGTGGCAGGAGAGAGTAGAAGTTAACAGTTCGTGAGAATTTAAAGCTTTATTCTGAGGGATCTGAGAAGACTGAATCTACAATTGTCAAGGTTTCTGCGTATGGATATCCTGAAATTCTGATTTCATAAAGCTTAAAAATAAAAGAGCAACACACAGTGTCCGTCTGAATTGAAAGAACACAGATGAAATGCAGAGATCCCTTTGGAATTCCTGCCTGAAGAAAATGCCCCTTAGAACCTGGAGATACCAAGATCAACAACACCTGCTGTTATCCTAAATAAACCCAGCTCATAAGAGAAGCTCCGTAGAACAGGAGATTTCTACCATGTAAAAAACTAAATATAACAGATAACTGGGGAGGGGCAGGAGAACAAAGATATTGAGCTTATTACCCTCCTCTAAGGACCAACTGCAGTTTCTTTATTAAAAAGAACACTTCCTACGTTTTAGCGATCTTTTATGAGATTTGTCAAACATCTTGATTTCTAATTTAGGTTATAAAATCTAAGCCCATTTCCTTGACAGTAGAGAAAATTAAGAAATCACAAATTCTATCAAAAGCAAAGGCTGAAATTATAGCATTTAGAAAATGGGGGGTACTGTATTTTAAAATTAGCATAAGACCCTGAATCTTTAAACAAAAATAAAATCCATAATTGTGTTGAGCAATTTCCATAGGAGATCATATACAACACACACACAGACAAATACTCTTCCAAAAAAAAAAAATCCTACATCAGAGATATTACTGCTTAGAGACAGAGGAGTTCCGGCAAAGGTGGGATATTTGAGGTTGTAGACTAGTAAGCCAGTGTTTCCCAAAGGGTGACTCATAAAGCAGTTGGTTTTAAGTGACTCATGGACAAAGTCCTTAAGTCCTTGCAAGTGAGTCCGTTTGTAGGGAAATACTAAGCGCATTAGGAAATTAGTAGTACAGGTGGTAGGTAGGCAGTTTACAAATACCAGTAAAATATAAGTCAGAGGCTGGAAATCTGTCCAGTCCCAGGTCAGGTCTGGGTGGAGGGAGGGGCTCATGAGGCACCCCGACCTCAGCCTCAGAACGCGCTGACCAGGTGTCAATACGGTGCTGAGTCGGCCAGTAGCACTGGGGCCATCCAACCTTCTGGACGACTCATAAGAGCTCACAGGACCCCAGGACCGTCAGCATCCTCTGTGGTCCCCACAGTTCCGGGGACCCCATTCACCCGGGGGATCCCAGCAGGCACCTTCTGTTCCCTTACTCTGCTGTTTCGTCTCCCCTTAAAAGTATATCCACCTTCAATAGCGAATAGCCAAGAAACAAGGCTTCCAAAAAATAATCTGAGATTTTTAAAATTTCTCTCAAATGCTTCTTCTGTTACCCTAAAGAAACGAGTTTGGTTTAACCTGAACCAAATGCTCCCTTAAATAATCTTTTTGACTGTAGTCCAGCAATAGATAAATCTATTAGTTCATTATTCCATGTATTCATTTATTAGTAAATGCTCACTGAATGAAGACATATTTATTAAAACAATAGAGAGCCTACTATGTGCCGGGCACAGTTGCCAGGACCTGGGGGTACACTGCCCTTGTGGAGCTCACAGTCCAACTCATAGAATGACTCGGCTTTCTAGTTCAGGTGCGGGTCTGGACTTCAGCTTTCTCCGTCCAGACAACACGCAGCAGGGAAAACGGACAAGGTCTTTGTTCTTCCATTGGTCACTTCTCCAAATACCTCAAAAATTGTTCTTATTTCTGATATCGATTTGGGCTAATTTTATCAAAGGAAGGTGCAACAAGGATTAGCATTTGTAAGCTCTGATGAAGGTCAAGATCACAGCAAAGGTTAATTGGTTTCTTTGTAAATCATAAGCACAGGCATTCTAGCTCACCATCTCAACATTCCACCTGACGGGAGGTTAGATCACACCCAGAAAGAAGGGCGCCTCTGCAGGCATGCACAAACAGAAGACCAGATTTTTGACATCAAAGTCTCTCTCACAATCGACAAAAATTATGAAATAAAAGCACTAGTACGTTTTTGCATGTAGGGATCCATAATATTGTCAGTTAAAATCCGGTAGAATCAAGTGCTGATCACGGATATGTGCCTCGAGGAAATCTGACTCAAGAATCTCTGTGGATAATATTTATGAGAAGCACAGGTGCCTTCTACTTTATTGCTCTTTGCACACCTGCATTAGCTGACCCGAGTCAGAGGCGAGGAGGGGTGTTGAAATCCAATTGTCAAGAGGCACAAATAGACTTGCAGTAAATATATGACTTTTTCAGAAGCTGGTTTGGTTTTTTTTTATTTGTCTCTTGAAGTAATAAGGTTGATCTATTCACGGGCTGGTTAGTTCCAGGCCCTTCAGTTTGCAAAGAAAATAGTCTACAAAAAAAGAAAGGAGGAGAATATTGAGTGTTTGGGAATTCCTGAAGTTCATGAAACAAGTTGGTGATTTACTTCTTTCTTTAGTTCTTAACTCAAGTGTATTTCATGGACTCGGAACTATTCTTCTTCAAATACATTTATTTGCTAACATTTATAAATATTTACTGGAGTTGTTACCATGTGTCTCAAAAGCATCATCAGATAAGGGTCACGATCTGTTATGGAAAAATCTGCAAATTTGTTTGGCTTGAGAAATACTATAAATGGGTCATTTCCTTAATGACTCATCAGAGGCCTCCAATTAGACAGAAAGGAGATATAAAGGCTGTGTCGAAGTAATCGTTGTTATGTGTTAATTCTTATGATGTGCCACCTTCTGCTAAGTGCTTTACCTGTGAAATCTCATTTGGTTCTCAAAACAATCCTCTGTGGTATATACTATTATTATCCCCATTTAAGAGGTGAGAACACCAGGGCCCAGAGAAATTAAACCTGCTCAAGATCACATGGTTACAAAGTGGAAAAGCTGCAATTTAAACCAAAAATCTGCCTGATGACAAAGCCCATCAATGCACATGGGAAAATTCAGGGTAGTGGTTTGCCTGAATTTTCCCATGAATTCGGGAGTGAATTTTCCCGTCCATAAGAAGTCAGGAGGCATAGTGGAGCCTTCTGATTCCACTGGAGAGTAAAGCGTAGTTCATGTGCCCCGAGGACTAAGAGACTAAACGTAAAAACAATTAAAAGTGGGCTCAAAGTAAGTAAAAGAAGCCAGACACAAAAGACCACATCTGCTATGATTCCATTTTCACGGCATTGTAGAAAAGGAAAACTAGAGTGATATAGTGAATCTGTGCTCACCAAGGGCCGACGGAGGGACTGACTTCTAAGGAGCCCAAGAGATGACAGACGGATGAGTCTTCATTATACCTGTGGGGACGTTTTCACGATTGAACGTATTTGTCCAACTCATCCAGCTGCACACTTCAAATGGGTGAATTTTATTTTATGTAATTTTTACCTCAATAAATATGATTATGTTAAAATGGGCTTAAAAGGAAATTGAATAATAGTCATATAATATACAATGTATATTCTTTCTATTCCTTTTTAATCTAACTTTCAAGTAAACCTACCTTTGGTGGGAAACTCTTGAATATATTTGAAGAACCAAAATCTTTCATGGTTTGAAGCTTCCTAATTCTTTATGAACCTAACCTCACTGCACAGGAAATTTACCTTTCTCTGACAAATGTTTATGATTATTTATGATAAGACTGTGGTCCTGCATGTGGTCCTGCATGATTGTGGAGAGGCAAGGTATGTGCAAAGAGGCCTCAAAGTCAGATGACTTTCACTCTTGGCCTGGCCCTCTGAGTCATAGCTGTGTGACCCTGGGCAAGTCACTAAACCTCCCTGAGCCTAAATTTTCTCTTTTATAAAATGGGGATAATAGTGTCTCCCTTTAAGGGTTTATGAGAATGAAACGGGCTAATTATAAAATAAAAGCACTTTCGTTCTTATTATTTTAATATGTTAATAAGTTCTCACATAAAAAAATAGGAAAATAATCTCTTCAAGAAACTGACAGTCCACTATAGTACCAATAGTTGAAGCCATAAAATCTAAAGTTTCATTAAATTTCTTATCTGTCTTTCATTGTTCCAAGCACACAACTAGAATCTGAGCAGGGACCTTGTGTATTGTTCACTGGGCCTGACCACGTGCTCAGCACGCTTAATAACAACTCCTGGGTAATTAACAATAAAAGATGAGAATCGGAGGGGAGATGGTAGGATCAGTATATGCAAGTAGAGGCGAATGCACTGTAGATGGAAAGAAATTAAATGCATGTGGAGCAAAATTTCTTTTTATTATTTGTGCGGTTGCAGTATTCAATGTAGTCCCCCTACCACACATACTCCAGACAGGAAAAAATACTCATTTGGTAGAAAAATAAACTTCATGGTAGAACAAAGTTTCGCTCTGCAATTATCCCAAGTGGCGCCTTTCAGTTACTTGAAGGCAGAACTTAGCACCACAATTAAAAGAAATTTAAAAATATTTTTAAACACTGCTGGAAAAAGCTTCTAAGTGTTGTTGGGGAGAAAAGCGCCAACATCTGTGGTGTCTATACAAGAGGCCCACTCGCCCTATGCCTAAAATGCAAACATTACAAAGCAAGGTTAAAACTCAAATGAAATGGCTGCAGCCTCCTTTCTTGACAAATGTTCTCCACGTGGACCTGGAAGGCCAAGTTCCGATTTAGGATTCTTGGACTCCCAGGCACTTCTAGCCCAGCTCCCAGCCCTGGCCTCCCTCCCCTCCTACCCTTGTAGCCCCATTCCCCGTCCCTTGCGTGGGGACAGCCCAGCCTGCACGTCCAAGCGCTGTTCCCCCGACCCACCCTCCCCAAGAGCTACCCTGACCCCCAAGGTCCTGCAGTGACACCCCTGAGCACGGGGAAGAGCTTGCACGGTCTCTGAAAGTGGGTTCGAGACCATTTGGATGAGGAATTCCGGGTCCTGAGTACCCAGAGCACGGTCTACAAGAAGGGGGAGGTGTGTCTATCTGGCCCCTCGGGCTCCTGACCCCATGGGGAGACACAGAGCAACAGGAGGGCCCAAGCAGAGACCCCTAAAGCCAGGACAGAGGCCTCTCTTGCCCACCCTGGAGACTAAATACACAAATAAGGCTTCAGCAGACGAAACAGTATTTTATTCAGACAGTATATATTTATAAATGTATATATGTGTGTGTATATTATACACGTGTGTATTATATGCACATACATAATTATATCAGTATATGATCCTGATAGAGCAAGTCACGTGACGCAGACAATACAACAAGGAGTTACAAAATGAAGCGATATCTGCCGACCGAAGGGTCAAGAAAGACACTTCGGATGAGATAGGGATTAAGCTGGGTTTAGGAATGGATAGAATCTGGCTGTGGACAAGGCTTGAGGTGGATAAATGGTAACTGCAAAGCTGAGTGTGAACGCAGCGTGTGCGTTAGGTAATAAAGGATGAGTTTCTGGAGATGGTTATCTAGATAAGAGGGTACCCAGATCCAGGTAAGAACTCAGACAGACGCCACGTATTCCTAACATAATGAATACCACCACATTCAGACTTTCGTGCAGCAAGTAAAAGGGAAGTATGGCCACTGCAAATTCTTTTTGGAATAAGGTTATAAACAGAGGCGTATGATCAAATTAAAAGGTAATCGCTAAAACCTACAGTCAGGGGCTTCCCTGGTGGCGCAGTGGTTGAGAGTCCGCCTGCCGATGCAGGGGACACAGGTTCGTGCCCCGGGCCGGGAAGATCCCACATGCCGCGGAGCGGCTGGGCCCGTGACCCATGGCCGCTAAGCCTGCGCGTCCGGAGCCTGTGCTCCGCAACGGGAGAGGCCACGGCAGTGAGAGGCCCCCGTACCGCAAAAAAAAAAACACACACACAAAAAACAAACAAACCTGCAGTCACCCTCACTCACTTCATGCCACCCACTGACCCAGTCTTCTGGGTCAGCACTGTGTGTGGACACGGAGCTGGTGAAGGGGCACTGGCCCCAGAGGTGGCTTGGCGCCGGAGCAATTGCTGGGAGAAGGGGATCAAGTCTGATGTCTTGGTTTCATAACTACTAAACTCTAGGCATTTGGAAGCTTTTAGTCTCACACCCTAACCCCACCCCCCTCTCAATCAGGCTTTTTCCAGACTGAAACCATCTTGCCTCCATTAATTTTTTTTCTGCATCTAAATATAGTTTTTAAAAAACAACAACATTAAAGGCCTGGGATCAAAATGTGGAAGAGGGATGTTTCACTTTCAGACCAGGCTCTATTTTAATAGACTTCCCAAATAACGTCTCCAGGACATTGGGCGTAAGAGAACTCGTCTCCACCCCACACCTGGTGCCCTGCACTCATGCGGCCCGTTCTCCACCCCAAGATGGCAGAAGCCGTGAGGGGATACTGGGCCAAAGCCGGGTGCTGCACCCCGGGCACACCCGCGCTGGCCTCTCTAACCCAAGCCTGAAAGCATCCTCTGTTGTTTTAAAAATAGAAACCGTTTTGGCCAGACAACCACATGAAACGGAGATGTAACAGGAAGACAGGGGCAAGACAAATGAAGCAAGGTTTCATCTCTTTCCAGCCCAACCTGCTCTTGTTTATTTTTAATAAACTGTGATGGCCTTCTCTAATCAAAAATGCTGCAAGAAGCTGGCACAGGCAAAAGTAGCTCTTAGAATCCCTCATCCCTCTGGGTTATTTATCCCCGTGAATTCGGAGCTATTGTTTTCAACAGTTTTATATGAACTATAGAAATAAACTCTCTGTGTGTCTGTATGTGTGCGCGTCCTTTGTAGGAGTCACTGGAAGCGTCTCCTGGGCCCTGCCCCAGGCTCCACCTCTGTCGACCTGCTCAGAATTGCTGCCCTAAACCCGTTTCCACAGGGACTCTTCCCCCTGGGGGCCCTTATTCCCTCTGTGTTGAACCCAGCTTCTGCCTCCGTGTTCCCTTCGGACTTTGCCTTGATCACTGCACTGATCCTCCTGCCTGGCCCTTCTCTGACCACCAGCTCCTCCAACACCTGCTTTGGTCTCATCCTTGTAGGATCGACCAGGCGCTGAAGGGACCCTCAATGGGCAAACGATGGCCCGTGAAGGCCTTTTTACCAAAGGCTGCCCATAAAATGTCTTCTGCAACTGAGACGGAAAAATTTTCACTGACTCTCCTGGATTTAGCAAGAAGAAATACATCCTCTTACTGGAGTGTTATCTCAGAGTCTTTTTCATTCTCAGAACTGCTTGACTCAACACTGGTTTCCTGGTGCCCACAACCAAATCTCCCATCCTGTTACAGGAGTGGAAACAGAGACTAGTGCCCTGAGATTCTGCTGTCAGCCAGGTCGTGCTCACTAATGGTGGTTTCATTGTGGATGTAGAGACTGTCCATGATAATATTCTGGAAGCGTGGAACTTGGAATCAGAGAGACAAATTAAAACTTTTACTCTGCCACTTATTCACTGTTTGACTTTGGACCAGTTCCTTGACCTCCTGGTCCTCATTTTCTTCACTTATAAAAAATAAAGCTCATGAGGGCTTCCCTGGTGGTGCAGTGGTTGAGAGTCCGCCTGCCGATGCAGGGGACACGGGTTCGTGCCCCGGTCCAGGAAAATCCCACATGCCGCGGAGCGGCTGGGCCCGTGAGCCATGGCCGCTGAGCCTGCGCGTCTGGAGCCTGTGCTCCGCAACGGGAGAGGCCACAACAGTGAGAGGCCCGCGTACCACACACACACACAAAAAATAATGTTAGCTGACTCTGAAAAATAATAAAATAATATGTATTTATTCATGCATGCACGTATGCATTCATTCGGTGCATACAATACGCCAGGCACTGTTCTAAAAGTTTTGCTTTTTAATTAACTTTTTAATTAAAAGTTAAGACATTTAATTTCAAACATAACGCTAAAAGGCAGATATCTGCACTTTACAGAAGAGAAAAACTAAGGCCCAGAGAGGTCAGGGTGCTACCCAAAGTCACACAGCTAGTAAGAACTTTAAGTGGTATTCTAACACTAGCAATCTGGGCAGAGCGCTATCAGATCAATAGGACCCATACATATCCCACAAGCAGCTAATCCATCTTGGCTTTTGCTGGGTTGGAAAAGTCTCTCAATCGTTCACGGTAAAGCTGGATGTGTGTGGATTCTCTTCATGTGGATGGGTTGCGCCATCACTGAGAGCAGCCACCGTGGGTCAGCGAATAGTCCTGGTGGTCCCCTGGCTGCTGTTTTGGTCTTGTTCAAAGCCCACAACCTGGTTTCTTTGAAGTCCGTGTTCCTCTCGCTGGAATGAACGCTGAGGTTGGGACACGAGGGGCTAGAGCAGAGCAGAGGGGGTGGGGTTATGGGCAGGATCTGCAGGGCTCTCCCTCGCTCTGGCGGTGGGACCCTAATCCTAGTGACCTGTGGACAGTTACCTAAGTTGGCCTCAAACTAGTAACGGAGGAAATGACTCCCTCACTTTTGCCCAATGATGTTTTTTGACCGAGTTCTGGATAAATCCTCCTTGAAAAAGCCTTAGAATTGTTGCTTTAAAAAAAAAAAAAAAAAACCACAGGAGCCTTGCCAGGGGCAGCGGATGCCTCTAAGAGGGCACCTGTTGAGGACCATTCAGAAAGAGGGGAGTGAAGTCTTCCTCAGGGGGTACCTGACTGAAGGGTCTCAGGCTGGGGCGATTGCAGGCTTCTTCTGCAGGGGCAACAAAGCATATTATTTGGTGCCCTCCAGGGAACGCTTTCTACATCAGGATAAAAGAGCCCTGGGCAAAATGCCAGGAAAATGATGTATTGCAAACATTTTTTTTTCTCTTTAGTTAATGGAAATAATATTTACTTGCCCATGGACAAACAGGCGACCAGGAGAAAGGGGCGTAGGAACATGTGAGGAGTTTTGAAGGCAGCGGAAAGAGGGCTCTTGTACTCCCTCCCTCTCTAATCTACTCATCTTTCTTCTACCAAGCTAATTTTTGATAACAGTCATAGTTCCTGCGTCAGTAATGAATGTAGCATGTGGATGTTTTCAAGTAACTTCATGCAGTTATGTGTGCCTTCAGCAGAGCACTGCTTCTACTGTTCTGAGGCTGGATAATAAGTATCGCTTCATCAGTTTTACAGTCGCTAAAGCTGAGGCACCAAGAGGATGAAGGATCTGAATCGTGAGTTAACCGTGATGCTAATGCTACACTTGCGCACTCTCGGTGCTTGGACGGGTACTGCCCCTTTTTATAAACTTTGTCTTCTTACATTATTTAACTGGAGAGCAAAGACTTATTTATATTGCCACAAAATACTTTTCCTATAGTATATTGAGTAATAAAATCTTCGTACTGAGAAACAAACAGGTTCAGATGTAACACCTGTTGGAGGATCCAACAGGATGTTTGCAGCACAATTCACTTGTAATGTAATTTTTATTAACTCCAGTGCCCTGACTGTGCTTCCCTCCTGGCCAGCACCCAATAAGTCCTTTCAACCCACCGCTGCCTCCCTTCCCGGCTCTAGCTCTCTCAGTCCAGGGCCACGTGATGCCTCAGCATGTTGTGAGCACACAGTCATCCAAAAACTTGGGCCCCAAGTAGTCTGAAAGTCATGGTCACATGTCTCAAGTCAAGACAGTTCTCAGCGCTTCTTATACCAGAGACTGGAGAATCCATCACTTCGCCGTTTCCTACAGCTCCTAAAGCAGCTCCCAAAGCGAGTTCAGATACTGGAAGTGAGGGCAAGGAACTGTGAACTTAGTTGCACTGAGCATATCTGCAAATCAAGATCAAATATCTAAACCACGGTGGTGACATCGTGCAGACCTCCCCCCCTGACGCGGGCAAAGACAAGGTGCAGACTGGCAGCTTCTCCGGGATAGACCATGCCTTCCACTGTCCCCATCCCCAGGAAGACTGCACACCACATGCCCTTGTCACTCAACCTGCAATGTGTCCTGGTAGCCAGAGTATACCTCCAGCCCCACTGTCCAGACCAGCCATGGAACTTGTTTTGGCCAACAGAATGCAAACAAATGTGGCACTGGCCACCTCAGAAGAGAAGCTTTAAATTCAATGCTGTGGTTCTGTGTGGCACCCTGCTTCTGCCTTGTGCCGTAAGAACAATCTGTCCAGACAAATGCTACTCCTGGAATGAGAAAACCCACCTGGGGACCTGCAACCCAAAGGGCAGCTCTGAGTTACGGGAGCAAGAAATAAACATTCACTCTTGAAAACCATTGGACTTCTGGAACTGTGTGTTACAGTAGCAAGGCTAATACATTGGCCTAAGTCATCAGAGACACATAACTAGTGGGTTTGATCTTCACCTTCCTTGCACATGTCCTGCTATGTGGCTCGCTGGAAGGACCAACAGTGACACTCAACATGCTTGAACTATTTTCAGTCACACAGAAAACTGGATGGTTACCAGGACTAATGATTATCAGTAACTGATGGCGTTTATTACTAAACAGTTGGATCTGAAATATTCTTTAAACAGGTGCACTGCTGGATTATTTGGGCCAGTTTGTGCTGAGTAGAGCTGAATTATCTGAGCTTCGTTTCCAGTTTAATCTGGACATTCTGGTATTCACCATTATCAAAGCTTGTTCATGAAAAAATTCATTCCATAAGTATTTACTAGGCACCACTGCATGCCAGGAACTGTACTAGGCTAATCTGTTGCTGTAAGCTATGTAAATTTCACTGTAATCAAAGGTTATTTCCATTTTTTGCAAAGTAAATGGTACTCTAGCTGTGTGTGTTTAGGTGTACAGAGTGGTGAAGCAGGCCAGGGAGAGGTGATAAATGCAAAATACTTTCCACATCACTACATGTCTTTTCCCTACATACTGGGGAAGCAGCGTAGTGCAGTAAGTACGAACACAGCCTCTAAAGTCAGACAGCCAGCTTTGAACACGTAGTGCTACTACTCAGTGGCTGTATGACCTTGAACAAAGACCTCTCCAAGGGACTTTCCTGGTGGCGCAGTGGTTAAGAATCCGCCTGCCAATGCAGGGGTCATGGGTTCCAGCCTTGGTCCGGGAAGATCCCACATGCCGCGGAGCAACTAAGCCTGTGCGCCACAACTACTGAGCCTGTGCTCTAGAGCCCGCAAGCCACAGCTACTGAGCCCACATGCCACAACTACTGAAGCCTGCGTGCCTAGAGCCCATGCTCCACAACAAGAGAAGCCACCGCAATGAGAAGCCCGTGCACCGCAACAAAGAGTAGCCCCCGCTTGCCACAACTAGAGAAAGCCCGCGTGCAGCAATGAAGACCGGACGCAGACAAAAAATAAATAATTAAAAAAAAAAAAAAAGAACACCTCTCCAAGCCTCAGTTTCTACATCAGTAAGAGCGTCTACCTCACTGGCTTTCCACAAGGAATAAATGAGAAAAGCACATAAAGCTCCAGGCACAGATCCTGGCATTGAGTATGAATTCAACATATATTATTGACTTTTATTAGTTCTGTACCCATGGTCCTCAAGTAGAGCTGCTTCATCTTATTTTTCATTTAACAATTTTACTTCTCCCAATGTTCTACATTAATAAACTACTGTGGTTGAGATACTGAGGGACCTTATCTCCTAATTAAATCCTACGTATGAGGGAGAAGGAGATAAAGTGCATACGTGTTTTGAACATAGATTTCCATGAAACATGGGGACTTTTCTGTATGGAAATAACACACACACACATACACACAAGAATGGAAACGTGTTTTTCTTCTTTTACGCTTTACTTTTTTATACAGGAGGCTGTGTCTAGATTTGCACGTGTGCTTGTCAGAGAGAAATTAACACAGGGACACCCCCCCTTCCTCCCCTGCTGCAAAGCCAGAAAGATCCGAGCCCTACGTGATCCTTCCAGACAAAATGCTGCATCTATTTTCCACCTCTGCCATGATCTCCACCTTCTAAAAGTTTTGCTAGGCCCCTCTTTCCAACTTCCACTAGCAACTTACTCGAAGACACAAAACTATTCCAGACACACAAAAAAAGGGGCAGAAACAGAAACCTAGGGACTGTGTGTTAGGTTCACTCTGGGTTAGCACTGAAATGGTCAAAGACCCTGGAACCAGAAAAGACTCCAATAAGTCAATGGCCCAGTTCTCTCCCTGCAAACAGGTCAACTTCCCAACCTGGAGACTCTTTGCCCTGTTTGCAGGTACCAAATATTCATTGAGGACATACTGCATGCCAGGCAGGGTGCCAGCTTCTGCAGGAGATACAAAAATGGGTGCATCTCATTAACCATCCATGAAGCTGCCCTCAGGGGACTTATACTGATTATGAACAATATTACTAATCATTTACTCAACAAATATTTATTGAGCACCTACTGCATCGAGGTCCCATTCTTGATACTGAAGATTCAGTCGAGAATAAGAGAGATTTTTAAACTTCTGCCCTTGAGAAGCATACATTTTAATGGAAAGAGGTAATAAGATTAAAAAGTAAGGCATATATTATATTAGACAGTGATCAGAAGAAAGGATTCAAAGTAGGGAAAGGGCTAGGAAGTGTAAGGGGATCTCCATTTCAGGCAGGGCAGCCAAGGGGTGGAGATGCAACAGGAGGTGACATTTGACTAAACCCCTGAAGGAAGACAGGGAATAAGCCGTGTGTACAGCGCTGGGGAAAAGACTTCCCAACGAAGGGAAAAGCAAGTGTCCGGACCCCGAGGGAGAGTGGCTGGGTGCTGGGGAGCAGCTGGGAAGCCAGGGTGGCTGGAGCAAATGGGGATGGGAGGGGGTGGGGGGCTGAGGCCACCTGGGGCAACTCCGTCACGTAAGCTCACACAGAACTCCCAGCCACCGTAAGGGCTCTGACGATTCTGAGCAGAGGCACGACATGATCCGACTTCTGTTTTAAAAGATCGCTCTCGTCGCTGTGCTGAGAACGGGGCTGGAGATGGGGTTGGGGGAGCGGGGAGACCCATCAGGAGGTAATGATGATAGGGGCCTGGATGCAAGGCAGCCGTGGAGGCTGTGATGATGTCCAGTCGCATTCACACGCACGTTCTCTAATGTAGGATGAAGCAGAGTGAACGCAACGGGGAATGCCAAGGGCCATCACTCCCCAGAGTTGGGAATGGAGGATGTCTCAGTGTTAAATCACTGGAAGACAGTGTCGAGAAGGGGGGCCCATCTGGAGCGCACCTGAGAACCCATTTCCACATTTATAAAGCAGGGACAATAATAATAATAGTGATCAGACCTGACGATCACCATGGGCATTGGTGAACACCACAGGGGCTACTAGAGATGACTCTCTAAGACGACCCAGGCCCTCTACACACAGAACAGCCTGGTCAACGGCTGAGAAACAAGAAGGCTCTTTCTGAGCCCAAACTTCAAGGTGACTGTAACTCAGCAATAAGACGCTCTTTAAAGAAAGGTTCAAGCCGCTAATTGGAAAAGAAGAAACCCTCACACACCTCGAGGAAGAGCAAGCCCGTGGGTCACCATCTTTTAGGTTCCCCGTTGCCAGGGTTACAACAGCCTCCGCAATCACTTTTACTGCTCTGCTCTGGACAATTTCATGTTACCTTTGAAACTGAATAACAAAACCGAACATAATATTCTGATAAGAGCCTGATAATGGCCACAGGGAAGATAACTCCCCGATCTGGCCTTGTCACGCTGCTATTAATATACTGAGTACATTTGTTTCAAGGAAACCCCACAGTACTTCATTGGCATCCAGCAAGATGGCCCGACCTCTCGGAGCATATCTGTGACCGTGCCAGTCTCTCCCCATCCCATGTAGCAGTTGTATTTGAACTAGTCTCGGTCAAGCCTCTGCTGTTTTGATTAATAATTTCTAATACATAATCGTCAAGGCCACTTTGAACTCTACTCTCATCTTTCACGATACTAACAAATCCACCATGGTGTTATATGTAAATGTTATAAACATGCTCACCTTTATTTCATCCAGGTTACCAAAAATATATTAAGTATCACTAGCCATGAGTGCACATTCAAATCCTAGGTCATGTAAAAGTGTTCTCTTCTCCTGCATGAACTACAAACGAAAGAGGTGCACACAGCTCCTGATATCGAGGGCTTCACCACCATCAGAAGACAGGAGGGGCTCTGGGAGAGGCACACAGCACAGTGGCAGATGCCTGGGCTCCGCGGCCGACCACCAGCTCCACCACTCACATCAGGGCAACCTTGGAAGTCGTCCAAGGGAAGTGGCCCACTCTTCCCTTCACTCAGATTCCCTATCTGCAAAATGGGGGTAACCCCAGGACCTGCACATAGGGGTGTCCTGAGGATGAAATGAGTTAATACGTAGAAAATATTTAGCAGAGTACATCTGAACTCGATAAATGTATATGCACACTCAATAAATTTCTTAGCACTTGTGGACCAAGAACAATGCTAAGTTTTTTGCATGCTTTTCTATTTTTTTAAACTTTTTATTTCCAAATAATTATAGATTCACAGGAAGTTGCAAAAATAGTCCAGGGAGGTCCTGTGTACTCTTCACCCAGTTTCCCCCAATGATAACTTCTTACAGAAGCTTCATCTTTTTTTAATCATCACATTTTATGAGGTTAACATCATTATCAGCCCATTGCACAGATAAGGAAACTAAGTCTTAGGGAAGTTAGATAACTTGCCCTGGGTCACACATCTGTCAATTAGGATAATGCTAGAAACCAGACTCTCGCTCACCCAGCACATCACACCGTGTGCAGAGAGGGATAGAGGGAGGAAGAAGGGCACCGTCTCCCTTACTCTGATGCAGACTGCCTGCTCAGATAGTTCTTCCTTTGTGCAAATCTGAGGCATGAGGAAATATCCCTCAAGAAATAAAATAACCACTATTTGGCAAATGCGGCATTTGGGGGAGTGAACACTCTATAAATACTCGTGTTGAAATTTCAGAACCCTCAGGGTGACAGCTAGTCTTCTAGGCCCCTCAATCCACGTGGCACAAGCTTTGCAGAGGTTCCCTGGAAGAAGCCCCTGAACCCTGAAGATCAATAAGCTAAACACACTCCTAGCAACAGGGGCCTTAGGTAGGAAGTCAGGATTTCTTTTTTTTTTTGCGGTACGCAGGCCTCTCACTGTTGTGGCCCCTCCCGTTGCGGAGCACAGGCTCCGGACGCGCAGGCTCAGTGGCCATGGCTCACAGGCCTAGCTGCTCCGTGGCACGTGGGATCTTCCCGGACCGGGGCATCAACCCATGTCCCCTGCATCGGCAGGCGGACTCTCAACCACTGCGCCACCAGGTAAGCCCATGAAGTCAGGATTTCTTGATGAACATGATGAGGTTACAAAACAATTATAATTATAGCAAATATTTACATGCTACACACTGTGACCAGGGCACTCTACATTTATTACCTGATTTAATCCTTCAGTATCCCTCTTAGGTGCGTCCTATTTTTATCTGCATTGAGGTACGCAGTTCACCTGAGGTCACACAGCTGGTAAGTGGTAGGGCTGGGATTTGAACCCAGGAAGCCTGGATGGAGAGCTCGGGCTCCTGACCACTGCTCCTCTGTCCTCTCTGAAAACTAAAAGGACCACGTGAACCCCAAGTAGATGGCTGCTACTCCCCTTCCCACACGGCTCTGTTGGATCCCAAGGGATTTAGCTTTCGTTATTCTACAGGTCATGCACTACTACTTTGTCTTTTTGTAGGCTCTATGTGGGACTAGGAAAGAATCCTGCTTTCCCTTTCCTGTCCCTTCCGCAGGGCTTAGTCCAGTGAGGAGCATTTTCTGAGTGGGGAAGCTCCACGTGTCTCTCCTACGGAGACACCGGGTTAGGCTGGTACCTTCACCTCTTCCTGGAGTCCGGGTGGTAAGTCTCAGGCCCCCGTGTGCAGATGGCTTACTTATGTAACTTGATGCCTTCCCCAGTAAAGTTAGACCATAAATCAATACCCATGGGGAGTTCTCCTTTTCTTTTTAAAAAGAGATACCTTAGAATCAGTCCCTCTCCAATCTTACAAATCTTCTCGTATCTCCTACAAATTCTTAAAAATAATTTCTAGTGCTCTGCAATTGTAGTTGCCGTTTTCTTAAGGGCCCTAAGATGTTTTGCAAATGAAGAAAGGAAAAATTTAGCAGGAAATAAGAGGTGTAAATGGCTCCATTTAAATGGGGCGAATGACAAAGTTTCTTTAGATGTGGAACTGTACCAACCCTAAGTGATAGGGTGCTCCCTGATCCTCGTAATTCACTGCAGTGAAGACTCTCTGTTGGCAATATGATTCTTTGAGAGGTGAAGCAGCTAACTCAGCATGAATGCCCAGTTATAGATGAATTCAGCTCCTGGAACTCGCTACCGTCTGGACAACATCTTGAATTTATCACTTATAAAATATATTTGGCCAATGCATCCCCTACTATCCCCCTGAGCCAAATACATCCATAAATTCCATAACTTTGGCTCAAACTGCTTTTGGAAATAGTATTCCAGCTTCCTGATACCAACACCAATATTTTGGCTGCTTCTAATATGACATCCAGACTTTTGGATTTCAAAAACAATGCCTGGGATAAGGGAGGAACGTCCTGTGGTAGAGCAGAAGGGAAACTATCACTTTATTCCCTGAGAAAGGCCTTTCATAAAGGCACAGGCATCTTTTACTAACAATGTTAGAATGTGAAGTTTAATATAGATGTTACTGTGGTGAGCCTCACATTTGCAAATTCACACGGGATTTTAGCATCGTGCTGTACTGTGGATAAACGTGAAGATAATTTGTTTACTTCAGCTGATGAAAAATACAGAGATTTCTCTACAGCTGACATATGTTTTCAAGAGTTTCACTGATTTTCCATACTTCCAAATGCAACTCAAAGCCCAGATTTTAATCCTACCATCTCAAAATGCTCTTCACTTGGCTACCTTAGAGATTTCCTTACTCCTCTGGTTAAAAAAAAAAAAAAAAAAATTCATTCCATACAAAAAAACTAATCCTATTTCTAGAATCTTTGAGAACTTCCCATAAGCATTCTTATCTTAATTACTTGCTTTCCTCTTGCCCAGGGAAGCCCAAATTTGTGACATCTTAGCATTCAGTTCAAGAAGTCTATTTTTTCCGGGTAAATAACGTTCTTATACTCTTTCCACTTTCTCATATCTTTCTGAAGATTTAGAAATTTTTCACAATAGAATCAAAACTATATGCAATCCTTAATGTCACTGAACTGTACACTTTAAACTGGTTGAAATGGTAAATTTTATGTTACATATATTTTACTTTAATAAAAATTATACAATAGTTCAGTACACATAACTTTTAACTAGCTTAATCCCTATTTAGAAAATCAAATAATTTATAAAATAAAGAGAAATTAGACCTGGCTGTATTTTTTTTACTGTACCATCCCAGAGAAACACTGAGGTCTATTAATTCAGTCAACCTGTGCTTTCCTTCTCCTGCAAAAATCTGGCTTACGCGACCCCGTAATTTCATATGGGGAAGAAAGAATCACAGCATTCACAGGACTGTTTTTCCCAGTTTTCAATATACACATTTATTACCCCCTCTAATCAACTCTGTAATTGTCTAGAAGAGCCAGTAGCCGACAATAATGCATATTTGAATGTATCTTACCCTGACACAGAAGGTCATTCTACTAGTGATAATGAAATGCTGAGACTGAGTCTTTAAGGGAAAGATTCTTAAACTGGGGTCTTCAGGGGCTCCAGGAGCCCACTGGATTGACCCAAGCACTGTATATAGGCACAAACAGGAATTTTTCTGGGAGGGGGGCTCATTACCTCCTTTTAAAAATATTAAGAACCTAAATCTCACTGCAAAGACAAACCCATTCAAGGCTGGGGCGAGAACAGAATGAAGGCCTGTCCAGGAGGCCCGTGAGCATTGCTCAGCGCACAGAACGCCTCTATAAAGAGAATCTAAGTATCCTCTTGAGGGGACATGGCCTCCTTAAGGAAGGAAGAACACATCCATTAGCCTAATTCGGTGTCCCGCATTGTCTGTGTGGATGCCATCTGAAAGTGAAAATGTGCTGTCCAGTATAAAGCTTCGTGTGACCAGAAAACAATGACCCTTCAGCAAAAGGCACTTAGTGGGGTTCCCGATGCAGCGCCCCAGGCTCCCCAGCCCTCTCGTAGGCCACTCTAATTATGGGAAAGGCCTGGGTTGCATTGGGAAGACCAGTGGTCATCGGTTGGGGCCACATACGCAGGGCCAGTTGTTGTCACCATGTGACAGGCACAACCACAGCCCTCTGCCCTTTCTCAGCCTCTTCTGCTCCCCCGTCCCTGCCACCTGCCACTCCAGCCCCTTCTCAGGAGCTCAGACCTGTCCTCAGCACCCCCCCCCCCACATTGGTTCTGTGCAGGCGATTTCCCTGTGGACTCACCTGCCCGACCCTCCCTCCAGAGTTCTAGAATGGCATCTACTAACTCGCTGGAACTTCTAGATCTGCAAAGTCCACAGGCACCACGGAACCAACACAACCCAAACGGAACACATCACCTGTCCAAAGCAAACCGGCCTCGCTCCTCTCTTGCCATGAATAGATCGTCATTCCCCTAGGGACTCAGATTCCAACCTTCGCCCTTTCCTTTAGTGAGTCACCAAGTCCTATAGACTCAGCCTCCATGAGGTCTCGGGCACCTGTACCCACCACTACATTCTTCCCAGAACCCCCAGTTCAAGTCCTCGTGACTCCTCACCTGGGCGGGCCACTCCAGTGCCTAGTAACTCATCTTTGCATCCCTGTGGGGTCTCTGCCTCTACTCCAAACCATCCTACTGCTGCCAGATTTATTTACCTAAAAGCTCAGCCCCAATCACATCGCTTCCCCAAAGAAAGCAACACTTTCTCTATGGCTAGTGAATTAAGAACAGCAGTAATAGTGAACTGCAGTCAAGCACATTCCTTACTGTGAGTCAGATCTTGTGTTACTTAATCTTCCAAACAATCTCAAGAGGTTGTCCTTCATTATCTCCATTTGATGACTAAGGAAGAAGCAGAGAATTTCTTCCACTGCTAACCAACCCCTGGCAGGATTCTGAGGACCAGCCTCTAGAGACACTTTAGCCCTTGCCCTGCCTCATCGGCTACTCCTTGTACCCTCTCCTTGCCCAAGATACCAGGAAGAATAAACTAGACTCTGTCCCGTTCTTCACACCTGTGCTATTCTCCCTGCCTAAGACACCCTCCACGTCTACATCCATGCCAACTGCCCATTCACACGTGGACCGCACACCCGCGTGTGCCAGGCTCTCTGCCACACCACCCGGCCCTTGGGATACAGCGCAGAGACGGAAAAAAGGAATGGGGCAGGGGGACTGCCTACTGAGCTCACGGTCTAATGCCAGAGTCAGACACTGGCCAAGAAAGCACATACCTGTCTAGGCCCTTGCCTTTCCCCACGGTTCCTCCCAATGTCACCTACCCCGTGAAAGCTTCTGAAACACCCCCTTCTCTCCCTCTCTCACTCACATCTCCACATGCGCCAGCATCTTCCCCGATCTACATACTTACCTAATCTCCCTGGATTAGGAGGCAAGCTTCCCACGAACAAGGGGTATGTAGTCACATCCTAGACCTACCTCTTGCTACCTAAGGTGACTTTACAGATCCTTAGCTCCCCCATCTGTAAAGTTCTTAAAAGCAGTATGAGAATTAAGAGGGATAAATGTATAGACCACCTGGAAGACTTGATTCGGCAACTCCTTCCCAGGTGAGCACGAACTTTACAAGCACCAGGGCAGAGATCCTCTGCTCAGTGATAATGCAGAACAACTTGCATTATGTCTTTGTGTGAAGGTCAAAACAAATAAGCCTCTGGAGAAACCCAGGAAGCTCATGCTCTAAAGGCTTTGCTGGCAGCCCAGGAATGGAAACTCCGAGTAGGTCCGCTCTCCCAAGACTGCAGCCAACCCTGCAGGCCTCTTACGAAACATGTCACAAGGATTCTCTCTGCTGTGGAGCAGGTCCAGTTTCATCAAGCACATGGCTCCAGGGAACTATAAATGAAGGGAGGAGGCCGGAGCCCTTTTTTTTGGTAACCTGGCTCTTCCCTATATCATGTAAAGCTTGTTGAATGTATATCTTCATGTGGCCTGATCCACACGGACCAAAATTTGATAAACTGAATAAAACTGGGTGAAAGATCCATTTTGAAAGTACCCAGGGGATAGTAAAAGAAAGCCCTATTGCAGCTATTACTGTAGCCTAAATGATTCATAGAAGTGTGCTTTCAGTGACCCACATACAATGTTTAAGGGCACCTAAGAGCATCACAAAGGGAGCTAACAGGAAGTGGCACCAAGTTGAAATCATTTTATCTGATAAAGTCTTCACAGGGACTTACGGGACAGAAGAAAGGGGAACGCAAGGGCCACTCTGGCCGTGGTTTAGGCTGACATGAAACACCAGCCAGCCCAGTGTAAGCAGGCCTCAGCTCCCGGGGGCCCTCGCCTGGCTTTGCGGGGTGGGGAACGGGGGGGATCAGCCATGCTCTGACTCCACACTCCCCCCACCTCAGTCTATTCAGAGCATCAGAACAGCTCCGTGACCCTGAACTCAAAATATAACAAAGCTATCGTATATAAATATACATTTCATAAGCTAGCCTCTCTTACTTTTAAATTATCGGCAAATAATCATATGTTAGATACAATACTGTTTTCCTTTCCTAGTTTCTTTTTGTTGTTGGAGGTTGTCTAATCTCGGAGGCGGGTTTTTCCAAAATCCGTTAGCACATCTGTGGACAGCGCTGAAAACCGCATCCCCAGGCACTGTCTCTGGCATCACACGGGCCTGAAGCTATTTACGCCGCGTGCACTTGGCTCAGTCACAGACTGATACAATTGCCGGGAACAAAGTGCTAGCGTGGAGGGGAGGGACCTTTTCTTTTTCCCCAGTCGCTGCTATTTCCTGTACCCACAAGTCCAGTGCTCCCTCGGGAAAGATGCAAGCCGGCCAACTGGAAGATATCAAAGCATCCTCCATTTTCACAGCACATGTCATGTCACAGCTTGTTAATGTCTCCCTCTGAAGGGACACTTGTCAAGGTCACTGAGGACCACCAGCTGTGCTCTGAATCATGAGCGGGTGCATCTGTGCACGTGTTTGCACACGCCACTCTGCCCAGCTGCTGTTACCAAAACCTGCCCTTCCTGGAAGCACAGTCATGCAACCAGAGAGTCTTTAGAGCTGAAGAGGCCCTGGGTCCACTCCCCGCACTGTATCCCGGACAAAATAGTGCCGTGGAGGTTAAGTGGCTTGCCCAGAAGTTAGCTGTAGTTAGACAGCTGTTCTCGAATATCTCACCCCAGGCCAGCCTCTGAGAGCCCTAAGTCTCTGGCTTTGTCTTAGTTACTACTTTTGCAACCTCTTCCTTCCATTATTTGCAGAACATCTATGAGTTTCTGCATTTAGGCAAATAAAAAGCATTATTCAAGAGGGGGCTATGGGCTTCCCTGGTGGCGCAGTGGTTGAGAGTCCGCCTGCCGATGCAGGGGACACGGGTTCGTGCCCTGGTCTGGGAAGATCCCACATGCCATGAAGTGGCTGGGCCTGTGAGCCATGTCCGCTGAGCCTGAGCGTCCAGAGCCCGTGCTCCGCAACGGGAGAGGCCACAGCAGTGAGAGGCCCGCGTACCACAAAAAAAAAAAAAAAAAAAAAAAGAGGGGGCTATAATTACTCAAAGAAAACTACCCTCTTTTCATGCTCAGGAAAGACACACAATGGTATTTGGCATTTCGCTTGCAAACGTGTGCCCACATGAAATTAAAATAATTAGGTATAAGGGCCAACTTAATTCGATTATAAATTCTTATTACCCAAATAAGTCTCAAGAAATAGAGTGATCGTGCCAGCAGTGTGCTAGATTTCATGCCCAAATGCAAACTTGCCATCTGCTAAGGCACATGACAGGGTTTTCAAAGAAAAGTGACCTCAGGCCATTTAAAATTTTCATTAGCAACAGACACACTGCATGTTGGAGGTGAGGTGCTACAGCCCCATGACAACAACAGTAGGACTGCCCTCCAAAGTGGATTTTAATGCAGAAGGAAACCTTTTTCTTTACTTCCCACTTGATCAGCAGGGACAGTGCTCCTTTTGGAACAACCATCTGGATTCAAAAACATGAAAATGGTCCCGAGAAACTGCACATGCTTAAATGTCAAGAGTATATGGCAACTTTAAGAAGCGTGGAAAAGATGCTCTTCCTGCTACATTTTTCTACATTACTTTATTAGTCACCATGGGTTGAAACACTTGGCTCGTGTCAGTGGCTTAAGTGGCATGAAAGCCATTTTGCCATTCATAAAATCACGTGGAAATAGCTTTAGTTAGATTTCTAGTACGAAATAGGTCTGCCTCCATGCAATCTTAACACCTTTTATTCTACCTCGCAGGAAGTCAAATTTAAATTAAATTATAGGGACTTCCCTGGTGGTCCAGTGGGTAGGACTCTGTGCTCCCAATACAGGGGGCCCAGGTCTGATCCCTGGTCGGGGAACTAGATCCCGCATGCATGCTGCAACTAAGAGTCCACATGCCACAACTAAGAAGTCCACATGCCACAATGAAGATCCCACAACTAAGATCCAGCGCAGCCCAAATAAATAAATATTTTTTTAATAAATTAAATTATCCAAGAAACTATCAGACAAAGAAAATAAATTGTTCAGGAAAGCAGCAACGCAGGTAAATTTCAGTTGACTTATGAACTCTTTCTTAAGCTTTCCACCTTCTATGCAACCACTCACATCCCTAGAAAAAGCACTGGGCAAGTACAGCTGCGAGACAGGAAGCTCCTCGAAGTAAGGGCTCTACCCTGTTCTCTTCTGTCCCCCACAGCCTCTTACTCAAATGCTATTTTATTATTAAAGGAACGAATGATGGGACTATTCATGCAACACAGTTGTCGAGCATCCACTCTGTCAAGTACTGGAGATACAAAGATGAGTAGGCCGAGGTTCTTCTGTTTGCCTGAAATGTTTTCCATTTATTTTAAAAATCAAACATATTACAGCACAAGAAGCCTCAAACTCAAATTTCACCACAAACAGAAAGAAACTTCAAGTGAACTCTGCTTCTTCCCATGGCTTCCTACAAAGCCAACTTGTGAGCCCTTTCAGTAGATTGTTACTGGCTGAGCATTTCCAAGAGTCCAAGGGCGAAAAATTAAAGAAACATTTCTTTTCTTTTCTTTCTTTCTTTTTTTTTTTTTGGCTGCACCACGTGGCATGGAGGATCTTAGTTCCCCGACCAGGGATCGAACCCAGGCTCCCTGCAGTCTTAACCACTGGACCACCAGGGAAGTCCCTAAAGGAATATTTCTTTAAAAAGCCAAAGGGATAGCTGATTCATTTTGCTGTACAGTAGAAACTAACACAACTTCGTAAAGCAACTATACTCCAATAAAAATTAATTTTAAAAAAGCCAAAGGGAAAACGTCAAGTAACTTGTTTGGTTTATTGTGACCACCAGTTCAGACTAAATTTCCTAAGGAGGTGAAGTAACCCTGGATACCCTCAACAGTTAAGAGATTTCAACATAACCCATACTAGTAATAATGCAGAAACTTGTTCCTTAATCCCCATAAAATCTCCTAAGGTCACTGATCCTCAGTCATCAAAACAGAATTCTCATCCCCAGAGCAGCTCCTTCACCCTTTCCCATCACTGACACACTACCTTGCATCGGATATAGATGCTGGTACTATCATCCCCTCTATGGAGGTGGGAAACCTGAGTACACAGTTGACCCAACAAAGAAACATTCCCGTCCAGGGCTAGGAGCCTGGGACTCATCTGCCCTCTCTGTGGTTCCCAAGAGGAGAACTGTAGGGCTGGAACCCAGGCCCTGCCACTGAGACAGTTGAGTCATCTACTGGATGAATTACTAGTCCCCCTGAGCCTTGCTTGCCTCTTCTCTAAATAGGGACAGTAATGGCACCAACCTCAGACAGCTGTTCTGAAGATTAAATTCAAATAACACTGCTCAGAGCCTGAGGCAGGCACTCAGTTACTACTACCCATACTCACACCCCTTTCACCCTGTGTTCCACACAATCTGGCAGATGGGAGTAGGTGAGCCAGATGAAGAGAGCTGCTATTTACAATCAACTTCACTGAGTAGATCAGCAATACTATGACAGCTTTGCAAAGTACCACACAAGAGCATCCCACAACCCGGCTGTACAATTAACCCAGCCAAGCCAGCTGTCAGACCAGCCTTTCCCCTGGGACAACTACCCTGCTCCGTATGAATGGAACTATTTATCACATCCGTGAGATGCTCATGGCACATATGCCCAGCCTGACTGTACTCCACATAAATACAAAAGCTTTGGCAGGGGCCACCAATGATGGGCAATCTTAGAATGAACCATATGTGGTAGGCAGAATGCTGGCCCCTACAAGATCATGTCAACATCCTAATGCCTGGAACCTGTAAATATGTTAGATTACATGGCAAAGGGGGATTAAGATTGCAGATGGAATAAAGGTTGCTAATCAGCTGATAAGGAGATTATCCCATCTAGTTATATCCTAGATGTAACCTCTGGGTCCTTTAAAGTGGAAGAGAAAATTGGAAGAGAAAACCAGAGAGAAGGCAGCAAGAGAAGGACTCAGTCTGATATTGCTGGCTTTGAAAACAGAGGAAGGGGGGACTTCCTTGGTGGTCCAGTGGTTAAGAATTGGTCTTGCAATGCAGGGGACACCAGTTCGATTCCTGGTCGGGGAACTAAAATCCCACCTGCTGCGGGGCAACTAAGCCTGTGAGCCGCAACTACTGAGCCCACACGCTCTGGAGCCTGCACACCACAACTAGAGAGAAGGTTGCGCACCATAACAAAGAGCCCGCACGCCGCAACTAAGACCTGATGCAGCCAAATAAAATAGAGGAAGGGGCCACAAGCCAAGGAATGGGGCAGCCTCCAGACGCTGGAAAAAGCAAGAAAAAGATTCTCCCTTAGGGGTTCCAGGAGGAATGCAGCCTGCCGACATCTTGACTTTAGCCCAGTAAGACCTATTTTGGACTTCTGACTTCTAGAACTGTAAGATAATAAACGTGTGCTGTTTTAAGCCGCTCCATTTGTGGAAATTTGTTAAAGCAGCAATAGGAACTTAATACACTGTATTCCCCAATCAAGATCTCTTCAGCAGAGATTACATACACCCCCAGCAAGAGAATCTTCTCAGACACTTCCTTTGCCCCTGATGATCCTCTACTATTCTGATCTTTGGCTGTCTGGCTTGGAGCTGCTTACCCTACCCATCCTTATGGAGTCTTCATCGAGTCACTTTCCAGATCACTCAGGAAGTTGTTTTGAAAAAGGAGGAGAAGAGAGATGGTTGCTGACATCCTGGCATCAGCTTGAGGAATGAAGTATGATCCCCCAACCTGCCTTATTCCAGCCCTTCAGGTCTATGAAATCAAGAGTTTTCTCCCTTTCCTCCTTTTTCCTTCCCCTTCCTTCCTTTCTCTTTTTTTGAATTTTATTTATTTTTTTATACAGTAGGTTCTTATTAGTTATCCATTTTATACATATTAGTGTATATATGTCAATCCCAATCTCCCAATTCATCACACCACCACCCTGTCACTATCCCCCCCTTGGTGTCTATACGTTTGTTCTCTACATCTGTGTCTCAATTTCTGCCCTGCAAACTGGTTCATCTGTACCATTTTTCTAGGTTCCACATACATGCATTAATATACGGTATTTGTTTTTCTCTTTCTGACTTACTTCACTCTGTATGACAGTCTCTAGATCCATCCCCGTCTCTACAAATGACCCAATTTCATTCCTTTTTATGGCTGAGTAATATTCCATTGTATCCTTTCTTCCTTTTTCTTCTCTTTCCTTCTTTCCTTCCCTTCTTTTGTCCACAAATAGCCATCTATCAATACCTAAGTACTTAACATATGCTACATATAGCTAGAGGCAAGGGAATACAAAAATGAATAAATAATCCTCAATCCTTATCCAAAGAGCTCATTAAAAACAACAATTCATCTAGAGCAGTGGTTTTCAAACTTTTGGGACCATTAACCATAGCAATAAATGCATTTTTACATCACAGTCTAAAACACACACACACACACACACACACACACACAACTGAAACAAAATTTTACGAAACAATACTTAACCTTTACCAAAGGAGATGTACTGTATTTTTTTTTAAGATTTTTTTGATGTGGATCATTTTTAAAGTCTTTATTGAATTTGTTACAACATTGCTTCTGTTTTATGTTTTGGTTTTTTGGCCCCGAGGCATGTGGGATCTTAGCTCCCCGAACAGGGATTGAACCCACACCACCTGCATTGGAAGGTGAAGTCTTAACCACTGGACTGCCAGGGAAGTCCCTCTATTTTCTATCCTTTTCTATTCTATTCTATTCTATTCTTAATTCTGACCAGCAACTTATTAAATTGATTTCATGACCCAGTTTTGGATTCCACTTCTCAGTTGGAAAAATGTGACCCAGAAGTCTTGATAGCAGTGTCTAGGTGTTCATTATCCAGACCCAAGGAAGGCAGCCTCAGAAACCTCCTCAAGGTCTTAGTCAACCCCAGCCCATTCCTTCCCTGCCTACCACCATCCACGCAGGGTGAGATGACTCAGACTCATTTAGATTCCAGTCATTCGACTGAAGCTGTCACCCACCTCTCCCCTCCCCGCTCTCAGGCACACACACACAATCTCATCACCCCTTGAAGGGAAGGAATTAAAGGTACCAGACGTGGGAAACCGTGACTCACTGTTCCTGTCACCCAGGTACACGACTATGAACGTCACTCAAGCACAATGGAAGCCAGGGGCCAGAACAATGAATAACAGCTCCTGGAAAACAAGTGCTGGGCGTGGAGACCTCTGACTGTTGAGACCCAACCAAGGTCAGGACACAACTAAGGTCAGGAGATGAGACTTGATGTAGGGAGACACACAGAACATTTGCCAGAACAAATGACTAAAAGGTGCTATGATCAACTTCAGGAAGCACCCAGCACCGACGGGAAGGTCACTACTGAACACGCACCAGACCTGCCCTCCGTCCTCCTCCTGGGCAAGCCTGGGCTGAAGGTGGCAAGCGAGGCAGAGGGGCCTCTCCCCGCACTCACCCACTGGGTACCTCTGGCCCGCAGCTTCAGGGTCCCGCTGTAAAGAGCAGCTGAGAAAGTCCCCCCACCCTTTTCTTTTATGTAAGAGGCCTGATTTGTACAGAGATTTTTTTTTTTAATGAGAAATTTCCCTCTCAATTACTTGTCATTCCACCTAATGACACATATTAAAGCTTATCTTTTCACAGGATAATTTTAGACTGATACCAGTTCACAGATCACTGGTTTTACCCTGCTCTGCAAACCCAGTCCACTCTCCCTGGCAGCTTCCTACCACAGAAGAGCTGGCCAGGCCAGGCCCACCAGAGAGTGGGAGCAGGCCTGGGCTGTGTGGTGGGCGTGCAGCCCTCTCCCCTCCTGCTCTGTGCGCTGCCGCCCACACGGGGGGAGAAGCCAACCCCACTGTGGCTCTCTCAGTGTCCGGCCACATTGGAACATCACCCTTGCAGAGGTCTCTTAGTCTTACCAACAGCTGTCCTGGGAAGGCGCTGAAAACGGTGCACATCAATGGCAGAGCAAGCCCCCGGAAAGAACTCAGGATTCCTCTAATCACATTTCCCCCCTTCCCGGCAGGGTCTTATTAGATTCACCATTTATGCTATTACTGAGAAAAGGGGGAAGACTAGAGCACGCCCTCCACGCGTTGTCCTCAGGGCCTATAACAGGATAAACACGACCTTGATTAAAAGATGTTTCTGGGCTTCCCTGGTGGTGCAGTGGTTAAGAATCCACCTGCCAATGCAGGGGACACGGGTTCGAGCCCTGGTCCGGAAAGATCCCACATCCCGTGAAGCAACTAAGCCCGTGCGCCACAACTACTGAAGCCCGCGCGCCTAGAGCCCGTCTCCGCAACAGGAGAAGCCACTGCAATGAGAAGCCTGCGCACCACAACGAAGAGTAGCCCCTGCTCACCGCAACTAGAGAAAGCCCACACGCAGCAACAAAGACGCAACGCAGCCAAAAATAAAATAAATGAAATAAATAAATTAAAAAAAAAAGATGTTTCCACATTCTAATGGGAGGTGGGTCAATTTCATATCACATTTCTGGTTCTCACTCCTGCAGGATTAATAACCCTGGCACATCTGCTCTCTCTGAAGTATACTCCAATTTGGCTCTCATTCTGATATCTCAACATACACACTCCCCAGGCCTGTGGACCCCTCTATTCTCCTCACCTCCCTCTGCCGGCCCAGACCACACGCTTCATCACTTTGGTTTCTCTCTAGCCATTGTCTTTGGCTTTCCAGCCTCCCGGTCCTGCATTTTCTCTGCTAAATAGTCCATCCCTGAATGAATCGAGCCAACCATCCCCATCTACACAGCTCCACGCTCCTAGCCCCTGCTGGGGAAAACCAGAGCAGGGAGCAGATTCCCCCAAACGTGAACGGTCTCCAATCCCAGAGGCCCAGGAATCCTGCCATGCCTTTGGAAAATTCCCTCCCTATTTCACTAAGGGACACTTCCAAACGTGGAACCCTCAACCCTCACAGCTCTTCTCACTTGGCCTCTGACAACACCAAGAAAGTCAGGGCCATGAGGTTAGAACACCCTCAGCTGCCCTTCCACCGTCCTCTCTCCTGTCTCCCTTTCTTCCTGTCTCTGCGCAGGGGTGGCCCTCCCCAGACAAGGCTAATACTCCCCACCTCCTGCATTGGACGCCTTCCTCCCCTCCCTGCATCCTCCCTGGGGCCCCTGCTGTCCAGCTCTTCCCTCCTTCACCCACTTGTTCCAGGTTTTCCTCTACACTGACTCTGCTACCTTCTCCTCGGGATGCTGTCTGAGCCTCCTCCTGCCGTCGGATGAGTAGGAACTGCAGCGCCCACCCCCCACCCCTCAGCCCCCAGCTGTTACTCTTCACCCCTACAAGGACATCCCCACTTCCACTGAAAATGCTCTTGCTGAGGGTACCGGTGACCTCCCAGCTGCCAGCACAGTGACCCTTCCGCCCCTTTCCTCGCTCGCCCCTCTGTAGGACTTGACTCTGGGCTACACTTCCCGCTCCGTGGAATGCCCTCCTCCTGGTTCCCAGGTCCCCATCCCCTTCGTTTTCCTCTTCTCTCATCATCATTCCTTCCAGACTCCTTTGCAGGCTCTGCTCCTCCCTCACATGAAAAGTTGTTTTCCTCCAAAATTCTCTGATTGGCTCTTTGACATGCTCCTTGGGTTCTCCCCATCCTAACCCGCAGCAGATGACTCCCCAGCCAAGCCCTCCCCCCAGCTCCAGACCCACAGACCCAGTGACACGCTTTACTCCTCCCCGCCTCGGGTGCCCTACAGGTCCCCCCAACTCAGCAGGTCCACAGCTCCGTGTCCGTCATGTCACATTGAAAACTGAGAGCCTGGCACAGCGCCTGGCACACCAAGGCCGTTCCGTAAATGCTTGCTGGATGAATGTCCAATCCCCATCTCAGCGCACGGCATCAGATCACGCAAGAGGTGACCTCAGGGCACCCCTAGATGTCCCTTTCCTGTCCCCACCTCTGCCTCCATTCAGTGGTCGAGCCGTAAGCCCCCACCTCCACACCGTCTCTCACGTCTGTTCCCTCCTTCCCACCCCCGGGACCATCACCTGACGCCCAGGTCTCATCATTAGAACGTGAACCCGCGTGATGGCCTCCTCCTGACCTTCTACTCCTGGTCTGGCCACCTGGGACTCACCGCCCGAGGCACCTCATGACCTGACTCTGTCTGGCTCTCCAGGAAGGGGGCAGGGCACTAGGGGGACAACCACTCTGGCTGAGGAATCAAGGAGGCTTCCCTGGGAGAGTGACTACTGAGACGAGCTCAGAAAGATCACAGGAGCTGTTCAGGCAAAGACATCTGGGGTGAGAGAGGCAGAGTAGTGAGCCTTACGGGCAGAAGAAACAGGTGTCCAAGGGTCCTAAGTTTGCAAGGGGAAAGGCATTCTCTAGAAGCATCTGGCTAGATGAGGCTGAGGGGCACCAGGCCCTTGGGACACAGGTGAGAATAGTTTCCTCCTCGGAGCAATAAAAAGCAGGGGAGTGACATAATCAGGTCAGAATTTTTAAAACCACCCTGTAAAAATTCTTCATTAATGAAGTAATGATGGATACTTCCCTAACATGATAAAATATAGCTATCTTGACCTGAAAATCCGCATTTAGAATGGGAACACTAGTAGCATTTCAATACTCAGGAATAAGACAGAATGTCCACTATCACTGGTCTCTGAGAAGCTGGCCAACGTACCTGAGTGGGAGAAAGAAATCAGAGATTTAAAAAATCAGGAAAAGAGAGGTAAGAGTGTCACTATTTGCATGTGATATTCTCATACAGCTAAAAACCCCGAAGAATCCACTAAGAAACTATTCAAACCATGAGACAGTTCAGTAAGATGGCAGGAGCAAAAACTTGATTGTAGACAAACAATGACCAGCTAGAAGAGGCACTGGAAGCAAAGGCCTCCATTTATAATAGGAACAACAGAGTGAAAATCTTAAGAATAAATGTAACAAGAATTGGACAAGATCCATATGAACAGAATTTAAATTAAGCTGAAAGACACGAAAGAAGACTTGAAAAGTCTGTTCCTGGACAGGAAGATTCAACGACACAACTATGTTGATTCTTCCCACGTCAATCTATAAATGTAATGTAATCCCGATAAAAATAATGGCTCCTTCTTTTAAATTAAGAACAATGTGATTTCAGAGTTCATATGAAAAGATCCCTCTAGCTATAGTGTGGCTAGACCTTAAAGAGTGAAGTGGATGGGGTTGGTGGGGACAGAAGGGGGTGAGCTAGACTTTGCAGTGGTCCCAGCGAGAGCTGAAGAAAGCTGGGCCTGGGCCCGTGAAATGCAGAGAAAGGGTGTATGTGACAGATATTTACTTGGTGAAATTCACAGGACATGGTGATGGACTGGACATGGGAGGTTCACAAGAGATGGCCAATGATGACTACTGGTTTAGGGTTTGCATATTTAATAATTAATCAAATCTCCTACAAATATATCCCCTCTTTACTAAAATTCGCTGCTTGTGGTGGTATTTCTGGGCCTTGGGCCTAGAACAGATTTCACAAGGTCCTGCATAAAGGCTTTGTAACTAGCTGTTTGTCCACAGCAGAAATAAAGCACCAGTTTTGCTTTCTGACTCTGTTAATTAGGTGTTCGGCACAGATCTTGGGTGGACAGAATGGGTCAGCCTCAGAAAGGCTGCTCACCCTGTTCTTTCCCTGTCTGCCTTTTCTTTTCCCTTGTAATTCAAAATTGTGCTAGAAGAAAATAGGGCAGTGATTATGCTTCAGTTTGACCTCGTTGGACTCAATGTTTACTTTCGCTGGGGCTGGATAACATCTCCACCATATCTTTACCCTCCCTACCTAATAAACAGATAAATCCTTAATGTTCAACAAAAATCCTCACCTCCACCGTCTGTCACTCTGTCAGCGGCAGTCTCCCTTGAAGGTTTGCTTTCTTCCCCTGTTCAGAACTCTTTACAACATATTTTCAGCAGAACAAAGTGAGTTTGAATATATCACACAGTGGTTGCCTCTCAAACATCTACAGAAATTATTTCAGTGAATGTGTTGTTTGATATGAAGAAGTGGATTTGTGTGTCTGTTAAAACTCAGTGAAAGAAGCCAGTGCCTTGGATGGGACAAGTTCAGACCCAGCTTACCTCAAAGGTCTGCCAGGTCGGGCTCGAGGTGCCTGGGCTGGCGCTCTGAAACTTGACCTGCATAGAGATTGCTGGACCTGCACGCAGATTGCTGGGGGTCTTAGTAAGCGCAGATTTCGAGTCTGCACGTCAGGGTGGGGCCTGAGGCTCTGCATTTCTAATGAGCTCCTAGGTGATGCCATCCTGCAAATCCACAGACGGCACTCGGAATACCTAGAGTTTAGACAGGCTCAGCAACTTAGAAGCTGTATTTCTCAAAAGTTAACCTGCAGATTGGAAGTCATTCTCCTGATTTACAAAATGGAGACTTTGCCACGATCCTATGTCAAAGAACCTCAGACATAACAAGTGAATGCTTTAAAGTCTCTTCAGACTTCCACCAATATTTAAAAGTCAGAATACTCCATCCCAATCTAACCTAGATGTTATATTTGCTAAAAAGAATCATATCCAGGGAACCCTGCAAGACTCAGTAAAGCCTCACCCATTTGAAGTAAATAAAAGGGAAGCTTTAATTATGTATTTAAAAAATACAATCAGGCTTATTACGTTCAATTTCAGAGGGTAAGCAAACTTCAGGAGTTTGAAGAACAGTTTGCTCTTTTAACTATTTCCTATACTTCCCTATGGATCATGTTTGTCCTATTTCATTTACAATCTACAAAAAAATGAAATGTCTCAGTCTTCCCAGGCCCCATATGAATTATCACAAATTCTAAATAGAGGAAATGGAATTTCAAAAGTCCTCCTGCATGTAAAATAAAAAGTCTCCAACACTTAATTATCAGTGTCAGTTCCTTCATTAGAAACCATTCCTGTCAGCTGGCTTCATTTGACCCGTTTTTGAGGTAGAAAAACTAAGGCCTACAGTCACAGGAGAGGTCAGTAGAATTCAAGGCCAATGCCATTTCCAGGACCTTATTAAGCTAAGGAATGTCAATGGCAATCAATTCTACCCACTCAAGTACCAGCTGCCTTGAGGGAAGGTATGTGTGCCTCTTGACACACACATAATCTCATAGCCTAGTTGTTTGGCCTTGAAAAACATTTCCTTATCAACTGAAAAGAGGAATGCATAAGAAAGTAAATGAACTGCTTTTTAAAAAGAGGGAGGTGAAGTAAGTACAGTGCACACATTTAAATGTGTTTTTCCTAAAAGTACACAGATCCGTGCTCCTGCGTACAAAAGGCCACCAGGGTAGTCAGATTATGGAAAGAGCTACTCTGTTTTACAAGGAAATGTGCAAAAGAGGGACTAAAAAAGGTACAAAATAAAAGAATACAAAATAAAAATACAAGAAAGCACTGAATAGGTCTATGAAATGCCTTATACATACTATTACTATCTTTTCCTCTTCCTGGTTACCATGAATAGTTTATCCTGCCCTCTCTGATAATGGGGGGTGGGGGGAATCTTAAAAACACGAAACATCTTTAAAAATCATTAAATGAAAATAGACCACATAGTATGCTCAAATAATAATGAGCCATGAGAAGTCTTTAATTAACTTGGGTTTTATTAAGACTAGTAACCTTCCACTGAACATCTTCCCACCATATAGCCAGGCCTAATTGCCTCCCTGGGTAACATGACACCAGAGGCTAGGTGAGATTAACTCCGCAAGAGTGAACTGGCCTCCTACTATTCATTTAAATCTGGGATGGGTGGGATGGAGGTGCAAAATCCAGAAACGGAGATGCAGTTTAAAAATAAAAATCCTGGAACATGCATTAGACAGGTATGGGAAACGTCTGGCAAAGAAAAATAGTTTGTAGTGCTTCCCCGACGGTAACGCTCGGACGGATATCCACATTCATCTTAACAACATGGAGAGTTTTCTGAGGTTCCAACCTCAACCCACCCTCCTGTGCTACTGTTATCCCTTTAATTAAGAAGGCTGAGCTAAGAGCATCCCGAGAAGGGTCTCTAGCTGCCTGAAAAACAGCTTTTCCCACCAGGCTGCAGTGTGGCCTGCTGGAAAGGGCTCTGTACTGAGAACCAGACGCATGGGTTCGAGTTACCCCTCGCGCTCATCCGTTTTCTCACCTCCACAGTGGAGATACATTACCTCCCCCTGAGAGTTGTTATAAGGCTCCTGAAACCTAGAAGGGGTTCAGTAAATGCTGAATGAATGAATGGTCAGATGAGACAATTATCTCAAACACAACCCAAATGAAAGTTATTATTGTTCTTTTAATACTTTTCCATCAAGCCCTCAAAGCACATAATATTCCATTAATTCACAGTCTACTGAGTAGGCAGTTTACTTGTACCTTAGTTTATAGAAAACTTTTTAGACTCCAAGTTCTTTGTACAAAGTCTTCCTAACTTCTATTCCAGGCTCTACAATACCAGTAGCACTGATGATAGACTGATACTAAATTGAAGGTGCTCAAACATTGGAACATTATGCATTTGTCAAAACCCATACAACACTTCAACAGAAAGAGTGACCCATAATATAAACTATGTACTTCAGTTAATAATAATGTATCAAAATAGGTTGATCACTTGATCAACTGTAACAAATGTACCACACTGTCATCACAGACCAAAAATTGGAGGGACAACCCAGGAGGAAGAAGCCAGAAAATTTAAGCTCCTTATTTTTGCCCACCGGGGAAGCCCACCACCCCAAGACCAAAGAAACCCTTGAATTTCCAGGCCTATTCCAAGCCTGCAGCTCCACAAAATGGGCTCCAAGCTCTTGAGAACATTTTAAATTTAGCACAAGGACTACACTATGTATGGCATCCTAGAATTTTAGAGTTCAATCACTCAAAGTCCTCTATAGACCAATGCAGTGATCTAATCACTAAAGCATCCCCCCACCCCCTCCCAGGACCCCCTACTCAATTCAGTGCTCTTATCTTCGACCACATGTGTGGGGCTCTGACTGGCACAGAAACATACACCTGGTGAATTATTCAAAGTGGATATCTTTGAAGAACTCACTAAAATGCTTCTGGAATACTGAATGGAGATGGGGAGAGGGGAGGAGAGCAGGACGGGCATAGTAGTCTGTTTTTCATTGTGCAGTAAAAAGGCACTCAAAGTCATGGAGTATTTTGTATATCAATAATTTAAAGGCCTCTTTCTGCCCTTGAAGTATGAATAAGTCTTGTCCACCCACATGTCCTGTCCTACAGTTTTTAACCTGTCATTTTTCCCTACTGCTTTGGCCATCCTTTCTAGATAAAGGGCACACACCCCTGATAATGAACAGTTAAATAAAAACATATCAGATTTCATAGACACGCTACAAAAACCAAAGTGCAACACTCTCGGATCTATAAATCACTTCCTGAACAACTGCCTAACCCTGATTTATGCCTAAGGAAGTATAAACTGGGGCCACATCTTCATAAGGCAGTTTGGGAATATACTGCAAAATTTTAAATTTAGCATTAAAATTGCTGAACCCCTAATCCCACTTGTGGGACTTTATCCTTTCAGAGAGTATGAAAGTTGACCTCTCAACATACATTCTCCCTGTGGTTGGTGAGCGGTATAAGAATGGGTAATGGGACCGACTAGGCATCTTCTAGGAAAGGCTTCCCCACCCTGGGAAGGACATGCTGGAATCGACGGTCTCACCGCTCCCCTGGATGTGTCCCCTGGAATCAGTGTGGCTATCCTGGCACCACGCAGAAAGTGAGTGCAGAGGAGGAAAGAGCCTGCGCCCTTGAGACATCACAGAGCTTATGGACAAAGACGCCCTGGAGCCTGCCTGACCTCAACTTCTTCTTGTGGAGATAACAGATTTCTTTATCACATAAGCCAATGCAAGGCATCATTTTCTGTAACTTGCAGCTGGAGTCATCTGATACAGTCCTATCGATAAAGTCACACCTATGTGCCAATGTGTATGTACAAGAATGTTTACTACAGCCTAGTTAATAATAGCTTTAAAAACTTGGAAACCTAGAAGTCCTTTCTGGCTAAGTAAATTATAGTCTATCCCTACTAGAGAACGCTATGCAGCCCCTAAAAAGAGAGAGGGGCTCTATATATGGTGAGGGGAAAGATACCCAAAATATATTAGTTGACAAAAAACAAGGTACAGAACAGTATATATGGTATGATCTCATTTGCACAGTATATATATATGTATATACACATATGCTTTTACATACGTGTACACACACTTGCACGCACATTTCCGGAAGGACACTATAAAACTGCTAATGGTTACAAACGGGGAGAAGCAGCAAAGGCAAGGTGAACTAGTTTTCATTTGATAGCCTCTGGGTTGTTTGAATTTTTTACCATAGCAGGTACTACTCATAATTTCTTAAATTAAGATGCAAAGTGCTTTCAAAAAGACCGAAGGACTCAATCAGACAATCCACAGAAATTCACATGGAAAATATACATATAAAAAATTAGTGCCTAGAAGTTCATCCGAATCAGACGTTACGTACGCCTTCTAAGGTTAGCCACAGAAAAATGTTCATTTTTTTAGCCCTTTTACTACCTGTCCTCAAAAACCTTATAATCTTTCTAGCTACCTGCTGTCAGTATGAATCAGGGAACTGTGAACTAATTTTCACATAGCCTACGCAAAATAGAACTTAAAAGATACAGTCCAAATGCCCACAAAGTCCAAAGCCAAATATAAATTTTATCAATGATCCACACCACCGTTACCCTCCGAGAAACGCGAGTGGCCTACAATACTAATGTTAAGACAATCCAGGTTTTACTTGGTTTTCCATATTCACCCTTAGAGCCCAGCTTATATATGGGGCACTTATAACTACCTTTACTCGGCACAGATACCAATTTTGAATTACGCTCCAGTGGAGTTATTATAAAGAAACTGTGGCTCAGCTCACCACCACGAAAAGTAGCCCTGCCCCAATGCATAGTAACAGTCAGCGGGGCGGGGGGCTCTGGTCTCCACTTTGCAGGCAGCTTTCCTGACTGAAGCTTCCTCATCAGCTTTCTCATGAGAATTTCCCTCTCTCCTCTGACCGCATGCCTTTCCCTGGGCGTCACCTTCTCCCAGGAGCCTCTCCCCGCCCCCATCTCCAGTCTAGCTCTCTCTAGTTCTGCGCTGTTCGTTTGTCTGCACCTCCCTCCCCTCCTCGACCACCGCACGGCTCCACTGGGGGCCAGGGCTTGTCCTGTTCCCTGGAGTGTCCCTGGAACCCGGCATGGTGTCTGGCACTTTGCAGAGACACAAATCTGCGACAGATTCTGAGCCCACCCCTCACAAGCCCAAGTGACTCTGGATGAGCTCCTTGGTGACGCTGCGCCAGGGTGTCCTCATGTGCCAGACGGAAGTAATCACATATTGTTCACAGTTGGTCCCGGGGGTGATGGTAGTAGTAGTAAAGGTAATAATGAAGATAATGACAGCTGCCCACTGAATAAACTCATCTGAATAGGCTTGAAGCTCATACAGTTGGGGTCAACTATCCCACTTCAGCCAGCAGGTCCATCACATCAACAGGAAGCTCAGTCTAAAGATTCCTTAAACAGATGGTCCTGGCCACATGAAAGTAACCGACTCACTGTCTAGCCACACTGAAGGGTATATAACACGTGCATCTTCCTGCAGAGCTCTGGTCTCAGCCCTCCAAAGCAGTGTGACCTCTTCAACAGTTTTTGGTTTTTCTTTCATTGGTTTTATACTTAAAATCCTGGCTGGCAAGAGCTGCTTCTCTAGCCGTCGTCGAAGAATGGTGCGTGGGCCTTAAGGAAGCTCTTTTGAAAGCCGAAAGGCATCTTTCCCCCAAACCCCTCCCCTTTCCTACCACACCATCTCCCATCGAAGTGAAATTATTTAATGTATAGGATCTTTAGGAATAGAAGGAACAACCCTTAAGAACACCACGTGGGTCCTTCTGAAACAATTACTCCCATAGCGGAGAAGAGGCAGGCAGAGCTGTACCCTATATACAAGCGTGACCTACTTTACGGCTTTATATAGGTTCACTGTACAAAGAGCTGACCTGCCTCCTCACAGTACCTTTCAGTGATCCGAAAAAATAAACAGTTTTGAAAAGTTGAAAATGTGTGCCTGCAAAAGAAAAAAATCTCCCAAGGAAACAGGACTGATTTGAATGTTAAAGAGGGGAAGAGGAATTGAAGAGTGAAAGGAAATAGCAAAATGCAATTTCTTTTTTTTAACCACAATGTCATCCACTTTGATGAGGCCTAGAATTTCAGACCCTGCACTCACGGCTTCATGAACCACAGAGGCAAGCTCCCTGAAACCCAGGGCTCCCTCCTGTCCTGCCATGCCATCGGAATCAACAAGGGACTGAATACCTTGTCTTTGGTATTTTTCAGGTTAGAAAATTATACCTCCCTTGGAGTCCTTTTGGCCACCAGCTTTTACTCCATCCTTCTAAAGCCATCCAGGATTTTAAAAAATGGACATCAGATTTCTGGCAAGTTCTTTTCTGCTAAGTTTTCTCTCATGAAGCATATCCCACCTGTTCTATAAAAGCCTTAATATGACCCAGTTACCATTCTTTATTCAATAAGCATGTTGGAAAGGTCTGTTCATTCTTTATTTACCACTCCCCTTCCCTTTCTGCCTCTATCAATTCACCTGAGAGTGGTGGTTTTTTAATACTTTCCTATCGCTTGCAAAGCTCTTTGATAAACAGGCAATATCAATAAATTGTTTTGACAATAGTAGAGGCCATTCAAGCATTTTACAGATCAAGAAAGCAAAGCCCAGAGAGGGAAAGGGAGCTGGCCACGGGCACACAGGTGGGCAGCGACAGGGCCAGGACTGGAACCCAGTGGTCTCTCAAGTGTCTGAAGTCACTTTAGGTTTTATTCTTAGAGAAACAGGCCAAACACTCAATGCTCCCTGCCCAGTGCCTGATGTCCCAACTTACGAAGCAATCTCTAGACCTGCTCGCTTACTTTTTTTTTAATTGAAGTATAGTTGATTTGCAATGTTGTACTAATTTCTGCTGTACAGCAGTGACTCAGTTATACACGTATATATACTCCTTTTCATATTCTTTTCCATTATGGTTTATCCAAGGAGGTTGGATATAGTTCCCTGTGCTATACAGAAGGACCTTGTTGTTTATCCATTCTAAATGTAATAGTTTGCATCTACTAACCCCAAACTCCCAGTCCATCCCTCTCCCTCCCCCCATCCCCCTTGGGAACCACAAGTCTGTTCTCTACTATGTCTGCATCTGTTTCTGTCTTGCAGCAACATGGATGCAACTAGAGATTATCATACTCCTTTACTTTTGAAAGAAGGACAAGAAGCATAGCTCAGAGTTCTGTCACGTTAACAAGCCCAGGTCTTTGGTTCCTGGAAATCGATGGGCTGATCAAGGTGGTTGAAGTTTCTATCCCAGGTGATGACTTTTCCTCACAGTCAAGTCAGCCCAGGCAAACAAGACAAGCAGCTCAGTTTCCACAAAGAAGGCCCTCACCCAAGGCAGGTGGGGGTGCCTGGATGCCTCTCTGCAGAACCCGCACAGAATTGATTCACCACAGAAGCTTCCGGCAGGTATAAGGGCAATTCAGCCTCAGCCCCAGGTTCATTTCAAGCTCAACAGTGGGGCTTCCCTGGTGGCGCAGTGGTTAAGAATCCGCCTGCCAATGCAGGGGACATGGGTTCGAGCCCTGGTCCAGGAAGATCCCACATGCCACGGAGCAACTAAGCCCGTGGTGCCACAACTACTGAGCCCACGAGCCACAACTACTGAGCACACATGCCTGGAGGCCGTGCTCCGCTACAAGAGAAGCCACGGCAATGAGAAGCCCGCGCACCGCAACGAAGAGTAGCCCCGGATTGCTGCAACTAGAGAAAGTCAGCACGCAGCAACAAAGACCCAACGCAGCCAAAAATAAATAAATAAAATAAATAAATTTAAAAAATAATAATTTTAAAAAAAAGCTCAACAGTGACCCCCACCCCACCACCTGAAACCAGGCTGGTGGGCAGAAGAACAACTGGGTGAAAGTGGATGTCTGTATGCGTGTTTATGCTCTCTGTTCTGGTCAGTCTGAAATCGTCCACCACATTCCTTTTCTTCTCCTTCTTTTTTTACTCCCCTTTCCTTGGTTAACACTATTAACATTTAGTATTTAAAGGTATAGCTGTAGAGTTTAATTTTGTCCAATGCATCCTCACCGATGTTAAAAGCTGCAGGAAATACTGCCCCAAAAAGCACAGGATCATTTCCTCATACGCAGTTGGGTCTATGCACTAAATATGAAACACTGTTATCATCATTCAGGCTAAAGTCCAAGGTAAATGGACCAGGTCAGAGAGGGCATATGAGAACGTCACGGGAATTTTAAAGTAAACCTTTGAACACTGTCAGCTCCATATTTGGAATCTGTCTTTCCCCGAGTCTGCTCTGGCTACACGGAGAAGTGTCCCTCTTCCCAAGGCCAAGCCCTCCACCTGGGCTTTGGGCCCCACCCCACCCCTGTCCTCTCAGGAACCCCGCAGTGCCAAATAAAACGACTCTTGCTCAGAGTCAACTGGATCCTTGTAACTGTACTTCAGTCTCTACTGTTTAAAAAAGAAAAAAAACAAAAAAGGCCTTTCTCACCTTCTGAGATGGCCCACACTCTGTGGAGTGTATTTCTCTTTAAATAAATCCACTTCTTACCTATCACTCTGTCTCTCACTGAATTTGTTCTGCGATGAGACATCAAGAAGCTGAGCTTCATCAAGTCCTGAAACCAGGTGCTGACCGTTTATTCCCAACTTACAGCTAGACCAACTCCACCGTCAACACCACTGGGGACGTCTTCTGTGCCGTTTCTTTGCGAGAACTTTTTGGGCACTAACACCTGGTTGGGAGACTATCTTGGAACAGATAGCATCTAAAATCATACTGAAACCCCTGCCAGGTGGGAGAAGTTAACTGCATGCTGCCCACAAGCACGCAGACCCCAGACCGGCTGGAACCAGAAGGCTGATGATGCTGACTCCCACTTACCTCCCCACCAACCAATCAGAAGAAATGTCCGCCAGCTGATCACGCCCACCTCTTTGAACCATTACTATAAGACTCCTCACTACCCCCTCCGTGTTGGAACACAGTTTTGAGGGCATGAGCCTGCTGTGGCCCCCTTTGCCTGGCAAAGAAATAAAGCTATTCTTTTCTACTTCACCCCACCCCCCCGCCCAAAAAAAGCCTCTCAGCCTCATCCCCCTTCCAGCTGCGGACCTATTGCTATTCCTCCCTTCATGGCCAAACTCTTAAAGAGTTGGTTGCTCCCACTAATTCCTCAGCCCACTCCAATCTAGTATCCCCATGCTTGTTCCACCAAAACAGCCCTTATGAAGGTCACCGCCATGCTATCCAAGCCGGCAGTCCTTTCCAGCACAGCGCTCAGTTCTGCTGACCACCCCTCCTCGAAACATTCCCTTCCCCCATCCGTGTCCTACAGCAGCCCCGCCTTCCCCTCCGCCTCCCTCTCTGCCACTTCTCAGTATCTGCGACATCCTCCTCTGCTCAACCTCTCACATCCCAGGGGGCCTCGCCCACATTTGAAACTCTCTCCTCAGATGCATCACTTCCTGCAAGACACAGATAACTCACAGGTTAGACAAAAGCATCTCAAGCTCGACAGGTCCAAATGCTTGCTCTCTCTCATGTGTGCTCTCCCCTTCTCTCCCTCTCCCGGCCCCTACCACCGCCACTGTCCACCCAGTGCTGCAAAGCCACAACCTGGGAGTCGCCCCTGACCCCCAGCCCCATATCCAATCTCAGCACAGTCCACTCTCCCTTCTCCAAGAGGTCATCACCCCTCTCCATCTCCTCTGCCCCACCTGGTCCATGCCCACCTGGTTTTCCTCGACAGCCTCCTAATTCTCTCTCCCACCCCCTCCCCACTCCTCTCCTCTAATCAGCTCCCACACTTAGACCAGAGTCATCGTTGCAAAGTGCCACAAGGAGAGCGCTCCTCCCTCCCCAGTTTTCCTAGTTAACACCTCTGCATTCTTCAGACCTCAGCTCCCTGGGGGAAGCCTGCCCTGGCCCCGCCCGCTCTCCCCATCCCCCATTCCTCCCCCACCCCACCCCCACAGGTTAGATAGACCCAGGGCACTCTCCTAACACTGGATGCTTCTAACTAACACTGTGTGCTTGGCTTTTGCTGGAGTTCACTGCAGCTCTAATTTTACATTTTTTCATGTGTTTTTTTTTCATTAATATCTACCTGTCCCATGGCAGCCTTGAGAAGGCACTTCCCACACAGGGAGCATACTGGACTGAGGAGAGCCCCAGCTGCTGCCCTTGGAAGTCCAACTGGGTGTGGGCAGGCCGGGGGCCCAGCTCCTAGCGCGCTGTCCAGTGAGTGACCAAGAGCAACGAAAATACTAAGACACACCACATCCTGGGAGACCTGGCATCCCCTGTCCTCTGACTTTGACTCAAAGCCTCTCCGACAGCTTTGCCAAACCTCCCTAGACCACACAGGATGCTTCTACGCAAGCCTCTCTCCCTCTTGCCTTCACTGGGGTCAGACCTACAGGTCCAAAGACTCTCCCATGTTTCTGGCTCCTTCCTCATTTTCTCCCGTTAGGGCATTTTCCCTAATAAAATCCTTACACTTTTGATCCCTTTGCCTCTGCTTCTCCAAGGACGCAGACTAACACAACCCTCAAACTCTAAGCCCCATGAGAGCAAGGACCTTGCCTGTTCTGGTTGCCAGCTGACTTCCAGTGCCTCTTGCAAATAACGGCACACGCGTACTTGTGGAGGCTCCTAGAATACCAACACCCAACACCTCCTGTTGACTTTATGCCTTTACTCAGCGCCACAGGTATCTACACAGAACACTGAGCAAACGTGCAAGGCAGTCACTGAGTGAGGGCAAGTTCCCAAGTCACTGGCAGGGAGTCACAGTGGAACCTAATCTGCCTGCCACACTACAATGTGAGCGGTGCATTAGTTTCTACGAACAGTAGACAAGCACAGAAGGAAATGCATCGGGTCACCTTCACGGTGTCCTCCACACCGCCAGCACGGCCTTGCCTTTCCTGAGGGCAAGGAACACGGTGGCATTTAATAGACAGAAAACTTGTGACCCACAGCAAGCGGAGCGTCCATGAGAAACCACCACTGGTGGAACCCTGAGTACAGGCACAACATTTCTGGAGAAGGAAAAGAATGATTTGGGGGTAGAGAAGAGTTTTGAGGTTCCACGGAGACAGAAAAAGACATTTCAGAAAAAGCATTGTAGAAAGCTCTCCATCACCCACATCCTTCCCACTAAGTATCGGAATGTGAGAAGGTTTTGGCTGCTTTCTGACTTGAAAAAAAAATGCCCTAAAAGAGATACCTTAAAAAGAATTTTAAAAAACATCATTCTGAAAGAACATTGCCTGCTCTTTCAGGTAATTTTAAAGCTATGAAATAAGAATTCCCCCTCCTGAGGCAAGGTGTCTAAGGCAGTGACATCATACCTTTGAGTACTGGTAAAACCAAATCAGAGAAACTGTAAGCACCCACGAGATAAAAATGTTGGGATGTGAACAGGGGGTGTCCGTCGGCTCTCTCTCTGCACACAGATCTTTGGTAGCATCTCATGAGCAAACCTCTGTATTTTAGAGAGGTGTCGTCCAGGGGTTGGATGCAGTGAACACGAAGTCTCGACCTTATAGGCAGGACAATTATCGGGCTGCCCCTCCCCTCCCAGCAGGACCCCATAACCGTTGCTTCTACAAAGATTTAGTGAGTCTCACTCTATACCAGGCACTGCTCTTGGCATTTTAAACATTTCCAAAAAAGAGGATTCTCTCCCTCCCTCGTTCACTCTCACTTCACTTCTAAAACTTTATTCCCTGAAGCCTCACTTTAATGTCTCTCAGAAGCGTCATCTAATCTCTTTCACTTTGGTGACAATCCCAAACAGCTAACCCACTGGGGCTCTAAAACACACAGATTTGGGAGCTGTTACGTCTGTAGCCTTTGGGGCAAAAAGGACTCAATTCCATACCCTTTTTCCTTTGCTAGGGACCTCCCTTTGCAAGTCTTCATGCTCACTGGACTGGCTGCAGGGCTGGCCGTCCTTCAGAGTGACTCCCAGAGCTGCATGTCTAAACCTGACATGGGGCTCTGCTCGGATTCCAACCAGTTGGCTCTTTCCACTCCGAGCTCTTCTTCTTCTTATGACCCTTCATTCTCCAGTCGACCTAAGTCACTTTAGTTGTACCATCATTTTCACCTGAACTTCAAGGGTCATGATCACTCCAAGCTGAGACAATTCCCACTGCAAAGCGTATTCCATTACACAGCCATTGGTAACATACCCAACAAACTTCAGATCCAAGACTAATCTTCGTGCCTGTGCGCCCCCTGCACTTCCACACTAATCCACCCATAGCCAGCAAGGGCACACACATCCGGCGGCTGTGGGCTCTAAGCCAGGGTTGCACATCAGAGGCACCTGCAGAGTTCTTAACTTTTTATTCTGAAATAATTATAGACTCACAAGAAGTTGTAAAAATACTGCATAGTACTCAACCTCTTCATTTCTCTCTTCTTCCTCTTCTTGTTTCCCTTAACCTTCTTTTCTCAGATATTACTTTCTGTGTAAAAATGTACCCATCACCCAACCTGCCCGATAGTTACATCTGACAGAACTAAAGGAAGGCGGTCAGCACAGTACTATGAACTGGACTACAGACTCTACTCAAGTTTGTGCCATTTTTGCATGCATTCGTTTATTTCATGTGTCTTTGAATATAATTTTATGACATTTTATCACATGTACAGATTAATCAAGATACAGAACAGTCCTGGAGACACAAAGGAACTCGTCCTGCTGCCCTTCACAGTCACAGTCTCCCTCCCCATCCCTAACCACCTGTCTCTTCATCTCTATAATGCTGTCATTTTAAGAAAGCTGTGGGCCTCCCTGGTGGTGCAGTGATTGAGAGTCCGCCTGCTGATGCAGGGGACACGGGTTCGTGCCCCGGTCCGGGAAGATCCCACATGCCGCGGAGCGGCTGGGCCCGTGAGCCATGGCCACTGAGCCTGTGCGTCGGAGCCTGTGCTCCGCAACGGGAGAGGCCACAACAGTGAGAGGCCCGCGTACCGCAAACAAAAAAAAGAATACTGTATAAATGGCATCATACAGTATATAACATTTTGAGACTTTGGAAATAATTTTTGATAGCTTTTAATAAATAGCATCTCCTGAGTTTTATCACTACTCTCACTATGCCAACCCAAGCCCCAGGATTCTGATTCACTAGGTCTAAGGTGGGACCCAAAAGATGGCATTTTAAAAAGCTTCCCATATACACACTACTATATATAAAATAGATAACTAATAAGGACCTACTGTATAACACAGGGAACTCCACTCAATACTCTGTAATGACCTACATGGGAAAAGAATCTTAAAAAAAGTGGATATATGTGTATCCATAACTTTGTATATAACTATGTATAACTGATTCACTTCACTGTACAGCAGAAACTAACATAACACTGTAAATCAACTACAGTCCAATAAAAATTAATTTAAAAAAAAAAGTTCTGCTCACATTTGCATGGTCAAAGCAAGTCACAAGTTCTGACTTCTGAGGGGTCGAGAAGTATAATCCTCTCCCAGGAGGGAAAGCAGATATTTGGTAAATAAAAATGAAATTTACCTGGATTGCCAAGTCAGAATCTAAGAGGACATAAACATTTAAGTTGCTCTTGGAAAAAGGAGTATCTCTGAAGAAAGCTGAGCAGGAGTGGACAAAAATATAAGTGGAAAACACAGGGAAAAAAAAAATTCTTCCCAGGAATCTTTATCAACTGTGGAGTATGAGCCACTGCCCTGGGCCATTTCCCTAGCTAATGATGTTGAAGATGGAGTCAAGTACCTTGCTAAAAGGCAGACAACATTACACCCATCGCTTCCTTCACCTGCCACACCACACAGCGCTTCCAAGAGAGATGGACTCGTCTGGTGCACTACTTCCTCACTAGCTATTACTTCAGTGCCTGTTCTTTTTCTTTTTTGATTTGAAAGTGGACCATTTTTTTGTAAAGTCTTTATTGAATTTGTTACAATATTGCTTCTGTTTTTTATGTTTTGGTTTTTTGGCCACGAGGCATGTGGGATCTTAGCTCCCCAACCAGGGATCGAACCCACACCTGCAGGTAGGCAAACCCACATTGGAAGGCGAAGTCTTAACCACTGGACCGCCAGGGAAATCCCCAGAGCCTGTTCTTTCTAAGCTGCCTCATAATTGGGTTTGTGATAAGGGCTTTTTTAAAATTGTTTTTAGCTCGAAGGTCTGCAAACTTTTATACATAAATTCTTACTTTTTCACTCAGAAATCATTTTTTTGAATGCATTGTAACAAATCCAGCCAATTTTACTAGACAAGTAAGTATCACCATGTCTGAATAGCACTAAAATGATGTGGCACGTCCTACCCTTACTTGTTTTCCCACCTTCAGTGGAAGGTGATTACAAAGTAAGCACAACATATTTCCTGAGTGCAGTTTGGCTGACATTTGGGATCTAGAGGATCCCAAACCAGAAATGAAAAACAGATGCCCTAAGGCCAGGCAGTCTCCCGGCCACACACAGAAGCCTCCAGTGAAGTGCTGACAAGCCAGGCTTGCTCCACGGAGGCACTGGCGGCTCTTAGGACAGCAGCCAGGAGGAGAGGAACCCTCTCCACGGGGCAGCCACCGCGCCCTTAGAGGAAACAGGGAACCACGGAGAATTGCTTTCATGGGATGATGGTGGAGGTGAAGAGAAGGAAGAAATGAGAAGGCTGAGGGCAATTCATTCGCTCCTTTACCTCCCTGGATTCCGGAGCCTCCCCAGTGCGATGTGAGCTCCATGACAGAGGCGCGGTGTCTTCTGTCACCTGCTGTGCTCTAGTGCTGGACTTACGTAGCTGCTTAGCATCCACGGAGGAAGGCATTTACTACAGGAGTGGCTGGGCACCCCTCAAACGCCTCGCCGGAAGAGAAAAGGTCACCTCAGAGAACAGGACCTGCACTGATTCTGCTGAGAAGAGCGAAGGGGAGCAGTTTCCCGCACCAACCACAGTGGAGGGTAACCTGCTACTGCCTGGTCTCTGGAAGGTGGGATCCAATCAGAGCTTCCAAAACCAGATGCCTGGCTGGGCCTTGGGGTAGGTTCTCTTAATGCCGTGTGGCTGACAGGGTCTGGGTGCTCCGGCCGGGTGTCAGGCCTGAGCCTCTGAGGTGGGAGAGCCGAGTTCAGGACATTGGTCCACCAGAGACCTCCCGGCCCCATGTTATATCAACTGGCGAGAGGTCTCCCAGAGATCTCCATCTCAACGCTAAGACCCAGCTCCACCCAACGGCCAGCAAGCTCCAGTGCTGGACACGCCATGCCAAACAACTAGCAAGACAGGAACACAACCCACCCATTAGCAGAGAGGCTGCCTAAAATCATACTAAGTTCACTGACACTCCAAAACACACCACCGGATGCGGCACTGCCCACCAAAAGGACAAGATCCAGCCCCACCCACCAGAACACAGGCACCAGTCCCCTCCACCAGGAAGCTGACACAAGCCACTGAACCAACCTCACACACTGGGGACAGACACCAAAAAACAACGGGAACTATGAACCTGCAGCCTGTGAAAAGGAGACCCCCAACACAGTCAGTTAAACAAAATGAGAAGACAGAGAAATACACAGCAGATGAAGGAGCAAGGTAAAAACCCACCAGACCAAACAAATGAAGAGGAAATAGGCAGTCTACCTGGAAAAGAATTCAGAGTAATGATAGTAAAGATGATCCAAAATCTTGGAGATACAATGGAGAAAATATAAGAAACATTTAATAAGGACCTAGAAGAATTAAGAGCAAACAAACAATGATGAACAACACAATAAATGAAATTAAAAATTCTCTAGAAGGAATCAATAGCAGAATAACTGAGTCAGGAGAACGAATAAGTGACCTGGAAGATAAAATAGTGGAAATAACTACCGCAGAGAAGAATAAAGAAAAAAGAATAAAAAGAATTGAGGACAGTCTCAGAGACTTCTGGGACAACATTAAACACACCAACATTCAAATTGTAGGGGTCCCAGAAGAAGAAGAGAAAAAGAAAGGGTCTGAGAAAATATTTGAAGAGATTGTAGTTGAAAACTTCCCTAACGTGGGAAAGGAAATAGTCAAGTCCAGCAAGCACAGAGAGTCCCATACAGGATAAATCCAAGGAGAAACATGCCAAGACACATATTAATCAAACTATCAAAAATTAAATACAAAGAAAAAATATTAAAAGCAGCAAGGGAAAAGCAACAAGTAACATACCAGGGAATCCCCAAAAGGTTAACAGCTGACCTTTCAGCAGAAACTCGGCAAGCCAGAAGGGTGTGACAGGACATATTTAAAGTGATGAAAGGCAAAAACCTACAACCAAGATTGCTCTACCCAGCAAAGATCTCATTCAGATTCGACAGAGAAATTAAAACCTTTACGGACAAGCAAAAGTTAGCACCGCCAAACCAGCTTTACAACAAATATGAAAGGAACTTCTCTAGGCAGGAAACACAAGAGAAGGAAAAGACCTACAAAAACAAACCCAAAACAATTAAGATAATGGTAATAGGAACATACATACCCATCATCACCTTAAATGTAAATGGATTAAATGCTCCAACCAAAAGACATAGACTGGCTGAATGGATACAAAAACAAGACCCGTATATATGCTGTCTACAAGAGACCCAATTCACACTTAGGGACACATACAGACTGAACAGGAGGGGATGGAAAAAGACAGTCCATGCAAATGGAAATCAAAAGAAAGCTGGAGTAGCAATTCTGATATCAGAAAAAATAGACTTTAAAATAAAGACTATTACAAGAGACAAAGAAGGACACTACATAATGATCAAGGGATCAATCCAAGAAGAAGATATAACAACTGTAAATATTTATGCACCCAACATAGGAGCACCTCAGTACATAAGGCAAACGCTAACAGTCATAAAAGGGGAAATCGACAGTAACACAATCATAGCAGGGGACTTTAACACCCCACTTTCACCAATGGACAGATCATCCAAAATGAAAATAAATAAGGAAACACAAGCTTTAAATGATACATTAAACAAGATGGACTTAATTGATAGATAGGACATTCCATCCAAAAACAACAGAATACATGATCTTCTCAAGTGCTCATGGAACATTCTCCAGGACAGATCATATCTTGGGTCACAAATCAAGCCTTGGTAAATTTAAGAAAACTGAAATCGTATCAAGTATCTTTTCTGACCACAATGCTACGAGACTAGATATCAATTACAGGGAAAAAAACTGTAAAAAATACAAACACATGGAGGCTAAACAATACGCTACTAAATAACCAAGAGATTACTGAAGAAATCAAAGAGGAAATCAAAAAATACCTAGAAATAAATGACAATGAAAACATGATAACTCAAAACCTAGCAAAAGCAGTTCTAAGAGGGAAGTTTATAGCAATACAATCCTACCTCAAGAAAGAAGAAAAATCTCAAATAAACAACCTAGCTTACACCTAAAGCAATTAGAGAAAGAAGAACCAAAAAAACCCGAAATTAGCAGAAGGAAAGAAATCATAAAGATCAGATCAGAAATAAATGAAAAAGAAATGAAGGAAACAATAGCAAAGATCAATAAAACTAAAAGCTGGTTCTTTGAGAATATAAACAAAATTGATAAACCATTAGCCAGACTCATCAAGAAGAAAAGGGAGAAGACTCAAATCAACAGAATTAGAAATGAAAAAGGAGAAATAACAACTGACACTGCAGAAATACAAAGGATCATGAGAGATTACTACAAGCAACTCTATGCCAATAAAATGGACAACCTGGAAGAAATGGACAAATTCTTAGAAAAGCACAACCTTCCGAGACTGAACCAGGAAGAAACAGAAAATATAAACAGACCAATCACAAGCACGGAAATTGAAAATGTGATTAAAAATCTTCCAACAAACAAAAGCCCAGACTCAGATGCCTTCACAGGCGAATTCTATCAAACATTTGGAGAAAGCCTAACACCTATCCTTCTCAAACTCTTCTGAAATATAGCAGAGGGAGGAACACTCCCAAACTCACTCTATGAGGCCACCATCACCATGATACCAAAACCAGACATAGATGTCACAGAGAAAGAAAACTACCAGCCAATATCACTGATGAACATAGATGCAAAAATCCTCAACAAAATACTAGCAAACAGAATCCAACAGCACATTAAAAGGATCATACACCATGATCAAGTGGGGTTTATAACAGGAATGCAAAGATCCTTCAATATATGCAAATCAATCAATGTGACACACCATATTAACAAATTGAACGATAAAAATCATATGATAATCTCAAAAGATGCAGAAAAAGCTTTCAACAAAATTCAACACCCATTTATGACACTCTCCAGAAAGCAGGCATAGAGGAAACCCACCTCAAGATAATAAAGGCCATATATGACAAACCTACAGCAAACATCATTCTCAATGGTGAAAAACTGAAACCATTTCATCTAAGATCAGGAACAAGACAAGGTTGCCCACTCTTACTGCTATTATTCAACATAATTTTGGAAGTTTTAGCCACAGCAATCAGAGAAGAAAAAGAAATAAAATGAATCCAAATCAGAAAAGAAGTAAAACTGTCACTGTTTGCAGATGACATGATCCTATACATTGAGAATCCTAAAGATGCCACCAGAAAACTACTAGAGCTCATCAATGAATTTGGTAAAGTAGCAGGATACAAAATTAATGCACAGAAATCTCTTGCATTCCTATACACTAATGATGAAAAGTCTGAAAGAGAAATTAAGGAAACACTCCCATTTACTATTGCAACAAAAAGAATAAAATACCTAGGAATAAACCTACCTAAGGAGACAAAAGACCTGTATGCAGAAAACTATAAGACACTGATGAAAGAAATTAAAGATGATACAAACAGATGGAGAGATATACCATGTTCTTGGATTGGAAGAATCAATATTGTGAAAATGACTATACTACCCAAAGCAATCTACAGATTCAATGCAATCCCTATCAAACTACCAATGGCATTTTTCACAGAACCAGAACAAAAAATTTCACAATTTGTATGGAAACACAAAAGACCCCGAATAGCCAAAGCAATCTTGAGAAAGAAAAATGGAGTTGGAGGAATCATGCTGTCTGACTTCAGACTATACTACAAAGCTACATTAATCAAGACAATATGGTACTGGCACCAAAACAGAAATACAGATCAATGGAACAGGATAGAAAGCCCAGAGATAAACCCACGTACATATGGTCACTTTATTTTTGATATAGGAGGCAAGAATATACAGTGGAGAAAAGACAGCCTCTTCAATAAGTGGTGCTGGGAAAACTGGACAGCTACATGAAAAAGAATGAAATTAGAACACTTCCTAACACTATACAGAAAAATAAACTCAGAATGGGTTAAAGACCTAAATGTTAGACCAGACACTATAAAAGTCTCAGAGGAAAACATAGGAAGAACACTCTTTGACATAAATCACAGCAAGATCCTTTCTGACCCACCTCCTAGAGAAATGGTAATAAAAACAAAAATAAACAAATGGGACCTAATGAAACTTCAAAGCTTTTGCACAGCAAAGGAAACCATAAACAAGACGAAATGACAACCCTCAGAATGAGAGATAATATTTGCAAACGAAGCAATGGACAAAGGATTAATCTCCAAAATATACAAGGAGCTCATGCAGCTCAGTATCAAAAAACAAACAACCCAATCAAAAAGTGGGCAGAAGACCTAAATAGACATTTCTCCAAAGAAGACATACAGATTGCCAACAAGCACATGAAAGGATGCTCAACATCACTAATCATTACAGAAATGCATATCTAAACTACAGTGAGGTATCACTTCACACCAGTCAGAATGGCCATCATCAAAAAATCTAGAAATGATAAATGCTGGAGAGGGTGTAGAAAAAAAGGAACCCTTAGGGGTTTCCCTGGTGGCGCAGTGATTGGGAGTCCACCTGCCGATGCAGGAGACACGGGTTCGTGCCCCGGTCCAGGAGGATCCCACATGCCGTGGAGCGGCTAGGCCCGTGAGCCATGGCCACTGAGACTGCGCGTCCAGAGCCTGTGCTCCGCAACGGGAGAGGGCACAACAGTAAGAGGCCCACGTACCGCAAAGAAAAAAAAAAAGGAACCCTCTTGCACTGTTGGTGGTAATGTAAATTGATACAACCACTATGGAGAACAGTATGGAGGTTCCTTAAAAAACTAAAAATAGAACTACCATACGACCCAGCAATCCCACTACTGGGCATATATCCTGAGAAAACCATAATTCAAGAAGATTCATGTACCACAATGTTCATTACAGCACTATTTACAATAGCCTGGACATGGAAGCAACCTAAGTGTCCATCAACAGATGAATGGATAAAGAAGATGTGGCATATATATACAATGGAATATTACTCAGCCATAAAAAGAAACGAAATTGAGTTATTTGTAGTGAAGTGAATGGACCTAGAGTCTGTCATACAGAGTGAAAAAAGTCTGAAAGAGAAAAACAAATACCATATGCTAACACACACACACACACATATATATATATGGACTTTGGGAAAAAAAAAAAGGTTCTAATGAACCTAGGGGCAGGACAGGAATGATGACACAGATGTAGAGAATGGACTTGAGGACACAGGGAGGGGGAAGGGTAAGCTGGGACGAAGGGAGAGAGTAGCATTGACGTATATACACTACCAAATGTAAAATAGATAGCTGGTGGGAAGCAGCTGCATAGCACAGGGAGATCAGCTCGGTGTTTTGTGACCACCTAGAGGGGTGGGATAGGGAGGGTGGGAGGGAGAAGCAAGAGAGAGGGGATATGGGGATATATGTATACATATAGCTGATTCACTTTGTTATACAGCAGAAACTAACAACATCGTAAAGCAATTACACTCCAATAAAGATGTTAAAAAAAGAAAAAGAATGAAAAAAAAACAAACAGATGACTGAGGAGCTGTCACATTAATGCCACAGAGGGCCCACCTCATGTCTCACCCAGCCCAGTTTCAGAAGGTGCCACCCACTGCCACCTTGTGAATTCAACACAGCCACTTCCCAGGACCCAGAGGCAGGAAGACTGGTTGTTCCTCAGCATCGGTTTGCCTCTTCTTCCCCAGTAACAGGAGGTTGAGCAGGGCACACAGAAGCTCAGAACAGACTCGTTTCCCAATTGCCTTTGCAGTTAGGTAGGACCAGGGACCCAGCAAATGGGATATGCATGGGGAGGCCACAGAGCAGCTCTAAAGGAGGCAGCTGGGGGTTCCTCTTTGCCCCTTCTTCTTCTTCTTCTCTTTTCCATCCTGGTGCCTGGAACTCAGATGCAATAGCTGGAGCTCTGGCTGTCATCTTGGTCACAGGAACAAGGGTCACATCCCAATGAATAAGGAAAGGATGAGAGGAAGGAGCTCGGATCTCCGTAGACCTTGTGGGACAGAGCTGCCTGGCCAGCCTGCACTGCCGACCTCTGACATTTTACATGGGAGAAAAATAAACTTTTATCTTGATTAAGTCAGTTATTTGGTGTGTTTTCTATTATCCACAGCAAACCTAATCCTAGCTAAAATTGATGTATAAAACAGACATATACCCTACATATCAGATGCTGCCAATGAAATGACTTCTTAAAGATTTAACATCATTCATATATCTGACTCCTTCTTGGGCCTAGTTCCACGTTTGGCCCTTATCATTTTTTGAGGAAAGACTCTCAGATTTCGTAGCAACATGACAATACTTACAAGAGCATATAGGACTCACATAAAAACAGCCTGCGTCCTGATTATTTGATTTCTGAGAAGCAGATGGTGAGCTTACTTAGCCAGGGGACCCACCCAATCAAAGTTTATTTACTTCTAAGTTCACATGCCATCCTAATCAACCTGAAATAAATATGGAACACGGAGCCAGGCAAACAAGAAGTGTTTGTTCCACCAGATGAATTAAATGAACATATAAGCACGCAGGTCTGCCTTTCTTGAGGATGAAAGTACACCAATTTTATTATAATCATGCGGCCAAAGCCCCCAAAGTTCACCCTTTTTTTTTTTTTGCTTTTACTTTAGGGCTGAGACAGCTACTGTGTTCTCAGATGAAAAGTGGCTTGGTCTGGGCAGTCTAAAACAATTATCTGGAGAATTTAATTTCCTAATGAGAAGAACACTACGAGTTAGTTTTCCTTCTAAGGGATTGCTGGGAAGTTTTCCTGCATCCAATAAATTTTGGCTTAACAAAGGGAAGTCAGGCCAGCAAAACCTAGGAAGAATATGAAATGTCTGGGACCTTTATCCAAGTGATGACTGTAGGGTGGAGGGTTCCCTATCCAGAGACCACCTCTGGGATGCAGCCTGTACTCACTGGCGATGCAGGAAAGGGGGAGGCAAGGCACTACCCTGGTCCCAGAGGTGGGACCGCAGGGCAGCCCAGCCTTGGAGAGTTGGCACAGGGTGGGGAAGGCAGAGTGAAGCTGACAAGGAATGAGAGCAGGTCTGCAGCCCCATGGCCTAAACCCACATCCTAGCTCTGCCACTTATTAGATGGGTGTCTCTGAGCTAATTGCCCACCCTCTCTGAGCCACAGGAACTGCCTGCATTGCAGGGCCACTTGTTGGAAGGATTAGTGATATGTATCCAAATTCCTGGCTCATAATGGGTGCCTGTTACACTTATGGAAATATTATTATATATCCAGGGCATTTCTAATCCAAGGTTTGAGAATGATGGTGCTTAAATGAAAAGCCAGTACATATATTAATGACTGACACCTGGGTATTTGACCAGCAGGTATTTCCTTCTCCCAGCCTCCCTTTCTGACTTGCAGACAGGCACAGGCTTTTCTGCACTTCAGGCTGTTAGGTCAGCGGGGACTCAGCATTGCCAAAGAAATGGAGAAAGAGGAAGACTGGAGAAAAATGGAGAAGGGCCACATGTCCAGTTGCACAGTTCGTGCAATGAACAAAAGCATTACAATTAAGAGGCACTATTTACACTGCAGATATCATAGAATTCTATCTTTATTTTGATAACTTTCCAGCACAGAAATATCTTTGTTTTAATAAAAATATTAATGTAATGATAATTTCTTGACAGCTGGAAATAAATCACCTTGAAGGAATGACTTTCTCAAGTTTACACAAAAGTACCATATAAGTTAGTGATGGAGCAATCAGGATGCCGCTGGGGAACTTCTGGCTTAAACAGATATTCCTTCTGAGCCTGGGAATATGCCATGCCCTCCACTCACTCAGCAAGTCAAATTCCAACCAACTCTTGGAGCTAACTTTTTCTGAAATCATATTCAACTAAAGGCATATGAATTCAATGTCCTAGTCTACCAATATCATAAACTCAACGTGATAATCATGATCCCACTTATAACAAAACCTGGGACCCATCATAGGGTCAGGAATGGCAAAACAGACACATGGGTCCCTTTGACTCTGGAATCCTTTCCCCCTTCTTCCTCTTTCCTATACACCTCTCAGCGCCCTTCCCTCCCTAATTAATCTCTGCACCATCCCTCACCATCCCCCAAAGCAGCTTCCTATTTAGAGCCTCAGACCTGGTGAGAAAGTGATAAGCTAACACACACTCTGGAGCTGGCATGATACAAACTCAATGTATTACCTCTCCCATTGGGAATTAATATTTAAAGGAGCGTGCCCTCGAAAGGCCAAGGCTTAACTCAACAAATGATGCCAAGGGTGGCATATTCCAAATAGAAAAGGGAACAAAGAGGAAAAGATTGGGGTCAGAGTGTGGATGGGGCTGGGGAGTAATTACCCAGAATTCTCAACTGATACCCCATCTAACACTTAATCTTCATGTAGCAGTCCACGCCCACCTTCATAACACTGAATTATTACAAAATCATGATAAAATGTCTTTGTACAGTGCTTTATTTTTCAGGTCGATCATTATGTCTAAGCACTGAACCACAGCCCCATTTGTAAAGTGAAAGCACTGCTAGGCTGTTATAATAAAAAAAAATCATTTCTATTTGAGTAAATCGTGGCTCAAAATTCAGTTCCTTATGCAAATATGTAGTGTAGTTATTAACAACACAACCTACTTTCTAAATCATTACCATCATCTATATAGACTCTTGGTCAGGTTTACTGGCCAAATTTCCACACCCCAAATGAGGAAAGAACATTAAAAAACAACATTTTTGAGCCTACTTGGGGAAGGTTTTGCACGGGATCTTGGCGATGCAAAAATGTTTCCAGATGGGTTTCTCTCCTTGTTTCACATTTCTGGATTCAGACTCTAGGATAAAATATTCCTGAGCTACTTCGAATATATTTTTTCAATTAGCCAAGAAAATAAATAAATGAAACAGAAGAGATTCAGCTTTGTTGCTCTTCTCACTCCAAGTTTGAACTCCACCACCTCTGAAGGCGTATGGGTAAGAATGCACTGCATGGACTGACTTGGGAGAATTGTCTTTTTCACCCACCGCTTCTAATTTACTTGTATATATCTTTTTTCCTGAAATGCCAGTAGTGCATAAAGAATTCATTGATGAGCTCTTAACTCCTGATGAGAAAAATCTATCAATGTCTAAAGAGCATGTGAAAAAGAGGCGAAATATGAACAAGCAAACTGAAAAGTTACTTATTTTCACAATTTTTCTGTAAATCTAAAAATATACTAAAATTAAAAGTTTATTTAAAAACCAGTCATCTGTGTCTGTGAGTTAAACACAGTGTTAAATGCTCCAGAAACATTTTCTCCACCAATCGCTGCTAGGAAACTGCCAGAGGCTACTGTTATTCCATTTTTAGAGGAGAAAACTGAGGGTCAGACAGCTGCGCTTTTGAGAGAAATGGGAAAGACTCTCAATAAACCAACTCAATACCTACTAAGGCTTCTGTCGGCACTGGGGCGTCTTAAGAAAGCAAAGAATATTGAATAATGGCACTGCTAATTAGTATAGAAGGACACCAACTTCCCCCTCCAAAAAAAGAAACATCCACCTGCCACTTTCAGCAAATACGATTTTTATGGACAACAGGCTCTAATGATCTGTGACTTAATCTGTTTTCTCATCTGTAAAATGGGACTGATTTAACAGTACCTACTGTCGAGGTTGTGTGAGGATTAAGTAAGATAATGCACGAAAGCCCTTGGCAGGCACCTGGCACTTACAGGCAGGCCCAGTGGGAACCATCCTCAGGCTATGCCTTTGTGCTGGGCAGCGGTCTGGGCGCAGGTTGGCGCTGGTCTGGCAGGAGCCCAGGATCTGCAGCCCCGCAGCACGCGAGCCACCTTCCTTGGCCGCCTCTCATTCTCCCTGACCCAGTAAGGTGGTTGAGAGTGTGCGTGTTATGCTGCCACTTTAGCTAATGAGATCATACTGGCTAAACGAAGCTAAGCTAATGAGCTCTGCTTAGCTCATCAGCTCCTAAGAAATGAGCTTTCTTTTCTGGTGAACAGACAGTCCCCAAAGTTAATTCCCACGTTGGCTGTCTGAAAGTGGGAATGTGTTTTCCCACAGAAACAATGCGATAAATGAAGGCAGAGTTCTCAGGCCAGTCCCAATCCTTAAGGCAGGGAACAATAGTGCAGGAGTTCTGGGTCCTAGGAGCCATGGGTCTGTGGGGCAGGGAAGAAAGAAACAGACTCTTTCACAGGTTGGGTAAGGGTGAAAAAATGGAAGAAAAAAAGAAAGAAACATCAACGACTATTTCATTCCAACCCAACTAAATGACCACAAATTTCACAAAATGTATTCTTTGGTTCATCACCTAGAAGGTTATTTACTTTCCTCACAGCTTGTGAAACATCAAAATGGTATCTGCTGGAAGGACAACACAAAGAAATTTTGTTAAAACCCCTTTCCCATCCAAGAGTGCGTATCAGGAACTGCATTTGTGTTTTCTTGTATGTGCTTAGACTTTAATGAAAGCAGGTGCTCTAAAATAAAGCCAAATCTATGAACTCAGGTGAAGATGAACATAATTTTTTATTGTGCAATGCAACAAATCAGTTCAGAAAGCAATAGTATGTACGCATCACCAGTCTGAGAATATTAATACCTTCAAATGAGGGATGAAATGTGGCTCACTCATCACTTTTCTCAAGGAAGACATACAAGCTTAAAATGAGAAATTCTCAAAAGAATTTCACGTTGAAGATAAGATCTGTTGATAGTTATGAGGATGGAGAAAATCACAACTCCCTTTCACTACCTCCCTTAAGTCAAGAGCAAGGGAGCCCCAGACTGGCAATCAGCGTACGTTTCCACCCTGCTGTTAGGCCTCTGTGTTACCCTGCATGAGTCATGTAGCCTCATGGTCCTTAGTTTTCTCATCTGCAAAATGGGGGGATTTTTACCAGTTTTGCCATTATATAATCGGAAGTAAAAGAAAAGGATTCCTGGATATAGCTAGTAAAATTCTAGAACACAGTTTGCCAAGAAATTGACCAGAGTCAACATTAATCATGAAAAAAGCATTATTTTGAAAAGCACCTATGTTTACATATTTCTGTGCTTCTAAAAAATTTTTTTTAAGTCCATTATTTGAAACACCCACGTTTCTATGTCTTTGACCTCTATGTCTAAACGTTGGGTTACTGGTAAGAGTTACTGCAATGCCTCTTGAGAAAAGGCTTTAGCATCTGACCCATAAATAATGAAGGCGGTTAATGCAAACACTCCAAGCCTGGACGGGAACTTGGAAATGGATGTAGGAAGATTGGAAGGCAGGTTTCTGTTGGCTCCTCCAGGCAAGGACATTATTGTTTTAATGCAGTTATGCGAGCACTGATTTAGTACCTACTGTGTGCAATCCACTAGTCCAGATGTGTGGGAACAGAAGAGCAGTGGGACAGGCAGTGGGACAGCTGTGCGCTCAGCGAGCTCACAGCCCGAGGAGAGGAAGGCATGCACTGCGCCCCTCCAGACACGCGGGAAGAGTCACTGTTTGGGACGTCAGGAAGGCTTCGGGAAACACGCAGCCTTGAGTTATAGCAGGGAAGATGGGCTGTGCACGGCCTCACGGGTGCAAGGTTGGAAGTGGGAGGCACAGCGCGGGTGAAGACAGGAGGCTTGGGGGCCACGGCAGCCGCTGCATGTGAAGGGTGCGAGGCTGTGGTGCAGTGTTTCTCAGTGTGCGGGCTGTGGGTCATGAAATCAATTCAGTGGGTCAAGAAGCATTTTTAAGTGAAATATTCTAGAATAAAACAACAGAGTAGAATAGAATAGAGCTCACTGCACATGGTCAGAGAAGCGCTGCTTTGTAAAATTTTCATCTCTGTTTGTGAGTGTGTGTGTGTGTCCTGGATCTCAATGATGTACTGCTGGGTATAGGTCACTCCCTTAATGTTTGAAAAAGCTGCAGTTCAGGGTGTTGGGTGCACCCCCATCACCGCCTTCTGGGTCGGAGTGCAGTGGTGGCAGGAGGACTGAAGCCCAGGAAAGCCCTGCAGTGCTGGCCCCTGGCTCCACCCTGACAACTCTCCACAGTGAGACCTCCACCAGGTTACCTCGAGGGCAGACCACACAATGGTTTGGGAAGTCCATGGGACAAGGGAGTAAAAAATGAGAAAAGTTCAGCTTCAGTGAACTTCCTCAGAATTTTGGAATTGGAAAAATATGTTTTTGTGTCTTACAATTTATTTTGGCATATACATTACTTTTGGTGGTGGGAAAGGGGGTTGGCCACATAAACTTCTTAGTGTTTCTGGCTTTTGAAAGCCTTTAATCCAGCCCTGATGGTGACAACACAATTGATTCTGAGCAAAACTCTCCTTGCACCAAATATCACCATCCCGTGTCCCTTTTCAAAGTAATCTGACTAGTGTTTGTGGGGAGCCCACCGTGGGCCTGGGCCTACAGTGGGCACAGTGTGTGACGTCAGGATCAGGGCAATGCAGCCAGCCTGTTCCCTGGGAAGGGGTCCTTGGAGAAGGGGGAAGATGAGGCATGGCCTCCTGCAAAGGAATGAGCCTGTGGGAGACCCCTGGTCTGGGTCAGTGTCAGCCGGGCAGAGAAGTCCACACCAGTGGTGGAAAGTATACAGAAGACAAAAGATGCTGGTTCCAGATCTTTCTTCATCACAAACCCATTAACCTTCTGGGAGAGTCTGCTTTCTTCATGAGTGACAATAACAACTGCCTTTGTACCTTTGAAACAAGAATCTTAAGAGAGAAAAGGCACAAATTTATGAGAAGAGGTCTAAGCCTAGCTGAAGAAACGGCATATACAATCGTCCCTGGATATCCATGGGGGATTGGTTCCAGGGCCCCCAAGGATACCAAAATCCCGGGATGCTCAAGTCCCTTATATAAAATGGTGTCGTATTTGCATATAAGCTGTACACATCCTCCTGTATCCTTTAAATCGTCTCTAGATTACTTATAATACCCAATACAATGTAAATGCTAGGTAAATATTTGCCAGTGTGTGGCAAATTCAAGTTTTGCTTTTTGGAACTTTCTGGAATTTGTTTTCTAATATTTTCTATCTGCAGTTGGTTGAATCCATGGATGTGGAATCTATAAACACGTATGAAGGACCTACTGTACATACAACTGCACATGGAAGATGATGCAAACACCTTTATTTCTTATCTCATGGCACGGTGCTTATTCAAGATACTGGAATATGGTAGTTCTGTATTCTAAATATAGAAAATACTAACCTTGGCCCTGACAACAGATAACAGCACCCTAATTTACCTATATATATCTCTTATATATATCTCCAACACATGGCTCCTTGTAATTGGCATGCAATAAATACTCAAATATGGCTTGAGTAAAGAGACAAAGAAATACTAGCAAAAGTAAGAGTGAAATATTCATGAAGAAAGATATGAAAAAATAGGTGGCCTGAAGGAATGGAAATGAGGCTCCTATTAAGAGGGATGATTTTATCTATTTGCCTAAGTGCTGTAATCAGGAAAGTAAGGTCTGGGCTTCCCTGGTGGCCCGGTGGTTGAGAATCCATCTGCCAGTGCAGGGGACATGGGTTCGAGCCCTGGTCCAGGAAGATCCCACAGGCCGCGTAGCAACTAAGCACATGAGCCACAACTACTGAGCCTGTACTCTAGAGCCCGTGAGCCACGACTACTGAGCCCGCGTGCCACAACTACTGAAGCCTGCGGGCCTAGAGCCCGTGCTCCGCAACAAGAGAAGCCACGGCAATGAGAAGCCCGCACACCACAACGAAGAGTAGCCCCCACTCACCACAACTAGAGAAAAACCCGCAGGCAGCAACGAAGACCCAATGCAGCCAAAAATAAATAAATAAATTTGTTAAAAAAAGAAAAAGGAAAGCAAGGTCTGATCAACCAGTCTGGCAAAGAGAAAAACCTTAGGTTCCCTCCAGAAAAATCACATAGGTTCATAAATGTCTTCATTATGTTGATTAATGTATTAGGTCAGACACTTCAAGCAAAACCATTTTTCTTTGGAGCCTGAATTAACCTGTGGACATTGAGAGAGTAAGCAAGCTATCTGCCAAACCTGCACTTTATGTTTATCGCACAGATACGTAGTCAGAACTTTTCCTCTTCCCTTGTGTTGGTCAATGTAGATGCAAAGTGCAGCCTTATTGACAGTGGAATCATTATAACTACAAAATGCCTTTCTCTAGCCAAAACATGGAAAATAAATAACAATGGCGATATTTGTTCTAAAGTGAAGAAGAAATAGTTTCATTTGATACAATGTACTGTGTTCCTATAAAATATTTCCACAGCCTTCCTCACTCAGAAGAGAAAGTTCTTTTTCAAGTCTTTTTCTAGAGCATCACTAATTACTCCCATTATCCTGTCTAAGGTAGAAAGAGGGGAGGAAAACAATGAAATATTTAAAAGCCTTCTTTGGGGGAGACAAGTCTATCATACACTGAGAAAGAAATGTAGTTACATGCCAAGTTCAGCCTGGTTTCTAGCCTCATGTCCCTTTTCTACCCCAAACTCAGCAGGCCCTTAGATGCAGCCCCAGAGGGCACAGAGCGGCAGCAGCCCACCATCGGGGGCTCTCCCCTCTGCCAGCCGACTGCCCCTCCACCCTGACACCGTGTCCGGTCCTAGGACTACATCCCCGCCCTGGGCTCGTCAGGTTCCCTGTGCTTGAGGCCCTGATCTACGGTGCTCCAGAACCGGAGCCTCACCTGGCACTTATGCCCCACCAGCCCCGTCCCCACCCACCAGGAACAAAACTTCTTGCTGAACCTCAGTCTTGGGCCTGAGACCCTGCCCTCCACTGACACACCTCTGTGTCTCCAAACTCCACAAGATTAAATCACTGGGCCACCCCGATCCCATCTGCTGCCTGCCAGGCTGGATTCCCTCTTACCCCTGCAATTGGTTTGTCCCCCAAAGCCTGGGTCATCCCACTGGGCAGCTGACCCATCTGCAACATTCAGTTGTGCCTAACTGTAGTGGATGCTGTCGTCAGGCAGACAGATAACCACCCCCAACCCCTGACCGCACCCCACCACCTATTCTTTCAGGACAGGAGCACCCATTCCCCCAGCTGCGGGGAACATTGGCATCTGCCAGCTTTCAGCCGAGTCTCTCTCAGAAAACTGCCTGCAGCTGGAGAGAGTGGTCTCACTGGAGATCTCGCCCCCTTCCTGGGGCAGCTGACATCTAACGCTGGTTAATGCAGGGGTATAAAGACCGGTTTCCTTGGCCGGCAAGATCGGCGGAGACTTTATAGTGACTTGTCTGCCCGGTGCTTCTCCCTTTGTCCCCCACAGGTGTTGCTCCCCAGTAGGTGTAGCTTCCTGCTAAATGTTCTACAGGTAAACCTGTAGAGTCGGCTTCCCTGCGGACCCTACCTGTGACATTAATCAGGTGAGTCAAGTTCAGTCCATCCCTGAGATACTCTGCCTCATCTCATTTGGAATTCCTCGGAATTCTGCAAATAATCAAGGGGTCCGTTTCATGCACCCACTTTATGATGTCTGATTAACAAGCCCTTCTCTCTAGGGTATATAAAAGTCTTCAGCATTTCAAGTCCAGCTTAACATGGAAACTACAAGGACTTGGGGTGTAGCAGACAGAATAATGGACACCCAAAGACATCCGTGTCCTAACCCCTGGTATTTGTGAATGTGTCACCTTACATTGTAAAAGGGGCTTTGCATCTGTGATTAAATTAAAGACCTTGAGATGGGGGGGTTACCCTGGGTGATCTGTTTGGGCCCAATCTAATCACATGGGCTCTTAAAAGTGGAGGGCCTTTCCTGGCCGTCGGCAGAGGGAGGTGTGATTACAGAAGGAAGGCACCCAGAGAGGGACTGTGGCTGGCTTTGAAGGCAAAGAGAGGGGCCACAGGTCAGCTCTAGAAGCTGGAGAAAGCAAGGGGATGGATTTCCCTTAGAGCTGCCAGAGGAGGACACCCTGCTGACACCTGGATTTTAGTCCAGGGAGACCCATGTTGGACTTCTAACCCACAGAATGGTCGGATAATAAATCGGTATCATTTTAAGCCACTAAGTGTGTGGTAATTTGCTTTGACAGCAATAGGAAACTTACGTGCGGGAAAGGGAATGAGGTGAAAGGAATGCGAGTCTTCACTTATTTCCACACTTGAACTCTCCCCTTTTATGCTTATTCGGGGCTCCCACTCAGGAAAGCTTAAGATCTTTCTTGAAAACAACTAGGGTCAACTCTGGGTGATAGGAACAAACCCACACAACACTGTGAAATCAATAATTTCACACCTTCTTTAGAATGAAGAAGAATATTAACCTCACGTTCTAGGAGATGACATTTTCCCAATCAATCGTACCCATCCATAGCCAGAGGTGGAAGAGTTTAGTTACAGATGAGTGGGACTCTGTCTCGCTGCCACTTCAACGTCTAAATGAAAAATAGACCGGAAATAGTTTCCTACTTCAATAGAGGCATAGAGCTTTAAAATAATACTTTTTACCCTTTTTTAAATTTTGAGTCAAAGAGGAAATAATTTCTTTTTATACAATGTTAATCCTGACTAAATAATAATGCTGTGATGAAGAGTTCTCTAACTTTCAGTATCTATTTATTTTTAAAAAGGCAAGAGCATACCTTTTGAAATATCTGTGTAAAATATGCTTAAAGCTAATGGAATAGGAAGAGAAACACAAACTCAGTAGGTCTTCTAAACAGAGTAGAAATCATCATTTAAATGTGTGTGTTGGGACCACTGTGGAATTTAATTTGCATAGGTTGCTGTCTTAAAAAGAAGCAGGAAAATTTAGGGTTTCCCTGGTGGCGCAGTGGTTGGGAGTCCGCCTGCCGATGCAGGGGACACGGGTTCGTGCCCCAGTCCGGGAAGATCCCACATGCCGCGGAGCGGCTGGGCCCGTGAGCCATGGCCGCTGAGCCTGCGCGTCCGGAGCCTGTGCTCCGCAGCGGGAGAGGCCACAACAGTGAGAGGCCCGCGTACAGGGAAAAAAAAAAAAAAAAAAAAAGAAGCAGGAAAGTTTATATCAAGTTGGTAAGTATGAGATAATCTGAGTAAAGAATTCTTCTCCCTGGTTATAAAGACAAATAGACTATATATAGCTGCAGGATTTAACTTGACTTTGGCTTATATGTTCAAATATGCCCTTATCTGTTATCAAGAATGTGTATATGGGAAATTCATGGCATTAAAAGACCCCAAAATAGTACCATTCAAGATGATAAATGGCATTGATTATATAAATCTGAAAGATCAGATCGCTGGGAGTCACTGGTTGTCTAGTGCCCACTTCTGGGGCAGCACAGCTCTGCAGATACAAGGTCACCACAGGCCGTTATTGGAAAGGCCTCAGTAGGTCAGAAGCATGACAGGCAGGCGAGCCAGGTCCCTGGCCTTCTCAATAACAGGGAAGAGTGGACATCCAGCTCACAACAGTGTCAGGGAGGCATCCCTATCAGGGCCGTGTTTCCACATTCAACCCTCTCCAAAATAAACAGACAGGACTGCTCAACACAGAGCTCTTAGAGAATAGAGGTTCTCATCCATACTCAATAAAGCGGGAGAAATCCAGAAAGTCCTTGAACACCACGTTTTAAGTTTTGTGTGAATTTACTTTTCCACATAATGGGCATGTGAGTCTATCACTATAAATGCAACGAACACAGCATGGAAGGGAACTTGAGAAAGAAAGCTGGTAGTGGCCCAGGGTGATGAGGGCCTAGACCACTGGGACTAAACTACTTTCCCACCAGGACACATGTGGGAGACACAAGGGAGATCCGGGGTTGGCACACTTTTGGATGCCTTATCTAGCTGCAACTCCTTTCTCTCCTGCTCAAGGCCACGTTGGAATGGAGGTAAGTGAGAGGAACTGGCCTTGAATCCACTGTAATTAAAAACAAATTCTCTAACTCCAGCACTGAGTGTTGTCAGTCACACACTGATTGCTGCATTCTCCAACCCAGTCTCAACACTTCATCTGAGAAATTCTGGGGGTGAAGTATTCCAGTTACTGTGGCTGTCTAATAAACCTCCCCAAAGCATACTGGCTTGAAACAACATTATTTTGTTCACGAATCTGCAATGTGGGCAGAGCTGGGCAGGGATAGCTCATGTCTGCTCCTTTCAGCTTCGACCAGGGTGGCTCAGAGACTGACTGGGGAGGCACGGAATGGAAGCATGTGAAGGCTCACACGCTCACATACCTAGCCTCTGAGCCATAAAGACTCCAACAGCCAGAGGCTAGAACAGCTGGGCATCCGTGGGCACCTCTGTCTCTATATGGCCTGGGGTCTCTCCTCATGGTCTCTGTATTATATAGCTAGACTTCTTACATAGCAGCTCAGGGCTCTAAGGTACATGTCCCCAGTACGAGAGAGCATGAGAGAGAGAGAGAGAGATGGCCCATGTACCAGGTGGAAGCTTTACCACATTTTCTAACCTAGCCTCAGAAATCACACAGCATCACTTCTGCCATGTTCTGCCATGTTCTGTTCTTTAGAACTGAGTCTCTAAGGCTGGACCATATTTGAGGGGAGAATTACACTCCATCTTTTTTTTTTTTTTTTTTTTTTTTTTGATGGGAAGAGGGTTAAAGATTTTGTGAATATGTTTGAAACCTACTACTTAAGTATGGAAACAGGAAGAATACATCCTAAGAGACATTAAAGCAAAAGATTAGTAGAGTGTGGTAACTGAAAGTATATGAGGAAGGTGAAAAGAGAGAACACTTCCAGGATGAACTCTGGGGACGAGGAGTGTTTTCTTTAATGAGAATGGTGGAGCCATGAGCAATGCATTTGGTTTTCAATACCTTGCTTTCTGGGCATCAGAGGACATCTGGGTAAAGGTCTCCACAGGCAAGAGGAAATGCAAGACAGGAGGGCAGGTGCTCTAAGTAAGGGACAAGAGACAGATGAAGTCACATTGGAAGAGGTAAGAGTGTCACCATGATGGCTCAGACTTGCTTGAGAAAGTAAGAAAGGCAGACAGGAAATGGACAAAGGTAATTAAGGGCAAGGAGGACACAGCAGATATAATACAGGGAAAAAAGAAGTAACTACAGGTAAGTAGAAGATGAACATCCTAAAAGCTAAAGGATGAAAAAGTTTCCAAAAAAAAAAAAAATGTACTCACAGGCTCTTATACCACTGAGGGAAAAGGAAAAAGAAAAACAGAAAAAAAGGGACACTGGATTTTGTCAAGGAAGACAAAATCTACTACCTGTACAAGGAGAGACAGTAATTTCCCATCACAGTAAGTAGGACTAACGCCTCTAATAGACTCCAGTGTTCTGTGTTAAAATAAGCTGTTTCATGAGAAGCGCCTGAAAACCATCAAAAGATAGCAGACTATAAAACTTAAACTCTTTCCCAAGCGAGTTAGACAGCCAGCCGTTCCTCCACCGATAAGACTATCTCCAGGACAACCACATCCACCCTAGGGGGCCGTTGGCTACACCCTCCTCTAACAGCCACCTTGCACAGCCTTGTTGCATTCCAATGGCTCTCAACAGCAAGACCAGCCCCCGTGGTCTCTGAAGTCAGAAGTTTTGAAAGCCCAGTTTGAAGATGTATGAAAATTCACGCTTCTTAACGGTTTGTTCTCTCCAAATACACCTAAAATGTTCTGAAATAAAATAGTCTCCTTATAGTTGAAAGCCAGTCTACTTCAAAAATCTCTGGGGCAGACGGGGGAACAAGGAAGTCTATTCTAATGGCATGACAGCTCTCAGCTGAAGGGTCAAGGGGGTAGGGGCCGAAACAGGCCAAAATTAAGGGTAGGACAACCTCTACAAATTGGAGAAATGGAGTCGAGGGAAAGAGACACACACACACATACACACACACACACACACACACACACACACACACACACACGCACACACACACAGCCATCACATTTCTCTTCATCCTGGGCCTGATCTTGGCAGGGGAAGAGATTTTTCTCTCTCAAGTAGAGCAGGGAGACTGACGAGTCTATACGAGAACAGGGCTGGCTGGTTCAATCAGAAATCCTTCTATCAGGACTGTCAACGAAAACCAGCTACATGAGAAGAGGCTGGTAACAGAATCTTAATTACAGGTACTCTGAGGGGCTGTATCTAAGTTACACATGAGATGAGGGAAGAGTTTCCAAACCCAAAGTATTACAAGTGAGGGGAAAAAAGTTAAAGTTTTCTCTTAAAATCAATGAAAAACTAATGCCAAATTAACCTATGAAGATGAAGGTGAAATTTGTGATAAAGTACCTCACTCATCATAAGGATATATATTTCTTTAAACCTTGCTCTTAATTGTATACAACTTCAATGACTAGTTGATAGTCATGATTTATCATTTTGATAAATATTTTATCATGTAAAAGCGTAACAGATTGCATCCCATGCTAAACTCTCTCAGTTATCCAGGCCTAAGCATTTGGGTCTAGACACCATAGTCATTGCCAGGACATCCTTAAGAAGAAATCAAAACCTATGCAGAGGCAGCCTTGCATATTCTACCCTATAAAGTGATAGTAAATGCCAAGAATCAGTGAGAAGTCAAAGAAAGAAACATTAGAAAGAGTATAAGGAATACATTGAGCATATTTAACAAACCAAATATTATAGCAATAAAAACTAATTACATATATATGCAACAGCATAAATGAATCTGAGAAACACAACATTAAGCTAAAAAAATCACAAGTTGAAAATTGTAAGAGCAATCACTCCCACTCTAACAATGAGAACAAGCCAGATTAGCTACAAAGCACAGTTTTTAAAATATATCACGGAGCTGAGGATGCAAAGAAGCCTAAATGTGTCAGGCCATTCCCAGCTTTCATTCCTAGCGAAGTGGCAGGAGGAACAGGAATCCACCATAGACAGGAATAAGGAGAAACCGGCAAATTTTTAATTAAGTTAATGGCTACAAGTGGACTGCTCTATGGATTAGAATTCCAAGAAGACACAGCCACAGGGTAGGGCTACGCCACCAGCCAACTCTTCCCCATGGATCTTCACCAAACACATAGCAAGAATACACCAAAGGCTTAGATAGGGCAGGAGTGTCGAGAGACGTCCGCCCTGACACCTATGGGACTGTCCCCAAGGGTAAGGCAGGGGTGAGAGCATAAAAATATAAGAAAATCTCTCAGGCACTTCAGGCCGTCACTCAGGCCACTCTGCAGTGATCCAAAAGCGGAGACTGAACAGCCGGGCAAAAAGAGATGTCCTAGGTATAGAGAGCTGGGGCAAGACTGCAAAGAAAACTCTCCTGTAACCCAAAAAGCTGGCAGTCTCGCTGAACAACAAATCTTCCCCAGTAAGCTGGTGCTGGGCTGTGATGCGTGAAGAGTTTTGCCAGGGATAAGATCCCAATCCCTGCTAAAGGGAAAGTCCTGATTCTTCCCTCAAAACATCTAAAGTCAGGGATGAAATGAATCTAACTAAAGTGTCACCAGAGCACACACCCATCTCAATTACAAATGAGACTGACTCAGCCCACACTCTACTGGCCTGAAGGAAGGCCATGCCCTTTTAAGTTACTGAAGGGTCAACAATTCTTTTACACACAATATCTAGCATGTAATCACAAATTACGAGAAATACAAAGAAGGAAGAAACTGTAAGCCACAGTCAAGAGAAGAAATAGGCAAAAGAAGCATATCCAGAGATGACAGATGCTGGCATCATTAGGCAAGGATGCCAAAATAACTACAGAAAATATGTTAAAGTATCCAGTAGAAAATATGGACATAAAGAGACTGGTTCAAGATGGCGGAGTAGAAGGACGTGCTCTCACTCCCTCTTGTGAGAGCACTGGAATCACAACTAACTGCTGAACAAACATCGACAGAAAGACACTGGAACTCACCAAAAAAGATACCCCACATCCACAGACAAAGGAGAAGCCACAAAGAGACGTTAGGAAGGGCGCAACCACAATAAAATCAAATCCCATAACTGCTGGGTGGGTGACTCACAGAGTGGAGAACACTTATACCACAGAAGTCCACCCACTGGAGTGAAGGTTCTGAGCCCCACATCAGGTTTCCCAAGCTGGGGGTCCGGCAATGGGAGGAGGAATTCCTACAGAATCAGACTTTGAAGGCTAGCGGGATTTGATTGCAGGACTTTGACAGGACTGGGGGAAACAGAGACTCCACTCTTGTAGGGCACACACAAAGTAGTGTGCGCATCGGGATCCAGGGAAAGGAGCAGTGACCCCATATAAGATTAAACCAGACCCACCTGCTAGTGTTGGAGGGTCTCCTGTAGAGGCGGAGGGGGGGGGTGGCTGTGTGTCACCATGAGGACAAGGACACTGGCAGCAGAAGTTCTGGGAAGTACTCCTTGGCGTGAGCCCTCCCAGAGTCTGCCATTAGCCTCACCAAACAGCCCAGGTAGGCTCCAGTGTTGGGTTGCCTCAGGCCAAACAACCAACAGGGAGGGAACCCAGCCCCACCCATCAGCAGTCAAGCAGATTAAAGTTTTACTGAGCTCTGCCCACCAGGGAAACACCCAGCTCTACCCACCACCAGTCCCTCCCATCAGGAAACTTGCATAAGCCTGTTAGATAACCTCATCCACCAGAGGGCAGACAGCAGAAGCAAGAACTACAATCCTGCAGCCTGTGGAACAAAAACCACATTCACAGAAAGACAGATAAGATGAAAAGGCAGAGGGCTACGTACCAGATGAAGGAACAAGATAAAACCCCAGAAAAACAACTAAATGAAGTGGAGATAGGCAACCTACCAGAAAAAGAATTCAGAATAATGATAGTGAAGATGATCCAGGACCTTGGAAAAAGAATGGAGGCAAAGATCGAGAAGATGCAAGAAATGTTTAACAAAGACCTAGAAGAATTAAAGAACAAACAAACAGAGACGAACAATACAATAACTGAGATGAAAAATACACTAGAAGGAACCAATAGCAGAATAACTGAGGCAGATGAACGGATAAGTGACCTGGAAGACAGAATGGTGGAATTCACTGCAGCAGAACAGAATAAAGAAAAAAGAATGAAAAGAAATGAAGACAGCCTAAAAGACCTCTGGGACAACATTAAACGCAAAAACATTTGCATTATAGGGGTCCCAGAAGGAGAAGAGAGAGAGAGAGGACGTGAGAAAATATTTGAAGAGATTATAGTCAAAAACTTCCCTAACATGGGAAAGGAAATAGACACCGAAGTCCAAGAAGCGCAGAGAGTCCCATACAGGACAAACCCAAGGAGAAACACACCGAGACACATAGTAATCAAATTGGCAAAAATTAAAGACAAAGAAAAATTATTGAAAGCAGCAAGAGAAAAATGACAAACAACATACAAGGGAGCTTCCATAAGGTTAACAGCTGATTTCTCAGCAGAAACTCTACAAGCCAGAAGGAAGTGGCATGACATATTCAAAGTGATGAAAGTGAAGAACCTACAACCAAGATTATTCTACCCTGCAAGGATCTCATTCAGATTCGATGGAGAAATCAAAAGCTTTACAGACAAGAAAAGCTAAGAGAATTCAGCACCACCAAACCAGCTCTACAACAGATGCTAAAGGAACTTCTCTAAGTGGGAAACACAAGAGAAGAAAAGGACCTACAAAAACAAACCCAAAACAATTAAGATAATGGTAATAGGAACATACATATCGATAATTACCTTAAACATGAATGGATTAAATGCTCCAACCAAAAGACACAGGCTCGCGGAATGGATACAAAAACAAGACCCATCTATATGCTGTCTACAAGAGATCCACTTCAGACCTAGGGACACATACAGACTGAAAGTGAGGAGATGGAAAAAGATATTCCATGTAAATGAAAATCAAAAGAAAGCTGCAGTAGCATTACTCATATCAGATAAAATAGACTTTAAAATAAAGAATGTTACAAGAGACAAGGAAGGACACGACACAATGATCAAGGGATGAATCCAAGAAGAAGATATAAAAATTATAAATATATATGCACCCAACATAGGAGCACCTCAATATGTAAGGCAGCTGCTAACAGCTATAAAAGAGAAAATTGACAGTAACACAATAACAGTGGGGGACTTTAACACCTCACTTCCACCAATGGACAGATCACCCAAACAGAAAATTAATAAGGAAACACAAGCTGTAAATGACAAAACAGACCAGATAGATTTAATTGATATTTATAGGACATTCCATCCTAAAAGAGCAGATCACACTTTCTTCTCAAGTGCACGCGGAACATTCTCCAGGATAGATCACATCTTGGGTCACAAATCAAGCCTCAGTAAATATAGGAAAACTGAAATCATATCAAGTATCTTTTCTGATCACAACGCTATGAGATTAGAAATCAATTACAGGGGAAAAAAACGTAAAAAACGCACACTCACAGAGGCTAAAATATACATTACTAAATAACCAAGAGATCATTGAGGAAATCAAAAAATACCTAGAGACAAATGACAATGAAAACACAACAATCCAAAACCTATGGGATGCAGCAAAAGCAGTTCTAAAAGGGAAGTTGACAGCAATACAAGCCTACCTCAAGAAACAAGAAACATCTCAAATGAACAACCTAACCTTACACCTAAGGAACTAGAGAAAGAAGAGCAAACAAAACCCAAAGTTAGCAGAAGGAAAGAAATCATAAAGATCAGAGCAGAAATAAATGAAATAGAAACAAAAAAAACAATAGCAGAGATCAATAAAACTAAAAGCGGGTTCTTTGAGAAGATAAACAAAATTGATAAACCATTAGCCAAACTCATCAAGAAAAAGGGGGAGGGACTCATATCAATAAAATTAGGAATGAAAAAGGCGATGTTACACCAGAGACCACAGAAATACAAAGCATCCTAAGAGACTACTACAAGCAACTCTATGCCAATAAAATGGACAACCTGGAAGAAATGCACAAATTCTTAGAAAGGTATAAACTTCCAAGACTGAACCAGGAAGAAACAGAAAATATGAACAGACCAATCACAAGTAATAAAATTGAAATGGTGATTAAATATCTTCCAACAAACAAAAGTGCAGGACCAGATGGCTTCACAGGTGAATTCTATCAAACATTTAGAGAAGTACTAACACCCATCATTCTCAAACTCTTCCAAAAAACTGCAGAGGAAGGAACACTCCCAAGCTCATTCTATGAGGCCACCATCACCCTAACACCAATACCAGACAAAGATACTACAAAAAAGAAAATTACGGACCAATAACACCGATGAATATGGATGCAAAAATCCTCAACAGAATACTAGCAAACAGAATCCAACAGCACATTAGAAGGATCATACACCATGATCAAGTGGGGTTCATCCCAGGGATGCAAGGATTCTTCAATATATGCAAATCAATCAATGTGATACACCATATTGACAAATTGAAGAATAAAAACCATATGACCATCTCAACAGATGCAGAAAAAGCTTTTGACAAAATTCAACACCCATTTATTATAAAAACTCTCCAGAAAGTGGGCACAGAGGGAACCTACCTCAACATAATAAAGGCCATATATGACAAACCCACAGCAAACATCATCCTCAATGGTGAAAAACTGAAAGCACTTGCTCTAAGATCAGGAACAAGACAAGGATGTCTACTCTCACCACTATTATTTAACATAGTTCTGGAAGTCCTAGCCACGGCAACCAGAGAAGAAAAAGAAATAAAAGGAATACAAATTGGAAAAGAAGAAGTAAAACTGTCACTGTTTGCAGATGACATGACACTATACATAGAGAATCCTAAAGATGCCACCAGAAAAGTACTAGAGCTAATCAATTAATTACGTAAAGTGGCAGGGTACAAAATTAATGCACAGAAATCTCTTGCATTCCTATACACTAATGATGAAAATTCTGAAAGAAATTAAGGAAACAGTCCCATTTACCATTGCAACAAAAAGAATAAAATACCTAGGAATAAACCTACCTTGGGAGACAAAAGACCTATATGCAGAAAACTATAAGACACTGATGAAAGCAATTAAACATGATACAAACAGATGGAGAGATATACCATGTTTTTGGATTGGAAGAATCAATATTGTGAAAATGACTATACTACCCAAAGCAATCTACAGACTCAATGCAATCCCTATCAAATTACTAATGGCATTTTTTACAGAACTAGAACAAAAAATCTTAAATTTGTATGGAGACACAAAAGACCCTGAATAGCCAAAGCAGTCTTGAGGGAAAAAAACAGAGCTGGAGGAATCAGACTCCCTGACTTCAGACTATAATACAAAGCTACAGTAATCAAGACAATATGGTACTGGCACAAAAGCAGAAATACAGATCAATGGAAAAGGATAGAAAGCCCAGAGATAAACCCATGCACCTATGGTCAACTAACCTATGACAAAGGAGGCAAGGATATACAATGGAGAAAGGACAGTCCCTTCAATAAGTGGTGCTGAGAAGACTGGATAGCTACATGTAAAAGAATGAAATTAGAACACTTCCTAACACCATACACAAAAATAAACTCAAAATGGGTTAGAGAGCTAAATGTAAGACCAGACACTAATAAAACTCTAGGGGTAAACATAGGAAGAACACTCTTTGACATAAATCACAGCAAGATCTTTTTTGATCCACCTCCTAGAGTAATGGAAATAAAAACAAAAATAAACAAATGGGACCTAATCAAAAACTTAAAAGCTTTTGCACGTCAAAGGAAACTAAACAAGATGGAAGAATGGAATAAAATATTTACAAATGAATGGAAGAAAATATTTACAGAATGGAAGAAAATATTTACAAATGAATGGAAGAAAATATTTACAGAATGGAAGAAGATATTTGCAAATGAATCAATGGACAAAGGATTAATCTCCAAAGTATATATTAATATATATTAATCTCCAAAATATATATGCAGTTCAATATTAAAGAAACAAACAACCCAATCAAAAAATGGGCAGAAGCCCTAAATAGACATTTCTCCAAAGAAGACATACTGATGGCCAAGAAGCACATGAAAAGCTGCTCAACGTCACTAATTATTAGAGAAATGCAAATCAAAAGTACAATGAGGGGTTTCCCTGGTGGCGCAGTGGTTGAGAGTCCGCCTGCCGATGCAGGGGACACGGGTTCGTGCCCCGGTCTGGGAAGATCCCACATGCCGCGGAGCGGCTAGGCCCGTGAGCCATGGCCGCTGACCCTGCGCGTCCAGAGCCTGTGCTCCGCAACGGGAGAGGCCACAACAGTGAGAGGCCCACGTACCGCAAAAAAAAAAAAAAAAGTACAATGAGGTATCATCTCACACCAGTCAGAATGGGCACCATCAGAAAATCTACAAACAACTAATGCTGGAGAGGGTGTGGAGAAAAGGGAACCCTCTTGCACTGTTGGTGGGAATGTAAATTGATACAGCCACTATGCAGAACAGTATGGAGGTTCCTTAAAAAACTAAAAATAGAATTACCATATGACCCAGCAATCCCACTACTGGGCATATACCCAGAGAAAACCATAATTCAAGAAGACACATGCACCCCAATGTTCACTGCAGCACTATTTACAATAGCCAGGTCATGGAAACAACCTAAATGCCCATTGACAGACAAATGGATAAAGAACATGTGGCACATAGATACAACAGAATATTACTCAGCCATAAAAAGGAACGAAATTGGGTCATTTGTAGAGACGTGGATGAATCTAGAGACTGTCATACAGAGTGAAGAAAGTCAGAAAGAGAAAAACAAATATCATATATTTACACATATATGTGGAACCTAAAAAAGTGGTACAGATGAACTGGTTTGCAGGGCAGAAATTGAGACACAGATGTAGAGAACAAACGTATGGACACCAAGGGGGGAAAGTGGAGGGGGGTGATGGTGTGATGAATAGGGAGATTGGGATTGACATGTATACACTAATATGTGTAAAATGGATAATTAATAAGAACCTGCTATATAAAAAAATAAATAAAATAAAATTCAAAAAAATTAAAATTAAAAATAATAAATAAAAAGATACATGCAAAAAAAAGAAAATATGGACATAAACAGATAATTTCAGAAGAATGGAAATTATTTCTTAAACTAATGTTAAAAAAACTAGTTTTTCAAATACAGAAATGCTCAAAATAAAAAATAAGGTATCAAAGAGGCCTCATCATAGACAGGACACAGGAGAGAAAAAGATCAGTAAACTTGAAGACAGACCAATTGGAATTAATCAAACTGAAACACAAAGAGATAAAAGAAAAAAACAGAAAAAAATTTTTAAAAATCCAAGATGTAAGGAACTATATAAAATGGTATCATATATAAATAGATGGAGTTCCAGGAGAAGAGGGAGAACAAGACAAAAAAATTTTTGAAGAAATAATGGATGAAAATTTTCCAAAACTTCAACATATCAATCCACAGATCCCCAAAGCTTTAGTAAACCTGAAGCAGGATCCATATAAAGATAACCACACCTCAGTTATGTCCTCATTCAGCTGCTGAAACCAAAAAACAAAAGATAAAGAGAACATCAGCCTGGGAAAAAGTTCACCCGTTACATACAGGAGGAAATGCAAAAAATAAGAGCTAACTTCTCACTGGAAACAAAAGAAGCCAGAAGACAATGGGCCAACATCCTCAAAGTTCTGATAGAAAAAAACTGTCAAACTAGAGTTCTATATCCAGTGAAAATATGAAGGCAAAATAAACATTGAAGGCAAAATAAAAATGAAGGCAAAATAAACACTGTCAAAACAAAAACTAAGAGGACTTGTCACCGGCAGACCTGCATACAAGAAACACTGAAAGAAGTACTTTAGGTCATAGGGAAATAATACAGATGAAAGAAATAAAGAGTACCAGAAATAGTAAACATGTGAGGATAAATACAAAATTCTATTTAAAATTATCTCTATTTCATATATGTACAAATGTATATGTGTCTTAGATTTTATATGTTTGTATAGGTTTTATTTTAAAGTATATTTTTTTATATATGTATATACATTTATGTTTCTTTTAAATACTACTGACTGCTTTTAAATAATAACATTACTGGACTTGTATCATACACAGATATAAAATATATGACAATAAGAGTTCAAAGGGTGGGAAAAGTGGAATTATAACATTATAGGTTTCTTTATTATTTCTGAAGTACAATATTACTATTTGGAGGTAGACTATTAAAGAGTAAAGATGCATATTCTAATCTTTTAAGCAACTACTAAAAATATACAAAGAAACATAGCCCACATTTTTTTAAAGGAAAAAAAATGGAATACTAAAAATAGGCAATTCACCTAAAAGAATACAAGAAGGAGGAAAAGAGAAAAAACATATTAGATAAATAGAAAACAAATACCAAGATGATAAACTTTAACCCACCAGTACTGGGACAAAGGCAAAATTTGAATGTGGATTATTGTATCCATGTTAAATTTCCTGAAATTGATGCTAATACTGTGTTTGTATAAGAGAACACCCTTTTTCTTAAGAATTACACGCTGAAAAATATGGATATAAAAGAGCATGACATCTGCAACTTACTCTTCAATGGGTCAGAGAGGGGAAGGAGAGAGGAGGAAGAGAGAGTTTTTTTAAATAAAAGATTTTCATTATTTTTTTATATATAGAAGAAAATTTTCTTTATATTTTTTATATAAAAAAATAAGCCAAACTAAACAACCTGTTGTTTGGGAATGCATACATTCAACAATCTTGAGGAAAATAGGGCAAGGCATTAATAATGACTAGCTCAGGTAGTGATGACCTCAGGGAGGGGCAGGAAGATGGGACAGGGCTGAAACCCAAAGGATATAAGTAGATTCAAAAGTCCTGGTAATTTTTTTTTTTTCAAAAGCCCTGGTATTGACATGGTTCTTGAGTGAGTGGTAGTTTCATGGGGGCTCTTTATACTCATGAAAAGTATTTTATTTCAAAATTGCATGTGTGTTGTTATATATAATCTTCTATATCAATCTAATATTATATTTTTTAAATGGGGGGGAATTGGAGAAATACTAGAAGATTATCCAGTTTATAAAAATTAGTTTAAATTAGGACCAACTTTTATATTTAGTGAAGAACTAAACAAAAGCATTAAGAAAGTCCCCAACTCTTACTTGAACCAACTGACATTTTATCAGATCCATATTTCTGGGTGTATCTAATTATAAGCATCTATTGACCACCACTGTTTTCCCTTTCCTAACAACCTGAGCTACAAAACAATGAACATACTTCCTTGAAACCCTTAATTTCTCTTGCTAAGACAGAATAACTCTGCCTTGAATAAATTATGTGTAGCATTGTACTGCAAAAGAAAAATCTCCAGGTTATGTAGATATAGCCCAATAAATAATTGATCATCATTACCCTGTTATAGGAACCTACAAGAGTCCTTTCTGCATAATTTGATGTCAGTTCCCAATAGCTGAGAGAAGACAGTGAAATACAAGTAGTCAATAGAATCCTTAAAAGTCCTACTATATAAATTCAAGTATCCAAAGACAAGAACCTATAAGATATAAAATTACTCTACATGTTGGTGGTTGTTGGGTAACCTTCATATATACCACAGAGTGCTTTATCTGTTTAAAGTGTTTAGTTACAAAATAAAGGAAGGGCTTCCCTAGTGGCGCAGTGGTTGAGAGTCCGCTTGCTGATGCAAGGGATACGGGTTCGTGCCCCGGTCCGGGAAGATCCCACATGCCGCGGAGCGGCTGGGCCCATGACCCGTGGCCGCTGAGCCTGCGTGTCCGGAGCCTGTGCTTCGCAACGGGAGAGGCCACAACAGTGAGAGGCCCGCGTACCGCAAAAGAAAAAAAAAAAAGAAGTGGGCTATATGTGTGTGTAAGTCAGAGAGAAAGAAATTGATAATGTTCACTGATCTTTTCAAATGGCAATTCTGGGGTGTGTGAGAATGAGGACATTGTAGGGAGTCTTTGATGAGCCAGCCCCTCAGTAAGTGCAAGGAGCAGTGATATGTCTCCACAGCACTGCAACCAACTTCCACCCTTCCCTCTTAAACACAGCCATGTAATGCTGTCACTTTGGAACAGCTACATATGTTGAATAGAAGACTTCTAAAGATAAATAGCCCCGCCCTACTTGACAAAGACTGGAGGGTTGCTTCAGGTTTCTTCTAGTTGCTTTATTACTGTCTTCTCGATTCTGAGACAGCAGCTCCAAGGATGGAAAGGAGATGTAGTTCCTGCTTCTTGTAGGCTTGCTCACTGCCCTCGCTCAGGGTCTGGATAAAAGGCGCAAGAGCAAAGCTGCCCCTCAGACTCACGCCAAGGTCTCTGTTCAACTGCAGACTACACAGTTCCACATTTTTTCCGCCCTAATATGCTATCACTGTCGTGCCTGCTTCTTAATCCACATACTCCGTCCTTCACAGGTTCTCAGAAAGGGGTGACCAGCGTCCTTGGGAGGCTATTTCTAAGTTCTGCTCTAATAACATGTACCATTTAATGAGTACTATGTATCAGACACTGGACTAAATACACGTCATTTAATCTTCACAACGTTTAAAGGTAGATATTATTAATCCCATTTAACAGACTGGGAAACCAAGGCTTAGAAAAGTCAACTAATTTGTCTAAGGTCATACTTCTGGGAAGAATTTTGGGATCTGTCCTTCCGAAAGGCATACATGCCTGTAACCACTATCCTATATTTGGGGGAGGAGCAGCAGAGAGCATCAGAAAGGTCACAGGCTTTCCAGCCAGAAGCCTGGCCACTAATTAGTGTGTGATCTTAGGTGATTATTTAACCTCTCCAAGCCTCTATCACTTCATCTTCAAGGTGAGAAAAATCATTCTACCCTGCCTTTCTTCCACGGTTGAAGAGAGTATCAACACCTGTTGCTGCATTCCAAGAAGTCCACTTCTCTTGAACAAAGTTCCCTGTCCATCTCTTCAAGGTCAGGAAGAAGAGGTAGGGTGGAGAAGAGTTGCAGGAAACGGAGGTCTAAAACTAAGTTTAGAAGTTATATGTCTTATTTTCAAATTTCATATTTGCCTTTGTGTTACAGTATGGAAAAACATGGACCCTCGTGTTTAAAAACAAATTCTGCTAATATTAAAGTTATCTAGACATGAAATTAATCAAAATAGGCAACCACATAGTATATGCTCAATAAATAACTGAAGGAATGGCAGAAGGAAGGCAGACAGAGAGCAGACAAAACGCATTCTCTCTTGATCTCTCCTAGCCTGTTGGCATTTCATTTCCCGTGCATGTGACTAATTGGGGCTCTGAGTCTCTGTCAAATTAATTTGGTCAAAGTTATTTAATTTCACCCTGGCATTAGCAATGGTAAAGAACTTAAAAGCAATACAGTGACAAATATTCTTGCTAAAGCGTAACATTCTATGATTTGAGCAGCCCTATGATTTTTTGTAACTGAGGCATCATGTTACGATGAGCCTATTTTCTTGAAACTTCAAATTGGCTAACTGAAGCAACACTCATGGACACCAAAGACACACATACATGTAGAGCCGATCTAAAACTGAAGCTGCTGACAGTAGCTAATAAAATCCCAGTGCACATATTTATTCCTACAGCCATCCTTTAACACAACGCTGACACAGAAAGATCCCTAACAACCTGCTAGTGAGGACTTTGGGGAACTCTTGGAAGAAACACACAGAGATGAGGTGAAAATGAACTTATGATGGTTCGGTTAAAAGCAGTGTTTGAAAGAAGAAAGTAAAAGTAGAGTAAAAGTAATAACTGCAGGGGACCCCTAACCATACAGTGGGGATTTGGGTGTTTAGAGAAAATGAAATAGTCACGATCCTAAATGAAACACACTTGTGGCTGAAGCTCTGCCACACAATCACAAAATGAATCCATTTTCTCCACTCTTAACACAGCTAAAAAAGCGCAGAGATGCCAGTATAGATCCATTCAAAACTCTGGTAACATGAGGAACATAGTGAATATGCTCTACCTAGGGGAACACCTGTAATGAAGCCACCATTGGAAGGATGGCATTTCTGTTCTACCGTATGACATCACCATGTCAGTGCCGGGATTTATTATGACTCAGACTGCAAAATCACCCAGAACCTCTGGCCCCTTCCCCCAGTTCCCCAGGTCTGTAAGGACAAGAGGGTGGCTCTGGATGGGGGCAGGGGAGCAGCAGCAGGAACAACAGGGCATTTCTCCCATCATTCTGAAAGCCTCTGCATACCCCTACCCTCCCGTTACCAGGTCCCCAGACAGACTCCACCAACTAGTCTCAAATGTGCACCAACGTTAACCTTCTAGAAGAGACCTGGAAATTTTACATAGTCAGAAATGGAGTTGTTGTCTGTAAGAAAGGCTGGGGGAGTTAAGGAGCATATAGCTGAGCTCTCTCTCCTCACCTGTTCTCACTCAATCCCATGAAAATTGTTCATCACAGCACAATGTTCAGACACAAAATGTTTCCCCTCAGAGTCAGAGGGCTTTAAGTGAAAAGTATTACACTGTCAAGAGATCATCCATTTCTGACTGAGACAGCATTTGGAATATCAAACACCAGGCACAAAATCAGAACCTATTAATACTTACCACAGACAAAAGTAAACATACACAAAAGCTTTTAATTAACCCTATCCAACAGAAGCAGAAAGAGTATCATGCCCCATAATAGCTAGGAAAAGCAAAGAACTCCCAATAAATATATTGCTTTTTTTTCAATGGGAGGGGGTAGTAGCTATAAGTTTCATTGAGCATAAGATACCAAGAATTACACAAGAAGCTGCAATGCAAATGTTGGACCCAATAAGAGCAATTGAAGTGGATTCTGAAATGTGGTTAAACTACTTTATCTAATACTATTAACAAACAAGAAGATCTTTAGTTAGTTGGCAGGAAGATAGTTGCTATCAGCCAATTTGATTTTCCTGAATGGAGAAGACGTGCATGCACTTTTTTCCCCCATAAAAGCCCTAAAGTCCCAAAGTTTTGTTTCTGGAATCATAAGTTACTATGCAGTGTCATACTCTTCCTGACAGGCCTACAGTCTCCTTTTACCTGTTCCCCAATATTGGGAGGGGAGGGGAAAGTGTTTGCTTGGAGCATTTTTTTTACTGAAACCTGTTTTTAAAGTGAATCGTTTAGAAACCTGATAGTAAATCAGAAATTGATCAAGAGTGAACATCTAAGGAGAACGAAAAATGAAATTATCCTTCCAAGCCACATGGAGTGGCCAACACTCTGAGACCTAAAATAACCAAGATTTCTCGTTAGTCAGGGAAGGTATGTAGAAGATTTAGTCAACTGAGCTTCACAAGATGCCCTACAGCTCGTGAGCACGAAAGGAAGTCGATTCTGTTTATCCCTGACTTAAGGATCTGCCTCATCCCCGCTTCCCACAGAAGGCTACATCTGGGCTGGTTTGCTAGTCTCCAAACTCAGTAGGGCCCGCGCCAAGAATCAGTCACCTGCGAGGTGCCACTCAACCCTTGGGTGCAACAAGGCCGGCACACCTTCCAAGTGTCCTCTCTCCCTTCTCCTCCACTCCCAGAGCCCGACCCAGAACTGCATTATCTCCGGGGACCGAAAAGCAAACAGACCTTTTAAAGAAAAAGAGGGAGTGCGGGGTCTGTATTATCTAACAATATACAATAGATAAGCCTTCTAGAAAACGAAAGTAGCGAGGGGAGAGGGACAGGGATCGGGGAGGCGAGGGGTGCCAGGCGTCGGGGAGCTTTCGCCACCACTTACTCGAAGGCGAAGAAGAGTCCGCTAGTGACCAGGATGAGGATGAGAGTCAGGTAGAAGACGCCCGTCTGCCGGGCCATCATGATCCTCCCGTTGCAGAAGAACTTGTTTCTTCCCGGGAAAACCTCCCATTTCCTCCGGGCCGCGATTTTCTTCTTCTTGTGGGGCGACTCCATGGGGGAGGAGCTGTGGGTGCTGATCTGACTGTACTCGCAGTCTTTCATGGGCCCGCCGCCGCCGGGAGGCATCCACGAGGGCAGCCGGCTGGGGGCGCACACCCCCAGCAGCCCCCCGGCCGCGCGGCCCCCGCCGAGCCACGACCGCCGCCGGCCGCCCGGCCGCCCCCAGAGCCTCGGCGCCGCGGCCCCTACGCGGGCTCCCGGCTCGGCGACAACTTTGCCGAGGACACCCAGGTTAACCCTTTGGGGAGCCCAGCTGTCATAGCCGGATCCCCTGCCTAGAGGGACGGTGCTCGCCCGCAGCCCGCGGCGGCGGTCCTCAGTCGCTTCCAGCCCGCGTGCTGGGGCTCCGGGACCCCGCGGGGCGCGGGGGGCTGCCCAGTCGCCCCAGTGCTTGCCGTGCGCCCTCTCCCTCGCACAGCCGCTCGCTCGGCCCCGCAGCCCCCGGCCCTCCGGCCGCGCCTCGGCTCTGGCCCGCCGACCCCCGAGCGCTGCGCCCAGAGGCGACACGAGGCGGCGGCCCCGGCGCCGGCTTCCTCAGGAGCCACTTCTGCGCCTCGGTCAGGTTTATTCTAATCCTTCCTCCCGGCGGCGGATCCTCCCCAGGAGAGAGCGATGGAAACTGGGAGGCAGCTTGCGGCCCCAGCAACCCCTCCCAGGGGTGGGGAAACCAAGCACGTTATTCTGTCAGGAGCGGGCTCGGCGACAGCCCGGGCGCTGCTCGCGCGGCGACCCCGCGCCGGCGCGCCTGGCAGGCGAGCCGAGTCCGCGGCCCCCGCGCTGAGCTGCCGGGGCCGCCTGGGCTGAGGGTCGCGGCGGCGGCTCGCGGGCTGCGCGGCCAGAGGCTCCCTGGTTCCCTCCGGCCCCATAGGAGCCAGGCCCGGCGCAAGGAGGGCCGCCGGGAGCGGCGGAGCGCGTCTCTGGGCCGCGGGGCGAACGCCACAGACACTTGTTTGCGAGGATGAGCCCCGGCGCGCGCGCCTCGCTCCGAGCTGGTCCGCCTCCTCCCGGCCCGGTGGGCGGCGGCCGGCGCCTCGCCCGCCGGGCTCCTCCTCCGGCTCCTCCTCTCGGGCGAAGCCCGCACGGGCTCGGAAGGGTCCCCCGCCCCCGTGCCCACCAGCAGGGCAGGCGAGGCCCCGGGGCGGGCGCTGGACTCCCTCCGGCATCGCCCAAGGGCCTCTCCGGCCGGGCACCCGATGCCCCGCCGCGCGCATTCCCACAGACTTCTGTCCGCTTCCCGGCGTCTCCCGGTTTATTCCCGGCGGCCGCTGCCGCCTCGGGACACACACTTACGCAGCAACACGCAAACCCATTCTGGCTACTCCTGGGGACCCGAGGAACCGGCGCGGAGTGGTGACCCTCCCCTGCCCGCCCCGACTCTTCCTCTCCCTCCCCCAGCGGGGCGCGTGCTCGAGTGGCGGGGGCTCTGCTGCTGCCCGGGAGTGGGTTGGGGGTGCCCCGGCGACAGGATGGGGAGGCGCTGCACGAGGCGGGCCGGACTCCGGGATGGGGGCTGCGGGCGGGAGTCTCCGTGCCCGGCCAGCTTCCAGGCTTCCCGCGGGGAGGAGGAGACAGCGAAGCGCCCTGGGTCCCTCCCGGAGGACCAAGCCCCGTGGCAGCCAGGCTCTGCGTGCGTTGCTGCTTCCCCTGCCCTTTCTCACTTCTCCGACACGGGCGCTCACAATTTGCTCGCTTTATTTCTCTCCTTTCCCCCCGCGAGCTCCCACGGCGGCAGAGGGGCCACCCGCTGTGCTCTCCCGCCCCGCCCGACTGTCCCCACGGATCTGCCCGTGCGCTCGACCCTGGCTTTGCAGCGGGGGTCTGAACCCTCCCGCCGTGGGCACAGCCGGTGGGCCGCGAGAGCGAAGACGGGGCGGGGACGATCGGTTTTCCGCGCCCCAATTTCCTTTCACGGCCTATTGGGACGTGTAGTTCTTCCTCTCGCCGTCCGGCTCCGAGAGGAAACGCAACTAGGGGACCAAAAAACTACAAATCCCTGCATCCTCCGCGACGAGGGCGGGAGAGGCGTGGTACTGAGCGTTCTGGTGCTGTTTGGTTGGAGATGGAAACCAACAAAGGGAAGGGCTGGGGTTCTACTGCGTGTTTTCGGTGCTGGGCGCTTCACACGTTACGCACGTTCTTTATCTAATCTTCACGACAACCCTGCGAGGCACTATTGTATCCAGCCGACTACTTGCCAGAGATCACAAACCGCCCGGGTGGTCGAGATGGGATTGAACCCAGAGCCCTGAGAATTTCACTCATTAAGCGCTGCCTAGGTGAGCGGTGTCAAAGGGAGATGAGATTGGTTTATCCAAGAGAGGAAAAGAACTAGGGGCAGTTGGGAAGAGCTTCCTGTAGTAAGGAAAAAGTGGTGGGAATGGCAATTCGAGTAGGACATGAAATTATAAGGAGTTATGAATAAAAATGGTATTTACCAGGATCCATCATAAAGCAGGTTAGGGGAATGGGTAGGACCTTAGTTAGAAATGGGTCCGAATGGTTTTAGATATTGTATGACCAATGAGCACATTGTAGGGACAATTCAGTACTCTGCGGCTGTACTGATTTTTAAAAAAACAACTGGCAAACCTCAGACAATTCAAATGAAAACTCTCCCATGCTCTCCTATCCTTTAGCTCATGGGATCAACAGGATGTTATTTGATTTATTTCAAGCACCTTTTCTCCAGGTGTCCAGTTAATATACTAAATACATTGACTTGGTTGCTTGAAAAAAAGACTCCTATTCTTGTTCTCAATTAAGCCCTTAATTTTTCTGGCATCGTGGTTATGCTTTTTAATAGTCCTTCTCTGTTAGAGAAACATACAAAAATATCTGCATGTGCTTTAAAATATTCCAGCCCATCCACCCCCAAAAAACACGAGGATATAGATATTGGCAAACTTGAAAATTGTTCATGTTGGGTGATAGATATATCTTTATTAGTTATCTGTGGCAGCAAATTATCACAAACCTAGAAGCTTAAAACAACACAGATTTATTATCTCAGTTTCTGTGGGTCAGGTGTCCAGGCACTTGGGTCATCTGCTTAGGGTCTCACACCTGCCATCAAGGTGTTGGCTAGGCTGCATTCTCATCTGGAGGCTCAATTGGAAAAGAAACAGCTTCCATGTTCACTTGGGTCACTGGCAGAATTCATTTCCTTGCAGCTGTAGGACTGAAGACCTTGGCTTTTGCTGGCTGTCCACTGGAGACTGTCCTCAATTCCTAGGTGGCACCTGGCATTCATGGGCCAGCACGGCCACTTACTTCATCAAGTCAGCAAGGAGAGTCTCCAGAGCAAACCTGCTAGCAAGATGGAATCTCATATAACACAAGGTAATCACACAGGGGTGACATCAAATGTGCCGTACTCTGTCCGTTAGAAAGCAAGTCACAGGGGAAGGGATATTACAAGGGTTTGAATACTAGGATGAGCGGCTACCCTAGGGTTTGTCCACCACCGTGCACAAGAGGGTCCATGCTTATGTTTGAAATTTTCCATAATAAAAAGAAATGAATTACATCTTTAAAAATTATCTCTAAATTTCCCACTGCCAGCAAGTTTCTAGATAAGCTGATATGATTGTTTGCAGTTGTCTTCCTAAGAATTCCTTGTTTCTTCCTACTCCATGTTTACTCAGACCTATGGCAATTAGCTTAGGACATATACTTAAATTCACTAGAACCTGGCATGACAGCCATGGATTTTAACTCACCACCTAAAAACTACTCTGTGAGGTGTGGTAGAGTTTATTCAGTCATTTCTCAATTATTTAGGGGTGTAGTTTGTGCGAAGTATTTTTTGTTGCAGCAGGGATATAAAAGGATCCAAGATAGAAGTTTATATTTGGGGGCTAGAGGGAGAGGTGGAGAGAAAAAACAATAAATGCAAATAAAATGCACACCAAAAAAGGGAAATAAATGACTAAATGATAAGACAATTTCAGAGAGACGTGACATGAACAAAAGAACAGAGCAGGGTTGTTGGATAGAGAGACTGGGGTGGGGTGAGAGACCTCCGTGGAGGAGACGCTTGAGCAGAGAACCAAATGGTAAGAAACAGCAAGTACAAAGACCTCAAGGCAGATCAAGCTTGGAAAGTTCTAGGGGTGCAAAGTAAACACAGTCTGGCTGGAATGGAGTGAGGGACAGGATGAAAGCTAGAGGAAAGGCTGGGTGAGGCATCTGGAATCTATTCTCCGTGCACTGGGAAGTCACTTAATCTGTGACCACCATTATAGTAAGTGAGGAAGGGTCAGGAGGAGAGTAACATACAGTACTTGCCCTCAGGAATATATAGCTTCCAAACTTTAATGCTAGAAGGACCTCGGTGCATCTAGAATTATAGACCAAAACATTTCTTTTTTATATGGGAAAATTTGAGGCCCAGAAAAGGAGTTACCTGCAAAAAATTTCTTGAGAATGCCTCACAATAACAAATAATTCATAAATGAACCTCGAATTGAAAGAGTGCATCCTCTGATTTAAAGCTTTAGAAACCTGATAACTAATGATTATTTAGTGCCCGTCATGTACAAGGCATTGTGGTAAAGAAGTTGAATATGGCAGAGAAGCTACAGCCTAGTTGGGAAAGCAAGATGGAGACACATAAGAAAGTAAGTAATGGAAGAAAATTATGTAATAAAAATCACTATCATTTCTGGAATAGCTTCTTGTATTAGACAATATCCTGATTCTTTACACATTTAGCTTATTAAATCAAAAGGACAACCTGACAAGGTAAGGAATGTTACCTTTCTTTCACAGAGGAGAAAACTGAAGATCAGAGAGGTTAGGTGATTTGCCCAAGGTTCATAGCTGGTAAGTAACGGAGTCAGGATTGATGGCCAGGTGTGCATGTCTGATTCCACTACACAGTGGAGGAGTATACTGTGTCTGACTCACTGCCAACTGAGTAGGGAAGAGTATCTTGATTTCAGCGGAAAGGGAGATCTATGAGGCCTAGACTGTAGCAAAGTGAGATCCAGGACTCTGACAATATGATAGGCAGGACAAGAGGGGTTAGGATCTCAAGGAGATGGGAAGGGTGGGAAAACACATGATGTTTCCAGTTAGAGTGGAATTGACAAGGATTCAAGAGCAAATACTTTACTTGGGAGAGGATTCCTTAAAACGCTGCTGAGACAGGAAGTGAGCTAGGGAGGGGTGAGCCTATAAAGCTTGCGTGGAGAAGCTGCCACTGTGGGTGGCTGGAGCTCAGACCCTCCAGGCAACTGTGGGAGGTGGTACAGACCCTGCCTCACAGTTTCCCCACCTGAAGGGCGAGTTTGCTGAACTTTGTCCACCAACCCATCTGTTATTAGCTGGGAGCCCCTTATGGGAGCACTAACTCTTCATCTTCTTTACATTGGGCCACGCTCCTAAAGCTACCACAGCCGTGAACCCTAAGAGCACCGAGCTGGCCCTCCCTTGAGTGTTGGTGGTATCTTTGATTCCAGCGCATCGTTCCTTGTTCTCATCTGCCTCAGTGGGTTTACCGACAACAGGGGTTACATTATTAACAAAATTAGAGCTTTGTTCCTTTCATCTGAGCATTCCACAAACCCACCTCGGTCATTCTCAGAATACCTCCAGGCAGCCAGGAGAAAGTACGGTCTTATCCACGGTGAAGGGGGAAGACATTCAGATCCCAAGACAGATGATTTGTATACCTTTCGAGGCCAAGATGAGTGTGCACCTGTGTGGTCAAAGTACGTAAGTCAAAGGGACCCAGTGCTAGAAGGAGAACTTTGAAAATGCCAGAAGGGGATTTCTTTTGAGAGTTCAGGGCTGGTAATTCAGGAATTAGCTCAGGAAATAATTGCCGAAGCTCCCACAGCAGACAAAATTCCTCGGAAAATCAGGCACCCTAATTCCTTCCAACCCAGAGAGTTTGCTCCAAGTTTTACATGTGCTCAGCACATCTGGGAACATCTTGTGTCAAAACACATAAGATGTTTAAAGTAATAAACTCAGCACTGCAAGGAAAAAATTGGATGAGGCAGAAAAAATTTAATCCAAAATGTACTTATAATTTCCTCAGTGACTTTTTCTTGGCTCTTTTAACACCAAAAAGTTACTTTTTAGGATTTTAATAAAAATAATTCATGTGCATTGAAACCATTGTATTACAAAAAATTTTCTTACACATAAATACGAAAAATGTAAAAGTTGTTCAAATTCCCATTACCTTAAGATGACAGTCATTAACATTTTGTTGACCATCTGTTATGCAATTCATTTTATCCACACACATATCATGTTTTTTATATATAAATTTATTTTATTTATTTATTTTTGGCTGCATTGGGTCTTCGTTGCTGTGCACAGGCTTTCTCTGGTTGCGGTGAGCGGGGACTACTCTTCGTTGCAGCACGTGGGCTTCTCATTGCGGTGGCTTCTCTTGTTGCGGAGCACGGGCTCTAGGCGCGCAGGCTCAGTAGTTACGGCTTGCGGGCTCTAGAGCACAGGCTCAGTAGTTGTGGTACACGAGCTTAGTTGCTCCGCGGCATATGGGATCTTCCTGGACCAGGGCTCGAACCCGTGTCCCCTGCCTTGGCAGGCAGATTCTTTTTTTTTTAAATAGATTTATTTTATTTATTTATTTTTTGGCTGCGTTGGGTCTTCATTGCTGTGTGCGGGCGAGCGGGGGCTACTCTTCGTTGCGGTGCACGGGCTTCTCATTGCGGTGGCTCCTCTTGTTGTGGAGCACGGGCTCTAGGCCCGCAGGCTTCAGTAGTTGTGGCACGCGGGCTCAGTAGTCGTGGCTCACGGGCTCTAGAGCGCAGTCTCAGTAGTTGTGGCACACGGGCTTAGTTGCTCTGCGGCACGTGGGATCTTCCCGGACCAGGGCTCAGACCCGCGTCCCCTGCATTGACAGGCGGATTCTTAACCACTGCGCCACCAGGGAAGCCCCCACACACGTATCATTTAATAAAATTGGAATCGTGTCATGCGTCCTGTTCATCCTGTATGGTTTTTTAAAGTGTCATCCCTAACCCCTACTATTTCCCAAGTAACCAATGTAAACAATTTAGTATATATCCTTCTCCAGGCTCATAAACTTATAGGCAAACTGTATATACACATATATGCAGTCCATAATCCAATTTCATCAAGTGTCTGAATAATGTACTTTATAATTAATCTTTCCTAGTTCACGATCCAGCCCAGGTTTCATACCTAGCACTTACTCTTTCAATAGGGAACAGTTCTACCTCCTTTCTTTTAGTTTCTTGATCTTGACATTTTAGAAGAGTTTAGGCCACTTATTTTGTACAATGTCACTCCATTTGGGTTCGACTGGCATTTCTTCACAGTGTAATCCACAATGGGGCTCTCATCAGGTTTCAGCCACAGGCATGAAGGCAACGTTGCTGAAACTACAAGATACCTGCGTGGGTCACACCTGCTGCTGCCTCTGGGCCTGCAGTTCCTCACAGGATTTCGAAGAAGCATGTCCATACTGCTTCCAGCTGCAGGTGCTGGATAAAGCTGGAATGTATCTCCAGCCCAAGGCTAAACTGACACCCCAAAGTACAGACACTTATTAATTGAGAAGCAAAATAAACATGCACTCAGGTTTAAAGAAGCAAAATTTATGAAGAAGTAGAAAGGCTCCAAAACTGTTTTGTTGATTACTTGTAAAATATGCATCAGAACACTAACTGGTAAAATAACGGGAAAAGGAGAAGCATCCTATGGACGATGAGGAACAATTCTACCACTCCTCAGATTTAACCCTTGCAGGAAGACACAGAGACTAAAGTTCTGAGTTCTGCAAGTCTGGTTCCAATGGCGAGAGCCCAGCCTGGTTTTCAAAACACCTACATCTGGACAGTCAATACCCATTTGCTCCTCAAAGGACATGAGCAAAACAAAGAAACACTTCTCTTAACTAAAAATGCAGCTTAGTCAGAAAGAATTCCAAAATAATCCAAAGTGGATTTCAGAAATTTCTTGTCTCCTCTGTAAAGAATGGATTTTGAGAAATGTGTAATGCTATTTCGGAACTAAAGCTAGTCAGTAAAAAACTTGTTTGACTTTTATTTATTTTCTGAATACGTGGAAACCAAATCCAAGAACAAACTTTCCTTGACATCCTTGGCATTTGTGGGAAATAAAAACCTCACTGGAATGAATAACTGAAACCTACCCACCTCAAGTGTTGGTTGTGAGATCAAAAAAATATGTGAAAGTGCTTGTCAGTAGTAAACTCATAAGCAGGTATTACTGGTATTCTTATTATTTTCCCTTTTCTCATCAGTTTTCACCATTTATATCATTCTCTTTCAAAAGGAGATTGAGACCTTTATAAGCATGTCTACTTAGAAGGACTTCTTCGGGGGGTCAATAGCCTGACTGCTAATTCAGAAAACTGGTGTGTCCTTTTTCTCCTACAAACATCTGCATAACTGTACATTAGTGAAACCTGAAGATTATCCCTATTTGGGGTGTAAAAATATCCGGGATATTCTTAATTATAGATGATCTAATAAGATAAAGATACAAATATATTTTACAGAAATTTTCATTTTTGTAACTTTCTGTTGTTCCTGTAGTAATATTTCACCTTAAGAGACAGTTAAATTTGTTCTAGTACAGACTTATTTCTGGGTTTAAAATTATTTCAAAATGTCAACTTTTACTTTAGCTATCTTACATCTTTTCTGGAACAACATAGGTACAATTTGGTTTTTGTTAATAAGCTAAGATTGTTTTCCACCTTTCTATTTAGCCCATTTAGATATGTTGAAGAAAAATCAGGTTATGCATTTTTGGTGGGAAGTGATGTGTCTTTCTCAGCGTCAGGTCCAAAGGTCCATGGTGCTGGTTTGTCCCAATATTCATGATATTCATTTTGATTCCTAGGGTAAGGAGGTTCCACTAGGTTTTTCCAATATAAAGTTGTTATTTTCCTTTGTAGTTAATAAATACAAAGACTGCAAATGTCTTGTTCTTCATCAAACTCTCCCCTACTAATTTTAGTATCTATTGATTTCTTGATTCTATTTCCTTCCCTTTCCTCCCTTCCTTCCTTCTTTCTTTCCTTTATCTTTCTCTCTCCCCCCTACCCACTTTTGTTGGCATAAGAAAGACCTTTCTTTTCTTCCCCATTTATTTATTGATTCATTGGTTTATTTATTATCAGTATGGATGGCCTCATAGATACTTTTATTATTCAATGGGATATAATCTATTGTTTTTTGTTTTTAATTAATTTATTTATTTTTGGCTGTGTTGGGTCTTCGTTTCTGTGCGAGGGCTTTCTCTAGTTGCGGCGAGCGAGGGCCATTCTTCATCGCGGTGCATGGGCCTCTCACTATTGCGGCCTCTCTTGTTGCGGAGCACAGGCTCCAGACGCGCAGGCTCAGTAGCCGTGGCTCACAGGCCCAGTTGCTCCGCGGCATGTGGGATCTTCCCAGACCGGGGCTCGAACCCATGTCCCCTGCATTGGCAGGCAGATTCTCAACCACTGCACCACCAGGGAAGCCCTAATCTATTGTTTAGTTATAAATAACTACAACTAGGGCTTCCCTGGTGGCGCAGTGGTTGAGAGTCCGCCTGCCGATGCAGGGGACACGGGTTCGTGCCCCGGTCCGGGAAGATCCCACATGTCGCGGAGCGGCTGGGCCCGTGAGCCATGGCCGCTGAGCCTGCGCGTCCGGAGCCTGTGCTCCGCAACGGGAGAGGCCACAACAGTGAGAGGCCCACGTACCGCAAAAAATAAAATAAAATAAAATAAAAATAAAAATAAATAACTACAACTATAATCTGTCAGTAGTTATTTTGACATTCAAACTGTTCCAGGTTTGGCTAGCATGAGCCCCTTCATGCTAACTCCTGTGAAATTTGACATGACCCAATCACTCCTTGAGCACTTGCTTCCCTAACTGCCTCAATCAGATGTTCCAGGGTCCCCCTGTACTTTTCCTGTCCCAGCCCTGCAATCTGTCATTTCTCCAGGGGGTCCTAGTTCCTTTTAGTGGAAAACACATATGTGTTTATATATCTCTGTCTATTTATATATCTATTAAAACATAGGCACAGATATTTATTTTTCTCAATGCTAAAAACCATGTTTTCAAACTGATAACATGCACTTCCAATCAAAAACTACAAGCTGTAATGCATGCTTCTCACTTTCCATATCTGTAGCTCATTCCTTCCATTATTCTCAATGTATTTGTTCATTTCTTCAAGTCTAGAGTACAAAAAAGTTTTGGAATTGCTAACCCGTGCCACCATGAAAAGCAAACCAGCAAACTAGAGTTAATTAATTATTTACAGTTCTTTTGTTTTGTTTTAGAAAAAACAAAAAGTGTACATCCTTGCATGTTCCCAATGTTGGGGGTAAAGCAACAACTATGTCGTCATTAAATATGATGTTACCTTTGGGATTTTTATAGATGCCTTTATCAGGTTGAGGAGGTTTCCCTCTACTACTGGTTTGCTGAGAGTTCTTATATATATGGATGCTGAATTTTGTAAGATATGCTTTCTGCACCAATTGAGATGATTCATTTTCTCCTTTATTCTGTTAATATGACGTATTACATTGATTGATAATTGAATGCTAAAATTTACATTTCTAAAGTAATCCTCATTTGGTCAAAATGCATTGTCCTTTTCATATATTATTGGATTTGGATTACTAATATTTTGTGAAAAAACTTACATCTATGTTAATGAGAGTTATTGGCTACTGATTTTTTTTTTTTTTTTGCGGGGCTCAGGGGAGGTCATGTCTTTGTCAAGTTTGATTTCAGGATTCTCCTGACCTCATAAAAACAAGATGGGAATTGTTTCTTCATCTATTTTTTTGAGAAGGTTTGGTAGGGTTGGTATTGTTTACTTATTAAATGTTTGATAGAATTCACCAGCTAATTATTTGGTTCTGGAGTTCTATTTGAGGAAAAGATTATGATATCAAACTCAATGTCTTCAAAAGATATAGAACTACTCTTATTTTTTAGTTCATCTTGTGTCAGTTTGGGTAAGTTATACTGTTAAAGAAATTTTTCTATTTCATTTAAGTTGTTGGATATATTGGCATAAATTTGTTCATAATATTCTGTCATTATTTATTTAATGTCCATAAGATCATTTATTGTAGATACTGGCAATTTTCTTAATCAGTCTTGCTAAGGGTTTATCAATTTTATTATTTTTTTTCAGAAAACCAAATTTTTGCCTTGTTAATTTAAGCTATTGTTTATTTTCTATTTCATTTATGTCTGTTCTTACCTTTATAATTACCTTCCGTCTATTTACTTTGGGTTTAATTTGCTCATTTTCTTCTAGATTCTTAAGGTAGAACCTTAGATTGATTGTAAACCTTTTTTCTTTTCTAATATAAATATTTAAAACTATAAATTTCCCTCCAAGAATCTCCTTAGCTACATCCCACAAAATTTGATATGTTGTATCTTTATTATCATAATTCAAAGTATCTTCTAATTGTCCTTGTGATTTCTTCTTTTATCCATGGTTTATTTAGAACTGAGTTGTTAAATTTCTAAGTATCTTAGAGTTAATGACTTCTAATTTAATAATTTTGAGATCAGAGAATAGGCTCTAAGATTTCAATCCTTTTAAATTTATTGAAACTCGTTTTATTTTCAAGCATATGGTCAGCCTGTTACAATTCCAGGTGCACTTGGAAAGAATGTGTTTCTGCCATTCTTATGTGTGGTGTTCTTTAAATGTCAACTGGTTCAAGATGGTTGATAATTTTGCCAGGTCTTTTATACCCTTACTGTTTTCTCTGGTTGTCCTAACAGTTACTGAGAGGTAGGTGTTAAAATCTCCAGCAATGTTTTGTCTACTTTCCCTTTAGTTCTGTCAGTTTTTGCTTCATGTTTTTGAAGCCTTGTAATTAGGAGCATATACATTTATAATTGTTTAACTGTTATATATTCCCAATGAATTGGCCATTTTGTTGTTATAAGTGTTCTTCTTTTCTCTGGTTATATTCCTTGTCTTGAAGTAATTTTTTATAGTATTAATTTGCCAGCTCAGTTCTCTTATGTGTACTGTTTGCACGGTACATATTTTTCCATTATTTGACTTTCAACTCCTCTGAAACTTTGCATAAAGGTAATTATTTTAAACAGCATGTACTTAGGTCTTGCTTTTTAACCTCGTCTGACAGTCTCTGTTTTTAATGGGAGTGTTTAGTACATTTATATTTAATGTAATTACTGATATGGTTGGATTTAGGTCTACCATTTTTATTTTTTTTCTATTTGTCTGATCTGATATTTTGATTCTTTGTTACTACTTTTGGTTTTATCAAAAAAAATTCAATATTCCATTTTAACTCATCGATGGGCTTTTAACCTATTCCTCTTTGCCGTATTTTTTAGTAGTTTCTCTAGGGATTAAAATATGCATACTTGTCACAGTCTTTATGTAAATGATCATGATGAAAAACCACGATTGAAACAATACCACTGTTGGTGAGGAAGTGAAACAATGGAATTCTCATATACTGCCTCCATCTAGGCCTTTAGTACTATTAGGAGGAAGACAGGTACAAGAGCATTCACTGAAGCATTGTTGTTGTGGTTTATTTTTATTTTCTTATAAAGCTTACCTTTTAAAATATTTTTATTTATTTATTTTTGGCTGCATTGGGTCTTCGTTGCTGCATGCAGGCTTTCTCCAGTTGCAGCGAGCAGGGGCTATTCTTCGTTGCGGTGCACGGGCTTCTCATTGCGGTGGCTTCTCTTGTTGCAGAGCACAGGCTCTAGGCACTCGGGCTTCAGTAGTTGTGGTTCGCGGGCTCTGGAGCGCAGGCTCAGTAGTTGTGGCGCATGGGCTTAGTTGCTCCGTGACATGTGGGATCTTCCTGGACCAGGGATCAAACCCGTGTCCCCTGCATTGGCAGGTGGATTCCTAACCACTGCGCCACCAGGGAAGTCCTGTTGTTGTTTTTTAAATAGTAAAAAAAATTAAGACTTGAAATAGCCTATATGTCCATTAATAGGGGATTAGATAAATAAATTCTGAGTTATTTATTCAATAGAATATTACATAGAGTGAAATGGAATAATTAAAACTATAATAATAAACATAAATTTCAAAAAATATATTGAATGAAAAGAGAAATTTGCTGAAGGTCACAAAAATATATCTTTTCTATGAATTATAACAGGATATACTGTTTATGATTATATACATATATAAGTATACACTAAAATTCCCCCCAAAACCCTAAGGCATGCTAAACACAAAATTCAGGGTATTCTTTTTGCAAGAGAAGGAGGGAGGAAAGGAGAAAACGAGGATCAGGAGTCCAAGCTGCATGGCTGATAGGAGGGAGTTTTTATATCTTTATTGTATCATTATCTAAACTTTTTTATATTCCTGCAGTATTTCTTAATATTTTTTGGAAGAACAGGATTACCTTTTTATCTCCATACCCAGTTTATTTCGAAATGAATAAAAGAATTTCCAAACAATATATTTTTCTCAGTTAAAAATCTATCTGGAAACCACCAAATGTAAGGGACTTTCTCTTTTGACATTTCCTATTCTATAATTAGTGAGAATTAGTTATAATTCTCACTTTGTGGCTTTGTCCTCTGTTGATGAGAGACATCCACATACTCAGAACAGCACTTTATTAGCAAGGTTGATTGTTGAGGTTTAGGCAAAATATGGGCATTATCAAGCACAGGTAAGAAGAAATGGAATACCTGGAACAGGAGAAGACACGTTTAATTTACTAGAAAAATGTAAATAGGTTAAAGTGCTAAGTTACACATCAGTATCGTCGAGGCCCCATGATGGATGGCTCTGTCTACCTGTAAATCCATCATCACAAGGAAAACTTACCATGACCTCAGTCAACTTTTCTCTGGTAAATGATTATCATCCTCCTGGCAAAAGGGAAAGTCAGTAATAAAAGTTCCTTTTTTTTAGCTTTGGTATCTTAATAGTGAAACAAATCTAACTATCTAGATTAACACAGATGTTAAGAGAGCTTGAGGCAAAGCTTTGAAAAATCTCTTGTAGGCTGAAAAAAAAGACTGTAGAAGAGGAGATGGGGAAGAGAAAAGGAGACAAGAGGAGTCTAAATGATATGAAAAATTTAAGGTTTGAACCTTAAAAGCTTTGGGCACCCAAGATAAATTTGAGTGATATTGATGAACTATATCTTATCCATCTATCCTCAGAGTCCCAGGCATGTGCTAGACTATGGGAGTGCAGAGACGGGTAAGAACTAGTCTCTGATTTTTTTTTTTTTTTTTTTTTTGGCGGTACGCGGGCCTCTCACTGTTGTGGCCTCTCCCGTTGCAGAGCACAGGCTCCAGACGCGCAGGCTCAGCGGCCATGGCTCACAGGTCTAGCCGCTCCGCGGCATGTGGGATCTTCCCGAACCGGGGCACGAACCCGTGTCCCCTGCATCGGCAGGCAGACTCTCAACCACTGCGCCACGACAGGAAGCCCCTAGAATGATCCAATTTTGATAAAATCGTGCAACTATGTGCATAAATATAGATAGACGATAAATGCCACCTTTAATGTTTTGTGCGATTTTTTTTTACTTTCTCCGTTAGGCTTTTCTATATTGGTCCATTATTTTAATAAGCATGTGAGTGGATGGATTCAAGTGGGAATAAATATATAGAGCAAGGAAAGAATGTAGCTCAGGGCAGAACCTTGGGGAATGTTGATATTTAAGGGACAGAAGGTGGGAGTGAGCAAAGGCAACAAAGGAGGATCGTCCAGAGAGAAAAAAGACCTGGAGTATTATTCCGAAGAAGCCAACAAAGGGCAAACTTTTAGGAGGAACAGGGCATTACCCAGTGTGAAACGTTGCAGGGAAGGTCTGCACGGAGTCTAGCAGCAGAGGATGTTGCACTTGGAAATGAGGAGGTCATGCTGTCTTCTGAGAACAGTTTGAAGGAGTGGTGAGGCCAGTTTGTAGGGGTTTGTGGAAAGGATGGGCAGTGTGGAAGGAATGTAGCAAAGTCATGAAGAGTGACAAAAATTACCGATCTTCAGGTATAGCCGCAGACTGTCATCATCATACTAGGAATAGCCTGAATACAAACCTGGGCATGTCAAGATGCCTATTACCCTAGAAACCCAGAGAAGAGTACCTTAGCAACGTGTACCAAGCTGCTGTATTCTGCGTGGCGCCTGAGATGTTTCTGGACCCATTCTAGTGTGTGATGTCAATTAGCCTGTAGTCTTTGATTAATGGCAAAGATGTTTCTATTAACCAAAGGCCTTGACAATGAGATCACTTCGTAGCCCCTCTAGAACAGCATAGGGAATGACAGCAGCCAGCAAGTGTTGTTATTGGAAAGGCTCCCAATGTCGCAAGAAAATGTTTATAAGCTTATTTGACTACTAGGGAACATGCTTTCTTGTCTAGTTTCCCTACCTCTTAGCCAGGTTCCCTTGGGATGAGGACACAATAAAAACCAAACAGACAAAAAGAGAAGGAAAGAGAGAGGGAGAGGTATGTGTTTAGAAAGTATGTCAGGCACTGACATACTTCTTTCACCTTAGCCAGGTGGCCCTGGAATGGCATATCATCAGTGTATGGCAATCATATATATATAATGTGTGTGTGTGTGTGTGTGTGTGTATATATATACATATGTAAAACAATACATGTATTGGAGTATCATGTGCCAAGCAGCATACTACACACTTTACTTAATTTTTTATTTAATTTTTTATAATCCCCAAATCCCAGTTAGGGGAGTATTTTTGTTTGTTTGTTTGTTTGTTTGTTTTTGTGTGTGTTTTTTTGCGGTACGCGGGCCTCTCGCTGCCGTGGCCTCCACCCTTGCGGAGCACAGGCTCCGGACGCGCAGGCTCAGCGGCCATGGCTCACGGGCCCAGCTGCTCCGCGGCATGTGGGATCCTCCCGGGCAGGGGCACGAACCCGTATCCCCCGCATCAGCAGGTGGACTCTCACCAGGGAGAGTCCACCTGCTGGACTCGCGCCACCAGGGAAGCCCAGGGGAGTATTTAATATTCCTTTTTTATTGAGGAAACTGAGGCATAGAAGAGTTACCTTATTTGCTGGAGATCACACACGTTATTTGATTTAAGGTCATTTCTGGATCTACAGAGGGCACAAAGTAACTTTAGACATTATATCTCCCCCTGAGGAACCTGCACCCTGGTAAAACAAGTTAGGCACACAGAGAGTTATCAACACCTAACTGCGGCACGTAAATGCTGTATGAGAGGGTCCAGGTGTTCACTCCTAGCTGGGGCAACCAGAAGTTGTCTGAAAGGAGGTAGCTTTAAACTTTAGCTTTGAGGGGGTAGGAAGAATTTTAATAAGTGGAGATTCTTTTTACCACAAAATCAAAATAACAGCTGTTTTCCACCTTCGTTTCTTTGTGTTATTCCTTCCAGCTTTTTTCAGAGCTATCTCTAAACAGCAAAGCATCACCAGCACCAACCTCTTTTTATTCCCATCATCTCGTATTTCCCTCAGGGCACTGAAATTCTTTAGCAATAGCAGACACAGCTGGGCGTGCACAGATGCTCAGATGCCAAAGCAGGTTTTGATTGCCGAACAGCTGTGGCAAGGACAATAGCCCACTTCCCTTTGGACAGGTATCTCTTGAGTGCTGTTTTGACCAGCTTCTAGGAGAGGCATTGTCTGAGGCAACCAGAATTCACCCTGGAGTCACTTCTGAGCACATCTCTGTCCCATGATGGAGGTGTTATTTGAATTCACCTTCAATTGTTGTCTGTTAAATAAAATTCTAAAATTCTTTGTCTCTTTAAAGTTGGAGGATAGAGGGATTGAGTGGTCAGTTTCACACCTGTGATTGGGTGACATGAGCATTGATGAGAAAGTTCATTCGTCTGTACATTCTCCCAGGACTCTCTAGCTCCCATATTTGACCCTGCTTCCTCTAAATCTGTCTCTAATTCCTCCACCAGAAAGCAGAAAGTCATCGTTAAAGTAAATCAGTTTTTAAAGTATTAGCAAGGCTTTTCACATTGCTCATAATCGGATGTCTGTAATTCTGTGATCAGAAGGGAGAGGACATGTTTTTAGAATAGTTCTTTAAGCAGAGGGTAATTTCTGGATACCTGTAGAAAACAAGTCAAAAATATTGAAGAAAAATTGGAGTCATTTGCTCTTATCAAAAACAAGTTATTTCTTTTGAGAAGAAAAGCTCATGACTGTTGGTTGATAACTCAGCCAGCTGAAAGAAACCTCAACAACTTAAGAAAACCTTTCAATAGACAAAAGATTGAAACATTTGATTTCAGTGTCAGTTTCATATTTTTGACCTATAGGAAAGGCTGAAGATATTTCAATACCTTTTTCAAGCACATGCAGGTTACAAGGAACTACCTCTTCTCCATCTCTTCAGAAGAGGAGTTTAATTATAAGAACAGTGAAGATTACATAATTTGAAAAAAACCCTTATCTCTAAATTAGGATCATAAAATAAGATACTAAAATGATTGCAGTTTTAATTGTTCCTAAGAGTAGGGTGGACTAGCACGCACTCACACCCCTTATTTCCCGCCTCCCCACAATGCATTACATGAACACTGGAGTACGATCCACTTTGTGGTTCCAGGTAATATAATCTAAAGAATACAGCAAGGACGCTGTAAAATCAGAATATAGCTGAATCGTCAAACATTTCCTCTGTTACTCTGTGTTATTTTAAAATCTGGATACCAAAGTGTCATTTCTTCTCAGTTTAAAAATAATGCTATTTTTATTGTTGTTTCCTATGGAAACAATTTCCCTAGGCACAGCAACGGCCATATCTTAACAGGGAATTATTTATTTAAGCCAGTTGCCCTTGTTGCGTTTTGGATGACACAAACCCGTATTTTATCCCAGTGGAGTCTGCAAGGGGAATCCCTGCCCACTCTTGGAGGATCATCTATTGCTCCATAGCCACACTCCCAAGCGGCCACAGAAACCATTCTGTTCCCTAGAGATCAGATTGAGGAACTTCAGGTCCCCAGCGACTAATGGAACGTTACAAAAGCTGTGACCAAATGGTCAGAACTCTCCAGGTCTGCCTAAGGTCAAATGACAAATAAAGCAGTGAGGCTCAGAAGACACACAAGCATCTCAAGAATCCTTGCACAGGAACAAAAGAATTGAGTGATGCTTGCACAAGGGCGAAAGAACTTTCCCTTTGCACAATACATATTTCTGACACACAATATTCTTCTTTAAACATTAAGGAATGGGAAACTTCTATCACACCTATAAATAAGTAGCTTGTATCAGACTAACTCTCCCACAAAAACAGCTATAAAAAACACTCCCGTGCTTCCCTGGTGGCGCAGTGGTTGAGAGTCTGCCTGCCAGTGCAGGGGACACAGGTTTGAGCCCTGGTCTGGGAAGATCCCACATGCTGCGGAGCAACTAGTCCCGTGAGCCACAACTACTGAGCCTGCGCGTTTGGAGCCTGTGCTCCGCAACAAGAGAGGCCGCGACAGTGAGAGGGCCCCGCACCGCGATGAAGAGTGGCCCTCGCTCGCCGCAACTAGAGAAAGCCCTCTCACAGAAACGAAGGCCCAACACAGCCAAAAATAAATAAATAAATAAATTTTTTTTAAAAAAACCACTCCCTCCAAATAAAACAGCTATTAAAACAACAGAGAGTAACCAAAGCAGCCCGGACTGAAGGGGTCAAGATCCTGGAGAGGAAAAAAAATGCACTGTGGTGAGCCAGATAGCTGCCACTGCTATTTTCCCCAGGGAATTTGCTGAGGTGTAGAGGATAGATAGATAGATAGATGGATGGATGATCTAGTGTTGCAGGAGTCTTACTGGGCTGCAGAGACACAAAGTGGAAGTCAGGGCTATCAAACTGAAAGGATTTGAGGAGCCAGCCCATTTTCCCTGTGCGATTTTCCCTCAAGACATTGACATATTCCTAAACTAAGTAGGCACAGTCCAAGAGGAAGAAACCAAGCAACCACCCAACAGAGAGCTTCTCAGGCTAAAAGGGTCACCATGGTCTTAGGGGTCTCCTGGTACTAGGAAGACAAAACTTGGAGTTCAGGACCCTCCAAAAATGAAGGGTCCTGGCACAGAATCTAAAATTTCAATTGAGACCCCTGAAAGGTCCCACCCTGCGAGGAAGGGTATGATAACTCAGAGATAAAACAGCCCTTACAAAACCTGAAACTCACCTCCAGTCAGCTGAACTCCTGATTGGACCAAGTTGTCAATATAAAGTAAATCTTCTCTGTGGGAAGGTAATCGTCATTTAGAGTCTCTATAATTGTTTATAGACAATGTGCATCATTAAATCCAAACTACCAGGCATGCCAGAAAATATGACCCATGACCAAAATTCAAGAGAAAAAGAAAGCCAAAACAATAGAAAGAGTGATCCAGACATTGAGGTTCTCAGACTCACACTTTAAAATAACTATGATTGACATGGTCATGGAAACAGATAAAAATGCGGAGAATTTCGCCAAGAACTGGAGTCTATTAAAAAAGTATTAAATGGCAGTTCAAGAACTGAAAAATATAACTGAATTGAGAATTCAAAAGCTAGATTTAATTATAGATTAAAAGCAGAAGAGAGAATTAGCAAACTGGAAGATAGGTCAGTTCACAAAGCCAAATTGAAGCACAGAGAAGGAAAAAAGAAAAATAGAGAAAAAAGTGAAAGAGACACATGGGACATGGTGGAAAATTCTAACATATGTGTAATTAAAATTCCAGAAGAGGAGAAAGAATGGGGCAGAAACTATTTCCCCAAACTGACAAAAGACATCAAGCCACAGATTCAAGAAGTTCTATGACCTCTAAGCAAGAAAATACAAAAGCAAGCCACACTTAGGCACATCATATTAAGACTGCTGAAAACTGGAGTTAAAGGGGAAAAATCCCAATAGTAAATAAATAAAAAAACATATTACCCTCAAGAGGCAACAAGACAGTTCTGAAACAAACACTCTATTTCTTTATGACGGAAAAAAAAAAAAGGGAATTTAAAAGACAATACCATTTACAATAACAGCAAAAATCATCAAATGGATAGGAATAAATCAAACACACAAGGTCTCTTCACTGAATACTACAAAACATTCCTGAGAGTATTTTAAATAGACCTAAATAAATGAAAGAATATACCAAGTTCAAAGACTAGAAGACCCAAAATTTTAAGGGTTAATTCTATCCAAAACAATCAATAGATTCAATGCAACCCCCCCAAAAAGTGCCTGTAGGTCACTGACAAGTTGGAAATTGACAAATTGATTTTAAAATTTATATGGAAATGCAAAGGGCCAAGACAAGTGAAAACAATCTTGATGAAGAAAAAAAACTTGGAAGACTTCCATTACCAGATATCAAGATTTATTAGAAAGCTAAATTCAATAACTGTGGTATTGGTGAAAGGATATAAAATAAATCACTGGAATATACTAGAGAGTTCAGGAAAAAAATGTACTCTTTTCAATAAATGGTGGTGGATCAATATGGGAAAAAATTAACCTTAATCCTCTACCTACACCCCAAAATCAATTCCAGATGGATCATAGATCTAACTGTGAAAGGTAAAATAATACAGCTTCTAGAAGTTAATAATATCTTCATCACCTGGGGTAGGCAAAGAGTTCCTAAATAGGACACAAAAAACACTAAATGTAAAGTAGAAGATGAGAACTGGACTTTATTAAAATTAAGAACTTCTATTTATCAGAAGTACCATTAAAATAATGAAAAGGCAAGCAACAAGCTGTGAGAATACATAAATAATGAATATATATGTATATATATGTGTGTATCCTATAAATAATTGAGAAGGCAGATAATTCAATTAAAACTGGACAAAGGCTTGAATAGGCTCTTCCAAAAAAGTATATTCAAATTGATAATCAACACATGAAGGGTGTGTGATAGCATTAGTCACCAGGAAAATTAAAATTAACAACACAACAAAATGCTACCACTCACCCAACAGAATGGCTAAAATGAAAAGGACCGGTAATACCAAGTATTGGTGAGGACATGAGCAACTGACCTCTCATCACTGCTGGTAGGAGCGTAAATTGGAACAAATACTGTGGCAGATTTTAAAATGGCCACGAGTTCTTCCCATCTGTGTGTGCATTTGCAACTGACACATATGATTTGCAACTGACTTTGCAGTTTCTCCCTCCAAAAGGTCTGTGGAGATTCCTTGAAACGGGGCTTGGCCGTGTGACATGCTTTGGATGATGGGACATTAGCAAATGTGATACCAGAAGAGGCCTTGAGAAGAGCTGGTATGTTGGAGTTTGCTCTCATTTTCTGCTCTTGGCAACCCTGCTACCACCACCAAGTGAATGAGCCCAGGCTGGCTTGCCAGAGTGATTCGTTGTCCAGTTAGCTCCATCTCTCCTACAGACAACCAGCCAACTGCCGGAGAAGTGGATGAGGCCCCCAGCTGACTGCTAATGCCGGACTGAACCCAGCCCAAACACACGGAGCACAGACAAACCATCCCGGATGAGTTCAGTCCACTCGGCTGACCCAAAGAATAGTGAGTTACTGTTTTAAGTCACTACATCTCCAGGTGGTTTGTGATGCAGCAAAAGTTAACTGAAAAAACCGCTTTGGAAAATCGTCTGGCAGAATCTGTTAAACACATACCCTGTTCCCCAACACTTCCACTCCTAGTTCTGCACCCAACAGAAATGCATCAAAAGACACGTGCAAGAAGAATGTTCTTTGTAACACTGTTCATAATACCCCAAACTAAAAATAACACAAATGCGCATCAAGAGTAGAATACATAACTATAATGTGGGATAGGCATGCAATGGAATACTATATAAAAATACTATAAAACACTATAAAAATGAGCAAACTATTGGTAAATGCTCAGCATGGATGAAACTCACAAATACCATGTTAAGTTTAAAAAAAAAACACAAACCCAAATGCAGATACAAAAGAATACATACTGCACGACTTCATTTATAAAATTCAGAAACTAGGAAGAATCAGCAGTGACGGCAACCAGAGTAATCATTACCTTTGGAAGGGTTTTTGGCTGACAGGAAGCATAAGGAAAGTTTCTGGGTGACAGTAACGTTTTAGATCTTTATTCAACTGTGTTTATTCTGTAAAAATTCATTGAATTGAGTATCGAAGATGTGTGCCCTTTACTGTATGTTATACTTCTATTTTAAGCAAACTATTTTTTTTGGCTGTGCCACGTGTCTTGCGGGATCATAGTTCCAGAGATCGAACACGGGCCCCAGCAGTGAAAGCACTGAGTCCTAACCACTGAACCACCAGGGGATTCCCTATTTTAGAAGTATAAAAATATAAAATAATAAGGAATTATTCTCAGTTCTTTTCTTTGCAATGTTTCCTTCAAGGAATTTATCTAACCCCACACACTTTTAGTTACTAGATTTTTGCTGATTGACTTAAATCTCTGTCCTCAGGCCCTGTCACTCTCCAGTCCTTCCATAGTCCTTACATGATCCATTAACATGGCGAATGCAGAGTCTAAAACTGAACAAACCTCACCTCCCCCACGTATTTGGGTTCACGGTGCTCCTCATTTCCAAGTACCTTCTCAGGCACCTCTCACTGCCTTGTCTCCACATCATAATGTCAAGTCCTCTCATTACTTCCTTTGGATTTTCTTTCAACTATCTCCCTTTCTCATTTCCACTGTGTCAGGGTTCAGAGCCAGGAAACAGAAACCACTGTTATCTTAAGCAGAAAGAGATTCAGTACAGGGAACTCAGGCTTAAAGAATTGTTGAGAGGCTGGAGTTGCCTTCTTCAGGCTGACCTCCGGGAATGACCCCCCAAAGCAAGACCACCAAAGTGGATCTCCTGGGGGGTTCTATCTCTGCCACAACCAAGCAGGTGGACTGCAGGAGGCCGTCACTGGAGGTGTTGAGTGCAAAAACACCCCCCATCCCGGCTGCAATTCAGATGTCAGGGAACCAGCCAGCCATCTCACCAAGGCACTCAAAACTGGTGACGCTAGCAACTGGACGCTTGAGAATAAACCCAGACTACGCACGACTCTGCTTGTCAGCAGTAACGACCAACACGGGAAAGATGGCCCCCATCTCACTTCCCACCCCAGGAAAGTGCATCTAATTGGTAGATGAAAAAGATGGTCTTACTAAAAGATTTTTTTTTTTTTACTGTCGAGTACATTTTTTAAAAAATTAAGATAACCATTGGAAATCCTTAGATTGCCTTCAAAAATTACAGACATATTTCCTATCAGTTATAGCAAGGTAGTGCTTCGCAAGGATATGAGTGTGTTTTGGAAAGTCTGTTCAGATACATATCAATTATACCACGCCAATTTGGGGTCTAAACTAAATTATACTGTCCATGGGGGAAAACATCTTTTACTCAGTCCCTGTCCCATTTAATTGGAATCCACATAACTTAGGTTTTATCTTTGCTCAACTTAACTAAAATCACTACGTGGAGGGCATTGTGCTTGCTTCATCATAACCAGCTCTGAGACACCAGATGTAACCCCTTGTGTCCAAGCACAGGTTCTTACTGGGTACCTACCACATTGATGTCACACTTGTCCTGACTTGTGGTGCATGTTTGGAGATGCTGCTTGTAGTTTATTTATCCAGGTGTGAGTGTAGCTGGAGACTCCAGGAGATAACTGAGATATAACTGCTGTGTCATTCTTACAGTACTGACTCTTCCTTTTGGGGGCTGTTTAATTCCTTGGCTCAAAATGTGTCACTCCGTTTCTAATTACTGCCAGCCAGATGAGTGTACCTTCTGTTATGTCCTGTCAGGCCCCAGATCTGTGCATTATTAAAAGCTGAGTAATGCTCATTGTCTTTAAAATACAAATTATAATTCCTTTAGGCCAGCTACCATATGAACTGAAGGCAGAGTTAAGTGGTGATGGTATCTAGACAAATAGCAACAGCTAATATTACTCTAGGGCCAGAGTTCTGACCTAGGCAAAAGCATAAAGGGGGCAAGTTTGTGGGTGAGGGTGATGTATCTTGGGCTCTCTCAGGCGTAGTCTGGTTTTATCCAATGCTGGCCCCTGTCTCTGAGGATATTTCTTTTTAGAAAGAGTATGTGTGGCTTTCTTGAGTTCACCTGCCCCAGAGGCAGAGCCAGATCTCCTTTTGACCTTGTAAGCAGTGTAAGTTCCTGATCCCTTCTAGAGAGTTGGTGGCATATCTCACTTCCTGTCACCAAGACCTCGTGGGCAGCCCCTCCACTGATTTCATAAAGCCACAGGGACCCCTGAGCCTCTTGGGCAAAGACGTTAGGGAATTGGAAAGGAGGAAGCCATGCCAGATTTTCAAACAGAGTTTTCCTTGCACCTCCGAGTTCAAATTACAACTCAGTCCATTTATACATGTAGTAAAACAAGAATAATTAATTTCACTTTTTCTTTCATTAATGACCAATTATATCAATTACACAGACTAAAACTCCTTTAAAAAATCACTCCCATTTACATCTTGGTTAATTAAATTCCCTCAAATATGTAAAACTGCAGTTATAAATTTAATGTGTTCAGTTTTCTTTTGAACTACTTCAAATGCCTATCCTAAGCAGTAAAGCCTGTCCAAGTACTTAAACAACTGTAATCGATCTAACAAATTAAACCTATAAATACTGTGATTCTCAGTTCACTTAAACATTCCAATACTGTTTATAAATTTAATCAAATTTTTGTACTTAATTTAAATCACAAGTCTAAAATCAATTACTTAATTACACATTTAAAACTGAAATCACAAACCTAGTCTGTCTTTGTGCTAATACATCCAATTCCTTCATGACAAACAGTGAAATCTAAGTACACCCAGAGTTCCTCAATGATTTCAAATGTATTCCTGAACTACACAAAAGTATGAATATGATGGTTTGATTTACTTAAACAGATCCATGCCTAATTCTAAACTTTCCTAGGACTAGAAATATAGCTCACCCATTGAAGGAACGACTTCATCATCCCCCAAAACCTGGGTTGTCTTCTCAAGGTGTTGGAATCACTTATTGGCCAGGCAGCGTGTCCCAGAGGAGCCTGCGTTTGTCAGAGCCTGCGTTTGCCCCAGACAATCCTACCTGCAGCCCTGGTGGACCTGTGAGCTTTTGTAGTCAGACACCGAGGGACTTCAAGTCCTCACCTTACAGAGAGTGTTAGTCTTGAAGCCCTGGCTGCCTGGGTTCAAGTGGAAGCATGACCTAATCTTCCAAATCTTCTTTCAACGTTACTGCCTGATGGGGTGTGATGGAAACCTGCACCCCCATTAAGGTTTCAGTTAACCTTCTCTAACCCCTCACTGCAGGCCAGAATTTGAATTCTTTTGATCTTCCTTATGGCCAGGCCACAACTCTTACAGACATTTAAATGACATCCGGTTGGTTCTGCATGTGTCATGCCTCCATCTGGCTCTGTCGTCATGCTAATGACGCTGGCCCCACTACACAGCGCCCTGGCAGAGCCGTCTAGTGGGCTACTAACCTTAGCCATCCAGGCCAGAAGTGACAACCTTTCTCTGTGTTCAACTGCACCTCCAAACCACTGATCTAAAGACATTTAGCTAGGCTTCCCGATGATGAGAGGGAGCATGAGGTGACTGGGCGAAAGAATGCAAGTTACAAACATCAGTTCTATCAGGTGCCAGTCATGTATTTGCTTGTGTGCCAGGGAACATGGAGACAGGGATGGATGAGACCCACCGTGTTCCTACTGTCACCCCAGAGAGAGAAACGAGATGATAACAAGCAAACCACTGGGTGCCTCAGTGGTCTCTCAGATCCGCACAGCCCTCCTGTGGCTGAGGACCCCAACACCCGCCCCAGTAGCCTGGGCATTAGCACGGTGGGCACACTGTTTTTTGGCAGCACTGCACCAGTTCCAGCAGTCTGCCCTCCAGTGATAGAAGCTTCCACTCCAGTGACAGAAGCTGCCCTCCAGTGACAGAAGCTTCCACTCCAGTGACAGAAGCTTCCACTCCAGTGACAGAAGCTGCCCTCCAGTGACAGAAGCTTCCACTCCAGTGACAGAAGCTTCCACTCCAGTGACAAGCTGCCCTCCAGTGACAGAAGCTTCCACTCCAGTGACAAGCTGCCCTCCAGTGACAGAAGCTTCCACTCCAGTGACAGAAGCTGCCCTCCAGTGACAGAAGCTTCCACTCCAGTGACAAGCTGCCCTCCAGTGACAGAAGCTGCCCTCCAGTGACAGAAGCTGCCCTCCAGTGACAGAAGCTTCCACTGTGGCTGGCTATGTGATCTGGAGCAAGACAGGAAGAATTCCTTGGACAACAGTTTCCTCCTATGTCAAACGGTGCGGGGATTAAATGCGCTCGTTCAGGTAAAGCACGTGGCAGTGCGTGGCACTGAACACGTGCTTGATAAACAATAGCTACTACTGTCTTCGGTAGATGCATTTTTAATTTTAGGTATGTGTCTTAGTCAGCTCCGGCTGCTGTGATAGAATACCATGGCTTAACAACAGTAATTTATTTCTCATAGTTCTGGGGACTTGGAAGCCTGAGATCAAGGTGCCAGCGTGGTCGGGTTCTGATGCGGGCTCGCGTCCTGGCTTGCAGACAGCCACCCTCTCACTGTGTCCTCCCATGGTGGAGAGAGAGAGCAAGCTTTGGTTTCTTACTCTCCTTACAAGGACAGTAGTCCCATCAGGAGGGTCCTGTTCTCATGATCTTGTCCAAACCTAATTACCTCCCAAAGGCCTCCCCTCCAAATAGCATCACACTGGGAAGTTAGGGTTCCAACCTAAGAATCTGTGGGGCACACAAACATTCAGTCCATAGCAGTGTATTTCTCTGAGACTCCAGTGGGCTTGATTGTTTTCTTAGTATCTCTTGAAAATGATACATTTCTGAAAACATACTTAGATGAAACTTGAGGATGCATAGCTGAGCATTGCCAAAGTTGTCTTCCATGTGTTATCTCCTTTCAAAGAACAAAACAGGGCTTGCCTGGTGGCGCAGTGGTTGAGAGTCCGCCTGCCGATGCAGGGGACACGGGTTCGTGTCCCGGTCCGGGAAGATCCCACATGCCGCGGAGCAGCTGGGCCCGTGAGCCATGGCTGCTGGGCCTACGCGTCCGGAGCCTGTGCTCCGCAACGGGAGAGGCCACAACAGTGAGAGGCCCGTGTACCGCAAAAAAAAAAAAAAGAACAAAACATCCCTTCAGGGAGGGAGATGGTCATTCTCCACTTGTGCCCTCAGATCCATTCCTCACACTTCCTGCCTTTCTCCATGCTCCGAAGAGCTCTCGAGGGGTCCCTTTTGGCTGGTTTCTGATAGGATTTGGCAGTGGGAGGCACTGGAGGACACTGGCTGCAGGAGGCAGGGCAGTTTTTCCCTGTTCCCTTCATGCTTTGGTGCCTGGCTCAGCAAGTGGCAACATCTCTCCATGACACTCCTTCTGCCAGGGTGAGGACCTCCTGCCTGAGTCCAGATCTCGCCGGGCCCCCCGTTTCCCTTCAGGCCAGGGTCTATAACAGCTTCCCACTGTTTTCATTTCTGGTGCCTTGACCTCTCTTAACCCTGCCCACTCCTCTGTAGAATCCCTTCATTAAGGAATCTTCTGTTGAACCACCTGAGAGGTTTTCTATGTCCTTCTGGGACCCTGGGTGATAGATGTAATTATAATAAATTTCAATATTTTCCCATGCAACCTACTTCCCTATCAGTCATGCTGTTAGTTTAATAACATATTTTCCATCATTAAAAAAGAAATTCTGGAGAATTTCCAACTGGCACATGCAAGGTCATGATTATAATTGCCTTAAGGGAAATAGTCATTTTTAGTATTGCTTGGAAATGAGATTGGGAAATACAGTCTTTGCTCATGGCTTGAGGTATTAAGAAATATGCTAAATGGGAAATTAGAAGTCAGCACAGGAGTTCACAGGCTCGAGTTATCAAAAGATCATTTTGTGATCCCTCATTTGCTTTCCCACTGTAAGGGAGGGTCCTAATTATCTTTCTATAGGAATCCAACACCTTCCCCTCAGCCAATATTTAGGCGCGACAATGAGGCATACCCTCATCTCCCCCCAGAAGCTTGGAAATCAGATTACTTTCAGAAAGTTCAACTTTAAATCACTTGGACTGGATCAGAACAAAGAAATGCAGTTACCTTAAAAGCAGAAGGACCCTTAGCTGGCCTGAAAACATTAAACGATCTAAAGCAAACATATGTCTGTCAGAACAGGCCAGCTGAAGGAGAATCACAGATACAGACATCAGCTGTGTTCAACGAATTATCTTGCAGAGGAACAAGCTTGAGTAACTCAGAATGTTCTGGTAGCCTTATAATGAGACAAACACCTCAGCTTATCTTGGCCAGATACTATTAAATAATCAATCCTAATTCCCTGTGTTTCAACTCTGTGCTCACCAAGGAATATTCTTACAGTAATGATTTTCTTATTTCAAAAGCTATACATGTTTATTACAGAAATAATCAGAAAATGTGGGCCAGGCCCAGAGATAATGTTAATGTCTCGATACGTTTTCTTCCATGCTGTTTTTCATACACATAAATACACAAACATACGTATTGACAAAAATAGAAATCTTTCATCCTTACTAAAGTGCTTTGCAACTTACTCTTCACTTAATGATGAATAAGGAACATCTTTGTGTGTCAACAAATATGCCTCTACTACAGCAGGTTAATGGATACATTGTTTAAGGTGGGCAATCCTATAAATTTACTTAACCAGAGCTGTATTATTGCACATTTCTGCCATTTGCATCATTTTGCAATTACCAGCAGAACCGCAGGAGACATCCTTGTAGCAAACCTTTGGACCTCTTTAACCATTTCTCTGCACAGATTCCCAAAGAGCATGGACATTCCAAGACATTTGAATTATTTTGCCAGATTGCTTTCCAGAAAATATCATAATTGTTCCAGTGTTTGACAATTTTTATAGGTGCTAAATCATTAGGTTATTATTTTAACTTAAATTTTTCTGAGTACTAGTGAAGCTGAAATTTTTTCACGAACTTATTAGACATTTGAACTTTTTAATGTTCCTATTCATATTCTTTTCCATTTTTCATTCATCTATCTCTTATTTATTATAGAGCTCTTTACATCAGAAGGGATATTAACTTTCATGACATATTTTGCAAATATTTTTCCCAGTTTGTTATTTGCCTTTTATTGAAATATGGTATTTTGCCTTAAGCTCAGACTCTATTAGGAATGAATTTTAAGTAGCAGAGAAACCAACTCCCTGGCTTAAACAAAGAGGACTTATTATTTCACATAACAAGCACCTCATAGAGAGGAAGTTGTTGGAACTGGTTCAAAGAGTTGACAATGTGAGGGCTCACATCTCTGCCCTCTCTTGGCCTCCTCCTGCGTGTCATCTTAAGGTCACTAAATGGCTGCTGCAGCACTAGCCATCAGGTCTATGTTCTAGGCAGAGGAGGAAGAGACAATACCAGCTGACTCTTACTTATGCCCATTGGACAGAACTGGTCACATGGCTACTCCCAACAGCAAGTGAGGGGCAGGCAAGGGTGAAGGGGAGATGGGGTTAAGTGAGAAATTTGCACTGTCTACTGTAGAGAAGTTTTAAGTTGTATATAGTCAAATTGGTCTATTTCTTTGGTTTCATGCTTAGAAAGTTCTTCTCCAGCTCAAGGATGTATTCCAGTAGATAGTCATCTATATTTTCTTTCATTACTTTTATGGTTTCATTGTAACATGAGATAGAAATTAAACTTTTTTTCCAGATAACCAGCCAATTGTCCCAAAACCATTTTTGGACTTTCTCCACTGATTTGAAATATCTTAATTGTTTACTAGGCTATTAGATACACTTCTATTCTGTTCCACGGATCTAGTTAGCTATTCCTGTTATGGTTAGTACTTTAATTAATGTAATTTACCGTGCATTTTATCATTTCAGGGCAAGTCCCCCTTCATGGTACTGCTTTTTCAAAAATTTCTTGACCTTTCTTGAATGTTTATTATTCAGATGAATTTTGAATCATCTTGTCAAGTTTTTTAAATGATCCTATTTGGATTTCAACAGGAAATACATTAAATTTATAAACTGAGAAGAATCGACAACTTCTACAGGTAAGTTTTCTGAACCAGAGACGTGGTATATTCAAGTCTTCTCTCATACGTCAGTAAAGTTTTGTGACCAACACATAGTAGGATCTTTTTTCTCTGTTTTGTACTTTAATCAGTTATAGCTAATATACAGGAAAGCTAAAGATTTTTATAAGATTGATTTTACAGCCAGCCACCCTAGTGAACCCTCAATTCATTCTAGAAGTTTTCCTTACTTGTTATTTGTGTCCTTGATCTGCCGGAGCCTGCAGAAGGGGGGTGTCACACTTCACCTCCTGGCTGTTACCTGGCTTCCTGTCACGGTTCTTACCATATTTCTCATTACGTAGTATTAAACTGGCATTCAGACTCATGAGCCTGATTAACGTGATTCTTCCCTGAGGGATCAATCGGTTCTTGCTCTGCCGACAAAACCAAGTTTCAGAGATGGCAGAGCTGAGTTGGCCCATGTCCTGTGACATAAGCCTTCTTGCAAGTTCTAACCTGTCATGAGGGCAGGAATTTCTTCTAGCTCGTCTCCATCAGATATTAATCTGGCTTCTGTTCAGAAAGTCCTAGGGATAGGAGACAGTATAATTCAAGGTTCCTAATTCCATCTGGGGGACATTGCAGAGGCTCTTATTTATTGTGACGAAATCTACCTAGTCTAGCTTCTCCCTGTGTCTCTGGGAGATTCTACTTCCTCCTTTAACACTTTCTCTGATCTATTTCTTCTGGTTAAGAAGACATGGTTAAGATTTCCCTCCACCGCAGTCACCACCCCCGTAAATGGGGCTCCTGTTTGGCAGAGTTGCTGACCTACAGATAACAGCCTTTGGGTCTGGTGGTGATCCTGGTCCGATGTGCTTTGGCCAGGGCAACTGGGTCACGTGATCATGTGACATGAAACCTCTGCGAGTGGAACTCCTTTGGCTATTTTCCCCAGAAGCTGAGGCTGTGATCGGCATACAGCACACCACTGGGTTTCTCCAGTATGTGCTACACTCATAACCACAGCACACGGCATTCCTTTAAGAGAAATTATGTATAATGTAGAAGAATGTGCCTAAGCTAACTGCTTACCTTACAGTCAGGAGTCAAGATGGACCTGCTGCTGAATCTGTAATTAGGAGACTCTGAGTGAAATCCTTCCTGGATACGAGATGATCTGCTACGTGACCTCTTAAGGTCACTCCTATTTCCATAGTCATGCAACTCTGTTAAAAGCAACCAAATAAGGATAAATATATAGCAGGGCTTGAAATAGTAAATCTAATTCTACCATAAGTCAGTCTATTTTGGTTTCTCAACTCTACCAATTCAGAATGTGCTTTGGTGACTGCGTTTTTCTTCCTAATTGATTGGAATGAGTAGATTATTCATGACCCTTTTGGCTTCCCCCCTTTACCCCCCAATAAATAGCCCTTTTTCTCTCTCTTAGAATGGGAAGAATAGCTCTAAATTTGACTTGGGAAAGTGAGATGTTATTTTTGGCTCAAGTAGAATTAGAACTTAGACCCCTGAGTGAAATCTGGTCTTCACTAATCCAGCCACCCTTTGGGTTCAGACTAACTGCTGGGTGGAGACCTTAAATTTTAGATCTGACGTTGAGCTGTAAGAAGGGTAGGCATTGCTCTCTGCCCCCTAAATGAAATAGCCTCATTTCTCCAAACTTAGCTAGCATCATAGAGTTGGGGGGGAGGGGACAGATGGTAGAAACAATCCTAGTGAGCAGCTGGTTCAGAATTTCTCAAACTATAAAGTATACACTATGCTCCTAAACAAAGGGTTCCATGCTCAGATTCCCTGCAGAATCATTGCTTACTGTGTCCTCCTCTTGAAGACTCTGGGAAGCCCTACAGCAAAGCAACCTGTTATATCTTGTTTGCCAAATTTCTTTGAACACACCACCCCCACCCCCAGCCTTTTTTTCCAGGTAGCATCTAACAGCTCTGGAACTGACATGCCATGAAACATATTTTGAAGAGTGCTGATCTATTCACTCATTTTACGGAGGACAGTGAAGCCCCTATTAAGAGATGTGGAGACAATCATTCCCCACGCCTGGCAGGGCTGGGAACTTGACCCTGGCTTCCAGACAACCTGTCCAGGCTCTTTCTCTCACCTTGAAAGAGGAGTCATTAATGGTGGCAGCTTTGAGGTATCCCCTAGCACATTTTCATTGTCTGGTATTTGAGGTTGTATTTATTTATAGTTCACTCAGCAATGAATCCATCAAATGCTCTGAATGTTTCTAAAAGGGCATTGGGCCCTGTACAGCTGACCTAAATGAAACACTCTCTTTTAAATTGCATGTAATTTACTATATAGTGAAATATTTTATGATGCTATATCATACCATTCTAAGAGGTTATTATTTTTATATGAAAAAGTAAATCAAAAGCATCAAATCTCAGTAAAATATGTCACTAAGGTGAAAGTGTATGGCCCAGTGAGAAGTAACCATAGACACTTCTTTTTTGTTTTTGTGGTACGCGGGCCTCTCACTGTTGTGGCCTCTCCCGTTGCGGAGCACAGGCTCCGGACGCGCAGGCTCAGCGGCCATGGCTCACGGGCCCAGCCGCTCCACGGCACGTGGGATCCTCCCAGACCGGGGCACGGACCGGCGTCCCCTTCACCGGCAGGCGGACTCTCAACCACTGCGCCACCAGGGAAGCCCTAGACACTTCTTTTAAACACAGAGCACAATAGTTGGTGAGTCAAAATTATAAAAAGTTGTCCAAAGGCCACGTGTATATTTTTTCAAATTGTGTAAAGTCAAGTAGTTTGAGCATGCTAGCACTCTTTGGAAGTAACATTTTTCTGACTTATTCTCTGAATTTCAAAGGCACTTTGAATCTATATGCATTTTAGCACTTCTTTAGCCATACAATTGTTTATGAGACTCTAGTCCTGGATACTTTGAAATCTTTCTCAAGATTTTTTTTCTGCCTGAATACATTTAAGGTAAGAGATATACTCCCATCAGCTGGGATATTTTAAATTGGCTTCTAGCTTCTGAAAATCAAGTTTCCAAATATGTTTCCAAAGCTAGTACTGACCCATGTGATACCTTTTTGTGAATGAGAAAAAGTGCTCCTTCCTGGGGGCATTTGCAGCTCTGCACTAGGGCACAAGTCCTGGTGAGCGGACTGCAGGCTGGATTCCAGTTCCACCTGTCCCCCCAGATGGAGGCCCTCGTGCAAATGAACAAGTCGCACAAATAAAGCAGGGGTCCTGTCTGCTTCCGTTCCTCTCCTCCAGCCCTCCATGCCTGAAGACCTGATCAGGCTCTATTTACAGAACCTTGGGCCTCTCACTTCATCTTGCTGACTCAGCACAGAGTCCTGCTGACTCTCAGTGCTCCGGATCTGATAACTGGACTCCTGACCATGGTCTCTTTTTTGGTGCCCTTGCTATTTTAACTGGGTTTGTGCCTTGCAGTGACCAGTTACCATCTCTGGGTCTTCAGTTCTGCCCAAGGTCAGGACCTATTATCCATGAACCAATCTCTTGGTAATGCCAGCCTTCCTGCCTGAGGTTCTGAACTCTCTCCCCTGCCCTGGATCTCATGATGTCATATTCATGATTGAGAAATCCTCCCACTTCATCTCACAACTAGACCACCTGAAGTGAAGACCTCTCTTGCAGTGACCCCTTAGGCATGTGCTTTGTCCCCCAGAATAAGCCCACTTGCTTCTGAGTCATTTGTTGGGGTCTCAGTTGCTGGGCCTACTTCTGGGAACTAGCCACTTACTCGCATGCCCCGCTCTGAATTCCAAGATCCCACAGTCCAGATTCAGTACAAGTGCTGACCCATCTCCTAGGCTTTCTATATCCACATGTGCAATAATAGTTAATATTCAGAGGGGTGACCTTGAGCAGTGTAGATTTCGAAAGCAAGAAATAAAAATGTTGCTTCTGTCCTTATTTTACTTTTTAAGGCAGAAAGTAGAAGAAATATAGGTAGAAAGAATATCAACCACAAAAGTTGAAACAAAAAAATGCCTTTATGAAATTCTTACTTACTTAGAAAATTGAGGGCCATGGAACTATATGCTCCAAAAAACCAAGAGCTGTGCCTCTTGACTTCACCACAGTAAAGCCAGGGCCAAGACCATAACAGGTGCTCAGTTAATACTTGCTGAATGAATGAAACTAAAATCTATCTAAACATAGTATTTAGTCAAGAAAGTTTTCTTCTTCTAGTTCATATAGTCACTCTTCTATCATACATGTGATAGAACCTGTCTTTTTAGTCATTTTGTAGTTTATGATCTTTAATACATCAGAATAAGAGGGGATAATTAATAAAAATAAACACAATACACATAATAAGCACTAATGACATTAGTGGTTGATATCATGGATCTCAGTAAACGTGAGTGAAACGTGGGGCTGTATACGAAATACTGGCAAAGTGATAATATTGGCATAAGTGGAAAGATATTTCACTTTTGGCAGTGTTAAAGGGTTTTCTACGACTGGGATACACACACAGGACTAAAAATAATCATGCTTTATGTTGCCAGAATACTTGACAATTTACAAAATACTTGAACAAATGTGATCATATTTGATCCTCACAAGAAAGTCGAGGAACATAGTTAAAAGAAATTATGTGCATCACTTTTTTTAAAGAAAATATCTAGTGGTTGATGAAATATAACACCTTTCAAAAAGATTTCTGGTCTATCAATAACAACTCAACTGATAATGTAGAAAAATATTAAAAAGATACTCTAATAAAGAAAAAATGAAAGGAAGGAACCTGTAATGGCAAATTTCAATTACTGTGATGAAGATAGACTTGTATTATTCAACCTGGGAGTTACAGACTGCAATTCTAAGAGATAAGGCATGAAATGCTGGAAGTGAGTAATGAGACTCAAGCTTTGGAAGTCTAGTTTCAGCTCACTGAAGAGGAATTATTACCATACTTGCCATTTATATTACATGATATTGATTGTTGTGCACTTCAAAATAGCTATAACTTTGGGAATCCAGAGCAGATATTGGGAAGCATTCAAGAGGCTCTGGTAGTCCACCAGGGGATGCAAATACCATGCAGGGTTCTCAGCCAGCCTGGAGTCTCTCCTTTTGACACATGCTTCTCACTCTTGCTTCCTTGCTTTCCAAGAGTGTTGTCCCTGGATATCCTGCTGGAGAGTCTGGTGAGTAACTCTGGAAACCTACATAATATTTCTACTTAGACAGAAAAATCTATCTTTTAAATAAGGTGATATATTTTAAAGTATTTTTATTGTTTTCTTTCCTTTTTTTTCCCTTTTCATAAAAGTAACAAGTCCTTTGTTAAAAATGATTCAAACATTATAGAAATATGTAAAAATGTTGCTTTGGTCATCATTTTACTTATTAAGGTAGAAAGTATAAGAGATACGAATAGAAAACTTTACCTCCGCCTTTGCTCAAGGTAACCTCCATTAATAAATCAGTGTAAGATCCAGTGGATCTTTTCTTCTATGCACACACTTAATTAGGCAATAATTTTTAATCTCTGCACTACATTTTTGACAGCTATCTTATATCAGGAAGTAGTGAGAAGAATGATCCTACTAAGGATCCTATGTGATCCTCATGAGATTTTAAAAAGAATTCAACCTCATACTTCAAACAGGGAGAAATTGAATCTCTCAAGAAATATTTTTAAAAACTAGTTGGGGAAAAAAGCCCATCAGTGTTTGGAATTAGCTAGAGCTAGGGCTACCCAAATTCTGGGAACTGCAATGCTAACAGGTTTCTAGCTTTCACAATTTGAAATAGAATCTACAGGGGCCAAAAGGTTTGAAATAAGAATGTGGTCAGAGGCATCACTGGTATGGACTTTGAGCTGACTAAAACAAACACCAAAATAGCAACAGAGTCTGTCTCAGATGAACTTGCTTTCCCAGCATGCTCTTTTGCTTGTGAGACAGTTCTATTACATTTTTCTAAAAGGGACTCATGCTTCCGTTGAAAAGGCAGTCCTGCTCGCATTGCACGGGGCACTGTTTAGGAACTGATAACTGGTTTCCACTTGGAATGCTCTGTCTGGCTGTTTTAGAAATAGTGTCAATGTCTTGCAAAGACACTGTGCTCCAAATGTTTGCAAGTCTCCTGTTTGGAGCTTGCATCATGCATTTCCATAGAAACCAGTCTAAGTGAGAAACCAGTCTAGGGTTCCTAGAACAGACCAGCTAATCAGATTGCACCTGAAATACCTAATTGTGTGCACTATAGAAATACGAGTGACATTGTCTTTAAAATATGTTTTCTTTAAGCATTCTAACTTGGGATGCCTGGAATGTGGTTCTAATCTCCGGGCCAGGGACTCTCCATCCTTGTACCAGACGTGTTTCCCAGGCCTTGAAATCACCATCCCCCAGGACCTGGGAGAGAACAAGGCACAGTAGGCTGGGGGATGGTGATGTAATTCCCCCACAAGCTCGCCTTGTCCAAGTAGCTCTCAGTCCCTCCTCTCCAAGGTGTGTATCTGACAAGGATCCTCAAAATGTAAATTGCTTGCTAAGGCAAAGATTACCCGTTGGTTTGCTTTAATTGCCTCTCTGCCCTCTGTTTACCGGGAAAGTAAGCTTTCGCGTAGGAAGGAGGAAAGCTGTCCTTTACTTTTGGGAGTTAGAAAGAAGATAGAAGTTTGTGAGCCACATGCTCAGAAATAAAAACAGACAGGTGCCCAACAGGGTTTGTAGTTACTGTCTCAAAATGGAGACAGGCTCCAGAGTCCAGGACACTGTAACTTTCCTAAATTTAAGGATGTTTTATCTCTCTTCTGTTTCTAACAGTAAACAGTAATATAATCCTTAAAATCAAAAATTTCTGTGCTTTTTGGGGGGAACAGCAAAGAATGGGGAGAGTCGAGGAGTCAGCACTTTCTCTGTCTAAACAGTCTTGAGAGAACAGAATTCCAAGTGTTAAAACGGTCCTGGACTTTGTTGGGAGTTTTTGAATGATTGATTTTATTTCAGTACTGCCTGTTCATATGGATTTTAAAGGTGTAAACTGTGAGTAAGACAGAGAGAAGACGGTCTCCAAGTGGAACCTGAAGCATCAACATCACTCGGGAACTTGTTAGACATACATGTTCTCAAAACCCACCCTAGCCCTACCGAATCAAAAACTCTGGGATTGGAGACCAGCAATCTGTGGTCAACAAGTCCTTGCAGATGAGTCCAATTACCAAGCTCAAGCTTGAGGACCCCTCGGGGGCGGATAAGGACTTGATGGGGCTGCTTTTAAATACTGGCTCTGCTACTTCACAGCTGTGTGCATTGAGCAAGTTAGTTTCTCAGAGTTTATTGTGTTGACTGAAAACGCATAACCTAAAAGCTTTATTTGAAGACCTTACTTAGCACTATAGCCTGGGAATCAGCCTCTCAGATAGCTCTGAGGAACTGTTCCAAAGAGGTAAGGGAGGAGCCAGGATATTTAGGAGTTTTTGCTAAAAAAACAAAAATGTAGTCGAGCATCAAAAGATTACTGCTAATCACAAAAACCAGACATCTCAAGTTAATGATTTTAGTGCTTTTTTAAGTATGGGAAGATGCAAGAATCTGGGCTCATTGAATTTATTCCTTTGAGATGCACCTTAACTAACTAGCGCCAGTATCCTGTTTTTCTGCAGCCCGAATTGCCCTCAGGGAGCACCACGGGGGGTGGCTGCAGTGCCTGATGGCTTGATGGAGGGCAACATTCATTGTTTACTGGGATGGCAGGCAACAGTTTTTTTGTTGTTTTTGTTTTGTTTTGTTTTTGGTCCACAATGGAGAAGACTAAATGAGATAATTTATTTGAAGCACTTAGGGTAATGCCAGACACACAGAAAACACTCAATAAATGTTAGCTGCTATGGTCACCATTGTGTATAGGGGGAAGGCTAAGTCTCGGGACCTTCAATAAATTAGCACAGCATTTGCCAGCTTAAAGGGCTCTTTCAGATTCTGACACTGTGCTTCCAAAGAATCCAAAGTTAAATAAATTCTTTGTGATTTCTCCCACACAGAAATTTGAACAGAGCAGTAGTGCTCAACCTGGCTCATTATCAGAAGCTCAATGGAGCTTTTAAACCGCCCTGCCTGGACCTTTAGAGCCGTCAACTCCAGTGGTAGGCCCTGGGCATCTATAATTTTAAAAAATCTCTATAGGCAATGCTGCAAAACAGCTACTGGAATCGAAGGGGATAATAACTGGAGCTAAGATGCACTAAGTGTTTGTGCCAGGCACTATGCTAACTCCTTTACCTACACTGCTTCATTTCATTCTTACGGCAATACTATGAGGTGGGTTCTGTCAGTTTCTGTATTTTGCAGGTGAGGAAACTGAGGTAAGTGAGCCTAATAACCTAATCAAGTTCACATAGCTGAGAAGTGGTTTAGGACCAGAGCCCAGGTTTGGGCTATTAACTGCATTTTAACTGATGCATTCATTTACTCTTTCATCCAACATTTATTTATTATACGTGACCAGGTAACACTCTGAGAGCCGGGACGTATAAAAATGAATAAAGATCTCCATCCCCATCTCAAGAAGTTCATGGCTTTTGCTGTTGTCGTTCAGACTGAACAAGAATGACAGATTGCCTCATTTTAAAAGATGATGTCATGTGTCTGTCTTTGAGAGGCTGAAAAGATTTTCTATGACTACCAGCCTCCTCCTCTCAATGGCCACTTACTGAATCCACCACCTTTTGCAAATTAGCCTCCCAGTCTGTGAAGACCGGGTCTGTCTGTTGGCCGCTGGCGCTGAGCCGCTCTGGGGCAGCCTTGAAGCTCCGTGTTAGCAACCCCTTAGGGTGCTCCTCTGCTCTCCCGGCTGCGGTTGTGCCATTCACTTCAGTTCAGCATGCTAGCCATCCAGTCCCTTCGGCTGGACAATCAATCAAACCGTGGGGTAGGAAGCGCATCACCACACAGCTCATAGGCTGGCAGTCTTCCAGGGATAAAGCCTGTCCCTTACACCTAAAGCGACAGCTGTTACGAAATTTCCCAGCAAAGTACGGAGAAAAGGCTGAGGCCTACTTTTTAGAATCGTGAAATGTTAACGCCGGCCAAATCTTCAGACATAGTGTACGGCTCACCGGGAAACAGACCTGCAGGGTCTCTAACCAGGCTGGGACTGGGCTCCTGGCGCAATCTGCAACCCCTCACTGCCCCCTAGAGTCAAAGCTGAGCCGTGTTTCAAATAGACACAATATTAAAGTGCAGCGATCATCACCTTGGAGCAGGCAAATGATCCTCCCTGGTTGACAGCCTTGGAAGACACCGCCCCCGGGGTGCAGCCACAGCAGCTTCCCCGCTCGCGCGCGGAGGAGGACAGAAGTTTTGGGGCAAAGGTCGTTCTCCGGACCGGTATTCAGGTTGCACAGATGGAGGGGGCAGCGGAACCTTTCTCCTCCGCCTAGCTCTCGCTTCCACCCGGTCCCAGTTGGCGCCGGACGCAGTAGTGGAGGCTTATAAACATGGAGACAGAGGATACTGGGACTGGAGAGCCGTCTTCTCGGCTGGGGGCTCCGGCGTCCACTAATGACCGGCTTTTCGTGGTTAAAGGTGTGGTGGGGTGCGGGTGTCGGGGTAACCTCACCCGGGGCCCTAGCCTGCGCTGGAGCTGGCATTCCCACTCACACCCCGCCCAGGGAGACCTTCGCTTGGGTGCCCTGAGTTTAGTCCGTGGGCTGGTCCCGCGAGCTGTTCTGTATGTGCTGCATTTCCCCCATTCCCTCTGCAGTTTCTCTCGTGTCCTCCCTTTTCTAACTCCCACTCTCTCTTTTTGCTCCCCTGGAGAAACTTCACGCAGTTGTCCCCGGAAAGAGGGGAAGAGACCCTGCGCCTATTTTCTACCTTAGCATGGCCTCAGGAACCAGAGGTCGTGTGGTCACGCAGGTTTCCCAGCCGCTGTCATTTACCTTTGCCAAGAGCTGCTTAGCCATCGTTTCTCGAAATTCAAAAGTGATTTTTAAATAGTATCTGAAACTTACTTGTGTCCATCTTTTTAACGTAAGGGTTTTTTTTTTTTTCCTCTCCCCACCCTCCATGCCCTACCCCCAAAACTCTTGACAGGTGGAATTTTCCTTGGTACTGTTGCTGCAGCGGGAATGCTGGCTGGATTTGTTACAACGCTATCATTGGCTAAAAAGAGAAGTCCTGAATGGTTCAATAAGGTTTGTGACACCGAAATCCATTCATAGCATTATTGTTGTTTACAAATCAATGGCAGCTGTTTTGACTAGGAAAAGTAAAGAAAGTGTTGATGGCCTTTCACATTACTTTAAGAAGTAAACCAGTGTGCACCTCATAGATTCAGGAAGTGTACAAATTAATCAACTGTCTGTATTTTCGTTTAAAAAGAAGTACTTTATGCGCTTTTTAAACTTTTAGCAGAACAAGACTTTGAAAGCTCATCCAGTACATTTCTTATTCACAACATGACATTAAATCTAAATCTAGGTAAATCATTCTCAGTTGTAAGAGGCCCCAATATTGTATGTACCACTAAAAAAGAAAAAAAATGCCAATTAAATTCTTGACACAGCACTGCAAGAGGCTTTTCTCAGAGATGTTAAAATGATGAAATACAGTGCATCTTAGTATAGATGAAAAACATAGGTCAGCTCCTTGAACCCAGAAACCATGCATGCTTGTGCAGTGCAGCAGCCCCACTCCCTAGAAAATTGCCTGGCACATAGTAGGTGCTCAGTAAATTTTGGTTGAATGACTATAACCTACGGAGGGCAGAAAATCCTTATTCCATGAGCAAAATTGAGCAGTCATGCTGTCATGGACAGGTGTACTTCATTTTCCCAGTTGAGAAATTTTCTTCCCCTGTGGTGGTTCTTCTGTATCGTTCTGTTTCTGCCCTATCCGCCTCATAAGGTTTATTTATCCATTAATTGATTCAACAAATGTTTATTTTGGATCTTTTATGTGCAGGCACTGTGCTAGCTAGGTGCAAGAGATACAAAAATGAACAAAACATATGTACCCCTCAAAAAGCTAAGTCTGGTGTGGGAGACAGATGGTAAACAATCACACAAATAACAATCTAATTACAATTTGATATTTGCCTTGGAATACAGTGTTATATGAAAAGTCATAAACCAGTTGAATTCCTTTTTGACTTGTATTTATCTTTAATAATCTGATAATCATATTTAAGCCTTAAGAATGGCAAGAGACCACATTTCAAGTGCATTTGGATTCCCCTCTGAATACTCAGAGTTCCTATGGAGTTTCCCAAATCACTGTTATGAGCTCATGGTCATTTTCCCCCTATGTCACAGAATATTTTCAGCGCAGAAATATATATTTTGTGAAAGAAATCAGTGAAACCTGACTGATAGTGGTGTTTTAATAGTGGAGTTTTGGTTGATTTCTAAATCCAAGTTAACATGATAACCTTTGGGTCACAGATCTTTTTTGAGAATCTGATGAAAGCTAGCAATTCTCTCTCAGGAAAAAAAAAGCACATATACATGTTCACAACTTTGCATTCTATTTTGTGGTTCTGAGATTTGATATCACACATGGCCTTTATAGTCTAACGTGGTGGTTTTCAAACTGTGGTCCACAGAACCCTGGGGATCCTTGAGACCCGTTGGGGGTCTGTAAAGTCAGTTATTTTCATAATACTGCTAAGATACCTGCACTAATGATACAGAAACAACAGAGGGTAAAACTGCTGGTGCCTTGCTGTAGTCGAGGCAGTGGCCCCAAACTATACTAGCAGGCATAGTTTTCTTCCTTCCTGTGCACCCGAGGTTAAACCCATCATTGCATAAGAGTATCCTTGATGAAGAAGTAAAATTATTTATTTTTAATATCTTGACCCTTGAACTTAACCTCTTTAATATTCTGTGTGAAGAAATGGGAAGTACACATAAAGCGCTTCTGCTTTATACCAAAGTAGTATGTTTTTCTCAAGAAAAAGCAGTTGTGTGAGATACACACTGAACTAGCCACTTTTTTTCATGGCATATTATTTTCACTTGTAAGAGCAACAGACAAATTGTAGTTATTCAGAAGTGAGTATTTGGTAGACATTTTCTTGAAAATGAACAAAATGAACCTGTCTCTTCAAGCAAGCAATTGTTAGTATTTGTTGCCAGTGATAAAATTCCAGTTTTTGAGTAAAAATTAGATTTTAGAAAACGTGTGTCTGCCATTGTGAGCTTGCCAGCTGCTCAAACACTTAAAAGGCTTTTCTTTTTTTTAAAGATTTATTTATTTATTTATTTATCTAATTTATTTTTGGCTGCTGTTGGGTCTTAGTTGTGGCACATGGGATCTTCATTGCGTCACATGGGCTCTTCGTTGTGGTGCACAGGCTTCTCTCTAGTTGTGGTGTGCAGGCTCCAGGGCGCATGGGCTCTGTAGTTGTGGCGTGTGGGTTCTGTAGTTGTGGTGTGTGGGTTCCCGAGCACATAGGCTCTGTAGTTGTGGCACGCAGGCTCTCTAGTTGAGGCGCATGAGCTCAGTAGTTATGGCACGTGGGCTTAGTTGCCCCACGACATGTGAGAGCTTAGTTCCCTGACCAGGGATTGAACCCACATCACATGCATTATAAGGTGGATTCTTTACCACTGGACCACCAGGGAAGTCCCTAAAAGGCTTTTCTAATGAGATTGGTAGGGATATGAATGATGTAATTTTTTGGTATTTAATAAATAAATGATGTCAACAGTTGAAAGATAACTGTTATCTTGGCAAATCATTATTTTCTGAATGATCATGATGCCTGGATAAAAGTTCCATTCAAAAATGCAGATTAGACTAATGGGTTTTAATGTAATAAAGTACAAAAATTCATTGATACGATTTTATATTCCATATTGCAGATAATTTTTAAGAAACTATTTGTTGAGTTTGGGTATAGTATCAAAGAAGGGAGGCTATTAAAATACTCCTCCCTTTTCCAACCACATATCTGTATGAGGAGAGATTTTATTCATATACTTCAACCAATAAACATATTGCAACAGATTGAATATAGACACGTATATGAAAATTCAGCTGTCTTTATTAAACCAGACATTTAAAAAATTAACAAAAATGTAAAACGTTGCCTATCTTTGCACTAAATGTTTTGTTTTGTAAGATGGTTATTTTAATTCACATAATCAGAAATCTTTGGGATCAAAGTGTAAATGGATCCTGAGACCAGGAAGTTTGAGAACCCCTGTTTTGGAGGTTAAATATCCTTCAAATAACAGTTATTTCAAGACCCATTTAGGTAATGAACAGACCATAAGGGTGAGTCATCATCTTTCTGATACAGTTACAACTTATGAGAAATTATAAAAATAAATCTTTTAAAAATATATATTGTTTATGTTACAACAACACGGCTATTTCTGTGATGTAAAGAATATAGCAAAATGTATCAGGTAAGAATGCTCTGTAGGGGAAATAGCTAGATTGAGCATTCTTTTTAAATATCAGTTTGATTTATGTCAAATTCAGCCCAGGATTAAACTGAAAAAAAAAAAAAAAACTAAACTAAAAACATGAGCCTTATTCTTAGGTAAGCAGTTAACTTTCTGGAAAAGCTGAACAATTCGTTCTTGATAGGTCCTGCACCTGTGAATAATAGATTAATTCTTGTTAAAATAGATACAAGATAAGGGGCACCCGTGTCTTTAAGCATAAGAGGTATTATAAACACAAAATAATGGAAAATAATTTTTTTGTTTTATCTTGGATATTAAATATCATAACTGCATTGTGATTTGTTAAATTCAAACTTCCATATGCACATGGCTTCATTTTAATTTAAATGAAAAAAATAAACAATGTGGTAGTGAAGAAAAAGGTAGCTTTCATTTATATATATGTGACTAGCATATGTGGTTGGTTATATGTAAAGATCTTTTAAAGCAACATTATTTTTTTGGCAAGTCAGTCTTTCCCTGCAACCAGTCAGTGTTCATTTTGAAAATTCTGAGCAGGCTATATGAAGGTCATGTGATGTATAACTCCAGCGGATAAAGCTTGTGACTAGACTTTTAAAAACTTAATAATAAGGGCAGATCAATTTTTTAACATCATTTCCACTAAAATTCATTTTTGGAAGTATGTAGACAGTAACTGATAATAACTCACTTCCTTTCACAATCAATTTCTGAGACTGATATACAAATACAGCATGTACCTTTTTTTTTTTAATCTGAAAATTTGGCAAACCTAAGATTTTATTTGGAGTATTGCTGTGTTATTAAGGGTTATTTTTATACATAGTTACCTTTTTTACTTAGCAAAACAAATGTGGGTTTGTGTAGACTTTTAAAAATTTATGTATATCTGTAATACATATATAATTTCTTCTTAGGGAAATAAGAGATTTTTAATTTAAGTTTCTAAAATAAAATTTAAGCCAAAGCACGTAAACTGACCCTGCTGTAATAATATTTGGTTAATGATACTTCTTCTGGATGAAAATGCAAGCCAATTAGAAATTAGTGCATTTGTGTGAGATCTGTTGCTGAAATTATAGCGACATGAGAAGAAGGAATAAGATTAGAGAGTAGTATATTGTTTTCATCATAGAAAATGGCTAAAGAAAAAATCTCTTGAAAATCTGGTCAGGACCAGGATATATCTACAAAAAGTATGTCATTAGATAAGATCTGCTAGGTCTAGGCATGGGGATACAGATAAAGTGTTTCTATGTACTATGAATAACATTCACAATCACAAATGCATGCATAAAAAAACCTTTATTAAGAAATGGGTTGAGCAATATAAAGAAAATTCTTAAAAAAATAAGACTTGAGTAAATGGAAATATATTTCCCGATGAAAGACAGGATGTTATAAATTTGCTGTCTCTTGCCAGTTAGCTAATGTTTGATGTCATTCTAATGAAAATGCTAATGAATGGGAATTGGAGAACTTGACAAAACGTTTCAGGGTTTTTCTGGAAGAATTAATAGATAAAAATGGTAAAGAAATGTTTGATAAAAAGTAATGAGTATGGGCTTTCTTGGTGGCGCAGTGGTTGAGAGTCCGCCTGCCGATGCAGGGGCCACGGGTTCGTGCCCCGGTCCGGGAAGATCCCACATGCCGCGGAGCGGCTGGGCCCGTGAGCCATGGCCGCTGAGCCTGCGCGTCCGGAGCCTGTGCTCCGCAACGAGAGAGGCCACAGCAGTGAGAGGCCCGCGTACTGCAAAAAAAAAAAAGTAATGAGTATGATATACTTTCTGGATATTAAGGCTTTTTAATGATTCTATAATTAAATCTGTGTGATTCTGTTATTTAAAAAAATCAGTTCACATTACGAAAATAGCTTAGAAACAAATCTCTCTAATTTTTTAAATAAGTTGGGAGAAGGATTAATCTATAGAGTGGTGCTGGGGCAGATGCTAAGCTATTGGGGGAGTAAACTCCCTTTAGTTATCAACTTCCATTAAAACTAAAGTAAATACCAGCTGAGCTAAAAAGTTAGGGGTAAAAGTTTTTTTTAAAAAAAATACAGCTAGAAGGAAAGAGAAATGACTGGGACTTGAATGAGGGAAGGTTTTTTTTTTGTTCACTTTGTGTCTCTGTGTTACATTTTGGTAATTCCCTCAGTATTTCAAGCTTTTCTTTATTTGTTACAGTGATCTATGATCAGTGATCTCTGATGTGACTATGATAAAAAGATTACTGACTTGCCGAAGGCACCAATGATGGTTAGCTTTTTTTGTAGCAATAAGATGTTTTTTTAAATTGTCATGTACATTATTTATTTATTTCAATCTCTTCATGTCTTCTATTAAATAGTTTTTTTATTAGTTATCTATTTTATACGTATTAGTATATATATATATGTCAATCCCAATCTCCCAATTCATCCCACTACCACCCCTCCCCGCTTTCCCCCCTTGGTGTCCATACGTTTGTTCTGTACATCTGTGTCTCTGCTTCTGCCTTGCAGACCGGTTCATCTGTACCATTTCTCTAGGTGCCACATATATGCGTTAATATATGATATTTGTTTTTCTCTTTCTGACCTAACTTCACTCTGTATGACAGTCTCTAGGTCCATCCGCGTCTCTGCAAATGACCCAATTTTGTTCCTTTTTATGGCTAATAATATTCCATTGTATATATATACCACATCTTCTTTATCCATTTGTCTGTCAGTGGGCATTTAAGTTGCTTCAATTACCTGGCTATTGTAAATAGAGCTGCAGTGAACATTGGGATGCATGTGTCTTTTTGATTTGTGGTTTTCTCTGGGTATATGCCCAGTAGTGGGATTGCTGGGTCATATGGTAATTCTGTTTTTAGTTTTTTAAGGAAGCTCCATACTGTTCTCCATAGTGACTGGATCAATTTACATTCCCACCAACAATGCAAGAGGGTTCCCTTTTCTCCACACCCTCTCCAGCATTTGTTGTTTGTAGATTTTCTGATGATGCCCATTCTAACTGGTGTGAGGTGATACCTCATTGTAGTTTTGATTTGCATTTCTCTAATAATTAGTGATGTTGAGCAGCTTTTCATGTGCTTCTTGGCCATCTGTATGTCTTCTTTGGAAAAATGTCTATTTAGGTCTTCTGCCCATTTTTTGATTGGGTTGTTTGTTTTTTTAATATTGAGCTGCATGAGCTGTTTATATATTTTGGAGTTTAATCCTTTGTTGATTCGTTTGCAAATATTTTCTCCCATTCTGAGGGTTGTCTTTTCATCTTGTTTATGGTTTCCTTTGCTGTGCAAAAGCTTTCAAGTTTCATTAGGTCCCATTTGTTTATTTTTGTTTTTATTTCCATCACTCTAGGAGGTGGGTCAAAAAAAATCTTGCTGTGATTTATGTCAAAGAGTGTTCTTCCTATGTTTTCCTCTAAGAGTTTTATAGTGTCTGGTCTTACATTTAGGTCTTTAATCCATTTTGTGTTTATTTTTGTGTATGGTATTAGGGAGTGTTCTAATTTCATTCTTTACATGTAGCTGTCCAGTTTTCCCAGCACCACTTATTGAAGAGACTGTATTTTCTCCATTGTATATCCTTGCCTCCTTTGTCATAGATTAGTTGACCAAAGGTGCGTGGGTTTATCTCTGGGCTTTCTACCCTGTTCCATTGATCTGTGTTTCTGTTTTTATGCCAGTACCATATTGTCTTGATTACTGTAGCTTTGTAGTATAGTGTGAAGTCAGGGAGCCCGATTCCTCCAGCTCTGTTTTTTTCCCTCAAGATTGCTTTGGCTATTCAGGGTCTTTTATGTCTCCATACAAATTTTAAGATTTTTTGTTCTAGTTCTGTAAAAATATGCCTTTGGTAGTTTGATAGGAATTGCATTGAATCTGTAGATTGCTTTGGGTAGTATAGTCATTTTCACAGTGTTGATTCTTCCAATCCAAGAACATGGTATATCTCTCCATCTGTTTGTGTCATCTTTGATTTCTTTCATCAGTGTCTTAATAGTTTTCTGAGTACAGGTCTTTTACCTTCTTAGGTAGGTTTATTCCTAGGTATTTTATTCCTTTTGTTGCAGTGGTGTATGGAATTGTTTGCTTAATTTCTCTTTCTGATCTTTCGTTGTTAGTGTATACGAATGCAAGAGATTTCTGTGCATTAATTTTGTATCCTGCCACTTTACCAAATTCATTGATTAGCTCTAGTAGTTTTCTGGTGGCATCTTTAGGATTCTCTATGTATAGTATCATGTCATATGCAAACAGTGACAGTTTTACTTCTTTTCCAATTTGCATTCCTTTTATTTCTTTTTCTTCTCTGGTTGCCGTGGCTAGGACTTCCAGAACTATGTTGCATAATAGTGGTGAGAGTGGACATCCTTGTATTGTTCCTGGTCTTAGAGGCAGTGCTTTCAGTTTTTCACCATTGAGAATGATGTTTGCTGTGGGCTTGTCGTATATGGCCTTTAGTATGTTGAGGTAGGTTCCCTCTGTGCCCACTTTCTGGAGAGTTTTTATAATAAATGGGTGTTGAATTTTGTCAAAAGCTTTTTCTGCATCTGTTGAGATGATCATATGGTTTTTATTCTTCAATTTGTTAATATGGTGTATCACATTGATTGATTTGCATATACCGAAGAATCCTTGTATCCCTGGGATAAACCCCACTTGATCATGGTATATGATCCTTCTAATGTGCTGTTGGATTCTGTTTGCTAGTATTTTGTTGAGGATTTTTACATCTATATTCATCAGTGTTATTGGTCTGTAGTTTTCTTTTTTGTAGTATCTTTGTCTGGTTCTGGTATCAGGGTTGTGGCCTTGTAGAATGAGTTTAGGAGTGTTCCTTCCTCTGCAATTTTTTGGAAGAGTTTGGGAAGGATGGGTGTTAGCTTTTGTCTAAATGTTTGATAGAATTCACCTGTGAAGCCATCTTGTCCTGAACTTTTGTTTGCTGGAAGATTTTTAATCACAGTTTCGATTTCATTACTTGTGATTGGTCTGTTTATATTTTCTATTTCTTCCTGGTTCAGTCTTGGAAGGTTACCTCTTTCTAAGAATTTGTCCATTTCTTCCAGGTTGTCCATTTTATTGGCATAGAGTTGCTTGTAGTAGTCTCTTAGGATGCTTTGTATTTCTGTGGTGTCTGTTGTAACGTCTCCTTTTTCATTTCTAATTTTATTGAATTGAGTTCTCTCCCTCTTTCCCTTGATGAGTCTGACTAAAGGTTTATCAATTTTGTTTATCTTCTCAAAGAACCTGCTTTTAGTTTTATTGATCTTTGCTATTGTTTTCTTTCTATTTCATTTATTTCTGCTCTGATCTTTATGATTTCTTTCCTTCTACTAACTTTGGGTTTTGTTTGTTCTTCTTTCTCTCGTTCCTTTAGGTGTAAGTTTAGATTGTTCATTTGAGATGTTTCTTGTTTCTTGAGGTAGGCTTGTATTGCTATAAACTTCCCTTTTAGAACTGCTTTTGCTGCATCCAATAGGCTTTGGATTGTTGTGTTTTCATCCTCATTTGTCTCTAGGAATTTTTTGATTTCCTCTTTGATTTCTTCAGTGATCTCTTGGCTATTGAGTAACGTGTTGTTTAGCCTCCATGTGTTCGTGTTCTTTACGTTTTTTTCCCTGTAATTGATTTGTAATCTCATAGCGTTGTGGTTGGAAAAGATGCTTGATATGATTTCAGTTTTCTTAAATTTACTGAGGCTTGATTTGTGACCAGGATGTGATCTGTCCTGGGGAATGTTCTGTGTGCACTTGAGAAGAAGATGTAATCTGCTGTTTTCGGATGGAATGTCCTATAAATATCAGATCTGTCTGGTCTACTGTGTGATTTGAAGCTTGTGTTTCCTTAGTAATTTTCAGTCTGGATGATCTGTCCATTGGTGTAAGTGAGGTGTTAAAGTCCCCCACTATTATTGTGTTACTGTCGATTTTCTCTTTTATAGCTGTTAGCATTTGCCTTATGTATTGAGGTGCTCCTATGTTGGGTGCATATATATTTATAGTTGTTATATTTTCTTCCTGGATTGATCCCTTGATCATTATGTAGTGTCTTTCCTTGTCTCTTGTAACATTCTTTATTTTAAAGTCTATTTTATCTACTGTGAGTATTGCTACTCCAGCTTTCTTTTGATTTCCATTTGCATGGAATATGTTTTTCCATCCCTTCACTTTCAGTCTGTATGTGTTCCTAGGTCTGAAGTGGGTCTCTTGTAGACAGCATATATATGGGTCTTATTTTTGTATCCATTCAGCAAGCCTGTGTCTTTTGGTTGGAGCATTTAATCCATTCACGTTTAAGGTAATTATTGATATGTATGTTCCTATTACCATTATCTTAATTGTTTTGGGTTTGTTTTTGTAGGTCCTTTTCTTCTCTTGTGTTTCCCACTTAGAGAAGTTCCTTTAGTATTTGTTGTAGAGCTGGTTTGGTGGTGCTGAATTCTCTTAGCTTTTGCTTGTCTGTAAAGCTTTTGATATCTCTGTTGAATCTGAATGAGATCCTTGCTGGGTAGAGTAATCTTGGTTGTAGGTTCTTCCCTTTCATCACTTTAAATGTATTATGCCACTGCCTTCTGGCTTGTGGAGTTTCTGCTGAGAAATCAGCTGTTAACGTTATGGGAGTTCCCTTGTATCTTATTTGTCATTTTTTCCTAAATTTTTCTTTTTGTCTTTAATTTTTGTCAATTTGATTACTCTGTGTCTTGGTGTGTTTCTCCTTGGGTTTATCCTGCCTGGGACTCTCTGCGCTTCCTGGACTGGGTGGCTATTTCCTTTCCCATGTTAGGGAAGTTTTCGACTATAATCTCTTCAAATATTTTCTCAGGTCCTTTCTCTATTCTCCTTCTGGTACCCCTATAATGTGAATGTTGTTGCATTTAATGTTGTCCCAGAGGTCTCTTAGGTTGTCTTCATTTCTTTTCATTCTTTTTTCTTTATTCTGTTCCATGGCAGTGAGTTCCACCATTCTGTCTTCCAGGTCACTTATCCGTTTTGCCTCAGTTATTCTGCTATTGATTCCTTCTAGTGTACTTTTCCTTTTAGTTATTGTATTGTTCATCTCTGTTTGTTTTTTCTTTAATTCTTTTAGGTCTTTGTTAAATATTTCTTGCATCTTCTCGATCTTTGCCTCCATTCTTTTTCCGAGGTCCTGGATCATCTTCACTATCATTCTGAATTCTTTTTCTGGAAGGTTGCCTATCTCCACTTCATTTAGTTGTTTTTCTGGGGTTTTATCTTGTTCCTTCATCTGGTACATAATCCTCTGCCTTCTCATTTTGTCTGTTTTTATGTGAATGTGATTTCGTTCCACAGGGTACAGGATTGTAGTTCTTTTTGCTTCTGCTCTCTGCCCTCTGGTGGATGAGGCTATCTAAGAGGCTTGTGCAAGTTTCCTGATGGGAGGGACTGGTGGTGGTAGAGCTGGGTGTTGCTCTGGTAGGCAGGGCTCAGTAAAACTTTAAAACTGCTGATGGGTGGGGCCGAGTTCCCTTCCTGTTGATTGTTTGTCCTGAGGTGACCCAGCACTGGAGCCTACAGGCTCTTTGGTGGGTCCATTGGTGGACTCTGGGAGGGGTCACGCCAATGAGTACCTCCCAGAACTTCTACTGGCAGTGTCCTTGTCCCTATGGTGAGCCACAGCAGGCCCCCACCTCTGCAGGAGACCCTCCAACACTAGCAGGTAGGTCTGGTTCAGTCTCCTATGGGAGACTGCTCCTTCCTCTGGGTCCCAGTGTGCACGCTACTTTGTGTGTGCCCTCCAAGAGTGGAGTCTCTGTTTCCCCCAGTCCTGTCGAAGTCCTGCAGTCAGATCCCGCTAGCCTTCAAAGTCTGATTCTCTGGGAATTCCTCCTCCTGTTGCTGGACCCCCAGGTTGGGAAGCCTGATGTGTGGCCCAGAATCTTCACTCCAGTGGGTGGACTTCTGTGGTATAAGTGTTCTCCAGTTTGTGAGTCACCCACCCAGCAGTTATGGGATTTGATTTTATTGTGATTGTGCCCCTCCTACCATATCATTGTGGCTTCTCCTTTGTCTTTGGATGTGGGGTATCTTTTTTGGTGAGTTCCAGTGTCTTTCTGTCGATGATTGTTCAGCAGTTAGTTGTGATTCAGGTGCTCTCGCAAGAGGGAGTGAGCGCATGTCCTTCTACTCTGCCATCTTGAACCAATTTCCAGATGAGGGAAATTTTAGTAAGTTTAAAAGCATTAGAATGCATTTTTGACCAAAAACAAACAAACAATAAGCAAAATAAAAGGATAAAAGCAAACCAAACTAGGGAAATATGATAGCACATATGATAGGTATAAGGGCTTCAAAGAACATTAATATAGAAAGAATATACAAATCAGAAAACTTTAAATGGACAAAAAACATGAATATGCAATTCAAAAGATGTGAACATTGACTTATAATAACTTGGACAAATAATTCTCAGTAACAATAGAAATGTAAGTTATAAATAGTCTTATAGGGCTTCCCTGGTGGCGCAGTGGTTGAGAGTCCGCCTGCCGATGTAGGGGACACAGGTTTGTGCCCCGGTCCGGGAAGATCCCACATGCCGCGGAGCAGCTGGGCCCATGAGCCATGGCCGCTGAGCCTGCGCGTCTGGAGCCTGTGCTCCACAACGGGAGAGGCCACAACAGTGAGAGGCCCGCGTACTGCAAAGAAAATAAATAGTCTTATATAAATTTCAAAGGTTTCTTTTTTCATGTTTTTATTTTTACTGAGACCATCTAATGCAGGCCAACTTGAAATGGTCCTCATAAAACAGCATTGTAACTTAGAACAACCTTTTGAAAAACAGTTTACAGTGTTTATCAGCTTATAAAATATTCATGCTTCTCCACTTAATAATTCTACTTTGAGGAATTTTCCCCAAGGACTTAATCAGAAATGCAAGTCAGTGTTTAGGCACAAAGAAGTTTTTAATATAAAAAATTAATATAAGAAAGTGAAACTAGTGTACATTAATAACAAATGGCTAAGTAAATTATGATAAATCAGTGCCGTGTAACCAGTAAAAATATTTGAGTTTTTGACACGAGAGGATGAAAGTTGAAGATTAAGAACATTTTAATGGTGTTAAGTTGTTTTTAAAATGTCCACAATCAGAAGGAGGGAGAATATGTCAAAATGTCTAACATGGTTTTTACTGAATAATAAAAGGGAGTTTTTTTCCATTCATTCTTATGCTTTCTCATACATACCAAATTTTCCACAATGATATATAATCAGAAAAAAATAAGATACAACTTTTGAGGAAGTTCAAGTTTTTATTGTTTCTGACTATTTTTGTTCGTTGATATTTAATGTGTTTTAGCAGACAGGCTCACAGGGAAAAATAATAAATTCTTAATATTTCCTAAATTCTGCAGTCTCCTTTAAAAAAATTTTTAAAGATAAATTACATTTCATATTCATGTCAAACTATGGGAATAAGTGAATGCCCCTTGGTTACATTTCAAGTAGGCCCGTAAGTATTATCACTTCTTTCTCTACTTCCAGTAGTGTAAATATTTGAGTTATCCTAAGTAATGATGTTTTTATTCTAATTTACACTATGATTTGTTTCCACTTAAAAAGAGACTTTCATTTACATTTTGTATTGTGTTGTATTTAGAATCAGAAGTGATAAATGACTGAATGGCAAATTCCATTTAGTCCGTAAAGCCAGGCTGCTGAAGTGCTCTAGCTTTTATAAGCATGAAACCTTGAACAAGTTATTTAATCTCTCTCTACTTTAGTTGGTCTTTAGTAAAATGAGGATAATAGTACATGTCTCACAGAGTAAGGTGAAGTAAAATGCTTAATGAATTACTATATGCAAAATGCTTTGAACAGTGCTTGTCATATAGTAAGGGAGCAATATATATATAATTATGTGCATATATATATATATATATATATATAAAAAATTATTAACTGTGATATAGTATTTGGAAATACAGGATCCCTGGGAGATTGCAGTCCTGCAATCTTATTTAAAAATTAATCTCATTTTAAAATAAGATTAATGATCCTTTAACAGTATAAGGAAAAATGTGGCTTTAGTCCTTCTGATCAATGTAATTTAATAGTATCAATAGTAAAAAGAAACATTTAGCATGTGAATGCCACTTGTGCAGTTTTATTCATGAAACAATAGATATGGAAAAAGAGCTCACCACATCCATAGAATCACCATACTTTACAAAAAATTAAATTAGTTCCCTTCATATCAGAGCTTTACTGTTTTGTTGTTTTCTTATTATGAGCTCCTTCTAACCTAAATTAGTAGACACTAACCCTAGATATTGTCCTCCAATGAGTGTCTGACCAGTGTAGTGGAGGACTATCTTCTTTATTTCAGAGTTTAAATCTTTAAATAAAAATACACTGTCAACTTACATTTTAAACATGGGGCTTCCCTGGTGGCACAGTGGTTAAGAATCTGCCCGCCAGTGCAGGGGACATGGGTTCGAGCCCTGCTCCGGGAAAATCCCACATGCTGCGGAGCAACTAAGCCTGTGCACCACAGCTACTGAGCCTGCGCTCTAGAGCCCACGAGCCACAACTACTGAGCCCACACACCACATCTACTGAAGCCTGCGTGCTCTAGAGTCTGTGCTCGGCAACAAGAGAAGCCCACGCACCGCAACGAAGAGTAGCCCCTGCTCGCCACAGCTAGAGAAAGCCTGCACGCAGCATTGAAGACCCAACACAGCCAAAAATAATAAATAAATATAAATAAATAAATTCATAAATTACTAAGTCATGGAATTGGAAGGGACTTTAGAAATTAGTACACCATTCCTCCCAGTATCTCTTTTTACAGCGCACCCACCCCTCCCCCAACCCCAGCACATTTCGTAATGGGGGCAGTTTTTTTTTTTTTTCCCTTTGGCCTCGCCCGCAGGATCTCACTTCCATAATCGCAGGCCACAGCCATGAAAGCCTGGAATTCTAACCACTAGGCCACCAGGGATCTCCCTCAGTTATTCCTTTTTGAAGTGCTCGTTGCATTCTTATTCTTCTCTAGTCAAGTTCGTTATGCTGATAGTCTGAAAGTTGTTCAATTAGTATAATTGTAGATTTTTACCTTAATATTATATCTTGAAACTTGGGAGGAGGGTTACTGTTGTTTTTCTAGTTTCTTATTAATAGTTGCCAGGAGCTGAATTTCTACTATATGTCAGGCATTTTGCATAAATATTTAGAAGTCCTCACAATGAGTTATATCACAAGTCTTTTCTCAAATGTAGATTTAGCACACCTCTTCCAGGAAGCTTTCCTTAAAACTTCCCCTTCTTGCAAGTCGATCAGGTGTCCTCCTTCTCTGGGTACACAGTGCCCTGTATGTATATGCAGTTCTGTCGTTGCCCTTTCCATTTAGATCATAATTTACTTCTAGTTGTCTGTGTTTCCCCCCTCCCTCACCAGGTCTTAAGTGTTCTGTCAGAAAGAAGTTGCTCTGTGTACCTAGCGCGGATCTTGGCACGGTGCCTTGCACACTCAAATATTTGTCAGAGCAGTTGTGCCTTAAGTCATGCAGTTATTAAGTGCATGAACTTGGGTTGGTCTGGCTTCCTAGTATCATGGTGCTGACACAGAGAGTCATTAATTTCAAACACTTTCCAAATATTTTTTCTTTCAGAATGATGATTTTTACCAGAACCTTTGTGTCTTCATTGCAGGGAAGTGTGGCCACGGCTGCCTTACCGGAGAGCGGGGCTTCCCTTGCCTTGCGAGCCCTGGGGTGGGGCTCACTTTATGCCTGGTGTGGGGTTGGTGTGATCAGCTTCGCAGTCTGGAAGGCCTTAGGAGTTCACAGTGTAAGTAACTGCAGTCCTATAATTGCTGTCTGGAATGTTTATTCTACTTTGTGCGGTCTAAATCTTCCAGATTTTCAAATTTGCATACAGTTTATTCACTATCTTGTGAAGTGATGACAGAGAATTGACTAAATTTTTTACTAATAACTAGGTAGCTTCTCATTACTTGTAAATCATATAAATAATTTAAATATAGAAGGGTGGTGAAACTTCAAATATAATTAAGTAATGACTAATGCATAGCAAATGTTTGTTCTGTATAAATTTGTGGGAGCTACTTGTTCAGTAAAATACTTTGGAACAACTTTCTATGCTGTTTGACATCCATATATATAAACATCGTTTAAAATAAAGCATTTTAAAATTATTATTTAAATTATTAATATGTTTACACATTATTGGAAAAAGAGCCTAGTACCTGTGTGTGTGTAACTTATACTCCAAGGTAAAAAGCTGTACATTCGGAATATTTGGCTTCTTTTTATTTAAACTATTGGTAGGAAGTTCTGTGGACCAGGCTCTTTGTGACAGGTGAGAATTGGTGGTGGTTTAGGATGGGTGGCAGAAGTAGAGTTGATGAAAAGAGGTTCTGGATATATTTTGAAGGTAGGGGCAACAAGGACTTGTTATAAACTGAATGTGGGAGGTGAGAGAAAAAGTCAAGTCAAGGATGTCTCCAGGCTTTTGGTCTGAACGACTGGAAAATGGATGGGACCAGTGTGAAAGGAGCAGATATTAGGGGATCATGTCAGGGGCTCAGTCTGGGACTTACGAGTTTGAGGTAGATTTTAGATAGCCAGTGGAGAGTCAAGCAAGCAGTTAGATATAGAAGTTGGAATTCAGGGAACAGGTCAAGGTGAAGATCTAAATCAGTATGTGGATAGTATTTAAACCATGAGATCAGATGAGCTCACACAGACAGTGAATGTAGAGAGAAAAGAGAAGAGGTCTGAGGAAGGAGCCCTTGGTTTAGGAGCTCCTAAGGTTTAGAGGTCGAGGAATGAGAGAAGGTTTCCCTGCTGAAGAAGCAGGGGAGACCAGGAGAATGGTGACTTGGATGCCAGGTGAAAAAACATCTTTCAAGGAGGAGGATGCCGGGTATACGTCATGTAGGATGAGAACTGGTAGTTCACTGAGATGTGGTGGTCATTGGTGGGTAAAGCCTGAGTGGAGTGGATCCGAAGGAGAATGGAGGAGAGAGCTTGGAGGCAGTGTGTATGGGCAAGTCTTGAGCTTTGCTGTAAAGAGAAAGAAAGAAATGGGGTCGTAGCTAGAAGGGGGAATGGGATCAAGAGAGGTTTTGTTTTTTTTTTTTAAAGTTGGGAGAATTAACAGCATGTGTGCGTGCTGATAGGAGTGATTCAGTGGAGGGGGGAATTGATGCAAGGCAGAGGGAATTGCTGGAGTAATAGGTATTATTATTATTGAATTTTTCACATTTAGTTTAATAATAACTACATAGGCATTATTGTACTTTTCACTTAAAATATACTGATAGACAAACAGATGTCGCTTTTTTCCTAGTCTGAGTAACCTTTATTTTTTAAGTAACTGCCTGCTACTCATTGTTTGTAATAATAAAGTAGGGATTACTTGAAAAAAGTTAGAAAACCCATGACTGAAGATTTTTGATGATTTTTATTGTTACCTCAATTTTGCTTTGACCAATATAAAATCTCTTCTTCCATTTCAGGCATTGTGCCAGACATTTTAGACATAGCAGATTATTTAATCCTCACAACAACTATGAAGTAGGTGTTAATATCCCCCATTCTGTAAATGAGGAAATAGGGACTCAGGTTAAGTCACACGGCTTGTAATTGGCAGAGTCAAGATTTGAAGCTAAGTCTGATGGTCTGCAGAACCTGGTTCGTTTTCAATTTTACCTCCCTTAGCTAAGGTGGGAAATAAAGGAGTAGGTGGAAGGGGCAAGGGGAAGGAGGTAGTGAATCTGGTTTTGACTGTGGAATGATCCACACAGTCTTAATCATTTGACAGGTTTTACTGGGTATCTTCAGTGTGGACCTCCCAACATCACAATTGACTTCATTCTCGTATAGGACCAGCCATTCTTTTTTCATATGAGAGCAATTATTTGAAAACAAATAGAAAAGATTGGGAGGAAATATGTTTGGTGATAATATGTGAAAGAATTATGGGCATGTGGGTGAGTTTTGTATTTTACTTTTCTGTGTAATTCTTAAATATGTATTGCTTTGACAATAATACTGCTTTTTTAAAAATAGTCCTAGATTTTATTTTTATTAATTTATGCTGACTATAAAGCACAACTGCCTAGGAGTACACAAAACTTCCTTGACTACATATGAAATCTGCTTTGGGGGAGGGGCATGCAAATAATAATAAAGTTATTAAGCTTTTGGTTTCTATCAAAATGACGGTCTGTTAGTACTTCACATTGAGTGCATGGAATTGATAGGTAATGTTTCTAGAGTTTAGTAATGTAGGTCATAAATTGAGTAGTAAAGTTTTAAGGTATTTGAAAATATGAACAGTCTTTGATTTAGAAGAGTCATAATGAATCCATCCAAATTTTCATAGACCAACAAAATTAGGTTATTTAAATTATATGCTTGAGAACTTGGGCTTTATGGGCTAGACTGTGCTATTTTAGTTTCTAGAATGTGAAAGTTTTTGTATTATGGCACTGATAAGAGGATTATTACCTAAATAAAATATTTGGGGGTGGGATTCTTTTCTGATTGGCACTATTGAATGTATGGAGACTTGGAATCCTTTTGTATTGCATCTTCATGTCTTTAACCAAAAAGAGAGAATGCAAATAACCTCTCCCTACCGGTAAGTCATTAGGCATATCAGTTTGATTTCCACATCTGAGAAGTCTCACAGAAAAATGAACCCACTGATACTTTTTTAGGACACATCTTTTAAAAGCAGTCGTGTTTATTAATTTGTTTATTCAAAAGACATTTGTGGGCCTACCCTGAGCCTGGCACTGAACTAAGACAGCACTCCCCAGTGGACTGTTAGTATATAAGGCATAGGTTTTTAAGCGTTATGGGTGACTTTCCAAGGAAATTCTTATTATATGACCCTGCCCTGAGGCTTGTGGAGAGCAATGTGGTATATTTCGGTTCTGCATTTAGAGAGTTGTTTGTTTGTTTTTTTAATTAATTTATTTTTTTTTTATTTTTGGCTGTGTTGGGTCTTTGTTGCTCCGTGCGGGCTTTCTCTAGTTGGCGGTGAGCGGGGGCTACTCTTCGTTGCAGTGCACGGGCTTATCATTGTCGTGGCTTCTCTTGTTGCGAAGCACGGGCTCTAGGTGTGTGGGCTTCAGAAGTTGTGGCACGTGGGCTCAGTAGTTGTGGCTCACGGGCTTAGTTGCTCTGCAGCATGTGGGACCTTCCCGGACCAGTGCTCGAACCCATGTCCCCTGCGTTGGCAGGTGGATTCTTAACCACTGTGCCACGAGGGAAGCTCTGCATTTAGAGAGTTTTGATGAGGTTGCCGATTCCAGTGATGAACTTTTTTTTGCGGTACGCGGGCCTCTCACTGTTGTGGCCTCTCCCGTTGCGGAGCACAGGCTCCGGACGCGCAGGCTCAGCGGCCATGGCTCACGGGCCCAGCCGCTCTGCGGCATGTGGGATCTTCCCGGACCGGGGAACGAACCCTTGTCCCCTGCATCGGCAGGCGGACTCTCAACCACTGCGCCACCAGGGAAGCCCCCAGTGATGAACTTTTATCGCTGTTTACTTCCTCTCATTAGGAAATGTCATGTGTCTATAAGGAATGAAAAGTTTTAGTCAAAAAATGTTGCGCAAAAATGGTTGCGGTCTGTGCTCTCAGTAAGTAATTGAGATGATCATTCTAGATAAATGCATGTAAATCAGAATGAATCCAGTGTCAAAATAGTTGAATTGTATTAAATCTCCAGTGTAAACCAGTTCCATAGAAAAGGGTGCCATCTAGTGGCTGACCAAGAGCAGCTTGCATTCCCTATTTTAATTCACAGCTACATCTGCTGGCTGAAAAGGCTTAAAGCAAAGCTCTTCAGTTTATTAGAAATGTTTTGGATTTACTCTTTGTTTATTCATAATTAGTGCAGAATTTCATTCGCATGGAACATGTTTAATACATCAGATATAAATAAAAAATTTTAATTTACACAGTGGTAGATCATTTAATCAGAGGTTCCAAAAAAGGAGAGCTAGTGGAAGCTATCCTGTCAGCCAACTGTAGCAGATCAGGCTGCCCGGGATTTAAAGTGGCACCCTGCCTGCCTTAGCGTAGGAATCAGTGCAGGTCCAGCCTGGCATCGCCACACCAGCTCCACCCTGCTGACCAGCCATGGGCATGGCCTGATTGCTCAGAATGGGTTCATCACTTACTTTGAATTATGGTATTTTATCATGTGTTACGATGGAGGCAGCATTAATTTTATAACAGGAACTGAATTGTGAAAAGAATGAACATTCACTATGGGTTCACGGTTCCCTACTGCAGCTGTGCACGTGATCCTGGTGCATTCGGGCCATGTGAGTGCACAACATGGTGATGTGATTAGATTGTTTATTAGGGCAGATGTTTTAAGTTTAGAGAATAGTGGAGATAAATGCTCTTCAGGCAGTAAGGGCGTTATTGATACTAACTGGTAATCCCCCAGTTGTCAAAAGAAAAAAACATGCCACCTATAGTTATTTACATGTTAAAACTTTACCTTTTATTATTTATAGTAGGTATTGAGCAAGAGGTTGAGCATATTTATGGTTAGGCTGTCTTGTTTTTTTTTTCTTCCCTTTGAAGGAAAAACATAAGGTGTATAAAAAATTCCTGATAGATATGATTGGAATCGCTATAGCTTTTTATGCCTAATGGACCCGTGTTCTGCATTTGTTTGAAGTTATCTCAAAATACTGGTCAGAATCACCCACTGCTAACATTTACTGTGGTTGTGTTAGAATATATTCATGATACCTGGCGTAGTTAAATTTGCATGTCATTTATAGTTGTCTTCACAGGAGCTAAAACATTGATAGAAATAAAACCATGAATGGAAACATTCTCAGTTATTGTAAAATACTTTAAATTGTCCAGAGATTTAAATTTTAAAATTAACTCTTATAAATGGAGGGTTTTTTTAACCATGGGATAAGAGGTATTTGTTTTTATTTACATATATTGGTGTTTATTTTCAAAGAAAAAATATATTTAGGACCTACTTTTTTAAACAAAAATGGGTTTTTAAATTTATTTATTTATTTGTTTGTTGGCTGCATTGGGTCTTCGTTGCTGCGCAGGCTTTCTCTAGTTGCGGCGAGTGGGGGCTACTCTTCGTTGTGGTGTGCGGGCTTCTCATCGCGATGGCTTCTCTTGTTACAGAGCAGAGGCTCTAGGCTCGTGGGCTTCAGTAGTTGTGACTCGTGGGCTCTAGAGTGCAGGCTCAGTAGTTGTGGCGCACGGGCTTAGCTGCTCGGCCGTATGTGGGATCTTCCTGGACCAGGGCTCGCACCCGTGTCCCCTGCATTGGTAGGTGGATTCTTAACCACTGTGCCATCAGGGAAGCCCATGGCTTTTTTTTTTATTAAAAAAAAAAAATATATATATATATATATATATATATATATATATATGTACTCATTGTATGAAAAGAAAAAATCAGTGTAGAAAAGGTCAAAAACAAAAATCACCAAAGATCTCCCTGAATTGTAATCACTTACTATAGTAGGAACATCCCTGTAGAGCTTCTATAGGCATGCACATATAATCATATATAAATACTGTTTTACTGTACTACTATGGAACTTTTTTTCACTGAATACTCATAAGAACATCTCTGCACAGTGGAGTGTATGAATCTCCATCACTTTTAATGGCTACATGGTACTCAATTGTATGTTATAATTTACTTAATCGGTCTCCAGCCAACAGCATTTAGTTTGTAATTTTTTACTATCAAACACCATGTGAACCTCTATAGGCATACATCTTTTTGTACTCTTCTTTGTCAAGAAATGTGTTCTAAAGACAGAACATGCTATTGTTGAATCAAAGTGTATTTTTAAAATGTTTTTAATATTTGTTGCTAAATGGCCTTCCAGGAAAGCTTATACAGTTTAGAAGATACCAGCAATGTATACAAGTTTCCTAGCACCCTTGCCATTAGTAGCTTTTATTACTCTGAAATTTTTGCCAATCTGATACATGGAAAATTTCTTCCTTTATTGTGTCTCTCTGAAGACCTTGCTGCTGTAAAGGCTTTTATGGAAATAATCTGTGACTGGAGTCACGAATACTCTCCAGCCCCAGTCTTGCCTCCTCATCTAATATAGGTTGCTTTTTTCTCGTAAGGCCAGACCTCTTTTTCTTTAAAAAAATAAAACATGTTAAAACATACATATTTTAAATATTTCTCTAAAAAGTGTCATTTGACTTTCCTCTTCAAAGAAGGATTTTTTAAAAATTCTTCTCCATTATGGTTCATCACAGGATGTTGACTAGAGCTCCCTGTGCTGTACAGCAGGACCTCGTGACTTATGCATTCTCTGTGTAATAGTTTGCGCTTGCTACTCCCAAACTCCCGGTCCCTCCCTCCCCCACAACTGCAAGGCTGTTCTCTGTGTCTGTGAGTCTGTTTCTGTTTCGTAGATAAGTTCATTTGTGTCATTTTAGATTCCACATGTAAGTGATAGCATATGGTATTTGTCTTTCTCTTTCTGACTTTGCTTAGTATGATCATCTCTAGGTCCATCCATGTTGCTGCACATGGCATTATTTCATTCTTCTTTATGGCTGAGTAATACTCCATTGTACATATATATACATCTTCTTTATCCATTCATCTGTTGATGGACATTTAGGTTGTTTCCATGTCTTGGCTACTGTAAATAGTACTGCTGTGAACATAGGGGTACATATATCTTTTTGAATTACAGTTTTGTCCTGATATATTCCCAGGAGTGGGATTGCTGGATCATATGCCAACTCTATTTTTAGTTTTTTGTGGAACTTCCATACGTTTCTCCATAGTGGCTGCACCAATTTACATTCCCACCAGCAGTGCAAGAGGGTTCCCTTTTCTCCACACCCTCTCCAGCATTTATTATTTGTGGACTTCTTGATGATGGCCATTCTGACTGGTGTGAGGTGATACCTCATTGTAGTTTTGATTTTCATTTCTCTAATACTTAGCAATGTTGAGCATCTTTTCATGTGCCTATTGGCCATCTGTATGTATTATAAGAAAGATCTTTTAAAAGAAGTAATATTATACCTTATCTCTGAGACAATGGTGAATACACTCTAATAAAATTTATTTTCTCCAGCTCTTTTTGGTAGCTGTTGCTAGGCATACTTTTATATTAATATTTAGGCTCACTTCTTAATTACCTTATGACCAGCTTGAGGGCTTTTGCTAATTACAGTCAAATTTCTTTTACTTTTTGCTAATTTCAGTTTTACCAACATTCTGGTGTATCTCACATTAAATACATTTATTCTTACACCGTGTTTACTTATTTCAAATGAAAGCAGCATTGTAGGGTGAATGCTTGAACCCCACATGTAAAATAAAACTATGGAAAAGCTTAAAAGTTTTTAACTTCTAAGATATCTAAGAAGGAAATAAACTTCATGCTGTATACTTTTCATTGGTTTAGGTCAAAGATTAAAAACAAATTCGAGTCTCCTGGCAAATTGTTTAATGGTAGCCACTTCTGAGTGGTCTGCAGGGGAAGTCTGAAACACGGCTGAAACATTTCCCTCTGTGTCCTCGCCTAATCTAATTTCAGTGCTTCCAAAGATTTCTACCAGCTCCGCCCCCAGGAAGAAAGCTTCAGTTTCTTATTCTGACTGCCTTATGTCAGCAGCCGCTGCCTTGCTTCCTCTTCCTGATGGTACTTCCTAGACCGCCCAGAACGCAGTCGTCATGATCTTGCAGAGATAGCTCCATCTGTCAAGCCCTCGGGCCTTCAAACAGCTTAAGCAGTGAGGAATATTTTTCCTGGAATCATTTTTAAATTAATTGGAAGTGGCACTGTGCATCAGTTAAATTCAGGTCTGAGGTGACAAGAACATCTCTATATTCCTTATTTCCCATTCCATTGCAGCTCTAATGGGCTTGGCATCCCGGTGGTGAGAGGTACTCTGTGAATGTCAAGGAGCAATTTGGTGACAGAGAGACCGAATCAAAGGGACTTGCTCAGTTTAAAATGGGACGTAGTGACTGATGTACTGTCCCTTTTTTTTTTTTTGCCAAGGGTTGGGGGAAATCAGCCGTTTTGGCGTATTGCCAAGATTCCTCTTTAAAAACCTACCGGTTTCCTTTTACAAGTAAAATAGGGCCCCAAGCATCTTATAAAGCATTTTATAAAGTAAGAATGTGCAACACTTACCAGGAAAGATAAGCTCTGCCATAAAAGCCTTCTTGTTCCAGGCCTGACACAAACCAGGCTTAATCACCTCAAGAATGTTCCCAGTCTCACTCCACTGGAGGGAAGGTAGCCTTGATTTCACTTGGGTTTTCTTACTGAGCATAGAAAATTGGTCTCACGTGAGCAGATCTCTAACCAAAGCATTGTGGAGTGCAGACCTGATAGCGCACGCTTTCCCCTTAAGCTTTGTTTCAGTGTTTCCTGACTGAAATACTTCTAACAATTTTAAGAAGAAATCTTTTTTTTTAATGTGCTGTATATCTTTCCACAACGCAGATTGTGTTGAACGTAATTTCACTTTTTCTTGATGACTCAGATATATCAGTTACTATTTGCTTCTGTGCTAACAGATTCTGGGCTTTCATAGTTCTTATTCTTTCTGTACTTCTTCCTGATCCTACTTTGGCTCCTGTTTTTCACCTCCCACCATCCTGTTGACTTCAGGTTCCTCCTTTGCCCAGGTATTTTCTCCACGGTTCTGTCCATTCCAGTGGCTTCATCCACATGCAGACAACTGCCAGGACCGCGTCTTCAGCCAGACCCCTGCGCTCCTAGCTCACGGGCCCGTTTGACTGGACACTGATGCTTGGATGTCCCACTGGTGTTACGTGTGTTTCCACTTGAACTGTCATTTACCCCCCCCCCATTTCGCCCCCCAACCTACTGCCGGGTCACCCACCGTGAATGGCAGTGTCATCCATCATCTAGCAATGCGGCCTGGACTGGAAAGCTGGACTTTATCGTGACCGCACTCTCTCTCACCCCTGTATCTGATCAGTCACCAAGTCTTGCTCCTCCCCCACCCTCACAGCCACTGTAGCTGGGGTACCTTCCTGCCCCAAGGTGCTTATCACAGCTAAGGTTCCTTCTCCCTGCCTGCCACCTAGCCCCGTCACAGCCCTTTCCCCACACTACCGCAAGGATGCGCTGGCCTTCCTCTTCCCCGCACCTCTGCCTTTCTAACATGGGCGAAATATCCATGCTGCGGCCAAAGCCCCACGCACATGAGGGCATCCACCCGCCTCCCACCCCCATCTACCCAAGGACCTCGCTCCCATAATGATCCCCAGCCTTTGATGGTGATCAGTTTTCCCTCTGCTGCAGTGTGTGGAGACGTGTTCTAGTTTCTCCCACCTCTAAAAGTCTTCTCTCGGTGTTCCTTGTCCTCCTCCAGGTACCAGCCCATGTGCCTGCTTCCCGTCATAGGAGAGGTTTCTTGAAAAGAGTTGGTTGTGATCGCTGTCTCCACTTCCTCTCCTTTTTCTCCTCGGTCCAGCTTCTTTCCCAGCACACCCAAAACTGCTGGTGTGGGTCGCCAGTGCCGTCCTTGTTGCCAGGTCCAGGTCTTGTCGTCATCCTTCTTACCTGACCTCTCAGCAACACTTGACACGAGGGAGTATTCTCCCCTCTCTTGGCTTCTACCCCTTCCACCTCACTGGCCACTTTTTTCATCTCCTTTTCTGGCTCCTCCTCTGCAGACCTGGAAGTGTTGGAGTGTCCAGTGGCCTCATACTTGCACTCTTCTGTTCTCCATCTGTCCTCAGTCCTTGGTGCTCTTGCCTAGTCCCTGGCATTAAAAACAATCTATACAATCTGATAATGTCCAAATACATAGCTCCAGCCTGACCTTCAGATTTGCCTTGAAACCGCACGTGGTCCATCTCATCTCACAGGCATGTCAAAGCCCCACGTCCCAGCCAGAAGTTGTGGTTTCCTCTCCTCCTCCCTAACTTGCTCCTCCCTTAGTCTCTCCCATTTCAGTGAGTGCCACTCCCATCCCCCCCGTCGTTCAAGCCAAAAACCCAGCAGAGAATCATGGTAGATTTTCTCATTTCCCGTCATTCCCTTCACCTAAGCTGTGAGCACCTGCTTGTTAGCCCAGCTGCTAAACAGAGCCTGGCTCTTTCATCTCTCTCCACCTCCATTCACCTTTTGCCTGGTGTATTGAAACAGTTTCTTGTCTAGTATCTCAGCCTTTCCTTTACTTCCCCTAGAATTTTTTTTCCCACGTAGATATTTTTTAAATGTAGGTCAAATCATGTCACTCCTTTATTTAAAAACCCTTCAGCATCTCCTGTTGAGGAAGTCTCACAGGATGTAGCCCCACCTACCTCGCTGACCTCATCTTGAGCCACCACCATCACCTCTCCCATCCCACGCCCACCTCGCCCTGCCAGGCCCTGGGCCTTCTTGTTCCTTCAGCACTCCAGCCTTATGCGTAGGACTTTTCTAGCTTTGCCCAGGAAACTCCTTCCCTGGGTCTTTGCAGGGCTGGCTCTGTGTTGCCATCCAGGGTTTCAACGCAAATTTACTTCACCCCCTCAGAGAAGCTTCCCCAGACCATCTAATTAAAATACAGTAGCCTCTTCATTCCCACCACTCAGTTCCTCTCTGATGTTATCCTGCTTTGTTTTCTTCACGACACTTGTTGCAAAATGAAGTTATATTGACCATTTTAAAATGTTAATCTGTTTTTGCTAAAAGAACATAAATTCTAAGAGAGTGGAGTGTACCTCGTTCATTGTTGTATCCTCAGCACCTGCACCATGCTTACTAGCACAGAGGAGGTACTTAGTGAACTCTGTTGGATGAAATCTGATCACACTGCCGCTGTCACTTCAGTGGCGCCCTCTTGCCTTGAGAATACATTCCAGGGCCCTTGAAGACGTTTGTAAGTTCCTGTGTGATCGGGCCCCTGCTTATTCTTTAACCCATTGCTTCTCGACCAGGGTGGGGGAGGTGTGTGCGGCAAATTTGCTGTGTCCCATCCGCCCACCTCCACCCACGACGGAGATTTGGCAGTGTTTGGAGGTACTGTCTGGGCCGTCATAACTACAGGAGAGCTACTGGCATCTAATGGGTAGAGGCCAGGGAAGCTGCTGCACATCCTACAGTGCACAGGACAGGCCCATAAAGAATGATCTGGTCCAGAATGTCAGGAGTGCTGCGGTTGAGAGTCTAGCTGTGCCTCTAATAAGCCTCTGTCACGGTCAGAGGTCTAGCCGTGCTGAAAGGCAGTGTGCTTTCTAGCCTCAGAGCCTTGTCCTTGCTGCCCCCCCACCTAGAACACCCCTTTCTTTCTTCACTAGTCCCAATGCTGCTGACCCTCTTTGTTGCCCAGATAGAGTCTGGAGGCAAATTAGTTTTTAAACTTTATAACGTGGAGTTAATCTGTTTTGGCAGTTTGGAGTTTATAAAGGTAACTTAAGGTTGCCTCAAACTGAAAGTAACTTCCATACACAAAAATATCCTTTGTGTCCTTTTTTTTTTTTATGGGTAAGGCTGCTGTTACTGGACTAGAGTAGTATTTCTATTAAGCCAATCGCAGAGAATAAATGAGCTGAATTAGTAAAACAGCACTTAGTGCAGTCAGAGCCTAAGCCATAAAATTAAACTCTCACTTTTTAGATATGATTTAGGATGTTTAAACACATACTAATGAATATTAATTTCTTTGTTTTTCATGTTTTGTGCCACATTAAAATAATTCCTTTTTAATGGTTCATACAAGCAGCTTTTTTTTTTTTTTTTTTTTTTTTTTTTACACGGACCTCTCACTGTTGTGGCCCCTTCCAGATGCGCAGCCTCAGCGGCCATGGCCCACGGGCCCAGCCGCTCCATGGCACGCGGGATCCTCCCGGACCGGGGCACGAACCCGTGTCCCCTGCATCGGCAGGCGGACTCCCAACCACTGCGCCACCAGGGAAGCCCAAGCAGCTTTTTTACATTGCATTAAAAGTTATGTGTAAGATGATGCCTTTAAAGAACAAAAGTGAGCTCTGGGTAACTTATCAGAAGAGCTTGCCAATTCATGTTATAGTATTTGAATACCATAAATAGGAAGTTGGTGCCAGGGTTGCTTTTTGAATGGACATTCTACCTTTATTCTACGCAGTAGACAAAGCTTTGTGGCCCTGCTTTTGTCCTTCCCCCAGCATTCCCAGTACTGCTGACGAAAGAAAATACTTTGAGGTACTGGGATTTGTAAAGATGCCCCACACAAGGATTACGGAGTTAGGTAGATTTTAGTATCTATGAGCAACAGAATCACAGCCCACTAATTTTTTAAAAAAAACTACAATTTGCATTTTATGAGTTTCAAATCACAAGACTTTTAAAATAATTGTGTTTATATAATGTTCTACTTGCATGCTGGTGAGTTTATAGCTTACAGTATTAACACTGCTTTCATTGCATCTTGTTTGTTTGTTTTTTCAAATCCAGGGTTTTGTGCACGGATTATTTTCTTAAAAGTTTTCCATAGAACAAAACATTTTAAATAACTTCAAAGGATAAAAATATTCCTTCTGCCTTTGCATATTTATTTTACTGTGTTTCTAGCACTGTAGAATTTTCTTTTTAATTTGTATGTTGTAAGGTGGTAAAGGTGGGCATTAGCTTTGAAAGTAATTAAGAAATCTTTTAGTTTATTCATAGCTTTATCTGAAATTTATGTATCAACCTTGCTAAGAAACCCCAGACAGGCACCATTTTACTTACCCCTTTATTCAGAACTCCAGCACCAGGTGGATTCTCCAGCCCTGCCTTTCCATCTCACTCACATTTTAGCCCTCTAGCCTTACTTGGCTCAGTTCTGTAGTTATTTCCTCATTCTTTTCTACCATAAACATTTACTGAATCCCTATTCATATACCAAGCTCTGTTCTGGAGGATAGGGATATGCTGTTAAAAAGGTGATCCCTTTTGGAGTGACAAATTCATAAGTAATTACATTTAACTGTGTGTGATAAATCCTGTAATGGAGAGAGGTACACAGTACAGTGGTGGCGGATTTTTAAAAAGTCAATTCTCCTTAGGAGACTGTAGAAGACTTAGGAGAGCGTGGAATATTTGAGCTGGACTCCTAGATGGAAAAAGGGCAGGGGGAGCTGGGGATGAGAGTCCAGGTGGAAGGAATAGAGTGACTTAGTTTACAACCATCCTTGGTCCAGACGCTTGCTAGTCATCTTTATTTCCTGATTCCTCCCTCCTAACTGGTGTAACCAAAAGTATTATGGCATAATCCTACCATCAGCCATAATATTATACTGAATTTTGAATAGATAATTTGAATTAGATTTTCCATTCAAAAGAAATAATGAGCCACCTAAGACAGAAGGTCATTAGGGAGCTGGCTAGCTAGAGTTGGCTTTCCACATCTTTGGGTAGACCTGTCATCTGTTCATCTGTTTTAGTTCTTTCCTTCTTATCTCAAGACTTACTGTAAATAAAAGGCTGCTTTGTTTGAGATATTTTTATTTTGGAGAGTGTTATTTTTCTCAAAATTGATTTAGTGTGGCTAAGGGGAAAAACTGAAGAGGCAGCTGTCATAGTGATGGTATTTCTGAAGAGGTTCAAACTCTAGAAAGAAAATTACTGTAGAAAAAGGCCGTCTAACTAAGAGTCTTTATGTCCTTGAATTTCATCCTCAAGAACACTTATAAGAAAAATGACTGGTCAAAGGAATCATTGTAGGAAAAAGTGAGAACAGGCATCAGGTTAAAACATTTCAAGCTATGACTGGGATAAAAGAAAGAATAAGATGTCAGCCACCATTAAATAAAGATCATTTAAATATTCTCCTTTTTAATTTGACAAACGGTGACCATAAATCTGACCACCGGGGTGGAGAGAACGCATGTATGTGGTGCTCTTACCATTTTGTGTGACACGGAGCTCGTACTGTACCATCTAAACAGGATGGCAGGGTCTCCACTGTTGCCACACTTTTCTCACCTCTCACCAACTCCTTTGCTTACTGTTGCTCTCTTCCTGGACTGCAGCTCAGTGGCAGAAGGAATGAGAATAGCTTTTCAAGTCCTGAATGTAAAATATTCATTTTGTCAAGATTTGGTATTCTAAAATGGAATATATATGTGTACACACACACACACACACACACACACATATATATATACATATACAATTTTTTTTCCTGCCTGTGAGGAGGCGGCATGTACCAAGAGCTCCGTTAGGGGAGGACATACTGCTTTCTTGGAATGAGAGGAAAGCTTTGAGGAATCATTACATGGTCAGAATTCTGTTTATATAAGTGAGGAGAAAGTACTGTTATTTTTGTTTGGACTTTTATAGTTTATTGGGTTTAAGGGTGTGTGTGTGTGTGTGTGTGTATATATATATATATATATATATAAACATATATGTATCAGATGTAAAGTTTTTATTTCCTTAGAAATTTGAAAGGACATTCATAACACTGACCAGAAGAACGCAGAGGAAAGTAAGGTACACGGGTGCCATATTGCACTAGCTAATATTTTAGTACTTTAATCAATAATCTGGTTTGTGCAGTTGGCCAAAATTTGCCATTTTAAGGACGTAGAAGATATATCCTCATGCTGATATCAGGCTACATCACCACCATCTTTCTACTCGAGAAGTCGTTTTCGATCAGGACTCTCAATTAGGAGCTTTCCTTTGTCGCAACTGTTTGACTAGCTCACGGTCGGCTCTTGCCCCTTGTCGTCAGGATCCTACGACTTCCGCAGTCACGGTCGTGACTGACATAAAGGCAGCGGAAGCCTTTCCAAGTGTAAGGTTCTCGAACTGGCTACAACGGGAAACAGGAGTCCCACTTTTCCAACGGATGCAGGGAAATGGTGCAGGAGGCCATTGGGAGACAAAGGATACGCACCTGGTTATTCCTGGCAGGGATACAGTTATGAAAATTTAACCTTATTTTCATCTGTACTGAATGGAAATGTTTTTACTTGGCATATGTAGTGAAAACAGAAAATCAGTAATCGCAAGGATCTGGGTTGTCTCATTATACATGCTAAGTAGTGGAGAGAATTCGAGTTCTTAAAATTTTAACTCCAGAATTCATTTGCGAGAGGAGCCCTACCGCGTCGTCATCGTCGTCCCCCTCCCCGCAATCAGATCAGACCTGAAGTACTTTGCGGAGGCCCGTTTGAGGCCACGAGAGCTGGGCTCGCCTTGCGCAGCCGCAGTAGCAGGCCGCGTCCAAAGGTCCCGGCCTTGCGCAGCCGCAGTAACGGGCTGAGCAAACGGCCAACGGTCACAGCTCTCTGCTTTTGAGCTTGTAAGGCTGCCTGCTGCTTTCTTCCTATCTCTCTTCCTTCACCTCTCGAGTGAGTAGCCATGAGCTGGGCTGTGGGAATGCAGCGGGCCAGGCAGAGAGTGGGCGCTGTGAGACTGAATTGCCTGTGCCCGGGAATGGTGTTGAGTCCCTGCCAGCCGGCAGGCATCGCCCACAGGGGCACCTGGCCCATCGCCCCCGCGTCCAAGATGGCTACGGTCAAGTGTGAGCTTATGAAGAATTTCCCCTCAGAGGAGCCCGTTCGTTGCAATAAGATATCCATTGTAGGAGCTGGATCGGTTGGCATGGCCTGTGCTATCAGCATCCTGTTAAAAGGCCTGAGTGATGAACTTGCCTTGGTGGATGTTGATGGAGGCAGACTGAAGGGTGAGACAGCGGATCTTCAGCATGGCAGCCATTTTGTGAGAATGACCAATATTATTTCCAGCGAAGATTACCTTGTCACTGCAAACTCCAACCTCGTGATTATCACAGCAGGTGCACGCCAGGAAAAAGGAGAAACACGCCTTAATTTAGTCCAGCGAAATTTCGCCATCTTTAAGTTAATAATTTCCAGTATTGTTCAGTACAGTCCTCGCTGCAAACTGATTGTTGTTTCCAATCCAGTGGATATCTTAACTTACGTAGCCTGGAAGTTGAGTGGATTTCCCCAAAACCGTATTATTGGAAGTGGTTGTAATCTGGACACTGCCCGTTTCCGTTTCTTCATTGGGCAGAGGCTTGGTATCCATCCTGAAAGCTGTCATGGGTGGATCCTTGGAGAGCATGGAGACTCAAGTGTTCCTGTGTGGAGTGGAATGAACATCGCTGGTGTCCCTCTGAAGGATCTGAACGTAGATATAGGAACTGATAAAGATCCTGAGCAGTGGAAAAATGTGCACAAAGATGTGGTTGCTAGCGCCTATGAGATTATTAAAACGAAAGGTTATACTTCTTGGGCCATTGGCCTGTCTGTAGCTGACTTAACAGAAAGTATTGTGAAGAATCTTAGGAGAGTGCATCCGGTTTCCACCAGAATTAAGGGTCTCTATGGAATAAATGAAGAAGTATTCCTCAGTGTTCCTTGTATCCTGGGAGGGAGTGGTATTACCAACCTTATAAAAGTAAAGTTGGCCCCTGAAGAAGAGACCCATCTGCAGAAGAGTGCAAAAACACTTTGGGAAATTCAAAAGGAGCTTAAGTTTTAAAGTTGTTTAAAACTACCATTCTGAAGTTATTGAAGAAAAGAGAGTAGTTATGGAGTTGTGTATGTCCAGTTTTTGAATAAACTTGAATTCCTAGAAGTTGGAAACAGGGAATTGGGTAGAGTGACTCCCCTATTTATTTAGACCCCCCCCCCAGCTCTTTTATTTAGCATCCAGATGCTGAATTATACTTTTTTTTTTAAACAATTCCTAAGTGACTGCATCAAAGAAGGTGTTTTCGTACCACTGATGTACCGGTCCTCACCCTGTGTATGTGTGTGTATAGTTGCCACTTGTCCAAAAAAATGTAGGATGTGGGTGTTTGTTGTGTTACAGAAATTCTGATTCTTTTCATTAAGTACAGGTTCATTCTTTTGTTCTGGGTGACTTATACCTATGTTCATTTATATACTATTTTTTTGACGTTGTAACTTCCTATACAATGTGAAAATAAACGTATACACAGAAGCATTCTGTCTTCATTGCCCTATGACAGCCTATCAGCCAGGCTTTCAAAAAGGCATCGTAAAATGGGAGCTGGAAGCAGGTCCTGTGTGTGCTTGTGTGTGTGTGTGCATGCTCATGTATATGTACCAGTGAAGCAGGATCATTAAAAAATGAAAATAATAGTGATTTAGTTGGTAGCTATTATAAAGTATTTAAGGCAGTAAAATATAAAGCTTCAGAAAGAGGCCTGAGAGAGGTGGTAACAGTTACTAAAAATAAAGTCTGACTGAAATAATTTTAGAACTGCCTCTGAGAACCTGACCTGTTAGCACATTAAATCAAGAAGCACATTATAAATTGTTCTTATTGGGCTGAGTCTTACCTGCAGAGTGTGCCCTGGCCCTAAGACACTCCAGGGTCATCTCTTGCTCAGTTTACTTCACATTAACGGAAAGATTTTGCTTTTGAATTGTGCCCTGTTGTTAGTCACTGTCATAAAATTTGGCCATTTTAATGAGTACTTCAGGGATTGTATTTCTCAGAAAGTTACATGTTCACTTTTTATTCCTAAATCAGTTGACTTTACTACAGATTCTATACTGTATGGATGTGATACATTGAAGGTTTCGGAGAAAGTAAAGATGCTCGTCTGACCTTTACCTAAATGGTACTAATAACTTAGGAAATGAGAATCTTAGCCCTCCTATTCAATTGAATATTAGGGCTTTCCTGGTGGCGCAGTGGTTGAGAGTCCGCCTGCCGATGCAGGCGACATGGGTTCGTGCCCCGGTCTGGGAAGATCCCACATGCCGCGGAGTGGCTGGGCCCGTGAGCCATGGCCGCTGAGCCTGCGGTCCGGAGCCTGTGCTCCGCAACGGGAGAGGCCACAGCAGTGAGAGGCCCGCGTACCGCAAAAAAATAATAATAAAGGTTTATTTCTCTCCTAAAATTCACTGGGTTTACACAACTTTCTAGGGAAGCTGCCCTCCACAGGCTGGCTTCATACCTCAAGTTTCTTTGATCTTGAGGCACCACTGCAGCAACACAGGTTTCCATGATTGCTATGGAAAGGGAAGAGAGGCCTGGAGAATTGAACACTTGCAATTATGTGCTTCCACCTTGGAAGTGACACACATCTCTCTTCCTCATGTTTCATTAGCCAGAATTAGTTAGATGGTTACCTTAACTTCAAGAGGGTAGAGAAGTATAGCCCCCTGTATCCAGAAGCAGATGAGTACTGACTATCGGGGAGTACTGGTAATAATCTGCCATTTAGCATTCTCAGTAACACGGTCACCATCACAAGAGATACACACTCTAGGCTTTTTAAGTCATTTGTATTGAAAGCTGGCACAGGAGTAGAGCTTGTAGAGGTGCCCTGTCTTCCCAGGTCACAGAACCAGGGTGGTTGTGGGGAAAGAGCCTGGATATCAGTCAGGCCATTGTACTCGTAAACCAGATCACCCTGGGTGGGTTAACCTCTCTGACCTCTGGTTTCTCATATGTAAAGTGGTGGTCCTCATTTCTGCCACACAGAATTGTGAAGACTGAATAAAAGCCTACTGCTTGGTGTAGTGTCCGGCATATAGGTGATCTCAAATGGCAGACACTGTTATTCCTGTTCAGGGAACATTTATAGTCTTATTCTGTTTTACGAAGAAGCTGAATTTCCTGGTTCTTCAAAATGACCATTGGCACTGTAATTATTGACATATCCAAAGGCTTTCTCATCAGTTGGTCCTATAAAGCTTTCATTATTCTAACCTCAGCACCGAGGCTGGCAACAGTCCTGTACCTGCAAGTGAGAAAACTGAAGCTAAATGAGCTAGTCAATGGCAAAGACACTTTAAAACTTCAAGCTTTTTTTTTTTTGCGGTATGCGGGCCTCTCACTGCTGTGGCCTCTCCCGTTGCGGAGCACAGGCTCCGGACGCGCAGGCTCACTGGCCATGGCTCACGGGCCCAGCTGCTCCGCGGCACGTGGGATTCTCCCAGACCGGGGCACGAACCCGTGTCCCCTGCATCGGCAGGCGGACTCCCAACCACTGCGCCACCAGGGAAGCCCTAAAACTTGAAGCCTTTAATTCCAATAGCTGTCTATTAGAATAAATGCTGTAAGGGTTTTCTCCAATTAAATTGGGGGCATAGCCTCAGCTTTTAAGTAATTTTTCAGCACACTATATATTAGACCAGAAGTTTTCGTGTTGTTTTTTTCCTTGCCAAGACATGCATGGTAAATGTATAGCATATCCCATGTTTCACTCCTGGCATACCGGCTAAATCGCCCTTTAAAAAGCTGTTGAGGTGTGAATGAGAGTAATAAACATTATTGGAGACATGATCTTGAATCTATTTTAATATCTAAAAAGTCAATCAGAATGTCCATGTTAGTGACAAATTACTTGTAATACATTTTCCAATTGTCATAACACTCTTTGAGAACTGCTGCCTTGGAGAGTGGTAGTTTCTGATAATATTACAACCCAGCACTGTTGGACACAAACATTGGGACTTAAGGATGTGGTTCTTGGAGCAGTGGGCTCATTGCCTAGGGAGTGCCATTCGTGTCTTAGTCTTTGTGGAGAGCAGCCCCTGGAGTTGTGCAGTACAGAGTGGCCCTGTTTAGAAGGGTAGGTTTGTGGTCCATAATCATGGAAAAATTCTCCCTGGTCAGAGATGAAAGAGGAAAGAGGAGGACTGCAGAGAAGAGGTCCCAGAATTTGGAAAATGCTTCAGAGTAAAGCTGAGTTGCTAGATGGAGACTCAGGTTCCCAGCATGCCCCATCTTCACCAAACTTTTGGGGTTTTAGGTTAGGGGGATGGTTCTGTGGCAATAGCTGTAATTATTATTGTGGAATTCAGTACATTTATTTTATAATGATTTTTGCTTAAATGTACTCAATCCCTAAATCTTTTGTCAAGCACATTTTTAAGCAGGGGAATGTTCTATTGGCCTGTACTAGAGTATCACTGATAAGACCAGCACTTCTGATCTGCATATCAGCAATTGAAACAGGTGGAAAAAACTGAAGGTTTTCGTTTACTATCCATATACTACAAATAGTACAAGCTTAAAAACTTTCTATGAGCCCTACTGTTGAAAGCAACTTGAGGCCCTCTTTATAAGTAGGGTATAAGTAAAGACTCTGGGTTTCCATTCCCACAGGTGTAAAATTAAAGTGTAGTTGATGTACAATATTATATAAGTAACAGGTATACAATATAATGATTCAAAAATTTTCAACGTTATACTCCGTTTACAGTTCTAAAATATTGGCCATATACCCTGTGTTGTAGAATATATCCTTGTAGCTTATTTTATACATAATAGTTTGCACCTCTTAATCCCCTACCCTTATGTTGCTCCTCCCCCCTTCCCTCTCCCCAGTGGTAACCACTGGTTTCTATATCTGACTCTGTTTTCTTTTTTGTTATATTCACTAGGTTGTTGTATTTTTTAGATTCCACATATAAGTGATATCATACAGTATTTGTCTTTCTCTGTTGGACTTATTTCACTTAGCATAATACCCTCCAAGTCCATCCATGTTGTTGCAAATGGCAAAATTTCATTCCTTTTTATGACTGATTAGTATTACATTGTATATATATATATACCACATCATGTTTATCCAGTCATCTGTTGGACACTTAGGTTGCTTCCATATCTTGGCAGTTATAAATAATGCTGCTGTGAACATTGGCGTGCATGTATCTTTTCGAATTAATGTTTTTGTTTTTTTCAGATATATGCCCAGGAATGGAATTGCTGGGTTATATGATTCTTCTATTTTCAGTTTTTTGAGAAACCGCCATCCTTTTTTCCACAGTGGCTACACCAATTTACATTCTCACCAACAGAGCACAAGGGTTCCCTTTTCTCCGCATCCTCGCCAACATTTGTTATTTGTGTCCTTTTTGAGGATAGCCATTCTGACAGGGGTGAAGTGATATCTCATTGTAGTTTTGATTTGCATTTCCTTGATGATTAGGGATGTTGAGCATCTTTTCATGTGCCTGTTGGCCATCTGCATGTCCTTTTGAAAAAATGTCTATTCAGTTCTTCTGCCCATTTTTTAATTGGGTTGTTTTAAATTTTGAATTGTATGAGCTGTTGATATTTGTTGGAATATTAACCCTGTATCGGTCATATTATTTGCAAATATCTTCTCCCATTCAGTAGGTTGTCTTTTCGTTTTGTTGATGCTTTCCTTTGTTGTACCAAACCTTTTAAGTTTAACTAGGTCTCATTTGTTTATTTTTGCCTTCATTTCCTTTGCTTCAGGAGACAGCTATGTCAAAGAATTTTCTGCCTGTGTTTGCCTCTAGGAGTTTTATAGTTTCCAGTCTTACACTTAGGTCTTTAATCCATTTTTAAATTTTTGTGTATGGTGTTAGAGAATGTTCTAATTCCATTCTTTTACTTGTAGCTGTCCGATTTTCCCAGCACCACCTATTGAAGAGGCTGCCTTTTCTCCGCTGTATATTTTTGCCTCCTTTGTTATAGATTAATTGACCATAGATGCATGGGTTTATTTCTGGGCTCTCTGTTCCATTGATCTATGTGTCTGTTTTTGTGTCAGCACCATACTGTTTTAATTACTGTACCTTTGTAGTATAGTCTGAAGACAGGGAGTGCGATTCCTCCAGCTCTGTTCTTCTTTCTCAAGATTGCTTTGGCTATCTGGGATCCTTTGTGTTTCCATACAAATTTTAAAGTTATTTGTTCAAGTTCTGTGAAAAAATGCCATGGCTATCTTGATAGGGATTGCATTGAGTCTGTAGATTGCCTTGTGTAGTATGGTCATTTTAACAATATTAACTCTTCCAACCCATGAACATGGTATATCTTTCCATCTGTTGGTGTTGTCTTCGGTTTCTTTCCTCACTGCCATAGTTTTCCAAGTACAGGTCTACCTTCTTAGGTAGGTTTATTCATTGGCATTTTATTCTTTTTGATGCAGTGGTAAATGGGATTGTTTCCTCAATTTCTCTTATAGTTCATTGTTCGTGTACAGAAATGCAACAGATTTCTGTATATTAATTTTGTATCCTGCAACTTTACTAAATTCGTTGATGAGTTCTAGTAGTTTTCTGGTGGCATCTGTAGGATTTTTTTTATGTATAGTATCATGTCATCTACAAACAGTGACAGTTTTACTTCTTCCTTTCCAATTTGTATTCTTTTTATTTCTTTTTCCTCTCTGATTGCTGTGGCTAGGACTTCCAGTACTGTGTTGAATAAAAGTGGTGAGAGTGGACATCCTTGTCTTGTTCCTGATCTTAGAGGAAATACTGTCAGCTTTTTCCCTGGGGTTTTTTGTTTGATTTTTGTTTTGGCTCTATTTCATTTATTTCTGCTCTGATCTTTATGATTTATTTCCTTCTACTAACTTTGGGTTTTGTTTGTTCTTCTTTCTCTAGTTCCTTTTGGTGTAAGGTTAGGTTGTTTATTTGATATTTTTCTTGTTTCCTAAGGTAAGCTATATCACTATAAACTTCCCTCTTAGAACTACATTTGCTGCATCCCATAGGTTTTGGATCATTGTGTTTTACTATTCATTTGTGTCTAGTTATTTTTTAATTTACTTTTGATTTCTTCAGTGATCCATTGGTTGTTTAGTGTTTGGTTGTTTAGTAGTATATCGTTTAGCCTCCACGTGTTTTTGTTTTCTGCAGTTTTTGTAGTTGATTTCTAGTATCATAGTGTTCATATCGGAAAAGATGATTGACATCATTTCAACTTTCTTAAATTTACCAGGGCTTGTTTTGTGGAAACGTGATCTATCCCGATCCATGTGCACTTTAAAGGAATATGTATTCTGCTGCTTTTGGATGGAATGTTCTGTGTGTATCAATTAAGTTCATCTGGTCTAATGTATCATTTAAGGCTAGTGTTTCCTTATTGATTTTCTGTCTAGATGATCTGTCCATTGATGTAAATGGGGTGTTAAAGTCCCCTACTATTATTGTGTTACTCTCAGTTTCTCCCTTTATGTCTGTTAATATTTGCTTTATGTGCTTAAGTGCTCCTATGTTGGGTGCATATATATTTACAATTGTTATATCTTTTTCTTGGACTGATCCCTTGATCATTATGCAGTGCCCTTGTTTCTTGTAACAGCCTTTATTTCAAAGTCTATTTTGTCTGATATAAGTATTGCTACCTTGGTTTTCTTTTGATTTCTATTTGCATGGAATATCTTTTTTCATCCCCTAACCTTCAGTCTGTGTGTCTTCAGATCTCGTGTAGGCAGCACATATATGGGTCTTGTTTTTGTATCCATTCAGGCACTCTGTTTTTTAATTGGAACACTTCCATTTACATTTAAGGTAATTATTGATATGTACTTTTGACATTTTGTCAATTATTTGGAAGTTGTTTTTGTAAGTCATCAAGTCACAAAAGAACAAAAGAAGGGAAAAAAAAGACCATCTTTAGTGTTATATTTGGATTCCTTTTTGTGTATGTGTATATCTATTATAGATAATTTGGTTTTTGGTTACCATGAGGTTTTTATATAGTGAGATACATATATATACATAGTTTTATATATATATGTATATATATAGTTTTATATATATATGAATTACATATATATTTGTTTTAAGTTGATCTCTTAATTTCAAATGCATTTTAATAACCCTGCATTTCTACTCTCCTCCCCTCACAATTACTGTTTTTGATATAATATTTTACATCTAATTGTTTTGTGTATCCCTTAACTGCTTATTGTGAATATAGATGATTTTACTACTATTGTTTTTTAACCTTCCTACTAGCTTTGTGTGTGGATGACTTCCTATCTTTACGGCGTGTTTGCCTTTTTACCATTGAGCTTTCCAGTTTGTAATTTTCATGTTTCTAGTTATGGCATTTTCTTTTTTGCTTAGAAAAGTTACTTTAACATTTCCTGTAAAACTGGTTTAGCTTTTGCTTGTCTGTAAAGCTTTTGATCTATCAAATCTACACAAGAGTCTTGCTGGGTAGAGTATTCTTGGTTGTAGGTTTTTCCCTTTCATCACTTTAAATATATGGTGTCACTCTTTTCTGGCCTGCAGAGTTTCTGCTGAAAAGTCAGCTGATAGCCTTATGGGAGTTCCCTTGTATGTTATTTGTTGCTTTTCCCTTGCTGTTTTTAATATTCTCTCTTTACCTTTAATTTTTGCCATTTTAATTGTGTGTCTTGGTGTGTTTCTCTTTGGGTTAATCCTTTATGAGTGGACTCTCTGGATGTCTATGGCTGTTTACTTTCCCAGCTCAGGGAAGTTCTCAGCTATTATGTCTTCAAATATGTTCTCAGCCCCTTTCTCTCTCTTTTCCTTCAGGGACCCCTATAATGTGAATATTAGTGTGTGACCAGGGGATTTTTGCAGAAACTAATGCCTGTGGCCAGCAATTTTTATTTTGGCTGGCCAAAAAGTAATTGTTATTATTTCACTAACACTTTGCGGGTTATTACATTCAGTAGTTAAACCTGACACACCTGTAAAGTCTTCTAATTTTCATGAAATGTTGTCTTCAATCCACTCTTTTGTAGTAGCAAAGGAGCATTCTCCAGCACCGTGAGTTCTATTTTCACTTTCTGTATCAGAATCAATCACTAAGATTTTTTGTCTTTATTTGGTCTTATATTCACATCATCTGAATCAGAACTGTATTCTGAAGAGCTATCATCTGCTGAGACACCAGTCGACATATGTTGCTCAAAGTATCTGCATAAAATTCACCAAAAAATTTTTCTTCACTCAAAATTTCATGATGCATCATTTTTGAAAATTTTACGTTTGTAATATACACAGGTTGGCACGAAAACCTAACGGAGCAAAATGTAAATGATAACAACAATCATAAGTTGTATAATGAACCCTTGATCAATTTTAAGCTCTAACAGCTTCACACAGTGATGTTAATTGTATCACTCTCTAAAAACATACTGATAACGTCTCTGGTCAGAGACGTTAAACTGCCTTCATTTCTTTTCATTCTTTTTGTGTTCAGCATCAGTCATTTCCACTATGTCTTTTCTGTCTTCCAGCTCACTGATCTGTTCCTCTATATCATTCAGTCAACTGTTGATTCCTTCTAGTATATTTTTCATTTCAGTTATTGTAGTCTTCATCTCTGGTTGTTCTTTATTTTCTAACTCTTTGTTAAAAACTTCTGACTTCTTGCTCTGTGCATCCGTTCTTCTCCCAAGTTCTTTGTTCACCTTCACGATCACTACCCTGAACACTTTCTTGGGTAGATTGCCCGTCTCCATTCTTCTTCTGGGGTTTTACCTTGTTCCTTTGTCTGGAGCATGTTCCTCTGTCACCTCATTTTGCCTGCTTTTTGTTTTGTTTTGTTGTTTTAATGTATATGGTAGGTTAGTTACGTTTCCAGACCTTGGAGAAGTGGCCTTCTGTAGGAGACACCCTGTGTCCCAGCAACACAATTCCCTCTTATCACCCAAGCCGTATGCTCTAGGAGTTCCCCCGATGGTTGGTCCTTCTCTTGTGACAGGCTGACTGTGTGGGTGGTCTGGTAGGTTTGGTTGGCCCCCAGTCCAGTTGGGTGCCAGACCCTGCCTTGTGCGGAAGCTGCCGACTGCCGGTTGACAGGGCCGGGTCACGAGGCAGCTGACTGCAGAACCTCAGGGGGCCCTGGGGCTAGTGCTGGCTCACTGGTGTGTGGAGTCAGGGTACAGAAGATTCTGGGGCTGTTGTCTGCCCCCTGGTGGATGAAGCCAGGTCCTGGCGTTAGTGCTAGACTCCTGGCAGGCAGAGCCTGGTCCTGGAGGCTGGTGACAGGGCCCAAGGGTCTTAGAGCTGGTGTCAGATGGCTGGTTGGGTGGGGGTTGTTCCTGACACAGTTGGGTACAGGGTCCAGGGTGTCCCAAAGCTTGTGTTGGCCTGCTGGTGGGGAGGCTGGTCCAGAGGCTAGAGTAGGCTTCCTGGAGGGCTGGGGCAGGCCCAGGAGATTCTGGAGCTGGTGCCTTCCCACTGGTAGGTGGGGCTGGGTCTTGGACCCTGTGGTGGACAGGGCCATGTCTAAAGGCAGCTGGGCTCACGAGGTCTTAAGGCAGCTGTCTGCTGATGGGTGGGGCTGTGTCCCCAACCCAGTTAGTTGCTTGGCCTGAGGCATCCCAGCAATGGGTCAGGTCTTGGCACTAATGAGCTAGAGGGAGGACTCCACAATGGCACCCACCAGCACCAGTGTCCAAGTGGTGAGCTGCAGTTGCCTCCTGCCTCTCCAGGAGACTCTGCAAGACTGGCAGGTAGGTCTGGCCCAGGCTCCTACCAAATTACTGCCTTTGTCCTGGATCCCAGAACATGCGCGATGTTGTGTGTGCCCTTTAAGAGTGAAGTCTCTATTTCCCTAGTCCTCTGGGACTCCTGAAATTAAGCCCCACTAACATTTAAAGCCAAATTCTCTGGGGGCTCGTCTTCCCAGTGCAGGACCCCCCAGGCTAGGGAGCCCGACATGGGCCTCAGAACTCTCACTTCTGTGGGAGAACCTAGGCAATGTAATTATTCTCTAGTCTGTGGGTCACCCACTTGGGGATGTGGGACTTAACTGTATTACCAGGCCACCATTCCTACCCGTCTCCTTCTGGTTCCTTCTTTACGTCTTTTGTTGTAGAAGATCTTTTCTGGTAGGTTCTGATCTTTTCGTCCATGGTGGTTTTGCACTTAGTTGTGGTTTTGGTGTGCTTGTGAGGGGAGGTGAGCTCAAGGTCCTTCTTCTCTGCCATGTTGACTGAACTCCTCCACAGCTGGAAAGTTAAAGAGGACTAAATGGCGTTCTTTATCCCACTTGTCTCCCTTCCTTCCCCTTGCTCTGAAGCCTGTCTGTTCCTAGTTGGCTATTTTTCAGATATGATTCCTTCTAGTGGTTCAGTTGCTCACTTATGACCCTGGGAAACAAGTAAATAATACTTAGGAAATTAGAGGAAAGAAAAAAAATGGGGCCAAGAGGAGGAACTGGGAACACCAGCCCCCGTGCTGAAGTGGAGCAGCCACTCGGCACTCTCCCACCCAGGCCTCATCGGAGTGTCCCAGCCTCTGCCTTCTCAGCGACGGACCTTGTTCCAGATTCCTGAGAAGGTGCGATGGTAAATGATTCTGTTCATGCCCTGGCTGTCTGATACCCCACTGGAAAACCCTGTCATTAGGCTCAGTTGTAACAGGTGTTCAACCAGAAAGGTGAACGGAAAGAACCAAGCAGCTCGTTGCAGATCCTGGCCAGAGATGTCTTTCAACTGAGAAAGCCCATGCAAGATTCTTCCGGGGGGCACTCTTGGGATTTTGGACAAAGCAGTTCTTTTTGTTGGCCACCCTAGACATTTAGCACCACCCCATGTCCCCACACACCCCTATGCAAACAGTAATCCCCTGCGATTGTGACAGCCAAACTGTCAGGAGTCTCTACTCGAGAACTGCTATTTAGAACTACATTTCCAGTCAGGGATACAGTACTGCCTGTAGTTGAAAACCTTTCATCACACTACAAACTAGAGAGCTGCATGGAAGAGGGAGTTAGGGAGAGACACACATGTCGTGTGTGTGTGTGTGTGTGTGTGTGTGTGTGTGTGTGTGTGTGTGTGTGTGTGTGTGTGTGTCTTCAAGACTGGTGTCTGAGACCCAAACAAAGAGATGGTGGGCATGGACCTCCTCCAGACTACATATGATGGATAACCTTCTATGTCTTCCAGTATCAGAATATTTAAACCAAAATGATATAACTATAAATTAATGCTTTTGACAAACATACCACAATACTTCTATTCATATGAGCTTTGTTCTTGGAACACAGTGCATTTTGATGATGCTGTGGTGACACGAGCTAATATATGTCGAGTACTGCCAGGTGCTGTGCTTTATGTACATTATCTCACTTAATCCTCACAGCTCTGTAAGCAGGTAATTATCTCCCTTCTGCACACATGGAAACTACCCCTTAGAATAAGCAGATTTCCCAAGCAGTGGAGTTGGGCTTTGAACAGAGAGGTGTACCTGATACCAGGGTCTGTGCTAAAATGGTGCTACAATGACTGGAATAAATGACTAGGAATTTACAAGTCCCAACAGGATGCACCACCTGAATTTGGAAACACTACAAGGATTCAGCTTCAAGTTGAAATAAGTAAGCATCAAGATAAAAAAAAAAAATACTAGCCGACTCTCAAACATCACTCCAAGAATGACTCACGTTTTGCTGTGAGTTCAGGGGGCTTCACAATCTGACTGAGGAGATCTGTGTCCTTGGGAAACAATGGCTGGGATGTGGCTGATGAGAATGCTGCAGTGCTGGGCTGTAGCGCTTCTGAAATACTACCTTCAGAACAGGACCATCTCAGTGAAAAGAATGAATCAAGAGTGTGGATCTAGTATTATCTAAGGTAAAGATTATCCACCTCCCATAAACTAGTGTTCCCCTCGCTCAGGGCGCTGCGCACTTAGGTGGAGCTGACACTGCGTGTCAGGATCTTCCAACCTCCTGCTCTGACTCTCGGATTCCAAACCACCCTCTGCTGATAAAAACATTCTACTCTATCTGCCATTGATTCCTTCTTTATTTACCCCCTACTAAGTTACTTCTCCCCACTCCTTCCCTCTGGCCCCCAAATTCTTTAAGTTTGAATGGCTTCAGTATGTTTATTTAGATAGAAATCCCATTCTCAGCTGCATCTTTATATATGAAAGCCAACAACACATACCATTCTCCTGGTAGGAAATAAACGTCATTGAGGGCTGACGATTTAGAGCATGTTGCCTTCCAGATTTAGAGTGGAGTTCTATGTTATTTAAGGCCCAATAGACTTATACTTGGAAAAAGACAAGAGGTATGTCTCATTGTCTTTCAAGGCAGCGAGAACAGTCTTTACCTTTTGTTGGTCTTCCTTCGCCCGGTATCCACAGCAATGATGTATCAGTCGGTCAGCAACGGGGTACGTCTCTCATTGCTTTGGCTCTTTTCCCCATCTTTTAACATCTGATGACTGATTTTTTTTCATCTTTCAGATAAAAGACTTTCGAAGTAAAATGCAATCAATATTTCCAGCAATTCCCAAGAACTCTGAATCGGCTGTTGAATGGGAGGAAGCATTGAAATCCAAATGAGATGAGCATGGTGGGTGAAGTCCAGAACGATTGTTACAGGAAAAGCTGGCTTTGGAGATGTCACAACAGCAAAGGGACTCGACGGATTTCTCCTCAGGAACACATGCAGATTGTTGAGTGAACCTGTGGGATGGATGGCATTCAGTGTCCCCATAGGAGGCCGACAGTCATTTCTGTGTGCTGTACTTTATTACAGCTGATTTGGTTATGTTCATATGGGGGTGGGGGGTGTTGGAGGGAGGGCAAAGTTTTCCTAAAGTTAGGAAGACTATTTAAAAATAATTATATGGGTACCTTCTCTATGTGGAGGAAATCCCAGGGGAAATACTTCTATGACTGTAACAGTTGAAACCAAGTTTTTTACCTGAAAAACAAAATTATAACGTATGATGGAAAATCTTTATAAACAGACTCCTAACAGCAGTAGTACCTCTAAGTCTAATTAAATAAGTTTCAGCAGCCTTTCTTGTCCGTATGTGGCTGTCAGAACTCGGAGGACTTGCTCCTGTTAGGCAGACTCCAAAGTGACGGGTTAATGGGTGAATCCTGTCCATCAGGCAGTGGGTGTGGCTCTCTTGTCCTCAACACAGTCTTTGATTTGTATATGCCAGTCATTTACCTGACAGCCTCACCTTAGGCCCTGTAAATTCTTAGACAAGAAGCCAGTAACAGATTATGATAACTTGAAAGGATAATCATGTGAAAATAACGATATTATGGGTATAAAATGTACTTTTTTGACAAGTTGGTTCTGGGTCCCGAAACACTGACTGACAGTTTATAGCTTTATTTCAGTTGTCAATATAAAAATAGTCCAATTATCACCTAGCTTAACAAATATTTTTAACCAAAAAGATACCTGAGAACTGAGTCTCAGGTAAATTAAAATTTTAAGAAAAGTATTTTAACATTGTCAGTATGACCAGAAAATTAACCTCTGGTTGAATATCATTGTGCATTTTCTTTATAATTGCTTAGGCTCTAATTAACAATCAGTTTTAAAAAGTACATTTGAAATTTATCTGTTAAAATGAAACCTTTTAGTTTTAAGAAAAAATTTTAAATGAAATGTCAACTGCCTAATGTAACATTTTTCTCTGGACTGTGTTACCCTGTTAAAATTGCTGTATTGTTAATTAAACAGGTGTAATCAGCACCTGGGATTCCTGTGTAACCTGTTTAAAATTCAAGACTAAAAGAAAAGGATTGTGAAATTTATCTCAGGGTATGTGGAGTAGCAAAATAACTTCACCCACCTTTCATTTTTAACTAAATCTCTGCTAATAAAATAGCTCTAGTCTTTGAATGCAATGAAGGAAGGAAATCGGGAGGAAAACTGAACAGGTTTTTGTCCCTATTATGAGTCTGAGTCTAGGTGGGTGGTGGGTGTGCCACCACCCACCTGGAAGCCTAAAGGAAGGAATGTTTGAGTGCATGTTTGTGTGACATGCCTAAGGTTTACAAAACCCTTCCCATATGCGTCTGTTGTCCTTAAGGGATGGGGGGGGACGGACACGACAACTCCCATAATAATGATGGTGAATCACCTGCTGAGGAAAGGTTGATGGGGACAGATTCCCTAGAACCGGTACCAAGCATAGGCTCCAGTTGCATTTTAAAAGCCAAAATGAAGTAACAAAGATGAAAGTTAAAAGAAAAACAAGCAATATGACTGACTAAAGTGATTTTTTTCTACAGTCAGAACTCAGATATCAGAAGATGTCATTTGTCTATTCGAATCTTTTATACCAGAGGCATATTGTTAAACTGGTTAATGGAAAGGAAAAGTGTTTAACAGATAATGTTACTCCTTATGTGAAGTACCATCTGTGTACTGAGTTCTGAATGTTCCTGGATATGGAAGAGGGGAAATGTTACGGAATCTCAAGTTTGCCTCCTTCTCTGTCTTCGTCTTGGGTAGAGCATGACAAACACAATCACATTTATCTCCTGGACCATAAAGAGTTTTAATCACCCTATCAACCAGGATGACATTTTTCACAGACTTAAAAAGGAACAGAGCAGACATTATCTTGCCATAAGCAGTCCATTTCATGGAGGCTGAGCACTAGAAATTGTTTAGAGGGTGGGCAGCACGCCGTTCCCACTTCACGCGTAAGCCGCCATTAAGGCGGCTCCCATAAGAACGCCGCTTACACTGGCTCAGCGTTAAGCTTTAGAGTCTCGGCGCCAAGCTGTTGGAGAAAGCAGCGTGGAGTATATAGAGAGACCGTGGTGGGCAGGGGGCGACTTCCAGGGCCTCAGGATTCATTCAAGGGGAAGAACAAACGCCTATTCTGGTAGGTTCTTGCTGCCCTGTAAAAACGTATCCATGAGGGAAAAAAAAAAAAAAAAAAAACGTATCCATGGGCGGCTGCTGTTTTCAGACTTAAGAAAATACAGTTTCTGAACAAACTGGGAATGAAAAATAGGGCACAAGACGCCCTGCGGCCTGTCTCTACAAGAAACAAGGATCCTAATGACGGGAGAGACAGCGAGCCACTGCCCAGGCCCCGCAGAGCCGAGGTGTGACCGCAGGTGACCCTCCCTCCATCGCACTGACACAGGCTGACGCTGGAAAAAAAACCTGCCTCAGCTGCTCGGTCCAAAGGGGGCACCTCATCACCTCGCCTGTCGTACATTCTGCTTAGTTCTCACGGATAGTGTGGGACTCAGCTTGCAAATTAATCCTTGTAACCTAAGAGGAACGTAAAAGAAATGAAGGGGGGGGGTGGGGAAAGCCCATGGGGACAAAGGTAATTAAAATCCACTGAATTTAGCAATTTCACTTGGGGCAAAATTTAATCTCTCCTAGGTTTGGTTCTGTATCTTCTTTAAAACAAACATTTAAATACAAATGAAAATCAGCCAGGGAAAATATAAAATTTCTCCAAATCGTTAAATTTCTCATGAAAGTTAGCAAAATACACATTTTTATGAAACTTTATCAAGTGCAAGTGAGATGTTTTTCCTTTCTGCCGAGTCACTGAGTTATATGTCAAGGATCTGGGTTTCTGTGTTGGTGTTATCAGGATTAATTATCAAAGGCTGTGCTTTTGTGAGTCTAGAAGAGGAAAGGAAGCATCTCCGGCAAGCAGTGACATTAATCTTGTAACAATGAGTGAGGCTGTTAGCAGATTTTGTCTGACGGCAGATTACTCAGTTTTGGAGAAAATTATAGTAGCACAGTTATCAAGAAGTACGCAGAGTTCAACTTTTCTGCCCAAGTACTAGTGGAGTGATTCAGGACCTTAATTTATATTTCTTACATAAGCTAGGTGAGGCCTTTTGCCTTTGGTGAGGCAAGATCACTTACTAAAAAAGAAAACAAAACCATAGTAAAAAACAAAGAAAACAAGATTCCATATAAATGTTAATGACAGAAGGGTACGAACCAGTCTTAATGGACTCCCCTAAGAATCTAAATTAGGCAAACCAAGCAAGCTTGGCACATTTATAGAACACCTTCTACCTGCTTACCTGAAAACGCTCCAGAAATTCATCCTCTCACTGCCCCTGACGTCCCGGGCTTAGAGTGGGAGTGTAGGTCTGCAGCCCAACAGAAAACACCACAGGACACAGCCAGGGGGCTGCCTGGAACTCCAGCACGAGGGCCCGCTGCCTGCAAAGAGCAAGTGGACAAAGTTGAGCATAAAAGCTTGCATTTGACGTTCTCTACGGAGCTGTGCTAAGCTCTGCAGAGTCCCTTGGCTCTGCCAACCGGGGTGATGGGAGGGTGTTTATTTTTACTTTATTACTACTGGTTGTCTTCTCCAACTGTCCCTGTTGGAGGCTCTGTTTCCCTTCGCTTCCTACTGTGAGCGAAGCCCAAAAGGTGGACATTCTCATCTGGACGAGCTGGGCACTTACCAGGGGCGGATGGTCACGGCCCCCGTCACCACCTTTACCTGTATCCTTCCACCTCCCTTCAGTCCGCAGTGGCCACAGCTAGCTACAGATCCTTCAGCTGGGACAGAGTTTACAAAACTAAGAAAATGCTAGTAGTCAATCTCACGCAAAGCTAAAATAAGACCTTGTTAAAAAATAACGATTGAGGAAACCCTTTCCTCTGAGCTTGCTCTTACGCCAGCCCTGGTTCTCTTTTCATAGATTCTTATTACGCACGACTGTAGTACAGTATCTGTGGAAACAGCACTTTATCAAGTCTTCCAACTCCCTGTTTAAAGGGAGACTTTTCTTCGACATAGTAAGTGATGAGACAGGCTCTCCTATGGTGGCCAAGAACGCAGGGAGACGGGTTCCCTGAGCCTTATTCAGGCTCCTGCAGAGCTGGAGGTGGACGGCACTTCAGCCTGCAGGATGGGGCTCCGACCCAACAAATCCCAGTTTTCCCTGTGCCTCTTCAATTCCCGTGGTGTCCAAATTTGACGTCTCTGATATGTCTACGAATACTGAGTTGGGGGTGGAATCCAGATTCTTCTCAGGAGTGCATTTGCTTTAACTTTTCAATACTACTGAAGGAGCAGGGAAGGACTGGGTTAAAACACAGGGTCAGGTGATGCCTTAGAGAAACACCTGCATCCCTGACAGGGAAGCAGATATTCATCCTTGTGTAGTTTCTTCAGGTTCAGGATTAAGCCCTTAGTAAATATAGGGAGGGAGGGAGGGAAGGAGGAAGTGAGAGAAAGAGGGAGAAAGGAAAAGGAGATGGGAGGGAATGGGAAGGGATGGAGAGAAAGAAGGAAGGAAGGGAGGAAAGGGAGGGGGAGGGAGGGCAGAGGGAGGACCAGATGGAGAAGGGAGAGAAGAAAGTGGGGGCAGGGGCTTCCTCACTGGGAAGAGGGTCCACAAGTCCAGGACCACACATCCAGCTCCTGGAGAAACTGACACTTGCCTTCTCATCCATGCAGACCACATCTACCTCAGCCACCAACACACGGGAGAATAAAAGCACATCAGAATGATAAAAATTAGTTTCTGAAGTGAGCCCTGGGCCCCTGCTGGGGTTTCTAACTCCCAGTCCTATGACTAGATAGTCCAAAAATTAAAAATTTAAAGCAAGATCCTAATGCATTCACCAACTCTGAGTTGCCAAGCAGGAACAGAGAAGATCTGGAAGAACAAGTATTACTCAGGGTGACCTCATGTCTGGCCAATTCTCGCTGTGTAGCACCTGGTCAGGGACCCAGAGGTATGAATGGGAAGCATTCTCCCTGAAAACAAATGACCTCAAAAAAAAAAAAAAAAAATCCCTGCCACTTCTCACTTCACTTTAGAAACCTCACTCTCTTCCCATTTGTTGGCAATGCCTTCTAGAAATAAGGCTCCTTCCTCCTCTCTGGGGTGGAGTTTTATTCTGTAGCCAGAGCCCCTGAGTTGAAGTTCTCAGAGCGCTGAGAGCAGGAAGGGCACAGAACACCTTGGGCTCGGTCACCCGGGCGCAGCGCTGTTCACTGAAGAAATCAGGCAGAGACCAACCCACCACCCACTTCCCTGTGGACCTAATATGCCCTGGAAGGAAGCCCAATAATTCTACCTAATCTACCCAATTTGTGCCTTTGATGTAAGCTTCGGCAGTACATCTGACTGTTTGGCTAGTCGCTAAATCATTGTGAGCACACGTTAATTACCCAGCATGACAAAGGCGCGGGTCGGCTGGTTTTCCTGGGCTGTGTGTGCCGGGAGGCGCAGGAGTTATTAGAAAAGTTCGGGCCGGCGGGTTAATATCATCCCTTTTGGCATCCGTGTGTAATGCCACACCCCGTGCCTGGTTTAAGAACTGAAATTAAAAACAGCTCTCTCAAATACACGACAGGCCGACAGTCTTAACGGCCCTGAACTGTCCTGACCGGGGGCAACGACTATCCTCTGCGGCTCCAAACTTCTAAATCACCCGCTCATAGTAGCTGCTCAGCAGCCCAAGAGCTGCGCCGACCACGTCACATCCAGTGGTGGTCAGTGACACGGCGGGCCAGAGACAGCGCCTTCTCTAGACGGAAGCATCCCCGAGCTAAGTGGCGTCCCGGGAGGTGGGGAGCTCTGAGTGCCGCGTGTGTTTGGTCTGCCCCGGAAAGCATTCCTCAAATCACCTGGCAACTAACTTCAGGTGCATCCGCTAAACACGAAGCGCCTCCAGTCCAGCAGCAGCCGTTGCTGCGGGGCAGCCCACGCGCTCCCCCTGAGCCGCCCCCTCCTCTCCATGTCCCTCTCTGCTTTCTTCCGTGGTGGCCAGAAGATGCCGGCACACCGCCCTCTCCGCCTCGGTCTTCTGACTCGCCTACACTTTCTCCAGCTGCTTGTCTTCCGATCCTCCTCCAACACCTGGAGAAGCAAGATCCTGTTCCTAAGCAGAGGAACATCTAGGCCAACCTGGGGGACGTCCTCCCACTCTCCTGGCTGGCAGAAGGTCAAGGCGGGGCGTCCCAGTCCTGGGGCTTTCGAGGACTCCCCGTGTTTCTCTGGGCGCTCTGCGCCTGGACCTGCCCCGAGCTCTCCAGGGGAGACTGAGTGAGCAGCATGTCGGCAGGCGCACCGGCCCCAGCCTTTACTTTTTCTCTCTCGGAACAAGGGCCTGTGGACGAGCGATGCTGCGACGCTGTGTGTCCCGCTCAGTCCCGTTGCCTCTTCGTAGATGGTGCCAGCATTCTGGCAGCCGCCTCCCTCTTCCCTCTGAAGATGACTTGTTCTCAACGGCTGGTCTGCTCTTGGGAGGCCTGCGTTCTGGGCCCCCGGGCGGGGGGCCTGAGCTCTGCCCAGCGCCCCTGCTTCCTGGCCTGGGTAGTCAGGCCCCAAACCTCGTCCTTGTTCCCGGTCAGCCCCCAAGAGTCTCTTCAGCACCACCCGCTATGCGCCGATAAACATTTTCTCCGCAGCTAAAACCCCTTTATGACAAGCCCCGTGGTCAGCCCTTAAAGCTTTCTTCGCAGTCACACGGCGCCCGGGTAGGCGGGCTGTCCTCTGGGAAGGGGTTTCCAGGGGCCGCTGGTGGCGGGAGGGGAGATCTGAGTCCCTTCGCTTCCTGCTCCGTCCCACCGGACCCCCCCCCCTCCCCAGGCTCCTCCAGCCTCCCGGCCTCAACCCCAAACCTAGCCCCTCTGCTTCCAGCAGGGACGACTTCGGGCAAATGCCCCACGCAGGCCCGCTGTCTCCGTCTCTAAAATGGGCACAAGAACTCCCAAGTCCGCTGCTGGGAGGGTGAAATGCTGGACGCGGCAGCCAGCTCCCGAGACCCCCGGCCCGTGCTGCGGGCGCAGTGGATTTACGCTAGTGAGCCCTGACTCGCTCGCGTGTACGCCGCCCCACTCACCCCGCCGCCGCCGCGCAGGCTCCTCGCAGGGCCTGGGCCTCCAGCTCCTGCGCACCTTATACCCGCCACCCAGCGGGTGGGAGGCCCACGGGCCTGGGCTTCAGAGGCCACACCTGCGGGTGAGCCAGATACTGCGGGGACGGGCCCCCTTCCACCCTAGCGCAGCTCTGAGAGCTCAGGCCACTGGGCATCTAAGGGGGGGACAGAGGGAGCCTCGGTGGCCCAGGTGAGGGCGCACAGGGCCTACAGGTTCACCCCAGTGGGGAAAGGAGCGCTTCTGCCCCTCGCTGCTCTGCCGAGACCCTGGTTCTCAAACAGCAATCAGCCCGAATGAGAACCACCCGCACCACCTGAGAAAACACAGGTCCCGGCCCCGCCCACGGCTTCGAGTCAGCGGTCTGGGGCGGGGCCCGAGAATCTGCCTTTCTACCGAGTTCCCCGGGTCGCTGACGCCGCAGGTGCAGGGACCACAGGCTGAGAACCGCGGCCCTACTCCGTGTCTACCTCCGATGATGGCGCTCGGGACAAAAGGTGTCACAGGACAGCATCTCTGTTAAACAACCTTCTCAGGCTTCTGTGAAAGCCAGAGTTCCACACTTCCTGATTCTGCTTTCTCCCGAGTTTGAGAAATACGCCCGTCCCCTGCGCTGTCACCCTCCAAGGCCCACTCGCCACCCTCCCCTCTCTCGTCACCGCCAGTTCACTTTCCCAGGCAGGACCCTTACTCTTGTCCAGGCAGCCGGGAGGAAGGCGCACCTCCACTCCCTGACCTCGCGGAGGGGCACACGAACCCCAGAAGCGCACAGGGGTCCGTTCAGAAATGAGCAGTAGGCACTGGACGCGTCTGACCCGGTTCAGTCCCCAAGCTGTTTCCTGGGCAGGGAGACAAGGTGACAGTAAACGTCAGCTTGACGAGAGTTCTTCCCCGCAGACCTGAGAGAACGGCCTGGGAGGGGCAGAGGGGAGAGCCTGCGGAGCTGGGTGGAGAGGAGCCGGGGAAGGAGGGCTCCTAGGAGGCCTGGCAGAGAGGGAAGGGAGTCTTCGTAAAAAGCCTTGGCTGACCCATGGGAAGCTGGGATTTTACCTCTAAGCAATGGCAAGTCCATGGAGTTTTCTGAGCTGGTGACATTATGAAACTGGCATATCCTTTTTATTTTCAAGATTTATTTAGTGTTTATTTTATTTATTTCTGGCTGTGTTGGGTCTTAGTTGCGGCATGTGGGATCTTTCTTTGCTGCGCGGGCTTCTCTCTGGTTGTGGCGTGCGGGTTTTCATTCTAGTTGTGGCACGAGGGCTCTGTAGTTAAGGCGCACAAGCTCAGTAGTTGTGATGCGCAGGTTTAGTTGCCCCGAGGCATGTGGGATCTTAGTTCCCTAACCAGGGAATGAACCTGCCTGCGTCCCCTGCATTGGAAGGGGGATTCTTTACCACTGGACCACTAGGGATGTCCCGGCATTTCCTTTCAATCATTCATTCATTTGAAGCACAATCATTAAGTGCCTGGTAGGTGCTGGGGGGACACGATGGTGATTAGAGAGCCCCTCCTTGAAGCACTGATAGTTTGCTGGGGACGGGGGGGGGAGGTTCTTTTGACTGTGAAGGATGCACTGGAGGGAGAGCCCGTGGCCTGACCCAGGGTGGCCTTTGCTCTCCCTCAGACTGGGCCCTACCCTGCACTGCCAGGACCTTGCTTGCACACACATGTGGACAACCAGATGACACCTGGTGTCCCACTAGCAGCCCCTTGCTGCTCCTCGGGCCCAGGGGTGTGAACCCCAGCAGGGCAGGCCTCTCTCGAGAGGACAGACCCTGGGAGGAGGCCAGGGTCAGGTGGGTCCCCTTTTGCAGTCCAGGTCCCCCCATCCAAGCCAGGTGCTCTTGCAGCCGTGCACTGAACCTGCCCCTCTACCCTCAGGCTGCAGAGCTGGACCCTCCTGTCACCTTCCCTCAGAGGCCCTCGTCGTTGAGCTGCCGGGATGCTCAGCACTAAGTTTAACCTTGCGTTACAGTAGGTTTATCTCCTTCTTCACATCCTCCTCCTCCTGAATGAGTCTCCAACTTTCTAGTCCCATTTTAGCAACCCTGTTGTGCACATGTTTTTCACTGGAAGCAGCCTAAAACCCTTTTCAGAAGCGGACAGGATATAAATTATAAAAATTAATACCGCTGAAATCTTCCCATTGTCACTCTCTTATTTCTGGACTTATCCGAAGTCCTGACTTGGAGTCTGTGATAAATTCAACAGAAAACATTTTATGCATGGAGACATTTTAAAATTTCTATTTCTGTGAAAGCCCCTGGGCTGCTATAATCCTGGACTCACAACTGAGAACTTTTCCGGGGAAATCGGCTTGTAAACATTATACTTCGCATAATGACTGCCTGCACCACCTCACCTAAATCTGAACAGGTATTGCTTCAAATTGGGGGACTATTTTTAGCTAGCTGAGGACATTCCCGTCTTCTCTGGGCCCTTTGCACTTGAGGTGTGACCCCTCCCTCAGCCACAGTCTGGTTCTTCTGGCGATGACCCTGGTTATTCACCCTGGTTGGGCCTCCTGCCTCTCCCTGTGGCCTCCCCCCAAGCCCACCTGGGCTCACCTGGGGAGACGGGACTTGCCTCATCTTCTGGGGCACATGAGCAAGGCAACTGCCACTTGCAGAGGCAACACTGATCCTAATTGTGGGTCAAATTTTGAGCTAAGAATAGCCTTCTTAAAAAGAATCTACATAACTAAATTTATAAAGTGCTGGCAAAAGTCACAGCTCCAGAGAGGTTGGCCGTGTGGCATGATTCTCACCGTGAACAGCATCGTCACAACCATTTACATATATATGCATCTATTTACATGCAGTTATCACTGGCTGCTGAGGTTCCTGTGATTTTGATAATCTTCTTTACACTATTCTGCACGGACTTTTTTTTTTTTAAGTGACCATGGATCGCTCTTTGAACTAGGAAAAAAACGGAGCTTTTAAAATAATTTTGAGAATAAGAAAACACTGCCTACTGTATATTGGTTGATCTAAACCCCCAGACAGTCCTCAAGTCCAGTTCCCAGGAGGGGAAGCAGAAATGCCCCGACTCCCTCTCCAGAATCACAGCCCCACCTCCTGAAGCCTGTCTCCATCCTGGCTCCTGCCTGCCTGGCGCCTCTCAGATTAGATTAGGTCATCAGGATCTCTCCACATTCTCTCTGCCTCTGGAGTGAAGCCCAAGCTCCCCTCTGGACTTTCCCGCCCACACCCCACCATGAGTGATACGGGTTGAATCATGTACAGCCCCCCAAGGCACGCCCAAGTCCTAAGCCAATACCTGAGAAGGTGCCTTTATTTGGAAACAGGGACTCTGCAGACCTCATCAGATCGACTGGTGTCCTTATAAAAGAGGAGGAGAAGGCACGCAGGCACGTGGAGGAAGACAGCCAGGTGACCAGACAGGAGGCAGAGACTGGAGTCATGTGTCTACAAGTCGAGGGCCGCCGAGGATTTCAGGGAACCCCAGAACTTAAGAGAAAGGCCACGGACAGATTCTCCCCTGGAGCCTTCCGAGGGACTGGAGTGACCCTCTCGACACCTGGATTTTGGACTTTTGGCCTCCAGTATAAATTTCTCTGAGAGAATAAATTTCCTTTGTTCAAAGCCAACCCAGGACACTGATAGAACGCCCTTGTGTGCCCCACACTCACATGAGTCCCGCAGCCTGCTCTGAAGCCACCTGCACCGCCAGCCCCCATCCCACTGGCCTGCACGTGGCCCTACCGCTTGCCTGGCCGTCCCTCTCCTTATGTGCCGGTTCCTGAGGAGCTGGGCCCACGCCCTGCTCCCCTGCCAACCACGGCCCCCATGCAGCCAGCACTGTGCACGCGGTAGATGCAGGGCAAATGTCCCCATCTCGGGGACCCGGTGGGACGCAGAGGGCAGCCTCTCCCGCTCTCCCCTGATGCACCACGACGGCCTTTCCTTCTAAGATCGGTCTACACTCCCACCACGTGCCCCTTTCCCAGTCTTCCCACGTTCGCGTTCTCAAGGACTCGGCGGCGTCGATTTCCGGCTGGACGGGACGGTGGGGCCCAACCTGAGGCTGCGCTTCTCGCTTCTCCCAGCAGAGGGCAGCCGAGCCCGGGCCCCGCGGCCGCCGCGTGTCGCGGTCCGTGCTGGGCCGGGAGCGGGGACAGGCCGCGGGAACACCCCGGCGCCGTCGGCGGGCGACGGCGCGGGGCTCGGCCCTTCCGGTGGCCAGGGCCGGCCCGCGCAGAGTGGGGCGGAGGAGCTACGACCGTCACCTCGGGACACGGCGACCGCGGCTCGGGCTCGTCTCATCCGGGCGGCGGGCGCCCAGCCCAGCTCGCGTCCCCGAGCCTCGCTAGCTCAGTCCCGGAGCGCTGCTTCCTTTCCTCCTTCTGCCTCCACTCCCTGACCCCGGGCCATCGGGGCTCCGGGGCCCACGCGGCACACCTCGGACCCCGCGTCCTAGAGGCGCGGCCTCAGCCACGTGGTCACGCACGTCTCCCCCTCTCTGGCCCCCCACCCCCGCGAAGCTGACAGATCCCGACGACGGCGACGGTCCTCAACGTCGTGCAGGGTCTGCGTCCCCAGGACCAGGCCCCCGGCTGCACCCAGACCCGGTCCACCCCGGCGCGCTCCGATTCCTTATTTGCAGGCTCCCTCTCTGTCCCCCTCCTCCGACAGGCAGCACTGCGGGCGACCCCTACCCACCCATCGCGGGCGCCAAGGCTGGAGGTCGGCAGACCTGCCCTCTCACTGCCTTTTTATGACCCCAGCAGTGTTTCTGGCGACGTGGGTTTGACGTGACTTTGCCCAAGTGTTTGCCTCTTCTCTACTTTTTTGAGTGACTTTTCCCCCCCCCTTGCTGCCAGTAACTACAATGTTCAAGGTACAAAACTGAGAAAACAGACAAGCAAATAAGTGAAAACCTGAAATCCCAGCCTCCGTCATAACCACATTAACACCTTGGTGTCGGTACGGCCACGTCGTGCCCTCTGCGTGCAGACAGATCTGTATTATTTTTCCCCAGTGGGGATCACACCCTCTCGGGACCTCTGTAACCTGCTCTTCCACTCAGCGACCCACGAGAGCATCTCACCACGAAGGCCGCAGCTGAAAACGCACCCGGGGGTCCCGAAGCCGGCGAGGGCTCCCTCCGGGGACCTCTGGGGGGCAGGAGCGTCACAGGCACCTGTCTCCAAGGCTGGCACTGCCCTGGGTAGGTAAGGTCTCTACTGGGAGGCAGCGGCCTGGGGTTTCGGTTCCTCCTTTTGAAGAGACACCCCCCCCATGCCCGCCCCTTTTCTCCAGCTCCGCCCACCTTCGAGTGAAAACAATTCTGCGCTTTTAGAGCACCTCTTCTCTCTCCTGTGACTATATTCGAGAAACACAAAACTAATCCATATCCACACACGAAAGAACATCATTCTTCTTTCTACATCTGGGCTGGGAAGGATGGGACTCCAGATCAGTGGTTCTCAACGAGGGGTGAGGGGAGACGATTCTGACCCCAGGGGACCTTTGGCAACGTCTGGAGACGTCTTTGTCATGACCTCGGGGGCTGCTGCTGGCACCTAGTGGATAGAGGCCAGATATGCTGCTGAACAGCCCACAAAGCACAGGACAGCCCCCAGAAGTGAAGAATTAGCCACCCCAAAGGTCAACAGTGCCAAGCTCCGGACCAGAGGGTCCTCGACGCTCTCCTCGGGGCCCAAGAGCCTGGCAGCCTTGCTCGGCCTGTAGCCCCACCCAAGGGGCCATGGCCTTGACTGGTCACTGCTAGGCCCTGTCCACTCGGCCAGGACATGAAAGGGCTGCTGACAAAGGCGGCAAGAGGTTGAAGTCTCCTGAGCGAGCGGACGGACGGAGCAGTGAGGTGGGGGAGGGTCGGGTGCAGGGGAAGGTAATTTGGTAGCCCTGCTTTGCTCATTGTCATGGTTTCCGACGTTCCCAGAGCTATTCAGGACCACCTGCAATTCACCCCTCTTGACTGCAGACTCCCAGGGTGTTAGAGCTCAAGGGAACCTGAGACGTTTCTAATCTGACCGCATCATTTTCCAGGTGGGACACGGGACCCCATCTGAGGTGCACTCAAAGCCTCGCGCCCCAGTTTCTGAACTTACAAAGAGCAGCATCTCCCTGTGTCAGGCACCAGCTGTGCCTGGGGCTCTTTCACGCACCTCTGCACCACTCACGAGCCTGTGACGGAAGAGTCGCCCCACCTCACAGGTGAGCACTCTTGAGGCTCTCAGACTCCAGGGGATTTACCTGAAGCCACAAAGCCAACGGGGGAGAAGGACATCCACCCAGGTTTCTCCCGCCCTAAACCAGACTAGGCCGCTGGCTCTCAAACTTCAGTGCTCACTAGAATCCCCCAGGGCGTTTGGAAAATGCTGATGCCAAGGTCACGCCCCGGAGATCCTGATTTAACTGGTTTGGGGGGCATCTGGCCACTGAGACTTTCAAACGTTCCCCAGGAGTGTCCAACTGCAGCAGAGTCAGAGAGCCCTCGGGACACACGCCCTCCGACCCAGACCCCAAGACCGACATTAATGTCGGGGTGTGGTGGGGCAGGGGAGGAGCTGTTGCAAGATATCGTGAGATCCTTGAATGGCTTCTTGGGAACAAGCCCATATTTTGTGTCTAGAAGCCTTAGCATTGGCTTCAAATGGGCTTCCTTTCCACCTGAATGTTCAGGTTCCGAAACCTGGTCAATTTGAGACCTGTATTTTCTGGCTGCTTCTTCCTCCTTGGATGTTTGGAGAATTGAAATAACAGCTTCATATATTCCTGTGGTCCAGGGGCGAGGTTCACCAGCCGTCCCAGCGCCAGGAGGGAGCAGACCTGGGAGCTGCTGCCTGGGGGTTTAAGAGCTTCAAGGGTGCCACTCCCAGGGATATTTGCATTTTTAGCAGAGACTCTGGAAAATGGAGAATCCTTCCTACTAACAACATCGGAGAAGGCGGCATTCCAGACGCCAAGAGGCAGGACGGGAGATGACTCGGCCTGGGGTGGCGGCTGGTGTTTCACCCCTGACCCCAGTCCTCCTAACACCTTCTTTTCCCAAATTTATCTGTTCACTCCTTTTTAAAAAACGAGTCTCAGGCCTGACACAAGTGAACAAACATTACTTAAAACTTTAAGCCGTCTCTTCTTCCCTTGACTTGGATATAGCATCTGCATTTTTGTCTTTTAGTGGTAAGAGCATTTTACACCCTACAGAGCACACGAGCACGTAGAATCTCATTTAACCCTCACAACCGTCCTGCCAAACGCAGATGATCATCGGCATTTTGTAGACGAGGCTGCCAGAACCTCAGGGGGCTCCGCCGGTGCTGGTGGGCAACAGGCTTCTGACTTGGGGCCTCGCCTCCCATGGCCTCAGCGGGCGGCCTCCTTCCTGGGGGCATTTGTTGAGTCCGGAAACAGGCGCAGGCCGCAGGCATATTGTAGCGCTGCTCCCTGGCTGCCCCTGGAGCGCTTCACCCCTCACGGCCCCTCTTTGCTGGAGCAGGAACTCCTCTCAGGCCCTCGCTGCTCCGGGGTCAGCTCAGCCACCTTTGGCCTCCCTGTGCCAGCTGTTCTTAAATTGCTGTGTCGGCCCAACCTAGGGTAAGTTATGTTACTTTTACCTCAAGACTTCATATTTTCTATGTAAGTTCTCCCATCCACATCTCTGGGCCAATCGTATTACAACACTACTTTTCTCAGCTGGTTGGATGATCTTAATATGTCTTTAGCTCTCCATGGTATTTTATTTTTATTCACATTCTTCAAGCTCTACATAGGACAGGAGTATCTACATAGAAAGGGCTGACGCATTCTGCAAGTTTGTGTTTGTGGTGTGTGTGTGTATGTGTGTGTGCGTGCGCATGCCGTAACAGCGTGGGTGTGTTTTCACCTACTGGACTGATTCTCAAGCGGTTGCAGAACTGCAGCAGCCGCGGTATCACTGGGAACCTGTGCGAAATGCAGATCACAGAGCCGCGCCCCAGGCCTGCTGACTGGGAGACTCAGAGTCTACGTCTGAACAAGCCCTCTGGGTGATTCTCTTGCTTGATAAGGTTTGAGAACCACTTATCTTCAGGATAAATCAGTTTTTTATAATCTGCTCCCTAAGATGGAAACTTAGGATTTGCTCTGTTAAGATCGAAACATAAACAATGAGCCCTGACATTGTTGCAGAGGCGTCAGTAGACGTTTTCTTTTTTCAAACTTATTAAACTGATAAGACATGCTTATGCGCGCGCGCGCACACACACACACACACACACACACACACTCATCTTCCAGCCCTCCTATTTTGAGAGACCTCCTCTTGGCATCTGGCTCATACTCCCGGGGACATTCAGTCATTGAGAAAAGCAGGTCTGAGCCTCACTATTTCACACTAATGTAATTCAAAGAGAATGGCTGAAGAAAGCAAATGATTAAGCCAAAGAAATGAAGCTGCGATGGTGGAATTTTAGGCACCTGGGTGAGGGGTGGTGGTGATAGTAGTGGAAATGGAGGTGAAGATGGTGGTAGTGAGGGGGTATTAGTTTTGGTGGTGGTAGTGATGGAAGTGGTGGTAATGGCGGTGCAGTTGATGGAGGCGGAGGTGATGCTGGTGTCCTTGGCGGTGTAGTTTGGGTGGTGCAGCTTACATACCAGTCTCTCAGATCATATTACCTGCCTCGCCGACTCCTCACTCAAAAAGTCTGCCCTGCAGGTGCCGTGGCGTGCCCCATGGTGCGTGTGCTTGGACTTGTGTGAGCATGTGTCTGGCCACTTTGGCTTTAGTGCCTCCAAAGTTTACAAAACCCCTAAAGCTTTTAAAATAAAAACAGGGGTTAAACCATTTGGATCCTCCAAATTAGAAAGAATAAATGAACCACCCAGCTGCAGTCATGGGCAATTACTGTGATTCTGAGAGGGCTTCGGGTTAAGAGAATGGAAGAGCTGATTATAAACGGGCCAGGAGTAACGAGGGAGGTCAGAGCAGTCCCTGAGCTCTGGGGGAGCGGCCAGCACTCCGCCCCGTCCCACGCGGGCTGGCTGGAGGCGCAGACCTCCTTCCACCCTGGCCTCCAAACCCGGCTGGGGCCGAGGCGCCCGGCCTATTTGTGCAGCTCCGGCAGCTTCAGAAAGAGAAGGCGGCTGTAAATAAACCCAGAGAAGGGCGAGGAATCGAGGGTAGGAAGGGAGAGAGCAGGAGGGAGGCTCCCCGGGAGGGCAGACAGGAATCAGGACTTCTGACCAGGAAAGACGGAGGGCGGAAGGAAGCAGGGAGCCTGCAAAGCACGTGGCCGTCAGGAGGCAGGTCGGTGCCTCTTCCCACTCCACCCTCAGGAATCTCAGGCCGCATCTACGGATCCACTGTGGTCCTTACGCAGGCCTCCGGCTTGCCCATTCGCATTCTAATTTTATCCTTGTCTTGATTTTTTTTTTTTTTGGCGGTACGCGGGCCTCTCACCGCTGCGGCCTCTCCCGTTGCGGAGCACAGGCTCCGGACGCGCAGGCTCAGCGGCCACGGCTCACGGGCCCCACTTGAAGTCGTTTATCTCTAAATATAGTAACCCCGTGAAGGAGGTTTATTACTATCCCGCAGGTGAGGATGTTGAGGAAGAGAGGCCAAGTCAGCCACCCAGCTAGTGCAGGAGGAGCCCAGACTCGGCCCCAGGCAGCCGGGACCCAGGTCCCAGGCCCTGCGCCACCACATGGAGCTGTCTCTTTACAAGCCGTGATGTGAATTCCCACAGACTCACTCCCAACCCAGCCACATATGCCACCAGATACAGGCCGCGACGGCCAGTGAATCGTTCTCAAGTCCAGCATGACAAGACTAGGTTTGTAGGGGAAACAGTTGTCCTCCAGAGGTTGGGGTACCGCTAGGGAGCCCAGAAGTCCCCCCGCCAGGCACTGGGAGGAGGCAGGGTTCCTTGCAGCCAGACTGAGGAAGAGCATGAACCCCCCACATGTCTGCGAAACTGCAGACACTGCAGAGAGCTCCTTGGAGGGCTTCTCACTCAACAGCCCAGAGGCCCAGAGGCTTGACATAGAAAGTGCAAGGCCCCTTTAACCACAGGGCAGGTGTCCAGAGAGAGGGCACAACCAAAACTGCAGGTTCTGAAAAAAAAAAAAAAAGCCTGTGGTTGAAGACTATTCTAGGTCAACCCAAACCCCAGCTTGCCTAGTGAACTTGGTCAGCTCACGACAGGAGCTCAGGGTGTAAAGTGCTGCAGGCTTGTGTGTTCGTCTGTTCATTGACACTCGGGCTTGTTTTTAGAAAAGAATTGCAGTAGGGTAGAGAAAGCAAACATAAAAATTTCATATATATCTTTAAAAGACCCAGAAAAATGATTTTAAAAATAATCAAGGGCTTCCCTGGTGGCGCAGTGGTTAAGAGTCCGCCTGCCGATGCAGGGGACGCGGGTTCGTGCCCCGGTCCGGGAAGACCCCACATGCCGCGGAGCGGCTGGGCCCGTGAGCCATGGCTGCTGAGCCTGCGCGTCCGGAGCCTGTGCTCTGCAACGGGAGAGGCCACAACGGTGAGAGGCCCGCGTACCGCAAAAAAAAAAAAAAAAAAAAAAGACTTCAAGCACTTGGTTCAGCGCCAGGCACAACGCAAATTACAACAACGATCATTTATTATTACTTCCCCTGGGCAGCAGTTGGGCACTGGCCTAACAGACCATTGGGAAAGCTGCACCACTGGTATAATTAGATTGGGGTTCGATGTGGGGTTGGTAGATGCCCTGGAACTGGACTTCTGTCTTGGATGACCCCACCCCAGACCTCAAGGTCCACAGACTGTCCAGCTGCAGCTGTCCCTGGTTTCACACACGCCCCGTAATCTGCACCCACAGCCAGCCACTCTCTCTCCCTGTGGAGCACCAGGTTACCACCATCACCAAGACTGATGCCAGACGGGCCTTGACAGAGAAAGCAAGGCCTTGGTTAGGTGAGGAATTTTCCGAGGCTTCCATTTGTTTATTTACTCATTCGTTCATTCCTGTGCCAGGGCTCCCCGCTGTGTATAGCTGTCCCATCTGCAGCTACCCCTCGTCTTCCAACTAACCTTCTACGTTGAGGAAATCCCACGCTGCGAGTCCTGACTGCTCCACACAAGTCAGGACTCAGTTCCCAGCTCCCCCTGCGGCTGGGATGCAGGATCCATCAATCAGACAGGGCCGTGCGAGGCCTCAGTTCAGAGGTGAGTGGTGTGCGGGAACAGGCTCGGAGGGCGCGGACGGGTTCCGTTTGGCTGGCACTTGGGAGGCAAATGCACCTGGTCCCAGGTGAGGTCCTCGGGGTCGGGGGGCTACCAGGTCCAGCTCCCAGGGCAGGAGGGCCATCAGTGGAGAGAGTGGTGCTCCCCACGTCAGGGCGTGGCGTGATCTGAGGCACTGATCCTGGAAGAGCAGCCTTGCTCTGTTTCTCCAGCTACTCCATGTTTCTGTGTGTTCACACCTAATCCACACCAATAGTTCCCTTTCGGCCTAAACTAGTTGGGTGCATTCTGTCGTTCACAACCAGGACCGATGCAAGTTTACGGAGCGCCCACCTCATGCCAGGACTGCGTTTTCCAGCCTACTTGGCAGTTCACTGCGTCACCTCACTTAAACCTCGCAGCAGCCTGAGGACGGGCGACGGGCTGAAGAGTAACGCTGCCCTGGCTCACTCGCAGGTCAGCTTGCACGGGGCCAGCAATAGGCCTCCTCAGAGGAGACAGTAATTTTTTGTCCTCACATCTACAATCTGCTCCAGACCTTTTCTAGAAGAGACTGGAGCACTGAGATGGGCGGTGCAGCTCACCCAGGATCTCAAGGTGCTTCTCAGGCCACCTGGAGCAAGCGGGGAGTCCTGGGCCATCTGGATCCGGCTTCCTCCCTCTCAGTCCAGAGCCTGTGGGTCTGAGGGCAGAGCCTGGGGTCTGGGGAAGAGTGCACACCACGTCCAGGCCTGCCCGCCACTGCCCTGGGAGCCCATCTGAATATGGGGCTGAGTCCATCTCCCAGCTGCCCAAAAGAGATGGACGCTGCCTTAGACTGTGTGCGTGTATGTGCATATGTGTGTGCGTGTAGGTGTATGTGCATGTGTGTGTAGGTGTGTGTATGTATATGTATACGTGGGTGTGTGTATATATGTGTGTAGATGTGTGTATGCGCATGTGCGTGTAGGGGTGTATGTATATAGGGGTGTGTATATTTGTATATGGGTGTGTGTACGGGTGTATATGTGTAGGTGTATGTATGTGTGTCTGTGAACATATAGGTATGTGTATGTGTATAGGTGTGTGTGTATGGCATGTATGTGTATGGGTGTATGTGTATGCATATGTGTATACATGTATGTGTATAGGTGTGTGGCATGTATGTGGGTGTATGTGTATCTGTGTATGCATGTGTATACATGTGTGCATGTAGGTGTGTGTATAGGTGTGTATGTGGCATGTATATGTGTGTGTGTATCTGTGTATGCATATGCGTGTATACGTGTATATGTGTAGGGGTGTGTGTGCAGATGTGTGTATGGGTAGGTGTATAGATGTGTATGTGTGTGTGTAAGGTGCTCTTCTTCCGGGCACTGTCCTTTACTTCAGTTCCTAATTTTATTAAGTCATCAGAGCTCTTCACTGAGTGTTCAGAATATTCAGTTAATCGCGTCTCTGTAGAAGCCAGTGCTGGCCCCACCGAAGGGGCGGCCGCACTCCCTCTCTCTCCTTCAGCTGACCCCCGTCCCAAATCAAAGTCACAGAGCAGTTAACTCTTTCTGTGAGCAACACTTTTTAACTCCCACAGTTACTACCTTCAGGCCAGAAACAGAGCCTAAGTTCTGGAACTGACAGCTGCTCTATGTCCTTCACTCACGCAGCACCTGTGTATCGAGCACTCGCACTGTGCTGGGCGCTGTCTGAAGTGTGAGGACCCTGGTGTGACAGGGACAGGGTGAGCCTGGAGTGTAGCGGTGGGTGGATATTGGGCAGGCGGGGGGGAGTGTGGGCGGGAGTCCCCTCTGAGGCCACCCGCTGAAAAGGCAGGGGTCCTGCAAAGAGCGGGGGCAACGGCCAAGGCCCCAGAGGAGAAGCAGCCTGGGCGTTCCAGGGACCAGGAGAGCTGGAGTGTGGCCAACAGCAGGAGGATGTGAGGACAGGACACAATCTGCAGGGCCCAGTGCAAAATGAAAACGCGGGCCCTCGTTCACAAATTATTCAGGATTCCAGACGGCGACAGCAGAGGAAGAAGGAAGCGTGGGACCGGCGGGACGGCAGACGTGGTGCCTGTGAAGCCGGCCCTGTGTGAGGAAGGGGCTGAGAGGTGGACGGGGCCGGATCATGAGGCCTTGGGCCGAGGAAAGGGCTGGATTTTATTCTACAGGTCTTCCTCGACTTATGATGGGGTCACATCTGATAAACCCATTGTAAATTGAAAATACTGTAAAGGTTGAAATGCATGTAATACAGCAAACCTACCGGACATCATAGCTCAGCCTCACCCACCCTAAACGTGCTCAGAACACCTACATTAGCCTACACTGGGGCAAAATCGTCTAGCACAAAGCCTGTCTTACAATAACGTGTTGCATTATCTCTTGTGATTTTCTGAATTCTGTACTGAAAGTGAAAAACAAAGTGTCCGGGTACAGAGTGGCTGCAGGCGTATTGGCTGTTGACCCTTGTGACCGCGGGACTGCTGGCGCCGCCCAGCATCGCGAGAGAGATGGTCCCACACATACCTAACCTGGGAAGAGATCTAAATTCAAAGTTCAAAGTACAGTTTCTACCGAGTGTGTATCACTTTCACACCATCATAAACTTGAAAAATCTCAAGTCCAACCACCACAAGTCAGGGACGGTCTGTACCTGTGCTGGAGGCTACAGGAAGGGCCCAGGCCTGGGGGGATCTGCGTGGGGTCCGTCTTTGAAGCACCACTTGGTGCTGCGTGGGGAACCCAGGAGGCCGGCCTGGCCTGGGGCTGTACAAAAGGAGATGGTGGGAAGACGGCGGGCTTTAGGGAGGGCTGATGGGCCGGCTGTACGCAGCGAGGGGACAGAAGCCCTGGAGTTCTGCCTCATGCTTGCGTTTGGAGAGGCCCATTAGCCAGCCCTGTGGGAATGTGGACGATGGGACCTCCCCCGGGGTGGCCACACCTCTCTGAACAGATGCCCTTCTTTCCCTTCACAGAAGTCCGATCCCAGCTCACAGCCGGCGACAGTGCTTGCTCGAGACGCCGCGCGGTCGGAGGCCATGCTGCCAGATGCTACCTCTCCCCACTAAGAAATCCGAAGACAAAATGTGCAGCCACTGTCCAAAACTAACATGTACAAAACAGCACAGAGCCCGTTCGAGCAGCAGGTGTCACAGCAGTAAACACTGGAGCCAAACGCGTTGGCTCTGGCAATGCTCGTGCGTGTCTTGTCCTGGAAATGGAGTTCATCGAAATTGGGAACTGGGAATCGACAGCTCAGCAAAGCTGCCCTCACCGGCTGTCATCCAGAGCGCTGCCGGGAAGGGCAAGGTTACCACTGCTCGAGTGCCTGGCCCGTGCAGGGTACGGTCAAGTGTTCTGGGGCCATTCCCCACGTTGTCTGACTCAGTCCCTCCCACAGCCTGTGAAGTCAGTAGGCTTCTCCCTAATTTTCAGATGCTAAAAATGGGGCTCAGAGAAGCTGAGTGATTCGTTCAGGCTCACACAGACAATTAAATGGAGCCCAAATTTAAAAGTGGGGGAGGGGCAGATCCTGTGAGCTAATGCCCCCTTTTCTGTGCTAATGGCGCCTGGTTTTTATGGAAACTGGGTGGCCCCAAGAGATGCATCCTGACTGGTCTTGGCCGGTCACAAGACTCCTGTCCTCCTTTGCCACTGTTAGTATGGGGTGAGCCTGGGACCCCTTCTGGCCAATGAGATGGGAGAGAAAGCGGCGGGAACAGAAACTTCTGGCAAAGATTTTCTCCCTGATAGAAAGGAGAGAACAGTTCAAGGACAGGTCCCCTTGGCATCCTCTGCCTCTCCTTCTTGCTGGTGGACATGTTGTGGGAGGGTAAGGTGTCTGCCTGTGGCAGCCTTTTCAGCACCATGAGGCAATAAGGATAAAGCCAACCAGCTGAAGATGCAATGGAAGCCTGGCACGTGCCCAGGGCCCGGATGACACGGCTGGGCTGTCCAACCAATCTTAGGACCTCCTACCTCCAGACTCCTGTTGAGTCAGCAGCAAACGTCCAGATGGTCGAAGCCATGGTCCGTCAGGACTTTATTAGTTATTTTCGGTTAAACACCTCCTAAGGTAAACCCTGGGTTGGTCTAACTTCAAAGCCCATGATCTTTTTCCTGTTACCCTCTGATGTTTACATGGGGTCCAGTTGTCACCCAAGGTCCGGTGTCAAACTACTGCACAATAATTACGGAAATGATCAGACTTTGAAACTGAAGAGAAAGCTGCCAGTTTAAAGAAGGACAGGGGGTCAGTTCAGCAAGGTCAGAAATCTGGCTTCTTGGTTGTGCTTGGCGTGAATCCCAGCATCACGGGACTTCCAAGCCGGAAGAGAACGAAACGATCACCTGGTCCAACCCGATGCTCCAGAGGACGAAGCTGAGGCTGTGAGAAGCTAAGTGACTCACGCCGAGGCCCGAGGGCAGCATCGGCCCTGGGACGGGAATCAGCACCCTGCTGGCCCCCGCTCACACAACCTCTCCTCGCTCCCCACACAAACTCTTCATCAACTTTGCCCCAAACTCTCACTGGCCAATCACCTCAGATCAAGAAAAGACTGTCAATGTAATCATATTCTTGTGACAGGATAAACCCTGGTTTCTTTCACACACATTTCCTTGTTGAGTCAAGTTACCAGCCTGTTCCAACGCGCTCAGCAACACAACACGCCCAGAAAATGGAAAGAACCCAGAGACACTGGGGCGCAGAGGGGTCAAGTTCTTGGCTTTTCAGATTAAAATCGTTTCTTGAATCCCATCACAGAGATAACTGTCTTGAAGGCAAGTGCGCTCAAGGGATCCAGTCAGAGGCGTTGCCATAAACACCGCACTGCGAGTCAGCGGACCACACGCCACGTGAAGACGGCTCAGGCTGCGGGGGAAGGGGCTCGGGTGCGGGGACGCCCTTAGAAGGGGACTGATGTCCAGGGAGAAGGGGCGGGGAGGACAACAGGGACATGACACAGGCTTGAGGAGACGCAGACCCCTCTCAAGGGGAGTGGGGGGCCGGCACCAGGTCACTAAGACAGGACTTTGGAATCCGAGGACAGAGGGCTCGGGCCTCCTAACTGTCCGGAGCTCTGGGAGGGCCGCCCGGCGCACAAACAGAACCCATGCCACCGAGGACTGGGCCAGGAGAGTCGAGGTGTTTTCCTGGAGCAGCGGAAGAGAGGCTGGTTGATAGTCCTGAGTCTCTCTCAGCCGCAGGGAGGTGGTGGAGGTCGGCAACCCTCCCGGTGCCCTGGAAGGCAAGGCCACGGGCATCGCCATGACCAATGCAAGCCTGAGGCCACATGGAACTGTGGCCACCTTGGTGGACACCGATAACGGACAGTTCTGGCCAGGGAATCTCATTAGGAATGGACGTCGTTAGTGAAACATGAGAGGAAGACGTCATACCTCCGCGAATGCTAGTGCAAGCAGGGCAGACACTGCCCCTAGGTACCACCACCTCATGTGGTCATTCATTCACTACCACTAAAATGTTACATAACAAACCACCACAAGCCTGGGTGGTGTACATCTCAGGAGCCCGTGGGGTACAGCTCACCTGAAACGTGCCTCTCACGCACCTGCAGTAGCTGTGCCCGACGGATCTAGGATGGCCTAGGTCACACCTGGGGTGAGAGCTCTGCTCCAAGAGTCTCATTCTTCTCCTGGGTCAGCGAACTAGGGTAGGCATTCCTAGTATTAACGGCAGAGGAAAAGATCAACAAAGTCTGATCGATGCAAGTGCTTCTGGAGCCTCTAATTGCTTCTCGTTTGCTAAGATCCCATTGGTCAAAGCAAGTCACACATTCAAGGCCAGAGTCAGAGTGGGTGGGCACTCCTGACGGGGCGGGGGAGGGATTGGGCCACTCTTGCAATCTACCAACTGATTTAACTGATCTGAAGCACAAAATGGCTGCTAGATCATGAAACTGTCCACAGTTAACCTGTAATTTACCTAAATTAGGTTTTCCGCCATTAGACAGAAATGGGATTCAGGATAAAAATTAAGTTTAATTGTAGAAAAGATAAAGTTACACTTCTTGCTCCTGTGATTGGTGACTGCGATTTTTTCCCACTACATTCTTTAAGCCAACGATTCAAAAGCACCAAAGCAATCGGTAAGTTAGCCTTAAATACTATAAAAGCCAGTTTTCTGAAGACTCCAACCAAACCAGGAAATGATATCCAAAGTTGATACGATGTTACTTCCAAAAAGCAAACAGAGAGGCAAGGGGACTCATTAAAAATTCCAATTTGGGACTTCCCTGGTGGTGCAGTGGTTAAGAATGCGCCTGCCAACGCAGGAGAGCCATGGTCCAGGAAGATCCCACATGCCGTGGAGCAACTAAGCCCGTGCGCCACAACTACTGAGCCTGTGCTCTAGAGCCCACGAGCCACAACTACTGAGCCCATGTGCCACAACTACTGAAGCCCGAGCGCCTAGAGCCCATGCTTCACAAGAGAAGCCACTGCAATGAGAAGCCCGCACACTGCAACGAAGAGTGGCCCCTGCTCGCCGCAACTAGAGAAAAGCCTGCATGCAGCAATGAAGACCCAACACAGCCATAAATAAATAATAATTTTAAAAAATCCAATTTGGCTTACAACTGTGGATTCTGGAACAAAGTGTGCAGGAGCCTCTGACACTCTTCCTAGAATACCACCTTTCTAATGGCAGCCATCTCTGTAATTACAACGATAACTGCTTCAAATGTAAAATACCGCTTATCGGGCTAGAAGATCTGTCTGGGTCAAGGCAAAACATAACACTCAATTGCTTGTTGCCAAGTGAATAATGTTTTCATCATTAAACCAGTCCTGGGGTATAATCTCACGTGTTATGGGTGGCTCAATTTAGGGCCAACTGGAACACCAAACCCTAAAGACAACGTTCCATGTTGCCCCTCGTACCAGAGGTTCTTTCTCTGAACCTCTTTTTCGCTGAGCTATCCAGAGTAAAGGAAGGGCCACGGCCTCGGGGGGCAGGGAGTAAAACCAGAAGGGACTCAGATGCCACGGGATGAAGGAAGGGGTTCCCTAGGTCACAAGGCTGTGTCTGACGGGAGGGGGGGGTCCCCTCCACTTTCATAAGCTTGCTGCACTTGTCAGTGTCCCTGCCACGTCCTGTCAGCTGCCTGTGTGTGTGTGTGTTTGCCCATGCACACTGTTCTGTTCCAGTGCTTCAAAAATGTTTTCAGAAACAAAACGTTTGTGTCTATTTTTTAATTCAAAAAACGTTTTTATTTAAGTATCATGTGTGCATTATATTTCTACTTCTTATACCCTACAGCATACGCAGCACCAGAAATTTAGATTCCATTCATCACCAAACTCTTTACCTCTTTTGCCCTCCCCCCACTTCCCTTCTGGTAACCACCACTCTGTTCTCTGTATTTTTTGTTTTGTTTGTTCATTCATTTTGTTGTTGTTTGTTTGTTTGCGGTACGCGGGCCTCTCACTGCTGTGGCCTCTCCCGTTGCGGAGCACAGGCTCCGGACGCGCAGGGTCAGTGGCCATGGCTCACGGGCCCAGCCGCTCCGCGGCACGTGGGATCTTCCCGGACCGGGGCACGAAGCCGTGTCCCCTGCATCGGCGGGCGGACTCTCAACCACTGCGCCACCAGGGAAGCCCCGAACCACCAGGATTTTGGCGTCAGCTGGGCCGCTGGAGCCGCGCCGTCTGGGGTCCGCCCTTCTTGGCCTCCACCTCTGATGCCCAACCTCTCCATCACCAACCTCCGCGCCCCGCCCCACGCACCGGACAACGCCCACTGGGGACGGGGGGCCGCAGCTCTGGGATCGGGGTATTGGGGCCCTCCGTCTCCCTCCCGATTTCCGCCTTCACATCCTGAAAACTACCCCAGGAGCTGGAAACCCAGTCGCAAGCACGGCCCCAGGAACTGTGACTTGAACCCGCGGGGCCGGCGGCCGCACGTGCAGAACTTCCCCTCGCTCTCCGGCCCCAGGAAGATGGTGTCAAGGAAACCCAGCTCTCCCGCGGGCCTCCTTTCTAAAGCTGACGTTAGAACCGGTGTGTGGAGGCGCAACACACCTGAATTCCCAGCGCCACCGCGCTTCCAGCGGCGGACGCTGGACGCCTCGCGGTACAGCCAGCGTGGGAACTCAGGGTCCCAAGACCGCCCTCCACCGAGTCCCGGCCCCCAGCAGGGTATCCGCCGCGGGAACCCCCTCCCCGTGCCCCCCGCCCACTCTCACCCGCGCCCGGGGCTGGGCTCCACACGGATCCAGTGAAAGGGAGGCATCCTCAGTTCTGGATCCTTTTGAACGACTCCTGTTGGGCCTGTAGTCCCTGTGGGCCCGGGGCGCCCCTGTGGCTCCCGCCACAAACTACTGGGGACGGACCCCTCCCCCAGCGCCGGGCCGCACTCTGATTGGCCCAAGGCCAAGCTGATCTCCGTGGCAGTGATTGGTTAGGAGTGGGCACGTGATCCAGTCTGGGCCGGTTTCCTGGCTCCCAATGCAGAGACCCTGAGAGAGAACCCCGTCCTCCCGAGACTGATTGGATGTGCAGCTGAGGGGGATGCAGAGACCCCATGGGACAAACCTGGTGCCACCCCACCTTCAAACGCCCGGTGTGAAGTAACACATTGCCTCATCGACTCCGCCAGCTTCCGTCCTGCTCTTCTGTCCCCTCTTCTGGAAGCATCCAGATTCCCTACACAAATGCTGAAAACACCTGGGCGCTTCCAGGAATCAAGTCCTGTTTGGGTTGTGCCGCGTCTCACCTGGGGCATTTCCCTCCTTCCCCACTTGCATGCTCTTTGCTTGACCTTCTGTACAGACCAGCTCTTTGGGGAGCATCACAGCTGTTTCCTCTTCCACCCAAATGCCCCCACCACTTAGGGAGAGCCAGAAGCCTCAAGAGGCTGCCATCTCCCGAGCCCTGCCCTGCGTCAGGCTGTGGGCTGGGGCTCCACACGCTATCCTTACCTTCTTCTCCAGGACTGTTATTATCCGGACTTTACATACTTGGCACTGAAGCTTGGAGAGGTTAAGTGGCTTGTCCAAGGTCACAAAGCTGGCAGGTGACAGAAAAGAAATTGAGCCCTTAGTAGACAGGGCTGCTCCACACGGCTGCCTGCCTACCCCCCCCCAAAAGCCCTCACCCTGACCTGCCTTCACAGCAGAGGAGCGGGAGTTCGGGGGCTTCCACCGTGTGGAAGGGAGGGGAAGGCGTGTCAGGTACGTTGCCACACTCACTGTGTCACAAAGCACCAGGTGTCCTCGATGACGTGACACTGAGCTAGGCATCCCTGCCTCCTTGGCGCTAGGCTCGCCCACGTGGCTCGCTTCAGCTGTGGGCACCTGGGGAGAGTGACGTGATGGTTCCTAGGAGACCCTGTCCGTTCCCACTTGATTTCTTGCACTTTTGCCATGACTGTGAGAAAAAGCTTCCCTGGAGCAGCTGCTGCCCCTTGAGCCTGGGCCCGGTGTGCACACCTGGAGTAGAGGCATCCAGCTGGCCCCAGGCTCTGAAGGGAGAAGCTGAGGCTCCCAGCCACACCCGGCCTAGAGCAGCAACTCCCGGTCAGGTGCAGACATTGCCCCAGCTAAATCTTAGCACATGTCACTGAAGTTCTTGGTTGTTGGCTATGTGCATGGGGGTGAGGGTCACATGCGCTCTGTTTGCACCGGTATTTTCATAACTTGTGCTGGTTTGCCACATCTTTGACGAAGGTGTTTTGGCCTCAGAGTGATACTTCTAGAAGACCTTGTGGGTAAGGCACCTACTAGAGCAGGGGTCCCCAACCCCTGGGCCATGGACGGTACCAGTCTGTGGCCTGATAGGAACTGGGCTGCACGACAGGAGGTGAGCGACAGGGTAGCAAGCGAAGGTTCATCTGTACTCACAGCCGCTCCCCGTCACTCGCAATACCACCTGAGCTCCGCCTCCTGTCAGATCAGCACCGCATTAGCTTCTCACAGGAGCGCGAACCCTGCTGTGAACCGTGCGTAGGAGGGATCTAGGTTGCTGCTCGCTCCTCGTGAGAATCTAATGGCTGATGATCTGAGGTGGTGATGCTAGCGCTGGGGAGCGGCTGCAAATACAGATTATCCTTAGCAGAGAGGTCTGACTGCACAGAGACCATAATAGATCAATTACTTTGCATAATTATTTCATTATAGATTACAATGTAATAATCATAGAAACAAAGCACACAATAAATGTAATGCACTTGAATCATCCCGAAACCATCCCCCCATCCCCCACCGTCTGTGGAAAAACTGTCTTCCACGAAACCAGTCCCTGGTGCCAAAAAGGTTGGGGACCGCTGTACTAGAGGACCTGGTATAGAGCAGACACTTGGTAAATGCAGAGACGACGATGACCGTGTCGGGGGTGATGGTAATTCTGTGACGCACTGGGTAGAACCCTGGCTGCTCGGGACCACCCCTGAGCTCCCCACTCCCCTCCACAGAAGGAGAACTTCTTTCCAGAAAGAACTTGGTGCTACAAGGAGCCTCAGGCTTTCAACCCAAGTAGCACCTCCGTATCCCAGTCCAGTTACACGGCAGCTGGCCCAGGCCTGAGTGGCTCTCTCTAACGGTATTTACCTGCTCCTGGCATTTTGCTGATAAACACAGAGGATACTTTTTCCAAAAAAAATTAATGAGATTATTATAGAAAATAAATAATCATCAATTAAGGAAACTCAGAGAAACGTGGACTAAAAGGAACTGATACGATGGACTTTTTCATCTTGTTATTTCAGGCAGGAGGCCAGGACCTGACAAATACTGAGGTGATATCAAGGAAAAAGAAAAGCTGTCATCCTTCTGTGACCTCCTAGGCTTTCTGGGGGTGGGTTCAGGCCTCTCCCTTCTGTCCCCACTGGGTTTCCTGGTGAGTTTTAGGCCTGGGTTCGGGGTGCTGCCACTGTCACTAGACGGGGGCGTGGGCCACCAAGAGGCACAGGTGAGAACCGGATTCACTCACTCACTCATGGGGGTGCCAGGCCCCCAGGGGAGAGGGTTCCCCTGTCCTCAGGAAGGTTACATTCAAGTGGGAAAGACAGACCCCAATCAAATAAAGGAAATGATTGCAGGTACTAACAAACATGGGCACCGTGTTCCTGCGAGGGGGTCAGCCCCCTCCAGTGGTGATGCTGAAAGAGGGTGGGGACCCAGAGGCGAGGCGTGTGGGGGCCAGGTCTGGAGGTGGCCACATGCCTTCGGCTCACATTCTAGAACCCCCATGGCCACACCTACCTGCCAAAGAGGCTGGGAAGTGCAGTCTGGTCGTTAGGGGAGAAGCAACCCGCTCTGTGATCAGCCGGCGGCCTCTGCCACGCTGCGCGACGCGAGGAAGGTCCATGAAACGAGGACGTTGAGCCCGAGAGGGTTTGGGAGGGTCCAAGCGCGTCTTCAAGCGTTGGGAGGGTCTTCGTGTGACAGGGAGGAGGACTGTCTTTGTTTTGCGTCACTCTAAAGGGCAGAAGCAGGGCCTGTGGGTGAGCAGAAGTTCTAGGGAGATGGGAAGGGTGAATAGCCATCCCGAACTGCCGGGGTTCGGCGCTGAAAGCCCAGCCCAGCCCCGCCCCAGGAAGCCTGTCGCTGGGCAGACTCAGGTGTGTCTGTCCTAGGAGTCCTCTCAGGCCCGTCCCCCCCCCCCACCCCCCTTTCAGATTTGAATTATTGTGCTGTTGGCCATGAGCTCAATGTTAACAAGTCAACAATATACATCAACTAAGGTGTCTTTAAACACAAATACCACAAAACGAGGTGATGTATTGATTCACTGATGAAAATGTTGTGGCCAGAGGCTCACAGAAACCCAACCCCGTATTTGCCCAGGAGCAGTGGTGCAGCATTTGCTAGTTCAATGTTCATGGTGACTCTACAGAAAGCAACTAGCAAAAGTAACAGGAATTGACTGTATAGCCACACAGTGGAGTGTTTTTTGGCCATAAAAAGAAACGAGTGCTGAAACAGTGTGGATGAACTTTGAAAACATTATGCGAAATGAAAGAAGCCAGTCACAAAAGAGCATGTATTACACGATTCAATTTTATGAAATGTCCAGAAGAGGGAAATCTATAGACAGAAAGGTTAGTGGTTGCTTGGGACTGGGGGAGGGAGGGGAGATGGTGAGTAGAGGAGCGATAACTAAAGGGTACAGCGTTTCATTCTGGGTGATGAAAATTATCTAAAATTGATTCTGGTGATTGGTTGCACATATCTGTGAATACACTTTGGACTGTACACTTTACATGGGTGAATTGTTATGGTATATGAATTATATCTCAATAAAACTGTTTAAAAAATAACCCTCAAGAGTAACCACAGGCTCACAGGAGGGAGCAAAGCTGGGGGAGGAGGGCATACCTCAGCAGCTTCCCCCTCAGCATCTCCTGCAGCCTTCCCCTGTCTGCCCCTGCCCTTCACAGCTGGGCTCAGCCCTAGCCCCAGGTCTCCAGCTCACACGCTAGCAAACAGAATGCTCTCCTCACATCAGGAAGACTTTCCAGCGGACGTGCTCCGTGGCAGCCTGGGGGCTCCGGAAGGAAGCAACTACTCCTCCTCTGATCATTGAAGCACAGTTTGGAAGATCAGTTCGTGGAAATGACAGAGCAGGGGTCCAAGCAGCCTAGAGCAGTGATTCTAGACGACACGACTGAGAGAGCCTTGCATCAGTCAGGAATGCTTCTGACCACAAGTAACAAAATACCTGACAAACAGCAGCTAAGAATAAAGAGAGGTGACTATCTCCCACAGCTGGAAGTCTGGAGGTTGGCAGGTCCGAGATGGGTGTGGGTACAGGTGCTGGACGGCTTCCTAGGCGCCCCTCCACTATCCTCAGCACTGGGCTGTCCACCCAGTCCTGCCACTTACGGTCACAGGATACTGCCAAGCCACAAGCAACACAAGAGCACACAAAAGCATTCTCTGGGGCAGGAAAGAAGAAGGTACAAAAAGACTTTCCTTAACTGACTTGTCTTTTTTACTGGGAAAAAAAAAGTCTTTGCCAGGAGCCCCATCAGCAGACTTGCCCTGTGCCTCACTGGCCACAACTGGGTCGCGTGCCCAGTCCTGCAGCAGTTGTGGCGCTGTGGTGATTCGCTTTGAGCTGCACTTGTGAGGTTGGTGTTACTGGACCCCCATCCCTCTCCTCAACCAAACCCAGCTGCTCCCAGCAGGGAAAAATGGGGAAGGAGAATGGCTGTTGGGTGGGCCACGAAGAGCACGGGGCACGTATAATGGAAGGTGGAAGAAAAACCTACCACGTCCTCTTGCAGGAATACTGTTGTGACAGGTTGAGAACCACCAGAAAAGAAAGACTTTGATGCCTGCGATTATGAGCTCTAAACCTAACCAAATTCCACCAGTGGGGCCTGCAGCTGTAGTGCGTTAAGTCCCCAGGGCTCAGGACATCGGGCCCTCGCCTGGATGGTGGCCAGAAGCACACAGCCTGCGGAAGAACGCCCGTGCAGGCACCTGCCTCCCCACAGGGCATTTCCTCATCCTGAGAAGTTGAAACTTCATTTTATCGCCTTCTTGCCTCTGTTTGCGATGCTTCTGAAGTGGAAAGCATTTCGAAAGTGATCTGCTTGCATGGACACGGTGGAGTGATGGCTCATGCCTGGAGATGTGACGCGTCTGTGATGGGCAGTGCCTTCCACATGTGGGTGTGCGTTCGCAGACACACACCCTAAATATGCCCACCATGTCTTGTGAACAGAGCAAAACAGCTGCAACCTTCTAAAAATTAATTGGTTTCTGGGTCATTTGCATTTTTTAATAGTTTGCCAACAAAAAATAGCGAGAGGGGAGGGAATTTATTAATGTTCGAAGAAATTCTCCAAAAGGAGAAGAAATGAGCATTCTCAGCGAGACCCAGAGATGCTCATCTAAATCTTAGACTGCGTTGCTTTCCGCCTTTCCCGGGCAAGCCTGTGCGAGGGGGAAATTGATACGCAGCTCTAAAAGGAGACAGCTGCTGTGGACGCCCAGGAAGTGCCTGGGGCTTACATCATGTTATTCGGGGTCTGCAGTACGTTTGGTAACGGCCATTTTCAAGAAACAACCAATTTCAGGGTCTGCTGTCACAACAGGCTCACTAAAAATAAAGTCAGCATAAATAGATTAAGAAATTGACAGAATAACAAGGCATAAAGAATTAGAATGAGCACACGTGCTCCAGATGACAGCACAGGGCGCTGTGCAGAGAGAGGGTGAGGGGAGGGTGACGGCCGAGCTGCTGACTCGGGGCTTTGCACGTCTCCTGACCGCGGGAGAGCTCGGTCCAGGGGGCAGCGGCGCTTAATCTCTTTGCACGTTAGTGGCAGAGAAGGCTCTAAACTAAGGGAGGAAGCCACTGTTGTTGTAGCGATTCCATTGTTTCGTAGCTGATGCCTCCTAAGAGACAGATTGGAAGTGTTGGAAAAAATGAATTTCTTCGGAAAACTGGCATGAGAAGCAAGGAAAAAAACGGATGTGCTAGATAGCAACTTACTGTGCTAATTCAGGGAGGTGGACTTCTGACCTAGGGGGCTCCCGAGCAGTCTTAATTAATCACCTGGCTAATCGGGCTTCTGCCCCCACCCCGCCCCGTGTGCCTGGAAACCTCATTGTTTCCTTCTACATCCCAAGCTGGAAATGTCAGGGAGCCCGGGAAAACCCCCGATTCCTCATTATTTCACCACTCACTAATTCTAAGAGGTTAGTTGAATAGAACAGAACAACAGACATTGCTTTCGTGGGAATATCTTACAGAATTTTTTGGAACATCATTTCCCAACCGAGTTCCCTGGTGTTAACAGGTATTAGGTTTGCAAAAAAAAAAAGGTGTTCTTAGCTTAAGTAAGTTTGGGGAAATTGCAGGTGGATTTAGCTCAGCAAGTGAATCTGCTGCATCAGGACTCTCCAGAGTCTTTAACATGATAAAGTGTGTTGTTGAATCTTACAGGAGGGATAAAGTAGACAGGTTTCTCAAATGAATTTTATCATTAAAACTGCCCCCTTTGGGGGCTTCCCTGGTGGCGCAGTGGTTAAGAATCCACCTGCTAATGCAGGGGACACGGTTCGAGCTCTGGTCCGGGAAGATCCAACATGCAACTAGTGCACCACAACTACAGAGCCTGTGCTCTAGAGTCCGCAAGCCACAACTACTGAGCCCACACGCCTAGAGCCCGTGCTCCACAACAAGAGAAGCCACCGCAATGAGAAGCCCACGCCCTGCAATGAAGAGCAGCCCCTGCTTGCCGCAACCAGAGAAAGCCCACGAGCAGCAGCAGACCCAACGCAGACAAACAAAATTAAAATAAATAAATTTATAAAAAAATTTTTTAAAACCTCCCCTCTTTAAAAATATTTTTTTGTGGAACACCTTGGTAGAACTCTCTGGCCCTGTGTTTTGTCCAAGATACAAACCACATGGTTTTCGGTCAGTTGAATGTCCTAAAGCCAGTAGCACCTCATCCTTAAGAAAGAGGTGGAAACGTTGAGGAAGGAACACAGCCCCTCGCATTTCTTCCTAGCCAAGACCAGTTTTATTTGAAAAAGGATACATTTTTATTGTTAGTTTTCCAGTTCAGTACCAATTAAGTTATCTCCAGGGGGTGTGCCTTAGAGAGAGGAGATGATGGCTGTGGGTTCTCCGGCTTGGGGGAGAAGGAGGAAACTACAAGGTCAGGTTAAACCCTGCCTGCCAGCAGACGCTTAGCTTGCGCCTTTCCACGCTGTGCTAGAATTCTGGCAGACATTCATCAGAGGTCAATAACAGTTAAGTCAATGAAATGGGGCTCCGCTGTGGAGACATTTAATCGTTTCAGTAGCATACTATTGTGTCCAGGTGCTTTGCCAAGTGTAGAGCCAGTTCTGGATTCATCTAATTCCTAACTGCTGGGAAAATAAGCGAGAGATTCTTCCGATGTTCCCTTCTCTCTGTGCGGCCCTCCGCAGGCAGCTGGAGGAGGAGAGGCAGCCAAGATGGCTGCCGGAAGGGCTAACCTTCCGTGTTTTCAAAAAACAGATGGCATCTTCTAATTGATCTTTCTCTTGAAGGTTCTCCAGCCTGACTGGAGTTAAGGGGAGGTGAGAATGGGAGGTGGGGTACTGGGGTGCTGGTGGGGGGAAGTGAGGGAGCTCTGGGTTCTCCAGCTTGGCCAGGGTTTCAGAGTCTCTTGGGCATCTGGATCTATGGTCCAGAGTTGGGAGTGTGCTTTTGTATAATAGGCTTCTTGGAAAACATGGTTTGGGGACCAGCCACCTCTGGGAGATCTGTGGATTCATCTGTAGCCAAGCCCCACTAGGACAAGGCTTAAGGAGCTTCCGGAATGTAGAAAAGCAGTCCATGCTGGTTGTGCTGGGGACCCAACAGCCAGTGGTGTCCATGGGGAGGGAGAGGGGCCTGTCTGGGTATCATGGGGAAGAGTTTCAGGGGCTGAAGGCCGGAAGCAGAGAATTTCAGTACAGGATTATACGATGAAAATCAAGACTCTCTCTGGAATAGATGCATACATAGATGGCCAATTAATTTTCAGCAAAGGTGCAAAGGCAATTTAATGGGGAAAGGATAATCTTTTCACTGATTATGCTGGAACAAGTAGACATTCATAGTCAAAAAAATGAACCTCTAACCAAATCTCACACCACCTACAAAAATTAATTCAAAATGGATCATGGACCTCAATTTAAAGCCTAAAGCTATAACACTTCCAGAAGACAACATAGGAAAAATTTTTGTGACCTAGGTTTAGGCAAAGATTTCTTAGCTACAACACCAAACACATAACTTATAAGAGAAAAAAGGTGATAAATTGGACTTTATGAAGATATTTTTTTAGGTCATGGCTGAATTTTATTTATTATTATTTTAATTTTTATTGGAACATAGTTGATTTACAATATAGACTTTATCAAGATTAAAAATTTCATCTCTTCAACAGATGATGCTAAGAGAATGAAAAGACAAGCCATAGACTGGGAGAAAATATTTGCAAAATACCTACTTGATAAAGGCCTTGTACCAAGAAAAAATTTTTGAAAACTCTCAAAACTCAATAAAAAAAGAAAATAAACAACACAACTAAAAACTAGATAGAAGATTTGAACAGATAATTTGCCAAATTGTCAGATAATGCCAAAGAAGACATACAAATGGCAAATCCTCACATGAAAGATACTCAAAAACTTCATTACTAGGGAAATGCAAATTAAAACCACTGTGAGATGCCACTACACCCCTATTAGAATGGCTATATTAGAAAGACTGACCATACCACAGTCTGGCAAGGACGCAGACAGCAATGAGATATCAAATCTGAGTCAGAAATAATTTGGTTACTTTCTAGAAAAAGTTATTTTAGAAGAGTGCAAAATTGCAAAATAATGGTTAATTTGATGTCAGGAACCTAAAGCTCAGTGTCCTGGGTCAACGGTCCCGGGAGGAAGGGACCATTCTTCTAATCTCCATTTAACAGACAAGTGTACTGAGACCTGGAGAACCTGGATCACAAAATGAGCTAGTGTTGCGACTTCTCTGGTGGTCCAGTGGTGAAGAATCTGCCTTACAACGCAGGGGACGTGGGTTTGATCCCTGGTCAGGGAACTAAGATCCCACATGCTGTGGGGCAACTAAGCCCACACACCATAACTACTGAGCTCACAGGCCTCAACAAGAGAGCCCACGTTCCACAAACTACGGAGTCCACATGCTCTGGACCCCGTGAGCCACAACTACAGAGCCCACACGCCCTGGAGCCTGCACGCCACAACTAGAGAAGAGAAAACCCGCATGCTGCAACTAGAGAGAAGCCCGCACGCTGCAGAGAAAGATCCCACATGCCTCAACAAAGATCCCGCGTGCTGCAACTAAGACCCGACGTGGCCAAAAATATATAAAATAAATAAATCTTTTTTTAAAAAGTGAGTTAATGTGAAAGGTTCCAGGCAGACGGGTCAATTCCCCAGCCCATGGCTTAACCCCTGCATCACCCCAGCTCCCACTCACTTAGTAGCAATGCCATAAAGACCACACAAAAAGAAATGCCACAACAGCAAGAATGGAGAGGAAGACACTCCACGGACAACCGGCATCTCACTGGGTCACTGTACAGAAATTTGGGTTAAAAAGGAAACCTTGGGAAGTTTGGAAACAGAAGGAGTATCTCTAGGAAGAAAAGTGGGATTTGTCAGTGAATCTTTGTCTGTGCATAATTTAACTTCTTTCTTTGCTACCCTGAAACAGAAAAGGAAAAAGTTAAATATAGACTCTTGAGACACTTCCAGACTTGTGCAAATAGACATTAGGAAGATCGTTGAAAGTTGCAGAGAACTACCAAGTATAATTAAAATTTTGTCCATCGATTGCTATTTGCCAGGTACTCTTTTTTTTTTTTTAAACATTCTTTTATTTTTATTTATTTTTATTATTATTATTTTTTGCGGTACGCGGGCCTCTCACTGTTGTGGTCTCTCCCGTTGCGGGGCACAGGCTCCGGACGCGCAGGCTCAGCGGCCATGGCTCACGGGCCAGCTGCTCCGCGGCATGTGGGATCTTCCCGGACCGGGACACAAACCCGTGTCCCCTGCATCGGCAGGCGGACTCTCAACCACTGCGCCACCAGGGAAGCCCCTGCCAGGTACTCTTATAGAAGTTTTATGTGTGACAATTTTATTCACTCTCTAAAGGAAGGTATTATTCGCCAGATCATAGAGATGATGGCCTGCAGAGAGATTAAGTAACTTGCCTAAAGTCACACAGCTGGAAAGAGGCAGAGCCAGGATTGAAACCCAGCTTTGTCTGGTATCAGTGCCTGTCTATTCCAATCTATTACTGCTTCCACCAAGGGACTGACCTCTTAACATACATATACACAGGCCTCCTTGGGCAGGTATGTGTCCTGCCTCTGTCCTATTTGTCTTTCATGCGTTCTGCTTATGTGACGCTAAGAAGTACGTGTGTACGGTTTGCTCTGTAATTTCACATGGCTGCCTTGTCTTCCCCCCACTCCCCATCCAGCTGACAGTTCATAAATACTACTTCCCAGGCAGGAATTACAAGCGCAGAATCATCCTCTCGCCTCCCACCCTCTTCAGCAGGTTGGCCAGTGTCACTAACCCTAGACAGAAACTTAAAACACAGTGACAACTCCAGCTCCAGACAAGGAAAGGGGCCCTGGCCCCAGCCCCCTCAAGGCTCAAGTGTTTATTACTATCACGTCAGGAAACCTCACGCCTTCCAGCATTGGGGGGTGCTTCAAAACTCTGATCAGTGGGGGAAGTGAGGCCACGTTTAACAAACAGCATTGTTTTCTGCCAGCGGCAAATACACTTGGCAAGAATGAAGACTTGGAACACGCGGGTGATGATTTTTAATTGGATGGGCCTTGTTGCTGTAACAAAAACCAATGTGTTTCTGACGTGGCTGCAGATGCACTGATCCGTCCCGGCCCCGCGACGTGCCTGTGCCTGCGGAGAGGCGCCCCGCGGGCTGTGCGGGCCTGGGGAGCAGATTCCGCGTGGGCTCCCCCTACCGGATCAGATGGGCTTGCGGGGGTACGGATGAGTGCAGGTGGGTGCAGAGCGCGGGGACCAAGGGGCTGCGTGGAGCGGCCAGCCCACACTCTCTGCTTGGAGGGTCTGCTGTTTCATGGACAGAACAGACGCTGCCGAGGGTCTGCCACTTCGAATCAGGGGTGGCAAGCATCCCCCACACACGACAGGGCTGAGCAGGAGGTGACGAGACAGGAGCCTTTCAATGCTTTGGTTACTGGCTGGAATCACCATTGTGAGATATTAAAACTAAAACAACCTCCTGGGCATGGGTGAAAAGCGCATCTCTTCTCCCAGCTGGCAGCTGCCCAAGGTCTCTGGGAAGATGGCACTGTTCGTTGTTTCCCGTTTGTTTCTGTGTTTCTGTTTTTGCTGGGGAGGGTGACTGTCTATGAGCAAAGCAGATGAGACAAGGGTTCTACGGAGCCTTAAATTTTGTTTTCCCTTCAAAATGATGCATTGAGGAAAGAGAAAAGTAGTCGAGTACTCACCCCATGAGGGGACCCTTGACCTAGTTTGAAGGTTTTACTCAAGAAAGACAATGGCGGACTTCCCTGGTGGCACAGTGGTTAAGAATCCGCCTGCCAACGCAGGGGACACAGGTTCGAGCCCTGGTCCGGGAAGATCCCACATGCCGCGGAGCAACTAAGCCCATGCGCCACAACTACTGAGCCTGCGCTCTAGAGCCTGCGAGCCACAACTACTGAAGCCCGTGCGCCTAGAGCCCATGTAACGCAACAAGGGAAGCCACCGCAATGACAAGCCCACTCACCGCAACAAAGAGTAGCCCCTGCTCACCGCCAACTAGAGAAAGCCCGCGAGAAGCAACAAAGAACACAGAAAGAAAGAAAGGAAGGAAGGAAGACAGAAAATGGCATGGCCTCTCTTGGTGTCCGGTTAAGGTAGGCAGAGTGATCCCTCCCGTGTGTGAGCCTGGAGGGGACCCGGGCCTGGAAAGCAGGTCTGGGAGCCTTGTGAGGCCCACTCTCAGGTGCCTGGCCCCAGAGCTGGGACCAGCAGAGGGAAGATCCTGGCCGAGGGCTACAGTCAGAAAATGCCAGACCTCCGTGCTCACAGCTCCAAGTGCTAGGCACCCAGGAGCCCAGTGAGGGAGTAGCCACCACTACACGAGATGTGTCTTCTGAGGACTTTTGGAAGCTGCTTCTACATCACAGTACAGCCTTACAGGAAAGAAGAGGAGAAAGTCTCTGTAGCATCTGGGGGGGGGGGGTCGCTGCACTTCCCGTGAATGGTGTCAAGCGGCCATTCCACTCTTCCTCACTGAAGAAGTCCCCCTTTCACATTTGATAACATCAAAAATAATTCAAAATATTTTATGGCCAGCCCAATTACAGTTTCTAATCTTTGTACCAGGTGGTTGTTTAACACACACACACACACAGACACACATCTGAAGAAGAAATCTCAGACTTTGAACACCCCTAAACCCACCTGAGCCAGGTTCCCTGGAAAATACCCTTGACGTATACATTACAAGCCCGAAGAAGCTTTGCTTGTAGGCTGGGCTGCGTATGCTTCAAAGCCTCTGGTTTTCACAGGCACATATGCTATTCTCTCTTAGGGCATTGCTTTTGTGTAGAAATTTATCATATTTTTTTCATCAGTCCAGAAGTGAATTATTTTTTTTAAATTGAAGAAAATCCTTTAAGCTGTTTTGGACTTATTCAAGCATGTAAAAAGGGTATTTTCCAACCGTAGTTCAGATGCTTAGTATGTTTTCAGGTAGCCTGAATCATCTGAATTTAAAACTTTGAATTGGGCCTCTTAGCCCAATAGCTAAGCATCTTTAAAAAGATGCCATTTATGGAGAAAAATATGGTCATGAAATAAAAGATACGGGGAGTTAGTGATCCTGCTGCTTACAGTAATAGATTGAAACTCATAAACCTTAGTTTCTATTCTTGGCTCCGGAAAGACTACGTGTTCACTGCATTTGGCACATGGAGACAACAGGGAGAGAGACTCAAGAACTTGGATATGAAGGAAATAAAATCTTCCTGTAAAAGTTAAATTATGAAATCCACACATAAGACCAGAGCAAACATGTGCAAAGCCACCTTCAAGAAACACAACAGTTTACAGGCCGGATGCGGGTCAGCCAGGGTTGCACGGGACAGTCACAGAAGCAGCTGCAGCAGCTCATGTTCAAGCAAAGGGAAGACTGGCGGGGGGGGCGGCAGGGTACCTCTGGGCCAAGCCCTGGGGCATTCTGCTAGGTAGGAAGCAGTAGAGCGTACATGGCGACTGGGGTTTCAAACCCCTTCTTTGCCATTCACTAGCTATGTAATCTTGAGCCAGTGACTTAACCTCTCTGAACCGTCGTAGCTTTATTTGGGAAAATGTAGATAACTGTACTTTTCCCACTGCGTTGAAGAAGGATAAAACAGTAAATGTATCTAAGTCACTTAGCAGAGGGGTGGTGGGTACTGTTGAGGTAACGGTGGACTTGATTACCACGGTGGGGTAATGGTCGGGGTGATGATGGTGACGGTAGAGCAGTGAGCCTGCCTCAATGCGGAGATGCCAGGATGGGCAGGCAGAGCCTGATGCTGTCAGCACTGCCCACTAGCAAAACACACCAGGAACATATGGGTAGTTGAACAAAGCTGGGTTTCTTGGTACTCGTTGCCATAAGGGAGATGGCTTACCATGGAGAACCTCGGAGAATCTGAGTGAGGGGGGCTGGGGGGGAATCTACGTTAGGATTTGGGCTTGTGTTAGATGATGTTCGGGGCAGTCGCTCTGGATTGGAAACCAGAACGTTGAGACTGGGTACGACTGGGCATCCCGTTTTACATAAGACTGTAATTGGTAGAGAAATGGCCGTCACATGCCAGGTGGGAGGGAGGAACATGCCGCTGGCGGTTTAAACAGTGTGCTTATCTTTTTGTCTGTGTTCAAACATGAATATGGAGTGGCCTTGTTTTCTCTCCATCCTGGTCACAGAGTGACCTTGTTCGATGTTGGTGTTCAGTGAAATTGTGTTTGTTCAACAAAAGAACACCATGGCCGAGCTGCGAGGGCCAGGCCAGCTCCCAGCTGACAGCTGCCAGGGCCTGCGTGTTTGCTTCTCACCATCCAGCCCCAGAATCCTTGCTCCAGTTCATTGCTCACCAAGTACCTCTTTGATTATAATTGGGTTTCCCACATACGGGACCTGCAGGGGACAACTGTGGCCACATGGACCTGAGTATTCCGGATCCGTGCAGTAATGTTACTGTTAAACCACATGGAATTGCCACTCTTCTAGGTAGAAAGCATTCGAATATTGGTAATTTCACACAGTTGAGCCTAACTATTTCTCACTGTAGTTTAATAAACTGTCACTCTGGAGCCCTTGTCTCCTGTGCCCGTTTTGAGAGGAAGGACTCTGGGTGTGAACCATCTGGGGTCTCTGATTCTTTAAGGCAGTGAGCTTGACCTTAAACCACACTCAGAATTATCAAGGTCATATGAGGCTCTGGAAGGAAGACCAGGTTTTCCCCCGTGGCACCTTCTTTAATTTATCGTAGGGAATCTGCCTCCACATGAACTTCCGCTGTGTCGGTTGGGCAGCAAACTCACTAACGTGCAGGACGACTGAATCACGACTACACAGGCTTGGGTGCTGCCCACTCTTCAGGGGACGGGGGGGTCAGCGGTGGTGGGCGCTTGCAGGAAACGAGAGAAACATCAAGACACACTACCTGGGCGGGCAGCCGAGAATCAGCACTGAGCTTGAGGTGGCTGCAGTCCAGGAAGGGCGACGTAAGCTGCCGGATGGAAACCACACGCCCGTATCGTAGGTTCCTGTTACACGTCCCCAAGCCCGAATGTGACCTCAGTGAAATTCCAGTGGCAACTGCTGCTTTGATACTTTTACCCGGCAGGAGTCGTGGAGCGCGAGAGCAGGTTAACAAATTGAGGTGTACAAAGCCACCTGCGCTTCGAAGGGTTCTATTATAAGGGCACTTGCTGAGGCCAAGAGAAGGAAAGCAGGGATGCTGAGTTCTTCCAGTGTTCTGCCAGGCTGGGCTGTCCCCACCAGTTTGAGCACTTCCGGCCAGAATCAGTTATCTCCAGAATGTAGGAGCAGTTGCTAGAAGGCCCAATGGTGAGCACCTACTTTTCTGAGCCCAGGTTTGGGGAAGAGAAGCATATTAGTCTCTGTGGCTGCTGTTACTAATTACCACAACCCTGGTGGCTTAAGACAACAGAAATGTATTCTCTTCTGGTTTGGAGGCCAGAGTCTGGATGGAGTCAAGGTTGGGGGCCGCCGGTGGGGCGGGGCGGGGCGGAATCTGTTCCATGCCTGTCTCCTCACTCTGGAGGCTGCTGGCAACCCTAGGTGTTGCTTGGCTTGTAGCCACATCAGGCCACTCTCTGCCTCTGTGGTCACAGGGCCTCCTCCTCTCCTCTGTGCCCTCCTTCTTCTGTCTCAAATCTCCCTCTGCCTCTCTCTTATAAGGACACTTGTTGGGAATTAGGGCCCACCCAGATAATTCAGAATGATCTCATTTCAAGATCCTTAACTGCATCTGCAAAGACCCTTTTTCCAAATAAAGTCATATTCACAGGTTCCAGAGATCAGGGCATGGACATATCTTTTGGGGTCCACCACTCAGCACACTACAGGAGCCTGGGGAGCAGCCTGGGCTAGCTTCCAAGCGCCCTCCTGCCCAGGCCCTTCATTAATGAACGGCCTGATGGATGTCTCTCGACTGGGCTGGTACTGCATGAACACTGCAGCCTTCTCAACGGCAGGTGTCTTTATCCCCATCCCACCCCGGTACGTGGAATTCCCTCCACTGCAGAATCCACCCCCATAAACACCTGCATGACCACCTTTTGAAACCTGGCTGCCTGGCCTCCTTCCCTCCTGCCCTTTTCCTCCAGCTTTTACCCTGAATGGGCCTGATGCCAGGTGCTGGGGATCCGAAGCAGAGGGACCCAGAGCACCCTCAAGGACCTAGAGTCTGTAGACAGACCCCCCCCCCTCCTTCCACACCCCGGCGGGTCCCGGGTAGCTCAGCTCACAGGTGGGGAGGCCCCGCAGCATCCCAGGCGCTCTCGCCCATCGTCCTGACACAGATGCGCACTAAGGAGGCTCCTCACCCTCTGCACCGGCTCCTAATTCCTCAGGCAGTGACTAAGCACCTTTCAGTCACAGTTCCAGCCATTAATTTAAGTGCCAGCGCAGCCTGGATGTCCTGTTCTCCTGGAGCACCAAGGCTGTCCGCACAGCCATTGATTTAAGAGACAATATCACTTGCTTCCAAGTTTATGAGGCAATAAACAGCCCCCGCATATTGATGACGGCCGAGGTGTTTGCTCAGCACATTTGCCGCGCACGTTTATTACGAGGGCTGTGCTTTAAAGCAAATGAAACTGCAACTATTTTCATTTCCTTTGGTGGGGCCGTGCCCCTCCCCCCAAAGCTGTCTTAATCTATTTGATCCCTGGTCCCTCTTCCCGCAGCACAGGGATGCAATGTGACCCGCTGAGACCTGAGCTTGGTCGCTGTAAACTCCCCATGCCCACTCCCTTGGGTCTTGGGGAGCCTTGAAGGGCTCACACTGCTGGGAGGGCCTTGGAACAAGAGAGGGAACGGGGGAGGCTCATTTTTCTGAGGGCCCCACCCATGAGGCCAGCTCTCTGGCCTTGTCTCTCCTCCCTGGAGAAGAGCACGCGCGGTAATAACAGAACCTAGCAAGCCGCCAGCATCCACTCCCCGCGTAGCATGAACACACCAAATAAAATTCCTTTTCATCTTGAGAAGCTGGGACGCTACAAGGCTGGGCTGCTAGTCCATAAAGATGAATCTTCAGAGCATTTACTAGCTGGAATGCCCCGTGAATCCAAACTGGTTTATGTATAAAATATCAGGAAGGTTCGGAGAAGGTGGCGAGGCCGGGTGGGGAGCAGGCAGGAGAGATTGATTGCAAACTTTGTGCCAACTGAGCAGTTCCGTGCATGCCAGACGGCGAGAACAACACTTGAAAAATGTATTAGATTATCCAGAACACAACGCTGATTTATGGGCGCAGTAATCCCCATCCTGCCATCCATTTTCATAATAGAGAGAGATTAGGACGATGGTCGAGCTGTGTTGGGATTGCTGGCTCGATCCCCACCCCCAGAGCCCTCAAGTCCACGATGAAACACAGGGTAAAATCCAGAGTTAGCACTTTTCACGGGACATCCTGATGTGGAGGGTTTTGAGATTTGAAGCATTTCTGCATTTGGAATGAAAACTGACCGCATGAGGAATGCATTTTTTAAAAATCTGATAATACTGATGGTTTAACATCTAACATCACAGAGTACTTCCTAGTGAGCGGGGGGAGGCAAGTCCCCCAGGAGCTCTCAGGCTGGGTTTAAAATGTGAGGTGCGCGTTGGGAGTGGCCAGGTGACTCACCTCCACAGGCACCTCATGGAGTAGCTTAGCTGCCAGTGGTCCCAGCTGGACGTGACTATGGCCCTGAGCACATGGCATTTGGAGCCATCTGCGTTGGGAAGGACAAGGATGGTGCCTGCCTGGAGAAGATGACATGCACCCTCACCTCTGTCAACGCCTGCCTTTCAGTAGACATTAACCAACACCCAGGACGAGCAAAGCATGGTGCTAGATTCATGGGTGATGCCAAATATGGGGGCCCCCTCTGCTGTCTACCAAGGGCTTTGTGAGACATTTGAGGAAGCAAGTCCAGCATCCTGCCCTCCAGAGCCTTACAATCCCAGCTGAACTGGGGCACAGGAACCAGATGAATGAGCAAATACGGAGCAAGTTCCCAAACCAAGTAGGTAAGGAACTAGCATCTTGTCAAGTCAGGGGTGGGTGAGAGGCACTGAGAACTCCTGGGGCAGGGGGTGAAGTGTGCTCAATGGGACTTTTCTTTCTGTGCAAAGGGCTCCAGGGAAGCACTGGTCGTTGGAAGTTGTCTGGGTGGACCTGGCCCATCCCCAGAGCCTGCTCACCAGTATTTTCTGCCTCTCCGGAAGAACCACGACCCCTTAATCTGTCTTCCAAAACCCCTCTCTTCTAGAGAAATCTCATTCCCACGTTTATTGTTCTGAGAAATAGTTTATCTTTTTATCTTTTCTTCCATCTCTTGCTCATGCCCAAGGCCAAGGCTGTTCAGGGACTCCTGGGCAGCTCTAGAAACTCTCCAGCAAAGTCCACTGTGCCCAAGCAGGGTGGGAGAGCCTGCCTCTCTGCATATCCACTTCATCAGCAGGTGAACCTCTTAGGCCCCTAGAAGGGATGCTCTTGGGGTTGGGGGGATGGTGTTTATTCCACTACCCTGCAAGACTACCAGCTGCCATAGCTGGCTGGTTGAGGGTTGGCTCCTGCCCATGGGCTGACCACGAGTGAGGAACAGGATGCCTGCCCTGGGGATCGACCAACAATATAGGATGATGAGATGAGACGGGCTATGCACCGAAGCTCATGGCACAGACAACAGGCACAGTCACCAGAAGAGCTGGGTGATAACACTGAGACCCAATTGCTAAAAGAGAGCTTGAGGGACGTCTGCCATCACCACCATCAGTACCATCATTATCCCCATATATTCCATCAGTACCATCACCAGCAGCACCTTCACCACCATCACCAACATCACCACTATCACCAACATCACCACTATCACCATTTCTTCTTTTTTTTTTTGGCCGTGCTGTGTGGCTTGTGGGGTTGTAGTTCCCCAACCAGGGAGCAAACCCGCACCCTTGGCAGTGAAAGTGCCAAGTCCTAACCACTGGACCGCCAAGGAATTCCCACCATTTATTCTTAAGGGTGCCTGTGGGCCAGGCCTTTGCTAAGGGCTTTACATATATCTAGATCAATCCTCACAACAACCCAGCGACTCAGGGACCACTATGATCCCATTTTTCTAGATGAGGGCACTGAAGATTAAAGAGGTCACCCAAATAATAAGTGTCAGAGCAGCAATTCAAGCCCATGTGGCCTGACTCCAAAGCCTGAGTCGCCCCATATCAAACTGTCTCCCTTCCCAGGCTAGAGCATCTGGTTGATGCTGGTATCCTGAAGGTCTGACCCGGGGAAATTGAAAAGATGAATCAGTTTAGGTCGTGGGCAAGCTGCAGGTGTAGCAAGAGTGGAGATGTGATAGCTACCTGTGTTCTCTGTATCATTCATTCACCACTGATCTGGGTGGAGAAGGCATGATGAGGTCAAGGCTTTCCCTGGAGGAGCTCCCGTGTGGCCCTTCAGGAGCCTCATAAGGCCACGTCACTGCCCTTGCCTAGGAGGAAGACGAAGGGCCCAGTGGGTGTGTCACTTCTCTGCTCTGAGAGCCACTGGGGGGCCAGGTGGCAGGAAGGCAGGAAGTCTCAGCATCCTTCACCTGATGCCTCCTTTCTCTTCTCTTCCCACCAACAACCTGAATACACGTTACACACGCTTAAAAAAAAAGAAATACCCACACAAGACAAAGCCCCAATCCATCTTGCCAAAAACATGTTCCCTTAGATTTAAAACCCTGTGTAATTTAAGAGATACGTAATTCATGTGTTTGCATTTAAACCATCAAAGTGCTTTCAATAAAGCTATTTGAAATCTTTGGAGCTTTATGAAACTTTAAAGTTCTTTCTTTGAAATATGGGACTCACACACTGCCAAGGATAGAGACAGTCAAATACCAAAGGCTAGGGGTGGGTTCGAAACTCTAAATCCGTGACATTTCACTTTACAAAACTGAATTTCTCATCTTTAACATCCACTTCCAACTAGGACCGCACGCCCCCGACAAGGACCGCTCACACCTTTGCGCGCCCCTCCGCACCGTCCTGCCAAGCGCCCCCTCGGGACCCCGTCGTCTTTACTCCGCCGGCAGCGCGCGGAGGCGGCGTCCAGGGCTCGACGAACCCCGCATGCGCGGACGCAGGCCACCCCGGAGGGGTGGGGGGCGCGCCTCGCAGGGGGCGCGTTTTCTAACGCCACCAAAGCGCCCGGGAGAGTGCACGAGTGTGCGGAACAGCGGCCGCCGAATTTCACGCCCGAGGCTGGTTTATAACGCGGTTTCCTGGGTCGCTCGCCCTGAGGCGCCGAAAGGTTGGCCCGGGCGGCCTGGAATCTGCGCGTGGGCAGCGGCGCCCCCCACCCCCCGCCCTGACTCCGGCACAGGTGGTGCCTGGGCTCCCACCAGGCTCCGTGCCCGCCTTCCGCTGCCGCCTCGACCAGGTCCCTACAGAGCTGACCGCTCGGGAGGAGGAAGGGCAGGCGCGGGGGCACCCGTTGTTGACCTTGGCGGGAGGTGCCCGCGGTCCGCCCCGCGCTCCGGAGGCGCGGCTGCGGGGAAGCAGGCCCTGCACCGCTAACTTTGCGTGATTTAGGGCGGTGGAACCTTCCCACGCTTCAGTTTGGGGGCAGCCGTCTGAGTCGTGGGTGGGCCCCAGGGGAGGCGACCTCGCGGGGCCGAGCCCGTGGGCCCGTGGTGTGTTTCCCCCTCCGCCGCCGCCTTGCCCGCAGGCGACTCGGAGGCGCGCCCTGGACCGCGGGCCGCCCTGCGGCGATGGACCGGCCCCAGGCCTGCAAGGGGGCACTGGGATGGGGCCGCGACGTGCATCTGTCGTCCCAACCCCGCCGACCGCAGGGGCAGGGTAAATGCGCTCCGAGGATGTGCCCAGCCCCCTCAGGGACCCCCCGCCCGCATCCCGCCCCCCTGCCCTCTCCCCTCTGGACCCCGCACGCCGCCGAGGCCCCCCACCCTCACCCCCATTCCGCCACAGTGGGAGGAGGCACCAGTGCCTCCCAAGGGCCTCCGCGCTCCTGACGCTCCGCCTTCCGCCTCCCCCTCCTCTCTGGCCCTGGGAAGCCCCCTTCGCTTCCCAGTGCTTATTGTGCCTCTAAACAGGGGCGTTTTACTTCTCTCCCACCTTCTGTCCTGCTCAGGACCGGCCTGTAACCCCCCACCCCCACCCCAGGGAAGCCAGGACTCCAGGTTAGAGACGATCTCAGGAAGCCGTGCGGCCCGCAGTGTGGACTGGGCCGAAGGCAGAGGAGGGCAGCAGCCCAGGGACACATAACCGTCTTTGGCCTCAGTTCTCGGCAGAATCCTATTTGCTTCTGGTAACTGAAGGCGGGGGCGGCGCAGCACCCTCCCCGAAGCTGCCTGTCTGGCTTGGTTCTGTGCATCCCAGCTCTGCTCCTGGACTCCACCCCAAACCATCAGCTAGCAAATTCCAAGTGCCCAGGAATGCTTTTTTCTTTTTAATTGTTCTATTTGAGCGGCGGCTTAAGATTTTAAATGCTGGGCCTTTGGGTTCCCTTCCAGAGCAGTGAAGAAAGCCAAGGTTGATGTGACCAGGTTAAAATTGCCAGGCGAGAGGGGCCTGATCCCTGCCCACCTGGCCTGCTTTTGCGTCCCACACCCACCCTCAACCTGATTTCCCCATCCTGTGTGTTTCCCCCTCCGTCCCAGGCCTGGCCACCAGCAACCTGAGTTACTTCCAGGTCACCACACCCAGGCCTGAGTCCTCACAGAGCCCTCTCTGGGGGGCTCCAGGTGGTCTTCCATGACTGTCTCACTCACAGGGGAACTTCTCCTATCCGAAAGGAAGGAGAGCCTCTCTGCCTCCAGTTTCCCCACTACTTCCAATAGCCTCAACCCCCAATTACTCCAGCATCAAATACATGTGACCCAGGTTGACACCTTCCCCTCCCTTGCTCTTTTCAACACAAATCCAGTCTGATCCAAACCCTGCCAATTCTCTCCTTGAAGTGTCACTCACGTCCACATGATGTTCAATGAAGGCTGAGTCTCAAAGGCCAGGAGTGAGAGGAGGGGTGTTCCAGACAAGGGAACAGCAGATGTGAAGGCAAGGGGCAGCAAGCACACCCCAGGCTGGGAGCCGGCCAGCGGTCTGGAGTTCCCTGCTGGACGGCTCACCAGGCCACCTGACCTTTGTCTCAGTGCTTTGGAAGCCAGCATATCCCTTTTAGTCCCCTGCCCTTCAAAAACCTCCTCTCTTCTCGGTTCTTAAGTCTGCCCAAGAGCCCTTGGCGTCCAGTTCCATTTCCTGTCTCCACCATTTCTTGAGGAGCAAAGAGCTTCTGAAGTGTCCTCCCCAGGGCTGAGGAGGACTTCCTGCGCACACGCCAGAACAAACTCTAGCTCCTCTCGTGCCACACATGCCCGTGTCCCCTTAGCCTTTGAAGGCTGGGATCAGGCCGCTGCCTCTCACAACAGAAGAGGCCCAACCAACCTTTTCCACCTTGACCTATTCTCAACATCTCCTCAAACGGGCAGGTTTCCCAACCCCTCCACCACCAGCCCCGTGTGACCCCCATCTCTGAACCTTGATTCCTTGGAGATCGTGCTCATGGAGCAACAGGGTGTTACTCACTGTTGCTGAACCAAAGGCGGGATGATCGCCGGCAGAGGAGAGCTCGCTCGCCTGTTTGTGGAGACCATTTGTGTTAGCGTCACGACCAGCAACAGCCCCACCCGGTACATAAACACTGCCCACTACACACGGCAAGGCCTCTTCCTAGAGCCAGCCTGGGGAAAAGGTCTGGTTGGCACTGTACTTTCCCCTAGGCTTGTGTTTGTGGGAAATGACAGCATCTTCCAACGCAAAAGGCCACGTATGACAACTTGAGATCTAAGGATTCCCATGGCCCAGAACTCTTTACCACGTGCCTGTTAATACGCTTCCAGTTAAATACAGAGATTTTGGTAGCAGCCACCAGCCTTCTGATAAATCACCCAGAAAGGGAGAGGTTTGACCTGGGGCCTTGGGTCCTCCCATCACCAGGGAGATATGCAGTCACCGCTGCATGGAAGTAGAGCCTGTTCTTGACCTGGTCCAAGTGTTTGGAGGGGACGGTCCTGGCTGGGCTCACTCTGCCATCAGTGCCCGCCCCACCTCGCTCACTTTCTTCTTCCCCAGCCTGTGAAGTTCTGCAAGTTCTGTACAGCTTTCTGATGTTCCCCATGGGAGCTCCTCTCCCAGCCCCAGGGTGGAGGGCCAAATGGTTCAAAGGCTGAAACTCAGACCAGAACTTGCGTCCCACCCTTTAGAGGCTGTGTGATGCAGGGCAAGTCCAGACCCTTTGAGCCTGTTTCCTCCGAGAAGGGAGGAATAACAACCCAGCACCTTGCCTACATCATCACACGTTTAGAGGAGATAAGGTCTGTGAAAGTCACGTGTAAATTGTAAAGCGCTATACAAATCTGAGTTATTAGTGTGGTCCTTCACTTCCTAACAGTCCCCAGGGACTGAACTAGGAGCCCGTAACTTACAGAATAATAAGAATAATGAACCATCATGAAATGCTTACTGCTCTGAGGAACAACACTTCACGTGAAGTACTGAATTCAACCCTCACACGGATCCTGTGGGGAGAGTACTACTGGTGTCTCCACGTACAGGTAAGGAACAGAGAGGCTAACCACTTGCCCCTCATGGAAGCTCTAGGTCACCAGTTGACCAGCACAGACATGGTCACTGTTTGCAGAGTCCATCTTTCCAAGGCTGCATCCTCACACTACACACAGCACGTGTGTCCACACACACACACACACACCACTTCACTCGCCACTTGGGCCCCGTCGCCCCTCGAGGCCTCACTGGGCCGGGAGGTATTTCCCTGCAAGTATAGAGGCCCATCCTGTTCCAGAGGGTCGTGTTAAGAAGTCCGGCTCCACGGCCTGGTAGCAAGACCTGGTCCCAGATGGCTGAGGGGACACGTGGATGGATGAGAGGTCTCTCGGTCGGTCAGGCAGCCTGGCCTCTGAGGCATCTTTTGCCCCGGAACAAAATCGTCACCAGGGAGTCACTGCCCTCCCCACGCCCCTTTCTCACCCCGGCCTCGGAGTACAGACTCTTGGGGCCTCCGCTGGGCTTCCAGGGCACCCCTGAGTTCACTGCCCTCAAAGGGTGGAGGTGAGGGTCACGGCAGATGCCGCATCTACTCCCCGCCCTCAATCCAGGGGTGGGGCCACAGTGCTCAGCCACATGGCCACTCTCCTCACCCCCGTCTCCCCACCATCCCCTAGCCGCCCCCAGGTTCCTATACCTGGACGCCACCGTGGGTGGTCCAGGCCCCTCTAGCCAGCGCTCCTCTCCGTTTGGAGGGAGCCCGCTGCTTCCCAGCTCCAGCCCCGCCCTCCCAGGCAGAGGCCACAGACCGAAGGCCAAGGGCATTCTCCTCACTCAGAGGACATCCAGTTCTCAGAAGCCTTCCAAGGCGCACAGAAAACTCTCTGACCAAAAGGCAGCCCCGTGAGGCGCGCCGCTGTGTAGGGGGTGATATTTTTAAAGCAAAACTCCCCTGACACCTCATGCAGGTGTTAAATCGGAGACATCTCAGGGAAGAGGATGGGCTATGTTAGTAACGACCACGCAAGCACAGTGCACTTTTCGATATGACTTAATTTTTGTAGCGGATTCTGGCCGCTGAATGTCTTCGTTTAAAACATACATATACATGTATTCTGTTCAGTGTTTTAATTAGGCCCAAAGGAATATACTTTCAAACTTTGGTACACTTCATTTGTTATATTAATGAAAAGCCACTTTAAATCAAGCTTCATGTTGATATTTCATTATGTATGCTGTTCTCACACATCTCTAAAAGAGATTTATGTTATAGGTAGTAACCACAAATACTGGCAGCGGACATGCTGTTAATTTCAAATGTAAAGTTTTCTCTTGAGGTGCAGCAAAAATAAAAGGTTGTGCTCTCCTCCCGTGTGGCTCACTTCCCTAGGAAGTGGCTGCACCTCGACTGGCAACCAGAAGCCAGCAGTGCCCCCAGCCCTCACCCCCTCCGGAGGCCCAGCCCATATTCAGGCACCTGATGTTCACACCAGGATTCACAGGGCTGAAGACAGAATTCAGTGCAGGGTCAGAGCCCAAACAGAGGGGATGGGCAGCTGACGCTGCCTTCCAGGCGTCAGCAACGGGGCAGGAAAGGATTTGGGGACCTCTGGGACCTGCCCTGATTGTGGCTCAGGCCATCTGCACACACGAGCGCACACTCACGCTCAGCAATGGTGATATTGTGCATGACGCCTCCCCCAACAACCTGGGTGACCTTGAAGGTGGCGTTGGCTTTGCCCTTGGCTTTTGCTGAATGTTTCCAGGTTCCAGGCGCTGTGCTAAGCATGTTAGCCACATGCCGTCGCATTGAACCCACGCCACCTCCCTGTGACGTAGATGGCACCGCCCCAGCCCCAAGTGGCAGAGGAGAAAACCGAGCCTCACAGGGCCAATGGGTCATGGAGTTAAGATCTGGGGCCAGCCCCGGGGCCCCTGACCACCGTGTCCCACCGAGAGCAGGTTCTGCCTGAGACAGAGACCTCCAGTCCCTACGTTGGTGGGATTTTGTGACATAAACCTGGCTTAGCAGCTAAAGAAGAAGGCTTCTGCTGTGGCCTTCGATCATGGTTGCATGCGAGGAGGGTCAGCACTGTCCACTGACATTGAACCTTCAGAGGTTAAGCTACATTGTAGACACGTGTCCCTGCACTAAATCTTACCTCAGTGCTCACAAGCAGTTTGTTCAATCATCTCTCCCCGCCTCAGCAGGCTGAAAGTAACCTGCACAGAAAAATGAAGCAGGAAGATGACTTTTCTGGACTGCTTGGAATCCTTGGGCATGTGATTTAACTCTGACCGCCTTTCCTTCTCTTTTAGGTGAGGGAGGTGACAATTGGGACGACTGTGGTATAAACAGCAGTCAGGCCACGCTTCTCTTGTGACCTTCAATGCCTTACAAACTGACTGACATTATTTCCTGGACCCTCACGATGACCCTCTGCGTCAAGGTGTTATCCTTATTCCTGTTTTACAGATGAGCAGTTCTCGGAGAGGTCAAGTGACAAGCCCCAAGTCACACACCAGATGTGGGCTGTCAGGGGAGTACAAAGGGGCCAGCAGAAGCCCCATGTCTCTGCTGACTGACACCTGTGATTTACAACTTCCCTAGTGTCACTGGTGGCGGGGGCGGGGGAGTGTCCTGGTTGACTTTTTAATGTCTTATGATGGAAAAAGGGATTTCAGACAATATTCTGCAGCTTAATTTTTTAAGAGAACTTTTAAAGGTAAGGCAAATATATTATGCCTGGCTGGATGGTATTCAGTACCACATGCACTAAAATGGCCTCTTTATAGAAAGTTAAGTATGGCAGTTAGGTGACTGAAAGAGTATTCCACACAATGTTTGGAATTCATATTTGACTGACTTTAAAAATCGTAATTATTAATAACTCATGATATAATTTGTTGAGTACCTTACTCAGTGTGGCCCGGTCGATCATGTCATCAAGTCGTACACACCTGCCTACCAGCCCCTCCATCCAGTCACACGGGCCTGTTGACAGAGGATCATGTCAAACTCTTTCCCACCTCAGGGCCTTTGCATCTGCTATTCCATCTGCCTGGAATGCTCACCCCTGGGCTTTGCAAATAGAGGCTCCTTCCCTGGCTGCCAAACTCCTGGAGCCCATCTCTCACCATCCAGTTGGCCCCTTGGGATGCTCTCACAGAGCACTGGCTTTTTCTTCCCAGTTATCCACCAGAATCCTGGAATTACGTTATTTCTGTATTTACTTATTTGTTTTCTTTCCATCTCACTCAGGGTTGTCAGATAAAACACGGGATGCCCAGTTAAATTTGAATTTCAGATAAGCAACAAATATTGAATTTTACACTAAAGAGAAATTCATCATTTGTCTGAAACTCAAATCTAACTGGCCATTTTGTATATTTATTGCTAAATGTGGTGACCCTATTCCCACCAGCCCAAAGGCTACAAGAAGACAGAGACTATATGATCCAAGAATGTACTCCCAGGACCTGGATCACAGTAGGTGCTTCGGAATTGTTCACTGAACACACCTAACAAGTGGCTGCTTGGGGAGTCCAATCCGACTAAGCCGCCACCGCAGCCCATGCCCTTCCTGATGGTGCACAGAGCAGCCTCGCCCTCCAGTCAGGTCATCACACCCGCATCCCCTGCACAGCGTAGCCACACCCCTGGCCATCCTTAATCCCCAGTCCCCACTGTCAAGAGACCAGGGTCCAGAGCAGATCAGGAAAGGTTCTAGTAAACCATCTTAGGGATACTTAAAACTGGGCAGAAAACAAGAGAAGAGGAGGGAAAGGAATTTTAGAAGATGAAACTAGACCATCGATGTATGTGGGTGATTTGGGGGAAGAGGCGGCTGCCAGTGAGATGGGGGGTGTGTGCAGGCAGGGAGGTGACAAGAGGCCCGGGTCTGACCTCATAGGAACTGCGCATCCATTAGAGGTGCCCTTCGCCGTGGAGACCAGACACATGGGCAGTAGGCCCAGGGAGGCAGGAAAAAAGGGTTGTAGGGATGGATTTTCAACGAGAGCCAGAGAGTTGAATACGTGTAAAGTTCCCGAACGAAGACTCAGGGGCTGCAGATAACTGGCCACGTACCCAAAGCAGAGGCGCATGGGGGAAGGGGGGGTTGCATACCAGGAGGCCAGCAGCTGTGAAGCCGAAGGGTAGGCGGAGTTAAGGGAAGGAAGACAAGGAGGAGATCATTGTCAGGTGGCGTCTGAGCGACATCTTCCGGACGGTGGCATCTCCTGGCCCAGCGGCCTGGGGGGCTCCAGCTCTGAAGGGCATGGCGGCAGCACCCTCCTGGTGGTGACGTGGGGCAAACGCGGTACCATATAACTGCTCTTGCAGTGGCCCTGGATGAAAAAGCAGCTACAGATAAAAACAGCGAACGAGTGAGCATTCCCTGGTGCAGACCTCTGACCCATTTGCCCTAAGACTTTTGTCTGGACCCTCCAAGGCTTGCAGGTTCCTGAGGGGGATGATGCTCTTCTCAGGCCCATGGCCTCTCCAGCCTCGCTCCTGGCCCCTGGCCAGCTCTTGCCCTGTGGTCTCTGACTGGTGAACTGCTTCCCACACGCTTGGGGCTGCTCCCCACTTGTCCCACGGTGCCCTCTGGGCTTGACTATGTCACCTCCTCAGAGAAGCCCTCTCTGATACACCGACATGGGAACCTCCTGTTCATCCTCTGTTGTGTCACCTAAGTATTTTCCCTTTACAGTATGGGCTCCCATGTGTAATTGTTTTTTCACTCACCTCCCTGTTCATTGTCTCCCCCACTCTGCTGAGCAGCCCTGAGGGCAGAGTATCTAAGTTGCTTTGTTCACACTATGAACACAGCTCCTGGTTCACAACAGACATCTTTCATCTGTTTGTCTGTCTATCATCTATCGTATTCCAGGCATATATGTATGTAATATGCAATATATAATACATATATCATAAATGCATAAATAATAAATGACTGACTCTCCTTCCTTGGACTCCCAGATCACTTTGCCTGTTAGTCTCTAATTTTGTCATGATTATCATTATTTGACTAACTGCCCTATTTCTCATTGAACACACTCCCGCTAGACCAGGAGCTGATCTCCACTCTCTGTCACCGCCCAGGGCTGCCCTGGCAGGTGCACAGTCCTGCCCTGTCCACCTGACCTCGACACTGGGCCCCCCTGGGTTTTTCCTGGTTCTGATTCCCAGGCAACAGGAGGAGAGAGTGACTGTTTACTGAGCTCTTGCCATTCCAGGCACTGAGCAAAGGACCCACAAACATCACCCCATTTAATCTGAGACCCATATGAGAGTTCCCATTCACAAACAAGCACACTGGAGGTGTGTTTAAACACTGGAAGTTTAATTTGCTCAAGGTCTTTCTGACTCCAACACCCGCCCCCTGCAATTTATCCACGTGGAACTGGAAAACTGGGTTTTCTTAAATTTAAAGAATTATTTAAAAGGGCTTAAAAAAAGGGGGGGGGCTTTCTCTGAGCCATCACAAGAATCCCAGGTGTTAACAGTTCTGAACCTTGACAGTGATATGTGTTTGTAAAAGTACCCGTCACTCTCTTCCCTGGAGCCCCGAGCTCTCCCTGCTCCCCCAGCCCCGGCCTGCAGCTCTCTTCCCACACTCTGAATTTGGGGAGCTGCCTCTTGGTGTCTGGAAGGGGCATTTTGTCTGCTATGACCCTGAGCCTGAGCTGAGGCATCCCACCCCAGGTCCTGCATTAAGGAGGCTTGTCTGGGAACCGAGGCCGCAGGGCAGTGGCCACCAGCCAGCGGCGGCCAGCCCTAAGCAGACTTGCACTTGTGAGCCCTGACTCGCATACTTACAAAGGTGCTCGATCCCCACGTCTTCCGCGGAAGGCAGCCTAGAGCTAAGGGATGTCTGCCAGTCCACTCCACTTCTGGGCATGCAGGAGGATGGACAGCATTGCAGGACTACCTAGATTTTTCTCTTTCACCAGCAGCGCTCCCTCCTCGACCCAGCTGCAGCCTTGACTTCACCTGTCACAACAAAACAGCTGTTTTAGGTCCTTGGGAAACCAGCCTGGGAGAGCCAGCGAGAGACCCCAGGCCCGAGAGGTTGCCTGAGTCTGCCTAGAGAAGCATGCATGTGCACACGCGTGTGCGAGGGGGCGGGGAGAGTATGCCAGGCAGGTCAGTGGTAAATTCCCGGACCATGTTTTCCTGCTGGCCCGGGAGTGCAGACTGAAGAGCAGGGCACTCAATTCTGCTCCCATGCCCCCGGGGACCCCCTACTTCAGGGGGCTGTAGCTCCAGGCCCAGAGAGCCACAAAAGGCCAGTGGGAGAACATTCTTCCTGAAGAAAGCCCAGTCCATGTACGGGAGTGGGGCCTCTGCGGGCCAGCTTTCCGGGCCCGACAAGGCCTGACAGGACCTGGCAGACAGTGTAATGAGGTTCCACCCAGAGCCGCCTGAAGCTGATGACACACTGGCCCTGGGGACGTGACTTCAGTGGGCAGCTGCCTCAGTGTCCACTTTAGGCAACATGTGAAAGGAAAAGAGAGAGAGAGGAGTGGCCTTGCTCCCTGAGCGATATTCACATTTGTGTCGAAAAGTACAAATTAAAAGAACCAAGTAAAAACTGGTAGCCCTGGGGCTTCCCTGGTGGCGCAGTGGTTGGGAGTCCGCCTGCCGATGCAGGGGACACGGGTTCGTGCCCTGGTCCGGGGGGATCCCGCATGCCACGGAGCGGCTGGGCCCGTGGGCCATGGCCGCTGGGCCTGCGCGTCTGGAGCCTGTGCTCCGCAATGGGAAAGGCCACGGCAGTGAGAGGCCCGCGTACCGCAAAACAAAACAAAACAAAACAAAACTGGTAGCCCCACCTCCTAGTGATGGAAATTGTTAATATACTGCAGAATATGCTTCCAGATCACGTTCTCTGAGTGTGCACGTGAGCACGTATGAAAGGGCTTTCATTCTTCTGGAATCTACTTTTCTTATTTAAAAATAAATTCTTCCATGTCACAAAATTTACATCTACATCTAAGTCCCTTGCATAGATATATCATCATTTCCTCAACCAGTAAGTGGGGGAGGTTGGCCCCCATTAGGCATTTCTGCACAAGTTAGAACTGCCCACACCCAGCTGGTGTGAAAGGCAGAGACCTCAGCCTGGTCCTTTCCTCAGGGAGGGACTGGCTCCCACTCACACCTGTGGGTCTGATTAGCCACCTGACTTGATTATTCAACTGTGAAACTCAACCCAGGCAGACATTTGAAATTCAAGTTTTCCTGGAGCTATGCTAATAGGTTTAGAGACCTGGGCAGGCTGCTGATGAGGGGAGGGTGACAGCAGAGAGGAAGATTTGAGCTCTTTGAAATAACCTTGGGGTCAAGAGGTCATTTGGTCCAAGTGATCCTTTTTGCCGATAAGGAGACTGAAGTCAGAAACAATTTTATAAAAGATTAATAATCTTGTGGAGAAATTGACAAAGGATACAAATTGAAATTTTCCAAAAGACAAAATATAAGTGAGTTAAGAACATATTTTAAAATATTCAATCTTGTTGACAAAGAAATGAAAACAAAACAATAAAAGGTCTTTTTTGTCTATCAAATTTTGGGGGGAAAAAGATAGTGCTGGCTGGGTTCAAGGAACTGGACCCTTTGTACACGTCCATTGGGATTTTCAAAGACGTGATTTCCCCGGAGCGTACCTTGGTGATGTGTCCAAATAGCTTTAAATAGCATTATCCCACTTGATACATTGTTTTTACAGGAATTTATTCTAGGAATTTATCTTAATTAATTAGAGATAGTCAAAAAGATTTATCTTCTAGGATGTTCATTGCAGCATTTTTTATGGTGGTGAAAATTTGGAAAAAGACATAAATGTCCAACAACAGGGGACTGGTGAAATAAATGGAGCCCTAGGCAGCCACTAAGATTCAAATTTTAGAAAAATTACTGACATGAAAAGGCTCATGATGTAATAAATTTTAAAATTTGCTTATAAAATTCAACACTTTATTCAAGTAGATATTTCTGAGTGCCAGAATTAGAGGTAATTTTTATTTAAAATTTTTATCTCTATGCTCCCATACTTTCAAATTTTCTACAATGGACACATTCTTTAACCTCTTACTTTAAGAAAAGGGCACGTAAGGAAGACTGGATTGTGGAAGGGAGGCTGCAGGGAGTGACGGAAATCAGTATTTGTGAGGTTATGTGCTAACGCTGCTGCGCCCCATTACCAGTAGCTGCGGGGTCAGGGGCTCAGTCAAGGCTGTCCTTCACGCCCGGAGCCCCACCGTGCCCAGCATCCACACAGTGGCTCTGGGTCCTGCACCCAGGAGTTCAGCCTGTCGGCAGACACTGCAGAATAAGACAACAGTGTTCAAGGTCAAGGGCAGCCTGCAGGCCTGTTTGTACCTGGTTCAAGTGATGAATAGACCCTAACTGGATTTTCGTTCATTCGGGTGGTTTCTGGTACCTGGTGCCTCTTCCTTGTTTCCACACCTTCTTGTTCCTGGGACTATCTAGAGTTTCACTTTTCCAACATCCCAATTCCCTGCCCCAGATTCAGACGAGGGAGAACCGGGTGGGAAGTACTTTCCACTTGGTTTCCTCCTCCCCCTGCTGGGTAAGACTCGCCCTCCCTTCCTGACACCAAAGGGCCAGCTCCCAGTTCCCAGGGCCTCCCCACGAGTCTAGGTGGAAAAACCGGGCAGGAGCCCTGAGCCGGGAGCAAGGGCGGAGGATGGGCTCATGGGGCACTGGATGGGGACATGGGGCAAAGGCGGCAGCACAGAGGACCCGGGAGCCCTGCGATGGCGTTACACAGCCCCAGGCCAACCGGGGCCACCTCTCTCCGAGCGGTAGGGCAGGTGGCACCGGTCCGAGGACAGGCGCAGACCAGGCGCGTTTGAGGTAAAGAAGCGGCAGGGGTTGGCGCTTCCACATGACTCCAAGTGGTGCGGACCCCCGGCAGGTGGAGGAAGACCACACCGAGAAGACTTAGAGAAGGAGCATTCAGGGACCAAATTCTTCCTAAATGTAAACCACGTTAAAAACAGGAGGCGAGAAACCCGTCTGCCCTATGAGAAGCATGTTCCTCAAAGGAACTCCTCCCGGTTAGTCCAGCGGGGACAAAACCTGTGCCACCGCCCGCTGGAGCTGCACGCGCTCCCTGCCAGGCGCCGCCAGGCCCTGAAGTTCACAGTGAGGGAACTGTCCCCGCCCTGGCCCCCCTTCCGGATACGGTCACTGACACAAACGCACACCTGGACTACGTGGCGAAGCCTGAGGGGTGCTGTCAGAGAGAAAGGGCAGCGGGAAGGGGAGGAAAGCCGCCTGGGAGGAAGAGGCAGCCTGTCCGCCCCCGAGGGGAGCCACCGCCTCCCCGGCTTTTGCCCACGTCTAGCGGCGTCCACGTGAAGCCACCTGAGGGCTCAGTTGCTAACCAAGTTCCAGCAGAGGGCCCTTGACTGCCCTCTGGAAGGCTGATTCGTCCCCGGATGGGAGCGTCTGCGGGGCCTGCGGGACAGAGGCGCCGGCAGCGCACACAGGGCGGCCGGCACGGGGCTGCCTTCCGCCGGCTCTCTGAAAGTCGCTCTGCGTTTGATTGACAAGTGCCGTATGTCCCAGTGCGCAGGGCTCTGGCCTCTCCTCTGGGCTCTCTCTTTTCCGCATCTTTTACAAACAGGTTCCTGTTTGCTTTGATTTCATACATGAGACTTTATCAGTCCCTGTTCTGCAGTGGGAGGAAGTGCACGAGTCCTAACCCTTCGACGGCACAAGGGCTGAAGGCCAGCGCCACCCGCCCCCTCACTCACCCAGCCCAGCTCCCACGGAGGCCCCGCCCCCCAAAAGGGCTGCTCCCCTTGGGCGGCGGGGGTGAGAGGCCTTGCGAACGCTGTGATGGGGCCTGGAAATCCCAAGGCCTCCCCAGACTCAGCCAGCTGCAGGCCCCGATGGGACGCTGCTTTGGCCTTTAACTTGAATAGCCAACCCCCCCGGGTGGCCGCTGAGCAGCGGGCCCCCTCCCGGGACGCCCGTGGGAGGGCCTTTCCCCGCCTCCCCCACCCTTGCGGCTGGGAACGCTGCCCTTGCTTCCTCGTCCCTCACAGCCACCACTGACTGCACCCTCGGCACCTCCGTCCCCGTCCTCACCTGCTGGCCTTCTCTTCTCCAGGCAATTCTGGAAACTTCTAATTGCTCCGATGAGTCTTAGAGGCACGTTGAACATCCTGGCTCTCATTTCCTCACTTAGTCTGCGGGCTGGGAAGGCTCGGCTGGAGGCCCAGCTTGCTCCCGAGGGTAACTGCAGGGGCAGGATGATTAGAAGCCGTCAAAGCTGCCAGGGAACGCAAGTGACGGCCGTCGCCGCGCTCTAACGACTGCCTGCTTGCTTCACTTTGTCAAGAACACCCTCATCCGGACGACACTCGACACCGGTCTGTCCCCACGAGTCCTCTGGACCACGTCTTCACCCGCTGTCAGAATTCTACTCTTTAGGATTCTCTGAGTCTTCCCCAAATAACTTGCTTTCTCCCCCTTATTAGGGGGCCCCATTTGTTCTGTCATCCACGCACCCTGCACCCACTTCGAGTCCTGAGCCCCATCCAGGAGCGCCCGAGAGCCCCCATTACCACCCACGCCGCCCTCTCAGTGAAGCACCCGCGCCCACAGAAGCCTCGTTAACCCGAGGAGCTGCCTGACGCGTCGGCAGAGAAAGAATTCCTTCTGGCCACACTTCACCTGGAGCACAGTGTGTCCCTCCCCATCCGCCGAACCGCGAGAGCCCCGTGGGCAGAAAGCCACACGGAGGGGCACACAGCTTTCACAGTCCACTCTGCCACAACGCAGCCCGTCCCCTTGCCAGTGTCCCTCCCCTGCCTTGGCACGATTCTGGCAGCAAGGTCTGAGTGGGCACTGGTCCAGGGGCATGGCTGGTGTGTTCTCAGCTGCCACCCTCCTGTGGTCTCTGCCCTTTTGCTGAGCCTGGTTTTCTTTCTGTTGATTCTGTGAGCCACCTGATATCCTTCTAATAAATCGCATCTCTGCTTGAATTAGCCCATGTAGGTTTCTGCCACTGGCAACCAAGGGCCCTGGCTGGGCCCACAGCTCCCTCCCAGGGCTGCTGGAAGCATCGATGGCCTGGTGGGGGAAGCCGGAACGGTGGCAAGAGTACACAAGGGTTAGGTGTCCCATCTCTACCCTCTCCAGTGTTGGGGCAGACTTTCCAGTTCCAGGTTCATTACTGAGGTTTTCCTGCTACTGGTTATTATTAACATTTCTGGTGCCTTTGGGTTATTGCAGACTCACGAGTCATGGAATGCTGATGAGACTCTGTTTACTGCACAGAATTGCACCCATCACCTCCCTCCACGTGCAGTGAGTGCTATTCAGAGGGGTCTCCTTGGGAAGGCTTGGAGCTGTTCATTACCTGTGGTCACTCAGACCATCCCTCTCAAAAGAAACCTCGTTGCATCATCAACGCCCTCCACCATGTCCTCCCCTGGTGACACGTCTGCATTTGTGCCCTCCCGTCTCTGAGCAGGGCCTGGCCATAGTGGCTACCACATCCTCGGGCTGGGCCCAGAGATTGGTCCTTCTCGAGAAGACAGATCCTCCTCACTTCCAGGCACTGGAAGGAGGGCTCTTTGTTCTGGGGAAAGCCAGGGAAACCCCAGCTTACCAATGGCCACAGGACACCTTTTAAGAAAGAGGAAATGTTGCTTTTTTTCCTCTGTAACAGTAAACTCAATAAACGAACAATAAGCTCATGAGAAAACATACAGCTATGAACTGGGGTCATCCCACTCTCTTAACTATACTCCTTTTGCAGGATTTCCTTGGAGGACCTTCCTGTTTCCTCTGAGAGCTTACCTTTGATCCCCAGGGACCAGGCCTTGTGTGGAATGACTCTCAGCTCCCGCCCCTGGGACTCAGGTCTGGAGACAGGTGCCAGTGTGGTGCTGGGCGGCCGTGGGCAAACTCAGGATCCGGCGTTCACTGAGGGGAGGATGAGAAAGCGGGGCCCCGGGGGCTCAGGAGAGGCCTGGGCGAGCTGGAGGAAAGCCAGGACCACTTAGGTTTCCTATTACTAAACACCTCTAATGGACCGAGGTCATTTGTGAGGGAGGACCGTTGGGGGGCCACTGTGAGGGAGGAGTGAGGGCTGGTGCCCTGCGCTGGCTGGGGGCTCCAAACACCAAGCCTGGCCCTGGAGTGTGAGCATGTGTGGTGAAGCGAAGGTAAAGAGCCGTGAGGACAGAAAGCCGGGCCGGCTTTCAGGCTCACCACCTAGTGACACAGGAGGCAACCTCGAGCCCGGGGAGGGTTCAGAGGCCCAGCGCCCGCAGTGACTCAGGGCGCTGCGGACTGACTAAGGGGGAGGCACCTGGGGGTGAAACGGATATTTTCATTACCTTTGAATATTTAAAAGTATGGCATATACACACACATTGTACCAACGTCAAGTTCCTGGTTTTGATACTGAATATGGTTATCTAAGATGTAACCACTGGGGAAACTGGTGAAGGGTACAGGGGACCTCTCTGTACTGTTTGTGCAACTTCCTGTAAATCTGTAATTACTGAGAAACAGAAAGTCATTTAAAAAGATATGGGATAAAACTTTTCTTAATAAAAACCTGGCCATGTCAGGTCACAGAAGTTAGCTCCCACAAATTCCAAAAGGGAAAAATAAGAGCCGGGACATAATTTTCTACCTGAGGCTGTTGGAGTGGAACCACTAGTTTCCCAGGAACTGGCCAGGGCTGGGCATGGGGGCCGATGGAAAGGCTCTAGGAAACGTTGGTGGAGAGCCCCGAGTTGGCATCCATCCCCAGGGCCAATCTGCAAGGGACACTATGATTAGTAAAATGGGGATATTTCTATAAGGGCCTCTCATGGAGGTGGCGGCAGCAGTTAGAGAAAGGTTGCAGCGCCCCGGCCAATACACACAGACACACGTGCAGACACACCCAGGCACCCAGACACACATTACCACACTGCCCAGCCACCTCTATGGCTGTACCCCCTACCCCTCACCCTAGTGTAGGGTGGCAGGACAAGCCCTGAATTTACTGGCAAAAGGCCAATGTCCGCGAACGGCCTCCAGAAGCACCCTGAGTGCCGCACTTCGGAGCACAGCAGACTTTTATGGCTGTGTTCTTTCCAACATGGCTTCAACCCTCTCCTTTGTGGCTCACGGAGCCTCCAGTGAAACAAAATTCAATTACAGAAAACATAAAGTTTCCTCTTTACTCCTTTGTGTGAGACTGAAATCTTTTAACACAGTTTCTAACAAAATCCACCTCAAATCCAATAAATTATGGAGAAAAATAGTTGAACTTATAAAAAGATTCAGAAACCTACAATAAGGGGGCTTATGTGAACAAGCATTTTCCTGTGAAATTGATCTTCTCCCAGAAAGAAGAAAACTTTATATTCTCAAAGACACTAGGGAGGGGTTTTCCCTGGTGGCGCAGTGGTTGAGAGTCCGCCTGCCGATGCAGGCAGGGTACGTGGGATCGTGCCCCGGTCCGGGAAGATCCCACATGCCGTGGAGCGGCTAGGCCCGTGACCCATGGCCGCTGAGCCTGCACGTCCGGAGCCTGTGCTCCGCAACGGGAGAGGCCACAACAGTGAGAGGCCCGCGTACCGCAAAAAAAAAAAAAAAAAAAAAAAAAAAAGACACTAGGGAGGAAATTTCATCTATGAAAAGAGAACCATCTGAAATGTTTAAAATACTGTTTCTAGAAGTAAAACATTACTCATTGTTTCTTAGCTCCACAGAAGCAGTGAACAGTGTACTGGATGTTACAGAAAGCCAAACTAATACCTCGAGAAATTCTCTGAGCCCTTAGAAGAAAATATAAAGAGGTGAAAACGACGAATAACAAGGAAGATAAAAAGGAAGATCACAGAGTATCTGTTGGGGAGATCGCACAACAGGTTTTCCAGAAGGAAATAACGGAGTAGAGAAGAAGAAATAATAGAAGAAAAATGCTCCGATATAGAAATTTACATAAGCCATAGTCCCCGACAGTAATGCAAGAAAACGAAAGATCACTAGCAAAGAGAAGAACAGGAGGGTAAAAATGAAACCACTTTCAACCGAAAAGAGAGCTCCCCTCGCCCCAGAGCATCCGCGGCGGAGGGAGGAAAAGAAACAATCCTCCCCACGCAGCCGTCAGGGCTGAAGGAATATTCCCGCGAGAAAATGGATAACTTGAATGTGTCCTACAAAATCAAACAGAAATAAAGGTAAATATTCCAACGAAAAGGTAGGAAAATAACTAAACAACCCAGAGGGAAGAAGGGACGAGAAGCTGAGATTCACAGCGGAGCTAGCAGCCCGGGAAGGAGGGCAGGATGGCGCCCACGCGGTAAGGCAGTGGCGGGGGCTGCAGGTCCCGAGGCCGGAGGAGCAGGAGGCGAGCAGCCCGGGTAAGGGGAGGCCCTCGCGGGCTGGGAGGAGACCCGCGGGGAGAGACGCGAAGGGCGGCCCCATCTCCTGCCGTCGCGGGGCTTCCGGCGCGGAAGTGAACGCTCGCTGGGCCGAGCCGGCGGCGCGGGGCTCTCCCGGGGCCCTGGCGGGGGACGCCAGGCAGCGCACCGGGCCGGGCCCGCTGAGCAGCGTCCGCAGGCCGTTCTGGGGCGCCCTCCCCAGGTGGCTGCGCCGCACGCGGAGGAAGCAGGGGCTGTAAGCCTAGGCGCTCACCTCGGAATGTTCCGGTGACTTCGAAAGGCTGGTCCTGAGGCGCTGGTGGCCGGGGCTGGGGACTTGGCGAGGACCAGGGCCGGCAGGAGAAGGCGGGCCGTGGCGGGAGAGCGCCGTGTGGCGCCTCCTCGCTTGCCTCGGACCCCGGCCGTCGTCGCGGCAGCCTGAGGGCACTCCTGGACCCCAGGACGCAGGCCACTGTGGATCCGGCTTAAGTGGCCCAGCTTCTGGATCTATCCCCTGACTCAAGACCGATGTGCCAGAGCCTGCGGAGTCCGGTTTCCACCACCGCTGGGCCGGAGACCGTGCGGAGCGGGCGGCGCTCCGCAGCGCGTGCGGCCCCCACGTGGGCTCCACTACGCGGGACGCAGACGTCAGAGGCCACCTCCCACGGCGAGAACACTGCTGATTGGCCAGTTGGTTTCCTTGATCTGAGCATTTGCGCAGAGAGGAGTAGAATTATTTCTGCCTGCTCACCACGAGGCCCGACTGCTGGTCAGGCAGGACTTCCCTGGTCGACAGTGACGAGCTGTGCCCTCACCAGTCTTCTGAGGAGCATCTTAAACGGGGGCCCGGGCCCAGCCTCGGGAGGCTGGGGGAGGTCTGAAGGGGTGCAGCACATCCCCCTGCCGGACGGCGAAACACCCTCCCCATGCCCATGACCTTCCCCTCGCCGGAGCGCGTGGACACAGAGCATCTCCTATTGGCGGGTGGTCTGCAGCCGGGACTCTGCCCTTGGCTCTCACACCGCCCTCCTGATGTCCTCCACCTCGGGATTCTGCTTCTCCCGGGCTTCTCCTCTTCCTCCCCAGTTTCTCCCTTCAACGCTCTCGTTCTGAATCCTGAGCCCGGCCCTCACATCTTCCCAGTCAGCACACTCTCCCCTTCTATGCAGATGACACCCACACACCTTCACTCCAGCCTCTACTCAGGTGCTGGCTACCAGACCTCATGTGCAACTGCCCACTAACTAGCCACCCTAGCATGTTCCATAAGCACCACAAACTCAAGAAGCCCCTGCATTAGTTTCCTGGAGCTGCTCTCACCCAGCCCTCAGCATTCCTTGCTGGAATACTGCAAAACCCCTCATGGTTTTCACCCACCGGTCTCAGATTCTAAGCTGAGGCTCTCATTACACTGTTCCCGAGTTTTAAGTCTTTCCGCAGCCCATTAAGGCCAGCTTTCTCAGGGGGATGCAGGGCTCTCGTGGTCCTGTACTCGCTTGCCTCTCCAGTCTCATCCGCGGCACTCCCACCCCTCCTCTCTCTCAGGTCTCTTCAAAACCTGCAGTTGAACAATATTGGATTTCTTTTAGGTCCCAGAATGCTCAGGGATCTTTCATGACTCTTTCCTATATGATGAGCCCTCTGCCTGGAAAAGAACACCTTTTCTTAGCCCTGCTCCAACTCAGGCATTTTCCTACAGGAAGCCGCCTCAGGTTGCTGGCTCCAAGCCCGGCTGGGTTCTTCCGCTGTATCCTCTGCCCGTGACTCTGCAACACACATCACACTGAATGGTTCTTACTTGCTAACTTGTGGCCCCCTTTAGGCACGTGATGCAACGAGAAAGCGCTATGATTATTAAATGCCTAATATGTGCTAGATGGCAGGCTCAGGCTTTGCCCACGACGTTATGCTGAAGGGAATGGCAGAGGCATGGAGGTAGGCAAATTCAGACCGGGCTGCGGCAGAACACAAGGAACCCTGCTCTTTGGGAAGACCCGCCGGGCCTGAGGCAGCACATGGCTGGCTCTGTCTCCCCCCTGGCAAGTACTGGGCTGGGTCGTGTCCACCCCCGTGCCCTTGCAGGGTGGGAGGGTCAGAAGCCCTCCGTCCTGGAGGTGAGGAGGGCTGGAGGGCGTGGGGAGCTCGTCAGCAGCCGAGCCAGGAAGGCAGGCCTCTCCCGAGGATGATGGGAGCCCTGTGAAATCCCCTGGCAGGGCTGCGCCAAAGCTCGGTTTCCTATATGCTTTTGAGAACAGAGTAAACAGACTTCTCACCTCCACCTCCATAAAGGAAGCCAGGCAGGAGGCTTTGAGAGTGTTCTCCAAAAACGAAAGTTCAATTCCCTGGACAAGCGCGAGAACTCGAAAACCATCTACAGGCACTTAGGAACCTCACTATTTAACATCGGCCCTTAAAGACAGATTCTGGGTGCGTGGCAGACGCCAGTCTGTATCAAGATTTGATTGCTCAAGTACTCTGAGCCCCCAAACTAATATCGAATTTAATTTCCAAAAACAAGGCCCACCAAGATGCAATTCCACTAATTAACAAAAGCCTTCTTTTTCCAGATGCATTCCGATCTGTTACCCACCAAAGCAGACATCAAATGTTAAATGTGGGCAGAGGGGATTGCACATCAAGAGTTGGCTGAGAGAGGCCTTCACTCCAAGCTCCCCTTTGGAATTGAAACTCATCTCGATAAATCACCATGGCTCCTCGCCATCAGGAGTCTTCTCCCTTCAGATCTTATGGCCAAGAGAAGTACTGGCCATATGTTCACACCATTTGGTGAAAAATACACTGAACCAACAAAACAAGCATTGCACTTATGGGTAAATTTTTTATCATGCTAAAAGTGTATTCATCTTAAATGTGCAGAAGATGTCATGTCATTTTTCCTCCCCTTGGGAACAAATAACTGCTTGTATTAGACCAGCATTTTTAAAGCTATGATCCAAACATAAGCAACTGGTGTCCTCCCCATATGTCCCTTGTCACTTTTCATTCCTCAGGTGTCCTCTTTTGAGTCACAACAAGTGACTGAAAAGTCAGACAGGAAAGAAAAAAATATTATGAAATTAAAACCCTCAATGTTGTCTGGCAGGGGCACCAAAAAGGTCACTGATTGGTAGAAAACTCCAACAGACCCCAGCCAACCTAAGAAACCACAAAGCTGAATGTTGTGCCAGTTCCTACTGGACAGGCCCATTCCCTGGATGACTGTGGATTTCGATTTAAAGCCACCTGGGGTTTGGTTCATTCTAATTTCTCATAAAGTATCATCTATGAAAAGCCCATGGGCCCAGCAGTACTTTTGAGGAAATTTACATTCCAAGTGTTATGATGTATTTGAAAATCTGACATGTCTTGGGAATCTGTCCTTGGCAGAGTATCTTGTGTCCAGTAGGGACGTAATCCTGAGTTTCTAACAGGAGTTCACACAACCTTGGAGGTGAGAAGGGAGGCCCAAGGCAGGCTTGGAGGACTGAGACCTGTAACATGGGTAGCTTACACCAGGGAGTGGGTGATAATTATGTTTGTATCTCAACACAAAACATACAGATGAAGCTCTTGAGGACTATGAAGATGACAGCAGAGAGAGGCTGTTGAAAGGACCTGTCATACAAGGACAGAGCGTTGCCCAGAAGTTGCTGATCTGGGTTTGAATTTAGACTGTGTTCCCTTGAACAGAGGCACAGATGTAAAGTGAGCATATGACATTGTGTCTTGGTCATGAGACTTTACAAAAGACACCCCCATCGCCCTGCTTCAATCTGTGGCTAACATACTTCATGGCTTCTGTTTTAAAAGTCCGTGTCTCCTCTGGATGTGGCATAAAGCTGAAAACATTCTTGAGGCAAATATACATTCTTGGAACGGTTTTGTTCCAACTACTTTGTGTGTCAGCCTCTGATTCTGTTCTGCGAGAACGGATGTTATAATGTTCTATACTAAGGCTTCTATAAAGAACTAATAGCTGTGAAATTCTTTCAAGTGCAAAAAACATCCAAATGTGAAGTAATTACCACTTACCAGTAAGCAGTGTTATAAATGCTGCTGGTTCTTGCCTGAAGGAATCGCTTTTGTTTGGACAAGGATATCTTCAAGGAGCTGAATCCAAGTTTAGGTTCCATAAGTCTTTGGGAAAATCTAGTTTGTTGAACATACAGATCCAGGGCCAGCTAAATACCAAATTTATGCAGAAGATCAAAGCTCAGGCTTCATTTATTTACCTGACCTTAAGCTTACACGGAAATGAAGAACACCCTTAATTCTACTTCTATATCCCACAGATATATGGCCCATCTCCAGCTAAGTGTGAAGACTGCAGTCCTTTTTCTCTAGGGAAGCTCTCTGCTGTGCATATCAGACGAAAAGGAATAGCAAAGAAAACACTGTGATCGGCCACCTGTGGTATTTGACCCCTGAAATATGTTATGAGCCACTTTTCTTTTTTTTTTAGAAGGACAGGACAGGACAAGTTTACTGCATGACTGCACTGTATTCCAGAGATGTGCTTCTTCCCCAGGCCTGCAGAATGAAAGGTGAGGTCTCCTACCACCTCTGGATATCTGACAGCCAAAACTGACATTCAGTAGAGAAATTATGCAGAATCCCCCTTGGCACTAAACACAGCCAATCAATAGGCTAAGCTTTTACGGCTTTTACTAGAAAACCAAAACCAAACAAACAAGTCACACAAACTGTGCGACTATGAAAATGGAAAGATTCTTAGACCAGATTTTTAAATTATGTGAAATACGCTTTCGGGCACTCACCAAACGGAAAGTGTGTATGTATGTTTGGGATTCATATATGGTAATCGCTTAGGTTACAAGCCCTTTATACAATTATCTAATTTAATCCTCACCAATCTTGAGGTAGGTGTTACACCCACATTACAGGTGAGGAAGTGAGTTTCAAAGAATCTAAGTACCTTGCTGAAGGTCACGGAGAAGCAAGAGAAGATTCCGTGACGTCTCCTTCAGTGAGGACATCTCAGCTTCAGTTTAAGAAATAAGAATACCCTGAGGATAAGCAAGGAACATGGATGTTTAGAAGTCAAGCATGATCCTCGGCTGATGCAGTGATTTCCCAGAGCTCTGCAGCACGTGTATATGGATTAAAAAACAAAATGTCCAAGGTTGGTTAAGTCAGGAAATATTCAGTACTTGGGGTAAACAGATTTCTTTTTTGTAGGATTTCTCAGTCTTTAACGTGATACTATGGATTATAGATGGCCAAGAGGGGAACATGTGAGGAGTGTTTTTTTTTTTTTTTTTTAGATCTCCTCTGCTTCTTAGAATATACTTTAGAAAAAGCTGGGGTAAAACTTGAAAAAGTCCTTGAAATCAGATTCAGGAAGAAAAATGAGTCTCATACTTTGGGACACATTGGATGTTCTTCCCCCACCTTCCCCTCAGGGTTTCATATATTTAAATCCCAAGTGAATTAACTTGACTTTGGCATTTGAGGGGATCGCACGACTTGGATCATCATTAAAACAAACGTACGACTGGAAATCAGCCGATAGAAGCATGAAACACAGTGACTGGAGATGCGCATGGGCGCGTGTGGCGGTTTGTGGAACTTAAGAACAAAAAAGCCCTTAAATAAGGTCTTCTTGTATAGTTTTAGTCAATTCCTGAACTTCCAAGGGCTGATCACGTAAGCTGGGATCACTGGGTGCCAGGCTATTGACTCTGGCTTTTTCCCCTCCACTTGGGAACGTACAAGCACCCTCGTGTGCAGAGAATCAGGAAGGGAACCAGACACTTTAGAGTCACACTGTAGGGCTGGAAGGGGCCTCAGAGACCGGCTGTCCCACTGCGTTTTCTAGAGCTCACAAGCATGTGGGTCAGGCCCCAGCTGAGAGTTGACTGAGTTCTGATTTTAGTCCAGAACTCTTCTTATACCAGACCCCAATTCCCACAGCTAGATCCTCGCTTCACTTCTTAGTCAACAAAATGTACTCAGTGTTCTCAATGCATAAAAGCTGTATTTGGAAGATGAGTTTATTTCTGTAATTGTCTGACAAGAACGACCAGAACATAACTGAATCAGGGTCTTGGCTCATGAATGACCCTTCAGCACCTAGAACAACAGAGCTTGGCACGCAGCATGTGGTCAGTGCATTTCTGCTGAATTAATGAATAACGTGACATCTTAGCAGGTTATATACTATCACCATGTACTGGCATTTTTAAAAGCTCATTTGACTCTGAGGTTCTCCAAGAGAGCTGACGGGATGGCAGAGTGCGGGCATATCAGGCAGCTGCGCTCAGCTCCCCAGATAAAGAAGTGAAACAAAACTCAGCAAGAAAATGGGCTGTTTGAATTGTCACTTTGGCTCATTTATAATACTTTCTTTGCTTCCTTGCAGGTGAACAGATATGGGAATCTGTACATGGTGTTTGATAAAAAATGAAATATTTCCAGCAGGTTTTAAATGGATGATTTCAGGGCTAAAGCCATTTTCTTTTCGTAAAAGAGGTAGTTAATAGCTTACATTCTTTATCACCAAACTGCTCATACCCCCTTAAAAGAATCGTTCTCCATTATAACTTTACAAAAACTGCCTAACTAGTTTTTGAATAGGCCACATTCACCAATAAAAACTGATTCTATATCATTCCCAATCTCAAACAAAACATTTGAATAGTTATTTCTGCACACATGCCACCCAGTAATATCTTATGTGACATTAAAGAATTCACTCAAATACCAACAGATTCAACTTTATAGCACCATTCCAAAATACTAAACTTTCTTTGCACCTTTATTTTAATCTTTTTTTTTTTTTTTTTTTGTACACATTTAAAGTATGGGCATCCTGTAAATTTCTGAAAAGCCTCATAGGAAAAAAAAAACCAACTCATTTTTAGGACAAAGCAATAACTCAGTTTGTAGGCAAGATGATCTCAGGCAGGTTGTAAGTTCTTCATGGGCTTCTGTAGTCTTCATTCTGGGGTGAAAATGTAGAAAGGATGCTAAAATCTTCCTGGATTATTATAGAGATTATGCTGTGTATCGTATGTAAAATCTTTTTGCTCAGACTCTAGGTATCGATAACAACATGACAGCAACAGTCTTTTGTAATGATTTTACTCTTTTGACTGACAAACTTCCAAGTTTGTGTATACCTTTTATTCATACTCTGTAAGAGAGAAATTAGAATAATATTGAGTTCCCTCTTACAAGTCTCCATATTTGAAGGTTGGAGCACTAGAATCTGTTCTTAGCAAGCAGATGTATTTAAAGTAGAATTATAAATGGGTTTTAAATTCAACATATATTTGGCTGCCTTATTATATAAGAAGACTGAGTAATGTGGGAGTTGCCAGATGATGAGAACGCTTGCAGAAAAAATGTTGTCTTGTAACACTGGAGTCCTGTTTCACACTCTGATGATAACTGAGCGCTCTCGTCTAACTCTTCCATGTATTATCGTGAGTAATGTGCGCCCGGGTAACAGGTCTGGCGAATGGACTTGGAATTTCTGAGTCTGCTGAGATTGTAAGGTGGTGCGAAGAGGTAGAGTCAGAAGGGTGTCCACTAACAGCTGAACTCTGCAGCCGTTTCAAAGAAATTGATTGTTACATAATAGCAGTCAACGACCCAGGAAGAAAAAGTTTAAATTAGAAGTGACAAGTATTAAAAAGCTGCTGTGCACCGGGTAGGAAGGAATATGAGGATATTAATATGCCCTGAAATAGAAATAATCACTTTGCACTATGTACACCACATACAATATAACATATTCTTTTTAACATTGCACAATATAAATATTATACACGGTGGAGTAAACTAATGCAAAATAACTTTGAGGCACACAAGAGAAACATGGAATAGATTGAACTCTGATCGAAATTAAGATGGGGATAGAAAAAGGCAGGGTGTTAACCTGGCAGGCCAGTGAGCTCCTGGGATCTCACCTCAAGGGCCGGCAGCCACCTCCCATGCACACTGAAAATTCTCATACCTCAATGTTGTTAGAGTTGATCGCTTCAAACAAAGACTAATTAGCTAAATACTTTGAGAAAATCAAACTGTTGCTCCCCACTCTCAAGTAGGTAACCCTTAAAGGTCCCTCCCGACCTCAGGGTTTCTTAACGAGGGGCTATGTTAGTACACGGCTGTTTTCCCCCTATTTGTTACTTGGTTACTATGAAACCACTTTAAGGAAACTAGAACAGTATTCAAGAACACCCATCACAGTGCTTAACAAGATTTAATGTACATTTATTCTTAACATGTGGAACATATAAAGATTTTATACTGAATAAATGATATTCATTAAGCCAGAGGAAAAGGAGGAATTTACATCAAGTTTTTTTCTTTTTTTTTTAAACTACATTATCTTGAAATACAAATGTGGATTCTCTTCACTGAAAAATCTTTGAAGTTGTGTTTCTTCCTTTTAGTTGTATTTTTTTCTTTTTGTCTGTACTGGTAACCATTGTCTAAATCAATCCATATGCAACCATTTCCACACCTTGATTCATGAAGCAAATTGTGATCAGCTGCTCTCCCGAAATAGAGCATGACTTTATACATACAGAAACTTGTACATTACCCTCTTTTTTTTTGTTTTTTTTGTTTGTTTTTGTATTTTTTCTTTTTTTTTGGAGATATGGCCCTAATGAAAAAATATATAAAATAAAAATAAAAAATTATTTAAATCTACCATCACTTCGTAGTTACCACATCATGAAAAAGAAACTAAAAACTCTGTACTAAAAAAAAAAAAAAAAAGGAAAAGAAAAAGAAAAGAAAAAATGAGGGTATGTTTAATGTACAACTTCTATATACATCACAGCCCATAGGCAGTAAAAAAAATATTTAAAAAATGATTAAAGGAATTGTGAAGAACTGTCATGTGGAAGGTCAAACAACAGACAGCAGACATGACGGTAGTGGTGAGGAAGCAATTTCTGTTGATCGTTGTCAGGTATGTGTTTTCAATCTTAACTTAAAGAAACATTGTTTTTGCTCCTAGCCTAATGTAACCATTTTCCTGTGGAGAAACCAGTATCATTTCATACTTTGACTGCTGACTGACACACCTCCGTGAGCCCCTATACCTACATCTCTAGAAGTTTCTATTGCACAGAGCTTTGGGCGATGGGATGCAGTTTTAATTTTTTCATTATTTGAAGAATAACACAGCTAGGAAATTGATAATTTTTCACCTTTTTGCCTCAGTGTGGTGAAATTTTCCCATCTTAGCATCTTTTACCCTAACTTTTTAAAGTCAATTCGCTTCCCAAAAAATGCAGTAAGACATGGAAAAGCACATTAAAAAGAAAACCGGTGAAAAACAAAAAGTGACCTTTGAATGCACTAGACAGCAACTTTGGTTAAAAAAAAAAACCAACAAAATAAAAAAAAACCCAAAAGGATGTACTTATACACACAGATGGCAAATATTAATTTCATAACTGTTCGAATTAATTATCTCTTTAATTCCCAATTGGTAAATAGTGGATGGGGCAGAGGAGCAAAGATTTTCTTTCCATCTTCCTACACTGGAGAAACAAGAACAGAAAACAGCCAGTTATACGGGAGCCTCTAGTCTTCACTCACACATGCTGCCTTCTCACTGATGTCATAACTGCCCAATCTGAAACAGTACATCACAGATGACAGACGCAACCAGAGAGTTCAGGACGGCTGATATCGAGATATCCAGCAATCGACCCTCGTGCAGAAGGAACTCTGAGCGGTTCTCGTCCACTCTGGCCATGGCCAGCAGAGCCTTGGCCGCCCTGCACATCATGTCCACGCTAGGGGGCTCTAGAGGCGGGGGCTGCATGTGCATGAGGTTATGCTGGCTCTGCTGATACTGGGCCATCGTGACCCCATCCTCTAGGAAGCTTATCAAGTTCCCGATGCTTCCTTTCTGCACAGCTATGGCCCTTGCAGCCAGCGCGTCCCCTTGGGCAAGGTTCGATAAAAGCGCCATGGACATTTCTCGACAGACTGGGTTTTTGCGATCCCCAACGTACCTAACTAACGTGGCATAGAATTTCTCCTGACGACTAAATGGAGGCGTAGCCAAGATCAGGTCCACATTGTTGTCCTGGATGCTGAGTTTACAGAGCGTCTCCAGCACAAGTCTCTGAGGCGACAGGACAGAGTTGGGTCCCACAGTGGGAAAGGGGTCTTGTGCCTCTGCTGACGGGCACACCATCCAGTGCAGCAAGCCATCCAATATTGGCAAGCAGATGCTTTCCGTGTAAGCAGACAAGTCTAGCTGCCCAGAAATGTTGGCCAAGGTGACCAACGTGTTATCCCTTAAGACCTCGAGGCAGTCCCACCACCACTCATCTTTGCTGCAGGCCACCCCTTTGTCCTCGTCTTCCTCCTTCTCGTAGGTCTGCGGCGCTCGTTTTCTCTCGGGATGCTCGTGGTGAAGAAGAATCAGCTTCCCCAGGATCAGCACCAAGCCTGGATGTTTGGACATTTCAGCGTCATTCCCAGGCACAAAAGACAAGCTCCGGACAATATTCGACACGCAGATGCAGCGCTTAGCCAGCGAGTCCTGCCAGTGCGCGACGGTGCAGAGCGGAGCCTCGTCCCGGCTCCGCGGCTCGTCCTCCAGCAGCTTGATATTGCGGTGACTTTTGGCTTGATGGATTCCAAAGGGAAACTTACTGCTTTCGGTTTGGGTACCAGGGTTTGCGTCTTCAGGAAGAGCCCCTGGCCGAGCAGACAGGACGTCATCAATGGTTGCAATGATGCTCTTCTCTTGCTGCTCTTCAGGGTCCCCTTTGCCTTCTTGCTCTTTCTTTCTACCTGTGGCGCTTAAAGGGGGAGGTGGACGCCTGCGAGGAGGAATTTCCATCTTGCTCTCAAAGTGAGTCTGGATGTGCTCGGTGGTGTCCCCGCCACCGAGCTGCCAGTGCAGAAGTCCACTGCTGAACTCCTGAACACGGCCCAGCTTGTCAGACCGGTCGACGACAAACAGGTTGTTCTTTTTGACTATCTTTATTGGCAGCTTGTCGAACTTACTGGCTTGCCTGGGCTTCTCCTTTGGATCCGCGGTGGCATCGGGGGAGGCCAAGGCCATGCTGCTCCTGTCCTCAGTCTCCGCCTTCCCACCGTCCTCCTCCTCGTCTTCCTCCTCGTCTTCCTCCTCATCAATACATTCGGCATCTTCTTCCTCTTTCCCAGAATCGTCGGCCAAGGACTGGCTGTCATCTCTCTTTACCACATTGTGATCAAGTGCTTTTTGGCTGGGGTCTCCCACTTCATATTCCATAAGAATCCCAAAAATGTCAATCAGGCATTTCCTAAAGTACTCTACTAAAAGTTCGAGAAATCCGGACAACTAGAGAGACGAGAAAGAGAAGAGGTACCATGTCATAACCTCAGGTGCGACTGAGTGGGTGAAAATCCTGAGAGCTAGCAATGCATTTGCTATGATTATTTTCATGTTTTGATTCCTTTTTGGCCAGGCCAGGAAAGAGAAACCATATGTCAGCTAGAACTATCTTCCTGAATTTTTCATTATTGATCAAACCAACATGTACCATCTTTCTTATTTGCTGTTTACCTTCCTACAGTATCAACATGAAAACTTACTTGTTATTTTCACATTTCTGATATTGTCAGTGAGGGAGTGCTCTGCTGTTCTGTACCTTTGTTTCTGATTTAGACACAATGCAATCATGACTAGAAGAGTGGGAACGTGGATTTTCTAGACTCATTTACCCAAACTGAGTCTGTCCTCTTATTTATCTAAAACTTTGCTTGCCTGGATTTTTATGGTTATTATTCTAGGATTTTATGGTTATTTTTGTCTTAGGTGCCATAGGTTATTCTAATTTACATTCTCCATATATTTGGGGGAGAAGATAATTTCAGCAATGTAGTAGCTCATAAACACAAATCAATTCAGTCCCTGATAAATGAATGAGAATGTTTCACAGAATGCACTTTTGTATTTTAGCTATTCATGACTCCAGCTGAAAGACAAAAGCCACTATGAGAACCATCTTTGTTTCCTTTAAGCAAATGTTTATGTCAAGAAAACCAACATACTCCATGGTTAGCAACTGGCCTGATCCCCTCCCTCAATCCCATGCTGCTACATTTAGGGATGATAAAGGGTAAGTAAGTGAACAAGGATTTCTTAATGACAGATGTTATGGAAATCAACCATAATTTCATATCCTGCTGTAAGTTTCCTGAAAGTGGGTTTGAAACAATTATTAAGAAGTAAGAGGGCTTCCCTGGTGGCGCAGTGGTTGAGAGTCCGCCTGCTGATGCAGGGGACGTGGGTTCGTGCCCCGGTCCGGGAAGATCCCACATGCCGCGGAGTGGCTGGGCCCGTGAGCCATGGCCAGTGAGCCTGCGTGTCCGGAGCCTGTGCTCCGCAACGGGGAGGCCACAACAGTGAGAGGCCCGCGTACCGCAAAAAAAAAAAAAAAAAAAAAGTAAGAGGAAACCCAAGGACCAACCAGACAGTACTTGCCTTTAGGGGATGAAGGCACAATTTTTCAGGTGGAGGTTTGGATGTCGCCCCCTTCCCACCCCGCCCCCAACTTAAAGCTTAGTTTCTTCCCAGGGCAAGGGAAGAGGGAAAATTGCTGATGCAATTCTGGTTATGAAAAAGTGTGCTCAACAGCAGTTAGTTCACCTAGCGTAAGGATGAAAAATTATTCCTCTAGCAAAGGTAGTATATATTCCTTTAATACTTATTTTCTGTTAAAATGGATTTCATGCAATGTTTATAACCTTATTAATATACTTGCTATCAACTGAAGAATTGCCTTTCAGGGCTCTAATGAGGACTTAAATGAGAGAAGAAAGAGGAAGTGGAAGATTCTGGTCCTAGTTCAGGAGAAGCAATGCAATTAGATGTTTTGGCTTTTTTCGGCAAAAGCAGAGGTGTTCATACACAGAAGGGAAAATAACCTTTTCTGATTTTTGTTTCTAAATATTTCTTAAAAAGTCTGTAGTCCAGCTGACTCTTGGGCCTTTTTCCTAATCCTCTGCTCCCTTGCTCTCTTCTAGCTATTGTGCTGGAAGCTACTTGAAGACTAGAACAGAACAAAGGAGGGGTTTTTTTTGTTTTTTTTTTAAAGTAGTAGGCTTGTAAATGACTGCTTCAAAATAGCCTTGAGGGAGGCAGAGAAGGGAGGGAATGGACCAAGAAACAAGTTTGGCCATGACCTCACTACTACTGCAGCAGAATGATGGGTACAAGGGGGTTTCTTAAACTGTTTTCTCGACTTCTCTGTAATATTGGTTTGGCCAAAAAGTTCGTTCGGGTTTCCATACCAGACAAAACCCAAACGAACTTTCTGGCCAACCCAATACTATACATTTTCTGTAATATAAAAATTCTTTTTAAATTTTACATTTCTTTTTAATAAAAGAAAGATGTTAGGTCCCCCTGGAAAATAGGGTAATGCCTCACTGCTATCTACTGTATGGTAATGTCTCATCCAACACTGACTACAGCCATAACTTTGTGTTACATTTGGATTAATTCCCATTGGCTAATATTCATTCTAAACAACAATTTAATTTTACCACTATTGTCTATTCCATATACGTGCACACATGTGCACACAAGGTCACTATTTTCTTATGAGAAATATAGGTATGTGTGTATTTATACTAAAGACTGAAATAAATTATTATTCCAGACAAAATTCTCAGACAACTACACATTGATTGATGTTGGTTTATAACAGCTGCAATGATAAAAAAGTGTTAGCTGGTGAGTGCTAATTACCTGAGGCATTAGCTTAAGAATTAGGCAGTACTTCACTTTCTTATTCTAATTTGGTCCTCTGCTGGATTGCTGCTGGCTTACCTGGGAGAGATTGAAAGTAGCGACAGTGCTGTCATCATACAGAAGAATGTTAATAGTGTCCAAAGCCCAAGTACTTTCAGCCAGAAGACCTGACTTAAGGGACATCATCACACGCCAGGCCTCAGGAGTAACTAAAAACGGGGGAAAAAACAAGGATGTGATTAATACTAACTCTACGCATGAAAGAATAGAAAATAACAAAAGAAAAAGAAGCAGAGTGTTAAGTTAAATACTGATTTTAAACAAATGTTCTGAGGGACAGTTAAACGTGGTCATTTCAGATTCTTAGGTGGAGGTGACAGCTGCACTAAGAAACTTCTGTGGTTGAAGAGCTTTTCGCTTCGCAGGTTAAACAGAGGTGGGAGTGAGTAAGCATGAATGAGCCTTTCCGTATGTCTTCTTTTGCTCCGTTCACAAATGTCTCAAGGTGGCGTCTTCCGAAGGCTGGTGAATACGCAGAATATAAGCAGAATTTAATTCCAAGCAGCACCTTCTCAGATACAAAGCCTTCATTCTCCCGTGCTGTCTTCTGTCTGAGCTCCTGCCCACACAACGTGCTGCTAAGTATTAGCACTTTGACGGTTCAGGTTTTTCAGGAGGTTGGCTTGAGCCAGAGCGATAAGAGGAAAAGATCTGTAAGATCTGTCAAAATATGGGGCTGGGAGGAGAGGCCCATCATGTGCCTGAAATTTCAAGGGAAGCCATCTCAGGAAACCGGTGGCAGCACGTGGTTCCGGCAGTCGGAACTCCCCACAGCAGCAGGCAGCCCAGACGCCAACAGCAAGCTTCCGTGTGGGGGTCGTGGGTTTCCACCTTTATTTTAATTCCATCTAGCTCTCAAATTTTCTAAGATAGGCACATAATACTTTTGCAGTAGAAAAGGCAAGCTTTCATTTTAAAATAAGGAACATAAGTTTCCCTAGGTTGGTATAACATGGACTAAGAAATTTTTTTAAAATTTAAATATATATATATTTATTTAAACATCTATACACACACACATAAACACACAAATACATGCGTGTATTTTTACATATATATTTCCATACGTAACACGGTGCTCAGGGTCTATCTCTCTCTCGCCTCCAGTACCCTTTCTATGTAGAACTCCTTACTCCCCACCCCCCATATACATCCTTAGTGTCCAGTGATTGAAAACATCCTTAATAGCTTTAATTTTCTAATCACTGCAACTGATTTCAAGCCAAGTGATTCTGAGATTTTTGGAAAAAAATTTTTATACAACTGAACCCTATTATTTCCTCTGCTGTGTTAAAAAGTACTTCAAAAATAATGCAGAAAAACTCTGGGTACTCCCAGATACTCCGAATCTCTATTTAGTATTCAGAACGCTCCGAATAGGATGAATAAGTGACATCAGCGTTCAACGGAAAGAGTTCCTCGGCCGCTATCAGCAGTGCTGCCCGGATTACAACAATTCTATGTATCGTGTCATATGAAGTTCCATACTGCACATCACGCATCTATCTACATAGCACAGTCAGTTTTCTGTTTAGCTCCTGGGGAAACTCACTGTATGTTGTTGCTAAAATTACAGAGTGACCTGCCGTCAAATCTTCTCAGGCCGCCCTAGTGTTTCATCAGCCTGGCAGCTGTTCTATTAGGCACACATGGCAGAGATTGAGTGTTTGGTTAAGATCAAATCTTTAAGCCCAAAACACAGTCCACAGTCACTGAGGAATCCCTGGTCTCTCACATGGAGCTCTACCCTCTCACACAAATAACACTCACACGTAAAAATGCCATTTTAACTCTCGCTCTTCTCTGGCACTACTGCTTAACTCATAGGAGAGGCTTCCAACTGTAGCTCCTGCACAAAAACACGTCCTGATGGTCTGTAGTCACAGAATGGCATCCCTTTGAGATTAAGCAACTACATCCAACCTAAAGTTAAAGTTCTAGATCACAACAGGAATTCATTTCAGGAGCAGAGCCCTGGGAGTACTTACCAATATCTTTTGAGGTAATCTTCCGCCTTTGTTTCAAGACGGGCTGTGACGCTTCCACAGAGCCAGGAGGAAAGGTGATCTCCCTTCTGACTGGGGGCGGCTGGGGGGCCGGCCCCGTGACCTGGGCCGTGGGGACGGTGGGCATGACCTTCTGCATCTTCATGGAGGGGAGGAAGGGGGACTTGCTGGGAGACATGCGGCTCTCCAGGGAGCGCTGGAAGGAGGCGGGGCTGGGCGCCCTGGAGATATGATTTGGCAGCGACGGTGGCGTCTGGTAGGATGACTGAGGCGGGCGCGTGATGGGCTGCATGGAGGCTGAAGAGGACATGTAAGGCTGACGCTGGCTGACGTGAGAAGGCCACTGGCTCTCGTGGTTTATCCTTTGATCAGGTACCATCATGTCGTCCGTGCGGTTCATGCCTGGGTAAGGAGGTGTCTGTGCAGGGCCGCCGGGGCCTTGCCTGCTCTGGTAGGGATAAGGCATATCGTTGCGTGTCGCCCACATACTCTGCTGAGGCCCTTCGCTGGAAGACGACTGCATTGGGCCGCCCATCATCTGGGGTGGGATCCCGTGCGCCTGTATCTGCCCCGGGCCTTGCATCCTCTCCCTGGTGTAGGGGTACGGGTACTGTCCCTGGATGGGCCTCCTGTCGGGTCCGGAGTAGGAACTTCCGTACTGGTTATACATCTCTTGCTGCTGGTTGCCGTACTGCATGTTGTACATGTCTCCCTCGTGGCGTTTGGCTGGAGGCCCATACACGCCATCCATATGGCGCTTGTAATTCTGAAAATTCACACAAAGACAGATCATACTGATGTGCTTTTCCAGGTATAATCACACACTTGAATTATGCAGAACAGTTATTACCTGGTGGAATGTGCATTTCCAAATGAATATGGGAAGCTCCCACAACATCTACGGACTAACAATTTACGCACTATATTCAGTATTGCATAAACCAGGTCACGTACTCTGAAGGAGCTTCTGCGGTTCGTTTTCATGTGCTTCAAATTTTCTGCGGGGGGGCGGGGGGGGAAGCCTTCTCGCCTGGTTATTTTCCAGGACTGCAATTTGGGGAGTGTATGGTTTTGGTGACCACCACAGAGGCAGTGCTGAACAAGGGCTTGGGGATGCACTAGGGTGACTTCCGTAAGTAGAGAGAGACCTCATCGGAAGGGACTGAGCCCTTTGAGGGCCAGCCCGAAGGGGTCCTGGGTTAAACAGATTCCTTGGGCCTAACTTTACAGAAAAACTTCCACACAGAACCTGGCTCTTCAGACTGGACCTGTGCCCCCTGACACCTGACATTCCATGGCCCCGTCCCGACTTCCAGCTTGTGTGGGTCACATTCTCCATGAAAGCCTCTGAGGACAGGGCTGGTGCAGCCCTGCTCCTAACTCTCCTCCCCAGGGACACCGGGGGTTCCAGCACTTGATCAGGGTGGGAAGCTCCTGATGAGAGGGAGGGAGGGAGATGCTCATATGTTAATTAGCGTTCTTTCACTTTACTTGAAAACTGTTTAAGATCAGTTGGTTTGATAATACAATTCACTGTAGAAACATGCTCCAATAAAATTAATGTTTAAAATCCCTTCTATTTTACAAGAGGTCTTAGACCTGAAAAGTTGTTTAGAAACAGTAAATTCCTGTGTCTGAAAAGCCATAGCATATTGTGCAATCCTCTGCATTGGTCGCGATAACTGCAAGGTTACCTCACATACTTCACCACCATCTCTGAGCTGCAGCGCTGTGTAAACAGCATGAACCTAACACCTATCCTATAAAGTGAAAATAGGCGGTCATTAATATCTTACTCTTAAAAACAAATCAACTTTCACTATTAGTAAGTAATATTTTAAGTTGTTTTCCCTACATATCCTCTTTAAAACATATCGACAAACTTCTGTGCTAAAATGAACACACATATGTCTAAACCATACTTGAACTTGGGCTTATTATTTACAAGGATGAAATGTCCTTAACTTCCTACGACATGTTATATTTTCAAGAGCTATTTCTAATTTTCTGATTTCAAAATCCTAGGAATATTTTTTAGCAAAAACAAACATAACCTGATTGTTATATGTCATTTTTGTTATACTTCCTAAAACTGTCCAGAAGTAGTACGAGTTTGAATTTTAAACAGAAAGCACAGAGGTGCATGCCGCTCGCCAACTCACCGTCTGCTGTGGATACAGGCCCGGCTGGTGTCCTCCATATGCTGGCTGTCCTGAGGGAGGGCCTTGGCCTGGGTACTGTTGCCCGTAAGGTTCATGCCTAGAATGAGGCATTCAAAGAGAACTTCACTTACCATGGACCTCAGGCCAAGGGAGGAAGGAAGAGTCCATTTCTGGAAACCCCACTGCACCCTCCAGACAGGCGCTGGGAGCTGCAGCAGCAGTTCAGCTCCCAGCAGAAGGGGTGGCAGCACCCACTCTGGGGACGCTGCCGATCCCTGGCCGGTGGGTGGGAGGAGCCCCGCTGGACGGAGCCACCCTCCGCCTCTGAAGAGAGGCCCCGCCCATCCACTGAGGGACGGGGAGGGCACGGCACAGGCTGATGTGAGGTATTAACGAGGGCAAGAAATAACAGGAGGGGCTTGCCTGGTGGTGCAGTGGTTGAGAGTCCGCCTGCCAATGCAGGGGACACGGGTTCGAGCCCTCCACATGCCGCGGAGCAACTAGGCCTGTGAGCCACAGCTGCTGAGCCTGCGCGTCTGGAGCCTGTGCTCCGCAACAATAGAGGCCGTGACAGTGAGAGGCCCGCGCACCGCGATGAAGAGTGGCCCCCGCTCGCCGCAACTAGAGAAAGCCCTCGCACAGAAACGAAGACCCAACACAGCCATAAATAAATAAATAAATAAATCTAAAAAAAAAAAAAAAAGAAATAACAGGAGAACCAAAGAATCAAAGCAGTATTTCTAGGAGTACCAGAACATTGGCATATAATGGTGGAAAATGTTTATATGTCTTACTTTCTCATCGTGAATATAAAATGTGCAAGTTTTTAAAGGGATACTTCAAAATCAATCCAAATGATACTAAGTATAGACAAAACTACTCAAAATTTCAAAGTCCTATGACCTTATAAGGCTACAAAAAAGAATAACAGGGATGATTTAAGTACGTCTATTAAATCTTAAAATGGGAATGAGCAATACATTTATTTCATATTGAGAAATTATAAATACCATAAAAATAGCATGTTTAAAAGAGCAATGAATCGAAAACTTAAAAACTAAGCTGGTGTAGTTAGTATATTGAATCTTGTAAGAAAGAGAATACTTGGACTGAATATACTCCTAAACTGGTCAAGGAGTGAGAAGAAGAAGGAAAATAAATGAATTTTTAGAATATCACATGTAAAACAGATACATGGGAAGTTTTTGCTAATGACATGGATATCTAGAAGGTAGCTTACAGTTAGGAGGAAAAAAATATAATTGACATGGATAAAATTTCAGCTGAACAAGTAACACTTTTCAGAAGAGAAAACTTAATGAGGTAAATCCTTATGTGGTAGAGCCCAAATGACTATTAAACCCAGGCCACGCACTATTCCAGAAAGCGTTCCAGAAGAAACAGAAAAGCATCTTTGCTTGGGTTCCTTTAAGAATATATGTCCCAGGATGACTGTTCTCCGCTTAATCCCATCAGCCTACCCCTCACCCCCTACCCTCACCAAAAGCTTTTCCTGGACCCTCAAAAACAAACCAAACCTTAGTAAAACCCTGATCCAGTACACTAGACATCACACAATGGTAACTGACTAAGGCAGATTTCACAAATAAACCTTCACTAGGAGGTCAGAATAAGAAGTCGAGATTCCTGAGTCACTATTAGAAAGTACCACATGGCTTTGAGCCTGTGAGGCTGTGTAACTCAAGAACCAGGCTCACAGAGAATGCAAGAAAGAAACCTTATTCGGTAAAACAGTGATTTTTCAAACCTTTTTTCCTTTGTGTTAAACCAGGGACACCTCACTACCTAACCTACAGCATGTGTACTGAGGAAAGGGGAGCAGTGTGGATGGAGGCCTCGCCACATGGGATTACAAGGAAACGATGGAAACCATTGCCTGTCCTGAGAACTGCCCGCGCAGCGACAGTTAGAAAAGGAGCCTTCTACTGCACCTCCACTGGTTTTCTTTAAAAATGTTAAATCGAAGCCTTTGTTTCTGAGCACTTCTCCGTTAGGGAGGTAATGAACATGCCAACCAAGGGAAGGGGCTTCCGTGGTTAAGGACCAAGGTCAGGAGCCTTCTTCACACAAAGAAGTCCACCCTAAGCCACTATTTTAGGAGGGAGCTTCCTCTCAGAGACGTTTCAATGACTTTCCTTCTATCTTATTAAAATAATCTGGGCCAGTAGTGCAACCTTACTTGCCATTTTAATATCAAGATGCTGTCCTGAAAAAAAAAAAAAAAAAAAAAAAGCTGCCCTGGCTTTTCTCAGAGATGTTTATTAAGGAACAAAGTATTCCCTCCCTGTTTAAAATGTTCACAGTGGAAACAACTGAAAAAACAACATCTGGAAGACCTTACCAAGAACCACTACCACTGAGCCTGCTGGCAGCCCAGTGTGGTACCACTGCCCAGACCTCGGCCTCTGGGAGACAGGCTGGCGCTGAGGTCACAGGAGGAGCCAGGTGTGGAGGCTCGAGGCGGCAGTCTCGGTGTGGTGACAGCCCTGGCTCTTGCATCCTGAGAGAGAAGACTCTTGCCCTGGCCAGCCCAGCCCCAGCATATTTCTCATTTGTGCTTTTGGGCACTCGCTAATAAAAATACAGCTGTACTTGGTGGCCTGGGGACAAGGTCCTTCTCCCCAGTCCTGTGACAGTCGTCGACTGAAGGCAGCCACCTGACGCGCACAATCCTTTGAAACTCCATCGGCTCCCAGGGCTCAGAAGTGTGTGTGTGAGGAGGGCAGTTTCTAGTGAGTCACCTCATCTTCCTCTTAGGAAACACTCACCTTCGATCGTAACTGGCTCCATAGGGAAACGGCTGCCGCTGCCCCATGCCTAGACTGGACATCGCTCCAGACGGACTCTGGTTGTACATGTCCTGCATGCTGCTGGCGGCCATCTGTCCTTGCGTCATAAACGGCTCGCTACTTCCAGGCACTGCAATATTTTCAGGAACAGACGAAAAATTAAGCACTTTCAAAAGCCAAAGGGCCCAAACATCCCTTTCTAGTCATTGCTGTTATCCTTAATACGACAGACAACAATACCGACGAAAGAGCATAAGGTCTGGAGTCAAGATGGGCCCTGTTGGGGCAGGATTCTAAGATGGACCCTGAGGTCCCCCTTCCCCACCCCCGTACACACCTTGTATGAGTCTCTCCCTCTGAGTGTGGGTAGAACCTACGAATGGGATAGGATGTCACTCCCAGGATTATGCTACATCACAGGGCAAAAGGGATTTCACAGATGTAATTAAAGTCACTCATCAGTTGGCTGAACTAACCAAAAGGGAGAGCACCTACATGGGCCCTTTAAATCAGCATCTAGAGGTGAGAGACGAGCAAGTCGGAGACACTCTCCCCCGCTGGCCTGAGAGGCCCATGTGTTAGGAACGACGGAAGCCTCCAGGAGCAGAGAAGGCCCCAGATGACGGTCAATAAGAAAACGGGACCTCAGTCCGACAACTGCGAGGAAACAAATTCCACCAGCAACCTGAACAAGCTCAGAAGAAATGGAGTCCCGGCTGACAGCTTGATTTCTGCTGTGAGCTGAGAACCCACAGAAACTGCGAGGGCATACGTGTATGTTGTTTTAAGCCACAAGTTTGTGTTATGCAGTAATACAGGAAGCGAACACAGGCCCAGATCCATACTTATTTGGGTAAGCTGCTGAACTTCTAAGTTTAATTCCTTGTCTATAAAATGTGGTTGGGAATATCATCTCATGGAATGGTTGTAAGGAAGAGATGAAATATAGAGAGAGAGTTACTTCCCTTCCCTTTTAGGAAAATTAAAAAAAAAAAGTGAAAACCTTAACATAACCACCCATGCGCTGACTCACTCTAAAATCAGGATGAAGAAAATCACTAGGGAGCTAAGAACAGCTCAAGAAGGGATGAGATACAACTATTTCTAACAAGGGGTAGAGTGTCAATTAGGTCAAATATGCAAATTAGCATTAGCTCAGAGCCTGAAGGAAATTGAATTGGGTCAGGCCCAGAAACTAGCCTGTAGGCAAATTAAACATTTTAATGCAAATCTTAATTGATATACAGTACTACCACCACCTGAAGGTTACTTTTATGTTCCATGGGATAAAAGCCGATTAAAATTTTGTGGGCTGATAAAATATGTTTGGCTGGTAGAGAGGTGCAAATAGTGAAGCCTGACACTGGTAGAATGTGTTTTGCTTTGTAAGGTGCTTTCACGTACTTTATATCTTACAAGATCTTAAATCAACCTGCAGTAGAACCAGTTTTGAGGTTACTTTCCATTTTACAGATGTAAAAACAGACAGACAGAAATAAGGAAGATAACTAAAGCTAAATAACTTAATTCCCTAACATAAAGAGTTCTTAAAAATTAATAAGGGAAAAGACAATCAAATTAAAAAATGGGTGAACACGTCGATGGACATTCACAGGAAAAGACAAATAAATGGCCGCTCAATATATGGAAAGATGTATGATCTCATTTACAATTAAGGAAATCCAAGTTAAAACAACTGTGAGGCTTTCCCCCTCTCCCAATCTGATTGGCAAATATTAAAACCACTGATAATAATCATTCTTGATATGGGAGGACCCACATGCTCATGTTAAGAGTATTAAATTGGTATAACTTGCCAATACCTGCTATGATAGGCTATATTTTGGTGACCCCCCCAAAGAAGCACACCTCTGGGTGTTCCGTTCATAGCTTGTGACGTCCCACCCACTAGGAGGCTGGGCACCAGCAAATGTGATGCAGCAGAGAGTTGTGAGCGGCTGCAAGTGAGGCTGCACTCTTGGAGTGCTCCTTCTGGAACCCGTCTACCATGTCACGAGGCGCCCAAGGAGCTCCACGGAGAGGCCCTGTGGAAAGGTCCCACGGAGCAGGCCCCCACCAACAGCTCCAGGAGCTCCCAGCAGAGCCTCCAGGTGACACAGCCATTCAAATGACACCCCAGCTCAGCAGAGCTCTCCGTCAGGCTTCAGTGGACGGCGGCCCCTCAGAGCCCCAGCTGAGCACGTGTGGAGCCCAGGGCCACCCCGCCCATCACAGGCTGTGAGACAGAATCAAGTGTTGTTGCTAAAGCTACTAAGTTTGGGGATAGTTTGTTACAATAGTAGAAGATACTCAGTAAATGAAAAAAGAATTCTTATCCTTTGATGCGGTTATTCTCCTTCTAGGAATCTATTTCACAGAAACACTCTTACAAGTGTGAAAAAACAGCCATACTTCAATAATCACTGCATCATTATTTATAATAGCAAAATATTATGAAATAAACCATCCATTGCTAGAGCATTAAAAAGAATAAGTAGGACTGTATGTGTAGATGCTAATAAATATTCAACATACGCTGTTTGGGCTTCCCTGGTGGCGCAGTGGTTAAGAATCTGCCTGTCAAGGCAGGGGATACGGGTTCGAGCCCTGGTTGGGGAAGATCCCACATGCCGCGGAGCGACTAAGCCCGTGCGCCACAACTACTGAGCCTGTGCTCCAGAGCCCACGAGCCACAACTACTGAGCCTGTGCTCTAGAGCCCACGAGCCACAACTACTGAGCCCACGAGCCACAACTACTGAGCCCGCGAGCCACAACTACTGAAGCCCACGCACCTATAGCCCATGCTCTGCAACAAAAGAAGCCACCGCAGTGAGAAGCCCGCGCACCACAACGAACAGCAGCCCCCGCTGGCCTCTCTCCGCAACTACAGAAAGCCCGCGTGCAGCAACGAAGACCCAACGCAGCCAAATAAAAATAAAAATAAAAACACGGTTAAGTTAAACAATATATAAATATTCACTTATTGTTCACTTACAAGCAGTTAATCAATCAATCCCTCAATCAGTGATGAATTAAGTGAGTAGGTGGGGAAGGCAGGCAGGTGGACAGGCGGGGCCAAGGCTACTCAGGGCTGCTGAGTCTTAGACTGGGCTCTTTCATCTACTCCACCACCACACTACAGGTCGGCAGCAGGAGCGACAATACCGACACCAACAACAGGAAGTGTGATGGCCACTGATGTTGGTCGTTCAACAAAAAATCAGAGTGCCACCAAGCTCGCCGCCACAGTATGGCAAACCGAGGAATGGAAAACTTCATTATACAGGGGGTAGGGCTGTAAGAAAATATGTTTCCTGTGGGTTTTCTGCTTATCCGCTTTAATTTGATACTAAATATACCAGTACCGTAAGGTAGCAGGTGAGCTGAAATAGACTGGGGATATGCGAGGCAGAGCTGCCCGCTGAACCACTGTACCATTCACACGGTTGATGAAAACACATTGTAGAGCTACCTAGTATCTAGCCAGGTGATCCAGTCACCCCCCACTCCCATGTTTATTTTCATTATAAAACAATTAGCGGCGTACGGAAACAAAAGAAATAGAACTCTTGCTGTCTAACATAGCATATGGGTAGGATGTTGGAATACTTCACAATAACTTTTGAAACCAGATTCCAAAACTTCATTATTTTTTCCATGTTATTGTCATATTTTCAGAGTCTAAAAATGTTATACATCCACCAACAGCACTAACAACGTGTTCCTTCTAGCGTCTCACACCACTAAGGAAGACAGCTAACGCCACACTCACAGAGCTTTCGAATCTCTGAGCTTATGGATTTACTGCATGTTCTGCAAAATCTTTACTTGGAATAAGCAGCTCGTAAACCTTTTGAAAGGAAAAATTATAGATTATCTTGCTTTGTATAACAGATATCTGAAATACATATGAAATACAATCTCATTTGTTAATTAAATGGTAATATGCCCAACATCTAAAAATTTGAGATTATTCATTTTTATTTTGCATTGCTCTGTAATACCTGTGAAAGCCAAGGCTTCGGGCTTTATGGTTCTCTCTACTCAAGACAGTATCAAGAAATTCATGTACCCCAAACATCTAAATACAGCAAAAGTACTATTATTTAAGGGATCCCAGAATAAGTACTTCCATAAAAATATTATTCACCATTTTTCTGTAGGCTTTTCAAAAAATACTCATATCATGCCTCAATGTCACAGGACTCAACTGCATCTGGAAGTGTGCCAACAACATTTGGCACGTGGATGCCACTGGAGGAGCTAAAACGGGCTTAGATGGCTACAGTCTCAGGGCTACGGGAGTGCTGGGGGCTGATACCCACGAAGGAGAAACCCACCCTGGGTGTTCGCTAATGTTAGTGAGAACTCTCGGTGACCTCGTCCATCCTACAGCTGTCAATACCACTTCTCTGCTTCGTTCTCCAAGATTATACCTAATTCCAACGCTCTGCCCAGCTCCAGACATACACTCCACAACTTACCGCCCTGACTTATCCACACGTCAACTCGGGATTTCCTTCTCTAGCTTGTTCATTTTCCAGATGTCCACACCACAGGTAGTAACAGCCAACCTTATTTCCCTCTCTTTCCCAACTGCCCACACTCAGGTGGTAACATCTTCACCCTCTCAGTCACCATCACTTGGTTCTTCTCCCCACGTTCAGTCCATCAGCACATCCTGTTGTTTCTACCCCCCAACGTATATACCGGGTGGGTCCACTTCTCAAGCTCCCTGCTGGGGTCTGACTCCAACCCATCACCTCTCCCTGGATTACGACAGTGGTCTCCCCATCTCCACCCTCACCTCTCTCCACTACGTTCTCCATAAATATCCAGTTATTAACTTACTTATTTTTAACAAAAAACCCAGTCACCTCACTTCCTGCATAAAACCCCAAACTCATCAACATGCCCAGGAAGGCACAAAGGCTCTGCCCCGTCGGCCTCGACGTGCTCAGCTTGCCCCCTGCTCTCTGTGCCCAGGAGCCTTGCACCTCCTCAAACACACCAGCCCCGCTCCTGCCTCGGCCTCCCCAACTCCTGGCTCCTCCCCAACTTACTCCCACTCCCCACGTCTCAGCAGATAACTGACAGCTCCTCTGAGCCCTCTCCTCCCCGCCATCCTCCTTAGGAGATGCCCCTCCTTCCATGACCTCCACCCAACGTCATTGCTCTTTGTGTCCTTTCTTGCCTGTTTGTTTCCTTCCTTCCATCAACCACCATCCTTAATCATATATATGTAGTTTAACTTACTTTTTGTTTCTTGTTTGTAGACCGTCTGGTTTACCAGCATTCTACCTGGCACTCAGCCCCATGCCCAGGTCATGCCATGACGACCATGACACCAACTCCAGGCTGCACTGGGAGCACGTTTGCTTACAATACATACCAGTCACTCTTCTAAGGGCTGTGTTTACGTGCATTAACTCAATTAATCCTTGTGGCCCATTATTATCCCCATTTCTAGATGAGGAAACAGATGTACAGAGATGCTAAGTACTGTGCCCAAGGCCAGAAATTTAGTAGGCTGGGGAGCTGGGACTCAAATATGTCTCGAATGGATCAGTGAATCAGTCATGGGATGGCAGACAGAAGAACACCCTCTGGACCAACTCTGCACAGAGGCCCCTCGGCATTTACCTTTTCTCATTCCTCCAAAGGGGTCCTTGTTGGGCTCGTAGGGCATCCTGCCCATCACTTCTGGCATGCTCATGCCCTGCTGGTATGGGGCGCTCGGAGTCATGGAGTTGCGTTTTGGGAATGATGAATCACTTGCGTCTGAGAATGGGTCGTGCACACTGACTGTACTGCTTCTGATAAGATGAGAGACATGAAAGCTTAACGACAGAGCATTAGTCACCTCCAAACACCTACTGAGAAAATAAGCCAACCTTGAAATCTGTACCTGCAAAAACCATCCAAAGTAAAGCATATGAATAAAACTAGTGGTAGTTAATATTTACAAAACTCACTAGAGAACACCATTGCTTGTCTCTATAAAAACTTTGCTCCAGAAAAATGAAAATAGACAAATCTGATTTTGTATGGCTCACCGAGATGTTTCAACATACCTTCCACCTTGCATTGGGGTAATCTGTCCGTGAGGGGTGGAGGCCGGAGTAGGCGGCTTCAGGTCACCTGGAACCTCTGCCATGGAATTACTGCCAGTTGACTGGGGAGTCTGTGGACCTTGCAAGGATCCTGAGTTAGCTGATAGTAGTAGTACCAAGAGAAAATGGGGGAAAATCTAGAGGTTATCAAGTAAGCTCATCCTTGATAGTTATTGAAAAAAAAAAAAAGGAAAGAAAATAAGACATCATCTTATGTAGAAGTAGTAACAATATCCATTGCTGGTAACAATGTAGTAAAATTAATTGCTCTTACATTGTTTACAGTGAAAATTAGTAAAAGCTTTTTTTTTGTAAACTATTTGGCAACACACTTCAGATGTGAGCCATAAAATATATTTATACCTTTTGACTGGGTAATTGCTTTATCCCAAGAAAATAATCTAATATAAAGAAGGCTTTCGGCAGAAAAATGTTTATTTCAGTGTTGTTTATAATGGAGATAATCTGAATATCTGAGAATAAGGAAAAATGGGATGAAAAGTTTGGTATATCAATTTGATGGACTATTAGAAAAATTATCTGGGTCTTAGGCAATGAGAAGTGTTTACGTTGTAAAGCAATGATACAAAGTAATACAGAGCTTTATATCATTTCAATGCCTTCTCAATGTCTGGATATGTCTATGCTGTCATTAACAGTCATCTTTAGAGCTATGAAATCTTATTTGTTATTTACAAAACACAAGTCATATTGGTTTGGAGTTCTTTAATGTCAGTATCAGAGTTACAAGACTTGGCTTTAACTATAATTACATTATAATAACAGAGCTCAGAACTGAGCAGATCTTTTAAAAACTTAAGTGGGATTCTTGCAAATAATTAACCCCACCTGAAAACATAATATTTTAAGGGCTCTTGCTTTATCATTGATCACAGTCTTTAGCATGTTAGATGTTCAATAGATACTGGTTTCACTTATTAATTAAACAACTACTAATTGAATGAATAAAGTGCTTGCTATATCGTAGGCTGTTTTCTACAGCTGGATGCACCAAAGACGGAAAAAGACAAGAATTCCTGCCCCCATACAGTTTACAATGACTACTTTCAGAACGGTAACCCTAACACACAGAATTAATGGCTGCTTGTAAACAATAATATTGCGTATATTACTATCCGTAGCTCCTCTCCTATGGAGTTCCAAAGGCTCACCACAGCTACCACCACCCACACTTTAGAGGAAACGGAGTTGAACAAATCACTGGAGACTACGGAGTGTGCTACAAAGGCGTAAGAAACAGCAATGAGCCTGTTGCTTCTCCTCAGAAAGCCTCAGCTGAGTCCAGACTTTGCTAGCGAGGCCAGGTCTGCCCGGTCCTGGGTCCTGGCCGTGTCGAGAATGAACACTGACGACTACGCTAGCCAACGGGGAGCTTGTTCCGTAATATCTCCCCTGGGTGCCCAGGGCTGGAGTGACTCAGGGACGTTCTCACAGGTGCCAGGAAGACTAACTTCAAAAGGAGGTATCTTCTTAGATGTAGATACCTTAAAATAAAAACTTACCAACTCATGCTTACAAACCAAATTCTGGTAAAACCCTGGAAATGCATATTTAAAAAGGAGATATAATAAAAGAAAAAAGTAGAGTCTTTTACAAACGTATAAGGATAACCCCACACATATGACTGCACCATAGAGCTGGCAGGAGGAATAACTGGTTTCTTAAATCAAGAAGCAGATTGTACAGCAGTCTGTACATCTTCTGTGGAACATGGCTCACAAGGCTGTGATCTCAGAGTGACCCTTATTTACAAGTATTCACATTTACAGCTAAGAAGGAAAAAAAAAAACAGGAAAAATTCTCCCCTCTTGCCAGTGTGTTTTCCTTTCCTTTTAGGAAAAAAAAAAAAAACAAAAGAAGGCAGCCAGGAGGCTGGCTCTCCAGGATATCCCTACCTTGTGCCAGAAGTTACAGATGTATACTTGAAAGTAAACAATGCAAAGGTTACTGAAGGTTAAGTGCATCCACACACTTGAGACTGTACAGCCAGACTCCTAGCTGGGAAGATAATTTACACAGCATGAACCCGGTGCCCCAGCTCTGGCTGGGGTTACGGGAAGTAGGGTGGGGAGAAGAGCAATAGCTGATATGTCTCAGGTCTACAGCGACCAGAGGTCACCCAGAGGGCGCCTCTGTTTATAACCCGAGCCCCTTTCTCATTTATCTTCCCACTGAGGATTCCCTAGTTGGATCCATGACAATCCATGACAAGTTCTGTGACATCACCCGTCAGCTAATAATAGAAATGCAGTCAGCCACCTGCCAGCAAAGATGGATGGGTTTTTGGTTACAGACTTACTAACTGAAAGGGGAGCTTCCTGCCACCTCCCCGCACTCCTCCCAGGCGGGTCCCCTCCCCGCCCCTCCCCGACTCTAGCTTACAGGCGGGCCCAGGCCACCTGGGGAGGCGATTCCTGTGACCGTTCATTAGATCTCCACAAACTTTTACAGTCTGTTATAACAAGAGCCCGCCGGCACCTCAGAGATGCAACCACACCCCCAGTCCTTGCTCAGGCTTCATTCAGGAGCCTTCCTTTGGCTGACTTACTCTAGTCCCCGGAAGACACAACCTGGATCTCTGGCATGAGAAACCACACAGCCACTCAACAAGGAAGATCCTGGTGCAGCCCCCGGGGCTAAGGGGTGATACCTCTCAGGGGCTGACAGGATTGAATTTCAGATCGGTATCAGCTGCATCAAATCAAAACTAGACTACAGAGGGATGACTTAGAACGCTAAGTCATTAGCACTTAGGATTTAAGTTGGTTCAGAATGACCATTTGAAAAAACCGTCTAGAATGTTTCTTAGGAATCTTTTAGTTGTTTGCCTGGATGTACTCGTAAGGAATAAACTACAGTTATGTTCTTATGGGAAAAACCGACTTCAAAGAACACAAACATTGGTTGAAAATTAGTTAAAAAAAATTTTGTAGTACATGAGGCCCTGACGTGGCAAATACCTGGGAATAATTGGTTTCCCTTCTCTGACAATAAAAATGTTTCAGAGGCATTTTCCTTAATGATAGGTCTGGAATCAAAGAGGCCACAATGCACAGATGCTGGAGGAGATGCCTGGTCTTTGGTTGAGAGGCTGATGTGACTCACTGCCCTACTGCCCAGTCCGTGTGTCCGTCTCTCTTGCTGAGTGGTGTGCAGAGCACATGAGCCAAGCAGACTGGCCCCGTGCACCCTGCACGATGCCTTCCAGGCCTTGCACTGGCTGAATGGCTAGACTCAGGAAGCTTTCCTCCCCTGCTTCCTGTTTCACAGGACTTGGGCTCCATTTGGACCACTAAGAAGAATGTATTATCAGAAGTGCATCTGCAATCCAAGCTCTTTTGTGCAGTTAAAGCGATAATGTTGCCATAAAAACGGTAGTTTAAAAAAAAAAGGGGGGAAAGGAAAGAGCTGACTGTTAAGAGAACAGGCCCTGTACTTTCTGAACTATCTATACCTCAGCAGGATTTCTTGTACTGAAGCTGATGCACACTGGGAGAGCTATTCTCCATACAGAAGTGCAGACCATTCAGTGACATGAGTTCTTTCCTGGCAAATAAAATATACTTTTAGATCTGTGCAGACATTGCCACTTTGGTCCCTACACCCCACCGGGTTTTTATTTTGGAAAAATAGTTTCAGAGCTGTTCACAGGCAGCTTGTTAATGTGGTGAGATTTTCGAAATTAGATTTCACCGTTTTTAAAGTACACCATAACTGGCAAAGGCTGTGAATCTTTAAGGGTGGGGTTAGAGAGGAGGACTTCTCTATTTGTATTTAGAACCAACAGATCTATCTCTAGGTATGCTCATTACAAGTGCACCTTGGGCCTAAAAAGTATTTATTTGAGATCTCTAAGTGGCCTTAGATATTGGCATCGCCATCCAGATATCAGCTAGAGGGAATAATTAAAGGAGAAACAACTCCTTTCTTTGGCTCACAGATACCACGTCCTATGTGTAAACAGTTTACCGATTACAGCGCTACTTTAAACACAGGTGTAGTAGGCACACCTACCTCTCTAATGCCAGAGCCAGATGTCTGAGATCAAGGCCCGGTTTTCCCACTCACTAGCAATAATGGGCCAGTCTGCTTAGATTATTTATTTATCGAATTTTTGAATTTTATTTTATTTATTTTTTTATACAGCAAGTTCTTATTAGTTATCTATTTCATACAAATTAGTGTATATCAGTCTGTTTAGATTTTATGTGCCTCAGTTCTCTCAGGGATTTTAGAACAGTATCTTTATCACAGGGCTAACATGAAGATTAAATGATTAAAGCACTTAGAAGAGCGTCTGGCACACTGTCAGTGCTCAAGAAATACTGGCAATGAGCTATGATCATCTGACCGCAGAGCAAGCCTCTGCCGGGGGAAGTGGCAGGTACAATCAGCCCCATCTTGTATGCAGGACAGTGTGACTAAGCATGGACCACCCCAGGGCTTGGACACGGCCAGAAACAGACAACAGAATGATCAAATTTAACTTGAGTGAGGTCACCACCCAGAACTAAGGATGATGCAAGTTTCTTCCCATCTCTAATATCGTATTTATCAGAATATAATGATCCAGTAATATCAAATTTGAAACACTAACAGGCAGAACAAAAGCTAGCGGGAGAGCTGAAAGAATGGCAGGGTCTCCAACAGCTGAGTGAAGAGATAGGAGAGAAGGCAGGTATCATCAATATGATTTTGCTTATGAGAATTTAAGTGAATCACCATTATTCCTAAGCGGTATTTTAAGATTCCTGACCTTGGGGTCAAAGTTAACTGGACTACTCTTTCTTAGAAAGAGGGCTATATAGACCTTTATCTTGACAGTTTGCTGAATTCCCTACAAGCAGAAACTTGCTTGGCAGGGGTATTAAAAACTAAGTCCAAATTCCGTTTTGTTAACGTACAAATCGGAGTGTCTCTGACAGAGGCAGAGCTGGTAGAAGCTGGCCGTTAAGTCCACAGAGTGGCGTTTCCAGCATCAGCACAGGTTACTGGGGAGACTTATTTTGACGGTTAGATGGAATATTTTAAAATAATTGTATAAGGAATAAAGGTATAAAACTCAGAATTCCAAAGTCTACTTTGGCTAAAAAAGGTAAAGCAAAAGAACCGTGCCTTCAAAGTGCTGACCAGAAATGACAAGACCCCCAATTTTAGTCTTTCTTCCCTTAAGCACTGCCAACGGGGTCTAATTAAATAGACGAGGCAGAAGAGAACACCCCTGGCTCTCTAAGATCCCAGTTTGCTCTGCTTGCTTTACTCTGAGCGGCCTTCTTAAGAGCCTGGGAGGGACTCCATGGGGGCGGGGTCCCCGGCTCGCCCGCCGCTACAGCTGCAGCACCACCACTTACCAGGAGAGGGCGGCTGGAGCTTGGGCTGCTTCTTGGTGTCTCCCGTGCTGAAGACTTCCGGCGGGGGCTCCTCCCCTCGCTCAGTCTTGCACTCAAAGGCAAACAGGTACTGAATATACTGCTTTTTCAGGGAGCTCGCTGCACTGCTTGAAGTGCCGACATTTAGGTTGGTTGCCAGCTCGCGCCACTTCTTGTTTTTATTAACCTGGCAAAAAAAAAAAAAAAAAAAAAAAGGCAGGATCATTGGTTTGCAGCAAAGTGGCTTGTTTAAAGCCAGGAGACAAAAGAAAAGCACTTAATGTCCTGTTTTACTTTTTTTTTTCTTCACTTGCCTCTTTTAACTAATGCTCATTATTCCCACTCAGTAGTGCATAGACAGCATTTACAGTTATAAAACCATTAAGGAACCTGCTGATAGCTACATAGAAAGCACTGCTCGTGGAGATTCTTCTGCCTGGTGCATCTTCTAATGCCTCACACTCTTCCAGAGCTGGTGCTGTCCGGGCCCAGCAATTTATCTCCGAGCAAATGTACGCTCTCACTCACACTCATCCCCATACCACTTCTTATCTTTAAAAAAATAAAAAAAAAGAAGGGTGTCTAAAAAACTAACATAAGAAGCAATAACAGAACTATTTGGCAAGTTAAGTGTTTGGGCCTTAATATGAAAAACAATATCTTCTTCCAACAGCCACAAGCTTCCGGAAAGATGAGCCTATAATTTTGGTCCGTGCCCAGCCTCTCACGAGGCTTTCTTGTGGTGTTGGGTGAATAAGGCCCCAGCCAAATGACCCCAACTTAAAAGCCTGGCCGAAGCCATCAGCCCTGTCTGAGCTGTGGAGGCAGCAGGTCGCTGACATGGCAGCACCTGTGGGCTTGGGAAGGGGTGCACAGGACTACCCAGTGTTCCCAGTCACACTTCAGATGGAGGGAACACAACTGCAAAAAGAGAAGAGAAAAAAGAAAGGAAATCCTCAAATGTTATAAAAGGATTTGAGGAATTACTTTTAACCTTTTGATTCCCACATGGGAACACAGTTACATGACACTGAAACACGAAGGACACATGAAGGCCTGCAAATACTTGGGGAATATTTTGCCTTTAGACGTTTCCTGTGTTAAGTAGCATAGGTTAAGGGGACAGTGAGTTTTAATGACATGTTCAATTTTTGGATTCAAACTTTCTCACAAAGCTCTTTCTGTCCATTTACTTAGTACTAAATGGTGCATGATAAACCATGGAATACTCCTGGGAATGCTTAACGCCATTTTTGTTACTTAACGCCAGGCTGCAACAAGCAGGCTCGCAATTGCTTCCCAAACAGTAAGCAGAGCGCTGCCTGATATACCCTGAATGAGCTGATCTATCTGTGGCTGCAGCACCTATTCCAACCACATCTGATGGCCACCAGGTAGAGCGCCAGACAGGGTGTGAGCAACAGTGCTGCCAAGGAGCTCATCACCACTGTGAATCACTGCTACGTTCAAGCAGCTTCATTAGCTAAGCCAGCAGAGTCCTGCTCACAGACCCAACATGGGAATACACACTACTGACAGAGTGAGGTGTCTAGACGATCCCTACACTGCTGCGATGGGTGACACCCAATTGTTTGGCGTCCTGGGGATTCTAAAAAAATCTGTCAGGGGGTCTAGGTGTAAAGAAAGAACGGTCAGGGGAGTCTATGCCCATAGGAGAAATGTCAGGGGTGTCTAGAGAGGAAAGGTCGGGGGGGGGGGTCTATGCTCAGAGGGGAAAGGTCAGGGGTGTCCAGGTACAGAGGGGAAAGGTCAGAGGGTTTAAGTGCAAGAGAGAGGTGTGTATCCTGACCTCTCCCTTCACTGACCACCACTCACACCTGGTCTGCATCCTATGATTTACCATCTGATCAGGCAGTCTGGGGTCAAGCTCTGATTGCTTCAGTTGTAGGCCTCGGGTCTCGGGTGGGAGGAGGCACCTCAGGGAGGGCTGAGAACAAAGGCCTCTCCTGCATCCCCAAGAGCTGTGTGGCACCGAGACCAGGGTGGGCCCTCGGTGATACCTGTGGATTACATGACCTGCCTTTGGATAGCGAGGCCCCGCACCACCTGAGGCCCGAGCAGCTACTTTCATTGATCTGGGTGGGAGCCCAGGTATTGACAGGTTTTAAATTCTCCCAGGTGATGCTAATGAACAGCTAGGTCTGAGAACTACGGGCAGAAATAAGGGCTTGCGTTTTGCAATCAGACAGACCTGGCCTCACCACCTAGCCTGAGAATCCCTGGGCCACAACATTGTACAGTCGGCCTTCCGTGTCCCTAGGTGATGCATTTGTGAATTCAGCCAACTTCAAATTCAAAGTATCAAAAAAAAAAAAAAAAAAATCCAGAAAGTTCCAAAAATCAAAACTTGCATTTGTACCAGCAAATATTTAGGCAGCATTACATTTTATTGGATATTGTAAGTAATCTAGAGATGATTTAAAGTATACGGGAGGTTGTGTGTAGGTTATATAAATAAGGGACTCGAGCTCTGAGGATTTTGGTATTCGTCGGGGTCCTGGAACCAATCCCCCATGGATCCCAAGGGACAACTGTACTTCATCTTGTTACATCTCTTCTTCAGGGCTGATGACCTTGCATTTCATGGGTATTGAGAAAAAAAGTGACAAGAAAAAGCACAGTGCCCAGGACGCAGTGGGCACTCACCCCTTAGGACACTTTCCCCCATTCTACTTCGGGACATGGATATACAAACCAGACCCAATGCTAAAAACTGGGCTGAGACTGGGGAGGAAAGTGTGGCCTCTAGGGTACAAAATTGAAAGGGGAATTGCAGGGGAGGCATCTGCACAACCCCAAAACGAGTGCCTCCTGGAATTCTGCACTCCGGGTGCCACTTCTGCCCATGCCTGTCCCAGCCCTGTGAAAAAGGGACAGCACTGCTCTTCTTGTCGCCCAGGTATAGTGGACGTGGTCTTAGAAGGATGACTTAGTTTTCTTGCTAAATTGCTCTGGATAGAGGGAAACAGTGAATTTTTGATTTATATCTAATCTAGACGACTTAGTCATTTGCAAAACATTTTTATTTACTATGAAATTCTGACAGATTCAGTAGAATTCTGGAGCTGTCAGGGACCCGAAAGCAAAATCTAGCCCAAATGTCTCATCTTACAGATGAGGATTGAGACCCATATAAATGACCGAGGTCACTCTGCGAGTGGGCAGCGGATCCGGGTCCCTGGCCCCAGCACTCTCCCCCTGCAGCACATGAACACGGATCCCAGTAAAGGTGACCTTCCCAGGGGCTTCGCTTTTCCTTTGTGAGAAAAAAATTCGAGTCTGTATATTCAAAGAAAGCTGCTGTAAGAGCTTACCTATAGCATCTCCTCATTCATTCATTCATTCTCACCTGTGCCAAACCTCCAATCTCTTTAACGCAGACGTAGAGTCGGAACAGGTCCAAGGGCTTCTTGCCCACCGCAGGCAGACTTGAGACCGGGGAGCCTCTCTCCTCCATGAAGGTGAGGTATCGGTCTACCCACAGCTTTCTCTCTGGCTCATTCCCCAATTCATACACCTTTGTGATCTTTTCGCCAGTGGTGGTGGATGAGCTGGACTTCTAGAGCCCAGAAGGAGCATTTGGAGATGGGGCATGGGTGGGCAGAGGGAAAGGGAAGAAGGTGAGAAAAAAGTAATGAGCTACCAAATACAAGAAGAGAAGAAATTTTAAAACTACTGCTATCACACAACAATTAGGAATGAAGGCTACTAGTTCAGGCACAAAGTATACATTGTCTTAATTAAGAATTTACTTTGACTTTAAATAAAGGGCCCAAACTCCCCCTTTTATATACTTGAAAAACAAAAAGAAAGGAACAAAAACTTTCTTTTACTTTAGCGATATAAGCGTTGAATCCCAGAAGGCAAGATTCCAATGACACCTCGCGTCATTTTTAAAAACAAAAGGGTGCTAGCTCATTGAATGATCACAGTGAATTTAAAATTTCACACGTAATGTTATAGAGCCCTAAAAAACTACATGGTCTCCTACATTTCCTTGTCAAAATGTGGATGGCCGATGTGTGTCTTCATTAAAACTAAATCATATGGAGGAAGAGCAAACACGTGGTACTTGCTGAAAAATATAAGGTAGGTCACATGTCACAGGACCCAGTGGTGTGTGGGCTCTTTGTAAACCAATGACCAGCTGAAGCTCTGGCGTTCACTCGTAACAACCTGCTTTCCCGACTTAAGATTCCTTGAACTTCTCTGCCAAGGTTAAGGGGCTGTTTAGATAGTTTAATACATTTCTTAAGCAGCCACGTGTTAATCACAAAGACATGTGCTATTTCATACTCCCAGCATATCTATGGATAAATACACATGTTTACTTTCATGTGCCCATTTGGTTTATACTGATGCTCTAATTCTTGGTCTTTTATTTTTCTAACTATGTATTTGATTCTAAAATGTCAAAAGTTGCTGTTTCATAAAGAGCCCAACTGTATATTTTTCCTTTCTTTTACGTCTCTGTATTTGTAACAATATTTGTGCACTTGTAATATCTGCAACTACGGGATCATTGTGCAAAACTACTTGTAAAGTCTCGATAAAGATTTCCTTGGAATAATAATATACTTCATTTAGTCATGTTTATTTACTAGGTTGTCATTTGCAGTGTATAGCTCTTATTTTAGATGGAGTTTTTCTTAACTCTTTTTCACTATATTTAGCTCAAGATAATTTTAAGCCTACTGCTGAAATGGGGGCAGTGGTGGTGGTAGGGCCTGAGAAAGATGCTTGAGAATGAAACTAATCAAGCTGGTGAGTGGCAGAGGTCCCTCCAATTAACATGTAATTTTCCCAAGCTGTTCTGGCTAAAATTTTAAGCCTTCAGCTTTAGAATTATTGAAGCATAAAATCTTTACATAAAATATATAAAACTGGGTAATACAGTTGATGTAAATAAAGAGAGTAGAGTGGTAGGATAAAAAAAATGTGATCTTTTAGAATTTGAAGCTGAAGCTAAAGAAAGTTACTTTAGATAAGAACTTAAAGTATGTATACATGTTCCTGTATATGTCTATAAACTCATGTACATACCAGATCATGGAACATACTCCATAACCAAATAAGCTTTTAGAATTTATTTACCATATTCTCACACCCAGGGAACATCTGACTCGGAAAAGAGACTGTTCTAACGCATTTTACACCGCGTTCTCATACTGGGAACGTTTCAGAAACTTCGTCATCATTAATGAGGTAGTTATGAACAGGAGGTTTCCAAATCATAGTTTTGAAACTTTGTCTTTATTGGGAGGTACACTGAAAACAATGGACCCAATCTTTTTTTTTAAAAAATAAAAATTTGAAAGAAGAACCAGAGGAAAAAAACCGTTATCACCTAAAATCAATTAAAACCACCACCATGAACCTCCCCCTTGCATTTCATCTGTGAAGAACTCAGAGGAAAAGTCTGAGATTCCATTTAAAAATAAGAGATATAAAATCAGTCGTTTCAGTTTACAGTCACTCTAGGTGCTCCGCCAACATCCCGAGTAAAAAGATCCAGCTGCTGTTCCCGGCCAGGTCCTCTCTAAACCCAAACGTGGAAGGGCTCCAGGAGAAAGTTACTCGTGGCCCAAGCAATGAGACTGTGAAGTGTTTGTTCCTATCTATGAAAGGAGGGGATTCTCGTAACCTGAAACCGGCCTAAAGTAATGATTTACTTAGTTTTTGACTATCCGTATTTTAACTTTTCTTACCTTTCTTTGTTAAGGGAACTTAAGTTTAATTAACTTCTACATATCTCAATTTGTTCTCATAAAATTAGAAAACCTTAATGAAGATAACAGTTGTTAATAGAATTGTTTTACTTTTCATAGTTTTTAGATCTTCAAAAATGCATTCTATGGTGCCATAACGTAAACAAATGCATCTGTGTGAAAAGAAAGTGGTCAAGCCTCAGTTTTATGTCAGGTCCTAGAAGAGGCCTCCCCTGGTGCCGGCTCCCTGGTCTGAATCATCATCGCAAAAGCTTTATTTGTCCTTGGTGGTACCTGGCCTCACAGTGCACAGAGGCCTATGTTTCGCGTGGGATTAGCTGTCTGCCCTCCACACTCCTGACTAGACTTTAAGTTCCACAAGGCAGGAACTGGGTTGATCTTGAATCACCAACAGTGACAGCACACTGAAGGTACTCAGCACATTATTTGCTCTGAGTGAATACTCACACGAACAAGAAAGCTCTGAAAAGTCTAGCACCATCCAAGTAAGAATTAACAGCTGGTTAAAATATTCTATAAACAGGTTTTCGGTGAGTGAAGTGCTAAGTGAATGTGGACACAATTGAATAAGACTGAAAGCTGAGAAGGGATTGGTGGGCAAGTAACATCTCCATTCCCAGCTTCCTGGGCTGCACACTGGCCCATTCCCAAAGTTAGTATTTGGGCGCCCAAACAGAGAAAAAGGACATTAAGAGAAACAAAAGCCCTAGGAAATAAAGACTATACACTTTATCCCTGATCAGGCTCAAAACATACTTTTTTTGTTCAGAGACATTAATTATGATGTGACCTTTGAATAAACGTCATTTACACTCTACCCATTGAACAATGGGCAAGAAAACTAGCCCCGAAGAAAGCTGGTTAACTTTTTCAGGCCACTAGCACCACCTCATATTGCTCTGGTGTTGTAAAAATTGTATCCTACTGCATGAAACAGTTGTGGAGGCAAGAAAAAGAAATGGAGATAGCTGAAAAATTACAGCAAGACATTATTATGGTGCCACAAATGTTTTCCTTGCATATAACTTAATTAAGTCTATAAGTACACTTTTCCTCAAGTCTTTGAAGCAGATTTACATTTCAGCAGTTTTTACCATATGCCTGGTAATATGTGTATATGCATGTGTATGTGCAAATGTTTATTTTTATTTTAGAATGTTTTGTAACAAAACAGCGCTGGTCCATGGCACACTGTCAAAGCATAGAACATCTCTGTTATTTAGTCCATTTCAGGCCTGCTATTAGATAGGCTTTATTAGAAACACTGTTAGGAGCAATTTTAAGTACAAATTAAAGTTGTATCTCAGAAAGAGAAGTTAAATACTCTTCAATATATATCTGCAGTGATTTGATAGCAGAGATAAGTTTAGGTCCTGCATAACAATCTCCTTTAGTTCCTTTCTTGAATGAACATCTCATTAGAGGGTGGTGCTGTTTTTTCAACACAGAGCAATCTCTAACACCTCCCACTACCTCAAACCACATCTTCTGCTGTTCCCTTGTTCTAAGACTGGAGCCAGAAGTTTGCTTGTAAATTCTTAAACAAAAAAATGGCTATGGTACAGGGAGAGATAATGTATGTAGAAATATTAATGAAATCAACAATTCAGTTTTCTTTTTTCTCATATTTAAGTAGAAAGGAGGGTTTTGATAATAGTTTCCTACAGGACTTATTGGATAGAGATAATGTGACTAGTAACTTAAAATAAATATCTCAATCATTCTTTATAATTCAGAAATCAGCAAGATGGAAATTTTAAATCTATAATATGGTCTATTAGTAGTCTTTAATAAGTTATTATTCTTAATTATTATCTTAAGGTTTTAAAGATATTTTCAACCTCTGAAATCTTCCCCTCTGAGCCAATAAACAAATGTTTTTGAAAAGTTATAGCTGGGGTTCTACCTGTTAACTTGAGAGTATCACTGATTCAAAAACACTTTTTCTATGATTAAAACAAAACACCAGAGTAGATCATGGGACCGCCCCCCCCCGCCCCCCAATGTTGGCTGCCTTCTGAGACTCAAAGCAAATAACACAAAGATATCAGAATTAAGGAGCTGCACTCTCTCTTCCATTGGTTCTGCTTAATCCATATTAGAAGCATTTTTCATTTCATCTCGGTTGTTGAAAAAGCGAAACATATGTCTACAAAGGAGGTAACAGCGAATATTGCCCTTTCTTCCTCTGAAAAGGAAAATGCTGGTTATACTAGAGCTCCACATGAATTTTACAAACATTTACTGGAACTACCAAGTCTTCAAACCTTCAGCTCTATCTGCTTAAACCAGCGAATGGATAATTAATAGCAGCCTCCTTTTGGGGTTTTGACTAGATTGCCAGATTCTGCAGTCAGGGTCTTCTTCCCTCCAACTTGCTTTTCCTGAGCTGTGCTCTTCAATACATTGTCTTGCAAAAATTAGCGCATTAATTAAGCCTGCTTGGCAAGTAATTGCATGTTAAGATTTTTTTTTTTTTAAAGATCTTTTGATTCCTTATATGAATGTAAAATAAAGGTTACGACAGTGCCATTCTTCTTCTTTTTTAATGGCACAGAATTAATTTCTTTAGTAGGAAAATAAAGGCCTAGCTCTACAGACAGAAGAATATTAAGGCTAAAAAAATTCCCTTATATGCACATTTCCATTTTTGTTTTTTAAAATATCGTATGAAATCAACACTTAATATCAAGATTATGAGCAGGCTTGTGCAGGATATAATTTTTCTATCTCAACTGATTCTAATGTAGGCACACATTAATCTAAGAGTAGCGTTCCAAATATTCACATGCACTAACATTTCTACAACTTTTCTGTTAATTTCTGACAAGCAGATTGAAACAAGGCCTGGCTGATGATATGCTAAACTGTGCCCAGAGTGTAATATTTATATTTTCAAGATAGGCAGTTTCGAAATAAGATGTTTCAGACACAATAGCCGATGAAAGATTTAGGCCAAAGGCCAAACTTATCATATACTCCATGGCTGCTATTAGTTCCCATGTAAATGGACAGTTAACTCATTTTAAAGATCTTCTATAAGCGCACAATGGATTAGACATTTAAACAAAGTCATTGCGTGAAGGAGTTTGGACCCAGTAACACAATCACATGCTTCGTATAGAGACGCTTCTTTACATCAGTGGTTTCATTACCAGCAATCAACTTATGTATGATGCATATAAACTTTACTCATTTTGTTACTACTACAAAGAAAACCCTTTCATGGATAAATTATGAAGAAAAAGTCTTATAAAACAAATAAATAAGCAAGCATTAAAATAGAATTAATTATCAAAAAACCCCAAAAAAACAAAAAAAACAAAAAACCAGAGCCACTTACAGGGCTTGATGGAGTCTTTGGCCAGCCTGGGCTGCTAATGCTATCACTTTCATCTCCATGAAATGAGGAGATGCTAGCAGAGCTGGGGGACATTGGGGAAGGGACTGGCAGGTTGCCGGGGGTTGGGGGCTGAGAAATACCCTGAGAGCTGTAGCTATCCTGTGGTAGAGGAATAAAAAAAAAAAAAAAAAAAGACAAAGGTAGGGCAAACTTTATTTAAAATAACAAAAAGCACATCCAGTTTAACAGACTAATTTTTATATATAATAGATATATATATATATAAAGACATGTACAAACAAACACACAAAACCACACACATATAAAAGTATTAAAACAACATTCTTAATTAGTATAACTTGGTAAGTTTGCTGGATGCTGGATAGGACCACTGAGCCACCATGCTTACTTCAAGCTTACATGGAATGCTAAGCATGGGTTACCCCTTATGAAAGAAAGAAAGGAAAAAAAAAAAAAAAAGCTGTTCACCTTATTTATCAAATAAGGTAGGAAAGCAAAATATTAAGTATGTTGTTGTTGCTAAGGCGGCCAAAACAGGAAGCTACAAACTGAAGGCAGAGAAAATGGCTTCAAGTACCAACCAGGCAAGATCCCTTCCTTCTCCCCACCCCCGAAGCATTTCTCTGGGTGGGTCCTGTCCCTCCACCCCTCTCCCCCAGCCACGAGTTAAATGCCGTAAGAACTAGTAACTTTCAGATCCACACCATGAGGGGGGCGGGGAAAGAAGACTGCAAACGCTTCGCACAAGATGGAGGCATGCGGAAGAGAAGAGACCAAATGAAAAAAAGTGAGGAGAGAGCCACACGGCAGCGGCAGCGAGCAGACCCCACACCGCGTGCAGAGGAGAGAGGAATACCTTCGACTTGCTCTCCGGCTGTGCGGTGCCTTCTTCTTTACCATCTGCTTTGAGAGGCAGGGGCAGTTTGGATTCACCAGGAGACATCATATCTGCAAGACCCATAGATGCTAATCGAAAACAGGAGAAAAGAGTTTGGGATTATACATGATGTGTCAGGCTGCGCTCCCGCTAACACAAGCTACTGAGTGATGGGGCACCCGAATTTCCCTCCAAGGAAGGAAAGAAAAAAGGAAAAAGCAACTGTAACTCAGAGAATACTCATTTCTGAAATCTAAGTAGCATGACATTCTGGCAATCCTTTTTTATCTTAGGGGGAAAAAAAGCAATCATTTACTCAAGACCTAAGCCACTGAGAGTCAACTTTTATCAATATTATTTTTTCAAAATTATTACAGCTTTAATAGAGTAGGTGCAAGCAGAAATCTGCCCAATGTCTAAATTGCTCATGGGGGATTCAAATGCTGGATACGTCCATTTTCACGGGTTGACTAGAGGATTTATTGCTTTCTTAACTTCCTAAATTCACATAATCCATAGTTTGTAAAATCATTTACCACTTTATATTGTTTCATTTGAGAATCGCATCTATTACATATGGCATAGGCTACAATAACGGAAGGTGGTTGTAACAGATGACTTCAAAAACAATGATCAAAAGTAATTTTTGAAGGAGAGGATTTCTAATTATTTTGCAATGGGGCTGGTTTCCTTTCATTCTGGTGCAGTGCACACATGGATCAGTCCTCAGCCTCAGCTCAAATGCCCAGGTTAGACACCCACACCAGCTCAAGTCAACCCTACGGTCCCAGGCAAAACTCATTTCCTAGCTCCTGGCTCAGAAATTCAATCAAGTTCATTTAGGCTTTAGAATGAAAGGTTCACCAAAGAACAACGGATTTACACGCATTTATTGCAAACACTACTAGATATTTTCAAGTCAAAAATAGGGATGTAGATTTCCTTTTAAAGGAAGAACAAGGCTACAGTAGGGAATCAGTGCAGATATCCGGGGAATAACAGCTGAATTTCTCCAGAACCCCACTGTGCAAACCATCTGCACAGCACTGGGCTGTGAGTGTCACACCACACAGCTGTGTGAGGAGGCAGAGTGAGGAGAGGTGGAAGGAGAAAAGGGAGAGGGGAGAGAATCACGAGCCTTGGAAATGAGTGGAAAACCGAAAACATTCCCATTTCAAAATAAAATAAACCTTGAGGTTTTATGAACAGGACCCATTTTACATTCTGCAAATCAACGTGCTGGCCTAACCATGGCAGTGCACATGCAGCATAATGTGCAAAAAAAAAAAAAAAAAAAAGCTTTAAAAAAAGGCTCCACAGATTGCCCACTACAAAATGATTATTGCACATATTCATGTATTACTATGTTTTAGAAAATAATTAGTTTTAATTACAGCAGTGAGAGAGTGAGCAGGGCTCTGGCGAATTAGCTGGCAAGCTTTGTGGTGCTAATTTGCTAATATCGTTAGCATCACTGCAGGTTGAGACCAGAGGTCCTGCCAAAAAAGCCTACCCAGGCACGTGCCTGTGAGTTTACATCAGCACACTCAATGATGCGCTCTGAAATGCCTGTATTTTCCATGGGCACATTGGCTTGTTTTTCAAAGCCCATTTGCAGCTCAGTCAGCCCTTGAAGTCATCACCACACACACAAATCATAATTGGGATGTTTTTCTTTTTCTTTTTTTTTTCCAAATTACTTTCAATACTTAGACTTTAAGAACTGGAACAAAAAGCTTTTTCAAGTGATGCAGCTGCAGAGAAAAATCTATTGGGATCAGCTAAAACTGCTGTTATTTTTGTGAACGTGTGAAACCTCAAAAAAGCAGCTGAGAGATATTACACCAAGAAGACAGCCTCGTGCAAAGTAGCGGATTGCTTTCGTGCAGTTTTACCCCTTGCGTCTAGCGAGATAGGAACCAGTAAATCTATACATTAAGAAACCCCCTTTGTAGAAGAAGAGATGGGGAAAGAAAGCAGGATGAGTATGGAAAGAGGGGCTTCTTTATGAAAGCCCACATGTCCTTGCTAGGTATTCCCAGAGTGGGTTCAAAGGGACGACAGCCACACAATTTCAGAGAAACTGGCAAAGCCATGGACACACGGCTTAAGTCCTGCTCCTCCTAAGGTTGTAACAGACAGTTTGGTAGCATTTATAATAGATTATGCCTGAATATTATTTTTGAAAAATAGTAATTTCTTTCTAATTCCTTCTTCATGCATGAAATGTGTTAATGTACATAAAAGGCGGGTTTTTTAGCATAAAGAACTAGGCCAATATTGTATTATGATAATTAATGACAATTTACAGTGATTTAAAAATCACACTTAGATGAATATAAGCATGTATATTGGTTTGAAATTCCCCAAACTTCTTCATTTCCTATTATATATTTTAAAATGGGCATTCGGGGGATGCAAACATATTTCGAAAATTACATTGCTGGGACTTCCCTGGTGGCGCAGTGGTTAAGAATCCGCCTGCCAAAGCAGGGGACACGGGTTCGAGCCCTGGTCCGGGAAGATCCCACATGCTGCGGAGCAACTAAGCCCGTGCACCACAGCTACTGAGCCTGCGCTCTAGAGCCCGTGCACCACAGCTACTGAGCCTGCGCTCTAGAGCCCGTGCACCACAACTATGAGCCTGTGCACCACAACTACTGAAGCGCGCGCGCCTAGAGCCCGTGCTCGTGCTCCGCAACAAGAAGCCCGCGCACCGCGATGAAGAGTAGCCCCTGCTTGCTGCAACTAGAGAAAGCCCGCGCGCAGCAATGAAGACCCAACACAGCCAAAAATAAACAAACAAATAAAATTTAAAAATTACAATGCTATATTATTTTGAGAGATAAATAAGTATAGAATATAGGGTAATAGCTTTACTTACGATGTAAGTTTTATTTTACTAAATGGATCATAAGGTCTTTCCTTACTGTGGCTTTTACTATTCCTTTTGTTAAAATGCTTATTTTTGACTTCTTACCAGAATTCTCAATGTATACTGCAAAGAGCCATATGCTTTCCAGGGCATTGTTACTCCAGGGGCACTATTTTTGTCTTCTTTCCCAGAAGAGAAAGACCACCAATATTATAAGGATTTGTTTAATTTGTTAAATCAAGTCACTGTTCTTCCTCCTCTTGACATCAGTAATCCAGCATGTAAAGTTCAGACATAAAAAGGGGCAGTAAAGAACTTTCTGACTGCAGAAAGTGCTGTGTGAGTACTGCAAATACATTTCAACTAGTAGCCTCTGGCTCTACCATTGGAATTTAAGAGCTAGAATGACTTCTTGGAGTAAGTGCGGGTCAAGGTCCTAAGGCAGTTATTCCACCTGGATTTAATATATTCAAAAAGAACATAAAGAACATATGGTGCAAGTAAAACGGGCCTTAAACATCCATTCCTACTCTCCCAGCTTCCTTTACTTAGTCTCCCTGCAAGGCTGCAAAATCATTCCCAGAAGATGGTAAAACAGGACCGGAAACACACAAACAGATCTTTTCTGTTCATGGTAAATAACATACCATACTCCGTAAGATATCTTATTCCTTGTTTTTGAAAACACAAAGGGTCTACCTACGTGTATACATTTGTAGATAGTCACGACTATTTTTATATGTGGCAAATATATAAAGAATACTCTTAACACATACAAAGGGTATGAGAAAAGCTCAGGAGAAACACTTGTCTCTGGCTGGATCAGCAAGGCCTTGAAATTTCCCTGTGCTGACCTACCTCCAAGGGGACAGTGCGTGGCCACAGTGCCATGCGGCTGCTCATTTACTATCTGTAAGTTATTCAGATGGAAATGCCCTATGCTTTGTACAGTGACTTCTGGTGAGGCAAACTTAGAATCACAGACAGTAGATACGTTTTCTAGCATTTAGATTTCTTCTTGAAGGCGACAGTTTACATGCAGATAATTATACGACTAATGGATATTATAAAATGAAACATAACTAAGTACAATGTAACAACACAAGTATTATATAAGGGTATCTTTAACAAGGTTATCCATAATTTATAATTTTCCCCATAGTAATACATAATTCTCATCTTTTAGTCTAACTACATATTTTTAAAAAGCTTCTTTAGAGGGAAACAATCCCCACTGCTCACCATCCCACTTCTCCCCACATCTGAAGTGAAGAAAGAGGCGCCACCTTCACAGTCACACTGACTCCATTTAAATAATTACTTGCTCACTGAGGCTTGTAACAATTTGTCACTACACAGGAGGACTGTTTTTGGCCCTGCACACTGCCTACAGCACAACCGTCTGAACTCAGCAAAGGGGATGCTGGAATGCCGGCTGCACAAAGCTGCTAACTGAGGTTCATAAAACCTCACTGGCCATCATTTGTATTATCTGCACTTTCTCCAAAAGTGTCCTTTGTTGGAGAAAACGCTTTGCTGTTGTCACTGGGAATTTATCTCCATGAGCCCAAACCAAGTAATCTGGGGTGGTGATGATCCAAGCCATTTCTGGCCCATCTCTAGAAAAGTCAAGTGTACGCCTTCAGACCAAAACTCCTATCAGGAGCCACACTGTAACAGTCTGGGTTCCTTTGTCAGTCCTGTTTCCCTCAGAGATTGTAACACAGTTATAGCAGATTCACGTGTATCTATCAACAGAGACACAGTAAATGCTAAGTCATCAATATTCCTTGGAGATGCTGGATGATTACTTTCTATCAGGTAGTGTTTGACTTAATAAAGCTGGAATCAAATCACATAAATGGGTAGAGGAAAATTTGGTAAATTATTAAAAATTCAATACTTCAAAACGCACAATGCAATAAAAAAATATATATACTACTAGTAGCCCATACAAAAGACTGTGAGGATAGACGGCCTTTCACTGAACATTTCCTCTGTATGAAATAACAAATAGCTGAATTATCTGAATAATAATAATAAAAAGAAACCCTCTCTGTGAATGTCCATTAAACTGGTTATTCCTCAGGAATACATACATCTTCTTAGGCAGGGTATCTATTTGTTGTTGGTTATTTTTTGTGGTTCTGGGGTCCAAAGGAAAAAAGGGAAAAATGAGTATTGCTAATAGTGGGTGAAAATTTATTGTGTAGTTTCAATGCTCTGAAGTAATTTTATTTCAGCAAGTCAGACAAAACACATCATGTCATAACCCCAATACACCATTACCTCGGACAGTGCTGGGAAGGGAAGGGGAATCTTCTAGCTAATAGTTCAAGCTTTTTATCTTTCATTTCAAGTGTAAAAACATCCACCTCGGGGCTTCCCTGGTGGCGCAATGGTTGGGAGTCCATCTGCCAATGCAGGGGACGCCGGTTCGAGCCCTGGTCTGGGAGGATCCCACGTGCTGCAGAGCAACTAAGCCCGTGCGCCCCAGCTGCTGAGCCTGCATTCTAGAGCCCGCGAGCTACAACTGCTGAGCCCGTGAGCTACAACTGCTGGGCCCGCGTGCCTGGAGCCCATGCTCCGCAACAGGGTTGGGATGGGGGGACGCTGCAGTGAGAAGCCCGCGCACCGCAGCTGGGAGTGGCCCCTGCTCGTCGCAGCTGGAGAAGCCCGCCCGCAGCAACAAAGACCCAATGCAGCCAAAAATAAACAAAATAAATAAATTTAAAACAACAAAAACGAAAACATCCACCTGCTGGGATGAACGCCTGTTTAACATCAGGAAGGGCTGTTGGATTTATTTATTTAAAAAGCTTCCTTTTCACCAGTAGTTATCTATTTTTTCCTCTTCCATAAACTTTTAAAGAGAAGTAATCAGGGAATGGCACTATTAAATTAGACCCTAGAAACCAACAACCCTAGAAGCTCAGATGGGATGCAAGCCCAGCCTCTAGCTGACTGTCGTTCCTGACAAAGAAACAACAGCTCCTGGGGCGTCTTTCAAAGATGGAGAGGTCAGAAAGGCGGCGAAAGGCAGAGGAAATGAAAAAACGTAATAAGAGGGAGCCCAGCCTCTGACTCCACAGTGTTTTTCTAACACATCATAAAGCACTGCTGGACGCACAGCTGGCTATGCAAAGCTCTGTAGTGACTAAAGGAGGGAATCCTACCCCAAACGTCGGTGCCAGAAAAAGTTAACAGGTCAGGTGAGATACAGCATCGTTTTCTCATTTGAAGAGCAGCGCTCAGCATCACTAGATAGGGCGCTTGTAAAGGGTGGTTCGGGACCTTGGGGGCCTAAGAACGTGGAGCACTTGCCCAGTCTTAGACATTTTTGTTATTTCCACAAACTGACAGCATACTCTTACTCCACTAATCAGATGGGATTTGGTAAAAATGCAATTGTTGAGATCACAAAGTGTGCTGAAAAAGTTAAACATCATGAAAAATTTAAAACAATTCATTTAAAAATGTATAATTTCTCAACAGCGACAGTAAACAACTACTTTCATGTGTAAATTTAAAGGTGAGTTCTCCTAAATGAAAAAAAAAAAAACTATTTCAAACACCCCCTTGTCCTGCCCTTCAATCATTTCCTCTGAAATACGAATTTTAAATGTTTATCTCTACCACTATCAAATGGAGAGAGACTTTGTCACGGAATCTTCCAATACTCCTAATAATGCCCAAAGACAAAAAGAGCTTAGTGTATATACTTTGCAAGCAATCTCCAATGACACTTGAAATATGTCCACATATTACACAAACACAGAATGAATAAAAACAATTTACATAAAATGTAATGTAATCCTCAAGTCTTAACAGATGGAGCAAGTATCCAAGCAGCAGAGAAGTAGCATTTTCCCCCTTTTCACCAAATGATCCGACTGCTCGAGTTGCTTTTACACTCTCAGTGGTACCAGCCTAAGAGGAGAAGAGGGAAGGGGGAGGACAGCCCTCAGAAGCACAGAGCCGCCAAGGTTACCTGTTGAGCTGTTCACCATATTGGGCGTCATGCTGTAGGGGGGCGCCTGGGTGTTCATCAGCCCAGAGCTGTTGCTCATGGGCTGGCTGTAGGGAGAGCTGGAAGCCATGAGTCCGCTCTGATTCACGCCAGGAAAGCCGCCTTGCCTATATGAAGAGAAAGCACACGCATACGTATCCTGACCACGCACAGTAGCAGCAGTTTACCCCGGCAGTCATTTCTCATAATGGCAGTCATTTATGCAAGGGGTTGCTCCCTTAAAGTAATTTATTTCCTGGACCAAGAGGCTGAACTCTACTGCTAAGTAATTATTTAATATACTATGTAAAAATTCCAAACAATGTAAGTTCCACAGATAATCATGTCTGGTGTTCCAGGTTATAATTTATATAGAGGACTATAAGCAGGAAAGGGGGAACTTGAAATAAGAACAGGAATTACAAAAGCAAGCAAAATTAATTTCTAACATTTAAAAAGATCTCTTTGTTAACACTACTTAATATCCTTGCATCGAAAACCAAAAGTCGAGAAACAAAAAACGAATGGGCAGTGTGAAAATGTTGTTTAAAAACTTTTTTCTTTGACCTAACTTTTCTGATATAATGAATCCTGGAGAAAGCATTTCCAAAGCTCCCTTCAACATTCTGCGATTAGGTACTGTTAAAAACACATCAATTTCCCTATATTAAAATTACACAGTAAACATCAGACTTCCACTTCTTTTGCAGGACATCTCCTGTGACAGAAGGGAAGGGAAGCTTTTAGACTGGCTGTACGTGTCCCAGTAGGCTCCCAGGCACCCCTCCCCCACTGCTGTGCAGACTCATTTTTCTGGTGACTTAGTTTTGTTAGTTTTGTGCCTACGCTCTGCTCTGGGAAAGACAAACTTCTCTTCACTCTTGCAAAGAGGAAAAGGGTATTCTTTGATCTGAAGGAGACAACTGTCACATAATGTCATGTCTCTAACGGCTGGAATGAGACAGGGAAAGGTGGGGAGAAGAGGTTTAATTGTCCCAGGAAGATTACAATGCAAAAAGAAAGATGATGGCAATGCGGCAAAATCCTGAAAAGACTCCACTGTTGTCGTCAAGCTTTTCTTATGTAAATAGTATACATTTAAAAACTTATCAAACTTTTGGCGACTAACGTTTACGCTTAGGAGCAGAGCTGATAGGAGAAGTAAAAATCCCCAGACACGTTGTTTATCTGTTCCAAACTAACTGAACTTACAACCCCTCCACCTCCATTAAACTGTCATTTGGTGGCTCTTAATGGATAATAGTAAAAAAAAAATTTTTAAGAGATTCTTTAAGAAATTAACATAAGTCATTAAAAGAAAACTATTCTTTTTGTGTAGCTATTTTCAGTGGATTTAACTTTCTGCTTGGTAGAAGAAGTTCCAACATGGTCTATCTGAAAATTCAAAGTACCAAAGATTTGAGTGGTCTTTTCTTTCTTTTAAATATTTTACCAACCATTCAGAGAAGTTCTGTACAAACTAACACTTATGATGGTTTGGAAAGAATGTTCCAGAAGTCTGAGAGGCTACTGTTGTGAGTGAAGCTCTGGGAGTGGGGGAGTCTTACTTCTGCCCTGAACCGCAGCTCACCTACCCCCTCTTCGAATAACTAACGCTGGTGGGACTAGACGGCAGTTCATTAGGGTGAGCCCAGGATCACCCAATGGCTTCCGATTAACCCCTAGGTCATCAAATACTTATATTACGCTGCCCAGCAGCTATGAACATACCCCTATACGGTTAGGGTCTTAAACATCAGCAATGTAGACTGTTGGCATTGACTTCACTATCTTAGGTTCTCTTCTGAGGAGTTTCATTCAAAAAGACGATTTAGCATTCGTGTCACTGTTTCAAAGGAGAACAAGTAGCACCTGTTGGGACTGTCCTCTTAATTTCTTTAGCTGATGAATCACATGAAGAGCATCCTTAACTTAGGAACAGGCTGTGTTTTGTGGAGACTACTTCCAAGTCAGTGACTGCTTTGACCTGTCCTTCAAGATCCAGTTTTAGGGGCAGCCTCCTCCATGAAGGCCGCCCTTATTCTCCGACCTGGAAGCTCTGCCTTCTCCAGACTCTGTGCCTATATAGCTTTTTATAGCTTTATAGCTTCTGCATTTTCCTTTGTATATTACAATAATTTATGTTCATGTTTTGGCTCTTATAGGTGTATATGCCTCCTGAGAAGTACAAATGAGCACATCACAGCTACTAAAAAAGTCTTCATTAAATGAATGAATTGATAGAGAACATTATCATTGTGAATAGGCATTTTGAAAGATGGCCCCCTTTTCAAACTTCCACCAAATTCAGTTTCACACGTGGTGAAACTAACGTGTGTATGAAACTAACAGTTCCTTAAGCACACTTGTTTATAACTAAGGTGGAAAAAGAGAATCAGAGTATAAAATCCATCAGGCAGATGGTTCCATTAAGTAACCTCAAAGGCCCAACTCTAATCTATTATTTCTCCCCCAAGTCTGCACAGTTCATCTTCAATCACCGTAAGATGATGAAAGTGCACATAACAGAGGTTTTAAAAAATATACTTAAAATAACAAAAAGTTAAAGATTTAAAGGTCCATGTGGTGGATGTCAGTTGCTGGTTACAACGGTCCTCAATTAAACTATGCCTATAGTTTCAAGAGTCTGGTTGGAAAGCCAGGGCTCTTGACTCTGTCACTAGTGACACCTTCCACTGGCACTGGGATCCAGGGGGAAAATCACTCTCTTAGCCTCAGTTTCTACATCTGAACATGGAGGAACTGATAATGATAATAACATCAATAACTTATCAAGTACTTACAAATATGCGTGGCATGATTTCTAGGTACTTCACACATTTAATTTTTTAAGTTCCTGGAGGAAGGGAGGTGGCATTATGTTCACAGACAGAGAAAGAAAATAAGGATCAGAGAGACTAAATAACTTGCCTGAAGACACACAGTAAGTGGCAGAAAGAGAAGTCCCCAAGCCTGCTTTCGGCCCAGTATGCTATATACTTCCTCTCTAAGGGCCCTGTAACAACGCTAACTCTCGATGAGACAAAGCAGCCTGTTGTGCTCCTTCCTTTTGTCTACCATACTCCTCTTTTGGTGTAGAAAGTGACAAATCACAGCGGTGCTTTCCTCTGGGCTTCCTGGAGGGCTCACACAGTGAGAGGTAGTGTAAGTGGACAGAACAGCCCCCTGGACACCGGCCTTGAGGAGGGAGTTTATCCTGGGTACTACGGGCCTCTTGGGTAGTATCCAAGCAAGGAAGGAGCTGAGAGGGAAACGGGCCTTCCCAGGAGAGCAGGGCACGTGCGGCCACGAGCATAGCACTTGGCCACCTGTCTAAATGGGGGAGAGAGCCAGTCTGTCATCATCACAGAAGAAATCCTATTCATTACTGCTTTGGAAATGACTGCCAAGACTATTGGTAATTTTGAACAAGCAAAATGGGCTTGATACTAAAAAAGAGCTTTCAATGCCCTCTGTTGAATTTTGGAAATCGAGACAATTTGTTTTTTGGAAGGACACATCAGATGGTTGCCTCTCTGACTAGGCCGAGCGCTCCAGCTCACTGTGGTGTCGCTGACAGAAGAGCACTTCCAGGGCTCACAACACAAAGCTGATTTGGTTGGGGCGACTCTACCATTACCAGGACCACAGCCGCCTCAGAGGATGCTGGTCCCTTTCCAGAGGCAGTGCTCACCGACTACCAGCTCTCTTTCTGACCACAGCAACATTTGGAATGCTCCAAATGGAATTAGGAGAGCAAAGAAACAAGTCACCAGTTTCCTGTTTTCAAAAGGAAACAAGAGCGACAAAACAAAACCAGGCAAAAATACAAACTGACATGAGGGAAAGATTTTCAACGTAAAACCCTACCAAGACGTACAACGTAAGTTGTACCTGGAAGAGCAAAGTGCCCTACCTTGATCTTTGGGTCTGTGAACTGCTGGGATGTTGTTTCTAGCGGGTCTATGGGTTCAGATGGTTTTTGTTATGAATGACCGCTCTCCTGACGGCATGGATTCCTAACCCGCAATGGCTGTGGCAATGAATGCCCAATAATGTCTGGGGGTAGGGGTGATAAACATTGGAAAATAACGTTCTGTTGCTGTTATGCTGCTGAGGCAGCTACTGGACTGTGCCCTGTGGAACCGACCGTGTTGGGCGGTGCCACAAATCACAAGGCGCTTACTACCACGCGGCCCTGTGCTGGCCGGGGGCCAGGGGGCCGGGGCACAGCCCGGCAGGACTCCCCCAGCTCAGGAGTGCCGAGGTGTGACGTAGGCGGTTGCTATGTAAACTATGTTTGTTCGGACTTGCAGGGTAACCAGAGGCACTTGAATTGGTCTTCAGTTGGGACTAGACCTAAGTGTTTAAGATCTGTCATTCCATGACAAAAAGCAGGTTATTCCAACGAGAATGATTCAGAAGAGGAGCTGGCAGGCGCACTTCCCTCTAGCACTCCTCGGTCTACACATAAACAAGTGGTTTCTCATAGCTCGTCCTTTTATTCACTTTGGAGATTTCTCAAACATTACACATTAATCTGCCAATAAAGGGCTGGCTTTGGGGGGAAAAAAACCCAGAAGCAAATACCAATTTTAAAGTGACCATTTCCAACGGTTCACCGTGAATACAGAAAGGAGAATACAGCTTCCCACCACAGTTTGAATTTAGCAGGTAAAAATGTCAGTATGAAATCCAATACAGAGTAACCACACATGTCTAAATATCGTGTTTTTAAGTCAACTACGATAAAATTTAAAGTAAAATAAAGTCTGTATATGATTTTCGTGCTTTAAAAGAATATTTAGGCCATATTGTTTTAGCAATCACCACTACTTTTTCTCAATAGGGATAGACTGGAAAGTGTGAAGTGTTTATTTTGAAAATGAATGGATTTCTGATACAGCTCTTTGGAGGAGGGTAGGGACAGACAGAAGAAACGCTCTGGAAATAGACACCAAGTGAGTGAAGCCACTTTATATAAAGTCTAGTGGCAAAGACACACGGAGAGAAGCTCCACTCTGAAGAATCCTAGCATTGAAAATATCATTATTGAATTATGCTCAAAAGGAAGATAAAGCAGTGCATGCTTTATTGGACAACGGCATGACTGCCAAACATATGTATCTTTCTCTATACGGACTGTCACTATGGATGTAGCTTAAGTTATGAAACCAGAAAAGACTGCTTACTGACAAAATAAATGAGACTAACACTAAAACTTGGGGTACTTTCCCACTTCAGCCCAGTAGTTATCAGAACCAGGAACTTGAAACTTTGAAAAGCCCGATTCCAGCAGTTCAACCTCGGGGAGCTCCAATCGTATACATAACATTACATAGGATGCTCTATTTTAATAAACACAAATAATCGGTTTTATAAACAAATAATTTGCACGTACGTGTCCAGATCACTGGTGAAACAGACTTTCAACCTAAGTTACACAGCAGCTCTTCCAAAGCAGTACCAACAGGGACATTCAGTCAAGATTATTTAAAATCTAATATCTGAAGAATGAAAATCACTAGCTTTGCCCCCAAAACAACACAATCAAAACAGAAGTGAAAGCTGTCCGAACTGCAGCCCATTTTCGGTGTGGCTAATCCATCAGTACACCTGTGACAGCAAATGCAACTGCAGTTCTAGTGGGGAAATAACGTTATAATCTCAACAAGCCAGTTGCTTTGGCTAGAAATCAACCCTGTGAAGGTAAAGTGGCACTTATATCATTAAACCAAAGACAAAGAACAAATCCAAGTGCCAATGACTTACAAATCTGTAGATTCCTAGAAAGATGCACAGCCCACACTACTTTTTAAAAAACTGTTGCACCCCTTTCACTCGGGAAGGCGTGCTATAATAACAAAATTAGTCAGAAATACCTTCTGTGTAGCTGACAGTTACAGACATGTGTTCATGATGGGTGTGGGAGGGGAAGGGGAGGAAGGAGCCCACCGGCAGGCCCAGACAAAAGCAAACACGAGTCAAGTAACCAGAGCAGGGAGTGTCCAACTGCAACCACGCCGTGCGGATAAAGGAGAGGTGCACACACTGGGGGTGCTTATAATGAGATCAGAGAACGTTCCCTGAGGAAGGGATGCTGGCCCCTCTGAACCCCCTCCTCAGGTGAGATCTGAGGGATGGAAAGGGACTCAATCAGGTGAGGAGGAGAGAAGAGGAGAGGAGAGATTAAGAGATGAGAGGGAGAGGGCGGGGGCCAGGCCACATGAGGCTTACGGTTCCCTGGGGTTTCGCCTATCCCCTAAGAGGAGCTGGCAGAGACTAGGGGTTTAAGCAGGAGAAATGGCAGAAAAGGATGTGTATTTCAAAGGCATGGTCCTCTGGCTGGGGGGCGGCGGGGAGGACACAGCAAAGGCAGGAAGGACGAACGCAGGGCAACAGGTGTGTGGCTGTCACGCGAGTCCAGATGAGAGAAGGTGGCGCGCGGAACCGGGGTGGGAGTGACGGGGAGCTGAGCGCTCCCTCAGAGGTAGACCGGCAGCACTCGGTGATGAGTCAGACATTGTGGGGTAAGAAAAGGTGGCCCGACGTCCCCTGGCTGCCCGGTTGCACAAGGGGCAGGTAAGGGGCCGCTGCTGCGCGGAAAGACCTGCAAGAGACGTGAGCTGCGCTCTGGACACGTGGGGTCTGAGTGGCCAGGAGGCCACGTCACGGAGGCGGCTAGAGACCCAGGTCTGGGAAGCGGAGGGCGAATCCTTTCCGTCAGCCTTCCTCCCTAGGCAGGAATGCCCTTTATAATACTTCTTGGTCTGTTTTCTAAGATCTTCCCTGTGTGAACATCACCTCTTTTCAAGGCAGCCTGTTCCCTTAAGGAGAGCTGAAGTGGGTATGATGACAGCAACAAATTAGCTAGAGCAACAATTATCAGTCACTTCCCAGCTATAAATTAATAACTCCCCAAACCCTTTGGTAATTGATACGTTTAAGTTTTTTTTTTTCTTCCTTTAAGCATGGACAAAGAGAAATGTAATAACATTCAACGTCTCTATGAAAAAGACCCTTTCAATAGAGGGGAGTAATGACTTTCTTAGCAAATCCTCCAGAACCGTCTTTAGTGAGTGTATATTTGCAGATGACTCTTCAGAGCATAGCTTCTCCCACGTGTGTCTCTGCCATGGGCCTATATTAACGTGGCGCTGCCCACTGGGCCTCTCTGCGCCTAAAGCACTCTGGTTGTCTCCACCTTTCTCCAGAGAGCTGTATTTTCACCCCTGCATCTCAGTGAAGCTGTTTCCACCAAGCATGGAGGAATCCTGCATATTCCACGCCGAATTTCCTGAAACCCTGTAACATCAGAAACCTTGTTTCCCTTTCTGTTAACTATTTCCTGCAGACTCCTCAAAGGGCTCCAACCTGCTCCCAGCTCTGCTCCTGGCACTCACTCTAAAATGGCACCTGTCGTGCAATTTCAAGATTCAGTACTTCCTTTTCGCTTCAGTGCAGGTAACCCGTTTTAGTTGTTCCTAAAGCAGCTGACTGATCTTCACCTTCTCTCTCAAAGCAGCCAGGAGAACAAATAGAGCTCTAGGCTTCTGAAGCGAGACACTTCCTTGTCGGAGTGTGAAGAAAGTGCAAAAACTATCTGGCTCCTTGAATTTTGGTAATTGCTAACTAAGGATGTTCTCTTCAGCTCAAAGTTGATTTTGGTTTGTTAAACCCATTGTTCTGTTCTTATGAACTGTTTATGGCAATCCTACGAAAATGAACTAAAAAACTCCCTTTTGAAGATGCTACATTCAGAGGTTTTGACATCAGCACTTCCTTCAAGGGCAGGGCGTTAGAAAAGCCACAGGGCCAACACCGGGCCCCAAACCTGTCTTTTCCCTGCAAGAGGTGAGCCCGGCACTTTGGTGGGTGGGTGCTGGCACCCGTGGCTTCCGACTGGCCTCTAACAAGACGCAACTGGCACAGTTCCCTTGTCTGGTAAAAATGAGATCTGTTGAACCTTGTGAAAGAGAAACTAGTTGCCTCTGATGTGCCCCTTAGAAAGAAAAAAGTGCCCCTTTCTAACTGCATTACATTAAAGATCTTTAAGAAAGTTTATCTTGAGATCATAATGCCATTAAGACCTCGAATGATTTACAAAGAAGGCTATTCCTAGAAGTTCCCACCTTTGCACCAGGACACTCCCTTCCTGGGTACAAGCCGTTAAGGGAGAGCGAATTGACACGGGGGTGGGTCTCCTTGGAGGTCTGGACACCTGGGACTCAGGCAGCAAATGGGCGTGGCAGCTACCGAGGAGCCAGGTAGCAGGTAGCAACGAGCTGACCCCAGTGCTGCTTTAGGAGGGGACAACCGAGAGGGCACAGGTCTCACATGCATTCAGACTTCTTGTACCTTAATGGACCAGGCTGTCGGCTAAAAAAATAAAATGGAATTTGGGTCCTGAGATCCGCATCTCATACACTTTACCACAGCAACATTCTGTCAGACCCTCTAACAAGGAATGCACTTGTCCAGGGCCGCAGTGCCAGGAAATATATCAATATGGTTATTTCCAACTTACGAAAAAAATCCTCCTAAAATTCTTACAGATTTTCTGAGCTAAAGGTGGCCTTGGGCCACAAAGTTACTTAATTTATTTCAGCAAAACACCGTTCAAAATTAGGGTAAAAAATGTTGCAAGAAAGGCCTGATAGCTGAGAGAACTATAGTTCTTTACGTCCATGCCAGGTGCTCTGGCCCGAGAAGCTGGAGGGGCAGGACCCGGCAAGTTCGTACCGGTAGGTATTTAACAATCAAAGGCAATCCAGTAAGAGTTAACTTTTAAAGCAAGGGACGAAACCTTGTGGTTTGGTTTTGTTTTTTAATCTACGTGATGGAAATGGAGTTCAAAATAAGAATGAAGGTCAAGATTAGAAGAGCCTCAGGGAGTTGCTGCCACAGGCTTAACGCTACCAGCTAAGAGGCCCTCTGGGCAGTCGGACAATGCAGCCCCCCACCTATGATCTTCACTCGGTCACCCATGACACCTCCCCAACCCCAGACTGGGATAGACCAAGACCCGGATCACAGCCTCTTCATCGCTTACAAACTCTTCTTGTTGCCTTCGGCCCCAAACCCTGATGAGGTTATGAGATTTCAGACTGAGAACAACTTGACACTTCCTGGTTTCAACCTGAAAGCCTTGCAGGCTGGGGCTGAGGCCAATGGTACTACCTGAGACAAATGTGATCTCAGCACTCCTACCTTTAACAACTCCGAACAGCTGGGATTGGCTGGGCTGTGTTGCTGATTTTTTTCCAGTGACGGGTGGACTGTAATGCTGATTCTAGATGTGATATTCCCAGTTTGTCCGGTGTGAACATGTGGTATGTGGGGGAAGAGATGTTAGTGGGCCCATGAGGTTAGAAAGGAAGACAAGTGGCCTGGATGAGTAAACCTGGGCACACACTCCACTGATGGAGGACTGGCCCGGTTAATCAGAGCCCCAACCCGATACACACATCATTGAGAGCTCCCTTAGACGTAAGGACAGCACCCAGCTGTGAGAGGTGCAGACTGGGACGTGGATAGAAGACATTCTGAATTAAGAAGGCAGTTCTAGGAATGGAGGGGAACTTGGAATATCTCAGAGTATCAGGAAGATACTGATATCTGAGAGGATGCTCAGAGGTAGAAAGTGAGACAAAAGATCGCCAAAGCCTGAGTCACGGTGTCAGTTCTGTTTAAACATCAGTTCCTTCTAATTCTATCCAGTGTCCCCAGCTCTAGTCCAGTATTTTCTTCAGTCAGCGTCTATCAGGTACAAAGCACGGGCTCTCCGAGCTTGGGCTTTCCTGCCTCTTCCCTCTGTGTTTTTCACTAGTGCGCCTCAGCGGCAGGAACCCCTAATGCAATCCCCGGATCTGTGCTGGTCTTCTGCACCAGGATCACCCAGCAGGTTTATAAAAATTACAGGCTCACGAGCCTCACCTGGCGTGCGGCTGGGGTGAGGGTGTGTGTGTATATTTAAAAATCTCTCTAGATAACAACCAGTGGTTTAAGGAATTTCACAGACTCGAGTCCATTAAAGGTTTGCTGTACATTTCATACTTCGATTCCTTGGATCTCATTAAACTTTAAAAAAAAAAACTCTCTTGGTATTTTAAAAATTAGTGTTTTACTACTTTTTGATTGGAAGACTAATAAATGTACTTTATGGCTGCCATAATAATTCTGGAACTCTGAAAGATGTGATTGAAATCATAATCTTAAAATACCAACACAGCAATATGCATTCCAATTCTAAATTTTGAAGGCAAAAAAGGAGCTAAAAATTAAAGCATAGTGTTTAGATGTTAAAACGAAGGCTAACATTTAATTGTAAAAATTAAAACTCTATTTAAGCCTTTGAAATCTTTTCGCTTTGTCTTTCAATAACATGACTTCTCAAATCATAGCTATTATTTTAATACCTAATTGTCCAAAATCCAAAGGGCTAAATTCTTAGTTAACACAGATCACTCACAGCTCTTTAAGCCCATGGACCCACTGTAACTGAGGTTGCACACACATGCGTTTTTGCCCCTTCTCTTTGATGTGTTAATGCACTATCTCCATTACTGTGTTTCCACATCAGTGCCTCCTAGCCCATCAGCAGACTGAGTCATACTGGCTTCAGAGGAAAAAAATAGAAAAAAAGTGCCTTGCTGGCAAATAGCAACAGGCGAAATGAATTATAAACACCCCCCCCCCCACTAAAGAAGAGTTGCTGGAAGCTGGGGCGGGGGCGGGGGGACGATGGTGCATATAAGACACAGGTATAAGCGTCTACGTAGGCCCAATCCACCAGGGTCTGTACGTGCAGCTAGCTGTTCCCAAGCAGAGGAACTACTGCTCAGACTCTCACAAAACATTCAGCCACGTCAACATCAATTGTTAGACGCTACTGATCAAGCTACCTTATGGTTAAGACTTCATGAAACTTATTCACCCTGTTAAAGAGTGGCTAAGATTGGAAAATAATATTAATTAAAATCCCTAATCTCCTACTTTACTAGGAAAACAAAAATATTTAAAAGCTAATTTCAGTTATCCTAGCTTTTGGTATGACTTAAGAATTAAGATGTACGTCTCCAGACTCAGGGTTGTGACATTCAGTATAAAAATTCCCTCCTCGGCAGGAGAAATGAGACTTTTCAAATTGACTCGTTTTTGCTCTTTCTTTTTTTTTTAAAAAAAAACCTAAGAAGTCTGAGAGTCTTCCTCTGATATTAAGTTGGTTCAATGGGGAGTCTTTAAAGGGACAGAAGAGGACGACACATATTGCTTGTATCAGCATCACGTAGGTGTATGCATTTATCTGGGTAAAAATGCCGACTTCTGTTTCTACTCTTGCACGACCCAGAATCCTTATTTTAACAGCTACACTCCAGTCTGAAGAATGCAAGATGTTAAAGCGCCATTGGTGGGCAATCGAAGGGTGAAAAGGACAGAAATTCAAACCCAACTGTGTGTCATCAAGTAAACTGTCACTTCACTTCATAAGGTGTGTGGTTCCAGAAACAAACGACTCGCGGTGTGCAGGCAAGTCTGAGTGGAAACAGCAAAGCGCTCCCTTCCTTTCAGATACAACAAAGGCTGAGCAAAGAAAAACAATTCAGACTTCGATGCAAGAAATAGGATCTCCAATGAGACACTGATTAATGTTTGCTTTCTACTAGTTATCAATAGATTTGCCTTTAGACATGAGGGAGAAGTAAAATTAAGAGATTTTTTAAAAAAAGAAAATCTACAGAGACAGCACTAAGTAGAAGGAAGAGCCACAGGCCTAGGAGACAGGGCCCTGGGGTCGACTGTGCCCCGCCTGTAACTAACTAAGTAACCCATGGCAGGTAACTTTGTAGATCTTGGTTTCCTTCATCATAGAATTGAGGGGTACAGACTGGATGCCATCTAAAATCTTTCCAGCTCTAAAATTCTATTCTTGTACAACTGAAATTCTATATCCTCTTGGAACCTACCCTGGTGAAAATATTATCCTAAAGATCTGTGCCAGGACTTTGACACAAACCATCTCAAGTCACCGAAGACTTGATTAAAGTTGAGATATAGGAGGTGCGGGGGATGGCTGACTTCAAGGAATCAAAATCTACCATGGCTTAAAGGTCTAGGGCTTGCCAGGCCTTCGGTAAGTTCACTGAAGTCATGCATCACCCTGGGAGCTCATTTCCAAGAAAAAAAAAAAAAAATCTGGATAACGCTGAAATATCCAAAGCCACAGATCAGCTATACTGGGCAGAGATGTCAACTGTCGGACGGTACCAGGTGGGTACTGCCTAGAATGAAAGAATGAATGCAAAACACACTAAATGACCGAGGGAAATTTATTTTACGTGTGTGTGTGTTAAGCATAGAGGTCAATCATTCAAAAAATATGAAGGATTATGTTATAGCCTGGGATTCATGGAAATGCTTCTTTAGAAGCAGTAGGCCAAAGTCTTTCCTAAACTTCTGGCCAACCTTGGCTCGTCTGTACTTTGACAGTGTCTCAGAGTCCCTCCGACATGACGCTCCAGAACTGGACTGACGATGAACGTCATCCGCCAGCCCCGACTAGGCTTTTAGTAAGACAACTAGTATTTCCCACTCTCTGTTCCTCGTTACTTCAAAAGAATAGAACATGATCTAGAAATGCTTTAAAACTGAACACAGAAAGGTATCTTCTGAGTAAAAAAGTATATCAAATGTGTATGGGGGGAGGTCCTGGACAGATATTACATATAAATTGCTAACTTCAAATTATTGTATAGTATTACTCAGCTAATCTAGTACCGGAACAGTACGATTCATCACATTCTATTGTAAATTGTCTGAAAATCAAAATGAGGGAGTCCTTTACTCAAAAGGTGACAAAGAAAAAACAGTTCATCCACATGTTCTTTAACTTACGCACTGCAGCAGCTCTGCTCTCACAATGTCACCCTTAAAAAAGGAATTAGTAAAACAGCTTCTAACAAGTTTAATCTGTGTGTTTTTTCTCTATATTATTTTACATCCAACTAGCTGAAAAAGCCTGAAGCATAATTGCCATAATCCTTCATTTCTGCAGTTAGCGTTCTGTCTCTAATTGCGCGTGCGCACACGCGCGCGCGCGCACACACACACACACACACACACTCACTCACTCACTCCCTTCATCACTAATTTGTCTTTTTCAGATTCTTTCTTAGGCTCTAGGCCCTTTGGGATTCTGACTTGAGAAAGAAGTCATTATAACCAACTCTGAGAATACTGTGTTTCTGAAAGGCTTGGGCCACTTCTTCCTGACAAGTCTGCCATTTAGTGGACTGGCTTTTCAAGTTGCCAGCCTAACTTTACCCTGACAGAGCTATCAGTGGGGAAAGAAAACAAGAACAAAAGCAAAAACACAAGTCTGCTGCAGTGAGCTGTTAAGTATAAAGCAAAAACATGTTGAAAATCAAGTTTCCTAACCCAGAGCACTGAAACATGTACTCTACATGTTTTCTCACATTCAAGCTTCTACTTTAAAAAAAAAAAGGGGGGCACAACGGGTTATGTATATTGCAAAGTGCAAAGGAAGGAAGATTTAAAATAGAAATAAAACTTTTTCTTTCTTTTTTAGAAAGGATAGTGTAAACGCAAACGGCAAAATTCAGAGCTAACACAGATGGGGCTGCAAAGATGAGCCTTTGCCAACTGTGCTTCATGTGATTTACAAAGAATCCCTCCAACATCTTCCTTTTTCTTAGTTTTAATTAAGGAGGAGGTGTTGTATTCTAAGGAAGCTCTCTGGATGCTGCTGGCTGAAATGCAGATTTGATCTTCCCGTGCTGGTTAGCTAACATTGATTTTCTGCCCCAGTGAAAGACATTTTACTCTGATGCATGCCATTTAAATTCATTTTACACAGCTGCTTAATGTGGCTTGGCAAGGCACAGCCACACTAGCTTTGTGGGTCTAAATAGGACTCCTGAGTTGGTAGAGGACAGATCCTATGGATTAGCAGCTGGTGATAAATGCTCTTCTCCCCCCACTGGTATCTTCCTACTAACTCAGGAAGTGACCTTGAGAGTAGCACAAGAAAGGAAAAAAGAGGAAAGACGATTTCTCCAAAATAAGTCTGTTTACCTCATTCTATGCTTAGTTCACTTTTCGGATTATGTTTACAGAATTCTTTATTTGTTGGTCCACATTTAGGGCCATGTTTACAGGATTTAGAACTCTCAATTGCAAAATTATCATTTGCTCTTGTTGCCTAAATAAATGTATATTGAATATAAAGCTATAAAAAAGCTCTCTGTGTCATGCATTCATAACAATAGTGAAAACACGGTTCTGTAAGTTTAGTCTTTAAACAAAGCTAGTTGGTTGTTTCCGGTTTTATTTTACAAAATTGTTGTATCTTTCTGCTGAAACTAACCCCTTAACACTCTTCAATCTACATGAGATAATCTTATCATTACTATATGCTAAATGATATCGGTAAAAATAATAATATACTTTAAGAGTATTTACTAACCTAAAGACAGTGACAGCCTGATATTATAGTTTTGTAGTAGGAAAGAAGAGAGATACTTTTTGTTGCTGTATGTAATTCCTGTGTCGAAATTGATAATAATATGGCAACACTGTGTTTAGAAAAAAAAATTCTGTGTTGCATTATTTGGTTGTATTCTCCTGGTGACTTTAATATTCTAAACCTCCTTGGGAGAAGGAAATAATAGAAATCGTTGGCGCAGATGTCTGCTCAGTGATGATGACACGAGGCCCCTCGCAAGTCCTATTAAGAACCTAAGCCCTGCCTCCTGCAGTGCGGCTCCATGGGGCCACCGCACTCTGAATTCAGGGCGAGTGTGGAAGCAGGTCCCGGTAGTGGCAGGAATGACAATAACACAGTCATGATAACAGTGCTACACAAGTCCTAGACGACACAACGACAACAGTGGGGGACATGACGCCGGAGTAGGTGACTTCATTACTTTTACGTAGATAAAAGTTTTTGTTTCCCTCTCAGGCACGAAGGAAAGAAGCCATGCCGAAGCCATGCAAAGACAGGATCTGGGGGACGGCATGCAGGTCTCCACCAAACTACCACAGTACTGCTGGTGAGAATGAAAAACGAAACAGAACAAAACAAACAAAAAACCCAAAACAAACAAAAATAAACAAAAGACAGCCCCCTCTGAGATGGATTTCCTATTAGGTCTTTCACTCTCTTACTTTGGGTGTTCCTTTCGCAGCCAGATGGCATGTTCATTAACAGTTTAAAAAAATGCCCAGGACCCGCAGCAAGTCAGGGCATGTTGCTACCTACCCGTACTGGTCAGGCTGGTTCATCATGGGAGCCTGAGAGTTGCCATAGTTGGGGTGCTGGGAAGAAAACATGGGGCGTCCGCCAGCCCCAGACTGGCTGGGATAAGCAGGCGACCTAATGTATGGTGGCCTAAAGTAGAACAGAAGAACAACTTCTTTGGATTTGTTCCGTAGACAAGTAGGAATCCCCCTGTCCATTATGTCATTTCCACACATAGGTGTGGAGGTTACAGAATGTGGCATAAGATACTCTGTACCATGCAGCTACCTGGCAGTGGAGCTGGAGAACAATCCTTCAAAAAAGGGTGGGGGACAGGGCAAAGGAGAGAGAGGAGTAAGATTCTCAGATCCAATCTCAGTTTTACAGTTCTGAAGCATAGCTTTGACTTTCGTAAAAGCCAAAAAATAAACAGTCTCCATTCAATCTCCTGGAGAGCTCTGATGGGTGGAATGTGAAGGTGAGGCTTTGGAATGGTCTACCGATTAGAAATAGAAAATGAAAATGCATGGATGTATACTTATACAGTAACTTATATAAAATTATATATAAACTGATTCAGAAAGGGAGCACAGCAAGGCATTTTAATCAAACAATTATGCCTTAATCTCTACAGTTATCTTCTTCCCAGATCACTACCCAAGGCTTCATGTCAAATGCAATCAAGTACTTACTCCTTAAAAAGGAAATAACTTGTGCTTTTTGAGTTGTGACAATGGACAAGTCATTTAAACCTAAATTAGAACTTCAACTGGACCAGCCAAACCAGTCCTCACGGACAGGTTTATTAAAACATTCTCTCTACAGCCTGCATAGGTTCAGTTCAGAGGTATAGCGCTGGGGTTCAGAAGATCCTAAGTAATTGTAACGCGGAGGAGAGGGTGGGGGGTGGGGCGGAGGGAGAGGGAGAGAGGGGGAGAGAGAATATGACTGACTTTCATTTTATTATGTGGAGCAAACAGTGAGACTGGAAGGGTCCCTAACATTCCCGAATAGCAACTTCAGAGGAAAAGCAACAAAGGGATACATTTAAACACACACACACACACACACACACACACACACACACAAAAGCTCTTATTTCCCTTTGACAAACTCAGAATCTTCTCTCTTTTCTTCTGAAGATACCGTATGTTCATAAATATCTGTCGGTGTCCTTTGTTTTAAAACATACCTTGACACATGTTAAACATAATTCAAACATTTTTACATGTGAGTCTTTTAAACCATATTCGCTTTGCCTCCTAAACTTTTAATTCAGTTATTTTTAGACAGGTCAAGTATTTACTTCAAGAATTAATTTTAAAATTCAGGATTAAAAACAAGTAAGTAGTTGAGGCTAGAGCCTTTGCTCTATCAGCTTAAAGTTTCAGAAACATAATCCTTGTTTTATTAACCACCTTTTGGTTTGGACAGAGAGAGAGCTATGCCCAGAAAAATAAAATACAACATAAGACCGTGAAGTAATAAATCTCACACATATACACTTAGACAAACACACACAGTACACATATGTACACATACAAAGTTTCTATTTTAATAAAGATTTTTATGGTGAGGTAAAAAAAAAAAAAAGGGGGGAAGTTCTTTTTGAATGTTTTAGATTTTAGCCAGTTTTTAGGCTCTAGACTTTCCCGCCTAAACCTCACTGTGTTAAGTGGAACCACAAAGACACTCGCGGTGCCACTGGCTCTAGGTTGCTTGGTGCAGCGACTATTCACAGCTGTTTCAAATAACCTCCCACAGCTGACTTGCCCACCAGTGATTCCTTCTTCCATGTCTCATACAACGTGATCTATTATTTACTTCTCTGACCTTTATGGTACAGAATATATTTAACACGAAAGGAATGGCCAAGCCAAGGGACCCTCTGCTGCTCTCCGCCCCCGTGGGAGCCGGGGATGATGCAGCTCTGGGCTCCGCACATGCGCACACATCCACACACAGACCGCCCGCCCGACGGCATACCTGCTTTGTGCCGAGTTCGCAGCGGCCTGCATCACTGCGGCAGCTGCCTCCTGTGCCTTACGGTTCACGGTTGGCATTGGTGGCCCCATTCCTGGCCCTCCCTGCTGAGACATGCCAGGAGAACTAGGGGTCATGCTGCTCATATTTCCAGGAAAGGGTCTGTTCTGCATCCCAGCTGATGGCATTCGTCCCAGGGGCATAGCACCACACGGCTGGCTTGGCCCTTGTCCATGCATCTGGCTGTTGGCATTGATGCCCATGCCGGGCCCTGGGCCGCTGTAGCTTGCACTGGGCACCCCACTATATGTTGGGGGTCTGGAGTAGTTACCTAAACAAAAATCAAACACAAATTAAAGCCTTTTACTTAATATTTGAACTTGTGAAAACATTCACTGGAAACACTTTGTGTCCAACAGTGTCATCAACACAGAACATTAGTCATTTTCCTCATTAACCCTTTCCCCTATTGGCGCTGATGAGGTTGGCAGTCAAAATACGCTCTCTCTGCACATTCCAAAGGCAAAGAGCCACACAGGACCACTGTAACACGGAGGGAGACCCAGGCTGATCACTGAAACCATCTGTGGATGGACACGGGATGCTAGTGCTGAGTGGTGCTTTAGCTCATCCAGCACCTTGTACTCTTACCAAGATTTAACTGAAGTAAGTATTTCAGCCCCCCGTCCGCAGGTGAACACCAATCTGAGACTGCACCACTACACCACTACCACACTGGACAGTTACGATAAAGGGTTCAGAAGGTGTAAGAAAACATGCACATGTGGTCAAAATTACCCTTCAAACCCCCACAGGAGGTGTCATGTGGAAACGCGACATTAATCCAGCACAGTTGGCTTTCCTCTGGTGTCTGGTTTGCACTTGAGGCCACGTCTTATGAAATAAGTTTCAAGCACTGGTATGGCGCTCAGCCCAGCGAGATGGTGGCACTATGGGAAGCAGGCAGGGTCCCAGACTGAGATAAGCGTCCACAGTCTCACCTCCCGTCTCTGCTCACACGGGGCACGTGCTCACGGAGTAGAATGGCCTGGACTAGTGCAGTAGTTGTGTTTTCTCTCTCCTTCACACCTTTTCTTTTGATTGAGTGCACATAAACTACATTCAAGTAAATTGAAGGCATATATAATGCCACTTCAATAATAATAATTGCTGAACCATACTCTGTGTGAGACATTGGGCTAAGTGCTTTGCATCAATGACTTCATTCTTTTCTCCAATAATTATATGAAATGTAGGTACGACCATGACTCCACTTACAAATGAAGCTAGTAGGTTAGGATTCAAGCTCAAGCAAAATGATTATAGAACCCATGTAATTAACCAATAAAATATGCTGCCTCCCAATAAGTGACTGTTGAAATGAAATATATGCAAAAGGATAAGTGTCTGTAGAATATGGATTAGTGTTCCTCCACCTGTCCTTACTACTTTCTGGAAGAATCTCCTCATCTATATAACATAACTGTTCTAGGCACAGGGAATGTGAAGTTAAATACAATGCAATTCCTGTACTCGAGAAGCTCACGACCTAAGTGTGTATGTGTGTGTGTGTGTGTGTGTGTGTGTGTGTGCGCGTGTGTGTGTGTGTGTGTGTGTATAAGGTGGAGTAGCAGGGGTAAGATGAGAAAAAATACAAAAACAAAAAGATAACGCACTGTGAAAAGCATAAGAGAAAGAAGAATAAGTCTGTGTCGGGTGGGGATACGGGGGGTTGTCCATGGTTGGGCGTTGAGCGAAAGGTTTTGAAAAACCACCTTGGGTCGCGACCCAGGCGTCCGTGTGGGGCAGGCTTTGGGATCTGGGAGAACTGGGGCTGAGGGAAGACTCCCTATATATACTGACCATGTGACCTTAGAGCTAAGTCGTTTTAATCTTTGTTTCCTTCTCTTCTCTGTAAAACAGAGATAAGCCTCTTCCATACTGTCTACTTGAAGAGTTGCTGTTAGGATTAAATGACGTAACATGTGAAGTATCTCAAACGTTGAGTGCAAAAATGCTAGGGGGTTACTTTCAGATGGTGATTAAGGCAGAAGAGGGCAGGGAGCGCCTATGGAAGAGGCCGTGGACGACGGCACAGACAGCGAAGGGGCGAACTCAAGAGCAAGTCACTGCTGAGCTTCATGGGGCCGCGAGAAGGGGACAGAGGGAAGAGGCCCCCATATACCAGGCTTCCAAGCCCGGGACCTATTCTGAAGGTGAGAAGGAGCTTCTCCAGGTTTTCCAGCAGAAATTGGGTTGGATTAGTAACAACAACAAAAGCCAGCAATTGATATTTACTGTGTGCTAAGCTCAGTTTCGAGTTCTTTGCATCACCTCCTTTAATGCTTACATCAAGCCTAAGAGGTCCCGGTCATTACCACCCTCACTTCAGGGAGGAGCCTGAGGTGCGGGAGGTTGAGTGGCCTGTCCCAAGGTCACGTGGCTAACATGCCTCAGAGCCACAGTCTGCACCCCACTAGCCACAGCCCTGACTGGCCTCTCAAATACTTAAGGAAAACCACACTTACATCACATTATCATCACAGTCGTGAAAGCAGGTCTTCTCAAGTGCAGACCACCTACAAATCTGCAAGAAGCCCAGACTATTCAGCACTGACTGGTATTTGCTCTGTTAGGTGCCTCACGTGAGCTCTCTTACGTGGCTGTCTATGAAGTGTATTACTCACTGGAGACGGTGTGAAGGTCACTGTTCACACAGACCACGGGCCGGGCACACTTTCTGTAAAGGGCTGGAGACTAAATACTTTAGGCTTTGTGGGCTAGATGGTGTCTGTCAAAACTAAACTGCCGGGCTTCCCTGGTGGCGCAGTGGTTGAGAGTCCGCCTGCCAATACAAGGGACACGGGTTCGTGCCCCGGTCCAGGAAGATCCCACATGCCGCGGAGCGGCTGGGCCCGTGAGCCATGGCCGCTGAGCCTGCATGTCTGGAGCCTGTGCTCCGCAACGGGAGAGGCCGCAGCAGTGAGAGGCCCACATACCGCAAAAAACCAACCAACCAAACAAAAGCTAAACTGCCACTGCAGCCCTGACATGGCTGGAAGCAACACACACACAAACGGGAGCCCCTGCGTTACGAACACGACGGCCGGCCAGAGTGGCCCTAATCTGCTGAGCCCCGCCACGGACCGGTCTTGGGACAAGCTTCTTAAGAAAATGCTCCAGCAACACAGAAAGTGACTTGTTACAGCCAGCAGCTACTTTCCCCTGAACATCCCTGGAAGCCAAAGAAAGGCTGGAGAGGAACAACCGAGCGAGGCGCTGGCCATCCGAGGAGGTGGAATGGACAGGAAAACAAAAGGGAAGGGAAGGAAGGGACAGGAGAGTTTCAACATACATCACCTCAAGTGCCTCCGAATTGCATTGTGAGTTAGTCTTTTACGCCAGCACCTCAAATTTAAACTGCCTTTGCATGAAGACACTCTGCCTTTGCAGACGTATATCAAACTGATACTGTTTTCAAGTAAAAGGTGAACATTCACTGTTTATCAAAGTTCTTTATAAAAAGTTCTGAGGTTGCTCTGAATCTCCCGTCCCACGGGACCACACAGAAGGTCCCCGTCGGTTTTCCCATCACACCGTCTCCGCGGAAAGGGCCCCTTATGCTCATCCTGGTTGGGAGGGACGCAGAACAATGGGCAGGATGCTGTGTCCTGCCTCTTCCCATGCCTTCTCAGAGCACAGTCCTCGGAACTCTTCTCTGCAGCAGGTTGGAGACTCCCCCCGCCCCGCCCCACTGACCTCACAGCCCTTCGCTTCCAAATTATCTGATAACATCAGTGAGATCCAGCGGTGCCTTTCTGGCTCTTGCTTTTATTAAAAAGAAACAAACTCATTTACACTTTGAACAAATGATATCAATTCACATATTCTTGCTATTGCTCTGCAGCTAGTTTCCACCCCCCTCAACACCTGATAAGCGACTCACTTGGTACGAAACTTTATACAGTGAAAACATACGTACACTTTGCTTTTGAAGGAAGTGAAATGACACTTTAATCTTGTTTTACAAAACAAGCATTTACCTGGTTGTTGCAGACTATGCCCACAATGCAGTTTTATATGAGAGTAAGGTCCCTGGTTTTGTGGAATTCTGCTTAGAATTGAAGTAGAATGCCGTTCATACTTGGAACAGAGAAATACTGTCACTCTGGGTTCCTGCACCTTGGGTTTAACTGGCAGTCAGGGGCTGTATTTTAATGAACACAAAGAAACAACTGAGATGTTCAGTAACCCTCTACTTGACTTCCAGCTTTTTCATTCATTTTATGTACTAAGAAGACAAGAGCTAGGTTTCAATCACTTTGCTCAATTCAGCAGCTGGTCTTCGTTGCACAGCAGGAAGCATTCTGTAACCGGGTGGAGTATGCGTCAGAGCACAACCACCATGCACACCCATACACGCACGCGTGCACTTGTCCTTAGAAAGGCCCATTGAGTGCTGGGCCCCCAATCTTATTTTTCCTCAATCAGTTAGGCTGATTTCACGAACTGGCACTCAAAAGCACATGTCAAGGGAATATGTTCTAATTATAGAGGCCTCTATTTGGTAGAAGAAATACAAAGTCCCCTTTTCTTCTCCTTGAAACTTTCAAGACTTCCCTCATTAAACTCACATGCCTGGATAAAAATGGTTTCTAAAGGCTTTAAATGGCTTAAGAGGCAGCAACGGATAAAGCAGAGGCTCTAGAAACTGGGTTTGAATACTGGTCTGACACTTCCTAGGGGCATGACCTTGGACAGGCTACTTAACCTCTCGGAACACCAGTTTTGCCAGGTAAAGTAACAATAATAACGGGGAACAGGTAGAAAGTGACTAGCTCAGTGCCAAGCATAGAACTACCTAAAAAATGATAGCTATCACCATGATCACCAACAATAATACTATTATTATCAATAAGCATGAATATGATTTTTTCTCCATCTTTTGAAAATGTGTGGAAGGAGTGAAAAATGATTCACACACACCCCCCCACTTTGCCTACTCGATAACATATCTTTCTCCCCAAAATAAACAAAAACCAAATATGTAAGCCAAGCAAAATATGAGAGGAAAAGCCAGGAATGAGAAGCGCAATCTTATTTCCATGTTTCTCTAATAGATTAGTAATTTGTTGGCACTAGCTCTGACAGAAAACAGATGGTTCCAGCATTAAGCACAATGAAGGCTGCAGATGCTGGGCCAGCCCACCTCAGCTGGACGGGTCTTGCAGCCAAGTACGAGAGCCCACAGTTTTCAAGTGGGTTCATCTTGGCACACCAGCTTTGGAAAATTGGTCACCAAATGAATTCAGATTTCAACCCACCAGGAGTTGTATTCAAGCACCAGACAGAGGAAGCCGGAGCTAGACTCTATTCAAGTCACCATCATTAGTTTAGAGGATCACAGATAATTCTGTACCTGACTCTAAATTTTCAAATTTGCTAGTTACAATTAATGTTCCAAGCTTACTGCTTTTATTGAATCATTAAATGCTTCCGTTTATTTTACTTCTCAGTTTCAACCACACAACAATTACTTATGACCAACTGCTACACGCAAAGTCCTGTATTATTTTCCCCTTTGCTGTGGAGGGTAAAACGGTGCACAAATCATAGAACAGACAGCGGACCCTGAGTGGGAAAAAAAATAAATGGATAATTAGCTATATACTATGATAAACATACTTGTGAATTAGGGCTAAATTTGGCCAGTAATCATCACTTCACATAGCCATCCACTACCTAATTTTAAGTCATGTTTATTGAGGTAGAATTTATATGCATCAGCAACCATATATGCCCTATAACCACCAGCACAGTTGAGACATGGGATATTTCTATCATGACAAAAAGTTGCCACTTTGTGGTCAATCTCATCCCCACCCCTGGCAACCGCTGATCTGATTTCTCTTCCTACAGTTTTGCCTTCCCCAGGATGTCACATAAATAGAGTCACAGTGTGCCGTGTCTGGCTCCTTTCACTCAGCACCGTGCTTTCCAAATTCATCCATAATGTTGTGCGTTATCAGTCGTTTGTTCCCTTTTGTTGCTGAGTAGTATCCTATTCTGTGAACGTTCGGGCTGTTTCCAGTTTCTGGCAATCACGAATAAAGCTGTTGACGTTTGCACACAGGTCTCTGAGTGGATATATGTTTCATCTCTCTTGGTAAACTCTAGGGATGAGAGTGCTAGGTTGTATGATAAGTGCATTTTTAACTTTGTAAGAAACTCCACTACAGTACATATGAGAGTTCTACTTGCTCTACTGTACATCCTGGATATTGCCAATTTTTAAAAAATATGAGCCATTCCAGTAGGTGTGTAGCGGATACTGTTGTGGCTTTACTTTTCATTTCTCTAATGACAAATGATTTTGAGAGTATTTTTCATGGATGTAAGATCCTTGTTGTGCAAAAAAAAGTTACATTTAAAAAACCTTCTTCCCATGCTACCTTTCTCTCAGACTGATCTCACAATGCTGTACTTCCAGCCACTGCTTCAGGAGAGAAACTGACTGAGTAAAGACCACAAATGCAGATTCAAAATGAAAGTGAACTTACTCCAAGTTGCATTAAATCCTACTATTTGTGGGAACAGCGATAATTTATCTTTTGAACTGATATATGACACCATATTTTTTCCTAGGTCAACATGCATTTTAAAAAGTCTTCAAAATGTAAAAATAATATTACATAAAGCTTGTAAAAGAGGAGAAAAGACCTATTACCTTACAGTATGACTTCAGTAGTTTGGGTAGTTTTTTTGGTAGTTTTGGTAGTTTTCTTCCCACATATGTTACTTTTGGTGTTTTTTCCCATATATGTTACAAAGTTTAACTCCTTTAAAAATTTAATTATACAGTGATGCATGCGCAATATAGAAAATATAAAAGCACAGAGAAAAACAGACAACCATGGGCTTCCCTGGTGGCGCAGTGGTTGGGAGTCTGCCTGTCGATGCAGGGGACACGGGTTCGTGCCCCGGTCCGGGAAGATCCCACATGCCGCGGAGCAACTGGGCCCGTGAGCCATGGCTGCTGAGCCTGCGCGTCCAGAGCCTGTGCTCCGCAACGGGAGAGGCCACAACAGTGAGAGGACCGCATACCGCAAAACAAACAAACAAACAAAACCAGACAACCATGATCCTTAGTGCCATCTCCCAAAGATAATTCTTAAGCATTGAGTAGTCAACCCAATACCCATCAAGCATCAACGCAGGGTCAAGAAGGTATACCAGTGTCTCTGGAACACTCTGTCTTCATCCATTTAGGAAACAGTTCTTAAGAGCCTCTAATATGCCAGCTCTGTGCTAACAGATGGGGATTCAGCAATGAGCAAAGGCAAAGAGCTTACATTCTGGTGGCAGGAGACAGGCTAATAAACAAATCTAGAGCATGTCGTGTGGTGTCAAGCGCTCTGAAGGAGAACAAAGCAGGGAGAACTTACACAGAGTGGAGAGGGCAGGTCCCTGAGCCAGTGACAGAGGAGAGCCACGCGGAGAAGGGAGCTGTGTGCGTGCTGGCTGCCTCTGTGTAGAAGCGCGTCTTTGGAGAAACCACCGCCGCCAAGGCTGACGTCACACACAGGCTTGGGGGACATATGGTAAGTCCGATGCCAGTATCTAACTTCAGAGCAGTGAGTCTTGAGAGAACAGGCCCTCAAGGAGCAGGGGCATAAATGTCTGCGTGTGTGTGGCCTTCAGAAAGGCCACACACACGCAGACATTTCACACACAATGCTCAGTTTCCCCTTCTGCAAAAAGGGCGTGATACGAGATTCTCTATCTCGTGTGATTGCTATGAGGAAAAAAATATTAACAGTAACTATTGCTGGACACTGACAATGGTTAGAATTTGTCAAGGAATAGAAAGAAACTGTTCCAATATTAATGTAAGATAACTTTTCAATCAGTGAAATTCTTTTTATTATATATTGCATCATATGCCTAATTTTACTTTCAAGATGCACAGATATTAAATTTATTTCTCAAACAAAGTATAAGAAAAAGTAAGTCCTCACCTAAAAAATGTAAAATTGTATTATCTTAATTCAATAGCCAAATGTGGCATAAAACAGTAAAATCCCTACGGTAAGGAACGAAGGATTCTCAGTCACTGTCGTCACAGGTGCCTGAGCACCTGCGTCCTCCCTAGGCTCAGAGCCGCTGTGCCCTGTGCACACCCACAGACTGCATGGGAACGGCGCCCCCTGGAGGGAGAGCTCTGATCTGCTTCACCTGACGGCAGGTGCAGGAAGCCTTCTGAAAGGACCCATGGTACCAACTCCTAAAGATTTGAAAACCGGTCATTTCTTTTCAAACAAACATTTGAAAAAAAAGGGCAGAGCTGTGAGCCTCAGGAAAAGGCACCTTGCTAAGATGTAAAGTAAAGCTGCACGTCCACATCCTGCGTTTCTACACTGCCATCCACAATTGTCATGATCCAGGCCTGTGGTACAAGTCCACCGGATGACCACGCCCCGCGAGGTGCTTAGTCATTCAGTGAGGGGAGGGGATGCTGGCACTCTGTGTGCTGTTGATTTCAATAAGCAACGTAAAATAATTAGCTTCACACTAGTCAAAATCAGTGTTGCTTTATGTTTTTCCTTTTTCTTTCTTAAAGTTGATTGGTACTTTGTTTTCCTTACTTCTTCCCTAATTCCCAGGTTTTGATAAAATCATGATGATTATCAGTCTGCTAAGAAAAATTCATGCTTAAACCTTTTAACTTGAAGGCTAAATTTGAGCATCAAAAGAACATGGCATTAACCACCTTTTGCTGTAAAATGATCTACTACAATCTGTTTTTGCTACTGTGGGCAAGATAAAGATTTAGAATTTTTTAACAAAGCCGTATAGAATATGGAATTAATACTTTTGCCTAGCAATGTCCATTTAACCATAAAATAAAGGTAACAGGAAGCAGTGAACATATCAAGTATATTACAAACTGTTTTAAGAAACAAAAAATGAGTGAAACCGAAGGGGGAGTGATCTGCACAGAAACCAGCCTTTGGAAAAAGCCAAAGAAGAAGATCTCCAATTTGCAGCACTGTCCGGGGAGAAAACATGAATCCATGTGGCAGACACATCTCACTTCTGTAGAAGAGAGGCTGAATCTAGTTTACTTTGAGAGTAAGAGCAGAGACTGAAATCTTGGGTCATGGTGACACCAAGGTTGCCATGGGTCTGTAAGGCACTCTTCAAGTAGCCAGTGGGCTGCCAACTGGTAACATTTATATGTTGTTCCTCTGAACTGGAATAGCTGTAAGATTATTAATGTGCAATTCACTATTTTGGAACTGCATTCATTTCAACTAGGTATCGTCTGAAGTTTGCCTTTGCTGAATCTGCGAGAAACATTTTAATGAAAGAAGGAGAAGGAAGAGTTCTGATGGCATCTTATTTATTTTAGAGAAAAACACGTTAAACCCTTCTGAAAAGCCTCTTTGACCAAGTAATTTAGGAATAAAACGTTCTTCAGACTCACCTACTTAGAAGTTCCCTGCTTCCTAAGACACACTATACAAATTAAGGCATAAAACCAAGGCTGAGCCAGTGTACAACGTGTGTAGCTGTAAGGGGTGGCCCAGACACTAACATACAAGGGAGTGATAAGTGGAGGGGAATCTAGGCTCAGAATCCCTGTTAGTTGCCCAAGGTAATACTCCTAATTCCTTGCAAAACTAAGGCTAGACCCTCACTTTTTGCAATTAGTGACAAACATGCCAAAAATACTTGTGGACAGTCTGTGACAGACACTGTTCTAGAGAACACACAAACAAGACAGTGTCTGTCCTTAGGAAATAGAAAGGCTGTGAAGATGAAATTGATTTCCGCTCCCTTTTTCCCATGCAAAGGCATTTATTAATAATTAACATGTCAATTACATGATTGCTTTCTATTTATTAGAGCAAGTCTCTATGGCCCTTCCTACTGCAAACCGTTTGTAAGGGTAGTTATTTTACACGTGCCTGCTTGAAGGTAGGAAAGTACTATTTCATCAAGTATACTGCAATTAAACACTTTTACACATTTAGATTGGCTTCATCCCATTAGGGTATTTTATTTTTTTTATTATTTTTTTATTTTTTGCGGTACGCGGGCCTCTCGCTGTTGTGGCCTCTCCCGTTGTGGAGCACAGGCTCCGGACGCGCAGGCTCAGCAGCCATGGCTCACGGGCCCAGCCGCTCCGCGGCACGTGGGATCCTCCCGGACCGGGGCACAAACCCGTGTACCCTGCATCGGCAGGCGGACTCCCAACCACTGCGCCACCAGGGAAGCCCCCCATTAGGGTATTTTGATATTTATCCAAAACTGACTGGGTGTTTCCTGTTACCGGCGCTCAAGGTCGCCTTTTGTATGGGAGGGGGCATCGCGGCCTCGATGATGGCCTAGCAGCTGTTGGGAGACCGTCGAGGAGCCAACGCACTCCGGGGCGAGGAAAGCCGCCGCTCTTCGGCGCATCCTTTCCGGAGGTGCTTTGGGGCCTCGGGGATTCCGTGGGTGCAGAGAGAGAGCCGGCCGGGTGGCCGAGCCGCGGGTAGAAAATGCCGGCGGCGGCGCCTTTGTCACCCCGCCCTGCGGAGGAGCTCAAAATAGCAGCGTTGAGAAAATGCGGCGCAGAGAGAAACGCGAGCCAAAGGGGGAAGCCCCGTTAGTACGTTTAATAATTCAGATTTCACAGTATCATACACACTTCTAAAAATTTCTTCTTAATAGTTACGTTTTTCCTTAATCTCTAGTATTTCTGATGTATTTCCACGCCTGCATTCCCCAAATGTTCCTTTGCTCCCTGAAGGCCAGTGGTTTGCCTTTCGCTTCCTTCTCTCTCCGCTCACTGAAGGAACGGCAGGGAAGGAGTACATCTCAGGCCTGGGAAGCGACGCACCAGTGGCTCTGTGAGTGGCCTCTGCAGTCTCCCTCCGTGTGAACCCTGGCTCTGCCCTTAACAGCTGTGGGACTGTGCGTAAATTACTTAACCGGCTCCTTTGCAAAATGGGATAACGTCAAGGGCTTCCTGTTAATTAATAAAAATGGGAAAGTATGTCTGAAGTTGAATCCTGGCGTCCCACCGTGTGCCCGGGGCAAAGGTGTGTATGTGGTGCACGCCTCAGTCTCTTGCTCTGTCAAGTGGAGTAATAACAGTACCTGTAACACAGCATGTTGTGAGGATTAAATGAGTTAATATATGAAAAACACTGAGACCAGGACCCAGTAGTGTTTAATAAACGTTGCTGGTTGTTACTAATAATTTTGAAGAAGCTGCTCCTGACAGCAAAAAGGTTATAGCAAAAAAGACTGTAAAATATTTCCCCCTGAGATCTCTTAAAAACGAAACCAGCCCAGAAGAAAGCCATCTAGTTAGTACCAGACATAGAAGATGTGGACCGATGACCCTGTGGGTCGCTGCACAAGCCATTCTTTCCAGACATCAAAACGTGTAACGCGAAGATGTAAGCTGAATATTTTACTAATAATTTGAGTAGTTAATTAAGAGAGAGAAAAAAAAATACTTCATTCGGGTCTCTATTTAAAATGATCAACCAAGAGAAATGTAAAGGTAAGAACATTTACTGAACTGAGTGACGCAGGTCACAAGCGTAATTTCCTGTCATTCAGTGTTTGCCGAGGAGAGGATAATGCAAGGAGGAACGCAAACAATTCTGATTTGCACACAGAGCACTGGGACACTGACTGGCAGCCCACAGCACTGGGAGCCAGTCGAGGAACCCAGGAGGGGACACGCCTGAAGGTGGAATGTGCTAGAATGTGCTAGAGATGCCTCTTGGAAGGAGAACATTGCCGAGAGCACAGATGTGCAGGCACTTTTTTTCAAAGTTAGAAAGTGCTGTGTATGGAAATGATCAGCCTTATTTTCAGTTGTCTCTAATGTCAACCTAAACTCAGCATTTATGCCTTAAAAAAAAACCCCAAACAAAAACCTTCTTGTCTACATAACCAAAATGTTACGCAGTGGATCCAGTGGGCCGCATTAACATAAAAGGCCCTGGAGTTGAAGCAAAATTTAGACTCAGAATATGAGAAGCAGAAGCAACTTCCAAGGTAACACTGTCTAATTTTCCCATTTTCTATAGGAAAAGTAAATCCCAGAGAGTAAGCAACTTTGCAAGGGCACACAAGTTTGGGTGAGAACCCTCACAGGTGCAGTGTTCCTAAATCAGGAATCTTGGGACTTCCCTGGTGGTCCTCTGGTTAAGAACCCACCTCCCTAATGCAGGTGCGGTGGGTTCGATCCCTGGTTGGGGAACTAAGATCCCACGTGTCGCGGGGCAACTAAGCCAGCACACTGCAACTACTGAGCCCGTGCTCTAGAGCCCACACGCCACAAGTAGAGAGAAGCCTGCGCGGTGCAACGAAGAGCCCGTGCGTGCCACAACGCAGATCCTGTGTGCTGCAACTAAGACCCAATGCAGCCAAATAAATTAAAAAAAAAGAATCTTAACATTCAACGATTCCAAAAAACTGAGGGTTTTTTTCAGAAAATAAATCCATTCTATAGAAATTACCTTTTGTGTTATTACCTAACTCCTAAAGCATTAAGTGTTTTCACAGCCGTTCACAAAAGACTCATCAGATAGTCCAAGGCTCCACTTCCCCTTATTTGAGAGCAGCACAGGACGAGACTTCAAGAGTGAATTATTAAGAGTAGAGAAACCAGTTTTGAAGATAACAGGAAGCCCTAGTGAGTGCTAGTGGTTAAATCCCAGGCCTCCAGCCACCCCTAATTCTGAGAATAAGGTCCTGACCTCCAGGATTCTCCAGTTACATTCTGAACAAAAGTCCATATTTTTCTGTGCGTATCACAACTTATAAACTGCCTTTCCAACCTTCACTAAAGTTTTCTTCCTTTCCTGATAGCCGAAGCCCCCCAGTTTTGAAGATACCCACTGAGTGGGTGCAGCGGGCAAGTAGGTGCTTTCACAGCTAGTGACACGTCCTGCCTTAGCTCAGCAACAAACTACCACATGTCACAACTACCTGGGGCTGATGGGGAACTGGGAAGACACTGTCAACTGGGACCTTAACCTCCTAGAGCTTACTGGAATTCACAACACGGAACTCCATTTATGATACGGTATGAAGGGAATCAAGCAAAACCCACGTCTGTATCCACCCTGACTACGTGCACATGGACAGAGGCAGGAAGGGGCCATGGAAAAATTTTGTTTTGGGTGTTTTAATATCGTTTTCCCGACAACAGAAATAGCTGGAATGTAAAATGACAGAGCAGCATAAGGCAAGGCAATGGTGCTACACTGACAGCATTGAAGGTGCTTAAAATCCTCCCGAAAGAGATCTTCAGAAAACAAGACATTTTCAAACCGTGAAGCAAGGAAAGCTTTTCTGAGAAACATCTGGTAAAAAGCCGAGAAGGTGCCTGGCCTCCTCAAAGAATCGTCCGGCCTGCCAGGCACTTATTTGATGGCAGGAGAAGCTCAAAGGTCCTCAACGCAGCACGTTTTCCAGACGGACAGAAAAGCTCTCAGAAATATTAAGGCTTTATTAAGTCAGGGGAGCCGACTTTGTTGTGGAGGTAGCGAACATTTTACTACAGTTTCCTACCGGGCATTGTCTTCACTCAGAATATTCTGGTATTTTCAGAAATGAGGAAGCTCTGGGAATTGTGCCAGGTTAGCTCATTCTCTCTAAATTATCCATTAATGTCTAATTTAAAGAAACAAAATATAAAGAAGGTGCTAATTTCAAATGCCTTACTGCCAAAAGTGACTTAGAAAAAAAAATATATATATATCGGGTTAAAAACCCTGATAAAAGGATTCTGCATGTGTAAGACAAAACAGACGTCAATGTCCAGGAAGGCAGAATGAAACTGGTGTATTTGGGGCAAGTTCCACTTATTTTTCTACTCTTTCCTTTTTGAAAGACATGTCCATTTCAGGCTTTGTCCTGCCTTCTAAGAGTAAAACTGGTAATGACTGTGAAAATCGGAACCATTATTTACCTGATAGAGCACTTTGGAGACAGATTAGATGAAGAGAGATGAGAGATTTCATCTGGAGACACATGAAATCCTTCTGAGTAGTGAGAATATTGTTACAAACATAATTACAGAGAGGGAGGGGACAAAGTTAGAATACAACATAATGAAACCTAGGTTTTAAATCAGAAACTTTTTGAGGACAAGCATTTAGAGCTACGTTGCAGAAACAGGCTTTACTCCTTCATTATTAACAGCACACGTATGAAGGGCACTTACCGCAGTGTCTGATGCATGAATGCTTAATGAATAGTTGCTATAATTATTCTTCCCATCACTACGGGCAACTGAAGGACTGTGGGTTTGCATTAACCTCACAGATCTGTCAGGTAACAAATAACTGGATCTTAAAAGATGTTTATAATGTTAAGGTCTTGAAGGACTAACATATTAACAAAATTTCTACAACCTACTGCAGTGCATTTTGGAGAAACTTTTTTACCTTGTGGTCCATACTGGCTCATCTGTGGACCGTAAGTCCCACTTGAGTTACTCTGCTGAAAGCTACTGATTCCAGGATGCATCTGGCCTCCAGGAGAAGGATGAGGCGACATGGATGGTCCTGTCTGTTGAGGTCCATATTGAGACATCTGAGGGTTTCTTTGTGTGCCTGCCATAAAACCTAAGTGAGAAATAAATGGAAATATATAAATGCAGGTGACAAAAGTGAACATGGAATCGTGTCAAAGGTAGATGGGAGAAGACTGGTGCTGTGGGATTCCCCTAAAGAACATCTAAAGACATCTCAAACCCAGTGTGGAGGACGTGAGAGGGCCCAGGGGGCTACCCTAGTCCTCACTCTGAGCTCTCACTAGAGTTCCTGGGAACCCAATGGACTGTGGACATGAACTAGGGAAGAGGAGAAGAGGGTGAACAGGCCAATAACCTTGACCTCTCCTAACCTCCATTCTTGCCTGGCGGGACATGTGCACGCCCCTCAGAGCCTCGGCTCGCTCCCCGATCTCTGGGCCACGTGTCCCCGCTCACTCAAACATCCCACCCCTCTCTCAAGCCCAGGCCAGCACCCAGCTCTCCCCTGCACATAACCGTTTTTCTCCCCTCTGGTCTCCTGGGGCCACAATTGTTCACCGTGACTCCTATAGTCCTGCCGACTTACCACCTGATTCATACTACCCCTCAGGGGGAACTGCACACAAGTGGAGGGTCTGAAGTGTCCTCTGCTTTCCAAACAGACCCTGACTTCCTTCCAGTGTGCCACCCACGATTCCTTCCTCCCGCCCCGACATCCTACGGTGTGATGGATCCATTGGCACGTCTGTTGCCTCTACTTCCGAAATGTATCTTGGGTCACTCCTCTTCTCCATCTCCTCATCTACAAAAGCCAAGCCGCCCAGCTACCATCTTCTCTCCCACGACCAGACATGGTCATGGTCTGGCTCACCCCTCTCAGCCCTGCCCCGTTTTTGTGCCTTTTGGTTCACTTTCACAAAGCCGCCAGAATGACTTTTCAGGAATAAAAAAGGAAATCAGAGGGTATCTTCTCTGTATAACCATCCTGCCACCAGGCTTCTCATTAGACCTGGAACAAAATGCCCCCATCTGACTACGGTCTGTGGGCTCTTTTGTGGTCTGGGGTTGCCTTTCTCACTTTAACCCCACTTCCTATAGTTTTCTCTCCTTCACTATCCTGAAGTCCACTGGCCTTCTCATGCTTCCTAGAAGATAACATCAAGCCCTTTCCCTTGATAGAGCCTACTCTCTCCCGTTGCCTCTTCCGAGAGCGTCCTACTGTCGGTTCCTTCCTGTCCTCCAGGTCCACCTTCCCTGACTGCCCTGGCGGCGCCACCCTTTCTCCTCATGTGCTTTTCGTAACATGTAATCATCTTACTTTATTTCTGACTCACTTAAGCTCTCTCTTCCCCACTAAAACATAAGCCCCACGAAGGCAAGGATCATGTGTGTGCTCTCTGCTGCGTTCTCAGCGCCCAGCAGGGCGTCTGGCATGTAGTAGGTATCAAAAACTATCTGCTGAAAGAATGAGTATTAAATTCCTCCCGTACTCAGAGTGCTGAGCACAGCACAGTAGGTGCTTAGCAGGTAGTTGGACAAATGGATAAAGAAAATACACCTTTCAGTTGTGCAGGACTTTTTATAAAGTCAAGGTACGTCGCCATCATCAGTAGTTCAGCCAAACGTAAGCAAGTACATAGAATGAACTGTGAAGACGCATTCAGACAAAGAATACCCCAAATCAAGACAGGTAGCTAAGAAAAAGATACACCATCCAACCAGAAAACTAACAAAGGGCAGTTTGAAAAAAAACCTCCCAGAACCCAGGAGTTAGAGTTGCTGAGAGTTCACAGGTGTCAGCTGAAGGCTTTAGTACAGGGTGAGTGCAGAGAGGGGGCAGGTTTCCACCTACTCCAGAGGAGAACTGAGAACAGTGGCTTGAGAAGGAGAGTCTCCTGAGGCAGCCGGAGGGGAAGATGATGCCTGCATCCAAGGTCAGCTTAAACTTAGGGGGTTAAACAGAGTAGGGCATTTACAAAGGCCATGGTTTACATTTCAGTAAGAAAAAGAAGAGATCTTCTAACACTGCTTCTGTCTAAAGAGATAGACATAAAATACAAGTACGTAGAGCTCTTCCTTATTATCCTATTTCATTTATTTATAAAGATAAAGTCATGTGAAATTGGGCTCAATTGGCGGCTCCCAGATACAAATCATCATAGAAAATGTTTGCTTTTTCAAATCTGAAAACAAACAGAAATCAGAGTGCTAAAATTACTATAAATGATTGCATCTTAAGATGTAACATGAAATATTTATCTAAGCCTGACTATAAAATTCTGAAGAGTTTCATATAGAGTCCTGTTTAATAAAAAAAAGTGTTTAAATTCCATACAGATTGTATACGTTTTTCTTCCTTTCTTTCTTTCGAGAATGGCTGTTTTCTTCTTCATTAGTTAAGGAAAATACTACATGTCCGTTTTTTGGCATTAAATTTCACTTCAACCAAGAAAGTGTCCACGCTGAAGGATTTAGAACTGCTGGCAACACAGCACATCCTTAAGTTACTGCTGCCTCTTGAACACTTACTATAAGCTTAAGGTTTGCTCAAATGACTTCTAAGAAGAATTCTTATCTGGGCAAGTTATTTATTTCTGACTCTTTATTCCGTCCTTAACAATATGTATATATATGCCATGATCCACTTGAACTGTCTCACTCATCACTGGAGTTTTGCAGAAAATCAAGTTTGTCAAAAGGCTCATAAAGAGGTAGAATGTTAAAGCTAATCCAAATGGAATGCGTAGCAACATCGAATTCCAACAACAAGGTTCTGTGGAGTATGGAGCCCACCTCCTTCCACAGAAATTAAAATTGGAAAAGCTACTTTGTTCTCTGTATGCTTTTGCAACGGCACCACTTACAACAGGTTTCTGAAACCTTGTTTTATATTTTTGGTGAGACGCATCCCTTTCATGTATTCCCCAAGACAATGAAAGGAGGTGACATAATTTCACTGACTCTTTTCTGAACTACAAGCATCGAAAGGCAGTCAACTGGGAATAGAAGGCCTACATTATAGCTTTGTTTGTGTCGCTAGCTCAGAATCTGGTAGAGTAGACAGATATGTAAATAAATATACTGCAGTGTGTGAACTGATCAAAACTAGCTCTGTGACCTTAGGTGAATCATAATTTATCTGAGGCTGTTTCCTCACCTTAAAATGCAGATGAGGTTGCTGCAAGAACAACTGAGACAGCACATGAAGATGTTCTATAATCTGAAATGTATACACAAAAGGAAGACAGTATGATGATAACTTGCTGGTTTATAAACTGCCACGAGTATCTTTTAACTCCTGAATACCCCACGTATTCAGGTGTAGTTTCCAACTAGCATGAACAAGCTGGTTTTTATTTCTACATTTGTTTTTTTATTTAAATATGTGGGATCCACAGTACTCCAGTACTTGTGTAACTGTCTACAAATTCCAAAAGCTTAAAAAGAATACACCCCATCTCCTACCACTGAGTTCCCCTGGTCAAAGACAAATGGTTTTTTAATGTATCCTTTCAGGGATATTTTATAATTGGATTGTGTTAGATTGTGTATTCCTTTTATCATGAGTAAGGCTGAACATTTTTGTTTTACAGCAGTTTTGACTCCTTTTCTACAACTATTTATATCATTTGCCCATTTTTCTGTTGGCCCCTCTACGTCTTGACTAGGGGAGCATTTCATCTTGCAGATTCAGCCATTATTACCAAATAGCTGTACAGTTCACCAAAACTCTTGCACCTGCAATCCTATGAAAATTTGGTCCTTCAGTGTGATTAACACTGGCAAAGGCCATACGCAATCTTAGCAGGAAAGCAATATGACCTGACTTGCATTCTCAAAAGCTAATTCTGCCATAATATGCCGCAAGAAGAAAGGACTGAAGGAGAGTAAGGCTAAAAGTTAGGAGACCGGTTAGGAGGTAGGTAAAGTGATCCATAATATATAGTCACAATGAAATGCCAGCAATAATCCTACTAAAAAGGCTTCCGTTATGGATATAACCATATTTTTAAGAAGTTATTGAGTATCATCATAATCTAAACAAACTAATGAAAAATTAGAAGACAGAAGTTAATGAAAAAAGAAGTATTTCTACTTTTCATCCTAAAGATAGAGACCTGCATGTGCATTCTTTGTTTCCTCAACTACATAATAGGGACAACTGTATCTACCTCATAGGGTTGCTGCGGGGATTAAATGAGATGATACACGTAAAAAAATTTATAGTAGTGCCTGGCACACAGTGAACTTTCACTAATCACTAGCTATTACTATCATTATATATTCAAAAAAGGAAAGCAAGAGAGGCAGCATGCTGTGACAGCAAGGGAACTGACTAGGATGTCAGTCGAGGGCCTTCCACATTCGCTGTGCAGAATGCAGCAATTAACCAAGCCTCTTGGCCCTCAGTTTCCTCACCTGTTAAATGGTGAGAGGGAAGACATACGATATTTGTAACGGCACTTCTATCTCTAGTTCTCTATGATTCTGGCTTAAACTTTTTTTGTGTGAAAAATCTAATTCAGGTCTAAAATTTGCATGTATATTTATTTGTGGGATATTCTTCATTTTGTTTTATTTTAACCTTAATTTTGAATGAAATAAATGCTAAAATGTTTCCAAATATCAAAGTTCAAACAATAATTTTCTATTTATGGTGACATATTTGATTGTATTTTGCTTCCTTTAGAAAGTTATAAAATGGCAGCTTGTAACACAGTTTATGAACAGAAAAACTGACAGCTGAGAGAATGAAGCTGTTTTTTTCTTTTTTTTAAAGTTGTGAAATTTTTCTAGTTATAAACCATCTGAGTTTAGAAAACCTGACTATCTAGTAAGGAAAATTTAGAAAGTATAAAGTGAATTTCCCATATATTATAAAAGTGTGTTGAATTTCTAGATGTATTATGGAATTATATGCCCTAGGTAAATAATCTTACATGGAAAATTCAAACTTTGGAAAAAAGTACTAATTTAGATAATTATTATTTACATTATATAAAAGAACTTACTGAAATAAAAATCTTAGAAACTATATGAAAATGATTTGTACACTTCATCCATAAAATACATGCATAGAAGGCTTATATAAATGGATTTACTATTTTTGAGTCCTTCATTACATGTGTATGCAATCACGAACACTTGTACAACCAAACTCCAGATGAAGAGGCGCAGGCTCTATTCTGAGAGAGAAGGTAATGTAGTAATAGGACACACACACACACACACACATACACACACGCACACACCATCTGTTTGAAATCACATGTGGGTTAGAGGCTGCCTCCACCATCCACTGTGTGGACTCATGGGTTCTCTTGTATGAAACAGTGAATGCACTTCCTGTCCTGGCTTCCAAGATCATTCTGAGAGTCAAATAAGAAAAACGTATGTGACTGTGCTTTTCTAAACTGAAACACACCATGAAAATGCTATACAAAGGCATTACTATTGCCTTTTTGGTGATGCTACAAGCTCTTCATTCACTGTGTGAGTTCTGATCTAAGCTATCATACTGGTAACTCAATCCACAATAATGATACACAAATCTTCTATCAGCATGCCCTAATTTTACTCTGGCATTCATGGAGCTGTGGTAAGAATAAGAGAGCATTAAAAAAAAAAAAAGTAAAAGATATGATCCTTGTCCTTGAAGAATTACCATTTAGTTGAGTAGAAAATAAAACCTGGGGACTTCCCTGGTAGTCCAGTGGTTAAGACTTCGCCTTCTAATGCAAGGGGTGCAGGTTCGATCCCTGGTTGAGAAGCTAAGATCCCACATGCCTCGTGGCCAAAAAACCAAAATATAAAACAGAAGCAATATTGTAACAAATTCAATATAGACTTAAAAAAATGGTCCACATCAAAAAACAAAAATCTTGAAAAAAAAACAAAGAAAGAAAGAAAAGAAAACCTATCAACAGGGAAAAATGATAAACTAAAGTCACAGAGCAACCGAACGAGATTCCAGGCAGCATCCTCGGTGCTGAGGATGTAAACCATGAGCAAAACAGTGTCTGCCCTCGTGGACCTCACATCCTAGTGGCAGAGACGGCCATCTAATAAACAACTAAAAGTTAAGTATGAGTATAAGAAAACAGAAGTACAGGAACTCTGAGGGTATAAGAGGAGGACCCAACTTAGACTAGGGACAGTGAAATTTCCCCAAAGAAGTCCTATTTAAGCTGAGACCTTAGCTGAAGTTAGGATGCAGGTAAATCAAACTAGATCCGAATAACACTAAGACTATGTCTGACCGGTGAAGTGGATGCCACAACGTATATTCTTGGAAGCCAAAGTTCCTGCCTTCAGCTGAATCCTAGTGGTCACTGGGCACCCTTTTGTTTGGTTAGGTCTTGTGAATGGTTGGTTTAGCATTTACAATCCCTTTCTTGAAGGCTTCCCCTAATTCTGCTGCTAAATGTAAAGAAACCACAGGAAAAGGCAGCATCACCCCTCTACAACGGCCTGCCCTCTCACCTACGGACACTGACATCCATGTCCCATCTTTATGGACTTTCCTACTTTCAAAAGGAAACCTCGTCCTTGCATCCAAGGCAGGGCCTCCACTTGATGCTCTGAATTCCGACCCTTCTCATCTCTCCAGGGATGTTCAACAGTGTCTGTTCAACAAAACTAGTCAATGGCTCTTGACTGCTTAACAGAATGAAGCCAAACTCATCAGCCAAGCAATCAAGTCTCTTCAAAATGTGACCTGACCTATTTCCCCATCATGGCTACACGGTCATCATGGCGACCCTGCTCTGATTCGATCACTCCCACTTTTACATCCCTGCAGGCACAAGGTTGCTTTCGACCTGTAAACATTCATACATTCACTCACTTAACCATTATTTATTGACTACCTCTCATGTTCCTGGTAATGGGCTATTCACTGATCTAATAACAACAGTTGACATTTAATGAGCAGATATTATGTGCTAATGGCTTTGTTCATTACTTGTCCTTTTAAACTTCAAAACAACTATGAAGACATTGAGGCTCACAGAGGTTAATTCGCTGAAACCACTTTCAAACTTTTTTTTTTTAACCACAATCCATAGTAAAGAAATATATCGTATACCATGATTCAATGTGTATAGGTGAGTATGCACGTGTTTATATATTCACATTCAGTATTCACACACACTGTACTCTTCACAAAACAATTTCTACCCTGATTATGTGCAATGTTGTCTGATATTTTATATATTTTTCTCACTGAAAAAACACACGACTGAGCGGCGCAGTTTGGGAACAGAATGCTAGATTGTGTCCTCTACCGAACACTGGTTCACAGTGTGCCCAGAGGGCCGTCTGCCTCCACGACACTGACGTGCTCCTATCCTTCCTGGCTCTGTCTCCTGCGGCTTCCATGGCATTCCCTGGCCTTCCAGAAAAGCAGACACTTTCATATGCTGTATGTTAGCTGAGACAGAGAAGTTGTCACACTGCCATCATTTGCTGGGGTGACTATCTCCCCCCAGATTGTGAGCACTGAGGCTTTAAACAACACACTCTCTTCGTATCTGACTCCTCAGGACCACGCAAAGTGACTGGCAGAGAACTGGAACCAAATAGTACAGGTTTTTAATGAATAAGAAAACATCTTCATTCAGAACCCATTTACTGTTACTTTGGGAAAACAGCTTAATAACTGTGATGGTCTGGCTCCTTGTTTCAGAGCGAGTATATTCAAGTAATCATTTCTGGGGAAAGGAGGACAGCTATTCAAAAAAAGAACAACTGAGGGCTTCCCTGGTGGTGCAGTGGTTAGGAATCCACCTGCCAATGCCGGGGACACGGATTCGAGCCCTGGTTCGGGAAGATCCCACATACCGCGGAGCAACTAAGCCTGTGAGCCACAACTGCTAAGCCCGCGTGCCTAGAGCCCGTGCTCCACAAGAGAAGCCACCGCAATGAGAAGCCCGCGCACCACAATGAACAGTAGCCCCCGCTCGCCGCAACTAGACAAAGCCTGCGGGCAGCAATGAAGACCCAATGCAGCCAAAAGTAAATAAATAAAATAAATAAATTTAAAAAATAAAAAGAAAATAAGGGGAGAGATCCCCCTTCCCTCAAAAAAAGAACCACTGACAGCTAATGGCCCAGAAGCACCGTTATTTCTATCACCTAAATATGTGCCGTGTGCATTCGCTCTGCCCGTCTCCACGGTCACTGCAAATTCAAATTTTAGCTTCACCACTTATGGTTAGGTGACTTCAGGCAAGTTAGTTAACAGTGAAGCCTCAGTTTCCTTCTCTGAGAAAGGTGCATGACAACGGAGCCCACCTCATAAGAGTAAATGAGAAAACGTTATGTAAAGCGTACAGCTCAGTGCCTGCACACAGAGCAGAAGCTCAATAAGTGACAGGTGTTATTATTCATATTATTTTTAATACAATCCACCATTTATTTCCCAGCTGAATGACTCCAAGTTTTCAAACTAGCCTCCCTTGCCAGGCTCCCCTTCAAGCCATTCACTGCGGCTAAGTCAGGAAGTGCCGCACATCCCTGGACTGCGCTGAATTCACCGAGTGATAAATGCCGCACCCTGTGGCCTCCTGGCAAATGGCTTGGTGCCTTTCCCCAGGTAGCACACAGCTCTGTGTCACTGTGCTGGCCTGCCAGCTCTGCACCTCCTCCACCAGAGCCAGTTACAGCTGATGGGTAGCGTTCCTCACTCAGCGCACTATCCAGAAACCAGTGTCCTTTCCCTGACAGCTAGCTCCAGAAATAACTGGCTGCCCATGTTACTCGGCTCAGAGGACTGAAGCTTGTCAGTTTCAGGCCACTTAACCAACAACTCTAGTACTGCTTAGCTCTGAGGGGCGGAAGACTCAGTGTACATCCTTCCCAGTCCTGCAGAGTCCCCGGAGTTTGCCTATTAAGAGAGGGAGAGTGGGACTGGGGAGCAGAAGGAGCGGGGAGAAGGAAGAGAAGAAAGGTACACAGATACACAGAAATAGGTATGAGTCCTATCAAGTGCCTGAATAGACTCGATATAAAGAGCAAGGATCTCGATTTCTGTTTGTTACTGGATCACGAGCACGTATGATAATCCCTAGCTTGATAAACATTTATGCAAGGATGAATCAATCCATTAGGGGTTTTTTGTGGGGTTTGAAGGGAGACCAGAGTCTGAAATAAGACTTTTCTCTTTCTGGTTATAAAGGAAAACCCCCGAGACCTCGCCCAAGCATCAGGGCGTACTGCTCTTCTGCTGGGGGCTTGGCAAGGGGCCCTGGAGCTCATGCGAGACAGGCCCCATCTTGGCCAGGCTCGTTTCCACCACCTAGTAAGAGCTTTACAACTTGTCCTGAAGTTTATTGCAAAGGCACATGGGTTCACTTAGATATTTAATTACAACTTGATAATTTTTCTTTTAACTTTCTGGCTGTGCCACACAGCATGTGGGATCCTAGTTCCCTGACCAAGGATCAAACCCGCGCTCCCTACACTGGAAGCACGGAGTCTTAACCACTGGACCACCAGGGAAGTCCCCACGGTTTGATAATTTTCTGAATGCCATTTTCCATGTATCCAATAGCTGAAGGCAGGACCTCATCTGGAGTTATTCAGTCTGCAGGTTGAGAATGGTTTTCATTAGGGTCATTCTCCTACAAATATTTATATTATTAATCAATGGAAAATGCCTAGACAAACAATCTATTCTAAATATTGCATGGCAGTATAAGTCATGTTAAGTCTAGGGAAAATGCTACCTCAATCTTTATACAGAGGCCAGTATTAAAGACTAATTAAGCCAAAGATGCTTTTCTTTTTCTTAAGGTGTTTTTAAGAAAACACATTGCTATCTTGAAATCTTAGAAAACTGGCCTAACAGAGAATTGGCATTTCTAAAATGTCTATCTACGTTATTATCAGATAAGTGAGTTTTCAAGACCTTTTAAATATTTTCTTCAACACCATACTATTTGTGCTTTATTAAGTGGGTATTTTTCCACTTAATATTTTAAAAAATGCTATACGATTCTCTTATTTGAAAAAAAGAAAATTCTTAGAGAAAAGAAAAATCCACTGTGACTATCTAAACCTTAGCAGATCAAAAAAATTTTTTCAAGCAACTGATTTATGTAGTCCTTATAAACAAATCACATTTTCCATATAAGGGATGAAATGAATACAGAATGCTTCTACGCAGTATGAATGAAGAAAAACTCTTCACTGCAAAGACAGAGATACAGCTTATCTTTAGAAGTACTTTAAAAATTCTCAAAAATAGAATGAAATTATACTCAGGCCTTAAGGCCTATCTGGAGGAGATGCTACACAGAAAAATACAGAGGAAAGCACCATGAATCCAAATAAGCAATGACAGGTTATCACAGCTCCACAAGGGTCACTGATGGGTTAAAGGACCATCCAATGAACATGCATCCCTAAGTTGAAGGCTGTTACAAAACTGATTTAGAAAGAAAGTCAAATAAATAATGGAGCAAACACAGGGAGTTTCAGAAAATTAAACTGGAAGGCATTTTAACATGGACCTGAGCCTCCAGCTGTATGTCCTTTCCCTCTTGGTGCAAGACAACAAACTCTGCAACGTCATCACTGGAGACCTTGAATCCTGTTAGAAAAAGCAACGTCAAGCACAAGGCCCAAATCATGGTTCATGCCACCCATGAAAGAGAGCACAGCACAGGAAGAGCCACCGTGCTCAGGCTACTGCAGGAGAGCAATCGGGCGCAGTACCAACTACACACAAGTGGGATTCCTTCGTCAGAGGTGCCTCTTCGGCTGGCAGAGCTCCAGCGCCGTCAGGACACCCACAAAACACCCAGGGTTCCATAAGCCACCAAAGAGCCAGGCGCGTTTAGCCTTTGGCACGTGGACAATTTATTGTCATGTTGGCATCTGTTAAAAATTCACAGAATAACTGCCTTGTTTCTTCAAGGCAGTTCAATAAAAGATGTTTCTCCACATGTGTGAAATAATGGTCACACGCTGTACCACCTTAGCAGGGAGCCTCCGACTATAAACACAGAGTGATTTCTCATCACAAATAGGTGTCAGATTCCCATTTGGAGAGAAAAATAGATTTTAAAGAATATTCTTGTTACATTTTAATATCTTCGGTGTTTATTTGCCTGCCTGCTTCTCTTCGCAACATGAACTGCTCTGAGGAAGACAGAAACTAATGACCCATTCAAGGCTGTAACCCGGGCCCCCCAGTGTTCTCCCAGCTGTGCTCTCAGGTTAACTGGCAGAATCGCTCCCTCTTCCTTCCCTGCCACCACAGCGCCCTATATTCGGAGGCACAGGCGACAGCATCTAAGTTCTCCCCATCCACGCCCACAAAGCCCTCTCGGCTGCTGACATCATCCATCATCAGGAAAATGAGAGTCAGGGGAGGGACCAGACTAATTACCCAGATGGTAGATGGGGGCAAAATACCCGGCCTTCCCTTGTACAATTCTTTGGAGTTTTAGCTGCAAAAGTCCGCTTCAGTGCTGAGGGCAAAGCCAACTGTGTGTGTCACTATGTGCTGGAAGAAGCAGAGAAACCACCTTTTAAGGCTTTCGACCCAGGTCTCACCTGAGTCATCTGTACCTGATGCTTACGCTTATTATCAACATTTGCACAGTGCTTTGCAATACATAACTTTTGGATACGAGGTTGCATTTGATCCATACAACATATCCACAGGATGCTCTGATCCCCATTTTACAAATGAGGAAGCAGAGATTTAATTAACCGTCCAAGGTCACAAAACCCGTTAGTGATAAGTCTGCACCTAAACGCAAATTTTTTGGTTCCAAACTGCCTAAAGGTTAAGATGAGGAAAAGAATGTACTGTAAGAGGCACTGGAGCTCTGACACTGAACAAGGCCACACGGTACTCACAGAGCTCTCGCTGGGAGAGAACTCCACTGGTAACCCCAGCAAGGGGTCCTGAGTACCGCCTGCCTGGGTGGGACGGTGCCCAGCCTGTGGGGCAGGCCTTTGTTCTTTGTCCTCTCAGTAAACGCGGACTGGACTCAGGGACCTAACAGGTGCCAGGCTGTTCGGAGGACATGAAGGGTGAGTAAAGATGGGCAAGGGATGGGTTGGGGTGGGGGTTGAGGAGTGGGTGGGTGGCAAAAGGGTCGGAGAGGAGCTTACATGAAGATCCCAGAAGGGACTCAGTGTAGCCAGAGACTGTGAGGCAGTGGTGTGATGGGAGCGAGACCAGAAAGGGAGGCTGAAAGGGATGAGAAGGGGCCTAGTAACCAAGTGCATCAGTAAAGCCTTTCTCCGAAGGCAACGGCAAGCTCTTCAAGGCTTTTATGAAGGGAATGACATGATCTCACCAGTCTTCTGGAAAGATCATTCTGGATGCAGCATGGAAGTGGAATGGACGGGAGCAAAGCTGAGACAGGAAGAGTGGTTGGGAGGTGCTGATGATGCCTCGGTGGCCTGGGCAGGGGTCGTGACAGTGAAAGCCAAGAAAGGGGGACCTGTGAGAAACAACCCAGGGGTGGAGGTCGCAGAATGGGATGACTAGTGTAGGGCAGATGGGAGAGAAAAAGACATCAAGGATGCCTTCTAGCTTTCTGGCTTGAGAAACGAGGCAGACAGCAGTCTTTCACTGAGGTCACAGACCCAAAAAGCACAGGAGAAAACATGTTTTTAGAAATAAGTGCACGCAATGCCGAATTTACCTAAGATCCAGATATTCTCAAATACTTTCACTGAAGAATAATGAGCCAATTACAAATGAGTGTTAACTATTAAAAGCAAGCTTTAACTGGCAATTAAAAAAAATTACTGCACATACAAAAGTAACAAAACTTTGCTTCTTTTAAAATATTCTAAAATTGAGACTGATGATTCTTCAGTGAATATAAATCGACTTTTATTGTATGTGATACTTGTTTTCTGAGCTCTTTGGTGAACAGATCTCTGGATAGTAGACTTAATAGGAATTCAACACTAACCCTAATACAATTCCTAGACTGTTATTCCCTTCATTACTGACTAGTTCGGCTTGGTCCACAATCCAGCCCAGAGGTAGAGTTCTGGGGCTGAAGAAATTAGAAACAGCTTTGTAGATATTCTCTCTTGTATAGTACCTCCCATTTGAGTTTATTTTCATCTGTCACTGATTATAAAAAAGGATCCTCAATTAAGAGCAGAGGCTAAATTAATTGCATCTGGGGGTGGGGGCAGACTATCATTAATGCCTTAACACGTTGATCTACTATGTTTACTCGACAATGCTTGAGGAAAGACATCTGTTTTCTCTTTGACAATACCCTTGTCCTGAAAGGCAGCATCTTTTTATATTTAGTATGCTCATGATATAAATGATAAGAACACTTTTATATGCAAGAACAATTAGAAAGGTAGATTAGGAGATCGTTTTCGGACAACCAGTATACCTACCCTGTGAAACATCTCAGCATCTGCAGACTGACTGTCATACTTAAAACTGAGAATCTCATAGAAAGAGCAACAAAATAATTTCTGTAGTTTGCAGAAACAGAAAAAAAAAAAAAATCCTACTTCCAAGTCCTGAACAATTATCTCGGTGGTCTCCTTCATTTCTATACTTACTGGCTAATCTGTTCTCAACAATTGAGTTAGGTCAATTAAGATGATCAAAAATAATTTTTAAAAATTTCAAAACTGGTTTTTGGTGTAGATATCACTAGGAAATAAGCTAGTAGCATTAACATTTTTCCCCAAAGTTTTACTTATTTCCATCTAAATATTCCTGGGTTATAAAGAGCATGGCTGGCCCCTGGACAATTCACTTAGTGCAAGGCTCCAGGTGCGAGCACCCCAGCTCAGACTGACATTGGGTCTGTATGGTTGTAGAAATATGCCTGGGAAGAATGGAAGACAGAAGTGGTAGCTTTAATGCGGTGCAAGAGAGAGAAACACTCTACGCTCCAGCAAATGACCTATAATGGGAAAACTGAAAGGAGACATATCAATATGGTAAGCTTTCTTCATTTCAGAACGAGAAATATTTTGTTCTTTGGTTGTTCTGTGCTCTGAAAAGATTTGACACTTCTGAATGGCTGTGAAGGCTGAATTACTTTCTGTTGTCCAGCTCAATCTTTGCTGAACATCTATTATATAGGAGGTGCTGCTGTAGACACAGGGATGCAGAACATAAACGAGCTTCAGTTCTGGCCCTAAGAGTTCAGTCTAAGCTACAGTAAGACGCTGGATTTATTTTAAGAGATCTCTTTCTTGCCCTTGGCATTAAAAAGTAAGAGAGAGACTTGCCCTCAGCAAATAGAATGTAGCTAGAAATTTAATAAGGAATATTCTATTCAGATGCTGAAAGAAGCTAACATACCTCATTAAAGAGGGAACAAAATTATGCCAAGGCAGTTAACATTTGGGATTAATAACGGAATAAAAATATATAAGAATAATGAAGACATACTCTATTCAATCAATCTACATAGAATATGTAAGTTTGAAACCTTATACTTTTGAAGTACACAGATTCTGATTCACCTTCTCATGGTAGCACACAAAAAGAACATCTAAATGCCTGAGCTCACCCCATCTGCTACACACTTTTTCTGGATAATGACACTGTTTGTATTTATCAAACTGGAGCTACTGATAAATATCACTGTGAATATCAGATTCCAAAGATGAGGATTCTGTGATTCACTTGACGTACAGCTGTCAAGGACTAAGTTTGGCTGGATTAAATACTTGAGATATGTGAAACGGCAAAATTTTGTTATTTTTTCCTTGTCCTGCAACTATAGAGTAAATACACAACTTGTCTAATTTGGGCACCACTGATACAGTAACAGTTGATTCTCAATTAGCTACAGGAAGCCTGTATACTTTGACTGCTACTCTGTTTAAACAGTTGAGAGGAAGAAAAGGCTGTCATGTGGCTGGACAAGAATAAAGGTTGGGGGTTGGGGAACTCAGTAATTCTGGAAGATTTCACCCAGGATGCCCTCCGTACAGATCTGACGGTCACGGAATGGTGCCAAAGAAGTACCTCCAGTGATAGAATACATTTTCTAGCACATCACGGTCCGGTAGCAGCATCAGTTCTGCTTGCAATCCATGTCCAAAAGGGAAAGTTCTTAGCGGTTCTGCTTTCAGCATATCTCAAGGACTAATTAAATCCTCATTACTACCTTCTAATTATTCAAATACTATGGGATTACACTAAGGAAGTCCCTGCTGGCGCACTAGATGAAAAGGGTTAAATAATCTATGTTGATTTTGAGAATCCAGATCTAGTTCAGACCTTCAGAAAACCACTAGCATTAAAATGAATATTTAACTAGACACCACTGTGAAAATTAAAAGGGAATTCAATTAAAAGCTTTTCAAAACATTAATTCTGAACCTCTCTACATCTGTCCAAATAAATAAGCCTTCTTGAAACATTTTCACCTAATTGCTAATCCAATAAACTAGAAGGGCATTTGCTAGCTTCATGAAGCTTAACACTTTACAGGGGTTAAAAATGTGATCATTTTGATGTTAATAATAATTATGCTTATTTATCTACTCAGATAATCATTCCACACTCCCTCCAAGTCCTCTTGGAAAACAGGACAACCCACTAATAAGCCATTTCCTATTGTTCTTTTCAAATTTTAAGATATATATGCTAAAGAATAAGAAGGATAAAGCTAATCTAGACATGTTAGCTACAATTTTCTTGTAAAACGTATTTCAGTATTGTAGGGTTATCCTAACTGTTCCTCCATTGCCTTAGTTCATATAATTCACAGTACTGTATTTGATTTTCTGCATGAGATGCTTTAATAGCAATTCTGTATGTTGTTATATGAGGTCTACAGAGAAAAGATGTGGTTTAAAATAAAAACCAATGGCAAATGTGTTACACAATACTAAACTGACGTTTTAAAAAAAAAGCAACCCAAAACTTATATCAGTAATGAAGAAGTTAAAACCAAAGAATCTGAACTAATTTTCTTTATTCAGTTAGTAAGAAGCACCACATAACATGCAAACAGGAGAGAACTAAATCAAGTTTTATAGTGGAAAGTACATGAAACGTAGTGACAATACTACAGAAGAATAAAGCGGCCAGTAAACATCCCAAGTGTCTCCCTCCCTTTTGTAACTTATGAAGGGCATATCCACATATACCTTCATAGATGGAGAAGAGAAAACTACAGGAATTCAGTTATTTTCACCTATGTACAATGTGGGGAAATGAATTTGTGACTGATGTCCTTTGACACACTCGACACCAGAACCACCAAGTGAAGAGGGTATTGAGCTGAAGAGGGGGGTGGGCACTGCAGGGCCTGGGATCTGGACAGGGCACGGACTCTGCGCTCAACTTCGGGGAGACGGCATGGCCTTGCTGTTGTCAGTGCTCTTCAGACCCCAGGACAGCCTCCGATTCGCAAACTTCTCCTAAACAGGGTATGTAGTTTATTAATAAATGTTCTTCCTGAATGGGGATACAAAGACCAAACACAAAGGAATGACAGCAGAGCAAGCGATCAGCTTCTTGGGCCTGCAGGAACCTAGCTCCAGGGCAGTTTGTTAGCACTGCTGTCCCCCACAAGGACTTTGGAGATGACCCAGAAAACTGCACCTCCAAAGGAAAGTAGGCTGCATCTCCTGTTCTGTGCAGCTGTCTCTGGGCAAGTGTGTTTCTAGATTCTCTGCCATTAAAGAAAATCTATCTCCTGTGGGTACATTAAAGAAAATGTGTATAATTGTGGAATCTTACTCTCTTATAATCTTACTTGTTAAAACAAAGGAAGTGTAAAAGGAAGTGTTTAACTTGGTTATTTTAGCACTCAGCAGTACAGAAGCTATGTTCTTATCTTGTCTATCAAGGTCCACGGTTTCTGAGAAAGAATACATTTTTTAAAATAAGATGCTAACTCACCAATGTATTTTTTTTCCTCTCTGCTTCTTTCATTACTTCCTTAAATAAGGGGAGGGGGCAGATATACAAACTGTAAAGGTATAAATGAAGTTAAATTACTTTTCAATACATGGGAATCAACACTGGGGAATTTTCTAGCAACGGTTTTCTTAGATTTATTTTGCACTATATATACTGTTGGTACATACCAAATGATGGTAAAACAAGGAAAAGGTTTTCATTATCGTATCAAATCATTAAAATGTGTCATTTGCCATTAAAATATCTGATCAAGTGTCATTAGGCAGGAACTCACGTTTCTTCCTAGATTTTAACAAATAACAAAGCCATTTTTTAAAAAAGTACTTGCTACCCAATTTTAGAGGAAATTTAACTCACGCGTGGCAAAGTATCATCCAACAGTCATTTTAAAATAAGTTTTCCTTCTCAGGGGTTGTCCAACCAACAAAAGGCGCACAAGGGATGCACATGGTGCAGGCAGCACAGTCTCAGGGGAAGTTTGAGGAATACGTTCATAAAAACCAATTCAGATTTAGCAAATCATAAAACTCATTTTTGCTATTTGAAGGAAATGGTCATTATATTAGCCAGATTGTTATGTATCCACTACTAGTTACCAAAACCGCACTATACATAAGAGGGGGGGAAAAAACCCAAACATATCAACATAGTGGTTTCCATACAGTGACACCAGAGGAACATCCTCAATTTTGCCTTGCAAATGTATGAAGTTAAAAGTTTGATTTAACTACATTTCTTGTCATCTTGTCCTTCATATTTGGTTTTCTACGTTTTAAAATTCCTTAAACATTTATCAGGAGGAAGGGGTTGGAAAGACACTGGAGGATGTGGAGGGGGGTGGTTCTCTTTTTTAGTTCTTAGCAGTAAAGGTTAGAACTGTAGGGCTTCCAAATAAGGTATCTCTTATCTTTTGATCCTTGCAAAATTAGCAGAATTCTCGCAGTAGGAATGATGTTTCAGGGATATGGTGAAGATTAAATAACAAAAATCTTCATTTTAGCTCTGGGTCTGGCCTGCGTGGGCTTTCAGTGTAGGATAATTTCTTTTATCCTTTTTTCTTCACTTCCTTGACCGAGCCACACAAGGTAGGTACAACCCACGGCCAAGAAAAGGAGTTTGGGGAGAATTCCCCCTGGCTTGGCGTTAGTGCTCTCTCCATGAACGTCTGTAATGTCTTCTAGACAACCAGAGCCATATGAGGAGTTAATACAGAACAAGCAATTGATAGAGAGGATGTGAGATGCAAGACTGATTTACAGGAGGCCACAGTGGAAAGTTTAGAGAAACAAATACACACATCACACAACTATGAAAACATATTATAGCATCGTTATAAGGCAGGGGCTGCCCAAGTGCGGTCCTCAGATGAGCAGCATCAGCAACACCTGGGAACTTGTCAGGAGTGCAGACTGTGAGCGCTCCACACCTCAGACCTACTGAATCAGACACCTGCGGGAGTGGCCTAGCCATCTAGTGTGACAAGGTCTCCAGATGATTCCTGTGCACCCTCAAGTTTAAAAACCATGAACTACTCCATTATTAAGACATACTGTAGTGTTTTGATAAGGGAATTAAAGTATTAATTATACATTAAATTATAATAAAAAGTTAAATATGTAAAGGTATTAGAAATTGAAATTTCATTTTATTCTTACTAAACATTCATTTTAACGTGAATGACAGATAGATAAGGCTAATTCATCTTTTCACTGGTATTACTTTCTAAATAACACATTGCTGAGTTTTTAATACGTAAAATAACTGAAACTTTATACTTATAATTCTAATTAGAAACAAATCATCGTCTTTACAACCCATACAGTAATAATTATAAACATTGGGGGTCAGGAGCCTTTAAGTATCGGCTACCAAGCCAGCAATTTCTGTCTTCTGGGCGGGTGTGAAAGAGGAAGGGGAGTGAAGGAAAGTGGCGTCTCCATGGGGTGGGGCAGATGAGCCTTGACCCACAGGCAGTGGGAAGCGATTTGGCAAAGCACTAGACGGTGCAGCAGGCTTATAAGGCCCAGTCTACGCTAATCTGGATTAAAATCACCACCTCCACCATCAACAAAAGTAGCTTTACTTCTGAAGGGGAGAGAGAAGACAGAAGCAAACAAAGGGAGGCCTAAGGCTTCAATCAAGGCAATAACACGGGGGTCAGCATGCAGAACTGAGTGAAAGGTCAGAGAGTTTGCAGATGTGGGACAACCTGATTGTCCAAGGGCTTCAGGAATAGCTCACATTCTTTTCTCTGGCTCTGGCACTAACCTGCTTCTGAGGATGGGAAGGTCACACAGAACCTCTGCGGTCCTCATATTCTTTATTCATAAATTGAGGTGAACAGACTCTATAATCTTTCAGGTCAGCTCCAGTTCTAAGATCCTATAATTCTACAGTACAAGGTCTTACTCTTGTGTTTAAAATTTTACTGTTAAGTATCATGGGACAAGTAACTGATCCAACCCGCTAAACAGACACACATACTCAACAATGCTTTTTTACCTCTTTAGGACCAATATCCCAATTGAAGCATTAACAGTCATTTTTACACAGCTAGATCAAATATCAGACTACAGTCATGTATGAAGCATACTTCATGGTTCTATGTGGACATATATATTCTTTGGGTCTTGAACTGCACTTTGGTAAAACCACCCAATCTGCAAGAAAGCATCCTTCTTTTCAGTATTTATTGTTACATGTAGGTTCTTATTTATTACTTTCATCTGATAAGGAAACATAATAGCCTTTGAAAAATTATTTATAAGGAGGTGCATAGGTAAGCAAATTCACATAAGCCTTATATACGCAAAACACAAAGGTATGTAAGATATGAATTGAAGACCAACCTCTTTCCTGTGGCATTGGTGACTGGCTCAAGGCAGGATGAGAACTGGATTCTGACTGGCTCCCAGGTGGCTGAGGAGGCATCTGACTGCCTGTAAAACACAGGAGGGGAAGTGGGGATAGAGAACCCTCTGCATTAACGTTGCAATTGTGCAAAACCAAGACACGGTTAAATTTAGTCTTCATGTTCACAAAAGTATGGCTTCACAAAGAAAATTATATAGCTCGAAGAGTGATATTTTTACACATTTTTGGTAAAACAATGAGGAAACAGGCACAAACATATTTATCGAATTACCTCCTGAAAAGTTCAGTTTCTTACTGTATGAGTCCCCAAATTCACAGACAAATCAATCTGTAGCTGAAATCTCCTGACACACACTTCGACAATGCATTTAACAAAATCCAAGACTGATGAATTAAACTCATCCTCCTGAGTTTAGACTAGTCTCTAAGTGGGAAGGCATGAATAGTGGCCAACAATTTTTCATTGGTAATATTTATTCAATATAGTAATATCAAGCGACTTCTAAAAAATCTTTATAAGTCAGAGATTTAACAAAAACTTAGAGGAAAATCTCAATTAAAAAACACACTACTATAAAATATAGTGTACATTATCACTAAAGAAGAAATATTATTCTGTATCTCTTTTGATCTTTATTGCTAATAAAGCAACATTTACCATCTATTTGATTTCCATTTATTTAATTTTTGCTGTTTGTCTTTTCAAATTATAATGTAAGCTCCTCGAGCCAGGAATCATGTCTTTTACTCCTTTAATCCCTCCATTAGCATAACAAATATTTAATAAACCTTTGTTATTGAATGGTCCTTAATCTGAGAATATGAATTAAAGCAAAAGATATTTACTATTTTATTAATTAAAGAGAGACAGTGAATCATGTGAAGGCTAGAGACAGGATTTTGAAATTTAAGAATCATCAGAGCCACCTGACAATCTCAACTCACCTTCTGCCTCAGAAGTTTAGATACATTTCTGAGACTAAAAGTATTATAGAATAAAAACGGCAGTTGAATTTAGCATAATCCTCAAAACACTGTTTAACCATTGATTTACTCTTGGACACCTGTAGTAAATTAGTATTAGTACCAAATAAATAACTATAAAGTAAAAAACACCTACATTCTGGGCGACAGCTTGAAAGGTAAACACTGCCATCAACATGGCTACAGATACACAAAGCATATGAGGACCATGCTGTTTTTATCTTCTAACCTCCCCCTTTGCTAAAATAGATTGGAAAGACAGAAATACACACACACACAGACACAGACACACACACATATACATACATATCCATATATACCTGCATATATATATATCCCTACATAGCCCTCTGGTATGGTAGTCTGTGATCATGCTAGATCAGGTGAACTGCTCTGACACCACAGGACCCACTTCTTGCATAGTTCTGTATATTGCTAAGAGGAATCACAGTTACTGAGTAGAGAGGGAAATTAATGTACTGAAGATTACCACCAATTCACCTCAGCAAAGGTCGTGATGCAGAGCCTGGTGTTTTACACAAAAAACAACCCCTTCTTGTGTTTTTACCTGATGGCGTATCTATTAGGCCAGGCAGCCTGAGTACAGACCAGGAAGAGAATGGTCTCTGAGGACCACCCCTCTTTAACTGACTCTAATAACAGCTGTATCTGTGACAGCCAGAGAGGCAGGAAGATGATTTTCTATCTAGATAATAGGTATAAAGAGTTGTTAAAATACAACTATAAAAAATTCTCAAACTGTTTTTGGGAGTTTAGTTTCTCACTTTTAGAAAAGAATGTAAAACTTATGAATGTACTTGAATGCTGCTGGGTACAACTGCCACTTTCATTCTCAGATAAAGTGAAAATCAAGAGCTGAATTTATAGACACTGAAAAATGTGCTGTGAAACCAGCAGGAGTTAGAGCCACAACTAGATGATAAAAGACCTAGACAGACAGCAAAGAATTTGTTTACCCATTCAGCATTTACTCTTGGACAGCTATAATAAATTAGTATTAGTACCAAATAATTAAATATAAAGTAAAAAACACTTACATTTTGGGTGAAAACAACTTCAAGGGTAAACACTGCCATCAGCTTGGCTACAGATAACAAAAGTTGCTGTGTGTCCACTCAGGGTCATGTGGTTCCTATGAAATACCCTAAGGCCCCCAAGCTCCAGTCCATTTAGAAACTTAAAGCACTCTGCAGCCAAATACTGACTTTCTAAAATGTCACTGGGGAATCAGCTGCAGTAAGACAGTAAGCGCTTACATTATAATGATTGTTTCTGCATGACAGACTGGATTCATAGACTCATGACAGTAAAAACAAACAGTAATTCTACGTTAATACTGGACACCACTACTTACACTATGCATGCCCCAGGCACTGCTCTTATATACAATATTTCAAGTAAAAATAAAAAAGGCTGTAAGAACTCTCATGAATTCATAAAATACTTCCATATCCAAGCAGCACTACTGGTTGTCTGGTGCAATTCTAAGAGACGTATCTCTAAAGCAATGAGCTATCTACTCATTTACTAAATCCACCCTTTAAAGAAACAAACAAGAGCCTTTTCATGGTAAAGCCAGACTTGCCCAAACTGTTTAAAATTCTCCATTTGCTTCCAACCCCTATCTTTCCATCAGTAGCTGCATAGTTACTAAGAAATAACTTCATCCACCATTAGCACAGGTATAAGCACCGTCACAGCAGATGATGAATCAGAAAGCATGTCTGAGAAACATAATATAGAATACTCATTTCTGTCCACTGTCCATATAAAGAAGAAAATTTAGAGCCCTTTGAACCAACTGAATTGACTGAACACCTCCAAAACCATGGATTTTTATGATACATGTTTGACGTAAGTAAAACCTCTTGGTAATTATTTTAAAAGAGAATGTTGCCATATATAGTAAATAAACCAAATTCACAAGAAGGCTTTAACATTAAAACTGAGTTTTTAAAGAAAGCCCCGGGCTTCCCTGGTGGCGCAGTGGTTGAGAGTCCACCTGCCAATGCAGGGGACAGGGGTTCGTGCCCCGATCCAGGAAGATCCCACATGCCGCGGAGCGGCTGGGCCCGTGAGCCACGGCCGCTGAGCCTGTGCGTCCGGAGTCTGTGCTCCGCAACGGGAGAGGCCACAACAGCGAGAGGCCCGCGTACCGCAAAAAATAAAAAAATAAAGAAAGCCCCATTTTCCCCTTAGTCTGTGTCTATAACGATGTAAGCGCAATGGGGGGAAAAAACTGGAAAACAACTATCCTGTGAGATAGAATAAATTCCACCACTTCACACTGATGCATTCATTCTTCAGTGACTATGTACACAATATTGTCCTAAATTTTGGTGCAACAAACTAAGAAATGAAACATCAATAAGTCACCTGAATTTCTACTTTTGCTGACTTAATACTGTAAGCACAAGTCTATACTATAATTTTTTACAAAAAAGCTCTATGTTTAATGAATTTTAGACTCAGAGAAAAGTTATAAAGCTATACAAGGAGCTGCCTTATATTCCTTAATCCACCTCCCCTGTGTTCATATCTTATAGAACCTTTATATAATTATCAAGAGGAACAAGATGGTACAAGATTATTAATTAAAGATATTTGAATTTCACCAATTTTTCCACTTAACGTCTCTTTTTCCATTCTAGGGTCTCATATCGCATTTAGTTGTTATTTCTCCCTAGTCTCCTTCAGTCTAATCAGTCTTTCCTTATATTTTATGACCTTGATGCTTTTGAAGAGTGCTGACCAGTCATTTTGTAGAATGTTCTTCAATTTGGCTTAGTCTGTCATTGTGTCATGATTGAAACTAGGCAGCGCACTTTGGTACCACAAAAGTGTCACCCCTTCCCAGTTCATTCTACCAAGGGGTTCATGACATTGATGTTTCATTGTGGTAACCTTTACCTTGATTACTAGGCAAAGCTGTTGTCCACCAAGCTCCAATAAGAAGTTACTATTCTGAAAGAAGATGTGGCACATATATACAATGGAATATTACTCAGCCATAAAAAGAGACGAAATTGAGCTATTTGTAATGAGGTGGATAGACCTAGAGTCTGTCATACAGAGTGAAATAAGTCAGAAAGAGAGAGACAAATACCGTATGCTAACACATATATATGGAATTTAAGAAAAAAAAAGGTCATGAAGAACCTAGGGGTGAAACAGGAATAAAGACACAGACCTACTAGAGAATGGACTTGAGGCTATGGGGAGGGGGAAGGGTAAACGGTGACAAAGCGATAAAGAGGCATGGACATATATACACTACCAAACGTAAGGTAGACAGCTAGTGGGAAGCAGCCGCATAGCACAGGGAGATCAGCTCGGTGCTTTGTGACCGCCTGGAGGGGTGGGATAGGGAGGGTGGGAGGGAGGGAGACGCAAGCGGGAAGAGATATGGGAATATATGTATATATATAACTGATTCATTTTGTTGTGAAGCTGAAACTAACATACCATTGTAAAGCAATTATACTCCAATAAAGATGTTAAAAAAAAAAAAAAGAAAGAAATAAAAAAAAAAAAGAAAAAAAAAAAAAAGAAGTTACTATTCTGCCCTTGGTAATTGATAAGTATCTTAGGAGGTATTTGAGACTATGCAAATCCTGTGTCTCCTCAAACCTGCATCCACTAATTTTAGCATCCATTAGAGAATCTTGTCTGCAACATTTATTACAGTGGTGTTTGCTAACAGTGATTCTTTATTTCCCTCTTTCCTTCCACATTTGTTAATGGGAATCTATTACAAGGAAGAACTATCTCTTCTTCTCTACTTGTTTATGTATTTATTAGACTGTTTGTATCCAGCCTCAGTGTGGTAGACACACTACAGAATGACTTCCAATGAGTCACACTCTTCTGTAATCTCCACCTCTTCACTGAGGGCAGAACCTGTGACTTGGCTTCTAGCCAAAGAATATAACAAAAGCAATGGGCTATCATTCCTAAAATTATTTTATATGGCAAAGTTAAAGCGATTTTACAGATGTAATTAAAGTCCCTAACCGGTTGACTTTGAAAAAATCAAAAGGGAGATAGCCCTGTGTAGGCCTGATGTTAAAAGAGGACTTAGGGCTTCTCTGAGCTGAAGGAGGCTCCTGATGGCCTTGAAGAAGTAAGCTTCTGTGATGTGAACTGAGCCACATGGCAAGGACAGGCAGCCTCTGGAACCTGAGGGCCTCACTTCTACAACCACTGGAAATGAATTCTTCTAACAATCTGAATGAGATTGGAAGCAGACTATTCCCTAGTTGAGCCTCCAGATGAAAACGAGACCATCCAACACTCTTGACTACAGCCTTGTGACCCTGAGAAGAGGACCCAGTGAGGCTGTGACTGGACTCCTGGCTAGAGAAAATGTGAGATAATAAATGTGTGCTGTTTTAAGCTGCAAAATTTGTGATAATTCGTCATACAGAACAGAAAACTCACACACTTGTGGATTAAAATCCAAACTTGCCATTATTTTGTTGCTCAAATTGTTCCAAATTCTTATTTTATTTTGTTCAAATCCTTATTTTTGGAATCACAAGATTTTCCAGGCTCATCTCTTTTATTGGAAGATGGTGTTCAGAGACTAAGATCTGGGCATTGGGTCTGCGCATTATTCCCGGGGACTTACTGCTTCTAGGCCCTCTCAGTGAAGAGAGGTAGGAAATGTGTATGTACACTAATGCATACATATATACTCTGTATCTCAGTATTTATGTGTGTATGTAATCATGAGTTTATGCAAATACCTCTAACTCCAATCCAAAACTAGAGGGTACATTTTACCCTTCTCCCTGTCCATATTTATAAGTTCTTTCTCCAACATTAAGAAAAGCAGTTTTCATTATCTAAATCAATTTACATATTGTTCAGTTCTGTTCTATACACAAAGTAATTTCAGAATTACTAGACTATATCCTTATGAAAAACACCGAGTCATTTGTTAGGGCTTGTATTTCATTTTGAGTTCCCTTCGCATACTGATTGGTTTTAACTGTTTTCAAATTTAGGGGGTATGTGAAATACTTTTATGGTTCTAAGAGTCAGAGCTACACAAAAAGACATATGCCCAGGAGTCACTCCCTCCTCGTCCCTGCTACCTTCTTCCCATTTCTCCTTCTTCCTACCCCTTTTCCCATCTGCCCTCTATAAATAACCAGTCCCTTTAGTTTTTGGTTTATCTTTATCTTTCACATATTTTTTTTGTATAAATGAGAAGATAGCTGTATATTCCCTTATAGTATCTTCTTCCTTATGTGAAAAGTTGCATATCCTAGGTTATCTTTCAAGCTTTGCTTTTTCAGTTAACAGCATGTCCCAAGAGTACTTCCTATCAATTTATATCATTTTCCTTATTTAAAAAATAGGTACATAGCTCTCCTTTTTGTGAGTGTTCCATAGTTTACTCAACCACTTTCCTATGTATAGGCATTTAGGTTGTTTCCAGTCTTTTGCATATGCATTTCTGTACTGTTGGAGGCCTATCTTTAGGGTAAATTCCTTGTAGAGGGATCGCTGGGTCAAGAGGTTCTGTATTTTCAAATTTCCCTCCATGACGCTTTAATTGTTTTGCTGTTTGCTGGTCTGTGAAATATTTCTATGGTTCGAAGAGTCAGTTATATAAAAAGACATATGTACTTATGTACAAAAAGACTTACATTCTCACCAGCAATGTCTGAAGGGCCTGTCTCTCCATAACTTCGCTAACAATATGCTGTCATTTAAAAAATGTTTGCCAGTCTTTATGTGAGAAATGGTATCTGAGATTTTTGAATCTGCATTTCTCTAATTCTGAGTCTGACCACTTTTTCATGTTTGGGGGCTATTTTTATATTTTGTGAATCTGTTGTTCCTGTCGTCCCCCCATTTTTCTACCTGGGTTTTTAGTCCTTTGTCCTGAAATTTTTAATAGTTCTTTATATATCAGGGATGTTAGCCCTTTGTCTGCAGTATAAGTTGTGAATATTGTCTCCGAGTCTGTCAGCTGTCTTTTGTTTATGGTATATTTTATAATGGGGTTTTTAAAAAGGTAATCAAAGTCATCCTTTTTTTTTTTTTAAATAATTTATGTCCCTCCTCTTTTTTTAAAAATTAATTTATTTATCTTTGGCTGCACTGGGTCTTCGTTGCTGCATGTGGGCTTTCGCTAGTTGCGGCAAGCAGGGGCTACTCTTCCTTGCAGGGCACGGGCTTCTCATTGCGGCGGCTTCTCTTGTTGTGGAGCACGGGCTCTAGGCACGTGGCCTCAGCAGTTGTAACTCACGGGCTTAGTTGCTCCACGGCATGTGGGATCTTCCCAGACCAGGGCTCGAACCCGTGTCCCCTGCATTGGCAGGTGGATTCTTAACCATTGCGCCACGAGGGAAGTGCCTCATCCATTTTTATTTTTATTGTCTTTGGGTTCTAAGTCATAGTGAGAAAGCTTTTCTCTGCGCCAAAGTTAAAGAGGAACTCAGTTTTTTTCACGTACACATGTGTTTTCATCTTAATATACTGGGCACTTTTTTGTTTGTGTGGTAAGAGATATGGATCTAATTGTATCTTTTGTGATGAGAACCTTTTAAAGTCTACTCTTACAGCATGTTTTAATGTCTAGTGAGGCTGGTCCTCCCCCAACTCCCAACCCTGCTTTTCCTTTTTCAATGTTTTTTTAGCATGTTTGTTTTTTCTATCTGAAGTTTAGTATCAACCTATCTAACTATATAAAATAACTTGTTGATATGTTTACTGGGATTACACCAATATTATAAATTAACAGAAGGAGAACTGATGACTGTTGGGTTCATCGTATTCAACAACAGGAGATGGCTTTCATTTGTTCCAGTCTTCTTTAGTTTCTTTCAGGTACAAAGAAGTTTTGCAGCACATTTTATGTTAAATTTATTCCTATGCATTTCACCTTCTTTGTTGCTATTACAAATAGGATTTTTTTTTTCCTACCAGTAGGTCTTCTGTTTATTGCTTGTGTATAGGCTACTGCTTTTTGTATGTTAACTTTATATCCTGCTACTGCACTGAATTCTTTAATAGTCTGAGTTAATTTATCATTGATTCTCTGGGGTTTTCTAGGTTTACTATTGTATCATCTGTATAGAGGACAGTTTTACTTCTTCTATGCTCATTCTTATGCCTTTGAGTTCTCTTGTCTAACTGCACTGGCTAATGTCTCTAGAACACTGTTGAATAGCTGTGGAGACAGTGGTCATCGTTGCGTTGTTTCTGTCTTAGTGGAAATGTCTCTAATGATTCCCCTCACTACATAGATATTGGCTTTACAACTAAGGCACGTGCATTTTACCATGTTGAGAAAGTGTCCTTCAATTGCTATTTCCTTGAGTGTTTTTTATCATGATTGGGTATTGAATTTTATTAAAGGAAATAATAGTTTTCTTTATATTTGTTTATATGGCATATCATATTAATGGAATTGTTAATATTGAACCAATCTTGCATTCCTGGAATAAATCTCATTTAGTCATGGGGCATTATTTTCCTAATGTACTACTGTATTTTCTTTGCTAATATTTTCCTTAGAATTTTAACACTAGGATAGGGTTTGAGGGAAATTATTCTAATTAAAAATAGCTTTTAAGAACTGAATCAAGATAATCATCAATTAAACAATTTTATGAACAAAACATTACCATTTTAGTATGTAACAAATTGGGAGAACAGGCTAATAATTTTGGTAAATCAGCACACATCTAGTAATGCGTAACTTACAGTGGATGGAATGAGACATGAATATATTACAGGTTCATATATTTCATAGACCAAGATGGTGGGGCAGTCAGTACTCACAAGTGCTAAGTTCTGTTTCTTACAGGCAACGCAGTCTTGACAATCCCCATAGTTCTTATTTTACTTCTCTGTATTGTTTGTCTCATCTCACCAGAATGTAAATTCCACGAGTATGGAGAATTCTATTTTTTCCCTACTATATCCCCTGAACCAGACATATAGTAAGCATTCAATAAATATTTGTTGGGCTTCCCTGGTGGCGCAGTGGTTGAGAGTCCGCCTGCCAATGCAGGGGACGTGGGTTCGTGCCCCGGTCCGGGAGGATCCCACATGCCGCGGAGCGGCTGAGCCCGTGAGCCATGGCCGCTGAGCCTGCGCGTCCAGAGCCCGTGCTCCATGATGGGAGAGGCCGCGACAGTGAGAGGCCCACGTACCGCAAAAACAAAAACAATAAATATTTGTTGAATAAATAAATGTGTGGTTGATTACTCCAGAAACCAAGTGCAGACTAACAGTTAATTAGATCTTTATAAGCTATCAGTAATCATGCAGTTTTATCTTATTATTCTAGATCAGGAATACGCAAACTTTTTCCTGTAGATTGCCAGATAGTATAAATTCTAGGTTTTGCAGGCTATATGTTCTCTGTCTCAACTATGCAACTCAGCTGTTGTAGTACAAAAGCAGCCATAGACAACATATAAACAGAGGAGCATAAATAAATCTTTACATACAAAAACAGGTGGCGAGCTGGATTTGGCCCAAAGGTGGTAGTTGCTGACCCCTATTCTAAACAGTAATATCATTAAAAAAACATTCAGGAGCACCTGCTCAAAAAGTCAGTAAATATCGAATGGTATTTATTAACAACAGCAATGACTTAAAAAGCTGGTACACTGTCCATACTTAGTAAAGAGGCCTCCATAAATAAATGTCAGTAACAGAATTTGATTTATGTCCTCTTCAAATTAGATCTAGTATAGGATGCACTGGATTCCCCAGCACTTAATGCAAATGCAGGTCTAAGACTTAAATGGCAAGTACATTTAGCAGATATATTTTTAGAGAAGTGGTTCCTTGTAGTTTCATTCTTCCAACTTTTTTTGGCCAGACCAAAACCAATAAACAAATCAGAACTATTGATCAGATGTAATCATGTTTAAGTTATACTCCACCACTGTTGTGTTGGGGTAGCAGAGAATAAACATGAGATGAGTAGGATTTCTACATTAATCATTTACTTACACTAAAATTTCCCTTGGTTAATTCCTTTCTAAATTACTACAGCATACAACTATAGAAACTCAATAAGAACAAACACACTAACTCTGAACTACAACAGCCTCTAGCAAACAAATCATTCACCCTTTTAAAAGTAACATTGTGCTCTCTCTAAATAATACTAACAGACAAAGAAATACCCAGAAATCCTATTTTTCAAAAGTTGTACTGGCCGGAGAAAAAGCATTTCTTCCCTTCTCACTGTTGTAGCTAAAAAAAAAAAAAAAAAAAAAAAAAAAAATCAACCAACCTAAGATGGATTTAGTTATCCAAGATGGAATAGTGATATAACTAATCAACATGGCAAATCTGGAGTTTTAATGACAGGCACTAGTTGATCTCAAATTTACTCCCAGGAATCCATTCTCCCCCTCCAATTTTACTACATTAGCTGACACTGGGCAAAAGTGGATAAAGACAGAGCGACATCTGGAATGCATATTTATTTGTCTTATCAAGTTCTTATATAAATTGGAGATGGTTTTACTTGAATGTAAAAAATGACATAAAAAACCACTCTGTACTTCCCATATATAAGGCAATGTCCTAAATGATATTCCTCCATTAGTAGTTCAAGAGGATTGGCGTCTTAAAATTAACATGAAACGACATACTGAATCATAGAAACCTGAAGGATTTTGTTGGCCAATCCTCCTCAGTAAGGGTCTTTCGGGTATGTGGGGATCACGAGGTGTTCAGGGACAAAGTCTTGGATCCTATTCATAAATTTCTTGAAATTAACAAGGGTAAGACAGGCTTGTTAGAATATGTAGGGCAGCTGTGGCCATTGTCAAATATTGAGAAGAAACGAGGACTGTTTCCAGTCACTTTGCGAACAATTCTACTATGACTAAGTTCTTTCCCTGGAATGCTGCTACAGAAATCAATATATATTACATAGTTTTTAGCAATTAGCAACTGAATTATTCTTCTGCTCTTCAAGAATTCTTGGTGGTGTCACTAACTTTAGTGAGGAGCTTAAAAATAAAAAACAACACATTGTAGAAACTACTGCTACCAGTCACCAACACATCACAGCCCTGACCAACTTTCATTTTGCACTTCCCTCTATTACTCAGTTCTGCGCATCCCAAACTAAGACACTGGGTTGCTTTTTTCTAATATATCCTCATACTTTCTTCATGTTATGGAAGTCAGCTCTCTCTCAAGCAGAACATGAGACTCTCTCCCACAGTCTGACTTTACAGATTTTCTGTATGATATATTTCTTTTTTCTAATTCTTATTTATTTTTATTTTCTGCTGCATTGGGTCTTCGATGCTGTGCGCGGGCTTTCTGTAGTTGCAGCGAGCAAGGGCTACCCTTCATTGTGGTGCATGGGCTTCTCATTGCGGTGGCTTCTCCTGTTGCCGAGCACGGGCTCTAGGCATGTGGGCTTCAGTAGTTGTGGCATGCGGGCTCAGTAGTTGTGGTGCACAGGCTCAGTAGTTGTGGCACATGGGCTTTGTTGCTCCGCGGCATGTGGGATCTTCCCGGACCAGGGCTTGAACTCGTGTCCCCTGCGTTGGCAGGCAGATTCTTAACCACTGCACCACCAGGGAAGCCCTGGATGATATATTTCTTATATTCTGCCAGTCCCTGGTAAGAACACTGTAACTTCTTTCCACAGTAGAAGCTATTCCTTTCATTTCTAAAACACAAAGTACTGGTTAGGATCTTCTCTTCTGCCATGGTAAAAGACAAACATGATTTTGTTAAGAGATGGCAATGGTGGATTGCACGGTGGGCTCCATATCTATGGAAACCACTGAACATCTTATCTAAGATAGTATCCAAACCAGAGTGTGATTAGATAGTGCAGCTCTGCAATGCAAGCAGCAAGGATTTCACTGGTCATTTCTTTAGTAAACTTAAATACCTGCATAATGCCTAAGAGCAATGGTGTGAGTGAAAAATGAGTTTTCAATAATCCATAAATTCATCGAATGTCCTAGTCTTAGGCATTTATTTAGAAAAGTTAGAAAATCCACAAATTATTTTGAGTATAGCATCGCTCTGCCCGTGTCTTCTATTTCATTTGCTTCAATAAAGGGAAAAAAATCTTTCTTACTCAGATTCACAAAGCCAGCTGACTGCCATCAACTCCAGTGTGCTCCAAAGCAGACATTAAAAATATGGAATCTGGGGCTTCTCTGGTGGCGCAGTGGTTGAGAGTCCGCCTGCCAATGCAGGGGACACGGGTTCGTGCCCCGGTCCGGGAGGATCCCATATGCCGCGGAGTGGCTGGGCCCGTGAGCCATGGCCGCTGAGCCTGCGGTCCGGAGCCTGTGCTCCGCAACGGGAGAGGCCACAGCAGTGAGAGGCCCGCGTACCCCCCCAAAAAAAACAAATGAAAAAAAAAAAATGGAATCTGCTCAGGATGCAGCTTAGAGTGAAGAGTTTACTGAAGGGCTTGACTGTGGACTCACAGCACTTACTATTGTTTGGTGTGTTTTAAACAGGATCTCACTCTTATCAGGAGGTGCTGTATCAGGGTACGGAAGGTGGGAAGGCAGCTGTGAACAGGCTGTCAACACAATTCTTTACTGTGAACTCAATCTCAGATTAGAGCAGTATAAACCAGAAAGTAACGTTTTCACCTACCTGTACCCTCCAAATGGAAGCAGAGAACCACAGCAACCTGGTCCCCCAACTTTAAAGAGTTAGCGTGAACCTTGGATGACAAACCTTTCTATGTCTTATGGCTCAAAAATTCATTCAAAACAGGGTTAGATGTTCATCAGTCCTTACCCAAGATACTGCAAACTGTTGATGTGTCACTGGGTCCTAAAAATATAAATTAGTACTGCAAAGGCATACTCAACTTGTATACTTCTAAGGCATTAAGGTAATGAGGAAATTCCCAAGATGCCCCGAACATGACAGAACCCTTACGAGAGCCACGTATCTTCGCTCTAAGCAAACAAACACCAGCTGGATTACGTTTCCAACTATTTCCCCCACTGTAGTCTGAGGGTTATGAGTCTTCCTGTTAACCTTACTGCTGGAGTCCAACTTAGAGTAGCTGACAAGTGAAAAACAAAGCAAATATGATGCATTCTACGTAAGAATTATGCCTTCACAGGGCTGTACTACAAACTCTTTGGGGGTTTTGTTTGTTTGCTTGTTTTTATTTTGTAAACTTGTTATAAGACATTATTATCTCACCTAGCCGACTGGATTCAAACCAGAATTTTCCCATTTGCCCTCCGTTCGTAAGTACTAAAGTTACCTAACGTCTTTTCACACAGAAGCCAGTCGGATAGCCTCATTACCTGACACTCATTAAAGTCCTTTTGGGTAGACACTTTTCTCCAGAGAACTTGAGGCAAGAAACTCACTCTCTCACAAGGTGCACGACAAGTCAGGGAATACAGGGCAGAACAGACTTCTAAACTCTACTCTTTGGATCTCTAAAATCTTTGATTCAAGATAAACCAGAGCCCTAAAACACTTAGCTACAGGAGGAGATTTGCAGCCTTAAAATATACCCTTCTTAGTTTGGACTGTTCCTAAGAGACCTAGAAGGGGTGGGAGAGGTGTGGTGCCTGATTTTACGGCGGTGTGACTCTCAGTCCTGTCCTACAGCTGGCGAGGGCCCGAGCAATGTGGCTTAATCTGGCTGGCCCCCGTTCCCAGTGCTGTTCAGTTCAGACCTTCTTTACTCCCCTACCAACTCTGGTGACGTGAGTCAACAACCGTTCCTTTGCGAGACAAGAAAAAAAGCCACTAAATGAAAGACAAAACCTTAGAGAAAGTTTATCAACTTTAGTTAACTTTCAGTGTGAAGGCATGCACAGGAAATAGGTAATATGACCAGAGATGTGATTTGGTTGAAAGCGGGAGCCACTTCCATCTTTGGGAAACTCGAGGATCTCAGGAGGTATCCCTTATGAACGTCAGAAATGCACGAAAATATATAAACGCCCATACTGAAAATCTGCTCAGCGTCTGCGTTCCAGCCTCATAAATATACATCCTCCGCAACACCTTTAAAGCTAAGGTACACAATCCAAAAGTCTCTGGGTACAGAAAAATCTTTGAGGAAAGAGAAGTAGATTTGTGTTCAGATATAACATAGCTGGTCTGTCCTCCACCAGGAAGTCTAGCTCCATAGCACTCTGTCATCTATAGGAAACAGGCAGCTTCTGAATCATGCGGAGCACCAGACATAAAATGCAGGAGAGCTACCAGCCGCATCTGTTCTAATCCGTGCTTTGACGTCAGGTAAGAGGCGGGGAGGGGAAACCATAGAGCAGGCCGTTTCTATTCCACGAGGACAAATTAATAAAAACCAAACTGAATTTCCCCCTGCTCTGACCCATTCTTATGCCTCCTCAATATTTTTCCTCTTTCTAAGACTCCTTTTCTGTTTGAGAAGCTTACTATTTGGCTGCCTTCTGAAGAAATGGGTATAGTGACGGATGAAAGACTTGTATTCATCGTATAATTCAGAATAAGGGAAAAAATCGACTGCTGTGCATTTAAGATTCTAACAACCTGGCAATTTTGTAGAGTCGTTTCCCCCATCCGTTCTTTTGAAGAAATCTGCTTTTATTTCGTTAATAACTAACCACAGTTGCAGCAGCATGGATCCGATTAGCAGTTCTTACGGTACAAAGGGGAGAGGGAAAAAAAGCTGCGAACAGGGTTGCCAATTTGTCCACCTGGGCCCCCAGGAGAAAGATTAGATGAGGCGCCTGCCTGCTCCCTCTTCTCCTACCTGATCGCTGCTCTACACTGCCTGATAGAGACAGGCCTTTCTAAAGCCAAGGCACGTTCTCTCCTTAAATAACAGTTTCACTCGCCTCTATCCCCTCTTGTCACAAATTTCTCATTCTGGGTCCCAACGAGTCAGGACACCTCTCAAGTGTAAACATAAGTAGCTGTGGAAAGTACCACACACGGATGCTCACCAGCGCGGAGCTGTTGTGCAGCTACCACAGAGACCCACAGAGGAGTGTCCTTACGCCCTGCAGGGAGGGGGCCCCGCTCGCATTACCGCCTGAACCATCCCCCACCCCCACCCCCCGTCTGTGGAAGAACTGTCTTCCATGAACCTGGTCCCTGGTGCCAAAAAGGTTGGGACCGGTTCTAAGAGGCACAGCCAACACTTTACACTACTTTATTATTTTAATTTAAAGGTACTAGGGGTAGCCAAGTTGAGGAGGCAGCAGTGATGTGCTCAGGGCTACGCCTCTTAGGAACAAAGGATGGCCAGGGCTGCCGGCAAAGCAACACTCTAGGAGTGACTGCAAAGGGGCCTCGTGGGCAAGCCCAGGTCACGCAGAGCCTGATACAGGGGCCATTCTGAGAGAGCAGGATGTCCATCGACTGTGGCAACACAGAGACAAAGGAAGACGTTCTGGATCATATCCTCATGTATTTTTAAAATATATCAATTTACTTATTTTTGGCTGTGATGGCTCTTCGTTGCTGTGCGCGGGCTTTCTCTAGTTGTGGCGAGCGGGGCCTGCTCTTCGTTGTGGTGCGTAGGCTTCTCTTGCTGCGGAGCACGGGCTCTAGGCGCGCGGGCTTCAGCAGCTGTGGTGCACGGGGTTAGTTGCTCCACGGCATGTGGGATCTTCCCGGACCAGGGCTCGAACCCGTGTCCCCTGCATTGGCAGGCGGATTCTTAACCACTGCGCCACCAGGGAAGCCCTCCTCATGTATATTTTAATCTCTCTTTTATTTCAGATTTTAAGTAAATGTTCAGATATGCTTTGGAAATGTATCTTTTTCACGAATAGACTTTTTTTTTTTTGCAAACGCGGGCCTCTCACTGCTGTGGCCTCTCCCGTTGCGGAGCACAGGCTCTGGACGCGCAGGCTCAGCGGCCATGGCTCACGGGCCCAGCCGCTCCGCGGCATGTGGGATCCTCCCAGACCGGGACACGAACCCCGTGTCCCCTGCATCGGCAGGCGGACTCCCAACCACTGCGCCACCAGGGAAGCCCTAGACATTTTTTTTTATCTTTTTCTACTTGTCACTTTCAAATATCTGGAGCCTATTACTCATGTGTTGCTGAAGGCCAAATTCTAGTCACTAGCTAATATTTCAAACTCCATGTTTATCCAGCCAACGCTGATAATGGCTACTTGGGAAACTGGAATATTATCTGGGTAATGACAAAACTCTCCCCGTAGCCAATCTAATTGGCCATTTTCTTGGAAGATACAGTTAGTTATTAATAATAGATATTTATTAAAAACAATGAGATAATGAATAAAACTGGATATCAGACAATCCCAGAAATTTGCTACAATACTTATGTGACACAATTTCTGTGTATGATGAATTAGAATCAGGCAGGGTCTACATATGTAGAGGTCTGGTTTAAACTGACAAATCTTGGGACCACTAATTCATGTTCTGTTTTTGAGGGGAAAGAAAGTAGAATAATTTTATCATAGTGGAATCTCTTTCCAGAGGGAGGGAAATAGAATGATCCCATAAACGGTGAAACACAGATGCAGAAAGATGGTTCCCAGCCTATAGGAGGAAAGGTTATATAAGTTATAAATTTTAGTACTTTCTTTTCTTGAATTCCTGTTTATTCCAAGACAACTGTGAGCTCTTCGATTTGGCCAACATTTTTGGAGCGCCTCTTACTTGTCAGGCACTGTTCTTGGCACGGAGGATAAAAAGGAAGCAATGATCACTGCCCTCAAGAGGCTCCGGGGCTATTTGGAGGACCCTAGACAGTAGGACGGACAGTAGGACTCTCTTTGGCATGGAGGGATAGGTATGACTTTGCAAAGGGAAAGACAATGAAGTTGGGTCTTGAAGGATAAGCAGGAGTTTGCCAGCTGGTAAGGGGCAGGATGGATATTCCAGGCAAAAGGAATTCAACTCTAGGAACAAAGATCTGACACAAAATCACTCTTAGTAGAATTGAAACAGGGAATATACTAACCTAGTTCCCTCTGTGCACTTCTAGTACAAAGCAATGATGCAACATAAAAAAAGTATGCACTAGGGTTCAGCTCTCTAAAAATACATGTTTTGCCTTTTTTTTTTTTTTTTTTTTACCATACGCGGGCCTCTCACTGTTGTGGCCTCTCCCGTTGCGGAGCACAGGCTCTGGACGCGCAGGCTCAGCGGCCGTGGCTCACGGGGCCCAGCCACTACGCGGCATGTGGGATCTTCCCGGACCGGGGCATGAACCCGTGTCCCCTGCATTGGCAGGCGGACTCTCAACCACTGTGCCACCAGGGAAGCCCTTGCCTTTTTTTTCAAGTAGAATTTAAATGACATGATTCTTGGATTTTGTGTGAAACAGAATTAGGGGAACAACTGTGAAAATAAGGGATTCTATTACTAACTCAATTAGGCCTGAGAATATAACAATTATTTTATCACAAAAATTTTTTTCCCATGACATTACAATTTCAACTGAATCAGACCCTAGTTATAGAAAGAAAGAAAAAAAAAGCAATACGCAGCCCTCAAAAAGTGAGCTATTTATCCCTAAGCTTTTCTATGACCAATACATACATGATCATAACTGGGAATACTAGCTTCCTTTTAAAACATGCCTTTGGAACACTTCAAGGGAAGTGTTAGGCTGTAATGGACACAGTTGGTCTCTTCCACATCCCAGAAACTCTTTCTTTGCATTGCTTCTAGAGCACCACACTCTCCCTATTTTCCAGTTCTGCCACTGGCTGTTCCTTCTCCTATTCATGGTCTCTACATTTTGGAGTGCCCTAGGATTCAGTCCTCAGAATTCTTCTCTCAGTGTCAACCTTGGCTGCACGTAATAATCACCTGGAGAGCTTTAAAAAAAGTACATGGAGTATTCCCGTTAGAACAATTAAGTTGGCATCTCTGGGGTCTGGCCTACCACCAGCCTCTCCCAGGATGTCCTGTATAGCCAGAGTTGAGAACCACTGACCTTTACTCATTCCCCAGGTCAGCAGTTCCCAGGACGCAACTTCAGCTTCAGTTAGGAACGTGTCGGAAACGCCAATTCTCCAGCTCCACCCCAAACCTACTGACTCAGAAACTCGGTGTGGGGTCCGGTCATCTGTGCTTACACAAGCCCTCCAGGTGACTGTGATGTAGGCCAGGTGTCCTAGGTGATCTCACCTAGAATTCTAATGACTCACAAACTGTTTTCTCCAGCCTAGATCTCTACTCTGAATCCAGAGTCTTCGTATAACCAGCTGCCTATCCAAAATCTCCCTTCGGATGCCTAACAGGCGTGTCAAATGTAACATCTTCAAAATCAAACTCTAGATTCCCCCTACAAACACCTGTTCCTTCCTTTGTCTTCCACCATACAGAACCACCATTTACCAATCTCTTGGGCCAAAAACCTTCTGCCCCCGCTACTGCTACCCACACATCCAGCCATGACCAAGCTTCCCCTAGGCTACTGCAGTGGCCTCCTAACCAGTCTCGTGGCTTCTAGCCGTCCCCTCTACAGGTCACTCAGCAGCCACAATGACCCTTTTACAGCCTGCAATGGATCACGCCATCCTCTCTGCCTTCTCTACCATCACACTTAAATTCCTAAATTCCAATCATAACCTACAAAGCCCGATATAAGCTGGTCCTGGGTCACTCTCTAATCTAACTGCCTACCTTTCTGTGTCCCCTGCCCAGCACACCAAACACATTACTGACTCAGGGCCTTTGTACTTGCTCTTTGCTCTGCCTGGATACCTCACTCCCAGATATTCACATGGCTTGCTTTTCACCTTCATTCACTGAGCCTCTTGTTCGAATATTAATTTCTTTTCTTAAAAATTTATTTATTTATTTTTGGCTGCCATGGATCTCCGGTGCTGCGCACAGGCTTTCTCTAGTTGCGGGAGCAGGGGCTACTCTTCATTGCGGTGCGCGGGCTTCTCATTGTGGTGGCTTCTCTTGTTGTGGAGCACAGGCTCTAGGCACAAGGGCTTCAGTAGTTGTGGCTCACACGCTCTAGAGTGCAGGCTCAGTAGTTGTGGCACACAGGCTTAGCTGCTCCGTGGCATGCGGGATCTTCCTGGATCAGGGCTTGAAAACATGTCCCTTGCATTGGCAGGTGGATTCTTAACCACTGCACCACCAGGGAAGCCCTCGAATATTAATTTCTTAGAGATACATTCCCTAATTATTGTCATCTAAAGAAGCAATCTGATTTTCCCCTCAACAATAAGCTATATATTGGATTGGCCAAAAAGTGCCTTCGGTTTTTAAGTAAAAATAAAGGACACATTTTTCCTTTTCACCAAGAACTGTACTGAACAAAGTATTCACTGTTTCGTTCCACTACCTTCTGCCACTTTTCAGGCAACTTCACAATTCCATCTTCCCCAAACTTTTTATCTTTTTGAGCAAAGAACTCTTCCAGGTGCCTTTTACAGTCTTCCAGGGTATGGAAATTTTTTCTATTAAGAGAATTTTGTAAAGACCGAAATAAATGGAAATCTGTAGGTACAATGTCTGGTGAATATGGCGGAGGAATCAGAACTTCCCAGCCAAGCTGTAACAGTTGTTGTCTGGTCATCAGAGAAACATGCGGTCTTGCAATATCCTGATGGAAGATTATGCGTTTTCTGTTGACTAATTCTGGACGCTTTTCATCACGTGCTGCTTTCAGTTGGTCTAACTGGGAGCAGTACTTGTTGGAATTAAACGTTTGGTTTTCCGGAAGGAGCTCATAATAGAGGACTCCCTTCCAATCCCACCATATACACAACATCAACTTCTCTGGATGAAGACTGGCCTTTGGTGTGGTTGGTGGTGGTTCACGTCACCTGCCCCACGATCTCTTCTGTTCCACATTATTGTACAGTATCCACTTTTCATCGCCTGTCACAATTTGTTTTAAAAACGGAACGTTTTCATTACGATATCCTTTGCTCTTTGTAAGACACTATGCCGGAGAGAATTATGTCCCAACCTCCAACAAAAAATCCCATGCCTAAATCCCCAGGATGACTGCGAATACACTACCTTACATGACAAAGGGAACTCTGCAGTTCCTAAATTAGGTTAACAATCAACAGATCTTAAAATAGGCAGATTATCCTGAACTTCTGCATAGACAAAGTGTAGTCACCTGAGCCCTTAAAAGCTGAAGAGCAAGGCAGAGGGAAAATCAGAGAAATCTGAAGAGCGAGACCAATTTAATGTTGCTGGCCAGAAGACGGCTGGGGCCACGTGTCAAGGAAACAGGGACCTCAGTCCTACAACCACAAGAAACTGAATTCTGACAACCTTAGTGAACTTAGAAGCAGATTCTTCCCCAGGGCTTCTGGAAAGCTACACAGCCCTGTCAACACTTTGATGTTGTAAGACCCTCAGCGGAGAATCCAACCACACAGTGCCAGACTTACAACCTACAGATCTGTGAGATAATAAACGGGTGATGTTTCAAGTCAAAAAAAAAAAAAAAAGAACGTTTTCATTACATTTAAGTAGAGAATCGCATGCTGAAATATAGTCAAGAGGTTTTGTTTTTGCTTAATTTACACTTAACCCAAACATCAAAGCAATGAACATAACCAAGCTAGTGCAAATGGTTTTCAATGCTTCATTTGTATATTTTGAGTATGTCGGCTATCTCCTGCATGGTGTAGCGTTGATTGTTCTCAATTAATGTCTCAATTTGATCGCTATCAACTTCAACTGGTCTACCCGACAGTGGAGCATCGTCCAGCGAGAAATCTCCAGCATGAAACTTCGCAAACCACTTTTGACATGTTTGATCAGTCACAGCATCTTCTCCATATACTGCACAAATCTTTTTTTGCGTTTCAGTTGCATTTTTACCTTTCCTGAAATAATAAAGCATAATATGCCGAAAATGTTGCTTTTTTCTTCCAACTTCAATATTAAAATGGATACACAAAAATTCACCAATTCTGATAAGTCTTTTTTTAAATTCACGCTGATATGACAGCTGTCACATACAATCTAACAAAACTGTTTCGAATGAAGTTAAAGACAATTGAGTGCTACTACAGGCATCGTACAGAAAAAAACGAACGAGCCTTTTGGCCAACCCAATACTGTTTGTGTATTTCCTGTCTTTCTCATTAGAACTTAAGTTTCATGAGGACAGGTCCCTTTGTCATTTATATTCAGTGTATTTTTCTCCAGTTCTAGAAACATGCCCACAGCATAGGATGCATTCAGCACTTTGCTGAATTAATGAATGAGAGAAGAAAATGAGCAGTTGGGCTAATGGGCTTTCCTCAGGATATCACCTGATTACCCAATAGTGAAAGTGCAACATGCTACTAAAAAAAAAAAATTCAATGAATTAATCCATTTGGCATCCTCAGCACGGCCACATTCTTGGCACTCAGGTATGTATACATTTACCGTAGTTTCCAAGTACAAACTCCTATGTCGCTTTCTGTTTGGAAGGGAGAGTATCAACATTAACAATCCCTGGTTATATCATTTATAAACAAGCAGATGTGGATTATTAAAGATTAATGCACTTTAGGATTGGTGTCAGCATTCTGTTTGTCTCTTGCTGAAACCAATTCTGTTCTTCATTAGTCAATAACAACCCGTATCACCCTGTTATGGAAGAGAAATCAAAGGTGCAAGTGTGTGAACTGAGAATAAGTGATGAAACTGATTAGTAGGAGACATAACAGCTATAATCAATCAACACATCATAATAATCCTGGCTCCGGGATTATCAGGATATAGGTAAATAAGCATGACACTCCTTGTAAAATGGTTTTGTTCCTTTCACAACTACTATTTCTTCCCTTTAGAAAATAGAGTAACACATCAAAAGTTTGTGGAATCAACTTTAGGAACATCTTGACTGTAATAACTATTTGCTTTATCACCGTTTTCCAAAATGTAGCTCAATGACTTTTGAAACTTTTACTTCTAGGCTAAAATTAGTCCCTAAAAGCTTTTGTGCCCCTTCCTTCCGATTCCTGATTCCCAGAGAAGACAGAAAATACAGCAGTTCGATGCCAATAGCGTTCCAACAGCGGCAGCGCAATGCTGCTTCAAGAAGCAACAGGGCTTCCCTGGTGGTGCAGTGGTTGAGAGTCCGCCTGCTGATGCAGGGGACACGGGTTCGTGCCCCGGTCCGGGAAGATCCCACATGCCACGGAGCGGCTGGGCCCGTGAGCCATGGCCGCTGAGCCTGTGCATCCGGAGCCTGTGCTCCGCAACGGGAGAGGCCACAGCAGTGAGAGGCCCGTGTATCGCAAAAAAAAAAAAAAAAAGAAAAAGAAGCAACAATACTCAGTGAAGCACAAGTCGAGAACAGTGACAGTCCATTTAGCTCAAGAAATGAAAACAAACAGTGAACAAGGTGTCTGAAGTGCTTCTTCAGTGAATAACGTAAAAAAAGAAATCGTGGAGAAGTGGGAGTGGACTGCTGGATACAGCACGTCAGCACATTCGTTACTGCGGATCTTACAGAGCAGGATGAGGCACAGAATATGACCTTGATGACACAGGCTTTCCTACATTTTCATATGCAGAAGATCAAAGAAAGGGAATGGAAAATGAGAGGAGAGTTTAAACTGAACTGCCTGACTTAATTTTAACTAAGAGGGGGAGCAAAACCAAGTGGGACTGTGTATTTTGAGAAAATCCCCGTGCTCTCATTTCTGAATGTGAGAGGAGGAGGATAAAAGGCTTACTTTGAAATTTGTTGGGATGGAAGAACTGGAACGATTTCTACTTTTGGAAAAGAAGGAGACATACTCATTCCCCAGTTTATCAGGATACCTGCCTTGGGTCAGGAGGGACCTCTAAAGGGCAGGGTAGCTAAGAATCCTGGAGCAGCTGCTGCAAATGCAAGGGTCTGGCTGCAGGTCAGCAGTGGGGAACCTGCCCTTTAGAAACAGCAGGAGACCAAGGTACAGCCAGGATCCTGGCTGAATTTTAAATTAGTATCTTAAAGGGGGAGGCTCTAATAACCAGTAACCAAGCCACAGAGAGCTGCAATGGCATCTCTCTAAAAGACAAAATACATTGTTGCTTTTTTAAAGTATTGCTAAGCATCATTTGGAAAGGATCTGAAATTACTGCTTTGTATAACACACAAATATTTTACTTTGTAAGGGAAAAAAAATACTGGCTGAAGTTCTCTTTGGTTTGTAGAAGTGCTGAATCAATGTTTTCTGGGCTGCCACAGATTAAAAACACGAATATATCAATGGCATTTTGTGTTTAAGATTTTTTTTTTTCCTGCACAGCTTGCCAATAAGCAGCATGCATGTTCCTTGCAACAAGCTGTTGCAGGATTTCTACTGCGAGTGAAGCCAAAAAAGAACACTTGATAGATGTTTCAAAATCAGATTACCAGGTAGGGTGACTGTGCAGACTTTCAATAAAAAATTTTAGAGATCCTGCTGTTATCATGAAAGGAAACTGGTTTAGAACCCCTTACATATAGAAATTAGCTCATAATTTGACCCTGAGTTTTATTAAGCAAGGATAAATTAAAAAGTGAAAATTTTACTTATTTAGGATGGGTTGGGCTTGAGCCCTAAGAGTTCTAAAAATCCCAGGGGAATGGATTAAAAAAGAGAGAGACACTGATTTACACCCTCCGGTGTTCATTTTTTAGGTACTAATCTTGACAAATTAGACCAGGAACTATCATTTCCTCTCACTAAAATCCTTCCTGTTCACTCCAGCCTATGACTAACTCCTAACTGCAATTCATTTTTCTCTTTCCCATTATAGCATCCTTCCAGAATTTGCTTGTCTGAATGTCAAATTAAGCAAGAAAATTAGCTTTTTTGACCAGAATATCTTCTTGTTTGTATCTGCAGCTATATCAGCTCCTACAGAGATCTACTTAGCTCTCACTTTCAAAGCAGAGGGTAAACCAGGTGAGCACTTGTACAGAAGAACTCTAAATAAACCACAACGCTGTCCAAAGAGTTATTTTCCATATTTAATCTAATACGTGCTACCTTTTTTGGAATTCATTCTTTTAGTGTCTAAGATTTTCCTGAGGGGCACAAATTCATTATGGTTAGTTGGTACGCTGGATGCATCGCTCACCATCTGGGAACTGACATGATAAAGCTTCAGAGAATCAGGCTTAACCATAAAGTAACTGGTGCTTTATGAAAGTGGAAGGGCTATCTCTGGCAAAGCCATTTCTGCAGGCTCTTAAAACCTGTGGTCCTTTTCAAAGGACAGCAACTTATTTGCCAGGTATGAGTCTATGTAAGTAAAGAGGGACAGAGCAGCTCCACCTGGGGAGGCACATGGGCAGAGATGCTCATGGGGGAGGCTCCAGCTGGCTGGAGAGGGAGGGAAAGGAGAGCTTCTGGGGGCGGGAGGCATGAATGGAAAAAGACTGGAGCAAGGAGGGCAGCTCTTAAAAGACTGATGAAAGACCACTCTCCCCTTGCCCTTCTTCTTCCTTTACATCTCTCAGCTCTTAGAACACCCTGACCCACGGCCTCGTGCTCTCCTTTGGCCAGCAGTCAATCTGGGGAGGGGCAAGGCGGGAGGTGAGACACCTCCAACAGCAAAGCACATAAAACTTAAAAGGAGGGAGTTTTACTCTCGTATTTGATGAAACTTTATTTTATTTCTGTCCATGACAGCTAGGAAAATGTTGACTTTGATTGGTCTTCTCATAATAAACACCTAATACTATGCCAGAAAAAGAATGGTTGGAAAGAAATGTCTCCTCATCACGACACTACTGTGAATACCTAATTTTCTATCTGGGGTCCTAGTCTACAATAATCAATAGCCCTTCGGCTGTCAGATGAAAGTGACTTAGCTCCACCTAAAACTGGACTTGGCACAAATGCCAAATGCTAAAAAACAGAGTGGGGAAAAATCTATTCAGGAATTTACAGGTTCTATCCTTCCTTAGATCTTTGATAATAAAACCGATGAACTAACCTCAACAGTCTGAACATTTAAAGTTTTTATAAACAAAACTGTTTATTAGGCTACGAACAGTTAATATCCGCCTGCCTATCAGCAGCCCCCACCAGATGTTCACCTTTCTGAATATTTAAACACTGTTGCTGCTTAGAGCACGTGGAGGAAAAAGCTGACAAAAGCCTTCGGCCAATAAAATAAAAATAAAAACCGTTCAGCTTATTTACATTTTTGCTTTGTTAGTAAACTGCAGTGGTTGGTTCTGGAGGCAAGACAAGTGAAATTAACATCCACTAAATCTTTTGGCAACAGCAATGCATTCTGCCGTTGTGCTGTGTCAGCCTCCACTATGTGTTAGGACGAATCAGGCCCAGTGTAAGACCTACACAATACATTCAAGACCCAATAGTTTATCCTCCTTAAATCAAGGTCAATAACTCTCGGCTGTAACCCAGGAAGCAATGCAATGGGATCATTTATTAGAAGGGAAACAAAATGTTTAATATCATACATTTCGGAATCAACTGCACCCTACGTTAGATTTGCTTTATTTAAATGTGTACATACATGCACACTAACAATTAGAAAGATGGGGATATTTCATTTCTGTTTCTAAATATAAATATATCAAGAGGAGAGAGAAATGAAACATTAAGTAAAAACCCGGAAAATGTACAATGGCACTGAACGTACAACGTATACATTTCTGTTCTCAAATGCTTGTTTAGATTAAACAACCAGGCTGAATCCTTTCCCTTCTAACCATAGACAGCTGCAATGCTGCAGCCCAGTAATGTGCAAACAAAGGGAGAGAATCCATGTGGCTACTTACCACAGAAAATCTCCATCCTGCTTTTCAAAAGAACGCAGGAAGGAAAAGCCCCACTGAGTTAGGGAGGGATGTACCAGGGCTGATGTGCCGGTGTATCACAGTAGTTGTTCTCATGATACTCACAATGTTTGTGAGGCAGCATGATAGGAGGGCAAATTTGCAGTGGGTGGAGAAAAGGTTTAACAGGCAAGAAACAGATTCAGTCATTCGGGATGCTTTAGTGGGCTTCTGTTCATCTACCTCTGGGATACTTCTCATTAGCTGTCAATTTTATTTACCAGAGTAGAGATGGAGAAAGACGGTTGCACTTTTTCAAAAAACCCTGGGAAAGCAACACCAGGAAGAGGCCGCACAACATTTTGGCTTTGCCTCACCCCAGCTGTCAGCTACACAACAGCTGCTCATTTTAACAGTGCCTTGCTGGAGAGACAATGAGTGAACGAGCCAATCTGTGTGACGCATGGAGAGGCACTAGCAAGATATAACAGGAGTTAATGGGAGAGAAGTAAGGGCAGGAAAAACAAGTCAGTGCTGGGAATGAGAGGAAGGAAGGGGGAGAAAAGAAAGCAAAAGGCTACAGACAGAAAAATAAAGGGAAATTCCAAACAGATGTTCCCCAAAAAAAGCAGTCTGAGTATCATGCCCTGGGTGAGAAACCATGTAATCTTTACCGGACATTTGCATTTCATTGGTTCAGACTCAGAAGCAAATGTAGGTAGATCGGAAATGATCTCAGACTCTAAGGTACAGACCAACGAAATTTAACATAAGGGCTAGAGATGGGAAAAGGAGGAGGTGAGACTACTCAATCAGCCTAAGGGCTCATTTATTCTCTAAGGAAGGGTGTCTGCATTTAGTTAAATAACAACCCCCCAAATAATCAACGTTACGATCGTCTCTAAAGTGTGGTTTTATTATTTATGACAAAGTTCACAAAAACGTATTTAAAAGAACTTTTTAAAAGAAGGGCATATAGGCTAAACGGAGGGAAGCAGAAGACCAAAATGTTTTTCAATAAAACCTGCATGATTTTTAACAAATCCCCGTAAAATAACACCACATAAAATGTTTGATGAGCGTCTACCAAAAATGTATGTTTGATTGTCCCTGAGCTTAGCTGGGGAAAAGAGTAGAGAAACAGGTGGTATCTGTACTCAAGCCACGAGGATGACTACCAAGAGGTCCAGGACAAGACTGCTGATAGCTCTGCGGCTCCGCTGTATGAATTACAAAGGGTGCCCCTTCCCCCAGGAGAGCCGCCGACGCTTCACTGCCATTTACTCCCCGGGCCCATGTCCCTGGTCCAGTGAGCAACCTGCTCAAGTGCATGTGGCAGCCCTGGCTGGGAACACGGAGCGGGTGGGACTCACGTTGTCTCAATACATGCAGAAAGTGTGAGAAATAACCCAGGATTCTGAACTGCAGCTATTGGTAAATTTTATGCTACACTGCCTGCCTATCACCTCACGCAGAAGTCTACCTGCCTACGATCTGAGCGAAGCAGGGGTTTCAACGCTTGTCTTCTGTCCCTTCTTAACCGTCTCAGACCCAGCCTCCCAGAAGAGCGACCGCTGACCTATCTGTTTTTTCAGGTCAGGAGAAAGATGGTTTCAACTTTGTGAAAATATATCGCGCTTCCATGGCTAGTTCTAGCGGTCCTATCGAATAACCTCAGCACACACAGCAAATCATCACTGGAAACTTTATATACGTGTCTTCTGAATGGTACAAGAACACTACTGGATTAAGAATCAGAAGACTTGTAGCCAAAACCACTTGTGGTGTTCCGGACAGTGATGATCATGGACAAGTCTCTACATCTCAGTGTGAATAATAATAACCGTAATCACAACCATCATTACCGTGCACTGAACGCTTACCATGTGCCTGCTTTATATATATTAACACATTTAATCTTGACAGTAATCCTATGAGATGTGGTTATTATCTTTACAGATGCAGAAACTGAGGCATAAGGAGGCTTAGAGGCTTGTCCAAGGTTACACAGCTGGTAAGTGGCAATAAAACGAGGAGGTGGGATCAGATGGTTAGGAAAGTCCATCCAGCTCAGATGTTATTTGTCATTCCACACCTGGGAGAAAGGTGAATAAATGCCAAAACTGCTCACCAGATTTTCTCAGAGTTTATTCCCCTTGGAATAACACTGACATTAAAGAAATGTTCTATTTGCCACGTTTTATATAACTCTATTACTCTACAGCTTTACACTCAGCAGAGATAATTCTGGATTTATCTGAATAGCGTGCCTCTGAACACAAGTGGAACTTTTACTATGTAATTTTATCCCTGTACTAAATTTCACTGAATAGTTTTATCAAGCATCGTGCAGAGTAATATAGGCTGCAATATGATGAAATGAAACGTAGGCCCTGGCCCTGGGCAGTCAGAATTTCTGACACAAGTTTACAAAACAAACTGTTAGCCTTAAACATCATTTCCAAGAAAGCTGAAAGCTTTCTATTAAAAACTCACCTCCCTAGGAAGTCAGCAGAGAAAACTCACATTCAGGTCCTCCCCTGAAGGTACTGTGAAGGACAGGCCTCATTTGTGACAGGGCTAATAGAGGTCATCAGAATCGTAATCCACTGACCAACCTTACCCTGTGCAAAACACAACTAAGTACCAGACTCTTAGACCAATTACATCTACCTCTAATGTGATATCACGTACCCAAACTGAGCTCTTTTGTTGCGTTTTGTGTGTTCTATACAGTACCAAAATCCAAACAGTGAAATAAAAGTTTCAGAATCCCCATCTGGAATGATAAGTATATGTATGAAAATCATCAGATGGTGAACTACCCATGCTAGGAATTTTAAATGGAAAACTAAAATATCTTGATGTCTCAGAAAAGTTTTCATTTAAGTTATTAAGAAAAGTCCTCTGGATGCAATTCAGAAAAATGGAGTGGGTTCTTTGACAAACTTAGTATTTTACATATAACTTTCCAGTGTTTAGGTAGGCGATACGTCAAAAACCACCTCAATACCAAAAATTGCCTAAGGAATTCTGAAATACATAGCAGTCATAGCTTTAAAAATATTAAAAGCAGGTAAATCCAGGTTTTATTACAATCATTATGAGGACAAATATTTTTGAAAGAAAGGTAAACATCAAGATGCCGTCAATAAAGTGTATCAAAATTATAGGTAGTTTAAAATATGGATCCTAGGCACATAACATTTAGTCAAAAAAGCTAAGTGGAGAAGGCCACATATGGTATTACTGGGGTGACCATACTTCATGATTTGCCCAGAATCTTCCTGGTTTATACCTGTTCTACTTCAATTATTAATAGCAACCCTTAAGAGCTCAAAGGTGCCTCAGCTTGGTGGATAAATTATATAGTCACTTAAATATGATACATTTCTATAAAGCTCAAAACTAAATAAAACTAACAATACGTACTCTATGAATGTTCGTAATAAAATTCTTTAAAAACTCCAAATAATCCAAAAAGAATGATTTAAAATACATTCAGAGAATATCTGAGGCTGGGGAGAGTTATAGGGCTGAAGAAAAGGAAGGAACACACAGGTAGAAACAACACTGGCAATATTCCAATTCTTAAATTGGATCGTGAGTCATGAGTACTCATTTGAGTTACGTTTCATAATTAGCATTTTTCATACGTTCATACATATGTTTATACACAGACAACATGTATTTAAAATATAAAAGGAGCAAAATAGTAAAAAGGGTTAAAACTGCCACCCATGTTTTTAAGATAATAGAACAACCTATCAGGAAATTTATCAGCAATTCAATATCAATTCTGATAGATTAGTAAAAAGTACTTTTCTGGCAGCCAGCCACCTGCATCACGCTAGCAAAATTTACACAGAAAAAAAATTACACCTACTTTGCAGATAAAGGAAAGCTAGTTGCTTGGTGGGTTTGAATGAATGATGTTTGATATAAGAAAGACAGCTGGGATAGGATGAGGCAACTGACAAATAAGTAAACAAATACATAACCCCACGCACATAATAAAGGAAGCAAAAGATACAGAAGTAGTATGACTACTGAAATAGCTGAATGCAAGAGGTTAATTGGAACATGCACTTCTTATATAAAAATTAGAAGGCAAGAATTTGTATAAATAACAAGGCCTTGAATGTGTGCTGGCAAATTAAGACAAGAAGTATAAACACTAAAGATATTTTAGAAAATAACTGCCATGGTATAAATTAAATAGAAGCCTAAAAACTAAGGCTAGTGCTACCCATGATCTCACTTTCGTGGCACTTATCAACACAGGAGCTTAGTTAACAGAATCATCACAAAACATATGCTAAGAGAATAAATAATTTTCTGGCATAAGCTAAGGTAAATGTGCGAACTGAAAATATCAAAGTAATTGCTGATTTTATTAATTAGGTGTTTACAGTCATTAGTCAAGTATATTTAGGAACTGGGATGCTTGTATACTTTGGTGATAATTCACAGCTATGCTCCTAATATGTGGTCCCATCATTAGGTTTTTAAATAGTAAAAGAAAGAATGGTATGCATGTTGTTATTGATGAACACTAGGTCTGTATTTACTACAGAGTAAAATAATAATCATTAAGAAGTGAGTACCTGGAATACTTGCAGGAGAAATTGGGCCAGATCGTGACTGGTTGCTTCCTACAGGAGAGCCGACAGGAGAAGGCGATGGGCCCCCAGGGATGCTGGAGAGATGGGGAGATGCGTGTGGAGAGAAAGGCGACTGAGCTGGGTTGCTCTGATCCCCTTGGCTGCTTGTGGACCCGGATGCACTGACTGCTGAGCTCAAAGTTGCTTCCGTTCCCGTGGGGAGGTCATCAATGGAGCCAGACAGGTCCTAAGAAAGAAAGAAATAGCATGCATTTATAGAATAACACATACTTGGACCAATACCTGTTCAGAACACTATTTGAAAATCATAACAATGCCCCCTTCAAAGTTTTTCTAGATAACGCCCAAAATTCAGAGCACGGCCACTTGTTATCAGAAGACTTTAATGAGGTCTCTTGTAAGTTGAACCCATAGGATCTGATCTATCGCTAAAAAGTGAGTAAAGTTGTACCTCCCTTTCATTGAACTATCCTATAGCTTTCCTGTAAGCTGTCAGCATCTAGTCCAACAAACCTGTCAAAGACTCACAGGAAAAGCACTTTATGCGGTGATATACCATCCGAATGGAATGCCTGATTCGTAAATGATTACTTCAGTAAGCTGAAAACTATAGGCTTTGGATCCTCCTGTTTAGAAATCAACATTGGAGGACTGTCTGAATTTCAAACTATGATCTTCTAACATAATAGTCAAAATTGTAACCAAACCTTGTGGTGAGAAATTCTTACATTTTAGGTAATTGCAAAAGTGCTCTTATAGTAAAAGAGTGATGTGTATTTTTATCTCATACTGTGACAATAAATCCCTTTGAAGTTATGTTGGCAGAAATGAGTCCTAATGTTATAACTTACTTTTTATACAGTTTTAAGCTACACAAACAATCTTTAAGGTCCTGTAATTTTATCATAACAACCTCTAGGCAGTTATTAAAATCCTCATTTGACAGACACAGAAACCAAAGATCAGAGAGTCAAGGTTATTGTTACTAGTTACACCACTGAGGACAGGCGACATCTGCTAAAGATTATGAAGGGAGGTTGAGAGAAGAGGAAGGAGGAAACTGTCTTCCACACCCTCATCAGAGTGAAAGGACAGAGCCTTTACTCTGTCTTCCTCATGGCTGTGGCTCTAGGGCATGTGCCACGGCCCCCACCAGCAGGAGTCAGTACATCAGTGCAGGCCTGCCGCAATGGCTGGGCTCCCAGATCACTAAGTCTGCAAACCCAGGTGAGACCCGGAGCTAGGTGCTGAATGAGCCCTAAAGACTGAGAGGCAGGATAAAAGATATTTGCCTTGATAATCTAGGACTAAATACTGCAGAATGGGATCAGAAATACCAGGTTATGCTACTGTCTGCAAAGCATATTCAACACTAATTGACATCTTCCACTCATGCAATTTTATTAATGTTTAATTTTACCTCACTGCTTACTACTGGGACTGCTAAAACTAGGGCTTTGGAAACTGGTGGAGGAAGATGCTTAGGATTTGAAGAATGAATCTAGACCAGGAAGTACAAAGGGGGCCAGGTAAAGCAGAGCTGGTTAGAGCTCTTCAGGGTACCCCAAAATGTCACAAAGCAAACTCAGAATCAGGATCCTAGCCTCCTGGAAAGTTTATCTGTTAACCATCTGTTATATAATTAACTTCTCTTTTATTAACAGCAAAATTGCCAATGATTAAAAAACACGTTCTAAAGAAGAGCTGATGAAAATCTCACAAAAAAATGAATGTTACAGAAAAACAAAAATTTCTTATGCTAAGAAGAATAACATTTAAGTAAAATAGAGTAATCTTCAATGTCATATAACTGAGCTTATAAGTAAGAAACATTAATAGTAGCAGGTGACTGAAAATATCACCTCCTAGAAAAAGTATCATCTCCAAAACAAAATGGGGCAAACTGAACCACATTTTCAGAATTCAGAGAAAAAATATATAAACATCTCTACTTAGGGCACATGAGATGCATGATTTTGCACATGTTCAGCTGGTAAAACATTGTATTCAGCTTGATTACTGGGTTCAACAATAGTTCGATTCAGACTTTCAGAATTTTTTGTGAAGCCAGGTAGAAACAGAGGAAGATTATTAAGCAAGTAATATGCTACATCCAATGTAGAAAGGATTCACACTTCAGCAATCAAGGCAATTATCTGAGTTCCTGGAAACAAAACTTAAGCTAATAGATGTGTGCACATGCACACATGCAGAGGTGCTAAATGCTGAAAGGGACAACAGGACAGGATTCCACCCATTCCTCCCACCCCAGGCTGAATGCTGAGTTGCCTGACATCTGCCCCCCACCCCACCCCCACCATCTCAGAGCCAGGGAGGGCGGGGGGTCTAGAAGAGTGGCTGGGTCCTGGGTAATTCTTAAAGTACCTGCCCCTAAAGCATTCCCTTCCTAACCTGATATAACCAATTCACAGAAGTGCGAAGGGACACACCTGTGGGCTCCAGGACAAGGCAAGCTATGGCCTGAGGGCTAAAAGCAGACCCTACCTATTCCGGCTCCACCTGTAAGCCAAACATTTTTAAATGACTGAAAAAAAATCAAGAGTAATATTTTGTGGGGCTTCCCTGGTGGCGCAGTGGTTGAGAGTCCGCCTGCCGATGCAGGGGACACGGGTTCGTGCCCCGGTCTGGGAAGATCCCACATGCCGTGGAGCAGCTGGGCCCGTGAGCCATGGCCGTTGAGCCTGCGCGTCCGGAGCCTGTGCTCCGCAACGGGAGAGGCCACAACAGTGAGAGGCCCGCGTACCACAAAATAAATAAATAAATAAACAAACAAACAAACAAATAAAAAAGAGTAATATTTTGTGATATATTAAAAATATCTGAAATTCAAATTTCGGTGTATACAACATCTTACCGGAACACAGTCACAGCCATTCCTTTTATGCATTGTCTATGGCTCCCTTTGGGCCACAATGGAGACCTTGACAGAGATGGTAGCCCTCAAAGCCTAAAACGATTTACTATCCGGCCCTTACAGAAAAAGTGTGCCGACCTGCGGTATCTAGTATAGCCTCTAATGCCTTTGCCTCCTCCTTGGGGGAAACAAAAGAAGGACAGGTCTCAGCTGAAATGCATGGTGACCTGTGTGTCAGGAATTATACAAGCTTCACCAAGAACAGGGACCGACTCCACATCTACACCCGCCTGGAAAACCTGAGTGGGAGCCACATAGCATTTTCCTCTTTAACGGTATCAGCCCCTGGTTAAGAATGGGTGGTGGGCTCCGTGTACAGATATACTCTCTAATACCTAACAAATGTATATCATGCATAAATAAGGGTCTATCACATAAGAATCAGTTGGGAGGAAATATGCTTTTCATGATTTCTTTAAAGAAAAAAAATTGGTGCATAACTAGATATAAAATCTTTATCTTCTATTATACTACAATACAGAATTCAACAGAAAAGACAACATAGATTCAGTTTTTAAAGACATCACTATTTGAAGTTAAATAATTTTATGCAAATCTTTCTTCATAAAAAAACAAACTGTTACTTGGAAAATTTTAAAATTCTCTACAGTACCTATAAATTCCTTCCCTGTCCTCCCTTAAAATTCCATGTCATGGTTGAAAAAGTGACACGGATGGGTGTTAAGAGAGCTTCATTCAAGCTGCAAAGGCATGAAAAACATTTCTGTTGTTCAACAAGCTGATCGAAGAAATATCAAGAGAAAAATATAAAAATGGTGGCTTTCTTAGTGTTCACAAGTCATCAGAATTTCAGTGCTGACTACACCTCAGTGTAACAGAAGAGTAATAAAAAGATATAATTTCTATATTACTGTTATACACACACGTATCTTTTATATGTAAATTATAGAGAAATATTCCCGCCCTGCAGATACTTAGGGTATCCATATGTATAGCTATCTTAAAACGTTAATAAAAGAAGTTCAACAGTGGTTTAAACATTCAGCCTAGTTAACAAAGAAGCTCTGTAACGAATACCCCTCTAGAGGACAATTTAGTCAGCAGGGCACCAACTCTATTCTTCTTTTATAAGTACTATCAGATCTATGATGCCTGTGAAGAACAGAGAGACCTTCCTGCATCTCATTCTAACCAAGCCACCTTCAAGCTACAGTGCTTCCATTTATCTTGCTGGAAAGCTGGCAGGTAAGGTAATTGCGGGGAGGACTCTTTTAAGGGGCTGGAGTCCCCCTGCCCCACAGCATTCCTTACATCCTTCCTCTTTATTGATGGAATGACTGCTAAGGCAATGACTTCATGGGCTCATGCATAGTAAATTCAATATTTTGCCATGACAATTTGATTTGGCAAAATCTTGCGATCAAGTTCGGTTTTCAATATCTGACATCACTCAGAATGCCGAATACTTTCCAGCACACCCAAAATAATACAACCCCTACTATCAGTGGTTAGTTTATATTTAGAAAATCAATGCCGCTTTTTGGAAAAGCTTGTTTTACTTTAAAATTTAATTTAAATGCAAGTTCCCTGCAAAGACTTTCCCCTCTGTAACCATCATCCTTCCACCCTCCGCCCATGTAAAATTTTCATTCTAACCCAAGTGACAAGTACAAGAGATTTCACTGTGCTTAGAACGAAATGCCACCGGGGAGCAATAACAATCCTATCAGACTCCGACAAGAGAAACACTTATGAATTAACATAGAGCACAAATATGTTCCTGATTGACATGATGGGATAGGGTGGGGGAGGGCAGTGACAGAGGAACGTATATAAGAACATGCCAGGAAGGAGCACAGGAGGAATTTTTAGAGATCTGCAAATATATAAAATAGACATACAACATTAAGTATAAATATGTCTGCATACTATATATGATCCTCCCTAAAAATACTTGATGTTCATATATTATGATTTACTACCTCTAGAGACATCTTTGGTTTTGATGGTAATCAATTTATCTGATAAGTTAGTTTACTAAAGGATAAATTCAGTCAATGCTGGTGATGTCTTACTGTCTTGAACTGGGAATAAGTTAGAAAATTTTACTCCCTTGTTTAATTAAATAAGTGGGTTTTTTAAAAAAGCAAATCAACTCCAAAATACTCTCAGCTACGGTTCTCAATACAATTAGTTGACGGTATTATATCAGCCATTGGTAGAAAACTGCAAAGCGTCACACACACTGGGCATCTCTTGCTCAGAAGTGCCCCAAGAGAGGATGAGGATAAACACTGAATTAGAAACAGAGAAGATATTTCCATCAATGAGATGAGTTCAGGTCTCCTGTTTAAGGATTTTTATACGATACAGTTAATGATTTCTCATTGTGACTTCCCATGGGCTTGAAGCACAGGTTAAAACGGCAGCTTGATGGTCTTTCAAAAAGTCTCTCATGATCTTCAAACGCAGAAATAGTGTCTCTTCTCCTTTTTAGAATACTGAATATCAAATCCTGGCATGCGGTTTTTCTTTTTCTCTCTCCAACTAGACCCTAACTTTCTTAAGGGCAGTGACTCCTCGTGCCAGGTCTGGTGTTAGAGAGGAGCATTTGACTGGTCACTGGTCAGTGTCACTGAATTTATAAGCTCTAGAGTAAAATACAGCTGCAAATACTGTACAAAGTAAGCCAGCACGTGCACACATTTCTGAATATTTACCATAAATGCTCTAGTGAAAACGACTGAGATCGCTATTAAAATTTAACACTGAATTCTCTGGCCCTCTGTTTCCAATTAGCATCCTGGAGGCCAAGCATCTAGCCTCGTTAGATGCTTAGCTCTTTGGAAACACACTGTAAAATCACTTCATACCCTCCAACCTTATTTTAGAACTATCATTTCAGACATGGGATACAAATACACCTTGAAGTTGATATTAGAATTGAGCCAATAATTTGACTGACATATATACACAAAAGAAAAACCTCACAGTGACTGTTTAATTTCCATGATGTTTGTAGGCTTCTTTTCAGCACAAACCCATGTAACAGTGTATTTCAAAGACGCCCACCAAAGTCCCTGCTGCTTTCATTTGTCTAGACAGCAAATGAGTTAAAAGCTTAGACTTCCTGTCTAAATGAATTAAAAAATGCAAAGGCACAGAAAGGCAGAATCCACAAAGAAAATCCTTTCAAGCACTAATTTTTAGGCCTGCAAAGCATCTTCTTACAAAGTTATATATATCTCCCTTTCTTCTTAAACATGTCCAATAACAAATATTTATCTCTTTGTTATATGTGACAATATATACAATCCTTAGCCTTAGTATGTAGAAGGTCAACTGGAAAAAAAATATTTGATCTTAATTTAAAAATAGTCACAAGCTCAACAAATGACAAATTCATATCCAAAGCCAGGGATAACACAAGGAAAATTAATGAGTCAGAATTCATTTTAAGGGAGGTAGCCAAGAACCATTTTGGGGGGAAATTACTTTCACCTGGTTCATTTGTATTCCTTCTCAAGCAAAGATTCCGTTACGGGTAACTCTCATTTTAAAGGGACATATATAAGGATAATCAGCTAATCTGATACTTTACAAAAGCAGGCCTCAGAGCCAAGCATACTATCATAAGCAAAAATTTTTATAATGGTTATATTTCCTTTGATTTAAAAAAAATTCACACCTAAAATAAAAGCTATCCTCAAAGGTCCTTGGGTTAGAAACCCCTGATATGAAATGTGCTGCCATTCTAAATTTAGAAGTGGTGAACAATGTAAGTATGAAATATGCATCATGTAAGGGAATTTTCCTCCATTGCACAGGCCTCAGGGGGATCCTAAATTATTCTGTTTTTGAACTCTGCCCAGGAAGAGTCTCTGCTCTTCCACTATTAACAGCAGACATTATGTAGACCAGGAATAACAGCACATAGACCCGTAACCACAGTATGGGCAGTCTTAAACTTAAAAATAATTTGGTAAGAAAATTTATTTTACAGTTATCTTTTGGTCGCACGGAATTTGGGATTAACACTGTCCTCTTGGTTACCATCCTAGGCTACCCTTTCAGGTGATGATGATGACGTTCATGATCACGATGATTTGATGTTTAGCGATAACAACTGTGACTACCATTCTCCATAGCAGAGATATTATGTACATTTTCTCTCATGAGGAGACTACAGCACCTTGTGAGTTCCAGTCCATTGTTCCTACCAGGCAAAATGTTTTTTAACTGATTTCATTGTCCAAAATAGCCAGGACCCTTCCCGACCTCAAGTCAAGGCCCAAATCAGTGCTGAAAACACTAAAAGAGACTCACATATGAATAAGTGCTGGCCCTTTGTTATTTCTAAGGGCAATGGCATCTTAAAGAATATACTAATTAATACAAATGACAGACTACTGGGGGAAAATAAAACTATATAATAAAGTGAGAATACTGAATAATTTGGGGAGAGATTTGTACTGAGTCTTACCCTTAGGCAGGCATGCCCTAAGGTTAGCAGATGGAGCTGCAGGGTGGGTAGGTGGGAGGCAGTAGGGGAAAAAAAGGTGGAAGACAGTTTCTACATGTGGATGACATTTTATGTTGAAGTTGGCCTGTATAGGTTGATCTTGTACACTTAAATGTCCTCCTTTCATGGAGTCTCAATGAAAAGAGACAAACAGCTAAACAGAAATTCTAAGAAAAAGCGAACTAACAAATGTGGAATAAAGAATGGTACGTCTTCAGCCAGCGCACATCTGCCCAGGGGCTGCTGTCTGACACAGGTCCAGACTAGGAGTGAAGGTGTGCCCTGTGGACAAGTGGAGGGCAGAGAGAACAATGTGTGAAGGCAAAAAACACTAAGGGAGGCCATGCCCCTTGGGAAGGGTGAGGAGATCAGAGAGGCTGGAAAAGCAGAGCGAGAGAGGATGAGGCTGAAGAGGCAGTTGTGAATGACTTCATATGCCCACGCCAAGGAATACGGGCTTACAGTTTTAGGAACTAGGGGGCCAACAGAGGTCTGAAAGGTGAGTTTTAATATTATCAAACAAACAGACAAAAAAATACAGTGGGTGCCAAATGAGAATTGTTAAACGTTTTAAGCCAAAAAAAAAAAAACCCTTGTTTTCAAATGTTTATGAACAAAGAATGCTTTAAATGTGATTAAAATGACAGGTACCATTCAAAAATAAATTTGTAAAACTTAAAAAAAAATCTATATATTTTTAGCACTATATATCATTTAACAAGTAAATGAACAAAAACAAAAAGTGCCTCAATAACTACAGTCCAGGTTAAATATTAGCGTGCTTTCTAACTGCAATAATTTCACGAGGCTACAGGCATCCTATCCCTTTCATTTATATGTAAGAATTAACGGATAAAATGAATTGAAGGGTAATAGCCTTTACCCTTAAAACAGCACAACAGTGTCTAAAAACTAATTATGAGTAACATAATTTAACAGATTATGTTCTTTAACTATATATTCTATTCCAAATCGGTGACTCTGAAGACATTTAGTTACAAAGGAGGAAAATCCGCTCATGACATGTAGGGGCAGGGATGTGGGTTTATGGGTTGGTGCTTTACAAATATCAATGCCAGGTATGAAACTATAAGTATGAATGACCCACGTGCTTTGAAAGCAAATGGACAAACTAACAAGATCCGTAAATATGTAAGATTTAGAGTTTGTCTACAGATACGAGGTCTTATTGCTGAAAGTACATCATAAATTTTTATGGCAGAAAAGCAATCAACACCAACTTTTTTGCATCTCTCATGGTAAAAAACAAAAAAACCCGACTATTGTTTACCTAGAAGTACAATGCTTAGCACATAGAAATTCTGAAAATAAAACTTAAAAACAAAGAGGCATGAACCCTCAGGAGACATCTATTTCTTCAGTATATAGCAATGAAATACTTTAAAATAGTAAGACGTATAGGAACTGCAAATAAATTAGCAACTTAAAAAAACAAAAACAAACAAAAAAAACCTCACAAATTGTACCGAGTCTACATGGAATAAAGGGAAGTTCTGTCACAGAATAATACTAAAACTTCGGGTTTTTTTTTTTTTTTTTCTTTTTTGCGGTACGCGGGCCTCTCACTGCCGTGGCCTCTCCCGTTGCGGAGCACAGGCTTCGGGCGCGCAGGCTCAGCGGCCATGGCTCACGGGCCCAGCCGCTCCGCGGCATGTGGGATCTTCCCGGAGTGGGGCACGAACCCGTGTCCCCTGCATCGGCAGGCGGACTCTCAACCACTGCACCACCAGGGACGCCCTAAAACTTCGTTTTTTGACATTTTCTGCAGTCACGTGGAGCCCTATGATCATACTTGTTCTACATCCTTCACTGGATTTTTAAAACCTTTTGTTTTGAAGTGACTTTAGACTTACCCCAAAGTGACAAAGACAGTACTCACTGTTCTTTCACTCAGTTTCCCTTAACGTTAACATTTTACATAGTAACCACGGCATGTTTATCAAAACTATGAACTTGACATCGGTACAATACTATTAATGAAACACAGACTTAATTTGCATTTTACCAGCCTTGCCAGTAATGTCCGTCTTCTGTTCCAGGACCCAATCCAGGATACATGTCACATTTATTCACCTTGTCTCCTTAGTCTCCTCCAGTCTGTGACAATTTCTCAAATCTTTCCTTGTTTTTCACAACCACGACACATCTGAAGAGCACTCCTGAGGTATTTTGTAGAATGTCCTTCAATGTGCGTCTGTTTAATGCTTTCTCATGGTTAGGCTGGGGTTATAGATTTTGGGGAAGAATACCACAGAAGTGAAACCTCCTTCGCAAAGCAACATATAGGGGTATGATATCAACACGACTTAGTACAGGTGATGTTGACTTGGATCACCTGGTTAAGGTGCTGTGTGCCAGGTCCCTCCACTGTCAAGTTGCTCTTTTGCCCTTTCCACACTCTGTTCATGAGGAGGGAGTCACTGAACCCAGCCACACCCAAGGGAGGGCAATTAAGTTCCACCTCTTGGAGGAGGCTTATCAAAGAATTAGTGCATGTATGTTAAAGCCACACAGTAATTAGTACATATTTGCGGGGATATATTTGCAACTATGCACGTATCTGTTTCACCTTCAAGTTTTGCCTAATTTTAGTATTTATCAGTCGATCTTGCCTGCAGCACTACTCTAGTGTTCTAATAGTGTTGATTTTCTATTTCCTTCATTCCTTTTACATTTATTACATATATATGTAGGAGGAGATGTCCTGTCTCCATTCATTTTTACATGGTCAAGACAATCGTCTTATACATCTTTTTGGTGCAACTTAAGTTCCTTTATGATGATTAGGTGATACTCTTATCAACACTAAATGGTAGTAGTACCGCCAATCGAGATTTCATGATCATAAAATATGGGAGAGAGAAAAATATGCACTCTTTGCTTTTCCAGACACAGCTAGAAGCATATAACTTAGTATAATCACTTCGGACAACAATTCATAAGCATCTTGTAAAGCTAAAGACGCATCTATCTTATGACCCAGAATGTCCACTCCTAGGTTTATACACTGGCACATGCATATATATACAAGCACAGTAGCATTGTTTCAGTACTGTAATAGTAAAAAAAAAATGGAGACAATCTGATTTTCCAGCAATATAAAATCAAGAGATATATTCAGAAAATGGGATACCATACAGCAATGAAACTGAATGAGCTAGAACTAAAAACGTTAATAGGGGGCTTCCCTGGTAGCGTGGTGGTTGAGAGTCCGCCTGCCGATGCAGGGGACATGGGTTCGTGCCCCGGTCCGGGAAGATCCCACATCCGCAGAGCGGCTGGGCCCGTGAGCCATGGCTGCTGAGCCTCCGTCTCCGGAGCCTGTGCTCCACAACCGGAGAGGCCACAACAGTGAGAGGCCCGCGTACCGCAAAAACAAACAAACAAAAATGTTAATAGGAAGCTCACAAACAATACTGATAGAAAACTGACCAAAAATCTCAACGTAGCAATACTGAACTAATACAGAAGAGATGGAACAAAAAGAAAGTAGTGGACTGTTAACCTGGTAGTGGAAATTCAAAGTCTAGAGCAGCAGCAGTTAAGCAAAGCTCAGAAGAGGTAACGAGAGTGGGAGTAGCATTGTCTACGGATTAGAGGGGAGAACGAAACGAACCTCTGCGCTGTCCACTCAATTAAGCCCCACTTCCTTCCAAGACCCGTCCGTTACTATCCTGGTACAGTCTCCCCCGACATCTACAGCACCAGAATGAGCTACACAGCTCCCTCCTCTATGATCCCACATCGTATTTATCAACTACAGAACTTCCCGTGTTGAGTTTTAATGAATTGTTAGCATCTGCTACAATGCAAACTCTGGAGTAGGACCACTTACATTCAAACTTCGGCTTTGACACTGACCCTGACCGTGGGCAACATACTTAACCTTTCTGTGCCTCACTCTCCTCATCTATAAAATGGGGGAAATACTAGTATCTGTCAAAAAGAGTTGTTGTGAGAATTAAATGAGAAGTTATACGTAAAAGAATTAGCCCAGTAGGATCTCCGTTAAGTGTAAGCTATTATCATTATTAACCATAAGGGAGAGGCAGTGGGTTAGAGAGCCCGAACCGTGTGTCACTGGGGATACACTGCAAGACAACAGTGTTACCGGAAGCAAGTGGCTGAAGAGTGAAGAAGAGGCAGGGAAATGTGCCCTCCCCATGTTCCCTGATCCCAGGGGGTACCGGCGAAGGCTCTGCAGGCCCTAGGGGAACCAAGTCGAGCAAGAGTTAGGAATCCGGTTAAAAAAAACGGAAACCCAGACAGTAGCAACCAAAGAGAAGGGGAATTATGTGTAGAAGAGGTAGGTTTTTTTGTTTAGTTTTTGTTTTCAGGTGTCCGCTCCATCATTCATAAGCTCTTTAATGAGTAAGACAAAGACGGCCTGCACCGTTTATGAACACAGGTTTTCAACAATAATCCTATCAATGAAGTTATAACAAATATTTGAGTACTGGAAAGTGGTTAAGAAAAACACCCATCATGACTCACTATTTAAGAATCACAAATGCAAAAGTATTACCACAGAGAGACCATTATGCTGTAGAAGAAAGAGTGCTGGCTGCAAGAGGAGTTTAAAGCTCGGTGCTAAAGCTCGGTGCCACCACTGATCAGCTATGAACAAGACAATCTAAACTTTTATTCAGTTGTAAAATGGGGATTATAATGTTTATTATCTCAATCACTCAATATAATGAATAAAGCAAATGATATGGAAATTGTGAAGAATATCACTTTTAAAACATAAGATGGGGCTTCCCTGGTAGTGCAGTGGTTGAGAGTCCGCCTGCCGATGCAGGGGACACGGGTTCATGCCCCGGTCCGGAAAGATCCCACATGCCGTGGAGCGGCTGGGCCCGTGAGCCATGGCCGCTGAGCCTGCGCGTCCGGAGCCTGTGCTCCGCAATGGGAGAGGCCACAACAGTGAGAGGCCCGCGTACCGCAAAAGAAAAACCAAAACATAAGATATTATTTCCTGAGGCTTATTTATATATTAGATACAAGATTCAAATCACTTGTTTTAAAGAATAAGTCAGAAATATAATAATAATGAAATAAATACTTAGGCCATATCAATTCAAATCACAATCTCCTTCCTTAAATTCATATCACCCTTTGTATTAATGTCAAAAAATGTAAAAACAAGAGTTGTTTCATTTCTTCAGTGTTAAAAATTTGAAGGAAGTTTTAAATTATCTTGTTAGGGGCTCCCCTGGTGGCACAGTGGTTGAGAGTCCGCCTGCCGATGCAGGGGACACGGGTTCGTGCCCCGGTCCAGGAAGATCCCACGTGCCGCGGAGCGGCTGGGCCCGTGAGCCATGGCCGCTGAGCCTGCGCGTCCGGAGCCTGTGCTCCGCAGCGGGAGAGGCCGCAGCAGTGAGAGGCCCGCGTACCGCAAAAAAAAAAAAAAAAAATATCTTGTTAAACACGGAAAGAGTCTAATAGCTTCAATAACAGAAAGTGTTTTTATATTTGGAATATAAAATTGGAATCATTTTTAAGATGCCTGAATTTTTTAGAAAAAAGTAGAGAATCCAGAATTTTTTTTTACATGATTAGCCTGACTGGATTACAGATGGAAATGCTGTGTAAAGGCTATTTTTATATTTTAAAGTGAAATGCAATACATGCAACACTCCCCCCAAAGTCAAACTTAAAAACATGCATTTTTCTCATTTTCAGTTATGATTTACAGACTCACTCAGATGAGAGGTTGTTTTCAACCTTGTACAGGGGCAGCCGGTCACTCAACACCTCAAGTGCTAGCACTAAAGGACAGTTTTACATAACAAATCTTCCTAAGAGCATATAACCATTTTATAATATATTACTTCAAAACTACTTCTTGAAAGGCGCTGGTTATAAACCTATTCAGGGTTTCAGACAGAAACTTCTAATACCAATAATAACAATGATGATGAGGATCATAGTATCAGTAAAGAAGGGCCTGAGTTAGGTCTTGAAGTCCAGCATGTTTCACACTCAACCACACTACCTCCCAACAGAGCCATTTGTATGCTAGGCAAGGGTATGAGGTACTGTACCTCACACGTACAGGTTAATTATCCTGTTGCTTGGAGCATGTTCCCAGGCCAACAAGAAGAATAGAGTTTTCTCTGATGACCACTTTAAGTGGTCTCAAAGACGGCATAAACAAATTAAGATACAGGATTCTGAAAGGCAGAACGGTAAAATTCACATTTCCTTAGCCTTCTAAAACCTTTGAACAAGGGAGACACCCAAATAACCTGACTCGCAAGCCCATCACATTGCTGAATTGCTCTTTATCCCAGTAAATCATAAGTTTTGAAATAAAATTGGACTTAAACTCTTCATCAACCTAAAAATTCCTGGAAAGTGCTATGAAGCCTCCTTCTGAATCTCTACATCTTATTCCCCTCCTCTAATGACTTACTTTTAAAATGCGTTTATTAGATGTTAGTTTTCTCTTGAATATTTGTATTGTATTGGGGGTGGGAGCTTGCAAGGAATCGGGCTCTGGAACCACAAAGCTGCCACGAACGCTAGCTGCTCCCTCACTGACTCAGAGGACTCAGGCAAGCGACTGAGTCCCATCAGCCGCCACCTCTCATCCGCACGCAGTACAGGGACAACAGAAATAATGACCTCACAGTGCTGGGTGGGGTTAAATGAGGTAAATGCTCTGCATAAAGCACTAAGCATGCTGCCTGGCGCCAGATAAGTGCTCATTAAATATTTACTGTAATGTAGGTACACAGTAATAGTGTAGCGGTTAAAGGCATAAATGAGTAAGAGCAGTTTGAAATCAAGTCCCGGCTCCATCGTTTCTTCACCTAATCCTGGGTAAGTTACTTAACTTCACTGAGCCTCAGATTCACCATCTAAAATAGGAGGGAAATATTAATAATGCCATGGTGAGGATTAAATATAATTATGAAAAATAAGTATTAAGCATATAGTAAATGTTCAATAAATAGTTGCTATGTATATAAATGCATATATACACATATAACCATACACACATTTCAAATATGTATGTTTTTTAAAAAGCCCTGTTTATAATGTAAAACGCATTTTGAATACAGAATAAAGAATTTACAAATGACTTCTAGAAAAATATCTCACTTATAATAAGATGGATGAGTAAACAGCAGTGGCATGAAGGTATCCTTCTGTTCTTTAACAAATACTTAACAGATAATATAATGTGCATTAGGAAAATAGTATAATATTAATTGTTAACTAAGTAAAACAGCCTTTGGCATTTCTATAAGATGTAGTGTCACCAATTATAAACACTGCACAAGAAGGAGGGCACTGATTGGAAAAGGTAATCAGCCCAGGTTGTGAAGTCTTGGTTCAAATCTGCGCCATCAGTTCTTAGTGGTGTGAATTCGGCAAGTGAATTAATATCCCAAAGCCTCAGTTTCTTCACCTATAAAATGGATCTGACTCAAAGAGGCGGCAAGAACTAAATGAGTTTAATCAAGAATCCATTTAATAAATATTAGCCATCATGAGTTTGATTTTTATTACGTCACATAGTATCCAGATAAATTTAAAACAATATTTCTTGTTCACATCTAGAAAACTACATGTTAAAATGGCAAAAAACTAGAAACCACTTAAATACAAATTTACTAGTGGGCTATCTAAAACTACATACTAATTATTAGAAATATATATTTTAAATAATGTAATTTTTATTGAGTGAAAATCAGTAGTAACAGCAGAAAAACAACTACTAGTATCTAATTTATGTAAAACAGTAGAAAATCTTTCACAAACATACACATTTATGTATACGTGTAAAATATGTGTGTGTGCATATATCTTTTTAACCCTTGATGCTCAACAAAATTTTAACAGTGGTTATTTTATGTGATTGGATCTGGGAGGATTTTCTCTTTCTTCCTTGTACTTGGGCAGTTATTTTAATAAATGCTGAAGTTTTTTGTGAAAGAAATAAAACAAAAGGCAAACCTACAGATTTCAACAGTCTTTAACAAAAGTCCATTTAAAAGATGGGAAATAGCTGCATAGTAGTAGCATTAAATCATATTAGTATTTTCAGAATAGATGTTAAAACTTAATGCAAAAGTATATGGTAATGAAATAACGAGACAAAGCTGGACAAATACAAATTATGCTCACATGCATACTTTTCACATTCTTTCAGGCTAAGGTATTTTAATAAAATTTTCCTCATGGTCTTCATTAGCATGTACATGTACACGCATGTACATACTTCATGTACATACTTGAGTAAGATGGCGGAGGAAAACTTTAAAAATCAAATTTTAGGCAAACGGAATAAAGCAAAAATATAAATATTGATTTTAATAGTACGGCCTTATGATACAGCAGGCCCCAGCCTGACAACGCAACCGCTGAAAGTGATGAACACTCAACATACACAGACACAGGCACTTTTAGTTAAATGGGTTCCACAGAGCTGGTTCCCCACAGAAGCTGGCATCTTGAACCCAAGGAGTCTCAGAAGAAACAGAAGTCACATGTCTATCAATATTTTAGACAGAATCTAATACAACTGTAAATCTGTCATTGTTGGCAACACTGAAGAAGTAGGACCAGTTAATAGGAAACACTGAATACCACTGCTTCAGGTTTCTCTGTCTTCTATGGTCTAAATAACTCCATACAGAACACTGCCATCAAAGGTCTCGCTGTAAGAGTTACATGTTCAAAATTATTGATTTCCTTTTACTTCCAAAGAAAACTACAATTGTAAACACAATTCTCTTTGTGAATTGATGCTTTTAAATCTATTTCCTTTGGAAATTGTAAAAGAAAGCAAGGAACCTGAACACTTAAAAGTATCAAAATGGAGTTTAAATAATAAGCGAAGTATAAAATTATAACCGGAGGTAAATTTGTTCTACTGAGCTCACTTTAACGTCTAGAATGAGTAACCACATGTGACTGTTTAGGAGTGCCACAATGGTCCCCCAGTTTGTAGAATGTGATATGACTTTCTATGATTTGTCCTAGTGTTGAATATACCTGTCTCTTCTTGCCTTTCTGTATGCTGTTCACTTCTGAATTTTCCTCAACACTGCTAAGTAGATAAGACATCGTATTAAGGAAAAGATGGATTTTGGCTCTGAGAATAAAAGCAATATATTTTTAAAGCATGTATATAAAGACTGGTGAAAACTACTTATGAATTAAATAAAAGAGGAGTGAAGGAAAAATGTAAAACTACAACAAGCATAGCAATCTGTTATGAGCTGAATGAGTGCCAGTTTGTGGGCCTCGGGGCTCGGTAGGATTTCTCTGTACAGTGCCAAACTCCAACAATATTGTTATGGTTAGAAAGGAATTTCTCACGAGAGCTAACAAAGGCAGAAGGTCATAAATAAACCCAGCAGGATTGCCTTGTCAGTTCTCATTATTAGCGCTGCAGGTACTTGCTTTCCTGTGGGCTTCTTACAGGTTCATTTAAGTGTAAGAGTTCCTCCTTGAAAACTCAGATACTCATAAATAAAATGGTTCTTAATCCAGCAAAGAAAAATACTTGAAAAGTAAGAAAATAAGTAAGCAAGTAAATAAATATAGAAAGGACAGAAGCACGGCCAATGGCAGAGCTTAGCCTGGCGTTTCCGAAAGCTGGAGCACCTTCAGTCCTGGCCTTCGCAGCCCAGCAGTGACCAACAGGATGCTCTGCTTTCTCACCACAATAACAGTCTGCAGAATTCTATCTGGGCAGGAAGTGAAGCTGAGCTCCTAAACTGATGCTGACATGTGTTATCAACTGAGGGAAGCACAGCTGTGTGATCATTACTGCAATTATGAAGTGACATTTAGTGTTAACTTTATTTTACTGAGGATTTTTAACTAGTAACAAAAAAAGGAGGTACAAATCTACTAATGACAGAGATGTTGATTTTTAGCAATTAAAAAATAGGAATGTATTATTGGGTCTCTAAAGAGAAACATTACCTTTTGCATAAGGCAAATCTACATCTTAAGAGCTCTTATCAATGCCCCTTAATAGAACAGAAGATTTAGTTTTGTAATATTTAAAAAGCGAGATGCAAACCTCAATTCTTTCTTAATTTTAAGTCCTTGTATTCTAAGAAGGGCTGAGAACAAACTTCCAATTATCCCAATACACATAATAATCCAACAGAGAAAAAAACCTGATAAACTTGATTCCATTCACTAAGTCAAAACGAAGACATATTTTTCTTCAGCAACAACATATTTCATGGTGTCATTTATTTTCTTTAAAAGGAAAAATAAAATAAGTATCTTTAAGTAATATAAACAAAGGAGAAATATATCAGAAAACTAAATAGAAAATAAAAATCCTCAGTAGTGCCACTATTTAGAGCTAACCAAATTCTAATATTTTGCCATATTTCCTTCTAGTCTTTTTTCTTAAGAAGAGCAGAACAGCATATCTTTTTTTTCTTTTTTATTTATTTATTTATTTTTAGCTGCGTTGGGTCTTTGTTGCTGCGCGAGAGCTTTCTCTGGTTGCAGCGAGTGGGGGCTACTCTTCGTTGCAGTGCGCAGGCTTCTCATTGCGGTGGCTTCCCTTGTTGTGGAGCATGGGCTCTAGGCGTGCGGGCTTCAGTAGTTGCAGCACTTGGGCTCAGTAGTTGTGGCTCGCGGGCTCTAGACAGCAGGCTCAGTAGTTGTGGCGCACGGGCTTAACTGCTCCGCGGCATGTGGGATCTTCCCGGACCAGGGCTCGAACACGTGTCCCCTGCATTGGCAGGCGGATTCTTAACCACTGTGCCACCAAGGAAGCCCCAAAACAGCATATCTCTAAGCACAATGTGTATACAAAAATAAATAAGGCACCAACTGACCTGTCATCCTCTATCAAAAAAAATGAACATTTTTCCCCAGCTGATTTTCAGCTTTATAATTTGTGAAGTTTTTATGTAATTGTAAATTTTAAAAATTCTAAGTGTCCCACATCACCCCCTTTAAGAGAATAATGAAAGTTTCCAAGAGTAGAAAGTTGTTCTCAGAGGCTAGGATGCTGGAATACCAATTTGTGCAGTTACGTAGTCAGTTATAGAAACTCGGCTATTAAGTGCGGGTGTGTTGTAAAGAAAGGTATGTTTGCAGAATTACTTTTCACTGGCTTGCAGCCTCATTACCTACCACTCATGATTATTAGTGTCAAGCTGATGTTGAATTCTTCACAGAGAAAATTCTCCATGTTTGCTTTAGATACTGGCAATTGGTCTATGTTCTCAGCATTCACAGAGGATTGCCCTTGACTAGCATAACATCACTGGTACAAGGAACATGAATAAATGCTGAAAAGAGTAGTTTAAATGTCCAACAGTGGTAAGAAACTAAAACAGGCCTTACTTTACATTGGTGGGGAAAGGTGGGCTTTTCTAGAGAATATTTCTGAAGCAGCTAAGTTACTACATTAACTGTAGCCTGTGTAAGAAATCTGTGGTGTTAAACTTGCAGTGGACTGCAAACGTCATATTACATTTTTCGATTAGTAGCTTTATAACCACGTAGCCCATGGTTGACAATATTAGGCCATAAAGAGTTCTCAGGAACTTACTACTGAATATTCTGTCAACAGTAATAAATAGTAAAAACAAGGGTCCCAAATCTGACACACTTAGGACATGAATAGTATATATATATTAAAAAAAGGACCTATTTTTAGACTTCAACAGCTAACTCATGCTAGTATTAACCAAACTAGACTTCACCAATTCTTAAGAGTTGTTAGGGCTCATATCCAGTATTTCAGGTACAAATGTGTTATTAGATAAATAATAAAACGTGGGGAGAGCGAAGTTTGACTCCCTTGGAAGAGAAACACTTAAGATGGATTGTTATGAGCTGCACAGAATTTTCAGAACTAAACAAAGCCATAGTAAACATTCACTCCTACCCTGCGTTTTTAAAATGTGAAACTGAGGTCCAGAGAGGCTAAATTATTTATTTCAAAACTATGCACAGGTTCTACAGACACAGACTACATTAGAATGCAGGTTTCTAGGTATCTTCGTTAAAACATTACTGCTGACATTGTTAACCTCACTCAAGATTTCAAAGGACAGAGTGTGCGTGCACGCACGCGTTACTGCTCACGAGAGCGCGCGTATATCTACTTAAGCGTATTTTCTAAGTTATTATTTCACACTACGTATCTAGGTACCTGCCTCTATCTCAAAATCTCTTGTTTCACTTAGTGATAAGGATATGACTTTGTCAGTGATAAAAGGAAGAACAACATGCGAAACCATGTAGCAGAGATGTCCCAGGATGTACAACAGTAGGACAGTTTAATAGATCCTTTGGTGATTTAAAACAAATCTTTCATTTTCTAATTTGTACCCTTTGGTGAGCCTCACAGAATGTTTTCTCTCGTTCTCTGATTTCTTGTTCACTCCATCTCCTTGTGGGCGAACCACGCTAGCTGACACACACAGGCCCATAAACCAAGAGGCGATAAAGCGGCACCTCAGAGGGCAAGAGCCTCCCATGGCCACAGAAAGACAGAATATACACATCCTCTTACCTTGCGACCTGACCTGGGCAGGATGCCCGCCTCCAACACAGCAAAGGAACTCATGACTACATTCAGAGGGGATCCAAACAGTAAGAAGGTAAATGTATTTTAATCACTGAAACTGATAAAGCATCCGATTTTTTCATTCTGTCTGGCGACTACACCCACAGGATTCACAAGAGTGAAACAGAAGAGAAGCAAACTGTGAAGACAGACTGTTTTGTGAAATCATAATCCATGAAGTATGCCATCTGTGAGCTAGCACAGTTCTCAACCTGCAATGGCTCCCCACTGCAATCTGATAGGGTAAATATTTTATAGAGTTCTGAAGTATCTATAATTGTTTTAGGTCTTAAACGTGGGGGTACAGTGCAAACGGAATTTAAATTCCTGGGAACAGCTGAATTAACTGAACTTTTGGAAAAGCTGGCCACATGTGATACACGATTACATCTAGCAGAACAGAAGGACAGGAAGAAAAGGGCGAAGGAGAGACCAAAAGAAAATGGGAGGAAGTAACAAAGGGCAGGAGAATATAAAGCACAGTATAATATGCATAGTAAGTGTTGAAGTAGTTCCTGGATGAGCGAATGAATAGAACGATGACTACATGCGCAACATAAAGCAAACGAAGTAGAGAAAGCTTTGGGCAGACCCGGCTAATAACAAATACTGCTTAAGATTTTCACCTTAAATCGGTAGGCTAAACAGCGGGGCAAACTCTACACATACATTTGGACACGAAGCACCTTTGTGAGAAGCAAAAAAAAGAAAAAAAAAGTAGCCTTCTGCGCAGATGCAGCCCCACGGAACCATGGCGCCTTAGTGGAAGAAAACTGTAGCCCTTTCTCAGGGCTCAGGGGAGCAGGGAGACTCTGTCTTAGCAAAGTGTATCAGCCCGATTTCAACCCAGTTATTTCCCTCCAGAAGTGAGTGCTAGGTGCACCACCATGGCGACCCTGCTGGTACCACAGATGGCCACGACTTATCTGGTAAAAGACAAGCTGGGAAGAACCAGCAGTTAGGAGCTTGGGACTTGTGGTCTGACCCTGGTTCTCTTCTTATTTCTAATTACTAGTCATTCAGCCTTACGCATATTACTTAGACTCTCAAACTGAGGCCTCAATTTCTTCGCTGATAAACTGGTAGAAGTGTTAAATTTATGGTTATAATGATACAAAAGAAAGCACACAGAATAGTGCTTGGCATATAGTGGGAATATGATAAACTACAGCTATTTTTATCATATATTTTTATCCAAACCCTTTTGTCATTTAATCCTGACAGCAGTCAAATTAGGCGGGGACAACCAACTGCATTTTACACACGAGGAAACAGGCTCCGAGGGTGAGCTGCCTGGGCCATGAGTCCAGCCCAGCTCTCTGACTTCAAAGCCCAAGGTATGCCCACGTTTCCATGTTTCTCTCCTCGTTCCTCCTCCTGGTTACTCCTATTACGATGTCAAACAAAGGAAAAGAAAAAAGCCAGAGTAGAAGAATAAACGTACTCTTATCAGTGTTTCTAGGATGAAAATCCTTTAACAATCCAAGTGCATCTTCTCCCTCTCCCAGCAAAAACCTCTTAGTTTTGCTTTGATGGAAAATGAAAATCTTCCCCGCTGCAATTAGCTCCCGGACCCTCTACTGGACTAAGGGAGTGGCAAAACACCACCACCAGTGTTCTAACAAGTGGACTAAGTGTGATTCATTTTTTGGAATAAAATATGACCCTGAATCCAGACATAAGCTACCTGTTAAAGACCATAATGACATCATGCAAACAGGACGGTCTTCTGGCCTAAAAATGTCGTTAGAATTAAGACTTTCTTCATTTAGATATTTAATAGAAGCTATTTTAAAACTAATATGCATTATTTGTCAGGGGACAATTTAAAACTGAGATTATCTACAGTCCTCAGAAAATGTATATATACAAGAAAATATATAAGGAAGAATAGTAAAAACAAAACTGAAACAAGTTGAACTATAATTTTCCTTTTCTCTGACATTCTTACAGGGTAACTGTTGAACTACTGATTTTTCAGTGCAAAGGAAAGAATACTCTCTTCCATGACACCCATCATTTCTAAAATTTCCTTTAATAGTCATATGAAAAAGTAAAAACTGATGTTGATATAAACTCCTTGAATAAGGTTTGTGTTTTCTTCACACAAAACTAAGAATGGATTACCATTAGCGCCACGGACTCTTGAGATATCACCGACTTTCATTCAGACAGGGGTCTGCCTTGGTGGGGGCTGAGGGATGGAAGAGCATTTCCAGGGTTCTGGCGGGTTTTTTTGCACGGGGTATCGATTGTACACGTGCGTTCACTTAGGAAACACGTCAAGCTGCACACTTGTAATTTTGTACTTCCTTGTACTTATATTTACATCGAAAAAACTGACTTCTAGACAACAACCACGCAGTCATTTGTCATGACACAGGAGAAAAAAGCAACAGACCAAAGCAAACCCAAACCACCCACCTCTGGAGTCCTGTCTCATCCTGATAGGTCAGCACTGACATGTGCTGAGCTCTTTTTTCAGTATTCTCCCTGAATATATGATCTGCTATCAGGAAAGCAAGAGTCCAATTTAAATGGAAGTTCCGATGGGTAGGTAATGGTTTGACCCCTGACCCCATCACCACAATTGTTCCACTTCTCTAATGACTTCCCTGCAGGGTTCATTTACCAGTTCTGGGTCAAAGACCAACATGCCCACAAGTCAAGGATTGACACAAGCAGCGCTCGAAGTATTTGGAAATAACTGCACCATAGAGACACATTTCATCAATTAAAGACGGTTTTTGAATTTAAATTAAAGTATAAACCAAAAATCACCACAATTTACATTAACCAATTCACAGGTATACAGGTATGGAAGGATACATCCCAATTAAGGTACAGAATCAGTAACACCCAAAGCCAAAGCAGTTCTACCTTAAAAGAGCTGTTTTATCTTTATTGCCTTTAGTAGTAGTAAATTTGAGAGCACTGTCCACTTGTCTGAGATTTTCCTTTAAGTTTTAATTAATTTGAACTTCTTTTAACTTGTTCTCCTCATGACTTTAACTAGCATGGTTACAATGGATTAGATAGTGACTCAGAGACGTAAATTTCCCCAAATATGACAAAATCCTGCTTCAATAATCTTTCTGCTTAAACACTACTTTATACTTTTCACATATGTAAACAGAACTACTTGCAAATAATAATTTGTTAGTTTAAACAAACTTCCTCAGTCAGTAGAGAATATGTTAAAGTTGGTGCAAAAGCTGTAGTTGGACTTGATGATACAGTACTTATTCAGGATTGAATTCAGTTCTCAAAAAAAAAAAAACAAAACAAGACATGTAATTCCTTCTAATGTTTATTTGTACAGAACAGGAAGGAAAGGGAGAAGACACCAAAAAAGCGGCGGGGGGGTGGGAGAGAGAAGGAGAGTGAGACCTCAAGATAAAAGAGGAAGAATAGGAGAGGGAAGAAGGGAAAGACAAGGTTCTAAAGAAAGATCGGGGATTGCACTCAAAAGGCAGAGACTTGACCTCAGAGGCTGGATTATGCCAGGGTCATATCTCTCAAGTACGTTTCATTGGGACTAGTCAGGTGAGGATGTAGGGACAGTGGAGCATGACCCTCTTCAGGCCAACAGTAGCTAAGGAAGCATCTGGAAGACTCTGCTATGATTCCAGCCAGCATTGAACATTTTCCACTTGACTAACTTTGGATTGGGTTACAAGGACTCACCAACGAGAGGTCTGAAGAGTAAAAATTAAGACAAAAGTCTCCACTGTGAACAACAATATATTCAAAACACAGAAGAAATGCTACAAAGAACATTTCTACATCATTAGAAAAACAATACAGACTCTAAATGTTTTATTTTGCTCTTTAGTATTACAAATGGACACTGCTAAACAAGCTTTCTTAAGAAAAGGGCTTTAGATTCACAGTGTTATAAATACAAGAAGAACAGTTAATACTGTTGAGCATATATACATATAAAGTTACCTTAAAGAGAAAGGTAAACGTCTAGGCTTAGAGATACCTTCCTTTAATCAGACAAGTTAAACTGATCTAACTCAAAAGAAACTTTACTGATCAAATGAGAGGCTGACAAGCAGTAGAAGCATAGAAAAAGAAAAATCACAGAGGTTCTACAAGAAAAAGCTGCCAATGGGAGAAGGAATCCAGACCAACAGATAACGAAGATTATTATGTAATAATGAAGCATGGAAAACAGCGTGGAATGCCTATTGTGGAATGGATGTATCTGGCTAACCTAGTCTGATACTACAAAACCTTCAAATTATTTAACCATCCCACATTCTGATGCCAAACTCACAAAGTGACATCTTTCTGTGTAGATCTGCCACCAGGTAGACCACTGCCTTGCCAACTAGGGTGGCCAGTGTCTTCTCCAGAGAGACAGTTCAACCATCTCTTGGTATCCTCCTGATAAAACTGCTTTCTGAGCCTTGCAGAATAGAGAATCAGACCTGGACTTAAGCACATTTGCTAAAGTAATGTCACCCTGTGATGAATCATGAAGAACTACAATTCTCTGGTTAAAACCCTGGTCATTTGAAAGTTCTACAAGGAATAGATGTTAGGCCTACCCACTAGCATTAATTCCATACATAAACAACCATTATAAATTAGGAAATTTGACTTATTAGAAGTACATTTAATGAAGGTTTTACATTTTTTACACATTTTATTTTAACTAACATCTGATAAGTTAATATATTGTTCTTTCACAGACTCAACTCTCACAGTAGTAATACAGAATTAAATCCAGTTTGTATAGACCAATCTTCTAAAAAAATCTCCGACAGAGAACAAAACGGCCCTGAAGATAAGCATCTTGGTGGCATGGAAAAAGTACTGGCTTTTTATTACATGTCCGCTGGTATCAGCTACCTAACCTCTGAGCCTATTTCTTCATTTGTAAAAGTGGCATTATACCACCTGCCTCTTAAGGTACTGTATTAAAAGAAGAAGTACATGTGAAGTACTTTTCAGAGTATCTCGTATTTACTTGTTGTTCAGTAAATGGCAGATATTCTGTCTTGGAGCGTTTGAGTGTAATCTGTTAAGACTGAAAAAAGGAAGAGCCGCCATATGGAAAATTCTCTATATCCTTCAAACCCTAGAGCAACAATGGTCTGGTTGGTCCCATCCATTCTCCTTCTGAAATGAGACTTAATTCTTTAAAATGTACTTTAAAACATTATCAGATTAACAGATGCTTTGTATAAAACCACAAACATCACAGAAGGAACAGGATGAGAGAGTCCTGACCAGACCACCGTTACCAATTTCTTACGGTACCCTCACTCCACATACTTTTTATGAGAAGTTTTAAAAGCTTTAAAACCAAACGCATGTCTACAGTAATTCACAACAATTAGCAGAAGGGAAAACAGAAATGGAGGTTAAGCACAATAGCAATGGAAAGCAAAAGCAACCATCTAATGCTGTAATGATGTATTTGGAAAAGGAGATTCAGCTTATCACGACTGCTTTGTCAAACCTCTGGATATCTCCAGAAAATGACAGTAAACAGGGACTATCTTTAGCTCCTTTCATATTTACTGTCTTTCTCTCCCCACTGCAAACTCAGTGTTTATTAGCTGCTGGAAACATTTACTATGGTGTCTCTCTCATAAAAATATTTTTCCACCTACAACATGATGCTGGCTTGGGAAGACTATAGCATAGACACTTCAACTTAATTGTCCTTAACTGGACTGTATGAAAACCAAATATAAATTTTGTATGTTATGAAAAAGTACAGAAAGGGTTTAATCAACTAACCTTTAAATTTCTAGACTATCATTTAAGGACTGGCACAGAGTTGACACTCTGGATGAATTAGGATCACCAGATAAGATACAGAAACCAAGTTAAATTTGTATTTCAGATAAACAACAAATAATTTGTTAGTATTAAGTATGTACCCTGCAATGTTTGGGACATACTTATACTAAAATTTTATCCATTTAACTGGGAGATCTGTATTTTTTTTTTTTTTTTAAATCTGGAAACCCTCAACAGATGGATGGAAAAAGTCATAATAACTAGGAGATAAAATACATGAGCCCAGTGCCCAGGTCCACCACCAGCTGCGTGATGTTAAGCAGGTGACTTAACCCCTTAGCGCTGTCCTGTTATTCACTACGAAACGGAAACCTGCCACAGCTCCCTTGCAGGGTTGATGTGCGACTCAAATAATAGCAGCAGCAAACACACAGCGCTTATATGTGCCAGGCAGTACCTTTCGTGACTAATTCACTCAATCTTTTGAGGTATTTGCTATTATAATTCCCATTTAACATTTTACTATTATATATTCTTATTATTCAAAGAGCTAACAATGTAAATTCAAGTGCAGCCAGGCTCCGGAGTCTGTGCTCTTAATTTACTGCTGCAAAAATAAGAATGATAAAATGTATGCAAAAAGATACAAAATAGATGTTCTTAATATTGTTAAATAATTAGAAGGAATTAAACTATGGTAAAAATAAATACGATGATCTCAGCTGGGGAACAGCCTGAGTAAAGAGCCATGGGAGGAGAGACGCAGCCCCCACCCCTCTGCTGTCCAGAGGCTGCCACAGCACAGGGGCAGGGGTGCTCCCCCCTGTAACATTGTTCAAGAAGGCTAAGAATGAAAAAGACCAGCAGCTCCATGGGGAAGAAGCTGTGAAAGATCATTTATGAGTTAACTAACCATAGATGGACAAAATTAACCTTGGTGTGGACAAGGGATTTGTTGAGATGGAAAGGAAGGACATAGCTCAGAGAAGCCGAGAAGAGCAAATTAGCAGGGGGCTAAGGACTGAATCAAAAATGCGTACAATAAGCAGTAAGTAGATATTTATTACCAACTCAAGATTGTGAATCTGTGCTAAGACAGCATGTTGGGGCCACTGAAAGTGATGAGAAAATGAGAGAAATGGAAGAAATAAATATTTCAGATTTTGCTTTAAAGATAATAAAGTGCTTTTAAAATAAATTTAAATCTGTGTTTGTAACCAGGTTGAAATTTTTGTGTGTGCAAATTTGTTTTTAATGAAAAGTATTAAGAAAAATTACTATTGAAGCCACTAAATATTGGAAAACGGTTTTTTTCTTCCAATGACCTCAGACCTTGGGGTTTTACATTTATTAATCGAAGTATGTAACGCCTGTGTTCTTATAGAAATAGAGCATTCGGTAAATAATTCTTTTCCTCCAGATGCTTACTTACCCAATCTTAAAAGATACACATACATACGCATACTCTACACTAATATAAAGCAAAAATTGAATATTCTCTGCTTTAACATCACATTTGTTTCTGAATACAAAGCTGAGATGTACTATACATAATTTACTTTAAGAACTGTTTTCATCAACTGATGGGTTGTCTTTACAGATGTGAACTTATCAGTGTTCTGTTTAGTGTTCGTATCTAGACAAGGAGTTGGCAGCAAAGTTCCTGTTTCACTAATTACATTCTTTTCCAAAAGTTCACCCTGCCTGGGTGTCCAGGTAATTGCAATTAAGTCAGGAATCTGGTAATTAGAAATTCAAGTGCCCTGCCAGGAATAATACACATCCTCTTGACGTGCTGCCCACAAGACCTAATTCACTTGGAAAGGACAGACGCTGATGTGAAGTGGCAGTGTAGATGTTGATTAAGCAACAAGCACTGAAATAAATTTCTCCCCTCACTGTTCTCCCTAAAAACAAATGCATTATATCTCATTTAAACTCCTACAAAGCATTGTGTGAATTTGGAAATAAGTAGTCAAATTCAGAATCACTAATACTCGAAAGAGGTTGCTCTCTCTCATAAAATCTTTCCAAGATAGGAAGCAGATTTCAAGGCCACCACTTCCAGTCAGGCAGCAGTTGGGGTGGGAGGAAACCAACAGTCACTGGTATCCTGCTCTTCAGTATACCCCAGGCTCTCCACAGGGCCCGGTCCACTGAAAGCAATTCATAAACGTTGAGTAAATGAGTCTCAGAGCCTGCCAACACTCTAATCACGTAAAACTTTTTGTAAAATTCAAGAATAAAGATTTCTTTCACTTACCAATTGACTAATTTCCATTACTTTAATCAGACTCTATCTTCAACAAATCTCACATTTTATAGTACACGACTGAACATTTGCAAACAGATTCACTATGTGATGAAGGTTTTAGGAAGTAAAGCAAAGAACAAATATGTATCTCAAACTATTTCTTTAAAAAGCAATGACTTAGCTGGGCTGATTATTCTATCCAAACCATTTTCTAGCTAATGGAGTCATTTTACTAGTTTCTTTTATTCCTGACACCACGTAGATGTATTATATAACAAGCTGCTAGAAATGATCATGTAAAACTTTCATTTATACAGCAATTTACTATTTTCCAAGCACTTTCATATTTTCTTATTTGATTCTGAAAAGCTAAAGATATAAAATTAATCAATACATCTTCTCCAAATCCGGTCTTTCTTATACCAAGAGATACTGTTGACAAATGAACCTCTCTCTCTCTCTTTTTTTTTTTAAAACCCAAAACCCCATTTCCAAGCTGTAGCGCCTTTGGTTATCTCATTATGCTGAAACATGGTGAAACATCTAGGCAAGATACTCAACGCCCTCCAACTTCTCTCCTACAAAAGTCATTAGCCCCAGCCAAATCTGTCTACTCATTCCTGCCTGTCTGTGGTGCTTCCCCAATGGCACCAAGTCAAATGTCCTTCAAGGGCATAGCATCCTCAATCACACTGTACTTTCCCACTCACGGAGCCCTGTTGTGTCAAAACCAGTTAGCACTTGTCATGTGCTTTACCACCCCATTTCTCCCACTGCTTGGGAGAGTCAATGAAGGCTGGAACCAACTCTCACATCCTGGATGCCCAACCAAGAGGGAATGAGGCAAGAGTCCACGTGCCACAGCTTCTCCTCTCTGATCACAAGGCCTGCTCCTATTAAATATCATGCCATCAAAATGGATGGCCTTCAGAGTGGTGGGAAATGAACAGCCTAGCACAGGGATCAGCATAAAGTAGTTCAAGGAACAGTTGTTGACAAAACTTTAGAGAAAAGCTTGGTGTCATTCAGGGAGGCATCAAGTGTATCTTAACTCCCTAACCCTACTGGAGGGGATGTAAAGGGGCTGGTGTACAGGGATCCCTGGGAATACATGGAACAATGGTTTCGCCACTTCAGCTTATCTTTAAGTAGTACCTGTCTTGTCACGCTACGCCATTGCTTTTCTTAAGTGCTGTATAACTCATCTTGTGGCCACGCATATTCCCAGAAAGGTATGAATCCATAAAATACTCCACTAAAATTCAAAAAGTTCTGTAAAAGAAGCAAAATTAGTAATTTTTACGCCAACATTAGTAATTCCTCTGTAATATTAGAAAATAATCCTATTCTAGGTATGGAGTATGTTGTTGGCATCATCAACCCCATCTAAAATTAATCCTTCTAAACTTTTATTTGATTCTAGAACTAAGTGCAGTAAATATTTGTTACTTTTTAAAACTAAAGTATTTGTTACATTTTCAAAGTAACTTTAAAGTAACGTTGAAACATCATTAGATTTGCTTCACATCTGCCAGTTTAAATTTTTGGCTCAAGGAAATTCCACTATCAAAAGGACTCTAATCAAATGAAAAGAATTCCTATTTAAAATATACTACTTTTCTCTAAAGTAATTCTGAAAGGAGGCACGTATGGCCAAAGATAAATTCAAAATATCTTTATAATTTTAAGAGGGTATATAATTTTAAGAGGATAAGTAAGATGGAATTTTTTAAAAAAGAAAAAAGGTAGTTTGTATTTTTTTATACATTATATCTGGGCCTGATCCACAGAATTTGTAGGAAAAAATACAATAATTCTTTAAAAATTAAAACTTGATTTTCATAAGCCAAGTTTCTCCTCATATACTCCAAAAATGATTAGTCAAATTTGAACGTCAAAATGTTTTGTTTTGTTTTGTTTTTTGCAGTATGCGGGCCTCTCACTGTTGTGGCCTCTCCCGTTGCGGAGCACAGTCTCCAGACACTCAGGCTCAGCAGCCATGGCTCACGGGCCCAGCCGCTCCGCGGCATGTGGGATCTTCCCGGACCGGGGCACGAACCCGTGTCCCCTGCATGGGCAGGCGGACTCTCAACCACTGGGCCACCAGGGAAGCCCCCCAAATGTTTTTTTTAATAGCAAGAGAATTTTTTTCTTAGCATTGCAAGTCTATAAAACTAACCAGAATCACCAGCCTTGGTTTTCTGTAACTGGCACACCTGTGAAGATCCCGAAGATCAGAACCAAACATGTTCACTGGAAGAAGAAACTGAAATAATCAAAACCTTGCAACAGAAGCACTGGAAAGAGCAATGCAGAGCGTTCTCCACCTGCCCCAGAAGTACACCAACTGAACAGAGTAAGAGTCCAGAGTAAGAAACGACTTCTCTGGCTGTAGAGCAAAGCCTCAGGAGCTAACAATACGAGAAATAAAACTGCTGTTATGATGGATCACTCTGTTAAAGGTGCTTATCATTTATTTTCAATGTTGTCAGTCAAATATGTTCTATTATACCCCACTTTCACTTCCTCAGAACTGCATTTTTTGAAATTCAAGGTAAGGATACTTTGAGTACATGCAGACAAAACCTTTTCATCCCCAAAATCTGACAGCGTATGTGAATCAGTACCTGTGGCAGGCAGAATTCTAGGATGGCCCCCAAGATTCCTAGCTCCTAGTGGACGTACTCCGCAATAATTTCCTCCCTTGGAGTGCAAGTGAGGCTGTGAATGTGAAAAATAACACTCCAGTAACTATGATACTTTATAGGGAGGAAGGGATTTTGCAGACGTAACTAAGGTCCCTAAGCAGTTGACTCTGAATTACTAAAGAAGATGACCCTCAGTGGGCCTGACTTAATCAGGTGACCCCTTACCTTAAGAGAGGTGGGAGAGATTTGAAGCAACTCTCCTGCCAGTAAAATGTTGCGGAGAGGGCCATGTGATGGGGAAATGGCTCATGACTGATGTCCAGCAAGAAACCGGGGACCTCAGAACTAGAGCCACAAGGAGGTGAATTCTGTCAACAACCAGTGGGCCTGGAGGAGGACCTGTACCTCAGATGAGACCTCAGCCCCAACAATACCTCAACCTCCACCTTGTGAGACCCCGAGCGGAGGACCCCAGAACTGGACTGCTGACCCATGAAAACTGTGAGATAAGTTAATGGGTGTGGTTGTCTTAAACTGCTAAATCTGTGGTAATTTGTTACTCAGCAGTGGAAAAGGAATACGTTAGCAATTTTCCTTTCCTTTCCAATCTAACCAGAGGGCACATGTAAGAATTTTTGAATTTTGCCTTTTTTAAAGGTTAGTTTTCTATCCTCATCAAGAGTAGTATAATAAATCTAAGGAAGACAAAACATTGCAAGGAGATATTACATTGAGCACTAAAGGCTTGAAGGTAATTATTCACATTTATATTTTCTTTTTAAAGCAAAAATTTTGAACATTTATTCTCAAGGGTACTTTGCGCAAGTTCTGCAGGTGAATTTACACGACAAAGACAGAAACAAAAAAACACTACCTTACTGGCAAGCAAAAAATCAAAACCATAAAATAAGATAGGTAAACTCACGACTATTCTCTAGTAAATTGATTAATGACCTCTATCTTTTCTAGTGGCACATTATCGAGGACCTGGCTGGATGCAGAAGGAAAAGTAATGACTTGTTACTTCTTAAGGAAATGAACAAGGAGTTGTAAAAAAGACAGCAAAGGGGAAGCAGTGTACGGCCTGCAGGTTCACACAGCGGAAACCTGACATACTCGCTGGGTACACTAACAAAGCCTTCACTGCCTCCTGACATCTGCTCCACGTCAGAGAGGAGGACGCTACTCTCTAGAAGGCCCTCCTGCTTCCCTTCTCATGGCAGCTGAGGCGCCTGCTTCCCAGCCGTTACCTGTGCTTCCTCCTATAAGCATACTTATGCTACACGCTCCTCTAGTTGTGAAACTTAATGAAAAATGGAATCAAGTAATGGATGAATGTGAAAAGAAGGGAGATGGAAAAATCCTACTCTACTAAAGCTGAACAAACTGCTAAAAAATCGCTGTAGAATTAGGTATGGCTGAGACAACTGTAAGATGTAAGATGGATGGAGAGGGAGGTACATATAAATACACTTTGTGTTAAAATAAAATGTATAACGTATGTATCATTTTTCAATGATTTGTTTTAACCAACTTGAGCACCCATACCTGAACTGGTAACGTCTAGTAAGTAGGCTTATGTGGTGGTTCTTTTCCCTTGCACAGCTCAGTGTGTACAACTATTTTCCACATACCTTGCTCATTAGGCAGGAACCAATTCCACAGGTACAAAAGAAAAAGCCCCAGATTAGGAGCAAGGAGATACTAGGTCTAGTGGGTCTGTTATTCTTGCATGAGCTTCACTTGCTACCTTTATAACATGAGAGAAATGAACTATATAATAATGTCCCCTGTGGCAATAATTTTATAATCATATTTTAAATTTTATAAAATAATATAACCACATTAGTTAAAAAAAAATTATAACTCATCACCATTAAAAAAAAAACCAAAAAAACAAAAACGGGCTTCCCTGGTGGCGCAGTGGTTGAGAGTCCGCCTGCCGATGCAGGGGACACGGGTTCGTGCCCCGGTCCGGGAAGATCCCACATGCCGCGGAGCGGCTGGGCCCGTGAGCCATGGCCGCTGAGCCTGCGCGTGCGGAGCCTGTGCTCCGCAGCGGGAGAGGCCGCAGCAGTGAGAGGCCCGTGTACCGCAAAAAAAAAAAAAAACAAAAACCTTCTATTGGGCAGTAAGTGTATTAAAGGATGCTAAGGAAATTTAAGAAAGCTTTATGTTGTCTCATGTTACAATTCTGTTTCAAGATAGAGCATTTCCAAGGGGAAGAACTTAAATCTAAGGTAAAGAATGGTGACATCACAGTTCCCAGACATCCAATTGTGTAAAAAAGAACAATTTCGTGCTATCAACAAATTTACAGTGAGACCCTTTACATCAAGTAAACAGCAACAACAAAAGCCACAAACATGATTTGTTTTTTTCTGACCACATTAAACAAAGCAAAACCTTTCAAACTGAGGACCTTGAAAGAATCATTTTCACATTCAAGTGATGATAATTATAGTCAAGATTCAGGCACAATGTCTCAGGATTGAATAATTGCCTACCAGGAAGGAAAAATACTAAACTGCTAGTAATGTTTTTAAAAGATGTACAAAATTAAATAGGTTTGTATACTACTTTTTATACTATTGACAAGAAAAAAACCCAAGACACCACATCTCCAAAGTGCTGCTGTCATCCTTCATTACGGAGTCAACTAAAGGTGATATTAACTAAAACATGAAATTTTAAATTAGTGTAACTAAAGCTTGTAAAAACTGTCCTTCGCTGCTGTTGTTTGTTCATAAGTTGCTGTGTTTGTCCTACCTTTGTCCATTTAATTTTAAGTTCTTTGATGCTAACTGCATCTTTTCCTTTATAATTTCCACTTAGCCTTACAAGATGTTCTATAGAAGCAGCCCTTAAATATTCTATCTTTCTGAAAGAGTTAGGTAGTTACAAGAGTCTACTTGGGAATTCCAAGGACACTGATTAAAAACATCCATAAGGAAACTTCACTGAGTTTCAGAAGGAATGTGCAAAAGAGGTGTCAATTACACTGGGGGAAAGCCATCAGCTCCAACAAAACTTACTGGAGTAGCAGAGTGTAGCATCTCTCTACAGCTGACATCCATTCCAATAGGCATGCTTTGTTCTAGACAGATCCATTACCATTCAATAACCTGGTTGAAAGCTATTCCCTGATAAATTCTGCTCTATTAGCCGAGTCACACGGGCTCTGAGAAGCTGGACGGTCTGGAGATAATTCAACAATATATAAGGGTCATTTTCTTCATTTTACAAAAAACACAACTTCTGCGATTCAACCCGTATTCTCATTGCTTCATCTACAAGACAAAATAGGACAGCTGGGGACAACAACACTCTCCTACATCATTATCTGGTACAGTAGAATGTGCCTGAAAGCCGACAATGTGGGCAAGGCCTCAGCCTTCAGCTTCTAACAGTCCGTTTCCACAAACTGCTAGCCTGACTGCATTCTTACAATAATTACCTACTTATTAAATGCACAAAAATAAAATAACGCAAAACGCTAACATCAAATCGTATAAATGACCATGCAGATTACAATGGAGTATTTTAAAATACTTTTGTGAAATACAGATACAAGATTAGACATGGGTGTGACAAAAGGAAACAATACGAAAGGGAAAATACTACACTTTCATGAATTTATTTGCCATAAAAATACCAATACCTAAGTGTGCAGCATGTAAAAACTGTACCACTGGCTGCCTTCAATCCTGTCACTTAAGAATTAACTATACACTCTCTCTCACCAATTATATCATTACATTTTCCTGATATATATATAAACATTCTTCTTTTTTTTTTCTTTCTTGCCTTCCTCTGCCTGCATTTACTGAAGGATACACAGGCACAAGAAATCTAGATACCTCTAAGCTAACATTCAAAAGACACAAAGCATGCAATTCAGAATAGCTGCATATTACATTTCAGTATAATCTAACATACAGTATGAATTTAAGAGGTTACAAATCACAAATAAAAACAATTCCTTTAACAATTTTTTTTTGCTTAATATGAGAATCTATTGTATATTCTCCTTCCAATTATTATTTACTGAACTCTAAACATTTTTCGTTAATATTTAAATTGATAAAGCAAGCTGCCTGGATCTAGTTTCGTTGTGCTCACTTCTATCTGCTGCTTTAGTTTAAGGCACATTTTCCTTTATTTCACTTTTCCACAAGCCATAAAAAGACTCATTTCTAATTCATCCGTTCGTTCAGCTTAACCTCTCTTCTCAGCAATTAAAGCACTCTGCGCATCCCTCATCTATCACACAGCCAGCCAAATAATGCATTGCGTCCCCCGCTCATCTTTTATCATCCCAAATGACAGGTATTAGCATATCTCCCCAGTCAATTACAGTGCAGCAGAATAATCACAGCATAATTGGGCGAAAGCCACTCTAATCACCAACCCTGCAAACTCGCAGAATAAAAACTGAGTGGCAGTTCAGACAGGCCTTGCTCTTGTCCATGACTCTAGCCAACAAGCCTGGCAGATCTCCATTTCCTTCCTTTTCAAACTTATCCTTTAGGGAGGTCAACTTCTCCATACATTCTATGTAAAAGAAAAGAATGTACACATACATGTGCACAAGCGGGAACTATTTACAACATGCACCTGCATGTCTTTATAATACTTGTGATTCCAGATGTTTGCACATACTATTAAATAGCACAAAATGAAAAATTCCACTGTCAATCAAAAAACAGTCATTTCATGAATGATGTCATTAGTTCTACTTCATGACTCATATAAGGTAAAACAAAATATTAAATTTTTTATAAATTTTTAATTTACTTTCAAAATTGAAGCCCTTCAAATGTCTACATGGTGAAGATTATCTTCTTCATCCTAAAAATCAGGATTTCCCAGCTTCTTTCCAAAATACTCATTTGTCACAGGAAATACTTTTTAATTGAATATCTGTTGTTATTCTTATACTGCAATTGTATGTAATAACTTTTTTAAAACTATGCCAATATTAAATACAGGTTAACACATTACCACGAATAAAGAAACTACGCTTACATTTTGAGAAGGGGATTAAAAATTAAATGAGACAAAAATAGGAATATGATGTGAGAAACTTAGAAGAACATAATCACAAATTTAAGATACAATAAATAAACATACATATTTTAAAATTCTGACAAATGTTCAGGAAATTTGTTTGAATACTTTTTATAAGCTTATTGATTTTACCATGATATTTAATGTGTAACATCCAATCTAGGCCTATACCCAATTCTCATTTTATTCTCATTTTACTTTATTTATTTACTTATTGGCTGCGTTGGGTCTTCGTTGCTGTGCGCGAGCTTTCTCTAGTTGCGGCGATCGGGGACTACTCTTCATTGCGGTGCGTGGGCTTCTCACGGCGGTGGCTTCTCTTGTTGCGGAGCACAGGCTCTAGGCGCACAGGCTCAGTAGTCGTGGCACACGGGCTTAGTTGTTCCGTGGCATGTGGGATCTTCGCGGACCAGGGCTCGAACCTGTGTCCCCTGCATTGGCAGGCGGATTCTTATCCACTCTGCCACCAGGGAAGTCCTGAATTCTCATTTTAAATAATATGTATTCATTTGCTACTCCATTCTTCACCTCCTCTCCCCCCCTTCAGTGAGACACAAAAAAGTCATCCTGAAATGAAAATTTAATTTGGGAAGAGTGGAGGGAAGTTAAGTGGAATTTCTTATAAAAATGTACGTAGCTTCTTAGGAAGCAGCCAATTGAGCGCCTTAAATTGCAACGTGTAGCTAGAAGTAAATGAAATTTTCTGTAGGATTTAATTTACTCTATCTCGATCACATAGAGCATGAGACCTACTATTTCTTGTACTTTTCCCTTCCTCACCTTCGTCACTCCTTTTCACATTTCCATCTAAGACCAAAGGAAATCCACACCTGAGGTATGCTCTGGCCTGGAGAGAAGGCTTCCCCGCTCATCTGGAGGCCACTGCCCACTCGCTGGGCAAAGTGGGCAGCGAATCCCAGCAGCAAGTCTCGGTGACCTGGCACCCAGGGCCACACAATCACTGCACACTGCACGGATGCTTTGGCTGTGCACAAATGAATAAATTATACATGGCAAAACCCTCTACTTTGTGATTCAGTGGTAGCCACGACACCAGCAGAATTCAGGAAAGTATGAAAATAGGCAATTATTGCAATGAAGCAAACAAGATATACTTATTACTTTTATTATTTAGAATTTGTACGATTTTCAACCACAACTCTGTCAGATAATTCAGTCCTTCAGTACACACAAAGACACTAAGGCAATTACACAATATCAAAAGGCCAACTGTCAAAAGACCAGAGTAAAAGGAGAATTTAGACACAACAAATAGTCTCCCAGACTTTTTGTTTCCTAATCCTGTTGTTTTAAAATTACAATATGAAATGTTTTATTTGCATTATTACTTCAAGAACTCTGCATGTATTTTCGTTGGCATAGCTTTGCAAATGGACCCACAGGATAGATTACTTCAGTTGTAAAATGGTAATTTTATTGCTTATTGGGGAATATCTGTTACAAGTATGTATCAGTGATACATCTGGTATGCAAGTATTAATTCAACAGGTTTTTATTTTTTCAAATCTGATTTTTAAAAATCATATCCTAATATATTCTTTAATTCATATAAATGTTCTACTTGGCTTTAAACATCTTCCAACATATTGGCTCTTTCAACACCAGTCACTTTGACATTCTCAACTGACTTGCAAAAATTGACATGGCTTGGGTAAAAGCCAGATTTAAGGGAGGAGGAGGGTTTTCACCATCTGAAGAAACAAAGCTGGCTTTAAAATTTGGCATAGGAGAGAACTTAAAACACATGCAATCAAAATCATCCCCCATCTCCCCCAGAATAACTGCTTTGCTTCTTCCCAACAAAATCTTAAGCAGCTTGATGATTATTAATATGGTCACAGTAACTCTATGCTAAGGAATCTTCTAGGCAAGCCCAGAGACGTGTCTCTAATTATCTGTACACATCCCAATGAACAGGTGTTTCAGGGTGGGGATAAGGAGAATATATGCACATTTTGATTATTACTAGAAATTAAGTCCTCAGATAAGAGTGCCAAAATAATGTCCCAGCAGAAAAACAGAGTCAATCAAATGCCAGGATATGCAAGTAAATAAGCTTTCATTCAAGCACGACTCTCCCCTCCCTTAAAAAGATCACTTCTGAGATCCGCAGCACCTGAGGCCGTGCTTAATTCCTACCATCTTTTCTTAAAAACCAATGTAAGTCTGACAAAAGCAGGCATGAATTCTGCTAGCCTCCACTCACATTCCTTTATTCACCACCATCAGGGCAAACATTTGTGTACAAATATACTTAGGAGATCTAGCGACCCACGCCATACAGTCAGGAAGTCCATCCGAAGAGTCTGCCCTCTACCATCACCTGACAGAGCATTTGGTCTAGAAGAAATGGAGCTCCTACCACACTAAGAACCCACGTGGTCATGATGAATATTTCTGATTTTTTATATACTGTCAAGAGCCTATTCTGGAAACATCACACATTCTTCATTGGACTATGTGGCTTAGATCCTTTCATGCCGATTAAATTCCACAAACATCTGTGATCACCTGATATTTCAACTAGTATGCACATACACACTGCAATTGGGGGAAACAGCTTTTAAAGAAAAACAGTGTTTTCACTACTGAATGCGGATCTAAAATGATATAGGAGAGCCCTAATACACTGGATTGAGTCATAGGAAATTGCCAACACTGTTGGCAATTTAAGCTGTAAAAATGTCAATACTGTAAGATTCAATCTAATCTACAGCTCCAGTACTGGGAAGACTAAAAATAAGCACTGCTGTAATTCTGTATAAAGGGCACTGGCCTGGGAGGCAGAAACTTGATTTTTTTTCCCTACTTTGTCATTAAATAGGGCTTAAAATCAGTCCTGTTCCCTCCCTCAGCCTTAGTCATTGTGAAAGTAAATTGAGATGAATATTTTGGAGTACTTTTCCTCTTTGAGAAAATGATGAACAAATAACTGACCCATGAATCTAAGGCTCTAGAATTAGTCAAGGAGCCTCCAAAGAAGTTAGGACAGGAGATAAAGATGGCAGAAAATGAAATTCCTCTACTTTGTTTCTCTTTTTAAAATCTTTGCCTGGCTTTATTTCATTGGGAATGTTTGTTTATGGACAAAAAATATTTATATTTCCCCCAACACAATGAGAATAGCTTAAACTAGTAAGCACTCGCAGGGAGGAATCAGAAGAAGAATAAATGAGCACAGAATTGAAGGTTTGACCTAATGAATAAGAAGACCTGTGGCATTTTAGGGCTGAAAAGAACCTTAGTGAGAGCAAGGAATCAATTTTCCCATCTTATACTATGACTTAAAGTAAACTCTAGGTCTGCTCACTTCCACTTAAGTAGTCTTAATTACAAAAGAGCAGAGAAGGGCTGCTGTTCCGTATTTCATCCAAATTCAGAAATTAGGGGAGACCCTCCTGCCCCCCACAACAACTGTCAAGTAACCCCTTTCATGGCACTCAAGACCTCAAGACTTTTATAAGTCTGTCTTTATCTCTTAGTGGTATATGCTTTGGCCTTCATAATGTTCTGTCTTTTCTAAATTTTATATTTACATAATCCTCTAAAGACAGAGCTGAAAAAGAAGCTAAAATAGCTTTTAAAAATATAATTAAACATGACAAGTAAAACTGCACCAAAATATTTCAGGTGAGTATAAATAGAACATTTCCCCCAAATCTTTCCTAAAGAAGAAAAAAGCAGATTTATTTAAAAATCAAACATGTAAGTGTTTGAACCACCAGCAGGTGGCAGACTGAGAGGCTGGGAAATTCTCTAACAAAAGAAGGGAAGGACTCAACATGGGTTCCCAAATCCAGACTTGAGAATTGCTATGGATTTTGTTTTTCCTCCTCCAGTCTTTCTTCTACGGAGAAACAGAAAATTCTTTTTGCTTTACCAATATATATATATTCTCATTTTAACTTAGATTCAATGGCTGAAACAGTAAAGAATAAGCTTGGTCCTTTATTCCTCTAAGGATTTCCAGTAGATTTTCATTAAATAAAGAATTGTAAATGCAAAAATAAATCCTTTATATTATGAAAAGTAATATGAGTTGATATGATTATGAACTTCAAAAAGAAAATGTTTGCTGGTTTCATTTCAACGACATTGTTACCCTAAATATACTTTTACACCTAACTTATATTCACACCCCTCTTAGAGAGTTAGCCAAGTAAATTCACTAGAAAACACATCCTGGTAAGAAGATGGAAAGAGTTTAGAAGAACTGAAATTAACATGGCTTCACAAGAAGAAAAAAAAAAAACACAAACATATTAATGTATGCTTTCATGTGGTTACATTAATAAAGAAAGGATATTTGAACAGGCAGAATCTCTTATTACGTGACGCTAAACATTCTAAATCTGAAATACTATACTCCTAGCCCCCAGGCATAACCCCAGGTAAATCAATGAATTAATGACGCATTACAACAGTCAGAACCAGAAGGATGCCTAACTTCATGACCCAGTTTAAAACCTTTCTACTCTGAAAAGCCAATGGGAAATGCCAACTTTATTATATTTTTTATATATATTTTTACTGAACAGAACATCCCCTCTGCTTTATGCTACTTTACCAAAAGAGCAAATTCCTTCTGTTCTCTACTAATCTGCTCTAATTCTCAGGATTTTTTATCAATTAAAAAAATTTCTATTCTAATTGTGAAATGTATTATGTTACAATGTCTGTGTCTTACGAACACTTGGAACTTTTATTTTCTAGACCAGCTCTGGCCAACAGAACTTTCTTTCAAGTTGGAAATGCACTTCAAGTACATGCACTATGCCAATATGGTAGCTGCTAACAACATGTAGCTACTGAAATGTAGCTAGCTAGCGCAATTGAAGAAATAAATTTTAAATTTAATTTGAATTAATGTAAATTTAAATAGCCACACATGGTAGTAACTACCATTATTAGCACAGTTCTAGATGACCAGAATATGCAGTGAGAACTGATAAGGCCTGACTCCTGTAAGATGAACTGATCAGAAAAGAAAAACAGCAAGTGAGCCTCCTCCCACTTTTCCCCAAGGTCACTTTTTTGGTTGTTTAGTAAAGGGAGCCCATTCAGAGATGCGCTACCAATTTTGTGTTCTATTTCCCTCTTAGACCTTATGACAAGCAGTTATGACAAGCAGTTAGACTGCAACATAACTTTTACTTTTATATGAAGGAGGAAAATACAGATGATTTTCATAATGGCCAGATGTCAAAATAAAGGAATAAGTCCAAAGGTAACTGAAGTCACTGCCAAATATGATCCTCCACCTAGACAGTTGTCCACAATTAAAAGTACCTTATTTTTAAAAAGACAAAATAAATTTCACTTTTATTTTGAAATTTTGTTTACAGATGACTAATCCTTTTGTCATTTGTAAGTTTTATAAGTCAAACTGGAATTCTATTCCATTTTGTAGGATACAACAAATAGATTCAATTAAAGCAATTTATACCATAGACTAGCAAAAAATTATATAGAAGAGGAGAATATAAATTTGCACCTCTTCTAGAATTTCTGCCTGGAATAAGATCATTCCAAAAGTTGTGTCAAGAATATAAGGTCTGGGACTTCCCTGGTGGCGCAGTGGTTAAGAATCCGCCTGCTGCCAATGCAGGGGACATGGGTTCGAGCCCTGGTCCGGGGAAGATCCCAAATGCTGCGGAGCAAACTAAGCCCGTGTGCCACAACTACTGAGCCTGTGCTCTAGAACCCGCGAGACACGACTACTGAGCCCACGTGCTACAACTACTGAACTTGTGCTCTAGAGCCCGCGAGCCACAACTACTGAGCCCGTGTGCCACAACTACTGAGCTTGTGCTCTAGAGCCCCAAGCCACAACTACTGAAGCCTGACGGTGCGCTTGGAGCCTGTGCTCGGCAACAAGAGAAGACACCGCAATGAGAAGCCCACACAACTCAACGAAGAGTAGTCCCCACTCGCCGCAACTAGAGAAAGCCTATGCGCAGCAATGAAGACCCAACGCTGCCCCCCCAAAAATAAATAAGTAAATTTAAAAAAAAAAAAAGGATGTAAGGTCCACAGAAGCAAGGGTTTATTATTCTTACTACTGCATTCCCAGCACATAAATAAACATGTATGTTTATTCCACAGGTATTTGTTTAAATGAAATGCATTAGAATGACCGAATGAATTCAATGAGTGTAACTGCAGAACTAAGATTAGCAAAGATATTTAAGTTAATAGTGAAATAAATCTTGCTTCTTTATAACTGTTGACTTAGCTATATACAACAAATGAGAGGGCAAAAGATTTGTGGTCATGAAATTTTTAAGTGATTTATTTAGATTCTGATTAAGATCTCTTAAGAAATTTATGGAAAAGTTATGTTTACATAGTTTTTCTTTTTTAACAACCCAGAGATATTTCATTCATTTCTCTTTTACTTCCCTACTATAAATTTCTTTGTAGAACTCATATAAGCAACAAAGTCCAATTTTTAGCCTTTTCCTATGTTTAACAATATCATTATCTATATATTTGATTAGCTGATTTATCGTCTCATTATCACTACCAGCTTTACCTAGTATATTAATGACATAGAAGGCGTACTTCTCTTGTCAAAAGAACCAACCCATGTTGGCTGCCTCGGAGATTCCTGATTTATTATTCTATAGAATTATAAACTTTTAATATATTCAATTCCAAATATCTTTGCTCATTTTTTTATTTTCAAACACCTCTTCTATTCGCTGAAATTCTTGTTTGTGAGAAGTATACATAATTTTAAATTAATTAAGCATCTTACTAGACCTGTATAGAAACAACTGCCAAAGTTACAAAACTCAGAACCACTAGAAATCAGTTGAAATGTTCAAATTCTAAGTTACCTTTGACTGAGATAAGCCTAATAAAACAATGAGTCAGGATTTGTGCAAAATTAAGGTTTTGTGGAGGAGAAAAAAGAGCGCAGATACTTCCTTCCTATTAGATTAGCTTTAAAAAATTAATGTTAAAACAGCCACAATAGGCCTAACAGTTCTGAATGACTGCAAAATTGTATTCCTGGGTTATAGTTTCACCACACTCATAAACAGAAATAGGTCGTTTGCACCTCTGGGTCCCAACACAGTTAAGTCATTTCCCACTGAGACTGACTAATTCATGCTCATAGACATTAAGTAAATATTAAGTTTGTAGATTTTAGTTCGACTTGGGAGAAAACGAAGCATACAAGAAACGAGTAATTAGATAGTGTCCAAAAGAAAAAGTAAAGAAAGATCAAAGGCACATTAAAGATCACTAAAAGGATCAGAGACGTATATGGGATATAGACACACACGCCACATCCACCAAGACGATGCCATTAATGTGTTACCAGTGAGTCAGATTTCAGTTTTTCCCAGTGTATACAGAAACAGGAAAAAAGATCAATTGCAAATAAGTGTTCAAATACCTGACCAATACTGAATACCTAGACCTTTGAAGAAACAAGATAAAAATATATTTGCTGACTTACAGATAATAGTTACCTGTATGAACACTTTTGAGTAGATATGCAAAAGTGAAAAGCATCTAATTCTTTAAAAATCATTCAATCATGGGAAAAAAATTTCAAATCGTGTTCCCACAAGTTGAATTTAAGGCTACAGAAGCAATCTGCTAGTTTAGCCATAAAACAAATGCAAAGCCTTTACACAGTGGGGCAAGCCATGAGAGCTGCTGGCACAATAATCTTCCACAGTCCTGCTGCATACTCAGTATAAGCATGAAGGATTGTGGAGATGAGTTCACAAGAACTGACCCTACAGGCTTATTAAATATGCAGTGAATATTCTGCATGCATGCTGGGTATTTAATAAACAATGAAAAATGCAGAAGACGACCATATGTTAAATACTGCAAATACCGAATTAGCTCTATTTATAATTAGTTTTCTTTTAGTAATTTTTGGTAGATATAGAGGCAAAAAAAACAAACTAAGGATATAAAACTTGAGTTAGTTTACCAAATATTTAAATATTTATAAAGTGTTAATGTCTTTTTACTTTTAATTTATATTTATTTATAATGTAATACCTTGCTAGGCTTATAACCTCTAAACAGTTTTGATTTTGGTAGTATTACAACGTCATTCCACCTGTACTTGCAGCACAACTAGTTTGACTGTACTAACAAAATGCCACGCATCTAGAAGGAAAAGTAGGAGTCAGGTAAGAGCACCCGTACCTTACGCTCTCAAGTTTTCACCAACTACCCTCCGAGATGTGATTTTCAAAGTAATTGATGGTGCCTAGGCTGTCCTTCTATGCAGCTACATGAGAGGAAAGTCAGGCTCCCCTAGTAAGTACTTCTCACCAGTTTAGTTACGTGGCTTAAGAATTACTAGCAAATATGTACAAAAGGCAAGTAAATCTAATAAAAAGAACTACAGGTCTGGAAGACCACGATTCTAAAAATCTGTGACTCCTCCGTCTGTGCTCTTTATTTCAGGGCAGCCAATCTATTCCTTGATCTCACCCTCAGCTCCTCTGCCTTCCTTACCCTGCGTATCTGTGATCTTCAGGTCCTGCAGACTTACTTCTTAAGGATCTCTTTCCTCTTCCACTATGCCAGCTCTGGCCCACATCACCTTTTCACCTGACCTAGTCAACCCCTTCTCTGGTCTCTGGCAAACCCATCCTCCACAAAGTGGCCCAGATCATCTACCTAGGTTGCAGATCTAACCACTACTTGACTTTAAATCTTGTAATAGCTACGCATTTTCTGTAGGATAAAATTCAAATCTTTAACCTTTTCAACCCTAGAGCTTGCCACAGAGGCAGAATTTAACTACTTTTCGTTCCCTCTGAGTTTTTTCATGGACCTCCTCTGACCTGAAAACAGCTCTCATCTCTCCTGTCCTCTCTTGCCTAAATACAAGCCAAGCCCTCAAGCTCTGCCCAGGGATCAACCTCCGAGAACGCCTTCCCACTCAGCTCCACCACACTCCACATCCTTGGCATAACTCAGCATGGGGACAACCACACCACAGGATAATTTACCTGTCTATAGGCCTGTACCTACAAACTGACTGAGTAGCTCAAGGGCAGGAGCTGAGATTTAATCTAGTTGTGATTGGAACATACGGGTCCAATAAATATTTGAAGCAGGGATAAGAAATAAATGAATGAATGAAGTTAGAATTATGAACTAAACACGGCATTCTGATACCATTCAGTGGTTGAATTTCACAGCCCCCAACCTGGGGGCGTGGGAATTTCAGTAAATTCTATTCCATGGCTAATTCAAATTTAAAAGTCATTTACTACTAAATACAACTCTTGGTCTCCTATGCTATTTCTCATATTCTCCACGACAAAGAAAGAAGGAAAAGAAAATACTACCATAATCTGATCTTAATCCCAATAACAGGGAAATCTGAAACTTTGGAAGATTTTAGGACCTCTCCATTTGATTAAAAAAACACAAGTCCTCTCTGTTGAGCCTTCCAATCCACTTAGGGGAGCTGATGAAACCTACACAACAAGCTACATCAGACTACACACCTTGAGTCCAAAGGCAGTATCCTCCGAGGTCAAGACTTCAACCTGGAATCATAAGGAAAAAAATAATTCAGGCACTATCAAAAGCCTTCTTTGAGTCTAACCGCAGACACCAGAGCACAGGCATGGCCCAGAACTGAGACTTTTGAGAAAGCTGGTGTTCAACTTATGTCAGGTGTCAAGAAAGAGAGATCTGTGAGTCTCTTCATGAGTGGGTATAAATCCAGGTCACTGCCCTGGCTTCCAGTTTTATAACAGGGTGAGCACCTATCAAATTAATATATTTGCTATCATGTTGAAGTGGTGGTAGAAGTTCCTCAAAATGATCTGGGAAGTTAGGAGAATCATGCTTCTCACTTAGATCACAAGATGTCGCGCATACTTTTTGAACTTTTACTGTCAGTGAGGGGAAAGTTATGCTCCATAAAGCAATTTCATCATGCTTGTAAAGCTGCTAGTAATTTCTTGTCTCGTTCACATCAGAGTGGGTAGTCCTGAATCTCGGGAATGCTGCAGAGCAAGACTTCCTGAAAGCAATACTCAGGAAGAGGCAGGCAGAGTCTAAGCAACAAGTTGTGAAATGATGGCAAAACTTCAAAATTGCCTGTCAGTCTTATGCATTAGAAGACAGAGCTCATTAACATGAATTTTAAAAGCTGTGTGGAACAAGACGTGTATTGATAATTACTGTTTTTTAAACCTAATTATTCAGTCTGGTGTATAAAGCGTTTAAGTTTGACTACTACAAAGTACCAGTATATGATGGAAAAGAGCAAGGAAAGAAAGCAACAGAACAAATAGGAATATTTTTTTAAGTGTCTGGGGAAGACAGTGGAGGTGGGGCAGTAACATCAGACTACCTGGCTTCACTGTTAGTGGGGCTTTTTGTTTTTGTTTTTTTTTTAATGCGGACCATTTTCTAAGTCTCTATTGAATTTGTTACAATATTGCCTCCGCTCCACATCTTGGCTTCTTGGCTTCTAGGCATGCGGGAACCCAGCTCCCTGACCAGGGATCGAACCTGCACCCCCTGCATTGGAAGGCAAAGTCCCAATCACTGGACCACCAGGGAATTCTCTCACTGTTAGTTTTAAACACCTTAAAGTCAGGCATTTGTGGTAGACACTTCAGTAGAAAACATACAGGCTATCCAATGTATCTTGCTATAAAAAAACACTGGATTTTTCCCTTGGGGGGGAGAAAATACTGAAAGGAAGATCACTGCAATAAGACTGTCATCCAGTATGAAAGTAAAGGGGTCACAGAAGAAATGAGGAAACAAATTGCACTCTCCAACTGCTCTACTGAAAGTGACGCTCACCCACCACCTGGTACCTGACAGAGGTTGGTGCACAAGGCAAGGGAAACGCATGAATGATATTGAGAAGACGAGCAGCCTAGTTCTGATGAAAACCATATGTTGCTGATACCAAATGTGATTTTAGGCTAAAGACTGAAATGTTGGATAACTACAGCACAAGATCATTATAAGATTCACTGACAGCATTTGTGTTTACACTTAGATTTCCAAAGCTAATTGTTAGACTTAGAAACAAGATCTTCTTATAGTCTTTAAGGAAAAAGAAAAAGAACTCAGTTATTTGCAATTTACATATGTTTGAATTTCCTAAGTCCTGCCTTTCACAACACTAGGTTACTAGCCTCAAATATTTTTACATTAAAACTTCTAATCGACATTGGAAACGTTAGTTAAGGAAAAGCACAAGCAGCAAAGTCACCAAATCTCAGCTACTATAAACACAATATGACATTTACTCTTGAATTATACACATACTTCATATCTGCATACCTCAGTGTTAGGTACATTCACCCTTGATATGATATTTTAATATGTATAGAATTGTTTTTAGAACATATTGTATGTTTAAATCTGCAAAGATCATCTCCAGAGTGAGTTCTGCATTTGCTTAACACAGTACGAAAAGTCAAAGTAGTAAGAAAATTCAATGGCAAATAGAAATCTATTTAAAGATATGGCTTTAATATATTGGACAACTTGAGATGATAGCAAACCAAAACTTTCAAGTGAAATTTAGGAACTCTCCATGTGGTATGTCAGCAGACAGAGACGAAGACAGACTTTGGGGATTGGAGTAAGGAGGTGGATCTCAAAAGGTCAGCCTCATCTTCTACCCTAGATTTTATCTCCAGGAGGGCTCAAAGTGATGTTTTGAAATTCCCAAGTATTAACCAGTTTAATTAAAGCAACTTTTAAAAATTTACGGTTTGTTCAAAAGCACTATGGTTTAAATACATGTGCACTCTAGTTCAGTATCCTTTATAATTTCTATTCCTGTAAGATTTTAATTGCAATACCTACAGAAGGACAGCTGATTTTTAAAACATGAGATTAACTTCAATTTAATAAAAAAGAAAGACCAATGTCACACAGAAGTTTTCATGTTGTATCTAATAGCATTTTTACCTAAGTTGGAAGGAATCCCCCTCTAGTGGGAGTAAGGGAGTATTTCAACTGTCACACATGATTTTCAGGTGGTAGTCATTAAACTTAACTAGCAACAGAAACCAGCTAAGCTTTTTTGTTCTTTTATCATAAATTTGAATCTTTTGAAAACAGAAGGAGGATAAGGATTTTCTATTTCATAAGCCCAACATCTATAATTCCTATAAATAAGCTAGAAGTAGATTTGTGCTTATCTGATGGGATTTTAGTTATTAGACAACCATCATCAGCAAATTGAGACTACTATGATGTAGTCTCAATTTTAAGTTAAAACAAGAATTTACAACTGGAAAAAATCAGTACATTCTAAGTGTAAAGATTTAATAATGTAGCGGGAGGATAAAGTGCTGACAGTCTGCATTCACTTGACTCATTAACAAAGACTTTCTGGATATTTACTACATGTAAGACACGTGCTCAGTGCTGTATGAGATAAAAAGTGGTGAGTTTCACTAAATTATTATTAATTGGGTACAATGTATTTAAACATTCATTTAAAAAATAAATTCAATCCAGAAATGAATAGACGAGATTACTCATGGTGTCATTTTTCTTTTTAATCTTCAGTTTAGGGAGATTTAAAACTAGCAATATTATAAAATCATCCAGAAAAAAGGTCACAGGTTTATCTAAATTAAAATTAGGACATGATACCCAATGTTCTCCTTCTCCACACAGATGCTGTAACAAATGCCAAAGATGACTCTGAATATACTGATGAGAAGCATACCTGACATCACTGGGAGAGAGAACCTGTCAAGGGGTCCTGAGGTATAAGGTGTGAAGGGATTTGTGTGGGCTAACAAAGCAGAGACTTCCTAAGTCCAGGATAAGTCCTGCCCTTGCCGTTAAACCATGCTTCTTTCAAATGATGCTACAATCAACACTTCACATGCCTAAAAGGATTCCATTTGTAGAGAATTTCTAAAAACCACTGTGGAAATTCAATCCGCCAAGTTCAGAAGCAGCTACACCATTCACAGTTCTTTCATTCTAATCAAGCAAAAAACCTTCAATTGGCTTCTCTCTCTCCCAATTACCCTAACAAGCCCTCCCTCTGCCAAAATTAAAATAAAACACTTTAATTTCCAATCATTCTATTAAGAAAATTGGGAAAATGTGAATTCATGAATTTGGAAGTAACAGTGGTTGTACCTTCCCCTTTCTTGAATCACTTTCAAAGCCTTTTTTACTTTCATCTCTAAAGCAGAAAACACAAATATTCAGCAGCATTTTCATGTACACACTGCTATATTTAAAACAGATAACCAACAAGGACCTACTATATAGCACAGGGAACTCTGCTCAGTATTCTGTAATAACCTAAATGGGAAAAGAATTTGAAAAAGAATAAAAACATATATGTAAAAAAAAATTGACAAAACTATGTCCCATTTTAATAAAGATTCTAAAATCGGGATCACACTGTCACAAAAAGAAATAAAGTAACAAATAATGATGATTTATAATTATGTGCACAGATTCTTACTCATAATTAAAAGAATGCAAGTCAAAACTTCCAACATTATTCTATTTTTCTCACCATGGATTACCAAAGATTAAAAACTTAGATAATTATAATATCGACAAAGATGTGGGAAATCACTCAAATCATGGTCTTGCACTGATAAGAACATATATTGGAATAAAATGCAATTTGGCAGTATCCACCAAAATGTATACACATGCGATTAGGTGTAAACCCAACAATTCCACTGATATTCAAGTGCAAAAATAAAGACTTACAAAGTTGTTTACTAGAGTTGTTTGCAACACTAAAAAGCTGAAAACCACCACCAACAAAATGTCCATCAACAAGGGGGTGTTTAATAAGTTCTCATACAGCTAAGCAGTAGAATATTATAATACTGTTAAAAAGGAGGTGTGTCTATCTGTGTAGATAAGGAAAAATTTCTACGATATCACATGAAGTGAAAAGAATCAGAATAGTGTACATAGTAAGCTAACATCTGTGTTAAAAATAAAAGTGGGAGTCGATTAATATGATTGATACACTTAGACTATTTTGTAAAGATATGTAAGAAATACATCAGTGATTGCCTCAAGGGAGAGACTTATTTTTCATTGTATTTTGTCTCACAATGTAAGAATTTTTTCACCAACGCATGTGTTTTTCTTGTTCAATTAAAAGTAATTAGTTAACAAAATAAGCCAATGATAACATTATAAATTGTTCAATGTCAATAATAATCATAGAAATGTAAGTAAAAGTCTTATCTTGCAAGTTGGCAAAGCTTAAAAGTATAGTAGTCAGCGCTTGTGTGTACAACCAGACCCTTCAACACTTGTGATGGGTAGGTAAATAAGAACAGCCCTCCCAGAAAACAGTTTTCCATTATACATCAATAGCCTCAAACATATTCATACCCATTTACCCAGCAATCTATTTGCTAGAGAAATCTTTGTGATCTGATTTGTGATCAAGTGTTTATACATTAAGTGTGAATACTACATCATTATTTGAAATGATGACAAATTAGAAAAAAGTATAAAAATAGGGACTGGTTAAACAAAGTATTATATATGATTGACCATTGCATAACCATGAAAAACTCAACTTTTCAAGAAATATTTTATAAATTAGGGAAATGCTTTTGACATGTTAAAATTTTAAAGTTGGATTAAAAACAGAAAGTTGACATTATAAATAATCAAATCTATCCATTTGTTCCCTCCATGCCTTCTAGAATATGTGCCACGCTGGAAATTGTCTTGCCCACTCCTGGATTTTATAATATTCATTCATGTTTTCTTTTAGTACGTTTCACTTTTTATTTTTTACATTTAAATATTTGATCCATCTATAATTTATTTTGAAATAACAAGGGGAGGAGGACACGCAGTTTTAATTTTCCATTTGAATAACTGTGATGCAGAATGATCCATTATTTTCTCCAGTGATCATACATACCATACCTTCACCATAATAAAACATTAAAATGATACCAAGTTTGCCTCCAATTCCAGGTAGGGATGGGAAAAGCAAAACTATCTGTGAGGTGTTCAACCCAAAGGCAGATGGGAGTGAGAGGAGGAGAAGAATCTGATGGAATCTGCAATCACAATATTTGTCCACAAGTAAATTACTAAGCATTCAATGCTTTTAGAAAAAATGATTTTTGCCTAGATTGATGTTCAAGGGTTAAAGATACTATTCTACTTACAAAGATTGCTGTGTCTCTTTTTTGGTTGGTCCGAAAAGACCAATACACCAACTACAACGATTATGCATACTTTTACCTATTATACATTAAGGAGAAGCAGATGTTAATAAATAAATTGTTCTCCAAAACCATGTCACAGGATTTATGAAATGTAGTCTGTAGGAAGAAAAGCTCTCCATCCTCCACCTCTCTTCCTCTCCCTCTCCCTCTCACATAAGCACACAGACAGCTCACCTTGGGTTGCAAAGTTTTAATTTTAGCAAGCAAGGAACTTGTTTCATCTTTTTAATATTACTATTGTTTATTATTACCACTACTATCATTATTATTTACTTTTTTGTAATCCATTTAAAAAACGAACACTTAAAAAAAACCATGTAAAACCCTGGCAGCATTCTTCTCTTACTTATTATTCTCCTCATTCTTCTTCTCAGCATGTACGGGCCACATGACAGCTCAAGGACACAGCTTGCAGAAACTGCTAGGTGTTTGGTTAGCTGGTAATAGAACACACAGTGATGCCTTCTACTATTAAGTGCTCTGAGTAGAACATCCATTCTCTGAATGTATTTAAAATTAACTAAAAACTTGTACCTATATAGGGAACGGATAAATAAGTATTATTATCTATACACCAAACACCATTTCTGTTATACTTAATATAGTGTAATACAATTTCAAGACAAACAATGGATATGTTATAATTACACTTTTCACTGCAAGTGTTATGCTCACATCATCTTCTATACTAGAATGTTAGCTGTTATCTTCATAACCTGGGCTGTTAAATTTAAAACAAAGGTTGTGAGCATTGTGGTCACACTCCTCTTTCTAATTATGTTCTCTAACTGGGTGAGGATACCTTCACTTAAGATTCACAAAGCAAGCACAAACTCATGATATGGCTCAGAGAAGACAGACCTTGAGTATAGAACAGCATGCAAAAATAGCCCCACTCTGCAGGTGGAGTCTGTTTCTCTAACCCTTTAATCTGGGCTGGACATATGATTTGCCTGGATCAACGGAATGCAGCAAGAGGAAGCATAGTGTACCACCTCCAAGTCTAAGACTCAAGAGGCAATGCACCCTTTTAACCATACTCTTGAAAGTCAACCAGCCACCATGTGAACGAGGCCATACTAGTTTGCTGGAGGATAAGAGACGTATGGTTCCGTTACCACATCATCCTAGCCAAGAGCCCGTCAACTTCAAGGAGCGGAGCCATTTAGCAGATCAGCATCGCTATCTGAAGACGGGAGAATGAGCCCGGCAGAAACCAGGAAAAATACCCGGGCCAGACTGTCAAAATGATGCATCACATGGCCCTCTCTTACCTCATAGCCTTTGCACTTGCTGTCCTCTCCTCCTGGAACACTCTGCTACCAGATCTTTCTATTTACTGGTCCCTTCAAATCACTCACACCTCAGTTTAAGGGTCGCCTCCTCAAAGAGCCCCTCTACCTTTCTGGTATTACCACCTGAAATTTGCTTACTTATCCCTTTACTAAAATGTAAACTTCACAAGAGTAGGCACCTTGCAAGTGCCATTCACTGTTGTGTGTTTCTTACCTAGAAAAGTGCCTGACATGGAGTAGGAGACCAATAAATAATTGTTGAACAAATAAATGAGTAGGTATGAATGAATGTGTTGAGGACTGTAACACAATGAAAATATGAATACACGTTTATAAACCACAATTTGACACAGCTGTAGATCTAACAAGATTTTAAAACATGCTCCACCTAATGTAAATATATTAAAGTTTTCAAGGCAACTAACTGATGGCACACCACTATTCCAGTCTGCCCAGTCTTCCTCTCTCCAAAATAAGCATGTTGTCTAAAAAAAACTGTACAAGAAAAAGAGGAAGCCTTCAAAAATGGGTATTAGTTGTGTGAAAAAGCTTTGCTACTGAGTTTATTTTAATACCTTTTTGAGTTCAAAATTGTTCAATATTAATCTTCTATAATAAAGGGTCATACAGGCCTTGTCTCTAAAGAATCTCTAGTTGTGAACACTCGAAAAATACTGGTAATTCAGGACATGGGCATTTCAGTACAGAAAAATGTCAGGGAGATAATTGCAAACCTTCATCTGCTCACTGAAGAGCTGGATGCCTGGGGACACATGCGGCTCAGGTCAGACTGGAAACAACTAACAGAAACCTGAAAAGGCACCTCTTCGGAACAAAGACTGACCCAAAGGAGAAGGAAGGCACCACACTTGTTAGTGACACTCACGTCGCTACTTCATGTCAAGGGGCACACCTTGACCTGAAATAATAGAGTCACTTTCTGAAACAGTGCTGATGGATGATTACAGCGCTCCCCTGAAGAGTGAATTATCAAGGAGGAACCCTCTGGTTCCACCACAGACAGCAGTACCATATGGCAAAAGAAAATATGAGTAATTTGTTTAAAAACATGGGATTCGAACACGAGAACTGATTTTTTTCAAGTAATCTACTGTGACAAGATAATAAAATAAAAGTAGCCTTACCACATGATCCAGACATCTCACTTCTATGTACTTACTCAAGAGAAATGAAAACATGTTCACCTGAAAACCTGTATGAAAATGTTTATAGAGGCTTTACTCAAAATTGTCAAAAACTGCAAACAATCCAAATGTCTATCAATTAGTGAACGGAGACACAAAACAATGGACTACATCCATACAGCAGAAAACTACTCACCAATAAAAAAGGAATTGATTACTGATATAAGCAACAACACGAATGCATCTCAAATGTATTGTGCTAAGTAAAAGAAGCTAAAGCCAGACTCAAAAGGCTACTGACTGTATGATTCCATTTCTAAGACATTCCAGAAAAGGCAAAACTGTCAGGAAAGACAACAGATCAGTGGTTGCTAGGAGCTGGCTGTGGAGGGAGGAGCTGACTACAAAGGGGCAAAGGAAACGGGGTGATGAGAAAGTTCTATTAAAAAGGTTCTAAGGTTCTACTGGAATACTATTCTTCGCATATCATTGAGTTTTGCATTTCACAAAACAGTAATCCACGGTACTCAGCGAATATTACCATTTCCAAATACACAGACAAGAACTAAAGTAAAATAATATTCCAGTTTGTCATCCTCAAAACGCCTCTGATTTTTATTGTAGAGTGCGCCTTTTTTCTTTTTTGATAACGTGTTCTAGATCATAGGACTGAAATTTTCAGACGATAATTTCTAGGGATTTCTGAATGATTTGGGAATTGCTAGATTTTTCTTCTGGGAGGGGGGATTTAAGGTTTCTGAAATTTTTTGGTAAGGTAGAAAACAACTTTAGGGTCTTTATTGAAACTAAAAAGGGATCGTGTCTAATGAAAATCTTTGATATTTAATACGCATAAAATTGTGCATAAAATTGAATTTCAACATGAAAACCAGCAAAATCAACTTAAAAATCAAAACTACAGCCAACACTAAAGTTAAAGTAGTATGTACAAGTTCAGACAAGAAAATACAATACAACCTTCAGATATGAAGTATGACACTTAACTCTTCATAAGCTATAGCTCAGAAATTTTGAAGTTCAGTTTTTAAAATTCAAATCTTAAAAAAAAAACCTGTTAAAGGACCACATAATTACATTTATTTGGTAATCCAGCCGTAATAACTCTAAGAGATGTATGAGAAAATTCAGAGTTACTGAGCTTATACCGTGAAACTATTTTCTACATATAAAGTAGCAAAAAGCTTGAAATACAGTCTCAGGGTTGAAAAACTTGGTTTTTAACGTATGAAATATTTACTCTCAGTAGGCCCTTTCAACACTGTTATATTAAGTAGACTCATACAAAGTCTTTACAGCTTTTTTTTTTTTTTTTAATTTAATTTTGGCTACATTGGGTCTTCGTTGCTGCCCATGGGCTTTCTCTAGTTGCAGTGAGCGGGCTTCTCATTGCGGTGGCTTCCCTTGTTGCGGAGCATGGGCTCTAGGCGTGCGGGCTCAGTAGTTGTGGCTTGCGGGCTCTAGAGCGCAGGCTCAGTAGTTGTGGCGCACGGGCTTAGTTGCTCCGCGGCATGTGGGATCTCCCCGGACCAGGAATCGAACCCGCGTCCCCTGCATTGGCAGGCGGATTCTTAACCACTGCGCCACCAGGGAAGTCCCTCTTTACAGCTTTTTAAGCAAAAATGAGTTTTCTGAAATTAAAAATGTACAACCAAACTTAAAATAAAATTTAAAAAAACTAGTTACTTGGCAGTAACATTCATGTCATGTTTCACCAAGAGTTTATAAACAATTTTGGCCAAGGATCTCCAATGGATTTAATTTTTGTCTAGACCAGTGATTCTCAACCAGGAAAATTTTTGTGCCCCTCCCCCCTCCAATAAGTCAGGGGATGTATGACAATGTCTAGTGACATTTTTAGTCATCACAGTTGGGGGTTAGGCTGGGGTTTGCTCCTGGTATCTTGTGGGTACTACAAAGCACAGAGTAGCCTTTTTACAACAATGACTTATCAGGCCCCAAACTGTCAATGGTACCAAGGTTAGAAACTCTGGTCTAGACATGGGAAATCCCAGCTACTGATATTAAGCACAGGAAGAAAAGCCTTGATTCAAATCTTGATTTTATTAACAGGAAGAAAAACAGTGTTTGGAATGAAAGCTGCCTCAGGTGCTGAAACAGTTACACTGCATTATCATCATGTTCATGGTGGAAGGGCTACAGAACCAAGGTTCCACAAAGCAGTGGTTTAGTACTGTTGAAGTAAAATGCTGTAAGACAAATTTTTCTTCCAGAAAGAAGCTCTCAAGCTCAGTGACAACTCTGCACAGGGAGATAAACCTACTCATACAAAATGTGAGCTCAATGCCATATTTTATTTTATTTTTTAAAAGGGAGAGTTGTTACCAATTATAATTAATACAAATTCACTTATTTTACAAAATGGGGGAATGGGTAAAAGCCAAAAGTAAAAATAACCTGAGATAGCTAAAGCCTGTTAACATATATAGATGCAGGTGTATGCATGTTCATATGTGTATATCTTAGCCTTATCTATTACCTAATTGCAAGATTAGTCAAATCAGACTTTTTTTTTTTTTTTTTTTTTTGCGGTACGCGGGCCTCTCACTGCTGTGGCCTCTCCCATTGCGGAGCACAGGCTCCGGACGCGCAGGCTCAGCGGCCATGGCTCACGGGCCCAGCCGCTCCGCATGGCATGTGGGATCCTCCCAGACCGGGGCACGAACCCGCGTCCCCCGCATTGGCAGGCGGACTCTCAACCACTGCGCCACCAGGGAAGCCCCAAATCAGACATTTGATTGAAATCTCACTGAAATCTATTATTTACTTCAAGACTCCCTCTGAAAAACCTGGGGGAGTGTAGGAATCGCATAGTCACTAGGACTATTAGGTAGGCAAAGTATAATTTCACAATTTGCTGTAAACCAGGCAAATGCTTGGAGCAAACAGAAACGGCTCCTGGAGACAGTGGGCATAAATGGCATAAATGACTATTCAAAATAGGTATGTCTTTTGTGCTGACACTTATTTGGGTTAGGGTTTCTGAATCTAAGACTTTATGATCAACAAGAGAATACTGACTCCTAAACGAAGTTTGATGTACCTATAATTTCAGATGTCTTTTCACCAATGGGATTGGGGGTATTCATGTAACCATGGAATATGGTGCTGGGAGGATGTGAAAGAAGTGAAATTGCTTTTTACTCAATTTATGTTATACTTTTCTCAAATTCCATCAACTTCTGTGAAAAGTTTGTTTTCTTTTGCAATTATATATCATTTCTGAGATACACAGAAAATTAAGCCTTTCCATTAATTCAGTACTCAGAAAGCTAGAGAGTTAAAAAGCTTGTCAACCCAAAACTCACTTACCAGAACCAACTTAACCACTATTACACAAGACGGTAGCTCAAAATCTAAAAAGAGCTGCTATCTTGGCCCACTGATGATCACCAATGAAGGCTTATGCTAACACTGCATTTGCTCTTCATACTCACTAAAATGTGAAGAGGTGTACAATACCATAAACTGGTACATGACCCTCCCCTTTTAGCAAAACACTCAAATAATATTTGATTTGATTTAATTTAAAAGGGAACTGGCAAGTGTCCTACGCAAGCAACTATGATCAAGGTTAGGAACGTCCCTGCTAGAATCTATTATTTTCTACAAAATCTCTTGTTTGTATACACATCACAAGTGAAAATACTGTGCATATTCATCTGCCACAATAAACATAATAACATTATAACCCATAAAAGCAAATAGAAGAATGTTAATATTCAGAACTCCTATTCAAGGCCATTTCTCTTATATTCTTCACGACACATTTCCTAGATTCTGCCTCTACATCAGTATTGATAAACTATCTCAAAACGACATTCCCATAATAGATCATCAAGTTTCCAGAATTCCAAGATTAAGCTGACTTGACTATGATAGAAGAAACATACCACATAGTAAGCTATTTATGTAAACAGTATCAAAGTAAATAAACTTTAGAAATTACATAGTCCATGGAGTAGAATAAAAAAATTTAAAACCAATTGGCCACAGTTGATTACTACTAGTTGGATTAAATGCATATCTTAATTAATCTATTGTACTATAGTTTTATGTGTCGTTTAGCTTACTTGAAAACGTCAAAGATGTCTAAATTGCAACATTCTACTTAAGACTCCTAGAGAAGGTGACCAATGAGAACACTGAATGATCCCTAAGTCTTCACAACAGAGAAAGGCTAAACAGCAGAAAGGGAATATTCCAAAAAGCCTATGAGCAGGAAAACACAGGCAGGAGATAAAACTTTACAAGCTTAGAGTCTTCTCAGCTTTTTCTTTTCTGTTTTGAATTTGATTTTATTTATTTTTTATACAGCAGGTTTTTATTATCTATTCTATACATGTTAGTATATATATGTCAACAGTTTCCTCAGCTTAAAAAAATTTTATTTTATTGACATATATTTGATTTACAAAGTTGTGTTAATTTCTGCTATACAGCAAAGTGACTCAGTTACACACATATATACATTCTTTTTTATATCGTTTTCCATTATGGTTTATCTCAGAATATTGAATATAGCTCCTTGCGCTCTACAGCAGGACCTTGTTGCTTATCCATTCTATACATAATAGGCTGCATCCACTAACCCCAAACTCCCAGTCCATCCCTCCCCCACCCCTCTCCCGGCTTTTAAATAAATGCTGAGTTGGTTTTCCCGCCAAAGGTGGAAGAGCATGTACTTGGCCCCAAATAGCCGTTATTACACAAATGGAAACCAAGCGCAGTCTAAGCAGCCCCAGCCTGGGTCAGCCTGACTCCGGGCAGCAGCGGAGCGGCCAACGGCGGCGGCCGCCCCACCCCTCACCCGCCGGCCCAGCTGAGTTCTCATAGGCCTGGGCTTCAGGCTCCACCCCGCGGCTGTCCTCTGGCACGGGCCCCGCCCAACGTTCGGCAGCCTGGGCTCCGAGCTCTGACCCCGCCCCTCGCCTGCCAGCCCCGCCCTGTTTTTGTCAAGTGGGTTTTGAACACCGGCCCCACCCTGCGTTTAGAGGCCTGGGCAGTGCTCGGACCTTCCTCCTCAGCGCCTTCAGTGCTTTTCCACCATCAGACACTCGTTTTAATCATGCAAAACGAGCTGCAACTCATCCAGTCCTAGAAGTTGGGTGGTGGTGTTCCTTTTGGTGCGGGGGAGGGAAGAGTGAAGAGAGACGCGCCAAAGTAGGGAAAAAATTAAAGCACACCGATTTGGGCAAGCCGAACTGGAGAAGGAAGAGGAGGTTAGGGAGGAAAGGAAGCAATTTCGTGTGGAACTGTGGCTAGAACTGGCACAGAAAAAACGCTCTTCTGCCTGCGTCAGTCCGGCCTGTGCGTTTCGTTTAAATGTTAAGCTGTGTCAGCAGAAACTTTACAGAACTACGTTGGACAGGGCACTAGGCACCTCCTGCCTAGGTGCCAATTTTCCGGCTTGCAGAAAGCTCCACAGGAGGCGCCACGGGCTCCCCCTCCCAGCGCCCCCCAAGAAAGGACCCGGGGCCGTGCAGTCCCGGGCAACATGGCCACAGAGGCAGGGGCCCTGGCTAGTCAAGCTGGAAGACACCCCCGACTCCGCCCCCGCCCAACACACAGGCTCACAGGCTACGTGCGGGGGAGGGGTGGCGGGGAGGGCGGGGCGAAGGCTGCCTGCCGGGAAACCTGGAGTGGTGGGCGGGGCGCGGTGCCTGCTGGGAGCTCGCCTCCGAGAGCTTTGTTGCACAACCTCGCCCCATCGCCCCAGCCGCCCTGCCCGCTCCCTCACCGGCTCCGCCGCAGCGCCTCGGAGCGGAGACTCGGGGTTCCTGGGGCTCCAGGCACCAAGGGAATTTCTGAACTGGCTTAAATCACTCATCTCCCCCGCCCCCACCTCGCCAGCCTTTCGGATTCCTTTTTACTTTCTTCCTAAACGTTTGTCTGTTTTTGTTTTTTTTTCCCCTAATTGATGGCCGAAGCAAACCTCTAGATGTGTCAACTGTTCAACGAATCTTGGTTATGAAAGCGAAAGAAACAAACGCAGAGTTGTTAATTTTTAACGCATAGAAAAATGAAAACAGTAATTTGGGGCTTGTGGCTAGAAAGGGGTTCTCGCTGCTTCAAGTATCTGATACTCCCCAAAGCCAGTCTCTGGCAGTGAATAAAAAGAGGTAGATTATTAGAGTGGTGAATGATAAACCCTGAAGCCGACAGGCAAGGCAGGAGGAGCAGCAGGCGGAGGCACACTAGGGCCGGAGTCGGGAGCGTCGCGGAGGGAGCGGGCTGGAGCAAGGGCCGCGCAGGAAGCGGCTCCCGCAGGAAGCGGCTCCCGCTCAGCGGTTGCCAGTGGTCGCCGCGTCTGAAACATCAGCCGTTAACATCCTTGCCTTTGAGGGCCAATGTTTAAAGTTTTAGTTTTCCGAATGTATATGTGATTTAATTATCAAATTCTGCAAGTAAGCAGCATTCTGTCACTCATTAAGGTTATGTATAATTTATAGCCACAAATGCCGTATTATTTCTTTTTGGAAGAAAATAAAGGAATCACGTAGATCATTAAAGGAAAATATATACAGCATAAACTCACATACCATTAGTGGGAAGAAAAGTCTTGAGCTATAAACAAGAGTTATGTGGCGGGAGGTAACAATGGTTTGAGGAAAAAAGAAAACAAAATTAGAGGAACAAGATTAATTTTGAGGAAACTGTTTAAATAGAGTTTTAAATCCCTACTGTGTAGGATTATGAATTTCAATTTGAGTAAGAGAAATGGCTAAAATTAGATTTCATTGTTGTTTATATGAAACCATTTCTCATTTAACCCTACCTAGAAACAGTAACAGAAAAACACGCATGGTGGCACATAGCTAAGACTTAAAGCACTTATAAGCCCTTATTCAAATTTTAAAGTTTGGGGTAATAAAAAAAAGATGATGCTCATTAATTTTGGATTCCATATTTTTTAGGTCTCAATTTACAATTACATGGTTATAACAACATTTTACCAATAAAAAAGATGTGCCCATGAACGTTTTATTTTTTAACTTTAAATTATATCCCTTATGAAGTGCTGAACTTTTAGCAGGGTGTAAAAGAGTAACATATAAACACTGCTATCTACAAGGATAAAAGACAAGAATACAGAGAACTATTCAAACCCATTTTAGGTAAATTTCTCATCAAAGAGGGAATGTTCAAAACATTTATATTCATTCCATTTATTTTCTGAATATTATTCATTTTCCTAAAACATACTTTGCTAAATGGTTTTCCATTTTATTTCAAGGTTTTTTAAAACCATAAATAGTTGACATTTCCTTAGTTATACATGCACTATTCCCTTCTTCCTGAAATTTCTCTCTCCTCCTGTCCCCCCTTTCACAGCTACTTTTTGGTCTTTGGCTGCTTTTTAGTTTTCCAAATTATGTCAGTTGGTTGGTAGGTAGGAAGGTATTTATGTATATACGTATTTCTGCTTGCCTGCACGCACATCAGAAGAAAAAGGCAGGATAAAAAAATTCTTAAAGGGACATAAGAGAGAGATTTTCAGAGAGTTCTAATGAGATATGATGGTTATGTGTGACGGTAGTCAACATGACACCCCAGTTTTCAACTTGCTGGGCTGAATGATAGCAAGGCTATGTCATTAACTAGCGACTAATGAGTCTGGTTTGGCGCTGTTTATTTTCACATGCTTGTGGTACAACCCCGGGAGGAGAGAGCCAGCCAGCTGGCAGCAGGAAGTACAGGTCAGGGTACCTGCACTGAAGACTAAAGAACTTGAAGTCATGGTCAATTAGATGATAGCTGAATTCATGGGAGCAGATGACTGAGCTTATTATATATAGAAAAGCATGCAGAATAAGATGAGAACAGAGCAGCCTAAACAGAACCTTCATGGGCATCGACATGTAAAAGACAAGTTCCTCCCTCTGCTGATGGAAGTATAACAGCCATAGGGTAGAAATGTTAGGATTTCAGAGTTGCTTTTTCCTCCACAACCAGGGAGAAATAGAAATTAAGAGTTTGGACTCAGGCAAGACTACCCGGGACTGATTTTAATTCCTCCAAGCACTGGCTTTGTATCTTTAGGCATGTTTCTTAGCGTCTCTGTGCCTCAGCTTCCTCCTGTGTAAAGTGAGTATAATAATGACAGCAGATAGTTGTTATGAGAATTAAATAGCACCTGACTAAAAGTTCGCTTTGATCATCATCCAATCACTCCCCACATCCGGATTTTCAAATCCATCCTAGCCTCTATTCCTGTTACCACTGCCTTAGTTGAGTGCCTCATCTCTCCCTTTAAAACCTAGAATACTGTGAAACTGGTTTCCTTGACACCAGGCTCTTTCCCACCCATCACCTTGCACAGTTCCCCAGTGTTGTCTTCAGCAAACATAGATTTGAAGTATGTCACTCTGCTCAAAACCCTTCAGAATATCAAGAGAATTGGGTCTAGACTCCTTACCTTGGGATAAGGGCCCTGGGTAGTCTGTTTCTTATCTGCCATTCAGTTTCATCTCCCTGTACTCGTTCCTTTAATCACCTTTGGTAACTTGCGTGCTGAACCTACCATATATTTTTTTTTCCAGGCCTGTATTCATACTGAGCCCTTTACCTTCCCTATAATTTTGCCCTTTTGAAATCGCCATGCTTTCTTCCAATAAGACCTTATTGATCCCCTTCATTAGAATTACTGCACTTTGTACAGTACTGGATTGGATTTATATAATTTTATACGTAATCATACAAGTCTATTTTCCTCTAAATCTCTGAAGGCAAGGTCCATCCATTGTGTACCTAGGTATGTTCTACTACCCATAAAACCCCTAGAAAGTGTGCTACCCGTAAAACTCCTAGGAAGTGTGCTACACACATTTAGGTAACTAAATTAAGCAAAAACTTAAAAAGAGGGATAAAAGCTAGAAATCAGACATTCTCATACTCTAGCTATATAAATCCTCAGATTAGTAAACAGGAGTAAGGTTGAGACCTGAAGGTTCTCTTTCTCATATGCAGACAGGCAATCATTAAATAACTGTATTGGGGTAAGTATGTACAGGAAGTAGACAGTTTTCTTTACCGTCATAAAAAGGGGTCATTTTTAAAATATACAGCTTATTTTTGACCATTTTTTCCCTACTAAAAAAAGGAAGTTTCCATTTTACAAGTTTAGGCTATAGACATTTGCACCACACAGAAGGAGCTGGGGCTATGTTTACTTTCAGTTTACTTCAGTTTCAAAGCATAATCTGAGAAGGTGAGGCGCTCTTTACCTATGGATTGTCCTCTGTCAGATTGATAGAGCTTTGTTTCCAGATGAATGAGGTCTGGTTTCAGGAGAGAGACCAAAAAAGGAGTAAGAAGCAATCACCTAGAGGAAATTTTTAGTTTACTGGAGTTTCGGCTAGCATGAGAAATTCCTAAAATAAATACCATCTTTCTACTGATGGATTCCTAAAATGGTGCTAACCAATTACTTACTTTATAAAATTGACTAAATCCCTTTTGGAACAAAAAAGAAAGTAAAAACATACTTTATAAAATCCAATAGTTATAGAAATTACAGCCCAAACAAACAAAAAACAACTTCCTGTGGTCCCCAATAGATGGTTTTTCTGGTTGCAAGTATTATTTTTCAGTAGCTCAATAAATGTAAATTATTTCCCCAATTTGCCCTTTGCAAAATTCTCTGTAATCAACAAACATGGTTTTAAAAATCACCAGAATTGTTGTTAGACTACCATAGGCTTCCACACTGGGCAGTGACAGTAGAAACAAGAGCAATCAATCACTAACAAATCCACAAGCCGGAGCAATTCCTTTGGGGTATGCGCAGGGGTGGGGTGGGGTGGAGGTTGTATTTGGTGTAGATTAGTCTAGAGTCACACTGTCCAGTAGAAATTTAACGCAACCACATACGTAATTTAAAGTTTTTGAGGAGCCACATTAAGAAGAGAAAAATGGTGAAAGTAATTTAATAATATATTTTGTCTGACTCAATAAATCCAAAATATTATCATTTCAACATATGCTCAATATAAAAATACGTGAGATATTTTACCTTTTTTATATTGTCTTCAAAACCTGATGCATAATTTACAGTTGCGGCACATATCATTTTGGACTAGCCCCAGTTCAAGGGCTCAACAGCCATACTGGATAGGTCTAATAATCTTGGAAAAATAACAACAAAACTATTTGGGATTGGATGATGTAGTTTAAATTTATACTGAGGTGGACTTCTTTCTTTAAACTAAAGACATCACTGCATAAAGCGTATCAGTGATTCCTTTACTGATATGGAAACACAGGACAAAACATTCAAGGAGGATCTATAAAGATTAACACTGAAATGTTTCTAATAATGTAAAAACAGCAGCCAAGTGCTCAAGTATATAAATTAGTCAAATGTCTTCTGAGAGACAGAAATGAAGAAACCATTTCTAGTGACCCTTCCCTATACCAAACTGCAGAAGTGTTTCCATCTGTGAGAAGTCTCCAGTGAATGTCTCTTACAGCTCTATCAAGAGGCTCGGATCAGTCTGAGATCATTTTTGCTGTGTTTAAGGGCAATGAAGATGCAGGAATCCTGTCGTAATCTGCCTTTCTTTCTGAGGGGTGGGACGTATGCAGTGGTAGGACGGGGGTAATGCTGTGACTGGCACAATAAGGACAGTAGGGCATTTCCTACAATTTTACTATCATGCCAGGGATGAAAGGAGTGAAGGGAAGACAGAATGACAGCAAATGCAATGTTAGATAGTCAGCACTTGCTAAATTCTAAATCCAGAGAACCAAATGCTTCCATTAGAAAGAGGCTGTTGAGGTGCTTGGTTCCATCAAGGGTGGGTCCCTTTTAAAATACATCTAATCAGCTCCAGAAATGTCAATTTGAAAATACTCTCTTCCTCATACATCTATCACAGACATTCTTATCACTTTCCCTGAGCAATCTCACTCACTCCGATGGCTTCCAATATCAAACATTGTGATGAATCCTAAATCTTCATTTTTTCTACTTGAGCTCCAGGACTGACCAGACCTCTCCAACTGCACACGGAACAGTCTTGTGAGAATGTCACTCAAAAACCTTGAATTTAGCCAGTCAAAAGCTAAACTAATTTTCTCTTATCATACCACTGATCTCAAACCAACTTCTGTATTTTCTTTGTTCAATGACAAATGACTACCACTTTGCCTGAGCTCAAAACTTTGGAATTCATCCGTGTCTCCTGAGACTGTTCCAATCGGAAATCATACTGTCATCTTTCTCTTTAATCCAGGCTCTCACCAGCTCTTTATTCTTCAGGGCACAGTTCAAACTTAATTCAACAAACATTTTCTAAGTGCCTCCCATGTATGTAGCAAGCACTGTGTGAAATATGCTGGATATATAAGAGGTCCTTGATATCAAATGTCACCTCTTCTTTCCCAGTCCTATATCTCAGTCAGGTTAGCCAACTCCTTCTCAAAATACTGAATTACAACGATCTGATTATTTGTTTTCTACAAATTATTTGTTTGTATCTGAGTATTTGTTTTCTGCGCAGGCTAAAGCCTGCGCAAGTCCCTAGAAGATACAGAATAACATACTTTGCTATTCATCTTTTTATTCCTGGAATAATACGGAAACAGCACGGTATTTAGTATACAGACGGTAACTGATAAATTCTAATGAATAAAAATAAATGAAATAAACATTTGGTTTATCACCCTTTAGTTTACAAAGGAGACTTAACAGTTACACTTGTGATACCACCTAAAGGTTCATATTTAACTAAAATCTAGATGATCACCCTTCTATCAAAAAGCTGTTTATTTCAATGGAGTTGATAACATCATCCCACACTGTATTGTTAGAAATCTAGAAGCTCTCATATGAAGTTTTGCATCTACAAAGTCCAGTAGCTGTAACTGGTAAGACAAAAAAAAAAAGCTTATACTCCGTAACAATGCAATTACAAGTAAATTTTAATCCATGTAAGTATAGAAAGACCACCACTTATCACTTAATCTAGCAGGACCCAAGTTACCAGTGATTCATAGCATACCCCCCCTTAGTTTAAAACTTATACGGTAGCTAGTTTACTAACTATACTAATCAAACTTCTTAAAAAGAAATGAAACTGAGTTTATCTCATTCATCCCAGGAGGGAATTTCACGAAATAATATTAGGATAGTTAACAGAATTGATTGTGGAGGACCAGGATTGGAAAAGAGGTAAGAAACGAGGGAGATAGGTCAACAGAAATTATTTTCCCAGAACGCCACCACCAGCATTTACAATAATGGACACACAACGCTTCCAATATTGCTGGACTCTCAACTTCTGTGTCGTTTAATCAAGCAGGAGCTTATGACTGGCCAAGGCTTAGTCACACGTTCTCTCAACAGCTTGTAAGATCTGGTCTCCTTTGGATTCAGTAGTGAAAAAAACAAAGTTGTTTTTTTACTAAGTCTCATCCTTGGAGGAATGACCCCAAAAGAAAGTAGCCTTCAAAAACAAACCAAAACACCCAGCAAATATTCAGTATCATCAAAAATATCATGATGCCCATAGGTTTTCTGTACGTGTGTCAGCAATGCACAAAGTCAAAGCACTGCTTTCAAGCAAGGTGTTGAGTATAAGATTCCTACAGTGCTGGCCATATACCCATGTGGCTGGCTCCTTTAACTGATTTTCGCCTGTCACTTCTACTCTGCTCAGGTATGCCTCTGAGTTGCCTTTGTGCTGACATCTAATTTTGCTACGGTGCAATCAGTTCCCAGGAAGCACAGAAGAAAATAAGTTCATGAGATTGTATGCAAGTGCCCCTCAACCTTCAATTCACTCTCACCCAAAAACTTCACATGGTATTTAATGTGAGTGTTGGACACCACGCTCACTTTGAGCAAAACACACACTGCAGTTCTTGGCTCATGACGGATCCTGTCTTCAGTGTTAGTTACATAATCCGGTAAATACCTTTTGCCCAACTAAATGAAGCATATATAAAGCAGTAATAGTACTCCTAGCATTTATTTTCTATCATTAGACTCAACTGAGACCTCAATTCAGGGTGCAATAGTTCTGATATTGAATTCTTTTTCTGCCATCATTCCTACGAAATGAATAATGCTGAGTCAATATACTGCAGAAAGTATGCAATCTAAATATTAGGGACTAGAGTTGCTAGTGCCTGGGATCATCTCAGAAGACAAGTAACTTAAGCTGAGGTCAAGCTTTGGAGGCACTGACTACCTCTACAAGGTAGAGTGTGCTGTAGGCAATGTCAGGCCCATGAGGTGACTAGCTCAAAAACTTCACACCCTATTTGAAAACACAATCTTTCTACCGTACCTATCACCTGAGCACATTCATTGCGTTCGTTGGTATTTTGCAGGGATATTCGCAGATCTGAAAGAAATACTGGATACTCAGCAAGTATTTCTTATTTCATAGATGAGGCAAAGTGGAAGCCCAACAGGTTAAATGACTTGTCTAAGGCCACAAACATAGTCATTTGAGAAAATCAGACTAAAACCCAGGTCTCTTGACCCTGTCAGCGCTCTTTGTACTATACTATACTATGCCATTCCAATAATGCCTCGATATTTGGTGAGAGCCAGCTACAAACTGAAGAATCTTGAGGTTAGAGTCAACCAATGACCACCAAGGCCAGTTGTGTGTCAGCAGCTTGTCCATACAGGTTGCCCTTAGCCTCCCAAATACCTTTCTATCTACCGAAATGTAGGTGGCATCCCTAGCATGTATTCTCTATGTAAGTGACTTGGTTCCTGGTTTCTATTCCACTTGTCTGCTGAAAGTGGAGCCCTTCTAATCTACTTTATTATGCCACTCCCGTATTCCCATCACTGCCTGTCTAGAGTTTTTCAACCTGGACCAACTCCCTCTGGGAATCAAGAAATGACCGTGAGCTGCTGACAAGGAAAACCTCTGTCAGGTGGTGCTGGTACACACCACTACCCAACGTGGAATGCCCCACATTCTTGAAAGCTTACTTCTTGAAAAGTTTACTTCTGGACGCATTTTTCTGGAGGCCAACTCTAAACTAAATTAACTAGCCTCTTTCCAGCCCACCTTAGCTTACGACCCTTTCCCCTAGAACCTGCTTTCTACAGAATAACTTGAAACCCTGCATCTCTCACAGCTTTCACTTCTTAGAATTAAATACTTTGTCTCTTTCAAATATATTAATGTATTATTCCTTACTCCATAGAACACACAAACAAGAAGAAATAAAGATAAATTGTAACACAATGAGCTTAAGTTAAAAATGAGAAAAACAGCAAGGGTTGTTCAATTAATGAATTTAACTAAAAGTGTTAAAAATCGGACTTTTAGGAGCCATGGATTTATAGGAGCCTTTAAAAGTTACACGATATACTTTACTGATGTCTGGATCTCATTTCCAGAGATTCCACTGTTAACTGACTGGAGGGTGACCTGGGTTTGATGAGTTCTTAAAGCTTCCAGGTCATTTTAATTTTCAACTAAGGTTTGAGAATCACTACCAAAGATAAAGATATTTATTTGTCTTTTTGTTTTTTTGTTTTTTTTTGCGGTACGCGGGCCTCTCACTGTTGTGGCCTCACCCGTTGCGGAGCACAGGCTCCGGACGCGCAGGCTCAGCGGCCATGGCTCACGGGCCCAGCCGCTCCGCGGCATGTGGGATCTTCCCGGACCGGGGCACGAACCCGTGTCCCCTGCACCTGCAGGCAGACTCCCAACCACTGCGCCACCAGGGAAGCCCATGTATTTATGAGATATCTTGTATTCTTTTTTTCATACCAACGTGGTATCACCAGACCTATGATTACTGGGAGCTTTTACAAAATTAAACCTTTGCACTTGTACGCAAAGCAGTGAAGAGAAACGAGTGGGCACAGAAGGCAGTTCATTCTGAGTGTGAGGCTGTGGCTCCAAGGGCAACCACGGGTCTAATAAGGCTGTGGGGATCTTACACGACAGTGTCCTCAGATTTCGTAGGTTCGGATTACCGGAATTTTTGATGTTTCAGATGCCACTACCTTCCCTTCACCCCAAAGTCTAGCTCTTTGAGAATCAGTATCCTGATGAACAGTATCCTCCTTCAAACAAAGCAACACAGTGGCTATAGAGACCCAGTATTTTTGTCCCCTAGATGGGAAACCAATCAGTGGCATCTCATGTGGGCATTGACGGTACAGCTTAAAGGATCAGAAGTAAAAGTGCATCTCACGAATGCTTCAGGTCTGAACACAAGTGATGGTGACTGAAAGACACCTGGGTCACATTTCTCCATGGCAGGGAAATATAACTCCTACGAGTTCTGCTAGCCAGGGCTTCTAAGTCTCTGGGGCAAAGCTCTTTGGTTGTTCTGCCATAAAATGCAAGATCTAGGAATCTGGCTCTACCACAGCATTCACGAGGGCACTCAAAACATCTCTCCGTACAGTCTTCCCCTATTGTTCTTTTTAACAAAACAACTGCCTCTCAGAAAGAGAGACAATCCACAGGTTAACAAAAACAACAATCTGAAAGCATTACTGCTATTCATTTATTTAAAAACACATGAAGAGTTAGGGGGACCTGTTGTATAAAGAGTATCAAGACTTTAAAGTGAAGCCAACTTGGGTTTGGATTCTGCCTCTGCCGCTGGTCAGCTGTGGAGCCCTGGTCAGGGTAACTGCTTGCAACATCTAGTCTCTAATGTCTGAAATGGATAAAATAATACCTGTGTTTGCAGAGCTACCATAAGGACTACAAATGATAAATAAGTAAAACAAGTAACAAGATGCCCAGACCAAAATGGTGCTCAATAAATGAGAGCAATTATTAGATTTTCAAAGTAGGAGACAGAGAATAAACAGAAAGACATAAGTGGCATCTGCAGTCACAATTACTGAACACTGACATAACGTATAAGCTACCTGCATGCCTATTTTCATCTACAATACTCATTTCATAAGCTAAGCACCTAGCAATCCCATGAATGTCAGCGATCCCTTTAGGACTCAGAATTACATCTCATCATATAGAAGAGTAAAGCCTCAGTAACTTCAGTCTCTTAATCTGGAATGAGCTTGGATGGGTTTCCTAAACTGATCAATACTGTAAACAAATTTAAGATTAAAAATGACTACATTGTTTATAGATTTGCATAATCAGGAATAAGGCTAATGATCTTTTTTTTTTTTTTTTTTGCTGTGCGCGGGCCTCTCACTGTTGTGGCCTCTCCCGTTGTGGAGCACAGGCTCCGGACGCACAAGCTCAGCGGCCATGGCTCACGGGCCCAGCCGCTCCGCGGCATGTGGGATCTTCCCGGACTGGGGCACAGAACCCATGTCCCCTGCATTGGCAGGCGGACTCTCAACCACTGCGCCACCAGGGAAGCCCTAATGATCTTTTTAAAAGCCCTGAGTCGCTCTAGTTGAAAATGGTTTATTTTGTTTTTGTAAGATTACTATCAGGCTAGTAGGACCCCATCTTCCCCACCCCCACCCCAGTGCACTGTTTTGTAATATTTTTCACTCTCTTTATTCTTTCAGTGGTTTCCCTCAACATTTTACCACGTATTTAACTACACAAAATCTCTTTATGTTCTGGAGAGTAAAAGGACTGTAGCTGCCATCTCCCTCTTTCCAGCTTACATTCTCTTGTTGAACATTTCAGTTCTTTTACTTTTAATTCCATAAATTAGACAATTATTATTTGGCTCTATATTTGTGCCTTCTATCTGTTTATTATTCCATCTTGCGCCTCAGGCATTCCTTCTGGGACAATTTTTCTTTCTTTTGAATTACATCCTATAGAAGTTCCTTAGAGGAACTGTAAGAAACTCCCTCAGTTCAGTGATAAACTCCCTCAGTTGTTGTCTATCTCTAAATATTTTCGTTTTTATTGCAATTCTTGAATAGTACTTAAAATAATTTAGCTAAATTCAGTTTGTAGACACTTTCCTACTTCTTCTGGATTCCACAGAACTACAGAAATTTGCTACCATTCTATTTCTTTATAGGTGACCTGTTCTTTTCTCCAGCTGCTTGTAAGGCATTCTCTCTGTCTTTGGTGTTCTACAGTTCAGACAGGCATATATTTCTTATTTAAACTTGGAAATACACTGTGCTTCCTGGATCTGTGGATTCCTTATTTTCATAAATTCTGAGGAATAACAATACCCTTTGAAATATGCAACAGAGCTATCGATCAAGACAGGGCAATAGAGAAAGACAATAAATAAACTTTTTGGTACTGATGCATTTAAATTCACTTGTAATAAAACACAAATTCTTTGATAACACGCATATTAACATCTCTTTTCCATTTTCTGAAATAAAAACATTCCATCTAGAAACTGCAGCTGTGTGCTTTAAAGGCTCTTCATGGAAGAGATAACAGCACAGGCTCCTCTTTAGTCTATTAAAAACATTATAGCTGCTCTGAGAATTTTGAACAAATTAAAATATTTTTCATTCTGATTACGCACTTTTTTTTTTTTTTTTTTTTTTGCGGTACGCGGGCCTCTCACTGTTGTGGCCTCTCCCGTTGCGGAGCACAGGCTCCGGACGCGCAGGCTCAGCGGCCATGGCTCACAGGCCCAGCCGCTCCGCGGCATGTGGGATCTTCCCGGACCGGGGCACGAACCCGTGTCCCCTGCATCGGCAGGCGGACTCTCAACCACTGCACCACCAGGGAAGCCCTGATTACACACTTCTTGTTGATATCTTTCCAATGTTAAAAAAAAAAAAAAAAAACTTGAAGACATTTCTTAACAATTAATAACTGAAATAAATAAAAACTGTGTATTTGTTGGAAACGAGCTTAGTTTCTAAGAATGCTCTCCTAGTCATATCCAAAGGACTGCTTAATCAGAACTGAAACTGGTACTTCTTTCCAATGACATACTACCTCTATACTACAGTAGTATTTTTATAAAATAACATAAATTTGACCTTACGCTACAATTCCTTAAATATATTTTTTTCTGTTCAGAATGACAACTTTAATGCCAGGGGGTGGAGGTGGGGTATGGGTGGAGAAGAGACTGTTAGACAATATTCCACATCAGCCACATTACATGGAGCTACTCTCCCCACCAGCATTTGTTTTAATAAAATGGCTTGCAATACACTGAGTTTCTGACATAACATTAATGAAGTGATGGTGTAAAACTGCATATCAATGGTAGAGCGCAGAGATGGTTCCAAATGGTCTTCAAATCAGGTCTTTGAAGTAAGAACCTTTTTTGAGCTAATATGTGCTATGAATTTCTATAATAGTAACATAATATATCTGTGAACTTTCTATAGAATACCAAGGGCAAAGGACTCTCTTTTGTTTGGATCTTTTGGGGTGGGGCAGGGGTGGTGGGGGAGGGCACAAGGGGAAGGGAGAACAGAAGAAGGAAAAGGAAGGGGAGACAGGAGGACCAGAGAGGGGAAACCTCAGTAAGTAAGCCTCCTAAAGTAGCAGTGTAGCTATGACACTTAGATCCATGGCATAAGAAACAAAGTTAAAGCTAGCGACGTAAAAATAAGCCCAGAGCTCAATTCTCAGAGTTAGGAAGTAGCACAGGAGAGAGAATTGGGGAAAAGGTTGAAATGCTGGCCACATTTTTAAAAAGCAATTTAAAATATTTGAAATTATTTTGTTAGTCTATGAACTCAAAATACATTATGTTAAAGTCATCTGCTCATAAAACGTAGGGTGTTGGGATTTCATCTTTATGGTTAAATTAACTAATTATTGATTCTTCTTGGAAGCTGGTAAAGCGGACTTCCTTGAGAATCAAGACTTTTCAAATGCCATTTTTGGTGAAAATGAATCTTGTGTCAAAAATGACCCTGAATTTTAAAAATATACAGGAAAAATAGGTAAGGAGAAATGTTACTGTTCTAAAGATATTTCTTTCCTATTCTGAGAAACAATTAGATTCTTTTTAGTATCCACTGATGAAGATTAACAAAATTAGTATGCAATATAGTACAAAAGTGTGTGCCTTCTCAAAAACTCAACCACACAGAATTATTCTAACATTAATACAAAGGTGCTTAGTGCACAAAGCCAAATTCATCTTTACAACTATTCTGAATACATTTCTAAATTTAAGGTAACTATCATCTGTCGGTTTATAAAAAACAATTTTTAACTTTTAAATTACAACTTATGTTTTAAAATTACAAAATCCTTACTTGGTCTCAGTGTTCCTTTAAGCCTTTATGTCAAGAAATTACATTTCACGAAGTCAAGCAAAATTGTGGTATTTTATCACTTAGATCTCTGTTTCTAATATTTGCTCACAAGAGAAACAAAATGGCTTCACTTAACATTCTAGGAGCTGTAAAATGATCATACCTAATAAACACTTAACAAACATATAGTTGACAGAACAATATAGCACTTTAAGCTCTTTTTGGAGGGGTGGTATATATTTAATTTTCCAAGCTTGAGACATTTCAATGAAGACCATCATGGGATGTGCCCTAATGTTGATCGACAGCCCTTAGATGAATTTGGACTATAAAAGGCAGAGCTAAAGAAGCTGCCCTTATCCCTTTACTGCAGGATGGTCGATTCCTTTGTGAAAAGGGGTAGAAACAATAAATGGATGTGCTCCTTCCCTTATCCACTCAAATAAGCCAAGTCTGACAACTAGGTATCTTCCTAGCTTGTCCCCCTCCTTCGCCTTTACAGCCAATCCATTCTAAGACCTGTGGCTCTTCTTCCTCAAGAACCCCTAATTCTGTTTTTCTTCAACTCCAAGGTCACTGCCTAAACCCAGACCACCAGAGTCTCCATTCCGAATGTCTACAACTTCTCCAGAGCTGTTGTGTAACATCACCTGGGTTGTGCACTAAAAACAGAGGATGGGACCGCAACATTACGCTCCCTAAAATTCAATGCTGCGTAACCTGCAAGGCCATGATGGCCATACACAGACAGTCCCTCTAATCCATGCTCTACACTGCGGTCAGAAATTCAAGTGTACTCAGGTTATGTCCCAGATTAAGATAAAATCCCTTGTCAACAGTTTCCCATTGCTCTCTGGATCAAGGCTAAACTAACATGAATTTAAAAGCCCCCTGTGGGGTTGTCCTAGTTTATCTCCCCAGCCTTGACATTTAGTACTAGGCTTCCACTTCCTAGCTTCTTTCCCCAGTGGACACTGTACTACTTGGAATTCCTAGATCATCCCAAACTCCCACGTACCTGGTCTCAGCTGCTCCCTCTTGCTAGAATCCCCTTTTCATTCTGGTGCTTGGCTACTCGTCCTTCAGTTCTTCGTTTACATACATGCCTTCTCTGATTTAATAAAAGATTAACACCCTGTTTCTAGGTAATCCCATGTTTCTTCCTAATGCAACATTTTATCAATTTGCATTTTACCTGCAAATTGTTCTGCCCCACTAAATTATACAGTAACAGACTTGTTTCCTGTTCATTACTGTTTTCTCTACTCGTAGCAGGTGGACTAGATGAATGATCAAATGAACATTTTCACGCAGACCAAATTAAAATATTCCAACAACCATTTCACAATTCTAACAAATGAGTTTAATATTTTTCAAAGTATTTCCAAAAGACAAATTTAACACAACCATAGAAAGTATCAAGGGCTTCCCTGGTGGCGCAGTGGTTGAGAGTCCGCCTGCCGATGCAGGGGACGCGGGATCGTGCCCCGGTCCGGGAAGATCCCACATGCCGCGGAGCGGCTGGGCCCGTGAGCCATGGCCGCTGAGCCTGTGTGTCCGGAGCCTGTGCTCCGCAACGGGAGAGGCCACAACAGTGAGAGGCCCGCGTACCACACACACACACAAAAAACGTATCAAGAATGAGGAGACCTCAGGAGCCAGCAAATGCTTCTGGTTAGACAGCAATATGGTGGATTAATAGCGTACATCTGTATCCTTCTTATAAATGCAAAGATTTGTTCATTACAAGTGCCAACTTTGTATAATAAACTTAACGTATGGAATTTTTTAGCCCTCCTAGAGATTAGGAGGTTTCAGAATCTAAGGTTAAAGGAGAAGCCTCTGAACAATTTTTTTTAAGTAGAAGGAATAAAAAATGTAAAGATGCCTTTGGCTGAAGTTTCCTTCAAAAATAGAAGTACAGAGATCTTCAAAAGGAACATAAAATACTAAAATTTCAAAAAGTTACACATCTAACTTTTCAAAGTTAAACATTTGCCCCAAGGTATTAAGTGTATCACAGTTATGAAATCTATTTCTCATTCTGACTTGGCAGTCAGGAAACGAAAATGGAGCTTTTCTAAGTTCTAGCTATAAATAAAAGCTAACATTTCTGCTGTACCATCACAGCTGATATACAGCAGAGCAGGAATTCTATGGACACAGTTTCATTCATGTGAACACCCCGTAAATACTTAGAGACACCCTTCCCATCCTCAAACACTCCAGGAGACAGGTAGGTCTCTGTTGGTAAGGTGTACTGCTACCTGGCGCCAAACCTCCTCTCCCTTCAGGAGGAATTCAAGAGGGACCCCGGGGGCCGGCGTCATCTCACCCAATTGTCCCTACCTTTTGCAGGATCCACCTTCTTAGAACAGAGGTGCTAACGTAATGATGAGTCAACCGGCCAAGGACAGTAGCAGAGTCCTGTTCACAGCTAGCATTTAGGTGCTCATAAACCCAGAAATACAAATACTTCCACCTTCCCTGTTTGTTTGTCAATCTAAATAAAAATCCAAATATACTTTAGATGTAGTACTGCATAAAATATCAAACAAGGCTTCCTGGCTTTAATACTCAAGATTATTAAATTGTTAAATACTCAAGAATACAAATTTCAATAACCTTCAAACACTTAAAACAGGGATCATAAGGTAGCTGGTTCTCATGGTCAGTCTCTTAGGCTACTCGACACCAGAAAGAAGACCTGTTCTTTCTAGAGAAGCATAAGCAACCTCAGATAAAATGTGCAAAATTAAAAAACAAAATTTTTTTTACCATCTTTATTGGAGTATAAGTGCTTTACAAAAAAAAATTTTTTTTAATGTGCACAATAATCCAGAACCTCATAGCCATCTGCAGCTGGTTAAAACATGGTTCACATGAAACCTGGAGCACCTATCATTTATCCATGTAGACTGGGAGGGACCCTGAACTCTGATTTCAAATCCTGGCTCTGCTACTGTGAGATGTATGAACAGGGCCCTAAGCCTCTGAGCAGCAGTTTCTTCACCTGAAAAAAGGGGTAATTTCAACCTGCTTTGCTAGGCTGCTGCAATGAGATCTTTTTAAAATAACCTAGAATATAGTAAGTGCTCAGCTAAGTTTTTAACCCCCTACACTCTGCTTCCTTATTATATGGCATTAAGAAAATACCCTTAGAAATTAAATGTGTACTAAGTTCTGAAGGACTATAAAGAGAGCTATAAAAACGTGTTCTTGCTAATTTAAAATGCCAAGGAATGGTGCCGTAACACTCATCCCTAGCCTGGGCATGCCTTACTAAACATAGGTGTTTGGAAAGAGTGCAAATCCAACGTAATTACTGGAGAAATCACCCTCCTCCCCAATATGTTTACAATGGTGGGAAAACTTAAGACCATCATTCCGTATCTATACAGAGTGCTAAATACCAAGAAAATAATCATACACAAAAGCAAAATTAGGACAAAAATTCTGAAATTATTTTACTAAAGTATGACGTTGCACTCTACTTTCAATGTGTATTTGGTTCACAGTACATAGGACATTTTTCATGCACTTTAATATACTCATATCCCCATCACAAAGAGACACAAACATATCTCCATGTGATAACTAAGAAAAGTTTTCAGGGGCAAAGCAGCTGAACATTCTGGTTCACAGTGACTTTTCTGGAGTCCTATTCAGCAACATAATATAGAAAATCTCCAACTCCGACTCTGTAAGAACTAGTTAAAGCACATGATTCTGGCTCTGCCTCTCCCTCCGTTCCCCTATGACTTGTCTCCAGTTATGTCCCACCCATTCCTTCTCCTTAGCTACTTACTCCCTCTTCCTGGAATGCTGTCATTTCAGATCTTTGCACGGCTAGCTCCTTGTCCTTTGGATTTTTAGCTTAAAGGCTTATTTCCTCTGAGAGGTCTTCCCTGACCATACAACATAAATTAGCCACCTGCTCATTCACTTTCACATGGTCACATCTAATTCTATGCACAGCAGTCATCACTCTCTGCCATTTTCTGTGCATCTATTTGTTTACTGATCACCATCTTCCACTAAAACAGGCTCCCTGAGAGCAGCAACTGTGCTGGTCTTTGCCTGGCTCTGTTCCTAGCACCGCACTGAAAAGCGGGTCATAAACGTTTGCTGAAAAGACAGGCCTCTGATGTGGCTCAGGGGCACCTGTACGCTCACAACCTCAGACAACACAGCACCCAACACACGAACATCACCACCAGATGTCCTGGTGCCTGTGCGCTTCCTCCGGCGTTTTGCTTTCCAGCATCAGCGTGTGAAACCGGTGGCAGAAACAAAAGACAGAGTAACAGCGTTCTGCACCTCCACAAGGCAGCAACTCTGTAGTATTCGTGACTGAGCCAGGAATGATGGTGATGACAGTGATGAGAATCACAGTGTAACAAAAACTACTGGGCTCTTGGTGGCCAGGCTCAGACATGGGCTCCTCTGATACAAAAGCACTATTAGACAGGTATGGTTACTTTTACTTTATAGATGAGGAAATTATAACTTAGAGAAATCCAAAGTCCTCTCCAAGGTCACACAACTAGTTGGCTGCATGGCTGGGCTTTACCTGATTACATGTCCCAAGGGTAAACGGATAAAATGAAGCTCCTTATGGCAACCCTAATGCACTGATGAAGACAGCGGCTTCCTACATCCGAACAGCACACGGTACATGTAAACGCAGAGTTCACTATGCATTTGGTCTCCACACAACTGCATACTTTGGGGCCTCTGTGCTACCTCTGGGGCCTCCTGGGTTGGAAGTTACTGGCCCAGGAACATTGTGGATGTGCCACACGAGGTTGAGGGCATCACCGAAGACCGGACATATAAACATTTTTCCTTCTCCCACTCCAAATTTCTTCCGACAGCTCTGCTGAATAACTTAGAACATGTTCTCACAACACTCAAAGCCTGCTGAAAGCACACAGAAATCTTTGAAGAGCCACAGACAATCACAGTTGAAGGAAAAGAATGTCTTTTTTCTCTTTTCCAAGCAGACTAAATATGGCTTGGAGTTAACCATTTTATCACAGAACCAGAGAAAACACAGTGGTTACTTTTTTACCTTAGTGTTACACAGACCAAAGTTTCACATGCAGTGTTGCTTCTACCATGTTTTCTGACTCAACAACTGAGAACGGGAAAGCAACCCACTATGCTCAGGATGAGGGGAAACTGGGTATAAGTACTGACTCTGGGGCTGGACAGCTCTGCACCCCTATCATTCCAAACTCCCTCAACCTCTCTGAACTTTTCCTACCCTCTTTCAAAAGAGAAAAAAACAGGGAGAGGGAGTCAAGAGAGAAAAGCTACATCCAGTAAACTACACGCTCACATCACAAGCACATTCAGAGCTTTCTGTCCACAGCGAGAAGAAGAGTTGTAACAATTACACTACAATGGACCTATAATCCACACTCTCTCTGTTTTGAGACCAACAGGATTACCAAAGTAACAACTTCCAAGATGACATGGCTGCTTTAAGCATTAGACTAAAAAAGTAGGAATATACCCCCAAATGTTTTCCCATATATGAATTTATTCACATCCATTATACTAAAATTATGGTGACTTTACTCATTTAAATAAATAAAATGAATAAATCTGAAAATTTATTCATTTTCAGATAAATGATTTCCTGGGATAATGATGTTTTTAGGCTTACAGTTTATTTTGTATAATTTCAGTCTTCTAAATCTTTCAGAAATAATATATTTAGAATCAAATAACTTCATATCAATTTTCAATAAGAGAATCTTTAGATATTAAAATGCATTCCTTTACGCTAATGTAAACTTAAATGTAAATTTTTAGAAATGATGGGGGAGAGGTTCTTGTGGGAGTAGTTGGTACATTGAAAATAACAGTAAAAAAAGAAGTTAAAATACATGTGTTTATGCCGCGGAGCGGCTCGGCCCCTGAGCCATGGCCACTGGGCCTGCGCGTCCGGAGCCTGTGCTCCGCAACGGGAGAGGCCACAACGGTGAGAGGCCCGCGTACCACAAAAAAAAACCAAAAAAAAAAAAAAAAACAATACATGTGTTTAAATCTCAGCTCTTCCAGTTACCACCTGAACTTTGTAATAAAATATTTTCTACATCCGTTACCTCTTACATAGAATAAGGATAAAAATGCTTGCCATGTTTACCTCTTGGTAATTGTGAATATTTAATCAGATAACAAGGCAAAACTTCTAAATGCTATACAAAGGGTTATACAAAGGTAAGAGTTAGTGACAATGACAACAATAAAGAACTGTATCTTCATAATAAAGTAAAAGGCATGCCAAATGTATCATTACAATCCCCAGACGTATACAGAACAGGAAATAGATTAAAGTGCTGTAAGACAGATTGTAGGATTCTTAACACAGAACATTAGAGGAAGCTGTAATACAAACATAAACCTCTACGATTTGGAGGTGTATGTCAAATTCAACCCCTAAATTTTGTCAAAAAGGGAAAAAAATCATGTTTATATAAATGACTGGTATAATATACATAGTAAATCACATCTCTTAAGAACATCAATTTTACACCTATTTTCATGTTTCCCACAGCACACAACAATTCACATGTGCTTGTGAAAACAACAGATTCAAAAATAATTCCCTGGGGGCTTCCCTGGTGGCGCAGTGGTTTAGAGTCCTCCTGCCAAGGCAGGGGACACGGGTTCGAGCCCTGGTCCGGGAAGATCCCACATGCCACGGAGCAGCTAAGCCTGTGCACCACAACTACTAAGCCTGCACTCTAGAGCCCGCAAGCCACAACTACTAAGCCCGCATACCACAACTACTGAAGCCTGCACGCCTAGAGCCCGTGCTCCACAACAAGAGAAGCCACCGTAATGAGAAGCCCGCGCACCACAACAAAGAGTTGCCCTCGCTCGCCGCAACTAGAGAAAGCCTGCGTGCAGCAACAAAGACCCAACTCAGCCATAAATTAATTAATTAATTTTTAAAAATTCCCTGGAGACTGAGATTATTGAAAATTTATCTCCCTTAAGTAATGCTAATGACCATGTCTGCTGGGCCAACGTTACCATGTTGCATGCTCTCTATTAAGGACACGTTGCTTTCTGCCCCCAGCATCACATGCCACCATATTTTCACTGTGATTTTTAAGTCATTATAATAAATTATCAGGGTTATATACTAACACGGCCACTTCAAGTAAAAGTGTGGATTAAAACACACACACACAAACACACACCAGGAAGCCACTGTGAAACCACAATTCCAATTCACAAAATTTATTAACAGGAAAAAAACTAATTCAATATGAAGCACTGCTAAGGCTTAAAATTCACAGTTGCTAAAAAACTCATAGCCTTAATACCCTCTATCTGTAAAACACACTACAACTTATAAAACACTTTCAATACTTTATTTTGATTTATCATTTACTTTGACTCCCCAAACAATCCTTGGAGGGCAGATACTACCCCATTTTATAGTGAACAAACTGAGGGCCAGAGAAATAAAAAATTAAGTCCAGCTCTGACGGTGAAGGCTTGGGCCTTGGCTCCTAAAGTTCAGCATTCTTTCATTTTATCATCCTGTCTCTAACCAGGTACCATGAAGGTTGGTGGGCTGTTGGTGATGGGTTTGTAAGATCACCTTTCTGAGGCTTTGGGGAATTCTTAGAACACTCAGCCCCTTCTGGCTGTCCCAGAATCTCATCAGGACACTTCTCACTGCAGGAAAAGGAAATCTGTACCTGGGTTACGGCTCGGCCGTGCAGATGTTCCTCATGGGTTTTGGACCACTAGCAGAGAACAGTCATGGCATCCAGATTCTGGTTAGACTAGTCACCATCAACCAAGCTTCTGGACAAAATTAACGTAAATTAAGATTTCTGTGGATAGAAGGTATTCCTATTCACGCAGTACTTGAGTTTGATGCAGGGTTAAAGGATTTAGTCCTGACTTTTGAAAAGCTTAAAGATGCAGGGGAGCTTAAAATGAAGAATTCCAACTGATGTGTGGTCCAGAGGTTTTCGGCAGCTGAACTCACGGAGAGGCCTCTTCTCATTGCCAGAGTGAATTCTTCTTCCGTACGGGATTGCCAGACTTAATAGTATGTTCTGTGTAATGTGTCCCACGCAATATATAGTACCTACTTACGCTAAAAAATTATTCATTGCTTATCTGAAATTCAAATTTGTCCTGTGTTTTATCTGGCAACTCTACTTACACATCCACGACACGGGAGCACATGACTAGATTGCAAGCAGGTTGTCCAGCTAATCTGGCGACAGCTTAATAGTAGCTAGTGCAGCATTAACTATAATTTCATCCTCCAGCACTCCGTCACTGAGCACATTTTCACAAGAACTATGCACTAGCCACAAAAGTGAAAACTGAGGCTCAGAAAGGTTATAAAGGGGACTCCCAAGTTGTTCAGTTCCTAGTACAGTGCCCTAGGCTCAGCACAAGGCAGACGCACCACACTACAGGACCATGTATTACTTAGCAACAAATACTTAACCCTTGTAATGCAGCCTGTGTGAAGAGTTACCAAAACTCTGCTGCTTAATTTAAGACAATCTCTGTCCGTAAAGCACCTCACCAGCTGGTTCATAAATCCATCGGTAGAACAGGGTTTAGGTTAGCTATTTACAATCTCTTCCTTTTTCTTGGCCCTTTTTGTACCTTAGGTGCACCCAGAGTTCTTTGTGGTAAGAAAAAATTAAAGGAGAAAGGAAAATGAAATTAATTTTTCAGGAACTTTTTTGTAAAACATCTCAGCCCAGGGCTTCCCTGGTGGCACAGTGGTTGAGAGTCTACCTGCCGATGCAGGGGACGCGGGTTCGTGCCCCGGTCCGGGAAGACCCCACATGCCACGGAGCGGCTGGGCCTGTGAGCCATGGCTGCTGAGCGTGCGTGTCCGGAGCCTGTGCTCCGCAACGGGAGAGACCACAACAGTGAGAGGCCCGTGTACCACAAAAACAAAAACATCCCAGCCCATCCTGGGAGGCACTGGCTTCCTACTACCTCAGAAGACAACGGGTGCACGTAGAAGCCCCAAGCCCAGAACAGGGTACAGCCACCGCCTCTGGTACTTCCTGGGCTCTCTTTGGAGAGCGACTCAACTGAGAAGTTCAGCGACCTCCTGTTCACAATCCTGCACAGCAGAGGGGTGCCTCAGAGAGCACTCACTGAAAAGTCTGTGTGCCCTGACTTGTCTGCCGCTTGGTCCACCCACACATGGCTGGCCAGGTGGGGGCTTGGTGCTCAGGGTGAAGAACCCTGCCAAGGAGACACAGAGACAGAGACAGGGAGAGAGAAATCCAGGGCACAGAGAGGAGAGGGTAGCAATGTCTTGTAACAAGAGGAAACAGTGGAGGACAACTCCTGGAAGCAATTTTCTGTCTCTCAACAGCTGTATGGTCTTGGTCAGGTCACTAAACTTCACTGAAGTGTGAGGGACTGGTCTGAGGATTAGAGATAGAGCACGTAAGGTGACCCCAAATAGCTAACAATGACAGTAGTTGTTAGAAATAACAGGCGTGTAGCTACCTTTACTTAATGACTCTGAACAATTTTAAAGGACAACAACAACAAAAGCTGTTTCTGATTATCCAAGTATGAGTGTGAGTTTTTACTTGGGAGAAGCATTTTATTCATATATTTTTGTTTGTGTGTTTGTTTAAATATCATTTCCTCCTTTGGAGGGAGTAAATCAATAAATGTACCTCGCAATCAAATGGCATTCTTTGGAGTCAAACTGCTATTATCACAGGTACAAAAGCCACTGGAGCATTCTGCATTAAGCCCACCTATCACTTATGTGTAAGTCAGATCTGTTATTAAAAGAGAACATGGTTAAGAATCCAGCTGCCAATGCAGGGTACATGGGTTCGAGCCCTGGTCCAGGAAGATCCCACATGCCGCAGAGCAACTAAGCCCGTGCGCCACAACTACTGAGCCTGCGCTCTAGAGCCCGCGAGCCACAACTACTGAGCCCGTGTGCCACAACTACTGAAGCCTGCGTGCCTAGAGCCCATGCTCCGCAACAAGAGAAGCCACTGCAATGAGAAGCCCGCTCGCCGCAACTAGAGAAAGCCCGCGTGCAGCGACGAAGACCCAACGCAGCCATAAATAAATAGCTATAAAAGAGAACGTGGGGCTTCCCTGGTGGCGCAGTGGTTGAGAGTCCGCCTGCCGATGCAGGGGACATGGGTTCGTGCCCCGGTCCGGGAAGATCCCACATGCCGCGGAGCGGCTGGGCCCATGAGCCATGGCCGCTAAGCCTGCGCGTCCAGAGCCTGTGCTCCACAACGGGAGAGGCCGCAGCGGTGAGAGGCCCGCGTACCACAAAAAAAAAAAAAAAGAGAGAACGTGGACCAACATACATGATGAGCAGAATGCCGGTATTGACGTTACTTTAAACACACGAAGCCGTTCAATCCCTTAAGTCGAATGACTCATAAAGGAAAAAAATAAGTCACTACTTCCACTGTCACTGTGTCAAATATTATCAAATAATACTTCTGGATAAAGCAAACACAGAAATCCATGAACAAAAATTTCCCCAAAGTGGAAATGTGTATCTCTTTTTCTACAAAACAAACTTCACGTTCCTTCGTTATCTTTGTTTTCATGGTACAGTGGCCTTTTGTCAGCCTGGGACATTCAATAAATATTGATTTTATAATTTGAATAAGTGTCATTCAATAATAACATTAGCTATTCAGTAACGATTTGGTACAGGAAATATTTAACAAAGAGATAACTTTCAAAATTTGCATTTGATTTTTATTAATTTTAGAATGTATTGTCCATATGTTTATCAACAGAAATTCAAAAGTTAATCATCACAAGTCACTAGACTGTTTCAAAAAAAAAACAACACTTTTTGTTTCTACCCTTTATGAAACAGCAATGGTTCCAATCAGTGCTTGTCAACAGAACAAGTATTATTTCTACCGCACTCAGAAAATTTTGAAAGTTCAGACAGTTGTACAAAAGCAGCCTTGGTATTGTCATTAGATATACAGCTTCCTGATGGCCACTTGGAAGAAAAATTATTTTAGAGAATTTTTTAAAATATAATAGTAAGACCTTAAAGGTCTAAAATATTTTATATCCAAGCAACATGCCTATCTACAAACTAATATAAAATGGAGTAACACAAACATCTCACAAAATAGGAAATGTTTGTGTGCTAGAGTCACTACACTGTGTGTCTAACAGAATACTTCTGCTAAAAATCTGATAAAAAGAAATTTCCCTTATCCCTTGTAACAGTTAGAATACCCACCACTGAGTAAATCTCAATCCTCTACAGGAGGCATTTGAATTTTAGACCTATTAATAAGGTGTGTCTTTTAGTTCCCTGAATACTGTTTTCTTAATCATGGTTAGTTTTCTTTTTATATCCAAAACATAAACTTGGCCCCCAGAAGAAAGACACTGCGTCGCTGCTCCCACAATCCTTTCTGTAGCCGGTGGCTCACTCAAATCCCACACCTGCTTGCCAACCTTCGTGCCACTGCATCACTGTGGTGCCTAGAAGCCTAATGGGACTTCTCTACAGCTGAGCCGACTCTCCAAGGCCCAGTGGCCTGTGAGCAGAACAGGACACGTCTGGGGAGCCAGGACAGCTCCTGCAAGCTTTATCAGTGAACAGGCCCAACAGATGGGAGCCCACGCTGAAAACCTCCCGCTCCAGAAGGCAAGGCCCTGGTGCTGGCCTTCTGTCCTTCTGTTCACTGGGCTCGTTTTCTGATACGGAAAACAAACAGAGGAAGCACAAAGAGGCACACACCAAAATGGAAAACATATTTAGAACATAGCTGGAGAATCGCTGAAAACACACTAACCATATTCTATATTCTACGGCTGTGAAAATGAAACGAAAGTCATTGGATTTTCATTTTTTATAATTATGATCTTTTAATGATTTTGAACAAGTTGGAAGGAGCATTTAAAACATGATGCGATGTTAATAGATAACATTTTTGTTTAGTCAGATTTTTTTCCCTTGAACCTGCAAACCTAGAAAGGGGCAACCAAATGGCTCTCCCAAATGAAGTCCTGCACAAACACACACAAGCACACTTGTGTCTATATCTATATTTACCTCTGAAAATCATAAACCCAAAGCTAAAATGTAAGCTTAGTGCAATTAACATTTATATGTTATATTGTATAGTTATTATTATATGTTAAAATATTACATCCCATACTAAACACTACATATGAAATATTTCTGTTGTGAAAAAATTAAAATTAAGCAACTATGTTTTGGTTATTGTTCAGAACAAGAGATGTATCTTTGTAACTTTGTTGACTATTCTTAAGATATTGTTTTGTTAGGATTACAATTTTGTTACCCGTGTTTGGACAATTTTCAATATTAAGAATTTAAAAACTTATACTTGAACAAACATATACATGAGGAGCAAATTAAGGTAAAAATAAAGAGCAATTTTTACAAGTTTTTGCATCCAATTTCAATTGGATGCAAATTAGTTTGCATCCAATTGAACTTTTTTACCAAAAAAATTCAATTACTGCATCCAATTTCAATAGAAGTTTTGAAGTACCGAAAATGTTTGTGGGAGTGGGAATCAGGACATTTAGAGTAATTACTTTTTATGTTTATGAACACATTAAGTTCCAATTATTCTTAATTAAAGTAAATTGAAAGTCAATATCCTGACACTGTATTCATGAAAATGTCCTTTAAATTTCTGAAATTCAAGATGGATGCAAGACATCTAGATTTCCAATTCTAAATTGGTGCAATATTGTCAGCAATCCTCGATTAATATATAGATGGACCCCCATTTTCTAATGAATATCACTACAGGCCAGCACAGTAGGGTCTGTGGGGCCTCACCGTCAGGGTTCCAATTCTAACCCTGCCATTTATGTCAGCTGTGCAATCATGGCCAAGTTACTGCTCCTCAGAGCATGAAGATAAAACAGGACAAATAAGAGTCCTCGTAGGAGTGCTGTGAAAATTAAATTAGTTAATACTTGTAAAACGCTTGCAAAAGTGCCCGGCTCACAAGTTAACCCTCAATCAATGTTACTTATTGTTACCACTACAGTTGTAATTATTAATCGTCTTGACTATGAAATATTATTAGCCACGAAAAGCCATTTATGACACCTAATTATTAAGCACAATACAGCAAAAACATAAAATAAAACAAAAAGTTATGGAAATCCTCCTTGGCTCTCTATCCAGTTCACTGACTCTACGATTCACCAGACTCTTAAGTTCTTGAAGGACCAAAGCCACATCCTGTTCACATTTGCACTCCCAGGACGGTAAGCCCAGTGCCTGGCAATACAGCACATGCTCCTTAAGTGCTCACTGAATCAAAGTTAAGTAAATGCTATTTGTGTAAGAAATTTTACATTACTCACTGTAAAGTTAAAAACCAAATTAACTGGCAAGAATTACACTAAAGGGATAAACTACAAGCTTAGATGTCTCTGATTAAATATTAGATCACTATTTCTTATCACCACCCCACATGGCAGCAGCAGAGAAGGTTCTCAACATATGCGAAATAACAAGAAATACTATTACGTCTGCAGCTATGACCACCACCTCCCTGACTGGGCGTCTTATCTGTGTGCACACTAATGAGTGAATGGCAAACATGATCTCACCGACTCCTCAGAGCAGCCCTGTGAATGGGTCACCATCTCCATTTTACAGACAAGGTAACGTAGGTTTAGAGATGTTTAGAGACAGATGTTAAGTAAATTGGCCATAGTCACACAGCCATCAAGTGGGCCAACTGGGATTAAAACCCAAATGTGTGTGACCCAACAGTCCTTACTAAATGACGATCCACTAGCAGTAAAAATTTAGAATTTCTTCAATTCATGCACTGGCTTTGTGTAGTACAGCTATGAGAGCTTCCAACAACTTGTAGTCACTGAAGATTAACATTCAGGAAATAGATAAAAACATTAGCTGTAATTAACTCTCTCTCTGGAATGGAAGAAAGCCAAGTATCCACTACCGCTTTTATATTTTCTAGTGTTTTATAAATTACTTATAATGAGTAGACAGTTTGTGGGGTTTTATTTTGTTTTGCTTTATATTTTGTTTTGGGGGAGATTGGCTGTACCATGCTGCTTGTGGGATCTTTGTACCCTGACCAGGGATTGAACCCGGGCCCGCAGCCGTGAAAGCGAGGAGTCTTGTGTTTTAATCTTGTTTAATCACTTTTTTTTTTTTTTTTTTGTGGTACGCGGGCCTCTCACTGCCACGGCCTCTCCCGTTGCGGAGCACAGGCCCCGGACGCGCAGGCTCAGCGGCCATGGCTCACGGGCCCAGCCGCTCCGCGGCATGTGGAATCCTCCCGGACTGGGGCACGAACCCGCGTCCCCCGCATGGGCAGGTGGACCCCCCAACCACTGCGCCACCAGGGAAGCCCCGTTTAATCACTTTTACTACTGTTAGGCTAAGAGTTGTTTCCTTAAAAAATGGTAGCACTAGCTTTTAAAAAAAGTTGACTGTAGTCTGTGTAAAAGGATCTATGGGTCTTTAATAATAATAGTAATAGCAACAGCTAGTTAATTACTGAGTAACTGCTATGTGCCAGGCAGTGTTCTAATTGCATTACATGTTAATCTTAGGCTAAGACGAACGTATTATTGTCCCATTTGACAGGCAAGGAAACTAAAGCATAAAGAAATCAGACAATTTGCACAAGTGAGTGGCAGAGCCAGCTTCAAACCTAAGAGTCTAAGCGTCAGTCCTGGCTAACCTGTCTGTAATGCTTAGTCGGCAGAAGGTTTATACTTTGAATAATGCTTAGAAATCATTAGTCAACCAAACTTGGAAACTTAAAATCTTTTTACTAAACAGAAATTAGAATTGAAACAAAATCCTCTCTTTAATAAACATTAGTCATGAACTTGTTTGAGAGGTGCTGCTCACTTAACTAGTTAAGGGGATGAGAGGAAGGTGAGGGTGGCTAACAAAAAAAAAATCCACCCTGAAATCATGACACCTGAGGGTAGACGAGTAATTCAAACGGGAATTAAGTAACTCTGAAATGAAGGGCTGAGAAGCCTCCCTGCTCTCCTCCCTCACTAGTGTGAATCTTGACAGATCAAAGACAAAAGCCTTCCGGCTTCCCTGGTGGCACAGTGGTTGGGAGTTCACCTGCCAATGCAGGGGACACAGGTTCGAGCTCTGGTCCGGGAAGATCCCACACAACATGGAGCAGCTAAGGCCGTGCGCCACAACTACTGAGCCTGCTCTCTAGAGCCCGCGAGCCACAACTACTGGAGCCCGCAAGGCACCACAACTACTGGAGCCCGTGCTCTGCAACAAGAGAAACCACCGCCAAGAGAAGCCCGCGCATCGCAACGAAGAGTTGCCCCGCTCGCCTCAACTAGAGAAAGCCCGCGTGCAGCAATGAAGACCCAATGAAGCCAAAAATAAGTTAATTAATTAATTAATTTTAAAAAAGACAAAAGCCTTCCAAGCAAAGGAAATTTGGTAGAAATTGATAAAAAATTGACAGAAAAATAGCAGGAGGTAAGAATACTAGTGAAAATTACCTCGTACAATGGAACATCTCCTCTCAAAATGAAAGTTGTAATAAAGGTTCTGTTTTGGCTTTGCTGCAGTGAGCCTATCAGTTCCTGCAGGCTGATGCAAGGTGAAAGGCAGGGCACAATCGACTTTCTAAAGATGATCTGGACGGTATCATGACACTTCTTGCAGAATTAAGTTTTGCAACAACGTGCAGATGTTCAAGCTTTATTATCAATATGGTTCTTGGACTATATAAAAAGCATATGCAATTAAACCCAATATCTGTATAAAAGTTTTAATAAAAAGAGAAAGATTCAAGACACAGTAGTTTTTTATACTTATAAAAAGAAAAACTTTGTCTATAGGAAGCTGAATACTAAAGTAAATTAACAAAAAATAAACAGCCAACGTAATATAAAAACAGGAGTTAGCTGAGGTCGTTAATGCCCGTTAAATAGCAAATGATCCGTTGCAACCCGTGTTTAAACATGGGCCAATTAAATATGAGCAGACAGCCTTACAATTCAAAGATTTCCTTCTTCCAGATTCATGTACTGTCTTTTGAACGTGAACATTTACTCTGAATTAAAAACCTTTCTTTACGCTCTATACACAAACACTAAATAAGACTTTGCCAGCTAAGTTTCTCAAAGCTGGGGATATTATTACATTGATTTTAGAAAGGGACAATCCAAAGACTACTATCGACTTAAAATCATTTTAGTAATTTTTACAGAACACAATATCCTCACTACTCTTTACTCTTTTTTCTTTCAAGGTCTGCTACCAATAAAATATGTCATGGGCTGCCCTTAAGAGCCACAGCCTGAAAGCATCTCAAAATGTTTAAAATACACCGAAGCTTTCTTTCCATAAGAACTTTTTAAAAAATAAAGCAGTGTTTAACAATAATCTACCGTGTTTATCTGGAAATGAAGGTCTTTACTCGCAAAAACAGTTTCTGAAATACACTCTGTTTAGCTGAGCAAAATCTTCTGATTTCTTTCCAGATCTGTGCTGGAGATGCAGCCACACAGCAGCTTCCACCTAGCACCTGCACCACCCACGGCTTCCCTCCCTGGAACCTTCTCCAAAGCATTCAGAGAGAGCTGCTTTTCCTCACTTTACTTTCCAGTAACATCACATCATTATGACACACCCCTCGAAAATTCCTAAAATGCCAGCAGACACCAAACAGGTCCAAGGAGATCCAAATCCCAATTTGGAAAATAACTGCTTTGGCGCATTTCTCATGTATCCAGAATGTCCTTTTCTTCCACAGTCATGTTCAGGTTCCTTTAAAACAGCAGAATAAGAGCCCCGTGGGACAAAAATAAGGATCTGAAAATTGTATTTTGAGAAAAGATTTAAGTAGAAATTTGAAAAGACCCAAGGGAAAGCTGAAAAGAGAATTAGTTCCAATGATTATTCAGCTAATGGGTCCATCTCCCATGGCTTACTCCTATTTCTGGAGCTAGGCCGCACTACCGCTGCAGCACAACCGTGCTACACTGTTTTCTGTCTCTAAGCTTTTGCTCTGATACATCAGGAAGCGATGACCAGCCAACTGCGAGCTGCTCTGTGCCCTCCTCCCAACTCCAGCCAATGTCTTGTCTGCAACCATGTGAGAGACGGCTGGCCAAAACCTCACCTTTCCTGAATTCCTGACCCAAAGAAACAGGGAGAGATCATCAAATGATTGCTTTCATAAAATGAGGTTTTGAGGTTATCCGCTAACCAAAACAATTACTAACAATATATGCAGATGTAAAAGGAAATGGAAGGATGAGAAACAACTCAGAGAGAAGGAAGGCCAATCCTAAATGTCTGAGGGGCACAAGACATAGGGTATCAATAAGGAACAAACCAAGATAGCCTGCATAACCTGGAAAACTCAAGAGCTGGGGATCTCCAGACTAAAATCAAGGGAATTAAATGAAAGTCTGCAAATCCAAAGCATCAGACCACTACCATCCCTATTGGATAAGGGGGATTCTCTGTAGACATGGAACCAGAAATGTTCAGGGCTCCCAGGGAGGAGACAGCCCAGGAGATGGCAACAGGCTGTAATGAGATAAGTACTGAGCACTGAGACCTGAAACCCCCTTCCCTAATCCAGCTCCAGGATGTCAGCAGCCAAGCGTAGACATCACTCACCATCTCTCCAAGCAGAAGACTACAGGTACCTCCTCCGGAAAAAAATAAACGATGAACTCCAGAGAAAAAGATTTTCAGACATCAACCTGACGAAGTCCCCAGTGAGAAAGCTGGCTGATAACATGATGGCCCTAAAGAAACGCCTGCCAGTCCACAAGTCCAGCTCACGTGGAGAGCTTCCTAACAGTAGTTCAGTGCTTCACACTCGTGTAAGAACACTCTTGAGCAAAGCCTCTGGCATAAGAGAGATTATAAAAAGTAAAAAGAATAACTCAGAAGAAACAGAGACGATGCAAGAAATAGAAGAAACATTTTTTTTAAATAACATTCTGTTTCAAAGGGAAAAAAAGATATTGCATTTATTGCATGAAACAAATAAAGGATGCTATTAAAAAGCAACAGAGTACAAACACTTTGAAATAAAACATATAAAAAGAAAAATAAAATAATAATCAGGTTGTAAGATAAAGTCAACATTATCTCTTAGAAAATAATAAAGGAATGGAAAAATTAGTAGAGGAAAGAAAAGATCAATCCAGTTTCCAAATCCAACCAACAGGAGTTTCAGAATTAGAGTAGATAAAGGGAGAGAGAGAAATTATCAAATAAATCTCGTAATTGCCCAGAAATGAAGACTAGTATAAACTTAGTGCCCAGCACACAATTCAACAACTGTGTTGCTGAAGAACAACAACAACAACAAAAATCCAAAGAAACCCACTTCATTATTTTAGAACATGGGTGAAAAATCCTAACAGCTCCTAGAAGGGATGGGGGAGTAGGTCACATACTAAGAAAGGACCACTCAGCAAAACGGCATCTAATTTCTCAACAGCGACACGAGATGTTTGAAGGCAAGAATGTCAGAAGTTAGAAGGTTTTATTTTTTTAATTCTTAGAGAAAATTATTTCCATCATAGATTATTCTGTCTAGTGTAGCCAAGCTATTTAAATGTGAGCGTATACTGAAGGTATCTTAAAAATACAAGGTCAAAAAATTTATCTCCCAAGCACACTTTCTCATGAAGCTACTGAAGATTGTGCACAATCAAATAAGTGATTTAGGAAACAGAAGATCCATAAATAAGAGGCTAAGAGTCAGAAAAATAATGAAGGGACACCCCAGGATACAGCTGTATACACCTAAAAATAACAACCACTCCAAATTGGGATAGGAGACTCTGGAAATTCAGAAAGTATGTCTCTTAAGAGGAAAAAAATAGCGTTGAAAACAAGTATCTGATAGGTAAGGACAGGATGAAAAACTGTCTTATTGCTGAGCTGGTGAAGGGTGTGGGAAGAGCTAGTTGGATGTTCAAAGAAAACCAACCATGAGAAAAAAATGAGGCAAATTTTAACTCTAGACAAAGCTAAAAGTTACCCAAGAAAGGAAGTGTAATTATAGTACTGTATACTACTTACATTAATATGAACAATACTTTAAATGATACAATAATGAAAACAGTAATACAGGCTTAACCAAAAGTTGAGATGTAATTACATTGGGAGGATGGGGAAGAGTGGGAAAGAGAGGGTGGAAAGCAAGCTATAATCCTCATCTACGCAAAGGTCATCAAAAAATACCGAATTTAAAAAATAACATATATTAACGATTGTATGAATGCGCATTTAAGGATATATAGATAGACATATCAATATTTTATATAAAAAAGACAGTTTCGTTTGATTTTTTTTTATCACCGATGAATTACACTTTTCTAAATTTTATCTAGTTTTGAAAACTTAAAAAGGGACATATGTGCCTTTAAGCCATTTTTGTTTTCCCACGTTTGATTCTATACACTAGACATGAAGAAAGGCAGACACTCTCCATTTCCCAATTTCAGTTAAGTAGGCCATTAATTACCTCCCATTCCCTGCTTTACTAGCACCCCTCAATAAAACCAAACCAAACCTCATCTGCCCTGCGCATCCACAGCTAATGTGAGTGTGTGGGCAGTCTTAGAGAAAAGAGACTCGCGGTGCCTTCTCACAGTCGGGACAGCTCTGGCATCACACACAGAAGTAGATAAGGGAGGATGCTTGCTAGAAGTCTCAAGAAATTAGACACCTTTTGTTTTTCTAGCCAAGTCATGAATTAAACAAGAACAGTGGGGCTTCCCTGGTGGCACAGTGGTTAAGAATCTGCCTGCTAATGCAGGGTTCACAGGTTCGAGCCCTGGTCTGGGAAGATACCACATGCCGCGGAGCAACTAAGCCCGTGTGCCACAACTACTGAAGCCCACGCACCTAGAGCCCGCGAGCCACAACTACTGAAGCCCACGCACCTAGAGCCCATGCTCCACAACAAGAAAAACCACCGCAATGAGAAGCCCGCGCACCGCAACGAATAGTAGCCCGCGCACCGCAACTAGAGAAAGCCCACATGCAGCAACGAAGACCCAGTGCAGCCAAAAATAAAAACAAACAAATAAATGTATTAAAAAAAAAAAAGAACAGTGGTTTCACACAACTGCCAGGATGACAGAGATCTATACCAAAATGTAAGTATCAAAATAAATACTGAGTAGATTTACCATGAAATTGTTTCTTGCAGTGAATGAAAATGATTGAAAGGGGTTACCTCCAAAAACATCCACCAAGATCTATGCACTACTTTGTATGTCGAAGGCTCTTCGATGCTTCAAGCTAAAATCTCAGCTCCTGGCACATGGAAAACGACTGCCCCCTCTGCAATGTACAGTCTCCACACTGCTGCACAGGACAGACCCTCTCCACAGTCTGAAAGGTCTTCCCTCAGCTGCAGAGTAACCCTCACTGGGTCTCCTACAGGGCCTCAGCTGACAACACAGAGTTCATTCCATGCCACCGCTTCAGGGAGTGCCTCTGCCACTTGACCACACACCCCCCTCAGGGGAAGCCACCATGAATTTCAACTCCGTATCCCCAGTAGTCGGCACACTGCCTGGCACACAGAAAGGAGCTCAATTCTTTTCCAGATATACTAATCAAATTATAACACTATAATTATGGATCTAAGCCTTATTAGAAATTTTGATGATTGTTTAATGAGAAATACTAAACTTTTAAAGATACTTTCTTTAGAGTCTTTTAAATTGGGTGGTTTTAAAAAAAGAAAGAAAGAAAGAAAAGCCACATTGCATTCAGCATTTAAAAGGAAGAACGAACTGACTAAAAATAATTCATGTGTGTATTTCATGCAAATCTCTAATGTTCCTGGACCATTACCAAGTGCAAATTCAGGTAGAGCAAGTAGTAATTTCTAATACCCTCAGCAGCAAAGAAAATGAGCAGCAGCGTCCTGTCCTCCCAGCCTCCCATACCTGTCACTGGGGTGGGTAATTTCTCCCCATGGCAGGATACGGAGAGTTTACAGCTGAGTCCGTTTGCCTTATTCTGTATAAGGGAAACACGGGAACTTGACCTAGAAAGGGTAAAAGTTTCCAACTAGGCATTTCAGCAGTTACTTTAGATAGGTACTTTATTATAACATGATATACTATATACTTATCTTTGCAAAGGTGGGACCTCTGTAAATTGAGAATTTTCAATGATACTGTAAGCAGAAGAATATGCAAACTAATGACAGAAAGTAAAATTCTTAAATCACAATCAGGCAGCATTATCAACACTACTAGTACTTTCAGGATTATTCATTTTACAAACTGAGACATAAGCACCGAAGACATTTAAATCTTCTTTCATTCATCAAGCAATTCAACAGCTAAAAACAAAACCAAACCAAAAAACACCAACAAAACAAAACAAAACAAACAAAAAAACAGGTTTATTACTTTTAACTCAAAAATGTAAATGTACTATCATGTACACTTGAGTCAGCTGCCATCTGGATAAAAAATGGAAAGAGATTTGGAACAAACAGAATAACAGTTTGATTCTGCTATAATAAGGAAGCCTGGAAAAAGATACGTAGCTGGAAAAAGTAATATTATCACATTTAAATATATCCTACTGCAAGGTAGAACTTATGATTCTCCAAAGGAAATAGTTCTTTTTTAAACTAACAAAACTCTCAAATTAAATTCTTTTTTGGATTATATTAATGAAGACACTCCTACCATGGAACTAAATAGGTTTTTAAGTAAAGATCCATCTAATAAAGTAGCACAGTGAAAATAACTTTTTACATAATGACACATGACAGGCTTTAATAATTTGTATTGCAGAAGAACGAAGATTTTTCATGGTGAAGAAATGGATTCTGTACCATATACTGGGACTTCGACGTTTCTTTCAAAACAACACTAAAATGATGTCTAGCACATGTTTACACAGTAAAACTCAAAGGCAATAACAAAATTTATGGAAGAAATAATATTCTCTCAATATCAGTTTTGAAGGAAAAACTGGCTGAAAATTTTCCAAATTTGATGATCTGTAAATACACAGATCCAAAACAGTCAATGAGCTCCAAGGAAAAGACAAAGAAAACTACAGCCACACAGCTATACATATGACTACAGGCATATAATGATCAAACTGCCTAAAACCAGTGATAATTTTAAGGGGGGTGGGTGCACATAACACATTACGCAAAGGACAAGAAGACAGACTTCTTGTCAGAAACAGAAAACCAGAAGACAACGGAGCAATGTGTTTAAAGTACTGAAAGAAAAATACAGTCAAACTAAAATTCTATATTCAGTGAAAATATCTTTCAAAAATGAAGCAATCATACACTTCACAGAAAAATCGGATGTGGTTTTAGAAATGATAAACTGAACTTCAGTAAAGGCTTTGGGGGAGTGAGCCTTCAAAAGATACCTTTGAGAAAGTGAAAAGATAAGCCACAGACTGTGAGAAAGTATCTGCCAATTATACCTGATAAAGAACTTGTAGCCAGGATATATAAAGAACCCTTAAAAACTCAATAAGAAGAAGAGAAAATAATTCAATTTAAAAATGGACAAAAGGGGCTTCCCTGGTGGCGCAGTGGTTGAGAGTCCGCCTGCCGATGCAGGAGACACGGGTTCGTGCCCCGGTCCGGGAAGATCCCACATGCCGCGGAGTGGCTGGGCCCGTGAGCCATGGCCGCTGAGCCTGCGCGTCCGGAGCCTCTGCTCCGCAACGGGAGAGGCCACAACAGTGAGAGGCCCGCGTACCGCAAAAAAAAAAAAAAAAAAAAGGGACAAAAGATTTGAATAGACATTTCCCCTAAAGAAGGTATACAAATGGTGAATGCCACATGAAGAGATGTTCAGTATCACTAGCTATTATGGAAATGCAAATTAAAACCCCAGTCACATCCACAAGAATGGCTAACAAAGAAGAGAAAGAAGGTGAAAGGATGAGGATTGGTGAGGATGTGGGGAGGCACATCGCTGGCAGGAATGTAAAATGGTGCAGACACTGTGGAAAGCAGCTTAGCACTTTCTTAAATTGTTAAACAGAAATTTACCACATGTCCTAGCAAAATTCCACTAGTAGGTAACTACTCAAGAGAAATGAAAACATTACGACGTCTACAGAAAGACTCAACACATGACTGTTCCTGGCAGAAGTATTCATAATAACCAAAAAGTGAAACAACCCAAATATCCATCAAAAGGTGGGTAAATAAAATGTATAAGTGGTTAATTAAACCTGTGATAATAATAGCAAAAAGGCCCAAGGGGAGAAAACAGTACATTGCTGTAAGGTTCTTACACTACCCGTGCAGTGGTATAATAAACGTTGAAGATAGGCTGGGATAAGTAAAAATGTATATTTGAAACGCTGACGCTACAGATAAAACAACACAACAAAACACAGCCAATACATTCTACGTTCCGGGTGATGCTACCCACTGAGTTGTAACAAACCTGCCAATATCTAACAAAAGGTAAACTAAAAGATAGGAGATTTTTATACCTGCTTTCACTTGGCTTTTTAGTTATCTGAATTTCATTGACATAATATGTCTTGTGTGAAGGTGGCAAGAGAACAGTACTGAGGGTTGTTTTCTGTTCTGCGTTTTTACGTTTTCAAGGAACAATTTAACCTTTACCCTCTCCAATCTTAGACAAAATTGCAACACTTTGCTCTCTATCTCCACACAATTAGCCTTTCATGTCCATTAACCAAACAAGAGTATTTACTATACAACACTATTTGATAACCATAATTCACTGTGTTTTAAAATGAGGTATGCTCTGCAGAAAGAAGAGTCAATAATGCTTCCCTTGTGAGAAACTAAGAAGTATGAATAATGATTGCAGGACTCATATGACTTTGTTATTACAAGGTTTATAAAACTAAAGCTCCCCAAAGAGTTTACATGCTTTAAAACCCTGAACTGTAGTCAATGTGAACTTGTTTAGATTGCACATCTTTATCCAGAGTATTAAAAGTAAAATGTACATAGATAGCTTTGAAATATACCCACAGTGAAAACTCAAAATTCAAAACTACAGTTTTTACTTCACTCCTCCCCACACTCTCTGGGGTTTTTTTGTTCTCCTAAAACCTGGGCATTGTCAATCCCTGAATGAATAAAATAATTTTTTTAAGTTAGGTGCCCTTTGGGAAATCACATCTAAATTAATCGAGCAAAATGTTGTAGAAAAACGTTCCATAAGGAAAAATTTTGAGATACACAGAAAACCTCTGTTTAAGCCACGTAAAAAATAACCAGAATGGCCAAGAAGTTCGGGAGTTGGAAATAAAACAAAAAGACACAGACCACAACACATGTTTTCATTATAACCACAAATACACATCTCAATAGTTTCCTGTTTTCTATTCATAATCAGAGTAAAGAATTGTCACTAAATGGTTATGAAGGAATTTTTAAATAAATCTGATGTTATGGCTATTGAGATAAGTTAGTAGATCAAACTGAATCAAAAGTAAATGTGTTCATGGGGGCAGGGGGCAGGCTCATTCAACGCATGGTTTTGGAGAGTTAAAAATATAAACTAAATGGAATATTCTTTATGAATTTCATGTGCCTCTAGCTTCTTTATTTAATAGTGGGAATTCTGTGATGCTTAAAAAAACTAAGTTCCTTTTAAAACAACATAAAAACTGGTTTCACTGCATAAAAGTAAAAATATATATGCAGGAAGATGAGCAACTTAGACACTCACTAATAAAATAAACCTACATATCCTAATAAAATGCATTTTAAAGTAATTTATAGGAAACAATAAAGCACAGAATTTGAGAACCAGAATGGATATTAAAACTCGTTTAGTTGGCTCTTTATCACATGAACTTATAAACTACATTCACTTACACCAGCACGGCTCAAATGAACTTGCTATGACAAGAGAAACGTTCTATATTCTGTGCTGTCATTATGACAACCACTAACCACATGCAACTATTTAACTTTAAATTCATTAAAATTAAATAAAATTCCAAAATCAGCTCCTCAATTGTACCAGCCGTACTTCAAGTGCTCAACAACCACATGTACCCAAAGGCTACTGTGCTGCACAGCACACCTCAGACTGGCGCTTCTCACTTACATAATATGATGTGAGGCTACAACAATGCAATACGAAGAGATGCCAACCACATAAACTATGACTTATTTCCATGATTTTTCTATTTATTTCCTTCAAAAGAATCAAAATACCGAAAAACTCCTGTAAGTTTGAAGTGTCTTTTAAACAGAATTATTTTTACCAGAATTCCTAGGATAACCTCTTTGGTGGGTGCTTTGATAGAAGATTGTTTTAAAGAGAAGTATCTCTGAACCGCAGCCAATTCCATGTCTGATTTCTATAGGTTCCTCTGGGTAGATCCAGTTGAACATGAAGAGACTGCTATAATTCAATTGCTCACCTGAGTCCTAAAGGATTATTAAGGAGAGAGCAAGGGTCTACCTGAAAAGGTGTGGCAGAGACAGCCTCCTATTTTAACAAACAGTGGGTAAGCCTCTCCGCTTAGGGGACTGATTTCAAACTACAGTACTCAAGTTTAGGTTCACCTGCTTACTAAATGTTCATCTTCCACTGTTTACTAAGGAAAAATTCTTAATAATGTAGATTTGTATAATTTTACACTCAGAGAGACAAAGGTGAGGCACCAGGTGAAATGGGCAGCTCACTGCCAGCCCTCACTCACTGGTGCTGTGACACTGAGCAAACCACCGGGCTCCCCTGGACCATTAACTTCTTATTGCTGGTGGTCAGTCCCTCAGAGACTGTTCAGCGCTCAATAAAATTTGAGACCTGCTACTGTTGGCTTCACAGATATGAGCTAAAACTCCTTCTAGAATTTCAATTTCGTAATTTTTACTTAGAAGTTCTGGAGGCACTCTCCTGTCAAGTGAACTCTAAAAACTTGTCTTGGGCTTCTGAATTGTTACTATGTTAAAATTTTTAAAGTTCAGAGCCCTACGAACTAAGGAATGTAAATCTTTCCCAATCCATTCCCACTCTGTGGTAGGCAGAATTCTCAGATGGCTCCCAAGATGCCTGGCCCCTGATGTACATAGCCTGTATAATCCTCTCCCCATGAGCACAGCAAGGGCCTGTGAATATGTTGGGATGTTAAACCCATGATTAACTTACATTATATGGCAAAGGTCAGGGACTTCGCAGATGAAATTAAGGTCACTAACTGACTGACTTTGAGTAAATCAAAAGGGAGATTATCTTGGGTGGGCCTGACCTAATCAGGAGAGCCCCTTTAATAGGGTCAGCGACTCCCTCCAGCTGGCCATGAAGAAGCAAGCTGCCCTAAGTTCTACAGCTGCAGGAAATACATTCTGCCAACAACCGCATGAGCCTGGAAGAGAACCCCACACCTCAGATGATACCCTGGCCCCAACTGACACCCTGAGCAGAGGACTTGGCTACACGGTGCCCAGATTGCTAACCCACGGAAACCATGACATAATAAAAGGCATTGTTTTAGGCCTCTAAATTAGCGGTAATTTATTACATGGTAATAGGAAACTAACACATTCCCAAGCTCTTCCACTGTTTACTGATTGATATATCTCATCCAGAAATTTTCTATGAATACACACCCCCTTTTCTCAATTAACTCTGTGTTAAATTGTGCTCCATGTTATTATTCCCGTTTTAAAGATAAGGAGCTTCCAACAAACACATGAAAGAATGCTCAACATCATTAATCATGAGAGAAATGCAAATCAAAACCACAATGAGATATAATCTCACACCGGTCAGAATGGCCATCATCAAAAAATCTAGAGGGCTTCCCTGGTGGCGCAGTGGTTGAGAGTCCACCTGCCGATGCAGGGGACACTGGTTTGTGCCCCGGTCTGGGAAGATCCCACATGCCGCAGAGCAGCTAGGCCCGTGAGCCATGGCCGCTGAGCCTGCGCGTCCGGAGCCTGTGCTCCATAACGGGAGAGGCCACAACGGTGAGAGGCCCGCGTACCGCAAAAAAAAAAAAATCTAGAAACAATAAATGCTGGAGAGGGTGTGGAGAAAAGGGAACCCTCTTGCACTGTTGGTGGGAAAGTAAATTGATACAGCCACTATGGAGAACAGTATGGAGGTTCCTTAAAAAACTAAAAATAGAACTACCATACGACCCAGCAATCCCGCTACTGGGCATATACCCTGAGAAAACCATAATTCAAAAACAGACATGTACCACAATGTTCACTGCAGCTCTATTTACAATAGCCAGGACATGGAAGCAACCTAAGTGTCCATCGACAGATGAATGGATAAAGAAGATGTGGCATATATATACAATGGAATATTACTCAGCCATAAAAAGAAACGAAATTGAGTTATTTGTAGTGAGGTGGATGGACCTAGAGTCTGTCATACAGAGTGAAGTAAGTCAGAAAGAGAAAAACAAATACCGTATACTAACACATATATATGGAATCTAAGAAAAAAAAAAAAGGTCATGAAGAACCTAGGGGTAAGACGGGAATAAAGACACAGACTTACTAGAGAATGGACTTGAGGATATGAGGAGGGGGAAGGGTAAGCTGGGACAAAGTGAGAGAGTGGCATGGACATATATACACTACCAAACGTAAAGTAGATAGCTAGTGGGAAGCAGCCGCATAGCACAGGGAGATCAGCTCGGTGCTTTGTGACCACCTAGAGGGGTGGGATAGGGAGGGTGGGAGGGAGGGAGATGCAAGAGGGAAGAGATACGGGAACATATGTATATGTATAACTGATTCATTTTGTTATAAAGCAGAAACTAACACACCATTTAAAGCAATTATACTCCAATAAAGATGTTAAAAAATTTTTTAAATAAATAAAAAAAATAAAGATAAGGAGCTTGAGGCTAAATGACATGGGAATAAACTAAGTCCTACTGTATGTAGGAAGGAATTTGTTAGCTCTTTACATTAGGCAGCTCATGTAATCTACTATCAATAAGGATAGGAGGCTCATTTTACCGAAGACATTGCAATTTCAGAGAAGTCATAATTTTTTCAAGATCATAGGCAAGTAGAAGCAAAAACAGGAATGTCTGAATTCAAACTATTTGAATCCTAAGCCCAAAAATCCCCCCCAAATTTCTGTTTTTACTCTGTGATAATTCTTAAATAGAAATAAATTTCTACAAATGTCATCTACAGTGAATTTTAGGATACATGAGGATGAATGAGGACACAGCAGTCTGTCGTTTGTATGTATGACTAGCATCAGAGCTTCCCCAGCTAAGGAAACCAGCAGCAGAGAGAAAAGTCAGCACCCAGAGAAAATCAACCATCTACACTTCCACACAAGACACACACTGGGGCAAAATTATCTTTCTCCGCTAGAGATCCAGGAATAGGTAGGATGGTCAACACAAGGCTGAGAGAGAACCAGGTCCAACATATGACAGGCAGGCAGCTTGAGCAAGACATAAACAGTACAAATCTAACCACCACCCACCCTTGGGCTGGAAGGGGATACAGTTTTAGCCTAGACCAACAAACTTATTTTGAATAGAGATTTACATTCATCTTGAATATTTTCTGGATAATTCTGTTGACACACGCACACACAAACACAAATAAAATCAACTGAGATATTAATAGCAGGGTGTGTTTTTACTTGGTGACCGTTATTGAAATAATTTACAAATAAGTTACACTAAAGTTCATCTCTAAGTCAAGCTGTTTGGAACCGGGAATGCATTCCAGAAGCACACTAAACTGAAGTTAAATTTCTCAGCCCAAGAAAAATTTCAACTCACAAACAGAACCAGTGTTACCAGAAGCTAACAATTCTTTACAACAGTGCTTCCCTCTGGAGCAAAAGTCAGCTGGCTGCAGGCTGAGAGCCCTGCTCTGTGTGTCTGGGTTCTACTCACAAGTTGTAAGAGATCTGTTCCCATTCCTTCACTCCAAGCAGGCAGCAAAGAACCTCAAGCCAGAATTAACCATTAACAACAAAAATGAGCCACCACTTACTGAGGTGCTGTACTTACATGATCTTAAGTAATCCTGACAATAACCTTGTGAAGAAGAACTTTGATTCCCATTTTCAGCAAAACAAACAGGTGAAGAGTCAAAGAAATTGCTCGGATCACAGGGCCAGAAGTGGTGGTAGTGAGATTCAAATGCAGATCCAACTAACCGCAGCAGACTCTATTCTTATAACCACTGGAGGTGACAAGAATTTTGAGATTAGAGGTAATCCTACACTCACACAGGAGATTTCTAAAAACATGTACAAAAGCCAAGAGCAAAGGTAATCCCAGTGGGGCTTCTACACCAGACAGAGTTATGGTGATGAAGATGAGGATAAGCATGAAAATGACGTGGGAGAAGAGAAGAGATGATTAATTTATACTTTTCCTTCTAAAACATAATCTCCAAGGAGGATTTACTTTTTTGCTAAGGGGCAATGAATAATCAGTTAGGACAAAATATTCTCTACATTTATCCTCTCCAATGTTTCACATCTTTGTATCATATTTTTCAGACACATTTCTCATCACTAATATTATCATTCTCAATTTCCCATTTTACCCTCATTTTTGTAAAATGTTTGTACTGTAAGGGCAAAATGAGCAAAATATTCAAATATTTGTTTCAACTTATAATACGCAATAACTAAAATTAAAATACTGGCTACCAAGCAGCATTACCAATATCAACAGTTTAACAGAATCATTTCCAGGTTATGGACCACATCCAGATACGGTGTTTAAGGGTGTCTAGCTAACAACACGGGAAAGAGGGCTCTGTGGCACACGGGCAGTCCCGCACTCTGACCCAGCGGGCAAAGAGCATGAACAGACAGGGACTGGGAAAGGTCACTGGTGACCTAAGGTGAAAGAAAGGACAATCCTTTCCTAGGACATAATGAAGAGGAAACAAATTCAGCATGCAAAAATCTACAGGCATCTGAATTCTGCATGTGTCTACTGCAAAGATTTACTTAACTGAAAAATAAACTTTGCAACTGATCTCCCTATTAAATGAATCAAAGTTCTTTTTGAATCTTACCTCCATCATTGTCAAAATAACCGCAAGTCCCCCAAAACGAGGTTCATACACTATTTATGTTTCAGATACAATTGTAAGTTGATGTTATAAGAAAAGATAATTTCAACTCACTGATCAATTCAAATAATATTAAAATACATTCAGAAAAGTCTAAAATTTAGATTTTCACTATGATAATAATAACAAATACAACATATGCCTTAACCCATCCTGGCAGATTAGAACTTTTTACTTCAAATGGAATACATAAGGTAAATTAATATTACTATATTTTAAAGCATTAAAATAAATTGTATGCACCAACTGCACAAATATACACATTCTTTCTCTCCTCCTCTCTCTTTCTTTTTCTTATTCATCATTCAGAGAGCAGTGAAAACCAATCAAAAGAGGGAAGCGTCAAGAGGAAGAAAAAGAAAAATCCCATTTTTCCAAATTAATCATTAACCTCACTGATGACAGCTGACTTATCTTCATGACTTTTTCATACCTATTTAATGATATTTCCTATGGTGACTCTTGTCTTAATACTGTGACTGTTTTTATCTAAAAAGTGTATGCGTATATACATGTACATATGTATGTACGAAACTAATTTGTATTCAGTAATGCTTATCTTCAAATGTTCAAATGTAAGATATATTTTGAAAAACAGCAAGAATACTATGACCCTGGGCTTCCCTGGTGGCGCAGTGGTTAAGAATCCGCCTGCCAATGCAGGGGACATGGCTTCGAGCCCTGGTCCAGGAAGATCCCACATGCCACAGAGCAACTAAGTCCGTGCTCCACAACTACTGAGCCTGTGGCTCTAGAGCCAGCGAGCCACAACTACTAAGCCCACGTGTCACAATTACTGAAGCCTGCGCACCTAGAGCCCGTGCACCTCAACGGAGAGCAGCCCCCGCCTGCCGCAACTAGAGAAAGCCCGCACACAGCATCGAAGACCTAATGCAGCCAAAAATTAATTAATTTTAAAAAAAGAAGAACACTATGACCCTTTCAAAGTCCCGCAAAATAATAGGTTTATATATCTCTAATGATGGTTGAGATAAAATCTCTAATCAAGGCAATTTAAAAGTAGCAGGACAACATCATCACCATTAACAAAGAGCAAATACAGAGAAAAAGGAAATGGACTAAGTTATTAAAAGAGCTAGAAAAAGAGGCTATCAAAAGTTACCTATATTTGTGCTCTAATAACTTTTTCCACAAGTTGAAACTACTCCTTCTAAGCATTTACACTATCAAAATAAGAAGACTAACACGATTTTAGAGTCTTGGTGTATTGTGGACAGCAAAATACCAATAAATAACAAAGTATTATTTGCCCACTCTAAAGTCTTAACATGAATTTCCAGTTAAGCAAGAAATGGTTAACTACAATTTGTTTGCTGTAGGTCTGCCTTGTTGAATATTAACAGTATATACCAATGGAGACTGACTCCATTTACTGGACAGAAAATGGGCAGCATAGCCTAAATATCTCAGATACTATGAGAAGTTGTGGTCTCTCTGCTGAGGCCAATCAGAGGTATCATCTAGTTCTGCTAGTACTGCATCAGCAAGCAGTAAATAAAATAAAAACAAAGCATGTAAATATACAAAGAATACATCTCAGTAATTAAAACACAAAAGCTATATACCACCTACATCTTAAAGACGAAATTAAGTAAGTCTAATCTGAAAATTCTCAGACCTTAGTAAAGATTACTGAATTTTTGCATAATCTGCAATAAACCCCAAACGTACATTTAAATATGACTTCTGGATAATCAAGCTAACAACAAAAAACTTTTTTTTACTGTTCACAAATTCCCCCCAAAGATAATTAGCAAGCTATAAAGTTGTCCATATTTATATAACAAAGCTTTTGCCTACATTGAAACCACTAAGTTTTTAAACTTAATGTAAGTATTCTAAGCTTTCTACAACTATTAATATATATTCATGAACAGAAGTGCAAATTGAGCTTATTCCTAGAAAAACAGACAGGGAATAATCAACAGTAATTTTTCTTAAATGACAAACACTTTCCACACGGCTAAGATAAAGTAGAAGTGAGACTGAGTAAGAAAGATAGCCTCATCGAGATGAACAGGAGTGCCTGTGTGAAGGTGGAAAACACCGGTGGGTGTCATATTCTTAACAGGGACAAGCCTAGATAAAATTTAGAAAATAAACCACACAGTCACATTCAACGTGTGAAAGCACTGCTGAATTTTATTACTTTGAACCATAATTTTTTTTTTTAAATAAGAAACTCAATCACAGCTGCTCCATGGGAAAAAAAAGGCGGGGGGTGGTGGATAACTGAATTTCAAACTGCTGCTAACCAATGTCTACCACATGGGGAATAGAACACGTATGTAGATGTATATTCAATGACAAAATAACTGTAATGAAATATTCATTTGAAAAGTAATTAAGTATTGCAATTTAAAAGCTAACCTTTCACAACACAAAAATCATCATGCAGCTTTGAGATTAATACATTCTTATGTCCTCTGGTGCTTATTACTATTTAGCACCTCATCCATGTTAATATTTTGATTGTTCATATATTTTTCAATTCTTACAAGCTAAAATAAAAAAGAATTAAAGAATGATTCCAAATATCTGAAACAAAACATTTACAGACCACATAAACCTCAGTAAGTTTTCCTAAAACATGAAAAATAAACCTTTTCAAATAAGAGAATCATACTTCAACTGAAGTTAAGCTGTTTAAAAACATATCTTCTTTCCTGCAAAATCATTAACTCCAAATTTACAGTTTTTACAAGCACAGAAACACACAAACACATACACACAACCTTCTATGACCTGAGTATACATATATGATTACGCTATCAAAAAAGAATTTAAAACCATAAATCAAACAAATAATCCTACCCTAATTTTCCCTACACAAAGTATCAAATGAGCCAGTCTGCAGTCTCAGCATAAAAGCATGAAGGGATTTTTTTTGTCAGGGAAAGAAATTAGTAGGATTTTAAGCTTCAATGGTCAAAACAGACTATTAGCTTCCATTTGGTTATTAGTCAAATAAGCAGAGTGGTCTCTAAAGTGTCCCCAACAGATAGAAATAAATCCTCAAAATGAGACTTAGCGCCTGCTTTTCTCATTGGGAAGGGACCAAAAAAAAAAAAAAAACAGCCGATTCAGCATATGCAGTACATCCGTGCAAGTCGCATACTACTGATGTCACAGGGAGCCTTGACAGCTCCTAGCCCTGAGGGGCCAAAGGGTACACGATATGGTAACAAGGCATGCAGCTGGGCCCAAGGCAAGGCCAGGCGTGGAGGGAGACAATGGGACACAGGGCTCCCACAACAGTAAGCCAGAATGCAGAATCGCTATGACTTCTCCCCAAGACAGAAGAGATTCTGAAATGGCAACAAAAACGTGGTATGCAAGAAGTTCTCATTCAAGTGTTATCAACGAGAGCTTCTTTCCCCACTTGGCAAGCACCGGTTTATTCTGAAGACAGAGGGAACAGAAAACTGTCTCAGAACCCAGACTTACGTCATGCGTAGTTCATGCTATAGATTATCTGTCATCCCTCTCAGACTGTTACCCTCATAAGCACATTAAATTTCTCTCTTTTCAAAATAAACATGATACAATTCCTGTAAACAAGGAGAATCTCAAATAAATATGTCGAAAGGAAAAGTCTGTCTCGAGGAATTCTGTTTGTTTATACAACAAACTCTTCCATGGTCTTGATGTAATTTAAAGTAGCATCTGATCATTGTTAGTAAATACCGCTCAGAATGTTTTTTTTTAAGTGTTTCTTTATTTTTACTTGTTGACAGTTTGCTTTATTTATTTATTTATGGCTGTGTTGGGTCTTCGTTTCTGTGCGAGGGCTTTCTCTAGTTGTGGCAAGCGGGGGCCACTCTTCATCGCGGTGCACGGGCCTCTCACTATCGCGGCCTCTCTTGTTGCGGAGCACAGGCTCCAGACGCGCAGGCTCAGTAATTGTGGCTCACGGGCCCAGTTGCTCCGCGGCATGTGGGATCTTCCCAGACCAGGGCTCGAACCCGTGTCCCCTGCATTGGCAGGCAGATTCTCAACCTCTGCGCAACCAGGGAAGCCCCCGCTCAGCACTTTTGTGCGGTACGCGGGCCTCTCACTGTTGTGGCCTCTCCCGTTGCAGGGCACAGGCTCCGGACGCGCAGGCTCAGCGGCCATGGCTCATGGCCCCAGCCGCTCCGCGGCATGTGGGGTCTTCCCGGATCGGGTCACGAACCCGTGTCCCCTGCATTGGCAGGCGGACTCTCAACCACTGCGCCACCAGGGAAGCCCTGCATTTTTTAAAAAGTCTAAGTATCATTTTAAACACTAAAGATCAATATAACAAGGAAGACAACTCAAATATGCAATGCTTAATTATACAGTATATTTAGGCTTCATATTTTTTTAAACATCTTTATTGGAGTATAATTGCTTTACAATAATGTGTTAGTTTCTGCTTTATAACAAAGTGAATCAGTTATACATATACATATGTCCCCATATCTCTTCCCTCTTGCGCCTCCCTCCCTATCCCACCCCTCTAGGTGGTCACAAAGCACCGAGCTGATCTATCTCCCTGTGCTATGCGGCTGCTTGCCACTAGCTAGCTATTTTACGTCTGGTAGTGCATATATGTCCACGTTACTCTCTCGCTTTGTCCCAGCTTACCCTTCCCCCTCCTCATATTCTCAAGTCCATTCTCTAGTAGGTCTGTGTCTTTATTCCCGTCTTGCCCCTAGGTTCTTCATGACTTTTTATTTTGATTCCATATATATATGTGTTAGCATATGGTATTTGTTTTTCTCTTTCTGACTTACTTCACTCTGTATGACAGACTCTAGGTCCATCCACCTCACTACAAATAACTCAATTTCGTTTCTTTTTATGGCTGAGTAATATTCCATTGTATATACGTGCCATATCTTCTTTACCCATTCATCTGTCGATGGGCACTTAGGTTGCTTCCATGTCCTAGCTATTGTAAATAGATCTGCAATGGACATTGTGGTACATGACTCTTTTTGAATTATGGTTTTCTCAGGGTATATGCCCAGCAGTGGGATTGCTGGGTCATACGGTAGTTCTATTTTTAGTTTTTTAAGGAACCTCCATACTGTTCTCCATAGTGGCTGTATCAATTTACATTCCCACCAACAGTGCAAGAGGGTTCCCTTTTCTCCACAGCCTCTCCAGCATTTCTTGTTTGTAGATTTTTTGATGATGGCCACTGTGACCGGTGTGAGATGATATCTCATTGTAGTTTTGATTTGCATTTCTCTAATGATTAATGATGTTGAGCATTCGTTCATGTGTTTGTTGGCAATCTGTATATCTTCTTTGGAGAAATGTTTATTTAGGTCTTCTGCCCATTTTTGGATTGGGTTGTTTGTTTTTTTGGTATTGAGCTGCATGAGCTGCTTGTATATTCTGGAGATTAATCCTTTGTCAGTTGCTTCGTTTGCAAGTATTTTCTCCCATTCTGAGGGTTGTCTTTTAGTCTTGTTTATGGTTTCTTTTGCTGTGCAAAAGCTTTTCAGTTTCATTAGGTCCCATTTGTTTATTTTTGTTTTTATTTCCATTTCTCTAGGAGGTGGGTCAAAAATGATCTTGCTGTGATTTATGTCATAGAGTGTTCTGCCTATGTTTTTCTCTAAGAGTTTGATAGTGCCTGGCCTTACATTTAGGTCTTTAATCCATTTTGAATTTATTTTTGTGTATGGTGTTTGGGAGTGTTCTAATTTCATTCTTTTACATATAGCTGTCCAGTTTTCCCAGCACCACTTATTGAAGAGGCTGTCTTTTCTCCACTGTATATTCTTGCCTCCTTTATCAAAGATAAGGTGACCATATGTGCGTGGGTTTATCTCTGGGCTTTCTATCCTGCTCCACTGATCTATATTTCTGTTTTTGTGCCAGTACCATACCGTCTTGATGACTGTAGCTTTGTGGTATAGTCTGAAATCCAGGAGCCTGATTCCTCCAGCTCTGTTTTTCTTTCTCAAGGTTGCTTTGGCTATTCAGGGTCTTTTGTGTTTCCTTACAAATTGTGAAGTTTTTTGTTCTAGTTCTGTGAAAAATGACAGTGGTAGTTTGATAGGGATTGCACTGAATCTGTAGATTGTTTTGGGTAGTAGAGTCATTTTCACAATGTCGATTCTTCCAATCCAAGAACATGGCATATCTCTCCATCTATTTGTATCATCTTTAATTTCTTTCATCAGTGTCTTATAATTTTCTGCATACATGTCTTTTGTCTCCTTAGGTAGGTTTATTCCTAGATATTTTATTCTTTTTGTTGCAATGGTAAATGGGAGTGTTTTCTTAATTTCACTTTCAGATTTTTCATCATTAGTGTATGGGAATTAGGCTTCATATTTTCTTAAATGTGCTCATTCATCATTCCATATGGATGCTATGCAATCATTTAAAATGATGGTACACAACTATATTTGACAAGAAATTATGTTAAGTTTTCTAAGCAGGTTATAAGACAGTACATAGATGATAGCACCCTGTTTTTCTAAAAGAAATGAATTACCATGAATGTACACAGAGAAAACAAATCTAAGATATAGAAAATAGTAATCTCAACTTTATAATGAATATATATATCACCTACATCATTAAAATAATGAGTAAAGCTATTTTTAAACAAAGAAAACTTTCATCACTGAGCTGTAGGCTTCTATCTTATTTTCTAATCTAACTCTACATTCCTTTTTTCATGCAAGAATTTAACACAGTTAAATAAACTGTAAGTAAAACAAAGAGTGATTTTTAAACACACTAAGACAAACAGAACCTATCAAAATAAGTTATGCCAACTATAAACTAAAGAAACTGACACAGGCACAGATTTCTGAAACACTACCTTCTAAAACTAAAAAATAAAAACAAAATTAAGAAGCAATGAGGTGCATTTTACCCTGGTTTTATTTTGAAATGTTAGAAAGAACTGTTTAATTAAGTGGGGGAAAGGAAATTTGCATTTACTGCTGAATTGTCATTTACCCTTTTGTAGTATTTTGAAAAGAGTATATATATATATGTGTGTGTGTGTGTGTGTGTATAAAATTACTCTAGGAAATAAATCAGTATATCCATTCCTTTTAGTAAAAACAGTTGACTTATTTTTTATAAGGAAAAAAACTGGCAGGCGGCTCCCCCCACATGATGTTTCTTACTTCATTTTGGAATATATAGAAATAAAATAAATTTTCTTTTCAAAAATGTATTCCTCAGTAAACAAAACCTCAGCCACGTAAGATCAGACAGGGAGCTGTTCTTTAGCCTCGTGTGCCCATTTATTTCTAGTTCAACAAACAACCAGCGAATATTACCTGTGTATGGATTTCACATTCAACGGGAGATAAGAGCTATGCATACAGTGACCTTGCCCTTCACGCCTAATTTCAAGTATTCCCAGTAACACTGCTGATCACCAGGCTTCTATCAAGAGGCCGCTCCAATGGTGACCCTGAGATAGGGAGCAGCGGCAGGCGAAGGGCCCGGCACATGTGCTCCTGGAACGGCTCCAAACCCGTTACCCTAGATGAGGACACAGGCTCGGAGGTGCAGTACTTGCCACCTGGCAACAGCCAGCAAGCAGCTGAAGGGCTGGGCCTGATGCTGTGCGAAGAAGTCACCTCAGCTCCACATGGAAGAGCCAAAGTCACAGTTTTCTAAGTCAGCGTTCACCACCTCCCAAAGGTCCTTACTGGTCACTTCTTTTATTTCACTCTCCAAAATACACACCTCAGTTGTATGGAATAGCATCACGTTTTCAAAATGTGGTTTGGCTTGAAATCTGACGGTGAAAGAAAGTTGACTGAACGTAAAAAGTTCTTGGTTTCGATGAAGCCGCCCCAGGGCAGGGGGTGCCCAGCCACGGAGCGTGCACAGGTCCACACGCCTCCTGTGCTGGGCTCTGTTCTCTCTTAGAGACCAAGACATCTCTGCAAGAGCTGAGGGGCTTGGGGCTTCTTTCTGTGACTTCTAGGAGGGCGATTTCTTACCTTTCCTGTGAGAACACAGAAAACTTCAAATTTAGAAATCAATGTTCCATTTTACAACTCTTTGTTCCTCTTTAACAAAGTAAAAAGGTGGCCCATTTTGCAATGGTTTTTCAGAGTGGCACCCCATACTACATACAAGAAAACACAGCGAGGTGTGCTCTCTAGACTTCCTGGTGCTTTTTCATAAAATGCTCAGGGAATAATTCTGCTTTTTCACTGAACAGAATCACCTCTCTAAATTCAAGCCTTAAAAAATACAGGAAAGTGTTGTGTGCCTATAATTCTAAAACCCTGTAACTTTGCTAAATCTAAATGCTATCCTAGTTTACCAGGCTTTTTTTTTCCCCCCGAGAGTAATTTGGGGTTCTCTGCCCTGGAAGTACATAAAAATAAATGCAAAGACTAGAAGTGAAATTGTTGCTCTAATTTTTAAGGCTTTAGTCAATAGCTACCCTATGGGCACGGACTCAAAGGAATGTACACCAAACCCACACAAACTAAACACAATTGCTCATAAACAAAAATAGTACTTTTAAGGGCAACATTTTGTCAATAAAACAAGGTTTATGCATATTATTTCTTGCTGACTGAATATAATTACCAAATGAAAATTTTTGTTTACTATAAATTAGGATAAATTATTTTAAGAACAATAATTCCATTATATCAAGGGAACACAAGGGAACTTACAGCGAGTCAATAACGGACATCTGTCATACAAAAAGATGCCATATCACACATGTAGAAGGCCCAACTCCTCATCAGAAAACAAAAAATTACTGTTTTATTTTTAAGCAAAGAAATTTAGGAATTGTAAAGTTAAATGAAACACTGCTTTTAAAAAAATCTCAACGGTAGTTTAAGACGAACATAATGTTCTCCGTTAAATCAAGAAGTGGATGATCTTCAAAGACAATTCTGAATGAAAATTTAACCGGGAAACATGGGCAGCCACAGAGCAAACCAGAGAAAGAGGCGTGGTGTGCAGACTTCTCACGTGCCAGTAACGGATTAAAGGAGGACCCGGGTGGGGGCAAGGAAGTCAATGCAATTCCAACTCATTCAAAAGGTAGACTGTTTCCATCCTGATTTGAGAAAACAAAATGCTCTTCTACCAACTAGAGTGACCTAGCTCTCTTTAAATGCCCTTTAGATCAACAAAGAGCTATCACAAGCAGAAAGCATTATTCACACTCTCCCCACCCCATTCTAAACTCATACCTTGATGCTTTCTCAGCAGAAACAAAACCTTAATAGCCAAATGCCTCATAGATACCCGCTGAATCACTTCTCACTTTGAGCAGTGCTCTTACAGATTTCACCCAACTAAACTATACACAAAGAAAACTACAGCAGGAGAAATCTAAAGCTTTAAATATTATTTATTTACTGGGGGAATGTGAGGAAGGATCCGTATTTTTAAAACTGATGATATATTTAAAAGGACTGACTCAATGTCGTCAACAACTCTACAACTGTTACAGTTTCTTTTGAAAGACTTCTTGTAAAATTTCAGTAAATTGCTAAAATTTTAGTGAAAATGTCTTGATAATAAGACAATATACATCCACCCTTTGAAGAGGTTTTAAGAATGAAACCCTACACACTGTAACAACGAACAACTCAAATTAGGTAAGACCTTTCCAGCAGAGTGAAGTAATGGTCACTTTCTTGCTTTCACCCTTCACAGACTAGACTAAAAAAGCAGAATAGTACACTCAACCATTAAAAAAGAACACAAGCCGGGCTTCCCTGGTGGCGCAGTGGTTGAGAGTCCGCCTGTCGATGCAGGGGACACGGGTTCGTGCCCTGGTCCGGGAAGATCCCACATGCCGCGGAGCGGCTGCACCCGTGAGCCATGGCCGCTGAGCGTGCGCGTCCAGAGCCTGTGCTCCGCAGCGGGAGAGGCCACAACAGTGAGAGGCCCGCGTACCACAAAAAAAAAGAAAAAAGAATACAAGCCAAGAATTCTTATTAATAGAAGAAAGAATTCCATTTTTGCAGAGCATCTTTCCTATGCAAGTCTCACAGACTTGTTTAATAACCTTCCCATAATCTTATTAACAAAAATTTGATAATTAAACTGTGTTTGGGGTTTTGTGTTTAGTTTGAGGCACATATAAGTAGTTTATGATTTTATCTAAGTAAAAATTCCAGATAACACCCAGGCTGGAAGAAAGGCAAGGGGGCTTCTTTATATTTCCTTACCCTTCAAAGTACTTTGCTTCATTAGTGAACTAACTCCCTATCGCTCCTGTCCTCATCTTCTTTCGTGCTTTGCTTCATTAACTGGACTGCAATCACTCCTTGGTTTTAACAGAGCTTCCTTAATAGAAATTACCCAGATTACTGACTTTTCCAAAAGGCAGGGAGCGGGGGGAAAGAGAACTATTATTTGTCAAAACAGGAAAGAGAAATCCAAACTGTAATAAAAAAAACACTGATTATTCAAAAGAAATACTGAAGACATCTGGAGAACATTTAAATACCCCACAACAAGATGGGTAAATGCACGTATATCACAACAAAACATGCTTGCCGAAAGGTGCTTCATAATCTCAGGGACTCTGTATTTCTTCATTTTTCTTCAAAACAGGAATGTATCCATCATAATGGCATTCTACAAAGACTCAAGAATTGCTTAGTAAAATGAATTCATAAATTCCCCTTCTCCCATCATAAATAAAACAAATTAGGTTTATAGACTGAATGAGTAAGAACAACTAGCAATAATAATCCATCCATCGACTTCTGATGCTGAAGTGTACAGTATGCCACAGAATCAAACAAATATTGAGAAATTATTATGATTCATTCCTAGTGTTTTCCTCCTCTTGGTGGAGGGTGGGGGGAGGTAAACAGTTTAAAAATAAAAAGATGCTCCCAGGTGTCAGATAACAGGGTGATGATGAAAAAAAATGAAATGAAAAAAAAAACAAGTCGATATTTAACCCTCTGATATCAGGAAAAAGACACACCACATTGACAGTGCCATGACCGTTAAAATGCGGTGTTTAGTGAAATGAATGTAGACAACAAGCAAAAGTTGAATTCTGAAGGCGGTGACAAGTGAATTGGAAATCCTGGAACATATTATTCAAACTACTCAACTACATTATTTTGAATGTGAAATACAGTCTTTATGAAAGTTCTCAACATGCAGACCACTTAAAAAGTGAAGGAAGTAGCTGCTTTTAAATCTAAGGCGAGGACTTCCCTGGTGGCGCAGTGGTTGAGAGTCCGCCTGCCGATGCAGGGGACACAGGTTCGTGCCCCGGTCCGGGAAGATCCCACATGCCGCAGAGCGGCTGGGCCCGTGAGCCATGGCCTCTGAGCCTGCGTGTCCAGAGCCTGTGCTCCACAACGGGAGAGGCCACAACAGTGAGAGGCCTGCGTACTGCAAAAAAAAAAAAAAAAAAAAAAAAAAAAATCTAAGGCGAAGGCACTGTTACACACAAATTCTCTAACAGAATAAAAAAATCCAGTTGTTTGGGGGACTTGGAAGAGGCTGCGATATGGGCTCAACATCCCGGTTTCACTGGCATCATCATCTCCATCATCACCTGGCAAATGAGGAAATCAGATTTCAAAAGTCAAGAGTCTGAAAATTTCCTATCCTGCCCTGAAGTTGTCACCTACTCTCATGCTCTAAATATATAAAATCATCCGAGACTCATGGAAGAAAACACCTCATTGCCCTTTACAATTAAACAGAAGGTAGACAATCCTAAGAATCAGTAGACACTATCTGTACACATTCAAGGGAAATTATGTACAACACCACAGGCTCAACCCTAACCTATTTGTCACACGTGACATCCAAGTTATGAGAAAGATGCCAAGTGATAGGCCGTAAGATATTTTACACTCCACATCCCAGCTTAGACCTGCACAATGGTGCGTGCGGGCACCCAGAATCCTGGAACTGCACGTGATATGCTCTGCTCCCCGTGGGTCACACCACTGCTCGACCTGAAGTCTGTGCCCAGGGGCCCAGACTCCTCACAGCCGAAGCTAACATTGATACTGGTGTGTATGTGGGAGGGAGGAGGGGGTACCCAGAAAACATCCTTAATGTAACCACCCCTGTAATAACTATTTCCAGTAAATATAGATAATTGGAAACTCAGAGAAACAGGCAAGTCGAAAGACAGGCAGGCACCTCAGCTTTCTAACGTCTAAAACAGTACTCAGGTGCACAGCATTCATTCACTAATGCACGATTGTCCTTACTCCTGAAATCTTGATTTTCAACCTATATGCCAAAACCATGCAACAGATAAACTGTACATCTAAAATATATTTGTACCTGTGATCTCCTATACACATGTATGAATGAGTTAAGTTTACATGCTAGTTCGGAATGCACTGCACATCAATGATTTATATGCCAAGAACGTGAAAGGCTTAATGTAAATAAGCACATTGTTATTTTCATCAAAATCCACTTTGTAGTAAAAACATGACCACACAGCAGCCATAATCTGAAACTGCCCTGCCTAATATGGTAGCTATTAGCCACGTGTGCTTATTTCAATGTAATTAAAATTTAAAATTCAATTACTCACACTAGCCGTATTTCAAGTGCTGCATAGCAACATATGCCTAGTGGCTAACCTACTGGACAGCAGAGATACAGAATACTTCCAACACTGCAGAAAGTTCTACTGGACAGTGCTGATCTAGAATACCTAAAAGTTCTTATAACTTTCTGCTACAAATGCTGTAAAGAGGGCAATATTCAGACCTAAAACTCACTCATACTTTTCCTTTTGGGGGCGATTCATTTAATGAAAATCTCATCAAGAGGTTCAGTGGAGTGACAATCTGCCCATCCCTCACCCCAGATTCAAGCCAAAACTGCCGGTCAGTTAGAGAAGCTTAAATGGTCACCAGTCACGTAGTGCCTACTGAACGATGAAGGACAGATGCTGTCCCTAGAGACCACCTCCAGAGGATCACTTCCCACCAGTGAACCAGCACTGGTCTGGAGCAACTTGTATTTTCCAGCCTATGAAGCTTACTGTCAGACTTTTCATTTGTAAGTGTTCTGCCTCCCAGGTGCCTATCTCCAGAATCTGAGCACTGGCTTCGGCAGAGACAGAAGGTGTGGGTGTGAGTTGGGGAGGGAGCAGATGGCTTATTACAAGTCTACGCAGAAACTGTGTACCTAGCCTCCACGAGTACATGAAAGGGCCTGGGACACATTCAAAAAACAACTTCTTTTTTGTTAATCACCCACTAGGCTCACCCTTCCCTCTCCCCTTGCACAGGCAGTGGTGAGCAAGGAGGCAAAGCCCCCTGTACCACAGAAGTGGGTGCCCTGGTCTCTTCCCCAATACCAGGCTCTCAGTGCATGTCTTCCCCAAGGTTTTGGATGCTTGGAAAAGACTACACCAGTTTTATCTTCCCGAGTACCCAGAACCTCCTCGGTCCTGGACAGCTGTTGATGAAACGTAAAGCATGAGGCATGCGTCAGATACACAGTTGAATATGAAGAAATATGAAGAAGTAGAGGAGGCCCTTGCATCCGCTACCTGCTCTTTCCAGTTACCATCCCGACGGGATAGGCCATGGCTTCTGTGTCTCATTACCTGAAATCTTAGGCCCCTCAAATGGGACGGCTTCATTTCTAAGATCCCAAGACCAGGGGGGACTATCTTCTGCCTTGGATGCATGACATTCAGGGCTCTGTTTCTAGGCCCTTCTGGGGATGAACACAGGTTGTTCTACCTTTTCTTCATGTTTATCTTGAATATTCCTCCTGGATATAGAGAAGAAGCCAATGCATATAATCGGATGCAGCAATATTAACTGGTTTACGAAGTATAGATAGATTTTCTTCTCTCATACAGAAAACTTAGGTTTGATGAAAATAAAATTATCTTAATAGCAAATTATGTATAACTTTCAATATTATAAAGCTTTTATATGTCTTATTTCATTGTAAAAGTCATGTATAATCCACAATAATTTTGAAAAATAGTCCTAGAGCATACATAATAGGAGTAGAGTCCTAATTGTTCTGGATACCCACCTAGTCACTGACCAAGTCTCTTAGGATAGTATTGTGGTTAACGTGTAGAGTATGACCTAGAACATATAGCAGCTCCAGATTTATTATACTTGGATGAATGGCAAAACCAGAATGTCAGAAAGTTCTGCATTTGGTCTATTTAACTTTTTATATTAAGAGCTGTCATGAGATAAAATTTACAGGTGACAAAAAAAAGTAGGAATTACACTAAATACAATGGATGATAACAGGGTCCAAACACACATTAGCAGGCTTGAACAATGGACCCAAACAAGACCACATTCAGAAAGGGTAAATGTGAAAACTGTACTTGGGTTCAGGTACAGGATAGATGAGACATATGCCTTAGAGGTCGTTCACATCAGAGTGCCAGAATGGGATGCAGCTGTTATAAAACCTGGCCCCCTAGTATCATGACAGTCCAGAATAAAGTGGGTGGCAGGCTGGGGCTATACCGGCCATAACTTTGGAGTATTCAGTTTAGTTGTGGATTCGTATTTGAAGGTGCTTCCACAAAAATGAAGTTTATCAAAGTGTTAAGAACATGGTAGTAGAGGGACCTGAAACCACATAATTGGTGAAATACTTAAAGCAACTAGTTAGTCTCGTGAAAACTCAGGTAAAGTAAAAACTATCTTCAAATATTTGAATAGCCATGATATAGAAGACAGATTTAGACTTAAGAATGCAGAAGTAGAATACAAATCCAAGAAAACATTTCAAGTTAATATAAGGAAGAATTTCCTAACAATTTAAATTACCAGAAATAAAATACTTTATGAAGTGGTAAGTTCCACTGCAAAAGGCATTCAAAATTATATTTTAGAAGCAATTCATATATCAGATAGGGAGGGACATATATATATATATTATGTGAACTTTTAAGATTCACCATGATTCTAAAGACAAAATAATCAAGAATCAACAAATCATATGTAACTATAAGTAGCTGGCTTCAGACCAAGCACATTAAATAAGCGACAGAATATTACTTATTAAAACTTCAAAAGTTACATTCACTAAAACCTTTACAAAATGTCCTACAGTTCCCCACAACTGTGAAGTCTCTCCTTTAATATCCCTATGTGAGGGTATAGTATAAGAGAGGGACTAAACAGAAACCTGAAACAAAAGAAACATTTAAAAATAAAGTTACTGCTGCAATTCACAGGAAAAGACTGACCAATTATCACTGTCATATTCAGAGTTTAAAAAATATGTCATTCATTTTTAATATTTTAAAAGCTTAGTTCCTTCTTAGAACTTTGTCTCCTCTGAAATCTTGCAAGGTCAGTCCCACAATGGGTTAAGTCCAAAAAATAAAGAAGCAACAGAGCAAATCTGACTGCATGTTTGAAAAAGCCTATAAAATGTTACAAGCAAAACAGGAAAGCCTGTGTTAATAATGCATAAACCAAAAGAGAAAAAAAGCTACCCATTTAATGGAATAATGCTTTTATCCTTGCAGTTAAAATGAAATAAACCATGACTATTAATCTAGTAAGACCATGTAAAAATGTAATTTTTAAACATTTACTAAAAGGGGATAGTTCAGTAACCACTCTAAAAATCAAGGCCTTGTGTACAGCAGCATTTAAACGCTAAATACCAATCTCCTGTCTGTGGACGCCATTACCCACCCTGTCGCCATAGCAACGCTAACAGTATGCCTGACTTCAAAGACAAAGATGTAATTTCAGACTTCCAGCAGCCAGAGGGGGTGGTAAGAATATTCTACCCAGGCGGTGTCAGCTGATGATAAATTATAAAAATATCCAGGAAGGTTATGAGGCGGACTGTACCATATATTCTCATATTCCCGGGGGAAGACTTACATTAGTCAAACACACTGGGAGATAGCAAGAGTAAAACAAAAAGTAAACAAGGAAGAATCTCAATGGAATTTGGTTTTTTTCTTTTTTAAAATTACATGGTACAGACTTCTGCCTTCCTTTTCTCTTGCTCCCATGAGAAAATAAAAATAGCTTCTACCATCCCCTTTCTCATTCAAATTAAGAGTGACTGAAGATGTGCAAGGCTGTTCCAAGGGACTTGCAAAACCACCTCCATAACTGCTACTCCTACGTTTGTGAAACTCCAGCATTTGTCAAAAATTGTTTTAAGCACAAGCAGCCAGCTAAGGGAGCAAAACTGATTTGTGCACTTCAGCTACTGGAGAACAGCTACCCTAACTCTTGGAGCCTTTTTCCAGCCACCCAATCTAATCCCAGCATACTCAAGGTATTTTTTTAAGCCCTCTGAAGGGAAAATCCTGAAAAACAATTTGCCAATTTACAGGTTTTTGTGTCGTAAAAAGAAAAATACCATAAATAAAGCTGACATACAGTGTTGTTTCATGATTTTGCAGCCGAACAGTTTTTAAAAGCACAAGCCCTTACAGTTGAGAGAGCCACAAAATCCTGAGCGAGTAATTTTCCTACAGGTAATGAAATACCAAACGCTGCAGTTAAAAGTCTTTTTGAAGATTCTCTACAAGGAGGAACTACCAAACTACTAGGACTTGCTTTTACTTGAAGGAAGTTGTAAATGACTAGACTGGCCAACAGATGAACAGAGGTAGTTATATTATAATGCTATTGTTGTTTTATAAGAATAAATATATGTTAAATTTTCTTTTTGTTAAATTCCGTTGTATGGTTTAGGGCTCAGAAAAGCCCCATTCCCTACCAACAACAGGAGCACAACACAGCTGCCCCTTTTCAACAGATCTGAAGGACACACCCTGTTCCCCTTCCCTGAAAAGGTTGATGGATGGCCAAAAGGGAAAGATAACTGTGGACTCAAATCAGGGCTGGTGTCAAGATCCTTACCCCCTATTGGGTCACAGGCCCACACCCACTCTCTCTAAAGCATAAGGTACAACCACCAAAATATAGCTTAAGTCTAAGTTTTTTCCATGGCTAGTCCTGAGAGCTTGGGGTGGGATATATAGATATATCACGCCAGCTTTAGCGTTCCTCCCCACTAACACTCTGAAGGAACTAGACAGATTATGGATTTATCCTTTTTCTCCTGAAAAACACATCTCCAATTTGATAATGTACTCAAGCCAAGAGGTACAAGAAAAACAAATCGTATAAATTTTGCCACAAGAGATAAATTGGAGTGGCTATAATTATTAAGTCATTTATTGTAATGTTTGTATTGTAAAATTTAAGCCATCATCAATCTCACCAATTAACCTTAAGTCCAAATCTCATAACCCAAAGATTAGCAATTTTCTCCCGTAAAAACCAACAACAGGAAAACGCCAAATTACAAAACAAAATGTCATTTATTCCTCAAAACAAAAAAAAATAATAAATTGATAAAATATACTCTCTTTACAACTGAACTATTTGCTTTACTAAATGGCTTTCATCCTACAATATATAATATGCTTACAAAATAATTACTTTTAAAAATTACTGCGAAATGAAAATGGTTCAATAAGCTACTCATTTGGACAAAATTGCTGAATTTATAATTGTGACATTTGAGCAAGTTATAGAAAAAAATAGCCAATCATTCATTTGTGTAACAGGATGCCTAATTTAGGCCCTGGATAATCATCCCAAGTAACATGAAAAAACTTAACATTATAAAAACCCAGAAAACCCATATTTTGGCATCATTATTCATTATTTTCTCAGGAGTATATGTTCCTTTATAGAATATTTCCTTTTACAAAATAATAGGGGAAAAGTGATATTCCTTCTTTAATAAATGTTTTTTGCATTATTTAATAATTACATAACCTCATTTCTCCCTCCAATCTTGATAGTAAGGAATGCAGCCTTAAATTTAATCATTATTTCTGGTACTGCATTATCATGGTTTGCTTGTGTCTACCTTTTAAAAACATTTTTTAAAACTTTGTATTCTGCTTTGAGTAGTCTCAGTTTATACAAATGTTTTACTGTAGGTCAGCTCAAACCCTTTTTAGAAGCAGCCAGGTTATAAATTCTATATAAAAATATCATAGGAAATGAAAACCTTCTGTCACAACAGGACTCTTTGAGTTAAAAGTGGCCATTGGTATATTTAAAAGTAAACAAATTTATTTATAATTCATAGGGACACATGTTGAAAGACATCCAAGCTCTTTTTTTAAACACTTTTGTAGATGAAAAAAATCCATATTCTTAAATTTGGCCATTAAGTATCTGGGTCATATTTTATATCGGAATGCCACAGTATAAAAACATTCAGTCCAAGGCCAAAAAATGTATTAATTACATTAAACTTTATATATTTTAATAAGAAACTATGTTTGTAATGTTTATAGGTAAAGTCAGAAGTAAAACTGGCGATGGTCAGTATAATACACAAAGGCTATGACAAGATAGTCAATAAAATGTTGGAAAAAGGAAAATATCGAATCTATTTACAACTGTAAAGTCATATTCATTTCCTCTATGATTTGTCCAGGTACCTTTTCACTAGCTTCCATTGCTGGCTAAATATAGTTGACTTATGAATTAACCATTTGCAGAAGTGCCCTATTTAGGATATATAGTTTAAACATCAATTAATACAACTGTCTAAAAGAGCAACACTAAAAAACTGGGTGTTTCTCCCCTACAAAATACCACCTGACTCACAACAACATATATTTATTTAACATCACTGAAATCAGTTGAGATGAAAAAAGGCAGAATTCAAAAAGGTATTATTTCCTACATCGATATAATTATTTAGGCATGTCTAGATAGATAGATAGATAGATAGATAGATAGACAGATAGATAGGGTGTGTGTATGTATTTGACTTAAAAGGATATCTTGTTATTTTACCTGCAGTCACGCACTAAAGATGTGTCATCAGTCACACCTGGTTTTTCCTGGATGACTACTAGGGTTCACACAGTTCTCTCAGAAATCTGAAAATCCTTTGTGAAATCTAAGGAGTTCTAAAAAGCAGACTTCACTGCTAGCAAAGTAGATTTCTACCCATGCCTTTGCTTATGCCTTCTTTTTCTTTTCTCTCTCTTCTTTTAGGTGATTTTATTTCTCACTGATAGTACACAAGCTGGAAGGAGCAAGGAAAAAGTAAACTCCAATCACTGCAGCTGTTTAGTTAACTACATTGTTATAGTTAACTAAAAAAAACCCATATAAAACCAGTGACCACCATTACATTTTTGAACTATCAATATATTTCAATTGTCTAAACTATTCATCTGTAATTTTTCCTTAGTAGTTAGCCATGAGATGAACCCTAGAGGATTTTTGCCTCTTCATCCCCATCCTAGCCCTCCCCCAATAATTCAGTCTGCAGTACTTAAACCAAAAATTACCCGCAGTCATGCACTAAAGATGTGCGAAATGCAATTTCAAAGCAGAAGGAGGGCAAACAAAGGCTAAGAAATTGACATTTATTGAGCACCTACACATGTCACAAGTACTACACAAGAGGTTTTATATGTGTTATATCTCTGGTGATGCAGAGGGGTCAAGGGAAGTACCAGGCAGTCACACTGAATGGATGGCAAGTGTGAACATGCTGTGTCAACCATAACATGCATAATTAGGTACACTTTTCAAAATCTGATATCTCAAAACAGGGTCAAAGTCTAGTCAAAGATGACTAGAACTTTATTATTTTGTCTTCATCCCTATAAAAATAGAAAGTGCAAATTAAGTCAGGAAAAAAGTAGTAAAAATAATAAAATTCCTCATGAAGCCACTCAAGAAAGCCAGCGTGATCGTTACTCTATCAAGCCAAGTGATCACAAAAGTGCTGGCAAACAGTGTTCTCCTTTTTCTAAAACCACTAGCGCTGATAATATGTGATTAAAAGCCACTTGAATGTCTTGTATAAAAGGTGAATATAATTTTGATATAGCCATCACTGCTCTTATACTTTCAAATATTTAAGACTTCCAGAAAATGACAAATCATTTCCTTGAAATAACACATACTGAAAGTATGAATTCTGCAGATTCTATAGATGGTGCTCTGAAGGTAAAATGAGATAATATGTTAAAATATTTTAAATAACAGGCATCCTGAACACAGACCTGTTTTCTTGTTGATCTCTTATTGCTGAATTGTTATAGGAAAGAACAAACACTAATAAGCTAGTGAAATAATTAAAATTTTATTTTTATTTCATTACAACTAATATAAAATTTTAAACAATGGAGGTAATCAATAAATGATTGTTAAATGTAATTGAAATTTTCTGTATAAAGTGAAATCTTGTGCCTTTATAGTGGATATCAACATTTAGGCGTGCTAGCTCAGAAAAGCCTAAATGTAGTAACTATGAAAAGTAAGAACACTTGGGGCAATTTACACACATTCATATTTATTCAAGGACACTCATGATTTTAATCAAAATTGGTAGAACGGTTTTATTTTTTTAAAAAAGAAGGACTTTAGGTTTAACAACCAAAGTTTACAAGGACACTGAGGTGTACGCAGGAACAGGTATATGCAGACAGTTGCTATAATGGAATGAGCTACAGACTCACTGTAACTCCACTGCTGTCGAACTTTGAGGCAAGTTTCCTGCCATTTTTGAGTCTCTATTTTCACATCTGGGAAACAGAATTTTTAAAAATCTGAATCAAATTAAATACGTAAAAATACACACTTTTTTTTTTTTTTTTTTTTGTGGTACGCGGGCCTCTCACTGTTGTGGCCTCTCCCGCTGCGGAGCACAGGCTCCGGACGCGCAGGCTCAGCGGCCATGGCTCACCGGGCCCAGCCGCTCCGCGGCATGTGGGATCCTCCCGGACCGGGGCACGAACCCGTGTCGCCTCCATCGGCAGGCGGACTCTCAACCACTGCGCCACCAGGGAAGCCCCAAAATACACACATTTTAAGAACTCATTTATATTAAACTTTTGCTCTGCATGTAGGAAGTGAAATGACTACGCTTTAAAAATGGAAGAAAAAAGTGGGGAGGGGCTTGATTTAAAAACAAACGAACAAACAAACAAGAGAGTATCCCTTCAGAGTGCACAGTTATCTCCCTGAGGTCCCATTTCCTCTGCTGGGATTCAAACGTATCACAGAAATTCATGGTGCTTAAAGGGGTAAACCATTTCTAAAATAGAACATCTTTCAGAAACAGCATGTTAAAACTAGGTTCCCTGCCCCCTCCCACAGTCACCCTAAAAGAAGGAAAAAAAAAACCACACACACACACACAAGACATAAATTTGTATACTAGGCTCACAAACCCATATACTCAAAATAAGTTTCAGAAAAGAGATTATGAGATAACTAAGGAATGTTCCTCCAAAACGAATTGGTACAACAAGAACAAAGTCTAAATCATTCAAAATTAAACCAAACAACACAATATAAAGTAACCCGTCCCTACCCAAGGAAAGGAACATTTTAGGATATAAACTTACTGCACTACCTTAAAAGCAAAGATGATGAGACCAGCCACGAATGCCAATTGAAAAAAAAAATAATAAAGTTTCTTCTATTTCTTGAGACTGTACTCTTGTCTTATTCCAATTAGAGTTAGAAACTCTCTGGAATGATCTGCTGAGTTGTTTATACAAACTCTGCTATGATATTCTTCAAATAGTCTCCAAGAATTTAAATGAAATGTAAAGTTATAGCCAATGCAATCATTCTTTTAACATCAATTCCTATTTATGACAATATTTTAACCCATGTAAAGAACTATACAAAAAATAAGGCTTTGGTAGCAAAGATGAATTGCTCCCTTTTAGGAGTTTTAGAATTCCAGCACAGTTATTCAGAACTTGCCTTTTAAATCTCATAAAATCTCTGGGTATTCTTTTCTCCACAAACCAACTCCCCACCACCCATTTCCCTGTGTTTGTCACCAACACCACCATACCTCCTGGTCATTTAGTTTAAAAACTTAAAAGCATCTACCATTCATCCCTCCCTTTATTTCCACAACTTTCTCCCTCTGTGTTCTCACTGCTATCACTTTTTAATAATCTGACTCAACCTCATTATTGAGATAATACAATAGCTCTAAACTTGTCTCCCTGTCTCCAGCAGTAATAAAGGCATTTTGAAAAATGAACGCTTTTCATAACTAAAAGGCATGGTACAATTCACTTGTCTTGGTAACCTAAAAGTCCCAGACGTTCAGAAATAGAAGAATGGGGTGGGATGTGGCTTTGAGCAGGCAAAACAGATGTCAGGAAGTCCTGTCTTTAAAGTTCATGTGCTTTACCTAGGATATTCACTAAAAATCGTACTCTGGGCATATTTATTCTTCTTTTACTAGCAGTTTCTAGTAACAACTGAAAATTTTATTTATATAAAACACGACATTTTATAATGGTACCAAATAAATTATTATATATATAATAAATATATTATTATTTTGAAGCCAAATTTTCTCCAGATACAGATACTTACAAAAGACCAACCACATATTTTTAGTGTCAGAAGGTACTAAGTGGCTCACTGCACTCAACCACCCAAACCCAGGGGAAAAATAAAGACTAATGAAGATCCCTACTTACATTAGAAAATTTTGAAAAAGAAGAAAGAGTATCGGTATCAGGGCAGGTTTCAGATGGGGGCAGGATAATACTGTACTGTCCTGTCACTCAGTGGCCTCCAGGTTCACTCATTCTAGTCTACTTTGAGAAAAGACGTTTACCTGTGGATCAGGTATAGTCTATGCCACCGCCTCAATGAACACCATTTTGTGCTTTGATAGAAAGAGAAGTAGGGACTTCCCTAGCGGTCCAGTGGTTGAGACTCCCCACTCCCAACGCAGGGGGCCTGGGTTCGATCCCTGGTCAGGGAGCTGGATTGCACATGCCGCAACTAAGGATCCCGCACACCACAATGAAGATCCCGAGTGCCGAAACTAAGATCCAGTGCAGCCAAATAAATATTAAAAAAAAAAGAAAGAAAGAGAAGTAAAATGACAAGTAAAAGTAAGACTTGTCACATAGCATTCTACCCAAATCAAGACAGCAAGCTCCAAAGACTTAAAAGGCACACAGAAACAAACTATAGAAATGCAGGGGGCATTAAAACTGGTTTGGGTTCATTAAAAAGAAATGGTGGTTTTTATGTCCCTGGGTTGCTAATATTTCCACTGGTGGTATAGTTCAGTTTAAAAAGCAAAGAGTTATTATGCAATTACTTTACAATATACAAATGTAAACCTGGCGTGTCAGAAGTAAATAGAGACCTCAGGTGTAGGCCATCAGGACCTTCCTTCCACCAGCATAAAATTAAAATCCACTCACACCTGATCATCTTGGTTCAGAAAACTGTCCCTGCTGGGTTCCCACCGGTGCAGTAGGAAAAGGCATTAGACTGTGCATTACAAAGACAAGATTTCATTGTCCTGCAGCTTCCTTATTTGTCTTTTCTACCCCCCACTTTAGCAGGAGGCCATAAAGTTACCTGGAACATGTACTTTTCAACTTCTCACATGGACTTTTCTTCTCCCCAGGCTTCCCCGACTCATATACATCAGACTCCCAAACTGATCCCATGGGGAGAGAGGGGAACCTCTGCAATCCCTGAGATGTTGGAGACGGAGTCCACAAGAAGGCCCACGGCTCCCGCCTGACCTAAAGAATAAGGCTAGGCGCTCAACTAGGCAACCCCAAATCCTTAAATATGTTCAGAGGCAAATGGCTCCTAAGAATATGGGAGAGGGGCCACCAAGGGCATACACAAGCTGTTACTGAAGATTTCAAGATGGCTGCACTTCTCTCATTCAACTTCTCCCTGAAAGCAAAGAGTTCATTTTGTCAGTGCTTTTCTCATATACTAACAAACAAAGCCTTAAACGTAAAATCTAGGAGTCGGAACATGCTCCAACATTCATTTTTCAGACAAGGACACACACGTCCTGAGAAGTGACATGAATTGCTCAAGACCAGAACCCTGGCTGAGACCTAATCCTGCCTCTGCCATACAGCATCATCACTACAACAGGTCTCCAGGTCAATACATATCATTTTATCAAAACAAAGTCATCATTCCTTCCATACTAGTCATTATAAGCCGTTCACTTTCATTTCTGTGAGAAGGGGGAAAAAAAGGCAAGTGATATAAAATGCTTCTAATGAATCATTTTTATAATGATCTGATAGTAAAAAATGTTATAGTTAACTATTTATATCAGTCCAGTCTAATAATCAGGTACTATTTAAAACAAGAGAACTCTAGAAAATTAGCTATCAATAAATGAATACTAAAAACTATGGGTTTAATTTTAGAATTAATGTTCTCACACACACTGAATGTGGACAACATGCACAGAGGCACACAGCACGCAGATCCCACTGCAAACGAACACTACTCTGAACACTTTAAAAAGTCAATGACAGCCCGGTAATGAAATAAAGGGAAAAAACGCACACACCACAATCTAACATTGGATAAAAATGCAGGTCGTATGGGAAGAGACAACAATAGTACCTGGACACTTTTTTTTATTGAATAGAATGCATTATGAAGAAAAGTGGTTGAGAAAGCTTAGTCACTTTTTTGTGGCTTAAAGCTTTTTTCCCCTCTTTTATTCCAGGCTTAAACAAAGTTCAGTGGGGCATCAAACCGCCTGTTTTAAATTACAGTCTGTATTTTAAAATAGAATGCATGCACGGCATGTTCCTGAAGCTAGGGGGTGGGAGTGTTATTCACGGAAAATTGAAGGCTTGTTGAGTCAATAATCTTCTTTCACACAGTAACAATTTTCAGCTAAAATTTCTTGACCCAAACAAAGGAAAACGAGACCATTCAGTTATTTTACAATTTAGCAAAGGCAAAGAAAAAAGATGAGAAAGAGAGAGACACCTCTAAAATTTTACATTGTGAAGGAAAAATAGAAATTTTTGCTCTCAGGTAAGAACCTTCTCTACATGTATTTATTTCCTCTCCTAAACTGACAGTTAATATTCAAAATAGTTCCTTCCAGTTCAAAAGAAAAATAAAAGCCATTAACCAGTCCACAAATGCTACTCTGAGCTCCTGTTGGTTATGTATCTCTTGTTACATACTACAGATGTGCGCCTTCAGTTACAAACAAAGTGAAAATCTGCAAACTAAAATTTACTTCCTAGCTAACTTGGATAATGTAAAGTAAAATGCATTCAACTCAACGTCTTACAATGGCCATGCCTGTATAATCTGGAGGAAGCCCGCTACCCCTTCTAGATGCCAGTGAACAGGAGAAGCACCAGGAAGAAAAGGAGGCGGCTTTCTGGCTCAACATGCCAAGAACTGCCATCTGTGGAAACTGAAACGGCAGGTTAAAATACGAAAAGGTACCTCTTGAACATCACTCGTTTTTTCGTTCTAGCATAAAAAATTAAAATTAAAACTCGAAGGAGCTACGCTGCTGCTAACTGTCCTACTGGAGCCCCCATGCCCACATGTGAGAATCCCTCACACACACGGCTCTTTGTGGTTTGTACTAAAGCCCAACACTGCGGCTCACGCCCTTGTGCTCTGAGACGGCCCTCTGGTAAAAGAGGCTTATGCCCAGGTATGGTTCTGCGGCTATTTGCATTCAGACCTGACAGTTACGTGCACCCCAGCCTGTGAGGCCACAGAGGAGGCTCCATGGCCTCTCACAGGTCATCTGAAGAGCCGAAAGGCTGGTCAAAACCTTCCAGTCTCCCATTTGTTACAGCAAAATTTGTATGCTGACTTTCCTATTAGCCAGGAATATCTGCATTTATCATCGCTTACTTAATGAGCCTCATTTATCAACTACAGATCATAGTTATCCTTCTATTATCAAAACCAATATCCTGAAAATCAGTTATGTTTCAGCCTCTCTTCATCTCCAATTTTGTCTAGTGTCTATTTTTTTACAGTACTCCATTATTTTTTTTTTTGGAATTGACAGTCCCATAAAATGGGTTAAAATTCATTTCCCCCATATTTTAAATGGAAAGCTTCAGAATATTATGTAAAAAGGTCTACAGGAGGTATGCTTAGTTCAAATGTGTTTTTAAAAATTAAATGAATTTCTGAAAATAATGCATCACCACTAAGCAAATACCTCAGCTCTAATGAATTTAGAATTATCCATCTTTTTCAAAAGGACTGAAAGATCTCAAATTAGAAACATTTTGCACACAAACATTCGAGTTATTTAAAAACAAACTATAGTTCTTTTTAAATATTAATTTATTCAAGATTTCCATATATTTAGCCTGCTGTAACCTGGAAGAAATCCAAACTGGTAAGGTTTTATTGAACATTCATTTACAGAACAAATATTTAAGTGGAAGATTGTTTTGAAAGAGAGAGAAACATACCTTCCCACTTCCTACGACTTCTTACCTTGCTCAAGGTTCGAGTATTTCCCCTATTTTCAAAATATCACAAAAATACTCTGGTGGATAAAATTACAGAATATCACATCTTAAAGAAATAATCCATGTGGGAAAATAAACATCTGTCAGAGTCACTATCATTTTTCCTAAATTAGGACTTTCAAGTAAGGTCTTTTCATATTTCTCTCAAACTGAATCCAAAAAGAACTGTCGTCTCCATATAGAATAGACCAGAGACTAAAATTACATTTGCAAATTATGGTAAATCCTAGGTAAGAAACGGAATGTTGTACGCTCCATTTAACACTTCTCCAAGATATCAAAATGTGTCTGTACCTTCAGTTTCAAAGTTATGCATAATGGTTAACTGTGTCTGCAGATGCTCTCGCTGACAAGACACACCCTTCAGAGAACCTCCTGCTCCATTCACCAGGTGCCCACTTTTTAAGACTTCCATGACTTCAAGACCCAACATACCCTGATAACATTTAGGAAACACTGGTAACAGACAGCTGATGTCTTCAGCTGCACACAGGGATTATCACTGCTTGAACACTGAGAGAAGGGGGACAACAGTTTAAATTTCTCTTTTTATTAACTTAGAATTTTTTAAATGTTCAGGACGATTTGAGAACGATCAATCAACAGAAGACAGTTACACTCTTAACCTTTTAATGACAACCACTTAATTCAAGCTCAAGATACAAATTTGAAAAAGTTTGGAAAAAGTTCATTCAGCAGCCAAACATCTCATTCTTACCTGGTAGATTTTAACTTTTGCAAAAACCTGACAACTAACAGGTTAAGATCATCTTAACAATTTGTATTCTTAGATGGATTGAGAACTTGGTAAAGGCAAAACCCAGTTAAAAACTGCTCCGCCTAGCTTTTCCAATAGTTGCTAATTGTTCATAGGAACTATATTATCAAATCCACACACTTAAAATGTCCCTATTAACATATCATTTTTCATACATGCTTCCAAAGTACATGACCATTTACCCCTAACCCAACATGTGTCATTAAATATTAATAAAACAAACACACACACAGAAGTATTCTTTTTCAATGAAGGGAAATCATTGCATGCTCTGTTGCTAATACCTAACTCCCAAAGAATATTCTTGGTAATAACAGTTTTTCAACCATTCTCTTTCAGGCTTCCAATATCCTGTTTAACACCCTCTATTTCAAAGAACAACCAGCATATACCACCTCCTTCCTTTCACAAAGGGGAAAAAGAATACGTTTTATCTAAACCTCAATACTTCCTTCTAATTGCAAGCTCAACAAAAGAGCCATAAGCACGGTTCCACAGGACATTTAGGGTTTTTACTAAACTTGGACAGATCAGACCCTTTTCATGTCAACCTCTTTAAATGCTTCCTATTTAAGAAAGAAAGGGTCAGAAAGAGGTTTTCAATGACCTGATGGGCCTTCGCAAAGGCCTTTAGAATATGACTGATCATACTCTGTATCTTAGGTAAACAGAATAATGGACCTGCTATCTGAAATACAAACCGGTGGCAGGTCTCTCTGAAGAAAAAAACAAATAAGTTATTTCTAAACTGAGGAGTATCAGCAACTCTTCAGATCCCTGGAGGAGAAAGCACTATTTGCTTAGAACAAGGAAATTACGGTAAATCCTAGGAAAGAAACGGAATGTTGTACGCTCCATTTAACACTTCTCCAAGTTATCAAAGTGTGTCTGTACCTTCAGTTTCAAAGTTATGCAAATGGTTAACTGTGTCTGCAGATGCTTTATAATAATAGTATAAACATGTAGTTACTTTATTCACTGAATTCATGATTACTGTTTGTCAATTTACTCACTTTTACAATTAAAAATATACATTATGGTGTTCCAGCGCATAAGACTCTGTGCTCCCAATACAGGGGGCCCAGGTTCGACCCCTGGTTGCGAAACTAGATCCCGCACGCATACCACAACTATGAGCATGCATGCCGCAACTAAAAGATCCCGCATGCCACAGCGAAGAGCCTGCGTGCCACAACTAAGACCCAGCGCAGCCTAAATAAATAAATATTTTTCTTAAAAAATATACATTACTAAGAAAAGAATGTTTCACACTACTTTTAGATTAATTATACAAAACTGCCCACTTTTTCTTCTCTTGAAGGTTAAGGTTACCAAAGTAAAACTCAAATGTCATTTTATAATAAAAGAAAATAGTTATAAGAATAAAACCACCCTGCCAATACAGATACCACATCCATATAATCCTTTAGTATCAGTAGCATATGGAGAACATAGGCTCTCCTGATGTCAATTCAATACCTTGGAAAAGATCCTGTAAGCAATTAAAAGAAAATTCTGCAACTAGGGGAAGAATGTACTGAAAAATTCTTACATAAATTCTATTAGGAAAATACTTACTGAATAAAACATAATAAATACTGTGAAAAGATTCTAGTCTGTTGAGGGTGAGAGGGAGAGGCAAGACAATTATAAAAGTAACTGCAATAGGGCTTCCCTGGTGGCGCAGTGGTTGAGAGTCCGCCTGCCGATGCAGGGGACACGGGTTTGTGCCCCGGTCCGGGAAGATCCCACATGCTGTGGAGTGGCTGGGCCCGTGAGCCGTGGCCGCTGAGCCTGCGCGTCCAGAGCCTGTGCTCCGCAACGGGAGAGCCCACAACAGTGAGAGGCCCGCATACCGCAAAAAAAAAAAAAAAAAAAAAGTAACTGCAATAAAAGGATGACTAGTAAATGCCATAAGAGATGAAAAAGTTAAAAAAAGACTCAACAAAAAATGTATTAAATCATAGTTTGGGGGTCAGAGTGTAAATTGAGATATACTCAATGTTTATAAAATAAAGGAGTTGATAAGCTATAGCATTTGTTTAGACCTTCCACTGTATATTTTACTTAATGATGGCTTCACTTCGTATCAATATTAGAGGTAGAAAAAAACTATAGAATATGCTCAAATTTTAAGTGATAATATTCCAAGGAGATAGAGTCAGTTCTTCAAGCTAATTTTTATGTCACATGCTATATGTTAAAATTTGTTAGTAATGGTAACACCAATGATATGTAAGCTAATGAACCTCAACAGGGAAAAGGCTATATGATTAAGAGGTACAGAAAGCAGTAGACATTATTAAGGAAGATTTGTTCGGAGGTTAGGTCTGAGTGCATTAAGTGAAAAGCAAATATTACTGGTCACGGCACCAAGACAACAAGACGACAAATATTAAGTTATCAGTCATTGGCTTCATGTGGATGAGCTGAAGAACTCGGTCAGATGGAAAACACAACTGCATTAGCTACTGAAGATCACCAAGAACTTAATGAAATGCAAATACAGACAAATACCAATTTAAACAATGGTGAGAGGACAACTTGCTGAGAGAAGCAAATTCTAGATCTAGCGTAAGAAAATGCCTTGATTTCTTGTAATGGAAAGTTAACTGTATAACAAAAACACACTACAGAAAATAACCCACATGCAGAAAAACATTACAAACTCTATCCATCTAACTCAATTTAAGCAAAAATTTAAGAAACAACTACTTAAGAAGCTTCCTTCTTATAGTCACATACATAATGGATAGAGATTTGATTATACATTAGAATCATTTTTACCACATATTTTTAAACATACAGATAAGACCCACAATTTCCTTGGTTCAAAATTACAAAACGAGAGATTACAAATATGATGGATGGCCTTTAACCTTAAGTAAAAAGACAAAATTTGCATCACTAATACTTGAAAAGGAAAAAACACAGCAGAAATCTACAAAAGACCTAATAAATTCAGACGTGATAACAAATACAGTCTCATGGTACTTATAGAATCAATTTATCCAAGTTAGAGTAAAAATACATATTAGAGCCATATAGAATACCAACAAATCTCTCCCCAAAACTGTAATTACCTTTGTTTTATATAACATATTGATGCAGTGTCTATATCAATAAAAATATATTTCTAAACTCTATATAGAAAAACTTTCTACACAAACAATACCTGTTGAAAGAAAAGTGGTACACCAAAATTCATTTACTTAAAGCCAATTTTCATCTTAACAGATTGGGGGCAGGAGGTTTAGTTAGGTACAACCAACCAATCTACAATTTGTCCTTTATTCAGTAACTGATGCTTCTATGTACTCAGCATAAAACCTGGAAACTTTCCTCTCTAAAAAAAGATTATTGAAATGTTATTGAGTATATGGGTGTGGTATGCGCCAAATGTCATGTACAACATTCTTTACAAATGCCGGTTCTCAAATGTTTAGAAGTCACATAATAAATCTTACTTAATGTAAACATGTTTGAAATTCAAATTAAAATCAAAATCAGCATGCTATTTATCTGTGAGTTACAAAAAGAAACCACCAATTAGGGCGTTTCTTTTTTTAATAGCTTCGTAAGAAAATTTATATTATGAGCAACCTTAAATCCCCTAGGGAAGGAAGTAAGATAAACATTAAAGAATAAAGTTAGCCATTGTATGTATACAAATAGAACCATCCAAAAGACTTAAACTGTTGAAGAATATATTGGTTCACTTCCTAAAATACTCTGAGCTCCTTTTCCAGTAATCAACTTTGCACCATCCCAAAGCAGAACTCTTCAGTTTTCTGGGACTACCACACTTCATTCTCCCCCAGTTATGCTGTACAGTTAGCTGAAAGTCAACCACTGATTCCAAAGCAGAGCAATGAAAAGAAGCATAGCCTAGTAGGTGACACAGAAGTTCAAATGGATATGAAGAAAGCAGTACGCTGCAAACTATTCTTATAGCTCTGTAGAAAATCGGTATCAATCTTTAACAAATTCTCCAACCTGTAAAACAGTACACATCACCAGCCAATGACAAACCTAAAAAGTTGGGCTTATCTAAAACACTAAAAATCCTGTGGTAAAAAAGTAGAATTCACTGTCCACCACTGCTCACCTTCCCACGAGTCAATTTAAATTTCCTAAAACCACAAGCCAATTTCCAAATGTTCAGCAAATGTTGCATTTATCAACAGCATTCACGTGCATTTGCGGATGCAGGTGCGCACGCACGCACGCACACGCACACGCACACACACCCCCCCCATGCTCACCAAGCTCTGAATTATCTGCTGAATAAAAATGCTTACAGCTTAGAACACAAGAGTCCATTACCTTTTTCATTCCTTCAAAAACCAAATAACTAGATAATAAATATTCCAATGTGACTAAAAAATGACCACAGTAAATTTCACCCACTTCCCACCATAGAAATAAAAGCTGTAAAAATTAGGGTTTCAAATACATGTGCATCCGATTCAAAGATATTACACATCCTGTAGCCATCACTTACCTTCTACTCTACGGCTACATATAACTTAAAAATGGGTATGGTATGTGCCAAATGTCTTGTATAACATTCTTTACAAATGCTGGCTCTCAAATGTTTAGAAGTAACATAATAAATCTTACTTAATGTAAACATGTTTAAGATTCAAATTAAAATCACGGTTAGTCTGAGTTCCTGTCTTAAATATGACTTCTTAATAGAGATTAAGCAATAACAATGTCTTCACATCAAAATATTTTAACAAGAAAATATATATAAAAATTTGTTGGCACAAATATATTCTTTGAATTTTTAAGGAATATCTCATTTAAATGAGGTTGCCCATGGGGGGATAAAAAAAAGAAAATTAAGCCCAGGTGAACTATTTAAGGGCATTAACATGTAACCTATAATTTAGCTACTACTCTAGTCAATATATACCCAATAATTTGCTAATGGAAATACTTATAAGCTGTATTTTCCAATTTTAAACTAAAATACTTTCTTTTGGGTGACTTCTCGTTACATGAAGTCCCAGAAGAAATTCAAACTACCACTGGATGCCTTATCTCATTCTTTGCCAAATGGGAATTTCCTTTACATATAACTCCTATATAGATACCTCTGTTCTGAATCACTACCAGAAAGCAACAGGCTATGCAAAGCACAACTGTACAAAAGAAACACCTTTCTGCCACAAAACCTGTCAGCCAAATATAAGCTTCCAATTGGACTCAGAGATACCTACAACACTGGACTCGGAGACACCTACAAATGACTACACAGCTCCTTTGAGAAGGAAACTGTCAAATAAAAATTAATAAATCACAAATATACCTGAAATCCATAAGCTTCTCCCCCAAGTCTCAATATAAAGTAGAATAAACAAAAACCAATGCTCTTTTTAGAAATCTGTAACTCACTGAATTTCCAAATCAGTACATTAATAGTCTTACTGGTAAACTTGATGGTCTTTCTTGTTGTATTAAGTTCAAGTCTTCATGGTTGGGTTTTCCAGGAGCCAAAGGAGGTTGAGACCTAGTTCCATAGCCTTCCTGAGACATATCCTAAACAAACACAAATATAAAGAAATATCTCAGTGAGTTACAAGCTTCTTTGGTAATCAAGATGAAGCAAAGGCTTATCACAAAGTATCAATTCATCTTACATTTAAGCAGACATCTATGTTATAATTATCATTTCTGTAACACTTTCTCAAAAGCAAAAATAAAATACAAAAAGGCAGTGAATCATCAAGAGCAAAAATACATATAATTAACAATTAAATTTATTATGCAACCATACAACCTAAAGACCATATTTGAGTTCTGCAGGAAGGTGACAGTCAGTAATAGAAGGGAAAGAAAGCCAGCTATAACCAAACTCTCTTAAACCACAGCAAACCAAAAGCTCATGTTATTGTTTAATTCTGATTTTGGTTGAACCGTCTTTAATATTACCTTGAAAATGTAAAATAATTAATGAAAACTTTATTATCAACTGACTTTTAATATGCCCTCTCAGCAACCCACAAAACAACACAGTTATTGAGCTGACAGTATCCTGGGGTTTCTACAAAACCAATAAACACTCACGTATAGAATTTCATGTTCACGTGGCACAGTTACCAAAGAACCACAATAAAGAATAAAACAGCAGTGGGAACAAAACACACTAAAAAACCTACTGAAGTAGAGGAACTTATCAGTAACATGGCCTTTCTGGCATCCTGCTGAACACTTTTCCAGGAGGAATTCTGCATGGTTTCAGTATTATGCTGAAATATAAACCAAATACCACGCCAAACTTACTGTATTGCAGATCTCTAGCTGTTTAACTATGCATGCTCAGTTACTAAACATTCTACCCCCATTTACACCCGAAGTCAAACAGCAGGACAGAGTGTAAAATGCTTATTATAGCATGTCTTAATTGGCACTGAAAGTTGAAGAACCAGTTTCTGATTGGGAAGAAAAAAAAGAATGGAAAATATCACTTAAAAATAAAATTCTCTCCTTCTTCCCTGTCAGTTTAAGTATGTGTTAGAATTAAAGAAACACAATATACAAGTTCTACTTCCCCTGTTAAATTCTCAAAATATTACTTTAAAAATTAATGAGTTGAAACCCTATAAAAAGCTCCTGCTGCCCCACCCCTCTCCCATACAGTATACACTTAAAATGACACAGCTTCTTAAGCCAAGAAACTTTGGACCAATAGCTGGTACTGAAAGTACACAAGCTGTACCAACTAGACTTCACTAGCCAAGTGCTGGTGCAACCTGCCTTTAAACAGGCTCTGAAGCAAAGAGCATGCCAGCAATCCAGCATTTCCCAAGCAACTCTTCTTCCTTTTACATAAACCCCCCAAACAACCAAGCAAGATATCTAGCCTCTAACAGCAGTGCAGAATGCCCAGTCAGTACTATACTTTAGTAAGAGAATTACACTCAGTTGTCCAGGTTTTTATCTGATAACGTTTAGGTGAGGTCTCCGAACACAGGCAGCCAAGGATATTTAAAAGGGTAGCTCCTCAGTCTGGCTGCTGGCAGAGGTTAACAATTAGACTGGTGGGGGGGGGGGGGCAAAATCTCTCTCTCTCTCTCTTACACACACACACACACACACACACACACACACACACACAACTTGCTCTGGATCCCAGACTTTCACTTGTCACACGGACTTCCAGCTGCATGTCCTGCAGGTTCCTTTAGATTAACAGCGAGGACTTCAAAATCAAGCCAGGAACAAGGCCTCCGTTCAGGGACCTTCACCCTGTTACCAAAAAACCCCCACGAAGGAGCAGAACGGCCACGCAATGGGCAAACAAACTAGCAGATCCCCACCTGTGCCTCAAACACACACATGTGCACACAAGGTTTACGGGCAGTGCTTAGACACTTGTTTTAGTAAACTGTTAAGAAACAGGAACAGGCTCACATGCCCTATGCTTATAAGCCTTTTACATTTCCTTTTGTTTTCTCTTTGTGGCTAAATGAACTGATTTTTAAACGAGCTGAAAAAGACCGTTACAACTACGGTAAATACACATTTTAATGTGGATACTGTCCCCTCTAAAATAAGCAACACTGAACTAACAGACTATGAAAGCCATCATGAAATTTTACTATGACTTTACATTTCATTTTTTAAGGCTTAAAATTTTTAAATAATTAGATCCCACCAAAATCTCAAACACTATTCTTAACCACAAGAGGCTTTCCGTTATTAAATACAGCTGGAAATAAAACCAAAACAAAATTTAGTGAGAATCACTGAAAATGGAACTTGTTCTGCTTCAATTTATGTTTGAACATAAGGATTAATTTAACCGAGAGAACATCCAGAAAAGGTACCAGGTTTTAACCTAAAACAACCATCATCTACATAACTTACACTGGGACTATAAAGGCTACATTTGGCAGCTGTAATAAAGATATAAAAGTTATATAGCATAACAAACCTGAGGTTTTTCCCCTTCTGAGCTATACTTATTTTCTGGTAGATACTTATTTTCATCTCAGGAAAAGTAAGTAGGAATAAGTAATTTAACAGACAAGAAGGGGCCAATGTCTATCAGAAAATAAGAAATACGTTCAGCACCATATTTTATAAACAACAACTAAGCACAGCCTTCATGTTTAACACATCACTGCAGTCTCTGATATTCAAAGGTTTAAACCAGTGCGCACTAGTTTGCACACTAGTTCACACACACAGATTGTCACTGTGACAAATACACAGCTGTGACTATTTAAGAGAGCATCACACTGTAATAATGCTACAACGCAAAGGAGCCACACAAGGGAAGTGTGGTTTATCCTTTCAGAGCCCTTTATCAGTATTATTTTTCTTCATCTCACTCACAAGCTTTTCACCACTGACTGATTCTGGTTTTAACCATCTTTATGTTATAGATCAAAGGGAAAACAGAGACTGACTCACAAAACAAAAAAAGTGTGAAAAGAGCTTGAGATAGGGGCATGTACACATTTGTTTCAGAAGTTTTCACTTAGATGTTACTTTTAACAAATGTCTAGGGACTTCCCTGGTGGCACAGTGGTTAAGAATCCGCCTGCCAATGCAGGGCACACCGGTTTGATTCCTGGTCCGGGAAGATCGCACATGCCACGGAGCAACTAAGCCCGCGCGCCACAACTACTGAGTCCGTGAGCCACATGTACTGAGCCTGCACTCTAGAGCCTGCGAGTCACAACTACTGAGCCCATGAGCCACAACTACTGAGCCCGTGTGCCACAACTACTGAAGCCCGCGTGCCTAGAGCCCGTGCTCCGCAACAAGAGAAGCCACCGCAATGAGAAGCCCGCACACCACAACAAAGAGTAGCCCCCGCTTGCGGCAACTAGAGAAAGCCCGCACACAGCAACGAAGACCCAACGCAGCCAAAAATAAATATAAATAAATAAATTTATTTAAAAATATGTCTAAACATTTATTGAATACCTTGTATGGACCAGTCCCTTCACTGGGTGCTTAACATCTTACGGTGTGAAGGATGACCAGGAAGGAAACACTAGTTATACTGTGCTATTGTGAGGAAGGATAAGATCAAAACTATGTCCTGGCTCTAGTGTAGAGGCCAAGAGCAGGAGTACTTCTGTTTTCTTTTATAATGAAATGAATTAAGTACTAACGGCAACATGGGACTATGAAGAAAATGTAGAATAAAATGTCAAGGACAGGGCTTCCCTGGTGGCACAGTGGTTAAGACTCTGCCTGCCAATGCAGGGGACACGGGTTCGAGCCCTGGTCCAGGAAGATCCCACATGTGGCAGAACAACTAAGCCCGTGCGCCACAACTACTGAGCCTGCGCTCTAGAGCCCGTGCTCCGCAACAAGAGAAGCCACTGCAATGAGAAGCCCGCGCACCACAACAAAGAGTAGCCCCCGCTCGCCTCAACTAGAGAAAGCCCACGCGCAGCAACAAAGACCCAACACAGCCAAAATAAATAAATAAATAAGTAAGTAACGTCAAGGACACTTATAAAATATTTGAGGGGCTTCCCTGGTGGCGCAGTGGTTTGAGAGTCCGCCTGCCGATGCAGGGGACACAGGTTCGTGCCCTCGTCCGGGAAGATCCCACATGCTGTGGAGCGGCTGGGCCCGTGAGCCATGGCCGCTAAGCCTGCGCGTCCGAAGCCTGTGCTCTGCGACGGGAGAGGCCACAGCAGTGAGAGGCCCGCGTACCGCAAAAAAAAAAAAAATTGAAAAGGAAAAATATTCCCATGGTATGAGTTCAAAGGATACAAAGAGATAAACAATGAAAAGAAAGACTGTCTCCTACTTCCCAGGATCCCTTCCACAAAGCTTACTGCTAATAGGTTATTTATCTTTCCACAATCATTCAATGCACAACCAAGTATAAATGTGAATTTAAATCTTTTCCTTTAAAAACAACTGGAGCGTATTTGCTGTACACAGTCTATTCTGTGGTCCCTTAACAATACATTATATATCTCCTTCTATATCTGCGCCTAAATATCTACATTATTCTCTTTTTTTTTGCTATGCAGTATTGTATTAGTCACTTCTGTGACTTGTTTAACCAGTCCCCCACTGATGGACATTCAGGTTGTTCCCAGTCTCTCCCTACTTCATACAGCACTATAATACACATCCTTGTGCATACATCTTCAGCTGAAATACTTCTGTAGCGTTACTCTCCACAAGGGGAACTTCTGCCGAAGGGTTGGTACATTTAAAATTTTGATGGAGGCTGGCAAAGTGCTCTCAGCAAAAGGAGTGTCAATTAACACTCACAGTCTATCACCTGGCTAAAGATGTTTACCTCAGCATCAGGGTATGCCCAACCACAGTACAAAAGGCAGCAAACTCAGACCAGGGGAGAGGCGGGAGGACTGGTAGATAGTAACAGAAGAAAACAATTTAGACAAACCAACAGCTGTGGTACTAAGAGGCTGGGGAGGCTAAGCCAAGAAGCGAGCAAACACTGGCTGTCTTCAGAGTCCTGCAGAGAGGGCTTCAGCTCTGAAACAAGGGCAACGGGGAGCCACTATGGCCTCTAGATCTAGAATGAGACGATTCTCACGTTAGTTAAGAAAGGTTTTTCCAATAATCACATGAAGTACAGATGTACCAGAAAGAGAATCATGATGGTACTTATTACTACTGCAGTAATCTAAAGTGGGGTGACGAGGATCTGAGCAGCCTCATAGCATCTCACAATATCTAGGTCAGAATAACTTCTCGCTCCTTTTCTCTTCCTGCTTTGGAAGCTCCTATCATCAATCCCAAATACTAATGGGAAACAGATAGGGTCCTGGCACGTAAGACACTGTAGTGGAGAGGAGAGTGCAATCAACTCCACAGAGAAAATGCCTGCTGGCCACACAGGGCTGCCAGTCACATGAACTCATCACTCTGCCCATGAAACTTCCCGAGCTACTGACCTATTTTAGTTTGTAGATACCTAAATTTAAAATATCCTTTCCAAAAAGAAAACAATATAAACCTATAAAGTATCCACTTCGAGAATGGACCAAATCACCCCCCTGCCTCCTCAGGAACGCCCTAACGGAAAGAGTACGATCTAGGACAGCTGACACAGCAGGCAGGGCTCCGTGACAGGTGCTGTGCACACTCCACCTTTATAATAACCCCAGGAGATGGTCCCTATTATCTATCACCTTGTTTTTTACCACGAGGAAACAAAATCTTACACAATGTGCATAGCTAGTGTCTGAGCACATTGCTAGCATCTCTACGTGATGGACAAATCTTCATTTCCACCCTAACTGTACTCTACAGACAACTGTAAGCTTTGAGCACTATCATAAGGATTTGATGTAATTTTAACTTTTTAAGGTATTATCCTAGCTTCCACCTATTCTCCTCAATTCCCTTTTCAAAAATTATGAATCTTAAGTATTTTGTATGTGGGATACTTCCAAAACATTCAATTATAATATTATGAATTAAAAAGTATTCAAACGCCCACAAGTCTGAATACAAGGCCACTCTACCTACTACTCGTTAACATCAAATAGTCATTTAAGGTCCACAGGCTGATGGAAAACAAGATAAAGAGACCCATCTTGCCTCCTCAGATTATGTTCGCTTAAGGATCCTCTGCTGGTTCCTCTCTTTCCCTCCAAGGACTCCACGCAGACTCCTGGATGGTGATGATTCCCGAATCTCTCTACTTCAAGTCCCATATATCTTAACTGCATTATGAAGGAGTCCCTTGTACTCAAGGAGTCCCTTGTATGTCAAAAAATGACTCTCTTAACTGTCCTCCTCAAATCTGATCCCCTTCCTTCAAGGGCCACCTGGTCAAGGGCATCCCCATCCACATGGACTTCTCAGAGTCCTTCCACACCCCTTATCTCTCTCACCATCCATATAGACCTGACACATGACCAGACCTAAAATCACTGTCAACTCCACGCCCTTCATCTTCCCTGCAGCTGTCAGCTCCTTTACACTACAGCCTCTTGCCCGCCACGCCACCAGAGCAGACTTGCTAAAACACAAACGGCCACGGTGCGCTACTGCCTGGTAAGGCCTCCCCCGTGGCGCCTACAGAATGAAGCCCACAGTCCTTGCTCCGGCACAGAAAAGCTCATCAAACAACCTCCAGCTGCCACCCCAGCTTCATCTTGGCCTTCCCCCGGGCCCACTGCAAGTCCTCAGCTTCACGCACTTGACTGCTCACAGGCTTCCACAGGGCCACCTGCCTGCACGTGCAACTCTCTCAGTCCAGGTGGGTGCCCTTCCTTCTGTGTCTGCAAAGCATCGCTGCCTTCAAGATCCTGCTAGAAATTAACTCCTCCATTCCCCCAAACAACTACCTCACAACTTCAGATGTATTCTTAAAATACAGCATTATAAATTCTTGAACTATTTGTTTGTGTATCTCCTGAACTGGACTCTTACTTCCTCTTGGGTTCCCAGCACTGAGCACCGACAGGTACTCAAAAGCCTGGTGAATTACTGACTGAATGCCTTCCAAGAGCTTACACTTAGAATTAGACACAGCCATACAAAATAAATGTATGAGGACAAACATAAAACTGAACAAAACTTGGGCTCATGTCCAAGAATATTTATCATGTTAACAGCTACACTGCCTGGTAGCAATATGCTACAAAACACATTTTGCTGTTTGTTACTGGCAGTCTTACGGCAAAAAGATGACTATGAAAGAATGTAGTAAAAAAAAAAACAAGCAAAAAAACCTGGAAATTAAGAGGCAGGGAAAAGACTATCGTGATCATCAGTGGTGTCGTCAAAAACGAGAAAAATCAAGACATCCTTTACCTCCTAACGGTCAGAACAGCAATGAGATATTCTTGCAGGAAAAAAATCTGATAATGAGTTTGATAAAGCCTGTATATCTAACTACCAACTTATAGGAAACTAAAAAGGGCTGAGGACTACATTAAGCCATAGCAAATCAATCAGCAAATCTCAAACTGTGGGAACCTCTACTAGAAAAATGACCTAGTTTCTTCAACAAGTTAAGCTGTAACAGCAGAAAGGAAAGGAGAGAGGAAGAGAGGGAGAGATGAAGAGATGAAGAAAGAGGAAAACTATAGAGATGAAAAGGTATCAACCAATTATGAGAGTGGATTTTATTTGGACCTTGACTCAAACTACCCCACGATGTAAATTAAACAGAAACATGTAATCCATTTATGAAACTACTGGAAATTTGAACACTGGATAATTGGTATGAAAAATATTCTTTAAATGTGATAACTGTAGTATGTTTGTGTTTCTTTTTTTAAGCCCTTTATTTTTTAGAGCTATATACTGAAATATTGACAGATTAAATGATACAATAGCTGGGATTTACTTCAAAATAATATTGAGGGCGGGGATTGGGGGGGTGAAGGAAGAGCAAATGTACATACAACAACACTGGCCATATAATCGTTGAAGGCTGAGCGATGGGTGTGTGGGGCTCGTTATATTTTTGTCTACTTCTGTTCATTGTTTGAAAATGTCCATTTAAAGTAAAATGGAGTTAATGGTATGAAAGACGAATTCAGGAATCCAGAACTGGGACTGAGGCTGTGGTACTGACTCCGGCTTACACCTGCAAGACCACAAAACTTCTGAATTGGTCCCTTGCCTGCAATCCTCAATCTCCCAAGAAAGCCCACTATGCGTTGACCATTTACTCTTTCACAGTTTCTTAACCTCTCCCCATTTTATCTTTAACATGTTTGCTGTACTATTTAATCCTAACACTTAACTGTCTTAAAAAAAAAAAAAATCGGACTTCCCTGGTGGCGCAGTGGTTAAGAATCGGCCTGCCAATGCAGGGGACACGGGCTCGAGCCCTGGTCTGGGAAGATCCCACATGCTGCACAGCAACTAAGCTGTTGCTCCACAACTACCGAGCCTGCGCCCTGGAGCCCGCGAGCCACAACTACTGAGCCCGTGCACCACAACTCCTGAAGCCCGCGTGCCTAGAGCCCATGCTCTGCAACGAGAGAAGCCACCGCAATGAGAAGCCCATGCACCGCAACGAAGAGTAGCCCCCGCTCGCCGCAACTAGAGAAAGCCCGCGTGCAGCAATGAAGACCCAACGCGGCCAAAAATAAATAAAATTTTAAAAAATTAATAAATCAATCAAAATAAATCCTTAAAAGCATTAAAAAAAATCCCTCCATAATCTTAACCAAATTAACCTTCCCAGTTTCATTTTCCCCTAGATCCCCAGGTAAAACCTCCTTATATTGACTCTGACCCTTTCTGGACCTCATCTCCTGATCAAGATGCCCTCCTTGCCTAAATCTGCCACTCTTACACTGACTTTGGCTCAGCCTCTTAAAGGCCCAGTGTCCAATTTCACTGACTCCAAAATGCCTTTTCCAGCCACAGATCTCGCCAGAGACCACAAACACTTGAGTCAAACCAACCCAAGCTCAAATTCCAACTTCTGGACTATTCACTAGCTGTGCAACCCTGAACAAATTTTCCTGAGTTGTTTCCTGCTCTGGAAACTATATCAGATTGAGCGGCGCTGAGAAGGCTCAGGGTACAGTGCCTCCTTCCCTCCCAGTGCCTCTGCAGCTTAGGCACATGGTACTTCAAGAACAGGGGCTGAATGGGGTTTCTTATATATCACGACCGCTATCTTTTAGGATAATGGTAAGTCACTTTAATTCTAAGTCCATATCAATACTTTCCCCTGCATCTTCCCTCACCCTTGCTCCAAAAATCTTTTACATCAGATTAAAAAAAATCACAGGACCAAAGCTCATATGGTTTTTTTTACTGCTACTGATTCCACAGGCAGACGCTAAGCTTATATTAAAGCCTTATTATCTGTAATACACTAGATATACTGATGAGTCCAAAGGCTAGATTCAGAATATTGTTAATTTTCTATTAACTGAAAGGAATAATTATTTCCATTAAAAAAGAACCATTCTAGAAAAAGAACAGGCTTATCCAAACTACTTTGTTATTTTCTTTCTGATGAGTCTCATTAATATTGATAATAGATCCCTCGCTACCACTGTAGCCTGCCATCAACAAGAATGTCACTATGACACGGGACTTACCAGTATACCTGAGGCTGCAGCTGCCCCCACGCCTGCAGTAAAGGGGCATGAGAGGACTGGAGATTAGAGAGAGGAGCCAGCAAGAGCAGCTGCCTCTCTTACGTTAATCAAGTTAGGACCCTGGAGGCCACTACTCTGGCATTCAAGACTTAAGAAAATCCTTTATTTTATTTTGGTTTTTGCAAGAACTTCTTCCTAAACTAACAAGGGGTCCAGAGTGAGAAGGGAAGCTACGTGGTTACCTAAATTTCACTTCTCCTAAAATACTAAAGAGAAATATGAAGATACTCAAGAGCTAAGGAGTAAAGTAATTAAGATTTTTAATAGATTAATTAATTTTATTAAACTCACAAAGCAAATGAGCCACAGTAAATGTTCAGCTGTACTTTTTATAGGGAAAAATAGTGTATGTAATTAATAATAATAATAATAATACACAGAGCAAAAAGAAAACCCAGCTCTGTAACTTATCACTTAAAGAATTTCCTCATCCATAAAAACAAGATAACAGGAACTTATCTCCAAAAGTTCTATGAATTTTTAAAGGAGGGACTAAGCAATGAGCACTGTGCTTGACACATTTAAATGTTCAATAAATGTCAGCTATTGTTATTTACATTATCTAAAACCACATTTAAGAATAAGAATCAAAATTTTCACTGAACCACTGGAACGTCATCCTGTGACCACGATGCTGCTGACAGCAGCAGCTAACAATTATGTAACGTTTACTCTTCACCAGGCACTCCTGAGAGTACTTTACTCACTGAATAAACGCTTATGGTCTCGACATCAACTCCACGAAATAAGTACTATTTTCAGATGAAGAAACTGAGGCACAGAGGTTGAGAAACTCGCCCAAAGTCCAAACTACAGAGTCAGAAACTCTGGGCGTACAGTTCAACAATGTGTGTTTTAACAGGCCTTCCAGGAGATTCTAGTGCTCACTAAAATTGGAAAAACCCTGGGTGAACAATTGCAAAGGCCCGTAACAGTGGCCTTAAGACCTGAATTTCAGCCCATCTCTGAAACAAAATGCATCTCTACTGTAAACAACAATAAAGAAGACAGTAAACCCTAGGGAACTATATTCAACCTCCTGTGATAAGCCATAATGGAAAAGAATATGAAAAAGAATGTATATATTTGTATAACTGAGTCACTTTGCTGTACAGCAGTAATTAACACACTGTAATTCAACTATACTTCAAAAAAAATAAATAAAATAAAACAGAGTTGGGATCAAAACCAAGCCCCACCACATTCAGGCATAACTTGCTGTAGGACCTCTGAGGGTCATTGTTAACATAATATAGGAGGTAACATCCATCTGCCATGCTAGAGTACAAGATTGGAAAGCTCTGGTTAGTATTTCTGCTCTCCATGGCTCTCAAACTTTGGAAGGCATCAGAATTGCCCGCTGGAGTTAAATGCAGATCCCCAGCTACTCCCCACCCCCTCAAACAGTTTTGGAGTAAGAGAACTTACTTGAGCAAACACTCCAGGTGATTGTGATGCAGACAGTCCCTTTTTTTCTTTTTAGGAAACCACAGGTGTACACGTATCCAATGGCTCCGCCTTACCCTACTTCGAGCTCTATCTTTCCTTCACCTCCCAAGGCTAAATAATGCAAAGAGATATGCATCCACTCCTCTCCCCAAAGTCTAGCACTCTAAGGAAAATCAGTCAGTGGACTGGAGCTGGTTCTGCTATCCTTCCAGGAAAAAAGGTGGTCACTGCCCACACTAGCAATGCAGTTCTAAAAGTAACCCTATGTTTCAAACATCTGCAGATAATCATCTTCTGGAATACATATACATAGAGTTTGTTACCCTAAGAACTTTTAAAAATCAAAGAAATTGATGAAGGAAGAATTTTACTGTTATATATGTAAGTTATGTTTTACTTTATTTTCTATACTTCAACAAATTGAAATGAGCATTTAAAGACAAATGAAGACAGCTGAGAGTAGCAAAAAATCCAGGAAAAATAAAAATTCCTCAATCTCCCTAGTGTCAGAATTTAAATATCAAACAAAGAGAATTGTATGAACAAATATAATGAGCCTCGATGATGCTTCTAACTGCATAACCTATTCTATCCTCAACTTCATCCCTCAGTCCCAATGGGGCGTCAGAGGAGAGAGAAAGTTGAAGGGGTATGAAGAGAACCACATCAGGTGTGAGTGCCAGTTCCTCGCGATATCCCCCTCTGCAGAGGAGGGGCTTCCTCCCCCACCTGCTCGCCGAGTCTGGGCAACTAGGATAAAGAGCTAGAGAACAAGTCCCGAGTGTACCCAAGTGTCCGGGCATCCAGTTCAATCCCATGGCTCCATCTCTATTGGAGACGGAGATGGAGATGGGGGAGAGGGGAAAGAAAAAAGTGAGGAAAAGAACTTTAAAAAGCTCACTCACTACTACAGCTACGTTAGAAACAGGGAATGGTGTGGAGCTTAAATGATTTTTAGACCAAATCCTGCTCTCGTGTTTGAGATTTTTCTTCAGCTTTTCATAAAACGTATCTTAAACAATGTAAGGTTTTCCTCTTCTATCACCACAGCAGACAGTCACAGCCAGCTGATTTGATCTTCTGCACATTTCTAAGGAAGCCTGATGCTCTGACGAGCAGCCTGCGGGACAGGTCGGAGCACAGCCTAACCCGGGGCCAGGCTGCACACACATCCCAGGCCCGCCTGGGGCTTTCCTCTTCTCAGGAGGGAGCTTCCATCACCTTTCCAGAAGTAAATTAAGTACTGAAAATATGGTTATTGCTCTATAATTCCTCACTTCCTGGCTCTGTTTTCCTTTAATTCTGGTACTTGAAAGGAAGAAAATTATTTTAAAAATATTCTGAACATGAATATGAATAGCATTATCAAATTATAGTCCAATGCAGTTAGAGTCCCAGGTACAATCCGAAACATAAAAAGAATAACTATTGAAAGTTTTCCATCAGAGAGCCAAAAATGCTTTATTACTGGAAACAATCTGTGCAAGATGTGAGAATTTTCTCTTCCTTTTCTCCACTTTTAATAAAATAAAAGCAAAGACCCAGGCAGGCATAGTTGCATAGGACCACCCTGATTTTTACAGCAATTAAAACCAAAACATTCATAGCAAATTTTAACATTATCAAAAAGTTTTTCTTCATTCTCCAGTAGTTTTTTCTATTTGCTTATTTAAGAAGCTTTCAGGAATAACAAGAACCAAAACAAAACACACACACGAATATACACACGGAACTGACCATTCTACATAAACTGAAACTTTCATGGCAGCAAGTTACATGTATAGTATATTCAAAATTAGTGCTACATTTTTAATATACTGCTCTGTCTCCCACGGGACAAAAAAGTAGGAGAGAGGGGAAAAGTTGCCACTTTCTCATTCCTGTCCTCCTAACCTCTGACCCCTACCCTCCCCCCCAGCCAAGAGCCTTGCCAAGCAGGCCCTGAGCACCACGTGAGCTCCCAGGAACGTCTCCAACCTGAGTCTAGAAGCAGTTATGCGGTTGGTTACCCAAGCAAACAAGCAGAAATCAGTCTAGGAGTGGGTCTTGCTCTGACCTGAAAGCAACTCAAAAGTTTTCTCCTCAGATGCTCACAAGCTCTTTAAACATAAAAGGAAATCCCCAGCCCTGGTTCAAAGCCTAGGACAACTGCGAGCCTGGTCAGCAAGAAAGAAAGAGAGTCAAATGCAAAGGAAACCCCAGGCTTCACTAGCAATCTCCTTTAAAACAAATAATACCTTTATCAACTGACATCCCAAAAGTTTTTATTATCAAGTTAATTAACAGACTCCTGTGTTAATATCTAAATGCTGGGCAATTAATGGCAGCAAATTATAAATGTCCTTGTCTTTGCTCTGACAACAAAATCTTATAAAGCAAACGATATGAGCGCTTCAGTAATGTAACACAGGCCTTCTATGCCTAATTTCCTCCAGAAGCTGCAGAATACAAGTGGCTTATAAATTAACATCCTGTTATATAAATAATAAGAAACAAAGATTAGAATAAATAATTAACAATAAAGGTCTGTGCCACAATGTATCACCGTCAATACACTTAATGTAACATCTGAACTCCTTCAGAGACTTCAGTGGCAAGTTATTAATTCTGAAGTATTTTACCCTCGTTTCCAATGCTATCACCTTCTTTTCAAAATGATGCCCGTTTTCCAAATACTTTGTTTACTGCATCTCCTTCTGAAAAATTCTGTCCACAAAGATGTCCAAATGAAGTGGTATTTTAGAAAATATAATTTAAACACTCGTTTCTACCGACGCACATGTAAGCAGACTTAGACTTCCAACTGGCTTAACTACTGAGCGATGATCCACTGTTACAAGTGAACCGCTGAGCTAGAACTATTTTCTGCTTTAAAAAAATTATTGAAAAATAACCTTTTACTTCATTCTTAATCACTGAGGAAAAGCAATGAAATTCACCAGTTCCAAGCATAATTAATATGTTCCTTCTAAATGACCTTGACTACTGAACCAAACTTAGAGTCTAGTTCGGTATCATTCAGGGTTGGGCATTACCTCTGTTCTCACTAACAAAGAGTTAGCTACCCCAAGATCATTTTTTCTCTCACCAGCAAACTCTTACTCATTCTTCAAGACCTCCTCTGGGACACTTTTACTAGTATCTAGTCATAGCTCGAAAACACACCTCTCCTACTGTACTGTCTGTCATCTGCCCATGTTGACCCTTCTATTCAGCTGGGAATTCCTTCACTTCAGATACAATGTCTTATTAATCACTGGATTCCCAGCATAGAGAACATTCCCAAGCACAAAGGGATTCAATAAACAGTTTATGTTTTGCTTTTCCTGTCTTCTGCAACTTTTCCAATAAGCCTGAGGTTAAAAAAATATATTAAAAAGATAAAAGTTGTACCTTGAGAAGTATACACATTCATAATACCCAATATTTCTCTCAAGAATCTGAGGTAATTCTATCGGCTGGAAAAAAACTATACCTAAAAAGGCAAAGTTTGAAATACTCTCACTGCTTTAAACTAGAGTTTTGTTATTGCTGTTGCTGTTTTAAGATCCTGATATATCCTCTTTAAACTGAGACTTACTTGAATGGAGTTACCTCCTACAAATTTTCTCTAAGGAAAGAAAGATTTTTTTCTAGCTATGGAAACAACAGTGTAGTTTAAAGCCATGAAAACAGTGTTCTGCAAGGCTGCCAACTGTCACAGTCCTGGAAAGGAAGCTGAATCAGCACAAGACCAATGTCAAAGGAAAGGGTATTGACAGACAGTCTGGTTTCCATACCAGGCAACTCCCTTCAGGTTACTCGATTCTTGGAACACTGCCCTTGACACCTAGCAGCTGCTTCCGTTAGGAGCAGTGGGTAGAAGGTCTGGGAGAAACGTGTGCCACAAGAGAAACATGATCTCTTCTCCAGCATCTCACGAGAGTGGAACTGAAGTAGGACAGGAGTTGAGAGGCAAAAGGAAAAAGACGACGAGGCTATAGGTACAAGGAGGAGAGAGGAAGGTAACGAGAGTTTGCTCTCGTTACAGTGAACCAGGAAACAAACCTAACTATAATACTTTATGACCCAAGAATGACAAAATGGAAACTTTGAAACAAAAAATAAAACCATGAAAACTTACGGCATTAAGGGAGGTTTTCTCTACTGTACCAAATTATTAAATCTCAGGTGAAGGAGTTTGAGCAAGTAAGCTAGGATACAAAAATGCTTCCAAGTGGAAGCAACCTCTTCAAATAGCTTTTTTTTTTAAACAAGAACTAAATTTTAAAAGAACTTTAAAATTAACACCTTTTAAAAGCAGGAAATGTCAGCATGCTGAGTAAATAAAATGTTTGGTGACTGGACAGTTCATGTCCGTGTTGTATTAGTTCATCTCTTGGACTACAATAGGAAGAATAAACCAGGCCTACTGTTACTTACTGATTTTTACTGTGTGTGTGTGTGTGTGTGTGTGTACACTTTATTTGCAAACTTAGGATATCTCCACACTTTGGGGTACCTTACTTTTTCTGTTAAACAATTCTGTGAGCATGTTATTTAAAATGTTCAATATTTTCATTGTATAGAATTGCTGTTATATGGTAATAAATCGCATGGATTCAAACCCTGTTCACAATTTTGAGCTGTTCATACAATATAACTCTATCACTCTCATTTGTACCAGTGGAGTTCATTGTTATTACACACATAGATGCAAGCCCCAGACTATTTCACAAGTCTTCTAATGTAGACACATCTGAGCAATATTTTATTATAAACTTTCTGTCCTTTCCATTACATTTATGGCATTATACTGATGTTTGAAACTTTGTATATAGGTAACTAATTATGTATGAACTTTATTTCAGAAAAAAATAAGGAAGCCTAAGTTATTCATATTGATAAGATTTCAAGGGGGCGGTTAGTTGTCACAAGGATAAGGAAATGCAATGAAATTTAAGGGTGTAAGGTAGGAATGCTAGATTGTCCTATGATGTATAAGAGATTGATCCAACAGATCATCATACCACATTCATTTCACAAGACCCAGCATTCATTTAGATGTAAAAACAAACAAAAAGCTAACTATTTGTCTAAGCCTAGAACCCAACTCCATTCTGCATATAAGAACAAACTACTGTTAAAACAACTTTATTGATATACTGAATTTTCTAGGAATAAAACTACCATATATACTGAGGGAAGATTATATTTTGTTTTGGTCGGACTCTGACCAAGAGCTGCTCATCATCTTAAAAGATGACATCTCCACTGACAACCCTGCCTAAGACATCTGAGAGGCTGATACCACACTCCTGCATCAGCCTCATTGTGTAGCTGTCAGGCCCACAATGATCCCACATATACACGCAAGCTTTCATTTCACAAACCTTCAATGTAGTCATGCCCGAGCATTTATTTAGTTAAATACACAATATTTTATTATACACCAATTTCTTTTCACTTTTCCATGTACAGTTAGTGCATTATTGAGAACTGTTTAAAATTTTGTGTAGTAACATAACAGTATCTATGAATTTTGTGTAAGTAACATATTATCTATGAATTTATTTCAAAAGAATAAAGGAGGCAGTAGAAAAGTTTCATTATAGGACTTCCCTGGTGGTGCAGTGGTTAAGAATCAGCCTGCCAATGCAGGAGACACAGGTTTGAGTCCTGGTCCGGGAAGAGCCCACATGCCGCAGAGCAACTAAGCCAATGCACCACAACTACTGAGCCTGTGTTATAGAGACCATGAGCCACAACTACTGAGCCCGCGTGCCACAGCTACCGAAGCCTGCATGCCTAGAGCCCGTGCTCCACAACAAAGAGAAGCCACTGCAATGAGAAGCCCACACACTGCAACGAAGAGTAGCCCCCTCTCGCCGCGACGAGAGAAAGCCCGCACACAGCAATGAAGACCCAGCACAGCCAAAAATATAAACAAATAAATTTATTAAAAAAGTTTCATTATGAAATAGGAATGTACTGTCTGTATGTTCTAAATTATTATATTACATGTTTATATAGTTTTAAACTGTATACAAGATATCAAATAAACAACTAGAAAACAGAAGACAGTACCAGTTCCAGGAGTATGGCAGATTGGATACTCTAAGTGCCTATAATTGAAATATCTAAAATACTTGATAACATGCTTTTTTTTTTTTTTTTTTTTTTTGTGGTATGCGGGCCTCTCACTGTTGTGGCCTCTCCTGTTGCGGAGCACAGGCTCCGGACGCGCAGGCTCAGCGGCCATGGCTCACGGGCCCAGCCGCTCTGCGGCATGTGGGATCTTCCCAGACTGGGGCACGAACCTGTGTCCCCTGCATCGGCAGGCGGACTCTCAACCACTTGCGCCACCAGGGAAGCCCGATAACATGCCTTTTTAAATGGATCACAAACTTGGCATGAATGTGACTGAAACGAAGAACACAGAAAGTAAACCAAGAACATGGAAAGTAAGAGAGCAATAGAAACTGACTTCTGTTATGGGTTTTAACTTTCCATTTGATGACGATACAGGGAACAGGGGAAAGGAGGAATCTAGGGCCCCCCCAAAAGGGAGTAAAATATGAGACAATACCTCTCAAATAACTTAGGGACTAAGAAGGGCTACATCCATCATTTAAGAGCATGAAAACTCACTAAAGAGAAAGGAAAAATACCTGTCTTGAACTTGATACTGAGAGGTAGGAGCAATTAAGAAATGACTCCTTTGAGAATTAGCAACCACAGGCTAACCATCACCAGAGTTTCTGGTCAAAATTAACACTTAATGGTGTGCTCTGTAAAACCTCAAGAAGAGAATTCCATTTAAAATGGTCCCAGAGGCCATATGACCTGAACCCACTGATCAATCTTAATACCAGTTGTGGTAGGACAACGAAATATTAGGATGTTAACATCCTGATGTAACACCCTCACTGCATCACCTAGGAAGTATACAAACCATGTCAGTCAGTAAGGATGTGTAACAAGCCACCCCAAACTTAGTGGCCTAAAGCCACCAGCACGTATTATGCTCACAGATTCGGTGGGTGAGGAATCCGGACAGAGTACAAAAGGGAAAGCCTATCCTCATCACAACGTCTCTACAGCCTCAGCTGGAAGACAGCTGATAGTCACCAGACGGCCTGGGGCTGGAACCTTTTGGAGGCTTCTTCACTCAAAGGGAGGGTCACAGACCCCTCCACTAAACAGAAGCAGTGACCTAAACACAATCACAAACGAAAATGTTTAACTTCAAGCCTTTGGATCTAACTTGCAATTTACAGGAAACAGAGGGGCTAGATGAACAAATTAAGCCACATCAAGGGAAAACAATCAGACAAAGCCATTTCATAGGACAACTGACTCCGTTTTCTCAACATGCCAAAGGCATGAATGGGGGTGGGGTAAAAGAGAACTGTTCCAGATAAAAAGACTTAAGGAGCAAATCAATGTAGTAACCCTGTATGAATTCTGCTTGAAACAAATTAACTATAAATAAGGCATTCTGATGACAACTGGGGATCTCCGAATATGGCTAGGTTAGTAAATGAAAAGAACTTACGGTGGCATGTGAATGCTCATTCTATCATCCTGTTTGTCAGCCTATTAAGAACTTTCTAAGCAATAAAACTTTACAAACTGAAATATGAAATATGATTCCTGATGACTAGTGCCCACAAGCAACTGGCAAAAGCATACAACAATCCTTCTGAGGGAACAGGACACAAACCCAAGCCTCAATAAAACTATTTAAAAAAATGAATGAAGGGAAGTAAGAAAATTCTTAGAACTAAAAGAGAACAAAAATAATGCGCATCAACATTTGAGAGATTTGGGCTTCCCTGGTGGCACAGTGGTTGAGAGTCCGCCTGCCCATGCAGGGGACGCGGGTTCGTGCCCCGGTCCGGGAAGATCCCACATGCCGCGGAGCGGCTGGGCCCGTGAGCCATGGCCGCTGAGCCTGCGCGTCCGGAGCCTGTGCTCTGCGGCGGGAGAGGCCACAACAGTGAGAGGCTCGCGTACCGCAAAAAAAAAAAAAAAAAAAAAAAAAAAAAATTTGAGAGATTTAGCCAAAGTAGTACTTAGGAGGAAATTTTTTAGGCATATTTATTTGGCTTTATCAGACAAAAAGCAAGATATAATCAAAGTAAGAACAGAATTTAATTAAACTTATAAAAAAGAACATGTAATAACGAGGACAGTGACCAAACTTGTTTTGGAAAGACAAACCACTGGCAAGATTAATCAAGATTAATAAAAGAAGTAATAACATTATTAATTAAAATGCTTAACTCTGGATGTTATAAAAATTAAAGAAATAAAGACTATTATGAACTTCAGGTTAATAAACTTGAAAACCTTGATGAAATGGATTCGTATATAGGAATATATATAAGTAAAAAGCTGACTCAAGAAGAATTCGATAACTTGATATGCCTATATTCACAAAAGAAATAAGATCAAAAATCAGGAATGGGACAAAAGTTAAAACATCAAGGGCTACACAATCCTTTATGACTTTACAGATGCTTCTACCAAACACTCCAAAAGCAGGTAATTCCAGACTTTAAAGTCTTCCAGTAAGTTTAAAAAGGGGGTTTCCCTGGTGGCGCAGTGGTTGAAAGTCCGCCTGCCGATGCAGGGGACACGGGTTCGTGCCCTGGTCCGGGAAGATCCCACATGCCGCGGAGCAGCTGGGCCCGTGAGCCATCGCCGCTGAGCCTGCGCGTCTGGAGCCTGCGCTCCATAACGGGAGAGGCCACAACAGTGAGAGGCCCGCGTACTGCAAAAAAAAAAAAAAAAAAAAAGGGACTAGTTTGGGAGTTCCCTGGTGGCCTAGTGGTTAGGATTCTGGGCTTTCACTGCCATGGTCTGGGTTCAATCCCTGGTAGGGAAACTGAGATCCCGCAAGTCACGCAGCAGTGTGGCCAAAAATTTTAAAAAGTGTGGGGGGGGGCGGGGAGAGGGGGCGAGACTAGTGTCTAACTCATTCTGCAAAACTTCGTAATACAGATAACAAAACCACACGAGGATAATTACAGTCCAATCCCTTTTATGAACAGTGATTCAAGAAACCTAAATAAATGTCAGCAGACTGAATTCAGTGATGTGCAAAAAATATGTCATGAGGCTAGGTTTATTCTAGAATGCGTGTTTGGCATAATACTTAAAAAAATGTAATATACCCCAATAACAGATTATAAGAGGGAAAACAAAGTGATCATCCCAAAAGACACACACAAAAAAAACACATAAGATAAAATTCAGCATCCATTCATGATAAATTCTTAGCAACCTAGAAGAAGGGAACTTCCTTATCCAACAATGGGCAGCTACAAAGAAAAGAAAAGAAAAAGAGAGTAAACATTATATTTAATGATGAAATGCTGAAAGCCTTCTTTTAAATCAGAGATTATACAAAAACAGACAGTCCTTTCAAATAATGCATTGAAGAAGCTGTCTGAGGAAGGACAAAAGAAGGGGAGATGGGAGTGTTTTTTTTTTAAGCAATTAAAAAAATAAAATTTGGAAAACATAAGAGAATCTATAAATGATTAGAGTTAGTAGAATTCACAAGAACTTAAAAGGGTCAATGTACAACAAAATTTAATATACCAAGTTCATTATATTTGTATATACCTGAAACAATGAAAAAATGTAATATAATAAAAATATAAAATCTATGTTTACAATACCAAGAAAAATATAACGTATATAGGAATAATTCTAACCAAAAAGTACAACAGTTCTTTTTGAAGAATATTATAAAAGAAATTTAAAACTATCTAAACAAATGAAGAAATGGAGAGAGAAGTCATTCAGGAAGAGGAGGGACAGTGGGGTAGGAATGTGAGAAGAAAAGGAAAATCAGCCCTGAGAACAAGCAGACCGGAGCACCACCCATAGCACATAAGCAGCGCTGAAAGCAGATTTGGACAAGGCCACTTTTTGACAACAAAAATGACTAAACATCTGCCTCTTCTTACTAACACTGTCTTTCTCGAAGTGACTGGTGCTTCTTTACCGATGACAAAGCCCGGACACACTTAAGTCCTGCCTCATGGCTCAAAATTAAGACACCTAACCACCAAATGCTCACAGCTGCTTTGAAGTAGCCAGTCCAGACTGACCCTCACTCCCCTGATACCTCTTAGAACCATCCAGCACACACCCCAACCCCTACCCTATAAACCTCCCAACCCCACACCTTCCGTGAGGCTCCGCAGGGGCGTGTTCTCCCTGGCCCCTAGTAACCCAAGGCAGGTAAACCCAGCTCGTTCTATTACGTGTGTTGCTAATTGTTCAAATGAGGTACTTTTTTTTTTTAACTCTTATTATTTTATAAGCATCACCTATTTCACATAAAACAAAAAAGGAACAATGAAAAAAAATCCCATTATAATAACAACAAAAAAGACAAAATTCTTAGGAAAAAGCACGGTAAAAAATGAAAAGTTTATATGAATAATAAGCAAACACAAATTGCCAAGAGAGCTCTGAAAAGAGTAATGAAGATGTACTAACCCTACCAGATATTAAAACATGATAAAAACAGTACAGTACTGGCACACTAACAGAAGGACCAATGGAAAAGAATAAAAGTCCCAGAATAACCTCAAACACTGTATATAAAGGAAAATTTTAAAAGTTTAAAAGGAAAGATAACAGTAATGGTTAATTTTATGTGTCAAGTTGGAGAGTATTTGGGGATGAAATTAGCATTTAAATCAGTGACCTTGAGTAAAGCAGATTACCCTCCATAATGTGGGTGGGCCTCATCCAATCAGTTGAAGGCCTAAATAGAACAAAAAGACCAGCCCCCCAAGCAAGAGGGAGTTCTCCAGCAGACTGCCTTCAGGCTTCATCTTCACCATCAGCTCTCCTGGGTCTCAGCCTGCTGGTCCATGCTAGATTTTGGACTTTCCAGCTTCCATAACTGTCTGAGTCAATTCCTTAAAATAAAATATCTTCATCCTAACCAATAGGCTAGTTCTCTGGCGAGACCTAATACAAGAAAAGTTACTTAACCAAGTGGTCATCTAGAGAAAAACAAATTATGTTGGATCACACCTCTCTCCATAGATTAGGATAAGTGAAATGTAGAAATTACTCTATGAAAATACTACAAAATAACAGGGGACAGTTCCTTTGTAACTTCAGAGTATGGAAGGTTCATAATCTCACTAAAAATAAAATCCAGATATCATAAAAGAAAACACTGCTAATTCTGACTACATAAACATTTTTTTTAATTCAAAAAACCCTTCTGCATGACAAAAAAAATGTACCACAATTAATGTCAAAAGACAAATGATAAGATGCGGAAGTGAGTAATTCATATCACGGACAGAGGTCTAGTCTCCCTAATATACCTAGTTTTTATTATATAAATCAATTTTTAAGAGACAAACAACTGAATAGAAAAATTCAAGATAAAAAGATATGAACTGACAGTCCAGGAAAAAAGGAAATGTAAACATTTTTACATATGTAAGATGTTCAAAATCACTCATAACAAGAAAAATGTAAATTAAAACTACATTATCAGATTGGTAAAAATCCAGAAGCTTCTTAAAACCATGCTACTGGCACATGGTAGGTACTCTCACACATCGATGGCGGGAGTATTAACTGGCACAACCCCTAAGAGGAACAATCTAGCAATATTTACCAGAATTACAACTGCATATACCCACTGATACAGCCAGGAATTTATCCTACAGATACACTCGGACATTTGTGAAATGACACATACACAGAGCATCATGGCAGTATTGTTTGAATTGCAAATAACTAAAAATAATCTAAATGCCCATCAAAAGAGAACTGGTTAAGTACATTATGATATGTCCATAAAATGGAATGAAGCTATAAAAGAATGGAGGATTGCTTTATGTACTCCTCTGGAAAGAACCACAGAAAATATATTTAAGTGGGTAGGGAAGGGGGAATGACAAAGAACAGAAGAATGTTTACAGTATGTTACAGTGTACCAACATTTGTGTAAAAATAGAGCTAACAATTAAAATATGGTATTTTGCTTCTTTATATAAAGAAACATACAATAAACTAATGAAGTGGTTATCTAGCAAAGGGTGAGGAGGGTGGTGAGCTAGACAAGAGGAACTATGGTGGAGACTGGAATCTGTACCCTTTCCTTGTACTTGTTAATTTTTGAACCATATGAATGTATTATCTAAAACATTACACATTCAAAAATGTTAAAGACACAAAGTATCTTAATGGAACCCTAAAATTACCTTTTGTATCAACCACATTAACAAAAGACACAAAGTCATACTTGCTGATTATCTCCTAATACAAAAATCAACAGACTGTGTATGCTATATCTGGGAACAAAAGGAAAGTCTACAGGAAGGAATGTTCTGTCTGTTACGAAACACTGGCTTCTTACATTAAATACAGTTGAGCTCCTTTGTTTTTTAAATGCATGTGAATTCAGCATTCTAAATTCTTATTAAAATTTGGCTTGATTTTGAAAATATTCTAGTGGTTATTTTTACTTTGTTTTGGGATAGATTTGGGGGGATTATTCGGGTTTTGGAGGTGCTAACTATATCTAAAATGCTAGATCTCATTTCCTAGATAAACTTTCCAAATCTATCTGAACATCAAATTCCCTAAAAAGTAAAACTGTTCCTGTCAAACCAGACCCTCTGATTAGGCTACCTAAATGTCTCAGGCTACCTAAATCTCTCTGATTTCCATTTCTTTGTCCCAGAAGAGTTTACTGAAACTTAAACTTAAAAAATATTTAGACATTCTATAGTTAGGGAGTATGAAAACAAGAAAAAATTTCCAATACACTTTGAGAAATATTTGTATTTCCTCAGTATACACAAAAAAAATGACAGTATTTACATTAAGGAATCATTTTTATATAGTATTTCCTGACATATAATTTATTGTATTCAAGTCAATAAAATAACAGCAGTATCATTCAAAGCATAAAAGAGGCCTAAACTAAGCACATTAAAATAGTATTCATTAAAATAAGATTTGACCTGTAGTATGCTTTAAATATTTAAATATGAAGGATATTAAATAACTAATTGCCATGTGGAAGAAGTCATCAGTGAATGCTTCATAAAGGAAGTAAATTTTGAACTTGGTCTTGAAGGAAATGACAGGCACTCAGAATCCTTAATCAAATTGGTTTTACAATCAGAGATTCATTTTAGCTCACTGAAGGAAAATGAGTAATATAATCTCTCTATTGAGTCCTCCTTAAACTCTGATGACATGACAAAACATTCTGTCTACAGAGAAGCTCAATAAGGCTCTGAAAGCCTAGGAAAAGCCTGTAACTTTATATATCATAAACCCAGACACCAGTCTCTCTCACTTAAAAAGAAACGGTATTGAAAGGTTATTTAATTTTCCCACATTTTAATAAAAGACCAGACTGAATAACTTTGAAATAATGTACATTCCTACCTCTATAAATTGCTTTATATAAAACCAAAATTTTGAAAACATATATGCAAAAAACAAGATTCTACAGATCTTCAATCTCAGCTGTTGTTTTAACATGTTTTCTTTGAAGTCATAAACTCTTTTTGGAACTCAAATAAAAGTCACATGGGAAAAGACTCCAAAGAACCCAAGAAAATACTTAAGAAATCGGCTGAATTTATTAAAATTAAGCTTCATATATTTATATATGTTGCTTAGCATCAACAATCTCTCCAAGCTGTGTAAGTAGCACTTTAAAAACTGAATAGTCAATGTCACTGTCTTCCCCTCTCTTCACCACCCCCAACCCACAAAAATGAAAGAATAGAGGAAAATATAAAATGCAAAGTTACATTTTGATGCTTATGACTATAAGTGCTATGAAAGCTCTATTTGAATTCAGAGTACAGGTCCTGAGCTCATGATACCTTTTAATATCACTCAGCGATAAAACAAGATGAAACTGAATCACTGTACCAAATGCATATGTACTATTTTTCTACAAATCATGTAAGCTGAAATACATAGCCCAATAACCTAAAAGAGTATTTAATGAGGCTAATTTAAACTAGAAAGTGTTTAACATACTTAAAAGTACATGATTCCCTTTAGTATTTTAATATATTGTAATTGAAGTGATTATCTGTCTATAAGCTAGTTTAGGAAGAATAACACTGCCAAAGGCAACAATGTTTCGTCCCAGTAGCACTTACCATTAAAACAAAAACAAATCAAAAGAAGGCTCAACATAAAAACACCATGTATGTGCCAACTAGAAAGATTACATGATCAATAAAACCATTTTCCTGAATAAGCCTCAACGGAGTGACAGAGTACTTTCTGGAAAGATTCAGAACACAAATGACAAAGAACATGAAATGACTGACATTTTCTGCTGTCACTAACCAGTAATGTAAGAAGCTATTAAACTAGTCATTCTTCCCACCCTTCAATCTCAAACATCCATTCGTAAACAAAGAGTTTAGGTTATAGTTCTGCATTTTCTCAAAACTTCAATTTTTCCCACTGAGAACAGAAATGTTTTCAATGGGCCGGGAAGACATCTCAGAACAGAGGCCTGGGGACCAGGACTGTGCTCACCTGCTGCGGCTGGTACCTCTGCTGGGGCTGGGACGGCAGATACTGCGCCTGCGGCTGCTGGCTGTAGTAAGGCTGCTGGCCCTGCTGGCAGTAACCGCTCACACCTGGCTGGCCATACTGAGGCGGCACCTGTTACGGAGTCAAGCGGGGCAAGTGAGAAAGTCAAGACGTGCCATTCAGCGAAATCAAATATGGTTTCAATTCAGCAACAGGAAGTGGGTTCTTTGCTAAGCAACTGAATTCGATATTTTTAATATTCTCCCCATTAGATAAATTGGCATACTGCTTTCTACTCACATACTATCAATGAAGACAAAAAGCAAAGTATTTTTTGAAGCAGAGTTAAATTATCAGACATCAAAAATTGATAATTTCACAAAAATCCAGTGGCAGGGTCGGGGGGAGTTCCTAATACTGACGTCAAAAAATTGTTTCTGCTAGGGCTTCCCTGGTGGCGCAGTGGTTGAGAGTCCGCCTGCCGACGCAGGGGACGTGGGTTTGTGCCCCGGTCCGGGAAGATCCCACATGCCATGGACTGGCTGGGCCCATGAGCCATGGCCGCTGAGCCTGCGCGTCCGGAGCCTGTGCTCCGCAATGGGAGAGGCCACAACAGTGAGAGGCCCACGTAACGCAAAAAAAAAAAAAAAAAAAAAAATTGTTTCCGCTAGAAAGTCAAAGCAGCATTATGCTAATCCATTCTCATGCAACACTCAGATGAAAATGAACTCCAGTCCAAGCTCACTAATACTTTGTAGGATGTTTGTGGTTTGGGGACATGTTTGTTTCAACTAAGGTCAGAATGCCTCAATTACATTTTAGCAGATACCAGTTACAGCAGCAATTCTATTACCCGATACTATTTTGGCTAAAAAGAAACAACACTGCTTTATAATAAAATGAAACCCATTTAGAAAACAATACTATGTATATCAAACAATATAACTATCAATATGAGTTCTTGATGGAAAGATATTCATAGCTATACAAGGGTAGTATTTTCCTAGTTGATAAAACGGTTACTGATATAAAGCAAACCGTACTGTGCTGCAAATACCCGAGTTACAGACAGAATGACCTAAAATCAGTCTTCTCCATTTCTAATTTACATGAGCCTATACAATCCTGAAATCATTGTTCAAACAAAAGTCCTTCCTCATTCAGTAAATACACCACTGATGATATTTTCTGATGTTCTTTCAAATGAGAAATCTATTGACATTTTTTTTCCCCTAATTGAGAGAAAGAACAGGAGAGGAAAAGAAAAACAAGATATCAGGACGGCAAAAAGCACTCCTGGAATGAGAATGGTGAAGTCACTGTGAACACCACAATAGGGTCCATTTGAGAACTGCAAGAACATGATCCCCATAAGCACACATACTTAAGAACTCAGTCATCAGTCCCAGATATACACTTAAAAAACAAATTGACTACAGAATACTGAATGAGGAAAAGAAGAGAGTGAGGAGGAAAATATTAAACACTCTGCCTCTAAGACCAATTAGCACAGTAATTGGCAACATATTCAATGAAGTAAAAGGGAAAAAATGCAGAAAGCTAAAGTTCATATTCCTTTTGACCCGATCTAGATTATTTTCAAGCTGCTAGCAACGCTGACAAAACATTTGGCCACAATGGCTTACAAATGCCTCTCATTTCGCAGACCCCAAGTTAGTAGAACAGACAAGTTTGTATTGAAAACCATGCAACAGCACAGTTGAATTCTTTGCTTTTATTTATTTTACAGCTTGATATCTCATAATGAATGTATGTCCCTGACATAAGCCAAGCCAAAGAATTTCCATAAAATACAACTCCACATGCTAGAATACCATATACTACCACAACACATACCCTTCCGTTCAACACCCATATGTTTGATTTGATATCTAATACTGCATTTCACACAAGCATCTTTGCAGCTTGATTTGAAGCAGTTAGGGTAACACTTTGCCAGTGTTAAAATGACTGTAAAGCTCAGTCAACACAGCCAGCAACTCCCCTGTGAATTGCACTTTAATATGTTGACTTTCTGGTTTACAGAAACCCTTACACACAATATGGAAGTGTGTGTGTGGGGGGGTTCTATTTTCTAAGCAAGACAACAAGAGGACATATTGCAGGAGTCTCCTCACACTAGAGAAGCCATGAACTTACTAGATTCTTTTACTATCTATTCCAACTCCGAAAAGTGGGGAAGCAAGCCGGATGCCGGGGAGGCAGGTAGGCTGGGTGGGAGTGTAAGCAAATCTTCAATGGATCCATAGTGACAAGCTGCAGAACAGAGCAAACGTCAGAGGGGGAACCATCCAAAGCATCTGCTTGGGAGATTTCAGCACTGTCTTCCACAATTAAAAACCTACCTGCTATCCTTTTAAATACATGGTCTAATTATTTGGTACTAACTAACTGGCTAACTAACCTTCTGAGACCCTGGGATAACTGATAGGGCCTAGAGCCAATCAACTGCATTTGGTTTACTGTCCTTATGTGGGAGCCATGACAAAACAGAGATGACTAAGTTCTAGTCTACCTAAAGAATCTCTGTACTAGAAACGTATGAAATCTGAATCCAAGCCCTCCTGTACCTCAGTTGTGTGAATATGATCGATCACATAATGATATGCCTTACATCTCCATCTGCAAAACGGGGTTACCTCCTCTATTAATTCCTATTAATATTATAACCAGCAATATTATAATCCTATCTGGAATGCTACACAATAATTATTACTTATTAAACTAAGTTGTAGTGCTACCTCTACAACATTAATTGTTAACTAAGTGTTATCTTTAAAAAGCAATTTCTAAATATAATACACCTCAGCTGTCAGGAACTAATGTCAATTCTTTAATGGTCAATAATGTTTTTGCTTTAATCAGTTTAGATGTAGGGCTTTCAAAGTTCTATTATATGATTTTCTGATATCTTAAACCAAACAATCATTATTAAGAAACATAAATGGAAGGGCGGAGCCATAATACATGGACTGCCCCAGAGCCTACTGCCGGAAGTTGTCTGCACAAACCCCAGAGAAACTGTGGTCTCGCACTGCCGGCTTCTCACACGGCATCAGGGCCTTCAGCCACACCGCTCCTCACTCAGACCTCCATCTTTCACAGCATCTGCTGAGGACTGAGAAACCCACTACACGGTTATGAAGACCCAAAGGACTAAGCCATGAGGGAAGCATATGAGCTTTTATTGTCTCAAGTTTTGTGAAATCAATTTTGGCTACTAAGAGTCTTTTTGCTTATCTCTTAGTTCTTAACCATATTCAGGGTGAATAAGATTACCAAACTGTTGAATTCAACTGTTCAACAGTTACCAAACTGTTGAAATTTAACCAAGAGTTACTGAGTTTCAGGAACCAAGTGCTGAGAATTGAGGAAACAAAGCACTTCTGTCTCAGATACCACCCGTCCCCTAACCGGCCTAACCCACCATCATTTTCATGCCACTTCTGATTTGATTTTACCACAGGGGAGATTATTAGATTTCGTCAGTTACCCCTTTAATTATGTGTTCATGTGTTTACCGTTTGTCCTCATCACTAGACTACACACTCCTACACCCGTGGTATGCCTCCTGGAAGGGGGCCTGCCACTGAAATGTTTGTTGGATGAATAATGAATGTTGTTCAATGGATTATTAAATCAAGTTATTATTATATAAAACTTCAGCGCTCGCTTCGGCAGCACATATATTATATAAAACTTTAATGATGGAACACATTATAAAACTGAAATGACTTATACCATCCAAGTCTTTGATTCAGCTTCATCCAATAGACAAAAACCCCAAACCTCACGTTGACAGCAGCAGAGGACCCTCGGCTATTACCGGCTAACCCTCGAGGTCATTACTGCCCAGCCAACGCGCTAGACATTTATCACTAAACTAAACCAAATGGAAATCTCCAGAAAATGCCTAAGATCAGGGATTTTCTATTTGTTATGTAAAAATAAGAAAAACAAAAATTTCTCTCATTTCTAAATAAAGAGGATCTTCAAGTGGAACATGCACACACACAGTCACAAAATGTTTTATTCCAATTTTCAAAGAAATGTGAACGCTTTCAAACATTATCGGAGAGGGAAAGTATAGCTAAAAATGATTCGTTTACTTTAAGTATTTATTTTATGAAACTACTCTGATAAAGGACATGAGTATTAACTTTCAAATCTCTGTGTCATGTTAAATGTGCAGAATTCCAGGCCCCATTTTTCATTTTACTTTACCTTGACTCTTTGCTCATACTTCAACACTGAAGAAATGATCAGGTTTATATTCTCATCCTTTTCCTATCTAAAGAAGTTTGAGAAAGCAGTTTCTCCACTAAGTTTCAAGGTGCACTGCCCTACGTCCCAGCAATTCCCCTTGTGAATACATACCCATGAAACACTCACATGTGTCCCAGGAAGGATATTCCATCCAACACTATTTACAAGAGCCAGAAAGAGGAAGCAATCTAATTCCAACACAGTAAGTAAGTGGGAAAAATAGATTTTGCTAGAGTCATACGTGGAATTCTAACCATAAAGTGTACAGTTTAGTGGCATTAAGTAGATTCACATTGCTGTGCGACCATCACATCTATCCATCTTCAGAACCTCACCATCCCCAAATGAAATTCCATTTCCATTAAACAGTAACTCCCCATTCCTATCCCCCACCCCAGTCCCTGGGAACGACCATTCTGCTTTCTGTCCCCATGAATTTGGTCATTCCTTTTGAGTCGGGCTTATTTCACTTAGCCTAATGCCTTCAAGGTTCATCCATGTTCCAGCATGAATCAGTTTCATTCCTTTCTAAGGCTAAAAATATTTCCATTTTAAGTATATACAATATTTTGTCCCATCGTGGGCAATGGGTGGGTTGTTTCTACCTTTTGGTTATTGTGACTAATACTGCTATGAAAACAGGCATACAAATACCTGCTCAAGCCTTTTCTTTCACTTCTTTTGGAAATATACCTAGCCCATAAGTGGAACTGCTGGATCATACGGTAGTTCTATGTTTAATTTTTTGAGAAACCGCCATACTGTTTTTCACAGCAGCAATACCATTTTTTAATTCCTGCCAGCTGTGCACAAGGGTTCTAATTTCTCCACATCCTTGACAACACCTGCTATTTTCTGTTTGTTTTTGTAATAGCCATCCTAATGGGTGTGAAGTGGTGTCACACTCATTATGGGTTTGATTTTCATTTCCCTAATGATTAGTGATTTGAGCATCTTTTGCATGCTTATCAGTCATTTGTTTATCTTACTTGGAAAAATGTATTAAAGTCTTTTGCCCATTTTTTGCTTGGGTTGTTAGGTTTTTGTTGTTGAGTTGTAGGAATGCTTTATATATTCTGTGTATTAATCCCTTATATGATTTGCAAATATTTTCTCCTCTTTTGTGGGTGGCCTTTTTGTTCTCGTGATAGTGTCCTTTGATGCACAAAAGTTTTAAATTTTGATATACTCCAATTTATCTATCTTTTCTTTTGCTGTCTGCGCATTTGGTTTCCATGTCCAATAAATCACCGCCAAATTTAACATCATCAAGCTTTCCCCTAGGTTTTCTTCTAAGAGCTTTAGAGCTTTAGCTCTTATGTTTTTAGGTCTGACCCATTTTGAGTTAATTTTTGCACATAGTGTAAGGTAAGGGTCCAACTTCCTTCTTTTGAAAGACCTGTTGTTCTTACTCTAGTATATAATTTTCGTATCAGCTTCAGATCCTTTTGTTCTAAGAACAGTTTGGTTTGGTATCTACACTTCCCTCTAGAACTATATTAAACGAATACAACACACATTCAACGAACTGTATAATCTGTTTATATGAAGTTCAAAAACAAAATTTATAGCAAAACTAATTTATAGTGATAGTAATCAAAACAGTGCTTGTGGGATATGGGGGCTGGTGAGAAAGAGGGGTGAGGAAACTTCTGGGGTGATGAAAATATTCTGTATCTTAACTGGGATGGTTGGTTCATAGGTGTACCTTATTTGTCAAAACTCATCGAACTGTACACTTAAGGTCTGAGCATTTCATTGTATGTATATTATAACTTTAAAAGTATGTATATACACTTAATAACGAAGAAGGTATCTAAACTTTTGACCTCACGTTTTTTCTAATGTATTTATGTCAAACCATTCCGGCCTTACTTAAACCTAGATGTAAGTTTCCTATTTGATAATAAAATAGTAACTGTTTCTAGGAGCTTAACAGGGAGTTTTCATACTTTCAATTTACATAATTCCAAAATATTACACAGCAATTAATACTGAAACAATCATAATGAGTATGTAAATTCAAATATTTAACGCAAGTCACAGTATGTATAGGAACGATATCCCTTCAACCCAGAATTCTGCTTTTGGGAATTTACCTTAAGGAAAAATATAAAACAAGTGTGCGAAGATATGTGTAGCAAGGAGGTCACTGCACGCCCCTGATACCACCCCCACTCAAAAACAGGGAAGCAGCCTAAATGGTTAAATGTGCCTCCACAGAGACTGGTTTAAAAGGGGAGGGTAATGATATTCTATTCAATAAAATATCACAGAGTCATTAAAATGAATGATTCTAATTGTAGATAATATGTATTGAATAGCAAGAAAGTCTGTCCCTGGATTTTTGAGGTGGGACTTAAGGGGTAGCAGGTTACAAAACCATATATATATTTTTTTTTAATATGAAAATCTGTATATGTGTGGTGAGTAAAGAATTAATAGCCCAGAAGAATATACATCAAATGTTATGTATCATTTCTTAAACCAACTCTGAGTTTTTCCTGAATCTAAAACTAAATGCAATTTATTTTGGATTAATTATTGCTGTCTTTCTAAGAATTATCAAAAAGTATATTATAACAATTTATATTTCACAGCAGAAAGCTTCCTAATTTTTATTTGTTTTCCATCATAAATGTGAGTCCTTCCAGATAAATTCTACAAAAAAAAAGGAAGGCAAAAAGCATAGGAAAAATGAGTTCACAACAGCTACATTTTAGTCACTACTCTGGCATATTCTGCTGGCTTCTGACTTTACAGAAAGAGTAAATGCTATTTTTCATGCATAAGAGACAGACTGAAAATTCCCCACAGCAAGGAATTCAGATGCTAAGTCTATGTGTGGCTGAACCAACTGCAGGAGGAAATTTTATTATGTCAACATGTCCAGTCAAAAATAATGTGTTAGAAGGTAATAAAGTTTACAAGGTCAAAATCCTACAAATGCTCCACAATCTATAGTCCCTTAAGCTAAGTTCCCAACTGAGACTTTTAAACAATTTAGGTGCTTTTTAAATTCACTTTCTTATTTTAAAAAGAGAAATAAATCTTGTCCTTAAGCTTGTGTAAGGGGGGAAACAATACTCCGTAACTTCCTGAAATTACTCCTTCATGCTTGAAAACTGAGAAACAATCAACGAATGTATACTGAGTGCTTACTGCATGCACTGTACAGTAAAGCCATAAGTTCCTTCAAATTTTGTCCAGCTTCCCTTGAGTAACAGAAAAAAGACAACGTGGGCTTGGAGGAGTCAGCAAAGAAGTCAAGGGTCAAGCAGTGTCTAAACTCCAGAACAGGCTTGATGACCAACCACGCAAACAAGCTAGTTACTCAGCTCTCGTTGCTACGGAGCCCACTTCCATTTTTGTCTATGCCCTTGTACCTAACAGATAACTTCCGGGCCATAAACACTGCTGTTGTTTAACAGACTGAAAAAAACCCAACATATCTGGGCTACTTTAGCCCACTCCCCCTTAGCTTAAAAATTTTTTTTTAATTCATATCAGAAAATAGCTTTACTTTTTGATTGGTGAAACTAAATTAAAAAGTTCTCATTTGTCATCAGCAATAAATTTTTTCTCATGACAAATTTTGCTTTCTAAAACTTCCTTATCAGGTACACACTTTACGTTTATAAGATCATAAACAGTGAAAATAATATATATATAATCTCTCTTGGATTTCTTTATAATTATTAATTGTCTACAAAATTTCACTGCTTATTCTAAGTCCAACTGCTCTATATTTAGCAAATCACAGCTTAAGCGAATACTATGTCAGACCAATGTTCTGCAGAGTGAATACGCTACATGGCTGTGGGAACTAAATGGTAGTGCCTTTCATGACCTCAATTTCCAAAAGTCGGCAATATGTCCTGAACAGCCTTTATTTCCTCTTCATAATCACTGTCATTCTATTACCCACAAATTTATTTATACCCTTTTCAAATTAATTTATATTTCTAGTCTCTTGAGGGTAACAAGTTCTGGAACATTACTATCCATTTTGTAAAGTGGTACATCCTTTAGTTTCCATAAAATTAACTCCAAATTTCAAGGAGTGCCCCCTAATGCTAGTACATGGAACTTGATTGACAAACGCATGGTCAATCAATGCCAGCCACAGCCTTTATTGTACCAGATCAGAGATTCCTTGTCAACTGCTTTCTGCCCCCCTCAGTCCCTTGATTATTTTCACTGCCTTATCTAAACTGCTTTCACTGCTAGTCTTTATTGTGGAATAGCAGCTAAAATAGCATAAGTGATTCCAAAGGCACAGCAACCGTGGCTGTACACAAAAGTAAAATCACTTTTCTACTTACTTTTAAAAAGAAACCTCTAGTACACATTTTGTATTCTCCTCTACCTCTTAACTACAGATGTTTTCACCTTTTTTTTCCAGGTCAGCCAATTAGAGGAGATTTTAAGTATTCATAAAATGCAGGCATTCACTGGCAGTAAAATGCTTCCTCTCATTTACAACCAGTGTTGAACGAAAGTCTTACTGTACACAAAATTAACACACAAGTGTATAATTGTAGTTTTATGCTCAAGTGCCCTAATTATGCACTTTAAAACACTTTCTTCCCAAGGATCCATCGAAGGCATTTGGTATCACAGATCTATGAGGTCTACTGTGCACTTCTTTGACAAAAGAGAAGCATAACAAGAAAAAAACCTGCAGCTTCGGAAAGAAAGTATGCATGCAATGTACATGATGATAAATCTCATTCTAAAAATTTTAGCTAGAAAAAGAGCATATTTCCAATGTGTATGAATGGGTGAGGGGTCTACTACCTAAAGAGTAAAAGATGAATTCTCACTACCTGTTCTTGAAGCAACCAGAACCAGCATACCAAAGCCGAGTGGTCTAAAATCTTTCATAAATCAACATGGGGAGAAAAATTCACCTATGAGTCTGCGAGCCTCACTAATATAATAATACAAGCAGGAAAAAAACTTAATAGTAAAAGGAGCCTTGCTAATTTCTAACGCAGAAGCTTTGACATCTAGGTTACTAGTATTTACATTTAAAACAAAATGAAAAATAAGTATTTTCCATACCAAACACACGCAGTCATTTTTCAATTAGAGAATCATAACTATGGAAATGCATCGACATGGTTTGCATGAAGCCCTACTTCTGTGGAGCTCACGGTATGTACAGACAGAAAAGAAGGGCTCTGATGGCCATCTATAGAAACAAATAGGTCAACTCTGCTACAGAAGCAACATTTTCTTAGAAAAAGTGACTTAAAAATAAAAACATTTTTTAAAAAGGAAGGAAGGAAAGAGGGAGGGAGGGAGGGAGGGAGGAAGAAAAGGCCTGAGCTGCCTCACAGGGACTCAGTTGTCTCCATTCAAGAAAGCACTTTACCAAGAAACCAGGCACGTGATGTTGTATGTAATGAATACATCTCACTGAAAAGCAACTTGGAGTTTCCATCTTTCTTGTTATATTACTGGCCAAACTGCAACAGGTAGTTGTAACTGGTGAATATAATCTTTGAGTTGTTTCAATTTTAAAAAATATATATAAAAAGATTACAAAATCAAAAGTCAAAACAGTACAACAGTACCTCACACACATATTAGAACAGCAGTTTTCTAATAGGACTTTAAGTGTGAGGCTACAGTACGTTCATGTTTTTAAAAACCACCCACTTGGTCTACTCACACGTGGTAAGAACACTGTTGTTTACTACAGGTAAAAAATGGAAAATACTCAGCAGTGCAACTGATGGGAACTTCTTGCCTAGCTGCCCTTCTGGCCAGATTTCATAAAGCACAGAAAGGAGGCCAAGAGCTTTGCCAACTCTCCCACATAAACCCAGCTGCCAAAATGGACGTGCCGAAAGGGCGTTTCAGAGAATTTTGAAGAGATAACCTTTGCTGAGGCTGCAGGGTCAACTCTATAACCGCATGACTGGAACATGTGCAGTGAATGCTAGACTGAAAAGACTGTTCTACTGCAGATAACTATGGAGTGGGGGAAAACAGAGAAAACAGGGATTTACCAGAATCAGACTAGAATTTTAAACCAGCCAATGGAGAGACAAGCAACTGGTATCTTCTATGGAGGGGAACTTGATGGTGGGGGGACATGAGGAGAGAGACCGTTCACAGCAGGATCTTTCTACCTTGGGGATTTTATACCATGCATTTAAACTCCGTGTGTGTGCGCGCGCACGCGCGCGAGTGTTTGTGTGAGATTTGTTAATGCAGTTTTGAAGTTGTTTCTTTTTTCTTTTTTTAATTAAAGAGTCAAAGCGGGGAACTATGTGATGACACTTTTCCAAGAGTCTAAAGTTCATCCATGGAGGGTAAGGGGGCTAGTTGCTTCTATATCCTCTCTCTCCTGCTCACAAAAAAAAGAGAGAGGGAGGGAGGGAGGGAATGATTTTAGTAACTGAGTTTATAAAAATGTGAGTAAAGAAACCACCAAGCCCCTCAAAAATGGATATTTCAAAAACTATATTGTGTTAAAATGTGATCCTTTAAAAATATACAGTCTAAGTATTCTATAAGGTACCTTTTAAAGGAGAAACTTGTACTCATTTATCTATCCACGCCTAAATGTAAATAATGTATATGGTGACAACTGTATGAATGAAGAAAAGTAATAGCGACGGTAATGCAAAAGGGTCAGACTTCTCCATGTAACACGGCCAAAACCCAAACCTGGCTTCCTCTGAGACTTTGAGAATTCAGTAGACGGAAGAATCTAAGAATAGACAGTCCCGGGGGACGAACCAGTATGGGGACCTTTACCGGCATCCCCCCTGAGTAGAGGCACTGACACTGGCTCGGAGGGTGGGGAGACAGCTGCAGGCTTTGTCCTGTGCTACCCAGGGACACAACAGCCTTCAAATTACCATAATTAGCTGGTCATTTTATTTTTTGCCCTTTCAGAATGAACTCATAACAAATAATGAGGAGTGAAAATAAAGGAGTCCTTTTGCACTGGGAGGTGTTCCTACCACCACTAACCCACCCTCTCTCACAAATCAGTGATATCTCTCCTGAACCCCACCTGCAAAGGTAAGACTAAAGGAAATATATATGCACATTAGTGGCTGAAAAACTGACTCCTTGCATTTTATTCCCTGGATCATAGTCTGAGTTGGGGGGCCGGGTGGAAATGCTCAAAAATACATGCAACACACACAATCACATATTTGGATCAATAAGCTATTGTTTTAAACTGAAAATACACACTCATTCGCCCATCCTCAGAAGGCTAAGCCTAATTACACTTTATTGTAAATTATTTTATCACGCGCTATTAGAACTGGTAGAGATTTCAGAGATCACTGGTTCAACCCTGTCCTTATTAAGATCAAGAAGGTAGGGTCAAGGGTTAGGAAACCTGCACAATTTCACCCAGCTGGAGTCTCAATCGGAATTCAACTCTCTGCGCACACCCCCTCCCCACCCAGGGCTCATTCCACTCTCCCAGGGTGCTCAGTCATTGAATGGAAGGACTGGGGAGTAGCATGTTAAGCTAAGCATGGAAGACACTCAGGCTGGGACAGGAAGAGCAAAGGACACTCTGGACACCCTGCTCTGTTCTAGCAGAGAGCAGTCTAAGAACAGACAAGAGTATTGGGGAGCCCAAAGAACCTAAGGGAAGCAGCTGGAGTGGGAAGGGGTTGAAAAAAGGGAGCTCGGTGAGTAAAAACACAGTGGCTACAAAAGAGAAATGTACACACATTTTTTTAAGTTTTAAACACTGAAATTAGAAAGGATTAAGATATAAAATTTCTACCAACACAGATATCATATACTCAAGGCAAAAGAGAGGAGGCGGGGAGGCTCTTCATTTTTAGTCATTTGGCACATAAATTTAACCTATATGATAAACTTGTGATATTGGGTAATAGTTTAAAGAGGAGTTTCATTTTGAGGTTGAGACAGTATGAGGAAATGATGCTTCAGATAAAAATATCAAAGCCCTTGAAGTATAAATATATTTCAAAGCAAATGTTTATATAAGAAGAGAAAATCATTTAATTATTTCCCTTGAGATCTGCAATTTTTTTTTATTTCATCAGATGGAACACACGTGCCAAATAGTCCCAAAAGATTGGTCAGGAAAAAATATAGGATGTTGATATTTTAAAATCATTAACAGAAAGACACTTGGGGGTGGACAGAGGAAGCTTTACCTAATGTAGAATTATCAACAAATTAAATGTTTCACTTCTTTCTCTACCGGTCTCTTCTATTTATATTTAATAATTTATTTTAAATCATTAAAATTAGACATTCTATAACCCATTCATTTTGAAACACAACAAATAATCAACATTATAATTATCCCTCACAAAACTATACTTGAACACAGATGTGTTCTCAGACTGTCCATTCTAAGCACCTCTGCAGGGAAGTCAGTAGACTTTGGGATAATACAAAAGTCATTTAACTATTTTCCTAAAACATGAAGGGGTACAAAATAATTGTCCTAAGATACAGTCCTCCAATCCAATGGCAAATAAAGATAACAGGGTCAAAATGTTTCTCATTAGACCATATTCTAATCCTACTTTAACTACAAAAAACCAATTTCTTCATTACCTTTAGAAGGAAAAAGCCAGACTTCAAACAGTATACCAAAATAATTTTCATTTTAATAAATCCTTTAAATTTAAAAGATGCATTATACATATTATTGGGGGAGGCGGATGATTTCCAACTATTCATCTGACATATTTAGTTTCCTTTCAAGAATGTTGCTTACAAGACCAGTGGAAGTCCATCAGAGCAGCAAGGTAACACGGAGGTCACGAAGTCTCCCCGAATCAAGACCAGGTATGAGGAATTAGTGAAGAATGGTCATTTTCTAACCAGAGATATTACATTCAATAATCATCACAATCACTTAAAACCTATAGCTATTTCTTACTGCCAGAGAAAAGAAGTAACAACACTAGTATCTAGCCATTTGGTGTTTCCTAAAATCTCTTTCCAATATCCTCCACTCCCCAGACTGGTGGGAGCCTAACGAATCTAGAAATCCCCGCCACCCCCTTAGCAGACTATGGTTACCCCATACGTCCCAGACGAATCAACTGTTAGGGTCTGGGTGCCATCCTGAACAGGTCCTAATGCTCCTGAATGAAACTCTCCATCTGCAGGACAGCCTCCAGGTGGGGCGCCTTCACTGCAGGCTTCTTCAGGGGGCTTCTGCTGGGACACAGGCTGCTTAGCTGGCCACGCCCTGACGTGGAGCTGATGTGGAGGGTAAGTGACCTGCCCTGCAACTGGTAAATCAAGTAACTGTGCTTTCAATTGTCCATCAAGTTGTCCTGCAAATAGGCCATATTCTAATTCTACTTTATCTCAACTGTAAAAAAAAAAATCTTAAACTTCCATTAGAAAGAAAAGGGGTGAGGAATCAAAGGTGCTAAAAATACTTAAGGGTAAGCAGAGCAACGGCTTTCAAATGTTTTGATTCCAAATCAAAAGAAGAATTACGTTTTATATCACAACCTTGAACACACATGACATCCTTACTACATGTGATGCATTCATATTTTGTTTATATTCAAATCCCCTTTTTAAAAATTTCCGGTTGCAGCTTAATACACTGCTTTCATGCTCCCACTAACAGATTACAATGAATAGTTTAAAAAACACTGCACTCAAGGATGATTTCTTTCAGAGCATCTCAGGGAAAGCTGTTCCAAGTGATATTGTATCAGAATCAATCAGGGTCCATGGATACTGGTTCCTAAAGTTCCTTTCCCCTGACCTGCAGCTGCCATCGATACTCGACGCCACTGCCAGAGAACAAAACCACTGCTGATTTGATCTGAGTAGGTTGAACAGCTGGAGCGGTTCAACAGGAGACAACCAGCAAAGAGAGAGAAGGCAAACTCCAACAGCGCAGGGCAACAAGCCACCCATGGCGCCTACTGCTCAGAGAGGAGGAGACAGCAGCTCCTGGAAGGAATCAGGAGTCACAGCGAGAACGGGTGAAGGAGAGAGAGACAGGAGGCTGAGCAGAGAATCTGGAGAATGAGGGCGTGCCATGTTGAACAACAGGCCAGTGCCAGAGATGGTACATATCAAACGTATTACCGCTGAAGGAAAGAAATGAGATTAAAAGCATGGAATGGATTGAATTCCAGAGGAGGCGAAGAAAGGAGAATGAGTAAATTTTTAAATATAAAGAGTAAAGAGAAAGGGCTATGACTTCTTTTGATTTTCCACATAGATCCCAAAAGAAGAAACGTAAAACCTCATAGGGACAAGGCAATATATTTGTCTACGGGTGGGGAGGGCAGGGAGGACCTTAACTGTGGAAATCCTGACCACTGCATCCCTGGGGCAATTGAGGCTCCCTAGCAATAAGTGTTTTGTCAGGTTTACATGAATATTCAGGCAAATAATCTCTCTGGGAGAAATACCTGGAAAAAAATTGTAACCATGGGACTTCCCTGGTGGCGCAGTGGTTAAGAATCCGCCTGCCAGTGCAGGGGACACAGGTTCGAGCCCTGGTCTGGGAAGATCCCACATGCCATGGAGCAACTAAGCCCGACAGCCACAACTACTGAGTCTGCGCTCTACAGCCCACGAGCCACAACTACTGAGTCTGCACTCTAGAGCCCAAGTGCCACAACTACTGAGCCCACGAGCCACAACTACTGAAGCCCACACGCCTAGAGCCCCTGCTCTGCAACAAGAGAAGCCACCGCAATGAGAAGCCCGTGCACTGCAACGAAGAGTAGCCCCTGCTTGCCGCAACTAGAGAAAGCCTGAGCACAGCAATGAAGACCCAACACAGACAAAAATAAATTAATTAAAAATAAAATAAATTAAAAAAAAATTATGACTATGACCACCTGAAATTTGCAGTGATGCTCCTAAGAAGAATAAGGGAAGTTAACATATAATCGAAAAAGTGAATGTTCACAAGAAAGACTATTATAGGTAGAGAGGCACTGGGTAAGACGCTACAAGAACAGGGAGCCTGAAGGTGTCTCACAAATGCTCCCTGGACAACCAACACTGGAAAACAGAAGAAACTGAAGGCAGTTGTATCCATTGAGTTTGCACCTTTAGAAAATACAGAAATTAAGCTATGGAACTCTCCCTCTTGTCACGTTTCCCTTGTACTCTTTTATCATAACCTTACTTTGTTCTCTACCCCGAGACCTCAATATGAAATCCCCTATACCACAAATTAGAGTGTAAGACTAATCAGCTCTGATTCTTTTCTCCAAACAACTGACTACAGTAACTACCAGAAAGATGTCATCATAAAAATTGTTCATTGCTATCAGCTAACCACCCCCCCAATTCATGACAATATCGATACTTCATATGTACAAAGCGCTTTTAAACTTCTTTCACAAAGATCATCTCATTTAACTCTGTGATAATTCCATGAAAAAGGGCAGAGTTAGTCTCCTTTCACAGAGAACCTTCTCTGTGAAGGTTCTAAGAGTATGTGGCCAATTGGTGACAGAATCAGTGATAGATGGCTGGTCTCCTGATTCAAACAGACTGCAGTGTTGAAAGAGAAAGATATGGCAAGCCTCCCTTAAAGTCGGTATCTGTGCTTTGTTTCCACAGATGGATTTTGAACTTCTCTATACATTCCATTATATCACATGTACTGATTCAACATTTTATTAAGCAATAAAGTACCAAAAGAATCATCCTAGTCTCTATAGAAGACAGAAATACGAATAAGACAAAATCCCTGCACACAGCAGCTTACAAGCAGAAAAGAGAGGTAATACATGTTTACAGTTCAGAATAAACAGGAAGATTTTGAGCAGTAACAGAAGGACAGGAGAGAAGGAAGCAGGTAAATTCCACTTGAAGAGTTGCGGAAACGAGTCCTAGAGCGTTAGGAAATGCTGCTCAGACCAGAGGTACTGGCCCTAGGCCTGGAGGGAGGACTTGACTCTCAACTGGCAGAGAAGAGAAAAAAGAGGAATCCCTGTTGAGTAACAGAAACCCAGGTGGGGAAGACAGGAACACATTAAGGGTATGAGGAATAAACAGTTCAGTGCAGTGGGAGGTAATGATAGAGAAGAATTTTGATTAATGCCCAGGCCACATTATGCACACTGCAGATGCTTAAACAAAGAAACAAACCAACCAAAAAAAAAACAAAAAAAAACCAACACTGGCTGTATGAATGGTTGACTCTGTAATAAATTAGTACATTTCATTTTAAAACATAAACTTATGAGTTACCACCCAAGATAATGACTTACAGTTAACTCTCAAATATCAATTGCGAATTGTCCTTGGAAAAATTTTAAGCCCATTAAGGCTTTCCGCCTTAATGTCACAGACACCTTTAGGACGCCTCCTTACATTACTGGCCAAGAACACATCTTTTTCATGGTAACCCAAATAAGCCATTGGTAAGGAGGTAAACTTTCTGCTCTCTGAAATCAAATATTGCATTCCAAAACCATGCAATAATTTTTAAAGAATACCTACCATTTGGAAATTATTGCTGTAATTGTTCCCCTTTAATCAACATGAACAAACACTGAGCATGCCCAAATGGGTACTACTTAGACTAAAATTCCAATAATGGGTGATGAAAGTAGTCAAATACTGAGGTCCACAAATCCATGCAATCCTCAGACTCCCTGAAAAGTGAGTGATGCAGAGCTGAAGACAATGTATCACATGTGCACACAGTAAGAGAAAGCACCTGAAGACGGTATAGGTGACGCTACCTATATACATACATATTTGTTTATTTGAAAAATAAAACTACCAAAAATTATCTAATTTCTTCCAATTTCTTTCGGCATATCATGAATTTCAAATCTGATACATCCAAATTTTCAAATACCATATATCAGACCTCAATCTGGGTCCAGGTAAACAACTATAGGGTTACCCTGGTACTAAATAACTGAAATCGGCCTGCGGCGGTCACAGAAGGGCCCACAGAGAGGCTGTTCCAGACCTCACAGCCAAGGTGAGGGTTGGGAGGGAGGCGAGAGGGGAGCAGTTGGGCGTTAGGGGTGGCTCACTTGGGCCCAGTTACAAGTTAGTCACCCGGTAGAGCTGTGGAAAGTCCGGCAGGCCCGGGCAACACACTGCAACAGTGCAGCTGCACAGACACACGGGCTCCTGCATTTTAAATCCCTTCTAACCTCTACCAAGCCAACAAGACCTCCTCTACCTATCAAGCTTCCAAATTCTTCTCTTTGGCCTTTTTCTCTACATTAGAAATATGAGAAAACAACCACACAAACTGTTGTCAAAGTAAAATCTGTTTCCTGAACAAAATTTACAAGTATCTTCTAAAATAATAAAAGCTTAGTAACTCCCATCCGCCAAAAGCCATCAGTATTTTTTCTTACGCAAATTTTACACAAGATATTTATTAAATAATTACAAAATTTTCTTATTCTATATAAAGCATTATGTTTGACAATTTAAACACTACACCAGCTTATCAACTCCCCTGCAAAGGCTCTGGAGTAAGCTTCTAACACAATCATACGACATTCTCCCTGGTTTTCTCCCATTATCCTTCATTACCAGCAGTCCAGTTTCTACCCCCTCCCTTCTCTCTCCAATCACATCCCTCTTTCCCTCTGACTCTCCTGACTAATGACAGGGTTATTCTTCACTTTATGATGTCCCCCTCCCCAGAAAATATGCTTCTAATTCCCAGACTTGCCGTCGCAGCCTCCTCTCCCCTTGGCGACAATAACCTGCATTCTCTTACCACCTGGCCCCCACCTCACGCCTCAAATACACCAAGGGGGACCTTCCAATGTTGGAAGCGTTCTTCCACTCTGGTGATACTTTGCCATCTCCTGATGCAGAGAGGGTTTGGGATTTTTGTTATTGCTGTTTTTGCTTTGTTTTCCTCCCATCATTGTGAAAGAGTTGACTCAGCTTTTCCTGCAAGATATGAGAGATTCCCTAGTCTAAAACACAGGAACGTTAAGCTTAACATATATACCCTCCACCTCGCATGCGTATACATGCGTGTGTCAAGTTAATATCTTAACTCACAGCAAGAATCGATGTCCTACTTTATAAGAAACAGTAAGATACAAACCCTCTGTCCCTATAACAGAAAAATTACCTAATATTCTTAAAATTCTTAAGAATTTAAGAAGTGTTTAATATGATGTAAGCAGAAGTATTTACTATGATATGAAAAAAATCAACTTGAACACTTCTCATACTACTTGTTTTGAGGTAGTCATTCCCCAAATATATTTGCCAATGTTATAATCCTTTAAAGTGCTCATCCACCTGGCTTCTACAGCAATCCACAAAAGGGAGCAAATACACGATTCACAGAGAGGAAAAAGAGTGTGAAGGCTTAACCTGCTGTACTCTCATCTGCCACGGTGCACAGGTGTGGGGCACAGCCACAGAAGTGCCTGTGAATTCCACTGGCCTGATGAACAGATACAGTGTTCATAATTTCTAGTGCTGTACTCCACAGCCAAGGGTTTGCCAGGCCAATGCCACAGTCCAGGTTCCATTTGGATGACATATGGCTTCAGTCAACCAGAGAGATGTTACAACACTGAACAACACAAGTAGACAGAACGAGGATACAAAATGCTAAACTGGCCCTCGCAGAACCAGATAAGCGCACATTGCTGTCCTTGGAAGAGGCTCCGTGTGAGCGTGCATGTGTGAACACACCTTCCTGAGCCCCTCTCGGCACTGCACCAGGGCACTGTGTCTTGCAGGCTGGTGCAGTGGGAACAGGCTGCGCGGACTCTGAAGTCGGAAGCGCAAGGTCAAGCTCCAGTTCTGCCCTGAACCGCTACGTATCCTTTGTCAGACTGCATTACTTCTTTGCCCACCAGGTTCCTTATGTGATAGGACTACAACACTCCCCCCACCTCATTGAATGAGATGCTGACGTGAAAGCTTCCCAAATGGTCAGCCACTCTGTAAACAGTCACAAGATAGTAACACGTATCTCACCAATCAAAACTCCCCAAAGTACATCTAGCCCGAGTGGTAAACATCTGTCCGTCCATTTGGTTGCCCAGGCTACGAACACTTCTGGTATTTGGATAATTCCTCACTGAGTGTGATAGGAGGCTGTGATGTGGTGATTTAGAGTGAGAAATACATATTTGGTCTTTGTCCCCATTTCTGGCACTGAGCTCCAAAATCGCTTGGAATTTCCTAAATGTTGAGAGCCTAAAAGGTGTCTTTTGTTATGTTAATGACACTTTCAAAACTCACCTAAGGATGGGGGCCGGTTGCCAGGAGGACCAACCAAGTGATTAGAGGGTCGAACCTTTCAGTCCTAGCCCTGGATTTCTGGGGAGGGGACAGTGTTTGGAGGTTGAATCAATCGCCAGAGGGCAAAGATTTAATCAATCGTGCTTATGTGAAGCCTCCCTACAACTCAAAAGGGCAGGTGCAGAGAGCTTCCAGGTGGCTGAACACGCGGAAGTGCTGGGAGAGTGGTGCACTCAGAGAGCAGGGAAGCTCCCGCCCTCGCCCTACTCATCTCTTCCATCCGGCTATTCCTGAGTTACATCTTTTTATAACAAACCAGTAATCTGGTACGTGAAACGCTTCTCTGAGTTCTGTGAGCTGCGCTAGCGAATTAATGGAACCCGAGGAAAGGGCTGGTGGAACTTCTGGATCTACAGCCAGCCAACTGAAGCACAGATGACGACCTGGATTTGTGACTGCCATCGGAAGTGGGGATCGGGGGCTGTAACTGTAGGACTGAGCCCTTAATCTGTGGGATCTAATGCTATTTCCAGGTAGACAGCGTCAGAATTGAGTTAAAACTGTACGACACCCAACTGGTATCTGAGAATTGCTTAGTGGTGTGGGGAAAAAACAGACGCTGTAATTAGTCAGGATTGTAGAGATAGACTCTGCTTCCTAATAGGCTGAAAATGCCACACTTGCTTTACCAAACTCACTGGCAACTAGGGTATTGGCATGTGATCCAGGATCAGCCAATCAGATGCACATGCTCTGCTCTTTGACTCAATAGCCAGGAACACAAACAAAGAAAGACAGCAATACTCAATTTCAGGTGTGTGTCACAGGTGCATGTTTCCAAGATACCAATGGGGGTGACGGTGGAGGACACGCTGTGGTGCCGCCTACTAAGTGACTGTGGGTGCCTTCTCTGTCCTCATGACCTGGCCTTGGCATCGTCCTCACAGCGTGGTGGCCCATGTGCTTTCCCTTCTTGCTGGCCCAGTTCTTCATCCTTCCTGGCAATTCTGCAGCTTCCCACTAGCCTGTCGATACTTCCTTTTCAGCGTGGATATGCCAAACTTGGTTTTCACTGCTAACAACCAAGAGTTCTGGCTGATAGAAGCAGTTTTGGAAATGGTAGAAAAGATAGGTAGAGAAGGTAAAGGAGAACTTCGAAGTGTGTAGCACAGCAGAGCAAAAAGAGGAGACACAACATGATACACAGCTGTCATGATACACATGATGAAGGGCAGTCGCTTAAGTCAAGAACAAGAAAAGAACTAAGTCCTTCATGAGATCTTAGCTAACTAATCAAAAGTCAAAAATAAATATGGTTATGTGAGAAGGTTCACAAGTCACACGTAATGAGATTTCAGAGGCAGGAAGTTCTAATGTACTACATGGAGATCACAAGTTCAGTAGTGGACATGTTCAATATAAACCAGTAATTTTAATATACAGAAAGAAGTTTTGATTGAAACAGAAGTTGCCTAAATGTAGTTGGGGGTCAGTGAGCAAGGAAGACTTCACTCACAGAGGAAGTGACACATAAAGCAAACAGGGAAGGGGCAAGGTGGAATGGGTAGTCTCGGACAGAAGGGATAGTGGGAAACAAAGCATGGCATATACTCAAACTGAAAACACTTCAGTAGACGGATGCACAGACACAGGAGGAAGGGCTGGTAGAAGATAAGGTTGGAAAGTTCAGAAGGGCCATGCCATTAGGCTAACAAGTTTGGATTTTACATAAAACAGGATTTCACTAAAGAACCGTAAGCAGGAGAGCAACTTATCAGATTTACATTTTATATGAGCGAGATGACTGTGAAGATGCCACATGAAGAACTAACTACACAAAAACTGTTCTTAACCGTTCCGGATTCATAGATCCTTTGAGAATATGATGACCAGAAACTGCACCTACACACATACACAGAAATCTTAATATTGAATTTCAAAGAACCCACAGCCTTCTGAAGTCCATCTGTGAACACTCAGGGGTCCCGGGACCTCAAAGTGAGAATGACCTAGAAGCAGGAGAGAGACAACTGGCAAAGACGCTGGGTGACAGGCAAGAGCAACTGCCCACGCCGGTGATGGTAAAGAACTCAACTTCAGAGATTACTGTGAAGAAGGCCACGAACAGAGAGAACAGAAAAGGTCCGACGTAATTTGCAGGAATTAGTGATCAGCTGGATGTGGGGTGTGAGGGAGGAACACCAAGCATGACTTCTAGAGGGATGACTTAATTGAATGAGCTGTACCATGATTTTATGGGACAAATGGACTCAGGAGAAGACAAGCCAATGGGATACTCAGCACAGAGTTTCCAGGGATACATCCAGGTGGAGATGCCCACCTGGCAATCAGAAATCAGAGCCTCAAACTGAGGAGCCCATAGTCCAGGGTAGAGTCATTGGACCAACATGGAACACCAGAAGCTACATGAAACAGCTAGATGTGGCTGGGTCTGGAGGATACGAGGCAGGCCAGAGACCACAAAGGGAAGGCTCCTAGGACTCAGCATGAAGTCCACAGAAGCGTGAGGCTAGGAGGGCCTCGGTTCAGAGTCAGACCGCCACCACAATGTCATTTTATAAATAGAAACACAAATGTACCAGTTTGTGCATGTGATCTGTCTGCATGGTCACATGAGTGCTATCTACTCCAAAAAAATATAAAACCTTTAAATAACTCCATTCAGTGGCCCGTAGGTACAATAAGAAAATCAACATTATTATGCAGAGATAACAATTCTCATTTTTTTCAGAGCCGTGACTTCAAAAAGGATAGTGTATGCAAATAAAAATTTTCAGGATGTTTTTAAAATATCCATACAATTCGGAATAGTCAATGATACACTTCAGTAACACCAAAACTCTAAAAAGGAATTTGCAACCTCCTTTCAGAAAAGCAATTTTTTCAACAGAAGTATTTAGCATGTTATATAAACATGTTATTCGGAGAAACATACAAAATAGGGGATTTTTATCACATTTACTCTATTTGTTAGCCAAAATGTAGCACTCTTGTAATCACCAACAGAGCTGCAGTAAAACCTCTATAATATTAAACAACAACAAAACGTGGCAGTAAGCCATCCTTCTACTAAGAAAAAGAAAACATTCTCAATAAGTACAGCATTCTTTGTGATTTTTTTTTCCCCTAAGGAAATCATTTTAAACAATAGCTTCCTGGCAAAAGCATGATACTGTTAAAATTTGGGCAAAGTCTGGTATCTCTACTTTGTGAGGAGAAGTTGGCAGGAGAAAAACTATAATAATTTTAAACGTTCCATTATTCTCACACTAAAATGCAGGGTATGAAATAGAAATAACAAAAACATTAATCCAGAATATAGTTCTGAATGGTCATATATCTCTTTATCACTTTGCTCACCTTTTATCATGGAGAATTATAAACACAATTAATTTTGAAGAAATGGCAAATGGTTCTATACTTTCCTAGGGAATAAAGTATAGATGTCACTAGACTGAAAGATGGACACAGATATGAAGAAAGTTTATGGCACTCAATTAACAATTTCTAAAGTTCTGAAATCTGATCATGCAGTACATACATACTCACAATCATTTCCTAAAAGACTGAAGAATTCTTTCCTTCTACATAATGCGTTTTCTGCTACATGGCATACTGAAGCGCAATGGTACTTAATGTCAACGCAATGATGGAATGAGGGAACAATAACAATGAATAAATGCTTATACACTCAAATAGGTAATTTAAAGATGGTCTTTCAAAGTACATGGTCAATTTTAGCAGGTAAAATATTATATGTCAATTAAATTCAAATATTTAATTGACCAGTTACTACACGCAGGCTATTATACGTTATGCCACAGCAATTAAGTCAAGATGTGGCTCCTGCTCTTAAGGAACCAAAGGAGAAAGGACCAGTACTCAAAGTACTGTACGTCAAGATTCAGTATCTATGACCATGATGAAGCACACTTATGGCATATTCTGGAAACAAAGACATGCTCCACAAAGGAGAATGGAACTGAACTTTGAGGAATGGCCCAAGGTTCAGCAGACAGAGATAAAGAGGTAAAGAAATCAGGACTTCCAAATCAAAAATAATGGCACAGACAACGAAAACTTGATGATCCAAAACCTATGAGATGCAGCAAAAGCAGTTCTAAGAGGGAAGTTTACAGCAATTCAATCCTACCTCAAGACACAAGAAAAATCTCAAATAATCAATCTAACCTTACATGTAAAGGAACTAGAGAAAGAAGAACAAAAAAAACCCAAAGTTAGTAGAAGGAAAGAAATCATAAAGATCAGAGCAGAAGTAAATGAAATAGAAACAAAGGAAACAATAGCAAACATCAATAAAACTAAAAGCTGGCTCTTTGAGAACATAAACAAAATTGATAAACCTTTAGCCAGATTCATCAAGAAAAAGAGGTAGAGGACTCAAATCAATATAATTAGAAATGAAAAAGGAGAAGTTACAACAGACGCTGCAGAAATACAAAGCATAAGAGACTACTACAAGCAACTCTATGCCAATAAAATGGACAACCTGGAAGAAATGGACAAATTCTTAGAAAGGTATAACTTTCCAAGACCGAACCGGGAAGAAGTAGAAAATATGAACAGACCACTCACAAGTAATGAAATTGAAACTCCGATTAAAAATCTTCCAAAAAGCAAAAGTCCAGGACCAGATGGCTTCACAGGTGAATTCTATCAAACATTTAGACAAAAGCTAACACCCATCCTTCTCAAACTCTTCCAAGAAACTGCAGAGGAAAGAACACTCCCAAACTCATTCTATGATGCCACCATCACCCTGATTCCAAAACCAGACAAAGATACTACAAAAAAAGAAAATTACAGACCAATATCACTGATGAATATAGATGCAATAATCCTCAACAAAATACTAGCAAACAAAATCCAACAAAAGGATCATACACCATGATCAAGTGGGATTTATCCCAGGGATGCAAGGATTCTTCAATATATGCAAATCAATCAATGTGATACACCATATTAACAAACTGAAGAATAAAAACCATATGATCATCTCAATAGATGCAGAAAAGCTTTTGACAAAATTCAACACCCATTTATGATAAAAAACTCTCCAGAAAGTGGGCACAGAGGGAATCTACCTCAACATAGTAAAGGCCATATACGACAAACCCACAGCAAACATCATTCTCAATGGTGAAAAACTGAAAGCATCTCCTCTAAGATCAAGAACAAGACAAGGATGTCCACTCTCACCACTATTATTCAACATAGTTTTGGAAGTCCTAGCTACGGCAATCAGAGAAGAAATAAGAGGAATACAAATTGGAAAAGAAGAAGTAAAACTGTCACTGTTTGCAGATAGCATGATATTATACAGAGAATCCTAAAGATGCCGCCAGAAAACTACTAGAGTTAATCGATGAATTTGGTTAAGTTGCAGGATACAAAATTAATGCACAGAAATCTCTTGCATTCCTATACACTGACAACGAAAGATCAGAAAGAGAAATTAAGGAAACAATCCCATTCAGCAATGCAACACAAAGAATAAAATACCTAGGAATAAACCTGCCTAAGGAGGTAAAAGACCTGTACTCAGAAAACTATAAGACACTAATGAAAGAAATCAAAGATGACACAAACAGATGGAGGGATATACCATGTTCTTGGATTGGAAGAAACAATATTGTGAAAATGACCATACTACCCAAAACAATCTACAGATTCAATGCAATCCCTATCAAATTACCAATGGCATTTTTTACAGAACTAGAACCAAAAAATTTTTAAATGTGTATGGAGACACAAAAGACCCTGAATAGCTACAGCAATCTTGAGAAAGAGAAATGGAGTTGGAGGAATCAGGCTCCCTGACTTCAGACTACACTACAAAGCTACAGTAATCAAGGCAATATGGTACTGGCACCAAAACAGAAATACAGAAAAATGGAACAGGATAGAAAGCCCAGAGATAAACTCATGCACCTATGGTCAACTAATCTATGACAAAAGAGGCAAGGATATACAATGGAGAAAAGACAACCTCTTCAATAAGTGGTGCTGGGAAAACTGGACAGTTACATTTAAAAGAATGAAATTAGAACACTCCCTAACACCATACACAAAAATAAACTCAAAATGGATTAAAGACCTAAATGTAAGGCCAGACACTACAAAACTCTTAGAGGAAAACATAGGAAGAACACTCTTTGACATAAATCACAGCAAGATCTTTTTTGACCCACCTCCTAGAGTGATGGAAATAAAAACAAAAATAAACAAATGGGACTTAATGAAACTCAAAAGCTTTTGCACAGCAAAGGAAACTATAAACAAGACAAAAAGACAACCCTCAGAATGGGAGAAAATATATACAAACGAATCAACAGACAAAGGATTAATCTCCAAAATATATAAACAGCTCATGCAGCTCAATATTACAAAAACAAACAACCCAAGCAAGAAATGGGCAGAAGACCTAAACAGACATTTCTCCAAAGAAGACACACAGATGGCCAAGGGGCACATGAAAAGCTGCTCAACATCACTAATTATTACAGAAATGCAAATCAAAACTACAATGAGGTATCACCTCACACCAGTTAAAATGAACTTCCTCAGAAAATCTACAAACAACAAATGCTGGAGAGTGTGTGGAGAAAAGGGAACCCTCTTGCACTGCTGGTAGGAATGTAAACTGATACAGCCACTATGGAGAACAGTATGGAGGTTCCTTAAAAAACTAAAAACAGAATTACCATAGGACCCAACAATCCCAGTACTGGGCATATACCCTGAGAAAACCATAATTCAGAAAGACATGCACCCCAATGTTCATTGCACGCTCTATTTACAATAGCCAGGTTATGGAAGCAACCTAAATGCCCATCGACAGATGAATGGATAAAGAAGATGTGGCATATATATACAATGGAATATTACTCAGCCATAAAAAGGAATGAAACTGGGTCATTTGTAGAGATGTGGATGGACCTAGAGACTGTCATACAGAGTGAAGTAAGTCAGAAAGAGAAAAACAAATATCGTATATTAACGCATATATGTGGAATCTAGAAAAATGGTACAGATGAACCGGTCTGCAAGGCAGAAATGGAGACACAGATGTAGAGAACAAACGTATGGACACCAAGGGGGGAAAACGGGGTGGGTGGGGCGTGGGATGAACTGGGAGACTGGGATTGACATGTATACACTAATAAGAACCTGCTGTGTAAAAAATAAAGAAAGAAATTAAAAAGTAATACTAATGGCACAATAAAAGGTATGGGGCAGGGACTTCCCTGTTGGTCCAGTGGTTAAGGCTCCCAATGCAGGGGGCCGAGGTACAATCCCTGGTCAGGAAACTAGATCCTGCATGCTGCAACTAAACATCCCACGGGCCACAACTAAGACCCAGAGCAGCCAAATAAATAAATAATAAATAAATAAAGTGTGGGGCATATTTAAGAAGGCAGGGTGTGTGTAAGAAGGGGAATGAGAGACAAGGATGGAGGAAGATGAAGGGATGGGCTAGCACAGAGAGTTCCTGTGCGTGGAATAACTCTCAAAGAATTATCTAACAAGTGACAGAAGTGGGAGATGGAATTCCAATCTGAAGGTCTACTATATGCTGGTCACTGGACCTATATGCTAGGCCCTGGGCCATGTCGCTTCACTCTCTCAACAACCTGATGAGGTAGAGGGCATCATCCTTACTTTATAGATAAGGAGACCAAGGCTACCTAGGTGAGTGATTTGAACATCACACACCTAATAAATAAATAAGCCAGACTAGAAATCTAGAATACCTGGGGCCAGGGCCCCTACTGTAATACATTAAAATGAACTCAACTTGAGAAGTTAACCAATATAGGAATCCAGGGCAAAATGAAATATGACTCTTTGGTATCGCCCCCATGGGACTGAGAATACCATGGTTTTGTTAGAGAAATAGATAAACAGGGGGGAGGAACAGCTGTTTCTGAGGAGACTTGGGCAACTTCTTAGCAGGCAGTTGAAAAGGCAAGCCTGGAGATGGGAGTAGGTGAGAGCTAGGAGTCATGGCCTCAAGGGGATAGCTGAAGCTAACTGAGGCCTAAGACTATCAACAAAGGGGCTGTACAGAGACAAGAGGATGGAAAACCAGGCTTATCCTTCAGGATACAATCAGGCAAACACATCTAAATTAAGAAAAATCCTCGGGCTTCCCTGGTGGCGCAGGGGTTAAGAATCCGCCTGCCAATGCAGGGGACTGGGGTTCAAGCCCTGGGCCGGGAAGATCCCACATGGCAGGGAGCAACTAAGCCCGTGTGCCACAACTACTGAGCCTGGGCTCTAGAGCCCACAAGCCACAACTACTGAAGCCCACGCGCCTAGAGCCCGTGTTCCACAACAAGAGAAGCCACCGCAATGAGAAGCCCGCGCACTGCAACGAAGAGTAGCCCCCACTCGCGGCAACTAGAGAAAGCCCGTGCAGCAACGAAGACCCAACAGAGCCAAAATAAATTAAATAAATAAATTTATTTTTAAAAAAAGAAAAGAAAGAAAAACCCTCAAAGTGCTTGAAGTATTACCGTAAAAGCACTGCACAAGATTCCACTTCATCTGCTAAATAATTTGCATTGTATATTATAGCTCTAATCCACGAACCAACTGTAAAGACACAGACTCTACCAAAGCAGATGGTTTATAGATTTCAAATAAATGGTTCTGGATCTTCAATGACATATATTCATATTTTCACCTACCCTGGGAAATACTGTTTCCCCCTTTCAAAAATCAGTCTCTAAATTTTACACCAAAGGTCACAAAAATATACATGCCTACATTTACGTTTAAAGCAGTAAAAATAGACTAGTATTAGTTACCTTCCCCTCAAAGTATAATTTCTTCACAAGAAGGATGTTTTCTAAGAGAAAAGAAACTACTTACCTTGAACTTATATATCAGTATCGTGAGTTGAACCATTATACAATTATAGTGATAGAAAATTTTATACAAGTGGCCTAACCCAGAATTTTCTAATCATTAATCTACAAGTTAATTTTACACGAATACCAAAATTTGTGCCCTGGTCCCATTTATTCAAACACTTTCCCTGAAGCCCTCCTATTTGTAAGGCATTGTGTGAGGTGTCAGGAACAAAAACAAGAAAAGCCATGTACCCTGGCTTCTGATGCAGTTAGACGGAAACAAAATTTCAATGGCATTTTCCACAGAAATAGAAAAAAATACCCTAAACTTTGTATGCAACCACAAAACACGTCAAACAGCCAAAGCAATCTTGAGAAAGAAAAACGAAGCTGGAAGCATCATATTTCCTGATTTCAAACTATGCTGCAAAGCTGTAGTAATCAAAACAGCATGGTATTGCCATAAAAACAGGCACATAGACCAGAGGAATAGAATATAGAGCCCAGAAGTAAACCCATGCATATACAGTCAATTAATTTTTGACAAGAATGTCAAGAACACACAATGGGTAAAGGATAGTTTCTTCAGTAAATGGTGTTGGCCAAACTGGATATCCATGTGCAAAAGATGAAAGTGGACCCATACCTTATAACAAACACAAAAATTAACTCAAAATGGATTAAAGACTTAAATGTAAAACCTGATACCATGAAACTCCTTGAAGAAAAACAAAGGGGGAAAAACTTCTTGACACTGGTTTTGACGATGATTTCTTGGCTAAGACACCAAAAGCAAAGGCAACAAAGTCAAAAATAAATAAGTGAGACTCCATCAAACTAAAGGGCTTCTGCAGAGCAAAAAAGCAAAACAAAACAATAAATTGGAAAGGCAACCTACAAAATTAGAGAAAACATTTGCAAACCATATATTTGATAAGGGGTTAATATCCAAAATATGTACAGGCCTCATTCAACTCAACAGCAAAAAAGCAAATAATCCAATTTTTAAAAGGTGCAAAGGACCTGCATAGGTATTTTCCCAAAGAAGACATACAAATGGCCAATAAGTAGATGAAAAGGTGCTCAACATCACCAATCATCAGGGAAATGCAAATCAAAACCACAATATCACCTCACAATTGTTAGGATGGCTATTAGTTGAAGAAAAAAAAGATATCATATGTTGGCAAGGATATTGAGAAAAGGGAACCCTGGTAACTGCTGGCAGGAATGTAAATTAGTACAGCCATTATGGAAAACGGTATGGAGTTTTCCTCAAAAAGTTAAAAAGAGAACTACCATATAATCCAGCAATTCCTCTGCTGGGTACACATCTGAAGAAAATGAAATCAGGATCTTGAAGAGGATCTGCACCCCCACGTCCACTGAAGCTTTATTCACAATAGCCGAGATACGGAAACAGCCTAAATGTCCTTTGATGAATGAATGGATAAAGAAAATCACACACACACAGAGTAATATTATTCAGCCATTAAAAAGAAGGAAATCCTGCCATTTGTGACAACATGGATGAACCTGGAAGACAAAGACAAATACTATATGATATCACTTATGTGGAACCTTAAAAAAAAGAAAGAACAAAAAAAGCCAACTTCACAGAAACAGAAGAGAATGGTGATTGCCAGGGGTTAGGGTAGGGAGAAATGAGGAAATATACAAAGTGTACACACTTTCAGTTATAAGGAAGAATTCTGAGGAGCTACTGTTCAGTATGGTGACTACAGTTAATAATATGGTTTTGTAGAGTTGAAATCTGCTGAGAATAGATCTTAAATGTCCTCACGGAAAAAAAAAAAAGTTAACTATGTGAGGGTGATGAATGTGTTAATTATTTTGATCTTGGTAATTATTCCACAACGTATATGTATACCAAACCATCATACTGAACACTTTAGATAAATACAATTCTATGTGTCAATTATTCCTCAATAAAGTTGGGGGTGGGAAATAAAGTACCACAGAGGGAGGAGGAAAAAAAAGCAACACTAACTGCCAAGTATGAACATGGCCACGCTGGAGCTCAGGCTGCAGTCATGGAAAGAGTGGCAGAAGAAGGGAAAGTAAAGGCTTCACTGAGCAGAGAAGTCTTGGAGCAGGAGGAACCACCCATCACACAGTATAACTGGGTAGATGGGTGGGAGCTCCAGTCAAGACACAGCATGTAGGGCTTCCCTGGCAGCGCAGTGGTTGAGAGTCCGCCTGCCGATGCAGGGGACGCAGGTTCGAGCCCCGGTCCGGGAGGATCCCATATGCCGCGGAGCGGCTGGGCCCGTGAGCCATGGCCGCTGAGCCTGCGCTCCACAACAGGAGAGGCCACAACAGTGAGAGGCCCGCGTACCGCAAAAAAAAAAAAAAAAAAAAAAAAGAAACAGCATGTAGAAAAACAAAGAGCCGAGAAACAAGAGAATGTGTAAGGACAACCACAGCAGCAGGTTCATGGAACATCAACAGTGAGACCGTCACAGTTAGGGAGGAAGCATTCAGTGGTCTTGTTATTTCCTAAATACCTATTTCCCCTTACCAGTCTCTGAGAAGGCTCTATCTTGCTGAATGAAAATGATCAAGGGGTGTTTATCAAGCCATGAAACAAGACAGACTAAGAACTGATGGGTTAATCAGATCAGCTATGACTCCAAGAAAGGATGAAATGGAGGAAGGAATGTTTCTTAGGCCCTTAGTGCTGGGTCCGAGACTACCGGCTTTTTCACACAAAATCTCATTTAGTAATTACAACTCTCTTCTAATAAGGAGGGCATTGACTATTTAAGCGGCTTGCTCTAGATCAAGCACCTGTTGCTTAAATCCAGGTTTATTTTATTCCACAGACTCCACTCCACCCTCCCCCTAATACAGCACTCTGGGATCATATATGTCTTGATACCATATTATATAAGCATTTATTCATTCGTTATTTTTTCAAATCTAAAAACATGAATAAAAACAGAAAGAAAAACTTACGCCTTCAAGAATACATAAACCATTCAAACACCAAGAAGCCATCAGAAAAAAAGCACACAGTGATTCCTCAAGAGTGGAAAAAAGAAGTGACTGCTCCTGTAACCCCTACTGAGTCCAGTCAGTCTCAAGTGGCCCTGGAAGGTACTGGCATCGTCATACATAGGACACTACACCCCCGTGGTGAGGCTCCCATAACCTCACGCCACAGAGGGAAGACTGCAGACATGCTGGCTCTCCCTACAGAGAGAGCATGTAAGAAGAAAAAGATACTCTCAAACCAGAATACGTCCTTCCACACAGCACTCACAAATTCACAAAAGTAGGATAAAGTAGTTACGGACAACAGTGTGGTTGGAGTCAGTCAGAGCAGGACTCTAACGGTGGCTCTGTCCCGTAATCAGGTGACCTTGAGCAACTTACCCGCTCTAAGAAAATCAGTTCCCCATCTCTATCAGGCCTTCTCCACTACACGCTATACAGCGTTCAAGAGGATTATGCAAGAAATTTGATTTCTAGTCTATCGAGGACCATTTTTTATACTGTCCATTACGTAAGTAAGCAAGACCATTCAGTGGGGTTCCCTCGACATTCTGTTACAGCTTCACTTAACGAACATTTATCATCTCCTACATGTCGGGCACTACACCAGCTAGGTGCTGATAAACACAGGAGATGACTAAGCCCTGCTCTCCAGGAGTTTCACTTTTCTACACCACAGACTATAGTTTATATGGGTATTTATAAGAAACAAAGACTGCACAATACAGAAGAAACTATGAAAGCGGGCTTCGTTTCAAATCTGCTTATACCTCTTCATCAACGGGTGTCTTTCTTTTTTCCAGATTAATGACAAGTGAAAAAAACCACTTAAATTAGAGTTACAAAACTTAATGAGATAAGCACTAAAGCCCTTTCAGATATAATGCTAGGAAACCCAAAGGTCCTAGGTATCACAAAACAAGAATGAAAATCACAAACATAAAACAGGTTCAGACTTATTACGGTTGTTTGTGAGATGTTATTAGGGAATTTTTGAATAGAGAATCATCACTAAATATTGTCACAAGAAAGTGAGGTTTAGCAAAATATTCTAACTCTGGGTCTAGAGTCCAATGTGACACAATTTTTTAAAATATTTAAACATATGTAAAGTGTTCAAATATAATATCCTTAGCAGCTCTTTTCCCAGTTTATGAAGATATACGCTACCATTTTAAGTACTGCTTGAAAAGTACTTCTATTTTTCCCGGCAAAACACAGAATCCACGCTTTTCCCATCATAAGTTACCACACAGTCTTTGACAGGATTTAGTTCAAAGCTAGCTCTTCAATACGTAGCCACTAAAGCACAAGAAACCTTTTAAACTACCGATATAGAAAAGACAATGAATGAAATTTAACCTAGATAATTTGTTTAATGGCAAATATATTTACTCCATGTTAGCCTAAGCCCTGAAGTTAGGACGTTTCCAGGTGTCCTTGGCCTCTGGCACCAGGCTGGATGCACTGCGTTCAGGGTCAGGCAGTGTCTAGCTATAAACAACCATCAGAATGCCAGCTGGAACTCCCTGCCATAGTCCTGTCTCTTAACGCAAGCCAGGAGTGGGGCTCAGAACGGGGACTTGCTATCATATGATAAATGCATGTAGTCGGGAGAGAGAAGGGAGATTTACTGAAATTCCCAGTGACACCGACAGCCCTCTCCAGCCTCTCCCATTATCACCCAACAGAATGCAGAATGGTCATCTCCATTTACAAGGCAAGGCCACGAGTAGGCATTTCAGCCACTGGCTTTTCAACTTCTTCAGACACTGTAATCCAGGATGCTTCAGAGCTAGAACTGTCTGGAATGAAGAAAGCAAGTAGGAATGACAGGAGAAGCAGAGTCCTGACCCAACCGGACCAGCAAGATGACGAAAAAGCAGACAACAACCAGACTGGCTGCCCTCCGCCGCTGTCCCACTCCCCTTGGTCCCTGCTGTGTAGGGAACATTCACCAGGGAAATCAGTAATATCTATAATTATCAACTGCTCTATCTTGTACAATGAATATTGGAAAAGATATTTAAATATGCATTTTTAACAGATGTCTAAAGTTCTTAAGTATGAGTTTACTACTAGTTCTCAGAACCAATTTTCCCCCATAGGAATGCATCACTTTTTTTTTTTTAAAGAATTTCAATGGGCACAGAAAATTTAATACAAAGAAATTCACTTTATAGTTCACTCTAGACAAATCCATCTCTTCACATATTATCTGACTCTTGGCGTGCCTGCAAGCCTACTAAACTAATGCAAGGAAAATAGCATAAAATTAGGTCTTTATATGCCCCAACCCCTTGGAGTAGTTAATATACATCACTTTCCTTCTTTAATTTTCTATTTTCAGATAAATCAAATTCGTGCAGAGTAACAGCTTAAAAATTAATTTGAGTATAAAATTTCATTAATATTTATAGGACAGTTGTGCTCCTCAATGTTTATCTTCTAATAATAGAGATTTTTCGTCCAAAAATGTAGTACAAATTTCAAATAAATACTATTATTCACTTTTTATAGCCAGATGCTGAAGCAATGGAAGATGAATGAATTATACCAAAGAAAGAAGATGACCTATAAGAAAAACGCAAAGATTTTTTTTTAGTCTCTTGTCTTTGTAAGAATTATCATTCAGAAAAAAAGCTAAAATTATTAAATCTGAGAATTTGGCCACTCTGAAACAAATTTGAATATGGATTTCCAAATCTTCAAATTCTTCTTGAAAAAAATACATACACAGTATATACAAAGTACATCAATTAAAATGAAATTTAAAATATCAATTGATAACAAATAATTTAATGCATTCAAGGAGAAAAGGCTAAATTTATTGTTTAAATCAGAAAAGTTTTATAAACCATCATATGTCTCTCCCTCAACCAGTTAAAATTAGACACCCTGAGTAAAATTTGATATTCCAATAATCACTAGTCTTCACCAGTCTGTCATCTCTTTTATAATGATTTTGCTGAATTCCTCTTCAAAAACCTTTCAATTTCACACTGATAAAACAGAAAATACCATATTTAAAAAGTGAAATTAAAAGTTTTCTCTAGATTCTATTTCTAAAGAGACATCATTTACAGTACTGAATGGTTTGGTGAGTGAATATTTATTATTTTGCTTTGTTTTGTCTTAAAGCTTTGCAGCATTTCTGCTTTCTAAAGTCAATTCTTCATCATATTATGTTTAGATCCTAAATATTTATCCTAATGTTGTAATGATACAGTGGTAGCACCCAGGTACATCAGAAACAAATATCATTATAGCAAGTGAGCACTGTGCCAGGCCACACTGAATGGGCTATTCATGTACAGGGGAAGACCATGGTCACAAGTCATTTTCAGATGTCTGTACAGAAAATAAAATGCACGAAACCACATTTAAATGAAGTGACTTCCATGATGCTTGCAAAATCAACTGCATTTAACTTGCAAATAGTATAAACCACTCACAAGAGATCACAGAGTGTAGACAGTTCTTGTAGCTGTTAATTACATTTTAATGTCTATGACAATTCTGTTTATGTATTGGACAGACTGTAACCCACAGTTATGTACATATTCACATAAATTACAAAGATATTTATAAAGTAGCACACTTGGGTCAGACCTACAAATTAAATGTACATATTTATAACCTACAGAGAGATTCTGGATAAACATGGCAGATTCAATGCTAACATCTAGTGTCATCCTCTCCTAAAAACAAAATCAACAGTACAGTTTGCTTTTCATTTGTTTTTTTGTTCGTTTGTTTTTATAACACAAACTCACAAGAATAGGAACAGCAACAAAATTGTGAATGCAAAAACAGATGGACAAGTAGTAACTAACTTAGCCAACACAGTTGACGAGGCAGAATCTCCACAAGGCTCAGAAACTGGTGGTACCAGATACCTCTGAGAGCAAAGGGGTGGTGTGCTGGGGGGGATGGGGGCAGGGCAAGAGGGGGAGTGAGCCGGTGCCTAGAACAAGGAGGAATAGTTAAAAGTTGACTAAGAAGCAGCACCTCTCCCAATAAGCACAGCACTTCCCTCAACCTAACAGAAGCCCAGAGTACTCCCAGAAGAGGACAAAGAGTGGTTCCAGAACCATTGCTGGAGCAGCACTACAGCAATATCTACTGAACGGTGAGATACCCTCATACAACCCTGCCAAACAGTACCCTTCCCTTGGTAAATCTGAGGCCAGACCAATAGGAAAGATCTAACTATGTACTGGGGTAGGAGAAGGGGTGTCCCAAATTCCCCTCAACAGCCTACCCAGGTACCCCACAGGAGAACTGATGGTCAGCAAGCCCTCCCAAGGCATTCAGACGACCAAGGATTACTGATAGCTGAGGAAAACCTTCAACACGAACTAGAGGCCAAAACAAGCAAAAAAAAAAAAGATGAACTAGAAGACAATGAAATGCTGCAATACAGAGTACAATCATTAATATCTCAAAGAGATAAAAGAAAACACCATGAAACAAGAACAGGATTCTATTAAAACAAAACAAAACAGAATTAGGAAATGAAAAGGAAGAAATAGGAAACAGGAGGAAAAAGGGAGGGAGGAAGGGAGGGATTCTGAGAGGACTAGAGAGAGCCTTGGAAATTAAAAATATAAAGGAATGAAGAACTCTTCCAGAAATGGTAACAAAAAGAAAATGATATAGAAAATAGTAGGAAAGATAAGAAAGTAAGAAGTCCAATAAGTCCAGTATCAGATGAAAAAAGTTCTAGAAAGGGAGAAGAGTAAAAAGGAGGGGAAGGGAGATCAAAGAAGTAATTCAACGTTCCATGACTGAAAGGAATGCACAGGGCAGTGGATAAAAAGGGACTCAGATGAAACTTAAGGACACTGCGGGAAAAGAAGGCCCCACAGACATTAGGGAGTGGAGAGAGTAACTACAGAGAATCAGGAAGCAAGAAGAATGGCTTCAGACTTCAGAACCACAGCACTGGGAGCTAAACGACAGGTGAGCAACTGTTTCAAAATTCTGAAGGAAAATGATTTCCAGAATTCTATTCTCAATCTTTAAGTCATGTATGAGGGTAAAATGAAGACGTTTTCAGAATGCAAGATCTTAAATTTTACTTCCCTGAAACATCTCGAGAAAGCTGCTGGAGGATGGGCTTCACCAAAACGAGAAAGGTGCAGAATCTAGGAAGCCAAAGATCCAAAGAGGTGGAGGGAAACTGCACGATGACAGTAAAGGGAGACCCTGGATAACAAGTGTGCATTAGACACAGAGGGTACCCTGAGAGACTGGTATAAGGTAGAGGTTCTAGCAGAGATATCTCTAGAAGATAAAACTGATAATATACCTGTTGGATCTGAACATCTTACAACAAAAATGGACAATTGTAACTGATAAAAACTTTTAAATGGAGTGATAAGTACATGTAGAAAATTAAAGAAAAATCGATTATTAACTCTAAGAAAAACAAAGAACTGTGTAGAAAAGGAAAATAGTAGTTTACTACACAGCTCACTTCTGAACAGTTTCCCCAGTCTCAATAACGTAAACAGAACAGTGATCAAATCAAAATCATAACACATCCATACTGGCAAGATGAGCTGATATGAAGGATTCATGCTTGTGGTGAGGACATGGTAAGAAAAGGGAATTAAATGGTCATCTTGCAGGAGAAATCAACAGATAAAGCTTAAAACTGAAAGTAGTAATTCAAGTACATTATTCAAAACTATGGAGGCATCCTGGAAGAATCAGCTAGCAGAGCTCAAAGTAGCTGCCTCTGGGGAAGGGGAATGCGGGAAGGAGGGCAGCTACTACTGCTTTTGATGGTAAATATTGTAGAACCACTGACTTTGTAAACCATTTACATCTGCAACCCTGATACAAATAAAAACTTTTCAAAAACTAGGCTAAAAGATTAAAGACACCAGTGGAAAAGATGTACAGTATCATACGCCAAACAAATTTAAAAGCCATCCTTTCTATATCACCGTTACTTAGAATTAAGCTAAAGCCCAGGGGAGGCGTTGAGGGTATACTCATTGCTCAGAGCACACTTCTGAAAGACAAGATAACAATTTGTCAGAGAGCGTCCTCTCCTTATCTCCCTCAGAGGGCTGCAAGATTATTAATCTTCAGAACACAAAGAAGTGGAAAACTACAATTCCCAGTGTACCCTGCAGCCCTTTCAATTACTTTAAAGTACATGAGCCTTTGCTATGAGGGAAAAGATTAATTTTAAGAAAATATGGAACTAGTTCTCACAAGACATTTCTAGACTACTGTGTTCTACAGACATAATTTTTCCACTCTCTACTTGAAGAAAAAGAGGATAGAAAATAAATCATCTGTTGGGGTGGAACACTATTTTTTTAGTTACTTCAAAGAAAAATTCAAGATGATGGCAATGAAAGTCTAGAAACACAGAACGTTTGAGCTTGAAAGGATCTAAGAGGTCACAGAATCTCTTCTCCCGTCTTCACGCCCCATATGCATCCAGTTCTGCAGATGAGGAGCCCAGGGCTCAGACAGGTTCAGTGACCAACCAAAACGCTCAGGGGCTGTGCGCAGAATCACGAGGTCAAAATGATTCACTTATCCATTAACAATTTAAAACACATTTTTGGTAATTACTATATGTAATTATATCACAAAACTGGGGTATTCATAAACCTAGGTTCCACTTCCTATTTTATACTTTTGGTTAAGTCACTTAATATTTTAATTGCTTCAACTTTCCCATCTGTAAAATATATTGCAGAGGAAAGTTTATGAAAGTGGAAAGAATACATTTAAGATTCTTAAAGGAAAAAAGAAATCCAATATAATCTCTCTACTATCCTCACTATATACAATGAATACAATCACCCCAAACTCAATATATCCAAAATCAGACTCATCATCCACCTTCTCAAAACTTGACTCTCCTTCTGTATTCAGGCTCTGGGTTAATGGCCCCAAAATCTTCTCTTCCACTCAAACCAGGGAATCTGGATCATCTAACACTCCTCCTCTCCCATCCTACACCTTTGTACCTCAATATAATCAATCCCCATGCCCTACCTAGTTTCCCTTCCATATAGATTTTGTCTTAACCTCTTCAAGCTATAACAGAAATACCATAAACCAGGTGGCATATAAACAACAGTAAGTTACTTCTCACAGTCAAGCCAAAGCACCGGTAGATTTGATATCTGGTGAGAGCCCACTTCCTGGTTCATAGACAACCATATTTTCGCTGTGTTCTCGCGTGGTAAAAAGGAAAAAGGAGCTCTCTGGGGTCTTTTTTTTTTTTTTTTTTACCAGATCTTTATTGGAGTATAATTGCTTCACAATACTGTGTTCGTTTCTGTTGTACAACAAACTGAATCAGCCATATGCATACACATGTCCCCATATCCCCTCCCTCTTGAGCCTCCCTCCCACCCTCCCTATCCCACCCCTCTAGGTCATCGCAAAGCACCGAGCTGATCTCCCTGTGCTATGTGGCTGCTTCCCACTAGCTATTTTACATTTGGTAGTGTATATATGTCCATGCCACTCTCTCACTTCGTCCCAGCTTACCCTTCCCCATCCCCGTGTCAACTCCATTCTCTATGTCTGCATCTTTATTCCTGTCCTGCCCCTAGGTTTTTCAGAACGTTTTTTTTTTTTTTGATTCCATGTGTATGTGTTGCCATACAGTATTTGTTTTTCTTTCTGACTTACTTCAGTCTGTATGACAGACTCTAGGTCCATCCACCTCACTACAAATAACTCAATTTCGTTGCTTTTTATGGCTGAGTAATATTCCATTGTATATATGTGCCACATCTTCTTTATCCATTCATATGTCGATGGACATTTAATTTGGTTCCATGTCCTGGGCATTGCAAATAGTGCTGCAATGAACATTGTGGTACATGACTCTTTTTGAATTGTGGTTTTCTCAGGGTATATGCCCAGTAGTGGGATTGCTGAGTCATATGGTAGTTCTATTTTTAGTTTTTTAAGGAATCTCCATACTGCTCTCCATAGTGGCTGTATCAATTTACATTCCCACCAACAGTGCTGGAGGCTTCCCTTTTCACCACACCCTTGCCAGCATTTATTGTTTCTAGATTTTTTGATAGTGGCCATTCTGACTGGTGTGAGGTGGTACCTCACTGTAGTTTTGATTTGCATTCTCTAATGATTAGTGATGTTGAGCATCTTTTCATGTGCCTCTTGGCCATCTGTATGTCTTCCCTGGTGAAATGTCTATTTCGGTCTTCTGCCCATTTTTTAACTGGATTGTTTGTTTTTTTTGATATTGAGCTGCATAAGCTATTTGTATATTTTGGAGATTAATCCTTTGTCTTGTTTAATTTGCAAATGTTTTCTCCCATTCTGAGGGTTGTCTTTTTGTCTGGTTTATGGTTTCCTTTGCTGGTCCCATCTGTTTATTTTGGCTTTTATTTCCGTTACCCTAGGAGGTGGGTCAAAAAGATCTTGCTGTAGTTTATGTCAAAGAGTGTTTCTCCTATGTTTTGCTCTAAGAGTTTTATAGTGTCTGGTCTTACATTTAGGTCTTTAATCCATTTGGAGTTTATTTTTGCATATGGTGTTAGAGAGTGTTCTAATTTCATTCTTTTAAATGCAGCTGTCCAGTTTTCCCAGCACCACTTATTGAAGACGCTGTCTTTTCTCCACTGTATGCTCTTGCCTCCTTTGTGGTAAATTAGGTGACCATATGTGTGTGAGTTTATCTCTGGGCTTTCTATCCTGTTCCACTGGTCTATATTTCTGTTTTTGCGCCAGTACTATACTGTCCCGACTACTGTAGCTTTGTGGTATAGTTTGAAGTCGGGTAGCCTGATTCCTCCAGCTCCATTTTTCTTTCTCAAGATTGCTTTGGCTATTCGGGGTCTTTTGCGTTTTCATACGAATTGTAAAATTTTTGTTCTAATGCTGTGAAGAATGCCATTGGTAGTTTGATAGGGATTGCATTGAATCTGTAGATTGCTTTGGGTAGTATAGTTATTTTCACAATATTGATTCTTCCAATCCAAGAACATGGTATATTTCTCCATCTGTTTATGTCATCTTTGATTTCCTTCATCAGTGTTTTATAGTTTTCTGAGTACAAGTCTTTCGCCTCCTTAGGCAGGTTTATTCCTAGGTATTTTTATTCTTTTTTTGCAATGGTAAATGGGACTGTTTCCTTAATTTCTCTTTCAGATTTTTCATCATTAGTGTATAGGAATGCAAGATATTTCTGTGCATTAATTTTGTATCCTGCAACCTTACCAAATTTCTTAATTAGCTCTAGTAGTTTTCTGGTGGCACATTAGGATTTTCTATGTATAGTACCATGTCATCTGCAAACAGTGACAGTTTTACTTCTTTTCCAACTTGTACTACTTTTATTTCTTTTTCTTCTCTGATTGCCATGGCTAGGACTTCCAAAACTATGATGAATAGTAGTGGTGAAAGTGGACCTCCTTGTCTTGTTCCTGATCTTAGTGGAAATGCTTTCAGTTTTTCACCACTGAGCATGATGCTTGCTGTGGGTTTGTCATATATGGCATTTATTATGTTGAGGTAGGTTCCCTCTATGACCCTTATCTGGAGTGTTTTTATGATAAATCGGTGTTGAATTTTGTCAAAAGCTTTTTCTGCATCTATTGAGATGATCATATGGTTCTTATTCCTTAATTTGTTAATGTGGTGTATCACAATGATTGATTTGCATATACTGAAGAATCCTTACATCCCTGGGATAAATACCACTTGATCATGGTGTATGATCCTTTTAATGTGCTTTTGGATTCTGTTTGCTAGTATTTTGTTCAGGATTTTTGCATCTATGTTCATCAGTGACATAGGTCCATAATTTTCTTTTTTTGTGATATCGTTTTCTGGTTTTGGTATCAGGGTGATAGTGGCTTCGTAGAATGAATTTGGGAGTGTTTCTCCCTCTGCAATTTTTTGGAAGAGTTTGAGAAGGATCGGTGTTAGCTCTTCTCTAAATGTTTGATAGAGTTCACCTGTGAAGCCATCTGGTCCTGGACTTTTGTTTGTTGGAAGATTTTTAATTACGGCTTCAATTTCATTACTTGTGATAGGTCTGTTTATATTTTCTAATTCTTCCTGGTTCAGTCTTGGGAAATTGTACTTTTCCAAGAATTTGTCCATTTCTTCGTGGTTGTCCATTTTATTGGCATATAGTTGTTTGTAGTACTCTCTTATAATCCTTTGTATTTCTGCAATGTCACTTGTGATTTCTCCTTTTTCATTTCTAATTTTATTGATTTGTGACCTCTCCCTTTTTTTCTTGATGAGTCTGGTTAAGGGTTTATCTATTTTGTTTATCTTCTCAAAGAACCAGCTTTTAGTTTTATTGACCTTTGCTATTGTTTTCTTCGTTTCTATTTCATTTATTTCTGCTCTGATCTTTATGATTTCTTTCCTTCTACTGACTTTGGGTTTTCTTTGTTCTTCTTTCTCTAGTTGTTTTAAGTGTAGTGTTAGATTGTTTATTTGAGATTTTTCTTGTTTCTTGAGGTGAGACTGAATTGCTATAAACTTCCCTCTCAGAACTGCTTTTGCTGCATCCCATAGGTTTTCGGTCTTCATGTTTTCACTTCAGTTGTTTCTATGTATTTTTTTATTTCTACTTTGATTTCTTCAGTGATCTCTTGGTTATTTAGTAGCGCACTGTTTAGCCTCCATATACTTGTGTTTTTTACATTCTTTTCCTGTAATTGATTTCCAATCTCATAGCGCTGTGGTCAGAAGAGATGCCTGATATGATTTCAACTTTCTTAAATTTACTGAGGCTTGATTTGTGACCCAAGATGTGATCTATCCTGGAGGATGTTCCATGTGTACTTGAGAAGTATATTCTACCACTTTTGGGTGGAATGTTCTACAAGTATGAATTAAATCTATCTATTGGGTCTATTGTGTCATTTAAAGCTTGTGTTTCCTTATTTATTTTCTGTTGGATGATCTGTCCATTGGTGTAAGTGGGGTGTTAAAGTCCCCTACTATTATTGTGTTACTGTTGATTTCTCCTTTCACGGTTGTTAGTATTTGCCTTATGTATTGAGGTGATCCTATGTTGGGTGCATAAACATTTATAATTGTTATATCTTCTTCTTGGATTGATCCTTTGATCGTTATGTAGTGTCCCTCCTTATCTCTTGCAACAGTCTTTATTTCAAAGTCTATTTTATCTGATACAAGTATTGCTACTCCAGCTTTCTTTTGATTTCCATTTGCAAGGAATATTTTTTTCCACCCCTTCACTTTCAGTCTATATGTGTCCCTAGGTCTGACGTGGGTCTCTTGTAGACAGCATATATATGGGTCTTGTTTTTTTATCCATTCAGTCAGTCTGTGTCTTTTGGTTGGGGCATTTAATCCATTTACATTCAAGGTTATTATCAATTTGTATGTTCCTATTATCATTTTCTTAATGGTTTGGGGGTTTGTTTTTGTGGGTCTTTTTCTTTTGTTGTACTTCCCGCCTAGAGAAGTTTCTTTAGCATTTGTTGTAAAGCTGGTTTGGTGGTACTGAATTCTCTTAGCTTTTGCCTGTCTGAAAAGCTTTTGATTTCTCCATCAAATATGAAGGAGATCCTTGCTGGGAAGAGTAATCTTGGTTGTAGGTTTTTCTCTTTCATCACTTCAAGTATATCCTGCCACTCCCTTCTAGCCTGCAGAGTTTCTGTTGAAAAATCAGCTGATAACCTTATGGGGATTCCCTTGTATGTTATTTTTTGTTTTTCCCTTGCTGCTTTTAATATTTTTTCTTTGAATTTCTTTTTTGTTAATTTGATTAATATGTGTCTTGGTGTGTTTTTCCTAGGGTTTATTCTGTATGCGACTCTCTGTGCTTCCTTGACTTGGGTGACTATTTCCTTTCCCATATTAGGCAAGTTTTTGACTATAATCTCATCAAATATTTTCTCAGACCCTTTCTTTTTCTCTTTTCCTTCTGGGACCCCTATAATTCGAATGTTGGTGCGTTTAGTGTTGTCCCAGAGGTCTCTGAGACTGTCTTCAGTTGTTTTCATTCTTTTTTCTTTATCTCCTCCTCAGCAGTTATTTCCACCATTTTGTCTTCTGGCTCACTTATTCGTTCTTCTGCCTCAGTTATTCTGTTATTGATTCCTTCTAGTGTATTTTTCATTTCAGTTATTGTGTTGTTCATCTCTGTTTGTTTGTTCTTTAGTTCTTCTAGATCTTTGTTAAACACTTCTTGTATTCTCTCACTCCGTGCCTCCATTCTATTCCCAAGATTCTGGATCATCTTTACTATCATTACTCAGAATTCTTTTTCAGGTAGATTGCCTATTTCCTCTTCATTTATTTGGTCTTATAGGCTTTTACCTTTCTCCTTCATCTGTGACATAATTTTTTGCTGTCTCAAATTTTTTTTTTCTTTTTATGAGTGGGATTGTGTTTCTGTCTTACTGGTTGTTTGGCCTCAGGCTTCCAACGCTGGAGTTTGTAGGCTGTTGGGTAGAGATGAGGACCTCTGTGAGACCTCACTCCGATGAATATTCCCTGGCGTCTGAGGTTCTCTCTTAGTCCAGTGTTCAGACTTGGAGCTCCCACCACAGGAGCTTCGGCCCAACCCCCAGCTCGTGAACCAAGATCCCACAAGCTGCGTGGGGTGGCGGTTCACTTGGGGGTTCCTCCCGCCTCCTTGGGCGTTAGTGTCCCCTACCAGTGGCTGGCAGGTACCCTAGTTGTGGGGAGATGCTAACTCGGTGTCTTCCCACATGGCCATCTTGACTCTGCCCTTCTGGGGTCTTTTTTTATAAGGGCACTAACCCCATTCGTGAGGGCTCTGCCCTCATGACCTAATCACCTCCCAAAGGTCCCACCTCCTAATAACATCACAGTGGTTTCAACATATGAATTATGGGGAGACAAAAACACTCAGTCCCACGCCTTTCCTTTTTATCCTTACCACCACTATACTAATCCACTGGGACCCTACTTTATTTTGGTCTTTGTGTGGCAAAACTCAGAACAGATCATTCCCTGTCTCCAGGTTTTTTTCCTTTAAATCCTTCTTCCCTACCAAGCAGCAGGCAGAAAATGGCCTACCTAAAATGCTAACTTCAAAGGGCCACCCCCTCCTCCTCCTTGGAACTAGAAAGTCTCCATATTGTTTTACAGGATCAAGTCAAGCTTCCCAACTTGGCATTACGAGTTCTCCATGACCAGCACCCCTCCAGTATCATCCCAAGCAAGCTACCCACAAGCAACTAAGCAAAGGTCCCTATAGCAAGCGAGACCGGCTGGCACCACACACCACTTCCCACCCACCCGTATGCTATTCTTTCTGCCTGAGACACAAGTCCCGCCTTTCTTTTTTTTTTAATGACTCTTATTCATCTTATAAAACTTGGCTGATGATCTGATTAAAACCATCACCTTACAAGACTACAAGCTCATCAAGGTTGGGAAGTAATTTAGTCACAACTTCACCCTGCCAGGGTCCAGCACCCAGGTAGACACAGAGTGGGCCTGCAATAATGCAGAAGCACTCATCAATCTTACAAAACAAAAGATGCCAACTCAAAGAACAGTCTACATTCACTGCCCCTTTCTTCATTCACTCCTCAAACGACCGCAATTTAGCTTTTACTAAATCACAGGAAAAAATCCCTAGCCACTTCATAATCCTTGTTTCTTCTTGACCCTTCTGCAGCATGTGGTATTGCTGGCCACTCTGTACTACTCTGTAACACTGATACTCCTCTCACCACTTTGTCTTCTGTACTGTACCTTCGGTCTCCTCTTTTGCCACTCACCTCTGAAGTGCTTGTTTTCCCCTTGGTTTGTCCTCAGTCCCCTTTCTTCTTCTATTCCTTTGGCAATGCACCTCCTTTCTTATGGTTTCTACAATGGACCTACCATTGCAATTCTCAACCCAGGTTACACAGGGTCTAGGACCCACTCCAGATCAAGTAAAATAAACTCTCTGGGGAAGTATTCACCATGGACACTTGTTAAAATTCCCCACTTGATTCTAAAGGAATGCCAGGGCTCAGAAGCACTGAGCCACACATTAACTTTAGAATGGAACCTCAAATTTCTTCAACATCCACAACCCCCTGACCCATATTTCCAAATGCCCACTGAACACTTCTGTTTCCTGCACACTCCTTTCATAAAACCAAAGTTGATATCTTCCCTCAGATCTGCTCCTCCTCCTGGATTCCTTTATCTCTAAACTTACACCTACATGGGCGCCCAAGCTACACACTGGGGAACCTTTCCCTTGCCTTACCTGATACTCAGTTACTAAGATCCATGTGTTCGACCTATTAAATACATCTTAGGCAGCCCCGACCCCTCAAGCCCTAAGTAGGGTAACTTCCTTATCATTCACCCTTCTTCCAGGCTCCCTGTTCAGTCTACCCTCCACACCACCAGCAATCACCTATCTAGACACAGATTTATAGTTACTCCCCAGGTAAAACTTCCTACAAAAAGAGAAAGCTCTCCTACTTAGACATGGTAAAGTTCAAATTCCTTGGAATGGTGTATAATACCACTCATATTCACAGCCTTTCTCTAATCTACTTTCCCAATCCAAACTTCTGTCACATTCTCCAACATCTTTAGCCCTGTGAGAATCAGATTACTCTTCATCAACATACCAATCAAGTTTAGGATTATAAAACATTTCCACTGTCAAGAATATGAAACACATACACACACACACTCCTGTTATTCTCATTAAACCTGCTTCAAATGTTACCTTCCTTTCTTGTAAAGCCTTCCCACTCCAGCCTTCACAGAATCAATATCTCCCTCACCTCTGATTCCCATAGCTCTTTTTATAAACCTCTATGATACTAATTACCACACTATATGAGGTTGTTGACATACCTGCTCTATGGCTCTTCAAGTGTTCTCTAAGGGCCTAGAATGTATATCTTTTTCAAAACCAAGTTTTTGTTACATTAGAGAAATTATAAAATGTTGGTTGCACAAAAGGCAAATTACCTTGGCACGAAGGGGGTGCCTTAAATAGACCCAAGGCTTTTTTCTAAAGAGACTCAGACTGTCACAGTCTAGAAACAAAATAGCAGGGGGAAAAAAGAGGATTTCTGTTTTAAGTTCTCTATTCTAATTATGAGAAATACAGAATGCTGTTCCTCAAAAATCAGTTATTGACATCTTAACTAAATATGATTTGTGGAAGTGACTGAAGACTCCATTAAATGGAAGTTAAAACTATCATTTTGCCAACTGAAGACTGAAATTCTTTTTTTCCCTTACAATAGTTCCCAAGAAAATGAAAGGGTAAAACTATTGTCTTCATCTTGGTATAGATGTTAGATAATTAACTTGCAGGAAGAGCAAAATTTACAGCTCTGGACTACAGTAGTACTATCATTTTATCTTACTACCTTTTTATTGGCATAAATCCCATTTTTTTAATGGTCTTCTGGTTCCTGACTATTAGAAATTATTGGCAGTTTACACTAACAGGCTTCCGTCATGTTTCACTTCCAAATCCTACTGCGGCTGTTCATCCCAATCAAAACCAAAATCGATCAATTTTTAAGATTAAGAAAAGGGACATTAAAAAATAAATTATGCAAGCAATCTAAAATCCTTCCAATATTATCTACAATAAACTCTGAGCATTAAATAAGATTATAAAGAACTATTAAGTCATTAAATCTATGCTATACCAACTTTAGAAAATGAAATTTGAGAATATAGCATTAAAAATTGGTAAGAAAGCAAATTCTGCATAAGAAAATGTATCCATAAGTATAAGTGTTTTTATTCACATTCATCTCACTTATGCAATGCACTTAGCCACTAACTCGATGAGCAGAGAGGTTAAATTCTCAGTCCTTTTACGGCTTATCAGATTCTCAAATCTGCATCAGTACTGTGTTAAAAGCACAGTCTTTCCCTGTGCCCCCCACCCCACCCTTTAAAAGGTAGAATAGCACCAAATGGTTGAAACAACAACTCCTGCTGCATGCAATTACACAACTAGACAAGAAGGGTGCGAAAGTTTGAATGAAAATATTAGAAGTGACAGCTTTCCACCTTAGTCTTTCTGTGCCCTCTCCATACTGCAGGGAGCAGATGGTAATTTTCAAGTACATTTAGACCAGGCTTGGAAGGACGACTCAGCGATAAAGAAATAACTGCACATGGAAAAAACCACATGTTTTGCAACCTACAGTTTTTAATCTAGAAAAGCTTTAGTCCCAGTTAACACAAACAGAAAAGCTGCCATACGCATGGCTCCATATAAAACGCTGGTGTATAAATTATAAAATACATTTTCAACAGTTTCCTTTTCACATTTGTACTACAACATGCCAGTTAAACACTGGAATGTTTAAGAAAAAACAACCGAAAAACTAAAATCTAAATATTATTTAAGTCACCAAAGAATACTAACTCTTAAGGGAAGGAGAGCGCTTCCCTGCTCTGAATCCCATTACGGCCAAAATAAATCAGGCAATGGGTGGCAATGCCAATGGCATCAATAGCAGTACTGATCTCCAGCACATCATCACATCAGGTTTACGGCCAAAAGTTTAAAGGATAACAGAGAAGGAATAAATTAGACATTGTTGATTCATTTATATTTCAAATGCAAAACTGACTACAGTAATGATTAAGGATTAGAAAGCTATTTGCCTCTTTTCCTCTTCAAGCCAAATTAAAAAAGAAAAATGAAAATGAAAGCAGTCCCAGAACAGGCGACCAGCACCTTGGTCATGGCTCTCTAGCCCCTCGCTCATCTCCAGCTCCACCTTCAATTTCCAGTTAAACAGAAATTTCAGAAAAAAGCCCTCCCTAACACTAAGCCCAGGGACGCAAATAAGTAACAGCGCTCGCGAGCAGGAGAGCCTGGCGGAGCCCTACACCAGAAATCTGGACCCAGGCCATGGCCACACCAGGGCCTCTCCTTCTATCCACTGGGCCACCTGTCCTTTAATTTCAAGTGGCTTATGCCTGGTTCTTAAGCTTCAGAGGGCCTACAAACTGCCTCTACATGGGGAGGACAGGGTTCTGACATTCTCCAAAATGTGGGTGGCAGGAAAACAACATACTTTTGTCTTCAGAAAACCTAGGTTCACTTTTTTTTTTTTTTTTTTTGCGGTACGCGGGCCTCTCACTGTTGTGGCCTCTCCTGTTGCTGAGCACAGGCCTCGGATGCGCAGGCCCAGCGGCCATGGCCCACCAGCCCAGCCGCTCCGCGGCATGTGGGATCCCCCCGGACCAAGGCACGAACCCGCGACCCCTGCATCAGCAGGCAGACTGCCAACCACTGCGCCACCAGGGAAGCCCCCTAGATTCACCTTTTGACGCTTCAAAACTGTATAACCTTGGGAATGTTACTTAACCTAAACCTCCATTTCCTCATCTGGAGAACAGTAATACTCCAGGTACTACTTAACAAGGCTATTATGAGGTTCAAGTGAGATTACTGGTTTAAAAGCACTTAACAAGCTGTACAAACCTTACTAAGTTGATGTTCTAGTTGTTGTAATACTTTTCCATAGTGGGAAATATAAGTTTCCCTCAATCACAGCTGTCACCACAGGATACCCGTAAATTCAACCATAGGCCTTTCTGGGTCATTACAACCTTGGAATGAATTAGTGAAGTCAGAGACGCCATCCTAACCTTACATCACCAGTACTTCAGTCTCTCAACTGCTCAGTTTAGATACTGCATCCATCATTTTTCTAGCTTTTCCCCCAAGCGTCTTCCCTTTACATTTTATGCCATAGTTTCCACAAAATGGTTGATACATTTTACATTTAAGCAAAGCAGTGTATTTTTAAGCAGTGGGGTTTACTAGACCTAAGCATTTTGAAGAGCTGACATTTATTTTCATGTGTGAGAATACACACACACACATAGAAACACACACACACACACACACACACACACATATATATATATACAACGCAACAAATAAGCTATGATATAGATATGTGTGTGTGCATATATATGTACATATGGGCTATGATGTGTGTGTGTACACACACACACACATACACACACACACCTATGGCTATAAGAGAGTGAGCCAAATATAAGAATCCAATCTACACACAAAACCCAGTGTGTGATGCTGAGGGGGCAGCATGGCTTAGTGGTTAAGAGTCTAGAGTAGTGCTGACCGGAATGAATTCCAGCTTCTTCACTACAAGTACGGGGAAAGTTACTTATTAATCTCTCCGTGCCTTAGTTTTGTCATCTGTAAAATGAGATAGTATATACCTCATAGAATTGCTGTGAAGTTTAATGAGTTATGTATTGATAAAATGATAGAAACAGCATATGGCATATACTGGGGGATGTTAAGTGTTTATATTAACATCATTCAATGTGTCCTGAAAAGCGTAGGTTATAAGATCATCATAGACACATGTATATATGGTTCTATGCGTTCAGATACAGGTGACCTTTGAGCAACACGAGGGTTGGCGTATCAAAACTCCATGTGTAACTTACAGTCAGCCCTCTGGATCCGCAGCTCTGCATCAAGGGTTCAACCAGCCATGAAGCGTGCAGCACCACAGTACACATTTAGTGGAAAAAGTCTGAATGTACAGGGACCTGGGATTTCAAAGCCGTATTGTTCAAGGGGCAACTGAATTTGAATGGATTTGTTTAAGCATACACACATCTTTCCATATGGTATCTACAGAAAGTTCATTTGGGTTAACATTAGGTTAACACATACTGAGTGTTTACCCTATGCCGAGCACTGTTCTAAGAACTCAATGATATATGAACATGTTTAATCCTCATAACAACCCTACAAGGAAACTGAGGTGCAGAATGACTCCTGAACCCACTATCTTATCCACTACTGGCCACCAGTTTACATGAACACAGTTATAATCACAGTACATGAAAACAGCAGGTTACATAACCAAAATTTTTCCTTATGAATTTGATAACAGAGAACAAACCACTATAGTCTTTACTTTCATACTGGTATTTTCAACAACTCTTTTTCATAAGAGTACTACGGCATCTCTAAGGATCCCATGAATAAGAGAGCAGTCAGCTACTTCCTATATTATAGAGTCAATTTTAATTTCTCTGATATAAATCAGTGGATTACATACTCCCATCTCTAACTGTGGTATTTTAAACAATACACACAAACACACACACACACACACACACACACACACACACACACACACACACACCCCAGATTTAGGGCTCCATTCAAAACAATGAACTGTTTTGATGAACTTAAAGCTTCATTGTTTTCATCAGTTTTCATATAGCTAACTTATTGCTTGGCTTGATTATTAATATTTCATCTTAATAAAATTATAAAAGATTATTTTACAACTTTTATCAGAAACACTGCCTAAAATATGTGATATCTGTCAAAACAGAGAAACTAAAAATAAACGTAAACTCGTAGCTCGATCAAATGATTATTCATTTGTGAAATAAATACCAGTTAAACCAGGACAAATGAAACACAGAAGTGAAGATACAGGTCTGCTATACTTTGCGTGCTACAATCTCATGCTTCTATTTTAACATACACTTCCACAAAAGAAATAGCCTAGGGCTTCCCTGGTGGCGCAGTGGTTGAGAGTCCGTCTGCCGATGCAGGGGACACAGGTTCGTGCCCCGGTCCGGGAAGATCCCACATGCCACAGAGCAGCTGGGCCCGTGAGCCATGGCCGCTGAGCCTGCGCATCCGGAGCCTGTGCTCCGCAATGGGAAAGACCACAACAGTGAGAGGCCCGCGTACCGCAAAAAAAAAAAAAAAAAAAAAAAAGAAATAGCCTATATTCTGCAGAAGGTAAACTTGGATGCATTTGTATACATTAATGTTTTCGTAGCTAAAGTTCACTCTCAGTGTAAATTCTGTTGAATCCCCAGCTTTTGAAAATCAAAGAGCAATTTCCTCATTAACTTGCTTTTAAAGTGTCATGCACTCCACTTGAAAACTTACTGCTAATTCTCAATATAACTTAGATAATATTATAAACTTGTTCTTCCAAAATTGAACATTATTCCCAGTCTCTCTGACCTATATTCATTCATCCCTTCATGTTAAATTAAGCTGACACTGGTAGTGTTATTACAGCATGGATTTTTTTCATATAAATTTATTTATTTATTATTATTTCTGGCTGCACTGGGTCTTTGTTGCTGTGCGCAGCTTTCTCTAGGTGTGGCGAGCGGGGGCTACTCTTCGCTGCAGTGCGCGGGCTTCTCACTGCGGTGGCTTCTCTTGTTGCAGAGCACGGTCTATAGACACACGGGCTTCAGTAGTTGTGGCACGTGGGCTCAGTAGTTATGGCTTGCAGGCTCTAGAGCGCTGACTTAGTAGTTGTGGCGTACGGGCTTAGCTGCTCTGCAGCATGTGGGATCTTCCAGGACCAGGGCTCGAACCCGTGTCCCCTGCATTGGCAGGCAGACTCCTAACCACTGTGCCACCAGGGAAGCCCCTACAGCATGGATTTCAACTTTAACACATAATTCCATTCGATATGCGAAGCATCCACCTAACCCCCTCCCGCCCTGAGCTAGTAGTTTATCACAAAAGCCTTATCAAAGTGGCCCAAATGGACAAAAACTGCCTAGCGGTTAACTGGAAGTTAACAGGACAAAGCAATGAAAGAAACAGAAGCCCATGTTACCACCTAACACATTTTGTTCATTTATTCTAGTGATCCTGTTTTTGTTTTAATTATTTATGGTAATTATAGCAGTTAATGTGTTGTAACATTTTCACAAAAGAAATGAACTCTCAATATAATAAAACCTTCCCAAATCTTTCAATATTTCATCCATGCCCAACACACTCAACACAACAACCAGACTGCACTGCATTAGCTGATTTCCAGAGTCTGAAAGCACTCCACATTAACCAGATCGAGGGCGGGGTGGGGGTGGGGTGACTCCTCAGTCATTTACATCTGTAAGATCTAAAGCATGGGAAACAGCATAGCCTAGAGTTTCTCAATCCTGAGACAATTTGGTCAATTCTGACATCTCTCCCAACACCTGCATTGGGTCTGAAGCGGCTATTTAATAAGCCTGGACAAATGAACCAGACACTCAAATCTTCAGCGCTCTCTGCTGCTCCATCACCCCCGACCCCTGCCTCCTACCCTCTCAAAGGGTCCTTAAACTGCCTCAGGTATGGGTGGTAAGGATTCTTAATTTTCTGAATTCCATGGAAAATCCCCAAATAAAAATCAATAATTACTCAAACCCAAAGAAAACAGCCGTTTCAAGTTCATTTTAGCTCATTATGGCAATTGTGTTCAATCCTTAGCCGGAAAAAAAAAGAAAGAAAAGAAGAAAGAGGGAGAATAGGGTACTAGTTATAAGCTGGCTTTAGTTCATAAAAGAAAACTGTTAACGTCACAATTCAAAACTCAATGAAGAAGCATATGTTTTGTGAAAACATTCATAACAGCGTTTTTCACCCAAAAAAGAAAAAAAATGTTTTTCAGTGAGCTCTACTGGTAAATTCTTCACAAGTTATCACCTCGTTTAACCGTAAAAACCTATGGAGGCAGATTAATATTATCAGACCCATTTTACAAATGCAGAAACCATCTCCCAGAGGTTAAGGGTGAGCTTGAGAGCTCAAAAGCAAACAGGAAGAAGTCCATGTGTCACAAAAGTGACACAATATAAAACAAACACAACTGTGCTGGCAAATCAGAAGTAACAAGAAGTCAGACATTCCTTCCACCACAAAATGCCCAGGTGGAAGAAGAAAGAAGCAGGCTTCCAACAGGCTCCAGCTGTGCCCTACCTCAACCCACAGGGTGACCTGGAGGTAAACCAAGGCCTCCCTGGAAAGGAAGCTTGGGCCCCAAATTGACCAGCTTAGGGATCTACCATCAGGGCCCATTATTATGCTCAGGGCAGAAATAAAGGTCATCCTTAGACACTCTCAGGACTCTGAATTTTAAAATGACAAGACTGTCTTAAAGAATATAGCAAAGTATTTCACATCACTTTCACATAGACTTTCATCTAGTCTCACAACACCATTACAACACAGGCTGATTTAAGGACTATAATTCCAGTGGGTTAATTAGGACTTAAAGCACAGAGCTAAGCCTGGAATTCTGAAGTTCTTAATTCCTAATCCAGTTCTTAAACTCTATAAGATTATAAAGTACCACTCTATACCATGGTCCTGGTAATTCCACCTGTCAAACAGATTGCCTACGTGCAAATGATGTGCATGGTACATTCCTCAAGGTAACACTAAAAGTTTCTGGACACTATCGCTCCTATCAGCATTGTAACAGGATCCCCTGCACTTTACAGCAAGCTCACAACGGCATAAGGAGGTTTGGGTTTTCAAGCCTAACTCTGTTTGGCAAACTTCTCTTCCTCTGCTCCCCAATTAAATGGGGAGGAAGAAACATTAAGTATAAAAACTAAATCATAAATGAAAAGGAAGAATCTCATCTCTGGGAAGTCTTGTCTCTGGGTACACTAATGACTGTATCCGAAAGCTCTATAACACAGTAAAGCATAGCTCACAGGCACAGGAAAATATAAGTCATTAGCTATTAATAGAGCCAGAGAGTCAATTGTTGTAATTAAATCATAGTGTAATCTTCTGTATAATCCTGAGTTAGTCTTGACAAGTTTCCTTGTGGTCAGTTTTGGAAAAACATCTGCTAATGGTAAAATTTTTGGTTCTGAGAGGGAAAAATTACATCCTTCTGGGTGGAAAAGAGTCACAGTCTTAGGAGACTAATTTTTATGAAAACATTATATTAACGAAGTCCAATTACTGGCTCTCAATTTTTTTTTTTAAGTTAAAAGAGACAAACACAGAAACAAACTTATGAAAGCTACTACGGACTGAACAAACAAAATATTCTGATTCAAAGTCCCTGTATGCTTATTCCAGAGATAAAGAGCAGAAATACAACTTTCCCCAATTAGAAAGGAAATACGTAAATCACAAGTATCTGTACAACTGAAAATGTCCCTTTTCTAGACCGACCTAATACTAAAAGATAACAATACCTCTGTAATACCCTTAAAAAATAAGCAGCCGATCCCAGACCACAGGGATCTGTGTACTGACAATTTTGCTAAAGATCATTTAGATGCTATATTCAAGCCCAGACTTTTTTAAAAAGCCAGATCAGCTCTGAACATGTGCTGGGGTTATTTTCATTATTTTAGTATTCTACATGAAGCACTCAATCAATAAATATTCAAATAAATTAACTGTGTAAGAAGTTTACTGTACCTGGTCATTTGAATGCTGAAATAGTAAGTTTTAGCAATCTTTGCAAAATTTCATGTTACACTGTGCAGGCCCAATTCAAATGCACTCCTGACACCCTACAGCTATAAATTATCTCTGGAGCTTGAAAGTGAGAGATGGGCCAGGTCTGAAACAGCCTAACAGTTGGACAGTTCCAGCTTAGAGAAGGCAAACCCTGCAATAACCTAGATCCAGAGCCTCAGAGGGAGTCTAATTCACTGTCAAAAGAAGAAAAATCCAGGGGCTTCCCTGGTGGCACAGTGGTTGGGGGTTCCGCCTGCCGATGCAGGGGGCGTGGGTGCGTGCCCTGGTCCGGGAAGATCCCACATGCCGCGGAGCGGCTGGGCCCGTGAGCCATGGCCGCTGAGCCTGCGCATCCAGAGCCTGTGCTCCGCAACGGGAGAGGCCGCAACAGTGAGAGGCCCGCGTACCGCAAAAAAAAAAAAAAAAAAAAAAAAGAGGAAGAAAAATCCCTTCCAAAATATATTCTTCTTTAAAACATAGACTCTTTATTGTTATTTCTTATATATACTATTGAAATATGGGAGTGCCAAAAGCAAACCGGAAAACAGAAGCTGCAAAATAACAAAGAACAAGCTGAACCCTTATTAACAAAGAGGGGACAACTCCTCCTCCTCAGAGGCAAAAGTTCTGTATCCCCATTCCAGGTTCTGAAGACCTGGGAACAGCCCCTACCTGCTGGGCTCTAGCAAACACAGAGCCCAAAGCAACTGACTCTTTCCGTGTGTAACAGGAGAACTCAAACACCAGGGCCTGTCCATTCCAACTCCAACATGCTAATAAACTATATGACCACACAGAATGTGTACAAAATAGTGCCCACTGTTGTTAATAAATATTTGTTAAACAAATATGCAAAGCTGTAGAGATTCATACAATGCCTTGTTAACCCGTTATCTGTGGGTGGAAGGATTACTGCAGAATTGTTATGTCTTTATATTTTTCACATTACCTGGACATATTACAGAAGACACCTATCATTTCTCCTGTCAGAAAAAAAATAAATAACCATTTTCCTTTTTTAATTTTTAATTCAGTGTGGCTTCAAAGAAGGGATGATAAGCAAGTTTAACATCTTCAACCAGGTCAGTGGCTTTCAAACATGTCTATTCAGCCCCAGATCATTTAAAAAAAAAAAAAAAGGAAGAACAGTTGCAACGACCAGCAAAACTACTTATCTGTCATGTGCCTTAAGGGGTAATTGAACTACACAATTCTTTCTACACAGAAGAATTGTGAAATACTAGGTCTAACTTTAATTTTCAGAGAGAAAAAAATCACTTAAACTTCTTGTATGTTAAGTATTTATCTGTGGAATTATACTAATTAGAATGGGGAGCCACTTTGTGATTATTAAAAATGCTATACGCTTAGTCTAAGGGTTTATTATAGTGGTTCCATCTAGCCTATTCTGCCTCACATTACTTTTCATCCTTTTAGGCTTTTATGTCTTGTAACTCCAATCAAATCCCCACCTGCCTGAGGACAGAAACTTTCTCACACTTGGTTGAACACTTTGCACAGAACAGTGTTCAATAAATTACTGACCAATAAACATTACCCACTTTCTAGACTTTAGCTATCATTTTGACTACAAAATCAAAAAAAAAACTCAAAGGCAACAAATAAGCTCAAAGAAGTTTCCTAACATTACAGTATTTGGTGCAGATCATAAAACAGGAGGAAACAATGTTCACACCAAACAGACTATACGTATCATTTTACGAATCATCTGTTATAAAATGCAAGCAAAATTTAAATATTCTAAAACTCATTTCCTGTAAAGAAAGGCTGTTGAATTGCAGATCAAAAACTATCTGAGAAAGTTAAATAACAAAAATTCCATTTCCAAACAAAAATTAATCCTGAGAGATTTTCCCCTTCAAAATGCAGTTTACCTAGAGTCCTAATTTTTGATGATATAGTAAAAGAATACTTTTTTAAAAAGCAGACGGCCAGCCAAAGTTGAATGCTTGTGTTTTGACTGTTATCCTATTACAAGAAAAGTAGCCCTGACTCTCTGACCCTCCAATTTTACTTCTAGAAATTTATCTTAAAGAAATAATCTCACAAGCGTACAACTGTAAGATAGCATTCTTTGCAACATCATTTGTCATAGCTAAATATCGGAATCAACCCAAATATTCCTCAATCAGAAATTTGGTTAAATAAATAAAGATATATCTATTCTAAGGAATACGGTGCAGCATTATCTAAATATGGATAACGGAAACAGGTAGAAAAATGTCTAAGATATATTAAGCAAGGCAAGCAAGTGGTAGAAGAATATGTATAATATTCCACCATTTTAAAACTTTGTTTAGAAGTACATATACCAGGGACTTCCCTGGTGGCGCAGTGGTTAAGAATCTACCTGCCAATGCAGGGGACACGGGTTTGAGCCCTGGTCCGGGAACATCCCACGTGCCGCGGAGCAATTAAGCCCATGTGCCAGAATGACTGAGCCTGCGCTCTAGAGCCCGCAAGCCACAGCTACTGAGCCCGCGCGCCTAGAGCCCATGCTCCACAACAAGAGGAGCCACCGCAGTGAGAAGCCCGCGCACCTCAATGAAGAGTAGCCCCTGCTCGCTGCAACTAGAGAAAAGCCCGTGCGCAGCAACGAAGACTCAACGCAGCCAAAAATAAATAAATTAAAAAATTAAAAAAAAAAAATAGAAGTACATATACCAGACCGATCTCTGAGGAGTGAGATTTCAGAGGATTTTTAGCCATTTATTTTCTGCAGTAAGCATTTCAAAAAATGTTTTAATCTTCTACAAAAGTAATTTGTAGTCAGGAAATTAAAACTAGTGCCCCATTCACCCCAAATTTGAAGTCCGTCATTTCCCCGGAAATAAAACATATCCATTTGCAGCTATATGTACCTCATTTACTGAAAACTAATACCACATGCAGCAACAAGACTGGAAATGGTCTTAATTCATTCAGCCTACTAAACTTCTTGAAATTATGAATATAAAGGACATTAAAAATAGGATTGCTTTTATGGATTTCCCATCCTACAAAATTAAGAATTCACGATATGAATTTACAAAAGCCACTTGTACTTTAGAAACAGTTCCTCCAAAAGAAAAATATTTATGCAGTGTCTTGTGGTGAAAATTCAATCCTGAATAAGAATGTTGGAGTTCAAAATCACCAAACTGTCACAATCAAAATACCTAAGTTCATATTGACCAGCAAAAACAAGCCTCTCCAATCTAATCATAAATCGTTCCAGCATTCTGAAGGTTTTCCACCACTGTGTCCCATTTTTTTCTATTTTCAAAAAAAGAAATGATTCGAAATGGGAACGTGGCAGTTATGTACAGTGAGTATGTAAACTGGCAGAGTTCTCTGCCCCTCAACTCAGAGACATGCAAGCAAGAATTCTCTCCCAGTCATAGGCAGCCCTGTGTCGAGGAACTAGGTAAGTGCTAAAATAAAACCTGTTCTGTGCTACCTGTTCAAAAACAGCTCTTCAAGGATACTTCAAGTTCTGACAGACGCCACTTCGTACAAAAACATCCACAGGAGTATTACAAAAATGACAGCAGTGGGCTTCCCTGGTGGCGCAGTGGTTGAGAGTCCGCCTGCGATGCAGGGGACACGGGTTCGTGCCCCGGTCCGGGAAGATCCCACATGTCGCGGAGCGGCTGGGCCCGTGAGCCATGGCCGCTGAGCCTGCGCGTCCGGAGCCTGTGCTCCGCAACGGGAGAGGCCACAACAGTGAGAGGCCCGCGTACCGCAAAAGAAAGACAGCAGTGATATTTTAGCAAACTCAGCGTCAAAAAGTACTCTAATGCATTTTTAATCCGCAAGAGAAAGTGAACAACTGTCCTTCAATCATCAGCGTCAGGGCCAATGACACGGTTTCCCTTCCTTGGGGTCCACACAAACTGTTACAACTGGCTTACCAATCACGCTCCTTAAGAGCTTTAAAAACAAAAACAAGACAAAAAACCTCGTCCCTCCCCACACCCACACAAATATTTGTCTTCTTCTTTTCCCCCTTCCATCAAGTGGTAAGAGAGGAGGGAGAGAATCAATGTGACTGTCCGCTCTTCAGGACAGAAGCGCATACAAAGAAAGTAAGAGTTTACGTAAAGAGGAGTTTAAATTTGAGTCTTCCGAACTATGTAAATGCAGAAGGTTCTATGAATTAAAAATATGAAATAGCAGAATGTTAACTGAAGTCTTAGCAGTGGGTCACAGGTAATGCCTGACTGAAGTGCATGGCTTGAAAATTATTTCTAATGAAAATTCTGTATCGTCACACCTCACTTCACCAAATTTAGTAACAAAACAGTGTGAATGGCATTTTTTTACTTTAATCCTATGGTTTTCGTGTATGAAACAGGACCCAGGAAAGATGGGAGGGGGAAAAGAAGATAAAAATAATTTTCTAGGTATTGTTGGGAGGAAGGGGAAGAACCACGGAAACCAATGAAAACTTCAGAAAAAAACAAAGCAACAATTTGGAATAAAAAGCAGCATGCATAATCCCAAGGAAATTCTGGACGTAATTCAGGAAAAATGCTTGTGGACACAGAAGACCAAAAATGAAGACTAAATGTCCCCAAGTTGTTGACATTTAATAAACATGTTTCGCTAGGAACCTGGTGCTCAATTAATTAGTACAAGTATATGTACTTAGGCAGGAAAGTTTCTCCCTAGCAGATGGTACAACAGGCTTCAAAAATAAGGGGAAAACTTACTTCAAGTTGTCTCCTTGGTTAGCTTCACAAACATCTTACCAAAAGCTACGGGGGAGTGGGGATTGGCATCAGATTACTCTTGTATTTTATTTAGGATTACAGAGTTAGGACAGGGTGGCAGCAGGGCCCCCCAAGCCAGAGAAGACACTACCCACAGGGCCACTCCTGCGCCTCCCCTGAGTGCTAAGTTCCATTCCCAGGCCAGACAAGGCTATAAAAAGCCTGGCCTCTGGCCAGCTGGCAAGACCACACACCAGGTATTTTTAACTTAAGAGGGCCTGAGGATGAGGCCAACACCAGTGCACCAAAATGTTCAGGGAAGAATAACCACCACCTCCAGCCAGGACGGTGGTCAATACATCAGATTTTCTTCCTGAAGTTTTCTGACTACCAATCAGTGTTTTAATGGTGATGGAGACATAAAAAGATAACATTCGTGAAAGCCGATAAAAGTGGGCAGATACTTCATTGTGAAAAAGCACAATCACTTTGAAAGACCATATGTACAGTTACGTAAACGGCCATGTGAACATCAAACGCTGGCCAAATAAATTGGACTCTTATTTTTTATTCCTGACACGTAAGACTACAATCTTGACTTTTGTTGTAATTACTCTAACAGTTTGCTGTCGTTGTTCTTAGTTTCCCACTGGTCTTGGCACTGGGCCACACATACAGATACCATGAAGCTGCCCCCTCAGACAGAATGCCAATGCGGCAAGATCACACAAAGCTGAGTGCTGAAGGGCTCAAGGATTGTGCTACTATGGTTAATGTAATTTTCTGGATAAATAAGTATTAATCAGAACTTTCTTTTAGTTTCAGCCTTTATTGTTAAAAATTCCATGTGAACATAGACATTAGTAAAAATTTTCTGCCGTGAATGAATATCATTTCCTCTTTCTTGGAGAACTGAAGGTTTTCAGACGTCTCTGTCATGATTCTTACTCTCAACCTTGAAAGCAGAGGTGTGCGGTGACAGGACGAGGCGGAGGCAGGTAAGTGTGGCCGGAAGCAGAGCCGCTGCTCTCTGACAGCTGGATGGACTGGGTCCTCCAGAGGCTCCCAGGGTGCGTGCAGGTGGGGGACAGCAGGCCCAGAGCTATAGTCAGGAACTCCTTTCTATTTAAAGGTTAAGCTTACAAAATTTTATGTAACCCGCCCTTTTTTTTTCCTCTTAAAAGCAAAAGGCAACCAGAAAAATGTTATCTACTTGTAGATTTGCATTAAATAATTTTATCACAGAATGTAGCCACATTCAGTGTAGCCACATTCAGTGTATCCTTAAAACTGAAAACACTAGGATCATCTTCGACCTAAATGTCATTAAAATGTCTGCTCTCATATGCCATTAACCTCCAGCTTTTTTTTCCCCTGTTGTATCACCTCTCCCAACTAGACTCTGCCTCCCGGTTCCCCTTCAGTGGGGAACTTTTATCCTGACGGCACTGATCTCTCCTCTGGCTGGTAGGAGAGCCTTACTGGCCTTCCTACTTCCGACCTCCCCTTGGCTCCTTCCTAAACACAGCTGGGGAGGTCATTTTCCCCTGAGCACCACTTCCTGAATTCCAGGAGGCTTTTCCTGGCTACTCTAAACAAAGGCCATCCCCGCCTCACACAGCCTCCTCAGGCCAGGCGCCCTGCCAACCAGAGGACACTCCAGTTGTGCTGTTCAGTTCATTTATTCATAGGCTGACTCTGGGTCTTCAAATTCCTTGAGCCACTGGAAAGTCTAGGGTATTACCAGGTAGCACACTGTGCAAACCTCTTGAGTTCCCAACAGATTGGTAAGAAAAAAAAAACTGCTTTATTAAAGATGTCTTTGTAGAGATTTCCAGTAAACATGTCAGATTAAATAATCATGTTTATCTCTACTCCCTCATAGAACCCCATTAAAATAAAAGTAAAGGAACTGTTTTAAACTATAAACCCACAAGGACAAAGAAAACCGAAGATGAGATGACAGCAGATAAGAGAGGTCAAAAATTTTTGGAAGGAGTAAAGCAGACAGACAAGTGATAATTAAAGTTTTAATTTGTTCTAGGTGAGAGGATAAGAAGCAAACTAATTAAAGCTCAGAACCCCAAAGACTCAGGAATCAGAGGATGGCAGGGGGCTGGGTGAAATGTGTTAGTAGTTATTCAGAGCCCCCCTCCCTAATCCCAACCCCAGTCCTGTCAGAAGTCAAGAGGATTCCCATCTGGAGGGGTTGGCAGTAGAGAGGGGCTGGAGAAGAGAGCATTAAATGGAAACACACACACACACGCACACACACATATGCACATACACGTACACACACATATTCAGCTTCCAGATGCCCTGACTTCCTCTCTGGATGAGTAACTGTGGGGAAGGGAGAACACAGATAACATCTGAGGGGTCTCAGACAAAATGGTCTGCTCCCCTCCCCATTAACCAGGCCCAGCAGTGGGCATGCCTGTTGGAGTACACAGAGCTTTCTATCAGTGTTTAGCTTTCTGTCCATGTGCACCAAACTGTTACAACAGACGTTTCAAGAAAGGCTTCAAGAGAACACTGTGGAGCAAATCTCCAAAAACAAAGATCCTAAGATGATCATCGGCGAGATAAACTACCGCATCCATCAGAAAAAGAGTAAGATGGCATTTTTAAAAAGGCAATTTAGACAAAAACAAGTTCATGGAAAGTGAAACTATGAAAGCAGAAACCAAAAATTCACCAGAAGAGCTGGAAAACAAACTAAGACTATCTACCAGGAAACAGAATAAAAAAGACAAAGGGATGAAAAAAAGATAGAACAAAAGGTTTAAAAAATAAAGAATTAGGGCTTCCCTGGTGGCGCAGTGGTTGAGAGTCCGCCTGCCGATGCAGGGGACACAGGTTTGTGCCCCGGTCCGGGAAGATCCCACATGCCGCGGAGCGGCTGGGCCCGTGAGCCATGGCCGCTGAGCCTGCGCGTCCGGAGCCTGTGCTCCGCAACGGGAGAGGCCGCAACAGGGAGAGGCCCGCGTACCGCAAAAATAAATAAACAAACAATAAACAAGTCCAGAATTTCTAACATCTGACTAATAATAGTTCCAGGTAGTAAGAGAGGAGAAAAATCAAGATGAGGAAATTATCAAAGAAATGACAGCCCTCCCTTCCAAAAAATTCCCTGAATTGAAGAGTTTCATACTGGATTGGCCCAGCAAAATGAACATAAAAATACCACCTGCAAGGTTCATCAATATTTTAGAATCAGAGAAATAAAAAGCTTCTAAAGTCACCAGAGAGGAAAAAAATAGGTGGCATAAAAAAGATGAGGCACTGGATTTCTCAACAGAAGCTTAGAGAACAATCGAACAGTAACTTCTGAAGGAAAATTATTTCCAATCTACAATTCTATACTCAACCAAACAACTAATCAAGTGTAATGGTAGAAATGACATCTTTCTGACATGCAGGGAAACATTCCTCTCCCGCACCCTTCTTAAGGAGCTACTGGAGAATACACCCCACTAAAATGAGGGAATACATGAAGACATGGGTTCAGAAAATTGAGTTTGAAGCCAAAGTAATTCTAAGAATGATGGTTAAGGGAAATTTTACTACACATATGCAGCAAGACATGAGAGGAACGGAGTTCAGAATGCAGAAAAAAGAGGAAGAGGGATTCCAGTTCTGACTGGGGACTCAACCACTGCCTGCTGAAAGCCACAGAAATCTGGAAACACGCAACACGCTTCATTCCAGATCAAAATCTGCCGTGATCAGTCTAACTGAAAGAATTTAAGTCATCTGAATGCATCCTAGCTGCAAGGGAGCCTATGTATTTGAGTTCTGAACTGTAGAGGCAGAGCTCTTAAACGTGGGCATTTCTCCAAACAGCTATTCATCAGAGGGTGGGCATCCAAGAACATGAAAAACATTGAATACAGCTGATTAATTGATGGGTCCCACCTTACTGAGAGGCCCTGTACAGTTCTATCAGAGGATGAAGACGAATTGGTGATTGTTTACATTTTTCAAAAGTGAAACAGTGAGGCAATTACCAACACCAAGATAACAGAAAGTTGTATATTAAAGAAATATATTCATAGTTCATGTCTCAACTAAAGACAGTTACTTTATACAGCCCTATTAATGTAAACACTGAATGTTGATTTAGCCTTAATGGGATGAGAAAGGGAAAAGGAACTCTAAGGCAGGACAGTGTAAAAAGAGTTAACTTTTACATAGTAGAATAGATAAAATCTAAATTTGAAAAAAAAAATAGCAATATAATCATGTCATTTAGAAATGGATTTAAGTACCAGAATAAATTATTATGAATTGAAAATGGCTGCCTCCAGGAAATGGAACTCACGGGCAGGGAAAGATGGAGTAGGAATTGGTATTTTTCTCAAGAAGCCTTGTAATACTATTTTTTAAACCGCGTACACACACTGAGGAAACTCTTTTTTAACTTTTCAATTTACATGTCTCCTCCACTAGACTGTGAGCCTCTCGATGGCAAGTCCTTTCTACCGAGTGAGGAGCATACCGTAGACCCTCTTTAACACTGGTCATCTGTAGCCAGATGTCCAACCAACATTAAATAGCTGTGATATTTTTTAAGGTACGCTCTCTTTTTCAAATACAAATAGGAAAGATCCCTCAGAATGAATATGATAATTCATTAAGAAGAGACTGTTGTAGGGCTTCCCCGGTGGCGCAGTGGTTGAGAGTCCGCCTGCCGATGCAGGGGACGCGGGTTCGTGCCCCGGTCCGGGAAGATCCCACATGCCGTGGAGCGGCTGGGCCCGTGAGCCATGGCCACTGAGCCTGCGCGTCCGGATCCTGTGCTCTGCAATGGGAGAGGCCGCAACAGTGAGAGGCCCGCGTACCGCAAAAAAAAATAATAATAAAACAAAAAAAAGAAGAGACTGTTGGGCTCAGCTGCATTGCCCAGCCAATCAGACTGACCCTGTGGTCCATGCGCCAGAAGCAAACTAAGCCAAGTGTAACAGTAACGGCAACAAGGGAAAATCTGCCAAGTGTAACAGTAATGGCAACAAGGGAAAATCTGCGAATCCTGACACTGACACTGGCGTCCTTTTTAATCTAATCTTTATAAGTAACTTGCTAGATATTGCAACCATATGTTATCTGTAGGAATGATTCAAGTGTGCATATTCGGCAAAGCAATCAAAACGTAAGTTCAAATGCAGGTTTCCAAATGGCAGGTGAGCCACTAGTAACGAAGGATTTGCGAGCTTCCTTACTCATATTCGAATTATAAGAATAAGGTAATCAACTTAAAACAAGATAAGTCATCCCTTACATCTTTACCTTGAAAAGAAATCATTTGACTTAATTCGTGTGTGGCTCTGGATTTCCATGTAACTAATGTTTAATAATCATATAATGCCAGGCTCACATCTTGTCATTAATATTAAAAACAATGTAATGAATACTAATAAAAAAAACAAGAAAAGATGCCCTAAAATATGTTATCAGGGGCAATAATAACAGGTAAAACTGGCAATAATCAGAAAAAGTGATGAGAGGTGCAGTTTTTTACATTCCTACTTATAAAAGCAGAGGTCAGAGATGAACATAAAAGTCAACTAGTAAACTCGTTTAAGGGGGAAATGAAAAATGTTTACGTTTTTATTCAAAACTTAGCTTCTTTATGTATTTCCATATCACAATAGCTAAAAAGTGGAAATGACCCAACGTCCATCAACAGATGAATGGATAAATAAAATGTGGTATTATCCACATAATGGAATAATGTTCAAACACAAGAAGGAATGAAGCACTGATACATGCTACCACAGGGGTGAACCCTGAAAGCAGCCAGACACAAAAGGTCCCACATTATATGATTCCATTTATAATGAAGTGTCCAGAATAGGCAAATCTATAGAGACAGAAAGCAGATTAGTGGTTGCCAGGGGGAGGGGACCTAGGGGGAGGAGGAACCAGGAAGTGAGTGCTTAATGGACACAGGGGTCTCATTTGGTGGTGACAAAAACATTTTGGAACTAGACAGAGATGATAGTTATGCAATACTGTGAATGTACTAAATGTCACTGAATTGTACACTTTAAAGTGGTTAATTTTACGTTATGTGAATATCACCTCAATAAAAAAAAACTCTAAGTGTGACAGACATGGTAACATTCGGTTTTCAACTTGGTGAAAGTCACAAAGGACTTTCCATGAAACTAATATGCAATGTCAAAATGAGGCTACCTTAATTATAATCAGTCTTATTATTTAAGAACTCAAATGAATCCTAGTCTCAGTGATGAGAAGCGTTCCAGTTTTACCAGAATCATAAAATGCAGTGCTAGCACGGGCCCAGACTTAAAGCGCCAAGAATCTGAAGTCCTTGCTCTGCCACTTAGTAAGCATGTAAATTTGAACAACCTGATCAACCTCTCTCACCTCACTTTCCTCATCTGTAAACTGAGGATCCTAACACCTACCTCAGAAGGCCATCGTGAGGACTGAGTTAATCGACGTAAAGCAAGAAAAACAGTGCCTGACAGAGAATAAGCCCTAACAAACGCCAGCTATTATTATTATTAATAATTTAAAATGGAGATAAATCGCGTGGCAAGAATTAAATGAGTGTAATGTAAAAGTACTTATTAGTATAATTCCTGGCACCACGACTGTACTTTGTCATCTAGTGACCGCCTCTCAAGAGTACTAGGGAAACGGGCCCAGGAAGAAGACAAGGACACTGTGGGGGGAGGAGGGGGCCGGTAATTCCTGTCCTTCCTGGAAAGTGAGAATTACTTACCTACCATACATCCTCAACGGGAATAAACCACACGGCAGTAATTTTTAAAGATTCAGGCTAAATCACCTTTCTCTACTCCTAGGTGTAGCCGCAACCTCCACTTCCGGAAACAAGCTACAGTGCAGTGTGGGTGTAAAGGCTACAGCTCCAAATCTCTGTCCGCAATATACCCTTTCTAAAAGCTAAGCGTCTGCGAAGTGCTCTGGCCCCATAAAGCATGTCTACTCAGAATAGTGAGCTCAACTTATCAATTCCACTTACGGAGAACTAAAATGTCAAACTTCACGGTTTTCTCCATAAATAAACACTGACTTTTACACAATTCCAGTATGAGCATGGATGTAAAATGTTCCCCCATCATTTCACAGCCCCCATACTTCACCACACAGGACAGAGCTCTGCCTCCACTGGGAAGGAATTCTCTACCCTCCGGCAGTAAATCCCTACCGGAAAACTGTCTTTCTATAAACGGCCTCCTAACTGTTTGGGGGTGGACGGCAGGGGTGGTCCACAGCAAGCAACGTCAGATGGCCGGTGTTCGGACGAAGAGCTGAGCTCGCAGCGCACCGGCACCTAATCTGAGTCAGCTCTGAGCTAGAATCTTAGCTCCTCTCCCTCCTGAGAGCGCTCCACTAAACACAGGCAAACGCAGAGGAACATCACCGGCCAGGCAGTCATGGAGCAGCTGTCTCCAGCCCAGTCAATGGGGTTAGTCCCAGCCAGAAGGAATACAGGGCCCTGCACTGCACACACTGAAATAAGCGACGACAGAAAACCAGCTGCTTTAATTAGCTCAGGCATCAGAAACTCCTCAGGGGTCTAAAAACCGGGTTAAAAGTACAGCTCAGAGATGTCAGCAGGCTTCCTACAGGTCAGCAAAGGAGATGGTCACTGAGTTCAACTGGAATCTAAGGAGGCAACGGGGAAAGAGCCTGCCCGCAGCCGAGCACAGGTGCCAGACGCGCCGCTACCACACTCAGACCTCTCTGCACTGGGGTCCACGGATCCCACTGGCCAGAGGCTACAATTCTGCAAATTCTTTCCTTCGCTTGTTTGAAAATGTTGGTGAAGTGTCACGTACTGCTCTAGATGATGGGCTACAGCGGGGCAAAACCAAGTGCCTGCTGCCCAGAGCTTCTGCCCAAACAGGAGCAAAGCACACGCAGGTGGTAAGCGCGGCGGAGGAAGGACGAATGCCCGGGCGGGAGGAGTGTGTGCTTCTACTCCAGCGAGTCGGAGACGGCACCTCAAGTTAACATTTCTTCGAAGAGAAAGCTAGAAGTAATAAGACAGCAAGACTCACAAAGACCCGGCCAAAGCCTCAGAGGCACAGGAAGGACAAACACGAAGGCACAGAGGAAGAAAGACGGTATTCTGAGGGGTGAGGGTCAGTGGTGGAGGCTCGGGGACCCTGAGTGAAGGGGGGACTCCCAGAGGCAAGGCCAGGGCCCGACGGACGCCCTCTAAAAGGACCATTCTGGAGTCCGCTGTGATAATCCACATGGGAGATGGGGGCTTGGCCACAGGGTGGCAGCTGTCAAGGTGGCGAGAAGTACTCAGTGTCAGGATCTATCTTGAAAAAAAGGGGCAATGGGATTATTTAACAGATTGAAAGGCTGAGAAAGAGAGGATGACCGTGAGGTTTGGGCCTGGGCAAGCAAAGCAGAAGCACAAAGCTGCCATTTATGGGGTGAGGAAAACGGTAGGAGGAAATGGAGCAGGTGCTTTTTACACAGGAGAAACTTGGGAACCGTCAAATGTTCTCTACAAAGATTTAGTAACCAAAAGCACCCCGCCCCGCTCCCCGCCAGTTATGAATTCAGAACTCAAATTCATAGCCTCCCTTGCAGCTAGGATGCATTCAGATGACTTAAATTCTTCCAGTTAGACTGACCATAGCCGAATCTGACTTGAAACTACACACGCTGCATGTTGCTCGTTGCCCCATTTCTGCAGCTTTTAGCAGCTGTGGTCAGAACTGGAATCCCCCCGGATCCCTCTGCTTCACTGTGCACTCTGTACGTTATTACTCTTGTGACCTGCTGCATGTGTGGAGTAAAATGTCCTTTAACTGTTCATTCTGGGACATTCTCTACATGTGCTGTGATACACCTGATGTCGTGAAGACAGGGCCAGTGATGTCATACGTTATCACTCCTTCCACCCTTTATTTTTTAAGCCAACGAGGAAGAAGAATGGGGGAGAACTCAGCCGCAGACAACAGTGGACAAGGGAGAGAGCTCTCCCTCCGGCAGCCCAGTGCACTTGGAAGGGAACTCTGGTCTCTCCTCTTCTCTCCAACTATGAGAATTTGGCCAACTACCGGGGAATAAGATCCTCTCATCTCTGAGACCCTGACAAGTGGCAAGGGACATACAGGTAGGAAGTACAGAAGGAAAGTCGTATTTCTGTATGAAGCCCACAACACTGAGGAGACCCTCCAAAGATGTGAAACGCCTACATACCTAGGCGTAGATACTCAGCTATCTAGATAATCTAGACACCTAGATTACTGGGCTATCTCAAAATCTTATTGGAAATTTCAAGGTAACATAGTAACTAAAGGAAAGGGAAGTCTCCTTTCTGGCTGACTGTTTTGCGGTACGCGGGCCTCTCACTGTTGTGGCCTCTCCCGTTGCGGAGCACAGGCTCCGGACGCGCAGGCTCAGCGGCCATGGCTCACGGGCCCAGCCGCTCCGCGGCATGTGGGATCTTCCCAGACCAGGGCACGAACCCGTGTCCCCTGCATCGGCAGGCAGACTCCCAACCACTGTGCCACCAGGGAAGCCCCATGGCTGACTGTTTTAAGGAATATTCTGAAGCCCACAGACCAACAATTATTCTGACCCTCAGCTCTTCCGCAGTTCTCTCTGGCAGCAATGATGATGATGATATTGATTAAAAAGGAACTTTTTACTTTTAGTGTTGGGAAACCGTCCCTGCTTGGCTGTCTTTTCTGTGGAAACATCTCAAATTGGTGTTCCCTTCCCAGCAGAAATCTCTCCAGCCCTCCTTGGGACCAGCTCCTACAACCATCCAGGTAGAACTCAATTTTTTCAGTCTCAGGACCATTAAGTAAAACTTAATTACCTCAGCAATGATAGATTTTTTTGCATTTTTATTCCAGTACTTTCTGGGTTTGTTTTTTGGGTTTTTTTTTTTTTGCTATTCATCTTACTTTTTGTTTCTGAATGTTTGATGTTGTCTAGAACAAAGGCAGTGCCTTTGACTAACCCTGAAGAGCCAATTCCACTGGTCTGTTTGGTAGTTAATTAAAAAAAAAAAAAGTATACTCTTAATGATTTAATACCAATAAAGGGAGACCAATTTGCTTAAATCTTTGGAACAATCTGTTTTCTAGATTAAACACACTTTTTTGTAGGAAATGGGAAGCTGCGTAATGCCTGCTGCTGTAGACAGTTACTAATCTTGGGTTTCGGACTCTGTTAGTAGGCAAGGGATGTTCATGTTATATACACACACTAACCACACTCAAGTCTCAGCTCCAGAATTTCCAGGAACTTTCTAACACCTGGCTCCACGTAGGGAGTTCCTCTTGAGGTCAGAGAAACCTGGACTGAGCAAGGTCCCCAGTGCTAGTGAGGAGTCCACACAGTCCCACTGAGAAAAGCAAGGCTGCTGTGGCTTCCTGCTTTTTCTCCTTGTAATCCCCTCTTCCCTTCATGCTTCCACCCACCTTTCTCTTCTCCCTCTCTACTAAAGTGTTTTTCTAATTCCATTCACAACTACAGTTTTAACTTTTATAGCTATTTTCAAAACTGTAAGGGCAAATGGCCTTAATAGATTTGTTGCATATAAAAATAATCAAACTGCCATAAACAACTTTTTACCAGAAAGAATTTAACTTTCTTCCACTAATATAAAAGAAGAGACTTCCTTTACCCTTAGGAAAAAACCTGTTTTAAAATACAAAAACAAAGCCATCCAGCTCTTCTTTGTGGAGGTGAAAGAGGAGTTGAAGTAACGGCACAGGACAAATCTTTTAAAACTTATTATTTCCATTAAGAATTCACTGTACACAGTTTATCCCAATGTTGTACAGTATACACTATTTTCAGAACTACTTAGAAAGTAATAGTGTGTAAAATGTGTAAGTAATTACTGGCTCTCTTTGATTCTTTTTGTGACTCCAAGTAAAGTTAGCACCTCAAACTTAAGATTTTCTACATATTAAAAAAAAATAACATTCTACATATCTAACACACACCAGGTATTCAGAAGGAAGAGTTTCCCTGAGAAAATTTTCACTTTAAAAATAATAAATTAGGGGACTTCCCTGGTGGCCCAGTGGTTAAGAATCGCCTGCCAACGCAGGGGACACAGGTTCGAGCCCTGGGCCAGGAAGATCCCACATGCCACAGAGCAACTAAGCCCGTGCACCACAACTACTGAGCCTGTGCTCTAGAGCCCGTGAGCCACAACTACTGAGCCCATGTGCCACAACTACTGAGCCCGCGCACCTAGAGCCCGTGCTCTGCAACAAGAGAAGCCACCACAATGAGAAGTCCGCACACCACCATGAAGAGTAGCCCCCACTCGCCGCAACTAGAGAAAACCCACGCTCAGCAACGAAGACCCAACGCAGCCAAAAATAAATAAATGAATGTATTGAAAAAAAAAGAAGATAATTTATTGTACTGATTACAACAATTTGCTAAATCTTTGAGCTAATCTCTTTCCCCTTTAGAAAGAATTTTAAAGGATTTGGGTTAGTAGCTGTACTAATACAACTTGTCAAACATTAACCCTTAAATTTCACCAGACTGTATTTGAAATGACAAGACTCTAAACTCTAAAATAAAAAGACATTAACTTACTATTATCTTAAAGGGAAAATCCAAGCTGGGAGATCTTACAGTCAAACTCATTTAGCAGATGAGCAGAGTGAGATACAGATTTTTCCAGTATTGCACATAGATTAAGCATTAACCGACAAGGATTGAACTGTTCCAACTCCTGGTTCTGGCCACATTTCTTCCCTTTAAGCAGTGGTGAGTTTCTGACTCACTGGAGGAGGGCTGGAGAGCAAGCACCCAGGGCGTACACCTGCAGGTCAGGAAGCTGCTTCTGTGTCTATCTCTGACACCTGGTTGTTAACCCTAGCTGCACAGGAGTCACCTGTGGAGCTTAGAAAGAGGGAAGCTTTTACATTCAGATGCCATTGATATGGGCATCCATCTGGGAGGTATCAAAGCACTGTAGGAGAGTCTAACCTTCGGCAAAGTTGGAGAACCACTGGCCTAAGCTAAGCCACTTAGTTTAACTTTCGATTTATCTTCTGGTATTTTTGTTTTTACCGTTTGCTTTTCAGGGAGCTGTGAAGGAACGTGGTTGGTTGATTTTACTGTTATCAACTGTTAGCTTTAACTGAATTGTTTAAATTTTAACATAAATATCACACTAAATGTTTCTTTGATGAAAGCAAATAAACCAAATGTATTTAAATATCCAGGTGATTATAACGCTGCCTAAAACGTATACTTGAGTTTTACATTTCAAAAATAAAAATATAATAGAAAAGCTTAACAGATATTTTAGGTTGAATGTCTAGATATGTAAAATACATAGAACTCATATGTAAATGAAAAAACAGAATAAGCTACCAGCAGAGAATAGGCACTGTACACTGTATGTAACCTTTAAAATTTCTAGGGCAATGTAAATGTCCAGGTTAAAAAATAATAATAATAATAAAAAATATACACACACACACACATCAGTATAAACTTCCTAATATAAAAGTAGCTTTCCAGGACTTCCCTGGTGGCACAGTGGTTAAGAATCCGCCTGCCAATGCAGGGGATGCGGGTTCGAGCCCTGGTCTGAGAAGGTCCCACATGCCGCGGAGCAAGTAAGTCCCTGCGCCTCAATTACTGAGCCTGCGCTCTAGAGCCCACGTGCCACAGCTACTGAAGCCCGTGTGCCACAACTACTGAAGCCCGCATGCCTAGAGCCCATGCTCTGCAACAAGAGAAGCCACTGCAATGAGAAGCCCGTGCACCACAACAAAGAGTAGCCCCCGTTTGCCACAACTAGAGAAAGCCCGCACTCAGCAACGAAGACCCAATGCAGCCAAAACTTAAATTAATTAATTAATTATTTTAAAAAAGTAGTTTTCCAAACTACAAGAGAAATCATTTCACATTTTCTCATTAAACTTTCAAGTATAAAACCTGGTCTTCCCTCATTTTTAAGAAAAAAGGCTAAAGATTTAAAACTTTATATTTAACCTAAAATTTAACCTCTTCTAACACACCTCTGTTAAGAATGTCACACTGAATGCTTCAAAATATGTTGAAATTCAACTACAATATAAGAAGTAAATAAAACCAGTTAAATAGTCCAGAAATTTAAATTTTAAAGCACAACTAAAAATTAACATATCTAGAGATCTTTTCAAAAATATTTTCTTGGTACAAAACTCCATCTACAGGGAACTTTGGCATCAAAGACAGTAGCATCTGCTATCTACTTGGAAGCAGAAATGTGAGGTGTAAAGCTTATATATCTTCATATTCACTGATGAAGAACAAGTGAGGAAATCAAGACAAAATGTGGCCAACAAAAGGCCATTATTTATAAAATCTGCAACCCGCGAAAAAAAACTCCAAACGTTTCAGGTATACAAGCAAAGCAGCTTGGCTCCAACTCTCTTAGAACAGAACATGCGTATAGAAAAATGCTGTGAATAACACAGCAGAAGAAATCTCAAAGCATTCACTATTTTACTGGCCAAAAAGTTTACCTTCATCTTATTGATTTGTTTGTTTATATGTGTATATATCTATATACATGTAAAATACATGTTTAATATATTATTTAGTACAGGTAGATGTCTCTGAGTGAATACAAACTATCAAAAAATTAAGACTCTGAAGGTAAAACAGACACTAGGCACCCATTCCTCTCCATTATGTTAAGCCTTCCTTTATTTCACTACGTCAAGCCTTCCTTTCTCATCCTATCACACCCTATTATGCTCCTTAAATAGGAAGTCTCAGCTCTGTTTTAGAGAAAACTAAAATTAAGCCCTGACTATTGAATTCACACTTAGGATTCAGAGAGTAAGTCTAAATAAACATTTCATGTCAAAAAACTCTTTTAGGGCTTCCCTGGTGGCGCAGCGGTTGAGAGTCCGCCCGCCGATGGAGGCGACACGGGTTCGTGCCCCGGTCTGGGAAGATCCCACATGCCGCGGAGCGGCTGGGCCCGTGAGCCATGGCTGCTGAGCCTGCGCGTCCAGAGCCTGTGCTCCGCAACGGGAGGGGCCACGACAGTGAGAGGCCCGCGTACCGCAAAAAAAAAAAAAACTCTTTTAACCAGTCCTTCTCACCCCATTCTTCCTTACTTTTCAGAAACATTGTTAAAACTATATCGAAACATAATTTTAACTGTATTTTAAAAAGCAATTTTTTTTCCAGAATAGATTAACAATATAAAGTAACACAGGTGGGAATCCTAGAATTCACCTGGCTCCTTAATAACCCCAAGGAAAACATTTATTTTAGCCAAACAATTGTAATGTTTGTCTCCTTTTAGAAACATCTGCTGCCAAAATAAATATGTGCGTTGGAAGAAGTGTTTTGGCTGTTAAGATGGTACCAAATAAAATGCTTATGTTCTGAAATAAATATTCTACTCAAAAAACACACAGCAAAATAGACACATCCAAAGGGTGTAGAGGATAAAGGCACAAATTGAAACACCTATTCATTTTTAAAGCCTTTTTCAAAACAACCTTGGTGTTTAATTCAGTTGTTATTCAGATTGAAAGTGATAAGTTCAGATGGGTCACCTTAACAAAAATAACAAGTTCTATTTAATTTTGCCACGATATCTTTCAAAGCAATAATTATATTCCATATTCTTGTTGTTGTAAAGGTCTTCACAATACAGATGTGTTTAAAAACTAAAAAGTCATGTTTTCCCATTGCAGAAGCACTCATGAACTTATACATCTCTCACTTTGCCCTTTTTCTCCTTCCCTGGTTTTATAATTCCAACAGGTATCAGGTTATACAAACATCTGCAACAAGATATGGAGAGTTAAAATACCAGTCCAATAACACTTGATAACTCGAGAAAAATCTCAGACCACATAATTGAAATCAGCTTGACACAAATAAATATAACTTCGCTTCTGTAACCTATTTCTTCTCAGTGTTATTTCTTTTATATGACAAATCTTTTTTAAAGCAAGTCAGCATAGGCCTATGTATACATTTATGATCACAAAGGACAAGAAAAATGAAATAAAACATTTGCTCACCCACATCCCCGATCAAGCAAAGGATACATTGGTGTCTAAGTTTAAAAAAACAAAATCTAAAAAACTCAGAGTCAGATTCTAGTAACCTTAAAGATTATACATCCTCTGTGTAGCTCCGTATTAGATGAAATCAACCAGTGTACTTCTGTTAACCATCCCCAGGTTTGAATTCCAGGAGCCTAGAGGCAGAACATTCTCCACAGAGGCACAGAAAATTCATTTCCCCTCTCAGCTCAATAAAAACCCAAGTAGACTAGTTTTTAGGACACGGTGCAAAACTAATCTGTTTACCATGTCTTTGTCTGATGATGTGAGAGAATCAGCAAGCGAAAGACCACAAGTCTAGTTCCAGTTAATAAATACCAAAACGATGTACTATTATCACATCATGCTTCGAAGACCCAGTCATGAGTATAGTTCAAAAATAAAATTACCACCATACAAATCAAGAATCCCCAGGTTAATACTAAAATCCAACACTCAGTGGCCAGTTCCCCCTAACTCTCCGAGACAAAAAGTAAGCAGTGATACTATGCATGTTAAATTTCATATAAGCACTGTGGTTCTTTCTAACAGAATACTCATTTAAAATTCCTGTCACAGGAGTAGAACGCCAGCCAGGAATCAAACTGTGACCCCTGAGCCAAAGACAACTTACCACTCAGCTAGTAAGTGGGCAACTCAACATACAAACTTGAATTCCTACATTTTAATCCTTTGCAGAAATATATGAGCGATATTAAATGAACTGGATTCAGCTCATTAGAGGTTCACAAACCAAGCACAGAAAGCTTTGGAGGCCGTCCAAAGTAAAGTCATGCCTAGGTGGTGATGTCCACTCAATAAAAACTCAATGTCATCATTATCTTCCAGTTTTTTCCCTGAAGAACATTACCAGCCATGACCACAACAATGCTTAGCCAATTACATCAGCACTAAGAGAAGACGGATAGGACTGGCAGCCAATCACTGTGCCAGGACCTTGTTTGTGGACCAAGTTTATAATTATCCAAAATTCGCAAATAAAGCAACTCACCGAAAATTCCTCACCAAAGGACACAGACTAAAGCTAAAAAAATAAATGTGTTCTAATAACCTTTACCAAAACCCACATTATTTCTTTTCCTTTCCAAAGCTATTAATTAGCCTACACCTAACTGATCACATGAACTTGGTACTATGCTGTGTGTCCCCTTTAAAATGTTACACACATTCAAAAATGCATTAGCAGTTCTTTTTAGCCTTTTAGGTTTCAAAACAAAAAAACAATACTTCAAGGTCGTATTATAACTAAATGAAAAAGTAAAAAAGCAATAAAGATTATTTAGAACGTCCAATTATGATTAACTCAATATGGAAGTGTGACAGCCAGGGCATTCCATTTCTTACCAGATACCCTACTTTTCTTTCATTATCAGAAAGATCTGTGCTTAATCAGAATTAGGCATTTTTGGGGGTTAGTAGTAAAATACCTAATCTAAAATCTTAATTAAAAATTTGCTAAAATACTTGGTGGGTAACCTTTATCAATTTGTCCCTTCAAATAAATCTGAGAGTTACTGGATTTTGAAAGTATGTAAATCCACCAGGATGAAATAAAACAGAAAAGCTAAGAAAACTAAGGTTATTCTATGTAACTGTGTATGTCCTCTACTTTTAGCCTTACATATGTGGGAAGAAAATAATGAAAAAAATATTCCTAGGTGATCATTCTTCACACCTCTCCATCTGTTAGATTCCCACTTTGGGACTGCAAAATAAACCAACGTCTTAAACTTCGAATAAGACTTTAACTCATTCAGAGAAAAAGGTAAAGGGTCATCCAGTAGCTTGCCATGAACAGCTCCTTTTGAAATGACTCTCGAATTTCCCTTCAGGAAAACATGGTGGAGAGGAAGGTGCAGGAACAGGGAGTGGCGGCATCTACTTCCCTCCACCCGTCCTGCCATTTCTCACTGCCCTTCTGTCTCTACTCTCTTCCTGTGGCCAGAGTATCATACAGAACTGTCAGAGCCCCAAAGAAATCAGCTGTAGAGCAGAATCAGGACTCTATTCGGCTGGCTGCCTGGGCCTTCTTCCCCTCAACTAAGGGAAAATTAGCTTTAAAACGTAAAAATAAGTAATATAAAATAAAAGGAAGAGAGAAAGAGAGAGAAAAAAAAAAATCACAACTCTCATCTTACTTTTCAATCATTTACAAATTAACTCCCTCTCATAACTAGCAGCCTCAACTAAAGAATTTTACTCTAGGCAGCAAAGTATTACTGGAAGAAAGGAGTAATGTTGAATCAAATTACAATACAATTAAGTATGCAACTGACTGCTAAAATTCTGAGTGGCCAATCTTTAATAAACAAGGGGTGAGAACTTCTGACAATAACGAAGGCCATTTAAAGAATCAATAGCTGGGATTCAAAGGCTGAGCTGCTTCTATCTTTCCTTACAACTGCCTTAACATAAAAATATCGCCAAAGGACAAACTAAGATAAAGAGGAAAGACAATTTTCGGTCTCTAAAAAGACAGGGCTGAAGTGTCATTTATCTGTGAACTTTTAGGACACAGCTATGGAGCATATAAAGTATATCATTCTCCACATTCACTTCAGAGAGAACAAAAGTTCTATCCAACCTTTTTTCCACAGTGATTTTTGGTCAAACATGGGGAAGAATTTCCTGAGAGGAAGTACTGTGAAACTCTGGAACGGGTTGCTTGGCAACACTGTGGAATAACCTATCTGGAGGCAGGAAAACAAGCAGGGCATCAACCCGATGCACCACCAGGTTAAAGGCATGGTGCGGGAATTTATAAATCAGCCTTTCTGGTGCTCCTAGAAACGAAATACCCTAAAACAAGTCTGACTCTCCTCATGGCAACATTACAAGGATATACTCTCCAGTATCCAAGAGACTGTAGGCTTACTACTGCCAGAAGGTAGATGGTCATTTAAGGTAACTTCAACTATTTGATTCTAGAGAAAAAGGAGAAGAATATTTTTTTTTAAAAGAAGAAAAACTCTTTTTTGTTTATGTAAAAACACAAAACCCATTCAAACCTACGAAAATTGATACACATCAAATTCTCTTATAAGAAATACAGAAATCTTTTTTTTCAAAAGATACAGAAGAAATACGTCAAGAAATAAAAGCAAAATAACTTCTGGGGAGACTAAAAAAACTTTTAAGCTGATGCCATCTTTATGAGAAGGACCTTTATATAACTTAAAACTTCACCCTAAGAAGTTTATTCACAGCTCAAAATTTGACACTGTCTGACATCAGAAATATTAGAAAGCCAAGTTCACTTTGGGGCTTAGATCTATATAATTTGCTGCAAAATGAGGACACAGTCAATCTTTCAAATATAGCTGGTAACACAGGCTTTCTACCAAACAGGAATTCTGTCCACTTTGCTCTAAGAAGGTCACTTTTCTTTCTTTAAAAGAGAGGGTGGGAAACATTGTACCTGTGATTATTTCAAGAAACTATGAAATCTTTTAAAAAGTAGAGAAAAATCAGTGAAATGCCCCCCCAATACTCTCAAAACTAATCTTCGGTAGACAGTAAAAGACAAAGACAAAACTAGGACCAACTGTGCGGGGAAGTGGAGTAAAAACTAGCACAAACCTGCTGCTGTGGGTACTGCATTCCTCCCATGGCCCCTGGGGTCCGACCTTGAATGCCAATCGGATACCGCTGTGTGCCTGGGGGGCCGTAGGAACCTGCCGGGTAAGGGCTGCTCTGCTGTGGCTGAGAATGAGGGTTACTGCCCATCCCATACAGCTGAGGTCTCTTCATCACCATGGGATCCATTGGGCTGCCCTGTGAAGAAATACACGAAGAAGCAGGCTTATTAAGTCATTATTACAAAGGCAGAAAGTTTGCTATGCTAACGTATACATTATAAGCGCAACTATCCTTTCTTTTGAAAATATTAAAAACGATGACCTGACAAATAAAACCCACAAAAACATTAAGAAAAAAACCTAGGTGGATATAAGACATTTAATTTTTTACTTTTAGTAAGGCTTTAATAATTAAGAGGGATCTGGAGCAAACAATATAAGGAAAGATTTCGCGTTCATCTAAAATTCTACTATGCATACAGGAAATGGGCATGAGTTAATCTCACCCAGCTCCTTTTAGCTTACTAGTAACAAAGGCAAAGCACAGCGAGTGGTTAGGAACCCTTTCTGACTTCAAAGTATTCTTAGAACAATTACTTTATTTTAGACCTGAGTCTGCAAGTCCTGATCAAACATTAATGCATCTGAGTGCTCATTAGAAAGTGAAAGGATAGATTTCAGATAACACAGAATGTCTAGGGTAAAAATTTTCAAAGATCACTAGTGCACATGAATAAGCACCCAGACTGTGAGTCACAAGCCACCTTCTCCATGCAAGTAAGCGTCTTACCAAACATAACCAGTTCAAAACTAGACTTTGAGTTTTATTTTTGGCTCGGTGAGTCAGCCCATGGGCCTCAGGGCCAAGGCCATTCAGGAGAGCCGAACTGGAGCCTCAGTCTGCGCTTTCATGCCCTGGGTGCTTCAAAGGAGCAAAGCGGTGGTGGCGGAAGTCCCTCACTGCGGTGCTACAAAGGCCTACAGATCCCTCCTTCCTTCCTTCCAAAACCATATACTGATGCCTACTGTGTGCCAGACTCTATGTTCACACTGAGTACACGGGGACTCTCAGGAAGGCTTGAAGATTAGCAGGGTAAATGGAAGAAGCCACGTTCAAGGTGGGGAGGGCCAGGGCACAGAGTACCACGGAGCAGAAGAAACGGCATAAAGCACAGGCTCAAGGGAGCTGAGCTGCCTGGCGTGTGTGAGGAAACATAAGCAGTTTAGATCCAAGAAGCCAAGCGGCAGCTGGAGCAGGCAGAAGCCAGTAGATGGGTGAGCCTTACGTGCCATTTTAAAGGCTTCAGATTGTACCTTGGGGATAAACCACCGGGTGCTTTTAACAGAGAACTATAGAGTCAGATCCGCCTTCCGCAAGGACCACTCTCTTGGCAGTTGCCTGGAGCCAGGGTGGGCTGCCACAGAGGCAGGGGAGCTGAGGTCCTGGGCTGGTAGCAGTGCTGGGCAAAAGCAAGCCCAGATTCAAGTAAGAGAAGGACAACACAGCACGACTTGTGAGTGATGGAAGACAGGTGTCAAGGGTGGCTTAACAGATGATAAGACACCAGGTGAGACAGCATGCAGTAGTAGAAGCAGATCAACCCTCCCCAGGGGGCGGGAGCCTTTAGTATTCTGCATATTAAAACTGAGGTTCCTGTAAGGAAATCCAGGTGAAAATATCCAGAAGGAAGAGCCACCATGAGTTTCCAACTTGGGGAGGAAGGTCTGACCCAGAATCATAAATAGGGAAGTCAGCATACAGAGAATACATGCTCCTGGAGGGCGGCGACTCCTGTTTTACTCACTCACATTATATCTCCAGGACACAAGTCAAACAGTGCACCTGGCACACAGTAACTCCTCAGTAAATACTGGATGAATTCATTAATATGAAGCACATAAAACTCAAGGACTCTACCCAGGAAGAATATATGAAAAGAGAACAGTAGGTAGAAGGGAAAAGGAGGACACAACTAGGCCAAAAGAATGGTCAGAAAATGTAGTTAGAGGCTGTAGAGAGCACGGTGCTATGGAGGAGAAGGGAGCAGGTGTCACAACATGCCAACTGCAGCCCAGGAGTCCGACAGGTGAGGGCTGAAGCTCTGGCTACACCTCGTGACTGGGAGGTAACTGCTGAGCTGGGCGAGGGCAGTCTCGTTGCAGAGGTGAGGGCAGCTCCTGGAAGACCGGGAGCTGGGCATGAATAGGAGGTGAGGGGGAGCCAGGAGTGTAGACCCCAAACCCAAGGCGGGAAAGCTACAAGAAGCCCCAATCAAGCAATTATACTCCAATAAAGATGTAAAAAAAAAAAAAAAAAAAAAAGAAGCCCCAGTCCTACACATCCCCCAAGGCTGCCCGCAGTCTCTGCCCTCCCTCCTTCTTAGGGGTACCCTGGTGCTCATTTCAATGACTTGAGTAACCCACTCATCACACATTTACTAAGCATCTACCGTGTGCACTACGCAGGACACTGGAAGCAAAAAGTGGACAAGTGTCGGTGGCTGTCCTGGAGAGGTGAACAGGCTGAACAAAGATGACAGTGCAGCCCAGCAGACATCCTGAAGGGGCCGTGAGGAGAGAGCACGCCAGTGGGTCTGAGTTCTCACAAAGCCCACCTATAGAAATACCTGAGCTTAGTCCTGAGGGGTTCATAGGAATTTGCCAGGAACTGATCTCACCTGAATGAAGATATGTGTAGGCCAAACAGCTCCGCTCAAAATTCACAATTTCATGGAATTTCAACTGTGCTACTTTCACCAGCCAAGAAAAACGTTTACTTACTGTGACAGAAATTGCTCAAACAATATACTGATGTTACACAAACTGTGCTGACTTCACAATCAACATACAAACATACATGGTGACCTCATGTAATGAAACTAAAATTGAAAACTAAGAATTAAGTTTTCTCAGAATGATTTAAATTAGAATTTATGCCTAAGAAAAGCAAAATGTAATGATTTTCCACACTTTCTTTCAAAAGATAAAATAAAACTTTCTATGAAAGTGTGAAAATCAAGGCTGAGCTGGTGATGCTAGAATCCGCAGAGTGAATGAATGGCCCACAGAGAGTAAATCAGATTTCAGACTAAATTTCCAATATGGGGCCCGAGGCAGCCCTATCTTCACATTCAATCTGAATTAGCCAGGGCATAGGAAAGGTCTGCTTACTTGACTTTAAATAGTGCACGACCCAAACTGGCTTAATTAAAGCAGAAATTTAAAATGGGAGAATGATTGGAATGTCTATATTTTAATGCTATAGATAACAGTGCAGCAAATTCACCTTATCAGTGACTAAAACTGTTTTGTAATATCTTTCTCATCACTGCCATAAACTCTCACAGCCCTACTTAAAATTCAGTTAATTTGCACCCATGTCAAAATGTTAGCTTAACCCTGAGATTTCTGAAAATCGAAAGCATGAAATACACAGATTATCTCTACCTCTCAAAATGCATCAAATGCCTTTCAGTGAGATTCAGATATGAAAACAAGATACTTACACAGTGCAAATTATTTAATTTTAACCTTCTCTCCTTATGGCCTATTATTAAATAATCAACCACAATCCAAATTCATCCCACTGTGTACTCTTGCTATTTTTAACACTAAATATGTACCACTGCAGGATCTCAACCCCTGCTTTTTACAACTCTCTCCTTAAAGAAAACAAAACCCAGATCAAATCTAAGACTTTTCCAAAAATCAATTCACTTCTCATAGTCACATCTAACCGAAAACAACTTTGTATTTTTATCATCTACCCTTCTATTGATTCTACAGTATCACCATTTTCAATTCTCACATATAATTTATGTTATATCAGAGACCACCACATTAAGAATAGTCCTCAAATATTTCTCTAAATATGTTATTCCAAGCACATTTTTCCTTTCTAGTTACCATTCCACAACTGCTGCAATTTGGACTTCAATTCCATAAAATAAGACAAGTGCTTTTAGAGTCACAGTGTGTCCAGCCCATTTTCAAAGAAGTCTTAACATAACTAGCCTATGTTTAGTTACTCAGCTTCTAATGAATTTTATTACTTGATAAGACTTTCTTGTAACTCTTCCTTATTCAAGTAAGTTTTTAGATATGTATGTATTTAAATATGTAGTTATGGGGGTTCCCTGATGGCACAGTGGTTGAGAGTCCGCCTGCCGATGCAGGGGACACGGGTTCGTGCCCCGGTCCGGGAAGATACCACATGCCGCAGAGCGGCTGGGCCCGTGAGCCATGGCCACTGAGCCTGCGCGTCCGGAGCCTGTGCTCCGCAACAGGAGAGGCCACAACAGTGTGAGGGCCGCGTACCGCAAAAAAAAAAAAAAAAAAAAAAAAAAAAAATGTAGTTATGTATGTATGAGTTATAACTCTCTCTCCCTCCCCATCTCCCTCCCCCTCTCCCTCCCTCCCTCTCTCTCTCTCTCTCTCTCTCTCTCTCTCTCTTCTCTCTCTCTCTCTCTCTCTCTCTCTCTCTCTCTCTCTCACTCTCACACACACACACACACACCCCGTTTCCTGGATCTCCTTCTGGCAAGCTGCCACTGCTGCCTACATCCTCCAAAGTCTCAGAAGGTTTCCCATCCCTGGGACTACTAAATAAGAAGGAGTACGAAGTATATTTTTTAAATATATATTTGAATATAGATTCTAGACATATTAGGTAGCACAGTTAGGCTGTATTATAGGTTAAATAGGGTTTCAGAGGCTGGCCTGGAAATCCACCTACCCTTTAAAGATTATCCAAGTTAAAGAACAAGTCCCTGTATATTTTTAGCATCCTTCAGATATATATTCAGATATTATAGCATCCTTCAGAGGCTTTTTATACTTAGATATTCCCTCATTATCCCTCTTTCAGAGTATACGTACACAAGTATTTATAATAAAGATATCTACGTAACCGTATTCACTCCTAAATATCAAGTTAAGGGGATATCTTATTAGTAGTTTATGAATATAATATTTCACAATTTTTTCAGCCAAATTCCTTAAACCACAAATTGAAGAAAGGCATTGAAAAACCCACAGAAAGAAGAACTATCACATCTTCTTGATCTATAATCATATCTATATATCTGGATTAAACAAGAGCTCAAGGAAAGAAAAACTCTCCCCCTTTTGAATCATTATTTGGGAAAATGTTCTGTCTTACCAGCAACCAAAGAAAACTTTTGAAGTAATATTCCATTACGTATGAAATGACAAAAATAATAAAACCCAATGTGAGTCAACGAGTATTTGAACTAGTATGTATAAAGCAGTGGTAAACTCTTTCTGAAGGATAATATGACAAGAAGCTTTTTTTATTATTATTATTTTATTTATTTATTTTTTGGCTCTGTTGGGTCTTCATTGCTGCACGCGGGCTTTCTCTAGTTGTGGCGAGCGGGGGCTACTCTTTGTTGCAGTGTGCAGGCTTCTCATTGCAGTGGCTTCTCTTGTTGCAGAGCACAGGCTCTAGGCGCGTGGGCTTCAGCAGTTGTGACACGTGGACTCAGTGGCTGTGGCTCACAGGTTCTAGAGCACAGGCTCAGTAGTTGTGGCACATGGGCTTAGTTGCTCCGTGGCATGTGGGATCTTCCCAGACTAGGGATTGAACCCGTGTCCCCTGCATTGGCGGGCGGATTCTTAACCACTGCGTCGCCAGGGAAGCCCATTATGACAAGAAGCTTTAAACAAAAGCTTCAAAAATTATTATCTTGTTCCAACTATAATACCCTCTCGAATGGGGCAGGGGTGCTATTTATCCAAATTTGTCTGCAGCTACATGATTTCTAATACTGAAGGGAGAAAGCATGGTCTGTCCTGTGGGGAAAGCATGGACTTTGGACTCAGAGTGGGTCCACACCCTTATCCCAACACTTAATACCACTGTGTGACTCTGAATATTGGTGCCTATTTCTTAGTTTTCTCACTCACTAAATGCGAGAAATACCTGCCTCATAATTATAATGAAAATTGAATTAGTGAGAACTAAAAGGATCTCAGAGCGACTAGTTGTTCAAAGAAGAAAACTGAAACAACCCAACTATTCAACGATTATAGAATATGAGAATTAGCCATAATATATCAGCATAGTGGAATGGACAGGGACATGGAAAAGTACATCTAAAACAATGTCAAATGTTTAAGAGTGATGTGCATGAATTACAGCTGTGTGAAAACTCAGTTGATAACGATCAGGGCCAGCCAGAGTGACCTGTAAGTAGTGGCTGTCATATCGCGAGGCAATCTATGTTGACTTTTCTGTGATGATGTCTAAATATAACTATAAAATGCCTGTTTTTTCCCAGGCATCCTGCAAACACTACCATGGCTTGCTGGGGGATGGGGGTGGGCGGGACACAGCTGCCCCACATTCGGCCGCCTCCGTCCCCGCACCTACACCCTCACTCACAGCACACACAAGCAGGAGGATGTTGCTGCTCTGCTCTTTGCCTGTCTAAACCCAAGCTCACTCAAACCCCGGATCAAGGACCACACCCCAGTAACACTATCTGTGGGACCTGCTGGAATCTCTCCTATGCAGGCTGTAACCGACTTCTGGGTTGCCTTATATTGATATTTAACTCATGTACCGTTTTTTTTCATTTTTATGTGTTACTTCTTAACTCCCAAGGAGACTAAAATGGCAATGTCCACGCTTTGTACTTTTTTATGTCTCACTCAGCATACAGCACAAATGACTTAGGAGGATCATGGTGCCTCATAACTGCCTGGGAATGAGGACTGATCACATAAAGCGTTCTCGAAAATAAAAAGTAAAACTCACTAAGCAATTTCTGTACACACATGCAGAAGATGCACGTAAAGTCAATGATAATATATAATGCAACATTAGTAGTCAAATTCTTCTCCTAATGGCATTAAAATCAGTTTAAGTGGGCTTCCCTGGTGGCGCAGTGGTTGAGAGTCCGCCTGCCGACGGAGGCGACACGGGTTCGTGCCCCGGTCCGGGAAGATCCCACATGCTGCGGAGCGGCTGCGCCCGTGAGCCATGGCCACTGAGCCTGCGCGTCCGGAGCCTGTGCTCCACAACGGGAGAGACCACAACAGTGAGAGGCCCGCGTACAGCAAAAAAAAAAAAAAAAAAAAAATCAGTTTAAGTCAAAAACAGGCACGGGGCACTAAATATTCTCCCCTCACTTCATTCATATTCCCTTCAAGCCAGAAAATACCAAGATTCTCAGTTACCACTGTCACTACTACCACAGAATCCAATTACCGAAGATGACGTAATGGAGGCTTGGAGCTGCGGGGACTGGCCCAGGGCTGCAGTACTAGTGCAGGTCTCCTGACTCAGGTCCACATTTCCTTCTGCTGTATCACGCCTCTGTGTACGATCATGAGAATCAGGTAGAAAAAAAATGCAACCCAGCATCTAAAACCACTTTTTTTTTTTTTACTTCTATTAATGGCAAAATAGTGCCTGTTTAATTAAGACTCGAACTACAACACTGAAACTTCAACTTTGGTTATCAATACACTGTAGCTTCTCCTCTGGTCAGTCAGGAATATTTGCCACATTCTACAACGGTACAGGAAGGACCAAGAACTGGAATTCTAAGACATCAGACAAGGCAGGAAAGGCTGTTTTGTTCTTGGCTCTAAGAACCATCAAATTACTGATGCCCCCTAACCATGATGCCATTCACAACGTGAGAGGAGGGGCAGGGAGGAACCGAAATACTCACATACTGACTTGGAAAGAGGACCATTGTCAATAGTTTTGGTTTTCGTTTGGTTTCCTTAAGGCAAGTTACAGGGAACATACATATTTGTGGAGCCACAAAATGAAATCTGAAGGAAGGGGGGCAAGGGGATGATAAAAATTTTTTTTTGTAAAGGTGGGATTATAGACAACTTTTATTTGAGCAGTTTTTCTCTGAAATAAACATGTTTTGATTTACAGTTTTAAATAAAGAAGTTTGTTTTTCACATATATATCATTAAACAAAACAGGAGTAGAAGGCACAGTATTTTTTCCTAACCACATTTTAAATTTTATCTCTAATCTAAAAATCTAAAATATCACTGGATTTTTACTTTTCAGAATTATTAAGATTAGAAATAAAATATTAATAGGTTGTTACCTATGTATATAAACTAACTTCCATCAACTACCCATAAAAAGTAACAATCAGAAGCTGTGATTCTTAGCTCTCAGGGACACTCTTTTTTAAAAAAAAAATACATCCAGGATGTATATACATCTCAAATCTAGCATATAGTGTCAGAGGTTCGTATAATATCCTCTAGAAACCCATCCAAAGACCCTCCTGACCTGCATAATCATATAATGACCAACATCTACCATGCATTTCCAAAGCACTTTAATACATTATCATTTGATCACACAATTCTTAAGGCACCCTGATAAAGGATTTATCAATGAAACACAGAATCTGAGAACTGAAAAGAACCTCATTGGTCCATACATGATGTACGTATGAATCCCCTAAAAGTGTGTGCAACCATGAATGTTATGAATTTCTTCCTTCTATATAACAAAAATCTGTTCCTTGTAATTTACACCCATTGGTTTTGTTACTTCGATCCTTTCGTAGAATATTTGAAGACAGCTATATCTATTTCCCTTTTCTGAGCAAAATATGCCAGTTCTTAGTCCTCTTAACACAAAACATATCATGGGGAGGACTCTGCTTCTCCTCCTACATTAGTACAAATCCTACATTAGTACAAATCTGGCCTCAGGTACCTGTATTATTTGACAGACTCATCACGCCCTTGATCCGTCCCATCAGCTGTGACGGAACCCTACCTCCCCCATCTCCTGTTATACAGCTGGTTAGCTGACTCAAGTGGCAAAAATTTTTATCTCTGCTTATTTTCATTTTGCTTGTTTCTGGTCACTATTCTGGCCTGACATCTAACATACTAACTGCATTTCCTATCTTGACGTCAACCACCAATTAAATCAGCATGCCATTTCATTCATACCTCCCTCCACGGCACTGATAAAAATACTGAAGAGGTCAAGGGAGAGGACAGAGCCTTGGCTAACTACTAGTGCCATTCGTAAGACCTGACATAAATCCAGGCATCAGAGCTCTTGGAGGAAGGTCTTCATCAGAAACCTTAGGAAAAAGCCTTTCCACTCCACTCACCCACAGCACTCTTCCGATTCACTCATTACGCTCATGACGCACGCCCAAGTCCGTACCTACCTTTGGATGACAACCTCCTGCCCACTTCAAATTCCTCCATCTTTCCTAATATATAAAATAGATAGTCCAAAGTTTAGAAAAACACTTAGAATTTGAGACAAAAAGGTACAACGGAAAGGGAGGTGGCTTAGACTCAGACAAGCCTGGGTGTGAATCCTGCCTATACTACTTATTAGCTACGTAAAATTGGGCTCACATTGAATACAGCACAGTTGTGTTCACCTCTGGCGTTGCTGGGGACTGATTAAATGAGGTACCACAGGATTTATCACACAGTGGGAGGTTCCGAAATCTTTTTTCTTTTCCTCTCAACAAATTAGCAAGTTGAAGTCAGAGCAAACAATCACTCAATAATTTAATCCATTTACTTTCTTGTCTCACCCGCATACTGTTAATTAAAGGTGGACATTTTGCCTTATTCATCTTTGCACACCTAGCACTCAGTAGAATGCCTGGCATGATTAACATTTGCTGAACAGAAAGAGCAATGACTTCCGCAACACCGCAATGCTGGTTAAACAGCAGGGCTCTATCAGACTGGAGGCCTCTGATGGCCAAGGGGTACAAGAGGCAAAGAACCATGCATCACTGCAGACAAAGCTTCACTTTTCCCAAGTTCACGTAAGCCACAGCTTCCATTACCTCCTCATGTCTGTGCCCCCCAAAGGTGTCACCCTTGGCTGGTTTCTCTCAGCTTCAGAGTTCTATTTCCAACTGCCACCCAACATTCCTGCCTGGATACCCAGGATCCTCCCCTTCTGTTTGTGATCTCAGTGAAAGACACCCCCATCCAGATGTACAAAACAGGGTCCAGGGGTGCTCCTGACTCCCCTCTCTCCTCTCCACCACAGCCAACCACTCACCAAGTCTGGTCAGCTGGACACGTCATTGAGGCCAACAGGAAATCTCCCCCTCCAACCATACTGGCCTCTGTGGGCCTCTAGAAAATCCACACACTTTCCCACCACTGGGCCTTCAACGACACTGTTCCCGCCACGAAGAAGGAGCTCTGCTCTCCTGCAGAACTCAGCGCTACAGCCCTGTCCTCGGAGAAACCCTCCCTGAGCTCCAGACCGAGGCAGGATCCTCTCCAAAACCACTGTGCTTTTCCTTCATAGCACTCATCAGAGTCTGTAAGAATATTTGTGACTACTTGATAAATATCCCCAACTAGATTGTCCCGCAGGAAAAGGAACAGGAAGTGAAGAAGACAAATATTAAACCCATTTGTAGCTATCGTCTAGGTACAACAGAATATAAGGCTGTTTTGGTTTCCTGGTTTTTACCTGATTTTTATAAATTGGCAAAACCTATTATTTGCCTAATCCCCCAAGCTCAGCAACTTGTAAGTCAATTCAATGAGTAAATTACTGTCTGACTAAACTACACTTTTTTTTTCGCGGGGGGGGGGCTGTTGGGTCTTCGTTGCTGCACGCAGGCTTTCTCTAGTTGCAGCGAGCGAGGGCTACTCTTCGTTGAGGTGCGCGGGCTTCTCATTGCGGTGGCTTCTCTTGTTGCGGAGCATGGGCTCTAGGCGCATGGGCTTCAGTAGTTGTGGCTCACGGGCTCTAGCGTACAGGTTCAGTAGTTGTGGCGCACAGACTTAGATGCTCCGCGGCATGTGGAATTTTCCCGGACCAGGGCTCGAACCCGTGTCCCCTGAATTGGCAGGCAACTCCCAACCACTGTGCCACCAGGGAAGCCCTAAACTATACTTTTAAATGTAATTTAGCAAACATAGTAATTTTATGAACAAATCAAAGTGTATATGTATTTTTTTTATTTCAAGAGTAAATTAGATCTAAAAGGAATATCAAAATAGTAATTGAATATATTTCTGTTTTCCTCAGATTTGTTATTCTCACCATCCAAAACAACTATAAAACTATTATCATGGTGTTGACAATTTCTAAAATTTATATCTCTAAGTACGCAATATTGTTCATATCCATGTATCACTACTGACAACCTAGTAGCAGGCTCTTATTTAAGAAATGGAAATAATATGGTATATTTCCCATATAAATACAGATTTAAATCAACAAAGGAAGCTTTTGTGAGAATAAGTCAAATTTCAACCCTACCACTTTTAAAGCTGTGTGATGCTAAAAAAATTCACCTCTTGGGGCTTCCCTGGTGGCGCAGTGGTTGAGAGTCCGCCTGCCGATGCAGGGGACACGGGTTCGTGCCCCGGTCCGGGAAGATTCCACATGCCACGGAGAGGCTGGGCCCGTGAGCCATGGTCGCTGAGCCTGCGCGTCCGGAGCCTGTGCTCCGCAACGGGAGAGGCCACAACAGTGAGAGGCCCGCATACCACAAAAAAAAAAAAAAAAAAAAAAATTCACCTCTTAACTTCTCTGCATCTCAGTTAACTCAGCTACATACCAAGAATACTACCACTATCACTATAGAGTTGTTAGAGAATTAGAGATAATAGTCAAGTTTCGACACGACAGCCTTTTAATAGGGATAGATTTTATCATCATCATCATTATATGGAGGTATAACACCAGAATAGTCACTATGAGGCATGGATACCCTCTACTCCTCCACTAATGTGCATAAGACAGGCACTGCTTATCAATCCTAGCATTCATTTTCCCGAAGTCCAGTAAGCCTCAGCATCTTTCACCCTGTGGAGTGGCACGCAGCCACTACGGACTATCAGATTTTGCAATCAGAATCCAATTTGCTCTCTGCAGTACAATGGAAATACATAAAGTTTGCCATTGGGTAGACCTGAATGCATATCCATCTCCGGCTTCTGACTGGCCATGAAATATGCTGGGTGAATTAGCCAGTGCCCAAAGCCTGCGTTTTCCCATCTTTCAAGTGAAGATAATACTGCCCTGAAAAAGACAATCATTCTAAAGATATCTGATGTGTGGTTTGCATGGGTAAACAATTCCAGACATGTCAGAGCCGAACCTAAAGACAGACAGACAAGGTACTGATTTCTCCAGCAATCTCCATGGTTGCCATCATGCCTCTTTCAAAGTATTTTATTAATTTTTATAAAGTAACAACTTTAAACTGGCATTAAAGAAAATGCATTAAAATATGATGAATGTTAGCAATTGACTTACCTACCGCTGGACAAAGAATGCCTGCTGTGCAGATACACAGGCTACAGCCCCCTGGTGTAAATGTGCTTTTCAGAGACGTGGCCCTATTTAAGATCTACTTTATCAGAACCATAATGAAGTGAAAGCATATACTGACTCTTACTGTAATGTGATTATTCAAAGGAAAAAAGGTAACATGACTCATATATAGTCAAATCTTATATACTGAAAAAGACAAGGCAGCTAAACACAACATATAAGGCCTAGACAGGGTACTATAACAATGGAAAGAAGATTACTATACAGATGCTATCAGGAGAGGAGACAAAATTAAAATATGGACTGTAGGTTAAAGCACTGCTTCAAAGTTAAGCATCTGGACGGTGATGATTGCACTGGGGTATATAAAAGAAAAACCTTGCTCCTAGGAAATACACAGGGCGCAGAGACACTGAGGAGTAAAGGGGCACTATGTATGCAACCTACTCTCAAATGATTCTGGGAAAATACACTGCAGATAGGGAGGTGGGTAGATTAACAGATAAAATAAATAGCAAAATGTTGAAATTTGATGTATAAGAGTAAAAGGTATATGGGATTTCTCTGTACTATTCTTGTAACTTTCCTATAAATTTGAAATTGCTTCAAAATAAAAGCTAAAACAGGAGAAGGGGCAAAAAGGAAAGGATAACTGAAAACCAAACAAAATAATCACTACCCCTCACAAGGGGTCTGCAAGGAGGTCTGCAGCTGCTCAGAACCAAGAGACACCAATGAATGCGCAATGTCAGGGGTCTCTGGCAGGCTGAGGGGCGGGCGGTGTGGGGAGGACTACAGGGCAAAGGAAACGTCAAAAAACTAGGAGAGAGAGCACGACGGATGGAAGAAAGAAGTGGGCGTGATAAGGTGGAGCTGGGAAGGGGTAGAGGTTGCTGCACTGTTCCTAAAAGTACTCAAGTTGGCAAAACACATAATGAATGCAAACTTTGAAATACTTTTTTCTAAAAATTCTTAGGAAGCTTCCGTTCCACAAAAACTTAATCTAAAGAAAAAAAAAAAAGGATCCCCCCAGGTTAAAACCCTGCTCTGGTAGAGACCCTTTCTCACAAATCGCCTTTGCAGGTCATCAGCCTCAATCCTCAAGATGTAATGAGGCTTCTGCCCCCTCAGGTTTCTTACAAGGCTTTTTCAAAGAGCTCAACCCAACCCTGAAAGATGCGAGATGTGCCATCTTTTAACCCAGAACCCTTCCTTGTTTGTTTTTGTAAGTTTCAAAAAGTGCTTTTATAACCACCACTTTTCACATGTCGCCCTGCTCCTGCCTCTTCTCTACAAAGGGTATAAGCAGACCAGCTCCCCTAGCAGCGCCTCCGTCAAGTTCTCAGGTTTAAAATAAGGGAAGCAACTACCCAAATGAAAACATATCTGGGATTTTTAAATCTTAGTATAAATAAAAAAGAGAAATATCCCAAAACTGTGGTTGACAAAGGTTTCAGTTGCAGGAAACAGGGTTCAGAGACTGCCAACTAATTAACAGTTTAAGTGCTCACTCTGCAGAGGGAGCCTAACTCTCCAACTGTCCAGTCTTAGGACCTTAAGAAGCTTTGGTACAGTGGAGCGAGGTCAAGTACACAGACTCTGGAGTTAAGGCCGCCTGGCTCACCACTTACTGTGTGACCTTGGGCAGATCTCATAAATTCTCTGAACTTCAGCTTCCTCCTCTGAAAAGTTGGGATAATAGGAGTACCCACCTCAGAGCATGGTTGTTAAGTCTTAAATAACATAGTAGATACAAAACACACAGAACAGTGGCTGGCACATAGTAAGTGCTCAATTATAACGTCAGAGATGATTACTACTGGATAACTTCACTCCTCTGAGCCTCATGACTCCTCACATGTAAAGTGAGGGATTGAGAAATGAACTCTTACCGTAAGTCTCTTCCCGTACTAGCATGCTCTAATTCTAGAATCATCCACCAGAACTTCCAATGTCATGGTAAAATGTCAAAAGGGATGTGAACCGTTAGGGATATTTCTCCTTTCTGTCTCATTCTTTGACCAGAAATCTTATCAATAAACTGCCCTGAAGGTCAAAGAGAGAGGGCTATAAAAGGGCTCTAAAGAATTCAAACCCGAAAAGTTCAACATCCAAGCAATCAACACTCGCCTTAAGGTGACACGCCTGCCACCTGTCAAGTCTTCACCACACTACACCTGGACAGCCCTCTTGCACACCTCCGGGCCCGTGCACTAAGGAACACCCCCATGTGGAAAGCCCTTGCGCCGCACGTGCCGTGGCCACCTGTGAACTGGAGAAACTCTTCCGACTCCGCAAAGTGCCATCAGATAAAGCATTCTGCCTCCTCAGGGCTCCCGCCATCTATTGAGACTCGCCTACTTAACAGACGGTCAACATTCATTACAACCAACGGCAACTCTTTGCTTATGTCAGTCTCCCTCCTCAACAGACTCCTTAAGGGCAGAAATGGTGTCTTCCTCATCCTAATTCTCCTCATAGACCCAACTTATACACGGTGAGCAATTACTGCTGCTGTTATTTTATTAATAAAAAAACAAAATAAAAGAATTCAAGTGCACCTTAACCCTTACCTCTCCAAGCTATCCTCTCCTAAATAATATTGTACTGCCTTCCTAGATGTGTCAATGACAGGTAATAAAAACCATGAAACCCGGGCTTCCCTGGTGGCGCAGTGGTTGAAGAGTCCGCCTGCCGATGCAGGGGACACGGGTCCGTGCCCCGGTCTGGGAGGATCCCACGTGCCGCGGAGCGGCTGGGCCCGTGAGCCATGGCCGCTGAGCCTGCGCATCCGGAGCCTGTGCTCCGCAGCGGGAGAGGCCACAACAGTGAGAGGCCGCGGACCGCAAAAACTAAAAAAGAAAACTATGAAACCCGATCCCGAGTCTGGCTTGTAACAGGCACTTAATAAATGTTTGGTACACGCATGTGAGAAAGACATCCAACTGTATCTCCTATTCCAAGTGCGACTTCTCCTGGATTCAGATTATAATGCTCCCAACAGGCATTTTTATTTCCAGGCTACACTGTCACCATTCTTAACATCCCTAGAACATCATTTCCCAAACTATGTTTATAGCTGTTACTGTAACTAAGAGTGAAAGATGTCTATAAAGTACATACCACTCTTTAAGATACATAATATATGTCAGCATAAGAAAAGTCTAAAGCATCCTACACAGAAAAAAACCTATTTAATTTGGTCGTACCCAAAGCTGTCTGGGCAAGTTTTCTGTTTTGTTTTGTTTCGTTTTGTTAAGTAGAACACAGGAAAACATAAACTAGCATGATATAAAAAATGTAAGAATGCATTCCATTTTCGTTGTTAGCTGGGTCTATGTAGGTAGACAACCAAAGAGCGTGCGTGAGCGTGTGTGCGCATGCAAGCCTTCCATCCTAGGAAGTGTGAGAGGACAACACAGTGCTTAGCTTACCTGTAGATATTTATATACAGTCGGGCAGTCAGAGCAACTATAAGATATTTTTATATATAGCTGGATAGTAAGAGTAACAACAAGGTATGCTGGTCATATATCCTTAGCATTTACGGCAAATTATTAATCAAGCCCCACCTGTAACAATTTGTTAAATTGATTTTAATCACTGGGCCTCTCGTGTGAAGCTTTGTATAATCAGCATTTCATTTACAAAATTAATTGCCTGATTGATCCTCAGGAGGCAGTTGCTGCCATTACCCTGCTGTCATAACTCCTGAGTAGGGTGTCACAACATGAAATTCTGACAGTATGAAAAGCACTGCTATTTTAAAAATGGGTGAGGGGAGAAAGGGATAAAAGAGGAAAACCAAAGAAGTTACATTACCCCCTTCAGCCTGAAAGAAAGTTGAAAGTGATTTTCATGCTAATTACACTATATCAATACCCTTCTGCTAAATTAATTAACATACAAATCTAGGGTTCAGGGCATGAAGGATTTTTACTATCTTAAAATAATAACTAGAATGTAAAAGCACAGATTCACCACTAGAGTTAAATTGTAACCTATGTTATAAAATATGTATCTTGATATAGATAGACAGATAAAGGGCAGCACTAATTAGTCTGGCAGACTACTGGTCTACTGCTCACCATTTCAATTTCCCATACTCTGCCTTTCTCACACTTTCTAATAAAAAAAGGCATGACCAGGGTGCTTCCCTGGTGGCGCAGTGGTTGAGAGTCCGCCTGCTGATGCAGGGGACACGGGTTCGTGCCCCGGTCCGGGAAGACCCCACGTGCCGCGGAGCGGCTGGGCCCGTGAGCCATGGCCACTGAGCCTGCGCTCCACAACGGGAGAGGCCACAGCAGTGAGAGGCCCGCGTACTGCAAAAAAAAAAAAAAGAAAAAGAAAAACCAAAAAAAAAAAAAAAACAAAACAAAAAAGGCATGACCAGAAATTTTAGGAGTTTATGACTAATACCAAAATATATTTTAAGCATATGCAAAACACACAAAAGCATACATTCATCGGTCTTTCAAAAACAGTATCTAGTATTGTTACACACTTTTTACATTTAATTTCTTGCTCACTATTTAATATTTAGTAGTCTATTGGTAATTGATGGGTCTTCACCTAAAAACCTGTCATCACAATTAATTAATAAAAATTAGGCTAAAAAATACTTCCCCTGTAAAAGAAAAGGAAAAGACAAGTACAGAACAAGGGAGGAAAGAGGGAATTTTTAAGTTACTGAGTATCATTAAAAGTGAGACCACATTACCTTTGTCATATTTTCAAACGAACCCATGTGAGCATGAAACCTGCCAAAGATTCTATTTTTCTTTACCACTAACTTTCCTCTTCAGAAAGAATGCTCAATTCTGCAAAAGCACCCTAAGTAGTACACCCTCCAAGCTCACAGGTACGTCTCCCACATCCTCAACATTCCATAAAAGCAAGGTGGACCGCGTGGCACCAAGTTGTTTTCAAAGGCATAAAATAATTTCCATAGTATAGATGGGGACTCATTTAAAACAATCCCCATTCAATGCAATCCAATTCCAAATAAGGCCTCTTTAAAAGGGTCACTTTGAATTTAAAGGAGGCCTCCTCAGGAGACCAGAGGTAATTTACTTTCCTTTCAGTACAGTGAATTTTGATTCCTATGTACAGCCACAGATTTCCTTTCAAAAGGAAGATCACCTCATAAATTTGCTCTATTATCTTGTGACCGACGTGTTTTATTTGCTGGCTTGGTAAAGAGAGCTAATTGGCACACTGTACCCGCTCCCCCACTGCCGGCTGAAAGAACAAATTCATGGTTGGAGAACGTAAAGGCAAAGTCTTTCCAGCACACATACCAGGGGAGGGGCAGGGGGCCTTAGAAGGGCAGGCCCCTCCTTGACCTCTCCGCCACATTTTACTCCCTGGCAGAATAAGAGCAACGGTCTCTAATTTTTACTTAGCTCTTAGGGACGCCCTAAGTGTTGCCAAGGTCATGTCTACAATGTGCTTTAATTCTGGAAAGAAAGGCATTGTGAAAGCATAATGCATGCCTAGGATCACTCCTTAAGCTGCACACAATGTAACTGTTCTGGAAAATACAATTCACAAATTCAAATACATATCAGTTCAACACCCTTCATTACAAAAGAACTGAATGGGGTGGGAGATGGGGGACGACACAGAGAATCTCTTAAGCCTGTGCAAGGAGGGTGGAGACTTCACCTAAACATTTAATGCTAGCATCACTACTACCTATGACAGGATTCTACAGTATGTCAGAAACGGTTTAGAGCAGTAACTCACAGAAGTGAAAATGGATGAATGCTATATAAACAAGAATGAAGCTGACAGGAAGGTGCAGTTGAAAATGTATATTCAGGATTATAATGTTCCATTTGGAAAGGGAGGGAAGTATTACCTATATAACGTACTATGCAAAAGTAAAGGTTGATAAAAATAATATTATTAATCATTGGGGCTTCCCTGGTGGCGCAGTGGTTGAGAATCTGCCTGCCAATGCAGGGGACACGGGTTCGAGCCCTGGTCTGGGAAGATCCCACATGCCGTGGAGCAACTGGGCCCGTGAGCCACAACTACTGAGCCTGCGCGTCTGGAGCCTGTGCTCCACAACAAGAGAGGCCGCGACAGTGAGAGGCCCATGCACCGCAATGAAGAGTGGCCCCCACTTGCCACAACTAGAGAAAGCCCTCGCACAGAAACGAAGACCCAACGCAGCCAAAAATAAATTATTTAATTTTTAAAAAAATTAATCGTTGAAGATTTGCAGGAAAAATCTAGCTGTCTTTCCAAGGGAGGCAGGGAGTAGGGACTTGGTCTTTTGAGAGGATATATCTGAATGCTGGAAGAGGTGTCAGGAAATTTATGCTTATCAAAAGGAGGCATGAGTTAGAAACGGTTAAGAAACAAAGATTTAGATAAAAGAGGCAAGAAGTTAGTCAGAGACCATAGCCACTCATTCATTTAACATTATTTAAACTGAAAAAACACTAATGTGTAAGGCACCATAAAAGATAAGTAGATGTGTAAGATAGTCCTTGACTTTAAGAAACATACATCAGAATAGAGATAAGAGATGTATATAAATAATACAAGGTATAAATACACTTGTAAATGCCACAAGACAGAGAAAAAGAAAGTCCTATGGGAGTTCAGCTGAGGGTTCTAACCTCCAGTTGCAAGAAATGGAAGGATTCATGGGAAATTTATCATTTAAGGTAGATAATAAAAGATGAAGAAGATATACAGAAATATCAAGGCACAAATGTGATAATAACAGCCACCATTTAATGAGTGCCTACTATGAGCTGAGCACTGTGCTAGGTGCTTTACAAACGACATGACCAATCCTAACGAAAATCCTGCAAAGTAGTTAATACTACAAACCAATTTTAGTTGAAGGAAACCAACTCCTAGATTAGGGAACTTGCCCAAGATCACCCTACAATAATGATGAAGCCAGGATTTCCCCAGGTCTGACCGGTGCTCTTTGGGGAAGAAAACTAGAACAGCCATTAGATTCCCCTCCAAGCTACTCCGATTAATATTTCTTGATATGAAAGAACTGTGAATAGAAAACTCTTTTAACCTGAATTGTGTCCCCCCAAATTATGCTGAAGCTCTAACCCCCTAGTGTAACTATCTGGAGATGGGGCCTTTAAGCAGGTAACAAAGGTTAAATGAGGTCATATGGGTAGGTCCCAATCTCACAGAACTGGTGTCCTCGCAACAAGATGAAAGCCCAGGGCATTCTGTCTCTGTCCCCAGGCACACACAAAGAGGTCGTGAGAGCACACAGCAAGGTGTACAAGCAAAGAGGAGACACCTCAGAATGGAACCTATGTTGCTGGCACCTTGATCTTAGACATCAGAACTCCAGAACCGTGAGAAGTAAGTTTCTGTTGTTTAAGCCACTCACCCTACAGTAGTTTAGTACCGCAGACTAAGACGCACCACTGCTACTTTTATTGATTTTTAGCATACAACCTGAATTCTGAGAGGGCTCCCTGGGATTCCTGCCCCCCCCCGCCAATATCCATACTCCTGTGCAATCCCCTCCTCTGGAGTACGGGCAAGACCTGTGACCTGCATCTAGGCCAGAGATTATAGCAAAGGTGAAGGGATTTTGCAGAGGTAATTAAAATCCCTAATCAGTTGACTTTGAGTTAATCAAAATTGAGAATATCCCCATGGGTCTGACGTGTTGATCATATGGGCCCTTTAAAAGAAGGTCCAGGCCTCCCCAGAAGTGAGAGACTCCCAGGAGCAGAGACTCTCTCTGTGGTGGCACTGGGAGGCAAGCTGCTCTGAATCCCACAGCCACGAGGAAATGAATTCTGCCAACAGTCTGAAGGAGCCTTCCCCAGCCAAGCCTCCAGATGAGAATGCAGCCCAGCTGACTACCGGAGACCCTGAATAGAGGACACAGCTAAGTCATGCCTGGACTCCCTACCCACAGAAACTCTGAGATAATCAATGTGTTGTTTTAAGCCATTCAATTTGTTATGCAGAAAAAGAAAACTAATCCACAGCTTAGGGAAAAGAATGTTTTCCACATATCTCCTCCTCACTTCCATGTTCAAGCAGACTGCTGCTCCTAACCTACGCCCAGGCAGGACCTGCTACTGCTCAAAATATTTGTGTTGGCGCTCTATGATTTCACTGACAGGAAGCCCTAAAACATACAGTCCCAGAAGTTATTGGGGGCTCTTTACTTTCCCGATTTCTGGGCAAACTCCTACTCATCCTTCAAACCTGGATTCAAGGATCAACTTCCCCATCGAGTTTGTTATGAAATCATCAGAAAGAATTAAAAGTCTCTCCTTTTTTTTTTTTTATAATTCTACAGCATTTCTATTGATTGATTGATTGGCTGTGTTGGGTCTTCGTTTCTGTGCGAGGGCTTTCTCTAGTCACGGCGAGCGGGGGCCACTCTTCATCGCGGTGCGCGGGCCTCTCACTGCCGCGGCCTCCCTTGTTGCGGAGCACAGGCTCCAGACGCGCAGGCTCAGCAGGTGTGACTCACGGGCCCAGTTGCTCCGCGGCATGTGGGATCTTCCCAGACCAGGGCTCGAACCCGCGTCCCCTGCACTGGCAGGCAGACTCTCAACCAACGGCGCCACCAGGGAAGCCCTAGTCTCTTCTGTAGTCTAAGAGAACTTTGAGTTTACAAAGATAAAAGACAACGCCCCTCACATTGTAATCTAGACAGAACTGGAACAGGAATCCAATTCTCGTTCACCAGCGAGAGGACCTGAAATGAGGCAAGTCACTCAATTTCTCTAGGCCTCAATTTCCTCATCTATAAAACAGAATAGTTTGCAAGTAGGTACTAAATTTTTATGCCCAGAGCCCAGCACAATACATGTCTGTAGACTGAATGAGACAATTAAAATATGATTGAAAGGTCAACGTAAAGTCTAACTCAAAAAACAAGTACTAGCAGTGATACCAATGTAAGAAAATGTGGACAAAATTGTGAATTAAAAATAAGTGGTTAGGGCTTCCCTGGTGGCGCAGTGGTTGAGAGTCCGCCTGCCAATGCAAGGGACACGGGTTCGTGCCCCGATCCGGGAGGATCCCGCGTGCCGCGGAGCAGCTGGGCCCGTGAGCCATGGCCGCTGGGCCTGCGCGTCCGGAGCCTGTGCTCCGCAGCGGGAGAGGCCACAGCAGTGAGAGGCCTGCGTACAGAAAAAATAAAAAATAAAAAATAAAATAAGTGGTTAAAACTAATGGCAACTATTAATAGTATATACATATATGCTGACAAGGGACGTAAATGATCTAAAATGGGAGTTGTTTACTCCTCATTGCCTATACCTCACGTGTAAGGTTAGCCAAATGTCTCTGGGTTAGAGCCTGTGGCACCTGCCAGCCTTCACCTCACTCCTAAAGCTGGTTCCTTGGCTTTGAGCCATAGAGGTTTCCCAGCTGATTACTTAAATCCTCAGGTTCAGGATTGTATCCCTTTATCTTTTTCATGTTACCTTACCACATAATACACCCTGCCCAACTCCAAACGGCAAGCCTTGCGCAGCACGCTGAACTTAATTTTAGAGACCGTGTCACAGCTGTAGCCAGATGTATTGTCTGGTTGGCCTCAGCCCAAGTGATCTGAGATGGTTATTTGTGAATCATTTTTGAATGAACCAATAAATTTAGGGGAAAGGGAAGTTCTCCTCCTCCCTCTTTTTTTAAGTGAGAGGCAAATTTTTAAATGTTCTTGACAATGGTGGTACAGAAGCCTCAGATTTGCCCACACTTATCTAAAAGCTGCATCTAACCCAGTAATTCTGTATAATGCAATTGATTCGCTAGTATCATTTTACAATTCTGATTAGGTTTCTCTAAAATCCTGTTTATTAAATTGCTTCCTTTAAGCATGCATAGTTACTAATTTGTTTCCAACTAAATCAGGTATCATATGAAAAGATTACACTGCAACAGTGAAAGAGCACTCCAGGGATTATGTTTCATCTAGATTCCAAAATTAAAATAGGGCTAAAATTTTACAACTGTAAAATTTCTTTTTAAAAAGAAAGGCAGCTGAATTTATACCCAGGTTTCTGGGTCAATAAAATGTCAATACCCCATTATAACATCTTGCGTACAAAACGACCACATCTTTCACAAAGCATATGAAGCAAAGACCAAAAGACTCACTGTGGGTCTCGTGCTGATTTCTCTACAGTCAGGAGGTCAGTCATGACATGACGCTATTCAGCAGTCCAGAGCCAAAACACACTGAGCCTTTATGCACCAGCTTGGTGCACAGAATAAACAACGTAAAGGAGCCCAAAAATAAGATGGCCAATGCTTTCTTACATTAGGTTACTGGGGTTCTACTTTTAACAGAATAACAGCAAATCAACTGAGTAAATCAGATACAATGAATAAAAATCTCCAAAAAGTAATAGTGCAGAGATCTGCTCAGCCATGTGACTTTGATTAACTTTAATTAGAGTCACACAGATAAAACAAACTTCTGTGTACAAACTTTAAAATAGTCTCCCCAAAGTCCAAAGAAATTAAAATCATTCACACTTTTTTTAATCAGAGATTTTAGTAGCTCTAAATTTTTTTTTCAAGTTTCTTTTATCAAGCAAAAACAAGAGGGATATTCATTTATATTTTAAAACCAGATCAACAAATAAAGAATTGGCACAACTAATGAATAAATCCTTATTAATAAACAACACAGATGTTTCTATTTTCAATTTTCATTAACTACGGAGATTCAGCGTACTTCAGTGTTATTTTTTAATTTCAGCTAAACTGAAAAAAAATCAAGCATGAAAGAGAATGAAAGGGGAAAAGGTATGACTCCACGGCAATCTGTGGTACGGGGACTACAGAGAATTACAAGTATTTACTTCAGCACCAGGGCTGCTCTGGGTCACAGTCAATTTTGGCCAGAGCCCACACTCACAAGAACACCACGTGATAGCCTGCCAAGAACACAATGAAAGCTCCCTTTTTTTTCTAGAGATTTTAATTACAAAGTTATGACCTACATCTGAGTAGGATATCTATTTGGTATTGTACCTGAAAAGGAATGAGAACTTCGAGGTATTCCGAGATCCACGGTACACACCACTCCACGTTCTGCTTTCTGTTCTCCCCACTCGTATTTCTGAAGCTAACTAGATACAATGAAAATAACTTAAGGTAAAAAATCCAGCTGATGCCTTCCAAATAGGAAATGCTCTCATCTTCTCTCAATTACTTTTGAAATTTCAATTACTAAATTCTATTACTTTGAAATGTCTCCCTCTGCCTCAGCTTTGGAATACAATAGAGTTAAAGCGTCAAGGGTTAACACAGCGATGAAGAGGTTGCATTTTTATAACACAGTCTTTGTACGAAACTTTTGTTATGGACAGCACACAGCGACACAGGCGGCTTAGGACAGCATCTGAGGGTATCAGAAGAGAAAGTGACGCGGGGCTGCTGCCTAAAGACCCTTCGTGGTTCTTCCAGGCAAATCCTCCTGGCCAACTCCCTCAGCAGACAGCGACAGTCCAAAACGGCTCAGTGGCCCACAGGAGAAACGATATTGTGTTTTTTTCAGTGACTGCTTAGACAATAATAAGAGAACCTCTACACACACATACATACACACACACACACACACAATTACCCAGACATGCTGTGATGTGTCTGAAAGAGGCTTCAATGGGGCAAAAGGCCAGTCCAAGAATATGTATAGTATGATTTATACATGGATGTTTATGTTTATATAATTGTATATGGTCATATGCAGTATTTTTAAAGAAAAAATAGATCAGAAAAAATACATTGAACTTACGAGTGTATACTTTGGGGAAGTAGAAGCAGTAAAAGGAAATTTAAATATTCAATGTACTTGTTGCCAGCGTCTGAATCTTCTACGTAAGAATGTATTCATGCACTACACTTCAGTAATTTAAAAAAAAAAACAAAAAAACTTCCGACTAAAACTCAAAATGTTGGGGGGGAAAATTAAGGAATGGACAGACTGCCTAGAACACGAAGAAACACAATTAAATCACAGCCAGTAAAAAATAAAACAAAATAAACGGCTGCATGGAGAATCAAGAACCCTAGATTAACATGCGCAGGCTCTACTGCTAATGGGATTTCCAGCCCTGGGTGATCTCTTTACTCCCTCTAGACCTCAGTGTCATCTGAAAGACAGAAAATCTTCCTAGCTCCATGCCAGCTAAGCGCTGCAGCCTGAGCCAAAATCCCAGGGAATAGAGAGTTGTGTAAATAAAGACGGCTAACTGGGGGGAAGGTGACGGATCTAGATGGAATCTGACATGGAAAAGTGTATCCTGTCCTTATCATGATCTAAACCGGAGGTTGGCAAACTACAGCCCGTGGGCCAAATCTGGTCCACCACCTGTTTTTGCAGGACCAGTGTGCTAAGAATGCTTTTTACATTTTTAAACAGTTGGAAAAAAATCAAAAGAAGTATATTTTACAACATGTAAAATTACGTGAATTCAAATGTCTGTGTCCATACTGTTATGGACACGCAACCTCCCCCTTCATTCACAGACTGTCTGTGCCTACTTTAGAGGGACCTCAGCAGAAAGTCAAAGACCATGCCCATAGAGCCAAAAATAGCTACTACCTGGCGCTTTACAGGAAAAGTTTGCCCACTCTAAACGCTGAGTGTGTCCATAAGTTGAACGGATACCGTACACACCACAGAGATGGTGTGCAGTGCCAAAGCTAGGTTTGGGGCACAAAATCTAGCTGAGATCCAAGTGCGTCCTTAACCAAGTCACTGTGCTTCAGGGAGGGATATTAACCAAACCTCACAAGATTACTGTGAGAACTAGGTTAAGAAAAGCACTTTGGAAATTAAGTGATCCGCAAAGTTGTTATTACTAAGTAAAATCAAGCAATCCACATTTAAACTTTGGTTGAAAATGTGATGCAGAAAAACTTGTGAAATATATTTTTATGGGAAATGTGTTTTTAGAACAAAGGACAAATGGAGAGCAGGAACACCTCTAAGCCAGCTCTGGTGAAATCATGAAAGCCATAGACGGGACCCGTTCATCAGCTGAGTGGCATACTAAGGCACAGTGTCTCAACTTCAGAAACTAAAAGCACTTTTATTTACTTATTTATTTTTTCTGTGGTACGCGGGCCTCTCACTGCCGTGGCCTCTGCCGTTGCAGAGCACAGGCTCCGGACGCGCAGGCTCAGCGGCTATGGCTCACGGGCCCAGCCACTCCGCGGCATGTGGGATCCTCCCGGACCGGGGCACGAACCCGTGTCCCCTGCATCGGCAGGCGGACTCTCAACCACTGCACCACCAGGGAAGCCCTTAAAAGCACTTTTTGAAGACCATAATCTTTAAAAAAAAAAAAACAAAAACAAACAACGCTTTAAAGGTTTATTTAGATACACTGTACATGCGTTTATCATTTACCAAGGACCTCACAGCAGTTCACATAATCCCCATTTTACTGATAAGGACACAGAAGGTTTATGGTTGAGATTTTTGGGTGCAGCATCAAACTTAATTTAGTGAATGTGATAGAGGCAAAGTAGCCATTATATAAATTAGGAATGTAGCTTTCCAACTGGAAAACGATCGCATCACAAGGTTTCAAAGTCGCAAAATGTATGTAACTCTTTTTCCTACTTTATTCTTCCATCCAGGTGTGGAAAAGAAAGAAAATAAAACCAAAGGTGGCCTGTGGATAGAAAAAAACTTTTTCTACGCAAAGGTGTCCACTGGATAGATAAAAAGTTTTCTGGTAAGAGCCCTAAGAGCAGAGAGTATTCCTACAGGCAAATCAACGCTCGATCTTCGATTAAGTGTAGACCTGCTTCCTCCATAATGGCAACGGTAATAAGGAACACTTAAGGACACTTTCTACATGCTTTATGTATACTACCTCATTTAACCACCCAGCACTCAGGTACTTTATCACCTAATATGCGGCAGAGCTCAAACCGAATCCCTTACTTGCTGGACTATTCTATTCACTCCCTTCCTCGCTAAGCATACTGCCCAGCAAGAGACAGGAGAGAGTCAAGTGTTTATGCTAAATCTGCCTTCAGATTCAAATCCAAGGAGCCAACACCACACCCCAGAAAAAGCATCTAAGATGTAGCCAGACTCAGGGTAAGTTGAGGGATGTTGGTTCCAAAAGCAAACAAATACAGTCATAATATGCAATTATTGGTTAAACAGTCAAAAGGTCAGCGAGTAGAGAACTTCAGCAAGATGTTTGCATTTGTTAAACTCTTGTTCTAACTGCATGCCTCTTTATAAATATTGGCAATTAGTAATATTGCCTAATCTTAAATTTACAGTTTTAGGAGGAAAAAAAACAGGGACATTAAGAAATAAAAAGGGCCAGATCTTTAATACGCATTGGCAAAAAGTAACAACAGACACAGGAAAAATTTTACATGAATGCCCACTCAAGGCAGGATATGGAATTTGAAGCTTATAACGTGAGGAGCTGAGGAGGGGACAGGAAGAACTGGATCAAGAAAAGGAAAAGGAAAAAAAAAGAAAAAGACAAAATGAAAGCAAGAAAGAGCATGCTGTGAAAGCAACCGGAGAATTCACTTGATGTGGGAGGTGGACAGGTCATAAAGAAATGCAAAAACAAAAGCAAAGATAAGTCTAGGTAAATACGAGACAGATATGACACAGAGGGATGAAGATGACAGATGACAGTAGATATAGATAAACAGGTAGATAGACAGACAGACAGATGGCTAGTTAGCTCAAAGATGAAAGTCAATCAAAGGGAAGGGAAAGGAAAATATTTTGGTTCCCTCTTAAAAAGGTAAGTTGCATCCACTACAATCTTTGAAGACCTACTACTCCTTTATATGTGAAAACCCACAGGGAATATACATGCATTTCTATTACATAAATTTATAAAGGTGGACTACATTCCATACATAAAATGCTGGCTCTTACATCTTCACTGAAAGACTTTTAATAAACGGACAAAATCACACGCAAAAAAACTCAATCATCTCTGCATATTGGAGTTAGCCTGATAAAAAGGAAACACGGTTGCTTGGAAGCTGCATAATCAATTGATAATACCCCTTACATATATGTACTACTATGGCAGTAAGTAAAAAAGAGGATGAAAATAGTGGTCGTACTCAAATATACATCCATCAGAAGGAACAAGCAGAGGGAAAGATGCCAAAGTACCATCAGCTGTGCCAGTGGGAGAGGATTATACTTTTCACTGTTGTCCGTATTTGTAGTTATACTGGGTTGGCCAAAAAGTTCATTCGGTTTCAAGTAAAAAATAAGAGACCTTTTTCATTTTCACCAAGAACTTTATTCAACAACGTATTCCTTAACCGAACGAACTTTTGGGCCAACCCAATATCAAATACATACACACATACATAAATATACCTAAGACACGTACTCATGAACATATATGTACACATATATTCATATACCCCTTTGCTTATAAGATGCTAAAAATACTTAAAAATATAAAAATAACTTATACTTAGCCACAGAAAAACAAGGCCAATGCATGACCTTTCTCTTAATTTAATACTTCTCCCCTCACTTTGTGTGAAACATCTATTGTAGCCATTCTATGATCTGTGTTCAAAATTAAAAGCCCCAGCAGGCTAGGAGAGCTGTAACCTTCTATTTGCTATCTCTTAATAAATTCTAAGAACCTAAAGAGGAGCTTCAAAATGAAAAGTGAAGGAGTAGCACAGCCAAAACTATAAAGTGCCCCCTAGTAAACTAAACCTCCACCATTCCTTAAATTAACATTTGATATTCTAAAAGTAAAAAGTCCACGATTTAAATACTTCATTATCTTTCCGTTCAAGCATTATTATTCAAACAACTAAATCGTAAAATCCTAAATCCTAGAAAGGGTGTTATTCTGAGTACAGCAATGCACAACAAATGAAGAGCGAAGTATATGGGCATAGAGAACCACTGACATACTTTACACATAATCAAGCTTTCAGAGACACTAAAAACTTATTTTTGCTTCATCTAATGATGATGTGAAGTCAAATGTTTGCAAACAGGAAGTGTATTTCTTCTAATCCACAGCCTATAGTACTTCTTAATTATTCCTCCTAGCAACACTAATCTAACACTTCCAGAAGGGCTGTGATTTTTCTGACACAGATTTAGGTCCTTTAGTGAAGACAAGCTGCGAGAAATCGGGTAGGAGAAAAAGAGAAAGGTGCCGTTTACACATTTATCTGCCCAGCTCACACCTTCAGTGGAGCGTCACCAGCCAGTTAAACACTCGGTACTGCGATAATTTCGTCTCCATCCTTTTGACAATTTGTTTCACGCCTCATTTGCTATGAAGAGTTAAAACATTTCAGTCAACCTTGAGAAAGCAATTTGATTTTTTTCCACCGCAAAATGCATAACCTATTCCAACTACCAGGCCACTGGTTAAAGTTCAAACTGCGACACAGACAGAAATCAAGTACTTCCCTTCAAATGTTGCAGAAGAAAAAAACACTAACTAGTCTTACATTTATTTGCAGTGGATATAAAACAAAATCAACTTAAAAGGCCTCCCGCATGCTTGGGTACAAACAGCAGCCACATCTTCTCTCCTATTAAAAACAGTGGATGACACAGATGCCCTCCCTGTGTCTATGGTCCTCAGGAAACTTGGCAGAAGCCTGGGCAGAACACTCCAAAACAGAGAAAGAAATTCTTTCTTATAATATTGTTTCATCGGATTTTTCATTATTCCTTCTAATTTTGGATCATCACAATACATCTGTACCGTTGATGACAAAGAGTTTCGAAAATGATTATACAGACCCTTTCCTATTTATAGCCATCCAAAATTCAAATAGCTCACGTTTTGTACTTACTAAGAGCAGTGCACAGTGATCGTATGTTTAAATTGTTTTAAAAATTACAAGATGCAACCAGGCTCTAGAGCAGCAGTGGCCAATAAAACTTTCTGCAATGTTCTATTCTGTGCTGTATTTGCTTTTAAGCACTTAAATTGTGACTAGTCCAGCTGCAGAACTAAATTTTTATTTAATTTTAACTAATTTTAATAGCCACATGTGGCTACTGGCTACAAAACTGGACAGAGCAGTTCTAGAGAGTACTTTTAATGCTAAAAAGGCTGTCTGCTGGAAAAAAAGATCCTTCAGTCATGTTATGTACCCTGATGCTGAGTTTTCTCTTTTGGAAGGGGGAATGGTAATGAAAGCTAAACCAAGTATAAAGATCCCCTCCACATTCTCATCAAAAAAGAAATACACTTGAGTTCAAATCTGCTTCCTTACTGATGGGGCAGAAGGGACATGCATAAGAAAAATGTCTGCCACAGGGAAAGGAGGGAGAGTCCCAGTCTCGGACACCAAGGACACAACTCCTCCTGTCTTACCCAGTGGCTGGGACTCCTACCGCTTACTGTGCGGCTTCTTGGAAGATTCTATTTTCGCTATCTCTCTAACAAAATAATATCCGATCTATGGAAAGGAGGTATCTTTCTTCATCAACTTTTTCAATATCCTCATAGAATAGAATAGAATCAAATGATGTGAATGCAAAAAGCAAGAAAAAAATTGCTACTATAATGACAGCTTCCAAAATATAAATTCAGGTCACTCACCTAAATCTACGCATGCCAGTAACTGCTGAGCACAAATACAGACAGCACAGTATCTGAGAAGGCAATAGAGACAGATGTACGGGTTCGCGCTGAGCCTCCGCCACTTCCTAGATATGTGCCTTAAGCTTATCTAGATTGTGCCTTCGTTTACGCATTTGTAAAATGTATACAATAATACTACCAAATTCATAGATAATGCATATATGGTTCTTAGCACAGTGCTTGATACCTAGTAACTCTTCAACAAAGCATATGTTACTAATTATTCAATACGTAATATTTCAGTACAATGGAAAAACAAATGAGGTTCCCTTTGAGGTTTTAGGCACCAGGTGGGACTCTGACCTATAATCTGTAATACTCAAAAAGGGGATGTGTATGTGAGTTGTAATTTAAAGAACGGTGTCACAAGTAGGTGGTAGAAAACATATACCTGTCTTACAGTAACAATTTTAACATAAGAGAATAACTTACACACACAGAGCAAACTGTTTCAGAATTTTTAGTGGCCAATCCTGAATGCCAGCTCTCAAACACAAGTTTTCAGAGGGAATAACGAGAAAACGATGAACAACTTATACTCCTTCTGACCACTGCCTTAGCCTAAGATGACTGCCAAAGCCACAGCTAATTTCCCAAATGCAATCACCTCTGTTTTAAGAGGTCTCTCCACACATCAAAGATGTCTCCATCACACCAGCTGACTCACTACTTCATGTTCACAGTCCGGCTTACCAAAGGTAGCAAAAGCACCCAAAATACACTGGCAGCTCAACATATCACAAAACTTATTTTCCGAAAATGTCTGTAAATAATCGTTATAAAAATGTGGCTCCTTCCCTTCAGCCTACAACTCTAATGAAATACCCTCCACCCTTAACAAAGACCAGGGCAGCATGGGCTTCGCGTGAACCTGACTCAGGTTCAACTCCAGGGCCAACACTTGATGCCCTTGGTCAAAGTACACGTGCCCCTCTGATCCTACGTTTCCTTAGAATCTATAAAATGAGGATGGCAAAACCTGTCACGTAGTCATGTTGCAAGGATTAAATCTGAGGCCTTGTGCAACATGTGTGGCCCTCAATAAGCAAACATTGAGTCCCGCCAGTGGGGATGCGTCGGGCACTGGGGATACAAGGAAGAGGACAGCCCTCCTTGTCCCCAGCAGAGCAGTGCCCGGTCCACTGGGAGAGGCAAAAGGTCAACTGACATTTCGGGATCACCCAGCACAGCTCCTGGGCACAAAGAAGGCAGCACAGCAAATGTGACTTCTCTACCTCTCTTCCAGTTAATTTGTTTTCCAGTTAATTTGTCTCTCTCATTTCCTATGCATTCCTCAGCCCCCTGCTTGCCCCCTTCCTCACTGCTCTTCCAAAGGCCACCAATGCCCAAATGACCCAGATGCCAACTCCCACTCTTACCTAACCATTCCTCAGCGCTTACCACAGCTGTGCAGGTCTTTCTTCCAGAAACCTCTGTCCTCCGTGGCTTCTGTGGAGCTTGCCCCACATTTTCCACCTCCTTTTACAACTCTTTGGCTGGCTCCTTTCACTCCTTCAATGCTGATGCCCCCTGAAAGTCCTTAGCACCCCTCTCTTCACACACGTGCTCCCAAGGGCAATCTCATGAACCCCACTCTCAACTGACACCCCATGCTGAGAACCCACATTTATATTCTGGGCCCCGATCACCCTCCTCTACTCCAGATCCCTACTTTCCATCTGCCTACAGGCATCTCCACTTAGCTGTTCGGAACACATCTCAAACCCAACATGTTCAAAACCACAGCCTGTTACTAAATATACAGGATGATTCAAAAGCAACTGAACACCTTCAAAAGGTTACCATCCCATGGGATTTCTCCCTGTGGAGTCAGATCCAGAACTCTGGGTTTGCACCACCTCTTCCTCCCAGCTTGGAGGGAATGAAGACAGCACTGGGGCTGCCCTGGGCCATTTCAACCACTGACAGTGAAAGTGCTACGTCTGATCACTGCCCTGTGACACAAGGGGTGCGTGCCAAGCGTTTGTAAGAGACTACGGAAGTAACCACGATGGCTCCTCTACAAACTGATTTTTATATATATTCTTATATAGCCTCATTCCTATGAAAATGTTCGATTCTCCTGCACTCCCCTGTGCTGCTGGTCTGCCTACCATAAAAGCTACCACCGCCCTGTAGATGCGTGGTTCCGCTATCTCTAGGATTAAATTTCACTGGAAGGTAGACCCTATGAAAGCAGGGCCTGGGTTTTATTCATTGTTTTATCCCTAGCACCTGACACTATTGTCACACAGTAGGTGCTAAATAGATACCAGTATCTAGGTAGATAGCAATAGCTATTTGCAGAATGAGTCAAGTATGCACATAAGGTAGCACAGTAGCTGGCAATCAACAGGTCTTCCACCTGCTCCAACGCTGGCTTCCCACTCTTCTTTCGCAGGGTCTTCTGGGGTACAGAAAGTACCCCTCAAAATGTCCCCATATCACTGACTCACTGTCTCTCCTGCAGACAGGAGGTGTCCGAGGCTCTCAAAGACGCAAGGCGTGTAAGGCTTGACCTGCTTCTCCCCCGATGCCCTCAGAAGGGCACAAGGGACCAACCAGCACAGCTTGTTTCCTCCCTGTGTTTTGGCAGAACTTATGGCATCTCACCTGTCTGCTTCCACGGGTGCCTCACTTCAAAACTGCTCCCCAGAGCTGCTCAACTAACTTCTCCACTTTGTACTTATAATATGGACAAAAGGAAAGTTACCATGGGGAACAAAGTAACTATCATCTAAGCCTGAAGAAGGAGGCAACGGCTTTATTCTTCTCTGACAGAATTAAGTTCATGAGCATTTTGACAGGTATTTTCTTAGGGCTTTCTCAGCTGTTTCAGAATGTTAAGGCTGCACTGTTGAAAACCATAGCACTAGGTGAATGATAACATTCCTGCAGAAATTCTCTGAAAGGACTAGCACAGGTAGACAGGTGTTAGCTTTCTAGGCAAGACATACCTTATATCATAACAAACAAGATTAAAATGTGGCTGCACCCATCCCTTCAGAAGTTTGAAGAACCAAACAAAATTAAAGGTCGGGTCTTGAGAAAAGGACGTGCCTGTAACACATGGCAACAGGCCTAAGCAACAGGCTACCAGTTTTGCTTTGTTTTTTTTCCTTCTGTGGGTTCCTACAAATAGGCTGTTGATTCATTTGCTTGAGATGGATTAGGTACAGTCAGCATTAACTTCAAAAACTGTAAATCCAAGATTACTCTAGTAGTGATATATTATTATAAAGAGTAAAATGAAATCAAATATCATCAGAAAATAGGAAACAAGAGACAGGAAAGCCTTCATTTAATTCTAAGCTATAAACAGCACTGTGGAGGTAGGTCATTTGTAAATATTCTCAGCCTCAAATTTAGGATCAAGCAGGAGGTGAGGAAAACACAAGCTCAAAACCCAGGAAATAGACATGAACAGAGCCCGTACTGTGAACTTTCCTAACGCTCAAACACTTCTGCAGCATTGGTTAAGTGGAATTTAACTTGCATCACTTGTCTAAAACAAGGTTATGAGCCAAACTGATTTCTTTTTCAAAGCTGTGAGATTTGGTTTAACTGACAAATTTTAGAAGAGAAAAATAGGTGGGGACATAAAAGGGGAATTTCCCAGTACTGTACCTTACCACTAGACACAATTAGCAAGAGAAAAGACTAAAAGGGTCTCAGGACCCATCCTGACATCCTTTGGCCCCAGCCAGCCTAGAAGTTCCTCAGCTAAGTAGGCAGCAAATGAAAATGAGGAGTTTGACTAGTTCCAGAGAGGAGTGCTCTTCACATCTTCCCAACACCACCGACAACTCCAGGAGGGCCATGTGGCAACAGCAAAAAAGGAAATCATCATGACTACAATGTCATGAAATGACCTCACCAAAGAATTAGAGGATTTTCCTGCCTTACATTTGTTCTTTTAACTGTACATTAACACCCTGATTAAGATATGCTAATTTGGGGGTTTGTCTTACAACTTTTACCACCACAGGAGTTCGCTCTGGGCACATAATGACATTCACTTTTATTTTGCTGATATTTCACTCTGAAATTCTCTCTTCCAGTTGCCCGTATCCTCCCTTCTCTCCAATCTTCTGGTCCCTGACTGCCACTTGTCCTCTCCTCTACGTTCTTGGACTTGCAGGTTTCTGGACTCCTAACACCAAGTGACCTTGAGATGCTGTCCGGTACATTCATCTATTCTCTCATCCAAAAATATTTATTAAGCACATATTAGTAGACACTGTTCTACATGCTGGTCCATCGCCTCCCCATCCCAGAAACTTCAGTTACAGCCACATGCAAATAATAACCCCAAACAGAAGAGAACCTGTGCTCCTCTTGAAACGTCAACAGACTGTTTCACAGGCTCCCCTGACAACTCAACTTAAAGCAGTGACCCAGATCATGGGACAGTTTCCCCCAACAGGCGGATGTAAATTAATGCTCAGTGACACTATCAGAAAAATCCAATAGCCACCTTCATGCCCTTGGAGCAGATTTTCCCTCTCCTTTGTCTGGTATGACTATGGGGCTAAAATACACCAAAGCTCAATTACAAGAACGTAATTCTACATGTCTTAATGGTTACACGAAGTCTATTTATTTAAACTTTACCTCTAGCTTGTCCACGACCTCTGTGGGTGGCAGAAAGGTGGGCATACAGGCCATTCCACAGCCTGAGCATCTGAATCCTGGGGGAGGGGCCTGGGGACCCTGCCCACCTCCCTGGGTGAATCTGACAGGCAACCAGGTTTGAGAACCACTCCTTTAGCGGAGAGGATGTAGGCCTGAGCATCAGACAGACCTGGGTATTGAAGAACTTTCTTAGTTCTACCAGTTTACTTGTCTAGGAAACAGGGACACTTGTCTGGCAAGACTGCTGCGAGGGCTGCAGTTACTCCGTGCAGTGTGCCTGGCCTGGCACACGGAGTCCGTGTTCAGTAAAAGGAGTGATCTTAGTAGCTCACTATTATTTAGGACTCTTCTAAAAATTTTTCTCTGAATCTGCACTTCTCTACTCGGGAGGCGGAGAATGGAAAGCAGTTTATTTGTAAGAGCTTCATGTGTCGCCACGCTACAGTCTTACACAGGTCGCCCTTTAAAAAAAGGAGAAATCGGGCTTCCCTGGTGGCGCAGCGATTGAGAGTCCGCCTGCCGATGAGGCGGATGCGGGTTCGTGCCGCGGAGCGTATGGGCCCGTGAGCCATGGCCGCTGAGCCTGCGCGTCCGGAGCCTGTGCTCCGCAAGGGAGAGGCCACAACAGTGAGAGGCCCGCGTATCGCAAAAAAAAAAAAAAAAGGAAAAAATCACTCAAGATTTGGTTGCCGACTCACTACCACCTTGCCGTTTTTCCTGCCTCGTCTGCACCCAGCTGGCCGCTCCCCAGGAAGGCCGCTCGCACTTGGCCGCTCTGACCTCAGTCACGTGCCTGCCCTGCTCCTCCTCCAATGGCAGAATGACCCTGTCTTCGGGGGGCGGGCCATTCCTCCTCACCTCCGCCCTTGAATTAATGTAATTTTGCGGGTGCACCTGCTGCTCCATCTTCCCAACTGCACGTGAAGATGTCGGTCAGACATCAGTCCTGCCACCTATGGACCATCACTCCTAACGTCTGCTACGTTAACAGAAATCCAGGAAAGGCCCCATGTTCTGCATGATCATGACCAGGTACTTTTTCCTATTTTTTTGTTAATCCTCATATGGTAAAGAAACAAGTCTTCCTCAAGTTAAGGATAATTTTCCTTCCCTCTTAGTCTACTGTATCCATTAAGCATGTTCCCCACACAGACGTCCTCTTCTGCACCCCACAGAGAGAGCTGGGCACCAACAAGGCCTCCCACAGAGCCCGTAACGGATGCTCTGACCCATAATATTTCACAAGCCCTAATGTACACAGGAAAGGCTGGGCTCTGAAAGCCACACAAAAGCGCTCATAAATTTCAGACTGCCCTCATCATCCCCTCCTTCTAAGAAACTGGCTGGAGTGCCACTTCAGTTGCAGGATTCTTATAAGAACTTTCCTTCTCAACGCTCTATCACAGCAACCTAATCAAGTGTCACAACTATTATTTAGACTGAATTTTACTTTAATTTCAAGTATGTTTACTAACAGAGCAAAGGTAAACATTCTTTAAATCTAGTTTTGTCTCATAAAAATCCCCTAATTCACTGTTCATTACTTTCACTAATCATTACAAAACTGAGTAAGGACTCTCACATGAGTAAATCTATGTCCATGACTATCAATTCATTTCAAGATTCTGTAATGCAAAGACAAACACGCTGATTCCTCCAGACACGGGTGATACATTCATCTCCCCAACCTTTTCGTGACTTCTACTTTTGAAAGACTCGTCTAAATTAAATGTATTTAAGCCCATGATTGCCCACAATATTAAAATTATTTAATTCTCGAGTAGTATTAAGGAATAAACAAAAATTGAAAAAGATTTCAAAAATTTAGGTTAGGAGAAAAAGAGTAGAGTCAAAACTAATTAGAAATGCCCATAATGACGCTTTCCCATTTTAAAAGGACATTGTTCTGGAACTCCTACACTGATTTCTCTCTCCCTACCCCGTCGCCCCCGCCCCGTGTACCTATTGCTTCTCAGATCCTTCACAACACCACATTATCCACACCACAGATAGTTTCATCCTCGACAAGGAGGTAAGCTTGCCTGCCTCTCTGCGTTATCTGTCCACGTTCCATTTGAATCCAATTTCCTTGCATTACCTCTGCCCAGGTCAGGGATGAATGGCTGTCAAATTCCCAGTGGAATAAAAAGAAAAACCCTTTCTTCCTGAGGCAGCAAGTTTCAATTCACAGAGCACATGGCTAATCTACATATGTGAAGGTCACGGCTCTTCAGTCAAAGAAGTTAAGAATGGAACAGCTCACGTAAGGGGTTGTCTTAAACATCTTGGCATGATGCCCAACAAGTAAGATTGTTGAAAAGCAATAGATAGCTTCTGGCAGCAGCAAGGGGAAAAATATTTTGATCATGTGATGCCATACACACTACCTAGTTTATTTCATGTGCGAAACTTTGCGAGTCCCTAAAAAATACCACATATGCAAATCAAATTCAGATTTCAGCTTTACCAGTTTAGCCAGGCTGGCACATCTCCCTCTTCACAAAATGCGCTTATATGAAATTTCTAGATCCACCGAGAATAAAACTTCAACATATTGACAACCAGTTGCCTCAAATATCTTAATAGCTGATTACAAGTTTTTTGCATTAGTTTTTCAAAGAACCGTGAAACACCAAGAAAAGGGTATTTACACTAAAAAAGCACATTCCTTCAAGTTATCTGAGTATAACTGCCTTAAATAAAATTCATCTTCTCCCTCCATTCTCCTCTCTCTCTTCACTAATAATATAGCAATGTGGAAAATTACAGGAACTTAATGCATGGTAAAAGACAAAACACAAAACTGCTTTTCACATCCTATTTTCACTAATGAATGGTTGAATAAAAGTAAAACACTCCTGCTTTAAAGTGCTCATACTTCTGACAAACATCTCAATGGAGGAGAAAGGACAGTCTTGCCACACATAATGGATACCAGGGGAGAAACCAAGCCTTCATGAAGCACGCCTCTGCCTGCTGGGGGCACGGCATTTCCTGAGTTGTCTCTATCCAGACAAATGAAGTGAAAAGGGAGTTGGCACCAAGAGTGGGGAAAAGGGTGGGTTTCAGACCCAGCAACATCGTTACAAACATTACTACAATTTTAAAAACTTTCAGCAGTTAACAATAATAAACTACTTGTTTAGTATACGGCAAAAATTAATTGGAAGCAAAAGATCCATTTCATCAACCTGCAAACTGTCTGCCTACCACCAATTTCCTTCAACTCAAATTTTAGATTCCTTATGAGGTCAGAGTTATTCAATCCATATTTCTAATTAAATGGAGCAGTAAGTAAAATAAAAATATACCACAAACTGTCTATATTTATTTTAATTGCCAATGTTCACTTAGCAATCTAAGAATATTCCTCTACGCGAAACAATGAACATCACGATGTTTAACCATTTTCCAATATTCTCTGGATATCTTTTTATCTAATACCGTGTCCCTGTAGGTCACTACACCAAGGTCACTACACACCAAGGTCACTAAATGTTTGTTGATGGTGGTGAAATTAAATGTTCTAATTATCGATCTTCTGAATTTATTTTTCCTTACCAGTTAAAAAACATGACTGTTAAAAAAACAAATTGGAAAACACAGGAGACATTTTAGAAATGTGATAAATTGCTCCATAACTTTTCCTAAACACCTGGCAAGATAAAGACATACCGGGCAATAAAAACTGACACTGTCTGGATTCGAAATAAGCTTTGAATATTAACCTATTTGTTCTGAGAGGAAAGACTAATAGGCTGTTAAATTAACTTGTTAAATTAACTAATACAGAATCACACCTAACTAGTTTCAATTCCTTATCACACATCCCTTTCCTTGCCAGGTAGTATACCAGTACTTATCAAATCTACTTCTCACAAGAATTCCATGAGTTATGTATTCTTTCCCATCCCTTTGAAATGAGGAAGCTACAAACCTCAGAGAGGGGAAGCGACTTGCCCAGGGTCACACAGGTAGTAAATGCCCAGCCTTCAGGTTCTCTAACCTCCACACCTTCAGCTCTTGCCTTTGCCCTTGCTTTAATCCCCAAGCCTCTTCACGTGGTCAACTTCTGCTCCTCAGCCAGGTCTTAGCTTATTCGACCTGCTGTACTACACAGTCTTCCTACTCCTACCCCACCCCGGTCTCTGCGAGGTGTCCCTCTAACATCTAAACTTGTCCCACCTAAACTGTTTACGCTGTATTGTGCAGCATGCCTACCTGTCCTTAGTCTCTGCACCGTCAATTAGTCAAAGGGCAGGACTTCTCATCAAGGGATCCATCATCCAACAAATGGCCAAGCACACAGTAGGCTCTCCACAAACGTCTGCCTGATGCCCCAGGTCTCGCTACACTGACATAAGCCTATAGTCCCAAAGCCCTGACATTTCAAGGCTGTTCAATACAGTGAAGGTAAATGAACTGAATTTTAAATCCTTCACGATACTGATATTATAAAGTCATTTCTTTAGGAGAAAAATCACTGTATGATACCCAAAATAAAATCCAAATTAAGATCATTTTCTCATCAATGTCACAGCACCTAAGAACAACCTTCAAGTACACTGACCTTCCACGTAAATTAGTGAAATGTATAATAACACTCATCAGGAAATTTTCAGTTTACATACATTATCATCTACTCTTCAAATTGTTAGATGATGCACTTTGATGGATATAGTCTTTCTGCATAGAACTGCGGGTATTATCATCTACTCTTGATTGTTAGATGATGCACTTTGATGGATACAGTCTTTCTGCATAGAACTGCAAGGTATTATCATCTAATCTTCAGGTTGTTAGATGATGCACTTTGATGGATATAGTCTTTCTGCATAGAACTACAGAAGAAATAATGTAGCCATTCATTTTAATTTCCACTTTGTAAAAACACCAGGAGTCTATGATAATTCAACAGGGAAAATTACGGATCATATGTTATATTTACTCTTTGTATCTTAGCCCCAAGTGGTGCTCGGTAAGTATTTGTTCATAACAGAATTAAATTTTGTCCCTGATACTTTTAAATATCTTAGCATAAAAAAGAAAAACTGTTCTTCTCTACATATTTGAGACAAGCCCTTGGCATTCTCAGGTTTTTACATTCCCTGTTTTGCCGGTTTGAGAGCAGACCTAAACTTCCATGATATGTAAATTATAATCTTGCTATGGACCAAATCTGAACCATATATTCAGTGAAGTTGAAGCAGATACAGAAGCAAGTTACTTAACTAATGAGAGACCAAAGTCTACCACCCAGAAGCTCAAAGAAGCCTATTTTTAAAGTTTTTAAACTTCGTTCCTTTGCAAAAAATACTTCCCCTAAAAAGCCAGTCGTTTTTGCAGATCATGAAAGTGGAAAGGTCTAAGAGGCCGAAGAAAGGAATGACTCTTGGCCCGAGGACAGAACTTACTAATACATAGCATGGAATCTTGAATGGGTCAGTGGCTTAGCTCCTATGGCATCAGTCCCCCATAGGCGCTATTTGTAAACCAAAACCAATTCATGTAACTGTTTACAAGAGTCCCAATCAGCACATAACTACATTTCTGAGGGAAATTACAGTGGAATTCACAAAATCTATACATCTGCACAGGTCTCAGTTGATATTCTCTGAACGCGTCTGGGATCTAGTGTAGTTTAATAAGATATTCAGTGGTGCATAACTGATTAGGCAGTATATTTTCTTTTAAATTCAAAGCTGCACAGAACTCTGCAGCTGGGAGGGACCAGGGGTCACTATCTGATGGAGGCGGGGACTTGTCCTCAACCACACCCTGAAGCGCAGCAGGGCCAGGCAGAGAACAAGAACCCAGGCCCGCTTCACTACACCAGTGGACAGACAGGTGGGGAAAGAAGAGGTGCCACGTAAGGATGCTACAGGATTTGCAGAGATGACCTCAGTGACAACCCCGCCCAGCAGGCCACAGTACAGATAAGAAAGCTGAGCCCCTACCAGGTCTCAGAGAAAATGAGCACTGAAGACTACAAATCAATCAAAGGGTCTGCCCAACTCCAAGCCCACAATCTTTCCCTTACATCAGGAAACCCGGCAATATATTCATATTCTCTCATAAATCCTCATAATCACAGAAATAAACTAATACACAACAAGCATGTCAGCTCCCTTAGGAATTCGTCTGCTTCTTCAGAAAGATACTTACTCAGCAGTAGCAATGTTTTACATTTCCGTTTCCAAGGTCAGTTATAATTCATTGGGTAAAGTAAACTTATTATTAAAAATACCAACAGGTAGCAGATACGTTAAAGGATAGTAAAATGGGTTTACAGCTTGTATATATAAATACATGATCACTGAATCTTAAAATCTGCTTCTTAAAATTTCAGAAATTATATGCCAAATTCTAGACACATTCTAGAATTACCAAGCATTTCAAAATTAGACTATGAAGTATGGTGAGTGGTTTCATTTCTCAGATACTCATCACAAAAAGAAACAGGAGATACTAAGGATTCTGGAACATCCTCCACTAATCACCAATGCCTTGCTTTCTGAAAGGTTTATTTCAGGACCCAGAAGCAGTAGCTGAATTTACTCCTCAGCCAGCATACATTATTTAAACAGTTACCAAAAATACTCTAGCAATCTAAGTATCTTCCTAAATCTGAGCAGACTGTTTTAACTTTTTTCCCAAGAGCCTGTATAATGTAGAAAACTGAGAAAAAGAAAAAGAACCACTCTACATAAATTTCAAAGACATCATATTTTCCTTCTTTTAGTTATCATTTTCCGTAGTAGATCTCTATCGTGCTCTGGCACCAAGCCAGCAATTGATTGGTAGCAACGGAAGAGTCATTAGCTCACCTCAACTATATCACAACAATCTACAATTATTTGTTTTGCCAAAATCTACTCCCCTACCCAAGAAGACGGCTGACCCACATGGTTGCTGTTTGCACTTTGTTTAAATGAGCCAGTTCTAAGTCAACGACCATGCCAAAAATACCAAGCCCAGGTACAGGGAGAGCAGGCTTTGGCAGGATGTCTCTGGCCTGAACTGCACACAGGAGCAGCAATGATCCCCACACCCTGGCTATCATCTGGGTCTGGCACATGGCTGATTAAGAAAATGGCTGCTCAATAAATATTTGCCAATTGATAGTCTGTAGTAGATATATTTACCTAACATACACCTCACAGCATACACAAATGGTAAATGCTTACACCTTAAGAAGTAATTGTTGCTTCCCGGCACAAGCTCTTTAATCACAGTTCATTTTCTCTGTGCCCTCTATGGACTCTGGTGTTAAAGTACATAACTGGTCATATAAAGATGTGACTGCATATCAGCATCAATAGTAACTAAAATACGATCCCAATATTTTACACACAAAAAGCCTGTTCACGGGAAAGACTAACCAGATTCCAAGAAGTATCCCTTTGCAGCTGCCTCGAAAATTTAATTAAGAGACCAATCATCTTAATTTAGGAATTTTTCCACCTGCAAAGAATTTCTGCAGTTTTGCAGAGGACTACAAATTAAAAACATGAGGGGGGGAAGCATAAATTTGGGGCACAGAACACTATGAAAAAGGACACAGCATCACGTGGATTGGTTGTTTGCTCTAGGTTGGGAGGGTGAGATGCCCCAAAACTTAAAATACCCTTTTTTAAAAAATTATCATTACAACTGATTTCCGCTAATAGTAGAAAGATAAAACCAATAATTTTTTAAAGAGGCTAAAAATGCAAAAGATGAGAAATAAGGGGAAAATGATCATGCTAACAGTTCATTTCCATATCCTATTATTTAACAAAGTCCCAGACTTCTCTCAACAAAGTACCTCAAACCTTTAAACAGAAAGCCTTCAAAAAGCTGCTTTTCAGCTGTTAATGACATAACTGACAATGAAACAACTAACCTACACAATGCACATTTCCAAATTGACAAAACCTGGGAAGACAACCTAAAGTTAGAATTGGAAGTAATGAACTAAAAACAAACAAACCAAAAACACCATTAGTGTTCCTCTGAGGAAGGATTTACTCATAAACTATGAAGTGGCAAGATTAATGGTTATAAAAATAAGCTTATTTTACTTACATGTTAATAACTAACAATTTTAAATTCTGACATGAAGAAAGGGAAGAAAAAATTTTTTATTTCAATTTGGGAGGATGAAAACGTCCTGGAAAGGATGGGGTGCACAACAATGTGAATGTATTTAACGCCACTGAACTTTACACCTAAACTGGTAAATTTTATGTTATGTATATTTTGCCACTATCAAAAAAATACACATATATATAACTTTTTTAGCATCCCACACAGAAGAAAAAAAAACATGGCCTAGAATTTTCTCCTGGATTTCATCAAATATGGCTTCCCTTCCAGAGTCACCTAATAAGGAATGACTTCTCCTCTGATTCTCAAGTTTCATCTTTCATCAAGGCCCAAGGAGACACTGAGAAGTGCATCCTACAGAATGTAGTTAAAGAGGCCAAATCTAGTTCAATTCAGAAGGACTGCCTTGCTGTGACAGATGTACTCCAGATTCTGCTGCCATCTACCAAAAATAAGAGTCTATGGGTAAATCAGATATGCTTAAGATTTTAAGGGTTTCGTCTCTTTCCTAGCAATAAATACCACTCAAGAAACAAATCAATTTCATCATTAGTTCACCTGTCAAACTCAGTAGCCTTCTAATATCCTTGGCATTGACCCATTCAGAAGTGGTTTAAAAAAAACCGGCCACTGGATCCTTCCTATTCAATTAAGTAAATCTAAGGAAACAGTTTTCTTAGAATTACTCCAAGTTAAAGACTTTGAAAATAGAACATATTTGTTGAAAATTTACTGTAGAAACACATATTTTACTTTGATAAACTCACTCAGTCATTCAATTAACGTGAATTGTTGAAACTATTATATACATATATCAACAATTCCATTCATTCCAATGGCATAAAGCAAAATAACTGGACAATAAATGATACTTAGGTAATTATACCTAAGTCATTTTCTTTTCATCAGATTTCTAAGAGAAAAAGTCACTAACATATACTAAGATTTTAGATCAAAATTAATTCACTCAACCACTGAATTAAACCAAAAAGGGCCACTTAAGTCTTACATAAACAGCCTCCAAACTGGAAAAAGCAATACTGTGTAATAGTTGTACATCTACATAAATGTACCCTTGGTGGATGAGCAGTTTTGCCTGGTAGTTTCCCCCAACACTACAGGGAACTAGGACCTGGGATTCCTCTGCCTCAAGCATGCATACACAGCAACTGTGCAACTCTCCTTTACATAGCCACAGAGAATCTGCACCAATATCCTGATAAAGAAAGGACACCTCTGAAAAGGCATATGATCAAAATCTACCCAATTCCAACAAGGCCTAGCATGTGGATGTGGTCCTTAAGTATAAAGAAGATTGTAAAATGTCATAAATTTTTGTAATATCCATTTTGAAAATCTAAATATTGCAAAAATATTCATGGAACTTGAGTTTTTTTAATACTCGTTTTGAGCCTCCATAAATCTGTTGTTTTAAGTAACACACAAGAGTTCTTTCAAACACAAATATAAGACTCAAATTTATACATCTACACACAGCCCAAAATGAAAGTGACACAAGTGAAATTCTAGTTCCTTTTCCTCAAATACGATCAAAGCACACAGATCCATTAACTGAGCAGTATCAGTGTCCCGGAGAGTAGGAAGAAAAACCTCTCAATTGAGGACACTAGGCAAAAAGCTAATATATTTTCCTATGCCAATACATCCAAAATATACATTTCCAAGTCAGTTTTCAACATAAGTAGCAAAATTTCATAGAACCCCCAAAAACTTTAAACGAAACTACTTTCTCCCTAGGAGAGGATAGGGTTAAATAAATGAAATGATCATCTTTTTGGTTTGCCTGTCACACTGGTATTTATCCTAGGGAAATAAGTAAGTTCCTATTACATCAGAAGTCATTGTTTTAGATACACCCTGCTCCAAATTATAAAGTAATAAAGTCCATTAATAAGAAATAGAACTGAAAATTCAACCACATTCTGTTACACCTGTTTTCTTTAAAATGTGTCTATGTCTAATAAAACTACCGAGTTTTATATTAAGAGACTTCCTCTACATTGTCTTACATTTTTTAAATCGGTTCTCAAGCCAGAATTAATACTGTTCTTATACCAGAGTGAAGATGTTACTCTCTTAGTTCTAATGAAAGAAAACGATATTTAGAGGCTTGTTCATTACTACAAGTGTCTAAGTGTAATTTGGAATATTTCCATATCCACAACACAATTCTAATACTTCTGATACAACATAGCATGGGAAAAATGGAACAAGTCTAAAAAGCTTTGCCAAAAATTCATTCCTAAATATAGATAAAAAACAAAACCAAAGAAAAACGAGGGAATAGGGTTTCTCTTCATAGATGCAAGGTAAGAATATGTTGCTCCCTGGAACATACTTATCGATTTTGTGTTAATATAAACGTAAATTTAAGTGATAGCTGTCTTACAGAGTAGTTGCCATTAAAAAACAACACACTGCCAAAAGTACATAAAAAATAAGATCACCAATGAAAACAATTTTAAGCTATGCATAATTTCATTCCAAATAATACAGAAAATCAGACAACTACAGACATTTTTGTTATATTTTCTTTGTTTTTTAAATGGTAAACCTTTTCTATGAAACACAGTTGTCAATTTCACCTCTTCTGACGATGGAGCAGCTGGCCAGTCATACCTTGGCAAATATATCAATTTAGGCCACAAATATTTGTTTACAAGATTTAACATATCACATAGGGTAACACTGCACTGAGTGGGCAAAGTGGGAAGTGCTATAATGTACCTTATACAAATTTTAAGGTAATCAGGAACCAGCCTGTAACTTCCTGCTTTGTAAGTCAGCTAATCACTTTTCTTTTAATGGTAGATAAAGCTTTTTTTAAATTACATTGTATTATATTATATAAAACTAAATTTAAAATAGCATTAATGAAATTCAGCACAAATGTGGACATCATAAAATCTTAGTTGCGTGAGCAGACCTCAGTATTTCTTTTGAGATTGCTTTATCTGAATACTTTATCTCACAGAAACCTACTAACAAACTGTATCGTAAAATGCCTTATTTCACTTTTTAAAAAGACCCTCCCGTTACAATATACGCACATGTTTTGTTCTCAATTACAAAAACATTTGCCACCCAATGTAAACCATTCCTAAAATCAAAAATGAAACTAAATGTGTTAAAAGCCACAAGAAAATTTAATAGTACTTCATGACCTATAGTTATGCAGTAATTTAATATTCTGGACAAACGACTGTTCCTTAGGATAACTGTCACAACAAATATTAAATGATACCAGCCTTCCAAAAAGAAAAAATATAAAAAAGAGATACATTCCACATGTTAAACGGTGGTACCTAAAAGAAATCTGTGAATCTAGGTCACATGCCCATCATTTTTCTTCCCCCTCAAAAATAAAAAAGCTATTCCCAAGGGTCATACTGGGGACATAATGAATTCACTCTCATTCCAAGAAAACAAAATACTTAAAATAATTGGTTCCATTACGAAAAAATAGCGTAAAGCAACCCCGACCTACATCTGCCTCTATCATCCTGGTTTCTAGTTTACAGAGATGTGAATTCTAAACTGTCCCTTTAAAAGGAAGTTGACAAAGCAAATCTTTTTAAAATTACATGGGTTTATTTACACAAGGTTTTTCTATGTTTTTACCTGTACAAATCATAAAAATTGAAATTCCAAGTTTTCTATGAAGAATAGGAAAACACATTATTATTAAAAGTAAAATTCCACTAACTAAAGATTAGAAAGGAGTGGACACCAACGTCCTCAGCCTGGGATTCGCATGATTATCTGCTAAATTCAGTACTGCATTCACTCTGACAGGTCTCTCATCTAAGATATGGTTATTATTAAAATACACCTTCCTAAAATAAATGAGCTGAGTAAAAATATATATTACAACCCCCATTATTCCTTTCTAACATATTTTAATGCTCTGAAAGTTTAAAAAATTGTAATGTCTATGAAAGTAAAATTATTTGGAAGAAACATACCCAGCACAACTTGCATGTAATATAGTTTCCCTAAAACATTGTGTGAGCAGTTCAAATAAGGTTCACATTACCTAACCTAGCAAAATAATCAAGGGGGAAAAAAAAGATTCCTGGGGCATTTGCTTCCAAAGCAGAAGCAAATGTAAAATGATTTTTTAAATTTCGCAAGAACATCCATTTCTTCCCTTTTAACTAACTGTTGTCTGCAAAAATTATTATATAGCTTCCTCACTTCATGTTTTCTTAAACATAATGTCAATTCTAACTAAAACTTCTCATCCACCAACAGCTTAAAACAATCAGAACTGTTAAAACACAACTTACTAGAAACATAGATTTAATCTTGTTATAAAGCTAATTAAATACTACTAAAAGATATTGTTGGATATCAGAATCTTGACATTTTTAATGATATAAATTTTAATTTTACATTAAACCACATGTGATGACATAATTCAAATTTTTTCCATGGTTTAATCCATAAAGGGTACTTTTATAAAAGCTTTAGAAATCCAAAAATTAGTAAAATTCTTGGTTTAATTATTTTTCAATTGCCATATCCTCACCCTACAATTGAAGTGAATGGCCCTGCTGAGACTGTCAAAGAGCTGGATTTTGTAAATGCCCAATCCTGGACACCAGCATAATGTTTTTATGTATTTAATCCTCTTATTAGTAACTATGATGTAGAATAATTTAAGCTTTAAATAATATTCAACCTTACATCTGCTTGTAATAGAGCTCAGTTATTATTTGTGGCAAGAATTTTTGTGACTGTACTGCTCAGCACTTCTATTTACATCAGCAGTGCTAAATGCCCAATGGTGAGAGGGGAGCCAATCAGATGGCAGATTAGATGTCAACTCAGAGGCAGCTGTCTGGAGACTATTACAGCCAGTTTACCTCCACAATTCAAATTCCAAACCTTGCAAAGGAGATCAAGTCAAGTCTTTAGGCTCAGCCTACGAGCAAGAAACAGCAAGAGTGCAGGACACTTCCTAACAACGCTGCAAGACTTGGGTGACAGGAAATTAAAAATCCAAATAAATCCGATCCAAAAAGATCAATTTGCACTGGTCTGCTACTTCCCTGGGTTCGCTGAATAAAATGTACGCCTAATCCACGATCAAAATAAGTTCAATTCAACCGGAATGTGTTCCTTTAACACAGACTATCTGTTGAAGGTGACTCCTTTCAAGGAGCCTGCAAGCCAAATAATGGATTTCCCGGCTATTCTTAGGAATGGATCGATATATTTTTGGATTTTTTGAGCTTCACATCGTTGTAAATGTGGGTACGACTGCTGCTACTAAACGCTTAAACTCAAAGCCCGCATCGAATATCCCCGAATGGCTAGGCACAACTACGAAACACACACCAGGCTGCCACAAAGCTAACCTATTTTTCCTGCCTTCACCTTGTGAGCTAAGAGGCAACGCAGTGTGGCCGGAGGGAGGACAAAGTTCCTCATTCTTTTCCCAGTTCTCGCTCATTGTTGGCGCTAACCGAGACGAGGGGGTCAATATTCCTCCCCAGACCCTACTGGCCGGGAGCGCCTATTTTGTTGAAAGAGCTGCCCGAACGGTCCCCAGCGCCCACGCGGCTTCCCCGCGGCGCGGGCCCCGACTCCCGCACGCGCGGCTCGGCGCCCGGGGTGGGGTGGCGAGGCGGGTGCCCGGCGACCGGCGATCGCGGCGCGCGTCCCGGGCCTCGGAGAGACCCCCTCCCCAGGCCCCGGCCCCCGCGCCGCGCAGTCCGACCCTGTGCACCGCCCGGCCTCGGAGGGAGGCAGCCGCGAGTTAAAATGGCTTTGGGCGCCTCGCCCCCGCCTCCCCCGGCAGAAGACGCAGAAAAAGTACGCGGAAAGAAAGAAACTAGGGCTCGCGGCGCGCGGCGCGCGGCGAGGCCGCCGCGGCGGAAGCAGGCCCGGCCGGCGCGGGGGTTACCTGGGATCTGCCCATGGTCGGGCCGGGGGTGCCGGGGCTCATCGCCGGGTGGCTCCTTTGTTGCGCGGCCGCCCAGGCCGGGCTGGCAGCGGCGTACTGGGCGCCCATGTCCTTGCTCAAGCCCATGCCCGCGGCCGCCTGCTGGCCGCCCGCCGCCGCCCCCGCCGCCGCCGCCGCCTGGGACTGGGGCTGCGACGGCGGCGGCGGCGGCGGCGGCGCGCTGGGGCTGCTGTAGTCCGGGTAGCTGCCGCCGTAGCTCCTCATCATGGGGCTCGGCGAGGTGAGCAGCTGGTTGAGGGTCGGAGTGGCCCCCGACGGGTGCTGGTTCTGCCCGGCGAAGCGCTGGAAGCCCCCCGCCGCCGCGCCGGCGGCCGCCTTGCTGAGGCTTGCGGCCCCGCCGCCCCCGGGGCCCATCATCATGCCGCCGCCCTGCTGCCGGGGGGAGCTCAGCACCCCGTACCCCGAGGACGAGCCCCCATAGCCGCCGCCGCCGCCGCCGCCTCCTGCTGCTGCTGCCGCCGCCGCCGCCGCCGCGGCCGCCGCCGCCACAGCTCCCGCTCCTGCTCCTCCTCCTCCTCCTCCTCCTCCTCCTCCGCTGCCTCCTCCTCCTCCTCCGCCGCCGCCGCCGCCGCCCGCGCTGGGCCGGCTGTAGCCCGGATAATGGTTGTACTGGCTGTTGGGGTACCCTTCGTGGGAGTTCTGCAGGGGGTCCATGCTGTTGGGGGCTCCGGCGGCAGCTGAGGCGGAGTGCATCATCCCCATCCCGGGGCTTTGTTGTCCGCCATGTTGATCAAAGCAAGGCCCAGCGCGGCCGCCGGGGCCGCCGCTAGCTGGGGCAGCGCTGCCATAGTAATTATTAAACTCCGAGACGGCCGCCGGGCCGCCGACGCCGCCGCCGACGCCGCCGCCGCCGCCGCCGCCGCCGCCCCCGGGCACGGCGACCGGCTGCTGCTGCGCGCCCAGGGCGCCCAGGCCCGGCTGCTCGTAGCGGCCGCCCGCCGGCTCCCCCATCTTGGGCGGCGCGTCGTCCTCGTCGCCCGGCTTGCTCAGCAGAGGCTGGCCCGGGGGCTCGGCCTGGCTGCCCCCGGCACTGTCCTTGGCCCCTCCATGTTGCGGTTGCTCCATGTCGGGACCGGGCTGAGCCGTGCCACTGCCCGCGCCGCTGAGACTGTTGTTGGAAATGGGATGCTGCTGCCGCTGCTGCTGCTGCTGCTGGAACTGGCTTAGCTGCTGTTGTAGTGCGTGGTGGTGGCGGTGGAGGTGGTGGGCATGGTGGTGCAGGTGGTGGGCATGGTGGTGGTGGTGGTGCTGCTGGTGGGGCGGTGCGGCGGGGGCTTCGCCAACGGTTTTCAGTTTGTGGTTGGGGAGCAGCCCCGTCTCCATGGCCGAGCCCGGGCCCGCCGAGGAGGAAGAGGAGGACGCCGCCGCGGAGGAGGAGGAGGACAGCGCGGCGGCGCTTCCACCCTCCTTGAGAGCCGCCTCGGAGCCGCCGCTCTTGGCGCTGTTAGCGCTGGCGGCGGCGGCCGCCGCGCTCGCGTTATGGGCCATGTTCAGTTCGTGACGGGGGTGCGGGGGGTGGTGGTGCACGTTATTCAGGCCGCTGCCGTCGCCGCCGCCCCCCGGCATGGGTCCCGGTGCCGCCGCCGCCGCCGTCGCCGCGCCGCGCGCCCCCGCCTCTAGGTCCCGGGCCCCGGGCGCCGGCCGCGGCCCGGGGGGCGCCCGCCGCTCGCCGCTGCCAGCCCGCGCCCGCGCCGCCGCCGCCGCTGCTGCCCGCGCGGCCATGATCGCCGCGGCGTGGCGAGGCCGGGCGGGGGGCGGGGGGGGAGACAATAAAACCCACTTTTTAGTCAGCAGCCCCTCCTGTGCGCATCCGCACGCCCCGACGGGAATCGAGCGAGCCCCCTCCCCCTCCACAGGCCCCACCGGAGCCGAACCGGGAGTCACGCCTTACGGTCTGGGCCTGTTCTCGCTGTGTGATTTCATGGTGAAAGTTTTTAGTTCAGGTTTAAATGAAACTTTTCTCTTTTCCTCTCTAACCCGGATATGGGTAAATACACGACTGACTGAGCCTATCGGGCCCAGCATGGCATGAGAGGGAGCCGAGCGAGCCCGAGCAACTATTATCCACTTCTCTCTGATTACTCGCGCGCACTCGCAAAACGCGGACTGGACTCCGCCCGGGCCGCGGCCGCCGCCGCCGCCGCCGCCGCCGCCCGCCCGCCGGGCCCTGCGCCCGCCCGGGCGCACCCTCGCGGGCACCGGCGGCCCCGGGCCGGGGGCTCGGGAGGCGCCGCAGGCGCCCGGAGCGCGGCGGCGGCGTGGGGCAACTGGAGCCTGCACTTTCCCCTCGTGCCTCCGTCTCCTTGCCAACCGGGCGTTCACGTGTTTGTTTTCACGTCTAAAAGGCCCGATACAAAGGTGGAAAACGAGTCTGACGAGCAGACAAAAGAGGGAGAAGGGCTGAGGAACAAAGTTGTCCGCTGGCCCCAAAGGTTACGACGAGCCGGCGGAGAAAGAAAATATTTGGGCAATCTGTGCAAAAGTACTGCCTCTCCCAAGAGTTATGTAATTTTTCAGAATGTTAGCCTCTCTCCCTTGATTTCGAGCCATCAGCGTATTTCCCACAACTTCTTCAAACTGCAAAATTAGGAAAGAGTTTAAGTGAAGGTTAGCACATTCCCGGAGCGCTGTGCCCTGTACACAGCAGGTACTCAATATATGCTTATTATTGACTGCACCTGCCCAAAGATAACGTTGATATAACTTTTTTTTAAGGCATCTTATGTGTGTACGTAGGCTTATCAACGAAAACACGAAGTAGTCCTAGAGGAGCATTTTTCCTGCAATGCACTTGTCTGTCGTCTCTCTGAAGGGAACGTCCTCAAATATGTAGAGTGGTGCCTTATGCTCCCAACAGCTTGCACGTGGAAATTTAACTATTGGCAGCATAATAGCTAAGGTTTATCTCTTGTCTTCATAAATCTGTATGATGCCTTTCCCCCTATTTCAGAGGTTATGTGCACAATTAACCCTCTTGATACGGGTTCATTTCTAAGTGATGTGAAACAAAACTAAAAGAAATACATGTTATATTTAATAAACATAAGATCAGTAATGATATAAATCCGTCAAATCTAATCCTAGAGCAAAAACGTTTCACGCTTTGTTTTTTTTAAAAAAAAAATACTATCCATTATTCTATCACTTTTTGATGCTTTAAATGTTTTTATTATTGTGAATTTGTCACCTGGTAACATCTTGAATATCTTCAAAAGCAGGACTTCTTAACCTGAACAATAGCTCAGTTGTACTAGTGTACTAGTGTGGACTCAGTTTTCATGGAGAGAAAGCACTTGAAACCAGAGCTTTCAAGAAGTCCTGCTAGCTGAAATGATACATATGATTTTGGTAGAATGTAGCTTTCTAAAATCATCTCATTCTTTAGCTTTCCATAAAGGCTATTTTAGTTTATTTCAACTGCAGTGGTTATTTTTGTTTGCTTGACCGAGTGTAAATATGTTACGTGACTAAATAGAAAATGATAGATGTGAAAAACTGGTGACTGATTGGGGGAAGGGGAATCAGGTGCACACCCAAGGGTCATTACAGAGTGTAGAAACCACAGATTTGCATTCAACAAATTGCAAACAACTGGAAAACAGGAGTTATATCATCATGTGTAAGAGAGAATAACAGAACCGTAAGGTAAATTCATGCCAAATCATTCATCAGTTTTTGCCAAGAGAATACTACATCTTTGTTAGTGTGCCTCTTTGACACTTTGTCCTGGATTTTCTTCCTCTATATATTCAAATACATACTAATTATATGATTATACCACATAAGTTGAATTTTTAAAGTTTTTCATATGCAAATATAAATATGTCTGTTTTGTGTATATGTGTTTATACATATATTCTAAAATCCATTACATATGTATGCTTTTAAACATTTATAGTCAAACTAAATATATACATATAATCATAAAAATGCATTTTTTCAAACTGATAAAATACATCAAAGTCAGTTTGTACAAGTGTAGCCGTATTTTGTGGCTTATTTTCACAACTAATCCTAAAAAGGGAAAATGAGTCACCAAGTTCACCTCTGGCCCTTTTAAAAAAATTTTTTTCATATAGAAAAATCATGAAACTTAAAATAAAATTAGGTATGTAGGTCGAAATCTCTTTTAATTCCTTTTGCTTCAGCAAGTCAACTAGAAGATTGGAGCCAAGAGGCTATGAAATAGAGGCCCCCAGCACAATGAAATCAGTCTGCTATAAAAGGCGACACATGCCAGTTTCTCCTCCCCAATGGCAGATGCCACACCCTAAAGCAGACAGAAGGCACTGCAGTCTGTAAGAGAAGCACAACACACAAAGCCAGCAGGACTTGGTTTTGTCTCTTAAACCACAGAGAATGCTAAAATACCTTTTTTAAAAGCGTCTTGCTGAAGATAAGTAGTGGGCTCCTATTTATTCAACTTAGGCTTCTCAAACACACCTTCTCGGGGAAAACAAAAGCCTCTTAACAGTTTCATTTAAAAATCCAGGACTTAAATGAAATCACAGTTGTCAGGGGTCTGTGAGAAAGTGATGAAATAGGTTCACAATTTCACAAAAGCACAACTTGAACTATAAATTATGGTTTCTACTGTGCCAGTTGCCTCAATTATCCTATATGGCAATTCTACAGTATTTTTTAATGTAAAATAAAATACTAGAAATCACCGCGTACTCTTTTCCTAACGAATTTTTTATTTTTACACCTCTTGCCTAAATTTCAAACCATGGTGACAACTTTAATAAGTTACTCCAGCCACGAAGGAGCCCAGGAAGTGAAGGCCCAAAAGCTGCAGAGTGGCCTCTCCACGCCTGCAGCCAAGGTTGCCCCACGCCTTCATGTTTAGCCAGAGGGTCACCCATTACTTTGTTAAACATTACTTTTTGGCTACAAAAATGGGGTTGGGTTTGGTGAGGTTTTTTTAACTATATGAAAAATTAATATTCAAATACAATTTCCTTTGAATAAGTTTTAGGGCAGTGAATAAAAGGCTCTTCAAACTTGCCCACTTAAAGAGGATTGAGCCAGATGGTAGTTTAAGAATGCCACGGTTCTGTTCTTTTTGCCTCATCGTAGCCCATCATCCTGTTTGCTTTAAGATTAGTCCCCTTTTAGTGTTCTGGTTATTTATTCGACAACTGAAACTATCACAATTCACTACCCATCATATTTCTCAGTATTCTTTGCATCATTTGGAAGCAATTTAGAATAAAGCCCTGTCAAGGTTTTACAAGTAAGAACTATTAAAGAATAAGGCTTTGGATACTTGCTTTCCTTTTAGATTTATGAGAAATGCAATGAATGGAGCTAATGGGATTTCCCTACTAATCTTGGTCAGCGACTTTAAAGAGCACTAAACAATTGTCCTTTTCACGTCTCTGATTTAGACGTTGGCAGTGAATAACTAAGTAAACGCAAGATACGGGATGTAGCATTTGGCTTGAAACAACTATGCAAATTTAATAGTGGCCCATAAGTTTAGGACACAAAACAATTAGGATTTGAAAAAAATCTAGGCAAGAAAAAATTTAAATAAATCTGGGGACTCTGACTAACAATAGCGCTACTATATTTACTAAGAATATTATAGTGGGGATAATAAACCTCCATGGGGATAGGGATAAACTACACTTTTTTTTTTTCCAACAAACTTATCTAGAATCCACTTTGTGACATTCCCTGAGAATAAAAAGATAAATATTACCTTCGTCCTGTCCTCAACAGGAGAGAGAAACTATTACCTAAAACATACTTAGGGCTGCCCTGAAACATCATAGAGGATCTGGCCAGGAAAGAAGTAAGTTCAGGCTTCCCCACCTAACAACCTTCCCTGCAGGTCTGCCCTGTTGGCTGCCATCAGCCGGGCACCTCACCCTAATACTCAGTCTGGCACGGCTTTGACATGATGCTGGGAACCCACCAATGTTGGAGCTAGACTTCCAGAACCCTAAGTCAGGTTTACCATTAGGCTACTACAGTTTCTCTCCAAAGTCCCTAGAAACATAGTAACAGCAGTGAAATAAATTACATTTATTTCCTTAATACATTTTGGGACACTGTACTATGTATCTTATACTGGACTGTCCACATTTTGAATGATGTGTAATAAAATTTTTTATTACAGCCTAGTTTAGAAATGTTCTATAACTTTTAGACAAATGTGTGTTCAATGGCATTTCTTTCACTTTATTCCCAAGATTGTCCTCATTTTGCCATCGTCAGAATCACTTATTGAGCACCTATGATTACATCGTGACATATACTCATCTATATGGCTTCTGTCACTGATAACCTGCTGCTTGCATAAAGGCACTTTATTGATAACACCACTCTAGTTCCTCATAAATAAATACTTGGGAAGTAAACATATTTGAGGTAATTTTGTAATAATCAAGAATATAAGGGAAATCATTTGGAGAGTTAATACCTCAATTTTATGGAAAGATTTTAGCGACCTAGCTGAAGGCCTTCTGCGTCTTTGTCATATGTGATTAATTGCTTCATAGTACATATAACCTTCTAAAATAAAACTACTTATCAAGCACAATAAATTCCAAACAATACCTCATGTGCATTAATGTAGTGCATTCGAGATATTTATTTCACCCTCCTTATCTTCTATTGCTTTGTCCCTAATTCATTAAGGGAATCAGTAAGCATCTTTAAGGGCAAATTACTGACAGTCATCTGATTGTTCTAAGGGCCAAAGGGCTTGGTGATATGCTGCTGTTATACCAAATGATATAATTTCATTGGGGAATTTGCTTATCAATGCATTCCTCTAGAAATGCCCAAGTGGTTAAGCATAAATATTTTTTTCTCTCCCTTACTTAAAGGAAATGTCCACATTGTAGTATGTTACTATAGGACTTAAAATTCAGGGGCCTATACCTGGCCCCTTCTCTGACCCTCAGACGTCTCCTCTCAAGCTGTACATCTCTCTGTGGTGCTGTGACCTGCTTTCTCAAGGACCATGTGGGATATAGGTTTCCCTCCCAAAGCATAACCCACAAGGAGCTGCTGAGAAGGTAGCTTCTTGGCTCAACCCCATTCATTCATTCATTCATCCATCCATCCAGCAAATCATTGCCGAGCCCTGCCTAACTCTGCACCAGCCCTGTGCTAGGCTCTGCGGCACTACACTGAGGGGGGTGGGGGTGGGGGTGTAAGGAACTTCCTGCACCGTCTACCAGCTCGACATTAATCAAATGATCCCACTAATAAGTGTCAAATTGCACAGAGATAACGTGCTCGGAAGGAAAGATGCCAGGGTTCTATGAGGGAAATAAACGAAGAAGCTGACGTAGACTGGGGCCCGAGGGAAGCCTTCCCGGATGAAACGTGGCTGGGACTGACAACCGAAAAGTGAGGAGAAATGAACCCGGGAAGGAAGGGAAAGAGCGTCGCAGACAGCAGGAGGCCAGCGGGGCTGGGGGCGGAGAGGGGCAGGAGCGCCGCCGCGGCCGCGGAGGAGGGTCCCCCGCGCTGGGCTCGCGCTTCGAGAGCCACGCGAGGAAGCTGCAGCGTCCGAGCCGGGGGCCGAGCCGGGGCCCTGGGTGGTCACGGGACCCACGGGCTGCTGGGAAGAGAGGCGGGGCCCGGGCGGCTGGGCGTGAGCGTGGGGCCGGCCCCGGGAGTCCAGGCTCCCGCGGCTCGGCCCCGGCCGGGCGCGCTCGTGCGGGGAGCCTCCTGGTACTCTGCGATACTAAGGGATAATAAAAGCATCGTAAGATGAGTCTATTTGAATGTTCACGGGTTTCTTTAAAACATACTCAGCCTCAAAAATAGAAGGTGATACAAGTGTGTTTTTCACAGAATAACTAAGATTCATTTATGTTTGATTAAGTTACAGTGTCGTGCCCCACAGGCTGGGTGGTCTGTTAAATCGATCACAAGTCTAAAAACAAGTAATAGGATGAACACCTTTTCGTTTAGTCCTTGTATGAATAACCTTACGTGGCAACCACACCAAGCCTGAATTTGAGACCCTCTGTACACCCTCTCCCAGTTACCTGTCATGACGGAGCATCGTCCACGTGAGAGATGAGAGATGATGGAGCCAGGAAGGAGGCAGGAGGGACCACGGGGATGGAGGTAAGTGAACTGATTCCACCACTAAAGAGTCCACCACTTGAGTCCACCACTTAAGAATCTGCGGATTCTTCACTGAGCAAGGGCTTCCAACCAAAGATGTGAATGGGGGTTGCAGTTCAGCCAGAGCCTTACTTGCTGCCCATTGAGTCCTGGCACAGGACTGAGTCTGCTGGAGGATGGGGTGTCTTTTTCTAATTTGCACAAATCATCGTGCGTGCTTGCAGTGGCCCTCCATGGCAGGGAGGGCAAGGAAATAACATAGAACTTGGTAATAGATTGGATATGAGGGTGAGCAAATAGAAGGATCAAGTTCCTACCTCTCACTTCCTTTTCCATACCCCCTTCCTGGTCCAAACCAATGATGAAACAGCTGGAAACTCCAGCTTTTATCCCTACCATCCTGTCCACTTCACCCTATCCATCGATCCTACCCAGTTTTCTCTGTACCACACCCCAACCGTTATGATAAGCCAGCTCTGTCCGTCATAGAATCTTAAACCTAAAAACAACTTAGAAGTTTTAAGAGACTGAGGGAAACTCCTCAGATCCACACGGTGCAAATATTTTGCGATGTGAGAGCCTTCTCTCTTACCTAGGAATCTGTGAGATTGAGATGATCCATGGAAAACTCTTTGAAACCAATAAACCAAATGAGTTGACACTCAACCCATAAGTTACAATTTGCCCCCTTCCCAGAGCCTCCTGTTTGCACAGCACCAAGGAATGCCATGCTTGTTGTCACTGATCTAAAGGACATCTCTGTCCAGTGTGGCTGCTTGTCCCCTGGAGTTAATGCAGTGTGACTGCCCTGCTCCTTCTGCATTTGCGAGAGGCCAGAGCTGTCATTTGCAGTCCCTGAAAGTGGGCATGGGAAGAAAGCAGGAGCCCAGGTTGGGAAATGCCCAGGCGTGGGCATTGTCCTTATTTTGTGTCATGACCTGGCTTTCTGCCACCTTTCCACAGGTGCAAACGTTGGGGCAAACCACCTCTAATGTCTGGAGGAGGAAATGGAGAGGCCAGGCCTGGGAGTCGGTGCTCCCAGGAGGCAGCGTTTGGAGCACCCAGCACACACTCCCTTCCTCTCACTCACATGCCTATTTAGGGATAGGGCAGGAGTCTGGAAAAGGGAAAACCTTGGGCAGACATAGTTGTACTTAATCAATAAACCAAGCCACTTCCGGGCTGCTTTGAGTTTTATAATTATTATCACTTAACCTTTGTTGTGTCTGTCCTGTGCCCAGCACTCTGCAAACATGTGGCAGAGATGCAAGTTGCCTAACCTAATATCTGTTCTCCTCACCTGTAGTAAGAGAAGCCCCACTTTTTAACAGGGCACATGACCACTTGTAAGAAAAAAATGTCTGCACATTTCCCAGATGCCTTGGAGGTAGGTGTGTCCCTGTGTTGAAGGAGAGCTGTGGTGCTGGTTTAGTTACTGTCTACCTCCGGACTTGGTTTATGAGAGAGAAAAATAAACCTCTGTTTAAGCTACTGATTTATTTTGCTTTGTTTTGTTTGGGGTTTTTTTCTTTTCTTTTTTTTTTCAGTAGGAAACAAAATCTACACCGAACTGATATAGTGCATTATGGTTTCTCATATAATTCTTACAACTCTTTGAGAGTTCAGTTAACCTCTTAAGCCTTGATTTCCTCCTGTGTCAAATAATAGTATCTACTTCTCTGGGCTTCTGAGGATTAGATGAAATAATCCCTGCAGATCTCTGAGCACAGTGCCTGGCACAAGGGAAGTGTTTGATACTCTTCTTTATTTTATTAAGGACCTAACATCTCTGTAGCTGGATCATCAATTCCTGAAGGATAACGTCCCTATCTTCAGGATCTCTTCCATTTTCCACAATGTTCAGAACAATCCTGGACCCACAGTGGGCTCTGCACTTAATTGCTGAGAGAACTTTGTGGCTGAACACAAATGTGCCAATAAAATTATTTACCTGCATTTTCAAGTTACTTGTTTCTTTCAGTGCTGAGAACTGATGTAGTTTAAGCAACAATGACTTTTTATGTAGTTACACTTTTAAAATAAAGACAGGATTCTTTAATTCATTTTTTATTTGCCTCAAGGTATAGGAAGTTCTTCTTAAAAGGTCAGGTCTACCTATTTGTCTGATGTCCCATCTTATTCTCTAGGTAAGACTTCATTATTCTTGTTGGCTAAAGCAGCATTGTGTTGGCATGAGATTTATAACTGGAGAGAGAGTTACAGTGTTGCTTTGAGTGTGTTTAATGCTGGAGCACATCACAGTAGTCTTGGTGTGTACTAGTTTAGCATGGCACTTGTTTATAAACAACATGATTATTAGTGCCGATTCTATGAGATTGGTTTTCCACTGACCCCAATAGAAACAATGCAAATATTCACCCTTTTCTAAAGCATAGTAAAACTCCTGTGGTTTTTGAAACCAAACCAAGAACCCATGTAGAAAAGCCTGTGGATTATTTTAAGTGAAGTTATTTTTTTTTAATCACATGAACTTTTCACCATATGCTGTTTATTTTTTATATCCTGCACAGGCTGAAAAATGAAAATAGAACAGGCCACTATGTTTTATAGGGGCACATCATTATGAGGATGACATACACAAAGTCTGGGGAGTTCAGAGAAAAACAAAGATGATTAAGGGTGCTTTTTAAGATGACTTATTGGAAAAGATTTTTAAAGCTCTATATGTTCATTAACTCAGCAACCCCCAGGAGGCAAGCAGGAAGACTGCTTCCCACCACATGAAAAGAGTGTTACCTCGAGGGGCTTCCTGATCTGTAGAAAGAAGCTGGATTCACATCCCAGTTCCTCATTTATGGCCTCTGCATGTTTGGCAATTTACTTAACCTTGTTGTGCAGCAGAATGTACGTGAAACACTAAATGTCTACTTTGCAGGATTTGGGGTGCAAGAATTAAATGAGAGAGTATTTGTAAAGCATTTAACATATTACCTGGAATTAAACAGGTAAGTAGGGTATGTGTGTGTATATGTATTTTAATTTCTAAATAGAATAGTTGTCTGGCATGTGATTTCAGGAAAACCAGGTATACTCCACGCAACCCCAAACGTTCCTCCTGTTGCCTAATTAAAATTTCTCCATTAAATCTTTATGGATTTGTTCCTTTCTCTAAAGGCTTTGAGCCCTGTCAAAATACAACTATGCTTATAACGAGGAATACCTTAAGCTTCTATCTATCAGTCATTTACACCTTATGGTGAATATACTCCGGATCTATGCCTGAAGGCCTGCTTTGATGCAGAAGACGGGATGAGAAGCAGGATGTGGGTACAAGAGAGAAGGTGAGAGGAAGAGGAGTGACTGCGGCGAATGGGAGGCTGAAATGGCAGAGGGACAAATTCTGTTTACTGGAGAATTCCGTTACCCTCAGAAACAGTGTAACGTATTAATGGGCTGAAAGTATGAAAAGGAAAGCATATCTAAATATTGAAGAAGTTTTGCTTTCCATCCTAAGAGCTCAGGCTTGCGGATCGTCAAGCATTTCCTAAGGCTGGAATCCCAGGATTTGTCATTGCTGTGTTACGGTTGACCTTTGGCAGATCGAGGTGGGCACTGATGGGGAGAGGCAGAATGGGGGTGTGTTTCCAGGCCAAAGATCATTCCATGATTCTGTGGCTAGAGAGGACAGCGGATGATGTGGAACACTTTTACTTTGGAGGAGATAAGGAAGCACAGTGAACCAGCTCCACTACAGAAGAACACTGGTATCAAAGCCAGAGGGACGGGAGAAGCTCAGGGAACGGTGACCCGGGGACAGCCCTGCCCTGGCCAAGATGGCACCCTGTCTGCCCTGATACACTTTTGCTGATTCCTCTCTCTGTGCACTTAATTCCTCTGGATGTCCAGCCACTTCCTCCAGAGTCTGGCTCACTGCTCACCTGCTCTGAGATGTTGTCCCTGATGGATTACATTTGTAATCACTTGCCCCACCAGACTCTCTCACACCTCTATGCCTTTACATTTGCTACTTTCTATTCTCTTTCCCATTGCTTGGTCAAGAGCTTTGGTCTTCCAAAGTTCAGCCCAAATGTCACTCCCATTGTGAAGTCTTCCTGATCACAGTTCCCACACACCTAGTGGAATAGTCACCTGTGAGCTATGAAACCAGCTGTGGACATCACTGTTTTGGCCCTTATTATATTATACCGTAAATTTTTGTGAATTTTTACATCTCCACCCCTAGACTGAGTACTCCAGGAAGGCACCCCACATTTTGTTTTTAATATCCAGGGCCTAATGTAGGACCTGGTCTTCCATTAGTGTTTGTTGAATGAATGAATGACCTCTGCAACCTGTCAGTGTGATAAGAGGGCAACATCACCTCCTCCCTCAGTATGGTACCAGTGTGACTGATATACCTGAGCTCCTCTGACACTTCCTGAACAGTCACAAAGTCCCTACACATGAGAATGTATCCTTAGTAATCAATTCATTATTCTAAGGAAATTAAGCAGAATCCTTCCCATGTCAGGATATGGGCAGCAATTTCAGAAGATCACCCAGTAGAACCATATTATGGCAAGACAAGTGCCAGCCACTCTGCTCATCCAGATGCACTTCATGGTGGTTGGTGCAGGAAAGAGAAAGTGAGACAACCTCCCTCCTGCAACAAGACACAGCATCAGCATTCTCTCCTGGAGCTGGAGAACTTCCCACAGCATGGGGAAGTTACTTAACAAATGGGGAGTTTTGCCTTGGGACAATATGAAAGAAAAATTCCCCACTTCATGTAACAAGAGTCAAAGACTGAGGAACAGCTATCATGGATGTTTCAATAATTTTCAGTCGGCAGTATCGGAGGAGATATCTGGAAGAACATGGGGGAAAAAAGATTTTCGTGGAGAGGACCATACATATAACTTCTAACTAGCATGAAAAAAGACTTTTTGGCCACCTATAGACTTAGCATTTTTTTTAAAGGTTCTATAACTAAAATACACTGTTGCAAAATCTTTGACAGTATAATTCCAAAGAGCTCAAGATTATTACAATTATTAGATACAGATACTAGATATTTCTTTGTACTACAAAAAATAAAATTATTAGCATGACTGATCTAAAACTAGGCTAATCATAGCTGAGTGGAGATGTTTTTTCCAGATACTTTGGTTTAACTTCTAATTTTTTTCGTCCCAGTATAAGATGCTAGCTATGATATGATGTGCAGTCTTGGCCTTGTATTATTCTGGCAGAATCTGATTTTATTTCTTTGTTTTGAATAGTTTTACGTTCCAGAGTTTGGGGGGAATATATTGATCTGTTTCGCAGTCTCAGGAGAGTGTTAATTTGGCTTCTGGCAGCCTCCGTATGAAAATTCCCCAGTGAAGGTGGCCCCGCATTTGGCAGCAGGGGCCTTGCAGAAGTGGGAGCATCTCCTCCAGGACGGAGAGGCAGGTGTGCCAGCACACCCAGGACCCTCTGTTGGCATCTGTTCTTCCAGCCCTGGGCACCAAGAGTGTCCCCTTTGTCCATAAAATCCCTTAGGCCTGCTCAAAGCCATTTTTAATGCCTAGAGTCCAAATTAGAAAAATACAAGGTAGAAAAAGATGTATCTTTCCAGACCCACACTCACTGAAAATAAAACGTATTGGAAATAACATGTGCTCCTCCACAAACCTGTCACCCTGGCTGAGGCCTCTGTGTCACAACTCTCAAGGTTATTCTTGTTCTTAGTCTGCTAATTGTACTGCATGCAAGGCTTCCAGAATTCTTCCCACTGCCTCCTACATGCCACAGGTACTAGTATGTGTGAGGCGGTAGCCAGAGGGCTGCAGGCTGTGAGAGAATGTGCACAGAGATGCCACTCCGCCAAGGCTGGGAGGTCAGCCCAGTGTTGGGGGGACCTAGCTCGTATTGGTGTGCAGCGGCGGGAGGGTGGCCAGGAGCTAGGATGACCCAAGGGAAGGGAGAAGTTCACGTGCTGTTCAGGACCCAGACGTCAGTCAGGAGTTTGGTTCTGTTTTTCCGTGCTGTGCAGCTTTCGGGATCTTAGTTCCCTGAGCAGGGATTGAACCCACACCCTCAGCAGTGAAAGCACGGAGTCCCAACCACTGGACCACCAGGGAATTCCCCAGTCAGGATTTTAAATTCTTCATCTTTCTCACCTATGCCAGCCAGTCTAATTCATCATAGACAGAACACTTCAGGTTTTGGAATACATAACTAAGCCCACATAACTAAACACAAAATATTTGAGTCTATGGCATTTAAAGGAAAAAGGAGAAGAAGGAAGGAAGAAGGACCACTCCAAATAATAAACCATTACTTACTGTGGCTTTTATGAAAGTACAATTCACCTTTCATTAGACTCCAAAATTACAATCTTCCCACCAGCTTGGCAACAGTCTAAAAGTTTGACAACATAATGTGTTGTTGAGGCTGTGGAGGAACAGGAATTCTCATATATTGCCAGTATTAGTGAAAAATGGAACAGTTCTTTTGGAAAGACTTGGTAATAATGAGCAAAATTATCAATGAACTTACCTTTGAGCAGCCACTGCACTTCTAAGCAGCTATCCTATTGATACCTTGTAAAAGTACAAAATAACATATAGCCAGCATCATGCCTTGTGACATTGTTTCTAACAGCAAAAGATTAGAAATAACCCAAGTACTCAGCAATGATAAGAAATTTGTTCAAAATAACTATGGTGCATCCACACCGTGGAGTACTATGCAGCCATAAAATAGAACAAAGTTTTCCATCTTCCAGTGTGGAGAAGTCTACAAGGTATTTTGTTAAGTAAAAAAACCCAAGGTCGGGCTTCCCTGGTGGCACAGTGGTTGAGAGTCTGCCTGCCGATGCAGGGGTCGCGGGTTCGTGCCCAGGTCCGGGAAGATCCCACATGCCGCAGAGCGGCTGGGCCCGTGAGCCATGGCTGCTGAGCCTGCAGGTCCGGAACCTGTGCTCCGCAACGGGAGAGGCCACAGCAGTGAGAGGCCCACGTACCGCAAAAAACAAAAAACAAAAAAACAAAAAAAACCCCAAGGTTATACAGTGTGCTACCTTTTGTGTAACAGGCAAGGAGAGTAAGAATATGTACACATATTTGTTTATATTTATAAAAAGAAACACTGAAAGGATAACTATCTGTAGGGGTTGGTTATCTGTAGGGGGTGGTTATCTGTAGGGGGTGGAAGAGAATGTAATGGAGAAGACAGTGGAAGTGAGACTTCCTGTGTGTACCTTTCTATACAGTTTTGACTTCCAAATCATAAATATATGTTCACAAATAAGTAAAACTAAAGCTGAAAAAGTGCTGTGTGGTGACCTAAATGGGAAAGAAATCCAAAAAAGAGGGGATTATATGTATATGTATAGCTGATTCACTTTGCTGTACAGTAGAAACACAACATTGTAAAGCAGCTATACTCCAATAAAAACAAATAAACAAAAGCAAGCCAATAAAAAATAATAAAGCTGAAAAAATTCCATTAATCTTCTCCAGCAGGTATAGCCCCCTCTGGCTCAAGGACCAGTCATTAGCTAATTGGGGCGGGGTGATGGGTATGGCAGGTTTCAAAAGCTATGGACAGAACTTTTAGACTGGACATCCATTCCCCTTTAATCCTGGTCCTCCAGGGCTATGCTGTGCTTTGTAGCTGAGATCAGTCTTCATTTCGTCCATCAGTTTTGCTAACCACATCCTTGTCTTGTTTCCTGGGATTGGGTCCCAGCCATTGAATCCTGCCTGTTATTCTATCCTGAGCTGGGAGCTCTGCTTTGCTCCTACCACTATGGCAGTTTTATCCTTCCATCCTCCCTTGGCACTGAAGTCTGATCCCTTCACTCTTGGCTCATGGCTGTAGGCTTGGTATCCGTCAACAACTGTATCTGATGCTGTCTGACTGCCTGGATTGCGAAATATCAGCTTCCTCCTTACTGAACACTCCCTGACACCTACTGCTTACCAGAAGTACTAGAGTAACTGTACAAACAGTGACAATGAGTGCTTGCTGTGTGACAGGGCATGGTACAAAGGGCTCCACAGGCATCATCTCCTTTGATCTTCATGAAGATCCTAGGACGTAGGTACATGGATAAGGATCCTGAAAAAAAAGGTGAAGTAAAATAACTTGCTTAAACTCATGAAACCAGTAAAGGGAGAATCTGGGATTGGACACAGGTATGTCTGACGCTAAACTGGAGGAGTCTTCAGCTAGTTTAGCTAGTTAGGGAAGTCCTATGGCCAGTGGCCATGCTCTCCGGACCTAGGGGAAGCCTGAACTGCTGCACCTCTCCCAGTTTCCTGGGCTGAATTTGGTTCTGTAGTTTCTATCCAACTTGACAGATGGGTCACAATAGACATTGCCTAACTGTTCTAGTCTCCCGTAGTTAGCCCTTCCATGCACACCTAACCCACAACATAGGAACCATTTTCCTTACTTCTTCTAGCTCAGGACCACCAATAATTTGGAATGGGAAATGCTACATTTATAAACAAATATATTTATATTTGGTAAAACTTTATTAGGTTTTTATCGTTCTCTTCCTCCCCCCCCCCATTCCTTCCTTGCTTCCTCTCTTCCTTCTTTTTTTCTTTCCTTCTCTAAGAAAACTTTAAAATTTTTCTAAGGTCTTAGGAAAGCTATAACATCTAGAGGTTTATATTCCATTGAAAGTCTGTTGTGAGAAACTGTCTAACACATTTTGTTATACTGGCAATCTTTTGTTCTATACAGAATTTGTTTTAATAAAATTCTTTGTAAAGGCTTTCTGAAGGAAGCAGGGGCCGTGAACAAAATGTTCAGATATTATACTGTGTGATGTGTTGATAAGCCATTTGTGGAGGATATTTTATGTTTTCCACTCCTTTAGGATTTAGGTTTTTAAAAACCCTTGAATTAAGACAATTTCTGTACATACATATTGGAAAATAATTTAGAGAAAAACATTATTTGAGCCTCAATAACTTAGAATTAGAGATCACTTGAATAGGGACAAGGTTAAAAGTAAGTGTATTCATTGAAAGAGTAAGGGAACTTAAAAATCATCAGGCACAGACACCCCCAACAGTCTCCCTCAAACATACATACATGCCCTCACACCCTGGGACACATCCCACATCCCCAGATATACCCAGAAACAAACATACAAAAATATCATTAGGAAATTGAAACTATAGGCATTTAAAAAGTTATCAGTCCAACAACCTCAAGGATACATGACTTTAATGGAAACTAGTAAATACAAGGATTGAGGAGTAGAGATGGGAATGGGAAATATTTTTCTACTTAAAAGCATAAAACAACTAATATTTGTTTGTTATAAAACATAGAACCTTTCCTAATAACACCATTTCTTGTTCCATTTATTGCATTTACTTGAATAAATTTAAAAAGCATTAAAAATATTCAGGCTTTAGACTAACTTAGATTCATTTTCCTCATTTAGCCTGAAATAGTGATGTTTCATTTGTAATGTATTCTGAAGTCAAACATAATATAATTTTAGAATTTTGTGTGACTTCTCTCCCTGCTTCACATAAAGAGCAAAATAATTTATGAACTATACAGTAATATGATACCCTAATCTAGCTTTCATTAAACTTTCTTTTCAAAATTGAAATCATTTAATAATATTTTCAACTAATAAAACTATTGCATAGTCATTGTATAAAGTCTAGACAATAAAAGACTTTAATAGAAGATCAAAATCACCTGTAATCCCATTCAACAGAGACTATTTATTTAAATATGATGTAAATTTGGGTGTAAATCAAGCCTTTTTTTCTACTTCTGGTTCAGCAACCTGAGGGACTGATGCAGACACACTCCTGTAATAAACACATAGATATTTGGGGTAAATATAATCAATACAATAAATTACTGATAAACAAATAAATTGTGTTTCTAAAAGTAGATAATTGGGCCAGGAAGGAAGAAAGGAAAATCCTCTAGTAGCTCAAGCTGTAAGGTTGGACTGATAGAACCAGCACCTAGAGAATGGAGTTGGAGTATAAACCTCACATGGAGACAAGAGACATGGCCTTGGGTCCACTTAAGATGAATATCTGGAATTAAAAGTCTGAATTAAGGACAGGCTCTTGCAAAGTTGCTTAGTCCATTAAAATGGCACTAAAAAGAACTCCAGCAAGGAATCTTGTACTATTCAAGTGTGAGTATGAATGAAAAAGAAACATCTAAGAAATTAGAACCCCAAGCCTGAGTGTAGGATCTAATTTTATTCTGGTCTTACAGCATGAAAATTCTCAGCTGATTAATGAAAAAGTTGGGAAAACCCTCACAAATTTGGTCCACGAAAACTCCAGGAACCAAATGTAAATCCTCATTACAGGGGGCAAATCCATAATTTGGGATATGTAGAACTCACACAGAAGAACCATCACTGCTTAAGATGAGCTCACAATATAAAATTATAAACCATATGAGGAAATGAGGATCAATCAAAAGGCTCAATAATTAACAAAATTAGTACCCAAAGAACCACAGAAAATTGAACACTCTGAAAGGGACTATAAACATTGCTATGTTTAAAATGATTAAACAAGTAAAAGAAGGAATTGAAATAAAGAAACAAAGGAACAATATGAGCAGAGAATAAGCAGATTTGAAACAGAACAAAATTGGACTCCTGGAAATAAAAGATTAGTTCATTCAAATTAAAAACTCAATGAATAATCATGTAAAATAGTCAACTGAAAAATAGATCTGAATAAATCACCCATAATGCAACACAGAAATAACAAGATGGAAATATAAAGAGAGGTTATGAGACATGGAAGATAGAATGAGAAGTTTCAATATACTTCTAAGAGGCATTCCAGAGAAAAAGTTGTAGAGACATTCAAAGAGATAGTGGGAGAAGAAAAATACTGTTACAATTTACATGTTGTATGATTGTTTTATGTAAAAAACCCAGAATTATCCACACAGAAATTATTAAACTTACTAAGAGAGTTTAGCAAGATAGATGCAAAATTAATATACATTTTTTTCCTGGAAATTTGCATGTTTTCTTCTAAATTTTCAATTTTATTAGCATAAAGTTAATTAAAAGCATTTCCTTATCTTTTAAATTTGTTACATCTGAATTTATGATGTTATCAATTTAATGATTTTTAATGAAGTACAGTTCATTTATAATATATTATTTTCGGGTGTACAATATAGAGATTCAATATTTTTATAGATTATACTCCATTTAAAATAATTACAAAATAACAGCTATATTTCTCTGTGCTATATGATATATCCTTGTTGCTTATCTATTTTCTGCATAATAGTTTGTACTTCTTGATTTCATACCCCTAACTTGCCTCTCCTCCCATCCCTCTCTCCACTGGTAACCACTAGCTTGTTCTCTATATCTGTGAGTCTGTTTCTGTTTTGTTATATACATTCATTTTATTTTTTGGATTTCACATGTAAGTGATAACAGACAGTATTTGTCTTTCTCTGACTTATTTCACTAAGCGTAATACTCTCTAGGTCCATCCACATTGTTGCAAATGGAAGAATTTTATTCTCTTTTATGACTGAGTAGTCCATTGTATACATATATCGTGTCTTCTTTACTCATTCATCTATTGATGGACACTTAGGTTGCTTCCATAACTCTTTACTATTGTAAATAATGCTGCTATGAATACTGGGGTGCATGTATCTTTTCAAATTAGTGTTTTCTTTTTCTTTGGATATGTACCCAGGAGTGGAATTGCTGGATCATATGGTAGTTCTATTTTTAGCTTTTTTGAGGAACCTCCAGACTGTTTTCCATAGTGGCTACACACATTTACATTCCCACCAACAGTGCATTAGGATTCCCTTTTCTTCACAACCTCACCGATATTTGTTATTTGTGATCTTTTTGATGATAACCATTCTGACAGGTATAAGGTGAGGTGATATCTCATTGTAGAATCTAATGACATTTATCTGTGCCTTTTCTTTTTTTCTTGAGTAGTCACACCTTAGTTTATTTTGTTAGTCTTTTCAAAAAACAATAGTTTGGCTTTGTTGCGCCTCTCTGTTACTTAATATGATTTCTGTTTAATTGATATTGTTTATATGATAGTTATTTAATTTGTTTCTGCTCTTTATAGTGTTTTTTATTCCACTTCCTTTGTGTTTTTTTCTGTTATAGTTTCTTGACTTTCAAATTTGGAAACACAGATACCTAATTTTTTTTTTTTTTTTTTTTTTTGCAGTACGTGGGCCTCTCACTGTTGTGGCCTCTCCCGTTGCAGAGCACAGGCTCCGGATGCGCAGGCTCAGCAGCCATGGCTCACAGGCCCACCCGCTCCGCGGCATGTGGGATCTTCCCAGACCGGGGCACGAACCCGTGTGCCCTGCATTGGCAGGCGGACTCTCAACCACTGCGCCACCAGGGAAGCCCAGATACCTAATTTTTAAACTTTAAGTATTAAGGCTATGAATTTCTCTCAGAATAACATTTTCCTGCATCCCACAATGTATCTTCTGCATAACAAATGAGATGAGAGATAATAACATATACAAATAAAAACAAACACTGATAAGATACATAAGATAATTAGGATTTACATCCCTTTATCACATCATATAAAAAAATCAGCTCCAGGTGAATTAATGAGCTACATGTGAAATATAAAACTATAAAAATTTTAGAATTCAATATAGGAGAATACTTTTATGATCTAATTTTCTTAAGCAAGTAATAAAAATGAAAACCACAGAGGAAAAATTGACAAATTAGCTACACTAAAAATAATAATATCAGTTTATCAAAAGATACCATAATGAGAATGAAGTGACCAGCCACAGACTGGGAGGAAATAGTTGCTAAATATATAACTGTCAAGGTATTAGTATCCTGAATATGTAAAGAGTTATTACAAATCAATACGAAAAAGGCAAAGCAACTTTTAAAGGGTCTAAAGAATTACACAAGCCTTTTTTGGAAAAGAAAGCATAAATGGCCAATAAACATATAAAGTGTCACTCAGCCTCATCACCAGTCAGGAAAATACAAGTTAATTCTACCATGAAGTACCATTACATATTCACAAAATTGGCAAATATGAAAGTCTGAAACTATCATGCATTGGCAGGGATGTGGAACAAGGCAATCTCTTATATAGCACTGATGGGAGTGTAAATTAGTACAATCACTTTGGAAAGCAATTTTGCTTTATGAAGATGCCCATACTTTATGACCTAGCAATTCCTCTCCTAGGTGTAAACTCTAGAGAAACTATCCTTTTCCAGGAGGCATTTATGAAATGCTTAAAGTAGCATTATGCCTACTAGTAAAAAACTAGAAACAAGCCAATATCCATTAACAGTAGAATGGATAGAACATGGGAGATATACAGTAATGACTAGGAACAAACTACAGTTATACTCAACGACATAGTAGAATCTCAGGAACACAATTTTGAGTGGAAAAAACAAATTGAATAACATATATAGCATCAGTCCCTTGATGTAATGTTTAAAAACATGCATCACAATATATTTTCATTGTGGAACTACAAAGAAAAGAAAGAAATGATAAATACTAAGTTTAGGATAATAGCCTCTGAAGGGAGAGGGGAAAGGTGGTGTGGCAGGGGGAGGGAGCACAGGGGAACTGAAGAATAATGGTGATGCTCTTTTTGTTCGTTTCGCACATTGGATGGTGTGCACCTAAGTGTTGTACTCTTATTCTTTTAAATTTTTCCCATATTCTTTATACTTCACACATATCTTAAGATATTGTTTTGGATCTGCTCAGTATTTGTTAAAAACAATTTAAAGATAGAATGCTAAAGAGTCATACCTTTCCAGGATTGAAAAAGGACATCAGTACTCCCCAGCCCTTGTAAGTTAAATAAAAACAAATTCAAACCTAGATGATGGATGAGAGTGACACTGAAGAGCACAAAAGACAGAAAGAAAACTCAAGGAGAAAAGACAGATTGCCTTTTCTCAGAGGAAAAAGTACATTTCTCTGCAACAATGACGAACTCCAGAAATGAAATAACAACTCTAAGTACTTAAAGGGGAAAAAAATCTTGAATAGAATTCTTTACCCAGCTAAGTTTAATTCATGACTGAGGGCTAAATAATGACTTTATCAAAAAGTTTGGCCATAACAGACCTTCACTAGAAGAACTACTAAAAGATGTACTTAGTTAGGAAGGAAAATTACCCAGAAAAAAAGATGTGGGAAACAAGGAGAAAAAAATTTTCTCCTTTTTTAAAAAAAAAAAAAAAAATACAAACATTTTTGTAAAATTGAAAAAAAACAGGGGTGGATCCATGTTTCCTGGGACTTAAAGTTTCCATAATTCAAGGAACACGTTTTAAGAAAAGAATACCAAAGTATTAATAGAGGGCTTCCCTAGTGGCGCAGTGGTTGAGAGTCCGCTTGCCGATGCAGGGGACACGGGTTTGTGCCCCGGTCCGGGAGGATCCCACATGCCGCGGAGCAGCTAGGCCCGTGAGTCATGGCCGCTGCGCCTGCGCGTCCGGACCCTGTGCTCCGCAACAGGAGAGGCCACAACAGTGAGAGGCCCGCGTACCGCAAAAAAAAAAAAAAAAAAAAAAGTATTAATAGAAAATTAGGTACTAAGGTTTGTATTTCCTTGGAATAAAAATATAAATCACACAAAAAAATTTAAATTTTAGCAAAATGTTGCAAAACCTCAAAAAATAATTTTAATTATTTTTATTATAATTTCATTTCCTCTATGGAAGTGAAATTTGGTTTCTGTTTTTTGGCTGCATACTCCTTGCTCACCTCTTAATGTGATAATTACCTTTAAATATCACCTATACAAAGAAGTAGAAAGATAAACCAGTCTTCTGACACAGTTGGTCAAAATTTGTTCTTTAAAAAAAAAAAATCAGTCATAGTTTAGAAAAGTTTATTTTAGCTTCACATGCATTAGTAGTGGTCGGAGAGTCGTCAGATAAGTCCAGTCCTTTGATCCCACTGTCACAGCAGGCTGACCAAGGTCGGCTGGGTTTCACCACGCCCAGCAACCCTCCCAGCCCCTACTGTGCCAGGACAGTTCTCAGCAGTGGCGTTTGCCAAGGTGACCACAAAGCCAAGTCACATGGCCCTCAGGCTGAGAGTGGAACAGTGTCTCAGTCAGATTCTTCTCCTTGGGGAAGATGCTGATGCTGCATGGGGTCCACAGAGTGTAGGTTGTCACCGGGAATGGTGCCCAATGCCCGCCCCCCTCCTGCAGCTCCAAGACCACCACCAGGGCAAGTAGAATAACCTCCAGGCTAGCAGGACTTCATTTCTTCAGCTTTCTTGGAGCTGCTGCTATCTCCTGGGATCAGGGCCTCGGAAGCATCTATCAAGTTAAGGGCCCTGAAGCGGAACCATTAGCTTCATGGGAAATCAGCCTTAAGCAGGGACTATAGAAAACACTATTGACAAGAACAATTACTTCCCACTCATACATCCATAGAAAAGAAATTCTGCTCCAATCTTCATAAGGAGTAGTATAAGAACATTCTCAACTTCTCTCTGCTCCCTTAACCATTCCTCCCCAAAAGCAGGAGGTTTGGAGAGTTTAGGAGGAAGACCCAAGCAAGATGCTTGGCTCAGCCCCTGCTGTTCTCTCTCCTTCAGAACTGCCTGCCCCACTGAAGGAAAGCTGCTTGTGTCCAGGTGGTGAATGACCAGCCTTATTAGGGAAACCTGCTGGTGCTTCACTGTGCCATTGGGGCCCCAGTCCATCTAATTCAGGAATGAAGTACAGTATCAGCAAGCCCATCTGGCCACAGATCTTAAATAACTTTCTCCAATCGGCTTTATCTGAAATAAAGCTAATATTGTATTTTGATTTTCCATCTCTTATTCCTGCCTCTCTCCTTCCTTCTTTCTCCATATTGGTTCTGAATTCCAGAGAAGTGCTATGTGTGGGATACCCTATGGCCCTAATAATAAATGCTAATTTGGAGAGATCTTTAAAAACAGGTGAAACTAATAAAGTAGACAACAATAACAGAGAAGAGAGATCAGAGCTATTGATGAACTTCAGTCTTTCTTAAGTCAAGTGCAACATATTCAAAATTCAAGGGTAATAACCTCTGAAAGAAATAGAATATATATCTTCCAAAACACTGGAGGGGGAAAAAGGGAACAAACTCAATCAGTCCAATAGAAAGAAAACACCCCAAAATAGTGAAGAAAGATATGGTAAATAGAAAACACAAAATGAGATGTATAAATAAATCCAACTATCCGCAATCCTAATAAATGTAAATATTAAATTCACCTGTTACAAAGCAGAAATCATCTGAATTGAAATACAAATACTACATGTATGCCCTTTGCAAGCATAAAAGACAATGAACCTCAAAATCTGAAGTAAAATTATGGGAAAAATAGTCCACGTAAATACGAAAATAAAAGTAGAAAAGCAATATTAGATGAAACAGAATTTAAGGCAATAATATTAGCTAAAAAGGACTGTTATTTAATGATAAAAAAAATTACCAAGAAAATATAATAATCCTGAACTTGCATGCACCCCAAACCCTAGCCTCAAAATATGTAAAGACACATAGTGATATATACTAAAATAATTGTTAAATTCCCCAGTCATGGTGTGTTTTTTTTTTTTTTTTTTTTTTTTTTTTTTGCGGTACGCGGGCCTCTCACTGTTGTGGCCTCTCCCGTTGCGGAGCACAGGCTCCGGACGCGCTGGCTCGGCGGCCATGGCTCACGGGCCCAGCTGCTCCACGGCATGTGGGATCTTCCCGGACCGGGGCACGAACCCGTGTCCCCTGCATCGGCAGGCGGACGCTCAACCACTGCACCACCAGGGAAGCTCCATGGTGGGTATTTTTAACACACATCTCTCAGAAACTGATATAGAAAGCCCACAAATAATTAGGAAGTATAAAATGTCTTGAACAACACAATAAGCTTGGTATAATGGACATATACAGAATCCTGCTCCCAATAATTAAAGAAAACAGATAATTATCAGAGAGTGACCACAATCCAGTCACACAAATACCAAAGTATTCATTTCATACAGAGCACATTACATATCACAATGCAATACAGTCAGAAGTTAAAAAACGAACAAGACAATTTAAAGATTCTATTATTTTAGAAACTAAAAGGTACTTCAACATAGATAGAAAACATATATGAAAGGGCAACTAGATAGATCAATAAGAGATAAGTAGATAAATAATTCATTGTCTCAATGTACCATACTTTATTTGCTGTTGAACCATTTATGAGTCAACATTTTGGTTATGTGTTAGACACTGCAGGTTATCTCCTAATATCCCTTCTTCCCTTCTTCCTTAGTAACAAGACTCCTAGTTTTTAGCTGGAAGGTGTTGTTTGGAATAAAAACTTATTTCCCAGTTTCCTTTCCAGTTTGTTGTGGCCATGTGACCAAATGGAAGTGTCATGTTCAACTTCCAGGAAGTATCCTTAAAGAGAAGAACTGTGTCTTTTCTGCCCTCATTTCTTCCTTGTGTATCTTCATATATGACTTCTGATGTGTATGGATGAGATGCTTGGAGATCAAATAACTATCCTGGATCACAAGGTAGAACGCTCATAGAGAAAAGATTGTAGACACAAGATAGAAGGAACCTGGGTCACTGTTGTTTGCAGATTGCTTATCTTAGGACTTTATTTACATGGCAGGAAAACAAATTTCTACCTTCTTTAAACTATTATTATTTGGGATTTTCCTGAATAACGCATGTTTTCCCAAGTACTTTGCTGCAATGATAGGCTGCAGTAAGCATTCCTTTATGCATATATTTCCCCACTTCTAATGGAATGTATAAATCATGTGATATATCATTTTAAAGGCTTTTGAGATGTATTGCCAAATTTCACTCCATAAGATTGTACAACTTTACTCTTCCACCAGCAGTGAATAAAAGTGCTCCATTATCCCATACCCATTCCAACAGCAGGTATCATTCTTGCCAATCTTTGACAATAAGATAGGCTAAGAATATGATTGCATTTTTTGATTACTGGGATGGTAAAACATTTTTAAGAATTTGTTTGCTATTTGTGTATTTTTTAATTGAAGTATAGTTGATTTAAAATGTGTTAATTTCTGTTATACAGCATAGTGATTCAGTTGTATATATATATATACACATACATATATATATATGTGTGTATATATATATATATATATATATAATTCTTTTTTATATTATTTCCCATTATGGTTTATCTCGGGATATTGAGTATAGTTTCCTGTGCTATACAGTAGGAAGTGTTTATTCTTTTATATGTTGCTTTTTGAAGTTCCTTGATCATTTTTCTATTAAGGCATTCTTTTTCATATTGATTTTAAAAGACTCTTTATATATAGAGTATTTAACCCTTTGTCTTACATAGCATTAATATTTTTTCAGACAGTTCATTGCTGTTACACATTGTTTATGGTATTTTTATGCAGGATTTTAAAACTTTATCAGGATTTCTCTTTTTATTTTCTCTTTGGTATCATTTTTCAGAAAGTTCTCTCTTCTTACATATTATAGAAATATTTGCCTACAATATCCACTAATACTTTTATGTGTTAGTTTGTTTTTATTAAACTTACTTTGAAACTGTTAATCCATCTGGTACTTATTTTGCTATATGATAGAGATCTAAGCTTTTACTTTTCCAAGAGGATAACCAAATATTTCAACAGTTGTTGAATAAGTCATTCTTTATCCCCTGATACAAAATATTATCTCCAGGGAAAACTAAATTCCCCTTATGTACATGGATCATTTTGATCCCTCAGTTATGTTCTATTGATCTATATATCTATTTCTCTACCAGTGCCATAGCTTTAATCATTCTAGCTTTTAAATATTTGCAAATAACTGATGTGGTATATTCTCCCTAATAAATTTTTAAAAATTTCTCATGATGAATTTTAGAATGCTTTAAAAAATGTATTCCAACAAAACAAAACAAAAAATCCATAGATCTACCACAGCTGGGACTTTGTTTGGAATTTCATTATAGTTTTAGATTGATTTGCAAATATTTGACACTTTTTTTTTTACTACTGACTCATCAATATGATATTTCCTTTTATTTTCAAATGAAGTCACTATGACCTTTTTCTGAGATGCTATCAGATGCTTCACATTAGGCTATAAAGCCTCTCGTATATGTTAGACATTTTGATAAGAGTAAGAAAGTCATAAAAGCGGACTTTGCCTCCAATGTGCTCATATTCCACTAAAGATAAATAAGACTGCATTGAGTTGACACGAAGCTGTATAAAACAGAAATAAAATGCTCCATAACTTTATTATTGTAAATACACTGCTCTGTACTTATACCCTGCAAATCTGGCTGCAATGACAAATGGCAATAAGAGCAGAATAGAATTGATCTGTAATGGTAAAGGAGAGGGTGAAAGGCATTGCAGATGGCAAAAGTAGCATTTGGGCTGGAGAAAGCAAATTATGAGGCAGATTCACGTGTGTTCTAGGCTAGCAAAGATAATATAAATATACAATAATTTTTAAAAAGGGAAATTAGGGAGAAGATAACTAATTGTTAAAAAACATTTCAACATGGGTCAGCAAAATGGATTTTATGAGAGCAAAAATTTGGACCTATTATAGTTTCTGAAAATGAGTCTTAAAAATCAAAATGGCGCTTAAGGAAGATACTTCTTGCTGCAATGAACACACAAATTTGGAGTAAGAAAGTAACTAATAGTTTGTTTAGGAAATTGGTGCAATAATTTATTTTATAGTTTTATTTATTAATTCAATAATTTTTATAGAATATTACTCATTATGTGCCTATAATTGTGTCAGCATTGAAATGACTTTGTTTGCATCCCAAAATCTATTTTCACAAGGCCTTCATGACAGATGTCTAATGATACCATTTACAAAGAGGAAGACATTCCCCAGGTACTTCTGTACTTTGTTCAACAGAAATTTAACTGCCCAAGCGGATGCTTGATTGATGTTATTCAATGATTAATGCAGCAAACTCCCCACTTTACCCTCTGCAGCAGAAATCTCCATTTAACCCCTTGGGATATGTAAGTGCCTCATTTCTTGAGAAAATACAGTGAGATTAGGGAGAAGGGAAGCCTTCACAAAGCAATTAGGAAGAGGACAGATTCATCCATCCTCCTCCTTTGAAAAGCAGCTTCAACCAGGGTACTGCCTACTAAAATAAACTTCTACCTGCAAAGGAGTTTGCAAGAAAATTTGAGAAAATAAGAGAAATAAATAAAACAGCTATTAGGACAGCCTATTTCTCTCCTTCCATTTTTTTCCCCCCAGTGCATTGAGTCCAATGGCAGAAAATCTCACTGAAATAAGCATTTGTAAGTGTATCACAGTTGCTTTTCAGTCTGCAAAAGTCACTCTCCTGTAGCACGAATATTTTATTTTTTTCTCCACACATAACTGATGTCTACATGATGTGAAGCAATCCTGGTTCTTGTTGGTGCTGCTATTTAGAATTGGAAGAGTTATTTGGAATTGGAATATCTCCTACCAAAGAGAGCTTCAAAATATTTGCTTCATTTCGTGCCTTTAATTCCTCTCCACTTTCCCTTACTTGTAATTAATAGCTGCTAAGTGATACAGTATGAGAGAAGGTGAAGAAGGGCCACACATAAATATAGGTTCTTTACAAAAGCACATTTAACTCTTGTTTTTAAAGCCCACTTTCCCCTTCGACCTGGTGTGCACATGTCCCTAAGCATCTTCTGGCCTCAGAGGCACCTTTTTCTCTGTAGTCAACAATTAAAGAAGAGTCTCTCCACCAGGGATGCTATGAGGGAGACAAGAGGAAAAGGGGCTGATAACATTCTTGATCTTGTTCCTGTTCTTGGGAAAAATCCAGATATTGTGGCTCCCAGCCGATTTAGGGACATTAAACAAAATATTTAATATAGGTAAAAATGACTTTCACCATTAGCTATATGTTTTTATAAAAATCATACATGCTCATGGCAACAAACAAATAAATAGAACAACAAGAAAACAAAAAAGAAAGAAAATAAAAGACATGGTACAGTACAGAATAACGTACAAAGAAAAAGTACTTTTCACACTCCTACTTCCCAGTGTTTTTTCCAGAGCATATACATAAAATATTTACATCAGGGACTTCCCTGGTGGCACAGTGGCTGGGAGTCCGCCTGCCAATGTAGGGGACACGGGTTTGGGCCCTGGTCTGGGAAGATCCCACATGCCACGGAACATCTAAGCCCGTGTGCCACAACTCCTGAGCCTCAGTGACGCAACTGCTGAGGCCGGTGCGCCTAGAGCCCGTGCTCCACAACAGGAGAAGCCACTGCAATGAGAAGCCCACGCACCGCAGCGAGGAGGGGCCGCCGCTCGTCGCAACTGGAGAGAGCCCGCGCGCAGCAGCGAAGACCCAACGCAGCCAAAAATGAATAATAAATAAATTTATTAAAAAAATATATATATATTTACTTCAGACAGATGGGATTACAATATATGTTCTCCAACTTGCCTTTTCTTTCTACATGAAACAATTTATCTTGGACTTCTTTCTAGTAGCATATATAGCTCTATTTCCTTCCTTTAAACATCTGCATGCAAGCACAGATGTGCCATCATTTTTAAGAGAACTAGATCCTTATTGATGGATCTTCAGCTTTTTGTTTTTTTGGGTTTTTTTGGCTATTTACAAATAACATGACAATGATTATTGTTGTACATCTGTGTAAAAAACTATAGGGTAAATTTCTAAATGGAATTGTAAGATCAAAGGATGTGTTATTTAAATTGAAAAGTAAAACTCATGTGTTAAAATTTAACACATCCTGCCAAATTGCTCTCTAAAAAGTTTCTATCAATTTACACTCCTACTGATGGATCTGAGACTGCAGTTTCCCACACTCACAACGAATATTTTCATCCCCGGCAATATGAAAAAAGAAAATTCATTTTTCAATTTTAGAAATTTTCATTTCTTCAACTATAACTGAACTTGAACTTTGTATATGTTTATCAATCAGTTTTTTCCCTGCAAACAAACTGTTTATCTATTGTTTTAAACTTAACTTGTTTACTTTTTATTAATATGTAAGAATATTTGGATATTAAGGAAATTAACACATTGTCATATGTATTAAAAATGTTTTTCCAAGAATGTGTAATAAACATTCTGCTTTAAAAGGATATTCCTAATTTTACCAGTAGATGCCTTATCCAGAGTGAATTTGATTTAAAATCATTTCTATTTATATCTCTCACTAGGGAGCCTTGATTTAATCAATTTTCCAAAGAAAATGCATTCTTCTATTTGATTTAATCTTAAGATAGTTGTTTGATGTAACTTTAATACATAATCATTACCTCAAAGATAGATTTATGTTTCAGAAAGAAGGAAAACATTAGGAAAGAACAATGAAAAGCCAAAGAATAATGATGACCATTTTCATAAAATCTTTAGAATAAAATAAATTAAGAATATAAAGCATAGAACATTCATGAGGATTTCAAGCCTGGCTCAGAACTTTCTCCTTAATTACTTTGCCAAATTTTTTCTTTATCATTTCTATTGCAATTCCCTCTTTGGGGAACATATTTCAAACTCCTTCTTTTTATCCATACTCTCTTTCCCAAATTATCTCACATATCTTCTGAAATTTTATATATTTTGAGGGAAATAGGATTGATCTAAAAGTTAATCACTGTTAGATTCCATACACAATTTTATAGAAAGATCACTGTCTAAATCTCAGATCACTGGGCTTATGGTTTATCAGTAGCAGTGTTTTAACCTGCTTGATTTAACTAATGCTCCTCAAAGTGTTATCGCTGGAAAATTAGAACATCGATGCTAGATGAAGTAACCTAAATGCTAAAGGCAGGTTTATGTAAATGAAATTCTTTAATATTTCTAAATCTCTGAGAATCATGTTATTCTACAGTTTAACCTCTAAAATTCTATGAACTCACGATTCTAGGATTTTATGTGGAAGTAACTATTTACCTATGTTTGCAAACCGTTGTTTCAGGTTCCAGATTGTTTTTGATGCTCAATGGTTTATTTTTTAATCAATTGACTAATGTTAAGAAATGAATTATCCCTTGTACTAAAGAGCCTATAAAATTGCAGGCATTGTAATGAAGTGACTAAATTAAAATCTGATATAATTAAAATATGTTGGTAGGTAAGCATTTTTAGTTTACTTTTAAATATGAAGTAAGGGTTATTTAAAAATTATTTTATTTACTATCTTAAGAATATTTGTTATAACATTTAATTTATTTTATTCTAATTTATTAATATTTATTTTTCCTTCTTTTGTTTCTTTTTTGGTTTGGGCAAGGGAGACTAGTGTATTTTGTTTTTGTTTTTGATTCAGTAAGGGAAAAAAGAGAAGATATATCGGAAGACAGGCAGAGTTTTGACCCAAGGAATCTGGAAGTTGTAGTATTTACAGTCCCTTCCATTCATTAAACCAATATTTACTGAGCACCTGTTGAGATTAATTTGGATGAGAACTGAATTAAAAGCATTTGAAGTCTGAGTCAAGGGCTATCTAGACTTTGTAAAAGCCTTTGTAAAAGCCGAGTCCATGTGGTTTTAATCCAGAAGTGTCTGTCTACCCCAAAATAAACTCAAATTTTAGTTATGATATATTAGTAATAATGTGGAAATATAACCAACCTGTTGTTAGATGATTGCATTTCTTTAAAAATGACTTTATATTGCATTTTAATTTATTCATAAGACAAACGTGTTTTGGGGGAAAAAATGTCAGTACCGCTAGTTTAATAAAGCATTTATGTTTATACGTAACGGAATTCTTGTTGGTTGTATCCCTCATTTCTCTCTGAGGATAAATTCTTGTAGCTGTCAGTTTACTAGGTTCTGGATAAGCTAGGGGACTTGGGCTTGATGACTGAATTACCCTGCTTACTAGGCAGCGGTGGCGGGGTGGGGTGGGCAGGTGGCAAACGAGTTTACATTGAGAAAATCCTGGAGGAAAGAGCGAGGCTCCAGTGGAGGCTGTGCTGGAGAGTGTGTGAGGAAACGGGACTTCTGATGGTTGGGGACCCAGGGTCAGGGATGGGGTAGGACGTGGTCATGGGGTTGTGGGGTGAAGGTGAGCACAGTGTGGGATGTAACTCCTCACTACGCCACCACAAATCTTCAGTAAATCTTTTAGACTATTGGACTGATAGGATTTCATGTGGAAGCCAGTGAATAGAAAGAGTTCATGTCAAAGTGAACGGTCAGCACAACATAGCTGAAAAGGACGTCTTAGTAACATATACCAAAAATAAATAAATAAGCACCGAGAGAGTTTTACGTCAAATGCTTTGCCATTTGGTTGTGTCTGGGGTTCTGAATGCTACTGGGCCTATGCAACATTGCTCAAGACTCAGTGCCCTGCCCCTCTGGAATAGCAATCAAAATTCACTAGCAACACATTCAGAGACAAGAACCTCCCAAAGCAGGCCTCTATGGGTGATTTATTAAAGAAATTACATGAACATAATCTTCAACAGAATTTTAGGTCTTAAGGGCCTAAAGTCAAAGCGGTCATGTTTTAAAAGTCAGTCAAATATTTTTTTTCCAAAAATGATCTATTTAATTTTCATAGTCAGGTTTTAAATGAAAAATAAGTTTTTCTATTTACACTGTCTCTGCTCCATTATAAAATATTTTAAGGCTATTTTGAATTAGATCAATTAAATAACAAACCTATTATAACTTGTATCTAATATTTACTATTGGTGGGAGAGTACTGTCTTCAAGCTCCTCAGTCCTTAATGTCAGTAATTTTCCTCTGTAAAGCTCTACTCACTGGGCATACGTCATGAGGTCTCTATGTGCTGTGAAAGGAAGTAAAATCACTTGGCAAGAAATTTCTGACTGCAGTAGTATTTGTTCATTTGCATATTGGTAAGTGATTTGCATGCTAGTTAAGGATGTTGCAAATACATCTCTGACTTGTATGACCAAGAAGGAGAGATTAGATGCTGATAGGATGTATGTGAAAGTACTTTGTAAAGTTCCAACAAAATATAGTCCTCTAATATCAGGGTCAAACAGAGGCTAACAAAATAGTCTCAGGAATAGCCATGAGGCAAAGGAAAATTACTTGCTCATGAAACCAGAATTGTAAATAATCAGGCACAAGTATATACCAAATACCTTAAAAACTTGTTTTCTTCTATGTATTGAGGTAATGAAATCGTTTAAAAGATTCATGTTTTAATATAGTTTGTGTTATCCAGACCCTTTTTATTGATACTATGGTCATTTTCATTTTCCTAGCAGTTATTATTTTGCTACTAATTTCTAATTTTACTGCATTATGATCAGAGAATATGTTCTATATGAAACCAATTTTTTGTTATTTATTGAGATTTCCTTCATGGGAAACTTTAGAATTGTTGGATTTTTCTCCAACTAGATATATACTTGCTTTTGTTTTTCCTCCTTGGGAATCAGTGTACTTCCATTTTTATACCCTTGCATTCCATTATAGAAAATTTTATTGTCTTTCTTTCTGAATGTTACCTGTCTCCCATTTCTTACTCTCTCCCTATGTCTCATGAGACATTTTCATTGGACCTTCTCATTTTATCTTCCACATCTCTGAACCATTCATCTCTTTCTCTCTGTACTTCATTCTAAGTGGTTTCCTCAAATATATCTTCCAGTTGGTTAATTTTCTCTTTGGATGTGTCTAACATGCTGTTTAACTTAGCTGGTGAGATTTTAATGACTATAATTTCCATTTCTAGACATGCTATTTGTTTCATTTCAAATTTGCCTATTCTTTATTTTCACGGTGTCCTATTGTTTCATGATGTTCTCAATTCTTTTTTTAAATTTCTTTGCTCTTTATTTATTTTAGAGTGTCTTTGATTTCGTTCTGCCATCTGTAGTTGTTTTGGTGCTGCTTCTCTTGATTTTTCCCTCTGATGGCTCTCCTGTAGAGTACTATTCCTTGTGTACTTTATAACGTGTTGTTGTTGTTGTGAATTCATCTCCAGTGGGTTCAGTTGTTTTTCAGAGAGGCTTCTGTTATGAAATGAATTCTGTACCCACCCCTAAATGCATACATCATAGCCCTAACCCCCAGTGGGACTATATTTGGACATAGGACCTTTAAAGAGCTAATTAACATTAAATAAGGTCATAAGGATGGGTTCCTAATCCAATATGACTAGTTTCCTTATAGGAATTGGAAGAGACACCAAGGATGTCATACACGGAGTAAAGGCCATGTGAAGATGCAGCAAGAAGGCAGCTGTCTGCAAGCCAAGGTGAAAGGCCTCAGGAAAAACCAAACCTGCCAACACCTTGATCTTGGACTTCCAGCCTCCAGAACTGTGAGAAAAAATATATATATATTCTGTTATTTAAACCACCCAGTCTGTGGTATTTTGTTACGGCAGCCTGAACAGACTAAGACAGTTTGTGAACCCTAGGTTGTGAATGTAACCTCACAGGGTGCTTTTGCACTTGCTTCTATCAGATTCCTAGGTGTTCAAGGTTCTGGCCCTATTTTTATGTTAATTTACTGGCTTAGAGAGTCCATTCCAAGATAATGGACTTAGGGCTAGGATTCTAAGCAAATAGTATAAATTCAGACCTCTCAATATGTGACCCAGGCTGGTGTTAGTTTCTTTCAAAAGATGTCCCTTCCTTGACCTGTGCTCACTCTAGGGATCAATAACAGCAAACTTCCTTGCTCCTTCTACAGGCCAAGTGGTATGTTTTGCTAGCTCTCTTTCTGAGGCTCTGGACTTTCTGCAGGGCACTGGCTTCAGCCTTCCAACCCAGTAAATCTAAGGCCTTATTTCCTGTCCCATCCTCATCTCTAAGAGTCTTTATCCAGGACTAAATCCCCATAGGTCCCTGTAGCATCAGCTTGTACTTATTGCTTTGGCTTTTGTTTCTTGTTTATTTCTGACGTCCGGGGAGTTTTGTTGCTTCATTCTATCCGTCACTTCCATGAATCTGTACTAGGAAGGGAGTCTTTCCATGTCCCATTTGTCCACCACGCTCACTTTCTAATTGCATATACTAGAAAGTGTAAGATATTTTTTCTAACATGCTAGAAGTATATTTGCCCTCATAGAGTTGTATCAAATTTGTCCTTGTAGGGTAGGATTATGTGAGTTAGTAGTCATTAAATTTGTCACAACTATATTTTTAAAAGGTTCTATGCGGGTAGGAGAATAAATTAATTTTAGAACAAATAAGCTTCAATATTGTGATGAAACTATCATCAGGAACCTTATTTCCAGACTTGATATCAGTATGATATACATATAAACTTAAGGTTTTCAAGACAATTGTAAAGAATATATATATAATTATAAGGTGAAAAGCAAGAATAAAAGTCTTCATCTTTGTTTGTATTATAATTGCCAAGTGACTATCTTCATTGGCCTTTAATGCACTGCTGTGGACCAAACTTATATGTTGAAGCTCTATTCTATTGTGATGGTATTTGGAGATGAGGGCTTCCGGAGATAATTGAGATTAGATGAAGTCATGAGGGTGGGGTACTCATGATGGGATTAGTAGCTGTCTGCACACTAGGATCTGAGTTGGTAGCACCTTGATCTTAGACTAAATGTCTGTTGTTCATGGTATATTTTTATAACAGCCTGAGCAGACTAATACATGCACACACTGTTCAGATAGCTGTAATCTGCTTTCCTACCATCTGTTTTTTAGATTTGTGCTGTCCCTACATACTTACTAGATAAGTAATAAATGAAAGTTTGTGATCACCCAAAATTAAGTGTATTTAACAGGCAGTCAAGTTTCTGAAACTCATTTTCCCCATTTAAAGCTCTCCTGACTCAAATGCACTCTTAGTTATTCAAAATAATTCTGTGCTCTCCCTCTTATTCAGCTATTTGAGGTTTGATTAAGATTAATGCATTCAAGAGCCTACAACACTAGACTTCGAGCTGGGGGGTGTCAGATGATCTTACCAGAACGTAACCAGCAGTAAACTGCATATCCTCGGCACAGACTGCAGGGGTGAAATGTGCATGATGTGAGACCCTCGTGGTGTTCTCTTAACACCTTGGTTTGCAGGAGGATGAAAGGAAGAAATGCATAATGCTCTCTCTTAGTAAGGCATCATGAATTCAAGCAGTGAAGTCTATACTTTAGCGGGAATACTTCTGCATTTCCTGTAGCCGTCTAATGACTATGATCATGGGAAAGGAGGCATTGAAGGAGGCAACAAATGATGCTCCAGTAGGAACCAGGAGACGTTCTGCCTTTCCAGACCGTTCCATTATAGCTTCAACTTTACCAGTAATTCAGATTGTCCTTAAAAGAGTCCTTGATGCTTTGCACTGGCCCTTTCTCTCCATTTCCATTTACAAAGCAAGTGGTTTGGGGCTTGTCATCTCAATGCCTTCAATTTCCTGAAATGATGACAAAGCAAGTTAAACTGTACTTCTTTTTAAAATAGTTTTCTGGAGCCTGACTTCTGCAAGAGTGGTCCTGATTCCACTCCATGGGAGTCTCCTGGGAGCTTCTCCAATGTAGCATCTTGGACACGGAGCTGCTGAATCAGAATCTGCACTTTATCAAGATCCCAGATGATGCAAATGCACATTCGTGTCTGGGAAGCAATGGTTTAGAGTACTGTGCTCTCCACCTAAGAGTTACCTCTTCTAACTCATTAGTAACTAAGGAACAAGGTGAAGGTTTTCCCATAAACCTACCTAATGTAGCATTTTGATATTCTATTAACAATTCAGAATCACAGTAGGGTCTCTTTTTCCACATATAAGGACACCTAGCATTTAAGTCTATGAATGAATCAGAAAAATTGTTTTTATTTTGATTTAGTATGAATGTGGTCTTGTTCACAACTGCTAAATTGGAAGCAAAGAACTGTTTCCTTTCAGGTTAATGGGTTTCCCCTCATCAAGCTGTCCTTCTTTCATGTAATCTAGACTTGCCTCCACTTATTTATTTTTTTATAACTGTTCTTCTTTTTAATAGGATTATTCATCCTTCCAATATTAACAGCAATTAGACTTACCTCATGGTGCGTCATGCTGACTCAATCTGCGGCTGTCAGGGTAGGATGATCTTAGTCTTGTCTCAGTAACAAATTTTGACAAGCAAAACAAAGCAGCAGGCAAAATACATGAAGAGAATTAACAATAAAGGATCATAGATGACAAGAACTTCTTGAACATGATGGTTGCCTCTGCCTAGTCTGTCCTTGTGGAAACAATGATGTTCACCCTGCTCGGACTGATGACACTGTGACATAGTCTTAACTTGTATTTTTCAGGAAAGTTTTAAAAGAAGACTTTTAAAGGCTTAGAAACATTAACATTTGCTTTCCAAATCTAATCTATTTAATTTTATTGGAAAACATTTACAGAGCTCATCAGCAGACTCTCTAGTATTGAGTAATATTTAGCATGCTGTAATCATGGGAAGGAGAGATTTAGATTAAATGCTGCTTTTTATTACTATTTAATCATCGTAAGTTGATCCACTTTTTATCCTTTTAGTCAACAGATATCAAAGGTGGGAAAATATCTTCGTTTGCAGACATACCTGTATTTATCTCCTATTATATTTTTCATTAGCGTCTACATAAGATTTATTCCTGGTGATTCCCAACAAAGTAAATGTGAATCTCTTAAAACCAGATGCTAACAATAAAGACAAATGAACCTGATCTCTTAGACATGTTATGAGAATAAATTAGATAATATTTACAGGGGGATTTGACCTCACTAGAGATAGTATATAAATGAAATGTGAAAAAAAACCTTTAAAGATAAAAAATTCCATTCATTTGTAGCTAGATTAACTTGACAGTACCAAATTATGTTCTGAGTAAAGAAAACAGGCCTACTAACAGTGGTTCCGCTGGTTGTGGATAAATGCCAAGTACTGACAATGAATTCCAGGTCTGGGCTGAAACCTCAGGCATCAGTTTGAATATGCACAAAATGAGCTCTTTGTCTTTTTCTATATGTCTACATTTATTCTACTTGGAATAGTGGTAAAGCCTTGCATACGTTGGGTTAAATTATCAAAGTTATTTTAAACCCCTTTCCACATTTAATAACATATAAAGATTGTTAATAAAGCCGTGATGTGAACAAATTTTAAGGATATATGTAACCCATATACCTCTAGAGAAACTGTTTTTAAATTTTTATTATGTAGAACCAAAAAGGAGCTTTCACCAGGACAATGGGCAAAGAGGGAACCATAGTCATTGTAGACTGAAAGGCAAAGTTGTCCTTACGGGTATGGGGAAGCTGTCAATTATATTCTTAGTATTATTTTTGGGACACAGGAAAGTCCCCCAATCCCACATATTTTTCAAACATCCTGGCACACTGCTTCAGATTCTACCATTTAAAATTCTTCTGAGTTAAGGGAAGTGGTTGCATATTCATGGAAAAAGGTGAGATTAAAAATTGTAGGATGATGAAGACATTCACCAATATAATAAACGAACACTTACTTCATACTTACTACATGCCAGGCACTATTTTTAAGTGCTTTACCAGAACTATCTTCAACCCCATGAAATAGATACTATTATTAACCCAGTGACACAGATGTGGAAACAGGCAAAGAGAGGTTCAGAAGCCTGCCCAAGATCACACAGGCTACAAATGGCGTACCTGGATGCCCACCCTAGCAGTCTGGCTCTAGAATCCATACTCTGAACCAACATGTTTTCCTACAAGTGTAGGAGTTAGCATCATACAATATATTACTTTTAAAACATGAAACAATACTTTGCAATCTTTGATACAAAGAAAAATGTGAAAGCTGAACATTTTTGTATTGCTTAAGCAATGTTGCTTTTTTTTTAGAAAAGCCAAGATTTTAAAACTAGAGCAGCCTCCACCTTTCCATTTTGAACAGGAGACTCACGGACAGTGAGTGTTCATGGTACAATCTTACCATGCTGAAACTGTTCACCAAGAACGGAGCACTAGATAACCTGCCAAAAGGAGAGCTGTCTTGTGGACCCAACAGCAGATATTCAGGTAGAAATGAGAAATGCCACAAGGAAATGAATTTAGAGATGGAAACATCAGAGGAGATTAGATAATATACTGTGAGCAATTGCCATGTATAACATTATTTATTACTAACTTCTGTAGCAAGAGGCTACTCTGGATCTTAGGATGCAGAATAACTTCTTGATACACACAATGCAAAGAAAGCCTTTAAAAGTGTTCTCTAATGTCGGAAGTACGTGCTGTGCACGTTTTTGTTTTGTTTTGTTTTATCCCATAAAACATAAGGTTTTTAAAAAGAGATGAACTGATATCCCAGTTTCCCTGCTCCTAACAGAACACTGTAATATGATTAAGTACAAACCTTTCCATAGCAACAGACATTGTGTATCAGGCATGAACCCTGCGTATCTCCCTTGAAGAAAGCTTTAAGGTTATAACAGACAAATTCAAAATAAAGCCTATGATCCCGCCACCGTGAAGTCTGCTCCCCAATGAGCTCAAGAAAGGATACATTGACAAACAACTCACCATGGCTTCGTTTAGCTCATTTCTTTGCCTTTCTTTTTCTTTAAATGGCACTTTAGCCTTAATAGTTAACAAAGGTTTCAAGAGACAGGACTAGAGCCACCTGAAAAAGAAAGGCCAAAAGTCCAATAAAATCATGGTTTGCAGAGGTTCAGCATTGGACTTACTGAATAGACTTGGGGGGTAATGGTTTCTCTACTTTGAGACCAAAGGCGTTCATTCTTGTCACCCTTTGCTGTGTTATTTAGTGTTTTCCACTCCATGACCACTATGTGAACCCTGGTGACCTGTTAACTGTAATTCCAAAATAGGTATTCTATATAGGGGAAAAGGTAGCTTTGGGGGCATCTTGAAATGTTTTCATAAATACATATAAAGAAACATGTTATTAGGCAATCAGAAGTAGTGGCTAAAACAGGGGTAAAACTGATACGCCCCTTATGCATATAGTTGCATACGCAAACTGTAATTAGATTCCCCAAACACTTGACTGTGCAGAGTGGATGTCTCCCTCTGCACACCCCAATTAGGCAGGAGGCGCTGAGTAGGGCCGGAGAGTAACCTACTCACTATAGTCTTGGTGTGGGGAGAAGTGAACCTCTGTGCAGCTAACACTGTACTTTGCTTTTAACGTGCAGAACTAGGCTTGCAGACGCTATTGATTATACTTAGGAGAGAGGTTAATGATATGTTGCGAGTGTACGCACGATATTTCATCCCTATTCAGGTTTTAAACAGCATCCTCCTCCAAATATTCTACTCTAAAGGTTGCATGCTAAAAAGTGAAACAGATGGTCCAGTTTTATACTTCTTTTCCTTTAGAATTTCTTATGCAGCTCAAGGACTTCCGTCTTCTGGGATCTCAAATTATATTTCAGCCCATTATATGTATTCAGTTTTGATACTAAGATGGTACGTAAGAATTATTCAAAATCCACATGGCCGCAGCCTTTTCTGCTTCTTAGTGTGCCATGTGCTGTTCATTTTAATTGAAAATATTCTAAAAGCAAGATTGATGTGTTTTCTATCCCCCTAAAATAGAAACAGGTTCTGGGCTCATAATTGAGCACTCATAAGCCCCCTTTCCTTAATAACATGCCCTCTCTAATTTGTGCCTCTGTTTGCACAATATAAATGGCCTTTAACAGCCCTTCATTCATACAATGGTCTCACTAACCCAAAGAAAATTAGTAGCAGGCAAAAGCCTATTTTTACTGACACAGAGACAAAAATGCTAATTACCTTAAAATATTCTCAAGTGTATATCTTTGGCATCCTTCCAGGCAAGGCTCAAAAGTTTTTTTTTTTCCCCTGTTATTTACCAGTTATAGGGGAAGTTGTTTTTGTTTTACATTCAGGCTTACACATAAGTAAATTTATATTTATAACTTGAAATCTTTTATTTTGGGTCCACAGTACTGGCAATAGTTGAGGTATTTGGTGGCTTTCTACTTACTTGTGGGTACACTTGAGAGCATTGACTATTTGTGATTAATTATGTTTTTGCTACTTTTGTTAAGGTACTTAGGGACATTTGCAGAAAAAAATACCTAAAATTTTGGGTTTATTTTATTTAAACATATTAATTACCGTAAAATTTTAATGTTTCCTCAGAATCCCTTTTAATTTTTCTCTGATAATTAAATTTGTTTGTCTAAGTTTATACTCTGAAGCACTCCTTCCTTTCAAAAATGGTTTTAAAACTGAAACCTCTGATGTGCAAAACAAGTAATAAAGAAATAAAATTCAATTCGACTTACTAGTAAATTATGATACCAGGTATGCTGATGCTATTTCTACAAAGATGATGAGCTTTTTATCATATATATTAGAAATACTTATTAAGGATATATTATTTTCAGAGTATTTTGCTAGGCCTGGTTTGTGGGGAAAAAAAGTACAGAAGGTGAAAGTGCTCATCTTCTTGAGAGAGTTTAAAAATCAAGTTTGGAGAAACTGTCCATTGATGGATGAATAGATAAAGTGTGTATGTATACATACCAAAGAATATTACTCAGCCATATAAAGGAAATCTTGCCATTTGTGACAACACGGATGGACCTTGAGGGCATTATGCTAAGTGAAATAAGTCAGAGAAAGACAAAAACCATGTGATCTCACTTATATGTGGAATCTAAAAAAAAAAAAAGCTCATTCATATGAACAACAGGTTGGTGGTGGCCAGAGGCTGGGGGTGGGAAGTGGTAAAATGAAGGAGGTCAAAAACTACAAACTTTCACTTATAAGTAAGTCCTGGGGATGTAATGTACAGTATGGTGGCTATAGTTAATAATACTGTAGTGCATATTTGAAAGTTGCTAAAAGAGTAAATCTTAAAAGTTCTCATCACAAGAAAAAAGATTTTTCTAACTATGTATGGCAACAGGTGTTAACTAGACTTACTGTGGTGACCGTTTTGCAATAGATACAAATATCGAATCATTATGTTGTACATCTGAAACTAAAATGATGTTACATGTCAATTACACCTCAATTTAAAAATTGAAAGGGCTTCCCTGGTGGCACAGTGGTTGAGAGTCCGCCTGCCGATGCGGGGGACACGGGTTCGTGCCCCGGTCCGGGAGGATCCCACATGCCGCGGAGCGGCTGGGCCCGTGAGCCATGGCCGCTGAGCCTGCGCGTCCGGAGCCTGTGCTCTGCAACGGGAGAGGCCACGCAGTGAGAGGCCCGCGTACCGCAAAAAAAAAAAAAAAAAAAATTTGAAAAATAAACAAGTTTGGAGAAAAAAATGCATTCACACAAAAAGTTAAATAGCAGTAAAGAAGTTTAGTAACAGTGGAAGATAGCAGAATACAAGAGCCACAAGTGAGTGTAAGATGAAGTGGTAATTAATGGTAACAAAACAAGTGGTATCCAACTCAATAGTAAGCCAATCAACCTAGTTTTTAAAAATGGGCAAAAGATTTGAATAGACATTTCAACAAGGAAGATGTACTAATGTCTAATAAGCACACAGAAAGATGATCAACATCATTAGTAATTAGGGAAATGCAAATCCAAACTGCAATGAGATATCACTACACACCCACTAGGATGATTATAATAAAAAAGAAGACAATATAAAGTGCTGACAAGGATGTGGAGAACCTGAAACCCCCATACATTGCTGATGGAAAAATAAAATGATATAGACACTTTGGATAACAGATTGGCATTTTCCTAACAAGTTAAGTACAAACTTACCAGGAAATACAACAATTCACTCGTATAAATCCACTCAGGAGAAATGAAAACATATGTCCAAAGGTATATATGTGAATGTTCATAGTGTTATTTTCCATAATAGCCCCAAACTTGAAACAACCCAAATGTCTGTTAGCTGATGAATGGATAAATAAAATGTGGTATACCCATACAATGGAATTCTACTCAGCAATTAAAAGGAGCCAAGTACTGATACATATTACAACATGGATGAATCTCAAAAACATATGCTAAATGAAAGAAGCCAGTTGGAAAAGACTATATTTGTATGACTCCATTTATATAAAATATCCAGAAAAGGCAAATTTACAGAGACAGTAAACACACCAATGATTTCTTGGGGCTGGGAGTTAGAAAAGGGATTAACTGCTAATGGGCAGGAGGGAACGTTTTGGGGTCATGGAAATGTTCTAAAACTGGGTTCTAGTGATGGCTGCACAACTGCATCCATTGACTAAAATTCAGTAAGCTGTATACTTACAGTGAGTGGGTTCTACGGTATGTAAATTATACTTCAGTAAAGCTGTTAAAGGAAAACCCAGTAAGTGTCATATGTTTTTATAGGAGTGGGTCGAAGTGGTCATCTGAACTTTTTATCTTTACTTACTTCAGTGCTGAGATGTAATTCAAATATGTATCTATATCAACAGATGTGAATAATTCTTCACAGTTTGCACCGTCCCTTGCAGTTTTCAAATTTATTTGCTTTTCACACTAATCCTGTGAGAGAGGGTGCGTAAGTATTGAATCATAGACAACAAGCACTTTTCTTTTTCCTTTTAGCTTTGCTCTGAGGAAACTTTAAATACTGAATAGAGCATATGATTTAAAAATCAAGGCCGACCTGGATAATGTAATCTAAATAAACTAGGTAACAAACATTATCATTGCCTCAAGTACCCCAGATGCTTTTGAAAAGACAAGAATCTTCCATTTACCAAACTATTCTAAACAACAAGTAAGCCCCCAGCTGGAGACTCATTATGGATCACCTTCGATAGACTTGGCTGAACAACCTCACCTACAGACCTGACCCCTTGTCCGGCTGCCCCACTGAAGCCTACGGTAGTTGTTCACTCTAAAGCATTTGCATTTATAAATACTGAAATGCATGTAATATAATTGTATATACAATTGGGCACACAATAGCTAACATTACAGCAGCTAATATTCACTGGCAGAAGCAAAGCTGCCAAAAAACAAGAATGGAACCTAGTGTATTTATTTGGTTCATAGCAAATCTGTCTCTACTATTTCTCTTGAAAGCTCAAAAGGAACTTAAACAATTCCAACTTAGCCTGAAGCAGAAAATGGCATGTTTAAAGAAATGTGACTTCTAAATAAAGTGTCCAATTATGTAATTTGAAAATGTAGGTGGCATATGCACAAATACCCCTAGACTAGTTACAAACCACACGAACCTCACTTATTTTGATAGTACGTACACAAGGCAGGTCAAAAATCACAGACTTTCTCATCTAGCCCCAAATTTCATGCTCTGGGTTTATGAGAAGGTCAGCCTCTGGATCAATCTTTCCCCACTTCCTGCTCAAGGAGTTAGGTGTGAAAGGAGCTCTCAATGGCGGAAAAGGACCAGACTCTTCCAAACCAAAGTTTCAGCCTTCCACCCTCAGCCTCAGATTTGCTAATCTGTCTCCATAACATGCTTATGCAACCTCTGCTTTCCAAGGAAGGCATGAATGCTTTGTGTATGTTAGTATGCTTTGTCTCCCTGTACGACCTCCTGAAATCCTTTTGCAGGAGACGTGTGTTGCTTAAGGATATTTCCACAATCTTCGATCTAACACAAGCTGTGTTTCTTGACTGTGACTGAATGTGAACCAGACTGGATTAGTCTAAACAAATGTAGAAATATTCAACTGATTTCAGTCAACAGTTAATTCTGATATTTTCAAATTGTAAAAGTTCCATATTAATTTATATAATGCAGCTCATAGAGTAGTTAAAAAACCATGTGACTCAAGGGCAAGAAGATCGTGTCTGGATCTGGAATTTACCCTTGTAACCATGGTGAGGTCTCTCAACTTCGAGGACCTCAGTCCTCTCAACTGAAAAAAAAAAAAATTAGAATCTTGGGGTGAAATAGTCTCTAAAGTCCTAATCATAATTTGACAATCATTTCTTGAGATGTTACTGTTATTCTATAAAATAGAAATATTTATCTAAATAATTTCATGGAGGTCATATATATTTTGCCCTAACATATCCTCTGACCTTTTCTGTACTGCTAGGATAAAAAAAAAAAAAGTAAGAATTTGAAAATCATAGACACAGAATACAATTGCACTATCATAAAATGTCACAAAAGTTGCAGCCTGAGAGCAAGAATGATAAATACAGGAGCCAGATATTAATTGAGTGAGATTTCACAAACACATATACAGACACAGACACACATACATACAGCTGCAAGGAAGAGGTATGTCATCTCCAACAGTGCCCTTTATTTTTTTCTTTTTTATAAGTCTACTTATATTGCACTGGCGTTCGCACTTCCCTAGAGCTCCAGTGTTCCTCAAAGGTGCTTCTATGGCCCTTGAAAAGGTTAAAATTATTAAAACCTGTTTCTCCACTGCCTGCCCCCCAACACTCTGTTTTTATCTGTTTTATTTATTTGGCTTCTATTTAATATATACATATATATATATTTTTTCAAAGAGTCCTTGGGTAAATGCAGTCTGAAAAACCACTGCATTACATAATGTAAAAGATTTTGCTTAAATGCTGTACTTTTTAAAAGTGTTTCATTATTATATATACTACTTAAAGTATAAATCATCCTACAAGTTGTTCCAGCAGAGACAAAGGTTAGAAAATAATTTCCTAAGGAAAGACTATAAATGACATGTTATATTTAATTTGAGAGTCCCTGTACAAGTCATCAAGTACTTTAATAACTATACAAATATTAATATTTGATATGAGGGATCTCCCAAGTTACAGCATAATCATAACTCTGGATTGATAGGGAGCTAAATGGGCAAAGCCTGTTTAGACAGTTGTAAGAGAAGGCAAAGTGTTTAATGAAACAAGTTTGATAGTCTTACCATCAAAAAACTGATTGATGGGCTTCCCTGGTGGCGCAGTGGTTGAGAGCCCACCTGCCGATGCAGGGACACGGGTTCGTGCCCCAGTCCGGGAAGATCCCACATGCCGCGGAGCGGCTGGGCCCATGAGCCATGGCCGCTGAGCCTGCGCGTCCGGAGCCTGTGCTCCGCAACGGGAGAGGCCACAACAGTGAGAGGCCCGCGTACCGCCATAAAAACAAAAAACAAAAAACAAACAAAAAAAACTGATTGATATTTGGTATAATTTAACTTTTTTTTTTTTTTTTTTTTTTTTTTTGCAGGCGGACTCTCAACCACTGCACCACCAGGGAAGCCCTGGTATAATTTAATCTTTGCCAAAAAGAATTTTGAGAAAAGGAACAATCAGTAACTTAGGTTAATCCTCCATACTTCCCCTTCGGTCTAATTCATCTACCTTTTACTCTATAAATGGTCCTTTGGTCTGCTGGTTATAACAAGCTCTTTTTTGCACCATGATTTAAATGATTAGTAGTTGGTTTTTAATTTTATTTAAGGACATGTGTCAATGTTGATTTGTAAATGTGTAAGTAAAAGACTACCCCACTTTGAAAATCGTTAACTTTCTAAATTGATTCAAAGAACGTAACAAAAGAGTAAAAACAAAAAAATAATCTTTGGGTCATTTTCTCTATGACTTTGAATCTATTTACTGCATAGTTAGGTTCTATGTTACTGAGAGCCTGTATGAAATAAAGGAAAAGTTATTCTAGCCAAAGGGTTTTCTCATTTCAGTTCCTCAAAAGTCTGTATTTTCCCCATAATAATAGATTTAGATTCCTCTGTAAAATACTTTGGGGACCACGGAGATAAAGGGCTATAAAAATGACCACTACATTGGAATAAAGTAGAAAGGGGTCCTTCTTCTCCATGCAGAACACCCTCTAGTAAATAACCAGAGGTAGAGAAGCAGCTGGTATCACCGTGAAGATCACTGGAGAATGTCCTGGAGGACCCTGAGGAATGGAATCACTTCTCAGCTTTTTTCAAACCCCATGGAGCTGACAGCATGATATTCTTACCAATTTGGGGTTGTAGCTCTTTTGGGTCTGACTTCCAGTAGGTTTAGATCAAAGTACAAAGCAGAGTGAAAAAGATTTCCTTTATCTTTGATAAGGAGTTCATTTTCTCTTTTTGTTTTCTTCCTGCAAGAGAGCCTCTGTTTTTCTAAGTTCCACTCTATTCGAAAGGAAGGCATTTGTAAGATCAGCAAGCTCATTCGTGGGGGGCTGATCCTTCCACAGTTCCCACTCCCACCTACTTTTGTCAGTTGTTTTTGTTGGGAACCAGATTTGAGCGGGTCAGATCTTCTAGAACAGGATTTTGGCGTGATTGAGGGGGCATACTAGGGGCTTGGAATGGAGCCACCTTATGCCACATTCCTTCTGCTGCTCTAAGTTCCCGTCCTGTCTCAACATACATACATGTCGCAGGCTCTCTGAGTTTTCCCTGAGGAAACAGCACAACCTGGAAAATTATAGCAAATGGCATCTCTGCAGGCTTGGATTCAAAAAGCACGTTAGTCGCTGCAGCAGGAGGAGATTTGCAGGTACACATGCTCAGAGAAGAAACAGGAATTGCTGACTACCCCGACACTATAATTTTTAAAAGAGCGTTAGAATCAACTATTTTGCTGGAAATGTAAAAACATTAGACAGCGAGGACAAAATATGATTCCACATAAAGATAAGGGAAACAGAACAGTGACAATTAATTGCTTCCTTTAGGATCAACTTAGATTTGTACAGAATGTTCATTTTGACTGTATTATATCATTTTAACCCTCAGAACTCGAGTCAAGTTGGTGGCAGAGCTCTGAAGCATTACTTCTCTTTGAATATTAGCAAACTAGGCTTCTAAAGATGATGGGGGAGAAGGTAAAGGGGGGTGGAGGGCGTGAAGAGATGTACTGAGCCTGCAGCCCAGAATTCAGTGACCCCTTTCCTCTCTCTTGTGTCCGCCACGACTTCACCACGTAGCGATGGCGCCCAGCTCGCAGGATCGCTCCGGAAAGACTCTGGCATATGCCACAGAAGAGGAGAAAGTTCCACAAACAACCCCCAGATCCCTCCGCCCAGGTCTCGTTACACCTGGTTTCTCAAGAGCGTATTGCTTAGCCAACCTTAATAATCCCAGAGGAACGCCAAGGCAGGAGGGTGGATTCCAAACTACCTTTGCCCTAATTTATTGAGGGCTTTAAAAGGAGAAAATAAAACTTTGAACTCAACTCATCTGAAGCTTTATGATTCAGGTGTGCTACTTGCCTTCAGGGGCACCAAAGATCACTGAAGTTGAAGTCACAAAAAAATTCTGTGAGCTGCAGAACAGAAAAGCGTGTCCAGACCCGACCCAGCTGGTTCTCGTACCATATTAACTTGGCAGCAGGAGCAGAAGTCCCCGGCTCTGCCTCCATCCTCTTCTGATGGATAGGATTTCCTCTGCTTACAGCCCTTTAATCCTCCTCCTCGCCAGCCATCCAGAGTCTAGAAAAAAGTGACCATGGTGGGGACGGGAGAAGAAAGACAAGGATGAGAAAAGGAGGAAAGGAGGAAATAAAGATAGCTCGTGAGAGATGGTTGTAGAGAAAAATAATAGGTCAAGGATGAAGTCACTTCTAAGTTACGTAGTATTGAAACTTGGAGTTTAAAAAGCTAGGCCTGCAAGTCTGAACTAGTCTGTATGACTATACAAATCGCACGACCTACTAAACCCTTTTTCCTTATGTTACTAGACAGATATTAATAGCAGCCCCATACCCTTGCATAAGGACAAGGTGAGTTGACTTCCGTGCAGGTGCCTAGCGTGGTGCCATGTCACGACAGGGGATGAATTTAACTCTGAACCTAAGATCCCACTATTCCACAAGAAAACAAGGCAACTGAGTGATGGTTCACGTTAGATGTAGCCCTTTTAGTTACAGGAGAAGCCAGGCCCAAAAAGGAAGGAACGATTTTTGGCCAGCTAAAGGTGAAGTGGACTTTTCTCCCTCGCCCTGGGAAGTCGAAGCTTCCAGGGTTTTCTAGAGGCGACTTCTCGCACTTCTTTAGGGAGGTCCTGGAGCAAGGGCTGCCTTGGGATGATTCCTTCCCGCTGAATTCGGCTACGAAGCACCTTTCATAGAAAGAAGGGGCCCCTATTGGCAATACCTACCTGAGCAGTGGGTGCGTGTGTGAGTGCGCTTGCGCAGGTGAGTGCGTGGGTGTGAGTGTGCGCGCACGTGTGTGTGTGTGTGTGTGTGTGTGTGTGTGTGTGTGTCCGCGCGCCCGAGCCGGGCTTTGGGCAGGGTTTGGGTCGGAGATTGCCTCTGTTCTCAGAGGCCCTCATCAGCAGTGCACAATGAGTCGGTGCGCTGGGAGGGAGGCCCTGGGACGTGCCAGGCAGATGCCCGGTGTTTTCATGGACTCGTCCCGAGCACCGCCCGGCCCTCCTCTGCCAGATCCTGGGTAGGCTGGCGAGGGAACCGGTTTTCCTCCTCCCCAGCGAGTGGGGACCGGGTGGGGAGATCCCCGCCTTCCCAGCGCTCCGCCTCGCCCCGCGCAGGCCTTTCCTTTCCAGAGGAAGCATCTAGAACAGAACGCAGGCACCGGCTTGCGAACGCTGGACGACGACTTCCCGAGGCCGTGTGGTGTGTAAACAGAACTGTTGTCAATCAAGTCGCGTCTGTGAGTTAGAGGCACCGCGCGGTGGATTCTTTGGTACAAGGAAAGCCTCTTTGCTGGGAGCATACTCCCTCCTCCCCCCATTTATATCACTGTTAATTTTTGGTGGTCGTCACCTTTTCCAGCTTGGCTCTGCTTCTTCCGTCCTCTCTTTTGATGATCCTTTCCGCCCTTGTAACCCTCCATTTCCCACCTGCTGGAACTGCTGAGAGCGTGTCGTCAGGAGGTAGAATTTACCAGCTTTAAACACATGAGCTTTTAATCCAAAGGCTGTGGTGGATGCGGAACAGAAAAAATGAGAACTTCCCCGAGGCTCTCCAGCCTTCCAGGCAGGCAGCGCGTCCCTTCAAGTCACCTGCCTTTGATTCTCTTTGAGCTGGGCTCCCCCCCCCCGTCCCCCCCCCCCCCCCCGAGTGTAGCCACTTGGGACCGGTCGCCCCGGAGTTCTCTTGCAGGAGACAGCTATATTTCACAAGGGATGGAGTGATTTATGTGCAAAGTTTAAATAGCTTTTTGGGGCTCTGAGGAATGCAAAATGCAGCATGACTGGAAGGTACAGTATACTTAAGGGAAAACGTGGAATGCACCGAATGTTTTCTTTTCCTTCTCTTAAAGCTAGTTTAAATCTGTTTCGCTGACGAAACTGTGTAACCATGTGCAAATGTGTAATTCTGCCTCCTGACAAAATTGGCCAGGATTGGGATCACCAGCCATGCCAAGGCTGGAAGCCCGGCTTAGACACCGAGGGGCTACTCTGAGCATAGAGTTCCCCCTAACTTTAGAATATGCAGAAAGAATCGAAGGACTGCTACTTTTTTCAGATTCAATGCCTGTCTCTAAAGCCCCTCTTTTAAATACGTATTTTTAAGGGAGGGAGTCGTATGCTTTAATTTTTATCCCAGTGAAGACAGTTTGCGTTTTGAACAAAATTGGGTAATGATTATAATCAAATATGCTCATTAAAAGCCATTTCTATTTTAGCAGGAAAATAAATATTCTGGTTTGGAAATGTCGGTTTTGCCAAAAATAAAGATGTAAAAATATTTTAAGAAATTAGTGCAAAAGTCCATGATTGCACCTTCCAGAAATGAAATTAATTTCATTTCTAGAGATACACTCGACTTTAAATTTTTACTTCATTATACATTTCAGGCATACAACAAACCCAAAGAGAATTATATAACAAACATCTGGATTCTACTACTCAGCCCAAGAGATAAAGCATTTCAGGTGTAATTGAAGCCCCCTCATACCACGTGTCCCCCTTCTTAATCTCAGTACCCTTACATTCCTCATATAAACTATTTATCATAACCATGCATTAAAAATCTTTTTTGCCACATAATGTATATACACATAAATAAGACATTATATAGTGTGATTTTGCATGTTCTTAATCTTTATATAAACGGTATCATACTGCACCTACATTTCTGCAATTTGCAGATAAGCACTCCACATTGTATTTTTGTGATATACCCAGCTTGAGTACAGTACCTCTGCTTCCTTCCTTTTAACTGCTGCCTAGATATCCACGTCTAGATACCTGTGCTTCTGCTGATTGATGTCTGTTGTTTCTACTTTTTCTCTGTCGTAAACAATGTTGCTATGGACCTTCTTATATATGTCTCCTTGTGCACATGTGAAGAATTTCACCCGGGAGGGGAAATGTTTCAGGATTCTAGGGACAAAGTCCATGACTTTATTAGATGCTGCCTAATTACTCTCTTGACTCACCACTTTTATATTATCACTGTAGAAATAAAAGAAAATCAAGATTACAGATGAGAACAAAAAGGAAAAACCATTCCCATCTCTCCATCCAAAGAAATCCACTTTTAACTTAAAAACTTTGTTTTAGTGCATAAACCTCTAGGTTTATTCTTCTGTGAGATACATGTATTTTTATATGTCATATGTGAATATATATAAATATATGGTATACATATACATTATTATATACATATACATACAAATATATATGTATATATATTTGACCCTTGAATAATATGAGTTTGAACTGCATGTGTCCACTTATATGCAGATTTTTTTCAATAAATACTACAGTGCTAGGCAATCTGTAGTTGGTTGAATCCATGGATGTGGAACTGAGGATACAGAGGGCCAACTATAAAGTTATATGGATTTTTCACTGCAGGGGGTTGATGGTCAGGTCGTCTCCCTAACCCCAGAGTTGTTCAAGGGTCAATTGTATATTTATATTTAATGTTTGGGATTCTACATATATATATATTTTTAAGAGCCACGTGAAATGTAACTTTCTTTTTATGAATTTTGTTTCATTTTATTTTTATACAGCAGGTTATTAGTTATCCACTTTATACATATTAGTGTATATATGTCAATCCCAATCTCCCAGCTCATCACACCACCCCTATCCCCCCAACCCCTCCACTTTCCCCCTTGGTGTCCATATGTTTGTTCTCTACATCTGTGCTTCAATTTGTGCCCTGCAAACTGGTTATCTTTACCATTTTTCTAGGTTCCACATATATGCGTTAATATACGATATTTGTTTTTCTCTTTCTGACTTCACTCTGTATGACAGTCTCTAGATCCATCCACGTCTCTACAAATGACCCAATTTCGTTCCTTTTTATGGCTGAGTAATATTCCATTGTATATATGTACTACATCTTCTTTATCCATTCGTCTGTCGATGGGCATTTAGCATGCTTCCATGACCTGGCTATTGTAAATAGTACTGCAATGAACATTGGGGCGCATGTGTCTTTTTTTGCGGTACGTGGGCCTCTCACTGCTGTGGCCTCTCCTGCTGCGGACCACAGGCTCTGGACGTGCAGGCTCAACAACCATGGCTCACGGGCCCAGCTGCTCCGTGGCATGCGGGATCCTCCTGGACCGGGGCACGAACCCAGGTCCCCTGCATCGGCAGGCGGACTCTCAACCACTGCGTCACCAGGGAAACCCCGCATGTGTCTTTTTGAATTATGGTTTTCTCTGGGTATATGCCCAGTAGTGGGATTGCTGGGTTATATGGTAATTCTATTTTTAGTTTTTTAAAGAACCTCCATACTGTTCTCCATAGTGGCTGTATCAATTTACATTCCCACCAACAGTGCAAGAGGGTTCCCTTTTCTCCACACACTCTCCAGCATTTGTTGTTTGTAGATTTTCTGATGATGCCCATTCTAACTGGTGTGAGGTGATACCTCATTGTAGCTTTGATTTGCATTTCTGTAATAATTAGCGATGTTGAGCAGCTTTTCATGTGCTTCTTGGCCATTTGTATGTCTTCTTTGGAGAAATGTCTATTTAGGTCTTCTGCCCATTTCTTGATTGGGTTGTTTGTTTTTTTAATATTGAGGTGCATGAGCTGTTTATATATTTTGGAGATTAATCCTTTGTCTGTTGATTCATTTGCAAATATTTTATCCCATTCTGAGGGTTGTCTTTTCGTCTTGTTTGTAGTTTCCTTTGCTTTGCAAAAGGTTTTAAGTTTCATTAGGTCCCATTTGTTTATTTTTGTTTTTATGTCCATTACTCTAGGAAGTGTCAAAAAAGATCTTGCTGTGATTTATGTCAAAGAGTGTTCTTCCTATGTTTTCCTCTAAGAGAGTTTTATAGTGTCTGGCCTTACGTTTAGGTCTCTAATCCATTTTGAGTTTCTTTTTGTGTATGGTGTTAGGGAGTGTTCTGATTTCATTCTTTTACATGTAGCTGTCCAGTTTTCCCAGCACCACTTATTGAAGAGGTTGTCTTTTCTCCATTGTATATCCTTGCCTCTTTTGTCATAGATTAGTTGACCATAGGTGCATGAGTTTATCTCTGGGCTTTCTATCCTGTTCCATTTTTCTGTATTTCTGATTTTGTGCCAGTACCACATTGTCTTGATTACTGTAGCTTGTAGTATAGTCTGAAGTCAGGGAGTCTGATTCCTCCAGCTCCGTTTTTTTCCCTCAAGACTGCTTTGACTATTTGGGGTCTTTTTTGTCTCCATACAAATTTTAAGGTTTTTTTTGTTCTAGTTCCATAAAAAATGCCATTGGTAATTTGATAGGGATTGCATTGAATCTGTAGATTGCTTTGGGTAGTATAGTCATTTTCACAATATTGATTCTTCTAATCCAAGAACATGGTATATCTCTCCATCTGTTTGTATCACCTTTAATTTCTTTCATCAGTGTCTTATAGTCTTCTGCATACAGGTCTCTTGTCTCCCTACTTAGGTTTATTCCTAGGTATTTTATTCTTTTTGTTGCAGTGGTAAATGGGATTGTTTCCTTAATTTCTCTTTCAGATTTTTCATCATTAGTGTATAGGAATGCAAGAGATTTCTGTGCATTAATTTTGCATCCTGCAACTTTACCGAATTCATTGATTAGCTGTAGTAGTTTTCTGGTGGCATCTTTAGGATTCTCTATGTATAGTATCATGTCATCTGCAAACAGTGACAGTTTTACTTCTTCTTCTCCAATTCGTATTCCTTTTATTTCTTTTTCTACTCTGATTGCCATGGCTAGGAGTTCCAAAACTATGTTGAACAACAGTGGTGAGAGTGGACATCCTTGTCTTGTTCCTGATCTGAGAGGAAATGCTTTCAGTTTTTCACCATTGAGAATGATGTTGCTCTGGGTTTGTCGTATATGGCCTTTATTATGTTGAGGTAGGTTTCCTCTATGCCCACTTTCTGGAGAGTATTTATCATAAATGCGTGTTGAATTTTGTCAAAAGCTTTTTCTGCATCTATTGAGATGATCATATGGTTTTTATTCCTCAGTTTGTGAATATGGTGTATCACATTGATTGATTTGCGTATATTGAAGAATCCTTGCATCCCTGAGATAAATCCCACTTGATCACGGTGTACGATCCTTTTAATGTGTTATTGGATCCTGTTTGGTATTATCTGGCTGAGGATTTTTGCATCTATATTCAGCAGTGATATTGGTCTGTAATTTCCTTTTTTTGTAGTATCTTTGTCTGGTTTTGGTATCAGGATGATGGTGGCCTCATAGAATGAGTTTGCGAGTGTTCCTTCCTCTGCAATATTTTGGAAGAGTTTGAGAAGGATGGGTGTTAGTACTTCTCTAAATGTTTGACAGAATTCACCTGTGAAGCCATCTGGTCCTGGAATTTTGTTTGCTGGAAGATTTTAAATCACAGTTTCAATTTCATTACTTGTGATTGATCTGTTTATATTTTCTATTTCTTACTGGTTCAGTCTTGGAAGGTTATACCTGTCTAAGAGTTTGTCCATTTCTTCCAGTTTGTCCATTTTATTGGCATAGAGTTGCTTGTAGTAGTCTCTTATGATGCTTTGTATTTCTGCGTTGTCTGTTGTAACATCTCCTTTTTTATTTCTAATTTTATTGATTTGAGTCCTCTCCCTCTTTTTCTTGATGAGTCTGGTTTATCAATTTTGTTTATCTTCTCAAAGACCCAGCAATTAGTTTTATTGATCATTGCTATTGTTTTCTTTGTTTCTATTTCATTTATTTCTGCTCTGATCTTTATGATTTCTTTGATTCTCCTAACTTTGGGTTTGTTTGTTGTTCTTTCTCCAGTTCCTTTAGGTGTATGTTAGATTGTTTATTTGGGATTTTTTTTTTTCTTGAGGTAGGCTTGTATTGCTATAAAATTCCCTCTTAGAACTGCTTTTGCTGTATCCCATAGGTTTGGGATCGTCCTGTTTTCATTGTCATTTGTCTCTAGGTGTTTTTTGATTTCCTCTTTGATTTCTTCAGTGATCTCTTGGTTATTTAGTAACGTATTGTTTAGCCTCCATGTGTTTGTGTTTTTTACGTTTTTTTCCCTTTGATTTCTAATCCCATAGTGTTGTGGTCAGAAAAGATGCCTGATATGATTTCAGTTTTCTTAAATTTACTGAGGCTTGATTTGTGACCCAAGATGTGATCTATCCTGGAGAATGTTTCATGTGCAGTTGAGAAGAAAGTATAATCTGCTGTTTTGGGATGGAATGTCCTATAAATATCAATTAAATCTATCTGGTCTGTTGTGTCATTTAAAGCTTGTGTTTCCTTATTAATTTTCTGTTTGGATGATCTGTCCATTGGTGTAAGTGAGGTGTTAAAGTCCCCCACTATTACTGTGTTACTATCGATTTCCTCTTTTATAGCTGTTAGCAGTTGCCTTATGTATTGAGGTGCTCCTATGTTGGGTGCATATAGTATTTATAATTGTTATATCTTCTTCTTGGATTGATCCCTTGATCATTATGTAATGTCCTTCCTTGTCTCTTGTAACATTCTTTATTTTAAAGTCTATTTTATCTGATATGAGTATTGCAACTCCAGCTTTCTTTTGATTTCCATTTGCATGGAATATCTTTTTCCATCCCCTCACTTTCAGTCTGTATGTGTCTCTAGGTCTGAAGTGGGTCTCTTGTAGACAGCATATAGATGGATCTTGTTTTTGTATCCATTCAGCGAACCTGCGTCTTTTGGTTGGAGCATTTAATCCATTCACATTTAAGGTAATTATCGATATGTATGTTCCTATTACCATTTTCTTAATTGTTTTGGGTTTGTTTTTGTAGGTCCTTTTCTTCTCTTGTGTTTCCCACTTAGAGAAGTTACTTTAGCATTTGTTGTAGAGCTGGTTTGGTGGTGCTGAATTCTCTTACCTTTTGCTTGTCTGTAAGGCTTTTGATTTCTCCATCGAATCTGAATGAGATTCTTGCCAGGTAGAGTAATCTTGGTTGTAGGTTCTTCCCTTTCATCACTTTAAATATATTGTGCCACTCCCTTCTGGCTGGTAGAGTTTCTGCTGAGAAATCAGCTGTTAATGTTATGGGAGTTCCCTTGTATGTTATTTGTTGTTTTTCCCTTGTTGCTTTCATTAATTTTTCTTTGTCTTTAATTTTTGTCAATTTGATTACTATGTGTCTCGGCATGTTTCTCCTTGGGTTTATCCTGCCTGGGACTCTCTGTGCTTCCTGGACTCGGGTGGCTATTTTGTTTCCCATGTTAGGGAAGTTTTCGACTATAATTTCTTCAATTATTTTCTCGGGTCCTTTCTCTCTCTCTTCTCCTTCTGGGACCCCTATAATGCGAATGTTGTTGCATTTAATGTTGTCCCAGAGGTCTCTTCGGCTGTCTTCATTTGTTTTCATTCTTTTTTCTTTATTCTGTTCCACGGCAGTGAATTTCACCATTCTGTCTTCCAGGTCACTTATCCGTTTTTCTGCCTCAATTATTCTGATATTGGTTCCTTCTAGTGTATTTTTCATTTCAGTTATTGTATTGTTCATCTCTGTTTGTTATTTAATTCTTCTAGGTGTTTGTTCTTTAATTCTTCTAAGTCTTTGTTAAACATTTCTTGCATCTTCTCGATCTTTGCTTCCATTCTTTTTCTGAGGTCCTGGATCATCTTCACTGTCATTCTTCTGAATTCTTTTTCTGGAAGGTTTTCTATCTCCACTTTATTTAGTTGTTTTTCTGGTGTTTTATCTTGTTCCTTCATCTGGTACATAGCCCTCTGCCTTTTCATCTTGTCTGCCTTTCTGTGATTGTGTTTTTTGTTCCACAGGCTGCAGGATTGTAGTTCTTCTTGCTTCTGCTGTCTGCCCTTTGCAATTCTATATTTTTTAATTCAACATTATACAGTGAGCATTCCACCATATCACTAAATATTCATTTAAAGACACAACTTCAATGGCTGCAAATTAGTTCATTGTAGGAGTAATTCTTTGGTTTATATAACTACTCACCTTTTAAACATTTAGATAACAATTTCTTGCTCTTACAGAAAATGCTGTGATGAAGTACAAAGTGTTTCTAAACCAAAGCATTTTTTGATTTATTTTCTTCATGGTAGGGTTTTTTTTTTTTTTTTTTTTTTGCGGTATGCGGGCCTCTCACTGTTGTGGCCTCTCCCGTTGCGGAGCACAGGCTCCGGACGCGCAGGCTCAGTGGCCATGGCTCACGGGCCTAGCTGCTCCGCGGCATGTGGGATCTTCCAGGACCGGGGCACGAACCCGTGTCCCCTGCATCGGCAGGCGGACTCTCAACCACTGCACCACCAGGGAAGCCCTTCATGGTAGTTTTAGTGGGTTAATCAGTCCTTTTGTTGCTAGAGCAGCTAAAATCTTTAAGGATAGAATAAAAGCTTTTAACTTATTTCAATTTTTTGATACTCTTCATGTTAATTTGTCTTAGTCCTTTCCCTGGCTCTGTAGGGTTCTAGTAGGGAAATGTAACACAATTTAGCAATCCATTCTACAGTAGATGGGCACTTGGATTGTCTCAAATATTTGCTCTTGTAAACAGGGCTGCTGTGTGTGTGTTGCTGTTTACTAGTAGGAGAGCTTCCTGACAGCTCCAGCTCTTTTAGCTCCAACCACCAATAGCCAGTTATGTGACTGAACAAGTTATATCACCTTTCTGAGTCTCAACTTACATCAACTACAAAATGGAGCCAACAGAGGTAATAACATTTATTGAAGGCTTATGACAAAGCAGTGACCGCTGTAAGTACTTTACGTGAATTACCTCATTTAATGCTCACAACATCTCTGTTGAATATATACCACCATTACTTCCACTTCACAGATAATTAAGCTGAGGTAGAGAGAGATTAATTACCCAAACTACAATCAATAAGTGGGCAAGACACAATTCAGACCTACAGACTCTGCCCCCAGAGCCTGCCCCCTACTTGCTTTCTCTCTGCTCATCCTTTATGCTGAACCATTTTACAGTTGTAGACATCTTGACATTTCACTCCCAAATACTTCAGAATTAACATACCTAAGAAAAGCAACACTTATTTAATATCATCTAACATACAGTCACATGACATACAGTCATATAACATCCACATAATATAAGTATAATGTGCTTAGGATGTAGTTTTACATCCTCATCAACACTTGGTATTGTCAGACTACAGATTTTTGCTGCTCTGAAGGGGTGTTGAAATGGTGTCTCACTGTGGTTTTAATTTGCATTTTCCTGATTATTTATGAGGTTGAACTTATGAGACCATTCATTTTCCCCTCTCTTATGTGAAAATGCCTGTTCATTTCTTTTACGCATTGTAAAAAAAATTGGTTTGTCTGAAAAGCTTTTCTTTTTACGATGGAAACTGGCATCACAAATTCTTACTGTAAGTTCAAGTTACTCAGTGGCTCAGCATCACAAATAAATGGCCCATGGAGAATGAAGCTGGAAATAGAGGAATGCTTTCCTAAAAGTGATTACTTGGAAATTTGGATCTCAAAGGTAGAAATGAGGCATACAGCTTCATGCTGAATAGCAAAATATACCAATACTTATAAAATTTCCCAAGATAAGTAACAGAAATAGCAGCAGTGCTATATTTAAGTAAGAGAGATGAGTTGAATTCTGTGTCCTATTTCCCACCTGTCCTATTTCCAGGCGTTGAAATCTAAGTTATGAGGATGCTTGCAGGAATGAGCTCCAGCCTTTGTGATTGTCCTTCAGACGATGAGTGGACTTCAGTCATTAGTGGTCCAAGTCACTCCATTTTCACCAGGACTGAGGCACGGAAAATCAATAGTAGGATCATTTAATAATGCTTCAAAGACTTGAAAAAAGCCTGTGAAGAGAGGTTTAAACCCAAATAAAGAAACTCCAGAGTAAGGTGTTCCTGTACTTGTTCTTATTTTCCTTTGACTTAAAGAGAACCATTTGTAGCTCTGTATCCTCGTTTCTAGCATGGAATTCAGCCTAGACTGTTAATCCAGATTGTTCCCGATAGGAAATAAGATAAGGTATATCAGCTTATTCATGTGGCAGTATAATAAAATATGAAAAGAATATAAAGTATGATTAATCATTTTTCAGCATACGAATGTTAAGATTTGTACTTTAAAGTACAAATCACTTTACAGTGATTTATAGCATTTTCTGTTTCTTATCTAAATGACTATGGAAAATCGAACTATTCTTATAGATGGGGTAAAATGTACTATTTACTACACTGTATCTCATTATCTTCAAGTCTTGGGTACTATTTCTAAAATTGCAAATGTAAGATTTGGAAATAGAAGCTATTGTGTTTCATTGCTATTGGCTTCATCCAGAAAATAATTTTCCTTTAAAAGTGATTTTATGCTGTACCTTGATTGGGATGGGAGCATAATTTTATCAAAATTAACAGAATTAATTTAAAATACGTGCATTTCATAATATATGAATTATACCTCAATGAAAAAAAGAGAATTGTTGGGGAAATGACATTTCAGAGTCATCCTTCTGGCTGGGGTGGCAGAGATTATATCACCTGGTAGTCCTCAAAGTATTCATGGGACCCTCCAAGAAGCAGTGAAGGGTCTGCAGGACTGACCCAGGATATCATGTCTGGTGGTCTTGGTGTCTGGGTGAAAATCTCTGCCATCACTGTGAGAAAAGACAAAAGGGCAGGGCCTGTATTTTTAGCTGCCATAAACTTAACAATAAAACCCATGAACAAATGTTCCCACTGATACTGTCCCCATGGCCAGCTTGAATTGGAAGAGATGTAATTAGACCCCACTTTCTCTCTACTCTGGCTGAGGTAAGGGAGGCCAGCTGTCTGGAAAATTGTAGGAAGAGGAAATGTAGAAAGTGATCACATTCGGAGTTTATTCCAGTTCTCTTTGCATCTAACCCTTTGCCTGAGTGAGAAACAGGGAACAAGTAGGTAAAAGTAGGTGAGTCGTTTATGCAGTTTTACCTCTGATCTCCCCACCTCCTCCTCCCCTTCCCCTTCCCTTTCCCTGTCCCTCTCTTCTTCTCCTCTTCAGAACTGTGGCAAACAGCAGTGGGTGCAGGAACTTCCTTAGTTTGAGACTTTATGAATTGGAAGCATCCCAAGGAGGTCTTTTACCATTTGCAGTTCTTTTACCCAGATGTTTGCACATCAACACGTTGGAGAACAGTTATCTAGTGTAACATTTTGCCTTCAGAAAGAGATTTTTATAAGTCAAATCATTCTTACTTGTACATATTTTAAGGAAACAAGACTCTTCTAAAATGGATATAGTAACATCTATTAAAGGTTGAAACAGTCTTAGAGTCACATAATCCTTCCTTCACTGTAATATCAATCTTTTCTTTTGCAAATTAAATTCATTTTCTCTCCCAGAAACCTTTGCAGATAGAACACTAATGCCAATACCAGTAACCGAAGACAAGCTGTTATCCAATCAACCTCCATAGGTTTTATTTCCTATTTATTCATGCTATATCTGTTCTACTTTTTAATTTGTTAAGGGGTCAGTTTTCATGTGTTGCTTATTTGTGTAGAATTACCCTTGGATTGAATGGCTCATCATTTTTCCTCCCCACTCCCTCCCTCCCTCCTTCCTTCCTTCCTTTACAGTATAGGGAAAAAATGTGAACATATATTTAAGCCTTTGTACCCGTTTTCAGTCCCAGTTTCCTCCCTTCCCCTCCAAAGGTAGCCACTATTCTGAAATTGGTGACTGTCTTTCCTAGCCTTGTTTTTATATTTTTTCTTCATGTATCTGTCCGTTAGCAATATTTTATATTGATTCACGTTTTAAAATATACATTTATATTCATATAATGTATGTATCACTCAGCATTATGTTTTTAGATTTTCTATTTAGAATTCATTTAGATTTTGTATTTCTGATTTTTTCCCCATCCCCTTCATTTCTTGCCTTTTATTGGACTGTCAATATCTCAAGTTCCCTTTTTCTTTTAATTTCCTTCTTTGTCCTCTTCGGTTTAAAAGTTGTATTTCTATTTCTTTACTGTTTATTCTTAGAAATTCTTAACCGAATATAAAGTTAATCAATATGTCTGTTCTTCTTCAAACGCATACAGGGCTTTATGACCATTTAACTTAGATCTTCCTTTACAATGTCTTGTGTAATTGTTGACTGGTATCTTAGTATTACCTTATTTTTAAAGTCCTCTCACATTAGCCCTCAGTTTTATTATTTACAGTAAATCATTACTTAATTTTGACAATGTGTTTACCAAATTCTTTATTCATCCTTATGTTTTGCTCTCCACTTCTTCCTTCTGGATTCAGCTGTTTATCTTACTGAAGTAAACCCCACAGTAGATCTTTTAGGAAGAGTCATTGAGTGGTAAACTCCCAATATTTGTTGGTTTGAAATGTCTATTTCACTCTCAGTCTGAAATAAAAATTTACCTGGGTATAGAATTCTAGGATGAGGATTATTTCTCTTAGCAGCATAAAGATGCCATTTATTTCCCATAGACATCTATGATGACTGATGACAACTTTGATGAAGGTCTAATTGGACTATTTTTTGCTTTTTGTTTTTAGGATATCTGCTTTGGTTGCTTTTAAGATTTTTCTCCTCATCATTGACATTCTGAAGTTTCACCATAGTATTGTATATCAAATTGTGAATTTTAAAAATTATACTGCTGGGATGTTTGCATGCTTCTGAAATCTGAAGACTCATTTATGTTTTAGTTTATTTCCAGAAAATTCTCAGGTGTTATTTTCTTAAATATTATCTCTTCCCCCCTTTCTCTATTCTTTGTTCTGTCTGGAATGTCTACTTGATATATATTGAAACTTCTCACGGCTCTTAGCCACAATTTCATAGTTTTTCTGTCCCACATTCTGAGAAATTTCCTCAAATCTATCTTCTGGTTTATGGATTCTTTCTTCATTTTTGTCTCAAATATTCATTACCCTTTTCATTGAGTTTTTAATTGTAGTGACTATGTTTTTCATTTATAGAGACTCAATTTGGTTCTTTTTCAGAGTTGTTTATTCTGTTTTCATGTTGTCTTCTTTTTCTCATTATGATTCCTGTGCCTTTGTTTACATCTTTGGTCATGTTGTAGGCATTTCATAGTCTCTTTCAGAGTGTTCTTTTAGATGCAGTTCTCTGAATGCTGATTCTTCCCTTTGCTATATTTGTTGACTCACCCATGGTAGTTTATTCTTTCATAGACCTTGTAATTTTTGACTATGAACTTATATCTAATTTTTTTTCCTTCCCAGGAGATGTGAAAGTGTTCCCATGGAGTGAATGTACTTTTTTTTTTTTTTTTTGCGGTACGCGGGCCTCTCACTGCTGTGGCCTCTCCCGTTGCGGAACACAGGCTCCAGACGTGCAGGCTCAGCAGCCATGGCTCACGGGCCCAGCCGCTCCGCGGCATGTGGGATCCTCCTGGACCGGGGCACGAACCCATGTCCCCTGCATCGGCAGGCGGACTCTCAACCACTGCGCCACCAGGGGAGCCCTGAATGTACATTTTTACTGCTAGGGCTCTAGAGGTTTCAGATGTCCTGGCTTGATTTTTAAGTTTAATTTCTCAATTTGGGATTCCTAAGTCAAGCAAGTAGTATAAATTCAGCTCCCATGCACACACATAGCTCAGGCCTGGGGTTTCCATGTCTCAAAGGTGTTTTTATCCCATCCAAGATCCCAGACATACAAGACACCGTTTAGGGATGCAACCAAACTTTACTATAGTGGCCTAACTCGGAAGGGCTTTATTTTTCTAACATAATAAGAAGGTTGGAAATAGGCAGAGCAGGGAAGCAATACTGTCATCCATGTCCTTTTCCTCAAGCTCCTTGTATCTTCCTGCCCCTCCATCCTTAAAGAGTAGCTTTTATCCTTCTGCTTGTTTTATGGTGGCAAGCTGGCTATTCCACTTCTGGCCTCATGACCACAGTTCAGGTAGGAGAAGGGAGAAGAAAGCAACAAGGAGGAAGGAATGGTTCCCAGATCAGGAAAACCAAACTTTCCCTGAAATCCCTAGCCCACTTCTGCTTACATCTTGTTGGCTGGATCTGTATCACATGGTCACCCCCAGCTGCAAGGGAGGCGGGCTGCACAGCTTGTACTTAGCGCCTTGCCTTTGATGTTTCTCTTCATTTGTGCCACTTGGAGATTTCCTTCCCCTTCCTCTACAGCTTGGCCATTAAAACACATTTTTATTTATTATATCCAGTTTTTCCCTCTGAGTCTTTTTGAAGGTCAGAGATCTCAGAGGCTCTGCTCTTATTTCTTCAGCCTCAAATATCCACATTGCGGAGTGGCGGGGCGGGGAGGTGGGTGGGTCCTTCCCACAGAAACGTTGTACTTGGTTTTAAAAGCAATTCTGAGACCTGTAGCTGGGGACAAAATGCTCACAATATGTACAAGAGGCAGTGGGCAGACGGACTCAGGTATTCCTTAGGCTTTAAATGAATTGCCCTGATTATTTGCTCCACTGTCTACTTAAGCTATCCGTACCTGCTGAGCTTAGAGTCCTCCTGGGAAGAATGGTTCCTCCACAGCAGCCTCACTGGTGCTGGTTCAATCTGTGGTTTCCTTTGGCTTATCCATCAATAGGAATCCATCTGCTTTCTTGTCTTTCATAAATTTGTCAAATTTTCTAATTGACTATTGGCACCTTTTCTTGTTTAAGCACTATTATGGAAGTATTAGTTTTTGTGTATCATCATTTCAATGGGATTTTGGGAAGTGGGCCGAGTAAATGTTTATATGCAATTTCCAGCCTTGAACCAGAAGCTCCAAATATGCGGTCATGCATCCTATTTGCTCAGCACCAAGCTTGGCACTAAGCAAAACAAGAGAATACAGTACAATATCTAATCCTTTGTACCAGTGGTATGCCGTAGCCAGCTTTCACCAATTTGCAGGAGCCAATTGTTAAACTTGCAAGAATTTTATGACTTGGTTAACTTCACTTTGGCATCTTTAAGTTGACCATTGTAGCAGTATTTATACCACTGAAATCAGCAAATAGTATGAATCAGCCCCTTCCCCTCCTTGAGAGCTGATTGGTAGACATTTGTCCGCACACCACTAGTCTTTACTCTAGTAAACATAAGACACATCTTCATGTCTTGAGATAAGACATATACTGAAGAAAAAGTAAAAGTCCAAGTAAGACAGCCATCAAACGCAAACCAGCCTAGTACAGATACTCCAACTGCTAGGGAATTCAGGCAGCAGAAATCACTGTTGACTCTAACAGCTGAAGAAGGTTGGCAAGGTAGCAGCAGTGCAGAGTATTGCTGCTCTTGTCAAAGTAAGAGTGGGCTGTGAAGCCAGAGTTTGAGTTCTAGCTCTTTCACTTACTGCTGTGTGACCTGGAAGAATTACTAAATCTCTCTAGTAAGCATAATGACAGTCAGCATTTACTGAATCCTTATCATGGGGAGACACTGTGCTAAGTGCTTTTCCACGGATGAACTTAATCCCTACTTTCATCATATGCAAAATGTTGTCTATCTCAAGGGGCTATTCTGAGTACTCCATGACATAATTCATGTAAAGAGCATAGTAAAATCTCCATAAAATTCATTTTTTTACTACCAAATTTCTTGTAGAAGGTAAGCAATTTCTACCTGCAGATTTTTCCTACAGGGCCTCGAAAGATGGGTCAGATCTGGTTATGTGAAGGGACGAGCCGAGGGCATTTCAGCCAAAGGGGAGGTCGGTCCCAAAGTACAGAGAAAAGGCAAATAGGAGTGTGAGGCCTGGTTCTGATGAGCCTTAGCGGAGCAGAATTTGTACCTGGGGTGGGGGGGTAGTCAGATGAGGACAGATTGTGTTCTAAGTGGAGAACTTTACATTTCATGTGATGTAAAGTTTCAGAGACTTTACATTTCTCTGATGGCAGAGAAATGATTAAAATGGGATTTTAAGAATAGGATTCTGACAGGTAGGCACGTATGCAAAATGAATTGGCGGCGGGGGTGGGGGGCAAAGACAGAAGCAAGAAGTGGCAGAAATGGGTGAGAAAAGAAAAGGCCAGGCCTGAGGGACAGTTCAAAAGACAAAAAAAAAATAAGATTATTGTATAAATGAATAAGCTAGAAGTATGTAGTCACAATATTTGTAGGAGCAATCTGGACCAGAAATTAAGAAAAATAAGAAATGGTTACCAAAGGGGAAGAGGGTTGGGGGGAAGGATAAATTAGGAGTTTGGGATTAACAGATACACACTACTATATATATATATAAAATAGATAATCAACAAGGTCCTACTGATTAGCATAGGGAACTGTATGTAATACCTTGTAATAACCTATAATGGAAAAGAATCTGACAAAGAATAGATATATATGTATAACTGAATCGCTTTGCTGCATACCTGAAACTAACACAACACTGTAAATTAACTATACTTCAATAAAAAATAAATTTAAATAAAAGAAAATAAGAAGGGAGGATTCTTTCTTTATCCCCACCTCCTACACCCTCCCCCTGCCAAAAAAGAAAAACTACTCTAATTCAAAAGAACATATGTATTTTTTAATCAGCAGAAAACACTGCATGTGGGTTTTAACACTGCATGTGGGTTTTGGTATTTTTTTTTTAACACTGCATGTGGGTTTTGGTATTTTTTTTAATTACTTAAATTAATGTGAATAAACTTTTTAAGAGTATGTTTAATTTTGTAACTGAATATCATGGCATGTGTAGTTAATCCTGTTTTCCAAAATACCCACAAAATGATGTTAAATAATGGTTTTATCATGGTTTGGAGCTATACTTTTTTCTTAACCTCTGCAGAAGGTGGAGAAAGGGGGCAGGACACACTACTGGGTAGCACAGGGAGCGTGTTAGTGAATGTTCGTGAGACCCTGTCAGCAGGACTGATACATAGAGACTGATCCTCCTGTAGGGATGCTGGCCTCACTCATGTCCTTGTGCGACAGCCAGCAGGGACACTGTGTGGCATCTCACCATTTTGGTAACAACTGGCTGTGGCAAAGGCCCCTGGTGACCTTCATGATGCTCAACCCGGTGGAGATTTCTTGGTCTCATCTTTCTTGAGTTCTGAGCAGCCTTGACACTGAATCACTCTCTCCTTTTTGAAAAACACTCTTTCCTTTTGGCTTCTGAGGCACCATATCCTCCTGATTCTCTTCCCTCCTCCCTGGTTAATCCTTCTTAATAAGCGTTAAGTTTGTTACCCAGATGTTAAGTTTTGGAGCTTCTCAACATTTAGTCCTAAAATCTTTTTCTCTTTTGTTCTCTTGCACTTATGGTTTTTACTATTTACTCTCTACCTAGCAAACTCACTGCTACCCATGGTTACCATCTATATACCAGTGATTCCTAAATTTCTCTCTCTAACCTGACCTTTCCTTTGGGTCCCAGACCTATAGCCAACTGCCCACTCAACATCTTTGGCTGTCTCAAAGGCGCTTCAGATTCAGCATGTTCTAAACTTCGTGATCTTTTCTCTCAAGTATTGTCCTCTTTTAGTTTTACCCATTTCATCTTAAGTCACCAGTGTTCATCTGAAGCCTATAGCCAGAAACTTAGGCATCCTCCCCCAAACCCCCATTTCTCCATTCCCCTCTTCCACCAAGGATCCAAATCTATCCCAAAACCCTGAAAATTTTACCTCCTAAATAGCTTTTGGCTATATCTACATCTTTGTATCTCTGTGTTCACCATTGTGCAATTACTTGGATTAATGTAATAACTGCCTAATTTGTTTTCCAGAACCTACTTTGGTTTCTTTTCAGTAATCTACTTTCTGAATAGTAGTTGCTCATCTTTTCCAAACACAAATTTGGTCATGTTCCTTCAGGACTCATCAAATCCTTTGTATGTGTCAGAATAAGTTAGGTAATACCTGTAGTAACAAACAACCCCAGAAATCTCTTTAGTTTTCAACAACAGCAGCTTACTGCTCATTCATAGCATGTCTGTGGCTTTGCTCCATGGAAATTCCACTTTGGGATTCAAGCTGATGGAGCAGCCTCTATGTGGAACATTGCCGGCCATGGTAGCAATGACCATGACCAAAGAGAAAGTGTGATCTGCATGCTGGCTCTTAAAGCTTCTGCCTGGAAGGGACGCATGTCATTGCTGCCCCTACTTCATTGGCCAGAGCAGGTCACAGAGTCTCTTCTGAGTTCAGTATGGAGGGATGCATGATCTTCTCACAGGGAGAAACACTGGAGGAAGTGAAGCCAGAATATTTGGTGATCAAGAATGCAATTTACCACACTCTTCAGTGACTTCCTATTGTTTTGAGGAGAAAACTTATCAGGCCTCCAAGGCTTCTGGTGGTGTTTGAACTCTCCAACTTTACCTCTTACTTCCCTACCCCTCATTGCCTGTACTTTAACCACATTATTCTTTCATTCTTTGAACCTTCTCCAAAAGAGACACATTTACAAAACAGATATAGAGTCACAGACATAGAAAACAAACTTATGGTTACCAAAGGGGATAGTGGGGCAGGTTTGGGGGAGAGATAAATTAGGAGTTTGGGATTAACATATACACACTACTGTATATAAAAGAGATAAACAACAAGGACCTACTATACAGCATAGGGAGCTATAGTCAATATTTTATAATAACTTATAATGGAAAAGACTCTGAATCACTTTGCTGTACATCTGAAACTAACACAACATTGTAAAACAACTATACTTCAATAAAAAAAGGAAGTGAGAGGCAACGAATCAGATTTCAGTTCACTGTAAGAATAACCTTTCTGATAAAGTGAGTATCAGTATTAGAAATGGTATGTTCATTGTATTTGTTCAAGTAAACACCAGATGACCAGATGTAGAAAATGTCGACAGACAATCTAGATAGCAGCGGTAATGGAAGACAGGCAGATATTTGATCCCCAAACTCCAAAGTTGCATAGTTCTATTAGAAAACATAGAGTTAGTAAACAAGGAGGCAAGAAAATAAAATACAAGGCATCAATTATAAGCTAATATAACTGTGCCTCTAGAGTGGCACAGGCAATAGGTGCAGTACTAATGTTCCTATCTTGGCTTGAGATTTCTAAGACTTGTCACAGAGGATCTTTAGGTAGGTCCTCCCCAATCTATGCCTTCATCTATAATTGCTTAAATAAATTGATTATAAATGTGTCTTTTTTGGAGGGCCAAGGGAGTAGGCAAAGTAGTTTATAAACAGAAACAGCCTTAGAAAACAAAAAATTCCAACACTATATAGCATGCCATGCTTGAATAGTGCTTAAAAAATGGTTAACATTTATACATAACATGAAAGCTATGTGTTAATTGCCTTTTCTTATATATATAACGTACATGTAGCATACTTTATTTTTAAAAATTATTTATTTATTTTTGGCTGCATTGGGTCTTTGTTGCTGTGTGAGAGCTTTCTCTAGTTGTGGTGAGCAGGGGCTACTCTTCCTTGCAGTGTGCAGACTTCTCATTGTGGTGACTTCTCTTGCTGCGGAGCACAGGCTCTAGGTACGTGGTCTTCAGTAGTTGTGGCACACGGGCTCAGTAGTTGTGGCTTGTGGGCTCTAGAGCGCAGGCTCAGTAGTTGTGGTGCATGGGCTTAGTTGCTCCGTGGCGTGTGAGATCTTCCCGGACCAGGGCTCGAGCCCGTGTACCCTGCGTTGGCAGGTGGATTCTTAACCACTGTGCCACCAGGGAAGCCCACATGTAGCATACTTTAAAAAAAAACCCCCTCTTTTACATTTTTATCAGAATAACAGATGCATGGCTTATATTACATGTTTTAAAAAAGTATGGATGAGGTTATAATGTTATAATATATTCTATAGATGTAAATCACCATTGTAATAAATATAAGGCAACATTTTACAAACTATTAATTCAGAAGGAGTCACATTACATTAGAATAGTTAAAAAAAAAGTTTTTTTGAATGAGGAGCACTTAAATGAGTCCCTAATAAATGGGGTAGATTTTTATAGATGGATGAACTGGAAGAAATGCAGTGGATATGACCATCTCATGGTTTAGATCTTCTGAGACAGTTTTTATTTCAAACCTGACCATGGTCCTGCAAGTATGGTCATAATTGCTAGAGCTGGTGCCCCACTTTGGGGTTTGAAATATGGTCAGTGTGGGCATGAACAAGTGCATGGAAATGAAATAGGGGATGCCTAAGCGATGAGTCAAGTGAATCAGTGCCTGATCAGAGCACGGAATGGGGGTGGGTGGAACAGCAAGTATGTGTCATCTTCCATCATCCAATTGACAGCTATCTCTCCATGCTCTAAGGTCCTCCCCTATCCCCCACCCCGCTAGTAAACCAATATGACATCCTGACAGTCCCAGGGGAAGAAACATTTGCAACTGTTGGAAATGTGATAGAACAAGAAACATGCAATCAGTACGTGCAATTGGCTGCATAGATTGTGAAACAATAGTTTTGGTTTTATTTGTTCTGTGACAGTATAAAAATTTCAAATCTTTTATAAGATAGAAACTCTAGCCTAAGAGAGACCCTGAGCACCATTTCCCAGCAGTGTGCTGCCAGGTCACATTTTGCCATTCTCCTCTCCCCGGCGCCACCTCCCCAGCCCCATTTTCCAGCTGGTGTCTGCCCCTGGGGCACAGGACACAGGTTTTGGAGGGCAAAGCAGTTTGGTGAGGTTTTGCTCAAACACTGTAGGCTTTTTGTTTTCCTTCACTATTATAATGACAAGGTACTAGAAATAAGGTAGAAAAATGGAGGGTGGGACTCAAGAGTAGGTAAACTAAAAGCAAATTGGATTGTCAGGGTTTTGTTCCTTTTTGTTTTTTGTCTTTCCAGGCTATGAATAAAATGTTTATGAACAAAGAGAAAGGTGCCTATGAAATACATGAAATATAAAAACATGAATCCATTCAGAGGAAGCATCTCCTTAGAATGAGAAGAACATTTTATCGTTTTTAACTTTTCTTCGGTCTTGGGTCCAAAATTCATCCTAATCATTGAAAATTGCTGTACTTTTTATACAATAGGAGTGTTTATGAGGAGCTACATAAAAATATGAATAGTAAGGCAAGGTTCATTGTTTTAGTGTCATTTTTCTTTTGTTGATTCTTACTTGAATCTCTTCATTTTACTGTTTTCACTTAACAAGAGTCTCGCTTTAATTAAGAAAATCCAGCGTCTGGCGACTACATGGTGAAATCACAGGGCCAAAGAGATGGAACTGTGGGGCATAACAGAAGGATACTGATTCCTGTTATCCTCATTACACTAGAAAACACTATGCACTTAACTTTATTCATAAATATGAAGTTTTCTTCTTGATAGTGTAATCTCACTTACACCTCCCTTTAAAATTGTCCAGGTTCCTATAGTCCTCCTAAGTCTGAAATATTATCACTATATTCATACCAAATAAAGATCTGTAAAAGATAAAAGTAGCTTCTTTTCTTGTCTCCTGTCACTGCTGCTCCCTTCAGTTGACTCAGCTGTCAACTGTGGGCCAGAGCAGCTCTGAACACATGGTCACATAATTCATTAGCATTTAGACAGGGCCTGCATCTCAGCCATTAACACATTCAAACATGTTTCTAAAAAATGGTTAAAAACCACCTTGTAGGGTTTGTGCTCATAGAAAGATCAACCTGTGGGGCACTAATAAACATAGCTTATATCTTACTAGATAAATATGCTTATTAAGTGTATTTAGTTTTATTTTGGATTTGGTAACCCCCCCCAAAAAAAAATTGTCTTTAAGTTGGTGAGAAAGTCAGCTTAACCAAAGCAGAGGGAGATGAGAAGCATTTAGGTTTAGGGGAATGATTTTACATTCTGGGTTTGGATGAATTGTAGAAGTCAGTGATTCTCCCAGTGATCTCTCCAAAATGACCGTGAAGCCAAATGATATGGAGAAAATGTTATGGCAATTGTGCTAGTTAAAATGATAGACGATATAAATATAACTGGTAAAGACAATATTTTAGTATAAATTCACGTAGCAACGTTTGGCCTAAACAAAAATGTCCATTGCTCCTTTTTAGATTCATCAAAGACAGAAATCTAGGCAATATATTTTGATTCATTACTAACTTTCTTCACAACTTTTTAAAAATTTGGTTAAATGAGTCACTGATTCAAAAGCCTTTATTGAGTGCTGTTATCGTGCCAGCCCGTATTTACTGTGCTACTCCATCTTCTCGTTTTATAACTCTTCCTTTCCTCATTCTCCTCTTTCTTCTCTTCCTTCTTTTCCTTCTGTCTCTGAGACCTCTTAAATTTTCCTTAGATTTGTCTTGAATGTTTTCTTTAGTTTTTCTTCACCATATGGATGTGATATTTTCCCACAAAACTTGTTTTTTCCCGTTCCAACCCTCTTGGAAACGAATGTCCTTTGACTGAAAAAGTGGAAAATATCCACGAATTTTAAACATAAATATAAATTATGCAAATATATAATGATGTTGTTTCTTTAGCTGTTATGGAATGATGGACTTGGTCATTGATATATTTATCTGGTATGTGTCCTTGCTTTTCAGGGAACTTCTGTCCATGTTGAGAACCACCTTACATTCCTTACTCAATGGACTAACAAAGACAAAGCAGCCCAACTAAGAGTGAAATAATTTAAGCAACTGTGCAAATTTGCAAGAAAGCGTGGCCAACAGAAAGCCTTCATCCTCTGTATTTACATTGGTACCAATCTTAACGTCATGCTGTTAACTCAACATAAAGCTATGCTTTTTAAAACAATTCAAGGGCATCCAATTTATAACCAATCATGTTCCAGACCTATAAAATATTTCAGTAACAATCCAAACTGGCATATAAGTTAAAGCTCACTCTGGGCAGCTTAAATTTACATGATCAGCCTGGGACTGGCTCATCCCATCGCATAGGATCGCACGACCTCACAGTCAAGTGCAATTCACATCTCACGATTCTAGGAATCGATGGACATGGATACACAGTTATATTATTATTAAATCCAATTGCTTTGCAATTAACCTGATATGACACCTATACAAATGATTCAAATAAAGAGCCTCATGTTTCACAGGAGACAATCAATAAAGTGAAATCACAGCTACTGACAATGCCAGCAATTTGGCTTGTTACTATAGTATTATATTTTTCTCAGATAGAGGTTGCTGTTCCCCTGTTGAATCACAGCTACCATAACCTTCAACTACTGGCAATGCCCATGCCTCACAAAGGCGTAACATTCAAATATGTTTGGACATTCCTAACCCATCTTTGCTGAGTCATGAAAAGTTACAATCAATCTGGGATGTACTAAATCATAAATTTTCTTTCTTTGCTCCCAGAATGGAATTAGAGCTTCTTTCCCCAGGAAAGACTCCTTAATGGTGAAAAAGAAAATAGTTGCCTTCGTTGATAGATAGCATACGTTCTTAGGGAAAAAAAAAAATCTTACTCTTCCTCTTGCACAAATGTTTTGCAATTAGCTGTCTGAAAGCAAAACCAAATCATAATAGCATCTTTCCCAGTTATTATTATGGTTATTATTCTGTAGCTTAATAATCTACATTTTAATTAAGTAAAAGCACTTCATAGTTATAACCCTGATCTAAATCAACCTTTTGCAGAAATATTACAACCCTCTTATTATCAGAAATATTACAACCCTCTTATTATCACCCTTTTTTGGCAGATTTTGTCAGTGTGTGTGTCTGCCAGACAACTGGGTGTAGAGAATCAACCTCTTGAGGGCAGAGACTGTGTATGTCCTTCTGAGATCTAACAGACTCATGCACAGACATTCCATAGGTGTTTGTTGACAGCCTATTTGAGTAGTGCCTTGTTAAGACCTCATAACTCCTTATTTTAAGTAGACTGAACTTGACCTTATGGAATATTTAGGACAGGCACTGACCAAAAAATATATTTCTTTTTCCATGTCTCTCTTTATATACTTGTTTTCAAACAGAGACCAGTCAGGTCAGGGTGTGTTTCCATGAGGTCACTTTCATCTCCTGAAATAGGGAGAATAGAACAGTAAGTATGGAAGATGTGTCTCTCTTTAAACAACCACTGTGGATGATTGAAAACAATGACTTATTTAATTCTCTAAGCAGAGTCTGTTCTCCATGAATCACACTGTATACATAATGGTGATGAAAATGTTCAGTTTGAAATTTCTCCCTGGCCAGGGAGGAAACCATGGGGGTGAATCATGGTTTTAGTGATGACCGTCCTGAGGAAGCTAAATTGGGAAGCCACAGGTTAAAAAAGGAGTGGGGAGGGAATCCTTAATCCGAGAAGGCAACTGACGCCCCCTTCCGCTGCTTACACCCAGGCAAGAATCTTCAGAAGAAGAGTTCCTGGAGAGAAACTCTGAAAGCAGAGGAAACCAAACACACTGTACATGTAGAGTTACCCATGGACTGGGAAAAGACACAGGACTTCTCCTTGAGGGAAGGGAGATAAATGGCTGCCTGTTTGAGGAACACAACTGCATGCATTCACTCCTGTGAAAGAAATTCATTTAAGAGCAATTGGGTTAGAAATGGAGATTTAGGGCTTCCCTGGTGGCGCAGTGGTTAAGAATCCGCCTGCCAATGCAGGGGACTCAGGTTCAAGCCCTGGTCTGGGAAGATCCCACATGCCGCGGAGCGCCTAAGCCCGTGCGCCACAACTACTGAGCCTGCGCGCTAGAGCCCGGGAACCACAACTACTGAGCCTGTGCGCCTAGAGCCCGTGCTCCGCAACAAGAGAAGTCACAGCAATGAGAAGCCTGCGCACCTCAACGAACAGTAGCCCCTGCTCACCACAACTAGAGAAAGCTGTCGCGCAGCAACAAAGACCCAACGAAGACAAAAATAAATAAAAATAAATAAATTTAAAAAAAGAAATGGAGATTTACACAGATGGGTTTAAAGAAGAGGAGTGTGTAAGAGACAGTCAAGATGTACATCAGTCATTTGCTGCAAAACTGTGAACAGTATTGGCGAATTAGGATACAATGTGAAGTGGAAAAATGGGCCACTAACTTGTAATTAAACTATGATTGCACTTATGTTAAATATGTGTATTATGGACAAAGACTGATCAGGAATCCAGAGAAATTAACATAGTTATTGCGTTAATGTAGTGACATTGTTTTTCATTGTTTAAATTGTGTGGGTGTGAATGTGATGGAGAGCTTGTGTATTGAGTCTGATAGTAAGACAGTAACACAAAGAATCAGTAAGCGGGTGTTTAAGTTTCACATGCCATGCCAGCTGTGAACTTAACCTCTCCGAGCCTCAGTGCTTTTATATAGAAAGTGGGAATAATAGCACCTGCCCTGCACTAATAGGGTAGTGAAAACACTCTGTAAATTGAAAGTGTCATGGGAGATTGTGTGAGGCATTCAGAAGATCAGAGTACTGTATAGACCAGAGACTTAAAAAGTCCAGAACTCAAAAAGTTATCCCTAATCTCTTGTCTCAGCAGTCATGCGGGAGCTGGACAACATGTTATATCATAGTTGCACCATGTACAAATTACAGTCACTTATCGGGCACCTACTAATTGTTTTGCTAACCAGGTTTCCCAATACCATTTGTAGAATAATCCATTTTTCTTCCATTTGAAATGACTTGAAATGTTTCCTTTATCATATACCTAAGTTTATTTCTGAACTCTACTGTTTCTCTGCTTACTATTCTGTTTTAACTTTATAATTGTTGTAGCTTTGTAATATTTTTAATTCGGTTGGGCAACTTTTTATGGTTTTTTAAAAATAGTATCCAGGGTAGAGTGGGAGCTATTAAGGAGGATAACCAAGCTTGGGCCCAAAGAAGTAAGTAAACAGCCCAAGGGTGCATAGCATAGTCTTAGAAGAGACTTTGGAATCAGAGAAAGCTTAGTTCAAATCCTGGTTTATTACTTAACATCTGGGTGACCTAATATACATTACTTAATCTGTCTAGCCTCTTTCTTCATCTGTAAATGGAGGATAACACCACCTACCTTGGAGTGTTGCGCTGGGGATTCAATTACAAGTGAATTGAATTTCCCGAATACTGTGGCTGGCAGGCAGCCCTCCTTTACATGCACTCCTGGTGGTGAGGAATGGCTTCCCTTTCTTAGATTTTTTTGCATCTGCAAAAAGGAGAAGAGCCAGGAATTATCACCACCTTCTACACAGCATTCTGAAGGCTGGTTTCACTGTACAGAGATATATGATAACTGTATAGTAAGGAAACAGGGCACTTAAACTGTACATATGTATTTGCTGCTCCCTGAATATGGTAAAGCAGGAGACACTGTGTGTCATATAATCCATAAAATGCACTCTCGTTATGCGGCCGAGAACATGGGATGTCAAACAGGTAGGAATGCCAGGCAGTACGTTCCTGTCAGACCTTGAGGTAAGCGGAGAGCAGGGGGGAGGGGACATTGCTGAGACTGGATAGGGAACCTGGGAAAAATAACAGGGCCTCTCTCTTCTGCTCTGACAAGTTTAGATTTTAAGTGATTTGGGGGCAGAGATCATATCTATTACCTCGTTTTTTGGTAGTTTCTAGAAGATTATTGGATATTTATGACATTTGGTGATTAGAGTGAAGAGATGTCGCATAGGGCCTCATAGTAACCCTCTGCCTCCGAGAGTGGCCAAGACGACTTTTGTGGGAAGCTGCTTTCTTCTCTCCCTTGGAAGAGACGGATGGAGTCTGATTATAATTAATTTTAATAAAGACCCTACATGACGTGCTAGAATTCTGGCCATTCAAATGAAGTAGAGCCAGCCAGCCAGCTTGGACAAAAATCATCTCAGTTCCCCCTCACTATTGGCTTTAGAACAAGTCAAGTCCCGTTAAAAAGAATTTATTTATTGAGTGATTTTTGTGCCTAGCACTATAAAAAGGTGTACAAAAGAAGGACCCTATCTGACATTCACTGTCTGAGTTGGACAGACAAGAAATGTAATAAAATAATAGGCACCATCTGTTGAGCCCCTGACTTGCGCTATGCCGAGTGATATGTTCAGTGTACATTATCTCTAATCCATGAATGCTTTCCACAAAGTGCCTGTTATGTGCCAGGCATTCTGGTTGCTGGGAACACCTCAGGCCTGAAGGAGGAGGAGGGCTCTGCCTTTGGGGAACCCACTTTCTAGTGCTTATAAGCAAGTGAGTATATAATATCATTTCACATTACGGTAAATGCTATGAAGAACAGCAAATCAGGGTAAAGGAACAGAGAGGGATTCAGGTGTATGCAGGGGATATTGTAGGGCAGGCCTCTCTGAGGATATCACCTGGAGGGGTGGACTGAGCTATGCCAGCCAGGAGGACAGGTGTCCCAGGCAGAGAGAACAGCAAGTGTACAGGCGCCTGGGAGAGATGAGCGTGGCATGTACACTTGAGGCCCAGCGTGGCTGGGATGGGCTGAGGGAGAAGCAGCAGGAGAGACAGGCAAATGATACATATTTCAGGTTTCATTCTGACGACATGGGAAGCTCTCAGGAAATTTTGGGCAGAGGAGTGCTACCTGGAAACAGACTCTGAGATGGAGCTCTGCAGGCAGGAGACTTACTGTCCCACGACTGTAAGAAGGTGACAGAAGCAGGACTGGGTAGAGGCAGAACGTGTGTTCACTCAGCAGAAACCTCACTGGATCCTGCTGGAAGCTGTGGGGTTGGGATGACCCTCCAGAGTGTTCCCAGATTGAAGTGAAGGGCTAGACCTTGTAAGCGGGCATCAGTTGCTGTCTCCCGAGAAGGGTTACAAACTTTGGGTGAGGCAGCTCCCTTTGGGGGTGATGCTTGAAGACGTTTGCATCTGTGGGCCACAGCAGTCACCACCCCAGCATCTGGGGCAATGACACCTCAGTCCTGAAGAGGGGATCTCGGTGGCACACCTCAGGGTCACTACAGATCTGTTTATGTTTTAATTCTCATAACAATCCTCCAACTTAGGCATTTTTATATCCTTTCTGAGACTCAGGGAGTTTAAGAAACTTGTTCAAGGTCACACACCTAGAAGATGCTGGATTTGAACTTAGGGTCCTCTGAGTCTAAAGAACATAATTTAAAAAAATGTGGTAAAAAATACATGACATAAAACTGATCATTTTAGCCATTTTTAAGTGTACAGTTCAGTGTCATTAAGTACATTAATATTATATAACCATCACCACCATCCATCTCTAGAACTCTTTCCATCTTGCAAAACTGAACCTCTGTACCCATTAAACAATAACATACTATAAAAATACTAATATTAAACAATTACTCCCCATTTTTCTCACTCTCCAGCCCCTGGAAACCATCCTTCTACTTTCTGTCTCTGTGAATTTGACTGTTCTAAGTACTTCATATAAGTGGAATCACACAGTATTTGTCATTTTGTGGCTGGCTTATTTTACATAGCATAATGACTTCAAAGTTCATCCATGTTGTAATGTGTCAGAATTTCCTTATTTTTCTTTCGGTCTGAAAGCACTCTTTTCTATGTATCTACTACATTTTGTCTATCTGTTCTTCTGTTGATAGGCATATGTGTTGCTTCCACTTCCTGGCTATTGTGAAGAATGCTAGGAACATTTGTATACAAATATCTGTTTGAATCCCTGCTTTCAAATCTTTTGGGTATATACCCAGAGGTGGAATTGCTAGATCATACGGTAGTCCTATTTTTAATTTTCTGAGGAATTGCCATACTGTTTTCCACAGCGATTGCACCATTTTACACTCCCAACAGCACTGCGCAAGACTTCTAATTTCTCCACATCCTCGTCAACACTTTCCTTTCGTTTTTTTCTTTCCTTTCTTTCCCTCTCCTTTTCCTCCCTCCCTCCCTCCCTCTCTTTCTTTCTCTCTGATAACAGCCATCCTAATGGGTGTAAAGTGGTATCTCATTGTGGTTGAAGACCATGCACTTTGCATGCCATCATGCTGTCTCTCAGAAAGGAATCCAAGATTGCCAGCATGCATCCAATCCCACCATTCCATCTGTGGGTGGAAATGGTGGCAACACTAGGTTAAGACTCAAACTCAGTTAATTTCCCTGGATTAACAGTGAGCTACAGCAGACCACATTCTGAATATCCCCTAAGACACCTAAAGAACGATACAAAATTTGGCACTGTATAAGAGTTAATCTTTAAAGGTTTTGCTCAAGGACCCTAAAATAGTTTAGAAAACTATGCTCTTCTTTACATATTTAAAAATTGATATTTATAATTTTATCATAAATTTAAACAGGTGCAAAGAATATAATTTGTAGCATACCATAAATATTGACATTTTAGAATAAAATGGTTACATCATTGTTTTAAATGTATCCAAATGGAATCTAAATCCTGTAATAGTTTGTTATCCACCATCATCCATTTAAGAAATACACAAGTAAGCTCGTCTTTAGCAAGCAAAAATTAAATATAACTCCCTGCCTTGCCTCCACTTCTGCCATGCCTTCTATGTTTGAAATTTTATTTCCATTCTACTTCCCCTTCAAAATTTTATGCTAATGTAATATGTTTATGATTGAACATCTTTTACTGAGTATCCTATCATACTTTTATCTATCAAACATTTGTATAAAAGTTAAAATTTATGCACTTTAAAATTCCTGTAACCATAGGGTCTATGTGATTTCTGGATTGAGTTATCATTACAATTACTAGTATTACACAATTGATCAAAACAACCTAAATGAATAGAACATTCTGATAAATGCTAACATGAAAAGTAGAGTTTTACTGGAAGTTTGCACTTCTTAATAAGATAGGTGATGCTGTCCTTTTTTCAAACATTCTATGTAGTATGGATAAATTTTACTTATTGTTAGAATAACAAAGTGTTTAGCAACCATTCTATTTTTCATTTTTTAGAGATGAAGAATCCTTGTTGTTTTTTTTTTTTTTTTTTTTTTTTTTTGCAGTACGCGGGCCTCTCACTGCTGTGGCCTGTCCCGTTGAGGAGCACAGGTTCCGGACGCGCAGGCTCAGCGGCCATGACTCACGGGCCCAGCCGTTCCGCGGCATGTGGGATCTTCCCGGACCGGGTCACGAACCCGTGTCCCCTGCATCGGCAGGTGGACTCTCAACCACTGAGCCACCAGGGAAGCCCATGTTCTTAAAAATAAAGAGATGGAAAAAAAAATAAAAAAATAAAAATAAAGAGATGGGAATGGAGTTTTGTTATAAAAGTGTCCTTCAATTTTTGAAACTCCTGACTTATCTGCCCCCAATCACATGGTAATCCATTATCAAATGATAGTTCTAACGACCTGACGACTTCACCATTTTTTCCCTCAGTTTTGAAAGCAAAACTGACTGACTTGCAAGGGATTTGTTATCCAGTCTCTTATGGGTCGAGTTGTGTGCCCACCAAAGTTCATATGAAATCCTAACCACTGGTACCTCCAAATGTGGTCGTGTTTGGAAATAATGTTGTTGCAGATATAATTAGTTAAGAAGAGGTCATTAGAGTGGACCCTAATCCACTATGACTGGTGTCCTTATAAAAAGGGGAAATTTGGACAGAGAGACAGACACTCACAGAGGCAGGAGGATATAAAGGCACTGGGAGAAGCCGGCCATCCACCAGCCAAGTAGAGAGACCTGGAACAGAACCTTCCCTCACAGCCCTCAGAAGGAAGGAACCCTGCCCACACCTAGATTTTGGACTTCTAGTGTCCAGAACTGCGAGGCAATACATTTCTGCGGTTCATGCCACCGGTTTGTGGTAGTTACAGCAATGCTAACAAACTGGTACACAGTTCCTAGAGCCATTCACCTCCCCCACACTTACTCTAACACCAACATTTTCATTTTTTCCTTTATTTGGTGCCAGGGCAGGGGGTGGGCTGTGTTAAACTCCAGAGCAATGAACCCTAGAAAGATTGGGAAGAGTGAGAGGGGCACCTTTCTTTTGTAAAGTGAGGGGAGGGCCATTGCAAAAGGGGGGCAGGGATATTTAATAAAGAGCGGATACTGAATTCAAGATCTGTATGTTGCTTTCCTTCAAAATATTCTTGTCCACATGCTCCTTTGGAAAGCCTTACTCAGCCCCAGAGGAGTAAGGGTACCTACTTTGAAGATGACTGTGCTGAACTGTAGAAAGCTTACTGAAATTCAGGGATGTGGAAAAACTTTTGTCAGCTGGAGGTGCTGATGACATTTTCATGGAGGTTATGACATCTGCTGGCCTTGTGTGTAGGATTTTGGTTTGTGGCAAGGAGAAGGAAGGCATACTAGCCAGAGTGGAAGCAACTTGGGAATGGACTTCTGACTAAACTAACGACTCAGTAGGGTGGGCCTACAGAGGACCTGCACTTATGGGTCTAGGAGCTTGTACTTAGGCACTGGAGACTTTTGCGTGAGCGAGTGACATGATGAAAGTGATGCTTAGGAAGATTAGTTGGGCATCAATACGGAGGATGGGAGGATGTCTGCAGAACTAGGAGGTAGGAAGCAATCCAAGGGTGTGGTCAATAATGAGTGGATCAGTGTAACGGCTTTGGAAATGGAGAGGCGGCTGTTTGCTGATTGTGATGGACACAGAAATCACAGGCCTGTATTATAGTTAAACCTGTGCCATCTGCTCGATGATCTTTTCAGGTAGGCCGCCCAGTCCCAGAACTAACTCCCTGCCTTGGCTCCACTCCTGCCATGCCTTCTATGTTGGTGGAATACTTAAAGTCCAGAAAGACACCGTGCTTTTCAAGTTGGTCAAGTAGAGGTACAATAGGGGCAACATTTCCCTATTGTTGGGCTGATCCTTTCATTGTAAGGATGGAATGAGTAAATGTATGGGGAACCACTTGGTTTAATATAAAGCACTCTGCAAACGGAAAGACAGGACTCTTCATTACTCATTACTCTACTGTGGCACACTACTCTTTCTTAGAGCAAGTGAAGAGGTTTTCTGAGTGCCTCATTCAACGTTAGCCTTGAGTAACTGAAATCTAGGTAATAAAAGCTCCATTGTATGTTGCCTGAGAATTTCACTGGGCTTACATCCCTTTCCAAACTGGGAAGGTGCTACAAGACCCCCTGCTGAGCTCCCCCAGGGAGAAGAGCCACTCTTCACATTCCTTCTGGATCCTCTGAGGTGTCTGGCCTCGTGCCCAAAAACCCTCAGAGGACTGTTCATTTTCTGTCAGAATCGTGAGGCTTCCTGATTGTGTAGCAATGGAAACAAAGCTTTTCTATGCTCTGAAAAGCAAGTATTTTTAATGGCCACATGCTCTCCTCACTCCCTGGTCTAAGCTGGGAAGCACGCAGGGCATCAGAACAATCCAGACACACAACTTTCTCTTTTTCTCTCTTGCATTGGAGACCATTGTGTTTTTAAGACTCTGAGAGGATAAGAAACTGGGGGGGGGGGTGGGAGTGGGGGGCTCGTCACTATCTTTATAGTCATTTCTCTAAATCACATTCAAATGAGTGACTCTATCTGTGACCCAGAGTCACTGGAAACTTTCGATGTTCTTAACCCCCAGAGGACTCTCTTGGCTATCATGGGAGAGACATGACTTAGTGGCCATGTGGCTGCTGACTCTACTAGGACTTACCATTTGGCATTTCTTCCAAGGGTGGAAAGGAGATTATCAATAATATTTGAGTGAGTTTTCTTACCTACATCGGCTCTATCTCTTATTTATGCGTATCTTTATTTGAATGGCTTCAGTAAGAGCATATCCAATGGTAGAAAGACAACATGCAAGCGTCAACTGATCCCCTCGGCATAGACGCCTGCTCCCATTTCATAGATGGGGATGATAAGCCCTCCTGGTGAGATTACAAGAGCCCCTGTCATTTCATGTGTACTTCCCAGGTGCCAGGTACAGGGGCCAAGTGCTTTACACATTAACTCATTCTCTCCATCAACCTATGGTGTGGGAATATTAACATCCACATTTTACAGAGGAAGAAATGGAAACCTAGAGAGGTTAACTAACTTTCCCAAGATCACAAAACAAGTCAGTGGCTGTGTCAGTCAGCATGAGTTAAACTAGGCTTTGTGACAAACAGCCCCCAAATCTTAGTGGCTGACAACAACAAAGGTTTATCCTCACTCATGCTCCAAGTCTACGGAGGGGCGGGAGGCTCTGCTTCTCCTCACTCTGGAATCGGGGCAGACAGAGAAGCCCCTCCGTGGGAGTTGCTGGTTATCATGGCAGATAGAAGAAGAGAACATGGCAAAGTGCTCACTGGTGACACATGTTCCTTCTGTTCACTTTGTTGGCCAGAGTCTGTCACATGGCCACTCCTAACTGCAAATAGACGAGGAAGTACAGTCTTACCATCTGGGAGGGAAAGGAGGAATATTTGTGGGCAGAGGGAGCACCTGAGAAGAAAAATATTTTCTTAAGCCTGTGCCCTTTACCCTTTCATGAACGCTTCCACTCACTGAGCACCTCCTGGGGGCCAGGCATTACAGATATTATTTTCAGTCCTCACCACAACACTATTAGGGAGATATTAGCTTCACTTCATAGTTCAAGGCCCAAAAAAGTCTTGAAATAGCTTGAGTCAGATGGCACAGGGAAAAAAAGGCGCCTTGTGCAGCATTCAGGTCAGCCTGACTCCAAAGACATCCATGAGGATTCCCAATACCATGGATGTCACTTTAGTTTCACAAGAAAAAAGCCATATACATTTTTAAAAGATTAAAACTTTAGTTAATCATGTGTTTATTTTCTAATTAAAAAGGTAATAACTGCTCATTGTTAAGATTCAGACAATGCTTACAGTTTTGAAGAAAGTGAAAAATGACTAATAATCAATCATTAGAAGGAACCCTGCTAACATTTTAGATATGCCCTTCCAGAGGTGCTGACTTATAATTTGCTTCTTCACATAACAATGTATTGCGAACATCTTTCCAATAAATATACTTCATTTTTAATGGCTGCATAATATTCTATTGACTGTACCACAATTTAGTTAAAATTCCCTAATGATTTACAATACAAATGATAAACAACATTTATCTTGTTTTCAGTTCCATTTCTTTCTGAATAGTGATGTCTAATAGCTTTTCCTTTTTTTCTTAACCAATTCATGCCTTCACCGATGAGAAACACTGTAATGGTCAAAGATCATTAATCAAAACCTTTCTCTCCCTCTTCCATAGGGACTCCCCTCAAATGCTATTTAAAAAAAAAATTTTTTTCCCCCTAGAGTCTCAAGCCAGGGGTTTTCCTTGGCATTTCTTTTTGTTTTCATATAATTTTTCTGAAATGCCCACATAAACTGCTTTCCCTATCTTCCTCCCACCCTCCCCCCTCCTTCCTTCTTTTTCTCCCTCTCTCCCTCCCTCCTTCCTTCCTGTATATCCATACTCTTATTTTATTTTACATTTGCATGTCCCTAGTCTAGATCCCTTAAATAAAATGTCTGTGCCCGCTGTTCCCTCTACAGTGAGGCATTCCACGCTTTCCAGCTCTAGCCGTGGTGCTCCCTTTTCTATGCCTCCAAGTTCCCCCGTTCAGATCCACCACATCTCCACCCACTGCACGGCCCTCCTGTGCTAGTGGAGCTCTCTCGTCCTGGAATGGTCTCTACTGTCATCTGTGGTTGGTCTTCAGAGTCCAGCTCAAACGCCTCTCTTTCAGGAAGCCTTCTCTGGCCCCTGTCCTGAGTCAAAATTAGTTGTTCTTTCCTCTGTGCGTCGTAGCGCTTTACCGTTACCTCCACTATGCACTTATTCAGGAAAACATTTACTCAGCGGCGGTGGTATGCTCTGGAGTGCTGGGGCTGATACACAGAACTAGCCTTGGCATCCACTCTAGGAGTCTTCCGCCCCTGGGGAGGTGGATGGGTAAACACACCGTCTCAGCCCCTTGCGGTGAATGCAAAAGTGGGGGTAGGTGCGAGGCGCCACGGGAATAACAGGGCCCTGCCGGCACTGGTGGACTTTTATTTGCTGCATGTTCTGCCTTAATAAAAGTCAAGATCCTGAGGAAAGGGACCCATTTTCAAATTCGCCTTTGGTCCGGCCAAATCTGTTGATAGTAAGAGCCTGAGGTGCGTGACCTTAATGAACCAGTGTCACAGGTGTGCTCAGGCGAAGGGGCTAGTGTAGGTGGTCACCGGGCGCAGGTCCAAGCCCATTACCCATACTCCCCGGAATCAGTGTACTTTTCACATCTTTTTTTCTCCTTGAAATGAACGCACATTCCCCTCCGGATTTAGAATAGAAGTAATGGCTCTTCCACGAAAGCCTGGAAAATATGATTTTTCCAGAAATGGTTTGGGTCGGTTATAGATCTTTGGCTCCTGGCAACTGTAAGGACGGGCTGCGCCCTCGCTGGGTGTGTTTGCTCCGAGACCCGACCGGGAATTTCTCCGGGACCCCGCTCGCCCCGCACCTCGGCCCGCAGGCCACGTGCGCTATCCCGGAGAAGAGACTCCTCGCGCCGCGCGCCTGGGAGCCGGCGCCTCTTCTCCGGCTCTTCCTGCCACCCCGCGCCGCCCCCACCTCAGCGGCGGCCGCGCCGCCCGATCCCGTCCGCGCCGGCTCCGGCCCGGGTCTTGCCGGCCGCCCGCCGCCGCCGCCGCCGCCGCCGCCGCGCTAGCCGAGCGGGGAGCTGGCGCCGCCGAGGCCGCGGCGGCCCGGGCGTGGGGGCAGCGCCGCGCACGCGCGCACGCGGGGGTGGCGGGTCCCTGCGCCCTGGCTCCGCACGCCCGGGGCCCTCGGGCCGCCCCCCCACACGCAGCCGCCGGGAGCCGCCCGATAACCTGAGCCCGCGTGGCCGCTCCGGCGGGGATGCAGTTCCCCGCACGAATCCTCCTGCCGCGGCTGGGAGGGAACATTCCTGCTCTCCCCGCCCGGCCCGCGCCCGTTCCCGCTCCTCCCCCGCCGCGTGTTTTCCGCCCCAGTAAAGATCGTGCCACACAAATGAGCCTCGAATGCCCTTTGCCGAGCAGGCGGGAGGGCATCGAGCGCTGGGCCCGAGCGGGCCATTTTCAGGGCGCGTCTCCGGAGCCGCTGAAAGTCTTGTTTTCTCCCCAAAGTGGAAGGTGTGGGGGGCAGGGGCGGGCAAGGGGCCGCTTCCAACTGCTACACACGCTCGAATAGTTGTCAGTAAAATCGAACTGACGTCAGCCCCGGGGAAAAAGATAGGTCTCTTTTGTTCTCATGTTCTCCCCGCCTTCCCTGCGATCAAAGGCAAAAAACATTTTTTGGAGGTGGGGGGAGAGACAAAAAGGAGAAAAAATTGCAAGGCAAAGAGATACCTTCCATTAGAGCTCCAGCCCGGGCGAAGGGAATGTTTAATGAATGCATCAAGCCTTTTGATCACCCTCGCTTGGTTGGGTTCAGTAGTGCCGGAAGGTTAGTTGCATATCCTGTGGCTGATCTGAAATTCGATCAGCAGAGGGGGCACAGAAAAGAAAAGCATTTTAATGGGAATCAATAGAGGATCATAGGTCCTGGAAGGAAATACGTGTTGATTAAAAATGCCACAAGATTAAAAAATGTTCACGACTGGTTTAAAAAAAGAGAGAAAGAGGAAGAGAGAGAGAGAGAGGAGAGGGGGAGGAGGGGAAAAACCCTTAGCAATCTATTTTCTGTGTGTGCTGCTGCCAGAGAGGCAGTCAGCGGACCAACAGTTTGTGTAATGCTTCAAGCTGCAGCAGGCAAATTTAAAGCTGTATGCGCAGAACAACATAATAAATGCTTACTGAAAATGCATTTCTATTTCTAAGCGGGGTTCACTCATGCATTATACAAAACACCTAGGGCTGCAGTAGCGAGACACAAGGGGACAAATAAGGTGTGCTGTGACTCAAGTTCTTAAAACTAAACTCTTGGGCTTTTAACAGTTGAGAGCTAGAGCATATACACTTTTTTTTTTCTTTCTTCAGCTGAAACTAAATAGCTTTGGAAGTTACCACGGACTTAAATTGTCTGAAACTTAAAAAAAAGTTGTAATATAAAAAATTTCTGATATCTGTGAATGTGAAGAGAAGGATAGAGTGGGGAGTGAACAGTGGTAGATAGCATATTGATTGGGTTGCAGAGTGGAAAATTATTGCCCTGTAGGTAGAGAAAGTGATCAACAATGTGATAAAAACGGTTGAGGGTTATATGGCTATTTACCTACTACAGTGGGAAAGGGAGAAAGGCCTTTTAAACCCACTCTTTAACACAAAAAACACAAGTATACACCCTGTCTGCATGGCGTCTTGGAGAGGAACCAATAGCGTTTAAATGTAGACACATTTAACACGCAAAGTTCCTTCATTATTGTGAGGGAATTTAGCTGGCAGTGGACCCTTCCTTTCCATGGTCTCTTGAAGGCTCCTCAACCGGCTGGGCATTCCAGTCTTTGCCCCTTTCCCCTGTCTTCCTTGTTCTCACCTTTTCTTTTAGTCTCTCTAAAGAACATAAAAAGGAGCAAGGAGGGTTTTCAGGGCAATTTCCCTCGGGTATTCCCAATATTTAATTGCAGCAGTTTGGATAGAGCAGGATCTGTCAAAATTGAGACTTCTTTGTTCAGCAACAGCTCCTCTTACCTCAATGATTTCTAGCTCCACGAGATTATAAAATCATCTGAGGAAGAGGGTTTATCTCCTTTCTCATTCATATTCCCAACAGTGTCCCTGAGAACAAAACCTCGCACCTAGGAACCAGTAGAGAGAGCTGAGTGAGACTTAATAGTAGCAGATCACACACTGATCACGCTCTGAAATCCATTAAAAAGGAAGATTATTGCTGGGTTAAGTCCAGACAAGTCACTTAGCTTCTCTGAGCTTCCAGTTCCTCATCTGTAAGATGAGGGATGCTTGTATCTACCCATCAGGGCTTTTGTGAATGAAATAATATATGTAAAGCACGCTGTGAGATATTTATATACATATTTATATAAATGTTTTCCTTCTCCAAAGATACCCCCACCCAGGAGCCATGCCTCCTTTATTCAAACTCTTGTGTAGTCTCTGAGCTGGAGTGACACTCTATGACTTCCAAGGCTAGATCATAAGAATCTTGCTGCTTCTATACCTGGGTCTCTTGGAATGCTCCTTCCTGGGACACTCTCTCAGAACCCAGTTGTATTCAAGAAGCATGTGGAGGCCAAGTCACCTGTAGTGCTCAGCTTGATAACATGGAATTGCTCCCAGCAATGAGTTCCCAGACAACAGATAACATCAACTGCCCGCCAAGTGAATTAGCCATCTTGGAAGTCCAGTCCTGTTGAACCCTCTGACGACTTCAGCCCCAGCTGCTTTCTCACTGTAATTGCATGAAAGACCTGAAGCAAAGAGTACCCAGCTGAGCCCAGTCAACCCACAGAACCATGAGAGATAATAAATAAGTGTATAAAATGAGCAAATGATAGTTTTTATTAATATCTTAATTTTATAGTAGGTACTAAATCTGCCTGTTGTTATAATAAACATAAATGAAAGAAGCTAGCAGCTTGACAGTCTCTTCCTTGCCCCCTTCCTTCTGTCCCTGGGTTATTTTTCACCACCCACAATATCATGTTAGCCCTTATTCCTCAAGGCTATTAAGCTGGGTACTGGCAACATAAAGACACAGAATTTTGTAAGCCCTTTCTGGGGGCTTAGAGTCCAATTGGGAAGAGAAGATGCTGTTTCCAAGAAGGAGAAGCCACTTATGCAGTGCTAGGTCCTGGCATAGCAATGAGTGTTGAACCATCTGTTGTTAAATGAAAATATTGTTTATTTTCTATAACATGCACTTAGGAGGGGGGAAGCTATCTAGGGTTTGAGCTGAGCTGGCCTTTGCTCGTAGGGATTTTTTTTTTTTTTCCTTCAGCTTCTTTCTGGTGCAGTTCTACCTTTCCTGGGATTTTCAAAATGCTAAGAGTTCAGGAGGACAAATATTTTCCAATTTAGGAGGCAGCAAAATGAGCAGATCTGGGGTCCTATTTTATTTTAGTATTTATAATACTGAATGTTCACTTGGGAATATACACCCTCCCATGTGTGATACAGTCAGTGCCCTTGGCTGTTGGTTGAGTAAGCAATGGCTTTCGTGTGGAAGGAATAGAGCTTGGGCATGGCCCCCTTTTCTCTGAAACTTGCCACACCTACCATGGGCTTCATTTCCCAGGGCTGCAGTGGTCACCAGACGCTTCTCTTCTATCACAGTTAATTCCACCCAAGAAGGGTATGAGGGAAGGAGAGGTGTGGGCAAGAAGTCAATTCAGGCTCACAAATCAGTAAAGTACAACTTAATTTGTACTTATAATGTTTCTGTGTTTTTTCTTAACTTACTATAAACTGTTTAAATAGATTAAAAATTAAAAAAAATTTTTTTGATCTGGCTGATATACGTATGTATACATACACATAATGAGTCTGGTGAAAAACATTTTTCAGGAGCAAACAGGTCAGCCACTACTCTTCACAGCTCTTCACAGTTCCTTCAGATGTTTTACTCTGAATGCAAGAGTTAACAACAACCTGCTGGAATGGAAACTGCTTTCTGAAATGCAAAGTTGGAAAGTGTAATATCATCTCATAAGGTGCTGGCCAAAGTTGCATCCCATCCCTTGCTGCTATCTCTGGCTTCGTTTGCATCATCTCCATGGTAGCTTTTCATGCTTCATTCTCATCAGATGGTTGGGTCCCAAGATGAGTGTTCTTGGGGCTGAGGCTGGTTCTTGAAATGGGGCCCTTTTCATAAGCTTGAAAAGCGTGTACCATCCATTTAATTCTTCCTTCAATCCTTCCTTTCTTCTTCAATTCTTCCTTTCTTCTTCAATTCTTCCTTCCTCATTTATTCATTCAATAAACAAGTATTATCTGCCTATTATCTGTGGGCCACACACTGTCTAGGGCCTGGGGATACAGAGATGAGCCGTTTGACAGCTTCCAGGTTTGTTGGAAAGACCTGCAGGTAATCAGATAAATGTTGATGGGGAGACTGGAGTGATTATGAAACCTCCAAGAACAGTAGTCACGGAATGGAGAAGGAAGGGGGAAGCCTCAGAGAGTCTGACCTAGAAAAATGCCTGGGGATGAGCCAGGTGAAGGCCAGGGCATGTGAAAATGTAGTAAGAAGGGAGACTGGACACTTTGCTGTACAGCAAAAATGAACATAACGTTGTAAATCAACTATACTTCAATAAAATGAATTTAAAAAAAGAAGGGAGATTGGAATTGTAAGTCTTTGAAATGTTGGGTGGAGGTTACTAATTTTGCGCTGAGCTCTGTAAAGACACCTAGACACAGAAATGTTTAAGCTAGTCCTGACATTAAAAAAAATTTAAACAGTGATAAATGTAAAACATTATCACGTACTCACCTTTCAAGCTACGAGAGCTGTTTTTCAGACTAAGTGAACTCACGTTTCCTTACATCTTTCAGCAAAGGCTTCTCTTGAATGTGACTGACCCTTTTAAAGAGTTTCATCTGAAATAGTGGTAGTAGCTGCCATTTTTGAAAAGTGATTTTTTTCTTTTACTTTTATGATTTTACCTTAATATCTTGTTGATGTTGATTATATTCTGTAATTCTAGTTGCTTACTTTTGTACCTACAGATATTCTGAGGTGTTTGTACTTATTTTGTAGTTATAGTATTTTAACTTCATTTTACATTTTCTTTTTATTATGGTGAAATCTCTATATAACATAAAATTTACCATTTTAACCATTTTTAAGTATACAGTTCAGTGGCATTAAGTACATTCACATGGCTGGGCAATGATCACACCATCCATCTCCATTAACTCCCTTTTCTCCCCTTCCTTCCTCCTCTGGAAACTATTTCGTCTCTGTGAATTTGACTACTCTAGGTACCCCATATAATCACTTTACATTTTAAGCTTTTTGGCAGAATGGCTGTCAGACTTGAAATGATGATGGAGAAAGATTTTACAAGATGAATTACTGAAATTTTTAATACATTTAAGTGTTCTGCACACGATTTTTAATTTTCTGTGTATGTGTAATTTATTCTGAAACTGACTATATCATTGTGTCTCATGTCATCATCCATGGGGTCGAATCTTTTAGCCTGATAAAGACTATTGAACAATTAGGATAGTACTATAAATTAAGTCATGAGATCGTATCTCATCTAATTTGATTGGATCTTGCTTCTGTATGTAAAATTAAGTGTCCTCCAGCTAAAACAATCTTATTCACTATTCCTCAGAACAACTTTGTTATTAACTCCCTTAATATATGAAAGAAGATGACTGATAGTATGATGTATTTTTTTTTTCCAGAAAAACTAAGAAGTCTTTTTATTTCTCCCTCATCTTGAATTTCCACTCAAGATGTATTTTTGTAATCACTTATTTTACACATTTCTGAATAGAGTAAAAATAACATTTTATTTCACTCACAAATATCTAAGAAATAACACTTTATATTCTAATGTATAAAAATGTCAATTTAAATAGTAAAATTGACTCTGAGAAATAAAGATAGCTTTACATCAACTCAAACCTTTGTAAAAAATATATTACACAGTAAGATTAGAGACATACTCTTAGGTTATAAATAATCTTATTGCCAAGTTATCCATATGAAAATTTAATTGATAAAAATTATACATTGCAATAAAAATAATCTCTATAATAGCAAAATTTAAGCGTTTACAGCTTTTTGCTTTCAATATGATGTCATCTTGGCCAGGATGATTTAAAAAAGGCCTTTACTCTTAGAACTAATTTCTTTATAGGAATTCCAGTTCTTAAGCTGCAGTAAAGACAGAGGAACCTCATTAATTCTCACTTTGCTAGTCCATAAACCCTATAATTTCCACAAAAATTCCTCAGTAATATCGTTTTACTTCACAGGAAACATTTTATAGCCGGGAGCTCTAGGCAAATCTCAAATCACTAAGAATTCATTACTTTTGCCAAATACACTACAGGCCATTCACTAGCTGACTATCATAAAGTATTATGACTCAACTACATTTATACACATAAACTAGTAATGCAGATATCATGATTTCAAATTCAGATGTAAAAAAATCATTTTGTGCATATATTCACATATTTCCATATATAAAAATATATATTATGTGGTAGACTGTTATAATAATAGCCCCTACTGAACTACACTTCCCTGTATTTGTGCCCTTTTGCTACTCCTTCCATCAAGACGTGGAGTACATTTCTCCATCCTTCGACTATGGGCTTGCCTTATGACTTGATTTGACCAATAGAATAAGGCAGAATTTACACTGAGTGCCTTCTGAGCCGAGGCTTCTAGAGGCTTTGTAGTCTCCACTTTTGCTCTCTTGTAATCCTGAGACTACCATGCTATGAATAAGCCCAGCATAAATGACTATGAGAGAGGCTCAGCTATCTCAGCCATCTCGGCTGAGCACAGCTGGTCCATCAACTAATATGGTTGTATGAGTTGGCATAAAGGAGAGCAGGAGAAGATCTGCCTGGCCAACCCACAGAATCATGTAGAATAATAAATTGTTGTTTTGAACCACTAGGCTTTGGGTTGGTTTGTTGGATAGCAGTATATAACTGATAAATTAGAATTTAGTACTGATTGGTGTGACTAAAGGATTTCCTTGTAGTAGTAGTATACTACTCACTGTATGTCTTGGGTGACAGTAAAATTCCCATGGCTGTTTAAAGTTAAAACTGGGAAAACTTAAGAAGAAAGGGCCAAAGAAATACAGAGTGTTACAGGGCCCAATTCAGCTGCTTGGGAACTGCTACTTTAATCTTAGAGACCTGTTACATCGCCATATTAAGCAAAGCATTTACAGTTAAATTTACTTGAGATCAAATTCTAGCTCCAGCACTTATTAATTTTTTAAATTAATAAATTTTTCACAGAACTAGAACAAAAAATTGCACAATTTGTATGGAAACACAAAAGACCCCGAATAGCCAAAGCAATCTTGAGAAAGAAAAACAGAGCTGGAGGAATCAGGCTCCCTGACTTTGGACTATACTACAAAGCTACAGTCATCAAGACAGTATGGTACTGGCACAAAAACAGAAATATAGATCAATGCAACAGGATAGAAAGCCCAGAGATAAACCCGCACACATATGGTCACCTTATTTTTGATAAAAGAGGCAAGAATATACAATGGAGAAAAGACAGCCTCTTCAATAAGTGGTGCTGGAAAAACCAGATAGCTACATGTAAAACAATGAAATTAGAACACTCCTTAACACCATACATAAAAATAAACTCAAAATGGATTAAAGACCTAAATGTAAGGCCAGACACTATAAAACTCTTAGAGGAAAACATAGGCAGAACATTCTATGACATAAATCACAGCAAGATCCTTTTTGACCCACCTCCTAGAGAAATGGAAATAAAAACAAAAATTAAAAAACGGGACGTAATGAAACTTAACAGCTTTTGCACAGCAAAGGAAACCATAAATAAGACAAAAAGACAACCCTCAAAATGGGAGAAAATATTTGCAAATGAAGCAACTGACAAAGGATTAATCTCCAAAATTTACAAGCAGCTCATGCAGCTCAATATCAAAAAAACAAACAACCCAACCCAAAAATGCGCAGAAGACCTAAATAGACATTTCTCCAAAGAAGAGATACAGATTGCCAACAAACACATGAAAGAATGCTCAACATCACTAATCATTAGAGAAATGCAAATCAAAACTACAATGAGGTATTACCTCACACCAGTCAGAACGGCCATCATCAAAAACCCTACAAACAATAAATGCTGGAGAGGGTGTGGCGAAAAGGGAACCCTCTTCCACTATTGGTGGGAATGTAAATTGATACAGCCACTATGGAGAACAGTATGGAGGTTCCTCAAAAAACTAAAAATAGAACCCAGCAATCCCACTACTGGGCATATACCCTAAGAAAACCATAATTCAAAAAGTGTCATGTACCACAATGTTCACTGCAGCACTATTTACAATAGCCAGGACATGGAAACAATCTAAGTGTCCATCGACAGATGAATGGATAAAGAAGATGTAGCACATATATACAATGGAATATTACTCAGCCACAAAAGAAACAAAATTGAGTTATTTGTAGTGAGGTGGATGGACCTAGAATCTGTCATACAGAGTGAAGTAAGTCAGAAAGAGAAAAACGAATACTGTATGCTAACACATATATACGGAATCTTAAAAAAGGTTATGAAGAACCTAGGGGCAGGACAGGAATAAAGATGCAGATGTAGAGAATGGACTTGAGGACATGGGGAGGGGGAAGGGTAAGCTGGGACAAAGTGAGAGAGTGGCATGGACTAATACATACTACCAAATGTAAAATAGATAGCTAGTGGGAAGCAGCCGCATAGCACAGGGAGATCAGCTCGGTGCTTTGTGACCACCTAGAGGGGTGGGATAGGGAGGGTGGGAGGGAGACGCAAGAGGGAGGAGATATGGGGATATATGTATATGTATAGCTGATTCACTTTGTTACAAGCAGAAACTAACGTACCATTGTAAAGCAATTATACTCCAATAAAGATTTTTTTAAAAAAATAAATTAATAAACTTTATTTTAGGTTTTCAAGACAACTGAGTGGAAAGTACAGAGATTTCCCATATATCCTTGTCCCCACTATCCACAGCTTCCCCTACTATCCACACTTCACACCACAGTGGTACATTTGACCCAATCAATGAACCTATATTGACACATCATTATCACTCCAAGTCCATAGTTTACGTTAGGGTTCACTCTTGGTATTTTACATTCTATGGGTTTTGACGAATGAATAATGATACATATCCACCAGTATGATATAGTTTCGCTGCCCTAAAAATCTTTTGTGTTCCATACCACCTGTTCAACTTTTCCTCCCCAATACCACTCCTCTGGCAACCACTAATCTTTTTACTCTCTCCACAGTTTTGTTTTTCCAGAATGTTATATAGTTGGAATCACAGTTATATAAATTCTTCAGATTGTTTCTTAATTTATTAATGTGCATTTCTTTTCATAGCTAGATGGCTTATTTCTTTTTAGTGCTGAATAATATTCCATTGTCAGATGTACCACAGTTTATTTACCCATTCACTTACTAAAGGACATCTTGGTTATTTCCAAGTTTTGGCAATGTGTATAAAGCTGCTATAACTATCTGTATGTAGGTTTTGTGAGAATATAAGTGTTCAGTTCATTTGGGTAAACAGCAAGGAGCATTATTATTAGATTATTATTAGAAGACAGGGTAAGACTATGTTTAGTTTTGTTAGAAACTGACAAACTGTCTTCCAAAGTGACTGTACCATCTTGCATTCCCACCAACATGGGCTCTACATTCTTGCCAGAATTTGGTGTTGTCAGTGTTTTAGATTTTAGCCATTCTAATAGGTGTGTAGCAGTATCTCATATTTGTTTTAATTTACATTTTCCTGATGACATATGATGTGGACCATCTTTCATATCCTTCCTTGGCATCTGTATCTTATTTGGTGAGGTATCTGTTCAGGCCTTTTGCCCATTTTTAAATTGGGTTGTTCATTTTCTTCTTGTTGAATTTCAAGAGTTCTTTATTTTGAATCAGTCCTTCTATCATATGTGTCTTTTGCAAACATTTTCTCCCAGACTTTGGCCTGTCTTTTCCTTCTCTTGACATTGTCTGTTACAGAGTGGAAATTTTTAATTTAACGAAGTTCAGCTTATCAATTATTTCTTTCCTGGATCCTGCCTTCGGTGTTACATCCAAAAAATTATTGCCATGCCCAAGGTCTTCTCTTCTGTTGGCTTCTAATAGTTTTATAATTTTTCATTTTACATTTAGATCTGTGCTCCATTTTGAGTTAACTTCTGTGAAGGGTGTAAAGTTTGTGTCTAGATTCGTTTTTTTTTTTTGCATGTGGATACCGAGTTTTTCCAGCACCATTTGTTGAAATAACTATCTTTGCTCCGTTGCATTGTCTTTGCTTTTTTGTCAAAGATTAGTTGACTATATTTATGTGGGTTAATTTCTGCACTCTCCCTTCTGTTCCATCAATCTATTTGTCTCTTCTTTGGCCAGTATCACAGTCTTGATTACTGTAAGTACTGAAGTCAGATAGTGTCAGCCCTTTAACTTTGTTCTTCTCTTTCAATATTTTGTTGGCTATTTTGGATCTTTCACCTCTATATATAAATTTTAGAATGAATTTGTCACAAGATAAACTGCCAGATTCTAGATTGCCTTGAATCTATAGATCAAGTTGGGAAGAACTGTCCTGACAATATGGTCTTCCTCATGAACATGAATATCTCTCCATTTATTTAGCTCCTCTTTAATTCATCAGTTTTTGCAGTTTTCCTCATATAAATCTTATACATATTTTGTTAGACTTATACCTAAGTATTTCAGTTTTGAGGGGTGCTAATATAAGTGGTATTATGTTTTTAATTTTAAATTTCACTTGTTCATTATTGGTATATACAAAAGTGATTGGTTTTTGTGTATTGACCTTATATTTTGCAACATTGCTATAATCGCTTATTAGTCCAAGGAATTTTTTTGTTGATTCTTTAGGATTTTCTACATAGATGATCATGTCATCTGTGAACAAGGTCGGCTTTAATTCTTCATTCTCTGTTTGTATACCTTTTATTTCTTTCCTTGCCTCATTGCATTAGCTAGTATTTCCAGTATGATGTTGACAAGCAGTGGTGAGAGGGGACATCCTAACCTTATTTTGGTATTTGTTGGAAATCTTTGACTTTCTCACCATTAAGTATGATGTTAGCTGTATATATTTTTTTGGTAGGTATTTTTATCAAGGTGAGGAAGTTCCCCTCTATTCTTGGCTTACGGAGAGTATTTTTCATAAATAGGTGTTGGATTTTGTCAAGTGCTTTTCCTACACTTATTAATATGATCATGTGGTTTTTCTTTTTTAGCCAGTTGATGTGAATTATATTAATTGATTTTCAATTGACTGCATACTTAGGATTAATTCCACTTGGTTGTGCTTTTTTTTTTTTGGTGGTACGCGGGCCTCTCACTGTTGTGGCCTCTCCCGTTGTGGAGCACAGGCTCTGGATGTGCAGGCTCAGCGCCCATGGCTCACGGGCCCAGCCGCTCCGCAGCATGTGGGATCTTCCCGGACTGGGGCACGATCCCGTGTCCCCTGCACCGGCAGGCGGACTCTCAACCACTGCGCCACCAGGAAAGCCCAGCTGTGCTTTTTATACAGTTAGATTAGATTTGCTAATACTTTGTTGATGATTTTTGCATCTATGTTTATGAAAGATACTGGTCTGTAGTTTTCTTGTAATGTCCTTGCCTGGTTTTGGTATTAGGGTAATGCTGGATTCATAGAACGAATTAGGAAGTATTATCTATGCTTTGAGACTTTGAGGATTGGTATATTCAATGTTTGGTAGAATTCACTGGTGAACCCATTCCAGCCTGGTGCTTTCTGTTTTGGAAGGTTCTTAATTATTGATTTAATTTCTTTAATAGATATAGGTCTGTACAGATTGTTTATTTCTTCTTACGTGAATTTTCGCAGATTGTGTCTTTCAAGGAGTTGGTCATTTCATCTAGGTTATCAAATTTGTGGGCATAGAGTTGTTCATAATAATCCTCCATTATCCTTTTAATGTCCATGGAATCTGTAGTGATGTTCCCTTTCATTTAGTAATTTGTGTTTCCTGTTTCTCTTTTTTTCTTAGTTAGCCTGGCTAGAAGATTATCAATTTTTTTATCTTTTCCAAGAACCACCTTTGCTTTGTTGATTTTTTCTATTGATTTCCTGTTTTCAGTTTCATTGATTTCTGCTCTAATTCTTATTATTTTTCCTCCTGTTTACTTCGGATTTAGCTTTTTTTTTTCTAGTTTACTAAGGGTGAAGCTTAGATTATTGATTTTAATTAATTTTTGGCTGCATTGGGTCTTCATTGCTGTGCACAGGCTTTCTCTAGTTGTGGCAAGCGGGGGCTACTCTTCATTGTGGTGCGCAGGCTTCTCACTGTGGTGGCTTCTCTTGTTGCGGAGCATGGGCTCTAGGCATGTGGGCTTCGGTAGTTGTGGCATGTGGGCTCAGCAGTTGTGGCTCATGGGCTCTAGCGTGCAGGCTCAGTAGTTGTGGCGCATGGACATAGGTGCTCCGCAGCATGTGGGATCTTCCCGGACCAGGGCTCAAACCCGTGTCCCCTGCATTGGCAGGTGGATTCTTAAGCACTGCGCCACCAGGGAAGTCTCGGATTGTTGATTTTAGATCTTAGTGTCTGATGAGTTCAATCAGTGCTATAAATTTCCCTCTAAGCTCTGCTTTCACTGCATCACACATTTTGATGTTATATTTTCATTTTCACTTAGTTCAGAATATTTTAAAATTTCTCTTGACATTTCTTTTTTGATGCATGTGTTGTTTCGTCATGTTGCTTAATCTTCATGCATTTTGGATTTTTCCACCTATCTTTTAAAAAATTGACTTCTAGTTTAATTGCATGTGGTCTCAGAGCATACACTGTATGGTTTTTCTTCTTCTAAATTTGCTACGGTGTGTTTTATGGCCCAGTATGTGGTCTGTCTGGTAAATGTTACACGTAAGCTTGAGCAGAACATGCAATCTGCTGTTGAATGATTAAGTAGTCTATAGTGTCAATTATACCCAGTTGATTGAAGGTGCTGTGGAGTTCAACTATGTCCTTATTTTCTGCCTGCTGGATCAGTGTATTTCTGATAAAGAGGTGGTAATGTCTCCAGATATAATAGTGAATTCATCTGTTTCTCTTTGCAATTCTATCAGTTTTTGCCTCACATATTTTTTTTAAGTTATTTTTATTTTTTATTTATTTTTGGCTGCATTGGGTCTTTGTTGCCGTGCGTGGGCTTTCTCTAGTTGTGGTGAGTGGGGGCTACTCTTCGTTACGGTGCATGGGCTTCTCATTGTGGTGGCTTCTCTTGTTGTGGAGCATGGGCTCTAGGCACGCAGGCTTCAGTAGTGTGGCACGTGGGCTCAGTATTTGTGGCTCGTGGGCTCTAGAGCACAGGCTCAGTAGTTGTGGCGCATGGGCTTAGTTGCTCTGTAGCATGTGGGATCTTCCCGGATCAGAGCTGGAATCTGTGTCCCCTATATTGGCAGGCAGGTTCTTAACCACTGCACCACCAAGGAAGTCCTGCCTCATGTATTTTGATGCTCTGTTGTTAGATACATACACATTAAGGATTGTTATGTCTTCTTGGAAAATTGACTCCTTTATCATCAAGTAATGCTCTTCTTTTTCTTTATTTAACTATAGTTGATTTATAATATTGTGTTAGTTTCATGTGTACATCTTCAGATTCCTTTCCATTATAGGTTATTACAAGATTTTGAATATAGTTCCATGTGCTCTACAGTAAATCCTATGTTATATATAGTGGTGTGTATCTATTACTCCCATACTTCTAATTTATCCCTCCTTCTCCCCGTTCCCCTTGGTAACTATAAGTTGGTTTTCTACATCTGTGAGTCTGTTTCTGTTTTGAAAATACGTTGACTTTTTTTTTTTTAGATTCCACATGTAAGTGATATAATATTTGTCTTTCTTTGCCTGACTTACTTCACTTAGTATGATCATCTCTAGGTTCATCCATGTTGTTGCAAATGTCAATGTTTCATTATTTTTTATGGCCGAGTAATATTCCATTGTATATATATACATCACATCTTTATCTATTCATCTGTCGATGGACATTTAGGCTGTTTCTATGTCTTGGCTATTGTAAATAGTGTTGCTATAAACTTTGGGGTGCATGTTTCTTTTCGAATTAGAGTTTTCTCTGGATATATCCCCAGGAGTCGGATTGCTGGATCATATGGCAACTCTATTTTTAGTGTTTAAGGAATCTCCATACTGTTTTCCATAGTGGCTGCACCAATTTACATTCCCACCAACAGTGTAGGATGGTTCCCTTTTCTCCACACCCTCTCCAGCATATATTATTTGTAGACTTTTTGATGATGGCCATTTTGACTGGTGTGAGGTGATACCTCATTGTAGTTTTGATTTGCATGTGATGCTCTTCTTTATCCCTGATAACTTTCCTTGCTCTGAAGTCTGCTCTGTTTGAAATTAATATAGCTTCTATTTTCTTTCTATTGGTGTTGGCATGGTATACCTTTCCCCATTCATTTACTCTTATACTACATGTGTCTTTATATTTAAAGTGGGTTTTTTGTATACAAGATATATTTGGGTCTTGTTTTTTGATCCATTCTGACAATCTCTGTCTTTTAATTGGTATACATACCATTGACATTTAAAGTGATTATTGATATAGTTGGTTTTTTATCTGCCATATTTGTTACTATCATCTATTTTTCCCCTTGTTCTTTTGTTTATTTGACTTCCACAATTTTTGTCTTCTGTGGTTTTAATTGAGCATTTTATATGGTCCCATTTTTGCTTCTTTCTAAGCATAGCAATTATAGTTCTTTTATAAAAAACTTTTTTTAGTGGTTTCTCTAAAGCTTGTTACATACAGTTACCACTAATCCAAGTCACTTTCAAATAACACTATACTGTTTCATGAGTAGTGCAAGTACCTCATAATAACAAAATATTCCTAAATCCTCCCTCCCATCTCTTATATCATTGCTGTCACTTATTTCATTTATTCATAAGCACACGTAATCTAGCACACTGTTTCTGTTATTTTGAACAAACTGTTGTCAGATTACGAATAATAAAAAGAAAAGTTTTCGTTTTACCTTTACTCATTCATTCTCCAGTGCTCTTCCTTTCTTTATATAGATCTGAATTTCTGACCTACATCATTTTCCTTCTCTTCGACAAACTTTTAAAAACATTTCTCGCAAGGTGGGTCTACTGACAACAAATTTCCTCAATTTTTATTTGAGAAAGTATTTCTCCTTCACTTTTAAAGAAAAAATTCACAGATAATAGAATCTAGGTGGTAGGATTTTTTTCTTAACACTTTAAATATTTCACTTCACTTCCTTCTTGCTTGCCTCGTTTCTGAGAAGTCAGATGTAATTCTTATCTTTACTCCTCTGGTGTTTTCTTCCTTGGGCTTCATTCTAAGTTTTTCTTTTTCTTTGATTTTTCCCAACTTTGAATATGATATACCTAGGTGTAGGTTTGTTGTTTTGGGGTGTGTGTGTGTTTCCATTTATTCTGCTAGGTGTCGTTGGGATTCTTGGATCTGTGTTTTGGCGTCTGACGTTAGTTTGGGGAAATTTTCAGTCATTATTGCTTCAAATATTGCTTCTGTTTCTTTCTCTTTCTCCTTCTGATGTTCCCATTATGCATATATTACACCTTTTGTAGTTGTCCCATGGTTTTTCGATATTCTGTTCTGTTTTTATTCATTTCTTTCTCTTTGCTTTTCAGTTTCTCTTGTCTTACCCTCAAGCTCAGCTGTGTGCAGTCCAGTAATGAGCCCATCAACGGCATTCTTCATTTGTTACAGTGTTTTTGATCTCTAGCATTTCTTTTTGATTCTTTCTTAGAATTTCCATTTCTCTGCTTACATTATCTATCTGTCCTTTCATGTTGTCTACATTTTATGTTTAATCCCTTAGCATATTAATCACAGTTGTAAAAAACTCCTGGTCTGATAATTCCAACATTCTTATAATATCAGACTCTGGGTCTGATGCTTGTTCAATCTCTTCAGTCTGTGCTTTTGCCTTTCAGTGTGCCTTGTAGTTTTTTGTTGAAAGGTGGACATGATGTACTGGGATAAAGGACCGTGGTAAATAGGCACTTAGTAATGTGGGGGGGACAGAAGAATTCTATAGTCCTATGATTAGGTCTCAGTTTTTTGGTGAATCTTTGTCCCTGGCCCATGAACTTCACCAGTACACCTCAGGTTTTTTTCTTCCCCCTTAAGTGGGACAGGATGTCTATAGGAGGCTGGAGTTGGCTATTTCCCTTCCCCCAAGTGGTTTCGGTGCTGGTAAAATAGAGTCTCCTGAGAGCAGGTCTTGTTAAGAATAGAATGCTCTGGTGTATTTCAAAATGGTTCTTTCTCTTCTTGCTGCTGGAAGCACAAGGGGATTTGTCTTTGATATTCATCACGAGGATCTAGTTCAGCTCCTGGAAGTAAAACTCAGAAATGTTCACCCTTATGACTGGGTCCTACTGGAGTTTTTAACTTTGAGATTTGTCTACACTGAGTTTCCAGCATTTCCTCAATTACAGCTCAGATTTTCCTGTCCTGGCTCTGGTTTTCATGGAGGTTTTTGCTCACGGGTGTTTGCTGCTGTAAGTTGTGAGTCTTGGTATTTGCTTGTCTGTCTCACCAATTTGGGGGGCAACAGTTTGCTGTGTAACCTCATTTCTTAGAAGAGGTGTTGATTTTTCATTTTAGCTTTTTAATTGTCAGAACAGAGTGGTGACTTTAAGTTACTTATATGCTGGACTGGAAACTGGAATTCTTCCTAACTTTTGATCTTTGACAAATACCTTAATTGTTCTGGACCTCAGTCTCCTTTGTAAATGAAGATTATAATCCTCATGTGACATGGCTGTTGTGAGAATTAAATCAGGTAAGGTATGTAAATCTAGTATAGGTGCTTGACAATGGCAGCTGTGCTAGAGGTGGCTCTCTTCTCTGAAGCACAGGCATTTCATTTGGGCAGGGCTGTGGGACTGGATGCTTGGCCCATGCTTTCTACTCAATCCGTTTTACCATCATTATCATAGTCCACTGTTTCCTGGGTTATGGCGGCGGGGTGGGGAGTTATGTTCCTCCTACAGCAAGAGTTGCTCCCCAAGCTAGTCTTTGTAGCATCAACTTCTACTAAACCACAGCCATGAGCCCCTCATCCTACTGTGGGCAGGAAGGCAAGAGCTCCTTCCCCTTGGACAAACAGTGGCAAAGCAACAAACAGTGACAAGGCAGCAGCAAATCATGGAAAAATTTATGGAGCATGGAAAAGACTCCTGAGTTTCCCATTGGTATTTAGCCACATTCTAAGACTCAGAGAACAATCACTGTCAGGCACATTATCTTTGAATACAAAGGACAACCAAGTGTAATACAGTCTGCTGTTCAGCCCAACATTCTTGTTGGTTAACATTTTCAATTTTTTATTTTTCTCACTACTTGACAATATTATGATTTCTTCCTCCAGGGGATGAAACTGCAGGCCTCTGCCTATTTCCCTGCTTGGCTATTATTTGAGGTTCTATTATAAGCCTCTGGCAGAGTGCAGGCACATAAACCTTTTCTTTTTTGAGGTTACACACATGGTCCTCAGTTTCCATTCATCTTTATTCCACTCAGGTCACAGATGATGCTGAGGACAGACCTCAAGATCTCGCTAATTTTGGGAATTAGGTTGAGGTTTCAGAGCTTGTGATTGTAGAGTCAAATCAGGTAGATTTGGCAAAGCTGTTCCTGCCAAGCAATCCTATTATCTGAATTAAAAAACATGGTGCCTGGTTCCAAGCTGTGTGCTCATTCCAAAAACCGATATGTTTTCTGGCATCATTTAACTCTTAGGTCATCATAGTTTAAAGTACAGCTTTGCCGTCTCCTGTTAACACAGAATAATAAGACTCTATGTAGTTTTGGAAAAGCACTGTCAATATTATGGTATTTTATATTTGGAAAATGAAAAAAAAATCTGACTTTTTCCTCCTACACAAGCTAGGGAACAAGTAGGCAAGCAGAGTCAGTGTCATTAATATTTACATGATTTTTAAGTTAAAGCATCTTTCAAGATAAAAAACTCATTTACAAAATTACTGTTTTGTGTTTAGCCATGGTTTATTTTGCAACTTTAATGACCACTGAAGGAGTATGTGACTTTGTGCTTATCAGAGAGAGCATGGGTTAACGAAGGTTGGAAAGACTATGACAGGTTTCAGTTTTATCATAAATTCACTGCTCATTTAAGGTGATTGGTACTCCATGTCTTCTTTGAGAGAGAAGCCAAGGGGCAGGGAGGTTCATTACACAGCACATTGAAAAACTCTGCTCTATAAATTGATTTGGACAAATTTCTGGAATCAAAGGGAATTGGAGGGAGCTGTGGTGCTGTGGAGAGCACAGGGGAGTATGGGAGACCATTTGTGTTGCCTCTGGATCCGAGTGGCCCTGTAGGTAGGTGTTTAAGTAGTCACTGAAGGGGCACAGGTGGCCTGCCTGGTGCTCCTAAGTGGCAGTGACAGCTCATTCAGCTGCAGTGTGACCTTTGGGGGAATGTTTGCTACTCGCTCACTTGGGAGAACCCCTGACTTTGAGGCCACAGACTTATTGCCTGTAAAATAGGAGATTTGGATTGGATGATTTGTAAGGGCTCTTTCTATTCTAAAATACTATGATTTTATACACTTAAGCCCATTTGACCTAAAAGTGGAACTGAGAAACTTTAGGGTGTGTGCATGAGAGAGAAGTGGACTGTATTACAGATAATAAGAGAAGACACTCCTTTTACCTTATCTCTGCTTTTTTCCACAGTGCCTACTACATGGTCTGTCCTGAGAAGGAAAATTCAGAAAATTTAGTGGAGGAAACGACTAACATATGGAATAACCACATTATGACGCCATATATAATTCTGTGTGGAACAGAGCTGTTGAACAGAGTCAAGAGGAAAGGTGACATCTTTTGAGTTTTTTTTTAGTTTTATGTATAACCAATTAAAAAATTGAAGTATAATTAATTTACAATGTTGTGCTAGTTTCAGGTATACAGCAAAGTGATTCAGTTTATATATATATTCTTTTTCAGATTTTTCTCCATCATAGGTTATTACAAGATATTGAATAGAGTTCCCTGTGCTACACAGTAGGTCCTTGTTGTTTATCTATTTTATATATAGTACTGTGTCTATGTTAATCCCAAACTACTAATTTATCTCTCCCCCCACCATGCCCCACTATCCCCTTTGGTAACCATAAGTTTGTTTTCTATATGTGTGACTCTATTTCTGTTCTGTAAATAAGTTCATTTGTATCATTTAAAAAATTCCACATATAAGTGATATCATATTAGATTTATCTTTCTCTGACTTACTTAATATGATAATCTCTAGGTCCATCCATGTTGCTGAAAATGGCATTTTTTTTATGGCTATTATTCCATTGTGTGTATATATATGATATCTTCTTTATCCGTTTATCTGTTGATGGACATTGAGGTTGCTTCCACGTTTTGGCTATTGTAAATAGTGTTGCTATGAACACTGGGGTGCATGTTTCTTTTTGAATTAGAATTTTCTCTGGATACATGCCCAGGAGTGGGATTGCTGGATCATATAGCAACTCTATTTTTAGTGTTTAAGGAACATCCATACTGTTTTCCATAGTGGCTGCACCAGTTTACATTTCCACCAACAGTGTAGGAGGGTTCTCTTTTCTCCACACCCTCTCAGCATTTGTTATCTGTAGACTTTTTAATGATGGTCATTCTAACTGGTGTGCGGTGATACTTCATTGTAGTTTGATTTGCATTTCTCTAATAATTAGCAATATTGAGCATCTTTTCATGTGCCTATTGGCCGTCTCTATATCTTCTTTGGAGAAATGTCTATTTAGGTCTTCTGCCCATTTTTTGATCGGGTAGTTTACATCTTTCACATTTTTCCGCAGATTTCACCTTGTCAATGACGCCTAGCCTGACCACCTTTTATTTCACCCTAACTCCCTCCTGCTTTCCCTGGCACGTCTCCTCACCCTCACCCAGCCCTCCTTTTATTTCTTGTCTGCTCTCTTTACGAATATATCCCTAGGGCCCAGAATAGTGCCTGATTTGTGAGTTGGCACAGAGTAGATATTTGTTGGATGAGTGAATAAGACAGACCAGCGAGGGAGCAGATAAGGAGAGGTGGGACTTAGGGTGGCTTTGCAGTGAGGGTGTGAGCTGACCTATGAGAGGCAGGGCTGCCTTACATGGTGGGTCCATGACTGTCTCTTCTGGGCATTGCTTGGCAAGATGAAGGTCCAGGGAAAATCCTAAAGACTTAGGGCCCTTCTTCCCCACGGACACGTTAAGCTTCTGTGGCCGTTTCGATCATAACTGAGCATTTTACTTTGGACTATCAGACATCACTGTATGGGTAAGTAATCTTGTGGTTTCCTTTCACTCCAGAGCGAGCCATTGTTAGACGTGGTTCTCACACCCAGTCACCCAAACAGCTGCTCATGCCACATCATGGGGCCTCGCAGAGTGAAGTGAGGTTGGCGCTGAAGCATTCCGAGGGATCATCCAATCTGGTGGTTGTTCCCCAATGTTGACTGCATGTTCCCCAATGTTGACTGCATGTTAAAAGCTCCCCTGGGGAGCTTTTAAAAAATACTGGGGCTTAGGCCTCCATCCCTCCCTGCAGATTCTAACTTAATTGGTCTGGGAAGGAGAGGCCTAGGCCCCATGGTTGGTTTGCAAGTTCCCCAGATGATTCTAATATGCAGCCAGCATCAGAGTCACCTGCCTCATTTTATTCATGAGGGAATACAGGCCCAAAGAAATCAGGCAACTTGTCTAAAAGTGACAGGCTGTTATTCCCTTTAGAAATTCATCAGAGGAGCTGCAGAAAATTTCTCTGGGTTGACAGTTTTCAGTTGGCCTGATTCTGTAGTGAATTAAATGAATTGAGGTTAGGTAATTAAGTCATAGATATGACCCAAATCTTAGAGAAGTGGAGGGAACTTATCTGGATGATGAAGACTGGTGATGAAGGCTACAGAGGTGTGTACCTTGGAAACCCACACTCCATGGAGACCACAAATACGTAACAAAGGGCTTTCTGATGAACCACGAATAAAGGGGTTGAAAATGATTGACGTTGCAGGGTCACGGAAAGGAACTGTCCTGTCTTTGCTGTTTCGTGTAAAGCCTGAGTGGCAGAGCCCATTGTCTTGACATGCTCTGCTCTGGGTGTCCCAATAGTGTCAGGCTGGGGGTGCTTCTTCCTCTGCATGCGGGGCTTTTCTGAGTTTGGTCTTTCAGTAGGGGCCATACCATTGCATTAAAAAAGTCAAGGCTTCCTTTTTCTGCTGGTGCTCACAATCACACCAGGGAAAAGGAATGGACAAAACACCTTTGCTATCAATCCACTGTTCTCTGACAGATGCATCGTGGAAGAAGAGCTATCACTGCTCCCTAGGACAACTGAAGCTCCTACAGAGACCCCTTACCCAGTCAGTGATGGTTAAAAAAATACTGACTCCAAGTGGCACACAAAATTAAAGGATAAAGGCCCTGGAGAACCCAAGGAGGTGGCAGAGGCCCCTTTCCAATGTTTTTTCCTTCCAGAGCTAATGAGACACCAAGGGATGGCTCTGACTTGAAGCCAGGCAGATGTGGCGCTGAGCATCTTTGTTCCTGCTTCTAGGGTTCTCTGCTTTTGCAGCTCCCGGGTCCCTTGGCTGTGCTGTGGGAAGGGACTGTGGGAGTCCCCGTTGAAGGCAGCTGCCCCAAGAGAGAACTGTGGTCAGTGGTTAGCCCCATCAATATTTCAGACCATCCGGAGGATACTGAGCAGTGGAGAAGATATACAAGAGGTTGTTTCTTGGGGAGGGGGATTCATGCAAGAGACGTTTATCAAGTTCTTACTTTATACTCTGCTAAGCTTAGGGAGAAGGCAGTGGTTGTTTTAGATATAACCAGGAAAAAACCCAAAAGTAATGAGCTGGACAAGAGAGAATAAATTCATGAATGTCTCCCTTTCTGATTGTGGATATAATTATTGGGGAAAGGAAGTCTCATCTAAGAATTTGATCCAGCCCAAAGAACATATAAACTACAATTCTGTAGTTGTGTGTTCTTTGTGAAGTTAAGAGGGATGATTAGGGAAAGGTAATCGCTGTTTTGAAAGGACAATTGTAGGATACAAAATCCCTGTTTTTATAGAACGTATGCTCACTGGGGGAGACATACATGTACAATACACAAACAAATTACATACACACACACACACACACGCTCTCTCTCTCTTAAAGTACTGATAATTTCAAGAAGGAAAACTGAAGTAGGGAGGATATTTTGGGTAGGGTGGCTAGAGAACACTTTCTGAGGGTGTGAAATTTGAGCAGAGACTGAAGGAAGTACAGGATATGACTATAAGGAGTCTGGGAAGAGCACAAGGGGAAGAAAGAACAGCAATTACAAAGGCCGTAAGGAATGAATAGTTAGCATCTGGCGTTGATAAATACCATGCGTGAGGTGAACAGTGCAATGGTCAGGTGTTCACCTCTGGCTAGGAGACCGAGGAGGAGTTGACGGAGGTGGTGGCAATATGGACTAGGCTTGTAGGATTCATAGGATTTCAACAGGCTAGATTCTAAGCAACACAAGGGAAGTGTAATGCCCTGATATGCACAAGGCCTTACACATGAGAGATGTTCAGCAATATCTGTGGAATAAGTGAACAGGTGGAGATGAGGCAGGCATGGCAGACAGAGGGAACGCTGTGAATGAAGATGTAGAGGTGGGAACATGCAGGTCCTATTCAGGGAGTGGTAGTGTTTGGTTGGAATATTGGTTATGTAGAAGCCCTGCAAATGCATGTGAAAAATGTAGGCTGAGGGCCTGTTAATAAAAAGCAAAAATATTAAATTCTGAAGCTTGCACTTTATTTTGTAGGCAAGTAGGAATCATGGGGGGTGTTCGAACAGTGAAACTGCACACACTGAAACAGCACATACATTAAGAAGTGTAGGCTGGATGGTTGGGAGAGAGAATGGAAGTGGAAGGCTGTTATATTTTCTCCAGTGATAACATGGATTTGAGCTTGGGTTGTGTTTCTAGTAATAGAAAGTTGAGACTGAAATAAAATTTCTAGTGTTTTGTCACTGATTAGATGTGGGAAGGGAAGAAGAAGGTGGGACCAAGGGTGCCTAATGTTCCAAGTCTGACTGACTGGGAAGATCATGGTATTACTGATAGGGCAACAGGAGGAAAAATGATATTGCCTTGGTCACTTTGGGCTGCTATAACAAAATACCATGGACTAGGTGGTTTATAAACAACAGAGATTTAATTCTCATAGTTCTGGAATCTGGAAGTCCAAGATTAGGGTGCCAGCATGGTCAGGATCTGGTGAAAGCCCCCTTCCCCATTGCTGAATGCCAGCTCCTTGTTGTAGCCTCACATGGTGGAAAGAAGGCAGCAGAGCTCTTTGGGGCCCTTGTTATAAGGGCACTAATCCCATTCATGAAGGCTCTGCCCAAATGAGCTAATTACCTCCCGAGGCCCTACCTCCTAAAATCACCACATTGGGGGTCAGAACTTCAACACATGAACTTTGGGGGGACAAAAGCATTCAGTCCATAGCAGATACGGAATGATTTTGAGGTGGCAATGGTATATCCAGATGTTTGGTGTTTAGCTAACTGAAAAGCAGGGGTGATGCACAGAAGAAAAAATTGGGACCAGAAAGGCAAGTTTGGAGTCTCTATGTAGAGGAGATACAAATACTTGGAACTAATGAAGTAAGTGTTTTAGGAAAATGAAAAGAGGGACCAGGATAGAAACATAGGGATGCTCATATTTAGAGACTAGAAAGGACAACCTGGGATAGAGTTTCAGCAGAAGGAGCAGAAACGTATGGTGCCAGGGATATCAAGAATTGGAAGTTTCAAGGGTAGGTGGTCCATGGTGTTAAGGGCCGTAGTCCATAGTCAAGAATTTTGACAATTAGGAGTCACGGCAGACTTTTGGGAGATGTATCAGTTAATCACTAGCTACTGTAGCTGGGATATTTCTCAAGGGGAAACCAGCTGACCCTCATTCAAGGGGCTCTGGGCTGGTGAACCTGCTCAAATGATGATACAAGTCAGACTTGTCATGAGATCCAGTAGGTCATACATCTACTTCAGTTCCAGGGATACCAAGATCAATTAGTCAACACCAAAGATTTTGATGATTCAACTATTCTGATTACTGCTTTGGCTCTCTTGCCCATTATGGCAACCTGTCCAATCTTGTCTCTGTGATTAAGGCCCTTTTGTCACCTGGGACCCCTTAACCCCAATGAATTCGGTAGTTTGATGGCAGCAGTTCCCATTGTCATTCCTGGCCTGCAGAGGACCACCACAGAGCTCTTCAAGGCTGCCTGGGCGTTCCTCAGAAATTCATTTCTCACAGCCTTGGTGAAGGGTGGGCCCAGAACCTTCCCTGCAAGCACAGTTAGGGAGTGGGAGAACAGGTCTTAAGAAATACATCTCCTCTACAATTCTGATCCCCTGTAGTCTCCTGATGTCTTCTTTTGAAGTTTACTAGTTCAGGCATTTCAACTCCATTCAGGCATTTGTTTCTACGTTTCAGGAAACCAATGACACAACCTTTTAGAGCCACTTCCAGCTGCTTGAATTAATACACTGAATCCAGAATCTCTGCTCAGTGCACACATATTAACAGATTTGGCCCAATCCAGTGGTTTCCTTCTACCCTGATCCAGTACCTGTAGGATTCATTCCTAAACACATTTCCCAGGAATGTTGATATAAGTTTACAAACTCTTTCAGTTCTTTTGGTGTGTATGGCACCTCCTAATGGATCACACTTGGTACTTAGCTGTGGAGGCTGGTCAGGACTTGACTCTGGTCAAGAAGCAATGAAAGGCATGTGGGTAGGTCCTGGGGAGAATGAGCAATCCGCTGTGAGGCCACTGCCTCAGTGGAGACCATCGCAGCCTCCTCAGGCACAGCAAGAGCTCAGAAAGAGAAAACTCAGACAAGAAGGAAGGGCTGCTTCCACTGACAAATAAGGTTTGGCAGAAACTGTCTCAACTTTTCAGGGTCCCAATAAATGCCCTGATAGTATTTTTTTTTTTTATATTACCTTTCCTATTTATTTTCCCTGTCAAAAGACACTAAAAGTACAATCACCATCATGTGTTTCTATGTGTGTGTTGGCAGGAAAATGAGGGGTGAAATTCATAAAGTTAAAAAGGTTCCTCCAATTCAAAAAGTTTGAGAATCACAGTTTGAAGAGGGACCCATTTGATTAAGTAGTTCTTTTTACAAAAAATTTTTATTGTGGTAACACACACATAATTTAAATTTAACATAATTAACTTTAAATTTAACATAATTAAAATTAAGAGATTTTATGATTTTCACATAAGAGATCCTGCAAGTTTTGTGAATTCCATTTTCTTTATCATTCAGCAATTCTTAGGACTGGACTTCGGGGTTTTTCTGTTTGTTTGTTTTTTGCAGAAATCTTGGCTACAGGAGACAAGAGCTCCTTTTGGGCAGTCCTAGAAGCTTTGTCATCCCTTCCACAGGCCTAAAACTTGGAATTAGAGTCCCCAAATTTACCATTTTCTTTTGCTAAGTTCTCCAGCAGTCTTAAAGCAACCAACTCCATTATACTCTTTATTTGCACCAAAATTATAGCAGCACCTACTTGATCACGCAAAGTCTTATTTTCCAGACACCTGATTAGACAATTGTTACAGGCGACAAATTAGTGACTATTTTGCCATGGCACATCACAGGCTACCAGACTCCTTTTTGCCACTGGTGACAGGGCCATTATTGGTGGGGGCCAGAAGTTGAGAAGAAAAATTGGATATGAGCAGGGGGAAGTGAGGACAAACTAAATCCACAAGGACAAACTGCAACCTGCATCTGTCTCTTACTACCTCCAACCCTGAAGAATGATACAGGTGACCTGCAGAAACTACTGTCCTTTGCCATGGACCTGTACACCCAGGACTCAGAAAAGCTGAAGCGGATCCCACAGGAGGAGAAGCTCTGGGCCCAAGCGCACCTCGTGCCAACACATTGAGCCAGCAGGCTCTGGGCCCCCGCAGACCTCCATCAGCACATCAGCCTGTGGCTTCACTCCCAACTCACAAATTTCATGCAGATCTCTCCGAGCGGCCGTCACCTGGCACCATGAAGGTTAGGAAATTTGGGGACTTGTGGTTCAACTTGGCTATGTTGTCACATTACAAAATTCCCACAGGAAAGCTACTGTTAGGGTGGGAGCTTTACAATATGCTTAAGAGTGAGCAGGAGGTGAGGAAGCAGGTAACAGCTGTAGTCGCACGTTTCAGTGCCTGCGGACACAGAAGGGAGAGCCAGAAGGTGTTTCCCAAACCTGCCCAACCACACAGCTTCCCATGCCTGTCTCAGACCTGCTGGGTTGATATCTAGGGGTAAGTGCCTGGGAATCTGCATAATTAACAAGGGTCCAGGCGGCTCTTCTGGCTACAAGTTGTGTAAACCTTGTTACAGACAGGTGCATGGGTAAAAGGATTAAAAAAAAATCTATTTATATCTATTTTTGGCTACATTGTGTCTTCGCTGCTGCGCACTGTCTTTCTCTAGTTGCAGCGAGCGGGAGCTACTCTTCCTTGTGGTGCGTGGGCTTCTCACTACAGTGGCTTCTCTTGTTGCGTAGCACGGGCTCTACGCGTGCGGGATTCAGTAGTTGTGGTGCACGGGCTTAGGTGCTCCGCGGCATGTGGGATCTTCCAGTACCAGGGCTGGAACCCATGTCCCTTGCATTGGCAGGCAAATTCTTAACCACTGCACCACCAGGGAAGTCCCTGGAAGGGTTAAAATTTTTTACTCATAAGCGAGAGAGAGGCATGGACATATATACACTACCACACGTAAGTTAGATAGCTAGTGGGAAGCAGCCGCATAGCACAGGGAGATCAGATCAGCTCAGTTTTTGGGACCACCGGGAGGGATGGGATAGGGAGGATGGGAGGGAGGGAGACGCAAGACGGAAGAGATATGGGAACATATGTATATGTATAACTGATTCACTTTGTTATAAAACAGAAACTAACAAAAAAAATTTTTTTTTACTCATAATTTATTTCATTTATTAGGATGAGAGAATACCACAGGTTTGTAAGCACAGTAGAACAGAAGAAAGTGTAAGGGGGGATAATTGTTGATTCAAGGTGTTTGAGTAGGCAGGAGATGTTAGCTTTGGAAAGGAGGAATAACATCTTTTGCTAAAAGAGAAGGAAAACACCCAAAGAGGGGACATATAGCATACTGTCAAGATGAAGAGAGAAGAACTGAAGGAGAGTCATGTAGGAGGGCCTTGAGCGTCTCAGTAAAGTGGGGAGCAAATGAGTCTGAGGGAACTAGATTCAGACCAGAGGGATAGGACTGGAGTCTTAAGGGATTGGTGAAGATGAAGCAGCAGGAAGCTGAGAGCACCTTTGTAAGGGGAGGTGGAACCAGCCCGGGCTGGTTCTCATAGTCTGCAGTGGGCTCAAACTGGAGCAAAAATCTATGGAATATCCTGGCTGTTGGGTCTTAGCACAATTTTTGGAAATTGATTTCCTAGCCTTATATTTTATTTTTCCAAGCGGGGTTCACTAACTTTTCACACAAACCTTATTTCTACCAAGAAATAAGCAGTAGCTAGGAGGCTGCTGCAGTTCTGCCCTATGTGACGGAAAACAATAGAAAAGAAACCAAGACAAAAACAGAAAGCGGGAGAATCTGTACGATTAAACACAGCCCTGCCTGAGAAGAATTACGGGTATTGGAAGGTCAGATAAAAGATACCAAATCCACCAGGAAACTTCTTTGCTAGACGCACAAATGGATGTTTTAAGACAGATCCATACTCAACTATTTTCCAATTCTCCCTTGACCAAATAATCTGACAACAATGGCTAATAGTGATGGTGCACTTGCTGCATGCCAGGTACCCTGCAGAACATGGAGCCAATTAGCACAATCATCTTCTGCCACCGGAAGCTCTCCCTAGGAGAGCACCGCTCCTCCCTCGGCCTCTGCACTGCCCAGGCCCTGCCTCCTCTCACAGCTCCCTCTCCCACTCCTGCGTGTTCAGCCTTGTTCACTGCTTATTAGACTTTCCAAAAACTGGATATGAAGAACGACACCGCGCAGGTGACCTTCCTTAGGCTTCCTGAGTCTGGAGTGTACAGCGCCCTCTAGAGGGCGAGAACTGCGGAGGCCTCCTAGCTACCGCTTATTCTTTGGGTGGGTTTATCCAGGCATAATCAGCCTCTGATGGAAAACAAAACGGGGGAATGGCGGCGAGGGTAGAGAGAAGATGAGGGGATAATTTATCTTGGCATTTTTGTTTCCCAAAGCCAATACTCCGTTCCTGTGCTCCTCGGACGGGAGAAAGGATAGCAGTGACAATTTGTGGCTGCTCATATGTATGGAACCGCATGGGTATTCACACCACAGCTCACCTGTATGATGGAGATAAGAGAATTTTATTAGTTCGGAATTAATTTGGAATTAATGGTTTGTCTTAGTGATGAGTCCTCTTTTTTTTTTCCTGGAGGACAGGGAGGTTGTGAGGGATATTTTATGCATTGTAAGGCTGTCTACCCTGTGCTGAATTGAAAAAAATCTTAGAAACCAAGCTGTTGTAGAGTTCCCTTCTGCCAGAGGCGGGGAACATCCACGTGTGTAGTGCTTTTGATTAGATCTGCTGTTTTGCCCACGGCAGTTATCCATAAAAATACTCTTTTCCTATATACATCATTCAAGCCTCCATACATGATGCAGTTGCTTCTTTCCTTTTTCTTTTCCCCCCCATCAAAGCCAAACAGGGTGGGTTTTTTTTCCTTGGTAACATCTCCCTCCTTTTTGGCTCCATGCCTGGCTCTTCCCAAGGTGCTTGGAAAGAAAGAAAAAAAATTCAGAAATATTTCCTTTTGTTCTTGACTGATTCATGGGTAGAGGGAGAAAGGGATAGTTTTCAGTTTGAAACTTAGAACAGTGTGGAAACAGTTTTTAAAATGGTGTTCATGAATCCTTACTGCGTGGCACTGCCCCTTTGGTTGCAGGTTTTTTTTTTCTTTTTTATTATTCATCTTTGAATGCTCGGCACCCGGAACATAGTAGGTGTCTGGGACGTATAGAATGAAGAATGTTGAGATGCTAGATCCTATGTAGTCCTTAGGGACAATCACATGTATGCTAAGTACCTATTAATATATATGTGAATTGAACACAACACTTGTGGCTACACTTCTACTTTGAAAGCTTTATTCATGGTGTGCTGTGTCATCAATCAGTCTCAACTTTGCACAGCCCCAAAGATAACTTATGTAGGAGCAGGAAAATCAAACCTGTGCTTTCTTAGTTATAACTTTGGTTTGAAAGCAGTTACTGACCTGTAGCATCTTATTATTTGTTTTTCTGTCCAACCATACATCCACAAGTCTAATATAGTCAAGTGGTAAGACAGGAATACAGGCAGAAATATGGTGCCTTTAATGTGAGTGATAAGAATCTGAGTTGGCATGAATCTCTGTGGCTGGGGTCCATTTCCAGCACCGGATGGAACCAAGTAGCAGCCTGGGGAGGAACACCGTTCGGCAAGATGGCTTAGCCAGTATCATTATGTGCAAAAAGGATACGCTTTTACATGTGTTTTATGAAATGAAGAAAATAAAAGGTGAAAAGAGAGGCTGGAGAAAACAAGTATCATCTTACACATTTCTTAAAAGGAAAATTCATTCTGTTCTCCCTGCCAGTGCGGACTTGCTGCCTTAAGAGGAAAAGTCCGTTAAAAGAACGTATTTGTGTATGGAACATGGTCATGCTCTTCTTGGCTTTCTGCTGCACGGTATCAATATACCAGCTGAGGAGAATCCATTTGCTTTCACTACAGCCTTCTACTGTGCACAAGGGCTGCAGCACATATATATTCTCTAATGTTGCCAGTGCCAAAGTACAGAGGAACCCAGAAGCAGGGGATTCAAAATGAGAGAATAGCCAAGTGTTTGTTGTAAGAAAAAAATATGTTACCTGGATACATCATTACATTTGAGCAATCGGTGATGGTGGTGGGAAAGCGTGGGAGCTCTGAGGCCATTTCACAGACAGATAATTTCCCACATGTTCCCCTAATTCTCCTTTCTCTCCTGCCCCAGTCCGTCCAACCATTGCGGCTTGACTAATATTATTAATCGCCTTCGTGCTGCTCTCCCTCCTATTACTAATATGGTAACACTTCATTTATCCAGCATCATCAGGGATGAGCTGTTCCCCACTCTATTTTCCAGCTGACTGAACTTCACTTCTTTGAGCACCCAAATTTAGTTTGTTTTTATCATTTTGAATAGCAATCTTTCTAAAATGTGTTAAACACCTGTTTTCGTGAATAGCTTCCACGAGCACGATGTAAGCTTATATCAGTGATTTGGGGGGCATTTATATATGCACCGCTTATGCTGTGCTATAAAATAGGGTGCCCCTAAGGCCCTTACAGGCCACTGTGCTCCCCAGGACTGCTCATTCTGAGTTAGTGCAAATTACTTTACCTTTTCACTTTTAACTTCCTTATCTGTAAAAGAGAGATCGCAGTGTCTCCCTTGTTGGCTGATGTGAGAATTAGATGAAATAATGTACGTGATGTTAGCATGGTGTGTGGCACATAGAAAGTGTTCAATAAATGTGAGCCATCCTTATTCTAAGTGAGGAATTACAGCAGTCATAACCACAACAATGGTGCAACAGAGATGAAATTGGCACATGTGCATAGAACACTTTAAAGACTTTGACAAATATTTTCTCCAACACAAATCTAATATAGTTTACTCATGACCTGGCAGTGCTGTCCTAACTGATCAGGGGAGGGTATAAATCCATGGAAGCATGACAGTGGGGCAGCCTCTCTCCCTTCTCCTTTCAGAACCTTGCCCCAAACACTTGACCATTTATCTTTTGTCAATTCAAGCTGATGTTCCTTAGGAAAGCCTCCTTTCTCTTTTGACCCAACCTGCATTATTAGCATCCTCTCAGCTTCATGTGCTGTTTGTCCTGTGGCAATTTCCATTTGTAGGCTGGCTGCTTTGTCAGGTGTTCTTAGAGGTGAATGTGGGCTTGGACCCATGGGCTTAATCAAGTCAAGGCATCTAAAAGCCCATCCAAACCACCCAGCATCTTTCTGGACATAATGGTCTGGGATGCATAGAATGAAAGATGAGGACAGATTTGTAATCCACCCATGTGGGAGGGGAGGCAGAGCCTAACATGCACAGGACTCCATGGGAGTGGAAGAGGAGTGGGCACTACGGCTCCTAGGGACAGCCCATCTCCATCCACATGATGGAGATCACGATGGGCTTTATCCAGCCCTGCATTCACCTGCCATGTGCTGCCTTTGACCTCTTGGAGGTGTCTGCCCCTTTCACTAAAGGTCCACTCTTCACTCCTGAGCCATTTCCTCAGACTATTGTCCTTGATGCACAATTGGTGGTTGAAGTCGACTCTCTACAGAAGTGAAGCTCCGTTTTTTAACTTCCAACTAGAAGCTGCATTTAGTCATCACTGGATCCTCTTTACATTCCATTCACTCCGCCAACAGCCAGGAGCAGAGGTCTGGCTTTGTTTCCAGCAAGCACCCTCCCCACCTGCCCGGGCTCCTCCCACTAACTGCCCTTCTGTTGCTGAGAGATGTCCTTGCTCTGCAGAGCAGAGGTGGTGACACACAGCAGCCCAGGGCAGGAGTCCTCTTGCATGACTCCTCTCCACATCTCTTAGGGATGTGGCCTTCCTGAGTTGCATCACTACTGCTTTGCAATGGGAAAATAACTAAGAGAACGACGATTTTAACAATAAGAAAAGGCTTTCTTTCACATACTGTATTACATAATAAATGTGATCCTGAAAAGTATATAACTGAAATGGTATAAACAGAATCATGTTGACAGGGAGTTAGGCCAGTTGTTCACAGCCTCATTCAGATGGCAGTGTACCTGGAGGTCTTGATGCTCTTTCCAGCACAAACCCATGATAAGGAGACATATTCAGCAATATCATATGATCCAGGCACAATTTTACCAGCAGGAGGTATGGCTATGCCATATAAGTAAATATAAAATCACAAGCATAAAATCCTCAAAGAAGAGCAGGCTGTCAAATGTGACACATTAGCTCTTTCTGATTCTTTAACGATTTTTGATACATGTTTATTTGCTTTGTTGTCAACTCTCCCTCAAGAGCAGATTAGTAGTACAAACATTAGATGTTTAAAAAAATATAGGGTAGACAAAATTAAAAGTTAAAATTATATTCACTAGTCTGTTTTTCTATGCATTGGGAATTATGCCATTAATTTTTTTTTCAGTTTTAGTGGCCAAACAGTTCAACTTATAGGCAGTGCTACGTACTTGATTGGATTTGGAAATTTCTCACTGCAAATAATCCTTTTGTAAACTGAAAATTAATTTTGTAATGCAAACCGTAACCTATGGTTTTTCAGTTTTGTAAATTTGAATGTATGTGTGTATATGTATGCGTGTGTGTGTGTGTATGTATATGTGTGTGTGTGTATGCTTCTCCCTTAATTCATAACATCAGAGAAGATAGTTACTTATAAAGTAACCACTAACCTCTGAGATATAGTTCAATTTATTTAGTTATAGCAGAATACCAATTTAAGAGACATAATACAATGTATAGTACAATGTGTATCCCAGAAAGCCACTAACTTCTCAAATTAGCATCACCTGGGGTATTTTAGGAAAAAAGCAGATTCCCAGGGCAAACATCAGGGTTGCTGAGTCAGAATCTTTGGGGTGAGGCCCAGGAATCTGCACTTTAAGCAATATTTCATGTGATTCTTACATAAACATTTGAGAACTACTGGTATAGTATTTGAGAGGGCAGTCTCTGGAGTCAAACTTTGCCTCTGTCATTTATTTGGCCTGTGGTAATTACTTGAGCCTTGGTTTCCTCTTCCGTAAAATGAGGAATAGTAGGAATATCTACCTCCTAGGATTGTTGTGAGGATGAAATGACATAATGTATTAAATCATTTATGCAGAGTGTTTAGCTCAAAACAAGGACTTAATTAATGTTATTTATGGCCCAGACTGTAATTCTTAGTAATACTGACTTAACTAAGACCTCTTTCAGTTATGCAGATATTTTGGTGCTAACATGTAGCTGCACAATGTGCGCTATACATACACATATTCTTAGCTGTGTGTCAAGGTGTCCAGGCTATGGTAAGACGGCCTCTGGAGGAACATTTGATTGGGACATTCTGCACTGGTCCACAGTGGCTAACTGGGTATAAACAGGTTCATGAGAACAGGGCTCTCGGTGGTCTATGATGACTGTATCCAGGTGTTGTTGGTTGAGCTCCCACAGTGGAGGGTCCTACTGACAAGGGATTGCAGTGTATTTGTTCTTGTGGTGTTTGATTCTGTAAACAGACAGTTTCAATGAAAGGCAGCAGCAAAGGGAGAAGACAGTAAAATATTTTGGGTAAGGAGCTGGTAGCTCATGGGGGTAGATGCTGATAATGTCCCTCCCTCCCTTCCTTCTTCCTACCAAATCTCTACATTCCCTCTCCCTTTTAAAAATAAGACAATTTTTTTTTTTTTTTTACAGCAAAGGATAAACTTTCCCCCCCTTAAAATCTTCTCTAGGTACTTTTCTTAGGTATTCATTGCTTTAACCTTTACATGGATCGGGTACTCATTGGCGTTTAAATTTGAAATTTGTCCTTGATTCTAAATATTCTGTTTGTCTTCAAGAACAGGCCAAATGCTTGAGACAGCTACCACCTCATCTTGCCCAGTGTGATATTTACATTTACTTCCCCTCAAAACCACATCCTTTTTTGCCACTTCTCTTAAGGCAGTCAAACTGGTAACTATATTTTGATACTATTTACCAACCACCAGATAGATGCCCTGACAAATGATTACTGAAAATAGAAACTAACAATGGGCAAGGATTTTATTTCAGGTTCAGGGTCTTTAGACCCTTTGTCTCCAAACTCTTTTTTTGATTCTGTGCCTCTGTTTATTAAAAAGAATGTTGTGAGCACATGATGTACATGTATGTGATATATAGACATATATATACACACACTTGTATGTAATTACATTATGCATATCAATAACATAAGCAAAAATACAAACCCAAAAATGGGATGAAAAATATTAAATAATACTTAAACATAAATTTATTTTATTTTATTTTAATGGTTGTGATGATTAATTTTGTATATCAACTTGACTGAGACATGGAATACCCAGATACCTGGTTAAACATTATTTTGGGTGTGTCTGTGAAGGTGTTTCTGGATGAGATAAACATTTGAATTGGGTGGGAGAAATAGGGAGAGGTTGGTTAAATGGTACCAACTTTCAATTATAAGATGAATGTGTAGGCTGCATCAAAATGATTGAGGCTGGAATAGAGCAAAAGGCCAAGTAAAGGAGAATTTGCTCTCTCTGCCTGACTGATTGAGCTAGGACATTGGTCTTCTCCTGCCCTGAGACTGGGAGTTACACCAGTGACTCTCCTGGTTCTCAGGTCTTTAGACTTGGGCTGAAACTTATACACTGGTTTTCCTGGGTCTCTAGCTGGCAGATGGCAGGTCGTGGGACTTCTAAGCTTCTATAATTACATTAGCAAATTCCTTATAATAAAGCAAACAACAAATTCCATATGTATATCCATATATACATCTCCTATTGCTTCTATTTCTCTGGAGAACCTGGTCTAACATTTTAACATAATGGTATGTCATTTTTGCTCTCATTAAAATATCTCAAAATATCACTGGGGTAAAGTTCATTGGCCTTGAGGAGTCTTATTTGCACCTGGACCTGATATAAATGGTGAGATTCTAGATTTTGAGTTCAGGCTGTGATATGATGAGACTTCGGGGGCACTTAAGAGGGAGTGAGCGTATTTTGCATGTAGGAGGGATAACAATTATTAGGAGTCAGAGGGTGGACTATAGTAGCCAGCCTCCAAAGTGGTCCCCAATGATCTCTGCCTCCTGGTATTCAAACCTGTTCAGTCCCCTCTTACAGCACACTGGGGTTGGTTTACGAGACCAGTAGAATATGGTGCAAGTGATGGTGAGTGACTTCAGACGCTATGCCATAAGAGATTTTGCCACTTTTTCCTTGCTCTCTGAGACCACTCAAGTGTTCAGGGAGTCAGCTGCTAAGTTGTGAGGAGACTCAAACATAACAGAGGTCCATATGGGGAGGAATTGAGACCTTCCCAACAGCCAGCACTCAGTAGCCAGCCAAGAGTGAGCCATTGAGGAAGAAGGTCCTCAGCCCCAGTCAAGACTTCAGATGACTGTAGCCCTGGCCAACATCTCATGTAAGACCCTAAGCCAAAATCACCCAGGTACTGCTCCCAAATTTCTGAACAAAGGAAACTGTATGAAATGTTAAATGTTTATTACTGTCTCATGTCACTAAGTTTTGGGGTGATCTGTTACACAGCAATAGATAACTAATACAGATTTGAATATTTTTCCAGACTGCTTTCCAGATATGATTAACTCTTCATTATTTTTGTCTTGTATGTGACTAGCAAATGTTCACACTAGGAGATGGGGAAGCGTTGGTTCTGCCATTTTCATGTTATTAATTTGTGTTTGGGTTATAGGTAATGTTTTCATTTTGAGGTTTCTTTGTAGAACTCTTTTAAGCTGCTTGCCTGTATCGTGGGTGTCACATACATACTGTGATATATTACAATACACTGAAGGCAAATGCAAGAGTGAGGACCCATTGCCAACACTGCTGCATTTGGGACACCCCTTCTTCCCCTGCAGTTCCTTCCATTCTGTATGTGATCTCTTATGCTCTGATACTGGACTGAATGAGGGCACCAATATCAACCTGATATTAAATATTAATAGATTAATTTCTTACTGGCTTTTTTGATAAAAAACAAAAGTTGTGATACTTTTTTCCACACCCTACGGCTCATCTTGGATTCAGTTCACTTTGGGGATCATTGTTTTAGAACAGTGGTTAGCAAAATACTGCCTGTTTTTATAAATGCAGTGTTATTAAACACAGCTACCTGGTTCGTCTATGTCTTGTCTTTGGCTGCTTTTGTACTGCAATGGCAGAGTTGTGCAGCTGCAACAGAGATGGTATGATTTTCAAAGCCTAAACTATGTACAGTCTGGCCCTTTACAGAAAAAGGTGGCCATCTTTGCTTTAGAAAATGGATGGAGCTTGAGGGGTACCAGATGTTTAGCATACAATATGAACTCAATTCATTTGATCACTTAGACGGGGGCAATATGAAGTATAAAAGACATCGATGGACTTCTGAGAGAATATATCTCTATGTCTGTCCCTGGCAGTATAATTCTGGCTGAAGCTCAGGGCCTGACTTTGATTCTCCCAAACAGACTGTATCCTAGAACTCAGTTACAATTTGAACTTTAAGGGGACCAGTGGTGCTCTGGCAGTGCAAATGACCAGGTGTGTCTACCATGGTATCTTATTTACTGTGTTTGACAGGAAACATCACTGGCCTTTCTTTCTACTTAGGTCTATCCTAAACAACATCAGAGGCTTTTGCTTCTTCCTTGTCTCAGAGCCTTTTTGTCCTTAGATTACTCTTTTCTCAGATCTTGGTGTGGTTGGTGCCTTCTTGTCCAAGCTCAGGTTAAATGCCACCTCTTTACAAAGGCCTTCTCTGAACACCCCATCTTAAGTGGCCCCACTGACACTCCCCATTACCCCCTATGTTATTGTTCTGTACTAATATTTTCATTATACTTATCAAAATATCTGAAATTATTATATTTCTGCCTAATTATTGTCTTCCAGACAGCAAACTATGAGACTGCAAGAACCAGAAGAGGAAGAACCTTGTCTGTCTTATTCATAATAGTGTCTCCAGGCCTTAGAACAGTGCCTGACCTGAAGTCTGACTACCTGAAAATGAACAGGAGGGATGCCTGATGTTTGGTTCTGGATGTAGAATAGGTATTGGATCATGGCTCTTAAATCATGCAATTGGCTTGTTAAAGGTTCAGGTCTGAATAAAACATGTTGCTTTTTTCCCTTGCTCTGGATTCAGTAGCAGTATCAATTAGACCAGTATTTAATCAACCCAATGATTTTTTAAAGAAAATTATAATGACAGTATACTTGTTTATTTCCAGAATTCCTATTTAGTTTATTTTTTAATGCTACCTCTTCCTTCCCCTCTCCCACAATCCCCTTTTCTGTTCTTTCATTATGGCTTATAATTTTTTATATCTTTGGTAGAAATATTTGTTCTATATTCTCGCAGATTCTGTAGTCTACATCTCTTGGAGAAAAAAAATTTCCATTTGTTGCCTCTGCTCACAATTCCATGGTGACTCGTTTCCCCATGTTGTCTGTCATCTTTGAGTGTGAGCTCATTTCTGGGGTGACACAGGTGCCTGACTGTGCTCTCATCTAGACAGTCTTGTTATCCACCGCCCTGCTGGGGCCCAAAGGGTTTCAGTGGTTATGTACCAGGTTTTCATAAAAACTTTTAAATTGTGGTAAGATACACATAACATAAAATTTACCATCCTAACCATTTTTAAGTGTATCGTTCAGTAATGTTAGGTATATTCACAGTACTGTGCAAGTAATATCCAGAACTTTTTCATCTTGCAGAACTAAAATTCTATGCTCATTAACCAATGACTCCCCATATCCTTCTCACCCCATCCTCCATCCCCCCATTTCTACTTTCTGTCATTATGAATTTGACTACTCTAGGTACCTCAGGTAAGTGGAATCATACAGTATATGTCTTTTTGTGATTGGCTTATTTCACTTAGCATAATGTCCTCCCGTTTCATCTCTGTTATAGCATATGGAAAAATTTCCTTCCTTTTTGAGGTGGACTAATATTCTTTTTATGTACATACCACATTTTGTTTATCTGTTCATCTGCTGATGGACATTTGGATTGCTTCCACATTTTGGCTATTGTGGATAATGCTGCCATGAGCATGGGCATACAATTATCTCTTCAAGACCCTGTTTACAATTCCTTAGGGTAAGTACCAAGAAATGGAATTGCTGTACTAGTGATTGAATGAATTTCTCAGTTGGGATTCTCTCACCACGAAAACAGTGCAGATTTGCATAGAAGGTACCTCATTCCAACTTGCTAAGGGTACCTTTTCCCAGTGACTGTCCTAAGCTGATGGCAATCTTCTTTGCTGAATCCCTAAACCAATGCAATGAGTTTGTAAATTCACTGTCACAGTTCAGGCAAAGCCTCACGACCCGCAGTTTTATACAGGAGCTTAGTTTCTCCTCCCTGCCTTGCCTGGGCCCAAGGTTTTGTCTCCTGTCCCAATTCAGGCATTAAAACGGGAGTCCCCAGCCTACAAGGCTGTATCTGTTTACCATATTCCTGTCACGTGTTTGGCTTCAGCTCCCACTCACTCCTTTTTCTGTGAGTTGTTCTTCATATCTGACATCTGGGGATTTCCTTTTCTTGGTTTTGAGTTGGGCTATGTATTAGAAAAATAGTTTATCCAGCGTTTTCATGTGTTTGGAGTGTGTGTGTGTTCTTTCAGGTCAGCTTGGCCTGCGGTGCCAAGAGAGATTTATTTATTCATTCAGTATTTTTTGAGCATTCACGGTCTGCACAATGATAAGCCCAAAATGACTAAATAGTAAATCTTCTGAACTCCTGCAACTAAGGGAAGGCATTTAATCATAATATACATTATGCAAGATATAGATGTTGCTGTTCAGCTAGGGCAATGGACTCCATTTTTAGCTTGGACCCCAAATGACAAGGTTCTCCTTCTGCCAAGGCTGGAGAATCAGCTTCTCCTAAGGCTGCACTGCTGTGGAGCAGCTAGGACTAGAGCACAGAGACGGTAGAACAGAATTCTGAGCACTGAGGTTTCAGAGCAGGCCCAGAGCACCACAAACTGGACAGGAGGGAAGCCATATTCCATCATTAAGTAATAACAGACAGGCATTTGTGATGTGTATTGAAGGACAGCCCAGGCTGTGGAGAGGCGGCATTGTTAATCAGTATTTAAATACACATGTAGGGCTTCCCTGGTGGTGCAGTGGTTTAAGTATCCACCTGCCAATGCAGGGGACACAGGTTCGAGCTCTGGTCTGGGAAGATCCCACATGCCGCGGAGCAAGTAAGCCCGTGAGCCACAACTACGGAAGCCCATGCGCCACAACTACTGAAGACTGTGCACCTAGAGCCTGTGCTCTGCAACAAGAGAAGCCACCGCAACGAGAAGCCCGCGCATTGCAACGAAGAGTAGCCCCCGCTCACCGCAACTAGAGAAAGCTTGCGTGCAGCAACAGAGACCAACACAGCCAAAAATAATAAATAAATAAAACAGATAAATTAAAAAAAATACATGTGTAATAGCTAACCTGCAAAGACTAAGAATTTTCTGCAAATAGGAATAAGAGCAATGAGACAAAGAAGAGTCTACCCCTGAACAACTTGACATGGAAAGGAACTGCATTGGATACACAGCAGAGGATTACCAGAATTTGGAAAAAAATACGAGGAAAAGGGAAATGTGGACCAGGAGAGATCCTTTTATTACTGTCATTGTTATTATTATTATTAATATTACCTATATTGGTTAAAGGTTTTCAACAATTCTTTATTGAGGAGTGATTAGAAGTTTATACTAGAGCATCATTATAAAGCATTTCTACTTTATTGTATATAATGTTGCCTAAATTAGCCGAATAGTAAAATATGCATGATACTCATTTTATTTTCACTTTACCCACATTTACATTTCTGTGCTGTGTATACAGGCATACCCTGTTTTGTCACGTTTTGCTTTACTGTGTTTCACAGATACTGTGTTTTTTACAAATTGAAGGTTTGTGGCAACCCTGCATTGTTAGATGACGGTTAGCATTTTTTTTAGCAATAAAGTATTTTTAATTAAGGTATGGACATTGGTTTTTTTTGGGACATAATAGTATTGCACACTTTATAGACTACAGTGTAGTATAAACATTAAAGAGTACTTTTAGGTATTGTAGTAGGTAGACACTTGAACTAAGAGGGTCTATCCAACTTCGAAAGCTAAGTTCTGATGCTCAGAGGGTACAAAACCAGGAAAGAAGCCATTTCACAGAACATTGTTCACCAAGCTTGCTTCTGTCTAATTACTAATAATTAGTATATATAAGAATAATTCACACAGCAACCCCATGAGTTAGATATCATCATTATTCCCAGTTTTCTTTAGGTGAGAGATTAAATAATTAGCCCAAGATTATACCAGTAAGTGGAGGAGTTTATTTGGGTCATAGAAGAATGAGTGGGATGTTTTTTGCCCTAAGATATTTTATCATCAATGGGTGTGGAATTTTTTCAAAAGATTTTTCTGCATTGATTGATATGATCATGTGTCTTTTCTTAGTTTAATATGGTGGATTACACTGATTGATTTTTGAACAATGAACTAGTTTTGCATTCCAAGGTTAAACCCCACTTGGTCATGGTATATGAAAATTTTTAATATATTGCAGAATTCTATTTGCTATTATATTATTAAGGATTTTTAGATCTCTATTCATGAAGGATACTGGTCTGTAGTTTTCTCTTTATTTGTACTGTCTTTTTCTCATTCTGGTATTAGGGTAACAATAGTTTCATAAGATAAACTGAGAAGTGTTCCCTCCTCTTCTATTTTCTGGAAGAGATTATATAAAATTGGTGTTAGTTCTCATTTAAATGTTTAGTACAATTCTCCAATGAAACCATCTGGGCCTAGAGATATCTTTTTTGGGAATTAAATAATTATGAATTCAATTCTCTGAATAGTTATACAGCTATTCAAATTATCACTTAATTTTGGGTGAATTCTGATACTGTGTTTTTTTTATTTTGAGGAAGTGGTCCATTTCACTTAAGTTTTTAAGTTTATGAATATAGAGTTGTATTCCTTTGTTATCTTTTTTGAGGTTTTCTATTTTTTCATTTGTTTCAAGCATGATTATAATTGCTTGTTGAAGCACTTCTGTCACAGCTGGTCTAAAATCGTCAGATAATTCAACATCTCCTATCATCTTGCTGTTGGCATCTACTGATTGTCCTTCTTCATTTAGTTTGAGATCATCCTGATTTTTTGGGATGATGGGTTATTTCCAATTGAAAGCTGGGCATATTCATATTATGCTATGAGACTCTGGATCTCATTTAAACCTTCTGCATTTGCTGGCTTTGTCACTGCTGTGGCAAGGGAAGTGGAGGCACTGCCACAATGCTGCTGGGCAGAGGTGGGAGTTCTGGCTCCCCACATGATCTCCACTGACACCACTCCATGGGCGATGGGGCAGGTGGGTCTGACTATCAGCTGATGGGGATTCATGTCCTGGCTCCTTATTTGGTTTTCTCTGATTGCTCCCTGATGGGAATGCTGGGTTCCTCCTTACAGCCTCATGAGGGTAGAGGTGTAGGCTCCCACTCAACCTCTGCTGGTGTAAATGGGGCTACAGTTTTATCTGTGGTGTTTGGCTGGAGTGAAGAGGTCATTGTCCAAATGTTTTCTGTCTTGTCAAGCTGCCTCCTTCCTGGTCCTTTGGTTAGAGAGGGCAGGCTTTTGTTGGGACTTTTTTGTTCAGCATCTGTTGGCATTTCAGGGTTGCCAGCTTCTCCAGTTCCAGGTCTGTGATATGTAAAACAAAAGGAGAACCCAGGGAACTCACCACTGTTTGGATCCTCAAGTCCCAAGGTCCCTAGTCAGTCTGGCTCCTTCCCTCTACTTTTCAGAGTCTTTGATTTTGATTTATATATGTATATATGATATGTAAATTTAATATTTACATAAGTTAATAAATAATATATAATGAATACATTAATAATAAACATATATTTACTAATGTTATATATATATATATTGCTGTTCAGACTTTTCAGTTGTAATTAGCAGGGGAAATAGGAAAAGTACATCTACTCCTTCCTGGTGAATAATATAATTTTTTAAAGATTAAACTGGGTGTGTTATTTTTCTCTGATTATTAAAATACTATATGCTTATTAAATTCCTGATGATACAGAAGGGCTGAAGTTGAAAGTAATAATTGGACTGTGTAAGATTGTGACGGTGAAGGAAGAAAACATAGCACAGGGCAGGGATATGAGACTAGCAAAAGTTCTTTTCATTTCAGTACAACTTTAGACACTTTCTGTCCACATTTTTCCCTGTAACTAAATTTTTCAATTTTAAAAAGAAAGATGAATATAGATGGACTTAAAGGAAATTTAAGAAAACCTGGGACATGTAGAATTGGATTTACAAAGTAAATAAATCAGGATGTGACTCTGGGTTTTACTCTGAATCACACAAAACTTTGCAGGAACTCATGTGTTATATAAGGTCAACTTGGAATATTTTCACTTGGTAACCACGTTGGGATTCTTGGCATAAATATAATTCATATAAATAATTACAGTAAACCTTTGTTTAGAAAGTGCTTGGCTATCGTAGATTATATTACACTTGACTGTTGATCAAATCACTTCCCATACATACTCCCTGATGTATGACTTGAATAAAACAACCCATGAAGCAAATATTATTCTTGCATTCTGACACCAATGTCATAATAGGGTTCTACTGAATTATTAGTAAAAAAAAAAAAAAAAAAACACTTTCAATGAGATGTCTGGCCCTGGATGCAAACTGCAGGGAGGCATCGATATTTTTACATTAGCATCATCACACTGAGTGTTACTGTAATGGCATTCTCATGTCACACAACATTGGGGCCAAAATGAGTTTTTCCTAAAAGAGGCCTCCTTCACGAGGTAGCCCCAGCCATTTCACACCATTTCTCTCATGCTTCTGTTTCAGCAGACATTTCCCTATCTTGTTTTATCTCCCTGCAAGAAATAACTACAACCCACAACATGAATTAAAATTTTAACTATACTGTAAAGTGGTTATTTAAAAACCAGAATATATGTTTTTGATGGGCAAGTTTAAAGTGGGGAAAAGCAGACAGCCCAGTCATCAAAGGACAAAAATCTATACTAATCTTAAAAGCAAAACAGAGCACAGGACTTCTTGTCTATTTTTCTACAAAAGATGCTACTGTACTTCTGTTCCTGGCCATGTCAGCAGTGATACCCCCCCGCCCACACTCCCCCTACCATTTTTTTCCCAAGCATTGATTGTTGACTTCCCCTGACACCCCATCACAACCCATCAGTACTGAAAACTGACAAGCCCAGCTGCAACAGCAAAAAGCAAGTTTGAAAGGAAATATCTAAAGCACAAGCTAAGCTCAGCTATTAGGACCCACACCAGCCCCAGATGCAACAACTCCCTCTCCTCAACCCAATCGCACCTTTGTGAAGGTCAGCAAAATCAGCAGATTTTCTTTAATCCAGACTCCAAGGTCTGGAGGAAATGATGAGGAGTATCGCTTTATTTTTACTTTCACTTTCAAAGGAATTTGGGTTGAGGAATATGAAAAGAGAGTTGGCTCAAGCGCTTTTGCTGATAATGCCAATACACCTTACGTCTCTTTTCAGACCCAAGCATTTCAGATGTTAGTGGCTCAGCAGTCCTGGGCTCCTGAAGGCCACACTTGAAACCCTGGCAGCTTAACTTATGAGTTTTTCTTCTTTTTTTTTTTACTTGGCAGAGTTATATAGTGTCTGTGTCCCCAGAGTTACAGTAATGGCAATAGGAAGCATTCCTTGTGATTGTAGAGTTGATTGCCCAGGGGAAAAAAGTGACAACTCCAGACTTCCCATAGACCTTGTGTTTGCCGAGACAGAAGTTCAAGCAAGGGCGGCCAACTTGTCAAAATCTTAAAAGAGCCAAGATACAAGCTGAATCTAACTTCAGTTAAAAGGCTAGATGCAAGTTTTGTACTGTCAAAGCCCAGGAGATGGGGGTAACTGAACAAACAGTGGCCATCACCCATCTCGGTGGAAAATCGAGCAGCAGATGATCACTGATTCAAGAACAGGTAAGAATAAAGAGTCAAATAAGAACCGCGCACTGAGCTGTGCATCCCGAGGCGGGTGGCGAACACGTAGTGACCAAGTGTGGGCCAGCAATGGTCACACAGCTATTACGATCTGCCCCAAGAACGGGCACCTGAAAACACATTATTTGGCACCATTCTCGCCGGGTGTGGACGGCTTTAGGGGGGAAAACAAGAACAAGTCCCCTAAGTGAGTTTTATGGTCTCCACTACCATCAAGCCTGGCGAGCTCGGGGCTGATCCACTTCCCCCGCCACCTCTGATCATGTTTTCTGTCTGACCAGGCTGCCAAGGTGTTTCTGGCCAGTCCAGACCCCTGCGAGAGGCCTGGAAAGGCTGGAGCGGCCCGCCCTGAGGTCGTGTGGTCCACACAGACCTGCCTGCCCGCCGCCCCGACAGCGGTGGCCCATGCACGCTCCCTGGATTTTCCCCACCAGTCCTCCCCACCCTCTCCTCACCTGCTGTGGCCGAAATCCCAGGGCTTCCAGGCCTTGGAGCCTCGTTTACTCACCTTGCCCCATCTTTTGCTTCATCCGACAGGCAGACGCTGGCGCATAAGAGGGAGCCGTTCAGGGAGGACCGCGCGAGCTGCAGACGCCAGGCCTGACCTGGACGCAGGGCGCTGCCTGGCGCCTGGATCAGCTCCAAGGCGCGGAACGCGGAAGCTGCAGCTTCGCCTCGGCCTTCAGCTCTGAAGGAGTCCTTTCATGGGCGGGAGGCTCTGAGAAGACCTGGTCTGGCTCTGTTCCTGGTTCTCTAACTACGGCCTTGTGCCTGATAACGAACACCCGGTGCCTGCCTCGGCGCCCAGGTTCTCGTCCGACACCAGCACCTCAAGCCTCTCAGCCCGCTCTGCCTAGTCTCGCACCACACAGCTCCGCGCCGTCTCCACCTGCGCTGTCTCCTTCCGCGTGCTCCCGCGGTCGTCTTCTCGCGTGGTCTTCTTCTCGCGCGGTCGTCTTCTCGCACGGTCTTCTTCTCGCGCGGTCTTCTCGCGTCATCTCCTTACGCGCGGCTTCCCGTCTCCTTTGGCGCGGCGTCTCAGGCCGCGCGGTGTCTCCGGTCGGGCGGCGTCTGCGGCCGCGCGACGTCTGCGCCCGCGCGACGTTTCCAGCCGCGCGACATCGCCTTCCCGCGTTGTCTCCTTTCTCCTCACCTGCAGGTGTACTTGAACTCCCTGGGATCACCTCTTCTTGCCTAAGGTAGACCTTTGGGTAGACTGGGGTCCAGATCTTTAGTGGAAAGCAAGTATGTAGCTTTGACCAAAGACATTTGCCAGTTTGGGACCATCTTTGGGCGCTTGGCCCGGTGTGCCAGCTCTTCACTTAACCACTCGTGACTTTGGTTTGGGGTACTGACCCCAGCCCTTTGCCCTTCCACAGGATGACCTTGTTCTGGCACATCCGGGATGCTCTTGCATTTAGTCTTTCTAGAAGTTACACTGTGTATTACTTGGCTGAACCACACCTGCCCTGCAATGTCTTGAGTGTCTGGTCTCCCTCCCCAGCAGGGGGGAGGAGGAGGGGGGCGGGTCTTATCTGTGGTTGTCGTTTGAGACTAGAGGGCAATACCAGGGTCATATGCAGGGAGAAGTCTGAGGTAGAGCGAGAGTGGCAGATACTAAATGGGCCACGAAAACAAGCAGACCCTGACTGTGCCTAGGGAACTGGGGCACATCCGCAAAGAGTGCTCAGAGAACCACACAAGATGGGTGTTAGATGCAGCCACAAAAGAATTTGTGCGGGGTGGGTGGTGGTCTGATTGAAATCCAGAGATGGGGTGTCAGAGCCTCTGACTGTTACTTTACATGCTCTAGCCCTTGTTTTTGTGAGTGAGGCAGGCCTATTTAAAGCTGCTATGATATGACAGATATTGGCTCATCATCAATATATATTTATTAAGTACCTCTGCCTGTAAGCCTCTGAGTCCTTACAAGGTTGGAGAGCTGAGGTTCAGGGAGGAGTCCTGGAGTGGAGATGGGGGATGGGGGGTGGTGTTAGTAGGTGCCCATAGAGATGGTGAATTTTCAGGGCCCTCTAATGAAAAATTCCATGTTCTTGTTTCAAAAAAGTATGTCCCAATGATGAAAAAATAGGGAGGGGGACAACAGTGATCACATGCTTACTGGGTGTTAGGCAATGAGCCTTTCTCTCTGACATATGTGTATACATATCTACATATCTAAATACATATTGTATGTAAAACAGATAGTATTATACAATATGTAATATTATATATTATATAATAAATGTAACATATATGTAATATTAGTTAGTCTTAACAAAATCATATGAAGCAGGTATTATTATTAATCCCTCCTTGTTGGTGAGGCAAGTTAGGTTCCAAGATTTAACTTTTGTACATTTCACACCTAGTTCCTTCCCAGACCCCATAATGATTCCTCCCTATTTAAGAAACATCTAAACTAAGTTTTACTAACAAAAATGCAAACTACAAATGATTAAGATGGTCTTGAGATAGACAGACATCCTGCTCTTCCACTTAATCAGGTCTGAGATATACAAGACTATCTTGATGGAGAATTTGTAATTTATAGTGAAGACATGAGGAAACACCTGAAGAAACTATTATTATTTAAGCTTGTTTCATAAAAGATAGAAGGAATAACTCTAGTTTCCTTGGGTTGATTCTTTAATGAAATAGTTTGGTAATGATCAAGGGATGCATTTAGAACAGTGGTTGAAATATCAGATCAAATTTTTGTCTTCACTCTTTGGTGTAATTTTTCCAGGTCTTTATTGAGGAAGAAAAAGTTATATGTTAAGAAATGAGCCCATAGTATGAATGTTTATGTATTTTGGTGTGTACAAAAGCAGAAAGGAGCAGACTAGAAGAGGAATTTAAAAATTATTTCAAATAATAAACCAACAAAACCTGGTACAGCATTTTCCCTAACTCTGAATTAATATAAGACCTTGCCTTAGATGTGGCAAATGGGAGGCAAGTTATGATTAGCAGACTTGGGTGGGGGACCACATAGCAGGGTTTCTCTGCTTACCAGGGGGAGTGTCATAGACTTCTAAAAAACCATTATAATTGAAGGTGTTTTAACTTAAAGTATTCTTCTGGGTACTTACTTAGTAGACTCATTTGTGAGTCCTCATAAGCCTTCTTAAGAAAATATGAGAGAAACAGGCTGTCTTGAAATTTGGAAATGCTGCAGAGATTGACTGGTACCATCATGTAGAAATATGTCATCTGAAGAGCCAGTGTCACGATCAGACGCAGAGACAATGATGCCTAATTATTTGTGATAAGCGTAGGACCAAATCCAGAAATGTACAGCTCTGGTCTGAGCACGCAGAACATTATTATTATGTCCTGTCTCTGCCTGGCAGCCTACCTCAAACCTAAGTAAGTCACCATAGAAGACACATCTTAGCAGAGAGCCTGGTCCTGCAGCCGTTTGCTGCAGGCTGAGTTTGGCTCCCCACCTGGAGCTGGGCACTCGGGTCCTGTTTTTCCTGTGAGGTCACAGTCCCCTGTGCGGTGCCAGGTGATTTTTCATTATGCAGTAAAACACTTCCCAGCAGGCTGTTTTCATTACAGTGACAGGAGAGTCTCTTGATTTGTTTTCATCATATCATGCACCATGGACCTTGAAGGGACTCAGCTGCCTCATGGTCACTCTAAAGCTCTTTTGTGATCACGAGCCTTGGCTCTACCTCTAGTTGCCCTCCTGTGACCCTAGACCCCGCTCATCAGCTCCACACCATCCCCGCCACGTTTCCTCCTGAGTGTCACTGTGTCCAGCCTCCTGGTTATCATGCTTTGCCATTGTAATAATGAGAGCTACATCTGTTGAGTACCTACCCTATGTGGGATGGACATTGGGCAAGTTGCTAGTAAATCCTGAAAGTAAAAGTATGAGGCGATGAGGGCAGAGGGTCTAGTGCTGTGTGCAAGGACATCCCAGTGTGGCAGAGCCAGGATTTGGACCCAGGGTCTCCCAAGCCCCACACATAACTTAAATCACCCTCTACTGTCTTTCCAGACATAAGGCCTTTCTTGTTCCTCTCCTCAGAAGAGTACCCCATCTTCTAAATGCTGCTCAAAATCTACCTGCAGTCAGACTTATTTCCTGCAATAAACTCCCTGAATACTTCAGCTTTTCAGTTTCCATAAACACTGTTTAACGCCTACTGCTTTCTCAATGAGAGTATGCAGTGGTGACTTTTAAATCAACCACATAGTATTTGTCTTTAGCTCATTATAAGACTTGTTAGGTTTTTTGTGGTTTATGAGACAAAATGGTGGCTGGTAAAATTCTCAAATGGGCATATCAACTTCAGTTTAAAAAATTTATTTATTTTTGGCTGCGTTGGGTCTTTGTTGCTGCGCACGGGCTTTCTCTAGTTGTGGCGAGTGGGGACTGCTCTTCGTTGCGGTGCACAGGCTTCTCATTGCGGTGGCTTCTCTTGTTGTGGAGCACAGGCTCTAGGTGCGTGGGCTTCCGTAGTTGTGGCACGCAGGCTCAGTAGTTGTGGCGCGCGGGCTTAGTTGCTCTGCGGCATGTGAGATCTTCCCGGAACAGGACTTGAACCTGTGTCCCCTGCATTGGCAGGTGGATTCTTAACCACTGTGCCACCAGGGAAGTCCCAACTGCAATTTTTAATGGATTTCAAAACAAGTTTGCCTATGACCAGAGGTTATGGAAATATATTATTGTATTGAAGTTTACGGATCAAAAATCATCTCCACCTGTGGTTAATTATACATACAAATTATATGTGTATAAATATACACTTAATATAAGTATATATATTTATACCTATATAAACATATAGATAAGTCCATATATATATGTGTGTGTAAAATTTGGTCACTTGTGTTTATATGCAAGTCTTCTTTCCACTCCTACACCCATGATTGGAAATTACCTAAAGACTAAACCTAATTATAATTTTTACCTGAAATACAATGAAGACAACATTTCAACTTGTGCAAGAGAGATATCCATTATCTCTTTTTTAAAATATATTAAAAATTTTATTTTTTTAAAGTATAGTTGATTTACAATGTGTTAATTTCTGCTGTACAGCAAAGTGACTCAGTTATACATATACACATTCTTTTTCATATTCTTTTCCATTATGGTTTATCACAGGGTATTGAATATAGCTCCCTGTGCTGTACAATAGGACCTTGTTGTTTATCCATTCTATAGTATATATAATTCTACATTATATATAATAGTTTGCATCTGCTAATCCCAAACTTCCAATTCTCCATTATGTCTTTTGAGGCTGGTTTATACACTAAAATCAGGTATTTTGATTTGATTTGTGAAATAACTGTTTTTGCAAAGTTGTAAGTAAATACAATCTTATTTAAAATGCACTGGAAGGAAAGACAAATGGCTAATTAACATATGAAAAATGTTCAAATTTATGAGTATCAAAGAAATGTAAATTAAAAGAACACTGAGACTTTTTTATCTTTCAAATTGGCAAGATTAAAACAGTTTTACACTCAGAGTCTGAGAGGATGAACATGTGTTGGGAAAGCGCTTTGGCAATATGTATATATATTTTTAAAATGTTCATATCTTTTGTCTCAGTAATCCTATTTCTAGGACTCTTTCCTAAGGAAATATTGAAATATTTATGATGCAACATTATGTATAGTAGGTTCAAATTAAAAACAACAAAATATCCATAATAAGGGAGTAGGGAAATTATGGTAGATCTCTATGTTATATATGATATATAAACATCTATAATAGAATATTATTTACATATTTTATGTATTTAATAAACATGTGGTTTATTATTTTTTAATTGAGGTATGATTGACATATAACATATTAATTTCAGGTGTACAACATAATAATTCAATATTTGTATATGCTACAAAATGATCAACACAGTAAGTCTAGTTTCCATCCATCACCCTACAAAGTTACAAAAAATTATTTTTTTCTCGTGTTGAAAACTTTTAAGCTTTACTCTCTGGGAAACTTTCAAGGATGTGCTACAATATTATTGACTCTAGTCACCATGCTCAATATTACATCCCCATGACTTATTTATTTTAAAACTGGAAGTTTGTACCTGTCAACTCCCTTCACCCCTTTTGCCCACCTCTCTGGCAACCACCATTCTTTTTTCTGTATCTATGAGTTTTGTTTTGCTTTAAACATATTATATATTTTATAAACGTGTTATGTATATATATATATATATATATGAAAATGTCCATAATATATTAAATAGAAAAAGGCAAGATATAACCCTGTGTATTACATTAGTCCCACAATCTTATAAAACAATATGTTAACAAATATGCACAGAAAAAGTATTGGAGAGAAATGTATCAAAGTGTTAACAGTGGTGGTAGGTTAATGTTCATTTTTACTTTTATATTTTTTGCATTTCCAAATATTTACAAGAGTAAGCCTATTTGTAAGAATCTCTTACAACAATACAACAATTAAAAAATGCACTGGGATGGACTTTAGGCAAGGTGGCAAAGTGAGTAGATGTGGAAATTTCTTTTCCACACATACAGAAATTATGGATGACTTATAAACAAACGTTAGAACTGCATAGCTGAGCTAAAGGAAAGGAGGAAAACCTCCCAGGACCCGGAGGGAGTAGCATCTGGAAGCAGTGAGGTTGGCTGAGGCTGGAGGCCTGTGGGAGGTGGGGAAGAAGGAAGCGAATTTGGGATCAACGATTTAAAAGTAGGAGGGAAACAGAGGTGGGTGAGTGGTGAGTCTTGCTTGAGCCTCCTGTCATGAAACCAGTGCTGGCAGTGTGCTTCCATGCCTGTGACTGGAAGCTGAGAACATTCCAACCAACCCATCTGGAGTTTTAGCAGGTAATAAGCTGCTCACCTGCAGCAGAGGGCAGAAGCAAGGTACCTGCATGACTGGGAGGTGGACCAAGTTCTATCCTGGCTTGGCGTCAGGAACAAGGAACACCCGGCGAGGGGAGGCTGTACTTCTGAGCTGCAGCTCTCCTAGGAGCTAGGCTGAGGCATCCTACCACCACGGAGAGGGGGAAAGCCTCCTCTACCACTTTGGAATAATTTCAGCGGCAAGTTATTGTGCCCTAAACCATATAGACATTTATTATTTTTCTTAATAATGAGAACTGGAGGCAGGCTGTCTCAGGATGGTCTAGCAGCTCAACAATGCCATCAAGGATCCAAGGTCTGTCTTTCTTCTTTCTGCTGGGTTTGTGGCTTTTTGCTTTACAGTTGTAAGATGGCTGCTGCAGCTCCAGATACCACAATTCGTGCCTTCCCGGAAGCACCCAAGCAGAATTTCCATTATATCTTTTTAGGCAGAACTGGGTCACATGGCTTGCCTTGGCTCCAGGGGAGACTGGGACATTGAATGTCTGGTAAAGGGAAAGAAATATTCACAACTGACTTAGACCAATTAGATCTATTGGCTGGACACATTGCCACTCAAGATAAAATTGGGTTTTATTAGCAGAGAAGGGGAGAGGGAGTGGCTGTTAGATAGGCAACTCCCATGCAGTATGAATTGTCAAACAAAATTGAACTCATACCTGAGAAACTAAATAATAGAGGAATCTGAAAATTACTGTAAAATCAGTACATTTACAGTTGTTTAGTAAAATAAAACGACAAAACATGAACTAAGTAGGCAACTACATTAAGAATAGATGAATGTAAATAAAAATGAGTCAGAAGTCTTGGAAATGGAAAATATAGTCATTGAAATAAAAAGCAACCCCTATAAATGAGATATTGAACTTGACATAGTTGAAGGAAGTGAGATGGAAGGCAGAACTTTGCAAGTCATCTGGGATGCAGGAAATTTAAGAGGGCCATGGAGGGTAAGTTGGGAAATTGTAAGTACTTACTAGTAGGTATTCTTGCAAGAGTATAGCAAAAATGGGAGAGAAGCAATATTTGAAAAAGGTAATGGATAAGACTTTTCTAGAATCAAAGGTAGACCCGAATCCTGGGATGAAAAAGACATCCTAATTGTTAAGCAGAGCAAAAAACCCCTCACACCTAGATAAACTTAGTGAAACTACAGAGTTGCAAGAATAAAGAAAGAAAAGGTATCTGAGAGAAATACAGATTACTTAAAAGGAGCAGCAGTCAGACTGATAGCAGATTTTTCATCAGCAACAGGAGATACCACATGATGGAATAATACCTTAAAATTGTTGAGAGAAGACAACTGCCATGCTAGATTTCTACAGCTGGTTAAATAATCTTTTCAGAATAGGAGTAAAAAACAAAACCCAAAACAAACACAAACAACATAGGAAAGCTAAAACAATAAAACTAGAAAAAAACATAGGAGAAAATCTTTTTGACCTTAGGAAAGACAAAATTGCTCTGATAGGACACAAATAAACATGAACATGAAAGAAAAAAAGTTGATAAATTGAACTTTATAAAAATTAAAAACTTTTTCTCTCTAAAGATACCATTAAGAAAAAGAAAAGCTAGAGAATGGAATATTTGCTATGCATATATCTGACAAAAGGCTGTATCCAGAATATATAAAGAACTCTTATAATTCAATAATAAAAAGAGAAACAACCCAATACAAAATAAAAAAACAAAATTTGAACAAATACTTTTCAAAGGAAGATAAAGAATGGTCAATGAACACATGAAAAGATGCTTAACATGATTAGCCATCAGGGAAATGCAAAAACAAAACAAACCAAACAAAAACTATAATGAGAAACCACTGTTTACTTAGAGAAGTGCTAAAATTAAAAGACTGACTATACCAAGGGTTGTCAAGGATGTAGAGCAAGTAGAACTCTCATGAACTGCTTTTGAGAATACAGTGGTACAACCACTTTGGAAATCTGTTTGTTAGTGTCTTAACAAAGTTACACATATACTCACCATAAGATCCAGGCATTCCACTCTTAGGTATTTACCACCCCAAACTGAAAACACATATACATACTAATATTTATGCAGAAATGTTCATAGTTGCTTTAATCACAATAGCCAAAACCTGGAAATAATCCAAAATATCCATCAACTGGTAAATAGATAAACAATGTGTGGTGCATCCAATATGTGGAGTATTGCTGAGCAGTACAGAGGAACAAACTATGGAAACATATAGCAACATTGATCTTTAAATCATGCTGAATGAAGGAAGTCAGATACAAAGAGTATGAACTATATTTTTCCATTTATATAAACTGTAAAATAACTGATAGTGACATAAAGCAGATATGTGGTTTCCTAGAGCTGGGACAGAGGTAGGGGTAGACTGCAAAGGGTCACGGATAATCTTCTGGGGGTGATGGAAGTGTCTGTACCTTGACTGTAGTGGGAGTGTTACGAGTATTTGCATATAATGAAACATCTAAATGAATGCAGTTTGTTGTATACAAATTATTCCTAAAGAAATCTAATATGGAAAAATAAACATTTTCAGACACACAAAGAGAGCTTAAATTTAAAGCCTTAGGAAAGACAAAAAGAAAAATGAACACAAAAGAGGAGAACATATTATAAGAAATTTAAAGTTTCAATGAAAAAAATGCTTTGGGGGTCTCATAATTCTGGGTCAATCTTTGTGTAACATGACCAACTGTTGAGTAAAACTCAATAGTTCTCACTTAAAACATTTTTATTGTAAAAATTACAATGCACAAAAATAGAAATATTGGTATAGAGAACTCCTATATATCTGGAAAAGTCTATACTTTCATACATTTGAACTTGCTGAATTAAGAAATAACTATTTGTTAATCATTATGTAGCATTCTTTGTTTTTCAAAAGGTTATTTCCTCTATGTTCTCTCAAAATGAGTCAGATGAAAAAAATCATCATTTTGCATATTTGTAATATTTAAGAAATGTGAAAGATAATTAAAAGATCAAGAATGAAAAATGGTATTATGCTCAAGACCTCAAATCATATTACAAATATCTTATAATTACAAGAGACCGCCCTATTGCATGCACCCTTCAAATAAAGGTTTCTTGGACATTGATTTTATTTTTCAAATATATATTTCACAACTTAAAGACTTACATAGATTAACTCAAATTCTATGTTTATTGAGCAACTGCCATTTGCCAGGCATTGAACTCAATAGAGTGAAGGAATAACAAATTTGAATAAGGTTTTATTGGCCTTAGAGGAGCTTATATTTCTGTAAGAACTCTGCTTTGTTACTGTAGATGTCCTGCCATATTGATAGAGAGATGGAGTGAATGTTGTTCTTCTTTTAGTTAAAGTTAAGCAGAGATCGTGATGTCTCTGCTTTGGCTTACACCTAAGATATGCACATGCTAGCTTGGACTCAGGCTGGACTCCTAAACCCCATTTCCTAAAACATCCTTTTGTTTTAAGAGAGTTGGAGGAGGGAAAAGTAAACAGTATTCCATCATTCCTGGCACACACACTGTCTCATTCCTGAAAATTTATGAGTAAATGCACAACACCTTGTGGTTGAGCAATGGTTGTCCTTACAGCAATTTGTAATGAAATAATGTCATAAATCACCAGAGACTGGCCAGCACCCCAAATAAAATATCTATGGCTTCAAACTACAAATGTCTCACATGTTAAGATGTGTCACGTGTTACGTTCTAACATAGAATGTTAGAACTACAAGGAAAGCAAGAGGAAAAAAACGTTTTATCACCTCCAGTCTGCCATAGTCGCTGTAAATTGGTAATAAACACACCTAAGTTATTTCATTACAATGTGATAGATTGTAATGGCAACTCTGAAGGTCCATTATATAAATCATTTAAATAGAGATTCAGACAATTTGAAAAATTCCCATTAATTATCAGAAAGTCAGGTACAATAACACCAATGAGGTTCAGTTTACCCTGCAGTTGTGAATATAGATATTTTAAAATGCAGATTATGACCCAGTGGAGCAGAGTAGCTCATTAGTCATGTATAATTTTTTTAATTTTGATGGGGTAAAAATTGTTGAACTAATAGATTATAATTGATCATTCACAGTGAAGAGGCTGCAGTATCTTTAGCTCAACATATTGCCTGAGATTGTTTATGGTCTGTCTTTTCAGAAACACTCAGAGTTTATCACATAATGAACACATTTGGAGGGCTGAGCACTGTAAAGAGGGATGCAAAAGGTGAAAAATTTAGTTCCTTGCCTGGAAGGTGAGGGGAGGACCCCCCTTTTTTCCAATTTATGGAATGAATATCTTAAAACAGAAACCAGGAATGATTCCTAGCACAGCCCTGATACTGGTAAGGGATTTAAAACTAAGTGCTTCTTTTCTGGTGCAGCCAGTCTGTTTTCTGCTTCTAAGAATCAATGAGTCCAACATCTTCTGTGCCAAGGATGCTGAGCTGTTAATCACGTGTTTTGTTTTGAGAATGTGAGGCTGCTAACTTTGTTTCAGCTCTCCACCCTCCTCTCAGCTCTGGTTTATTCTGTTATTACTGAAAAGGATGCCTGTCTTCTCCACTAGAATCTGAGTATCTTGAGGGCAAGGATCATTTATTACTCACGGGTATCCATGCGTGGTGCTTGATTCAGCAATCTGTGCAAAGTGGCACTGAATTCATAGTCATTAAACACACATGTGTGTGCACACACGTGATAAGGAAAGGCAGGATGTTGAAATCTGGAATCTGAGTGAACTGGATAGAATCTGGGGATCCTTGCCTTGCTTATATGTCCTGCTTTCTTGCTCAGATGCCAGTGTGGGGACTGGCATAAACCCAGGCACCTTGGCTGGACTCCTGGTTCTGAACTTTCACTGTGATAATCCTTGATGTGGTCTGTCTGTAGCCAGCTTGCTGGATATTTGGTGGGTGCTTTCAATGTAGAAATTCATATCCGTCAATTTAGGGAAATTTTCTTGAATGATTTCATTGGATTTCACCCCCTCTTTACACTATTTTTCCTATTCTCTTTTTCTGGATTTCCTATTGTTTGGATATTGATCTGTTCTGATTCTCATTTTTCCTATTTTTTTCTTGCCTGTTTTGTCTTTGTTCTTTTGCTCTATTTTCTTGATTTTATCTGTCAGCCCTCTACTGAGTATTCTGGTTTCTTTCGGGATTTTATTTTTATTGTGGTAAACTATATACATCATAAAATTGAGCATTTTAGCCATTTTTAAGTGTACAACTCAGTGGCGTTAAGTACACTTAGAACATTGTACAACCATCACTACTATCTATTTCCAGAACTTTTTCATCATCTCAAACAGAAACTCTGTACCCATTAAGCAGTATTAACTCCTCATTTCCCCCTCCTCCCAGGCCCTGGTAATCATCGCTCTACTTTCTGTCTCTATGAATTTGCCTATTCTAGGTACCTCATATAAATGAAATCATATAATATTTGTCCTTTGTTGTCTAGCTTATTTAACTTAGCATAACATTTTTAAGGTTCATCCATTTTGCAGGATGTATCATAAGTTTATTCTTTTTTGTGACTGAATAATATCCCATTGTATGTATATATTACATTTATCCATTCATCTGTTGTTTGGGTTGTTTCTACCTGTTGGCTATTGGAAATAATGCTGCTTTGAACATGGTGTACAATTATCTGTTTGAGTCCTGCTTTCAATTCTTCTGGGTATGTACCTAGGAATGGAATTGCTGAATCATATGGTAATTCTATATGTAACTTTACTACATTTAACTTTTTTTTAAAACTTTTTTGAGGAAACGTCAAACTGTTTTCCACAATGGCTGAACTATTTTGCATTCCCACCAGCAGTGCATGAAGTTCCTAATTTCTCTACCTCCTCACCAATCCTTGTCATTTTCCATTAAAAAAATAATAACCATCCTAATAGGTGTGAAGTAGTATCTCACTGTGATTTTGATTTCCATTTCCCTAATGATTAATGATGTTGAACAACTTTTCCTGTGCGTATTGGCCACTTTTATATGTTCTTTGGAGAAATGTCTGTTCAATCATTTGCCTATTTTTCAATTAAATTGTTTATGTTATTGCTCTTGAGTTTTAGGAGTCATTGATATATTCTGGATGTTAATCCCGTCTCAGATATATGACTTGCAAATATTTTCTCCTGTTCTTTGGGTTTCCTTTTTTTCTCTGTGGATAGTATCCTTTGATGAACAAAAGGTTTTAATTTTTTTTTGTTTTTGGCAGCACCGTGTGGCTTGCAGGATCTTAGTTCCCCAACCAGGGATCGAATTCCGGCCCACAGCCCACAGCCCACGGCAGTGAAAGCGCCGCATCCTAACCACTGGACCACCAGGGAATTCCCAAAAGCTTTAATCTTGATGAAGTCCAGTTTATCTATTTTTTCTTTTGTTGCCTGTGCTCTTGGTGTCATATCCAAGAAATCATTGCCAAATCCAATGCCATGAAAATTTTCCCTATGGTTTCTTCTAAGAGTTTTACAGTTTTTGTGAAGCTTGTAAATTTAGGTCTTTGATCTGTTTTGAATAAATTTTACACATGATTTTAGGTAAGGGTCCAACTTCATCCTTTTGCATGTGGATAGCCAGTGTACCCAGCACCGTTTGTTGAAAAACTGTCCTTTCCCCATTGAATGGTCTTGGCACCCTTGTCGAAAATCAATTGATCATATATGTGAGGGTTTATTTCTGGGCTGTCTTCTATTCCATTGTTGTATCTGTCCTTATGCGAGTACTACACTGCCTTTTTTAAAATTAGTTAATCAATTAATTAATTTTTGGCTGCGTTGGGTCTTTGTTGCTGCGTGTGGGCTTTCTCTAGTTGCAGCGAGCGGGGGCTACTCTTTGTTGTGGTGTATGGACTTCTCACTGCGGTGGCTTCTCTTGTTGCCGAGCACAGGCTCTAGGCATGCAGGCTTCAGTTGTTGTGGCTCGCGGGCTCTAGAGCGCAGGCTCAGTAGTTGTGGCTTGTGGGCTCTAGAGCGCAGGCTCAGTAGTTGTGGCGCACGGGGTTAGTTGCTCTGCGGCATGTGGATCTTCCCGGACCGGGGCTTGAACCCATGTACCCCACATTGGCAGGTGGATTCTTAACAACTGTGCCACCAGGGAAGTTCCTACACTGTTTTAATTACTGTAACTTTGTAATCAGTTTTGAAATTAGGAAGTGTGAATCCTCCCACTTCGTCCTTCATTTTCTAGATTGTTTTGGCTATTGTTTCAGATCCCTTGAGATTCCATATGAATTTTAGAACAGGTGTTTCTATTTCTGAAGAAATCAGTGTTGGGGTTTTGATAGAGATTACATTGAATCTGTACATCATTTTGGGTAGACGTATGTCTTACCATCTGTATATCTTAGCAATGTTAAGTCTTCGTCCGTGAACGTGAGATGTCTTCCATTTACTTATGTCTTTGAAAATTTCTTTCATCAGTGTTTCATAGATTTCAGTGTACAAATCTTTTATCTCCTAAGTGTTCTATAATAAATAAAATGAAATAAAATTCCTAAGTATTTTATTCTTTCTGAAGCTATTTTTTTCAGGTTGTGCTTTAATTTCTAATTTTTTTTTTTTTTTTGTCGGAATGCTCTCTTCCTCCTTTAAAAAAATACAGACTTATGCCTTGGATGCAATATATTTTCTTATTTCTCTGAGTATATGACTGACAGTTATATTTTAAAAAGTTTCTTCTCCCTGTCTTTTGTTTCCTTCAAGCGACTGCCTCCTGTTTATTTGGTGGCCTCCATCTTCTGCATTGGAGACTTTCTTTGGAAGTCCTGTCATCCTGGCTTGTCTGATCATGATGAAAAGTGAGGACTGCAAAGCTGCTTGGGTAGGGCTTGTCAATTTTGAGCTTCACTATAGGATGGCTGTTTGTTAGGGAACCTGAAATCAGAGCCTAGACCTTTCCTCTTGGTGGGTCAGACTCCTTAGAGAGAAAGTTGCTAGTCTCTTGCCTGGAGAGTAGAGGTCTGGCTTTGGAACTGAGCAGGGAGAGGGCTGGCACTCCTATTGCACTCACTTTCAACATTGAGTTTGTATGGGCTCACTTAATCCCCGGGGTTTTGTTACAGAGCTTGTGTCCTCAACTATTCTGCTCTGCTTCTAGTCCAGATTTTCTCCTCCACAGAGAATGAGTGCCTGGTGTGCCACCAGAATGGGTAAGGGGCTGCTGCTCATCTATATAGACTGGGGAAGGGGGTCTAGGACTCTAACTGCTTCCCAAACAGCTCTCACCCAGTCCTGTGGATTTCAGCCACCTCCCCTTCCCTCCCCAGTTCTGGAGGACTCTGGTGTTGACAAATTCTGAGCCTTTTAAGGTGCCTGCAGTGCAAATCTCATTGGTTCTTAGCTTTCCCACCATTACCTTAGGATTGGGCTTCTCTAGATGTGCTAGGGCAGTTATCTCTCATATTTCCGTTTCCAGCAGTTTTTCTGTTCTCCCTCCCTGTGCGTTTGTCTTTAAAAAAATCACACAAGCAAACAACCCTTTGGCCTTCAGACTTTGAGATTTTGCCAGATGGCAAACTTACGCAGGCTACTGGCTCCTTTCTCCAAAGTCAACTCTGAAGAAACTGTAGAAGAACATGGAATTCAGGGACTAAACAACAACAATGACAAACACTACAAAAATAAAAACAAAACCAAAACCCTGGGGCTTCCCTGGTGGCGCAGTGGTTGAGAGTCCGCCTGCCGATGCAGGGGACACGGGTTTGTGCCCCAGTCCCGGAAGATCCCACATGCCGCGGAGTGGCTAGGCCCGTGAGCCATGGCCGCTGAGCCTGCACGTCCGGAGCCTGTGCTCTGCAACGGGAGACTGTGGGTGTGAGTGTGTCTTAGGCTGGAGTGGGGTATGGCTGGGACATCAGGGAGAGGATAGGATAAAGTGTGACTTTGGGACCATCATTGTCAATCCCTTAACTGGGAACCAGCCCAGGCAGCAGATGCAGTTATTAGCGGGATACCTGTTAGGGCCTGAACTCTGCTGGGAGAGGGCTTGAGAACACCTGTGTGGAGTGACCTCAGGCCTTGGGCCACCTGCTGCTCTATACCCTCAGGACTCGTGGGTGACACCGTGCAGATGGCTTTCAACCTTGGCTGTACTTTAGAATCACCAGGGAGCTTTCAAACCCATCTCTCAGACCTCACCCCAGACCAGTGAACCAGTCAGAATCTCTGGGTGTAGGACCAAGGTTTTAGGATGTTTAGTGGCTCCTCAGGTGATTCCATTGTGTGGCTGGGTGAGAGACAGTCACCCAGGGAAGCCATATTCTCCTCAGACTGCTTCTCCCCAACATTTGCAAGTGAAGTCCTAACCTGAGCATTTGCCCAGGGAGTGGTAGAAAACAGGTGATCCAAGTGATCTTTTTGGTGCCTGGGCCTCTCTCCTGGGCCTAGATCTACTTCCACCCAGATGGGGGCCTACCTTTGGCCACAACCATTCCCTCTTCCCACCATAAATCACCCTACTGAGTATCTGATATTTCCAGGAAACATGAACTTAGAAGTTAAGATGACTAGATACCGGGGGAATACAACACCTCAAAAAACTGGGCTACATATAACCATCTGAAGTAGAATTATTGGAACAGATGGAACAAAGGTTTAAAATAAGCATTAAAAAAGGATTTATATATAAATCAATAGAGAGTGATTATTTTACTGTCAACCTTTCTGTGACTTTTTGTTTTAAGCTTGTCAATGTAGGCAATAGGTAGTTGGACCTTAGATTTTTAAGTCAGTAAGACTTTTTTTTTTAAGATTTATTTATTATTTATTTTTTAATTTACTGTTTTTTGGCTGCATTGGGTCTTAGTTGTGGCACGTGAGATCTTCGCTGAGGTGTGGGATCTTTTGTTGTGGTGTGTGGGCTTCTCTCTAGTTGTGGTGTGTGGGTTTTCTTCTCTCCAGTTGTGCCACGCAGACTCCAGGGCACGTGGGCTCTGTAGTTTGCAGCATGCAGGCTCTACTGGGCTCTCTAGTTGAGGCGCACAAGCTCAGTAGTTGTGGCACGTGGGCTTAGTTGCCCCGCGGCATGTGGGATCTTAGTTCCCTGACCAGGGATCGAACCCGTGTCCCCTGCATTGTAAGGTGGATTCTTTACCACTGGATCACTAGGGAAGTCCCAAGACTGTCTTTTTTATTCAGTAGTTTAACTCATTTAGATTTAATGTAATTGCTATTATAATAAGATTTATTTCTGCTATCTTGTATTTTCCATTTGTTTTCCTGTATTCTTCTCTTCCTAGTTTCCACTGAATGGATTGACGTTTCTTATGCACCTTAAGGATTTTGCATTCTGTTTTTGTTCTCCTGTTGTTTGCCTTTAACTTAAGATCATATTTCTGTTTATCCCTATTGGTTTCTTAAACCAACCAACTTCTATATTCCTATTTTAAAAGGCTACTCATGAAAGTATTGACTAGGATTTTCATTTTTTTAACAGATATATTTTCTTTTTTCTCTTATTTAGCCCTGGCCTTTAATTTAAAATATTTAAGATATCAATAAACTTTGATGATCCTTCCTCTGTATAATTTTTGCAGGTTCTCTTGGTCTTATTTCTTTTCATATTTGAGTTCTTTCTCTGAAATGTTTTCAATATGGATTTTTTTGTGTGTGACAAATCTTTCAGGTGGTGTATTTCTAAAAATACTTTTTTTTTACACCTTTACATTTAAATGATAATTCAGATGATTAGAAGGTAATAGGTTCAAAGTTCTTTTCTTTCAGACACTTTAAAACTGTTACTCCATTGTCTTCTTGAACTCATTGTTGCTGTTGAGAAGTCTGATGTCAGTGTGATTCTGGTTCTTTTATATATGATCATCTCTGAGTGTTATGCCCTCAGATAATAAAATTGAATTGATTTATAGTCATCAGTTTATCTCTTATTCTGGCATTTACCTTTTCAGTGTTACTCTCTTTGAGGTGAGACATACTCCTTAGGGTTGGTCCCTTTGTGCTGTCTTTCATTTTTTTTCTTCCAATTTTATTGAGATATCAGTGACATACAGCACTGTATAAGTTTAAGGTGTACAGCGTACTGATTTGACTTACATCGTGAAAGGATGACCACAATAGGTTTAGTGAGCATCCATCATCTCATATGGATACAAAATTAAAGACATAGAAAACATTTTTTTTCCTTGTGATGAGAACTCTTAGGATTTACCCTGTTAACAACTTTCATATATAACATCAAGCAGTGTTCATTATATTCATCATGTTGTACACGACATCCCTAGTACTTATTGATCTTATAACTGGAAGTTTGTACCTTTTGATGGCCTTCATCCAATTCCCCCTCCGCTCCCCCTGCACTTCTGGTAACCACAAATATGATCTCTTTTTCTGTGGGTCTCTTTGTTTGTTTGCGTGCTTTTGAAGTATAATTGACCTTCAATACTATGTTAATTCCTGTTATATGACATAGTGATTCAGTATTTCTGTACATTTCACGATAAGTCTAGTTATAGTCTGTCACCATACAAAGATGTTACATAGTTATTGACTCTGTGCCTCACACTGCACATTTCATACCCCTGGCTCATTTATTTTGCAACTGGAAGCTCATACCTCTTAACCTCCCTCACCTGTTTCTCTCATCCCCCACAACCCTCCCCTCTGACATCCACCTGTTTGTTCTCTATGACTCTGTTTCTGCTTTGTTACATTTGTTCATTTGTTTTGATTTTTAGATTCCACATATAAGTGAAATCACATGGTATTTGTCTTTCTCTCTTACTTATTTCACTAAGTATAATACCCTCTGGGTCCATCCATGTTGTTGCAAATGGTAATATTTCATGGCTGCGTAATATACATATATATATTCACATATATATATATATATACACACACACCACACCTTCTTTATCTATTCGTTTATTGATGGGCACTTAGGTTGCTTCCATAGCTTGGCTATTGTAAATAATGCTGCAGTGAGCATAGTGGTGCATATATCCTTTCAAATTATTGTTTTCATTTTCTTTGGATTAATACCCAGGAACAGAATTGCTGGATCATATGGTAGTTCTATTTTTAATTTTTTAAGGAGTTTCCATACTGTTTTCTACAGTGGCTGCACCAATTTACATTCCCACCATTAGTGCATGAGAGTTTAGTTTTCTCTACATCCTTGCCAACACTTGTTATTTGTTGTGTGCTGTCTTTCTATTGATATTATCATAGGGATCTGCTCTTTGTAAAAGCTCTGGCTGATATATTTACATATAAATCTCTAAATAATGGATAAGACCCAGTGAATTTAGGCAATAAATAAATTCTAAGCTGGAATGATAAACTCTAGTAGTAGAACCTCAAATGCAGGCTGGAGAAGTCTGCAGATGACTCTTTAGACAAGGGTCCTTCTGATACCCTCTCAGACCCCACTATGTAGCAGCCCAACTTATGTAGAGCTTATTATGTGCCTAGGACTGTTCTATGTACTTCATATACATCATTCAAGCTTGGTGTGGTATTACCCCCTTTTTATACGTGAGAAAATTGCGGGCCAGAGTGGTTAAGAGACTTGTCCAAAGTCACACACCTAGTCAGTGTCAAAGCCAGGATTCAAACCTAATCTGGCTCCAGGGTCTGTGCTCCTAACCACTGAACCGCATTCATTCTCTCCTACCATGGACAAGGAGGGCACTGATGCTAGACCCAGAAAGAGTAAGAAAAGTCTAGATTCACTAGAAAGATCTGAGTGCCAGCTGAGAGCTGAGTACATTACGTACATTTTTCACTTTTCAGTATTTCAAATTTCTCACTTTGAAAAATTTTAGACATATAAAGAAGTTGTAGTAATGGTACAAAGAATTTCTGTATACTCTTAACAACACAAATTCACCAAGTGCTAACATTTTACCACACTTCTCTCTTTTTCTCTCTCTGTACATATCTATCTATCTAATCTAATCTATCTATATCATCTCTCTCCATATATCTTTATCTGTCTATATATCAACCTATCTATTATCTATCATCTATTATCTATCATCTATCTGTATCTCACACACATATTTTTTCTGAAACACTTGATAATAAGTTGCAGATATGATGCCCCTTTAAATTCTTCAGTATGTATTTCCTAAAACAAGATCATTCTCTTCCATGATTAGCACGATGACCCCAACAGAAAATTAACACTGATACAATAATACTATCTACACTACAGATCTCACTCAGAGTTTTCAGCTGTACAACCAGTATTCTATTTTTGGTCCAGGATTCAATCCAGGATCATATATTGCATGTATTTTTCATGCCTCTTTAGTTTCCTTTATGCTGCAGCAGATCCTCATTCTTTGTTTTCTTTCACGACTGTATTAGGTTTTCCACTCTGCTCTCAGTTTACCATGAAATTAGTGGCTTTAACAACACAAGTGTATTGTTGTACAGTTGTGTAGGTCAGAAGTCTGACATGGTCTAACTGGGCTAAAATTAAGGTGTCACCAGGGCTGTGCTCCTTTCTGGAGGTTCTAAGGGATAACTTGTTTTCTCGCCTTTTCCAGTGTCTAGACGCTTCCTGCATTCCTTGGGGATGTGGTCCCTTCCTTGTCTTCAAAGCCAGCAATACCCAGTTGGGTTGAGTCTCTCTCAAATGGTTGCACCACTGATGTATCTTTCGTCACATCTGACCACAGCTGGGGAGGGCAGTCTCTGCTTTCAGGCCCCATGTGATTAGATTGGGCCCACCTGTTTCATCCAGGATACTCTCTACACTTTGAAAGACCCTTTGGCCATGCAAGGTAACCTGTTCACAATTTCCAGGTATTTTGGGAGGGAGGGGGGAGGATTATTCTGCCTACTCCTATAACTTTGACATTTTTGAAGAATACAGGCCAGTTGTATGTAGTCTATCTCTTGTTTGGGTTTGTCTGGTGTTTTCACGTGACTAGACTCAGGTTATGAGATTTTGGTGGGCGGTTGTGCTGATGTGTTCTCAGTCCTGTTTATCAGGAGGCACGTGATGTAGATTCTTTAAGACTATGTATATATCCTGTTTCTTATCATACTTTCAGCCACTAATTTTAGCATCTTGGTTGATGATTCTTCACTTGAAACAATTATTACTATGATGGTGGCCAAATGGTTACATTTTCTCCTTTAATCTTTACAACCATGACACAAGGAGTGTTGTCATGCTTGCTTACACCACAGATGGGGAAACAGGCTTACATAAATTATGTTATTTTCCCAAGGTCCCACAGGTGACAAGTGTAAAATGTACGGTGGGACCGCAACATGGTAGAGTTTCAGGGCACTTTTACTGACCTTCCTGGGTAGAAAGGTGGTTGGCTAGATGCACGTTATCTGTTCTTAGAAAAAAAAAAATTAGAAAGGTCGATGGACTTCATTTGATGTAATGCTGCATCCAGTTTAATCCATTTATTTTTTGGGAAAAATCCCTGACAGTGATGAGTTCTAGGAACAGAACAGTGGAAATAAAGTCATACTCAAAACCACTGACTCTGAGGAGGGCCTTTCTCATGGAAAAGCACGTGGTACTTCACCCAAGCCTCTGTCCAGGGGTCCTTACACCGCTGACCTCAGGCCCCCAGGCAGGGCTGGACTATATATAGGAGCCCTGTTAGAAAGTGGCTCTTCTGCTGCTTTTGGTAATGAAACCTCCCTGGAAGGAAGCCAATGAGGGCTGGGGTTGGATCGGGTTTCCCACTTCAGCAGGCTGATGCCTCAAAGCCCTAGTGAATTTGTATTAAGCTCCAGTTATCTTTCCCCACTGAGCTCCCTTAACTGCTCTCAGCCAATCAAGAGACATGACAAGCAGAAAAGCCACCTGGAGGGATTTCCATGGCCAAGAACCTGAGGCCCAAGTGAGTCCGGTTCTGGCTAATGCTATCTGGAGGTGCCTGCAAGGCAGGCTCGCTTATCCATGGAGAAGGGACTGTCATCGCCGGGGGTCCTGCAGGACTGGCCCCGGGTGCCCTGTAGGCCCTTTAAAGAAAAAGAAATTTATGACTTCTGCTTGCTCCTGGTTCTGTTCTCCTGACCCTAATCAGGAACTCATCACACAAACAGGGATAATTAGAAACAGGTGATTCTGGGATGTGCCTGGAGAGTTCCAACTGCTGGGCTGTGGGTTTTCTGTTTCCCACATGAGACTGGGAATTAGGAGCTCAGGATTCTCTCATCGCTAATTCTGTGCAGCAGGTTAAGTACTGTTACCGAGCTTTAACTTTCCCACCAGGGAATAGTATTTTATTTCCTTGTAGAAATGTAGTAGTGCATCAGGACTAATACGTTTGTGATGTTCTCTGAGCAGCCCAGAGCAAGGGGCTACTGTGTAAACCCAGCAACACTGTGTCTGCAGAACACATGGCCATAGTGGTAACAATGCAGCCTCACACTGGAGACACCTGTCTACTTTTGATTCCATGTGCTGATAAATCCTGGGTCTCTATATGCTGGAGGAGAAAACTGACTTGATAGTACCTGAACTTGATTAAAAAAAAACACAACAAAACGCAAAGATGATTGACTCATTTCTAGCTGCCTTTTACAACAGACTTCCTAAGATGAAGTGGACATTCCCAGAACTAACAAGAAACCTAAAGCTAACGCATAGAGTATCGTGCAGGCAAGGGCTGGGTATCATCTAGAGGACATCCAAGAATAGTTTGAGTGCCTTGGGCTCTACTGTATTCAAAGTTCTCCAGAAGGTTCACTCTTTACATTTTCTAGAGAAGCAAATGGCACAGCTTTTCTTAGTAACGTGCTCCATTACCTTGAGAGTTCTTTGCAGATGGAGCTTCATACCTTTGTTTCACATGGGTCGGTTCAGTTCCTGGCCCATGGTGTTTAATAAACACCTGTTGAATGAATATCCAAGAGATCACAATTCCTCCACTGGATAAGCTCTTATTTATCAACCTTAATGTTTCCTCTTACAAATTACATCCTTGTTTTCTTCTACTCAGTTGGAAATTGAGTAGAGTCGTTCTCATTGTATTGGGTAGTTCTGTTACGGCTTCTCTGCCCACAGGCTTTCCTGCTCTAAAAGGCCATGTCCCCATAGAATCAGCCACTTCTCCTGGCCTTGGATCATCCAGAGGGGTAGTAGGCTCCTGGCTCCGTGCTGTCTGGGGACTTAGGTCTTGTATGGCTTGGCTCTTTTCTGTAACTTGAAATTATGAAAATGAGAGAGACTGCCGCCTGTGTGCAGGCCATGTACACTTAGCGTCTGGAGTGGCTGTCTTGGGGCCCTGGCAGGCTGATGGATGCACGTAGGAAGTGGTCTTCAGGGAGAGGAGAAGGGAGCAGGCATGCAGACCGGAAGTGGCTGAAAGCCATGGGGCTCCTGAGAGTGGCCCAGTTTCCAAGGATGCCATGAATCCAACTGTACATGACCTCTTCGCTTCTGAGAGACATTTCTGTAACCTTACTTTAAATTCTCTCCCTTGTACTTGAGCTTACCTCAGTGAAACTCACTGTTTAGTGAGAATACTCCCATATCCTATTATCTCTTTCTGAAGTGTAAATGAATGCTCATCTTAGCCTCTTTAATTGTAAACCTGTATAAACTCACGGCCACTGGTTTGAATTTAAGTAGTTATCTTCTAAAATGTTCATGTGTCCTTTTTTCCTTTACTGTAGCTCTCCAGTGTTCTCATTCCTTGTCTCTAATTGGGTATCCTGAACAGAACGTGATGCTTCTAATAAAAGTCTGACACACGCTGTTTAGAGTCAGAAGAGAACCTCAGAATCCCAGTACATTTATGTCTTAGTTATATTACTGTCTTAGCCAACTCTGGTTGCTGTGACAGATACCATAGACTGGGTACCTAAACAGCCAACATTTATTTCTCACAGTGCTAGAGGCTGGGAAGTCCAAGATCAAGGTGCTAGCAGATTTGGTGTCTGGTAAGAGCTCTCGTCCTGGTTTGCAGACAGCTGTCTTCTTGCTGTGTTCACACACGGCAGAGAGAGAAAAGCCTCTGGTCTTTCTCTTCTCTGCTTTTTTTTTTTTACTGCAGTATAATTGCTTTACAATGTTGTGTTAGTTTCTGCTGTAGAACAAAGTGAGTCAGCTATATGTACACATATATCCCCTCCCTTTTGAGCCTCCCTCCCACCCCACTCCCCATCCCACCCCTCTAGCTCATCACAGAGCAGCGAGCTGAGCTCCCTGTGCTATACAGCAGCTTCCCCCGGCTGTCTGTTTTTACACGTGGTAGTGTATATTGTCAGGGCTGCTCTTTCAATTCGTCCCACCCTCGCCTTCTCCCCCCTGTGTCTTTCTCTTCTTATAGAACGCTAATTGTGTCATGGGCACCACCCTCATGACCTCATCTAAACCTATATATGTATATATACATATATATTTTTTTCTTGGTAATAGTGTTGTTCTCTAGCTTTCCTCTCCATCCTTCTCTAAAGATCTACATCTTTTCATTTTTTATGCTGCTCAAACATTCAGAGACCTGTGCTAGATTCACCCACAATGTTTGTGAATTAGTTTGTCTCTTAATATAATTTAAATAATTCTCTATATTTTGAAGCCATGTTATTAAATAAATATAGTCTATCATTATAGTATCTTTTTGGTAAACTTTTCCTTTATCACAATATAGCGACCATATTTTCACCTGTGAATGACTTTTGATTTGAAGTTTGTTTTGTCTCATTTTATGTATCTGTACCAGCTTTCATTTGGTTTGTGTTTTTCTGGTATATCCTTTCTCTATTCTTATATTTCTAACCATTCTGTAATATTATGTTCTAAGCATAACTATTATAAAAACATATTTAGCCAGATTTTAATTTTTTAAAATTTAATTTTTTTTGATGTGGACCATTTTTTAAAGTCTTTATTGAATTTGTTACAATATTGCTTCTGTTTTATATTTGGTTACCCGGCCACAAGGCACGTGGGATCTTAGCTCCCCGACCAGGGATTAAACCCGCACCCCCTTCGCCTTCACTTGGAAGGCGAAGTCTTAACCACTGGACCTCCAGGGGAGTCCCCAGATTTTGATTTTTAAAAAGTTACCTGAGAAACTTTCTTTTACCTGGTAGATCTATATCTATTGTGATTAAAGATTTACTTTTATTTTTTACTTGCCCTTTTATTTTTCTTTGCTTTAACTTTCCTATCTTCCACTTTATTGGTTAATTTAGTTTTCTTAATTTTCTTCCACCCTACACCTCAATTTCTTTGGAAGCTAGGCATCTTATTCCTATTTTTGTTACTGGTTACGTTACTGCTTTACTGGTTAACAATGTAACATGATACTTAATATTCGTGTTGAGTATTATATATACATACTTCCTGACTAATAACTTAATACTTGACTAATAAATACCTTAGACTGTTTTTGTTTGTTTGTTTGTTTGCAGTACGCGGGCCTCTCACTGCTGTGGCCTCTCCCGTTGCGGAGTACAGGCTCCGGACGTGCAGGCTCAGCGGCCATGGCTCACGGGCCCAGCCGCTCCGTGGCATGTGGGATCCCTCCGGACCGGGGCACGAAACCGTGTCCCCTGCATCGGCAAGCAGACTCTCAACCACTGCGCCACCAGGGAAGCCCATAGCTTAGACTGTTTTAACTTCAATTACCCCTCTCATCTTTCATGATATTTCCAGTATTTTAATTTTACCTTATTTTCGCCCCATATGTCATTATTATCACTGCTTTATACTAGTTTCTTTATAAATACCCACATATTTACTAATATCTTTGCTCAGCTTTCTTGCATCTCAATCTTTCTATGTTCAATTTCTTTCCTTGCTGAATAACACTTTAATTGTATTTTTTCAAGTATTTGCTTTTGCACAGCAAAGGAAACCATAAACAAGACGAAAAGACAACCCTCAGAATGGGAGAAAATATTTGCAAATGAAGCAACTAACAGAGAATTAATCTCCAAAATTTACAAGCAGCTCATGCAGCTCAATATCAAAAAAACAAACAACCCAATCCAAAAATGCGCAGAAGACCTAAATAGACATTTTTCCAAAGAAGATATACAGATTGCCAACAAACACATGAAAGGATGCTCAACATCACTAATCATTAGAGAAATGCAAATCAAAACTACAATGAGGTATCACCTCACACCAGTCAGAATGGCCATCATCAAAAAATCTAGAAACAATAAATGCTGGAGAGGGTGTGGAGAAAAGGGAGCCCTCTTGCACTGTTGGTGGGAATGTGAATTGGTACAGCCACTATGGAGAACAGTATGGAGGTTCCTTAAAAAACTAAAAATAGAACTACCATGTGATCCAGCAGTCCCACTACTGGGCATATACCCAGAGAAAACCATAATTCAAAAAGAGTCATGTACCACAGTGTTCACTGCAGCTCTGTTTACAATAGCCAGGACATGGAAGCAACCTAAGTGTCCGTCGACAGATGAATGGATAAAGAAGATGTGGCACATATATACAATGGAATATTACTCAGCCATAAAAAGAAACAAAATTGAGTTATTTGTAGTGAGGTGGCTGGACCTAGAGTCTGTCATACAGAATGAAGTAAGTCAGAAAGAGAAAAACGAATACTGTATGACAACACATATATATGGAATCAAAAAAAACCAACAACAAATGGTTCTGAAGAACCTAGAGGCAGGACAGAATAAAGACACAGATGTAGAGAATGGACTTGAGGACATGGGGAGGGGGAAGGGTAAGCTAGGACAAAGTGAGACAGTGGCATGGACATATTATACACTACCAAATGTGAAATAGCTAGCTAGTGGGAAGCAGTCGTAGCGCACAGAGAGATCAGCTCGGTGCTTTGTGACCACCTAGAGGGGTGGGATAGGGAGGATGGGAGGGAGATGCAAGAGGGAGGAGATACGGGAATATATGTATATGCATAGCTGATTCACTTTGTTATAAAGCAGAAACTAACACACCATTGTAAAGCACTTATACTCCAATAAAGATGTTTAAAAATAGATAAAGTTCTTGGGGGATTAATGATGCTGTTTTTTTGTGCTTGTTGACCTTTTCCCCCCATAATGGATTAGTTCCTCACATATCTTTAAATTCTAGATTATGTGCATATCTTTGGTGGGGTTATCTGTGAATTTCTCTGTGGCCTGAATTTGGGATGCACTCCTTCAGGGTAGTTTTGAGTTTGCTTCTGCCAGAAACCTTAAAGATGTTAGCATTTTGGAAACATTTTCATCTTAATTTCTTGACATGAAGGTTTCTGGATCATGCGAACCTATAAATTTAATCCAAAAACTGGAGTGAGAGCCTGTCCATTGTTGCAGATTCTCAGCATAGTCTTTTTCCAGCCAAAACTCGGGTCAGTTATTAAAAGCTACCTTGATGTTTCTCTGGGCCAATGGATGAATTTCCCCCTGCCCCCCAATTCATCCTTTCATTGGGAATGTAGTCACTGGAAAGTCTTGGCTTCATTTAGGGGTCTCAGTTCTAACTTTCAGTCTTGCTGGGGCTAAGGTCTCATTGTCTATGCCTGTGAGACATTATAACCCAAGCCTCTTGGTTTGGTTGGAGCAACTCCTGCTCCAACAGTTGACCTTAACTTTCTGATTTCTAATTCCTTGTTCTTTTCTAGCCCTTGAGGAGTTCCTTTACTTTATTGTAAGTTCAGCTGTGCACCTTAAAGAATATTTGCTATACTTCATCTGCATTTGAGAGCATTTTTTTTTTTTTGCGGTACGCGGGCCTCTCACTGCTGTGGCCTCTCCCGTTGCGGAGCACAAGCTCCGGACACGCAGGCTCAGCGGCCATGGCTCACAGGCCCAGCCGCTCTGCAGCATGTGGGATCTTCCCAGACCGGGGCACGAACCCGTGTCCCCTGCATCGGCAGGTGGACTCTCAACCGCTGCGCCACCAGGGAAGCCCTTGAGAGCATTTTTAAAGTGGAGAGTTTTCAGGTTGTTTATTCCATCTTATAGCTAGAAATAGAATTATTACTACTGTTTCTTATGTGTCAGTGTTGAACCCCTGTCTTATAATGTCACTTAGGTTAGAGAGAAATATTTGCTAAATAAAGTCCAAAATCATATTACTGTCAGTCAGTTCTGTATAAATTACTGTGTTATGAGAAGTGAAACCCCCTCAAATTAGTTATTTATGCATAATCTTAGAATGTGCTTAGGTACTATTACTATTCTGTATGACTGGAGTAATAATATGGAGATGTCATGATAAAATAGTGATTTCAGTAGATCATAGTCAAGACATATAGCGAGTTTATGACTTAAAACTTGTATGTATAACATAATAGAAATATATTTAAAAGTTATCAGTTATTTTGAGATATTGTATAACTTCCCTGTGACACTTTCCCGAAGTGTGTTCCTTAGTATTCTGGTTCCTTAAGATATTTTACCAAAAACGTTTCCATTGGTAAATAAATTTGGAAAATCCTGCACCTTATACCTCTTTTTGGTGAGGTTAAGCATGTCAGCATACAAACTCACTGATGAGTTTTGAGGTAAAGAAACCAATTTGAAATTTTTTTAACCCAGTGTATTCCAAATCTACTTGACCAAGAAAAATTGTTTATTGTTTTAATTAACACTTTTTAGTATTCTATTCTATAAAACTCAACTTGGGAAATGCTGCTTTGTTGGGCATATGCTTTTGTCAAGATAATCTTTAAATATTTACTTAATTTCCAAAGCAAGAAGCATTTTATATACTGTTATACTACAAGCATCTTATGTACTTAAAATTAAATTGATATGTAAAATTAAATAGCAAAATCCCCCAAAAGAAAATGCAATTTAATCTATAAAAGTACTCAAATTTATTAAACAAATAATTTTTTAAAGTAAGGTGAATATCTAAATGTTAACATATTGGTAGGAAAAAACATTCCAAGAATGAATTCCATTTTTTAAAATTAAAAATAATGTTTAAAGTTTAATTGAATCATGTTTGGAATGTCTTTATACTTAGTATTATAGTATTATATTACTCAGTGTAGGGGGAGATTAGCATAAAGTGGTGGGTTTGTCTCATATTTCCCATAATAAGATCTGAACCAAGGGAGTTTGTAACGGCAAGGACCTCATTATTATTCTCTATGACTTTTAGATAGCCCTGTGGCCTGAGTTCTCAGGACAGTATGATAGAGAAGCTCCAGGGATGTATTGAATATCTATGTATTTATCAGTCTAGATCTAATCTGTCATCTGTCATTTAGCACATGGGAAGAATTGTGTTTAACATTCTTTCATCTCTGAGTTTCAGCTGAGGCCCCAAAGTCCGAGAACAAATATTAGTTGTCATGTGCACCCACATTCTAAAGTGAGGTGCTAGATCACCGAGGTGGGACTTGCAAAGGGAGTGTGAACATATAGGTTCTGCCAGCATTGGCCCACTGCCCACCTGCTTCAAGCTGCGTGAGGGGAGGGGAAATTAATTGGGAGGTGTCTTGGTCAGGGGTCGTTCAGAGGAGCAGAACTTCTGTGAAGGATTTAGGGGTGCGTGGCGGGCTAGATGTCACGTAGCTGTGGGAGCTGCTGAGGGAGCCTCTGCTCGCTCTTGCCCCTTGTCTGCCGTTGTGCCTGACATTGCGGAGGATCAGCGGGACTGGCAGTTGTTGAAGTGTGGACGTGGATGAGAACCAAGCGAAAATGAAACCCTTGGGATGAACTGGGACCCCGAAGGAAAACTGAATCCTGCCAAACCAGCCCAGGAAAAGCAGGCGCCCTCTGCTATGGAGCAGCATGCCCACTTGGCCCACGACTCAGAGAAGCCAACTGGGATCTCCTGGGAACTGGAGAAGCTGCACATGTGGCTGTCGCCCTGCGGCAGCTAGGGAGAGAGCAGATCAGAGAGCTGCCTACATGCACAGCCAGGGCGCCTTCAGGGCACAGAAATGATGGCTGCTGCTTCATTTCCACCTTCTATATCTTGTGCAAGTTGTGTCATGTGGCCAACCCTAGCCCAGAACCATACAGGGAAGGGAATTCTGGAAAATGTAGTTCAAAGCCATCGCAGGGGCCAAAGGCTGATAGTGAGGAATTGTTTGGAGAGAAGGTCAGTGTGCTGTGTCCCCAACCTGCCATGTGGGAACTTCTCCACACCTCTAGCTATGTTGGGGTGGTGCTTCATGAGAATCACTCACAGGGCTTGACGGGTGTACCCTGGAGTTTGGGGACAAAGGAACTGAATATCTGCCAAGGGAAGACTGAGGTGAGATGTGGTTGCCCATCACAAGCACAGGGCTGTGTGGAATAGCCTGTGTGCCAGGTCTGCCAGGGTCAGGATATGAGGGATCCCGGAGGGCCAGAAGGGAGCTGGCACAGAGTGACACTCAAAAAACATTTATTGAATGAATGAAACTATTTCTTTTATGCTCTAGGTAAAACATGATTTAATCAGTTATTTTCCAAATATCCAAATTTCCCTTCTTCCTTAAAAGCAGAATCCTAATTTTACTTGTGGTAGCAGTGCACTCAGTAAAAGGCTAGACTGGTTTCCCTTGTAGTCAGATATGATCATATGGCTAAGTTTTGACCCTGTATATATTTACCATATAGAAAGTTGTAAGGAAACTTCCAAGAAAGCTACTTAAGGAGAACTGACTCATCTGGGGGAGGTCCCTCTTAGCTTTTGCATGTGGACATGATGGCTGGAGGTCCAGCAGCCATTTTGGACCATGAGATAACATTGAGTGGAAAAGTAGAACGACAGTATTCGTTGGTTCCTCTGTAGTCCTGGGGTAAGCAATATGAACAGCATCCTAGATCTTTTTTGTTCACAATGCTTAACCCAATACAGTGTTTCAGGAGTGGAAAAATTGTGGCACGGGGGTGCTGGTATTGAAGGGAGGGAGTGTTGGATTCTTTGTGAAAACAGTATTTTAAAAACTGAAATAACAACTGACATAACATTGAGTAAGTTTAAGGTGTGCAACATGTTGATTTAATACATTTATGTATTGCAGTATGATTACCACCATAAGGTTAGCTAACAGCTCCATCGCATAATTCTCATTTCTTTTTTTGTGGTGGGAACAATTAAGATCTAGTTGCCTAGCAGCTTTGAAGTTTATAACAAAGTATTGTTGACTATAAAGGACAGCTGTTTTTGAGGGGAGGCATACAAAGAAAAAGCCATGTCAGCGGGCCTTAGTTAAGTGAGAAACAAGGTAAAAGACTAAGAAAATGAGTCATGCATTAGGCTTTCTTTCTGCTTCTCCAGAAAGTTAGAGAGAGTAATCGTAAGAAAGCACTGGAAAATACAGGCTATAAAGTGTCACATGTAGTCTAGGCCTTGGGCCATTGCTTCTCCCAGACCTGTGTGGAAGGGACAGGGTGTTCTTAGTTCCAGTTCAGCCAGAACATGTAGTGAGTACCAAGAGACGATATCATTAATTGTGCTTACATTCACAAAAATACAACTGGCATTAACATTTAAAAAAAAAATGATAGTTGGTCTGACTCAATCTTTAAAGGGCAGAAGTAGTTCAAGTTGTAGCTTTTCTCAGTGTAGCTTTATGTCTGTGTCTCTCAGTGTATTGTTCTTTGTATCCAAGTGTCTTTTGTCCCAGTTAGGTGGCTGTTTCGGCATCTCTCTCTGAGTGTGTTGTGTGTGTGTGTGTGTGTGTGTGTAAGAGAGGGAGAGAGACACAGACACAGAGACGGGGAAGGATGGGGAGAAAGAAAGAGAAAGAGAGACAGAGGCAGGGAGAGTAGGCTGCCTCGTTGGCTGACTTTCTACTCCCTCATGTTTCCCCCTCTCTGGCTTTTCATTTCCTTCTCATTCTTCCTTCCCTTTGACTTGATCTCCATATCTGCCCTGTGAAAGAATTGAGCCGCATTGTGTTTTCCTTAAGTATCTCCTTGATTCCTTCCCCCTGATGCTGGGCCAGTCACCCTTGGTAGAGGAGGTGTTCCTTGCTTGGTAGTCTAGCCCGGTGGAGAAGGATGGGGGGCCTTCAGCTGGCCTTCAGCAGGGCTCTGACTGGCACGCAGTTCAACAGGCTTCTCTGCTTGATGCTACTACTGAAATCTCATCTTCACTTAAAAAATGCCTTGAATGGAGCTTCTCGTCTGTGTTCTTGAAATTATGTGTGTTTGCTTGGTGTCACTTTTCAGTAAGGTATCAGTAAGGTATTAGTTATTAGGGTCTTTGGGCATAGCCTCCCAGAAGGGCTTCCCTTAATCAGTGAGTTCCGTGAGATTTGAGGACCTGTAATAAGCATACGTGTAAGTCTCAGGGCCCAGCATCACTCCCTCCCAAATATTTCCACAGGTTCCAGCGTCTTTACAGAGCTCAGCACCTCGAGGACAAGAAGGATGGGAAGTAGGGAGAAGTGTGCGTAATTCCGGAGCTGAGAGGCGGCCGGCCCGGCTGTAATAAAGCTGTCTGTTAGGAAGTTATCTTTCATCTACAATTGCTTCCCCTAAGCTCTTAAGCACATTAACTGCACCTGTAATTATACACACCTCAGAAAATGCATAAAAGCTGCCTTCTTTGCCAGACTAAGTAAAACTGCAGTCTCCTTCATATCCTCTACTGCCTACTGTACCTTAACACTAGGGGGAAAAAAAAGGAAAAAGAAATGAAAGAAAAGAGGTAATTGCCCATTAAACAGTTGCTCATAAGTGAACTTTGTCTCTTGTTTCCAGCATTAATTTTGCTCTGCGTGAACTGCACTTGACACTGCTTGGAGAGCCGGAGAGTCCTGGCCACTCTTGCTGGCCTACGCAGCTATTTGCTGCCCCTTTACATTTCAGACAGTGTTTGAAACAACAACAGCAACATTTGCTGTGACTCTGAGGAATAGCTTTGCATCAGGGTGGAAAAACACATATGATTTTCACTGAGAGTCTATCTTTTCCACTGACCTACTTTCTTGCATTTGACTATTTTGCACCATTCGGTACTAATGAGCCTAAAACCCCTGCTAAGATCTCCCTTTATGCCATACTGATCTCCTCCTCCCCCTCTGGTAGCTCTTTCTCAGGTATTTTGGGGGCTAGAGGGAAAAGACAAATTCTCTGAATCTGGGCTCCTTAGGCATAATCCCTTCCAGCTGGGATTTATCCACCTACAACAGGGCATAGCCATGGAGACAGCTCTGGCCCAGTAGCCAGACACACTTCTCACATTAGGAGAAAGTAGATAGTGGGCAATGACTTAGCATCATCTACTTTCAAAACCTGCTTTAATATAAACCTTCCTTTTACAGTTTCAGTAGAATTAATTGGCTGGTAATCCACAGGAGATGTTCAGATCACCTACAGTTTATTTTATGAGTCCTCCAGGATCAATTTCATGTTTGAATGACTATTCCTATCATATATTTACATACACAGTTGTCCTTTGTATTCAGAGATGACTTGGTTGCCTTGTTACTCCCCAGGTATATTCTTTCTGGAAGAGAAAGGCAGAAGTGTTACCTGAAGCCCTTTAGAAAATTAGCAAATATTTATCCAGCATCTAATCTGCAAATATGTGGAAATTAGCTGTGGAAGGAATCTAAAAGACATAAAAAGACAAAGTGTCTGCCCTCAAGAATCTTATAATCTCCCTGGAGGGAGGAATACACACACACACACACACACACACACACACACACACACACACGAATGAAACACACTTGGAGCAACTGCAGACAACATAATAATAAGTGCAGAATAATGACATTGGCGTTGAAATAGAGTCCTGGTGGGCTGTCAAGCAGGTGTGGTGACCAGAGAAAGTGGAGTGAACTTCCCGGAGGGGCCAGGTCTTGAAGATGAGTTAGATTCTTCATCTTGTGTTGAACTATCACAGGAACAAATTACTAATTTCAAAGAATGTGTAACCTTTGCATGCCTCTTGTCTTGGGGAAGTTTTTTTTCTGTAATGCCCCATTCCTGGACCTTTCTCCAGATGATCTGGGAAGTAGGTGAAGGGAGAACTCCAGGGCTCTGAGGGCGTCAGTTGTGTGAGGACTGTGAATTTAATACTGTAACTTACAAGACTATGAAGTTAATACTCTCTGAAGAGTGAAGAAGACCAGGAAGGCCAGAGGAGGTGGAGTGAAGGGAGAGGAGAGGGAGGCATCAGGCCAGTGCAGGCTGTCGGGATGCGGGTGGCCGGTGCTGGGAGAGGGATGTGGGGTTGGTGGCAGCGGGTGTGCAGGGTGAAGACTTCCGGAGGAGAAATAGGGAAATGGGGTTTGGGGGAGTTTGCTCCTTGTATGTCATGTGAGGCTCCCTTTGGGGACTCCTTTAAAGCCCTCAGTAGAAGGGTGGCTCTGCAAGGATTTTCGAAGCCCGGTTGATGTTTCTTTGTGGTTCATGTGGCAGAGTGCCAGGTTATCACTGGAGAGAAGGGAGGCTGCCCCTGAGGCCCAGCTGCTTTAGAAGGAGAAGCTGTTTTATTTGTGTTTGAGCTGAGAAAAAAGGGAATGAAATGAACTCCTTAAAGTTTTGGTGACATGTTGGATCTCCTGTTCCATTTGGCTGTTTCATTTGTTAGGGATGTGGACATGTTTGTAGGCTCATCACTCGTCCATTCATTCATCATGTATTTATCGAGGGCCTTCGGTGTGACAGGTCCTGTTCTGGGCTCCTGCAGTGCAGAGTGAGTAGAAGAGATAAAACCCCAGCTCTCATAGAGTTCACATTCTAGTGGAGAAGGTTTTCACTGTTGGAGTTGGAAGCAGGTGTTTCTCTGCTTTGGCAGATCTTGAGATTGTTCAAATATAACTCAAACCTCATGCCTGTTATTGACAAAGTTTAGTTAATCAGTGTTGGAACAAACAAAATCATTTGCAGCAATTCCAAAATGCAGGCCTGCAGATGGGTGTTGGTCTCTCTCTGCCTCAAAATCATCTGAGATACCTTTTAAAATGTAGAAACCTGGTCCCCTACCCACAGAGCCAGATTCAGAAGGTCTAGGGTAGGGCCAGAGAATGTGTATTTAAAAAAAAATCCCAGATGATTCTTTTTGTACAATAAACTCTGATTACATACATAATTCTGAAATCTGTATTTGGTAAGGTTGCACCCTCATCCTGTTCTCAGGCCCAGCCCCTTTCCTCCTGAGTTTGATATATATATAAACTATATATATATCAAACTATATGTATATAAAAACTATATATATCTAACTATATATATAAACTATATATATATTCAGACCTATTTCTATAACCTTACATGTATACAGTTATACTGATAGAAGATATACAGTGTTGTTTTATGGGCTTATTGTTTTATATAAATGAGATCATTCTTTCCATGTGGTCAATTTCTCAGCCTCCCCCTTTCTTTTTTTATAAATTTATTTATTTTATTTTTGGCTGCATTGGGTCTTCCCTGCCGCGCGTGGGCATTCTCTAGTTGCAGCGAGCGGGGGCTACTCTTCGTTGCGGTGTGCGGGCTTCTCATGCGGTGGCTTCTCTTGTCGTGGAGCATGGACTCTAGGCACACAGGCGTCAGTCGTTGTGGCACTCAGGCTCCATAGTTGTGGCTCGTGGGCTCTAGAGCGCAGGCTCAGTAGTTGTGCACGGGCTTAGTTGGTCTGCGACATGTGGGATCTTCCAGGACCAGGGCTCGAACCCGTGTCCCCTGCATTGGCAGGCGGATTCTTAACCACTGAGGAAGGCCCTCAGCCTCCCCTTTTCCTTCTTTTCTTTTTAAGGTAATGTCCAGATATATAAGTGGACACATGCCTCGTTCTGTCTTAGAGCACCTGGGAAGAGTTGGGGTCTTTGGAACTAATATCTTTGCTTCCTCTTGCTAAAGGGCGGTGGCCCTGCTGCAGCTGGCAGCAGCTTGCCCTCGGTGTTGTCAGTGTTCAGTGATGCCCAGTGGCGGGGGGCAGCTTCACCTGGCTAGCTCTCCTCCCTGACTTGGGATGGTCTCAGCGGCATCCTCCATCCAGCCTGGTGTGGGCCTCCTTCTCCCACTTCTCAGGCTCCAAGGAAGGCCCATTCTCCCTCAGCTCAGGGCCTCTCTACTACAACTCCAAACTGCCAGACTGCCCCTGATGCCTAACAGGGGAAGTTAAGGAATACAGACAATCCTTTCCTAAGGCAGTAGCCTATTCTTTATGGTTATTTTCTTGCAGAAGAATCCCTAGTGCATGTCATAAGCCATGATCTCTGTCTTGGCATTCTTTTGGTACCAAATTGTAACTATCCTCCAGGCAGACAGATGCTTCAAGTGGAGCAGGCTAGGGGGTCTGCACGTGGAAAGGTGAAAGAAAAGTGCGTGACTCATTTTAAAATATTTCCCCTGTTCATCTCAGAAATATGTTGTCCAGCCATTTTTCACTGGGTCATGTGACTGACAGTCAAAAGGCAGCCAGAGCGTTTACTATGTTTTGCACCTCTTTTCAAATGAACATAGTTGAAGGCATTTCTTGGCCAAAGATTAGGAGAGACTCCCCTCTCCTAACCAGGCCCTAAATTAATTAGTCTGTTCTTCTTATAGTTTAATGAGGAGATGATTCATAAACCCAAGAGGCTGACATAAGTAAAAAATTCTTCACGACTGCTCCCTTTATTTTCTGCTTAAGAAAATATGGCGTAACTGTGGTGAACATACCATAAGGTGATTCCCAATGAGTCACATCTTTGCATAATCCCCTGCCCTTGAGTGTTCATGGAAACTGAGACTTGCTTCTGGCCTATACAGTGTGGCGAAGGAGATGAGCTGTGGTTATATTACATGGCAAAGATGAACAGATTTTTAATGAAAGTCCCGAATCAGTTGATCTTGAGTTAATAACAAAGATTACCCTGGGTGGGCCTGACTTAATCAGGCAAAAGCCCTTAAAGAAGGGTCTGGGACCCTCTGTGAGGTCAGAGACTCTTTCTTCTCACTTTGAAGAAAGAAGTGCCTATGAATTCTACAGCCTCAAGTAGACTAATTCTGCCAGCAACCTGGGGGTACTTGGACATAAATCTTTCCCCAGTCGAGCCTCTGATGAAATGTAGCCCAGCTGACATCTTGATTGCAACCTTGTTAGACTCTGAACAGAAGAACCAACTATGCCTTGGCATACTCCTGACATAGATGAACTGTGACATCATAAATGTGTTTTGTTTGAAGCCATTACATTTGTGCTAACTTGTTAGGCAGCAATAGAAAACTAATACAGTAATAACTAGTTGCCACCCATCCTGGTTTCTCAGCCCTCTGTTGGTAAGGTTTCTCTCTCCCTCTCTTGCCTATTTCCTCCCTTCTTTCCTTCCGTCCTTTCTCTCTTTCCTTTCTTTTCAAAAGTCTGAAGAGTGATGATCTCTCTTCCTAGGATGGCGAAAAGGAGACCAAGCTTGGCCAAATTCTGTGGATGGAACCTGGTCACTGTGGTGAGATGAATTCACTTACAGAAAAGAAGACTTTATTTTTTTAGACTAGTTTTAAGCTCACAGCAAAGTTGAGCAGGAGGTACAGATTTCCTATATACTCGCTGCCCCGACACGAGCAGAGCCTCCCCACTATCAAGACTGGTACATTTCTTAACAACTGATGAACTTACATCCACAGGTCATTATCTCCTCAAGTTCATAGTTTACATTAGGGTTCACTCCTGGTGTTATTCATTCTGTGGGTTTTGTAGGTCTTGACCATTATAAAATGATGTGTATCTACCATTGTAGTATCATACAGAATTGTTTCACTGCCCTAAGAATCCTCTGTACTCCTATTCATTCCTCCCTCCAACCAAACCCTGGCAACCACTAATCTTATTTATTTATTTACTATCTCCATAGTTTTGCCTTTTCCAGAATGTCATATAGTTGGAATCATACAGTATGTAGTCTTTTCAGATTGGCTTCTTTCACTTAGTAATATGTATTTAAGTTTCCCCACGTGTCTTTTTATGGCTTGAGAGTTCATTTCTTTTTTTGTAGTGGTGAATGATACTCCATTTTCTGGATGTACCACAGTTTATTTATCCATTCACTTCCTGAAAGACATTTCTGTTACTTCCAAGTTTTGGCAATTATGAATAAGGCTGTTATAAGCATCTATGTGCAGGTTTTGGTGTAGGCATAAGTTTAACTTCATTTAGGTATGTACCAGGGAGTGTGATTGCTGTATCATATGGTAAGAGTATGTTTAGCCTTGTAAGAAACTGCCAAACTGGTTTCCAGAGTGACTGTACACTTTGCATTCCCACCAGCAATGAATGGGAGTTCCTGTTGCTCTGCATCCTTACCAGCATTTGGTGTTGTCAGTGTTTTGGATTTTTGCCATTCTAATAGGTGTGTAGTGGTACCTTGTTGTTGCTTTAATTTGAATTTCATGATGACAGATGATGTGGGGCATCTTCACTCATTTCTTTTTTTATATCTGAGATGAATGCCAGTGATGAAATCCATTTGTGACTTTTCCTTTCACCTGTGGGGCTCTGAGAGGTGGGCTTTCTCTGTTCTCCAGTGAAAATATTGCAAAGCAGCAAGCATGCATAAGGTCTGTTACAAGGAAGCACGTTAAAAATTTGTGGAACATCTTCACATTTTATTCCTGTTCTTTATTGTAATTTATGTAAATGTTCTTTGGGAAATCATATGGTGTGGGTCTTACAGTAACAAATGAAGGAAGGATTGGGGAATGGACAAAGAAGCTCTCAGGACAAGGTTCTCCGAGGGTATCCCACATGGGGCGAAGCAACGAAGGTGGTGTCTTGTGAAATTGCTTTCATTACAGGTTTTCTTTTCTGGTGGGCATGAGGGAACACACAGGAATTTAGGTTTGTGTTTATCTGCTGATCCAGTCTCATATTGCCCAATCATCTTAGTGCCCACACCAGGGAGCTGGGTCAAATGAGGCAACTGCTCATCCAGTTATTGTCAGAAATTAGCTCAGCTGTCCCTTTGGGCTGCAGAAACACAGCCCGGACAACTGGTTTGGTTAACTTAGTTGTGGTATTAAAGGACTAGGGCAAGAAATCACATCCATTTCCTTTACAAGTGGAATATTCTTCCTCTAGTTTACAGTTTCAAAACTGAGAAGTTACAAAGTGTCCAGAGCTCTGGCAATGGTACAGTTTAGTAGGCTGCACCATTTCATAGTCTCACCCTAAAATAACAGTGGCTAAGCTTTGTGACAAATGGTCTAACTCTTGCTCAAATGATGGCCTTGTTACTGGAGACAGGAACAGTTGAGGATGGCTGGCTGGCTTTTCTCACTTTTCTTTCTCCAGGCTCGAAATGAGACTGCATAGTTGTAGGGGGTCAGATTTGAAACAAATGTCTGCAGTGAGGACACAGCTCACCAGTTTACAGTCAGAGATGGTGGGGCCTGAGGTTTTTGCATGTTCCGAGTACACTCTGTGTAAAGCTCTTAGATCACATAAGGGCTTAGGCATACATTTTTCTTGTCCATGAACATGTTTTTGTTTCAGAAGAGCCAGTTAGGCATGGCAGATGGAACAAATGTGTTTTGTTGCCACTTCCTCTGAAAATTGCATTAAAATGATAATAAAGGCAGAGAAAAGGCCTAGGCTCACAGGACAAAAAGAACAGGGGAGGACGCAAGCTAGAAGTAACCACATTTTGCCGGCTCTAAGTCTAGTGGTCACTGATTTTGCAGAGGTGAGCTGGCCAAGGAAGAAACCAGACGCAGGCTGAGTTGAGCCACCCGAGGAAGCCTCAGAGATTGGAGTTTCCAGCAACTTCCTGGAGGTGCGGGTTGGGACAGAACCAGGATTGGTTGAAAGTCTTTCCCTGAAGCAGTGAGAACCCTCCCAGCACAGTCCCTTCTCTTCTTCCACAGGGGATCAAGCTGCCTCTCGCTCCTGAGCCAGAGGCGAGAGTTCTACGGTCTCAAGAGGCAAAGACATAGGGATGCCAGCTCAGCTGAAGACAGGGGCCACAGTACACACAAGGAACCCAGCACAGATCAAAACACTGCCCGTCGCGCAGGGCTCCTCTCCCCGGTATGGCGGCACCATCCAATTAGAAGCTTCTCTCTGGGGGCTGCTCTTCCTCTGATACCTGTTGGCCTGATAATGGAGGGCCTGGGCTTTGGGGTCAGGTAGCTCAGCTCCCCTCTTACTTGTGTGTCTCCCTAGCTCTATGAGATGATGGATGTTCACTAAACTTACTGTGGTCATCATTTCACGATGTATGTGAGTCAGATCATTATGCCGTGCACCTTAAACTTATACAGTGCTGTATGTCAATTATGTCCCAATAAAACTAAAAAAAAAGATGCAACCGTTCTGAAAGCCAGCTCTCAGTTTTTAGGTAGCTGTATAGAAATGTTTTCAGTACTCCGGCCAGTTATCTGTTCTTTTATGTGACTCTTTAAAATTCAGTTCAATAGATAACATACTAAATAATTAAGGGGGCTTTTCTAGCCTCCCCTTACAGCTGTGGGGACCATATTTAAAATGTTAGCCATGGGACAAACCTGATTAGATGATTCTTTTTTAACCAGTTTCAAATCAGCTTAATGGCCCTTTTCTTTTAACTACTTTCTTTCATCTCTTCTCAAATGTGCATCAATTTCACATCCTGAATAATTTCAAAGACGTAGGTTTGATTAGAAAACATCCATAGTGGTCCAGAACGTGTCTCACGTACTGCTTAACTGTAGGCCCTCTCTAGACGTCAGTCTCTCACAGGCTCCGTGACATCTCAGTGTTACTGAATGAACATCACTTATACCTGTATCCTGAGGAACGTCAGTCTGAATTAAAATGTGCCACATTTCTTAACAGCACCAACAGATTTCCTAATTAACCTATGAATACTGTCAATCTGTTAATATAGTTCTCTTGTTCTTTTGGAATTAGTTATGTAAGATTTACTTTTATTTACTCCAGCAATTTTAGAACTAAAGTGCTCCTAAGTGTATTCCAAACTTCCTTTCAAAAGTAAAGAAAATATGAATAGCATGAATCATCAAAATGGCTGAAGACTTTTTGGCTTCTAGACTTTTTTTCAAACCAGTCAGTTGAACTTCATGAATTTCCCTTTCTGCAGTGCCTCTCATCCACATTGCTCTCTGTCCTTACAGAATTCTTGTGGTGAGGAGGATTCCTGACGTTGGTCCAAGAAGCCTGTAGACAGTAACTTTTATGATCCTTAGAATGGCTTTCTTGACAAAGTTGTTACAATGTGTCCTTTCTGAATGGACCTCAGTGCACAGAATTGGATTAACCATAATCCTTGTTTCATGCCATAGTCCCATTACTAATCCAGGCATGGATGTTATTAATTACTGTAATAATATGGATACCTAAAGATCCACCACCCACCCCAGTAAATGGAACACTGGTAATGTCTTCTGTCTACTTAGGTGCTTTCCTCCCATCCTTCCCTCTACATTCCACGTCGTCCTCAAAAAAAGGGAATAGGCTTTTTCCCTCTTCTGTTTTTTTTTTAAATCACTCATGATTCATCCTGTGTTATAGCTTGTAGTTGTAGTTAAATTTTTACTGCTGGGTATTACTCTACTCTGTGGATATAGTAAATTTATATATCTGTTTTCCAATCAGTGGGCACAATCTATAACTTTACCATGGCCAACTCTTGGCAAAATTGCGAGGTAGGATGGAGTTTGTCTTTGATGACTTTAGTATGTTTTTCTACCCTTCTTTATCCTTTTCTCAGAAGATCATCTAAGCATCCTTCCTGTCACATAGTAAAGTGCAATAAATGTTTATTGGACGAATATTGTAAGTGACAGGTAAGATTGACGTCAACTCTAGTCAAATGGAAGTAGCTGCCCCGAGCACTGAGCTGAAGAAGCTTCTGCAGCCTCATCTCAGCTCAGAGGGAAGAGTGCCAGGATCAATGACCAGTGTCTTCATGGGCGGGGGCTGGGGGTGTGGTAGCTTGGGAGCCCCTTCTTACCACCCCAGGTTTAGTATATTACCTCCCTCATGGACATTTACAACCAGCTGGAGTCATAGGCGTGGGTTTAAAAGCAAAGGAATAAAATTTCCATTGTGGAATTTCAAGTTCCAGCCAGGAAGGTCATTTTTATGGGGGGAGGGGTAGTTGGGCTTTGAAGACAGTGTGGTGCTCTTAAGCCACACTGTCTCCCCCGTAAAGATAGATCCTGATCTTTATTCTATGTCAAATATCTAATATAAAACCTTGCACGTTTCTCAGGAAAATAACTGTGTAAAGGATGTTATTTTTCATCCCTATGGCTAAATGCATATTTTCTGTTTAAAAGTAATCTTTCACTTGTAAAGACTGAATATGATGACACTTAACGTGTTTTTAAGTTGTCTAGTTGTTTGAATGTAGTGCTGAAAAATTAATCAATATTTTTGGCTATGGACTCAATGTCCTTTCCCTAGATATTTTTTTTAAAGATTTATTTATTATTTATTTTAGTTATTATTCTTGGCTGCGTCGGGTCTTAGTTGCAGCATACGGGATCTTTTTGTTGCGGCGTGCGGGGCTCTTCGTTGCAGCACACGGGCTTCTCTCTACTTGTGCCGTGCGGGTTTTCGCTCTTTAGTTGTCGCAGGTGGGTTCCAGAGCGCATGGGCTCTGTAGTTTGTGACACGCAGCCTCTCTGGTTGAGGCGCATGAGCTCAGTAGCTGTGGCGCGCAGGCTTAGTTGCCCTGCGGCATGTGGGATCTTAGTTCCCTGACCAGGGATTGAACCCACGTCCCCTGCATTGGAAGGCGGATTCTTTACCACTGGACCACCAGGGAAGTCCCCCTAAAATTTCAATTTCTTTATAGATGTTTTGTTCTGGCTCAAGTGTTGATAGCAAATATTGGCTTCAGTGATACCAGTTCCAACTGCAGCTTTGCTTGTAAATGGCATTATCATAAAATAATAGAGCTGGGAAGAAACATCAAATATCATCTAGCTGAGTGTTTCAGATCCATGGACCACCTGCATGGAATCACCTAAGGAAACTGCATAGAATGCAGATTCCTGAGCTTCATCCCTGATCAAATAAATAAGGTTATTGGGGTAGAAGCCCAGGAATCTTCATTTAATAAATCTCCCAGGTCATTCTGATCCATATAAACGTTTGAGAAACATTGAACTGGTCTAAATTTCACTCTGTAGTGGAGGTAACTAACCAAAGAGGTCAGTGGCTTTTCTAGGGTTGAGAACTAAGTGATTCAGAGCTGGGTAGTCACTTGAGGTGAGGTTATGGCAACAGAAATTAACATGTTTGTTTTTCAATTTATATGGTGGGATTTAAAATGGCTTATTCTCAAATAACTTCCAAGCCCCATAGGCTGCAAACGTGCCCCAAACGTCTGTTATCAGAGGTTAATCGTTTCTTTTTACCCTGAGAATGCTAAAATATGCAAATATTTGATGTTATCGGAAATCCGTGGAAAAAAAATCTTGAGATCCTCTTTAATTACTGTGTAATTATTCTTTGGGGGATTCTTTTGGGAACAAAGGAAATAGTCACCATTCTTATTCAAGTGACAGCAAGATCTATGGATCCTTTTTCCAAAGATACTTGTGTGTTGCAACATGGGAAAATAGTAACATCTGAAAATTTCCTTTTTGAAAGTTCTTTTTTGTTTAGAAAGTGGACTTGCTTGTTGTTTTATGATTCAGTTGAAGAACAGGGATTCAGTTCCTCTTAAACTCCTGTCTTCCCCAAGGGAGATACAAAAGGGACTCGAACCCCACCCCCAGCTGGATACTTGCCAGGCCAAGTCCATGGAAAGCCCCTCTGTCTCTGCCTCCCAAGACTAAGTTAAGCTGCGTCAGCTGATGTGTCCAGATCGATCCAGACATTTGAAAAAACTAAACAAAATTCCATCTTTCAGCAGTGTGGGTTGACTTTTGCTTGAAATTATATTGATCGGAGAAAAAGGGAAGTGAAAGTCTTTGGTCCAGGTTCTTTGCTGTCGTGGATATTATTTATAGAGGCAAAGGCTTGGAAGTCAACCCTAATTTGGGTTGTTTCTAAAACACCCAGGATCAGTATCACATTAACATTGTAGCATGAATTAATTTTGTAATTTGGTAGGCGCTGGTCTGGCCTCCTTAAAATAGCCTATCAGTGTGTGGGCCTGTCATTGATTTTAGGAAAACACCATCAGCATCAATCATAAAGTTAACCTGGACTTACCTATGATCTAGTTGAGTTTACCTGTATTATTGGTCATTATTCTGATGCTGTTCTGGTTCTCAAAAGAGAAGGTTCTTAGTTTCAACATTTAGGAACAAACTCTGAACTATTCATGTAGTTTTGGAACCCCCAAAGATTTCAAACCTAAAATCATTTATACACCTTACTAATTTTTTTCTTGAAACTGTGTGTGTTTTCTTTCATCCATGTTGTTGTGTGTATCAGTAGTTTGTTCTTTTTTGTTCATGAGTAGTATTTGATTTATGAACGTACCACTATTTGTCTTATCAACAGTTGATGGATGTTTAAGTTGTTTCCAATGTTAATTGTAATGAATACATCTGCTATGAACATTTAGGTATAGGTGTGTGGCCGTAAGTTTTCATTTCTGTTGGGTACAAATCTAAGAGTAGTATTGCTGGGTCATATGGTAAGTGTATATTTAATTTTTAAAGATATTGCACAACGGTTTCCAAATTGGCCATTCTATTTTGTATTCCCACCAGTAGTGTGTGAGAATTCTGGTTGCTATTTGAAATGGTTTCTGATGGAAGCCTAGGAAGGGTGGATAAGTTGGTTTTCATAGGAAAATGTGAGTGGCCGCTGGAACTGTTAGAGGCGGTCATGGCTGGTGCCATGGTGTCTTCTTACAGTCACTGAACAAAGTGACCACCACAAAGTTTTTTGGTGTGTCTGTCTCTCCTCTCGGACTGAGAGCTGCCTGAGGATGGGGGTCAGCTCTTATTCTTCTTTGTTGCCTCAGCTCCCAGCATGTCCAGCCACAGCAGGTCTCAGGATGCATTGGCTGGGTTGAACAGCAAATATCTCTAGTGGCCAGGAGGGGTTAGGAAGGAAGAGCTCAGGTAGGGTGCCTTCTCTCTTACTCCTGACTTCTCATCCTCTGTGATGGAGAAGCACCCATGGTCATGAATTCCATGTAATCGCACAGTAGATGTGGAACGAAGTTGAAGAAGAGTGGAAGTTTTAATGGCCATGGGAAGGATCTATCAAAGGGAGAATATGAAAACCATTGACAACCATAAAAGTCAAGCATATTGTGATCAAAAACATTAGGAGTTACCAGAGATTTATTTTGCAACACACCTCAATTGCCTTCTCCCATGTGTCCTCCCCTGCCCCCCATACATTTCCCTCCCTGGATATATTTGGGAGGGGAAAGGAGAGTGCTGGCATGTTGAGATGCTACCTGATTTTTGCTCTGGCTGAAATCAAGTAAGCCCCACTGATGTCTGCACGTTAGTAAGTCCTGTTCATGGTGCTCTTTTCCGCAATGTCAGTGACCTTATTTTTAAACCATTCCCTGTCCCTTCTCTTTTCTATTTGTTATTGTGCTTTAGATGGTGAAAGTTAGGGGCGGGTCACTCATTCTTAACAAAGTCAGTCAGCCACTGGACTCTCCTGTAAGATGTTTCCATCTAGCAGGCAAACCATATTATTTCTTTTTCCTTCCTTATTTCCCCCACCTCCACTTTTATCCCTGAGAGCAAATTCAGGTCCCGTCTGAGTTTATATCACCTTTGATTAATTGGCACTAATGCAAGTGTTCACGGCTGTGTGTGGGATGTTTCTAAGTGTGAAATGCATTCTGCCTGTGCCTAGGAATGACTGCTTCCCTTCAGGTGTGTAATTCGTTGTGCTGCAAAATGCATTTCCTGCGTGCTACTGCTGTTTCAGGAGCAGCCACGCTCAGCTGCCCCTACAGTAGGACTCAGGTACAGACATTTACTTAAAATGTGAGTAAATCTTATTGGACGTTACCATACATGACCACAACCTGCAATTACAGAAACACAGAACTTTCCAGCAATCCGAAACAGTCCCAGAAAGATGTGGGCTGCCTTAGAGGCAAGGGGGTCCCATCACCGAGAGAGCTCAGGCAGGGCCCAGACTGGGGAGTGTAGAAGGGAACACCCTAATTATTTCATAATGTATAGTTATATAAAATCATCACATTGTACACCTTAAATGTATATAATTTTTATTTTTCAATTATACCTCAATAAACCTGGAAAAATAATTAGATTGAGCTAATCAAACAAATGTTAAGTACATAGAAAAAGAGAGAGAGAGAGAGAGCTGTACCTGTACTGTCCTCTAACTATAGTTCTGGGCCCAGCACACATTCTTGCCCCCATCCCTCCCCACTGGGATGGGGTATTTTTTTTCCTAGCTCCCTTCCTTGAGCTGCAGTGTGTTTTCACTCGTGCACTAAGGGCAGTGCTGTTTGTTGCCCTTCCCTCCACAGATGAAGGTTTTTGTTTCATAGAGGAGATAGAGGAGAAGTGTGTGGGTGGTTTGTACTTCTCCCCTGGTACCTGCTCTTCCTCTCCTCCAGGCAGAACCACTAGGAGATACATGTACACACACATACACAGATTTATTATAGGGACTTGACCTTATGGATTTACCCAAACCAGTTCAATAGTCTAGGGGAAGATGTTTCTTCTGTTTCTGGCCATATAGCCTGAAGTCAATAGGATAGATAGATAGGAAGAGAAGGATTGGGAAATGACAGGAATGGACTGGAACCCATATCAGCCTCTCACTACCTCCAAGACTCCCAATTTTGATGATGAGGTGACCCGCAGAGGAAGCTGGCATCCTTTGAAATAGAGCTAAAAATGTGCCCATACCAGGATTTGAAGAGATTAAAGAAGGAAATCTGAGAGGAGCTGGCTGATGCTCCAAGCCTACAAAGTGAGTGAGCAGGTAAATGACAAGGTATGTAAGCTGCAACAGTGCTTTGTGCCCTGCTATGTCTGAATGTAAAAGGAATAGGGCTGCTGATTTACTTCTGTCTTCTTAATCTTGCACAAAGTGTCTCTTGTAACCCACATTAATCCATGTTATGCAGGGAAGAAAATTCTAGCAAAAGTAGTTCCAGCTTGGCTAAGTTGGCATGATACAAATTCATCTCATACCTGATTATCTCATTCTTCTCTTTCTGAGCTCCAGTTACATATATTAGACATTTTCTTGCTGTCCCATGTCTCTTATATTGTATTTTGTATTTTCTATTCCTTTGAATCTCTGTCCTTCAGTCTGGATATTTTCTTATTAACTATCTTCCATTTTACTAAATCTCCCTTCTACCATTTTGAATCTGCTGTTAAACCCATCCTTTGAGTTCTTAATTTTGATTATTTTATTTTCCTGTTCAAGATTTCCCTTTGTTCCTTTTTTATAATTTGTAGTTCTCAACTGACATTGTATTCTCATTTACTTTCGTGAACATGTTAATCATAGTTATTTTCACATTTATATCACATAATTCTAATATATCTTTCTCTTGTGGGCTTGTTTCTATTTTATTTTTATTTCTTTTGTTTTTTATCCATTCTTGTCTTTTTATTATTTATTTATTTATTTAATTTATTTGTGGTACGTGGGCCTCTCACTGTTGTGGCCTCTCCCATTGTGGAGCACAGGCTCCGGACGCGCAGGCCCAGTGGCCATGGCTCTTGGGCCTAGTCGCTCTGCGGCATGTGGGATCTTCCCGGACTGGGGCATGAACCCATGTCCCCTGCATCGGCAGGCGGACTCTCAACCACTGCGCCACCAGGGAAGTCCCTTGTCTTTTTATTGATTGAATCTTCCTAGTTACTTAGATTGGATTATAAGCATTGTGCATAAAATTTGGGAGATTACTTGAGACTTGAATGATTTTATCTTTCTTCCAAGAGAATTTACTTTGCTTCTTACAGCAGTAAGTGTAGGGACTGATAATTTCAATCTACTCAGAGATTGAGCTGATTCAAGCTTAGCTTTGTCTTTGTAAGGGCTTATATATTTCCATGTACTCCTACATGGAAAAGCATATATTTTCCAAGGAGTGACATTTTAGAGGGTCCCAATGGAAAGCGTCAGGTTTTTAGTAGGACTGTACTTCTTCATGGGTCCTATATTTTAATCTTTGTCTCCCCAGCTCTATTAGACTCCTGAAATCTTTGCTCAGCTTCTCAGCTTCGCTGCTGTGTTACTTTGGAGTAAAAGTATCTGCAGGAAAAGAGTGACTTCCTTTCTCTTGGAGGATTTTGGTCTTTCATTCCTTGCTGCCTTGGTGATCCTCTGATACCTTTGAACAGATGTTCCTCATATTTTTTCCATGTTTTCTAGCTATTGATGGGAGATATAGGCTGAAAAAATATTCATTCATTGTAGGAAGAAGCTATTTACCTTCAATGCATTCTTTAAAATTGGTTTTCAGGTTGTTTTGGTTGATATTTAGTTTTAGGGATTTAAGAATTCATCTTTCTGAAAGAAAAGCTACTTTCGAATCTTGAGCTGTAGCAGTATTAGGTGGAACAATGCCCTCAGTGAAGTTTCTCTTGTCTGCTTATTTATTTTAACAAATAGATGTACAGTGCTATGGCTTGGGAAATTCATGATCAACACACTCATTTCATAGAGGAAGAAACTGAGGCAAGAGGATCGAGTCATTCGTGTTTACGAGAGACAGTTGCAGATATCATAGAGTTTGAGCTTGTATGCTGTATTCTTAAGCTCAGAAAATCTTATACCTTTTGATTTTCTCATAGTATTTTTGCTTATATTCATAAATCAGAAAAATGCTTTAGACCCTTCTCCTCAGCCACTCATGAGTGCTTTTGGCTGAGATTTTGCTGATGTTTTGGCTTGTAGGTTCCATCTCTTTGCATCATTTAGGTGAGTCTTGGATAGCTCTACATCTTTTAGTTTGCTGGGATTATCTTGTGTAAACTTATACACAGCAGGAAAATCAACATCCTTTCAAATATATGTACAGATTCCTGAGAGTTACCTTCATTTTTCCTAGTCATCCTATCTTCAGATTTTAATTTTGTTGAATTCTTATTTAGCTCCTGTATTTGTTGTTTTCTCCCTGTTGTCTCCATGCTCTTGTCAGTCATCACCCCCAATTATGGGCATCCCTTCCCAGCTCTTCTTCACTGGGGTCATGTTGGTAGCTTGGAAATGACCAAAATGGAAGTATTTACAGCATGGGAATTGGAAACACTACTTACCAAGGCTTTTATTTCACAGAGAGCAAGTTGTTAAACATTAACCAGCACATCTGTGCCCTAATCCCTCCATGCAGCAAAGTACTATCAACTCAAAGATGGATGTAGGTTTGGTGCGACTAAAGTGGAATTGCATCACCCACCACCGAGTATCACAAACAGACTAAGAATGGGACATTAGCACCTCTTGTTCGTAAAACCCCCTTGATTATTCCTGCTTCCATGGATCGTTAATTTGTTCCTCTTCTGTTCAGTCTCCAGCTTCTCACTTGGATGTTTGGGAAAGAGGAGGAAAGGAGTCATTCCTCTTCTTTTTTTTTCCTCCAACCCCCAGTTTGCACAACTACAGAGAGCATCATTCCCAGTATATTGTATGTGAATGCATGTGAATGGAGTCCCGGCATAGTGCAAGGCAGTGGGGTCGAATCCATATCCCTGTCCCAACAGTACGTGTTTTCCAGGTCTGCCTTGGTCTTGCAGTACGATGGAATCGAGGTACAGACCCACCTGAAAATTTCACGAGAGTGGCACATATTGGCCTCAGTGTTAGCCCAGCAGAGCTAATGAGAAGAGTCACTGCTGTTCCTGTTGCCACTGCCATGGGGTTTCTCTCTGGGAGCTCCCCCAAAGCATCAACACAGGCCCGCAGCCGGGACCAGCACATGTGAATTAGGAAGCTGGGATTTAACCTTCCATGTTGATGTGCCACGTGCAAGTGACTTTTGCTATTTTGTGTTTTTACCTGTAAAATGAGTACTGTGTTAGTTGACTTTTCTGTCTTTTATAACAAACACAACAGTGCTCATTACCTTATTTAATCTTTGTAAGAATCCAAGATGGTAATAACTATAAAATGATTTCAACAGCTACTGTCAATCAATCATTTATCTGCCATTGTAATCTTGGGTACTTTACAGAAGTTACCTTGTTTAATTTTCACAAGGTAACTTGTGTATGATAGGGGTTAGCTGCTCCTATCATACCAATATTCAGAGGAGGAAACTAAATCTACTAAAAGTTAAAAATGATTTGTCCAAAATATCATAGGAAATGGCAGATTCAGGATTTGAGCCCAGTACAGGACTCTTAACACCTGCATTCTTAATCACTGTTCCTTCTCAGAAAAAGAGAGAAAGATGAAGAGAATGCATGGTGCTATAATTTTTGCCTCTCAGAGAGGAAGGAGGTAAAATTGGCCTTTGGTGTGGGGCTTCGAGGGTGGGGGGCACAGGCCTTCTGGAGGTGCCCCAGTTTGAATCTGGTCGCTGTTCTGCTCTGTGCCCCAGCTTTCTCTCCCCTGAGAAGGTTTCGCTGAGACGGGGCTGCTGATCTCCAGGGAGGGAGGTGCTTCTTGCCAGCTGCAGTCTTCAACTGCAGCCCTCCAAGGGGATTAGCACCATGGAATCGGTGTACAGACCAAACCCGAGTGTCACGAAGTAAATATTTCACATTTCATGTTAAATCATATCCTAAAACAAGTGTGAATAATTGGGATTCAGTGAGAAATGCACATTTCAGGATTGGAATGGGTTTTGATCGGGCTGCAATCCTATCAGCTCTCTGCCCTGCCCCCACCTTTTCCTGGGGGATCTGGCCGTTCTGTCACCAGCAGTGAGAGGTGATGAGGTGGGCACGGTGGGGAGGGTGGATGGAGTGCCACTAGCCACAGGCTAATAACGTGGGGTTTGGGGCTCAAGAAAAGGTATCTTTCTGATTATGCATTAAAAAATTAACAGAAAAAGGACCCTGGGGCCAGGAATAGGCACAGATGGATAAACGTAGCATCTATGAGATTAATTCAACATATTTTTAAAAATGACTAGGAATCACAGGCCGCAGAGGTTTTCCTTAAATGCTAGCACTGCCCGTCTTCTGTCCTCTTCACAGGCAGTGGCTTAAAGGTCTCCGTGGTACTCTTTTGCTGGGCGTGGCTGTTTGGCTTTTGTATGACTGATGTGTGTCATGTGTGCGTCCCCAGCTGGGGGTGGTCCTGTGCGAAGCAGACTCCTGGCAGGTCCTGGAAGAGCGCCCCCAGCATTGCCATAGGCCTTGCATTTCCTGCCTGTGAGCTGGGGCCGTGGAGGTTTCAGAGAAAGGCAAGGGTCTGGATGCACAGGAGAGCCAGGGAGAGGCCCCATGTCAGGGAAGGAGAGGACACGGGACACTGTTAGCCAGTGAGCCGAGAGCCTGGTGAAAGCTGAGGCCGACCCTGCAGGAGGATCCGCAGGCGTCTTCCCAGACTGAGGGGACAGCTGATTTTTAGTTCTTCTCTTTTCATATGGTTGAGGTGTTGGCTTATTTAACTAAGGGATTATTGAGGGTTTTTGTTATTGTTTTTGATGTTGTAATTCTATAGCAAATACTACTAGATAACATCATGAAAAAAGTCATCTTTTCAGTTGAGATTTCTATGTGGGTGGTTTCCTTTATGTGTTATGTATGTGCCTAACATAAATACCCGATGACTATTTGGATCCCAGTCAATGCCTGATGTGTTATTGACGGCCCCGATAGCGTCAGGTCCCCTTCTTGTCACGTGTCATCGGTCTTCAGTGGGCACCTCCCGCGGGAGGAAGGCTCGCTGGAACTTGGGTACCAGCGTTATCACCCTACTTCCATCCATGGGGTTTTTCAGAATCTGTGGCTCTTGTTTACCTCTTGGGTTCAAAGCTCTGCAGAGACCTTCTTTTATGCTTCTATTAAGGCCATGTCCTTTAGCCTACAAGGGAGCACAGGTCTACCTCTGCTCTATCTCCCCCCACCTGCCCCCCAGTCTCTGCCCCACTTCCCCTGTGTAATGACTCCACTATACATGGATCTGCAGAACTTTAATTCTGACTGGGTTAGCTGGCTAGTACTGCTGTAACCATGTACCACATACTGGGAAGGGGGGGGGCTTCAACAACAGACATTTATATTCTCACCATTCTGGAGTCTAGAGGTCTGAGGTCAAGGTGTCAGCAGGGTTGGTTTCTTCTGAGGCCTCTCCGTCCTTGGCTTGCAGACGGCCGTCTCCTCGCTGTGTTTTCTCAGGGTCTTCCCTCTGTGCGTGTCTCTGTCCTCGTCTCTTCTTATAAGGACACCAGGGATACTGGATTGGGAGCCACCCATATGACCTCATTAACTTAATCTTTTCTTCAAAGACCTCAGCTCCAAGTCCAGTCACCTTCTGAGGCACCAAGGGGTAGGACCTCAGCATATGGATTTTGAGGGACACAGCTAAGCCCATAACACTAAGTGAACAAAAATGGCCAAACGGCCAGTGACCATGAAATTTGGACAGCCCTGGGTGGCGTGGGGAGAGCAGAGGAGATGGTCCTATCACCAGCAGGTGGCACAACCTTGGTGATGCCGGGGGCCCACCAGGTCAGTCGGCTTCACCACCTCCCTCTAAGTCTGTCCTCGCCTGGGACCCCCACTTCTCCTGTCGCATTGTAGCACACCCTCTGAGCACTTGCCCCTCTCACCCGGCTCTTTGCCAGCTCTGACCCCCTGCATCTCATCTCTCTTCCTACTTGGGACTTCCAGAAAAGTGGTTTTGGCTACTCTGAATTTCCAGTTCAAATTTTAACCCTTTTAGCTCAAGATTTAAATCCCTGTAAAAAGATCTCTCCCGCTTCACGCTCTTACAGTGGTTTGTGGTGTGGACATGAATCTGAGGCTGGTTTTGACAGGGGTTGAGGTGGGGGCAGTGTGAATGGGGGTGATGAGGGAAGAGGCACCGCTCAGGGGGAAACGGGCTGGGTTGAAGTGTTTGTGGGCCACCTCCTCCCCTGCCACCACTAGCTTTTTTCATACTCAGATCTCATTCTTTTTTTTTTTCACTGGCTTTTTAAAAATTGAGATATACTTGTTTACAATATTATATTAGTTTCAGGTGTATGACATGATTCAGAATCTTCATAGATTATACTCCATTTATAGTTATTATACAATATTGGCTATATTCTCTGTGCTGTACAATGTATCCTTGTAGCTTATTTATTTTATACATAGCAGTTTGTACCTGTTAATCCCCTACCCCATCTTGCGCATCCCCACTGGTGACCACTAGTTTGTTCTCTATATCTGTGAGTCTGTTTCTTTTTTGTTACATTCACTAGTTTGTTTTATTTTTTAGATTCCACATATAAGTGATAACATACAGTATTTGTCTTTCTCTGTCTGACTTATTTTACTTAGTGTAATACCCTCCAGGTCCATCCATATTGTTGCAAATGGCAAAATTTTATTCTTTCTTATGGCTGAGTAGTACTCCACTGTACATATGCATACCATATCTTCCTTATCCAGTCATCTGTTGATGGACACTTAGGTTGCTTCCATGTTTTGGTTATTGTAAATAGTGCTGCTGTGAACATTGGGGTGCATGTATCTTTTTGAGTTATTGTTTTCATTTTTTTCAGATATATATGCAGGAGTGGGATTGCTGGATCATATGGTAGTTCTACTTTTAACTTTTGAGAAACCTCCGTACTGTTCTCCATAGTGGCTGCACCAATTTACATTCCCACCAACAGTGTAGGAGGGTTCCCTTTTTGTCAGCATCCTCGCCAGCATTTGTTATTTGTGGTCTTTTTGAGGATAGCCATTCTTCATGCTCATATCTCATTTTTTAAAGTACAGATAAATTTAACCTTTTAGGTTTAGATCGGAAGTGAGGGTTCCATTCCATTCTCCCAACTTAGCTGAGCAAACATACATTTTATAATATAAAAAAAAGAAAGTGGGAACATTGGGCTGTGATTTCTGGTGTGTCGGTGCCTCATTTGTGACCCTGTGGTATTTAAGAAGGGACATTTTGGAGTAGAGGTTCTGGCTGCTTGAGTAGCAGTGGCTGGTGGGTGAGATGTGGAGTGCTGGTGGACCCAGAGTGAGACGTCCACCCTGGTGGGTTCAGGAGCCCATGAGATAACGGGCACCATGCCCCTGGGGCACAGAAGTTGCTTGTCCTTTCTTCCGATCTCCCTAAGTGAAAGTGCTTTGTACATTCTAGGGCAGTACTTCTCAGTGGGGTCCTCAGGCCCCCAGCATTGCCCTGCCTAGAACTTGTTAGTGGTACATGTTCTTTGTTTTTTTTTGTTTTTTTTTTTTTTTTTTTTGCGGTACGTGGGCCTTTCACTGTTGTGGCCTCTCCCGTTGCGGAGCACAGGCTCCGGAGGTGCAGGCTCAGCGGCCATGGCTCACGGGCCCAGCCGCTCCGCGGCATGTGGGATCTTCCCGGACCGGGACACGAACCCATGTCCCCTGCATCGGCAGGTGGACTCTCAACCACTGCGCCACCAGGGAAGCCTGGTACCTGTTCTTGAACCAGAAATTCTGGGGGTGGGTCCCGGTAATCTGTGCTTATAACAGGCTCTTCAGGTGGTTCTGATGCATGAGAGGTTTGGGAACCACTGCTGTAAGGTCACCTGATACATGACTAAGATACTATTTGTTATCTGCTCTTCAGAGGCAGGGATGGTGTTGATATGGGTGCAGAGAAACATCTCAATTACTATAACCTGGTTACTGCTCTTAAATGAAATAGCATTTCATCCTCTTATTCAATTCAGCAAATGCTTTTAATAATTGTTATATCTGCATTTCACAATATACTTTTAAACTAGCGTTTGGTAATCAATGAGTCATTTCATTCATTCACATAAATTTGTTGGACATCTATTACCTGCCAGGCAGTTTCTTGGCCCTTGATTTCAATGGTTATAGCAAAACCAGGAAGTATTCTTGTGAGACTTCAAGAGCGTGTATTTGAATGTGTGGTAGTTGGAGGAAGGGTAAACATTAAATAAATCATCAAAGAAATTGCAGTTGTGATTAATGCTTTAAGGAGAAGCAGAGATAGCATTCAAACGACTAAGCAATTAAGTGTAAAATTATAAACCTGATACGTTCGATGAAGGAGAAGTATGTGGTAGATTGACTGAGGGACCAGGAAACCTTTCCTTAAAGGAGTGACTTTTAAGCTGCGGTCTCAAGTGGCCATCGGCCTGGTGTGGGGAAGCAAGGCTGATCTAAGGAAACGAAAGTAGGGCTTTGAAGCCAAGTTATAGATTTTGCATTTTAATTTAAGAGTAATGAGAAGCCCCATGTGTTAGTTGGCATTTACTAGATAATGCTGTGTAACAGATAGATACTAATATCTCAGTAGCTTCCAGTAACAAATGTCTATTTCTTGTTCATGTTATGTCTTGACTCTGGGCCAGCTGTCCTCCATGGGGCCATTTCATCGCAGGACTCAAGTTGAAGAAAATGCGTTTAGGACCTCTCCTCAGCCATGGCACATGTCACCTCTGGTCATGTTCCATTGCTCAAAGCAAGTCATGTATTGTGAGAGTGGCAGGAATAACTAAGATTAGGGCTTCTTTCAATTGGCCCTTGAGGAGTTTTTTGTGTGGGTGGGCTGGTGGTAACATAATCAGACTGTTTTGGAAAGTGTAGGGACTGGACGAAAGCAGGTGTCAAGGTGTGCAAGTGCAAGCCTGTGGTCTCCTGGTGCTCCAGGCGAGAGATGACATGAGCCTGCACTGAAGAGGTGGGGGTGGAAGTGGGGAAAAGTGCATTTGAGAAACATTTTGAAGATAAAATGAATAATCTTGATGATCGACATGGGGGCTGAGGGAGAGTGAGTTTTAAGGGAGACCCCTCGATTTCTGCCTTATGTTACTGGACAGCTGTGCATCACTGATGAATGGAACACAGGAAATGACCATGTTTGGCAGAAAAACATCATGAGTTTGGTTTTGAGTATAGTCGGTTTTGAGATACCGTGGAACCATCCATGGGGTTATATCCTACCAAGTAAGTAGCTGGTACAACAATTAGTATATTATTTTAACAGAAGTCTTCTCCCAGTTTCCTTTTAAATATTACCTAAAAGTCAACCTGAGAGTAACTTACTTTGTGTCATCATTTTTTGTTTGTTTGTTTTTTAACCTGTGGAGTACATAGATACTAAAATGAAACATTGTTCATGGGTAACAATTTTTTCCTGTTTTTGTCTGTGGAAGGAAAAGCACCCTTCCTTTCTATTTCTCAGGTATTGGTACAAGTGTTCCTGCTTCACCACAAACTAGAGAACCGCCTCCTTTTCCTTGGTAACGCATTGGCGTGGGAGCTGGGGGAGTCAATGTGTAAAAATCAGACAGCATCCCTTTCCACCACTGTGTCTGCAGACCTCCCAAATGGAGGCGCGGCACTGAACACCTCCAACGTTTTTACATCAGAAAATAGGGAAATATAGTCAAGGACAATGAGCAGCTGGAATTACAAAGGGCTCCTGGACCACTGAGACAGCTTTCAATCCTTTTAGGGTCAGCTAACCTTTTCTGAGTGTTGCTTCATCTTATGTAAATTATTGGAGTTCAAGAAGATATAGTCTTTATCACACGAAACAGGACGGATCACAGCTTTCTTTTTTGTTTTCTCCCAGTGTTTCTAGAGTAAATACGGTTTCAGAAAACTTACCATTTGATTTTTAAAATGTGTTTTAGCCGCAATCGTGGCAACACCCGTCCTTCTCCTGGTGATAGCTTCCAATACATGAAGTTATTGGACCTAGATGACAAATACCATGGAATGTCAGATGTCTCCACAGCCTTACGTGAAGTTTGCAAAGGTTTACACAGAGTGTTTTAGTAAAAATCAAGGTATTCTGTTTTCTCACTGATTGCCATCCAATAAAGTATTCATCAGTTTCTTTCAATACATGCCAGAAAATTACCACGTGTGACATTCCATACGACACCAAAATGTAAGCCCAGTGGATCACAGAGAGAACTTAACAAGTTTACTAGATGTGAGCTCCAGGAAAGCTGGCCTTTTTCATCCTGGTGTCTCTCCAAGCACTTGCCACAGGGCCTGGCCCGAAGAATGTGCCCCAGTAGGGCTCATTGAGTGGACTAAGCTGCCTAAGCGTTGATTTGGGGAGAGAGTGTCTACACCTCCAAGGACAGCTGCACCTGTCAGGTGGGCGAGAGGAGTTCAGCAAGAGCTAACTGAGCTCGGTGGGGGCCAGTGTGGGCTCCGATATCAGAAAAGCCCACTTGGAATCCTGGCTGTGTAGTCTTAAGTTATGTAGTCTTTAAGCCTTTGTTTCCTCTAGAGTGTGTATTGGGATTGAGGGATGCAATGTGTAAAAAGCACACAGATAACTGATAATAGTAATCTCAATAGTGGGACCATCATCGCACCCAGAATGGGCTTTGTTTATAAAACACAGGTAGATATGAGGAATAGTTCACTTGTAAAATAGATCCTTATTTGCCTCAAGATGTGGCTTTTGGGCTTCCCTGGTGGCACAGTGGTTGAGAGTACGCCTGCCGCTGCAGGGGACACGGGTTCGTGTCCTGGTCCAGGAAGATCCCACATGCCGCGGAGCGGCTGGACCCGTGAGCCATGGCTGCTGAGCCTGTGTGTCCAGAGCCTGTGCTCCACAACGGGAGAGGCCACAACAGTGAGAGGCCCACGCACCGCAAAAAAAAAAAAAAAAAAAAGTTGTGGCTTTTTATTAACAGTGGACTTCCTTTTGGCTGCGCCATGTGGTGTGTGTGTGGGATCTTACTTCTCTGACTGGGGATCAAACCCGTGCCTCCTGCGGTGGAAGCGTGGAGTCTTACCCACTGCACCATCAGGGAAGTGCCCTGGAGCCTGCGGCCACAACCGGAGAGAGAAAACCTGCATGCAACAGTTAGAGAGAAGCCCGCACGCCACGATGAGCGCTGCAACGAAAGATCCCACATGCCGTAACGAAGAGCCTGCGTGCTGCAACCGAGACCTGACACAGACAAAAATAAATAAAAAATAAATCTTAAAAAAAAAAAAACCTAAAGGGACTTGGTGCATTCGGCGGCTTGTTGTGTCCACTCCACTTGGCATGAGCTGGAATGTTCCAAGCCCTGTCCCTGCCCAAGTTTTCATTACCTTTGTAATCAGGTCTGTAGAAGAGCTTTGTGAACGAGGTGTATAATCCCTGCAAATGTTAGTGCGAGCGGTTGTTTCTCCCTAGTTGGCTTTGCCTTTTCGTCTCTCCTGATGTGCGGTCACGCTTGTGTCCCAGGAAGGAGCATCTTCCCACGTCAGTGTGCGGAGGGATGGTGGGGAAAGCCTGCCTCCTGCACTTGGGACGGTGAAGAGCTCTGGACGTGAGTGAGAAGCCGTAGTGTGGATTCAAGACCTGCGCCATGAGGATGCGACGAATTAGCCAGGAGCTTGGGCTCATTGTCGGAAAGATGAGGGTGCCCTCCATTTTTCCTGGCAGCATTCTTCTGGGTATCAGCTGTAGGAATGAAAGTGCTAGAATATTATTCAGCTGTGAAAAGGAAGGGAATCCTGACACATGCTACATGACTGAACCTTGGGGAGTTCATGCTAAGTAAAATAAGCCAGATACAAAAGGACAAATATTGTATGATTCCCCTTTTATGTGGTGCCTAGAACAGGCAAGTTCATAGAGACAGGAACTAGAAGGGTGTTTGCCAGGGACTGGAGGACAGAGGGATGGAGAGTTAGTGTTTAATGGGGACAGGGTTTCAGTTTGGGAAGATGAAAGAGTTCTGGAGATGGATGGTGGTGATGATGTATAACATTGTGAATGTACTGAATGCCACTGAACTGGACACTTGAAAATGGTTAACATGGTAAATTTTATGTTATTTTACCACAATACCAAAAATTGCAAAAAAAAAAAAAAGAAAGTATCATAAACATTGCAAGGTCTGGTACAAACTCAGGTTATAATATGAAATGGCAATCGTTTGTTTGTTTTGCTTGGTGAGAGACTAGAGGACAGAATAAGAAGACATTGGGGTTAACTGGTATCTCTGGTGGCCTTTGCATCTTCTGGCTCTGATAGTTGTGATGAGGACACAGGCTCAGAGTCAGGCACGGTCTGGGGGTGGCCTGGCCTCGCTTTGCTAGTGAGGGTGGTGTGAACTCTCTGATCCTCAGGTTTCTCATCTGTCAGATGAGGGCTTCATCCCAGATGGCCTTCAACGCCCTCACCTCAACCCATAGCCGTTACAGTTCTAAAATTTCATTTACCTTCTTTTGATCCTGTTCTATTCTTTTAAGCAATTTCATCCTCATTTGCTTTTATAAACACATAGGAGCAAATCATATTATTTGCTTACTAATTTAAATTTTAAAACGTGAAACACACACACACACGCAGGTGTCTACAGATTCTGAAAAAAACACCCATTCTGATGAAGAAATAAACACCCCAGGCTGGGCTTCTGTGCCTAGGTGGTCAGAGTCTCCGGCCCTGGAGGGGGCAGGCTGTGCTGCTCTGCGGCGCCCTCTGGCGGCCACTCTCCATCATGGTCACCGTTGCTGGAGGGTTCTCCCCGGCTTGTGCCTTGGGCTGGGTGAGGACACTTGTCTGAGGAAAAGATGTACTCGGGCAACGTGTGTCTGGTGCTTCGGGTAGAAACGTGGAAAATGACATCTTTCTATTCTGGAAGTCTCTTCATCAGTGGCCAGTGATGGAGATGCCAGAAAAAAGTGGCCCATTCATTATATTTATGTTGTGTGCTATTATACCACAGAGGGTAAAGTCAATGAGAAGAATAAGTAATTGAAACAAGCATTTTTTTTCCCTTGGCAGAAATTCACTCATTAGCAATATACCTTTTTACAAAGGGAGATTAGATAAATTAGAGATTAAAGAAAGTGGAACAGATGTTTTTCCTCTGATAAGCATCATTCTATAAGAAAACTCTAGAGAGTTAGAACCAGTGCAGAAAGCATGAATGCATTTTTTTTTTTTTTTTTTTTTTGGTGCTAACCCATTTTTAGAAGGCAAAGAAATACTAGGTGGGAGGGGCTGCTGACCCAGCACAGGGTCACAGCCAGACAGCTGGCTGACACGCCCGCAGCAATAGCACCAGTAGTGGTGCCTTCCATCTCGTGAGCACCTGCAAGCAGCTCTGTGCGCTCTGTGCTACGTCCTTGTGGACCTTGTCTTTAATCCCTTTGATAATAGCGGCGTGGAAGCTATTATTATCTCTGTTTCACAGATGAGAAAGGAGACTGCAGCTCAGAGACGGCTAATGATTTGATCAAGATCAGGGAGAGCATGGTCTCAGCCAGCAAGCAGCATAAGCATCGCCTGGGAGCTTGTTAGAAATGCAAATTCTTGGCCTCACCCCAGACTCCCTGAATCAGAAACTCAGTTGTGGGACAAAGCAATCTGTTTTAACGAGGCCTCCGGGTGATTCTGTTGCTGCTAAAGTTTGAGAACCGCTGAGTGAGAGCCCCATTTCTCAGCGCTCCCCAGGCATCTGAACCCTCTGCGGGGCTTAAAAAACAAAACCACAGGTGTCTGGATCATCCCCAGGAGACTTACATTTAATTGGTGTGGGGTGGAGCCCAGGTAATTCTAACAGGCAGCGGGGATTCAGAGCCACTGGAGTAGAGTAAAGGCATGGTGGGAAGTGAACTTAGGTCTGTCTTGTCCTGAGATCTCTGCTCAGAACCACCTGACTGGTTGTTTCTTTGGTCCACAACCTGCCTCAGTGGTGGGGCGAATGTGGAAGACATCCACTCGACTATGAAGAAGGCAGAAATGGCCAAAAGGCAGCTGAGCAAGTGAATCCCATGTGGAACTGACATTGTGCATGCCCTCCAACCCTGGTGACCAGGCAGGCTCAGGATCGGCTCAAGGATGGACCTGCCTTTGACTTCAGCCATGTGGCTTGACCAGAAGTTGGCTCTAGGTCTTCAGGGGAGATGGTCTTCCTCTAAGAGCAAGCGACAGGAAGAGACAGCAGACAAATGGTCGCTCTTCTTCCTCTTAACTTTGTTGCCCCTGGAGGGATGCTCCATGATGAACCTGCCTGGGCACAGCAGGGAGGCAAGACGGGAAGGACCCATCACTCTGAGATGTTGAGAGCACCTGCCTCTGGGCTCAGCCACAGAGAACGAATTCCTTGTCTGGTTAGAAACCCAGCTGAAGCATGTTGTCCCTTGCAGCTGAAAGCATCCTAACCGACATGCCACGTATCCAAATCCCACCCACCTCTCAAGGCTGCCTCCGAAGGGATGCTTCTTTTATTAAGGAAGGCGCCCCTCCTGGAAGAACTCTAGCTCAGTTATGAGCTCCCACGCATCTTGTGGCATCCCCTTTTCTGCTACTTCTCATGTTCTGTTTGGCGATGTAGTTATTTCTATGCCTGTCTTATCTTTCTCTGTAAGATTGTGAGACCCACGTTCACGTTGGAATTTGTCCTGCTGCCTTGCACACAGTCTGGTGGGGCTTGGGCATCATCAGTGATCAGTAACTAGTTATTGCATAGTGAACAAGTGAAGGATTGTCCATGTCTGAAGGATTTCCAGAAACGGGTAGAATCGCAAGACGTTAGGCGTGGAAGAGGCTTTCAAGAGGCCAGTGAGATAACTGAGGGCCCAGGAGAAGTGACTTACAGAGTCAGGTGAGTGTCTGGAGGGTAAGGGTGGGATTTCTCTGGAGTCATGATTCCCATAACCAGATGGGAACCCTTCCTAATCCTGTTACTTCGATTAGGGTCTTGCTTTTCTGGAATTGTAACGTTGCCTCAATTCCTTATGCCTCCACCTTTTGACACAGGGAGGTGGCCCAGCACATGCTTGCCTTTTCATTCTTCTAGATGCCTTTTCAAGTTCTCCCTCTCAGGTTGGAGGGAAGATCCATTTCTTCTATAACCAAAGCTTTATAATGGGGCCTCCGTAGATGGCAAACTGTCACAGGAGAGAACTATTAGTGATAATGATATTTATTCAGTTTATTGTTTAGCCATTCATTTCTTCATTCAACAAATGTGTATCGAGTATCTACTGTGCACTGTACCCTCAGTTCAATGAGATAATGAGAAGGCGAAGTACTACTGTTTAAAAAGTTCTACTGCAGGGCTTCCCTGGTGGCGCAGTGGTTGAGAGTCTGCCTGCCGATGCAGGGGACGCGGGTTCGTGCCCCGGTCCAGGAAGATCCCACATGCCGCGGAGCAGCTTGGCCCGTGAGCCATGGCCGCTGAGCCTGCGCGTCCGGAGCCTGTGCTCTGCAACGGGAGAGGCCACAACAGTGAGAGGCCCACGTACCGCAAAAAAAAAAAAAAAAAAAAAAAAAGTTCTACTGCAGGGAAAATATGTTTCTCTGGAGGCACTGACGACAAGCTCCTAGTGCAGCTTGGGGAGGAGTGTGGTGAAAGCTCCAGGAGAAGCTGGGAGGATGCGTACGACATGGAGGGTTTACCAGAGGAGGAGGAGGGAAGAGTGGGCCAGCACAGGCACTGGGACCACCGAGAGGATAGGAAGCCTGGGATGTGCTGGTGGGAAGTGTGGCGGAGAGGTGAGCAGACAGAAGGCATCACACCTACAAGGTTGGACTTTATCCCGAGAGCACAGGGGGCCATCCAAGGAGTTAGAGTGGAGAGCAGCACCAAATAGGTTTCACCAGGAGACATGCATTTAGCTTTGGAAACGGGAAAGTGCAGGCAGATGCAGAAGCACAGAGAGTAGTAAAATGAAGCGCCGTGTGTCCATCACCCACTTTCAATACTGGTCAATTCACGGCCCCCTGGGTTTTCTCTCTTCTCCGACTGACTCCCCCTTTCCCCCACTTAGATTATTCCGAAGCAAGTCCCTGGCATCATGTCACTTCTTCTGTAAACATTTTAATGTGTGTCTCTGAAAGATAAGAACTCCTTAAAAAAAAAATAACCGTGGTATCATTATAATACCCCAAACTTAACAGTTCCTAAATAACACTAAACATCCAGTCTTAAATTTCCCGATTTTCATATATATATATATATATATACACACACACATCTATACACGAATTTATTTTCATATATAAATGAACAAACTGTAAAAAAATATGTTGTTCACAGTTTTTTTTGGATCTAATAAGGTCCATACATTGCAATTGGTTGATATTTCTTAAGTCTTTTATAACCTGTACCCCCTTCATCTCTTTATTTCTCTGCAGTATATTTGTTGAAGGACAATGTTGTTTTGGTTCTGTGGTGTTCCCCACAGTTTAGATATACTGACTGCTTCCCAGTGGTGTCATTTAACATGTTCTTCTGTCCCCTGTAATCCCTGTAAATTGGGGGGTGTGGATGAAATTCAGGCTTGGTCCTGTGGGTGAGTGAACCTCATAGGGGCTGTCTTGGTTCAGTAATTGTCTCAGTAATTTTTCATGATGCCCGAAGAATATTTAACAGTTCAGTTGATTAAGTAGATATTTAAACAGCCTAATAAGTATTTATGCTCTAGCAACTTAGTGGCCTTTTGAAAACTAATATGCACAAGTTAAAGGAAAAAATATTTTCATTGCATTCTTAAGCACAATTTCTTGCTAGGTGGGCATGGAATAGCTTCTCACACCTTGGAATCATATTGGACACCACCACCCTTATTTCCTCTTTCATATTGATTTTTGCAAGGTTTTCCTTTTTTTGTGGTAAAATAGACAAAACATAAAATGTACCATTGTAACCGTTTTTAAGTACATTCACAGTGTTGTGCAACCACCACCATCATTCATTTCGAGAACTTTTTCATCTTTCCAAAGTGAAATTTCATACCCATTAAACAGAAACTCCCCATTCTTCCCCTCCCTTAGCCCCTAGCAGCCACTATTCTCCTTTCTGACGCTAGGAAATTGACTACTCTAGCTACTCCATAAAAGTGGAATCATACAATATTTGTCCTTTTGTGTGTGTGTGTGTGTGTTTTAACTTAGTATGATGCTTTCAAGGTTCATCTATGTTGTAGCATGTATTAGTACTTCATTCCTCTTTAGGGCTGAATAGTATTCCATTGTGTGCATGTACCATGTTTTGTTTACCATTCCTCTGTTGATAGACATTTGGCTTGTTGCCCCCTGTAGGCTATTGTGAATAGTGCTTCTGTGAACCTTGGTGCAGAAGCATCTGCTGAGTCCCTACTTTCATTTCTCTTGGTTATGTAACAAGGTACTTACGTTTGCCACAGCAATCTGGGTAACCCAACTTCACAAAGACGAGACGTCATTAAAAGGAATGTGGGGTGACCTAATGAGGAAAGGGGGAACCTCCTTGAGCTAGTAGTTTGCACAGTGCCTACAGCTGTTGAATTTGCTTTATCTCTTCAAAAATTCAAAATCTGTGGCAGTGTGAGTTCAAGGAGGTGCCTTAGCCATAGCTTGGTTTGGAAATCACAGGTGTTAGGTTTATATTTGAAAAGAGTGTCTGACTTGGAGGGGGTCGAGGAGGCTGGGCACCCAGCAGGGGGCCTTGGTCGCAATCCAGGACACAGATGCTGGTGGCGGGGGCTGAGGCAGCGATGCTGGAGAGGAGGAGAGGGGCTGGATTTGACAGGTGCGAGAGAGAGAGTGACTGTTAGTGAAGTTGGGTTTTGTTCGTAAGGAGACCTTTCCAGAGCTGCCACGGCCTGGCATGCACAGGAAGGCACTGTGCAGTGGCTGCCTTTGGTCTGTAAGCAGCGGTGGTGAGCCCACCACCAGGCTGAGGCCAGTCACCTCAGCGACGTCCATTCCAGTCTCTGAGTAGCTCTTGGTTGCAGCTTAAGTCCTTTTATCACTGCAAGTGCTTCACAGATAAATAAGTCGGCAAATCAACCCATTCTTGCTTTTGCTTTTCTTACTTTGTTTAGATCTTCTGCCTGGAAAAGCAGAGGAGAGACAAGTGTTGCACTATCGATACCAGAGCAGTGACTTCAATTCGGGGACAGAGATCCTGACTCTCTTAGAATTCTCTTCTTTGCTAGGTCGGTGGAATTAAAATTTCTTTCATTTTAATAGATTTGGTGAAAAAAAAAAAGAATCCAGAGGTTTTTCTAATTCTCAATGGATCACTGAAACTGCTCTAATGACTGATAGACAGGAGACATTCAGGCTGTGCTTCTCTTCTTGTTCTGAAGGTTATGCACACCTGCCAGTTACTTCCGGTGACACTGTTAAAAATCACTGTGTGACCCCAGAAGTTGTTCTGATAGAGCTTGGGCGGTCATCCCGGGTGGTAGGACCAATGCCCCGCTTTGAGTCATCGCTGCTTTATCCAGAAGGCTTTCTTTGGAAGATGAACTCTTTTCTGCTGGATTAAGAGGCTCTCACCAGCAGGGAGGAGAGCAGACCCAGTGTTGCCAGTTGTGGGAACTTGGTCCTCTCCTGTGACATGAGGCCAGCAGGGCCTCCTGCATTGGGTGGCTGTCAGTCTCTTAAGATCACCCTTCAGAGCCGATTAGGCAGTATCCCAAGGCAGGAATCCACGGCCTGGAGCAGGCAGTAAGCTGTGGAAACTCAAGAAATCAGAGGGCCAGCCGGGTCTCCGTAGGTGGCAGTCGGTGACGTCATGTTTCCCAGCCGCTCTCACCTGGTGAGTTCGTGCCGGGCTGACGGTGCTGGTCTGAGAGTCAGCACATCACTGTGCTGCATAGAGAGGCGTTTACGTTGGACAATTTCTCAGTATTTGTAGAGCACCTCCTAGGAGCCAGCACTGTTCTCCTTTCTGCCAACGCTGGGAGGACTTTCTCCCTGGTCACGTGGAGCCTGCAGAAAGGGAGAGAAAGACAAAAAAACCCCACAACAGCAAGCAAATAACGCCCCCCCCCCCACTAATAAATATGTGACTAAGAACTGAGACAAATGACGGGAGGGGAAAATGAAGGGTGTGAAGGGAGATTCTAGCAGGACGGCTGAGAGCAGGGAGCGGCTCTCTTAGGAAACGGCTTTGGGCTGAGACCCGTGGTGAATGGGAGTTATCCAGGGAGACCCCCCTCCGCCCCCAAAGAAGGCCTGAAGGCCAGTGTTGTCCGATTAATCAACAAAGTGACTGGTGATGAGCCGGAAAGGGCAGCAGAAGCCGTATCATGCAGGGCTCCACAGGCCATGTCATCTGACCCGCAGTGGAAACTGCAGAGGATTCGTAAGCAGGGTCGTGACATGACTGGTGTTTAGGGGGGGTCTATCTGGCCACTGCATGGAGCAGAGACCACTGCGGCCAAAGTAGACATGGGAAGTGGTTGGGTGGCCACTGTGGTCCCCAGGCGGAGGTGGTAGGGCAGGTGCAAGAGGAGATGTAGGATTGGAAAGACTGGGTTGGGCTAGAAGCACAGGGTGCGGGAGAGGGAGGCGGCCAGGCCAGGACATTGCCCAGGTTTCCGGTGGGTGCAGCCGAATGCAGGAGACCCCATTTACTGAGGGGACTGGAATCGAGGCCCAGGCATTGTGTTCGTTTCTTAGAACTGCTGTAACCAAGGGCCACACACCAGGAAGCTTAAACCGTAGACATTTATTTATTTAATTTTTCTTCTGGAGCCTAGAAGTCTGGCATCCAGGTATTGTCTGGGCTGTGCTCTCTTTGAAGTCTCTAAGGGAGGATCCTTCCTTGCCCCTTCCAGCTCCTGGTGGCCCCAGGTGTTCCTTGGCTGGTGGCAGCATCACTCCACTGTCTCCCTCTGTCTTCACATGCTGTTCTCCGTGAATCTCTGTGTCTTCCCGTGGCTGTCTTCTTATAAGGACCCCAGTCATATTGATTAGGAGCCACACTACTCCATTATGACCTCATCTTAACTGCTTACATCAGCAGTGACCCTGTTTCCAAATAAGGTCACATTTGGAGGTAATGTGGGTTAGGGCTTCAGTATAACTTTTGTGGGGGAGGCGTAATCCAACCCATAACAGGCGTGCTGCCTTTGAGATGGTTGCAGACCTCTAAGTCAAGATCGGCAGTTGAAGTTCAGAAATGAGGCCTGGGTTCAGATCCAAGATGAACGTGGATGAGATCCTCTAAGGAGAAAATGTTGGGTAAGGAGGAAGAAGGCCTCAGACTCAGTCCTGAGGACCTGCAGAGGCCAAGAAACTTGAAAAGGAGACTGAAAAGGGAATTACGTAGATCAAACCTTGTTTTCTTCCACAAACTAGAAAGTTTCCCGTCTGGGACATGACCTTAAGAATTCTGGATTCTAGAGGTTGCATTTATGTTACTACTTACTGTTACTCATAATTAATGATTAATGTAATTTGTGCTCTTGCTATTAAAAAAAACTCTAATCTTTTTTGTAAAGAGAACACACCTTTTTTAATGAGAGGAGTCAACCACTGAATGTCTTCTTTTTTGAGTTTATGATTTCACTTGTCAGTTGCACCCAACAAAGCCTCTCTTGCCAGACGGGCCCCCGGGAGGTAATGAAGGATACTGTTATTGTTCCAAGGCAGTAGGTAATCGAGATGCACAGTGAAATGAAAGTGGATGGTTGTACACAGGCCAGAGCCAATGGGCAAATTTCCATGATGTCTGTCCCCTGGGTGGAATGAAATGATGTGCTTGTTCAGGATCTTGGTGGAGGCTGAGTGGGGTGCCACGGAGCAAGGGGTATGGGAACCAACACGTGAGTCAGTGGGTTCAGCACTTCCTGTCTGCTCTCCTGGGAGAGGTTTAGAATCATCCACACGCTACAAACGGGGAAATGGAAGCACCAGGAGATAACCGACTTATCCAAGATCTTGCAGCAGAGCTGGGATGTTTTTCCTCCCCGCAAATATGCCTTCAGTATGGTCTGTCTGATCACGGAAGGGAGCCTGCTGGCCCACTCCAGTCACGTTTACAAGACACAGCGGCTAACTGGGCTGGAGAATAAAGTCCTTAGCCCGGGGAGGCAGGACGAGGAGGCTTTTGTGGCTTTGTGCGTCCCTGGGGGACTGGGGTCTTTATCGGCCTCACACATCACTAAGCCTGTTGAACCAAAGCCCCCCACTAGGCGGGCGTCAGGGGAGAGATTTTTATTTGGGAAAATATCCCTGGTGGTTTTGATGTTCACCCCTCTTCCAGATGAGGATGGTCTTCGCTGGGCCCTGGTGCCAGAGGTGACACGCTAATTGGATTGGCCCTGACTTTGGCCTTGCTGAAGGGCCTGGTGAGTCTTCAGATCACCTGAAGCTTTAATCGAAGACCTCGGAAGCCTTGATTTCCCATGTGGTAGAGCATGTGACGCTGGGCAGCAGCAAGGTGCTTCAGTTTAGCTGGGTGTTAGGTGGCCTGAGCAGAACTGGAGGTGACAGGCAGAGCCCTCGGAGAGATCTGGGATTGAATCCCCGCTCTCCTGGTTGTGACTTTGGGTAAATTGTTTAACATCTTTGGGGCTTATTTTCTACATCTAGAAATGGGAATATCTTTCTCATATGGTTGAGAATAGCATTAACATTATGAAACAGTGACCCTCCATTATGAAATAATGGAAAGCGTATTGCCTTGCTAGGGTGACCAGCTTGTCCTGTGTGCCCAGGAATTTTCTGGATTAAACCTAAAAATCCCTTGCCCTGAGAAACCCTTCAGTCCCCACAAAACTGGGACAGTTGGTCACTCTATGCTTGGCACAAGTTAGATGCTCCGTAATAAAGAATGACTAACCTCCCTGTTGCCTTCCCGCAAATCACATCGTGTTGGTACCTACCCGTGAAGCCACCTTTTCCATGAGGCCAAGTGAGGGAAGTCTTCTGTGTCCTTTCTGTGGATGACAGTGCCCTTGAGACACTGTTGAAATGACAACTCCGTAAATTCCACCTCTGATCTACACCAGGTTGGGTCTGAAACCCCTTGTGACGTGTGCCCTGCACTTGCAGAATTGCCGATCTGAGCGGAAGTGCAAACGGTGTGTGTGGAATCTTGTGCAGATTATAGTCTTTTGGGGGAAGCAAATGACCTTATCAGGTGGGCCAGCTAGGTGTTTACTTCTCATTTTTGGGTGAACAGGGCAAGGCACAGAGCTTCCAGAATCTAAATCCTCTGGGTAACAGGAGCTGTGGCAGGTGGCCCTAGGAAAGGTCCCCGGTTCTGTGCAAGGAAATACAGAGCTACCCGTGAGCAATCTATGTACAGAATTAAGCTCCTGAAATTGTGCTAAACTATTTGATTTAAATACTGGTCTATCTAGGGATGAAGACGCAGGCAATGTAGATTCCCATTAATAATGAATGATTTGCTGTATCCTAATCCTGTTAAGCATACAGCTCCTCTGCAGATGTATTAGTGGCAACGTGTGTTTGTGAATTAAGCCGTTGGTGTATCAGGTTTATGAGCCTAATTGTCTATTCAAAAGGCTATCACTTTATCATGTCATGCAAATTAAAAAGGTCCCTTTTGTTGGAGTGTTTTGTTAATCCTCCACACGATATTTCCTCTTTCTTTCTCATTTTCTTCTTATTGAGCTTTATTAGGATTTAAATGCAACTGAAGCAAATCCTGCCGTTCCGCTGAAATTGATTATTAAAATAACACTGATAATTATACATAGGTACTAGGAAATAACACATCTGGCTCACTTGCCGGGAGATTAAGGTTCCCTCCTCCTCAGATTATGCTAAAGAAGGCACAGGGCACTAAAAATAGAACAGTACCATGTATCTCTGAGATGGGTTAAAGATTTAGTGACTGTTCTACCTCAAGGAAGTTTGAGTGATTTCTGCTAAAACTATCATCTGGATCCAAAAATGGCATCTGATGGGAAGGTCTGAGTTCATTTGCTGATATCCTAACACCAGGCACTTCCATGGTTGGGAGTGCTTTCCTGTTTAGCTCTTTTATTCATTTTCTTCCAACTGTGTCTTTTCTTTCTTGAAAGAAAGAAAATCCTTTTACATGAAAAAATTTTGGTGCCTGGTCTCAGTCGCAAAATAGCGCTCAGGGGAAAGCTAAATTCTGCTTGGCTGTGCTTGAACACCAAAAGAATTCATTGGTGTTTTTTGAAAGTTAAAAAATAACCTTTAATTAAATTAATTAATTTATTTATTTGCGGTACGCGGGCCTCTCACTGTTGTGGCCTCTCCCGTTGCGGAGCACAGGCTCCGGACGCGCAGGCCCAGCGGCCATGGCTCACGGGCCTAGCTGCTCCGCAGCATGTGGGATCTTCCTGGACCCGGGCACGAACCCGTGTCCCCTGCAGTGGCAGGCGGACTCTCAACCTCTGCGCCACCAGGGAAGCCCCCCAAAATAACCTTTTCTTTTAGTATGTGTTTAGAAAACTCAAAAGTATCTTTGTTTTTAAACTTCAACTGACTAAGGATTCTGTAACTGCTTTGTTTGAAGAAATTGGCTTTTGAAAAACAAAGGTTAGGGAGTAGAGAAAGTGCAGGCTCAGCACCCTGCCCAGCCGCCTGGTGCATCCCTCCCTGTCACCTTTACAGGGACATCCAGAGAGTCCACATCTGAGTGTTCGTAGTAGTGGACCAAAGGACAGGTGACTGAACTTAGAGCAGGCGAGGAGATGACCCATGAGGGGCACCTAGGAAGTGATGGGGCTGGTTTTTCAAACAGGTGAATGTTCCTTTCAAAACTAATTTAAAGACACTCATGTTGGGAGATTAGAAATATCTTCCAATTAGGCTCCAATTAGAGTTAGAATCATAGACTCTAAAGATGGAAGGGACCTTCCAGGACATGGTATAGTCCAGACACCATATATGGATGTCTTTATGGTAAGATAGCTTTTTTCCTAGAAAATTGATTGGGTGTTTGAAAATTGCCCAATGCCAGTTAGAGTCAGAGTTGATAAATAAGGTGGCCCACTGAACAGAGAGCTGTTGGTTTTGCCCATCTGATGTTTGTTTTCCCTCTTTTGATGCTGCTCCCTAGCTTTTCTTTAGGGGAATCACCCATCCCCTACTCTCAGTCTACAGGGACAGCAAGGGACCCACTCACCTTATGCTCTAGGAGTGGACATGTGCCCCTGGCTTTAGCCCATCAGCAGATTCTCTCTTCTTCATGGTGACTGTTCAGGATTGACATGGCCCAAATGAGCCAGTGAGAGTCAGGCCCAGGGCTTGTGTTGTAACCTCTGGGGTGAAAGGAGGGTGGGTGCCTGGGCTGCTGGCTGCCGTCTTACCACAAGAGAAGAGCCAGCAGGAGAAAAAAGCAAACGCAGAGGAGAGCAGAACCCAGAGCTGGAGAGAGGCCAGAGCTGCCAGCCCTGCCTGCACTTGACTTTCCAATCTTTACTTTTGGTTCAAGACTGTTGGAGTTGGAGTTTCTGTCACTTAAACATAAAAGGGTTCTGCCTGTTATTGTTGTCAAGCTGGATAAAATACTTCAGAAAACAATATTAGAAATAAAGTATTAGATTAATATTCCTGCAAGACTCTGTGAAAAAGGAATTAACTATTGTTTGTGTCCTCATCGTAGAACCCGTGTCATCATTGGAAGGTAGGGTGGTACTGTAGTTAACAGGAAAGGACAGAGTGTGGTGTCCAGACTTAGGGAGAGCTGATTTAAATTCTGCTGGAAATAAGAGCGTCTATATTTGCAAGTCATAGGTGCCCAATCATGTTAGATCTTTATCTTAAACTCTGAGATGTTATACACCAGCTTCTACACTCCCATCCTGAATTAGTAACTGTTGCTTTAGCTGTTGAGCTGAGGTGGTCCAGAAGAAGCATAAACCACAGTTTTGGAAGGGGGTGTGTTAGTTACCAGTAGCTGTGTAACCAGGAGCCACAACTTTGGTACATTTACCATCTCACAGTTTTCATGGGTCAGGATCTGGGCAGAGCTTAACTGGGTTCTCTGCTTGGGGTCTCACAAGGCAGCAATCATAATATAGGCCAGGCGAGTTTCTATCTGGAGCTTGGGGTCCTCTTTCAAGCTCACGTGAAAGTTAGCAGAATTCAGTTGCTCTTGGTTGTGGGACTGAGGTCCCATCTTCTTGGTGGCTGTCAGTTGGGGTTACTCTCAGCTCCTTACCACGTGGCCCTTTCACAGGTGCTCTGACAACATGGCAGCCTACTTCTTCAAGGCCAGTGTATCAGTTCTTATTGCTGCTGTAACAAATTACCACAAATGTAGTGGCTTACAACAGCACCAATGTATTACTTTATGCTTTCCATTCTGCGGAAGTCTGGACACGGCATGGCTCAACTGGTTTCTCTACTCTGGGTCCCACAGAATGTTGGGATCACAAGGGCTGTGATCCTTTCTGGAGGTTTTGGGGAAGTAGCTGCTTCCAGGTTCCCTCTGGTTTTTAGCAGGATTCTGTTCCTTGTGGTTGTAGGACTGAAGTCCCCATCTCCTTGCTGGCTGTCAGCTGGGGGCTACCGTTGACTCCTAGAGACCTTTCTCTGGTCCTTGCACTTGGCCCCTACATCTCAGAACCAGCAATAGTGTGTGGAATCTTTTCATGCTGGGAATCTCTCTGACTTCCCATTGGCTGCATCTCACCTGCCTCTCTTCTGCAGTATTTCTCTGACTCTAGCCAGAGAAGTTTCTCTGCTTTTAATGGTTTATGTGATTAGATTGGGCCCACTCAGATAATCCAGGATAATCTCCTTGGAAGTCTGTAATCTTAATGGCATCTGCTGAATTTCTTTTGTTACATAATGAGTTCCTGGAATTAGGGCGTGGACATCTTTGCTGGGGTGGGGGGAGGATTATTCTGCCTACCAAGGCAGTCAAAGAGAATCTCATTCCGTGGCTAGAATGGAGATAAGATGTGATGTAATCACAGGAAAGATTATCCAGTCACCTCTGCTGTTCTCTGTGGGCCAGAAGGACGTCACAGGTCCTGCCTGCACTCAAAGGGAGGGGACTACACAAATCTGCGACTCACAGGGGTCACGTAGGTGTGTCCACTGCAGGGGATTAGCTGGGAGCTGGGTGGCCTTGTGGTTGTTGGGCCAGGTGGCCTTTAAGACCAGTGCTCCAGTGAGAGAGGGAGGGAGACTTTCTTCCATCCTTACCACTCAGGTCAGCTCCAGGCAGCTTTCTCTTGTCTGAGTCTTCCCTCTCTGCTTTATTACTGCTTCTCCCCACCTGTGTGGGTTTGGTTGGGAATTTTGAGGTTTCCTTTGGAGTGGCCTGGCCAGGCCTTACTTTTACACTGTACACCTGCAGAATCTATTATTCTGGGCTGAGAAGAGAGAGAGAGCCTAAGGTTTAGATGGGGGGTTGCTTGTGCCTGAGCGAGGGTTGTGCTGGGGGACATGTAGTGCGTGCCGTTGGGTCCTCATATAGGGCAGACTCTTGGCCCTACCTGCCCGGGACAGCCTGTGGAGGCGAGGGGATGCGGGCATGTTGCGAGAGAGTGGGGTGGTCCTTCCTACCCTGGGGGACCCCTGAGGTGGGCATTTAAAGCTGCACACGGCGGTGTTGTGCTGAGAGTCCTCTCTCCTCGGCCTCATTCGTGCTGGCTACGTTTCTCAAGCCTCTCTTCCCATTTCTCCAAAAATCATTTGCAAAAAGATATTCTTACTGACATTCCTAACCATTCACCAGGGAACCAGTGATATAGCCCCTCTTAGGGTGTGAATGAGCCCCAGTCTTCCGGAGATAATAGTTTGGCTGCAGTCTCAGTTACTGCAAACTGGGTGTCTTTGTTAAGTAGAGGTTTATCACAACTGCAGCAGAAAAGAATACAAAATGCCATTAAATGCGGATACAAAAGTGTTCCTGGATTTATATTCTCCAACGAAACACATTATGTTCCTCCCCCAAAGAGTGGTACTTTTTTTGTATCTTTTCTGAAATAGACTGTTTTGCATTTTGTCTTATCTAGAAAACAGCCAGTTTATGTCTCCCCTGCCATCTACCTTATTCAGGCTCTTTGGGAGTTTTGAGTTGTGTGTGTGTGTGAGTGTGCGTGTGCTTGCTATGTGTGTACATGTGTGTGTTTACGGCTGGTAATCTTTATGATAGGTGGGGTCCAGAAATTTACTCTCTTTAAATGAATTGAATAACATACTAAAATATTGTCACTAGCCATTGTCAATTTTATGCTGAATGGAGGTGAGCCATGAAGTGGCAGCTGTCATTTTGTATTTCCACTTAATAGTGGAATAGCTCAAACATCTCCGCGTCTTTAATAAGACCCAAATCGACTCATCTTCCGTGTGTGGGAAAGAGATGAAGAAAATACATACATGCCCTGCTGGATCTGGGTGCAAGTTTTTTCAGCGCCATGAACTTGTTGGGGATCAAATGTTTAACTTAAGATAAAACTCAAAGACAGAAACTAGGGAATTCCCTGGCCGTCCAGTGGTTAGGACTCTGCCCTTCCACTGCAGGGGGCACGGGTTTGATCCCTGGTTGGGGAACTAAGATCCTGCAAACTGTGCAGCACCGCCAAAAAAAAAAAAAAAAAAAAGCAGAAACTGTAAAATGTGATGTGATGCTCTTGGTTCAATGGTTTTATGGGCAGATTAATTCTGAGATGTATTTAACCAGTCTGGAGTATCAGAGATTTTGATAGATAAGAATAAGAGCTCTAAAAGGATCCTTTAATAAATTAAGACTTATTTCAGTGTCTTATTTTGGCCCTCTGATGGAGCCCTTTCATCCAAGCGTCTAGGCTTTCACCTTCATTACCACATCGTTCTTTAGATAGATTACCTTATATCGTTTAAAAAATCCTGAACACTGAGGCTCAGTATGCTTTCTTTCCTCTTTTGACCTGATTTGTCCTCGTAGCCACTCACTTGCTCCTCTCTTTTGCCGTGAAGACTGGTATATGGAAGAGAAACTCAGGTCAATGGTGACTTTTGCCCAAGGTCCCAATGTTCCCAAGTGGAGACAATGCAGAGGATGCAAAGTGAATGACGTATTTGCTGTTCAGTTTCTATTAAGATGCATTTGCTGACTTATTAGTAAATAGGCAGGTGCCCCCATAGCTGAGTGGAATGAATTTGTGGGGAGGGGGGCACCCCGGTGTTCCCAGTTGCCCTGTGCACGTTGCCTAATGTCTGGGCTCTGCAGAACATTCAAAAAATTAACATGCTCACCAAATATGTTTTTCTTGCTCGTTAACTCGTTAAAGCCCACTGGTTTTTTAGAATCACAACAGCAAGTTGTAAATGATGTATGAAATGAAAAATCTTTTCTCGCCCAGTGAACAGGGAGAGAGAACTGACAATGCTTTCTCACTGCAGCCGCTTGCAATCACATCTAAATGCAGAGATGGCCACATACCAGCGGTGACCTCAGAAGGCCTCCGGGATGAGCATGTGGTGAGCTCACGGTCAGACCCTTGCGTCCCCAGGATTTCCTCCCCTCCTTCACATACTCCGCTGGAGCCCAGAGAGAATGTGGTTGAAAGAAATGCCACAAGTGACCCAGTTGCCTGCCCTCTGGGGACAGGGACGGCCTGGGTTCTGTTTAGAAGTCAGGACCCCCCTTGAGGGCCACTGGTGTTTGAGGCTTAATTTGAGTCATACAGTTGCAGTGGCTGTAATATGTCATTCAGCTGCTGCTGTTCACTCACTTGATAAACTAACACCTATTTGCAAACCCATATACCCAGCACTGGGCCAGGCGTTGTGGAGGACAAAATAAACATAAAATATAAATATGTAAAAGATAAAAACGCAGCTCTGCACTCAAACTGCCTATAAGTCGACAAAATGGTGAATTTACTGAACATTTCTCCCCTAGATGGAATAATTTTATTCTTATTGTTGCCCTTGTGGTGCTATTGCAGTGATTCATATATAAAAATTGACAGTGTATTATATGTTCACCCACTTTTATAAATAGTATGCATTCATTGTTTTGAGAAATGGGGAAGGTCTGAAAAATGGAGGAAGGCGGTTTTCACTGGTTCCATCTCACGGGGATGGACCAACATTAACCAGACTCAAAAAGGCTGATGTGTAGACCAGAATGCTGATTTAGTGTTTTGAAATGTGCTCATGACCTGGGAAGGTGCATCATAATCAGAAGATGGCAGGTGAACATGGACTTCTAACAAGGTGCTCTGAGAACCAGCCCTGGTCATCTTTCTCAGAGAAGCTGGCCTGCCCCTGGGATGGCTGTTGGGCACCTGGACCAGGTAGCCCTCCTGTCTCAGTCAAGTCTTGGGGCTCTTCTTTCTTTGTTTCCATGACTGTCCATCCATCCTGACTGATGTATTCTTTCTTTAGATATTTAACCTCATTAGCCAGGTGACTGTCATGTCCTACAAGCCTACGGGAGTCTTTCGTTCTCCAATTTTAGGAGCCTTTGCATGTCTCTTTGGTCTGCAGATACCAACTTTATAGTTCAACTGTAAGAGGAAATGTCTCCAAATTTGTGCACCCCGTTTTGTCCCTGTCACCTTCTACTGTATAGTAACCATCACGACTCACTCACGGTGCTGTAATGGAGTAGACGACACCCAGTTTGGGAGTCTAGAAGTCCCCCAGGAAACCGTGCTCCATCCCCGCAATGAATAATAACTATGGATTTTAAGATTGGCTTTGGGTTTGGGGTGAATTATCTTTATAATATCTGGGAGATTGTCTTTACCCATTTAATCCAGTTGCTTTAATGATAGCCATTGAGCAGCTTGCTGGTGCATGAATGTAAATGTATTAATGTCTTCTTGGGAGAAGTCACAGACATTCTGGTCTCTGGACCAGAATGGCCAGGTCATGGCTTGACTGTCCTGATCTTCTGTCCATCTTAATGGTCACTGTTGTATTTCTACACCATCGGTTGTTCTCACGGTTGCTGTCCTGTCCCTCAGTGATTGAAAAGGTAGCTGAAATAACTAGATTGCCTTGCCAAGGTTGATTCTGGTGGTTGTGTATGTATGTGTTCTGACTCCTCGTAATAAAAAAAAGCCAATAGTTCAAAAGCTTCCTATGTTTTCATCAATACATTGAATGTATCCTGAAAAAGGCTGTATTCTAGGATGAGAAGTCTGTCATTGACGTCAGTTGCTCTGTAAATGCCAGGAAGACATTCATCTTGGGGATCAAGTATAACCACATTGGTAGAAGATAGAATTTCCACATTTCAATAGTCGCAGAAATTACTCCATTACTTTCCGCGCCCTCTTGCCCCCCACAATGGCAATGCTTCGGAGCCAATTCCATTTTGCACAAAGATTAGCAAATACCAGTCTGAATCCATGCAGATGTCTACATAATTACAACATAGGAAATAACATTTTTAGACAATGAAAATCTGGATAATCCCTAAGATGAAGTTATCTCAGAGGCCATAGGAAGCATGTAGTTTTGAAACATCGTTTGCCTTGAGGATTTCACACTGACCGATGGGGACGTTTGGGCAGGTGGAGGACCCAGAGGAGAAGGCAGATGTCCTGGCAGTGGCTGACAAGCCCCCTTCACACATTAAATGCTTGGAAGGAGGATGTGGACCTTACTTGGAGTCCCTTTACAACCACAAGAGGAGTGGAAATTGAACATGGGCTATAGAAGCTTAAAGAATTTGGCAGAATGACTATAAAAGTGAAATGTCTGCTCTAGAAAAATCTTACCTTTGACCGTAGATTTATCCCTAAAATGTCTGCAGTGTTCAGATGCTTCCTGTCACCTGGAATGGGCACGCTCTCAGTTTCATTTTTCCTCTTAAAGAAGTTCTGAATGTAAAATGTCCTGGGAGTCCCCTTCCATGGACTTAATCTGCCTCAATAGCCTGGGCCATCCCGAGAAAAGCACATTGGGTTTTGCTGTTTACATATCTTGACAAACTCAGCCTCTGAGGCAATGCATATCGAACCAGCTGGAAGGACATTAAAATGAAAAGCTAGCATCTTTCCTGTTCAGTGAAATATTCACTTCAAGGCAAACTCACCACTCAGCCTGAATTTAAAAGATGCTGCTTGAATACAAGTTGGAGTTAGTTTGAAAGTTAGTTCACTGCAGAATGCCCTGTAATCAAAGGGGACATTGCCCCTTAAATTTTGAAAGTGTCAGACATGCACCCCACCCAGTAGGACTATACTGATGACAGAGGATAAAATACACATGCATATTTATAACACTTTCCAAGTGTTTCTAGAAAGCCTTTCTTCTAGGAACTCAAAAGCTTTACTAGTATTACCTCGGGGACTTCTGATGTTGGGGGAGTCCCCCTAGACCGCCTGGTTCACCTCTTTGCCTCCAGGCAGCCTGATCTAGACAGGTTCCAGCCTCTCCTCCTGCAGTCTCTGGGGGAAGGGAACTCACAACCTTTATGATAACCCATCTAATAATGAGATTCCTCTGTTATCCTTTAAGCACATTTGTTCTTCTCTCTTTAAAAGAGACTTTAATAGTCTGATCACAATTTATACACTCAAGGCGGTTTTAAAGTCACCTTCTCAGCATGCTTTTCTTAACTTAAATCCTACAAGCCATTTTCCTCAGGTCTTACTTTTGGACCATGGATTTGATTTCTTTGTTTTCCTTGGGTGGGGTGGGGGCCAGGGGAGTGGGCGATGGGTGTTTAAGGGCGAGGCGTCTGGGGTCAGATGGACATCAGTTTGAGTGTCAGCTCCAGTATTTCCTGGCTGTGATTTGGGGCAAATTACTTGGCCTCTTTAAGCTTTGGTTTTTTCATCTGTAAAATGGAGATAATACAGTTGTGACTCACTGAGTTGTTGTGAAGATTTAATGAGACGATAAAGAATTTACACCACGCTGGGCACGGAGCTGTTTCCTCCACTACGTTATTTTCAGACACGATCTTCCTCATATTCCAAAGAAAATGTGCTTTTGAGAAGCTGTGCAAGAGTTCCAGTTTGAAGTCAGGGTAGGGGTTTGGGTCCTTTATGTGTGGCACCTGTTCTGACTGGTCCTGATTTCTTTCCATGTGGTCACTGTTCTTCCCATACCAGTTGTCAAATATTTAGAAATGTATGAATTTTAAGTCAAGCTTGGAGCTAGCTAAAAGAGTATGTAATCGTCTTGAAGACATTATGCTAAGTGAAATGGCTCAGTCACAAAAGGAGAAATACTATGTGGTTCCACGTAGATGAGGTACCTAGAGGAGTCGAATTTACAGAGGCAAAAAGTAGAGCGTGGTTGCCAGGTGTGTTGGGCGGGAGGGAGGAGAGTGAAGAATTATTGTTCAATGGGTACGGAATTTCAGTTTGGAAGGACGAAAAAAGCTCTGGAGATGGCTGTACATGCACGGCAGTGTGAATGTACTCAATGGCATTGAACTCTACACTTTAAAATGGGAAATTTTATGGTATTGTATTTTATCACAATAAAAAAGAATATATAAGGAATAATTTCATTTCTGCAGACAGAAACTCCTTTGGTACTGCAAATCGTCAGTTCTTTAGTTTTGCTGAGGCATATTTTCACATATTAGGCAATCAATCAATCAACCAAAAAAGTATTCCCTACTTGCTATACGTTAGGATGTGTCAGAGAATCACAAAAGTAGTGAAAGGCAACCCTCCTGCCCATATAGTTGGGCAAAGTCTGTACTCAGGCAAACAGAGGGGAAAACAGAAGATGGTTCTGAAGGAATCAGCTCTGTGCTCCCGAGATCCCTGAGAAAGAGGCAGGGGAAAGAATGTGACTCGGAGGATGAGGGAGAAGGTTGAGATGGGAAGGTACCTGGCTGGAGCAGGCCCACCTTCCAGCCAGGAGAGAAGGGGAGCCCCTCAAGGTGAGAGAGACGCCCCGCCCAAGGCAGGGCGAGCTGTCTCAGTGCAGCACCCAATCAAGTGGGAAAATCAGAGACTTTCATGGGGGCCTGGGAAGCCAGGCAGAGGGCTTTAGAGGGCCGTCAACAAGGAGCCAGTGTTGAACTGGAGAAAACAGCCGTGCCTCAGCAAAGTTTGTCAGTGGCTAGGACTGGGCTGCGGAGAGGGCATGGAGTTCAGAGTGGCCTATCTTTTTCGCTATGCGGCTGCAATGTTTTTGAGGACTTGTGCAATTCCTTTTGTCCAGATGGCCCCCTACCTTGATTTGGATTTCTCTGTCTCCAAGAACCTGCTGAACGTATCTAAACTCTCTTCCAAACCACGTTTCCCTCCCAATTTCCCGGTTTCTGTTTTGGCAACATGTTTCAGACTCACACACTTGAAATACTGATATTGTCTTGGCCTCCTGCCTCTCCTTCAATCTGCATATTGTAGACATCAGATCATTCTGTTTTTTGTTCTTTTTTTTGACGGAGGCCTGGTTGCAAGGGTAGGTAGTCTAGTGTTATGGAAACGAAGGAGAATAAGAACTTAAAAGGAGCCAAAGGATTTGGCAATAAGGTAATCACTGGTGACTCTTCTGAAATTGTTTTTCTTCTTTTTTTTTTGCGGTACGCGGGCCTCTCACTGTTGTGGTCTCTCCCGTTGTGGAGCACAGGCTCCGGACGCACAGGCTAAGCGGACATGGCTCATGGGCCCAGCTGCTCTGCGGCATGTGGGATCTACCCGGACCGGGGCACGAACCCGTATCCCCTGCATCAGCAGGCGGACTCTCAACCACTGCGCCACCAAGGAAGCCCTGAAATTGTTTTTAGTGTAACATTAGGAGTGTGTGTTGAGACCATAAAGATGAAGCAGGGGATTGGTAAGCAAAATGTGGCAGAGGAGGGCACAGCACTTTGCATAGATTTATTCCTGATAGGATGTTTGTTCACTTCAAGGGCAAAAAAAGCAAGAAGATTCTTATCAAAAAAATGCAGCCCAGCATCTCAGCGTTTTCCCTGCCTTCTTTCTGCACTCCCTGGGGGGAGGCGGCGGTCGGTGGTGAGGGCAGAGTACTCTGCCCTCCTCTTCTGTCTGCAGTACACGAACACACACCTGAACTTTACTGCTGCACAGAGACACGTGGGCTTTCTGTCTAGCAAGGTCTTGGCATCACACACGGTCCAGATATAAAGAATACTGCAGCTTCCCCCTCCATGCTGCTGTTGTCCAGAGTGTTCACCTTCTTGAATTAAATTATTGATGAATTTTTGAGCGTTACTGAAGTCATTATGTGTTTTTCTCTTTTTCTTAGTCCATTGTTGTCAAAACCACAACTATTAATGACCCAAGAAAGAGAAGGAGAAAAACTAGAAACTTGATTTTCTGGACGATGTCATTCTCATTGCTGTCTAGGTTGTCTCTTTACATTCGGCCCTTCCGCCCAGGCTCTTGGACGGCACCAGACAGAGCTGCTAACAGCAGCAAGTGTCTCCTTCAGCCACTTGCCCCGGACCCTCCACGTGACTCCACTTCACCTGTTCCTGCTCTTCCGAGCCCTGGCTGTGGACTCATGGCTGCACACTTGCTGGGGCCTGCGACCACTCAGATTCCTCCTTGGCTTCTCTTGTAGAAGCTTCGGGTCACTCTGCACCCCTCCCCCCGCCCCGCCCTGTGGCGTGGGCCTCCCCAGAGGTCTCCAGGGCTGGTCTTGGCAGAGAGAAAACCACTCTCTGGCCTGGGCCCTGCCTCCTTTGCTCTGGGCGTCAGGTGAAGGTTAGGATGTGGTAAGATTCAGTGCATTACAGATATGACCTCATTAAAAACAAACAAGGCTTCCCTGGTGGCACAGTGGTTAAGAGTCCGCCTGCCGATGCAGGGGACACGGGTTCGTGCCCTGGTCCGGGAGGATCCCACATGCCGCGGAGCAGCTGGGCCTGTGAGCCATGGCTGCTGGAGCCTGTGTGTCTGGAGCCTGTGCTCCGCAACGGGAGAGGCCACAACAGTGAGAGGCCCGCGTACCGCAAAAACAAAACAAAACAAAAGAAAACGTGAGTCAGACTGTGTAACTTACCCGCTTAAAACTGTCCCCAGGGACTCTTACTGCACCCCTCTGAAATCCTTTACTCTGGTCACCCCGACTTGCCTTCCACTCCCTGGAAAGTCTGTCTGTCGGTCTGCTCTCTCTCACCGCTGAGCCCTTTTCAAGCAACCACTCCACCTCCATTTCCACCCTGGAGAGTCCCCAAAGCATGAAAGACATCACGTGGGGGCCATGCCGTGCAATCCAGGCTGGATGGGAGATCTGAGGAAGCTCGTGGGTGTTCCAGAAGGACAGTGACAACAGTTCATGGGGAAGGGAGCGAAGTCTGGGATCAAGTATACGGTGGGGCCTCTCAGCAGAGGGATCTCTAAAGATAAGTGATAGGGATTGTTTCCAGAGTGTCCAGCATTTGGCTGCGGAACTCTGAGGTCACTGCTGAAGTGTTGCAAGGGCTTTGTGAGTCCAGACATCACCTATAGAATGAACAAATGTTTCACATACAACTCTTTCATGTATACTGATATTGTAATTAATAAAATATAAATTTAAAGTCTAACTGAGTTCAGTTACTTTTAAACAAATTATGATGTGTTTTCTCAAACAACGCCTACTAAAACTATAATTTGAAGTGAGTGGACTCAGATTTTCAGTGAATCTAAGTTTGAATCCTAGCTTCTCCATTATGTGATGGTACTTAACCTTTCTATCTCTACTGCTTCACCTATTGAATTGAGTTTATATAATTCCAGAATCGTCATATTGTTGTGAAGTTTAAATGACAGAGTATATATTACAACTTATGAATATGCTCCACAGCAGTTGAATGCAAGAAATGTGTGAGATTCCTTTCTTTTTTTGAAAACCAAACAGCAGAAAGCCCTGCCAGCCACCAAAAGGCTGTGCAGTTCAATCGCAGGATTCTGTGATGTTCTTGTCGCAAAATATTTAACAGCTGGGTCTCTGAGTCTAGTTTGGACACAGATATTGGTTGATATTTTCATTTTCATTAGTGAGTTATATGACAGTGAAATAATAAAGCTGTGTTTCGGAACTTCATTAGTTTGCAGCGTCACTGATGTAAGTATCTTCTTTACTGAACTGGAAAATAGTTTTGAATATTAGAAGAATATTTCTTTAATTTTTTGTGCTATTCAAACACAACTACAGACCACATATGCAACACATTTTTAAGTTTAATCTGCACTATTAACATTTTCTCCATCACTTTCTTAAGTCTAGACTGGGGGGGTCAGCAAAATTTTTCTGTAAAGGAACATGTAGTAAATATTTCAGACTTTGCAGGCTATATAGTATCTGTTTCAACTACACAATTCCACTGTTGCATAAAAAAAGCAGGAAATGCAGCCATAGACAAAGCATAAAGGAATGGGCATGGTTGTGTTCAAATAAAACTTTATTTAGAAAAATAGGTGGTGGGCTACATTTGGCCTGTGGGCCATAGTTTGCTGACTCCTGGTCTTATAACGTCAAGGCTTGATTGGTAGGGATTGCTGATTTCTATGGTGTAAATACTCTCATCAAGGCTGGTACCAAGCTACTGATGTGACATCACTGCACACAGAGTTGGCAAGAGGTGTGCAGCAGGCCCCATGACGGTATTTCTATCGTTCAGGTACAGCCAAGGTAAAAGACTCCAAGAGCATAGATTATAGTCCAATGTAGTCAAATACTTAGGAAGTGTGAGTTTTAAGTATTTATTGCTTTTTGTACTTAATATAATTTATTTAATTGTAAGTTTATATGATTTAATTTTTAATGATGACATGTTTAACAACTGGCTCACAAAATTCCTGAAAATTTAACAATTGACCCTCGTGAGCCAGTACGGCCAGCGGCAGTAGAGCCTGGTTGCCTTCCCCCACCACAGGATCACATAAAAGTTCCATCCATACAAGGTGTCAGAAAACAGACGAGAAGCTCTAAAAGTCTGCCACCCAAGAGTGCCAGTGTAGTAACCTGGCCCAGGCTGGTGGTGCTGTGCTGTTTATGGTCAGCGGAGCATAGCGCTCTCACTGCAGCTCTTCAGGCGTCAGTTCTTAGCGTCCAGCCTCATCAGAGCAGTGCACAGGCCCTGACCCCTTGTGGAACCCACCCTTTTCAGTCATCTCCATTTCCCCCTCATCTGGAGCTTCCTTCCCTCCCCCAGGCAGAAGCACCTAGAGGCACCTCTCCTCCTAGGTCTCTGTGTGCACACGAAAGCCTGGGGTTGAGGGGCTTATTTCCAGGTGCCTGGCTGACTTCTGTGCCTTTGTCCCTCAAATAGGAGGGATGATAAAGCCCCCTCACCTGTACGCCTCCCCCTGTGTCCAGGCGGAGTGAAAACAGAAAGGGAAATATAGTACTGCTCATTCTTTTGAGATTCCTTTTGCAGTGAGAATAAAATAGGAATTACTCATTTAAAAAATTATCTGGCTACCTGTTTCTCCTGGTTAGAGCAGTGTTAGCTATAATTGTTCATAAGTGTTAGCTATCATTGTTAATACATAGAAGAAACTGGCTCTCTAGCGTTTACAATAAATTCCACAGTGAAATTAAAAAATAGGTCAAAGTAAAGGAAACATTGGCTCAAGCCAAATGTATTTAATTTAGATTTCTAAAAATGCCTAATGAAAGTAGGTACTTTAGGCCCAAGTATATATCAGTGACACTAGCTTATACAGAATTTGAGAAAATCAGAAAACTGGTGGGAAGGTGCCGGCTAGTTGCTTTCAATTCAGGGCATGTGGCAAAACTGGGTCTTCAACTTCACCGGTAAATAGGCACTTTCCTTATTTTGTTTCTGTTTCGTAACGCAAGTACCAATATTTAGGCCACAATAAGTAGATATTAAGTTTGATCTCTTCCAAATATCTTAGGGAGGCATAGTTTTTCTTTTCTTTATTGTGAGGTACACTCATTGATAAATATTATTGCCCTGTTAAAGGCAAACAGCAAACCCAGCGCAGCTCCTGATTCTGAACTTATGTGTCCCAGAGGCAGTGCACAAGCCTGGGGAAAGTTAAATATAATGCAGCGGGCACCCAGCTGCTAGTCTTCAGGCTTTGTCCTCACATTTAATATACCTCAACAGCAGCGATTTGCAATGTTTTTTCTCTCCCATCTGGATTCCTTATTGGCCTCCCAACTTCAGCTGACTTCCATCTTCCCTTTCTCCCACCTGCTCCTTTTAAGAAAAAGTAATAGACTATTTTTAAGACTATTTTTTGGCTCCCAGAAAGACGGAGCAGAGAATACTGAGCTCCTGTATACGTCACCCGCACAGTGGCCCCTGTTGTAACCTCTTGCATTAGCGTGGTAACTTTTTTACGATTGAAGAACCAATATTGATACATTTTATTAACTAAAGTCCATTGTTGAATTAGGCTTCCCTCTTTGTGTTGTACATTTTATGGGTTTTGACAAAAGTATAATGTCCTGTATCCACCATGACAGTCTCATACAGAATCGTTTCACCTGTGTTCCACCTATTCAACCCTCCCTTCCTCTGAATCCCTGACAACCACTGATCTTTTTATTGGTTCTAAAGTTTTGCTTCCTTCCTCTCTTTTAAAATTAATTAATTAATTAATTATTGCTGCATTGTTCTTGCTAATTGGATAGGCCACTTAGTCTTATCTCACCACCTCCATTATAGAACTCATTGCTCCAAGAATTGCAGTTTCACTATTGCAGATTTTGTATATAAACCAGAGAGTTCTATATAAAGGAAAATACTTAAATCCTTTCTAATTTAATGTGGTTTCCTATCTCTTTTAGGAAACTTTTTCCTTGAGTATCTACCCACAGTTTCAATTAGGTCTAATAAAGCATGTCAAAGCTGGGAAGCAGATCTGAAGCAAACCTATTTTGCAAGCCCATTTTCTCCTTTAATTATTTTGAGCAGCGTGTTTCTAGTGCCTAAATTATGCTCCCACTTCCCATAAATGGGGCCCTTCGGAAGATGCAGTTTCTCTTTGAGGTTCCCAAGGTATCATTTACCGTGCTACAGCTTTAGTTAATTGAAAGCATCTTTCTTAGATCTTGGAGCTGATGGCTTACTCTGTGCCCATCTGCCTAAAGTGAGTTATACTTAAAGGACAGGCAGTTTGCATGTGTAATTAAGTCATATGTAAATAGTAGTAATCCCCTTTTCTTGGGCTGTTAGACCTGGTCCAATGTGAAACTCCAGTGGGAGTTCCTTAGGTAAATATACAGTCTTGAGAATCACCACATAGAGAGAAATGTTATATGAAGCAGTATGCCATATTTAATTTTAATATTAGCCTATGAGATTAGCAGAGATGAAATTTACCCTGGGAAAGAGAGCTGACAAAGTTCACCCAAAAGGGGAAAAATCTCTTTGATTTTCAAATTTTGCATAGAAAAGAATTCCTTCATTCCTTCTTTTTCTTCTTCCTTCCCTCCCTGCCATATGGGATGCCAAGTTCTCTCTTAAACTCTTAAGAGGCTGAGATTTGGGGCCTGTGGTCATGCCTGAAGGGTACGATGGAAGCAGAGGGGCCGTCTAGTTTGTGGCCGTCCTCACTGAGAGATAGCCCGGCCTTCTTTATAAAGACACAGAGTATGAAGTGCATGATGCTTTGCCCACGACTGTGTCACTTGGGGGCATATTTTGATCTCCGTTGCCTTGCTCTCAATTATTGGAATCTCTTTCTCTCTCTCTTTAAAAATATTTTTAATAGATTGTATTCTGTGTTTGGTAGACGTCCTCATGGACTTTAATAAAGCTTTCAAACCTGAGGAACCAGATTGGCTGGGGCAGTTGTTTTCCTTGTTTCAGTTGATAACCAGCTCTGTTTATTTATTTGTCATAGTTTTGCTTGATCTTACAAGGCACTGAAAACACAACTCCTATTAGCATCGCACTGAATCCATTACATAAAGATCTTGTGTACGTCTTCTGGTGGGGCAGGCCAGAGAAGGTTCTGGAATGTGGCAGCACAACACCACTGATGATCCATACACAGGGGAGCAAAACCCCATGGGTTATCTATGAGTTCAGATGGCTCTAGACTCTTTTTTCCTCCCTTGCTTCAGTGGGCTGGAGAGCTTCTGCCTTTGGTCATAGCTCAAGATAAGTTATTTAAGGTGCCACCCTTGAGCTGTTCTGGTTTCTGGGTGAGGTACATTGGAGAGTTTGGTGTGAAGAGTGTTACACGGTGAGCATTTGAGCTCATTAGATTTTATTTGCAGTTTGCAAATCCTTTCTTATACCTAGAAATGCAAGAGAACTGATTTTACTTTTTATTAAACAAAATAAAACAGAAACAGAGCCACAACAAAGCCAACTATTTTTAGACTGAGAATTTTATGTTGCTTCTGCCCACACAGCACCAAAAAAATTTTCATCCTATTTATACCCCAACTTCAAGAACATTTACAGCCTTGATTGCTTTTGGAATTTGAAGTACGAGTGCTGGAAATCACATTTTGTTGAATGCCTGTTTGCACACCTCAGTTTGAGCACTGGCTACAAGGCATTGCAATTCTTTGTTTATATGTCTGTCTCCTTCGATAGACTGTGAGCTACTTGAGAGCAGTTACTGGGCCACTTCTGCATCCATCCATCCATCCACCCATATGTCCACCCATCCATCTCTCCTCAGCATTTATTGAGCGCCTGTCATGTGGGAGGTACCGTGTTTGGCACTAGGAATTGAGCCATGAGGAGGAGATTGTTTTCCTCTCCCCTTTGTAGTCTCAGCATCTAGCACTATGCCCTAACTAGTGGTCGGTTAAGAAATGTCCATTGAATGAATGAATGAACTGATGACTTGTTACAGCTTACTCCTGATGCAGTGATCTGGCTTCTCACATGAATTTCCTCTGGTTGTCTGGAACAGGGTGGGCTCCTTGGAGCTGGTTCTCTCTGCTGGGCATGCCCAGTCTCCTGCCTCTTTTGATCTGATGTGTCCAAGGCTAACAGAATTCCAGAACTCTATTCTGATGCAAATTTTGGTTTCAGCTCAACCAGTGGGTTGGAGGCAACTGGATCTTAGAAGATAATTTTGCTCTGGGCTAGTGAATCCTTCTCCTTCCTCGTGAGCTATTGTGCTGGTGCCTTTTGAGAGTCTGAAGTGATAATGAACGTTTAATGCACAATAAACACTATTTAGTCAATTTATCCTTTTTTTCTTTTTTAAAACTCAGTGTGGACTACTGATTCTCAAGGTGTGGTTCCAGGATCCTTGGAGGTACCCAAAACTCTTATCAAGGGGTTCACAAGGTCCATACCATTATATTTGCCATTTTTACTCTTATCCTCTCGTGAATCTAGAGCAGTTTCCCAGAGATCAAATGACATGTAATTTGCAATAAATTAAATGCAATGGGTATTCAGTTCTTTTCTGTTAAGCCAACATTAAGAGATTTGCAAAAAGATAAAATAATACCATTCTTCTTACTACAGTCGTTTTTTGTTTTGGAAATAGCATTTTATTATTTATGTTAACATGTGATGGGTTGTCACTGCTATTTTTAGATGAATTTTAAAAATTCTCATTTTGAATATGGTAGACATTAATAGACATATCAATAGAGGGAACCAACTAAACAGAAGCTCTTTGGGGGCTTCAGTAATCTTTAAAAGTGTAAAGGGATCCGAGACCAGAATGTTTGACAGTCGTTGATGTAGATTGATATAACTGTGTGTGTGGGCTTTGCAATCATAGGGCCTGAGTTTACCCACTTTACCACTTAAAATCTGCTGGCTTTACCACTAAGTACTCTGTGACCTTGGGTGAGTTACTTACCTTCCTTTGGCTTTAGTTTTTAATTGGTAAAATGAGGATAATAGCACTCATTATCTAACTCGCTGATTTGTTTAGAGAATTAAATGAGATAATACACACTAGATACTTTGAGTAGGGCCTGGCACAGAGTAAGCACTGATTAGTTATTAACTTATGACAGTGTTTTAAATATATATTTAATATATATTTATTTTAGAAAATTTAGAGAATATGGATAACTATTGGAAGAAAATGAAAGTCATCCATGCTCTAACTACTCAGAAGGAGCCATTGTTTATCTTTCGGTGTCTTTCTTTCCAATTCATGTGGTTGTGTGTCTGTGTATTTGGTCTTTACACAAAATTCCATGCCTTACATTGTGTAACATATTCTCAGCAATCTGTTATATAGTCTTATGAAACATGATTTTTCATTGCTGTATTATATTACTTATATTTCATTTTATAGTCAATATATGCCATAATAAATTTAACCCTTCTCCTTTTAGACTGGGTCCAATTTTTCACCCTTATAAATAAAGCACAATTAACATTCCTGAACATAAATCTCTGTCCATGTGATTATTTTTTTAGGATAAATTTGCAAAAATATAATTACTGGGCAAAAACTCCTTATGGATATTTCCAAGTTGCTATTTGGAAAATTTGTATCCATTGCATTCTCTTCAACAGTGTATGGGAATGTCCATTTTATGGTGTAAACATTTGCCATCATTTAAAATTACTGGTTTATTTTAAAATTATTTTTGCCAATCTGATAGGGCAAAATAGCATAGAATTAAAAAATTTTTTGCATACTCAATTACTAATGAGTATAATTTTTGGAAATTTGAATTTTTGTTCTATGCATTGCTGTTAATTTCCTTTGAATTTTAAAAAGTGTGGTATATTATTATTGTATATAACTCCTATTGATTTGTACGAGGTCTGTAACCTTTATCTATTAGACTTATGGCAAATAATTTTCCTGGTTTGTTGGTTGACAATTTTTTCCTTTTAAAAATATGCGGAAAATGTTTTGTGAAAAATTTTACATGGTCAGATCTTTTTGTCTGTTTAAAAATTTTTTTCTTCCCTTGCTTTTATGCTTAGAAGGTCCAGTCCTATCTTGAGTTTAACCACATTTGTGACTTATATTTTCTTTTCTCTCCCTTTTTCTTAGTTGTCCTTCATCCTTCCTTTTCCTCTCCCTGTCTCCCTCTGTCCCTGTATCTGTCTGTAACATTAACTCTTTTACACATCTGGATTTTATGTTGTTGTACAGTTGAATTTTAGCTCAAGCTTCGTTTTTGTTTCAAAATAGCCAATCTTCTTAATAAAAGTTTTTGAATGGTGTTTGAATAAGCCTCCTTTATTTGGGGTGGTTTCTTTATCATTTATTAACTTCAAATATATATGCGGTCTGTTTCAGGGCTTCCCATTTTAAGTCTGCTGCTCTGCAGAGTGATTATTGTGCCAGGATCATGCTGTTTTAGTTGGTTTCTTAATATGGTTTAATATCTGGCAGAACAAAATTCTTCTTACTAGTTTTCTTTAAATCCTGCCCAGCCATTTGCATGTTTTATTGTTCTAGAGATCTTTTGAATCATTCTGTGGGGTCTCCCACTCTCCCATTCCCTGCATCCCATGGACATTTTGGTTTTGATTCTTATGGAGGTAAAAATTAATTTCAGAATTGACAATTTACAGTGTTCTCCTGAGGAACGTGTTCTATCACTATGCTCATTCAGTTCTTCTTTTATGTGTATCAGGGAAGTTTTGGATTTTCTTCACACAAATATCACACATTTATTGCTAAGATTATTTCTAGGATTGTTATGTGAATGATCTTCCCTTCCTTTAGAACCTCTGCCTATTGCTGGTATACACAAAAGCTATTGATTATTGTATATATACCTCATATTAAGAGCTCTTGAATGGTGTTAAGTTTCAGAGTTTACAGGAACATCTCTCGTTTTTTAAAATATGTATAATCATATTATTTGCAAATCATTGTAATTTATTCAATATATTCATATATAAAAATATAATCTGTAACATGTTATATATCATGTTATAAAAATATTATCTATTATATATTTTTTGTTTCATGTCTTATTGATTAATTAAAATTTACCGGCAGACTGTTAAACGGTTAGTGATAGCAGACATTCTTATCTGGGTTCTTCTAGTGTTTTGCAATTAAATGTTAACTGGCAGTGTGAGATAAACAGACTTTGTTACACTGATGATGTGTTCTTCTACTAGTCTGTCCTTCTTTCCTTTCTTTCTTCCTTTTTCCCTTCTGTTTTCTTTCTAACAGGACAAGGGTAGGATATCCCCATGTCACTTTTGGCATTGACTGCACTTAGTGAAATTTTTCTTATGTGTTCTTTTGATATGATGTGTTGTAATAATATAGTTCGTTATAGTAAACTATCATTGCATTCCCAGGATAAAACCCATCTGTTCAGATTTTTATTCCTTCTGAGGTTTATAGGATTCCTTCATCTTCCAAAGATAAAAGATAAGGGAAATTGACTAGTTTTATAGGTATTGGTAGTAAACTGACCAACTGCTTTAAAGATGCGATTGTTTGTGAACTCTCTGAATTCAATGACAAAATTTATTCCAGAAATTATTTTTCAAGTTTTAAATCTATAACAATACAACCTTTTCTTTCTGTGCAGAAAGTACTTTGTAAACTATATTTTTCATTAATAAAGGCAGTTCTCTTCCTTTTTCTTCTTTTTTCCTGTTTAGTATGACTTGGACCTCATGTGTTAGCAATATTCAGAGAGTTTCCTAATCCAGTTAGGGAAAATGGTTACACTGCATTAAAAATGAATGTCCATTAAGGATTTTATTCCTTTGTTATTTACATTGCCTTACAGAAATAGGGATAATAGGGATAAAATATGGGTGGTCTAGAGACTAGACATGGAATAGATTAAAGTGATTATATAATAATAATTAAATTATAATACTTTAGTTGTTAAATGTGAATATAGGGCTTCCCTGGTGGCGCAGTGGTTGGGAGTCCGCCTGCCGATGCAGGGGACGCAGGTTCGTGCCCCGGTCCGGGAGGATCCCGCGTGCCGCGGAGCGGCTGGGCCCGTGGGCCATGGCCGCTGGGCCTGCGCGTCCGGAGCCTGTGCGCTGCAGCGGGAGGGGCCGCAGCGGTGGGAAGCCCGCGTACTGCAAAAAAAAAAAAAAAAAAAAAAAAGTGAATATATTTTTAGTGTATTGGGAAACATTATTTTTAGTAATATTGACTGTGATTGCATTTATATCTCCAAAAATAAAGAGAATTACAGAATGTTACCTGAAAATAATTTTTTCTCATTTTATTCTTAGAAATTACTCACTGTAGTTGCCAGCAGGAACAAACCAAATAATTATGACTTCAGTGAAAACTATTAAATTATAAAAGAAGCCTTAAACTTTTAGCAAAAACACAGAACAGAGAGTTTTTCTAGCAGGTTAGCTTTTGGAGTGGGGCAGTCTTGGCAGCCCTCCATCAGTTCCTAGTTCATCGTTAGGGACCTCTCCCTCAGGGTTCTGCACCCCGAGGACTTGGACTTTGAAAGTATGAGGATGGCTGCTCTCACTTCCTCTACCACTTGTAAGGTCTCAGCCATCTCCCACAGACACGAGGGTGCTTGACTGCCCCTTCTTATCTCTCTTAGGGGTGAGGGGAGGTCCCCCAATTTCCCCTGTCTCAGCCTGGTCAACGGGCACCAACCACCGGTCAGGTGTTGGGGGTGATTCCTCAGATTGGCTTCCCTGACTTCAAAGCACTGAGCTTTAGTCCTCAGACTGGCATTTAATCATGGCCCCGTGAATAAGAACAATGCATAGGTAAGTTTGCCTCATCTTGGTTCCAGAGGAAACTACAAAAATGCAAGTCCTGTCTCTGGCACAGTGTTAACGCAGGTGGGCTGAGGGGGAATGACTAAGTGTTCTGTCTACTTGTCGGTGTGGATGCTGCCTATTTGACAGTCACAGTCGAGTGTTGAACACCTACTATGGGCCAGGCACTGTGCTAGATCCTGGGGCTAAAAACATCGAGGGTGACCTTGTTTCTTGAAGCACTTGAAACATTGTTCCGCTCCCTGTGCGCCGCAAACACTTGTTGAGTGCCTTCTGCATAGTTGGGGCTTAAGGAAGGGACAGCTGTTTCTTGGTCAGATGGTAAGCATGGCTGGACTCCTTAGCCTCATGTAGCCATGACCGTTAAATGTCAGTGCCAATGGAGGCAAAACGGCTGTGGGACCGTTGGTCTAAGATGCTAAGTGGCACGATTCATACTACAGATTCACTTCCTTGGATGAAATGAGGAAGAAAAAGCCATTCCTAGTCAGCTTGGTACTTTGGCTCAGCAAAATAGTATGCTCACTTTCAAAATTAATATTGCAGAAAATATCAAAGTGTTGTTATTTATACTAATTGTTCAAAGCTATTAACCTTAAAAGAGTATTTTTCTTGTTTCTATATCTTGTGTTTGTATCTTGGTTATAGCAAAACCAAGATAATCAACATTGGAAGAAGAGCCTAAAGGCTTTAAAATCATGTAGGGGAGAATCTGTTTTTAGATGGTTAACGAATATATCTGGTTTTGAATTTTCAGTTGGACACAACTCATTAATGTATGGTGTAGAAATGTCAAGGAGCAGAGAGGTGGGGTGGATTTCACTGTAATTCAGCATCTGGTTGGCTGGAGCTCCTAGAGATGTCTGATGCTCTAACATGGGACATGCTATGGCTCCCCAGAGTGGTTTGCTCAGACTTTAGGCAGAGGCTGACCATCCCCAGCAAAGCAGGGTTCAGAATGTCCTTCCCCTTTGGCATAACTGGAAAAATGCTGTGAATGGTGGTAGAGGAAAAATGGCAAGAGAGCTTGTTCAGATTAGAGAGTGAGATGCAGTCACAGCAAATGGCAAAAGCATCTCTGGGAGTTTAGGAGACCGTGGGTGGACGGCATCCTGCTGGGGATGCAGGGGACCTGGAGAGCGCAGGAGTCACTGATTACGGCCCTGGGCGAGCAGGGACCCTGAGTCTGACAAGCACTTGAGCACACACCGGAGGTCCTGGGGGGCAACAGTGTGGCCCTGGGGAGACCTAATGTCAGCCTCCTCCTCCCCAGTAGCAGCCATCGTGGTCAGGGGGTGCAGACTCCTTCAGGGGAGCTGGGAGGACTGACCGCTCGAGGCTTCAGCACAGTGGCCCCCACTCCTGGGTTTGACCTTCTGCCAATTCTTTGAGAATTCTTTGTGGGGTGCGCTAGCCCCTACAGCACCACCCTCCAGAAGTGGAATTCTTCAGGACAGGCCTACAAGAACCTGAGCTGTGAGGAGTAGCTCCCTCGCTTTCTGCCAGGCCAGTGGAATGAGGAGGCTGTACATCTAGTGACCACCTGGCTGGGGGGCTGGGTCCCAAACCCACGTGTGGGGAGATGGCAGAGCCTCAGCAATGCAGCCAAAGCCGTTTTGAGGTGTAATCCATGAGAAACAATGAATCCCAGAACCTCTGTGGAAGATTTGAGAGTGTGATGTAAATGGTGATTTCAGAGAAAGACATAGAGAGGTAGAGAGATGGGAGCACAGCTCGGGTCACAGCTGTGACAGGTTAGGAGGTGAGACAGTAGCATCAAAATTCCCCGGGGACCATTGCTTAGATGGGAAACCTGGATGAGAAAACCTGACTACCTCTCAGAAGGTAAAAAAATCTCCAAACCAATACTTTTAGCGTTAAGTATATTATTTTAAAGTTACATCATTTAAATTTTCACACACAGACGCACACACAAATAGAGGTGAGAGGGAATGACAAGCAAATACTCTTTTCTCAGTTAAATCTGCATAGGAATTATAATGCTTTATTGTCTAAGTGTTTTAAAATACACTTTAAAATGTATGGGTTACAAGTCAGGTAGTAAAAGTTTGAGAGGAAGTTTTGTCTGGGTTCGGAATCTTCTCATTAAGGTAAAAATTTGGCAGTTTGAAGACCCCAAAAGCTAAAATATTAGCAGTATAGTTTATAAGTTCTATTTCTTTTATTCCAGTTCTTTACCTATAAGAAGCCTGCATAATAATTGTATTTTAACCCAGGGAAGCCCTATGCCTCTGGTGGGGAGAACCTTTCTTTTTCTAGAGTGGGTTTAAATGTCCGTTGGTGCCCGGGGTGGGAGTGGATGCCTTTCCCACCCTTCCCGGGGCACTCCATGATGGAGGCAGTCCCAGCGTGGGCCTGTCTGATTTCGGGGCGAAAGAAGGAGTAAGGATAAGGTTAGTTTTCTTTTGAAGTTAATAACCTCCTTCGGTAAAAGAGAGATGCCTTAAACATCACTTAATGTTCCCTCTTTTTTTGCCCTGGGATGGTGAAATCAGAGGACAGCAAGGCTTGGGAGGCAGGTGTGGGCCAGTCACCAGGGGATGCATGTGTGCCCAGGACTCCCTGGGCAGGACAGGTGGGGCAGCCCCTCCTCAGCCTCTTCTGTTGCTTCTCCTCAGCTGGACGCCCTGTGCAGAACAAAGAATCTCTCTCCTGCATCCCTCTTCCGCCCAGCCTAGACAGGAAGGCAGCCCAGGGAAGCGTCTGCGTGGCTGATGTTTCCCTTTTCCATTCCACTGCAGGAGGCAGGGGATCCTTTTGAATGAGCTCAATCTTCTTGTTCAAAGGCGCGCTCTCCAGACGGCATTTGGAGAAGTCTGGCTGTAACAGTCTGTGTCTTCTCACGACTATGACTCATTTGGAGAGAGAGATTATTTGCAGGACAGATTCTGCTGGAGATTTTGGACCAACTTTGAAGGATAAATATTCCAGATATGTTGAACTTGGGGTGATGTGTGGATGCTTTAAAAGCAGCAAAACCAAACAACGTAATAGTGACCTCATACTCAGACAACACTCCCACCGTGGACAGACGTTGTATGTCTATGAGGTTGAAGTCCATGGAGGTAGGGGACATGGGACGAGGGAGATGAACGATGAACTTAGAACATTTGTAGACTGTTGTATACACAGTACCTCATTTAATCTTTCCAAGAACGATTTTGAAGTGGGATATTTTAGACTTTTATTTTATCAGTGAGAAAACAATCAGAGAGGTTAAGCCACTTGTCTAAATCACAGCTAGTATGTGCTGGAGTTGGAATTGCACCCGGTTCTCAACTTCACTTTCTGTGTTCTTTCCCTTCCCCATTGTTAGCGGTACAGACAGTGGCCTGCTGGATGCCACTGGCAGTGCCCCACCTCAGCACCTTGGTTAGATTTGAGGTGGCTGGTTGGGTCCACCCAGGGTCAGATGCTTCTGCTGTAAGAACATCTAAATGGCATTCTTTATCCTGGGACTCTTGGAAGCAAATCAAGAAGAACCAGAAATAACAACTTGAGTTAGCATGACGCAGGTTTCCTCAGCGGCTACACCGGAGAGCACAGAGTGAGGGGCTTTGGTGTCAGAGAACACAATGGCGTGACCTTGGGCAAGCTACTGAAGCTCTGGACTCAGTTCCCCTTTGGTGAAATGGGACTTAAAATAGTTTGTACCTCAAAAAAAAATAGTTTGTACCTCAAAAAGGTGTTGATAAAGATTAAAGGACGTGATGGAAATAAGCACTTAACATAGTGCCTGGCACATGGTGAGAGCTAATGGGGTTAGGTGTTGTTGTTACATATAATTAATTGAATTAATTCAACAGGTCTGGCTTTTGCTAACTGCCTTATCACTTGGGGTTGGATTTTGTCTGGCCACTGGTGTCTAAGCGGCTGACTTTCCATCCCACTTCCTTCATTCTTACCCTAAGTATCAAGCTTATTTGTTGATTATTTATAAGATATAGGAATTTTCTGGAAGAGTGTTACTATATTAAAAAAATAAAGTTCTATAAAGAAAACCCAGGGAGGAAGAGCGTTCATTTAAACTCACAGCAATGTAAACATGAATAAATATTCTTGCATGGACCCATATTTCTTTTCCAGTAAGCCTTGCTATTTTGTAGTTTGGGGATTTTAGGATCTTGGTATATTTATGCTCCATCTCTGGTGTAGTTGGCACATGTGTGGAGTAAGTACTTCTCCTTAAAGTCTCCAGTCTGTGAAAGAAGTTCCCACTGTCCAGAGTGATACCAGGGTGCACAGCACAGTTCTAATGTGGGAATATCTTGCTGTTTTCCCAATCCTGTCAGGATTTGAAAGACTAATGGGGAACTTATAGACTGTATATTCTGGTAGCTCACAGACTTTTAAAAAACCATGCTTAAACCGGGATTTAGAAGTCTTATAATCTCCACTCTTTTAGTCAGTTTGAGCAGCTCTAACAAAGTACCATAGCCTGGGTGGCTTACAAACAACAGAAATTGGTTCCTCACACTTCTGGAAGCTGGAAGTCTGAGATCAGGGAGCCAGCCTGGTCAGGTTATGGTGAGAGCCCTCTTCCGGGTTGCAGACTCCTGACTTTTCCTCATATCCTCACGTGGCAGAGAGCAGAGAGGAAGTAGGCTTTCTCATGATTTGTAGAAGGGCACTAATCTCATTTATGGGGCTCCACCCTCCTGACTCATCTAATCCTAATTACCCCCCCCACCTCCTAATAGCATCACATGGAGCGGGGTTAGTGTTTCAACATATGAATTTTAGGGGGACACAAACATTCAATGCATAGCACCCACTCACTCCTTCTTGTTTTGCTGAGGCTGAGTCTGATGGTCAGTTGTCATTTATTGTTGTACCTGTGCTACTGTCTTCACTGAGCCTGCTTCACTCATCCACGTAACCTCCCATCCTCTGTGGGTAGTTAAGTTGGTGAACTCTGACTTAATCTCCTCATCAGGCAAGCCCACTTCCTGACCCCCTTTATGGAACTCAACTGCACTTTCCTGTAGGTCCTCCCACCTCCCACCTGGGTTGCTACTCACATTCTTTGGTTAATATCCCATCTCTTTCATTAAAAAAACCCTGCTCAAGACACCTCCGTGAATCCTCCTAAATTCTTTCAGTCATGCTGATCATTCCAGCAAACGCTCAAAAAGGAAGAAGAAAGAAGATAGAGAAAAAGAAAAAGACTAATATTTACTGAGTACCTGTTAGATAACTGGAACTTTTAGGTTCTGTTCTTACCATTTCTCAAAGGAGAAATTGAAGCTCAAAGAGGTCAAAGATTCCAGTTTTTTTGGTGTGGCCAATCAGGACCTAATTCTAGACCTGTCTGGTTCAAAGATCCATATTCTTTACAGAATAATAACATTTGTACCTTTTGCTGTGATTATTGTTTTCTTTTAATCTTGGTCATTGTAAAATAAAACACAGATACGGAAAACCACATGCAACAATTATGTAGCTTAGTGGAGTTTTATGAGGTGAACAAACACCCTTGTAAATGCCATGCTAGTCAAGAAAAAGAACTTTGCCAGACACCCCATGGGGGCCTCCCTGTGTCTCATTCCCCCACCCTCCACTGCCCACTCCCTCCAAAAGAAGCCACTACCCTGACTTCCTTGCATTTAAAAATGGTTTTGTCACTCAACTATGCATCCAAGATGGCATTTATTTGATATGTTTTTTAAGTTTCATAATTATAGATTGCCCTACATCCCTTTCTGTCCCTTAAAACTTATATGTTGAAGAACGGAGCCATTTAAGTTTTCCAGAGTCAAGATTTTGATGCTTGTATACGCATGGGACATTTTGATATGTGCTTCTAGCATCTCTATTCCCTGCAAACTGGCAGATGAATACAGAGGCTGGGTCAGACTCAGGGTTGATCTCTTTGACAAGACTTGGTGATCTTGTATCTCTTATCAGGAGGTACACAATGCCTGCTTTTTACTTTCTTTTGATGTTAGCAACTGTTGATCCTCTGCCTAGATCTGTTAATTTATAGGGGTTGCCAAATAATGGTGTTCTAATTCTACCATTTTGTTTTCATTTGTTAACTGAGATGATTTTATGAGATAATATTTCCCCTCATCTACTATTTGTATGCCCAGAGGAGACTCAGACAGGAAAGGCAGAATAAATGTCTGATTTTCTCCTTTTATTTACCCAATTTTGAGATCATGCATTGGTTCTCTGTCACCTTTAGAAAGTGACCACTTAAAAAAATCATTATTAAGCCCATGGATTTAAATGTTTATGTTGAGTTTCAATCCATAGCAATTTTAGTCCTTACTGAAGCTCAAACAGACCTCCATAGCTTTCTTGATATCTTGTATATTAGGATGTACCATGCTTATCTTCTCATCTTTACATTTCTTTTCTCACTTGTTGCTCCAAGAAGGTGTCCTTGCTTTTTTTTTTTTTAATTTATTTAATTTATTTATTTATTTTTGGCTGTGTTGGGTCTTTGTTGCTGTGTGTGGGTTTTCTCTAGTTGTGGCAAGCGGGGGCTACTCTTCGTTGCGGTGCACGGGCTTCTCATTTTGGTGGCTTCTCTTGTTGCGGAGCACGGGCTCTAGGCACGCAGATGTCAGTAGTTGTGGCTTGCGGGCTCTAGAGTGCAGGCTCAGTAGTTGTGGCACATGGGCTTAGTTGCTCCACAGCATGTGGGATCTTTCCGGAACAGGGCTTGAACCCGTGTCCCCTGCATTGGCAGGTGGATTCTTAACCACTGGGCCACCAGGGAAGCCCCTCTCCTTGCTTTTTAAATATCAGGAAATGACATATCAAAACTACAATCTTGGAACCAAAAATGCTCATTGTTACTGGATTGCTCATTCATTCTAGGCTTTTCCAGTAGACAGATCTAGGAAATAAATGTGTGCACATGCTTACTTAAAATACAGTATCTCATAATTTCATAGTGATACCTCAAATTTAAATTCAGAATTTGTACTTACACTATATCTTTATCTTCTTTTTTCCACATTAAGAACGACACAGGGGATGATAGAATTGGAATATTCCATAATTACTCATTTGCTTTACACCATACTACACATTAAAAAATATAGGAATAGCAATACTAATAGTACACCACCAATTTTGAAACAGTGAAATAAAACTGCTAAAAATAGTTCCATAATTTTTGTATTAAAAATTATGAAAACCCAGACATTATGTTCCTCCTGATGTATTACAGCACCTATAGTTTTTCAAAAGGATCAAACCTGAGTCTCCTCAAGTCTCTGAATTCAGAGACCTGTAAATTTCTGCCAATTTACAGGAGATATGCTATGCTCACTCCTCTCCCATTCAAAAAATTATTGTGCTTTGCCTACACTGCCAGATCATTTAGCTATTGCATATTAAAATTTCTCCCTTTAAATTCCCTTTTAGTCTTACTTTGATAATTAATGCTGTGTTTGATACTCATCACAAGTCTTTTTGTTGATGTCCCTCTAGGAATCCATTTCTAATGGATTCCTTAGGAAGAGCTCATGGAAACAAGATTTTCTGAAGTTTGCATGTTAACAAGTTTGTGCCCTTTTTATTTGAAGGTTAGGTTTGCCGGGTATAAAATTTTTGGCTCATGTTTTCTCTCTTTGAGAATCTGAAATATTATATTTCCTTATTTTCTTTTGGCACAAGAGTTGCTATGTACCAGTCTGATGAAAACCTAATTTCATTCTTTTATAAGTCACATGCTCTTTTTGTCCAATGTCCAAATGATTTTTTCTTTAAGGTTCAGCAATTTTATTAGAATGTGACTTGGTGTTGATCATTCTGGGTTGATATTCTCAAGGACATAGAGAGCTCTATCAATATGTGGTTTCACACCTTTTTTTTTTTAATTTCAGGAAAGATTTTTTGAGTTATTTGAGTTTTCATTATTTATTCTGCCCCTTTGCTCTGTGTTTCTACTTTAGGGACAACTGTTGTCCACATGTTATATTTTCTTTGCTTATCGCCAATATTAATCTCTCTTGATTCTTTAAAAAATTTTTTATAAATTAATTTTTTAATTAAAAATTCCCTCCTTTTTAATATTCTGAAGGCACTGTTTGTTGTGTTTATTTGCTCTTGTGTTCCTTATAACATAGTCTCATTTCTAAAATGATTTTTTCTTTTATGTATAACTTTTTTCATGAATTTTATCTCCTCATTTCTGAGTTTTTCTAATTCTGATTTACTGTTCTTTCATGTCTTGTATCATTTTCTTAATGTCTTTAGTTTGTTTGAAAGAGTGTATTACAGTTTTGATTTTTTGTTGTTGTTGAGTATGTCTTTTGGCATGCTTTTTTGTTGGGTGGGATGTTATTCTGATAAATATTTCGTTTTTTTCTGTCCATTTTGTATGGACATTGACCTATACATTTTTTGATTGCTTATTTTTATGTGAATTTAGTTTTGCTGAATTTTTAGAAGGTGGATGAGTTCACAGAGCTTTGCTAACTTTCTGGAGCTCCCTCTTGAGACGTTGCTTTTGTAGAGTGTTACGAAAATCAAGTGCAGCTTGCTTTCTGAGATTTCCTCACTGTTTCCTCTCTTCCCTCTCCCACTTTTATTTGCACCTTCTCTTCCCGTTGCCTCCGTTGTCCCTACCCTGCTCAGTGTTGGGTACATTCCTAACAGTGTCTCCTTCAGTGGGGCCCTTCCCTAGTCAGTGTGGAGGGTTGAGAGCAGCTGGGTAACTCGAACCCCTTCGACTTTCTAGTCACAGGCCCCTGGGACTCACCCTCTGTGGGAGGTCAAAACCCTTCTCAGCTTCAGCGGCTCTTCTCAAACTAGCTACCACACTTCCCAGGGAATACCTTTTGTTCTTTTGGGTCCCCCCTCGCGGCTTGCCCTGTTCCTTCCCTCTGCTTTCTGCCTCGCGAGTGCCAGTAACATCAGGTACTTCAGCACTATCCACTTGTATTTTAGGATTTGTAGAGAAACCTTGTCACCTAGTTTTGTCACAAATGTTATCCACGTGTTTGGTTTTACCATCTACATGCTTTGCCTGTTGTATGTGAAGAATCTGGAAGATCCAAACCTATGCTCTTGAAGCTGCAGCCATTTTCCCAGAATTCCTCTACTAACTGGTTTCCTAAGAAGTTTGCATCTGTGTTGCTTGTGGTGCAAGTCAGGGTGAGTTGACCTGGTTTCCCCCTGAAGCAGAAGGGCACCCGAGGGTAGGAACCACCCCTGGTTTCCTTCCATGAAAGCTCACCCCTAGACTGAACTGAATGATAATGGTGGACCTGCCTCACCGTGACCGTGTGTCTGGAAATAACAACCAGTTGACACTTAAAAAATTCAAATTCAAGAGACTACTGGCATCTGTCCTTTCACTTTTCTCGTATGCTCCAGAATTAGCAACATCTGCAGCCAGATCCCTAGAACATGCCTCAGCAAGTCCCCTCTTCTCCACTCTAACCCCCAGAAGACTGAGTGTGAGCCGAGATTTATAGTTAACATTGCACACCCCCTGTCCGTTTTTTTTTTTGCCTATAAAACTTTTGTTTGGTCTCTGTGTAAAATGTGCTGTTACAAAAGTGCAAGGCATACATGTCTGAAATAACCTTAAGTGAAAATAAGTAAATTAATTAGCATACAGTAGACTCTTATTGTTAAGTGGGAATGTAGCCTTTCCTGTGGGGCTTGGTGTTAAACAAGATGATTGATAAATTGTTATATTCGCACAATGTTGCTCTGTGATATAATCATGCCTTTTGTAAATATTTAGTCAAGAGAGCAATCCAGCTGTTCCCAGTCAGGTTTCATCCAGTGTCAGCCAATGCTCTGTGCTTCTGATTTATCTCTCGTGCTGTTTAAAAACTAAGGAAGCTCACATTTTTATGAGCCTCTAAATACCCATAATAATAAATAGTGAAAATGATGACTATAATAGCAATAGCCCAAGTAATTATAAAGAAGAATATCTGCCATGGCCAGAAATAAGAATAAGAATGACGCTGGGTTTTTTCTTTCTTTGTGTAGACATAAATGCCACTCCCTTTACCTTTAGAGCACTGCTAATACCAAGAAGCCCATCATCCCTCTTTATCAGGGTCATAAAAGACTCATGGATGAGACCAGAAAGGTCTGGTGGACTGAATTTTTAACCTTTGACCATTTTTCACTGAGGAATAAAAGAATGTTCTAGAATGTACTTTTCCACTTTCTTCTTTTGAGTTGTTCAATATGAACAAGTGCTTGTTTGAGGTGTTTAGAGTTACAGAGTTGGGGGGAGGGAGTAAGGATTGTTTTCCTGAGCCTTCAGGCTGCCCTGTGATGTGGGAGCAGAGAGGGAAGATGGCTTTGGGGAGGGATGCTCCGGTCCATATGGGGTGGGAGGAGGGGTGGTGCTGCGGCCACTTCTCCCGATCGGGAGGGACTCCAGGGCCGGAGCCACGAGGGGAAGAACCCCTTGGAGGCAGCCCTGCACGAGTCTGGGCATGCGTAGGCTGAAGCCTCCACCCCAGGGAGAAAGAAGAGTGATGGAAGATGGGAGGGTCAGTAGTAGCTGCAGCTGTACGAAGTAGCAGGACTTCTTAGCCCAGGAGACAGCAGATGGAGCAAAAACAGAAGTGTAAAATATACCTGCCGTTTATACTGTTTTCTGCTGCAGTTAATAATTAGTTCAGTTTCATGTCATTTGGAATCTGGACCTAAAGAACTTCGGAAGCAATGATACTGAGAGGGTTTGCATATAGGCTAGAGTTAAGGTGATCAGGGTAAGTAACAGTCAGGTTTTTGTAACAAAAATATACACTAAAAAAATACAAGTTATGGTTGTTTTTCTTTAATTAGAGAAGGTTTGTCTTGGAGCATGAGCTTCAGTTGAAGCTTATGTGGTCAATCATTATTTAGAGGTTTGTGTTATGTTTCCATTTATGTAATAAGCCACTGAACGTATATAATACATATATTCTTCCTAGGGAGAGACTAACTGCTTCAAAAGAGAGAAAAGGTGAGGCTGAAAACGAGGAGTTGGTTAAATTTTTTCATGGAGAGGCACACAAAAACACTAGTAATAATTGTAATTCAGATGGATGGTATCAGACATGTCAGCGTTGCCCATATCTGACCACTTCAGAAGGAAACTGAGAAGCGTGAGCCCGAAGCGGAGAAGTTCACCGTCAAGTGGAGGCGCAGCACAGAGGGCTTTCCCTGAAGGTCCTGGCGAGAGGCCGCATCTTATAGGTGTAGTCGGCAGAGTGGGCGGAGTGGGGAAACTCAGCTGGGCCTGTATGTATCTTGCAAAGATCACACAATTAATTAAGGATCTTTCCTGAAGGTCGTATGACATTCTAAAGCCGCATCTTTAGAGAACTTTTCTAGACTTGGATAAGCACTTCCTTGCCTAATGACTGCTGTAGTTCCATAAGTAATAGAAACTGCAGTGAAAAACCCATTATTTACATTATTCCAATTGATATTTCCTCATAAATTACACTTTTGTTTTCTAGGCCCATTACATTTCCTGTGTGGCTAATTATATTAGGCAGTTCCTTTAATTTACACACTGTTTCCTGCAATTTACACTCCTTTCTCAGAAAATGCTTGGTAAGCATCTCCATTCTTTGCTTTTAAAGAGCAGACCAAGGTTACTACAAGCATCCAGTAAGGGTTGAACATATTCTGTAATGATTGATCATTTTCTTGCAATAGTCCTACAGCAGATACTTTGATAAGAGGTACTAAAAATAGGGACTGAGACCATGGGTAAAATGAAAATGTGAAGAAGTAAATCGGTGAGTTGGCACAAAATTGCCTTCATAAGAGGTGGTTTAGCATGGGGGATGGGCAGAGCAACCTGTGAACTCCTGGATAATTTTTAAGTGAGCAGCATGCTCTAAAAGATTTACATTTCATATGCTGGATTATGGCTTTTTCTCTGATCCTCTGTCTTGATGGCTTGGCCTATTCAATCCATACCCAAATTGATTTAGTAAGAACCTAGCTGTGAGTGACACTGTGCTCTAAATTCTACAAAGATACTTCCATAGAGCAGTGTTTCTCAAACTTTGACAGTGGAAGCTTTCTTACAAGGGCTTCAAGCAGAGGCCCAAAAGAGAAAAAAATGGGTTGCTGGCTTTAAGTAGGGGTGTCTGCTTTCTCATCCCTTCCCTTCTGATTCTGGCCTTGGTTATTCAATTCATCAATTCATTAATAAGCATTTATTCGACGTAAATCTTGGCCAAGGTGTTACAGATAAGGCCAGCTTAGTGGTGGGCAGTCTGCAGTCACACAGAACCCTGGGCTTGGTTTAGTGCTCTGCTTTCATACTCTTAATACTCTTAATCATTTTGAACAAGGGGCCCAACATTTGCAGACTGCAGTGGGCTCCACAAATTATTTAGCTGGTCCTGATTATAGGAGATACTGGAGGGGAAAAATAATAAACCAAACAGGGATCGTGACTCTAAGGAATTTATCCTATTCACCTATTCTAGTTGCTTCACATCTAAGCCCTGTGGCTCTCTCCCTGGCATACCCTCAAGAAAACTGCTGGCAATATCGCTGTGGTCCCGAGGCCAAGGGTCATCGTGTTTGTGTTGCTCAGCAATGCCCAGGCTGGTCTGGAGGGAAAGTGCCCTCCCCTGGACTGGAAGGCCAATGAATCGTATGTGACACTGAGTTTCCAGGAGCAGATTCTGGACACTCTTTTTTTAAAAAATATTTATTTATTTATTTTGGTTGCGCTGGGTCTTAGTTGCTGCATGTGGGATCTTTAGTTGCGGCATGGGGACTCTTAGTTGCGGCATGCAGGCTTCTTGGTTGTGGCATGCAGGCTTCTTAGTTACGGCATGCGGACTCTTAGTTGGGCATGTGAACTCTTAGTTGTGGCATGCGGAATCTAGTTCCCCGACCAGGGTTGAACCCGGGCCCTGTGCATTGGGAGCGTGTAGTCTTAGCCACTGGACCACCAGGGAAGTCCCTGGACACCCTTTTTGGCCTCAAATGGATGGAGCCTTTCTATATTTAGCTGTTGTCTGTGTTTGTGAATCTGACTGAACTTGGGACTGTGGAGGGTTCATTCAATTTGTTCCCTGTGTACCTTTTGGAAGCTGTTTTGATGTAACCGGGAAGTGTAATAAAAAAAAAGTGACTGTCACAGGTATTTACCGAGGTACTTGCCTGGGCTGTGAACAGGACTGAATCTTGATAGGATTGTGAAACATTTGTGCCATGCTCAGAGGAGCTGGAAAACCCCTTCATGCTTAACTGAAATCAACCAAAATAAGCAGACACACTCAGCTGTCTGGGTCTCTCCAAGTCTTCTCTCCCTGTAGCCTGTAATAGTCCATGGTTTGGACAGTGACCTGGTAGAGGGACTTTGCTTTGCTGTGAATAGGATATCACGAAGGAAAACGGAAAAGCAAGTAGACTCTGACATAAACGGTATGCACAAAGAGGAACTGTTTAGTTGTTGGTACACTGTTTGAGAAAATGAAAAAATATAAAGTTTTGCTTATCTGTTGATATCATGGCCCTGTTTCATCTCAAATCAGGAGGGTGAGGGAGAAGGACATTTATTTACTTATCTTTCTTTTGTGCAAGCTGAGACGCTCTTTGTAGGATTGCATGAGCTTGAAGGATTCTACTGGTGCAGTCCTGAAAGGTGGGGCAGTTGGCTGGGGGTGGGGTTAGTGTCTTTCACCGAATCACTTAGACTTCTTTGGTGGCAAATGACAGAATCTGAACTCAAACTAGCTTAAGCAAAAAGGGGGAGTTTTAAAAAAGGTTTTGGGTGACTCTCGGGACCCAAGATGAAGAATGTGGCTCATCTCAGGCAAAACAGGGACCAGAATCTTGGGGTTTTAAAATTTGCTTGGTCTGTTCTCTCTGTGCCCCCCTACTTTCCTGTCTTCCTCTGTTTGGTCAGCTCTCTCTGTGCCTCCCCACCCTTCTGTCTACACCTCTATTTCTATCTTCTCTCCCTTCACCAGTAGGGGCATCCCCTGGCCCACATGACTGTAAACATGGCACGCACAGTTTCCGAGCACCACACCTTGAGTCCAGTCACCAAAGAGAAATTAGCTTCTCTGCTTCAGTTTTAGTACTAGTTTCTGTACAAAAAATGTGATTGGCTCAGCTTGGGGCAATTGACCACCAGGACTAACTGGCTGAGGCTGAGCTTGGGATCATTGACTGTGTAAAAACTCTGTAGATGGTGTGTGAGGGAGAGGGATAGTGTCCAGACGTAGAGGGAGCTAGGCCCATATCAGAGTTTACTACCTGTATACAAACTGTAATCCTGCAATTAATATAGAGGTGAACATATTTCTTTTTCTGATAAGGTGACTAGACCATAGATAGCAGAATGCTATTATATGGTAGATCTTCCTTTTATTAAGGACATTGGCAAAGTTTCTTACAATATTTGTTTAGATAAGATGAAGCTGTGTGAGGTGATGGGCTACTCTCAAGAACAAGGGACACCTAAGGGAATAACAGAGTAAAGTCAGCTGGTTTCAAGGGAGAGTTTTAAAGCAGAAACTGAAGTCTGCGTTGGACAAGTTGGTTCATTGGGATGAGGACTCAGGAGCACCCAACCTCAGGAAAGTTGATTACAAGGATGGGAGGGAAGGACATCAGGCTTTAGGGGAAGGCGAGTACCAAACAGGTCCCTTAAGGGGAAGCCAGGAGCCATGGACAAAAAGCAAAGCAGGTAGCAAAATAGTGGATCCAAGGGGGTTTTGCGTACTTCTTTCCTCATGCAGCTATTGCATGTGGCTGACCCTAGACCAGTGCCTGCAAAGAAGTATGTGAACTGAACACTGACTGAGGAAATTCATTTGAATGACCAAAGAGTGTGAAGTAATGAGCTGGTGCCAACCAATGGGGGGCTGACCCACGGCCTCTTATAGGACTCTGGGCTCTGTTTCATTGGCTTGATTTATTAATAATTTGAATGAAGACACAGAAAGTGTGGCCTACAAATCTATGCAGGATAAATAATGTGCTAGAAGACAGGCTTGAGAGTCATAAAAACGTGATAGGCTGAAACAATGGGCGTGAATGAGAAAAGAGAACGTAACTCATACATGTCAAGTCCTTCACTGAGTAACCGACGGCACAGGTGCAGAATAGGGGCGTGGTGGCTGGAAAATCTGATGGTTCCTTGGAAAAACCTTGCATTTTGAGTAAGTCACTTGAAGTCCAAAGTGTGAAAGAAGATTCCCCTCAGAGCAAGTCTGCTAGTATCCAGAAAATGGGAGGACATAGTCTTACTGTCTCACAAAGTCAGATGATATTTGGGACTTTTGTTAGGTTCTAAGTATAATATTTTAATATGTAATAGAGGCATATTGGAACTGTCCAGGGTAGGAGAGGGAAATATCTGGAAACCATGTGCTAGGAACAATTCTTGAGGGAACTGGAGATGTTTGTCCAAGTGTAGATGGTGGTGCATACCCAGCAGTCTTCCCTACTTGCCAGTCCTCAAGTGGGAGTGAGACTAGATTGGATAGTTCTACATGGCACAGTGAGGAGAAATCAGAGGACATTATATCGAGGTTGATGTTTGTATTTTAATAACCAAAAGATTGAATAATAATTTAAAAACTGAGTGCAATTCTTACGAAGTGATGAATCCATCATCCCTAGATTTGCCTGCGTTTCAGAGGTGCTGTGGAGGGGATTGCTGTTTGAGGTAGAAAGTTGAGCTACTTAATTTTTCATCTTCCTTCTGACTAAATGTCCAGGAGACCAGGTTCCATTCCTGGCTCTGCCAATAAATAGCTGAGTGATTTTGGGTAAGTCGCTTATGCTCTGCAAACCTCTGTAAAATGGGGTTAATAATTCCTGCCCTCTCTCTCTCAAAAGAGTGTGACAACTGAAATGAGAAAAAAAACAGGTGAGAGGAGATTGAAAAGTTGAAATCACTCTACGCTTATAGGATTTTATTTTGACTCTTCCCTTTTGTGGATTTTTCAGACCGCTGCCAACCTCCAGCAGCCCTGCTTCCTGCAGCCTCGCTCTTTTGACGTTTCATCCTCCTGAAAGTTTTGTTCAGCAGTTTACACTCAAGGCTTTGAAGCCATCTATCAAAACTCCTCTGCCAGGAACTGCATTAAGATGTTGGCAGCAGGTGGCTGATTCTCCCCAAATGTGCTGCTTGTTCCAACGAAGGAACATTGGAGAAAAGTGGGGAGAGGGTTTTTTCCTTTTTCTGCCAAACCACGTATATTATGATGCCACTTAAAATCTAAAGAGACAGCTTCTTCCTCAAGAACTTTCCACAGGATTCGAGTATGCTAACCTCATTGCACTAGTAATTATTACTTTCTGTTTTTTAATAAATAAATGAGTCACAAACTTGAAGTAATCTGCCCTGTAGCTGTGGTGTTGTGTTGCCCTAGTATTTCCTGCACGCACCCCTTCTGGAGAGGGCTGTGTATGAGCAGAACAAAGCGATCTGTACTCAGAGAGGGACGAAGGCAGTTTGTAATTCCGTAAAACACTTTGAGGCTTTCAGAAGGTGCTATATACATCAATAAATAATAATAATTTTCACTCTGTCTTCTTTGTAATACTCCCTTAGAAGGTTGAAAATAAAATTTCTTTTGCTATTGATTTTGTCCTTCCACATTTGGCAAACATTGATTTTTCCCTTTCCTAATGGAGCAGAAGCCAACATAGCTGTATTTCATTTACTTCAGTCTCTGAACCCAGCATCACAGCTGATGCGAGCAGGACCACAGGCAGCTCCTAGGGATACCAAGGGCAGTTGTTTAACTAGAGGGCATGGGGTCCTATGAGACTTGGCCTTGCATTTCAGGCACATAGTAGGTTCCTGGTCAGTCTTTCAGTTCAGTGTAAGTCAGAATATTCAGATTGATTCAGGAAGGAAAAGAGCTTTGAGGCATGGAATTATATGTGTGAGAATGCTGCTAATAATCGGAAAAAAGAGGAATTGGGGGGGGCTAAAAAGGGGTAAGGCACATGGAAGATGAGAACATATTTATCTTAGTCTGCTTGGGCTGTGATGACAAAATACCATGGGCTCTGGCTTAAACAAAAGGCATTTAGTTCTCACAGTTCTTAAGATCAGGGTGTCAGCACAATCAGGTTCCTGGTAAGGGTCTTTTCCTGCCTTGCAGATGGCTGCCTTCTTGCTCTGTCCTCACATGACAGGGCGAGACAGTAATATCTTTGAGATCTTTTTTTTTTTTTAACATCTTTATTGGAGTATAATTGCTTTACAATGGTGTGTTAGTTTCTGCTGTATAACAAAGTGAATCAGCTATACATATATTCCCATATCCCCTCCCTCTTGCGTCTCCCTCCCACCCTCCCTATCCCACCCCTCTAGGTGGTCACAAAGCACCGAGCTGATCTCCCTGTGCTATGCAGCTGCTTCCCACTAGCTATCTATTTTACATTTGGTAGTGTATATTGACATCTTTTTTATAAGGGCACTAATTCCATCATGAGGGACCCACCCTCATGACCTTATCTAAACCTAATCATGTCCCAAAGACTCACATCTCTAAATAGTATTACACTGATGACTAGGGCTTCAAAAAATGATTTTTTGGGGGACACAATTCAGTTTGTAGCAATATTTTTCCAACATTGTCTATTTCGTGCCAGTGATTTGTTGAGTTCAGTGCACAAGCATCACCTAACTTAATCCTCACATCAATATCGTTCCCACTGAAGTGTGGAGATCAGGTGCACTTGAGACTTGGTGTTGCAGAATAGGTCTGTCAGCCAGAACTGCAGGAGTTGTGTCTAAGGGTCCTGCTGTGTCCCAATGAACTCTGTTCCAGAGTGACCTGGGAGCCAGCTGGAGATAAGAGAAATACCCTGGATGCACGTGTTTATTTTTATCTAACCATACTGAGCTAAGTAGGTTAAGTAGAGGATGCCAACTTAGCAGGCATGGAGTCAACAGTATTACCTAGAAATGGAGCTCTTATTTTTCTAAGAGGAGGGAGGAAGGCTTTAGGTTCAGACCAGGGCACCTTCTTAGGAAGGCACAAGGTCTGGGGCAAGGAACAGGAGGCAGAGGAAGGCACATATATCAGAGTCACACTTTCAGGTGAGATAGTTGCTGAGGGTCCCTTGTGGTGATGGTGATGATGATGGTCGCCACTGCCTCTGGGCCATATGCCACGTGCAGGAGAATCTGACTCTTGTGGCCACAGTTCAGGAGAACGTGGGTGCTGGGAGCACAGCCATGAGCACACCCGGGGTCCTCTACACACATTGGCTTAATTGAGAAGAAGAGAGCTGGGCTGATAAAATCATACTATCAAACACTGAACATAGACCTGTATTGAGAATTGGAAGAGAAACCACGTAATATATTAAGACTTTCTATTATTATTTTTTAGTCTCATACAGTATTCATCCACCTTTTTCCTATTCAGTAAGAAGGGGTAGAATTAGCAAATTTTCAGGAAGAAAAAGAATTTGTTCCAGCATGCATGAAAACAGTGGGCCCTAAATTCCCTAAAATTGATCTTTTCTGTTTCCACCAAAATCCAGGGGAGTCGAATCTCAGTGCTGAGTGATGTGACATCCTTGTGTCAACTACTTTGCTAAAGAAGATTTCTCTTTGGAAGACTCCTTTCAGCAGAGTTGCAAGAATCAACCTTCTCTTTTGAAGGTAGGCTCTTTATATGTATGTAGTTCACTTAGTATTTCTATACCCACTGCTTCCAAAATAGATTTGAGGCAGCTGTTTGTTACAAGGGATTAAAACTTTACGGTTATGATTACATGTACAAAGGATGAGAGTCAAGGTAATTATCCTGATAATAATGAAGGTTAAAAAGGCTTTTTCCTGAAAACCCAGATAATTGAAACTACTGTCTATTTTGGCATGTGTCAGCTAGATAATAGCTTCACTTCTATACCTCACTTTGCACACGGAGACTCTGCTAGCTGAAATTCACACGGTTTGCATGTTGGAGCATCAGTAAATCTGAACTGCAGCATTAATAACAGACAAGCCAGGCAGCTGGTTTGCCAACTGTGAGAGGATGAACAAACACGGATCAACTGTCGGTCTCATTCTTGTTCTTTTAAGCAATATTAACCCACACACTCAATGAAAATCTGAATGCATTTATGCAGAATTCCTGGAACTCATGGATTTTTAACAGTGTTTAACTTACATATCCACTTTTATGGAGACAATCTGGGGAAAAATTAACAAGCGAAAATTGCTCGGCTCTATAAATGTGAAGAAGCGGGCATGGGGGATGGATAGTCCTCATTTGCTAAATATACAGCTCCTTCGTCGGAGACATAAATAAGAACACCGCCTAAGTAGGTCAGATTCGAGCTTGGGCTTTTCAGAAGACTTGAAAGCGGCACCGTGAATATACACTTCAAAGCCAGGATCCATTTTTTGTGTGCACATTTTGTTCCTGAGAAGTTTTCCATCTGTTCTCATGTCATGGCTGTGCCGCCGCGGCATGTCCTCAGACTCTCTGAATTTCTGGCAACTCAATTAGCTTACTTTCTACCCTGGCAGGTAGAGGAGGTAATGTCCAGGGGGCTGGCTGGTAGGGGGACTCCCTCGGGAACCTGAGGAAGGGGAGGGATGCTTTCCTGGCCATGAGCTGCTAGGGTCTCCATTGGCTGCAGGATGTTGCAGGAGAGGAGGGAGGGGTCTGAAACACTTCCCCAGGGCCTTGCCTGAAATGAGGCACCACCTGACAAAGGTTGGTGAAGTTTGGTTCACTTCTGTCTCTGTACCAGCGCTGTTCTGAATTCGGGATTCTGACAGATTTAAACGCCTGTTCATCAGCGGCAGTGCTACATGATCTGCCTGTCACTCTCAAGTGCTCTCTCTCTGACTCCTTTTCCGAGGAGTTCCACAAGAGGAGGGAACTTTCTCACTAACGTGTCACTCAATCCACCCACCCAGACACCCACTGCTCGTTGAGACTGGCAAAAAAGAAAAAAAATCTGGATTTTATACAAATCTGAGAAAATGCTTCAAGCCTTCCTCCCATACATGTGATTTATGGAATGTGACACGACTCTGTACTATTGTGATCAAAAAGCCCGAGGTTTTAGGTGAGTCAGGGCAGAAATGAACTCTCTGTTATTTTCTCAATAACAAGTAAAACTCTCCTGGCTTGGCTGGCATCACTGGAACTCTGATGGTACCATTAGGAACAGCATATGAGAACTGCTTTTGTCTGTCCTTGAAATGGAGCTGTTTGTCGCTGAACAATTTTCTCTGCAGGCCATGCACTGGTTCTACGCACTGCCAACGGCTCCCAGTGCTGGCTGGTGTTGCAACCAATAGATCTCAAGGTGGCATCCAACCTCTCTCACTGGACTGCACGGAACTCCAGGACCATATCCTACCAGTTCCCTCAAGTCAGGAGCTTGAGGCAACAGGCACAGGGGAGCAGAGAGCTCCTGGGGTGGGGGAGGCAGAGCTTAGGGAGCCCCCAGAAGACATGCATCCCCTGCCCTAGCAGCACCCACACCAGGGAACCTGAGCCAGAGGACACAGGTTCTCATCCCAGCCTCACAGACTCTGATCACAGAGTCTACGCTCTCGGACCCCCAGTTTCTTCATCTGTAAAAGGAGAATGTAGAATTGACGATCTCTCATGCCCCACAGAGCACTGAAATGCTTTTATTCCATAGGTAGATTTGGGAGTAATGGGTATTTACAGACTCCCAGAGCTGAAAGTGCCTTAGAATTTATCTGGTTCAGTGGATATTAACTTGGAGTTTATGAATCAGTAACAGGTTCAAAGATAGCTTTAGACAGGTAGATGGTGCCCTTAAAAGTGTACACAACACTTGAAGTGCCTGTGCATGTCTCTGGGAAGAGTGTCCATAGTATGTGTAGGACTTTTCAGAGCCCAAAATATAGAAAGGTCTTGATCTTGACTTTGATCAAGATTTTCTGGTCCAAAGTCCCCCCTTTGCAGTGAGGAAAGAGGGTGGGGAGGTAAACGGCTTGCATAAAAGCTAGTTGGTGCCAGAGGCAGGAGCTGCACAAGGGTTTCCACTTTCTGACTTACGCTTCCTCAGCCTGTGGTGTGCCCGGGGTGTGAACAGGGCCTTCTAGAGTGACCAGGGCAACTGAAGGTCTAGCCAGGCATGTCTGAAAAGAGGTCTCTTCTAGCACATTGCCACGAAACCACACTCAGGACCCAGAGGGCCTCTGTCCAGTCAAACGGCTGTTGTGTTCCACATCCAGGCCCAAGGATGGTTCTCCTCCACCACCAGCTCAGCACCTTTTCCTATCTACATGACTTTTCTTTCAAACATAGCAATCCAAGCTCTCACCCGATATTTATAATTTTCATTTTTTTTTGCCTTCACTGCCTGCATGGATTCATTTAAGCTCTCTCTTATTTCTGCTGTAAAACAGAGTAGAAGGAAAGAGGCAGTCAAGCAAAAGAGGTAGGTCAGGAGGGAAGAGTGAGTGTTGCATCTTGCCTTACTCACTGAGTAGAAGGAAATTTAAAGTAATGTAAGGGAGGAAATAGAAAGATAACTAAAATCTGAATTTAAAACCACACAGTTTGTTCCTTCCTAAAGAGTAACAGCAAATTGAAATAGTTCAGATACTAGAGGATGATTTGTACCATTATTAGATTCTTCCAAGAGAGGAGAGTGATTTTATGGCATTCTGCTCATCACTTGAATTACAAGACCTGATAAAGGGTCTCTTAATACCACTGAAACATGCTATTTTCATGAGGAAAATGGAGAAGGAAATCCAGCATCTGTATTTTGATTTTTTGTATTTGTTCCCAGTGGTCTCTTTCTAATGTATTTATGGATGGATATTCAAGAAGCAAGATAACTGCAATGATTTTCTTCCAATTTTGCATGTGGCCACTCTAAGGACACCATTATACAACCACCATTTTAAAGTCATTCTAGCCTCGAACTGTTTCCCCTTTAAGTGAAAGATAATCCTTGGACTGAAATTGAGAAATGGTATAATATACCATTTTATAGGAAGGGTTAGATGCAGGGTTGGAAAGTCTGGATATGAGTGTTGGCTCTAGTATTACTTTGGGTGTCTATCTCATTCCTCGCTGGTGGAACTGTTCCCCTCCCCAATCCTAAGGGGTGGGCCTGGGTAGCCCAGCATCCTGGCCGCAGCTGATTGTATCCTGCCTGAACTCTGTCCCCAAGATGAGCCAATCAAATTCATAATCTGCTGAATTGGAGGAGACATGGAACCTGTGGTTAGAAGATGTTAGGCTTTGAAGTTGGGATCAGATTTTGGTAACATGGCAACTCAAAGCCACATTCAAGCTGAAGTTGTGAGGGACAGGATCTAAGAGCATGGCAGGTACGAGAAGGGAGCAGATGTGCAGGAGGAAGCAGAAATGAGAGGCTGGTGACTTTCCATTTCCTTCAAAGCCCTGATTGGATTCCGTAGGAGTCCTCGGTACTCTTATGATAAATATTCTTTTACTTAATTAAGCTAGCTTGAGTTGGGTCTCCCTTTATTACAACCCAAGATTCCCTTACTAAGACATTGTATGACCTAGTCAAGCCACTTTGCTTCTCTGGTCTCAGTTTCATCTTGAATAAAATGAGGTGGTTGTATTAGATAACCTCTAAAGTCCCTTTAGATTTCAGGAATCTATACTTTTAATTATCTATGTTGGCTGTATATGAGGCTTAAAAGCCAGGGGATGCTTGATAACTCTGCCCTTCCCTTTGTCTTGTGTAGGCTGGGTGTGATGATATAGTTAGTCCAGAGGACCTTCCAGTGCCTATCAAGGTTATGTATAAAAAGAAAGATGCTGGCTGGGGGAGAGAGGAGCTCCCTGCCAAACTGATATGTGATGGGCTAGATTAAAAGCCTCCTCGGGTCCGTCCTGTTTTGATTCTCCAGTGAACTCAGGCACTATGAGAAAGATGTTGGCAGCTCCCGAGCATTCGCTCTAAATGAGCAGTATAAGGAAGTACAGCCTTGTTGATTGTACATCAATTTGATAGACTAACTATGGAACAGTAATTAAGCCAAAGAGAACATTCAGAAGTACTTATTGCTATTTGCTGTCTGTTCAATCCCCAGAGTGCTACAATAAATAGAACCATAAGTTTAATTAGTATCTGCAGGTCTGATTACCCATTTAGGATAGGCCATAGTGGACAGAGGTTACACTTTCAAAGACAGCCTACTGTGAGTGATGTTGGAAATGTCTGTATTTGCCTGTAGCAAAAGTCTGCACACTGTGCCCTGCTGAGTCTTTGGAGGTCCAGCAGAGGTGCTACCACCCAACACCCCAGTCAAATTCTGGGGACTAAGACTAATCAGTCCAAGAGAGCAGCATTGCCTGGTTGGCCTCCACGACACACATAATCTCTCCGCTCTGCAGGCCTTAATACTTTTGGGTCCTCTCCTGTTGCTCCTATTGTGGTGTCACATTTCTGTTGTCATGTGTGAGCTGCTGTTCCCCTTCCCACTGCACCGTAAGTCTAGTTTCCACAGGATGCAGCAGGTAGAGGAGTCTGCCAAGTATCTGAGACAGCCACTGCCCCTGGGATGCAGACATCACAGCCATGAGGAAATCATCCGTCATGACTGTGCCTGACACAGAGGCAGTGCTCACCAGGGCTCAGCTGTCATGGTTGTGACTGCTGTTAGGATCATTGTTGGAGAACTCACCATGGTGTGCATTTACCTCCTTTGGAAGATGTGGATGATGAAATACATTAACCCATAGTGCTGGTGCAAGGTGAGGTAACTAAATGCTTAGCTCACTGCTTGGCACATGGAAGTGTTACGACATGTGAGCTATCATATCAGGATTAGTATTTGTCAGGTTCCACGCTAAGTGCTTCTCATTAATTGCTTCATATAATTTTTTACAGTAGCAGCAATTATGATTATCTGCATTACAGAGGAGGAAACTGAGACCATCAGTTGGGGGGTTTATGTAACTTGCTGAGGATCAGTGCAGCTGGGATTCCAGTGCAGGTTTATCTGACCCTGACGTCTATGTATGCTCTTAATAATCACACGTGACAACTAGGGAGACTGAGAGTGCGTGAGGCTGTTGCCTTCTGGGAGCTGAGGTGAAGCCCCGTGGACTTGGGGAAGGGCTTCCTCCATTAGCAGGTAGAGTTGTGTTTGGATTAAATGAGGAGCATTTCTGGTTAGATTTCTAGCAGCAACTTATATAGCCTTCCTCTTTTCTTTTCTTTTTTTTTTTTAGGACCCCCCCCACCCCCCCAAGCTTTATTGAGTACAATTGACAAATAAAAGTGTAAGATATTTAAAATGGACAACATGATGATTTGATATCGGTATACATTTGAAAAGATTCTCCCCATTGAGTTAATTAACACATCCGAAAGACCCCAAATAGCCAAAGCAATCTTGAGAAAGAACAAAGCTGGAAGCATCACACATCCTGATTTCAAACTGTATTACAAAGCTGTGATAATAAAAACAGTATGGTACTGGCATAAAAGCAGACACATAGATCAATGGAACAGAATAGAGAGCCTGGAAATAAACCCATGCATATTTGGTCTATTGATTTTTGCAAAGGAGGCAAGAATATACAATGGGGAAAGTAAAGTCTCATCAATAAATGGTGCTGGGAAAACTGGACAGCTATGTACAAAAAACTGGAACTGGACCACTGTGTTACACCATACACAAGCATCAACTCAGAATGGATTGAAGACATGTATAGCCTTTCCGAGAGCAGAGCAAGAGGCTTGAGAGTTTTCCTATATGTGCCATGGTTGAGTCAAGGACTAAAAACTGTTTATCCAACAAGACAATTCAAGGAAAAAATAGTGTATTACAGATAGTGAGCAAAGAGGTAGGACTGAAAGGGAAAAATATGTTTACAACGAAAAGAAAGAAAGGTAGAAAGGAAGGAAAGAAAGAAAAGACCAAAAGAAGAAAAATTGAATTAAAAATAAATGAAGCTATTGGGAGCAACAAATAATCACCAGGAAGTGAGGAGAGGGAAATGAGAGGTTAAAACTCTAGAACAGTGAATCAATCAATCATTCCAGTGTAAACACACACAAATATCGTGCAGACGTTAACAGTGGTGATATTTAATAACTCAGTCCCCTGCTGGACCAGGGTTGATTTTCATTCAGGGATCGTGCTGTGTTTAATAAATCGAGGGAAAGGAAAGCAAGCCACATCCTCCATCTAGGTGAAAAGTCCTTGACATTCTGCTTCCTTTTGAGTCAACAACTATGGCTGTGTTGTTGGGGGGGGGGTGGGGCGGGCACTGGACCAAGCCAGGTTTGTGCTTACATCTTGTGAGTGCTTAATTAGTGAGGAAGACTTCTTCAGAAACAGTAACATGGGAAGTTTCCATGAGTTATGCAGCAGCAAGAGTGAAAAGATATGTTGAAATATTTGTAACCACACTGGATATTTGGAAACACTCTGAATAATGAAGTATCTAAGTAGATACCTTGTTGTAGATGTAAACAGGAATCTATGTTTTAGGTCTGGCTTTAGAAAAATTACTGATAAACCCCTGTAAGCTGAGCTTACTAAACTGAGGCAAGGTGTTTGAGCCATTTCTGAATGTGAAACCAAATTTCTGATACAGAATCTATAATGGGTCTGATGCCAATCAAATTTTTATTGGCTTACAAAAGCAGTTTGGAGTCATTCTTACATCATCTTGTGTCCAGTTTCCCCAGAATTAAGTTAAGATCCTCTTGTTTTGGGCTTCCGTGGTGGCGCAGTACTTGGGAGTCCACCTGCCGATGCAGGGGACACGGGTTCGTGCCCTGGTCCGGGAAGATCCCACATGCCGCGGAGCGGCTGGGCCCGTGAGCCGTGGCCGCTGAGCCTGCGCGTCCGGAGCCTGTGCTCCGCAAGGGAGAGGGCACAACAGTGAGAGGCCCGCGTACCACACACACACACACACACACACACACACACACACACACACACACACACACACACAAAGATCCTCTTGATTTATAAGGGAACAGGCCAACTTTGTTAATTACATAATAAAATATACTAGTTGGAGAGAATGCTGCTCACTGCTTCGAGATAATGCTGCCTCAGGCAGCAAGAGTTAAGGGTGGGGCAAGACCAGCATGGCTAGTCTAGTCTTTTTTTTCTTTTTTTCTTTTCCCTTAAGAGTTCAGATCAATGTATGGTTGATACAGTTGTGTCACGTAATCAATTGAAAAATTAAGGCAAAAGAAAAAATACCTTGTTGATTGTGCAGTAACGATGTCGTCTCATTATGCAGATGTGCTCGGAGTCTACACAAGTAAATGTAGTGAAAAGTGAAGAGGAAAATTGAGGCAATTTCCTGAATTATTCAAGGAAAAAAAAATCTCCTTGCCTCAATTATTCATATAGCACTTTTCTTTGAAAGTGAGTAGATTGGGAGAAAAAAGGAGGGAGAAAAGAAAGCAAGCCTGATTGCGTTAATTCTCCACTTCATTTCGTAGATTAAGGCACATCTACAGCCCTTATTACACATCCCTGTACAGTGCAGTTTACTTCTTGACAAAATATTTCTTTGTCATTGTGTTTATGTGGATTTTACCCACCTTTCATTTTTCTCTAGTTAAACAGTGAGAACTTGAACTGACAGTACTCTTTCTTTTCCATAAATAAGGTGCCTATAAAAAGACTAATTTCCCAGTAATCCAACCTTTTCCAAACATTCCACCCACAAGGCAGCAAGTCAGGGAAAAACAGAATTCTGCCTGAAGATGTAAGGCATAATTATCATCAAAAGATCTATCCTACCTCCTTTCCTTGGTGGTGGAAAATATGTGTTGGGACCTAGAGTAGAAATTTTTGAAAAGACACAAATGTCCCCAGAGTTTATCTGTGAGGGCCAGACACCAAATGTGGTGTGCAGAGGGAACATGGCAAACTGGATCTATCTATCTATCTATCTATCTATCTATCTATCTATCTGGCTGCCAGTCACATTACAGACATTACATAGTTGTGTATTTATTAGGACAAATTTCTGCCAGCAGCAACTTGTCTTAACAAAATTAGTATAAGTGACAATTTTCCATGAGATGGAAGTAAAGTGTCTCAAGGAAGGAGGCTGTTTTCTGTTTCACATAAAATCACTGTGTGGGTTAATGGCAGCTCTGAGTTGCCAATTACTGTAAGATTTAAATAACGTGGAGAGAATCTGGAGAACAGCAGTGGAGATAGTTTGGGAAATAAACCTTAGGAGGATATGCTAAAGGAATAGGGTTATGGAGCCAGGAAAAGAGAATGTTCAATAGAGAACTAATATTGGTCTTCCAGAATATGAAGGTGTGACGATTGATATATAGGCATCGGTTAGTGGCTCTTCTTGGTGTTCACTAAAGGGAGTACGAAATGGAATGGGCTTAAATCAAGTGAACTTAAAGTATATTGAATTTACAGAATTGCTTAGTTAGAGTTTGCTATGAAAAAGTCCCAATATGGCACTAATTTCATGACAAAGTAGGTCCTTCTTAGAGAAGAGATTTTCACCGTTAGTGTCTGTGACCTAGGGTTATCTTGTGGGCTGTGAGAAAATTGGGGAACAGCTCAAAGCCCTAACAGTGATGTGTCTGAGTGACCAGAGGCTTTCCAGTTGCCTCTCTAGCTCATAAAATGTGCTTCTCCAAGTGCGTGGTGAGCCCTGGACTGTGCACCCCACCTCAGGCTCTCTGAATCAGAACCTTCGGTGGTTTTGGCCCTGGACGCTACACTTTCTCATTTTTATTTGCTTTAGAAATACTAAATTAAACTATGAGCTGTTTGGTGACATGAATCAGATATTATTCATTTTTTAAAAATAGATCTTTATTGGAGTATAATTGCTTCACAATACTGTGTTAGTTTCTGTTGCACAACGAAGCAAATCAGCCATATGCATACACATGTCCCCATATCCCCTCCCTCTTGAGCCTCCCTCTATCCTCCCTATCCCACCCCTCTAGGTCATCGCAAATCACGGAGGCAATCTCCCTGTGCTATGCTGCTGCTTCCCACCAGCTAACTATTTTACATTCAGTAGTGTATATATGTCGATACCACTCTCACTTCACCCCAGCTTCCCCTCCCACTCCGTGTGCTCAAGTCCATTCTCTATGTCTGCCTCTTTATTCCTGCCCTGCAACTAGGTTCATCAGTACCATTTTTTTTTTTTAATTCCATATATATGTGTTAGCATGTGGTACTTGTTTCTCTCTTCCTGACTTACTTCACTCTGTGTGACAGACTCTAGGTCCAGCCACCTCACTACAAATAACTCAATTTCATTTCTTTTTATGGCTGAGTAATATTCCATTGTACATATGTACTACATCTTCTTTATCCATTCATCTGTCGATGGACACTTAGATTGTTTCCATGTCCTGGCTATTGTAAATAGTGCTGCAGTGAACATTGTGGTACATGACACGTTTTGAATTATGGTTTTCTCAGGGTATATGCCCAGTAGTGGGATTGCTGGGTCATATGGTAGTTCTATTTTTAGTTTTTTAAGGAACCTCCATACTATTTTCCATAGTGGTTGTATCAATTTACATTCCCACCAACAGTGCAGGATGGTTCCCTTTTCACCACAACCTTTCCAGCATTTATTGTTTCTAGCTTTTTTGATAATGGCCATTCTGACCAGTGTGAGGTGATACCTCATTGTAGTTTGGATTTGCATTTCTCTAATAATTAGTGATGTTGACCATATTTTCACGTGCCTCTTGCCCATCTGTATGTCTTCCTTGGTGAAATGTCTATTCAGGTCTTCTGCCCATTTTTTAACTGGATTGTTTGTTTTTTGATATTGAGCTCCATGAGATGTTTGTATATTTGGGGATTAGTCCTTTGTCTGTTGTTTCATTTGTAAATATTTTCTCCCTTTCTGAGGGTTGTCTTTTTGTCTTGTTTATGGTTTCCTTTGCTGTGCAAAAGCTTTTAAGTTTAATTAAGTCCCATTTGTTTATTTTTGTTTTTATTTCTGTTACCCTAGGAGGTGGGTCAAAAAAGATCTTGCTGTGGTTTATGTCAAAGAGTGTTTTTCCTATGTTTTCCTCTAAGAGTTTTATAGTGTCTGGTCTTACATTTAAGTCTTTAATCCATTTGGAGTTTATTTTTGTGTATGGTGTTAGGTAGTGTTCTAATTTCATTCTTTTACATGTAGCTGTCCAGTTTTCCCAGCACCACCTATTGAAGAGACTGTCTTTTCTCCATTGTATTTTCTTGACTCCTTTGTCGTAAATTAGGTGCCCATATATGTGTGGGTTTATCTCTGGGCATTCTATCCTGTACCACTGATCTATATTTCTGTTTTTGTGCCAGTACCATACTGTCTTGATGACTATAGCTTTGTGGTATAGTTTGAAGTTGGGGAGCCTGATTCCCAACTCCGTTTTTCTTTCTCAAGTTTGCTTTGGCTGTTCGGGGTCTTTAGTGTTTCCATATGAGTTGTAAGATTTTTTGTTCTAATCTGTGAAGAATGCCATTGGTAGTTTGATAGGGATTGCATTGAATCTGTAGATTGCTTTGGGTAGTATAGTCATTTTCACAGTATTGATTCTTCCAATCCAAGAACATGGTATATTTCTCCATCTGTTTATGTCATCTTTGATTTTTTGCGTCAGTGTTTTATAGTTTTCTGAGTACAAGTCTTTCGCCTCCTTAAGCAGGTTTATTCCTAGGTATTTTATTCTTCTTGTTGCAATGGTAAATAGGAGTGTTTCCTTAATTTGTCTTTCAGATTTTTCATTGTTGGTGTATAGGAATGACAGAGATTTCTGTGCCTTAATTTTGTATCCTGCAACCTTACCAAATTCATTGATTAGTTCTAGTAGTTTTTTGGTGGCATCTTTAGGATTTTCTTTGTATAGTATCATGTCATGGGCAAATAGTGACAGTTTTACTTCTTCTTTTCCAATTTGGATTCCTTTTATTTCTTTTTCTTCTCTGACTGCTGTGGCTAGGACTCCCAAAACTATGTTGAATAAGAGTGGCAAGAGTGGACATTCCTTGTCTTGTTCCTGATCCTAGTGGAAATGCTTTCACTTTTTCACCATTGAGTATGATGCTTGCTGTGGATTTGTCATATGTGGCCTTTATTATGTTGAGGTAGGTTCCCTCTATGCACATTTTCTGGAGAGCTTTTATCATAAATAGGTGTTGAATTTTGTCAAAAGTTTTTTCCACATCTATTGAGATGATCATATGGTTTTTATTCCTTAATTTGTTAATGTGGTGTATCACATTGATTGATTTGCATATATTGAAGAATCCTTGCATCCCTGGGATAAATCCCACTTGATCATGGTGTATGATCCTTTTAATGTGCTTTTGGATTCTGTTTGCTAGTATTTTGTTCAGGATTTTTGCATCTATGTTCGTCAGTGATATAGGTCTATAATTTTCTTTTTTTATGATATATTTTTCTAGTTTTGGTATCAAGGTGATGGTGGCTTCATAGAATGGACTTGGGAGTGTTTCTCCCTCTGCAAGTTTTTGGAAGAGTTTGAGAGGGATTGATGTTAGCTCTTCTCTAAATGTTTGATAGAATTCACCTGTGAAGCCATCTGGTCCTGGACTTTTGTTTGTTGGAAGATTTTAAATTACGGTTTCAATTTCATTACTTGTGATAGGTCTGTTTATATTTTCTAATTCTTCCTGGTTCAGTCTTGGAAAATTGTACCTTTTATATGTACAGCATATTGTAAATCAAGCTTTCAAAAATGAAGCTCTTAATTATTGCTGCACTGAACTAACAATACAGTAAATGATAAGGTTATGATATTTAAATGATTTTCCAGTAGCAACTATGATTTTGTACAAGTTTCAGGATTATTATGTAAACATCATTTTGTGGGGTTTTGAAAATTAGAAAATGCTGAAGCTTATTAATAAAAATATGCAATAATACCTTGATGACTGTGTTGAACGTAAATAAGTCTTAGTCTAGTGTGACACTGATTATGAAGACTTAACTTCTGAGCGTTCTTTTATTATGTTGACAAATGCATTTTCCATATCAGAGGGAAAGGAAGAAATCAGGGATTTGTCTATTTTGTCAGTGAGTGAGACACACTGAGTCCTGCCAGGTGGTACATAACTGATCAAAAATCCTGAATTTGTACCTGTGATAAGATTTAAAAAGTGGAGCAAGATAATGTTATTAAGTGGAATGAAATAACAGAAGCTACATCAGCCACTAGCCTAGAATGAAGCTGCCTGTTCCCTGTGTGCATGTGCCCCCCGCCCCTACTTTACTATCTGAAATAGAATTCAAGAGTAATCCATCAGTCAGCAGTTTTTGCTGTGAAAGAGGAAAGAGAGGACGAGTTTCATCATAGCAAGAGCATCCTAAGAATTTGTCCCACACAAACTCTGCACGCTGTGTAATCTTGAAATTCTAGGTCCACCTTTTGTTGGCTTTCTCCATGTGACTCCATATAGAGGTGGAACCACTTTGGGCCCTGTATTTGTGCCTCCTTCTGCCCTCTTTCCGTCCACTGCGGCTTCATGTACAATAGAAATGTGCTTCATTGATAATGCCAACCCTCGGCTACACATCCACAGGCAGAGATGAGCCGGGTAATACTTTCAATTCACACTTGAACCTCCTAGTAATCAATTCAACTTTTTATCCAACCAAAAGTTGCAACTGTGGTAGCAAACCCGACTGTATAAAGTCTTTTCTAACTGATTCTCTGACTTCCTGTTCTCTGTTGATGGCCACATACACTTGGGTGGGCAGGGAAGGGGGAGCCATAGAGTTGTTGCCATGTCCATGAATTGATAACTCTTCTTCCTCCTCATCTCACCCCCACTACTAATGGCCAAACACTTTATATGTAGTAGGTGGAACCACAGGAAGTTGCCATTTTTGTTGGTCAAAACAGTCATATGTAAGCAATTTACTATGATTCAATCTAATATTATGTAATCTTTTTTTTTTTTTTTTTTTTTGCGGTACGCGGGCCTCTCACTGTTGTGACCTCTCCCGTTGCAGAGCACAGGCTCCGGACGCACAGGTTCCGGATGCGCAGGCTTAGCGGCCATAGCTCACGGGCCCAGCCGCTCCACACATGTGGGATCTTCCCGGACCGGGGCACGAACCTGTGTCCCCTGCATCGGCAGGCGGACTCTCAACCACTGCGCCACCAGGGAAGCCCATATTATGTAATCTTTAGTAACTTTATGAGATGAATATTACTACCCCCATTTTCTGGATAAAGAAAGCAGAGACTCAGAGTGATCAAGGTGACCCAGCCAGAGTCTGTGGAGTCTGGAACTATGCTCTGTCATCTGCCAGCACCCTTGGGCTCCACCGCTGGGCTGGATGACCATTTTGTAGGCATAGTCCATCATCTGAATCATTCCATTTCTGGCACCATATGTCTGTTACCAATCTCAAATGTATGTTGGTGTTTTCTGATTAATACAATAAAATTTCATTGAAATATTTTCTAAATTCATGGTAGTGTTTCTGAAATGAGGTATCTTGTCATCAAAGAGCAGAGAAATTGTCCTAATATTCCATGGTAGACAGCATTGATTCTGCCTCAGTTCCTTCTCCACTAATCCTGAAACCCTGATATCTTTCTCTGGAGGAGTTTGGAACTTGTCCCTTGCACCTCATTTACCAAGGTGTGGCAGCTCATGCCTCTAACTGTCTGCCTTCACTCTGAGCTGCTTTGAGTCTCTGTAACTTGAAAAGGTTCTGAGGAGTTGATGAGATAATCCATACAGAGAGCATAGGTGAGGTGCTCAGCAGTGCCTGCAGCAGAGGAAACCTTTAGTAAATAACATTGTTGTTCATATTATCTGGACATTCTGATGACCATGAACTCAGTCAGAGAATACTTCTGACATACAACACAATTGAGGTTTTTGATTCCTTTCAGCTTGTGCCCCACATCTGTTAATTCCATATATTTCTGTATATTCTCTCTCTCTTTCTATGTAACTATCTACCTATCTATCATCTGTTTCCCATCCATTCATCCATCTATTCTCTCTCTCTTTCTCCCTCTCCCTCTCTTCCCCCACTTCTCTCTCCCATCTGCAATCTTGGAGACATAACCTGCATGTTACTTTGAAGTTCTCTTATTCCAGGTCCAATTTTTTCCAGACCGGAGCCATAACATTTTTCTTTAAGGAAAAATGGAAATGGATAGGAAATAACTCGCAGATTTTGAAAGTGTAGGTGAATGACGGTATTCGGTTGGTTTTATAGTATGGTGGCATTTGAATTGGATAAGCTGGCATTGAATCACCCAAAATATGTATTTATGCATTAGATTTGTTCAAAATTCATGGTGCAGTTTTCTTTTTAACAAGAAAATAAATGGTGATTCTGATTTTTGTCCTTCGGTTGCTCATGACAGTGATTCAGTGTGTCTCTGTACTAAATGGGATCCACGAAGGAGGTAAACACACTTAGAAACTGGTTTGAAAAAGTCATTCATTGGGAAAAAAACCCAGAACAAAAAAACATCTCCTTGAATACACAGGATTTGTTATGTCATCATCATCCTCAACAGAGATTTATTGAGCACCTACTATGTGCTTGTTACTTGATAACTTTGATACCAGCTTTGCAATAAAATGGTTTCATTAGAATGTTAAAATGAAGGGCCATTTGTGGATTACATTCATTATGTGTACTTATTCAGAGTGTATTATCTGTATTGGCTCATAGGTGATTGGCTTTTTTTTTTTTTTTTTTTTTGTGCGTTACGCGGGCCTCTCACTGTTGTGGCCTCTCCCATTGCGGAGCACAGGCTCTGGACGTTCAGGCTCAGTGGCCATGGCTCACGGGCCTAGCCGCTCCGCAGCATGTGGGATCTTCCTGGACCGGGGCACGAACGCATGTCCCCTGAATCGGCAGGCAGACTCTCAACCACTGCGCCACCAGGGAAGCCCGGTGATTGGCTTTTATTCATGTATTTTTGTGTTTTGATTATGCTTCATATATGAAATGTTTAAAATAGTCATGTGAATCAATTTCTTGTCAAGTAAACTGGAAGTTTTCTCAAAAGAGTTCTCTCTACCATATGAGTTTTGTGTAACACCTTCACAGAAATACTTAATGTTTTCCTTCAGATAGTGCACTTCTGTAAGAGAATTACCTCATGGAATTAAATAGCATCAAAACTCAATCATGGTAATTCCTTAGGCACCTATAAGTTTTATAAGGGAATTCACATACCTTCGTCCAGTTACTCATCTGATGGCATTTATTGCTCTTTTGCTAAGTGGCAGGCATTAGTCTAGCTATGTCATTTAATCCTTTCAACCACCGTAAGTGGAAGATACTTTTGTCACCCCATTTTACAGATGAGGAAACTGAAGCACCCAGTTACTCAGTGGAAGAGCCGGGATTTGGACTCGGGCATTTTAGCTGTAGAGCTGGTGCTCTTAATCATTACTCTACCCACACCTCAACTCAGCCTTGTTCTATAAACTGGCCTTGAGTACAGCTTACTCTTTGGAGATTGAAGGTAGGGTGCAAAGTAGCATAGAAACAGAAATTGAGCAAACAGTGAGTTTGTCTGTCTAATGTGGTTCGTTTGATTATCTTAATGCAGCGCGATGTCCATCTTTGCCATGATTACTCAGAGTTACTGTCCTTCTCCTTCCCACACCTCCCCCTCATTTCAACCTGCCCTCACTTTTGCCTGGTTAATTCCTTCTCATCCTACAGTTCTTCCCCTTGAATTACCCCTTTCTACATTCTCCCAGCGCTCAGCCATCTATGCAATCAGTTTATTGCACAGTCTGAATTTGGTAAGGGTATGAAAAGACATGATTTGATATTTTTTGGTTTTGTTTATTTCAACTACTGCATTAATCATTGATCTTTTTTTTTTTTGACTCTTTCAGTCCTGTCCCTTAATTATAACTCAGGCAGATTTCTTAGATCTTCGATTTCTTTCAGTAATTAAAAATCCACGTCAGTTCAGTTGAAAACGTGTTCTTTCTCTCCTCCACCTAAACTCCCCTGACCCCTCAGCTCAGGCCCAAGGGTGTTCAGTGGAGAGGGGTAAGAGCCCCTCCTTTCACTCCCCCTTGCCCCCTCCCCTGGTTCCAGCTCCTCTGGGGTGGGGCTGTGAGAAGGAGACAGGAGAGCTGTCAAGGATTCCCTTGGGTTTCTGGTCCTAGCTGGGGTTCCTCTCTGGGCTACTGCTGGCGCCATTGGGTAACACTGGCTTCATTTTTTAAAACCCGGTGGGCTCTCTCTAAGGGTGTGGCTTCTTCAGGGGGCTCTAGCCCCACGGTATAGATTTCCTTATGGAAGGTCATCTCTTTCTTGACCTCTTAGAAGCCTCCTTCAGCTTCTGCCTCTATGGAACACCCCACAGCATCTGGCTGAGAGTGAAAGTTGTGTGGATGGCCAGGCCAGCCCGTTGCATGGTGGGTCTGCAACCTGGCTCCCATGTGACCCCTTCTATGTGCCAGGCCAGGAAGAGCCATGCATCTTCACCATACCAACTGGTGGAGAGCAGGTTGCTCCTCTACATGGTTCCCACTTCCTGCCTTGCTGTGGTCTCTCCAATCCTTTCCTCTCCCCTCCCCCCGACCCCCGAGAGGGTGGCTCAGCAAGCCCAGTGCATAACTAGATGCCCAACCAGCATGAGGAGATGCCAAAGACAAACGCCACATCTAGGAGACGTTCTCTTGGAGCCGTCTTTACTTATGGAGGGAAAAGTCATGGTATTTGCCCCATCTCAGGTGGATTATCAATTTCTTTCTCAGCCTTATCTTCTCTCACTGGTCCTATTTTATTTATTTTTAACAAAGTCGGCTGATTTTTGATAAACTCTGAGGATTTATCTGGTCCAGTTTCAGCTGTGTGTGTGTGTTTGTGTGACTTATCATTGTCCTTAGCTTTGAGTCCAGCAAAAGTCACTTTAAATATCCTGTTACCTTGACGATCACTTATTTAATATACATCTTCCTATTAGATGCAGTGCAGTACTCCCTCTTAATCTCATTTACCCTGTTTCTTCTTGAGTTGCTGGGATGATAAGCATACTGATGGGATGAGAATTTAACTAACAGGAAGGAGATACTGATTGCAGTATCAGGGATGATATGGTTTGAGTCAGATTATAGAGCTCATCACCATCTGATCCATATCTTAAATGTTCCATCTTTGGTATAAGGCATTTGTGAGGAATAAATAATGTGCAGGGTGTTTGTAAATAATACTACATTGACTATAAGTTAATTACTGGGATAGGGTAAAAACAGGGGATGAATACATAGAATTGATATGTTACCATAAAATTAAAATAATAATTGCAGTTCTACTCATGTCAGACTCCTTCTTAAAATTCCTATAATTATGTTTAATTTCCTTTCCTTTTTTTCTGCTCACATTCTGGGAACTGTCCTATTAATAATGAAATGGGAAATAGAATAAGGAAGGTAACCAAAAGCGTTGCTTATTCTTTCTGTGATTAATCAAGGAGTCATTAATAATATTTGAAGGACATAATGCTATCTCTTTAAGAACAAAAAACTAGAAGTATGTATAGCAGATCAATATATGCAAAAGTTTCTTAATTAGGAGAGAGTTAAGACTTCACACTTAAGATTAAAGTTCGCTTGGGCTTCCCTGGTGGCGCAGTGGTTGAGAGTCCGCCAGCTGATGCAGGGGACGCGGGTTCGTGCCCCGGTCCGGGAGGATCCCACATGCCGTGAAGCGGCTGGGCCTGTGAGCCATGGCCGCTGGGCCTGCGCGTCCGGAGCCTGTGCTCCGCAACGGGAGAGCCCACAGCAGTGAGAGGCCCGCGTACCGCAAAAAAAAAAAAAAAAAAAAAAAAGATTAAAGTTCATTGAATTTACATTTCAATACAAAAGGAAGTTAACTCCTGTTAATATTTCTGTGGAAGTTTGCAGGACTTAAACATGGTACGGCAGTTTTCATACTATGGCATTAGGTCCCCCTGCTCAACACGTGATACCTCCCCTTTCTCCCTGCAATACCCACCCCTGCATGCCTGCAAAATCCTTCTCTTTTTTTCAAAATTATCAATGTGAATTAATCATAGTGAATTTCACAAATAATCAAGCAGGCTATAGGCTGGGATCAAGAATGGAACAGTCTGAGAGTATTTCTTCTTAGCTGTGGAGGCCTCTGGTGATGTGGAGCAATGTCTGCTGTCAGTCTCTGAAGACAGTCCTTTGTCCATAGAACTTGTACATTTAAAACATTTTCATTCTTCTCTGCATCTAAATCTATGGAACATCAATTTAATCAAATTTTATATTTATTAATGGTGATTTTAAAAGCAGAGAGGACACTGAAAAAAATCATAAACCTAGAATTAATTTTTTAAATTATTTTTTAAATTATGAGAGATTTCAAATATACACACATGAAGTTGTAAAGAACACATCTGTACCTACCACACATCTTTATTAAGTCTTAACATGATGCCATAATACTCAATATATTTTTTCAGTAATATAAAACATACGACGCAATTGAGCCCCCTTGTAAACCACTCTTTGATCTTATTTCTTTTCCTCCCTAAACTATTATCATGAACTCAGTATTTGTCATTCCCATGCATGTTTTTGTACTTTCAATATAGAATATTAAAATATATGATAGTATTTAGCATAGTTTAGTATTGTTTTCAACCTTTAAGTCTTGTTATTAGTGGCATGATACTGTACTTATTCTTTTGCAAATTTTTTTTTGTTCATTGTGTTAATGAGAATTTTTCATGTTGATGGATATAGCTTTAGTTCATCAAGGATTAAATGGTGTCTAGTGTTCCACTGGATGAATGTACACTATTTTATTTATCCATTCTCCTGTTGATGGGCATTTGGATGGGTTCCAATTTTTTGTTATACAACTAATGTGGAGCTGATTACACCTGCTTGTGCATATGCCTAAGTTTCCCTAGGGCAGGGATTCTCAAAATGTGGCTCATGGACTCCCACCCCCCAACCCCCCAGGGTCCATGTTACCTCTTCCAGGGAGTCTTCAAGGTTGTAACTATTTTCATAATAATACTGAGATGTCAGTTGCCCTTTACGCTGTGCTGATATTTGTACTGATGGGGAAAAGCAATGATTAGTGAAACCATTGACGCCTTAGTATGAATCAAAGAGATGGCACAAATGGTGCTAGCAGTCATTTTCTTCTTCATCACTATGCGCTCACAGAGAAAAAAGCCATTCATTTAAGAATGTCCCTGGTGAAGCACTTAAGTACTTAATAAAATGATTTTAACATTTAACAAAATGGATTAGTTTTATTAAATCTTAACTCTTGAATACGCATCTTATAATTCTGTGTGGCACAGTGTGGAGTGTGTTTATAGCCCTTTGGCTGCACACTGCAGTTGTTTAAGTTACAAGCTGAACTAGCTTCTTTTTCATGGAACACCATCTTTATTTACTTGAAAGAATGATGGGTAAACTATGGCTGAACTACATTGACAGTTAAACTACTGGGTTCTTGGCAGACATTTTCTCAGAAACGGATAAGGAAAGCCTTTCACTTCAAGGAAAAAAACTGGCAGTGTTTGTTTCCAGTGATAAAATTTGAGTTTTCAAGTAGAACTCAGAAGTTTGGAAAAATTTGCCACTGTGAGGTTGACATTTCCTAACACTTAAAGACTTTTTTTGATCTGATCAGTAATAATGTTAATAAAGAACATTATTTTTTGATACTGTATAATGAAGTGTGTCCACATTTGGAAGATCTGTATAACTCAGTGCATCAGTATTTCCCAAATGATCAGTCCATCATGTTACAAAATTATGCATGGGTAAATGATCTATTCCAAGTACAAGGCTAAATTTTCTTCATATACTTCAACCAAAACAACATAATTCAGCAGATTGAATACAGAGTAGATCTGAGAATTCAGCTATGTTTAAACCAGATATTAAAGAGATTTGCAAAAATCTTACTAATTTTTGTTAGTTTTAGAAAATATAGTTATTTTTCATAGAAATGTTACCTTAACATGTAATAGGTATATTATTGTTATTTTAAAATTAATACATATTTTAAAAGTTCTTATTTATATTTCCTAATAATGTAACCATTTATAGCTATAACCCACATAACTAAAAGTTCTTTGGGGTCCTGAATAGTTTTTAAGAATGTAAAGGGGTCCCGAGATAAAAAAAGTTTGATAACTTCTGTTTTAGGGCATAGCTTGTAAGAGTGGGATTGCTGAGTCATGGCGTGGGTATCTTCAAGTTGCTCTCTGAAGGTTGATAAGAATTTGCATTCCCATCAGTAGAATATGAGAGCCCTGTTTTCCCACATCATCCCTCGCCAGAATTTTGTTTGTCAGACTATAAAATGTTTGCCAGTCTGAAGTGTGTGAAATGGTATCTCATCATTGTTTTAATTTGTATCTCCCTGATTACTAGTGAGTTTGACAAAATTACACGTTTATTGGACTTTTGGTTTTCTTATTCTGTGAATTACCTATTCATATCCTTTGCTCATTCCCCATTCACATCCCATTAGGTTGTCCTTTTTGTTTGTTTTCTTAAATGATTTTTAGGAGTTATTTATATTTCTTGGTTTCTAATCATTTTTTGATTATATGAGGAAAATATTTTCTCTCAATCTGTGGCTTGTCTTTTAATATTGTTCATCATGTTTTTGTTGAACAGAAGTTTTAATTTAAATACAGTCAGATTTATCAATTTTTAAATTTTTTTCCTGTTTTGTATTTTTTATCTTGTCAAAGAAATTCTTCTCTACTCAAAGTCCACACGTGTCTATTCCTATATTTTCTTCTAAAACTTTTAGGGTTTTGCTTTCCATATTAAATCTGTAATTACCTTGAATTGAACTTCGTGTATGGTGTGAGGTCAGGATCTACTTGTTATCCCCAACCCCCATCACACTTAATAATCAATTGCCCCAGCACCTTTCAGTGACGTTGATTTGTGCTACCACTCCTATCACATACCCAGTTTCCACATAGGCATGTTTGTTTCTCTAGGCATTTTATTCCTTTCCATGGGATCATTTGTCTATCCATACACAAATAACTATAGTTTCTTGATATTATTATAAAGCTATAATAATCAGCTACATAATATTATTTTTGAAATCCTCCAACATTGTTATTCTTCAAAACTCTCTTGCCTATTCTAGGCCTTTGGTTTTCCATATAAACATGTGTAAGGATTTTCTACAGTGTTCCATGATCAACTCTTCTTGAGACTTTTATTTTGAATTTATAGATTTATTTGGGGATAATCAAACTAATTACTGTATTTAATCTCACAGTCCTTCGGTTCTTCTTTTAATCCTTCAATGAATATTTGTGATTTTCTGCATAGGGATCTTGCACATATTTTGATAAGTTTATTCCTAGGAATACCTAAGAAATATTCACTAATATTTTGAGTTGAGTGGTTTTTTTCCCCATTACATTTACAATTGGATATTACTAGTGTAAAGGAATAGTATTACTTTTACATGGTAATTTTTCTGTCCAGCAACCTTTCTAAAAACTCATTTTATTTTAATAATTTATCTGTAGATTCTTTGGAGTTTCTAGGTAGATATTCTTACTATCTGTAAATAATAATTATTTTGTATTTTTTTTCTTTTCAAACTTTGTGCACTTTATTGCTTTACTGAATTTTTAGGCCTTCTAGTATAATGTTGGATGGAAGTAGTGATAACCACTTTTGCATCATTTGTGATTTTAATGTAAATGCTTCTAAAGTCTCACTATTCAGTATGATTCTTACACAGCTTCCTAATAAAAAGCATTTGCTAGAAAGACAATTCACTTATTCTTAGTTTGCTAGGCATGTTGATCAACAATTACGATTGAATTTTGTCACTTTTGTCTGTGTCTATTGAGCCAGTGATTTTTCTTTTAAAATCTCTTAAAATGATATACACTAATGGTTTTTCTGATGGAGTATATTATGAATTATCTGATATTAGGCCACCTTTGAATTCTTGGAATTAAATCTACGTGAACATGATGTTTAAAAAATTATTAATAATTATTTTATACACTGCTGAAATTAATTAATTTTCTGGTATTTTATTTAGAGTTTTTCCATCTGTGTTTACTAAGGTGATTGATATATAACTTTTTTCCTTTATACTAACTTACCCAGTTTTGGTATTTTGATTTCACCAACTTTATAAAATGAGCTGGGTAATTTGCTTTTTTTTTTCTGTTTTCAGAATCTTCCTGGATGATAAAACTTTGTCTGTTTCTTTGTTCCTTGAAGGTTGGAATAAATTTACCTGTAAAATGTTCTGGTTCTAGTGTCTTTTGATTTGAGGGACTTTTGATTACCAATTCAGTTTCTCCAGTGATTATTTTTTTACTCATTGTTTCCATTTCCTCATGGGTCAGACTGAGAAATCTATTTTTCTAAAATGTATATATTTAAGTTTTCAAATTCATTCCATAATGTTCATAGTATTCTCTTATTATGTTTAACATCTACTGTACATTTTTGTCCCCCTTTTAATTACCTTCTTTTTTTTTTGTCACTTGCTAAAAACCTGTATACTTATTAGTTTTTTTTCAAGAATCAGCTTTGGATTTTATTTATCCCTTCTATTATCTCTTTGTTTCTGTTTCTTTATTATAATCATTTTTTCCTGCTTTTACTTTCTTTAGATTCACTTTTTAGTTCTTTTTTAGATTCTTGAGTTGAAAGTGTACTTAATCTTTCTCTTTTCTAGTAAATGAATTTAGTGGTGTGAATTCATCTCTAAATAGTGACTGAGCATCATCCACATGTTTTGATATGTAATAATTTCTTATTTATTCAGGCTTTATTTAAGAGTTCTCTTTAAGGTACCTAAATATATACTTTTGTTATGCTTTTGCTACTTTGAAATGTTGATTTCTAATTTGATTATATCACAATCAGAGGGATGATATGTGTGATTTAAGTTCTTTGAAATCTTGGAATCATGCTAGTTTTGTAAATGTTCCATGTGTTCATGAAAACATGATAGAGTCTTTTTGCGCTGTGTGGTTCTCATTACACCCATTAGATTCAGCTGGTGAATTTTTCTCCTTCAAACGTCTATATTCTAACTAATTTCCCTCTATGATTATAAATTTATCAACTTGTCCATTTAATTTTGCCGATTTCTGCTTTATTTTTTAATTTTTATTATTTTATTTTATTTTATTTTTGCTGTACGTGGGCCTGTCACTGTTGTGGCCTCTCCCTGTTGTGGCCTCTCCTGTTGCGGAGCACAGGCTCCAGACGCGCAGGCTCAGCGGCCATGGCTCACGGGCCTAGCTGCTCCACGGCATGTGAGATCTTCCCGGACTGGGGCACGAACCCGTGTCCCCTGCATCGGCAGGTGGACTCTCAACCACTGCGCCACCAGGGAAGACCCTGCTTTATATATTTTAAAGCTATGATAAGTAGAGTAATTTCATGTTTGCTATATTCTTGTTGGATTGTGTCTTTTATTATTATATACTGTCCTAATTTCGTTGTATTAGTGCTTTTTGGACCTTAAATCTATTTGTCTTATATTAATCTTGCTGTACCAACTTTGTTTTGTCTAGTATTTGAAGGCCATATCTTTTTTTAGCCCTTTATTTTCATTCTTCTGTGTGGTGTTGTTCTAGATATGTCTCTTGCAAGCAGCATACGGTTGGATTAAAAAATCCATATGATTACCTCTTTAACTGATGAGCTTAATCTATTTATAATCATTATGATTACTTGTATATTTGAACTTATTTCCACCATCTTATTTTGTGTATCCTGTTTACTGTCTTTTTCCTTTGCCTCCCCTCTTCCTTCCCTGATTTTTGTTATATAGATACAGTTTTTAATATTTCATTTTCTTCAGATGATTTGGAAACTGCACAGTACATTTTTAGTGTTTGGAGGTTACTCTTAATCTTAAAGGTAGTTACTTAACCATCCTTCAAGAAAAAAAAGAAGTCTGTAGTTATATGGTATTTCCTTCTCCCAGTGACAACGAGGGTGTTAACACATGTACTTAACAATTGTTGTTGGCTGTTATGGTAGTTTAGAGTTATTATTTGCTATTTTTTATAGTCAATATTTAATTAAATTATTAACTTTTAACAAAGTTCTCTGTTTGCCTCAAGTTCCACATCTTCTGTGTTCTCTTTTTTCTTGCTGAATTCCTGTTTTAAAAAAAAAAAAAACAAGGTCCTTGGCTGGTACATTCCCTCAGTCTTTATATGCCTTGAAGTGTCTTTATGTTGTCTTTACTCAAACGATAATTTGGATGAGTATCAATTTCTTGGTTGTCAATTTCTTGGTTTCCCTCAACATGTTGAAGATACCATTTTGCTGCCTTTGCCATCTACTTTTAGAAAAAAGTCTAAATTTGTTTCCTTAGTTAAGTGACGAATCTCCCCAGTAACTAAGTTGACAATTTTGAATAGTGAAATAGGTTGAATTTGCAAAGTAAGCCCCACTAGGGTCCACAGTTCCCACCTGAGTATCTTGTCCGTGGCACCTTGTTAACAGATCCTTCCAGCAAGTGCTAAGATGGATTGTCACAGTAATGTGTGAGACTCAAAGAGTTGGTCATGTCTATCCATAATTTTTTCCCCAAAATAAACTTCTATGTAAAAATATTTAGAACATTGCACACACACGGATTGGATATATTTATATATTCATAATAGAGGAAAATAGGAACTGGAACAAGATATGAAGAAATACTTTTGTGAGCAGAGTTGTTATAGGGAAAACATTAGAAAGTATTTAGAGGCACTGACTGCTAATTCTGGTTCTACCTGCATGACTCTGGGCAGGTCACTGAATATCTCTGTCTCTCTCTCTCCCCCTCTCTTTCTCTCTATGTTCATTTGTAAAGAGAACGTGTGGGACCAGATGAATGGTTTTCAAGCTATGGAGTCAGTGTGTGGCTTGTTGATTTCATCGGGGCCAGGTGGATGAGTGCTGAACCTTCCGTTCTTCCCTGGATTGTTGGCCTTTTCTTTTCCATCAGTGACCTGTCATGCTCTCCTGCAAAAGATTTCTTCTGAAGAAAATATTCTGGTAGCCAAAATAATCGAATCACTAAACCATGTAATCTGAAAGCCCACCTCTAGCTCTGTGACCATTTTCATACAGGTGCATAAGCACGACCACTCACCCATCTTGTGCATTATTAATTACTGCTTGACTTAGTCAAGGTTAAACTCCAATTTTTAACTTTTATCCACCTGCAGAGTTTCCAGACATCATAAAGCAATTATTATGTCAATTTTTCTAGAGCTTCACATGCTTCTGCAGTTTTAGTATGAAAGCCTTGAAGATACTTTACTCGGGTTTTATTAGAGCCAAAGTGATAGCCCTTACTTCTTTGATCCCATCTTCACACAGGAGTTAAGGGGCACCTGCCTTTTTCCTTCTCCAGTAAGTTCTTCCCAGGGGCTTGATTTGCTGCTCTCTTTTTACCCTGTGGTCAGCAATGGAAGCCCTACAGTATGAGCTGAGGGAAGTCATAGCTTTCCCTTCCCTGTTCCTCTCCTTTCTTTGTGCCTTCTACTTAGGACATTTTACCTGGATGATTAAGTTGTAGACCCAGGAGATTTTTACTTTCTTCCATTGTGATTCATAGAGTATTAGCTTCCAATACCTTGTATCTCAAGGCTTTGTTCCTAGGGTTTTCCAAATTTCTGCATGGAAAATCTATTTAAAAAATAGATGATTATCTATACAGACTTTAAAAAAGGATTCAAGTTTTTCATCATGCTTAAGGTAACAGTTTTTGCGCATAATTCTTTTCTATACCAAGAAAGATAATCTTTCTTCTAGTCTGGACGATCTTGACTTGGTGTGAGGCGCCCATGCTACACTGGCACCTTCTATTTGTAGAACCCAAAGTTGCAAGTTGCTGCCATTTAGAGAAAGCAGTTGAAGGAAAGGATGTGGTAAAAGTTAAGAAGTGCTGGAGAGCTTCCCTTGCTTGTGTGCATATTTAAAATAAAATATTTCACTACTTCTAAAAATTCAGAAGATGTCCCAGTACCAAGAGTTTTGTTGTTTATAAACCCTCTATAGTATGTATAGATAGGATTCATTTGCATTATAAATATTTCTTCATCATATGGGTTAGTATTTACAGTCTAGTCCTTGAAAATTCTCAACAGTAAAGTTTCATGTGTGCAACTAACTTTTATTCAAATAGGTGATGTTTTATAATGGATATGGCAACTTTTATGGGTTTCTTTTATGTTTACTTCAAGTGGTCAAGTTCTTAACTTTTCTGGGTTAATTCTTCTTTCCTTCCTTGATAATTAAATATATACCAATTTGCTCTCTTTGTGGGTTTGCTGTGTCCCTTTTCATGGGATATATTGGATTTAGAATTCTTTCTTAAAATTTCCTCTGGTGTCATAATCCAGTGCTGAGATGAGCTATCTGTCACATCAGCTCCAAGATTTCACTGCAGTCCATCGGGAATGCAATACAATAAAAAGTTGCAGTTTCTTAAGGAACATTCCACGTGTTTGCAGAAGCATGGAAGTATAGGAGAAAAACAAGCAAGCAGATCTCTCAATGTAGTCTAATCACACCTTCCTGTTCATGTTATTGCTGTGGTTTAGCCTACATACAGAACTTATTTTTCTGTTTGGGTCTCTATTCTGGGAATTGTTTTTTTGTACTGTTTAATTTTGGAAATAGTATTGAACTAGCAGCAGGTGGTAACAATGTATATTTTGCTTGGTGTTTTTACATAGAAAAGGAAATAATAACATCATATTTGGGAATATAATTTAAAAACAGAATTTTAGTTTAAATCTAAATTAATAATCCTTCCCCTAAGGGGGTGTTTATAATTATCAATAGCATAGGTTCTATTCAAGTATTGGGGCAGAGTGAGTTCTTCAATATCTTTGTATACTCTGGTGTTGTCATATCCCTCAAACAGTTAATCAAGGAATGTAAATCGATTTTAATATTATCCAAATCAGGACATAAGCTTGGAGATACTCCAAATATGCTATAAAACACTTTCTACCCACAGGCATCTTGGGGAACACTCATGCTCCTAGTGTTGTTTTATGTGAATATATAGCCTCATTTGGCATAGCTGTGGGGAAATGGGTCCCCTTCACCCTTTTGGTGTGACAATTAGTCAATATATCTCAAAATCCTTGAAGTTCATATCTTTTGAATTACTTCATGGAATATATCATAAGGCATTGTGCAATACTTATGTTCAAGAATGTCATTACAGAGCCATTTAAAAATAACAGTAAATTGAAAAAAACCCTCTGTTATGGACTGAATGTTTGTGTCCTCCCCAAATTCATACATTGAATTTTCGTGGAGGTGGAGCCCTCATGAATGGGATTAGTGCCCTTATAAAAAGGACCCCGGGGAGCTCTCTCACTTTCTCTGCCATGTGAGGACACAATGAGAAAATGGCCGTCTGCAACCCAGAAGAGGGATCTCACCAGAACCGGATGATGCTAGCACTCTGATATCCAAGCCTCCAGAACTGTGAGACATGAATTTCCATTGTTTATAAGCCACACAGCCTATGGAGGCCCCTTTGATGGGGTTGACTGGAGGAGAGCAGTGGCATAAAAGGAGGCAAAATTTCTTTTCACTCTTCTCTGTATTATACAAATTTTATCTAATAAACAAGTAGAGACAGCATTTAGTTTAACAATATTTAGATGTAGGCCAGCTTAAAATTATTTGCTGACATAAGTATAGGGAACAAACAGAGCAGGAAAAAGAAAATGCAGCAAGGAAAGAGATATCAAAGAATGCGTGTAATTTGCCGTGATTACTTTTTTTGGTGTTAATGGATAGACAATTTTTTGAAAAAGAAAATCAGATGGTATATTACAGGTTGATGAGCAACCTGTTTTTAACTTACTGTAAAATAGATCATGAGTATTTTCTCAAGTCACCAAATATGCTTGTAAAATATATTTTTACAGCTATATAGTATCTTGTTCTATGTTATACAATATTTTATTTAATTAATCATTAGTCACTGAGGTTATTTTCAATTTTTTCTCTATTATAAAGAGATAGCAATGACCATTATTAGAGCTCTCTCTTTGAGTGTATCAGTAATAATTTACTTAAGATGAATTATTGGAAATGGAGTGGTTCTTCCACAAGTACTTAGTCTCTTTTCCCCCACTTGAATTCTTTCACATTATATTAATATTGGGGTCCTGCTTTTACTCTTACTATTATTATTTTACTTTGCCTGTTACTTCTTTCTCTATTCTTTGACTTTTTTGGAGGACATTTTGCTTTATGTTACCTTCTCTCTTTCCTTCTTCCTTCCTTTCTCTTTTCTCTTTCTCTCTCTTCATCTTCCTTAACCTGCCAATTCTCAGCTCATTAGAGAGTTTAATCCATTTAAATTTATTGTTATATGCAGTGTATTTTATTTTCTGTTACTTTGTGCTTCCTTTGCTGCTTTCTTTGATTTTTATATTTTGGACATGAACTATGTTTTCATTTCTTGAAAAGTTTTGGAAGGTTCATGCTTTAGCACAATGCCTGACATCAGAGCAAACACAGAAACAGATTCTGCTTATAGTTCTACTAGTGTTTTCTATTTCTATTGAAGTTTTCAGAAGCGTTATCTGACCTGTTCCTGTAAGTGTCATAGTCAAAGGTGAAGGGTCCTCTTCTGCTTGTCTCCTCCCCTTCAAGACAAGGTGTACATTAGCCTTTTCCCCTCTTATCTCTGTAAGCTTTTGTTCCACTTATTTTATTATGTTCTAAGCATTATGATTCCTCTTTTTGGTATTACTCTTTATTGTACATAGAAGCCTATTTTATTTGTACTCTATTGGTGAAGAAGAATTTTCTAAAAATTTTCAAAATTCTGTAGTAGATCATTTTCAAAGCATTACTCCTCTGCTGAGTGTCTTGGGTGTGGATGTTTTCCTCTCTTTACTCATCTTACAATGGTATCCAAACCCTGTTTTTGTCCACAGACAGGAGCCTGGATGGTGCTGGGTCTCCTCTCTGCCTTCATGAGTGATATTTGAACCCTCTTTTCAGAGCCACACATAAAGGGATGGCTGTGCATCTCTCAGTCTGATTTTCAGTGGACAACAGACTTCCATGCACAGCACTTCTGCTCTGTCCAGGGGGATTTTTCTCCTCCACTTTGCTCCTGCTCTTAGGCATTCAACTTAGCAGGTAGAAGCAGTAATTACCAGAAGGCACTACCAAACCTCTTTTTATACCTGCCCTTGTCTATCCTATTTGACAGCTGAGACACTGCCTACGAGAGTGCACTGTATCACAGGTGCACTCACTGATTCTTACTCATTGGTTTTCTGGGAATCTAGAAAGAATGAAGGGAGTGTGTTTGTGTGTGTGTGTAAGGCAGAAGAGAGAGAGTTGTGCTGTAGTTCAATAACCCTCAAAGTTATCAGTGCCAATTAGTTCATACAGTTTAGAAATGGGGGCAGTGAGATGATGGAGGGGAAAGGAGTCACTTACCATATAAAAGTCTTTATCTATGTGTAGCCATATCCATAGCATACCATGGTAATGGATGTTTATTTTAAATTTATTGAGTTTTTCTTCTCTCACAAGGGATTAATCTCCAAAATATACAAACAGCTCATGCAGCTCAATATTAAAAAAACAAACAACCAAATCCAAAAATGGGCGGAAGACCTAAATAGTCATTTCTCCAGAGAAGACATACAGATGGCCAAGAGGCACATGAAAAGATCGTCAGCATCACTAATTATTAGAGAAATGAAAATCAAAACTACAATGAGGTATCACCTCACACTGGTTAGAATGGCCATTATTAAAATATCTACAAACAATAAATGCTGGAAAGGGTGTAGAGAAAAGGGAACCCTCTTGCACTGTTGGTGGGAATGTAAACTGATACAGCCACCATGGAGAACAGTATGGAGGTTCCTTAAAAAAATAAAAATAGAACTACCATATGACCCAGCAATCCCACTACTGGGCATATACCCTGAGAAAACCATAATTCAAAAAGACACATGCACCCCAATGTTCATCACAGCACTATTTACAATAGCCAGGACATGGAAGCAACCTAAATGTCCATCGACAGATGAATGGATAAAGATGTGGTACATATATACAATGGAATGTTACTCAGCCATAAAAAGGAACAAAATTGGGTCATTTGTAGACACGTGGATGGACCTAGAGTCTGTCATACAGAGTGAAGTAAGTCGAAAGAGAAAAACAAATATCGTATATTAACGTATGTATGTGGAATCTAGAAAAATGGCACAGATGAACCCATTTGCAGGGCAGGAATAGAGACGCAGAAGTAGAGAAAGGACATGTGGATATGGGAAGGGGGGGAAGGAGGGTGAGGTGAATTGGGAGATTGGGATTGACGTATGACACTACCATGTGTAAAATAGATAGCTAGTGGGAACCTGCTGTATAGTGCAGGGAGCTCAGCTTGGTGCTCTTTGGTGACCTAGATGGGTAAGATATGGGGGGTTGGTTGGAGGGAGGTCCAAGAGGGAGGGTATATATGTATACATATAGCTGATTCCCTTCGTTGTAGAAACTAACAGCAGAAACTAACACAACGTTGTAAAGCAACTATACCCCAATTTTAAAAAAAAGGTTTAATTATATTTCATGTAATCTCTAATTGGCGGGAACATTTATGAATCATTTTATAAAGATCTTCCCCCAAAATATTAAAATATGTTAGCATTTAATGAATTACTCTCCAGGTCTCCTTAATGACTGATTCCTCAGTCTTCTGATGACTGAGATTTAAAACAAATTCCCATTATGATGATTTTTTCCATAGATTTTCTTTTTTTTTTTTAATAGATTTTCTGCACCACTGTTCCTCTGCCAGAACATGGCCAATTGGTTTTGATAATAGAGTCTGTGGTTTTGAGGATCAAGTTTAGATGTCCACTGATAGGAGGAGCCATTGTATAAAATCCCTCATCCAAAAGAAATCATGGTATCTTAGATGCTTCCTCTAAACACAGTGTATTAGTTTCTTGTAGCTGCTGTAACAAATTACCACAAATTGGGTGGCTGAAAACAACAGAAACGTATTCACTTACAGTTCTGGAGGCCAGAAGTCCAAAATCAAGGTGTTGGCAGGGCCACACTCTCCCTGGAGGCTCTAGAGGAGGATTCACTCTGTGCCTTGTCTTGATTCTGGTGTCTGCCTGGCTGCATAACTCCAGTCTCTTCCTCCATGGTCACACTGCCTCCTCTTCTTCTGTCTCTGTGTAATCTCCCTCTGCCTCACTCTTATGAGGACATCTGTCACTGAATTTAGGGCCCACCCAGATAATGCAGGATGATCTCCTCATCTCACGATCCTCATCTTAATTACATCATCAAAGACCCTTTTTCCAACTAAGGTCCCATTCACAGGTTCCAGGGATTAAGACATAGGCATATTTTTTCTCAGGGGGGAGGCACCATTCAGCCCACTACAATTAATTCTCTATACCTAAACCCCACAAGTATCTTTTTTATTAAGCAAATATTAAAGCAAGACCAAGGCTTGAGTTTTCATGGAGATGGAGACAAAGGTTGTACATAGGTCAACTCCTATTTTATTTTTTCGCCAGTGTTTAAAGTCAGTAGGCACCTCAGCAGGTCCATTCATTGTGACAGTGAGTGAGTTGTGATTGTTTTTTCCACCCTCCTCTTTTGCCAGGGTACTCAACCGAAATGCAGGCCGCAGGAGAGTCTGGGGACACTTAACTCTGGTGTCTGGCCCTTCAGTGAGCATTTGTTGTGTGTGGCAAGAGGACATGGAATCGCAGAGCGTTAGTCATGGAGAAAAAGAAATGCTTCTGATTTTGAGAGGAGAAGCTAAAAGTGGAGGGAGTGAGTGAGAACCATGGGGCAGGGCCAGACCTGTCGGGGGCTTCTGGGAATGCAGAGAAGATGAAGGGATGATGGGGAGGTGACTAAGGAGGAAAGGAGTCTTACATAAAGAAGGTTTCAGAAATGACTCAGTCTGCCATCCAGGGGAGCTGGGGAGGGAAGTTGGCAAGTCAGGAATATTCCATATTCCCTCATGCCTACCCAGTCCCCCAACACCCTGCCCCAACCTCCAGGAGGCAGGAAACAGGTGAAGATCAAGGAGAATAACCTGCATTTTAAAGCAGCTTTCTCCAAGGACCTCAAAGTAATTGTTGATTTTAAAAAGCATTTATCTTGCAGAGTTAGCTACTGTTTTATTTTCAGCTTGTGAGACCTCAGCTCACAAATGCCAGGGTTACACAGGAAATTAATTTGAAGGTCCCCTGCTCACCTGGGAACATTTTTCACCATCACATCACCTGATCTATCTTGGCAACCCTGACCTCTGGCCCCTGGGGTTCCTGGAAGGGGTTGTTCTGAAGGTCAACTCCAGGAATCAGGAGCTGCCGGAAGGAAGACCTCGCGCATTTAGACCAGAAAAGGCTCATTTTTTTTAACCTGCACAATCTACGTTGGCTTCCTTTTTGCTGTTAAAAGAAGAAAAGCATAAGGGGTGGGAACTAACATTTATCAGGCTCTGCCGAAGTGCCAGGCAGTTTGCATAGTTTCTCTCCTTTACTCTTCTCACGTGATAAAAATATTTACTACTACTGTTTTGATAGATTTGGAAAAAAAGTTTCTGAGAGCTGAAGTCACACGACTGAAGGCCCTTTAACAAGGCCTGGGACCGGGGTTTGATCCTGACGTAGCGGAAACGCTTGCTGACGCCTCTCCAGGATCTGCTTTCTGCTTTCCCCCCATCAGCTCGCTTTTTCCAACCCTGCTGCGGCCATCCTGAGGGTTTTCCTGTTTCTTGAACGCACCACCCCAGTTCCAGCTTTAGTTCCTCTGCTCACCTTCTTTCTGGAATGTTTTCCCTCTGATCGTGGTCTGACTTTTTTTCCCTAGTTTTCAGCTCTGAGTCCAACGTGTTCTACTCAGGGGAGCCTTCCCTGATGACCCCACCGAAACTGCCATCGCCCACAGGCATCTCACTCCATTTCATTTTCTTCAAACACTGTCGTCTGGTGTGTGTCCATCCACTAGAAGGTCAACTCTGTAAGGGCAGAATCTTAATAGTCTCCCTCATTCACTGGCTGGGCACATTTCTTGAATGAATATGTATATTTCTATATATATTTGTTGAATGAATGAATACGTGAATGAATATGTTATTTTTCTAGTGACATTTCCTAGACATTTTGGTACCATTTCCCTCTGTAGTCAGTGTGGTCCAACTTTAATGTTAATTGTGATGCAGGTTTTTTAAGACCTGAGAAGTTGTCTCCAGCACGGTCTAGGTAGTGTCTACATGTCCAAAGTGAAGCAGAAGAATAAGTACTATACTCAACTGAAAAAAAAATTGAGACTGGGCAATGCAAAAACGAATCCTTGATTTTTGAATCTTTTTCCCTGTCTGAATTAGTACAGATACCTACATTTAGGCTAAAGGAACTACACAGCTTATGGGAGACCTATCTTATGTAATGGGGGCATGTGAGAGAATAATCTGTTGGTTTTAGTTGACTATAAACCCAGTAGCAGTCACCCGTGGAGCCCAGGTGTGATATTAAGAGTTGTAACCTCTTCATGGCTCTCAGCACTATAGCAAGAAAAATGTCCCAAACTGGCTCATTATGTTTCCCCTCCAGCCTTCCCAGTCTTAGTGGGGGCACCTACTTTGTTGCCTAAGCCATATACTGAGTGGGGGAGGGGTCAGGCTACACTCCTCCCTTTCCCTTCAAGTCCCAAAGTAAAGAAGTCCTGTTGAGGCCACTTCTGGCTTATCTCTTCAGCCCTATCTCTTGTTAGTAACTCCTCCCACCTGCCAACCCCATGGTCATGTCCATAGTGCATCGTGCTATTTCACAATTCTGTGCCTTTGCTCATACTCTGTGTAGAATGTCTCCTCACTCAGTCCACCCCTCAACACCCCCTCAATTTTCAATACTCTGATCAAGTGTCATTGTCCCATTGAAACACTTTCCTCTTCCTTTCCACCAGTAGAATTAGCCCTTCCTATCTGTGAGCATCTGGTGTACCTTATACACACTTAATTCATCTTTTTCTGTAGTGCCTAGCATACTACCTTATTCAAAGTCCTCCATGCCTGTTCCCTGGATGAAGACTGAGATCTATAGGAAGGTTGGCTCGCTTTCCCCTGTAGCTAAATCTATAGAGAGGTGAGATGTTTGACATTGCATCCCTTAAGTCTGTATGGTTGAGAAGTAGGAAAGCCTGGGATTTAGAAATCCACAATGGATGCTCTACAAAGTGTGTCATGGATAATCTTTACATGAATAATTGATAGTTGGCTGTAGCGTCATCAATTAGTAATGGAGGTCAGTCTTGTTTCATTAGAATGTAACTTCCTGGAGGTACAGCTTTTGTTTATTTATGTCCTAATTTTTTAAAAGTACAGTGTCAAAAATAGTGTGGGTGTTCAAAAAGTTGAAAATCAATTAATCAAGTCTATCGGGTTCCAGAGTGACCAAAGGAGAGGCTGATATTCAGGAAACCCATTTGCTCTCATTAATAAAACAATCTTATCCATATTAAAGTAACAGTAGATGGAGGATAGGAAAAGGATCTATTAGTGTGGTCCAGCTGGGGACCTCTAAGATCATTCCTTCCTTCACGGAGCTCATGAATAATAAAATAAATTGGTATGACACCAGGGAATAAGCTGTAAAGTGTCACAAAATGCCAGGAACAAAAATCCATCCAAAGTGCTCTTTTTCTTCCTGAGGAAAAGCCTAAAAGAACTTTTCTGATTACCTGACAGTCCATTTAATCCCCAGGAAACATTCCTTTGTTATAGTTTCAAGGAGAATTACTTGAAATAATCCTTTGTACAATGTGCCTGGTTCTATTTTAGTTTTAAATCGTGTCCCCTTTCTTTTTGAATTTGTTTAAAAAAAGACATCTAATCAATGCCCAAGTGGAAGTGGTATGGCCAAGTGTGAGTTTCTTTCTCTCCTGGATGACGTTACCTTTTTGTGTAGAGGCCCTTTTAAAAGAGACTTAAAAGACTTCAGGAGCTGAGAAAGAATAATAAAAAAAAGTCTTGAATGTTACAATTAAACTGTACAGACTTAACCATCTCTCCTGAGTGTTATTGAAGAGGAGCATGCTTTTTGACCAGCTCCATGTACTGAAGCTCACAGTGACCCAGATTTTAAGGGACTTGGGCATTTCTTGGGTAAGTACCTGCGAGAATTCATTTGTAGCATGTGGTCAAGGGCGGGGACACAGCCCTGCCAATAGTTAGGCCTGGTCTACTGATTATCATTTGAAAAGTGGGATAAAAAAAGAAAAGGAGAGGGAAGGAAAGGAGTCTCACAGATATCCTGTACGCCTTTTAGACTTCCCCATAGTTTGGCTTGGAAATGCATCAGAGCAAAACAATAAAGAGAGAAAAATATCAGGGGGATTTTAATTTAGGAAATAAGGCAATATTTAAGTTCACACGTGTGGACTCTATTTGGGAGACAAAGTTAAGACTCTTCAGGTGAGCTTGCTGGCGGGCTCCCCCTCCCCCATTCTAGAGTACCATGGATAGGAATTTATTCGTTGTAAGGTCCTCACTAGGAGTTATCCTGTGTTTTTCTGATTTAAACATTTTCTTCTCTCCCTCAGGGTCCTCCTTCCTCTTTCCATTCTCCAAGGTAGAGGTGAGGGAAGTTGTGTAATTCCCGATGCACTTTTAACATTTCCAAAACTCATCCCATCCAATGGCTCAATCCAAACTCAAAATGCAAAATTAATGACTAGTTAACATGGATGCAGTAACTCAGTTCACAGCTCAGGCGCTTTATTTTTTTGTCTTGCAAAAGTGTCTTGCTTTCTTCTTCCTCTAGAGACAGAGTTTCTTTTTGATCTTTAAGTAGTAACATAAGATTAAACCACAGAGTGATGTTTTCTTTCAAGAATGAAAAGTGTTCCAATAATTTTGAGGTAGCCAGTTGCCAGGAAGATCCATGAAAATATTAAGGTGGAAACTTCGTTCACTCTTTCTCCTGTTGAGGGGTTTTCAATTTTTTCTTAGAGCTCTTTTCCTTTTACTTAATTTTAGGGGGAAATTGTAGATTCCATGAATGCGTTTTAAAACAAACATTTAGTTAAAAATAATATCCAATTTGGCCTTAACTAGAGCATGGCAGAAATAACCAAAGGCAGTTAATGTGGGATGAAGTAAATGCTTATGTCAGGTTGGCAGCACATTATCTTCGTGTCTTTTACAAGGAGGATTTCACTTGCAGAAATGGCTCTTGACAAAGTTAAGTGGTCCTATATATTGTTTGGGAAATTGCCCTTATTTTGTGTTCTTCTTGTTCCAGTAATGGAACCCATGAGCAGTAGATAATTGTAGTGGCCTCATCTATCAAATAATATTAGAAGTCAACAGCTATAATCTGAGCCGCTTGCTTTACACAGCTTTTCTCTATATTTTCTGCTCAAATTGTCAGTTGTTACCTGTAAGTGTCCCCATTCTCTGTGGTTGATAGAAGCAAAAAGATTTAAGTGAATCAGGAGGTAAGCCAAGTGCAGGCTTGGGCCCAGGCTCTGCGGCCAGCTTACCACAGCAGATGATAACAACTTCCCGAATAGGGAGAAATCATGGTTCTTTGTACTGTATTATATGTTACTATTACTGGTGCAGAGGCTGGGAGGAAGGGGTTTTTTTAGAGATAGTCTAGGCAGTTAAAAACTGAGTTTTAAGGGGGTCAGAAAGGAACCTCTCATTACTGGAGGGTAAATCCATGTAGCATTTCAGCATTCTGAACTGCTTTTGTTCATCTCTCACACCCCTGTGCTAAAAGCAAAGTTGCTCGAAAAAAAGAGTTGTACAAGCTTGGTGGTGGATACTTAGGGTATTACTAAGTTATTCCATAAACTCATTTGTAGGTATAAAATATTTCACGATAGAAAGGAAGATGTTAGTTTTGCAGGAATAATCATTATAAACATCTTTGAGTTGCTTCCTCTATCAATGAAAAATCAGAAAAATACCAGAAGAATCAAGTAAAATCATGAATGCACTTCACTCAATGGTAGACAGTTTTTATTCATATAAACTACTGTTATATACATACCTAAATTATAGGATTTATATATAAAAAATAATAGTATATATATAAATAATAGTATATATCAATAATTTATATAGATATAGATATAGCAGGATCACGTTGTGTCTACTGTGTAGTATTCTGTGTTTTCCCACTTATTATATGGTTAGCATATTCTATGCTCGTAAGTATTCATTTACTGCACTGTATTTGATGGCTGCATTATATTCCATTCCATGCATTCCTTATTATTGGACTCCTAGGGTATTTTCAAAACTTCACTATTACAAACAATGAATATCCTTGCAGCTAAGACCTTATCAACATCTATGATAACTTCTTTAAGTGAAATTATTAGAATTTTATTAGGAGGATTTCTAGAAGGATAATGCATGGGTTAAACGGTTTGTACAGAAAGAGGGCAAACCAATTTCTATTATTACAAGCAGTATGTGCAAGGTCCTGAGTTGCTTTTTCCCTCAGCGTTGCCTAGGTACAAATGCTTTATAGATATTTTATCGTGGTGGGGAGATGCTCAGTGAAGAGGGGAGCACAGGTGCTGTGTGCCCTGACGTGGTGGCCATCGGTGATCAGGCACAGCTCCAGAGAGAAGGATGAAGCACACTGAGATGGAGGGTCTTGAGCAGGGAGCGGGGGCACCCGTATTTGGGGAGTGGCACAGTCAAAGGCACAAGGGGGGCATTAGGTGCAGAACTAAGCAGATGAGCCCCATCAGAGACTGGCAAACGTGCCTGTCCAGTGAAGTGGGCCCTGCTGTTTCAGCGCCACCAACCCCTCCCTTTTCTGAACTCCTACAGAATGGAAGTTTGTATCATCCACCTTAACACGGAAAAGCTACCTATTCCCTCATATTGTTCTGCCATTGGATATTTGTTATCCTTGCTTTCCCAATGGGATTGAAATGTCTCTGGGGGCAAGTACCTGGTGTGGTCAGAGCAGAGAGGGTCTGAAAACTGCCCCATGGGCCGCACTGTCCTTTCTGCCCCCTGAATGCTAATAGTTCTGCTTGTATCGTTTTCTTGCTTTTATATATGATTTTCTTTTACAGAGAGTTCTGCGATTATTAAACATACACCTCCCTCCACTTTATTTTTTAAACCACTGGGTTGATTTAAAGATTTAACCCAAATGATCAAACCAGTGATTCAGTTTTCTATTTTTAGTGGAGTTATTATTTTGAGGCATTTCAGTGACCATCAGTTTCCAAACTTGACTACCGTATCCCCCAATCACGAAGTGTTCTGGGGCAGGTTTGTCTTTACAACAGTTACAACGGGTGCTCAGAAAATAGGAATGGAGAATCGGCATTTTATGCAGCTTTTTTCTAGTGCGGGGGAGGGTGAAAAAACCACCGATGGCTCTCTGTGGAGCTCAATGAAAAGATATTTGCTTGAACAGGAAGTTTCTGTACTGGGGACACTGGCCCAGCAGCAGCTGTGCTTTTCAGCCTTTGCTGCAGAATCACCTTTCTGGCTAGTGGAGGCTGAGAATGTTTCTATTTCCATTACTGAATAATGACCCAGGGCCAGGGCCATGGTCACTTTCCTACCTAGAGCCAATATTTCAGCCCTGACGCCCTGAGACACGGTCATTTGCATTCCTAAAATATGATCATTTTCATATACAGTATTTCAACAAAATGTTTACATAGTGCAACAGTTGTTCATGACACAAATGAGGAAAAAAAGGTGATAATTTATATAAATGTGTGATGAAGAGTTACCAGTTGCCATTAGAGATGTGCCACGTGACTCTCTACTCATGCATGCTGCCTAAAGGAAATAAAAAGCAGTAGAAATTCCAAATGGTGCTGCCACGTTTGAAGTTGCGGCAATACTGGTGGATGATAGAATGTGTTCTTGAGATGCAAAGCTGTGGGTGGCTGACCTGGAATTTTGAAAAGATCCTCTGATACTTGAAATCATTTCAAGGTTAAATGGAAAATGTGAGCTAGGATTATCTGAATCCTCCTTTACCTGGATAATGTATAAAGAAAGATGAAGTGGAGAATAAACCTGTATGTGAGTGTGTCACTGTTAGAGCATCATTCTCCAGAATGTGTTTAAATTGCTGGAGAGCAGTTTGACCATTTGCTTCTTTAAGTAAGTTGCTATGGGTTTGAATTTTATAATTTTCATAATAAATAGAGATTATTAAGGGCTGACCCTGTTTTGAAATACTTACGTTAATTTACCAGTCTCTAAGAAATTTGGTATACGGACAAAAAAATTCATATATATACTGAACATAAAGATAGAAACAGTTTATTCAGGGACTCCTCCAACATCTGTTATTACCTTCTTACAACAACAGTTCAAGGTACTTATAATTAATCTCATTTTACAGATGAATAAACAGAGGCCCAGAGAGGTTAAATGAAAAAGCTAGTAAGTGGTAAAGGTGTGAATCAAACCAGGTCACTCTGATCTCTAAGTCAATGTGCTCAACCACTCAGCTACACCAGATACTTTGCTAGAACTCTTTTCGTGTTTCTGAAACAGAAACTTATCTGACCTGTAGGGCTTAAAAATGACTGTGTTGATTACAAGACAGCGATATTTAGTTCCACTCGATTTCATTCCTTTAAAGGAAAAAAAATCATCCATTTGCAGCTGATTGCTTCACCCTTTGTGCATCTATTTTGTGTGTGAAGGTTTACAGCAATATATTGACTTTGTCCATTATCTAAATTTTATGCACCTAATGATATTTATTAGTATACCTAGTGACCTCCTTTAAAAATTTTGTAATAAGGATGTACCCCAAACAACTCATCTAAGCAGCTTTTAGTTGGTAAAATGCCTTCAGTGACAAAGCTAAAGCCATATATACTCATTTATATGAATGCTATTCTTGCAGTTACTGTTGGAGTGATAGTTTCTCTGAGGTTTTGAATGATGCAACTTGTTCAAGTTTAATGCCATCTATTATGAACTCTGCTGCATGCTGTTAATAGCTGGAAGGCATTGATTTTGTTTTCTGCTGTCTTATCTCTAGCCCATACATTTTGCTTGCATTATTGACTGTTCTGATCATTTCATGCACCATGTCTTTAGAAGATGTATAAATCAATGTCAGCCATGAAACTTAAGTTGTTTATTAGGCTGCCATGTAGGTTTACACCTTCATGAAAATCATCTAATGTGGTCCGTGTCAGATGTTTCAAACAATTGTTGACCAGTCTGATGAAAGAGGACAGCCTTGGAACATGTCACCTCTGGAGTAGGAAAGTTCATTCAATTATTTATTTGGGTCACATGTTATACTTGACTGGATGCACTTTTTAATGATGTTAATTAACTTCTTCAGGGTGTTAAATTAGTTTAGAGCTGCTACGATTATAGCATGACATCAATTGGACTCTCTATTCTAAGAGATGCATTTGAGTTTTGCACAGCAAAATAATATTTTGTATTGGATTAGTGTAAATGAAACCTCATTGCTTACACTTGAGCGTTCTTGATAGAAGGCCCATGCAGACTTCAGATCAATTTCACACTTAAATCACAGAGTCAGAAAACAAGTGCAGGAGCTTGAAAGCCTGTCCATCATTTTATAACAATTACTGAGTTCTTTATCCTGGACCCAAAGAGCATTGAATTGCACTTCTAATCCAACAAAAAGTGTTTTTCATAATTAAGGCAATTATGAAATGCCCTACAAAATCCATTCTTAAGAATCAGCTTCTAAATGCTTCCTGTGCATAAAGCAAATTTTGGATTAGTTTAGACTTTATTTTCTTCCCTAATTTTAACAGTGCTTTTGATTCATGTCTCTTGTTTAGGATTTTGCAGAGCATTTTTCAAATACTGAGATCTGTCCTCCTCTTGGTATGGGAGGTGAAGAGTTGCACAGGGTGGCATTGCTTATGGCCAATTTCTGGGATAGCTGTGAATCCAGTAATATTGGTTGGCTAGTACTTCCACTCATGTGGTGGGAGGTGGGTTTGGGAAAGTCTCCTTCAGCAGTCAGTCACTTGGACCTGGCCGTGATCTCAAAACCTTGCCAACTGGTTAAAAATTAAATTCAGCTGCAAACAAGACGAAAAGACAACCCTCAGAATGGGAGAAAATATTTGCAAACGAATCAACGGACAAAGGATTAATCTCCAAAATATATAAACAGCTTATGTAGCTCAATATTAAAAAAACAAACAACCCAATCAAAAAATGGACAGAAGACCTAAATAGGCATTTCTCCAAAGAAGACATACAGATGGCCAAGAAGCACATGGAAAGCTGCTCAACATCACTAATCATTAGAGAAACGCAAATCAAAACTATAATGAGGTATCACCTCACACGGGTTAGAATGGGCATCATCAGAAAATCTACAAATAACAAATGCTGGAGAGGGTGTGGAGAAAAGGGAACCCTCTTACACTGTTGGTGGGAATGTAAATTGATACAGCCACTATGGAGAACAGTATGGAGGTTCCTTAAAAAACTAAAAATAGAATTGCCATATGACCCAGAAATCCCACTACTGGGCATATACCCTGAGAAAACCATAATTCAGAAAGACACATGCACACCAATGTTCATCACAGCACTATTTACAATAGCCAGGTCATGGAAGCCACCTAAATGCCCATTGACAGACGAATGGATGAAGAAGATGTGGTACATATATACAATGGAATATTACTCAGCCATAAAAAAGGAATGAAATTGGGTCATTTGTAGAGACGTGGATGGATCTAGAGACTGTCATACAGAGTGAAGTAAGTCAGAAAGAGAAAAACAAATATCGTATAGTAACGCATATATGTGGAACCTAGAAAAATGGTACAGGTGAACCGGTTTTCAGGGCAGAAGTAGAGACACAGATGTAGAGAACAAACGTATGGGCACCAAGGGGGGAAAGTGGTGGTGGTGGTGGTGGTGGTGGTGTGATGAACTGGGAGATTGGTATTGACATGTATACACTGATGTGTATAAAATGGATGACTAATAAGAACCTGTTATATAAAAAAATTAAAAAAAATATTAAATTCAGAAAAATGGCAATCACATTGTCTTTAAGAATTTATTGCTTGGATATTTTTTTGATTCAATTCATAACCAAATATAAATACAAGGAAATTTTATTATTCTTATTACTTGGCCACACTGTGTGGCTCATGGGATCTTAGTTCCCTGACCAGGGATTGAACCCTGGCCCTCGGCAGTGAGAGCACGGAGTCCTAGCCACTGAACCGCCAGGAATTCCCAGGAAATTTATTCTTTAAATTATACATTTATGTGAGGGATGCCCTGGAGAGGCTTGAATTGTACCCCGTAAATATATGTCCACCATGAACCTCAGAATGTAACTTTTTTGAAATATGTACTCTTTGCAGAGATAAGGATCTTAAGATGAGATCGTTCTGGATTAGGGTAGGTCCTGAATCCAAAGGTAAGTCCTGAGAATAAGAGAAGGAAAGGGAAGGGGATGGAAGGGAAGGCATGGGAAGGTAAGAGAAGACGGGTAACAGAAGCACAGAGAGATGAAGGCCATGTGGAGATAGAGACAGAGATTGGAACCGCGCAGCCCAAGCCGAGGAGCACGGGGGTTGCCAGCCACCAGTGGAGGCTAGGGGAAAGGCATGAAAGAGATTCTTCAGAGCCTCTAGCGAGAACCAGCCCTCTGACACCTTGATTTTGGATTTCTAGCCTCTAGAACTGGGAGAAAATAAATTTCTGTTGTCTTAAGTCTCCAGGTTTGCGGTACTTTGTTAATGGCGGCCCTAGGACTCTAAGACATGCTCCCAGCCACTTCTGTCTGATATGCAGGTGTTGCTTGCTTCCTTCCCCCCATTCAGGAATCTGCTCACCATGCGCCCTGCACTAGAATGCCCTTTGCTCCCGCTCCTGCCCGCTGAGGGCCCCCGTGCTTCCCAGGCCCGTTCATAAGCCCCTCATCCACTCAACTCCCATAGCTCCCTTTTCTCTGAACGTCCATAGCAAACGTGTTTATATCCAGTGCAGTGCTGCCCACGCCCGCCTTGTATTATGCTGCACGTATATGCTTCCTCCCTTGATGTTTGGAAACATGCCTTGTTCAGATTTAAATATGCTAGAATGCTTAGCACAGACCTTCATCTATAGTCGGGCTTCAAAATATGTTGAATCTAGTTGCATGGCATCCTTTGCCATGAGACAAATTCTGTTTTTGTTTCACAATTTGGGTATGAAATTGTGTATGCAGAAAAAATTGAAGCCATGGGAGAAGTAATTTCAACAAAGCCAAAATTTGATGATTCTAAAAGCAAGCGTTGTGAGAGCTGCTTATATTTCAATATGCTTTTGAATGAAAATATGTTGTTCAATGGATAATTCCAAGTCCAAATATTTTCCTGGGGAATATGATGTTGAATCATACTTACAGTTGGGGATACTTAATTCACTGTGTTAATCAGTATGCATTTTACTTCTCTATTTTTAGTCATATTAGTTACTCAGATATTCTTCTGAAATATAATATACCTGCATAATAAAAATATCGCTCAAAAACTCTTCATTCAGGACTTTAAAAGCACCTTATTCACATCTAGTCGATTTCCAATCATTTTGTTTAGCAGTTTAAACAAGATAATGTGTTGGAAAGTACTTTCAGAACTACCATATGCAACACATATTAATTATGGGGTTTGAAAAGTAGTTTTCAACTCTGAACTGCCAAATTCAGATAAGCAGTCAACGACGTTTAACCTTGGCTCAGATCCTCTCTTTGCATCCCATCTCTATTTGGTAATACTTTCTGGACTTAAGCCCTTTCATGCCATGCCTGTGTGTAGGTAGTGTTGCTGCCACTCCCTCCTGATGTCAGATTTTGGTGGGAGCAGTGTGGTCAGGTGGAACAAGCAAGGTCTTTGGCTTGAGGGAGATTGAGATATGAATGCTGGTCACACTTTAGCTAACTGTACGTCTGTCACCAAATCATTTAGCTCAGTTGAGCCACAATTTTATCATCTGTAAACATGACTAATAGTATCTACATCATAGCACTGTCATTCGGGTTAAATTGGATAAAATAATATCTGTAAAGTGTTTAGACTAGGTTTGGGCATATTCAGCGTGCTCAACAAATAAATGGTAGGCATGATTTTGTTGTAGACGATTAAGAATTAAACCATCTGAATTTAAGTCATTCCACAAATATATACTGTTGTAGGACTTGAGAATGCAACAGAGGTAAGTCACAGTGTCTGCCTTTGCTGATAGGAGCCAGATATTTCAATAGGCTAAGGGTAGTCTGAGAGATTGTCTGAACAAAATGATGGGTACGTGTTATCACCCAGGCCGTTCAAAGTTCAACTCAACTCTTTCTGGTTAAACATGGCAGAAAGTCCACACATATTTATCTCCTTCCCGCCCCCCCGCCCCAAATCCAATTAAAATGGCAGCAAAGGAATAAAAATGGGTAAACGTACAAACACTAAAAAAAGATGAGTGGAGACACCAGCAAATAAGAGACTATTTCCAGAAGCCTGGAGCTGCAGCTGAATGAGCAGAGTAGAGGAAAGGACAATCCCAAGGGTCCTCACAGGGGAGCCCGTGAGGAGCAAGCAACCCAGAAGTTGGGGAGGGTGAACACGTTGAGGCCCTAGGGACCGTGGATGGCAGGGAGTGGCGAGGCACCAGGCTGAAAACAGGAGAAGGGATGGGCAGGAAGTCTGTATATACAGTGGTTGGATTCCTTGTGTGCTGCCCCATCCTATGCATCCAGTTGACTACTTTCACAAGCAGGAGATGAGAGGTTTATATTTTGGATAAGTGAAACCAGAGAGGATTAGAATTTATTGACAACTAGGCACAGGGAAGGGCAAGGATGGAGTGGATAATTAAATACAAGGAATGAAGTGAATGTCTGTAACTGACCTCTAGGTCCCTTCCCCTACTCTGCTACTAACAGGCTGGAAGTCAGGCATTTTATCCTAACCTCCTCTGCCCCCACCTGCTACACACACACACATAAATCCAACCAGGGAAGAAGATAGGTTCTTCTGTGGAGAAACAATATGACCATAAAGAAAAGACCTTTACATATTGACATTGTAGTTAGTCTAATGAAAAGATTATATTAACAGCCCATCACACTATAGTGAAAACTGCTACTCAGCAAGCCCAGTCCAGTCAACTAGAGCTTCCACTTAGATTTGAGGGCTTCAGTCTTAAATAAAAGTAGACAGCCAAGAATCACTACTCATTTGAGACAGATGATCTGTGAAATGAGAGAGACTGAAACAAAGTGAAAAAAAGGAACTTCAGAGGAAATAGATGCAAGGCAGGGAACTGATAAAAACATCTAGAAAACTAAAATGAAATTTAATTCAGGAGAGAGGGAGAGATACTGCATATATGAAGGAAGACTCGGAGACTGTGGAAAAGGAGTAACCAGAGAGGATGAAATGCTATTGGAAATTAAAAATATGATAGCTGAAATAAAATCGCCATAGAATGATTCAAAGATAAACTTGAGGAATTCTCCCCCAAACAGAGCAGAACAAAACAAAGCACCCAAAAAATTAAGAGATGGAAAGTAAGAGAGAAAAGACAATAATTGGAGGATTAATCCAAGAGTTCTAACATGCCACTAATAAGAGTTCTAAAAGTAGAGAAGAGGGAAAGTGGAGGTGAGAGAAATATGAATGAACTAATACTAGAAAATTTTCTACAACTGTAGAACATGAATCTTTCAACTGAAAAAGCCTATTGAGTATCCAGCATAATGAACGAATAAAGAATGAATGAAGGCATTTCATTATGACATGCCAGGGTACAGGGCAAATGAGAAGTCCTAAAAGTTTCCAGAGTAAAAAAACCATATTGGGAATCAGAATGGCATTGGGTTTCTTAACAAGAACACTGAATGCAAGAAAACCTGCAAAATTCTGAGGGAAAATAATTATCAAATAGAATTCTGTACCCAGCCAAACTGTCTGTCATGTGTGAAGGTACAATAAGAGAATTTCCTGATGTGAAAGAACTAAAACATGTATTTCTTATTAAATATGTATTTTATATATGGCATATATATTTAAACATATAGAGATATATTTAAATGATACTGTACTCTAGCAAGTGAGAGCAGAAACCATGAAAGAAGATGATTGGGGGCCCAAGAACAAGGCCACAGGAAAGTGGGGGAAACAAGTCTCAGGATGACAGAGAACCTACAGATCAGTCAGTCCATTACCAGTACCTTTGTAGTCGGCTTTGTATTCCGCCAGGTACGAACCTTTTCCTTCTCCTTCCAAATATAACCAATAGCTTTTGTGTTTAGCATTCCCTAGCTTTTCTTTATAATTTTACCACATGCTTATATTTCCAAACAATGCATCATCAGGAGGACAGAAAGGTCTGCATGGAAGGGTGTTAGGAAAAAAATAGTAATGATGGCTTGTATGATAATTTTGAGCTTTTGGCAAATAATACAGAGGTGAATTTTTTAGATCTGATGAGATGTGAAAAAAATTGATAAACACTTAGAAAACTAAGCAAATGAAAAACAAGGAAACTACTAACTACTGCCTCTTATTTTTCCTACTTGGTTATGAGCTGTTGGAGGGAAATGACCATGTGTTTCCACATCTGTCTACCTGGTCCCTCATCTTTTGTGGGCATGCAATAAATGTGCATGAGTGGATAGAATGAAAACTGTTAATGAAGATATCGTCAAACCCACAGATAAACAAGCCTCCTTTATGTATCAATCTGTGTATGAAATTATTCCTATAATTTGGTGGTAGTAAAGCTTGTTTCTCCTAAAAAATGGTCATGCTATATTTTATCAGACAACAAATATTAATACTTATTAATTTATTACCTTCCTCTCATTTTTGTATTCAACTAGAAACTTACTGTCTTCTAGAAACTCAATCCACAATTAGGGTGTCTTGCTTCCTTGATATTTTGGTGGCTTCCCTGTGGTCCATATTTTCTTGGTGCATATCTGTAGGAACTTTATCAGATCTGTGTTGAAGCTGGTGTCCTGTCCTTCTTAGATGATTTATATTTTCTTTAGCCAGATGCTTTGCTTAGAGGGCATGGCCAACCTGGGATCCCTTTAAAATAAAAGTGTTAGTTTTCCAGAATGCCAGATTGTATAATTTTGAAATCCAAGCTTACCTGAGATGGGTTTCTTTGTGGTTAAAAATTTGCAGGGGAGATTTTTTTCCAGCTTTGAAGTTCAAGACATAATCTTCCTTGTGATCTCCTAGAGAGTGGAGGACTTATTTTTGGTTTACTTATGTTGAGGATACAGCCCTTTGGCGTTGTATCTTTGTGTGGGGTGGAGTGTGTATCTCCTATTTTATGTTCCATCTTAGGCTTTGTGTGATGTTCCCAGTACCCGGAGGCCTTGAGGACCAAGTTCAAGTTCATCTGGTTTGACTAATGAGTTTTGGGGCTCTGCTGTTCATTCAGAGTCTGGCTTTGAGCTGGATTTTGGTTTCTGAGTATTACTTATTTTCTTATCAACTCATTGATGCAGGTTAAAAGATAGATTTTAGATTTCATTAAGTATTTTTAGTTGTTTGTAGCAAACAGTTTGGCTAGAGTATCTAGTTCACCATACTCCTGGAAACTGAAGGCAGAAACTCTTTTCAAGTATATCAAGGGATATTCTTACAATATACCAATCATCAATTCATCCTTTATAGAGAATTGAACAAAAGAAAATGAGTCTAAATTACAATGAGTCCAGTTAAAAGTTCTATGACTAAAAGGCTGATTGGACACTGGTCAAGTAACTAAGAGCAATTTGAATATCTCTGGATATTTAAAAAACACAAAGCAAAACAAAACAGTACGGTGCTGTCATTTATCTTGTCTGGTGAAGTGTTCCTTTGCCCGAGGCAGGAGGCTGGAAAAGATGACCTCTTAATGCCCTTGAGTTCTGTCATTTTATTATATTTGTGAAAAATAGAGCTAGACTTTCAGAAGAGTTTTTCACTGTGAGTTTGTGAAGTGATATTATGAAACTGGTCTAGTTTCTATCTGTCAATTTCAACTTCCTGCAGTGAAATTTCCAGGTACTGAGTTTTACTCTGCAGGACACAAATTCCTTTTTCTTGTGATTTGTCTTTTTTCTTAGGCTTTCCAAATCATATACAAAAATGTGTAAGGAATGGTTCCCTCCATCTGCATCCATAGGGATTCCCTTTGACTTCTCCGTAGATAAGATAGACTAAGCATCAGAAATAACGAAATCAATTTTCCGTTAATAGTTGGTAGTGTAGTGAATACAAAGATTAAGGGAAGGAGAAATACTTTTAGTATTCAGAAAGATTTTGTCATTGTCAAGAGCCACCAGGGTCTTCTGTGAGAGGACTGACATAGAAATGTGCTCATCAGGGGTTATTCATTGATGTAGAATTTGATGTCTGATACCTTGTTGGTCCCCAAAGTTTACCACTGTGTGACAGACAGTGACTGTCCCTTTCAGTCTGGTCTTATTAGGACAAGATATAGCCATTGTGATGATGCTACATTTTTCTCAGTAGATTTTTAACTCTGGAGTTTTGATTTAAAAAAAAAATGCCATCGCAGGCAATTTTCTTCCTTTTTATCTTTTTTTTTTTTTATGGCAGCCACATATTATTTTATCACTGAAAAAAAAAAAAAAAAACAAACCCGAGAGAATTAGTTAAAAAGAAAAGGTGGTGCTAATTCAGACCTTACTTTTTGGGGAAAGAGGAAGGCTAGATTGTGGATCCATGCATTCAGTGATCAAACTTACAGGTTCGTTTGGCATTTTCTGTTTGTTTTATGTAGTTTCCTCAGTTCAGGGGAAAGAATCACTCTGGGCCTATTGAGCAATTTTACTTGCTCATCCCTTAAGATTCCTGAATACAAGATGAGCAAGTTTAAATCACAGATGACTCTGAATCTTTAGGGAATCTAGCTACCTTTCATTCTTGTCGGATGTGGAGTCTGAGCGGTGTGTGCACAGCAGGGCCTCCATGTAGGTGTGGACAGCACGTGCCAGACGGTCCTGAACTGATGCTGTGGTCCTCCAGGCTGGCCCGGGGGCCCCTTTTGACTGCTCACCTCATCTGTAAAACCTTTTGAATCCACATGCCTCCTTTATGGTTATTTATTTTTACTTACAAATGATATGTAAGTATTGCTATGTAAGGTGTTTTATTTATTGTAAGACACAGACAAAAATATAAATTACCATCGGATGAGGGAACAAAAGAAACGTAAAGAGAAGGCGTAGTATATCTTCCCATGCTCTACTGGATGAATGCCGTCCCCACCCTGTGTGTACCTCACTTTGGAGGACACCAATGAAGGATATTGAAAGACCTAAAAACGATCTAAGAACAACTTCTGATGTAAAAGAAACAAACAGAATTTTCTGAGAAAGTGTGGCCTGCTGCTACTGTAAACAGAGGAATGTCTGAATAGTATTTGTCAGCCTCTAGTTCTTTTGGGCTACCATGTTAGGTTGATAGCAAACACTATTAGAAAAGGGGGGAAATAATGAGATACCTAAATTATGATAAAAGGAAAATAAGAATCTCCCTAATTAATTTCGCTCATCTTTAGAGATCACAGGAAAGGAAATGAAAGGTGGTGGGAGTATGCAAAGGGAAAATCTTGCAAATTCTTCAAATGCGAATGAGATTCTGTGATAAACCCTCACTTTCTGGTAAGCATTTTAATGGATCCTTTAATTAGCTTTTCTGGAAAGTTCACTGATGATATGCTGGAATAATGATCCCCTGTGCTCTAAGTGTCTAGTCATTAACTCGCAAGGTGACTGAACATACTAATGCATTTGCCTTTTAGACAGTTTAAGCCCACGTTCCTATAATAAGGGTCTTGCCTTTGTTTGGCTCAATCATGGAAAGGTGTATGTGGGCTTGGTTCTCTCAGAAAGGACAAGGACAGTGAGCCAGACCCACCTTCTCCTGGTCCCCATGTAACTCTAGCTCCTGAAAGGGGATTCTTGGGCGGATCTTTCTGGAACTGTTCTCAGGCTCCCTGCCACTTCTGTGCAAACATTTTGGCTCAGCATTTATAGACATCCCCTAGATCTGGAATCCATTCTCCATTCATTAGAGAATTAATTACATTTTGTCGCCTTTATCAGTAGCATCTTTTTGAGCATGCATCTCTCATCTACATGTATTTATTTTTACTTCTAAATGGTGCATTACTTTTCCATTTTATTTTGAAGGCATGCTTTCTATACTTCACGATTGCAGGTCAGGCCAGGCGAGGGGTAGGTTAGGCAAGGTGAGTGGGTAGAAACTGGGAAGGTGCTTCTGCTCCCAGATGAGCCAGCGACTTGGCTTTGCACCAAGCCAATAACAAACTGGGCTTGGATCACATTTTACGGTCCCAGCCTGGTTTGGTCCCAGCATGCTAGTACATGCTGGTGTATGCAGCCTTTTGCATTGCATAACTTCTTCTTGTGCCCCTGGCTGAAAGTAGCTAAACTGCATATAATTTATTCAGCATAAATTATTGCTAACCTTAGCTGGAATAACACATGCTTCTGATCCTCTTTAGATATGGAGCCAATGGGGAATTGTCTGGCTACAAAGTTTTCCCTATATCTTTCAGTTAAATCAAATTCCAAATCTTGAGGACATCTGATATTCCTCAAGGACATTAAATCTATAAAAGTGGTGCCTGAATCATATGCTAAAAAAATATAATTCGCAGTTTGTTTTGTTAGTGTGAGCTATCAGTAACATTTTAAACATCTAATTACATTTTTCACTTAATAATTCATTCCTGTATAATTAGAGACTTAAGTTATGCAACACTCTTAGGTTTTTAAAATGTGGACATCTTCCTTAAGTGTTTTACACCAATGTCTATGAGATGAAACATAGCAACAAATGCACATTATTAAAAATTTAATGCTCTGTCTATACAAATTTTGTTTTATGGCCTGGCACACAACGTCTAGGCAGTGTTGCTGAGGTGTGTTTTGAGTGATGATAAAAGCTCCAGCTTACCCAAACTATATATTCTTTTTTTTTTTTTTTTTTGTGGTACGCGGGCCTCTCACTGTTGTGGCCCCTCCCATTGCGGAGCACAGCCTCCGGACGCACAGGCTCAGTGGCCATGGCTTACAGGCTCAGCCGCTCTGCAGCATGTGGGATCGTCCCAGACCGGGGCACGAACCCGTGTCCCCTGCATTGGCAGGCGGACTCCCAACCACTGTGCCACCAGGGAAGCCCCCAAACTATATATTCTTTGCCAGGCTGTTTCAGGGGAATCTTCCCACTTTACTTGCTTTTAACTTCCCTCCACGTAGACACACCTTACCCCAAAAGTATGACTGTTTAGGTCAGCAAGCAACTTTATCACGGGATTTTGCACAGACCAGTTGAAAGCATGTGTGTGTGTGTGTGTGTGTGTGTGTGTGTGTGTGTGTGTGTGTGTATCTGTCTGTCCCATCAGAAAGCAGCATCCCTGGTCCATCTCCTATGGCTTGACATTACACTCATCTAGAATGGAAGCCTGGAAGCAAGTACTGGCCACCAGTCACTCTGCTGAGTTGGTGAATGTTGATCCTAATCATGTAGGAAAAAAAAAAACTGTCCAGTTTTTTAATTGAAAATGTCATACTTCAGTGTGGTAAAAACAATTCAAACAGTGCAAAAGGGCATATAATGAAAGTACATAGATCTTTCCACCAGATCCCAATCTCTAGTTCTGCTTCCCATGGGTAACCACTCTTCCCACATTCTTGGAAATCTTATCTGAAATAATCTGTGCACATACCAGTTTTATATGTATGTTTCTTCTTATTTAAAAAACACCCACGGAGCGTCCTCTCTGTACGGTTTGGCTGCTGACTCATTCCATTTATCAGTCTACCTCCGTGAGGTGCCAAGTCCATCACACATCCTTTCCACGTCCGTACAGCCCTCTACTCTTTGGATGAGCCACACTTTATTTAACTCATCCCGTATTGCTGGACATTTGGCCGCTGTTACAAACGAGTCTGTGTATACGTTTTTGGGCTCAGGAGTGAATAGAGCTAGAGCATGAGTTATCTGAAGCAGATTTGTTTGGACCGAGGGGATGTATGTCTTAATTTTCATAGATGTTGCAAAACTGCCTCTCCCGGAGAACGCACAGTATAAGATGGTAACAGAAGTAGACTCGTCATTTCAGAGGGATACATCCAGACCCCGGCGTCTCTCCAAATCTCAGAAGAACAGCAGCTGAGGAGGGGAGGCCTGGACAGGCAAGGCTTCTGTCTCTCGTGTCAACCTTGTAGCACACGTGATTTAAACTCACGTAAAATGCTTCGCATGTGTCATCTTCTTAAATCCTCAACACACACCCACGAAGCAGATATTTTTATCCCATTATAAATCACTACATGAGGCCGATATTTGGGATCAGTCAAAAATAAATGAAAACGCGAACGTTTGACATGTGCTTGCCCAGGATCTCTTTGTAATTGAAACCCTGCACGTCGCTTACACAGAGTATTCTAGGATCACTGTAAAGTGTAGGTAAATTCCATCGTTATGTGTCCCTATAATACTGAAAGTGAAACGACTTAGAAGCAGCACACTTGCATTTTAGTGCTGTTTGAGGACTTGATAGACACAAGCATGTTCAAGTCCAAGCTGTTTAGGTGACAGTTCAGGCTCAATAAAAATCAGTGACCTGTTCAATTTTCCTTTATTTCAAGATGGCAAAGCATGTTTCACAAAGAAGAGCAAAACTCGTGATTAATTCCAAAGTCTGTAAAAAGGAGGTGTCCAACAGCACTTCCTATTTATTTGTTGAGTTATTAGAGACATTTCATATTGAATTAAAATAAGTGAATATTGAAAAAAATCTTAAAGCGCACTGTGTAATGATGAAAGTAAGAAAAATCCAGTTGTGCATGGATGTGTACCCTCTTATCAGACTGGTAAGAGGATAGGAAGTGTTTAATGGAAATATTTCACAACCTTGTAAAATCTTCTTCTTGGAGACCCCAGAAGCACCCCTCCAATGACACAAGAGGCATCTATTACTTTCCTTACTTATCATCGTAGCCACGTGGGTTATAGGCACTGCCTGTTCATTACTGCTTTGTGTCTTTGTATGTTCTCTTTATGCTTGTGGGCATGAGGTTGGTTGACCCTGTAGGCTCTGACTGGTCAATGACTGTCTAGCTGGCTTTGTAGAGGTAGTGCTTTGTTTTCTACTGGTTAAGGAGGATAGACTTGGAAGGCAGAACATGTGGATTTGAATCATGGCCAATTATTATCTGTGTGTCTCTGGGCTTCAGTCTCCTCATCTGTAAAATGGGATCTTGATATTAACTACCTCATAGGGTTGTGGTGAGAACTAATTGAATTCATCATGGAAAGCTCTTAAAATAGCTCAAGGCCCATCACTTAAAACAGATCTTTATAAAAGCCACCGGTTATTATTATTAAGCCCCTTTCACATTAAAGCATTGTACTCAACACTGTGAAGTAAATAAAAATTTAAAAAGTGGGAAGTCCTTGTCATTTAGGGGCTCTCAGTCTAATTTGATAGGTACACATATGTTATGAGACAATAAGGAAAGTAGAGATTATTGCTGGGTGGGTGGCTTCTTGGAGGAAGTTGGATTTAACCTAAATAAAAAAAGACTCAGGTCTTTCACAGTGGGGAAAGGCATCTGAAAAGAAGCAATTGCTTGGACACATGTAACTCATACATTTATCTAATATTTATTGACTATCTATTATTGTGTGTTGGCAATATGTTTGGTGATGGTGATCTAGTGAAAAAAGGTAGGTCCCTGCCTGCATGGAGCTTCTCCTTGAGACAAACTTTCTGAGAGATGTGTTCGTGCCTCCCTCAGAAAGGAGGTCCAGGAAGAAGAGAGGCATACCACATTTGGTACTGCGCGTTATCGTATATAACTTTGTGATATAATGGTTGATATACGTAAAAAGTGGAATAAGGATCACAATTTGACATACAAAACAGATCGCAGTGGAACTGGTAAATTTTAGAAATGATTTCAAACTCTTTCCAAGGAGAGACTAAAAATTTCATGTATTTTTGAAAAGCATATGCCTTTAGTATTGAAAAGGATTTTAACCTAGACTGATTTTGTGTTAATAGCTCAAATCACATTTGGAATGATTTGTGTTAGGGCATGCTTTCTTCTTCCATTTACATCATTCATTCAGCAAATACTATTGGATCTACTCTGTGACAGGTCTTGTGCTGGACGGGCAATGGGGAGCAGCTCTGAGGTAAATAGGGTCCTTGTCCTCGTGAGGCTTATGTGTTCTTTTTTTTTTTTGGTATGCGGGCCTCTCACTGTTGTGGCCTCTCCTGTTGCGGAGCACAGACTCCGGACGCGCAGGCTCAGCGGCCATGGCTCACGGGCCCAGCCACTCCGCGGCATGTGGGATCCTCCCGGACCGGGGCACGAACCCGTGTCCCCTGCATCGGCAGGACTCTCAACCACTGCGCCACCAGGGAAGCCCCAGGCTTATGTGTTCTTGGACTGAGTTAAAATAAGATGAAATTATCAAATAAACAAAGAAACCACCACATGTAGTATACTCAGAACTAATGTATTCTTCCTGAATGAATTAGTTGGATTCTCAGTTTAGTATGGAGCGTTTGGAGTGACCAGTGCTTGGTATAAGGAGTGGGATAAGATCAGTGGTTCACGTTGGGAGTGGAGTATGATTGTTGGTTAGTGTGGAGGGTAGGCTCTAACCTGTGGTTCTCATGGGGAGTGGGGTGTACCACCAGCATGGGCAAGGAGGGGAGGTTTTCTCCCCCTCCAGATTGTTCACACCACTTTGTACTATAGGGTGGCAAGGAGGGTAGAGAAAGAGTTTTATGCTATGCTGTCAGCATCCCAATTTGATGGTGCTCGGTGAATTTCCTACCCAAAAGCCTTTGAGCCTGTTCCAAGGCTTCTAGCCCACTGAGTATTTCTAAGTGGTGGTTGGAGCTTCTTGCTACCTTTAAAAGAACTAGAAATAGAACCTGTCTGAGATGTTTGGTCCGGGAGGAACTCTTAGTCTTAGAAGGATTCAGAACTGACTGGCATCAACAATTTGTCCTTGATGCAGGGCCAGATGTGGTTTCTGTGGCTGGGTGTGAGCGGTTCCTAAACCCCTTTGTCTTGTGGTTAGGGAATTGTTTTCATATCCCAGATTTTACCTTAATTGTGGCTGATCGACAGTATAGGCATAAGACCCAGGTGGGCTTTTGACCGCCATGGGTAAAAATCAAGGAGCACAAAGCCAGAAGGAAGCCTGCTTGTGAAGAAGTGGGAAATATTCTCCACCAGGATGGAAGAATGATCTGGGAGAAACTTATTTAAAGTTCTTTCAGATTCTTGGTGCTTTTCAAGGCAGAAATATATTTGTTTCCTGGTTCAGTGAATGCCCATCCGATGAATACATCATTAACTAAAAGCTAAATGCAAATTAATGGTGATGACATTTCGTATATAGACCTCATGGCAATCCTGGTATGACCAGCCCTCTGTGACATACAGGGGTGCCCTGGACAGCAGCACCCTGCAGTTTTCTCAAACATGCAGCAGAAGCCTCTGAAAACTTGTCTTTATAATCAAAAGTTTATGGTTGCTTACATTTGAAATAGAAATGTTTTCAGGCTGCAGGAAGCAGGCTTGGGCACGCCAGTGACCTATTTTGCAATGCCCAGCTCGTATCCAAGACCCTCTAAGGAATTGTGAGTAATGTGTGTGGAGTGAGAGGCTGAAAACATGAAACAATCCCAGAAATAATTTAAAGTTTCAGATAAATTATAACATAATTTGGTGTTTCTCTGAAGATGAAAGTTGTTAAAGGTCTTTATTGCAATACACTATGCTTTTTAAAAGTAGTTTGAAAAAACAAGTCAAGGATTCTAGCTTTTTCGTCTGATTACTAGACCCTTATCTGACCCTGGGAAGTAGGTGGGCTGCAGGCATAGAAGCACGGGCAGGTTGAGGTGGGGAGTTCAGGCACATGGCAGTGTTGCTTGGGTCGTGAATTCTTGATTTTGCTAACCTGATGGGGCTGTATTTGTGGCTGAAGTATTCTGAGAATTCCTGGGAAGTACAGATGCAACAGTCCCGATGTGTGAATCCTACATATCTACTCAGAGTTAGTAAACAAAGATGCATAAGATGTATTCAAGGAAATCCTGAGATACATTGTCTTAGTGCTTATGTAGGTGAATGGGAGAGATGAGAGACTCTAAAGCTGTTCCCAGCAAGACACAGGGAGAAGCTCCAAGTAGGATGAGGCAAGGAGTCCTTTCATTCTCCACTTCAGGCCTAGGAGGTGGCCCTGGCTCTCACACCAACCCTTCTGCTAAAATGTCATCTCGAATGCATGAATTGGTTCTTTTGGTGATTTTATTCCCCTTCACATGGGGGTGGAATCACCAAAATGCGAAATCAGCTTCGCTCAAATGAGATTTTTTTTTGTCACGAGGTAACTAAGCTCTACACTACCAAGAAACACCAGTTGACAGTGAAAATGCCATGCAGGTGGTTATAATAACCCACAGAGGAAAACACAATACACAACACACACCTCACCCTCTCTCTAGTGCCCCAGTTCCCATTTGTACATTTTCCCGTGAGTGTGTATCATGCCATTCTCCTGAGCTTGCATGTTTTGTTGATAAAAATTGTTTAATACGGCAATCGAAACATGAATAAGAGTTCTTGTTATAAAAATTCCAGTGATGAGCAAAAAAGGAAGATCTTACGTATTGAGGAGAAACTGAAAATAATGAAATGCTTTAAAATATATAAGAATGAGAGAGTAGGTAGTAGGTCTAAAGGAGTCCTCATCAGAGACAGTGCTAGCGAGAGAGAGAAAGAGAGAGTTGAAAGGTGAGCTGAGCACATCATGGACCTCGTGGTGGCTGTGCTGGTTGTTAAGCTATTGCTCTCATTCCAGACCCACCCCTTATGCTCTGCTTTGTGAAGGAAACCATGTTTCTACTTCACCCTTTGGCAGCTGCTTCTTGATGGGATGTGTCCATGAAGGTGCTAGAGGGAGAACCTTGAACCTGGAGGAGCAGCGCTTGGTTCCAGTTTCCGGTCTTCTCCTGCACTCCTGGAACCTGACCGATTTTACCAGCTCAGAGTGCCAGCTGGCAGCTTCCTCCTGATCAGAGATCTGAGTTCCAGCTCCGTGGCGTCCCTCCTCTAAGTGCCTGAGGCATACCCCCAGCCAGGTGCCACTACTTCCTTTAGGATGACCAACCATGCTGGTTTCCCAGGGACTCTTCTGAGTTTAGCCCGGAAAGTCTGTGTGCCAGAGAAACCTCTTCCCAGAAGTCTGTTTGGTCATGTGATGCTCCTCCTGGGCTCTGCTTCATTTCTTTGTCTTTTTCCATCTCCCCAGGAGTGGCAGGTGCTTCCTGAAGTTGCCCCAGAGTTTTAATCAGTCTCCTATATAAATTCTCACTCCTAAAATAACTTGTGTGTCAGTTATCAGCTACTTTAAGTCGGTTTTAGAAGCACCTCCAGTGAACTGAAGATGATGACTTAATGCCCAATACAGCAGACTAGAACTTTGTGTAATGAAAAGAGGAAACTGGCAAAAAACTAAAACCTGGATTTCTAATTTAAGTTGAAGTAGAAGAAAAACATATAGAATGATGAGCCATAGCTATCCATCTCTGGTGTCACAGCATTTCATCCTAAAAATTAGGATGTCATCTCTTCCACCTCTTCTTCATAATTCAGAAGCCACAACATTTCACACACCTACTTCCACGATACAAAATTCATGCTATTTGTCAAGGTAATGTGCCGAATCCTACGTTATTTTCTTTAATTTATTAAGAATTCAAGATGTTTACAACTGTGGTGACATTTTAATAGGGCTATTGATTTTCCTTCTTCCTGTTTTTCTACTTTGTAGTATATTACTTAGAAAACAGAAAAGGTTTGGGGTGTCTGCCCCAGCCCCATTGTTCCATAGCCCTGTGTCTTCTTCTGGGGGCACCAGAAGAAGACCCTAAGACAGGAACTCAAGTGCAAGTAGTTTAATTGAGAGGAGAAGGAAATGCTGGAAGGAAGTGGGGGAAATGAGACAGGAGGAGAAAGCCAACAAAGGGTGTGTGAGGCCAGTTACAGCTGTGGCAGCTGGAACTTAATCCTTCCGTGGAAACCTAAGGATTTCCAGGAACATGCACTCCTGATTTATGCCACCTGAGGGGCAAGGGACCTGGGGCACTAATACCCCAACTCCTGTTAGAAATTGGTTAGAGCTGCTGCTGGGAGGCATTAATTCCCCAGCATTCCTAGTCCTCCATGCAGACAGGCAAAGAGGGCTTCAGAGCCCAGAGAGACCTCAGCCAAAGGAATGCAGTCATGTGAACAGGTTGTGATAAGTCTAGTCCACATGCTATAAAGCGATGAGGGTGCAGGTATATGGTTGAAGCACTAATAGCATCTGCTATATTTTATTTTTATTGCATGAAATTCCATAACGTGAAGAGAGTTAGGAAAACGTATTCATTGTTATAGGAGAAATGACTGTAATTTGATTTGTCAACCCATTATCAGTTCCTAGGGCTTGGGAACCTATAATTCTTGTGTTGAGGGATTCATTTCTGCTAGATGCTGGAGCACCCTGGTACATATTTAAAATCAGGGGCAGTATTGGAAATAGAACACTGGCTTTCCCAAATATATCTTGCAAAATTTGCAAATACTGAATAATGGAAGGTTTTTTTTTTTTGCGGTACGCGGGCCTCTCACTGTTGTGGCCTCTCCCGTTGTGGAGCACAGGCTCCGGACGCGCAGGCTCAGCGGCCACGGCTCACTGGCCCAGCCGCTCCGCGGCATGTGGGATCTTCCCGGACCGGGGCACGAACCCGTGTCCCCTACATCGGCAGGCGGACTCTCAACCACTGCGCCACCAGGGAAGCCCCTGAACAATGGAAGTTTTTAAAAGGGCATGAGAGTTCCAAGAAATATTAAGCAATAAGACAACTTGTTGTCTTTGTTCAGATGGGGAACTCAAGGAGAGAGAGGGAAGGGGAGGAAATGGAGAAATTGGACGTGGGGGAGGAGCAGGTGTGCCAACCCAAATTCAGACAGAGTGGGCAGAGTAGAATGGATAAGGAGGTGGCCTGTGAGCCAGGAAAGACTAGTAGAGAATAATCTATGCTTTCACTAGATCATAACTGATTTACACAAATGAAAGAAACTCAAAAGGCCACCTTCTGCCTTTTGGGAAGGAATGGTGGATTTTTGCATACTAATTTATAGGCAAGAACAGGTGCCAGTAAGGATGAGGGAAGAGTCCTTGCAGTGTGAGGACAGAGTTCCACAGGAAGGCTGACACTTGTGGACTGTCTCCCCTGCGCCTGCATTTCTATACCAGATTTTGTGGGCTCAGGCAGCGTGATGTAAAAGATACTGTGGTGGAATCTCTGAGGTTGCAGCTGCCGTTTGGCTAGGTACCAAAAACAGTACCCACACCACCCAGCTTCTCCCCTCGGAGTAAGTCATTCATAAGGATATAATTTTTGATGAGACCCAGCTATTGTTTTCTTTCAGTCTGAATTCAGGTGGGGACACCTTTTATTCCTGTGTCCCGGGTTGGACTTCAGAAACATAACAAGGAGGGAATCAGCTTACTTGTTGTTCAGGGAGGGTTTGGTACCATCACAAGTTGATGACTTTTGTTATGGTCTTTAGTATCCTCTAAATTAGCTCTTCTATCTCCCAGGTCAACATAAACAAAAGTATCACATCCTCTGTCTTCTATGGCAAATCTAAGAGAAACTATTTGGGGGGGTGTTTCGATGAGATCATTTATAGCTGAGTAATATTTTTAGTGATGAACTTTTCATAATGGAGGGAAAATACTTCCATGTTTGCAGGCATTACCCAGAAAGTGTGATTTGACTTGTTTCTTTTTATTTATTATCTAGAATTTCCATGTGACAAATTGCAGGTCTTTAGGTTTAAGCAGATTTTATTTAACTATGTCTCCAGATAAAATTCAAAAGCAGTTATGAAAGAAAATGGGGCTTCCCTGGTGGCGCAGTGGTTAGAGTCCGCCTGCCGATGCAGGGGACACGGGTTCGTGCCCCGGTCCGGGAAGATCCCACATGCCACGGAGCGGCTGGGCCCATGAGCCATGGCCGCTGAGCCTGCGCGTCCGGAGCCTGTGCTCTGCAATGGGAGAGGTCACAACAGTGAGAGGCCCGCGTACCACAAAAAAAAGAAAGAAAATGAATTGAATTGAAAACCTGGTAGGATGCTGACAATGACTTAGGATGTATAAAACTCAGAAAAAGAAAAGATGACAAAAGTACCTTCTTCAGAGATGGAGCACATTTGTTTGGAGCGTGTTATAGTGTAATGACGTAAACATAAGCTTCGATTAGTAATGATCAGGAGCCGGAATGATTGTGCTTAGGCTCATTTGAGCATTACTGATTCAGGACGGTTCTGTTTGTACGGAATTATTTGCATTTATCTTTTTCCTGAGTTAAAAAAGAATACCCCCGGGTCTTGCTCAGAGCTTGGGGAATTAAACATACAGCTCTCATTAACAAGCCTGTGAATTGTACAGTCTGCTTCATTCTCTAAACACTTTGCAGAAAGTGCTCTGTCTGCCAGTGTGCTGGATACAACTGTGGTTTCCAGATTGGAAAGCTTAGCGGAGTGACATAGCACTGAGAAGCAAGCCACCATATGGGAGGTCTGTCACCCAAAAGGTGGCTTTGGAGCCAGACGTTTTCTTGGGACAGGGCCAAACAAGAAAGATCAAGCAGGTGACGGATGACCGGTGCTGTGATTAAGCTTACCATTTTGAGTTTTCTTTGAGGGAACCTTTCATTACGGATATAGGACCTCAGAACGCTTGGGTTCCCTTGATGTGAGAATATGGTAGCTGTGAAATGTCAGGAAAGGAACCCACTCGGCCGCAAAGGCAGTGCCACAGTTAAAGGTATGGCCTTCGATGTCAGATTTCGGTGCTCGCTCACTGGCTGATTGACCTTGGGGATGCTATTTAGCCTTTCAAATTTTGGTTTCCATCACTGCAAAATGAGTATAAAAATATTACTTATCTCCTGGGGTTGCAATGAAGAATCAACATAAAAAATGCCTAATGCATAGTAATCACTCAAGAATTTTTTTTTTTTTCACTCTGGATCCGAGGGATCAATCTGTTTGGAAGCCATTTCATCAGCACTTGTACTTGCTGCAAATCAATGGGCAGATTGCCTGGATTTGAGGTTGAAGGCAATTTAATTCCAGGTCTCTACTGTTTGCTTTGTCTTGCTCTGAATTCAGGCCGTAAAACGTAAGTTGGCATCAGCAACCAGCTGTTCCCACCTCCATCAGAATGCCAATATCCTCTCATCTATTGACACAAGAAGAAAGTAAATATGGGAATGTCCTCGGAATTTTCTTTACACTAAACATGTAATTAGCCACTTACCCATGATGAGTAAAATTTAATTTCTGCTAAGGGAAAAGGAATGCTGATTAGATTTATTTTATTATCTGTTTACTTTCTGGGAAGAGGGCAGCTGGATAAAATACCTTCTTGAGCTGCACTTTTAACGTCCTGCCGTGCTTACGAAAGAAATACGAGAAAGCTTGCAGGAACCACACATGTAAATGCAAATAATAATTTTATTGGCATTTTCCTTCTTTTTATTTGTTAGAGTGACAGTGAGTATGGCTCTGAAGCTACAGTCTGCCCAAATGTAGAGGGAAGAAGGGCCAGAGGAGGGTCTGGAAGAGAGGCAGAGGCAAGGAGGCACAGGACCAGCCTCAGACAAGGCTGTTTGGAAGCGTCCCTCCCCTCTGCTTTCTCTGTTCTCTATTTCCCTGACTTTGCTTCCCTTTGGCAGCTTAGAGGCCCAGCCTGGGTCACTTTCCTAGGCCAGGACTCCTGGCTGCCCCCAAATTACTGCTCTTCCAGCCCTTATTTCATCAAGACACTGTTTCCAAAGGACCCAGCTTTCAACTAACAGTTTTAAGGAAATAAGTAGAATAAATTCCTACGAAATGTTTTTTAAATGATAGCAACTTCATGCATTTTCTTGCTAATGTGGTATTTTTATAAAGTGGACACTTCGAGGTGTCAGCGTTTTAACCTTAAAAGATGAATCAGAAGTGGTGGAATTTCATAAGGACCTTCTAATCGCCCCTCAAATCCTATCACAAGCTCAGCCTCAGCCTTGCCTTTGCCTGGGAGGACACCTGTGGGGTGGGCTACGGTGATGCAGAGTGCTTAAAGGGACCCACCTATGGAGCTTAGGGCTAAAGGTAACTGGGAGACATACTTTGGCAGCATAAGGAAGAATTTTTACCCCAATCTGTTAGGACTAGGAAGCTTTGTGAGATAATGAGTTCCAAGTCTTTGGAAGCATTTAAGTAAAGCTTAGAAAGATACCTGGGAGTAATATTGTGGAGAGGATTGAGATATTATGCATACCAGCCAAGGTGGAGCCAGGGAGCAAGAAACGACTCTAGCTAGTCTAGACAGGGGGCATTTCATCCAGGGAATCGGTAACCTTGGCCAACAAGGCAATCAGAGATTAGAATGAAAAGCAAACATCACCCCTAGGACTGGAGGGACAAAGGGAAAAGCTGGTGTTTCAGGGCCCGGAAACTGGGGCCACTCAGGCCAGTGCTAAACCCATGTCGGGGCTTCCCTGAGGGAGCTGGGGCCGTGGAGAGAGGTGCTGTCTGGGCTGGAGCCTCAGAGGAGATGCAGCCTCTGCCAGGGACCTCCCGCTGACATGGCAAGTGAGGAATAGGACTCCAGCCTTTCCCTTCCTCCTGCCTTCTAGCGTCCAACCAGTGCTTCCCATTGGCCAAACCCAGATGGGAGCCTGTTGCACGGGAACGTGGACCACGGTGGAGCCTGGGGCATGGCGTCTGAGAGCAACTTCCCCGCTGATCTGCACAGTGGGCCTTCGGACTAGATGAACCCTAAGCTTCCTTTAAAATGTAACAAACAAAAACTAAACCTCTCCAATTCTACTGTTTTGTTTTGCAGTACGTGGGCCTCTCACTGTTGTGGTCTCTCCCGTTGCGGAGCACAGGCTCCGGACGCGCAGGCTCAGCGGCCATGGCTCACGGGCCCAGCCGCTCCGCGGCATGTGGGATGTGGGATCTTCCTGGACCGGGGCATGAACCCGTGTCCCCTGCATTGGCAGGCAGACTCTCAACCACTGCGTCACCAGGGAAGCCCAATTCTACTGTTTTAAGACACTCCTGCTAGCAAGTATCAGCCAGTTCCTAGGAAAAGAGACCAGTGAACATCTAGAGAGCTAGCCTATGAATTCCACCCCCTTGTTTCAGGGACATTTATTCATTGCTCACCATCTGGTACTACATGAACTACACTTGATAGAATATTCTTATTCCATATTTTTTCAGGCAACAGTGTAAAGGTGGGGATTGTGGACCACTTCTCTGTTCTTCTTGTCTTTCTGGTTTCCTGGTCATAGTATTAGAGTGAAAAGGTTTTGATCATTGCATTTTTTATTCTTTACTAAAGTATTATTTTCCTTACTTTTAGAGGATTTGGGGAAGGGCCATCATAATAGCACACTCTAAATGCCTTCGCCCAGCACTGCCAGTACCAGTTGTCCAGGCCCCTCCTTGGGATCACATTGGGTTGGTAACTGGGGGTGAATGGGGAGCATCCGTGGGGTGTCTGGGTCTCATTCTGACCCTGTTAAGATGCCCCAGCCCCTCTCCTTCTCACAATTTCAGCTGTTTCCCTGAAACTGGGTGTCTAGGTGCTCTTTCTTAAAGATGCAGTCAGGCTGCCTTGGCTTTGCTGCAGCCCGGCATGATGTTCTTTGGGTCTAACAACCTACTAGAGATGAACGTATTTCTTCCTTTTAAAGTGGTGGCAGTGGGCAGGTTTTCAGAATGGGAGTGTGCTTTGCAGAGCTGCCATGAATCTGCCCATGGCTGTGACTTTGAAAAGAAGGGTGTTAACCTTGAAAGTCATTGAGGGTGGGACCGGTGTGCTGGGGACGTTGCCAGATGTGCTGCTTCCCTGGCCCTGCATGGCCACTCTCTCCGCTCAGCTCATCCCCCCCTGCTCCTGGGCTCTGGAAATCAGGGTCAAGAGGTGAAGGTACAGAACTGGAGGTGACTGAGTTGAAGTCACGCGGTCAGTGAAAAGGTGATGCCTTTCTATGGTTATAGCTTGGGCTTTGTCACCTCCCCTAAAGATACTGAATTTGTTATTTTATTATTTGCTGTTACTTCCTGGCATGGTTAGGGTTGGATTTTAAATGTGTCATCCTGTGCAGTTAAATGTTAAGGGATGAAGCAGCAGGTGTATTCACATGCGTCTCTCAACCCTACCTCTCCAGCTTACTTTTTGAAAAGCAGAACATAAATAGCTTGTTTGGACAAGTATTATGGTTATTAACAAATATTTCGATAGCACCATCTACTTTCATAGGCCTGAACAGTAAAGAAAATTGTGCCAAAAGAAGAAAGAGAACAGAATCTCCTCACCTTGGGAGCAGAAAACTTCCTCTTGTTTGCAGTTGCCGCCTGTCTGGATGGCTACATTTTGACGTCAGCTCGTCTTGTTTCCATTACTTGAACAAGGGATGCACCTGCAGTCTCCCTCTGGGAGGTGACAAGATGCTTCCTACCCAGTCTTTGCTAGGCCAAGGGGGAAGGAAAGCTTGAAGCTAGGGGCCAAAGTTCCTGTCTTAAAAAATATCAATTCCTTTTGGTTCAAACACTGAGTAAATAATATTGATAGTAGCTTCCCACCTATTAAATATTAACTCAGGTGAGGTGTTTCAAGTAAATGATTTTTCTATAGTTACTATCAACATCTTTCCAAAGATATGCTACACACTTACTTGCCTTTCAACACAAAGGATACGGAACATATCTCAACCTTTGCTAAATAATTTATTGTAATCAATGTGGTTGTCATTCAGTCTAGATGCTGTATTTCAGGGCGATAATCCCTGGGACTTGTGTTTGCTGTATTCTTTTACTCTGTCTACTTCCATAGGTAATTCCTTCTTTCTTTGAGCGAATATTTATAGAGCACTTACCATGTTTGAGGCAGTGTGGATACAAAGATATATGCAAAATAATCACTGCTGTCGGGAACTGCTGAGTTTGGCCAGGGAAGCAGACACATACATTATGATCTACATTTAATTCAGTGGCACAGGTGGGCGAATGTAATGGGAAGGTCTCACATAGGAGGGAATATTTGGCTTGGGTCTTGAAGGATGAGTAGGTGGTTGATGACCAGAGACCCTAGGAAAGGGCATCTCAGGTACTGAGCCCAGCATGTGTAGGTGGCCGTGAAAGTATATCGCCTGAATGGGAAAAGCATAGTGTGTCTGCAGGGGTGGGCATGCATGAGACTCTGGGAGATGAGAAACTGCCCCTTACCCCCAGGACTCTATTTTGTGTTTTCATCTCTGCTGTCACTTTGCCTGCTTGCACCTTCTTCTCCCTCCTACCATTATAGTACTTTGTCTTTTGTGGGCTGTGAAACCAGATACTCAAGCTTAGCAGTGTTTAAAGTAAGAATAATAAGCTTCCAAGGGACGGCTTCTTCTATGAACAGAGTGTAAGGGCTTTGGTGCATCTATTTCGGCTGTTCAGAGGTTCCTGGCTCTCATTTGCATATTGGATGATGGAGGATGCCAGAGAGGTGTGACCCAAAAAATGAGGTTTCTCTCTAATCGCTTTTTTAAGGCCAAACAGAGACAGAAAGAGTTAACATGGAACTCACTCATGATGGAGGATAAATGAGTCAGCATTTGCAAAGCATTTGGCTATCTTTCTACAAAGGGTGCTGTTGGATACAAGGACATCATTGTCAGAAATTCTAAGAATGATGAATGGTGGCAAATCTCTTTAAATAACCTGTATCAGCTCCCATCAACATTCTTCTAAGGTACCAGCTCTGTGCTTTGATTCTGGGATAACCCCCTGCTCACTGCAGATTTGAGAACTTGATAGGTATCAAAGCATGAGAGAAAATAATGTCATAAAAATAACCAACATCAATAGAGCAGGGAGTAAGAATCACCTCCATTCTGTGGACTGCAGCAAGCAAGGGACACAAAAAAGAAATGATTGACATCAGTGTATAAACATACGCCCTGATAAGACCTGGCCATTCAGTTCAGTGGGAAGGTTATAGCCCATGACCACAAGAATGAATGTAGGCTTAAAAGTGAAACACTTTGGGGACATATCCCCCCTCCCACCCCGCAACCCCCAGTGTCTCTGAGGAACCATATTGTCAGTTTACTGACCCCATGCCTGCCTCTTCCTGCTACAGCTCTGGAGTCCAGGTTCAAACAAGCTCGAATATTTGGCTTCCTGGCAGGGACCATTCTTTCTACAGACCTATTAAGTGGAGTCCAGGTGCAGGCATACTTTGCAACATGCCCTCCTCCCATGGCCTTAACCTTTGCTGGAGCTCTCCTGAAGATCCCAGCTTATATGATGCCACTTGCTAAACAGGAGTGGTGTTGCCGCTTGAGTTGGAGCCAAGCACAGAAACCTTACTGAGGCAGAGTGTAGCTCAGGATTGTTCTGAAGTTTTCTTTAGAAAACAGTCATTTCACTGACACCTACTATATACAAAGCATTGCGCTAGGTACTATTGAGGGATTAAAAATAAAAAGGCAGGTTATTTATTTATTTACTTTTAAAATAAATAAATTTATTTATTTATTTTTGGCTGCGTTGGGTCTTCGTTGTTGCACACAGGCTTTTCTCTAGTTGTGGTGAGCGGGGGCTGCTCTTTGTTGTGGTGCGCGGGCTTCTCACTGCGGTGGCTTCTCTTGTTGTGGAGCACGGGCTCTAGGCACGTGGGCTTCAGTAGTTGTGGCTCATGGGCTCTAGAGTGCAGGCTCCGTAGTTGTGGCTCACGGGCTTTGTTGCTCCACAGCATATGGGATCTTCCCGGACCAGGGCTCGAACCCATGTCTCCTGCATTGGCAGGTGGATTCTTAACCACTGCGCCACCAGGGAAGTCCCAAGGCAGGGTTATTTTTAAAGAGGGTTTTATAGTCCTGTTGGTAAGAAAATACATAAATACAAAGATCAACATATCAATTCATGGGTTCTGGTTGAATGGTGATTGGATTTATCTGAAAAAGCTTGCTGGGAGCACATTCTTATCTCTAATGGAGGAGGAGGCAGTAGGGCCAGCTTCGTGGGCACACGACCTAGACAGTCACACATGGCCCTAAACTTAGAAGGGCCCCTTGCTTGCTTTACTGCTCTGCAGTTAGCATGTTAAATTCTTAATGAGTTTTGAGCAAGGGGTCCCATATTTCACCTTTGCTATGGGCCCTACAAATTATGTAGTTGGTCCTGGGAGGGGGGATGTCTGTGACGTGGCGTGCTTAGAAAAACAAAGCAGTATCTTGTAGAGGAGCAGCTAATAGATTGGCTTGGTTGAGCTGAAGAGCCCAAGGGTAGGAAGTGTGGGAAAGGGAAGAGTCCCTTGAGGGAAGATAAGACACTTAATGGAAGCCAATACTTCCTTCTTACGCATTTGCACATAACTTGTATTAGCCTACGATATCTCAAGGGATGGACAGGTTTAGAATAGGCCTGAGTGTGCCATTTCCCTTCTGGCCCCATCAAAGATGTTGTGTGGGCCAATCCATCCAACTATTCCATCCCTACTTGCACTTAGGTGTTCAGAACCAGGCTCTGTGTGGCTTTCCCTGAGAGACATTCATGCCAGCAATACTGGAAACCCCTTTGCCCACCTTCACCAGTCTTTTACCAGGAAGAGGTAGGTAGATCAAAATTCATTCCATTCAATTTATGAGGTGTGAGAATCAAACCACTGTGTTCCTAGATGTCTAACTGAGATTGAAATTCATCTGGTTAAATCCCAAATAAACTGACTCCCCTAAACTCTCCCCCAAGTTCACTCTCAGGTTAGCCTCTGATCACGGTTAATGTTCCGGGGCAGGGTCAGGAGAGGCAGGGAAGGGGACTCTCTAAGCCCCAAGCGCATGGGATTATTTGGAGGTAAGCGAAGGAGTGAATTGATTCATTATTCTAAGTCACTTTTTCGGGGGGAGCTGTTTACTGGGAGGATTGCACTTGGCACTGAAGATCATGAAATATGAGCTGGAGAGCAGACCTCTGGTGTTGTTGCCTGTGTGTCCTCGGGCAAGCTCCTTAGTTACCAACTCGTTTCTCTGTCCCCTTCCTCTGCCATCCTGAGATGTTCTGAGGGTCAGCTGTGAATTACATGGCATTCTTGGAAAGCAATTCATCATATAAACTTAAGGTATTTTCATTAGCTGTGTCAGATCTTCTGAGGGTCAGCTGTGAATTATATGGCATTCTTGGAAAGCAACTCATTGTATAAACTTAAGGTATTTTCATTAGCTGTGTCAGATCTTTGAGAGGATTTCACAGAGCCAGGCTAATATCTCAAAACATGCAAGTGTTAATTGCGTCAGATTCCCTAGCCATTGTTGAAAAAAAAAAATCCACCACCTTAATTCTCTTTGTCCATTTCCTTCTCTTCCTCTTGTTCATTCTCCTCACATCAATTCAACTTACATCTTGGGGAATCTCACAATTAATCCTAAGTGGTGGTTACTCATGGGTATCATGCAGCATTTTACAAGGGGAGAGCAAGGCTTAGTGACAGGAATGATTGAAGCTGGCTGGAATAGTTTGTTCCATGGCATTAAGTCCTGCTCTGGTCACTACTAAATCTGTCCTCTGCCTATGGGAAATTGCCTGGTGGTGTAAGAGGATTTTTGTAAGTAGTCAGAAAGTGTAAACGGATGGAACTCTTAAATTAACCGGGTCGTTTTCTTATCACACTTTATACTTAGACATAATTAAACCCACAGCAAATGCCTAGAAGGGTTCACATGATAGAACATTCCCAAGTCCTCAGGTGTTGGTTTACAGAGGTGCCATCTTTATTGTCAGGTGGGTCATTAACTCAGGAGGCATCCAAGTGGTGGAACGAATCATCTCTTTGAGTGGTGAACTTGGTGAACAGGGCATGTCTAAGGAAGGTGTTATATGCTTGCTGGAAGCCTATTTAAGAAACTTTGTCTTTCCTCCTGATTACTAGAATCAACTGAGATATTTGTTGAGAATTTACGAGAAATGACCACAAATCACAGGAAATGTAGCATTAATTGTGATAGTGCATTATATCTATAAAGAAAAAGGAATGGTTTGAAAAAAAGGTGTAAATTGTAAGGAAATATAGTGATACTGTAAAAATGGGATTCCCTGTAGCACTTTACCGAGTAGACCCTTCACCCTATAGGAAGGCTGCTGCAGTAGCCTCGAAACACTGGCTCCAGTTGGTGGAGGGTGGTGGCCGTATTGATGTTCTTCACAGTGAATGGCCCTTCTAATGGCTCCTAGACCAAAGTGTCTTCTCAGCTGAGTTCACTTTGTTCCCACCCACCCGTAACTTTGTAGTCCCTGCTCTGGTACAAAGATCTGGGGCTTCTCCTCAAGATTGTCTGTATAGAATCTACGTTTGTCAGCTTCCCGTCTTCACTTGGGCAATGGCATTGGTTGTGGTTGTGGAACCCATGGTTGTTTGTGATCATATAGTTATGTCTCTGCTCATTTGTTCGGTGTTCATTGTTCAGTGCTCATCTGTGAGCTCGGTGACTGTAGAAACCATGTTTGTTTTGTTACCAGTTTGAGTACTTGGAAACTCAGGCTCAATGTGGACATTGTTATCTCTTACTGCTAGTGTTTCCATGTGGCATTTCTTTCTTGTCATTTCTTGGAAACTTTACATGTTTTTCTGAATCATGTATCCCAAGAAAAATCAGTCATAAAATCAGGAAAATTGGAGAAAATAACATACTTTTTTAAGAATTAACACAACATAGAGACTATTACTGGTTCTAAGGAATCCACTGATGTCAAGTAGAAAGCAAAAGCAGAAAACAGTCATACTTGGAGTCAAATATAAAGATCAACACCATGGGCTTCCCTGGTGGCACAGTGGTTGGGAGTCCGCCTGCCGATGCAGGGGACGTGGGTTCGTGCCCCAGTCCGGGAAGATCCCACATGCCGTGGAGCGGCTGGGCCTGTGGGCCATGGCCACTGAGCCTGCGCATCCAGAGCCCATGCTCTGCAATGGGAGAGGCCACAGCGGTGAGAGGCCCGCGTACTGCAAAAAAAAAAGATCAACACTTATGGGAACTGGGACAGGGACAGATAGGAAAGAATTGGTCACAGTCTAATTAGCCATGCTGTGGTCATAATGTGGGTTTGTGGCTCTATTTCTAATGGTGAATCCTTCTTGAAAATAAAATACACATGAATAGGTTTATATGCACAGTATATTTTATACATATCCTGTGAGTGATGCTCCAAGGCATAACGTGTTAGAAGCAAAATAAGCCCTTAAATTGGCTATTTAGACCCATGATTTTGTTAGTGCTTGCTAGGAGATCTAAGTATTACATTTATTTGAATATTACCCAAGACTGTTTGCTGGCATTTTCCACTGTTTGAATATTCTCTGTAGGCTATAGCTCTTTGAAAATACTACTCAATTTAGTATTTCTTATTTATTAAAACTTTTTAAACTATCCATAATAATGAATAAAATTATAAAGAATATTTGAAGTATTAAAAATAGCTTATAATTTCAGGAATTTTCAAGAATTCTCAGGAATTCAAAATTCCCATTCCTAAATCCCAAAGATTACTATCTGCCATGATTTTGGAAACACAAAACTACGTAACAAACCACCCCACAATCTAGTCGCTTAAAATAACACCAATTATTATCTATCCCAGTTCTCAGGGTTGACTGAGATCAGCCAGATGGTACTTCTGCGTCTCCTGTTGTTGGCGGGAGCTGCAGTCTTTTGGGGGCTGTTGAGGCTGGAACTTCTGAGATGACTTACTTATGAGGCTGGCAGTTGCTGACTGTCAGTCGGGAGCTGAGCTCTGACCTTTGGCCCTATTCCCACCGTTCTCTTCTAGGTGTCCTCTTCGTTTGGCTTGAGCTTTTAGAGTGTAGGAGCTGGGTTCTGAGAGGGTGTGTCCCAAGATCGAGCTTTCTAAGAAGGAAGGAAGAGTTGCAAATTCCCTTAGAACTTGGGAGCCCTGGATTGTCACTTGTGCTGCCTTCTATTAGTGAAAGCAATCACAGAGCTATGCCACATTCAAGGGGAGGAAGCATAAACTCTTATCTCCTGTTGTGAGGAAGGGCATATATGTACTGGGAGGGGAGGAGTTTGGGGGCCATCTTTGGAGATCCTACCACAGTCTGTCGTCTGATTACAACCATTTATGTCAATTTCACCCTCTTAAGATCTGCCGAAGTCTTGTCTCTACTCTCTTTACGTCTGCAGAGGCTGGAATGTCCAAGATGTCTTCTTGACTCACATGCTGCTGTTGCAGTGAGTAAGGCTTGAGTGCAGCCATGTGCATGGGTCTTTGGTTCTACCTCTCCACTGGCTCCTCAGTTCGCTCCATGTAATCTCAGGGCCTCTCCTTCTCTACATGATGTCTCCACCGGGGTAGGTGGACTTCTTACATGGCAGCTCAGGACTCCCAAGAGAGCACTGGAAGAGGACGAACCTAGTGGAGCCTCTGCTTATGTCATAATTGCACATGTCCTGTTGGCCCCAGCCAGCCACAGGGCTAAGCCCAGAATCAATATGTGAGGACTACACAAAGGTGGGAGGAATGGCTCACTGTGGACCACCAAACTAATAGTCTGCCTTGGATGCTCGCTGAGTGTATGAATGAGTGAATACATGGATGAATACCCTATCACTAGTTCATTCACTTCCAAATCCAATTTTGGACAAACAGGATCTTTCCCTAAAGGGGGTCTAGCTTCAGTGCCACCTGCACCATTCATCTCACTGCCCCTGGCATCTGACTAGACCTATGGTCCCTGGACCTGCCCATGGACACCTGGTGGCCCTTCCCTTGATCTCCACCCCCTACAGATTTACCCTTACCTTTCAGGAAATCACATATCTCCATCCCCTACTCCTGAGGCTTTCTTTTTAGCTCATTTTTGCTCCCTTTAGTTTAGATTTTTCTGAATTGTCAGGACCTCTGAAAGCTCCTGCAGTAGTTTAATCATCACCTGCTTTATCACTGCCTACCTCACCCAGCCTCTCAAGTTGTAGTTCACCTCTACCAGGGGCATTAGCTTCTAAAATCATAAACACACACACACTGCATAACATTTTAATTTTAGACTTTTAAAATTGAATTGATGCTATTTAACTGAAAGCCATTTGTATTTTTTGTAGACAGTAGCCCAATTAAACTTTATATTATACACATACACATGCATACACACCCCTAAACCCAGAATTCTTTTTCTCTTCTTCCCCCAAACCGCTCTCTCCAGAAGAGCCAGCCCAATGCTTCATTTCTGTCTTTGAGCCTTGGCTCTATTGAAGCTTCTTTGCTGTATTTAAACTTCGGCTGGTCTCGTATAGATCAAGAGCCAATTGAAGGTATGGATTTGCTCACTGGGACATGAAATCCCAAGGGATGAACTGGTATCACCCACATCATTTGAGTTGTAATAAGAATCTTTATCATGCAAGGGGCTTGGTTCCTGGAATCTCTGACTTTTAAAAATATTTTTGCAAGCTTAAATAAGGTCAACAAATCATGAATGGAGGAGACTGTTTAAGAATTATAACCAAGCAATAATGATGACATTAGGCAGGGAAATGCAGCTGAGCATCAGTTTTCTTTTATCTCCTCCAGTAAAATCCTCTTAAGAGAAATTTGGAGCTTTGTTACCCTGGAAAACATAGCTGCTTATAGGGAGAGATGAGATCATGTTTTTCTATTGCACTGAGGAAACTTAATTATTAGAAATTCCAGACTTTCTAGGGGACTCTGACTCATGTTTTGAGACCACATTTTATTCAGCAAACCATAACATTCACATGACCATCTCTCTGTCATCTGAAGCACGCAGCACAACATTATGCTTGCAAATGTTTAAGCATTTTTCTTAGAGTAGAATTCTGTGTGAGCCCCTGCCTTATTTCTTTTACCTCCTACCCACCTCGTCTGCCTCGCAGATGGAAGCAGAAAGTGCGCATTAATATTCGTCACTCCCCCAACTGGTGGGTGGCAGAATAAAGTCACACTCTCTAGTCAAGGATGGAAAGTTTCTATCACAACTTTGGTTCTACCTCATGCTCATTGACCTAAGTCTCCTTATCCCCCGCCCCCACCCCTGCAAATCTCAGATCCCACAGGCTTTGGGCGAACCCTGGACACTGATTCATCTCTCTAAGTGGTTACCTCATTCATGTATTTGCTCATCTGTTTAACAGTTATGTGTTGAGTATCTCCTATGTCTCTGACAGTGTTCTAAGCACAGGAAGTAGAGAAGTGAACAAAACAGATAAAATCCCTGTCCTCATGCAGTTAACAACAGGCGGAATTCATACTGCAAACATAATTAATTTTAATATATAATTTGTTACAAACATTATGTAATATAATGTTAGCATCAGTAATTAGTTGGGGATGAGGGCGATGAGAAAAGTGCAACAGGGAATGGGAAAAGGAGTGTCAGCAGCAAGGGTTGCAATTTTATTTAAAATTTTTTTCAACTTTATTGAGGTATAATTGACAAATGTAATTGTATACATTTAAAGTGTACAGCATGATGATTTGAGATACATTGTGGAATGATTACTAAGCTCAAGATAATTAACACATTTATCACCTCACATAATTAACTCTTTTTTTTTTTTTGGTGGTGGTGTGAATGCTTAAGTTCTGCACTCAACAACTTTCATGTATACAGTACTGTATTAGTAACCACAGTCACCATGCTGTACATCAGAATCTCAGAATTTACTCTTCTTAAAACTGAAAGTTTGTATCCTTTGACCAAAATCTCCCCATTTCCCCCTCTTGCCAGCCCCTGGGAACCACCATTCTATTTTCTATTTCTATGAAATTGGCTTTTTAAAGAATAGATTCTACATATAAGTGACATCCTACAGTATTTCTCTGTCTCTGTCTGGCTTATTTCACTTAGCATAATGCCCTCCAGGTCCATCCAGGTTGTTACAAATGGCAGGATTTTCTTCCTTTTTATGGTCGAGTAATATCCCACCACATATATATTTCACATTTTCTTTATCCATTCATCCACTGAAGGACATTTAGGTTGTTTTCATATCTTGGCTGTGTAATGCTGCAGTGAACATGGGAGTGCAGGTATCTCTTTGAGATACTGATTTCATTTCCTCTGGATATATATCCAGAAGCGGGACTGCTGGATCATGTGGTAGTTCTATTTTTAATTTTTTGAGGAACTACCATGCTATATTCCATAATGGCTGGGCCAGTTTACATTCCTAACAACAGTGTAGAAAGGTTCCTTCTTCTCCATAACCACAACAACATTTGTTATCTCTTGTCTTTTTAATAATAGCCATCTTATTAAAGGTGGCCATCTTATTACAGGTATGAGGTGATACCTCATTATGGTTTTGGTTTGCATTTCCTTGATAATTAGTGATGTCAAGCACCTTTTCATGTACATATTGGCCATTTGTATGTCTTCTTTGGAAACATGTCTAACCAGGTCCTTTGTCTATTTTTAAATTGGATTATTTGCTTTTTTGCTATTGAGTTGTATGAGTTCTTTATACATTTCGATATTAACCTCTTATCAGAAAATTGACTTTTCAACTTATTGATTGTTTTCTCTGCTCTGCAGAAGCTCTTTAGTTTGATGTATTATTTTTTTGCTTTTGTTACCTGTGCTTTTGGTATCGTATCCAGGAAATCATAGCCAAGACCAATGTCAAAAAGCTTTTCCTTTATGTTTTCTTCCAGGAGTTTTATAGTTTCAGGTCTTACATTTAAGTTGTTAACCCACTTTGAGTTAATTTTTGTGAGTGGTATAAGATAGGGGTCTGACTTCATTCTTTTGCCTGCAGATATCCAGTTTTCTCAGCACCATTTATCGAAGAGACTATCCTTTTCCCCTGTGTGTTCTTGGTACCCTTGTCAAATATTAGTGGATTGTATATGGCTTTTTTTTTCCAGGCTCTCTCTTCTGTTCCATTGGTCTGTGTGCCTGTTTTTATGCCAGTACCATTCTGGTTTTTTTTAACATCTTTATTGGAGTATAATTGCTTTACAATGGTGTGTTAGTTTCTGCTTTATAACAAAGTTGATTACTGTAACTCTGTAATTAGTTTTAAATCAGGAAATGTAATTCTTCAGCTTTCCTCTTCTTTCTCAAGATTTCTTTGGCTATCTGGGTCTTTTGGGGTTCCATACAAATTTTAGGATAATTTTTTCTATTTTTGTGAAAAATACCATTGGGATTTTGATAGGGATTGCATTGAATCTGTAGATCACTTTGTATAGAATGGACTTTCCAAAATACTAATTCTTCCAATTCAAGAACATGGGATATCTTTCCATTTATTTGTGTCTTCTTCAATTTCTTTCATCAGTGTTTTATAGTTTTCAGTGCACAGGTCTTTCACCTCCTTGGTTAAATTTATAACTAAATATTTTATTGTTTTTGATGCTATTGTAAATTAGATTGCTTTCTTAATTTCTCTTTCAGACAGTTCATTAGTTATATATAGTATATATATATCATATACATCATATATGTATGATTTAATCTTGGTAAGTTGTCTGTTTCTAGGAATTATTCATTTCTTTGAAGTTATTTAATTTGTTGACATATATGTTGACAATATGTCAACATAATGTTGACATTTGTTCATAATATTCTTTCTGGTTCTTTGTATTTCTCGGATATCAGTTGTAATGTCTCTTCTTTTTAAAATAATTTTATTAATTTGAGTCATCTCTCTTTTTTCTTAGTCTAACTAAAGGTTTGTCAATTTTGTTTATCTTCTCAAAAGAACAACTCTTAGTTTGTTGACCAAAAGATTGTCTTTCTAGTCTCTGTTTCATTTACTTCTGCTCTAATCTTTATTATTTCCTGTTTTTGTTAACTTTAGATTCAGTTTATTTTTCTTTTTCTAGTTCCTAGAGATGTAAGGTTAGGTTGTTTATTTTAGATCTTTCTTTTAATGTAGGTGTTTATCATTATAAACTTCCCTCTTAGAACTGCTTTTGCTGCATCCTATAAGTTTTGGTATGTTGTATTTCCCCTTTTGTTTGTCCCAAGATATTTTTTTGATTGCCCCTTTAATTTCTTTTTTGACCCATTAGTTTTTCAGTAGTTTGTTGTTTAATTTCCCCATATCTGTGAGTTTTTCAGCTTTTCCCCCATATTGATTTCTAGTTTCATACTATTGTGATTGGAAAAGATACTTGATATGCTTTCAATTTTCTTAATTTTTTGAAATTTGTTTTGTGACCTAAGATATGATCTATCCTGGAGAATGTTGTGTGTGTGCTTGAGAAGAATGTGTATTCTGCCACTGTTGCATGAAATGGTCTGTGTATGTCTGTTAGGTTCATTTGACCTAAAGTGTAGTTCAAGTCCATTATTTCCATATTGATTTTCTGTCAGGATGATTTATGCATTGCTGAAAGAGGAGTAGTGACGTCCCCTACTATTATTACATCACTATTTCTGCCTTCAGAAATATTAATAATTGTTTAATATATTTAAGTTCCCTGATATTGGATGCATATATATTTACAATCATTATATCTTCTTAATGAATTGATCCCTTTATCAGTATATAAATAAGAGACCCTTTTTGTCTCTTATTACAGCTTTTGACTTAAAGTCTATTTTGTCTAAGTGTAGCTACTTCTGCTCTATTTTGGTTTCCTTTTGCATGGAATATGTTTTCCCATCTTTTCACTTCTAGCCTATGAGTGTCCTTAAAACTTAAGTACCTCTTAGGTAACATATAGTTGGGTTTTGTTTTTTTAATCCATTCAGTCACTCTATGTCTTTTAATTTAAACCATTTATATTTAGAGTAATTATTGATAGTTAAGGACTTACACCGTTTTTTAAATTGCTTTCTGGTTAATTTGTGGTTCCTTTGTTCCTTTCTTCTTTTGCTATTTTTCTTTGTGAATTGATTATTTTTTATAGTGATATACTTTGATTTTTTTCTCTTTATCATTCGTGTATCTATTATAGATTTTTCCTTTGTGGTTACCATGAGGTTTTTGTAATACTTATAAGTTTATTTAAAACTGATAACAACTTAGCTTCAATTGCACAAAAACATTCTACACATTTACATGGCCCCCTGACATCTGATGTTGATGTCACAATTTACATCATTTTATATTGTATATCCATTAAGAAAATGTTTTAGCTATATTTATTTTTAACGCTTTTGTCTTTTAACCTATATGCTAGAGTTCAAAGTGATTTACACACTACCACTGCAGTTTAGAGTATTTTGAATTTGACTATATATATATATATATATATATATATATATATATATAAAAACCTTTACTAGTGAATTTTATACTTTCATATGTTTTCATGTTACTAATTAGCATCCTTATTAGCTGATTAGCAACAGCTTGAAGAACTCCCTTTAGCATTTCTTGTAATGCAAATCTAGTGGTGGTAAATTCCCTCAGCTTTTGTTTGTCTGGGAAAGTCTTTGTCTCTTCTTCATTTCTGAAGGATAACTTTGCTGGGTAAAGTATCCTTCCTTGGCAGTTTTCTTTTTCTTTTGAGCACTTTGAATATATCATCCCACTATGTCCTTGCAGATAAGAAATCTGCCGATAGCTTTATTGGGGTTCCCTTGTATTTGATGACCCCATTTTTTCCTTGCTGCGTTCAAAATTCTCATTGTCTTTTGATTTTAGAGAGTTGATTATAATGTGACTCGGTGAAGGTCTCTTTGGCTTGAATCTATTTGGGCTGCTCTGGGCTGGGGGATGGGGTGATGCAGGTAAAATGCTTCCTGTGGTTTTCTGTGTGGCCATCCTCAGTTTCTGAGCTCTGCAGAGTTTCTGCTGCTTCTTTGTTATAGTCCAGAGCTTTCTCAGAGCTATTTTCATCAGTTTGTAGTTGTTTACTTACTATTTTGGGGAGGGAGACAAGTGTTGGGATCTTCTAGTCCTCCACGTTGCTGATGTCACCTCCTGCAATTTTATTTCATTTTTATTAATTAATTAATTTATCATTTATTTTCGGTTACATTGGGTCTTTGTTGCTGTGCGCAGGCTTTCTCTAGTTGCAGTGAGAGGGGGCTACTCTTCGCTGTGGTGCGTGGGCCTCTCATTGTGTTGGCCTCTCCTGTTGTGGAGTACGGCCTCTAGGTGCGTGGGCTTCAGTAGTTGTGGCACATGGGCTCAGCAGTTGTGGCTTGCGGGCTCTAGAGTGCAGGCTCAGTAGTTGTGGTGCACGGGCCTAGTTGCTCCACGGAACATGGGATCCTCCTGGACCAGGTCTCAAACCCACATCCCCTGCATTGGCAGGCGGGTTCTTAACCACTGTGCCACCAGGGAAGCCCTGCAATTTTAAATAGGGTGGTCTGGGGAGGACTCACTGAGAAGGTGAAGTAGAGCAAGCCACGTGACTCTATTTTAGGAAGAGAAAAAAGCAAGTGCCAGTGTCCTGAGATGGAAGCATGTCTGGTGTGTAGCTTAAACATGAGGAGACTAGCGCGGCAGGAGCTGAGTGAGCAAGGGTGAGAGTAGCAGAAGGTGAGGTCAAAACTGACAGGAGGCCAGATTGTGTAGGGCCTTGAAGGACCTTGTAGATTCTGGGTTTTACTCTGAGGGAGACGGAAAGTCATTGGAAGGTTTTGCTTACAGGAGCACTCTGACTTTGCTTTTAAAAGTACTTTGCTTTTAAAAGTACTCTGGTTTCTGGGTTGTGAATAGACTATAGGAGGCTAAGAGTGAAAGTGGGAGACTCATTCAGAGTCTGTTGCAATACTCTAAGAGAAAGACAATGCTGGTTCACAGAAGAGGTGGGAAAAAGTAGATGGAGAAAATGGGAGAAAGAGAAGAGTCAAGGTTACTGAATGGTGTCAGCCTGAGTGACAGGAAGGATACAAGTGCCACTCAGTAAGCTGGGAGGGTTTTGGAGGAGCGGGTGAAGGGAGTTATCTGGTTATTTGAGTTTTTGACCTGTTCAGCTGAGATGGCTATTAGATACCCAGCACAGATATGTGGCATGCCTCTGGATGGGTGAGTCTGGGGTGCAAGGGAGACACCATGACTGGAAATATAAATCCTATCTTCTTTTACAGATTTGACCCCAAATCTCAGCCCATTTGTATGAAGATCTTCTGGCCTCCCAGAGACCCTCCTTCCCAGCCTGATTGCCCTAACTCTGTTGCCTCTGGGACCCTGCTTGTGTCCTGTCACACTCTCTATTCACTGTGGACCTAATTCCTAGTTCAAAGTCTTCTGCTCCACCCTGCTGTGATGATTCTTGGCAACCTCAGCATCTAGGGGGATGGTCTACACCACATCCTGGCCTCTCAGTTCCCTGACCTTCTCATCTGCAGTGTTTTTCTTTTTTCTACATCGGTTAGCCACCCACTCCCATGGCCACATCTTAGATTTCTTCACCAAAATAACTTTAAAAATCCCTCAAATATCTGAAATGCGAATGCCCACGCTCCTACCAAAGACTTTTATCCTTTTAGTTAACTGTTTAAGGAATCCCCACTATAATCATTTCTTGGCCTCCTTGTAGTTAATTGAACACCCTAATTTCTCACTGTTCATTAATTCTCTCCCAGCTTCCTTCATTTTTTGTCCAGCTTAGGTTCCTTCTTCGATCGGTATTACTGTCTTGCAGACATCTGCTTCTTTTTGGCTATCCTACTCTCTTTTCAGAACTCATCATCTAAAGCACTCTAACAACACCAGAGAGCCTTCAAAATTATCCATTCCTGAGTCCCACTGCAGGTGAACTGAATCAGTCTCTGGAGGAGGAGCCCAGGAATCAGTATTTTTTTAAAAGCTCCCTGGTTGTTCTAACATTCATTTTGGGCTGAGAACCGCTGCCCCAGTGAACCCAGCTGTGTGCCTTGTTCTGCCCGCGTCTGAGCCGCTGAGCCTCGTTGGAGGAAACCACAACTGAGCAGACTGAGTTCCTCTTAAATTCTTGATCTCAGACCTTGGGAGCGTTTCCAATACTGCCTGGCCATGTGGCGACACGTCTCTGTAAGCTCCCTGCGCCGTTCTGTGAGATGACTGTTTTATACTTTTTCTCTCTTGCTCAAATCTTCTCTCTTTCCTCCTCTCCCCAGTCACACTCAGCTGATGACTTCACCTCATCCTTCATTGGAAAAGTAGAAACCATCAGATGGGGACTCCTCAATCTCCCCGTTTTTCCCCTTCCATGTGCTGGGTGTGGTCACTGTAATTCATACGTATACCTCGTTTGTTTTCTTCTTATTGTCTGTCTCCGGTAAGACTGTGAACTCTGAGGGGTCGTGTTGGTTATTTACCAGTGTAAATGATACCCAGCACAGGGCCCATATCCTATCAAGCAGAGAGAGACACTCCAATATTTGTTGCATGAATACATAAGGCAAATCTTGATCCTATGAGTTAATACAAAGATGTGGATCATACTTGCAGCTGTTTTTGTGGCTAGACAGAGGTTAGACATCATTCCAGTCCAGCAGTCCTGCTTTGCCCAGACGGAAGCAGGTCACATGACTTCCTCTTGACCACGCAGATGGTGGGTTGCAGAGGTGGGCCCAGAACTCTTACCTAGCCCAGCCCATAAGGTCAACTACAATGAGTGTTTGAGCCAAACTCCATTTGCCCATTGATATTTGGCTTTGGGTTGCAGGGTCTTGTTTTTAGGGCAGAAGATGGTGATGTTGGGTTCAGGCCAGTGTCGGAATAGGCTTGTGTTTCCTCAGCATGGACTGATAGAGTTGGCGTTGGCCTTAGGAAGGAGTTACTGTGGAACAAGGCCAGCTTGCAGAGCACAGCACTGAATTGTTCTCACCTATGCACTTGATACTTTCGTTTTTAAAAACCTCTTATTAAAAGCACTTTGCTAAAAATAAAGTTTCTAAGATACTGAGTGACTTTAAGGAAAAAGTACCTATAAGGACTTACATTGTGCTTGTCACTGTATAATCACAGACGTTTTGACAAAGTTACCATTTAAGCAAGAAATAGTGAAAGGGAAACAAAGATATCTTCTTCTTTTACATTAAATTGGTTAAAAAAAAAAAAAACGAATCCCAGATTGACTCATGCAAACATTATTCTGAAAGAGAGTGTTTCTCTTGTGTGATTTGGCCAACTAGTCTGACAGTCCCCAGATTTGGACTTGCTGTGTAGTGATAGCTTTTGTCAGAAGCTTGAAAAACTTAGCTGGAGGAGTGCTCAATCTTTAATAGGTAAAGGGGACCTTCCTGCATGCACTAAACATGGAGAGGACCATTGTGACGTAGCAGGTCTGTTTATTCAGTTCCAAACTGAGTGACTGTCCTCATGGTGGTCGAACTGTGGCCCTTCTAGGGTGACCAACCATCCCAGTTTCCCTGAGATTGATGGGTCTCCCGAGATGCAGGACTTTCAGTGCCAAGTTGGGAGAGTTCTGGGAAAGTTGAAGTGGTTGGTCACCCTCAACACTGGTAAATGTTGGGGGATGACTCTTTTCTCTCCATGATAAGAAAATCCTTTCCTTAGTTCTGTCCATAGAAAAGGGAGCCACGAATCCAGACTCTGCTCTCTAATCTGCCCAGTATTAATTGATCTTCCTTTGGAAACTGAAATCGGTTGCAGATGCTCTGGCTCTGAAACAGCATTTGATATCCTACCACCTGAAAGCCCCAGCTACTCTTTTAGCTCTTATCCTGGATTTTCTATAGACCTGGACCCATGAAAGGCCTTTCCCTAATGTGAAGATTACTGCAATTTTATGTGGTCCAAGTTATTATAAGCCACTCTCCCCATCACTCCCTGCCCGGCTTGGAGTTAGAAGACCAGTAATCCAGGTTAGTTTGCCACTGTCAATGTGATGATGGGGAAGTCACCTAAATGCTCTGGTTCTTCATTTCTACCTCTGTAAATGAAGGTTTGGTATTTCCCACATTTAAAGTGCAGCCTATAATATCTGGGGACTCCAAGATTCTCTGTGAGAATGGATAGTAAATAGGATAAAAAATTCTCAGATAAATATTTCCAAAATCCATATTATAAAATTAGGTTGTCAAGTTCCTGTCTATTCATCTTTTCGTACTTGCTTGCCACATCCTGACATTGGGAATAGTTGCCAAAATAAATCAAAATCTCACTGTTTGAAACATGCATTAGTGATATTAGATGAGAAGAATTTTCCAGACAGTTTTGAACTGTTGCTATGATGTGATTTATGTGAAGTGTTTGGAAAGTTGGCCTGAAGTTTGGCAAATGATCACAAATTGCCTGGAATTATTTAGCTCTGTATGATTGTTTAATTTTTATGAGTGTGTGCCTTCCTTCCTCAATTAAATTGTAAGATTATGGGGGCCAAGAAGCAAGGGTTATGCTTCCAGAAATTCTCCACAGTCCCTAGGACAGGACTCTGCACATATTGAGTAGGAAGGATGTGTATATAGTCATTGAACGAGAGCATTGTATTTCTCCAGGTATTGGCATTTGTGTTGGTTGGTGGATGGCCCATCAGTAGAGTGGCCTTGGAGAGTGAATTATGTGTGGAAATAGCTCTAGGTTATGTGAAGAACATCCATTCATTCATTAGGTTGTAATTAACCCTACAGGTTCCCACTGTGGTGTTAACATTGAATAAAAACAGAGACAAGATAAAAAGCTCTTTCAAGTTGACCGAACTTGAATAGGCCAGCTATTAACCACTGATGTTGAGCTCTATTTTGTCAAGATAATTTCATGCCTCACTTTGAGGTGAATCTAATGTTGGGAATATTTCCTCTAATGCTCAGCTTGCACACCCACCTTGGGGTATTGAGGCACCACTAAGATAAGCTGTGGGAGAAAAATCAGCGTCATCATTTTTCTTATTTTTAAATACAAAATGAAACAGATCTTGTGCCAGTTAGTTCTGGTAAAAACTTCTAACCTTTGTTGTCTTATATTTCTCATTTTTTTAAATGGAAAGAATTCTAATTATGGCTATGGAGACCTGAGGTATTTGTGTATATTATGTCATAGAAGTACACAGTGTAATTATTATTATTACCAATAAATCTTCTTATCAGTGAATCTTAAAACAGTGGAATCATTGCATTCCTTTTTAGCAGGGAAATTGTACATTATATACTAATGGCTACTACCATGAATCATTTTGACCTACTGTGTCAGGGATGGAAATAGGCTTTTTCTTGACTGTCAGCTCTGATCTACTGGCAGTAATTGACAAGAGCACTGAGGTAAGGATTATGAAGCTACCTCTAGACCAGGAGTCAGCAAACATTTTTTTGTAAATGACCATAGTAAATATTTCAGGCTTTTTGGACCATATGGTTCCTGTTGCAACTATTCAACTTTTCCGTTGTAGCATAACGATAATAAGTAAACCCAAGGGCATGGCTATGTTCCAATAAAACTTTATTTACAAAAATGGGTGGCAGTAAGATTTGGCCCATGGGCCATGGTTTGCTATATCCTGCTCCAGACTCAGAAAAGGTAATGGCCGATTAGTTTTGTCTGCTATGGGCATGAAAGCAAGAAGTAGTGCCACGGATACCCTTCCTTTCTTTTCTGTGAGTGCCCACAGCATTCAGTGAAAAAGAGTTCCGATCATAACTCTGGCTATTGGTCAACATGCATGACCTAGATAGATCAATGGAGGTTTTAGACGAGAATCAGCCAGTTGCTCTCTCCATAAATTAATACAGTCTGTAATCATTTATCCACAATTCTAAAATTCCAAAAGCTCTGGAAATCCAAAGCTTTTTTGTTTCAAGTGGCAACATCTGAGCTGTCTCATTTGGCAGTAAAACCTAGCCGGAGCGGACATAAGGCTCTTTGTAATCTGTATTTATCCTGCTTAATGTGACAATTGATATGTCTTGCTGTTTGATTACAGGATGCCTTCCTAGACTCTGCTGGGAGGGTTACATACTGAAAAGGATATGTACCAAATTACCTTTCTGAAATCCAGAAATTTCTGAGTCCTAAAACCATTTGACACAGAATTTCTGATGAGGAACTGTGGACTTATAAACACAAACTCTCCTTTTTCTTTTATGGAAGGAAGAACATCTTCAAGAAATGCATGTCTGAATAACGACAATAAATTAGTCTAATCAAGCCATCTGACCAATTGCTAGTTATAATTGTGTAATCAGCTTAATCACCTGTGTTAATGAACAGTTAAGTTTCTGATTTTCAACCCAAGTAAATCCAGGAAAATCAACATTAATCTTTCCCATAATGACCTTTTCTCTACTCCTTTTATATAAATGCATTTTGACAGCACTGTTTGGCACATCTATCCATACAAACTGTGCAGATCTTTGTGGTCAATAATTGGCTTCTACAATCTTGGGTTATCTCTGCAGGTGAAACCAAGTGTGGTATATTGCAGTGAAGGTCAAGGGGATGTATGAGCATTGAGTTGGATCAGATCTCAGGACTCATTAGAGCCAGAAGTTAGAAGGACTAGACCTCAATCTTGCCCTTCCACTAGCTGTGTCATGTTTCTAGCTCATCCATAAAATGGGGCTATTGACACTAGGGTGGAATAGCACATCTCTCATTGTCTTTATATATCAATACCTGCCATCTTTTGTCTACCTTTATTCCAGGATTTACTATTTCCCGCTTTCCATTGGACCACAGTTTCCTTGAGAGTAAGAAAACATCTTTTATCCCTTTGTATCTTCAGTCTTTAGCACAGAAGTCAGTTATGTTTGTTGGCCAACTGAATGCTCACAGATTCAAGGACTTAAAACTAAAGGGAATCTCAGATACCATCTTCTCAAAACTTTCTATTTTATAGATGAGGAAACTGCTATCTAGAGGTTTATTAGACAGTCCCACGTGCTGGATACTATTACCAAGCACTGTACTGACACTATTTTGTTAATTCTACAATAGCTCTGGGAATTAGGTGCATCATCCAGTTTCACAATGAGGCAGTTGATTCTCAGAAGGTTAAGTAACTTGATGAGAAGCAGTACAGATTACTCCAGGTTGAACCCAGGGTCTGTCTTACTTCAGTGTGTATTTTTTTCCATCATATTGTAGCATCATGCCTGTCCCTAATGACTGATAGTTGCCCCTAGATCCTCCTAGAGTATTCTGTTCATTTTGATTCATATCCACTGGAGAATATTAAGTAAATATAATCCTTGCCCTGACACAGTTTACAGTCTGGAGGAGAAGCAGATGTTTGTAACCTGGATTACTGCTATAGCTTCTCCCTGCCTCCCACCTGGGCTTATTAGTTTACAATTAACAAATAAAATTGTAATATATTTAAAGTGTATAATGTGTTAATTTGAGATACATAGTGAAATAACTACCACAATTAAGTTAATTAACATATCTGTCACCTCACATACTTACCCTTTTTTTTAGTGAAATCCCGTAGCAACTTTCAAATGTACAATACAGGATTATTAAGTATAGTCACCATGCTGTATATTAGATCCTCAGAACTTATTCTTCTTATAACTGAAGGTTTGTACCCTTTGACCAGCATCTTGCCATTTCCCCCACCTCCAGCTCCTGGCAACCACAATTCTTCTGTTTCTGTGAGTTCAACTTTTTTTTTTTTTTACATTCCACATACAAGTGATATCATACAGTATTTGTCTTTGTCTGGCTTATTTCACTTACCATAATGCCCTCCAGCGTCATCCATGGCAGAATTTTCTTCTTTTTATGGCTGAATAATATTTCATTATATATATGTATATATACACTATTTGTTATACTCTCTCTCTCTCTCTCTCTCTCTCTATATATGACATTTCTTTATCCAATCATTGTGATGAATGGTTAGGTTGTTTCTGTATCTTGGCTATTGTGAAAAATGCTGCAATGTACATGGGGGTGCAGATATCTCTTTGAGACAATTATTTCATTTCCTTTGGATATACATCCAGAAGTAGGATTGTTCTATTTTTAATTTTTTGAGGAACTTGCATACTGTTTTCCACAATGGCTGTACCAATTTACATTCCCACTAGCAGTGTGCAAGTGTTCCCTTTTCTCCACAACCTCGCCAACATTTGTATCTCTTATCTTTTTGATAATAGTCATTCTAACAGGTGTTAGGTTATACGTCATTGTGGTTTTGATTTGCATTTCCCTGATGATTAGTGATGTTGAGCATCTTTTCATGTACCTGTTGGCCATTTGTATATCTTCTTTGGGAAAATGTCTGTTCAGTTCCCTTGTCCATTTTTAAATTGGGTTTTTTTTTGTATTGAATTGTAAGAGTTTCTTATATATTTTGGATATTAACCCCTTATCAGATATGGTTTGCACATATTTTCTCCCATTCTGCAGGTTGCCTCTTCACTTTGTTGATTATTTCCTTTGCGCTGCAGAAATTTTTTTAAGTTATAGTCCCACCCACTTGTTTATTTTTGCTTTTGTTGCCTGTGCTTCTGTTGTCAGATCCAAAAATGATTGCCAGGACTGGTGTCAAGTAGCTTTTCTCCTATGTTTTCTTCTAGGAGTTTTACGATTTCAGGTCTTACATTTAAGCCTTTAATCCATTTTGAGTTTATTTTTGTGTATGGTGTAAGATAAGGTCCAATTTCATTATTTTGCCTGTGGATATCCAGTTTTCTCAATACCATTTAATGGAGAGATTATCCTTTCCCCATTGCATATTCTTGGTGCCTTTGCTGAAAATTCGTTGACCATACATATGTGGGTTTATTTATAGGCTGTCTATTATGTTCCATTGATCTAGGTGTCTGGCTCTACATTAATACCATACTGTTTTGGTTACTATAGCTTTGTAATATAGTTTGAAATCAGAATGTGTGATGTCTCCAGTTTTGCTCTTCTGCTCAAGATTGCTTTAACTATTCTGGGTCTTTTGTGGTTCCATATGAATTTTAGGATTATTTTTCTATTTCTGTGAAAAGTGCTATTAAAAGTTTGATAGGGATAGCAATGAATCTGTGCATCACTTTGGTTTGCCATAACTTCTTAACTAGTATATTTGCTTTTCCCCTCATCCCCTTATAGCCTTTACTCTGTATAGCACCAGAGTAATTCTGTTGGTTTATAAGAAGATCAAGTCCCTTCTCTGCTCTAAGCCCTCTGATGATTTCTGACTGAACTTAGTATAAAAGCCAGAGTCCTTTCAGTGGCCAATAAAGCCCTTTGCAGGCTGGCTGCCATTATTTCTCTGACATAATCTCTTGCCTCTCTCCCTTTTCCCATTCCATTCCAACCATATTGGTCTTCCTGCTCTACCTTGAACATGTCAGGCACACTCCTACCTCAGGACCTTTGCATTTGCTATTCTTCAGGCTTGGAAGACTCTTTCTCAGATATCCTTGCATGGTTTTCTCTTTTATCTTCTTTAGTGAGATTTTTCACTGTTCAACCTATTAAAAATTGCAATCCCTCCTACTCTTCATTTGCCTGGTACATAATAGGCACTCATATTTTAAAAATATTGAATAAAATATATTATTTGGTGGAATGTAACTGGTACTTTAAAGATGTCTAACTGAAGTGTCATAGGAACCCAGGAATCCTTTCTCCTTAACCACATGGGATTTGTAATTCCTCTGTTTGGTGAGGATCACATTTCTCATCAATCATGAAAAGGTTGGACTCAGCCACACAAAGATACAAAGACATTATGCTGGAATTAATTGAAAAATCTATTCTTTAAAATAATTATAGGATTGGATGCATTCCAGTTTTCCAAATACAAGGAACTGGTAAAATTATGGGATATCTGGTGAATGGAAAATGATACAATTAAATAAAATTAATTGTCTTGTAAAAGACTAATGACATGGACTTATTAAGAAAAATAAAAAATCAAGTTATAAAATAGTATAAAATGATTCCATTTTTGTATGTGTATTTCATGTAGAGTTTAAAACTATTTTCATGAGTTTTTTTTTAATTTCCATGAGTTCTTAACCTATTTTATTCCATGAAGTCTCATGAAGTCTATGAATTCCTTCTAAAATTAATGTTTTTAAATGCATAAAAATAGGATAACAAAAGAAACTAATTATATTTAAATGTACTTATTAAGATTTTAAAAGACAAAAATTTTTTTTAACATCTTTATTGGAGTATAATTGCTTTACAATGGTGTGTTAGTTTCTGCTTTATAACAAAGTGAATCAGCCGTATATATACATATATCCCCATATCTCCTCCCTCTTGCATCTCCCTCCCACCCTCCCTATCCCACCCCTCTAAGTGGTCACAAAGCACTGAGCTGCTCCCTGTGCTATGCGACTGTTCCCACTAGCTATCTATTTTATGTTTGGTAGTGTATATATGTCCACGTCACTCTCTCACTTTGTCCCAGCTTACCCTTCCCCCTCCCCATGTCCTCAAGTCCATTCTCTACATCTGCGTCTTTATTCCTGTCTTGCCCCTAGGTTCTTCAGGACCATTTTTTTTTTTTTTTTAGATTCCATATATATGTGTTAGCATACAGTATTTATTTTTCTCTGACTTACTTCACTCTGTATCGCAGTCTCTAGGTCCATCCACCTCACTACAAATAACTCAATTTCATTTCTTTTTATGGCTGAGTAATATTCCATTGTATATATGTGCCACATCTTCTTTATCCATTCATCTGTTGATGGACACTTAGGTTGCTTCCATGTCCTGGCTATTGTAAACAGAGCTGCAGTGAACATTGTGGTACATGACTCTTTTTGAATTATGGTTTTCTCAGGGTATATGCCTAGTAGTGGGATTGCTATGTCATATGGTAGTTCTATTTTTAGTTTTTTAAGGAACCTCCATAATGTTCTCCACAGTGGCTGTATCAATTTATATTCCCACCAACAGTGCGAGAGGGTTCCCTTTTCTCCACAACCTCTCCAGCATTTCTTGTTTGTAGATTTTTTGATGATGGCCATTCTGACCAGTGTGAGGTGATACCTCATTGTAGTTTTGATTTGCATTTCTCTAATGATTAGTGATGTTGAGCATCCTTTCATGTGTTTGTTGGCAATCTGCATATCTTCTTTGGAGAAATGTCTATTCAGGTCTTCTGCGCATTTTTGGATTGGGTTGTTTTTTTTTTTATATTGAGCTGCTTGTAAATTTTGGAGGTTAATCCTTTGTCAGTTGCTTCATTTGCAAATAATTTCTCCCATTCTGAGGGTTGTCTTTTCATCTTGTTATGGTTTCCTTAGCTGTGCAAAAGCTTTTCAGTTTCATTAGGTCCCATGTGTTTATTTTTGTTTTTATTTCCATTACTCTAGGAGGTGGGTCAAAAAGGATCTTGCTGTGATTTATGTCATAGAGTGTTCTGCCTATGTTTTCCTCTAAGTGTTTTATAGTGTCTGGCCTTACATTTAGGTCTTTAATCCATTTTGAGTTTATTTTTGTGTATGGTGTTAGGGAGTGTTCTAACTTCATTCTTTTACATGTAGCTGTCCAGTTTTCCCAGCACCACTTATTGAAGAGGCAAGACAAAATTTTGATGTAACTATATATGTACTTTTTAATTATCACACTGAATAATAAGACCCTTAAATATAGCCATACTAAAGTTAAATTTTACCTTTTAGTGACAAATCAGTGTGAAAGCTGTGGTAGCTTAGCTTGAATAAGAACGTTAAATTGTGAGATGGTCTTTACCAAGGCAACACTCATTCATGTTGAACATCCAATCAATTTTGATTTCTTTGTGATCGTTACAAGTAGTGAAAATCTAAATTTACAAAGATCTACCATTGTTAGTGGAACAGATTGCCTCCATAGCTTTTTTTTACTGGATGACAGTAGGCTCTCTCAAGGAACATAAGAATTCTTCCAACCTTTTTTTTTCTAGATCTTTAATTCTTTAATATGTTATTTAGATTTTTAAACACTGCAGTATAACTTACATACAATGAAAAGCACAGATCTTAAGGTAGAGTCCAATGAGTTTTGACTAATGCATAATCCTATTTCCTCCCCCCTCAAACATTTTCTGATTTCTATCACTATAGCTTACTTTTTGCTCATTTCAAAACTTTATACAAATATAGTCACGTAGTATGTACTTTCTTGTATCTGCCTTTTTTTGCTTATTTTATTGTTTTTGATCAATATCTATTTAATTGTGTATATTAGTTGTTCATTCAGTTTTACTCCCAAGTAGTATTTCATTTTAAACAAATGATTTATCCATTCTCTTTTGATAGAATTTTTGGTTATTTCCAGGTCTTGACTATTATGAATAAAGTTGCTATTATTCTTGTATGTCCTTTTGTGGAAATACATTTTACTTTCACGTGGGTAGATATCTAGGAATGGAATTTCTGGGTCACAGGGTAAATTTATGTTTAACTATATTAGAAACTACCAGTTTGGCAATTTGTGTGTGTGTGTGTTTTTTTTTTTTTCTTGCTCTTGTTTTTGTTGTTCAGTCTTGCTAAGGGTTATTCAACTGTACTAATATTTTTAAGGGAAAAAACTTTTGACTGTGTTATTTTTTTTTATTATTTGTCTGTTTTTCATTTTATTTATTTCTGCCCTGATCTTTAGGATTTTCTCCTTCTACTTCAGGTTTAAATTACTCATTGCTTTCTAGCTTCTTAAGTTGAAAATCTAGATAATTAATTTTAAACTTTTCTTCATTTATCATATAAACATTTAAAGCTATAATTTTTCCTCTAAGCAATGCTTTAGTTACATCTCACCCATTTTGATATATTAGCTATATTTTATTATTCAATTTAAAATATCTTCTAATTTCCCTTGTGATTTTTTCTTCAAGTAATAGGTTGTTTAGAAGTATGATGCACTATTTCCAAATATCTGGAGAATTTCTAGATTTTTAAAATTGATTTCAAATTAACTGTATTATAGTCAGAGAACATACTTTGTATAATTTCAGTCTTTTGAAAGGTATTGATATTTGTTTTTCCCTTTATTCTTTGTTTCTTTTTTGCTGTCTTTCTTGCTTTTTTAAAGTTAATCTAATATTTTTATTGACCATTTTATCTCTTCTATTAGTTTTTTAGCTATATCACTGTAATCAGTTTCCTATTGCATCTATAACAAATTACCATAAACTTAGTAACTTAAAACAATACAAATTTACTATTTTATAGTGCTAGAGGTCAGAAGTCTAAAATGAGTCTCACAGGGCAAAAATCAAGTTTTAAGCAGGATGGCTGCATTTCTTTTTCAGACTTGAGGGGAGAATCCATTTCTTTGCTTTTTCAGCTTTTTGTGGCTGCCCATATTCTTTGGCTCATTGCCTCTTTCCATCTTCAAAACCAGCAATTACACCACTCTGACCTCTGATTCCATGATCACATCTGCTTTTCTGACACTTTTCACTTATTAGGACCTTTGTGATTACATTGGGTTTACCTAGACAAAACATGATAATCTCCCTATCACAAGATCTTTAATTTAATCACATCTGCAGAGTTCCCTTCTCCATGTGACACAACATATTCACAGGTTCTGGGGATTAGGGCCTGGACATCTTTGGTATGTGTGTGTGTGTGTGTGTGGGGTCATTATTTTACCTACCACAATAGGGGAATATTATCTGGGAACTCCTTATTGGCAGGAGTTTTATTAGTAGTAGTATTTATTTATTAGTATTTGTTTTATTTATTAGTATTTGCTGTAGAGATTATAATATGCATCCTTAATTTATCCTGGTTTAACCTGAATTAATATTTAACCACTGTATATGTGATGATATGTTATATAAGAACCTTACAACTATATAGTTCTTTTATATGCTCCCATCCTTTGCGCTATTGTTGTCGTGCATTTTATTTCTATGTATGTTATGAATCCCCAGATGGATTCCTATTAAGTTTTTCTTTAGTCAGTTTTCCATTAAAGGAATTAAGAAATAAGAAGAGTCTTTTATATTTACCCACATATTTACAATTTCTGGCATTGTTCATTCCTTCGGGTAAATCTGAGTTTCTATTTTATACAGTTTTCCTACAGCCTGAAGAAATTCCTTTAATCCTAATGTGAAGGTCTCCTGTTAACCAAATATTTCAGGTTTTATCTGAAAATGTCTTTATTTTACTTTCATTTTAAAACAATATTTATGCTGCATGTAGAATTCTAGTTTAAGGGTTTTTTCTCCTTTGCCACTTTAAAGATATCATTTTATTGTCTTCTGGCTTATGTGTCTGATGAGAACACTACACTCATTCTTTTTGTTGTTCTTTGTATGTAATGTGTCTTTTTTCTTTGTCTGCATTTGGGATTTTCACTTATTTTTGATTTTCAGCAACTTTGGATATGAGGTATGTATGTGTGGATTTTTTGGTGTGTGTATACTTGGGTTTCATTGAATTCTTTGGTTCTGTGCATTTGGAATTTGGAAAAAATTTTTGCCATTATTTCTTAAAATGTTTTGGTCACAATTTTGTCTCTCATCACATTCTTAGATAACAATTACACATATGTTAGACTACTTGATATTTTCTCACAGGTCACTGAGGCTCTGTTCATCTTATTTAGGCTATTTTCAATCTGTGCTTCAGTTTTCTTGGTTTCTATTGATCTGTCTTCAAGTTCATAAATATTTTCCACATTTTCCAATCTGCTTTTAAGTCCATTCAAAGAATATTTTATCACATATTTTATTTTTCAATTCTAGAAATTTCATTTGGTTGTTTCAAATAGATAGCATTTTTCAGTTTAGAGTCCCCATCTGTTCAATTATTTCTTCATATTTTCTTTTAAATCTCTGAACATATTTAGAAAAAACTATTTCAGAATTTTTGTCTGCTAATGCAAATAGCTGTGTCATCTCTGAGACTGCTTATGTTGATTTTTTCACTCTGGATTATGAGTCACATTTTCTTGCTTTTTCATATGTCTAGTATTTTTTGATTGTCTACTGGACATTGTAGATGTAAGCTGTTGGTAGTTTGGATTATGTTCTTTATGTTTAAAGGATATTAATTTTTATTGTGTCAAGTAGTTAATTAAGGGGCTCAGTTTAATCCAGAGTGGAACTACTCTTTTTTTTTTTTTGCAGTACGCGGGCCTCTCACTGCTGTGGCCTCTCCCGTTGCGGAGCACAGGCTCCGGATGCGCAGGCTCAGCGGCCACGGCTCACGGACCCAGCCGTTCCGCGGCATGTGGGATCTTCCCGGACCGGGGCACGAACCCGCGTCCCCTGCATCGGCAGGCGGACTCCCAACCACTGCGCCACCAGGGAAGCCCCAGAGTGGAACTACTCTTAAAGTGTGAATTTTCTTAGGTCTTAAGTGAAAACCCCAGGTATTCATCATGGGATCTCCACTTTGCTTGGTCAGTGCTTCATTTTCTAGCATGATGAAACTTTCAGAATATTAGTCAGACCTCCCAGTGGCTCCTTCATGCTGGGCTTCTTGGCATCTTTCCTTGAACATGCACAGCATAGTTTTTATCCAAAGCCTCATGGGGGCCCCATGCAGATTTCTGGGGATCCTTCACTGGCCAACTTCTCCTGACTTGTAAATTCCAGCTGCCTTGGTAGCCCCAAACAGGGTTATTTGTTTCCTTTTCCCAGTGAAACCACTAATCTCTCTTTTGGCTTCACTTCTGTGTGCTGCACTTTGGAAGGTTCTTGCATGTAGAAAACTGAGGGTGGATATGGAACTTATCTCATGTGTTTCCCTTTTCTCATGGATCACAGCCTTGTGATTTGTGTTGCCAGTGGTTGAAAATAATTGCTTCATACATTTTGTGAAGTTTAGTGTTTACAGTGGTAAATAAGTCTGATACCTATTATTCCATCATGGCCCAAACTGAGAGTCTTTTGTCAAAGCTATTTGAGTGTAATTTCAGTTATGAGAATGTGCTACTTCACTCCTTTGTGGCTAAAGCAGTACCAGGTACAGATGTGACAAATACTAGGCCAGCCGTATTGTATGTCATGTGTCTACACACAGACACTATTATAACATGTCATTTAGTGACAGGTCTAATAATATAATTTCAAAGTATTGATGAGTATAAATGATGTCCTAAGACATCTTCAGTAACTGTAATGTGATCCTTGTTGATGGTAAGGTCACAGGCATTGCTCATAATACTGTGGTTTGTAGTTTCTATTTGACCTGGGTTCAAGTCCACTGATCTTTTCTTCTTCAGTGTTTAATCTGCTGTTAAGGATACTCAGTGAAATTTTCATTTCAGATATTGTATTTTTCAGTTTTAGAAATACAAGTTTTTTTTTTAAGTTTCCCTTTCTATTAAGATAACCTACCTGTTGCTACTACTGTGGTTTATTGTCTACTTTGATAATTAAAGGAAATGCAAAATTTGAGTGAGGATATAAAGATGTATTTTATTCCTATCCAAATTGGGTCACCTGGATCCCAAAATATTACTACTGGTGACCCTTGTGTGACGATTATGGGAGATTCTTGTTTTCTTTGCTCTTTTCTGTTTTTACTAATATTTTTTCAATGAGCATGTATTACTTTGTAATTGTAAAGACTATAGATAGCTTAACTATATTAACATTTAAATTGCATATACATAAAATGTAATATTCTTTTCAATAAGATTATGTAAAGTTTTAAAAAATGTATTGCATAATGTTGAATTGATTATATTCCAGTTAAGGTAAAATGATTAGACATGTTAAAATGATGGTAATTTTTCTTAAGGATGGAAAACAGAAAAAAGCAATATGATTAAGTATCATATCAATATTTATTAAAACTGTTTTCTCAATTTTAACATATTTGATATTCTATAAATAAATCTATTTCATATATAGAAAAACCATTATTTTTTAAAATGATTTATATGAGTAGTGTAGTTGTAAATCCTTTATGATATATTTGTGCCTTATTAGTCTAATACATTTTAGTTTTCAATGTTGGAATTCATTAATTATTATGTCTTGTCATTGAGAGGAGATAGCTTTTTGATTATTCATTACAGTTAACTGCATATATCTAACAAGATTATTTTAAGGTAGTTACTTCATGAAAGTAGGTTAAGACCTTGAAAAGTAAGTGTTTTTTCCTTCAGGATATTTATTAAATCACCATTATGCGAAGTATTAATAAGGTCATAAGCCAGTAATGATTAGCTTCCAAATTTTCATTTTAAGCAGTTGTTATTTAATATAAAATAATCCTGCTTTCTTTTTGCTGTGTTTGTAATTCCCTTCGTCCTGGGCAGTGGTGTAGAGTAGATACTGGAGGATGCAGAGTTTCTAAATAAACAGCAAACTCCATTTAAAAGATGGCCTGTTTAAAAATTAGAAAACCATGAGACAGGTAAGTGTTAAATGAACCATCCAACAGGATTTCAATAAAAGTGCAAAATCCTTTCTTTCAAGTGGAGCCCTATTACAACTTGGGTCCTGGGGCAGCTTGCGGGATGCCAAAGGCCAGTCTGTGTTCTCCAAACATCACCTTACACAGGGGAAAAGGTGGTCATCCTCTGGGTCACACCTCTCCTGTGCGTGGCTGTCCTGTCCTGGGCAGCAGTATTATTTGTTCAGCATACATTGTAAGTGATGCAACCACCACCCAGACCAATCGGTACGTTTCTCTTACAATCTGGCGCACAAATTCATTTCTTGGTGTATGGAAGCATCATTCCCTCTTCAGCCTGGGGCCCCGTGATTTGTAGTACATTCAGTATTGATTGCTCACTATTCTGGGAACGTCACATATCAATTTGACTGTGCCATATAGCGTGATCATTCACTACAAATGTGTTTGAAATATTTCCTTGCAGTGACAACTGCTAAATGAACAGATATTCCTTTCTATCATAGAGTGAATTATATCCTAGACCCTCAGGCTTGAAGGAGGCTGTGTGGAGTCCCCTACATGAATAACAAGGGAAAGAGGGATCTTCATTTATAAGAAGTTCAGGTGTAACATCCAGCAAGTGTCCATGTGAATGTAGGAAACAGATGCTTGGAGTCTTCCAGGATGGAGATGGTCAAGTCCTTCAGAAACACCTTTTGCCACCATTAGCGCACAAGTGTGGTCCGGCAGTGTGCTCTCATCTTGCCTCCCGAGAGGCTCCAGGATAGTGAGGAGAGCTGGGAGATTCCTGGGACTTCAGATCGCAGTCACATCGTAATAAACAGCAAAATGAAACAGCTTCCATCATTTTTTTCCTGCTCCGCTGCACTCCAGTTTGCAACAACTTTCTAGAACTTCTGTCAGTGCACACATCCTCAGAATCACTTTTGGGGCCTCTTCTCTGCTGGCCTGTAAACCTAGGGCCCTCCTCATTCTAGGTCCTGCATAAAAGGACACACTGTCTCCTACTCTTAATTATTCAGACTCCCCCGTGTGGGGTATGTAAAAGTTGTTTTGCTCGTAACTACATGGAGAGAGGTAGGTATACAAAATGATAAACAGGAAACTCATAAGAAATCTAAAAAAGGTAGAGTTATGGTCACCCTTGTCCCCTCATCTGCACAGAAATGAAAAGAGAGTGAGGCAGGATATTTCTTAGCTTTTGTCTGTTTATTTATGATGTATTTCTTCTCGTTCATTTCTGTCCACACCCTTCCCGCTTTCCTTCAGGAGTAGTGAATCCTGAATTTGCCCTATTGCATAAAATAGAGTTTACCACACCACCCAATTATAGGAATCACCTGAAGTTCTTGGTAAAAAAATGGATCAAATGGCCCCATCTATGATGTAAGAAGTAAAAGTCTCCAGAGGAGAGACCCTGACTGTCTATGTTTTAAATCATTGCTCAGGTAATTTATATTATCAGACAAACTTGGGAAACACTGTGCAGACTTATCTATGGTACCAAGTAGAAGTCCATCTTCAATTTTCCATGTACTGCTGGGCTCTTTAGAGAGTGGAATAAAGGTGAGTTTACACAAGAATTCAAACAAGGTTTTTTTCTAGTTCAGAAGAAATGCTAGAGAATAATTTATACTGAAAGTTATAATGATCTAATAGAAATAAAATCATAAACTATAATGTAATAAAAAATTATTATTGCTACTCACATATTTGCTCAGAGTCTGTACTCTGCCTCAAAAGTTCTGGAGGCTATTGGTCAAGAAAAGATCAAGGGAAAGAGTGGGAAAGTGTGTGCAGAAGACTGTGACTGGCATATTCTTCTCCTGTATGTGTGAAAATTCTAGAAAACTCTGTGAGAAACAACCAATGCTTATGAGGGGTGCAGGATGGATTTAGTTTTTCAGTCTATATATTTCAGTCTTGATTGGTTTATATTGATGTTTTGCAAAAAAAAAAAGGTATTATCTTTATTTTTAAAACAAATAAGAATTAAAAAAAAAAAACCCATACATTTGCCTTTCTCAGTATCAGTGGGTTAAACTTTCTCCACCTGAAGAAGCCAGCAGAGCCATTTGTGACTGATAACAGAGAGCAGCTGAGGCCGCCTTTCCATGAATTTGATGGACGTTTTCATTCCTACATCTGGTTCTTTTTGGCCATACAGGCATGATTAGATTTCCTGGGTCTCTTCTCTCCTGTGGCCTTTTCAAGGAGCTTTGCAGAGCCCTTGCTTCTCAGGAGAGCCATTCAGGAAGACTGGACACGGGCTGGAGCAGGGCTGCATGACTGGCCTGCTCCGAGGCTGTCCAGTTTACAATAAAAAACAAAACAAAACAAAAAACCACCAAACAACATGCAAAAACAACCTTCCTGCTATCCAGCAAGTAGCAAAGTGCTCTTTTGATTGTAGCTGTTGCTATAATTTAAACAGAAAGTATCTTACATCCATTTTTCTCAAACTGCTCTAATCACAGTAGTTTTCATTTTACTTTAATGGAGCAAATACATCTGACGACTTAATTTTGCTCCTTTCTATAATGCTATATTGCATTTTACCTTTAAGCATTCCAGGCTGCTCTTGTGTATTTCCAAAGTAGAAATGATGAAAACTTCCTTAGTTATGCTATGACTTTAAAAAATTAAACTGTACTTCCAAATGACTTACTTCATTCAACTCCAAATGAAATAATGGCTTTGGATGTCTCTTGTATTTTAAATTTAGATGGAAATTAAATTCAACACAAACCACGTTGGGCATATAATAGTCAAATATCATTTTAAGAGATTATTATTTGAATGGATCATTTTCTTGGGGGCTACTATTTGTAGCTAAGTGAGTAACAGTGGGTTCTGCCTATCCTTATTAATGCTTTGGAGAGCTTTTCTTGTTTTCAATCCCACAGATAAAAATCTTTTTCCAAAGATGGAAAAAAATTCCCCCTGGGATCTTGTCATTTTTCTCCTGTGGCAGATAAATTTCTCCATACATTTGTCTTGAAATATTGGCTTAGCCATTGTCCATATAGTGGTTCATGACTAAATTATTTTAAGTGTATTTTAAGTGTATCTGTATACTTTTTTTCTGGAAACTTTTGGTTTCAGGTTTATTGGTGTCATTGGTGCATCCTTAAATGATGGCAGACTTTGTCCTCAGTGAGGGGTAGGGAAAATATCCCCTAAGAAATCATATTGGGGAGGAGCCTGAACTTTATATTAACAACCTCTCAAACTTTATGCAGGCCTATTCAAATTGTTCCCTTGTACACCGTTCCTGCAAAGTCCAGACCAAGATATTTAATAAGGTTTGGGGAAAAGCTGTTGAAAAGCAGAGTACTTCCCTTATAAATGCCAGTCAGTCATTTCATTTCGTACCTTTTGTGATAACCTTAAGATGCTTAACGTATAATAGTTTAATAGTCTGTTGTCACTGTTTTCATTTAATTAAAATTTATGAAATGCATAGAGAATATAATTAAGAGAATTTGTTCAATGCAGATGTCAGCCTAATGCCAAAGAAAGGACTTATATAGGAAGGTAGAAGGCCTGGACTTCGGTCATTTTTCTGTGCTCATTGTGAATTTGGGAAGTCACTTAACGTTTTCAGGACTGTGTCATCCTTATTTGAAAAGTGGGGATGATAATACCTGTTATGGACTTCGTTTCTTTACCTGTAAATTGAGCTAGATCAGTTTCCCAACATTTCTCCCCTTCTGTTCTACAATACAGGATTATTTTAAAGATATGAAACAAGTATAAAAGTATCTTTAAAATATCTATAGAATGCAAATATATTTTACATAGATTGTTGCCGTCTTTTTTCCAGGTAGGATTCTGACATGAAGAGTGTAGAAGCACCTATTTTTGGAAGTCCTAAAAATTAAGCCCTATCTTTCCTGAAGAGGGGAAGATAACCTCTTAAAATGTATTAGGACATGGGTATTTTAAAAAAAACCCTCAGTTGGTTCTTTAAATGGGCCTCAGATATCCTAGGGCTGATAGGGAGTTTGTGGCAGAGGTTTCAGTCTGTAGTTTGGCTTAACTTTTTCTGAATTACATAAAAGAAAATTACTAAGCAGGTAACAAATTTCCTTAGCTGTTTGAAAGCAGATTTCGCCTGTATTTAGGGTGTGAGGTGCCTATTTTTAAAAAGCAGGACATAAATAAAAGATATAAATATCATTCCACTAAGGTTTGTTTTTCTTTTTTATCCTCTCTAGCTCTTGCCAAGGGTGTTGAAATCTGCCGAGATTTATTTTGATGAAGGTAAGTTGCTTCTCATTATCAGGCAGTAAAGATGTTCTGTTATTGTTTACTGCCTCAGCAGCTCTGAAAGGTGCTATCTGAACACTTGTGGTTATAATAGGCAGAAATAATGAAAAGCTGGTTTTTGCTAGTGATGTCCAAAGCTTTGATTTACGTCTTCAGAAGGTGAAAGATTATTACTGACACGTAAGGTGGTTTTGAAAGATAACAGGTCACGGAGCCCTAACTGTGAGAGACTTTTGAGGTTTGATCTCGGAGTAGTGGGTTCGTAGGTGGAGAAGGATTTTCAGAAATGTAGATCTTGGCCACAGCTGCTGTGAGGCACCTACAGAGAAGGGAGTCACCAGGTGTGGAGGTCCTGGTCAGTCAGAGGATGTGCAGGTTTAAGTCGTCACCTTGAGTTGCTCTTCTAAAACTGCTGTGTGTTAAACGTGGCACATGCATTGTGGGGGCAGTAATGTGGCCTGATTATGTCCATATATAACAGAGTCCTGGACCAGGAACAAGGGGACCTACCTGAGTCGGATGCTGGCCACACATGTGATCCTGAGAAAGTTGTCTGCACTTTCTGGAACCCAACCAGGGCTGGATCAATGACCATTGAGATTAACTTCCCCAAATGAATTCATTTTTTTAAAGTACGAATTTGTTGAATGTCTGGACAGTAGGCATCTAAATGTGAATAAAGCTCCATTCTTGTGGTGGTGGTGAGCTAGATATGAAAGTGAATATATACAAAGCAGTATAGTAAGACACGTACTGAGGAACGGATATGGCATGACGGACACACAAGTTAGGAAACCATTTCTTTTAAGGGTAGGAGAGCTAATGAGAGAGTTACAGGATATTGCTTTTGAACTTAGTCTTGCATGATGGTTCAGGAAAAAAAGTCCAACAGGGGAACAAGGGTTTTCTACATAAAGGGCCAGATAGTAAATATTTTTGGCTTTGCAGGCCATATGGTTTCCATGGTAACTACTCTGATACTGTAGCGCACAAGCAGCAATAGTAAATGAAGGGGCATGGCTATGTTCCAATAAAACTTTATTTACTAAAACAGGCCAGATTTGGCTTGTAGTCTTTTGTTTGTTGACTCCTGCTATGGAAAGGCCACATGCAAATATGGATGCTTCTTTCCATCTTTGGAATTTTAATAAACATGACTTCACAGATTAATATACATGTGTGTATGTATAAACCAGGCTATGTTCATCAGAAAGCAGCTCATATCCCTACAGCACTTACAATCACCAGGCAAACTGGCCCAGCTTCCAGCTCCCAGCTCCCACACCTACGACCAGTTGTCTGAATATTTTCTCTGGCTGCCAGAGCTGCTAGGCCATGCATGGGGATCAGGGCAGGTATGCTGGGGAATTAATATGACCCTCCCCTCCTCCAAGTCCTCAGTCAACTATTGACTGAAGTTGGTGGATAAGTATCCCAGTCGCTTTCCTCTGGGGAGGGTTCTCAGCATGGGTTCTACGGACTGTCTCTGAGTTGCCCACAGGAATGGGTCCGGTGGCCTGCAGTTTTAACTTGCTTCACAACACACTGTTAGTGGCGTCTTACCTTGCCTGTCTCAGGTACCCCCTTCACCTATAAGTCCATGGTCACCTCTCAAATCACCTACTTGTACTCAAATCTGTGTATTAACATTTGTTTCTGGAAGAAGGCAAACCAAAACAATATTGGGGGCCTGGAGGACATAAATCAAACTCTATATGTGATTACTTGGAAACTCCTGATTAAGAGATGCTGCAGAGAAGCTTTCTCCAAGTAGGGCAGCCCTCCTCTGCAGAACTGATTACAGAAGATCTTCTTTGGGTGCAGAGACCAATAATGGAAAACAATTTTCTTGACTATTGACAGATTTCCCTACTTTTCTTTTTTTGCGGTACGCAGGCCTCTCACTGCTGTGGCCTCTCCCGTTGCGGAGCACAGGCTCTGGACGCGCAGGCTCAGTGGCCATGGCTTACGGGCCCAGCCGCTCCGCGGCACGTGGGATCTTCCCGGACCAGGGCACGAACCCATGTCCCCCTGCATCGGCAGGCGGACTCTCAACCACTGCACCACCAGGGAAGCCCTGATTTGCCTACTTTTTGATCAGGGCCTGTAGCAGATGCCATTGATCCCCCTCCTGACACCCCCTGCAGCTGCTGACAGTGCCCTCCTGCCCCCACCTCAAGCACCTGCGTCCGTCTCTTTTCCTCCCACTTTTGGAGATGCTGATCTGGGCACAGGTACAACCTAGACTTGTTGAGTGATCAAGGCTGGGGGAGGTTTGGAGAGATGGACTCACTGGGATGGGTTTGGAGGAGATAAGTTTGAACGGGCTGGAGAGGAGGATGGGGCCGATCATGATGGGCCCTGAATGACTGGCTGAAGTATTTGAATTTCATTGTGTATCCAGAGTGGAGTCACTGACAATCTTTGAGGAGGGAGTGGCGAGAGTGTTCAGTGACATTCAGTGAGTACTTGTTGATAGCCTACAATATGCCAGGCATTGTGGACAGGTGCAGCCACATGGACAGGGAGGTGCTGAAAAGTCACCACCTTTATGAAACCCTTCCTGACCCCTTAGGTAGACAGTGTCCCTCTGCATGCCACTATTCCTTCTAATAAGGCATCCTCTAGCACTTCGGTGCACTTATTAAGTACTACCTGTTTCCACCCAATACTGCCTGTCTTATTCACCTCTGCATTGAGCTTTGTGCCACAGCTAGCCATAATTAAATGGATTTTCAGGTTTGTTTTTTTTCCTACAAGTGACATTTGGTTAATAAGAACATTGAGCTCAGTCTTAAGGGAGGGAGAAGTCAAAATCAGTCAACATGCTTCCTGAGAGAGTGTTTCCCACTGTTCTTCCCACAAATTTTCAGCAGAGTGAGGCCAATTCACTGCTTGTTTTAGGCTTGAAACTCCTCCTGAAGTGCAGGGATGAAAGCTGGTGTGTAACCAGCTTTATGCTTCCTGAGAGGGGTGGTCTTCTTGACCAAAGACCACTGACCATCTTTACCCTCATGTCTGAGACCTTGGGGCTATAGAAGCACCAGTCCCTGGAGCTGTCTTTTTCTCCCTTCACCAGATCACCTGAATCACTCTTCTACACCCTGATCTAAGGATTCTCAACCTTTTTGAGTAAGAAGAAATCCATTAAGTACTTCATTGTGAAGATTCTGAAACATACACAGAAGTATTAATTGTAAAAACAGTAATAAATAATCAATCCTTATATACTCTTCACTGAGAGTCAACAGTTATCTAGTTTCCCATTCTTGTTTCCTCTATTCATTTCTTTCCTTTTTGCTCAAGTATGTTAAAGTAAATCCCAGTCATCATTTCATTTCACCCGTACGTGTGAGTATGCATCTCTCTTTTTTTTTTAGTTTATTGAAGTATAATTGATTTATAATGTTGTGTTAGTTTCAGATGTACTGCAAAGTGATTTAGTTATACATACAGAAGAATCCTTTTCAGTTTCTTATCCATTATAGATTATTACAAGATATTGAATATAGTTTCCTGTGCTATACAACAGGTCCTTGTTTTTCATCTATTTTATATATAGTAGTGTGTATCTATTAATCCCAAACTCCTAATTTATCCCAACCCCCCATTTCCCCTTTGGTAGCCAAAAGTTTGTTTTCTTTCTTTTGTTATTTTTACTTTTTGGCTGCGCAACGTGGCATGTGGGATCTTAGTTCCCCAACAAGGGATCGAACCCCTACCCCTTGCGGTGGAAGCGTTGAGTCTTAAGCATTGGACCTCCAGGGAAGTCCCCATAAGTTTGTTTTCTATGTCTGTGAGTCTATTTCTTTTTGTAAATACAGAATTTGTAAATAAGTTCACTTGTATCATGTCTGTGAGTCTATTTCTGTCTTGTAAATACAGAATTCTATGTCTGTGAGTCTATTTCTGTTTTGTAAATACAGAATTTGTAAATAAGTTCACTTGTATCATTTTGTTAGATTCCACATATAAGTATGATATTTGTCTTTCTCTGTCTGACATTTCACTTAGTATGATAATCTCTAGGTCCATCCATGTTACTGCAAGTGGCATTATTTCACTCTTTTTTATGGCTGAGTAATATGCCATTGTATATATATATATACCACATCTTCTTTATCCATTCACCTGTGATGGACATTTAGGTTGCTTCCATGTCTTGGCTATTGTAAACAGTGCTGCTATGAACATGGTGGTGTGTGTATCTTTTCGAATTAGAGTTTTCGTCTTTTCTGGATATATGTCCAGGATTCGGATTGCAGGAGTATATGGTAATTCTATTTTTAATTTTTTAAGGCACCTCCATACTGTTTTCCATGGTGGCTGCACCAATTTACATTCCCACCAACAGTGTAGGAGGGTTCTCTTTTCTCCACACCCTTGTAAGTATGCATCTCTTGAAAATATGGCCATTTTCTTATGTAACCACAATGCACAGTCACACCTAACAAAACTTTTCATAATTTCTTGGTATCATCCAATATCAAATCTAAAATTTCTGGATTGTTTCAAACATCTTTTTACTGTTTGTTGAAATCAGAAATTAAGCAAGATCCACATGTGTCATTTGATTGTTCTGTCTCCTAAATTTCCCCATGGGAAACTCAGTGTTCTTTGGGATTTGACCTCACTGCTTACTGGGGATTTGTGACGATCCTTCTACTTTGACAGTTTTCTCCCTCCTTTTCTTCCTCCTCCTTCTTCTTTTCCTCTTTTTTAAATGGCAAAAATTAGGTTAAATGTCGATAGTTTTGGTGGGGACACTGAATTTGAGTTTGTGTTCTTATCTTAGAGGGCTGGTTCTTGTCTTTGAAGATCTGGCCCGAAGGTTACAGCATCAGGAAAAATAAAACTACAGGTGTAAACCTGCAGTCTTTTTACCCCTTACAGCTTTGGCCTTATTACCTCAAGCAGTAAGTCTAACCCTTTTTTCCTCAGTGTATTGAAACTAAAGAATAAGTAGTTGATTCCCACTGTTCTTCCCACAAATTTTCAGCAGAGTGAGGCCAATTCACTGCTTGTTTTAGCCTTGAAACTCCTCCTGAAGTGCAGGGATGAAAGCTGGTGTGTAACTGAAGTCGCTGGATATTGTGTGCATAAGATGGGAGACTGAGTTGAATTTCATGGGCTTTTCTGCAGCTTTCTCTCTTAACTGAAAATGTTGGCATTTTCTAGGAAGTTTGCTGTATGTTTATTGAGAAAGAGAGACTTCTCTTCAGTACAGTGTGACATTTCTACAAAAATCAATGATTTAGAAACAGGTATCTGAAATGAAATGTGCAACTTCAGTTTCCATCTGTTGGAAAGCCTGCTGGGTTGGTTTTGAAATCTTCATACATGTTTGGTACACCTTCAGGGGGTAAAAATTATATTGACTCTGCACTTTGGAACATGTAATAGATACCTTTTGAATGTGGCAAAAAATATAACCACCACCTAGTCTTGTGTTTTCCAAATTGACTTTGGGGTATTCACTTAATTTTTTTTGACTTTTAGTACTAGTGTTTACATCTTCCTTTTATCTTGGAAGCTTTTCATCTTTATTACACATGATTACTTAATCCAGTGGAAGGGATGGTAATGAATGTGGCTCAGCACTGCCTCCTCCATGTGTCAAGTTGAAACTTGTTCTTAGAGGTAGTGAAGCTTATAGGAGCATGATGATGGTTTAATTTGAATTTTGCAAGTTAAAAATGCCGGGCACTAACTATTGACACAGTGAAGAGGGAGAAGCTGAATCCGCTTTGAAATCCAGCTCCTCTGCCCAAGATACTCATGAATGTTTACATCTTCTTTCAAGCCCTTAAACTATAAAAGGATTAACTTCTAAAGTTACTGATAAAGGGGGAGAGAAAAATAGCGAAGAGTATAGAAAGACTCTAATGAAAACTCAGCACAGGGCTAGCCCTTAATTCCAGCTCACAATAACAAGAAGAAAGCATAACGGCGAGTGAGGAGCAGAGCCGTTTACATAATAACTTCCTAGCAACAGCTGTAATGAACAAATACAGGCAGATGAGTCAATTCTCTAAGACGCTACCTCATATCAGCGCTTAAAAAAAGGGGGAAAGGAAGCAACAACTAAATATCTGGCATTCCTGAATTTGGGTTATGTTCCATGTAGTTTTAGACCAGACCACTTGATCTTTGTTATTGTGACTTAAAACCGATTTGACAAAAGAGAAGTAATCTGGCGAGATGAATATCATCTCCGCCTAGGCATAAGCCGGGTGAGTGGAGTGAAAGGTTTATTACCTTTTCTGGGAACGGGTGGTTAGGACTGACGCTGGTGAATTTTCTGGTTTAACACTTTACATATATTTCTTTCAAACCTCACAGCACTCCTGTATAAGTAGATATGATTATTTGCAACTTACAGATAAGGAATCTGAGGCTCAAAGAAGGAAAATCACTTGGCTAAAATCTCACAATCAATAATAAAGTAAACGTAGTCCATTTTGGTTGAGCACATACTGTACCAGGTGCCTGGCACTGTGCTGAAGGCTTTGTGTGAATCGTTTGATGTGACTGTACTCAGATTATAGATGAGGAAACAGAGCCTCAGGGATGGCAGATGGTTTGTCCGAGGTCATATAGCTGCTCAGAGGAAGAGCCGGAACTCGAATTCAGGCAGTTGTGGCAGAAGGTGGGAGAATTAGGATTCAAATCAAATATGCTTGACGCTAAAGCTCAGCCTGCCCGGCTGCACCGCACCGTGTCCCTGGACGCTTGGAAGGTGGAGACAGCCGTGCTAGTCGACAAGCACGTGACTTGGGATCTTTATAGTCACTCCAGTGGATGCAACAAAATCAGCAGCAGCCACACTGGGCTTCTGGCAAGTGACTCAGGCCGATTTTAGGCAAAATCATAGAGAACTTGTGTGGCCAAAAGAGAGAGCGTGTGTGTGTGTTTGTGCGTGTGTGTGAGCGTGAATGGTGCTTCTTCCTCCTGTGGACTCTAGCTGGGCAGTGTCTCTGGCCCCAGGACTTTCTCTCAATATTCACTCAACTTACTTTCTTTTGCCTACGTCTGGTAACTGGCCGGAGACTCTGAGAAAATACTTTGTCTCCTAAGAATGGATCAAAGGGTGCTCTTTCCAGAATAGCACACTTACCTTTTTTTAAGGTGAAGATGTTTTTAGTGCTTCACACAAATGAGTAAATGTAGAATTTCAGGCCCTTGACGGGGGCTGGAGGAGATATCCTGCGGTGTCTGTGCCTGCGTAAGTGGGAGTAAGGGGTGGCTTAGAGAGGATTTTCTGGGAAAAGAGAGGGACTTTTGCCCCTCTAAAACATGTCAAACAGGCCCATGTTTATTCTACCTACATTATGATCTGGGGGCCTTGTCTTTCCTCCCTATTGGCTAACGGGAAGATGCAGCGAGGGGCAGGGATCTGGGGGAGATGTAGCCCAAGGAAAGTGGGTCAGTAGGCTGAGAGACAGGGGACAAATCTCTATTCAATTTCCTAGATTGTGCCCTTTGTCGAGTTGCCTACAGATACAGTGCGTGTGTGTTCCAATTTTGTGGAAGTACCTTCCCTGGTTAGTACCCAGATCCCAACCCCAGCGACTGTAGAAATGCTTCCCGATCAACATCCTGTTCCCTTTCCTCTGTTTCTCAGGCTGTTCAGCCTCCTCCAGCCCTGCTGTGATTTGGGCATCAGAGGAATTAACTGTTTCTCTAGCAGGTCTTGTCTTTGCTTAACCCCAGGTGAATGTCTGGACCCCCTTTTAAGCTGGCCCCTCTCCCTGGACACCTTTGAGTCAGCCCCCCTCTTTTAAAGGGGTAAGCTCCTTGGAGGGGCCCTCTTCCCCGCCCCCTGTCGGAGGTGGAGTGGGCGCGGGGCGGACGCGCCTGGACATCCCGGCTCCCCGTGATCTCTCCGGGCCAGTGGTACTCCACGGGGCTCGCCGCGGCTCACACCCGAGGTCATTTAAAAAAGGCCTAAAGCTTAAGTAGCTGCCGCGCTGGAGGAGGTATTGCCAACCAGCGGCAGGCGCCCGGGCTGCGCTGAGAAAACTGGGACAGCGCAGGTGGGGCGGGGATGGCGGCGCGGCGTCATCCGTGGAGCCGCTCACCTGGCGCTCAGAGGACCACTTCCTGGCCGCCTTCCCTGGCGCCCCACCTGCAGCTGCCCTCCTGGAGTGCAGGGCCGCGGGGATGGCAGCCACCTCTCCTTTCTCCAGCCCTGGTGTCTGAAGGTCGTTAAGCCGGAAATCTTCGGTAAAATTTTATTTCTTCTATTCCTCCCCCACATTTTCTTTCTCTGTCCCTCACTCATCCTGGGATTTGAAAAAGTCTGTGATTTCCAAGCTTGAAACGGCAGGCGAGAGACACTGACAGCACACCTGCTTTGCCAGCTTTTGTGTTGGGTCCCACAGAAAGTTTTTGCATCTGCGACATTTTGAAATCGTGCCCCAGAAAATTTCTTAATTTTGTTCTTTCCTAGTTGAAAAAAAAAAAAAGGCAACTTACCTTTGCAGTAAGAATTTCCCCCATCTCCCTTTTAGAGATAGCACTCGACAGCACTACCATCCTGTATTAATAGACCAATAATTGCTACATTTCATACCACGTAGCTTTCCCTCTGAATCTCAATCACATTCGGATACTGTGGTGAGGGTTTAAATGCAGCAGCTAATGTGCCGTTTCAGCAGGCATTTCCCCACCTCTCATCTTTTTATTGAACCTTTAAATGGAACTTGAGCTCCTCTGGGTGGGATCAGGGCTTTGAGATTGAGTTCCACGGTTTGGTGTGGTTCTTTAGCGAAGATTCTAAGAGCCTGAATTGCATGAAGAGATGCATTTGTTGTTGTGGGTTTCAGATGAAAGCATGAAATCTCACTGACTTGCTGAACATTGTGGTTTTCAATCAGGGCTTTGGAGACGAAGCTGCTAAACCTCCCCAACCAAACTCTTAACAGAAATCACCGGCTTAATTTGCAGATTGGCTTTTCAGCAAAGTTTTAGCTCCACCCCTTTTCAGTGGCTACGATGTCTTACAAGTAGGAATATTTTCCGATGTTTAATCTAAAGCCCTCTTGCTGCTTCCAAAAATCTGTTGCCTCAGACAGCCGAAGCACCTGCACTATGGTTTGGACAGTATTACTTCGTGTACTAAGGGCTGGCTATTCCTCCAGACTAAATAAATCTGGTGTCACCGTCTATTAAGATTAAAAAATATCCTTTTGCCGACTGACATTCAAAATGGAAATGCAAAAAGCTCAGGCTTTCCTTTTATTTTTCATTCTCTCTTTTTAACCCTTGTAAAGGTGTTGACACAGATTTCAGTATGCAGTCAGTAAGGTTATGTTTTTGATTAATGATGGCTCTGGTTGGCATCACAGACTTGAATTTACCATTTACTGTGGGTTTGACTGACCTGGTCATGGCCAGACCAAAGGAAGCCATGTAGACTACTGACCACATCTGTCACCATCTTTCCCCTCCCTCATAACCTCTTCCGGTATGGAAGTCAAAGCATTCTCTTTATCAGCAAATAGTGAAAAACGTGTTTCTTGCTTTTTTTTTTTTTTAGATGGTGACACTTAAGTCAATTGGCAACAGGTTCTTATTTCGCCATGGGCAGAGGAGGTGCCAGGTGTTGTGGATCTGTGCCTGTGGATCTGGGGCAGGCCGGAATTGTAATCATACCACCCCCGAGCAGAGTCTGTTTAGTTCCAGCAGTTGGATCATTTGGCAAATGCTTGAATCACTACCCAGGGTTTCACAGATGGCATCTCCACTGCAGAGACCCTTCTCTTACTCACAAAGAAAAAGAAAAGAAAAGAAAAGGGGAGATGACAGAGCAGATGCCTTGATCATTGCCCAGGGGTGAACACCTGGAGAACTGGCCATTACAGAGTTTTTGGAAACATGACCTTTTCCTCCATGACTAGAACATGTAAAGAACTACCAGGTGATGATGAAGCAAAAAAGAGGCTGGCATCTTTGAAATTTTCAGTAAGGGTTTTGTACTCACAGTGTTAAATGTGACCCAGATAGCTTACAACCCCTTTAGAAATTTAAATATGGTATAAGAGAGCCTTAATTACTTAGAGTGAACCCATCTCTTTAACTGCTGGTTGGAATATATGTAAACAGATCAGACATTCCACAAGTTTTTGATCTTGAACACTGCTGTAATTGAGTATCCCACATAGAATGTTAAGGTGAGGGGTCATGCTTATTGAAATAGGTTCTAAAATCTGTGATGCAGAAGCCTTTATCTGCTTATCATTAAAGATGTTAGTCATGAAGAAAGTTCTTATCTTGGAGACTTTGATAGCTGTGACAGGTCTTGTGAGCACTACTTTCTTATGCTGTTTTTGTCCAATCAGATTTCATTTGGGTAATAATGCTCCATCCTGGTCTTATGCTATCTCAGGTACTTCTGATTCTTTCATTTAGTACTGAAAACGTGTTCGTTTTCACAACCTTTCACAGATCTTTCTAATACAACACTTTAAGAAAATCACATCACCCTTGGCTCAGAACTTCTGATGGCTCTCCATTGCCCTTTGAGTTTTGAAATGGAAAGGGATCATACAAATCCATTCTCCTGCTGGATATAGAAATTATCTCCCCAGTAATCTTCTTCGGTTTCCTGCTTATCGCTCCAGCCACAGGGACTTCACTGCCTCATGAAGTAATGGGTTTCATTATTGGCCAGTGCAAGGTATTAACAGGTTTGTTTTTGTATTGAGGCGAAATCAGTTCCTTGAAGCAGGTACCGATTGGACCCACTTTTGCCCATGAGAACAACAACAACCAAAACACCTGCTTTCTTTTTGACATGATATTTGAAGACATCACTCTGTCATGTTTTCCTTCACCAAGTCAAGCTCAGAGCCCTTTCGCTGTTTCTGGGGCGTGACCTCTGGGTGCACTTTAGTTGATCATTACTCCTCTCAAAGTGCGAAGCCAGATCAAGCCCAGACTTATCATCTGGGTTTTCAAGAGCTACCCTGCCAGCCTGTCCACTGTATCTACCCACAGGTTGTTTCCAGGACTTTGCAATACAGATACCCAGAATCAGCCAGTCTCTTCACTGTCCTTTAAATAAAGCTATGATAATTCTTCTTTCTTTGGTCTGTCTGAAAGATACAAGGGAAGTTTAAGTTTTGATAATACCTTATAATAATATGATTTCAAGAACCTACCGTAGGCACGGTGCTGATGCTGGGGAAATGACTCATAGTCTCTGCCATCTTGGAGCTAACCGTAAGCTTCCTAGATGGACAATAAAAAATTGAACAAAGAAATTAGTGATTGCAAATTTCAGGAAGTGCTGTGAAGCTAAGAGCCGTGGGGTGCTGTGCTAGAGAATTAGGACGTGTAGATTTGTGCGTAGGAAACCTGATTTAGATAGGATTGTCACAAAGGCCTCTCTGGGGAGACAGTACTGAAGTGACACCTGAAGGATAGTCAGAGGCTGGCTCTGTGCAGAGCGAAGGAAGAGGAGGAGGCCAGACCGCGTGTGCTGGGATCTGAGGCGAGAAGAGCTTCGTTGCTCAAAGAAGCTCCAAGGGACTGTGGTGCAGAGAGTGTTAAGGGCAGAGGCCAAATGCAAAGGGCTTTGCAAGTCATTTAAAGATTTGAACTTTTCCCTGAAAGCAAAGGGGAGTTCTTTTCTGAAGACATTTAAGCCAGTGTGTGTGTGTGTGTGTGTGTGTGTGTGTGTGTGAGAGAGAGAGAGAGAGAGAGAGAGAGAGAGAGAGAAAGAGAGGGACATTTTAATTTTAGAAAGATCTCCCAGACAGCAGTGTGGAGAAGGAAGGTTTGTGGTCCGGCCCTGTGGTGCGTGCGTCTGTGCTTCCATCAGGGACCCTAGGGTGTCAAGTAAGAGCCCTGCAGTAGAACTCAGGGTATGGTCATCCTCCAGGTGGGGCTTGTCTGGAAGAAGCTCAGGCAAGAATGAAGAAACTTCTTGGGAAGGAGCCAGCACCTCAGATCTGGGGCCGTTGGTCAAGTCCTTCCAATGTCTTCCTCTCTCCCCTGGGGACCTGGAAAGCCACCTGACACTAGGGTCCCAATGACTCCAGGGGGAAGGGCAGCTCTATTTGTAGGAGGAGCCTGAAATGAAAACCTGAGCCTGCCTGAGTTACAGGTTGGAGACACAAGGGAGAGATGTCAGATGAACAGAGACCAAACTGAGCTTCGATATACACCCATAACCCTCGTCTTTTCAGTCTGGCCTGCTGGCTCTCTTAAAAGTTAGGTGAGGATCCAGGGTAGTGAAGAGGTAGGGTGGCTCTGTTCCCCACCGGCCGGAGAAGGGTAGCCCTTCTCTCCCCCTCCCCCATTTCCTTCCCATTCTTTTCAACCTCCTCCAGTCCTTCAAACCACAGTCTAGACCACAACCCAGGGTGACGAGGATTCAACCTTAACTTTCCTCCGACCTTGACCTCTGTAGGTAGGGCCTCACAAGCAGACAGTACAGGAGGGAAGAACTTCTGTTTCGTTACCTAGCTTCTGGGGTTGAGAAAAGCCAACCTGCTCTGAGCCGGAGTGGAGGAGTAGTGGGGAGAGGTGAAGTTAGCGGTGGGAAAGAGGAGACATTTGAGTGGAGAACAGAAAATCCATGGAGAAATTTTATCTGTCTCTGCTGTGTGGATTCTATAATGAAAAAATTTCCTTATCTCTTCAACAAACTATCAGTAGAATATGAATTTCTCCTGTTATATAGAATTAGAATTTTGGAGGGAGCTGTCATTAATTGAAGTTCTCTCTCTGTCTTGATGGGTAGTACAGGGTGTGTCCATGTGTAAACGGCTGTAAAAGAAAGGGTGTGTGCCACACACACACACACACACACACACACGTTTCTATTGGTTTTGTCTTGACTTTTCCTTGCCTGCAGTGTCTGGACACTCATGAATCCTGTGAGTGTCAAAATTCTAGATTAGTGTTGACTCATAAAAGGGAAGAATCTGGTACTGCCAGAACCCTGGCACAGTGTTCTGTAATTGCATTATATTTCATAATTGTTTGGAGCTGGATTATTTGTCCAATTCCATAACACATGATTGTTTCCTTCTCTTGCCTTATAAATTGGATAAAGCTCTTATCAGTATTCGCTCAGCTGTGGGAAATGGCCTGAGTTTTTCAGGCCCCCTCACCGTGCTTAAACAGAATTTTAATGTATCTAAAAATACCAGGCCCGATGCTGTTTGTTTAACACCGTTATTGCAGAGCCCTCTTTTTGACCAAACCAGTCCCAGCTGCAGAAAGCAAAGAATACAATGAATAAATATCCATAAAACAGGAGCACCTCTAACCGGCAGATCTCAGATGGAGAGCTGGGTATTCGCTGCCTGGGGACAGCAGACAGGGTCTTTGGCGGCCACTCCTGCAGGCACGCAGCCAGGAAACGAGCTTTCTTGGAGTCCCATGTAGATGGTCTTGGGACCTGCTTGGGCAGGGACGGAGGCTCTCTGTGTGGCAGGCAAGGCACTGGGCCAGCGGGGATATTGGGACACAGCAGACCCGACGTCTGGCTCCCTCACCTTATCACTCCCTCACCTGTACTGGTAGGCACTGTGCCGAATGCTTTAATGTATATTTGCTTTCCACGGGCCTGGTGGAGGACATGCAGCTGGTGTGATTTCCGTCTACAGGGGAGAGATTATGGCTCAGAGAGGCTTCATATCACAAATACAAGTCGGGGACTTCACTGTGTCTTGAACCTTTGCCTTCTGACTCTACGTCCAGTGCTCTTTCCATGACATTTTGCTGGTGTAATATAATCCCTGGGGCAAATGCTTTCCAGTCGCAAAAGAAAAGCCTTGAGTCAGAGAAGGGCGGAGGTGGTTGGGTTTGAACTTCCTTGGACGTCAGTGGAGATTTCAGCAGAGGGGGAAGAGAAGGAGGTCTTAGGCCTCTGCCCAAGGTTGGCTCAATGTTCCTGGAGATGGTGTAGACCAGGGAACATTCACTAATGCAGCCTCGAATCTGAAAACACGGAGGTAGCGGAGGCGCACGCCTGGGCTTGAGCTGACATCCTTTGCACTAGACTCCGTGTGATCTGGGTGTTCCTAGCCGCCGCAGCAGCAGCCCTGGATTATTATGAAGTAACTAAGGATTTAAAAATACCCCAACTTGTGTATGTTAATGAGCAAGGGCAGCACAGTCTTTTAACTGAAAGAGCCATTAGCACTTCCCCTGTTAGAGGGATTTGATATAATTTAAAAGAAAACATTCATGATTTTAATTTTCGTTGTTAGCTGTAATATTCTTAACAATCGTAGTGTATCCCTAAGCGTTTTTTTCAGAGTTCAGTAGTCTAGTTAAAAAGAGGAAAATCAAAAAAATCAAAATTTCTAAAAATGGTTCCTGGGTAGGATTTATTTAAAATCTACTTATGTATTAATATATACAAATAACAAATATAAACAATGTCAAAACGCAAGAAACACAATCAGGTATTTAAAATTCTCTGTATTATTATTCAACTAAGACAAAGCTGTTCTGTTTTTCTTTTTAAAGAAACCTTTCTTGAGTGAGCAGTCACTAAAATTACTGGTGATACAGCATAATGTATTTTGCAGTTTTACAAGTGCATCTTAATTTCTCTTGTGTTTATTTCCTTCTGTTTCTCATCTTTACATCGCACTGCATTGTAAACACTTTCTGTTCTTTCCTGGACGGGGCTACCTCTTTGTACCTTTGTCCTTGCTCCCTGTCGACCTCTGGCCCGGCTACTTCAGTGAACAGGTCCTTGACTTGTATGTGACACCTCAACCCTTGTTTCAGCAGCAGTGGCTGGTGGGACCATCTAGACCAGGGACTTGTCCTCCTTTGATGACAACGCTTTGGTCCCCAGCACTGTACAGGGCTGCTCTTGAGCTCCGTGCCCCCTGATCCAGGGTCCGGCCACATCTACCTGAGCAATGTGGCGGATGGTGCCAGCATTTCCTTTGCTCTTCATAACCTTCTTCTCTTTAGAATGAGAAAGGACAACTAAAGGGAACTCAGATCCATTACAAGGCTTCTGGAGGAGGGGTTGCTGCTGTTCTTGCTAACAGCAGACAGGAAGAGTTTTAAATTAAGATGCAACCAACGGTTCCATCCAACGGTCTAGACCAACCAAAGGTCTAGTTCCTGGTTAAGACACACACCTGAAGATTTATATAGACCAGTGACGCTTAATCGGGGGACTAATGTCCAACATCAGTATCACATGGAAAGGTGTTTCAGAATATTCTGGCCCAGGCCCCTGTCTGCATTCATTGAGCCAGAATCTCCGTGGGGACTCATCTTTGGAAAAAGTTGTCAGGGGATGCGGACACACATCTTAGTCAAAAGCCACTGGCTTAGAAAAAATGGTTGTGTGGAGGCCACATGACAACCAGGCCTTTCATCTACAGCGAGTACTGTTTCGTAGGGCACCGAGGTATCGCTCAGAATGCGTGTCCTGGGGATGCTGAGCTCCTGGGTGCTCAGGAGAACGAACGCACAGCATGCTCTATCATCTTCACTCTGCAAAGTAGTGTAGTTTGCCGCCTTCCCGGGGGAGGGCTATGCTCAGAGCCATGGGCTGTGATGAGCAGACTCCACTCCTGGCTCTGTTTGTTAAATTAGCACGCTTGACTTCTCTGGGCTCCAGTCTCTTGCTGGTAAGAAGATTAGACTGGGTGATGTGTTAGGTCCTCTAAAGTTCTAGGCTACTTTGAGTTCAACTTAAAAAAAAAAAACAACACAAAACTTAAAGTATGTTTCAAGTGATCTATTGTAGAAAACCATAACACTTTGGAGTAAGCAAAAAGAAAAGAAAAACTTCATTATCCCATGACCCCACCACCCTGAGACGACCTTTAGATATCAGTTCTTTCAGTCTTTGTGCAAAGATAAACATAGATATGCATGTGTGCACATAACTAAAAATACATATATTTTAATATAGTATGCATTTTATAAAAAGGTGATCATATTGTGTATTGTCCTGTAATCTGTCTCTTTAGGTAATATGACAAGAACACAGGAACACCTTTCCATGCTACTAAATGCACATTTGACACCTTGAACTTGGGGGCAGATAGCTTACTGATCAAGAGCGGGGTCTTGGAGACTGACACTGGCTCTGCTCTGTACTCGCTATGTAACCTTGAGCGGATTACCTCACCTCTCTACCTCTCAATTTCCTCCCATGGAAAATGGCCATAACAGTAATGTCCACTTCATAAAGTGTTCTGAGGATGACAATCAGACAGTGTGTGTTAAGTACTTAGTGAAGTGCCTGGTAAGTGCCCACAGGAAGGGCCCAATAAATGGTAACTAAAAATGCTGCATATCATTTCATTTTACTAATGTGCATAATTTTACCAATCCTCTATTACTGCTTACTTAGATTTTTCTTTGCTATTATACACAGTGCTACGCTGATTGTTTTATAGGTAAATATTTGTATATATTCTTAGGACATACTCCTAAAAGCAGAATTGCTGAGTTAAACAAAGGGCACAAACATTTTAAAGGTGTCAATACATAGAGCCCAAGTCTCCTACAGAAAAATTACAACTGTCTGTGAGAGTGACCTTCCCCACATCTAAGGGATGTAGTTTTTTTCTTTTTTCTTTTCCTTTCTTTCTTTCTTTCTTCTTTCTTTTTTTTTGAATTTAAAGGGAAGGGAAAATGGTGTCATTATTTTATTTTGCATTTATTTTTTTTTTTTGCGGTACGCGGGCCTCTCACTGTTGTGGCCTCTCCCGTTGCGGACCACAGGCTCTGGATGCGCAGGCTCAGCAGCCATGGCTCACGGGCCCAGCCGCTCCGCGGCATGTGGGATCTTCCCAGACCGGGGCATGAACCCATGTCCCCTGCATCGGCAGGCGGATTCTCAACCACTGCGCCACCAGGGAAGCCCTATTTTGCATTTATTTTTATAAACCTACTCACTTTGCCCACTTCTCTGCTGCACTGTTTGCCTCTTTATTGATGATTTGTAGGAATATTCATACATTTAGAGTAGCAGGCCTCTGCTTTCATTTATTAATTCATGAGGGCCAGCTCTGTAGCCCAGCGCTGGGGTAAGTGCTAGTGGTAAACAAGTAGCCCAGTCCTTGCCCTTGTGGATGCAAGGTTCAGGGAGGAAAATGGAGATTCAAGAAATGATTTAACCTGCAATAAAGGAGGATCACAGGGCTATCCTGGAAGACTTCCTGGAGGCAGTGATGAATGAAGAGAAGCTGAAGAAAGAGGACTTAGCCAGGTACAGATGGGGTTCCAGGTGTGTAGGAACATTCCTCTTAGTTGGTTCTTTGCCTTTTTTAAAAAAACTTGGCTCATGGTCTATGCTGATATCTCAAGGTTTTTAAATTAGTAAAATCTATAAATATTTATATTCATGTATATTTTCTACCATTGGTGATTTACTTGGAAAATCTACCTATGAGGTTTTTACTTAAAAGTTTTGGTACTGGGACTTCCCTGGTGGTGCAGTGGTTAAGAATCCGCCTGCCAATGTAGGGGACACGGGTTCGAGCCCTGGTCCAGGAAGATCCCACATGCCGCAGAGCAACTAAGCCCATGCGCCACAACTACTGAGCCTGTGCTGTAGAGCTTGCAAGCCACAACTATTGAGCCTGTGTGCCACAACTACTGAAGCCTGCGAGCCTGCAGCCCATGCTCCGCAACAAGAGAAACCACTGCAATGAGAAGCCTGAGCACTGCAACAAAGAGTAGACCCCGCTCCTCGCAATTAGAAAAAAAGCCCGCATGCAGCAACAAAGACCCAATGCAGCCAAAAAAAAAAAAAAAGTTTTGATACTACTGGAATTCTTCATCCTAAGTGAGACAGATATGTGTTTAAAATAAACACCAAATATTGGGCTTCTAAAACTATCTTGTGGGTCTGAGCTCAGGGACGGTAAGACTAACCTTTACGATGATCTTTTAAAACCTATGCTCCGTGGTAATAGAAGCTGGATAGGAGGAAAAATGTCTTAATTCACAGGAGAATTGTGAATGGGGAAAGTTTGTATTCAACTCTCTCTTATGAGCTGTCTGATTTGTAGTACCTCAAGCTTTTAACAAATCTATATGGCCTCAGGTTGCTTTGTTGGTATAAGAAAGTTTTCTGTCAAACTAATTCATGCTAAGTTGTGAATGACTGAATAAGCTGTCTGTCCCTACTCTATTTACATTTGGACAGAACACCATAATAAAAGGATAATACTTATACAAAAATGGCAGAATTTCAGACATCCAAGTCAGACTGAATATGGGAGATAAAGTTTTGGTTAAATGAATTTCTACCTGCATTCCTTGACCTACTCACAAAAGCAACAGTTCCAGGCAGATGCTGAGAGTTGAGAGGTATAGAGTCTATTGGTTAAGAGAGTGAACTATAGAGGTAGAATAGCAGGGTCCAATTCTAGTTCTGCCATTTCCTAGCTGTGTGATTACGGGCAAGTTCATTAACCTCTCTGTGCTTCAGCATTCTCATCTGTAAAATGGTAATGAATGATGGTACCCATCTCATAGTAAAGGTGAGAGGACTGAATGATTTATTAAGTGTATGGTACCCAGAACACTGCTTGATACAAAGCAAGTGCTCAATAGATAATAGTAACTGTTATTTTAATTGAGGACCTTTCCTTGAGAAAAAATTAGAAAGTTGGCATCCTCTCTTTACCCATACCGTAGGGATTTTGTTACTTTACTTTCTTGGTCTTCCTGTTACCTTCCTAACTCTCTTTTTCCGTTTTTTTTTTTTTTTCAATTTATGTGTTCCCTTACCCATGACGATTTATACAATCCCATCCTTAGTTGTCATCTTTTTTCTCCCACTCCTCTCTCTCTGGACCACCTTTGCTTCCCTTGCTCCATTTATCACTTCTTTGAGTGGTTTCTCAAATTCATATCACCAGCCTATCTGTGATATGAAGCTGTGATATCCAGCCTATTTGGATATCACATAGGCTGTGATATCCAGCCTATTTGGATATTTTGTCAGTTAACAGTTGTGTGTGTGTGTGTGTGTGTGTTTGCTGTACTGATATAAAACACAGCGTAAACTGGCTTAAATGATAAAGAAGTACATTTTCTGAAAAATCCATAATATATGCCTTCAGGTATGGTTTGATCCAGGGGCTCCCATGAGAGACCAAGGCCCCAGATTTTCTCATTTATTTTCTCTGCTTTCCTTGGGATTGGGCCCATCATCTGAGAGCCAGGACCTTACTAGAATCTACAAAGTACTCATGTTTCTTGTTTTCCCACTATGCCACTGACAGGGAAGAGAGAGCCTCTGTCCATAGCTTCAGAGGCGAATCAGTTCTAGTACACTCCATAGCTTAAAATCTGGGCACTACTTTATGAAAAGAAGTATAAATGAATACTGAGAGGCAAAACCAGCAGATATTCACTACAAGTGTACTGCTTTTCCTCAAATTCATCAAAACACAACCAAGGTGGTACTTGATTCTTATGTTCTGGCTTTACTAATTCTGTTGGGACGATTACCATTCTCCCATTTTCTGAGTTCAAAATCTCAGCATTCAAATTTGTTGTTTCCTATTCCTGCAACTCCACTTGCATTCCAGCTACTGGGTTCTAGAATACACTCCATCCATGTTGATGGTCCACTCATTAGTCTAGCTCCTCTGTACAAGCCCCACCTGCTCTGTGTAACATTCTGTTGACACTGGGGTCCATAGTGAATTCATCTGCCCAATTCCTATGACAAGGATGTCCAGCATTCATGGGAATTTCTTACTATATCCTGTTTTATACTGTTACCTATCTCTGCCTTACTTCCTCTCCTACGTTTACTGCCCAACTGAATTTGGAGTGAGTACCTCCGGGGCAATCTGGTATTTCCCTGAATCTTCCCACACCACCTGGCACAAGCTTTCTGGGGTGCAGAGACACAGTTGAAGCTTCTGTTGACTGAGAGAGCCACAGGTCCCATGGAGGCAAGCTGGGGTAGGATTCTCTACAGTCGGCATGGAACTTTGGGCAAGCCTAGGTCTTGACAGCTGCCCAGTGGTGTGCCCTGTGGAAACGTGGGTCCATGGCATGTGAAGAGATGTGACAGAGAAAGTTGGAGGAATGCTGCCTCATACAAGGTTAGCATTTTCTTTAGTATATGAGGTTTCAGCGCCTTGATAGGGTAGTATGTTTGTGAATCTGCACGGAAGGGGTTATGAGCTGAATCGTTATGGGCTGAATCCCCCATCCCTCAAATTCATATGTTCAAGTCCTCACCACCCTGTGGAATGTGACTATACTTGGAGAAAGGGTCTTTAAGGAGGTTGTTAAGTTAAAACGGGGTCATACGGTGGGCCTCAATCCAAAATAACTGGTGTCCTTATAAGAAGAGGAGATTAGGACACAGACACACACAGAGGGAAGACCATGTGAAGGCACATGGAGAAGGCAGCTGTCTACAAACCAGGGAGGGAGGCCCCAGAAGAAACCAACCCCACCTACACCTTGATCTTGGACTTCTAGTCTCCAAATTGTGAGAAAATCAATTTCCGTTTTTGAAGCCCTCGAGTCTGGGATGCCTTATTATGGCAGCCCTAGCAAGCAATACAGGGGGTGTAGTTGATTGTGTTTTGTAAATGAATTTGACGGCACAGTCTCTCTTCTACCAACAGAATTTCATAAGGTGAGCGTCTCCTCTCATTCCTTGGGCTATAGCAGTCTCAGCACTGCTGGGCATGGCAGACGCCTCCCAAGGACACACTAGCAGTGCTGGGTGCTCCGCCCTTTACACACATCCATATGCATGGGAACTCCACCCCGCTCTGCCCTGTCTCATAGCCACGTTCATGTACTAACGAGCTGTAGCATATGATGGGTCCTATTTTGAACCTCATAAGCTATCAAAGACCTGATTTCTACAACAACACAACCTAAGCTGGGATTCTCTAGAAGTCAGAGACGGTATTTGATTTGTGTGATATAAAGTGGACATAATAATTTGGTAACTGGCTAAAATTAAGAGGAAGATTCAGACATGCGTGCATTATACATCTCTCTCTCGAAGATCTGGTTTATCATCATTGCTTTGAGTAGAAGTTTCTAAAGTGTCTTTCTTTTCTTTGAGGAATGTGTTGTCCTTCGGAAGGATTCTATCTCCTCTTTAACCAAAGGACCTGTGTCACGTGATGTGATGCAAAGTTTTGGTAATAAGGACGCATTTAGCTCTCTTCATGCCTCATACACATTTTCTGTTCGCAAAGGTTTCTCCCATTTTTTTGGTGATAGAGCTCACTGTTTGGTCACAGGAACTGTAGATTGTACGATGAGAAGACGCTACTTATCTATCAGAACGTAGAAGCGGACACTTGAGGGTGGTGCTAATGTCAAGTACAAACGGTAAGTAGTTTTTGTAAGACTTTCATGAAGGAATGGAGAGTCTCTTTTAAAGATGAAATGATTTTTGCAATTGCAAGGGGAGAGAAGAAGAGGCAAGGCTCTGGGGTTTCTCTGGTAAATGCAACACTCATTCAAAGGGTCAAACTAACATCTCTAGAAAAGTCACAGCACAGGTTCATCCTGAGAAAAGAGTCACGTAATCATTTTTATTTTCCGTTGTAAGTGTGTGTATGCATATGTGTGTGTGTGTGTGTATGTGTGTTTAATGGAAAATAGCACCTCAAGTAAGGGCGGTTGTGGTGGAGAGTGGAAACTAGGAGGGGGCTGTGGATGTCTGGTGTTAAAGCAACACCCCCTCCTAAACTGAACCTGGCACTCCACGTTGGTCACCATGACCGACCAAACACAGCCAAAGAGCTGTGATACGATGGACACAAGTACATTAACATGGAAATCAAGTTATCACTCTTTTGAGGGTCAAACTCCAATGTGCTCAAGAATCACCTTTGGATGCTTGTTAGATTCCAGGAATTCTTCTCCCCAAGATTCGAGTTCAGTACTTCTGGGGTGAGGACCTGGCATCTTTTAGCGAATGTAGCGAATTCAGCTTGGGAACCGCTGACCTGGAAGGCCCCATTTCTGGGCAGCAGATGGACCTGCCTGTCCCCTTGCTGATAAAACCTGCCAGTAAGCCACACAGCCTGGCTGTGTTACAGAGATAATACCGCAAACGGAACCTGGATGAGTCATATGTAAACTTATTAAGTTCAAATGTTTTCATAAGCAACTTATCGTTTCCCAAAATCAGGTTAGAATAGATTTTGGAGGGAGTCTTTGGGCTTGCTTGTCAGAAACAGTAGTATAGGTAGATTTGGGGATGTTGCCACCCAAGGAAAGGATTCTGTCTTCGCAGGGGCACAAATCTTGCCTGACGATCTGATGACTAATTGCACCGGACTTCTCTGCAAGGGTCCTGCTGCGGGTCACACATATGCTTTGCCTCTTATGTGGAATTCAGTAAACCAACTGCCTGTTAATAGCCATTCGCTCACTTTAAAATTGTCCCAGGAGGTTCTTTCTTTCTATCCCACAGAATTTAGAGCCTCTACTGGGGAATGGGCCTCAGTCTTGGCTAAGTTAACTCTTCAGGTGTTATTTCCATCAGGATAAACTCGAAAAGGGGGGCTTTTGATCCCTCACAAATTACAGAGGCAGCACTCTGTGGGACATTTATGTAATTTGTAGCCCTGTATTTAACTTAATCCTAAAACAATTTAGATTTTAATGCAACACTAGTTTGGTACTGATCGTTGCTCTTTCTGGCCACTGATGAAATGATGTAACAAAAACACAAAAGTTTTCTCAAGGTTCATTGCTGTTTCACTGGCCTTTAACATGTAGACAGGAATTTTTTTATGGGCCAGTCTATAAAACCTCATCGTAAATCTCAGGCCATTAGTGTTTCTCAAAGTCTAACTCACAATACTGTTGTCAAACTCTAAGTGGCAAAGACAGTTTTTTGTCAAGTCAAAATCCAATTTATGTGGTGGAAAACAATGCTGTCTTCTATTAAATGTGTATTTAAGTTGTGATGCAGCAATTAGATAATTTGGATGCTTCTCTGCCTGTCAGGGGAACTAGGAATACACACATCCACTTCTATGTTTATGACATAATCTTTTCTTTTCTTTCCCACTATGGTTTATTACAGGATATTGAATATAGTTCCCTGTGCTCTACAGTAGGACCTTGTTGTTTATACGTTCGGTGTATAACAGTTTGCATCTGCTAACCCCAAACTCCCAGTCTATCCCTCCTCCACCCCTCTTCCCCCCTATTACGTAATCTTACTATCATATATTGGAATGACTGTAAAACACTGATGAACCCATTGCCTGATTATTATCAGAAAGGATTGTATCAACTAGAATTACTCTGGTTGGCCAAGCTTTCTGAGAGTTGAGTTGGACTCTGTCCTAACTGGACCATTCTAAAGGAACAACTCATTCAGAGTTAAATAAAATAATGAATGTCCTGGGTAAAATTTGAAGCTCTAGTCACGTTGAAGACTATTTTTATGTTCTTGGGGCGACCTAAGGTCTGCTCCTCAAATACCCATTTTTTGTTCATCCTAAGACTGAACAGGCAGCCTGCGTGAGGCAGGCTGTGGTCAAGGCAGAGGAGAGACTTCTGTGCTGGCTTACGGCCATGTCCACTTGGAGGCGTACACCTGTCTCAGCTCTGGAATTTCTTCTCTAATCTTCATCTTCTGAACGCAGTAGATTTACCGTGAAGCTACTGACACTTACCTGTCAGGCCCTCCCCTTGTAAGAGACCCTTCCAAGGCCCTGGGAGTGGCCTCCAGCATGTCTTCACATGGACATATGTTTTTGTAAAATTTGCTGAAAGAAAACATTTAACCTCAGTCAATTAACACCGCTATCTCTTGGCTCTCCAACTTAACTTCTGTCACACTTTCTCTCATCTTGGGTAGCACTGGAGTGGCCCTGGGCAAATTTTTTTAAAAATGGACTTTGTTTAGAGCTGTATTAGGTTCCGGGTAAAACTGAATGACAAGTACAGAGAATTGCCATCTACTCCCTGCCTCCACACATACATTCCCTCCCCCACAATCAGTATCCCTCCCCAGAGTGGTACACCTGTTATAATCAATGAATCTACAATGACACATCTTCATCACCCAAAGTCCACAGTTTACATTAGGGTTCACTCTTGGTGTTGAACATTCTGTGGGTTTAGACAAATGTATAATGACATGTATCCATCATTGCAGCTTCATATAGAATAATTTCACTGCCCTAAAAATCCTCTGTGGTCCACCTAGTCTTCCCTCCCTTCTTCTAGCCCTGGCAACCACTGCTCTTTTCACTGTCCTCATAGTTTTGCCTTTTCCAGAATGTCATATAGTTGGAATCATACAGTATGTAGCCTTTTCAGATTGGCTTCTTTCACTTAGTCATATGCATTTAAGGTTCCTCCATGTCTTTCATGGGTTAAGAGCTCATTTATTTTTTTACGTTGAACAGTATTTCATTGTTTGGATGTATCACAGTTTGTTTATCCAGTCACCTGCTGAGAGCATCTTGGTTGCTTCCATGTTTTGGCAATTATGAAGAAAACTGCTATCAAGCCATGGACAATTTTGAGATAACTCAGGAAAGGCGAGATGGTAGTATATTTACCTTGGGTTTGTTGGAATACACGTATATGATTTGTAGTCACTTCCATGTCTCATCCAGCATTGCTAGCTATCCCAGTGCAGGAGCAGCTTCCAGGAATGCTTGTACCACACACTGCACCAGCTCCCCTAGCCTCATGGCCCAGAGGTGCTGGGCCACACGCCATCTTCCAGTTTGTGCTGTTCATCACCTGGTCCCCAAAATGTGTGGGTGGTGGAGGAGTAGAAAGGTTTGAAAGGTATGTAGCCAGAGGCCAGTGTGTGAAAATTTCATCAGATGTATGACATTGTACGTTGAAGATTTGGTTCTCATCAACACCTAGTTGAGTGGAAGTTCTCTCTTGTCAGGAATATAATTGTTAATGCAGCATCTGTCTATCAACTGTGCAAGAGGACAGACTGAACTATCTTTCTATTCTCTGTGTAGAGCATACACAACACTTTTGTCTTATGAAGAGGTGCTCAAAGAACATCCAGCCAAAAAATGAAGAAAAAAAGTATTATAGCGCTATGTTAGTAATTTAGTTAATAAAAATATTATGTCTTTGTTGTATTTTATGCTTTGTGTGTAGTATTTGTCAGTTTAAACTATAATTTTCTGAGATTCCTTTTCTCAGTTATATATTAAATGTACTTCCGTAGCAACTCTATAATTCTGTATTCTTTCTTATTAAAGACGGAGCCTAAGATTGTAGAGTCTTCTGGCACTAAGTCTAGATCCTTCCATAACCTTTGGACTCTTTATCTTAAGATCTGGCTGCTTTTTGTGGCATCTGACTAATTATTTCTGTCATATCTAGGCCACTTTAATACCTAACAATAAAGTGCATATTATTTTAATAGGCTCTTGACTCATAGAGAAATTAATGTTTAAAGGCTTTAATGTTTAGAAGCAGTGTTTAAAGGAAGAAGTGTTGTAGGTACTTCATCCCTCCCAGCCTCACCCATCTGAGTGCATCTGTGGAGTATTGACTCTCCTGTACATGCTGAATATCTTAGTATGAATGGAGGGATTTCTAAATTTGTCTTTTAGAAGGACTCTTTCATCATATAATTAAAAGTATTGCTATTACACTCATGGAATAATTAAACAGTGTTTTAAAATTCTGCAAAACTCTTATGTAGTCTTAATGTTAAGATCAGTTATTGAGGGCTTCCCTGGTGGTGCAGTGGTTGAGAGTCCGCCTGCCAATGCAGGGGACACGGGTTCGTGCCCTGGTCCGGGAAGATCCCACATGCCGTGGAGCGGCTGGGCCCGTGAGCCATGGCTGCTGAGCCTGCGTGTCCCGAGCCTGTGCTCCGCAACAGGCGAGGCCACAACAGTGAGAGGCCCACGTACCACCAAAAAAAAAAAAAAAAAAAAAAATCAGTTATTGCTCTTTTATTACAACATAAAGAAGCTCTACTATTTTGACTAGGGGACAGTTGATTATTGTTAACTATATTTAAATTTCTTTAATAAAATTTTTCTATACTTGTTTTTTAACTTATTTGTAGAACACTGAAAAAGGTCATAAATAATGACATTGTCTGTCTATGGAATATGCTATGCGGACTGGGCTTATTTAACAGTGAATAGAGAATTGATATAAATTTCTAAGCAGCTGTGTTCCCCAAACCCCACTTTTGTTGTCATTTATTTGTGATTTGAGATTAAATTTGGTTATTTTACTTGAGCTAAACACATTTCAACCTCATTTAGGTGGGCAGTTATAGCTTTAGAAAGATGAGAATTTACATATTTTGGTCTTAAAAAGAGCTGTAATAAAGGATTCAAAATCTTTAAATGGCCAGTTTAAATAGGGTATAGCTAGAAAAGGTTGGCATCCACTACCTTTAATTCTGTGAGTTTCCTGAGTATTGCTGACGGCAGTATAGGAAACAGCCAGTACGTTGTTCTGTGTCTGGACAGTCTGCTCCAGTTCCTCTTCCGAGAGTGACTGTGTGTGGTGTACACGTCCCCTCTCACACCTTTACCACGAGACACATCACAATTACCTAAAGCTGGTGAGCATTGCAAATCATAAGACTCTGGAAATACATTTTCTGGCATTGCCTTCAATTGTGCAAATGTTATGGAGCTGTCCTTAAATTATGCAAATTGTGTTAAAAAAGGAAACAACATAGGAAGAACTATGTCAGTGTCATATCACTGTGACTACAGTGCTGTATAAAAGAAAAATGACTTGTAAATTTGATTTCATTCATTCATTATCAGCAACCTGCTTTTAGATACAGAAAACTTTTCTAACTGTACAGGCCTAACTGGAGTTCTAAAACACGAGATTTGGTGTATTGCAAACATCCCTGAGGGGTTGAAATCAAATCATTTGTGTCTTCAGATTGAAATCCTCAGCTCCTTCCCCAGCCACTGCCGTGCATTCGGCACGGTTTTCAGCACTACCGATGCAAGGACAGCGTGACACTGGGGCCCTTGCTCTCAGAAGGCTTCAGTTTAGAGCAATGGAAAAGAAACCAACCAACAAGTGCATACGTAACATGAGCGCCACACAAAGAAAAATAAAGCAGGGAAAGGGGGAAGAGATTGTGGGAGAGGGTACTTGAGGGGAAGTAATCTGAGAAGGCTTCTTGGAGGTGGTGACGTTTGAGTAGAGAACCGACTTGCAGTGAGGGAGGGAATCGGGTGGTTCTAAGAAAAGAGCTTTTCAGATGGAGGGAACTGCAAATGCAAGTGTCTTGAGGTGGGAAGACGCAGGGCTTGTTTGAGGAGCGGCAAAAGACCGGTGTGACTGGAGTGGGAGTGGTGGGCTGATGATGTAGGACAAGCCAGTGGGGGCAGAGGTGTGCTCTGATTTTCAGTTTAAAAAGATTGCTGGTTGCCCTGTGGAGAGGATATTGCCTGCAGGCAAGAGAGGGAGCAGGGTCTCTCCGTTAGCGTTTGTGGAGAAACCACCCCAGAATGTAGCAGCTTAAAACAACAGCCCCGTGTGCAGCTCAGAAGTCTGCGGGTCAGCGACTTGGGCTGGACTTGACAGGCAGTCTCCGCTGTGCTTCAGGATTTCAGTGCAGGGGAGCAAGGCATTAATGAAATAATGTGTGGTCGGAGAAGGCTTCATGGGGGAGCTGAGGCCTGAGCTGTCTCTGAAAGATGTGGCGAGGGCGTTCTGGGGAGGGGCAAGCGTGAAGGGAGGAACCGGCGTCAGTGTACATGGTGTGTTGACGATGGAGTGGGAGCCGCTCGGACTGGAGTATGATGACTCGGGCAGAGGTGGAGAGGAGGTAGGCGTGGCAAGGCTTTGGAGAGACTGGACCACAAGACAACTTCAGCTCTGAGGTGGAAGGAAGTAGCCATGGAAGACTTTGAGGATGAGAGCAGTATAGGAGGTGACGGAGAACTTTGGCCTTGAGCTGGATGTTGGGGACTGGGAACTGCCCGCTCACTGGAGAGCATGGTGCAGAGAGGGCCACCCCGGAGTGATCGTCACGGGGCTCAGGAGGTGGATATACGCGCTAACTTGTGAGGCGAGGCAGGCCTTGCTTATGGGTTCCACGTGGAGCGGAGGGGCAGGTTTATAAAAGGTGATGGTGCGGCAGCACTTCCTAAGAGCGTGTTCTCTCTTCCATAGTATAATAACGTGTCCTGTTGATTGCGTTCTCATAGCATCGTGATGGTCAAAGATATAAAACAACTCCAGGTATTCAAGAAGGAAGGGATTTAATACAGGGGTATACTTAGCCTTTAGAAAGACAGGAGGTAGTGGGGTCTCCCGGAAACTATCAGAGGCAGCGGCCTCCAGAACAGATGCTTTGCCAAAAAAATCCCATGGCTGCCAAAGCCCTCACTTGCCCCCTCCCAGCCCCCCCGCCAGCGGAGCCCTCCACGTGACTTCCTCTTCCAATCACGTGTGAGCACCCCTCCTGGGTAGGGTCTAACAAGCAGCCCTGCAGGCAGAGATTCTGGAGTGGTAGCCGTGAGACTTCTAGCTCTGCAACACAGGGCGGGTTACAGGAGGAGGGAGCGATGCTGAGGGATCCACAGACAGCCTGACTCCCGTGAATCTGTCCTTCCTCCTTTCCTTTCAATTCCAGCTCCAATTCCTGCAGAGATCCCTGCCCTATTTTATAAGATTCCTTTCAGCAGAGTTTGGTCAAAATACATCTTAGCATTTCCATAAGCAGTTGCAAAAAATAATTTAATTTTAAAGACCAATTAGCAGTGTTTCTTATTGTTTTCTATTATGGAGCAAGGCTGGATAGAAAACGTGGTGAAATAACTTATTGGGTGGCAGAGACTCATTTGTACCTGCCTTGTTTGTTTTATCTGTGTATCTATGCCTTCATCCAAATAGAGATACAAATGCATAACTTGCTAGTTAATTGAATCCCAAACTGGGGCAGGTTTTTTTTTTCTTCTTTCTACCCTCTTCTGGGCTGGAAAAGTCAGGAGTTCCATTTTCTCTTCTCCCTGGAAGGGCATCCCCTTTGTCATATGTTCATTCTGACTGAGGAACCAAGCTTTATTGGCTTGACTTTCATGGTAGATGGTATGCAGGGAGAGAAATAGGCTTATCAATAGAAGGGACTGTAAAAAATTAAGAAACAGAAACCTCAATTAAGTAAAGTTTGGGAGACCAGAAGGGGGAGCTGTCACACCCTGCGACACTAGCAGAGCCCAACAGGAAGAAGAAAGGCACCTCTTCTTTCCCGGCAAGGACTCGGGTCAGTGAAAGGCCACGGACTCTGGTTACTCCAGCCCTCCCAGCTTCCTTTTCCTCTCTGTAAAAACCTTCTCCCTTGCCACGCAGGGACTTACACATGACTCACCATGGTTGCAGATCCCGAATTGCAATTCCCTGCTGATCTCGAATAAACCCATCTTTGCTAGAAAAATATCTGGCAGTCTGTTTTAGGTCAACAGGACACATATCGGGAACTATTTATAAAACACGGTCCCTGTGGTTCTTGCTATCTGGGAGAATCAAGGGGAACTTCACAGAACAAGTAATTCTTAAAATGAGACTTGATGAGTAAGTTAGAATTTCCTGAGTAGACAAGAGTAGGAAGAGTATTGAAGCTGAAGCACAAGTATTTTCAAAGCCATGGAAGCACACAAGTTTGGCAGGTGCAGGAAAAGAGTGTTTTTGGACTCTGTTATTTCAGAAAGTCCTGGGCAAGAGTTATTTTTGTTGGTGGGAGTAACCTGGCCAGCACGACTGATCTGACTCTACAGTAAAAATCAAAATGTGTGGTTCCAGTTTAAGATGGGCTCAGAGCCCATGAGCTTCTCTCTCTTCATTCCAAAAGTTGCCTTTAAAATGACAGTAAAGGAATAACAACAACAATAATAATAGTAATAATAAGGAAAATGACAAAATATTGAGATTGCCTTCTATGAACCTACCTTTTACTTTCACATTTTGGTTCCCGGACTGAAACTGGAGGAAAAAAAAAAATCACAAATAGGAAAAGGGTTCTGGATTTTTCCTCTTGGAGGAAACAGGACAGCCCCAAGAGCTCCTTGGCATCCACTACTCTTTGACTCATCCCCCGGCTGAGTGACCGTCACCAACGGGTAGTTCAAGTCCTACGGTCTCAAGCTGTGTGGTCCAGTCCCCACCTCTCTTCCCAGCCAGAGCCATCCTTCTAATCATTCATCCCACAAATCTTGCTTTTGTATATTTTATTCTTAACATAACCTTCAATCCTGTGCCGCCTCTGCCCTTCTGTCCTCTGCAGACTCTCCTGGCTCACAGTTGTCCTATGCGTACTGGTTCGGTGTCTCAGCTACGTCCTCTCTCGTGTCCTGGTGCACCTGTTCTCTGGACCTTCAGCCATGCCTCACTCACCAACCTTCGACTCTACTTTCTGCTTCTATGCACCAAAGAGTTGCTGAAGAGTTGTGAACACACAAAAATGTGTTGATTGATCTCCTGTGTATTTATTGGATATATCATACAGAAACCAGGAGTGGATTTTTTTTCTTTAATTAAACTCTATTTTTCTTAAACTCTCAACCCAGTGTTCCTCAAGCATCCATGGCAAATGGCCTTGATTCAACTTTACTGTGAAGAGTGTCTCCACTTAAATTCAGCACCCTCAACGTCCCTCCTCTCCACTTCAGCACTTGTCTTTATATTCCCCTCTCCTTTCCTTCTCCTTTCCTGGGTCAAGGTAAGAAACTGCCCTTTGCCCTTCCATGCTCCTCTACGTGTGCTGTGGGCTGAATTCTCTTCTACCTCCTTGCACATCTAGCATCGTCAGTTGTCTATACTTCTAACTTGTTTCCTCATCCTCTCTCTTGCCATGGGTCTCTTCTCTGTCTTTTGATGTATTAATATTTTCCAATGTTAAAACAAATCTTCCCTATACTCTGCCATCCCCATTAGGAACTCCCCTTCTTTTTACCTTTAAAATTCTTGAGTGAGTAGTCAGCACTTCTTGTTTCTTATCCTATACTCCTCTCTCTATCCCTTCAACATTGGCACTGTTTCCAATGGTCTGTTGAGACCTCTTTCTTGAAGGTTATCGATGACCTTCAACCTCCCAAATCTAGGATCTTTTCTCAGGTATAATTTCCCTTGACCTTGCCCTAGCATTTAAATCGTTCATGATCTTCTCGGGCTTGAAATCCTCGCAGCTCCTTGTTTCCATGACAACTCATTTTGCAGGTTCTCCCCCTTTTGATTTCTCTTTCTTCTTCTTTTACTCTTTTTTTCTTTTATCTTCTTCCTCAAATGTAAACATCCATTTATGTTATATTATGACTACTGCCATTATTATTAACACATTATTTTCTTGAGCACTTTCTTGAGCACTAAGTATCCTCCAAAATCCTTCCCAGTGCTTTCTCTATATTAATGTAACTAATCTATGTTTTAGCAGCTACCATTATTCTAATTTTCCAGATGAGGCTATTGCAGGACAGAGAGGTTAAATGATCGACCGAGATAGGATTACAGGGCTAGTAAAAGGCAGAGCTGTAATTCAAACTCAGGCATTCTAACTCCAGAGAGTCCAAGTTCCTAACCGTCTTGATCATCTTTTCTACTCATCTCCAGGTTTTCCAGGTTATCTCCTCTCCTCCCAGGCTTTGAAACTCACTCCTAGCGTGTGACTACTCCTGTACCCTTTTTCCCCTTCTAATCCCACTACTGCCTCAACCGTACAATGTTGATGCCTATTAACAACCAGTGGGTCCCCTCAGGACTGTTCCCCCGCCCCCAACAATATTACCAGCCTGATATCGTTATCTTTGTTAATGGCTCCACTTGGTTCTACACTCAACATTATCACTGATGTTTCTACATCTATTCACCCCTGTAAATACTATCTCAACATGTTTCTTCTGCTACCATCACTCTACCTCATGCTCTATATTTCTTCTCCTTCTAACAACCTGTATGCCAGTTTCTTATCCACACGAAAGATGATTTAGGGTGTATGAATAAAATACACACTTGTCACAGAGTGGGCTCTCTGGAAAATTCTTCTGTGTTTGATGTCACCAAACGGCTGCTCCATTTTTAAGACTCTTTAGCTCAACCCTACATATCTGTAAGCGGGAGCCTTAGCCAGGCCAGGTCTTAAGTACAGATGTTTACAGCTTTGAAAAAGAATCTCCCATCTACTTCTACAAAAAGATGCCAGCAGCTTTGTGAGTTATGTCTAACCCCGCTTAAAGCAAACCAATTCTATTTGATGGACAGGCGATTGAGCAAATCATTTTCATGTGAGTTGGAGTTGATGGGTTGACTATATGCCAGGCTGGAAGAATAGACTCCTGTTGAGAGGAGTCTATGGAAGTGGGTCCTGAGGATAAGACTCAAATTTAGTGCATCTCTAACCTTCCTCCTCTTACTGCCTGTTTCTCCTGAATTCATTCAGGGAGCATGACCTCCATTAATCTGTGTCAGTCAGGCAAGAAACCTCTGTAATTCTTCCCCTTCCCTCAGACTTCCCTTGTATCCCACCTGGACAAACTCACCACCCCCCTGACCTACCATCCAGGTACTCACTGGCCCCCCTTGCACGCCTCAGCCTGGGAATATTTATCAACAAAGACGTCAGTTCTTAAAAATGGTGAGGGTGAAGGGTGGGTACTGCAGAGGGCACGTTGGTGACTTGATTTAGGGGTTCTCTGAGTGAAGCACACATAGAGGGCAGCTTGGCGTGACCAGGGTCTCAGTGGCCGGGGGAGCCAGCAGTGTCCCTCCTTCATGACAGTGGTCCTCTCGGTATTGTTACTGATCGCAAGTTCCTGTGCCCGATGCACAGTGAGGCCAGACAAACCGAAACGATGGAGTTTCAGGCCATGCACGGAGATGGGTGACTCATGCCCCAAAACCCCAAACTCCCTGAAGGATTTCAGCAAAGCACTTTTTTAAAAAAAAATTTATTTATTTATTTATTTGCGGTACACGGGCCTCTCATTGCGGAGCACAGGCTCTGGACGCGCAGGCTCAGCGGCCATGGCTCACGAGCCCAGCCGCTCCGCGGCATGTGGGATCTTCCCGGACCGAGGCACGAACCCATGTCCCCTGCATCAGCAGGCGGACTCTCAACCACTGCGCCACCAGGGAAGCCCCTAGCAAAGAACTTTTAAAGGCAAGGTGAGGGAGGGACGTGGTTAGTTGTTGCAAACTCCTTGGTGTCTGAATCCTTTGTTCTTGTCCAGGTAGGTCAGGTCACATGTTTCTGTTAACCTCCAGTAAAACAAATGTTATTCTCTGTTCTGCTAAAAAAAAAAAAAAAAAAAAGACAGACAGTGACCATGACCCCTGATTCTGGCGCATTGTTTAGGCTCCTGCTCTCTTCTCAGGGTGCTATATTTTGGATTTTACCTCCCCAGCCTTGCAATTTCAGCACATGGATTTTCTACTCTGTATTCTTAACACTAAGGTTGCTTTCATAAGCAGCTGGGTTTAGTGACTAGGCTTTTAAGCTTAAAAAAAGTAACTTTTCTTTTAAGTGAAAGATTTTGTTTTCAAGTGAATGATACATAAAAGAGATATACTCAGAGCCTGGGGACCTGGGCGGGGAGGCGGGGGCTGTGGTTCCAGTCCAGCCACTGCCTCCTTCCCTGGGCAGCTCTGGAAGAGGCCCTGGGGAGTTTGAAAATATACAGGGTGTGGTGGAAAGGTATACGCAGAGCCCTTGGGTGTGAGGTTCTTGTTCCTTGGTGTCCTTGGGTAAATCACTCAATCTCTGGGAACCTTAGTTTCCTCCTGTTCACAATTTGTCTATTAAATGATACTTGCCTCACCTAACCCTACCTTGAAGGATCTTGTAGGTAAGGTACTTTTTTAAAAAGGATAATATGGAAAAATGAAAAGTCTCCTCAAAACAGAATAAGTTTTGCAAACGTTAATTGCCACATTCAGATTAAAGAACTTCCCTGAATTTAATCAGCATCTGTTGACTTATAAAATGGTTTTAACAAATGAATGGGTGCCTATAATTATTTTTAGCGACTGTGCATCTTTCTCATTGTGGCTTCTTCAGTAAACAATTCCCAAGGCTGCTGTACTAAGCAAAACCAATATAAATGTGAATAGCAAATCTCATTCTTGTTAAACATGAGATGGGTACACGCTATGGTGTGTTTTGTGCTATAACTGTGGGATGCTTTGAAAACATATTGTTGACTGAAAAATAAAGGCGTTATGTTTGTTCTTATTTTTATTTTTCATGTTCTGTATCTGAAAGCTACAAGGAAAAATGCCCAAAGACCAAAGTAATGGGGGTTCATTTATGTATTCGGCCCTTTATGCCCTGCGGTAGAATTCAATTGGTGAATGTACTTTGCATGATTTTCCCATAGAGCATGCTGTATTTAATAGCATCTGGCACATCTTGGAGAGCCCCATTGCATATCATGAGATGTTTAAATTGTATTGAATACTTTATAGAAGCAATTTCCATTCTGTTGTGTTCTTTCTGCAGATGGTGATCTGAAACAGTTAACAGTGATAATACTCTTCACTTTACTTATTTGTGACTTACACTGTTGCAGATGAAGAAACAACATTTAGGGATCACTGTTTCTATTCCCTGATTTCGAGGCTGACTTCTCCTTAGACAATAGCTCAGATTTCACATTTAGGTCTCTCGTGCCAGATGGAAGCTAGCATTTGTGCGCGTGGACTTGATTTGTACCCGTAATAGTCAAGTAGAGTGTTCAATTTAATAATGACTGGTACCTACAGAGACCAATGAACTCGATTCTTAAGGTAATGGAACCAACAGAAATAACATTTGAAGAATGTGTCTGTCTTGCCCAATTTCAAATGCCCATGAGCACACACTTATTCAACGAACATTGAGCAGAGTGGTTGGCTGGATGGGCTGCACTGTTAATAGCACACCTCCTGCTCTCAGGGATTATATAATCAAGCAGGAAGGAGTTGTTTTTTTTTTTTTTTTTTTTTCTGTACGCGGGCCTCTCACTGTTGTGGCCTCTCCCGTTGCGGAGCACAGGCTCTGGACGCGCAGGCTCAGCGGCCACGGCTCACGGGCCCAGCTGCTCCGCGGCATGTGGGATCTTCCCGGACCGGGGCACGAACCCGTGTCCCCTGCATCGGCAGGCGGACTCTCAACCACTGCACCACCAGGGAAGCCCAGGAAGGAGTTATTTGACAATAACAAGTGTTTATCAAGAATGTCCTTTGTGTCAGGCATTGTACTATTCAAAACAGTACAATTGTATTTTATTAAGAATATTTCCAGGTAACTTAACAAATATCCAAATAGCTTTAAGGGGGGAAAAAATAAAACATTGAAAGTTACTGTGATGGGCTTAATTAGCCTTAGTTGTCCAATAGCCCCACCAAATACAGTCTATCTTGGTAGACTGGGCATTTGGTCCGTTGGTAAGCCAATGGCTATACGTTAACCCATTCACCAAAGACGTCTCTAACTTGTGCTTTCAAAATGTAGAGGCTAAAGTTTTGATCTAAGGAAGAGAAATAAAACCAATAAAAGGAAAGTTTTTTCTAATTCATTTAAAGCAATGTGGAGATTTACATTTTAATGATAGGCTCTAAATCTTACTACATATATATTCACATCCAAAGTTAAATGCTAAGATGCTTTTTATGTGTAAAGTGTAACCATATCATAGTGAAATTGATTCTAAAATACAAGAACACACACACACACACACTCCTTAATATATAAGTATGTGTTTCTATATCTCTCAAATGTCTGCTGTCAGATTCTATAGGTAGGTGTTACTGAATTCATACCGTTGAGGATAGAGAAGAAAAGAATCTGTCAACATTTATCCATTTGTTCATTCAATCATTTAGTTTTGAAAAATATGTATGCACTAATACATATAAATGTTTAAAGAGTACCTGTTAAATACAAACAGGAAAGAGAAAGGAATTAGGCAGCATCCCTGCCCTAAAGTAGCATGAAAATAAATGCCTTTAATACAGTATAAGAACTCTTGCAAAGGTAAGCAGTGGATAGAAGTGCTTTCATGAAAGGAGGGATATGACTTCTGCCTTGAGGGCCTGGTGAGTGTTGGTGACTGTATGAGTTAAGCTTTCTAGGAAGAGGAGAGGGTAAACATGGGATGAATCCAGAGATCTCCAGGCAGGTAATGGGTGTGGGCAGGCTTGGGGGGGGGCACTAAGGTGTGGCATGTGGGAGAAGGCTTGCTCCTGAGTGCCGAGGTGGGTCGTCTGATTGCGGCTGGGTGATTGGAGATAACAGGTCAGAGATGAAGGGTCAGATCACAGAGGGTTTGCGTGTGTGTGATGATGAAGGGTCAGATCACAGAGGGTTTGCGTGTGTGTGATGATGAAGGGTCAGATCACAGAGGGTTTGCGTGTGTGTGATGATGAAGGGTCAGATCACAGAGGGTTTACGTGTGTGTGATGATGAAGGGTCAGTCACAGAGGGTTTGCGTGTGTGTGATGATGAAGAGTTTGGACTCCAGCTAGTAGTCCAGGGTACTCTGGGCCATGGTGGACCAACCAGGGGTTTGAAGCAGTGCCATAGGCATCTTTTCGTTTTATAATGATGCCTCTGGTAGGAGTGTTGAGGACAAATTCAAAAGGGGTACATTTGCAGACAGGGATATAGTTAGGAGTTTCTGATCAAACCATAATTAGTGAAGGGAACAGACATGAGGGATGCTAAGGGAGGCATTGCATAGGGATGAACTGAAAGGGGATTGGGGGAGAGCTCCCTGGCTGTCCGGTGGTTAGGACTCGGTGCTTTCACCGCCATGGGCCCAGGTTCGATTCCTGGTTGGGGAACTAAGATCCTGCCAGCCAAGTAGTGGGCCAGAAAACAAACAGGGTGGGGACTGGAGATGAGGGAGAGGTCAGTATTTCAAATGAAAGCCAGATTTTGGAAAACCCGAGGGATGGAAGTGTCATATTTATCAGGAGAGAAAAATGGGAAGAGAAGTGGTATTTGCCTGCAGAGTGATGCCTTAGCTTTGTCCCTGTTGATGTTATATTGGACTATGGGGGAGGGGAAGTCCTGCAGGCAGTTTTAGCAAAGTATTACTCACAATACCGTGCAGCCTGGGAACATGAGGGTAAATAAAACACAAGCTCCTGCAAAGGATTCACAGTCCAGTGGAGGAGCTAGTGTCCACATTCTAGAAGAATGCAAGACAAGGCTGGCCCTGAGCTATCATAGAAGACATTCCCAGGGAGCTGTTCCCATTTGTTGTCCTACCTGCACACCCCCTGCAGCACTTCTCCTCCCTGAAATCCAGGCTCCAACCCGGCCAGACTTGGAACATTTTTAATTACATCACTCCCTCTTTAAAAACCCCTTTGACGGCTCTTGATTACCTATGGAATAAATCCCACACTCCTTAGTGCGTCATTTAGGGTTCCTCAGGGCTCGTATTCCACAACCCCCTTCAACAGCGATCCTTGGAGCCAGTGCACCTGACTGGCTGCCACTGTGCCTGTGCGCTTATGCTCCTGAACTTGGCCCAGTGTGTTACTTGGATTGGTGTCCCCAGCTGCTCTGTGGGGACAGTTGTACTAATACTCAGCCTTGACCTCTGCTGCACCTAGAATAATGACTCCATAATAGAAGAATATATGATGAAGAGGGGATCCTAGTTGGAGGACCTGGGTTCTAGTCCTGACCCCATGCTTTCCAAATCCCATGGTCGACAGTCAAAATCACTAAATTTCTTTAGATTTGACTTCGTCTGTAAAATGAAGTTAAAAATGCTCTTGTAGTTTCCTGGGTGATGGAGAAGTTCAGAGTGATATATAGATGTACAGTAACTTGTAAATGAAGTGCTTTATAATGTATTTTATATGAACATTTCATTTTAGGCATTGAAATGTCTACTTCTAAATAACAAGATGAAATTTGCAATTAATGACATCTTCCAATTGCAGACTTTTTTCTTCCTGAGAAATTTTTGATTAATACATGTCGCAAATAGGGAGGTACCATCTATCACCAACCTAAATCAGTCGTTTACTTTGTACTTGGTGGCCTGCTAGGTCCTGAAAATTTATCGTTTATTTTCTCCTTTTGGAGATTTTGTATATTTATATGTCACAAGTAACTAGGCTACAAATTATGTTCTTTGATATTACAGTGAAATTCAACATTATCTCAAATTCCATAACTAACTTTTACTTAGGTTTGGCTGCACAAGGGGTAATAGATAATTTCTTGTACTTTTGCTGGGTAGTCCTCAAATATTTATGGTCCATTATTCTTCTCTCCACATTAATCTGATGGTGCTTGGGTGATCCCTTGGTGAAGACAGTGCAGCTGGAAAGACAGTGATGGGTAGCCCCTTTGGCAGTTGCATTAAAATCTTTATCTGCTTGTCCAAGCATCTGCAAAGTGAACACACAAACACTGTGGGAGAATAGAAAGTGGGCTACTTCGAAGATAAGGGTTTGAATGTGTCTTCTGAATCGGGAGTCCTAATTGACCCTAGATAGCTGCTAAAAACATTCTTTGATCCTCTGCTTTGACCAGAGCTTCTGTGTTCAAATGAATTACTTTTTTCCTTTATATTCTTTCTGTACCAGCAAATATACAAAATGTTTTCATATCCCCATTTCCTGAAAATTCACATTTTCATCCCTCCGTTTTACCCCCTAAGCACTGACCTTTGGCTCCAAACATTACTTAGCAACATTAAGAGTTTAATGTTTATTGAACATTCCATGCACCAGGCTCTGTGCAAAGTGCTTTATTCACAGTATCTAATTTATTCTTCACAACATAGGTGGATAGGAACAATTATATTAATAGATAGGTACTATGCTATCCCTATTGTCCTGATTAGAAAAATGAAGCCTAGAGAAGTTAATTTGCCCAAGGGCACCCACCTAGGTTGTGGTAGGGCAGAGTCTAAACACAGAACTTTCTGATTCTAAAGTCTGGATACCTAACCACTGCACTACACTGTCTCCTGAGGCTTTGTCTTCTGGTTACATTTCTTTTTGCAAAAGCTATACCTCCTCTTCAAAGAACTGCACATTACTGTACATCACCTGTTTCTTCTCTCTTCTTAGAGCCATCCCTCTGCCTAATTAGTTCCCAGCCCACACCTGATTGAAAGCAAAGTGTCTGACCTGGAGGGCTTTGAATGGATGACCAGCAGTGATGAGTGATCTCCTCCGTCCCGGGGTGGCTGGTGGCTCTGGCTGTCACTGGCTGTAAGTAGCATCAGTTTACCCTGTGATGTACACACAGATATCGTTCTCTGTGTGTGACGTGGGAAAAGTCAGGGCTCTATTAGTGTCTGTGGCAAACCCGGTTCCTCTAGGAAAACTTCGTAGAGTTCTGGCTCCTCAGCAATTATAGCATCATATTCTCTCTCACTAAATCTAGCTCTTAATGGATTCTTGTTCATGTTCACTGATCTTTCTAGAGTCTAAGTGTTGACTTCAATTAGAATATAACTTCCTGAGGGCAGTGCAAGGCACATAGGAGTTGCTTATTTATAGACGAGAGTTATAAATAAATAAGCTAATAAGCTTCTGCCCTGTACAATGACCAGTTATTATCCTGTGACTAGGTTTCTAAGTCAAAGTGGAATGAAAAACTGAAGTAATTATCTGGACAATTTAGCAGGAAAATAGTGGAAGGCTAAATTTTCCAGATAATGTGTGACTCCTTCCCATATTACTTAGATTAGAGGCTCGGAATCGTGTTTGCACACCTGGGTCTGTATATTAGGATTCAGCTCTCAGCCCTTTAGGAGACAACTCTGGATGTTTATCCAGAGAATTCATCTAAATTCACCTCCACAGCCTGATCTCTGATAGTTTAATAATGTGCACAGTACAGTCATGCATCGCATTGTCTGCTGTTCCCTTTGACCACTCTGTTGGAGAACCAGGTAATCATTTATAAATATATATGTACCACATGTCTAAAAAATGTTCATATATGGGGAGTGGTGCGAAATGCCATGGGCTACACTACATGCGGCCTGGATAAAATGTTTTCTTTATAGAACCATCTCTGATGCAACAGTCGTCTAATTAAGGCACCAAGGCCCATCCCACCAATAGCAGCAGAGGACACAACAACACTGAAGCATCTCTGTCTCCCCAAAGCCATGTTCTTTTGTGCTGGAGACTCTCCACAGGTGGAAAAACACAGAGAGAGATGGCGCAGCTTTTGGGCTCTTCCATTAGAGCAGAATGGTGGGGAGTATAAGAGTAGGGCAAGAAGGGGAGGATACGACTTATTTTCATTTCTAAATACCACAGAAAATCAGCCCCTCTCTTTATAGCAGTCACAATAAGCACGAACATTTCTCTTTCTGCCCAGATCGCACTTGAGTATTTCCTCCTTGATTTCTCAGATCAGTCTGTCGTCGTTGGTATAAGCCAAACAGATCCTTAGAGCACTTAATAAATACAGAAGAGACGTATAGGGGAGCCCTTATAAATATGTAATAGCCACCTCTGGATAACACGTAGACATGTTAACTCCCTGAAAGTGATGTTATTTTGAGGGTCTCCAGTTGTAACATCAGGAAAGGAGCCACACGGATGACGTGGAAAAGGAAGCAGGAGGATGCATTTAACATGGCTTTTTTGGACCACTCTTTCATCAACTATTGATTTGATTGCAAAAGCCTTTAGTAAGTGCAGGAATTCCGCTGGTAATAATTAAATTTTCAAGAGAAATGCTCTTAGGAGAAAGGAGGGGAGTAGGGGAGGGAGGGGCTGCATGTGGAGTGGGTTCCACGAATGTTAACGATTCTGTTAAGGGTTACATAAAATTAACAGAAATTAGATCTATGGTTATTGAAGAGCCTCCCTTATATTGAGAGGAGCCATTTAAGTGTAACGATTGGGGATTATGGTTCAGTGGAGCCTTTCAGCTGTTCATTTGCCTGCCTAACTGACCGCTGGGTGGGATGCGATAAATTCAGTATATTGTACAACGACTCCTATTTCCCTTTAGTCTGGATTCCTTCACCTAGTTTTCTTCATAATATCACAGTGAGGGTTAGTGTTGGGATTTATCCTTTCCTGAGTCAGGTTTACTGAAATTAACAGTTCTTGCAAAGTGTACAGTCATTAACTGTTTTCCCCCATTTATCTTGACTTGTCTAAAAGACACCCTCCCCCCATTTCCGTAGCAACTAATTGGAATGTAGTTTTGGCGTTTTCCTTCCTATCCAGGGCCCACAGTCGCTCCCAAAGGGTACCATGATCTGAACCTGCATTCTCTCCAGGTCGGGGTTGGGGAGCATTCTGACCGAGGACAGCAACGTTTAAGACAGTGGAGTACAGCTCCTGCAATTGACAGATTTTTTTCCCCTGCTGTAGACATATTTTGTATGCTAATGTTCTGAAGGCGAGACCTGACTTTTTACTGCTAACTCCAGCATTGGTTGCCAAGTATGTTAGCTCAGGTTTCATGGGAAAAGATGTTCTTTGTGAGTAATGGGGTGAGAAGTAAGAAGAAGAATGCAATCTGACTGCTTACGATGAAGACTTGACAGGAAAGAGTTAAATCCCAGTCTGTTGTCTGAGGTGGGCTTAGTGTTAGGAAACTGGGGCATATAGATTAATTCACGGGGGGGGGGGTGGTGGTGGGGGCGGGCAACTGTTTGATTTCTCTCCCTGCTGCTTGGCACATGAATGAAACTGTAGTTGCGTTTATAGCAGAAGATTGGATTATATTCTCTTTTGTAGGAATTAAAACCCCACAGAATAATTTACGTACAGCCAAGCAAAAGGAAGTTGAAACATATAAAGAGAAGTTGGTGGAGTTATCTCGAGGCAAATACACTTGGTTTCAGCGTCAAAATGGTGTTTGTGCTCTGTGCCATCCTTTGGGTGACATGTGTGCCTTGGGAAAGAAATGTGTACGGAATATTCTTGTAGCTTTTGCTTTGGGTTCTCTTTCCTATTTTTCTTTATGACATAACCCAGGAAAGCTTGTCTCCTACAGAGAATGGACAGGCTCATTCACCCTCAGGACTCACCACTACCAGACAGTCATAATGCTTTATTGGGATAGGAGTCCATATAAAAAAGTGCGCCACCCATTAGCCTGTGACTTAATGTGCACTTACTCAGGGTAAATAATTCAGATAGTTTGGGGAAAGCTAGGTTTTTACATAAATATTAAAGGGCTTTGACTGTTTGTTGTGCCACAATGCCCACCACATGTGAGATAGGAGATGGCCAATGTTAAACTGATAAATCGGGGCAAATGATGACTTTTATTCTAAGGGGCTGTGCAAAGAGGGATGGGAGGATGAAAGGAAGATAAATTGCAGGCTGCTGTGTTCGATGCCCCGCCCCCAATATGCGATGCTACAGTCGTCCCCCTTATGGGGGAGGGGTGTACATTTCAAGACCAAGTGGTTGACTGAAACCATGGAGAGTACCAAACCCTGTGTCTATCGGGTTTTTTCCCTATACATATATACTTAAGATCAAGTTTACTTTATAAATTAGGCATGATAAGAGAATATCCAAATTGCCAGCATCACCACTCTTCCGCTTTGGGGCCATTATTAAGTAAAATAAGAGCTACTTGAGCACAAGCAGTGAGATACCACGATAGTGGCTCTGATAACAGAGACGGCTGCTAAGTGACTGACGGGTGTGGATGTGCTGGACACAGGGAGGATTCATCTCCTGGGTGGGATGGCGCCAGATTTCATTACGCTACGCAGAACCATGCACAATGTAAAACGTATGAATTGTTCATTTATGGAATTTTCCATTTAATATGTTCACACCACGGTTGACTGTGGGTAAATGAAACCTCAGAAAGTGAAACCAAGGCTTAAGGGGGAACCAGTGTATCTTGAGTAGAAGCGCTTTTCCAGGTAGTTAGGTATGTGCAGCTCATTGTCAGAGACAAAGGAAACCTCTCTCAGGTCGGGGCGGAGGGCCTTGGTTCTAGATACACAGGCTGTAAACCAGGTTGCTTTGGAGCCTGAAGATGCTGGTGGAATGCAGAACCTGCTGCTGGGAGTGGGACAATTATTCAGCTTTAGCAATTGGTGTTATTGTTCTTATTTTAAAACCACCAATGAATTTTTTGGATATTACATTTTTTGAATTGCTTAGACACAAACAATAATTAGATAAACTTTGAGGAAGAACATTGTTTTGCAAAAGACTGGAATATGAATATATGTAGGTCAGTTCTGCTATAAGGCTTATGTTGAAACCAAGAATTTGTTCCAGTGCTAGTGACCTATTAGGGAACGATTTGAATGCAAAGTGAATTTTGTTTATGTAGGCTTGCATGTGATTTCATCAGTAAGAAACACTAGGTGAATGCAGAAAACTGCACCCAGCTGAACCAAGCCTTGTACACAAAAGGCACACGCCTCAAATAGCGGCCAGCTGTCTCCGTCCACCACGTGTGTGATGAGCCACAGCCATGCACAAGGTGAGCAGGGTCACAACTTCCCATCCTGTTCAGGTAACCTTCCTGCCACCACTTCACAGTAACTCACAAACAGCAACCTCATGGTGCACACAACCTTAGGATGGTAGAATGCTGTATTTATTGTAGTATATATACTTTCTAAACCATTTAACATATGTACTACTGTTTTACATAGGTTCTTATTTTTTAATTTTTAAAAATGTGTCACTGACTAAGTTTTTGAGTATTGTGTCCTTATCTCGTTTTCTCCATAAACCTTGTGGTTTTTACTGTGTGATTTTGCATAGTGTGGTGATATGGTGATATTTAGGAACACATACGTCACATTATAGCAGAACTGACTGTATTTGTCACAGTAATTCAGTAAAAACTCAATTTTTTCCCTCTCTCTCCTTTAAAAAATGCATTTTCTGGGTTCATTAGAGCCTCTTCTAGTTCTTAACTACCTTAATATAAAATAATATTCACCATCATACATATATTTAGCTTTGTAAAATCATAGATCTCTTCATATTGAATGATCCAAATACATGTTTGTTGAAATGATCTGAATTGGTTTATTCACTGTTTAAATAACAGAACCTGTAATTAAGGATGCTAAGATTCCTGTCTCAGATATCTATTCAAGCTCACTACTCTCATACCCATGAATTTTCCAGACCTTATTTGCAGAATTAAAATCTATGGAGACAGCAATATTTTCAGGGATCAGGTTTAATAATGATACATTGAAAGCAAGATTTTAATGAAAACAAAGTTAAAGGATCAGTTCACTTTATTTTTGTTTTGTAAATGGTATTAGTCACAGCTTAATCTAGGAGTGGGTTGATCAAAAACTCTTAGCGTGGTTCTTCCTATGTTAATTTCATTCTTACCTTGGAGTTCGTTGCATTGGAGGCCTGGTCATAGCTCCAGCACTGCAGATCAGATTGACAAGGGCAGTTTAAGGAATTACTTGCTGAACTACTGCATACATGGCTTACGAACAGATATCATTCTCTACTGGTTTTCAATTCTCTCATAATTCCCTTCTTTCAGAGGAAGAAAAAGAAACTGCGGTATGAAACTTCCCAATACTTTTTTCCCCAATATGGCAAATAGAAGTTTCCAATCCCTGTACAGGAAGAGAGAAGTATTTTTAAGTAGATACTTCTACTGGTCGTATTCTGCATTTTAACTTTGATGACTGCTTTCTTCCTCTGAGGTTGTGTCAAGTAGAGTTTAGTGCACTCCTGGAGCATATCAAAATGTTCCATTTGGTAGAAGAGTTTCTTAGGACAGATATCTTAAAAACTTTGTGTTCACTATCAGTGAAATTTAAAACATTCCAAAATATTTCTATGAGATTTTATATTGAAAAAATTAGATTAAAAAGTTTTAAGTATTTTTGAAAGTAAAAATTAAAAACAACTTTCGCTCTTGGGTACTTTAATTTCCTAGCATTTCCTGTCACGGCTTTTTGCTGATTCTTTTGTTTTTCTTTGCTATTTTAATATTTTTGTTTAGCTTCTATGCTGATTTCTTTTAAAAAATTTTTTTATTATTGCTCCTAACTATTTGCAAGAAATTCCTGTTGTGAAGAGGTCAGAATCATGGCTATTAGGAATTCTTCTTATTCCATAAGGTTGTGTGTGAGAGAAAATTCCTTACTCCTTACCTCTCTTCAGTTAGCAGAATTTGGTAACCATAGGCCTGTTCACAATCTGACTTTCTCCTTCACCGTATCCCTTTGACAGATTGCTTCCTGCAAATATGGCTTGTTTGCGTAATTCTTTGTTCAGACTCAGCTATTCTGCACCTGATAGAGTGACCCCGAGAGGAATATTACCCAATGGGAAGTCAACATGCAGTTAAAGAGGCATGGATTTGAGAGAGGCGTTCAAAAATATTTACAATACTCACATAACTTAGGACTAATTATACTTAAACTCTAAAGATGATCTCCAAATTAATTTAATTACTATTTCCTACCCCCCAATATTGAGACTTTATCAGTATAGTCACTACATAAAAAAGGGAGTGACAGTTCCAGAAACCCCTTTTGTCCCCTTGGTACCCACCCTATAGAAAAAGAGATGGGCATAGGCAATAAGAAGGCTGCAGATAAAGGGACATCAAGGGAGATTACAAAATCTGTAAACTAAACCCCAGTGTTTTCAAAAATGAACAGTGTTTTTTAGTCGGAAATTTGAAGAAAAAGATATGAGGACAGTTGAAATAACCAAAGAATCTGGGCATTAAAGGCTTGTAGACCATTTTCATTACTCTGGCTTTTCCTTAGTCTTACTGTAGTCTTGAGTAATCATCTCTCCTTGATCTTTATTTCTTAATGTATATACCTTGTTTTTTAGTGCCAAATATTTCCCCTCTAAAAACAGAATATATTACTAACACGTCCCCTTGGTTCATGTGATAAACATGTAACAAAGTAGTTTTAGAGATTTCAAAAATAGAGAAAAAATAAATATCCACAATAAAAATACTGTGTATGTATATATATATGTGTGTATGTGTATATATATATATATAGTTAGTAATGATCTCAAATGTTCGGAAAAGATGAACAATAAGCAGTGGATGTTCAGAAATCACAAATAAATTTCCTCAGCCGGGCTCACTAGCTTTGCTCTCAGTTTGCTGAGCTCTCTTCTCTCCCACAGACTGAGAGAGAGAAAGACCAGCAGATAAAGTCATTTTGCAATACAGAAGCATCACACCTTGTGCCAGATAATAGCCCTGTTTAAGTCTGCAGGTGGGATACTTTATTGACTGTAAATTCCTAGAACCTATGCACAAATATTGGCAGGCAGGTAACCAACTAACAGTCGGAAAAGGTAGGCAAATACATGAAGTAGAATCAGAGTCTGAAAAAAGACCCTCATTGTTACGGCCATGTAAGTGGAGGGTATTTTTCCTTATTCCTTTGCTTCCACCATATTCTTCAGTCATCTTTCTCTAGCTATTGCTTCTGGCCACACCTTTGGTCTACACCAGTGGTTTTCAATCCTGGCTGCATATAAGAATCAACCTGGAGGTTTTGAAAAATACTGACACTGGGTTGGCACCTCAGGAGATTCTGATTTATTTGGTCTGGAGTGGGGTCCAGGACTGGGTGAGTTTTAAAGTTCCCCCGGTGATGCTGATGTGTGGTCCGTTTTGAGCAGCATTCGTCCTGTCCATTTCTTAGCAGTGTAACAGTTCTTGGGTCTAGAGAAGTGACTCTTGACCTTGGCTGCAAATTAGAATCACCTGCACACCTTTTTAAAATGCCAATGTCCAGGGCACACCTCTGACCGATTAATTCAGAACCTCTAGAGTTGGAATCCAGGAATCATTTTTTTATTTTTTATTTTTTTTATTTTTAAAATTTTTTTACGGTATGCAGGCCTCTCACTGTTGCGGCCTCTCCCGTTGTGGAGCACAGGCTCCGGACACGCAGGCTCAGCGGCCATGGCTCACGGGCCCAGCCGCTCCCCGGCATGTGGGATCTTCCCGGACCGGGGCACGAACCCGTGTCCCCTGCATCGGCAGGCGGACTCTCAACCACTGCGCCACCAGGGAAGCCCCAGGAATCATTATTTTTTAAAATTCATTAGTGATTCAGTTGTGCAGCCAAGGTTAAGAACCACTGATGCAGAATGCTGTAGGGGCCATGCAGGAGAACAGTCCGGGTGTGAGCGATACCTGCCAGTGGAGAGATGTGCTCCAAGGGGATGATTGGCTCTGTCACAGAGGCAAAGAAGAACCCCTGGCACCCAAGAAAAAGATGAAGAATTGAATTTGGCTTCCAGAGTTTGTAGTTGAGGAAGCTGAGATTTTATGACTTTAGGAGGGCACCTGACTTCTATGGGGAGGACGAGGGAGGAGGGCAACGGGGGCATCAGGAGAGGGAATCCAGCAGGTGTGATTTCCCTGGAGTGGCTGCATCAGAGAGAGGGGAGGCTGGAGGGCTCTGAACCCGGAGGCTGTAACAGCAAGAATTCGTCTCTCCTGCACCCTTACTTCTTTACCTTTCCCATTCAATGCTGCACCTTTCTCCCCCTTCCAGAAGATCTCTGGCTACCCCAAGCTCTCATTGACCCTTGCTAGAGTCGACCCAAAAACCTGTCTCCAGACACCCAGGTACCTAAATCAAAGCAATGGCAAACCTGGTAAACTCATCTTCATTAAAGAGTAAATAACCATGACCCCTCAACAAAGGAGTTTCCAAACATCTGTGTATCGACATAGGAATTCCTTTCAAGCTGGTTTGACTTGCAGCTTCCTGGCTGCTATTCTCGTAGATCCGGACTCAGTCAATCTGCAAGGGCACCAGCATCTGCACCTTGCAGTGGGCATTCCAAGCAGTTCTGATGTCTGGTTCTCCAACCTCAAGCAGAGAAATTGTAGTAGTATCTGTGGGTCGTTGGCTTTTAGGGGAAAATGGCTGATAACCCAAATGAAGATCTGAGGTTGTTCCCTTACACCACATTCGACTTTTATCTTTAATATCTAGCTTTTTCTACAGGACTCAGGGTTTGAGCCCATATCTATTGTGTATTTCTATGACATTTGCAATTGTCCTAAGTTGTAAGCTGTGTAACATGTAAGTGTATAACAGGTTCTTGTCCCCATTCCCTTCTTTTTTATATTTTTATTTTTTTTAATTAAAAACGTTTTTTTTCTTTGGCTGCACCGCGTGACTTGCAGGATCTAAGTTCCATGACCAGAGACTGAACCCGGGCCACGGCAGTGAAAGCGCTGAATCCTAACCACTGGACCGCCAGGGAATTCCCCCCAATCCCTTCTTTTATAATGAAGACTCTCTTCAAAAGCGTGGTTGGACAAAATGTACAAAGACCTCACTAAAATTCTTACAAAGCACAAAGGGCAGAGCAATAATCTAATTTTCTCTAGTATGGTTCTCCCAGGCAGATGCCTGGCAGAATCGGCTCCTATAGCTGGCCCTGGACCTCTCCATCATAAGTGACATCACTGGCCCTATATATGTAGATCTCAAAGATGTTTAGGGTTGAGGACATGGCCTGGGCTTTTCTCTGATGCATGATCTTAGCCCCCTTCAGTTCATGCTAAAATCCTCCTCTATGGATGTCAAACGTATCTGAGGTTGGGTTTTCCTTAACATGATTGGGGTCCGAGGAAACTGAGTGAAACTTGAGACAATTTTTATGTCAGGTATATTCATATGAGGACAATAAACCAGAATCACCAGTTTTGGAGTGCCTACTGTTTGCCAGGGCTTGTAACGCAGGGATTTCAAGTTCATGTCTTGTCTTCTGAACAACTCGAGATTATAGGAATTTCTTCTAGGTTAAACTCATGAGAAAATGCAAGTGCAAAGAGGAAAGCAACCTGTTCAATGTCAGGTCGACAATAAGTGGTAAAGTCATGATTCGCATCCAGATCTACCTGAACACAAGCCTGTGTTCTCACTCTACTACCCCACTTCTCTGCAAACTGCCCCGAATGAATGGGGATAGTGGAAATTAAGGTATCCTCGTCCTGCTGCTGCCACCTGAGAGATGCAAGACATGGGCAAGTCCTTTCATCTCTGTCAAAGGGGCTCAGAGTCGGAAAGCCTCATCTTTCTTCCACCTGAGACTTCCTACTTTTTATTTCCTTTTATTTTGAACTCTATGTATGCATGCTTGCATTGGAAGAAAGGATTCTACAACTAAAATAAAGTCCAAAAACTACAGGACTAGATGATTCCTAAGATGGTCTCCAAGCTCCATTCCAGGAACATGATTTGAAAATTCTGTGTCTCAGAAATGGCTCTGGGGCTCCTGATAGAGAAATACAGATTCTCTCTGCCATGATTCTGGAAAGTGACCCTCCTTCTCATCTCTGACCTATTATTACCGTCATATAGATGGCCGAGGAAACTTCTTGGGGGCTTGTCATTGGCTGTGGTAACATTAGGTACCAAACTGTGATCTATCAGTACAGAAAAACAGAAGTGGAAGCCCCCATGTGGAGTGGATTCACAAGAAGCCCATCATATGTAAACAGGTGAAATTCCCTTTACTTGAGGTCATAGGCAGAGATGCACGAGATGGAATTCAGGAGTGTAATCCACTCACTTCATCAGTCCTGTGTTCCCTTTTAAGCTTTGTTACTTAAACTGCAGCTTGTAGATCAGCCACGTCAGCATCACCTAGGAGCTTGTTAGAAATGCGGAACCTGAGGTCCCCCCTAGACCCCTGGAATCAAAGTCTTCATATTATAAAGATTCCCATGAAATTTGCACACACATTAAGGTTTGAGATTTCTTGCTCTTGAGTAACGCTGGAGAAGACTGGAATGTAGAATCAGAGATCTGTGTTAGAGCAAGAGAGTGGTAGAAGATCTGTCCTAGATACCAGATTGTTCCACAAAACCAAATGAAAATACATTGTAAAGCTTAGCAATACGAAGGATTGAGTCTGCCTTCCAGTGCCATTCCCCTCCTTTCCTCCTCTGCCTCCACAGTCCTAATCCGTAGGCAGAGACTTGCTGGAATGCCCAGGTTGGTGGTTGCACCGTGGAACTCAGTGTTGGGATATAAGGGGGCAGCTCAGTGAGGAAGCAGAGACATTTGGGACTGGCTGGGGCAAGGAGACAAGGAATCATCCTGACTGTCAGTCACTTCTCAGTGTCTGAACAATAAATCCGGTAGAATCTGTCCTGAACCTGCGGAAGGGCTGGCTGCTTAGTTAGAAATAAATCATGTGGGCCTGTACTTCCATGAAGACGGAAGGTCTTTAGCAACTGCAGCTGAGCGGGACTGAGGCTGGCCAGGCTGACACTAGTTGATGGCAAACATTAGTCGAGAGCTCACATTGCTGATTTAGGAAGAATGTCACGCTAGTCACTATAACAGACACTCCCTCCTGTCAGGGTTTAACCTTATAGAGGTTTATTTCTTGTCTGTGTCCCAGTCTGCTGTGGGTCAAGTGGCTACCCCAGGCCTCACAGCAGGGACCCAGAGTGCTTCCTCTCTGTGGCTCTGCCATCTCCTGGCTCCAGGCCACCTTGACCTCATTCAGAACTGAAGACAGGATTGTGTGGGATGCTTTTATGAGCCAGGCCTGAATTGGCATCTATGGCTTCTATCTACACATTCCATCATCCAGAATTTGGAGCCTGGGGAAATGGCAGAGAGGAAACAGGTTTGGTGGCCATCCAGCAGAATCTGCCTTTTTCTGAACACGTAGAGGAAGAAAAATCCCTTGCTCTTCCCGTGTTTATTTTGGTGAAACCCATTTGCCTGAGATAAAATGTATTTTTATGCATGTGTACTATATAAGTGAGCATGGGGAATACAAATTCGACAATGTCCTAGAACTGAAGGGTAAAGACTGCACACTGGGAAATACATCTGAAGACCTTAAGGAGGAGTTAGGGACCCAATAAGAGTCCTATATGCCCTTGACATGCCCTTTAAGATCAAGAGGCAGCACACCAGGTGGGCATTTTTTAAGAAGATCGTGTGTGTGTAAATGGTGAGAGGAAGGAAGGAGGGACAGAAGGAAGGGACAGAGCAAGGGAGGAAAAATGTTCCAACAAGCTCCTTGGTACAACGTGCTTCCCAGGAAGAGTCCCTGTTGTTGAACGGGGCTGGCTCAGCCTTTGGCTCCTTTTTCTTTCTGGTTGTCAAGTGTGGCCCTGGTCCTGTGATTGCCGTCTGCCTGTCTGCTCTGTCCCTCCTTCAACCTTTTCTGATCAGGTCTGTTTGTTCTCATACAGAGCACCAGATATAATTTCTGCCCCCAGCTCTGTCCTGCTATTAGCTCCTTTTCTTCTACTCTTGGATTTCACCCTGAATTTCTCATTTTCACACCTTGACCAGTTTCAGGGCAGAAAGTAGAAAACCAGTCCTCACTGAGTACCCATCATGTGCCTGGCCCTGTGAAACTGGCATAGTCGTACAATCGGCCTTTGACATGGGTGCTAATAATCCCATTTAGAGGAAAATAGAAAAAAAACAAAAAAACAAAAAAACAGACCCTGATTCTGATAGAGGTTAAATCGTTTTTCTATGCCACCCTTCTAGTAAGTGCTGGAATTAAGCTTTGAGCCAGATGTCTGACTCCAGAGACTGGCCTTTCTGTCGCAGTTCAGATCAGCCTGCTGTGGACCCTCATTACCCCACCATGCCAGCCCCGGAATATCTGTCTCCATTAGTGTCACCTTTGAAGTTTGGTTCCGATAGCAAGCCTTCCCAGCTGATGACAAGACAGGCAGAGTCTGGACCTAGACCAGGGCAAACACTCTGATCCTGCTGGAGACTCAGAGAAGAGATGAAAAATCAGGCATGGGAGCTAGAAGGAAGAGGCCAGAGTCTTTATCTTTTGCTTCTCCTAATCTCCAAGTGATTTGTATGTGGGAAGCACTTAATAAATCGTTGTTCAGTGAATGAAAACCCAAATCCCTGAGATGATAGCTGTGGGGCTGACCAGAGGTGAATATGGGGATTTTCCTGTTTGGGGTTTTGTTAGTGACCGATCCTGGAGCAGTGGCTTTCAGGGACCCAGAAACTCCTGGCGAGATCAATGCTTTTGGGAAGCAGTGGCATGCGCTAAGCCCTTCTGTGTGCTGCCTGGGGTGGTGGGGCCAAGCAGAGGTATAAGCGTGGTGAGAGGAAGCATACGGGTTTGCAGAAAGACAGGTGGGTTTGAGTCTTGGCTTGACTACTTGCCTACAGCGTGACTTTGGGTAAGTCACAGAACAGGTCTGAGCCTCAGTTCCCTTACTTTAAAATTTTAATTAAGTAACAACTATATTGCAAAGGCTATTGTGTGGAGTGTGTGTGTCTGTGTGTGTGTGTGTGTGTGTGTGCGCTGGCAAAGAGCAAGCTCTCAATAAATTGTAGCTATTATCTTTATTCCAAGCAGATGTAGTCTCTGCCCTGTAGAAATGCGTGCTCTGAACCAGCTAATATTTGCTCTGATTCCTTATTGAAATGATAAATGGCAGTGATTGGGAAGGGTCAACTTTGTGTAATGTAGGAGCTGGTGTGATTTAAGGCTTTGCTACTCAAAATGTGATCCATGGAGCGGCGGCGTCAACATCACCTGAGAGCCTGTAAAACCTTCAGACTCTCAGGCCCCATATCCCAGACCTCTGAACCAGAATCTGCATTTTAACAAGAACTCCATGTAATTTAAATACATATTAAAGGCACTGGTGGGGTCTGCAGAGCTTAGACCCATATGTTCAAACTGCAAAGAGGATAATTCTTAATTCACCTAACTTTGACATTTTTCTAATGTTCTCTTTGGCGCAGAGATGTTTGCCATGTGCTATGCTGAGGAGCGTCTGATGGGTTCTTTTCCGTCACACGAAGGGGGTATCCACCCTCTGTGCAATGCTAATTCTGGGTGTGGTGGACATACAGGGAGAGAACCTCCCCGCTTGCACTGACTTTTGGACTCAATCTAACTGATTGCTTTTGGCGGCATGTGGCCGGGATGCATGGCCACTGATGCTGAGTCAGGGCATGCTAAGGAGGGGAGAAAGGCGTGGGTCTGCTGGTGGTGGCATCTGCAGTTGTGACCCGTGGCCTCCGTGGAGCACAGTGCAATGGTTGCCAAGGTAACTGCTGTGCATGGTCAGGGGTGACTAGCTGAGCTGCAGGAGCTGGACCAATGGCCCCTCTGCAGTGTCCTCCTGTCGCTGACACAGCAGTGTAAGTGTTCTTTGGCCCCACCCGCATGGGAATTTGACAGAGAGGCAGAGTGAGCCTTCTTGTATGTCCTTCACTCTGGGGAAAACCAAGAGATCTAAAAAACTGAAATGAAAAGAAATTAATATGAAATTGAAAGTATTCTGTGCTAAGCACGATGAACACAGTGCACATAAAGTAGGAAGCAAAGGCACAAAGGGATGGACTCACCTCCGGGACTCCTGCTTTAGAGCTAATCAAGGTGAAAGTTCCATGGAAGCTATGAGGTCGCCTCCTCTAACCCCTCATTTTCCAGATGGCAATTCTGAAGCCCAGAAAGGGTCAGTGATTTGCTCAACATCACATAGCAATGGGTAGATAAAATAAACACCGTTTATGATCTTTAGAAGCTTATGGTTTAACAACGCTTAAGAGAAGGGCTGACTCTAGAGCGTGGGAAGTGGCTTTGGGTCGAGTTATCTTCCTGCTCAGAGTCTTTATATATAAAATGGAAATAATCAAAATGATAACATCTAGCTCATGGGGTGTGGAGATCATGTATGTAAAGTGTCTGACATAGTTGGTGTTCAATAAATGTTAGTTTTCATTCCTGCTCTAACCTTGAGGTGGAAGGGGCTTCCCCTTTATGTACCTGACCTAATTACTATGGAAAATTTGTAATATTGAGTGGAGTGCATATTAAATGCATGCCATTAGTGTGTGATTTCAGACAATGATGCAGTGAGAGGCAAACAGTAAACGGGTTATAACCTTTAAACCTCCAGCAGCCTGTGGTTCCTATGTGACAATAGCTAGTTGTTGAAATCACAATGATAAAGCAGTATAAAAATGTACCAACAGCTTTCAGAGGTGTGAAGAGAGTGTACTGAATTTGAGTCAGAGGGAATTATCCTACCATTATGTAAAAGGACTAGCAGAGTCTCATTTAGAATATCATTTTCAATTCTTATCAGTTTGGTGTAAAAAGGATATTGTAGTGAAGGAGAACGTAAAGCAAAAGCAATGGAAATGATTCAGGGACTAGGGGAACTTGGTCATGTGGAAAAGCCAAAGGATCTAGGCTTGTGTTGAATAAAAAAAAGAGAACCTAAGGTGTTGTCAGAGAGGTGTAGGCAACCCTTTTGAGAACATGAAGAATCACTACTGCACAGATACTGCATTTGTGCTCATGTGAGAAGGGACCATGCAGGGGGCAGAAGTTAAGTTTTGTGCAACATCGAAGCAAATTCCCAATGATTCTAAGGTTATGTACATGGCGTATTAGTTTCCTAGGGCTGCGATAACAAAGTACCACAAACTGGGGGACTGAAAAACAACAGACATTTATTCTCTCACGGTTCTGGAGGCTAGAAGTCCAAAGTCAAGGTGTTGGCAGGGCCAGGGTCTCTCTGAAGGATCTAAGGTAAAATCCTCCCTTGCCTCTTCCAGGTTTCTGGTGGTTGCTGGCAATTTTAGGTGCTCCTGGGCTGGCATATGCATCCTCCAGTCTCTCCCTCCATCTTCACATGACCTTCTTCCGTGTGTGTGTCTCTGTGTCTCCTGTTCCAACAAGGACACTGCTCATATTGGAGTAGGGGGGCCGATCCTACTCCAGTATGACCTCTTCTTAACTAATTACATCTGCAGTGACCCTATTTCCAAATAAGATCTCATTCAGAGGTTCCAGGACTTGAACATATTTTTTTTTGGGGGGGGGATACAATTCAACCTATAATACATAGAGACAATTCATTGAGTTGTCCATTGAAAATTATGCTCTGCTACCATGAAGGTGACCATGGAGATTTCTGAACACAGGGTTTTTTTGTTTTTACTTGAAAAACTTTTTATATTTTAAAAATTGTGGTAAAAAAACATAGAACAGAAATTTTACCATCTTAACCATTTTTAAGTGTACAGTACAGTGGCGTTACTACATGTAAGACCACAGGGTGTCTGGGGGCCGTGTGGTGAGCCAACGGGAAAAGACTGTGAAATGTACCGGAGTCCAACACAGAAAACATGGGCAAAACACCAGCTAACTCTACTGCACCAGGCAACACGGCTTCACTTTTGGGTGAAAGCTGGAGCTTGGGCAAGAAAACACACTCGTCTGGAAATTAAAAGGGAAGAGTTGGCAAAAACAACAGTTGAAATACATTGAATGGAGAGTAGAGGTGGGGCTGTTTGGCTGTGGTCCCAACGTACAGTAGAATGGATGCTGAGGGCAACAGAGCTGCAGAAGCTTTCCCCCCCTGGGTTGGGGCGTCTCCCACGCCAAGGGGACACGTGGCGGTGTGCCACCAAGGAAGGCAGCGAGAGGGAATTCAGGACTTCCTGCTGTGGTTGGGGGGAGGATGGGGAGGGACGGGGGGCAGGGATTCCCCCTGCAGAGAAAGGACTCGCTCCTCCTCTTGGCTGGCAGTGGGGGGCAGGGGCGAGGGCCAGAGAGGGAGACCAAGACTAGGACTGCACTTTCCATCTGCTTGTTCCCACTCTGCTCTCCTTTCCACTAAATAAGAAAACCTGCTCATCCTTTTCCAGAGAGAGGGGGAGGGAACCAGGACTCTGAGCGCCCACCCCGCTTTCCTTTCATTTATTGTCGTAACTGGGTTTCAGGAGACAAGCATCATTGTTTCGTGAACCGGTTTGAAGGCTGTCCTGAGGGGAGGCAGGCACGGTGCTCTGTGTTGGGAGGCAAGGGTGACAAGCGGCTCTTCAGAGGGGTGCTACGGACAGAGGGTGAGGGTCTGATCAGGAGGGGGTCCGGTGCTGGGAGCTCCAAGGGGCGTACGTCTGTCTGGAGAATGAGGCGTTACCTGAGCTGGGTCCCGAGGCGTGAGTAGCCAGGTGAAGCAGGAGGGGAGCTGGACGTCCTGGTGTGAAGGGGCAGCGAGGCTGCCTGATGGGCGAGGCATAGGGTGTGGGTCCGAGTGGTCAGCAGGCAGTCCTGAGGCTGGGCTGCATCTAGAGGATGAAGTTCCACCTCTGTCTAGCAAGAGGACGATTGTGTGAGGTATCAGAGGATGACTTTGCTTAAGGGTAAAAAACAAAAGAAAGGCCTGTTCTAGTGTATTATCTAATGGTAGGTAAACTCTTAACAGGGTGTTACAGGCTGAATGTTTGTGTCCCCTCGAAATTCGTGTGTTGAAGCCCTAACCTCCAATGTGATGGTATTTGGAGGTGGGCCTTTGGGGATAATTAGGTTTGGATGAGGTCATGATGGGATCAGTGTTCTCGAAGAAGAAGAAGAGAGATACCAGTGCCCTCTCCATCTCTCTCTGACACGAGGACACAGCGAGACGGCAGCTGTCTGCAAGCCCCAGGAGGAGGGCTCTCACCAGGAACCGAATCTGCCTGCACCTTGACCTTGGACCTCTCAGCCTCCAGAACCGTGAGAAGTAAATGTCTGTTGTTTAGCCACCTGGTCTATGGTATTTTGTTACAGTACCCAGAGTGGTTTGTGAATTGGGTCTAATATAGAGCTCGATTGTAACTGAGAGTGCGCAGAGCTGTCTGAATGGGCAGAAAGAAGAAGCCCCTTGACGTCCCTGGGCTGAAATCCTATGGCTTTGAACCTCTCTGAACAGTTCCCAGCCCCATTTCCCCTGCCCTTTACTGCGTGTTTCTGCATCTCTGCTCCCTCTGTTCTGTGGGTCCAGAGTCAGACCTGCTCTTCCCGGTCAGTCAGGAGCACTCACTCCTCCCCCCACCACTTCCACAGTGCCCCGGAGGCCAGGTCGAATCTTTAATGCTAATGGCGTGGAGCCCTTCCATAGAACGTGACGAGTTGGGGTGGACCGCTGGGTTCCTCTCTCTCTCCTCCTCTCTCTGCCTCTCTCCCTTTTCATCAGTTCTGTGGCCTCGCTTGTCTGAACTCCTCAGTGACCTGCCAGTGACACCTCCCTCCCCACGCACCTCATCTCAAAGCTCACGCACAAGGTGCTGGCACTGTCTTTTCAAACCCTAACCGGAGAACGGGTGCCAGGATTATAAATGAGTCTTTCCTACAGCGTGGATGAGCGCTAACCTCACTTCCAGAGGCAGCCTAAAGCCAAAATCACTCTTGGCTGCCTGGAGCCATGATTTCCCGGTGTGTTGTTGACAGTGAACACATCAATGCCCAGCACTTGCTGACATCTGGAGATGTAAATGTGCTGGGAGAGGCCGACCGGGAGGTGGCCGACTGGGGAGCTGAGAGCAGGGCGGATAATAGTGCAGGATCGTGAATTATTTTTACGTGGATAATTAATACTGGAGAAACAATATAGCGACACAGAGCCTCCCACGAGAGAACACTGTCAGTCTCCTTATTCATTTATTCTTTTCTAACCAAATTGATGGGCCGGACGACTGCCTTTCTAGATCCACACGGATGATGAAACTGCAGACAAGTTTCATGTAAATAATGGGCAAATCTTCCAATTAGTCAAAGCCTAATCCTCATGCCTTAAAAATGACAAACTGCTCTTACCACGGCTTCTGTTTGTTGAAAAGATGAAAAAGGGGGGGGAAACCCAAATGAAAACATTGACTGAAAAAAATTTAGATGCACAAATTCTATTGCACATTAATCTAGGGGGAGCTTTACAAAGTCAATAATTGTCATAAAGATTCATTGGTCAACATTTAAGGCCTAATTAAAAAATATATATTTTTGATGGTTTTATTCCTAGAGCCTATGTGTTTTCTAAGTATCAGAATATTTTAACTTCTCTGTAACACCAGTTTTCAATAAAGGAACAGGTGTAACTGATATAAATAAGTAGCATTTAAAAATAAGTATGTTAAAGTGAATTAATTTATTATCTATATGTTTAAATGTTTCTGCTGCTGACGAAGATTAAATGAATCCTCTACTGGATAACTGTTTGAGTTCTGGTTTAGAAATCATTCCTAAATATGTAAGAACAAATCATACTCATTACTCCTTCATCTACCCAGCAAGCATCTGTGAAACACCTAGTACGGAGCAGGCCCTCTGTAAGGAACTTAGCAAGAAAAACTGCCTATCTTCTAACACAATGATATGTAAATAAGCAATTGTCATACCATTAAGCTGGCCAATTCCCTGATTTGCAGCGCTTTGCAAATTGCAATGGGAATAGGGCTCATCTGAGATCTTGTTAAAATGCGGATTCCAAGGTAGTCAGTCTGGATTAGGACCCAAGATTCTACATTCCTAACATGATCCCAAGAGGTGCTGGGGACCACTCTTGGAGGACGAGGTCCCCAAAGACCCAGAGGGGGCTGTGGGGGAAGGGAGAGGAGGGCACTTCAGCATGTGTGGGAGGGGCTCAGGAGATGGCTTCCTGGAAGAGCAGACAGGTGAACTGAGAGGCTTAAGGAGGCAGTGGGGGAGGCCTGGTTGGGGAGCCCTTGGGAAGGGGGTGCGTCCTCACATCCCAGCCTCCGTCTCAGAGGCCACAGAAGCCCTGTGTTTGGAAAACCGCAGTTAGCTTGATGTGGCTGGAATGCGATACCTGAGCTACCGGTTGCATCTGCCAAGGAACTCGTGTCTCAAGATATATACATTTCATCAGTGTAAATTTGCACTGGATGGGTTGGTTTTCAAAGTGTGACCCTTGGGGGGACCCAAGACCATTTAAGGGGGAGATCAAAACTATTTTCATGATAACATTAGATGTCACTTGCTTTTTTCAGTTATGACATTTGCAGTAATGGTGCCAGAGCAATGATGGGACAAAATGTTGGCGCATAAGCATGAATCAAGGCAGTGGCCCCAAACTGTGCTAGTATTCATTGCATTCCTCACCACCAAACACTCATGGCGAAAAATTAAAAACAAAAACAGAAGACCAGAGGAATCCCAATTTCGTGTAAGAATGTCTTAATACAGCATTAAACATTATTAATTTTATTAAAGCTTGGCCCTTGAGTCCACATCGCTTTAACATTACGTGTGACAAAGCAGGAAGCACGTATCAAACACTTCTGTTACATAGTGAGGTACAGTGGTTGTCTGGAGGAAAAGCAGTTGTGTGATTGAGCTGTGAGCTGAACTAGCTACTTTTTTCGGGCAACACTGTTTCTTACTTGAAAATGTCTACAGGCAAACTGGTTATTCAAACTTGGATATTTGGCAGACGTTTTCTTTTAAAAATGAATGAAGGGGGCTTCCCTGGTGGCGCAGTGGTTGAGAGTCCGCCTGCCGATGCAGGGGACATGGGTTCGTGCCCCAGTCCGGGAAGATCCCACATGCCGCGGAGCGGCTGGGCCCGTGAGCCATGGCTGCTGAGCCTGCGCATCCGGAGGAGCCTGTGCTCTGCAACGGGAGAGGCCACAACAGTGAGAGGCCCGCATACCACAAAAAAAAAAAAAAAAAAAAAATGAATGAAGGGAGCCTGTCACTTCTAGGAAAACAACTGACAGTATTTGTTGCCAATGATAAAATCTGAGCTTTCAAGTGAAAATTAGGATTTTGGGAAACTCATATCTGCCACTATGAGTCTGACAGCTTCCCGGTGCTTACAGATGCTTTTGGTGAAGTTCATGGTGATAGTAATGAAATTTTTAAAAATATGTACTGATTTATTTATTGAAGTAAGTTTGCTGTACAATATTATATAAGTTACAGATGTACAATATAGCGAGTCACAATTTTTAAAAGTTATACTCCATTTATAGTTATTATAAAATATTGGCGATATACCCTGTGTTGTACAACATATCCTTGAGCTTCTTTTATATCCAATAGTTTGTACCTCTTACTCTCCTGTCCTTATATTGCCCCTCTCCCCTTCCCCCTCCCCACTGGTAATCACTAGTTTGTTCTCTATATCTGTGAGTCTGCTTCTTTTTTGTTATATTCAATAGTTTGTTGTATTTTTTAGATTCCACATATAAGTGATATCATACAGGATTTATCTTTCTCTGTCTGACTTATTTCATATAGCACAGTGCCCTCCAACTCCATCCATGTTGCTGCAAATGGCAAAATTTCATTCTCTTTTACGGCTGAGTAGTATTTCATTGTACATATATACCACGTCTTCTCTATTCATTCATCTGTGCATGGACACTTAGGTTGCTTCCATATCTTGGCAATTGTAAATAATGCTGCTATGAATATTGGGGGTGCAGGTATCTTTTTGAATTAGTGTTTTTGTTTTTTTCAGACATATACCCAGGAGTGGAATTGCTGGGTCACAGGGTAGTTCTATTTTTAGTTTTTTTGCAAAACCTGCATACTGTTCTCCACAGTGACTGCACCAGTTTACATTCCCACCAACAGTGCATGAAGGTTCCCTTTTCTCCACATCCTTGCCAGCATTTGTTATTTGTATTCTTTTTGAGGACAGCCATTCTGACACGTGTGAGGTGATACCTCGTTGTGGGTTTGACTTGCATTTCCCTGATGATTAGTGATGCTGAGCACCTTCTCGTGGGCCTGTGTTTTTTGATATTACGTAATGACAGAGCCAACGATGGGAAGATGTGCATAAATCGATGAGCCAATCTGTTTCAGATAATCAATGCATGAGAAAAAGGTCCCTTTGAAGTGCAGAATAGATGAATGGATTTTAATACAATCAAGTTCATCAATATAGTTTCAGATTCCATATCACAACTAACCTTTAAGAAGTGACCACTGTTGTGTTTTGGCGGAGTGTTGAAGACGATCCACAATTATCTGAAAAGCCTATAAAATACTCTGCCCTTTTCCAACTACACATCTGTGTCAGGCTGCATTTTCTTCATATGCATCAACCGAAATAAATATCTCAACAGACTAAATGCAGGCGGAGAAATGAGAATTCAGCCGAGCTCTGTTAAGCCAGATATTAATGAGATTTGCAAAACTACAAAACAGTGTCATTCTTGTCACTCTTTTCTGTTTTAGAAAATAGTTGTGTTTCATAAAATTATATAATTTGGGCAGTATGTAATGGATTTATGGTTTTTTGAAAAATAAAGTAATAAATATTTTATAAATGATCAGTTTCAATTTCTAATGTATTAATCAGTAGATAAAATCCACCATGAACCAAAGCTCTTTGGGGTCGTCAATAAATTTTAAGAATTTTAAAAGGTCCTGAAACCAAAACTTTTGAGAATTATTGCTGTGAATTACACAGTTATGGAGACAGGTGGGAAAAGATAGATATTTTTGCTTCCCCTATCTTCCACTTGTGAACAAGTGTCATCAACTTCTACAGAGTTGCTCAAGCCCCATATCTAGCAATTATCCGTTGTTCCTCCCTCGCCCTCATTCCGTACCCCAATCAATTACCTGGTCCTGTTGGCTCCGCTGCTCCCCGTTCCCATCTCCACTTCTTCCACCAGGGTCCAGGACACAGAAGGGATGTTGCATAAATAGGCCCCGATTTTTTCATGCCTCCCTGTATCAAGCCTTGAGTAGTTTCCTCCTAAGATAACACTGGGCTTGGCCACGTGACTTACTTTGGCCATGGGATGATAGCGAGCATCATGTAAGCGGTGATTTGAAAGTTACTTTTGTTTGGGACTTGCTGTCTCTGACTGCCATCATGTGAACAAGCCTGGATGGTGAGAGAGACGTGGCTCGATGTCCTTCACCACCTCCTCAGCCTGGCCACTCCAGTTGACTATAGGTACATGACAGCCCAGCCGAGACCAAGAAAAGAAGTACCCAGCTGAAGCCAGCCCCATGGGAAGCCCCATGATTGTGTTTTGAGGGGCAGTTTGTTAAGTGTCAGGAGCTGGCTGATACATCCTATCATTCTGTGTCTGGATTACTGCAATGCCCTCCTCTCTATCTCCCACCTTCCAGTGTCTCTCCTCCCACTTGTGGTTTCTCCTTCACACTGTAGCCCCAAAGCTCTTTTGAAACATAAGTCTGACTATTGTTAAGTGTCATTCAATAACAACCTGTAATGCCCCCTCATTGCATGTTGAATGAAATCAAAACTTCTTATGGTGGGCTTCCCTGGTGGCGCAGTGGTTGAGAGTCTGCCTGCCGATGCAGGGGACGCAGGTTCGTGCCCCGGTCCGGGAAGATCACACATGCCACGGACCGGCTGGGCCTGTGAGCCATGGCCGCTGAACCTGCGCGTCTGGAGCCTGTGCTCCGCAACGGGAGAGGCCTGCGTAGCGCAAAAAATAAAAAAACCAAAAAAAACAAACTTCTTATGTGGCCTCCCAGGTGCCCTGATCTGGTCCCTGGCCATCATTGTGAGCTTATCTCATTTCCTTCTGTTTTGCACACTGTGCTTCAACCACCTGCCACATTCTCTGCCTCGGACAAGCCCAATTCTTCATCACTCAGGGCTGTTGTCCTTGCTGTTCTCTTTGCCTGGACCACATTCCCTCCTGCTCTTTGCCTGGCTGGCTTGTTCTGACCTTTCAGGCCTCGGGTCAAATCTGCCCCCCTCCCCATGAGACCTTCCCTGACCACTTTATCCTAAGCACTGACCCTACTTTTCCGCATCACAAACGCCCCATCATTCCACCTGGCGCTTAGCTCGACTTATTGGCAGGGACTTTGTCTCCCCCATGTACTGATATGTTTCAGCTCCCAGACCAATGCCTGGCTCACAGCAGGAATTCAATAAATACTCAAGGAATCACTGATGAGTAGAGAAAGAGGATTGACTCTCTCGGGGATGGACCTACTTGCAGGTGGCTGCGCACAGGGCATCATTTGAGGAATGGCGTCCTGCTCACAAATCTCTTTGCCACGTGGCACAACAAGACACGGTGTAATTTAGTGCCATATTCTTGCCTGAACACAGGAGTCACTAATGTTAATAAAATACAGGGGCTTCCCTGGTGGCGCAGTGGTTGGGAATCTGCCTGCTAATGCAGGGGACACAGGTTCGAGCCCTGGTCTGGGAGGATCCCACATGCCGCGGAGCAACTAGGCCCATGAGCCACAACTACTGAGCCTGCGCGTCTGGAGCCTGTGCTCTGCAAAAAGAGAGGCCGCGACAGTGAGAGGCCTGCGCACCGCGATGAAGAGTGGCCCCCACTCGCCGCAACTAGAGAAAGCCCTCGCACAGAAATGAAGACCCAACACAGCAAAAATAAAATAAATAAATTAATCAACTCCTACGCCCAACATCTAAAAAAAAAAAAATACAGAGTTTGGGTCCTATTGAATTAGAATCTCTGGGGAAGGTGCCTGGGAATCTGTATGTGAGCAAACAGTCCAAATGATTCTTAGGATTAGCAGGAAAGAACACAGGCTTGGGATCAAACAGCGCTGGTTTTAAATTCTGCCCTGGGTCTTACCAGCTGAGTCACCTTATTGCTTTCCTTCTTCCCTCCATCACTCATTAATTCACTCACTCACTAATTCTCTTATTTAATCAACCTTTACCAAACGCCTGCTATGTTTAGACATGACTCTCGCCCGTTAGGAATAAAGCAGCGAACAAGATGGATAAGGTGCCTGCTCTCATGGAATTAGCTGGGGGAGACAAATAAATGAACAAAGTAATTTCAGATAAGGCAAATGCCACGTATGGGATGAAAAGTGATAAACAAATCAGGGTGATGGGATAGATACCAGAGGGCGGTCTAGTTAGATGGGGTGGTCAGGAAAGGCTTTTCTGAGAAGGCAACCTTTGCGTTGAGACTGAATGACAAGAAAGGTGCAGCCTAGAGATGCCGTGTCATTAAAGCTTTTCAGACAGAGGGAGCGCGGAGTGCAGAGCCGCTGGCCTCAGTGTCAAGGTCAATGCCGTCATCTGTGAAACGGTAGTAACGCAGTGGTGGTGTAGATAATAGAGTACGTCCAGTGCCTGATACATGGGAGCTACTCAGCAGATGTTAGCACACATTCTTTTCCTTCTCTCCTGGGGGCAGGAGATGAGACCATCCACTCCTTCACTTGTTCAACAGGTATTTATGTGTGTGAGGCAATGAGGGAGTGAGGGGTTGTCTCCTCAGGGGACTTGTAGTCTAGGAGCTAATCTAAAGCAAGCATAGGACATAACGCAAAGCAGAAAGTGGGAAGTGGTGTTTATAAGTTATTCCCTATTATCTGAGGAGTTTTGGTGGGACCAAGAGACCCTGAGGAGGGATGGGGGGGGAGGGTCTGGAGGAGACTGCAATGTGCAAGGCCGCTTAGGATGTTCATTCCAGGGCTGCGCACAGCTGAGGGTGTCTGGGGATGTCAAGATGCTGCCAGAAGGCCCAGGCGTGATTGGAAAGGTCCTGAAAATGACCTTCACCTGCTTCTTAATTGTGCTTTTTGTCTCCCTCCAATTCCTCCATCCCTCAAGGTCCTCAGAAGCATTTGCTAGCTCAGAGTCCATGTCGGGGACTAACAGCCATCAGGGAGCCCCCTTAGCTCCTATTCTGCGCCTGCCCTTGTGTTCACCAGTGTCACCCACAGCCCAGGCAGAGCTGCTGGGGGATGCAGGCTCATTCTTCTCATCAGCAGGCAAAGGGGAGAACAGAAGATGAGGGAAAGGAAGGTGCCCTCTTCTGCCATACCAGGGTGACACATGTTTCAGCAGGTCAGCAGGGCCTGACGTGTACTATCTATTTAGATTACTAGCGTCATTCGTAGGAATTTGGGTGTCATTAAAATGTTCACTTTATAGCTGTGGACACTGAGGTAAAGCATAACGGGACATCCCCACCCCTCAGGTTTATTAAGGACAGAATTTTATTTTCAGCTTTTGAGTTACTCCATAAGCACTAGAGCTGAAATCATGTGATGCCACATTGGACCATGGATTTGATCAATTTAGTTCAACAGCTGCTTCACTAGGGCGGGGCATCAGCTGTTTGACGGAATTGCCTCGTAGTTGAGATGGCAGTTTGGGGCTTATTTAGCCGTATGGCTGAGAACTGGTAGGTTGGTGAGGACAGATTCCGAGTCACGTGCTTTATTTAGGTAATAAAGTATGGATTTGTTGGATGGTCTGTTTATCTGATAGACCATCAGGCAAAAGGTGGAAAGGATTTTAATAGAATGCTACAGTAACGTAAGAATCTTAATTTCATTAGACACGCCAGAAGCCGTGGGAGTGAGACAAGTCTGGGAGCGCTTGATGAGTGTTTTGGGCCCCGGATCACCAGAGTGGACATCGTTAATCCTTATGATCCAATTGGCTTTGAACTAATTTCAAAGTTGTGAAAAATAGTGCTGTTATGCCAACTCAAAAAGACAACTATATGCCTGTTTAGAATTACTAAATTGCATGTTTGACCTTGGTCAAAGTTAGCATTACATTTGGCACAGCACTCATCGTGATGGTAAACAATAATCACATTTAAGCATTATGAAGTCTCTTATTACCATTGCTTTCGCATTTGATAATTTTTCCAAGAACTTAAAAATGGTTTTCCCTTCCTTTAATTTTTCCTTTTTAGCTATATTATATTTATATAGCTATACATAGGGTACTAGCTGGTTAAATTCCAGATTACTTTTTATTACCTAATTGACCATGGAATGCTACTTTTAGTAGAAGGCATCCTCCCCATATAAGTCTCACCAAATGTTATGAACAGGGAAGGCTAGTGCCGTATTTGGAAAGGAATGAGCATTATTTAAGAGATGAGTGATTATACAGAGATGAGTGAAAATCAGAACGAGTGAATGCATCAAAAAAACCCATAACATACAGAGGGAAGTAAGTCAGAAAGAGAAAAATAAATACCGTATGCTAACACATATATATGAAATCTAAAAAAAAAAAAAAGGTTCTGAAGAACCTAGGGGCAGGACAGGAATAAAGACGCAGATGTAGAGAATGGACTTGAGGACACAGGGAAGGGGAACGGGAAGCTGGGATGAAGTGAGAGAGTGGCATGGACATGTATTCACTACCAAACGTAAAATAGATAGCTAGTGGGAAGCAGCCACATAGCACAGGGAGATCAGCTCTGTGCTTTGTGACCACCTAGAGGGGTGGGATAGGGAGGGTGGGAGGGAGATGCAAGAGGGAGGAGATATGGGGATATATGTATATGTATAGCTGATTCACTTTGCTATAAAGCAGAACCTAACACACCATTGTAAAGCAATTATACTCCAGTAAAGATGTTAAAAAAAAAAAAAACATGATATTCCTAGAAAAAAATGAGCGATATGCTTTAACTTCGAGATCTTCCACACACATAATCAAGCATAACACTAGGGAGAAAAGCATTTAACCAGTGAAACTGCATGGCTTGATGCAGTGCAGAATTGCAATATTACCTCCTCACTTCCAACTGTTCCTGTTGTAACCTCAGACTCGAGAGCATCTGCCTTAAACTCACCAACACTTCAGAGAGTTTTAGGTCTCACTTTGACTCTCATTGTTGTGTATGATTTGAGGCAAGTCAATTCAGAGCTCTAAAATCTCATGGTTTTTTGTTGTTGTGGTTTAGTTTTGTTTGAAAAATGAGGAGATTGGAGTAGCATAGTATAAGGTTTCAGCCTTATGGTAACTTTCTAAGGTTGGAGCAGGTAATGGTGGGGTACTCTGGCTGAAGGAAGGGGGTGAATGACACGGAAGCTTCTCTGATTAATATTTAGGGTTCCAAGAAACACAGTTCGAAGATGCATGGGCAAGTCAGGCCCTAGGATCCTAGTAACACGCCATTGAAAATGGGCATTGGTGACGTGCCTCTTTACTACTCACCAGGTGGTTGGCATAAGGGACTAGTATGGTAACTAACCTCGCCAGCCTAGTTATATTCTATAATATGCGGGTTTTGACCAACATCTTAATTTTTGTACAACAAAATATATAGCTTTGAAACAACAAACAAAAATATTATCATGATACTTTGGGTGATTCTCTTATGGTAGCTAAGAGGTGGATATATTTCTTGTACCTATGTCTCTTTCTAGGAAAAGTGAACACATGAAAGATAGACTAAGAGAGCCTATATTTCAAGAAAATGAAGATACTCCTATAGGTTTAATATGCAAACGCACACACACACACACACACACACACACACACACACAGAGCAACAACAACAACAAAACCCCCGGAAACCTTCCCTGTGTACTTTTCTCTCTTAGCTGTTGTGAGGAAATCACTGGCCAGCACATGAAAGTAAAAGGCAGTTATCTCTGGTATTGGTAACAGGTGAGGTTGGAGGTGAGCCCCCTTGAGGGAAAACAGTTTTCAGGGGGCAGCCCAGCTCTGCTCCAGCCAAATATTACCACCTGCAAATTAGGGCCCAAGGTTGCCAGATGGCACAATTTTTAAAAAGGACCTGGAAATTCAAAAATTTTCGGTGGAATCTCCAAATTTTAAATGTTGATTCTATTTTTAAAGAATAGTCGGTGATGAGGAGACAGTCCATGGGCTGCTCGGGCGCAGCAGCTGGAAGCTAGTGGGAGACCAGGCGGGTGTCAGGGTGAAGTCACTACTGGAGGCCCAGGCCCTGCCCTTTTCTCCCTTCTCTGCCCTTTGGGATTCCAAGGTAGAGATCCAGAAACGGGGTGAGCTGGGTGGGAGGTGGAGTTAGCGGTACCAGCAGGACAAGCTCCTGGCCCTCTAGTGCAGTCTGGGGGTCCTCAGGCTGGAGGCCAAGTGGCCCTCTCTGGCCTACACCCCCTATCCCCACCCTCCAAATCTGGTCCCAAGCTACTTTTCCAGGGTTAATTTGGGGGATTCCCCCTTGTGCTCCTCTTGATGCAGGCAGGCAGATTTCTCCCCAGGGAGATGTAGGTGCCCCTAAAGCCACCATGCTTTCTGCCCAAAAGCCAGGCTTCCATTCTCTCCACTTGCCTGCACCTAGGCTGGTATTAGGAAGAATCACTGTTGACTAGAAACGTCTCATAACTTTTAAAAAAGTGGGATGCCAAACGTTACAATTACTGTAATTACAATGAAATATTTACATATAGGGAAATACCAGAAAGAGGTATTTAAAAAAATCACATTGGCTATATTAGAATGTAGAAATCAATAGGAGGTATTCTCTGTTTTATAATTTTTCTGTAACATTCTTATATTGCTTTGATAACTACACTGAAACATTGTTTATATTGCGTTGATAACTACACTGAAACAAAAGAAAAGCGATGAGTTTTAATTTTTAATTTAAACTCTGGAACAAAGGCAGAAGGTCTCTAATAATCCAAATTTAAAATTCTTTGGCTTCATGAAACAAACTAAAAATGTCTCGAGAAAATAAAAGGGTGAATAAGCTAATAGATTGTTTGTAGCCATCTACGAACACAACATTCATATATATAACCATAGGTAATACATATTAATAAAAGATAAGGGTTAAAAATTTTCCATCTGTTAAATCAAGAACCGAGATGATAAACTGTACTTGTTTAAGAAAGAATATTATTTTTCAGAAAAAAGTTCTCTGCTTTTTCTTACCAAGCCTGCTATTAGAGACGAGCTTTTAAGGTTTATCCTTTTATTTTATTTTTTTTAAAGCACACAAAGCCAACTTTAAAAAAAGAGGGAAAAGAAAAACCAGCCTCTGATAGATTGCCCAGTAGAGAATTATTTATATGAAAAATCCTGCCTAAGCATAATTTTTTGAGATGACATGTGCTTTGAAACTACAATGTGATTTCTTCTTGAATGTAAAAGTAACTGTCTTTTTTTTTTGTTTTGCTGACACCAAGAGATACAGAACCTGCTGATGTAACACGGATGGTAGTTGGCTCAATCAATCCTAAAACCTATAAATCCATGTGATATACAGTATACTGTATGGTATTAAGGAAAATATCAGTGATTTATGTAATTGGAAATTTGAGCAATACAATTTTAATTATGTTTGGTTTTTCCTCCTTGAGAGCCTGCGTCTCTGATGACTGGGGGTCGGTTATGATTCTTACAGAGCCACTATTTCTTCTACCCTGGTTCCTCTTTGGAGAACAATTTTGGTTGTATCAGAATTGTTTCTGTGGTCCACCGAGTGTGAGGGCATGCAGTGCTGAGAAGCAAAGATGGAAGGGAGTTTCAAGGATTATTCATGAATAAAACTCGAGCACATGACACTCAAGATAAAAAACACAAACAGATAAAAGCAGGCCAGCCAGCTAGTTTCCCGAGACTCTTCACATCTCAGGCAAAGCTCAGTCTTAACCTCTCTCCCTTAGTGGGCATTTTACTTGTACGTGATCTTTTACTTTAGGAAGAATAGTTGTTGTATATTAGTTCCTCTCATGTAGAGAGAGTGGACTCCAGAAATGTTTGTTCAAAGAATGAATTTCCTCTCCAATGAAGTCTACATCCCTCTGCCAGGAAAACCTTTCTCAATGTTGCTTTCATTACTTCACTTCCTGTTTCCAAAACCTCAGAGGCCTCACTTCACCCAGAGCCCACATTTATCATTCACGGTTCTTTGCAATTTGGCCTCAGCTCTGATTTTCTAGCTTTATCACCTGCTCACTGCTCCCTTAGGTAAGCCCCCTGCTGTGCTCGATGTCCAGCTACTCACAGACCCTGGGAAGGAGAAGGAAGTGCACAGCAAGGGCTGTCCTTTTCTCACTTGCTCCCACTTACTGATATCAGGTGTGCCCCTGCTTAATCCCTACTGCTTCGAGGAAGCTTGTCCATAAACTTCCAACCCATAAGGGGTACATGCCAACCGGCAAGTGGTCTCTATCGCCCTCGTTTAAAGCCGTGCCAGAAGTACTAGTACTTCTCGATTCGCCCTTATTCTGTTACTTGCCTGTGATATCAGTTGTGCAATTGTTGTGGTTGTATATGTTTTGTCATGTTCTCACGGGCAGGCGGCCTCATAATAGTTTGGATTCCCAACAGAGCCTGGCACAGTGTTACATACGTAGACGTGTTATGAACTGAACTGTGTCTCCCCGAAATTCATATGTTGAAGTCCTAACAATAAGCACCTCAAATGTGACCATGTTTGGAAATAGGGGTATTGCTGGTAAGTTAGGTAGTGGGTGCCACTCAATCAGTGTGATTGGTGCCCTTATAAAATGGGGAAATTTGGAAACAGAGACATGTACACGGGGAAAATGCCATGTGAACATGAAATCAGAGAATAGGAATGCCAAAGATTGCCACTAAACCACCAAAAACTAGGAGGGAGACATGGAACAGCACCCTCAGGAGGAACCAACTCTAATAACACTTTGATCTTGGATCACACCCCTAGCCCCTAAAACTAAGAGACAGTACATTTCTGTTGTTCATGCAATTTGTGGAACTTTGTTAAGACAGCCCTAGGAAATTAATACCACATGCTTAATAAGCCTTTATTAAGTCAAAATGAAGGAGAAAGAAGTGTAAAATGCTCACTGTGGACTTTTTTTAAAAAAGAAAAACATTTATTAAAAAGTCTTTAGTCTTTTATTAAAAGACTTTAGTTTTAGAGCAGGTTTAGGTTCACAGCAAAACTGAATGGAAGGTTCAGGGATTTCCCACACTTCCTGCCATACACACAGCCCTCCTCACTAACTGTGCCAAGTGGTACGTTTGTTACACTTGATGACATTGACACGTCATCATCAGCCAAAGTCCATAGTTTACCTTAGGGTTCTCTCTTGGTGTTGTACATTCTATGGATGTTGACAAATGTAGTCACCGTTGTAGTATCACACAGAGTATTTTCACTAAAACGAAAATGAAAATGAAGGTTTTTAGGATTTCACCTAAAAATCCTCGGTGTTTACTCCTTCCTCTCCCCCAATTCCTGCAATTACTGATCTTTGTATTATCTCCATAGTTTTACATTGTTTAGCCTTTTCAGATTGACTTTTTTTTTTAATTAAAAAATTTCTTTTCCTATCTTTATTGGAGTATAATGGCTTTACAATGTGGTGTTAGTTTCTGTTGTACAACAAAGTGAATCAGCTGTAAGTATACATGTATCCCCATACCCCCTCCCTCTTGAGCCTCCCTTCTATCCTCCCTATCCCACACCTCTAGGTGGTCACAAAGCACCGAGCTGATCTCCCTGTGCTATGCAGCAGCTTCCCACTAGCCATCCATTTTACATTTGGTAGTGTATATATGTCAATACACTATGTCTTATGTGTCACTAGTGTATATATGTCAATACACTGTGTCAGTACTCTCTCACTTTGTCCCAGTTTCTCTGTCCCCCACTGTGTCCTCCAGCCCATTCTCTACATCTGCGTCTTTATTCCTGTCCTGCCACTAGGTTCATCAGTACCGTTTTTTTAGATTCCAGTATGTGCGTTAGCATACCGTATTTGTTTTTCTCTTTCTGACTTACTTCACTCTGTATGACAGACTCTAGGTCCATCCACCTCATTACAAATAACTCAATTTCGTTTCTCTTTATGGCTGAGTAATATTCCATTGTATATATGTGCCACATCTTCTTTATCCATTCATCTGTCAATGGGCATTTAGGTTGCTTCCATGTCCTGGCTATTGTAAATAGTGCTGCAATGAACATTGTGTATCTTTTTGAATTATGGTTTTCTCAGGGTATATGCCCAGTAGTGGGATTGCTGGGTCATATGGTAATTCTTTTTTTAGTTTTTTAAGGAACCTCCGTACGGTTCTCCATAGTGGCTGTATCAATTTACATTCCCACCAACAGTGCAGGAGGGTTCCCTTTTCTCCACACCCTCTCCAGCATTTATTGTTTGTAGATTTTTTGATGATGGCCATTCTGACTGGTGTGAGGTGATACCTCATTGTGGTTTTGATTTTCATTTCTCTAATGATTAGTGATGTTCAACATCTTTTTCATGTGTTTGTTGGCACAGGTTGACTTCTTTCACTTACTGATATGTATTCAAGGTTCATCCATGTCTTTTCACGGCTTAACAGCTCATTTCCTTTTAGTACTGAATAACATTCAGTTGTCTGAATACACCATAGTTTATTTATCCATTCACTTACTGAAGGACTTCTTTGTTACTTCCAAGTTTTGAAAATTATGTATAAAACTATGAACATTCATGTGCATGTTTTTGTGTGAACCTAATTATTCAACTCATTTGGTTATATACCAGGAAGTGTGATTGCTGGATTGTATGGTAAGAGTATATTTAGTTTTGTAAGAAACTGCCACACTGTCTTGCAAAATGGCTGCACCATTTTGCATCCCCACCGTCAATGAATGAGAGTTCTTACTCCATGCATCCTCACCAGCATTTGGTGTTGTCAGGACTTTTGTCATTCTAATAGATATGTAGTGGTATCTCTTTGTTGTTTTAAGTTGCATTTCCACAATGATATATAATATTGAGCATTTTTTCTTATGCTTACTTGCCATCTGTGTATCTTCTTTTGTGAAATGTTTGTTCAGGTCTTTTGCTCATTTTTAAATTGGGTTGTTGATTTTCTTATTATTGAATTAAAAGTTCTTCGTATATTTTGGATAACAGTCCTTTTTCAGATATGTCTGTTGCAAATAATTTTTCCCAGTCTGTGGCTTTTATTCTCATTCTTTTAACACAGTCTTTTGCGGAGCAGATATTTTTACTTTATGAAGTCCAGCTTGTCAATTATTTCTTTAGATACAATGCCTTTGGCGTTGTATCTAAAAAGTCATTGCCAAATCCAAAGTCACCCAGATTTTCTCCTTTGTTTTATTTTAGTAGTTTCATAGTTTTGCATTTTACATTTAGGTCTGTGATCCATTTTGACTTAATTTTTGTGAAGAGTGTAAGGTCTGTGTCTAGATTCTTTTTATTTTTTGCATGTGGATCTCCAGCTGTTCCAGTGCCATTTGTAAAAGACCGTCTTTGCTCCATTGTGGTACCTTTTCTTTCTTTATTTCTATAAATATATTTAGTTGAATATATTTACATGGGTCTATTTCTGGGCTCTCTATTCTGTTTCCTTGATTTATTTGTCTATTCTCTTGCCAATACCACACTGTCTTGATTACTGTAGCTTTAATGAAGTGAGTCTTGAAGTTGAGCAGTGTCAGTCCTACAACTTTATTCTTCAACATTGTGTTGGCTATTCTGGATCTTTTGCCTTTTCGTATAAGCTTTAGAATCAGTTTGTCAATATCTGCAAAATAATTTGCTGGGATTTTGATTGGGATAGCATTGAATCTATAGGTCAATTTGGGAAGAACTGACATCTTGACATATTGGGTCTTCCTATCCATGAACGTGGACATTTTTGTTATATTATTAGATTTATACCTAAGTATTTCAGTTTGGGGTATGCTAATAATGTAAATGGTATTGTGTTTTAAATTTCAAATTCCACTTGTTCATTGTCAGTGCATATGAAAGCAGTTGGCTTTTGTGTATTGGCCTTGTATCCTGCAACCTTACTATAATCACTTATTTGTTCCAGGTGTTTTTTTGTCTATTATTATTTTTTTAATTTTCTACATAGACAATCATGTCATCTGTGAACAAAGTTTTATTTCTTCCTTCCCAGTCTGTATATTTTTTATTTTCCCCTTTTGTCTTATTGCACTAAGCTCGTACTTCCAGTATGGTGTTGAAACGGAGTGGTGGAGGGGACATCCTTGCCTTGTTCCTGATCTTAGTGGGAAAGATTTGAGTTTCTAATAATTAAGTATGATGTGAGCTGTAGGTTTTTTTGAGATATTCTTTATCAAGCTGAGAAAGTTCCCCTCTATTCTTAGTTTATTGAGAGTTTTTATTGTGAATAAGTGTTAGATTTTGTCCATTGTATGAGTTTACTGATATGATCATGTGATTTTTCTTTCTTTCTTTTTTTTTTTTTAAAGAAGATGTTGGGGGTAGGAGTTTATTAATTAATTTATTTATTTTTGCTGGGTCGGGTCTTCGTTTCTGTGCGAGGGCTTTCTCTAGTTGTGGCAAGTGGGGGCCACTCTTCATCGCGGTGAGCGGGCCTCTCACTATCGCAGCCTCTCTTGTTGCGGAGCACAGGCTCCAGACACGCAGACTCAGTAGTTGTGGCTCACGGGCCTAGTTGCTCCGCAGCATGTGGGATCCTCCCAGACCAGGGCTCGAATCTGTGTCCCCTGCATTAGCAGGCAGATTCTCAACTGCTGCGCCACCAGGGAAGCCCAATTTTTCTTTTTCTAGCCTGTTGATGTGATAGATTACATTAATTGATATTTGTGTGTTGAATCAGCCTTGTATGCCTGGGATAATTCCTACTTGGAAATGGTGTATAATTCCTTTTACACATTATTGGATTCAATTTTCTAATATTTTTTTGAAGACTGTAGATGACAGAGTACTGGTGGGAGGAGATGTGGCAAATAAGCCTTTAGTGACGTGGAGGTAAGGTGTAGGGGAAGGGATGTGTTCCAGAGCCCTGGGATTAGGTTTTAGTCTTTTAGTGAACCTGTGCCTCTGGACTCGAAACTTCACAAGTGCAAGTCAGTTAGGCTTTGATAAGACCCCAGTATTTTAGGTTCTTTAAATAGTTTCTCTTGAGGACAGTCCTTTTTAAGGGAAACAGAATGCTGTGACATGTTTCTAAGTGGTTCCGTCTTCCCTCCCCCTGCCAGAAACACAAGGGATTTTTGCCTCTGATATTCAGTGTAAGAACCTGGTTCATCTTTCGGAGGTAAAACTCACAAAAGTGTAGGCCCTCCCCTGACCGAGCGCCCCTGGAGTTTTGATCTCTCAGAGTTGTTTACACTGAACCTCCAGCAATTTCTCAATTATTGTTCAGGTTTTTCTAACCCGGTACTAGTTCCTGTGGAGGTTTCTGCTCTATAAGTTGTGATTTTCTGCATCCTCCTGTCCTTCCAGTTTTTGAGGCAGCGGTTTGCCTTGTGACCTCACGGCTCTGACTTATTTTGAAGTGACACCTTCCAAGCTCCTTATATGCTGGACCAGAAACCAAAAGTCCTGTGGAGTTTTTAATAACCTGCTGGAGTTGCACACAGCTACTCTGGCTATGTGTTCCAGGCAAAGATGACTCACTGTGTTTTGAACATGATGCAATTTTAAAGTTATAATCTACTGTTGGAAGTTCAATAGGAGTTCATTAGATACCATGTGAGTTTGGATTAAAATATCAAGAAAAGTTTTCATATAAATTAATTGCTGCAAGAAATGATCAAACTTAATTCATCAAAACAGAGCAAGAAAACAGTTTAGGTAAATTTAATCATTTATATTTTATTAAGAGCCAAGTATATATAGAAATATAAAACATCATTCATTTTGCTTTTTTTTCTGCTCAAATATGTGGCATTAAAAAAATCTCCATTTAAAAAAAGTGAGAACAATATATTCATATCATTTCTAGGCTCACATAGTCATCTAATATCCGGAGTCATGTTGGATCATGTGGTTGGTGCAGACTCAGATCCTCTTCCACCTCCCACCCCCTTTTTTCATTCATAGCTCAATAGTCTAATTCTCATTTCACAAGAGTTTCTTTTTAATAAATGGAAGAGAGACATCGCTGCACATTTTACAGCAGTTGCATTTTTTTGAATTAGGCTGCTCCCAAAATTAATTGTTTCATTGTGTAGAGCTCCTCTCCTGATCTTTTTAAAAAATAGGAGCTATAGTTCGTCTTCTCTGAAGTATTTCATCATTTTGCTTGCTTTATTCAGATGCTTTGAAAATGCCTGAAAAATTAAAAAAATTTTTAATGTAAAATGTCTTTTTTTCAGTCATGGGAACATTTAATAGTAGTATTAAATATGAAATAAACGGCAGTGTCCCAAATCTATACTGAAGTATATGACTGTGTAAAAACATAGACTAGAGGTAAGTGGGTGACATTCATATGTCATGTGATTTCCCACGCTGTTCTGGGCACGGCCGGCCTTTAAAAGGCTTATTGTGTACATAATATATAATAATTATATACATAATATAAAAGTATATATAATTGTATAATGTAATTATATAATGTAGAATACAGTTTAATATATAATTACATATATATATATACAGCCAGTTGGGAGTTTTATTTATCTTTAATTAATTTATTTTTTGCCCACAGAATAGCTATTGCTGACTCATGGAATAATACACTTTTATCAGTGATTAGGAATCTTCTCCTCATGGTGTGAACACCCAGAGGGGTTTATTTTAATGACATAATTTATTTGCATACTTAGAAAGCTTTACTCAATTAAAATACATTTTCTGTATGTGTGCATAAAATATATTACTGGGGTTAGCTATGATTCTTTGGAAGCAGAGAAATAAATCTCTCTGTGTTGAGTTTTAGTTAAGCTCTGAATTTTCTCAACTTTTCCTCTGACCTGTATCCTGATTTCCCTGCCTCCAATTTGATAAATAACATTGGCCTCATGTTTACCCGTTTATCTGTTATGCATTTATTTGAAGCTCTGCAGGGCAGGTATTTGATGATATGTGTAGAAAACCCTGGGTCTCTCAGAACTAGCAGTCTTTCTGTTTGACTTATTCTAGCTCAGATGGGTTAGTGTTCATCACATTTTTTTTCAGGGGGGAGTTTGGAAGTTTACCTCATCTCCTACCATGGAGACCAGGGTCAAAAGAGACAAGGATGCTTAGTTTCCATTCAGCATGTGCTCTGCTCCACCTCTTCCCCAGTTGTTCATACCGCACATCTCCTCCCCTCTAAGCCGACCTGTGGGGGAAGACACAGAGATAAGTTTACAAAGGAATGTAGGCCTGGTCTGAGACCATCAGTTAAACCTTTTCCTTCTAGTCCTCAGCACAGCATGGGATGCAACTTGTCCAGGCCACACATCAGACGAGAGAAAGGGAGAGTGGAAAGATGCTGCATGTATGAAGAAGGTCATCATGCCTTTGCATGCATCTCTTCCCCTATCCAACTTTCCTCCAATGAAAGAATCAGAAGCTCTTGGTGAAGATAGACACTCCAAACTCCTATGAAATAATGATCAATAGAGTAGCTGCATTTATATTTTTCTTTCAGGATGAATGAGTGTTAGTTAGAATTGTTGGATGAAATGAATCTTTATTTCTAACTCTCTCCAGCCCCGCCAACTAGGCTTATAACTTTAAAAATTGTGCTGCTGCTTTTAGGATCCTAAATATGCATATATTCATATATAATTCTCTGATCTATGGAGGTGACTTGATAATAGTATCAAGTTACAATTTATCACTCAACTCTGTAGTATTTAGTTACATATGATCAATTAAATCACCCAATTTGACAAAAAAAATCTATAGGATGGTTCTTATAAATAGTTAATATACTGGTATAATGCAGAGAATTAAAATAGTAGAGATCTAAGGTACACATTTCTGTTGTTGTGATAGATACAGCATTCCCGATTCAAATGTTTCTTCAGGGCTGAAAAAGATCAGAATAACATTCTCCTCTGCTCTCTACCCCTCAATTTCTCTTACTTTTCTGCACATCAATATATATTTTTTCTATCAATATATGGAAAGACCCATAGTTGCTGACGTATGAGAAGGAGCTTGTTTTGACAGAATCTGCAGATTAGTTCAGTGGAAGAATTTCATGAATTCTGGTAAGCAAGATAATTTTTATAAAAATTCTGGGATTTCAGCAGACTGGCCAGGGAGCATAGTAAGAATCTGAATGTACATCTCCAATGTTAAGGAATTTTCATGCCATTTTTCCTTTTCCAAGACATACAAAAATCAGGAATAAACAAGTCCCTGAATAAAAATGCCAGTGGGTTTTGAACTCAAAGTCCCAAACCAGAGAAAGGTGCTGGGATACAAACACTGCCATGTCCTCCTTTTTGCTGGGTGCCTGGCAGCCCCAGCGCTTTCCTGATGCCCTTGGCATCCCACAGACTCGGGCAGCTTTGCTCTGGCTCCTTCCTCTCTGCACACGATGGGGCAGGTGTCTCCCAGACTTCTAGTCTCTTCTCTGGATCAAGTTCCAGGGGCTGGATAGAGGCTCTTTTCCCAGTGCCACACTCAAAAACTCATCTCTCGTCGTCAGATAAGACCCTCAAGGTCTTCAGCTTATTCCTTTTCCAAGAGTAAATTTTCTGCCTCTAAAGGACACCTCCCATCAGATTTTGGGGAGCTTCTTACACTCTTTTAATGGGAATGTTAATTCTGGGGTTTAGGGGTCCAGCCCTCCATCCAACATTTTTTCAATATTTCTCTCAAGGGGCTAATGAATCTTCAACAATTAAAAAAGAATTCAAATATTCAGTTTAGGAGTCTCCTTTTGCTACAGTTGAAACTGTCTGGTTTATAATTAGTGATTGAGAAGATGCCTGTGCATGTATATGATAAATAATCCCACAAACTTCAATATCAATCACCTGTTTCCCTAGGGTCAATAAGAATGCATGTTTTGTTACCGTGTTTCTGAAGTATGTCCTGGAGGGAACAAAATTCAGAAGAAAGATTAGTCTCCTTAAATGATCTGTTCTTGTTTGTAGTGGTTTATACTACACACACATTAGGCATTTAACAAGTCATTTTGCCTGTCATTATCTGTTTCTCAATGCCATTGAGTCATTCATTTTTTCATCCAGTAGTAAGATGTTGAGCACTTATTACACGATTGCACCGTGCTCGGTGCTAGGGATACCACAGCGAATGAGATGGACATGAGCTCGACTTCACAGTCTTGTGGGCTAGTGACTGTAGATCATATAAATAGTTAACTTCATCAGAACTGCCCATCTCAACTTAGGAATGATTATCTTGTTAAGACCCAGCACTTCTGGTTACTTTCAAGATGAGAACAAATATAATTTTAAAACACAGAAGTCAAATTCAGAGAGGCGCTGGTATACATTAAATGACCTTCTGAAAAATGTTAATTTGAAGTGTGTTTCCAAATTTGGCAGTAGGCTGTGAGAATTGTAAAGAGCTGTATCTGCTTATTAAGGCAAAATGGTTAATTGTGAGTATAATATGCTTCTTTTGTATAAAATGCAAGTTAAATATCAAGAATACATTTGATTGTTTTGAGAAGTCAACATAAAACATAGAATGTTAATGCTGTAGGGACCTGGAGAATGTCTTATCTCATCCCCTGGTTTTATAGAAAGGAAATGAAGAGGGGAGAGACAGTGCTGGGTCACCCCTACCCCCTGCTTCACACAGAGGGTTTAATTGAGATCAGCTGGGGCCGAATGGCCTTCCCACTGGCTCCAACTATAAAAAGAGAATTGCAGAGGAAAACAAAAACTTAGAGGAAGCTAGGTTTTCTCCAGGGAATTGGTCCAGTGCAAAGCTTTGTTGTCCAGGACAGCTTAGAGGCAGAAGCCTGTTACAGAGATGTTACTTTAGGAGGTGGCTGGCTTGAGATTTCCAAGAAGAGGAGAGTGATGATTTTGAAATCCTAAAGAATAAGGGAACCAAAGGCTATTCTCAGAAATTTTACTCTAAAGCTAGTTAATTGAATTTCCTTGGGAATTTTAGCCATTTAGGAATAAATTGCAAAAAGTTTTAGAAAGAATTGGCCAAAATACATTTATTCAAAGCCAGTTATCCATTTCACTAATTCTAAGTCACAATTGACTTCAAATGCTCCATTATTTTATATACCACTAAGAAGGAAAAATCACTGCCCATGAAACTGTGATACGATGCTTTCTTATCACTTAGAATGTATTTTATACTCATTTAAAGTCTTTGTACTTAGACATAGGTTTGTTTGTTTGTTTTAATCTATCACTCTTTTGCCTACAGAAAAAAGGAAAAACATAAGGGAGCTAAGTAATTATGGTATTCTAAAACTTCTTCACATCCAAAGGCCAGTTCTTCTGCATCCCTTTTCATTTACTGTCATTGATGCCCATGCTTGTGTATATATCAGTAACTTCCTTTGAAGACATTGAGGCTTGTTGTTTCTTAAAAGAGTCTGTAAGATAACCCAAAGCCATTGGTGCAGAACCCTTTACCTGGCTTTGACTCCCAGGTCAAGAATGTGGCTGATCACTTAGTTACCATCCCAGACCCGCTCCCCACAAACATTTGATTTACAAGAATGCCTTTCTAATTTTCCAGGAATTTTCTTCCAAGTTGCTGATGCAGTGAGAGCTCTGTCATGATTGGCACAGGGCAGACAGAGATTGTTTGACACCACCTCTGAGGTACATCCTGATTTTCGATTTCAGAGAGTAAAATGTAAAGCAATGTGACTCAGAACTAATGAAATATGGCACTAAAAGACTCCTCGCCTTTATTGTGTTTGCCCTTTAGTGTTTGACCTATTTTGCAGACACAGTAAATTAGCTGCTTTGTTTTGTTATTGTGAGTAATTGAACTTGGGGTTGTGTATAGTACCTGCTGCGTTTCTCTCGGTCCGTATTTCCTATACGCCTCCCAGAATACAAGTGATCTCCGAGTTACTAGTAGGTTTTCTATGTGGAAAGAATTCCATGGTTACAGAAGTTTGGGAGATGCCATCCACCACATTGCTCTCTTGAAGAGGCACAGTTCTAATGAGTATCAAAGCCTCTGAAAAGTCCTGCAGTGAAGAATTCCTTTTAAACACTTACCTCTATGCTTTCAAACTTGTGTGACTATAAACGTCTTTTCCCCCATTTTTTATGAGCGGGCTGTAGCAGAGTTTGAGAGATTCTCCTCTAGGATATCTTAGTGTTCAATCCTAATAGCCAAGCCTGACCCCCACCGCTGGCCTTGGATGTGGTCGTAACATTTATTATGAAGTCATCCAGGGTGACTGCACCCTGGGGAAGGGCATGTCCACAGAAGAGCTAACACATCCCTTGGGATTCTCTGAGTCCTCCAGCAGCAAAAGACTGTCATAGAGATGAGCCTTTCCCAGCCTGGCCTCTCCTCACGCACACCTCAGTGGCCCTGTGCTCACATCTCTGATTCGGTGGCTGGTCCCTCTTAGCTTGTCCTATTCCTCCCACATAATCTGTCCTCACCTCTCAGTCTGAACCCTAACACAGCTCTCCTGGACAGTCGTCTTCATCCTGCTGAATATTTCCAAAACCACTTCTCCACCTGGACATAATCTGGAGCTATGGGTTTGACAACGGATCATCCCCATGTCAGAGTCTCACATGCCCCTCAACCTCAACATGTCCTAAAAGGAATTCATGATATCCACATGTCCCCAGACACACGATTCTTGGGTTCTCTCTCGTGGTTAATAAGCAGCGAGGAGCTAAAGCCCCATCAAGACACAACCGATCCCCGGACTCAGTGTCCCATGGTCAGCCCCCAAGTCCTATGAGTTCAAATCCATGAGTCCCCCAGCTGGGCCCTTCCCCATCTGCCCACTGCTGCCTTAATTCAGGCCCTCTTTAACTCCAACTAGAATATTGGTGCCCTTGGAATTCTTCTTCTTTTTTTTTTTTTTGCGGTACGCAGGCCTCTCACTGCTGTGGCCTCTCCCGTTGCGGAGCACAGGCTCCGGATGCGCAGGCTCAGCGGCCATGGCTCACGGACCCAGCCGCTCCGTGGCATGTGGGATCTTCCCGGACCGGGGCACGAACCCGTGTCCCCTGCATCGGCAGGCGGACTCTCAACCACTGTGCCACCAGGGAAGCCCTGGAATTCTTTTTGATGGGATCTATCTTCCTCGCTGCCTGTTTCCTTACAAATCACATCATGCCACACCCCCTCTTAAAAAAAAAAAACTTATAGTTCCCATTGAATGAGAGTGTCCAGCATAACCCATTTGGAAACCATTAAAGGGGTTTGTTAAAAAGAAAATTACATACACATTTATGGTAGAATACTATGCAGCCACTTAAAAAGTTGTACTTATTTTTATATTTCTTGACATGCAAGACAGTGCAGGCTATATTTTTAAGTGAAAAAAATTAGATTACAGAATAGCATGTACCATATAATCCTCACCAAGGATACATATATATTTTCCATATGTATCTAAGAATTATGGAAGGATATAAAAATGCTAAAAGTTGTTTACCTCTTGGCATTGGGGGTCACAAATGGTTTTACTTTGTTTTTCTCTGTTTTGTTTATGTGTTTTGAATCTTTTAATAGTGAAGCGGTGTACTTCTAAAGTTAAAAAATTAAAAATTATTTGAAAGATTTGATTCTAACACGCTATCCTCTGTGCAGACTTCCCTAATGTTACTCTTCCCAGCACTCACTACCTACTTGCTTTGTTGCTCAGAGAACAGTCCAGGTTGTGCTCACATCTGTTCCCTGTGCTGGGCTGTAAACTCCTTGAGGACAGAGGCCATATCTTAGTCATCTTGTAGCCTGATATTTAGCCCAGTCTGGCCCTCAGTGAGTGCTCAGTAAATGTTTAATGAATGATTGAGACTGATTTTGTATTAAAGAAGAATAGAAGTAAGGCTCTTTCCTTGCTGGTACATATATGTGTGTGTATATATGTGCCTGTGCTCATAATGCTGGGCCCTGTTCTAGGCATGTTACATGCATTGTTTAGGAGGTAGATAATGTGATTGTTATTGCTGTTACATGGTGTAAATGGAGGCTTGAAGGTAAGATCTGCCTGTGGATTTGCTCTGAGTTGTATATGCCTTGCTCGAAAACCTCTGCTTTCCAATGCTATTACACTGTCTCCTGGGCCTCCACTGTAACCACACAGCACTTGGAAACAAATGCACTTCACGCAGCAAAGGCCTGGGATAGCAGCTGGGCTACTGAAGGAGGGAAGGGTGGTTCCAACAGGAGTGGAGACGCATTCAAAGCCAGAGCTGTGTTCCTGCCCCACGGTTTTGCTCAGAGCGGGCTCAGTGTGTGGAACCTGATGCAAGGTACCAGGTCAACACGTTGATTTGACACCATGTCTGTGTCTTAAGTTGGCTCTTGAAGGTGTGGGCCTGGCATTTCTAGTTCCTGAGCCCTGGGGAGAAAGGAAAACAAAAGCAAAGCGAACACATAAGCCTAGAATCTTCTGCTCTGATCCAATCTAAAATCCTTTATTACCTTGCCCTGAATCAGCAAAGTGCCTCTGTATATGAAAAAGAAAACATGGTGAGAACACAGATTTGCTCTTACCTTTCCACGTATTTGGGGTGTTGCTTGGGTCCCCCAAATCTAAGGATCCTGAGCAGCCCATCAGGAAGAGGCAAGTGGTTTCCATCTGGTGGGAAAAATAATGGTACTGGTGTTATTCCCACTCCCAGCAGCATCTATGCTGTCCCCTCGCCTGGTTACCTGTAGCGTGGCCAGCCAGCCAGGTTTGCTTGGGACTGAGGGGTTTTCTGCAACTTGGGACTTTCAGTGTGAAGACTGGGATGGTTGGCCACCCACTACCTCCCTCCTATATAATCCATTAGGCAGCTCCTTCTTACCCTTTCCAACACACACACACACACACACACACACACACACACACACATACATTACACATACTACTTACTCTTCTCTCATTAAAAATTAATGCGTTACAAGAGGTTTGGAAAATAAGAAAGACAAAACACACACCCACATAATCCTACCGTCATCCAGGGATAACTGCTATTAGCATTGTGATATATTTCCTTTCAGTTTTTTTTTTTTCTATATAGACAACCTTTCTGTGACTTACTTTCACATTTCATAGCTGCCTTCAATGCTCATTCCAACCAAATTATCTTCATAAAATTATTTGTAGGAGTGAGGACAGCCTTGGATGATTTATTTCATCCCATATTCCTGAGATACGACCCTGGACAGATGCCCAAGGTGTAACATACAAGAACTACCAAGGACTTCAGAATCAGGTAATTAAATCCTTAACAGAGGGTAGCAACCATTTTTGAGTTGATAGGTAAAGGAAAGCAAGAGAAGTTGCAGAATATTTTGCAGAGAACCACAACAGCCTTGGAATATTGCATCATGAGATGGCAGAGCTAATTCCGTAATTATTATCAGTATATGAGTATTTCTTATATGAAAGAGAGGGATAAATTATTCCCTGTACCTCTAGTGAACAGTCAGACAAGAAGAAATGAGTCTTAAGCATAGTGTGAAGGATTTAGGCTAGATAATAAGAAAAGTTATAACTACCTTAGTGGGTTAGAGAGAGTCTGAGAAATCTCTGAAAGTCTTTTAAAAACGATAGAGATTTTCCTATCAAGGAAGGATTAAGTGTGGGCCTGCCTAATGGAGAAGAATAAACAAAATGGCCTGTCAGAGTCTCAGCCAGCCTTCAAGTTCTATGGTTCTGTATATAACAGAGAGCACTTAAAATACACGTCAAATTGATTTTCATTTCACATTTTCCTTCGAGAAACAAAGAAAAATAGATAGTGATATTTTGAAAGTTTGAGTTGGATTTTCATATGGTGTTGGAGCAACGTGTTGCTCTGGGGTTGGGTAGAAACAATGGAGTGTGACGAAGTTGACTTTCATTATTTTTCCAAATTGCATTCTTGTTGCTTTTCCCTGAAACTTTAAAATAGGTTCATTTAGTTTAGTAAATGTCTTAGCTGGGATCTTAAGCCCTATTTGTATTTCAAGGGATTAAAGCCAATCTGCATGGCTTGCAACACCGTGGGTAACTTCTGGCTTTTGCTTCTTCACGCCTGTTGTGTGGATCATTCTTAATTGTTCATGACGTTCAACCCAACACGCTTTATATTTTCTGCTGGTCTTTTCCTCTCCTGCACATTCATGCGAATAGTGTATTCGTGGTAAACATGGTCCATAGAGAAAGCATCCCTTTCTATGCGAATTGGCAGCTCAGGGGATAGCTGGGAGCTTACAATGTCACTGAAAGTCACACAAATCAATTGGCAAACGTTACTTTCTGTGATTATCTTGTTTTTGCACTTACATTTTTAATTTTGACAGTTTAAGTGTGTTTGGGGTTCACGGTAGTGAAAGGCCAAGTAGAATGTGGGGCAGGTCACTGCTGAGATTCCTGTTGCTTGGCTAATGAGGTTTTCTTTGGACTGTTGGTGTCATTTAATCTCATTAAGATTAAAGAGAGATACTTCAGAACAAAACAACTGAACAAATATTTACAGAGTGCCTGTGATGTACAAGGGATGTATTAGGTAGAGTAGGGGATAAAAATTAGAAGCACTTGCTTTCAAGAGCTTTACTATCTAATAAACAAGAAGATAAATAGGGGTAAAATAAGAATATAGACCACATAGGAAAAGGTGCCACAAAGCAGACATAATTGAATGACAGTTGAATTATTCAGGTGAAGATGACTTGAATTTGGAAAGAAAACTGTGTCAGGCTCCTTTCCTTCAGGTTATAAGCTCTAGGTTGGTCTCAAAGGCCTTGGCTAAACAGAAGAGAGGCCTTTCAAGATAGCAAGTTAATGTGTGTAAAGGCTGCCTAGGAGAAAGCAAAAGGTATGTTAAGGAACCAAAGAAGATATTTTGGTTGGAAAGGAAACTTGGAACAGGAGAATAGTGGGAATGTTTGGAGACCGATTCTTAGCTAATACTAAGTGAATTCATTTTCTATTGCTTTGTAACAAACTCCTGCAAATTTAAGAGCTTAAGACAGTACCCATTTACTATCTCGTAATTCTGTAGGTCAGTAGTCTGGGTAGGTGCAACTAGATTCTCTGCTTAGAGTCTCACAAAACCAAAATCAAGGGGCTAGGAGGGCTAAGCTGGAGATTCGGAAAGAATGCTTCTGTTGCAGGAGGACGGGGCAAGAGAAGGCAGTCATGTCCCACGTCTTGGGCGAGTCCCTGGAACAGGCCACCAAGTGAGGGTCCTTGGCTTCACCAGGGAAGAATTCAAGAGAGAGCCAGAGTAAAGTGAAAGTGAGTTTATTTAGAGAGATGCACATTTCATAGGCAGAATGCGCTCTGTCTCAGAAGGGGTATGGGGTGGTTAGTTTTTATGGGTTGGGTAATTTCATACGCTAACAAGTGAGAGGATTATTGCAACTATTTTGGGGAAGGGGCAGGGATTTCCAAGAAGTGGGCCACCACCCACTCCTTGGCCTTTTATGGTCAGCCTCGGAATTGTCATGGCACCTGTGGGTGTGTCATTTAGCATGCTTGTGTGTTACAAGGAGCGTATAATGAGGCTCAAGGTCTACACCGTCTTGGGCCTAGTTGGTTTTAAGCAGTTTTTGTCATATCCTCAATGGCTGTGTCATTCCTTTAACGGTGTGCCCTGACCCCTTCCCTTCTGTCTCACTTCCAAGCTCATTTAGACTGTTGGCAGAATTCAGGCCCTTGTGGTTGCAGGCGTGAAATCCTTGTTTTCTTGCTGGCTGCTGACCTGGTACACCACTCTCAGCTCCTGGGCGGCACTCTCACATCCTTGCCTCACCGTTCCTTCCATCTCAGCCATGGACAACCTCCCTCATGTCGAATCCTTCCCCCTCTTCTAATCTCCCTTACTTCCTTTTCTGCCACCAGCTGGAGAAAACACTTTGTTTTTAAAGATCTCACATGATTAGTTGAGGCTCTCCCACATAATCTCCTTTTTGCTTAATTCAAGACCAGCTGCTTAGTTACTTTAATTACATGTGCAAAATCTCTTTTCTCCCTGTGCGGTAACAATCACATTCACAGCACAAGTAGGTGACGACCGTGGGGGTCCACTTAGCACCCTGCCTCCCATACCCGGCCTCTAACATGCTGCTGCCCTGTCCCCTTCTGTTGGCTCAGAGCTCAAATGTGTGAGAAAAAAGTGCCGAGTTTAAATAGTGGCAGAAATATGGCGCGATTTGGCACTCCTGTCAACTCTGTTTTATTTTCAGTCAACTATCCTTTCAAGGAGGAAAAATGAACATGTAAGGAAAGTTCTTAGCTAGCCTTTCATTTATCTTTCAAGGTTATAAGCATGTGAAAGGCTTCCTTATGCCCATGAAGACTTTGGCAGCATTACTGACTTGACCTAGATGGGAAGACTTCAAAGAGTAAGAAAAATTCCACTGAGGGTGTGTATACTATTCATAAATCCTTTTCTTCTTTCCCTGGCCCGGGTATCCTTATATCTGTTACATTTTTAAAGCATCGTGTCATTCCACAAAAAGTACAAAATCCTATTTCAAGGGATAGGCAGTAGAACTGGTGGCAGAATTCAGTTAAGCAAAAATAACTCTAAATGTTTATAAGTAAAGTTTACCATGCTAATGGTATTCTCTGTTCCAACATGGCTGTAACATGTTGAATCATTCAGGGAAGAAAATGTTTATTTATGTCTCTCCCACTGAGTCATTGCATCCACTCTGAAGTTGGACAGTCATCCGAGTGGGCAGAGGAAAAGGGGAAGGCTGGGTATATAGTGCAAAAGAACAGGGAAATATTTTCTTGTAAGATATCCTTGGAGTCATTTGCTAATGCAGTGTCCCCAGTTGCATGCAAACAGGATAAATATTTCCAGCTAACACGTTCATAGCGTCCCCTGCTAGCTCTGGGCAGAGCACAGTGCAAAATGTTGCTGGGATTTTTCTAAATCGCTTAAGTCCTTTTACACTATGAAAGTAGCTCTTTCCCTCCACAGCGTTGCTTAACTTCATTTAGGAAGAGTGTTAAGACCTTTCTCCTAATCTATGAATCCCATGCTAATGGATGAATGAAAATATTGTTATCACCTTCCATTGACAGAGGAGTCCATTGTTACAGTGGAGAAGAGTGTTAATCCTTTTGTAATTAATGCCTTATTGGGGTCTGCACAGGTCAAGGATATAGTTGGATTTTGGTAAATTAACTTTGAAGTTCTTTCCTTAACCCCCATTTTTCTTTTATCTTGAAAAATAACCACGCATATAACTTTGTTCTTTTTCTTTTACCAATGATATAAGATGTAGTTTATATGCTGAAATGAAACTAAACTGGACAAAAGGTGAATATGAAGGACATGTGGCTCTTCATATAACACTTGCTAACAAAACATGCAGGAAAACCTAACACAGAGAAATGAGTATGCTCATGTGGTAAAGGTTAACATGAGTATAATAACTTGAAATTTTTATACTGGCCTTTCCAAAAGTGATCAGGAAGAATATTTCTTCTAAATGCTGTCACTGACAACGTCTTAAACCTAAGTGGAAGCTAAAACTTAATATATTAAGTAACGAGCTCATCAGTCCATGAATATTTCTTAAGGACTGTGTGACATGGGAGAAAAATATAAAACGTCGTTTTGCCTCTTGGTTGCAACATGCAGTTGGAGGGACATGAAACCAGTAAAGAGCTTAATGGTGTGTTTCATTCCATGAGTGCTAAGCGTGGCTCTGACGTGAGAAGCAGGTGTCTGGGAAGATGCCCAGGAGGAGTCAGGCTCACTGAGGAGTAGAATCTGGGTAGGTGGCGACCATATAAGGTGGGCTTAGCAGCCTGGAGAATGGCAAGAGCAAAGGCACAATCACAATAGCTTTGTTACAGTTGATGACCTTGTATGTATGTGTATAGATGGCACACAAAATAGTGATGAGCACTGTGGGCTTTGCATCCAGGCAGAGCTTGGTTTAAATCCAGCACCATCACTTACGAAATGGACTTGGACAAGTTATTTAATCACTGGCCTTCAGTTTCCCATCTGTAGAATGAGAATGAAACTAGTGATTACCTAAAGGTTGTAAAGAGGCTTGAATGAGAAGATGTCTAGAAAGCACTTAGAATGTATCTGGCACGTAGTAAATATTCAATATCATTTAGCTTATTATTGTTCACTTTTATGTAAAAATAGTTATGGGAACGATCAACCAAGAGCTCCAGTTAGCTCGTGAATAGAGTAAAAATATCCAACAGCTACTGAATGTTTACTACATGCCAGGCGTTCTTTGGGAGTACTTGACATGTATTATCTTATTTTCTACTCATACCAGTGCTCTGGGGTAGGTAGTATTATTCTCCGCATGTTACCTATGGGGAAAGTCAAGCAAGAAGAGGTGTGGTAACGTGTGCCAAGTCACACAGTTTGTAAGAGACAGAGCTGGGATTTCCACCCAGGCAGTCTGGTGCTGGTATCTGGCATTTGGTCACCATCCTATGCCACCCAGGACTCCAACTCCATAATCAAGGCTGTTAACCCAACTATGATTCTACTGCTTGTCAAGGAGGAGGGAGGCTACCAGTCATCAATCTCCCAGTCTACAGTGAGTGTACTGAGCATGCCCCATTGTGGTGCACCAGCCTCGACCTCAGACAGAAGATGGCAGGATGCTCAAAGTTGTTTCTACTAAAGATGTCCATCCTTTATTAATTATGCCAGTAAGTTGTAATGGCTTCAAGCACCTTTAAGAATTACGTAGTTTGTTGCAGAATAAGAAGTTATCTTAGGAGATATAGAATTTTCTCTGATAAAAATTTAAAAGAACTTTTAAAAAGAGCAGTGGAGGGAATAGTGTAATATACACTGATTCTACGAAGCTCATGAATCTGTCTGTTGTTCTATTGCTGCTCTTAGAAGAGTTTCAGCAGCCAATTAAAGGACATATATGCTGAGCATTTACCACATGCCAGCTACTCAGAAAGGCAACGCGGTCTCTGATTCTTAAGGAGTGGCCCATCTAGTTGAATGCACAGCATGCTAGAAGAGACCTTGGCGTATGGGTTACACGAGGACCCAGAACTGACGCACAGGTCCATGCCTTACTAGCTGTGTTACTCAAACTTTGAAGGAACTTTGGTTTCCTTATTGGTAAAATGGGGATAATACCGTCTACCTCCCAGTGTTGTTAGAACTGGATAAACTAAGGTTATATCTGCGAAGCACCTAGTATCATACCTGGAAAGTAGCTGGTTCTTCTTAAATGGTATCTGTTATGATTATGATTAATATTGTTTTGACATCCATGCATAATCAGCCATTACAAATATATCAAACTAGAGGTGCAAACAATAACTGTGTTAGGTTCAGAGGGGCAAGAGGGATGGGATGGAGTGTTTGGAAGTGATTTTCTGAAAGAGATGGAGTTTCAGTTACTGAAACATTAATTCAGTTGAATTAATGTTTTCCTGTGGTTTCTAAACGAATCCCTAATTTGTTAGGAGTAAAAGTGTCCTGAGGGCAAAGGCATTTGGGTACCACTGGCTAAAAAGGTGAAATGGGTTTCTTCACTGTGTGATTTCTCAGAGCCTTTTTATGACCAATACATGATAATTCTCCAAAAGGGAAACTCAATATGCTGTGTTTCTCAAGTGTATTTACATTTAACTCTTTGTTCTGTCACGGAGCTCCCATGGGCTGGGTGGTGGAGCAGACTCTGGGAAAGGTGCAGCGGGACCATGGCTGGAGGGTGGACAGGCAGGCTTCTGGATGGAAGTGGGGCAAGGGCATGGAAGGAGTAGAGGCAGGGGCGTTGTGGTCCGCCAGGGGAGGGAGGTCAGGCTGCAAGGGTAGGTTGGGGACTGTTTTGCCAAAATGGGGGACGAGTGGAGGGTTTGTTGTTTGTTTCATTTTCAGAAGCTTTGTTCTTTTAAGGAAGAGTAATCTGACAGCATGGTCCAGGATGCTCAGGATGGGCTGAGCCTGCAGCAGGAAGGCCTGTCAGAAGGTTTTCTGCTAGTCTAAGCATGAGATGACCAGGTTCTTCCCACCCTTGTCTTTCTGTTACGAAGTCTCAGTTGATGGCGGCGTGGTGACTGCTTTGCTTGGGCCCCATCACTGCCAAGTGTCTGGCTTCATCAAGGGCACGCAGCATTTGTACCAGGTCTCCAAGGCAACGCTTTCATTAACTCATGGATATGCCTTCTAACATTTCTGTTGCTCTAAGTCTGCCTTTTTCTTCAAAATCGTTTAAAAAGAACATTTAAACATGTGGAGACATTCGCTGTTAAGTACAGCTTCTTTCACAGCTGGCCGATCTCAAACTTGCAGAAATCACAGCCCTTTATGGTACATTTCATGTTTGCGTGTCTGTCATTTGAAATGCCTCCCAGAATATATTGGCAGCTGCCCAAGGCGTGCACAAATGGGATGGCCTACCAGGCTTCGTGGCCTTTTCCCTTTGAATTATCAAAGAAACAAAATCAGAGTTTTTTTGGTGTGAATGAGAATGAAAAAAATAACTGGAGAAAGAGCTGATAAATCATAGTTTACAATTGCTGGAAATCCCAGCTAAGAAGGACGCAAGTACTGTCTGGTGACCTGCATGGAAAGAAATATTATTGCTCTTTTGGAATCCTCTCTCTCTCTCTCTCTGTCTCTCTGTCTCTGTCTCTCTGTCTCTGTCTCTCTGTCTCTCTCTCGATGTTTCTCTCTTCTCTCCGTCCTTATGTTATTGGGATTAGCAGGTCAATGCCTGGTGAGTAATAGATGTGGATGAGCTCCCCGTCTTCTCCCTTACTTCTTCATTCACTTTGACCTTGACCTGGAAGATATCCTTCCACTAGGCAGGAATTTGCAGCAAAAGTGTGCTTGGCAACAGCAACAGTTTGAACACTTGGCTGTTTGGTGTGAATTGCTTTTTAAAAAATACACAGAGAATAATTTACTTATATTTCCTTGTTTAACAAGTGAAGGGTGAAATAAAGGAGCTCTTCATCCATATAGAGGTTGAAAAACGAAACAACAACAACAAATTCTAACCACCGTACAGCCAACAGCTCCCCAATGAATGTCATGTGCGTGTATAGCAAAAGTGGTCAGTAACAACGTAGCAGAAGGCAGTTCAGGTCACAAATCCAGAACAGGAAATATATTTTCATCTTGTTATTTATGACCCAGCCTTAAAGGAAAACAGATGGTAGTACTTTCAGAGCTGTTTTGCTCTTGTTTCAAATGGCTAATTCAAATCAAACATGGGATTCTATTCTTAGTCAAGGCAGCTGCTGCATTGTCTGAACTGGGCTGTTTTCCTCAACCACACCTCCTCCCCTGAACAGAGTAGCCAGAGAAGACCACAGCGACGTCCCCATCACCCAGCAGCCCTAAGAGCACTGCATCTGCCTGCAGCAGAATTGCATATAGTGGGCTGACACCACTTCAAATAAACTGTGTCTGCATTTTGAGTATAATCCACAACTTCCACACCCTGCACTCGTGCAGTTCATCCTGTCAAAAGCATAATTTGCCCTTTAAAAGCAATGATTTATTCCAATTTTAGAGCAGAGTGACCTCTCAGGGACTCCTTTAGGGCGGGGAAGATTGCAGAGATGGGAATAGAAGTCCAAGAGGGCCAAGAGAGGAAATAGAATGTGAGATGTTCCCACAAGATGAAGGAAGAGGCAGATCCCGTGAGGTGCCTTCTCCCTGGGTGGCCATATTGCCCTGTTGCTTTCCTTTAGCCAAAGGCTCTGTTTATGAGACTCACAGGCAAGCAGCTGAAAAGTACATGTTTGAATTAGCCACTCTCTTAAAAAATCAGTTTTTGAAAACAAAGTAATATATGTACATCATTTAAAAAATACACCACTTCACATTCTTTGGTTTTCTTTCTCCACTTTCTGAGAGAAGTTCCTTGGCTTAAACCTTCTGCGGAAACCCCCTCCCTGCCATCCCATAGCCCAGAGGCAATCACTTTAAATTCTTCTGGCTGTTAACTTCAGGCATTTATCTCCAGAGTTCTAAGAAATACTCTTATATTGTTGGTTCTTTAATTTTAGACAATATCTCTTAAAGTTCTCTAGTGATATTTGAGGATTTACCCTCCTAGAACTTCCCTAGAACTTCCCCATTCTCCCAATTGAGTTATAGTAGATTTTTTGGTTAATTATCTGACAGTTTTTGTATTATTACGAGTAAGTAACTATTTTTCATTGTCGAAACATATGGCACAGTATTATCAGACTTCCTTTCTTGTATAACTTTTTGTTTTTCGTGCAGTTAATTATTGGGCAATTTAAGTTTGCTTATCTTTATGTTCTTTTTTAACTTTTTTCTTTGGGATAAAAACTTGTCAAATGAATAACTATAATATTTTTCAAATAATCAAGCATGTCCAGTAATCTATTAGCACACTTCCACTCCCTTATTCCCCCTCTCTCCTGGAAACCGTCCCTCTCCCTCTTTCCTCTTGTTCTGATCTATTTACTGGCAAGGTCTTTTGAACAAGGCTTAATCTAGGACTTTTTGTTATTTTTACTCTGTGTTGGCTCCTTTCCCCGAGATTCCATGTCCTATGATAGCATCTTAAACACAGATGTATGGGAAGTAAAACTTCTGATTCCTTGCATTCCTGAATCTATTGTTATTTTACCCTCACATTATACATATAATAGTTTGACATGGTAGAGACAACAAGAAACTAAGATTAATGAACTTGAAGACATACCAGTAGAAACCTAAAACTATAAAACTTCTATAAGAAAACATAGGAGGAAATCTTTATGATCTTGGTTAGTCAAAAATTTCTGAGATATATCACTAAAAGCATGATCCATTTAAAAACTCAATTTTACCAAAATAAAAAACTTTGGCTCTTTCATAAGAGCAGAAAAAGGCAAGTCACAGACTGGAAGAAAAAATTTGCAAAACATGTATCTGGTAAAGAACCTGTAAGCAGAATATATTGTTAAATTAATTAAACAAGGAGGCCATTAATCTGAGTTGGTTCTAATGCCTTAAGCAGCCTACGTAAGCAAACCAAAGCCTAAACCTATAAATGCCCCAAGATTAAGAAATCAACACCTAAGGACTACCAGTTACAAACCAACGAGCCTTTTCCAAATAAGACAAACGCTTAAGCTACAGTCACTCAATTTCACTGCTTTGCTTCTGCTCTTTCTCTATTAAGTCTTTCCCCTTGCTCCTGTTGGTGGAACACTCCTACGCACTTCTGGTTTGGCATTGCCTGATTCAAATAGATTTTTGCTCAGATAAACCCTTAAAATTTTTAATATCCCTCAGTTTATCTTTTAACTGTTCTGGTGCCAGAAGTGGAGACCCCTGATGGCCTCCAGGAGCAAAAAGCAATGAGCAGGCATAAGGTAGCCCCTGAGCCCTTTGTGCTCACTGCTTTCTTGCTGTCTCTGGAGATCACAGGTAAGTGCTTTTCAGATATTTGTGTTACTGAACCAAGTTCGTGTACCCGATGCCCAGTGAGGCCAAACAGACTGAAGCATCAGAGTTTGGAGCAGAGAAAAGTTTCTTGTAGGGCAATGCAAGGAGAACAGGTGGCTTGTGCTCAAAACCCCTGAACTCCTGGATGGTTTTGGGGGAGAAGCTGTTATAGGCAACATTTGGAGTGGGGCTGCAAGGTGTGTGGCTTTCTTCTCATTGGTTGGTGGTGAGGTAACAGGGCAGTGCTCCAGGAATCTTGCATTCAGCCTGAAGTTACTGTCCTCCACCTGGATGGGGGCCTTAGTTCCTACAGAAGAACTGAAAGATATTGTTATGTATTTTCCTTGAGGAGGACCCAGGACCCTGCCCCAAGGCTGCACTAGTGTTTCTTGACTGTTCCTCCCTTGTTCCTGCATATTCCCTCCCTTCCCTGATTAGCAGCTGTTTGAATCCCTTTGGAGCTCAGGGAAGGTCAAGGAGGCTGAAGACTTTTCCCTGCAAATAAGAAACGGGGGACACAGAAACGATTCGTGCCCAGGAGGGCCACACAGGGTCACTTGGCTTCACTTGAGCTTCACAGTTTTTGTGCTCTGAGCTCTCAGACTTTATATGAACATTTCTTTTTCTGGACTATATCTGAGATTGAGCTGAGTCTGACTTAAAATGTGCTGGGTCCAGTGTGAGACCTCAGGTAACTAAAATGTTGTTTCAAGTGGGGCAAATAAGAGAGAAAATGGGTTACTCTGAGTCCAAAGAGTCTGGGACTCCTCCACCTGGGACTCTGGCTAACCATCTATATAAAAATTATGGGCCCAGACCTGTCTGTCTGAACCTTACTGAAGGTAATTACAGTAGCCACAGTGGGAAACTTTTAGCCTAGATAAGCTTATCAATTTACTTGGTGCTCTAGAGAAAAAGCGATCTTGGAGCCACGAATTTAATGTAGAGGGTAGAGAGAAAGATATTTTTTCTCCTGTATGGTTTTTGGTGACCAGGATGGGACCTGCTGAGACATTCTGCTCACTCTGGAGCTTGCAGATGGAATCCTAGGAAAACTGGCAGAAGCTGGAGAAGGGTGAGAATTCTTATCAAAGCCAGCTTTTTCAAATTTCTGTCTGTAGCGCCTGGTTGAGAGAGGAAGGTAAAATTTCATGCTGTCCCTTCCTTTTCAAATTCAGACACTTGTGAATTTGGTTTTGGGGTACCCACTGGTTATAGATCCTTTCCCTCCCAGGGACAGCTAGTTTTTTCTCTTTGTATTGCTTTGTGTCCTGAGAACTTGGCTTCACTTCTGCCATTTGTGGTTGGTGTCCTGCGGATGCTGCCAGTCTCATGGGAACTGACTAACTCTTACTTTCTTTTGGTTATCTTTGGCAGTGGTTCTCGATCTTGGGAAGCCTGCATCTTTTGCACTTTCTTAAGGGATGGCTCTTGTATCCATGATTAAGCCATAAAAGGCTTATTTGTTTTGGTTTTGAGTCACTTGACTTGATAGGTATACCTTTGGTTTAAAGGAAAAAAAAAAAGAAAAAGAAAGAAGTTCAGTACTGCATTACTGCCAGGAATATTTACTGTTTGTCCCAGCTAAAACCTGATAATAAGATATTTGAAAGATTTTTTTTTTTTTTTTGCGGTACACGGGCCTCTCACTGTTGTGGCCTCTCCCGTTGCAGAGCACAGGCTCCGGCCACGCAGGCTCAGTGGCCATGGCTCACGGGCCCAGCCGCTCCACGGCATGTGGGATCTTCCCGGACCAGGGCACAAACCGGTGTCCCCTGCATCGGCAGGCAGACTCTCAACCACTGCGCCACCAGGGAAGCCCTTGAAAGATTTTTTAAAAAATGGATTCTATGGTTGGAAGTTGGGCAAATTGGAAACTGATATTCACAGCTTGATAGAAACTTTTTAAAAGGCCTTTCCCCCTAAGTTAATATGAAATTACATACCCACAGGGAAAGAAAACATTCTGAAACCACTGTGGAAGAATTTACTGAAACATTCCAAAGGCACATAACTCTAAATCTAGAACATAGGAATCTTTTGATTTCCATTTCAGTAGGAAATCTTCTACCTTATATATATATATATATATATATATATATATATATATAAGCAAATTGAAGATAATATAGTTGGGTGGGTGGGTCAATTCCTTGATATCATCCAGGTTGCAACTCAATTCTTTGAGGAATTAAAAACAATCGTACTTGTCTTACAAATCGAGTCTTTACAAGAACAGAAATGTGGCTCTAGGAGCAATTCAAAGCTAACCTATCCTTTTTACCATTCCCCAAACCTCCCCTATTCATCTCAAAGGCTTGCAGTGTAAAAGATCTTGACTTAGGAAACAAAAGTCCTTTTTGGAGGAACTTACATCCTTTCTCCATGCCTTTGAGATGTAAATGTTCTACCAGGTCTTCTCTAAGAACCAAGAACCATTTCTTCGAAAAGCAAACTTCAGTGAGGTAATTCTTATCAGAAGGAAAAAAAAAGAAGCTGTTTGGAAACTAGGTGAATAAAAAATGTTAAAAGTCTTCTCCACAAATGTTAGTATAAAGCTTAAGCCATCTGAGCAGGAAACCTCAACTTATTTTCATCTGCCAGAAACACAATTCGGATCCAACTGTTCTTTTATACACTAGTGAGTTTTGCATTATTGTACCTGTCTCATGCCTAAAATTTTGAAATGAAAGCCGTAAGATCCCTGTTTGAGTCTGTCTTTATGTTTATGTGTGTCTCTCTCTATATGTTAGAGATGTGTGATTTTTCTACCTGTGGATGGTGTTGCCAAAATTTGAAAAGAGCTCTATTCAGTTGGCTTAAGGAAAAGTAAGCACTTATATAAATTAAGTATTCCCTCAGAAATATAGAAACTAACTCAGATGTTTTTCAAGTTCTCATGATTTGGAATAATCTTCGACAAATAAAAACTAGTTTAAGTTTGTTGCTTTAATTAAAATAGGCATGTCTTCAGACTTATCAAGATTATATACAATGCAGACACGCGACTTTTATTCTACTTGGATTTACCAAAAGTCAGATAAGCTCATGTTATCTGTTACAAAATTTGTCAGCAAGAAAAATAACTTATGATGATGGTTAGCTGTTTAATATCTCGTGAAATTTTTATGAGTAAGCTAAACATAACTGTAAAGAACAAGAAATTTAAATAGATGTAAATAAGATAAAAGTTGATTAGAAAACTTTTCAACAATAATTATGTTTTATGGTATGTTTACTTAAAAATCGTTTCCAAAGTCTTTTTGGTAACTTGAAACCTTAATGTTACACTAAGTTAAGTTAAATAAAGCATATTCATGGACTATCTAGATTATTGCCAAATAAGATAAAATACTGAAACATTAATTACTGAACATACGTTTATCTACTTTGGGTGTTCTATTAGAGGAACTTAAGATATTTGGGTTTATTCTTAAACATGTCTTGAAAATTTTACGAAAATTTTACCACAAGGAAGAATATATTTCTAGAATTTAAAAAGTGTATTTATAAAATACATAGGATAGGTCTTCCCTGGTGGCGCAGAGGTTGAGAGTCCGCCTGCCAATGCAGGGGACACGGGTTCGTGCCCCGGTCTGGGAAGATCCCACATGCCGTGGAGTGGCTGGGCCCGTGAGCCATGGCTGCTGAGCCTGCGCGTCCGGAGCCTGTGCTCTGCAGCGGGAGAGGCCACAACAGTGAGAGGCCCGCGTACCACACACACACACACACAAAAAGAATGTAAAATACATAGGATAATAGTGTAACAGACAGTCCCTACAATTGTTTACTTCCTAGTTTTCACTAAGAAATTAAGGTTTCTGAGGGTTAAGAATTCTACTCAATATATGTAATTAAAACTTCTAGAAATAATAAGGATGAAAGGAAATACTATGTATGAAAAGTAGGTAAGAAAAGTAGAATGTGATTTTTGGATAAGCCAAGGTATAAACGGCATGGTTTTTGTTACTGTTGTTAAGGGAAAAAATAGTTTTGCCCTAAGTAGAATGACTGGTTGTTCCAGAATGAGAAAGAGGAAAAAATATAGGCCAATACCTGAATGAATATTAAAAAGTTGTAGAAAGTTGATGGAAAAGGAATCCTGGGAAAGAAATTTTTTTTTTGAGTTTTATTTATTTTTTTATACGGGAAAGAAATTTTATGTGTGGTCAAGATGACTAAGATTGGAATGGATTTATTTAAATGTTTAAAGAATGAGTCTTAATATAAAAATATCCTGGTGCAAAATTAGAATTTGGTTGTCTCTGTGTTGAAAGGACAAAGTGTTTTGGGCTATTGGTCTGCTGTTGCCAAGTGAGTGTGAAAGGGTTTTTCTTTACCCTTTGAGTAGTCTGCTTGAAAAGCATAGATTTTGTGTCTTACCAAAATAATTTCTTAGGCTTCTTGCTGTCTTTATCAAGTCTTTGATCTCTTGGGAGAGCTGAGTTTCTCAATATTAAAAGAGAAAAGTTTTTTTTTTAAACAACTATATAACCTTCTGTATTTGCCTTTAAAGTCTTCTCTTATCACTTTGGTTAAATAGATAATTAAGTATTATTTCATAATGATCTGTGATTTTAGTTAATCAAATATTTAAACCTTTTGCCATTTTGACAACTTCCCCAAATAAAATTCTAAATGGAGTCTTTTTGACAACAAACTAACTTTGAGATTTCCCAGAGGGTCCCTGGGAAATCTCAAGGATTTGTGTCTCACCTTGTGAAAGAGAGATATTGAACTATTTAGGTTTCTTTGGTATGTTAAATTATGGGGGAATCATTGTCACATAAGAAGTGATGGTAAACCTTAGGTTATATGTGTATGGATATATGTTACTAATATAGATATTCCAGAAATTGTTTGCAGTTCATAGAAATTTGCCTATACTCTTGTTGTTCAATTATTATCTTAAATTATTGTATGCTACAGAAATAACTGTACTTCCATATCAAACTCTCATCAGATGTATAACCATGCCTCTTTTTTCAAAGTTTTTTTGTAGACAGTTATTGTTTTACTTTGATGCTTTTACAGAAGTGCTTTGTTTTCAGAGAGATTTATTGAAAGGACTCTGACAAATACTCTAGATTATAGGTTTCTGAATACTTTATGATCATATGGCTGAACTGGGTAATAATTTCTAGAACCCTAAAGGAAAAACTGGATTCAAGCAGAACAAGAATTAATAACATGGATTGACTGAATGGATAAGGATGATTATAAGTTTTTATGACATTTTGTTAGAAAGATTGCTGGTTCTTTAATGTTTTGGTTTTCTAGGTTTAAGGAAACCTTTTTCTCTTTCTCTTAATCTATCTATGACTTATGGTAGTTTGGCAAAATAAACTTTTGTAAACAGAATTGACACATTTATCGGGTTGGCCAAAAAGTAACATCTTACAGAAAAAACCTGAACAAACTTTTTGGCCAACCCAATATTTTTTTTCTCCCTACCTGATCCCTCCAGAATTCAGGAAGTTATTGAATATTTTTATTTTCAGGATAATATAGTTATTTTCATAAGTTTAATAGGAATCTGTTTTCCTTATAACAGGACACAATTAGAAACAATTAGAAACATTGTTACATTACCAAGGCTTTGACTGGAATGTCACCTCTGTGAATGATGTGCATAAAATCACATATGACCAGATAGTTTAAAGGAGCTAAGGTTGACTTTCTGGAACCAATAAAACCCCTTGGAAAACTAGCTTACAGAATTCCAAGCCTTACCAAGTGAGGAAGAAAGGTCACTTCCTGGAAGCCCTAGAACTCTCAGGATATTTTGGGGACCTTGAGAAGAGAGGAATTAACCCAAAACTATAGATATTACAGGCAAAGTCTGATGGCGAGTTCATGGCTTGGCTTCTTAGCCTCGAGAAGTTTTAAAAGTCCAATTTGAGATTCCTTATGAAAAGTTCCAGCAAAGATGATTTAAACAAAGTCTATAGGGTCAATCACTATTTTTGCTGCACTATGTAAATAATCAGGCCAAGTTAATGATACATGACTTATTTTGGAAACAAATTAGTCTTACTATGAATATCTTTGATAGAGTTGAGGGTGATTGTAGAGAGAAGAAAATTTTGTTTCAGTAGGAAACTGTAGCACAGTCTTGTGGATATTAAATTCTAGTCCTATTAATTATCTTTGAGGTTTTGTTATATACCTGTAAACCAAACTGGATCCTGAATTCTTCTAGTTTCCTCAAATATCTGGCTATGACTCTCCAAACTAATGTTTCTGATTTTCTCCCACCCTTCTAATTTGGAATCTAAGAATAAAGTTTGCCCTTGAACCTTGTTGGAAGAAGCTGTACCAGGTCTTCCTCACTACCCCTGCAGTCAAACTTCAGGGTCTTGAACCTTGTGTCTACATCTCCCAATTACAAAGGGCTTCTCTAGACTCTTGGAATTTTACACCAGCTAGAGATCTAATATTAAAACTGACTAGGGAGGTTCTTCCTCAGAAGCAGATGGCATCTTAAGGTAGACAGCTCTCTGAAGATCACAGAGCAAGATTTTCATCTTCAATATGAAACCTTTATTCCTTTTGCCTTTTCCCAATGTGCTTTTTCTCTTTGTTAATGCTTGGGAAGAAAACACACCTTAACTCTGAATTATCACTGACTCTACTGCTAAGGCCATGTCTGTACAACAAAAGTCACTCAACTTTCTTGCTAAGATGGTTTTAGATAATAGGATTGCTTTAGCTTACTTATTGGCTGAACAAGGAGGAGTCTGTGAGGTGGCAGATACCTACTGCTGTCCCTGGATCAACACCTCTGGTATTGTAGCAAAATACAAGAAATTAACAAACACACCACTTGGCTAAATCGGGTTGATGTCCCTTCAGGTACATTCCCTGATTTATTTGATAAGGAGCAGGTCTGGTTCATATGAGTCCTGGCTAAGGAGCATAATTTAGCCTGTTGGTTTTATCCTCCTGTTAGTCATCACTGTAGTCTCTCTGGTGCACGGTATTCTCTCAAGGGTCTTAAGTACCCATTTGCAGCCATCAGCAGTGAATCAGATGGTCTCTCTGTGCTTGGAGAAACAGAAACAAGATGAACAACAAAGACAGTTTTTCCATGAATCTGACATTATAACCTTCGAGTTTCATGATGATACAAAAACAACTTAGGGGCTTCCCTGGTGGCACAGTGATTGAGAGTCCACCTGCCGATGTGAGGGACACGAGTTCGTGCCCCGGTCCGGGAAGATCCCACGTGCCACGGAGCGGCTGGGCCCATGAGCCATGGCCGCTGAGCCTGCGCGTCCAGAGCCTGTGCTCCACAACGAGAGAGACCACGGCGGTGGGAGGCCCGCGTACCACAAAAAAAAAACAAACAAAAAAAACTTAACTTTGATGGTGACTGAGAGTGGTGCTAATAACAGATTTTTGGTCAATTTCTCATGTATGCAAGGATGTCCAAAATGGGGGAATTATTAAATAAAATAAACAAGGAGGCCATTAGACTGAGGTGCTTCTAATACCTTAGTGGCCTATGTAAGCAAATCAGAACCTAAGCCTACAAATGCCTCAAGGTTAAGAAATAAAAACCTAAGGACTACCAACCAACCAGACTTTTCAAAATAAGGCAAACACTTAACCTGTAGCCAATCAAATAATCTCCTTGCTTTGATTCTGCATCTTCTCTATAAAAGTCTTTCCTCTAGTTCCTGCAGGGGGAGTGCTCCTAACCACTTTCAGGTTGGTGCTGCCTGATTTGAATGGATTTTTTTCTTAAATAAGCCCTTAAAGTTTTTAATATGCCTAGGTTTTACCTTTCAACAATACAGAGAACTCTCAAAACTCAACAGTAAGAAAACAAACAACCCGATTAAAAAATTGGCCAAAGCCTTGAACAATTTACCAAAGAAGATATATGGATGACAAATAAGCACATGAAAAGATATTCAACAGTAGTTATTAAGGAAACGTAAATAAGAGCACAGTAAGATACTACTTCGTACCTATTAGAATGAAAAATTAAACAGACTGACCATACCCAGTAGTAGCAAAGAAGTGGAAGAACGGGAACTCTCATACACTGCTGGTGGAAATGTAAAATGTTCCAACCACCTTGGAAAGCAGTCTGGCAGTTGTTAAAAAGTTAAACTTACACCTATTGTTTGGTCAGCCATTCCACTAATAGGTATTCACCCCAGAGAAAATCAGATATATGTCCAATGTTCTTAGCAGATTTTTTGTAATAGCCCAATCCTAGAAACAGCCCAAATGTTTATTAACAATGGATAAACGAACTAGGATATGATTCATACAATATGACACTACTCAGCAATAAAAAGAACGAAATATTGATATACATAACACTATGAATAAATCTCAAAATAAGTATGCTGAGTAAAAAAAGAAGCACACAAAAATAAGTATATAGGGATGAGTGCATTTACATAAAACTCTTGATAATGCAAATTAATCCATAGTGATAGGAAGCAAATCAGTGGTTGCAGGGTTTCAGGGGAGGAACTTAAGGGAGGGATTCTAAAGGGTTCACTGTCCTGATGTGGTGATGGTTTCATGGATAGTAACATATGTCAAAGTTTGTCAAAGTGTACACTTTAAATATGTGCAGTTTATACATGTCAATTAGAACTCAGTAACATTTTTTAAAAATTAAAGGAAGCGCATACAGACATATCTGAAATTATGCATTTTAACAATTGTAAGAATGCTTTCAGATCACTGGTATCTATTTATATATCAATACCTATTCAGCTAAGCACTGAGCAAAACAGAGTCCCTAACGTTACTGGCTTTCAGTTTAGTAACGGAAGAGAGTGACAACTGTATATATAAAATAATGATATTATGGTACACTCACTGAGCCCTTTCTATTTGCTGCGCATTTAAAAGAATGTATATGTACAACTCAATATTTTACTGACGAGGATACTGAGGCACAGAAGGGGAGTTACCTTGCCCAGCGTCACTCAGTAAGTGGCAGAGCTGAGATTGCAACCCAGGCAGTGTGGCTGCAGTGCCGCCATCCTGCCTGTTCTACCTTCACGATGACAAGCTGAGTGGTGTGAAGTGTGCACGGTGCTGTGATGGCGTGTCACAAGACAGCGCCACCTAGTGTGCAGTGGGAGAGGTGGGGAGAGGTTGCCTGGGGCAGCCACGCTGGAGTGGAGAAGGGAAGGGTAGGAGGCACGTGGGTGTAAGTGGGCAATGCGCTCCAGGCAGTAGGCATAGGAGACTCGTTTCTTTGCCCATATTCACCTATCTGGTCACTCTCTCTATTTCCATTTCCCTCTCTGTATCTCTTTCATTCTCTTTCCCTACAGTGGAAAGGGATGGGGAATCATATATGCCCGTTGCTCTTGACGACCACAGGGAACAGAAGGAGGCCACGGGAGTGGAGTAGGGGGGGTGCCTGGAAGCAACCGTGGCTTCTTTACTGGTGGAGTCCTAGAAGGCTTGATAAGAGCGGTTAGAGAACTGTAAACATTGGCTGAAGACTTCATTCTACTTTCAACAGACAAGGGCTTTCATATCTTTTGAGACTCTTATTAAGTCTTCTGAGAGATTCCTGCAACTGCTGAAAGCTATGCCCAAATCCAGTTTTCTTGAGAAAATATGTAAATGATTATGATATTGTAATAGTGTCTTTCAAAGTATCAGTTTGAACTTATTCATATCAAGAGGGGAGATAAGCTCAGATTTGCAATTGCAAAAAGCCAAAGCTGATCCTCTCCAGTTCCCCAAATGTCTAAACTAAACACATTACAGAATTAAAATTTGGAATAATTGGCAATTAGCAGTGGTCCGAAAGAGTGCAGGACACTATTGTAAAGTCTCTGTAACTTGCGGATATCATTATAATTGTTTTTCAAGGAAAAACTGGATTAGAGATGAGACACGATGACATGAAGGACGTTCAGTGTTTGGCGAGTTGAGACAGGCAGCTCAGGGGCCCCGCTAATCTTTAAGTCCCTGAAAGGTGTATTGTTGATACTACATGACAGAAAAATTATATTGCGAACTCCAAGAACTGCCTAGAGAGAAATCAAAAAATGCCGTTAGCAGACAGACCTTTTATGATTTTCCCAGGATACTGCTATGTTTCCAGAAACAGGGCTCACAGTCTCACTGAATCACATAAGCCACATTACCAGAAAAATTGCTGACAAATACTTCATTTAAATGCTATTGAGATAAAAGCAGGAAGGCTGTGAACAGTTAAAGGCGGAAAAGTAACATATGTGTCCGTTGGTATATTGTCCCAAATGGGGGGCACCTTTATCATTTTTTTTCATTCTCCATTGTTCTGCCGGGGGACTGGAAAACATGTCACTTTTCCACCTTCATGGGGCATGTTTTAGTTTGTTTGGATTTATGTCACAAGCATAATGAGATTTAAATGGAATTTTTGTATGTGAATAATATGGAGCATTAATGCAAAAAGTTTAGTTTGCTGGGCTGCTGGCAGAATTTGCATAAGGGTTTTTAAATATGAAAGAAAAATACTGAAGCCCTTATAAATCACGAGGCACGAGCACTACTGGAGAAACAGAGGGAGCAGATCAAATTATCTAAGTAACTATAGTTCTAGGAAAAAAGCTACATCTTTAGATTTATGAAAGTCGCCTCTGTTGGAGAACAGCAAAGCGGCGCGAGCCTGGACGAGGCACAGTAGTACCTCAGCGTCCTCAAGAACACTTTCACATTCTTGCCTTCACTAGCGTCCTACACAGAAACTGATCATCAGGGGCTCCTATTTCACACTGTGCTGTGTAGACAGGGTTTTAGGGAGAGCACCTTGGGAAGAAAGAGAGCGTAGGCCTCTAACATCCCTGGGGAAGAGGTTCAGCTTGCTTTATCTTTGCAGATAACACAGAGTTTCCAATTCTGAGACCCCCCCTCGTACTTACAGGAGCATGGAGATCATTTTACTGCTCCCTCGCCAGCCTCAAGGGCATTCTAAGGCCTCTTAGCACTTTCTTGAACCCCCTGGAGCTTGGAGGATCTCTATGAAGTTGCCTTACTTGCTTTGAGTCATGTCACAGTGGTCCCTTCCCCTGGCATATTACCTGCCACTCCCACCCAGGAACAAAACGAGACACTTTGATTTACTGTCGGAGGATTGGAAGCTTTGCCCTCAAAAGTCGAGACTTGCCTTTGCCTCTTTCCACGCATTGTCACCCTTCCCTGAGGCAGTAAGCAGGGAATGCCCCGCTGGGGTGGGGTGGACAAGAGCAGGGAGACAGGCAGGGGACAAAGGGGACAGACAGCCTTCCAGAATTTCTAAAAATTTCCCTCACGCAGTTTTCAGTCTGAAGCTGCCTCTTAATCAAGTCAGTGCAAGTCAGTGTGTGGGGCGGCTTGCTGGAACTCCGTGCCCTCCCAAAGCTCTTAGGGAAATGAGATTGTGATTTCAATCTTGATCACGAGCAGAAGTCCCGATGTGGAGCCACACGAAGTCACCGTGTCTCTGGGACAACAGGAGGAGAATTAAAAGGGAGGTGCCAGTCACTCTCACAGGTCACCCTGAAGATGCTCCTAACGGGCTGGGCTGGGTTGAATCTCCCTGTCCAGGTTTGGCCAGGGGGGATGCAGCTGGAGGCTGGCTGTGTCTAGGCTGCCAGTGGGGACTGGAAGCCTAGTCCTAGAATGTGAGAGGGAGCGGGGTGTACAGATGGTCGAAATCAGGATGAGGAACAGAGCTGTGCTGAGACCAAAGGAAAACCAGTAATACTCAGCCTGTCTTTAAACATTTGCTATTTTGCTCATCATGGGTTTTTGCATACAGTTTAAGCTTCGGCGGCCCTGTGCATTTTGCACAGGTGGTGAGTACCTTTCCTGAGTCTCCCTAGTCCTGGCCCTGGATCTAATCTAGTTCCTTAGATTTTTCAGGTGACAAAACTGAGACACAGAGCACAAAGTGGCTTGTACAGTATGACAGAGATAATTAAGGGGAATATGAATTCAAGTTTATTTTCAGCCTAGTGGGTTTGTTTTTCCTTCCTACCTCACCATACTGCTCCTTCGCTTGCTAATTGTTTTTTTAGCGGGAAAAAAATTTCCAGAGGTCTTGAGAAAGTTTCCTTCTCATCAAGTTTAAGGCCTGTGGTGAGAAGTGAGGAGGGAGCAAGGTGAGATGACAGATGTGCTACAGGGGGGAAAAGCCTGGGAACTCAGGGCTGGTTTTACAGAGCAGGTCCCAGTGGAGCCTACTTTTTCTATAGCTACAGGTTATTTCTTCTAAGGTAGGTCAAGTAGACTCTTTAAATGGTTGCTTCTTCAGATTTATAGCTATTTTAATTTAACTCCAAGTACTCAGAGGAACGCTTTTATTTAACTTCAATAGAGTATAGCTTTATTAAAGTCAAATAAGAAACAGGAAAAAAAAATGAACCCAGAGAAAATATGCCAATGAAAATTCTTATTTGAGAAATGTCCAGATATTACATGTCTTTCATTTTAATTCATTTCTTAATCATTGAATGAAATTTTAGGCCCACCTGAGAAGCAAAATAAGATTAGTCTACCGAACAATAGGTAACCAAGTTAAAAAAAAAGACAGCAAAATTTGCAGAGATAAAAGTTTAATTATGTCCTAGTTGCTTGCTGAGATCTGGAAATCAATGTAGTTATTTCAATATAATTCTTGGTGAGCTATCAAATGACATAAGGGATCTTTGTCCCTCTTCTGTTAAAATATAGCCACCATAAAATAATTAACAATAATGGAGTTGACATTAGATTAATGTAGCTAACCTCAGGTTGGTAGTGGAATTGCTTTTTGAATGAAACAGAAAAAAAAAATTAAGAGCAGACCTCTGTGTGAGTGAAATAGCAAGAAATGTGCTTGGAACTCTGAGGACATTTTATCCTTTGTCTCACTGTGGAATAAAATTCTAAACCTTGCCTAAAGAGTCTCTTTTTTGGAAAAATTTATGAAAAAATCCTAAATGGAAAAACCTGGGTGGTGTGAAATTGATCAATTTTATACATTTTCTTTTTCTGTTTTTAATTTTTTGTTTATTTATTTTTGGCTGTGTTGGGTCTTCATTGCGGTGTACGGGCTTCTCATTGTGGTGGCTTCTCCTGTTGCAGAGCATGTGCTCTTCAGTAGTTGTGGCATGCGGGCTTAGTAGTCGTGGCTCGTGGGCTCTAGAGCGCAGGCTCAGTAGTTGTGGCACACGGGCTTAGTTGCTCCGCAGCATGTGGGATCTTCTCGGACCAGGGCTTGAACCTGTGCCCCTTGCATTGGCAGGTGGATTCTTAACCACTGCACCACCAGGGAAGTCCCTATACATTTTCAATTAGATCTAAAATATTTAATTACCATATTGCAAAATCAGCACCTCTTTTTTCTTTTTTAAGGGGATGAGGGGATGGTAGTGATCATAGGAGACTGAAATAGATTTGATTCCCACTTGAGCTGCTTAGCAGCTAGACAACTAAGCCTTAGATTTTTCATGTATACAATTGTGATAATAGTAACACCAACTTATTTACCTTACAAAGTTGTTATACAGAATAAATTCTCAAGTTCTCCCTCCATATATATATATACATATATGTTATCTTTTATTATTTATTAAATATTTATTAAAGATAAATATTTTGGTAGATTTTTAGAGGTTAAAAAAGTCTGCAGAGCTACTTGCTGACTAATCCAAATATTCTGGCGAATATCATGTGGTTCTGGGTTCATGAGACTAAGAAAGAACATTTTATTAAAAAAGAGAAAAAAAAAACCTTTGGAAACTTTCTGTCCATTCATACATTCAGCTGGTCAGCTGGGTCTCAGTAACCGATTTTCTTGTTTTAACCCATGAGAGTACCAGTCGTTTCCATTGATATTATCCTGCAGTCTGACTTGTAATTCTACACTTTGTTTTCTGAACTTTATGAAATCAGATTCCATGGTAGCCATTCTAGAACCAGTTGCTTTAGCCTAAATGCCCAGGAAGCTTCTTAAGGTCCTAATAACGTTGTGAATGTGGTTATTGGAAATTCCTTAATCTTTCCCCTTTGCTTTGGACTTCCGGGTCCGACGGCTGTCTGAGGCTTTTTGCACATCATTGCTAACTTGGTGAGATCATTTAATTGTGCATTGGTTGACAAGTGAGAGGGAAACCTGTACCATTGAAAAGCGATAGCCACAATAAACCTGGGGCTCGGAATATGGAACCAACAGATATATGGGGCACCCTTAAATCATTGGTCCCCTAACTGATTCATGAATTTAACAAATATTTCTTGAGAACCTACTACAATGCCAAACCCTTTGCCGGATGATGGGGATACATTGGTGAGTAAAATTCAAAGACAGAGTCCCTGCCTTCATCGAACATTCAGTGTAGTAAAAAACAGATTTTAATCAAAGAATCACATAAATGAACATAAAATAATGACTCTCCTAAGTGCTACAAGGGAGCGGTCCACGGTGATTTCAGACTTTGTAACAGAGGATGTGACAAAGCCTTCCTTGAAGAAGACCTACGTGAGCTGAGATCCGAAGGAAGAGTTGTAATTACAAAAAGGAAGGAAGGCAAAGGACGAGGGAAGGGGAGGAAGCACTCCAGGTAGAGGTCACAGCAAGTGCCAAAGCCCTGTGGCAGAGGGAACATGGCACATTAGAGCAACTGAGAGCAGTCTGGGAGGCCAAAGCATGCTACAAGGCGACCCTGGGGAAGTGGGTAGGAGCCAGTCCACGGAGGTGTTGGTAGCCACATTAAGAATTTTGGTCTTGATTCTAAGACCAGTGAGAATCATTGAAATGCTTTAATCTGGCTTGTGCGGGGTATGTGTGTGTGCGTGCGTGTGTGTGTGTCTGTCAAGAACAGGTTTGCATTTTTGAGAAGATGGCTGTGGTTGAAATATGAACAAAAGATTGAAGATGGGCTCAAGTCGATGCAGGGAGATCCTTTAAAAGGTTCTTGTTGTCTAGGAAAGAGCTGATGGTGGTTGAGATTAAGATGAGCAGGGCAGAGGTGGGGGAAGGTGGAAGGTTTTGAAAGATACTTAGGAAGTAACTTGGTAAGATTCACTGCAGAGATAGGTTATACCTTGGGATTTTTTCCTGATAGTTTTAGGAACTAAAACTAAATTTGTTTGTTCTGATTTTGTTCTAATTTTTCATTTTTCCTAATTTTTGTTCTAATTTTTCATATTCTGTCCTGTCAAAATAAATTTATTTATTTATGTTTTTATGCACACCTACAAGAGCCAAGGAGTGTGCAAGGCACTGGGGTTTCATGAAGAACCAAAAAGGATGTGCCTGCCCTCATGTACTTAACAGCTGGATGATATGGTCACTTTCTTTATAGGGGTACCGTATGTCCTTTTCTATACTAATATTTTTTATATGTTTCTCTCACCTGCATCTTAGAATACCATAGACAGTTTGGCTTTGCAACAGTTGTCATCATGAATTGTGATGAGCGGCTGAAATCTGTTCCATGGACAGATAACCAAGTTTCTTATAGTATTTTCACCTGTGGGTTTCTGACTTGCTCTTATACTGACATCCTTGTTCAAATGTACTGAAACTTTCCTGTGGTCTAAAAAGTGTGGGGCATCTCATCTTTTTCCTTTAAAAATATGGTTTTCATTGCTCAAGTGACATCTATTTCCAGTGGCACTTGGCAACAGCCTCCGAACAATGATGGAGGGACTGGGTACCCAGCACCCTGAATGCAGTAGATTGGGACATCAAGCTCTAAGGGAAAGGTGTAATATTAAATCCTGACCAAACAGCTCTCAGAATTTAACCTCCCACTGAGCAGTTCTGTTATGTGAAGGATGAATCGTGCTGGCTGTTTTGGGGGAAAAACCGTCTCTCTAATAGCTACTTCAAAACCTTTCCCTTTTGACTGGTATAGAGTCTTTGTTGTTAAAAACAGAAGGAAGCTAACAGTAGGAAGAATATAAAATAAAGACTAAAAGGCATTCTCTTAAGCTGTTTGCTAATCACAGTGGGAACTGTAATATCTGTCTGTCTGTCTAGTTATTATCTGTCTAAATTTTAAGATCTATTTAGTAGAAAAAAAGTTAAACGTTAGATTTATCTGTGCTAGAAGCAGAATGAATTTTCCCTCATGATGCGCTTTCATCTATCTCTGTTTTATTTAGATGGGCACACTTAACGACTTCTTATTTATCCCGATCTTTAATATTTCAATTAAAAAATTACTTCTGCTGGAGTTTAATTTCTCCAGGTTCTCTTGCAGGAAAATGCTTCCTGTCTGTGATGCTTTTCTCACACTTGATTTCTCACAAGTGGTCTGACTCCACTAGGGGTTCTCAGAGTTGCACAGTGATTATTAAAATCCTCTATTCCAAGACCCCAATATTGTCACTCGTCAGATCTGGGATGAGCTGAGGACCCACATGTTTGTGTAGCATCCCAGATGACGCTCTTTCAGCATCCTAGGACCACTTTTTGACACTTCTTTTAACCAAAGGAATATCTTTTAGATAAGAGAAGGCAGCATATAGCAAACTTACTGCCTATTTTAAAAAGTTCTTGATATGAAGCACCATCGAAAGAGTGCCAGTTGTATATACATTTTTGTCCCCTTTAGTTTCTGCCAAACACACAATAAATCCAGTTTGAAATGTCATTCTTTATTTTCAAATACTGTTATTGGAAAGTTTTTCTCCCTTTGTCTCTGGGAGACAAAAAAAATCTGAATATTCGCTTAATAACTTAAAAATATGATAACATTAAGCCCCGGACTGAGTCTTCAGATCACTGAGCCCATTGCTAATTTTTGTGCTATAAGTGATGTAGAGTTTCTGTTATCTTTTTTATTTGATGTCATAGAGCTGTCACATCCCAACCTTGTATTTTGCCAAATTTCTTTAAACATATTTGAAGTGGATGAACATCTGTATGACAAATTTAGCCTGTGCATATGTAATATTCTAAGCCAGCATCCAGTATGAATTTAGGTTCCATTGACCACCACACGGTGGTAATCAGAGTCTTGTCCAGTAGTCGCTAGATTGAAAAGACCAGAAGAATCATTCATTTGCTTTTGGATTGTGCTACTCGGCCTTGCTCTTGTGGGACCCCTGAGAACCTCAGGTGATACAAGATAAATGCACCATTTGCAACAACACAATGAGGCTTTCTATATTCTTGCTGTTGTTACCTACAAGAGTTCATTATTTCCACGTGCATCTTGAAGCACTGATTAAAACACCCCCATGTGGGTTGTCACTGATTCACTGGAACAGCATCTTCAACCTCTGAATCCCGTGAGCAGGTGGAATAAACTGGCGTGTTTCACCCACTCACACATGTGGTGGTTTTAGGAGACTTTTAAAATAGGGACTTTCAGAATTGATTTTTTTAAACAGACCTCAAAATAGTCAGGTAGAATTGGATGACATGAATATGCTGATTACCTTAGAAATACTCCAGGAGAAACAGTTTATTAGGGGTGAGGGCTCTTATGTGGACAGCAAGTGAGATATTGCTGTATTGTAATTTGTTCTGGCTACTTAACTAAGAGTCGGGGCTCAGGGGTTGCTAAACTTACACTTCTTGGTGACGATGAGGTTTGGAATATTCGTGCTGAATTTGAGAAATTCAACGATGTCATTCGCGAGAATTTTCATATTATTTCCCTAGGAGAGTGTATTGATCAGGGTAAGGAACACCAGCTGCTAAAACAGCAACCTCCAAATCTCAGTGGCTTAACAAGTCTCAGTTTATTCCTGCTCCTGTGACAGTCTGGTGCAGGTTGGCACCCTCTGGGAAGCGCTTCTCTGCGAGATGGCTCAGACATCCAGCCCCTTCTAATCGTTGAGGCCGCCATCTCAAACGCAGGACCTCCGTGGACGCCGAAGAAGGAGCAGAACTAGTGTGGACAGCCTGCAAGAAGTTCCCTGGCCAGGCCTGGAAGGAGCTCACATTGCACTGGCCAGAACCTGGTCTCGTAGGCCCAACCTCTGTTCACGGAGGTGGGCATGTGGTCTTCCTGTGTTGTCACTCGGAGGAGGTCAGGCTGGCGAGGACTAGGCCAGTCTCTACTGAGGAGAATCAGGCAAAATGTCCCGTAGTGTAACATCTCTTCCGGGTGTGGCTGTGTCTTGAAAGAAAACAAAGAAATTTAGCTTAATGAAAGGAGTTTCCATTCTGTTTCCGGAAGGAAGGCCTAAAGTTTGGCAGACATGGGTTCTGGTTCTGGTTCTGTCACTGCTGTGTGATTTTGTTGTTGTTGTTGTTGTTGTTGTTGTTGTTGTATTTTGGTAGCACCGCATGGCCTTGGGATCTTAGTTCCCCGACCAGGGATCGAACCCGCGTCCCCTGCATTGGAAGCGCAGAGTCTTAACCACTGGACCGCCAGGGAAGTCCCACTCCTGTGTGATGTTGGATAAGTTTATAAAATGAGAATGATATCAGTTCATAGGATTGGTGTGTGAATTAAATGACTTAATGCTCAGAAATTGCTTGTATAGGCTCAATGATAATAATAATGGTTATTATAAAACAACTAACATAATTATAAACAACTAATAAAAATTAGTATTAATAATTAATAAGAAATATATAATATCACACTATAAATATATTATAAACAATGTAATAGTTATTAATAATTGTTAATAATAATGAATAATAGTTATTAATAGTTGTTTCCCCAGTGATCTGAGAGGAAAGGGATTTATACAACAGTGATTTTCAACTCTGCCTGCACAGGGGAGTCACGAGTGTGATGTTTTGGAAGCGCCCATGGGGGAGGGCAGCCCCGGATGTGCTGAGTCTGAACCTTCTTCCATCGGTGCATCGGGAAGTCCACTCAAGGTGAGCCCCTCACAGCCAGGACTCGGAAGCACTGCATCCGGCACAGGATGGCTGAGGGGTTCAAAAGGCAGGGAGAAGGGTGTTTTTGAACAGGAAGGTGTTTTTGAACAGGAAGAGCCTGTCCAGTGTAAGTCTCTGTGGTGAATCAGAGACAATAAGATGGAGGGAAATTGAAGACTTCACTACTGGAAAGGGGGTCTGGGCTCCAGTGTCCAGTGTCCAGCACTACACGTCACTCCAAAATGTTAGGGAAATCATATACAAGGTTGATGGGAGACGGCTGTGTGAGCTGACCCATCACACCCGGTGTTGACGTCTCAGATCCCCAAAAGTGGCCCTCTGTAGTCCTCTTTCCACTCATCTCTTGATCTGACCTCATCCAGTCTGAGCCATTTGCCTAGGAGGTAGCTGGAGGGATTTAACCATTCTAAGAAGAAAAAAATCTTCCTCTTCTTTATAGGATAATGGCATAGCTCCATATTCCCTGGGTCTGAGAAGTCATTCCTTTTCTTAGGAAACATAAAAAAGTGCACATCATGTTCCACTGATCTATGTTTCTACCTTTGGGAAAAAAAAAAAATTCACATTGGCAAAGGCCCCCAAGCCCAGTGGTGGCATGCTGAGGGCTTTTATTTTCTTCTTTTTCTTCTCAATTCCCCTGAGAGAGAAACCCTGAGAACATTTCATGAGTGAAACCAAAAGAAGGTATAATCAGGTTAGGCTTAGTTAAGCTGCAGTAATGAACAATCCCGAATTCTCAGTGCCTTATTACAACAAAGGGGTGCTTCTTGCTCTCGATACATGTCACTCAAGGTCGGCTGGGGGCTCTGCTCCATGCTGTGCTCTCTTCAGGACCCAGGCTGAAGGACCAGTCACCCAAGGGAATATGGCATGATTTTGAAGGGAATGCTGGGCGGGTCTAGCATGGACAATTGAATGCTCCCACGTGGAGGTGATGGAAAGTCAAATGTCAGAACTATGGTTGAATTTCAAGCACCTGCCTAAGAAAGTAAAAATAACTGAGAGAAAAACATGGCCATTCCAAGTAAATATGTCAAGGAAAGGCCTTTTACCCCAAAGATGCACTGAAAACATTATTCAAACATTAGCCTTTTAAGAGGAACTTTAAAAGTTAAAGCTTAAAAGTTTAAAGTTTTTTAAAACTTTTCTAAAGTTTGTGAAAGTGGGTAAAACAAAGTTTATTGGTGGCTTGTTCTTGAGCTAAGAGCTGAATTCTTCAGAATATTTTTATTTTTCTATTTTCTTTTATCTATTTAAATTTTTTTGAGAGGTTGGGGGGTAGATTCTTCTTGTCTTTAAGAACAATTGAATGTAATTTCTGTTTTAGGATATTGGTTTGTTTCTCTGCTCCATGTGGGTGGGGACTGTGCTGAATTATTGATTTTTGTGTCCCCACTGGCTACCCAACTGCGCCTAGTATAGAATAGCCCATCTATTCATACTGACTGGAATGAGCATTGCACGATGAGTGAGCATGAAAAATGAATAAGCATTGGTTTCATAACACATCAGCACACGTCACAAGTATTTCTGAGGAAGTTGTGAAAATTTCAGAACAAACTTAACTTCAATTGATTTTCACTTGAGAAAAACTGTGACACTTCTGGTAATGTCACAGTTCCAAACAGTAAAACCATATTTGTTATGGAGTTTTTGAGATGATCATAACAAGATTCCCTTGAATACCAGAATAGAGATCATAGTACATCTTTGGTAGGAGACTCCTGCGTGCTTGTGGGCCTGATACATAGCAATGAATAGTGCTAGGTCTTAATTACATAAAATTTCCAGATTGTCACTTTTCTTACCTGGAAATATTTGGGGGATTATCTGTTGACAGCAATCTATTTTTATTAATCTTTTGACAAGTTCTATGTAAAAGAAAGGCATTTCTCAAGGAGAAGAAAGAAGTTTTCTTAAGTCCTTCAGTCTGAAAATCATGTCTGAAAATCAGTATATGTGAATATGGGTTGATTGTGACTCAGTTTAGCATTTAGCTTGTGAGCCTAATTAAGCAAATGAAATAGTTTTCATTCAGAAAGTTCTTTTTAAAAAATCCAGTCTCTCATCTTTCAATATCCTTTAAAAATATTCTTCTTATTATTAAATGTGCTTTTTGCCTTCTATAATATTTCTCCTTCTCTCTCTTCATATAAGATGTTGCTTTCAAAATGCACCCATAGTCCCCCAGCACATACTCAGCCTAATGCCTCTTTTTTTCCCTCTGAGCATCGGATTTGTCATGGCCATTGTTTAAATATTAGGGACAATTATCGGGTGTCACTGAATGTGGCCGGTTCAGCTTGTTCTCTCTGCTTTGGCCCAGACAGTACATTCATGGCAGAATGGGAGCCCCATTAGTCCTTGTATCCACTGACACTGAGAGAATAGATCGCACACAAGCCAGTTTTTTCTTACTTTGTCATTGTTCCCTGACGTAGGCTTTCTCGGGCTTAGAAATCACTGTTTGTTTGTTTTTTTAAACTTTTGTTTTATATTGGAGTATAGTTGATTTACAATGTTGTGTTAGTTTTAGGTGTACAGCAAAGTGATTTAGTTATACATATAAGAAGTCACTCTTCTTTAAAAAAGAGATGCCTGCACTAATCAAATCTGCTCTAAAGATATGTAACAAATACTACTGAAAAATGCAAAAATAGTGCAGCAATTAAGAAATGCTCATTACTTCTTTTGTTCTCGGATTGGTATATTTTATGCACCTAGAGTTGTGCATAAAATTCTCAGGCCCACTTTGAGTTACCAACTCCTGGAAGCCAATGGAAAACTCATAGGCTTTGATGTGTAAAATAACTGAGAAAAAGTGTAGAGCCTTATAATATACCTGAGTTTAATCTGGGCCAGTCAGGAGCAAGACTTGAAATCCTCTTACTGAGGAAAATGAACGAAAGCACACTTGCCTTCGGAGGCACAAAATAAAAGAAACCTATAAAATTTGTGTGGCACAGTGTCCCAGAAATCAATTATGTAATTTTGTACAATCGTATCAGGTAGAGTATCAACCATTACTGAAACTCAGAGCTTTCAAACCTAATGGAGACTATTTGACATTCCTAGGTGAGCTGCCAAAGGCCCATTTCCAATTGCCAACGTGACAATTATTGACATAGACATGTACAGGCAGGGAAGGGTTTTCAAGAAAATAATGTCAATAATTTTCTACTGTGTTTTAAGCAAAAAATCAATAGAAGGTGAGTGACTAGGATCCTTATGGAATCCATGTCTGCAAATCCCCTGAATCTTGGAGCAGCGATGGGCATCAATGGGGGAAGTGGGTACCCACGTGAAATCCAATTAGGTTGGAAAGAGAGAGTTGAACTGTGCATGCTGGAGGTGATCAGAATGTTTTTAATCTACTATCCTCAGGTGTGGAAGATTCCACCTCTCGAGTTTCTCCTTGCACCATGCACCAAGCGTATCATGGCCGGGCTGCTCTTTTGCAACTCTGATTTCATCAGGCTACCCTGATCTAGAGCCCATGATGGCTGATTTCCCTTAGCTCCTCAGCCTGCACCTGGTGGTGGAGTCAGTAGTTTCTTTAGCCCATCTTACCTGTCACTGTTTCCCAATGACTTCCTCTCACCATTGCCTTCTCCTGAATTCCGCTCATGTTCGATGCGCTAATCCTCTCTCTAAGCTGGTCCCTGTGCTGTCCCCTCGTCCTGCCATATCCTCTCCACTCAATTTACCAACCTATTTTGCGCATTCTTTGAGACTGTACTTGAATCTAGTCGTCTTACAGTCTTAAGACTAGCTTTTGTTTACTAAGGGTCTACTAAGGCCAAGGAATGTAATAAGGATAATATGTTGTATCTACAGTTTTGGTACATCTATCTTTCTCTCCTATGTGCATGAATAAATCGATGCATGCAATAAACAGGGAGTTGTTTTCTGTTCTCAGATGAAGTATACTTCTTATTGGGTAACTAAATAACTTTTCTTTCCTTAGAGAAAAACATAATGAATATGCACAGTAGATGTTACTGTTCCCACTTTATAGGTGAAGAAACTGAGATTCAGAAGGATTGGGTTTCCTGTGTCAATTTGTTTAGATAATCAAATAGAGATTCAAATACAGGCCTCTCTGACTCTAGAACCCATATGAAATTGTAACGTTTTCCCTATTTCTAGCATCCAATGATCTCATTCTCTGAAGTTTTCTAACACTTAATAGTGATGATGGCATCAAAATCATAATGATAACACTAAAATTTGCTGCGGGCTGACTTAGGGAGCAGCCTCTGCTATGGTCTTCACACTCATTGTCTCAGTTGGCTCTCACAGCGATCCCAAGCACGCGAATGGTCTTAGTGCCAGATAGACAAATGGTGTTTGGAGGTAGAAGGAGAGGTCTTTCCAAGCATGGATCACAGTAGAATCTTGGTCCCTTGGAGACAGGGACCTCCAATTCAGACAACAGAGACACTGGCAGAGTCCAGAGGGAGAGCTCTCCGCACAGGCAGCAAGGCTGTTAGGGAGGGTCTGAGCGACTGTGGTCACACTTGAGGGCCACCCTCAAGTAACAGATGGGGTAGGAAGCACCATCACGGGGGTGATGAGATGGCCAGTAAGACCCCGGGGTAACTAGGTGAAGATTTGAGTGAGGTGAGAGGTGCGACCCACAGCCAGACGAATACATACGGACATCTTACTCATGTATTTATTTAATGATACTTATTTATCCTTATTGACAATGTGACCTTTATTAACACCCACTGGCTGCCGAGGCCTGGGGAGACCTGGACCACACCCATGTTGTAGCAAACCATGGATGGGCCATGTATGCAGGAGGGAAAGAGTTCATGGTCTTTCTCTCTCCTTCAATGTGAGCTCCCCACACCTTGCACAACTCTAGCGACATGGCCACAGGTAAGCTGCTGGACCAGTCCCCTCACCTGTAAAATGAGAGGTCTGGGCTAGATGGCCTCGAAGGTCATTTCATCTCTCAAATTCTCTGACTCCATTATTTAGTACAAACTAAGGTGCCAGAAACCTGTGGAGATGAGACCAAGAACAGCAGAAGGAGATGGAAGGCCAGGCTGCTGAAGAGTGGCGGGCCGAGAACGGATGGAGGAGTCAGGCATCCTGGGTGTGAGTCCTCTCATGCCTTTTCACCCTGAACAGGTTACTTAACCAGTCTGCAGCCAGATTTCTCGAGCTCAGATCCAGGCTACCAATCCCGGCCACAAAGGCATGCAGTGAGTCTTCTGTGTGCGTGAGCGTGTGTATACAGCCTCCCTCTGGGGGCTGGCTGCAGGAGAGGCACCCAAGGAGCGGTGTGTGCTTCTGATTACAATGCAACTGTGGCATCAGCCCTGCAAACCACACGGGCCTGCCTCTGTGACCTGGTGACGCTGGAGCCTCCTTGACTGTTAGAAAACCAAGTGGAAAGGGACCAGCCTTATTCTGGCCAGTAGATCTGGGTCTGAGAATTCCCTCTGCCATTTATTAGAGGAAGTAGGGAATAGCTCAGGGCCTTATTTCCTCATCTGTAAAATAACGTGCTTGGGTTACATAAAACCTTCACAAATTTTTCTCTTGTAATTCTAAGATCTATCATTTAACCAACCTCCTTGGAGATAGTTGCTTTCGAAAATTTAATCTTTTCTACTTCCCACTACCTCTTGCACATAGTAGGTGCTGGTAAATACTGTATGAGTGAAGAACGAGACGGCGCCAGTAATTTAATTCTCTCAGCCTCAGGAGAGTAAGAAACCTCACATAAAACCAAGGGACGTGAAACCTTAATTCTCTGAGTGCTGAACTATCTGAGTCATGCTGTTTCAAAGATTCAGGCTTGTGGCTTCAACTGATAACAAATTCTTTCCATTAAGAAATTGCTCTTTCTGGTTAGCCTGACTTTTGAAGCAACGCAGGCAGTGCAGACACCGGCAGGGTGACTGGGTCTGCTCATAAAATGATTGCCGCAAGGGTGGGCCCTCTGAGCAAAAGCACAGAACACCCCAAAGATAACAGCAGAATACAGCTAAGACCTGCAGCCTCTCAGAAGCTGGAGATGAGGATAGTTAGACATTTCCTGTGCACAGCCCAGTTCCTCCCATTCAAGGTTCAGAAACCAGATTTGCTATATAATGATTTTTTTTTTTTTTAGTAAATATTGCCCTGTAAGCACCTAACTGAAGCGTGAGGGGAATCTCACTGTTGAGAACATTTAGCCTTTATGATTAAGTAGTTCACAATCCAACGGGTACAGGACAGGCAGATATGGAAATGACATTCTGTGTCTCTCTGGCACAGACGGATGAGTTGGAAGGGGTCCTTGCTTTGTTTTTTAACTTGCTTTTGGGAAATGTGTCTGTCGGGCTCCAGCTAGAGAGTAGAATCTGGAGTTGGATGGGTGGGGTAATTTGCAGGGAATGGTCTTGGGGGAAGGAGGGAAAGAGAGGAGGGAGAAAGGGCATCTTTGCAGCATCCTTTCAAGGTCTTCTTTCTCCAGGACATTCTCCCCATCTTTTCTCCTGAAGAACAAGTTCATGGCCACTTGGGTCTGCGTGACCAGGGTCTTCCTTCTCTGTTGGGGTGGGTGAATGGGAGGAGGCTTCTCTTTCCCCATCCAGCACCTGCATCCTCATGTTTCCTCCTGGTGCAGTTACAGGATGCCCAATCCGTCACGGAGCCTGGAATTGGGCAGGGACCATCTGGAATTCAGTAAGTGCTCAGCATGTGGATGTACAGATATCAGACAACTAGAAGACTTGCCGGTCTCTGTTTGTTTTTATTTTTTATTTTTAAGATCCCTGGCGGGAAAGTGAACCTTCAAGCTTTCATCCAAAGCAAAGACTGGTTGCTATTTTATCCACTTCCTAAGCACTGCATTTCTTTCAGCCTTCATCAAAGGCATAATCCTTCATTCAGCATCTTTTTCATCACTTTAAATAGTCTTCCTGCCTTTGCTGAACTTTTCTGCCTTAAGACAGATGAGGTCAAATGTGCTCCAATGGAGGAAATAAAATGGGCGAGGAAAACTAGCTGTAACTTTTGTGCTCAAATCCTGAGAACTGGTGTATGATTTTTTTTTTTTTTTTTTAAGCGAGCTACTGCTTGGCTACCCTGCTGTCTTAAGAAGCATCTGAAAACATAGTGTTTTTTAAAACAGAAAATGTTAAGGAAAAGATCTGTGCTAATATATATATTTCAACAGAGTTTTTAGAGAGAAAAATGATCTCCAAATTGTTTGAGACAGTCAGCATGGCTCTATTATATCTGTGTAGCAGTAGGGTATAACAAAGCCAAAGATTTAAGGCAATTTTGACACCTTAAAGCAGAACTGCTAGCACTGCATAGGCTTTTAAACCCAAAGAGGATTCAGCCTGCTCACTTATTACTTTCCACATCAAAAGGACAATGTCTCTTTTTTAATCTTTTGGCTTTGCTGTGACACCATGGGAGGTTATTGACTTTTCAAGCACTTTAAGTACACAATCCTGCAGAAAAGGGACATTGGTGTACTCGGGGGCTGTGAGTTCAAATTCTCATCTCTTTGTGCCCCTCTCCTCCCTGCACAAATAAGATTGGAAAGGGCAGAGCGAACAGTGTGGATCTGCCACACGTTTTGATTGGGACCCTCTCATTGAGTCATGGGCACCTGGAGCCATTCTGCTCAAGACAGGCTCCTTTCTCATTTCTCTTGTTACTTTTTAGCCCTGACAGCTCCCAGGGTTCTGTTGGATGATGTGCTCGGAAACGCCAAGCTTCCTTGTAGCCCCTGTGAGCTAAAATAATGAACAAGCAATTAAATCTCATGCTTGAGGGCCTGTGCTGATTGCTTGCAGGAGAAGGGCCCAGCTCAGCCTTGTTCCCTGCGTGCGGGGCATGGGCCGGCTCCTGGCTGGATTTCTCTTGGAGGAGAAGCTGTGTCACTGGCAGGAGAGCTTGGGCGCTCCAGGACAGGGACTCAGCACAAAACTGATGTTCACTGAGACACCTGTACTGGGAATGGATAAGGTATTGTCAGGATTGTGATTTGGTAGCAAAATACAACAGGCTGGAACTCCATTTTTTCTTCTTTTTGGATAATATCCTCTGCAATGAACTCATGTTCACTAAGGACATATTTTTTCAAAAACACAAAATGTATTTGTGGCATTTAGCTAAAGACTGGGTCTTGTTAACTAGTTGCTGTGAAGCTAACTTTCATCTTGCTGGGTTTCCTATGCGACCTACCCAATTTTGGAGAGGGGGCGTTGGGGACAGTGCCAGCTTCACCAACGTCCCACCACTAGTCAGCGGTAGAGCCAGAAATGGATCCTGGCAGTTTGCTTGAGAAAGCAGGGCTCTTAACTAACCACTCTGCTGGTCCACCTCAGTATTAATTAATTAAATAAGTAATTCATAATTTAATAAATAATTCTACGAATAGTGCAATGGATACATATTGAAGTTGCACTGAGACTTGCCACTGGGAACTCAAGGTTAAGGGGGACATACCGGTTTCCATCCTGCTGAATCATGCACTCTAGCACTGGAGACTGACATTGATGAAAAGAAACACATTGTTAGATAACAGCAAACTGAGATCATGCCATGCAGTAAAATCATGTGATGAGATAGGAATATCTAGAAGAAGGTGTAGACTAGTTCAAGGGTTCCTAGAATTCCATTCTGCAGAAGTGAACTTGAACTGGGGTCTGATGGATGACTAAGGTCGGGGGGCAAGGAGGCAATGTGATATGGGGAGGAAAAGCAATTGGGGATGAGACTGGTGGGGTAGCCAGGGCCAGGTCAGGTGGGATTGTATACGTCTCATTGCAAATATTATTTCTGATCCAAAGAGCCATGGGGTGCCATGAAAGGGCATAAGCAGGAGAATGACACCATGACATTTGTGCATTGGGAAGGGCACTCCAGCCGTAGCACAACAATGAGTGGGATGGGTGGTTTAGGGGACAGATGATTGCAACTTGGATCAGTGGTGGGATGAGATGTAGGTCGAAAGGCATATTTATGGGCTCTTTAGGAGGCAGAATGGACAGGACTTGTGCCGGTTGGATTTAGGGGATGAGTGACATGTCAAGGATGGTTCCTTGGTTTCTGGCTTACAGACGGGGATGAACAGTGCCATTAGCTGAGATGGGGGACACGGAGGGAGGACTGGTGGATTTAGGAGAGAATTTGAACTTGGTTCAGACCTGTTGAGTGTGAGATATCCCCAAATGGAGCTACAATAATAGCTATTGTAACAGCTGTAAATCCTTGCACATAAGGGTCTGAAATTCAAATTAGAGTTTGGAGGCAACTAACATTAAAGCCGATAGTGTGGATGAGATGTCTTAGAGGCTGTAGAATGAAAAGGGAAGAGTCTAGGATGGAAACCTTAGGAAATTCAGTGGATACAGGCCACAGAATGGAGGATTAGAAGAGTCCATAGCAGAAGGAGAGGACCTGAGTGATGTGGGCAGCTCAGATGAGGCACTTTCAGAAAGAAGGGCTGGGGGCGGGCAAGGGGAATGCTGCTGCTGAGCCCACGAGATGAGGACTTTCACTCATTCTCAGTGATCCTCAAAACCCACGCTGTAAGGCAGGAATGCTTTTTTTTCATTTAATAGATAAGGGAGCTGAGCCTCAAAGAAGTTAAATAATTTGTGGAAAATCATGCAATGAATAAGTGGTAGGACAGGACTTGAGACTGGATCTCTAGGTCCAGAGCCCATGCTTTTGTCCCTGTCTCTCTGTGGCTTAATATCTTTCACATTCAAGTTTTTTTTTTTTTTTTCTAGAAAATATAACAACTTAATGGTATTTTGGTTTGTTAAGAAATCATGATGAGAAAAAAGAATGACAACTGACATTGAATGTGAGGCTCATAAGCTGATTAAGGGTTTTGAATATATGATAAGTAAATAGGCTTTTTTAAGACTTTTTTTTTTATGTGGACCATCTTTAAAGTCTTTATTGAATTTGTTACAATACTGCTTTTGTTTCATGTTTTGGTTTTTTGGCCGCGAGGCATGTGGGATCCTAGCTTCTCCACCAGGGATCGAACCTGCACCCCCTGCACTGGAAGGCGAAGTCTCAACCACTGGACCACCAGGGAAGTCCCAGTAAATAGGCTTTAAAAACTCATGTATCTGACCCTTTATTAGGCTGTGAATTTCAAAACTGACATCACAGCTAAAACAATTGCTGAGGGGCTGCATGTGCCTTCTGCCTCAATTACTCTCAGAACCAATTCAGTAAAGATGATTTTTCTGAAGCTGGCCAATGCAATCCAAAACCAGATAGGTAAGAGAAAAGCCAGTCACTGAAGATGCATGCAGAATAACATTAGGGACTAAGAATTCAAATGAATGGAGGTTTTTCTTCTTTTTTTCATCTTTATGAGGTCAGAAGTTGAGACACAAGGATAAAGTGAATGTCTGTTGATTTCAAAAGCAATTCTAAGCACACTGCCCTGAAAAATTCACCTTCCTCAAATTAAATGTGGATTAGGAAAACTCAAACATGGGTTGAGGTGGGTTTGACTGCAGGGGTTTTAAGTATTCTGGTGTTTGTTGTAGTATTTACAATGAGAAGGTGATGAGTCTGGGAATATACGACTTGCTGGCTGAAAAGCAACATGGTGACTCAGTTTGGGAGTCAGGGAGGTCAACCTGATGTCTCTGTAGGGAAGGTGGACAGAAAGGGAAATGTTTAAACACTTTAATAAAACCAAGCTGTGGAAGCACATGCAACCTGAAGAATGAAGAGAAAGGGACAGAGTCCCCAGCTGGGTGGGTTGACTCTTTCTGAGAGCCCTGTAATGCCCTGGGCTTAACTCTGTCCCTGCCCTTCCACTGTGTTCTCTAATGGCCTGGGTCATTGGTCTCCCTCAAAGCAACATGAACTTATTTATGGCAAGGACTACATCTTACTCATCTTCGTTTCCTGGCATTCAGTTAAGTGTCTGGACCGTAGTCGATAGTTGTTAAATAAACATTTGCTGGAAGATTAAGCAACTGAACAAATGCCATGAAAGACTTGAGAATTACAAAGGAGGTTAGGGGAGGGAAAGGAAGAGGACTTTGGTCTTTGTGCTAGGAGAAAGAGACTCTGGGGAAATCAGGATTTCTTGGGTGTTCCTGTATGTCCAGGAGAGCATTACTGGTGGTCTGAAATGAATGTAAGCCTAAGACCTGGATAACTCAGGCGGAAATGTCTTCCATTCTTCAAAATTAACAGAACTGGAGGACCACCCAAGAGTGGTTCACGTGGAAGAGAAATTCCATCATGGATCCAACACAGCAGGGTTGAGTGCCAGGAGGGAGGCCTGAGCAATGCAAAGGTGTGAACCAACCAACAGTAGGGGAGTCTGTGTGGAATTAAATGAAAACAGCCCAGCTGTGGTAGTTGTCAAGGAGGTGAGGAGAAAAGGCCCTTATTCCAGGGATGCAGGATGTGGTCTTTGGAGATGGGCCTCTTCTCATCCTCATTTTCTTGCTTTGGTTCCTGGGAAGGTGGAGGTCCTAAACCTTGGTGATTAGTCACATTAAAAGTAAATCTGGGCTTCCCTGGTGGCGCAGTGGTTGAGTCCGCCTGCCGATGCAGGGGACACGGGTCCGTGCCCCAATCCGGGAGGATCCCGCATGCCGCCGAGCAGCTGAACCCGTGAGCCATGGCCGCTGAGCCTGCGCGTCCGGAGCCTGTGCTCTGCAGCGGGACCACAACAGTGAGAGGCCTGCGTAACACACACACACACACACACACACACACACACGCAAAAAAGTAAATCTATCCAGTGATGGAAGTAAGAAGAAAAATCAAGCCAAAGATGAGTGGTATGATTTGCTTGTTTCCAACACTGGCTCTCTCTCCTAAGCCAATACGTGGATTGCACAGTGCATTCCTGAAGAGCTAATTTTCTTTGTGACCTCACAGAGGACATGTTCCCCTGAAGGTGGCCTCCAACTGTTGTGAAGGTCAGAGACTTCTGAAGGATCATTACTTTTTTCTCTTCTTCATGGGCCAAGAAGTTCTCTGGATAAGAAAATGAAATTTACATGCCAGGGGGCATTAATTAATTAACTAATTAATTAAATTAATTAATTAAAGTGTATCATTGTGCTTCACTATATTTCATGTATATTTGTCTGTTGAAGGGGGAGTTATCAATTATCTTGAAGCTGGTTGCACTTTTTTTTTTATTCTTTCACAGTATTTTCAGCTTCATGGTACAATACGATAGGTTTAAAAGCAGTCAAATGAAGGATGAAGCTCAAAATAGGAATTATGTTGTTTAGAGCAATGAACAGCAAAGTTGTAGAAATATGTGCTTTTATCTGAATTACTTGCTATCAGGCTTTGGGAAGTGTTTCTATAAGTAAGATTTTAATGGATTTTTGAATCCAGGTTTTCAGTGTTACAAAATGATGGCTTTTAGATTTTTCTTCAGTGCAGGGGGAGAAGCAAAAGATAAGACTCAGGTCTCTGCACAAATTGAGAAGCGAAAGTTCCAGGCGGCTTCAGTGAATGGGTTTGGCGTCAGCTCATACCTGCCCGACCTTTGACAACTTCCTTAACCTCCCTAAATATATAAAATGGGAATATCTCAAAGGAGCTTTGTGGTGATGAAGTGAGATAATTCATGTGTGTTCCTGGCTCTGTACCCATCCTAGTGCTTAATAAACATTGACTCATATTTGTTACATAACGTAATTGCAATTTGTTATTAGAATGTAATGGGACTTTCCTTCCTTGTCCCTTTGATTCAGAAATTTACCCCTGAACATTTTCATTCTCAGACACTGCATTTTATCTGAAAAAACGTGGGGGGAACGACTTCTTTAGATACCTTAAAGTTAACTGGAGATTAAATATATTAAAGCCTTCTAAAGGACATTCTTGCTTTTAAAGAATTTATCCTCTGGTAATTTTCTAATTTCAAGGGATACTGTTAGACTCCAACTATGTTGATAATTTACATTTATCTTTTTGGTTTGTTTGTTTCAAACCGACTCTATTTTATTTTATTTTATTTTTAACATTTTTATTGGAGTATAGTTGCTTTACAATGGTGTGTTAGTTTCTGCTTTATAACAAAATGAATCAGCTATACATATACATATATCCCCATATCTCCTCCCTCTTGCGTCTCCCTCCCACCCTCCCTATTCCACCCCTCTATGTGGTCACAAAGCACAGAACTGATCTCCCTGTGCTATGTGGCTGCTTCCCACTAGCTATCTATTTTACATTTGGTACTGTATATATGTCCATGCCATTTTCTCACTTCGTCCCAGCTAACACTTCCCCCTCCTCATGTCCTCAAGTCCATTCTCTACGTCTGTGTCTTTATTCCTGTCCTGCCCCTAGGTTCGTCAGAACCATTTTTTTTTTTTAGATTCCATATATATGTGTTAGCATATGGTATTTGTTTTCCTCTTTCTGACTTACTTCCCTCTATATGACAGACTCTAGGTCCATCCACCTCACTACAAATAACTCAATTTCGTTTCTTTTTATGGCTGAGTAAAATTCCATTGTATATATGTGCCACATCTTCTTTATCCATTCATCTGTCGATGGACACTTAGGTTACTTCCATGTCCTGGCTATTGTAAATAGGGCTGCAATGAACACTGTGGTACATGACTCTTTTTGAATTATGGTTCTCTCAGGGTATATGCCCAGTAGTGGGATTGCTGGGTCGTATGGTAGTTCTATTTTTAGTTTTTTGAGGAACCTCCATACTATTCTCCATAGTGACTGTATCAATTTACATTCCTACCAACAGTGCAAGAGGGTTCCCTTTTCTCCACAACCTCTCCAGCATTTGTTGTTTATAAATTTTCTGATGATGCCCATTCTAACCGGTGTGAGGTGATACTTCATTGTAGTTTTGATTTGCATTTCTCTAATAATTAGTGATGTTGAGCAGCTTTTTATGTGCTTCTTGGCCATCTGTATGTCTTCTTTGGAGAAATGACTATTTAGGTCTTCTGTCCATTTTTTGATTGAGTTGTTTGTTTTTTTTGATATTGAGCTGCATGAGCTGCTTATAAATTTTGGAGATTAATCCTTTGTCAGTTGCTTCATTTGCAAATATTTTTTCCCATTCTGAGGGTTGTCTTTTCGTCTTGTTTATGGCTTCCTTTGCTGTGCAAAAGCTTTTAAGTTTCATTAGGTCCCATTTGTTTATTTTTGTTTTTATTTCCATTTCTCTAGGAGGTGGGTCAAAAAGGATTTTGCTGTGATTTATGTCAAAGAGTGTTTTTCCTATGTTTTCCTGTAAGAGTTTTATAGTGTCTGGCCTTACATTTAGGTCTTTAGTCCATTTTGATTTTATTTTTGTGTATGGTGTTAGGGAATGTTCTAATTTCTTTCTTTTACATGTAGCTGTCCAGTTTTCCCTGCACCACTTGTTGAAGAGGCTGTCTTTTCTCCTTTGTATATTCTTGCCTCCTTTATCCAGTATAAGGTGACCATATGTGTGTGGGTTTATCTCTGGGCTTTCTATCCTGTTCCGTTGATCTATATTTCTGTTTTTGTGCCAGTACCATACTGTCTTGATTACTGTAGCTTTGTAGTATAGTCTGAAGTCCGGGAGCCTGATTCCTCCAGCTCCGTTTTTCTTTCTCAAGATTGCTTTGGCCATTCAGGGTCTTTTGTGTTTCCATACAAACTTTTCCTGTGCTGCAGTATAGATTGCCCAAGTAGGTGATCAAGGTTTGGGCACTGTTTTTAACTTTCAGCAGTTTCTAATCTAAGTCTTACCATAAGCTTCCTAGTAGCTGCTATAAACCTGTTTTGTTCCTCAGTGTTTCTCTCTCTCTCTCTCTCTCTCTTTTTCCCCCTAGTATTCAAAGTAGCTTTTAAGATTTTGGAGAAAAGAGTAGGTAGAATACATTGGATATTAGGGGCTGGAAAATTCCAAGTTTCTGGCTCACTGTGTGTGGTTTGTTTGCTTTCTCTATACATGTCTTGGTTTCTTAGTGATTAAAACTTGGTATAAATGTTGCTACTTACCCACCTGTCAAGGATGGTGTGAGAATGAGTAATAATATCTGAGCCATATTTTTGCTCCTTAGAAGAAAAGTGCTATATAAATACAAAGTGTTATTTCATTATAAATACTTGTATGATAACAGCATATGTTAAATTCAATTTCCTTGACCAATTTTATAAATATATTTTGGTGTTACAATATGGTTGTTTTTATGGTTAGTATGTGTGTATCCTACACTCTGTGTTTTATTTTCTATCTGGGTGGTGTAACATATCAAATGTTTAAGAAAACTAAAGACATCATTCTAGATAGATCATGAAGCTACTGCTAAATGTTATTTACTTTTGTGCATTTCAGCTAGATGCTAGCGACATACCTACTAATATAGAGAGTATGAACTCTACACCAATGTAACAGGATATTATAAAAATGTAACTTGGGTAAATGGTGTGTTTTTCCTATTAATCTCAGCTCTGTATCAATGATTAGCAGCCCACTTGACAGAGACATTACATTGTTAAATATTAAGATCCTGCCTTCAGTGTCCAGAGACGCTGTTTATTAGTGTCACACAGAGGGACGTTGGAATTCATGCTTGGCCCAGGAGAAAGGTCACCTCTTCTTGCCTCAGACCACCAACTGGGAAACTTCTTCTTTTGCTGAAAAGGTGTATTTGAATCTCTTACATCACTATAGCATGACCAGAGAACACAAGGGTGGCAGATATATGGAGACATAGCACAATTACAACACAGTATGGTGATTTGGGGGGATAATTTGTTAAAATACCAAGTAGACTTTCTGGCAAGTGGTAATAAGGGCTTTCAGCAGTCCCTTTGTTCTACCCTTACTTTTCTCAGCAAATTACTTGACCTCCTACCTCGCAAATCAGAGACATCTCCATCTGCACCTCTCACCAAATGATTTGCAACCATACTTGCTTTTTTAGCTTTTTAGTTTGAAATCATTTAGATTGACTAAAGAGTAAGTAAGAATACGGTGTTCCCACACATCCTTTACCCGGCTCTTCCTAAGGTTAACATCTCACAGAACCATGGCACATTTATCAAAACTGAAAGATAACATTGGGGCAATATTATAAACTAAACTACTGACTTTATTTGGATTTACCAAGTGTTTCTGTTAAGATCCTTTTTCTGTTCCAGGGTCCCATTTGGGGTACCATATTGCATTTAGTCATCATGTCTTCCTAGTTTCCTCCACCCTGGACCATTTTTCTATCTTTCTTTGTCTTTCATGACTTTACACACTTTGAAGGGTAACGGTCAGGTATTTTGCAGAATGTCCCTCAATTTGGGTTTGTCTTATGTTTTCTCGTAAATAAATGGTTATGGATTTCAGGAAAGAATATTACAGAGGTGATATGCCCTTCTCATTATATCACATCAATGGGCACATTATGTCAACATGGCTAATTACAGGTGCTATGAACCTTGGTCAGCTGGTTAAGGTGCTATCTGTTAGCTCTCTCCATTGGAAAATTAGTATTTTTCCCTTTGTCTAATCTGTTCATCAGAAGCAGGTCCCTAAGTCCAGCCCACACTCAAGGGGAAGGTCTATTCAACTCCACCTTCTGGAGGGAGAGGTATAAAAGAAGTGGTGGTCATGTTTTCAAACTACAACAGTAGTAAATTTGGGAGATATGAAAGTGTGATAAAATACCCTGTTTCTTATTAAAGTTTCACCCACTAATTTTAGCAGTTGTCAATTAATCTTGTCTGCAGCAATAAATATTGTGGTGTTCTAATGGTGATTTCTTATTTTCCAGATTCGTTCTACATTTATTAATTGGAATTCTTCCTTAAGGAAGATTTGCCCTTTCTCTTTTGTTTATTTATTTGTCCGATTATTCATGTATATAAGCGTGGGCTCATGGATATTTATTTTATTCTTTGAGTTATAAAGCAATACAACTGTTTTTTATTATGTTGCCCAAATCGTATTAGTGTTGGCCACTGGGAGGCTTTTCAGATTTGTTCTTAGGTCCTCGGGACATGCTGTCATTAAAATGTTTTTTTTTTAACTTTCAAGCACTAAAAGATGTTCTAGGATCATCTTGGTTTTTTGGTTTTGGTGGTTGTTTTGTGCCCTGGTCTTAGAATCATGGCAAGATCTATAAGGAGAACATATTTTGGGGGACAATGAGTGGTCTCTTTCAAGCCCCAAACCCCCTCGCATTTGAAGGAAGAACTGCCAGACATAGAGGACTTAATGAGAGATGAAAGTTCCTATCTGCAGCAGGTCATATAGCCAGTATCCACAGAAAGCAGAGTTCAGTGAGACAGCTGATTGGGTTAGCATAGGGCTCCACAGACTTAGAGTGAAATTTTTGGCTTTTCCATGGGGAATGAAGAGATGCCCACGAACAGAGTATGAGGGGTTCCCAGAGAATTGCTCCCAGAGGTTGGGGGACCTGCAAGAGGGAGGCTGGCACAGGAAGTGGTGGAAAACTCAGGCTCGCCCTGGTACATGTAAGGGGAAAGGAGTGAGGGTGTTCTTGAAGGAGCTTAATTTATATACCCTGGGGTCTGAGAGGATGTGTGAACGTGGAGAATGGTACCTGAGTCCTGCCGAGAGGATACGAAGGCCCGAGGCTGTTGGAATCTCCTGTGGTGAAAGGGCAGGAAGAGGGGCATCGGGGAGAGCAGCAGCCTGTGCTCCTAGTGTCTGAAGTATCGAGGCTGCACCCTGGATGTGGTCCACGTGAATAGACAGAAGGGAGCTGGGACAAGCCTTCCTGACAGCCCTAGCTCATGAGGGCGGCCCTTGCTTACGATCACAATGATAGTCTGTGGTCCACGTTACCCAGATATCAGGGTGGGCTAACAAAAATTCAGGTGGAATCTGTAACCAAGTCAGGGAGTTGTACAGTTTAGAGTTTCCTATAAGGTTCACTGATGAGCCTTGGCTCTGTGAGTGGCCAGCATTTGGCTCCTGCCATGACAGAGAACAGGACAGCCAGCTGGCCTGTGACAAGAGATAGAACAGCCATAGCTCCAGCTAAAGCAAAGGACTTTTGATCCTATTATTATTATTTTGTTCTGTTTCTTTCTACCCCTTTTCTGACCTGTTCTTCCTGAAGAAGCAGAGTGAGTGGGAGAGAGGATGAGAAGAGCCAGGACAGAGAGTGACCAAACAGATCGTACCCCCTTCCTTGGGGCCTTGAGCCAGGAGCCCCATGAACAGGGGGAGGGGAGAGGCTTTGAATTAGATGTGATATTAAACTTTTGATTTATGCTGGAATTTATGGTTCAAAAACCAGAGGCGTGTGGTGAGATGTCTTCAGTAAGACTGGAACTTTTGGTACCTGAAAATGAGTTCTGAATAATGAGACTGTAATTATGAATGAAAGTAGCCCTAAACCTATGAAGTTTGTGTGAGGTGTCAAGTGGTGAAGAAGGGAGAGTGTGTGTGCAGGGGGAGGAAATAAACCCATTTTCTGTTTGTGCACCCATGGAGATCAGCCCATGCACTTTGTGTCCTGGTCACCCTCTGGCTCTTTTCTGGCTGTTTTCATCTGATCAGAAAGGCATGGCTGAGGGAGGCTCTTAATATCATAGATGATGGCATCACATTTACTTATTGCAGCCTAAGAGCGTGGCTTTGAATTCAGATTAAAAAATCCTTTTTTTTTTCAAACACATGGTAGATCTTCCTACATTTATTATGTAACTGATTATTTAAAAACATAAATGCAAGACTATTAAAATGCATCATGAATTTAGGGTCCTCTACCCTATTTAGATTCTCTGGTTGATATTGAATGTATTGGTTATCCTCCCCAGCTTAATGTCCCTTGCCAATCAGATAAACATGCTCAGTTACTTAGGATATAAATTCAGGTGCTCAGAGATGCAGCATAACAGTGGCTTAAATAAGACAGACACTTATTTCTTTCTGAACTATCTGGGTATAAGTCTAGAGCTGGTAGGCAGGCTCCACAGAGTCAGAAATCCTTGTATCCTTCTACCTCTGTCTTATTTCTCTTCCACCCTAAGGGCCAAGTTGGCTCACCAACATGTTCATACTCTAATCAATACGAAGGGCAAAAGTGAAGAGAGGGCACCCCTTCATTTTAAGGACATGATCTCCAGAGCACATGATATCTGCTCTCATCCTGTTGCACAGAACTTAGTCAAATGGCTATTCCAACTTGACAACAAGGCTGGGAAAAGTAGTCTTTTTTTTCCTGTTTGTTCATCTACTTAGCTAAAATTTCTGTCATCTGAAAGAAAGAGAAAACAATTGTTGGAAGACAATGAGCTATCTTCGCCACACATAATTTCAGTGTTTGTATGTATGCAATTGTATGGAAGTCATTGTTATGAGCATACCTGTGGGTCTTAATCTTCAAGTACATAATGCTTCCTTGATTAACATCCCAGGTTCATAGATTTCAATCAGCCACAAATCCACCCGATGCCAAATCTCATTCATTCTACATTTCTCTTATCTTTCTCTGAAGTATTACATGACAGCCTTTTACCAAATATATTGAAATTAGATACACTATGATTGTAGCCTTCCCATGATCTCCTTCAACTAACCTATCAATAGAGGAAACGAGGTTAGCTCAGCATGTCTTAATCTGAGTGATCCCAGATTTTCCTTTATGGCTCTATTTTCTAAGAGCTCACCAGCCACCTGTTTAACAATCCTGCCCAAAATATTGTCAAGGGAATTCATTTCAACTGTACCCACCTGCAATTTTTGGAATTCATGCTGTTTCCGTTTTTGAAAGTCAGATGGACTACTTTGAAGGTGCCTATTTCCATCTCGCAGTTACCTGTACTATTTTCATTACTTCCCCTAAGTTGCAGGCAGTCAGTGAATCACACATTAAAATTCTTTTGATACAGCAATGTATTTGTTTCCTAAGGCTGCTACATCAACATACCACAAACTGGGTGGCTTAAACAACAAAAATTTACTTCCCATGGTTCTGGAGGCTGGAAGTCCAAGATCAAGGTGTTGGCAGGTTTGGTTTTTCCTGAGGCCTCTCTCCATGGTTTGCAGATGGCTGCCTTTTCACTGTGTCCTCATATGTCTTTCCTCTGTGTGTGAGCATCCCTGGTGTCTCTCTGTGCATCCAAATCTCCCCTTCCTATAAGGACACCAGTCAAATTGGATTAGGGCCCCACCCTAACGGCCCCATTTTAACTTATCTCTTTAAAGACCGTATCTCCAAATACAGTCACATTCAGAAGTATGGGGGGTTAGAATTTCAACAGGAATTTTGGGGGACACAATTCAGCCCATAACATGTACTGTGTGTGTGTGTATGTATCTTCTGGGATTAAAGTAATAATTTTATTTAAAGAAACCAGGTACTTTCTTATTTCGGGAAATTGGGGAGATTTTGGAAGGCAATAAGATGGCATAGGACTTTGCTAACTTAGAATTTTGTTAGAAGTGTACAGTGGAGGTCTCACTCTAGACCTACTGTATTTAACGACACCCCCTCCCCTGCAAGTTGATTTGTGTACCCACTAAAGTTTGAGCACTACTGGGCTAGGAACCCAGTAATTCTTCCACAGGTGATATCTCTTGTACCCAAGAGCTTTCTGGGGGAGATATACACAGAAGGGACAATGGCAAAGGAAATCAAATTATCATTGGATGGCTAGCTGGACTTGGGATGACAGACTCAATGAAGAGAACTCCCTGGTAACCTTGCTTGGGGCACAGGGAGAGAGACATAAATTATTACACTTTTTCCTATATCCAAGTATCAATCTAGATATGACTTTTTTGTCAACCATATGTAAGAAAAAATTTAAAAAAGAGTGACACAGCTGGTCTTGGGTCAGGTTACTGATCCTGATGCATGGGTAGAATATTTTAAGGAACAGGGAGAGATGAACAGGTGAAGAGAGTGTTGCAAGGTGATGGGAAAGGGTATGGAAAGGAAGGCAGCTTCCCTGCATCCAGACCTAGATTTGCTCTCAGCTGCCATCTCCTCCATGTCTCCCTCGGTGGACATTACCAGTCTCAATTTCCAGTTTAGGTAGAAGAAAAACCTACCTAAACTTTCATGGTCAGGTTCTGTGATGTCAGAATAAGAGCAACATCCCTTCTAAAGCCAGAGGACCGGCTCTGCTGTGGTGCATTTGGGTGAATTATCCCACTTTCTTTTACTCCCTCCTACTCCAGCATACCTTTTTGTATGTATCTTTCAGATTTCACCTATGATATCACTTCCTCCAGGAAGCTTTCATTTCCCCCTCAAGACTGAATTAGGAGCCCTACTCACATGGCACTACTGCACTTTGCAGTGATGGCCGATCAAGCTACTCATCTGTCTTCCCCACTATGTGATGATGAGGGTTTTGTTCTTCATTAGACCTCGCACGTGGCAGGGGCCCTAGTTCAAAACCCACAGAAATGTTTCATTTGAATGATTGTTAAACAGGTTAGGAAATTATGTTTCTCCAGTTTTAAATACGCATACATGATATGTTTTATAGAAGATATATTTGTATTGTTATTGCAATAAAATTGCATAATCATGGAAACATTCCTGAATATTCTTTTTCAAAAGGTTTAATCCATAGCCTGAGTTTTTAAAAGCAGCTTCTTCTTCAACCATTTAAAAAAGTTATCTTACTTTTGAAGGGGCAGATGAAACATGATTTTGGGGGAAAACATTTTCTTAGTAGCAAACTACTTAAGAGCAGTTTTTCATAATAGAGAAGGTCGGCAAACTGGGAGCACTCGTCACTTTGTAAAGGAAAATAAATGTGTAGCTCAAATGTAAATTCGACAATTATTTTACTTAACTTACCACAAACTAAACCATGGCTGTCTTTGTAGAACAATGGATTTTCATCTTCTCTTGCCTATTTTTTATGAAATATTGTTAATTTTGCACTGTATTTTAAAGGGCTTCTTTTTCAAAATCAACCACATGGATGGCAATCTGTAGCCTTTTGTGCATTTCTGGCTTCAACATCTTTGTTGCTGTGATCTTCCTGTAAGCGATATGGTGAATGTATTTTAAGTATGGTGTTATCTCTGTAAACTTAATCTGGAGCATTTTCAAGGGTCTGTTCATGGTGGTTGAGGGGAATTCTGCATTGGGGTACTGTCACTTCTCTCGGGGTACTCACTCCACTATAGGTGACCCCTGTTTGCTGACACAAGCCCCTAAGAAGGATGCAGTGTCAGTCTGCATATTAAATATTGGTCAAGATTAATTTTTATACCAGTTTTAGCTAAAAGCTATATAGAAGTTTTAGAATGTTTGCTCTCATCTACTGGTGGATTGACCTCATTGTAGTTTATTGAACTCCCAAATAAGCTTGAGATTATTACTTGTCCTTCACTACTATTACAATTATGTGTAATTTTATCATTGCATTTACTATCACACTTTAGTTATTCGAATTTTAAAATAAACCTTGGTATATCAAAGGCAAATTTCATCTCTCTTTTATTTTACTGAGAGTTATTTTTTAGTTTTTAAAAGGGGGGAAAGACAGAACCCATCCCCACCAAGTCCCCCCCCTCCCGCCCCCCCACCCGATGGTGTGACCTGCCCGACAGGGGACAGTGCACCCTGCCCTGACCCACCCAGTTGGAGGCGGGCCGGGGTGGGAGAGCGGTCGCACCGTGGGAGGGGCGGCCCGGCCCCCCCTGGCGTATTGAGAGTTATCTTAATACTTCTTGAATTTATAATCTTCCATATGAATTTTAGATTCAAATTCATCAACCTCCATAAAGTTTTGGTGGAATTTTTGTTGGAATTGTGTTGAATTTTAGACTAATTTGGAGAGACATCACATTTTTATTATGCTGACCGTTCCCATCTATGGATATGGTATATCTCCCATTTATTTAGACCTTCTTTTAAGTCCTTCTATAATGTTTCAGGATTTTCTCCCTAATGATTTTCTACATTTTTCTTGCATATATTGCAATGTATCTGTATTATTTTATATTTTGGTGCTAAAGTGAGTGGGATTTTTTGGCCAAGTGCATGAGTGGAAATATGCAACCAATTATATTTCCCATATTCCCTGCACCCCAAGCTACTTGTCTTTCCTGAGCCAGTTGGATGTACACAACCTTATGCTGTTAGACATTGATGAAGCCGTGGGCTCTGTTTAAATCTCTGCTGAGAAATGTCCTGCTGGGTGCCAGTCCTCTGGTGACGATGAGTGAAGAGTTGGTTGAGATCCTAATCAGTGCTTAGGAGGATGGAGCACAAGAACCATCTCAGAGCACAGAGCAAATGTATGAAGAGGTGAAAATCATGAGGGAAAGAGACAGAGATAGATCCCAGAGACTTAATAATTACTTAATAATTACTAAACAAACCCTAAAAGAAATTAGTCATGAGGTAAAGGGAGACTTAATCCTGAGATAGAAAAGTCTCACAGAATTCCAAAGAGGACTGAGGAGTAAAGACAGACCTCCAAGTATGTCCTGGCAAAATTCATGAAGCTGGATGATAAAGAACAAAAAAGCCTGTAAGCTTCCAGGCAGAAAGAACAAGTTACTACAGAGTAGATTTTTTTTAAATTACTATATTAAGGCAATATTTTATTCTGTTGCAGAGAAAAATACTAATTTTATATGATGTCTTAAATTCAGAGATCTCTGTGAATTGTCTTATTTGGTTTTAATGATGTTTTTGCAAATTTTCTTGGATTTTCTTGGATTATTATCTGATACATGATAATTATCTGATACATGATAATTGTACATGATAATTGCATTATATATAAGTACTGTAATAAATTGTTGGTTTTTCTTTTCCAGTTCTTATGTATTTAATTCATTTCTTTGTTTATTATTGTTTTGCTAAGACTTCTTGCACCATGTGCCCTAAAAATGGTGATGGCAGAGAATGTTTTTAAAGGGTCATGGCTATCTGTAAGTATCTTATCTTGTAGATTTTTGGTAGAAATTCTTATTGAGACTTAACAAAGCTACCTTCTATTTTTGTATATAGAGACTTCATTATTAATGAGCTATTGATTTGATTAAATTCTGTTTTTCATTTATTTAAGACTATCAAATAGTTTTTCTTCCTTAATCTGTTAATGTGTAAAGTTTTTTCTAACAGCAAATTATCTTTGCATTTCTGAGGTAAACTTCACTAGGTCATTTGGTTTTTTGTTATATTTTACTGATTTTTAAAAGATGTTACATTAGTGGATTGTATTTACTAATATTTTAGTTAGAATTTTTTTGCATCTGCTTTTATGATATTAACTATACTTATCCTTTCTTGAACTGTATATGTCATCTTTTGATATCTAGGAAGATTTCTCCCTTTTTTCTGTTCTTTGAAATTGTTTTATATATTATGTAAGGATTGTTTGTTTATTGAAGATTTGTTAGCTGACCTGAGTTTTATATCTACTCTTGGTGGAAGGTATTAAAAGTAAATTTATATAATGGTTTATAAAACATCACGGTTATAAAGTAACTTTTAGTGATTTGCATTTTTTCCTAGAAAAGTGTACGTTTTGACTTAGTTTTTAAATGTAATGGCATGAAATTGTTAACAATACTCTGTTAGGCTTTAAAAATCTCATATGTGTTGAGAGTTATCTCCCTTTCTTTTTTCCATAAATTGTTATTTGTGTATTCTCTTCTTTTTCTTGATCAGTGTTGCCAGACTTTTTTTTTAATGTTATATAATTAGTTTTAAAAAATTTGTGTTACAAATGGTCTCTACATCTTCAGTCTTATTAATTTGGCTCATATTTATTAGTTCCTTTTTTAAAATCTTTGAGTTTATTGATTTTTCCCTCAGATTCATAGTTTGCATACTTAGTTCATTTATTTTCAATATTTCTTTAAAAAATATATTTAGGCCATACATTCTCTATGTCACATTTGGCTCTATTTCTTAAGTTTTGGTATATAGTAGTTTTAATGCTGTTTTGTTCCAAATATGTTGTTATTTTTATTGTGATGTTTTCTTTGACCTATGAATTATTCCATAATATATGGGGGAAAAGAGACCAAGCTGGATCAGGCATATATTATATTTGTCATCTCTTTATTGTTTGACTTCCAGTTAAATTGCATTGTCAACAGAGAATGTGTTCTCAGCAGTATCAGCTCTTTAAAATGAATCATAATATCCTTCATAATCTAGTAGGCAAAACATTTTTTGCAAATATTTTATGTTTGCTATTAGAGTAAGCTTATTAATTTTGTCATTAAAATATTTAGTCTCAATAATATTTTCCCAAATAGATCCTTCTGTTTGATAGAGGTGTGTCAATTTTACATTGTAATCCTGTCATTTTTGGCTTTAAATATTTTGAAACTATTCACATGAGTGCATGTAATTTTGTGATTTTTCATACTTTATTGCTAGAAAATTTTCCTTTGTTATTATAGTGTAGCTTTTTATATCTATTATTTCACCTTAAATTCTATTTTGTCAGATAATACTTTGCTATATTGTATTGCTTTTCATATTTGTATGAAATATATTTTTGTATCTTTATTTTCAATATTTTGGTGAGGTTTTGTTTTAGTATCTCTTGAAAACACCATATAGCTGAATAAAAACCACCTGACAATCCCCTCTTTTCAAATAGATGAGTTTAATTTATTTATGTTTTTTAATGATTACTGATGTGGTTGTACTTGTGTACAATATCCAGTTTAGCCTGTCTTGTTTACCATCCTTTCTTTCTTCTTCTGGTTTGATAGAGTTTCCTTCATGCTGGTTATATTTATTTTCCCTATGCTAGTTTTGAAGTTATAAATTTCATCTCTAATATTTTTGGTAAACTTAAAATTTAAAACTATATAATCAGCTATAAATTTTGTAAACAAATCTAAACTTGTTCATTATTTTTTTGTTCTCCAAAGGAGAAAAGGTTTTCAGATACACTAACCTTGCCTTTAAATCCCAACTTTCACATTACTGCTGTCTAGAATGTTAGCTAACCATTTCTTTTTAAAAAAGAACCTCATCCATTCCAACTTAGTTTACTTTTCTTCTCATTGAAATATCTCCTTTAATAGTTCTTTTAAAGAGGTGGTTAACTCTCTTTATCATTATGTGTCCAAGAATATCTTTATTTTACCTCAGTCAGGTGATATATGAACTAAGTATAACTTCTAAGTTGACAGTTATTTTCTCTGAACATTTTAAAGCTATTACTCCAGTGTAATCTGGACTTTCTTGTTTTTCAGGCAAGTCTGCAGCTTTGATGCAGTCTTGCCATTCTTTTATAGTGTTTTTTTTTTTGGGTGTGTGTGTGTTTTTTGCGGTACGCGGGCCTCTCAGTGTTGTGGCCTCTCCCGTTGCGGAGCACAGGCTCCGGACGCGCAGGCTCAGCGGCCATGGCTCACGGCTGCAGCCGCTCCGTGGCATGTGGGATCTTCCCGGACCGGGGCACGAACCCGCGCCCCCTGCATCGGCAGGCGGACTCTCAACCACTGCGCCACCAGGGAAACCCAGTGTTTTCTTTTTTTAAGTGAGCACCATGTCAAAGATTTACTTAACTCATGAATGAGGAAACCAAGAGGGTGGTGAAATGGCTCTAAGAAGTATAGATGGGGCAAAGTATTTATAGTCACTGAAAGGAAAGATGCTCCACTACATACAAAACTGATTAACGCACAAGACTGATTAATGCCATGAAGATGGCAATGCAACTCTCACCTTTGAGATGAAATCCTCTCTCCCAAACAGAAACCATTTGTTCATCCACAGGAAAAAAAATTCATTTACTGTACATTGCCATAGGACAGAAATCATTTGAACAATTTTTATTTTTGTGGAGATTGAAGACTACCCTTATAGCTTTGTAAAATACCCTAATTAGTAGTAAATGATTAAAGTACTCCTAGAGATAATCCGTGAGCATTCCTGTCAGATAATGCTCTAGGTATGATTTTGAAATATGAGCCATCTTTTTATCTATTTCCAAGTTTGGGATAATTTTTCTTAATAGTCCATTTTGTGTTCACAAACTATCTCCAGGGGAATAGTCTTGGTTCAAATAAGGGTGATCTCATTGTGTTTTGGACTGCTGTCATAAGTATAGCATTCAGTATTAATTAGCACATATAAACTGTGGTATGATCATCAAATCTGGAGTCATACGGCATTAAGCAACTATTAAAACCATAAAAACAATGTCAAAGGTTTTGTAAGAAATCTAGGATTGGATTTCTCAATAATCTCTATTCTCCAGAGATTAAATAAAACATTGCTTGTATTTGTTCTTCTACTTTGAGGCTTAAAAGCCGAACTCAGGAAATCCATCGCCATCAGCTTTTGCCTGCAGTATCTACAAATTTGTGTGAACTCCTCTCTCCGAAATGTCCCCCAATCTCCTAAGATTCCTGGCCTGCCAGGAGGTGACCTGTCTTACTACTTGTACACCTGGGACCCTGTAAGACATAAAACAGACATGAGAACAGTTTCCTGGAAGAATTTTGAACATGTTCATTCTACCCATGAAGTATAACCCTTGATCCTTAATGGTGGGCTTTTCATATCTGATTACATGAGATTTATTCTGAAATATGACACTCCATGTATAGCCTTTATTACACATTCAATTTGTGCAGTTACATTCTGATTAGTTTTATTAAATAAGTGCAACTAACTACATTGCCATTAAAAGTAAAGAAACAATAAAAGTATTTGTTTCTGAATTTCGAGGGATCAAAGAGAACATAATGAAAGCACATAGTTATTAAGTTGAGGTCAGACAAAGGTCAAGAATTGACCCAGCAATTCCTCTCCTTAGTCGATACCCGCAAAGAATTGCAAGCAGAGACTCAGATACTTTAGTGCAAATGCCCATTGCTGCATTATTCAAAATAGTGAAAAGGTGGAAACAGTCTAAGTGTCTATTACACTTAGATTGGATATACAAAACGTTATGTGTACATACAAGGGAATATTATTCAGCCACAGAAAGTGAAGTTCTAATAGATGCCACAAAATGAATGAACCTTGAAAACACTATGCTAAGTGAAATAAGCCAGACATAAAAGATCAAATATTGTATGACTCTACTTACATGAAATATCTAGTGTAGGCAAATTCATAGAGACAGAAGATAGATTAGAGGTTACCAAGGGCTGAGGGCAAAGCGGGGGGATAGAGGGTTCTTACTTAACTGGTACAGAGTTTCTGTTTGGGGTAATGAAATAATTTTGTAAATAGATACCGTGATTGTTTGCTCAGCATTGTGAACATAATTAATGCCACTGAATTGTACACTTAAAAATAGTGAAAATGGCAAATTTTGTGTTATGCACATTTTACCACAATTATAACAAAAAGGAAAAAAGAAATCAATAGAGAAAAAAGAAAAAGGGCTTTCTCATATAGCCATTAGAAAACAGAACATTAAAAACTCTACAAACGTTATTCCAAAATAATCACAATGAGATGTTCTCCTTGAGTTCATTCAGTCGTTCTTAATTGATTCTTGGCATGAAATTATCTGGTACCAAATTCAAAAGCATCCTGGAAATCCTGAGTCCCCCTGACAATTTTCTAAGAGATACCAGCTCCTAAATCTATTCCCTGAAATATCAATTGTTAAAAATACCAGGCAGAGGGCTTCCCTGGTGGCGCAGTGGTTGAGAGTCCGCCTGCCAATGCAGGGGACACGGGTTCGTACCCTGGTCTGGGAAGATCCCAAATGCCCCGGAGCGGCTGGGCCCGTGAGCCATGGATGCTGAGCCTGCGTATCTGGAGCCTGTGCCCCGCAACGGGAGAGGCCACAACAGTGAGAGGCCCGCGTACCGCAAAAAAAAAAAAAAAAAAAAAAAATACCAGGCAGAGCCCTTTTCATGAGGCTCTGAGGCTGTTCTTCCTTGTTGCAGACCAAACTTCTGGCCAGTGGCTTAAAGGAGAACCTTCAGGGAAGCATGAGAGGAAAGCAGACGCCATCTGTTGATGACGGAGCAACTAACAGTAACAGAATGGAGAAGAGTAAAATCTTTGCTAGGATATGATACATACCTTTTTTGTGAGTTTTTTGGGGTGTTTTTTTTTTATGGTGCGCGGGCCTCTCACATTGATCAATGTTTCTCCATAGAGTAAGGCACTATATTATACTCTATACTGATGAAATCGAGGAAAAGACATATTCCTGAAGCTTTGAGCAGATAAAATTCCAGTGACATTCTTCCAGTGACTTACTGCATGTTTATTTGATTATTTGCTGCTGCTGCTGCTTATGCATAGAAAGGGATAAAATCAGCAGATATAGCAAGTAAATACTTGCAATTCTACTCTGTGTCCACTGCTTATTTTATATTGCAATGCTCATTGCCCCAACAAAGACAGTTGTGGTTGTACTTTGCTCTGTCAGTCACAACTTAATTTTCTCTTTATTGTACTTACTGAGGGATCAAAATTTTAAAAATCAGGGAAGTCAATAATTTCTATACTTTGGAGGCTGGCATTTGTCTCTTTCCTTTTGATTAATGGTGCAGACCATTATAACCTGTGTTAAAAATATAAGATTAGAAATATTTCCCTCCACCCCTCTCAAGCTTACACTACCCATAAAGTTGGTCCATTAATTACCAATGGTTAAAATGAGTTATGCAGGTATCTTAAAATTTTTTTTGAAATATAGTTGATTTACAATATTATATTAGTTTCAGGTGAACACCGTAGTTATTTGATATTTTTATAGATTATATTCCATTTAAAGTTATTACAAAATGATGGCTGTATTTCCCTGTGCTGTACAATGTTTCCGTGTTGCTTATCTATTTGGTACATAGTAGTTTGTACCTTTTAATCCCATATCCCTACCCTGCCCCTCCCCACTTCCTTCTCCCCACTGTAACCACTAGTTTGTTCTCTGTATCTGTGAGTCTGCTTCTGTTGTGTTATATACATTGGTTTGTTTTATTTTTTTAGATTCCACATATAAGTGATAACATAGAGTATTTGTCTTTCTCTATGCAGGTATTTTATGCTCTGTTTTCTACCAAAGAACTTTACTCCACACATCCGACTGACAGCTGACTCAATGCACACAAATGCAAAATACAGTTTTCTGTGAGATAACTTCTGGGAGAGAAAAGCAAATTGTTTAATTAAAGACTGACTCTCTCCCCAAGTTATGTGCTTATTTATTCATTTAGACGAGTTTAATAACAAATACAGTTGTAAAGATAAGAAAGATAACACAAGTCATCACTCTTTAGAAAGGTGGACATTAGATGACAAATCACCATAGGGGGATTTCTTTCTATACGTTTTTCAGCTTCTGTTAATGTCATGCCTGGACTCCTATCTGGTCCCTTCCTGTCTCCAAATCAGGGCTGTTACTGATTGGAGACTGGACAGGTTTGGGTGGAAGAAGATGATTAAAGGTGAACACCAGCATCAAAGAGGCCCCAAGCTTCAGGATGGGTCTAGGTAGGAAACGTTCTAGCAGGTGTTAACATCATGGTCTCTGCTAATAGACAGAGGTTTATTCAGGCAGGAGTCTGGTAGAAGAAGAGTGGACGTGGTTACAGAGACTTGAGGTCAGGAAGAGGCTTTGGGGAAGCAAGGGAGTTTTGTGGCTCCAGAGAAAGTAAGCTAAGGAGGCACGGAGAAGGAAACCAGAGCTGGGTGCTCATAAGCAGCTTCTAACTGTTTCAGAATTCCTTGTTCCAGGTCTGCGTTCACTGCTAGGTAGCAAGCGCAGTGTTGTTCTGGGTCACTGCCAAGATCCTAGGGCTCAGCAGAGTTCCTGGCACACACTTGGTGCCAATAAATTTTGTTGACTTAATGAATGGAAGGAAGCAAAATTTGGGGGGGACTTATTTTCTAGAATTTTAGAAGTCAGGGGGCTTGGTTCCAAAGAAGGCAGCAAGAGCCTAGATAATGAATTGACACAAGGCCAATGTAGGGCCCGTGTGACCCAAATTGGCCCTGGATCCTGCTTGAAGAATTCAAAAAGCTCCTGTGGTGATACCTTTAGGAACCAGGGAAATATGCCTGTCCCTATACAATCCCCTCAGAAGATGAATGAAACCATTCTCTAAATTTCATGTTATTTTTCTTTTATTTAGTGGCTCCCACCTTCTGGGCTTATGGTCTGGTGGTCTGTGTGTAGTAGGGAGGGGAGGTAACCACACAGAGCGTGGATCTAGGAAGTGTGGGACAGAAGAAGAGGATAACAAAGCGTCAGAGGCTAGGTAAACAATTTAAGTCATGAATAAATAATTGAAGGCCATCAAAGAAGTGTGAACTCAAAACAGAAATGAGCTCTTATTTTCATCTTTTCATATGGTCTTCACATGGGACAAATGACTGCTCTAACACTGCTGCGAGGTTTTTTCTGTGTGTGTGTGTTTGTGGTTAGAGTGAAATCTAGATCTTAAAATGCTGACAATGAAAAAAAATGCTGTTTGGTGAGTCTTAAGAAGTCTGCACTCTGAGTTGGCAGCTGGAATTTGTCTAACTGGCTCTCCATTTGTCTTTCCAGTGATGGAAAGGATCATTTTATATGTTGAGACAAGTACATATGAAGCACCCAGGTCTTGGAAACAGCACCAAAATCTGAATGAAGATGCTTCAGATATTGGTATATTAAGTTATATGCAAGTGATACAAAGCTTGTCTTACTGGAGGAGAAATTGGATCTCTGTAAAGATTTTTGTAATAATATTTTCCTTTGGCTGAGGACAAGAAGGAACAGTGGGTCTAGACTGAAAGCCATCTCCTTGATCTTGGACTTCCCAGCCTCCAGTACTCTGAGAAATAAATTTCTGTTTTTTATAAGTAGCCAGTTTATGGTATTTTTGTTATAATAGGCCAAGCAGATTAAGACAAAGGACAAAGAATTTTAAAGAATTAGTTTAAAAAATTGTTTTCACCTATACTCTATTCTCCTCTTACTAATTCAGCTTCTAGTAGGTTAGTATATGCTGCATTCATTTTAGCTGTGCTTTAAGGAATTAAGTGTCAAATCTGTATCCACACTTGGAATGATGTAGATTTGGGTAAGGCATAGCTTTAAGGGAAAGAAAGTACTTGATGGCAACAATGACATGCAGAGAAACCCAGAGCAGTAGTTTGGAATGGGAGGTACAGCCAACTACCTGGATGTATTAGTGGATACAGTAAGAGAACCCTGAAGAATCTCAGAAACAACAAGGGAAATGAGCTCAAGAGGAGGCAAGGGACTATGTGTTGTCATGCAGAATGGGGCTGGGAATTTGCTCATTGGGTGTTGAAGGGAAGGATAGATTTTTTTTTTAATTGGTTACATCCAATGTACATTAATTGTTGATTGGAATATATTATTAACATAATCCTTTTGGGAAACTATTAAGAAATATGTGTCATACTCATATATTTTGGTGCCAGAAACCTATATTTTATCAGTGGTTGTCTTTAAAGGCAGTGATAAAAGTGATTTATTTTCTACTTTATATTTTGTCCTTTTCAATGATGAACACATTGTAATGGACAAAATACACTTTATTCTTTAAAAAAAAAATTAAGTTTGAAATTCCTGAGAATCAAACCCAGTGGATTTTATTTTGTTTCTTTTTTTTTTTTTTTTTTTTTTTTGCGGTATGCGGGCCTCTCACCGTTGTGGCCTCTCCCGTTGCGGAGCACAGGCTCCGGACGCGCAGGCTCAGCGGCCATGGCTCGCGGGCCCAGCCGCTCCGCGGCATGTGGGATCTTCCCGGACCAGGGCACGAACCCGTGTCCCGTACATCGCATCGGCAGGCGGACTCTCAACCACTGCGCCACCAGGGAAGCCCTATTTTGTTTCTTATTGATTTGTAGAAAGTCTCTGTGTACTGATCCCATTGTGTATTTCATGTTTTACAGCCGTCCATTTCTGTTTGCCATTTTTCTTTTGATTTTATTTATAGTGATATTTTATACAACATAATTTTTTTAAAAACATCAATTTTATCAACCTTTATTTTGTGGAAGAGACCCTGAGAAAAGATGATCTCTGCTCTGCTTCTGGATGTGGTCATATTTCAAGGGGACTCCTGGAGATGCCACCGTCTTGAGATCATCACCCAGAAAGTTCCCTCTTGCCCCTTCCTGTCAACACAGCCCCCAACACATCCACTTTTCTGATTGTTTTCAACCTTACATCATGTTTCTTTTTCAGAGCTTTATATCAGTAAGATCCTACAGTACGTAGTATTTGTGTCCATCATCTTTTATTCGGCAGGGATTTATCCATGGTATTGTATCAGAGTCTATTACCTGTTATTGCCTAGTGTCTTCCATTGTGTGAATAAACCATTCATTCTCCTGTTGATGAACATTTGGGTAGTTTCCAGTTTGGTGCTCTAATGAAGACAGTTACTATGTACATTCTTCTACAAGTCTTTCTGTGGCTAAGTATTTTCATTTCTTATAGGTAAATTCTTAGGCACGGAATTGTTAAGCCACTGGGTAGAGTAGTTTTTATAAGAAACTGACAAATGATCTGCCAGTGGGTTGTACCATTCCATACTCCTGTCAACAGCGTATGGGAGCTCAAGTTCTACATTCTCACAAATATTTGGGATTGAAAGTCTTTTTTTTTTTTTTTTTTTGTGTGTGTGTTTTTTTTTTTTTCTGCGGTACGCGGGCCTCTCACTGTTGTGGCCTCTCCCGTTGCGGAGCACAGGCTCCGGACGCGCAGGCTCAGCGGCCATGGCTCACGGGCCCAGCCGCTGCGCGGCATGTGGGATCTTCCCGCACCGGGGCACGAACCCGTGTCCCCTGCATCGGCAGGCGGACTCTCAACCACTGCGCCACCAGGGAAGCCCCCTGAAAGTCTTTTTAATATCTGCTAGTCTAGTGGGTGTGTAGTGGTTTTAGTTTGCATATTTTACAATAACTAATGATGTTGAACACTTTGTAATGTGTCTAAATTTTTTGCTCTTTTTTTTTTTTTTTTTTTTTGTGGTATGCGGGCCTCTCACTGTTGTGGCCTCTCCCGTTGCGGGGCACAGGCTCCGGATACGCGGGCTCAGTATCCATGGCTCACGGGCCCAGCCGCTCCGTGGCATGTGGGATCTTCCCGGACCGGGGCACGAACCCGTGTCCCCTGCATCGGCAGGCGGACTCTCAACCACTGCGCCACCAGGGAAGCCCTTTTTGCTCATTTTTAATGGAATTGTCTTTTTATTATTGGATTGTTCTTAACATTTCTACATACAAGCCTTTTGTCAGATAATTTATAAATATTTTCTCTCACTCTTGCCTATTCATTTTCTGAATGATATATTTTGATAAGAAAAAGTTTTTCATTGGATGAAGTCCAGTTTATCAATATTTTTCTTTTATGGTCATTGCTGTTGGAGTCTTGTCTAAGCACCCTGTGCTTAAGACAGGCTGTGAAGACATTTTCCTGTTTTAATTTTTCTAGAAGCTTTAGATCTATGGTTCATCTTGGATAAATTTTTGCCTATTGTATAAAGTAAAGATTCAGGTTCAGTGTTTTTTCCATATGGATATACAGTTACAGCAACGCCATTTGTTGAAACGACTGTCCTTTCCCCATTGTATTTCTTAGATGCCATTGTAAAAAAATTAATGATTGTATGAGTGTGGCTCTACTTCTGGATTCTGGATTCTGTTTGTTGATTTATTTCCCTATCCTTATGATATTGCTGCGTTCACTTATTAGCTCAAGGAGTTTTGATACTGTTGCAAATGGACTTGTTAATAAAATTTTGCTTACCAATTTTTGCTGTTAGAAAGCAAATAAGATAAAAGAAAGATAATTGGTTATTTTATATTTAACTTCATAAATTTCGTAAATTCACTTTTAGTTCTAGTATTCATTTGTAGATTTCCTAGGATTTTTTTTTTTTTTAATGAAGACAATCAAGTCATGTGCAAATAGATGCAATTTTACTTCTTCCTCTCAAGGCTTTTAATTGTCTTTTCACACTGGTTAAGCACTGCAGTACATTATTGAATAGAATTGGTGACATTCTCTCCTTTTTCTTTATCTCAAGAAGAACGTTTTCAGTCTTCACTATTAGATATGATGTTAGCTGCCAGTTTTTTTGAAAATGCCCCTTTTCAGGTTGAGGAAGTTCCCTTCTATTCTTAGTTTGCTAAGAGTACTTATGACGAATTGACATTGAATTTTGTTATATGCTTTTTCTTCATCTATTGAGATGAACGTGTGGTTGTTTATTAGTTTATTAAATTTGTGGATTATAGTGATTGAGTTTTGAATGTTAAAATGACCTTGCATTGCAGAGACAAACTGTTCCTAGTTGTGGTGTATTAGCCTTTTTCTGTGTTGTTGGATTCAACTTGTTAATATTTTAATGAGGATTTTGGGTCTATAATCATGAGAAAAATTGGGCTGTTATTTTGTAATCTTTGTAATCTTGTAACTTCATCATCATGTCTTTGTATTAGGTTTATTATGGCCTCATTAAATGAGTTGAGAAATGTTCCTTCCTCTTCCATCTTCTTAAAGACTTTGTGTAAATTTAGCATTATTTCTTCCTTAACATTTGAATTCATCAGTGAAAACAGTTGGGCCTGGGGTTTCCTTTGTGGGAAGATTTTAATAAAAAATGGAAATTCTTAAATAAATAGAGTGTATTTAGATTTTCTGGTTCATCTTGTTTTAATTTACATATGCTATTTTGCCAAGGAATTTGTTCATTTCATCTATGTTGTCAAATTTATTGACATAAAGTTGTTCACAGTGCTCCCTTGGTAGTTTTTTAATGCCTGTGAAATATGAAGAAATATCCCCTTTACCATTCCTAATTTTAATAATTTGTGTTTTCTCTTCTTTGTTTAAAAATTCATCAGTCTTGCTCAGGTTATCCATCTTATTAATCTTTCCAGAGAGCCAACTTCTGACTTAATTTTCTCTATTGTATGCTTTGGATTTCATGAGGTTCTGCTCTTATATTTCTTGATCACTCTTGCTAGAGTTTAGCAATTCTATTAATTATTTCAAAGAACCAATTTCTGGATTCGTTAAATTTCTCTACTATTTGTTTTCTGTTTCATTGACTTGCACTCATTTTTATCATTTCCTTTCTTCAAACTACTTTGGTTTAATTTTTCTTCTAACTTATTGTAATAGAAAGTGATCTTTATTTTTCTTCCTTTTAAATATAAAGCTTTAAATTTCTCTTCAATCACTACTTTAGTTATATCTCACAAATGTTGATATGTTGTATTTTCATTATATTTCATTTTAAAAATTTTCTAATTTTTCTCATAACTTTTTTTTTTTTTTTTTTTGCGGTACGCGGGCCTCTCACTGTTGTGGCCTCTCCCGTTGCGGAGCACAGGCTCCGGATGTGCAGGCTCAGCGGCCATGGCTCACGGGCCCAGCCGCTCCACGGCATGTGGGATCTTCCCGGACCGGGGCACGAACCCGTATCCCCTGCATTGGCAGGTGGACTCTCAACCACTGTGCCACCAGGGAAGCCCTCTCATAACTTTTTTGACTCATGGATTATTTAGAAGCATATTGTTGAACTTCCAAATAATTAGGGCTTTTGTAAACATCATTATTTATTTCTAAAATTTGATTTTATTTTGATCAGAGAAGATATTCTGTAATATATTAGTCTTTGAAATGTATCAAAACTTATGACCCAACTGTAGGTTCCCTGTGCACTTAAAAAGACTGTATTTTGCAATTGTTGAATATATTTTTAATCCATATCCATTAGGTCAGTGTAGTACTGTTTAGATCTTCTGCATCTTTACTGAATTTTTCCTAGTTGTTCTATCAATTACTGAGAAAAATGGTGTTAAAAATCTCCCACGATTAGTATGTATTTGCTTATTTTCCCTTTAGTTCTTTTAAGTTGTTTATTTTCATGTATCTTGAAACTCCACTATTAGGTTCATGCATGCTTATGACTATTATTCCTTATAATTGATCCTTACACTATTAAGAAATGTCTTTTTTAAAAAAATGCCTATTGTTCTCCTTGTCCTGATTTCCATTGTAGCTGATATTAATGTACCCACTCTCTTTTATTTACTCTTTGGTTGGTATATCCTCTCCCATTAAAATTTTTTCAACTTGTATGTCTCTTTTTATTAAATGAGCATCTCTTGTAAACAAAACATAGTTGGGAATAGCTTTTTTTCAAAAAAAATGTAGTTCAAAAATCTTTGCCTTTTATTTAGAGTGTTTGATCCATAACATATAAAGTAATTATTGACATGGTTAGATTTAAGTCTTCTATTTGCTATTTTTTTCCTATTTGTCCTGTCAGTTTTTCTTTTCCATTTTTCCTTGTATCCTTATTCTTTTGTGATTATTGAACAATTTATTATTTCATTTTATTTCTGTATTGGATTTTCAGGTATACTTTACTTTTTTAGTGCTTGTTCTAAGAATTACAGTATACGTCTGTACTTTACAGTGTCTTTCTAGAGTAAACACTCTATCCTTTTCAGAAGGTATAGCCTTGCAATAGTGTTGTTCTATTTGGTCTTCATACTCTGTATTATTGTTATACATATTACTTTTACACATTTTAAATCCTTAGTCAGTAGTATAATTTTTGCTTTAAAGAGTTATATGATTTTGAAGATATTAAAGGAAAAAATAAATGTCTTTTATATATACATTCACATTTATCACTTTCAGTGCTCTTCATTCCTTTCTGTAGGTTTGAATTTCCATCTGGTATCAACTTTCCTCCAGCCTGAAGATCTTCTTTTAGAATTTTCTTAGTAAAGTTTTGGTGGTGACAAATTTTCTCAGTTTTTATTATCTGAAAATGTCTTTTATTTTTGGAGAATATTTTCTCTGGATGTAAAATTCTTGAATGTCATTTGTTTTTCTTTCAGCACTTTAAAGATATCATTCCATTTTTTTAATGGATTCTATTGTTTCTAATGAGACATTACACATTATTTATACTGCTGTTCCCTTGTATATAATATATGGTTATCCTCTGGTTACATTTAAGATTTTTCTCTGTAACTTTCTTTCAGCAGTTTGATTATGATGTGCCTACGTATGGTTCTCTTTGTGTTTTTTCCTATTTGCATTTGGTTAGCTTCTTGGAACTATATGTTGATCTTTTTCACCCAGTATGGGAAATTGTCTGTTAAAATCACTTCCTTAAATTTTTGTTCTGCTCTATTTTCACTCTTACCTTAATATTCTCTTATAGGTTATTGAGGTTCTGTTCATTTATTTTGATTTTTTCCCTCTATATCCTTAACATTGGATAAATCTTTTTGATCTTTTTTCAAGTTCACAGACCCTTTTCTCTGCTCCTCTTTCCTCTGCTGCTCCAAATCTGCTAGGAAGCCCATCCAATGAATTTTCCATCTCAGATAGTGTACATTTCTTTTATTAAATTTCCATGTGATTCTTTTTTATAGTACTTTTCTGCTAAATTTGTATAATTTTATTAATTATGATCATATTTACCTTTAAGACCTTAAATGTATTTGTAATAGCTGTTTTAAAGTTTTACCTGCTCTTTCTAAAATCTGGGTTATTTGGGAACCTATTAACTGTTAACCTATTAACCTGTTAACTGTTTTTTCTCTATCTCTAGGTTTCTTTGCATTTCTACTAATTTTGAGTCTATGCTGGACATTGTGAATAATATGTTGTAGAGTATGGGTTGTATCGTCTTGCTATGAAAGACGTTGAATTTGTTTTTCCTGAAGGACCTTAAATTCTGTCCAATTATTTTGATCCTGTCAGGATTGTTTTTATTATTTGTGAAGATTGATCTGTTTCAGTTTGGAGCCAAATTCTATGGTGTGCGTTTTACTCTAGCATATGATTATTGTCAACTGAATGTCCACTGTACTCAGTGTATAGTCTCTTGATTATAACCGAGTTGGCACTCCAGCATCTCCTGATATTGCACAAGCTGAGACATCACTGGCTAGCTCTCATCCTTGTACCGGGCCATCTCTGCGTGGTCTTGCAGAATCTCACCCTGTTAAGGATCAGTCCGATCCTTAGCTTAGCACTCTGGTGAATCCCCAAAAGACTCCTTCCCCACCCCACACACAACTCTCTTTTCTTATGTATCCTGCTCTGAAAATTCTCCCTGCTTCTGCATCCTGCAACTCCAATATCTGCCTCCTCAACTGAACAAGACTGTTGCTCTGATTGGTTCCACCTCCCTGATCTGTAGCAGAAAATACCATTAGGCAGGAAATCAGGGCAGTTGTGGAGAAACAGTTGGACCTATCTCATATGTTTCTTTTCTCTCAAGGATTATATCTTGTACTACCCATTTGTCAGTGTCTGAAAACCATTTGCTTATATATTTTGTCCAGTTTTATAGTTGTCTGAAGGCAAGTTCAGTACCAGTTAAGTGGTCATGGCCAGAAGGAGAAATTTGTATAAATAAATAAATAAATATGCAAAGCAATAAAAAATAAGAACCATTTATAATCTTATACCTAGTGATGATCACTCAGTAATTTCTGATTTTTTTTATTCTATGCATATGTGCATACATATATGTGTATCCATTACATATATCATTCCCAATCTTGCTTTCATAATGATATAGCTTGAGAAATTTAAATATTCTTTAAAAGGATGCCTTTTGTAGGCTGAAAATTATAAGACACTGATAAAAGAAATTGAAAAAGATACCAAAAATTGAAAAGATATTTCATGCTTATGGATTGAAATAATTAATATTGCTGAAATGTTCATATTACCCAACACAATCTATAGATTCAATGTAATTCCTATCAAAATTCCAATGGCATATTTCAAAGAACTACAACAAATAATTCTAAAATTTGTATGGAATGACAAAAGACCCTGAATAGCCAAACCAATCTTGAGAAAGAAGAATAAAGCTGGAGGTATCACACTCTCTGATTTCAAACTAAACTACAAAGCTATAGTAGTAAAAACAGTATGGTACTGACACAAAGACACATAGATCAATGGAACAGAATTGAGAGCCTAGAAATAAACCCACTTATATATGAACAATTAATGTATGACAAAGGAGCAAAGAACATACAATGGAGAAAGGATGATCTTGTCAATAAATGGTATTGGGAAAACTGGACAGCAACATGCAAAAGAATGAAGCTAGACCAGTATCTTATACTACACACAAAAATTAACTCAAAATGGATTAAAGACTTTACTGTAAAACTGAAAACCATAAAGTTCCTAGAAGAAAAAAGACTGTAACCTCATTGACATCAGTCTTAGAGATGTTTATGTGGATCTGATTCCAAAGGCAAGGGAAACAAAAGCAGAAATAAACAAATGGGACTACATCAAGCTAAAAAGCTTCTGCACAACAAAGAAAATCATCATCAAAATGAAAAAGGCAATGTACTGAATGGGAGAAGATATTAACAAATGATATATCAGATAAATGGTTAATATCCAAAATATATAAAGAAGTCATACAACTCAACAACAACCAAACAAACAACCTGATTAAAAAAATGGGTAGAGGACCTGAAGAGACATTTTTCCAAAGAAGACATACAGATGGCCCATAGGCACATGAGAAGATGTTCAGCATCACCAATTATCAGGGAAATGCCAATCAAAATCACAATGAGATATTATACCACATCTATTCTGTTAGAATGGCTATTATCAAAAAGACAAGGAATAGCAAATGCTATAGAGGATGTGGAAAAAAGGGAATTCTAGTACATGGTCAGTGGGATTGTAAACTGGTGCAGCCACTATGGAAACCAGTATGGAGAGTCCTCAAAAAATTAAGAGCAGAACTATCATATGAAACTATCACTAACATAGTGATCTATCCAAAGAACATGAAAACACTAATATGAAAAGATGTTTGCATCCCTATGTTCATCTCAGCATTATTTACAATAGCCAAGTTAGGGAAACAACCTGTGTCCACTGATGCATGAATAGATAAAGATGATGTGGCACATACATACAATGGAATACTACTCAGCCATAAAAAGGAATGAATTTGTGACAACACTAATGAACGTTGAGGTATTTTGCTAAGTGAAATAAGTCAGGGAAGGACAAATATCATATGGTTTCACTCACATGTGGAAACATCTCACTCATGTGGAATTCCACATACGAGTGAAACAAAAAATAAAACAAAAACAAAAAATAAAACAAATTAGTGGTTACCAGAGAGGAAGGGGTTGGAGGTGAGCAAAGTAGGGGAAGGGGGAGTCACCTGTATGGTGGCTAATGGTAATTAGACTTTTGGTGGTGATCACTCTGTAGTGTATACAGATGTTGAACTATAATGATGTACACCTGAAACTTATAAAAAATGATTATTTTAAATTATGGCACAAACTTCCATTTTATGCTATACCTTATCCTAACCAATTCTTTGTTCTTGCATACTTAGGCTTTTTTTTTTCCTCACTATTTTAAACAACAGTTAAGGAACATCCTTATATATAAACTTCTGTCTGCATGCCCCAGTCCTTACCAATTGTTACTGAATTCTGTAAAATGGCATTGAATTTAGGAAGTTAGGACATCTCATTTGGATTTATGGCTTGCCTGTGTCCCAAATCTGAGGTGACCTTAGATTATCATGTTCAATTTAGTTAAAGCAAGCTGGAAAAAGAAGCATTTATAGAGTGATGTTTAAAATCTCCATTCCTTTGGAAGCCTGTATGCTCCCTGAAAAGGAATTTGACTGTTCCTGGCCAGCACAGCATTTAATCCCAACCTGTCACTAGTTTCTATGAAGTGAGGTTTCTATTACTTCCTGGATTGCTCTAGTCTATCAGAGGTCACCATCTCCAATTTAGCCTAGATGTGGATGGGAAAATACCCTGTACAGCCCTAGCATCCAAAGAACATTGGTGTCAAATTCAATTACTGGAGAAGGAGACCTTTTTTTTTTTTTTCAGAGGTCTCTGAATCCATTTAAAAAGCTTCTCAGATTCCTAGCCCTTGTGCTTATGGTGAATGTATCTCCCACACAGGCCTTCTGACAGCTTTTTTGTAATTTCACATTGTCAACTGCTTTTGTGGTTGGACTTTCATTTATTGAAAAGAGTCTCAAATGGAAGTAGAGACAGTTATGTCTTTAACATATGTCTGAGTGTGCCTGAGTGGGGTGAATATTGCGGACACATAATGACCCAAGATGATTTCATTTCACGTAGCTTTCCTCTTTTTAGATTCCCAAATATGTTGATTTCCCAAATGTAAGATATTAATTCTGGATTGCTGTGGCCACAGTTTCCATTAACTCCCTTGTGGGCCTCTAAGGAATGAAAGTGTTCTTGAAGGCTTTTCTCATTTTATTTTAAAATTCTCTTTTGTGGCAATCCCCTACATTTCTTTTTGTTCAATTTGGAGAGTTTTTTCTTTTCTGTGATTAAGGAATAAATTAATTCATTTTGAATTGAGTAAGTGGGACAACGTATTTCTTTTTCTGTACCTGAGAAATTTGTTTTCACAATTACATTTCAGTAAAACCACCTAACAGTCATGAAAGATTAGCAGTGTTTTCTCTCTGCAATATAGCCTTATAATTTAGAACACAAGTGAATCAAGAAATGTGGCTTTGCAGACTGTTTTGAGTATTACAGAATATTAATTTAACTAGTGGGTCAGTCAGTCCAGGATAGATAAACCTGCCATTTAAATTGTTAAGAACTATTTCCAGAGAAGATAACTTTTATACTGCTGATTGAGCTTCCCTTTCATCCTTTCAAGTTCAAATTTCATAATTAGAACATGATGAACAATAGAATTCTCACAGAAGAATATAGACATCTTCTTGGCTTCCTTTTTACTATTGCCTTTGAACATGGAATAAATGACATGTTCTGCAGCCTTGCTAAATCTTCCGTTCCCTCTCACACTGTTATATTTCTGACCATTTCAATGACAAAAGAGGAGGTATATTCAGATGGTGTTACCCCCAGACAAAATGTCAAAAGTTCAGACTAAATAGTACTAACTAGTTTCAGCCATTAAGGAATTATTTTGGAAGCTAATATGCCAATATATTTAGAATATTATTCGCTAAGAACAGCTGCCATTTTGTCTCTCCAAACGTTTTTTTTTTGGCCTTATTCTCCTTTTGTTTTTTAGAAAAATTTTTACAGGCATCACCCATGTTAAAGCCAATATTTTTTTGTAACTCTCATGAAATGAATCTTTCATTCTGACCTGTGTGAATTCTGCCCATGGTGATAAACTTCGTAGAATGGAAAGTTTCATTTCAGCCATGCAATGTCAAGTTGAACTAAATTCTGCATTTGGAATTGAGTAGCTACCATCATGGTGATGCTATATTACTTGGGGGAGCCAGCTGATTTCCCCAGATATGGATCTGTTGAATATCCACATACAAGTTGTTTTGTGAACATTTAAGTTTTCATTTCACTGGACAATGCATAAGAGTGTTTGCTAGGTTGTAAATGTAAGCACATTTTTGTGTTTAAAGAAATTGCCAAACTATTTTTCAGAATAGCTGTACCATTGGAGTTCCTACCACCAACTATGAGAAATCCACTTTCTTTGCATCCTCACCACCATGTGGTGTTGTCACTATTTTATTTTAGCTATTGTAATAGGTATGTAATGATAACTTGTCACAGTCCTAATTTGCATTTCCTGGTGATGGTGAACATTTTTTCTTGTGTTTATTCACCATTTGTATATCCTCATCGGTGAAGTGTCACTGATTGTGATTTGCCACTTTTCTAATGGGATTGTTTGTTTCACTATTGAGTTTTAAGAGTTTTATACATTATAGATATGAGTCCTTTGTGGTTTGCAAACATATTTTTCCAGTTCATAGTTTGTCATTTCATCTTCTTAACAGGGTCTTTCACAGAACAAAAGTTTTAAATTTTGATCAACTCCAATTTGTTGATTTTTTTCTTTTATGGATTGTGCATTTGGTGTCATGTCTAAGTGCTCTTAAATAAGCCCTAGGTCCCAAATATTTTAACTTATGTTTTCTTCTGACAGTTTTATAGCTTTACATGTAAATTTATGATCAATTTGCAGTTAATTTTTGTATAAGATATGAGATTTAAGTAGAGGTTTATTAGTTACCTGAGGATATCCAATTGCTCCAGCACTACTTGTTGAAAAGACTATCTTTCTTCCATTCTGTTGCTCTTGTACCTTTGCCAAAAGTCAGTTGGCTGTGCTTGTGTGAGTCTATTTCTAAGATTTCTATTCTGTTCTCTGGGTTGCTGTGTTTATCCCTCAGCCAATTTAACATAATCTCAATTATTGTTTGCATATAATGAATACTGAAATTGGATAGGGGGATTCCTCTGACTTAATTCTTCTTTCTCAAAATTTTTAGCTATTATAATTCCTCTGCTTTGTCATAGAAATTTTAGAAGACTCTTTTGTATATTTATATAAAAAAAGTCTCTGCTGGGATTTTCATAGGAATTATGTTACCCTGGATATCAATTTGAGGAAAATTAACATCTTTATTGTGTTGAGCCTACCAACCCGTGAAAGTTCTATCTCTCTTCATTTATTTAGATCTTCTTTGATTTATTGCATCAATATTTTATAATTTTCAGCATACAAACCCTGTACAGATACTGTTAGCTTTATACCTAGGCATTCTATTTTTAAAGTGATTATAATTGTATTTTAAAAATAAACTATTTCTTTAGAGAAGTTTCAGATTTACAAAACTGTAAAGAGAATTGTAAAGACAGTACAGTGAATTTCCATATGCTCCACACCCAATTTCTTCTATATTAACGTCTTACATTATTATGGTATACTTGATACAATTAATGAGCCAAATTGATACATTATTATTAACTAAAGTGCATACTTTAGTCAAATTTCCTTAATTTTTACCTAATGTACTTTATCTGTTTCAGAATCCCAGCCAAGATACCACACTGCAAAATACAGAATACAAACTCCTTTCAGATACACATGGAACATTTACCAAAATTGACCATATGCTAGGCTGTAAAGCAAAACACAGAATACTTTAAAGGATATAAAGCATATGTTCTCTAATCAGAATGAAATTAAGCTAGAAATCAGTAGCAAAGACAAAAATTCCCTAACGTTTAGAAATTTAAAGATACATTTCTAAATAATACTCTTTGTATTTGTGGTTTCTGGGTACAGTGTTCTATATATTTCAATTAGGTTAAGTTTGTTGATTATGTTGTTCAAAATCTATATTTTACTGGTATTTTTACTGTTTGCTTACTGAGAGAGTTATTATCTTAGGGTTCCCTTAAAATCACACACTGAGAAAGCTACATGGGCTCAAGTAGTATTTTTGAGTGGTAATCCTAGAAATTTCAAGAAGGAAGTGAGACAGAAAAAGAAAAGTCAATAAAGGGCATATTACTAACCTGGTTACCACCTTGAAAGCTAGGGTTTAATGCTATTTGAGACCCTCTGAAAATAATGTGTATCACGTTCCTCAGAACTTTCCCACTGTCATACAGTAAGACAAAATAACTGATCTACCAACTCCCATCCTCCTATTGTATTTCTCAGTCTACAAGCCCTGTACCACATTCAAATTGTTAGACGAGTTCAGAGGAAAATGGCAAAGAATGTTGGGATGACATGGATTTAATTCCCTTTTCTCTGGCATCTTGACCTCTCAGGTTCTGGATAATTTGGTAATTCTCTGATAATTCATATATGTTGCAAAAACTTTTTATTTGCATTTTACTTATTTACTTTGTTGCTTTTTGTGGGAAGATTAGTGTAGTACAAGCTAGTTCATTATAGCCAGAAATAGAACTGTGTTCGTCTTTGTTATTAATTTCTAGCTTTTGTTCCCATTGATATTCTCTATTGCTTTTTCTGATTTTTTTTTTTTTGTGGTACGCGGGCCTCTCACTGTTGTGGCCTCTCCCGTTGCGGAGCACAGGCTCCGGACGCGCAGGCTCAGCGGCCATGGCTCACGGGCCCAGGCGCACCGCGGCATGTGGGATCTTCCCAGACCGGGGCATGCACCCGTATACCCTGCGTCGGCAGGCGGATTCTCAACCACTGCGCCACCAGGGAAGCCCTTTTTCTGATTTTTATTCATTGATTTCCACTCTGATCTTTACTATTTCCTTCATTCTGCTTGCTTTGGGTTTAACTTGCTCTTCTTTCTCTAGTTGCTTAACACGGAAGTTTGATCACTGATTTCAGATATTTTTTTCTAATATAAGTATTCAATGCCATAATATCTATTTAAACACTGCTTTATCTGCATCTTACATGTTTTGATATTTTGCATTGACATTTTCATTCAACCCAAAATATTTTCTAATTTCACTTATAACTTCTACTTTGACCCATGAATTATTTAGAAGTGTGCTATTTAGATTTCCAAATTTTGGGGGACTTTCCAGCTGTCTTTCTGTTATTGATTTCAAGTTCAATTCAGTTGTTGACAACAGACATATTTTGTGTGGTTTCTACTCTTTTAAATGTGTTAGGTTTATTTTATAACCCAGAATATGATCCATCTTAGTGAATATGCCATATTCACTCAAAAAGAATGTGTATTCTGCTATTGCAGGATGAATTGTCTGTAAGTGTTGATTAAACCAAGTTGGTTGCTAATTTTGTTCATGTCTTCTATATCTTATTTTCTGTCTACTTGTTCTATCAACAATAACTCCTTTGAGTGTTTAAGTCTTCAATAATAATCGTGGATTTTCTATTTTCTCTTTCTCTTCTACCAGATTTTTCTCAGTGTGTTTTGGTCTCTGTTATTAGGTTAATACTTGTTTAGGTTTGTTATGTTTTCTTGTTACAATGACTTTTTTTGTCATTATTTTAATGTATTTCTTTATCCCTGGTAATATTCATGTTCTGAAGTTCACTTTGACTAGTATTAATGTAACCACTCAGCTTTCTTTTGATTTGTGTTTGCGTGGTATGACTTTTTCCATTAAAATTTTTTAACCCATCTACGTGCTTATACTTAAAGTGTGTTTCTTATAGACAGCATATGACTGGGTCTTTTAAAACTAAATCTGGCAATTTCTGTCTTTCATTTGCTATGTTGTTCATTTATCATTTAAATTTAATAAAATTATTGCTATTGATGTGATTGAACTTTACTGTTTGTCCTCCTGCTCATATGTTTCCCTTTTCTTGCTTTCTTTTGGATTATTTAAATTATTTTAATATTCCATGTTAACTTATCTATTAAATTTTAGACTTTATCTCTTTTGTATCTTTTAAGTGTTTGCTCTGGAGATTATAATACATATCTAAATTTTCTATTTGTTCATTTTTAAATTTATAATTGATGATGATTTTAAGGTTTTCCTTATATAAGTTTTAAGTATTTTATCACTTCAAATACAGTGTAGATTCCTTAGAACTAAATAGGTCCCTTTACTCTCCCCCAGATTTTCATGTTACAGTTGTCACATGTATTACATCTACATGCATTGACAACTCCACCAGACAGTGTTATAATTTTTGCTTTTCAGCAATCAAAGATATTGTAAAGAACTTGAGAGGAGAAAAAAATAGTCCTTGATATTTACCCAGATATTTATCATTTCTGCTGCTCTTAATGTTTAAACATACAAGTTTCCCTCTGATATCCTTGCTAAATTTGGCATGCTAATTTTTAAAACTGAGGTAAAATAGGTATAACATAAAATTTACCATCTGAACCATTTTTAAATGTATGGTTCAGTAACGTTAAGTACATTCACACTGTGGTGCAACCAATCTTTAGAAGTCTTTCATCCTGCAAAATTGAAATTCTATACCTATTAACAACAGCTTCCATTTCTCCCTCCCTCCAACCAACCCTGGCAACCTCCATCCTACTTTCTGTCTTTATAAATGTGAGTCCTCTAGGTACCTCATATAAGTGGAATCATACAATACTTTTCTTTTTGTGACTGGCTAGCTAATATCACTTGGCATAACGTCCTCAAGGTTCATGCGTTTTATAGCATGTGTCAGAATTTCCTTCCTTTCTAAGGTGACCAATATTCCCTTGTATGTATATAGCACATTTTGTGTAACCATTCTTCAATCAATGAAGACTTAGATTGCTTTCTACCTCTTGGCTATTGTGAATAATGCTGCTACGAGTACGGTGTACAAATATCCTTTGATATCCTGTTTTTAATACTTTTGGATATACACCCAGAAGTATTTAGAATTGCTGGATCACAGCCATACTGTACCTGATAGGGGCTGCACCATTTTACATTCTCACCAACAGTGCACAAGGGTTCCAGTTTCTACACATTCTTGCCAACAGTTGTTATTTTCTATTTTTTGAAAGTAGCTATCCTAATGACTGTGAGGTTGTGGTTTTCTAATTGTTTAGTCTGACGTTTTGCTTCTCCATTCATGAAAAATACTGGCCTATAATATTTCCTTCTTTTATTATCTTTGTTTTTTAAATCAAAATTATTTTATTCTATATGAAATGAGCTAAAAAGCTTGACCTTTCTATTCTCCAGAAACTTTTGCTTTACAGAGGGCACAGACAATTTCTTAAACATTTGGTAAATCTTTCAATTTAAAACGGCTTCTCTATATGATACTATTTCTTTTTATTTCTAACAGTGTTTGTCACATCCGTTTTTTTTCTTTCTTGGTCAGTCTTACCAATGGTTGGTTAATTTTATTAGACTTTTCAAATAACTTTTTTTTGAAGATCCTCCAGATAAATTATTTATTTTTACTTTATTGATTTTTTATTTCCTTCCAGTTTTCTTCTGCATTTATTCAATGGTTAATTTTCTAACTTCTTAATTTGAATACTTAGCTCATTGCATTTCTATAATGCTTCCTTTATTAATATATAAAACTAGTACTTCCCTCCATGTACAGCTTTGGCTGCATCCTACAAATTTTGATATGAAGTTATCATATGAGTTTTGTTATTTCTGTTGTTGCTCTGTTTCATATGTTCTATACAGTCTGCATTTTGATTTTCCCAGAAACTGATGAATAATTTAATGGTAATTTTAAAATTCAAAAGGCATAGTGTTTGATTTCTAATTTTTATAAGCAGTGGTCTACATGAAACTAAATTTTTGTAAATTAAGAAATATATAAATATATATATATGCTCATATTATGTTTTAATGAGTGAATGCAAAGAAAAAAATATGGAAGTTTATATACCAGAAAGTTAATAGTAGTTATCTCTAAGTGCTGGAATTTAAAAAGGCTTTTTTTATTTTCTTTGCATTTTACTGTATTTTCTTAATTTGAAATGTGGATATGTATTTTTATTTTACAAAAACAGAGCTGTTTACAATTTATTGGGGATAAAAAAGAGCTCAGATGAATATAAACTATCTATATAAAGAACTCATTTCTAATCCTCTGCAGATTATAGAGTTCATTCATTGGAATACCAAAAACAAAACAAAATTTTAAAATCCTATTAATTCCCTTGGCATGGATTTTACGGCAAATATGTGATTAGTTATTATAAATTTTCTGTTTATATTTGAAGAGACCGATTAGTTCTATAATTGTTGGCAACCAGAGAATTTCCTTTCTTTCTTTTGAGTTCGTTTTTTTTTTAAAACTTTGATTTATTTTATTCCATATTTCAGCATGTTTCTAGTTGAGGGATGGGGATTGAGTCTACAATGTCATATTACAAAATCTGGATGTTTATATCTTGTTTTCTTGCTTGTTTGATTGTTAATATAGCTGAATCTGTGCTGGAATATTATATCTTGCAGGACAGAAATCAGATATTATTATCTGTGTATTTCTAGACACAGAACCTAGCATATTATAGAAACTTTAAAAATGTTTCATTAATGGGTGAATTTTGAAATAGGTCAAAAATACAAAATAGGTCAAAAATTCCAGTTATAAGTATTGCAGATATAATGTACAGCCAATGACTATAGTTAACACTGCTATATGGTATATTTGAAAGTTGCTAAGAGAGTAGATCCCCAAGTTCTCATCACAAGGAACGTTTTCTTTTTTTAAACTCTATGAGGTGAGGGATGGTAACTAAACTTATTGTGGTAATCATTTTGCAATATATGTAAGTCAAGTCATTCTGCTGTACACCTTAAACTTATACAGTGCTATGTGTCAATTGCATCTCAATAAAACTGAAAGAAAAAAAGAGAAATGTGATTTTTACGGAAATGCTATCTTTAACTCCTCCCTGATCTTAAAATAAATTCCTCAAGGGCAAAGACTACATCTTGGACCCTATTACATCCTCAGCGCATTGCTGGACACCTGGCATTGCCTCTATAAATATTTGTTGGATGATGAATGAATGGCCACTTGACTGTGATCTTGCTCAGTGTTGTTAAATCAGATGAATTTCCACCCTTCCCCTTATTTGAAGGTAGAACACAGGTAAAGAAGACTGGGAAATGAAAACTTTGCTTTCTAATTGGCACTATGATCTGTAAGTCAGACTCATATCAGACTGCCCTTCTCTTTTTCTATTCTCATCTCTCCTGCAATACTTTGCTTCACTCCTCGCAAATCAATAAGTAGGAAGAGTTCCTTCCATCTGGGCTCAGTGGACCAGGACCAACAGAGAGGGTTTGATATCCTTTTTTTGATATTATACTTTGGAAGTGAATAGAAATCTTTCATGTATGCTCCTCTTTCTTCCCTCCAGTTCCCCGCAACACTGAGTGTCTTGGGATTGTGCACCAGCAACTCAGCAAGGGGGTTGTGCAGCCAGTCTAGGCCTTGGTATAACCAGTTTAACTTCAGTTTACACTTTCATAGATCCTTGAACTTCTTGTTTTCCAAGCTTTGCTTTAGGCCCACTTTTGAGAAAAATTTTATGAATCAATAAGAGCCCTTCAAACTTTCCCTGTATTAATAATTCCTTACTCTTTGAATTTGGCAGTGTGCTGACAAAGAAGATTTTTGTGTTTGAGTAACATTTGCTCGAGGCAGACTGATACCTTGTGCATATGCCCTCTGTTACACTCCAGTTGATTGACACATGAATAGGATGAAGAAGTAATATGCTTTGTCTTATTGGTCCTTGTACTTGATGAATGTAGTCATTTTTTTTTTTTTTGGTTCTGACTTTCAAATATTTTCTTTCACATTTTGTGAACTTTCATTCTTACTAATGATTTCCCCTAATATCTCTGTATCTCCTCATCATACAGATTAATGAACATGTACACACTGAAGACTGATTCTAATGTCCTTAAGACCATGCCCAGAAGATTAACGGTGTTTTGGTATTTCAGTGAGTAGATTTCCTTGGAAGGGATACAAGGGAGACCAGGCTGACATTAAACTCTGTAGTGGGTTAAAAATGTGTTTTGATATACTTGTAACATATATTCATCTGAGTTCCTTTTTTCTTGGGGATTAACATTTACATTTTTGGCATATACTTTTCCAGATTTTTTTTCTTAGCATTCACTCATCCAAACACAATGTGTAGGTATATGTGTGTGTATACACACACATACACACACACATATTTATATTTAGACTTTTATGTTTATAAAAATGTGATAATAGGCATAGATTTTAACCTGTTTTTCCCACTGAGATCGATCCTTCATCCAACTCTGAATCAATGTGCCTTTTTATAAGCAATTATTTTACCATCTAATATCAAAACACGTTTTCCTTCTAAGGCTTTTCTATGTTTATTACACACTATTTTGTAACACCTCTTAACTAAGGGAGTGCAAGGCACAGTTTGTAAATCTTTAAGTGAAAACCTCCAAAAGGAGTAATAGAAGTATGAAGGCAAGTGAGAAAGAAAGCAAGTGTATAAAAATCTAAAAAGGAGGAAGAGACTGTATGTAGCTTCAGAAATGAGGGAGTGGGTCACCTCATGTTTTTGAGAATCAAAGGATCTCAGTTCTTTCCGTTCTCTTAAAAAAAGTTAGCTGATTAAACTCTATTTATGTCATCTCACAATGCAGTGATATGTTCTCCTCACAGAAATTCCCCCAGTGCTGGAGGTGCCACTTCCACCTATGCAAAAGCTTGAGTCAGTGCCTTCTAGCCTTGCTGCCCTCTTATTTTTTCCCATGACTGCGAAGAGACACGATTTCAAGGCTAATTTGCATGACTTTCAGACTGTTCTAGTGTTTTCTGTCTTAGTTGGTTTGGGTTACTTTAACAAAATACCATAGATTGCGTGATTTCTTAAACAACAGAAATTTATTTCTCACAGTTCTGAGAACAAGGTGGTGTCAGGGTTGGGTTTTGGTGAGGGCTCTCTTCTTGGTGTGTGAAGGCCACCTACTTGCTGTGTCCTCACATGGCAGAAAGAGAGAGGAAGCTCTGGTCTCCTCCTCTTCCTGTGAGGACACTAGTCCCATCAGGGGTGCTCTACCCTCATGACCTCATCTAAACCTAATTACGTCCCAAACGCCCCACTTCCAAATACTTCCGCACTGGGTATTAGAGCTTCAAAAATTAATTTTGGGTGGGACACAAACATTCAGTCCATAGCATTTTCTTAGCACTTAAAGGTCAGAACTCTGTGATGAATCTTAATGATCTTGTGAAGGAAACTCATTACTTCAACTTAGAAATAAATTGGAAAATCAGCAATGAAAGCATTTTGAATGTAGGCTTGATGCTGAGAAATAAAGCAAAGGAATAAAATTGCCACAGCATATCTTAGAGGGTCCTGAACGCAACAGACTCTCTTAAAAAGATAATAAAGATGCTGGGGCAGGTGGCAATGATAGGATCACAAAAACTGATTGCACAGAGAAAGGACTCAGCATTCAGTAGCACAGAGGGGTGAGGTGGGGAGTGGCATAATTCTGTAACATTGAGCATATAATAGCAGAATCCTGGATCCATGGAAACATAGAAACCAGCAGCAAAGTAGACAAGAGATCTGCCTCTGCTGTCTTCATAGGAAATGGCTCATTTCACATTGATAACAACTGAAAAGCTCTGGAAAGCCTAGGATGCCCTGGAGTAACTATATACACTCTCAACGCAGCAGAAACTCTCTTAATTGGCATGCCCAAAGCTCACCCACCAAATTAACCAATACTCTTAACTCTTTCTTTAAAATATACTGACTGATGCCACCACCCATAGTACACTGTTGGCTGCTTTTTAGTATCCCACCCATGTCTGCTCACTCCAGATCTAAGAGTCAATTGGGTTTATGCTAGCTGATTTTGTTATTATAACAATATATCTCAATTAAATATTATGTGATATAATGAACTATAACTGTGAAAAATGTTGCTATGCCTATGGAAACAAAGTTAAATATTCAACAAGAATTTGAAAAATTATTAAAACTTTGCTGTTGTTTTAGGTGTGAATGAGATGACTGTAAGATATCAGGAAAATTCTGAGAGATCAACCCCCCCCTTCCATATTGTTCCCCAAGGGGCCTTACATTCCATCAACGTTAAAGAAACTGAAATTAGACATCATAGACATTGCATTGAGTGCAAATCACGCAAAAACAAAATAGTAAAATGGTGTGGAGCTTTAATTACTGGTCACCCATTTTGAAAGCAAGGACTGGGACTTCCCTGGCGGTCCAGTGGTTAAGACTTCACCTTTCAATGCAGGGGGTGCAGGTTCGATCCCTGGTTGGGGAGCTAAGTTCCCACATGCCTCGGGGCCAAAAAACCAAAGCATAAAATAGAAGCAATATTGTAACAAATTCAATAAAGACTTTGAAAATGGTCCATATCAAAAAAAAAAAAACTTTATAAAAAAAGAAAAACGGAAAGCAAGGACTGACTATTGACCAATCAAAAGAATGGTGAGTAAATATTTTTAGTTAAAATAAATTACTTAAAAAATATATACTTCACATATATATTTTTCAGACACATTTTTACATATATTATTATTTTCACATATATTATAATTTTAAAACTGTTTCTCTGCCTTAATGAATTGTTTTGATTAAATAACTATGGTATTCTACAGTATTTCACTAAATTTCCGTGTGGGTCACCTGTGAAATAGACAGGATTTTCAGATAAGTCCATACAATACCATTTCCATTCCTAAAGCTAAATGCTAAGCTTGGTGCAGAAAGGTATGGTGAACCTTAATTTTTATTCACACTAATATATATATAGGCCTTGCCACACTTGGAAGAGCCAAATTTAAACATTAAAAAAAAATGCCTCAGGGCTTCCCTGGTGGCGCAGTGGTTGAGAGTCCGCCTGCCAATGCAGGGAACACGGGTTCGTGCCCGGGTCCGGGAAGATCCCACATGCCGCGGAGTGGCTGGGCCCGTGAGCCATGGCCGCTGAGCCTGCGCGTCCGGAGCCTGTGCTCCGCAACAGGAGAGGCCGCAACAGTGAGAGGCCCACGTATCGCAAAAAAAAAAAAAGCCTCATTAATATATGCGCGCACACACACTCACAATAGAAGAATAAGACCATTTCAGAAAAGAAGACTGAATTATGCAGAACAAAATGAAATAGTCATGGTCTGAACAGTAATTGAGAACATGAAGATTAGAACTGAGACAATAGGAAAAAAATAAAAAATATATTTTAAAAATGGATGTGGAGAAAATGATATAGAGGAGAGGCAAAGGGAATCTAACATTTCTATAATTGAAACTCCCAAAAAAGAAAATAAGCACAGTGGAGCAAAGAACAAATATTGAGAGTATAATTTATGATATTTTTCTTGAAAAGAAACAGATGTTAATGTGTATACTGAAAGTGAAAGTTGACCCCAAACTGTTAACACTGACTCATAACCGATTATAATATTTGATTTGGAAAATAAAGCAAGTATTTTTATGACATCCAGGTAAAGGAAAGTCCTTTTAAGGGAAAGAAAATCAGGTTGGCATAAAGCTTTTCAATAGGAACATCCTATAGCAAATGTCATTAAGCAATTTATAAGACATCCAAAGGGGAAAAGTGTAAACTGAACATTTTATACCCAGGCAAGTTGCTCAGAGCTATAAAGACCAACAGTTTTGAACATATCTTGCTGGGGAATCTACTAGAGAATGAGCTTTGGCCAACCAAGATGGGATTGGGGAGGTTTTAGGAAAAGGACTAGTGGTGAATATTAAATATATTTAACTTTGAAACTCAGACCAAAGGAAAGTTATAGATAATTGTAACAAAGTAACATGTACATTTTATACCCTCTGAAAATGTAGAAATAATACACCAAAAAAATGGGAGAATGGAAAACAAAGATGGAAAGTTGTGTAAGATCATTGCTTGCTTCAGGGGAAATAGCTGGGAGTCAAAAATTATCCTCTGAGGCTGACAAATCAGGTAGTAAATGTTTTAGCTTATTGTATAGTACAAGGCAAATGTAAAAGGCAATAATTGTATTGCTTCAAATTAGGTGGTGAAGGAAAGGGAAGAGCTTATAAACTAATTGTTGCTTATAATAGGAAACTAATATATAATGTCTAAAGCAAAGAGGGAATTAAGGACATTATGTAAAAGTTTAATGTAAAAGTAATTCCAAGAACAAAAGAAATAACTTTCTAAATATTAGAAAAATAACCAACAACAGCAAACAAAAAGGAGCAAAGGGAGCACACTGTAAAAATTAAACATACATATTCATGCATACATACGTATATAAATATAGTATGAATTGATATTACAGATGAGAGTACATACTTACCTGTTACGTGAGTAAATAAAAATAGAATTAACTCACTTAAAAAAAATTCAGCCTGAGTTACAAAGCACACACAACTCTATGCTGTGTATAAGAGAGAAAACTAAAAGCAATTAAGAAATAAAATGACAAAGTTATGCCAGGAAAATGTAAACAGAAAAAGAAATAAAGGTTATAATCTTAATGTCAAACAACGTAGAATTCAGGCCAAAGAACATAAATAATGACAGACAAAAACCTTATAATGCTCAAGGCTGCAATTCACACAAGATGCAATAATGAAGAAGATTTATGCAGCAAATGACAATGGAAACTTCCATGAGACAGAAACCACAGCAGATATAAGAAGTTCACTAATAACTAGAGGCGGAGACTCACCTCTCTCAGTATGATATATCAAGTAGTCAAAAAAAAAAAAAACAATGATAAAGAAGACCCAAACAACACAGTAAGTTGGATCTTCTGGATATATTTCAAACGCACAAACCTCCCCCTACTTTTGTGTGTGTGTGTGTGGTACGCGGGCCTCTCATTGTTGTGGCCTCTCCCATTGTGGAGCACAGGCTCCGGACGCGCAGGCTCAGTGGCCATGGCTCACGGGCCCAGCCGCTCCACGGCATGTGGGATCTTCCCGGACTGGGGCACGAAGCCATGTCCCCTGCATTGGCAGGCGGACTCCCAACCACTGCGCCACCATGGAAGCCCTCCCCCCTACTTTTTAAGTGTTCATACATCCTTCACAAAAAATTGATCACATGTCAGTTAAACCACAAAGAAAATCTCAATAAATTCTAATGAAGTAGAAATATAGAAATAGCACAGCAAAATTATCTGGCAACAATGCAATGAATATACAGTTCAATTTAGAACAAGGCCCTTTCACTTGGAAAGCAAAATAAAACTGTTGAACAATTCTTGGGTCAAAGAGGGAATGTAAACCAAAAATGCAGAATTTAATAGTGATGAAACATATATCAGAATTTTGGAATTTAGCCATTTTGCTAAGAAAAATGGTCATGATATAAAATGCTTAGATCAATAAAAAATGAAACAATGAAAGTAAGCTAAACGTGACACTCAAAAAGGTGGAGAAGAGAGCAAAATTATGTAATTAACGAAGATTCAAGTATAAATTTATGGGTTAGAATACAGAAAACAGAACATGTTCTTCATTGCTTCAATATTTGTAATAAGAAAAGGTTGGAAACAGCACAAGTACGTAAGACAAGTGGATGGCTGACCACGTTTACACAACGTGACATTGGAGGCATCAGAAATGAGCAGGGAAGATGTTTATGCTCTAACATGGAAAAATATTGTCAACTGAAAAAGGCAGGGTGCAGGATGGCGTAAAATGAAAGAAAAGACCAGAAAAGTATAGTTTCCCTTACTCGATTTTTGCATAAAGAAGCCTTGGAGGGATCACGGAGAAACCCACGTAAATGATTTCTCATCAGGGTGACAGTACTGGGGGAATGAGGACAGGGGTTGACATGAGACGTCTCACTCAATACATTTTTAAACATTTTACTTGGGGGACCATTTTAATACAGTAAAAAACAATAAAAAATGTGAACCAAACACAGGCAGGTAAGAGAAATATTTTCCTAAGTCTCTGGGCTGAGGAAAAAAAGAAGAGCTTGTGAGCAGGTTGTGATAGCATCGCCGTCATTAACCCTTTGGTGGCTGGTGGACAGGAGAGACGTACATGAGATGGAAGAAACCAAACTGCTCTCTTGACAAGTCAAGCAGCATCTGTCAACAGCGGCTGCTCCATCTGGGCCTCTGCTAAAGGTGGCCATGCTCCTGGTCGGACCACAGGCTCCCATCTGCCTCCCCTGCCGTCTCAGGATGGAGAGAAGGAGGCCGACTCTGATGCTCACTGCTCTTGCTTCTTCCTCTGAGCCTTACAGCCCATCAGCTTCCCAGTGGGGATTGAGAGATGGGGGCCTGGAGTTTGCTTAACATTTCCTTTTCTGAAACGGCTTGAAGTTCGTGCACCTGCAGTACATGAATGTATTGTCTATTTAGACAAGTTTGCCCACAGACACACACGGAAGGAAGAAATTTTTTAAAATTAATTAATTTTTTTTGGTTTTTGTTTTTTTGTGGTACGCGGGCCTCACATTGTTGTGGCCTCTCCCGTTGTGGAGCACAGGCTCCGGACGCGCAGGCTTAGTGGCCATGGCTTACGGGCCCAGCCGCTCCGCGGCATGTGGGATCTTCCCGGACTAGGGCACGAACCCGTGTCCCCTGCATCGGCAGGCGGATTCTCCACCACTGCGCCACCAGGGAAGCCCAGATTTATTTTTAATTAATTAATTTATTTATTTATTTTTGGCTGTGTTGGGTCTTCATTGCTGTGCTGGGAGCGGGGGCTACTCTTCGTTGCCATGCACATGCTTCTCATTGTGGTGGCTTCTCTTGTTTTGGAGCACAGGCCCTAGGCGCGCCGGCTTCAGTAGTTGTGGCTCGTGGGCTCAGTAGCTGTGGCTCACGGGCTCTAGAGCGCAAGCTCCATAGTTGTGGCACATGGGCTTAGTTGCTCCGCAGCATGTGGGATCTTCTCGGACCAGGGCTTGAACCTGTGCCCCTTGCATTGGCAGGTGGATTCTTAACCACTGCGCCGCCAGGGAAGTCTCGGAAGAAATTTTAATTTGTCGTTTTTTAGAAATCAGAATCTATTTTCCACACATAGTGGGGACACAAAACATCAAGAAGCTCATGAGCCTCCTGAATTTTATTTCTACACTCACAATTTCGAGAAGAGTCTTAACAGATTTAGTCCAAATTTAGTGTAAAAAAAAAAAAAAAGGCTGCTCTGGGACTGCAACTATAAGTGCCAAGTTTCAATCCAGAGCAAATTTTTACAGCTGAGCTGGCAGGTCTTTAAAGAGGTCTTGTCAAAACAGAAACTATCAAGAACCAAAAAAAAAAATCTTACCTGCCTTACTACTAATGTCCCTGGGTGTGGAAATGAAGAGATATTACACAATATTACACATTAGAAGGCAGACCTGTGGCAGAAGAGATGTCTCTTCGTCTACTCCTTCTTTCCTTCCTTCTCTCCAGCAAGAGTTTTTAGTAAGACTATAAATGGACATAGTCATTTTATTAACAGAAAATACCCAATTAAGGTTTTGTTGGGAGAGGTGATTCATATTAGTAAGAAAAAAAACACGTATGTTTATCCCGTAGAAGCTCTGCTCGGACTCTGTGAATCTAGGATCCTTGCTCAGAATCCTCCTATAGAGACGGTGGACGGGGGTGGGCGGGGTGGGCGGGAAGTCACAGAGTATTTGGGGGTGGGGAGGGTGTGAGTGACAGTGCTGAAGAGAGATTAGAGGTGAAAAGGGAGCCCTCTCTGACACTTGCCTCGGGTAGACTCACCTCTGACGGTTTGCACTTCTGTGTAGACCCTGTTTGCTGACTGACTCCCAAGATGGCTGGCTACCTGTACCAGCGGAAGGCATAACTGACAGAGTCACTTCCTGCACTGTAATTGACATCCTACACTCTTCGCTTCCGCAAGTGCCTGGACTCTAACAGTTGTTCCTTGAGAGAAGGAAGAGTGTTTGTATTTTATGTATTGAAAGCAAAGTAAAATGATTGCACAGATTTTGATAGATTTCAGGGCGTGGGACACATTCTGCCATTAAAATTCCTCTTAATTGCTTTCTAGATTAAAGCATAAATCAATGAAGTTAAATATCTTAATAGTGTCTCTTAATAGTGTCTTCCAGTTTCCCTTGATGCCACTCCCCCAAAACAAAAGAAACAGGAAACAGTGGTAATGTAAGTGTATTTTAGTTACCCGTTAAGTAGATAGTCAGAGGGCAGGGGCAGAGTTCCCAGACTCCCAACCTCCTCTAATACCTTTAAATAAACATGTCTCTCTCCCTCTCCCTCTCTCTCTCTCCCTCTCTCTCTCAAGGGAAAGAGCACAACTCTGTTCTGCTTTCACATTTTTGCTATTGACTCCCCTGAGAAAGGAATTTCCCCTCCTCATTCCCTGGGCTCTGCCTCTGCCTACCCGCACCCCTTGCCCTCTTCAGGCTGGTGTCTTTGTCCTCAAGTCTAGACTTGTCAGTGATAAGTACCATGAAACATGAAATGCTTTGCAGGAGGCCCAGGCGCCTCAGGCCTGCAGAATACTACCTGTATATAAAACCGACTCAGAAATCTCCTCTTCCTGTCTCTCCTCGCTAAATGCCTGGTGTTGAGTGTCTGATTCCCTCTGCTTGATTTGTCACCTCCCCAGCATTCCTGGGAAAACCTCACCTGTGTAATGAGAGTAGGCCTTCCTATCTTGTGTTTTTTCCTGCTAATACGTCCCCTCTCAGCTTAGCTCTATTTGCTTCCCTGCATCCCTGGAGCCTTTGGGGGGACATGGATTATCAAAACTCTAACCTTCCTCATGCACTTAAAAAGAAAAAAAACATAGTAGCTACAAACAAACCGGAGAGACCTGGGAATTAAAAACAAATCGACTGACAAGTGGCAGTTCTGCTGGGATATAAAAAAAGGTGAAAAAAAAAAAGGCTCAGTCTCTTAATTCAACAAGCCCAGTTGAGGTTATTTTGAAAGTCACTAGCTGCTCTGGCTGTAACAGCAGTGTAGACCAAACTAAATTATTATTCTCTTCTTGTTGAGTTTTTCTTATTGAAGTTTCTAGCTCTCTACTCTCTGGTGGTAAAACAGTAGCTACCAATAACAACTTTCCTCCTTAGTCAGGTGGTAGCATTCATTATGAGATGATTTTTTTTTTCTAATAAACTTTAGCACCTTCACCCTCCAGGAGCAAATGTTAGCATAGCCAAGGTGTGGAAACTTCTGAGGGAAAGTTTTAAAATTTCTTCCCTTTGGAATTTATGTTAATTATAGGGCCAAACACAGTGCCAGCCCAGACCTTGTGTATCACTTGCTTTTTAATTTCCTTTTGAACATAGGTTATGGGAAGAATTTATGTCCTATAGTGATTCATATATAAGATAAAACAATATTCTTTCACTTTTGTTTGCCCCCATCTCCCAAATCCACTATCTACAGTTCTGCCACAGAGATCTTTAAATCACAAATCTGGCTACTGTGCTTTCCCTGCTTATAACCTTTAAAGGCTCCCCATCATCTGCTGCAGACTTGGACAGTAGAGTTCATCTTGCTTGGTGATGGGTTGAAATTGACTCTCTAGAGCACCGGGCTGAGAAGGACCCAGAGGCTGCATCTGGGTTCTGTGGGCATGCTGTGAGCTATGCCTGCCATGGACCTGGGAAGAAGGAATGGTTGTAGATATGTCATGCTCAGTGTACATGTTCAGTCAGGTCTTTGCCATGGCATCTGTGTCCCTCCATGCAATACTCTACTGTTCAGCGGTACAGAAATTCTTTGAGTTTCAATATATGCTTTTGTTTCAGGTTTTTGCATTTACTGTCCGTCTACTCGAATCATCCTCTTTCCAACTTCTCTCCTCAGGTTTGTTTTATTTGAATTTCAAGAGTGACCTAAGATTCATCTTCCTAGAGAAATCCTTTTTCTGTTCTCTTTGATTGTAGACCAGGTATTAAGCCTATGTGCTGCTGTTGCAAACCATTATACTTAACCCTCTGTTTTATAATTATCTATGCAGGTGTCTGCTGCCTTCATGAGACTCTAAAGTCTCTGAGGGCAGAAGTATTCAATTTTCTCATTAATTACCTATGAGAGGACTTGAGCTCTTAGCTGGCATACAATAATTGTTTACTGAAAAAAATGAATGAATGTGTGAATAAATGGCATATTTCCTATGGGTGTGAAAAATAAAACAGAGCTTACTGGTCTTTGCAGTTTATAATAGCCATGCAAACAAATGTAAAAAAAAAAGTTTTTAAAAAATAACAAAAGGTACTGTTGGATAATTTTAGTAATTTTTTTTCATTTGTTATCATGCATTCATTTAGTACATTGATTTAGGGTTAAATTCAAGGTGGGTTTTTTTGTTTTGTTTTGTTTTTTTGCCATATTCCTGGGCCCTTTGGGTGAAAACCAGCTTTCTATTGTCTGTTTTACTGTTTCTCCAAATAACATTCATATATATCTTAGTCAGGTCGGCCTAATATAATAAAATACCATAGACTGAGTGGTTTAAACAACAGATATTTATTTTCATACTTTGGAGGCTGACAAGTCCAAGATTAAGGTGCTGACAGATTGAGATTCAGATCCTGATGAGAGCTCTCTTACTGGCTTCTTCCTGTATCCCCACATGATGGAGACAGAGAGAGAGAGCGCGCTCTCCTGTCTCTTCTTATAAGGGCACAGATCCCCTCATGTGGGCTCCATCCTTATGATCTGTGTACTTCCCAAAGACCCCATCTCCAAATCACATCACATTGGAGGTTAGTGCTTCAACACATGAATTTTGGGGGGACACAGCTATATATATGTATTCCTTTGGTTTGTTTGTTTATCACATGTACTTACATATGTAAGTGGAATAAAATCTGAATTCCCAGAGTTCTTTACCATATTTATTCACTCCCCAACTCCTCAAATATTGACTGATCGCCTACTATTTTCGATGTGCTGGGAATACAGTGAAGAAGAAACAAACATAATACACAACCCAATGCAGCTTACAGACTGATTTGCCCTGCCTGAAGTTTCTCTAATTTGGATGCATTGATGTGCTTCCATTAGCAGTTATCTTGGACCCTTCATATTGAGAAAAATGGTCCAAGCAAGATTACACACTCAGTGTAAACAGCCCCTTCCTCTCGAGAGCTGCAGCAATAAAGAGGGTACTTTTTTAGATAGGTGCATCTTTATGGCAGAAGACCAAAGTGGACGTTTGAGGATTCTGAATTAACCCTTACCCCTGTTAAGTCTCACTGCTCTTGCCCTAAATCTTCCCCCCCATTTTACTTTAAAAAGTTGTTTTATTGTGGTGAGAACACTTAACATGATATCCACCCTCTTAACAAATTCTTGAGTATACAATACAGTATTGTTAACTAGAGGCACAGTGTTGTACAGCAGAGCTCTAGAACTTACCCATTTCACTTAACTGAAACTGGATGCCTGTTATCAGTAACCCCTCATTTCCCTCTTCCCACAGCCCCTGGCAACCATGATTCCATTCTTTGGTTCTGTGAACTTGACTATTTTTGATACTCATGTAAGTGGAATCATGCAGCATTTGTCTTTCTGTGACTGGCTTATTTCACTAAGAATAATGACTTCTAGGTTCATCGTGTTGTCACATCTTGCAGAATTTCCTTCTTTTTTTAAGGTTGAATAGTATGTATATACCACGTATTCTTTACCTAGTCATCTGTTGGTGGACATTTAAATTGTTTCCATACCTTGACTACTGTGAATAATGCTGCAACAAACATGGAAGTACTAGTATCTTTTGAGATCCTGATTTCAATTCTTTTAAATTAATACCCAGATGTGGGATTGCTGAATCACATGGTAGTTCTTTTTCACTTTTTTTGAGGAAACTGCATGCTCTTTTTAATAGTGGCTACACCATTTTGCATTCCCACCGATAGGTGCAAAGGTTTAAATTTTCCACTCCCTTGCCAACATTTGTTGTCTTTTTTTTTTAATAATAACCAAACTGACAGGTGTGAGGTAATTTATCATGGTGGTTTTGATTTGCATTTCCATGATGATTACATTGAGCATTTTTTCATGTATCTGTTGACCATTTGTATGTCTTCTTTGAAGAAATGTTTATTCAAATCCTTAGCCCATTTTTTTTAACATCTTTATTGCAGTATAATTGCTTTACAACGGTGTGTTAGTTTCTGCTTTATGACAAAGTGAATCAGCTATACATATATCCCCATATCTCTTCCCTCTTGCATCTCCTTCCCTCCCACCCTCCTTATCCCACCCCTCTAGGTGGTCCTTTGCCCATTTTTAAATTGGGTTTTCAGTTTTGTTGCTGTTGAGTTATAGGAGTTCCTTCTATATTTTGCAGATTAACCCCTTATAAGATATATGATTTGCAAATATTTTCTCCAATTTCATAGGTTGCCTTTTATAGAGAGACATCCTGTGTTCTTGAATTGGAAGACTTAATATTGTTAAAATGTCCATACTACCCAAAGCTATCTACAGGTTCAGTGCAATCCCTATCAAAATCCAAATGGCATTTTTTCAGAAATAGAGAAACAATTCTACATTTCATATAGAACTCTAAAAGACTAGGCGTAGCCAGATAATCTTGAGAAAGAAGAACAAGGCTGGAGGCATCAACTTCCTGATTTCAAAATGGATTACAAAGCTACAATAATCAAAATAGTACGGTACAGGCATAAAGTCAGAATAGAGAGCCCAGAAGTAAATCCATGCACATATGGTCAAGTAAGCTTTAACAACGGTACCAAGAGTACACAATGGGGAAAGGATAGTCTCTTCAACAAATAGTAAAAGAAAAAACTTTTAACCAAAAGAATGAAATTGGACCCTTATCTTTCACTAGACACAAAAATCAACTAAAAATGGATTAAAAACATAAGCGTAAGACCTGAAAGTGTAAAACTCTTAGAACACAAAGGGGAAAAAGCCTTTTGATATTGGTCTTACGATGATTTCATGACTAGGACACCAAAAATACAGGCAATAAACACAAAATAAACAAGTGGGACTACATCAAACTAAAAAGATTCTGCATAGCAAGGGAAACAATCAAAGGAGTGAAATGCTCCAATTTAGCATTATCCTGGGGAACTTGCTCTAAGAGGGTAGAAGTAAGTCTAGGACTAGTTAGTCCCTGTTATTATGTGACAATAACTTTACATTTTGTGTTTTCACAATCGATTTTCAAAATAGCTTTGTGAGCAAGGTTATTACACTCTTTATGGATGAAGAAATGAAGGATCAGAAAGTTGTGCTGCTTATTCAAGGTGGCCCAATCTGAGGAACTGGGGTACTTGCCAGGACTTCAAGCATTGGGTGCCTCCTAAGACCCCTCTGCCCCAGAAGCCATGCACTGGATCAGCCTGTCCTGTGTCCTCTTTTTCTAGGACAAGGATGCTGAAATGGTGGCCAAGAGCACTGGTTGGTGGACCCAGGTGGTAAATGGAAACCCGTCACCTCTCCTATCACCTACTGGCTCTGACCTTGTTAAATACTCACATACTTTGCATTTCTGGTGGGAATTCTGAGTAACCTAAGGGCTAGATCAGTAGCAGAGCTGGTAGAATAGCGCCATCTTCGTGTGGGTCATTTGACTGGCTTGACAAGCCCAGCCTCCCGTGCCTAGCTTTAATCCCATTGCGTTCTACTTTATTGAACTTCCATCTCCAACCACTTACGTCCCTGCACTCAAGATATTTTAATACTATTCACTGTCTTCTCTCACCATCTCCTCTACTGTGAGCCTCCTCTCCACTTCATCAATCTTTCTTCCCTTAAAAAATGCTTCCTCCCAAGTAAAAATTAATAGGTACTCTTCCCCTGAGAGAAATTCCTCTCTTGTCTGGATAGCTGTGCTTTTCCTGAATGACCAGCCTGTTTTTATCTTGTGGTAACTGAACTGTGTAACTTATCAGGCTTCCTTGGTTGGGCTGGCTGTTAGAAAGGTGAGAACCAAGTTCATGAATTTCCTGTAGAAAGTACCTGGCTCCCTGTCATGGGCGTTATTGTATTAACCTCATTTTGAGGTGACCTTAATATCCCTACCTGTGTTTTGCTTTCTTCTTTCTCACTTATTTTAAAACATGCTCCCTGGCTATAATTTACGCATCTTTCTAGGCCACTAGAATCTTGTTTGGAGCAAAGTAGTGGGGGGGACATAGTTATATGGGAAACTACTCTTGTCTGTCAATGTCTTGTCTCTCCTACTCCCTTGGTCATGGAATCCTTGACTTCTTTTAGTTGAACACATGGCCATTTGGAATAAAGACTATATTTTCTGATCTCCTTTGCAAGTGTGGTTTTGGAGTCAGAGCTGACCAAGAAGGATCTTTGGAAGTTTCAGTGTGTGAATTTGGGGAAGTGTCCTAAAAGGGAGGGCATATGCCCTTATTCTCTTTCTTTCTTCCTGCTCATTGGAATGTGAGTGCAATGACTGGAGCTCAAGCAGCCACATTGGATCATGAATCAACAGCCCAGGCTGAAGAGCAATAATGTAGAAGAAGCCTTGGTTTCTTGTGACTGTGAAGTGGCCTCACGAATTTTGGATTGTCTGCTTTCATACTCTCTACATGAGAGAATGAAACTTGATATATTTATGCATAGTTAACTGGATTTTCTTTCACTTGCACCAAGACCTAATTCTAATATGGCAGACTTTCAATCTTGTATGGTCAGACAGAGATTGTATCTGCCATGACACAATTTGAGCCCAATAGACATTAAATTTCTACAAGCAGTAAGAATATCTTTAATGGATTTGGTTCTTGTATATGTGTTTCTACCCATGTTTTCACAAAACTGCATTCTTATTTTTTTCTTGTATTTATCACTCTTATAATTGCCTGTATTAGACTAGGGCTCTTATAAGCTTTGCACAATGCCCCAAACTGTGCATATAGTGCCACACACATCCTTATGCGTTATTCACTTCTTCTCAATGTGTCTTCTGGAGAGTAACACAACAGGTTAGACCTTTGTGTCTCATTCTTTCAACAACCGCTTGTGGAGATGGGTGCTATGAGGAGCACAAAGGTAAGTAAGAGACCATCTGATTGAGGAGATGATAATCCATAAAACTGTAATAAAGGCTTAAAGGGATAAGTCCTGTGAGAGAGGCTGAGATAAGTAGAATTCGGGTCCCATTGTACTTTATCTGGCTCCCCATTACCTCTCTGATCTCATCTTCTACTCTTTCCTCTTACTCACCTGCCTCCAGCCAGAGTGGCCCACTTGCCATCCACAAACATGTGTGCCTAAGCTGCTCCTGCCTCAGGGCCTTTGCACGTGCTATTTCCTGGACCATGACTGTTGTTCCCTCAAGTTATAGCCCTCTCTCAAACTGGACCTCCTATCTGGTTTCTCTGTTTTATTTTTCTCCATAGCCCTTGTTAGTATGTAACATTCTGTATATTTTACCTATTTATTTGGTTACTGCCTCTCTGTCCTGACTACCTATGGCTCCATTAGGGCTTTATATTTTTTGTTTACTGCTCTGTAACAGGGATTATAATATAATGGGGACTCAATAAATATTGTTTTAATTAAGGAATGAATGAATGAAAGATTCAAAGAGAAAGTACATTTCTGATGGCCGTTTACTCGTGGAGGTGGCATTTAGGTTTGAATTTGTATGTATGGGAGAATTAAGCTGGTATGAGGATACTTTCCAGAGCGCTGTTTTTACCGGCAAGCAACTGGAGACAGCTTAGGTACTCACATAAGAGGGTGGGGGTGAGTAAAAGTAAAAATGCAGCAGATGGAAATAATGACCTAGATTTACAAGGAGTTACACTCAAGAGGAGAGGTGAATTAAAGAGATCAGAAAAAATGCTATAGCATAATATCATTTATGTAAGTTTCAAATTCATAAAACAATATTCCATGTTTTAACAGAAATGTATATAGATAGATACCCCCATTTCCGATAGATAGAGAGAGAGATGGATAGGTAGGTAGATATCATAGAAGGATATGTAATGCATGACTGCAGAGGAAAGAGAAGTGAGGATGAGGGATAAGGAAGACAAATTAAAAATAAATATAAACAAATGAAGGACCTCTCACAGACCTTTTGTGAAGTATGCCAAGCCTAGAGGGTTCACTTAAATTTCACGCTGGTCACACAGCACTAAAAACAAATGGAGGGAACTTCACTGGGGACCAGGAGGGTAGAAGAAGATGGGAAATGAGTATCCTAATAATGATAGAGCCGTGGTCAGGAAATACCAAGGAAGGGAACAATTAGGACAGTACTGAGTGATAAAGATGGAAAGATAGGTTGGGTCTAAAATTTTAAAGAGACCCAAATGCTGGGCAAAGGAAATTTTCTCACTTCATTAAGCAAGGAGGAACCATTAAGAGTTTTTGGACAAGATGAAATAACATAGGAAAATTAATGTGGTGTGTAATGGATTAGATAAAATAACAGATTCACAGGCAGAGAAAAGAGTTAAACACGAGAATGCAGTAGTCCAAGCAGGAAGTACTGCTTAATGTGAACCTAGAAAATAGTGATGTAAAGAAGGTTGTGATTTAATAGTTATCTGATAATACATTTTTATGAATTACATACATCCTAGCACTGTGTTAAAGGCTAGAGGAAGGAATCAAATGTGGAATATTTAAATGACCTATGTATTGTCCCTTGGTGGGAAACCAGCATGGTGACAAGTACTCTGACATCCTGTGGGTGTTACATAAAGTTCAGAAGGGACGGGAAGGACTACATTTGGTGTGTGCGATGTAACTGGACGTCAGTTGCCAGGTAACTGAAAACACAGTTGTCAGGACCTAAGGACAGGTCCCATTTTGGTGGAGAAAGAAAGCAAAGGAAACTAGAAATGTTCAACCTTCATGACTAAAGAAGCTGATGTATGATTAACAGCTAAAAGCTGGTGAGCTGTTTAGGGAGAGATGCTTTTGGTTTGTGGGAGAATCCTATTTAAAATTCTGCCAAGTCACTCCAATAGATATGTCTAGTAGCCTGTTAGACGCGTGAGATTAGTGTTTGAAGAGTCCAGGGCCGACGCTATTGATCCGGGACCCACTCTGTCGGAGGGGACGGTAAGAGCCATGGTCATCACCATGGTTACAGAAGCAACCGATCGGAATACGTTTGTGTGATAGGATCAACCAATGAAGAGTAGATCTTTCTAAACATGAAGTGATGGAAATATGAGTCAGGTGAATGTTTTTAAGCTGAAGAAGATTCACAACTCAGCTTATTTAAAAAAATAGGAATCCCTGTACTTTGATTATGAAGCCCCATCTGGAAGCTTTTGGCTGAGAAGCCATATAGAATGCTCTCGAATGAAAAGTCATAGGAAAAAGCAAAAGGAAAAGAGACCAGAGTAAGATTTTCAAATCAAATTATAGGGAAATAGGAGTTTGGAAATTGTTAAGCTAAAATCAAATCAGGTGGCACCTATATTGCTGTTCAGGGCTTGAAATTCATGGTCTTAACTGGAAAAGGGTTAGTCCAGAGAGGCCCATTTCTGGCAGAGGAGCAGGTCCTGTGTAAGAGGATGTGCTCTTCTAGGGGCTGTTAGAAGCTGCTCCCTCGTCGAGATGTGCAGGGGAATGTTTCCACCACGTGGGAGGTTGCATTGCGTCCTGCCTTCGTTTCATCTTGGTTTACAAGTGAGCCTGTATGTTTAGAGTGTCTTGCCCAAGTCTGGATTTTATTCATCTGTCCATTTATTAATTAATTTACTTACTCACTTCACCCGTGCCTTCTTCATTCCTTCCTTTATTCAATGTTCGCTGAGCTCCTACAAAGTACTACATACTGTTCAAGTCCCTGTGGAGGCACAAATATGAAAATATGCCTCTTGTTCCCAGCCTAATCTCAGACACAGTTATGAATACCCACGGTCACTATAAAAACAAAAAGTTAAATGCTCTATAGGGGGAGGATGCCTCAAATCCCATGGACGCTCTCAATGGAGAGCATTTGGAGAAGGCTTCCTAGAAGGGGTAACATTTTACTTTGACTAAAACAGTGAGGAAGAGTTTGTGAAGTTGGGCAGGCAGAATGATGCCTGGGGTGAAGCTCTTCAGGCCACAACATGTGCAAAAAATACGGATGTTTGAAAGTGGGTCTGTTCAGGGAATGCTGGAATAGGGTTCATGGCAGGATTGTTGAGAGATTAGGCTGGAAAAAAGCAAGCAGTGGTCAGATAAAGGAAGTTCTCTTCTCCACGTAGAATTTAGTCTTCCTTTCATTTAAACTTGAACCCATTGATGAGAAACTGTCCTAATCCCAGTGTACTAATTCTAATGGTACCCATTGATTATTAATTGATAAAAATTAATAACCAGTAGTCTCTGAGTCGATTTTTATCTTTGGCACTTATAAACTCCCATTGCAGTTTGACATGGAAAATAACTTTAAAGCACCTGCCCTGTTACTTCTTAGTTCATTGCTGTGAGAACCGATTTGAGTCCAGAATAGTGCCAGAAGATGGCACAAAGTGAATCTGGTCTCTGAGCTTCATGTTAACAAGGACAATATGCATTTAAAATTTCCTTCTTACAAAAAAGCAGCTACTGCTTTTACTATCCTGGGATGTTAAAATACCTACCAATACACTCTTGGCCACAAGCATGACTTCACATATTTTTTTTCCTGAAAAAAAATTAAGATAAGAAATGACATGGCTGAAAATCTTAAGGACCATGAGATTTATTTTGTTTTCATTAACTGTGCCCAAGTTTCTTCTTAAGCAATGAGACTATATAGGATGCAATACTTTATTTAAAAATAAAAGTTATTGTGTTTGGTATAAAAGTGCAATGACTCCAGGCCCATTGAAGATTTTCAGTCTGAGCTCTGAGACTGTGGTTTCTTGTTTAGTTTTTAGACTCTCCACAGAAACATTTCTATAAAAAAAAAAATGTCCTCAATCAAGGAACATGGAGGAACTCCAGGCGCTTAGCTGATCTCAGTAAATTGGCAAGCTCGACAAAACATCTTCCAACTGATTTTCAGACACAGTGTTAGCGATCAACAAATATTTTCTGAACGTTGCACATACACATTAAGGATTCCTTTGAAATAAGATGCTAGAAAAATGGGATGTGCTCCTAAGGGCAATGTTGGACTCTGCTTCTTCATGGAGACAAAATGTGTTTGTTCCCACTCTTTAATATAGCCTTGTGAAAGCACCTTGGACCTTTGGGGAAAAAAATGATATAGATCAAATGAATACCCCTTTATGTAGGCTCAAAGAGAATGACACAATTTAAACTATAGGTCACTATTTAAGAAAATAGGCTCCATCCTCTGTGGAGTGTGTGTGTGTGTGTGTGTGTGTGTGTGTGTGTGTGTGTGTGTCTGTTTTGAGACTGCGAATGGAGGTAGTTAGAAGGTTGAGTTAAAAACAGTGTGAGTGGGGACTTCCCTGGTGGTGCAGTGGTTAAGAATCCACCTGCCAATGCAGGGGACATGGGTTTGAGCCCTGGTCTGGGAAGATCCCACATGCCGCGGAGCAACTAAGCCCATGCACTACAACTACTGAGCCTGTGCTCTAGGGCCCATGAGCCACAACTACTGAAGCCTGTGCACCTAGAGCCCGTGCTCCGCAACAAGAGAAGCCACCACAATGAGAAGCCCGCGCACCGCAACGAAGAGTAGCCCCTGCTCGCCGCAACTAGAGAAAGCCCGCGTGCAGCAACAAAGACCCAACACAGCCAAAAGTAACTAAAATTAAAAAAACAAAAACAATGTGAGTGTTTAACTTTTCTTGTTTCTTTGCAGTACTGGATTTTATCCCTCTTTCTGTTGCTCTACCACTTAAAGAGCGTTCTGTGAAAAAGAAAGAAAAAGCCTAATCTGCCAATAATACCAGGAGATGCCATTGAGCGTAGCTATCTTCTGTGTCACTTGGACCCAAGTGCATATCACGCTGAATCAGTTTTATTTAAAATTGCAGTGGATGTGGGTCTAATTCACTACACCAAACATATTTGGCTCTGCTAGTCAAAAGAAACCTGGGAGGAGTAGTGTCTGCAATCCAGACACAGTTACCATGAGCTGCGGGATGGACAGATTTTGCTGCAGGGGGTGTTTAGGCCCAGCCAGTGTGAGTTTCTGAGGACTCACTCATTTTTTTTTTCTTTTCATTTTTAACAAGTTCAGGTAGAGGGTGATTTCTTTTGATGTGTGTTGTTGGGAATACAAACCTGGTGTGCTTCTCATCCTTTAATTGAGACCTGATAGATAGATTAGATATTCTTTTGGGGGTAAAAGGAAAATTAATAAAGTTGACCTATTGGAAAGTTAAACACAAGCATGAGTTGACTGTTTAAACTTTCCCTTCTGAGGGGGGAGGCTTCGTGGGTGTGTCCGTGTGTGTGTGTGCGTGCGTGTGCACGCGTGTGTCTGAACTCTGCTGGGGAAAGCCCCTGAGAGGCGCTCCGCTTCCTTTTGTGTGGAGCACAGTTACACCCAGTGGCCAGTTAGGTTAATGGCACGTGTGTGTTCCCTGAGGTCACCTGAGAAAGAGCAGCGGGCCCCAGTCACTTCCCAGAGTGGAGGCCAGACGCCAATTTGGATAATAGCAGAACAACAGTGTTCCTTTCCTTTGTTCCGAAAGGTGGTGCCTGGGAAGGAGAAGGCCCCACACCATTCATGATGTTAACAATAGCAGCATTAACATTCATTGGACTCCAACCGCGTCTGTTATTCTTTAAATTAGGACCCAGGAATATAATGAGATGGATTTTCACAGGCTGAAACAAAGACTTATTGCTTTTTATTCTTATTTCCCTTTATCTGGGCATAATTGAAACATGTTGAAGTTAACTGTTCTTTTCATTTTGTTTTATTTTTGAGTTGGGGGAGCAATAGCAGATAATGTTAAAAAGGACCATCTTTTTAGAATGCAAATAGGGGCAGAAACCCTAATTATAAATTTTTAAAGAACTATATGAAACAACTCTGAACTGAAATATCCTTTAGGAGCTTCAAAATGACACTCTTCTTTTGTGCGAGCTTGCTTTGAAAAACTCTCTTAGAAGACACCACTAAGGTCCTGTTTTCACTCAGGGGCGAGCATGACTTGTGGGGAAAAGCATTGGAGTTGTGTTTGTGACATGTGCCTTCTTGTTAGGCTGACCACAAAGTAGAATTTGTGACCATTGGAGATGTCTCGCCAAGTGAAAATTCAGCACATTCCTTTTTAGGAGAGAGCCTGTTACAGGCTTGTTCCCAGGGCTGCAGATACAGTGTCCGTGCTCCGTGAGGGCTTCAGGGCATCATGTGAAACCAGGTCCTCACACCTGCTCTGATATGCATACCATTTAGAGCCTGAGTTAAGCCTCACTTTTCTAATTGAATCGTTCTTAGGACCTCTAGTCCATAATGATCTCCCCTTGTCTGAAGTTCCATCATTTGCACTTTTCAGAAAAATAGGGACTTCAACCACTCAAAACAAATTGAAGCCAAGAGACCAAGGTCTGAGTCCACAGCTCCGCCCCTAATGAGCAGCTGACCTTGGTTTGAAAATTACTTGTTCCCAACCAGAAGGACCTGATCTCCTTCTGTAAGTTCAGGAAGTTGCACTAGAAGATATTGAACATCTCCTCCAGCTCCTTGACAGGGTAACTTTAATGACACTGTCTTTCCTTCTCTTAACTCACCTCTACAACTTGATTGTCTTCTGCTCAAAGCTATTCATTTTTCGATGCAGGACAGCTGTTTATGTTGAGCCCTGCAGTCTCTGGGCTGGTGCTTGGATCCCTCCCCCCAACCCCATCCTCATTTCTGTGCTTTCTGTGGAGCCTGTAGCCATCATGTACTGCCGAGGTTCACACTGGTGCAAGGTGATGTGTGTTCTTGTTTTATTGATGTGGAGCTGTTTTTTCTGTTCCAATGCAAGGATCATTTCCCACTTGATGCTCAGAGGAGGAGAACTGAAATACTTTACTATTAAAAACAAAACCTTGCATTCATTGTTTGCGTTGCTTGTTCCTCCTTCTCTACCCAACTCTTACCAACCCAGCCTCTGCTGAAGAGCTGTTGTGGCCCCAAGTGACTGGACTACTTGAGGCATTTTACCAGGAAGATATTCAAAGAGGTTACACGGAAAGTAACATGGCATTCTTGTTTCTGCATAACAATAGACTTACTTTCCGTTGTTCGTCTAAGCAGGTGGAATATCCTGCCAGAGGGTCTTTGAAACCCTTCTTTGTCCATTGTGGAAAAAAAAAAGAGAGAGAGAGAGAGAAAATCTGATATGCTGATAAGAACGCAGGTGCCAAAGAGAACGTCAGTATAGCCACAGTGAGCACAGCTTCACTAGCTGCGGCATCACCGGCCATGACCAGCTTTGGTAGAATTTTTAAAAAGGAAGCGTTTGCTGCTAATCGAAAGTGAAAGGCTCAGTGCTGAAAGACTGAAGTCTGATAAAGTCTGATAGATGCTAAGAGAGACCACAGCTCTTAAGCAAGAAGAAGATAGTTTTGACCCGTGTGTCTCAAATTTTAATCTTATCACAATCATTTGGATGGCCCCTGGTAAATCTGAGTGCTCTGACCCACCCCCAGAGTGTCTGATTCTGTCCATCTGGGGTGGGACCAGAGAATTTGCATTTGTAACCAGTTCCCAGATCACGCTGATGCTGCCGTTCTTGAGATCACACCTGCATCATACGGTCATTGTGTTAAATGAGCTCATATCTCTCAAATGCTCAGATCAATGCTGAGCGCTCAAAAAAGGGAATAAAAATTTTTAAATGCCTGATTATCAGAACCTTTTCAATTATTGTTATGTATAGTGTCTGAATTCTGCTACTAATGGTGGACCAAATCAAGTAAACGCTAGATAGAATTTTATTTTAGCAAAGCTGACTATGGTCTGATTATGCTACATGGTACACTGTCCCGCTATGCTTTTGCCTACCAATCAGAGAATGCCTTGCTATATTTTAATACGTGAGTTCTTTGCTCCTGGAGGGCGTGGGTCTTGACTTCTTATTCCATTTCTCTGGCTGGAGCTAATGCCTAGTTGGTCCTCAATTTATTGGCTTATCTATATCTATATTATTGCCCTTCTAACATAGATAAGAGGGGCAAGAATTATGGGAGACACAAAGAAGATATATCGTCTGATCTCTGGGAAACATATTCACAATGCATATAGCTTACAGAGAACAAATATCTAGAACACACAAAGAAATCTTACAACTCAATAATAAAAACACAAACAATACAATTTCAAAATGGACAAAAGTTTTGAATTGAAACTCTACAAAAGAAATCTGAATGGCCAATAATCACATGGAATTATGCTCAGTTATCATTAGCCATTTGGGAAATGCAAATTAAAGTCATGATGATATACCATTTCTCCCACTAGAATGGCTGAAATTAAAACCGCGGACAATACCAAGAATGTGGAGCAACTGGGTCTCTCACACTTTTCTGGTGGGAATGTAAAATGCTACAACGACTTCGGGAAAAGGTTTGGCCATTTCTTACAAGATGAAACATTTCCTTACCATACGAAACAGAAATTCCATTCCTAGGTTTTCACCCAAGTGAAATGAAAACTTCTGTTTTATTCATAAGAGCCCAAACTTGAAATACCCCAAATGCCCATCAAACAAATTGTGGCATATCTCACAAACACAGAAATGAAAAATTTCAAAAACATTATGCTAAACAAAAGAAACCAAACACAAGGTAATACATACTGTACTATTCCATTTATACGAAATTCTTTTGCGGTACTTGGGCCTCTCACTGTTGTGGCCTCTCCCGTTGCGGAGCACAGGCTCTGGACGTGGAGGCTCAGCGGCCATGGCTCATGGGCCTAGCCGCTCCGCAGCATGTGGGATCCTCCCGGACCGGGGCACGAACCTGTGTTCCCTGCATGAGCAGGCGGACTCTCAACCACCTCGCCACCAGGGAAGCCCTATACGAAATTCTTAAAAAATAAATCTAAAATATTGCAATTAAAAGTAGATTAGTGGTACTTGGGACTGGAGGTGGGAAGATGATGGAAATGTTCTCTATGTTGATTGTGTTGATACTTTTACCATTGTTCAAAACTCATAAAACTGTACTCTCAAAATGGGTGGATTTTATTGTATATAAATTATACCTAAATAAAGCTGGAAATAAAGCAAAACAAAAGATTAAGATTTAAAATACTTTTGTCCTTTAAACTTCAGTGTCTAGGGTGAATCTTCAGCCTCCTCATTTGAGTGTCCTCTCTGGGAGTCGTCTCAGAGGTTCGGCCAACTGAACTTCTCCGGCTGTACCATAACCCTGCAGGGACCCTAGTCCATATAGACCTTTCCATTCTCCGTGTCCTCTCTGCTTTTATCTGGAGTATGGCCAGAGAATCTTTATCTTGGTCTTATGATTATGTTTTAAAAATGGGGAATAATTTTCAAGACCTTGTTATTGAGCAATGACGGGGAGATGTTAAAAAAACAGAAGATATATCTTCACAAAAGAGTATCTTATCTATCTGTATCCATCATCTATCTATCTGTCTATCTATCTATCTATCCATCCATCCATCCACCTATCATCTATCTCTTTCTCCCAGACTGTGGACTACGTTTTCATTCTCTTAGTGGCATCTTTTGAAGAGCAGAAGTTTTCATTTTGATCAAGTGTAGTTGTTGGTTTTTCCTTTAACGTTTAATTTCTTTTGTGCCATAAGAAATCTTTGCCTATGCCAAGATTGTAAAGATTTTTCTCCTGTGTATTGTTCTGGAAGTTTTATGCTTTTAGCTTCCATGTTGAGTCTTTAATACATTTCAAATAGATTTTTGTGAATGGTGTGAGACAGGGCTTGAGGTTCTTTTGTTTCCATACCAATGTCCAGTTGTTCAGCGCCATTTGTTGAAAAATCTATACTTTCTTTACTGAAATGCATCCATGCCTTTGTCAAGAACTAATTGAACATAAGAGTTTAGATCTATTTCTGGAATCTATTCTGTTTCATTATTCTATGTCTATCCTTACACTGAAGACACAACGTCTTGGTTTCCATGTATTTAGAAGTTTTGAACTCAGGTAGTTAAAGCCCTCTTATTTTATTCTTTTCCAAAATTGTTTTGGCTCTATTCTATGTTCTTTGCATATCCACATACATTTTTAGAGTAGCTTGTTAATTTTTGTAAAAGAACCCGAGGGGATTTTCGTCAAGATTGTCTTGAAGCTGAGATCAATTTGGGGAGAATGCTTATCTTACTACTGTGTATTCCAATTCATGAAGATGATATATTGTTCCATTTGTTTATATCCTTTATTTCTCTCAGCAATGTTTTGTAGTTTTCAGTGCATAGGTCTTTCACAAATTTGGTTAAATTTATCCTTGAGTACATTTTTTTTTGGTTTTGTTTTTGATGCCACCATGAATTTTATTGTTTTTTAAATTTTCAATTCTAATTGTTTACTGCTGGTATATATCGCATTTCTAGTATACATTTGATTTTGTATATTGACCTGACCCATAACCTTATTATAGTCACTTAATTTTTGTAGCTCTTTTTATAGATTCCTTAGAATTTTCTATGCAGACAATTGCCTTAATTTTTTACTTTCAAATTTTATGCCTTTTATTTCTATTGCTAGCCTTATTGCACCATATAAGAACTTCAGCACAACATTATATCATAGTGAGAGCAAATAACCAACTGGGCCTGAAGTTTTCTTTGTGAAAATGTTTTGATTGTGAACTTAATTTCTTTAATAGATCTAGGGCTACTTAAATTTTATATTTCTTCTACAGTCAATTTTCTTACATTGTGTTTTTTAGAAAATCTTTAATTGCATTTAAGTTATCAAATTTATTGGCATAGTAGTGTTCATGATATTTACTTTTTAACCTTCTAATGTCTGAAAGAATTTTAGTGCTATCTCTTCTTTAATTCCTGATTTTGCTAATTTATGTTTCTTTTTTTTTTTTTAAGTATAGCAAGAGACTGTCAATTTTATCAGTATTTTCAAAGAACCAACTTTGTCTCTATTTTTTTTTCTACTTAATTGATTTTTACTCCAATCTTTGCTTCTGCTTTTTCTGGGTTTAATTTACTTTTTCTGATTTCTGAAGATAGAAACTTAGATTACTGATTTTACATATGCTAATAGCAAATCTATGCCACACGTACCACTACTGCTTCCCTTTTACAGATAGAGAAACAGGCTCAGAGAGCTTGTAACTCCTCTAGGGTTAGAGAGCTGCAATGGGTGGAACCTGAATTCAGACCCAGGAAGCAAGTCTCCTCAGCTTGCCTGTGGGGCCTTGAAAGCCAAGGCCGAGAGAGAGGCATTGCACCTTGACTGAACTAGAAGGTCAGAGCTCAAGGACTCCTACGTGGTTCCTTCAGTCATTTTCTGCATGCCTCTCAGTGTGTTCTTTTCTCCAGCTAATTTCTTCCTTTAGCCGTATGATACAGGATGCTGGGACAGCACAGCACAAGCTTAGGGGATTCAGATCCCAGTGGGTGGCTTACACACTCTTGTCAAGTGAGTGTATGTTTTTAATGCAGCCTCATCAATTATTACCCCCCACTTTCTGCTCCACCACCACACCTCCCATTTGTCTTCCTCCCTCCTCCAGCCCGGAGAGTTGGGGGGCCTACAGGTGGGGATCTCACTGTGACCAGCTAGCAATTCTCTAACATCCAGGGTGCTGCAGGGACAGGAGTGCAGGAAGTTTTCAAGGTCTGTGCTCCAGGCTGTATGATGCATTGACTACTCCCTGAAGAGCCCTCTGCTTATAATTGCAGAGTTTTTGGCATGTGCTCCCTGACAAAAGAACAGATGTTTCCTTCAAGAACAAAAGAACAGGGCATAACTGTTGGCCAAACGGTTTGCCACGAATGATATTGAATGGGGAAGCAACAAGTCCTAACGAGAATGCCCCTACAGGATCAGGAAGCCAGTGCCAGGAATTAGAGTGAAATGAAAGGACTCAATGCTGCTTTTACGTTTTAATAGGCAGTGTGCTGGATGGTTTTAACCTCTTCAGATAAGTGGCAACAGAACAGTCTTTCTAGCTGTGTTCAGGAATTGTGTAGCTGTACACTAATGATGGCTTCGTGAGTTACCTTGCAAGATCCTAAGTCTGTGCGTTCATTTCAGAGACGCAGTTAGATGATTATTACAGGCTCTGTTAAACCTGCAGCATCAGCACGCAGTGCGTATATGCAGGAGGCATTCCCTAAATAACAGCTCTCAGTCAAACTAAAAACACCGGTGCAAGTTTTTCTCTTCTTTGCTGGCTAGAACTTCAAAGCACACAGAGCCCACACACAAGAATGAAAAACAAAGGGCCTCCCCCTCCCCAATTCAGCAAGCCTCTTGAATTAGAAACCTCCGCCCACCGCATCACGTGTCACACGGGCTGGTTGCATTCCTGAAGTAGTTCCTCCGATTTTTCGTCTCTGAAGACGATCTCCTTTGAGGTTGTCCTTGGCTTTAGCCCAAAGGAAAGACAGTTTATTTCTCCCAACCCCCTCTTCCAACTGTTTTTTTAATTAGCAGAAATGTGCAAAATACTCTTTTCATTCTTTTAACTTCTTTTACCATAAATCACTTATCACCCAAAGAGACCAGTGTTCCCCTTTTGTTAAGTCATGGTTAGATAAGAACTTCCATAACATCTCCTATTAAAATCTGCACTGTGTCTACATGGTCTTTACAAATCTCTCCTCCAATCTGCTTTGGACTTCAGCTAGAGGGATAATACATTCCAGTGTGGCAGCTGGGCAGTCCTAGTTTGTGCTTTGTGGTCCTGGCTGATCCCTCTTGTCCTGACATTCTGTTTTCTGATTTGGACAACTCATTATATGATGGCAATCTCTTTGGCAAGTATTTTTGAAAATGTTTATCATTATTCTAATAATTTATATCAAAATTTCTGGTGCGGCCCTTATGCTGGTGATGTGGGACCATACACTGGGAGTGACTTAAAGTTTTCATAAAGTGAATCTCCTAATCACATATGCATTTGAGTTCATATTGTTTTTCTTTAAATGCGGTTGATGTAATATAATTATGAAAATGTTTTTTGGAAATTTTAAGGTTTTAAATTCGGTAAGGTACAACATATAACCATTGCAAGTACTCTCATATTTGAGTTCTAAATATGAGTTACATTTTTGGGTTGAATACCAGCTGAGGAATATATAAAAAACACGACTATATGATTTTGTTTCTTATAATGGATAATGATAATCTGCTAACTGGTCGCAAATGCACTTTCTCTATGACCCCTCACAAAATTCTTGTAAAGATAAATGGGCACCTATCTGGGATAACACTTTGAAAGTAAAGCATATTACACATGTTACTCTAGCGGTACTTAATATAATCCACTATGATTCTCTGGAAGCCGTATCGTAAGATGTTAGAATTCTCAGCCTCTGTGGGACAGCACTCAGGGTGAATTAAAAGTTTTAGTCAGAAGGACCCAGCGGCTAAATGACTATTTTTCATATTCCAGACTGTGAGTGAAATTCCACAAGTGTCTCTTCTTCTCCGTTTTATTTGCACGACTTGATACCAAAATTTAATAAAAGCAAATGTACATCTATTACAATTCAAAACTGAACTACCTGGGTGGCTTGGGGTGGGAGCAAAAGATCGATATGAGGGAGAGGAAAACTTCCATTTCTATGGCAATAAAAAGTAGTTTTGCAAAGCTAAAACCATGGAAATTGAACTAATGAAAATGGTATGCTAAAACGGACTGAATTCCTGCATTTGGAAGCGAACTAGAACTTTGTGACCGTACTTGGTTGTCTCCCTTCTTTGTAGGTTATTGGGTGCCGCAGCTTCATGGAAATACACACTGCTGGGTTGTTTCTGTTCAATTATGTTTACATTTTAATTAATAACAAGGATGCCCACCTGTCCCTATTTAATCCAGAATGAAAACTCTGGGTTGAAAATCTCCTTGACCAGAGGAAAAGGAAAAGTATAAAAGCCACAGGTTAGGACTGCTGTCCTGACGGCAGACGGCAAGTGATTTGGAGGTCATGTTTCCAGTACCAGTGACAAGTTGAATTCCAGTTAATCTGCCCCTTTCACCTATGGCTTCTTGTGAGTAAAGGCTCATGGTATCAAAGCAGCTACCCGGTCAAGGATCCTAGTCTATGACAGTGGATTTCTGGGAGAGTTAAGTGTCCTTGGTAGGGTGTCGATATGCCCTGGGTTGCCTGGGACAGTCTGGGTTTGTGCCTAGGGCCCAGTGTGATTATTCATAGCACCCCCTCTGGATCTGGGTGATAAATTAGTTGGTCACACCACCTATGCTGGATGCCAAGCACACAATCTGGGCATTAAGGATCCCTGTACCCACACCAACCAGGTGACATCAACCAGTTACCAACGTACAACATCAGGGTGGACCTAAGCGCTTAGATGACAGTCATTTTATCAGTCTGTGCTCTGCCTTTTCGTACATATTCCCAAACTAATTGTCTCACTAAATTCGCTAAGTGCATTTTCTGGCTGCAACATTTCTATTTGGGAAAGATGCCAGAATTGTCAGCCAGTAAAGACTGCAGCCCTTTCTTGGCCAATTTGCCAAAAAAACATCAGAGGGTGTTATTGATCTTTTCCCTTGTACTCATTCAGCTAATTTTTTCCCTGGTTTCCTTTCTTTTCTTCTTCTTAAGCTGACATCCAATAAAAGATATTTCTTTCAGGTGCCAGCTACGTGTCAGCACCGACACCATTCACAATATGAGTTGCCATTTCTCCCTTTGCTCTACAAAACCCCTTTTCTTGTTTCTATTGACAACACAGGTATCTGTCAAGCTTGCTTCCCTCCTGGATTTATTCCTTGGGTGACTATGAGCCTTGATGGGTAGGTACATGGGACTCGGATTATACTAAGATTACAATCCACTCGGATTACATTTGGATACTATTGCAAGTTGCAATAGTTGCACTTTTTTTTTTAATTACACAGTATACAAGTTATCAGGGCAATCTTATTTTATACTTAATTTGTAAAAGAAAGCCTAGAAGATTAGTCAGGGACATTTAAATAGCTAATTAGCTTCTCAACAGGAGTAAGTTTGGGATTTGGCCTTCAGAAATAGGAGCACTTCTTTCAAAATCTCAGACACTGGCTTGTGCTACGCTCCCCATTGTGAGAGCTGTTCACCTCCGGCCTTTTCTTAGCTGGAGGCCCAGTCTCATGTTATCCTATTAGGTAAGATAAAAGAAAGAGGCCTTGGGAATTGCAGCCGAATTACCAGAGAGATGAGCCAAGTGGTTATGGGGATAATAAATATTTAAGATATCTGGGAAGCTGTGAGGAACAGGATAGTGACAACAGTCAGCAGATGCTGGTGAGCGCCATGCAAACAGAGGGGTGGGCTTGACAAATCTGCCACCTTTTTGCTGAATTACCCTCAAGACAGCTCACCCCTCCACTTGAGCGGTGCTGCTAGAGCTGCCCTGATGGTTCTCGAATGCACGGTCACACAGAGAGCGCCATAGTGAGTACAAAACTATGGATAGAGGGTGGCACGGATTTCTGAGGAATTCTCACTCGACTGTGGATCCGCGTGAGAAGAACGAAGACCAACGTCACATTTCCTACATTGGCAGTGGAGGATGCTGCTTGTCTAAGCGCCTGGCTTATCAAACAACCTCGTCCAAACTCCTCATTCCCTTTGATCCTTCCTGGTGCTGCTTCATAGAATTTCAATTCCACAGGAGCTCCAACCAGCAATCTTTTCTTTTTATTCCCTTTCTTCCCTCTTCCTGCCCATTCCTTTTTCTGGTGGTCCTAGGAGCAGGGCTCCTGAGGTTACCGAAGTCAATTTGGGTTAGAATTACTTGGAGCTGGGAAAGAAGTGTTGATATGGTGATATATAAGTAATTTACAAATTGATGTATGCATTCTAAAAATATGCCTGTGAAATTTTTGTAATTCTAAAATGGGAATGGAACCAAAATGTTTAGTCAGACATGATAATTATAGCTAACATTTATTGAATGCTTATAATGGGCCAGCTACTGTTCTAATTGCTTTACATTTATTAGCTAATGTAGTTCTCACAATAGCCCAATGAGACCATTATTATCACTATTTTACAAAGCAAGGAACGAGCACTGAGAGGGTGGAATGTGTGGAAAGTCATCAGTTGGTGGATGACTTGGGTCTTGGGACCCAAGTCTTTTCACTCCCTAGTCAGCACTCTTAAGGGTGGGACCTGCTGCTAGTACAGTTCCAAAATGCCCCTTAACTTTCAAAGAGTTTTGCAAGGACAATTCTCATCATACATAAAGAACGATATTTGAATTTCTTGCCTCAGAAGTGTTAATAGTCAGGAAGTAATATTGTAGAATAGATTATGCCTGGATATTAATTGTCTTGCTTAGTTTCCTAGCGCTACTGTAATAAAATACCACAAACTGGGTGGTTTAAAACAACAGAAATTTATTCTTTCACAGACCTTGGAGGCTAGAAGACTAAAGTCAAGGTGTGGTCAGGGCCCTGCTCCCTCTGAAGACTCTAGGGAAGAATCCATCCTTGCCTCTTCCAGGTTCTGGTGGCTGCCAGCAATCCTTGGTGTTCCTTGGCTTCTAGAGGCATCCCTGCAACGTCTGCCTCCATCATCACATGGTGTCCTCCTGTGTGTGTGTCCAAATTTTCCTCTTCTTATAAGGACACCAGTCATTGGATTAAGCTCCACCCTCATCTAATATGACCTCATCTTAACTTGGTTACATCTGCAAAGACTCTATTTCCAAATAATCATATTCACAGGGACTGGGGATTAGGACTTGATCATATCTTTTGGGTGGATACAATTCAACTCGTATCAATATTTTTTTTAAATTTAGTTTATTGAAGTATAGTTGATTTATACAATATTGTGTTAATTTCTGCTGTACAGTAAAGTGATTCAGTTATACATTTATATGTACATTCTTTTTAATATTATTTTCCATTATGGTTTATCACAGGATATTGAATATAGTTACCGGTGCTATACAGTAGGACCTTGTCGTTTATCTATTCTATATATAGTAGTTTGCATCTACTAATTTCAAACTCCCAATTCATCCCTCCCCCGCCCCCCTCTGCTTGGCAACCACAAGTCTGTTCTCTATGTCTGTGAGCCTGTTTCTGTTTCATAAATAAGTTCATTTGTGTCATATTTTAGATTCCACATATAAGTGATATTATATGGTATTTGTCTTTCTCTTTCTGACTTACTTCACTTAGTATGATAAACTCTAGGTCCATCCATGTTGCTACAAATTGCATTATTTTATTCTTTTTTATGGCTGAATAGTATTCCATTGTGTGTGTGTGTGTGTGTGTGTGTGTGTGTGTGTGTGTGTGTGTAGACACACAAACATGTATATACCACATCTTCTTTATCCATTCATCTGTCAATAGACATTTCGGTTGTTTTCATGTCTTGGCTATTGTAAATAGTGCTGCAATGAACATTGGAGTGAACAGCTCATAGCAATATTCGTATCTGCTTAGCCCATATTATGTCCTATGTTCTAACTGACAATGAATCAAGAAAAATATTTTCCCCGTGCAATTTCTTTCTTTTTTTCTCTAACACATGTGCCTAATTCTTTTACTTCCTCCTTCAAACAGCATCTACTCTACCAGCAGATGCTTCTCCCATAATAAGAAGCAGATAATACCCCACTTGAAGGACCTGGGATCAGGGCGGAGCAGTTTTCATGACAGACTCTTTATAGTACTTATATTTTCTCTTCTAACCTTCTTTTCCATTTCTCATCCATAATAGTTATAACAGTAGCTTGGAAGTAATCTTACAGTTCTTGTTATACTGCAAGGATTTCTCCATACTATCATAAAAACTTTGGTTATTATTTAATCTACCTCATAAAATTTCAACAACTAAAAGATACATAATTTAACCGTTTTCATATTTAAGACTTAGATTGTTTCCATTTTTTTCTTTTGCTTTAGTACTGCAATGAATATGTGTGCATATATCTTTTTTCTTGCTTTGGATTTTTTTTGGAAGAGAAATTTCTAAAAGACTATAATTTTTGTTATATCTTGATGGCTTATTGTGTGATACAGCCTGCTATCAGAAATTGTAGCAGAATCCCTCCAATGTTATCATCAAGCTTATCATTTAAAATTTTATTTTAAATGGCCTTTAGTTATTTTAATTTAAACTGTAAGACAGGACACCTTATCTTTCTTTCACAGTTGTTAAAAACCCATGAGAAGGAAGTTAGATTGAATTAGTTGCATAACCCAATATTTAAAGTTTCCTGAGTTGATACGGCTGCAATAATTTAAGTTTTGTTCATAATGCCCACATTTTCAAATTTCATAGCTAAAATTAGGTAAAAATTTAAAAATACATATGCTTGTTTTATTAAGATAATTATAAGTTTGTTAGAGAAAAGACCTAGGATGTATAACTTCTTATTTTAATTAAATACCATTATTTTAATGTCTACTATGCTTGGTGGTGTTTTGTCCTACATACTTATTATAAACTTATTGAATAGAAGATGATTTACCCCTTAATGAATTCATTAGTATCTGCTTTATTTAAGCTTTAGTAAATAAAATTACCCACTTATCACTCACTTTTCTAAAATGACTGCTGCTAAATTAATTTGCAAGTTTATCAAATTGCGCTATGACTTTAAAATGTATAGTAATCCATATTGATTAGGAATTTCCCTTTATATGGGATTTCTGACATGTGGGTATTTAAGATTGCATATATGATTAAAGGAGACATTATATTTCAAATATATATATATATATCCTCAGTGATAAATGTTTTAAATCATGTCTACTTTACATCAGTTACTTATTGTAATTGAATCCAAGAGTGTTCTGCTGAGGGCTGGCTGGCAAAAGAGGATCTTATTTAACCAATACCATTACACTTTATTTCAAATTAATTATGTTTTTCCAATTCTCCTGGTTTACTGCAAGCATGGAGTTGGCCCCAAACTCAGAGTCAGCCTGGATACTCAATCCTACACTTATTCAATGCCAGCTTCCTTGTTGGCATCCACCCATAGATTCAGAGTTGCCTTCGATTAAGGAGTCCTGGTCACAGGCAAATAAGACAATGACCTCAATCTCCATGTATTAAATTCAGGATATAGTAGGTCTTGATTCTGGTCCTCTTCTGACCCCAGAACCACACCACAGAACCAAACAATCACGCTTCCTTCTTTATAGCTAATTACATATATATCGTGTGCGTATATGTGTGTGTGTATGTATGTATATATTTACATTTCCATCTTATCTCTCTTGTGTTCTAAGCTTGTTTTGCAATTCTTAAGTGGGTGGATAGACAAATGTTTGTAATAGGAAAGGAAAAAGAATGCTATTAAAACCAACTTTAGCTCAAAAAGGGAGAACCGTAACTTATTCTTAGACCAGATATCCTTTTATTTAAATGAAGTATCTTGGTTGAACATTTGCTACATTTGAATGCTCAGGAGATTGGACTGGAAAGAAACAGTGAACCCAAGAGATAGCAGAAGTCCTCTTCATGAGAAATGAACTTGCCTTTGTGTAGGGGGTGAGACATAAAAGGGGGGGGTGGGGAGGAGGAAGGGTGAGAATGAGAGAGCCTTCTGGAAGTCTGAGGAGATACTTAGCCAGTGAGAAATTTCTATTACTGTTGATGACCAGAAGAAATTAAAAAGACAAGGAATGTCTAACATTTAATTTTAATTTGTCACTTCAGCGTGTTACTATTTCCGTATCTCTGAGTCTTCGGGGAATCCAGAGAAGGAGCCGGTGTTCCCCATCTGGGCCGACATGAGGACAATGAATGAAGGCAGGAAAGGTATTCTACTTCTTGAGAAATAATAACCTTGGTTTTATGGTCCAAAGCACCAATCATTCCCTCCCTTGAACTCTCTTTATTACAGAATTCTTGCATTAGCTAAGAAGGCCTCTGTTTGGGTCAACACTATTCCCAAACAGTTTTGTCTGATCCCAAATGTTCCCCTAAGAGCAGCAAGGCTCGACCTCAGCTCATCCGTCATGCAAGGCAGGCCCAGGAGGCTGCAGGACCCAAAGCATTGCAGTAACTGACATTCAGGTCCTCACTGATTGCAGTCTTGTCACAAAAGTTTGTGGAATCTTCCAGGGGCTGTGATTCCAGCATCTGCTTGCTTACACTTGGGCTGCTCCTGGCCACTTGGAGCCTGCTGGTCACCAAGACAGCGGCTTGGACAGACTGGTCCTCAGACTCTGTTCTCTCACTTGTCTGATATTTCTTCTTTATGCTTTGGTTTAAACTCTATACACTTTTGATCTACCCCCATATTTGTCTGTAGAATAACAGTTGCCCACTCATGTTCCCTTGATAAATATTTTCCCTTTGCCCACAGCTGAAGGATACCCCCTAAATTTTCAGTCTTAGCCTTCCATAGAAGGATTATAAGAGGCTTAGCCCTAATTATTATACAAAGTAGGACTCATACCAGACAAGCTGGACTCCCCTAGACACAGCCCTCCTGACTAAGCTAGAACTTAGAGTTGGTACAACTGGCTTCATCGCCTCACTGTCCTCTAGTGCCTTGCATATAAAATGCACTCAATGTACATTTCTGAATAAATAGATGAATGTTTTATTCTGATGGGAAAACAAAGGGAAGAAGAGAAATGGAAGAGGCATTCTAGTTGAAAAGGAATGCTATTAAGGCTAAATGTATTCATTTGTCTTTTTACCTAATAGGCAATAAAAGATTGCCCCGTTCGAAGAGAAATTTAAGGCTGGAGAGATGCCAAAGGTACTTTTGTACAAAGTTTCCTGATACCCGTAAACTTGTCATAATTCCCTCTGGAGCATCTTTCTTAAAGTTCAAAGGCATCAATTATAGTTGCAGGAGTAAAAATACAAAAAAAAGAAACAAAAACATAAGCAGAGTTATATTCATCAGAAATTAAGTATGGATAGAAATTCGTTAGTGAGGTACCTGACTCTACTATAGGTTTGTATTTTTATAAATCGCACTCTAAGTGATCCATTAGGCATTTGGGAGAGAGACCTGAGATCTGGAAACAAACAAGCAAGCAAAGAACCATGATTTGGGCTTTGGTCCATCCTCTATAAATTATATGATCGTAAGCCATCACCAGACCCTTGAAATTTCAGTTGCCTCATCTGGATGTTGGAAATAATAATTGTTGCCCTACTTGCTTCCAGAAATTCTTTTAATGATCAAGATGATGATAATAGTAACTAGTTATTAATAATTATACTCCTTTAATAGAGTTGTTTTTGGTTAAAAATTTAGTGAAGTGTGGTCCCTCCCCAGACCTGGGTTAAGGATCTGAATTTCTACTGGGAAGAGAAGTTGAAGGATGAGAATGTTAGGTCTTGGGCAGAAAATAGGATTTAAAGAACACTGGTCAGTCACATATCTACGAAAATCTTTGTTGTTTCTACTTGAATAAAACAGCACACTACAAAAAACCTAAATGCCATTTTACACATACAGTAGATGGATGACTCTGTGTCCTAACCTTTCTAAACTTCAGTGTCCTCATACATAAAGTGACAAAAATACCAACTCATACATTTCCTTTTCACCATCTCTTGTCTGCTAGACACTTCCCAGGATTTTTCAAGGAGATCACTGTAATATGATTTGCTTTTTTTTTTTTCAAAAATGTATATAATTAAGATATGTTTGCTTTTTTCTATCCAGTCCTTTTACAAGAGACTCAACACCTATCTGACATTCTTGGGATGTTTTCCTAGTCCTGCCCCCTGGGTCCTTCCAAACTCTAAAATTCTCCCAAGATACAGCTTGAGCTGGAAAAAGCTTTAGTTCTGTACCCATTTTAATCTTTCTTTCTCATAGCTATCACGAGAGTGTGGTTCTAAGCATGAGTTTACTTTCCCTCATCTTTATTTACCTTTCCCAAGATTTTAGAGCAAAGTTTCTCTTTGCTTTCTGCCACCTTCACCCTGCCACTCCCGCTTGAGTCACTCCACAAGCGAAGGCTGAAAAGCAATCTTTTTCAATTGGAGTAGAGACGTTGAAGATGCCTCAAAGCCATGTTGAAATTTTTATGCTAGGACTCTGTGTGAGAGAAACTCACATTTTTGAAGGTTTGTTATATGTGGCTTAACTGCAGTTGTTCACTCTCATGGGGTAAGGAAGCTGAGTCCAGGCAGGGGTCTAGGGCCCTCATGTGCAAATGGCAAGTCTCGTCGTCTGGAGGAAGTCATAGCGTCTGAGGAATGCCAGCTACACCAAACTCAACACAGCAGGTGAAGAAGAATCTACCTCATCTTCTCTCCCCAGCTCTCCACATTGCTGTTCTTCATCTCTCTTCTAAACCTATGTGAAAGGAAATCAGATCCATTTTCTTAAAGGAATTATCTCACTTCAGAGTTCACTTTAAACCTCTCTATAATCTTTCAAACTATTTTCACCATGACAGTTTGATATGGACTTGGCAAAATTAGTGACAAAGGTTATTTCACACGTTTGGTTCCAAGGTGGTAGTCAATGTTCAGTGTCAAGACAGTTTCCATCCAAATTTTGAAGGCTAAGAGAAAACATTCACTCAGGTGGAATGTCTCAGCAGCTTTGTGATTGTTTTTAGATTACTTAGCTACTCTCAGAGTTCACACCTGAAGGAAAGGTGAGGGCAACTAGGGCTTCTTATTTCAGTTTTACTGAATGATGAGCATGAATCAGATGATCGGAGTTCTAGATTTATAGCATAAACATACAACCACTCATGCTCATATGAATAATTACAACAAACCTGTTTCTTTTCAAAGTGACCAAATTTTAAGTTAAAAAAAGAAATCAACATCTAACAAATCATTAAATTATTAAATCAGAGTTGATTATTCACATTTAAAAATGCTTTTATTTTTTGGCTTTAGAGAAGTGCTCAAATCAGAAGCGTTTAAACTCCCACTATGCGGTAGAAGTTAGTCATGTATAATACAATGATCTAATATTAGACAGCAATGGATCTTATATAAGAACTGAAACAGAGTTAGAATTGAAACAATTTCATGTGAATGTGAGGGGGTTGGAAGTATTTTTAAAAGAATGTTTCTCATTGCTGCATGGATAGCGAGAGTAACTGCCAAAATGTGGGCAAAACGAGAGAATTATGCAATGGGAGGAAAGAAATCAAAACATGTAGCATAATTTTGACTCTATTGTTATCAGGCTTTTTTTTTTTTGAATTAATAATAAAATTGAGCAGGTGGAATGAGTCAGTTAATGACTCAGGAAGGCCCGTAGGAAACTTCAAACTGTTAAGCAAAACATTCTTCCTCACCGTGAATTTCAGTTTCTTTAAATGGTCTTTCAACAGAAAACTTAATCTGTAAGGAGATCTGTCCACTGGGGTTAGCAGCGAGCCCCCTGGCCCCACCTGGCTCCAAACCTTTATGAAAATGATAGATTGTTAGGACAGATCGTTCACATAATGTTTTTCAAATTTAGGGAAACAAATGTTTTTATGGCGCAGCCTAGCAGTTCCCTGGGAGGAGGAGGTGTGGGGATGTAGCCTATAGGAAATGGTCTCTATTTTGTGTCTTTAGTTTTGTTTTTCATTTAAAAGAAAGTTTTTATTTTATTGAAGTATAGTTGATTTATAGTGTTGTGTTAATTTCTGCTGTACAGCAAAGTGATTCTGTTATACATATATATATATATATATACATTATTTTTCATATTTTTTCCATTATGATTTATCACAGGATACTGACTAGAGTTCCATGTGCTGTACAGTAGGACCTTGTTTTTTATCTATTTTGTGTCTTAAAACAAGAAGGCGGTCACCCTTAGGTCAGCCCTTGACTCTTACCTGTGCCCTGAAATGGTTTTCTAACTTGTCCCCTGCTGGACTCTCTCCTGTATTCCCACTACTCTGCTACAGGAGTTCTCTTTCTAAACTGGGATGGTGATCGTGATAACAACCACTCAGTAGCTGGTCCACGGCCACCCCAGGTCCTGGTGACAGTGAGCTCCTTCCAGCTACTTTTAGGCTCTGTCAGACGTTGTGCCCTGGGGACACACTGTTCCCCCGTCAGAGACACCTTCCCCTTGTTTGTAGTTTCTCCGTACTCTCAAATGTTGTCTTGCGGCCTCCTCTGATCTCCTAACTTACATGCTGTCCATTGCGCCTCCCTCTCTATGCTCACAGTGTTTTATATTTACCTCGCTGAGCACTTTATGTGGTTCTGCAACCATTCGCATGTTCCCTCTACTTCTGGACTGTGCGCTCCTGGCCACTAGGGACCAATCTTCCGTCTTTGGTGAACTTAACAGTCCCTGGGCCCTGCTAGGCTTCAGATGAGGCCATGCGAGCGGCTTGGTGTGCATTCCGCTGGCTGATGAAGGACCGCAGCATTCCTGACTGAGTCTCTTCTTCACGTTCTTGGGCCCTTGGAAATACCTCCTCTGGAAGGGAGCTGCCCATCAGGTCTCCCTGCCTGTGCTTTTGTGGAATCGGTGAAGCTGTGTAGGGGGCTGTATTGGGGCTCAGACTCTTTGAGGCCCTCAAATGTCTGCACTGCCCGTAGCCACACATGCCACACACACGTGGCACAGGAAGGTCCCTATGTTCTGTGTAGCAGTGGGGATGAGGTTTTCTGCCCAGGGGTCAGCCTTGGTCTGTTGGCCCAGGCCAAGCACCAGGTACCTGATTCTCTTTATCGTTTTGTCTGCAAATCGACTCCTGTGCAGACACTCAGGAGGGGCCATTTACCAACTGGTTTATCAAATTCCACCAAGACGTGTAGCCAATTTCCACCTCAGCAGGGACACCCCAGTACATTTATATTTTCCTCCATCACCCAGACAACAGCTGATGTTTAGTAGGTGCTTTCCTAGGTGTTCCTGGGACTCTCTGAAGAAGGCTTTCATGTTCCTGAAAACCTCCCTGTTGACACTGACCAGCTTGGCCTGGGGTTCAGCACCCCATCCTGCCCTTTTTCTTTGTGCTGGTCGTAATCCACACCCTCAGAGCTGAATTCTCAGGCTGAGCCATACTTCTGGGACCTTTAACTGAAGGTTGGGAAGCAACCTACAGAAAATAGTAGGTTAGGTTAAGTAAAATAAATAGTAAAATAGTAGGTTAAGTAAAACCCTTAAAACCAGATGCTGGAAATGGTTGCCTCGTGAGGGCCTCTCAGACCTGCTTCAGTGAACTCTCTGAGATGCTCAAAAAATAAAATATTTTATTCTAAATAAAAAGCACGTACAGCATGGGGCCTTTATTGACATTATTAAAATTTAGGTCTTCCTTGACATCTCAGCTCTCTATTCTAGGAAAAGATGTTTACTTCATTTTGCTATAATTGAAGGGAATCCCTAGATAGTTCTACAGGAACACAGGGATATTCTGCTTCCATACCCCAATCTCCTTTTCAGAAGATATGCTTTTAGTCATCAAATTGTCAAAACTTCCACTCATCGTATGGATGGCACGCCCTACAACTAATCGGTCAGGATGGCCCTCTGTCATGACAGGGACACATCCAGGATGGGGTGCTATATTTGAGAAGTGCTGGTCTGGAAAGAAGTTTGAGACTTCACATGTATTACCACCATGCATACTTTGAAGGTGGGATGGAAACACTGAGAATAGTAAAGGAGTAGATCATATTAGAAATGATATTACTTTTATTCCCCACTAGACTTTTAAATGGAAATTTGTCAATTATTTCTCCACAATCCCTTTTCTGAAAAACCTTCATGCCGGATGTGTTTCAGAGTTCAGAATTTTTCCGATTTTAAAATTTCTGTAACGTTTCCAGTAGGGTAAGGCAGGGCCCTGGAGTTAAACACCAGTGGTGATATTTCACAATTGCAGATCAGGGATCATGCCAATGGTATGAAAGCAGAAGTTTCCATGGCAGGTTTTGGAAAACATTCTGAAGAGACAGCTGGCACACATCCTTGCTCTCTGCTTCTTCATCCCCATCTATTCTGCTGCCTGGAAGATGGACCCTGCCATCTTGGCTTCTGAGGATGAGAAGTAAGAAACTTGAGCTGAAAGGACCATCGGTGTCAAACCAGCCCTGCCCAGCTTACCTCTGGGCTTCATTTGCATGAGGAAGAAAAGAACTTTTATCTCTTTTAAGCCACTGTTATTTCTTTCTTTATTTTCGGTCACATACAACCACACCTAACCGTAGGTAATTCAGATCTAATGGAGAGCTAAAGTCCTAGATTTGGTGGGATTTTTAATACCTTACCGGGCAATCTATATCTCACTTTGCGTATAGAGAAAGCCACATATCAGGGCATTATATTTAGTGTGCATTGTGCAGCTAATTAGATTTTATGCATGAAAATATAAAAGCGCCGCCATAGAATCCAGAGCAGTGTAGGTCCTTTATGGGCTTGAGGTGGGTTCTCTTTATTTTCCTCATTTATCTTTGGCAGGACAGTTTTTTTAAAAAAACACCTGACACAAAAGTGACTCATCATAGTGGAGGAAACCATTCCCCCATCCTAATGGTAAGTTTAACAAGTAGTTTGTTTTGCCTCAATTTTTCTAATGCTCATAGCGTTTGCGATTTAACAGTGCCCGAAAGATACCTGCAGCTTAGAGCAGTCAGGGCGAGGTGCCTACTTGACTACATTTACTATGGAGGATATTAAGAGCAATTCTAAAACAATAGAAGTTTCTCCTGCTCATTCATTTAGGGCTTGATTCTTCCCGCACGTGGAAATCAGAACTATTATGGGTGTCTGAACTCTGGTTGCCCATAGAGCAAGGGTTGACCACTCTGAACAGCTCACTCCAGGCTGGTTTGTGGGAATCCCTTTAGAGTTGTTTTGAAAGGTCAAGGTTGGCAGAGCCTGGAACAGTAGGACTCCAAACAGCTCTGAGTCAGGAGCTGCCAGTATAGGCAACTGGCCGTTCTTCTTGATGGGTTTTATTACTACTGGTATTTTTAGCGAAATATTTTCCCTCTTGAAAAGGCCCAATTTATCTTTCAGTTTTATTTTATAACTAATGCATATGCTTTATAAACATGTTCCTTTGACTAACGGCTCAGATGGTTAGTATGTGGCTCTCATGAGGTGTATATTGTCTGTGCATAATTAAGTTTTTTTCCTTATTACCATGGCCCTAAGTTTACTCCTCACTTGTGCATGCCTTGGTCTGTTTTGTTGTGGCCTGAGTCTGAATGCCTCGGTGCAAATGTTTGCAAACTATGCTCTCAGAGCCCCAGGATTCCACAGAGGTCTCTCACGTGCTGCCGAGGAGTATGAGATCGTTCCTGATCTCCCTACCTGCTTTTCTCATAGTAGATCACATCTTATCTGTATGTACACTTCTGTTTGAATAAAAGAGCTCTGCTGCTGGAAGATAAAATAAATTTAAAAGTACTGGTGGAGGGCAAATCCCTCACCGTTACTGGAACAACAGCCTCCAACGTATGTTCCGTTAAGTGTGGACAAACGTTACCAGTGTTAAAGCATTTGAAGTATTGGGTTGGCCAAAATGTTCGTTCGGTTAATGAATACGTTGTTCAATAAAGTTCTTGGTGATAACGAAATGTGTGTCTTTTATTTTCACTTAAAACTGAATGAACTTTTTGGCCAACCCAATATACCAGATTAATTTAATCAGTTTTGATACGTCATGGGTCAAAGCAAAGAAGATGGGTTATTGCTTCTGTTCTTAGCAGCAAAGCTGTTTTCCAATACTTTACTTGTGAGTTTGGGATGCTGGGAAGTATGAGGGGTTTCAGGACAAAGAGATTTAGGAGGCACTGATCTCCTGAGTTGTTGCAGTGACCTAAAGAAGACTGAATATGCTTCCAAAATGCTTATCGCACAGGATAACACAGAGACATTGAGGGCAAATTGGGCACATTAAACTCTACTTTAAATTAGGTAGGTGTAAGTAGAGGCATTCTTCCCTTTCTGAAGGCAAATTCTGGTTCCTCACCTCCATTTTGATGCCTTTAGGTTCAAATTCAAATCAGTCTCTCTGCCTTTAGCAAGAACTAAAGCCTATAAGATCCTGGAACCCCATCTAAGTCATGAAATTGGGATGTGGTGTTCAGGAAAGTCTAAGCTGTTCTGGTTAACTTCAGTAATCTAAAGGCTGCCTTCCTATCAGGTAGCAGGAAATGGTGGCAGTCTTCCAAAGATAGGTTCTCTGAGCTTCACATAAGTCAAGTCTCAGTTTTGGTTGAAGTGCCCATTGGGAACAAGGGAGCCCTCTAGGTGTCCACTGACAAAGTTCTTACCTACAAAGAGAGGACACCGAGGAGGAATAAGGCACTGTGACTGCTGCAGGTCATCCTTCATTTATTCATCCACTCAACAAATATTATTGAGTCAATGCAGGCACTGTTCCAGGCACTGGAGTTGTGGCAGTAAACAAAATAGACAAGTATCTCTGTCCTCGTGGAGCTTACCTGTGAAGGACAGAGGCAGACAATTAACAAACAAAGCAATAAAATGCTACAGAGAAAAGTAAAGCTGGTAATGGAAAAACAAGAGCTGGGGGAGGGGCTGCAGTTTAAAAAGGGTCAAGGACATTCTCAGTGAGAAGGTGACATTGAAGCAAAGACTTGAAGGACGTCAAAGAGCCGATCATATGGACATGGGCTGGTGAAGGGAGGGTGTTCCTGGCAGAGGACGGGTATGGAGGCCAGTGTGCTGAATCAGAGGGAGGAAGGGGGACCAAAGACAGTGGTGCCCCGGTCCAGTGCCTGCCTGGCTGCAAGCCCCCAGCCCGTCTGGTTTGGGAGGTACTTCTGATGCCCCTTTTCCTGGGCACTTCCCTTGGCCCATTGTGGGCCACGGAACACAGACAGGCAATGGACAACCTGGGTTTGAATCTCAGACGTGTCTCTAATTCACATACCCCATGTGACCTCTACTGGCCCAGATTTCCTCATCATAGAACAGAAGGTTGGGCTAGTAGATTTCCAGCTCCTCCCCTTCCCAACTATGAAGTTCATTGTTCTTTTAAAAGCACACCTTAGAGTGATAGGATTTTATTTCATATGCTAATATGCCCTTTCCTAAACAATGTACTGTGAAAGTTCTTTATACCTACAACATACAAGTGAAAAACAAAAGCAAGAGCTTTTGAGCTACAATGAAATGTTTTACATTTTATTAGTAGTATTATTATTATCTTATTGTTGGCACATTTGTAGGAGAAGCTTGGTGAGCTGAGAAAAGGAAGCAAAATTTAAGGAAATTCAATGAGACTATCATTTCCCTACACAACCATTAGACACTGTCACATCTATTAGTTCTTGTTTTTTTTCTTTTCTTAACCTCAAAACATGTGAGATAAGGTAAAGGAAAAAATAACACCAATGACTTTGACAGCTGAGGAAACTGACAGTGAGTAGATTTTAGGACAACACTCAACTAGTTAACAGCAGAAGTGATATTAGAACTGATGTCTCTTGGGTCTGAGTCTTACGATTTTTCTACCAAGCTGCAGTGAGAACCACAGAGACATTTAATGAGAATGTCTGCAGACACTGTCACTAAAATAACACCCTGTGAGAAAGCTGATGAAGTCAACTTGCTTTTGGCCCTCCTTGACTCTAGGCTGTGTTACTCCTTACTGCAATGCACGTTCACCCACCGTGGTTTACCTCCATTCACCCCACCACCTGCAAACACGGATGGAACACCCAGAGGGGAAAGCAGTGAAGATAAAATGTCATAAGTGCCACAAGTGAGATGTGAGTTGTGTATACGGAAAACAGCTGGGGGAACCTGTAACAGCTGTGGACTGGGAGACTGAGAAGCTTTCACAGAGAAGATGACATTTCTGTTGGTTTGAAGGAGATGAGCAGGAGTCTGCCAGGCGCAGAGAGGAGCACATGGCACGCAGGCAAACTCATCACACACAAAAGCACGATTCCGGGTAAGCGCGTGGCACGTTGGGAACCGCTGGTAATCCATCGTGGTTAGAGCCCAAAGTATGTCATGCGTGGATGGGGATGAGGCTTCAGAAAGTAATCTGAGAGAAGTGTCCTGTGATAAATTTCACATGTTTCACATTTTAACATCTTGGAGAAGACTCAAAGTGCAAATGTCACTTATAGGTAGGAAATGTCGGTGTCTTCTTCCTTCTCCTTGGGTGGTGAAGTGAATTTGAGGAATCTCTTAATTCCATCCCCTCCTTTGCTCTCACATCCTTTTCTGCCTCTGACCGTCATGCTCCAAGTAGATACATGCTTTTCCCCACCTTTTCCTCTTCCCTGCTTCTCTCATGAAAGTTCCGGTCCTTCAAAGAAAGCTGGCTCTTTGGATATAGCACAGATACACTCTTATTTCTATTTCAGTTCCTTTGGGTGCGAAAACCTAGGAGGGAGCATTGAGGCTGATGGAAGGCCTTCCTCAAGGGGGCTTGACGCTCTGGGAGAGACCCTTACCCCGGAGCAGCATAAAGATGGTCAAACACGCACCAGCTCCCCTTCCCTGGTGCTCTGTTAGGAGCTCCAGCAGCATGTTTCTGAAGAGAAGACTGTCAGTCTCTGAACCTAGAAAACATACCTGCCCCTGGACCCAGAATATACTCTTCCAAGTTGAGAAAAACAATCTTTCTTTTTAAATGGGGTAACATCTCTGGGATATATCATTCCCAAAATAAGATCCTCCAATTTGGAAAAATCTAGCTGAAATAAATGAAAATAACAGATGGAAGAGAAATAACAGAAGCTTTCCAAAGAACGGCAAGACATATGAAGGGGGGAATCATCTGTCTAGAAAATGGTACTCAGTTGTACTTTTGAAATTAAAGGTACATTGACTGCTGAAGAGATTGCAATGTTTCTCTTGACAATTCCCCTTTACACATTACGTCCTTTCTGGGCCCAGGTTAGCGCATGAGAGGTGTAGTTTGCTTTTCTATTCCTGTTTCTCCCATTTGTGCAGTTTCCCTCTGTTCAAAGGTGTTCACATCAACCGTTCTGGTCCCCTGGATAAAGGCTTGGGCTCTTGGCAGAGTGCTGGATAAATACAGGCTCGCGCTCTTAGCATAGGGATGTTTAATAACAGATTTGTATGTCCGTTGAGGCTTGTCTGAGTGCAACCGTGGGCAATCGGGCCTCCTCAGCACCCTGCGCGGGGCTCAGGACAGCAAGGCTGGGTCTCCCATCCCAGCTCAGCCGCTGGCGCCGGCGCACAGCAACAGCAAGTCGTCCCCTGCGAGCTCCTCCTGTGGTCCAAGTCTGGAAGAACACGGTTCTGCTCCCTCATTGACAGTGGAGCCTATGGGTTACATAATTCACTTCCCCGTTCCTGCTGTTCCCTTAACGGTGAGCCCTGGCACACCGCTAACTTCCTGTGTTGCCTGCATCCCCGACTCCTTCCTAATGACCACATGAAGGCCGTTGAGGGGTCCATACACTGCGGGGCAGTAGGGGAGGGCTTTGTCCTTGGCTGCGAGGGCATCCTGTCTAGCGGCTGACCCCTTCCTTGGGTTGCTGAGAGGTGTTCATACAAGGGAAGAAAGGGGAGCTTCGGTCAAACAATTTGTCTCCAATCCCTACCCTTTTTTGTCCAGTCTAGTGAATGGAACCTCTCACGTTAAGCTTAGGAAGAGCAGGTCGTGAGCCACTAGCCTTTTACTCCTCTCCACACTGACCCGGTCCCCCCTCCTCTTCCCCCAGCTCTCTGCACCCCTCCGCAGTCAAAGGCATTTCTGGTCCAAAATCTCATCATCTAAAATGTCCCTATAAAAGGAGGAGAGAGAGAAAGAAAGAAAGAGGGAGAGACGTGTAAGGACCACTTCACCAGTCTAGCGTTTCCCATGAGAACTTGCCCCTTAACGGTTCCTAGATTTAGAAGGTCCTACAGAAAGTACCATTTGTCAGTCTCAGAGGGGATGTATTTGCACGTGAGCCCCGCTGTGTCCTGGAGGAAGCTTCTGAGAAGACTGGGTGAGGCCAGTGTCATCATTTATTTACTTCCCATTTCATTGAAGATTTTACAGATAGGTGTTAAGTAACTCCAGGGCTGTTTTACAACAGGGCACTGTAGTACCTCCTGAAAATTTCCATGTAATCCATTCCAGAGTGAAAGCTCGGGGGAGGGTCCTGGAAACAACGTGCTGTAGAACTTCCAACTTTCCCCCAGTCCGCCTTTCACAACTTGATAAAGCCTCAGGGCAGCAAGTGATGTAGGTATATTCTCACTCAGTGTCAGTGGGGTCCTGAGGTCCGTGTTCCCCAGTTAATGTCTGAGGCAGGAAGAGTCGCCTGTCACTCATCTCTCTGCAACGCCCTTGCGCTTTCTGCTGCATTCCTCACTGTAGTAAGGGAGCAGGTGGTGGCTGTGAGAAAAGAAGGGCAAGGAGGAGGTGCTGAGAGCAGAATGAACTGGGGAGTGGAGCACAGTGGAGAAGAAGGAGATAGCTAACATCCCACTGGAAACTCGCACGCAGACAAGCCGCTGTAGCAATAGCTTGGCATCAAGTCTGAACGTTAGGCCAGGGCGGCACATCTGCTTGCCATCAAATCTTCCCAGATCATTACTTTCCTTTTTCTTTTTCCTTTTTGCCCTCCAGCTGCTAGGAAAGAGCATGTTCTTTCCTTGTAGTCTGCATCCTTGGAATGTGACATCATTCTCTTGCCTTCTGTGGCAACATCAACTCAACAAAGACAGGGGGCGGGGGAACAAATCTTTTTCTGAAAGGAGCGGAGAGAGACTTTTGAAGAAAAGAAAATTCATATCGCTCTGTACAAGGAAGACTTCTTTTGCCTGACTCCATCATTTCTTGTTTTTCACATCATTTTTGGACTTAATTTTCAAAAACATCTGACAACGCTGGACAATTGCCTCCCTCAAATTGTTCGTGCCCAATTTTCTTCCTGATTACGTCTACCCATTAGAGGGCAAATTCCTTTCTAGTAGGTCCGTGGAACTCAGTACTAGACTCCTTCAAAAAAGATACATCCTTTGTGCCCCCTTAGTCACAGCCCCTCGCTTCTTAACGCTTGGCTTCTGCCTTCCCTACTCTATTGAAACTGCTCCTGTACAGATCACCATTGGTCTCTTTTTTTAAAAATAAATTAATTAATTAGGCTGAGTTGGGTCTTCGTTGCTGCGTGTGGGCTTTCTCTAGTTGCGGCAAGCGGGGGCTACTCTTCGTTGCGGTTCACCGGCTTCTCATTGTGGTGGCTTCTCTTGTTGCAGAGCACGGGCTGTAGGCGCATGGGCTTCAGTAGTTGTGGTGCGCGGGCTTGGTAGTTGTGGCTCATGGGCTCTAGAGCACAGGCTCAGTAGTTGTGGTGCACGGGCTTAGTTGCTCCGCGGCATGTGGGATCTTCCGGGACCAGGGCTCGAACCCATGTCCCCTGCATTGGCAGGCGGATTCTTAACCACTGCACCACCAGGGAAGTCCCCCACCATTGGTCTTTTTTAATTGCAAACTGTTTCAGTGTCTGTCTTCCTTAACTCCCTGCAACACTGTCACTCCTCCCGAAAACTGTCCTTTCTCCCTTTTCAAAGCTTCTCTCTCTTCTCTACCTCCTGCCTTAGAAAGTTGGTTATCTCCCATGGCTTTATCTTCTTCCTTTTTTCTCTCCCCCTTGGCAATTCCATCCACACTATGATCTCGCCATTTACCTCCCCATCTCCAGAGCTGACACCTCTCCCATGCTTCAGAGCCTTCTTCCTACCTGCCTCATGAGCATCTCTAAAAAGTTGTCTTCTGAGCAACTCAAACTCATATTTCTAACTGAACTTGCCTACTTTTCTCCCCAGCCTATCACTCCTCTGTGTTCCTTCTTTCCAAGGCACTCAGGACCATCCTTGATCGTACCTTTAATCTACTTTCTTTCCATTCCATTCCCATTTTCATTACCCTAATCAGGCACTTGATACCTCCTGTCCAGATCATTGCAGTAATGAAGCTGATGTCCTTTCCTCCATGTCCCTCCCTACTCAAGCGTCACCATAGTTCACACACTGCACATGGTCTCCCAAAAGGAAAGCTCTGGTTATGCTACCCTTCCTGCTCCATGACCTTCAGTGATGGCTCTTCAGTAACTCTCAAGGTTAAAATCTGCCTTAGCTTTTAGTACCCTTGATGAACTGGTCCCAGTCTACTTTTTCAGCTTTACTTCCTACCACTCAGCTAAAAATTGAAATGTGTGATATTTCCTTTCTATGCTTTATATTTTTCTGCTACCGTTACTCTACTCTCTAGTCTTTCTGCATTTCTCGCAATCATTGCATTCCACAGTCTCACCTTTCCTTGAAGGATTCCATCTCTTCCATGAAGTCTATGTTGATTATCCTATTCTCCCTTCCATTTCAGAACGCCCATTATGGTTAATACTGATCACTTGGCATTATCACACTCCAACGTATTTTAAAACAATTGTGTACAAGTTATCTGTCCTACCAAACTCCTAGGAAATAGGGAAACTTGTCTTACACATTTTTTGAATGTCCTCCAGCATGCAGCACACAGCCTTCCTTGCCTAGGAGGTGTTTTGTTTGTTAGAGAAATCGAACTCATCTTGATTTTTCTTACCATTCTTGGCTAACAATCAAAACTACCCTTATCTCCTTCTCTCACACTCCTCCTTCCCCTGCCCCATTTATATATAAAACACAGACTGCTACCATATGGTGCCTTTCTAATCACACACTCATAGGACAGGAAGAGACATATTATTATAGAATACTGATCCTTTAGTTGTGTGAAACAATTCTAACTTAAGAGCAGATAGCTGGTTTAAAGTTTTGTAGTTTCAGTGTTATTCTGGTGGGCTATTGAAACTCCTTTACCCGGAGGTTGAATGATGGACACGTATCATAAAAACTGCGTTAATTTAACTTTACGAAGATTTTAATATAAAACGTCATTAACAAACTGGAAAATCAAAAGCCCACTGTGGGTAGGTAGGTATAATTCTTGAAGGAACATTACTTTCTCTTAACTTCAGTATAATAAATGTTGTGACAGAATAAAAAAATGTCAGTTAGGTGATGAGTAAAAAATAAAAATGGAAGAAGTCAATAGACAAGTTGTTCTACATAATGAGCATATGACAGACTTCTAGTATCGAACAAGGTGGAGTCAGCCTACTACTTCTCCTCTATCCCACTTATAAAAACTCAAACCTCTGGACAGAATACAAAAGGCAACTACTTGAAGACTCAGAAAAGTAATAGCAGTCAGGCAGGGGAGGGGAGTCAAAACTTGAACAGCCAGTACTGATAAATTTCCTATTCCCACCCCACACACACACACACCCCCGTATGTCTCAGTTGTGATTCAGGAAAGGCTAGCTGTCTGAGAGGTGGAACTATGCAACAGGTATGAAGAGCAGAATCCCCTGGTCATAAGACCAGGAAAAGAGGGCTCTGAAAGAGAATGTGGAATGAGATCTCTGTTTTGTTGTTTTTCTTCTTTATTTCCTGGCCATGCCTGAGGCCAGCCCCAGGCATGGCACTGCACTATTAGAAGTGGTGCTGGTGGAGTATCTAAACCCCAAGAGATAACTCATCTCCATGGTCAGAGGAACTGGAAAAAGGGGCCCCAGTGGCCTGGATAGTGTGTAGGTTAGAATCTTCTATTCGTTCTTTCTCCTTACTCTTATTCCTTCATCCCAAGGGTGATCCCCATTGCACAAAAAGAAACTCATCTTTCTGGCTGGAGGATCTGGTATAATGGGCCTCTGGGAGCCAGAGAGTTGATGACTCTTTGAAAGAAGACATTTAGAGAAGAGTACACTCTAATTATAGGGAATGAAACAACTCAAGTCCTGGAATCATACCTGAGTTGTATATGCAGAAACAACAACAACAACAAAGAAGCAGAGAAAACACTTTGCAAACTAAACTGACATTGGGACTGTCACCCACAGCAGATGATACTGAACTTGCAATCTGAACTTAACCGAATTGATTGACTTCAGAAACAAACTACAAAAAAAAAAAAAAAAAAAGGCACAACGTTCTCTGGAGGATTTTAACAGGATCCAGAGTCTCATAACATTATATCCAATATGTCCAGAAAACAATACAAAATCACTTGACATACAAAGAACCAAGAAAATTTGATCAGTTCTCATGAGAATAGACAATCAATAGACTCAATTTTGAAAATACTCTTGTGTTGTGTTGGAATTGTCAAATAAAAAATTTAAAACAGCTTTTATAACCATGCGTCATGAGGTAAAGGAAACACTTCTGAAATGAATGGAAAGGTAGAAGTTCTCAGCAGAAAAAGAGAAATAATTAAAAAGTAATCAAATGAAAATTTCAGGATAAAAATATATAATATCTGAAACAAAAGTATTTTATGGCCTCAAAAGAATGATGGAAATGTCAGAAAAAGAATCAGTGAACATGACAATAGAATGAAATTATCCAACTGAAGAACAGAGAAGAAAAAACTTGAAAAGAGGCTCAGAGACATGTAGGACGATATCAAAACCTTTAATATTTATATCATTGAAGTCCCTGAGAGAAAAAAGAGTGCAATAAAAGTGCAGGAAAAAATTATTTGAAAAAAGTTATGATTGAAAACTTCCAAATTTGGTGAAAGATATAAATTAACAGATTAAAGTATCTTAATACACATGAAATGAGATAAACTCAATGAAATGCAGGCCTAGACATATCATACTCAAACTGCTGAATACCAAAGATAAAAAAATAATCTTGAAAGCAGCCAGAAAAAAAAAAAAGACACATTGCATATAGGAGATAATTTGATTGCAGATTTCTCATCAGAAACCTTGGAGACCAGAAGGCAGTGGAAGAACATCTTTAAAGTGTAAGCAAAACAAATAAACAAAAAATACCCTTTCAACCTGGAATTTTATATTCAGGAAAAAACTCCTTCAGGACTAAAGGTGAAATAAAGATATTTTCAACAGCTAAAGGAATTTGTTTAGGGTGAAAGGAAACGACATTACAGGAAAGATTGACACATCAAAAGTGGATGAAGAGAGCAACAGAACTGGTAAAGATCTAGGTAAATATAGTAGACTATTATTCTTATTTTGAGTTTTAAAAATATTTGTGGGGCTTCCCTGGTGGCGCAGTGGTTGAGAGTCCGCCTGCCGATGCAGGGGACAGGGGTTTGTGCCCCGGTCCAGGAGGATCCCACATGCCGCAGAGCAGCTGGGCCCATGAGCCATGGCCATTGGGCCTGCGCATCCGGAGCCTGTGCTCCGCAGCGGGAGAGGCCACAACAGTGAGAGGCCCACATACCACAAAACAAACAAACAAAAAATATATACATATGTGAATGTTAAGAGCAAAAACTACAATATTTATGATGTGATTTTAAATGTGTGTAAATGTAATACATACAAAGATAACATAGAGGAAGGAGGGAAAAAGGTCCTAAAATTAAATATTAACTCTAAGTGAATTGTGAAAGAGCGACCATTAAAGAAACAGTAAAAAAAAAAATATATATCTATCTATCTATATATATATATCCCAAAACCCAATAGATAAATTAAAAAGAAACATTTAAAAATATTAAAATAATCCAAAAGAAGATTGAAAAGAGGTGAGCCAAGCAAAAAACCAAAGAACACTAGAGAGAGATAAATAATAAAATATAGATTTAAATTTAAACGTATCAGTAATTTCAGTAAATGTAAATTGTTTAAATAAACCAAATAGAAAACAGTGATTGTTCAATTGGAGACAAATTCAAGTTTTAAGTATCTGATGTCTACAATAAACTCATAATAAATACAATTTTATAGGTAGATAACAAATTAAAAATATGGCAAATTATATGCCAGCTAAAATCTAATCAAAAGAAAGGTGGAGGTGCTATATTAATGTCAGACTAAGCAGAGTTCAAATGAAAGAAAACTTACCAAAAATAAAGACATGCATTACACAATGATAAAAGAGTCAATTCATCAAAAAGACATAATAATTCTAAATGTGTATGCACCTAACACCAGAGTTTCCATATGCATGAAGCAAAAACTGATAGAGCCGAAAAGAGCAATATACAAATCCGCAATTATAGTTGAAGACTTCAACAGTCTTTTTGTAACTGATAAAACAATTAGATATAAAATCAGCAACCTGAAAAACACTGTTATCAACTTTAGCAAATCATATTCATAAAACACTCTACCCAACAATCATATAATCCACATTTTTTTCAAGTACACCTGGAACATTCATCAAAATAAATCATTTTCAGGGCAATAAAACACACCTTTAAAAATGCAAAGGAATCAAGATCATACAAAATGTGTTTTCTGGTTGTGATGGAATTAAAGTAGATATAAAAGTAGAAAGATATCTGGCATTTTCCCAAGTATTTGGAGATAATACAGCACATTTGTAAATAACCCATAGGTCAAAGACAGAATCTTAAGAGAAATTAGGAGACATGTTGAACCAAACAAAAATGAAGCTACAACATATCAAAATTTGTGCAATGCAGCTAAAGTAGTGCTTACAGGAAAATTCATAGCATTAAAATGCTTGTATTAGAAAAGAAAAAAAGATCTGAAATAATCTAAACTTCTAGTTTTAGAAACTAGAAAAAGAATAGTAAGTTAAACCAAAATTAAACATAATAAAATAATCAACAAAATTAAAAGAATAAATTAAAAATATAACAATAATAGAGAAAATGAAAGAAACTTTGAAAAGAAAAAAGTAGTGATAAACCTTTAGCCAGACTGGCTAAGGAAAAAAGAAAGATACCACAAATGATCAAAATCAGGAATAAAAGGGGAGCAATTAAAAATATAGTAAGTTAATAATACAGTTAATAATAAAGAGAAAATTTTTGTGACACTGGGTTAGACAAAGAGTTCTTAGATGACACCAAAAACTTAGTCCATAAAATTTAAAAATTGATAAATTGGACTTCTTTGAAATTAATAACTTTTGTTTTTCAAAAGACACTAATAAAGAAATGAAAAGACTAGCCATAGATTAAGAAAAAATATTTGCAAAGCATATATCTGATGAAGTACATGTAAGCAAATATATAACCATTTCTCAAAACTTGGCAATAAGAAAGCCAATACTTTAATAAGAAATGGGCAAAAGATTTGAAAAGATATTTGACCAAGGAAGATATATGGGTGACATTTAAGGACCTGAAAAGATCATTCAACTTTGTTAGTCATTAAGGTAATGCATATTAAACTGCAATGAGATACCACCATACAATTATTGAAATGACTAAAGTTAAAAAAAAGAAAGAAAAACAAACAAAAAATAACCTGATAAAACAAAGTGCTGGTGAGGTTGAAGAGCAATGAGAATTCTTATACATTGCTTGTAGAAATACAAAATATTAGGGATTCTTTGGTGAACATTATGGCTGTTTTTATGAACTAAACATACATTTAACATATGACCTAGCAATCTGACTCCTAATTTACTAAAGAGAAATAAAAAGTTATTTTCACACAAAAACTTATAGATGAATTTTTATACAGCTTTACTCATAATTTAGTCTCCAAACTGTGGACAGCCCAAATAGCCTTCAACTGGTTACATTAGTTTCCCAGGCCGGTCATAACAAAGTACTATAAACTGGGTGGCTTAAAACAACAGAAATGTATTTTCTGATGGTTCTGGAAGCTAGAAGTCCAAAATCAAGGTGTTGGCAGGGTCATACTCCCTTTGAAGACTCTAGGGAAAATCCTTACTTGTCTCTTCCCAGCTTCTGGTGGCACCCAGCAGCAAGCCTCGATGTCTCTTGGCTTGTAGACGCATCACCCCAAAGTCTGTCTCCGTTGTCACGTGGCTTTCTTCCCCATGTCTCTTCCATGTCTCTGTAGTCAAATCTTTCTTTCCCTATTCTTTTTTTTTTAACATCTTTATTAGAGTATAATTGCTTTACAATGGTGTGTTAGTTTCTGCTTTATAACAAAGTGAATCAGTTATACATATGTCCCCATACCTCTTCCCTCTTGCATCTCCCTCCCTCCCACCCTCCCTATCCCACCCCTCTAGGTGGTCACAAAGCACCGAGCTGATCTCCCTGTGCTATGCGGCTGCTTCCCACTAGCTACCTTATTTTACGTTTGGTAGTGTATATATGTCCATGCCACTCTCTCACTTTGTCCCAGTTTACCCTTCCCCCTCCCCGTATCCTCAAGTCCATTCTCTAGTAGGTCTGCGTCTTTATTCCCATCTTGCCCCTAGGTTCTTCATGACTATTTTTTAAATATTTTTTAGATTCCATATATATGTGTTAGCATACGGTATTTGTTTTTCTCTCTCTGACTTACTTTACTCTGTGTGACAGACTCTAGGTCCATCCACCTCACTACAGATAACTCAAATGTGTCTCTTTTTATGGCTGAGTGATCTCTCCCTATTCTTATAAAGATGTGATCCATTGGATTTAGGGTCCACCCTAACGTGTCCAGTCTCATTTTAACTTGGTTCATCTGCCAAGACTGTAGTTCCAAATAAGGTCACATTCATGGGTAATGGGAGTTAGGACTGGAACACATCATTTTGGAGACATAAGTCCACCTGCTAAACTGGTGATGGGATATACACACTGTGGTGTATCCGTTCAATGGAATATTACTCAGAAATAAAAATGAACAAACTATTTATACATGCGACAACATGAATGAATCTGAAATGCATTGCGCTAATGAAAAAAAAGCCAGATTCAAATCGCTACTTATCGTATAATTCCATATATATAATATTCTGGGAAATGTAAAACCATAGAGAGGGAGAACAGGTCAGTAGTTGTCATAGGTTAGAGGAAGAGGGAGGGTTTGATCACGAAGGGGCAGCATGAGGAAACATTTGCGGTGATGTTTCCTGTTTCCTGGTTGGGGTGAACATGACACGACTCTATATATTTGTTAAAATCCATACACTGTATACCAAAAAGAGTAAATTAAAAAAATAGATTGAAAATAAAAAGTATATCTGGATGTTAATTAGACTTATTTTGGTGAGTTTTTGCAATATATACAAATATCAAATCTTATGTTGTGCATCTGAAACTAATATAATGTTGTATGTCAATTATATCTCAGTAAAATAAAAATAAAATAAAAAGCATATGGACAGAGTTTGGAGGGTATAGAAAGGCAGACGTTCAAGGAGGATCACAGATGCAGTGAGATGGGGCCTGCTATAAAGGATGGAACTTTAAGGAAAGAGAGTAGTGGAAGAAATACCTTTTCAGAAGTCTTGTTAGTGGTATGAAATATGTTTTCTGCCTCCGTATTACAAGAAAACTTCACTTAAGATGTGTGCTGTTTTCATCAGTGCTTTTGGAATTACATTTTTTTCTTGCTTTTGGAATTAAACAATTTTGAGGCTGGCCTTAAGAGAAGAGCAAGTTAATTATCAGCTATAAAGTAATCAGGGGCCTAAATGAGTTGAGGCCCTTTTTAATGTCAACTGTTTTCAAATGTGATGCACAAGTTAGGCTCTGGAATGTTGAGTTTGATGAGTTTCCTACATAGGAGAGCACAGAGTACACCGCCTACATACACATATTTTCAAAAATCACTTCAATACATATTTTAGACAATCAAGAAAAGAACCAAAATCCAAAATGTAAGACAGGCAATTTCTTGGTTTAAAAGAATCTGCAGAGTGAAACTCAATACTTTTAAATTTAAGGATTTATAATGTTTGAAAGTGTTCAAAACTTTAGCGTGATTTTAAAACCTTTGAAAGAAAAGTTATATAATACAAAATTATAATTTAGTGGAAAAAAAAGGTTTAAAATTTATGCTTAACTTCATGAATACCCAGAATTAAAATGTGGTCCTGCAGGAGTGGAGCTGTGGTTGGGACTGGGGGTGAGCAGAAGAAGCAAGCAGATGAAACATTGTTTCACTCTTGACTTCAACAACCTCACAAATAATGGGTAAGCAATTTCTGTTTGCCTAAAATATATTCTCCCTTCTTCCTTCCTAAGAAAAACCCAGTTTTGTTCAGAGTGGCAAACTACCCAGATAAGATCCTCTTTCCCAGCCTCCCTGCAGCTAGAGGTAGCTGTGTGACACAGTTCTAGCCAGTGAGACAGTAGGGAAAGTTGACCGAGGTCCTGGCTTTTGCTACACACATACCGACAACTGCCTCTTCCTTCCTGTTCTTTCCTTCTCTGTCTTCTCCTCCCCCTCCTTCTTCCCTTGCCCCTTCCCTTCTTTTTCTTTGCATTTGGAATGTGGATGGGAGGTCGAAGATATAATCATCCTCTGGGACATTGACGGCTTCATGGGTTGAAAGCTTATGCTTAGGATGATGGAGCAGAGAGAGAGAGAGGAGGACCCTGAAATATGGGGGACCCTGGGGAGCAGCTGCACAAGTTCTGACTGTTCTGACTTTCTGTTTTGTGAGAACAGTGAGTCCAGGTCTGGATGATTTTCTATTTCAGGTAATTGAACTCAATCCCCAACGAAAAATGTTTTTGAAAGGATAAATCTAACCAGTAAGAGACTCATAAATGAAACATATACTTACACACTACTAAAGAAGATAAAGACAGGAAAATGTTCTCTAAACAGCAAAAAACAAAAATCATATCCAAAGAACTTAAAAATGATAAAAATAAGTCCACATATACCATGTATGATGGTAAATAGAGAACAAAGATTAAAATAAAATAAAATATCACTATAACCTGCTTACAAGAGTCACTTCTCAGTAAAGAACGAACAAAAAAGTTAAAATAAAATGTTTTTCAAATATTTATCAGGGAAACAACAGCAAAAAAGCATACATGGTGGCAGAGTTAACATAGACAAACAGAAATTAAGGTAAAAACATGAAGCCAAAGAAGTTCCTTTATTTTGATAAAAGATGCATTAATTATGAAAATGTTTTTTAAGAGACATTTACCTAAACTAAACACATTAATCAAAATTTATTAGAAGAAAAAACAAATTGAAAACTTTTGTGAATGTATTTAACATAATCTTCAAAGATCTTGGAGATAAAAGATAAATAATGGCATAGAAAATTTAAAGAATACACTTGAGATTGAAATAATGATTATATATTAAGCTGAGAATGTGTATTCTTTTTGAGGGTTGAGTGCATTTTCAAAAGTAAAAATTACAAAAATGTACAAAATTCATAGGTTATATACTCTGACCTTTACTCAAGGGAAAAGCACAAAACTTGAGCTGTGTAGCACTGCAAACCATATATCGATGATCTGGAAAATGCCCCTAATATTATGAAAATATAATGTTGTGAAAAAAAGCATAGTTCAAAATTATGCACCTTATTAGCCAAATTTGTTAAATGTGAAGAATGAAATAGTACAGTTTTCACAGTGGCTACCTTTTGTGAAATTAGAGGAAATATAACTTCTGCACTTCTGTGTTTTATGAATTTTCTACCAGTGAGTAGGTACTATATTTGGGATACATGAAAAACAGTAATTGGTCATAAAAGCAGAAAACCAAACTGAATGTACAGCATGAACTTTTTCAGTGTGTGTGTGTGTATGTGTGTGTGTGCATGTATGTAAATGTATAGAGACAAAGGTTTGAAGGAACTATGCTAAAGTATTAATAGTGGTTATCTCAGAGCTATGGGATTTATAAGTTCCAGCATTTCCCAAATTTTCTGCAATGAATATCCATTACTCCTCTAATTAGGAAAAAATAAATATTAATAAAAAATTAAGCACTCATTGGAAGCCTCCCTCTCCAGATGGCATAGAGGCTCATGCTTCAGAGCACCCCGCCTTTCCAAACAAATAGCAATGCAAGTTTAAACTTTTCTTTTTTTTTAAAGGATCATAGCGAAGAAATAGCTGGGCTTACAAAACAATAGCAATTTAAAGTGCTGAGTGGAGTTGGCCTACAGGTCTAGAAGCCAGAAGAGGAGATCTATGGCTGAGGGTTTAACTTCTGTGGGAAGTAACATCTAAACATGTTCCTTATAAGACAAGCCTTGCGAACCACACTCATTGATTAAAGCCTAGGGCACCGCCCATCCCCCAGGCCCCAGGCCCAAGAGAGGAGGCTGGACAGATGGCACCTGATCAGCCTAGGACCTACTAGGACCCACTGCCTAGTACTAGGAGCAGGGATGGAGCAGGACAAAAGCACTACCGTGTGTCTAAGGAATGAATTGAGTGGCCAGTTGGACTGGAGGTTGGATCTGGGATAGCCACAGTAACATCATAGATTAGGAGCCCAGAAATGTCATTTTTAGAACTACTTCAGTGGTGGCAGGTGTGGTGAGAGGGAGGCATGGAGAAGTGATCACAAAAGTTCCAGACAGGAGTGGAGCAATGGTCAATAAATGGGGAGGAGAGAGGAAGAGAGATAGAGAAAAGATAGATAGGGAGAGAGAGAGAATGAGAGAGAGTAACAGGTAACTTCTTACTCAAAATTCCTAAACACATGAGGAAATCTAATGCAAAGAAAGACCCAGTAAAATCGTCAGTCAAGGCGTGAGTTCATTCCAGACAAATTGTTGCAATGGAAGTAGAGGGAAGTCCAGTCCAGCTCAGCATTAGTCATTTTCATTATTCACTACAACTTCTTTAAGGAATGATCAGTGTGTGTAAAAGGGCATGGAAACCAAACCAGCTAATCTAGTTTTCTAATGGCTAGTCTTGTGAAATGTTTGGTGCAAAAACTGTTAACTTGACATGGCTATATATAATTTTATGTATAATTAAATTATATATTTTTATATAGATTAATTAAACCTTTGTAAGCCTTATCTCCTGTTTGGGAAATAATCAAAAGTAGGTAGCAAAGGAGATTATTCTACAAACTTAGTGATCATATGAGTCAAAAAGACACTCAGGTTCCTACATCATGAGATACTTGGTCATTTAACAACTTTTTAAAAAGTCAGAGGTCCTAACACGAGTGTCTGTGCAGAAGTATCATGACACCCAAGGGCAGTACCCCCTTGGGATTCGGCCGGATTCCGATTCCTCAGAGTGCTCCTAGGGTAATTGCGTAATGGGGCTCAGTTTGAACTCACAACATAAAAAGTCAATGAAAAAAAGTGCTTCTAGGGAGCCACCCGACGGTAGTAGAAGATGGTCCCGCTGAGTCGTGCCCCTGCAGGACGCTCTGCGTGCTTCTCTCTGGCTCCTCCTCCCAGATGCTGACCTCATTTCCGCTTCACCTCCGTCTCCCACCTGCAGCCCCGGCTACGGTGATCACCAAGTCTGTTCCCTGCTGCCTGGATCTTGCCACTTGTGCCCTTGAACTCATGCTTTCACTTAGAAGCCCCTCTTTCAGGAGCATACGTCCCAGGAGCTGGTTGGGAAAGCTTTTAGGGACTTTGTCCATGAAACGGCTGCTTGACTTTCTCATACCTGGGGATGCTCCCGTCTCCCCAGAGACCCTTCTCAGCACTTTATCAGGATAGATTTTTCCTCTCATTTAAGAGAGCCTTAATCTAGGCATAAGAGAGCCTGGTTGTCAGTCCTAGAGTATCTTTGGTAGAATCCCCCAACAGAGATAGGAGGAAATAGCATAGAATCCCCAGGAAAATAAGTACTCCCCTCTCACGACCTGACTCCGTTTCCCAGGGTTCAAATGGTGGCCGTCTGGACTGCTGATACCTCACATAGGAGAGGGTGTGCAGCTGTTTCCCTCTTCAGTAAGGACAAAGCAAGGAAGAAAGGGTCTAACCTGCAGCAAAAGAGAATTCTAGTTAGACTGTCAATAACCATTCTCTACTATTGAAGATAGCTAATCATTAGCATTCCTGTGAGAGATGTGTTTTTAAAGTGAATAGACTCACCAACAACTAATTCTTCTATGCCCATCCTCTAGGGGCTGGGTGTTCAGAGACATCTAAGAAATCATCTCTGTGGGCTTATTGTGGTTGGGTAATGGTTCTTCTACAGGAAGGTTTCTCACCCTCCTCAGTATCGACATCTGGAACCAGATCACTTTTTGTAGTTGGAGGCGGTTCTGTACACTTCAGCATGGGAAGCAGCATCCCTGGTCCGTACCCGCTAGATGCTAGTAGCAGCCCCTCCCCCAAGTCGTCACCACCAAAAATGTCTCCAGACATTGCTCAGTGTCCCCTGGGGGCTGGAGGTGGGGTTAGGGACACAATTGCCCGTGTTTGAGAATCACTAGTCTAAGAATATATTAAAATCAGCGAACCCTGATTTTTTTACGTGACGTGGAGTTAGGGGAGAGGTAATTCTCTTCATAATGCATTTATCTTGAACTGACCAACTAAATGGGTAAAAGAAAATGGAGAGGAGGTAGTAACCTGGTGGAACACCAGAGTTATAATCCTGTCCGGCAGAGTTTAGTCTGCCCCTAAAATAAGATAATGGAAAAGGGCTACAGTCACTCGTTGGGGATCGGAAAGGCGCCTGTAGCAATCAGTCACATCCAATGTAGCATTAAGGCCCGAGAAGGCAAGCGGAGAAAACAAGTCCTCACTGGCATCAAATGAAAGGTTTTTAACCACATGGAGGAAATCATTTTCTGGGCTGTGCCAGGAAGGGATCTGGAAGGGACACAATTATGGAGATTATGACTAGAGAGACGATTAGAGACTTGGGGAATTCTTGTTTCAAGGACTTGCTAAGGAAATGGGACTGTAATTAGAAAGGGAAGCAGAATGAAGGCTTTTTCCCCCCTCTCTTTTAGGTGAACTAAAAAGCTTCGTAAATACACAGCAAGAACCCACGAAACTTCCAAATCAGTGGGGAAATGTTCTGACTTCAAAAATCACTAATGAATACATCCTAAAGCAAAGTACTGCATGTGAAAATCAGTCTCTCGGTTACTTGTCAAGTCCGGGGCTTCAGGTTTAGGTGTATCCTGAAAAGGCAGCTGACAAGCTATTGAAGTGAAAATTCTGAATAAAATTAGGACAGCCCATTAGTCCAAACAGGGGGAAACATGGTAAAAGATTTAACAGATTTGTGAGCTGTGATTTTTTTGTTGTTGTTGATATTTTTACTTTGAAAATTATAGAAAGTAATTTTGGTCTTTTCTTGGAGGGGGCGGGGCGGGGCAGATAAGAACCCAAACTAAGATCTGCGGTTTTTCTCGTTTGGCAAATTTCAAAGATATGAAAGCAGAATTTTTGGCACTCAGGGATTGAGAGGCAAATGACATCATATGGCTTAAGGGAAATAGAGAGCTAAAAAAGTATATTTGGAAACTTTCAGAAGCTGGCTGCCGCTGAAATAATTTTGAATTTTTTTCCGGTAAATTTAGTTGTCACAAAATGCGCTAGATTGACAGCCCTGCAGAGGAAATTGTGCACGTCTGGGAGACACGATGTCAGCTCTTGCCTGAGAGCACCAGGGCTGGGAGGCCTGCACTTACCTCATCAGAGCTGGCCTTCCGGGAGTGACTCCCCTCACTGGGGACACATTGTGGGGAGTTAAATGATACGGCTGCAGTCCTGTTGGCTTCTAGAGAGGAAGAAAAGCAAGTTTTCACCATCCAGTCTCAGTTTCTGGAGCCTCATGGCATCCCAAAGTGTTACTGGGATGATTTGGGGGTTTATTCACCTGGAGATCAGGATGGTCCTCTCCTAAACGTCTGTGTTACATTGCATTCCCTAGAGAGTTCATGGAATTGATATCATCTTTAAATAACGGCAGATGAATTCAAACATGGAAGACAAGGTGGTGAGAAAGGATGAGTTGGAATAGTATTGTCCCATAAAACCATTATTCACCATTTCCCTCATCCCCTGGAGTGTTAGGGGAAACCAATGGGAAATGGAGAGGTATCAAGGGTTAAAATGAACCAAGGATGGGAGAACTGAGCTAAGATGAATTTTTCTGTCCTCCCTTTTCTCTTTTCTCCCCAAGCCTATTCATTCTCAACAACCAACCGAGAGTGTATGGCTTTGCAGAGAGATGGTAAATAAAAAGTTATATAAGAAACATACTTAAATGAGAAAAAAATATTAGAATGGGATAAAAATATCAATAAAATAAAAAGGAAAGGATAGAAAGGGCACCCTCAGCAATGGGAAAACTCTAAAGGTACCAGACAAAAAATCAGGATGAGTAACACATAGTGATATTATGTAAGGTCTGATCTGTGTTCTGATGTATTCCATCCTCCAAGCCCAGCTCTGGGCTGCTCGCTAAATTCACCTTGGTGTTGATCCTAGCGTTGGAAACACAGAACTGGGCTGTGGGCTGTGCTCATCTATATATTGATGTCCAATCAATGTCCTTCTTGTTTTCAAATCTTGATTCAAAACATTTGATTTCCTTCCCTCATTGCCCATCATGGCGCTGGATTGCCCACAGCCATGACTACACCGGGACATGTGTCAATGATTACCCCTGTAATCATCTCAGAAGTACTGCTTTCTGATTATGGGTCCCTCCTTGTGCCTCCCCTCCACTTTCTGCCTCCCACCTTACTTGCTCCAGGATCTCACTCAAACCGGAAGAAGAGGAAAGTTCTGAGTAATGCAACCTGTCAGCTCTCTCCTTGCTTTCCTTCCCTGCTACCCTGAAACCATGGGGATGAATTCTGTCTAGTTCTTGCCCTCTGATTTACTAGCTTGGGTTTTTTTTTTTTTTTTCCCCTCCCTTTCTTTCCTTTTTCTGCAGGATAACCCTGGCACTTGTGGACTGGATTTTATCTCCTTTTGTTTCCCCAAAGTCTCTGTTACATCAATTATTCCCTCTTTTTCTTAAATCTTCAATTACTCTTTCTCTACACTGGCTTCTTCCCCCTCTGGCTACAAACATACTTAGATCTCCTTCATTTTAGGAGAAAAACATACCCTACAAAACAACTTCAGTTCTCCCTCAACTATTATCCTTTTCAGACTCCCTTTAGAAGGAATGCCTCTCTTTCCTGACCTACACTTGACCCATGAGCACAATTTGATTCTGCTGCTGCCCCACCCCTTTTCACTGAAACTGCTCTGGGAAAGGTCAAATCAGCTCCTAATTGTCAAATCCAATCATCTACTGTTGTCTTCCTTTTACCTGGCCTCTCAGTAGCCTGACACCAGTATTTATTTTTCTTCTTTGAAATTCTTTTTTTCTGATTTTTCCTCCCACTTTTGAATACTCATTCCTTTAATCCTCCCTGGTGCCTTTCCCTTTATCCTCTACCTAAATGTTGACTCTCCCCTTGGTACCACCTTCACCTGTTTCTCTCCTCATTCTACAAGCTTTCTCTGGGCAGTTTTATTGCTCCCTTGTTTTCAACCATGTCTTCCCTGTGGATGACTTTAAAATCATGTCTCGAGTCTTGACGTCCTGCCTGAACTCCCCTCTAGTATTTCCAGTTGTCTTCTGGTAATTCAAATTCAAGTTGTCAAACACTGAACTCATTATCCCCAGAATCTAGCATGGTGGTTGGCATGCAGCAGCCTTGCTGAAGCAGAAGAGGAGAGTTTCCAAGCTGGTCACACCTGCCTTCTCCTTTCCCATGGAGAGTTTAAAATCAGGCAGATACAAGCTGGTGATCCCCATCCTGACTTATCTTCAGAATCTCCACCAATTCTGTAATTATGGAAAACAATGAATTCAAACTCTTGTATACACTGATGTGTTGACCAGCTTTGCGGTAGGACCAGAAGGCCTTGAACAGCCTGAGTTCTGGGCAGTATAGAATTGCTAGAAGCTTCAGTATTATCTCTGTATGCCTTAATCTATTCTTGTTACTTCCCTGTAAAGAGATAATCAGCACATCCTGGAAATTCTAGCTCTGGAATTCTGCTATGCATGTACGCCACCAGGCCCTGTTACATCTCAAGGCTCAGCTCTGCTATTCTCTGGGTACAACATTTATTAGCCAAGTTATTTTAGTCCAGGTTCATTATCCCTTCTGGTAGAGACTGACAAGTCAGCCTTCACCCAAGATTTTGGGAGGCAGAGAGGGACACTCTGTCAGCAGGTGGTACCATCAATCTCAGATCTCATCAGATGAAAGGTGGTTCCTCTGAATGCCTGTCTCATGAGACCCAGAGAACAGAGCAATAGAAAAGTGTTTAGGGTAAAAGCCCTGGGGGCTCTCCCCAAACTCTTAAAATACAAAACATCCCTATCAGTGGTCACATCTTAAGCTATTACCTATTTATAACAAAACTTAACATTAGCAGTGGTTGGTTGGGGCCACTTGAAGCATTCCATAGGTTTATTCGGGGTAGAATGGTACCTAAAAAAGAAAGGGAGTCTTGGAGCAGTGAAAAAAAGAAAAAGAAAAGAAAATCAAGAATAGGAGGCATTTAGGACACAAAGACAAACCCTACTGCGCTATTTTTCTTGGGGTCAGCAAAACTACCCCAGGATTTATGGCATAAACAGCTAAGAGAGCATGGGGGGATGGGGGGGTCATTGTTCCCCCCGGGAGCAGTGTTCCCTTTTTGGATTTGTGCAGCACCAGGTCTAATAAGGATAAAAACATACGTGGATCAAGCTCACATCAGGCTGTCAAGGTTTTGCACTGGAAGTCAGCATCCACCTATGAGAGGTTCACCTATGGCTGGAGATGGATGTTGGACTCGTTCTAAGAATGCAGAGACTTTATTGCCTTGATGGGAAGGCAATTCAAACAAGGATAAAATATACGAATTATTGATTACATAATTCCTTTCTGTCTTTACTACTTTTATCTGGACCCACATTTGACAGTGTGTTTAAGGGGGTCTATGGGAAGCAGATGCCAGACGCTGCTCGGTACAGGCTGAGTGCAGAGGGGAGGAGGGGGGAAGGAAGTCTGCGTGTGCAGGAGGGCCGCACGGCTAACAACTGGAAGGCACTTTCTAGGGGGACACGTGGAGCCTTATTTAATCCTCCCATGGTGTTTCAGTCCGGATGCTCTCAGATCTTCCGAACTCGATGCTTTTATCTTACACTGCCTCAGTTGATGCAGATGAGAAAGTCCCGTGAGGCAGTCATGTCACCAAAAAGACTCTGTCCTCAGCTCTTATTGTTCTAATTGTATCTGCTCTGTCGGGCATTGGAATTGACACAGCCCAATCACTAAGGACAACTCTTAAGTGAGGAACCATTCTTGAAGACACTGCCGCAGCATTGCAGATTTACAGATATTTTCTCATTCAATTAAGAAGATGGAGACCATTCAACCCCTGCTCGTCAGAGACCTAGACTTCCTGTAACAAACTTCTACCCAGCTAAATTTGGCTGCAGAACTCCTTTAGAAGAGAAAATTTGGGCCTTGGCCCCTGACTTGACGCCCAGTATTTTAAATATTCAAAGGAGCTGTGCGTGCTGCAGAACAGAATGTCCTTCCAGTTTACCTCACCCAAGCTCTCCTTTTGACAACTTTGCTTGCAGAAGGGAAAAAGTTGTCCACTGAATATGTCTCTTAACACCGTGCATCTTCTCTCTACAACCAAGGAGAGGGGATCACCAAGGCTGTGCCATCCCTTAGGGAAGCATAAAGGGTTTAATCTGTACATAGAAAACATTTGACTTACTGACTGTGGTTGTTTGATATAAACTCTCTCAACCTACTATGGACAGAGGGGTCTCTAACCATAAATGGGCCTTGCACCTGATGCGGAGACTTTGGCAGGTGGAAGGCAGGAGCAGCTAAGATACCAGGGCTCAAAGGTAGTAATCATTTAAACAACTAATCCTGTTAAGGAATAGTATATATACAGTAAAGTACTCAAATCGTACATGTAAAGCTTGACGAATCCTCCCAACCCCACATACCTAAATCAAGTTATAGAATACTGCCAGTATTCCAGAAAGTTCCATCCTATCCTCTCCCAGTACATACCCACTAAAGCTTACCATTACTTTGAACCTTATTCCCCACAGATTCGTTTTGGCTATTTTTGAATTCTTTTGTATTTTGCTTTTTTTTTGCTCATCATTATGTTGGTGAGATTCACTATAATGCTGTTTGTAGTGTAAGTTTGTCCCTTTTTATTACTGTTTAGTATGCCACTCTATGGATGTACTAAAGTATATTTACTCATTCTATTGTTGATGGACATTTGAATTGTTTCCAATTCATGGCTCATGAAAAACACTGCTGTGAACATTCTTATACCATTGTATACATTGGCAAAAAGTTTCCCAAAATGGTTATAATAATTGATACTTCTACCATCAGTGGAGGAGAAATCCAGTTCTACATTTTCAGCAATACTTAGTATTTTTAATCTTTTACATTTTAGCCATCCTGGCAAGTGTGTAGTGATATCTCATTGTTCTTTTTTGTTTTGTTTTGTTTTGTTTTGTTGTGGTACGCGGGCCTCTCACTGTTGTGGCCTCTCCTGTTGTGGAGCACAGGTTCTGGACGCGCAGGCTCAGCGGCCATGGCTCACGGGCCCAGCCGCCCCGTGGCATGTGGGATCTTCCTGGACCGGGGCACGAACCCGTGTCCCCTGCATCGGCAGGCGGACTCTCAACCACTGCGCCACCAGGGAAGCCCCTCATTGTTGTTTTAATTTGAATTTTTCTGATGAATATACCTTTTTTTCTGACGAATATACCTTTTTTCCCTTGAGCATCACTTCATGTGCTTATTGGTCATTTGGATAGCCCATTTTTGCAGTATCTGTCCAAGTGTTTTGCTCATTTTGAAAAACTGGGTTGTTTGGTTTTTCTTATGGATTTATAGTAATTCCGTGTATATTCTAAGATTATTTGTCAAGTATACATATATGGCAAATATCTTCTCCTAGATCAGTTGCTTCAAAAGTGCTGTCTCTCCAGAGTTCTCTCTTGTTGATGGTTACGCCTAATTCCAGCCTTCTAGTACTGAAGTCCAAAGGAAACAAGGACTTCCCCAGGGTGGAATGGAGATTCCCATATCGGGGGTTATCCAGTGGGAAGGTGCATTTTCTGTGAAGCTGTCCTTAACCCCCCACACTATGTTCTTTCCTGTCTTGGGATGCCTTGTACGCATGTCTGCTAGCATCCATATCACATTGCAGTGGGTGTCATGTCAGTCTCTTCACTGGACTGTGAGCTCCTGGAGACCCAGAACATCTCATCTCATCCTCGCAACCTCAGCAACCTACTTGGGGCCGGGCACAAAGTCCACTTAGTTGTTGCTCAAGTACCGCGTTCAAAGCAAACAGATGAATGGGATGATTTTCAGCATAGAAGGGACATACCGGATCTGCATTTTAAGTAGATAATTTTGGTGACAGTATGGAGAGAGAGGCTACAGGCCTCAAATATCAAGTGGCAGTTTAGATCACACTGGTTTAGATAGCAAAGCCGGAGAAAATATGCTGAACAATAACAGAAAAGGTCTGCCTGTGTTTTTCTTCTACAGACGAGGGATGCACAATCTACCCCAAGGCAATGATGATGTCAAATTTTGTTAGAGAATTTACCGACTCTGACTCTGTGATAGATGACAATACAAGACAACAAAAAAGGATATGTCACCAAGCCCCAAGTGACAAATGCCAATTGAATGGTACAGACAGTCAGAGCTAAGAGTTCAGCAGAGCTAGCGATTAGGATGAGCCACCATGATCAGGATTTTACAGTGAAGTTTTCCCCTAATACTATGATGTTAGCTGACATGCGTTATTTTATTTTATTTTATTATGATGATAGAAATATTATTACAAATGTGGGGCTAGAGTGAGTTGAATGAGAAAATATAAAAGATGAAGCCTGCTCTTTTTCCTATCTCTCAGCCTCGGTATCAGCACTGGGGAGAGAGTGGTGAAAGCTTCCAGAGCCGCAAGGATTACCACCGCTGAGCTTGGAACAGCAGTGGCTCTGTAGCTGCTGCAAACTGCAGGCTCCTGGGTGTGGGTGACTCAGCCCCTCTGTGCTCTGGGCCCTGCCTCTGTGCTTCTGCTGGGCTCGGTTCCAGCCAAGAGGATGTGCTGTGGGACCCTGATAACCCTGACCTAGGCTTTCTGGGGATTTATAGATGGGGGAATGCCTGGCTTGGAAATCCTCAGGTTACAATTTTAATTCAGAATTGATAACACTCAGAAAATCTCACAAACTTTAATTTTTTTAAAAAGTGGTAAGATTTTTTTTTATCGCAGTAAAAGATACGTAACATACAATTTACGATTTTAGCCATTTTAAAGTGTACAGATTTGTGGTCTTATGTACACTCACACTATTGTGCCACCATCACCGCCAGCAGCTCCAGAAATTTTTCATCTTCCCAAACTGAAACTCTGTCCCTGTGAAACAATTCCTCCTCTTTTGCCTCTCCCCCCAGTCCCTGGCAACCACCCTTCTTGTCTCTATAACTTTTATTATTCTCGGTGCCTCGTGAAATCAATGAGTATTTGTCTTTTCATGACTGGTTTATTTCACTTAATAATGTCTTCCAGGTTTATCCATATCGTAGCTTGTGTCAAAATTTCCTTCCTTTTTAAGATTGAGTAATATTCCATTATATATATACACCACATTCTCTTTATTTATTCGTAAAGTTTAATTTTACTGTTTCCACTTCTCCAAAGTGAATGTGGATATTTTTATATCTTTTAACATATTATCAGAAGAAGAAATAAAGTAGGGAGAGAAGGTAATGAACGTTTGTTGAGAAACTCTTATGTGCTTGGCACCGGGCAGCATTCTTTATACACTGTAACCATTCCTGTCTCACAACAGCACCATGAAATGGGCGTTATCGCATCAATATTCAGATGAAGAAAGTGGAGCGATTTGTACCCAAGCATGTTGGACCACAAAGTTCATTCATTTCCCACTACTTTGCTGTGCATAAGACAAAGCCCAGAGAAAGGGGACACTGTCCGATTTTGAAATGTATAAAGTTTATCTTTGGTTATTCCTTACACTTTTAACATCTTCCCACTTTCAGTACCCCCTCCTGCCTCCCCAGGGAATCTATCATCTGAGCCAGCCTTGGTTCTAGCATAATTAAAGAGGAATCATTTTCTTTTATTGAACAAGCCCATAGCTGGATACGAAACACCATACGATTATTTCAATAGATGCTGAAAAGCATTTTAATTCTTCACATTCATCATTTTAAAAAACAGCTCTAACCCTTAGCAAACTGAATGACAACAGCCAAGTCCCTTGACCTCAGATTCTTCATCTATAAAATGTGAACTGTTATCTCTCCAACTCTTAAATTTCTTTTCTCTCTTTTAATTCAATGCAATGCTGTTTCTTTTCCTTTGTAAATTACATTGCCATTTGTTTCTCTTTTGCTTTACAATCCTGGAAGGTACTTTAGTGATGGGAACGCTGAGTCATAGAGAAGAAAAATTGTGTTTGGGGGCTGGGAGCTTGCACTGTAGACTAACTCTAGAAGCATCAACCCAAGAACTCGGACCCAGCTAAGCCATGGAACAGCTAAGCCATGGAAATACTGCTGACTGATGGACTCATTCAGTTTTGGTACCAATACCACCTGGAACCTGTCACCTGTAAGTCCTGCTGTGCTGTGGGAAGAGAAAGGGACTTGGAGCCACACAGACCGGCCACTTACTAGTCATGTCCTGTTAGGTGTCTCATGTGAATATATGAGTATCTCATAAGGTTGTCTTAAAGATTCTATGATGTAGTGAATCTACTGCTGCTAATAGATGCCTGACATCCAGCGGTGGCTTCATTTACGGTAGCATTAGTATTAACAGAACTTGCATAAACATAAGGAAGGCATTTCAGCACATAGGGTGATCCCACAGCAAATGAGAGCGATCTCAGGACTGAGCTTGCTGTCACTGGAGGTATTTAAGCAGAGGCTTGAAAACCACTTGATACAGTGAATTCAAACCCCTCCTCTGGGTATTGGACTAGGTGGCTTTCAGGGTCCAATCTGATTCAGAGAATTAGTGATTCTAGATCCTTATCCATTTCTTAACTCCTTAAACTATTTTTCAAATTCATGTTCATAATTTATCTGTTTTCAAAAATTTAACAAGTAACAGTTTTAGTGATAATCATTGCATTTCTATATTTATAGATAACTGGCACATATGGAGGTGGAATAGCACAATTTGATATTTTCTCATGTGCCAGATTTTTTTTTAATAAATATAGAAAACCCTTATAGTTATGAAAAACTATTTGTTAAAATTAAACATATATGCAACTGGGCATCTGTTCTGATATATCCGATCTCTTGAGAACTGGTTTTCCTGTTGCCGTTGGATGGAACCCAGTATTAGCCCAGAGTTTAAGGGCTTTAAGGCTCAGAGTACTCAAATAAAAACGGAGAAAACGTTACTAATTCCTGCACGTAATGCACTCCTATTTACTCTGGTTAAAATTTAACTTTGAATCTTTAAAAATTAAAAATTATCCCCTCCCTGCAAAAAGCTATAGTAGGATTCTTTTTCCTTTTCTCAATGATAAGAGTTTCATGTGGACTGCGTGGTACATTGGAAAGATTGGATTTTAGAGCCAACTAGATTTGGGTATAAATTCTGGCTCTCTTTCTACTTGTGTGATCCTGGGCAAGTTATTTAACATCTTTGAGTCTTCTTTTCCCACCAGGAAAAGGCATAGAGTAATACCTATGTTTAGGTAATTTATAAGGGGGAAATAACATCAATAGAATGCTTTGCTTGCAGTAGACATTTAAAAATCTTGATTTCCTCTTTGATATGTGTGAGCCTGTGCATTTTGGAAATGACGATGGGGATTTTATTGACAATGGCAATAGTTATTAAAGTCATATCTACCAATTATTGAGCGCTTCCTATGTGCTGGGTACTAGATTTAACATTTAAAATACATCTCTTTTAATCCTACCAACAATTCCATGGGATATATGGCAGCAAGACCATTTTACAAGAGAGGAAACTGACTATTAAAGAAGTTAACTTCTTGAAGGTCCTAAAAGTTGTCAGTGGCAGAACTGGATTTCAGACCCAGGGCAGGCTGATTCCAGAGCCTGATTTTAAACTTACTCTATAAGGCTTAGCTAATATTCTAGAAGATTCTTTAAAAGAACTAAAGCAACGGTGTTTTATACTGAGCATAGATGATGCTCTCCTTTTCATTTCACTCAGGTGAGAGCTTTTTCTTTTGCATGGTTAAATTTTCATGATCTGCCATCTTTTTGTAATCACAACTCCCATAGATTTTGATAGGTAAGCATTGGACCCAGGACTCCTTGCTGTTGCTATGGGTTTTAGTCTCCTATTAGGTCTGTTTCTGCCACTTTTATGTCTTGCTTATGGTAGAGAACAAAAAATATGTATTTACTGTCCTCAGGTTATTCATACGCAGGGTGAAATATTCCAGGCAATATGATCTAGACAAAATTATCGATTAGTGAGTTTTATCTTTTGTCTCCCTTCACTTGGGGGGATTTCACTGTGGGTCTGTTGCACCCTCTGCCTCCATCAATTGTTAAGTCCAGCTGCTTACATTCCCCTCGGAGTGCCCATGGGGAGGGAGCCTCACCCATGGTGGCCTCGGCAGAGTGACTGGTCCTTACTGCCCGGTGACCACCTGCAACCCCAGAGAGCTTCCAGAGATGCTGCGAACACCGGTTCTTTTGGGTTAGAAGGACACAACTCTTAGTTTTCACTGAATGTCAATGTCTAATTTGTCAGCTTCCAATTTAGGCTGATTTTTGAGAATTCAAAGCTCCTTTCAGACAAATTAGGTTAAGCTGCTCGCGGTGAGGGAGCTGCTTGACCTTGAGTAATTTTCTCTTTCTTTTTCGAAGGAGAGTTGACAAAGGGGCTGACAGATGAGAGTTAACACGTTCTGGAGAAGCCAGAGAGAGCTTATGAGCATAAATATACAGATCAAGGAGCAAGTAAATATGTCAGAGACAGGTGGCATCATCTCCGAAACAGAAACAACACACCTTTTTGATGATTATTTCTAGTGCCAAACGAATTTCATGGTATGTATTTTAAGTGGTTTTCTGTATTCAACTTCTTGATATTTAACAGATTCTAAACAAGTTATACATAGGTAATATAAAAAAAAAACATGAAGAGACTCAAGAATGTCAAGGGTCTGATATCTTATTTAAAATACAGTTGTACCTCTTTTATTTTTTAGTTAGATCAGTGTTTTTCCTATATCCATAACAAAGATGCTGCTCTTAGGTTCAATGAACTCTTGTCTCTAATGTCACACAGAAGGTCCCTAAAGAAAATCACGTGGTGTTTTGATCCCAAATTGTAGACCACCTGGAGGAGAATAGGGAGACTCAGCTCAAAAGGGATATATGATGGTCAGGAGGGCTTGTTAAAGCAGGTGTCTGGGCCCCACCAGAATCAGATATGGTAAGTTTGGGGTGGGGCCTGAGAGTTTGCATTTCTAATAAGTTACCAGGTGATGCTGACACATCCTGCTTTAAGAAACACTGATCTAGTGTAGGGCTGTCTAATGGATTTATAATGTGAACCATGTATGGAATTTTAAACCTTCCAGAATCCTCATTAAAAAGTTAAAAGGAACAGGTGAAATTAATTATAGCAATGTATCTTATTTAACGTAACATATCCAAAATATTATCATTTCAACATAGTCAATATAAAAGTGATTAATGAGATAGTTTGCATTCTTATTTTGGTATTAAGTCCTGAAGATCTGGTGTGTATTTTACGCTTACAGCACCTCGGATTTCAGACCAGCCACGTTCCAAGTGCTTAGGCGTCACATGTGGCCACTGGCTATTGTATTAGAAATTGAACAGTGACTATTCCCATAAATTACATTGCAAATAAAGAGCTTAGAGAGATCAAAAGTGATTCTTTTTTTAAAGCTCTTGCTGTACATCAGAAGCACATGGGAGAACTTTTCAAATCTACTAATGCCTTAGGTCCAGTTCCAGAAAAAAATCTCATTTAGTTGGTCTGGGGTTGGGGGTAGGCACCAGTATTTGAAAAAATCTCCCCCAAGTGACTCTAATGTGCAACCTGGGTAAGAATCACTGGGGCCAATGGAAACACAACTGAATTTAGGATTCACCTGTACACCTGTGATCCACCTCCATGTTTCCTTGGTGATCTGGTCTAAATGAGTGTGTCCCCCCAGAATTCACATGTCGAAACCCACAAAGCTGATGGTATTAGGAGGCGGGGCCTTTGGAGGGTGTTCAGGTCATGAGGGCAGAGCCCCACGAATGAGATTCGTGTTCTCGTGAAAGGTATGGCCCAGAGCTTCCTAGCCCCTTCTGTCACAGGAGGACCCAGCAAGGAGGCAGTCTGCAGCCCAGAGAACCTTCACCAGAATGCGACCGTGCCGGTGCCAGACTCTTGGACCTCCAGCCTCCAAAATTGGATGAAATAAATTCCTGTCGGTTACAAGCCCCCCAGTTTTTGTTTTTTTGTTATAGCAGCCCAAGTGGACTAAGACACCTGGCAAAGGGAAAAAGAAAAGAATACTAATACTAATAGGGCATCTACAACTGTGAAGCAGACACTTCCAAGAAGATTATTTAATCCTTATAACCCTGTGAGCGGATCTCACTGCTGTTTCGCAGAATAGTCGAAAGGCAGGAAGGTCAAGTTGGTCCACCAGCTTCAGTGGTACTGAATCAACAGTAGGTACTAAGTTGCATGTGAAGCAACTAATTCCAAGACCCCCTCTTTCTACTGTATTATCTTGTCTGAGCTGTCTTACTTAACTCTAAGTCAAATGTCCCTTCCACTAAAACTGGGCACGAGCTCCCTTACTCACCTGTTGGACTGAATACAATTTCCTCACTTTAAAAGAAAAACAAACACAATTTTTTAAAGATAAATTTATTTATCTATTTATTTATTTATTTTTGGCTGCGTTGGGTCTTCGTTGCTGCGCCCAGGCTTTCTTTAGTTGTGGCGAGCGGGGTCTACTCTTCTTGTGGTGCGCGGGCTTCTCATTTGCGGTGGCTTCTCTTGTTGCGGAGCACGGGCTCTAGGCGCACGGGCTCAGTAGTTGTGGCTCGTGGGCTCTAGAGCGCAGGCTCAGTAGTTGTGGCACACAGGCTTAATTGCTCCGTGGCATGTGGGATCTTCCTGGACCAGGGCTCGAACCCGTGTACCCTGCATTGGCAGGCGGATTCTTAACCACCAGGGAAGCCCAACAAACACAAATTTCATTAGTAATAAGAAAATGTAGTCAGTGGCTCCTTTCCATGGAGAATCTAGGTACTTTTCCAAATGTTTGGAGGTTGGTAAAAGCAAGATGATTAAAACAGGCTGTTTCCTCTTACTTTTCTGTTTTAAAGGGAACTTCTTCTGGGTCATCATTTATATTTGATTCTCCGAGTTGAAAGAAATGTCCGTGTGATGTCTGAGACACTTTTCTAGCCTTGACTTAGGTATTTAAATTTCCCTTTCTTAGAACTTGCAAGTTGTATGGTTTGCAGGAACACAGGACCATTGGCAGCAGGGTGTGTGCTATGGATTCTGGTATCCTGGTGGAGGGAGGCCCTGCAGGTCATCATTCTGTGCAGCTCTGGCGGTCAGGGTCAAGGGCAGAGGGCTATTGACTCACTGGGAACTACTGTTCCACATTCTCGCATATTTTTATTATGAGTTCTCCTGGATTTGTTTATCTAAAGGTCTTTTGTGATTTTCTCTTTTATGGAATTTAGGATATTTAATGTGTGATTTGAATCTCAGAACTGAAGTGACTTAAACCCTTATCTATTTCAACTTATTCTCTTCCGCCCACTAGTTTTTAAGTCTAGATTATGTCTGTTTGATGGTAAGAATTATAATTACATTCCAATATTTCACTTATAGTGTTTTCCTGGCCCACTTTTCATGTAATTCAAAATGATTAAACAAAATAAAACAGGAATTTGGGTCTCTCATTGATTTCAATTGTCCTCAATTTCTCCTTTAACATTAATAGTGTAAGTAGATCTACCTAATTAAACCAATTATATGTTATTCTTGCCATTTAGGCCAAGAGTGTGACCTTGGAATCCCACTGCTGAGAACCTTAGCCCTGAAATACTTTCTTGCAAACTTCTATTTTTGAATGCCTGGCTCTAAAAAAAAAAAAAAAAAAAAATCCAATAATAACCCTGTTTAAATCCATGTCACACGTTTCTGAAATCTGGTGACTACTGGTTCAAATAAAGGCATTTAACCCATCTTTTATTAACTTACTAACACGTGGATTTCGTTATGGATCTGAGGACCGGACAGGCAGGTAGGGATTTTGAAAGATACTAGTATGGAGGTTTGGCCAATTTATACTAGATTCAAGTCAACAAAAAAAGAGGAAACTCCAGATTGTAGGCAATCTTATCCACAAGTAGAAAATAAGGTTGGATGGTTAGGTCTGGTTGAATTAGGTGAACTCAGACAATTAGGCAAAATAGTTTTCTTTCCAAATTTTGTTCTTGATAAGAAAGGGCATTGCACGTTTTCTCATCAGGTGTTACCGAAATGCGTCTGAGTCATGTGCTGCGGGCTGCCTGGTGGTTGTAGTCAGAGAGGGCACTTTGGCTGCCCTCAGCTTAACTTAGTCCCACTCCAAAGTTACTCCAGATAACAGATGAAAACAGTATACTTGCTCTCTGAGTCCCCTGCGTCCCTTCTGGTCAGACTAGATTTCCCTCCTATACAACAGGATGTTAAACATGACTTGTCCTGAAATCTGTCTGTTTCACTCAGCTGAGGCCTCCCAGGCAGAGGACCACATGAAAGCTGTCAAGTGTCTCCCTCACTGAAGCTGTGTGCACGAGCACCTCCTGCGCACAAGGAGGCTGTGAGTCCAGGCTGTCATCATCAGCCATCCACCTTCAGTCTTTCCAAAGAGGTGTGGTCTTGAGGACCGCTTAGGGACAGTGGTCAGTGTGTGGTACATTCTCTACCACCCCCAGCAGTGGGAGGACATTCACGAAGCCAACCGAAGGAGGGAGCTTCAAGAAAAGCCAGCAGCCAGTTTGCCGCGTCTTCCGGAGTTTGGGGAACACAGACACTCTGGAAAGGTGCACGCTGGCTGGAGCTGGCAGAGAAAGAGAGGCCTGAGTTCCCAGCAAGGGGCATACCCTCCCAGGGCAGGGCGAGGGGGCTTGTCTTCCAGGCCAGGCAAGGGCCTGACAGACGGAGCCAATCTGGAGTTGACTTAGAGGGGTTTTGCCCAGGAAGGCCACCGGAAGGGCCGATTTGACCCCAAGGAGGGATGGACATTTCATTCAGGGTCAGGAAAGAGTAAGCCCAGGCTAGTTGTTTGAAAGGAATGTAATAGAAAATACAAAGTTTGTGTCTGTTATCATCCTACAGAGTGGTGCTTCAATAAAATGGTTATAAAAATGCAATTTCAAGTCATTCCCGAGTAAAGAGACAATAAAAGTGAAGGCATGGTTAATTTTGTAGCTCCCTGGCTTTATCTAAATCAACTGTCCCTAAGGAGTTTTGCAGCTGTCCCACTAATTGTATTGTACTAGAAAGATTTGTCCGCAGCGGCATGAGAGATAGGTCAGGGGAGCTAGACAAGAGAATCCCTGCTTCTCTCGGCCTTTCCCTTTACGTCTCCCACCATCAGACATCCTTGCGTGGAGCTCTCATAATAAGCCCCTGCCTACTCTATTGTTGCACTTACAAAAATTATTCTTAATTATCTGACTATGACTTACCTCCTGAATTAGACCCTCAGCATGAAAATGTCAGGGACTCATATTCCGATTTGCATTCACAGCACCTAGGACAGCTCCTGGCTCACGTTTGTGTTCTAGGAATGCTTGTTGTGAGAATGAATGAGCCTCAGTTCTGCCTTTGAAGGTTGGGACCTCCTTTGACAATTTACTTTATTTGGGCTGCAGTTTTCTCAGTTGTAGAAGGATTGGTTTCAATTTGTAAGTTTCTTTCAAACCACAAATCTTCAATGCAGTAAATGTAAGAAAAGAAGAATCAGATAACAGAAAGAATTAAAGATGATGTCAGTGGTTGTCAGCTTGAAAGAATATGGGAAGAAAGTGGTACCAACAGACTGAACTAATTTCAGAACTAAGTTCAGAATGATAATTGGGACACTGGGAAGAACTTTTTGGAAACGTTTATCTGAGATAAAGGGACCATATCTAGTTAAAGACCAGCATTTATATCAGGTTTAAGTTGGAAATTTGGGGATTCTCCTTATATAAGTGATAGAAGGTTGATAATCAAGTTGATTTAAGGTAGCCAGGACAGAGTTGAGGTAGACTGAGTGTTGGTAGTTAGAAAAGGGAAGAATCCTTCTAAAAGAATAGGGCTATCAAAGGTGGGAGGAGAGTCAGGGAAGCACTGTCCCATAGAAACCTAAGGAGAAAAATAACTCAAGGAATCTTTTCTGCAAAAGCCAAACATTTTTGGTACTTACAGTTCAAGGTAAGAAAATGAAGCTTGGTTTGAATGGTTCTACAAACTTCTCACCAATCCTCAGGGATCAGTGTGACCTCTTTCACCACCACTGTCCCACAAAGACCTGTCAACATGGTATTTTTACTGTGATGTTACGTACCCACAGGACAGAAAGTACCCAACTGAATTGGAAAAGAAGTAAATGATGTTTTCACATTTGCAATTCTTGGGACAAAAGACATGCTAATTATTTCAGCTAGATTTTTCATGGATTATTCTTGGAGCAGGAAAACAGGAGATAAAGGGGTTAATAAACTCTTGTCCGCACCCGAAGACACATTTGTTCTTCCTCCAAACATCTGTAGGATGTCACGTTGTCAGGCAGACGGAACTAAGTCTAGTTCTTTCAGAACAAACAAAAATCATTTTCTTCAGCAGTTACCATTTGGATAGGACCCTGGCATATGACCAGGGATTCAGTGATGCAACTTCAAGAGGGCAAGTGAGGGAGTAGGATGACCAAAATCTTTTGAAGGAAAACTAGTACGGGGAAGAAAACTGATAAGATAACCTAAAAATGCATTTATTTGATATTATAGAATTTGTTCCTTTTTTTCTTTTCTGACTCGGGGGTCAATATACCTCTAGATGATGTCCACTAACTTTGAAAGATTCAATAGAAATGCCGATGGGAGAATACTCCCCAATATTTTTTTCCTTATCTTCATAAAGGGACAAAGTATATCCATGGAACCTCAAGGCAGAGGGAGAAAAAGATGTCTATATCATAAAAGGCTCTTTTGTATATATTATGAGATATCAAGAAATCCAAGAACAGTTTGAAAATTGCTCAGAACGTTGGGTGTGAGAAAGCTGTACCGTATCAAAGAAAGCATCCAAAGGACACATTTTCAAAAGGAAAAATTGCCAGCAAAGAGCACTGTGGACCATCAACGTGAAAACAGGGGCTGATACAATCACAGTGAAAGGAACAAATGCTAAGCGTCTCCCTTCAGCTCAGCTGGCCTATTATACCTCTGAACACCCAGGCTGACCATGCTTCCCCCTCCCTCCTTCCCTCCCATTTCAGAAGTGTCAGAGGGGAGACGCAGCGCCAGCACAAAATCCTTCCACGGCTCTCTCGTTAGCTAACTGCGGTGTTTTGCTCCGCGGTTACATGTCTGCACAGGCTGTCACTGTGTCAGTCAGAATTACCACCTGTTTGCTCGCTGCCATCGGGCCCCATCACCTCTGCAGCATTAAGCAGCCAGCGGCAGGAAGCCGTGTCGATTGCCCGGGAGCGGCAACTGTCAGGTTCTGGGTTTCAGTGTATAATCGCTGCCTGTGCACAAATAGCCCTGGCCTCTCCCGCAGCTTCCCGCCCTGTGTTGGCGTGGAGAAAAGAGGCAGCTGCCCCCTCTAATACTAACTCGCCTTCCTTAGGTGGTGGAGATCACAGGCGCGCCACATGTCATTTTCATGCCACGAATCAGATCTGAACTCTCACGCAAACATGGCACTCTGTTAAAAAAATAAAGTTCATTTTTTTAAAAACTGTACAGACCACATCTTCTTGCTCCTGTCGTTTTGTTTTTAATAGCATCATTAGCATCATCCTCTCAAGTTTTGGACTAGAAACTTTCTTAAACATGATGTTTGGATGACATATTTGCATCTTTCCCCACTCATTTGAATAGCATACGAACAAATAATAGATAACGCTAGCTAACATTAATTGAGCACCTAGTGTGTGACAGGCATTGTTTTAAGCATTCCATGTTAAGTACATAATTTAAGCTTCACAATGTCATAATCAGGTAGGTACCATTTTAACCCCCTTTTATGGATGGAAATATCAAGGCGTAGAATGGACAAGCTCAAGCAGTTCCTTAACTGTGCCGTTATCTTTTCTTGTCTCCAAACCTTTGTACATGGGGTGTCCACAATGCTAGCCTTTTCCTCGTCATGAAGTTAATCCCTGCTGCCTATGCTAAAAATTCATCTCAAACATCAGTTGCTTGGGGAAGCCCTTTCTGACCTCGTGCTCCAGTCTGAATTAGATGCTCTATGCTACTGGAATCATTGGTGTGTCTGTTACTTCCTTATGGGTAGGGACTCTCAACCCCCAAGATAAATTAGTTCCCTGAGTGAACTGTCTGCTTACTGACCCAGGACTAGTTTAACATTTATATAATTAGTAGCAAGAAAAAGATGATGGAAATTGTAGCATTTTTTTGGCCATGGTTTTTTCCCTTAAGTTTTCCAAAATATCAGGCCATCAACTTTATATGGTTATCATGAAGCATCAGTGACAAATGTTGATGAATGATACAATATTGCTGGGGAAAAGAATGCTACTTAGCATGTTTAAAATGTCATGTTGAAAACTGTAGGTTCAAAACTGTGATGCTTCCATGGGGGAACTTGACAGGATTAGAGTTATTTAGCCTTCTGCTTGTCTCAGGGAGACAGATGCAACCACGCTGAATAAGCCAGAGGTTCCCAAGGCTGCTGACCATGAGAAGCACCTGAAAAACTGTGAAAAAAAAAGCAGATTTCCAGGTATTCTACCACCACTGGGGCAGAATGTTTGGAGCAGAGGCCCAGGAATATGCATCGTTCAAATTGCTTTAAGTTAATTTTGATGATCACCAGTTTGGGAAGCAGTTATGGTATAGCCCTTGAAGTGGCTTAAAATGGTTTGGTTTAAGTGGTTACTGAAAATACATAAAAGCGATCCTATGATGTGTGTGGACATGGGGACCCCAGAGAGGATGAAATAAACAACCCCCTATAGTCACATCAGTAGCATGAAGCAAATGAACATGAACTAGACTTTTTTTAAATTAACAGGCTCAATTAGAATAACCTGGAGGAGCTTTTGTATAATACCTGTGCCCCAGGGTCCGCACCTGTCAGTTACATCAGAGACTTAAATTGGAGCAGGGTTCAGCCCTCAGGATTCGTAGAAAAGCAGATTAATCTGTGGTGGGATTAATGGCACAGTGAAGGTCGGAATCCTAGGCTCTTCAGAAATCATCCTGTGCTGGAAGGACACTACATTATTCAGACAGACTAGCATTTTCCATAGACTTTGCTTAGGACGCTGCGTCCTCAAGATACTCTGAAGACAGGATCCTGTGATCAAACAGACTTGAGAAATGCCACCTCCTGCACGCCCCCATCTTTGAGACTTACATGCATGTACGTATTAATGTCTCTGAGAAGGCCTGTGACCAAGAAAAACATAACTTGGTTTAATCCAGGTTTTCTCTATGGAAGCCACTTTTTATTGTCATGGCATCTACTAACATTCTATGGAGCTCCAGAGACAGTGACTCCGGTGAGGAAGGCGGGGCCTGGAGCCCCGTGCAGGGGTGGCCTGTGGCTGCGGCTCTTCTCCATTATACTGGGTTGGCCGAAAAGTTTGTTCAGATTTTTCCGTAAGATCTTATGGAAAACCAGAACAATTTTTTGGCCAACCCAGTATATTAAGTAGTCGAGGGACCTAGACCTCGGAATCCCAGTTTAGATGGTCCAATTATAAGTGATGGGGATGTGATGGGAGGATGGAGATGGGCCTCTATCAACGTGAATGAATCAGGATGCTTTGACCCTTTGTTCTGTGATGTTTTCATTTATTAGGTCATAGAAGCTTCCACAGGCCTCAGAAACCTCCTTTCCCCCACCTTCAGCAGAACAAAAATCTTTGGTATTGTCTTGGGCCACAAATGGGATTTGGGCCTGGACACTGGTCTGGTCATTGAAATGTGAATGGAAGTGACAGACATTGAGTCTGGCAGAAGCCTTCAAGGTACTTGTATAGTTTGGCCCTATCTCCTGGCTCTTCCCTCTGCCCTGAGAATAGTGAGTCCAGATAGCAGCTGCTTCTGCAGCCAGGGCTCCAGGACCAGAAGATTCATGGAGCAAAGTCCAGCCAAGCCCAGCTCAGTCCTCATGTAACCTGAGCAAGTAATAAACATTCGTGATTGAAAACCAGAGAGATTTTAGTGTAGTTGATTACAACTAAATGCAACATATAAACCTTATTTAGCTCCTGATTCAAAGAAACCAAACAACCAAAAAATATATGAGATAATCAGAGAAATTTGTATGCTGACATTAAGAAGTTGGTGTCATTTTTTACAGATGTAATAGAACTATTTTGCTTGTGTTTAAATAAAGAATCCTTACCTTTAGTGATCCACGCTGAAATACTATTGCATAAAGTGATCCAATGTGAGGTCAGAGAAGTGGGTGGAGTTAAAAGTGAAGTAAGAATGTTCAGGGATTCATAATCCTTGAAGATGGGTAATGAAAAATTAGGTGTTCACCATATTATTTTACTCTTGTTGACGTTTGAAATTTTCTACAATAAAGTTAGAAAATCAACATTCACAAAAACTATTCTCTATAGGTTGAAATTCACGGAGTTCTTTGTTAGAATTATAACAATCTTCTAATTTTATAGCGTTGCCAATGAGCCATCCCTACCATAAAAGAGTCAGCCAGAAATATCTAATAATTTCCACCATGCAGTTATTATCACTGTTTATCTCAATGGAAATTGGTACATATTTGGAGCTGGAACACTAAGAAAGAGAAATGATCTAGAGAACTCAAGGGATAATTATCCTTTTTGAATATTGACACACTTACATGTTTTTCCAGACGTAGATTTTGTGTAGGCGAAAGCTATTTGATTATAAAAGATCTGGTTTCTCCAAATTTTTCAGAGGTAAAAACTTCATTAATTAACATCAAGGAAAATGGAGCATCTGTTACTTTTTTGTCAACAGATTTTAATAATATTGAACACTGCTAATTAGATAGAACTGAAATATAGCTCTTTGTATGTTAAATTAAGATGGTTTCTTCTGCTATTTTTTTCCACTCAATTTTATTTAAACCATGGCAACTCTACAGAGTTTTCCTCCACCACTTAAAGTGATTTTGAATACTTACAGATAAAAAGGATTCATGTCAGAAAATGCTGTCGTTATTGCTGTTGTGATAGTTACTGCGACCTGGAAAGAGAAGAAAGGCAATCAATCTTATTCACATTCCAGCTCACACGCTTTCTTGAATGTTTCTGAAGACTGAAGATGAAACAGGTACATTTAATAGGCTTGAGGAGAAACTCCTGGTTAAAGACCGAATGAAAGATCTGCCAACATAGGAGCGAAGGGAATGGTAGATTCCACAAAGACAGTGGATCTTTGTTCATCTTTAAACACTTCATCAAAGATGAAACAGGTACATTTAATAGGCTTGAGGAGAAACTCCTGGTTAAAGACCGAATGAAAGATCTGCCAACATAGGAGCGAAGGGAATGGTAGATTCCACAAAGACAGTGGATATTTGTTCATCTTTAAACACTGTTATTACCAACAGATGGTAAATTAACCATGGAGGTAAACTTTGGGCCCAATTTAGCCTCAGCTCTAATTGACTGGAATCAGAGGCACCATTAAACCAATCAGAATCTAGTTTGGAATGAAATGGAAAGAAAGGTGAAAATGGAGGCAGGTAGCTTGAGGTTCAAATCTAGACTTCAACTGTTTTTAGCTGTGGGGCTTTGGACAAATTAATCAACCTCCCTGAATATTAGCTTCTTTGTTTGTGTAATAGTGATGAAAAGACTTACTACGGAGGATTGTAGTAAGGGTAAAATTTTTAACAGCTGTCAAGTTCTCTTCCTCCTTCACCTTCTCCCTGTACTATCAGAGAAAGACTTTCAAATGTTGTTGGTTTTCACACACTGGCATCCTCTTGGGGACTCTTGGTGTGCCAGTCCTGGGTCATGACAGGAGTCCCTGTCAAATGCAAGATTAGGCCAGGCTCCTACAGGGAAGCTTCCGATCAGTGGAAGTGGCTTAGTTCATTTCTGAGAAATTGGAGCTGAGAATGTTACTCAGCCTAAGCAGATTCTGAAAACCTCACCCCAAGTGACTTAATTTTCCTGCAGTTCATTCATGGAGACTAGAACAGGCAGGGAAACACCACCCTGACACAACACAGCAGCTCTGATGCCCTGAATCTGTGATCTGTCTCCTGGCTTAAGGTTCCCAGGGCCTTTCCTTTTTATTTTCCCTCCAGTTTTTTTGAGGTATAATTGACAAATAGAAATTGTATATATTTAAGGTGTACAGTGTGGTAGTTTGATATACATATACGTTGTGAGATGATTACCACGATCAAGTAAAATAACACATCCATCACATTTTTGGGGAGTGTGATGAGAATACAAGATCTACTCTCAAAAAATTTCAAGTATACAATACTGTATTGTTAATTATAGTCACCATGCTATACATTAGATTCCCAGAACTTATTCATCTTATAACTGAAATTTTGTATTCTTTGACCAACATCTCCCCATTCTCCCTGCCCCCTGGTAACCACCATTCTTCTGTGTGGTTCCACGAGGTTAATTTTTTTAGATTTCACATGTGAGATCATACAGTATTTGTCTTTCTCTGCCTGGCTGATTTCACTTTGCATAACGTCCTGTAGGTTTAGCCATGTTGTTGCAAATGGCAGGATTTCCTTCTTTTTTATGACTGAATAATATTTTATTGTATGTATATTTCTATCACATTTCTTCATCTGTCAACAGACACTTAAGTGTTTCCATATCTTAGCTACTGTGAATAAAATGGGAAAAGGGTAGTCTCTTCAATAAATGATGTTGGGAAAACTGGATATGAACATGCAAAAGAATGAAATTGGACCCCTCTCTTACACCATATGCAAACTAAACTAAAAATGGATTAAGTATTTAAACATAAGACCTGCAGCCATAAAATTTCTAGAAGAGAACATAGGGGAAAATCTCCTTGAAATTGGCCATGGCAATCTTTTGGATATGACACCAAAAGCACAGGCAACAAAAGCAAAAATAAAAAATGGCATAGGGACTGCATAGCAAAGAAAGCAATCAACAAAGTGAAAAGGCAACCTATGGAATGGGAGAAAATATTTGCAAACCATAAATCTGTTAAGGGGTTGATATCCAAAATATATAGGGAACTCATACAGGTCAATAACAAAAAGACAAATAACCCAATTGAAAGATGGACAAAGGACCTGAATAGATATTTCTCCAAAGAAGACATACAGATGGCCAGCAGGTACACGAAAAGGTTCTCAACATCACTAATCATCAGGGAAATGCAAATCAAAGCCACAAGATATTACTTCACACTTCTTAGAGTGGCTACCATTAAAAAGACAAGAGATAACAAGTGCTGGTGAAGATGTGGAGCAAAGGGAACTTTTGTGCCCTATTGGTAGGAATGTAAATTGGTGCAGGCATGTGGAAAACAGTATAGTGTTTCCTCCAAAAATTAAAAATAGAACTACCATATGATACAGAAATCTCACTGCTGGGTATTTATCTGAAGGAAATGAAATCAGTATCTCGAAGAGATATCTGCACTGCCAGTGCCTTTTCAAGCAGCCCGGGCCTTTCAGTGATGCCTCTCTCAAGAGGCTTGCCTCTCTGGGTGCACATCCAGGGGTGCCCTGGCCCACCACCTTTCAAGTGTGCTCCTCTAACCACACAAAGGCAGGGGTCGGGGAGCTGGTTTAGGATGAGTACCTGGAAAAGCATGGTGGAAGATGAATCTTGAAGAGTGAGTAGCAGCTGGTCAGCAGAGGAAATGGGTGGAAAGACATTTCAGATGCTCACAGGTTCACAGGCTCAGAGGCAGGAGGGTGGGTCAACCAGTTGGCTGCAAGCAGAGGGCTAGAGCTAGTGGTGCTGGGCAGGCAGCAATGGAAAAGGACCCTGTAAGCCACGCTCAGAGATCTGGGTGAAGTCATTGCAGGATTCCCAGCAGGCATGACACATGACCTTTACACTTGCACAGTGGAGTAGAATCAATTAGGATGACAGTGGAGGCCGGAGGCCTGTTGGGAGGCTACAGAGGCAGCTGTGGTAAGAAATGATGAGAAGCTGGACCACTCTGGGCACTGGCAGTGAGTATGCAAAAGAGGGGATTGGCCAAGAGGAATTTAGTATCATAGCCGACAGCTGACGTGGAGCACACCAGCATTGGCTGGCCCTCTACATAGATATCTCATTTAATCTTCAAAGTAGGATTAAATGTACAAAATGGGATACAGGGGGCAGTTAGGCTACATCATACATTGTGTGAATTAGGAAACAGTGCCTCGTAATGGAAGGTATTGGGTTTGGGGAGAAGATGGCATCAGAGTGGGTAGAGATGTACCTCCTCCCTCTGGGGAGGCAGAGAGCTGTGCCAGGTCACATGGCTCAACAAACAGAGGCCTCAGCTCTCCCTCACTGGGTGCCTTTGTATAGTGCCAACTCCTACAGTCTGTGCGACAAGCTTTCAGATGAGGACCTCGAGGCCCTGAAATGTTCACTAACACGTTTGCCCCCCGTACACAGCTAGCCAGGGGACAGCCGGAGTTTATATCCTGGTAGTTTAACTTTAGAGTCTGTGTTTGTAAATGCATGTGGTTGGCATCATCCCTTTGACTTTTACAGATAAGGAAGCTAAGGCTCTGAGGGCTTAAAGCAATTTGCCTGTCACTAGAAATCCAGAGTGGTAGAGAGGGGAATGAAACTCAAAATGTCTGTCTCCGAATTGCACTTTCCTAAAATCAAATTAACCTTCATAATTTTAAGTGGTGAAAATAAGACAGAATCCAAGAAGTTGTGGTGTAGTAATTCGGAGGTTGAACACGGATGAATTGCTTTAAAATTATGAACGGTCCGTCTAAAACTATGATTCTGAAGCAATTAAATTGTCATCAATCTCTTGCGGTCATATTTTGAATGCTAAAAAAATGCCTAACTTGCAAATTTGATACTTCTTTCCCCTTAGCATTACTGAGTAGCATTTTCTATAAAACAGAGAGCAATTTTGCAGTATTACAAGAGTTATACAAAAGTACACTTGGGTACAATTAGTACTGTAATATTTGTGAAAATGACCCCTATTTTATGGAGATTTCCAATTGCCTCTGTTCCATAATTGTGTATTCAGACGCTAATTGCACGAAGCGCTTGCCACTGCTTTGAGGTGTGTTGACAACTATATATCCTGAGCTCGTGTGTCTTTTCAGCCCCAGAATACATAACATCATAATAATAATGATTCTAAAGTGTCTGTCATCTAACAAGTCTTACGTTCTTTCCACATAATAACTGATAATTCATTTTTTCCACCGCTCCTCTGAGACAAACAGTTCTATTCATTTTACAGTGCATCTGAGATTTGGAATAATCCCGAGCCATATACCTCTGTGAGGATGCGGATGATAATGAAGGATACATTCCATGCAGTCCTCTGTGGATAAAAGAAACACACACGTGTATTATCTTCTGTACTGATCAGGACCTTGTGTGGAAAGATTATGATGGTTCTGTCTTCAGAAATAGGGACATAGAGGCTCAGGAACCTTGGGTTCATTCACTCATTTATCCACTTGTTCAATAACTGCTTAGTGAGAGCCCACTGCCTGCCAGAGACTAGCCAAGATGCTGAGAATATAGCCGCTGACCAAAGGGACAAAAATATCTACCCTCATGAAGCTTATATTCTGGTTATCTGGTTGCCTTCCACATTAGTCAGCTCGGGCTCCCATATGAAAATACAGACTTGGTGGCTTAAACAAAGAAATTTATTTTCTCAAATTCTGGAGGCTGGAAGTCCAAGATCAAGGTGTCGTCAGGGTTGGTTTCTCCTGAGGCCTGGTCTCCACGGCTTATAGATGGCTGGCTTCTTGCTGTGTCCACACATGGTCTTTTCTCTATGCCTGTCATGTCTGGTGTTTTTTTGTGTGTCTGGTGTTTTTTTTGAATTCCCTCTTTTTATAAGGACACCAGTCAGATTGGGTTAAGCCCCACCCTGAGGGCCTCATTTCACCTTAAGGCCTCCCTTCAAGTACAGTTATATTTATAGTACTGGGAGGTTAGGACTTCAACATATGAATTTGGGGTGGGACATGATTCAGGCCATAACACCAGCCTAAGACATCACACAGGTGGTAGGCAGCAGAGTTGGATTTATCTCTGCTTTTCTGACCTATTATCAGAACCTGGAACATGCTCTCTGACTATTACCTACCAGATTAAGACCTGAAACATTGCTGTGGGATGCCAGGGGAGTGAATGAGTGAGTGAGTGAGTGTGTGTGTGTGTGTGTGTGTGTGTGTCCTTATGACCAAACTACTTACACAAAGGAGAAGCTTCAGTTTAGGGAAATTGCTCTCTCCAAGCTGTGCTCCCCAGAACTTTCTGATTCATTCTTAGATCTCACCAATTATTCTTTCCCCTTCAGCTGTCAGCTCTTGAACATTCCGGTTTCTTCTAAATCTCATTCAATGACTTCAAAATTCACACCATTTAAAAGTAGTAGCTTCAACTCTTCTTTAAACTGGGGCTTCTTTCTCTTTGACATCAAGACTTTTCCTTTGATAACTTCAAATGTTTCCCCCTCTACGCCAACCACTTAATGCTCACTAGTAGTTTAGCTTTTCAAACACATTAACAATAATATATTTTTGTGTTTATCTTCTTTTTTATCAGTTTTAACTGTGCATTTCTGCTTGCTATGCTAGTATAAACAAGGCTATTAACTGAATAATATTGTTTTTAAAAAATATCTTAAGAAGTCCTATTGCTTTTTTTTTTTTTTTTAAACACTACTTCTAAGCACAGGCACATCTGCACAATTGAAATTTCCATTCTGTGCTCTCAAGTATACTGACTGTGAAATAAATAAAAGACAGCTTTTGCATTTGGTAACCCTGAAGTTCTCAGAGTACTTTTCCCTCCAAGGCTGGGTAAGTGAATGTTTTCAAGTGACTTGAGTAGACAAGGAGGGGGTGGGATGTGGTTCAGAGGGAGTGAACTTGGCTTTTACATGAAACAAGAACAAGACTTGAGATATTCCAAACTCAGATGAAAAGAAGTAAGCAGAAGTGAGAAGTGAGAAAAAGACCAGAGTGGAATAATTTTATAATTTAAGATGTACGTAATGTAGCATTTCTATACTGTAATATGAACTGAACTTATTTTTCTCATGTATTCAGTAGCTACATGGAGCTCCTCTTCTGGAAGGAGTAAAGATGACTTCACATGTGTTTCCTTTTTTCCAACAAATACCACTTCTGCATGCAGCACAGCCAGTTCTGGGGTAGAATAGAACCACTATTTCATGGAAAATAATTGGATACCTTCTTCAATGATAAGCAGAAAGAAAGAAACTTGGGATCCAATTGAAATAGTAAAGGCAGTCATTCATGCAAATGAATTCTGGCCTAGTTGTTAACTAACTTTTTTTCTTATAGTAATAATAAAAAAATTCCTTGGCCCTATTTTAACAAAAATGAAAATAGTATTCAGAGCATCAAGGGCTGTATTTCTCCTATAAACATGTGGTTTCTTTGTAGACCTAGCCATCTTGAGGCTTGAAGTTTTTCGGAACAAATAATTCTGTGGAGCCCTATTTGTCATAGAATCTAAGGCACATACAATGATATTCTGTTGTCTAAATATTAAGCAGATACTAGCGTAATTTTGTGAACCAAGTAGGACTGGAGTGTTCTGAGATAAACAGGGGTCAGCAAGCTTTTCCTATAAAAAGCCAGATAGTAAGTATTTTAGGCTTTGTGGATCGAACCGTCTCCCTGACAAATAATTAACTTTGCAGTTGTAGTGGGAAAGCAGCCGGAGACATGTAGATGAACGGGGTGCCTGAGTTCCAATACAACTTTTATTGTGGATACTGAAATTTGAATTACACATAATTTTTGTATGTCACAAAATGTCCTTCTACTGATTTTTTCCAACCACTTAGAGGTGAAAAACGTACTCCTAGCTTGTGAGCTGTAAAAAACATGATGTCCACTATTATGTGCTGACCCCTGGGACCAAGGCTTATGTGACATCAGTAGCTGAATTATGCTATTTGGAGATATGTCACATTACTGATTTGCGTTAGGGCATTAAGGTAATAATATCAGTATCACTGAATTATCAGATAATTGCATTGCTATATTGTTAGGACCTTGCTTTTCTGCCATATGTAGTCAAAATCTGCCAAACTGTCTCCCTCTCTTAGATTCTAGTTCCATGTGATAGGATGTGATTTTTTTTTTTTTATGGTTAAGTCTTTTATACCTTACTTCTCTCCCTACCCCTTTCTCCACTAAAAGAGAATCTTTAGTTACCTGGTTCCAGATCTTCTCTGAGGTTGAATTAGGAGAAAGAGAAGGCCACAGAGACGCAGGGAGCAAAGGAAGGACAAAGCCGGAGAAGCTTGGCTGACTTCCTAGGTAAAGCCTGGAGGCTGTCAGAAGACAGGGAATATCATTATGGCTGGAACCGGGGGTCAGTTTTGGATTTTGTGATGTGAGAAGCTGTGAAGAAGAGAACTGAGGGAAGAAGGAAAGAAATTTGAGTAGTGTTGTATATTATTCATTGGTTCCCTTTTGATGTTCTTCTAGAGACATAAGTAAATATTAGAGTTCTCTTTTCAAGTTTACTTTTTGGCCACTGGGCTATATGTCTTCGTTAAGATTCCATACAGAGACCAGGCCACGTGAGGTCCCAGGATTTATTAGTTGTATTGCTCTCTAAAGTACCATAAAGAGAATAACATCACACGCACAAAGCAATGTATTTTATTTTTACCTACTCTTTTCTAGATATCTTAGAATTACTAAATATTTCAAGGACTTTGACAAAGAGTATACAACACTCACAGGGCCTATCGTTGCCAAAAAATAGGTTAATTAGAATTTTAGCTTTGGGCTTTGATGGTAGGATCGCTCACTGCTTTTGCTTCTCCTAAGAAGGAGGTTTGAGCCTTTGTTTAGGTTCACAGGTGGCATCCAAGTTGGATTCCTCATTTGAGTAATGTGCTCTCTAATAGACCAAAGGACAGCATTAAGGAAATAATTAATTTTAAAAAGCAGTTGCCACTTTGCAAATTAAGAATTATCTATTTATGTGCACAGATGCAGAAGAGTTATAGCACGTGATGCTTATCCAGTGAGGGCTTACTGTCTACTTAGTTCAGATAACACAAAAAAGCAGAGAAGAGAGAGTCACCTAAGAATGAGGGCAACATAACATCCTGGGTCATAAATATAAATATCTGCAGATATACGATGTACCATACAGCTGTTTAGAGCAGCTGTCAAAACTTCCATTAGAAACTTTATTTGAAATGCAGAAAGAAAATAAACATGTGTTGAATGAATGAATGAATGCAATAGCCCCTCTGTCCTGAGCCCGAATGTGTGGTTTAGGATCCACCCAGAACTTACAGCTGCTCTTGCTAAGTCACGTGGCTTCTTCCTTATAAGTTTCTTCACTGTGACTGACACCATTCGCGTGTTTGTGAATTCTGTTAGGATCACAGCCCCAGAATAACACTTTGGAATGCAATTAAATTTTAAAATAATTTACTAACTCAAGGACAACATCCAAAGGAATGAAATTGATTTTCTCAGTTCTTTCAAACCTCAGGCAGCAATCAAATTATCACCAAGGTCCTCACCAATAGGAGCAAAGAATGGTTTTGAATAATCAACTACTTTGCAAATGCATGCAACTCTTACCCCTCTACTAATCTCTATTCAGTGCTTACCGTCTTGGATGTAAAAGGATTTTGATCAACACGTTCAATAATACGTACTAATACAATACATGTATTGTATGTATTCAATACATGTTCAATAATACGTACTAATACAATAGTACGCCAGGTTTGCTAATCCATATACTAGCTGCTGTCATTGTAGGTACAGTTGCCCATAACAGTCAAGCTAAGCTTATGCGTAACTCAGATAAACAGCACCAGGGAGTGCAGTGTGTTCTGTTATTTACTCCCTGAGTCTGCTGAGGTCTCAATGACAAACTGTAAGAGGCAAATTCATCTTCAGTTCATATAGTATACCACAGAAGGCTAGAAATGCACTGAATGAGTCATTCATATTCTATTAAATTTAAATACATAGCATGTCTTAAAACATTTATTCTAGTCTCAGGGTATCTCCTACCTGTGTTTCCTCTAGCCCCCCAGAGGCCAGCCACCAATGGATCATTTCCATTCTGAGACCCGGTATTTAGTCAGTCAGGGCAGAAGTAGTACCCCAATCCCCATCATGTGACTGGATCTTCAATTAGTCTTTCTGTCAACAGATTTGGTGAGTCATATGCTGGGGCTGCCCAGGATGTTCCTGTAGCCTGAATCCTCACTGTGTTTGCTAAGTTGGACTTGTGTTTAGTTCCCTTGACCACTGCTTGTGTTCTTTGCTGACATGGAATGCTTGTTTTGAATTCAGGCCCTGGTTGGTGGGACCCTGAAAACTTGTTAGACGATGGCTGGCTGGGCACCATATTTCAAAACTGAAAAAAAGAATGTCAGCATAAAATTCTATACCCATTAGAAACACCTTTCAAAAACAAAAGCAAAATAAAGACTCTATACACATGCAAAAGCTGAAAGAATTCCTAGCCAGCAGAGCAACATAAAAAAATGTTAAATGCAGTCTTTTAGGCAGAAGAATAATAACAGATGGGTATATGATGGACACAAAGGAATGAAGAGCACCAGAAGTAGTAACTATATGGGTAAATATATCAGATTTTTTCTTACTACTTAAACCTCTTTAAATATAATTGAATGTTTAAACGAAGTAATAACAAAGCATATAAAAGTAAAATGTTTGACAACGCTGGCATAATGATCGTGATGGGATAAAAGAGAACGTACTATTGCAAAGTTTTCATATTATATATGAAATTAGTATAATATAACTTTAAGGTAGATTGTGATAAGTTAAAAATGTATTCTGCAAACTCTACAACCACCACTACAATAACAACATATTTACAGCTAGTAAGCCAACAGAGGAAGTAAAGTAAAATTGTAAAAATAATCAATGAAAGAAAGGTAGTACAAAAAACAGATGGGGGCTTCCCTGGTGGCACAGTGGTTGAGAATCTGCCTGCTAATGCAGGGGACATGGGTTAGAGCTCTGGTCTGGGAAGATCCCACATGCCGCGGAGCAACTAGGCCCGTGAGCCACAACTACTGAGGCTGTGCGTCTGGAACCTGTGCTCCGCAACAAGAGAGGCCACGATAGTGAGAGGCCCGTGCACCGTGATGAAGAGTGGCCCCCGCTTGCTGCAACTAGAGAAAGCCCTCGCACAGAAACGAAGACCCAACACAACCAAAAATAAATTAATTAATTAATTTTAAAAAAAAAAGAACAGATGGAACTAACAGAAAACAAAGTGCAAGATGATAGACTTAAACCTAAGCATATTGATAATCACATTAAATATTAGTGGTCCAAACACCACACAGAGATGGTCAGATTGAATACAAAAGTAAGACCCAACCATTTGCTGTTTGCAAGAAACACACTTTAAATATGAGGACAAAAATAGATTAAAAGCAAAAAGATGGAAAACAATATACTATATTAACACTAATCAAAGGAAATCTGGAATAAGTATATTATTATCAGATAAAGTATATTTCAGAACAAAGAATATTACCAGGGACAAAGAAGACCATTTCATAATAACAAAGGAGTCAATTTATCAAGAGGACATAAAGTCTTAAATGTAGATGCACCCAATATCAAAACTACAGAATATATGAAGCAAAAGCTAATAAAACTACAAGGAAACATAGACAAATCCACAATTATAGCCGGACATTTCAGTACTCGCCTCTCAATAACCGACAGAACAAGCAGGTAGAAGATCAGTAAGGATACAGAAAACTCGAACAACAACATCTACCACCCCTATCTAACTGATACTTATAGAACTCCACCCTATAACCGCACTAACTTCACTATTTCCAACTCTGCACAGAGCATTTTCCAAGAGAGACCATATTCTGGGCTGTAAAACAAGTCTCAATACATTTTAAATGATGTAAGTAATACAAAGTAGATTCTCGGATTGCAATTGAATTCAATTAGAAACTAGGAACAGAAAAATCTCTGGAAAGTGCCCAAATATTTCTAAACTACATAACATACTTCTAAATAACCCATGAATCAAAGAAAAAAATCAGAAGTGAGATCTGAAAAAAAGGAAATACAACATGTCAATATTTGTGGGATACAAAGTAGAACTATGGCAAAAGTTACAGCATTAAACACATGTATTAGAAAAGACAAATGGTCTCAAATCAATAGCCTCAGCTTCCAATTTAAAAGAGGAGAGAAAGAAGAACCACTACACATATATTAGAATATCCAGATTTTGAAAGAAGAACAGTATCATGTTGGTAAATATGTAGAGGAACTGGAACTCTCATGAATTGCTGGCGAAAATATGAAATGGTGTAACCACTCTGGCGGTTTCTTAAAATTTTAACCACACACTTACAAGATGATCCAATCATTCTACCTGAGAGACTGATAAGCATATATCCATAGAATATATGCACAGGAATATTGCACAGGAATATTCACAGCAGCTTTTTTGTAAACAACCAAAAATGTTGTAGACTGGTGAATGGATAAACAAATTCTAGCATATTCATATTATGGAATATTACCTACCAATAAAAAACAATGAATTACTGATACAACAACATAGACAAATGTCAAAATAAATACGCTGAATGAAAGAAAACCAGACCAAAAAAATCCAAAGTGTATGATTCCATTTATACAAAATGCTAGAAATAGCAAATTCATCTTCAGCGACAGAAAGCAGATCATGGTTCTGTGAGGACCAGAGGGAAAGAGAGAGAAGGAAGGGATTACCAAGGGGCACTGGGAGGGGGAGGTTGTAGGTGATGGATATGTTCACTGTCTTGATTTTGTTGATGGTTTCATGGTTGAATACATATATAAAATGCATAAAGTTTTACACTTTAAATATGTGCAGTTTATTATTTGTCAATTGTACCTAACCACCCATCTCAGAACAAAAAATTCTATCACTGCAATCTTCCTAACATGACAATTGTAATTTTCTCTCCCATTTATCAAAAACTTAGAAGGTATAACACTAGGCTCAGTGTTAGGAGCAGGAAATTGAAACAAATCAAACCTGGATTAGCCTTCAGTGAGCTTTCAGTTTTGGAAAAATCATAAAGAAGCGACTTCTATGCAGGGCTTCTTCATCTATAAAATATTGTTTTTCATGACATTATCTCATTTGAGAGTGATTATGTTTAAGCTAAGGTATTAATTATGTTTCAAAGGGATATGTAAATAAAAATACAATGGGTATTCGACCTTACCTGCAATTTTGGGAGCAGCTCTCAGTCCATACAGGGCTATTGTTTCTGTGTCAGTGCAAGAGCCAGCAGTCCACACACACACACACACACACACACACACACACGTACATATACAAAAATATACATGTACTTACCTATGTGTGTATCTGATTTGGATTGTGTCAGGATAGATTAACTGAACTGCATGCCCTAGAATTCCCTTCCTGGTCCACAAGAGACCATTTTGCATGTATATACCAGACATGTAGTTACACATTTACTACTATTGGAGAAGCTGCGCTATGAAGAACAATGACCATTAATGAGCACACAGTGTGCAAGCTCTGTGCTGATTGCTTTGCATACATTATATACTTTTATCCTTAAATGATTCTATGAATAGGATTATTGTCACCATTTCATATATTAGGAAAAAGCAGAGAGGTCAGGTGACTCGTCCAAGATTAGATGTTAGTAAGGGCTTCAAACCCCAAAGCCTGTGCTGGTAGCATGTGCTATAAAACCTACACAGCAATCCAATAAGATGAAAATAAAAAACAAAACTAAAAAATAGAAATAGTAAATTACCAGGACATAGTTAAACAACTAATTAAAGAATTTTTAAAACATGGCAATGTTAAACAAATTGAAAATCCTCCGAGATAAATAAGTTCTCAAATCACATTTTAAAGATTTTAATCTCATCTGTGTAGGACTCTCTTTAATTTGCACCGAGTATACACACTCCTAAAATATATGCCAACAACATGCAAATGTTTACTGACTTCAATAACCAAAAAAAGAGAGGAATCAGAATAGCCGCGTGGCTCAGAGACAGGCTGGTGGGTGCAAGGGAGGGAATTTGACAGAGGGAGAGAAAAACAGGAACGAGAGATTGAAAGAGACTGAGTGCAAAACAGAGAGAGGCCTGAAGCCGAGGGAGAGAAATGCAAATGCTTATCGACTCTGTAATGAAAAATCTCCTTATTAAACTGTGCTTTATCTGGGAACAGTCTTCCTTTTAGGAACATATCCAAGCAGAGATAAAGGCATCTTACTATCCTCATTAAACTGTGCATGGTTTGATGCAATCAGACTTGTGTAATTTGCATATGGAGCAGTTTAATCTAGCTCATCCTGTCTTGCACCTATTGTTAATCATGCCCAGGCTTCCCTCCTCCTTCCCCCCTCCTCCTCCACTAACCCTTTGATTTAAGCAGATAAATGAATAGACATAAGGACATCAACATCTTTGTGAGTGATCATCAGCCTTGTACATTCAGAATATCCCTTGTTTTGCTGATTATGCCTTGGTTGGCATTCCATATGCTTTTAATAGTGTCCATCTTTGCTGATTTAGAAAAGACTGTATACAGGCAGTTTGAGATGACAGAAAATCATTATCAACACACATTGTGGGCCCAAGTCTCTTGTTAGTCTTTAGTCACCATAAATAATAAGGTGGGTGTTCTCACTTTATATATTGGATGGGTGCTTCTTTCAACAAAGTATCTTGGAGTCAGTATGCAAGGTTTGACTGTACAAGAGCCTTTTAAGAAGGTATGAAAACTTTGTAATTGCTTCTTGGCAGTAAATAATATGCAGTTATGAAGATGGTTGCTGTTGCAGTTTGATATTCAGTGTGTTGGTCTCTGATGAACTTGAGAAGACCTATTCAAAGTCTTTGCTTTGGTCAGTCATATGGCTTCCTGTTTTTTTAATATCAAGGGAATAAGCCTGGAAAATGGGAAAAAGGAAGCAGTCAGTGTAAGGTTTCTTCTACCTCCTATCAACTTGACCCCATTCCCCAGATCCTGATTCATCCTTCACCGTCACACACACTCTCCCAGTGTCAGAGTTGGGGAGGAATATAGTAGAGAAGATGGTGGACATTTTTCTCCGGAGTGGATTGCATCCACTCAGAAATAGTAGAGACAGTTAAAGTGTCTGTGAAAGAGCCTTCCTCATTTCGTCCCAGCCATGGGATAAGATTATGTGGTTGCTTCGAAGTGAAGATCCCGCCCTCAAGAGACATGAAAGGAAATGAGCAAATATACCTCATGGCAGGGCTCTGAAGCATTTAAAAGTGTGAGTCAAATAACATTAAAGTTTTTAAATAAAATCTGTACAGGACTCATTACTTTGCTCTGCATACACCCACTTCAAGTCCTGTCACGTTGGCTATTGGGTGAAGACACACTCATGTTGTAGGTTCGAGGGCAAGAGAGTTGTGGGAAACAGGGGTGACTGTGAGCCCCCTTCTGCCCATCTGAGAGAGCCTTCCTGAGAGCAGACAACCAGCCTGGACTTTGAAGAGGTGGGAAAGAATAAGAAAAAGGCAATTCCAGGCTCTGGGAAATGGTAAAGTTGGGAGAAGTCGTTGGTGTTAAGACATTGAATAAAACTGAGAGAGTGGGGAAGAAAGGAAGGCTGAATGAGGAAAGAGTGAGCCTTTCACAAGGGAGGTGATAAAGGTGATCTTTTCCTTAGAAAGTGAGTGAGTGTGCTACTACCCTGTGCAGTGTTTATCAGTTTGTCACCTTTACTTTCTTCATTCCCCTCTGTGTCTTCAGGATGTAGAACTAAATAGAGAATACATTTGGAGTCTGAAGTTCCATACGCATAGGTGTCTAAATCTGGTTCTCTGTATCCAGCCAAATAATAAATAACAACAGCAACAATGATAGTAGACATTTATGGAACATACACTATGCACCAAGCTAAAATCTTTCCATAAATTGTCTCATTTAATTTTCCCTATTTTTACATATGATGTAACAGGCTTGGGAAGGTACTTTCGGTACCTTGCCCCAGGTCACTCAGAAATGTGTTGGTTTGGCTTTCTGACATCTAACACTATTCTTCCACTTCCTGTTATCATCTGACTTGTACTGGCGGAGAACTGCTTCATGTAGTTATTGTGGGAGAGCAATTCTTAGTGCCTCCATCTCATGCCACTTCCGATACAGAATATGTGGGGGGCAAATCCATTGTTTTTGTGTTTGTGGTACACCTGGGGAAGACCTATGACCTGAGTTCCTCCTTTCAGTGCTGGGTCCCCAGAATTTGCATCCTAGTCACAAAATGAAAAGCATGTTGGGAGAAGAGATTCATCACAGTGGTGGTGCAGCTTTGTTTTTGGTCCAAGAGGCTCAGATGCTAGATTTCCTTGGTTTCTGCCTACTTTCCAACCCATCTTTGTGGCTTTCATGGATTCTGGGCACCCCAGGTATCCTTAAAATGAAGGCCCCCTTCCCAACATAGCAAGAGGACAGCTGTCACCTTGCTTCTCAAGTCCAGAGCATCACTTCATCCTCCCACCACCAAGAGTCTTCATTCTCACATTGTGATTTGGTGATAGCATTTGCTCACTTCTTTGCTGTACCCATGTAAATCCTATCCATTTGTCAAATTTCATATCCAGTCATGATGCCTTTCCTAATTACTCTAGCCCAGGTGAACTTTCTGTCACTGTAACCGACTGTCCCCCAAGTGTGGCCCAGAAGGTTGATCATCAACACTTCTCTTTACATTCTCCAGTGTAGGCATTCTAAACTCATCAATGCCTTGATTCATTCAACAATATTTATTATGTGACAGAAGTCTACTAGTTGCTAGTGACAAAGTGGGAAATATGCTTCAAACATGTGACGTGTGTCTCTGAAGATGAAGTAAGTGTGCTATGTGAAAGTGTGATGGGAAGTCTAACCTCATCCTGGGCCACAGAGGGGTCCACGAGGTGTGAGAAATCTCTAAAATATAGTAGAGAATTGTATAAATATTTGAATTTTTCTAAAACAAGCCTTGGTAACTTCCATCAGATTCTCAGAGACCCATGACCCCCAAATATTAAGAACCAATGCTCTGAATGTACATGCTTGTCTGTCTCTCCAATTAGTGAAATCTCTGAGTTAAGGAACTGTCTTATAATTCTCTTCCGTTGCTTAGATGACCTACTCCAACAGGGCTGAGCAAATAGTAGGTTCTCAGCATATTCTTATTGATGGCTGAGAGACTCTGAGAAAAGAAAACATTTACCTCAAACTGTCGGTCAAGAGTCTCCAGAAGTAAGATGTTTTTCTAAAACTCAAATTTAATCTTCATGTGTGTTGCTCAAAATCATGTTCTTCAGAACTGTAGCACCTGAGATAAAATCCTGGCAATGAAAAATAAAGATCATTTTTAACTTTTTGATCGTGATTTTAGTCGGAAAGCTATACTTTTCAGTGACAGCTTACCCCCTTTTTGGACGTGAGGCTGTTGCCCCACATCTTCTGTGATCTTCCAGGGTGAGGAACAGGTACTAGTGTTTTAATGTCATCATTGCCTCTGTCGGCCCTGCTCCCTCTATCTGCTACCAAGCTGAGAAGAATACCAAATGCCTTTTCTCATTCATAATGATTGCTATCAGACCTCTGGGAGATCTGATCAAAAAACGGAGTCCTTCTGACCAGACCAGGAATCTGGAAATTAACTTTTTATAGTTTCGCTAAACCTTGCAATGAAAGAAGATGTTAGGAGAACAAGTGGCAACCAGGTCAGAATCAATATTTATTGGCTTATTAAAGGAAAGGGGGTGTTGGAAACAAGTGTCTCTCCACATGAGTGGGCCGGATAATATGAGTCTGTATATGCCAACTGCTGCCTGCCTGTGAATACCAACTGTTAGGGTCAAGCATTCTCATTTTTCTTATATTTACAGCCTTTGAAGTTTCTCATTTAACATGGCACAGGGCTTGTGTGCTAGCCATTCAGGTGTTAAGGCAGCAATTATTACCCAAGAAATTATTCCTAGTTTTTGTTTCATCTCTCTCTTCGTCCTACCCTTTCCCCACATGCTTGTCTTTTCTCTCTTCTTGCATTTAATCTCTGTGGGGGACATTCCAGTAGGATTTTAATCTTCAAAGGCAGTCCATCTCTGTGTCTGAGAAGTCACGGATGTGCTCGTGAATCAGTCTCTCACTCCATTAAGACACAGAGATGCATAGACACGAGGGTTCCAATGAGAGCAATTTCCCACGGAATGTGAGGAAGCCTGGGAGGGTGCTCTGCCCACCCAACCCACCCTTCTTGTTTTTGTCTTTCCTTCTATCACCAATAAAAGTATCCTCCATTATTGCTGATACTAGAAATTTCTCCTGTAAGATTTCCTCCTTTGGATCAAAGTACTCTCTAGGGCAGAGCAGGATTATATTCTAAACCTTATGTGAACCCGAGACTACCTGATTAATTCATGCAATTTCAAATATTTGAGACGATTTTTACTGAGCAGCTATTGTGTACCTGACACTGTGCCATGTGCTTCTTATAGGTCAATACATATCATTTTCTCAAAAACCCTAGGTAGCAGGCTGCCTCATTACATCAATTCCATAGTTGGCTCAAAATTTTTTCTGAAGGTTATTTAGTTCACAAGCAACATGACCTGAATTTGAAGTCAGTCTAACCTGACTTCAGATTTAAAGCCTTTCCATATACAAAGTGAAATAAAACTACAATCACTACATATAAGATACTTAGATAAAAATATTAATCCCTTCATACATCTATTCCCCGAAATTTATATTAGGGCAGACTATCATAAACTATAATACCTGAATACTCTTGGGGAATAGGGGATGGAGAGATTCAATCATTCAATAATACTGAGTGCCTACTACGTGTCAGGAACTTTTATAGTTGCTGGGGATATAGCAGTCAAAACAAAGATTTCAAGTCTCTTCTAATTTAGTCGGGGTAAGTAATTTTAGATGGTGTGTTAGAAGGTTATTACTGCTAGCAAAAACATAAATCATGGATGGGAAATGAAGCAAGGAGGATGGGTGGATTGTAGTTATAAATTAGGAGTCAGAAGCCATGTAGCCTTTACTAGAAGGTGACAGTTGAGCAAATATGTGAAGAATATGTAGAACGAGATATGGGCAGAGAGTTCCAGGCAAAGGAAATAGCTGCTACAAGGCCTAGAGACAGTATTTTACCAGGTGTGTTCCAGGAACAAGGAGGCCAGTGTGACAGGCAGTTAGAGCTGAGTGACTGAGCAACAGGGAAACGATAATATGAAGATGAGATCAGTGAATTAATGGTGAATGGGGAAAATTACTTGTTGCTTGTAGGTCTTAGAGAAGACTTTGGTTTCTAATCTGAATGAGATGGGAAATCATTGCTGGATTTTAAACAGGGGAATGACTTGCTCTGAGTTACCTTATAATAGAATTACTCATTTTCTCTATTGACCAGAGTCTGTGGAGAGGAAAGATGGAAGCACAAAAATCTGTCAGAAGGCGACCACAGTAACTCAGAGGAGACGTGATATTAGCTCAGAAAAGGTGTTAGTGGTGGAGATAGGGGCAAGTGATTTTATTCTTTATATACTTTTAAGGTAAAACTAATGGCATTGTTAGCTGACTGCATGTGGAAGGTGAGAGAAAGAGAGGAGTTAAGGTTAACCCCATGATTTTTGGGCTGAACATCTAGAAGAATGAAGTAGTCCTTACTGAGATGCTGAGGATTTAAATAGGGATGTCAGGAGTTTAGTTTTTGACATGTAAAATCTGTGATACTCTTAGATATCCAAATATTAATAGACAGATAAGTATCTGAGTCTGAAGTTCAAGGGAGCTATCTCAGCTAGTGATAAAAACAATTTGGGGTTCCTTAGCATATATACAGTATTTAAAGTAAAGTTATTGATAAAGAAGAAATTCAAGAATTGAATCTTGGAATACACCAAAAATAAGAGGTTAGAGAGATGTTTGGAGAGATGTGGAGAAAAAAAACAAAGGACAGTGGGGTATTAGATAAACCAAGACAGTCTGGTATCATGGAAGCTAAGTGAGGAAATTATTTGAAGGAGGAGGTACAGAAAGGTCAAATAAGATGGAAACTGAGAATTGACGATTGGATTTAGCTATGTGGAAGTCTTTGTTGACACTGACAAGAGCAACTCGAGTGGAGTGCTGTAAGTGAAAGCTACCTGCTGTGATTTTAAGAGAGAATGAAAGAGGAGGACACAGTAAGTATAGACAGGTCGTTCAAGGATTTTTGCTGTGAAGGAGAGCTGAGAAATAGCACATAGAGAGGAAAGTGTTTTCTTTGGGTTTTTTTTTCAAGATGGTAGGAATAATAGAATGTTTATTCTTCATCATATCACTTACCTATTGAGTCCTTTGTAGGTGTGATTCCAATGGCCCCTGTTATTACTCTGGTTAACTGGTCAACTTTGACTTTCTATCTGTTTTTGAAAGGTTTCCAAAAATTCTGTGGGCTTTGCTGGTGAACCACAATCTTTGTGACTTCTGGTATTAGCATCATAGAATGATGCTACACAACGCTATGAGACTAGATATCAATATAGGATATCAATTGATACAGAGATATATATCTATATATCTATACCTATATAGATATATATATCTATATATATCTATATCTATATATTGATATATAGATATCAATTATAGGAAAAAGTCTGTAAAAAATGCAAACACATAGTGGCTAAACAATACACTACTAAATAACCAAGAGATCACTGAAGAAATCAAAAAATACTTAGAAGCAAATGACAATGAAAACACGACACCCCAAAACCTATGGGATGCAGCAAAAGCAGTTCTAAGAGGGAAGTTTATAGCAATACAATCCTACCTCAAGAAACAAGAAACATCTCAAATAAACAACCTAACCTTACACCTAAAGCAATTAGAGAAAGAAGAACAAAAAAACCCCAAAGTTAGCAGAAGGAAAGAAATCATAAAGATTAGGTCAGAAATAAATGAAATAGAAACAAAGAAAACAATAGCAAAGATCAATAAAACTGAAAGTTCTTTGAGAGGATAAACAAAATTGATAAAACACTAGCCAAACTCATCAAGAAAAAATGGAGAAGACTCAAATCAACAGAATTAGAAATGAAAAAGGAGAAGTAACAGCTGACACTGCAGAAGTACAAAGGATCATGAGAGATTACTACAAGCAACTACATGCCAATAAAATGGACAACCTGGAAGAAATGGACAAATACTTAGAAAAGCACAACCTTCCTAGACTGAACCAGGAACAAATAGAAAATATAAACAGACCAATCACAAGCACTGAAATTGAAACACTGTTTAAAAATCTTTCAATAAATAAAAGCCCAAGACCAGATGGCTTCACAGGAAAATTCTATCAAACATTTAGAGAAGAGCTAACACCTTTCCTTCTCAAACTCATCCAAAACATAGCAAAAGGAGGAACACTCCCAAACTCATTCTATGAGGTCACCATCACCCTGCTACCAAAACCAGACAAAGATACTACAAAAAAGGAAAACTACAGGCCAATATCACTGATGAACATAGATGCAAAAATCCTCAACAAAATACTAGCAAACAGAATCCAACAGTACATTAAAAGGATCATACACCATGATCAAGTGGGGTTTATTGCAGGAATGCAAGCATTCTTCAATATATGCAAATCAATCAATGTGTTAAACCATATTAACAAACTGAAGGAGAAAAACCATGTGATCATCTCAATACATGCAGAAAAAGCTTTCTACAAAATTCAGCACCCATTTATGATAAAAGCCCTCCAGAAAGTAAGCATAGAGGGAACTTACCTCAACATAATAAAGGCCATATATGACAAACCCACAGCCAACATCATTCTCAATGGTGAAAAATTGAAACCATTTCCACTAAGATCATCAGGAACAAGACAAGTTTTCCATTCTCACCACTATTATTCAACATAGTTTTGGAAGTTTTAGCCACAGCAATCAGAGAAGAAAAAGAAATAAAAGGAATCCAAATCGGAAAAGGAGAAGTAAAGCTGTCACTGTTTGCAGATGACATGATACTATACATAGAGAATCCTAAAGATGCTACCAGAAAACTACTAGAGCTACTCAATGAATTTGATAAAGTAGCAGGATACAAAATTAATGCACAGAAATCTCTTGCATTCCTATACACTATGATGAAAAATCTGAAAGAGAAATTAAGGAAACACTCCCATTTACCACTGCAACAAAAAGAATAAAATACTTAGAATAAATCTACCCAAGGAGACAAAAGACCTGCATGCAGAAAACTATAAGACACTGATGAAAGAAATTAAAGATGATACAAACAGATGGAGAGATATACCATGTTCTTGAATTGGAAGAATCAAATTGTGAAAATGACTATACTACCAAAAACAATCTACAGGTTCAATGCAATCCCTATCAAACTACCAATGGCATTTTTCACAGAACTGGAACAAAATATTTCACAACTTGTATGGAAACACAAACGACCCCAAATAGTCAAAGCAATCTTGAGTAAAAAAAAGGAGCTGGGGGAATCAGGCTCCCTGACTTCAGACTATATTACAAAGCTACAGTAATCAAGACAGTATGGTACTGGCACAAAAACAGAAAGATAGATCAATGGAACAGGATAGAAAGCCCAGAGATAAACCCACACACACATGGTCACCTTATCTTTGATAAAGGAGGCAAGAATATACAGTGGAGAAAAGACAGCCTCTTCAATAAGTGGTGCTGGGAATACTGGACAGCTACATGTAAAAGAATGAAATTAGAACATTCTCTAACACCGTACACAAAAATAAACTCAAAATGGATTAAAGACCTAAATGTAAGGCCAGACATTATAAAACTCTTAGAGGAAAACATACGAAGAACACTCTATGACATAAATGATAGCAAGATTTTTTTGACCCATCTCCTAGAGAAATGGAAATAAAAACAAAAATAAACAAATGGGACCTAATGAAACTTAAAAGCTTTTGCACGGCTAAGGAAACCATAAACAAGATGAAAAGACAACCCACAGAATGGGAGAAAATATTTGCAAATGAAGCAACTGACAAAGGATTAATTTCCAAAATATACAAGGAGCTCATGCAACTCAATATCAAAACAAACACACAAACAACCCAATCCAAAAATGGCAGAAGACCTAAATAGACATTTCTCCAAAGAAGATATACAGATTGCCAACAAACACATGAAAGGATGCTCAACCTCACTGATCATTAGAGAAATGCAAATCAAAACTACAATGAGGTATCCCCTCACACTGGTCAGAATGCCATCATCAAAAAACCTACAGGGCTTCCCTGGTGGCGCAGTGGTTGAGAGTCCGCCTGCCGATGCAGGGGACACGGGTTCGTGCCCCGGTCCGGGAAGATCCCACATGCCGCGGAGCGGCTGGGCCTGTGAGCCATGGCCGCTGAGCCTGCGCGTCCGGAGCCTGTGCTCCACAACGGGGGAGGCCACAACAGTGAGAGGCCCGCGTACAGCAAAAAAAAAAAAAAAAAAAAACCTACAAACAATAAATGCTGGAGAGGGTGTGGAGAAAAGGAAACCCTCCTACAGTGTTGGTGGGAATGTAAATTGATACAGCCACTATGGAGAGCAGTGAGGAGGTTCTTTAAAGAACTAAAAATAGAACTACCATATGACCCATCAATCCCACTACTGGGCATATACCCTGAGAAAACCATAATTCAAAAAGAGTCATGTACCACAATATTCATTGCAGCACTATTTACAATAGCCAGGACATGGAAGCAACCTAAGTGTCCATTGACAGATGAATGGATAAAGAAGATGTGGCACATATATAAAATGGAATATTACTCAGCCATAAAAAGAAACAAAATTGAGTTATTTGTAGTGAGGTGGATGGACCTAGAGTCTGTCATACAGAGTGAAGTAAGTCAGAAAGAGAAAAACGAATACCATATGCTAACACATATATATGGAATCTAAAAAAAAAAAAGGTTCTGAAGAACCTAGGGGCAGGACGGGAATAAAGACATAGAGTATGGACTTAAGGACAAGGGGAGGGCAAAAGGTAAGCTGGGACGAAGTGAGAGAGTGGCATGGACATATATACACTACCAAATGTAAAATAGATAGTGGGAAGCAGCTGCATAGCACAGGTGCTTTGTGACCACCTAGAGGGGTGGGATAGGGAGGGTGGGAGGGAGACGCAAGAGGGAGGAGATATGGGGATATAAGTATACGTATAGCTGATTCACTTTGTTATGCAGCAGCAACTAACACAACAATGTAAAGCAATTATATTCCAATAAAGATGTTAAAAAAAACCCAAAAAAACTGGAGGAGCCTTAGCAAATGTCTAGCCTCTTCTTGCCAGTAAGACAACAGAAGCCCAGAGAGGAAAAGTGATTTGCATAAAGCTATCTAATTTGGGGTAGAAGTGAGGCTGGTACCCAGATTTGAATCTTCTGCCCACTGCTCCTCCTGGCACATCTCTCAGCTGGTTCCTTGGATTCAAGACAACTGCACAACTTCTCTCAACTGTGAAGTAAGAAGTGGCTCTTGTGATGAATTTTGCAATGTTTCTTCATGCCAAATAAGCCATGCTGATACGAAATCGATTTCCTTTGCTTGCCAATGCTCAGATAAGGAGGGATTTAAATCATGACACCTTGAGAGAACTCTCCGAAATGTCAGGTTTAAGATTTCATGACTAATCAGGACAATCCGGACAATAGTGAAAGTTTTCAAGTTGTCAATCACAGTCAGACCCCTCCTCCTTTTTATGACATGACATGTTATAAGGCTACACCCTAAAGTTAAGAACTGTACTTCTAATGTGCCTAGTGGCCACTCACGTAAGACTGGCAATGTGAATTCTAGACCTTCCATTAGACCGATTATTGTTAAATGTGAAAAGTAGGAGAGTAGCATACTCTCCACTATATAATAATTATAATTCCCCAGCAATAAAGGTGCAACTACATGGGAGATAACAATATGGTGGAGAAACAATTATGAGGGTAAGTCATGAAAAACGCTTCTGCTTAGTATCCTATAATTATGCAGTTATTTTTTGTTGTCACTATGAAAGGATTAACATTTCCCGTGATATACTGTTTTCTTCAGCCCATAGTGTAGTTCTTTACTTGCTTCAACAAGTTGGGATCTGTGTGGCCTGAAGCATGGGAGAATGGAGCCATGAGTTGTTCCCTGAGTGTAATGACCAATTTTCTGATGGGACTTGACTCCATTAATGAACACTCTGAAGCGAACCACAGGCAGGTCAACTGAAATGCAAAGTTTCCAGGGGAGTGCAGCTTAGAAGCTTACGTAGAATGAGTGAGCATGGTTTAATTGGCTAGTGTAGACATTGGATGGTGATTTGGTCTCAAGTGAGTCTGGCTGTGAATCTAACCCTTGGGAAGGAGCACCCGCCCTATTTTGTTGCTATGGTGTGTGCACATCTGGGTGTCTTTGTTAAAGCAAAGCTCAATTCTCAGCTTCCCCATGAACATGTGGTTCTCGTTAGAAACATCTACAGATCCAGGGATACCCGTGTGTGTGTGTGTGTGTGTGTGTGTGTGTGTGTGTGTATAGGCATACATGCACCCACATGGGAGTTGGTTGGTTTTGTGGGGAGGAATAGAGTTGGAGGAAAGGCGGTCGTTTGAACTACAATATTACATGAAGGAATGCAACCTTATAGATTATGGGACGGGAGTTGAAGGGTGGTTGTTCTCCCACACAAACCTCTGAGAAGGTTTTATCACAAAAGATCTCTGAAGTACCTGGAAGACATATTGGAGGGACTTAAACCCACCAGGGCCCTTTACTTTTCCTTCCTGCCTCATACTATACGCCTAAGAGAAGGCCAGAAAGAATGGTTTCTTTATAAACGCTTGTTGCTCAGACATTCCAATCCATTCTCTGAAGCATGCCGTCTTTTCTCTGTCTGTGTAAGAGCTTTGGCAAGATGTCACTGTGCTCACTGGGGGTTCTCAGAAGGTACTTTGATGTGCTGACCATGCCTCCTGTATGTGGGAGGTCACGTACTCTTAAATTTACCTAACTCCCTCTGACATGTTGAACTAACTAATAAAATGGTGTTGCTAAAGCATTTGTATTTGGCAATAGACATTGTGCAAGGAAATGGGCTTCTGTTCTAACTTATACCAAGTAGTGACTTGGGATACCCTTAGGGAAGAGGGCATGCTCTTCTGCGTCACACGGGATAAGCTAATATATTCTATAATTAGTTCCAGTATCTTCCAAAATTCCTGATTGACTTTAATAGGAGAACTTAGAAAGGAAGGAAGAGGTGAACATCTTCAGGGAAATAGTGATTGTTTTGCCTTAGAAATTAGCAATAGAAATAAGAAACTATAAATAGAAACAAGAAATTATGAATAGAAATAACAAAGATGACTAATTGCTGTTAAGAAAAAGGCTTTATGCTGTTTTGGAGACAAAGGCACTCCATGATTTTCAATCTGTTCAGTAAGTTATTAGGGCAACTGTTCAGAGGCCTGGGTCTTGTGCTTCAGCGGCTGGGATGGAATATGTGGGCCTTGCTGAGGAATTTAATCATGGTATCGCAAAGAAGTGACTTCTCGAAAAAGAGAATTGAAGGAGTCTTTCTCAGGTTGCAGTGAGACTGACTAGCCTGTTGGTTTGAATATCAAGGCATCATTTCATCACTAATTAATTTGAAAGATATTTTTGTTAAGCCATTGTGCTAGGTGTTAGGGCTACACAAAGATCAGAATGATAGGCCTTTGCATGCAAGGAGCTTACAGTCTGGAGAAGAAAGCGGGCATTGCACATAGGGTATTTTTAGAATTTGAACATAAGGCAAAAATAAGTGACCTAAAAGGTGTAAATGGAAAGCAATGCAAATGAGGCACTAGCCAAGTTTTCCTTGAGCGCCTATGGGTACGTATAGGACATGGTCCTCATGCTTTCAAAAAGCACGACCCAGTTGCAGCAATGATATCATTTTACCCATCTAAAGCAGGATGAGGCAGCTGGCATAGTGATCATCGCAGAGAGTATTCATAAAAGAAAGATGTCCATTCCAGCTGGGGTGATCAGAGAAGGCTTTATCGCTGAGGAAGGGTTTGAGTCTCCTCATGAGATGTATCTTTTTTGACAGCTGAAGGTGACAGAATAAGGGGCATGTCAAGCGGGTGAAAGAGTTGGTGGCAGTAAAGTTCTGGAATTGGGAAAGCGTAAGGCATATTCTGGGCTCAGTGTCTAGGGTCCCCATAAGGAACCACCCTGAAGTGCTGGTCTAGGTGACTCTGAAAACTTTCTAGTGTGATGGTAGATTCCGCAGGTCCCCTGTAAAAGTGGGCACTTTTTCAAGAGTCCCCAGGGTTCTGTTTACCAGACAGGTCTTTGCGATCTGCAAAGGAAGGTTTGTTTAGATGAGGGAATGAAGAAAGATGAGTTGATCGATGGATTGGGGTCAGATCGCAGAGCCCTGAGTGACAGGCTGAGGCTTTTGGTAAAGGAGGTGCCGTCAGCTCTTTCTAGAAGCCACTCTGGGACTCCTTCTGTTGGTCAAGATAGGTCTGGCAGAAGTCGTGGTAATTTGGAGGTAATGGAACCCATTACCCAGCCCTGGGAAGCTGGGGGAGATACCTGGAGCACTGAGTGGCCTCTTAAAGTGGGTGTCAGGGTGACTCAGCCCCCATGAGCCTTCTTGTGTTTGCTGCAGGGGATCTGAGCTGCTTGCTTAGCCAGTGGCCCTCACCCAGTTTCTTTGGGACCTGAGAGATCACGTTTATAGTCATTGTGGACCACAGTGGGGCACCTGGGAAGGAGTGAACACTTGGGCCAGCCCAGTGTTTTGTTAGAACCAGCCAGGTAGTGGGCATAACATCTTACCTTGGTTCCTTTATGTTCTCTTTCTTCACCTCAAGCTTCATTTCCCAACCCCTTTGTCTGCCTCTATCCGTTTCTCTTCATAACAGCACACATACAATTGCACGGAGTCCCCCCTCCCCATCTCTAATACAGTGAATGCTGCTGTCAGTTCAGATAAGAGCACCCGCTGGATAGAATGGCAATATTTTCAGTCCTGGCAAACACCATCATAAGTTCAGTTTATTAATATTGCAACAGTTGCACTAAATGAGATCACTTGGCTAACAAAACATTTATCAACAAAACGCTGCCACCTACTGAAGGTTTGCAAACAGCCCAGATGATTGGATAAGATCACAAATTCACTCTGTCACAAGTTTGTGGTCTTTTCTGAAATTGTTCTGAAAAAAGAATGATAACCAGTAAAACCAGACAAGGCATCTCTTTCATACAGTCTGTTTAGAAAGTGTCAGGGTAAATCCTGCAGAGACGCAGCCAGAGAAGGGGGTTTGGGGGTCATTGATGTTTAGTTTACTACAGAATTTTCCAGCAGGGTTTGGGATGCTCCCAAACAACTTCTAGAAAGGGGTGTGCCTATTAGGAACACATTCTTGAGAAACTGATTTGCAATACCGATGTTCAATGTGCAGTGAAGGCACATGAAAACAACTTGGTTTTAATTTTTATTCTCTAGAAAATAAATATTTTGGGTACCAAAAAAACATTCCAATGAAACTTAGATTAATAATAATAGCTAGTTTTGTATGTGAATGTATAACCCTGGAAATATACTTTCATTCAAAGACTTCTTAAACTGTGGAAAACACTTTAGGAAGGGATAATTAAGTTGTACTGTGTTTATAAAGTTCAGACTGCTTTTCTAAGTAATGTGGGAACTAATTTGTAATGCCAAGGGGGGAGTCTGAAAAAAACAAAACAGTCATGATTTCCGTGTAATTTATTTCTTCCAAAGCTAATAGTTACTGTCTTAGGACGTAACTGGAAATGTTGAATGACAGAACAGGACTCTGGGTACCATTGCTTACCTCCCCCAGCTCAATTCTGTAGCAAGTGGGAGTTGGCTAGGAGAGAAAAGAAGATACGCTGGCACCACTGTGGAGCCTACTCTACTTTCCATATGTGAAAACGTGTCATTTCCCCTGTGATACTGTCACGTTCTCCAGGGTAGGGCTCTGACTCCTAGGGTCCAGGACAGGGCCTTGTGTATTGCATACTGCAGGCACCGTGAAATGAGACATCAAAGAAGTTCGTATGTCTGAGGTCTGTTTAGCAAGCCACGCCAATTTTAGATAACTAATTTTCTAGATTCTCTAGCATCAGGGGGCCTTTAAGAACTGACCTTTTCTCTTTCTGGAAAATTCTGTACCTTCCTGACAGCTATGGGTATGAGATTGTTGGCTGAATGATTTCAGTGGATGAATGCAACCTTCTCCCGACTCTCTGTGAAAGCAGAAGGGTAAAGAGGAGGGATCTTGCTGCCTCTGCCCATTTATGATGGGGACGGGAAAAACTCCTAGCCTGGGCTTCTCTTCTGCTTGTCCATGCCCCTGCTCTGCCATTTTTCTAAATTCATACCACAAAGTGAGCTTGAAAGAGAGGAAGTGCAGGGTGGGCACGGGAGAGAGGAAGCAGGCTAGTACTGGGGTTAGGGTCAAGTAAATATATAATATGAACAAATGACAATATTTATTGAATACCAAGCATTTGCCAAACACTCTTCGAGGCATTTTACCTTTATTAGTCCTATTCCGCATGACAGTCTCTCAAGGTAGAAGTCATTGGGCCTATTTTACAGACAAAGACCCTGAGGCCCAGAGAGATTAATTGACTTGGCCAAGTGCATCCCGATGGAAAGTGGCAGACAGAACCCAGATCTAGGTCTATGTCCTCCGGCTCAAAGGCTCCTGCTCTTTGGGGGCCACTGTTTTGAGCACAGCCGACCAATTTTCCTCTTTGCTCGTGCAGAGGGTTAAATAGAGAGAGAGGAATAGAATAGAGGAAGTTCCTCTCTCCTCCAGGGAAGTTGCACTGCTCTTGCACGTGGGGGAATAGAGTTCACAGCGTGCTAGTAAATGAGATCATGGGTAGAAAGCCCTTGGACCTCCTTAGAAGTAAGTGACTATAAAAAGTCCAAGCCGCTTGTATTACTCTTGTAGGTGATGTGATTTCAAATGGACAGAGAGCACAGTTTGTCTTCTGTTCAAATTGGCATCCCTTCATGCCATTCTGGGAATTAGTTCAGAACTGACTACAGGAAGCATAAATCACCTTTGCTACCCAGTACTATTTCCTAGCAGGCCCATATTTTCCCAGGAGGTTCTTTCTCTGTAGTAGATAAAAGTTTGCCTTCATTTCATGTGATCTCATTTCATTTTTCTCTTCAGTAGATACCAACCAACGTCCATCATTCTGGGCAATGCGGGATCCTGTCCCATGTACCTAAATTCCAGGTGGTCCTACTGGAGTCTCACTTTTTCCATTGAATGCCTCCACCACTCCTATTGTTATAAGGGGAATCATTCTCATTGAAAGGAAAAGCACATTCTGAATATGTAACAATAACCTGCATGCAGCTCTCTGATTATAAATATCAAGTGTTATAAAAGCCCCATCAGTGTAGTGATCAAAGGCATGAGGGACTCACTGCTGAAGCAGCAGGTGACCCAGAACAATCGGAATAAAAGGAAATGCTGAGTAGACATGGGGTCCCAGGAAATTCACATTAAAGGTTTTTTCTGAGGTATTTCAGTTGAGCTTATAAAAGGATTTAACTAAGAGCCAGCGAAGCAGTTGATTTCACATTGAATGCTACCTGATAATTAAAAATAAGTTTAAGATTTACTGATCAGTAATAATTCCCATTTTTCATCACTAATAAAGCTCAAAAGTGTTCATTATAAGAATCACTTACACTTCCAGAAGAAAGGTAATAAAAGCATTCCCATGATCACTTTCTTACAGAAAGATATTTTTCTATGAACCTAAAGGGTGCAGGTCAAGGAGAGAAACCCAGAAAGAACTGGTGACCAGTTAGTCAAAGAAAGCATGTGTTTGGCCAATAAATTCCTTTTTCTTTCTGAGAGTCAATAATTCAGGCTAAAGAACCATCGGCTACTTAGATTGAATGCACCCGTCATGGTCCCCAACAAAGTAAGTTTGGGGAGACATCTAACAGGACAGCACTCTTCCCAATTTTTAAAAGATCATTAATTAACTTTTTTACTTTAAAATAAATTTGTCTCTCACAAAAACAATCCCAGAGCGTAAAATTCACTAAGGATGGCTTCATGTTAGCCCGAATCCAAGGGAGTCTCTGAGAAACCAAAATGACAGTATAATGGCCACTTCACAAAATAAACACTGAGCATAGGGTAGAGTCAGATTCCAGCGAAATAGTAATACAGGGTAGAGCTGAATCCGTGAATACAGTTTAACCTAAAATGAAGCACAATGGCAAAAGTTCTTGTGTTCACTTGAAAGAGGTAAGACTATCTATATCACTGTTTAGTATCCATATCTTTAAGGTATATATTACTACTTAGTCACATTTTTACTAAAGTAAATACCAGCTATTATACCACCAACACTCTTCTGCCTGAAAATATCTGTTACTTCAAAAAATTTTCATTTCATTTCTTATGAGTAAATATCAATTACAAATTTTTCCTACTAAGTGAAGAAAATCATCAGGTTCCGGGCGGTTGTTTGTCTATTTCTTCTCACATCCTCTCCTGGCACTTCGTGATCGGCTCTGAATTGTGGGCACCTGTATCTCTTGGGTCCCCAACTTTCTGATTGCTGGTAAGGTTCAACCAATGGGAGGCAGCAGCAGAAGATTGGAGGGTGGGAGCAGGGAAAAGCCGGGATATCTCTTCCTGTTTCTTTCTGCTTTGGGTGGAGCCTTTAGCAACAGCCCTGCTTCCTTCCAGGTCTGGCTTCCTCGGACAGCCTCTCCCTGTGGAGGCAGGCTGGGAGTGTTGTCTTTGGCCCCAAGGCTCTGGGAATGATCATGACTTCCTGCTATTGAAAATGTCTGAGTTGTCTCAGTGTCCCTTGTTTGGATTTTCAGTTCACCCATTATCTTTGTAGCTCATTCCCTGTATTAAATTCTCTGTTCGACACACCTAGAGTGCTTTCTGGTTTGCTGGTTAGACACCCACTGATACAGTGTCACACTGGATTAATTCATAGTCTATTATTAATGCGTTTCACATCTCAGTGTCCATTAAGTCAGTGTAATCTGACCTTTTACCTAAGAGGTTTTGGGGTGGTTATTTTTCTTATCATCATCATTATTCCTTATTCCATTACAGAGTCCCCTTACTTTTCTGAAAGAATGTGTCTTTTAGGTAAGAGAAATGTCCAGAGATGCTCTTATGTTAGAAATCACGAATCTAAAATGTTGCCAACTTTTGCACTAAAAGTCTTAAAAGATTCCCTGTCTTCCAGACGAAGGGTCCGCAGAGGGCCATGTGCACTGTCTTTTCTTTTCCTTTCCTTGAGAATATCTGTCCCCATTGAGTGCAAAGCAGGCACTCTCAGCTCAGAGCAAGTTTGCTTCTGCTGTTAGCAACAGCAGCCCTTGGCACCCTTGGTGGCCAGATGCAGCCATGCTTATTCAGAAATAAAAGGAGAGCAAACATTTGCACTTCCTTCTTGTCCAAGAAAGGGGAGGCTTTCCAAATAGCCGGGCAGGCAAACCCCAGGAATGAGCCATGATGCTGAAGTCATGGTCCTTTAAGCGATAATGAAATTAGACCACAGAAGAGTGTAAGTGATATTTGTCAGCTGGTCATAGGGAACCGTGGTCCACAAACAGCTTTAGTGACCATCAACAGGAGAGCCATGCTGATCTGACAAAAACTAATATTCATAAAATGTGAATGTTGCCGGTGACTATATATTGTAATTTAGAAGAGATATAAGAAATCTTTATGAAAGACTAAATCTTAGTACCTGATTCTTTTTGTTTTTTTATTTTAGCCTCAGGCAGTGTAATGTTTCTGGGGGAAGTTTAGGTTTCCTTATACCAAGGGTAGGGGTCTCTTCATCTTAGGTTACCCTAAGGGCTCGGGTGATAACAGGCTGTGTGTCAGGCCATCTTCAGACCCAGGAGTGGGAGCCAGGACGTGTCCATAGGCTCCCAGGTAAGTGTCCCAGGCATGGGCTTTGGAGCCAGACAGGCTGAATTTGAAACACTCTAACCATTGCTACCTCTGCGATCACAGATAAGGTACTTTACCTCTCTGGGCTTCACTTTCTTTTTCTGAAAAATGAAAATAATAATTACATCACAACATTGATGAGATATTAAATCAGATAATACATCAAAAATATTCACCATGGTTCCAGGCACAAAATTAGTGCTCAATCACACATGAGCTGAGGGTCTGGAAAGTTGGACTCTACCCAGGGCAATGCTGGAGGCATCCCTTCGGGCTGGTTTCTGCAGAGTGAGCTCTCCTTTCCCTTCTGTTTCTCTAGGCCAAAGACACTTGCCGTATTTTGCATTCAATACAGGTCCCGCTAATCCCAAACTTTCTTGAGGACTCAGGATGCAAACCAAGAACTCTAAGTGCAGTCTGGTACAAAGCTGCCACTATGTCAGAAGCTACAGTTAGCTGAATTCTAAGACATTTATGTCTCTCTAGGAAGGGTTCCTGGTTTGAGATACTTGTTCTGGACTTAAAGTTCCTGTTTAATATACCAAAATTCAGTTGCGTCTATGTTTAACTCTGCTGCCAATTTTAGAGCACATGTGCTATTTATTCTTATTATCTTTTAAAGTACTTAAGCATTCATAACAACTGGGAAGGTCACTGTGAACTTAATGACTAGATGTAGAAGTCAGCACAGCTGGTCATGAACCGCCAGGAAATACCTGATTAGGAGAACATTATTTCTAGAAGGCTGATAGAATTGTGCCTTCCCCGGCTTTTCTCTGTAGCTCAGTATTGAATCCCGTGGCCTTCTTCCGAGGGTTTGGGGTTTCAAAGATAGTTCCTTCATGACTTTTAGCAACTGGGAAACCAATAAATAGGAATACGGTCTTTAATCCTCAACACCTCATTAAGTCTGCATGAGGAAGGATGAACTTTCTAGAAGCTGCTAGAACTCGGGGAGCATAGAGATGGGGTGTTAGAGAAGAGGAACCCTCTCTGGGGGTGGAACTCCATTGCTGACTCTTTGAAGTGGCTGCAGGCAATAGTCCTACAAGTGAAGGAGGAGGGAAGAGGCCTTTGAGGTTTTATTTTCTGTTGCTTTTATGGCTTGGCTCTTTGGAAACAGAATATTTTCCCTAAGAGTGTTTTCTCCTATAATCCTATCATTTCTCTTTCCTTCACCTGCTTTGAAGATTCCAAGTTCTAACCACGATTATCTTTTTCTGTCGTTTCAGCTTTGCTTTGTTTCCCTTAATTGGCCCAAGCCGTCCCTTCAGCTACAGGCTGAACAGTGGCCTCAGCTCTCCTTGACCCAGAGAACCAGGGTCCAGAGCAGTTGAGGGGCTTTCGTTTTGATATTGATATTAGTGACGTTTTGGTTGATATTGTTGGGCACTCACAGTGCTACAGAGTCGGCCGTTCCTTTAGAAACCTCCACATCCTTCACACGATTGAAGGTGCGCTTGGCTGCCATGTTGGCATCTTGCAATCCCACTAATAGCCTTTTACTGTAGACAGACCATCTACAGCAGCATCTAAAAGTGCCTGCGGTGGAAGAAGCACACAGGGGAGCTAAGAGAAGGCTAAATGCTTCGTTCTCCCCCTCTAATTGCAGCTTAGTCAGGTCACTGATTGTTACAGAAGCCGTGGGCTTTCTCCCTTTGACTATGTTTCCACCCGATGGTCTAGTGACTGCAGCAGACATTGAAAATACGTGCAAAGCAGAGCACTTCTCAATTTTCTGACAGGTGTGACATGAAAGATATGGGACGTTTCATTGTCAGTATTATTAATGAAATCTAGCATTTAAACTTCTCTTTAAAAACTTGCAGACCAGAGCCATGCACTGTCTAAAGGTACTTGTCAAAGATCTGTCCTGTGCCGTGGAGGTGATGCTACACTGAGATGAGTTTTCATCTTAAAAGGAAATGTAGCTTTCTTTAATTTTCTATAATTTATCTCATCTTCTGCTTGGGGCCCCCATCCTTCTGTGGATGGAGGAAAAACTGCCCATGAGAGGTAAATGGATTTCTTTCCTACAAAAGACTATGTTGGGGTTAATTCAGTTTCTCTCAGCTAAATGTTTAGGCTTTTAGGGTTTCTCTTTTCCTTCTCCTTGCCAGGGTGGTATCTGGGTGTACAGAGAAGACTCCATGACCTCATATCACAGTGTCCTCCTCTGCGTCTCATTGGCCAGAGGGCAGTGTCTTTCTGACCTTGCCACAGAGGCAAGGGTCCACACTGGCGTTTTCACTGGGGGGAACACAACCTTTCCCTCGGTGTGACCAAAACTCTTGCCCTTGGCGCTAGATGGCTCTCCTCTGAATCTCAGAGCCACATCTTCCATCCAATTCCTAGATGAGCCGACCTCCCTGCAGCACCTGCTCCAAGGACAATTCACTGTCCAGCAGGCTTGTCCTGGCAGGTCCACTTCTCCTCAACTCTGCAAACTGTCTTCTCTCCTACTGGAAACCCTCAGGAATTTCACTAAAATTGGCAGTAGAGTTAGAGAATGAATGATGATGAGAATTTTGAACTGAAACATTAAATCCAGAACGAGTATTTCAAGCAAGGAAACTTTCTAAGAGACACATAAATGTCCTAGAATGTGCCCATTTGTAGCTGCATTCTGGAGGTCTGAGAAGCACTTAGAGTCCACGGTGTGCACCCCACATCCGTGGGACACTTTAGAATTACTAGGGCATCCACGGCAAAACATGACAAGTGTCTTTGGCTTAGAGAAACAGAACATTCTTTCCTACAGGGGAATTGGGGAGAGACACAGGACACCATCTCCAGCCTTGTCTATGATAAGACTGTCATTTGGACCTACTGTGTCATTTTGGACCTACTGTGTGTCATTTTGGACCTACTGTGTGTTCGGTGCCATGTTGGATACGGCACTTACATGATGATATTTAATATTTTTGCTACCTGTGAAAGTATTAGATAAAATGATATAGAAGCCCACAACTCTGAGATTCCCCCACACCTGCAGCCAACTCCCCCCTTGCCCCCCATAACCAGCCAGGGCTGTAGCTGAAGGAAGAAACTCCACGCTGGTCTCTAACCTCTTCTGTAGCTCTTCCTCTTCTCTCCTTTCCCTATGTTCAAGGCTAGAAAAACTCTTCATTCTTTCCAAGGTGAGATGGAAACTTCCTGTGGCCAATCTCTGTCATCCAAGTGGGTTAGGTATCCCCTTGATACGCAAAAGAGATATTTTGGAGAAACCATTTCTCTGTTACCAAACTCTAGTCCCCAAGACACTATGTATCCTGTTATACCCTAAAGAAAAGTCTCATTTGAAACTAAGTCTGAGCAATGGCTGCCTTGTTCTAGCTGGAGTTGCCCATTTCCAGGGTCCACCCATTTCCTGAAATAGGAAATATAGCAGTAGAAAGCCCGGGAAACCCCAAGGCATTAGGATTTTTGAGGGGAGCAAAGAATGCAATCCTTTTTTAAAGATCTAAATTTCAAAAACAAAACTTTAAAACTTTTAGAGGAAAAGAGAATATTGTTGTGATATTGGGGTAGGAAAAGATTGCTTAAATAAGATCCCCCAAACCATAACAAAAAGGAAACTTTGATATTATAAACAGGTTGAGGTAGGAGGTGGGACACAGGAAGAGAGGCTGTCCTTGGAGAGAGGTATCAGTTCACTGCTTTATGACCCCTATCAGGGATGCTTCCTTCTCACTCTAAGTCAAATGGGGTATCTTTGGTCGGGGAGAGCTAAGGGGCCCACTTGGATAATCTGATGTGTTTCCTATTGAATTTGATGGGAACAAGGGACTGGTGTTTGATTTATGTCTATGAAATTAAAATATTTATAAAGGCTATGGCAAGAGTGGGAAGACGTGACTGCATTAAGAGCAAGCAATGTTCCCCAGTAAAGAAAGCTTGTGTGGATGCCCCAGGTCTGGGGGTTGGAGTTTTCAGCTATCACTCTGCATCAAAGGAATTGCTGCTAGAGGTTTCCCTTGGGAACGCTCAGAGGAGCCCAGCAGTGTGTCCCATGTGTTACAAGCTCACCATTCAAGTCACCACCACTGGATTACATTTGTGCTGATCAAATAATATTGCTTTACTTTCTTATATTTACTCTCTGTCCCCACCTCCCCCACTTCTGACCGAGGATGTGTCAGAAACTGAGGCTAGGAACCTGGGGTGTGAGGGCAGAAGAGATGAGTTTAGGAAAGAAATGCTTACAATACCTCTTTTCCTCTAAGGCAAGCTTCCCAGCCTAAACAGATAAAGTAACAGGGAATCTCAAATTCAAAGACAATCAAATAAACAAGAACCACCAACCACGAAAAGTAGGGGCATAAAACAAAGTCTAGAAGAACTAAAGCCTAGAGAAATAGAGTGAACAGTGAGAGTGTGTCTTAGCTTGGATTCCCCCAGAAGCAGAGCCAGAGACAAGGATTCAAATGCAAGTAATTCACTGTGAGATGAAGGAAAGAGCAAGAGGAGAGAGAAGTGAAACAGGCACAGGAAGGTGGTCAATAAAGGGAATGACATCAAGCCATCAAGCACTGTGGTAACTGGAACTTAGTTCCACTGTGGAAACTGGACCCAGTGTCAAACACCTGAGTCAGAGTGACCCGACCTGAGGGTGAGGGAACTCGGGGTAATTGCACACCAACTGACCAGCTCTCACCAGTGATTGGTTGAAAGCTGCTCACAGAGTTAATTCCTCAATTCCTTCAGCCTACAATTTTGGCAACAGTGTGGGCTTCAGAGGCAAGAGAAAACCATTAGGCAAAGAAATACAGTGTTGGCAATTGGCTTGCGTGCATGTCTATGTTAAGAATGAGGAGATATACCTGGGTACCAAGACAGAGCCTACTACAGAGGGATATAGATGACTTTTACAATAAATTAATATCCTCAGAAAGATGTAAGAAGAAATTGCATTCACTAGTAAAAAAAATAATCAAGTAGAGAATTTGGAAATAAAGGAATAACACACACACACACACACACACACACACACAAGTAAATGAAGAGTAAATTAGTGTAATGATTAAATTGAAAGCATTTTTCCAGAAAATATTGGAAATGCACGAAGACTTAGAAAACATGAAACAAAAGTTAAAGCATAAAGGATGGATCCAAAATATCCATTTCTTCTAGAAAAAGGGAATAGAGATAATGTGGGAGAAAAATTACACACAAGCAAGATAAGAACATGGTATTGCTGAAAAAAGAAGCAAGTTCTTAGACTGAAATGTCCTATCAAGGGCTAAGAAGGATAATGTTACAAAGACAAACATCTGAACATGGAGCTTTCACAATGGAAAGTTCTTAAACACGCCTATGTACATGGGAAAATATGGCACAAGTTAAAGTGAATTCTCACGTTAGTAAGGAAAGAAAATCTGTTATTTGAACACGATATTGTCATGATTACCCGTCGATTTAGAAAATAATAGCCAGACCTCTATCCCACACCCAACCTCAAAATAAGTTGCAGATGAAATAAATATTTAAATTAAAAAGTTTAAAAAATCTATAAAAGCAAGAGAATAAAATTATAGGAGTTTTGCCTCACATTTACCATCAACTGACTTCAACAATGGTATGAAGACTCTTCTGTGGGGAAAATATAATCTTTTCAGCAAATGCTGCTGGGACAACTGGATATCCACATGCAAAAGAATGAATGTGGACACTTATTTCAAAGCGTGTGCAAAAATTAACTTAAAATGGGTCAAAGACCTAAATGTAAGAGCTAAAACTATAGAACTCTTAAAGGAAAACATAGGAGTAAATGTTTGTAATCTTGGACCTAGTGATGGAGTCTTAGACGATGCTAAAAGCACAAGCAAACAGGAAAAAAAATAGATAACTTGTTTTTCATGAAAATTAAAAACTTTTGTGCATCAAAGATCACTATCAAGAAAGTAAAAAGACAACCCAGTGAATAGCAGAAAATATTTGCGAATCATATGTCTGATGAGGGACTTATATCTAGAATATGTAAAGAACTCTCACAACTCAATAATAAAAAACCAAATAACCCAGTTTAAAAATGGGCAAAGGATTCAATAGATATTTCTTCAAAGAAGATACCTAAATGACCAACAATCACGTGAAAAAAATGCTTAACATGATTAGTCATTGTGGAAATGCAAATCAAAACTACAATGAGATACTACTTCACACCCACTAGGATCAAAAAGTCAGATAATAGCAAGTATTGGAGTGGATGTGGAGAAACTGGAACCCTCATAAACTTCTGGTGGGGACACAAAGTGGAGAAGCCACTTTGGAAAACAGCCTGGCAGTTTCTCCAAAAGTTAAACATAGAGTTATCATTTGACTCAAAACTTCCATTCCTAGGTAAAGACCCAAAAATATTTTTAAAATATGTCCATGCAAAAACTTATACACGAAAGTTCATAGCAGCATTATTGATAATAACGAAAGATAGGAACAACCCTAATGTCCATCAACTGATGAATGCCCAAGTAACTGTGGTCTATCCATACAATGGAATATTATTCAGCCGTAAAAGGGTATAAAGAATTTATACATGCTACAACATGGAGGAACTTTAAAAACATTATGCTGAGTGAAAGAAGCCAGTTACAAAAGACCACATGTTGTATAATTCCGTGTGTATGAAATGCCCACGATAGACAAATCCATAGAGACAAAAAGTAGATCAGTGGTTGTCTTGGGCTTGTGGGGATAGGAGGATTGGGGGATGACAGCTAAAGCCTACGGGGCTTCTTTTTAAGGTGATGAAAGTTCTAAAATCGATTGTGTTGACAATTGTGCAACTCTGCAAATATAATAAAAACCACTGAATTGTACACTTTAATGGGCTAGTTGTAGTGTATGTGAATTATATCTCAATGATTTTTTACAAAAATAAAAGAGTATTTCTGTAATCTTGAAGTATATAAGGCTTTGCTAAGCACACAAACTGCAGAAGTTAAAAGAACAGATTGATAAATCAACATTCAAAATCTATATTTGGCAAAAGATACGGTAAAGTTTAAAAAAAAAAAGAAGTGACAGGCTGGGAGAAAATAGTTGCAGCATATATACCAGACGAAGAATCAATACCCAGAATATGCAGAGAGCTTCTACAAACATCAAGAAAACACACACACAATTGATGAGTTACAGTGAGTATTGGAGGGGAGGGCGGTGAGGACAGAGTGAGAACTGCAATGCACGTGCCCCTACCTCCCTGGAGGTGCTGGAGGGAGGAGCGTGTCCCAGCCCGCAGAGGACGAGCTGGAGGACAGAGCAGCTTTAAGCTCAATGAAGAATTATGTGCTTATGAGGCTGGACTGGACATTTCAGTTCCTGAGACAAGATTGCTCCTGTGGGGGCTTCCCTGGTGGCGCAGTGGTTGAGAGTCCGCCTGCCGATGCAGGGGACGCGGGTTTGTGCCCCGGTCCGGGAGGATCCCACATGCCGCTCGGCCCGTGAGCCATGGCCGCTGAGACTGCACGTCCGGAGCCTGTGCTCCGCAACGGGAGAGTCCACAACAGTGAGAAGCCCGCGTACCGCAAAAAAAAAAAAAGAAAAAAGATTGCTTCTGTGATTGAAAGAGATAGAAAGACTTCTACTTTCTGTTAGTCATTGGAAGCACAAAGGGATTTGTCTGAGATTTCATACAAAAAGTGAGGAAGAGGAAGAAAAAGTGAAAAAATCTGAGTCCTGGTTTTGAACAGGAAGTTGTGAGAATGAATAAAGTTGTTTTTTGCTTAGTCAATGTACTGGGTATAAACAAGTGGAAAAATACTAAAATTCGGCGGTAACCAAGGAAAACTAAAGTAAAATTATATATATAACATACATATATATATATATTCATCCACCAAATTGGACAAAATTTTAAACGTTTAGCAAGGGTGTGGGAAAATTGATATTTTTGTACTAGGTGGTAATATAATTTGGTGGATACTTTTTGGAAGGCAGTTTGAGAGCCCCCATCAAAATAAAAACTTATTATTCCCTTTAACCCAGTAAGTCCAAGTATACATATAGCAGCAATGTTATGGCAAAAGTAGAATGTGAAAAAACTGAACTTCTATAAAGAAGAGAACAGCAGATGAATTTGGGGAACATGCACATAGCATGCACATAGCAAAAACAAAGAACGAGGGAGACGCATTCGTACCAACACTGAACAATCTCTTAGGCATACTGTTGGGTGAAAAACAATGATAGTTTCAGGAAAATACATATAAAATGGTTTCATTTCATTTTTAACTGCCTGTGTATCAAAAAAGTCTTTAAAAATACATAAAATGTTACAAGTGATTTTTCTGCGGAGAAGAATGCTGAGAGTGAAGGGGAACTTTCATTTCATCTTCCATTTTGGCACGGCTCGGCAGAAATATAATGAGAGGCATGTAAGTGAACCACATAATTAAATTTAAAATTTCTAGTCGTCACATTTTAAGAAGTAAAAAAGAAACAGATGGCATTAATTTTAATAGTATATATTTTTAATCCGATATATCCAAAATATTATCACTTCAACATATAATCAGTATAAAATTATTATTAATGTCATGTCTTACCATCTTGTTTTTATCCAAAGTCTTTGAAATCCAGGTGCATTTCAGGCTGACAAACAGCACATCTCCATTTGGAGCGGCCACATTTCACGTGGCTACCGGCCACCATACTGCATAGTGCAGTTCTGTATTTTATGTACTTCTGCCTTGTTTTGAATTTTTTATGATTGTATTTTTGTGTTTTTTTTAAATTACTTTAAAAATACAAAGAATCAGAACCTTTAAACTATTCCTAAGGAGAAAAGCAAAAAAGAAAGAAAGAAAAAATGGAAACTCCTGAATATCACCCGCTGCGTGCCCATCATTCACTGGAAGTCCGGCTGCTGCTTCCTTCTGAGCTCTGGATCATTGCTATCGATGTGGGTGACCGGGCAAAGTTTGGAGTTGGGTGGGAGAGGTAGAGGAGCCGGAATGAGGTTCTTGTCTTGTGGGACTGTGACTCGTTGACAAGTGGCTCCCAAGGGGGTGGGGCAGCTCTCTCCAGTTTCAGGGGTCTCAACCTCCTCTGCCCGGGGAAGTAATCAAATCACCGATATCTGGTTGCTGGCCTCCTTCAAGCATGTGAACAAGTGATTATTCCTGGAACCCACATAACCTTAATCCCCCAGCTGCCGTCTGACCCTTTCAACTTGTCCAGTTGTCCCTGCTTTCGCTCCTCTTTATATGCTGACACATGGACTTCAAACTGCCTCTTAGCTTCCTTCTGGCAGAGTAAATATTTCCAGTTCCTCTAGACTTTCCAGTACAGGTTTGCATTCCCTTCCGATGGGCCCTTCCCAAGTTTTTTACACCTCGTTTTAGTGCAAAGCTCCAGCATCTAATTAGGGGACTTGCAAGATTAACTTGTGGTTCTTATAGTCTCTGCCCTGGTTTATACATTATGACATCTTCCTCACTTTGTGCTTTTGGTTGTTTGGTTTTTTTTTCCTCCCACACACAGCGGCATTTGATTCCACCAGCTATTCCTATATCGCGTTTGTAAAGAAAGTTCAGAAATGAGAGTTCCTCCTCTGTCTGTAGGATAATTGATTCCCCTGGCAGAAATAAGATAAATTATCCTTCACTCCTTTAAAACCCCGACATGACGGAAGTGGGAAGTAAAATTTGAGAGAGGCCCAGGATAACGATTCAGATTAGAGGGAAATTCCCTGATTTGAACAATACATGTGATAGACCTGAGGAATGTTAAGCTAAATACTATTTTTCATCGCGGATACGTGATCCTGTGGGGTGGTTCAGACCCTCAGCCTCTCCTAAGTCCCTGGGGTTGGGTTAGGAACCTCTCCTGTGGATTTCCACTCTGTCTTGGGCCTTAAGTGCTGAATCTTAATTGACTGTTTACTGTATTTACTTCTCCTGGGGTTTGGGGCTCACTTAAAAAAATGCACTGAGGCCAGATTTTGGTCTAGAGTAGAGATGGCTAAAGGTAAGAGGCCCTTTGAAATAGCCTGTTTCATCAACACTTAATGATAAATCGATGCATTTGAAAAGAAGGTGGAGAATCATGCTCATCGCCTGCCTGACCATCCAAAGGGCTCCAGAGGTTTCTTTGGCTGCATTGCATATCAAGAAGCACAGAAATTAAACATTTCATGTTGTTACTCTTTGAGTTGAAACTCAATCAAACGTTAGTAACGATACTGTTCCTCCTACAACAATTAATAGTAAAGCCAGTTAAACTTGTGTCAATATTCCACTGAGCTCTTAGCTCCTTGAAGACAGCCACTCTTTCAGGTACTCTGTTGACCAGTGTTCTTGCGTGATGCCTGGAAGATAGTCGTCCAAAAGAGATTGTTGAACACATGAGATGGATTAAATGAAATCACATTAGGCAATAAAACCATTCATTTTTTTAAGAATCCTATTTCTAGGCAGTCGGATGCCACTTGATACATTTGATAGTTTTACTCATCTGGTTGTAATGTTTGTTTTCCAGGTGCAGAAAGTAAAAATAATAATTGGTATATATGTTCATTCACTTTTTTTTGCCAAAACATTAGCAGGATATGTGATATTTACACTTGTGAAACTTGCTTCATATTTCTGTGTTGCTATTTTCAACTAATGTTTTATAACAATAATTACTAATAACATTAATGCTTTGTACTCATGTAGCAATTTCCATCAAAGAATTTCAAAAGCTTTCAAGTCAAGGTATTTCCAAGAGCAAATTCATATGATATTATAGTCTTACTTATTTCAAGAGTGCTTGCAGATATTGTTTCTTTCCAATTTCATTTATTTTAAATCCTGTTTCTTCTCTTCACAGTTCAATAATCTGTCACCTTTTCAAGCACTCCTCCCACCCCACACCTCAGTGCACATTACACCGTATTTTAGGCTAGTCAGATATTTCCTACTAAATACTGGTTTGAAAATGACTCTTTAGAAGCAGATGATCATTTCAAATGCAAATACCAATTTACATTCCAAATGATGCAGATGTTGCCCAGGGATCAAGAAGTAAGGTCCATTACACCTACTGGATACAGACCTACAGTTGTGATTAAACCTTGGAAACAAAGCTGCTATTAGTATAAAGTAGAAACTCTAATTTTAGAAGCTCTTTTATTTCCAGTGCATGATCTCAGGTAAGGACTTCTGATCAACTGAAACTGGAAATATGATCCAGTGGGCCCTTAATAATGATCAAGATGTATATTTTTACATTTTATAATGAGTTTACTTTTCCACACTATATACGTATATATATACTCAGATATATATATGAATAAAAAGTATGATTCTCTAGAAGACTCCAGCTGGATCTCAAACCAGCTTGGCTCTTTCTATATTTACTCAAGTTGGAATATGAAAGAGATTTGGAACAGAAATGATCATTTGCATATTAAGTGTTATTTTATGTTAGTATCTGTGGGATTTACTTATCCTATGCACATATAGGGTAGGAGAGAGATTAAATGACTGATAATGTTTTTTTTTACTGTGACAATAAATCATTGTCTCTGTTGTGCTTAAGTAGCCTTTAAAAGCAATGTCTCTGCTCTAAAAGTTGCAATAACTTTGAGTAAAAGCATTTGAATGAGAAAAGAAAAATGCAGTCAATTTATTCATATGGTTTACTTGCACAATGCCAGAATACTTGAATAATCAGAAATGTTTGGGTGACTAATTGGCTGAAGTATTTGAAGTAGTGAATCTTCCATACCAAGTGCTTTATTCTTATTACTATTAGGATTATTAGCTACAATTCATATCTGGCAGACTGTAATTGAATGTAGTTTTTCTTAATTTTCAGAATCTAAATTTTCACCTTTAGAAATATTATTTCAGGAGAGGAAAGAAGAAGTAAGTTATTCAGATGGCATATTTATTCAATAACGAGAATAAAACACTTTTATTGAGGCATCAGTCTAGTTATTTACACATCTGCATTGATGTATTAATGCTATAGAGACCCACGTTCACATCTATGAAGGGGTGTGCCATTATGAATTATCTGGTTTTATGAATTAGCTTGTAAAAGTAATGCAATTGCTATTGAGGCTATAATGTCTCACAGAATTTACTTTGCTTGTTTGTTTTGACAAGTGAGGTTTAGTTTTATGATAATATTTCAGAGCACACAAGTAAATGCCCTGTAGTCTGTTTTATAAAGGTAATGAAGCCTTAGTGATCTGCAATCTTACTGCTGCTTCTAGATATTAAATCTTTGCTTGAAAGTAGAGTGACGCTGTTGGCCTGTTCACTGAGAATTCTTAGGGCAGGCGAAAACGGCTAAGTAACCCCACCATAGATACTGTTTCTGTAAATCTACCCTTCCGTAATATTCCGTAAATTTATCCGTAAATTTACCTTGCTGTGTTAAAGTAAGTATTTCAAGAGCATTATTCAGAAGGTTGATTATCTTACTTAACAATAACAACACACTTTTTTTAGAGTACCAATTGTTGCAGGCATTGTCAGGCACTGGGGGTGCAGCAGTGAACAAAAAAAGAAGTACTTCCCTTGTGGAGCTTACATTCTAGTGGAAGAGGACATCCAAAGAAAACAATGAAAATGCAGAATCCAGGACACAGCCATTCTTACTTGGGCTGCTTCTAAATGGCATCCCTAATCCATACTTCACACAGCAACAAGAGCATCTTCCTAAGACAGAAATCAGATCTTGTCACTTGTCTGATTATGTCAAAAAAAAAAAAAAAAGAAAGAAAGAAAGGAAGAAAGGAAAAGGAAGGAAGAAAGAAAGAAAGAAATTCCTAAGCTTATTGCCTAGAAGGCTGGTTTTACTTATGCTGTTCCTTTTGGCCACAATGTTCTTCGCTTCATTTCATTGTACAACCCACTCTTTCTCATATTTTCAGACTCCACTGAAACGTTACCATCTCAAAGAAGCCTTATCTGACTACCTTATTTGAAGTGGTTCCCCCACGACATCATTCTCTATTTTACCCTTGTTTGGTTTCCTTCATAGCGCCAACAGCATTTATCATTATTTTGTATGTTTCATTATTTGTGTTTTTGTATGTTTCCCCAATAAGATGCAAACCCTACAGGTAAGATGCTTGTCTTGTTCGTCATTCTAGCCCTAGTGCTGGCACTGTGCAGACACGTACTAGGTGCTCAGTAAAGTTCTGAGTGACAGATTCTGACCGAGTGTCTGAATAAATGGAATGAATGGATGGATGAACAAAAGTCCCCTGCCGTGAAACTTCGTGTTCATTGTCAGACACTTCATTCTAATTGTCTTTGTTTGAGAAGAGTACTCACTCTCCTGTTTGTCCCCTCAACACACACCCACATATAGGACTATGTCAGATTACCCTGCTCTTTGCTATTGTAGCATCACCCTCCTTTCACCGTTTTGATTTCACCTGGCACTTTTTCGTGTTGAAATATTACAGTACTTTGAGTACTATTTGCTTAACATTGGCTTCTCTAGAGATTGTGAGCATCACAAGGGCCAAATCTTTATTGGTTTTGCTAATGCTTGTATCTACAAAGCTAGTAAAAAGTCTCACAAATGATAGGCACTCAATAAATATGTACTGAATGAATGAAGGAAAGGCCTACCTAATTCCTGCCAGAGAATCCCCTGTGTATAGGTATGTCAGTTATCAGAATTGTATGGATTAATTCAGGATTTAACAATCAGAGAGGAAGGCCCCTCAAACTATCTATTAAAACTTGGACAGATTAAGGAGTGGACATATTTCTTACCTTCTTACCAAAATTAACAAGAGGTTAGTTAGAAATTTCTTCTCTGGTTTAGTTACTGGTGTATAATATGGATGATTCCTGTTCCCCTTTTAGCAACTGGAATATAATCAGCATAGTTTAGCTTTCATTGAAAGGCGTGGACAGATGGAGTAAATGGTAACACTGGGTATAGGAATCAAGAGAAGAGAGGGGTGAGAGTGAAGACTTGGAGAAGAATTGCCCTATCTAAATACATTCAAAACAAACCAACAAAATCCTAAACAAACCAGATAAAACAGACAGAACAGCCCATCAGAACCAAATATAACCCAAGTGTCCATTGACAGATGAATGGATAAACAAAATATATTATTGGCACAAAAATGGAATATTATTCAGCCTTACAAAGGGAAGACATTCTGACACATGCTACGGTATTGATGAACCCTGAGAACATCATGGTAAGTGAAAAAAGCCAGTTAAAAAAGACAATACTGTACGATTGCACTTATACGAGGCACCTAGAAGAGTCAAACTCACAGAGACAGAGAGTAGAATGGGGATTGGGGGAGGAGGAATAGGGAGTTGTTTAATGGGTACAGAGTCTCAGTTTTGCAACATGAAAAAGTTCTGGAGATGGATGGTAGTGACGGTTATACAACAATGTGAATGTACTTAATGGTCCTGAAGTATACACTTAAAAATGGCTATAGTAGTAAATCTTATGTGTATTTTGCCATAATTAAGCTTAATTAATTAAGTAAGTAAGTGATTACTTAACTAAAAAACCCACAAATGTGTCTGTATGGGCCATTTGGGACCTGAAGTCTTGCGACATGATGTTCTCCCAAGTGTCTGTACACATTGAGTTGCAGAAATGGCTCACCCATTCTTTCATGCTTCTGGTTGACTGAGCACCTGTGAAGAAGTAGGTACTGATCCAGGTGATGGGAAACAGTGAATGAGAGACACAAGGCTTTTATTTTCACAGCGTGTACATTCTAGTTAGGGGTAGAGATAATAAAGAAGTACATTAAACAAGAAAATAGTGGGTAGTGGCACCGTGCTGGGAAAGTTCAATATTTTCTACAGTGTAATCCGTTTCATTTATTTTTACCTCGACTGATAAAAATATCCTCTCTCTTTCACACACATGTACATGAATATACACACACCCTCATTACTGATGGACTCCCAGCTTGACTGTGCCCAAGATAACCAAAGTTTTACTGTAAAGGATATGAATTGTGATGTTGCTGACATTTTGCAACACATGTCTTGTTGTTTGGGTTATAGAAAATAAGATGCATGAATAAGAAATTAAAGTGTGTAATAATATAACTAAATCACATTTATGGGATGTTCTTTGTTTTGTAAATTAAAATGCACCAACAGCTCAATCCTTTTGTCTTTATTAAACATTTTTTTGGATTGCTTCATGGACATAAATATTCAAATTGAGTTTTTCACTCTGAGGCAATTGTGACATTTCCATATTGGGTTCCTCAGTGTTTTATCTAAGAAAAATTAACCACATGTGACCAAAATATGATCCCTTCTATTTGTCTTACAAATTCTTCCAGTTCTATAACTGACAAGTGGATGATTTTACCAAGCCCTCCCAAATGAGAGTATTGTAAAGAGTTTCATGTTAACCACTTAAAGAATTAATAATGAGGGCTTCCCTGGTGGCGCAGTGGTTGAGAATCTGCCTGATAATGCAGGGGACACGGGTTCGAGCCCTGGTCTGGGAGGATCCCACATGCCACGGAGCAACTAGGCCCGTGAGCCACAACTACTGAGCCTGCGCGTCTGGAGCCTGTGCTCCTCAACAAGAGAGGCCACGACAGTGAGAGGCCTGCACACCGTGATGAAGAGTGGCCCCCGCTTGTCGCAACTAGAGAAAGCCCTCGCACAGAAACGAAGCCCCACCACAGCCAAAAATAAAAATAAATAAATTAAAAGAAGGCTCAACATTTAAAAAAAAGAATTAATAATGAAATGTTTATAGGGAGATAAAATACCACTAGCTCAAATAATCCAGCTGGTATCTCTGTGGTTCTGTATTTCTTTTCTACTCTTCTGAGATGTTCTGGGTGTAAAGCACTTTTGTTTAAGAAGAAGGTGGTGCTAGCTAGCTGCTTCGACTGATTTTGGTTTGGTATGTGAGCAGCATTAAGAAAGGGGCCGTGCCAGCCAGATGCAGGAAAGAAACCTGCCCTAGTCCAATCTCGCCTGTAGTTCAGATGAATTCCTTGGGGACAGTGCCTTTCCATTTCCCTGTCCGCTCTGACCTTTGCCACTTTGCAGGTGATATGGAGAGGAAGGAACCACATGTCCTTGACAAAGGTTGGACCAGAAGCCCATGAGGCATAATGCACTAGGGAAAAAGCAGGAGATCCAGAAGTTGAAAATGTATGTGTATGTCCTGGCTCACCATCTAACTAGACAAGTAGGAGCAAAACCTCACCTCAAAGGAGAGTGTGAAACTGCCCCCTCCCCCAACTCTGCTGCGGTGAGGGTGTGACTGCCATGTAAGAAAACATCCCAGGAATATGTGTTGAACCTCAGAGTCTGCTATAATTTCACTGTTATTGGCGTTCAGGATAAATGGCCTCCTCATAATGCTTCCCCTTCTCCCCACCCCATTTTTTGCTGGAAACCTCATCCAGATCTCAGCCTATCCTGGCTGCATATTTCAAATAAGTGGGGGGCCACCTGGGGACCTTGAAGACCTGAGTGTCTACAGAGCCCAGCTCAGAGACACCACCAGAGGAAGGAGGAAGAGTTTGGTTTACTAGCAGAGACAAAGCATCTTTGTCCATGAACAAAAACACAAATTGGGCACCTCCAACCTCTTACGCATCTATACTTCCATATATTAGAGTAAATTATGTTTTCAGGGATTCTCTCTAAAATGCCAGGTTAAATTTTCCCTTGCTGGCAGCAATTTTCAGGGCAAGTCTAAGGGCAGCTTTTGACCTAAGGTTGTTAATCCATCATTACTGAAAGTTTCATTACATAGTGTACATAGTTTTAGATCGTAGTATCCTGGATTATGGTTATTTAATAGATATGTTGTCTCTCTGTCTCTGTGTGTCTCCTTATACACACATATGTATGTATATATGCTTATATTTATACACACACACATATACGTGCGTATAAATATACATGCCCAAAAGGATACTATTTATTTTACCTGCAGTGACTAAATTTTCAGGTCCTATAGGTTTATATTTTCTTGGGCTTAATGTTGCATTAATGCATTTTTGTTTGCCTGAATGAGTTATTCCCAGCCCTGGCTTGAATCTGTTCATTAAGATTTCATGAAGTCAGCTCTTGATGAATTCACAAGCCAGAACCGAAACCTTCTCACTGTTTTCGCCGTGTGAAAAAGCGCAGCCCCAGCTTTTCATATGGTGGATGGTAGGGATAAATTCTCCAATGCCAACTCGTCACCTCAGGATGACAGAACCCCTGTTGAATTTACACAAGTCCTTTATTATGTGAAGTGATTTGAGTGAAACAAATGGGTTATTTATTGTGTAGCAGACTAAGAAGCGACTCCTTTAAAATGGTAAACATTACAGTACGTCATATCTGGAAAGATGTTTTTGCCGAGTGTTTGTCTGAGATTTCCGCCGTGGATGTGAAATTTGCATATCCAGAGCACAGATTTCTTTCGCGGGGAGTGTCTGGAGAGGGGGACCATCCCCAGGGGTTTCTGGAGGACTTGCACAGCGCTGGTCTTCATCCGGCTGAGAAGTTATTTTCAGGCATCTCTTCATCGAGGGTTTTAAAACCACAGAAATTCTATTTGGGGGATCATGAAGGTATTGCTTTGTCTTCAGTTTTTAGCTTTTTGAGCTCAGGGAAAGCACATGATTTGAGAGCAGGACAGAATGTATTGTCACCGAGGTTTCTGTGAAGTAATGGATTGAAGGATGGGAAATGCCATTACTTAAGTAAGATTAAGAAAGCTGGACCCATGAAGACTTCCCACCCTGACTGTGAGGACTCTCCTCAGCTTTTGGCATGAAATTCGTGATGGTTCTTCCCGAGAACTAGGGAAGAAAGGTGAGGGCCCAAGTGCTAGGGCTTCTGGTAGGCATTTGTGTATGGCCAACAAAGTTAATAATAAGTAGTAAATACCAAGGATCAGACACTACACATACTTTTAAAGCTGTAACCATGTAACCCTTTGCAAGGATTTTATTATCACTGTTTTACTTTGAGGAAAGAACATTCAGGAATGCATGCGTGGTGGGTGGTAAGTGTGGGCTCTGAACTTGGGTTTTTCTGATTCCAGATTCTATAGCTTTTCCACTGCGTGTGGCACCATCACATTATCAGAGTATTTAGGATCCTGGCTTTGTAGTTGTAACAAAGAGATGTAAGGAGGAAGTTCATGTCTCTCATTAAAAAAAAAAAAAAAAAGACCTCAAGTCATCTGGGGTCCCAGGCTGGCCACGTGGCTTTGCCTTACTCCAGCCACTTGGAAGGAGCAAGTCCATGGCAAGTGTGCCTAAGAAGATCCCTGAGGATTTGCACATGTCAGTTCCACTGGAATCCCCCCAGCCTGAAAATCCGTAGCACCAATGCATGTTGGGTATTAGCCTATGGCTGAGTGGCCAGGTGCCAAGGTGAAACCCAGGGGCTTCTCTAGTGGAAGGGAAAATGGATATTGGGAAACAATTGTCTCTGCCTCAACCAGGGTGCCTCTACCCTCCACACTCACGGGAAGATCAGGATGGGAATAGCTGGAGCTTCAGGAAAAAGGGTGATGAAGAAAGCATAGCTCAAAGTAGTTCCTAAAATCCTGGATTTTAAAGTTCTGTTTTTTATGTTTGTCAGGATCTGAACATAATCTGCCTCCAGTTTCCCTTTTCAGCCAAGATAACTTTCTCTTTCACGTTACTCACCTATTTCATAATAACCCAGAAATTGCTCAGTTTCAGAGTAATTATTGTTCTAGAAAGTAGTACCAAAGCTGTCTACTATTTGTTCTCTTTTGGGGTCTTGTCAACAGGGCTACACACCTGCAAGCTGGGCTTGGATGACTCCAAACTTACCAATTTGGCTTAACTCCTGGAATATTTCTTTATTTCTCACCTCTTAGCTGACCCAGACTATGAGCTTTTGAACCCTCTTTGGAGGTGGTATGATCTTGTGAAAAACACCCATGTTTTTGCCCCCGTTGTTCTGTTATTTCTTCTCTTTTGAATTTCTGCCTAATTTTAACTTCTTGTGGTCCACTATTTTCCCAGTCTGTTGAAGTACAGAGGTTTATTTTTTCATTCAACATATTTAATGAACACCTACCATATTCAGTATTGAATAGAACTAAGTCCCTACTTTCATGGAGCTTACATTCCAATGTGTATGGGGGAGAGAGGAAGGAGGAGGGAGCAGGCAATAAGCAAGCAAAGATGCAAATATCAAGTATGTCACTTGGTGATTCATGCTACAAAGATAAGCAGAGTAAGAGATAGAGTGCTCAGGGTTGTGATGGCTGGGTTATTTTATGCAAGTAGTCAGGTAAGGACTTTGCATTTTATTCTGAGTGAGAGAAAAATGATCTGATTTCCATACTGTGAACATCACTCCTGCCTGGAAGTCATAGTCATTCTCTCACTTCTGCTGTATTCTATTGGTCATATTAGCCAGATCTGATCCAATGGGAAGGTACTATTAAAAGGGACTAAGGGACAAAGATTATTGGGGTCATCTTGGAGGCTGGCTTACCCATAGATATTTAATTGTTCTAACACCATTTGGTGAAGAAAACTAGGTTTCTCCCATTGAATTACACTGTCACTCTAATAAAAATTAATTAACCGTATATGTGTAGGTTTATTACTGGACTTTCTATTCCGTAACGTTAATTTATATGTCTAAATTGTGCCAACCCCATGCTGTCTTAAAGAAATTTATGAAATAAGGTAATGTAAGGCCTACAACTTTGTTCTCATTTTGCGGATTAGTTTGAGTCCTTTGAATTTCCATATACATTTTAGAATCAGCTTGTAAATTTCAACGATGAAAGAGCCTATTGGGATTTTGATTGAGATTGTGTTGAACCTATAGATCAATTAGGGAAGAACACACATGTAAACATTACTGAGACTTTTGATCTATAAACATAATACATTTCTACATTTGTTTAGACATTTTATTATGTCTCATAGCAATGCTTTGTAATTTACAAGTCAAGATCTTTGCTCATACTTTCTTTACACTTTAGTATTTTATGTTTTTGGCACTATTGTAGACATTTTTTCATTTCAATTTCCAATTCTGTGTTGCCACTATATGGAAATATAAATTTTTATATTGACATCTTATCTTATAACCTTAGTAAATTCACTTCTTAGTTCTTCTAGCTTCTTTGTAGATTATTTTTTTCCCTTAGATTCTTTAAGATTTTGTACAAATTCAATCATAGTGTCTGTGAGTAAAGACAATTTTACTTCTTCCTTTCCAATTTGTATGCCTTTTCTGTTTCTTGCCTTATTTCACTGACTAGGTTCTCTAATACAGTGTTAAATACAAATGGGAAAAGCAGTCTTACCTTGCTCCTAACCGTAACGGGAACTCATTTAGCCTTTCAATATCAAGTATGATGTTAAGTGTAGAATTGTCATAAATTTTTTATGAGGAAATTCCCTTCTGTTTCAAGTTTGCTGGAGTTTTCTAAAAAATTATGAATAGATATTAAATTTTATCAGATTCTTTTGCTCATCTATTGAAATGTTCATATATTTCTTCTCTTGTAAATATGGCTAATAAAGATGATTTTTTTATAATGTTATTCCAACTGTTGAGTCCTCAAATAAACCCCAATTTTTCATTAATTGCTGAATCCAATTTTCTAGAAATTTGTTAAATGTTTTTACCACTGTGTTTAAAATTTGGTCTATAGTTTTCTTTTCTTATAATATCTTCATCTAGTTCTGATACCAAGGCTGTGCTGGCTTCATAAAATGGGCTGGAAGGTTTCTTTTGCCTCTTCTATTTTCCAGAAGAGGTGTGTAGGATTGCTTTTTTCCTTCTTTAAATGTTTGGTAGAATTCACCAATGAAGTCATCTGGACCTGGAATATTCTTTATGGGAATTTTAACCACAAATTCAATTTCTTCAATAGGTAAAGTGTTATTCAGTTTATGTATTTCTTTTTTAATGAACTTTTGTAGTTTGTGTCTTTCAGGAATTTGTCTGTTTCATCCAAGTTGTCAAATTCATTGGTGTTAAATTGTTCATGATATTCCCTAATTATGCTTTCAGAGCATACAGAAACTGTAGCATTATTCTTTCTTTTATTTCATTTTAATAATTTTTGTCCTTTTTTCTTAATCACTTGGAAGTTTATCAATTTTATTGATCTTTCAAAAATATTTTTTTTAATTTTATTGATAATTTTCCCTGTAGTTTTTCTGTTTTCTATCTGATTACCTTCCACCCTTATCTTTATTATTTCTTTTCTTCCACTTATTTTGGGTTTCATTTGCCCCCTTTTTTCTAATTTTTTATATATAAGCTTATATAATTGAGTTCACAGATTTTTAAGTTTCTAGTAGAAAATATTAAGAAAATAAATTTTCACTCTAAACACTTCTTTACCTACTTCCCACATATTTTGATATGTCATGTTTTCATTTTCATTTAGTTTAAAAATAGTGCTTTAATTATCTTTAGGTATTTAAAAATATTTTCTTAGATTTGGTAATTTTTCAGAAATATGTCTTTTTTATTGATTTCTAGTTTACTTTCAATATGGTTATGTTTCAATCCTTTAAACTTCATTGAGTTTTCTTTTATGGTTCAGAATGTGGTCTATCCTGGTGAGTGTTTCATATGCAGTTGAAAAGAATGTGTTTTCTGCTGTTGTTGGGTGGAATATCATGCAAATGTCAATTAGAAATCTTTTTAAACATCGAGTATTTTATACCTTTATTAGTTTTTTGTTTAATTGTTCTATCAATTACTAAGCAAATTAGATACTGAAGAAAAAAAGATCAGAGACTTTGAAGGCATAGCAACAGAAACTATTAAAAATGAATACACAGAGAAAAAAATACCAAAAAACGTGGGAGAAATGCAGGGCAAAGAAAAAGCATTTGAAATCATAATGCCTGAAATAGTTTCCAACTGATGAAAACTAAAAACCCACAGGTCCAGGAAGTTCAGTGGCTCCTAAGCAGAAGAACCATAAGAAAAAAAACACAAAAAGACACATTATAAGCAAATTTTCTGAAAAAACGTGATAAAGAGCCAACTTTAAAGCAGCCAGAGATAAAAGACACATTTTGCACAGAGAAACAAAGAAAAGAATGGCAGCATATTTTTCACCAGGAGCCATGACAGCCATTAGACAATGGAATGACATATTTGAAGTGTTGGGGAAAAAAATCTGTCAACCCAGAATTTTATATCCAGAAAAAGTACCTTTTAAAATTCAGGCAAAATAAAGACTTTAGGATCAACAAAAGCTAACAGAATTCATCACTGAAGACATTCATTAAAAGGAGTGTTAAAAGAGCTTATCCAAGCAAGAGGGAAATTATGTCCGATGGTTATATGGACCTAGAAAAAAAGAATGACCAGAGCTCCAAATGGTAAACCTGTGTGTAAATATGAAAGGCATTTCTTTCCTTATTTTTAAATTTCTTTAAAAGACAATTTATTGTCAAAAGAAAAAAACAGGGCTTCCCTGGTGGCTCAGTGGTTGAGAGTCCGCATGCCGACGCAGGGGACACGGGTTCGTGCCCCGGTCCGGGAGGATCCCACATGCCGCGGAGCGGCTGGGCCCGTGAGCCATGGCCGCTGAGCCTGCGCATCCGGAGCCTGTGCTCCGCAACGGGAGAGGCCACAACAGTGAGAGGCCCGCGTACCGCAAAAAAAAAAAAAAAAAGACTGCAAAAGAAAAAAACAATAACTGTATTTATTATGGGACTTATAAACTATTCAGAGGTAAAACATAATAACAATGCGGAAACACAGGGGATAAAAGTATATTGTTGTAAGATTCTCACACTATATGTGAAAGGTGGTAATGTAATTTGAAGGTAAACTTTAATAAGTTAAAGATGTTTGTTGTAAATCGATCTTGAGTAATTTTAGTTCAGGTATTTTATATTATTTCTAGAATTTCAATTTTTTTTGTATTTTTAAAATGTAGTGTCCATTTTTCACCTCCTCATGTTCATGTTTTCTTTTCCATCTTTGAACATATTTTACAATTTGTGAGCAGAGTGATACTGAGCCAAAGACTCAAGATTGCCCTGGACAGATTTCTGCAGCTTTCTCTCTGTGAGGCTGCCTGCTTTCTGGTACTCCATCACACAATTCTAGCTTCCTTGGCCTTCCTGGTCTCCATCTTTATCTCCTCCACGCGGCCATACCAGTCATACCGCCGAGCTCTGTTTGGGTTGGTCCACCCAGTGCTTTGACCTGAATCTGCTTCCAGTCAGTAGGCTAGAGCTGTCATAAGGGTCACCTTGTTTTCCTTCTCCCTGGGGTCACAATCCAGTTCTGATTGTTGTCTATTGTCTGAAGACTGTGGTTTCACATATTTCATCCATTAGTATAGTTGTTTATGACAAGAGGTCAAGTGGTATGTGATCTTTCACAGGACGTGGATTCCCCTGAAGATTCTTGTGTCTCCCTCCCACGTTGGGGTATGTTAGTTCCCATCTCTTCGTGCTCTCAAAGCTCTGTGTTTACACTCTACCATTGTACACTGTGTTTTGACTTATAAGTCATGAGCCCAGCTCTCCTTCTGGTCTCTAAATAGCTTGAAAGTGATGGTTGTCTTACTCATCTTTGTGTTTTAACATCCAGCATAATATATACACAGAAATGATTCTCAAAAAATATTTATTCAAGCTTTCTATCCTTGTGATTCATTTCCTTGGGTTCTTGGAAAAGGTTAGGTAGCAAAAACCACATGCATATAGGGATGGCAGAAATGGGGCACATCTTGCCACTTCCCATATCAGAGCCCATGTGGGTATGATCAAGCACCAGGGGTTCTACTTTTCATCTGAGCCCAAATGTGGCCTTGAACTCCTTCCTAACATGATTTCAGATATCTCTTACCAATAAATAAAAGTTCTCTCTTATGCTGAAGTTTATTTGCCATCCATGAATTAGTATTATCCTTTCTTAGAAATAACATTTTATTTTCTTAATTTAGTAAACATTTATATGGCACTTATTATGTGCTAGCATCATTCTAAGCACTTTAAAATATTAACTATCTTGTCCTATTACAATCATATGATGTTGGAACTTGTATCATCAACACTTTACAAATGAGGAAAATGAGGCACAGAAAGGTTAAGTAACTTATGAAAGGTTGTATGGTTAGTAAGTGGTGTGTATAGATTCCACTCCAGGGAATCTGGCTCAGTGTCCGTGCTTTTCACTGTTACACTATGCCGCCGCCTCCATGACCTAAACCAGCCAACATGTGTCTCTTTAGGAAGAATCTAAGAAAGTAGTTATCTGTTTTCTGACAAGCAGCAGTAAGGGACAGGCTGAAACAGATGGGGCATGGAGTTCAAAGTGCCTTGCGCCTCTTAGAACACAAGGGAGCAATACCACTGTTCCTCTTGATTTACTCACTTAACAAATACCTATTCTGCCCTTTCTATGTTCCAGGCACTGCCGGAAAGGAAAGCAAACATGAAGCCACATGAAGCACAAAACAGTTACAGATGCCAGGTGTCACCTCAGACACACAAACAATCAAGTTTTATGAGAGCTCAGCTTAATTCCAGGAACTGCCAGTTAGAACAACAGATATATTTTATGCCCTGGACAGGATTTTTGGGGACACGGGAATTGCAAAAGTCCTGGACTATAGCCAGGAGGGATTGGGAAAAGCAGGAGATGATCTCCACCTTCATTTTCTAATATCCATTGACTGTCAGTGGTGCACCATTGTTCAAGGTACTTCACCACCCTCGTGCAGCTGTTTTCTAGGGCACACACTTTGTGTGTTGGTCCCCCACAGACCAGAGCAGAAAAGTACCAAGAGGCCAGAGTAGGAAAAGGGTCCAGTATTGGATGTAGCATTTTTGTCAGAAAAGGCAGGTAATTCATGACACTTATACAACAGGGTGAGCAGACTTTCTCTTGTTTGTTTTCTCCTGATTTGTTTGCTTTAAAAGCTAGTTATCCCAGAGGAATGGAGTACAATGTTTCTGGAGGAATTTTCTTCCTCCATTTAGGATATCTTGGTTTTATCATGGGAGACTATAACTCTGGACAAAAAGAGGTAGGGAACGTCTTTCACTAGTATTTTGAGAACTGGCTAGTCAGCTTGACCTTTGCCCACAAGCCCCCCTGGGTAATCCACAGTATTCAACAAAAATGCTGAGTACCTGTTTAATTATTAACATGGTGATTAACCAGGCTGACTGTGTGTGTGGTATATTGTTGGTCATTGCCCAGGGTCATTCATCCTGCGCTCTGGTGCAGGGGTGGGGTGGAGTGTGGCCACACAACTGCTTCATTTGTGTGCTTTGGAAAAATCTCATTTCATAGAGATTCCACCTCTCACTTCAAAGCCTATTAGATACTATGTTTCTCAGTAGCCCCGGAGCAAAATATTGTCAGAACATACGTTTTTAATGGGTTGCTATACTTCTCCTTGTTTTCCAGCAGTACAGAGAGTTGCTTGTGAGTGCACATGCCTTCTGGGTCCCAGGAGGCTCTGTGGGTGGAGTCTCCAGTGAAAGAACACGGCCCCTTCCTCCTTTCCCCCTGGGAGTGGGCTATGGAATGCAAGGGAGGTAGAGGAAACACCCATCAACCCCATTAGTTATCAATTACTGGCTTTGGGTCTGGAATGGAACACATGCTTCTAGAATTCTGGGCAATTGGTGGGATTTTGAGCAAGCTAGCCTTACCCAGCTCTATCTTTTCAGACAACAAACAAAACGTTAGGAGTGAATGTATATTCATATATGTGTATAGATAGGGTTATTGTGATCTAAGTAAAACAAAAGTAGGTTTTAGGTTTTTTAGGGCAAAACACACACATGGTAAAACAAAACAAAACAAAATCAAGAAGGACAAAATGAAGTGGAAATTAGATTACCCTCTAGAAACCAATCCCTGATATCAGTTTTCTAGCTCAGAGAAAATCGCTGTTACCAGTTATGAGTTTTGTGTAATTGGTAACTTTTGCACATACAAGCATGTAGGCATATATGAAATTTAATCTTTATATATTAGAATGTTTTCATTTCCTACAAATAGATACAGACCTTGTTGGGGGAGGTGGTGGTAGGGGTTCTTAGACAGGACCGCTGGTCAAGAAGTTGTCCTGCTTGAAAGCAGGAGAGAACCTACTAGCTTGAATTTCATAATTCGGTCAGGAGGAGAGTATGGAGAGGAGAGGCTTGAAATAAGTATTTTGTGGTTCTTATGTAATAGGCGTCATACAGAGAATTTTATACACATGGGGTCAACTACATAATTTGTGGGGCTCAGCATACAATAAAAAATGAAGCATTTCAAGAGAGGACAGGAGAGCATTACACCAAGCCAGGGGTCTGCTAACATGAGGTGCTATGTTGGGTGCCCATGAAGCTGGCCCTGTGTATACATTTCAAATTTATATAAGAAAGAACCACAGGATGGAAATGTCACTGCCCTCATTCTGCACATGGAAAGCCGAGATTTAGAAGTCCGAGTCCTCAATGCCCTTTCCAGTGCATTTGCCTGTAGGATATCGTGGTTTGAAAACAGCATCCCTACCAAAACAGTACGAGTTCCCCAAAGTAGGGAAATATTTGACCCTGATATTGGTCATCCGGACAATGTGAATTTTATATGTTAGAGCTGCTCCAACTTCCAGCTACCAGATGTCTGTAGAAATTCATAGGAGGCTATTAAATGTAGCAGATCCTGTCTTAATTAGATTTGCTTTTGCACAGCACGATGGCAGAGTGTCTCTCCAATGGAAGGTTTATAAAGATTTCTGGTGGGAATTCTTTATGGAAGATGGAGTCTTTTATCTACAGAGACTGACACTTAGAAGAAAATAAACCCCACCTCATAATAGTATAAAAATGTGGTCATGGTGTGTCAAAGCTGAAGAAGGAGAATGGTTTGGGATAAAGATGGGGGAGGGGCATTCAAAACAACCAGCTAAGAGAATAGCATAAGGGAGGTGAAAAACTACGAGCAAATTCTTGTCGTCAAATCCTCCAATAAATCTAGCATCAAAGGAGTCCTTGGAACTCGCTTGCCTGTCAGTATGTGAGTTGCTTTTTTTTTTTTCCCAGTCAGGAAACAAAACTGCACAGTTTGTCCTGAGTCGGTCTTATGTGATTAAGTTCAGCATCTATTCTCTCTTCCCATTTAAGGTCACTTAAGAAAGCTCACATACACAAAACCAACAGCCCAAAGCCCCCGCTTTGTCTGGGCCTCTCTGCTCTGCTCCGGGCAGAGGCCCTAACCTGCGGTGTTGTATGGAAACGTTACTTGTTTATCGATGTGGGAACAGAATAGGTAACAGTTCCGAGAGCTGGGCAGCACTTCTCGGCGCCTAGTGTGTAGATCACTCCAGAAGGAAGGCAGATGCGAACCATTTTTCTTGTCCTCGGATTCACCAGCTGAAAGGTCACGTTCACGCCACGGCCTTCCTCCCTCAGCTGTGGAGTCTGTGGAGGCAGAACACAGAGGAGAAGAGGAGAAATATTGTTTCTACCTCACAAGCTCCCTGCTCTTGGGCAGGAGGGGGATTTGGCGTTTCCAACCCACGCACGGGAAAGCCGGAGAGGGGCACTGGTGGCTGGTAGACAGAATGGCCCATCACTTGCTCTGAGGCAGGCTGATCAGATTCACATCATAGGCAGGCAGTGTTACTAGGCAACTGATTAAATAAACGTGCTGGTCCTACAAGCAAGCTCGCAATTAATTAACTTAACCATTTTCATTTCGGCTGTTTTCTTCCCTTCTCCACCTCAACCCGCTTTGAGATATTGGAATGTGAGAGGCACTGGGGAGGCTGAGGACCCACGTCGCCTTCCATGGGAAATACCCTATTCCTGTAAGTGCTTCCCACGCATGGAATGGGAGAACCGCATCAGCAGGTAATTAGCCTTTTAAGCAAATAAGAAATCATACATGAAAAGGCCTAGAAGAGTGCTGGGCATATATTTATTCACAACCTGTCATTCTCCCTAATTATGCTAGTCACTGGGTTGAACAAGATGAGGAACTTACACCACAGGAAATCATTTCAATAGACTGATCGTTTCCATGTAATGTAATAGGGAAGAATGAATCTGACTCCATATTGGATCTTTCTTTTACTTCAACCTTTGTGTTTTATTGCTTTTGCTACCAGTTAGGAATGTTGCCTCTAGCCAGAAATATACAGGATAGCCCATTCTCAAGGCTCTGATCTTTAAAGGTATAACATTTTCTCATTCATACAGAGATAAAAAGTTGCACAACAGAGAATAACATTTGTCTCCTTGGAGGTTTACAGGAACATCATGACCTGACCTAAGTGGACAGCTGCAAAAACAAAGGACTCTGACACCAAGAAGTCTGCAACAACCAACCACACCCCCTCCCCTTTTAGTAAAAAAGAAGCTGTAATTCTAACTCAGGTAAGATGGTTCTTTGAGACACTAGTCCACTATCTTCTCTGTCTGCTGGCTTTCTGAATAAAGTCACTATTCCTTGTCCCAGCAACTTGTCTCTTGACTTATTGGCCTATCGTGTGGGTAGCAGTATGAACTTGGACTTAGTAATATCACTTTGCTGAGGGAGAATCATGCCAGTGCTATACGTACATTCTCCTACCTGCTATGGGGACGGGAGGTGGATGCTTTAACCAGCTTAGATGGTCATCGGAGCATTCTTGGAGGACAGGAGACCTTCGACTTATCTTGAAAGATGAGAGAAATTCTGAAGAACTACCAGTGTGAGGTGGGAGTTCCAGGGAGAGAGCCCCAGAGGGAGCAAAGTCCCAGTTATATTGGTAATATTTGGAAAGATTTGGTTTCGATAAAGTAGAAAATGAAAGGTCTGGAGGAAGGATCTGGAGAAATTGGCAAGGCCGTTTATGAAGGCCTATCCCTGTCCATCTAAAACGTTTATACTCTGAAGTGTGGGCAGGAGAAGCCACTGAAGGATTTTACAAGGGAAGTGGCATGGGAAGACTTTCATCACAGATGGTTTACTCTTAGTCATTTAGAATTAGGATTTAAGAGAACTCTAGAAGGGAGAAAATGCTGAGCAGCCTTTTGTAATAGTTCAGAAGTGAGATGAGGCAACGAAGGAGGGCTGGGGAAGAGGGATGGGGCAGAAGATGCAAGTGGAAGAGATATTTGGCACTTGGAGCTTGACTGGTGATGGGGTAGGAGGGAGAGAGAATGGTCCAGGCGACAGCCAGACTCTGGATCTGAGAGACTGAGTGGGTGGTAGAGGCTTTAACGGAAAGCAGGAGCACAGAAGGAGGAGGGTGGAAATAAATGAATCTGTCTAGCTCTTGTTGATTCCCAGGATCCTCTGTCCAGCGGGCTACTGGTTACATAAAGCAATTACTTAATATTCCCTGAAAGACAGGAATTAGGAGAGATTCCTTGTTTAACCTACAGTTTAAAAAAGACTCTTGTATAGCATTTCATTTCCATAGTAATATTTAAAGCAGGATAGAGAATGTGTAGAGGGAAGGGTAGGGTTGCGGGGGAAGCGGACAAAATTGCAGCCAGATTGTTCTCCACTTAAATGTGTTTTAATAACAGCCAAAGAAAATACTGACCTAATAGCCACAATAAAGTTATTATTAATCATAGCTACTTGGTTTACTCTAATCTCTCCTTCTAATTATGGAATGGAGTTGTCATATTCAAATGTGAAACAGGCTGGAATTACCCACAGCAAATAATAAGCCCCCAAAATATGAATCATCCTGGAAGATCTGAGGTCCCCTGTGCAGTTGATCAAATGCAGCCGTCAGTCTCTCAGGCGAGGGCAAGATCACCTCTGATGGCAAGAAGGTCTCCTGGCACATGTACTCAAATGAGGAGCTCCTGGCTGCCGTGCACGGGTCCTGAATAGAGAAAAGCTATTTCTCCAGATCCTAGGAACCAAGATTCTGTTTCTTTTTGTAATAGTCAGGAGATTTACGGTCTTGCTTTCCCATTTGCTTTAAACTGGCCGTATGTCTGTGTGGCCACTGTTCCCAGCACTTCTCAGTGAAATGTGAATGACTGTTTTGGACACGAGGGTGTTGATTCAGCAAAGCTGGGGAAATCCCACAGTGCGCCAGACCAGTGGGTTGCAAGGAAGATGCTTTAGCATTTAGAAGATGCTTTAGCATGCACCCCTCTCAGCCAGGGTTTTATGCTTTTCCCTAATTTAAAAAAAAAAAAAATTTTTACATCTATATTTTATATGACGTCTAATTTTTAAATTCATAGACTACTTGATAAGCTATATAGTGATTTTATCTGTGGAGGTGGAAGTGGGTGGTTCAGTGCTGGTGAAATAGTTCACTGAAAACTCCAACATGAATTTTCTATTATTTGCTGAGTTTGCTGTTTCTGACCTTACTTTTTAGACACCATGTTTTCCCCCAAAGAATTACTTTTATCCTGTTTCTCTTCAGGCACAAATCCTTGCTGAAATTGCTCCAAGGGAACCCTTATTTCCAACATTCACTGTCCTCTTAAAACGTAGGCGTTTTGTTCAGTCCTTTGATGTTTCAGCCCCCTCTGCCCTGACCATTTGGGGTTCACAGCCCTTAACTCTTCATTTAGTGCAATGGACCCAGGCTTGGGCTAGTCGAAGACTTTTGCCATCCATTCTGGTAGAGATCTAAATAAGGGGATGAGTCTTGGTTTTGCAGTTTCCATGAGCAGGAAGCTGCCAGGGAAGCCAAATATCACCAGGAATGTACCAAACTGAAAAAATTATTATTACTTGTTTTTAACCTTTATATTAAAAGTGTCATAGTTTACTTATTTTAATGCAATTTGATTTTTTTCTTCCATACCATTGCTTATGTTGCTCCAGTTCACTGACTTTAGTGATTATATAGTATTCCATTAAATAACTCTACCATGATTTGTCTTATTGATGAACATTTAGATTGTTTCATGATTTTCAGGGATAAAAACAATACTGATTGTTTTAAGATTTGTCTTGAAATCTCCATTTCTTAATTTAATATGGCTGCACCAGCTTTATTTTGGTTAATATTTTCCTTTTCTTTCAATTTTTCTATGTCCTTATGTTTCAGTTGAAATTTCTATAAAGAGAACATAGCTGGAGTTTATTTTCTTATTTTTACAATAATCTGATCTAATGATCTCTAATCATTAACTGGAAAATTTATTCCATTTACAGTCGTTGTGAATTTAGGGGTTTATTTCTACCAACTTACTTTGTTCTTTTTACTACTCCTTTCTCCCTGCTTTCCTATCTTCTTTTGATTTGCTCATTTTTTTCCCAGTAGTTACCTCTAAAATATTAACATGTATGATAGAAAGTCTAAAATCAATTAATATCTCTATCTTCCTCCTGAGTGACATATGGACCTTAAGCATTTTATCTTGGGTAAACCTTTTTTCCATCTTACATGTTATTATAGTGGTTTATTTCTACTTTGTTATTATACCACTCAAAAATGGGTAACATTATTGTTATCTTTTTAAATGGTCAATTTTTGTTGAATTTGAATTGTGAAGTTTCCTTGTTAACAATTCCTTTTTTTCCCCTATGAGACAATTTTTCTCTTTCTTGAAACATATCCAGTAGAGGGTCCTTCAGTGAGGGTGTGCTAGGGGTAAATGAATTTTTTTTCTAAACATTCTTTTATTCCACTTTTGATTTGTTATGCTGTTTGTGTTTTGAAATAATTATAGATTTACAGGAAGTGTGCTGTGCCCTCTCTTTACCTCCCCCCACCTCTGTAAAGAGAATGTCTCGCAGAGCTGTAATATAGTATCCATACCAGGGAATTGGCTAGTGATACAAACCACAGAGCTTATTCAGATTTCTCCACTTCTGCATGCACTCATTTCTCACTCTCTCTCAGTTTTTATCAAGTGTATATCTTTGTGTAAGGACACAATAGTCAAGATATGTAGTGAACCATTACCACAGTGTCCCTCTAAATACCCTTTACAGACACGCTCACCCCTTACTCCCTCCATTTGTAACCCCTAGCAGCCATTGATCTGTTCTCCATCTCTATAATTTTGCTTTTCAACAATGTTATATAAATGGAATCATGTACTATGTAACTTTTGGGGATTGGCTTTTCTTTATTCAGCATGATTCTCTGGAGATTCATCCAGGTTGTGTGTATCAATAGTACATTTCTTTTTGTTGCTGAGTAGTGTTCTGTGGCATAAGTATGCCAGTCTGTTTAACCATTCATACATTGAAAAGCATTTGTGTAGTTTCCGGTTTGGGGCTATTGTGAATTGCTCTGGACATTCGTGTATGTTTCCACATGGACATAAATTTCTCTGGGACAAATAAATGCCCACAAGTGCAACTGCTGGGTCATATTCACCCTCAATTTTTTAAAAATATAGTTTAGCTGTTTGTAAAGTTTAAATTCGTTGCTGTGTTCTGACTTCATTGTCACTTTTCTTTTAATTACTTTTCTGCTTTAAGTTGATTCTCCAAGCCCCCCCTCACCTGGCCGCTTTTAAGATCTTATTTTTGCTTTGGTGGTCTCCAGACACACTTTTTCTGCTTGGAATCTTTTAATTCTATGAATCACAGGATTCATACATTTCATCCTTTTTGGAAAATCCTGTCATTAACTCTTCCAATTTTGCTTTTCCCCATTTCTTTTATTCTCCTCTAATTGACAAAGTTTGAGCTTCCTCATTCAATTTCCCAGGTCTTTTAATCCCTCTTCACATTTTTCATCTCTTTATTCTGGGTTATTTCTTTGGTTATATTTTCCTAGTTTACCAATTTTCTCTTTCTCTGTGTCCAAATTAGTGTTTAATCCTTTAATTATATTTAAAATTTATTTTTCAAAACTGATACAGTTTTTGTTGCTTTCTCATATTTTTAATTTTGTAAATTCTTAAGGTAAATATCTTTCTTTTAATATTTGTTTTTAATAAATATTTTACCTGAATTTCTTAAGCATCTAATTCTTCTACTTGTTATTTTTGCTTATGGGGGATTACTTTTTCATTTCTTTGTTATTTTGCATTTGAGCTCATGCTTTTGGGGGTCTTTACCCATGGGAATCTTTTGCTGCCTGGGTTGAAGATGTATCCTTCCAGAAAGATTTTCTGTTTCTTTAAGCCAGGTACCCAGGGCATTACTAGTCTGGGACTGCTTCTAGATTGATTCTTTTGCTTGGGATTTCCCAGACCAATCAAGTAGCATGAATTCAAACCTGAAACCCATGTGAGGGCAGACATTTTATTAATTCTAGAAAAAAATTTTTTGGTCTACTCGGGCTAAGAGAGAGAGACTAAAACAGTATAATGTATGCTGTGATGTGGTCTACATTCCCAGGCTATTGGCATTAATACAAACCAGAATTTATCAGATTTCTCTACTTATACCACCCCTTTTGGGTGGAAGGACTTGTTTCCCCAGCTGGGAGTTCTATCTGCTGACAACTGAGGCCAGGGAATTGTTATCAGCTAAAGGTCATGCTCCTTTCCCAGGGTCGGCCTGGATCCATTGAGGTACAAAATCTGGGTCTCCGTTATTCCAACTAAAGACAAGTTTGAAGAGCCATATAACTTCTGAACCCTCTGTGGGGCTACCTAAAGCCTTGTTGTGAGTACATGGCAGTTCAGCTTCTCTTTCTGTCCAATCCTGATTCTGTCTCTCCTCCCAGGGGCATCGATCCCTAGTAAACCACCCTGCATGCTAAGCTCTGTCTTGTAGTCTGATTCCCAGGGAGAGCAACCAGTGGCAACAAGCCAGCCCTCTTCCACGACCATGCGTTCATTTGGGGTCTTGGATTAATACAGGTGTCTCTGGTAACGCTACCCACATCATGCAGCCACAAGTCCTCATCTTCTCCCCTGGCTTAATCAATAAAACTCCTGTCACACCAAGACTAATAACCACTCATTTTCCACTTCTTATTTTCCCTTGGGAAATTTCCTTATTGTTTTGTAAATTCAACTTTGCATTAAAGGAATGTTTTTATGTTGAATTCATTATTGCTACATGCTTTGTAGCAACAGGTTTTTTAAAAAGTCATATAGATCACCACAATGTTGGCACAGAAGATTGGCACAAGGGTTTCAGATGGGACTGCTCAATAAAATTGTTTTTGTGCCATTAATGATCATTGTTCTTTCTGTGAAAAAAGTAATTTGCAGATTCTTTCTTTCTGTATTTCGTAGATGTTTTAAACCCTTGCCTCTATCTATTGCCTTTTTGTGGGTTGTTTTTGGATGCATCAGCCCCTCAGTCAGCAAAGCTCTTCCTGTCCAGAAGGTGAGGTATGGGGACTGCACTTCTTTCCCCAGGTCCCTGGGACTGGAGTATTTGCCCCCTTAACCCAGTTAGAATCAGGATAGTCAACCTTCCTCAACTTTTTCAAAGCAGAGAAAACACCATCAATATTTTTCTAAGGAATATTAGTACCCAAAGATGGAACACACAGTTTTTTTTTTTGGCTATGCCACGCAGCTTGCAGGATCTCAGTTCCCTGACGAGGGATCAAACCTGGGCCCCCGCAGTGAAAGCACCGAGTCCTAAACACTGGACCATCGGGGAATTCCCAGAGTGCACACTTTTAAAATCAATTTTATTGAGATATAATAATTGCCACATAATAAAGTGCACTCATTTTAATTGTACTTAATGTGCTTTGACAAACATACATGCATGTAACCGTGACTGCATCAAGATATAGAATAATTTCATTACTCTTAGAAAGTTTCCTGTGCTTTTCCTAGTCAATGTCCCCAAACCTCCTGGCCACAGGCAACCACTGATATACTTTCTGTCAGCATGGATTCCATTATTTTCTCCTATCCATTCTGTAAGTGAAATTACACAGAATGCATGCTTTTGAGTCAGGCTTAGTGTTTTGTGATCTAACCGCATTGTCTGTGTATCTGTGGTTCATTCCTCTATATTAATGAGTAGTGTTGGATTCCACGGATGCAGCACAATTTGTTTATCTGTCCACCAGTTGATGGACATTTAGGTTGTTTCCAGTTTGGGCTATTACAAATAAAGCTGATATAAACATATAAAGACACACACCTTTAAATGTTCCTATAAACTCTCCTTTTCTCCATTCCAAAAGATTGGGGCTTCCAAAGCCCTTAACTACCAAGATATCATAAGGTATTTCTGAGATGAGATAAACTGGGCACCTGACATCACTGGGTACTTATTTTCTCTAAGAATAAATACCCTAGCCATGCTGTAGAAAACAAAAACGTGAGTTCTTGAGAAGGCTTGTAAACATATTATTTTGATTATCATCATTATTATGTTTTGCTAATTCTGTCATGTTTCTACATACTTGATTATGCATGTATATCTGTGATTGGTGCCTTCCTGCTTCTCACTGATTTTAGTCCTTCCTTCAAAAATATAATAGTATCTTTCTTATTCTTGCATGTTCCCTCCTTTCTGCTGTTTCCATGACTCTTCTTTCTCAACTGTATGTAGATGATTGGCTGGAAATTCGGGTTCCTTATTAGGAGATGGGTGAAGAGGGCCAGGTTTGGTGGGAAAACAGAGAACAGGATGGAAGAAGGAAAAAAGGAGTAGGGTAGGGCAATTGCAGACTGAGCAAAACAGAGCACAAATTATAGGACATGAAAAACGTTCTTACCTATTGAGGACAGTAGGCATTGGGAAAATCTTATTCAGGGAATATGCACAAGTAAAAAGAAGCAGAAAACAACTCCAGTGTGTCATTTTCTTTTACTGTTAAAAAAAGCTATATGAGGGCTTCCCTGGTGGCGCAGTGCTTGAGAGTCCGCCTGCCGATGCAGGGGACACGGGTTCGTGCCCCGGTCCGGGAAAATCCCACATGCCACGGAGCAGCTGGGCCCGTGAGCCATGGCCACTCAGCCAGCGTGTCCGGAGCCTGTGCTCCGCAACGGGAGCGGCCACAACAGTGAGAGGCCCGCGTACTGCAAAAAAAAAAAAAAAAAAAAAAAGCTATATGAAAACCTAATATACAAGCATAGGTACATTCATGTATTATAATTTAGTTATGGATATGATCATTCAGCTGGAAAGAGAAAATGAAGGAGGGTCTCCTGATATCATCCAACTTCCCTTTTAAATTCCCTTCTTGAGTCTCTGTATCGCCTCTGTCAATCCTGTGACTTCCTAAATCAGAATCTCTGCTCTCAGCTTTCCAGTTGCTACTTAGCCAGTGTGAGGTTTTTCCACATTCGAAACCTTCTGCTCACTCTTCTCATTGAGTTAATAGGATGTGAGGGGTCTTAGTACATATTGCACAGAAGAGGATTTCTACAGTTTAATTACCTAGGGACTCGCTGGGTTAAACAAAGTGAAAGAATGCTAGTCCTTTATTAGAGGTTTTCTCTTTTAACGTGTTATGGGGTACTCTTTGGAAAATGGCTGCTGGAGTGGTGAGTTAATTATAGATTAAACCCTAATTCCTGTCCTGAAGCTTCTGTACCCACAGGCTTTGCCTAGAGAAGGGCTGCCCTTCTTCTTCTGCTAGAACAGCTCCTTTCCTAATGGCACTACCCACAAACACTGCTGGCCCAGCACAGTCCCCTGCTGGGTAGTTTTTCTTTCTTCTTCATGCCAAACTCTGAACTTCAACTAGAATCCAATTTGTAAAGCTCCTTGTGGGTAAAGGCATACAAAATTTTCTTCTTTCTTTTTTGCCCTTTGTAGCATACAGGATACAATTGAGTTCAGAGTAGGATCACAGAAGGTCCAAATTTGAAAGTAATAATGGCAATCTTAATATACCTTAGGTCTCTAGAAAAATACTGATAAGTCACTGTTTCTTTAAAACACAAACAATTCTTAAAAAGGTGATTATTCAAAGAATGCTGGGAAAGGTAATTAAAGAGAGATTTGAGGAGAAATTGGAAAATGGAAATCAAGAACACGTAGGAAGGCCATCTGCCTCTCCCAAGACTTCCTCAGCCCCCCAGCCACTGGCTGGTGCCCCCCACCCTGTGAGTGTGGGGCTTTTCAGGGGAACCTTGAGCATCTTCTCCTGAGCACAGTTACCACCTTCAAGCCCAGCTGCCTCCTGGCTGAGCGTGTTCTCCATTCTTGCCGGTATTCTTGAGAGCTCCAGACCTGACCACCATGGTTTCGACCCTGGGATTCCTGCACCTCTTGGCACTCTGAGATAATTGGACCCTTGAGCTATTTTTAATCTATCAAAAGTGAGCGATTCTCTGCAGCAGGGCTCTGATGACTAACCACAAAATCACCATTTTGGGCGGGAGGGAATCATTGTAAATCTGAGTATGATGTACTCATATAAGCTAGTTTGTGATGATTAAAAAGCTCCAATGGCAATTCTGCATGTTGTCAGTGAACACAAATGATGAAGTAAATTAATCAGCAAGCCATAAAGGTTGTGTGGTTTGTAGACAAAAATTTGTAAAATGTGTACCTTACTGAGGAAAGTAAGAAAGGTGGCCCTTGGTGGTGAAAGAAATTGGGGATTACTGCTGTAAATCTTTCCTGGACTGTCTTTAAGCAAATTCTTCCTCAACCTAACTACTCACTTTCTATTTTACTTATTTTTTCTCCCTTCATAAAGATTATTCTGCCATCTATTTCTTCCCTGTCTTTCCTTCCTTACCCTATGTGCCCAGCAACAGATTTACAGCATTGTTCTGTGTTCTTTCTTAAAAAGGATGACATAAAGAGAATGGGTTCTTTTTTTGTCTTTTTTTTTACATCTTTATTGGAGTATAATTGCTTTACAATGGTGTGTTAGTTTCTGCTTTATAACAAAGTGAATCAGTTATACATATACATATGTTCCCATATCTCTTCCCTCTTGTGTCTCCCTCCCTCCCACCCTCCCTATCCCACCCCTCCAGGCAGTCACAAAGCACCAAGCTGATCTCCCTGTGCTATGCGGCTGCTTCCCACTAGCTATCTATTTTACGTTTGGTAGTGTATATATGTCCATGCCTCTCTCTTGCTTTGTCACAGATTACCCTTCCCCCTCCCCATATCCTCAAGTCCATTCTCTAGTAGGTCTGTGTCTTTATTCCTGTCTTACCTCTAGGTTCTTCATGACTTTTTTTCCCCTTAAATTCCATATATATTTGTTAGCATACGGCATTTGTCTTTCTCTTTCTGACTTACTTCACTCTGTATGACAGACTCTAGGTCTATCCACCTCATTACAAATAGCTCAATTTCGTTTCTTTTTCTGGCTGAGTAATATTCCATTGTATATATGTGCCACATCTTCTTTACCCATTCATCCGATGATGGACACTTAGGTTGTTTCCATCTCCGGGCTATTGTAAATAGAGCTGCAATGAACATTTTGGTACATGACTCTTTTTGAATTATGGTTTTCTCAGGGTATATGCCCAGTAGTGGGATTGCTGGGTCATATGGTAGTTCTATTTGTAGTTTTTTAAGGAACCTCCATACTGTTCTCCATAGTGGCTGTACCAATTCACATTCCCACCAGCAGTGCAAGAGTGTTCCCTTTTCTCCACACCCTCTCCAGCATTTATTGTTTGTAGATTTTTTGATGATGGCCATTCTGACTGGTGTGAGATGATATCTCATTGTAGTTTTGACTTGCATTTCTCTAATGATTAATGATGTTGAGCATTCTTTCATGTGTCTGTTGGCAGTCTGTATATCTTCTTTGGAGAAATGTCTATTTAGGTCTTCTGCCCAGTTTTGGACTGGGTTCTTTCATTTTTTGTTATTGAGCGGCATGAGCTGCTTATAAATTTTGGAGATTAATCCTTTGTCAGTTGCTTCATTTGCAAATATTTTCTCCCATTCTGAGGGTTGTCTTTTGGTCCTGTTTATGGTTTCCTTTGCTGTGCAAAAGCTTTGAAGTTTCATTAGGTCCCATTTGTTTATTTTTGTTTTTATTTCCATTTCTCTAGGAAATGGGTCAAAAAGGATCTTGCTGTGATTTATGTCATAGAGTGTTCTGCCTATGTTTTCCTCTAAGAGTTGGATAGTTTCTGGCCTTACATTTAGGTCTTTAATCCATTTTGAGCTTATTTTTGTGTATGGTGTTAGGGAGTGATCTAATCTCATACTTTTACATGTACCTGTCCAGTTTTCCCAGCACCACTTATTGAAAAGGCTGTCCTTTCTCCACTGTACATTCCTGCCTCCTTTATCAAAGATAAGCTGACCATATGTGCGTGGGTTTATCTCTGGGCTTTCTATCCTGTTCCATTGATCTATCTTTCTGTTTTTGTGCCAGTACCATACTGTCTTGATTACTGTAGCTTTGTAGTATAGTCTGAAGTCAGGGAGCCTGATTCCTCCAGCTCTGTTTTTCGTTCTCAAGATTGCTTTGGCTATTCGGGGTCTTTTGTGTTTCCATACAAATTGTGAAATTTTTTGTTCTAGTTCTGTGAAAAACGCCAGTGGTAGTTTGATAAGGATTTCCTTGAATCTGTAGATTGCTTTGGGTAGTAGAGTCATTTTCACAATGTTGATTCTTCCAATCCAAGAACATGGTATATCTCTCCATCTATTTGTATCATCTTTAATTTCTTTCATCAGTGTCTTATAATTTTCTGCATACAGGTCTTTTGTCTCCTTAGGTAGGTTTATTCCTAGATATTTTATTCTTTTTGTTGCAAGCGTAAATGGGAGTGTTTTCTTGATTTCACTTTCAGATTTTTCATCATTAGTGTATAGGAATGCCAGAGATTTCTGTGCATTAATTTTGTATCCTGCTACTTTACCAAATTCATTGATTAGCTCTAGTAGTTTTCTGGTAGCATCTTTAGGATTCTCTATGTATAGTATCATGTCATCTGCAAACAGTAACAGCTTTACTTCTTCTTTTCTGATTTGGATTCCTTTTATTTCCTTTTCTTCTCTGATTGCTGTGGCTAAAACTTCCAAAACCATGTTGAATAAGAGTGGTGAGAGTGGGCAACCTTGTCTTGTTCCTGATCTTAGTGGAAACGCTTTCAGTTTTTCACCATTGAGGACAATGTTGGCTGTGGGTTTGTCATATATGGCCTTTATTATGTTGAGGAAAGTTCCCTCTATGCCTATTTTCTGCAGGGTTTTCATCATAAATGGGTGTTGAATTTTGTAGAAAGCTTTCTCTGCATCTATTGAGATGATCATATGGTTTTTCTCCTTCAATTTGTTAATATGGTTTATCACATCGATTGATTTGCGTATATTGAAGAATCCTTGCATTCCTGGAATAAACTCCACTAGATCATGGTGTATGATCCTTTTAATGTGCTGTTGGATTCTGTTTGCTAGTATTTTGTTGAGGATTTTTACATCTATGTTCATCAGTGATGTTGGCTTGTAGTTTTCTTTCTTTGTGATATCTTTCTCTGGTTTTGGTATCAGGGTGATGGTGGCCTCGTAGAATGAGTTGGGGAGTGTTCCTCCCTCTGCTATATTTTGGATGAGTTTGAGAAGGAAAGGTGTTAGCTCTTCTCTAAATGTTAGATAGAATTCGCCTGTGAAGCCATCTGGTCATGGGCTTTTGTTTGTTGGAAGATTTTTAATCACAGTTTCAATTTCAGTGCTTGTGATTGGTCTGTTCATATTTTCTATTTCTTCCTGATTCAGTCTTGGCAGGTTGTGCATTTCTAAGAATTTGTCCATTTCTTCCAGGTTGTCCATTTTATTGGCATAGAGTTGCTTGTAGTAATCTCTCATGATCTTTTGTATTTCTGCAGTGTCAGTTGTTACTTCTCCTTTTTCATTTCTAATTCTGTTGATTTGAGTCTTCTCCCTTTTTCTCTTGATGAGTCTGGCTAATGATTTATCAATTTTGTTTATCTTATCAAAGAACCAGCTTTTAGTTTTATTGATCTTTGCTATCGTTTCCTTCATTTCTTTTTCATTTATTTCTGATCTGATTTTTATGATTTCTTTCCTTCTGCTAACTTTGGGGTTTTTTTGTTCTTCTTTCTCTAATTGCTTTAGGTGTAAGATTAGGTTGTTTATTCGAGATGTTTCCTGTTTCTTAAGGTAGGATTGTATTGCTATAAACTTCCCTCGTAGAACTGCTTTTGCTGCATCCCATAGGCTTTGGGTCGTCGTATCTCCTTTGTCATTTGTTTCTAGGTATTTTTTTATTTCCTCTTTGATTTCTTCAGTTATCACTTCGTTATTAAGTAGTGTTTTGTTTAGCCTCCATGTGTTTGTATTTTTTACAGATCTTTTCCTGTAATTGATATCTAGTCTCATAGCATTGTGGTCGGAAAAGATACTTGATACAATTTCAATTTTCTTAAATTTACCAAGGCTTGATTTGTGACCCAAGATATGATCTATCCTGGAGAATGTTCCATGAGCACTTGAGAAAAATGTGTATTCTGTTGTTTTTTGATGGAATGTCCTATAAATATCAATTAAGTCCATCTTGTTTTGTGTATCATTTAAAGCTTGTCTTTCCTTATTTATTTTCATTTTGGATGATCTGTCCATTGGTGAAAGTGGGGTGTTAAAGTCCCCTACTATGAATGTGTTACTGTCAATTTCCCCTTTTATGGCTGTTAGTATTTGCCTTATGTATTGAGGTGCTCCTATGTTGGGTGCATAAATATTTATATTTGTTATATCTTCTTCTTGGATCGATCCCTTGATCATTAGGTAGTGTCCTTCTTTGTCTCTTCTAATAGTCTTTATTTTAAAGTCTATTTTGTCTGATATGAGAATTGCTACTCCAGCTTTCTTTTGGTTTCCATTTGCATGGAATATCTTTTTCCATCCCCTCACTTTCAGTCTGTATGTGTCTCTAGGTCTGAAGTGGGTCTCTTGTAGACAGCACATATATGGGTCTTGTTTTTGTATCCATTCAGCCAATCTGTGTCTTTTGGTGGGAGCATTTAGTCCATTTACATTTAAGGTAATTATCGATATGTATGTTCCTATTCCCATTTTCTTAATTGTTTTGGGTTTGTTCTTGTAGGTCTTTTCCTTCTCTTGTGTTTCTTGCCTAGAGAAGTTCCTTTACAAGTTGTTGTAAAGCTGGTTTGGTGGTGCTGAACTCTCTCAGCTTTTGCTTGTCTGTAAAGGTTTTAATTTCTCCATCAAATCTGAATGAGATCCTTGCTGGGTAGAGTAATCTTGGTTGCAGGTTTTTCTCCTTCATCACTTTAAATATGTCCTGCCAGTCCCTTCTGGCTTGCAGAGTTTCTGCTGAAAGATCAGCTGTTAACCTTATGGGGATTCCCTTGTGTGTTATTTGCTGTTTTTCCCTTGCTGCTTTTAATATATTTTCTTTGTATTTAATTTTTGACAGTTTGATTAATATGTGTCTTGGTGTATTTCTCCTTGGATTTATCCTGTATGGGACTCTCTGTGCTTCCTGGACTTGATTAACTATTTCCTTTCCCATATTACAGAAGTTTTCAACTATAATCTCTTCAAATATTTTCTCAGTCCCTTTCTTTTTCTCTTCTTCTTCTGGAACCCCTATAATTCGAATGTTGTTGTGTTTAATGTTGTCCCAGAGGTCTCTGAGACTGTCCTCAGTTCTTTTCATTCTTTTTTCTTTATTCTGCTCTGCAGTAGTTGTTTCCACTATTTTATCTTCCAGGTCACTTATCCGTTCTTCTGCCTCAGTTATTCTGCTATTGATCCCATCTAGAGTATTTTTAATTTCATTTATTGTGTTGTTCATCGTTGTTTGTTTCATCTTTAGTTCTTCTAGGTCCTTGTTAAATGTTTCTTGCATTTTGTCTATTCTATTTCCAAGATTTTGGATCATCTTTACTATCATTATTCTGAATTCTTTTTCAGGTAGACTGCCTATTTCCTCTTCATTTGTTAGGTCTGGTGGGTTTTTATCTTTCTCCTTCATCTGCTCTGTGTTTTTCTGTCTTCTCATTTTGCTTATATTCCTTTTTTTGGGGTCTCCTTTTTGCAGGTTGCAGGTTCGTAGTTCCCGTTGTTTTTGGTGTCTGTCCCCAGTGGCTAAGGTTGGTTCAGTGGGTTGTGTAGGCTTCCTGGTGGAGGGGACTAGTGCCTGTGTTCTGGTGGATGAGGCTGGATCTTGTCTTTCTAGTGGGCAGGTCCACGTCTGGTGGTGTGTTTTGGGGTGTCTGTGGACTTGTTATGATTTTAGGCAGCCTCTCTGCTAATGGGTGGGGTTGTGTTCCTGTCTTGCTAGTTGTTTGGCATAGGGTGTCCAGCACTGTAGCTTGCTGGTCGTTGAGTGAAGCTGCGTGCTGGTGTTGAGATGGAGATCTCTGGGAGATTTCCGCCGTTTGATATTATGTGGAGCTGGGAGGTCTCTTGTGGACCAGTGTCCTGAAGTTGGCTCTCCCACCTCAGAGGCACAGCACTGACTCCTGGCTGCAGCACCAACAGCCTTTCATCCACATGGCTCAGAATAAAAGGGAGAAAAAGTAGAAAGAAAGAATTAGTAGAAGAAGAAAGAAAGAAAGCAAGAAAGGAGGGAGGGAGGGAGGAAGGAAGGAAGGAGGGAAGGAAGGAAAAAAGAAAGCAAGAAAGAAGATAAAGTAAAATAAAATAAAGTAAGATAAAATATAATAAAGTTATTAAAATAAAAAAATAATTATTAAGAAAAAAATTAAAAAACAAACAAAAAAACGGACAGATAGAACCCTAGGACAAATGGTGGAAGCAAAGCCATACAGACAAAATCTCACACAGAAGCATCCACATACACACTCACAAAAAGAGGAAAAGGGGAAAAAATCATAAATCTTGCTGTCAAAGTCCACCTCCTAAATCTGGCATGGTTCGTTGTCTATTCATGTATTCCACAGATGCAGGGTACATCAAGTTGATTGTGGAGCTTTAATCCGTTGCTTCTGAGGCTGCTGGGAGAGATTTCCCTTTCTCTTCTTTGTTCTCACAGCTCCCAGGGGCTCAGCTTTGGATTTGGCCCCGCCTCTGCGTGTAGGTCGCCGGAGGGCGTCTGTTCTTCACTCAGACAGGACAGGGTTAAAGGAGCAGCTGATTCGGGGGCTCTGGCTCACTCAGGCCGGGGAGAGGGAGGGGCACGGAGTGCGGGGCGGGCCTGCGGCGGCAGAGGCCTGCGTGACGTTGCAGCAGCCTCAGGCGCGCCGTGCGTTCTCCCGGGGGAGTTGTCACTGGATCCCGGGACCCTGGCAGTGGCGGGCCGCACAGGCTCCCCGGAAGGGGGGTGTGGAGAGTGACCTGTGCTCGCACACAGGCTTCTTGGTGGCGGCAGCAGCAGCTTTAGCGTCTCCCGCCCGTCTCTGGGATCCGCGCTTTTAGCCGCGGCTCGCGCCCGTCTCTGGAGCTCCTTTAAGCAGCGCCCTTAATCCCCTCTCCTCGCGCACCAGGAAACAAAGAGGGAAGAAAAAGTCTCTTGCCTCTTCGGCAGCTCCAGACTTTTCCCCGGACTCCCTCCCGGCTGGCCGTGGTGCACCAACCCCCTGCAGGCTGTGTTCACGCCGCCAACCCCAGGTCTTCTCCCTGCGCTCCGACCGAAGCCCAAGCCTCAGCTCCGGCCCCGCCCGCCCTGGCGGGTAAGCAGACAAGCGTCTCGAGCAGGTGAATGCCGGTCGGCCCTGATCCTCTGTGCGGGAATCTCTCCACTTTGCCCTCCCTGTTGCTGTGCTCTCCTCTGTGGCTCCGAAGCTTCCCCCCTCCGCCACCCGCAGTCTCCGCCCGCGAAGGGGCTTCCTAGTGTGTGGAGACCTTTCCTCCTTCACAGCTCCCTCCCACTGGTGCAGGTACGTGGGGAGTTTCTTGCCTTATGGGAGGTCTGAGGTCTTCTGCCAGCGTTCAGTAGGTGTTCTGTAGGAGTTGTTCCACGTGTAGATGTATTTCTGGTGTATCTGTGAGGAGGCAGGTGATCTCCACGTTTTACTCTTCCGCCATCTTCCCCTCTCTTTGAGAATGGGTTCTTAAGGGACAAAAGTGACCCAGCCTTACACAGGCATAATGTGGGAAACAATGGATCTTGTACAACACAGTTCACCTCCTTTGAATCTTCTGTGACTACGGTCCCCACACCCAAATTGAGTCTCTCTGGTTGATATTGCCACGAACAGGGACCTTTTTCCTTTTATTTCTTTCAGGTCCCTTGCAGTTTTGGGTGCCATTCTGAACACGTGATAATAAAATATTCAAGAATGTCTTAAATTGATTTAAAGTTGTCAGTAGTTTAGAACTTCACATACCTTTAACTAAATCTGGGCAAAATTAATAAATGATGATGTTATGGCATGATACCCCTACACCCACTCATGAAAGACTTGACATTTTTCTGGTGGGTTGAAAAGGCAGCAGAAGACAAATACCTTTGTTCTGGTATAAATTTGGGGCTAAGGTAATATGGTTATCTTTTTCCTCAACTGCTCAAAAGCTTACAAATTCCTTGAGAGCTGCCAGGTGGGACAGTATGAAGGAATGACCCAGGTAAGAAGGTTTGTTCAGTTATCTCTGTAGCCATATTTGCAGGACTGATACTGTGGTGAGCTCATTGTATCGCCAGTGTATTTGTAGGTTTGAGGAAACTGAACTGCAAGTTCAGCTTACAGTGCTAACTGTAGCATGCAACTTGACATGATCAGACATTTCATTTATTTTCCTTGTCACACAAATAACATAATATGTTAATGAAAATTGAAATGAAAGAAAATCTTTGCCTGTGATTCACCACTGCAGTAAATGGCCATTTTCATGTCTTCGTGTTCTCTGTTCTCTTACCAGATGAATACATTTTTATGTGGTTATAACTGTAATGTAGACACAGTTCCATATTCTGTTTTACATTTAACATTTTATCACAACCAGTTTTCTATGTCATTATTACAGTTCAAAGCTTTGTAGCCTGGAGCATATGTAGCACCCAGCTTTGTCGTTTCCCTGGAGGAGGTTCAGATAGAGCTGGGTGAGGTCTGTTCTGGGACTAGGCAGGCCCTTCCACTGCCTGTTCTGGCTGGGAGTTTGGTGGTGGCTTATTGGATTATGAGGCTAAGGGTTGGGGGAAGAGGAATTTTCAGATTGTGTGCAAAGATCAACTTTGCCATTTTCTTTCCAGAATAGGCCCTGGTAGGAGTTGGAGGAATTAAGGCCCATGGGTTTGGTGATGAAGTGAAGAAAAGGGAAGTCAGAATTTGGAATTACTCTGTTAATCACCCAGCATGGGCCTTGTAGTATAGTATCCTCATCCTAGGGCCAAGAAGAACCTTTTCTCCGCTGGATATTCTGTGCGGCTGGGCCCAGGAGCATGTTTAGACCCAGACTAACTCTGGTCAGTAGAAAGCCTAGAGGACCTGGTGGGTGCTTAGGACTGATAGCACTGGTAACGCTTGGGAATCACTCACGTTGTTGCTTCTTTGTACTAATTCCAGTTTAGGCCGCATAGGCCATTTGATTTATTTATTCTGGATTCTCACTCTGCCTTCTTCCATAAAAGATTTGAGATGTCTTGCCCAAGACATACAGATTCAGTAAATCTGGCTTGTCGTTAATATCTGTATCCCTTTTATTTAGACTTGCATGGTGTAGAGTGCAGAGAAAGAAGAGAAGCTGGAGAAAGACAAATGAATCTCAAGGAGGGTTGTAAGATACACAGAAGGAAACAGGTGAGTTTGGCCATTATTTCGTAGACAGGACACACTAGGAATAAAAAAATACATGGCCTCCTATTCCTCGGAGGAAATGATGCATGAAATAAATGTTATTAGAGGCTCGGGGGATGTTTTTCCTTATTTGCTAATGTACCTCATGCTGAAAATATGCTGTCAGCACTGGGCTGTGGAATTATAAGAAGCCTTTCCTCCTGAATCGTCTGGTGAGTGGAAGGCACATTCACGTTGTCTTCCAGAGCCTTCACCATAATGAATGTCTGCATTTCCTCAACTCTCTTTCCATCTCTTTTTATTTCTCTCTTTCCTGGCCAACATTTGACAACGGAACGCCTTTCCAGGATGAGTACAACAAACAGGAACACTTCCAGCTTATTCCTAGAGCATCTTTCTTGACCTGAATGGGAAGCATCATTCTCTTGATCTCTTAGTTGAGGTTACTTTGTAGGAAAATGTGATTGCAGCCCCGGCCACCAAAGTGGTGAAGAATGAAGCTTAGGATTCCCCATCTTCCTCCTGTCCGTGCGGGAGCATCAGTACAATGTGTGTCTGTCAGTGACAGGAAGTAATACCACCCAAACACACTGAAAAGACTTGTAAGGTATCTCCTCTTCTTAGTCTAAGCGAGGGAGAAAGGGAGGAGGAAGGGGGAGAAGCGCTGAACACCTGGAGTTTGTTCACAGAGCTGTAGCTCACCCATCTTCTCCACTCTGTATGATAACACTTTATATTTAAGACTCTCTAACTGGGCTTGCATGCCTCTCTTCTTTTCATCTCTCAAGGTTTGTGCCCAAATATGGCTTCATTTCAGCCTTTATTTTCCACTTCACTTCAGATGCTCAATCCTGTGGCGTGGGCAGAAAAGGCAGTTTGCCAAGTCTAGGGCAGGACTTGTGTCTAAGGGAGTCAAGAAGCATCTCTCTGGTGTGTGTGTGTGTGAGAGAGAGAGAGAGAGAGAAAGAGAGAGAGAGAGAGAGGAGAGAGCCTTCAGTAAACACTTTGGAGCTTTCTTCTTCCAAATGGTGGGTGTGATACCTTCATGTATGTACGTGACTATTCTAGTAAACTTAGTGTCCAACCCAGGGTCACAAGATTGACCTTGGCATTCACTCATTCATCAATCCATTAATTCAACAGCTATTTAGTGATGACATCTGTTACGTGTGCAATGTTCTTGATTATCAGCTCTTTTTACTTGGATTTGCTCTGTTTCTGTCCAGGACTTGATAAAGTGCTACACTCATAGTGGATAATCATTAAGTGATGGTTGATTGTTCTTGAATCATCAGCCCCTTCCTTCACAGTCCAGAAAATACACAGTCATGATATTTCCTTGTCCTAAAGCAGGATTCTCATAAAGAACGTGCTCTAGCCTTCTACAATATGGCAAACTCTACTTACGTATAAACACTCATTTTGGGGTTCGCCAACTAGGATATGAATCCTGGATCTACCACATTTTTGGGTGTGACCTATGGACAAATTATTTGGCACCTCTGAGTATCAGTTTGTACACCTATCATGGCTCAGTTCCTGTTATTGTTGTTTTTATACCACTACCTCTGGTAATTCCTTCACCTCCCTCTACATTTCTGATCACCAAACACTTCTCCACATACTTCGTTTGCCATTTGTAGAGTTATATATTCCTCATCCTCAGCCATGAGTGGGCAAAGAACCAGACAGTTACTCAGTAGATAATTATTCATGCATCAAGTTTTGAATCTAATTTTCCAGAAGTTGATAAATATGGGATTCCTCCCCATCTCCTTCGCACATGTGGGTGGTTTCAGCGTCCAGAAATGGAGCAAGTGAAAGGTCTGTTAGAGCAGAGGTCCCCAACCGTTTTGGCACCAGGGACCCGTTTTGTTGAAGACAATTTTTCCACGGGGGGATGGTTCAGGCGGTAATGCGAGTGACGGGAAGTGATGGGGAGCGGCAGATGAAGCTTCGCTCGCTCGCCCACCGCTCACCTCCAGCTATGTGGCCTGGTTCCTAACAGGCCACAGACCGGTATGGTTCATGGCCCGGGGGTTGGGGACCCCTGTGTTAGAGAATTAACAGGAGTTTTACTGTGTGGTGGGGCTATGGAGAAAAAATATTGAGGAGCTTATTTTTTAATGTAATAGGGAAATTTCTGACTTGTTGCAACTAGAATTCCCGTCCCCTTAAGTATTTGTTTTCAAATTTATTAAAATATTTTGAGAAAATAAATTATTTTAGTTTAAAATTATTTTCTCAGTTTAAAAACTGTTCTTTTTTTTAAAAAAAGAATTTTTTTTATGGAGAATGTGGAATATTGGAAAATTAAAATATCTTTCTGCTGGGTATAGGGCGTTAAGTATTATTTTGACATTTTCATCAATAATGTGGGTATTGTCTTTGGGTTCAATCTATAGGAAAATTCATGACCGTATGTGCTTTTGCAAGTAGCCAATTGTTTGTACTGAATACCTGCATCTGAATTTGAAAGAAATTCACTGACTTAAGTATTTTTTTCTGACCATCCTTTAACTACAACTTCTTTATTCATCTTTTTTTTTTTTCCTTAAAGGTGTCTTCCAGTTTTAGTGTGCATCCTTCCAATTTGTATTTTGTGCGTTCTTCAATTTATTTTTTGTTGTATCCTTATGTATGAGGGGTTCCCAAAATCTAGCCTATCAGCTGATATTGTAAATAAAGTTTTATTGGTACATAGCCATGCCTGTTTGTTTACGAATGGTTTTTGGCTGCTTTTTAGAACAGCAGAGTTGAGTAGTGGAGGTAGAAACCAATATGACCTACAAAGCTGAAAATATTTACTGTCTGGCCCTTTATAAACACAGTTTGCCAACTCCAGAAATATAACACAATCTCCTGTTCACGAATATTTAGGTTGTTTCCAGTATGGGGTCTGTATAAACAATGCTTCCTTGAACATTTGTTAAGCTGCTCACTGTTACATGTGTAACTTTATATGCTTAGGAGTGGATTCAAAGGGGTTGAAGAGTAGGAACATTTTAAACTCTGCTCATTTTTGCTGAATTGTATGCCAATCCTCTGTTAACTCTTTTCAAAGTGTTATTAGTATTATATTATGTGCAAGTTGCTTTTCTTTTTAAGTAATATTATCGTGAGGCATAAATTCTTGAATCATGCTTTCTCTCCCTGTGAACTTGTATGCCTTGTTCTGAATGCTTCAGTAGAGAGGTCTGAAGCTAATTTTTATTCTTATTTTTTAACACTTACGGGTGCTTGATTATTTTATGTATTTATTTAGCTTGAGTACACTAAAGAAAGATTCTTTTTTTCTTTTATTTGAGCCTAGGAACTCAATAATTTTGATCTGTATCAATTGTTACTGGGTGAAGGTTCTCCTTTCAATATGAGTAATAATATAAGGCATGGGATGATAACATTTTTGTCCATTTTTCTGTTGCTTCTGCCAGAGGCCTGAAGGTACCCGCTATCCTGGGTCATGGTATTAGGATGAACAATGTTCCCCCAAATTCATGTACTTCCTGGAACCTCAGAATGGGACCTTATTAGGAAGTAAGTTCATTGCAGATGTAATGAGTTAATATGAGGTCATACTGGAGTAGAGTAGACCCTTAATCCAATATGACTAGTGTCCTTGTGAGAAGATCAGAGACACAGAGACAAACACACGTAGAGGAGAAACCATGTGAAGACAGAGGCAGAGACTGGAGTGATGCCTGTACAAGCCAAGGAACTCCAAGGATGACCAGCAACCACCAGAAGGTGTGAGAGAGGCAGGGAACAGAGCCTTCCCAGGTACTTTCAGAGAGAACCCATTCTGATGACACGTTCATCTTGGACTTTGAGCCTCCAGAACCATGAGCCAATATGTTTCTGTTGTTCATGCCACCCAATCTGTGGTGCTTTGTTATAGCAGCCCGAGAAAATGAATACAGTCACGTTACTCCAAAAAATTTCAAAGGTTGGGACATCCCATGCTGCGCAGTGATTTTGAGACCATGCAAGAGCTGGCTTCCCATGGTCCCTCCACACTCCAGCCACAGCCCATCAGGCCCCAACCTTAAGTGCGTGGCCACTTACCAGGGCTCCCACCTTGGCAGGCTCTGCACAGCTGTTTTGCAGACTACTTTGGAGAAGTCCTTTTAGACGGATGGGAGCAGGCATCCTCTCTTGGTGTCCCCCTTCACTCCAGTGCAATTTTCCCTGCACTTGGCAGGTATTTTTAAAAAATACATATTTTGGCTTGGGTTCTAAGTTCTATTTTCATGGAAAACACAGTATTTCTTTTGGTCCCCCCAACACACCCTTGTTTTTGGGTTATAGAAAGGAAAAGAAAGAGGCAGTGTTATCTTTATTTTGTCATCTTATAATTGCCTCCCCATGACAGATTTTTAAGTGCAAAAGTGCTTAGTTCTACTCATACATCTATAGTTTCTCTGTTTTCTCTCTCTGTTCTAAAAACAGAACCATGGCCCAGTCCTCTAAATTGGAAAGTCAGAGGGTCAAAAACTAAATCTGAAAGAAGTTAAGTAATATTTGGCAGGTAGGAAAGCAGAGCACTTGATCCTTGTCCTTTATGACGGATCCCATAAGTCCCCAGAAGTGTGGGAATGGAGGAAGAATGAGATGAAAACACAGGGCAAAGTTTCCATTGCTTAGCTTTGAACCCTTTCCCCTTTCTGCTGATGACTTGTACTTATTAATAGATAAGTCTTTTAAGTTTGCTAATTGAGGAGCTTTGAATTAATTGACCCATTTTGAAGGCACAGGTTGGGGAGATAATATTTCAGAATAGCTATTTTTACAATGAATCATGAATCATCCGTGGTACAGCTAAGGTATAGCAATTGTTTCCAATTATTCACTCCAGTTCTTGGAGTCAAGGCAGACCATGTTGAACTTATTATGTGTTAACATATATCCCCAGAACAGCATGTTCAGGCTTTCTTTTTTTTTTTCTGGTTATTACTTGGGTCATCCTTTTCAGGCTCTTCCTGAATTCTGCTGTGTCTTGTTTAAACTGATCTGGCTAAAACTGAACTTGGTTCTTAGAATAAAGGGGGACCTGTGCTTTTGCTCCATGTAATGGCATCCCTCTAACATCTCTTATTCAGTTTAAGGGATTTTTGGAAAGATTATTGAAAATGATTTCCAGCGTAGCATTACTTTTCCTTATCTAAGCTGAATTTCTTTCCCTGGCCATCTTTGTGACTTATTTCTGCCTGCCCCACAATTTCTGCTAGCCTTGACAGGCTGTGTAATTATTTTTTATCAGCACATTTTGCACTTCCAGGTTGTTAATAAATATATTGAAGAAAATTAGCACCAGAGGATTAAGTATGATCAGATTCTTAAGGCAGCAGCTATTAACTTTGTCTGAGCCTGAGAAGTCACCATTGATTTCTGTCCTTTAGTTTCTGTCCTTTAACCAGTTCTAAAAACCCATGATGTTATTTCACATCTTGCTTTATGTGTTCACCAGGTTTCCCCCAAAAAAGTCACTAAAATCTTTGGAAGCCTGAATTTGTTTTGTGCACTCATTTTTCCTTTATCTACATTTAAAATAAGACCTTTCAGAACATTCTCTAAGCTAAACAGTAACACTCTCCCCTGTACAGAAATAAGTATGTCTTTATTATAGAAAACTTCCTCTTGCAGGTGCATTACTATATCATAGTTATTAGCCCTACATTCTTAGCTCCTCCCCAGTCGCTGGAGAAGTGAGGCAGAGGGAAGGCCTATCTTGTAATGGGCTTCCAAGGGGGTAGTTTACGTATTTCTAAGTGCTGAGCTAGGGAAGCAGAAGAGGGGATTAACAGACATCACACTTTCCCCAAAGATGTTGAGAGATAAACTCAGCCTAATGCATTTAGAAACTTGGATTTAGAAACTTTGGATATCTTAAAAAAGGGTTTCTGAAAAAATTGTATCAATATAATTTTAAATTATGCAGCATCAGGTCTGTATTTCTTTAATCTTTGTCACTTTTTATCTGAAGACATCCTAAACACGGGTCCCTGGGTTTAGAAAAAGAAGCGTTTAGGCTGGAAGCAATCTTGGCATGGCTTTATAACAAGTAATATCTCTTTCTAGGCACCCAATGAATTTGAATTGGAGCCAAAAATACATTTCCAGTGAGAGATCAGCACAGGGACAGATACAAACGTGTGGCTTGCAGATCCTGGTAAACTTCAGGGATGGGAACATTGGTTCCGATGAAATAAGAAACCCCTCAGACATTCTCTCAAGGTGTTCCCTTGAATCCTGCTTCTCCCTAGTTTTGGAAAGAATTGAACAACAGGAGCTTTCCACACCTCTTATTTAGGAGCCTGCCAAGAAAACCCACCCATCCGGATTCCCATTTTCTCCAACCCACGGAGCCTGACAGCATCGCCTATAAAACCAGTTCTCTTCTTATTTGTCAGCTGAGTGTCGTGGACCTGAATTCTTACCCTGGTTTCACTACAGAGCTTTAGAAAGCTGACGTTTCGGGGCAGGTTTTCAGAACCTGCAGGTTTAGGGGCTGTGCGGGGCTTGAGCACACTGTACTCCGGTCTTAGCAGAAGGCACAGCAGGAACAACCAAAGCTGTGCTCTCCTCCCCCATCCATCTTCATTCCTCTGATCTATTAGAATCTCCCTCTAAAATTGCTCTGTATGTGCTCATGACTTTCTCTGAGACAAGACCATGAGAACCATTCATTTTACTTTATTAAGAAAATAAAGCAGGTTTAGGAAGATTGAGAGCTTTATTCTACAAATCACTGCAGAAATGTAGTGAAGAGTAGGACCATGATTCTGAATTGAGGTCCATCATCTGTCACATGGGTCTCCTGGGGTTCCTCAAAAGCTCTCTGCTGTGTGCCCTATTCCATGACAGTTCTAGACCTAGAATGATCCAAAATCCGTTACATGGTATTGAGGTTTCAGAGAAGTTACTGAAGACTAATGAAAATTGCTATGGACTGAAGGTTTGTGTCTCCCCAAAATTCATATGTTGAAGTCTAAATCCCCAATGTGATGGAAGTGGGGCCTATGAGAGGTCATTAGGTCATGGAGGCGGAGCCCTCATCAGTGGGATTAGTGCCCTTATAAGGGGGTTAAGAGGCCAGAGCTCTCTCCCTCTGCCATGTGAAAATACAATGAGAACACAGCTGTCTGCAAACTGGGAAGTGGGCTCTCATGAGACACCAGATGTGCCAGTACCTTGATCTTGGACTTCCCAGCCTCCAGAACTGTGAGATCTAAATGTTTGTTATTTAAGCCACCCAGTCTGTGGTATTTTTTAAAAATAGCAGCATAAGCTAAGACAGAGACCTTTAGTGAAATCTGTACAAATTTCATTTCTGGAAAGTAGGTGGTAAGGTGCTAGTATCTGCTTTATTTCCCTTCTTTTGTGTACAACTTCCAATAAAAAGATTTTTTTAGAAGTCCTTATTTGAGACTTAACAATTCATAACTCCCTTATGATTATATCATGGGCTCTGCATGTCCATTTTTAATAATCAGATATGTCCTTAGGGACTCGGTGATACATATCAGAGATTAGTAACTGTTGTTGCCTTGGCTTCAAGATCCCTAGATAAAAAGCTTGATCTCTCTTTCTCTCTCTCTGCAACTAAATGGACATCAATACAGTGTATATAGTTAATAAATACATTAAATTAATTCCAATTATGACTAATCCTGTAAAGTATCTCCCCTCTTTTATGACACTTTTGTTCGGTACGCTTAGGAATTTGAAAAATAGAGATGATTTCTGTCATATAGTTGACAATAAATGTTTTTTAGCTTAATTAAAAAAACCATTCATTTTAGATTGCTTAATAAGCATATTTGGAATTTTCTGATCTCCTCTTTCCTGCTTATTCTCTACACCTTCCCGTGCCTAAAATGTCCTAAGTGGACCAGTGGAAGTATGCTCTTTTGTTTATGCTGATGGTAGGAAAGCTACCTTATAGTGAGGACTGTCTTAAGGGCAATAAAATTAATGTAAAGGACTTTACATTATTTCATTGGGTCAAAAATGGCAAAGTTTATGTTATTATTTACATTTTAAATATGAGGAAGCATGGTCAGTATTAGAGGTCACAGAAATGAAATTCAGTCTAGATTGATCTCATCCCAGAGTCTGAGCTCTTCCTACTTTGTTGCATGCTCTGTTTGTCAAATCGCAACATCAGTGAGTGTGTTGATGATAGTGGTGAAAGAGAAGAGGGAATAGTTCTTCCTGCCATACTCTGATTTCATGGTTTTCCCATGACGTGGCCCGAGATGGAGGGGAGTTGACATGAAGCTCATTAAGTGTGCTGTGTCCTGTCTACACTACACTCCCCATCAATCATAACAGGGATATCTTTAATATCTGTTAAGGTGCTTCTTCATGAACGATGGTCTGAGTAGACGTGTAAGATATAAAAGTATATCTACTTTTAATTCTTCTCCTTGTCTGTCATGTGGTACTTTAGCTCATGCATTGGTGTAAGGCTTTAAGCATTTACATTTAGAAAGTTTTTATTTGATGGTATTTCTCTCCCTGTGGTTATAGCAAGATCTGTCATGTCACGTCTTTCTAAGCCATTGGTGATTTACTGTGTCTGTACTGTTTGGAATTTTCTAAAAATGTTCAGACAACCTTACCAGGGTTGTGATGCTATTTCTGCCTCTTATTTTTTTGCTGTCACTCTTTTTTTCTCCAGGGGAAGGTACAGATTGGGTGTGTGACAGGATGAAGGTGGGGGAGGTTCACTTGGCCTCCATAAAGTTTCAGTTCATGAGGAGGGAGAATTGCTTTAATTAATGTGTCTCCTAGGAAATCTGAGATAGAGTGGGACAATCTCATCACAATCAGAGCTGTCCCCTACCTAATTAGTGAAATATTAAAGCAGAATTGCTTAAGTCAACCAATCTTACTTTCATAATCAAATGTGCACCCTGAATTTGCATGCATTCTGATCTAGCCTTTCTACTCTTAATTTATTCCAGGGTCTGGGGTGAAAATTCCTTCAAGAAGAATTGTCCTCCTCAAGAAATATACAAGTGGGCCTGGTGCCACTTTAGTTAGCTGAGCAGATTGTATTATTTTGGGTGTTTTCTTTTTCCCAACGTCAGTCCAAGGTGCTTTCTGTCAAAATGCATTTGTTTGTTTTCTTAGTTTGGTCTTTACGGAAAGAGCTGGGGCCTCATAAATTCAATAAATAATGTTTAACATACAAATCTGACATAAGAAGATATGAGTAATTCTTGTTCTTAAATTTTTCGTTTTTGCCCTTTGACATCATTTATTCAATGACTCCCGTTCACAGTAGAAATTGGTAATTTTGAGTAAAGCCTTAGCATTTTCCAAATATTTACCTGTTCAACATTCTTGATTTATTCTCACTCAGCTTGTAAATTAACCACAAATGTTTAGCGGCTCCTACCACCCCAACAGCATAAGTGGTCCTCCTCTCCGTTTCTACCAAAGGACCAACCAGGTCCCTCCCCTCGGTGCCTCCCCCACTCCTGAATGCTGAAGTCACCTTCCTTTACTTGAAGTCTGTGCCGTTCCTGGGAATCTACTCCCTTTGTCCCCAAATCCGTATCTTTCACAGAATTCTCACATATTTACAACTTAGGTCTGGACCCTAGAAGAGATTGGAGTTCACATAAAACCTATTCACCCTTCATTCGCAGGAAGTCAACATTTCTGGTAAGTTTCTGCTTCCCTTGGATTTACTTATTCCCTCTAATTTTACGTTTGTTCCACTTATTTTTCTGTACATTTCTTATTAATTAATCACACAATGATAAGCTCTTAATACCTCAGGGAATCTCTCTGTTCAATTATTTATCTCAGAATGTTTTCGGGTCCCTGTGCAGACTGATGGTTTGCTGGGCCTGATGTGCAGCTGCCTCTTCAGGTGTCCTTGGACCTTCATCCAAGAAATTCCTTCTGCTTCCCCCACTGTCCACTGAAATCTATGTCGTCTTCTCTTTTGGATTATTTCTAGGTTCGAAGAAGCACAGCTTCTAGTAGCCTTCTGAGATCCTATGGATATATTTGTACCACCTGAAAATATTATTATTCTGTACTCACACTCAATTATCAATTTGGCTCAATTATAATTCTAGGTTAGAAATAATTTTCCATGGGACTTCGAAGGAATTTCTTCAATGTCTGCCAGCTTCCAGTGTTACTTTTTAGAAGTCAGTTACTATTCATACTCCTGATCCCTTTGTATGAGGACTGCTTTTTCTTTGTGTTTCCTGGAAATTTCTAGTATCTTTTTCGTGGTGTATACTTTTTTTTTTTTTTTTTTTTTTTGCGGTACGCGGGCCTCTCACCGTTGTGGCCTCTCCCATTGCGGGGCACAGGCTCCGGACGCGCAGGCCCAGCAGCCATGGCTCACGGGCCCAGCTGCTCCGCGGCACGTGGGATCTTCCCGGACCGGGGCACGAACCCGTGTCCCCTGCATCGGCAGGTGGACTCTCGACCACTGCGCCACCAGGGAAGCCCTCGTGGTGTATACTTTTAAATAATGTCAGAATGGTTTGAATTGGTAAGGATATTTTTATTTAAAGGGCTGGACACTTTATAGTATTTCTCAAGATAGAAACTAATATCCAAGAAATTTTATGATGTCTCCCCTGTTTTTTCTTTATCCTTTCTGAAATTCCTAAGGTTTGGATACTGGACCCTCTACATGGATCTTGTAATTTTATATCATTTTATGTTGGCCATCTCTTTGACTTTTTATTCTACTTTCTGGGAGATTTTCTAAGCTTGTATTTCATACCCTCTATCAATATGTTTTCTAAATTTCTACCATCATACTTTAATTTCTAAGGCCTCTTTCTTATTCACTGAGTATTATTTTTATAACTTACTGTTCTTATTTTATGGATTAATGTCTCTGCTTATCTCACTGAGAATATTTTTGAAGTATTTTTCCCACTCCTGGCTGCATTCATCGTGTCTACTGATGCAAAATCCCCTTCCAACTTGCTTGTTTTCATCTTTTTGTCTTTCTCTCATGGTGCAGCTTCCCTCACACGTCTGGTGAACCTGGTGTGTCCGTTCTTATGTAAAGACAAAGCACTGAAAATATGGGATTGCTAACTAGTGGCCTTCACTGTCCAGAGACAAGGTGGAGAACCAGCCTTTCTGTTAGGAGTGCCTTAAATGTTAGTTTCTGTCCCTTCCCCTGGGCTCATCAGATTCCTTGGAGAGGAATCCTCCACTTTTCTGCCCATGAAATATAAGCTTCTTCGTCAGTATCCTTGGAGCCATTGGGGAAGGGGCTGGGACCTCATTGTTGATGTACAGGTTCTCACTCAAACCCCACTTCTCTTTTTTTTTAATTTAGTTTTTATTTTATATTGGAGTATATTTGATTTACAATGTTGTATTAGTTTCAGGTGTACAGCAAAGTGATTCAGTTATACATAAACATATATCCATTCTTTTTCAGATTCTTTTCCCATATAGGTAATTACAGAATATTGAGTAGAGTTCCCTGTGCTATACAGTCGGTCCTTGTTGATTATCTACTTTATATATAGTAGTGTGTATATGTTACTCCCAAACTCCTAATTTATCCCCCACCACCTTTCCCCTCTGGTAACTATAAGTTTGTTTTTGAAGTCTGTGGGTCTGTTTCTGTTTTGTAAATAAGTTCATTTGTATCTTTTTTTTTTTTTTTTTTTTTTGCGGTACGCAGGCCTCTCACTGTTGTGGCCTCTCCCATTGTGGAGCACAGGCTCTGGACACTCAGGCTCAGCGGCCATGGCTCACGGGCCCAGCCGCTCCGCGGCATGTGGGATCTTCCCGGACCGGGGCACGAACCCGTGTGCCCTGCATCGGCAGGCGGACTCTCAACCGCTGCGCCACCAGGGAAGCCCTGTATCATTTTTTAAGATTCCACATATAAGAGATATAATGTGATATTTGTCTTTCTCTGTCTGACTTACTTCACTTAGTATGATCATCTCTAGGTCCATCCATGTTGCTGCAAATGGCATTATTTCATTCTTTTTAATGGCTGAGTAGTATTCCATTGTATATATGTATCAAACCTCATTTCTGAGATGGCCCCTAACCCTGGCCCAAGAGGTGCCTGGAGTCCCTGAGTCTAGAGAACACTCTGCTTTGACCTTTTCTAAGAGCATCTCTTCAGCCCTTTGTCAGGGTAAAGGGGTGACTGCCTGGGCATAGAATTTGATGTTAAATATAATTCCTTTTAGCACATTATCAGCTAAGCTTCATTACATTCTTGTACACAGTGTTCTGGATGGGACAACAGATACTGATCTAATTCCCATGTCTGTCACCTGCTTTTCTCCCCTGGAAGCTCTTGGAATGGTCTCTTCATTCCTGGTGTTATAATGAGACCCTGTGTCGAATGTACTGACGTTCATCATGTTCGGTATTCCTCTGCGGATCTTTTCAACTCTTGACTTTCTGCAGCTCTGAGAAATCTTTATTATATCATTTCTTTATTATCCTTCCTTCTGCTTTCTGTGTTCTGCCTCGGAAATTCCTCTAGTCAGATACTTTACCTCCTGAAGTAATCAACTCTGTCACTTAACTTTTATTTCATATATTTTTAATTTCTCTTTGAATTTTCTTTGTGAGAGAAGTGTTTTATCTTCTAGATATTCTGTGAGATTCTTTGTTTGATCAAACTATTTTTCTTGCCAAGAAATCATTCTTGTTTTCCTATTATCTTTTTCTCTGTAATGCCACCCTGTTCTTGTTTTTAAAATCCGTTCTTCTTAATTTCTTTGAGGATATTAATGAGAGGCTATTGTTCCGTTAAAATTCCTTCATGTTGTGCTCTGTGGGGCTTATCTTGTCTTTCTCTTAAATACTCCATTCTTTCCTAAGTTACCTGTTCATGTATTATATTGAGCAGCTACAAAGTTTACTGCAAGTCTTGTCCTGTACATGGACTGGCAGCTTTACATGAAATAGGGAGGAGACGATAAACCTTTGAGACCATCGAAATGAGTGAATTGTGCTTTGCAACCAACACGCATGTGTTTCCTTTTTTTCTTAATTTAATAAAGAGTCACAATTTTATAAAGGGGCAGTGACTTTCAATGCCTGGCTACCAGGCATACTACTTGCCAGAATAGGAGTGAAGGGTAAGAAAACTCATTGTTGGGTATTCTGACTCTCAACTCATCTTCCTGTGTTCAGCCGTCATGTCCGATTCCCAACTTCTGTTCCTGGGATTTGGAATGCTGAGACTCTCCAGGTTTTTGCAAGGAGGCTGTCTCTGCTACTCTAGCCTACTTCTGTTTCTTCTTATTTTCCTAGAAATTTACTTTTAGTACTAAAGTGAATGGAATGCTTTTAAAAAAAGTCTCACTTTCTCATTTGGTATTAATCCTTATTGATCTTTGACAAAATCTTTCGAGTTTCTAGGCATACAATTATATAACTTATAAATTATATCCCCCACTATTCTAGCTTCTGCATATTTGGTATTTTTGTTTGTTTGTTTCATTAATTTAGCCAGAATTTCCAAAACAATAATGACTAGTAGATTAGAGTAGACACATTTTCTTATTCCTGATTTAAATTTAACTATCACTAGTGCTTCACTTATAGGCCTAATGTTGGTTTCAAGCAAGTATTGTTTTTTTAGCTAGTATCTATATTGTACTCATAATGAGTTCTTGAGAAAACATTTTCTTGAGGAAAAATTACTATTGATTTAGTTATAGAGTCGGGAGAAAAAAAGCAGCTCAAGTTGAATCCTAGAAACTTACATTGACTCAAATGGAAGATTTGGAGGAGAGAAGAAAAGGAAACTCTTGTATTGAAGGACCACTTGGCATATATCAGTGGGGAGATAAGCATCTGGTAGAGACATGCTGACTTGTTGATTCATCTGTGGAATTCAAATTTTCACTGATCTCCTGGGGCTGAAAAGCATAACTTGAAAATTAGGGCACCATGTTTTGATCAGCTTCAGAATAAATAAGGAACTGAAATCAGTTGTTTGAAAGAAATATGACTACAGGGCTTGTGTTTGATCATCCATCTTCAAATTTTTAGCTGAATGCAAGGTATCTGCATAAAATTCCTTGTTTGTTCTTTGTAAATTTTTTCTTAAAGAGTGACAATATTCTTTAAAACTAATTCTCAAGCCTTGGTTCATTAGCAGTTTAACCTCTGATTATCCACATAAATGAGTTGTTTCAAGGGGTTACTAGGGTTTCCTTCCTGGAGACCAGAAAAGTTTAAGAGACGGAAATGTTCTGTAGGTCAAACACAGCCTCCTTACATTTTGGTATTTCCAGACAGAGATATTGGATATCTAGGGTAAATAATCAAATATACTTTTCCCTCCCTTTCTTTAGCCTTTCTTGTGTTCTTCCTTGGTATCCTATGATGATACTTCTTTCTTTCTTCTGTCGTCATAGCCATGCCACACATTCTGACTGCCTTTATGGTCTAAATCGTGCTCATATTGGACCCAATCTAGAAAGGGGAAGATAGTGGTGATGCTTAAATACAACATGTGAAGATAGTATAGAAAAAGCTTAGTTCTCTGGGCTCTGGTGAAAATGTTTTTATTCGGTTTAACCAAACAACCATATTTACAACATTCTGGGATGGCCTAGATTTAAGTGTTTTCAGCCTGGGGAAAGAGGGAAGAAAACAAAACAAAACAAACCTTTTTTTCTGAGATGAGTCCCAAATGGAGCCCAAAACCTCTAGGTGAACTTGAACTAGGCTGGGGACACATCATCTTTTGGGTCCTTAATATTTCCACAGGAATACAACTCTCCTTGCACCATTGTTTGCCAGATTCCTTCCCCACATGTTTTACTATGAGCATCTGGTTATTGGGAATTTCCGTGTGAATCGTCACACCTACATTCAGGTTCTGCTTACTTTCTGGGATTTCTTAACACATGTGCTGAAAGGGGAAGAGGCGTGTGAGGTTTCCTGGGAGTGGTCCGAGCGCCAGGCTATCGCCACAAAGCTTTTCCTTGGAGAAGCAGTAAGTAAAAAGAGCACTCGTTGTCACTCCCAATGCAGCCTCTCCCTCCGTCCTGCTCTACACAGAGACATAAAAGCCAAACACTAACTCTGCATGCCACTGGATTTTTTCCCCCCTTATCACTTTCCTTGGGGGTATAAAATGCTGATGCAGTTGAGATCTCGAAATAAGTGATTTATAACCAAAATGGCCCTCTGCAGTGAAAGGTCTATGAGAGACGACAGAATTTATTTGCTGAGTTACTATGCAAATTTCACAATTAAAACTTAACTCAGCTCCTGAGGGAATATCAAGGATTACTGAAGAAAGGGGCTTTGACACGATTTTTAAAAAGGAAAGAGAGCAAAGAGCTAGCAGAATACCGTACTGTTTCTCAGCTCTGTGCCTCCATGTCAATCTCTCAGTGGGAATCACGATGGAGAGAGTCAGGTAGAACAGGGAACAGGGAAGATGTAATCAGGGGAAAGGCAAAGAAACCCACTTTCTTATTTGTGAAACTGAATTAATGAATTTTTTAAAACATTCGTTGCCACAACTCGCTGCCCAGGGGGAAATACATTTGGAGACACGCACAGCCACTCATCTCTTCTTTTATTCCTTCCCCGTGTGCCCTAAGCCCCCTTCCTTCCTTCTGCACATTACCCAGACTCTGGTGGTGGAGAGCTGACCCTCCCTCCGTCTCCCCCTCTGCTGCCTCCAGCCCCTCCTGAATACCCGTGCTTTCTCGGCTAAGGTAGTTTTAGCAAGAGACTTCTGTTTTGACAGGCAGTCTCTTGGGCCTCTTCACTGAAAAGGCCAAAGCTCCCTGTGCAGCTAAAATCTTTACCTTTAAACAGCTCACTTCCCTGAACTGCATGCAAATAGGAGGGCTCTCAGAGCTCCCCCCTGCTCCCTCAGGCTCCTGGGGACCATCTCGGCCCTGGAAAACCATCACTTTGGGGAAGCCTTTTGAAGGGCACTCATCCCTCAGACACTGGTCCGCTGGTGACCACCAAGCTGTCCTCAGAGCCCTGCTCCCAGGGCGTTTGTAGGCCTCCATCTTCCGCTTCTTGTAGGAGAAAGCTCTCCCTCCTTTCTCCAAGTTCAACTGTGCAGAGGCAGCTAGCTTGTCCATGCTGGACGATAATGAATAGTATCATGATGACACCATTAGCTCAGTGCCATCTCTAAGAAGGAAGTGTACTTTCTCTTCCAGGAAAGAGTGCGTGTGGCTGCCAGCACCCCCCTCCCCGCACCACGTGCTGACCATTGAACAACTTGCAGACTAACGTAGGGTGGGTTGTCTGTATCTTAGGAAAGTGAGGTTGAAAATTCCCACTAGTCCCAAGTAGCCATTTCATTTAGTTCCGTTCTTTGTGCCCCTTCCCTGACAGAAACCCACCGCTGTGAAATCACTTGGAAGTAGCCAAAGGGTTTGGGGGTTTTTTTCTGTGCCTCTGCCTGGGCCAGGTGTAGTCCCTGGGAGAGCTGGCAGTGGACAGGAAAGACCATGAAAACAGCAAAGACAATGTAAAGTTGCAAAGCAGGTTTCTCCTTAATTACCTTGCAGGCAATTAATCAATTTCTGGCTTTCTTGGGGTGCAGGGCCTTCCTGATTTCGTTGCCTGTGCCTCTCAGTATTTTATCTATTATGCCTCCACAAAGTTTATTTCTATGGGGAAAATATGTGTATTTTTCCTTGGGATGGAGTTAAGTTTATAAATCTTGATAAAGCTTATCGAGAATGATACTAATATTTTATTGGTATTGATCTTATATTGAGGGCCATTACGTCTACTAAGATATTGTTTGTGATAAGAGCCACAAATTACCATCGCTAACTTTCCTCATTCCTGGGAACACAACAAGCTTTCTCTTTCAACAAATAATGAGTTTCTCTTTCCCAGCATAGCTTTGGTATGGAAAACATTCATAATTGTACTTTAATACCTTGTAAGGTGGAAAGCTCATTCTGTGGTATTATTGTACAGAAGTTGTACATTTCAAAAGATGTTAGACTCTGAGCACATTATACAGATGCCTTTTTGTTGCCATGTCTACTGAACGTGTTATTTTTCCAAAGTTCCTCCATAAATATTTGATGGTTACCGTAGCCCTTTGAGGAAGGTGGGACAGGCAAGGTGATAAGCCGATTATTAGGAACTTATATGTGGTGGAGTGCATTTTTCATTATAACATAGCTTCTATCCTCTACTACTAAATAGTTATGAGAAAATGGATCTTGTACCAGCCCTTTCTGAGGAATGACTGCAAATGGTAAGAAATTCAACACGCATAGCAGGAATCATAGGCACTCATCACGGGAAGGGACCGCAGGTATTGTTCATTCTCAGGTGCCACATATTCACCAGTCTTCTTGTTGCAGCGCACATTTGTGGAGCGTCAGAGCCCCCACAGACACTTCTGGTAACAGGGGGCTCTCTAGTCTCGAAAACACACTGGATCATTGAAATACAATTTCTGAGATTGAGATTTCTTGTAACTTTTGCCCACTGGTCCATAATGTTCCTCTATTTACTGCACAGGGAGAGACCAATCCCTTATTTCATTTATTCAACAGATATTTAGTGAGCATCCACTGTATGCCAGGCATCATTCTAGGAGCTAGGGAGAGAGCGGTGTATAAAACAGACCCCAATCCCCATGCTCAGGGGACTTATATTCCAGTGGAAGAAGATGGGAAGCAAAACAAGAAACTTACGTAGGTGGATAGATCTGATAATGCCATTGAGAAAAATAACGGGGAGGGCAGAGGCAGTATTAGGGGAGCGGGGTTCAGTTTAAACAATGTGCTGAGAAGGTGACATTTGATCACAGAACTGAAATAGGTGAATGGATGAGCTGGCCACCCACGTACCTGGGTGAATCACATTTCAGGCAGGGTGCGCAGTGAGGAAGGTGTACCTGGCATGTCCTGAAGGAATGGCTATTGTCCTGGCAGTACAGCTGGGGCAGCATGAGCTGGAGGAAGAGCAGTAGGAGAAGATGCTGGGGGGGAAACTCCGCTAGTAGGGCAGGTGGGCGGTGCAGCTAGAGTTCTGTGTGCCTCTAGCTCCTACTCAGAGGGAGATGGGAAGCCACCGGAGGTCATGGAGAAGTGATGTGATCGGACTGTGAAAGGAGCACTTTGGCTCTTGGGTTTAGACTAGACTTGGGTGAGGGTTGTGAGTCAGGCAAAGTGGAGAAAGGAGATAAATTTAGAGGCTATTAGAGTCACCCAGTGACTTGGAAGCAGTGAGGATGTTGACAAGTGATACATTCTGAAGATCATGCCATCAGAATGTGGGGTAAGATGAAGAGAAGATTCAAGGATAACTCTTGGGTGTTTAGACTGGGCCAATGAAAGGACGGAGCCATCTCTTAATTCAGGTGAGAGTGACTGTGGGTAAAACAGAATAAGGAGAAACAATCCTTATTGTTTCTCCTTATTGTCAACAATCCTTATAAAACAATCCTAAACAAAGTTTAGTTCTGGGTGTGTTAGATTTGAAATCCCTAACCCGTGATATTCCTAATGTTTAAAGACACTTGTCATGCCCATGCTAATCAAATATAGTCTGTTCTGCTGTAATGGACATATGTGTCTGTAAATAATCATCATGCCATGCAAAATTGCACAATAAAAACTATAGGGCTTATGGGGAAAAATAAGGAGGGGGCATAACATTAAACATTTTCAGAGACACATCAAAAAAAAAAACAACAGCACAGTTTCACATCTGTTAAATGCTTATGGAATACATAAACACTAAGATAAAAACCGGCACTTTGCCCTGAAAAAACTAGTTCACTTAGGAAAATGGGCTTTAGAAGGGTTGTAGCATGTGAGTTATTGTGAAGTGAAAGGTGGAGTATCTGAAATGCCATGGAAAGTACCAGAGTGGAGATGGGTGTGGCTTATTGTTCTTGGTTCAGCATTGGCATTAAACATCACAGTTAAGTGATCTTTCCCAGCCTTAAATTCTGGGCATATTTTTTGAGATGAAGGTCCTTCAAGGCATACATTTAGAGCAGATGCCTGTTTCATCAAAACCGAAAATTTGATGCAGTATATATCCTTCTTTAATTAACTTCTGTATAACCTGGAAACTCTCTTATGGAGTTGAAACTGTAGCAATGTTTGAAATCACTAAACTAGCCACTACTAACCTCAAAAGGAGCCACTTCTTCAGGATTTAGTGATTTGCACTGAAAGTCTTTGAATACAGACAGTTTTTTTTGTTGTTGTTTTTTAATTTTCTTACATGAACTACTTGGCATTTTAAACCAGGACAGATAGACAAGTTTGGGATGTTTCATTACTGTGTGTGCATGTGTGTGTATTCGTGTATGTGTGCATGTGTGTGTGTGTGTGTGTGTGTGTGTGTGTGTGTGTTTGGGTTTTGTCTCTTGTTTTGTGTTAATAGAAAAGTTCAAAAATACAGAAGGGTAACAAAACATTGCCTTGTGAAATAACACACTGTGTGAACCAGTGTGGCTGGTACATGTTTTGTAATAGGGAAGAGCATATCTGACTCCATGTTGGATCTGTTTCTTTTGCTTTAACCTTTGTGTTCTGTTGCTTTTGCTTCCAGTTAAGAAAGTTGCCTATAGCCTGAAATATACAGGATAGTCCATTCTCAGGGCTCTGACCTTTAAGGATATAACACTTTTTCATTCACATAGAGATAAAAAGTTGCAGAACAAACAAAGGATTCAGACACGAAAAAGTTTGCAACAATAAACCATGCCCCTCCCTCACCTTGCCTTTAAAAATGCTTTGCTGCAACCCTTAGGGGGGCTCAGGGTTTTTTGCATACGAGCCACCTGTCTCCTTGCATAGCCCTGCAATAAACCTTTCTCTGCTCCAAGCTCTGACGTTTTGGTATTGTTTGGCCTCATTGTGTGTTGGGCACACGAACTTGCATTTGGTAACAGTTTGAGGTGTGGTCCTGTGTATTCCCATGCAACTCAGTTCAGCTGGACGCAGTTCTCTGCTTCTCAGGGACAAAATCAAGCATCAGCAAATACAAAATTCATGTTATGCTCAAATTGTTCCCTAGTAGATCTGTTTATCAATTGCACTGGAACAAATACACAATTTCAGAACAAGTGTTATGGAAGAACTAATACTAACACAGGAAAAATTTTAAATACTAGAATTTTAAATTGTGTAGAAAATAAATGTAAGAGTGCTTTTCATCACTGGTGTAGACTTGATATAGAAGAGGGGCCTTCGTGGTCTAAAGTCAAATGGGACTTCAGTTTATGGAAAGAAATTTGTTGGGAAATCTGCACCAGACCTCACATGGTGGAAGGGTTTCAATAACTCCCAGTCTCTAACCTGCTCTGGGATTGGGTCTCAGGCAGCTCAGAAACCTCCCTCCCAGTGGGATCTCCCGTGGCCTTCTGGCCCCAGCAGAGCTGAAGGTAAGGATTGCTTAGTAATTGCTTGACCTGTGCAGAACTTTACCTTGACCCTAGCCAGGCACATTAGATCAAGCCCAGAGGCCCAACACCTAAATGAAATGTAGCTCAACTCACAAGGAGCCCGAGTCTCAGCAAATAAGAACCACGTATAAAAATGAAAACTTGGTCCCATATGTCTTTAAACCCATGACGGTTACTGCTGATATGATACTGCAGGGGAAAATGACTTAGATTTTTGTTGGGTAGATGGATTTGGGGGGTCTTTCTGTACAATTTTCTTTAACATAGTGAGGTCTTTGTCACTGTAATGAAAACTGCCTTTAGCTAGAAGGAAAAAAGAAAGGAAGAGAGAGAAACAATAGCAGCCTAGAAGCAGAATTTTCCAAATAAATTAAGCACTTTTGAGACACAGGATTTATATTAGAAACACTGATACAACCTTATCCTTGAAGGTGTGAAGATCTAGGCTCTTAAAATTAATGTAAATAGCAGTTATTATTGCCTCAGGCATCCATGGAGATCTTTCAGTGTATGAAAAGCTATGTATAAAAACTAGGGGCAACAAAAGAAGGGGTCACATCCAATAAAGAGTGTTTGCAAAATCTTGGAGAAATTTGTGCAGCATTGAATTATAACACCTTTCACTCTTATTTTTCATCGATATTATATAAAATGAAGTAAAAAGAAAATAACAAAGGGATGGTTTTGCACGTGCCTCATTTCCATGAACAAATTTGGACTCGTCAGTGTATCTTCTATTCTGTGTGTGTGTGCAGAATTCTGTGGACCCACAGTCAGGAGGTCTGAGATCTATTCTTAGCCAGTCATGGATGTGACCTTCCTTTCATCTCCTTCCTATACATATAAAAACTGCTCACCTCTCAGGTTTATTGGTCAGATTAGATAAGTTGATGCATATGAAAATATTTTTCAAGTAGTAATATGCTGATCGAAGATTCTTAAGGTGAGAATTATGGAAGGAAGAAAAATGGTCAAGACAAGAGGAAGACTGCTTTAGTTTATCCAGCTTCCACGGGAAATATGTGTTTTGCCGGTGGGGAAACTGGGGCAGCTGGGTATGTGAAAGACAGAGAAAGATAGTGCACACGTGTTCAGGTGTTTGTAACTGCAAGGGGGACAGCCCTTTATTAGGCAAGAGATATGCTGAGTTTCAGGTTTCCATTACCAGGAGACTTGGAAAAGTTGAAACTCAGCCTAACTAGGGCTGCCAATGGCCTCTAATGAAAATTTCCATTTGGAGAGACTAGATGTTGACTTGGCATGACACCAAACAAGCAGCCTGCTGCAAAATTTTACACCAATTGTATTTCTCCTAATTAAACCCTGTCTGACCTCAGCATTAAGAAACAATTTGTTTCAGGATATAACCAGCACACATAAGCAATTACATTCTGTTTGCCCCATTAGCATTATTTGGCTCCTTTGCTATCCAGGGTTGCTACTGCAGCAAAAGCTGCCCCAGAGCCAGAGCTATAAAAAGCCTGGAGTTTTCAGAGGCTTTTTCCCCCATACTAAGAACTAAGAATATCATCATATTTCAGCCAAGCCAAAGATTCTGGGAACAGTGTGCTTCTGTGTTTATTATAAGGGTGTGTCTATATATATATATATGAATATTTTTATGAGTTATAAAAGACTCTACTTATAAAAAACCTGAGGAAGCTATAATAATCTAAGTTTATAATAATCTTAAGCTTATCTGGTATGCTATTTTTCATTTTCCCTTTCAGCTATGACCCTCGTACTTTTACTTTTTTGTACCTGTCAGATATGGTGAATTTTGGATTTTAAACAGAAAAAATTGGGTCCTGCAAAGATTTCAGGGGCATGGGGGGCAGATGCTCTTTTATAAAAGAAGCATCCTATCCGTATAACAGAGAGTGAAATAGACAAAGACCTGCAAATTTGAACTGTCAGCAGACCCACCTGTAAAGTTCATTGAACTGGCAGGAGCTCTGGGCCTGGGATCAGAGAGGGGGTTTTGTCCTCTTGGCCCTGCCCCTTATACTCACTGGATCTCAAGCACATCCCTAACCCCTCTGAGTCTCTATTTTTCTTTATAAGATGGGACCAGAGAGCTATTTCTGAGCTATTTCTGTAAGGTAATTGCAGAGATTAGTTGAATCATAGTTTGTGTTTCTACTTGGTCATTGAAAGCTGAAGAGCTCTAAGTACATATTAGCACATTCTTCATTCTAATTTCGTTATGAATCTTTTAGCGTGGTAGGCTTCTATTCTTCTGCCATCCTTGGTTTGAGAGCTGTGGTGGGAAAGATAGGAAAGAGGGTGCAATGAATTCCACGTCAGAAGGAGACAGATGGAAATGAGGAGAGGAGTCTATGTATTCTGTTGGAGGAAGCAATAGGTGGGGATTTGTCTAATTTTTACCTCCAGTGCCTAGGAAAGGAATTTATTATTGGTTTCTCGACTCCAATTTTTCAACCCGTAAAATGGGAATACAACCTTCTTCCCCCATTTTATTTCAAAAAGGTACGGTGGGAATAAGCAAGTCTTGCTTGTTAAGAGCTTTGAGAGTCCCCAGGTGCAGGTGTTAGTGAATGGAACATGGTTTGTTTCTGTGAATTGCAGAGAGGTGTACAGAGAGGCTCTGACACTCACTCTTCAGCGCAGGACTTCTCTCTATGAATCAAGAGCATCTTCTCTGGGCAACTAAGTCTCATGAGCCTTAAAAATAAAGGTACATTTCAGCATTGAAGCAAACTTAAAATGGAGAATAAAGAATAAGTACTAATTGACCTTAATAAACCAAAAAGATGAATATCCACCCCTTTCTCCTGTCTCAACCCATTGTTATCCTGCATCAACACGTCGGTCTAAAAGTGTAACAGATCAACTCCTGTTTTGAGACTCAGGGTCTAGAATATAGCAGGTCACAGAGAAGCAAGAGCTTCCCTTTGAAATAGAAAACTTCCATGTAAGTCCCACCTCAGACGCTTCCCACCCATGTGGCTTGGGCAAGTTCCTGAACTTCACCCAGTACCAAGTAATCATATTTAATTTTCCAGATAGCATTATTCGCATTTTGCTTTTCTCCTAAACATTTCTCACGAGTCAAAGGCATTAACATAGTCATTTGTATTAAACAGTTGGTAGATCAGTGATTCAAAAATTTAGGAATCACCTCAAGCGTTTATGAAAGTTCGGATTCCCAGATTCCCTTAGAGGTGCTTATAGCTTGTGTGGGGCCCAAGAACCTGCATTTTAAGAGGCAACCCTGGAGAATTTAATTCAGTTGGGCTGAGACTAAAATACACTTGATAAACCTACCTGGCACCCAGAACAGCATCTGACATGTAGTAGGCATTCAATAATATTTGTTGAATGAATGCAGAAGTGGTGGCCTAGCCTATCCACATCGAGAGGCTGCGGGCTTCCCTGGTGGCGCAGTGGTTGAGAGTCCGCCTGCCGATGCAGGGGACACGGGTTCGTGCCCCGGTCCAGGAAGATCCCACGTGCCGCGGAGCGGCTGGGCCCGTGAGCCATGGCCGCTGAGCCTGCGCGTCTGGAGCCTGTGCTCCGCAGCGGGAGAGGCCACAACAGTGAGAGGCCCGCGTACCGCAAAAAAAAAAAAAAAGAGAGAGGCTGCTTGCCCTGTGGGATGTATAGAACCTTACTGGTTGGGGGAGCTCTCTATTGGAAATTAAGGTGTCAATTTCCTGGTAGCAGGAGAGGGAAAGTGAGAAATAGTAAGAATCGGGGTAGGAAGCCCTGGAACTTTACAATTCCATGACAGCAAGACTGTTCTGGCTGGCTTTGGGCTGAACCACAGCTTCTCACTTTCTGATAAGCATTTTCTGCTCTCTCTGTTCCTTCACTGGCACTCAATTGTTGCTCAGTTCACAGCTCTGACACCAACATCTGCTCCTTCCTGCTCTAGGCGCTTCCAACCATAACTGCTCTTACTCTGCCCCTTTCTCTTTGCAATTCCCTCTCAGTCCACTGCCCTTTCAAACATTTCATTGATACTGATCTAGTTTCACCACAAGCTACCTAACGGCTAGTGAATTCACAAGTTCTCTGCATAGGGTTGACGGTAAAATACAGGACACCTAATTAAATTTGAATTCTGGATAAAACAGACTTACCTTTTCAGATAAATACAGTAATTCCTAAACATTGCGAGTATCCAGATGATCTTGCTTTGCACCTTTGGTTTTTGTTAATCTCTGCTTTTGGATTGTCAAAGTTACCCTAGCCTTCTGGTGATTTGAGTTGCCTTTTCATAGCTTGTCTACCAAAAGTTTTTATCTTTCTATGTTTCTAGTCTTTCAGCTTGCATCTTTCTGGTTCTTATTGCCCATTTTGGTTTGAATCCATCATTTCTCTAACCAGTATTGCCTGGAGTGGAAATTGTTCTAGATTCCTGTCTCCAATTTCATCACAGTCTCCAAAATACACCAGGGTGCTCTGGTGTGTTCTCCCTATGACTCCTACTTGGTTCTAGTCCTGGAAAAAAAATAGGAGGAGGTTAGGAGAGGCAGTCAGGTTGCCAAAGGGACTGAGCTGCAGCGGCCTAGCACTTACTACTATTCTGCATCAGTTATGGCTGCTTCTGACTAGCGGAGATTGTAAATAGAAACAGGGATACGCAACCTTCGGTTCTGTTCCTGATTCCTTGGGAATCAGAAAAGGAGAATGTGGACATCAATGGAAGATCTTTTTCAAGATCTTGAAGATGACTCTTTTCTTCTTTTTCTCATTCCCCTGACCCTTCCTGTCTGTCATCGTTCCTTCATCTCATCACAGCCTAGTTACCATTTCATTCTTTTTGTTCACTTTCAGTGTGCCACGTGTGTATGATCCATACAAGACTTGCTAATTCTCTAAATACTTTCTTACTGTCAAAGACCATTCTGTTTTTACTTGATAATAGCCAACATTTACTCAGTATCTTCTAAGTGCAACCACCGTGCCAAGCATTATATTATATTCGTGACCTCATTTCAGTTTCATATCACTATCATTCTGATGACACAGAAAAGCAGATGCATAGAAGTTAAAATAACTGGTGCTGATTTACATTATTGGGTGAAGCCAAAATTTGAATCCAACTCTGATATCACAGTCCCACTTTAACATTATGCTGTACTTCCCTCCATGTGACTTGTTCTCAGTTCTAAGAGGAATAAGAATTATCTACCATTCAAGCTATTTGCAATACTCCTTCGAGTTCATAAAAGAATCAACTATAATTTGGGTTTGGAAATCCAGGCTAGAGAGACCCATAGTCTTCCGTGAGTCTCCTGTGCCTCGATTTCAGCCACAGACCTTTCCGTGCTGTACTTTTTCACTCCATGGTCTTGACCCAGCACCCTTCCCAGAGTCTCTCCCTTTGACAGTGTCAACCACTGTCTCCATCACTGGTGGATAGTTTTTATCATGTGTAGCTGAAATGGGCCCCCTCCTTCCCCTCCGAAAAACATTTTTTTCCCCGCCTACAGGATTTATAAGATTCTTGAGGATCAGATCTAAATTTGGAGCAGTGAGCCTGTTGAGAAAGTTCACTGAAGTCTGGAATGTTCCTGAAGTAATAAGATTCTGCTGTATTTTTACCACGATTCAAAGGAAAATGCTTTTTTCCTTTTCACAAGCACTGCTTATGGAAGAAATTGACCCCATATCTACCCTGGTAGAGAGCATGATGGCAGGGGTGGGCTAGAGTTCTATTTACCGTATTATCGCCCAAACCCAAATCTTTTTGCATTTGCCCTACCTCTGTTGGAGGGTCATCCTGCTTCCAAGAAGCAGTGTGATTTGTTGACTTTGCTTGAATCAAAGAAGAGTGAGAAACATCTAAAGTCACAAGGCTATTTTATTTTTACTATTAAAAATTTCTCAGTGAAAACTACTATTATAGTCTTAAGATCTCACACAGTTTCCATAGAATACATTCCTCTCTGGGTCTCTCACTCTAAAAGCTGAGGGACTTAAGTGCTCATGGGACCGTGCAACATGGACCTTTTAAATCACCTTTGGACTTGGCTTTTCTATTTTTTTTTTTTAATGGTCACAAAGTCTTTTTTAAAATAATTATTTATTATTTGTTTATTTTCTTTTATTTTTTTGCTGCGTCAAGTCTTAGTTGTGGCACACGGGATCTTCGTTGAGGCATGTGGGATCGGTCATTGCAGTGCGCGGGCTCTTCATTGTGGCATGCAGGCTTCTCTCTAGTTGTGGTGTGTGGGTTTTCTCTCTTTAGTTGTGGTGCACAGGCTCCAGAGCATGTGGGGTCTGTAGTATGTGGCAGGCAGGCTCTCTTGTTGAGGCGTGAGAGCTCGGTAGTTGTGGCGTGCGGGCTTAGTTGCCCCGCAGAATGTGGGATCTTAGGTCCCCACCAGGGATTGAATCCATGTCCCCTGCATTGGAAAGTGGATTCTTTACCACTGGACCACCAGGGAACTCCCTGGACTTGGCTTTTCTGGTTAGCTTTCAGATTGAGACTTCAAAGACCAACATGAAGGGCATGTGTGATTTGTGAAACCCAAGATGCAGAAAGCCTCTAGAAAGCAATAGTATCTGCCTACTAAAACACACATGTGCATGTGTAAACACACACACACACATGCATGCATGCACGCATGTTCTCCAGAGCTAGTATTCTGGGTTGTCATGTGGGCAAGTCATCCTGAGGTCCAGTCTGTACTTTGAAGGCCAAGTTTCTAGTGGCTCCTCAGGCGTTTGAGCCCACAGTCTGCTTATCGCTGAAATGTGCGAGGATGTCCAAATTGCTGTGATGAGGTCCTCCTGCAAGACAGCAGAAGATGAAAGCTGGCCTTTGAGGGATGCATGGAAATGTCCATCACTTCTCAAGAGGTGTTGCCCTCACCAAGAAGTTTTTACTTCTTTTCTAGTTCATTGTTGGCAAAGTTATTGGGGATGGAGCAACTAGGCAAGAATTCATCTGAAAAAGGTCGTGCTCCAGTTAGGTAATTGGAAAAAAGAAAGAATACCCCCCACGCCTCCAGTTAGGATCCGGGAAGGAGGAAGGGCTTTGTGCAGAAGTCACTACATGGAACCTGACAAGTAGTAATTTGAGGCAGAAACCCCTGCTGGTTAAGAGCCCTGGCTGCCTGGATTTGAATTATGGTTCTGCCATTTATTATACATATGTCTAGACCCCACCCCTCTCAAGGCCTTTGTAGCCTGTAAAGGAAGGATATTTGTGTTGTCCAAGCAGTGGCTGGTGCCAGAGTTAGGTGAGATAATTACGTGCAGTGCTCAGCAAAAGGCCTGGAACGTAAGAAGTGATGAAAATCATGGGGATGGTATTAGTTTTCTATTGCTGAGTAACAGCTGACCGCAAAGGTAACAGCTTAAAGCAAAACACTTTTATTGCTCACAGCTCTGTGGGTCATAAATCTGGCTTGGCTCAGATGGGGTCTCTGCTTAAGGTTTCACCAGGCTGAAATCAAGGTATTAGCTGGGCTGAGTTCTTTTCTGGATCATCTAGGGAAGAATCTGCTTTCAAGCTCATTCAGGTTGTTGGTCAAATTTAGTTCCCTGTGGTTGAAGGGGAGAGGTCCTCTGTTTGCTTGCCTGCTGTCAGGTGGAGGCCTCTCTGAGCTCAAGGCCACTTACATTCCTTCGCAAGTGAGCGACTTCATCTTCACGCCAGCAACAATGTGTTAAATCTCCCTGTGCTTTGAATCTCTCTGACTTCTTCTCCTGCTACTCGCCAGAGAAAGCTCTTAAAGGGCTCACCTGACCGGGTCAGGCCCACCCAGGCCACCTCTGTATTTTAAGGTCAACTGACTGAGAGTTTCAACTATCTGCAATATCTCTTCCAAGCAGTACCTTGATCCATGCTGGATTGGAAAACCAAAGGACAGGAATCTTGGGGAGGACATCTTTAGAATTCCACCTGTCCTGGTGATGCTGAGGGTGATGTCAACTGATGACTCAACCTTTTGACTACTCTTTTTATGCAAAGGGAGCACTGAAGCTCAGTTTGGAGGCAGATGGTAGAAACTGCCTAACTGTTCTGAATCAGGAAGCAGAATTCATTTCTTTGCTCCTGAGAGAGCAGAGGAGATTGTAAAATGAGAACTGGTTGGAGAGGAGAGAGAGGAGTTAAGGTACATGGCAGTGAAACTGAGGAGCTTTAAGAATCAGGGTATTTCATATGGTTTTTATTTTTATTTTTTTTGCCAAGAATTGTACTTGCCTTTATTATTATTTTGTATAACTATGTTTATTGAAGTATAATTAATTTGCAATGTTGTGTTAGTTTCAGATGTACAGCAAAGTGATTTAGTTATACATACAGAAATATATATATTTATATATTCTTTTTCAGATTCTTTTCCATTATAGGTTATTACACGATATTGGATTGAGTTCCCTGTACTATACAGTAGGTCCTTGTTGGTTATCCATTTTATATATAGTAGTGTGTATATGTTAATCCTGAACTCCTAATTTATCTCTCCACCCTACCCCTGGTATCCCCTTTGGGAATCGTAAATTTGTTTTCTATGTCTGAGTCTATTTCTCTTTTGTACATAAGTTCATTAATATTACTTAACCATAAAAAAGAATGAAATAATGCCATCTGCAACAACATGGATGGACCTAGAGATCATAGTATTAAGTGAAGTAAGTCAGACAAAGACAAATATCATATGATATCACTTATATGTGGAATCTAAAAAAATGATACAAATGAACTCATATGGTATTTCATATTATATTTGAGATTTTTCTTTATGGTTGGTTTGTCTTCTCAGACCTCCCCACAGCTACACACTGCTCAGCGTGTGTAGCTTTCTGGGAAAATTTGGGAAATTTGAATTCCAGGGTTGTGATTTTTCTACGTACGACACTGATCCAGTGGAAGAAGGAGCTCAGGGCTAGAGGTGGACCCAGCGGTCTGTGGCATCTTCAGATGGGCATTGTTTTCTCCAGAAATTTACAGTGAAAGTTTGTTGCAATTTTCCCTGATCTTAGGAGGCACTGCAGTAACAAAATAGTACTCCAGTTACATATAAAACATAGAGCTGGGCAGGACAGTGAGAGGTCATCAGGCAGAGAGCCCTGTGTTCTGGGATGAGAGAGTGCAGGTATTTCTTCGTCTACTTAGCGTGTTCATCCATCCAGTCATTCAGTCATTTGACAAACATCTCTGTAGTACCTAATATTCGATACAAGACATTGTTTTAGGTATTGAGGATTTAGCAGTGAACAAAACCAAGTTATTGTCCTCCTGGAGCTTATGCTCTGTTGGAGGAGATGAAAAATGGACAAAAATACAAAATAGTCTAAGTTTAGTTCGTTGTAAGTGCTAGAAAAAATAAAGCAAGGTGAGGGACTTGGTGCTGGTGGTGCACACTATTTTAAATGAAGTGGTCAGGGAAGGTCACTCTGAGATGAAAATGAACAAATCCTGAAAAACATCAGGAGTGATGGAGAATTTGACCCTATACTTAACTGAGTGGCTCAAAGACAGTGACCCCAGGCGAAGTAAGAGCAGGATGAGGGCGCCAGACAGTTCTGTGACTTGCATTATTTCCATCTTGCTAAGCCTGCTTCGAAATCGCTTAGGTAAATGCTTCAAGAACTATTAATTATTAATATAAATGTGTTCTCAACAGTGTATGGAAAAAACCCACAATTGTCATGATATCCAAGTATCCTCAGTATTCCCTGGGAGATCAAAGGGGGCTGTGTCTGAGGCATGCTGGGAGCGATATTCTGAAAGGACTCTCGCCAAAATTGTTTGGGGTCTGAGTTTAGACTCCCTTCACTAATATTATAAAAAGGGGATTGATTGTATCAGTTAAGTCTAGCTATCCCCACACCCCTGTTCCAACTCCCTCTCCTATTTCAGAACAAGATAGAATGGGTTTTCGTTAGCATAAACCAAATCTTAGCAACTAGTGTGTCCTATGAATGCCGCATTAGGGTGAAGAACCAGAAGAAACAACAGTGGGACAGAATGTGAACATCTGTGCTTATTTCTAGGTAGCACATGTCCATGGCATCGTGAAAAGAGGTACCCAGAGGTGAATAGAGGATGCTGTCTTTATTTAGAAAGGAATGAGTAATGTGAAACGTTTTAAACGTAGAGAAACGTAGAGAAAAGTAAATTCAGGGAAAGAGAGCACTTAGCACAGTTGTAATTCTCCTCCCTGGATGTTGAGTCCTATGAAGACAGGGGCACCATCATATCTCCCGCACCCAGCCCAGACCTGGCCTGTTTTAGGTGCCCAATAAATATTTGTTGAATGCACGAATAGTGAATAGCAATGAAAATGTGTTTTTCTAAGTGGCAGAAGTATTTTTGTGAGAATAGGAGTAAATAATTGTCTGTTGTTCTAAAAGATACACGGAAACAATGATAATCCTGGGAGCAGATGCTGGTCTATGAAAAGATAATTTTATAATAATTCAGATTGTTAAACAGAGGACACAGGAGAAGGTGAAATTCCAGGCACTGAAAGTATTCAAATGGAGGATAGATGACCTCTGTTCGTTGTGTCCTGGAGAATATTCCTCCATTGAACAGGAAGTTTTTCAGGAGACATTTAGGATCATTTTAACTATACAAGTCCCTGATCCTAGATGTGGGAGATGGGCAATATGTATTCTGGAAAGTGTGAAATTTCCCAAGACTGTGTCTGGGGACATTACCATGGCAGAGTTGAGAGGATACTCTAATTAAATGAGGGACATCAGGCAGCCATCTGACACCCATGTAATTCATGCTCCCCCCCTGTGAATTCTTTTCCTGAATCCCTTGATGTCACTCTCTTAACATGATTTCTATTCTTGAGGTCCCAAAGTACAGCCCACAAAAAACAGAATGTGGCAGCATGTAATGTTTGGCAGTGGTTGGAACCCACCATCCCGTCGAATGATAGAAGGCTTTTCATCTTGCTTCCCCTTGCTCATGGTCTGTGAATAAAGAATCAATGAAATGAGTTTGGGGGCAGATGAATACCCATGAGGGGCTGTGGCCCAATCCTTCCCTTAAACCATTTGCTTTTAACTCTCTCTTGAGCAACTGTTCAGTAAAGTTAATAGCCACAAGCTCTTCGGGGGAAGGTTTGTTAAAATCATGTCCAAGAAAATAAATATAATGAATGAACAATCTCTGGAGAAAGCCTTGACATTTAAAAAAAATGTAAATTAGTCTCACAAGGATCTGCTATGAAATAGGCAAAGTGCATTTGTACAAATGAGATATTTTTACAGTGATTATAGGAGCCATCTCCTGGAGACCACACCTGAACTCTTAAAAGCTGAACCAAAACCCAGTTGTGTACCCAGGAATCTAGCGTGACAGATTTGAATGTATTCCACTAATAACTCTCCTCACCCCATGCCTGCATTTCAGTGCACGGTTCCCCTGTTGTTCAATGAGCTTTGATACAAGGATGCTGGAGCATGGCTTTGAACTCCTCTGAACCCAATTATATCCAGCTATTTGGAAGTGCCATGGTGGGATGATGGGAGAACAGTGTTCTCTGAACTAGCACACAGAGAGTTCAAGAAGGAGTTGACTACAGCAGGTCTGGCAGCCGATTCATACGTGGAACTGTGCCGCCAATGGCATTGCTGTCTGCCAGCCTGACACGAGGATGGAGAATAAAAAAGAGAGATTCAATTAGTTAACCAAAAACGATGGAGCAAAGTGAAGGGGCAGCTGGTAGCAGCTTCTATTCTTTGATTTGCACGGGGACTGTCCTGCTGCAGCATGTGTTGTTTGCACTGGGGGAGTGTGTTAAAGGAGAGCTCTTCCCTGCGGTGAGGGGAGGCATCTCCCCTCCCCAAAGCATTTCCCAGCTCTTTAATCATAGTGGAAGTCAGTTCTCCAGGTGAGAATTCCAGCCTTTTTCTCTCCAAATCAGCTTGGGACCAATTAAGATGACCCCAGTAGAAAAAAGAGGAGCAGGCAGGCAGGCTACTGTTCTTCTCCCATAGGGTAGGAGGTGGACATGTTTTCCTTTCAGACAAAGGGCACGGCCCCAAAGCGTGTAGTATCCAAGATAAAAAAAAAAAAAAAAGAGGGCTTTTGTGACCAAGCTCTAAGAAAAGGAGCTGTATTTTATTTATATCATAAATCTGTTTTGTTTTATGGTCTGACCATAAAACCTTAAAATGACATTTTAAATCTGGACTCCCTAACATGGATCTGTTTTGGTTGATTGAAGCAGATCTGACCTGCAAACTCCCTGAAGTCGTGTGGCCATTCACACCTGTCCTCTTTCAAGTTTGGAGGGGTCACAAGGTGAGGGGTTAGAATGGTTAATTTCTCCATTTTTCTGGAGGTGAGAAATCACCAAACCTTTAAAATGCAGCATTCCATTTTGTTAGACTCCTACACGCTTCAGACAATGGATAAGGCAAAATGGTTCTGCTAATAACCCAACGTTTCTCGCAGAAGACGGTTTCTCCATCTTTAGATTAAATGAGACGAACAGGCAAGTCCTTCAGGGAAGTGAGCCCTCCCAGCGTCTGGCTGGGCAGGTGTGCTGATGCTTGGGACTTTGCAGCTGCCACAGGTGGTGGGACCTGCCCCCAGCCCAGCCTGGGGCTCTCATGGGAACCATGGATTGGACAAGCCCATCCCTTATGCTCTGCCATCCGGGGCTCCTCTGCCCCGTCAGCACTCCTTTCTGCCTGCTGCCTTGCCTCTCTCTGCTCACATCCCACCTGCTGGTTTTGGCAACACCTGTTTCCCCAACTTTGTGTCAACCCCAAAAGGAAACCCTTCTGATTTTGAGTTCTGGGAGGAGAACACAGGTGTCCATTCCTCCGAGAACCGGCAGCTTTGGCCCTAGCAGCACCTTGCTAGTCCTGGGGAGAGGGACCCCTTCTCTCACCTCTTCTTGGCCTTGTATTCCCTTCCACTCCAGTCCAAGCTTTCCTCAATAGAACCAAACTCCCCAAATCATAGCCTGAGTGGGAAATTGTCTGATGGTATTTTCAATCTATGTTTTTAGCCCCGTGACAAAAAGCTGTTCACTACCTCCTGAGTTGAGAGAGCCCAGCCTTAGAACACGCAAAAATTCTTGGTATGGGAGTGGGGGAAATACGTCTTATTTACTTCTGCATGGTTTAATATATTAATAATTTTTTTTCTATACTGATACCAGTGTTTCTCTATTACATGATCAAACATCCTTGACTCTTTCTTCCTCTTCTCTTCCAACACATGAGAAACAGCCACGTTTGTTCTTTTGCTTTTCCATGGCTCCTACGTGTTTGCTGTAAGATGATAAAAACTTCCTTTCACCCAGCCTGCTTCTAGCTCTCTTTTCCTCTCCTTGTGCTCTGGCAAAAGCCTCCTCTCTGGGCTCCCTATCTGTGGTCCTTCTCCATTTCGTCATATAATAATGGTCTTAGCTCCCATGTGCCAGGAACTGGAGTAAGCATTTTGCACAAATTATCTCAGTGTGCCTTTACTAGTGCCCTGAGGGTGAAGGATTGTTATTGTGCAGATAACCTACTGACTTTCTTTTAATTCTCTTGAAATTGCATTGGTGTTAATTTACCCATAAAGCCAAAATACCTTTAACATCCCCATGGTCTGACATCAACCAACTTTCTAGATTTATCTAACAGTTACTACCCCTAGTACTGAGCCACCTGAATGACAGAGACTCTTCTGACTACTCTATCCTTCCTTCCCTTTGGAGTACCTATGCTTTTTGTTTTTAACCTTTCACTCTTTTCTTCAGCCATTCCATCCTCACTGTGTAAATCCTACTCATCCATTGGTAGACAGTGCTAGTTGCTCAACAAATAATCATTTTCTCTTCTGCTTTTTTTTTTACCCAATAAAGCCCCAACCCTGTGGTAGAAATGGACCTTGTCAAAAATAGTTCCGTCCTCGGAGTCCTGTGCTTCCTGGGTTGGTCATGTCATCCGGTTCAGGCCAATATAATAGGAGCAAAAGCTTTTGAGGGGCATTTGTGACAGTTTTGCTTAACTGATATAATAGTTACTGCTCCTTCCTCCTGGTTGTTCCCTTCTTCCTGCCTGGAATGTGGCTGCCATGCCTGGAGGCGAGGCCACCATCTTGCAGCCAGAAGGATGAGAGGCACGCATTAAGAATAGTGAAATAGGAAACATAAGGGAGGATGTATTTTGGTGACTTCCTTGAGCAGATGCATTTGTTCTAGACTGTGTCTCTTCAGACTTTTTATTTCATTAAGAAAAATAATTGAACTCCCTGTGAGGTTAAATCATTGCCATGGGGTTTCTACATTCAGATGAATACAATCTTGACACACCATCCTTCGAAGCTAAATTCAAATGCTACATCATTTCTGAAGGCAAACACCCAAGTCTAAATCGTGACCATCTCTAACATGGAATTGAGAAGCAACCTCTTAATCTCTCTTGCTTCAACTCTTCTCACCAACATTTCTACTATTATACATTATCTACTCTGCAGCCAGAGTGATACTTTAAAAATATGTACAAGACCTTGACATTCTCCAGTCAGCAATCCAATCCCTCAGTAACTTCTCATGATCATGCTTAAGCTAAAACCCAGCATCCTTTGTAAGTATGACCATGCCCTCTATAAACTGAGTCTTGCTTATGTCACCCCCCCCAGCACTCTCCCCACTCCCCACGTTCCGTGTAAGATCTACGTGTACTCTAACACCAGCTTCTTTGCACTTGTTCCCTCTTCCCAAATATTGGAATCTCTACTCTCTCAGTTCCTGCAGGTCTGTACTTAAAAATATAGATCCTTAGATAGACTTCCTTTAGACTTCCTTCTAAAACACCACACTGACCTATACCCTCTCTGGTTATACAATATTATTTTTTCACAGCACTTATCACTACTTACATTTATATATCTTTTTTCACTTACACTTATTATCTGTCTTCCTTACTGGAATGTAAATTCCACGGATGAGGGATTTTGTCTACTTCAACTACCATGATATCTCCATCATTTAGAATGTGTCTAACACATGGTAGGTGGTCAAGAAATAATTATGAAATGAATCATTGGAAGAAAGGAAGGAGGCAAAGAAGGAAGGTCACAGATCTCTGGGAGGGACTGGAAATACTCATAGAGCTCCTTAAGAGAAAATGAAGGACTGATTTAGGAGCTGCAATTCCTCTGAGGATGTTTTCCCAAGAATAAGTGACAATTACTTGAGATAACATCTCTCCAGATTCCTCCCTATATTCGAAGATGGTAAAATCACTAAAGCCTGTTATGTCAACACCTTGCTCTTACAGTTGCTAGAGTGAGTGGTGTTAATGTTACCACAGCAACAGTACATCTTATGTAACATCTCCAGCTTGCTACAGATGTGGTAGCCGCTTTAAAAGTTTTCTTGGGGATTCAGAAATCTATGCTGCCTGCTAATTTTGCTTAACCAATTCCTTATGCTTAATAACAAACTATACATAGAGTGCTAAAACTGCTTTTGAACTTTGTCAATGGCACTCGGCCATGTTGCAAATGTAAATTCCTGTTGTAAGTTCTAGGCAAGATTTGTAACATACTAAATAAAAGATGACTTTGTGTCTATCAACATGGTGCTCTCTTGCCTTGGCTTCTTGTCGTCCCCATACATGGGATATCTTTCTGATATTGCTTCGCCCTCTTGGTGTCTTTAAACTTTCTGTTTCCTCTGCCCAGATACACCCAGATATTTTCACAGCTTACTTCTTCCCTTCCTTCATATTTTTGTGCAAATAACGCTTACTCAGGTGGTCCTCCCTGACCATCTGCCCTAAAAGCCTGGAAAATAACAACTGTCATCTACTCATATCCTTTTACATTCCATTTTATGGTCATCTCCATTTTTCTTTCTAATACTGTTTACAGTTGGTTGCTCTTCATATATATTTATTTGCTTACTAATTTATCTCCCTCATGAGACTTTAAAGTCCATGATGATAGGGACACATTTTCTTTGACTGTTTATGAGTTATATTCCATTGTATAAATATATTACCATATATTTATCCATTCAAGAATGAACAGTTATTTGAGTTAATCTAGTCTGGGGTTCTGTTACAAAACTGCTAGGAACAGGGAGATCAGCTCGGTGTTTTGTGACCACCTAGAGGGGTGGGATAGGGAGGGTGGGAAGGAGATGCAAGAGGGAGGGGATATGGGGATATATGTATACGTATAGTTGATTCACTTTGTTGTACAGCAGAAACTAACACACCATTGTAAAGCAATTATACTCCAATAAAAATGTTAAAAAAAAAACTGCTAGGAACACTTATATACAGGACTTTGTGTAGATACATGTTTATATTTCTTTTGGGTAAATACCCAAGAATGAAATTGTTCTGTCATAGAGTAAGACTACTTAAATTTATAAGAAACTACCAAACTGTTTTTCAAATTATGCTACTATTTTGCAAACCCACTAGCAATTTACAAAAGTTCAAGTTGCTCCACATCCTTGCCAACCCTTGGAATTTCAGACCTCTTAATTTTAACCATTATAATAGATGTGTAGCAGTATTTCACTGTGATTTTGATTTGCATTTCTTTGATGATTAATGATGTTGAGCATCTCTTCATGTACTTATTGACTATATTCTTTATGAAATGTCTGTTCATTTTTTTGCCCATTTTTATCGAGTTATTTGTCTTCTTATTCTCAATGTTTATTAAGACTTATTGTAAAGTGAACATGAGGGTGTAGTTGTGAATTCTCATAGGTACTTTAAGGCACAATCACCACATTTCCCCAAGCGCATTTGGTAATAAAATCTTGCTAGATAACCACCACAGGTAGAATAAGAGAAAGTAGAAGGCAATGGTGGGAAGGCAGAAGGCCAGGATCCAGTCCTAGAATAACAGAATGTCCCTTCCCATCTTTTTTCTGGTCCTCTGCCCTTTCTATACATTCCTTCTATTATTTTATTTTCTCTTTTTTCCCCTCTTTTGTAACTTCTTTCTAAATGTGTGTTCTTTTCTCTATGTTAATAGGCTATGTCTCAGTTTTTATGCATTGTTAAATGTGTATATATATGCATGTGTGTGTGTGTGTGTATATATATATATATATATATATGGTATGTATGTATATACCTTCACACATATACATCTATATTCAGTGGCCTTATCAAGAAAATTAAAAGTTCATTTTTTTCCATTATGGTTTACTACAGGATATTGAATATAGTTCCCTCTGCTTTATAGTAGGACCTTGTTGTTTATCTATTTTATATGTAGTAGATTGTACAAAAGTTCCTTTTTAACTATAATATGGTATTTCCTGTAACTGGTATTTCTTAGGTCCTAAGAATCTCATTGCAATATTTGTTCCTTATTTCCAGAGTTGCAATCACATAGTTGTTAAATAAGATAATTTAAAATTTCCCTTTAATGGATTGAATGTGATTCTACATTTCCAGTATCCTGATTATCTGCATTTAAAACTGGAATACAAATGCCATCTGATTTTTCTATCTGTAAAATTTCTTTGCAGATAATTTAAATTACAATTCCTGGCTTTTTGATTAATTATACCTTAATTCTTTGTTATTTGGCATCTGTGAATAAATTAGTTTTGAAAACCAAAAAAAAAAAAAAAAGACTTACTGTAAGAACAATTACATAAAAAACATTCCTGCACATTTCATAAAATTGCTGTTGAAATTATATTTCTTACATTCTTCAAACATGGTTTCCTGTATAAGGAAAATTTACCTCTTCCACATAGCTAATGTGAGCTTTTTCATCATGAAATGGGAATTGTATTCTCATAATATTTCCAGTTTTGCTTTGGACAGAGGAATTTCAGTGCTGAATTTAATGCTTAATCAGGGATATTACGTTATTCTAGGTTTTTGATATAAGTGATCACCCTCCCACATGATCTCTTTTTCTATTAAGTGTTTATCGTTTTATTGTGTACAAACTTTTAATTAAGCAGCTCCAAATTTCTTTTGAAAGTATCTCACTATCTCACTTTCGTCATATTTGAGTATGAATAATGCTACTTCTGATCCAACACAAGGGAATACCAAAAATTTTCATTAGTGCCCTGACATTGTTTTTGGTCTTCTTGGACTGATATCATCCAAAATGGCCTTTATACAAAACGTGGGCACTCAAGTAATTATTCTCCTGTGTTTCTCTAAATAGTTACATTTTATCTTGAATATATACAATTATTTATATGTAGAGCAGCATTTCTAAATATGATATATAGCTTTTAGGCTATGGGATGAAAGTATGACATTGTTTTCTAAGAGTACATAAACTTTTTCTTTTTGAATTTATATCTTTCCTTAGAGAGAAGGTTTTCGTGTCAGGAACCATATCTTATTAAACATCTTTATATTTCTCATAACCCTAAAAGAACTCCGTGTGCATAAAGTATCTAATAAATATTTGTTAAACAAGCATTAGATAAAGGAGTAGCAGTAACGACTGACGTCTGTATACCAGTCTTTCTCTTATTCAGAGGCTTATCTATCCATTCTAGAGAGTCTGTGGCTGCACTAAGCCAGCTCAACTCGGATACCAAGGGTTAATTCGCCATAATAAAAGCAGCATGAGCGTTGCCAAAGAGGCCTGAGCAGACCCTCAAGTAAGTAATTAATTCTGGCTGCTTTCCGCTCTCTAGCTTTCATCATTCTTAATGTTATCTAATTGTAAAATTATTCTTCGAACCTTCCTAGTATAAAGGAAGAAAATGCCCAGATCTAACCCGCTTTACTTGAGGGCATGTGTGCCTCCTGCATCTTGGAAGTAGCCAAGATGCTGCTAATTAAGGGTGTGTGAACACTTGAAAACTTTTGATCAACTTTCATAAAACAGCCTACAAAAGACTTCTAGAAAACTCTTGGTGTGAGCACAGAGCTACCATTCTAGGGGAAACATGGGGTTGCCTCCACAGCTTCTCTGGCCTTCAGACCTTCACACTGACCTTTAGGGACCCTGGGTTGGGGGGTGCACATAAAAGACAAATGTGTAAGGAGGAGAGAGAAGTTCCTGGCCCGGCTTCTAGTTACTTCTGCTATTGGGGGTGATAAAGAAAATCTCGGGGACTCTTCCACTCTGTAATATGCCAAGGCTCCCATTGTCATGGGTTTTTAATTCATGTCAGTACAGACAGATAACTAAAGTCTTCACCTTTAAAGGGCTGTATTTTATCCCTGTGTCTTCCTCCTTCAAACATGAAGGCCCCCCTGCAGACAAAGTCATTTCTCTATCCATGACCGTGGCAAGAGAGACCAAGCTGTCTTTTCCACTGTGATTACCTGCCGAGACTGTAGGCCTTGGGGTCCCTAGGTATCCTTGGCAACGTAAGTGCAATGCACTATTAAAATAATGACTATTTTTTTCAGTCTAGTTAAGAAATAGAAGGGACAGCCTTGGATGGCATACTGGTCAGGGGGGAAATATCTCATGTGTCTCTGGGGTGAGATAGAAAACTAAGGGCTTGACCTCTTTTGGCCATTAAAGACCTCTCCTGTCTCTTTGTTTCCTATAAGAGTAGTGGTAGTATTAATTCTGCGGCTGGCTAAATTCTAACTGGGGTAATTATTCTGTCACCTTATACTCCCCTGGAGATTCAGTTAGAAAAGTTACTCTTTGATCATGCTCTTAAATCCAACCGCGCTGGGCTTTGTAACATGGCAGGTGAAGAATGGCTATTGGATTCCGCATGCCTCCCTCTGCTGTGTGAGTGATGCTAATTCTATGTATGTATTCTGCTGAGTGCTTGGGGATCCTTCTGGGGCAAGCTGCTGCAGTGAGCATGAGCTATTATTAGTTGGGTCTCCAAAAAAGAAATTGTTGTTCTAGCCTATATTCTTTTGATAAATTTTAGTTAAAGCTCCCAACAAACAATTATCAAAAGAGTGGGGAAGATTGCTACAAGTTTAGGATTGTTAGGAGTTCAGGATATATATATATATCATGGCAGATCTAAAAATAAGTTTTTTTCACATGCAACACTTTTTCTTCATAAATGTCCCAGGCAACCTATTGGATCATTGTTGTTTGTTATTGATTAATAGTCTCCCATGCTGATATGGCCAGTGAAATGGGGATACTGGGGGTGGTACCCAAGCTGGGCACCTTGCAGGTGGTTTGATTTAGAGCCAAAATTCATTACTGAAGATGCTTTAACATTTTGGTGAGGGAGTCATGGAGACAGTAGCTATAGACTTCAGTGAAACTTCCCAAACGCTGAATTATTAAATTCTTAAAAGGAACAGCCTAACTACAGTTTACAGAGTTTAAGGGCCTGACGAGCACTGAGGGCTTAAATAAAATGTGTGACTTAATGAGGAGCCCACTTCTGACTCCAGTGTAAATTCACGCCTACAGCGATAGACACCCACATATATAATTTTAGGGGCAAACCTAAACACAACACAGATGCTTATATTTTTTCAGTCTCTTCCTTTGTGTGCTTTTCTTTCCCTATATTTATTTTGGTAACTAAACTTATATAAATAAGTTAGCAGTTTTTATAACCTACATGGAATGTATAAATGTATAGTAATTAGGGGTTTGTTTTATAAATTGGAATATGTAGCAAAAAATAATAGCATAGAGCCCCATTTGTGAGCATGGAAAGATGGTAAGAAATCCAGTTACAAAATCATATTTTTATATAATTCCAATCTTTGTGAAAGTATATATTTCTGAGCATGTATGCTGCAAGAATTAAGTCTGGACATCTACCCCAAACTTTGTGATTATCTCCCAGTGGTTTGGTCATTTTTATCTTTTTGAAGTTTTGCTGAATATGGTAAGTTACATTTTATAATGAATACCAAGTACTATGTAAAATGAATTAAAAAGAAGCTCACAGAGAAACTATAATCCCAACCACTAGTACAAGAGCTTAGGAAAGAAGAATTCATTTTATTGGACTGTATCGGTTATCTGTTGTAAAAGTCAGTAAAGGATTGGTTTATTCTGAATATGGCGTTTTATTGATTAGGGAAAAAAAGCTGCTGCAGAATTTCTCAGAGATGATACTTGTCAAATGAGTTTAAATTCTGGGGTTCCAAGTAGAAATTTCAGCAAGACCCTCAAACCTGATTTAACCTTGGATGGTCATGTGACCAGTGTGTCTTGCAGAGCGGACCTAATTGTGCTGAAGCTGCAGGTGGTCCATCCTCCTTGGGGTGATGGGGCCTGAGAAGGGGCTGGGCAAGTTGAAGCAGGGACCTCAGGGGCCATGTGAAGATGAGGCACTTGGGAATCCTGCAACTCCTTGCACTGCTGGCAGTAAATAATAAATGAAACATCAAAGGAATGATACAATTTAATCACATATATGTTACTACATAGAATCTTATCTAACGTTCTACTGTGAGAGACCAAAAAATTTTTTTTAGATGTTGCCTTGCAGAAAGTCCCTTTAATCTTAGTCTGAAAATAAGTAAAAGAGACACATTTTTTAGTAAATGCTTATTATGTCAGGTGTTCTCCCAAGAGCTTCACATGCATTAACTCAACACTTACAATGAGGCTAGGAGGTAAACGCTGTTATTGTGTCTCAGACACACACACTGGGGTCCAAGGAAGGTAAGTAATTTGCCGAAACTTAGACAGCTAATATATAAACGCTGGAGTACAAATCCAAGCCTTTATCTTTCCCTTCCAAGCCCATGTATTCCTCCATCATTCTAGAAATAGTTTCCAATGAGAATAGCCTTTGAAAATTTGAAAAGTTTTCTGAGATTCTGTATCTTCACATGTGAAACAAGTACACTAATGTTGACTTAAGAATTGTGAAGGTCGTGTGAGCATTTGAAGTACCATTAGCTCTTAGTAGGTCTTAGATGGGTGGGCGCTTAGGCACTAGGCAGGTGATGGTTTCAGGCTGTAGAAACACCATATCCAGATCTTGTTAGCTTCCTTCTGCAAAAATTAACTTGGGCATAAGTAATGGAATAGGCTTCCATTACTTCAATTGCTTCAATTTTCCCCATCTTTTCAAGCCATGGTTACCACCAATTCAATGACCATGCTTTTCAAATAATAACTAAACATATGATCTGATAAATTATTTTTTTCAAGTTTTTGAATTCATGTAATACATGTTTATAATTATAGAATGTTATAGAAGGGTGTAACAATTATTTTTTTCATACATAGAATGAATCCTTTATTGAAAATAATACTGCATGAAATTTCAAATTATACTGGAAAAACTCAAGCATATGATCACCAGACTTTGAACAGATACGATTCATTATGTAAGAGGGTTGGGGGATATACCAGTAGCTGGCATCAGACTTCCTCTTAGAGAGTATCTTGGTTGGGAAACTACCTAGATGAAACCTGCTTGGGGAAGTGAGAACAAGTGGAGACATCAGAGGTGGGTTCCGTGCATGAGACCAGAGAAGATGCAGATTAATTTTTCATCTCAAACAGAGGGAAGAATATGAAGACTAGTCATGAGAATAAGGGAAGAAGATAGAGAAGCCACAAAAGACAAAGAGATTCTGAGACCGCTGCTCTGTAAAAACCCATCCTCCATCTTTCATTGCCTGGGAATCTTAATAAAGTCTATATTCTTACAGGTTGTGTGTGGTTTGAGATATTCGAAAAACTCATAGTGGCTGAATGAAACACTGGCATCAGTTGCAGCAGAACAAAGAACAGACATGAAAAAGCAGAGGCCCCGAAGGTAAAAGGATCCATGAACAGAGTTTAACTTCCCTCTCTCCTTGCTTGGGGATTCTTAGAAGTATGAGGGAAGACCTTAGGCCCTAAAACCAAAGTACGTGCAAGGGTCGCGGACTGTGAACCAAAAGCACCTAGAACTCAAGGGTCAGGGAGGCCCATGTGATGTGTGAATACATTTATAAACACACTTTGAGTGGGTCTTTGCAACTTTTTACATTAAACGTGGGATCAAGAAGGAATAAAGATTCCTTGTTTATCCCATGGCCTGGAGTTTAACTTTGTAGGATATTAAGACTTTTGTATAAAATAAAACAGAGCACTCATAAGCAGAATTTTGGTCACAGTTGGAATGATTTTTTAGGTAATTGGAATTTTGCCTTATAAAAGACGCTGGTACCCAGCAATATGGCTTCCATATGTCCCCAACCTGACATTTAACGAATTTCTAAACTGATTATTGTATATAATAGTCACCATGGATTCCAGCTGTAAATGACAAGCATATCAACCCACTAGTAATTTATATAATCCCTCTGACTTTGAAATAGTCCTTGCTTTTCTCTTTGAGAAGCTTCTCTGTCTCTGTCTCTTTCCCTCCTCTCTCTCATTAAACTACAGTTGCTTAGATTATTCCCAGTGATATCTTGTGACAGGGATATAACCAGTGTGAGAGCTTAATCCTCCAGCTGTGGGATGCCTATGGGCACATGACCTTTGTACTGCATCCCAAGCAGCCTGACATCTGGTGGATGGACAGGTGGGTAGGTCTATCTTGATGCTCACAGAGCCATGAGGGCAAGACTAACTTAGCCACTAGAGGCTGTAGGGGTCAGAGGATCTTAGAAAAAGTTTAAGCTGGATTGGTGCCTCCACTTCTTTATATCCCATTTATTCCTATGACTTATTTACTATCCCCAAGTACCCAACCACCAACTCCAAAGGGTATCGTTGGCCTCCTAATTACCAATCACAAATTTTCATCTTTATTTTACTTGACCTCAAATTTGACATTGATCTCTCTCTTTCTTGATTTTTATCCTGAGTTCCCCAGTGACACTATTCTCTTTTGGTTTCTGTGTTTCTAACCAGACACCTTAATCTCTTTTAATGGTTTCTTCTCTATTCTTTTATTTTCATGATCTGATGTATTTCCTAGGCTTTCGCTATCATTCCCAAAACACTGTCAATATTTTTAAAAATGCCCCCAGACTGATTATGTATAACTCTCTACTAAATGTCTACAACTAAACTATTTATTCTCAGTCTCTTTCTCCCCCTCCCAATCCCTCACATCAAACACATCACCAGGTTTTATTTATGCTACTCCAGTGACGGTTCTTGTCTTAATTTTATTCTTTATGCTTGAGTATAGTTCCTCTTTATCATCTTCCCAGAATATAATAATCGCTTTAAATCATGTCCTTTTTTTTTTTTTAACCCTCTCGTACCATCCTCTATACTGTGGGAAGGTATCTTTCTCACATGTGTAGCAAACCGTCACTATGGTGGGTTCTCAACAAATACGTCTCCCGGTATCCATGCCCTTGAGTAGTCATGACCTCCATTGGCTCTGGGATTGGCCATGTGACTTGCTGTGACCAATCATATATCATCACACACAATGCAATTGCAGGCTTAAGTGCTGGCACATCAGAGCTTGTCCTTTAGAAATCGTCCCTCTTGGAATCCAGACACCATGCAGTGAGGAGGATGGTCTAGAACTGGCTGTTGGAGGAAGAGTGGCCATGTTGTGGGCAATGAGGTGCTGCAGCCAGCAGTCAGCACGAGGCCCCCACACATGAGTGAGGTGTCTTGGATTTTCAGCCTCAGCTGAGTTCCCAGCTGAATGCAGCTGCATGGGAAACTCCAGCTGAACCTACATGGAGAACTGCCCCACTGACCCATGGAATCATTACAAATGATAAATTTCTATTATTTTTACCCACTAAATTTTGAAGTGTTTGTTATGCAGTAATAGAAAACTGAAACACCACACGTGAGCTTAAAATCCTCTGTTGGTTTCTAATTTCCTGTGGGTGACATTAAAATTCATTTCCATGTCTTGTCAGCCTGTCAAATCAGGACATAACCTGATTTGCAGTCTCATCTCCCATCTTTCTTTGTACCGTTGCACAGGCTGTGTCCTCTGCATGAAGGACCGTCTTCCTCTTCCCCATGTGGTCAGGCTGTCACCCTTCAAAACTGTGCTCAAATACCACCTCCTTTGTTACTTTCTCCAGGCGGTTAGCCGCTGACTCCTCTATGTTGCTATAGCACTTAGTACACACATCTTCTTTATTGTCCGTGACATGCCTGTTTACATTTGTTTTGGTTATATATTTGTCTATCAGTTTGTTTTTCCAATTGAACATAGAGATTGAGTGGTCTGGTCCCCACTTACCTCTCTGGCCTTAGTTTTGCTCTCACACTCTGGCTGCTGTACCCACATTGAATCCTGTTCACTCTTCCTGGGTCACTCTTCCATCCTCATCCTTCCACCACCCTTCATCCGCAATTCCATTTTTCACACCTCGATTCAACTGTTAGGTTCCCCCATAGACATCGCTTCCTCAGGACAGCCTTTCCTGACTCTGCAAGGCTGTAGTAGATGCCCCATTTGTGTACTTCTTTCATAGTGACTCTGCTCACCCCCAAAGCCAATTCTTATTTCACCTCTTTGCTTGTCTGCACCTCATAGGAGAACAAAAATGCTTAGAATCAGAGAATGATTCTTCCTTACACTTGAATCTAGAACAAAGCCAGCGTAGAGTGTATATTGAATGGATATTTGCTGCAACAAAGAAATAAACGAATAAATCAATGACGTTCTTCATATACACCAGCCACACATCCTGAATTTTTAAGGATAGTTATGTTTTCAAACGTTCCATGCCAGAGTCTCTACAGGCATAATCGTACCTGCCAGATTTTGGTTTGGAAAAATAAGATCCAGGTACCTATAAGAGTAAAGTATAGTGGGGGTATTGCCTTTCTTTATTTGGACTATTCACTTAATGTAGCCTAAACTTACATTAACTTTTATTAGCAACCATATCATGCTGTTAGCTTAGAATGAAATTGTGGTCAAATAAAATCCCCAGGTCTCTTCCACACGCACAATTGTCAAAGTGTATAAACAAACTGGTTGAATTAATAGCTGGGGACAGCTAATAGGGAAATCCTATTGCTTAAAATGCAATTCTTTCTGGGCCAAATGTTCACCCATCTTAACAGTAATTGCACAATGCATTTGCAGCTAAGGCCTCATTAAAACTTCATGCTCACCTGTGCTTAAGCAGCACCGAGGATGCACATGGGTTAGGGCAATGGCCAGGTGATTGCCTCCTGGGCTTGCCCAATTGTGAATTTCAGTTAGAGCCACAAAAGCCTGTGCCTTTGTGTCATGATTTATTATAGGGAGCTTGTGTCCCAGGGGAATTTAAGCAATTCAGAAGCAGCGGGAAGAGACAGGGAGGCAGGTGAGCAAAGAATTGAGCGACTGTTAAAGGTATTGTGACACCTTGTTAATTATTAACTCTGGCAGCAGGCTGTCAAGGTAGCCGGAAGGGGAGAGTAGACCTAATTAATTATCCAAACAGCATTTCTAAGGAGCAGATATAGTCCAGAAGCAGGCAGTTTCCATGGAGTTGGGCATAAAAAAGTCATACACTTTGAGTCTTAGTGAACCTGGATGTATTCCAGAAACACTTGCAGGTAAGTTCTGTGTACCTGCACTGTTTTCCAGTTGGATTCGTGGCACAGGCCTCAAGCTGCCTCCATTAAAGAGACACTATAGGTTTGATGGCCAATTCTTAACCCGAGGTAAGAGGAATGGTACATAGAAGAGAAGGAAGGGAGGAATATTTGGGCTACATTAGGGCAGTTGTTTAAATTACCTTTCTGTTCAGTGCAAAGTCACTGAGAGGGAACCCTATGACATGACTGATTTTGTAAGAACTCGAATATAAAATGACTCTTTTCTGTAGGATACTTTGGAGAAATTATACATATAAGATAGAGGGTCTCACCAGATCAAGGGGGTAAAAATCTAGAGGTTGGGTGAATAGAAAAATGCAACTCGGAGGAGGAGGCAGAGAAGAAGGGTTCTCATGAGAGAAACGAAGGCCTCCCGGGGCAGGTCTGCTTTCTGCTCTCAGGGGGTGCTGGGGCTCCTTCATACCTCTTCCTCCTTAGGCCAGCTGCCTAACCACGTCACCTGAGATCCACACGCGTAAAATAAAAGATGGCATCTACTTCCCAGACTTATTGTGACGATTCAATGAAATAGCACACATTAATTTCCCAGGACAACCATTCTCTCCATTGCAGGAGATTGATAAACAGAAGGCACCTTATCCACACCTACCATTAGGCCGCGTAGGAACTAGCGAATAGGAGGACTTTTCAAGGAGGAGTGGCTTCAGACGTCTGCGGGCCACTTCCTGAAGTAGAGAACTTTATATTGTCTGCCATGCTCGGCCAGGCACTATGCTACTTTCCAATGCTGTCTCTGAGCTGGGTTGCCACAGGTGTGCCCTTTACAACTAGAGTGGGCCCTTCACATAGACTTGGATGTGAAGGGTTCCTTCTAAAATTGTGCAACATGCAGAACTGAACGTATACATGGTCCCTCATAAAGTACTTTAAGTGTTTGTAGATTTTTTTTTTCTTTCCATGAAAGTGAAACGTACACATTACAGAAAACTCAGGAAGTACAGAAAGACCAAGTGACAAAACTATTCAACTGCTCAGAAACAATCCCTCCTACAGCTTTAACGTGTTGGTCCATTTCGTTCCAGACTTTTTTCTTTACATATTTACCCCTGGCTATTTACTAGCTGTATATTCTGTTCTCCCACTGACTGGGACTGACCCTTAAATCATTAATGTTAAGAATGAAAGAGAATCTTTTGTGACTCCCCCTGTAGGATGATAAATTCAGAAAATTTTTTTCTGACATAATCTAAAGTATTAGAGTTAATTGCTGATACGTTTTTACATTATATATCTTCTTTTTAAGGTTTATTATTTTGATATCTGTAAGTCATAAAATAAAATTAAAATCTTAAAAAAAAGGAGACAGAAACAAAAGAACCACTACTGTGATAGCTTTAGAACCCACAAGAAGAGTCAGGCAGAACTGATAACTTTGAAGACCTACGTGTCTCTGTTAGATGCTGTGGTATTCAAAATTATTCAATTTGAAATAATACTTGAGATTTACATTTGCCTCATGTTGTGAACCCTTCTTTCTCATTCAGGATCACCAAGAGTTACTGACTAGATGGTGCCTAGTGGGGCTCAGCTATAAATATTCTTAAAAAAAGAAATTGTTAGAGTGCTTTACAGTTTACAACATATATTTACTTAATGCATTATGTTGAACCTCCATAATGACCTATAACATTTAGGAATCATTGTGTTCATTTTTACATATGAGGTCACCGAGACCCAGAATGACTTAGTTATTTTTCTCGGGTAACCCAACTGGTAAGTGGCAGAAATCTATGTCTGAGAGCCTTCTCCAAACCTGGAGACTTCCAGGGCAAGCAACCTGCCTGAAAGAACAAGAATGTCAGTGGGCTACAGTTTGGGGTCAAGGTTGTGAGCTGTTTTGTGTATGTTGGAAGAGTCATGGTCTTTCATTGAAGAGATCACACACTTTATTCACTATAGGTTCCAAGTCTCATTCTCCTCTTAAAAAAAAAGAGTCAATAAGTTTATATAATTAGTGTCTACAGAATAAATTTATATTTTTTTCCCTCAAGTGTTACTTTTGAACTGCACTGAGCACATCTACACACAAATTCACTCTTTGCAGAAAAATAGCATATTAATTGCTGTATTAATACATTTTGATTTTTTCTATTTAAATTGTTAAATCAGAAGAATAAATAGGATGAATCATTTCTTAAATTTATAGAGTGGGGCCCTACAAGGGTACATTTACCTCAAAGTTTGGTATGATGCTAAAGGGTTTAAAAAATAACTTAAAAAATACCCAGTTCTGTCACCACAATTTTCTTCCCTTCATCCTCTATGTAGAATATATAGATATGTGATAAATTTGAATCTATATTTATAATTATATAAATTATATTATAATATAATACAATATTATATTATAAATATAAGTTATATAATATTATAAATATATATAGAAATATAGAATACGCAATATATCTTCTGCCGTCACTAAAATGGGTTGCCTCACCCAGATTAACGCTGATGTGATTTATCAGGGCCTTTAGTCTTCTGCATATACAGTGATGATATTGTTATTCTCTTCTTTCTATGTCCTTAAGAATCTTGATCTAAGTCTCTTATAAAGGGTAAGAAAGAGAGACTTCAGAAATGAGTATTTTCCTAACAAACTATCCCTTTATTAAAAAATTAGGATCAAAAGAAAAACAATAACTTATTCTCTACTGAAAGGATATAGGTAATGATAATCCAGGTTAAAGTAAGAAATTTTAAAACACCACAGAGGTCATTTTGAGAAATCTGTTATCACCTTCTATAAGGTTCTTTATAACTAGTAATTTACCTTAATTTAGGATTACAGCCCAAGTTTAATCTTTCTGTTATATTCATTGATTTCCAGATCTATTTCCAATTGATGCTGTCATTGTGGTTTGTCTAACCTGAGAAACAGGAAGTGGAAATGTAGGTCTTTGTGCCTTTCCAGAATATTTTTCGATCTTCTGATGTTGCAGGTCATGAAAGTCAGCTAGCATCCTTGCTTTTTCAGTAGGAGGTAGAATTTAATGTGTAATGGGAAGTATTTACTGAAACTGAAGATTTTGTTAGGTGAGGAAACGGTTGCTGCTGAGAATAGTTACGTTTTAAAGGAACTATACTATTATAAAATACTGTACTTTCAAATCGATTTGGAATACAAAATAGTAAGTTTTTCAGATAAACCACTGTGCTTGTTTTACTGTTACCTACATAATCTATAACTGGAACTTTATGAGTTATTTGACAGTAAAAATATTTATATGTTTCCTTTGTATTATGTGTTATTAACATGAGTTATATCAGCAGGTCACCACCTTATATTCCCACCGCCTTGTGAGATATAAGAATTTTTTCAGAGTTACTGTAAATCTGCTAAAATTCCTTTTCTAACTTGATTTCTTCAAGGATTGATTTTGGATTTACCCAAAGGGATATCCACCTTTGTTACGTCTCTACTACCTGTCAGGCAATGAACTAAGGGCTTTCATAAATTACTCCATGTAAATTCTACCATTTCTGTGTAAAGCAGATCTATTGCCTGTTTTGCTGATGAAAAGACCGAGCCTCAGACCAGTTCAATAATGGACGTCAAATCATGCAACTTAGAACATAGCAGAGCTGGCATTGGAATCCGGGTTGTCTGGCTCCAAAATCTGCCTTCATGTCTTTTTTCTGTGTCTTACTTCTTCTATATTCCCCAAGAGTTGGGTTAACTTTATGAAAGTCTTTAGTTTCCGCAAGTTGGCTGAGTAAGTAGGATCTTTATTTATCATTCCCCTACTGGAAGTTCTTATCCCTCAATGTATTGGCATTGAAACACTTGGTGCTAGGACTCCTCAGACTCCAAGTGTGCAGGGAGCCCTGGGGAGAAATCAGAGGGTGTTAGCATGCACTTAACAGAAGTATCACATTTACATAGCAACTGATTACATTTACATTTCCTCACCTGTCAATTCCAGCCTCTACCCAATCAGGTGGCAAGTATAGAAAACACCTGAGAAGAGAAGAAGACATAAGAATTCACCCGATTTCTTTTAACATAGCCAAATCCTCTCTTGTGATTTGCAAAAAAGAGAAAGTCATTTATTTCTTACTTTGAATTCTGTGGGGTTACCTATTTACATTTTGTGAGTAACAAAACTCTCATTTTGTCTGTGTTAGTCAACAAAGGTGAATGGCCAGAAATAGGCTATGCTTTTGGTATGTGCTCAAGTAATATGAACTAGGGCCATGCCACACTAAATGGAACCCTTTTTCTCTTTTAAGGGGACTGGGATGGCTACTCAAGTGCAGTGAATAGGCACATAGGGTTGTGACAGGTCTGGGTTAGAATCACATCCTGACCTCTTTGTGTAGGTTATGGATCTGTTGATAGCCTCAGTTTTTTATCTGTAAAAGAACGATTTTAATGCCCCAGAGAGTGGGCAAAGATTAAGAGTGTAATGCATCCAGCACAGAGATTATAGTGGCAAAAAATGCCAGTTACCCCAGGGGAGCAGAGTTCTTTCCTGCCAAGGTGTGCTGTGACACTACATGGCTTTCATGTCCTTGATCTCACGGTGCCCTCATTTTCTGATGATTGGAATCAGGCTCTTTAGTATTTATCTCCTTGTTAATTGAATGACTAGTTCTGGATAATGGATAATTCTCAATTTTCTATTTTTAGAAAGTGTATAAATAGCTAAATTAGATTTAGGCAAAGTGAGCTGCAGTATTTGATATGCTGAGGACATAATTAGGTTGCTCCGTTTACCTACACAGTCGCAAGCAAACGTTAACTAATTAATCTGTAACAGACTTTGATGAACCTTTGAACTAGATAAAAATATGCCAGTCATGGCAAAGTTCTACTCTATTCTTTGAGAACTTTCAAAGGACTGAAAGTGACTAATATATTTGGCTTTATAATATCATCTGCAAGCCCTGATTTCACCACCCTGAAATCTTCAGAGGTTTCTCACTGCGTCAGAGTCAAATAAAAGACATTAGGGTAAGCTAAAAAATAAACCCTTGTGCCAGGAATCAGAAGACCCACGCTCTGGTTCTGGCTCCTCTCTTTACCCTTGGTAATCTTGGACAAGATATGCAGCCTTCTGGATGTCAATTTCCTCATCTGTGACGTAAGAATAATAATCACGGGGTCGGGTAGAGGTTTGCAGGCCACGGTGTCTGTGAAAATACATCTGAGAGTCCTAAGTGCAGGCCTGGTTGTTAGGCATGGCGATGAAAGCCTTGGGGTGTTTCCCCCTCTACTTCCCGGGGCCCTCTCCACCTTCCAGAGCCCTCTATTTTCCATTCTTTGGACCCTCCCTGCAGTGATTTACTGTCTCAGGGCCTTTATTGACATTTGTTCTGGTACCAGAATGCCCCATCCCCAGAAACTCACCCATCAAGGCCCAGCTGCAACACTAAAACTTCCGTAAGTCCATCACCCATGCTGTGTGCCAGTTGGAGAGTTTGCTCGGCTGGCTCCCAAGGCATTGTTCGTTCTGTTTATTAGACTTACCACATGCTGCCTTGTTTTATATTATCACATACAACACCAACCTATTCACCTTATGTATCATTACTGTTCTTCTCTGGATTTTCACCTACGCCTCTTTTCCTCCTGGTTCCGAGAACTAAACCCACTGTTTGCCTCCAGTACTGTTCCTTCTCACCTCCTCTGGGTAGTTAATCAGGTGGGCTCCCTTCCCTTTCCTTCCTCTCAATGGAGCTCATGCCCTGAACCCACAAACATGCCTAGATGTCCCCAAGCCTAACACAATTTCCCATTGCCTTCCTTTCCCGGTCAAGGTTATGAAAAAGCAGAGTGCAATGCTGCCTTAATTTCCTCTCCTCCTCACTTTTCCACCCTTAAATCAGGGCCTCATACCCATAATCCTCTAAAGAAACGTTTCTTTGCTGTTTCGGCAGCTAAGCCTTCTCTTTGCTTGATTGCTCTTTCTCCAATTCATCCTAAATTCCTCCGCTAAGTACTTCTTTTTCAAATGCAGTTCTTACTGTGTTACTTCCCTCCCTCACAGAAAACCTCTGTCTACAAAAGAACAGGAATTCTCAAAAAAGAAACAAAAAATGGCCAATAAACATGAGAAAAATATTCAACCTTAACTAGAAAGAAAAATATCTTATAGTTTGATCCATTTTTTCACCTTTGTTATTGATAAAGTTAAAAAAAATATACAAAATAATTGAACTTAGGGCTAAAAAACACATTTTAGGAACAGCGGTTTCAGTGCAACTTGGTACAGTCTTTCAGAAATCGTCATAAATCACACATGCATAATTTCAACCAATTAAATTCTATAAGCTATAGTAATTTCTTACTGCATTATTGTTTATAATAGCTAAAACTTGGTAACAATTACGTGACAATGGAAAGCACATATCCCTACAATAAAATACTAGGCAGCCACTAAAAAGATTGTGTACAAATACATTTATAGACATGAAAATATTTTATAATATATATTATGCAAAAAATTTTTTTAAACGGCATGTAAAAAACTTTTAGTTTCAGAAATATTTACTCAGGAACTATTTATTGAGTACCTGCTCAGTTCCAGGGTATTATTCTAGGTGCTGGGAATATGAGTATGTATAGCAAGTTTGGAAGAATATATACAAAATATTAATGATAGTGAAGGTTTCTAGGTGGTAAAATAATTTTTAGGTTTTCTACAATGTATATGTACTATTGTGCTATGTATATGTACTATGTACTAGTTCTACAGTAACTCTACAATTTTGTAAATACCAATTTCTTTAGAGTAAACATCAGACTCTTCAATGTCGTAGTCATACTTCTTCCAGCCCTACTTTCCATAAGTCTGTCCACTTGACATCTACTATATATTTCTGTTTGTTTTATCTGTCCCCTGAATTTCTTATTATATCTGTCACATGGGACGTTCTTGCTCCATCTTGTCCTGGCCAAATCCTATATAACCTCCTTTGTAGGCGCCCAACAGGAAACAATCTTCCTCATCTCACATATTCCCCTGTCTCTGGTCTCTCATAGCATCTCTGTCTCTCTTCCTCCCATGACCAGACTTCACGATCTTTGAAAGCAGAGCCCATAGTCTTTTCTTTATTCCCAAAGGCGTGCTCACTGAACAACTTGACAAATGCATGCCTCCCTCTCTAGATTATACATTCCTTGAGAGCAGGGGATCTTATTCTTCATTGAGTCTTCTACACCAGTATTCACACGGGGCACCATTCTCTTGAGCATGAATACAGGCATGAAAACTTACAAGGAATCAAAGTCTAGATCCTCAGCTTCCACGTGTACTCAGTCCCCAAACTGAGAGTGCAGGCTTGGGATTGAGGCGCCATTCTGGTGCTCCTGTACCATCTCCTTTTTTTAATCACCTTCTCCCACTTTACTGAACAAATAAACGTTGCCCTAATATATAAATGTCTCCTGGGCACCAAAGTAAAGAACAGTTGGAATTTTTTCATGTAATCACATCATTTTTTCCATCCCCATCACCTACAAAGTTCCATGAGAGTGGTGGCTTCTTATTCTGTCCAAGTGACAAATTCTTAGCTAGGCTCTTTGCTCTATCGACCTATCTATCAATGATTTTATCTTTCTCTATTTTACAATTAGAATACAATAGGGAGAAGGTTGTCATGGAATACATATTAAGACATTCCTTTGAGCGGAAAAGTGAAATCACACATTTTCAGGGAGAGGGGGAGTCCGACTGGACTGGTAGATTTGACAAAGAGGAATTGTTTGCCATTTAGTTTATATGGTGGACATTCTTTTCAATTCAATGAGCTAAGCCTGAATCTTCGAATGTTGACAAAAATATATTTAAAGCATGAAATGAGCTAAAAATATTTTATTGTATTAGCAAAGAACTTTTGAAATGAAACACTTTGTTTTAAATAAATCTTTCTCAGTATATTGTGTATAAAATATTAGCATGCTTAGTGCAACATACCTTCAAGTAAAAGAGTAACTGATATAATTAATAGTCATTTGATATGTCTTCATAATTCCTTTAAGTTTCTTTCCTGGAAACTGAAGAAGAATGTGTTCAGTATCTGGGTAAAGGTAAAAAAAAAAAAAATCCTTTTGCAAGTCATGTGTTTTCTAATATTTTGCTTTCCACAAAATTGAAGGAGATCCTCAACAAGTTTTCAGCTCATCGTGAAAATGTTTGATCATAGATCACTTAGTGGTATTTGCATATAACTTAGAGTTTGTGGATTTGAGTGGCAGTGCTATAGCAAAATTTTCATTCTTACCTGCTTATTTATGTCAACAAATGTTTTCAGCACTACAGCTATGAAAATGACATTGAAAATGGATTTAATGCCGATACTATATAATTCTAGCAATAATGAAGCATTTATAAAATTTAACTTTTATTTTTTAATAATGTCTCATCAAGACTTATAATGATAACGATGAGTCAATGTGGAAGAACAGTTTAGTACCTAGACCCTGATGGCCAAGCGAAATAAGTAAATGCATTTTCATTTATATACCTACTTTAGTGGCAGAAGTGAATGATTAAGTATAATGAAAACATCAGTTTAAGAAGAAAAAGGAACAATGTAAAAGTACTGACTCTTGAAGAGCTTGTTAATATTTTTTAATTGATGGTGGTGGATAACAAATTGCTCTGGTATTTATTTATTTATTCTTATTCAGATTATTTTCTCATATAGGTTATTAAAGAATACTGAGTAGAGAACCCTGTGCTATACAGTAGGTCCTTGTTAATTATCTATTTTATCTGTAGTAGTGTGTATATGTTAATCCCAACCTCCTTATTTATTCCTCCTCCCACAACTTTCCCCTTTGGTAACCATAAGTTTGTTTTCTAAGTCTGTGAGTCTGTTTCTCTTTTGAAAATAAGTTCATTTGTATCATTTTTTTAGATTCCACATATAAGTGATGTCATATGATATTTGTCATTCTCTGTCTGACTTAATTCACTTAATATGATCATCTCTAGGTCCACCCATGTTGCTGCAGATGGCATCATTTCACTCTGTTTTTATGGCTGAGTAATTTTCTATTGTATATATGTACCACATCTTCTTTACCCATTCCTCTGTTGTTGGACATTTAGGTTGTTTCCTTGTCTTGGGTATTGTAAATAGTGCTGCAGTGAACCCTGGGGTGCATGTGTCTTTTCAAATTATAGTTTTCTCTGGATATATTGCCCAGGAGTGGGATTGCAGGATCATATGGCAAGTCTATTTTTAGTTCTTTGAGGAACCTCCATATAGTTTTCCATAGTGGCTGCACAAGTTTACATTCCCACCATCAGTGCAGGAGGGTTCCCTTTCTTCAAATCCTCTCCAATCATTTGTTATTTGCAGCCTTTTTAATGATGGCCATTCTGACTGGTGTGAGGTGATACCTCATTGTAGTTTTGATTTGCATTTCTCTAATGATTAGTGATGTTGAGCATTCTTTCATGTGTTTTTTGGCAATCTTTATATCTTCTTTAGAGAAATGTCTATTTAGGTCTTCTGCCCATTTTTGGATTGGGTTGTCTGTTTTTTTGATATTGAGCTGCATGAGCTGTTTGTATACTTTGGAGAGTAATCCCTTGTCAGTAGCATCGTTTGCAAATATTTTCTCCCATTCTGTAGGTTGTCGTTTTGTTTTGTTTATGGTTTCCTTTGCTGTGTAAAAGCTTTTAACTTTAATTAGGTCCCATTTGTTTATTTTTGTTTTTGTTTTCATTACTCTAGGAGGTGGATCGAAAAAGATCTTGCTGCAATTTATGTCAGAGTGTTCTGCCTATGCTTTCCTCTAAGAGTTTTATAGTGTCCAGCCTTACATTTAGATCTTTAATTCCTTTTGAGTTTATTTTTGTGTATGGTGTTAGAGAATGTTCTGATTTCATTCTTTTACTTGTAGCTGTCCAGTTTTCCCAGCACCACTTATTGAAGAGACTGTGTTTTCTCCATTGTATATTCTTGCCTCCTTTGTCATAGATGAATTGACCATAGGTGAGTACTCTGGTATTTATACTCAAGTTGATGCATTTCCAAGGGGGATGTAATTATTTTATTTTAAAATGTCAATAGTTGCAATAACCAGAAATTAAACCCTTTTCAACAATTTGAATTTGTGATAAAAATTCAGGTATTGACCCAAAAATGTGTGAGAGTATACCTGGGTTTTCAAAATTCTTTGGGGAAACATGAGCAGAGATAGTCAAAAATAATTTACCCTATAAGACAGAGTGCTTTGCACTTCACTGGTGCTCAATAAATGTTTGAGATGGATTAAATCTAAAGCAATAATTAATAGAAGGTATAAAACACTTATGTTATCTTTTCAAAATCCTGTACAGATGGAGTGTAATTCTTGGCTAATTTCCTCCCAGTAAAGAGTTTGGTCCACTGGTCATGGTGAAGAGAACAAAAGTGATGGCCCAGTTTTCACCTCCTGCATGGCTCATATGCTTCTCTGGGTTTAATTTAAAAATATGAAAATAAAGTCCCTCAAAAGTTATCATCTTCTTGACTATAAATAACAACATTAGCCAATTAATCTCTATATTGGAAGCTTACATTGACTTTAAAATATTTTCAAATGTAGTAACTAGAACAAAAGTAACTGAGGTTGTGCCAGAGAGACAGGCTTTGACATTGGATATTAGCCAGGGAGTTCAGGCTCACTTGTGTCTCACTTGTGTCTCACAGCCCCACACTTTTACAGTTGTGAAGACCCAACTTTACTCTTTGTAGTAAAGGACATATCATCGCATTTTGAGCAGAGGTGATCTGATCATGGCATTCTCTATTTAATTTTGGTAACCAGGTAGTATTATTAACAACTTTGTCAGAAAAAAAAAAAAATGTTGAGCCCACCTTAAAGGTGTTTCAGCATTTCCAGAAGACTGAGATGAATGTTTAAGTAATGTTTGCATGTGAGTGACTCAGTCTCACCTGAGTCTTTGTCCTTTCACTTTCACCCTTGCTCATGGCCACTCCACCCACACTCACCTCATGCCGCTCTTCAAACCTGCTCTGTCCTCTGGCTGCATAATGTCCCCATAATAATGGGCTTACTCCTTCTTCTTACATTCAGGCCTTTGCCCAAAAGTCACCTTTTGCGAGAGAGCTCCCCTGACTACCTGCCTAAAATAACATACTTCCCATCACTCTACTGTAGTACTCTCCTCCTAATAATTATGTTGGGATGAGAGTCTTAAACTGGAACTGTCCCAGACAAAGGGGCATATGGTCATCTATTCACAGCACATATCACTAGTTGACTTTGCTGTCTATGAAAGTTCCTTGAAAAAAAGAGCTTTGCTCACTGGAGAATTGCCTGGCACATGGTGGGCCTCGATATTTGTTGAATAATAGTAAAATTAGCATCATATACCAAGAATTGTTCCATGACATTATTCTTTGACAATATAAATTTTAAGGATTATTAATACATATTGCCAAATTGATTCCAGAAAGATTTTTATCTTTCAGCAACAGTTTATGATAATTCTTTTCTAACATCAATCAATCACTAATATCTTAATATTGTTACTAATTTGATAGACAGTTCCAATGTGCATACCTACAATTACTGGGAAGAATGAATGTGTGTTTTGTTTCTTTTTTTACGTTTATTAGCTATTTGTATTTCATCTGTGATAATCTTTCTATTATTTTTATTAATTTTCCTAACCAATATTTATTGCACCCCCATTACATGCTTTGCAAGATAGGAGGTAAAGATAATAATTACAATCTATGGTCTCTACACCCCAGAATTTTATTTAGTCAGTGAAAAGTGTATATCATACGGGGAATAATAAGTATGAGAAAAATTTAGAAAATGACCTCACTGAGAAATAATTAAGGAAAAAATATTCAAAAATTTTAAAAAAGCAAGTTTGGAAAGCATCTGCATAAAGTCCTAATTCAGCAAGGTTTAGTTTCTGAGATACACAGATTTAAAAAATACATCCACTGTTTCCTAATTGATTTTGCTACATCTGCATAGTGGATGGGAAAGAAGCAGAGATTTTAAAAGAGGAATCTTTCCACTCCCACTGATCATAAAAAGGGAATGGTACAGAAAGGAGCTAGCTACAACCTGTCTGATTCTTACTGGAAATAATGGAATGAGTTAAAATCAGCGATACCACTTGGTGCTATGTTCATTGGATTGCAATTAAAGTGATGTCCTGTGTTATTTGGCAAAGGAACTCAGAAATAACTGAGTTCTGCCCTGTCATAGATACCTCTTGGGGTGAGCTTTCTAGGGAAATATAATCACGAGAGAAAGACTGACCAAGACTGACAGAACTCGCCATTGTTTTGCTTCAACTCTGGCCTTCATCCTTAACAGACTCCAGCCAGTCAGCTGTTCCTGGACCCTTCTTCCTCTCTGAGCCACATGGCTTATACCCGAAACCCAATCCTTATTCTTTAAAGTTACCAATCTTGTTGGTGGAGCTAAAGTAGGCCTCCCAAGCTGGGAGGAAATATAAGTAAAGAGAGGTAGAGAGAAAGGGAGGGAAGGGGGAAGGTGTCTGTCTCAATGCAAAGTCTCCTGCTCCAAGCTTTATCAAACCTGGACCCTTGAACCTAGAGCTGCTCTTTGAGACAGGAGAGAGTCCAAAGTGGGAGACAGAGAGAGCTAAAGATAAAGAGAGATGCTTGGGATTTCTCTGAGGGGAAATAGCTTTGGTCCTCATTACCATTCTATCTGCCATGTAAGAAACAGAGACCAGAGAGGAAAAATTCACATTCAGGTGCTGTCACCTTCATCTCTCTGATAGATGTGCCAGTACAAAGTCCTAGGGTTTCAGCCATTCAGATCACAACTCTTTTTCCTCGGGGTTAGGGCATATGACCCTGATTCATTCTTGGGCATGGGCGAGTAGGGGTATGGAGAAGAAAGCAGAGATGCTCAATGAGCTTCTTCTGGAGGTCAATGCTCACCATTTTGTTGAGAGATAAAGATGGCATAGGAGGAACAGGCCAATAAAGAGGAAGCTTTGCTCTTAAAGTCATCTTAAATGAGGCGAGAATACTCAGCAAAATTAGGTCTAAAGCTCAGAGAGATGTTCTTTGCTGCAAAAGGGTAACACTTGAAATAGAGCCATCTGGGGATTGATTAGCCTGAAATTTTCAAGAACATCAAAGGAAACTGAAAGTTAACTGGGGAAACGTCAATTCTCCTTAGAGTTAAGAAATTTAGGGAAATAAGAACTATACATCAGAAAGAAGAAATATTTTACATACAGAGTTTTTTAAACTCATTTGTTTTCCTTTGTTTAAAAGTATATTTAACCTCAAATGAAAATGGAATTTTTGGAATCAGAAATTTGAAACTAGAATGAACATTTAACAACTATCCTGATCCTCTCACATTATAGATAAGGAGGCTGAAACATGGACATCACTAAGCTAGACTAAATCCAAGTTTCCAGGCTCATATGCAGAGTCTTTTTTCACTATTACAGTGGATGATTACGTCTTGCAAGAGAGCAGCTTTGTTTAAAAATGATAATTAAAGGCCATGAATGAACCTAGATGTATATAAATTTTAAAAACCGGTTCTGTGTCTCTGATAAGTGAAGGATTGCATCACCAAACTAACCAAAAGCACAGTTTACTGATAGCTTAAACAATCTGCAGATATGTGATCCATCATGCTCTCACAAAGAAAACCTTTTTTTTTTTAGTGCTGATGCTAATCAATAAAGCACATATAAATGTATGAAGCAATATAACATAATACAATAGTATTTTCTATATGATGGGCTTTGTTATAAGCATTTTACATGCTTTATTACGTTTTATCCTTGTAACAACCCAATGAACAAAGTGTTTTTATCATCTGCAGTTTACAGATGAGGAAACTAAATGACAGAGATCGAGTCACTCGTTCAAGTTCACAGTTTGCTAATGATGGAGCCAGCATAAGCTGGGGGAATAGTGTTGACAGAAAACTGCTTGTAAAATCTGAAGGAGGGATCAACTACCGCTTCCTGTAGTAGAATTTTATTCAAAATATACCACAGTGATCCCCATCAGAATCTGGGCAAATGTGATATTTGCAGAAGATAATTTAAAGAATGTGTTGTTTTGCTGTTCACTCAGTTATTCTTGATTTTAGTTTTAACCAGACTTGATCAGCAGAAGGCTACACAATTGAAATATACCATGACCACTCATGGAATTGTCTTTACAGACTTTCAAGATCATGGCTTTGCCTTTCTTGAAGGGTATTGCAAGTTCAGTCTCTTCTTATATTTTGTTTAAGAATGTTGTTGAGGCATTGTCTAGTATACTATTTGGTGCCTGTTACCTGGAGCTCATTGTGAAAAAATTACTTTAGAAATTTGTGCTGGAGAAACTTTGCTTCTCCTATGATAATTTTTGTATTTGAGACTGTTGCTCTCTTCATTTTGGATGCCAGGGAGCTTAGAATCAAGTTAGAAAAGGATCTATTACAATTATGTATAACCATTATGGTGGAGGCATCTATTTTCACTTGCTTCTAGGTTTGACTCCTCCCTTTATTTATTTTTCTCTTGGACACAATTCTGTATCATCATATTCTCCCCGCCAAGCCCTCCTTCTCCCTCTCCCTTTCCTTCTCCTTTTATTTCTTCTTTACCATTCTGGGGATATATTCTTGTTGTAAACCACCTCAAATCCATTGTGTAATCATGTTAGATACAAATAGACTAATTCCCACAATTCTACATTGAGTGTAGGGAAAAAATCAATGTCTAAAACCACTTTGAACCAGAACCTTTGAGATCATTTTCGTTCAACAACAGTAAACCACGAAAACTTTTATTAAATGACTTATTACACAACATAACATGGAAAAAACCCACATAAGTGTGAAGATTAGGGTTACGAAGATCTTAGAAATAATTTTGCAGATGATGATGCTAGTGCTTCAAGAGGCTAAATGGTTTGCCTCGTGTTACTCAGCTGGTTAGTGGCAAAGAAAAGAAACTAGAGAACAATCATTATTTATATACTCAGTACATAAAACTGAGTCCAATATTATGGTTTTTAAAATTCAAATATGGTTGACTTACAATGTTGTATTTTGTATGCTGTACAGTTTCAGGTATACAGTAAAGTGGTTCAGTTATACATCCATGCATATATATATAAATATAAGAATACATATATATCTTCTTTTACAAATTCTTTTCCACTATAGGTTATTACAAGATATTGAATATAGTTCCCTGTGCTATGCGGTAGGCCCTTGTTGATTATCTGTTTTATATATAGTAGTGTGTATCTGTTAATCCCAAACTCCTAATTTATCCCTCCCCTCTCCAATATTATGTTTTACATCTCTTCTAATATGCTAAGAAAGAAGACTAATTTTTTAGTATATAAGGCAAATCAATAGTCTAAAAACTAAAATTTGATTTTCACTTTTTTTCAGCAAAAACAGAATGTGGTTAGAGTCTAACAAGGAAGCCACAGGAGTATGGTCAAGTCTGTAACAGAAGGATGCATGGGGAAATAAGGGAAGACAGAGGATAGACACTTAGCTTAGGCAAGAAAGGCCAGAGACAGCTTCATGGATGAAGGACCATTGAACTGAGCCTTAAAAAGAAAGTGGGAATTAATCAGATGCTGGAGACATTTGGAAAGATGGGAAAAAGAAAACAAAAATAAGCAGCAATTAGAACACAACCAAGCCTCTTCCTGAAGCGTATGGCAGTTCTTGAGGATATGCTGCAAGAAGGGTCCATGTTCTTGCTTTGGAGTAATCTCTACAGAATTACTCCAGGATTGGAGAAGAGGTGATAGTAGGGGCAGGAAAACCGGTCAGCAGGTGATTGTGAACATTCAGGTGAAAAGTAAGAAGGATCTGAACAACACGGTGGCACTGAGGACAGGGAAGAAAAAATACTTTTGAAAAATAGTAAATGGACATGAAACTCTGCAGGACCTGTGATCCAATCAGGTTGGCGGGGGGTGGAGGAGAGCAATGAAGGATGGGGGGAAACATCCTGACCCTCAGGCTGGCAGCTTGGGTGACTGTGTATTAGGGGCACCACTTCACAAGAAAGGAGAAGTGGCCAAAAAAAGTGAGTTTGCAAGGAAGTCCATTGTTGAACATACTTATGTGCTGTTATTAGATGTTCTAGTAGAGATATCCAATTAGCTTTGTGTGTCTGGTACTGGATTGCCATGGAGTAATCTGCAGGGTAAGATGAGAATTAGGAATTTTTACAAGTGATTACTCTCAGCAATTTTTGAAAACTTGCATATATTAGTTTGCAGGAAAAAAAAAAATCTCCAGAATTGTGATATTTGTTTAGGGCTCTGTGGTGTGTAGGTAGCGTCTGTAGCATAAGATGAAACTGCATAGAGAAAGTGTATAGAGTGAAAGAGATCTGAAATATTGACATCCCCTCCCCATGTTTAAATGTTGGATGGAGAAAGACACCCCCAAAATCAATTGAGAAGAAGTAGTCAGAGAGGCAGGAAGAAAACCAGAGGGCTTTATGTCAGAGAAACCAAGAACAACAATGTTAACTATTACAAAAATTCAACCAAAGAAAAGTCATGTATTACAAAACAAAGGTCAATGACAAATAATTTTAAAAAATAAAATAGAAACTGTCCCTTTTATTTTGGCAATTAGAAACTCATTGATAATATTATTAAGATCAGTTTTATGTAATATCTCACACAATGCAAGGACCAAACTGGATATACAGTAGATTGTCAATACTGCTTACTGAACCAATGAGGGGATTTTCACTTCAGGTTAGCAAAGAGAGTTTGGGGTGTTGTATAGGAATTCTGGGTAAGAAAAATGCATAAATTCTCATGTGATTAGCATATACCTGTAAAATCAAGATGGCCGTTGGGTGTTTTACATCAAGCAAATCATTTAAGCCTAAAAGTGGGTTAACTTTTAAAATAGGGTAAAAAAGTTCAGTGCAATGCTTTTCTCAGTCCAATTATTTTACATAGACTTAAACAATGAAACGAAGATTCAAACTGGGGAGGGAAGCATGGACGTTGGAGGGTTACATGGGAAATTTTATATTGAATCACCCAGTGTGATTCTCGGTGTGTAGAAGATGGTCACGAAACGATCACCATCAGTATCATTACAATATTTCCGGAATTAAAATGTTCTCTAGGCTTCCCTGGTGGCGCAGCGGTTGAGAGTCCGCCTGCTGATGCAGGGGACACGGGTTCGTGCCCCGGTCCGGGAAGATCCCACATGCCGCGGAGCGGCTGGGCCTGTGAGCCCTGGCCGCTGAGCCTGCGCGTCCGGAGCCTGTGCTCCGCAACGGGAGAGGCCACAACAGTGAGAGGCCCGCATAACACACACACACACACACACACACACACACACACACACACACACACACACACACAAATATTCTCTAGTCAAAGGCAAGTTGTAGCATCTAATGGTTCCTGCATGATGTGCCTAAGTGGAATTATTTGGGGATTAATCTCAAGATATTAGGTTTTTTTCTATTGAAATTATGTTCATAGTAACACTGGTGTGAATGGTAATAGAGTTGAATTATTGCCATGATAGCATTCTATTTCCTTGAATTCCTGCTATTCTGGAGACATTGTCAAAATTATCCTCTTAGGCATTTCATTCTTTTGTAAATATTGCAGTTCCCAAACTCAGTTGTACATACATAACTATTCTTGCAGGGAGAAGGGCAGAATCAAGAAAGAGAGGGAGTTGGGAACCACTGCTGTTATTCTTTATGTCAGCAAGCATTACAGGCATTTTTTAGCAGCCTGTTTTGGTCTATTGCTTGTTAAAGCAATATAAAAAGCTATGTAATTATATTCCACGAATAATTGATATAAAGAATGAATCACAATCATACCTTGTATTTTTTTCTCTCTCCTTTCAAGCCTTGCTCTTTTTACAGTAGCTGCATGTTGGTTCTAGGCTGAGTGCCAGTTGTATCAATTAAACAGTAACTAATTCAAGTACATTTGCAATCTGTGTTTGAAATGCCAGCCCATACAGTAGTTACCAATTAAGCATGAGGCAGATTAATGGATGCATTGTTCTCCTGGGCTAACTCCACCACATTGTCATTAAGCAGTAAGCCCTAGTGAACCAAAGACTTCGATTTAAAGGGAAAGGGAAACACATGCTTACAAAAAAAAAGTTGTGTGTTTATAGCAAGCAGAATTATTTAACAGGAAAGGTGGCGGATAACCTTTTGAAGGGAGAAGAAATTATGGCTGTTTAGTGTTTTTCTCAGTCCCTTTATTTTGCATAGATTTGATCAATGCAGAAATATAAAGTGGCAAAATGGGAAGGGAAATAATGGGAACGGATCAGACAGAAAAATGGCACCTGTAAGTTCACAGTTCTTAAAACAGATGTTCTTTTCAGCTGGCTATAGTATATCATTATCTCCAGGAACCCTGAAGAGAAAGTACAAAGATTCACTAGGGATAGTGGAAATGCAGTGTATTTACTGTGCAAAATACTTGGCTCTGTACCCCTCTACCCACCCCACCCCCTATTGCCCGTTTTAGGAGACAAATATCTGGGGCATTTTCAATTTACAGGCTTATGATTTTTAGAACCTAGTGTAATCATTGCAAAATAAAACTGGTTTTGGCAGTCACTAAACATCTAATGATTGTAGCTCATATAGAACAAATGGAAAGAGGTTGAGAATTTAAAAAGGAGTAATTTATTTCTGTCCTCCAGCATGCCTGAATTCCTGTGGAAAATTCCTTTTCCTTCTTTCTTGTTTCTTTCTTTCTTCTTTTTTATCTTTTTGATCATCTTAGCCAACCACAAAAATTTTGGTGCCTGAAAAGACATTTGGTTCTTTCTTGTTAAGGAAAAAGGGTTCTATTTTTGTTCTGTGTCATTTTTCCAGTGGGCTCGATGGAGTTAAACAAAAGGTTGATCCAACCCTCAAGTTGATCAGTTTCCCAAATCTTTAAAAATGACACAACCGATTGTATTAGTTTGATATGCAATATTTAAATTTTATCTAAAGAGCACAACTGCTTTTTAAATGCATCCCCTCAGCAAACTCTCCTCTATTTCAGAGTTTTCCACCTCAGTCCACCCTACTGCAATCCAGAACCTCACCCCGCCCCAGCTGGACATCTCCGCCAGAAGTAACAGTTCAAAGATAACATTCAAAAGTGAACTCACCACCTTCCAACCCCATTTTTTTGTCTTTCCCCTCTCTTGGCAAATGACTCTTTGTCTGCTCTCAGGAAGACACTGCCCACCCTTCTATGTGGGCAGTGAGGAGGGATGAAAGCAGAATCCACTAAATCCGTGAGGAAGGTTGTCACTGTGTGATTCATCTTCTTAGATACGTGCAATGTCTCTGATTGCAGAAGGGGTGTGTGTGTGTGTGTGTGTGTGTGTGTGTGTCTTTCTATCTCTTTATTGTGGCAATGGAAAGAATCCCTTGTTACAGCTGTCTTCAACTAACTTTAATCATTATAGAGACCTTCCCATTTGGCTGTCATTTCTGCTTCCAGCGCATTTAAGATGTATTTAGGTTTCCCAGATAACTGGAGTGTGTGGCTTTCCTACTAATGAAAGTATCGAGGGGCTTTCACTTCCTATTCCCCTCCCGTCCTCCTTCTTCTAGCTCTTCTTCCTTCACCCTCCTCACACCCTTCTTCCCCCTCCCCCCATTATTGACTCATTGGTAGAGGAACGGAAATGTTGAAATCAATATGAGAATAAATTGCCCCATGGTCTTTATTGCGGAGGCAAGGTTTCTACAGAAAATCCTTGTAATCAGAAAACAGGGAAGATGAGATTAAACTGATTAAACTGAGAAAGTCAAAAAAGGACAACTTGAAAGATTAGCTCTACAAGCCAAAAAGCGTAATCCTCCATGCATGCTGAGTAGAGCTGTCCTCTTCGCTATCAGCCCCGTCATCGGGTGACCTTCTGTTGCATTAGCACAGAGCGACTTGATCCAAGGCAAATACTGGAAATTGAAAAGCCAGAATGCCAGTGATTACAGCAGGTATCAATATTATTGTAATGATGCTCCGTTATCATTAGGGAACTTAATTACTTAGGGAGAGTGAGAAGGCCAGAAAGGAAAGCACCGAGCCCCCGCTGAAGTCAGCATCTAGATCGGGCTGATACCTGAGAACTGCCTCAAGTTTAGATTCAAAGGTAGTCAGAAAGGGAGAGCAAGGAGCCGGGTTTCAGAAGACGGCCACGAGCGCCGCAGGCTTGCGCAGAGAATGGTTGGCCACTAAGATGCAAGACAGGGTTATTAGCTCTTGGAATGCCTATCACCATGTCTGCTACGTAGTACATACTCCATAAATCAGAGTGAAAGAGTACATGAATAAACCAACCAAATCAATCAATGGAAATTACTCTTGTGCATGTAAAAGCGATTCATTCCTAAGAAAAAGATGCCAAAATATCAAATTCTGAGTATTGGTTTAAGCAACTCGGCTCCTTTTTAATGCAAAGCTAATCTTAGATCCCAACCTCTTTTTAACTGCCTTTCCAATTCAATCTCTCTCTTCCCCTCACTCCTGCCTCTCTTTTTTCCATAGCAGTTTATAGTTCTTAGCTTGGTTGTGGTGATGTTGTGATTCTCACAGGCAGAGGTCAAGCTGGGCACATGTTTTCTTTTAACTCTGACCCCCAAATAGAAACGTGGAGCATTTCTGAACACTTTAGGGCCCTGGTTGTGCTGAGACAAGCCAGAATTAGCCCCAATTATTGATCTCCAAATAGGCCTGCCGGACTTGCCTCCGTCAGGGTGCTGCAGAAAATTCACATTTCCAAATTGATTGAATCAAATGTATTTAGTTTTGAGAAGGCACGAAAGCCAAAGTAAACTTCAAACTGCCTTTGAATGAACTCACATCCAGCCATACCATCAGCAAACTTTGTCCCACTGAAGTCACCACCAAGGCCAGTTCTTTCTCTGGCCCATTGGAGGATTAAAAAGAAAGGAAGGGAAAAAAAAATTCTGAAAAGGGAAAAATATGTTTGGATAAAGGAACATGGAAGAGTTAAGGTCAGCATGGAGTGTTTTGAGGGCAGGTTAGTTTAGAAGTCAGTCGTATTGCAGGGCAAGGGTTGTGTTCATTCTTGGCCACTGACTCCTATTTACTCTTTGGCAACTCTCTGGCCTTGGGGTAAGGGGGTAAATGGTGATCTAAAGCAAGCTGAGATTATTTATGATTGTCTCTATGGAAAAGCAGGTGGCTAGTCCTGATTAAAACCATCTTCTTTGGATAAGAGATGGGAAGAACAGAGTGTGAGGACTTTTCACACTACCCAGGATGCTACTCTCAGAATGCACAGCCCAAATCTAACTGCAGGCTTTCTCTACCATATCGTTCTGCCAGTCCACTCTCCACGTTGGGATGTTCAGGCATCTCCGTGCCTGGGAGTTGAGGCTGACTCTCATGGCTCTCAAAGACAAGAGGAAAATCTTGCCTTAAGCCAAGGTTTGCCTCCTGAAATCATCATTTCTTGTTCCGGATGAACTTATTCCAATGTTGATTGAATGTAGCTACACTCCTTCCCCTCAAGGGAAAGACCCACCCTCTAGAGACTCTAGACCCGAGAAAATTTTGATCCCATTGGTTGAAATACACTTAAAAAAATCCTAGCCACCAATATTCCTGAGTTGCCTTTAACTCTGTGCTGCACATTAGAATCACCTGAGAAGCTTTTGATACATATCCCGCCCCCACCCCTCCATGTGCCAATTAGGTTGACTTGGAATGGTTTTTTGTTTTTGCTTTTATTCTTATCTTGACCATTTATTCTTATCTTGACCATTATAAATCATAGGATGATGCGGTCATTTGACTCATGCTTCCTCCACATCGCTAAACTTTTATTTATTTGTTTGTTCATTTATTTATTGATAAAACACCAGCTTTTTAATTTTCTGTTTGGTTCCTGTTTTTGATGGCGTAATGTCCAGAGAAGTAGTGTTTCTCCTGGAATTTGTTAGCTCTAAGTGTACAGTCTATCCTCAACTCTGGTTGCACATTAAAACACCCTGGTGAGGTTTTAAAAATATGTGAATGCTGGGTCCACTCCAAGATATTTAATTGGTTTTGAGTGGAGCTTAGGAATCAGGATTTTTTGTTGTTTTTTAAAAATGAAATCCTCAAGGACCATAAACACAAACTGTTAAGTGAATTTGAAAGCCACAGATACCCTGAAGGCTTTGCCAATTCTGTTTGTTTGTTGTTTTTTGTTTTGTTTTAAAAGCAGAAAAAGCATGGGATGCATACTATTTATTTTTCTTGAGACATGTTTGATGGGTAATATTTTCCAGCAATCAGGAAGTCACTTGTTGAGTCTAAAAACTACACTGACATTTGCTGGTTGCAGAATCATACTATTTTTACCATGATCTGCACCAGCAAAAAGACTTTCTACAACATTTGAAGCCATGGTTCAGACCTAACACCTCAGTTGTAGCTGCTGTAGAAAAGCCTAATGCCTTCATAACTGTTTATCTGCCGAAATGCCAAAAATATTGATTCCACATTTTAAATCTAATGTGTGCGCATCACATCCAGGGTCCTCACTACTACAAGGGAGAAAATACAGTTTCTATCATTCTTGCCTTTGTACTTAATTAACAAGAGTTCAGCAAGATTACTAGATATATGATCAACATACAAAGGTCAATTGTAATTCTAACAATAACAATGATAATTAGAAAATGTAATTTTACAAAAGTGATAGCATGTACAATGGCATAAAGAATAAACTAACTGGGAATGAATCCTATAAAATGCATGCATAGCCTTTTTGGAGGAAAGGATAGCAATTTTTAAAAATATAATAAACATGCCAAAATAAATGGAGCAATATGTCATATTCATTAATAGCAAGTGTTAGTATCCTAAATATATCTTTTTATCCCATATTTTTCTATAAATTTGATAGAATTCCATGTAGACTCTCAGAACTATTTTGCAGAGAATTTGACAGAATTATTCTAAAATTTATATGGAAAAATCAAAGGTTTGAGATACTCCAAAAATGTTGAAGAAGAACCAGGTAGAGGGGCTTTCTCTACCAGATATCAAAATACATTATAAAACTATTATAAGACCATGTGCTATTGCCATAAGGAGAGACAAATACCTCAACCAATGGAACAGAGAACATAGATATAAGTACATATATATGGAAACTTGATTTGTGGCAGAGTTGATGCTCGAGATGAGTGGGGAAAGAATGAGCAATGAAATAGGTGGATCTGGGATTACTGGTTTTTAATGTGATGAAAAAAAGTCACTAAAATGAGTATCACATATCACTCCTGAAAAAGAATCAATTCCAGGTTGCATAAATGCTTAAATGTGAAAAGCAAATTCTGAAAGTTTTGAAAGAAAATATATGACAATATCTTTATTACTCCAGGTGTGAGAGCAGTTCTTATTTATTTATTTTTATGTTTTTTGGCTGCGTTGGGTCTTTGTTGCTGCACGCAGGCTTTCTCTAGTTGTGGCGAACGGGATTTACTCTTCGTTGCTGTTCATGGGCTTCTCACTGAGGTGGCTTCTCTTGTTGCGGAGCACGGGCTCTAGGCACGTGGGCTTCAGCAGTTGCGACACATGGACTCAGTAGTTTTGGCTCGTGGGCTCTAGAGTACAGGCTCAGTAGTTGTGGCACACGGGCTTAGTTGCTCCGTGGCATGTGGGATCTTCCCGGACCAGGGATTAAACCCGTGTCCCCTGCATTGGCAGGCGGATTCTTAACCACTGTGCCGCCAGGGAAGTCTGTGAGAGCATTTCTTAACAAGATGCCAAAAGCACAAACCATAAAGAAGGAAATTTGGTAAATTTGACAACATCAAATCTAAAAACTTCTTTGTATCCAAAGATCCATAAATAGAGGAGGATTATAAACTGGGATAAGATATCTGCAGCAAATGTGACAAAAATTTTACTGCTGAGAGTAAATCAAATTCCACAAAGTGATAAGAAATAGAAAAGCAAAGTAAGTTAGAAGAAAATAAGCCAAGCAAATAAATAGGTATTTCACATAAGCAACAGGGAGAGGCAAAACATACTTGAAAAATGTTTAAACTCACTATGGTTAGGGAAAGGCACATGAAAACCCTGAGATGCAATTTCAAACTCATCAAATTAACAAAGATTAATATGTCTAAAATTAATAGGTATTGACAAAGATATGGAGAAAGGAACATTTCTAACACTGATGTGTAGGTATAAATGAAGGCAACCACCTTGGAAAACAAACAGGAGACTTCTTGAAAAGTAGAACATGGTCATACTTCTGGACGTATACACTAGGGAAACTCTCCCACGTGCCTACAAGGAGGCATGGGCAAAAATGCTCCTAGTACGATGGTTTGTAATGTAAAACTTTGAGAACAACTTACATACCCACCAACAGAAAAATAAATGAATTATAGAATGTTCATATACTGTAAAGTTATACAGCAATACTTCCCAACATTTTTCACATCATGGCACACATAGGAAATAACATTTGTATGGCATGCTGGTATACCTAGGGGGGATTTAGGGTCACTTACATGTAATATGACCATGCCTCCTGGTTTGTCCAGGACAATACTGTTTTTTCCAAGATTCTCCTATTTCAAACAATTGCAATTGTTAACAGTGCCCGTTGCACTTTCAAAATATTCTAATTTGAACAAAGGCTATAGGGTCACCCTTTGTTTATGGGGCTTAGTGAAACAAACTCCATTATATTTTCATTTTATCTTATAAACATGATAAAGATAAAATACAAATATTATGGAAGGCTTTAAATATTGAATTGTTAAAAGATAAACTTAGACGTATTTTTTTAAAATTAAGAGTTTATTTGGGGAAAATTCACTTCTAATCAGGCAGCACCAAGTGATTAGGAGCTCTCTACCCACAGGAGCCAAGGGAAGACTTTTAAAGAGAAGAAGGGGGAGCAAAGCAAAGCAATTGTTTGATTGGCTGTAGCTTAAGCAGTTGCATATTTGGGAAAACCTGGTTGGCCGTTTGTGATTGACTGTCTTTAGGTTTTGACTTCTTGACCTTGAGGCATTTACAGGCTTAGGTTTGGTTGCTTACATGGGAGGCTAAGGCATTAAAACCACCTCAATCTAATGGCCTCCTTGTTTAATTACTTTAACAGAATACATGTCAAATAATTTTAAAAATATTAATGAGAAACTGGAACATATTCGCATTGTTAAAGGATTTTATTTCTATAAAAGGTAAAATTGTGACTCCCATGAAATTATAAAACGAATACGTGTCAAAGATTTTATCCAATTTATTAATTAATGAGGGATTCAGTAAGATGTTAACACAAGCTCAAAAGAGAATCCAAATAGACTCATACCTAGGCAATCAGTAATGCTGAAATGAATCTACTAATGGAAGCAAACTGATTCAAAAGCCTAGCACAATAACATGTAACGTTTGGAATCATTTCTTCCACGTAGGAAGAAATCAGTTACACTCCAAGACACAAAGCTCATTTGCATCCCTATGAATAGGACCATTTGCATTACCTTTAACCAGAAACATCTTCATCACCATCAGCCCCCTTACAAGGTAAGTTTTATCTCTACAGAGTTATAAAAGGTACACAGACTCCCATAGAATCAGACAACCCAAAAGTGTCTGCTAGACAACACCAAGCATTCTTCAAAGGACATCCAGAAACTTGCTACTCAATTTTTTTCGTATGGAGCTAGTCTAGATTATATTAATTTTTCAGTTCACCATTTTGATAACGCTAATCTTTACAGGTAGAAACATTCAGTGAAGAAACATTGGCTCTCAAGGTTTCCAAAATATTTTGAAACAAAGCCCTTGTGTTTTCCTGTTTTTCAGCTGTACCGTCAATACAAAATATACACAGTATTTGTTTAATACCTTGTTTCAAAGAATTCATTTATCATTTTCAATATTTCACACTCAATTGTTTTGGTATGTCTTTGCGGAACTAATAATGTTCTGTAAAGCGTTTCTCTTGAGGACTTCTAATTAGTACTATTAACTGAGCCCACTTAATAACATCTGCAGATTCATCCATCTGCAATAAAGCCATTTTGCTTTTATAATTTTCTGGATCAAAGTTGTCCCAAGTTATATAGTATGTTGACAATGAACCTATAATGGTAAATTCAATAATGGCACCTTTTCTTTCCTATGCTTCATCGGTTAAAAACATAGTACATATTGATAACTTCCATACAGGATGGTAAAAGAAGTGACTACCACTGTCTGAGGCATTCTGTGATCTTTAGCTACTAACTGAACTATCTTGCACTAGTTCTTCTCAAATAAAGCCTTTTACTGCTTTGGAGCATGAAGACACTTGTAAAAGTCTAATCCTTTTGTATGCATGAGAGGAATGTTTTCTAGTTAAATGCTAGTGTCATTTATTGTCATCATTGCTTCATTTCATAATTTTTCCATGTAAATAAGACATTTAGGCTGAGGAAGAAAAGGATAGACAGGACACAGGACTCCAAATTTGAGTGTCTGATATATATGTATAAAAGAGGCTTTTCCTATGAATCTGAACCTTTATAACTTTAATGAGAAAGTTACCCATCATAAAGGAAAGAAATCTATTTGAATGTAAATTTCTTCAAGGAAGCCTAGGGTTTTACAAATTCAGGAAATTGAAATTTCAGAATATATATTTAATGTTATTTGCACTCTTGAGACTATTTTAAACATTTCATTAACAAATTTAAAAAATAAAGATGTGGTAAGTAAAAGCTCATTGCAGATGACTGTTTTCTTCTCTATCCTCACGTGGCAAAAAGCAGAGAGGAAGCAAGCTCTCTCCAGACCCTTATAAGGACACTAATCCCATTCATAGGGGCTCTACCTTGTCGAATCCTAATCACTTCCCAAAGGCCCCACCTCCTAATACCATCACTTTGGAGGGTAGGGCTTCAACATATGCATTTAGGGGAGACATAGACATTGTCCATAACATATATCAATTCCCCCAATTTACTCCTTTTTCTTTAATATTTTAAGTTTAAATTATTGTATTTTTTTCTGTAAGTTTATTCTTAAATCTGATCTTTTTATAGTCTCTTGTACTTTACTGACATTTTCAATTTCTTATTTCTTTAAGGATATTGAACATGTCCATATTATGTTCTGTGTCTGATAATTCCATTATTCTTAATATTTTTGTGTTTGACTCTAATTTCTGTTTTTCCTGATTTTCTCTTTTGGTGCCTTGTTTTGTGTCATATGTTTCCTTCAGTTTTTGTTGCTTATTTTTATTTTTTACTCTGTGCCCAAATATCTGGACTTTAATAATATAATTTCTTTGAGGTTTGTGTTGAAATGAGTTCCTCCAAAATGATCTGTATTTTTGTCAGACAACCTGGGAATCCTACTAGCCTGGAATCACTTTATACTATATCCAAGTATTACGAATTCACGTTGCAAACTCCCACAGGGCTAGCTGTTTACAAATTCTCAGGGCAGATATTCTCCCCCTGAATTCTAAATGCGATGTTTGAGGCAATTTTCCTGAAAGTTCTTATGGTGTGGAGGTCAGTTTATTTCTAATGTATATTAACATTAAGGATATTGACTTTTGGAGGCACAGATTTAGGTTGGAAGATTCCTAATAGACGCCTCACTTTAGGCAGGTCCTGGACTTTATCTCTTCTCTCCTGAGACATAGAAACCATTGAAACCAAAGGGACCATATAAACATAGTTCCTTCAACAAGTGCCCTAAAACAAAAACAGGATTTAGTGTTCACTTACCTTTCTTGATTCTTGTTATCACTTGGTATGTTTGTCAGGGTTCTCCAGAGAAACAGAACCAATAGGATGTGTATGTATAGGGAGTGAGATTTATTTTAAAGAATTGGCTCACATGATTATGGAGGCTTTTCATGTCCCAAATCTGCAGGGTAAGCCATCAGGCGTGAGACTCAGAAAAGAGTTGCTGTTCCAGTCCAATGGCTTTCTGCTAGCAGCATTACCTCTTCTTTAAGGCAGGTCTATCTTTTTCTATTAAGACCTTCTACTGATTGGATGAGGCCCACCCACATTATAGAGAGTAAGCTGCTTTACTCAAAATCTACTTTTTAAAATGTTAATCTCATCTGAAAAATACCTTCGCAGAAACATGTAGAATAATCTTTCACCAAATATTTGGATACCCTGGCCTTATCAATTTGCCATTTAAAATTAACCATCACAATTGCTTTTGAAGTTTGTTTGTTTGTATATTCACCATTTGCTTCCCAGTTCCTCATTACATTAAGAAACTACTTTTTAAAAATAAGTCATCTAGTGTTGTTCTGTTGAGGTATATTTTATATACAATAAAACTGCACAGAAATAAAATGTTCTGTTTGATTAGTTTTGACAAATGTGTACCTCCATGCAACCTTCACACAAAATAAGACATAAATCATTTCCAATAGAGAAAGTTCCCGTTTGCTTTTTTCTAGTCAAATCCAACCCACTATCCAAAGGCAAACATTTCTGATTAATAGCAACATAGATTCATTTTGCCTGTTTTTGGCTTGAAAGTAAATAAATTCACATAGCATCTTTTGTGTCTTCTGTTTTTGATAAGTCATATTGTTTATCAGTATCAGTAGTGTATCAGTAGTTCACTGCTTTCATTGTTTAGAAGGATTCCATTGGATGGATAAACCATAAATTGTTTATCCACTTTCTTATTGATTGATATTTAGATTGTATCCAGTTTGGCTGTTATAGTAAAATCAGTAAGTATTTTTGTAGAGCTATTTCTTGTGAAAACTATGGTTTCATTTTTCTTGGATAATATTTAAGGTGGAAGTGCTCTTTTATAGGGTAATATATATTTAACTTTATAAGAAACTGTCAGTTTTTCTCCAAAGGGATTATGTCATTGTACACAACCATGAGCAACGTATCGAAGTTCCAGTTGCTCCATATCCTCCACATCTACAAAAGTTAATTATATTTCTGTATACCATCAAAAAATGGAAAATAAAATAAATACTATTAATAATACCATTTACAGTAGCATAAAAATATCAGTTACTTAAGAATAAAATGAGTGAAAGACTTGCAAAACAACTACAATGAAAACGACAGAGTATGTTTTAGAGAAATCACAGGTCTAAATAAATGAAGAGAGATACCATGTTCATAGATTAAAAGTAATGTTGACCTGGAGAATGTTTAGAATGGCTCATGACAAATAGTTGAACATGAATTCCTGATTGCCCATTTAATGACATCATGTTAGCCGGTTGATATCAACCATGATGGAAATATTTACACTCTATAAATTAGCAAATACTCTGAATCAGTGGTCTACTCCCTCCCACAGAGTCCACTGTTAAACATTTACCAGCACACCACTGATTGGAAGATTCAATATTTTTAAGGTAACTGTTCTCCACATTGATCTGTAGATCCGTCATAATCCCAATCAAAGCTTATCGGAATTTTTCAAAGAAATTGCAAAGCTAATTCTAACATTTATATGGATCTCAAAGGAACCAAACATTCCAAAACAGCCAAAACATTCTTGAAAAGGAAAAATAATATTGAAAATCTCATATTCATTGACTTCAAGACATTATTTTAACAGTATTTTTATAACATTTTTAATTTATGTAAGGTGGGTAGTAATGCTTCCTATTTCTTTTCTTATCCTAGTGATTTGAGTCTTCTCTTTTTTTCTTGTCAAGATAGCTAAAGGTTTGTCAATTTTGTTAATTTTTTCAAAGAAGCAGATTTTTGGTTCCATTGATTTTCTCTATTTTTCTAATTTCTATTTTGGTTTTTAGATCCATCAGAGAATTGAGGTCACAGGGAAAACTACTGCCTCAACATGGAGAAACAGGCAAATACAGAGTCACAGCTTACTGGAGCAGAAGCCTAGCCTACAGCTAGAGCCAGTAGTATACATCATATCTAGCTTTCAACAAAAAAATTACAAGGCATTCTAAAAGACAAAGACACATCTTGGAGAGACAGAGCAAATATTAGAACCACATTCAGATATGGCATATATTTAGGAATGATCAAAACCAGAATTTAAAATACCCATGATTAATATACTAAAAACTTTAATGGAAAAAATGCAAAGAATGTGCAAGTAGAAATGAGCAATGTATGCAGAGAAATGCAAACTCTAAAAAATAATCAAAGGAAAATGTTAAAAACCAAAAAAAAAAAAAAACTGTAACAGAAATAAGGATTGACTTTGATGGGCTTATGAATAGCCTGGACACAGGGTAATAAAAAAAATAGTGAACTTTGAAGGTATGTCAATAGAAACTTCAAAAACTGAAATGGAAAGAGAAGAAAAGAAAAATGGAACAAAATACCAAGACAATTAAAAAGGTGTGACATACATGTAATGGGAGTACCAGAAGGAGAAGAAAGAAAGGAACAGAGTAAAAATATTTACAGTAATAATGACTGATAATTTTGCAAAATTAATGACAGACACAAAATCACATATGCAGGAAGCTCAGATAATACCAAGCAAGTTAAATACCCCAAATTCTACACTTAGTTATATCATATTCAAACTGAAGATATCAAAAACAGAAAGAAAAGTTTGAAAGAAGACTGAGGGTGAGAAAAGAACACCTTACCTATTGAGAGCAAGGATAAAAGTTATATTGGGCATCTTTTTAGAAATCATGTAAGAAGAAGAAAATGGACTAAAATATTAAAGTACTGAAAGAAAAAGACCCGCCAACCTAAAATTCTGTATCTAGTGAAATTACCTTTCAAAACTGAAAGAGAAATAAAAGCACTCTTGGATAAACAAAAGTAAAGGAACTCCATTAAATTAACATCTGGCTTCTCAGAATAAACAATGGAGACCAGAATGTAGTGGGTGACATATTCAAATGCTCAGAGAAAAACCGTCACTGAGAATCTTATACCCAGTAAAGCTCTCTTTCAAAAATGAAGGTGAAACAAGGACTTTCATAAATAAACAAAAACCGAGAGAATTTGTGGATAGCTGACCTGCCTTACAAGAAACACTAAAGGAAGTTCTTCAGAGTGAAAGCAAGTGATCCCAGGTGGTAATTAAAATCCACATAAAAAAACAAAAAGTACCAGTAAAGGTAATTGTGTAATTATAAAAGACAGTAGCAATTAATACATTTTCTCTTTGCTTCTTTTGACCTATTTGAGAAGCAGTTGCCTAAAGTAATATGTATATGATATAATTTTGAGCCTATATCATATAGAAATACAATATATGTGTGATATATCTGCCAATTACAGCACAAGTTTATAGCAAGCAGTAGGGAGGAAATAAAAATTAGAGCAGAAATTCATGAAACAAAGAATATAAAAACACAGGAAATCAATGAAACCCAAACCAGGTTTTATGAAAAGATTAACAGAATTGACAAATATTTATCTAAATGGGACAAGAAAATATAAGTAAAGACTCAAATTTACTAGCAGCAGAAAAGGAGGAAAGGGCATTACTACTAATCTTACAGAAATAAATAACATTATAAAAAAGTATTGATACTATGAACAATTGTATGCCAACAAAGTAGATAACTTAGATGAAATGGGTGAATTCCTGGATAGGAAGTGAAGTCTAAAATTCACATGGAATTGAAGAGACCCTGAATAGCTAAAAATTTTGTGAAAAAAGATAAAGTGGAAGGAATCACATTTCCCAATTTCAAAATTTACTACAAAATAATAGTAATGAAGTTATAGTGTGAAAATGTGATAGCACACAAAGATAGACATATAAGTCAATGGAATGTAATTGAGAACCCGGAAACAGGCCTGTACATCTATGATCAATTGATTTTCAACAAGGGTGAGAAGACCATTCTATGGAAAGAATAATTTATTTTAAGAAATGATAATAGGACATTTGGATAACCACATGAAAAAGAATGAAGTTGAACCCAGATCTTATACTATATGCAAAAATTAACTCAAAATAAATCAAAGATCTAAATGTAATAACTAAACTATTAAACTAGGAGAAATATTCAAGACCTTGAATTTGGCAAAAGATTCTTAGATATCACCAAAACATGAGTAACAACAACAAAAAATTGATGAATTGCATTTTATCATGGTTAAAAACTTTTGTGCTTCAAAGGACATCATCAAGGAAGTAAAAGACAACCTAAAGAATGGGAAAAATATTTGCAAATAATATATCTCATTAGGGCCTTTATCTAAAATATATAAACAACCCTCACAACTCAGTAATAAAAAGACGAATTACCCAATTTTAAAAATTGGCAAATAAATAGACATTTCTGAATAGACATTTCTCCAAAGAAGACATAAAGATGGCCACATCTTTAGATAGAAAGATAGTAAGATCAGTAGAATTAGGAAAGTGCAAATCAAAATCACAGTGAAATATAATTTCATACCTATTAGGATGGCTAGAATCAAAAAATCAGATAATACCAAGTGTTGATGAAGATGAGAAATTGAGACCTTCATACACTGCTGGTGGGAATGCAGCTACTTTGGAAAATAGTATGGCAATTCTCAGAAGATTAAACATAGAGTTACCATAAAACCCAGAACTTTCACTCATAGGTATATATCTAAGAAATATTAAAACATGTCCACACAAAAACTTATACATGAATCCCCATAGCAGAATTATTCACAATAGCAAAGGGGTAAAAACAACTCAAACGTCCATTAACAGATTAATGGATAAACAAATGTGGTATATCCATACAAAGAAATATTATTTAGCCATTAAAAGAAATAAAGTACTGATAGACAACATGGATAAAACTTGAAAACATTAAAGAATGAAAGAAGACAGTTATGAAATACCACATATATAATTCCATGTATATGAAAGTATGGAATAGGGAAATCTGCAGAGACAGAAAATGTATTACGGTTGCGTCATCTAGTGGGGGATTGAGTGGGGAATAAGGGAGTGATAGCTAAAGAATATGGGGCCATATATACATACATATATAGTTATATAATATATATAGCTATATAACTATATATATAAGTGAGACACAATTTCACATATACTATACAGTATTATCATTATAGTCACCAGGCTGTACATTATATCCCCAGGACTTGTTTATTTTATAACTGGAAGTTTGTATCTTTCAATCAACTTCACCCATTTTGTCCCATCCCCACCCCCATCTCTGGCAACCACCAATCTGTTCTATCTATGGTGGCTTCTTTTTGAGATAATGAAAAAATATTCTAAGATTGACTATGATGATGAGCATACATATCTGTAAATGTTCTAAACCCCATCAAATTGTATATTTTAAATGGGTGAATTGTATGATATGTGTATTGTATCTCAATAAAGCTCTTTCAGAATAAAAGAAAAGAATACGCTGTCCTCATAGAATGTTAGGGAGTGCTCCTCTTTCTCTGTTTTCTGAGTTTTTCTAATCCTTCCTTGCTCCCTTTTATCATTGCTGATAGCCTGCCTTTTTTAATAAAAATAAATATGATTTATTTTTACCATCTGTTTACCCTACTTATTTAGTTTTTTTCCTTTTCCTACCCTCTTTTAATTCTCTTTTCAGATTTTGCTTTGTTTTTTTCCTCATTCTATTTTTTTCTCTCCCAAATACGATGATAGACTCTATTTAATTTTAACGTATTTAGTTAACTAAATGCTAAAGTAAAACTGCACAATATCCTCCTTCTCTAGAAATGAACAGTTCTTAGAATGTTTATCACTAGTCCTGTCCTGAAGATATGTATGAAATTGTTTGGTGTTTAAATGCTATATTTTATCCGATTTTTAAACCACACCTATTTAAGTTACTATTTCTTGTTTCATGGCATCAATGTTTACATTTACAGGTATGTTTTCATTAATTTCATTCACAGTGCCATCTTGTATCTCTGGTCTGCTCTCTGCTTTCACTTTGCCTCTTCTTGAAGTATGTCCTTTAAAAGTTTCTTTGGTAAAGGTGTTTTGGTGGTGAACTCTCTGTTCTTGCTGATCTGAAAAAATGTATCTCATCCTTGCTCTTAAAAAGTTTTTCTGAATATAAAATTCTAGATCGATAGTTATTGTCTGTCTGCACTTTGAAGATATTGATTTCCTCTATTAACTTCCAGTGTTACTGTTAAGTCACCTGTTTTTCAGTTTAATAATTTCATTTTTGAGTGTGAATTTTCAAAAAATATAGCTGCTTTCAATATCATCTCTTTATCTTTGGTAGTCTATATTTTCACTTCAGTATACATGGAGAGATCTATTTCTTTTTATTTATCCTATTTGAAATTCATTAAATTTCCTGAAATTGAGGATTTATCTTTGAATAATTTTTGAAAACTATTAGCTATGATACATTTTAACATTATTTCTCCCTCCCATTCTTTCAAATTCTCTTTTTCTTTGAAATGCCCATTAAGTGATTGCTGGACATTTTTTTTTTTTTTTTTTTTTGCTGGACATTTTTACCTTCCAGGTCTGTTAAACACTTTTTTCATGCTTTCCATCTCTGTCTCTCTGCTTCATTCTGGATAATTTCTTCATACATGTAATATAATTCACTAATTCTCTTCAGCTCTATGCAATCTGCTATTAAACCTTTCCTCTGGATTTTATTTTTTAATGCTTATACATTTTTTAATTCTAATAGTTTCTTTTCTTAGTGTCGCTATCAGTTTTAAGAGCATCTATTTTATAGTTACCATTACTGTCACTGTGGATACTCACCCAGTCATTTTCCCCCTTGCATCAGCACAACTTTATAAACAATAGCACACATTGCACTGGAAACTCCCAGTCCCCTTAGCCTACCTCTCATTGTCTCTGGCCTTTGTGCGATTCCTGGTTGAGCTGCTTAGAGAAAGCTGTCTCTGGAAACTTCTAAGCTTGGACAAAGAGGCCATACGACCAGGAAAATCTAATTTAGAGACAAGGCTGCTGGACTCAACAGTCCTCTGGGAAAGTCTGTAAACTTTAGCAAATGCATGAGCAGACACCAGAAAGAAGTGCTTGTTTCAGTCTGATAGATAAATCCTGTATTGGGCTGAAAGATCCATCTCTTACCCTTGTGGGAAGCTAGGGAAGTAAAAACATAGCAGGGCAGTATAACAGGATCCCTTAAACCAAAGCTTATGTGCCTGGTGTGTGGAGGCACCTGAGAACTGGAAGCTCAGAAGGTTCCCAGGATAAATCACATCTTTATCCATGTATAGCATACATTCTTTCATTAGATATTACTGATTATTTTTTATGGAGTTTCAGAATACTTGGTCCATCATATTGGTCAAATACCAAACTCTTAAACACCTTTTGTAGGCACGATTCAGACACCAATCCACTGTGTCTTTCAAATCACAGAGGACAAAAATCCAGCCTGCAAAGTGATCTTCTTGAAACTTCTCTCGTTCAGCTTCAAGTGAAAGGGAAGCGAGTCCTATATCTTCCCCATGGAGATAGGGAGAAAAAATAACACAGCAGCCCCAAAACTTTTCCTCTTGCCTTGTCTTTAACCTTTTAATAACCTTGAGCCTAAGGATTGCACAACTACTTGACAATTCTGCATATGTGAATATGAGAATATTTGCCCTCTCTCTCTCTCTCTCTCTCTCTGTCTCTCTCTCTCTCTCTCTCTATATATATATATATATGTATATATATTTTTTGGTTTGGGTTTCTTTATTTCTTTTAAAAAAATCTTTTTTTTTTTCTGCCTCAGCCAAAACTGAGGCAGAAACAGTCTCGTTTTTAAAAATCTATGGCCTCTGAATGTTTATATTTCAATCATATACCTGTAATTTTCAAACAGTGTATTCCCTACATTAAAAACTTTAACTATATTATTTCATTTGAAACATAATAAATGTACAAAAAATAGAGCTTTAAAAGAATGATACAAAACAAATATGAATAGAAATTCTCATTTTTCTTTCCCTATGCCGATTTATTATTTTGTGCCTCATACTTTGGAGATCAGAACTCTGAAAAATGATAAGGGTTTGACTCAATTTATACATTACCAAAGCTACAAAAATTTTGAAAAAATTTAAAAACTGCCATGGGCTTTTTCAAATTATAATTGATAACAAGAATTAACTTTCTCCATTGAGATTCCAGAGAGAGTACATAAAATCAAATCCCCGTAGTGACACAGCTACGGGCTTATTTGGAATCCCACCCAAGATGTACTTTCTAGTTATCCACCACCTCTTCAACAGACTCTCAAAGGAATTGTTAAATATGATTGTTTTTCATGGTTTGAGATTTTTTAAAAATGACACAGCATGGGCTGATAGATGCTTCAGTATTTCTTGCTGGTATACTTCTGAGCTCTGTGATAACAGCTTCATGCTCCAGAAGTTATATCAATGAAAAAAATTGCACTCTTATGATCATATACGGGAACTGCCATCATGGCTGCCTAAAACCATAAAATGGCTTTTCTTAAGAAAGGATTCTGGTCCAGATAGAAATTTGAAAATAAAGATTGTTCACTGGTTCTTGTTTAGCCAAAGCTATGTGGTTACAGATACTGTCAAAGTTGCTAATTTTATAGACCAGGAGAGATTATCAACAACTGATTTGTGCTGAAATGTCCTGTTTCATATAGATACCTGTCTTAGTCCGTTCAAGCTGCTATAACAAAATGCCACAGACTGAGTAGTTTATGAACAACTGAAATTTATTTCTCACAGTTCTGGAGCTGGAAGTCTCAGATCAGGGTGCCAGCCAGGTCAGGTGAGGGCCCTCTTCCGGGTTGCAAACTCGCGACTTCTCTCTGTGTCCTCACATGGCAGAAGGGTCTAGGGAGCTCTCTGGGGACCCTTTTATAAAGGTACTAATCCCATACGTGTGGGCCCTACCCTCATGACCTAAGCACTTCCTAAAGCCCCTCCCTCCAAATACCACCACACTGGGCATGTAAATTTCAACATATAAATTTTGGGGGAACAAAAATATTCAGACCACAGCAGTATCCTTTTTGGGAAAAGTAGACTTGAGACTTAAAAGGAAATGTCTGGGGTTAGATCAGTTTCGTAGGCCCTTCCCTTTATTTTTTTGCTTTCTCTTTTTAAAGGATAGCAGAGTAAACTTTATCTAAATGAAACCAGTGAATGGCCCGAGGGCCAAAATATTCCTCTTTCCTACTATTTTTATGTCATTTAAATTTTACACAAAAAACTTAGTTATGGAAATCAATGGTCCTTCCTCTCTGGCTTCTAATTTGATCTGAAGTTTCCACTGTGTGTTAAGTTTTAGTTTAGTCTTAAAGTATTTATTTTTGCCATCTCTAGTGGGGTTAAGAGCTAAAAGTTGTGCACTTGCTCTATGGGCCTTAAATAATATTTGGCTGAATGCCTATAGATTCCAGTAGAATATTTCCAGTAGATTTCAGCAACTTAAGGCACACTTTACTGTTAAATAATAATGACTTCTTTGCCATGAAGTGTTTGACTAATACTAGTTAAGACTGGATAAATCATCTATCACCTTGTGAGAAAGATCATTATCTTCATGTTTTAAATAAGAAAACTGAGGTAGAGGATTTAGGGGATTTGCCAAAAGTAGCATTCTAAGTTAAAAATAGAATCTCAACATTTTCCAGTCCACTGCTTTAAATCACTGGTTTCCTTTAGAGTCGTTTTTATAATTCTGTATATTATTTCCTCCCCACCTCCTTTTTCTTAAGGAGAAAGACATATGTTTTTAAAGGAACACACTATATTCTTATATTTTTCATACCTTGGAATGCATAGGTGATTTAGTCACTGAGGGTTGAAGATTTTGAAATTAACCTAATCACTCTGGAATAAAAGCCATCAGTTATGATTCAACTCAGATAGAGACAATGGACATTTGATTTTAAAGCCTTACTCCTTTGCAGCTACTTTCTCATTTCTCCCTTTAGAGTGATTTGTGCAAAAAGGCAGGGAAAATCATCATTATCATTACATTGTTTATGCCCTAATTCCTTTTGAGAAAACTTCCTTCATCCCCACCTACCTCTCTATGGGTCATTTGAGGCATGTCCAAATTGGAGGAGTTGCACACAATTTTCCATAGTGGGTAATTCGGCTGAAGGGTGGGCTGAGTCCACCCCATGGGGCTCACTTTCTTTCTGGTTCAGCCAAGTCCCAGCTGAGCACCTGTACCTCTCAGCAGATAGTGCTTTTTCCGTGGATGAGAGCTCAGGAAGACACAGCTCAGGGCTATAGACTCAGCTGATCATAAAAAAGATCAAGAACAAAGAGACTGAATTGGATAAATCCAGGAAAGGAAAGAAGTTAAACTGAAACGTAAAAAATAAACCATATTACTATAGGAAAGAAAGTAGGAGTTTACTTCTTCAGCCTTTTATCACTATTGTGAATAAATGCTTTTCACTCTATTTTTGTAACCTAGTACAGAAAGTTTGCTGAAAATGAAAGTCTCCTTTTTGTTTTTTTTTAAATCAGTTACTTATTTTGAGGAAGGGTACAAAAATAGAGGAGAAAAGTATTGATACACTGTGGTGAATGTTTGGACACTTATACACTTTACACATTCCTATATGTAGTTCTGAGTTACACATCGTGGGTGATACATGGAATTGTAGCAAATGGTTCCTGTTCTGAAAGAGCTGGAGAAAACAAAATATATACATACATAGATTATGTAAGATTTAAGCAAAGTCTGTGGTCACCCTTTGAATTGCTAGAGTACAAAGTAAAAGCCTTTGGGAAAATTTGGTATTTGAAACTTCATTATAGAAATGTTATTAAAAGTATTGTCTTAATATCCAGGTCTGTTGATAAATCATTTAATTCCTGATCAAACGCTGTTTTGTATATTTCCACTAAGTATATAAGAAACAAGATGCAATGAAATCAGCTGTCTTTTAAGCATTGTGACAATATTTTTAAAAAGCAAAACATTTAAAACAGACATACTATCTAGACATCAGACCCACAAGGCAAACCAGTTCTTTCTGACCTCCTCCCGCTGCCATTTCTGAAGAGGCATAGATTCATCCAATCTTAACTGACATCAGTCAAGCATTTCATGCCATGAAAAAGGGCTCACTATTATTTAATTTTAAAAGCATGTTCAGAAATTGCTTAATTCCAGTGGAAATATATTACCAATATCTACAGGCATTTGATTAAGTATTATGTAGTGAATACATGTGTTTTTGGCATTTAATCCCCTCTACCAATGGCAAAAAGTAATCACCTTAAGAGTAAACTAAAACTGGTTCACGAAATCGATAGAGCCAGGTTGCCACTCTTCCATTGAGAAATGAATCAACATGGGTAGCAGGAGAACCTGTGTTCCCTGCAGCAGTTTGACCAGAAAGGGAAGAATGAAACAAAGAGACATGAACAAAATTCCATTCTCACAGAACAGACTGTAAAGGATGGAGACCTCTTAGATGGAGTCTTGATAGAGGTAAACCTAGAGGCACAGAGAGAAGTTTGCACAGGGCTGCTCCACAGGACCAGCACACTAGTTTACCCCTCTGCTGTATCCTTTCAACAGACTATTTTAAATGCTGCAGCAGCATCTGCCTCCTGACTCTCTTTAGCATATTCTCACCTCTTCAGTCTTTTATTGGCTGCTGATGGGTAGATGCCAAGATGGCAGTTAAGCACATACAGTTTGTAGCGGTCAGGCAGGTACAGGATGCTGGAGAAATGCTGTGAAGCGGAGTCGAGCAAGACTCAACAGTTAAAGCACACTCCCAAGACATAGACCCAGGCAGTAACTTTCTTCGCAGCAACAAGCAGACCGTGAACATAACGTTAGCACTTTGCTGTAGATCTCAAGGCTTCCCTATAAGTACCACTGTGGGTTTATCAGATGGTCCTTATAGCTCTACTACAGTCCTTACAACTGTAGTCTTTTCATTAATATTTTTGGTTCACATTTTTAAAAATCATGTTTTCAAGGTAGTTCATTGTTTTAGAAGATACCCCAAAGAATCTTTGTGAATGAGTATCTACAATATTTCTAAGTGTGGTCCTACTCTCCAAACCACAAGAAGCTGTTATTAGATCCATTTCTACAAGTCAAATATATTAGAATGTGGCATATCTGACACCTTGCAACAGTCTCTCTATCAGATGGTCAGGCCAAGTTGGCTTTAATATTTGAAGTATAAGTCTTAAGTCTTAATTTCTTGTTTTGACCAATATTTTCTCTATTGCTGAGCCATGACTCAATTAGAAGGAAGTCAAATTTTGGATCAGGTCTACAAAGGATCAAAATGATAAGCAAACTTTCTTTTGTTGCTTCTTCAGGTCAGAAAAGGAACTACATCATGTACAGTTATCTCCTGTGGGAAAAAAAGAACAAGCTTGGGTGACCTTCTCCCTCAGTCTCCCTCCCTCCTTTCCCCTACAGCTCTCATGGTTCCTGCTCCCCTACCCCACTTTCTGAAGGTGAGTCTACCTCTGTCTTAACTTGGGCTACCATAACAAAGTACCATAGGCTGGTGGCTTCACCAACAGAAATTTGTTTCTCAGAGTTTTGGAGGGTGGGAAGTTCAAGATCAAGGTGCTGGCAAAGTGGGTTTCATTCTAAAGTCTCTCCTCTTGGCTGGCAGGCTGCTGCCACCTCACTGTGTGACCACATGACTGCTGCTTTGTGCATGTGCACCAGGCAGGTGTGGGGGAGCGGGGCAAGCTCTCTGGTTCTCTGGTATTTCTTCTTATAAGGGCACTAATCCCATCAGAGTAGCACCCCCCATGACCCCATCTAACCCTAATTTCTTCCCACAGGTCGCATCCCCAAATACCATCACATTAGGAGTTAGGGCTGCAACATACAGATTTGGGGGAGACACAGACATTCATTTCCTATTGGCCTCTTAATAGAAGAACCAGTGAATTTTTTTTCCTCACTGGTTAAAGGCAATTATTTCCTATGAGTTTGTGCCATTCAACAGTACATACAAATGAAACCTCAAACACTATTTATTTATTGCTAGTAAACTAATTAAATGAAGAAAATCTTCTATAACCTCTTAAACTATACTGACCACACGGCCCATCACAAGTAGAATTGGAAATAATGTGCAGGTGACATAAAGATGGATAACAACTCTACCGGGTGAAAAAAAGAACTAAAAGAGTATATATGTTCTAAAATCAGAAAATAAGTACTACCCTTTGTGTATCACCTTCCTTTGAAGTAGGCAGTTGGTACCAGGTCTTCTTGTGTCTGCCATACTTCCAAATACTTCAGGGTATGTTAGAGATGTCTCAGTGTGCCATCAGTTTTCTTAGAGTAGATCATCAAATTTTCCATGTAAGAAACTTGCAATTTTATTAATTATTGTAATTTGTTACTCACATAATATGGGCTATTACAGGATTATTTGAAAATATCAATCACAAGCCGACTAGCCAAAGATATCCATCCATTATTACCATTTTACCATTTATGCATATCCTCTCTCTCTCTCCACACAGAGACACACATATATATGTAGACACATACATATGTGTATATTATATAATTTGCACACACATATTTAAGAGAAATATAATAATACGCTACATACAGTGCTATAACCTGTTACTCTCACTTATTAATATGTCATAGTCTTTCAGATCAAGAAATAAACATTTTTATTATAACTATGTAACACTGCAGGACATTTAGACTGTTGTGACTTGTCTTTAATGTAACAAAGTTGTGATGAACATACTTCTTCATGTATATTTGCACAATTAAACAACTATTCTTAGAATAAATACCTAGGAGCCAACTTTCTGGGATAGAAGAAATAAACAAAAATTGGTTTGATAAATATTGCAAAATTCCTCTGAAACAAATTTAAGGTTTGTATTCCTATAGCAATGCATGCAAATTTGTATTTTCCCACATGCATAACAATACATATTATGTAAAATTTACTTTTTTTGTTTGCCAATCAAGAGAAAAAAAGTTATGAAATTTATGTTATTTTGATTACTAGTGAGGGTTAATATTTATATGTTCATTGATTATTTCAGTTTCTCATTCTCTAGAATTATCTTTTCATGCCTTTTATTTCCATTTTTCTCTTGGAATAGTTGTTTTATTGGTTTATGTGATATATTAGTATGTTATTGATTTTATTCTTTTGTCATTAAAAAATGTTTTATTACAGAAGTCTTGAAACAAATACAAAAGTGAAAGGAATACTTGGTTAGTGAGAAATCATAGAGTTTGCAAATATTTCCCCCCATTTTGAGTTTATTTATGAATTTGTTTTAAAATTTAATTTAATTTAATTTTTTTTGTGTTGAGAGCCCTATTTAGTATTTGATGACTTTTATTTTCCTTATGCTACTTTTGGAGTCTATGGTGTACCATCAGCTCTTTGGAGAATATTAACATGTGATATTCAATTTTTAAAAGGAAATCTGTTTATCATTTTACATTAGCACTAAGTAATGGAGACAGTGCTGACTCACCTGAATTCTCTAAACGCACTACACTATTTGTCAGTGCTACAGAGGTTTCTTTCTTCCTTTTGGAAAATGTTTCTTTTTAAATACTGAATTGACCTGTGTTTCAATATAAGCATCTAATCCCTTTCTCTGAGTCGGATACATAAGAAGTACTTAAAATGATACAACCCTACTTAGGGCATTCTAAAATATACTGAGAGAAGAGATCTTTGTTATCTAAAGTTATAAAAACAGTATCTAAGCAAAGTGAGACTCAGCAGGCAATTAAAGAAAATGATTGCTAGAATGAAATGCTTTAAATTGCATGTTTAAAAGACCTGGGAATCCTAATATATGTACTTCCTGCTTCTCTCCCGTTATATTGCAGAAAAAGTTCAGAGTTTTTTAAGTCGAGAAATACACGAACAGATGTGTTTACTGAAATGTTTGAATGGATAGCTCTTACTAGCTCTGGCACTGAGTTTCCTTCTTTATGCTATTAATTGCCTTTTCCTATATATATGGATTACTAGATTTTTAAAATCATGATTTTTTCTTAAAAAATGACATTTCTAATTTATATTGATACTAATGGGAATTTTATTATAAAACCATATTCTTTAAAATTTGACACATAGAAAAGTTGTTGCACAACTTTTCTCACTATTTTGGTAGTCTTTTGAAGTAGAGAATCAGAAATATTATGTAAAAGAGTAAAGGACATTTTTTCAAATAAATTAACATGTTACCCCCCAAAAAACCAAATATAAATTATTTCCAGAATTTGTTTGTTCCCCTCATCCTCCCTTAAAATAAAAAAAGAGGGGAGGGCTTCCCTGGTGGCGCAGTGATTGAGAGTCCGCCTGCCGATGCAGGGGACACGGGTTCGTGCCCCGGTCCGGGAAGATCCCACATGCCGCGGAGCGGGTGGGCCCGTGAACCATGGCCGCTGGGCCTGCGCGTCCGGAGCCTGTGCTCCGCAACGGAAGAGGCCCGTGTACCGCAAAAAAAAAAAAAAAAAAGGGAGGGGAGATAAAACAAACTTAATGACTCAAAATTTATCCTTTATACAGCTTTTCCACGTAGCTAAGTGTTGGATAGACAGCTGACAGAAACTGGCTCAATAGTGATGCGTGAAAACTCAGAATTACATCCTGAAATATTAGACCAGTGGAAAGACTTCATATACATCCACTATTTTTTTTAATTGGGGTATAGTTGTTTTACAATGTTGTGTTCGTTTCTACTGTACAGCGAAGCGAATCAGCTGTATGTATACATATATGCCCTCTTTTTTGGATTTGCTTCCCATTTAGGTCACCACAGAGCACTAAGTAGAGTTCCCTGTGCTATACAGCAGGTTCTCATTAGTTATCTATTTTATACATATTAGTGTATATAAGTCAATCCCAATCTCCTGATTCATCTCACCCCCCTCCTTTCCCCCCTTGGTGTCCATACGTTTGTTCTCTACATCTGTGTCTCTATTTCTGCCTTGCAAACAGATTCATCTGTACCATTTTTCTAGGTTCCACATATATGCATTAATATACGACATTTGTTTTGCATCCACTATTCTAGAAACCAGCTCTTTCTAATTTCACTTAGTCGAGTATTTCATGTTCTCAGGTTTGAAACTTTCCCTTTCACAGAAATAAGTGAGTCAGCTTTTCAGAGGCTACGAAGCAGTCAAGTTGACCCGCAGAATCTGTTCCATTAGGTCAACCTGAAACCGACAAGGCAGGTGAAATGATTTGGAACCAAGTGTCATTTCAGTTCTGGAGCACATTGACATCTGTTACAACATTTTGTTCAACATCAAACTCCACATGGCACTTGAAGGAATGCAAGGAAAGAAAAACACTACAAAATACAAACCTTTTGGATTTTGTCACAAGTGGATAATATTTAAAACAAACCAGCTGATGTCATATTTGTGTACAGAGAAAATAAATATATCAAAATGTGATAGGCAATCTAATCGTTTATTTCGTCAGTTTTCTCCAAAAGTCATTTTCATTCATAATCGTCAGGTATGTAGTCCTGTCTTCAGCACATACACTTGGACTGCCTCCTATAGGAAATGACATAATACCAATAGATGTAAAAATACAAAATACTTGCAGCAAAAAACCATTATATTACTACTCAAAGAAAATTTAGTCGCCGGAGGGCAGAATTTTCTTCCCAGATCCTTTGCTTTTCTTTCCCTTACTTTTACTTGCCTTTTGGTAATTCCACTGCTCAGCAAAGTCACGGAGATAACAAAACAAGGCAAGATTTATTGAAATTTGGCAATGGGTTGTTATTATATTTCACAGTACCTTTCTATTTTCTTTAGACTTGACGTACATGGAATTTTATTTGTAAGGAAACTAAAATCTAACAGAACTGGAGCAGAGATAAAGGCCAGATCTGTGCGACAGCTAATAGGACTCTTTGTCTTCAAGGAGTGCTGGAGACTAGGAAACACTTTTACATTGTTAGTGGGAATGTAAATTGGTGCAGTCACTATAGAGAACAGCATGGAAATTCCTTACAAAATAAAAAATAGAACTATCGTATTATTCAGCAATCTCTATTCTGGGCATATACCGGAAGGAAACAAAACCAGTATCTGGAAGAGATATCTGTACCTCCATGTACACTGCAGCATTATTTACAATAGTGGAGGTATAGAAACAACCTAAGTGCCCATGAACAGATGAATGGACAAATAAAATATGTGTGTGTGTGTGTGTGTGTGTGTGTGTGTGTATGTGGAATATTATTCAACCACAAGAAGAAGGAAATCCTGCCATTTCCAACAACATGAATGGACCTGGAAGGCATTATGTTTCGTGAAATAACTCAAACAAAGAAAGATAAGTACTGTATGATTTCATAAGTGAAATCCAAAAGAAACCAAATCTTAGAAACAGAGAACAAATTGATGGTTGCCAGAGGTGGAAGGTGGTGAGTGGGGGGAATGAGTGAAAGGTACAAATTTCCAGTTATAAGATAAATAAGCCCTGGGGATGTAATGTCCATCATGGTGATTATAGTTAACAATATTGCATGGTATATTTGAAAGTCGCTAAGAGAGTAGATCTTAAAAGTTCTCACCACAAGAAGAAATTGTTAACTGGGATGGATGTTAACTAAACTTACCGTGGTAATCACTTCACAATAGGTACACATAGCAAATCATTTTGTTGGACACCTGAAACTACTATCGTGTTATATGTCAGCTATATCTCAATAAAACTGGGAAAAAATTAAAATTAAAAGATTTAAAGCTGAGATAAAGATCTGTGGGACAGCTAACAGGGGTACCCACCCACAGGGAGTGCTTTGCTCAGAAATGTAGCAAGGTGAGAGAAACTTATGTAGCAGAAATCCTCCCAGGGACTAGTAGAGAAAGCAAGAGATTACTGAGCCACTGGTGGCTGGATGTGACTTTCCCACGGGCAGGCTCCATGATGGTAGTTGATTGCATTTAAAGAACCAAGGGTCTGGTTAGATTAGTTGCAAAGACCTTCAAAATATTAAATATATTTTTATGCTGAATGGGGTAAGTCTGACCCAAGATCCAAGAAAATGATGGTGAAGCACTCAATTAATTGCTTGCCTATGACTCCCATATGGCTCATACTGGCCTTGGTTAGAGACAGAGGTTTTTTGGTTTTTTTTTTAGTTCATTGCTATGCAAAGTGTTTTTAAAAAATGTTGTCACTGGAAGATATAGGTGGAATGTCAGCTAGTGAAACACAGAGCATTTTCCTGGTCATGAGATTTGACCAGTATTGTGTGTAGCAGACAGTTGAGAACAAGGCAAAAGTAGGACGGATTCTCTATAGGAACATTCTCTGTGGGGCAGCACTTTTACTGTCTAAAATGGGAGTTGGAAATTAGGCCTGGGTATGAAACGCTCAGTTTGCTTGCACCTTCCAAAAGCACAGATAATTGAAAAAGCATTCGTGATTCTGTAATGTAGAAAAATAAACTTATCCACTGTCTTAAATTAGAGAAACTCAGTTTGAGCTGGCAAAAAGTCTGAAGGAGAACATTTAGAAAAAGTCGACTTTATTAACTACGCGGTAGGACGGGGGAGACGTGTGGTGATACAACTTGAAATGAATACAAATAATTTGTGATTATCATATTTATTATTAAAACAAAAAGGCTGCTGCTTAAATGGTATTTGGAAAAAAAGCATGTAATCTTTGCTTATTGATGTGTTTATTCAAACATATAATACGTGTAGATATGCGTGTGTGTATATATATACACACACGTACATATATATACAGTCTCATCTAATATGTGTTAGTGTATTTTTTTCTACCAGCTCTATGGTGATATGACTTACATATAATAAAATTTACCATTTTTAAGTATACAGTTCAATGAGTTTTAGTAAATTTCCGGAGTTTTGTACCATCACCACAATCCAATTTTATAACATTTTCGTTACCCCCCAAAGATCCCTTGTGCCTATTTACAGTTATTTCCATTCCCATGCCCAGCCCCAGGCAACCACTAATCTACTTTCTGTCTCAACAGAGTTGCTTTTTTGTGGGCATGATGCCGGGGCCTATGTCTTCCGTGTGCCAACCTCAAGTAAAATGATTAGGGCAGGGGAAACACCTTTTGCTACTTTGGTGAATACCTTGGCTAGGGCAAGCTTTCTATTGAGAGGAATTACTGCATGGAAAGTTTAGTGCTCACAGAGATCTCTCCAGATCTTCTCTTTAGGAAAGCAGCATGGTTCAGGTTTGAGCTCTGGAATGAGGCACACCAGGGTTTAATTCCTAATCTACTGCTTTCTAGAAGAGTGACCACAGAAGAATAATTTAAACTCTCTAAAGTGTCAGTTTTCTCATACATAAAAATAGGGTTGTTGGAATATGGCAGGTATTCCGTAAATAATGTCCGTAAAGTGCCTGGCAATTCATATGTATTCAATAGAAACTTTATTTACAGTAGCCAAGATATGGAAGCAACCAAGTGTCTGTCGGCACATGAATAGATAAAGAAGATGTGGTACACACACACACACACACACACACACACACACACAAATACTACTCAGCTATAGAAAAGAATGAAGTCTTCTTGCCATTTGCAACAATATGGATGGACCAAGAGTGTATTATGGTAAGTGAATAAGCCAGACAGAGAAAGAAAAGTACTGTATATTTTCACTTATATGTGGAATCTAAAAAACAAATGAACAAATATAGCAAAACAGAAATAGATTCACAGATGCAGAGAACAAATTAGTGGTTGCCAGAAGGTAGGAGGGGTGGAGGAATGGGCAAAATAGGTGAAGAGGATTAAGAGATAGACACTACCAGTTATAAAATAAAAAAGTCACAGTGATATAACATACAAGGAATACAGCCAATAATATTAAAACTTTGTATGGTGCATAATCTATAAAAATATGTTGTACACCTGAAAATAATATACTATTGTACATCTGCTATACTTCAATTAAAAACATAAGACTTCGGTATAGAAATCCTGCCTGAGTTTCCAGCTTGCTGGTCGGCTCTCTAAGTTTTGGACTTGCCAGTCCCCACAATTGTCTGAGCCAATTTCTTAAAATAGATTTCTTTAGATATAGATATAGATGTATAAGTAGATAGATATTTAACCTACTGGTTCTGTTTCTCTGGAGAACCTTTACTCACATGAGAGGATTTTATGATTCAATTTTTATAGACAGAAGAGAAATGATAAATTAGAATGGAAAGAATTTGATAACTCCTCAGAGGTCAGAAAGAGAGGGAAGAGATAAAGTTGAATCCTTGGCATCTTTTATTTTGTCAGCTGAACAATACCACTAATTTCATTAATTCTTCAAATTTCCTCAATGCCCTATCCTTATTTTTATGATGTGATACTATACTGCTAATAATACTAATTTATTACCCCTTGTGATGTGTATATGTAAAAATACCTTATAAGATGCAAATGTAGACGATTTCTATTCATAAATATACTGCCGCTCAATTTCTCACTAACGGTTCTAAAATTTATATTTTCTCAACAGGTGGAAAGAGACGTATCATCTAGGACCAAGATCTAAGCATGTGATCAGCAAGGGCATGACTGTTATTGAAATAACAAAATATGATTATTTGGTTTATTCAAAATGCATTAGAGTCTCTCCAGGTAAGTGAGAAAATGTTATCAGAATTTCTTAGGGAGTCCCACCATTATCTCAAGGGGAGTGAGAACTCATCAAATGTATCTGGAATGCGGGATTAGGAGAGGTGACATCTGTACCCTGGTCTGTCCTGATCCATTTAATTCTCTTCATCCCAGCCCCATTGCACACCTCTACAAGTCCTCAATTTCTCTCACAGTTTCACATGATCCCAATCTATGACTAGATCAGATATTTTGGTGGAATTATTATCATTTAGTTTTAAGAATGCATTCACAATAGTAGATGAGGTTATAAAATTGAGAAATGTAATTCTTGCCATATCCCTCTGAGATCATTTGCGATATACTTTGAGTGAAAAAATGTAGAGTCAGGTAGTTGACCAGGAAAAAAAAAAATGTCAGTAAAGCAATTTTCTTATAGAAATTGTGAAGTCAGAACAGTGGGGAAAGCTCTTCCCTAGGGACTATCAAACAAAATGAAACAAACAACCACAAAAACAATAAAAATCATATAAGCCATCAAGAAGCTAATGGTCTGGTCTCAAAGAAAATATTAGTGTAAATTAATCCCCTAAGCAGCTTGTTCTGCCTTATTACAAGCCTCCATTTCCTTTGCCATTGCTTACAGCGTCATGTCCAAGTTCCGCAACATGACTTGTAGGCCAGTGGTTTTACTTCCTTGTCTCCTCAGCCTGTCCTTTTTGCCTCTGTTCATACTCAGTTGTGGCAATTCCAAATCATTTGTAATTTTTAGACAATGTGATTTTAACTTACCATGTCCAAAGCTGAAACTAAGATATTCCTCCCTAAATCTTCCCCAGCTCAGTTTTACTTTTTTCCAATTTTACTGAGGTATAATTGACAGAAGTTGTATATATTTAGGTTGTACAATGTGATTTTTAAAGATGCACATGCAGGACTTCCGTGGTGGGGCAGTGGTTAAGAATCCACCTGCCAACGCAGGGGATACAGGTTTGAGCGCTGGTCCGGGAAGATCCCACATGCCACGGAGCAACTAAGCCCGTGCGCCACAACTACTAGAGCCCACGAGACACAACTACTGGAGCCCGCGAGACACAACTACTGAAGCCCGCGTGCCTAGAGTCTGTGCTCTGCAACAAGAGAAGCCACTGCAATGAGAAGCCCACGCACCGCAATGAAGAGTAGCCCCCACTCGCCACAAGTAGAGAAAGCCTGCGCGCAGCAGTGAAGACCCAACACAGCCAAAAATTAAAAATTAATTAAAAAAAAAGATGCACATGCCTATCATTTAATATGCATATACCTTGTGAAATGATTCCCACCATCAAAATAACACATCTGTCACCTCACATAATTTCCCTTTTTTTTAGGGAATACTTAAGAGATTATTTAAGATCTACTCTCCCCATCTCAGTTTATGATAATTTTGTCTTTCCACTTGCTCTGGCCAGAAAGTGTGGAGTCATCCTCAACCACCATTTTTTTTTCTTTTTGCGGTAGGCAGGCCTCTCACTGTTGTGGCCTCTCCCGTTGAGGAGCACAGGCTCCAGACGTGCAGGCTCAGCGGCCATGGCTTACGGGCCCAGGTGCTCCGTGGCATATGGGATCTTCCCGGACTGGGGCACGAACCTGTGTCCCCTGCATCAGCAGGCAGACTCTCAACCACCGTGCCACCAGGGAAACTCTACTCAACCACTTTTTTTTTTTATCTCATATCTAGTCTGCATGCAAATCCAGTTGAATTTGCTTTCCAAATAAATCCAGGATCCAACCATTTGTCATCACCTTGACCATCCTGGTCTGAGCCACATGTCTGAGAGAAAAATGTATTGTGAGGCTGAAAACAAAGAAACAAATGAACAAACAAGTCTGAAACTTGGTGAAAAGGTCAATGTGGTTGATCCTAGTGATGGCCAGTTAGTCTGTTCAAGCTGCCATAACAGAATACCACAGATTGGGTGGCTTCAACAGCAGAAATTTAATTTCTCAGTTTTGGAGGCTCAGAGTCCAAGACCAAGAGCTGGTTTCTGGTGAGGACTCTTCCTGGCTTGCAGATGACCGTCCTCTCACTGTGTCCTCACATGGTCTTTCGTCTGTGAGCACATGTAGGAGAGATCTCTGGCGTTTCTTCCTTTTCTTATAAGGACAACAGTTCGGCAGGATTAGGGCCTTGCTCTTGTGATATCATTTAACCTTAATTACCTCTTTAAAGGCCCCACCCCCAAATATAGTCACATTGAGGGTTAGGGCTTCAACATATGAATTTTGGGGGGACACAGTTCAGTCCTTAGCACCTACCATAGTCTCTCATTTGATCTTTGTGGTATTACTTATTCTAGTTTTAATTCCTGAGTAATAGATCATACATATTCCAAACTGCACTCCAAATACTGTTAAATTTAACATCTACAAACCTAAACCATGCATGAATTTATTGTTCATTAAAACGGATTATTTAGATGCCTTCCACTTGCTGTTCTTTGCATACTTGCTGGCTAGTGTACAAAATTGCATTATCAGAGCACAGATATAAACACATCACATAGTGAATAAACGAAGTATTTAATTTTAACAGATATGGTATACCTTTCAAGTGGAGTAGTATTTTGTCTCATTCCTCTGTATTAAAAAAAACCTACTCTAAATGTCAGTTAGGTTTTAGTGAAAATCATTTATTAAATGTTGTATACTCAGTTTAAATCTAACTGGGTAACTAAACATTAAAGTAAAGGGGAAAAAATCTATATCGGTTTAATTTGAATTATATGTTCTTCTCAACAGGCATAATTGCTATTGACTGCCTAAAGCACCATTGTCTAAGTCATGAATAATCATAAAACATTACAATTGGCACAAGAAGAATGGAAAGAAACCCATAAAAAAAAAAAAAGCCAAGCACAACATACTAACAATCGCCCCCTCCCTTTTCCTCTGCCTAAAAGAAGAAAGCTATGCAAAACACAATGACTTTATTACCTGCGAAAATGTGATACATAATAATCATGAGAAGCCTCATTTATTATAGATAGTATTTCACGTTGAGTTTGACATTTTATTCTGGACTGAAGCTCCCTCATTACTAAGTGTGTGTCATAAAGAAAAGAGAGACGCTTCGTTCCTCTCCCTCCCCTCTCATTAGCTGAGCGCTCCATTCAGAGCTAGTAATACAAATTTTCCTTTAGCAGAATATTTTCCCCAAAGCTCCAAAGTTGGCAAAATGTCACAAGTTGAATATTGTGAAGAGCAGTTAAGGTTTGATGTCAATAAGCCTCTTGCCTATGGGGACTCTATAACCACTTTGTAGAGCGCATGGCTAAATTGTCCTGTACTTAGTCTTTGGCACCTTGAGAGTTTAGGATTCTAGTAGGGTCTCCCACACCAGGTGACATTAGAATAACACAAAATACATGCCTTTCTAATACCTCGGTCATTAGGTGGAAAACCCATAGATTAAGCTGAAAGTCAACTTCCTTTAAATTACAATGTTAGTTTTGTAAATAAATATTTTAAGTAAAGATGCATATAACCAAAAATGTTAACATTCTGTTTCTAAAGTAGTGTGCAAACCTTAGGAAAGGGTTTCTTAGCCTCAGTGATACCTACATTTGGGGTGGATAATTCCTCGTTATGTGGGGCTGCCCTTGGATGCAGGATGTTTGGTGGCATCTCTGGCCTCTATCCACTAAATGCCACTAGATGCCAGTAGCACTCCCCACGCTGTGACAGTCAAAAATGTCTCTAGATATTGACAAATGTCCCATGGGGGGCAAAATCTACATACATATACACACACACACACACACACACACACACACTTCTGCCCAAGCCTCCTCCCAATCCCGTCTGGTTGGGAACAATACTCTTTGAAGTTAAGTTCATTGTAAGATGATTAAAAAAAAAAAAAAAGCAAATTCTCAATTGGAAATATAGTGAGATATATTTTGTCCCGCTGTTTCTCAGCAGCTGTTTGAAGTACCTGGAAGAGATGTCCCGACACTAGGGAGCAGCATTTCCATGGTTCCTTTGATGGTTCCCACCCACAACTCTGTGAAGTCCCTAGGAGACAACTTGAACAGTTTTCCATGATCAATATTAATTAGGACTCTGACTGACCAAATTAACAGCAATCAAATAAATGAACAAATGATTTGGGGGCAGTGTTGGTGAAATGGTATTTTAAAGTTATCTGCTTATTCCAAGGATGTCCCTGATCGTAAAAGGACCCTTAACACCCAGGAAATGTACATTTCCCACCTTCGTGTTTTCTGATCCTCACAACTGCTTAATCATGCTGCACTTTGATTATTTGATAAAGTATATATCCACCCACTGAGTTGTGCACTCTTGGTGAACAGTGAGAGTTTCTTATTTTTATATTCTCTATGCCCAGCATATGGGGGACCATGAAATAAGTGTTGACTAAATAAATATGTATTATACTTGTGGATTTATTTTTTAAAAAAACATTTGTTAAGTAGTTTGATATGTCAGACCTTGGTAATAGAAAAGTTAATGTGTTGATACTTCCTTTGAGAATTCATGCAGCGTGGAGATGAGAGCCTAAGAATAGATAGAATAGAACAGGTAAAATTAAAAAAAAAAGTGCTAAGAAGCAGAGTAAGACAAAGTGAAGAGTAACCAGTAGTAAGCTAGATTTGTTCAGAGTAAGGAAAGCTGTGGTTAATTTAGAGTAATATTTTATTCTGCAACTATGTATTCAATTTTTTGTCAGCAGAAGGAAATTCTGTATAAAATGGTGCCTTGAAGATCAATTTCAGTTAGAATAATTAAATATAGAGAAGTAAAAGCTGATTATTCTTTTCTTCCAAATACTAAAAAAATTAGAAGCAGAATTGCTAAGTGGAAAGCACTACTGGAGCGAGAGTTAGAAAGCCTGGGTTAAGCTCCAGGTTGGCACTATTGGGGAAAATAACTTAGGCTCCATATCTTTAATGTATGGGTTTTTACTGTTGTTAATGGGTGGATTCTCTTGTTGCCATAACAAATTATGGAAAACTAAGTTGTTTGAACCAATGCTAATCTATTGCCTTGCAGTCGTACAGGTCTGAAGTCTGAGGTGGGTCTCCCTGGGCTAAAATCAAAATGGCAACAGGGTTGCATTCCTCCTGGGGGCCTCATCCAGCTTCTAGATGTTGCTCACATTGGTTTGGCTTCTGCCCCCCCTCTTCTATCTTCAAAGCCCAAAACGTAGCATTTCTCTAACCCCGCTTCTGTTGTCACGTCTCCTTCTCTGACCACAGCCAGGACAATCTTTCTAAGTTTAAGGATTGCTGTGACTAGATGGGGCCCATCTGAATAATGAAGGAAAATGTCTTTATCTCAAGGCAGTACCCTTAATCACATCTGCAAAGTCTCTTTTGCCGTGTAAGGTAGAATATTCACAGGTTCTGGGGATTAGCACGTGGACATCTTTAGGGTAGCATTATTCTGCCTACCACATGAGTAAAATGAAATTGACTCCTGCAATCGTAAAGATGAGTTCAGGCCTGACCATCTGTGGCAGAGAACTACTGCTCTGTCCCCTGCTTTTCCCAGGCAAGGGCCCTTTTCTCCAGTCAAGTAGGTATGTGAAGATCTGTTTGCAAAGAAATTCATTATTTGTAGTTCACTATATTCAATGACAATGAAAAGTAGAAAATGGCCTCAAAGGAAGCATAGATGACTTGGCTTAGTCATTAATAAGAATTTCCCCAATATTGGAGTGTAATGGAGCACCATTGAACATCCACAGTGACAGATTCTTATTGGTCTGAGATGTGCAAGATTAAAGGTAAAGACAGCATAGATGATATTTTGAGATCTCTAGAGACCTAGAAATATTACTTGATTATTACCTTTGTGGGGAAAAAAATTGACACAATCAGAGTTCCAGGCACCATATTATCAGAAGCAATTCTTGTATAATAGATATACCAAGTGTTTTCAAATTTAAAAGAAAGACGCCATGGAGGGGTGGTTTCTTTTTGGCAGTTCTCAGCTTTTTGCATTTAAAATGTTGGTAGCACCAGCTCTTTGGATTGTGGGATATTGAAAATGCTCATCACCTACAAAATACCCTTTGGATTTAGGGTTATTTCTTTATTGTTTTGACAGGGGAAAAGGAGGAGAGAAGTTGAGTGATATATTGTTCTTTCTATTTATGAAATGGTGTGAACACATAAAAACTTCCTTCCTAGAAAACAAACAAACAAATAAATATAGTTCTCCACAGTTAGCAGTTTTGTAACCAGGAAATTCTGAAACATTTGTTATGTTTTTTTTTATCCTACTCCCTAGTTTGACAACTTTGTGGGAATTACTAAACTTTGAGAAATACTATTTGGACATTTTTACTGCTATGTTTTCTCTTCAGAAAAACCTACTTGGTAGAAAGCCGAGTGAAGAAAAACTACTGAATCAGTTAGATAATTCTAAAGTCTAAGAATTTTAGAGTTTAAAGGAATCATACAGGTCATTTAGTTCAACCCTCTACAAAGACGGGTCTGCTCAGTTACATCCTGTATAAATGGCTAAACAAATATGACTGAACCTTCACCTGTTCCTCACCATGCCAGTTTCTAGGGTCTCACTTTCTGATGACCCTCACCTGGACACATTCTAATTCCTTACTGTTCTTCTGAATAGCTCACAGGGTGAAGCCATTGTGCATTGTTGCTGCTGAGATCTGAGTTGTGAACAGTAGACCAAGTCTACCATGTTCTTTATGTTAGACACCATAGAAGTCTATTATTCCACCTGTGTTGCAATCCCTCAACAGTATTAACATCTAGTGAGATCAACCAGTCAACCCCAACCACTTGAGCACATGATGCCGTGCTATCGTGTCCCTTCTACATCATACAAGTAGTGCAATGTGCAGTCATACAACGTGCAAGTAGTTGACATTCATCTGTTTGGATTTCATCTGTGAAGATGTGAAGGTTCAACTCTATAATTCAATATTTACCATTCCTCTCAATGGCAAGACATCCATCAGTTTGGAAATTCATGCCTCCTGGGCCATCATCCCAGGGATCTTGCAGCTGCTACTGATGTCCTCGGCCAGGCTGACTGCAAACTTGCTTCTGGGTGAGGTCCTCAGCAAAAATTCATCTAAACGTACCTAAAATAGCTTGCAAGATAGCTTGGCCACGTGCTTGTTGAAATAAAAAACACTTGTAATTTTATCAATATAGTTTATGGATTTGCTCTATATTTATTTTGTTATATGTGGTCAGAATAAAATAGAGTTTAAATGCATATGTATGGACAAAGGAACAAATCCATTAAAATAACAGGGCAAGTTTTATTACAGGAAAGCTGCAGAGTTTGGATTATGATTCCCCCAGGGTCTTCAGCTTAGAAGAAAACCCTGCCTGTGCAGTGATGCTTTGAATTCCTTTAATTTGCAGTTATTGCTTAATTAGAAGTAAGCTTTAGATTAATACATGTGGAAAGTTAGCATATTGACATGATTTCCTACTAAAGAAGAAACAACTCATACCAGATTTGTTCCCGAGCAGATTTGATTCAAAGGTAAGGATAAGAGCGGACTCAATTTTGTTCTGTAAATAATTTGTGACAATTCATTTATCTGCACAACCAAATTGAGTGATTTGGGACTAAAATTAGAATCAACATGGCACGTGGCTCACAGTTCCTGAGGCAGCTTCTTCTCACTCCTTCCAAAATACTTCTGAAGGGTCAGAAAGGGTGAAAATTCTCCAAGAAAATGGAACACCAAGACTGACATTCCACTAGCTGCTAGAATTTTGGAGAAAATTCCACCAACCACAAAACCTATGGAAAGGAATAGAGAATTATAGTCAGAAGCACACGCAGATTTTGCTGCTTGGAGGAACAAATCTGTCCCCATAAGAAGATAAGCTAGAGCTTCATTCCTCTCCCCCTGCCGCCCCTCCACACACACCCACCTGCATCTTGGCTTTTTGTTCTGAATCTGAAGCACCAACCTGAGAATTATCAGTCTCTCTCTCTCTCTCTCTCTCTGAGGTGGCACTTTTTAAGGTGATCTGAATTCTATCTGTGCCCACCCTCCATTAAAAATTTCCCTTTAAGCCATTTATTAGACTTCAGGAGAAAAAAAATAGGAGAGGAAGAAGATGGACAGTGATATTTGGATCCAGGGAAGCTTAGTTACAATTAACTAAGCAGAACAGATGGAGAGAAATCTGAAAAGTCATTCCATTTTTCCATGTTCTTTAGTTTAGCAACTATTATCCCAGTGTTTTTCAATATGATTTAGTCTATATCACCTTAAATATATCCTGACTCAATTTCTGTGTATCTCCTCCTAGGCATGATTTTGTCAAGCTTTACAGAATTTTGTTTTGGGTATAAAACACAACAATCACATGAAATATGCTTTTTTAAAGCAACACATCCCCTCCAAAACACCATATGCATTTGACCCCCATTCTTACTGTGCAAATAAGAAACACAGAGTTAGACACTGCAAACTGGGCTGAATACCGCCCTTGTCAATCTGTTCTCTAGGTTTAAATCTGAGACAAGGAGAATTCTATTAACCTCTTTGGGCTTACACTGTTATCCTCCTATTAATTTTTCCTGGAAAATAAGTAGGAAGAGCAAAAGGATAAATTTGATGCTCTGTCCAGTGCCAAACACAAGGACTGCAGACACATCCTCTCATTTTAGAAAAGGAAAGAGAAAGATTACAGTGTGGGGTAGTTGTTGCATCATCCTGAAAACTATCTCTGGAAAGGACTTCACAAGAATTTTTTAAATGTAGCAAATTGCTCTATATCTTCAATATGATAGAAAAATTAATGAGCTCCATGAATTAGGCACTGCAAGGGAAAGAGGAGAGTGTCGAGACCAGAAGGAACTGGATGAGATAAGAAGCAGTAGCAATCATAAAACTGAACTGAGCATTGGAAACAGTAAAGAACAGAACTGATGCTGTTGGAAAATGGAAACACTAATATGGACCATTATTTTGAGAAGCTTTCCCAGAATGCAGAAGAAAAAAGATTAATAGAAACAAAACAGTGAGAGGAGATGGTTGATATGGAATACAGAGAAAAAGGAGCTAACCTGGGTGTGACTAACATGCTTGAAGAAAAGGCAAGACAAAACCTAACCAAAGCAATAATAAACTTTTGGCAATGAGAGCTTTCTTGGATTGAAGACTTATGTCCTTAGATCGATCCAATGAACTCAAGTAACAGTGAATAAAAATAGATTTGCCTATAGACATATGGAGACAATATTTAAATGTGAAAACAAACAAAATGTCCTAAACTGCATCTCACATGGGGAAAAGGAAGGTCACCTCTAGAGGAATACATCAGTCATAGAGAGAACAGACTTGTGTTGCCAAGGGGGAGATGGTTGGGGGAGGGAAGGAGTGGGAGTTTGGGGTTAGCAGATGTAAACTATTATATATAGAATGGATAAGCAACAAGGTCCTACTGTATAGCACAGGGAACTATATTCAGTACTCTATGATAAACCATAATGGAAAAGTATACTAAAAAAAAGAATGTATATATATATATGTATAACTGAATCACTTTGCTGTACAGCAGAATTTGACCCAACATTGTAAACCAACTATACTTCAATTAAAAAAAAAAGAAAAAAATGAAATACATCAGTCAGGCCTCAGATTTCTCTTCTGTAATTCCAAATGCTGGAGAACAATGAAAGAAATACTATAGAGATTTGGGAGGGGAGAAAAAAATACCCAAGAGTTATATACTTAAGCACATAGTCTTTCATACATGATCACAACAAAACGAACTTCTTACATACCGAATTATAGATTAGGGGTAATAATACATACTTCACAGAACCGTTGTGAGAATTATAGGAAGTCATAAATGGGAGAATACTGATTGCTACCAGGTACTGCATAAATGTAGGTTCCTGTTGCCTGAGTGACAATCCTAGTCTTTTACTAAGTCTGCATTGGAGCAGGCATATGAGGGATCTCACACATTGTTAGCTGTCCTTAATCTTTGTTGAATCTGAGACAGGGACAGATTAAGCCAGAGACTTTTCACTCTGAACATGCGACATTATTTGGGCGCTATATTTTAATATTCCTTTGTTTTCGATGCTAGGTTTCACTTTAGAGATAAAGCTTACTTCAGGCAGACATACTGAATAGGCGAGTGGTGGGTTTCAAATAAATAGCATTTTGATTTTGTATTTTGTAAGTCTGGTCAAAAAGATCAGGGAATGAGCCTACTTGAAAATGCAAACAATTAAACAAATACGTTCTGGGTGTATATAAAATGCTTTGGAAGTTATATTTAGGACCAGGTAAAGGTTCTAAATTCTCCAACCCACAATACCATAATGTTCGGGTGGGTGAGAAGTGATAGAGCTGTAATAGGGTTAAAAAGGAGCACAGTTAAGGTTTGTTAATGGAATCTCTATGTAGACTGTGTAGGAACTTAAAACGCATTAATAATAAAAGCCCCACATTAAAAACTGACCTTGCAGTTGAAAGATATGCACTTGTATCATTACCAATTAATATGTTAGGTAACATAGCTTGTACTTGGAAAGCAGCAAGGAGGAGTCTCTAAATGATATTCACACATCTTAATTAGTGCCATTAATAGTTCCTTTGCCATCTTTCATGAAACCAATGGTATTACATTGCAAGCATCTTGTTATAAGCCAAGCCAGGAAGTGAGGTTTGAAGCCAAGTCCTTAAAAATGGTTTTAAGTTATGGTGACTATATGACCCGAATGTTTCTCTAGGGTCTCTTCTTTAGCTGCAGGACTTTTGAAAGCAATCAGCCATAGCGCCAGACCTGAAGTAATGGTGACTCCTGGGCAGTATTACAGGGGCTCTGATGAAATCAGGATACAAAAAATATAAGTAGAATTACACAAACCAAATTTTTTCTTATAGGGCCCTCCCCCATCATGGACCAGTGATCTTAATGTTGTTGGTAATGAAGTATAAATGGTTCACCTATAAATTCAGTATCTGCTACTGAACAGCTGAAGGAATTTTGAGAACTAGGTTCTGAAATTTACTGAAAAAGAAAGCCCAGTAAAAAGCCTTATTATTGAAAAATGTCAGGGCGGTAGCTTCTTGTGGGGCACATACAAACTGGTATAATTTAGGGCCTGTCCTATAATGGGTGTACTTTAATTCTTTTGCCTTCTCTGGAAACTATAATGTACACTTAAATTTTTTTGTTGGGTTTTCTTTTTATTCTAAAAGCACTATATCCTTTAAATGATATAAGAGGGGGGACTGGCAAACTACAAAATAAAATGAAGAAGGAAAAAAAAAGAAAAAAAATCGATGAGCTACCATTCACCTTTTTTTTCTATACATAATACTTTCTTTTCTATATAAGTATAATTATTAATATATATTCATAAATACAGTATTTAGCATAAGTGCATAGTTTTCTTTTGTCTCTTTCTATGTCATTAAAATTTTTGAAAAGCACAATAAATATAAAACAACTTACTTTATAGATGTACCATGACTCATTTAACCTGTTACTTATTGTTGAACATTTGAGTTATTTCCAATTTTTCACTATTGAAAATAATCTTGCATGAAGTATATTTGTTCATTAATTTTATTTACATATCTACTTATTTTATTAAAATAGATTCCTGGGAGCAACATTTTTTAAGCCAAAGGGTACATCCATCCTTAAGACTCTATACATATTGCCAAATGGTTCTAAACCAATTTATACGCCTACCAATTTTATATAAAGGGATCCAATTTGCAAACTATTCATTTTTGTTTTTAATATTGTTCTTCATTAATAGTGAAGATGAATTTTTTCAGATTTACTGGTTCTTTGTGTTTTCTCTTCTAATAATCATCTGTTTATATCCTTTTGGACACTAGGATGTTACTAATTATCTCTTAGAGTCAATTAGGTGCATGTGCATTGATAAGCATTTAAATTTAGTGTTTTATAAATGATAATAGAAAGATCAAGATCTCATCCTACACTGTAGAATAAAAACTGTATGCATAAATATGATTTTCTAAACAATTAACCACAAATAATAGAATATGGCAGGATCCACATAAAATCTGAACAAAGATGCCTCGTGTTTTGTTGTTTAACCATTTTAGGCTTTTTTGTTTGTTTGTTTGTTTTTTGTTTTGTTTTTTTTGCGGTACGCGGGCCTCTCACTGTTGTGGCCTCTCCCGTTGCGGAGCACAGGCTCCGGACGCGCAGGCCCAGCAGCCACGGCTCACGGGCCCAGCCGCTCCGCGGCATGTGGGATCTTCCCGGACCGGGGCACGAACCCGTGTCCCCTGCATCGGCAGGCGGACTCTCAACCACTGCACCACCAGGGAAGCCCTAGGCTTATTTATTTGTGGGCTACATAGCACAGTTATTTAAGGTCAAATGACTATGTCTCTAGAATTAACACATTTTTTCAAGATCATATTAAGAACAAAAATGGAGTGATTAACCAAAGTTCTCTGACAATACCAACTGTGGTAGCACTATTTTTTAAAGATCATTTTCATGACATTAATATTCGTTTCTCCACCCCTTCTGCAGATCTAATTGGTTTTTTGTCATTTTGCTTTTTTTTCTCAAGCAGTACAATTTTTTAGGCAACTTTACTCCAGTTTAAGCATTCTAGATACTTAACATTTTTATAGAAGCATTTTTTGATGTTAACAAAAATACAAAGCCAAAATTATGGGGCTTTTGATCCTTTCTGTAGCAGAGGAATGATTTCATTGGTGAAACAAAATACAGTATTGTAAAGCTGCATTAATATTTTCATTTCTACACAAGGCCGATTAACCTGATTTACAATTGAGGCAAAAATAATTTTAACTAATGACATTCACACATCTTTCTTACTTTTTGCATGTAAATGCAAAGTTAAATTCTAGGGTAGTTACTATAGCAATGGTGTATTCTATTGCATCATGTGAAAATTTTTAGAAAATATGGCAATAATTTTTTCTTGGAAACACCTCCCTCCAACAAAATAGAGACCCATTGTAGAAAGAAACTTCTGAGGGCAGCCTAACTTTGTGTATGTAGTTGGAGAAGTGTGGAAATGAATTTTTTTTCTAAAAACTTCTGAAGTTAACTGAAAATATGCTTGGAAGTCCTAATTTTTATTTGGCTTTAACTGGTCTGATATTTTCATATTTACTTGGCTCCTTTAAAAAATGCCTTTTTTATGAAAGTCTTCTCTTCCAAAGCACATACCCATTTCCTGTTTGGGTTCTGGTCTTAGGGTCCATACAACTCAGAAGCAGGAGTGCTTTCTGTCTCTCCTCCTATCACGTACAATTGTTTTGAAAGTCTGGCCTACCATATATTACTTAGGCATCTTATTTTTTTTTTAATTGTACTTTCTTTATGTGGCAGAAATGAGTCAATCCAGCATAATATCCTATTTAATCATTGACCAGAATAAATCTAAACATTCCCATTTTATTCCAGTTCAAATAACTGTTCTTCAAAAAAAATTCTAATTTGGCTGTGTCTCTCAGAGCTGTTAAGCAGAGCAGGAAACTTTTGGGAGAAATGCCATACATGTGACCATGAATAGAAAGTAGTCTATATCCCACACAAAAATATTCCAGACAACTTAAACATATATATATATATATATATATACACACACACATATTTAAAATGTGGATTGAATAGTCAAATGCCTTCCTACATTGTTTAATTTATAGTAAATCATATGTACGTAATTAATTCACATTAGGTATATGTGTCTGTGAGTGTGTGTGTGTGTGTGTGTGTGTGTGCTGTTCTTTCCACTTCCACATTACCTGAAAATAATTTACCCAGCTTTCACCTGCCTGGTTGACATCAGTGATCACCGTCTTCATCTGCTTAGTGCTGATTTTTGAGTCACCTAACAAAGTGTTCTGAGGTCTTCCTATTCGGAGTGGGGTCCTGAGACCCCATCCCAGGCCCTGAATCAGGATCTCCATTTTTAACAAGATCCCCAGACAATGAACATGAAGATTAAAGTTTGAGAAGCATTGCCGTAGGGCACGTCATTTTTACTTCTAAGTGAAAGTTTTAAAATAGAGTATTCCCTTCATCTGGGTATGTGCTGACAGAAGTTTTATCTCAGGTTACACACAACTTCACTTGAACATTAGGAAAAATTTTGCACTTTGTGCTAATAAGAACATTCCATGATCCATACAACATAACCACTGGGTGTATCAGCTTAATCGACCTATTAAACAACATCTACCCCTAGAAATCAGGAGATTCTGCCTCCAAAAATAATGGCTAAATCTCTACTAAACTTAACTTCTTAAAAAATGTTTTAAACCTATTTAATCAGATGATCTTCATAAGCATCTAAAACCAGCATTGTCTGAGGAGGTTTTAGAGGGGATATGTTTTCTCCAAAGACCACTCAGTTGTTAAAAAAAAATCAGCTCACCGAGGAGTATAACCCAGTGGTATCAAAGGCTTTGTAAAAATTTGAATACAGGAAGGATTCATTTGGAGGTGAGTAAAAGCCTTGCCTCATGTTTGGGAATATATGTTTCTTGCTGAATGCATTTAAATGTAAATTTTTTAACATCTTTATTGGGGTATAATTGCTTTACAATGGTGTGTTAGTTTCTGCTTTATAACAAAGTGAATCAGTTATACATATACCTATGTTCCCATATCTCTTCCCTCTTGCGTCTCCCTCCCTCCCACCCTCCCTATCCCACCCCTCCAGGCGGTCACAAAGCACCGAGGAGCACTTCATCTCTTGCTCTATTTTGGGATGTTCAAATATGGTATATCCTTGGAGGTCCTGATGGGCATGAAAAAATATTTCTTTCTTTCTCAATAGAGTTGCTGGAGACACATACACCACACATGCATATACATACCTATACAGTGTAGATGTCTAGTCAACCACCACATACACACACACACACACACACACCCAAACATGTGTGACAGAGGAACTAACGCTTCCAGATGCCTCAAGAACCTGGCTTAATGACCATTTCAACTGGACGGTGAAGGTTTTAGGTGAATCCAGTTCCCCCCGAATGTAGATGGATCCCCCTCTCTGTAATTCATGGAAACCCATCAAACTGCACAGCGTGACTCCAGGATGCCTCTTCACTTCTGTTGTTTTCCTCACTCTTGCTGGCTAAATAACGTAGCACATCTAATAAATTCAAATAAAGCTTCTGATTGGTTTGTCAGCAGTTTAACAATCTAGAATAATTTACTGATCTCAGAGACTTCATGTGAGCCCATAATGTTTCGACGAGAAATAATAAAATGCACTCAATTGATTAAGCTGTTTGTAGATGTCTAAGAATTAGCATATTGTGTAATTGCAAATATTTTATAATTACCAAGTGGGGCTGATAAAAGGGTTCAGTGCTATTGACTACTGGTCTAGTAACCTTGATGAGAGGAGAATTTCAGTGAAAGAGGGATTCTTTGTAGGCTGAATGCAGAGAAAGCCTGGGCCCCTCCTTGCCCAGCTTCTTCTGTTGCTTGTTACTCTGCCTGCAGCCAGGATTCCCCACAGCCCCAGGCTTTGGGACCTCACTGCTGCATGGATCAGTCCTGGGCAAATGCTCTAATGAACCCCTTGGCCACCTGAGACTGTATTTTTTTCCCCTGGAGTTCCTACTGAGGGACTGAAATCTTTAGAACTCATAAAAGCAAAGTGTGGAAAACCAACTGAGAACCTCGTCAGCTGTAGTTTTTTAATGAGGTCTGTTTTTGCTTTTGCTTGTTTTAAAATAATTCCTTATGGTTTTCTAGTTTGTTTTTTTTTAGTTTGTTTGGGTTTTTTTGGAGGAAGACTTCAATTTAGGATTGTTGCTAATACTTTTAGTTTCCTAAAAGTAGCACATGTTCATGAACCTTCAATTTTCTATTATTACCTCAACTCAGTAAATGAAAAGTGTGATTACTTACCCCTTACTAAAGTCACAGTTTTCAGAGGCAACCATTTTAAAGTTTTGTTTATATTCTTTTAACTTTATAATTTCAAAATAATATGTTTTAACCTATATTTCTTGTTTTATTAGCTTTAGGTGGCATAAATATCCTTCCCAATCCCCTTCTTAAATTTTGTAAATTAAAAAAAATCAGCTTCCGTTCTTCTTTTGCTTACTTTTGAATTTTTAAGTAATATAATTATTCTCCTGTTGCCTCATCTCTAAACTTAATACAGAGGATCTTGATTTTCTACTATATAGAACAAAGAGGAAAGTAATGCCTAAATTGTCAAATTTTATACATTCACATTTAGTCTGTACTGTAAGTAAGTCTTCTGTGCCTTGTCTATGGATTAATTCTAGAAACTGGAAACCAATATAATTTACAAAGTTTTAATAACATAATTTAAAAATATATAATTTATTGTAGATCCATGTTAGGTTACCTTTAGGAAAATACTAAAATCCTAGGTTACTAGGCTTAGCCTTTTGGATAAAAATATTCCAAGTTTCAAGGTTAAATGAATTAGCCTTGCTTCTGTTGATATTTGTTCATTACTTAAAATTATGACATACCTTAGTTTTCTACATATTTGATCATTATCTTTTATCTACAGCTATTTGTTTCCATAGGGTTTTTACCTGTCTTTCTTTTCTTTTCCCAGTTTACAAAAGAAAGATATGCTTTTTTGCCAAACCACAAAGATATTTCAGATTTGATTCTGTTGGAAACAATTCTTCCCATTCTTCCTCCTGTATAAGTGATTGCTTTTTGTTCTCACTTGACTTGATTGTTTCTAAACCTCTGTACTGCTGATAGTCTGTAACTTCATTTCAGAGCACGCCTCCGTTTTACTGTTTCTTTATTTAAAAATAATTTTACCGAGATATAATTCATATACCATAATATTTATCCATTTAAAGTGTACAATTCAGTAGTTTTTCGTGTATTCTCAGATATATCCCATCACCGTACCATCACCAAAATCCAATGTTAGAATATTTTCATCACCCCCCAAATAAGCTCTTTTTCCATTAGCAGACACTCCCATATCCTGCCCTCTCTAGACTTAGGCAATCTCTAGCCTATTTTCTGTCTCTATAAGTTAGCCAGTTCTGGACACTTCATATAAATGGAATCATATAATACATGACTTTTTGTGACTGGTGTCTTTCACTTAGCAGATGTTTTCAAGGTTCCCCTGTGCTGTAGTAGTACTTCACTTCTTTTTATTGTTGAATTATACACCATTATATGGATATTAGCACCATTCATCAGTTGATAGACATTTGTTTTTTTCTACTTTTTGGCTATTATGAATAATGCTGTTTTAAATATTCATATACAAGTTTTTGTGTGGACATATCTTTTCACGTTTTTGGGGTATGTACCTAGGATTGGAATTGCTGAGTCAAATGGTAACTCTCTGTTTAACATTTTGAGGAACTGCCACACTGTTTCCTAAAGTGCCTGTACCATTTTACCTTCCCATCCTCAATATATGGTTCCCATTCCTCCACATCCTCACTAACAATTCTTATTGTCTGTCTTTTTTATTTTACCCATCCCAGTAGGTGTGAAGCAGTATCTCTTGTGGTTTTGATTTGTATTTTCCTAATGACTAATCATGTTAATCACCTTTCCATGTGCTTACTGATCAATTGTATATTTTCTTTGCAAAAGAGTCTGTTCATATTTTTTGCCCATATTTTATAATTTCCTCCCAACTCTTTGGACTGTCTTTTTACTTTCTCCATGGTGACATTTAAAGCGCAAAGATTTTAAATTTTAATGAAGTCCAATATATCTATTTTTTTCTCTTATCTGTTGCGCTTTCTGTGTTACAGCTAAGAAGCTATTGTCTCACCCAAGATCACGAAGATTGATTTGTTTACTTTCTTCTAAGAGTTTTATAGTTTTAGCTTTTACATTTAGGTAAATAATCCATTTTGAAGTAGTTTTTGTGTATGGTGTGAGGTAGAGGTACAACTACATTTTTTGCATGTGGATATCCACTTTTATCAATGTAATTTGTTGGAAAGATTATTTTTCCTCTATTGAATTATCTTTGCACATTTGTTGAAAATTAACCATAAAGTAAATGTTTCTTTCTGGACTCCAGATTCTATTTCACAGATTTATATGTCTGTCCTTATGCCAGTGCTACAGTGTCTTGATTACTGCAGCTTTCTAGTAAGTTTTGAGAGTAGAAAATATGGTTCCTCCAACTTTGTTCTTCTTTTCAAGATTGTTTTGGATAGCTTGGCTCCCTTGCCTTTCCATATGCATTTTAGGATTAGCTTGTCAATTTCTGCAAGATAAAAGCCAGCTGGTATTTTGATTTAAATTGTGTTAAAACTGTAGATTAATTTGATATTGTCTTTCAACCCATAAATATGAGACATCCTTTATTTAGATTTTCTTCAATTTCTTTTAACAATGTTTTGTAGTTTTCAAAACTATAAGCATTGCAGTTTTTGTTAAATTTATTCTTAAATATTTTATTCTTTTTGGTGCTATTATAAATAAATTATTTTCTTAATTTTATTTTTAGATCATGCATTGCCAATATACAGAAGTACAATTAATTTTTGTACTTATTGAATTTTGCAACCCTGCTGAACTTATTACTTCTAATATTGGTTTGGCTAAAACGTTCATTCAGTTTTAAGTAAAAATAAGACACATTTTTCATTTTTCACCAAGAATTTTATTGAACAATGTATTCACTAACTGAATGAACTTTTTGGCCAGCCCAATAAGTTTTTAGTGTATTCCTTAGGATATTCTATATATGATTATGTCATTTGTACACAGAGATATTTTAATATCCTCCTTTTCAGTCTAGATACCTTAAATTTATTTTTCTTGCCTAATTGCTCTGGTTAGAACTCCTAGTATAATGTTGAATAGAAATAGTGAGAGCAGATGTCCTTGTCTTTTTCTTGATCTTATGGGGAAATCATTCAGTCTTTTGTCATTAAGTGTAATATTAGCTACCAGTTTTTTTGTAGATGGCTTTTATCAGATTCAGTAAATGCCCTTCAATTCCTAGTTTCTTGAATGGTTTTATCATGAAAGAATGTTGAATTTTGTCACATAACTTTCCTATGTCTATCAATATGATAATGCAGATATTGTCCTTTATTTTTTTAATATGATATGTTACATAGTTGCTTTTCAGATGGTAATCCAACTTTGCAACTTATTCTGGATAAATCTCATTTGGTCGTGGTGCATTATCCTTTTTGTATGTCTGGACTTGGTTTGGTAGTACTTTGATGAGGATTTTTGTGTCAGTAATCATAAAGGATATTTGTCTGTAATTTTCTTTTCCAGTGATGTCTTTGTCTGGTTTAGCATCAGGGTAATACATGCATCATAGAATGAGTTGAAAAGTATTCCTCCTCATTTCTGAATTTTGGAAGAGCTTGTGAAGAATTGGTATTCATTCTTCTTTAAATGTTTGATAGAATTCACCAGAGCAGCCATCTGGGAACTGGGTATTATGGGAAGTTTTAAAATGTTTCATTGATCAAATTTCTACTGCATTCACTAAGCACTTCTTAAGCAGTGGGAGGTATTCAACCCCATGGGTCACTACTATATACATGCAATCATGAGGCCACCTGAAGAACAATGCCTTGTAGTGGGTTCTGATGTCATGCTTATTTGAATAGCCAATTCCCTCTATTTCCAGCCATACATTAGAACCACACACACCTGGGTCAGCTACTTCTTCCTGTAATTTCTCAGCCATTTGCTTGTTATTTAAAATGTTGTTGTAAGAAGAATATGACTTTATGGTAGACAAATAAGAATCTAAAGTTGCATGATGAATTTCCTATTCTGACTGAAGACTTTTGATGAATGTGGATAAGAAAAAAACCTAAGCTTAAATACTCATTAAGACATAACTAGCTGTATATTCAAAAGATTAGGAATAGTCGATTGTGGATTCTAGTCCAGATTAAAATACAACTCTCTTGATGGAAACTTTCAGCAGAAAAACAGATGATGATCATGAGATAAATGCTGAGGACATTGGCAGAAGGGGAAGTCTCATGAGTTTTCAGAGTCTGACTATTTAGACAGACACTGCATACTAAATCTTCACTTTCAGAAGTATCAGAGCCATGCCAAACATTTTGTAGCAAAATATGCAAGCTAGAATTGGGGATTATGAGACCTGCATTTATTTCTGGATACATGTTTGATTCACAGAGCAGGCAGAACACACGTGTTCATCCATTCTGAACTATTAACAAAGCAGAGACATTAGTAAAATATGTCTTTTGCTGGTTTCTGGAATGGAAAAGGGAACAATTAAGCTGTAAGACACTCCAGGGTGGGTATTATGACCTAATAATGACATGCCCTGGTAATTTTGACTGAGTGCCATTAACTGCAAAGGCATATTGTCGCTTGTCTATAATACGCACTCCGGAGTGGTATTATAAGATAAGTGGTATCTTATCGGGAGGATATAAATGTTAATTCCTAAGGAAACTCTTTCAGCAAAAGAAGACGCCATTGCTCTAAGATGGGAAATGTGTCAAAACCTCCATGTTGGGTTCAGTTTTTTGAGGCAAACTGTTTTTGCATTTATCCACCAGGAAGCAGTGCAGTATCACCCAAGAGAGCTAGTGTGTCAGGGATGTGAATTTGTCTTCCAGCTCTGCCAGTTTCCACTGATGTGTCCTTGCCCTGTTGCTCCAACACCCATATTTTGTTTCTTCTCTCTTCAGGTAAGACTGATGATGCTACCAGCTTATTTTATAGGGTATTTGGGAAATCAAATGCGGTAAAAATACTTTAAAAGTATTTATAATAAACTATGAGCTGCTTAACAAATACATAATAGGCCACAATAAACACCACACCACTTAAGAGAATTTAAAAACATAATATCAAGTGGATGAATATTTTATTTCTAAGGAAAAATTTGATGTGTATAAAGATTTGGTACCTAGTTCTTTGTTCGAAGTTGACCTTTGCAATTAGCACTCCCTCCCTGGGAGGAATAGCCTTCCCATTGACATTGCCTTGTCTGCAAAACACAATAAACCTTCCTTCTCTGCAAAACGCAATAAACCTTCCTTCTCGGCAAAACACAATAAACAGTTCAAGACCACACTGCCATTTCAGGAGTAGGAGGACAGTACAGAATTCTGTTTCCCTTGAAACCTGTCACTTGAGACCAAGGGTGAATATTTTAGTCAAAATAAATCTCTATTTCAACTCAGAAGCTCAGTTTTTGTTGTTTTTATTTATCTGAATATTTGTTTCACTATGAAGGCATTATCTCTTGTTGATAACTCTGCGAGTGTAATCCTGTCATTTTTAAAGGATTTTAATGAACACTTGTCTGACGTGGGTAGAGGTTACAGAACAATATGCCTACATTTTGGAGGGTCCCTCCACTTCCTTGCCTGTGTGGACCATGTGCCGAGCATGAAGAGAAAAATTGCAGTACTTGTTTTGACCTATGTAGCCTTGGTAATATCATTGATAGTAACCAAATCAGCACTACTAATGTTTATGAAGGATAGATAATACTAATACTTTTGTGCGCATGATGTGAACACAACAAATCAAAGATTATTATGTATCTGATTCCCTGATAACTACATGCACAGAAATAAAACGGAATGGGTTCCATTGTTTGCAACTGAGGCTTCTCTGAAATACAAAAAATAGATGTTATGATAATGGATGAGAATTTTTCTTGGTAGAGAGGGTAGTTTGCCAACTTATAATGAAGCAACATTATTTATCTTTTGTTTTCCCATGGGTCAGTTGACTTTCCCTATCCTATAAGCAAACCATGTAACCCGAGTTCCACCTAGCCATTTTGCAAATTCACTAACTATAGTTGCAGTATGAAGCAGTGTGAATAGATCAATGCAAATTTATCACCACCACTAAAAACAAAGCAAAACAAAACAAAAAATTCAAAACACCCCCAAATAACCAAAAACCTAGCTCATCAGCGCTACATTTGTAAAGGTTTTTTTTCTTGCATCTACCTGCCCTGACTCTGTTTAGAGAGCAAAGGGATAAAGGGAGGGCTCGGCTGATACATAAAGCCTAACAGTTTGAGTAGAAAAGGAGATGTCAAACTGGGAAGCAGCTGTAAGTTAGGTGGGAGAATGCCTCACGGAGATGTAATACGTAAGATACCTGGGAAGCACCGTATGATTTACAGAAACAAAAAGGAAGCTTTTGCTGTTGTTGTTTTGGTGTTTCTTTCCCTATTGGAGAAGCAATATAAACTAAGACTCAGTAGTACTTAATATCCAGGTTTGACTGAAGCAGAGGGATTTTGAGGTATAAGGAGAAATATAAGAGAAGGATGGTGAGACAAAATTAATCTATTATTTTTAAAAACTTTTTTCTTTTTTTGAATTGAAGTATAGTTGATTTACAATGGTTTTTTAGTTTCTGATGTACAGCAGAGTGATTCAGTGATATATATATATATATATATATGTATTCCTTTTCATATTCTTTTACATTATGGTTTATTACAGGATATTAACTATTGTTCCCTGTGTAATACAATAGGAATATATATATATCCATTATATATATAATAGTTTGCATCTGCTAGTCCCAAACTCCCAATCCATCCCTCCCTCGCCCCCTTCTCCTTTGGCAACCACAAGTCTGCTTTCTATATCTGTGAGTCTGTTTCTGTTTCATAGATATGTTCATTTGTGTCATATTTTAGATTCCACATATAAATGATATCATATGGTATTTGTCTTTCTCTTTCTGACTTACTTCTCTTAGTATGATCATCTCTAGTCCATCCATGTAGTGTTTCAAATGGCATTATTTCATTACTTTTTATGGTTGAGTAATATTCCACTGTATATATATATACCATATCTTCTTTATCCACTCACCTGTCAATGGACATTTAGGTTCTTTCCATGTCTTGACTATTGTAAATAGAGCTGCTATGAATGTAGGGATGCATGTATCTTTTTGAATTATAGTTTTATCCAGATATATGCCCAGGAGTGGGATTGCCGGATCATATGGCAACTGTATTTCAAGATATATTTTTCTGTGTGAAAGCATATGTAAGTCAATGGGATTTAGGAAAATATAAATATGAAATAACATGGCTCTTGCTTTCTAGGACTTTGCAATTTATTGGAAATGAGCTAAGCCATAATAAAAATAACTTTAATATAACATTAGTTGCATCATTGCCATGAAGGTTAAGAAGAATGGGAATTAAAAAATGATTTGGGTCTCCCTGGAGGGCAAGATAGGGGTGAAATCATGTAATGGAGCAGTTACAAGGAAAGCTTCAAGGAAAAGGCAGCCAGATTTCAGGATGGGATTGGCTAAAACATAGCGATCCTGGAGGATCAGAAAAAATGAGACGTGACAGTGGACTTACACAGGGAAGAAGTATCAGGGAGGTTCCAGCAGAGAGGCTGAAGTGTCAGGTGGAAATATCCAAGACACAGTGATTGAGTACTGTATTGGTCAGATCCCTGGGACAGACACTCAGGATTTTCTAGGCCCAAGTGGGTTATGATACAGAAAAGACTTCAAAGATGGAAACACAAATCAGAAATTTAATTACTAAGATTAGGATAGACAATGACAAAGCTGGATGTTTGATCTAATAACTATTTTGATTTTGATGTTATGCCCGGGGAGGAAGAACAGAAGGAATCAGGGAGGTGACAGATAGGTATAGCGGGGCTTAGAGATGGGCCGAGAATAGCTGGTGCACTCTTTCTTGGTAATTGAAATGTACCTAAAATTTGTTTTTCTAGGCCATATCAAAATACCCTATCAAAGTGTCCCTCTATCAACATAATCATATTAAAATGTCAGGCACTGTAATATGGGAACAAAGAAAAACCTCTGTTATTATAGTTGGAATAAAGGTTTATGGCTAAAATAACAGCAATGCTGGCTTAATCCAGAATCTCAAAGTGTTAGCTGGATTAATTTAAATCTCTCCTGCCTAGCTAAAAAGGGTCTACACCCAGGAGAAAAGCTGAGGCTCCCAGTGGGCTCCAAACCAAAGGCTTCTGTGATAAGCCTTTGGTGCCTATGGTTGTGAGTAAACAACCACTTCCTAAAACCCAAGAGGAACCTTGGAAAGGGTGCATTCAGGATAAACCTTGACGAATAGTGAGAGTTTATCCCCAAAAGGAAACTTTAACAAAAAATAGAAAAATAAACAAAGATTTCAACTTACATGTTCTCATCTCTGTAGATACAACTTTTAGCTTTGAAGGCAATAAAAGGATGCACAAAGAAAATAGCAATTGTTTCCACCACAATTTTTTGTTTTTAAAAACAATATGAAACTAAAATAAAAGGAAAAGTGTTTAGTTTGTGACAAAAGGCTAATACCATAGTATATAAAAAGGTCTTATGAATTGGTAAAAACATATAAGACCTCAAAAAATAAATGTCTTTATTTATAACACAAAGATATTCTTAGTGTTATTTATGCATCAGGAACAGTGCTGAGATCTACTATAGGGTGGAAAATAAGGCTGACATAGCCCATGACCTTTTGAAATTTATAAATTTAGCCAAAAAATAACACAAACAGACGTAAGAAGAAAATGCAATAAACAAAATTTACATTTACTAGTATTAAACATATGAAAATTAATATATTAATAAGGTAGAGTTGCTTTTCTTTTGAGCCAGCAAGTTTGTAGTAAAAATAGTATACTCAGCTGTATTATTGGTGGCTGTATGAATTGGTATAACCTTTTTGGAAAACAATTTGTCAATGTACAAAAAAATGATAAAAAATTTTATATCTTTGGCCTAATTCACTCCTGGAAAGTTACCCAAAGGTAATAAACCCATGGGAGAATGTTATACATGGAGCTATTAATTGCACCATTATTTATAATAGCTAAAATCACACCATTATTTATAATAGCTAAAATTTAGAAAAAACCAAAATGTCTAACTATAAATAGAAGAATGGTTAACTGAATTATAGCACATCTGCTGGTTGGAAAATTATGCAACTATTAAAATGAAAATTATGACGATTATGTGGCCAAATGGAAAGGGATTGTAACTGGAATGCAAAAATATATGTAAAATCAACTATAGTGATGAAAATACATATGCATGTATAAAAATAAAAGAGAAAGGACTATATAAAAATTGAAATAATTGTTTTAGAAAAATAGCATTACGTAGTTTTATTCCTTTTTTTTTTTTAATAAATGAAAAGGGGTAGAGATTCAATAGCACATGGGAAAGAGTAAAAGAAGCATCAGCTCACATACATGATATAGGAACCATCCTAGTTTGGCTCAGTTATGGGCTATGAACAGACAAATAGAATAAGATAATTTGTAATGCTATTGAGAGCCTTCCAACTCTGGCTAAGGAGTTTTGACGTCATTACCTAGAAGTAATTAATCAAAAGTATGACTTTGTGAAAGCAAATAACAGGATGAGAATTGTGAACCCAAAAGTTTAATTTGAATTGAAGAAGAAAGAAACTGGAGGCTAGGAGACTAGAGAAAAGGCTGTTGCAATAATTTAGATGACTGTCATCAGGACTTGGTTATGGGAGGTGAAGGACTGAGATAAAGGTGAGGTCATGGCTGGACATGGGCTCTTGAAACTGGGTGACAGGGAGAATGGCAGTGGCATGAACAGATGTAGACATTGGGAGCAAATACAGATTCACCAGGTACTAATACATAGTGTTAGAATACATAATTAAAATATGTTTTCAAATATGGTTTAGCCAGCGAACTATGAAATTTAAAATTGACTGAGGGGTGCCTTAAAGATGGCAGAGTAGGAAGAAGTGGAGATTGATCACCTCTACATGTGGAACAACTCCTACAGAACACCTACTGAACGCTGGCAGAAGACCTCAGACTTCCCAAAAGGCAAGAAACTCCCCACGTACCTGGGTAGGGAAAAAGAAAAAAGAGGGAGAGTCAAGAGGGAGGAGATATGGGGGGATATATGTATATGTATAACTGATTCACTTTGTTATACAGCAGAAACTAACACACCATTGTAAAGCAATTATACTTCAATAAAGACGTTAAAAAATAAATTAATTGAAAAATAAAATTGAGCAAAGATGCTCTGGTTGAAAAGGAAAATCAGAGCCCCAGTTGCCTGTGGGGACCCCTGAATCATGGCAGAGACCTTCAAACTATGGTAGGTATATTTCTTTTTCAGAAATGTGCGATAAAAACATCTGTATTTTTGGTGGCTCAGGCTCAGTGGTGCTCCCCACTGCCTCTCTGAATACGATGTCTGTTTTCACCATTTCCAGCAACCCTCCCTGCTTTCCTTCCCTGTACTCAGCACTGCTAGTCCTTTGGTGTTTTGACCCCTTCATTAGTTTTACCTGAGCCAAATGCTGCCCCTGTGAGATCTAATCCCAGGACGCTTAGAGGGGATCTCCCAACCTACAGAATCTTTGAGGAAGAGGCTTGGCATGTGACCAGACACCTGGAGCCTTCTTTCTCATTTTACAGAAGAGGAAACCCAGGCCAAGGGGACAGTGGCCAAACTCAGGTTTCCTGACCCCTGGATCAGCGCTCTTTCCACTCTGCCACCAAACGCCATGACTGTCTCTGTCATTGGAAATCGAAATGAATGCTGTGCTCTGGGCATTGTTTCCTTTTATTTTTTCCTTCAATAATAACAAACATGATTGCTCAGTTACTCATAAAATGTTCATTACTCTCCCCACCCAACAACATCCTGATTTTTAGTTTAAACTGTTAGCTTGAAGCATTAGGCATTTCAACAATAAAATGCCATTTTCTTTTCAATATACCTTCAATTTTTTATTTCTTATAAATATTCAATTGAATATTTCCATTTGTGGTGGAAGTTTGCTAATTAACTGGAAGTTGATTCTATTCCCCGGAAATGTCACTTGGGTGGCCCTGCTGAGCTAAAATGCAAAGTCTAAGCACTGATTTTTGAACCCAGAATTCTGCATAAGATCCAACAGCTGTTTGCTTTCTCTAAGGCATTTGAGAATAACTGTAGTTTCAAGAGTAATCAGAAAAGACTCCTCTTTGAAAATTGAAGCTTTCCCTAAAGTAGGATTCATATTTTTAAAATATAAAGAACTTAACTCTGAAGAGATGATTACCTATAATTCATATTTTATTGGTAACCCAGCATGGAACAGCCTTTCATCAAATAAAGCTATAGCATGTTGATAGATTAAAAACCTAACATAGACATCATATTTCCCTAGCTGATTACATAAGAACTCGACCAATGGAGAGTTTGTGAGACATTCTGTTAAAGATATACTTGCACATATTCAGCTCATCTCTGTGAACACTCAAATAGGAATTAGAAAAATACACGTGTTGCTAATGATGAAGAAAACAGACTCTCTTCTTCATAGGCAAATGGCCAATCAGTCCACAGCAATTTTTAGTACAGGAAAGACATCACACACCCTTCCACAGAAAAGTTGAAGAGCCTGACAAAAATTTAGGAAATAGGATCTCAGGAGGTCTGCAGAGGGTATGAAAGACCAGGCTTTATCTCTTCTTACAGATAAACCTACCATAAGAATGACTTAGAATTCTCTTAAACTCCACTCAATGGCAAGAGCAAAGTTCAATTTGTGAATCATCCCGTTGCCTCATAATCCATCTCAGAATTTAATAAAATATTTTTGGGTGCAAATGACAAATTTATATTAAACAGTGTTTCCTTAGCTTAGACCCAGCATTTCTGACATTTCAGGGACCAACAGCCCTCTGGACGTCCAGTCAAGAATCCAAGGGTTGCAAGTATGGTAGGGCTAGCCACCCCAGGGTCCCAGTGAGATGAGAAGTGTGTTGAGTCTGAGAACAAATGGCATGGGGCACAGGCTGTCTGCTAGGGTGGCAGCAACCACCTGGTTTCTCTCATCTTACACGAGGACTGCAGAATCCTAGGGAAGATCTACACAAGACCCCAGTCAGGGGCCAAGAGCAACAGGTGGAGCTAGAGCTGGTGGAATGGCTGGGGTTTGGAATCATATACATGTGTTCAGCATATACATGCTGGAATCATATACATGCTGGGTCTGCCAGGAACTTTTGATTTGGCCTTTTGGGGAAGAGGACAATACTACAAATTTGCATTTTGAAAAATCTATGTGGGTGGTTCTAATATGACAACTCCAACCCTCTCCCTCACTTCTAGACACTCCTTTATAAACCCAAAAAAGACTTTTGGAGGTGAAATTTGTCTTTTAAAGTTCTCTGTCTCTCTTGATTGGGGAGTGTATAATCTGTTTTTCCTTGTTACTTAGAACATTAATATATTAAAACAGGAACATTTCTTTTTATAACCCACTGAGAAAAGTATATATTTCCTCATGAATCAGTTCATTGATACTAATTAATGGTTTATCATAAGATGAATTAAGACCATGGTTCTCAACCCTCAAGACACCCTGGAATCACATGAGTCAGAAACTTTGGGGGCGAACTCAGATATAGAGCATTTTTCAGAAGCACACTGGGTTAGTTCTAATTGCAGCCAAGGTTGAGATCCTCCACCAAACAGCATCGACTTCTTGCATTTTCACTTAGTATTTATCACAGTATAGCATTTAGTATTCATATTTTCACTCCAATTGATAAAATTCAGGCAACTAGGAAGTAAGGGGTGGGTGGTGAGGAAGGTATGTACTTATTCTGCTTAGATGATTCATGGCTGTTGTTTACTCCCTGTGTAACCTATGGTCACAGTCAGACATTTTTGCCTTCACAGTATATCCTACACCCTGTTCTTTCTCACAGTTGCTGTAGTAACAGTAAATTGCCACCTTATTTTAAGGAATACAACTGTGACATAAAACATAAGGTTCAGCTGTAGGTGTGTAGATAGCTGGCATCTGGATGAATGAATAAGTTCCCATTCTCTTTCTGTCTTTCTCAAATGGTCTCTTTGCTACATGCTCCAGTTCATTTTCCCAACAATTCTCTTTTCATTAGGGAAATAAGACTGCTTTCTGCGAGATAAACACATAGTGGATAAAACCAGAGATTTCCACCTTCCAGAGCACAATGAATGACTTAGCTATAACTTAATTCAAATACGAAGGAGAGGGTGCCTTTGTTTCCACTGCTGGGCATGTCCCTGTTGCAGAAACAGATGCCCAAGGTTTTTGGATCCAATTATAAATTCAATCATTGTTAATAATTATCATTCCTTTCAGTAATCTATAATTCAGTGCCTTCCTGAAAGCTCCTCTTGCAGGATAATTTTGTCAGCCTCAGCTCTAGGAGCCAAGTGCAAGGGTGCTTAGCCATAGAGAGGAGGCAACAAGAGCTAAATGCAAATATCAAATAAAGCTTAGAGGGGAGCTGCGACAGAGGGGCCAGATGCATGCTGACGGTCAGGGAAGCGTTCCCTGTGGAAACGATCTGCATGCAGCCGGACTGTTGGAGCCAAGTTAAGCTTTTGGGGTAATGGTGATGGTGATCATCACTGCCTATGTAGCATTGCTACACCACCACGCCTGCTGTTAACGAGACCCCTGCAAGTAGTGACAGTGCTGACTCTAGTTGGACAGTGCCAAGTAGTTTACCTATCCAACCTCTTTTTTCCCCAAAACAAATCTGTACAAGTAGGTGGTGTTTGCCATGTTTAACAGATGGGGACTCTGAAGCTCAGAGTGGAAAGTCAGCTCAGAGCCGCACCCCTGCTAAACTGCCCAGGCAGGATTTAATCCCAGATCTGTCTGAGTGGGGAGCCCAACACTCTTAATCACTGCTCTGTGTGCTCTAGAGCAGTGCTCTGTGCTCTGTATTTCTGTTGCACACACTGGGATTTTATTGCAGATTTCTTTGGAGGATAAACATGTGACAAATTACAATATTTGAGATCTGCTGTAACATTCGTTACACTGTTTTAACTGAAGCTTTCAGGAGGCGATTTCCATCTTCTTTTGGAACAGACTCCCAAACACCAAATTAAAATGGTTGTCTTCCTTATGAAGGGGACTCCATCATGTGCCAGGCAGTCAGGCTTTCTTGCAGCCAGGTCCAAAAGATAAGTTCTAATGAATTCTTTTATGAGCGTGTTGGAAATTTGTCCTTTTGAGCTCTGCATATGTCAAAGAATTCAGCATACTTAATTGGAATTAGAAGACTGGATATAGTACAAAAATGGCATTTACAGTTACTGGGTTATATATCTGCTGTTTCATTGAGGTAGAATTCGAAAGCTATCATGGTAGAGAGCTTTTTGGTCTTTCTCGTTCTTCCTGCCAGGTTTCTTAGAGATGGCCTTTGAAAGCATTTACATTTTGTCTTATTCTGCCCTGAGCCTCAGTTAGCACTACCACTTACTGTCTTTCTGTATTATAATCTTCCGCATGTCTTTCTCTTTGCTCTGCCTCTCTCCATGTTACTTTCTGAATCCCAAGCCTTTCACATCATAGTTTTTGTTTATTTTTGTTTTGTTTCATGCTACTCTTACTATCTTTCTATACCTTGAAAATTCTTTCCTATTATTTTTGGACTTTTGGACTATTTCATGTTTTATATCTTTTTTTTCCTTCTCTCATACATAAAACTACACCATCCCCCGATGGCTTTTAAAATGAATTTCATGTTCAGAAGAGTCTAATGTTATTTAGAGATGTCTAGGCTATAGGCCCCCATGAGGGCAGGGACCACGTGGTGCTCAGCATTGAGTGCTGCATGTGTGTACAGTGCGTGACCATAAAGCACACCTCAAAAATAGTGATTGGATGAATAAGTCCTCATGAAGTAATACACAAGATCTGAACATAAAATAATATTGTTTTCATGGTAACTCATCACAACAAAGTGCTTTAAGAAATTACAAAAGATGGATTCTATAATTGTTTTTGAACAATTGGAGTATCATCGAAAGAAGTGTTCAGTCTTTAGCCAAACTACTTTAAAAAGGATGTCTTTTGCTTTTGACGTGTAAGTTTTGGCTAAGTAGTTTTTGAGCAGCAAGCTGTTTAAAGAAACCTGTTTAAAAACATTTATCTAATTTGTGTAATTTGGATATGAAAAGGCTTCCTTTTAAATGTTACTTTTAACTCTGAATTGATTCAAATGCACAGCAAGATACAGAAAATAATAAATAAGACATCCATGGATCTAACAAACCAGATTTAATAAATAGTACCATGTTTCCTTCAAATTGATATTGTTTAAAGAAATAAAGTGTTTTATGTAGCTAAATCTCTGTTGAATTACTCTGCTTATATTCTGAAGTTGGAAAATGCATTCTCTCTCATAGTCTGTACTTTACTTTTTGTGTAGCTTACATAGGATATAGTACTATTCTGTCTGAAAATTTTACAAAAATAGTGTCATATGCTAGCTTTTCTTTACAACTTACTTTTTCACTCAGTATTCTGGGTATTTAGCTATGTTTATATATGCAGATATACTTTATTTATTTTAATCATGTATAGTATTTCATTTCATGAATAAATGAAAGTTTATTTATCCACTTAATTTTCAGTGTTTTCTTTACTACCATCTTGTAATGAACATTTTTTATAGCCTGGGTATGTATGTATGCATGTATGTATGTATGCTATCATCTGTTTTCTAGAGAAAAAGAAAACATTAAAAACAAAAAAAGAAAAAGAAAACCATTGGTTTGGTCCGAAAATATGAAAAGCTTTAACTTATAGGACTCATCTTGTTTTATTTATATTCTTTTCCCCTTTAGTTTCTAAGTTACCATCTGTTTCATTTACTGTAGGAGTTATGCTGAAAGTTTTAATCTGTTAAATTGAATTAACAAAGTTTAATTTAAGCAATATGTCTACTATCCTTCTGAAAGGTTTAATTGCAAATATTCTTTCTCCCTTTTAAAATGTTATTATCTGGTATTTTAGTTCTATCCTGCTTTTCAACTCCCAAAGGTAAGCATTATCATGATTACTGTTTTAGTCACTCAATATTTGTTTATATTTAACCACATGCATACCAATTTTCTAAGTTCAATATGTTTTTTCTGGAATACTACTCTTTAGTCATTGTTTCTTTACTTTTGGTGAAGAACTTCAGGCAGTAAAATCTCTCACTTTTTGTCTGAAAAAAATAACATTTGAATAATAGTTTTGCTAGTATAGAATCCAATTTCCCTCAAAACTTTAAGTATATGATTCCACTTTTTTTAACCTACATTGTTCTGTTGACAAGTCTACAGTTATTCTATTTTCTATTCCACTGGAAGTGAATTCCGTTATCTCTAGTTATTTTTAATAATTTTTCTTTCACCTGTTTTGAGATTTATTTTTATTTATCCTGTTCAGGAGTTATTGTGATTTTTTAATCTGATGAGTCTTATCTTTCATTGATTCTGGAAAATTTTCTGCACTATATCTTTGAATATTACCCCTCCCAAATTTTCATTATTGTCTCCTTATAAACTCTTATTAGATAGATTATAAACTTTTCATTCTATCTTCCATATCCTTTAACCCCCCTTCAATATTTTCTATAGTTTTCCTTGTGTTCTGTATTCTGGGAAATTGCCATCTTATGTTTGCCAATTCTTTCTTCAGTTGTATCTAATCTGTTGTTTAATTTATCTACTGAATTGTCAGTTGTTTACATTTTTCTAGTGAGACTTTAAGTTGATATGATTTCTCTGCCAGGCAACATGGCAATATATATTGAAAAACTTAAATGTTTTCATTTTTTAGGAATTATTCTGAGGAACTCTTTGAATAATTTACTCACTGTAATATTATGACAACAGTATTTATTTTAGTATTTCTAATTGCATAAAATCAGCAAGGGAATGGTTAATAAGTTATTCACTATCCATGAGATAAAATACCATTCAGAAATAATGTTACTGAACAAAATATTATGGAAAAATATTTAAAATATTTTAAGTAGGGTAAAGCATGTTAAAAGGAACATGCAGAATATGGACACATTATTGTGAAATAAAAACATTATATTAGCAAAGAAAAGTGCTATTAGAATATAAATCAACATGCTAACATCAATCATTTCTGTTTGATGGGATAAAGAATGATTTTTATTGTTTTCCTTTTACAGAATTATTTATTTAAAAATTTCTACAATACCTACAATTCTTTTGTAATAATAAAAGAAAACAAATTTCTTTTAATAGTGTTCATCTTTTGATAGAACACAGAATACTTTTAAGCAAAGACAAAATCAAGCCCATTGAAAATTTAAGAAGCTAATGTAGCAATTAAGACATTATGTGATACAATTTCAGTGCACATGTACTAAATTTGAAATGATGAAAATAAGAAATATTGTGAAGGAAGATCTAGTATCTGATTGATTTTTTAAGGGAGGAAGAGAAACAAAAAGATTCCAAAGTTTTCTGACTGGGAGAACAAGGACACTAGAAACTACAAACTATAGAATTATATTTCTGGACATATAGAGCTATGAACCAAACTCATGCTATACCTTACCCCTGAAGGGGCTACTCTCCTATGAAAATCTGCTTCAAAGAGCCAGCAGGCTTCTCTCTCTGTTATCATTCTTTGATGGCTAAAAAATGAAAAACAAAAAAAATCATTCATCCATTAATTCAGCAGAAAATGCATTGAGTATCAACTATATGACACATGCTGTTAGGTGCTAGGCCTATATCTATGAACAAATATTCTAAGATTATTAATAAAATTGTAATTTACCCATGGAATGTTTGACTCTTCTCTCTTGTCCAATCTTCCTTCAGTTCTATCAAACTGCGTTCAAATCTGACTCTCTGGGGGAAACCTCCCTAATCCCTGATCACCAATAACTCCACATTAGGTTCTAATGTGGCATTTCTTTCTTTTTTTTTTTTTAAGTTTTGAATTTTATTTTATTTATTTTTTTATACAGCAGCTTCTTATTAGCCATCAATTTTATACAAATCAGTGTATACATGTCAATCCCAATCACCCAATTCATCACATCCCCCTCTCCCCCGTGACGTTCCCCCCTTGGTGTCCATATGTTTGTTCTCTACATCTGTGCCTCAATTGCCGCCCTGCAAACGGGTTCATTTGTACCTTTTTTCTAGAATCCACAAATATGCCTTAATATATTTGTTTTTCTCTTTCTGACTTACTTCACTCTGTATGACAGTCTCTAGATCCATCCACGTCTCAAAAAGTGGCTCAATTTTGTTCCTTTTTATGGCGGAGTAATATTCCATTGTATGTATGTACCACACCTTTATCCATTCGTCTATCGATGGGCATCTAGGTTGCTTCCATGACCTGGCTATTGTAAATAGTGCTGCAATGAACATTGGGGTGTATGTGTCCTTTTGAATTATGGTTTTCTCTAGGTACATGTGCAGTAGTGGGATTGCTGGATCATATGGTAGTTCTATTTTTAGTTTTTTAAGGAACCTCCATACTGTTCTCCATACTGGCTGTATTAATTTACATTCCCAACAACAGTGCAAGAGGGTTCCCTTTTCTCCACAGCCTCTTCAGCATTTGTTGTTTGTAGAATTTTTGATGATGCCCATTCTAACTAGTGTGAGGTGGTACCTCATTGTAGTTTTGATTTGCACTTCTCTGATAATTAGTGATGTTGAGCAGCTTTTCATGGGCTTCTTGGCCATCTGTTTGTCTTCTTTGGAGAAATGTCTGTTTAGGTCTTCTGCCCATTTTTGTATTGGGTTGTTGGTTTTTTTAATATTAAGCTGCATGAGCTGTTTATATATTTTGGAGATTTGTCCGTTGATTCGTTTGCAAATATTTTCTCCCACTCTGAGGGTTGTCTCTTCATCTTGTTTATGGTTTCCTTTACTGTACAAAAGCTTTGAAGTTTCATTGGGTCTCATTTGTTTATTTTTGTTTTTATTTCCATTACTCTAGGTGGTGGATCAAAAAAAGATCTTGCTGTGATTTATGTCAAAGAGTGTTCTTTCTATGTTTTCTTCTAAGAGTTTTATAGTGGCTGGTCTTACATTTAGGTCTCTAATCCATTTTGGGTTTATTTTTGTGTATGGTGTTAGGGAGTGTTCTAATTTCATTCTTTTACATGTAGCTGTCCAATTTTCCCAGCACCACTTATTGAAGAGACTGTCTTTTCTCCTTTGTATATCCGTGCCTCCTTTGTCATAGATTAGTTGACCATAGGTGGGTGGGTTTATCTCTGGGCTTTCTATCTTCTTCCATTGATCTATGTTTCTGTTTTTAAGCCAGCACCATATTGTCTTGATTACTGTAGCTTTGTAGTATAGTCTGAAGTAAGGGAGTCTGATTCCTCCTGCTCTGATTTTTTCCCTCAAGTCTGCTGTGGCTATTTGGGGTCTTTTGTGTCTCCTACAAATTTTAAGATTTTTTATTCTAGTTCCGTAAAAAATGCCATTGGTAATTTGATAGGGATGGCATTGAATCTGTAGATTGCTTTGGGTAGTATAGTCATTTTCACAATATTGATTCTTTCAATCCAAGAACATGGTATATCTCGCCATCTGTTGGTATCATTTTTAATTTTTTTCATCAGTGTCTTATAGTTTTCTGCATACAGGTCTTTTGTCTCCCTAGGTAGGTTTATTCCTAGGTATTTTATTCTTTTTGTTGCAATGGTAAATGGGAGTGTTTCCTTAATTTCTCTTTCAGATTTTTTATCATTAGTGTATAGGAATGCAAGAGGTTTCTGTGCATTAATTTTGTAGCCTTCAGCTTTACCAAATTCATTGATTAGCTCTAATAGTTTTCTGGTGGCATCTTTAGGATTCTCTATGTATAGTATCATGTCATCTGCAAACAGTGACAGTTTTACTTCTTCTTTTCCAATTTGTATTATTTTTATTTCTTTTTCTTCTCTGATTGCCATGGCTAGGACTTCCAAAACTATGTTGAATAATAGTGGTGAGAGTGGACATCCTTGTCTTTTTCCTGATCTTAGAGGAAATGCTTTCAGTTTTTCTCCATTGAGAATGATGTTGGCTGTGGTTTGTCGTATATGGCCTTTATTATGTTGAGGTAGGTTCCCTCTGTGCCCACTTTCTGGAGAGTTTTTTTTATCATAAATGGGTGCTGAATTTTGTCAAAAGCTTTTTCTGCATCTATTGAGATGGTCATATGGTTTTTATTCTTCAATTTGTTAATATGGTGTATCACATTGATTGATTTGCATATATTGAAGTTTCCTTGCATCCCTGGGATAAATCCCACTTGATCATGGTGTATGATCCTTTTAATGTGTTGTTGGATTCTGTTTGCTAGTATTTTGTTGAGGATTTTTGCATCTATATTCATCAGTGATATTGGTCTGTAATTTTCTTTTTTTGTAGTATCTTTGTCTGATTGATGGTGGCCTCATAGAATGAGTTTGGGAGTGTTCCTTCCTCCACAGTTTTTTGGAAGAGTTTGAGAAGGATGGCTGTTATCTCTTCTCTAAATGTTTAATAGAATTCACCTGTGAAGCCACCTGGTCCTGGACTTTTGTTTGTTGGAAGATTTTTAATCACAGTTTCAATTTCATTACTTTTGATTGGTCTGTTCATATTTTCTATTTCTTCCTGGTTCAGTCTTGGAAGTTATACCTTTCTAAGAATTTGTCCATTTCTTCCAGGTTATCAATTTTATTGGCATAGAGTTGCTTGTAGTAGTCTCTTAGGATGCTTTGTATTTCTGTGTTGTCTGTTGTAACGTCTCCTTTTTCATTTCTAATTTTATTGATTTGAGTCCTCTCCCTCTTTTTCTTGATGAGTCTGGCTAATGGTTTATCAATTTTGTTTATCTTCTCAAAGAACCAGCTTTTAGTTTTATTGATGTTTGCTATTGTTTTCTTTGTTTCTGTTTCATTTATTTCTGCTCTGACTTTTATGATTTCTTTTCTTCTGCTAATTTTGGGTTTTGTTTGTTCTTCTTTCTCTACTTCCTTTCTGTGTAAGGTTAGATTGTTTATTTGAGATGTTTCTTGTTTCTTAAGTTAGGATTGTATTGCTATAAACTTCCCCCTTAGAACTGCTTTTGCTGCATCCCATAGGTTTTGGATCGTCGTGTTTTCATTGTCATCTGTCTCTAGGTATTTTTTGATTTCCTCTTTGATTTCTTCAGTGACCTCTTGGCTATTTAGTAACGTATTGTTTAGCCTCCATGTGTTTGTGTTTTTTATGTTTTGTTCCTGTAATTGATTTCTAATCACATAGCTTTGTGGTCAGAAGAGATGCTTGATATGATTTCAGTTTTCTTGAATTTACTGAGGCTTGATTTGTGACCCAAATGTGATCTATCCTGGAGAATGTTCTGTGCGCACTTGAGAAGAAAGTGTAATCTGCTCTTTTTGGATGGTATGTGCTATAGATATCAATTAAATCTATCTGGTCTATTGTGTCATTTAAAGCTTCTGTTTCCTTACTTATTTTCAGTTTGGATGATCTGTCCTTTGGTGTAAGTGAGGTTTTAAATCCCCCACTATTATTGTGTTACTGTCGATTTTCTCTTTTATAGCTGTTAGCAGTTGCCTTATATATTGAGGTGCTCCTATGTTGGGTGCATATATATTTATAATTATTATATCTTCTTCTTGGATTGATCCCTTGATCATTATGTAGTGTCCTTCCTTGCCTCTTGTAACATTCTTTATTTTAAAGTCTGTTTTGTCTGCTATGAGAATTGCTACTCCAGCTTTCTTTTGATTTCCATTTGAATGGAATATCTTTTTCCATCCCCTCACTTTCAGTCTGTATGTGTCACTAGGTCTGAAGTGGGTCTCTTGTAGACAGCATATATATGGGTCTTGTTTCTGTATCCATTCAGCAAGCCTGTGTCTTTTGGTTGGAACATTTAATCCATTCCCATTTAAGGTAATTATCGATATGTATGTTCCTATGACCATTTTCTTAATTGTTTTGGGTTTGTTTTTTTAGGTCCTTTTCTTCTCTTGAGTTTCCCACTTAGAGAAGTTCCTTTAGCATTTGTTGTAGCGCTGATTTGGTGGTGCTGAATTCTCTTAGCTTTTGCTTGTCTGTAAAGCTTTTGATTTCTCCACAGAATCTGAATGAGATCCTTGCTGGCTAGAGTAATCTTGTTTGTAGGTTCTTCCCTTTCATCACTTTAAGTATATCATGCCACTCCCTTCCAGCTTGTAGAGTTTCTGCTGAGAAATCAGCTTTTAACCTAATGGGAGTTCCCTTGTATGTTATTTGTCATTTTTCCCTTGCTGCTTTCAATAATTTTTCTTTGTCTTTAATTTTTGCCAATTTGATTACTGTGTGTCTCGGCATGTTTCTCCTTGGGATTATCCTGTATGGGACTCTCTCTGCGCTTCCTGGACTTCGGTGGCTATTTCCTTTCCTATGTTAGGGAAGTTTTTGACTATAATCTCTTCAAATATTTTCTCGGGTCCTTTCTCTTTTCTCCTTCTGGGACCCCTATAATGTGAATGTTGTTGTGTTTAATGTTGTCCCAGAGGTCTCTCAGGCTGTCTTCATTTCTTTTCATTCTTTTTTCTTTATTTTATTCTGCAGCAGTGAATTCCACCACTCTGTCTTCCAGGTCACTTATCTGTTCTTCTGCCTCAGTTATTCTGCTATTGATTCCTTCTAGTGTAGTTTTCATTTCAGTTATATTGTTGCTCATTTCTGTTTGTTTGTTCTTTAATTCTCCTAGATCTTTGTTAAACATTTCTTGCGTCTTCTCGATCTCTGCCTCCATTCTTTTTCCGAGGTCTTGGATCATCTTCACTATCATTATTCTGAATTCTTTTTCTGGAAGGTTGCCTATCTCCACTTCATTTAGTTGTTATTCTGCTGTTTTACCTTGTTCCTTCATCTGGTACATAGCCCTCTGCCTTTTCATCTTGTCTGTCTTTCTGTGAATGTGGTTTTTGTTCCACAGGCTGCAGGATTGTAGTTTTTCTTGCTTCTGCTCTCTGCCCTCTGGTGGATGAGGCTATCTAAGAGGCTTGTGCAAGTTTCCTGATGAGGGGACTGGTGGTGGGTAGAGCTGACTGTTGCTCTGGTGAGCAGAGCTCAGTAAGACTTTAATCTGCTTGACTGCTGATGGGTGTGGCTGGGTTCCCTCCCTGTTACTTGTTTGGCCTGAGGCAACCCAACACTGGAGCTTACCTGGGCTATTTGGTGGGGCTAATGGCAGACTATGGGAGGGCTCACGCCAAGGAGTACTTCCCAGAACTTTGGCTGCCAGTGTCCTCGTCCCCACGGTGAGCCACAGCCTCCCCCTGCCTCTGCAGGAAGCCCTTCAACTGGGTCCCGATGCATACACTATTTTGTGTGTACCCTCCAACAGTGGAGTCCCTGTTTCCCCCAGTCCTGTCAAAGTCCTGCAATTAAATTCCACTAGGCTTCAAAGTCTGATTCTCTAGGAATTCCTCCTCCTGTTGCCGGACCCCCAGGTTGAGAAGCCTGACGTGGGGCTCAGAACCTTCACTTCAGTGGGTGGACTTCTGTGTTATAAGTGTTCTCCAGTCTGTGAGTCACACCCAACAGTTATGGGATTTGATTTTACTGTGATTATGCCCCTCCTACCATCTCATTGTGGCTTCTCCTTTGTCTTTGGATGTGGCATATCTTTTTGTGGTGAGTTCCAGTGTCTTCCTGTTGATGATTGTCCAGCAGCTAGTTGTGATTCTGGTGTTCTCACAAGAGGGAATGAGAGCACATCCTCCTACTCCGCCGTCTTGGTTCAGGGCCACAAATTTCACTTCTTCCTTAATTTTCTCCCACTAAAAGTATCAGCTTTGTGAAGGCACTGTCAGTGGCTTCTTGTTTGTTGTATTTCCAGCCCCTCACTCTGTGCCTGACAAAGAGAAGCTATCAGTGAATACCCCTTTTTTTTTAAATTGAAGTATAGTTCCTTTACAATGTTGTGTTAGTTTCTGCTGTACAATGAAGTGAATCAACTGTATCTAATGTGGCATTTCTAATGCCAAGTATAACCAGCTGGTAGTGGCTGCCTGAAGCCCCATGTGAAAGTAGTGCCTTGACTCAATGGGAAATGATGCCATACTTGATGAGTGATGCCTGGCAAGGCCCCTGGTGGAAGAAGTGTCAGGAAGCATACCTATGATCTGTGCTGTGTGTCACCCCATTCCCTCAAGCCAGCCATAGCCTGATTACTTTTATTAATGCATTACACTTTCAAAAGCGTGACATGACCTGAAAAATATTTCCTCCTCACAGAGTACCTGTATTTAAGATAGTACAGACATAAAACAAGTAGACTGAGAAGTACTGTATGTGTACTTTCGTTCTGATGAAATTTAAGGACCAAACCTCTTAAGAGCTATAAGTGCTTAGTATTATGCCTTTTTCTCTGTGAGACTGAAAAGGGATAATGGATAAAAATCAATGTATCATATAAATGTTCTTCCAATCTGTCAGGTTGTTTTGTCTGGTCATTGATAGTGGAGGCTTTGATGCAGGGGTCTTGGTTGCAACTCCAGATGATTCTTCCATTTGTGTCAAGCCTCCTGGGCTTGACCTGGTTTCAGGCAGGACTCCCGTCACTCTTAGAGGCTTCCCAGCCTCTTTCCCTTCTGGCAAGTAGGCTGCTATTGATTGAAGTTGTCTCCAGGCTGAAGCTCTTAGGTGAAATAGCTGTTCTGTGTGTGTGTGTGTGTGTGTGTGTGTGTGTGTGTGTGTGTGTGTGTGAATGCCCATATGCGTGCAGATGGGAGGCATTCTGAGATTTCTCTAGGAAAGTTTCACTACAAATAAAACTATTGTTTTTGTTTTACTATTTAAGTATTGGGAGAGAGTGGGAAATTAGACCTTCCTCTACTATATATGCAACTTCATGTGAATCTATAATTATTTCAAAATAAAAATGTTTAAAAAATACATAAATAAAAACTTCTAAAACATGCTAATATTCAACTACAAGCATCAATGCAAGAAAAGCAAGTGCTCTCAAAAGAAGAAAACTTGTTGCAATAATCTTCTGCAGTAAGAACCTCCTGAAACAGGAAATACCTTCCATGATTCCAATATATGCTGCAAAAATGAAATACTTCAAAAAGAAAGGTTAGATATTTCAACTGTTTTTTTCTATTTTTAATTGACTAATATAAATACAGTTTACTTATTCTTTTTTCCTGAAAAATAGAAGTTCTTGATAGATGGAAAGTTTTAATGATATATCATATTTCTTTTTCAGAGTTTGAAGAAATTACAAAACCCTCACTAGTTGGGTTACTTAGAAAATCTTCTGCTTTCGTCTTCACTTCAACATGTCTCACAAAAATCTCTTGAAAGTTAGAGAAAATATAGAAACAAGCTAATCTGCTTAGTTTAAAATGTATGTATATTTTTATTTCCACAGACCTCAGGATATTTTTGTTCTGATTAGGACCAAAATCACAGTCTTCAACTTCTCTCTTTTTGAAGGTACAGGTATTAGAAGTTCTCAGAAGAAACATTTATTTCTTCCCCTCCATCTTCCTCTATTATATTATATGCTATTTTGTAAACATTACAAGTTTTAAGTTGCTTATATATGGTTAATACATATATATTAAATTGCTCATATGTGTGTATATATGCATATATATATCATATTCAGTGCTCCAATGATCTGCAACTCTGAATAACAGTAATGTTTACTGAGAATTTACTAAGTGCAAAGCACTGTGCTAAGCACTTGACATGGCTTATCTCATTTAATACCCACAGCCACTCTCTGAAGGAGGTGTTGTCTTATTCCCATTGTACTTTTGTTGTACCTGAGGTGTTGAGAGGTTAAGTATCTTCCCAAGGCCACATAACTTGTCGGTTAGTAGAGCCTTTCCATTGTAACCATTGCACTCTGCTTCCTACTCTTAGGTGACTGCTTTAAAAATTATTATAGTTTTGAAAATTATTATATTATTTTCCCCTGGTCTCCTGGTGAACCTCCCTGGCTTCATGGGAGCTCACGGAGGATGCTAAAGAACACAGTGAGGTGTATCTGAAATGCTTCCATACCTCAAACCTTGTGTGTGTATCGCCCATTTTAAACAGCAGCAGATATGCTCTGGTTTACAGTTGACTAGCAGAGTGTATCTGAATTCTATGCTGACCTATTGGTCAGCCTGTTAAAGCATACCGTAGGGTGCATTTGTATGCTTGGCATTCTCATTACTGTATTAAGTCATAGTTGAAAGACCAGATTCAACAGAATTTCACATATTCCACTTCCTGCTAACATATTTGGAAAATATAAGTTTTTCTCAATCTTATAGATTAGTTCTCAGAATTAAAAAGGAATATGCTTGATAATATTGGAAAGCCCTGTACTAAGTACAGAGGTGGGCCAGATGGGCACACAAATATTTAAGATCTTTGGGTATAGCCTCTTGCTGGAGGACTGCCCCTTTCTCCCTCCAGCGCTTGAAATTCATCCCAGAATCCTCTAACTCTCTCTGTCTCTACCCTTCCTAACCTAACTTAGTAATTCCACCCAAATTCACTATGTCTCAGCCTTGTTTCCTGCTGCTGCCTCTGCTTTGGGCTAGGACCTTACCACAGACAGGTAACCCACAAGCCCTTGACCATGACTCCTTAACTTTTGGTTTTCTTGATCCTCAACTACATGTAGTGTTTCCCTTACCAGAGTGACCTTCCTGAGAGAGGCCTGGACTCTCTTCTCCATGCCTGAGAGAATGCTGTATAAGAAGAGGTTTAAGTTAGATTAAGAAAACAAAACAAAAAAACCCTTATGTTTCCAGATGCTGATTCCAATCAGCCGTTGTTCTGATTCTTGGAACAGTTGCTTAAGAATCCTGAAGACTTACTTTTCTGTGAAACTTCTAGTGCTCTCTGCAGCTATTACTCTAGAAGTACAGGGTTTCTAGAAGTACCTGAGTCTTCCTGAGAGGTATTTTCAAATGTCTATTTATAGCCCCATGCAAATCCATGGAAAAGAAGCACACCTAGAAGCAATGTGAGAGAGGACCGGGTAAGGGGGCCAAACCAGAGCGACGACACCTCTGATCATGCTCTCTGGACCTTCCTAACATCAGAGTGTTCCCATTCCTGGGAGTAGAGGTCCCAATGCTAACTGGATAGAGCCATATTCTATTGTGTAAGAGGAACTCGTTCTTACAATTAGTTGGTCCTTCCCATCAGGGTAGGACAGTGGGGTGTCCAAAGTCAAAATCTCCTACCAAGTTTGTAACCTGCAGGGACAGAAGAACCACAAAGATTCTTTAATCCCCCCCAGGCTTCTTAATTTAAATCCTACAGGAGTGCACCTTTTTTCACATTTATTAGCACCATGCTCTAACCAACTGAGCTAATCAGCCACCAGATAAGGTTCACATTTATTAAAGCAGTACCTCTTGCCTACCAGAAAGAACAAAGAAAGGAGAGGCTTAAAAATAGGCATGGGCTTCCCTGGTGGCGCAGTGGTTGAGAGTCTGCCTGCCGATGCAGGGGACACGGGTTCGTGCCCCGGTCTGGGAAGATCCCACATGCTGCGGAGCGGCTGGGCCCGTGAGCCATGGCCGCTGAGCCTCCGCGTCCGGAGCCTGTGCTCTGCAACGGGAGAGGCCACAACAGTGAGAGGCCCGCGTACCGCAAAAAAATAAAATAAAAAATAAAAAAAAAATAGGCATTACTGGGACAGCTTACTCAGTGAAAACTGCTTTTAATTGTAAATGGAAAGAAAAAGCCAAAGCAGATTTCCCTTGGGGGTGTGTGTCTTGGCTCTCTAACCTCATTGAGAATTAGCTGTACATTACAAGGCCAGACTCAAACTTAGGGAAGAAAGTTCTAAAAGTTTCTTCAAAAAATGTTTATCTCATCACAAGGAAAAAATACTTTTTATTTTGTATCTACATGAGATGTTGGATGGTCCCTAAACTTATTGTGACAATCATCTCATGATGTATATAATTCAAATCATTATGCTGTATACCTTAAACTTATTTAATGCTGTTTGTCAACTGTATCTCAATAAAACTAGAAGAAAAAATGTATTGAAATAATTTTACAATGCTGTTAATTTCCAACATTAATGTATAAACCTTGATCATGTCATAATATACTAGAGGGACTGTCAAACTCAACCAATTTAAACATTTTGTAATGGGGTGGCCCAGGTAAGACTAATGCTTAGAGTTTTCTTTTGTGCATTTATCCACCCATCCTTTCATTCATTCAAAATTTATTGGCTGAAACTGACATAATACCTATTCAAGGGGCCTGTGGAGTAAACAAAGAGAAAAGGAATGCCAATGAAAACAGGGTGTGGATAAGGAGACTGTGACACAGAGAGTTTAAGTAAGTTATTCAAAGATACACAGCTAGTCTGGTAGTATAAGGATTCAAACTCAAAGAAGTAGGTTCCAGAGTCTATATTCTTAACCATTATGAGTCTGTGCTGCCTCTACTTGATATAATTCAATGTGCCTTTATATATGTTTTCATCACTTGTAAAATTTGCTTCTACACCATCTAAAATATCTTGGAGTCTTCTCATTAAGCCATATCCACAGAAGTCATCCACCAATACAGAGCCAGTAACCAAAACTGACACATTAATTATCTCCCTACAGATGGCATGATTTTTAAACAGTCAAGAGCATGTGGGTCTCTAATTGAGTAGAGAAGTCTAAACAAAGCTGGAGTCTAAACATGGGAAGGAACGTATGATTCAGAACAAGGATACTTATTGACTTTTGTGTTGAAGCTTGGAAGTAAGAGTAAAATGTCATTGTCTGAGAAAGTGAGATAGAGCAGGACCTCCCTGCAGAGGGCACAGCTTGGCCAAATGTAAGACACTTAGGACCCAATGTCTGACCTCATGAACATAGGGATAAACCACCTAGAGGAGCAACAGGGACCGACGGAAATCTGTGTTGAAGCACAGCGAGGAGAACGCTGATGGTGAATATCATGCCGAGATTATTAATGAGTGTGTCATATGAGCCGGGATCTACACCTTGCTGAAGTCAAGATAGATTATGTCCATTATTTCTTCTCAGTCCAGGGGCCCTGTCATTCTGTCATCAAAGGTGATTAGATCGGTCTAGACCTGTTCATAACAATACCAGTGACCTGTTCTGTAGATGTTTTAAAATTGATTTTTGGATGATTAATTAGACAGTCTTTTCAGTCTAGAAATTATTAGCCAATAATTCTTTGAGATCTCTTTCCCTTGCTTTAAAAAAAAGAAGCAATACAGATTATAGTATTTCCTTCTTGACATAAGACATCTCACTAGGAATTCTTAAGAATGACAACGATTAGGCTTATGATGACTTGCACCAATGCTTAGAGTTCCTTCATGGCCCACCATCAGGGACTGCAGGTAGAATAAATCATGCTTACCTAAGTAACCTACAGTCTGTTCGTATCTAGACTAACATGTTTTCCTGCCCCTCAGTCTACAAACTATCATTTTAGGCCAATAATATTTTGTTCAGAACAATCAAACTCTCTATTAAGATCATTATTAAGATCAGTGATGCCTACCATTGCATCAGCAGCGATTTCTTGAGGAAATTCCATGATTCCTATTGATTAACATGAAAACATCAAAGAATAAAATCTTGCCTTCAGTTATAGGCTAGGAAACAAATAAGGGAGGAGGGGAGCCAGCAGTAAATTAAATAGGAAATGCAGCATTAAAGGTGACTTGACCTTTAACTCAGAAAAGGAGAGGCATGCAAGAGAACCATAAGACCCACTGACAAGACAGAAGGAGTTCTTTTTTATTCAAATTATCTGAGCAATAAATAGCTACAACCAGGAACTGCTTCTCCTGTTGATCACTGACTTCGCTACTGAAGACAGTATCTCATAAAACTGAAAACTAGGCTGGCCATCAGCAAAATTACAAAAAGGTCATTTTTGTCTTTAGCACTAAAATACCACCCATATTTGCAGCACCTCCAATTTCACCTTTCCCATTTCTAACCCTTTCCCCATCCTTTTCCTCCCCAATGACCCTTCCCCTGACCCTTAGGGACTCAGTTTGTTTGTTTAATACTCCATCCCATGAGGTGTGAATTGATAGTGTACAATTTCACTCAGATATATCTGTAAGTTGTTAGACTTATGCAGAACCTTAAAAGAATAATCACAGGTAACATTTTTCAAAGTTAATATGGCAGAGTCTTTAAGTACTTATGTATATCAACTCATTTAATCATCTTAACAACCCTATGTTTTAGGTGCAATTGAGAGCCTTATATTTCAGAAGAGAGAACTGAGGCTCAGAAAAGTTAAGTAACTTTTGCCCAAACTAGTCACGCATGTAGTCCACTTGACCTCCCAAAATTCTTGTGCTGGAAGCACTAATATTATATTGCCTTATCTCAAGGAAATTTCTGCAAAAAGGTTCTGTGTTTGCTGTTTTTCTCCTCCTAGTCTTTTAAAAATTTTGTCCTTAATTATTTTCATGTCTGAATTTTATTTCATGTAGAACTTTGCTACTACAATTTCTCAAACTATGATAGAACTATGTTCAAACGATATTTCTCCTCTTTATTCTCTCATTTTTATTCTACTTATGGCAAATGTACACACAGTCGTGTTTTTTGGTTACCATCCCCTGGCTGGAGCTACCTGTGCTCTAAACATATGGCAAAAAGTATAGATCTGCTCAGAACCTCCAAATAACTCCATAATAAGAGATCAAACAACCCAATTAAATAATGGGCAAAAGATTGGAATAGATACTTTACCAAAAAGGAAATATTTGTCAACGAAGCACAAGAAAACATTATCAATATCATTAGTCATTTGGGAAATGCAAATTAGAGCCACATGAGATCATCTTAAACACCTACTAGAACGTCTAAAACTAAGAAGAGTGACCGACCATCCAAGTATTGGAAGGATGTGAAAGAACCAGAACTCTCACACACTGTTGTTCAGGTAAAATCATAAATCACTTCGTAGACATTTGACAATTTCTTAAAAAGTTCAATATATGATCCAGTGAGTCTATCCCTGGTATTTACTGAAGAGAAATGAAAACATATATCCACACAAAACTTACATATGTATGTTCATGGCAGCTTTATTTTCAATAGTCAAAACTTGGGAGAAGAAAAACCAAACAAACCGAATACCCAGCAGCCAGAGAAAATATAAACAAATTGTGGTTTATCTCTATAACGGAATACTACCCTGCAGTAAGAAGGAATGAACTATTAATACATGCAGCGATGTGAGTTAGTCTCAAAATAATTCTGCCGAGTGAAAGAAGACCAACAAAAAGGATCACATGTTGTAGGATTTCATCTATGAGCAATTGTAGAAAATGTAAACGGATCTGTAGAAAGCAGACCAGTGGTTGCCTGGGTGGTGGGTAAAGGAGGAAAGGCCAGCAGGAGCAGAAGCTGGGGGCAGGTATTACAGAGGGCAGAGACAACTTTGCTGGTTAATAGATAGGTTGTCATGTCTATTATGGTGCTGGTTTCCTGGGCATACATCTTAGTCCGAACTTACCAAATTGTGCCTTTAAATAGATGCTGCTTATTGTGTGTTAATGAGACCCCCAATAAAGCTTTTTTAAGCTAAAAAAAATGTAAGTTATTTTCAGAAAAGTCTGTCTTCCATCCAAGTTCACTCTACTTTGTTCCCTACTTCATCCTATAGGTAGTAATTTGTATTACTGTTTTTAAAATTTATTTTATTTTATTCATTTATTTAATTTTTGGCTGCATTGGGTCTTTGCTGCTGCACACGGGTTTTCTCTAGTTGCTGAGATCAGGGACTACTCTTTGCTGCGGTGCGCGGGCTTCTCATTGCGGTGACTTCTCTTGTTGCAGAGCACGGGCTCTAGGCGCCCGAACTTCAGTAGTTGTGGCACATGGGCTTCAGTAGTTGTGGCTCGCGGGCTCTAAAACACAGGCTCAGTAGTTGTGGTGCATGGGCTTAGTTGCTCTGTGGCATGTGGGATCTTCCCAGACCGGGGCTCGAACCCGTGTCGCCTGCATTGGCAGGCGGATTCTTAACCACTGCGCCACCAGGGAAGCCCTGTATTACTTTCTTATATGCCATTCGAGTGCTCTTTTGCACAAATATAAGTAAATCTGTGGGTGTATTTAACCATATTCTCCCTTAAATACCATCTACCTATACTTTTATGCATTTTATCTTTCCTTCCTAATAATATATCCCTAGAGATGACATCATATTGGTGTAACAGAGATTCGTATCATTCGTTTTTACATCTGCATAGAATTCCTTTGCATGGTTCTACCAGAGCTTATTTTACCAGTCCTTTACTGAGGAACATTTGTGTTGTTTCCTTTATTTCATTATTACAAATAATACCACTATGAATAATCTTACCCATAAATCACTGTATTTTTGACAGTTTATCCAAATTTGAGGTAGATTCCTAGAAGGATTCATGATAGGTTAAGAGGTAAATGTTTAGGTACATTTTCTAAATTATTGGTATTCCCAAGTTTGCCATTCTTGATTTTAACTATTTTGGGACAAGTTTGAAAGAGTGGGATGTGATCATTTTTTATTTTGATTCAGCCCCAAATTGAACAATGCAAACATTTAGGTTTCTGTGTGGAAGTAAGTTTCTGGGCAAATAAATTAGTCAGACTGTCTTACAGACACATATCATAGTTTATTTGTTGTAGGATCCAAGAACAGACCTCAAGGGTCCTGAATCCTGGAACTCTAGGAGGTGCTTTATCTGTGAAATCAAGCTTTGATTAATCTCAAGAATATGCTGGGGTTGTTACCAGCTAATTGTACCTAGTGGACAGGCAAGCTGTTAGCCAGAGTCTCCAAAAGAGCTGCCAGTTGAGTTGGGTTTGAAGATCATGGAGAGCGTGTGTAGACTGGAGCTTATTAAAGGACCAGAAGGGGCTTCCCTGGTGGCACAGTGGTTGAGAGTCCGCCTGCCGATGCAGGGGACACGGGTTCGTGCCCTGGTCCGGGAGGATCCCACATGCCGCGGAGCGGCTGGGCCCGTGAGCCATGGTCGCTGAGCCTGCGCGTCCGGAGCCTGTGCTCCGCAACGGGAGAGGCCACGGCAGTGAGAGGCCCGCGTACCGCAAAAAAAAAAAAAAAAGGACCAGGAGGGATCACTCCCCTTGTGGTCTCCTTGTGGGAACTTAAAGGTGAAAGGAGCTTGCTCCTGAACCTGGGAGTATGCCTCTGGATGCCTTGCTCTCTGGGGCTCTTTGTGCCCAAATAGGTTCTCCTACCCTTTCCTTATATTAAAGGAATTTGTGTTCTCTGCATGGGTCTGTGGGTGGCTTTCTGCTAGCATTTTGTGTAGTAATCAAGAGTGTAGGATCTGAGTTAGGTTATCTGGATTTGAAACTAGCTCCACCAGTTTTTAGTTGTACGATCTTGGGCATATTACTTAACTTCTGTAGAATTTCCTCTTCTATAAAATGGGGATAATCATAGTACTTATCATACAAGGTCATTGTGGGAATTAAATGAAATAACAAATGTGCTTAGAACGAATGATGCCAGGCATCATTACACAATAAGTAATCGTATGCTATTATTTCCATAATGGCCGTCACTTTGGAACAACCACCCATTAATTACGTATTATAGGAATTAAAAGAAAAATTTTCAGTGGTGTTTGAAACTTGGAAGATTTTCTAAACTTGCAAAGAGGCATCTATGATAAATGTAAGAGTCTTATGCCCCCAATAAATGTGCATATTAAATTATGAAAGATATACATTGAGTCTGATATTAGACACCAATTCTTCCTTCCCTTGGGGACTGCATGCTCCCAGGTAAGCAGTGCCCTTCTCTACCTTGTGACAATGTGAAGACTTTTGACATGGCTTTTGCTAGAAAGAATAACTTCCTGCTTAGCGTCTTTCCTATAAACAAATTCTGCACTTGTGTAACATCATGGTACTTCCTGTTTAACTCCATTAAACATCTCCAGGCAGCAGTAGCCTGGTGGGTTGCTGCTAAATACTTAATGTCCCTGTAGGTAACCCATTATTCTCAGAAAGGACGGCCCCCCGGAGACCTGAGAGGATCATGACTGGCTTGAGCAGAAGTGAGTGTGAGTGTGTGTGTGTGTGTGTGTGTGTGAGTGTGTGTGTGTGTGAGTGTGTGTGAGTGTGTGTGTGAGTGTGCAAGTAAAATACTGATTAATTTCAACAAACATTTCTGGAGATAGATGATAGATAGATAGATAGACAGACAACAGAGCAATTCCATTTAAAGGAGCTTTATTATTTTCTAGTAAATTCTAATTAAGAATGGTTATATAGTTTTTACTTAAGCATTCCACTCAGATGGAGTCAGCAAGAACTCCCTGTAAGATGGAAATTTTAATGCATGTGTGGTGCATTTTAATCAGTTCACTTTTAAATCCCTGTGAAGTGGCTGGATAGAAGAGTTAAATGAATGTAGACTATGAATACTAACATGATGCTCTTTCTACTCTATGTTAAGAATTTTAATTTTAAGTGTCTTAGAGCCATCACTTGTTTCAGAGGAAACAGAGCTCCCGATTCATAGTGGAAGTCAACAGAAAATCTTTCTTTAGAATGATGCCAGGCACATAGCGAGCATTCAATAAATGTAAGCTATTGTTTCCATAATGACCATCACCTTGGGACAACTGCTCATTGAGTAGGCATTATATGAATTAAAAGCACATTTGTCAGTAGTTTTGCAATTTGGGAGATTTTCCATATATGGTTATTTATATTGTATGCAGCTTTATAATATTCACCTAATGACAAGGTATAATATAAAATACACTGGACTGAGTGTCAGAAAAACTAGGCTTGACCTCCAGCCTTACCACTAATTGTGTGAGCTTAACATGCATGGCAGTTCCTTTTCTCATCTGAAAATGATGAGCTTAGGAAAAGTTCTCTCTCTGGGTGCATTTTGTGCACTGTTCAATAGCTCCCCTTCTTAGGGCCAAAGGAGAGCTGAAATTTAGCAGAAGGAGGGGCCACCTCCAGACTGTCCTCTCCTCCCAAGCCACAGTCCTGATGCAGTCCTGCATCACCCTACAGGAAAGGGTTCCCCCTCCCTCTGTAAAAGTTAATAGAGACCCTGTTCTCCCGCAACACCAACCCCAACCTCAATTCAGGTAACGATGAGGTTCGATATGCTAGGTGATTCTGGTTCCCCCAGAATGAGAGTTGAATTAAGAAAATCAACACTTACCGTGCAAAGCATGCAAAGTTACATGAAATATTCTGAATGATTCTCAGCCCAGAACGAGACTTAATTGTACACAGATCAGTGGGTTTTCTCCCAGTTTCTTAGCCCGTTTTCCTACTCAGCTTGTACGCTATGCCTAAACAAACACTATATATCATTGGTACATTAACCTCCATCCTTTTGTCCTTCAGCCAGAATCTAGCCCCATGGAGAGGAGAGGGGATTTGGGGATACACAGAGAGATACAGAAAACCTGAGCAACAGCAGCATTCTAGTCACTAGAGAGGTATTTTCTGTGGCAAAGGAATGGTGCTTTTGACTCTAACCATAGCCTGGATGATTTATACTCAACACATCTTTGTATACCAAACAACATTTATATCACTGAAATGATTTTTCAGGTACTCTGATATCATGCAAGTGTTCACTATAAATACAGGAATTGGGCCCTCTGGTTCCCTAAAAGGTAGGTTTTTCCATTGTAAATATATAAATGAAGATTTTGTGATTATACTTCATTGAATTATGACTTTAATTAATACTGCTCAGTTGACTTGGATCTCATGACCTTGGGACTCTGACAAGCTTAAGTCTTGGACCTGAAAAGCTGAGGATTAGCCCCTGGACCATGGTGAATTTACAAAGATTATCTTACCCTGGAGGTATTTTTTGACAGCCTGTTATCTCCCTTAGGAATAACTCTATCTGAACAGAACCCCAGAATATGCAGAGTCAGGACTGCCAAGGCAGGAGTTTGCCTGTTGTGTTGTCTTGAGTACTCTGAACATCGTCCCTGTTCCAAGCTACTGTATTTTCCAGTAATGTTGGAGACCCTTCCAAATTGCTTAGAGGGCCGGGGTATCATTATTATTAAAATAATGAAACAATGCCTCTTTACCAACTCTTTGACAATGCCCTCTACATTAACAAAACATGCATTATTCCATCTCAGTCTAATTAATATTATGTTTAATAGATATCTCACTTCACGCTAGGTTCCTGCACTCTTTTCAAAAGCAGCAAGCTTAAGAATTTTTACTAATTTAATTGAGAGCAGTCTTAAATTAATTGTATAATTAATCTTGTCAAATTAAGTAACATTTCATACACTACCTTATTAAAGAAATGAATATTTTAAATTACCATGCTATTAGGCATTAATAAAGAAGTTCTTCTTCTGTATTGTTCTGCTTTATAACACAAAGAAGGTAATTGCAATATAAATTGCAATATGAAAGCTAATTTCTATAGTACATTAATAATTAGATACAGATTATTCCCCATTATATCTTTTTTTAATTCAATGGATGATCTTTTTTGAAAGAAAAATTATCCCCCAAATACCAGGATTTAACTATTGTATTAATGATCAATTTTGAAACTGAACCATAGAGCATGTTCAGAAGTGGTTAAATTAAACATAAAATATGCTGGCTGTGAATGGCCATAGTGTCAACTCTCGAAAACTTGAGCTCTGATGTTAGTGAATATGCAGCACATCTATTTTTTAAATGTAAGTAAAGAGCTCTGATCTTTGCTAATTCCTTGGGGGTTAGAAAACAGTTTCCTCACATCTGAAACCAGAGGTCTTTTTCCAGAGACAGTCAGGTGTGACCAGGAGGACGATGTATAGACAGGGAGATTCTAAAGTGGTGGTGAGTAGCGGGGTGGGCAGGAAGGAAGGAATGCATAATGACTTACCATCAATATTTTATGAAAAGATACTTACTCTCAAGGTCAAAAACCATAGCTTCTTAACTTCTGTGAGCACACACATTTTCATAAATATTGGTTCTGAATTTTAAGTTTCTGAGGCAAGTGCCAATGATAACCTCACTGAGCTATGCTCAAATTCCATATTTGCCAGGCATGGAATCTATCCTAAAGTAACTCAGAAGCTGGCTTATGCAGATTTCCAGGCAGGTTTAGATTACATTTTACTGGTGATGCTTAAATATTAGTTAGCATTGATCATAAGGTTCAAAGGATTGATATAGTCTGTGCCCAGCAAAGTCTTCAGCTCTTAGTAGGCATTGATAAATATTCTGGAAGAGTGAATAACTACAGCTAGATAAATAAACCAGATAAATAAAAATACTCTAAAAAAACTTACTAATGGCAGTACTCTGGTTAAAACTAGTAAAAATTTTTTCTAATATTTTTCTACCTTTCTTTGGTAGTGGCTGATATCTGAAAATGACCAATCAGCTTAAACTTTTTTCTTTGAAAAAAATGAAATAATATCTGTCAATTTCCTTTCTTAAGTACTACAGTTTTGGGGGACTAGAAGAAGTGTAAACATTTTTTACCATGCAATTTAAAACAAACCTGTTATGTGAAAAACATGTTTAATGGTTTAAATCCACTGGACTCTTACTGATGTCAGCTGTTGCTTGTTCTAGGATTCTACGGTTGACATTCATTCTGTTCATCAAACTTTTTTGCCTTTCTTCTTCAGAGCAAGCGGTAGGATTTTATTTTTCCATGCCTCTGTGGTGAGGCATGGTCATCAGACTTCCTTTGGCTCATGAAATGTGAAAGGAAGTGACTCATCTCACTTTGGTGGGGAGTATTTAAAATCCAATAATGTGATTCATCATGCTCCCTTTTACCAGCAAATGTGGAAGCACAAAGGAGACTCCCCCAGCCTGGGTACCTGAGTTGAGATGAGTTAGAGCAAAGACCAAGGAGACCATTAATGGGCATATAACCAATCTGTAGCATAAGCAGGAAACACATGTGTGTTTTTTTAAGCTACTGAGATTGGGGATTACTCATAAAACCCTAGCTGAGCACGTCTTGACCACGTGTAACTATGAACAACAAATAACTGGAATGTTGGGGAGGAGGGTGGAGTCATATGTATTAGTGAGAGAATAGAAAGATAAAAGTGATTTTCTTAAATGTTAGGAAGGCATTTCTACTCTGTTCATAAGTTCGAAAAAATGTTCTAACAATCTATAAGCCCTTTTGATATTTTAGGAGATTAGGTTTACCTAATAAAAGTAAAAATGGGATGAGAATATGTGTAGAGTGGAACTTGCAAAATAAACAGTTCTTAATAATAGTGGCAGTGTTCTATATTAAAGGTATTATGGCATAAATATTTTTTCTATTCAATGGTAATTTTAATGAAGTTTTCTAAAGTTATACTTATTTACTGTAGGAATTTGGGTAACACAGAAAAGCACAAAGAAGAAGATAAAGTTTACTTCTCATTTTACCAGACCAAGAGAGCCAATGTTAACATTTGATTTACATACTTTTGTCTTTTCTTCCATGTTTATAGAAAAGATAAGTGTGCATGTTTAGATTTGGATGGTTAGCATTTTCACAAATTATAAAAAAAAAAAGGTCTCCCTTTTCCCCTTTACCTCTCCCCTACATGTATACCTACCTTTGAGATAGCCCCATTAACAGTTCTTGTTTTTCCTATGTTTAAATACACACACCTGTATCTATATTATCTCTATATCTATATTTCATGTGTTACATATAAATTCACACAATTTTTTTTAACAGAAAGTGATTCATTCAGAACAACACACTCTTCAAGCACTATAAAGCTCTTCAGCAAAATCATGCCAGTACTGAAAGAGCTGTCACTCTTGTTTTAGTGGCTGAATAGTATATATTTTAAATACAAAGGTGTGCCTCTGCATTATACACTTTATATAAAAATATGTTCATTTTGTTTTTTTATTAAATGTTCTTACTAAATCATGCTAACTACGCCGTTTGGAATCTTTTTCTTTCAGCTAATAATATAATTGAGACTTGCTCTCATTTTATTAGCTATTTATAAAAATGCAGAAGTCCTAGTAAAATCTTTAGGTTGTCTTTCTATCCCTTCCCCATTGATAGAGTAGGTAAGTGGGACATTTTCTACAGGTGCTCTTTAATTTTAAAGTGAACAGCCACAAGCCAGTCGATCCTGATCAGATCTGCCTCCAGGCAAAGCTGAGTGCATCCTATCTCCATGGTGGTCATTTGTGCCCCGCAGAGGCCGACGTCCTGGGCAGGCAGCCTGTCTCCTTCACATCAGCTGCCTTGTCAGGCACACGCCTGGCTTTGCTTAAGACTTGACTCCATTCTGTCAGCTGTACCACTCAGCCTGTCATTGCCCTCATGTCAGCAGGAAAGACAGTGGGAATGCCCACAGCTTCAGGTAAATCTGAAATCAAGATTGGGATTCAATAGTGTTTAGTCACTAAAGATTCTCAAATTTTCCAGTTTTCAACAAAGATTTATTTTCAATGTTTCTGAATGTCATTATATTTTATTTGACACCTATAGCTAATATTTATTTCTTCTAAAGATACATGTTATCTCACTTTTTATAATAGCTTTTTCTCTATTTTAATTTTATTTTAAAAATTAAGTTGCAGTGAAAATTTTATTTGAGCATACAGTTCTGTATATTTTTAACACATGCGTAGATTCACCACAAAATCAGAATACAGAACAGTTCCGTCACCCTCAAAATTTCCTTTTGTGTCCCTCTGTTACCTCTTTGTCATCACATCCTTTGTCGACCCCTAAACCTTGGCAACCACCAATCTCTTCTCCACCCCTACAGTTTTGTCCTTTCAAGTACACCACATAATAGAAGCATACAGGGTGTAGCATTTTGAGTCTGGCTTCTTTCACTCAGCCAATGCCTTTGATATTAATTCAAGATTTTTCTGCTATCCATAGTTTGTTCCTTTTTATTGCTTTGTAATATTCCACTGCACTAACACATTTTGTTTATCCATTCATCTATTGAAGGACATTTGTTTTTGTTTTCAGTTTGGGAAGTTCTGAATGCAGCTGCCACAAACATTCATGTACAGGTTTTACATTACCATTATTTTCATTTCTTTAGGATAAATGCCCAGGAATGGAATTGCTGAGTCATACAGAAATATGTTTAACTTTATGAGGAACTGCCAGATGCATCTTCCCCATTTCAGTGTGCTATTTTGCATTCCCACCATCAATGTATGAGAGTTCAGCTGCTCAGCTTAATTATCAGCACTTGGTATTATCATTATTTTTTTATTATTATTTTAGCCATCCTCATAGGTATGTAGTGGTATTTTGTCATGATTTAGCTTTGCATTTCCTTAATAGTCAATGATGCTGACCACATTTTTATAAGTCTGATAATGGATATTTACTGACCTCCACAGCTTATATCTTCCTATCTTCCTATGTGTAATGTGTTCAAGTCTCTTGCCTACTTTTTAATTGGGTTGTCTGCTTCCTATTGAGTTTTGAGAATTCTCTATGTTTTCTGGGTATGAGTTCTTTGTCAGATATATGATTTGCAAATATTTTCTCCCAGTTTGTAGATTAAAAGAAATTTCCCCAGTAGTTGCTTCCACACAGAAAAATGTTTAATTTTGATGAAGTATAATTTATAAATTATATCATGGCTTGTGTTTTTTGTTTCATTTCTAAGGACTCTTGGCCTAAGTCTAGATCACAAAAATTTCCTCTTATGTTTTCTTCTAAACATTTAAAACATTAGGCTTTATACTTCTACCTATTACTTATTTTAAGTTAAATTTTGCATGACGTGTGAGTTTAAATTTGCATACTAATTTTGATTTCCAATATGATTTGTTGAAAAGACTATTTTTCTGCATTGAATAACTTTTGCAGTTTTATCAAAAATCAGCTGGTCATACTGGTCTGGGTCTATATCTAGACTATAATTTTGTTCCATTGATCTATGGATCTATCCCTTTGTCAATATCTCACTGTCTTATTTACTTAGCTTTATAGTAAGTCTTAAAGAATAATCTGATTCCTCCAACTTTATTCTCTTTTTCCAGAATTGCTTTGGCTATTCTAGTTTCTTTCTGTTATACATAAATTTTAGAATCAGTATTTCTATATTACAAAAAAATTCTACAGTGGATTATATCAAATCTGTAGATCAGTTTGGGAAGAATGAACATCTTTGCTATGTTCAGTCTTCCAATCCATTAAAAATCTATGCCTCTCATTTATTAGGTCTTTTCTGATTGCTTTCATAAGCACCATGCTTTCAGCATGCAGATCCTATATGTGTTTTCTTAGATTTGTACACCAAAGTCTTTCATTTCTTGGGAATTATTTTAAAATATTGGTTTCCAGTTGTTCATTCCTACTACATAGAGATATCACTGATTTTTTTTTGTTGCCCTTGTGGCCTGTGTCCTTACTAAATCAACTTAGTTCTAGATGTTTCTGTGCAGAAATTCCCTTGGGAATTTCTATATAGATAATCATGTCTGAGAATAAGGACATTTTATTTATTGCACTTCAGTGTGGATACCTTTTACTTCTTGTTCCTGTATTATTGCACTGGCTTGAACTTTAACTGCAATGATTAACAGAAGTTGTGAGAGTGTATATCCTTACAATATTCTTGACTGTAGGAGGAAAATATTCAGTCTTTCACCAGGAAGTATAAGGTAAGCTGTGGGTTGATTGAGGGATTTTCCTTCTATTCCTGGTTTGCTGAATTTTTTTAAAAAATCATGAATAGAGTTGAATTTTGTCAAATGTTTTTCCACATCAATTAATATGCTCAGTAGGTTTTGTTTTTTTAGGCTACCAATATGGTGAAGAGCACTGATTTTTCAAATATTAAACCACTTCTGCATCTCTGTGATGAATCTTAGTCATGATGTATAATTTTTGTATGATGCTGAACTCACTTAGCTAAAATTTTGTTAATAATATTTGCATATATGTCCATGAGGACGTTGGTCCATAATTTTTTTTCTGGTAATGTCTTTGCATGATTTGTTATCAGGATAATGCTCTTCACATGAAAAGAATTATTATTTCCTCCTTTTCTAATTTCTTGAAAAGATTATGCAGAATTGGTTTTATTTCTTTATTAAATGTTTGATAGAGTCAACCAGCAAAACCATCTAGATCTGGAAATTCCTTTGGGGGAAGTGTTTTTTCAGCTATGAACTCAATTTTTTAAATAGTTATAACACTATTCATGTTATCTCTTTCAACTTAGGTGAGTTTTGGTAGTTAGTGGTTTTCAGGGAACTGGTCTATTTCACTAAATTTGTGACTTTATGTGCCCAGGTTTGTGATATTTTCTTATATCATTTTAATGGCTGCCAAGTGTAGTGGTAACCTTTCTTTCATTCCTGATTTTGGTGATTTGTGTCTTCTCTTTGTCAGTATCATTAGAGTTAATCAATAAAATTTTAATCAATTTTAATGATCTATTCAAAGAACCAACTTTTATTTTTATTGATTTTCCTGATTGGTTTTGTGTTTGTTTCATTCATTTCTGTTCTAATCTCTATTATCCCTTTCCTCCCACTTGCTTTGGGTTTATTTGCTCTTATTTTTCTGCTTTCTTAAGATAGAAATTTAGACTATTAAGACCTTTTATTCTTTTCAAATATAAGCAATATTGCTATGAATTTTCCTCTAAGCACTGCCTTAGCTCTATCACACAAATTTTGATATGCTGTATTTTTATTTTATTTCAACTGAAGATATTTTCTAATTTCCACTAAGACTTTCTATTTAATCCATGGATTTTTTAGACATGGGTTTTTAATTTACAAGTATTTATAGAGATTTTCCTGTTATCTTTTTGTTATTGATTTCAATTTACTTTCTTTAAGGTCTGATAATCTACTTTTATAATTTAAATTGTTTTACATGTTAAAATGTTTTTCCCTCCTAAGGTGTGGTCTATCATGGTGAATGTTCCAAGTGCACTTGAGAAGAATGCATATTCTGCTGTTGTTGAGTGGAATATTCTATAAATGTCAATAGGATCCCATTTGGCAAATGGTGATGTTCATTTCTTCTGTATGCTTGATTATTTTCTATCTCTTGCTTCTATAGATTACTGTGAAAGAAATGTTAAAGTCTCTAATAATAATCATGGATTTGCCTATTTCTCCTTTTAATTCTGTCAGTTTTTGTTTCACATGTTCTGGGCTCTGTTGTTAGGTGTATACTTATGGAGGATTGTTATGTCTTACTAGTAAAGTAATACTTTATCATTATGCAATATCCCTTTCTGTCTCTAGTAATTTTCTTTGCTCTAAAGTCTACTTTGTCTTATATTAATGTGACCACTCAAACTTCTTTTTGAATAGTATTTGCATTGTATACCTTTTCCCTTCCTTTTACTTTTTCACCTACCGATATATCCTTATATCTCAAGTTAGTTTCTTGCAGAAAACATAGAGTTGAGTCATTGTTTTTATCCATTTTGATAATATGTATTTTAATTAGTTTATAGACCATTTACATTTAATATAAGTACTTGTATGTTTAGATTCAGTTGTAACATTTTATTATTTGTTTTATGTTTGTTCATTATGGTTTCTGCTTCCCTTTTTCCTACCTTCTTTCTGTTTAGTGTGAACATTTTTAAGATAACATTTTAATTGATCTAATGTGGGATTTTTTTTTTTTTTTGAGGTACATGGGTCTCTCACTGTTGTGGTCTCTCCCATTGCAGAGCACAGGCTCAATGGCCATGGCTCACGGGCCTAGCTGCTCTGCAGCATGTGGGATATTCCCGGATTGGGGCACGAACCAGTGTCCCCTGCATCGGCAGGCAGACTCTCAACCACTGCGCCACCAGGGAAGCCCTGATCTATTGTGTTTTTTATCATATCGTTTAGTATAGATATTTTAATGGTGTGCCAGCTTAGCTGGGTTATTCTGACTCAGGATCACTTATAAGACCACAGTCACCCCATGATTCAATTGAGGTAGAAAGATCTGCTTTCAAACTCATTAAATGTGATTATTGGCAGACCTCAATTCATTATGGATTGTTAGAGAGAGGGCCTCAGTTTCTTATTATGTGGGACTATCCATTGGGCTGCTCACAATATGTTAGCTTGCTTTTCCCAGATTGAGTGATGAGAGAGACAGAGAGACAGACAAAGGGAGAAGCTGCAATTTTTTATAATGTATTTTTAGAAGTGACCAACCATTTCTTTTTTACTACATCCATATGATATTTGTCACACATATCAGCCCTAGTAATATTTGAGGGGGACTACAAAAATCATTAGGGACCCTTCTGAGGCTGACTACCACATCATTGCTAGGTCCATAATACAACGTTCTCTAACCTGATATGAACATTCCCATTCCAGGTCAAGTCAGTTTATTCATGACTAGCTTATTACTTTTAGCTGTAATCCTGGTACTCATGCAACTGGCAGAAACCATGTAGAGTAGATGTAAACCTTTGCATTTATCTAAGGTCTCTCAGTAGTTGAGAAAACTCCAGCCTATTTCCTTGAAGCTTACAAAATAGTAAGATATTTGCCAATAGCCAAGAGATTTGCAAGAATTGTGGTGTATTTTAATTGTCTATATTTAATTAGTTAAGGTTTTTAACAAATACATGCAAATGTAATGATTATATTTATCGCCTCTTTTGATGATACTCTGACAATTCTAAATCTGAATATTTTCATGACAGTAAAACAAAAGAAAACTAGCCCCCTGAACTACCTCTTCTAACAACCTATAGAGAACAACTGAGATACCACTTTATTTCTCAAAATCTATCAGTAAGGCTCACAAATTCATTTGTCTGTAAGTCACTGATTTTTCCTGTTTTGGTGTTCTAATAATGTTTGGGATCTAAGAGCTAGCTGCTTAGCAACAGCTTTTCTGGTAAGCATACAAACCCAGCATGCTTGCCTGACCCTCTTAATCACTAATTATATTTGAGTTGGAGCTCAGTGTAGAATTGGGACCTGGCAACTGACCAGTCACTCTGTGGAATTTATTGAGTTCAGACCATTCTACTGGAACTGCAGATAAAAGGAGAAGGGAAAAAGCAGTTGTTAAGCTTCAGGGTCACAGTTGGTGACATTCATGATTCTGCAGCCACCAGTATTGCCCCCTCCCATTTAATTTAAGCTTGCTATGCTAGATGCTTTAGAGTGATGTTTATGGGTGAATTTTCTCAGGGCTCAGTAACTAAATAATTACACCTTTTCTGAGCAAATATTTTATTTATCCAAAGCATTCTATGAAACAGGTATTTGATCAAATTTTCCTGTTAGTTTCAGAAACACAGAAGCTCAGAGCCCAACTGCAGCTTCCCTGTACTAAGTGTAGAAGACACACGCCCTGCTTTTTTCTTACTAACTTGACCACAGGCTTCATCTTATTTTCCCTCCTATTTTCTTCTTACCCTTATTTAGCCACCTAACTCCCAGTAGTTATTTTTAAAAAAAACACTTCAAATTATATTTGGATAAAGAAGGCTAGGATAGAAATAAGGGAAGAAGAAAGGGAAAGGATATATTCATAAGCCTTATAAGAAAGCCTCTTAATAGTAAGAATATATTTTGAATAACTAGAATATCCAAACTGGAAAGAGGTGTGTTCTGAGTTAGCAGGGCATCCATCCCTACAACAGAAGCCATGTGGCCAATTTTCAGATGAGTTTTAAGTAAGCTTTAAACCTTGAGTAGAGAATATGTGTCCACCTGTCCATCAGTTAAGGTTGAGACTCCCTTTCAGGAAGCTTAAAATTATATTAATTGAACTCTATCCCTTTTTAAAAAATGATTTCCTGTGTGTGGGAAATATGATACATAAGTGTTATTTAATCTTCTAGACTTAAGTTTATCTAGTCCTAGTGATAGGTACCTTCACACACTTTCGTATATCATAATGATGCCTGTAATAAGCCTTGAAAGAACCGAATATATCTTTCAAATCACAAAACCAAAAAAAAAAAAAACCCCAAGTAAAATACCTAGTGTAGTTTCAAGTATATTTTAATAATATATTTAATTTTAAAATGGTGATACAGACAGTTTATATTAACCTGAGTGTCCTTCCTCAACTGCTGTGTGAAATAAAATAGGGTTTATAGGATTACATGTCAGAGTTAAGACCTGGTCATTGATGATTTGGTTTTGTGTATGAAGAGTAGATGCTTTTTCTAAATATCAAACTGCTTCTCAGAATCTTTTTTTCTGTTCTGGGTTCAGTAATGAAATTCTTTTCAGGAATGTCTTTAAAATTAAATATTGGACTTCTGAAGTCAGTCCAGACTTGTCTTGTAAAACAGACATTAAGAGACTACTCATGGATTATAGTATTCTTATTCAGTGACAAATGTCACTTGTGCTGGGATTCCTTCTACCTATTTTTCAGAAAAGAAGGCAGCTCAGAGTTGTCAGAAATTCACAGTTACTGTGTTTATATATTTCCATTATAATCAGATAGTTTCATGGACTTCTAAGTGTTACAGTTCAATGAAGACTGCTCACTCATTCTCGTACTTGACATGTCACCAGCAATTCAGATGCAATCTGCCTGTCATTAGACATCACAGGGTAAACATACCTCAAAACCCAGGGCAGGAAGGAAGAGCAAAATGGTGTTTGGCTAGAATCAGATCTAGGTGAAATGTTACCATGACAGATCTGCCCCTTAATTTGAGCATCTGCAACCAATAATACAGACACTATGTGGGACACTTTCTCATGCTGGATAGCAGGTGTGGGAGGATTTTGGTGCTGGGTTTCATTATGTTTGTTGTTGTTATATAGTGCATCTGTTTATAGTGCAAAGACAATAACTCATATGTATTTGTATGAGATTTTAATAGACTTCAAGGAGTGAAAGTAAGATTGTCCCTAGAGAATCTTCTTCCTCTAGCAATTCATCTTTAGAACCAAAAGAAGTTGTGTCACCACTTTCCTTTGCAAAAGAAACTAACAAAAAATATGAAATGAGTTCATAGATGCACAGAAATTCTGGCAGATTCATTAGAAGCCATTAAAAAAAAACTCAATTGAATGAATACCTCTGATCCCCATACTTTTATAAGGGGAGTTTTGAGGTTACAGGTTGGAGTGAAATTGGAAGCTGTATTTCATAAACATTTTGACAGAATTGCATGACTATATTCTTAGCAGTCTACTACATATATGATATGAAGGAGCTCAGTTGAGACAGCTGACGACTTCCAGCTTCTGGATTCAGTTTTCTCTGAAATCTTCTGGCAAAGCAAGGGCACTACTGTTAAAACTTAACAACTGCATAATTATATCTCATGAACTTCTTCTATGGAGGCAGCTTTGGACAGCAAATGTGATTTGACCATGTGACTAGAGCTACACTACTATTTGGGTCAGGATTAAAAACTATAAGAAGTCATATAGGGATAACTCGGTATATAAATATTAATAGAGGAAGGAGAAAATTGCAAGTTGTCTGATCATGTCATGGACTTTTTACTTTTCTTATCATTTCCACAGATTTGATTAGTAATAAAAATTACAAATCTAAAGGAATTTATAGTTCCTCATACAGTACCTAATTTGGTACTCATAATTCTGTAAGAGCAGATATTATTATTGCAATTTTACAGGCGAGGTGAAACAGTAATTTAAGAGACTTACAATGATAAAATGGTAAGGTGAGAATGGAATTTAGAGATCATCACGTAATTCTCAAATGTATTTTTCCCCCTTTTCTCCTTTTTTTTGCTGGTCAAGAAAGATTATTTTTTTTCTCACCACAATGTTCATGTAGGAACTCATATTATAAAACAGGTTAAAGTGATATTTTATTTATTTTTCAGTTCAAATTTATAACATTGTCTATTTATAAAATCAATGTGAGAACAATGAGACCGCTTTGACAAATCCAAAATTTGAAATTGTTATTAGTGTCAGTAGGCATATTATATTTTCCATGAAATCCTCCTTTACTTCCTTAATTTGTGAATACATTTCATTTCCTATTTCCCATTTATTTCTGTTAGTTCTTTTCGTTGCACAGTACTAGAAATAATTGTCATTCATATCAGTTAGTACTTGTAGCAAGTAACATTTTTGTTCTTTTACATAGACTGCCTTGTGATTTCAGAGTATCCCTAAATTAAAATGATTATAAAATATAAGTATTAGTAACTAAAAAACTTTATTTTAAAGTTGAATGACTAAATATCTGTAAGTGCTACTTATATAAGTGTTATTTACTATAATAAATGCTACTTATTATAAATATAAAAGTCAGACAGAAAACATTAGAAACTTACATAGCACAGCTTATAATCATGTATAATTTGATGTTATCTTGAAACAGTAAGTTATCAGTTGCTTACTATAAGAAGTCATATAGGGACAACTTGGTATATAAATGTTAATACAAGTTACTATCATGATCAAGTTACTATAAGATCATGCAATAAATAGATATCACTCAAGCCTCTCTTGGCAATTAAAAATACATGCTGGGACTGCCAGTAAAAGATGGCCAGTTAAGCACATGTCTTTATATATACTCTTTCATGTTTATGTATCTACTCTTTCATAGAACTCCACTAAAATAATAAATGGAGAGTATTAAAAAAATAATAAAACTCTCCAGGACAAAGAGCATGGGTAAGGAGCCATTAAGAGATATCACCAAATTTTGAGAAGGTACTGAACATTAAAAATTTTCATATCAGAACAAAACACATAAAACCCTACATTTCTGCAGAGAAAGAAATCAGGCCAATCCACCTTACAGTCACAGAAAGCCTCCTGTGTAGCAAGTAACAGGTGAACTGGAAAGTGGTGGAGGACTCAAGGATGAATCTAGAGGGATTGACTGGACATCTAGGTAAGGAATAGTTAGATACCCAGATGCCTCCTCCCCCTCCAAACAGCCAGTGAGAAACATGCCCTAAACACTGCAGTAGACCATAACTTTATGCTCTGGGAAAAATGATCCAGTGAGAGCCTGGATTTGGGGACATCCAGTTCCATGGTTGTTGGAGTTTTCAAAATGGGTAGCAAGGATTCTTCTTTGCAGAAACTGAACTGCTCCAGAGTAGACCCACAGAAATTGACATTTGCATGCCTCCATGAAAATGCCAGCTTTTTTTTTTTAATCACTCTAGAGCATAGCTCACTGATCACAAGCTCTATCCAGAAAGTAGGCTCTTCCACTTATTTTTTTTTAGGGCCTATTCTTTAATATGAATGGCAGCCAGTATCATCATAGATTATAGGAAAGGCTTCAATATGAAAAACAGAAAATAAAATAAACAAACACTATAAAAGGATCCAAGAAACAAAGATAATCCAGGGAGCAGAAGAAAACTTCAGATATACTCACTAATATAGGAGTAGAAAAAAGAGAATATTAATTCATTAAATGAGAAAAAAAGGCGATTAAAGAAACAGAAAAATTGTTAACAGTCACTTAATAGATATATTGGGAAAACATTCCAATATGCATATAGAAACTAAGAAGATAAAAAAGTAATTGCTAACTCCAGGAGAAGAAGAAGTAGAAAGAAGAGGAAAAGGAAGGTGAGAAGGAAGAATAGGGAGAGGGGGAGGGGACAAAAGGATCAGGAGAAAGAGAACAAGTACTAATAGTCATACCAGAAAGGAAAGTAGTACATTACTTAGCTTACAATGTTTCAAGGTCAAAGTAAGCTAAATCTTTAACAATGTTTCAATCAAAAATTGTGATGTAACCTTTTAGATGAAGAAGGTAGGTAATTGGAGACCGGAGATTTTTCCCCCATTTCTTATAAAACAAGAAGTCAATAGTAATATCTAAAATAAATAGAAAATAGAAACAATATTAGAAACATGCTTCTAAGGAGTAGGCATTTAGATCAGGAAAGCGTGAGGCAGAGCTTCACCCTTTGTTATAATATTTTAATGCTATTTGTGTTCTTTCTGTCTTCCTTTTTAAACTATATGCATGTGTTGCTTTGATACACACATAAACAAATTAATAAACAAACCTCCAGATATAAGGGCCAGTCTGAGACTGGTAGATGGATGCTTAAAATGCTCTATTATCTGGGACATTTAATGCCTGTAGAGATTTTGAAGATATTTGAAAAGAAAACGTTTGGGAAGTATAGAAAATAGAGTTACTGAAACCTATAAACTGAGTCTCCTACAGTGAGAATCTTTGTAGAGCTTCTGTAACAACATCCTCTTTTATCTTACTTGGCAGTCTCATGGTCATTCAGCTGCTTATGTGGTGGGATGAAAGATTCCAAAATGTTCCATAGCCTCCTGTCATTGTGCTTATACTTATAACATCCCATGAAGGTTTTACATTAAAGCCATGTCTTAAGGGAAATCCCTGGTCCTAATGTGTCCTCTGCAGGGAAGCAGTTTGCACTTGACACAACTCAACAGTCCTCTAAGTATCAGCTCTGTGGACTCAAACATAAAATGGATGAGTAGACTCTATTTAAATATAATATGAAAAGTATGTGTTAGTAGATACTATGTTATTACAATGGAAGAATTTGTCCAATTAGCTAGTAGGAAATCAGAACTTGGAGAGAACAAGACAAAGGATTTCTAGACATTGAAATTGGCGATGAGGGGCTGAGATCCTGGTAAATCAGTAGGAAATTGGATTAATCACAGAAGGAATGAAAGCTTTGGCATTGAGAGGAATGTGGTGATTAAAAAGCAAAGAGGAAGGGAACTCAAATACAGAAGCAGAAGCAGATCGAACCCAAGACAACCTTCGACTAGCTTTTAATTTCTCCTTAGACTTACTCTCAACAGCTGTTTCAAAATTATTTTTTCAGAAGTCTAGATTTTCACACTAAATAAGCAAGTTGAGTACAGGGTTCCAAACCAAAAATGTGCCCAACCCAGCCTGTGTCAAATATCAGATACATAGACCATAAGGGGCAAGATGCTGCTCCAAGGCTCTCCTCAGAAGCATTAGTCATCGTTATGGATTTCCTGAACTTGCAGTAAATTGTGTCATTCCCAGTAGCCAGTTGAACATTTTCCAGAAGAGGGAGAGAAGTTGATGCTAATAATAAGCTATAATTTCTTGAGAAAATACATTTAAACATTTTGTTGGGAAGACAATTTGTTGGTAAATAATAAAAAATGATAAAAATGGATTTATAGTGAGGCTAAAAGTTATAAATTATTAAAATCTCTTCTTGATTCTACTAGAAGCAGCAAAAAGAGAGCAAATGCACAAGTTGCTTAAAGATTCCATTTTTGTATGTGGATAAAACTGATATGCATTTACGACCCCAGATTTTGATATTGTAATAAAAAATCAAAAAGTCAGGAGTCCTACCTTCATCTTCCCTCTGCTCTCCAGATACTGCCCCTGCATGACTTTGGGCATATCATTTAGTCAAGACACACATATCCTCACCTTTCAAAGGTGTTTGTATTTGGGGGGCAGAGACAGGAAAACAAAACTAGGTGTGGAACATAATCTGTAGTTAATGGAGAAGATTCAAAAAATATAGTTTTATCCCATGAGTCCTTCAAATATTTGTTTATTTTAATCCAAAGTTAATATTTCATTGTGGTTGGTACAACTGATAATTTTGAGTTTTTGGAGCTGTCACATTTTGACAAATTAATGAAATATTCCTACTGCTCCTGATTCTGGAGGGGCAAAGCCATAAGCCATAAGCCTCAACACTTCCATCAGAAGTGAAAGTTTTAGCTCCCGGAAAAAGCCATTACAGATGCTTTGCTTTATTAAATGTACCCATTCTATAGCCCAGAGGACTAATCTTTGATCCATTACTTCTTAACTGTACTTTTGGAAATGTTGTACAATTCTGAATACTTATGAGTCTGTTTTGTGTCCCTATTTGACTTTAGCTTTGGGAGAACAGAGATAATAGGATATATTAAACCTTCCAAGTACCCAAACACTTGTATATCTATAAGCTAAATCAAAGATACATTGGTTAAATTCAGAGGCAATATCTTCTATGAAGAAGCTTTAGGATTATTGGACAGTATTGGGACTTGGCCAATTTAAAAAGGAAACACATTGTTCAACAGCATCAACTGGGTGCTTTTTTAAGTGGTTATACTCACAACCCAGTGCAGTGGCATTTCTAAAAGTGAACATTGGTCCCATTTCACAGCACAGTTGGTCAGGTCTTTGCATTCTGAGGTTGTCTGGGGCCAGAGAGCTCTGTCAGCTAACAGAGCCCGTGGAGTTTCAATGCCAGGTGCAATGAGTGGACCCATTGTCTTTGGTGGCAGTAAATTTTACCTTCTAGTTTGCCCATACTTCTAACTGGCGAAAGAGAAGAGATGGAAGAACCCATGTACATTGTCATTACTACCCTATTTCATCAAATCTAAGAAATCATTGGACATAGAACACGGTGTAAGTTTAAAATATACAGCATGTTGATTTGATACATTACATATTGCAGATCTCAGAGATGATAAAATGTAAGGGGGGGTGGGCAGACGCTTTAAAATTGCTGAAATATAGTATTTGAAAAACAATTCCGGCACGTGGCTCTGCTCACCATGGGTCGTTAGTGGTCTTCCTCAAAAATTAAAATAAACAATTCATGGCCATTTGAGTTGCAAATTCCTTGGGATTAAGGACTCCTGTTCAATGATTTCAGCAATGGCTGGAGCAGCCACCATTTTAGGGTTTCTCTACTGTGACAAATCTCATTTCAGTTTTAAAATGATTACACAGTACTATTTGCATGGTGCCCCTTTTAGCTTTTAGGTCACTTATATTTTGTCAATCAGTCCTACAGTGTTATTTATTTATCTATCACTTAATAACCATGCAGCAGAGAATAATTTCTCCGGCCTAGGATGGTAATTTGTACTATAATTTCTCCCCTGCTGCTGTAAACTTGAATTCAGCCATAGCTATGATTGCTAAAATTAAGATTTCTAGGTCACTTTTCAGCCTCTGTGGTTCCTGCCTTTCATAATTTCACCCCACTCCATCTTCTTCCGTCAATGTATGGTTCATCAAACATATGAGCAATGAACAATGTACCAGTTGTTTCTTTCAAAATGTGGTGCGTACTTGGCAGAGCAGATAACATTTAAGTACTTAACGTGAACTTGACTTTTACAGTGTAGTCCTGGGTACCCTGAGGTTAAACTCAGGGAGATGTGAAAGGGAGTATTTTTAGAATCACCACCCATTTACTTCCTAGAAACTGCTGCATTAGGAAATGCCAAGTGGATAGAGAGAAAGGAATCAGTATTTCTAACTGGGAAAACTAAGTGCATTCCAGGAACGAACAGAGATTGTGGCAGGATTTCTCCATGTCATTTTAGTGGTAAAGTCTTATGAAAAGGGATATTTTTCCTGTTTTCTATTTTTGCAAGGAATTTGAATTGTGCCAAATTAAGTAGCATATGGACACTAGTTGGGCAGGGGGGTAAAGTCTTCTCAAAACTCATTCTAATTAATATTGGAGGGTCCATGAGCTGCACTGTGAGTTTGTAAAAGAATCATCACCAAGATGGGAGCACAATTCCTGAAATCTCAAAGCCTTGTCCTTTGTTTTTCTAGATGCATGAGTTTTCATTTGTTATTTTAAAAGGAACATAATGAATTCCCTTTGTCTCAAATTCTTCAGTGTTTTTGGTAATAGATTCTGGTCGTTCATTTCTCTTTTATTTTGGGTTTTTCTCTTTTGGGCCAAGTCTCTTATTGTTTCCACCATTGTGGGCTGTTAGCTGGTTAGAGTAACTTTATGATGAGACAGCGTCATTACCCAAGGAGACAGGAATCTCATCTGTAAAATAATTGAAAAAAAGGGACATTTCCTTCTTAAAAATCACAGTTGTAATTTTTATGAACTCCTTTGTCATAGGCATGCATAGATGGAGTGAATCAAGGTTCTTGGGTGCCTCTGATGCTGAACACGGAGACTTGGACAACAAAACCCTGCAGTATTGCCTTTTATAAGTTACAGATGTTGAGTTTCTTAATAGCTACCTCCTGACTGAGGCCACGCAGAACTGAGGAGATCCAGAAAAATGAACTGGAAACTCAGCTTCAACACTTTCTGAATGTGGCTTTGGACAATCCACTCACATCTTCTAATATCTCTGTGTTCTCATCTGAAATATGGGAGAAATAAGATCCATCTCTTAAATGTATCACAAGGAATAAATTTTTAATGCATAAAACCTCCATGTTTCTGAACTGCACATAGTCAGCATGTAATAAATGTTGGTTTCCTTCTCCCTAAGTAAGAAGGACAGCTAATAAATTATAAAAGCTTTATATGAATACAAATCATTTTTATTAATATTGTGTAACTTCCGGATTCAGGTTCTTACAAAAGAGTTTTAGAAAGGGAAAAGAAATTTAGTTATTGTCTTACAATGCCTGGCATAATATAAGTACCCAATAGAAGTCATCTTTCTCACCATTTTCCAAACTTTTTGGCACTTATTAGCCCAGAAATGGTATGTCAAACAAAGGATTTTCCTAAATCAAAGAAATGTTTCTTTGTTTTGTCTTTCTTGGCAAACATCAAAAATATCCTTTTGAAGGGTCATAAATATGGTGGAGAAGAAATACTAAATCTAAAGCTTCCCTCTCTCTTTCTTAGACAAACATCAAGACTATGCATCGGAAATCAGAGCAAATGATGAAAAGGTGTTGTGATCCAGCCAGTGGGATCTTTAGCCCCACGTGTGCACTTCTCAAAGTGGACATGCATCTCTATGTTTGCCACTGCTGGTCATATGTTCATTTTCCATCCTTATAGGAATTAGGACAAGTCTTCAGTGATTACCTTCTACAAAGTCAGTGTGGGGTATCCATGCTTCCTAAGTAACTTGGTTCTACCATCACTATTAAAATTACAAATCCAGGATCCATGCTGAATCATTTCAAATTTATCATTTGTACATCTAGTCAGAGAAACAAGGAAGTATCTAGGTAAATTTTCTGGGTAGCTATAACTCTTTATTTTATAAACTTTTTATCTTATCATTGTAAGATACACAGTTTCAAAATAGGTATTTTAATTTATTTCATTGGCTTGACGAAAGACTTTTTATAAATGGTGATGGTATTTTAGAAGAACATGTATTTTTTCCTTTTATTATATCTTCTCTATCCTTTCCACATAATCACCTTGTAACTTCAGCCACTTGCTTTGGGTAAGGGATTGGGCTTTATTCTCATCATATAGAATTGCAGATTTTTAACACTGTCTTAAGTTTAGAAAGTTAGACCAGATGTTTTTTCATTAAATATGGCTCAGTAATTTATAGCCATGATAAATGAAGAGAGATTTGTATCTGTATAAGGTATATAAATATTTATTCTAACACCATATACTTTTAAGTCAAAAAAATTCAGTGCAAAGGTACACCTTTTATGTGTAAGTTATCTAGCTCTGCATGATTTTAGTAACACTCAGAGTGTGTAATGTCACACAAATCCCAAGCATAGCAAAGGTAAATTGGAATCATGTAGGACTATGAAATACAAGATATATCACTAATTTGAAAGTATTATCACTTATTAGAACATCTATAGGATATTTCAGCTATCAGTTTAGAGAATCAAGTTATATTGAAATTCTATTCAAAGAAACCTAAGAAACAGTGGAAATGTTAAAAGTAGATTTTCCCTATGAAAGAGTCTTCATAAATCTTACAGAGTTTGCAGAATGTATAACATGAACTAGAAAACCCATGAACATATATAAAGCCTTTGTGTATAATAATTATATCTCTCAACTAATTGATGTATTATAGTATATTGTATCATATGCTTTCCACAAAATAAAACATGAGATTTAATAAATGTTTTTATTGTATCTGAGATTTGCCAGTTTTTTTTCAGTTTTATTAATAAACGTATAAGCCATGAAGCATGATATTAAAGCAAGCACCCATTCATGAACTTACCACCTAACCTAAGAAATACGACCTATGTGATGGTTGGTAGGTTTCAGGGGCTCTTTCCTCAGCTCACTCCTTTGCTTCCTTCTTAAAGGTAACTGCCAACCTAAATTTTGGGTTATTATCATTCTGCTTTTCTTTAAAATTTCACTACATATATTTTCAACCCTTGCCAGAATGTTGTTCAATTTACTTAGAATTTAATAAAAATACTGTATGTACTGTTGGCATATTTTTCCACTCAACATTATGTTTCTAAAATTTATTGAGATCAGTTAGTTTGACTACAGTCCACTACTTTTTACTTACGAATGGTATTTCATTCAATGATTATAGCACAATTTATTTATCCAGTTTTCCATTGATGGGAATTTATTTGTTACTATATATTTTTCTTACCACACACCATACTGCTAGACTGTTATAAATATCTCTTGGTGTAGGCATGCAAGCATTTTTCTAGGGTATTTATCTGGGAGTGGATCAGCTAGATAGTAGGGTGCTTTTGTTTGCATTCCATGAAATCCAGATCCTGAGACAAGGATTTGAGCACATGAGTTTATTTGAGTGGTTATCCAGAAGGCACAATGAGGGAGTGGGGAAATGAGGAAGTGGGGAAAAAGAAGGAATGCCAATAAGTGGTGTATTAATGAGTGGTCACCGCTGTAGGCAACTGAAGAGTCAAGAGACTGTTAAGCCTACCTCAGAATTGTCCCTCCAAGGAGAAAGAATGCTGAGCCCTTTATCCACCACTTCCCATCCCTTCTTGCCCAGGGTTGCTCTGGGGGGAGTGGACACCTTGGCACTTCCAAACTGATCCAAGCACAGCTTCCAGCAGATGCTTGCAAAGCCACCAACATGTATGGAGTCCATTTATCTGAGCTGCTGTTCACCTCCAGGGTTGGCCAAGGAGGCGGGGTGCGGAGGGTACTTGACTACAAGACAAGTTAAACTTTGCAAGACAATGATAACACCACCTAGAGCCCTGGTACCAGCATAAATTCCCACCAGACCAGGATGCGAGGGCCCCTTGCTCAACTCCATTGTATTGTCAGAGTTTTAAACTTTTGCCAGTCTAGTGGGTATTTTATGGCACATGGTGTTTTTAAAAGGAACTATTTTATTTCTTTGATTGCTAATGAGATTGAGCATTATACAAACTAATTAAATGTTTGTATTTTCTTTCCCCCAAATGCCTCTTTATGACCTTCATTCATTTCAAACAATTGCCGTATATATCTATATATAATTTTTTGAAATTCTTTATATATTTTGGATACTAAGCTTGACAGTTATATGTGCGTAAAGAAGTTCTTAATTTTAACAAAGTTGAATTTACCAATCTTTTATCGGTACTGCTTTTTTGCATTTTGTTTAAGAATATACAAAACAAAGTACATTTTATTTAAGAATACCTCAACAATACAAAGATATGTTCCTGTATTATATTTTAAACTTTTTAAAACACATCCCTTTTAATACTTAATTAAACGTTTAATCTTTTGTTTTAAATATATAGATATTTAAACTGTGAAATTTAACTGTATGCATGTTGTAAAGAAGGATCAAATTTTTTGTTGGTTTTCGTATGAATAATCAGTTTCCCCAGCACTGTGTATGGAATGATCTATCTTTTCCCACTCATCTGCAATGCCACTTCTCTACTGTGTTAAGTTTCTTTATATATGTGGTTTTAATTACCATAACTATGTATATAGTTTTGGTATCTGTTAAGACAGATTCCCTTACGTTTTTCTTCTTAAAGAATGTTTTTGCTATTATTGGTCCTTTTACTCCTCTCCATAAACTTTAAAATCTGCTTTTGAAGCATAAAAAGTCCTTGTTGGGATTTTTGACTTCAATTACATGAAATCTAGATATCAGTTGAAGACAATTAACATCTTAACAGTACTGAGTCACTCTATGTTTGAACAAAGATTATCTCTCCATTTATTTATGTCTTATTGATTGTCTTTAGGTAAAGATTTTCTAATGTTGCTATGTTTTCTTTCTCTTCTAGATACCCATGTCAGGTTAAGAAGCTTGCTTTCTATCCTAGTTTGCTAGAAAATTTTTTTTATCATGATGAACATTAAACTTTACTTAATGTTCTTTCTGCATCGAAAGTGATAATCATATGTTTTTTCTCTTTTATTTGTTAATGTGGTAAATTACATTAATATATATTCTACTGTGAAACAACTCTTATGCTGTTTTGATAAATATGACTTGTTCATGATATTTGACTTTTCTGGACAATACGTTTATAGCAGTGAATACCACGAAGTCCTTGCTTCATGGATTTACATTCCAGTGTGAGTTGGGAAGAGAAAATGATAAACAAATGAACATCTGGATGTATTATGCAGTATCAGGCACTGGTATTCAGGGAAAGATATACGTATTAACCACTCCGTTTCCCACAAAACCAAAAAGATATCTGCTAAGCAACTGAGATTATAAAAATAAATGCTGCACATGAATCTGAACATGACACTGTGCTAGAAATTGTTGCATATGACATACCTGATCTCCTGGACCATTACAAGTGTGGACAAACATAAAGAACACAAAGAAGCAACACTGCAAAAACACAGCAACTGAGAACCTAAGAGTGGGAAGCTTTGTGCATTCTCTACCAAAAATGGCAGCCAAAGTGAATTAGAATTCCTTATGTTACTTTTTGGCTTCATGCTTCTTAAAGGTGTTCTTTGGACATTTTTCTTTATAGTTTACAGCATGGGTATAAGCAGTATTAAAGGAAGTTTGTTGCATTAATTTCATGATATCACTATCAAAAGAAACCTGGAGGGAAGTTATGCAGTCTCCTTTAGAGTACCCAGTAATAAGACACCAGTATCTATCAATATTTATAAAGAAGTTTAGCCATCCAACATTAGCTATGAAATAAGGATCCCTCAGGCTCCTCTGGCTGTGGTAGATAAACCAAGCATATCTTTTTGGGCTGTGACCCTGGATTCTGAGACTGCAGACAGAGTTAAAAAGGGGCAGAAGGTCACAGCAGAATATAGCTGGGCAAAATCCCACTGGGAAAAAATGTGATCAGATGAACACATAGCACTGTGTGAATTTCCAGACAGCAATGCAAGGTGCAGCTGTGAAGGTGAGAGGAAGTAAGGAATGGCCAAAATGTGTGTAGCTGGGAGAACTATGTGGACCCAAAGGGAGCTCTACCCACAGCTGCCTGTCTCATCAAAAGGAAGTGAATTCCCAAAGTGTCTTCATGGCGAAGGACAGCTGGGATGATGTCACAGTCCTCTAGGGAGGGTTTGTGGAAGAAGGTACAGATGAAGGTTAGCTTTGTCTAAAAGTTTGTTGAAACTTCTGCAATAGAGAAGCTGCTCTGGGAGAAGGGACAATGGTGCAACGTCAGTGCCCACGAGCCCCAGCTTCCAGTGCCTCTCGGAAAGATGCTGTCATTTGGATGACTACGGATTGTCCAAACTGTGGATTGCTCCAGTGGCCGGGAATGAGAAGAAACACAGTGGACAGAGTCTAGCTATTGGAGTCCCCTGAAGACTGGAGTAAGAGTGCCAGCCATGAAGAAGAGAGTCAGAGCTGGGCTGGGGGGAGAGGAGGACAGGAAGGGACTGGATGGGGCAGAGAAGCAAGAGTAGAGGTGGTTTGCAGAGCAGCTCTGGAGAACCTGGATAGCATTTCATCAGCCACCACAAGATACTGTTAGGTACATTGTTCTAAAGTCAGACCAAACTGGGTTTAAATTCTGTTTTTGCTTCTGCAAGTGGGGTGACCTTAGGTGCATTATTTAACCTTCAGTAGCCTCAGTTTCCTGATCTGTATAATCCTGCCTCCTTGGATAGTTTAATTGAAGTCATTCACATCAAGTGCTCACTTGCTTATCATAATGCTCGGCCAAAAAATAATAATTAAAAAAAATCACTCAATAAATCGTAGCTCACGTTCATCTCAGATGCTGGAGGAAGGAAGAGACGTGCTCTTCACTGGTGCATCGCAAGATGGAAAAGTGTCCAGGAAAGGGATGGAGAGATGCTTGGGAAAGGGTTCCTGCATCTGGGATCCAGAGGTAAGCCAGATGCAGCATTGAGCCAAACAAAACAGTCATCTGTACCCTTTCCCTCTCCCTGGCCCTTGATTTCATAGCAGATGAGATGTAAGGCACATTTAGATTTGGAAAAACTGTCGAAGGCCACCTAGTCCAAACTGTAGCTCAGTGTTGACCCCATGTGCAAGGGCTGTTTCTCTCTTTAGCATGGGTATCTCTAGTGAAAGGGAGTTTATAAACCCATTACACAGCCATTTCCTATTGACACCCATCTTCAATTATCAGAAAGTTCTTGTTTAGATGAGCGGAATCCACCTTCCTGTTACTTAGTTCAGCCACACTGGAGCAACGCAAAAGAAATATCTTCCTGCTTCTAAGGGCTCAAGTGTACAAGGCTCAGTCCCGAGTGTCAGACAGTGTGAGAAAGTGGTTTACATAAAAAGGAAACCCTGAGGGATACTCTGATTACTAGAACTGTTTAAACTGATTTATAGAGGACATTTAATGAGAATAGGAATTGAAATTACACTTGACTCAATTCAGAGCAGTGAGTTTTTATTAAGCAGCCAGAAGGGGTGCAAGATACTATAAAGAGTAAAGAAAAGATGTAAACCCTGCCCTTAAGGAGCTTAAAATCTGATTAATTTAGCCATGCTAATGATAGCATAAGAAAGTCTGGGTTGGCAAAGAACACAGTTCAGATAAAAAAAAAAAAAGACTCTCTGAAAGTCTGCGTCTATTAAAGCTAAAAGGCAAATTTATAATTAATATGATTTATTATTTCATTATAAAAGCAACTTATGGCCATTGTAGAAAAAAAATGAGAAAATAGGAAAAAAGGAGAAAATGACAAAACCCGGATATGACCAAGGTTAATTTTGTAGATATAAGCCAAGGGAATCTTTTCTATAGACCTATATAGGTTTTTATGTGGAATTATACTATACATGCTATCTCATAAACTTTTTCACTGCATTTATTATGGGTATTTTTGATAATAAATTTTCATTTGTGATATGTTTAATGTCTAATTAGTATTTCATTAGGGCTGTATTATCTTGTATTTAACAAACTGCCTATAGATTGACATTTTGGTCATTTCCAAATTTTGCTGGTATAAACAACATTCTTGTAGCTAAATCTTTGCATAACTTTAATCACTTCCTTAAAATACATTTCTGGTTGTGTGGAATCGCTGGGTCAAAACATATGTACATTTTTAAGCTTTTTGATAAACAGTGCCACACTGAATTCCAGAAACAGGGTAAAAGTGATAATTTCTTTATCACTTACCAGTGATGTGAGTATTGCTGTTTCTTTAATATCTGCCAGTTTAGCAGGTGACAAATCATATGTCATTATCATAACTGGGTTTCTTCGATTACTAAAATGTCTTTGAAAATGGTTATTTGTCAGTCATTTTCCCTCTTTGTGAGATGATTACTTTTTATATAAGGTATTAATATTTTTCATTCCACAAATAGTTTCTGAGCATCTACTATGTTTCACAAATTATTCTAGGTGGAACTATATTAGTGAACAAAAAAACCAAAAATCCCTGCCCTCGTGAAGCTTACACTCAAGCACGAGTCTATATTCCAAGAGGTTTGATGTGGAAAGGATATTGACAATTCTATCATATTACACCACTGTTTTTCAGCCTTAGTTTGTCATTTGGAAGTGAATGCATGTGTGTAGGAGAGACAAGTAAGTGGGATCAGAGGTGGGCTAGACCTGTAGAGTAAAATCACTTCACTTTATACATGAGGAACCGGAGGAGGCACGTGGAGAGAAAACAAAATTGTCAGGCTCAGAATATACTAGTGACCTAGAGAGATTGCAGATCCCAGGGTAGTATCCAGTTCAGATAACTGGCAATTAAGTCCTCTTTAATTCACTATTTTAATTTTATTTTTTGCTTCCGCACTATACAAATTTACTAACATTTACTAACTAACTTTATTGGGGTCTTTCTACGTGCCAAGCATTGTGCTAAGCACTTTACATGCATCAGTAATCCAAGGTGGCAGTAGGGGTGGCCCTAGAGAAGGAGGAAGAGGACGGTCTGCCCGGCGGATGCTGGGTTGCAGCACGTGGCTGATGTGTGAAAGGAGGGTGAGGCTTTGGCGACTTCAGCCTGCCCATGTCATTCTGCCCCTCCTCTGCTCATCTTTCAGCTGCCCGTTGCCCCCAGTCCTTTCTCATCCTCTACCCAAATGGCCTTTCTGATTCCTCTGTCATATTAAAGTGTAAACAGCAGGACAACAAAGTAAAGAGTTATTCAACCAACCAGCATGTGATATTTTCATTCTTAAATAAGTCAGGACCTCGGACTAAAGGGATTAAGCATTCATTGCAATTCCAGGCATCCACGTGCTTTCATGATGAGAGACTTGCTCTTTCTTTGTCTCCTCTTTTCCTCCCTCCCTCCTTTCCTTTCCTTCCTTCCTTCCTTCCTTCCATGACCCTCTTCCCCCTTTCCTCCCACTCTCCCTCCCTCTTCCCTTCCCCCCACCCCGTGGAGGGGAGCAAGTAATTGAGACCCAGTTACCCACCACCTCAGCGGCGTACTTTTAGAGCTAATCCTTTTGCCAGAATTTTGATGTTGCCTCCAAAGTACATGTCTAAATTCTAACAGGAATAATATCAGGGAAGCGGGACAGACCTGGGCTGTGACAGACTCGCCTGTTCCTTTCTCAAGATGTGGAGAAGCCCCGCTACCAGTCTTTGCCTCTCATGTCTCTTCTCATGCCAGGACCAGAGAGCAGGAACCCCTTCCTCTCTTAGCCTCCCAGCCCTTTCACCTATGCAGGTGCCACCTCAAATGTACAACCCAGAGTAGGTGGCGGATCGTCAGTGATGCACAGGAAGAGCTGCCCATCATGGCTGCGGGTCACCTGCAGACTGGAGTCTGCAGTCAGAATGGTCCCACTGGGAGACAAAAGAATCACAAAGACCTCAGCTTGGAGGCCTGGAACCTGCAATCAACACTGACTGCATTTGTAGCTGTATTCCTGTTGGGTAATAGCAAATTGCACATTGGCAGAAGAGCATGCAGATTTGTTCATTTGACCACAATCTTATAAAAGGCTAGTATTTCTTTTGACCTAATTATTGGTTTTCTTTTATTCATGATGCATAAAGGATTTTTGGAAGCTATGAAAGCCCAATGCTGATAATATGTCAGTGTCTTTTCATCACTAGGAAGAAGTATCGATTACGTGTTTAACTACCTGCAGTGCTTTCTCAGGTCTTGTGTGTGAAGTGAGTCACCCAGATACATTCCAGGCACTCTGAGAAAATTTTGAAATGAACTAACTCAAAGGACATTCAAGGAGCAGAATAAGTATGTATGGAAGCAAAGGCAAACGAGCTCAGGCACAAATGTAACCCACATGCAATGAGGCAGTAAGGAGTAAATGATGTAAAAGTGCTGGAGAGCACATTTTGCAGAGGAAGGCAGCAGTTTTCAGTTTGACACAGCTTTTGCTTATTGACTTCAGCCACCTCGTTTTTAGAAAGACAGTTTCATATTATTTTGGCTCATCAGCAAAAAAATCTAAATATATCTATATAGATATATAGATACATGTGTCAGAGAAGGTGACTGGACTGCCATGTTGCTTAGTGTAGCTCATGGGACAGAGAGGGCCAAAGAAGGATGCGACCAGAGAGAAGGCTGTCACATGAGTTGATATAAAGGCAGTGGTAGAATCCTAGAACAGAAGGGAGACTGAGACTGGTCTCTGCAGGCCAGGTAGCTAATGAAATTATGGCCTTGAGGTATAAAAACAAAGAGGAAAATAGGAGATAAGATGGAGAAGTTGCAGTGAACATAGGGCAATGTCACACAACACACCTGTAAGAACAAGCATGTGAGACAAGCCACAGACCAGCAGAAGATATTCTTCAGGACAAGTATTCAAGAATTTGTGCCCCAATATATAAAGAACTCCTTTTAAAACACTATGAAAAAGACAACCCAATAGAAAAATAGGCCAATCATATGAACAGGCTTTTCACGGAAGAAGAAATCATCTTTTACCATAGAAAAAGAAAATTAAGAGGTCTTAAAAATACTGTGTTGGCAAGGATGTGGACCATTTGGAGAGCTCATACACATATGAGTGTAAATTGTTGTGGCCATTTGGGAGAGCAATTTGGTATTATTCTTTTAAACTTACACAGATGTATACTCTTTGATCCACTAATTTCATTCTTAGGTATGTAACGTAAAATAACACTTGCACACATGACTCAAGTAGATATTTATAAGAATGTTCTAGAAGCATTGTTCTTCACAGCAGCAACAGGGGGAAAAACATCAGAATATAAAACATAAACATTTATATTCTTATAAAAACATAAGAATATAAGAATATGAAATTGTGGAATATGCATTCAGTGGAATATTAAACAGGAGTGATAGCTCTAGGCTAACAACCTGGGAGATTCTTAGAAACAAAATACTGAGTGAAGTAAATCAAGCTGTTTAAGTTTCCATAGTGTTTAGTACTACTACTTTTTTTAAAAGCCCAAATGCAGCAATGGATACATATGTTTTAAACAGTGTTTTTAAAAATCACAGGACTACCCAGAAGCATTTGATTTAGTGGAGGAAACACTGTGAGCTTCAGAGACATATAGACTGAGCTTAAAACCTAATACAGGTATGCAGTATCTTTGTGTCTGTGAGCAAGTCTTTTCACTCCTCTGAGCATCAGTTTGGTCATAACATAATATAACATAACATAACCACAGTCTGAATGATAGTTATTAACCCCATTTAGTAGTTAAAGCTCATTAATGTTATGTTGTTCAATTTGGAATCATTACCATAAGAAAGACAATGACCAATTTGGTCATATCATCCAAGGAGAGGATGAGGAATACCAGAAACAGAACAGAGAACTTGCTTCTGAACATCGTGATTGTATGCATTTACCAATCCTTTGGTGGAGTCATGCCAGGGACCAAATGAGTCATACCTTAATATACATAGCATAGTGATAGATGTGAGTGGAAAACTCCAAAATATTTTTCTTGTATTATTACCTTAGTTCTCAATCTTTTGTTTATAAGACCCCGTGTTAAAACAAAAAAAGAACTTCATTCAGGGCTAAAGTAGAAACACTGAAACCCAGGTAGACCAAAAGACCACCTGGTTGCAACTTTGAAGCTAAAGCCTAGGGACCCTTGCTGAATCTATCTATCCTGCAGTTTCACAACCTGTGCACAAATGAGAGTATTTCTGATTTATGTGTTGCCAAGTGATTCATAATTATATAAGCAAAAAGAAAGTTCAGTATAATATAATTTACATTGATTATTTTGGCTATGCTGTAAGACCTTGATGTTAATATACAGAAAAAAAATTCTCAAGATCCCCCAAATGTTATTTTTTGTTGTTCTAATAAACGATTCTTAATGTTTTAAAATCTCCTGATTGTTCTCATAGGTCTTAGAGTATTTGAAACCCATCTTTATTAGGTATCATTATTCAGCCTCCTGGTAGACAGTTTTGTGAGCATAATGACCGCTCTATAAATATTACGGGCTGAATCAAAACTAAGTGGAACAGGTGAATAGATTTGTGGTTTTTTCCATAGAGACTTAGAAACCCCCAGGTTTTATTTTGGTCTAATTATAGATTTTGACTTTTTCAAGGTACATAATCAAAGCTTGGCCCCTGCGCAAATCTAATGGAGCCATGTTTCAAAGTCCATAGAAATGGGAAGGTCGTTGAAAGTACCATGGGCTAATGAGTGTAAATCCATGCATCTTTTCAGGCAAGGAGGTGTTTTTAACCCACTGAGGGCCTGAGGCAATGAGGCATCACAGACATAATAAAAGCCTGATGTAGAGAGGATTTGAAAACCAGCTAGTTTTGTGTAAATATGTTGGGAACAAAAGTCTCAGGGAAAGAAACCAAAGAAAGAGAAGAAACAGCAATCACCTTGCAGTGACAAAAGATGACAATTGATAGGATTATTCTGGAAAGTAAAACAGTCCTGGGATGCTACAAAGCTGGTCTTCCTGAATGGAACCATGGCTGACTGCATACTGGAAAAGCAGGTGTGGGACCCATCCTGTGAGATTAAGCTATCTTGGAAAACAAGGCATGAAGGTCACAGGAGCACATTGATTACTGGCTCTGGTTTTGGTCTGGGTGTGAACACTAATTCTATCTAATTGACTTTGAGGAAGTAACTTCAATTCTTTGTGGTGCAGTTTCCTTATCTGTAAGTCCCTCACAGCTTTATCAGAAAGATTGTATAAGATCCTGTGTACACCACAATGAGGTATCACCTCACACCTGTTAGGATGTCTATTATCAAAAAGACAAGAGACGATAATTACTGTCAAGGATATGGAGAGAAGGAAATCCTTGTGCACTGTTGGTGGTAATGTAAACTTGTAAACTGGTATAACTATTATGGGAAACAGTATGGAGTCTCCTCAAGAAATTAAAGATAAAACTACGATTTGACTCAGCAATCTCACTTCTGGGTTTATATCCAAAGGAAATGAAAACAAAATCATCATCTTAAAAAGGTATCTGTACTCCCATATTCAATGCAGCATTATTCACAACAGCCAAGGTATGGAAACAACCTAAGTGTCCATCCACAGATGAATGCCTAAAGAAAATATATATGTATATATTATTCAGCCTTAAAATAAAACAGAAGTCCTATCATTTGTGACAACATGGATGAAACTGGAGGGCGTTTTGGTAAGTGAAATAAACCAGGCAGAGAAAGATAAATACTGCATAGTATCACTTATCACTTATATGTGGAAACAAAAAAAAAAAGATGAACTCTGTAAATATGTGAGATTATGGATATGTTAGTTAACTTGATGGGGAGAATCCTTTTACAATGTGTACATATATCAAATCATCATGTTGTAAACTTTAAAAATACTATAATTTTATTTGTCAATTATATCTCAATAAAGGTGAATAAATTCATTAAAGTTTATGACATAAATCACAGCAAGATCCTTTTTGACCTACCTCCTACAGAAATAGAAATAAAAACAAAAATAAACAAATGGGACCTAGTGAAAAAAGCTTTTGCACATCAAAGGAAAACATAAGCAAGAAGAAAAGACAACCCTCAGAATGGGAGAAAATATTTTAAAATGAAGCAACTGACAAAGGATTAATCTCCAAAATTTACAAGCAGCTCATTTAGCTCAATATCAAAAAGACAAACAACCCAATCCAAAAATGGGCAGAAGACCTAAATAGACATTTCTCCAAAGAAGATATACAGATGGTCAACAAACACATGAAAGGTTGCTCAACATCACTAATCATTAGAGAAATGCAAATCAAAACTACAATGAGGTATCACCTCACACCAGTCAGAATGGCCATCATCAAAAAACCTACAAACAATAAATGCTGAAGAGGGTGTGGGGGAAAGGGAACCCTCTTGCACTGTTGGTGGGAATGTAAATTGATACAGCCACTATGGAGAACAGTATGGAGGTTCCTTAAAAACCTAAAAATAGAACTACCATACAACCCAGCAATCCCACTACTGGGCATATATCCTGAGAAAACCATAATTCAAAAAGAGTCATGTACCACAATGTTCATTGCAGTTCTATTTACAATAGCCAGGATATGGAAGCAACCTAAGTGCCCATCGACAGATGAATAGATAAAGAAGATGTGGCACATATATACAATGGAATATTACTCAGCTATAAAAACAAACGAAATTGAGTTATTTGTAGTGAGGTGGATGGACTTAGAGTCTGTCATACAGAGTGAAGTAAGTCAGAAAGAGAAAAACAAATACCGTATGCTAACACATATATATGGAATCTAAAAAAAAAAAAAATGTTCTGAAGAACCTAGGGGCAGGACAGGAAAAAAGACACAGACATAGAGAATGGACTTGAGACACAGGGAGGGGGAAGGGTAAGCTGGGAGAAAGTGAGAGAGTGGCATGGACATATATACACTACCAGATGTAAAATAGGTAGCTAGTGGGAAGCAGCCACATGGCACAGGGAGATCAGCTTCGTGCTTTGTGACCATCTAGAGGAGTGAGATTGGGGGTGGGATAGGGAGGGTGGGAGGGAGATGCAAGAGGGAGGAGATATGGGGATATATGTTTGCATATAGCTGATTCACTTTGTTATAAAGCAGAAACTAACACAGCATTGTAAAGCAATTATACTCCAATAAAGATGTTAAAAATAAACAAATAAATAAAAATGGCATATGGCCATATTTCCCTCTGGAAAAAAAATTCATTAAAGTTTAAAAAAGATTATGTGTATAAAATTTAGCATTTGACCCATTAAATGCTAAAGAAGGGGGGCAAAGAGTATTATTACAATTAAGGAAACAGAGGGTTAAGCTTAAGAAGACTCACTTTCTTCATGTACGTAACTTCCTCAAAAGTAGGAGTAATTAATCTCTTTAAGGTGGTTTGTGGGATTGTTTGAGGCTTATTCATAGGATTAATATCTGTTTTTTTAGTCTTAATAATTTTCTTGTTTTCTTGTCTTTTATTCCCCCTTTAGCAGGTTTGGCTACATCTTACTTTCTTTTTTCTTAAGGTGATTGAAATCAGCTACCAGGAATCACTTTGTGGCTGTCACACAGATTCTAGAGTTATGGTCAATTGCTGATATGAAACACCTGGTCAAGAATATTGTCCTCCAAGTGCTAACTTTCCTGAAATATATCTTTGGAAACAGGCCAACATATTGTTGTTTTAGACTGTCATTTATCCAGCACAGTCTCTCAAAGATACAAACCTAAATATTAGCTTATGATATTACCCATGATAGATATCAGTGACAATAGTTTTTATTCTAATAATTGGCTCTGCTATCCTTTAGGCAGAATGACTTTCTTTTGGTCAACCTTTTGGAGGATAAGTGAGTAAACAAAGTTCTCAAGAAAATTAAAATATATCTCCTCAAAGCTCTAAGGAAAAGAAGACACCAAGGAAGAACTCTGTGTCCTCAATCTCTCTTAAAGAGAGCAGAGCTACATCCTTCGAACACAAATCCTCCAAATCATCTCTCGTTTTCCATAATTCATAGACTTGCTCTTTAGCATCAGATTTGTGGCTATGAACAAAGGCCAGGGCTAGAAGAGTACAAAACATATAAATCTGAGGGTGGATATTGTTTTGCCCTATTACTTATTTATCAAACAGGTTGGTGTCAGATGGAGAGCTTGAGGGTTGTTTTGCCTTTCTTCCTCCAGTGCAAATAATCATCCTGTGTCCTACCTTGTTAACCTTTTCTGTTTATTTCGGTTCCCCTGCAATTTCTTATTGTAGTTGCCAGTTAATCACAAATATATTAAAAGATTTCTTTTTAATCTAGCAGCCTTCATTGCTTTGTGGTATCTGTGCGAACAGTTGCACCACTGCTAAAGAGTGTCCAATTACGCTCACTGCAGGGAAAACAAAGAGATCAGCAGTTGACTTTGCTTTTTTGTTTAAGTAACAAATGTGAAAGCAAATTAGGTATCTAAAAATAAAAACTAAACTTAAGACAAATAAAACCGACGTTTGACTTTTCTCATCACAGACTCATTTATACTTAATGACACAGATCAACTGGATAGGTAATTGTTATAATCTCTCTTGAAACGAATTTTAAAAATGGCCGATCCATTCCTTCTTTCAGGACAGGAAAATGGGCACCAAAACGATAGAGAAATAAGGATCTGTTCATGCAGTTATATATTAATTTGTTTTAATATTGGCTTGCATACAATTCTGGCCAGAGAGAGGTGTGCTAGCCAGTGTTACTTAGATGTGTCAGGTTATAAATTCAATTGTACATTATTTTGCTTACAGAGTTCTAGCCACCAGATCAAACACGTGAAACATCAGAAAAACAACATCGGAATCTTCTTTCCAAAAAACTCAACCCATTTTGCTTTAATCAGAAAAACATGATTTTAGCAATACAGTTTATAGAACCCTTCTCTCTCCTGGGAGGTACACATTTCCTCTTTTGGTTTACAGACACTCCCCTAAGTTTCAGACAATTTGTTTAATACCTCCTGCCAAATGAATACTTCTTACCTTTCCTCTCCTTTAACCACACCTATTCCTTTCTTATTCTCACACTCTCCGCCAGTTCAGAGCCACTACCAGCTGGACAGGAACTGAGTTCTGAAGGGATTATAGCGCCACCTGAAGGCTTGATCAGGAAATTATCTTATCCATTGTATTCTCCACTATCTGCTGCTTTCCTCCTCCAAGGATTCTTTTTCTTCACATGCTCCAGTATTTTTTCTAAGCTCTTTCTTATTCACAGTTGTTACGCTGCCCTCCCCCCAACTCAGAACCAGGAGGAAAATGTAACAATCCCAAGAAATAAAACAATTGTATTCATGGAGCATTTCTTTTTTCTTGAAGAGGCTCTAAGTTATTTAAATCGTTCCCCCCTTTTTTTTTATAATAATAAAAGACTTTCCACGTATTAAGTGCTAGATTTTCTTGCACTTTAAATATCTTAATTTAACAAATTTAAATGAATGAATGAATTAAATGAGCACCTTATATAATTCATGTTCTCCCCCCAAAGTTTACATATGGGTTGATATTCCATTTGAATTTATGAAAAACTTTGGGGGGAAATCAAAGATAATAAAATGATTTATGAAGTAAAACTAAATTATACTATGATACACACACACACACACACACACACACACACACACACACACAGGGAAATTCCTACTGTAGAGACGTAATTTGAAAGACTACTGTCTTCAGTCTTAGGAATAAACAGGTTAATAGACTCCTTCTTCACATGAGTGACTCAGCTCTGCTAGTTTGTCCTTTTTTATTCCTCAGATCCAGCACCACAGGATTCAAATCTCAGTTGACAAGTGTTTGTAAATGATCACGAATGGAGCATATATGCGGAATCGGCACAGCAAAAAGCAGGAGCCCTAGTTGCAGGCAGCAATCACAAACAGCAAGAGGAACTCCTCCTGTGGGTTCCAAACACCACGTACTCATACCAGTCACATGCTGTAGTCACTTCTTCATTCACATCCAAACGCTGGGCTTGGCCAGAGTAGCATTTGCATGTTGGCTTGAAAAACTCCTATAAAAATCACATAAGAGGACTTCCCTGGTGGCACAGCGGTTAAGAATCCGCCTGTCAAGGCAGGGAACACGGGTTCGAGCCCTGGTCCGGGAAGATCCCACATGCCGCGGAGCAGCTAAGCCCGTGGGCCACAACTACTGAAGCCCGCGTGTCTAGAGCCCATGCTCCGCAGCAAGAGAAACCACGACAATGAGAAGCCCGCACACTGCAATGAAGAGAAGCCCCCTCTCACCACAACTGGAGAAAGCCTGAGCACAGCAACAAGACAGAAAAAAAAAAAAAACACATAAGACCCTACTCACTCTTCCACATGATATCATTATTTCCTTTAAAAATGTTTATATACATTTTATCTATAAAACACTATCTCAAGCATTATAGTTCTGTAAAGCTTTCGTTCGGGCAAAAGTATAATCTTTCAAGAAATGGCATTTCCCTAAGCTAAAAACATGAGAAATTTAAAATTATTTTAAAAAGAAGACAAATGTTTCAAGTTTTCTGGCTTCAGTAGCAGATTGGTTGAAACTGGATCAGCCCTGTAGTTTACTCACTGTTATTTACCTTTATTTGGGTTTGGGGGGAAAGCCAGTATATGGGGGAGGGGAGAGTCAGGAACGCTTTGGAGTAGAGAGAATTTTTATTATCACTGAATACTGTAGTAAGCCAGAGCGATCCCTCAGCAGAAAGTACTCCAGAGGTGATCCATCCCCGTTTTCTGTAGGAGTAGGAAGAAAGAGAAGTCCTCATCTCAAGACATGTTTCCATGATTCCACCAGCAATGAAGGACCTTGAGTTGGAGGAAGAAGCGAAGGAATCTGAGTGGGGAAGAGCTAAAGTTCTCCTCTCAGACAAAGGCCGGCCCTTAGGACAAGCTACCAGATGCTCTATCTGAAAAAGCCATTGGCAGTTTGATGAATATTCAGTTTTGTTCTAGGGACTTTATCCTTCTTGTAATGTGAGAAATCAATTTGTTCATCCAGTTTTCTCATTTAGGTTTCTTCTTTCAATTCTTTTCTCCTCTAAAATCTGTTTCCTGTGAGGAACACAGTTGGAAGTGTTTAGCTCTTCACTGGTGACCTTGCTATTCCTGCTGACTCTTTATAAAATCTGGCCTCTTCTAAAGATGGTTCTAGAGCACCATATCTCTTTTAACATGGTTAAACTTTTTAAGAATGATGCATTTTCCTTCCAATTAGTTTAAGTTGTATAGCAAGTTTTTTCTTTTACTTTCTTGATTTAATTGGTTTTAACTGAGTAAAAATTTCTGCTCCAAAAAAAAACAAGAGGTTGATACAATTTCCAGTAATTGCCATCCCTGCTAACATTGCTCGAAAAAAGGCACAGAGATCAGGACATGCAGCCACAACCTTGTATAGTTTCTCTGGGAGATGCTGAGCACAGCCCTGAAGTCCATCATAGAGCTGCCTTGGGGTACAGTTGCCTGGCTGCACTTCCACAAACCCCATCAAACACCCCAGCAGTCCTCCAGGAAACGAACCTGCATATTCATATGAATCCTTCATGAAATCTCTATTCAAGGATTTTCCCCATTTTTTCTTTAAAGTTTAAATTTTCTATAATTTCAAACTTATAAAAAAGTTGCAAGAATAATACATGGAACTGCCATATAACCTTTACCCAAATTTAACAATCCTGTATGATCTGCCCCATTTTTCTCTCCCCTTCTCCCTCCCTCTCTCCATTTGAAATTGGATTTTGCAGGATTTTTTTACTCTCACCCTCAATCCTTTAATATTGACTTCCTAAGGAAAAGGACATTCTCTTATATAACAAAAGTGTATGTATGGCACAGAGAACTATGTTCAATAACCTGTGCTAAACCGTAATGGAAAAGAATATTAAAAAAGAGTGTATGTGTGTATATATATATATATATGACTGAATCACTTTGCTGTACAGCAGTAATTAACACAACATTGTAAATCAGCTACACTTCAATTAAAAACTTATAACAAAAGTATAATTATCAAAATCAGGAAATTTAATTTAATACTGATACAATGTATTTTATAACCTTCAGTGCATATGCATACCTAAATTTGTCAGTCATTCTAACATTATCTCTCGTGTATATATATATATATATATATATATATACACACACACACACATATATATATATTCTCTCTATATATGCACATGTGTATGTATATAAACATACATACACCCATGTTTACACATTATGCATTATATATACACACTTCTCAGTCCAGGATCTTATTGAGGAACATGTATTCTATTTAGTTGTGTGTCTAAAACCTCCTCAGTATGGACAGTTCCTCAGCCTCTGTTGTGACTTTAATATTTTGAAGACTATCGTCCAGATATTGTATAGAGTATCTCAATTTGAGTTTGTCTGATATTTCCTCATTATTAGATTATAATAATGTGTTTTTTGTCAGGATCACCACTGAAGTGTTGTGCCTTTCTTAGTGAATAACATGAGGAGACGTATGATGTCAGTTTGTCCCAGTATTGGTGACAGTAACTTAGATTGCTTGGTTAAAGTGGTAATTGACAGACTTCCACCCTGTAAAGGTACTATTTTCTTTCAGTAAATAATAAATAATTTGTGGGGACACCTTCAGACTATATAAATATCCCCTTCCTCATAAAATCTTCACTTAATAGTTTTAGCATGAATTGATGGTTCTCTTAATCTATCATTCCTTTGATATTTATAAATTGGCAATCTGCTATAGGGAAGAGGTTTCCTTTGCCCTGTTAGCTTGTTTGTTTGTTCATTTATAATTTGTATCAGAATGGACTTGTGAATTTTTTATCCAGTGGATTGTAACCCATTACTATATTTAGATTCTTAATTTGTTCCAGATTGTCAATTCTTTGAGCTCCTTCTTAACTTTGTGACACAAAAGAAGTTCCAGAAACTTCATGTACTTTCCCTGCTTCATCCTTAGGGGTCACCTTTCATTAAAGGAGCCCTGGTCCTTTTCAGAAGAGGATAGTATTTGGAAATCAATATCCCAGCATTAGGTATGCTCATTGCCATGGGCAACTCATTGCTTCCAGGTCCCCTCATTAGAAAGATTTAGGAAATGCATGCAATTTAGAAAATTTATACACATACAGGCACATGCACATACACCTACTTATATTCATCTCTTTAAAATCGTGTGTTCATACTGATACCTCCAGTTCCAATTTGACACCACTGGACGTGTTGTAACTTTCATATTTAAAAATCTGTACTCCTATGATGAGAAAACTGTCTCTCATTATTTTTAATATATGCACTCATTTGTTCAAGTCTAGAAAATACAAAAAGTAGTTTCAAAATTGCTAACCCATAATACAATGAAATAGAAATCTACTAATGAGAATTCAGTTTTTTTACAGTTCTTTTTAAAAGGTAACATACATATTTACACAGTGAAGTGCACAAATATGAGTATAATTCAGTTTGTTTTCCTACATGCATACACCTGTGTAAACAATACAGAAAACATTCAGCTCCTCATAAAATTAACTCATGCTCCTTCCCAATCAGTCCTTCCCTCTCAGAAGCAACCACATTTCTGACTTTTTTCACTATGTTAATTTTGCTGGTTTGGATTAACGTAAATGGAATCACACAGTATGTGCAATTTTGTGTCTGGCTTCTTTTGTTCAGCATAATATTTTTGAGAATCATCCATGTCATTGTATACATCAATAGTTTGTTCCTTTCTATTAATAAGAAACATTCTATTCTGTGAATATACCACAAATTTTTACCCATCCTTCTGTTGATAGACTTTGGGTTTGGGGCTATTAAGAAGAAAACATCTATGAACATTGTTGGACAAGCATTTTTTATAAACATTTATTTTCATTTCTTTTGAGAAAATATCTAGGAGTAGAATTGCTGGATCATAGTGTGCATGTAATTTTCTCTTCGTAAGAAACTATCAAAATGTTTTCCAAAATAATCATACCCACTGTACCTCTTACCATCAGTGTAGCAGTGTTCCAATTCTACATCCTCGCCAACATGTAGTCTTTTAATTTTAGTCATTCTTGGGACTTCCCAGGCGGTCCAGTGGTTAACACTCCGTGCTTCAACTGCAGGGGACATGGGTTCAATCCCTGGTTGGGGAACTAAGATCCTGCACGCTGTGTGCTGTGGCCAAAAAAAAAAAAAGGTAATTTTAGTCATTCAAATGAGTTTGTAGTGGTATCTGGTTATGGTTTTAATTTGTATTTCTCTGAAAGCTAATAATTTTGATCACATTTTTATGTGTTTACCCGCCATTTGTATATCTTTCTCCTTGAAATGCCTGTTTAAATCTTTTGCCCTTTCTAATGATGTTTTTGTTTCTTTAATATTGAGCTATTAAAGTTTTTATATTTTGTGGAATATGTCTTTTTAAAGATATATTCTTTGCAAATTTAGTCACAGTCAAATATTTTGTTGAGATCGTGTTTTTTATCCTTAACAGTGCCTTGTAATCATCAGCTTTTTCAAAAAAATCTTGTGAAATTATGGTTGGGATTGTGTTGAATCTATAAATCAAATTGCAGAGAATCTTATTAACATTGAATTTTCCTGTCTGGGAACATGGAATAGCTTTTCACATATTTACATCTCTCAGCATTATTTTGGTAAATTTTGCACACTTCACATTAAACGTATTCCTATTTCTTTTATATTTTTCATTCTATTTTAAATGGTATTCTTTATTTCATTTTCTAATTGCTTAACTGTTCTATAGAAAATCACTAGAATTTGTGTTTAGGCTTTGTATCCTGTAGCATTATTAAATTCACTCCTTACTCCAAGTAATTGTTTTGCACATTTCTTAGGATTTTCTCCTCACATAATCAGATGGTGTGTGAACAGAGAGTTTTGCTTCTTTCTTTCCAATATAGATTTTATTTATTTATTTATTTTCTGCTTCATTGCACTGTTTAGAACCACCAGTTCAATGTTCGATAGAATTGGCGAGAATGTACATCCCTGCATTCTTTCCAGTCTCAGGGAAAGCATTCAATGTTTGAAATATGTATGATGTCAGCTGTAAGTTTTTCATAGATTTTTAAAATCAGATTGAGGAAGTTCCCTTCTTTTCCAGTGTGCTAAGAGGTGGTTTTTGTTTGTTTGTTTTGATTTGTTTTTTATTATGAATGTGTGTTAAACATTATCAAAATGCTTCTTTGTCATCTGAGATGGTATGATGACTTTTTTATTCTGTTAATGTGGTGAAGGATATGAATTGATTTTTGAAAGTTAAACTAGCTTTGCTTTCCTGGGAGAAATATAAATAGATAATGATATATTGTCCTTTTCGTATAACTGGATTTGATATGCTCACATTTTTTTCAGGACTTTTGTATCCATGTTTATGATGGATTTTGTTCTTCTCTTGTCTTATAATATGTTTGTTTTTATTATCAGGTTAATACTTATCTCACCCTTCATTTTCTATTCCCTTATGAAAGAGTTTGTATAAGATTGTAATTATTTTTTCCTTAAGAGTTTGTCCCACGTAGAATATTCTATGAGGGAAAGTTGTTAATTATGTATTCAACATTTTAACAAACATGTAAAATTTTCAACTATTCTCTTTCTTCTTGTGTCAGTTTTGGAAATTTGTGATTCTTGAGGTATTTGTCAATTTTAATAAGTTGTAAAATTTATTGGTATAAAGTTGTTCATATTCTCCTTAATATCCTCTTAATATCTGTACAATCTGCAGAGATACACATTTTATGCCTGATATTGTAATTTATGGTTGTCTCTCTCTCTCTCCATATCCTCTCCTTTTTCTCTTTCTTCTTTCTCTCTTGATCAATTTTGCTATGGGCTTATTATATTTTTTTTAAATCTCTTCCAAGAGCCAACTTTTTTGTTTGTTGACTTTCTCTATTGTTGTCCATTTTCTGTTTTACTGATTTTTGCTCTTATCTGAATCCTACCCTTCCTCTCTGCTTACTTTAATTTTAATTTGTTCTTCTTTTTAATTTATGAAGTTTATAACTTAGATCATTGACTTTAAACTTTTATTCATTAGGGATATAAACCTCTAAAGCTATCAAGACCTGTCTAATCATTGCTTCAGCTGTGTCCCACAAATTTTAATACACTATGTTTTCATTATAATTCAGTATAAATTTTCTGAATGCAGTTGTGATTTATTCTTAATGTCATGAGTTATTTAAAAAATGTGTTCCTTCATTTCCAGATATTGGTGATTTTTCTAGATTCTTTGTTATTAATTTCTAATTTAATTATGATCTGATTAGAAAACGCACTTAGTAACACCGCAATCCTTTGAAATTTATTGAGACATTTTATGGATTATGATTTAATTTAACTTAGTGAATTTGTACTTGGAAAAAATGTGCATTCTGCAGTTGTTTCATGTATTATACTAAATATGTCAATTATGTTAATTAGCTTATAATGCTATTCAGGTCTTTTATATTGTTTCAAAATTTAGTCTATTTGTTCTATCAGTAACCAACAGAGGAGTATTAAACTCTTTAGCTATAATTATAGATTTGTCTATTCCCAACTTTTTAAAAAATATTTTCTCAACTATTCATTTTATTTTTTTGGCTGTACCACGTGGCTCACAGGATCTTAGTTCTCCAAAGGGGGATTGAACTCATGCCCCTGGCAGTGGAAGCACAGAGTCTTAACCACTGGACTACCAGACAATTCCTTATTTCCACATTTCTTTTTTTTTTCTTTGATTTAATTGTATTTATTTTTTTATACAGCAGGTTCTTATGTCATCCATTTTATACACATCAGTGTATATATGTCAATCCCAATCACCCAGTTCATCACACCACCACCACCACCGACCACTGCTTTCCCCCTTGCTGTCCTTACATTTGTTCTCTACATGTGTGTCTCAATTTCTCCCCTGCAAACCAGTTAATCTGTACCATTTTTCTAGGTTTCACAAATATGCGTTAATATGCGATATTTGTTTTTCTCTTTCTGACTTACTTCACTCTGTACGACAGTCTCTAGATTCATCCACGTCTCTACAAATGACCCAATTTCATTCCTTTTTATGGCTAACATTCCATTATCTATATATAACTACATCTTCTTTATCCATTTATCTGTCGATGGACATTTAGGTTGCTTCCATGACCTGGCTATTGTAAATAGTGCTGCAATGAACATTGGGGTGCATGTGTCTTTTTGAATTATGGTTTTCTCTGGATATATGCCCAGGAGTGGGATTGCAGGGTCATATGGTAGTTGTATTTTTAGTTTTTTAAGGAACCTCCATACTGTTCTCCATACTGGCTGTATCAATTTACATTCCCACCAACAGTGAAAGAGGGTTCCCTTTTCACCAGACGCTCTCCAGCATTTGTTGTTTATAGATTTTCTGATGATGGCCATTCTAACTGGTGTGAGGTGATACCTAATTGTAGTTTTGATTTGCATTTCTCTGATAATTAGTGATGTTGAGCAGCTTTTCATGTGCTCTTTGGCCATCTGTATGTCCTCTTTACAGAAATGTCTATTTAAGCCTTCTGCCCATTTTTTGATTGGGTTGTTTGTTTTTTTAATATTGAGCTGCATGAGCTGTTTATATACTTTGGAGATTAATCCTTTGTCCGTTGATTCATTTGCAAATATTTTTTCCCATTCTGAGAGTTGTCTTTTCATCTTGTTTATGGTTTCCTTTGCTGTGTAAAAGCTTTGAAGTTTCATTAGGTCCCATTTGTTTATTTTTGTTTTTATTTCCATTACTCTAGGAGGTGGATCAAAAAAAGATCTTGCTGTGATTTATGTCAAAGAGTGTTCTTCCTATGTTTTCCTCTAAGACTTTTATAGTGTCCAGTCTTACATTTAGGTCTCTAATCCATTTTGAGTTTATTTTTGTATATGGTGTTAAGGAGTGTTCTAATTTCATTCTTTTACATGTAGCTGTCCAGTATTCCCAGCTCCACTTATTGAAGAGACTGTCTTTTCTCCATTGTATATCCTTATCTCCTTTGTAATAGATTAGTTGACTATAGGTGTGTGGGTTTATCTCTGGGCTTTCTATCCTGTTCCATTGATCTATATTTCTGTTATTCTGCCAGTACCATATTGTCTTGATTACTGTAGCTTTGTAGTATAGTCTGAAGCCAGGGAGTCTGATTCCTCCAGCTCCGCTTTTTTCCCTCAAGACTCCTTTGGCTATTTGGGGTCTTTTCTGTCTCCATACAAATTTTAAGATTTTTTTGTTCTACTTCTGTAAAAAATGCCATTGGTAATTTGATAGGGGTTGCATTGAGTCTGTAGATTGTTTTGGATAGTATAGTCATTTTCACAATATTGATTCTTCCAATCCAAGAACTTGGTATATCTCTCCATCTGTTCGTATCATCTTTAATTCCAACAGTGTCTTATAGTTTTCTGCATACAGGTCTTTTGTCTCCCTAGGTAGGTTTATTCCTAGGTATTTTACTCTTTTGGTTGCAATGGTAAATGGGAGTGTTTCCTTAATTTCTCTTTCAGATTTTTCATCATTAGTATATAGGAATGCCAGAGATTTCTGTGCATTAATTTTGTATCCTGCAACTTTACCAAATTCATTGATTAGCTCTAGTAGTTTTCTGGTGGCATCTTTAGGATTCTCTGTGTATAGTATCATGTCATCTGCAAACAGTGACAGATTTACTTCTTCTTTTCCAATTTGTATTCCTTTTATTTCTCTTTCTTCTCTGATTGCCATGGCTAGGACTTCCAAAACTATGTTGAAAAATAGTGGTGAGAGTGGACATCCTTGTCTTCTTCCTGATCTTAGAGGAAATGCTTTCCGTTTTTCACCATTGAGAATGATGTTGCTGTGGGTTTGTCATATATGGCGTTTATCATATTGAGGTAGGTTCCCTCTGTGCCCACTTTCTGGAGAGTTTTTATCATAAATAGGTGCTGAATTTTGTCAAAAGCTTTTTCTGCATCTATTGAGAAGATCATATGGTTTTTATTCTTCAGTTTCTTAATATGGTATATCACATTGATTGATTTGCGTATATTGAAGTATCCTTGCATCCCTGGGATAAATCCCACTTGATCATGGTGTATGATCTTTTTAATGTGTTGTTAGATTCTGTTTGCTAGTATTTTGTTGAGGATTTTTGCATCTCTATGTATCAGTAATATTGGTCTGTAATTTTCTTTTTTTGTAGTACCTTTGTCTGGTTTTGGTATCAGGGTGATGGTGGCCTCATAGAATGAGTTTGGGAATATTCCTTCCTCTGCAATTTTTTGGAAGAGTTTGAGGATGGGTGTTAGTACTTCTCTAAATGTTTGACAGAATTCACCTGCGAAGCCATCTGGTCCTGGACTTTTTTTTGTTGGAAGATTTTTAATCACAGTTTCAATTTCATTACTTGTGATTGGTCTGTTCATATTTTCTGTTTCTTCCTGGTTCAGTCTTGGGAGGTTATACCTTCTAAGAATTTGTCCATTTTTCCAGGTTGTCCATTTCATTGGCATAGAGTTGCTTGTAGTAGTCTCTTAGGATGCTTTGTATTTCTGAGTTGTCTGTTGTAACTTCTCCTTTTTCATTTCTAATTTTATTGATTTGAGTCCTGTCCCTCATTTTCTTGATGAGTCTGGCTAATGGTTTTTCAAATTGTTTATCCTCTCAAAGAAACAGTTTTTCGTTTTATTGATCTTTGCTATTGTTTTCTTTGTTTCTATTTCATTTATTTCTGCTCTGATGTTTATGATTTCTTTTCTTCTGATAACTTTGGGTTTTGTTTGTTCTTCTTTCTCTAGTTCCTTTAGGTTGAATTGTTTATTTGAGTTTTTTGTTGTTTCTTGAGGTAGGCTTTTTGTTTGTTTGTTTGTTTGTTTTTGCAGTACGTGGACCTCTCACTGTTGTGGCCTCTCCCATTGCGGAGCACAGGCTCCGGATGCGCAGGCTCAGCGGCCATGGCTCATGGGCCCAGCTGCTCCGCGGCATGTGGGATCCTCCCGGACCAGGGCACAAACCCGTGTCTCCTGCAACGGCAGGCGGACTCTCAACCACTGCACCACCAGGGAAGCCCCCCACCTTTCTTAATTCAGTCTTTAAAGCTCTGTTGCTAAACGCATACACATTTTAAGATTGTTATGCCTTCAGGATGAATTGACCCTTTTATCATTATCAAATATTCCTCCTTATTGTCAATGTTTATAGAATATTTCTCTACTGTATTATCTTTGGTATCTATGAAATATTTCTATTTGTCTATGATATTAATTGGTGTATAATTCATCTGTTATTAATATAAGCACTTCCTATATTACTCCAAATTTTTGTGATTGGTATTCCTTTTCTATCCATTTACTTTAACCCATCTTCACGTTAAAATATTTCTCTTATAAACAGCATGCATTTGGGTTTTGCATTTTTTATCCAGTCTCACTATCTGTGCCTTTATGTTGGTGTGTTTATTACATTTACATTTAATGTAATTATTGACATATTCATGTTTAAGTCCTCCATCTTACTATTTGTTTTTCACTTATCCCATCTGTTCTTTTGTTTTTGTTGCTCCTTTCTTACCTTCTTTGGCATAATTCATATATTTTTATTATTGAATTTAACCTTTTCCTTTGGCTTTTTAGCTATACCTTTTTCTTTGTTTTTTTAAATCATTTTAATAATTCCTCTAAAAATTACAACATACATCTTTAACTTACATGCTTTATTTTCAAATAATATATTTTTTCATGTATTATATAAAGATATTTCCTTCATCCCTATGTAAGAACCTTATAACTGTAATTTTATTGAACGTCACTGCCCTCTGGTGTGCTCTCATTATCACATATATTAATATTTTACTTCTACATATGTTATAAACCCTATAATATATGTCATTACTTCTATTTTGACAGTCTTACAAAGTTATGACAAAGTAAAAGTAATTAAAGGTTATTTTATATTTATCATGATATTTATCATTTTCTGGTGTTTTAATTTATTTCTGTATTCTGGGCTTCCATTAACATCATATCCTTTTGGTCTGAAAACTTTTCTTCAGTATGTCTCATAGTGCAGGTCTATTTGTTATTAATTCACTTAACTTTTTTCTGTCTGAGAGAATCCTTATTTCATTTTCAATTTTTAAAAAATATTTTTGCTGCATATGGAATTCTCATTGATGGTATTTTTTTTCCCCTGTTCTTTAAACATTGTCTTCTGGCCTCCATTGCTTCTGATGTGAAATGAACCATTACCCTTTTTTTCTCAAGTGTTATTGAAAAATAATTGACATATGTCACTGCATAAGTTTAAGGCATTTAACATGATGGTTTGATTTACATACATTGTGAAATGATTGCCACAGTAAGCTCAACTAACATCCAGCTTCTCATATAAATACAATAGAAAGAAAAGAAAGAAAAAATATTTCTCCTTTTGATGAGAATTTTTCAGATTTACTCTCTTAACTTTTCTATATACCACACAGCAGTGTTAACTATAGTCATCATGTTGTATATGACATCCCTAGTGCTTATTTATCTTACAACTGAAAGTTTATACCTTTGGATCACCTTCCTCCAATCCCCACCCCCAACTTTGACTCTGTTAGCCACAAGTCTGATATCTTTTCCTATGAGTTTTAAATTTTGCTTTTGTTTTAGATTTAACGTGTGAGATCATGCCATATTTGCCTTTCTCTATCTGACTTATTTCACATAGCAAAATCCCATCAATGTCAATCCATGTGGTTGCAAATGGTAGGATTTCCTCATTTTTTATGGCGAAATTACTATATATATATCTATATATCTATGTCTATATCTATCTATCTATATATAGTATATAGATATACATCCCACAACCTTTTTATCCATTCATCTATTGATGGACACTTAGCTTGCTTCCATGTCTTGGCTATTGTAAGTAGAGCTTCTATGAACATGGAGATGGAGATATCTTTTCAAGTTAGTTTTTTTGAGTATATTCCCAGAAGTGTAATCGCTGAATCATACGGTAGTTCTATTTTAAAATTTTGAGTATCCTCTATACTGTTTTCCATAGTGGCTGCACTGGTTCAAGATCCCACCAACATTGCACAGGATTCCTTTTTCTCCACATCCAGCATTCGTTTTCTCTTGTCTTTTGGATTATGGCCAACATAATAGAAGTGAGGTGATATTTCATTGTGGTTTTAATTTGCATTTCCCTAGTGATCAGTGATAATGTATCTGTTAACTTTTCATATATCTGCTTCGGAAAAATGTCTGTTCAGATTGTTTGCCCATTTTTTAAATTGGATTATTTTGATTTTGCTGTTGAGTTGTATGAGTTCTTTATACACTTTGAATATTAAGCCCTTATCACATATATCATTTACAAATATTCTTTTCCCAATCCATATATTGTCTTTTCACTTTGCTGATGGTTTCTTTTTCTGTGCAGAAGTTTTTGCGTTTGATGTGGTCTCACTTTTTATTTTGTTGCTTGTGCTTTAGATGTACATCCAAAAGATCATTACCAAGACCCAGTTCAGGGAAATTTATTCCTCTGTTTTCTTAAAGAGTTTCATGATTTTAGGTCTTATATTTAATCTATAATCTATTTTGTGTTAGTTTTTTGTGAGCAGTGAACCATTATTCTTATTGTTGTTTTCCTATATGAAGATTGTCTTTTACTCTGACAGATTTTTAATTTTTCTCTTATCTTTGGTTTCAGAATTTTTATTTTGATGTGACATAGTGTGATTTTCTTTGTATAGTTACTGTTTAGGGTTCATTGAGTTTCCTGGATCATAGAGTTTTCTGATTTTCCTTTAATTTGGTCATTTAGTTTGGTCATTATTTCTTCCCATATTTTTCCATTCCAATTGTTCTTTCTGAAATTTCAGTTTCACACAAGTTAGACCACTTAATATTATTCTACAGGCCACTGAGCCTATGTTCATTGTTTAAAATCTTTTTTTTCTCTCTGCATTTCAGTTTGTATAATCTCTGTTGCCCTGTTGTGACAGTTATTCATTTATTGCTTCCCAGATCCAAATTTACCTTTCAATACCTTCTTTATAATAATGGATGGGATTCCTGTATCATTTCTCCTTTACACTGAGGATGATATTAACTTCTCAGTAGATAGCACTGAGGGACACTGAAAAGGAAGAGGACTTCTCTAGTTGGTCTGATGGCTGCATAGATGGTCAGTGGTGCAGATATGTGGACATTTGGTGCTGCTGTGCCCTAGCTATATGCCCCAAATGTGCAATCTCTTAGTGACCTTGCATCCCTGGGCCAGCCTGGTGATCACTTTCTTATAGCCCTCCCAGCACGCTCTAAGATTTCCAAACACAGCATCAACCTGTCTCCTTCTGTGTACTTGCCCCTTTACCCCATCACCCTGGAGGTTTGTCTTCTGTGGACCTCTTGCTGCAGACACTACACATTCACAGGCACCCACCTTCAGCAACATCCTAACTCTTTCTGTGCACCAGCTCACAGGCTGCAACTCACTTATTCCCTAAAGATATGTCTTTCACAGCCCTCCCAGTGCAGACCTGACTTGCTCTGAACGCTTGCTCACCATCTGTGGCTTACTTATATCACAGTTATTTCCTGATCACTTGGTGACTATTGACCAGCTTTGGCCTGCAAAATTCAGCAAATTCCTCTACCATCCATTGGGCTGCAACCATACCTTCTCCAACAAGTTCTGAACCTCAGTCCTCAGGAGGGGACTCTTCCAAGTTTGTCCTACTTTGTCTACCATTTATTAGTCCCAGGTTACCTTTTAGGATTATTCTACATCTTATGATCTATCATAGCTTAATTCTTTACATATATATATATATTCCCCTGTTTAAATCACTCTGTGATTTCTGTCTCTTTACTAGACTCACACTGATATACCTGTTTTCAAATTTATTGATCTTTTTTCACTGGTGTTCAATTTGCTGTTAAATCCATACAATACAATTACCATTTCATTTCATTTTATTTTGAAATGCTAACACTTCAATTGCTGTGGTTTTTATTTCTTGGTTGGGATTTGCTATTTGGTTTTTCATTGTGTATATCTTTTTCTTTTTTCTTTATGTATGTCTAAAAATTTTAATTTATATGCTCAATATTATTTGTATTACATATTTGATCTTCAATATTATTTGTATTACACATTGAGTATTATGTTGTCTTTCTTTAAGGAATGTTGTCCTTTGTTCTGGAATGCTTTATCCCGTTGAGTTTTGGTTTGATGTTTGATATGTTGTATCTAAGACTACCATAGCCCTACTCATAAAGGACAGCCTTTCTGAGAACTCACACTTCGCTCTGGCTACTTGAAAGCTTATATCTCTCAGCTCTGTCCAAATGTCTTTTTTTTTTTTTTTTTTTTCTGTTCATAGCCTCCAAGTAGCTATTCTGTACTAGATCTCATCATTCCACACATGCTCAGCTTAGTATTTGGCCAAAGAGTCAAGGGATCCTATGCAGTTTTCTAGGGTTTCTTCTCTATACAGCTTCCTTCTCTCTGGGAAACTGCTCCTCAAAAGCTACCTCATCTACCTCAGTTCCAGTCTCTGTTTCCTCAACCCAAAGAGATCATTGCCCTCTGTTTGAGCTTCAAGTGCCAGTGTTGGATTTACAAAGAGCTGCTAGATGGAAAGTAGAAGTTAATGTTGAGCACACCTTATGTGTTTCCATTCTTTCAAAGATCACAACCTCGATTTGCCAGAAAACAATTGTTTCATATATGTTGTTCAATTTTATAGCTTTTTTAAAAATGGTAAGTCTTATAACCATTTTTCTGATACAGCTGAAACTTGAAATTATTTTCTTTTAAAATGAGTTGGTGTATTTGTATGTATTTTAGACTTCCTATAGCCAGATAAAATGGTCACACTATAAAATTTAGAAAAACAAACAGAGAAACAAAAAAAAAATCATTGGTAATTGCAACATTTTGAGATAACTATTGTAACCCTTTTATATTTCTGTCTTTTTAGTATATATGTATGAATATATTTGCATACAAGTATATATAAATAAAATTGAGTTTACATAGTATTCTACTGTTTTTATAACCTGTTTTTTCACTGCAACTCTATTATGAGTACTTTTTCATGTCATGAAATAATTTTCCACAACAAACAGCAGAGCTTAATTTTAGACTATTAAATCCTTTCTGAAATGCAAATAGTACCAATAGAATTATAAACAATTTAGTGTCTGATGCAATTCTACAGTTTTTCTTCAAAATTTAAATGAAAACATTTCAAGTGAATTAATCTAGAATTTACATATACCTGTTTTATTCACTTTTTTCTGCTCATTCGATTTAGTATTTTCTATAAGCCATGTATTCTAATTGAATTTGGAAAACTGAGCTAAAAACATTTTAATTGGGTAATTTCCAGTGCCACATTGGTAAAACTGCAAAGGTTTATGCTATACAGTTCAACACATCAAACAGCCTGGTTTGGGTTCATTGCCTAAGTTACCATGGCATCTTCCAAAATCATAAAAACCTGCAATATAATTGAACCTTTAAAGGGAGGAAGCTGTCCTCAATTCAGAAGTAATAAGAGGTCAATCTTTTTCATTGCTGCCTGACTTAAAAATTTTTAGAATAGACTGAAAGTTATCTTCTCTCTCCTTTTCTCGTGATTTCCTCTCTCTTGCATACATATGCTCACAGACTTAGATGTTAAAATCATGGCAAATAGGTTTTTACATAAGTCCACATTTTTCAGTGTTTATAGGAAAGTGTAAATGAAAGAGTTCTGATGCTTCACTGCGCAGAAGCCACCTCTGAACTAATTTCACAGGCAAGACCACAGCTGCTGTTCACCCAGCTTTGAATTGGCTCAATATATCCTGTCTGTTTGGGTGAATGTTATTGACTTGCCTCATTTGTCTGTGATAACAGGATCTTTTTAGAGAAAGAGAAGGAAGGAAGGAGTGGGGATGGAGGAAATGAGGGGAAAGGAAAAAATAATAATTTGAAATTGTTACAGAGATCCAGCAGGACATTTCTCATGGTGTCTCTGTTTTGCTTAGACATTTTGGTACCATGAATCTGTATGGGTTTCACGTGTCATAATTTACTGATTACCTTAAAGAATAAATTGAGTTTTTTCATATGGACATACCCCAAACCCCAATCATTCCATCCCTTTTACTTCAGTGAAAGTAATTGGAATTTTATATAGGAGATTTCTATCCATTTAATTTTTATTCATGGTATTTTGTTCCTAAGCACCTTCTTTTATATAAGGACTGCATATTTCATCATTTAATTTTGCTTTGCTCAAAAAAAATATCAACCCAAATTACTGAAAATGACATGATTCATCATCCAAGTTAAAGGAAGTCTCCATTGACTCAAACAAAAAGACCTATATTTTTGTGGTGAAGATTAAATTTGTCAGAGACTACTGTCTGTTCAATTATGAAACAGATGATGCCATGCACAAGGCTGTCAGATTGATAACATCATGCTAACTCATTTCAAGCTATGACTTAAACCCAATATTTTAAAACATATTCTATAGACTCTAATTAATTTTAAATTAATTAGCATTTTACTTATGCTTTTTTCAAACTTGATATAAATGTTTTGTATTAAATGCATTTATACACATACACACACGTACATTACAAAAAGAAATCAAATAGTCACCACACGTCACTCAGATGTTAGCTAGAATGACCTGCCCTTTAGGATGTACATGAGACTGATTACATTTTATCTTCTATAGTTTGTGAAAAGTCTGCACGTTTCCTAAGAACTCTGCAAATTCCTACGAAAACTGGAATTTTATGATCACCTCTGTTTTGGTGGTTTAGTTCTGTTTGACCATTTTCCCATTCACACGTATGGTGTCACACACATATCAAAGTCACGTGCCCATTCATCTCAGTTCTTTCTCTTCTATTTCTGAGTGTGGGAGGTCCCAGATCTCACCTTCTGACCTCTTGTTTATCTACATTCCTTCCTTTTCATCTCGTCTAGCACGTGTCCTTAAATATCAACCATAGGCTGATGAATTAGTGTCCTAGGGCTGCTGTAACAAATTACCACCAATTTAGTGGCTGAAAACAACAGAAGTTTGTTCTCTTATGGTTCTGGAAGCCAGAAGTTCAGTATCAGTATTGCTGAGTTGAAATGGAGGAGTCGGCAGGCCTGTGCTCCCGCTGAGGTCACATGTGGGGAGAAACCATTCCTTGCCTCTCCCAGTTTCTGCGGCTGCAGGCATCCTTTGGATTGTGGCTGCATCACTACAATCTCTGCCTCCCTGATCACATTGCCTCCTCCTCTGCTGTGAGTGTGAAATCTCCCTCTGCCTCTCTAACACCTGTAATGCCATTTAGGGCTCACCTAGATAATCCAAGAGAAGCCCTCCATCTCAAGATCCTTGATAACATCTACAAAGACCCCTTTTCTTTAGATGGTGATATTTACTGGTTCCAGGGATTAGGACCTGACATCTTTGGGGGGCACTTTTCAGCTTACTAGAGGTGATAATTCAAAAGCACTTATCTACAACCTCATGTCTCAACACTCAAATTAGAATAATTAGAATTACTTGAGTCCACCAGGTCTCTTGTGATACCTCTCTGACCCCCTTCCCCTGCATCTCCCACTTGTCCACTGGGCTCCAGGCACACCAGCCTCCCTGCTCTTCTATTCTCAGGGACTTAGAACTTGCTTCCTCACCTCAGTGAGGCCTCTGCTCAAATGCCACTTCCACCGAGAAGCCGTCTCTAACTACCTTGTCTCCTACTTCATCCCCCTCCCTATCTCTCCGCTTTCTCTTCTCCTCCCTCACCTCCGTCTTTTCCTGCCATCATTCCACATTTGCCATGCATCCCCTCTTCATACAAAATCACTTTCACTTCTAAAAGGAAACTTCTAAGTTTACAGTAAGCATTTCACAATACACAAGATACATAAGAAGTTTTATGACCATGACTAAGGCAATAGAATACAGTGATTACTGGCTAATTAACAACCCAATTATCATGTAACATTTCATATACTTACAAAAGTAAAATGTATATTACAAAGACAAGCCACAGGTATCATTACGAGGAATGACATATAGCTTCACCTAGTCTATTTTTAAAATATTTCTGTGTTGAAAGAGCCAACCCTAGACACAACTAAAGTAAGAAGAAATAAATGTGTGCCTGTGGATACTAGTGTCAACCCTTTCTGAATTCTTTCTTTATTATAGGGCCCTTCTGGCTGGGACCCTGTGTGACTACAGAGGTCACACCTTCACAAAGTCAGACCTGGACAATAGGCAATTCCAAGATTCCTTATGTGTTTCATTATTTGATGCTATTTGGTTTTTTTTTTTTTTAACTGCTTTTGGGAAATATAGATCCATAAGAACTTGCAAAAATAGGATAAAGAGGTCTCCCTGTAATCTTCACCTTATTTGTTTTTTAATAGTGTTTTGTAAAAGACAGCAGCTAAGGGAATGATCATCCTTGTTGCTGAGTTTAGGGCACCTGAGATCCGGTGAACTGGTTTTAGTCCCCGTGGATATCGGGCTCAGGAGGCCTTCCCTGACCAGCCCATAGTGGTGCCCTTTCTCTGTGCTTCTGGAACATCCTGAACTCACCTTGTCAAAGAATCCAACAGACAGCACCACAATCGCTCGCTTGCTTCTCTCTTATCACTGGTGCATGACCTGTGTGAGAAGATGGAACGTGTCTGTTCTCTCTCAGACAATTTCAAGACTCTGGTAAATTCCTGGCACGAAGCGGATGCTTGGTGAACATGTGCGGCCACAGGCAAGCAGGTAACACGACTAGCCGGCTATACTGCGAGGCCAAGGGATGATCAAAATCATACTGTTTTTTAATACTCTTGTTTTATTACAGTCCAGATTTGCAAGCATTCTGTAGATACAGTCTGTAAGTTAGACTGAATTTATGTTAGTAGCTTGAAATTCACAAATGAAAAGATGAAACATGTTCAGGAATTTGGATGGTGCGGGGCTGTGGGGGGGCGTTATTGTAAATATCAAGCTGGGTGTCAGTGGCAAAGCCTGTACGGTCTCCTCTTAGAAGTCTGCAGTAAGGATTCTTAGAACAGACTGAGGCAGATACTAAGAGAAAGATAAGATCTATGATTCTTTCAGTGGTGTAAAAATGATTAAAAGTCGATAAAAAGCAGGTTTGGGGGGTTGTAAGCCATTATAATGCCTGAGCAGGAAAGATGATTCCTTCACATTAACTTCGTCTTATTGGGAGGGAGATAAATAAAAGTTCAGATGAGCTATTTTTATTTATTCTCAAGGAGAATTCATAGTCTTTACTTATCATCCAAAAGAGACCGCAGCCATCTCACTTTTGAACGAGGGCTAGGAGATCAGTGTCACCTGGGGCAGGTGTTTGCTGACTGAGACCCACAGAAAGCAAAGAGCAAAATCACAATTTATTTTGCCATTTCGAGTTACCAAGATCTCTTGTCTCTAGGTCAGGGCTGTTTTTGATAATCATGGAGCTATATCCTTACATGACTCCAAGCAGGGCAAATCTGGGTTTTAAAGAGTTGATTGTTGCTTTGACTTTTTAGAGCTATTCATTTCTAAAACCCAGAGCAAGACCCTGTAGTTACAAACTTAAGTGAATCAGACAATTGGAAAAATATACACACAAAGAACGAGACCCACTGGGAACAAAAGCGGCTCCACTTTGTAACACTATAATCTATAACTTGCATAGCTACAAAGGGGGCAGTGGATCCTAAATTATCCTTTTTTTTTTTTTCTTGTTGAAATCACAGTGCATAAAGTCATCTCTTAGGCTGAGAAGCCGGCAAGTGTCTGATGCTATTTCTTCCTACATAAGGAATGGTTTCTGAAAAGATTATTGCTGAGTGACCCGACACCCCTCACATGGCATGGATGCAGGCGTTATCAGCCTTTGGTGAAGGGCTATTGCCACTCCCAGCTGCTCGTGGTTCCTCATGCTTGCTGCACTATCAGCGTGAGGTTTACTGTGGAAACCAAGCCACCCTACGGCTGACTGCTGAGTGCCGGCCCCTCCTATCAGCTCTGCTGTCTCTCAGTGAATGACAGCTATGCCACCATCTCCAGACGGCCTCCCTCTGTCCTTGAGAGACTCTCTCCAGCCACAGTGCTTGTGCCGGCGGACCCCAGAGGCTCGGGTTCAGCCACTTCTATGCGTTATTGATTGTTGGGCCATGTTGTTTGTCTCCCGCTATGTCTCCCCGGATAATTTTGGATTAGTAAATGCAGAGAGTTCCTAGTTTATATCGGGGCTGTGTTTCAAAGTTAACTTGTAAATCTATTGGAACTTTGAGAAAAATTTCCTCTGGAAACAAAGGAAAAAAATGTTGGTTAAGTCCTCTAGGCAGCCTATAAAAGGGCCACGTGGTAGAACTGAAATAATATAGATCTACAGTGAAAAAACAAAATACTGACATTGATGCAAATGTATTTATTTCAAGTTACATATGATAAATATTGGGCCCCAGACTGTATAACCCCATTAATGAAAGCCAGATGAGAGAGGCTAGGACAGGCCAGGGCAAAATTTCAAACCATAAGCCCCTAGGCCCCATGGAGGCTCTAGGAAAAAAAAATCTAGTAATGTTGAGAAAAGGCAGTATTTGACTGTATTCGAAGAAAATGAAACAGCACTAGGGTCAGACGTGAGTTAACTGTGGACGTGCCAGGAGATTAGAACGGTGTAGCAGTGTGGTTGATTTCAGGATAATTATGTGCCTGCTAACGCATAAGAATGCCGTGGCCAGTGATCGTGGCAGCAGAGGGAGCGAGTGCAGACAGGCTTGGGGATCTGAGAACCCCACCCCTACCTGGTGACCCCCGAGAAAGCAAGCAAGCATATCATGCTCTAGCAAGAAAGGTTCTCTCACTAAAGCTTGTCTTTAGGACCGTGTTTCCTAAACTTTCCTGACCATGAGAATTACCTGAACCACCTGCCAAAACGCAGATTCCCAGGTCTTCCTTTGAGACTAACTGAATCATAATCTCATAATCATGAGAATTACTAATCAGCATACAGCAACACCAGTGATGAAAATGTCACTTTACTTCTTTGGTCCTCCTCCCTAAAGCCCATGATTAGCCCGGTCTAATCATGAGAAAAACATCGGATGAATCCAAAATGAGAGGCACTCTGCAAACTATCTGACTAGTACTTCTCAAAATCGTCAAGGTGACCCAAAGTAAAGGCATGTCTGAGAAACTTGTTTCTGGTTTCTTGTTAACAACATATAGTTGGATCTTGTTTTATTATCCACTCTCTAATAATCTGTCTCTTTTAGTTAGTGTATTTAAACCATTCACATTTAAAGTGATTGCAGGATAGTTGGATTAATATCTATCATGTGTGTAACTTTTCTCTTCATTTGTTCTTTAATTTTTTTCTGTCTTCTTCTGCTTTGTCTGGTTTTGTTGTTGTTGTGGCCTCTCCCGTTGCGGAGCAACAGGCTCCGGACGTGCAGGCTCAGCGGCCATGGCTCACGGGCACAGCCGCTCCGCGGCATGTGGGATCTTCCCGGACCAGGGCACGAACCCGTGTCCCCTGCATCGGCAGGCGGACTCTTAACCACTGAGCCACCAGGGAAGCCCTGCTTTCTCTGGTTTTGACTGAGCATTTTCCGTGCTTCTATTTTATGTTCTCCTAACTATAACAATTATAGTTAGGAGAATCATAAAATTTTTCTTCAGTGAAACTCAGTTTCTATATCTGTAAAATGAAATACTTCCTAGATTGTAGATGTCTTGTAGGAATTAGAAATAATGTAATCAGCCATATATTAACTTCTCATTCCTTTTGTTATAGCTTATGCTTACTCAAGATTGGGTGTGTCCAAGCACTAAATCTGTACTGGCTCACTCCATCTACATACAGTTTATTGAAATAGAAACTAATTCTATATAAATGAAGAAATGAGGCACAGAGAAGTTACGTAACTTGCCTCAGGTCACACAGCTGCTAAATGATGCAGCTGGCATTTGAATCTAGGTAATGTGGCCCCAGAGTCTACGCTCACCTTCTACACTCTGAAGGGGAATTTCCATAGTGTGTTTAGAAGGCAGTGAGTATGTTGATTTGATTGATCAGTGGTTTTGTGTTGGGGTAAAGTTGGAGAAAAAGTAGCATATATTCAAAATACATTAAATTGAATAATAATACAGGATTGAGATCTTCTTAGAAGCAACGTCTGTATAAAATTGAAAAGTACAGTTGTTTAAAAATCTGTATACATGGGACTTTTAGCCAGCTGAAATAAATTGGACTTCAACTGGAGAATTTGTTTTATACGTGGATCTTCCCCAGGAAATCCAAGCTGGGATTCAGCCTTCTTTGCAACTTTTATTAAATAATCTTTTGTATGTATTAGAATAAATTATAAATGCTGAATTTGTTTAAACTATTCTGAATTGGCTAAATTTCCTTTATATAACTCTATTTATTTAACCTGCAAACCTAGTTTGGCTACATTCATTAAGAAAAGATATTTTAATTCAATCAGCCATTTTCCCCCAAATGTGATAGTGATAAGTCATTTTGAATTACTTGCTTAAATGCTTAAATGCAAAAGGGAAATGTAACTTATGTAAGGCTAATGCATAATTCTGTTTTTAACTAAATATTTAGAAAACCATCTACACAAAAATCAATTAGTTATAACTAATTTCATATTAGTGCCTGGCAATACATTATTTGCTGCTTAGGTAACAGTCATAGTTATCTCTCTGTTATGTTAATAACAGCTTTATTGAGATTAGTATTCATTATTAAAGCATTCTCTAATGGAATTAAAAACTCAATATTAAGAGATTTTTGAGAACTATCTTAAATGCAAAAAATGATTTTATTAAATATGCTGAACTGAAAACTCTCTGGCAATACAGCAAATTGTCAAAACTAAATTCCCTTTGCAGTAGCCATTTAGGTTTTATTTGCCACTGCACTGCAAACCATGTTAAAGCAGATGCCGAATCAGATGGCAAGATTTCTACGTGTTTGTATTCACGATAAGTATGTAAAGACTAAAACTGGTTTCAAAAGCACTCTGAACAATGATTTAAAATCAAAATGCTTCTTGTGCTTAATGGAATAATGTTCTACTAATAGAGTCTTTTTGTTGCTTACTGTTTAGAGAATTCCAAAAGACTTTCCTGTATCCAAAACATTATTGGAGTTCCTTAAATGAGACCTGGGATACAATCTGTTCAGATACTTTCATTATACAAAAGAGCCATCGCTGTAAAATGCATGGCTCCATCATAACCTAATACAACACAGTGATTTGCAATATGGAGATTACCACTGTGATTTGATTCATTTATTCTCAGTAACAGTTGTTAATCAGCTCATTAAGCAAGTATTATACAGAAGATTTCAACCAGGGGAACCTCTTAAAAACCACTAAATATCTTCTTTTGCTGGGGGAGGAAAGGGGAAATAGGTTTAATGCCAGAGGAGTAGCCTATAAATATGGCAGTTTTTCAGCTATGGCAAAGTTTTAAATAATTATACCTTTATAAAACTGTAAATACTGAGCACTTTGTGCCTTTTCCAAAAATGTGTTCACAGCCAGAAAACTCCTCCCTTTTGGCCTTCCTGTATTCTGCAACTATGTTGATTTTGAGATGTAGAAGGAATTCTAGCCCTGCATCTCACACCTCAGCAACATGCTCATGCTTTTTCTTGCTTCTATAGCATGTAATTCAATAATGTATTTCAGGTACTTGAGATCTTGAGGATTAAACTTAAATATAATTTTAGTATTGTATTAGTTGATTTTCGGCAACTTATTTTATCGTGAAACATGCAATATGTAAATGCCTGTGAGTGATGATAAGCAAGTTAAAGTTCTTTGACAATAACAAAAATTCACTACTTGCTTCCCAGTTTACAAAGAAATTTCAAGTGCGTGACTTAATCTGACCCATACGAAACCTGGAAGGACGTGACTATTAGCCTAATATTTCCCACAAGAAATCTGAAGTTCAAGTTAAGTGACTTGCCCAAGTTGAAAAGTTTGCATGTTCAAAACTACTGTATATAAAATAGATCAACAGCAAGATCGTGCTATATAGCACAGGGAATTATATTCAATATCTTGTAATAAACGATAATAGTAGAGAATATGAAAAAGAATATATGTATATATGTATGTGTAACCGAATCACTTCGTTGTACATCAGAAACTAATGCAACATTGTAAATTAACTATATTTCAATTTAAAAAAAAGAAAAAAAAAGAAATCTTTGTATGTTCACGTCTTACAATGACAAATCCCATGCCTTTTCTACTACGACACTGATTTTCCCAGTAACTAGGCAAAAGCTAGCAATCTTGCTAAGAAGTGTCTTATCTATACCAGAAGCAGGAGTTTTTTTTTTTTTTTTTTTGCGGTACACAGGCCTCTCACTGTTGTGGCCTCTCCCGTTGCAGAGCACAGGCTCCGGACGCACAGGTTCCGCGGCCATGGCTCACGGGCCCAGCCGCTCCGCAGCATGTGGGATCTTCCCGGACCGGGGCATGAACTCGTGTCCCCTGCATCGGCAGGCGGACTCTCAACCACTGCACCACCAGGGAAGCCCAAGCAGGAGGTTTTAAGCACAAGGGTAAGAGAGGTATTGTTAATGCTTAGGAGGGAAGTGGTATAAAATGAAACTTCAAGAAAAGCTTCCATTCAACATTATTTACTTTTGGAAGCACCACTATGTTTACACTTTCCCAATACACTGTGAAGTCATCTGTCTAGGGTCAAGCAAACTAAATGACTGAGTAGGCTTATTGGATTAGGGCCAATCAAGCATGAGCCTGAAATTATAACCCTGATACCAGCATCTTCCACCACTGTAGGAGCAATGGCTCATGAAGCATGATGAACACTTGAAGTGTTTCCCTTCTGAAATGAGGAGACAGTTTTTTCTAATTGCTTGGCCATGCATGCACTCCATGTGTTCTTTGTGATCCACCTGGCCACTTCTGTCTCTTAAGGGGTCTAAGGACAGACACTGAAAATAAGCTCATGGTTTGCATGAAAAACAGGATATTGATGAATTCCAAATAAACCTACCCATTTGTATAAACTAATCCAAGTAGGCATTTGCTAATGCAATTTAATTTAATTTCAGGTTCCCATGTATTGATTGAATTGATCTGTATTAATTTAGATTCGTCAGTGGCTGGACCTACTGTGTATTAGTTCTGTTCTTTGTCAGCCTTTAATTTCAGTGAATAGTATCTCAGACATCGCAAATGAGCAAATTAAAGTGTTAATTGGTAACAATATAAATATGTAATATTGCTTTACTATCTGCTTTAAACAAACATACAATATCACACTTACAAATTTATTTACACTCCTTTTTTTCCCAAAGAATTTCAGCCTACATATATAAGGCACAACTTTTTATGTTAACAAAATGGAAACAGGAACAACGTTGTAGGAAAAATTAGCCTCCCAATGTTGATGAGGACTGTGTTTCTACAACCTTTTGACATCATACCATATCCACCTCTGTCCTCAAATATAACTTTAATGGAACAATAAAGCTATAGCTTCTTATCAGGCTCTATGGTGCTCTGTCATATTTCTAGAGGAAAAAAAAAGATAGTGTTAAAATTTCCTAAGTGGCCACTGAGCATTTCCTTTCTGTATTTCTGTATTCCATTTGCTATGCTGTCATGCTTTTATTGCAAGTTACATTTTGTCCTCTATATTATAGATGTTGTAGTTCCCCTTGACTCTTGATCAAACCAAAAGCTAACATTCCATAGGGTATACTTTGGAAAATTCTGTCTTAGAGGAATAGCCCATCAAGAAACTAATTTCTCAGGACTTCCCTGGTGGTGCAGTGGCTAAGAATCCGCCTGTCAATGCAGGGGACACAGGTTCGAGCCCTGGTTCAGGAAGATCCCACATGCCGTGGAGCAACTAAGCCCGTGAGCCACAACTGCTAAGCCTGCGCTCTAGAGCCCTCGAGCCACAACTACTGAGCCTGTGTGCCACAACTACTGAAGCCTGTGCACCTAGAGCCTGTGCTCCACAACAAGAGAAGCCACCATAATGAGAAGCACGCACACTGCAATGAAGAGTAGCCCCCGCTTGCCGCAACTAGAGAAAGCCCGTGTGCAGCAATGAAGACCCAATGCAGCCAAAAATAAATAAATGAGAAAGTTTTTAAAAAATTAAAAAAAAAGAAAGAAACTAATTTTTCTTTCCATATTGTTCCAGAGATGCCACAGGCCACATCATTGCCAGTTCTGGTATGTGGATCTCATATAGCCATTGAGCATGTGAAGTTACGTAGCTGTTGTGAAGACAGTCAAATTCAGACCAGAAACCTATACAAATTCTTCTGCAACTTGGTGAATGGCGCAAAAAGATTAAAGCATGTTTTTCAACTCTGGGAAATCAAATCAAGATGGCTTTGTGAATGTAAGAGCTCAGAGGTACTTTGTCCTTGCATGGAAGTTTAGCATGTTTTCCTCATGAATCAGGAAATGCAAAGGATAAAAGGACATGGAGTGGGAGGAATTTTATTTAATTTAAAATCTATATCTCTTGAAGGCAAACCTTATAGCCTAAATAAAATAATGGAAAAGGTACTTTGCATCCTGAGTCTTCTCCTGGCACACCTTCAACGTCAGGAGGCATATTCCAGCTTGTCTGTTATATCTAGAAGGATGCCATAATTTGACTTATCTAGCTAGTATTATAGACTCATGTAATACAATTATATATTTATCACAGCTGTTTGAATAAGACCATTAAAACTTATATTTCATCTGAGCTGACAAATACCACAACTTACCATTTTTTATTATTGTAAAATTTCTAGACCAGTCTGTCTGCAAAAGCTAGTCTAAGACTAAATGGACAAATGGTATGTTGTTGCTAGAGATACTGGGTTCGAACTTTGGGGAGAAACAGCCCAAGGATCTAAGATTAAAAATAAGATCAATTGCCAAAATGGAAATCTGGCAGATTCCACCTGGGTGGAAGCGTTCTAACTCAGAACTTCAGGATGGGATATGTAGAATAAATAACCAATAAAAATACTATTAAGATAGGGTTACTGGAGGACTCTCTAGTTTATCTAGAATACAGGGAGTCTCAGAATCGGAGATTTATCTGGTGTAACCCATTTTTCAAGTGGACTCCTTCAGGCTTCAGTGAAATACAACTCATGTAGAATCATGTAACAATAATGCCCTCCATTTCAGAGAAACAGTAAGGATTGCTTAAACTTATCTAGGCTAACTGGTCATTTGCTGAGATGGTTATATACAGGGAGGACTTTATCAACTAAAACTAAACCCAAATGAAACCCTCAATTAATTGTAGTTCATTGTGCTTCCACTTTTAGGAAAAATAGGTCAAGTCATAAGAAAACAAGCTGAGATCAAAGGTTTAGTTAAAAAACAATTTTTAGAATTCACTCTATGTTTTTCTAAATCATCAAAAAGGAATTCATTTTATCCCCAATTATATTCATCCTCAGCTAACAAAGTTTCCTAACATATTTTGAGTGATTTTCCACAAAGGAAGAAGCACAATGTTATATTAGTGAGGACGCTTTCACAGAAAACCCAGCCGGGACTGGTACCAGCCAGGACTGGTACCTAAACCCCACGTGGATTAAGAACGGTTGGATCCAGCTCATTGTGACTTGCGCTCCATCTTTTGGCTCACATTTATTCATTTAACTTGACCCTCAGACCTTGAGTTGTGACAAAAACAGTTGCCAGCAGCCCCATAACCCGCTTCTCCCAAGTTCAGATCCAGAGGAAGGAGTTGGTACTTCTTTCTCAGCAATCGCAATAGCCCCAGATTACACCTGATTGGATTCAATTGAGTGTCTGTGCCTAGGAGATTATGACTTTTGGATTGGCCAGAACTGGGACAGCAAAATACTAAACATCCACTAAAGTTATTAATTATTCTTTGGGCTCAATGACAAAGGAGCTCAAAGACTCGGTTTTTATGAGTATTTTTATCTTTACACAATACCTGGCACATAGTAAATACCCAATAAATGTCTCCTTCACTGACGTGAACTTGAATTTTTTCATTAATTAATAACTATAAAAATACTATATCTCTTGGGAGAAAAGTCTGACCTTACACTGGTAGCAAAATACCCAAATAAACAGTAATGAAAGTCAGTGATTGCATGGGATCAGAACACTGTGTCTTAAGGTGCTTTCCATGGAACATTCGGTCCTTGAAACGTTCTGTGAGGAAATGAGATTGGGAAAAGATGATTGCCACATCCCTCTCTTGTAGATACCCAAGAATTATTACCTTAGTAAGAATCCCAAGAATCTATGAGTAATAAAGACCACTTTCCTTTGTTATTCAAGTTTCTCAAATTTACATGTCAAAGAATGTGTTTGTCATAGAATTCACCTTGGGAGGCAACAGGCTGGAATTTTACAAGGCAAGGCTAGAGTGATGGCTGTTGGAGCGGTTGGCTTAGGTGGGGAAGAGTGGGTTTTTGGACACATGATGCCATTAAGGAAAGTTTTTCAGACAATGCAAATGTTCAGAAGTGGGAAGTTATTTAAATTAATTATTAAAGAAGGGAACACTATAAAACCACAAAAATCATAAACTTCTATATTTACGATCATGAAAAGAAGCCAGTGGTACATGATGTATATAGATTATAAAATAAATGCATACTGTCTCATTGCCTTTTCTTTATAAAAAATGAAAAAGTAGATATTTGTATGCAAAAAACATCTCTAAATTTGTCCAAAATAAGATAACAAACGGTGGGGGGGGGAGGGGATTACTTATGGTAAGTTTTTATTTTCTTCTTTGAACTTCTTTCCGTTTTCAGGATGTCTGTGTGTAAAATTTTTTGAGTTATTTTAACTTGTCCAAAAACTTACTATTAAGTATTATTGTACTACTTCTCATGACTTCTCTCTTTCTAATTTGAACATTAGTATCAGCACTTCTAACATCATGAAAAATTTCAAACTCATAAGCCTTTATTCTTTTCTCAAAAATAAAACTACTTCTAGGTGCTACAGAAGTCAAAAAAAAAAAAAAGGCTCGTAGGCAGAGCACTTCAAAAAGTCCTCAACCGATTCATTTTTTTAGCTGCCTCAGTACCAGATTTCAATACAGCACATGAATCAGGACAACTTGACATTATCAGTCCAATAGAGATGTCAAAAGTATAGGGTGCAATTAGGAGCTGAAAAATAACAAAGTGATGGAATATCTTCAAATCACAGCAGAGATTATAATAGCACTTGACACCAGCCACCTAATGAAGCTGATTGAACTATTCAATGGCTTTTATTTCAGGGATGAAGGGGTTGGGGGTTGGGGAGGACCTTCCTGGGCAGTGGAAAGATGGAATCACTGACAGAATAGCTCAGAAGGAGTTCTCTTCAAACTGCTGAGTTGGAATAATGCTGTCACGCTCTGGGGTCAGCATAGGCTTGAGCTGTGCCCTGTCAGGTCAAGGATGCAGCAGGTAGCTGGGATGGGATGTGATGCTTATATCCAGATCTGGGAGATAAGATCAGGCCTTTATCATCCACCATAATGGAAAGCTCCAGAGACAGTGGAAGCTTCTCTCTCAGTCTCAAATTCTTTTCTCCATCTGATGTTATATCTGGATAAAGACAGAATTCCCAGGTATGACAGAAACAGGCAGTGCTGGCATGGAAATAAATGACATAGCCTTGGTAGGAGTCAGATCAGCAAAAGTGTGTTGGGATCAGTTCTTACCTAGAAGTCTGATAACTGTTGGGTGGGCAAGTGCTGAAAAGATATTTTTCCTTTGATATTTTATTATGAAAAATTTCAAACTATAATAAAGTTGAGAGAATAATACAGTGAGCACTGATACACCCATAACCTAGATTCAGCAATTGTTTGGTATTATCTTACATGATTTATTTTGATAGATATTCAATCTTTTTCTCTATGTTTTTCTGAACCACTTGAAAATGAGTTACAGACATCATGACATTTCACCTCTAAATTCTTCGGTATGCATCTCCAAAAATGCACTCCTCCCTGTACAAACGCATGCCCATTATCATACTTGATAAAATTAACAAAAAAACCCTAAGATCATATAATCTTCTTCCCTATGCAAATTTCATCAGTTGTTTTGCTTTTAAAAAAAATGTCTTTTAAAACTGGCCTTTTGGAACCAAGATCCAATCAAAGTTCTTACACTGCATTTGGTTATATCTCTTTAGTCTACTTTTATCTGAAAAAAGAGCCCCTGCATTTTTTTTTAACCTAATGAAATTAACTTTCCAGTGAGTCCTGACCTGTTGTCTTGAAATGTTCCACATTTCAGATTTGTCTTATTGTTTCTTCCTGATGTTTTACCTTGTCTCTTTCCATTATATTTCCTATTAAATGGCTAAAGGTTTAATTAGATTCATATTAAATATGTTTAACAGAATATTTCAGACATGAAGCTGTGTACTTCATATCAGGAAGCATATAAAGTAACATTGCCCCTTATTGCTAGTGACACTAGTTTGATCACTTGAGTTAGGGATTAAGATCACTTTACTGTAAACTACATCTTTCACTTTGTAATTAGCAAGTAATCTGTGAGTGTGTATATAGATCCTATGCAACTATCCTACTGTAATTGATATTTTATCCATTGATGACTGGTATCTGAATCAATTATCTATTAGGAGTTTCAGAGTGAGTTTCTACTTTTATCATAAGTTTTACATTTATTGGATGATAACATTGAAGGATATAACAGATTTCAGGGTCTCTACAATGCAGCATGAATGATGTCCAGACCACAGCAGGGAATTAGTTGACATACAAAAAAACAAAATATGACCCAGACTCAAGAGAAAAGGAAAGCGTGGAGACCAACCCTGAGATCCTGGAATTACAGGTAAGAGTTGTAAAGCGGCTAATACAATTATTAAGAACATATATAAAGACATACTCATGATAAACAATTAGAAAATCTCAGCAGAGAGATAGAAACTCTTCTTAACTATTAACAAGAATGAAAAATGAAGAACAAACTTGGAAGACTAACAGTTTCAGATTTCAGAACTTACTACAATCAAGAGAGTAAGATACCAGCATGTGAATAAACATCTAGATGAATGAAGAAAATTGAGAATTCAGATTGCCTTTGGGGATGATGAAAATGTTCTAAAATTAGTTTGTGGTGATAGTTGCACAACTCTGTAAACTTATTAAAATTCATTTCCTTGTATATAGTTAAAATGAATAAATTTTATTGGATGTAAACTATACCTCAATAAAGGTATTTGAGAAAGATTTAAATGTAAGTTCTAGAACTGAAACTACAATTTAAAAAAATAATGTATTGGTGATGGCAAAAGAATCAGTGAGCTTGGAGATACATCAATAGAGGTTATTTAACAATAGGAAAAGAAAAAGAAAAAAATTAACAGAGCCTCTGTACCTGTGGGTTAATATCAGAAGTACAGTTGGAGTCCCAGAAATAGAGGACAGCAAAAAGAAGGAAATATATGAAAAAATAATAGCCATAATTTTCTAAATATGATGAAAGACATAAATTACAGATTCAAGAAGCTGAGTGAATCCAAGCAGACTAGACGCATAAATATAAAGAAAACTACATTACATCCTAGACACGTGAGTCAAACTGCTGAAAACCAAAGCTAAAGAAAAAAAAACTTGAAAACATCCAGAAATACAACAATATAGAAAATAATAGGAATGATTAGTCTTCTCATTAGAATAAAGGTCAAAACACAGTGGAATGATATCTTCAAGGTGCTAGAGGGAGTGGAAGAGAAACCAAAACCCAAAATTATATGCACAGTAAAAATGTCCATTATAAATAAAAGAAAAATATAGAAATTTGCACATAAACCAGGCCTAAGAGAATTCATCATCCTCAGACCTGTACTACAAAGAATTGTAAAAGGAAGTTTTTCAGGCTGAAGTGAAATGAAGGAAAATTACATTCTCAGGAAAAATAAAGAGCACTAGAAATAATAAAAATATCAGTAAATATTAAAGAAATTTTTTCTTCTTAATACTTTAAAAATATGAGTTACTTAAAAAATAACATTTGATTGTATTTATAATATACATAAATGTAATAAGTATGACAAACATAGCAAAAAGGGTGGTGATGGGGATAAACGGAGTTATATCATTTCAAGGTACTTACATTTGACATTAAGTAGTACAATATTGATTCTAAAATCCTGTGAAAATTTAAAAATGTTTATTGTAATCTCTATTGCAATTGCTAAAAATAATGCAAAGAAGTATAGCATTATAAAAAGCTAATAGACAAATTTAATTTCTAAAAAAACATTATTTAACCCCAAAGATATCAAGAAAGGAAGAAAAGAGGAAAAAAAAGTAGATGGAAACCAAAAACAACAGTAAAATAGGAACCATAAATCTAAACATACCAGGCATTATAGTAACTGTTAATTGACTAAGCACTTAAACGGCAGAGATTAACAGAATGGAAAAGCAATACCTTACCATATGCTCTCTATAAGAGATACACTTTAAATATAAAGACACAAATAGCTTGAAGGTAAAAGGGTGAAAAACATACACTATGCAAACACTGAGCATGCGGAGTATTCCATGGACATATTACCATGAGATAAAGTAGACTTCAAGATGAAGAGTACAGGGTAAGAGAGATATTTTGAAATGACAAAAGGGTCAATGCATCAGGAAGATATAACAATTATAAGTATATGTGACTAATAAAAAAGCTTCAAAATACATGAAGTAAAATTGACAATTAGAGGAAGAAATAGATAAAAATTATGGATGAAGATTTTAAATATCACCTCTCTAAGCAATTGAGAACTGAGCAAAAATTATCAGGAATGAACTGAAGGCCTAAAAGTCACTGTCAACCACAATGACCTAATTGACTTTTTTTCCTCTAAACCTTTTTATTTTATTTTGTTTTTATTTTTTTAAATAAAAATTGTATTATATTTAAGATGTACAACATGATGATTTGATGTATACATATATATATAGTGAAATGATTGCTACAGTCAAACGAATTATCACCTCACATAGTTACCATTTGTGTGTGTGTGTGTGTGTGTGTGTCTGTGACAAGAGCACCTAAAATCTACTTAGCAATTTCCAGTATTCAATACAGTACTATTAGCTATAGTCCTCATGCTGTACATTAGATCTCTATAGTTATTCATCCTACATAATTGCAGTCTTGTACCCTTTGACCAACATCTTCCCACTTCCCCCACCTTCTTGACCCTGGTAACCACCGTTCTACTCTCTGCTTCTATGTATTCTACTATTTTAGGTTCCACATAGAACAGTACATTCAACAACGTCATACTACACTGCATCTATAAGTGAGAATGTACTCACCAAAATTGACCATGTGCTGGGCCACTAAGTAAGTTTTAATAAATTTCGAAATCTCTAACCATAATGAAATTGTATTGGAAATTGGTAACAGTAAAATATTTTCAAAAACATCACATATTTAAGAATTAACACACTTTTAAATAATCAACTGTATCCCTTCAAAATTTCCTCTATGATTCTTTAAATTGACTTATCAGTTACCTTAATCTATTCTTCTATGTATCTATCAACTGGTCCAATTCAGATGTCACCCTCTCCCTGAAGACTTTTCTGACACAACTCCAGCTCTTTACCATTATTCTAAAAAATGTGAATTCCCTCACTTGCTGTTCTCTCAGAGAAATTTATTTCTCTCCTATGATACATATTACTCTGTCTTATTCATTGCTGTACATTTCTGTTCCAACAGAGCATGAGTTTCATGTATCTTGTTTTTATATCCCCAGTTCCTGGTGCCTAGTAGGCCCTTGATAAATGTTTGTTTAAAAGAAATATAGGGAGGAAGGAAGGAAGGAAGGAAGGAAGGGAGGGAGGGAGGGAGGGAGGGAGGGAGGAGGAAGGAAGGAAGGAAAGAAATCTATACTTTAACTCAGGTCAGGTCTTTTTAACTATAATCATATGATTCTAAGCCTCAAAAGACAAATGTTTTATTTATTTTTTTCTTCCTAATCTAGAAAGTAATTGGGACATATTTTTCAATAGCTAAAAAAAAATTCTTCCTGGTGTGAAAAGAAAGGGGCCTAAAGAGAGTCTTTATGACAGATCCAGCTTAAAAATTTTTTTTCATGCATATCTCATGCATATAGCTATAGTTTCACAGCCAACATTCAAGCAAAGTAATTTTAAGGGCATCTAAGTGTCAGCTACCCACACTGATGTCAGTTTTTAAAGGATTACTTGGAACATGTAATGAGAATTTATTCCTCCAAATCTGGATATAGCTTGGAAAAAAGTTGCAGTCTATCAAGAGTATATGGAACCCATAAATGTCTAGAATAAGGTAATATATTTCTAAACTGATTTCACTCTAAACATTATCTCATTGACTTAAATGGTAAGAGACACTGGTCTTGCTAAGACTTTATCCCTACAAAGTCTGGCCTTGGAAGAGTGCATCCTTATGAGTCAGTTTTCCATTACTAACTCTCTGAAAGTTAAATGTTAATATCTATTTATATGCAATTATTGCTACAATTATTTTAAAACAACTTGTGAGATTGTTTCAGAAGGAATTATATGCTAAATCTTTAATCAAGATGACAGTATTATTGATTGTTTGATAATTAGCTTTTATTTACTTCCATCCTTGAAAGGGCACTTTTAGACTTGGTTGAAAATAATCATTTATGCTTTAAAATCTACTTAAAGCAGGTATCAGCTCTGTTGATGGAGGGCCTTTCCATACACATGTAACAACTCATTTAAAATATCTGGGGAGAATACCGAGCCAGGCACTGGGTTCTAATTCTGAACCCAGACCCTGACGGAGGCAGTGCTAAGAGGCAACCTGGGGGCAAATAAACATAATGACAACATAACGTGGTAAGGGCTATAAGTATTAAAGCAGCTAAGAATAGGCTTTTTAGGAAAATATCATGTACACCGTGACCTCTATAACAGCAGGAATGATCCAGCCAACAGCAGTGTTTCTCTCATAAACGAGGTGACTGTTTCACAGATTCTCTCTTTTCAGATCTCCAACAGTCCCTGCCCCTCTCACTTTTGGCTGATGGCTATGTTTCACGTTCAGAGAAAAGAGAAACAAGCAACTGTTCCTTTCATTCCCCATTCCACCCACCAACCTGCACCAGTAGTCACAAAGCCTGTCCTGAATGTATGCGTTGGAATCCATCCCCTCACCTCTTCTCAAGTACCTTGCTCCCTTCCTATCCTGCAACATCAATCAAATCATCTTGACTAGCTCCTTCCCCAGGACTGTCAGTCATGTCTTAATAATAACCATCTTTTCAAACAAGTTTCACCCTGTTCCACATCTCCCGCTAGATAGTTAGAGACCATACTGATTTTCTTTAAGTTTCCTAGCAAAATTCCTCAGAAGGGTCAACGGACTCACTGCCTTCTCTTCCTTAACTCCCATGCATCTTAATTGGTGCTTTGCTTCTCCCACAGAATAGAGACAGCTCTTATCAAGGTCATGGAGGATAACCTGCAACTTGCCAGAGTCTTGCCTGCTGGACTTGTCAGCAGCAGGTGACATGGAGGACACTCCCTGCTTCTCCAGGCTCCCCTGAGCCCACATTCCCCCTATGCCTCCTCTTCACCAACCACTTCATTTCATTCTCCTTTGTTGGCTCCTTTTTTGGAGCCATTTCCCTAAATGTAGGAATAGCTAAGGTGTGGCCTTTGCCTCTCTCAAGGGTGTACAGTCTAGTCCGAAGACATCTCAGTAAGCCCTGTGGCTTTAAATGCCATCTATATGTTGATGACTCTCTGTATCACACCCAGGCATCTCCTCTGCCTGCCAGACACTGCTTAACGTTTCCCCTGGGTATTCATTCACCCCTGAGATGGGTGAACGAATCGGATTGTCTCCAGTCCTATAGCCACACCGGGATGGACATAGTTGTGTATATGTCCTCTAAGCTGTTGTAAAACCTTCTCTGGGCTGTATATTCCAGGAGCAGGATTGCTGGATCGTGTGGCGTATGTACATGTAAGGTCACTAGTGGTGATTGTTCTCCAGATTGGCTACCCAGGCATCGACACCCAATGACAGTTTCTCCATCCCAGTCGTGCTCAGCCACCCAGACTGTAAAGACATGGGAAGATTTTAAACTGCAGCCACCTAGGCTGTAACCCAGATTAATTAAATCAGAATCTCTGGGGGTAGAACTGAGGCAGCAGCAGTGCTTGAAGCTTCCCAGGTGATTCCGATATGCAAGCAAGGTTGAGAATATCTGCTCTATTTCCACATCCTCACTAACACTTGACGTTTTCCAACTTTCTAGTTTTGCTGATGTAATAGATGCTAAGTATGATCTGATTATTATTTGAATCTGCATTTAATCTTAGGTACGTTTATTATTTTCAATATAATAAACCAGTTTTTCCAATATCGTCTTCTAAACCATTTGACCTTTCCCCTTTGACTTATGAATCTCCAGATTACCAAGCCCTTTGTAAATGGTATGTGGTAAATCCATTTACTTCACAAAATCTCATCAAATGCATGATTCTGAAAACTACTTCAGACAAGACGTGTCTGTCATAACTGTTAAAATATTGGGCACATATAATATTTATTTTAAGTATGTGCATATAGACGTGTGTACACACACATATGCAGAGTTTATGCACATTGTAGTTTTGTGGTGATCTTTGACGTTGGAGATAGTATACAGTCAAGGATTTGAGAGCTCAGATTTGGGTGTTACACAGACCTAGATTTGAATTCCAGCTTGGCCATGTACCAGCTCTATGACCTTGGGAAAGTTGCTGAATCTCTGTCTGAGCCTCAGGCTCCTTGCCAGTAGAATGAAGATAATAACTTAGACCACATATGTTTGTTGTAAAGATTACATGAGAAAAGGTAGAAAAGGCCTGAAACACAATGTCGGACACATTATTAAATGCTCTGAAAATAGTGGCTTTTGTCATTACCATCCTTTGTGATCCAAATCCACTTGCTGTATTAGGTGCTGTGTAACTCTGGAGTTTGGAGCACTTGTTCATTCAGTTGTTGGAACAGATTGAACCTCTCCTTTGAGGGAAAAACAACATATGTATATTTTGCAGGTATACCCGTGCAGCCCATTTTGGTTGACAGTAGCTTGACATTCCACTCAGGTACTAACAAAAGCATAGCTTAAGTTTTTTACAACAGAATGACAGCTGTGCAAGGTGCGTGTCTCTGATCTATAAACATAAGTTACTTCAGAAAAGCCAGAGTGTTAACACTTGGAGCTCATTAGAGAACTTACCCATTATATGAATCTACTCCACAAATCCCATGAGTTGATTGAAGGTTCTCGATGATTGCTGGAGAAAGTCCAATGCAGTGCTTTTCCAAACCTAGACCATCAACACATGTAGTCAATTGTTGCTGTGTGGACCAGCTCTTCCAATTTTCAGAGAAGACAGAGATCCAATTTTTAAATAATTTTTAAATGTTTAAATGTACCAAAAAATGCTAAATCATTGTGTGACAAAACAGAACACGTCTACTGGTCAGATGTGGCCCATAGGTCATTAATTTTCAACCTCTGCTTTGTTCTCTAGATTGCCTCAGTACTGCCAGCTTACCAGGAAGAACTGGACATTGGAATTTTAGTTCCTATTGAATCTTATTTGATATCACATCTTCCTGTATGTCCTGGGCTAAGTTCCATGTTTCTCAATGTTCTATTCATTTTTTGTTGTTGTTTTTGTGCCTACCATGTTTTATTATAGTATCTATCATATGAATTGTCTTCTCACTAATCAGAGAGTTGTTTAAGGACAGGGACTGTATCTAGATCTCAGCACCTTGACAGTGCCTGACACATTTTAGGCAGTTAAAAAATTCTTCTGGGATGAATGAATGACAAAATCCATAAATATCCTCCATGTTCTTTTAGGAGTTACTTAGGAAATGTCCATTCGCAAAACACGTCAAAATCTTCTGCAAAATAGTTACTAAAGAAACTAACAATTTAGTTTCTTGAATATATACTGAGTTCACATAAAAGGTCTCATTGAGAATTCTCATAAAAATTCTAATAAAGTCCCTTACATATGAACCTTCAAGTTGCGAACATGCGTTCCATCAACATCAGGCGTGAGTGAAATTGCAGCTTGGCCTCCGTCTTCTGTTGCTGGCGATCCTTCAGCTCTACCATCTCCCACCTCCCCTCCCTCCTCCACTCAGTAACTCTTCTTGCCTCTTCATTCGATGCCAGCCCCTGTATGCCAGCTCTTGTACTGTACTACTGTACGTTTCAAGGTACTGTACTGTAAGATTAAAAATGTTTTCTTTATTTTTTGTGTTTGTTTTTCATGTATTGTTTGTGTGAAAAGTATTCTAAACCTATTACATTACAGTACTATATAGCCGGTTGTGTTAGTTGGGTACCTAGGCTAATTTTGCTGGACTTACAAACAAATTGGACTTATGAACACACTCTGGGAACAGCACTCATTCGGATGTAGGGGACTTACTGTAGTTTTACGTTAAGAAAATATTCTACTCTTCAGGTGAAGATAGATGTATTCCCTTTCCTCCAGCACCTACCATAAAACCATGTTTTCCTTGGCTGTCAGTAAGCTCAGAGGGATATTGATCAATTGTAATAATTAACTCATGGCTGAAAGTAGATCTTTTCTCCTCCTTCTTTTTTCTCTAGCATTTTTCATTTCGTTTTAATTGTCCTGTTTTTATGCTTGTTAGTTGTGTCACTCAAGTAAAATACTTTATGGAAGCAGGCAACATAGAAATCATTAGAAAACAATTATGTAATAAAATACACAGTGATTTGCTTTAGGAAAAATACACTCCGGAGGCTTCATCCATTTGGCAATTAGCAGTCGACAGGTTTTAGCGCCCATTTACCACCTGTTCAGTAGACTTTGTGCTCTGGAACACAGCTAGGCGATGGTGGTTCCCATGAAGGGCTTGGTTTCTATTGTAAAAGTGAGCTAGGCTCTCGTGGTTGGGGGACAGATGAGGAGAGTATAGTATAAGGACCCTGCCTTCATGGAGTTTGCCATCTCATTGAAAAAAAGCAAGACACAGGAAACAATTAATAATCAATCATGGTCAGTATATTCATTTTTTAGGGCTGCTGCCACAAACTAGGTGGCTTAAAACAATAGAAATGTGTCCTCTCACAGTTCTGGAGGCCAGAAGTCTAAAGCCAAGGTGTCTGTAGGGTCATGGTCTCTCTGAAGTTTCTAGGGAAGCATGTGTTCCGTGCCTTTCTCTTAGCTTCTGGGTTTTCCAGCAATCCTTGGCATTCGTTGGTTTATTAGCTCATCACTACAATCTCTGGTTTCATCATCACATGGAGTTCTTTCTGTGTCTCTCTGTGGGTCTGACTCTGCGTTTCTTCTCTTATTACAAAGACAGCAGTCATATTGGATTAAGGGCCCTCCCTATTCCAGTAGGACCTGATTTTTCCTTATATATTAGTTACATCATCAGAGGCTATTTCCAAATAAGGTCACATTCCCAGTTACCAGTGGTTAGAACTTTAACATATCTTTTAAGGGATGCAATTCAAACCACACGGTTGGCATACGAATAAGCACCAAGAAGTGTAGAACAGACAATTGGAAACGTCCTTGAAGAGAAAAGCTGGGCCTTAGCGAGGAGCCCTTCTAATTGGTTTGCATCTCACCGTTGCTTTAGGAGTTGGCCTCGCTGCTGAAAGCTGCGACGTATTTGTTTTCTGTGTGTCTTTTTTTTCCCACTAAGTACGCTTCCCTGTTACCCTGCTCGCTCAGCCTACCTTATCCTTTGTTACAAGCTGACTCTCCCGGACATCATCCTGTTTGGGGAGCAATCTCATTTCAGCCCTTGGCATTCGTGGCATCCTGTGAGTGTTGGGGTTTTATCAGTTCTGTGTGATGAGAAATTTCTAAGGCACTTTTTACAGGAAGGCCTTCCTTAACTAGTTCTTATCTCTTATTGCTATTGCAAGCTTGTGTGATAGACTTTGCCAGCCTTAAATTCATAGGGTTCTCTGAAATAAAGAGAAAATACACACACCTGGTATTTTTTTTTTGCCACTAACAGTGTGTGTGCAAATATACAGAGGCCATCAGATTATATTGCCAACTATCAGCTTCTGCAGTTTATATGGATTTGAAACAAGACTTTGTTTATTTCTCTTTCCTAATGGAATTTCATTTTTAAGTAGTCTTTGCTAGTTTTCTTTTAGGGATAAAATGTTGGCTTTCTTTGTATAAGGTCTTATCATAATAGTCTCCATTCTCTTGGATGGTCAGATAGAAGAACCTTAGAATGTGCTTCATCTTTTCCCATGTCACATCTGATGAGCACCCTAGATTTGGAAATTCTCTCACTTTCCTCCCTCAAATGAAAATTAAAAAAAACTAGAGCATTATCAACTTATTGCTATTTGGTGGGCATTTCAGCTGCTTTTAGTTGTAAGAACCTTGTTAGAATATATATATTTTTTAGAACCTTGTTAGAATATATATTTTTGTTAGAATATATATTTTTGTTTTGTTATTTTGTTTTGTTAGAATATATACTTTTGTTAGACACAGTTGTCATCAATTAACTTTTTGTTGAGTGGTAGTTGTGTGGGGTTTTGCTAGACAATAATTGAGCAAATTATGACAAATAGTATTTGTACAGAAAATATCAGCTACTGTAGAGTTACAAGTTTATGACCTGAAATATATTCTGAGACTACTGAAGCAGGAAAGATATTTACCTCATTAGATAGAAAACAGATGTTAGAATATACAAAATTCAATAATTTCAGTTCCTATATAGTCCTCAGTTCCACATTGAATCATGAATCAACTTGACCAGGTCCCCTCACTCGTGAACGCTCAACTGCCTCCGGACCCTCTTTATTCCCGCCAACACTACTCTCAGAGTGATATTAAAACATTACTACCTTGTGTGTCTGTAGTGATTTATAGTCTTTGACATCCCTCATTCACCTTGCTCAACACTGAGATGCAAACATAAGTTTTACCCGGATATTGGGATTTAAGTCTAAGACTTGTTCTACTCTGCTTTGCCTTCTCTTCCTACTGCCATCCTATTTCTACCTTCCTCGGAAATCTTCGCAAATCGTCGGTTAGTTCTCACATCAAATCAGATCTACGGCATTGAATATCCTCCTAACATTTCTTCTTTAAAATAGTCACATCTTCCTCCTTTCATCAGCATCTATAAGCCCCATCCCTTCATTACAACCCAAAAGCTGCCCAGATAACTGCTCTGCTTCTTCCTCATCCTTGCCAATTCTGATCTCGCCATCCTTCCAGGCTGTTTAGAGCCTAAGTTCTCCGCGACACTGTGTATGACAACTGTAGGCCATACCGACCCTTCCTTCCTTAGAATTTATGTCCCCTTGCATTTACATTTCATACCAGATTATTTAACTGTTTATCTCATTATCATTTCAATATTGATTATGTGTGTTAATTTTATTCTCCTAAGCAGATAATATCTTTGAAGTAAGGATCTTGTCATATATTTCTCTTCTATTTTGCACATTTAAATCCATACTTTGATGATTGATAATTGATATTTCTTAATTTCCTAAACTTTGGCTCCAAAATGAAAGTGGATACCATATAAGAGTAAAACGTTTTAAGCCATATTCTTGTAATGATTCTAAATTAATATTAACATTTTGTTCTCTAAAATTTTGTTTGAGGTAACCCTTTGAAAATACTAAATATTAGTATGTTTTTGACTCTGTATTTTAAATAACACTTAAGAAAGAGAAAATTATAGATGTAGGTACCTTCCAGGATTTTTTGTGTGTGACAATCTTATGTAAAAGAAAATTGTTGTCCTTGCTCTTTCTGTCTTATCTGACAGAACATTTTCTATAATCATTAATCTTTATGAGACTGTATTTACAGTTGGTCCAGGAAGCTGGGTTCTGCATATTTTCTGTGTTCTTCATGCATTGTTTATCAAGCTCTCCCATTTGGGATTTGCATCATTTTATTGAGGCAAGAAATTGAGATCTCTGTTTCGTTGATGCATTTGAGGAGTAGTGAGGAAAATACTTTCAAGTGGAGTGTCCTTAATTAGATAGAAGTTCTTTGGGCACCAAAGGGGGAAAAAAAGTTAATTCCTATCCAAATCTTCATTAAATGGAAGCTTTGTAAGAAAGACTAATAAAAGTATGGCAATCCCATTAGTTTTGGGGAATTCTATGCTGCAATGCCGCAGACAGAGCTGTTGGTCCTGCTTTATCAGTAAAGCATCTTAGATGCCCAGTTAAATGGGATTTCTTTCTCTGGCTCTAACTAATGCTTTAGGGACTTTAGAACATTAGCCAATGGCTGACTAGCTTTATGGGATTTATGCACCACTGCAGCCACAGGATCAAGTTTCATCCTCTGAATATGTGGAAGGTCCCTAATAAATTAAAGTTTCCTCCTTCCCCGGCTCCTACAGTCTTGAGTATTTCAGTCCTCAGATATTAACTTTTGGAAAACCACGTGGTGATGGTTCACTTGCAAGGAAACAAAGCCATGTCCAGATATTCTAACGTGGTCTCAGAAAGTTTCCTTCAAAATTCATTTGCTTTTTTAAATTTTATTTTCCAGTTAAAGTCTGGTTTATATACAGTGAAATTCATTGATCAATTAGTTTGATGAATGCCCACCCACCTGTCATCATCTAGAATTTATTTATTTATTTAGGCTGTGCCATGTGGCATATGGGATCTTAGTTCCCCGATCAGGGGTTGAACTTGTGCCCCCTGCATTGGAAGTGAGGAGTTTTAACCACTGGACCTCCAGGGAAATCCCACAATCTAGAATTTAGAAAGTTTCCTCTTGATCTTTCCAAGTTCATACCACCACTGCCCCCCTCTCCCCCCAAGTCTCTTAGGTCCGTAGCACAAAGGAGTTTCAGGTTTCAGAAGAGTATCTGCAGACTCAGATAATTCATGTAGCCATGTTGATGACAGAATGCCTCAGCAAATAAATTTACCAAGAAAGCTTCCCAAACATGCATTATATGTTTATTTGCATTTTTGAGAATGACATACTGCAGATCTGACACCCACCAACACCTATACCTACCTGATTGCCTTCTACTAACAGCTAGATAAATGAGTATGCAGATCAGTGCTGCTTCTTATTTATCATATTACCTTGAAAAAGTTGAACATGTGATAGTTCAGCTTCAGATTTATATTTCCAACAGCCATATGCCACAAGAACCAATTTTTAAATGTCAACAAACTATGGCATTTAAGATTCTAGTTTTTAACCTACACTGTATGTGTACTTATTTCATACATGGTATCGTCAATATGGTCTTTTGTTTAAAAGTCCAAATGCTTATATGCCTCCTGATTACACATTTTAAACATCAAAGTCCATATAGACTTAGATATAAAATATCATATATGTTGAAGGGCTAAAGTAGGTGTGATACTTAACTTAGGAAGGGGCTTACACAAAGGCAACAGAAGAGTAGGCTTTTTAAAAGACACCTTTGGGCTTCCCTGGTGGCGCAGTGGTTGAGAGTCCGCCTGCTGATGCAGGGGATACGGGTTCGTGCCCCGGTCCGAGAAGATCCCACATGCCACGGAACAGCTGGGCTCGTGAGCCACGGCTGCTGAGCCTGCGCGTCTGGAGCCTGTGCTCCGCAACGGGAGAGGCCACAACAGTGAGAGGCCTGCGTACCGCAAAAAAATAAAGTAAAATAAAATAAAAGACACCTTTATTGTGGTTAAAAAGACAAAGGAGGTGGGAGCTCAGCCCATCCGTGGATCCCTGCAGCGCGCAGGAAATCAAAAGAAATAAAGTGAACAGCACTGAACCATTGCACCACAAACACTGGTCATGGTAGGTATCTTCAAATATTTGAAAGAAGGTCGGGTGAAACAAGAGTTAATTAGATTCACTCTGTTAACTCCACAGGACAGCATAAAGAACAATTAAAAAGAAGTTCTAGGGGAGGTGAATTTTTTTGCCTCGATACAGGGAACTCTTGAACATTTAGAACTCTTTATAAAACTGTTGGGCTGGACCGCTTTGTTAACTAGGAAACTCCCAGTTTCTAGACGTGTTTAAACAGAGTCAGGGTGACCTCTACCCAGAATAATAAAGATAGAATTGTTGCTCTCGTGCAAAGATTTGCTTATGTGACCTCATAAATTCATCCCAGTTCCAAGATTAAGTGACTCCTTAATTGATGAGAAGGTATAATCTCTTCCAAATCAGCTTGTTTATTTTTCAAATTCTCTGATGATGAAAGAATTTTACTCATTTCTAGCTGTCCTCTGTACTCCCTCAAATAGAAAAAAAAAAAAAAAAAAGAATTTCAGAACAGCTCTTCAGTATTTTCTGTGATGTGATTACCTCAGGCAGCGTTACAAGTGTAATTAAAATTCTGTTTGCACTCTTTGAAATATAGATAAGCATTGCAGGGTGTGATCATTCTGAAACATCAGATTCGGGTAGTTTTCCAATTGAGGCTGGTAACAGTCTGAATTATTCTGGATCCATGATTTTGAGACTAAGACTAATTCTCTGCAATCATTGTTATACTTTGGGCTGTAAGGTTACACATGTTCTAGAACAAATCTGTGGTCTTGCAGAAAACAAACGAAGCTGAAGAGATTGTGGCAAGGATTTAGCTATTTACTGTGTGTAGATGCTTGTTCTAACAAAGCAATCTGGATTTTATTTTAAAATAAACATTACAAATGTGTGTTCCAAAGCCAGGCAGAGACCCACTTCCATGTCAATTGAGTAAAACAGAGCTGAGAGCTGTTAAAAAAAAAAAAAAATAGAAGCCTATTTCTGCTTTCCAAGAGTCAGTAAGAATAACAACTCACATTATCAGAAAGGGCAGTACAAAATTACTTGTGCAAAGAACAAGTAGAGACTTCTTGTTTTTTCTCTTTGGCTTTCTTGCTACCAGTTTAAGATCAAGATCTTAGAAGGAATTACATTCCATCTTAGCTAGAACTGACAAAAACACATTTTCAATTACCAGTAGGTGACAATAGAAAAACAATGTCAGTGGTTTTTTAAACAAGGTTATTTCTTGCTTTACAAAGGCGACTATTTATAAATGACCGACCAAGATCTCTAACAAATAATATTACTCTTTTCAAAAAATATAAATGCTATATCTTTGGATACTGGTACATTTAATTTATACTTTTCTGGTTTCTTAGGGGTCCCAGGGGAGAAAAGACACTTTAACAGAATTATTTGACTTAAATATATTAAATACTAAGTACAACCCAAGGGAACATAAACATAAACCTGTAAACATGGTTATTACTCATCTCCATTTAAGGAAAGCAGAATCCATGATTCCATTTTGTTGTTATTGTAGTTGTTGCAATGGTAATACTTCTTAGGACACATTGAAACATTTGAATATGAATGAATGAAGGAATGAGTATAAATAAAATGATGAATGACGTTAATATAAGTAAATGATGCAGGTTCTCTGAGGCAGCCTTATGGCCAAACACCATAGTTTTATTTCTTCATCATTTACCTCTGTCACTCCAAAAGCCCCCAATAATGCCCAGAGATATATTTCAAGGACTCAAATTAAAAATTCACTGTTTTTCAAGTAATTCTACAAATGGGACTTGTGTTCATATTAAGATAAACTCGTGTTCTCTTTGTAGACTTGGAATTTCAGTCCAGTTATTTGTAAGTTAAAAAACCTTTACAAGAAAAAAAGATTTCAATGGGCTTCACATTATCCTTCTAAAAGACAGGTACAAAAGTCACTCTATGTTCCTGTTCGTCTAACAGCTCCCAATTGTTTGGAGCATTTTAAGACGTCAGTTAATGTTCATGTAGTTAACTTAGATTATCTCCCATCTACATTGAAGGTTTTAACGATGCCAAATTATCTCACCACCTTTTCCCTCTCTTGATTCCATTAACCTTAGGATTTCAAAGCAATCTAATTTTGGATAAATTGCTTTCCCGTGTTTTGGCTGCTAGCTTTTGACAAATGTGTTTTAAGTTTCACTCAAAGGCTAATTTTTCTTATTTTAACCACTGAATGCTTTACAAATTATGCTAGCAAGATGTCTTTTATTTCTCAAGTTTTAGTTACTCAGAAATTATAATTTTTCTAAAGCTAAAAAAAGCTTGAAAACTTGATACTGAGCTAAATATCATTGACTAGATTAAATTGTTAAGAATTTATTATTAGGAAAATTTGTTTTGAGTTATTTTCTATCTGGTAATAGTCTAAAAGTATTGGCACTTTTAATTACATTTTATTTATTGGTGAGAATGACCAATCTTTAGAAGCACTGACATGTCTCCTATGGGAATACAAAAATAGCTGACATTCCATTCCAGAAGTTGCCAGACACACACACACACACACACACACACACTTGTGTGAGAAAGGAGAATGGCTGACTTTCTTTTCCTTTCTTTCTTCCTTCCTTCCTTTCTTCCTTCCTTCTGTCCTTCCTTCCTCCCTCCCTCTCTTTCTTTCTTTTTTCTCCCTTTCTTTCTGTCTTTCTTTCTTATGAATAGCCATTTAATGTATTCACAGAAGAAATTATCATTTAAGAAATTTTTATTAAGAACCATGATATTGTATTAGATATTGTGATGGATAATAGCAAAGAAACATAAGACATTTGCTTACCAAAACCATCTAGTAAGAAATAGACTTGTCCTCTCCCAACGAATACAATTTGTCATGGATGAAATGTGAGGGATAGTAATAATATAATAACAGCTACTAATCTTGAGCCCTTCCTATTGCACAGACACTGGACCAAAAGTCCTACATTAGTTGTCTCCTCTGCTCCTCACCACAATAAAATGTGTATTGCTGTTCCTATCTTACAGATGAGCAAACACGGAGTCTGAGAGGTCAGGTAGTTTGCCCAAGGACATACAGTCAGTGCTCAGCTACAATGAAAATCTAAGTATGACACCGAAGCCCATGTGTTTATACTTTTTGTTAATGTTGCATTTCAGAATATTCCACATACAGTGTTTCAGAGATGGGAGAGAACTTTCAGGGACCACTTCACAGAGAAGCTGGTATTGGTGTTGAGAGATGAAGGGTAGGCTGGACGGTAGTAGGTGTAGATCCTGGGGAATCTACTTTAGGGCAGTTAGAAATATATGGGCCACAGCATGAGGTTAGAAGTGTAGAGATGTTTGGGGACCAATAGTTTGATCAGACTGTAGTGGACTGGAAAAGCTGGATGGGACCAAAGGAAAGACAATGGGTAGTCTTTAACATATAATGTGTTGAGTTCATTTGTTGAGAATTTGAGAAATTAGGGGTAGGACATGAGAAATAATAAAAATTCAGCCTTACGTAACTGGAGTTTGGAGAAAGGTCAAATTATCATCTGATGCTAATTATGTTTTTAATGTTCTTCATTTTTCTTCTCAAGTGAACAGTCATTACTGTAAGGAGAGATCTCCAAAGTAATTTGTATTTCTTTGGTAAGAGAATATAAAATTTTAAATGCTTTAGTAAATCAATTAATTCTTAATTATGTGCTATTTTAGAATATTAAAAATATATTTAAAGTACCTAGTAATATTATACTAAAATGAAAGATGGATTGTTTATTCATACAATCACGTTATTTATAATTCTCCAGAAAGAATTTATCCATTTTCACCTAATGCCATGCTTTGTTATCTGCTTAAAAAGGTCTATATAGATACCAGGAACAGTATTTTATTTGAGGTAAGATTGAGGTAAATTCTTATTGATTACATGGACCTCTTGACTATCCAAATCCATCTGGAACTATTTGATTGTTGTTTTGCCCTTCAAGGATACATACTTTTAAAGTGTTAACACTGCTACCTCAGTACAAGGATTGGAAATATACAAATGGTTTTACATATATTACTTTTTCATTGGGTTATTGGTGATTATTTCAAAATGCTTAATTAAACCTTTGTCAGTTCTAGGAATTCGGTTGCTTCTAAAATGAAAAAAAGTGAATTTTTGACACTTTTTTTTTCCTCCTCTTTCCCCATTTTGAATTACTTAGAAATTAGTTTGCAAGGATAAGACTTCTTTGCCATACCATTGAGTCAGGGACAGATTTTAGATCTGACACATTCGATCAGAAAGGAGGAACATAAACAAGTTCAATCACGCATGAAAGTTTCTAATGGAAATCAAATATAAATGTAATTTACTTGCCAGAGTGCAAAATTTGTAGGATTTGCATGGCAAGTGCAGGGTTAATCAAAGAAAAGGAAAAAGCAGAGAAGCAGCTTTTAGAGAAGCAGAGATGCAAGCAGGAAGCACTTCGCTGAGCCTTGCTGAAATGGAAGTTGATCAAGCAATTAATACAGTTAAAAATGCAAAAGCACACTTGGATCTTAATCTACCTAAGGAAAGTGATCCAAACCAAATAAGTAAAGTTGATTGACTAAGACGACTTTCCGGTGAGGTGGAAAAGTCTCATAAAAGTCCTGAAATGGAATACAAGGAGCGAGGTCAATTGGCCCATCCTGTCTGCTGGCACTGAATTATTTCATAGCCATTAAACTCAGTTCAGCTGACCAGAGAAGGAGTTCATCTGTACTCGGGAATCCACATGGAAACTCTGGTTAGAGCAATAAATGTTCTATTTTTTATTTTCTTCAATCTTGTTACCCACCCACCCCCAAGTGCACCCATGTAGACATATTTTATTGGAAGAGTGATAAAGTCAGTATTAAGGATTGGAAAGACCACTGAACAAATGGTTTCAGAAGACCTGAGTTCTTGCTTTTCATGAGCTTCAGTTAATGAAAATACAAAATGGTAACATATTTTGTGAATCCAGTGAAATAGCCTTAGCCTTACCTCAGTCCCCCATCTTGGGTGATGCTGGACTCTATGCTTTGGGAGCTTGGGAAGAGGGTCTGTGTTTGCTCAACCCAGTATCTTCAACGCCTAGCATGTTACCTTTATAGAGTCAGTGCTCAATTAATATTTGTTGAACAAATCAAACACTGAAAGCATAAAGTGAATGTACGGTTCACAAATTTTTGGGTGTGCTATATAAAGCCACAGAGTAATTACCTTCCTTGAGGATCAGCTTTCCTGAAAAGTCTGAAAGGAAAGTTAAGTAATTTAACAGAGTTAATTAAAGCAGATCTATATTAAAACAAATTTGGATTATTTATGGATAGAATGCAAAATTCACATGAATTTGTAAGACTAAAGCTCGAGACTTCAAAGCAATTTCACCAGGCAGCTGCTTCTAGCATTGCCCTCACTTCTCTTCCTCATCACAAGAGGATCTTCAGGGAAAAATATGTGAATCGCAGAATAGATGAATACTGTATAAGACCTAAGGTATGAGACTCAAGGAAGATGGAGTTACGGTCATCAGGACAAGCATTGGATCATTCCACCGACGTTTCAGAGTGGAGACCCCATCTTACTCATTTTGTGCCCTGGCACCAGCGTGCACGTGTGTACACGCACACACACACACACAGGGGAGTATTGAAAGGCACTAAGTTAGGTGATTTGGAAGCTAGTGTAGGGGAAGAAAAGGGTTATTTTTCCTTGTTCTCTCCTAGGTTCTCCAGCTGGGGCCCTATAAAGTTAGACTGACAAATGACAGGTTAATAAGAGACAGTTTATTAATGAGTGTAGAATGCATCACCCGGGGGGGAAACTTCATGATGACTAATTCAAAGAAGTGGTTAGAATTTGGGATGATACAGTATCTTGGAACAATAAATTTGTAGAGAAGTGACAAGACAAAGGAAAAGCGTTCTAGGCTTCCAAGGATGGCAAACTGTAGAAAGGTAAATCCATGGGGGAAACAAAGGGAGCAAGGCTGGTTTGTGCAGGTCCATCTCAGTGTCAAGTTTCCTTTATTTTTTTCCTGCCCGTTGCCACAACATTTCCCTGGGAGAGGAGATTTATGGCAGTCTCCATTTTTCACAAGTTTCTGCTTTTTAGTCAGATAGAGGAGGCTCTGGGAAGGCATCTCTCTGCATCTCCTGATTTCCATTTGCCTCCAGCTCAAAATAATCTTTATGCCAAAGTGGCGTATTTCGAGATGGCACATTCTGGTCCCCTATAAGAGTGAAGTGACACTATGGATACATCCTAGACACTTAGAACCCAGGGGATGAGACGTTATAAGTTCAGAGTGGGTTCAAGGTCTGTGATGTACTTAATACAAAATGAACCAAACGTGGTTGTCTGTGGGAGACTCAAGGAGAAGCCTACACAGTCACATTATTTCACTACAGGGCGACGGGACCACAGAACTGATGGCGGGGGGGTACCCACATTTGCAGGTGATGTCATCTGAGTGCTGGATCCTTGTGCCTGCCTGAGCATGGGTGAATTTACAAAAGCAGCACGACATCCTGGTAGGATGAAAGCCAGCTGGACCAGGAGTGACAAAGTGCCAGTGGGGTTCCGCTCTGCTTGGGCAGGCATGGGGCTGGGCCTCTCTTTGCAGCCATTCAGTGCCTAAGGACCAGAAACCCCTAGTTGATTCTTGAGAGTTGGATGTTCATAATACCCAGTCTCAGCCTCATCAGAGCCACTCGAGCAAGAAACAAATCATATTTAGGGAGGTCTGTTTGGTGTATCTGAAAGATCTGCGAGGACTGAGCAGTGAGCCAGCTGTGAGGCTGTGGGTGGCTGTGTACTATCTTGGCTGCAGCAGGATGTGGAGAAGGCAGACACAGAGCGAGGGGCTGAGAATCAGTCTGAAGTCTAGGCAACATCAGCTCCTAGCTGCTGCCGATGGCTCTAGAGATGACAGGACACTGGCTGGTCTGAGTAGGATTCTCATTGAAACCTGAAACCCAGCTGGTTTCTTGGGACATATGACCTGTACCATTGCACAGGGCTCCCACTTAGAAGAACCCCACGTGGATTAATGCTCTGCTGTCACTCTTCCAAAATTCTTAATTTTACCTTTGAACTTGTGTTTTGGGAGGTCCAATGGCACAACTCGGCATGTGTATGAGCAGGGGACACCCAGTAGGATATTCACACCTGCCGTTGACATAGGGCACTTACAATGTCCCCTGACCACAGAGTTCCAGTGGACCCATGCTGGGTGGGAGTTGGGTGAGACTCAATGGGAGTAAGGTCAGCTGTGATGACCATGACTGACTGACAGGCCTGAGGGCAACTCATCTGAACCAGCGCTTGCTTCAGATGCAGAAAGAAAGTGGTGGCGGTCCCTTAGAAACCCGAACGACCAAGGAACTCTATCGTACTTTTTATTACACATGTTAATTCCCTATTAGCCAACCACGTATGATGACGTAGGAGGACAAGGAAAGATAGGGCAATCCATAGCTCCCTTCCCTTTCAGTCCTTCCTTACTCACCACTGAGCTAAAAGTAGAATGTCATTAGAATGTGCACATATCAAAAAGTGAAAATAAAAAGAGTTGCTTTAGTTTTGTGCAGAATTTCTACTGGTCTGGTAAGAACAGAATACATATGTCTGTACTGTTTCTGTAATGTCGGTGATTCTACATACTAATTAAATGCTCATATTTACATGTTAAGCTGGTAATGTACAATGTGAAGATAAATAGCACATGGTACTGAGTTAAAAAGTTAATTTTTCTTTATTTAGAAAAATATTAAATAGCAAATTAAAACACCAAGGTCAATTGAGACCAAGATCATGGAAGAAAGGAAAGAGAGTACATTTCAGTATCTTAAGTGGTATTTTTTCCTGCATTTTGAACAAGATGCCCTGCATTTCCACTTTGTAGTAAATCTCAAAAATTCTATAAACAGCCTTGTCGAAAAGAAATAGTAAGAAACCATCTACTTATTCCTTTATGGTGTGATAAATGATGTGATTATATAAAGCTTTCAATAGAATGCATTTATTAGTATTCCTTCTTCCCAGCCAATAAGCGCCAGCTTCTAAGTGTAGATGTTCATAGCAGATGCGGGAAAAGAGGGGTTAAAAGTTCGAGGCCAGCTCATCGAGTTCTCTTGAATTCTTTGAGTCTTTCCCAGAAGAGAGATTATTTTGTTTCTCTTAAATTCATAGGTGTTGCTCCGAATACTTTTAGATACTTTAGGATATTTTACGTATTCTGTCAGTGATGTACAAAAATCAGTTTCCCCTAAAGGATTCATGATTAGAAAAAAGCGCCGGTGCCTAGTTGTCAAAACGCCTCACTAGGAAGCCCAGGGCCGTGGGGGAGAAGACGACTGGGAGAGTTCCCTGCAGCCTTTAGCGGCTAACCTGATTCAGGCCTCTGTACCCAGCAACCACCTTCAATCTGCTAATCAGTTTCTTGTCTTGTGCCTTTGTACACACATATATTAACTTCGCAGCTAGATTTTTTCAATTCCTGGATTTCTATACATGGCCATTTTAAAAACGTTCTTAGTTTTTTGTTCTGACATTTTCCAAGACATTCAGTGTCTTCTGATATCTCCCTCAATGTTTTAACATCTTTAAGCATAGTTGCTCAAAATTGAGTGAATGCCACCAAACCAAAGATTAGATTCTGTTTAATTCTCCTTATAATTAGACATTGATTATGAGGTCACCATCCATCTTGATAAAATATCTTGTGTTTTTTTCCCCAGTTTTTTTCCCAGTCTACCATGGAATTTATGAACTTATTTTATAGCTATCAGAGTTCTGTTCTCCGAATGGCTGCAAAGATCAACAGAGACAGATAAGATCTTAAAGTTGTCCTCTCCATTCTTTCTATAGCTGACATGTAAGAAAAATAGTGACTATGTCATGTCTAAAGTAGGAAGCAGCAAGCTTTCTGTAAAGGGCTGTAAACATTTGGGGCTTTGTACGTCGCATGGTCTCTATCACAACTATTCAACTCTGCCCTTGAAGCATGAAAGTACCATAGACAATATGTAAATGAAAGAACGTGGCTGGGTTCCACCAAAACTCTTTTTTTTTTTAATCCTAAACAATTGACAGGCTGGATTTGGCCCAGAGTCCATAGTTTTCTGATCCCTGGTCTAAAGCCACAGAGAAATTCTAGAAGAATTTTATGTCTTGGAAAATTGTTTTTCAGTCTTCTTTATTCTCTCTCTCTTCCTCTTCTCCACTTACCTTACAAACATATGTTCCCAACATTTCCATTCTTAGCTATCTGGCCTTAGTGCTCCAAATACCCTCCCTGGTTGATTTCACCTAAATGCACAGCTTCAGTGACCACTCATATGTCTTTATCTCTCTCACAAGGGCCAGAGCCATGTATCAGATCTCCTAACTGGAGGTCAGCACATTTATTTCCCAGAGGCACCCTGAACTGTCCATATTCAAAATATAACACAGTGTCTTTCCTGTATTGAACAATTTCTCTAGCTGGCGAGTTGTATCCTCCAGTTTCCCAATCAGATTCCCCACTGTAGTCATTATGAAGCCCCACTGTCCTCCTCTCCCTTGCTGGAGTCCTTACCACCTTTCATTTCGTCCTCTGACTCTTCTATCACTACCCCACCCTGCCACTCCCCACAATCTAGTCTCATTACAGCTGCCCAAATGATCTTATAAAAATGCTTATTTGATAAGTTGGCTTAAAACCCTTCAGTGGGCACCTAGGCACCTACCTAAATCCCCCAGAATGACATATAAGGCCCCCTTATGACATCGTCCTTGCTGATGCACCTGCAAAGAGAAAAAGACAGACAGGCAGACATTGTATGATTAGGAAACTTGGGAACATCCAAGTTCTGAAATCACAGCAAACACTCTCTGAGAGCTTCCCAGGGAGAAATACACGAATAGGGATCAACATAATGCAAAAGTGCATTTTACTACTAGCAGGGTCTCTGGCCCCAACACTAATATGGAAATTGGTCAACTTAGGGCTAGAGTATAGTAAGGGCTAGAGTATAGGAGCCAGTAAGATCGTTTTGCCTGCGTTAGGTAGGCTGACCTCCTCTCCCAAGTCTCCTCTATCTCCTGCTTGCGTTTCTGCAAGGATGAAGGATGCTGAAAGGAGAGGGTCAAGAGGTGCATTTCTTTATAAAGAGGAATGGCCCTGGATCCATCAAGACCTCTAATCCTATGAAAAGGGAGCCCATGGAGATGCAGAAGGCCAGCCTCCTGTCAAGGATGAGCAGTTCCCAAACCCTTGGCACTCTGGCTATATGTAAAGAAGCGTATGCCAAGTGCTAGGAGGGAAGAGAGCAATGGAGGAGACTCGTGGAGGAAAGATGGCAGGCCTTCTCCCAAGAGCGGATGGCAACAGCCATTCTCGCCCTGCCTGGCTCCTAAGAGCCAGAACTCAAAGAACTCCAGCATCTGGAACTGATAACCCCTAACGTTTCTGTGCATCCAATTTCAATTCATTTTTTTCTTTGGGGCCGGAGAAGAGGGGTGAGAGTGGGAACAATGAGAAATTCTTAACAAGTTGTCTCTCTAGCGTGACTTCTCGACCCCCAGGAAGTTCCTTTTGTTCGGTTGGGAATCTCTCACCCCTGGTCCACCAGTGACTGACACCTCATTCCTATCCAGCTTAGCAGTCTCCCCACCCCCTGCAGACCCTTCCCTGGGGCACCCAAATGGAATTGTCCACACCCTTTTATACTTTTTGCTACAGTTAGCTTTTTTGTTTTTGTTTTTGCGGTACGCGGGCCTCTCACTGCTGTGGCCTCTCCCGTTGCGGAGCACAGGCTCCGGACGCGCAGGCTCAGCGGCCATGGCTCACGAGCCCAGCCGCTCCGCGGCATGTGGGATCTTCCCGGACCGGGGCACGAACCCGCGTCCCCTGCATCGGCAGGCGGACTCTCAACCACTGCGCCACCAGGGAAGCCCTACAGTTAGTTTCAGTGCAGCATCTTTCATTATATTTCATTTACTCTTTTCTGATTACTTTATGTATCTCTCCTAGTAAGCTCTGAATTCCTGGGTAGCAGGAACTTTGTCTTATGGGACTTTCTGCGCCAACAGGACAAAAGAAACTGGCACATTGTGTATCCTTAGCAGAAATTTTTGGATGAATGAGTGCATGAATGAAATACGTATAATTGATTAGAAAGGTTTGGGTTCGGAATTTTTTTTAACATTAATTTTAGAGTTCAACTATGTAATTTTCTTTATAATGAGGTAAAAGACTAGTCATTTATATGAAAGGACATACTAGTTTTTTGAAATAATTACCAAAACCACATTTTCACTACATACATTTTATACAATACAGAAAAGCACAAAAAAGAATCTGCCCAAGATTTTAATAACATGACCATTGCCTTAGACACATTATTCATCTTTCTTTCCACGTAGCCTCTTTAAAGTGTTGTGATTTCTTCAGTGAGCTGTATTTGGATAAAAATACTAGGCTAATATGGAAAAGCCCTTCTTTCATGCCCTGCTTAAAGACTTTCGTCAGGATGCTGTGACATTTGCTTTCTTGATAATCAGATGGTGGCATCGATAACAGATCACCATCCTTTTGAGATTACCTGTCATTATTATCATGATGCTTTCAATCTTTAATATTTTTCCTGTATCTGTATCTCTATGTCTACCATCACCTACCATGCTAGGGACCTTGGCAGATTTATTTACGTTCTTTATTTCCTTACCCCTGATCCACAAATCTCTGTTTGCAGCTTAGACAAATAATAAAGAGTAGAATAATGACTCCTCATTTCCTTTTTTATGTTTTAGTTTTTGAAGTAATATTTCTAAATCAACATGCTTTTTAAATATTTGAATTTATAAGCTTGTAGTGACATTGTAATATGTATCATAATTTTATATTCTTTTCATTGGATGATATTTTTAAGATTACATGAATAGAGGTAATGCTTCTTCAATAGTTACCTGTGGAATCTATTAATTATTTGTTTATATAATTATTGTTTACATATTATATTTTTGCAAATGGAGTCTAAAAATATTTATATTACATAGAACTTTACATATGTCTTTAAGATTTTCAGTCATCTGCTTTTTGATTAGTTTCCCACTTACATTTGAATGGGGATAGATAATCCATTTCCATGAAGACTCTTTGGTTTGTATTTCTCTTAGGCATCATTTACTCCTTTTAATGTGTACATAAATGTAATAAGAGAAAACCCAGCAAAAATGATCAGCTGTTTCAAGGAGCTAAATTTCACTGGCCATTCATTGAGGTAGTCTCAGTTGCTTTACTGTCATGTAGTTTTTCATAATCTATATTTAAAAGATCTTTAAATGGACAGATTGAATTAAATTATTTTCTTCAGAATTGATTTTACTAAGCTATGACAATTGTATATGGTCTTTTCTGGGAGATTTACTTATTGTTTATTCAGTTATTCTATTAGCCAAAGATGTATTTTTACTAAATACTACAGTATTTTTACTTTTTAAAGTTGTCGAAATAGATTTTATAAATTGTATTAAATGAGTAAATTCTTCTATGGTAATTATAATAATTTTGTGGCTCTTAAAAATTGATAACTAATGTTATTTTACACACTTCCTCAATAATTAACTTATTCATTTATTCTAGGTATTATTAATTACTTATTGTACATAATTCAAATTGACCTTATAGTGACAGCATAGACTCTGGAATCAAGTTCAAACCCCGAGGCCTCCACTTCATAGGTAGGTGTCGGTAAAAATGAAGATAAATTATTCCAGGTGATAATAGTCACTACTGCATAGAATTATTGTGAAGGTTGAATGGGAAAATACATATAAAATGTGCTGTGCACACACTTAACACTAGTGCGCTTCAGAGCATGTTAGCTGTTGTCAGTGTTGCTAGATGCCTGATGTGATGCACATTAATTTCTTTCTCATCTTCTGAGTAATAATTCCAGAAATCAGCATTTTTTTTTCTGCTTAAGTTCAACAGCAAAGCAATTACCTAGAGGCTTGAAAATTGACACTGTTTGGAAAAAAATCAGTTAGGCAACACTAGTCCATTTCCTATATGACTAGATTGTAGCCAGTATTCTGGCTGTATGAAGTGGCATTTGACATAAAGATCATCTATCCTGCAGCACCTCCCCGGGCTGATGTATTGCTGACATATTGTCTGGAGACTTTCCCCAGCTTTCTGTCTCAGTATGCGACTTTAAGTCTTGGCCTTTGAAAAAAATGATGGGAGCATCAACAAAGCCAAGGTTTTTGGTCCTTTAGGGCAGCCATATCTGCTGTTCATACCCAAGGGATTCAAACATTCAAGCTAATGACTTGAGAACATAGTTCTGCCCCTCCTGAGGATTCAGCCAAAACCTCCCAAGCTGGGCAGCCGTTTAGAGCATTACTTCATTTTAGTATGATCTATTCTGTGCTGCAAAAATATTTGTTAAATGCAGCGGAGAGATACTTCATACAATTATTGGTACACAGCTGGACCTCATTTCTTCTCCAAACTCTAATCGTACCTTATACAAATTTTAGAACTAATGGTTAATCCTTTGAAGGAAAAAGTTCTATTTGGAGCTTAGCCATACACTATATATCATAATGAAATTCAAATAGATTGATAGGTTAAATGTAAAACAAGAGAAAAATATCTTTATGCAATTTCAAATCATTAAAGAGCTAGAAAAAACTTATTTGTGAATGGTTTTCGGATCTCTCGTTGGGGAAAGACTTTCTGAATTCAGAAACAATGGAAGAGATTGCTAAGTTTCACCAGATACGAGTAAACATAATATGTTTGTTTAACATGAATACTTTGAAAATTTTAAAATTTAGAAGAGAAATTAGAAAATTATTTGCCCCAAAATAACAAAGAAGGTTTACTATCCTTAATTTATAAAATGTCTTTATACAATAATGAATTTATATTATTCTAAATTATAAATGGATAATTCTAAACCAAAGCTAAAGAATATAAATATTTATTTTCAAAATCAGGCTGTTAAACCTCCCTAGAGAGCCACCACGCTAAATAAATGTGTATAGTAGGCTTTTTAAATGGGATAATATTATTACCTGCTTTATAGTTTTTGTGAGGATTGAATTAAATAAGGCATGTACCGTATAGCACACTACTACTAAGACGAGGATTAAAAGAAAATTTTTCTGTTTCCTATGATCCCAGAGTATGTATAATTTCAGACTTCTAAACTTCAAGAGAGTTCAGCTATATCCTAAACAGAAGCAGCCACTGCAGTTCGAAAAAAACGTGTATAAATAAATGTATGAATACGTACTACCTGAGGATTTCACTCAGATCTTCCCTAATTGAAACACAAATGATTCAATGCCCCAAGAAGCAAGCTCTAGTGTTATAACTCAGTCAATGCATGTAATGCAAAACAAGGCAAACCAGCCTTACACCTGTGTAGCAACGATAGGGACTCGTCAGTTGTCCCAGGCAAGAGGCAGCATAAAAACAAAGTCCTCAAGTTTGATTGAAAGCAGTCGGGATGTCTCCAGTGACCTCAAAGGATGACATGAGATTTTCAGAAAATTCTTTGAAAATTTTGATTTTTACCCAATTTCTTTAAAATTTGAACATGTTTCATTAAGTTCTGTTAAGAGAATTTAAGAAGGCAGAAGTGGACAAACAAGACCCGGAAACCACTCCCTGAAGAAGAAATGAAATCACTGGCTAGGTCATAAAGTGAAATTCAGTGGTTCTGACACAAATTTTTTGCCTAATGTATTCATTATATTTCTCTACATTTCCATTTTAATTATCATGAAGAAAAGGCAGTAACCCATTTGCCATGTGCTGTAATTTATACTTGCTCTCGCAAGATAAGTAATACCACTCCAAATACATCATAAACAAAATATTTATTAGGAAAGCCTCATTAGCATGCATTTCATTCTGATAATAAGGGTTAGGAATTTAAATTAATATCAGTGTTATTTGAGAACAAGGGTATTAACATTTAATAATATTTAGCATTTATATAGTCCTTTGTGTTTCCAAAGTACCTAAGTCATTAATTAATTAAACCTCAAATTATCATTGTGAGCATGTTCAGCTCATGGTTTTTTCAGTTATAAAATTGTATTCTTAAGTATTTTAACTTCTCCAGCTAGGAGTTCTCCCTAACAGTTTTCTTGAAAGTTCTTTCATGCAGAGTGAGATTGCCAGTGTATCCAGGCAGGAATCTCTCCATTACAAACTGTCAGTGATATTCTCCTTGTCAGCTGTGGGGACCAGAGATGGACGACTGGCAGGAGAGCGGAGCTCTCTTTAAATCTTCTCAAAATGCCTTGATTCTTTTTTTTTTTTTTTTTTTTTTTTTTGCGGTACACAGGCCTCTCACTGTTGTGGCCTCTCCCGTTGCGGAGCACAGGCTCCAGACTCGCAGGCTCAGCGGCCATGGCTCACGGGCCCAGCCGCTCCACGGCATGTGGGATCCTCCCGGACCGGGGCACAAACCCGTGTCCCCTGCATCGATAGGCAGACTCTCAACCACTGCACCACTGGGGAAGCCCATGTCTTGATTCTTTGTTTGCTGTGTTGCTCCTGGTCCCCTACCCCTGCACCATCACACACTGACATGACCCAACCAAGAACTTAAAATTGACCCCTTATTTAATATGTATCCATCTAAGACTATGTCACAAAACTCCCTTTGAGGTGGACCCTCACTCTACAATATTTAATGGTTCCCTAGTACCTATATGCAATAAAAATCCAAACTCCTTAGATCTGGTATGTAAACCTCCTACGATGTCATATTTGACTTGCCATTCCTTTGTGACCCCCCAGCTTCACACATCCCCTCCCAACCACAGAATACAGGGACAAAATGAGCATGCGGAGGGCCATCTGTACAGTGTCAGCATCGCAGACTTGAGGGGTGGCCTGGCTGCTCTTGGAGAGATTGCACCCAGGAAGATTCCTTGGTCAGCATTGGTTCCCTGCTGGAATCAGAATGGCAAATCAGACTGCCCAGTGTCTCCACCTGCATGGGTCATCAGGCTGCTATGTTGTTGGCTTCCCGAGCTACCCCAGAGCTTCCTCAGAAGGGAATGCTGTCATCTGCTTACCCTTTTGGTCCTTGACTATGACCTTGGACTCTTTGCCTTATGTAGGGAATGCTCAGCTTTGCTAAGAGTGTCTCAAGGCTTGTTCTTTGCCTTACATTGTGAGTAGGGCAGAACCCAGTCCCGAGGGTCCATCCCTGAGGGGCCAGGGCAGAGAGCTCTATCACCTTCCTCCAAAGGATAATTTTATCAAGGGTGAACTGAGAAAAACTCTGGAAACCTTTTCACACTGATAGAAGAAAGCATAAATTTATTATCAGCAGAGAAAAAGAAAATTATTATCATCCATCAGGGTGGCGAAGAAGACAGGAAAAGAGTCTTAATGCAGTCACCCTGTGGGTCTTAGCCCTGCCTTCTCTTGCTAGCTACTGATTCACAGGCCTAGCTTTTAAATACAACCTGATTCACTGGAGTAGTCAATATAATGGTCTACATCTTCAGTGGTCCAGAGGTCACCAGGTGGAAGTTGCTTTTTATATAAGATCAAAACACACGTAACAAAATTTGTTTAAATAATACAATGTGCTCAGCATTATATGGCCACATGAATCCCAAACATGCCACAACATTATCCTTGGGGACTGAATTTTCTGGGCTGTAGAGATGGCTCATTTTCCATGAGTCTTCAGTATCCTGTTATTAGTTTAAAACTACCCTTGGGATCTTTAACAAATATCTGTTTGAGAGAAAGAGCGAGAGAGAAAGAGAGAAGCCAAAATTTACCTTAACCTTAAAATTCTATGTGTAAATGCTGAGGCAATACCCTGACACACAGCAGATGTCCAAATTCATCACTGATTTGAATAATCACTTTATAATATTTAATGTCTCCCTATTACCTCTATGCAATACAAACCCAAACTCCTCAGTTCCAATATTTAAACTTTCTAGAATGTCATATTTAACTTTCCAATGCCCAGCTCCACAAAAGCTGTGTTTCAGGCAGGAGTAGTATATTTAACTGTTCTATGAATACACTGGCTGACGTCCCAATCTCTGGGGTTTTATTTGAGCTGTTTCCATTACCCAAAATGTTCATATATTTTTCAGCTGCTCCCATTGCACTGTGAGATTCTCGAGGAGATGGACTAGGTATTATTCATTGCTATATTCTCCACCGTGCTTATAGAGCTTTTTGAACATGGTCAGCATTCACAAAATGCTTTTAAAAGAGAATTGGATTGAAAAAAAATAAGCTAGTGCTTAGGATAGAAGGCAAATTGAGTGGCAGGAATCATAAATTCAAAGGCCAGACAAACAACATCAACACGTAAAGCAAGCCTTGTGGGGACTGAAGGAGCAGGAGAGTATGAGTTTTTCTAGAGAGTACGACAACTGCGGGGCTGCAATCTGAACGGCTGACCCAGAATTGCCAGAGCTTGAATTTAAAAAACAAAAACAGAAATCTGGATTTTTATATGAAATCTACCAATTTTTAATACTAAAAACTGATTTACAAATTTGAATACAATGTAATAGTCAAACAAAACACATTGTGGGTTAAGTTTGCTCTGCAGCTGTCCAGGATAAGAATCCTATCACCAAAAAAAAAAAAAAAGAATTCTATCACACAGGTGACAAGGCTAAGAAGGTGGATTGGGGACGGGGTGTAAAGGGAAAAATAAGTCACAAATGTATTTTGCTTTCGTAGGTGATGGAGATGTTCATTATCTTGATTGTGGTGATAGTGTCACCATCTATACGTATGTCAAAACCTACTGTATACTTTAAATGTATATACTATATTGTACGTCAACTGTGCCTTGATGAAGCTATATTTAAAAGTTAAAAAAAAAGAAACGTGCCTTCCAACATCAAAAAAATAGTAAAATCAAAATAAATGTGATTCCTACTTGTAAAGTCTTTCCAACATCACTTGCTTCGAGTACCTGACACAAGATAGCTCAGGGCAGGAGGAGCCCAAGCAGTAGGCCAGAGACTTTGCCAGCAAATGCCTGGGACTCCTCATTCTAAGACCAACTTAGAATGAAGGAAACAAAGGGAGTAAAAGACATGCCTGGCCCACAACCTCTGAGTTTCTTTAGTATCTCGTTTCTAAGAAATGAAGAAATAAGAGAACCATGCAAGATAGAAATAGGTAGGTGGACAGTGGGAGGCAAGTGCAAGGCAAAGGTACAGTCAGAGCTGGTTGGTTCCACAGGCTATGCTGTTTCTGTGGAATTTGTTTGGCAATAGGTTCTTCTACAGACCTGTTGCATCTTTATTTTGGGCCCATTAAAAAAAAATTGTAAGCCATTATGTGAATAAAGAATGAGTGTTGCTCTAAAGCCAAACAGATTATTGTTAATCAGATCACTCTCCAGGCTTTTACAAATTCAGCAGTGATATGCCTACTTAAGACAGGAAGAGGGTCCAGAGCTGATTTGTGGTGGTTAAATTTTCTGATGAACGTATTTCATCTCTTTCATGAGCTCAAGTAATTAATTAATTAATTAGTATGGTATTTTTCATTTGATTATCTATAATACATATATGCATATATGTGAGAAATCACATATTTCATTTGATTATCAAATGAAATCAAATGAAATCAATTTTTCATTTGATTATCTATAATACATATATGTATTTGCTTGTGAGAAATACACACAAGCAAAAGACAGAGAAAGCTTCTAACTGATCTGTCCTATGAGAAGTCTCTTCAGAGATTTATATCACATTTTCTTTTAAGTGAAGTTGAATTCCATAAGGGAAGAAATTATGCATTCTCCTATATCCAATGGTTTTTTCCTTCCACTTTTCTTCTTGAGTGAAAAGGCAATGATAGAAAATAAAGAGTAAGGTTCAGAATTACATTAAACTTGTGTAACATAAGCTGTTATGTTAGTGATGAAATTGTATCAGTATATATCCTCAGCGCAATGGATAGAGTTCTGATCCATGACTCACATTAACATTAATAAGAGCTGAGCTGCTAAATTTCACAAATCATATGACAAATAACCTACACTGGATGTTAAACCCTGGGAAAAGATAGCAAATATGAGGGGACTGGATAGGTCAGCTCGTAGGTAATAGAACAGATTGAAGCGAAACTGCTAGGAAGGTTACCAGGAAGGGAACGCTGGTCAAAAAATTGCATTTATAGGTGTAGAGCAGATTGACTGAAAGCACAGGCTGTAGAGTCAGGCAGAACTGTTTGACCCTGGATCCTCCACTTACACATTGTAATCTTGGAAAATTCATTAACTTCTCTAAGTCATGTCTCATGATGTAAACTAAGTACAGTGCTTGGTATTTAATAAACATACAGCAAAAAGTAGCTGATGTTATTACAAAGTCATAGGAAAGATCCTTAAATATCAGCTCATCCTACCAACCCATTTTACAGAAAAGTATATTGACTCAACATATAATATTGATATTACTTGCCTAAGCTCACATAACTAGTCATAAATAGCTAGAAATAGAACAGGAAACCATAAACTTATTGTATTTTATTTTACAGATAATATCTGTCTTCATTTTGTTACAGCTTTATTGAAGTACAAAAATATAGTTGCTTCTATATGGCAATTCAGTTGATACTTGTGTGTTGACTCTATAGAATGCAACTTTGTTAAACTCACGTATTAGTTCCAGAAGTCTTTTTGTAGATTTCTTAAGCTTTTCTACATAAATAATCATATTATCTGAAAAGAAAGCTTTACTTCTTACTTTCCAATATGGATACCTTTCATTTCTTTTTCTTGCCTTATTGCACTGGATAGGCTCAGCAGTACATTATGGAATAGAAATGGTCAGAACACACATCATTAACTGATTCCCAGTCTTATAGGGAAAGCACTTAGGCTTTCATCATTAAGTGTAATGTAGCTGTAGATTTTTCCTAGCTGTCCTTTATCAGACTAAGGAAATTCCCATTTCTTTTTTGCTGAAAGGTTTTTCTTCAAACCATAAATCAACACTGGATTTCATCAAATGTTTTTTCTACATCTATCGTGATGATCATATGAGTTTTTTCTTCCTTCAATTCTTGATATGGTGAGTTACATAGTTTTAGATTGTTATTGTGATATATTACATGTTAAATCAACCTTACATTCCTGGAATAATCTACATGGTCATGATATATTATGCTGTATATTGTTGCAAGTTTTTCATTAAAATCTTAAAAAAGCATATGTTTTATGTTCACAGGAGATATAGAGGTCATTGATTTAAGATGTTTCTTCATTTCTAATATAAGCATTTAATGTTATAAAATTCCTTAAGCACTAAATAACTTCATCCCTCATAATTTTGTGGTAACATTTCAATTTTCATTTAATTAAAATACTTTCTAATTTCCTTTGACCTCTGGATTATTTAGGAGTGTGTTGTTTATTTTGAAAATTTTGGAGAAATTTCCAAATATTTTCCTGTTACTAATTTTTTTATTTAATTCCATTTTGGTCAGAAAACATCCTTTTTATAATTTCAATACTTTAAAATTTATTGGGAGCTTTTATGGTTCAGAATATGGCCTATCTTGGTAATGTTCTGTGTACACTTGATAATAGTGTGTATTCTGCTATTGGTGGTGATAGAGTTCTATAGATATCAATTAGGTCAAGTTGCTTGCTAATGTTGATAAAGTCTTCTATATCCTTGTTTTTCTGTCCACTTGGCTAATGAATTATTGAGGAAAAATGCTGAAATCTTTGGCTATAATTGCAGATTCATTTATTTCTCCTTTCAGTCCTGTCAGTTTTGCTTCACATACTTAGAAGCTCTGATACATACATGCATACATGCATAAGCATGTACATCTTAATGAATCAATCTCTTTCTCGCCATGAAATGATCTTCTTTGTCTTTGGTAGTATTCTTTGCTCTGAAATTTACTTTCCCTGATATTAGCATAGCTACTTCAGCTTTTTTGTTGTTGTTGCTAATATTAGTATGGTATATCAATTTCTATCCATTGCTTTTAATCTGTTTATTTCTTCATAATTAAAATGGGAATCTTACAGCCATGCTTTTAAAAATCCAACCTGATGATCGCTACCTTTTAATTGAGGCATTTAAAGTTATACCTTGAATGTGAACATTAATTTGAGTATTCATCCACCATCCTGCTAGTTTCTATTTATTCTATCAATTATTTGTTCCATTTTTTCCTTCTGCCTTCTTTCAAGTGAATATCTTTAATGATTCCATTTTATCACTGTTGTTAGATGTTAACCCCATCCAATGTATTTTTCATCTCGGACATAGTATTTTCTACTTTAGAAGTTCAATTTGGATCTCTTTTTATCTTAAATTTCTCCCTAACGTGCCTGTACTTTCCTCTATTTTTGTGAATGTTATTGGACATATTTGCAATTTTAAAAAATGTCTTTGTGTACTAATCCTACCATGTTTTCCCTTTCTGTGTCTTTTCTAATAGTTGAGTTTTATCCTCATTACAAATCTTTTATCTTTTCTGCTTCTTTGCTAGCTTTGTCATTTCTGAAGAGATGGTAGACATTGTGATTTACTCTACTGAATACTGAATCCTTTTAAATACTTTTGAGCTTTGTCTTGGGATGTAGTTACCTAGAAGCAGATTGATCTTTCTGAATCTTGCTTTTACGTTTTGATAGGCAGGACAAGCGCAGTCTTTAATCTGGGGTTAATCTGACCCCACTACTGAGACAATATCCTTTTGAGTACTAAAACCAATACCTGTACATTATGGAATTTCCCCCCTATAGTTGTTGAGAACAAGAACAATCTCCATCTTGGTGTGACTTTTCTCCTTTCTTGTGATCATTTTCCTGACTTCAAGTAGTTTCCTCATAGCATGTGCTTACTAGTACTGAGCTGAAGACTCTAGAAAAATCTCCTGCAGATTTCTGGAGCTCGCATTCTGTGCTATTCTCTTGTCTCAGTACTCTTCCCTCCTTGTTCTAGCCACCCTGCCCTCCCCAATTCTCAACTCTGTCTCCTCAACTCAAGGGTATAACCTCAGTTTGGGTTTCTCTTCCCTGTTCTGCAGTCTAGAAACACACTCCAGGCATTCATCTGAGACTTTGTCAAACTCACTTCATGTGTTTTCCCCCTCTCAAGGATTGCTGTACTGCACTGCCTATTGTTGAATGTCTGAAACAACTGTTTCGTATATTTTATCTAGTTTCTCAGCTCTTTGAAGTTGGAGGGTAATTCTGGCCCCTGTTTCTCCATCTCTACCATGGCTGGAAGCAGAAGAATATGTGTTCATTTTTAATAAAAATCAATAATTCAGAAAAATAAAATTACTTGAAATTGTCTAACCTATAAATAATCACCATTAATAATTTCCCTTAATTTTTTATAAATACAGAGCAAACAAAATATTCTCTGATTTGCTTTTCAAGTCAATAAAAATAGGTTTTTATCATCAGTTTTAATGATCAGAGCATTCCAGTGAATGGATACATTATGATCTATTTAACTCATCCCCAGTTGCTGGACAGTTAGGTTTTTCTAATTTATTGACATTTTAAGAAGTGCTCTGATAAACCCCAGTAACTCAAACCCATAGTCCATTGTTTTTTGCCAAGGTGGCTTTAAAACTCTAAAATTTTCTAGGCTACCATGTTTATTCTGTGGTTTCATGTATTTTTTGCAGGAATCCTTAATAAGGAGAAAGGTTACAAGAAAGACAATTGATTTTGACAAATGTTTTGACCTGAGGTTGATAAAACGTGAAATTTTTGTCTTCAGCTCAGTATGAACCCTCTTTGGGGAAATAGAGTTTTGTAAAACTTCATTTGGATGAAAATATACAGGAGAAGACCTAGACTGCTAGTTTATTGACTAACTAAAAATGCACAGTACCTTGGAGAGTTAATTTGAGTTGGTGCTAGAGGCAATCGGAAACAAATACAGAAATTTTAAATCATGGACTGTAGCTAGAATAGGCACTGGTGAGAGCCTCACGCCCTGATTGAGTGGCAGTTGGTTTAGCCTGCTGAAATAACTTGATGATCTAATCCATGTCCCAGATGATGGATATCCCTGAGTTTGGACCTAATAGTTGTGTTTTATCACATGTTGGGAGAGAGCCCTGGATTATGGGATAATGAAAACTGAATAATACAGGTAGAAATGCCATTGAGTTAGAGTTGAGATATGTTAATAGACAGTGAGGTGAATTTGTAATAGACTAAGGTAACCTACATTAATTATTTTACATTTGCAAAGCTTAAAAAGACAAATAGCTTGGAATATCATCTGCAGCACAAAAAGAAATGTAGACTAATGTTTACACACCAATCAGGAGAATTAATTTTCTATTTATTTTACTAAAAGATTATACCATTATGGCTGGACAGTATAAGGTGTGGAAAAGGTTTTCATTTTGTAATTGGGATTGAATGTCATAAGTCTTCAGATAATATACCCAAATTGAAATCTATTTTTTCTACTTCTTAGATTTTTTTAGTTTTGAAAAATTAATGTCTTCCTTTGGATATTTAAAACTTTAATGATCGACAAGGAAGGAAAGACAAGCTCTTCACAAAGAAAAATAAAATTTTAATGGAGATTTATGACTATGATTGATAAAGACGTGTCAGGCTATTAAGAAAGAGTTGTGTTGAGGAAACTTCTAGAGAAAGGAGAGGCTATGGAAAGACTCAGAGTTGTATGAAAGAAGAAAATCTGTACCAAATTATCAGACAAAGAAAGTCAGCCACTTTGGAGGTGAGTAGTTAAGATTCGACTTTGAAACTTGTCATGTTCCAAATTTGGACTAGAGAAAATGAAAAGGATTCAGAAATAAAATTGGGGACAAAAGTTCATGTTCCATTTAAAGAGATTATAATTTTTTTTGGTTTTTTGTTTTTTGGAAAACATCTTTCCATTTTTATGGTTTAAAATCAAGATCTTTAATGGTAGTTCAGAGTGAGAAATTCATTTCCTCATTTATTCAGTCAAACATTTATTGAGCACAGACTATGAACCTGATAATGTACTAACTTGAGGATACAGTGAGGAGATACCGTAGGGAGAAAACGTGTTTTAAAAATCACACAAAAACTTAAAAATCACAAATGAGGTAGTGTTGTTTTAAAAAAATGTGCTATTTTATAACCTCCTATTTTATTTGTTTTGTTTCCCTTGACTATTCCCAAAGAGGACAGAACCACCGTCATCTTCTCAGGGCAAAACAGCTCATTTGCTGCCTAGTCTAGTAGTGGCCTGGAATACTCCTGAGTGAGGTATTCAGAAAAGAGAACTCTCCTCTCCTTGGGCTGAAATTGCAAAGATCAAGGTGTATACAGGTCAGCTGACAAACTATGGCACATTTCATATCATTCTTTCAGACCTTTCAGACCTCAAGCACCATCAATCCTAATTAATTGCTTTCTGCCAAAAGCAGGAGGCCTTACTTAAATATTAACCCTTGATAATAGAAACTTTCACATGGTACAGTTAACTAATTTCCTAATTATTCACCTTTCACTTTCCATATTGACTTGTCTTCAGGCTTTAACCTTAAAATTTATAATGCAGCCAAGGATTTCCTACATGCTCCAGCGACTCACAGTGCTTCCATATTTCTAAATATTTCTAAAACTTCTATAAACTTAGCTGTAGGTACACTTTTGATAGTCTAAACTACTTTAAACAAGGCAATGTATGGAACATTTTTTGAAGGAGATGTTTACTTTCAAAATAGAGGTAAGAAAGGGAGAATGGGTGAGGATTGTGATCTAACAAATAATTCAGTAAACACTTGGAGAGCATCTGTAAATATCAAGAACTGTGCTATATGTATCTACCTGTAAGCTACAGTGCCTTCCTTCAAAGAGTGCATGGGCAAGGTCTAAATAAATCCTGTATTGCAACGCAACATGTGCCATAATATAATCCAGTTTCTGAAAAAGCCCAGAAGAGGAAAATAACAAGGGAAATTACACTTAAACTGAGACTTTAAATTTAAAAATCAGTAAGGATTCACCAATTGAAAAAGAGTATGACATTCAAGTAATAGAGAACAAAAAGTGAAAAACGTGGAAATGTGAAAAACTGGTATATTTAGGAGATCCAAGTAGTTCCATGTGGCTGAGTCATGGGCTGTCATGTGAAGGGCTCTCTCCTGCTCTCATATCGTTTCAACCTCACTCTGGCTTTTGAAAAGAATACATTTGTCAATATAGTATTTTTTACATGCTTATTCTATCATTTACTCAAAAAGACCTGTTAAAAATCTCTCACTGTGGTGGGGAATTGATTTGTTTCTCCTTTAATTCTGTTAATTTTTGCTTTATATGTTTTATGCCTTCTTTTATACATGCACTGTATGTACACCCCAAACTTAGGATTGTTAAAACTTCTTGGTGAATTAAATATTTTATTATTAAATTTCCCCCTTTATCTATATGAATGATCTTTTCCTTAAAGTCTACATTGATATTAGTGTTTCTAAATCTGCTGTATTTTAGTGAGTGTTTGCACAGGCTATCTTTTCCTATCTTTTTACTTTCATTATTTCTGTATCCTAATATATTGTATATCTCTTTTTTTTTAAGCATGTGCTTGTTTTATTTGGTTGATTTAGTCATTCATCTTTGTATTTTAACTGCATCATTTAGTCTCCATTTATATTTAATGTGATGGTTGATATTTTTATTTAAATCTACCATCTTACTATTTGCTTTCTATTTGCATCCAATTGTATATTTTTTCCTCTTTCTTATATTTTGGGAGATTTCTTTTTATTATTCTGTTTTCTCCCTCTATTTGTTTAGTCATTATATATACTTTTATTATTATTTAGGGAGTTAAGCCAGAGATAAAAACATTGACATATAAAAATCTAGTGGTACTTGGTATTTTTACCTGCTTTCCAGACAAGGTGTTCATTTTCTCCCTTCCCAACTCATACATTGTAGTTTTGTATATTAATTATGATTTTTATTCAGTCACATATTTACCCTCTTCATTCTTTCCCTCATCCTTGAGTTTCCATCTGTAATCATTTACGTTCTGTCTGAAAAACATCTTTTGGTGTTTACTTTAGTGTAAATCTGCTGATGGTTAATACCTCTGTTTTTGTTACCTGAAACTGTTTATATTTAACCTTCATTCTTCAAGGATATTTTCATTGGTGGTAGAATTTTAGGTACTATCTGAAAACAGTCTTTGGCTTGAAATGTTTCTGTTGAAAAGTCATCTCTCAATTGAATAATTGATCCTTTCAAGATAATTTGATATTTTCCCTTCTAACTGTAATAACATTTTGGTCTTTTTTTGGGGGGAGGTATGCGGGCCTCTCACTGTGTGGCCTCTCCCGTTGCAGACCACAGGCTCTGGACACGCAGGTTAAGCAGCCATGGCTCACGGGCCCAGCCGCTCCATGGCATGTGGAATCCTCCTGGACTGGGGCACGAACCCACATCCCTTGCATCGGCAGGCGGACTCTCAACCACTGCGCCACCAGGGAAACCCCTGGTCTTTAATTTTACTCTGATGTGTGTAGATGTGGTATTTTTGCATTTATTCTCCTCAAGACTTGTAAGAATTCTTGACTGTATGGCTTGATAGCTCATGTTAATTTTGGAAAATTCTCAAATAGTGCTTCTAAGCCATATTCTTTTTTATTTCTGGGACTTCAGTGCCATTCATATTAAACTTTCTTATTTATATCTTAGATGTTTTTTGCCTCTTCTCTGTATTTCTGATCCCTTTGTTTCTCCATGCTTCTTTTTGTATATTTTCTTATACCTATCTTCTAATTTGCTCATTTTCTCTTCAGCTGCATCTAAAATGCTGTTAAACCATTCACTAAGGTCTTAACTATTATTATTGTATTTTTCAGCTTTGAAATTTTTATTTTTGATTTCCTGTTTTCTGCCATAATTCTCAATCCCAATTATCTTTCTTATTTGTTATCTCCTTGAAATATTGAGAAAGTTATCTAAAAGTCTATTTCTGATTATTCCATTATCTGATTTTCATTTAATCTCTTTCCCTTGTCTGTTTCTCTTGGATTGTGTTCATATTGTCATGTCTCCTTGATTGTCTTCTTATTTTGACTGAATGCTTGACATTTTATTCTAAAATTAATAGAAATAATTTAAGGCCTAAGATAATGTTTCTCCAGAGAATTTAAGTTTATTTCTGGAAGGTAGTTTTGAGCACTAGCAATTGGGGATAACTTCATATAGTGAGGGCGGAATATCTCTTACTCCTAAGATGCTGTCCTTCTAGTTCCCTACCCTAAGCCTCAGGAGTTACCAGATACCCTGGACTTCAGTAGTACCTGGACTCTATTTTATGTCACCCTACTTGTTAAAGTCTAGCAAATGTCTGCTCAGCTTCTCAACCTCTCAAACTCCTAGAATCAATGGACATCTGTAGTGGAAAAGCTATGATCATCTTTCTGGGTTTCCATCTTCTATCAGATCTTGGCCTCATAATTCTTCTTTGTTTTGCTAGCTCTTTAAGCAGATTACTTTGCGTTCAACTTTTCTAATCCTTATAGAGAGGTCGATCCAAATTACCTCCATTACCAAAAGCTGAAAATTTGGTTAATGGAGGTAATTAACCAAATTAATTGGATCTTAATTAAGATCTCTCCTAGCTCTTGGAACTTAGTCTACAAACATGTTTGTACCTCTCTAGTCTTAAATTTTTAAAGGAAAAAAAATCACTCCTTTGTCTCTGTACTTTCTTTAAACTTGTTCTACTGCTTACCTTCTCTTCACAGCTAGATTCCTCAAAGAGGTTGCAACTCTCTGTCCACATCTTTATTTTTCACTCACCCTTTGACCCTCTGTGCTTTTCCAGCCATCACAGCTCAGAAACTGCTGTAACTGAAGCCAGCAGTGACCACCCAATTGCCAAATCCAACAAACTCATGTTAGCCCATATCTTATTCTTTCATATTTGAAATCCTTGAAACACCCCAGCCAGGAAATCAAGGTAGTTTTAGTTTTTGTTTTCTTATCATTGAAGTTGAACCTCCTTCCATATATTTGAAGGCTATCTGTATTCATTTTGCTGTAAACTCTGTTCATGTTTTTGCCCATTTTTATGGAAGCTATTTGTATATTAAGGATTTAATCTTTTGTTTTTGATATGAAATGCAATGTTTTTCTTAGTATGTCTTTTGGCATTATTTTTTTTACCATGCAGATTTTTCTTTTAATGTAGCAAAACTTGTTAATATTGGGGAATTTTGATTCATACATAGAAAGACAATTTTGGAATTTCTCATGGTGATTTGTGCTAAACCAGACTCAGAGGAGCCACAAGCATTTTTTGGTAGTCTCTTAAAATCTAAAACACCCTAAATTCCCTACCAGTCATCTTAAGTTATGAACCCTGGGACTTTTGAGCCATTCTCACTTAAAATCAGACATATGGACGGGTTTCTATCAGAACTGTGTTTTAACTTTATCCCCCAGTAGAACATAAGGATTCTGTTAGAATTATCTCAGAATTCAGGGTTACATGTAAAGCCGGTCAAAACATGATAACTCTCTGATATCCTGCTAGCACACAGCTTGTCCTTTGAAAGATATCTGACTTTATCTCAAAGGTAATCAAGCTTCAGCCTATTTATGACCTTTGGAACTAAGTATAATTGAGCTACAGTGTGCTTTTAAGAACCAGCAACCAGGAGATGTGGAATCTATTTGTCCACAGAAAAAGGTGATGCACTCTAGAAGGACCATATTTTAGAAGATTTCATTTTATATCTCTATGCTGTCATTTATTAGTTGCATGATTTTATCAAGCTCTTTTACCTTTCCGAGACTTTAAAAAAATGTCTATAATATGAGGAATAATCATTTGTGTCCAAAGTGGGTGGTTGTAGGTATTAAAAAACAAAAACAAAAAACTCTCAAATTCTTTTCCTTCCCCCATGTCCAATACCCTGTTCACTTCTTTTTTCATATTTGGCAAAACATTTTATGCTCTATCCTTTCCCATGACATTTACGCATAGTATCTTATAAAGAAAAGATACTACATGTGTAAAAGAGAATTGAAAAGATCTTAATGATGGAAGTGCATGATTACATATAAAATGGGTAGGAGAGGTTGAATGCCTCAAATAAATGATAACGTATGAAGTTTGAGAGATAGGAGGAAACAGATACTGAATATTTATGGAAAATAATTGAATCCGGGGAGTATCAGAGTTATCTCAGATTCACTTAACATAAGAAAGTTCAGGTAAAGAAGACATTAATTCTTTGAGTGGGGCATTGGAAGGAAGAATAAAGGGTCAATCATGAGCCAAGACTAGTGGAAGAAATTGAATGACAAATAGGCCAAACCAAATGCTAGTTACTTCACAGTGAAATCCTTAGGAAATTGCTATAACACAGGGGAACTATATATTGAGGTCTTGTTTATAAAAACTGGGTGAATAGGAACGATTTCATGGACACTGAAGAATTACTAAAACATTAAAATAGTGAATTTTGAGGGCTTCCCTGGTGGTGCAGTGATTGAGAGTCTGCCTGCCAATGCAGGGGACACAGGTTTGAGCCCTGGTCCGGGAAGATCCCACATGCCACAGAGCAACTGGGCCCGTGAGCCACAATTACTGAGCCTGCGCGTCTGGAGCCTGTGCTCCACAACAAGAGAGGCTGCGATAGTGAGAGGCCCGCGCACCACAATGAAGAGTGGCTCCTGCTCGCCGCAACTAGAGAAAGCCCGCGCACAGAAACGAAGACCCAACACAGCCATAAATAAAAATAAATAAATAAATTTTAAAAAATAGTGAATTTTGAGATCATGAAACAAGGTATTAAACTAATTAGGAAATCATTTAATAAAATAAATTTGATAGAAGATGGTAAAATAGAAATATTTGTTATTATAACTACATTTTACCTTACAGAAATTTCATCTTATAGAAATTAACTAAATATGCTTTAAAATAAAAATAGTTAATAGTCAAGTAATAAAGAGAAAAATCAATTATAGTATGAATTTAAATATTTTTATACTGCCCCAACCTACTTTATGGTTCATATATTTCTTTTTAATGAAAAGGATTTTAAAGAAAAATATCCTTTAGCAAACAGTACTATTTATAGCCTTTGAAATGCTATAAATCTCTTTATTTGTGTAAGGGTGGAGTTTCTTTAATGGATACACTTAATTTTTTTCAGTCTCTGTAGATATTCCTTTAAAAGCATATTCCTTGAAGTCATTTCACTCCCTTTGAGCTGCACTTTGAAATGTATCATGTGCAAATGCTTTCAATAATTGTAATGGAGGGGGGATAGTGGTGGTGAATAATTGTTTGATGCTCCGTGTACATTTGCTTTAAATAGTATTTCAGTATTAATAGCTATTCTCAGATACCTGTATTCTCAGATAGACTATATCAAGTGGAAATAGTAGAGAAAAATATGTCATAATGACTTAAATATTACTTTCAGTTAAAAAAACCTTAAAATATTTAGTTTATCAGAAAACATACTTAATTCAAGGCCCTCAGTTCCACTGGAGATCAGACACATCAGCTCCATGGGCTAGTCTTCTTTCTGAACTGACAGTTCACACCTGATATAACACTCATTCCCTAAACACATTCATGAATATCCCTCAAATCCCCAAGTCCCCACCAGCAACTTCCCTCCTGGGAGGCCTGAGGAAAGTTTTATTGCTTTCTGGCTTACGCCAGATATCATTATCACGGAATATTTCAAAACCGTCTCTTTTCAAGTTAGACCTAGTTAATTCCAACTGTCTTCAGCAATCATGTGTATTCTGATATGTTTTCCTTTATGCTAGGCGGTGTACGGTCCATTCTAGGTTCCTTTCTCCATATATAAGAAAGTGAATTGTCATAGTTCCAGTATGATATAAGGCAATTCTCCCTCTGACATTGTAAAACATTATCCCCAGATGAAAATAGATTCATTGTCCAAATTTCTTAAAACTATGATTAAATAGTTACCCTTAAGTAAGCTAGTTCTCTTTGAAATATGAAAACCTGTTGTACTTCTTCTGTTAATAGTTAATTTAGAGCAACTCAGAATTTCAGTTGCTTCTATAGTCTATTGTTATAAATAAAAATCTGATTCATGATCCAACATTATGCAGAAATAAAAGGTATTCAATTTGGTAATATACATCTAATCCAAATTGATTGTGTTCTACCCCAGCATTCCAACCACTAAATTATCATTTATCTTTGTCTGTTAACAAACATTACAGATTCTGTCACTGTGCTTTTAAGCCTTTTGAGATTGCTGAGATTACTGAACCACATGCATCTTCAAATGATGATGCTGAGTAAGTAATAATATTACTTTTTAATGTTAATATTGCTTCTCTGCTTTTACTATCCCAGGGGAGCTCTGTCATTCTGTCATGTTGGTTGACAATGTTTGAGGCAGGAAGTAATGTAGCCAAATATTCAGGGCTCATATCCTATGAATATGTTGCAGGCCATCTGAAGCAAACATGGAGGGAAGGACACACCATAAAATGAAATGAAAGTCTGCCAATGTAGTACTATTATCCAATAGTGAATTACCCCAATTCACGGAGAAACCAAAAAAATTACATTAGTAACTAAAAATATTTTGTCTGATATAAGCCAATCACTGTAGCAGGGCAGCACAAAGACTTCATCAGACCGTAAAAATGAGAACATATATAACAGGCTACTCATTAAAGTAAAAAAAAATTTCATAATAAAATCTAAAAAAATTATAATAATGTTTGTGAAAGAAGTGGGCCAAAACTTGATCACCCAATGTCCCACGGTGACTAGATTTAGCTAACTAGTTATTTAAATTAAGTTAAAACGTCAAAGAGGGCCAGTGTGAAAGAAAACCTGAAAAAAAATTTTTAAAGGCTGAAATAAGTACCAACCCACAGGAGATATTAGAACTGAGACTTGATGAAGATGATGTTGAACTCTAAAGCAGAAAGTAGAGTAACAGTGGAAGAGGAAGCAGAGACTAGAGATGGGAACTAAGATCTGGAGATGTTCCACACCACAGAAAACAATTTTAATGCTGCAGTTACTGAATTTTGAGAAACTAACCATGGGGGTGCGCATATTCTTTGATCATTTGTTGTGGGTCTCGCACTGCCCTGCTGACCAAAGCGGACACACACAAAAGCAGAAAACCTAATCTTGCCCTAAACATGCTGAAAATCTAGTCGCATGAAAAATGAAGACAGAGCTCCTTTATCTTTTTCCAAGACATGCAAGAGACAAAATATCCTGGTGATAGGAGACTGGGCTAGGGAACAACTGGTGGAAAACTCATTGTGTCATACTTGTTGAATCAAGGCTGCAATTCACAGCAGATCATAACTGGCCTTGTAGTAAGCGTGAACCTGTCATCTAAACCAAGACACTCTGGATCATGGGAGGAGGTGCTTAATAATCCTGCTGGAAAAGCAGGCATAAACTGGGCTGTACCCAACAAACTGGAGCCAAAGTTGAGCCTTCCTGTGTTCATTGCCACCACACGAATCCCTGGGAGGCAAGCCCAGCCAGCTTCTGGGGCTGAGCTGAGCAGCCAAGGCGGGGTCTCCAAGTGCTTCAGCAATCTTGAGTCGCTGTTCCAGCAAACCTTTGGTACAGGGACCCAGACAATCCGTGAATTTAAAGATGAAAAGGAGAGATGAACACATTAGAACTAGAGTAGTGAGATTACCCTGGAGATCAGGGATCCTGGCACTGGCCTAAAATTCAAGAAGTGGAAATATTACCAAAAGACAGGTTTTCAGTCCCATCAGTGGGACCGAAGGAGGAACTTTGAATTGGAGTCAAAGTCTCAGTGCAGGTGTTTGGGGGAAAGGCACCCAACCCCAGGGTAGCCAGTGGGAAGGCAGAGAGCCTTAGGTGTTGGGGGTCTAGGACTGGATGTGGAGGATCTTGGCTCAGGATGGGAGGCTGGAAACATCAGAGAAGGAGAAGAGAGGTAGTACCTGACATAGTTAACTTAAAGGAGACATCTGACATATTGACAGTTTCCTTTCTTAGAACAATGATCAGAAACAGTGGCTGCATGTCAGAATCATTTGGCAAGTTTAAAAATAATAGTGATGACTGACCCCTACCAAGTCCACTTATATCAGAAACTCTGAGGGTAAAATCTGGGCACTGACATGTATTAAAACACCCTGGAATTTCCTATATTGAAGTTAGAGGTGAAAGATAACAAAATTAAGGAGAGAAACCACTCTTTTGAGTGATTCATCTCAAGTAAGAAAAGCCAGTTAATTATGTGGAAGGAACTTAAGGCCTGGTGACAAAGTGACCAGTAGCTGTGTAGTTCCTGAAAAAAGGAAAAGAAAACTGAACCTTGTCAAACTCCTATTCTGGCGTTCTGAACGTGTGCTTCCAAAGAGAGGCTGTGATACCAAGCTAAGAGATAAACATGGAAGATGACATGAGAGAGCTGAAAACCTCTGTCAAACCCACCAACCAAAGACCATCCAGAACACATCTACAGTCCAATAAAATTTGGTTTATATACCAACACCATGGGGAGCCAGGGGGCATTTAGAGATGTTCTCTTTAGGATTTGGGCTTGTTTTAGGAGGTTTCAGGGCTCAAGGAAATAGGAGTTTGCTCTGGAATGGGTAGTGTCAGGAAGTGGGGTTAATTCTACGATTGGGTATTTTCACAATTTCTATCCAGGAGGTGGGAAGAATGGAGCAAGACTAAAGCCACAATTGATAAAGAAGCAACAGAGGCCCATGTTAGCCAAAAGAGGGGATTCTTGGTCATTTTGGTGATTTGCACAGTGTTCTAATTCTTGATCTGTGCTTAGGCATGATTGTAGAGGGTCTCGTTTTTGCCTTAGCCTGTTGGGGTCTGATTGTGGTGTTTGTGAAATTAGTGAAGTAGAGAACGCCATGTTTTAGCAGCAGCAGGTCAGGGACCAGCAGACAACTGTCCATCAGAGCTGCTTTTTCTCTCTCTCCTCTTAAAGTGTGGGATTCTGACTAGACAGCTCGAGGAGAGCACTGACACCAGGGTGGATTCACAGTGATTTCTCAGAAGAGCTAGAAGGTAGGAGTGCCATAGTCTCAGAAATATGGAAGTTTATTGCTGAGGGACCTTTGATATATTCTAGTCCACCTGCGTGTTTGATAATGCGGATGCTGAGTCTTACAAGGCCAGGCTGACTGGGGTCAGGTTGCACTGTCCTGTTCTCAGACCTCATCATTACTGGTGTAGATGGTGCTCATTCCACAGGCCTATGTTAAAGCCCATAATAAATGCAAGAATACTCAGTCCAAAAGGAGCTGGGCTTTTTATGGGGTAAAAAGCATTTTCCAAAGATGTCTTTTAGAGCTTTTCCTAGCAGCCCAGTCAATGACTGTCTCCACTGCTGAGGTAAACATGATAATGTTAATAAAGGGGAGGCAGATTGACTCAACATATAATTTGCTTCTTTCATGCCAATATTTCTTTATTTGTTCAATATTAGTTGGCTTTCTCTTTCATCAAGAATGCTTTGCATCCAGAAAAGGTAAAATAAGTACATACACCAGGGAGGTAAGCCCTAGATTAAGAGACCAGAAAGCATGAGGTAGGGAGGACCTGACTGTGGCCTCTGCTACCTGTTGGCAACCTATGGTTGATTTTCTGGACTGGATGGCTAAGGGGTGCTCCCTTGGACCTCACCACTCTAGTTTACCACTTCTACCATGGAATGTTCAGTCAAGGAGGAGTCCTTTTACAGGGAGGGGAAGATCATTCTCCAATCAAGAATATGTGAAGCTTAGGGCTACAGGCCTGATAAACGATACTGCATGCTACGTAAAGAAGTGCCAGCTACAATCATACAACCTTCTGAGAGGAAACTTCCTATAGGAACTTTTCAAGTTGAACCTTCTGAAGGGAACCATGTGGGGGAAACTTCTGAGGGAATCTTCTGAGGGTTACCTTCTGGGGGAAAGTTCTTGGGAATCTTCTGAGGGGAAACTTCCAAGAGGAGCCTCCTTTGGGAAATTTTTTAAGGGAAACTTACTGTGGGAAACAGAATCAGAGAGTGAGATATGCACTGAAGAGTGTTGGTGAAAGAGAATGGTGGACATTTGTAAGGGTTTCCTGGTCAGCATCCAGTCCCCTTTTCTGATAACAGCACCCTGATCTTCCTTGGGAAACCATCCCCTCTCATCTCTAATCCATATGGTTCAGATGAAGCTGCCTTGAAATTGAGCCTCTAGGGGTGGACCATTGGCCCAGGCCTGGCCAAGAAAGGTCTTCCATCCCACTAACCAGAGCAATTGTGTCAGAGGTGGGCAAATAATCCCAGACATGCCAACAAAACTCACTTCTGGGACATTTATTTAGTTATTGGCATAAAAACATCATTTTTGCACTGGCCTTCAAGCTGATAGAATATGATTGACCTAGAACTTCTAGAGGTTCCCATGTAGAGACAGCCAGTCTGGGCTTGAGGCCTTATAGAGGTAAAGTAAAGCTAAAAGACAGAATGAATAAATACCGAGCATTTATACACTATAGATCCAACTATATCTGAAATAGATCCCTAGAATCCAAAAATTACATTTTTGTTTCTGTTGTTTAAGCCAGTTTGAGTTGTGTTTCTAGCTTAAGTAAAGCAACAAAATAAAAGAGAAGTAGATTGAAAATAAGAGGTAAAAATGGAAATTATTAAGGGTGAGCTTTTCATCTATACTTAACAAAAATCTAGCATTTTGCATTTAGGCCACGTCTGTTCAACATTTTTTAAAAATTTGCTCATGAAGAAAGATGGAAATGTGGGAAATTAACATTTACTAAATGTCTGCTGAATAGGGATTAAAAAAAAAAAAACTACACCATGGTTGTACAAAGATAAAAAGTTTATCTTATTTGTAGCTGTTCTCTATGAGATTCCATCTACTGGTAAGTAGGGGAAAATTTAACTAGGAGTCCAATTCTGTCTGAACCTAGTCTATTATGTTCATATAATCAGACCCTTCTTAAGGAAATGCTCTTCCATTTTGAAACAGTCCCTCATTCTTCTCTCCCTAAGCTCTGAGTGTAGAGGGTGTGGAGGGCTTTTGCCACCCTCATGGCGACAGAGTAGAGTCGATCTCTCAGAGGAGGTGACTTCTGTTTTCTCTGGACTGATACTGAAATGACTTTTTAGTTGGCCACCCTTGGACTGGTCAGCTCAGGGACACCTGGCCACCCATTCACTCCCAGCCTGAATGGTCTATTCTGGAGCCCGAGTGACAGCCACTATGTATGCCTCAGCTCTGGCGACCCCCATGGAGAAGCTCCCCAGCCAGACTTTCAGGGTGATTGCTGGCTCATGTCCATGTCCATCCAGAAGAAAGGACAACGTGGGGATGCTAAATACAAGGGCCTTCTTTTGCCTGAGCACACAAATCTGCATTGCTTTAACTCTGTTCCCCATTGGTGTAGGGCAATCTGCATGTTAGCCTCCTCCCAGCATCCCAAATGAGAAGGGCAAGATCCCCTGCCTTCTGGGCTCCCTTATTTTATTTAAACCACCTGCTCCCCTCTGGGACAAAGCCCCAACAGGAAAACAAGGAATTATGTAACTGACAGTTGCACTGTTTTCGCTTCTTCCCATAAACCCTAGGGCTGGAAAGCAGGCAGGCTTTTGTTTGTTTACACTTTACCTAGGTCATATTTTCCCTTTAATTCCAGGTAAGCCTGATGGTGGACAAGGTCTCTCTCCTAAAGTACAGGAGAATGCTGTGGACTGAGTCTTCTAGCTAGCTAAAGAAGGAGAAAAAAGAATGTGGGAGAACAAATCATTTTCTCTAGGCCTAATGACTGGGAAAATGACTGTCTGGCTGCAGAATCTTATTTTGACTGGCTTTCTTCTCTGCCTTTCAGCTGTAACAAATCCCAGTATCACTTTAGGCAGATGGGTGCTGAGGTGAGGTAGGGCAAAGGTCTCACACTCAGTAAGACACAAAAGGAAAGCACATTCGATGTTTTAAATTATGTCTCCGTTACACTACAGAGTTTCTCTTGTTAAGGTGTTGTCACATATGTTATCTTAATTAATTCTCTCTATGCTTAAAGTTTTTTGAAAGTAATGAATAGCCCTACAAGACCGATATGACTGCTTTTCTATTAATGAGAAGACGAATCTTGGAAAAGATAAGAAATTTGTACAAAGTCACGTTGTAAGCCAAATTTGAATGTGACTTTTTTTGAATCAAAATCCACAGTAATAAAGATTGTACGTGACACAAGGCCAGGAAAGGAGACTGCTACATTTAAGCAAAGAATCAAATTCACACAGTTTCCGACAGGAAGGCATGTCTAAGATTTGAGTCAAACAAGATAAAATATAGCAAGTAGAATGGTAGAGTGAGAATTTAGGTTTAAAAGTCATTTGTGTATGAATAGAATGGGGGCGACCTGGCTTGATAGCAATTCATGTGAAATGGGGGTGGTCAGTAGTGGTTAGTGGGCTACAAACTCCATGGGGACCATTGATCTGATATGGGCGGCAAAAAAGGGAGGGAGTGGACCACTGAGGAAAGAAAGAGGTCATGAGAGGTTTCAGGAAGGTGAATTTTGACTCAATGCAAAGAGAAACTTCACACTAAATATGAAATGGGTATTTGTAAATCAGTGAGATTCTCACACAGAAATAGGTCAGGCAGAGGATAAAGAATCATCTGTGTATGTAAAACACCTACAAATCACTAAGGTAAGCTCAACCAATTCGGTAGAGAAATTGACTGGAGACTTTCCATGTTGCCCCTCCAGGCCGGTTCTCCAAGGTCTCCTTCCTGCCCTGGGCCCGTATGACCACAGCAATAGGCTCCCAGCTTCCCATGCTCACTGCGGGGCTCAAACATGGAAGTCCTGGCAGGAGATGGGAGGAGCGAAGAGACTTACATCAGCCAATTTATCTCCCCTCCCACCACCTCTTTCCACCTGAGACCACCAGAGGCCTTCACCCTCCATAGAAGGTCACATTCCTGTCTCTGACTGATTCTTCCCATCCGTCTTCAGGCCTAAGAGTGTTAATAGTAACAACTCTGTCACCTGCTTTGGGGTCCTGCCGACATATTTGTAAATCATCCTTTTATTAAAATTTTCTTGAATTGCCCAGGATGGGCGTGCCATCTGCTTCCTTCTGGAACCCTGACTGATTCAGTCACTGTCTTCTGGAGACCCCTCACATTAGAGGAAATTCAAACGGCCCATAATCACATGAAAAGACGCTCAACAGCATTATTCATCATGAATATGCCAAATAAAACCAAAGGGTTATCATTTCACACCCGCTAGACTGGCAAAAATTAAACACTTAATGGTAACAAATTTTGGCAAGAGTGCAGAATAATGGGCAACCTCATAAACGAATGGTGTGAGTGTAATTCGATACAATCACTTCAGTAAATGATTTGACATTTTCTAGGAAAGTTGAAAATGTGCATAACATGATCCAGCTCCTCTATTTGCAGGCATGGACAAGAAGGTACATTCTAGCAATGTTTATAATAATAGAAAAGCAAAACCTTGAAACAAATAACCCAAATGTCCATTGACACAAGAGAAAATACTCTCCAGCAACGGAAAAAAAATAATGAACTAAGGTGACACACATCACCATGATATTGTTGTTCAAAACACGATATTGAACAAGGAAAGCAATTTTCAGAGCACTTTCAGCATGATTTATCCATGCAAAGTACAAAGAGATGCAAAACACAATGACACCTTGTTTAAGAGATACACACGTGTGTGGCAAATCTATGAAGGCAAGCAAAGGAGTGATAGACAAAAAATCCCAGATATTATTTACTCTTGGCAGATGGGGGGTTGTCAAGATGCGTGTAGGAGTTCTGTGGGGATGAGTGAAGAGTCTCTCTTAAGCTGGGAAGTGTTTCAATTATTATTCTACTTTCTATACTTTACATACATTTTAAATATTTTTTGTGTGTACCCAAATTTTAACACAAATACTACAGAGGAAGTCAAACAAAAGAGTCCATAATAATAAAAAAAAAAACTAATGTAAAATGGTTGTTAATAGATTATAAGAAAGCCGTGACACTGTATTAGTTTTATACTGCTGTGTAACAAATCACCACTAACTTAGTGGCTTACAACAAGGCAGATGTGTTATCTCCCAGTTTCTATGGGTCAGGAGTCCGGGCACATCTCAGCTGGTCCCTTCTCACAAGGCTGCCGTCCCAGAGAAGACCTTATTGACCTGCCAGTTTTTGGAGGGCTCTATCTCTTATTACCTGTTAAGGCTTATTTTCTTCTTTGTACTTATCACTGTTTGCAATTATTTATTTGTTTACTTGTTAATTATCTGTGTCTCCCCCACCCACAGACTAAAAGCTACAGGAGAACAGAACTATGGCACAGAGTGTGCCCACGCTTTCAGTTAGGTGGGAGACATAGGACTACTCTGGTCAGTGGACTGTAAGTGGAAGTGACTGGTGACTTTTCTGGATTCAACAGTTAACAGCCAAGATGCTTCCTCTGTTCCCATCTTCCCCTGCCATCATGACTGCTTGAATGCTACCTTTCCCTGATTTCATGGCCACGAGGAGAAGGAGGCCCTGCAGTCTCTTCTGACTTCCATAAACGAGAAATAAACTTTTATTGTGTGATTGAGAGCTCAGCTTGATTCCACAGTATACCACAGCCTAGCCTGATTTTTTTTTTCTTCACCATTGTACCTTCAATATTTGGAGGAGTGTCTGGGACATTGTAAATCCTCATTAATATTTGTTTAAAGAAAGGAAGGATGGAAAGAATGAAGGAAAGGAGGGAAGGAAAGAGGGAGGGAGGGAGGAAGGAAGTAGGAAATACACAGAACATAATTGAGTGAATTTAATGCTCAAGGAGATGCACATGTTTATACAGTGACTTTCATTTCCCTGTGCACTAAGGTGGACCCCATGCACACTCTTCCCACAGTTTGGAGCCCTTGGACATGACTACTTGCTCTGCCACTTACCAGCCTTGTGACCTTGGGCAAATTACTCACCTCTCAGATTTTCCTAATCTGTAAAATAGGCCTAATAACATTCATCTTCCCCACTTTGCAAACTTACGGTGACAATAAATGTGTAAACATTCTCCAAATGCTTTATAAACTATAAAATAATACATAAGTAGGAAGCATTATTGCAGTTCAATTTGCTTTGCTTTGGGCTGACTCAAACAGAAATTTACATAATGACATTGTGAGTAAAGAGATCAAGGGATGAGAAAAAAAGCCGGGCACCGACAGTGAGTCACAATGGGTAAACAGATATTTGATCGAATCACAACTAAATTCTTATGTGTTTATTAATAACACAATTGGAGGTTATCATTATCCAAAATTGGCTGTATTGTGAAAGAAAGAATATCCTATCTAATAAGAGTTTATACTTTTCTTCACACCCCTGTGTTCTCATTCTCAAGAAGAGGTGGTGGAGATTGGAATAATGAGGTGTAAGAGCATTCATCTTAAAACTGTCATTGGTAGAACCTGGGTTGAAAGCCCAGAGGGCTGGCACAGTTCCTAGTTATAGCATCTGATTTCTCCTTGTATTATTAGGGAAATTGGAGGCTGAGGAAATCTAGGGGCACTCCTATAAAGATTAGGGAACACTTCTGTGGCTAAAAAAAAATAGCAAATAGGATCATGCCAACAAATATGTGGGAAAAATATATCAGAGAGACTTTAAGAATGAATATGTTTAGTTATTAAGAGTGGTCTGAGCTACAGCCATAAAAAAGAATGAAACAACACCATTTGCAGCAACATGGAGGGACCTAGAGATTATCATACTAAGTCAAGTAAGCCAGGCGGAGAAAGACAAACATTATACGATATCACTTATATGTGGAATCTAAAAAATAATACAAATGAATCTATATACGAAACAGAAACAGACTCACAGGCATAAAAAAAAAACTTATAGTTACCAAAGGGGAAAGGGAGGGTGGTAGGGATAAATGAGGAGTATGGGATTAATGGATACAAACTACTATACAGAAAATAGATACGTAACAAGGATTTACTCTATAACACAGGGAACTATATTCAATATCCTGTAATAACCTATAATGGAAAGTAATCTGAAAATATACATATAACTGAATCACTTTTCTGTACACCTGAAACCAATCCAATATTGTAAATCAACTGTACCTTGAAAAAAAAAAAGAGTAGTCTGAGCTACTCCTGAAATAAGTCAATCAATTCACAAGTACTCTTTTGTATTCCTTCTCTGTCCAGGATGGTGACATAATAACAGAAGGGTTGAAATCTTTGAATTCTGAATGACATATTCTAAGTTTTGAGGTTATGAATGTTAGGATGAGTAATCAAAATTTTTATAAATTGTGCCCACATATATTAAATATCTTGTTTCATATGTATTTATTCAGTACTCACTTATGAATAAATTAAACACAAATCACATAAATCAACAGAAACCATGAGTTTACACACACTCTAAGCTTCCTTGTTCAGTCAGTGGAATAACTGATCCCAAATAGTTTCTCTCAGCCATAAGGCACAAACATATTCTTCACAAGACAAACACAGCCTTCTTTTCACATCATTTGCATACACATATTTTGCACTTTTGAGTCAGCTGAATTCTGACCTTCATTTTGTAACTATCTGTATTGGGTTCTTGACCAAGCACGGAAGCACTGAATTTTTTTTTAACAAAATACCCTCTTTTTATTTAGCTTATTATTAAATGTATTCATCATTTGAATGTGAAGTGCTACAGAATATTACATAACATATATATATAATACATGTAAATAAGTGTGTTTGGGGGGGGTGTCAAATACTCATAATTCATTTTTAGGATCTGAAATTTTAAGTCACCTGACTCTGGAAATAAGGATGGTAGAATCAGGTGGTTTTGACACCCAAGTATGGGCAATCAAATGTTTTGATTTTGAGATGGAACCAAAGAGGGCAGTATATCTGAAAAAAAAAATAGAATGGATTCCATCCCCAAATTACCATATTTAATTTATTCGATGATAAAGCAGAGTCTAAATTCATGATCCAAACTCAATCTGAGAATTAAGTCACATGAGGAGTAAGAATGCTGTTGTTGATGCTTTGATAAAACTTCCTTTGTCACTTACTAGTCTAAACTCATACCTAAGCCCGCTGTCACAGATGCTTAGGTTAACTCGAGTTCAGGGCTGTTGTTTGCCTGGGGGATGTCTGCATTACTTTAGCACCTCCAATAACCAGAAATAGTTTTTCATCTTTTCCTGAATCAAAGGTTACATACTCTTTTATGGCTGCTCACCAAAGTCCAGGTTTCAGCCTGAAATGACTCTTGCTCTCAGCTGATTTGCAGACTATAGGTAGATGAAAGGTCAGGGATGAGCTCATTAAGTCTTTCCAAGTTCATACGAATTCCCCCCACTTTTCTGGGGTTCCCTTTGATAATTCAGCTCCTATGTGCCCCACAGGAAGTGCCTTCCAGAATCCTATTATAGTGTTTTTACAACATCAAAAAATTTATATACACAAGTATAATTTCAATCCAGGGAGAAAAAGCCATCAAGCTTCTTGGAAATTTTATTGAGAGTTCTAGTTGTTATAGCAATAATTTTCAGATACAATCATCTTTATTAACAGGTTTTTTGGTTATATTTACAGAGCTATCTTAGCAGCAGTAAAAATATATTTTAAACTTTGGATTTCAGTAAATGAGCCCACTTTTCTGAGCTGAGATAATTTGTCTAACCAAGTAGGGGTTTAGTTGTGCCCTCTAATCCATCATTTACTCATCAGTCTTATTATCCCACAGAGTGAATCCTTACCTCAGGGAGGCTCTTACTGGGCCTGTTGGGCTGGGATGGGGGAGGGGAAATAAGCCCTGGACAGCTCAACAAAAAGTAAGGCCATCCTCCGACACTTTCAGGACCCTCCTTCAGACCCGAACTGGTGAGTACCGAATAAATACTACGAAATAAGATTTTAAATATACGGACCTAATATATCACAACATTTTGAGGAATCATTCTATTTGCTGTGAAAAGAATTGCTGCATGCAGCTTTTGAAACTTCAGACAGAGCTGACTCTATATAGCCCTAAAGGGTCTCTTTGGTGACTGTCTGGACAACTTAGGCAGGAGAGATGATCAAACCTGATTATCAGGCCTCCAGCCTGGAATGAGATTTGGCTGTCCACACGTCTTAAATTAACCAAATCATTCTCTAGGCTCTACTTGATTGAGTGCTTTGTAAACTCAGCATTAAAGAAGAATGATAAAGGGCAGCACAGCGCAGCAGCAAATCTTTAATCTCTGACCCTAATTTCTATCTTTAATCTCTGACCCTAATTTGACCCTAATTTCTATTTTTAAAAGTGGGCTAATGCTTAACTTTCAGGGCTATTAAGAGAATATTTTCATAACATTTTGGCTTGCAGTTAGCACTCATTGAATGTTTGCCAAATAGACGACCTCACAGTGCTAGCTCAAAGGATATTTTTGAAGCTCCTAATGGAAACATAATAGATCAGTTTAGGAAGACACATATGTTAACTCTTCGACACAAACTAGTTTACTCAAATTACATAACCCACTAAATTGGCTGGGTGTGCCCTGGATATTATATCCCTGGTAAGAAAATTTGAGGATGCTGAGAAGAGAAATTCACTAAGAGGAGCCCTTCAACAGGGGTAGATAAAGAGAAGCAATAGGGAGAGAGAGCAAATTTTTACAAGACTGAAAGACTGAGCCCAAACATCTTCCAGATAATCTGGTCTATAGTCTGAGCCACAGAACCAATCATCCTCTTGCTGAGTGCCTTGGTGACAAACATTACAACCCATGGGAAAGAGCAGATCCTGTGCACAGCTGTAAACTCTGTGTTTTTGATTCTATCGCATGGGAAAACTCTGCTATCCAATGTTTCCTTCCCTCCAGAGAGTTAATACCTAGGCTGCCTTGTTTAGACTATATTAAAAATTATTTTAAAACATATTTTACTTTTGTATATCCTGGAAACTCCTGTTGACTTTAAACACCAAGTTTACCACTCACGATTTAGAATAAGAATAAAAGGTCTTTGTTCATATTTCCAGTCTATACTTTTTCCTTGGACTAACAGGTAGATTGATGATGCCTGGATAGTAAGCCGGCGCTCATCAGTTATTTACTATGAAGCATTTACATCACATGTCAGCTAAAGGTTTATGCTGTCCACAGAAATCTCTCTAATATTTTGTGTCATATACCATAAAATATTAGGCCAATTATTTTACAAGTATGAAATCGTTCATTTTCCATATTTTCTCAGTGCTTTGGAATGGGATGGGCCAGTGTCTTTAAGTCAAGGTTAAACCTGTTGGTGTAACTTAGATAAAAATTGGCGGTGGCACGGCAAATTATCCCCCATAAGGGGTACCGTCCTGTCATAGTTCTTTCCATCTGCACCGCTCAACTTGGCGTACTTCGTAAGTTTTATATTTGTACTTGTTTTGTGAATGGGGGAAAAAAGAAGCTTTAGGAACCTATGTCACCTGAGAGGTCTCCCTGTCTTATCTTTACTTGTGAGGACCACACACCCAGTTGAGTGATGAAAACCACAGAGTATTGGAGACAGGGTTACCTGCAGTGGCCATCAAGAAGCATCACATAACCATAAACCACCCTTACCAAACCTTCACTTTTGCACAGCATCTGGAGACAAGAACATGCGGGGGATAACACAGCTAATGAGTCAACGACCCCTAACTAGTTAACATCAACAGCAAGAAAACAAACGAAAAACCTTACTCTCGCAACAGTGTGGTCTTAGCACAACTGGGCTATATCTTATTCTCCAGAATTTAAAGTTTTGTTTTAAATTCTGCACACCACAGCCATACTAAATATCCCCTTAGACAAGATGCAGAGCTGCTGAGTAAGACCCCTGCAAATCAGCGACGCTTTTTCATAAGACCAACATCCATAATTTATATCTGCATACAATTAGCCTGTTTACATTTATACATTTCTGCTTCCTTTTATGTGAAATATTCCACAGGATACTTGGTAATGCATTCAGAATAACCTTTTTAAAATAAAGACTCCAGGACCAAACAGTTTATAAAATACAATACCTAATAAATACTTTATATGAATAAAAAATGGTTTTTTAATCAGAATGGTATATTTGGATTAGAGCTAGCCTTTCTTGCCTCCCAGGCCAGTGGCCTGGCCCCCTATGGATCTTTATTTCTTAAATGTATTCAGGGGGAAAAAAAACTACTGCACTTCTTGATGGTTTCATCTGCACACAAATATCAAATCCTTTCTCTTATCCATCATTAGATCACTATAAGGATAGTTTCTTATGACCTTGGCCGAGTCAACCCCTTGTACTAACATGAAGAGAGAAAACATTCAGTCAGTTATTCAGAAATGTAGTATTCATGGTATGAAAATTCTGAATTCCCTCAATATATTTAGCCCAATAAATGGATTTCACTAATGGAAATGTATGCAATAGAGAGGGAATTTTATAAATTCATGTAAGTTCAGCAGTTTACCTGCAGTAGTCTGGATGGCTAGAGATTTGGCCACGTTGGTGCCCAGGGAATAAGCTAATAAAAAAGTCTTTCAGCAGTAACTTCAAGGAAATCATCCTTTCTCCCCTTTTCATTGGGCAAACAGAACGGTGTGGACCTGAGACGTAAGGACCCCTGAAGCAGAGACCAGGATAGGTAGCAGCTCCCATGGCCCTTTGGGGTAGAGTGAGACCCAGCTAAAGAGAAACCCACCCCGAAGTTAAGCTTGACAGTGTGGAATCTCACCTGAACCTTGGGATCAGCAAAGATTAAAGAAATCCCTCCACCATTTCATGTTCTAGCAAGCTTCCTGCTAGAAAGAAACACCCTTCTCCATGTAATATAGGTAAGGCTGAAACGTGCCTGTTTATCTATGAAGAGGCTAGAAACAGACACTCAAAATTCTTTGTTTACCTAATGATTAGCTGAACTGCTAATTATTCTAAACAAAATACTTATTGACCAAATTTTGGGTAAATGTCTCTCCTTCCCCCAGGTACCTGAACTTTAGCCCAACTTCGACTGGATCCAGCAGTCTCTCCTGAGAACAGGCTGGCCTCGGGGTAAAACATTCTCTGATCTTCTATTCGGCCATGCCATCCTTTCATCCATCCCACCTCCTCACACTCAGTTCTCTCTAGCTTTGTCTACTCACCTCTATAAAACAACAACAACAGCAAAAACTCCTTTTGCTTAACTTATGAGACACCTGCAGACCATTAGGTCACATTAAGTCCCAGCCTTCACCATATTGCAACAATCCCTTTCCTCCTCTTGCAATAATCCTTTTGAACAAAGTCTCTCCTCACTAAGTCCAGATTTATTTGTTTTTTTTTCTTTGACAAGCTCCTACCTGAACACTAAGCTGGGAAGAGAAACATGGTTTTTGTAGGAGGGATAACGTTGGGCTGTAAACTGACAGATTGCCACATATTTAGACCTTCTTTACGAATGGATAAGAATTCTCCGAACAAAGACCCAGTGCTAACTTCTTGATGGATTGACTTTGTCGGTCCTTACCTTTCTTGAACCACAGCTGTAGTGCCCAGTGCTCTTCCCCTGCAGGTGAGTCCTTCCTGGTCCCTGAGCCCTCCTAGAATTGAGAAGGAGGCAGGCTGAGACTCACAGCTCCCCCACGTGAAGTATGAAATTAGCCGTGCCATCTGGAATTAGGCTCAGCATCACAGAGCTGGTATAGGGCAGATCTTGAATTTCCACTTGGTGCCTGTATGCCCCCTCCTCGACATGGTGGCCTGCCCCTAGACTGTGTCATATTGAGTCAGGTCGAAATACAGGCTCCGGGATTGATGTCTTCCTATGAAGTCAGCCTTCATCTTGTAGGATCCTCCCTAGGCCCTGGGCCTGAAATCACAGAACCATCACCTGCTTAACTCTGAGCATCTTTGGTTGCCAGCATTCCACTACAACCACTAGTTTATATCACTGGTTTCTGTTCGTGTCCAAATAAAACCTAAGGTCCTTAACCGTCTTTGCACAAATCCACTGACTTCTGATGGTCAGCTCCAGAAGCAGGTAAGTTTCCCCAGATCCTTGTTCCTTGCTGATTCTGGCATCCTCAGCCACCCTTAAATCATGCTGGAGTATAATTAAAGAGCTTCTAGAATAATTGTACAGACTGTACACTGCTTGCCAACACCATCCTACGATGTCAGCCATGGTCAGCAGCTAGAAACTTTAACTTTTCCCAGTCATTCCACATCTAAATAGAAAATGAATTCTTATAAAGATATTGCACAAAAGCCTCAGCTGACTGTGGTTACAGACAAAACCGAGAAAAAGGAGCTCTCTAATCGTTAGAGTATATAAGTGAGTTTTGAGAACTTGATATCATGAAAGTATACATTTACACAATATAGAAATTAAAGAAGTCATTGAAAGTCTTAACTGGAAATATCTCCTAGTATCTTCATTATTTAACCATTTATTAATCTATTCATTTGTTTATTCATTCAAATAAGTACTCTTAAGGTCTCTGTAGATGCCAGGCACTGTGCTAATACCTGGAACTCAACAATGAACAGGGTAGACCAGTTGCCTGCCCTCAGTGAGCCTGGGCAAGTGAGCATTTAAAGTAGGTTTTAAATGTGAATTGACATACAAAAATTTGATATGCACATAGACTATAGGGTGAATTGTGCCTGTCCATGCACAGAATAATAGTTACATAATGGGATAGAGCATATAATTAGTCAGCAGGCTTCCAGCTTGAGATCATAAGGCTTTTCTTCCTCGTCACTATTCCTACACCAATGAATTTTCTTCTCTTAATCTAAAATCTGAAACTCTCTTCTTTTTAATTTGAGGAACAGAGAACTGATGCCAACACTCACTATTAGAAAAACAAATGAGTGGGCATGCATGACATGGCAGTGAGGAAACACAAACATTTTTTTGCACACAGTGTTGGTTTCAGTGTGAAATATATGTCAGTAGGAAGGTACTTTAAATTCCTTGACATGAATTGGAGAGTTTTCCTTCTGGAGATCTCATTTTGAGAATGTCAATGAGGTATAAAATTCTGCATACATAAGTAGAGTTACCATTGATTACATTTTCCATTGGGAAGAATTAGTTACAAGGAGATGATTTCATTTATTTTTCATAATGAAAAAATATGTACCTAAAGGAATCAAAAAGGGTCTACTGCACTACACTGAAAACAAGGCCACTTTCATCATTGTTTGTTTGTTGTTTGTTTGTTTGTTTACACAAACTCTGTTCTCATAAGGATCTAAGGCAGCTGCTTCTCATTTTCATAGCTTTCAACACACACATACTTTATTTGGTTTATGATCAGTAATTAAAATTATTATATTCCAGACCACAGCATATGATTGTGTAGCCATTTTTAGTTCTGCTTTTTGAATTAATCAGAACTTAGATTGTGTGTGTATGTGATTTTTGATTCATACGCACAGCAACTGTACAAAAAAAAAAGCCACTCTGCAAGAGCAGAAATAAAAATCTGCCAAGATTAGAAGACCCCAACACAGAGAAGAGACGCAGATTTCCAAGAGAACTAGGGACAAAATTTACTTGAAACTCTAAAATACTGCTCCAAACCTGAACTGATCCAAATGTACCAGATGTGATGTTAGTATAAATATTGATGCACCCTGATATTGTCAGAATATTCCTGTAGCAATGATGCATAGAATGTTGGATTAAAAAGATGTCTAGACCACCCCCCTAGACTCTGCAAATATAAAAGTTTGCACACTATTTTAGAAGGTACAAGGAACCCTCAAATCCTTCCATGGGTCAGAGATTAAGAGAAAATAACCTTGTGTCACTTCTGAACAGACAAGGAATGAAGCTGAAAACTTGACATCACCCACCTATTGTAAGATATTTCTAAAATTGGACCTACTTCTCCCCATAGAAGGGAATATAGTTCCTTTAATGGAAGAACAAGAATTTCAAAGTAGTTATGAATCAGAAAATACTCCCAGATATAGATAGATAGATCACATAGATAGATAGATAGACTGATAGATAGATATCCTGCTTTTATATACTCCCTGCTTATTATCTTCATAGCAATCTAATTACAAGGTAAAATTATTTTGCTCATAATTTGTTTTCTGTTTCAAGTCTGTTTCTCTCCATCAGAATGTAAGTGCCTTGTGAGAGAGAATTTTTCTCTTATTTACTGCCATGCCTAGCAGGTAGTCCAGCATAAAGTACACATTTTAAAAAATATTTATGGATTGAACACATAAATATACTGGAGTGACACTGATTGTTTCTGAGGAGATGGGTGATAGATGATATCATGTTTAGTGTTTGCTTTACTGTGCATACATAGGTAGATAATAGATAGATAGATATAGATATGTTTCTTTGTGTTTTTTATTTTTCCGTAATGTGCACGTATTTTTAAAATAAAAAAAATATTTTAAGAAATTCAGATCACTTAGAATACCAGATTTTATTCAGCTTTAATTTCATCTCCTTGGCATATTTAAAGGCATAGACAACTGGGGACACCCTCCATCCTGGCCAGAAAATAACAAACTGACAAGCAAACATAACAAAAACCTCTAGCCATGCATAAACTTTAAATGTTATTTGCTATTTTTTTCAGCGTCCCTTTTCTCTCATGGGTCTTTGGTGGATGGATATGGAATAAATGCAGAAGAGGGCAGAGTAATCACAGAGCTGGAGGACCAGTTAAGAAGCAGCAAATTTGACACTTTTTGTTCTATTTTTGTAACATAAATCTATACATAGCACTATTAGAGAAAAAAATATTTTGAATATTATCAGTTTAGGAGGAAGGCTCATAAGAATATACCCAAATAAGTTAATAGCAGTTAAGAAATACAAATGTTTCTTCCCTCTTTCCCTCCCTCAATGCTTTTCAGTATTTTCAGATTTTCTATAGTTTAAAAAATACTACTTTTCCATAGGAAAAAATATAAGCATTGAAAAATCAATCAAATTTTAGTTCTGAAATGGGATGTTAATTTGAAAATTCTAGAAAAAAATTTAAAATGCACACAGAGAATTAATGAAAAGAAGTAACCAAAATGCCACAATTCAGATGTGATAGGAAATGCTAAGTAGCGAGCTCGATTGATAAACAAAGGAGAAAAACAAAGTAGGAGGCACAGTCTAAAATTTTTAATTGGATTTCTGCACTAGGAACTCTGGTCAGAAGAGCTGGGTGCAAGGCCTCTGCAAGTGGCTCCCTGTGAGCAAGGGAAACCTGACTAAGCACAAAGGAAAAAAAAAATCCATCTCAGAGCTGTGACTATTTTCAAGGATACTGTTTTTCCCTGTGAAACATTGCCTTTGGGGCAAAACAAGGAAGAAGCAGGTGATTCTAATGTGGAGCACAGAAGGAGAGCCACTGCAGGCCAGCTTCCTCAACTCTGAAGGCACTCCAGCCATGTGGCTGACAGGGTCTTGGTGCTCTGGCCCAGTGTCAGGTCTGAGTCTCTGAGGTGGGAGAGCCGAGTTCAGAACACTGGATCACCAGAGACCTCCTGGCCCCACGTAATAACAATTGGTAAGAGCTCTCCCAGAGATCTCCATCTCAACAGCTCCACTTAACAACCAGCAAGCTCCAGTGCTGGATGCCCCATGCCAAACAACTAGCAAGACAGGAACACACCCCACCCATTAGCAGAGAGGCTGCCTAAAACCACAATAAGTTCACAGACACCCGAAAACACACCACCAAACACAGTCCTGCCCACCAGAAAGAAGAGATCCAGCCTCATTCATCAGAACACAGGCACCAGTTCCCTCTACACAACCCACTGAACCACCCTTAGCCACTGGGGGCAGACACTGAAAAGAAAGGAAACTACGAACCTGTAGCCTGAGAAAAGGAGACCCCAAACACAGTAAGTTAAGCAAAATGGAAGACAGAGAAATACACAGCAGATGAAGGAGCAAGGTAAAAACGCAAAGGAACAAGGAAATGAAGAGGAAATAGGCAGTCTACCTGAAAAAGAATTCAGAGAAATGATAGTAAAGATGTTACAAAATCTTGGAAATAGAATGGAAAAAATACAAGAAACATTTAACAAGGACCTAGAAGAATTAAAGAGCAAACAAACGATGATGACACAATAAATGAAATTAAAAATTTCATTTATTGTGTCATAAATAAATGAAATTAAATTTCATTTATTGTGTCATAAATAAATGAAATTAAATGAAATTAAAATTTATCTAGAAGGAATCAATAGCAGAAAATTGAAAAATGAAATTAAATGAAATTAAAATTTATCTAGAAGGAATCAATAGCAGAAAAACTGAGGCAGAAGCATGGATAAGTGACCTGGAAGATAAAATAGTGGAAATAACTACCATAGAGCAGAATAAAGAAAAAAAGAATGAAAAGAATTGAGGACAATCTCAGAGACCTCTGGGACAACATTAAATGTACCGACATTCAAATTATAGGGGTCCCAGAAGAAGAAGAGGAAAAGAAAGGGACTGAGAAAATATTTGAAGAGATTATAGTTGAAAACTTCCCTAATATGGGAAAGGAAATAATCAAGACCAGGAAGTGTGGAGAGTTCCATACAGGATAAATCCAAAGAGAAACAAGAAAAGACACATATTGATCAAACTATCAAAAATTAAATACAGAGAAAAAATATTAAAAACAGCAAGGGAAAAGCAACAAATAATATACAAGGGAATTCCCATAAGGTTAACAGCTGATCTTTCAGCAGAAACTCTGCAAGCCAGAAGTGAGTGCCAGGATATATTTAAAGTGATGAAAGGGAAAAACCTACAACCAAAATTACTCTAGCCAGCAAGGATCTCATTCAGATTTGACAGAGAAATTGAAAGCTTTACAGACAAGCAAAAGCTAAGAGAATTGAGCACCACCAAACAAGCTTTACAACAAATGCTAAAGGAACTTCTCTAGACAGGAAATACAAGAGGAGGAAAAGATCTACAATAACAAACCCAAAACAATTAAGAAAATGGTAATAGGAATATACATATCGATAATTACCTTAAATGTAAATGGATTAAATGCTCCAACCAAAAGACACAGACTGGCTGAATGGATACTAAAACAAGACCCGTATATATGCTGTCTACAAGAGACCCACTTCAGACCTGGGGAAACATACAGACTGAAAGTGAGGGGATGGAAAAAGATATTCTATGCAAATGAAAATCAAAAGAAAGCTGGAGTAGCAATTCTCATATCAGACAAAATAGACTTTAAAATAAAGACCATTACAAGAGACAAAGAAGGGCACTACATAATGATCAAGGGATCAATCCAAGAAGAAGATATAACAATTATAAATATTTATGCACCCAACATAGGAGCATCTCAATACATAAGGCAAATGCTAACAGCCATAAAAGGGGAAACTGACAGTAACACAATCATAGTAGGGGACTTTAACACCTCAGTTTCACCAATGAACAGATCATCTAAAATGAAAATAAATAAGGAAACACAAGTTTTAAATGATACATTAAACAAGATGGACTTAATTGATATTTATAGAACATTCCATCCAAAAACAACAGAATACACTTTATTCTTAGGTGCTCATGGAACATTCTCCATGATAGATCATATATTGGGTCACAAATCAAGCCTTGGTAAACTTAATAAAATTGAAATCGTATCAAGTATCTTTTCCTACCACAACGCTATGAGACTTGATATCAATTACATGAAAAAATCTGTAAAAAAGACAAACACATGGTGTCTAATCAATACGCTACTCAATAACCAAGAGATCACTGAAGAAATCAAAGAGGAAATCAAAAATACGTAGAAACAAGTGATGATGAAAACACGACGGCCCCAAACCTATGGGATGCAGCAAAAGCAGTTCTAAGAGGGAAGTTTATAGCAATTCAATCCTACCTCAATAAACAAGAGACATTTCAAATAAGCAACCTAACTTTACACCTAAAGCAATTAGAGAAAGAAGAACAAAAAAACCCCAAAGTTAGCAGAAGGAGAGAAATCATAAAGTTCAGATCAGAAATAAATGAAAAAGAAATGAAGGAAACAATAGCAAAGATCAATAAAACTAAAAGCTGGTTCTTTGAGAAGATAAATAAAATTGATAAACCATTAGCCAGCCTCATCAAGAAAAAAAGGAAGAAGACTCAAATCAATAGCATTAGAAATGAAAAAGGAGAAGTAACAACTGACACTGCAGAAATACAAAAGATCATGAGAAATTACTACAAGCAAATATGTGAACAACCTGGAAGAAATGGACAAATTCTTAGAAAAGCACAACCTTCCAAGACTGAACCTGGGAGAAATAGAAAATACAAACAGACCAATCACAAGCACTGAAACTGAGACTGTGATTCAAAATCTTCCAAAAAACAAAAGCCCTGGACCAGAAGACTTCACAGGTGAATTCTATCAAACATTTAGAGAAGAGGTAACACATATCCTTCTCAAATTCTTCCAAAATATAGCAGAGGGAGGAACACTTCCCAACTCATTCTATGAGACCACCATCACCCTGATAGCAAAACCAGACAGAGATGTCACAAAAAAAGAAAACTACAGGCCAATATCACTGATGAACATTGATGCAAAAATCCTCAACAAAATTGTAGCAAACAGAATCCAGCAGCACATTAAAAGGATCATACACCATGATCAAGTGGGGTTTATCCCAGGAATTCAAGGATTTTTCAACATATGCAAATCAATCAATGTGATTCACCATATTAACAAACTGAAGGATAAAAACCATATGATTGCTCTGTGCTTTGTGTCCACCTAAAGGGGTGGGATAGGGAGGGTGGGAGGGAGATACAAGAAGGAGGAGATATGGGGTTATATGTATAGCTGATTCACTCTGATGTACAGCAGAAACTAACACACCATTTTAAAGCAATTATACTCCAGTAAAGTTCTTTAAAAAAATGATAATCTCAATAGATGCAGAAAAAGCTTTCAACAAAATTCAACACCCATTTATCATAAAATCTCTCCAGAAAGTAGGCATAGAGGGAATATCTCAACATAACAAAGGCCATATATGACAAACCCACAGCCAACATCGTTCTCAATGGTGAAAAACTGAAACCATTTCCACTAAGATCAGGAACAAGACAAGGTTGCCCACTCTCACTGCTATTATCCAACATAGTTTTGGAAGTTTTAGCCACAGCAGTCAGAAACAAAAAAGAAATAAAAGGCATCCAAATCAGAAAAGAAATAAAACTGTCACAGTTTGCAGATGACATGATACTATACATAGAGAATCCTAAAGATGCTACCAGAAAACTACTAGAGCTAATCAATGAATTTGGTAAAGTTGCAGGATACAAAATTAATGCACAGAAATCTCTGGTATTCCTATACACTAATGATGAAAAATCTGAAAGTAAAATCATGAAAACACTCCCATTTACCCTTGCAACAAAAAGAATAAAATATCTAGGAATAAACCTACCTAAGGAGGCAAAAGACCTGTATGCAGAAAACTATAAGACACTGATGAAAGAAATGAAAGATGATACAAACACATGGAGAGATATACCATGTTCTTGAATTGGAAGAATCAACATTGTGAAAATGATTATACTACCCAAAGAGATTTGCAGATTCAAGGCAATCCCTATCAAACTACCAGTGGCATTTTTCATAGAACTAGAACAAAAAATTTCACAATTTGTATGGAAATACAAAAGATCCCAAATAGCCAAAGCAATCTTGAGAAAGAAAAACAGAGCTGTAGGAATCAGGCTACCTGACTTCAGATTATACTAAAAATTTACAGTAATCAAGACAGTATGGTACTGGCACAAAAACAGAAATATAGATCAATGGAACAGGATAGAAAGCCCAGAGATAAACCCATGCACATATGGTCACCTTATCTTTGATAAAGGAGGCAAGAATATACAGTGGAGAAAAGGCAGCCTCTTCAATAAGTGCTGCTGGGAAAACTGGACAGCTACATGTAAAAGAATGAAATTAGAACACTCCCTAACACCATACACAAAAATAAACTCAAAATGGATTAAAGACCTAAATGTAAGGCCAGACACTATAAAACACTTAGAGGAAAACATAGGCAGAACACTCTATGACATAAATCACAGCAAGGTCCTTTTTGACCCACCTCCTAGAGAAATGGAAGTAAAAATAAAAATAAACAAATGGGACCTAATGAAACTTAAAAGCTTTTGCACAGCAAGGAAACCATAAATAAGAAGAAAAAACAAGCCTCAGAATGAGAGAAAATATTTGCAAATGAAGCAACTGACAAAGGAATAATCTCCAAAATATACAAGCAGCTCAATATCAAAAAGACAATCCAATCCAAAAATCAGCAGAAAACATAAATAGACATTTCTCCAAATAAGATATACAGATTGCCAACAAACACATGAAAGGATACTCAACATCACTAATCATTAGAGAAAGGCAAATCAAAACTGCAGTGAGGTGTCACCTCACACTGGTCAGAATGGCCATCATCAAAAAATCTACAAACAATAAATGCTGGAGAGGGTGTGGGGGAAAGGGAACCCTCTTGCACTGTTGGTGGGAATGTAAAGTGATACAGCCACTATGCAGAACAGTATGGAGGTTCCTTAAAAAACTGAAAATAGAACTATCATATGACCCAGCAATCCCACTACTGGGCATATACCCGGAGAAAACCATAATTCAGAAAGAGTCATGTACCACAATGTTCACTATAGCACTATTTACAATAGCCAGGACATGGAAACAACGTAAGTGTCCATCGACAGATGAATGGATAAAGAAGATGTGGCACATATATATAATGGAATATTACTCAGCCATAAAGAGAAATGAAATTGATTTATTTGTAGTGAGCTGTATGGACCTAGAGTCTGTCATACAGAGTGAAGTAATTCAGAAAGAGGAAAACAAATACCGTATGCTAACACATATATATGGAATCTAAAAAATTTTAAAAAAATGTTCTGAAGAACCTAGGGGCAGGACAGGAATAAAGACGTAAATGTAGGGAATGGATTTGAAGACACGGGGAGGGGCAAGGGTAAGCTGAGATGAAGTGAGAGAGTACCACTGACTAATATACACTACCAAACGTGATATAGCTGACAGTGAAGTCAGCTCTTGCTTTGTGACCACCTAGAGGGGTGGGATCGGGAGGGTGGGAGGGAGATGCAAGAAGGTGGGGATATGGGGATATATGTATATGTATAGCTGATTCATTTTGTTATACAGCAGAAACTAACACAATACTCCAATAAAGATGTTTGAAAAAAATTTTTTAATTGAAGGTTAATATGCTTTCACTTCTCACGGTGGAGGACTTCAAGATGTTCAAAGAGCATTGAGAGGCACTTCTGGAAATCTTGATGATGGCTTTCTGCCTGCTGTGGAGTACATTTTATATTTATTTTGGAGACCTCGGTGTTTAAAATGCTTGCTGCTGAAGCTGGGGAAATTAAAAGAAATTTGTTTCTACCAGATGTCACCAAAGAATAAGAACTACAATATGATACAATTATCAAAACCAAAGGCGATTCCAATAGAGAAGTAGCTTCTTGGTAGAGTTCATGCTTCACACCAGCTGGATTGCATCTGGGACACCAAATACAGTGTGATGAGTACTGAAGTCAACTGATTATTTCTAGATCTTGCAGAATAAATCAGAGATTGTTAACTTATGTGCTGCAGAAAGAGTGAAGCTGTTGCTATTAACTACTCTAATAATATGCAAATATTGTGACCCCACCTTTGCTTAATGTTGTCTCCCTCCCTAGGATGCCATGAGAGTTCTAGGATGATGTGTTCTATTAACTGTGAGTGCAAGGTGACATCTTGCTAGATTCTTGCTTTTGCCCTTAGGATGGGATGCATTGTGCCTGGAAGTCAGATGGCAGCCATCTGCACCCAACCAGCTATGACCAAAGAAGAGAAGCAGCACTTTCCCTATAAAGCAGAGTTTCCACAGCCAAAAGCTCCCCAGAGCTGCTGAGGTCCAGCCAGTCATCCTGAGAAAGGGAAACAGCCCTTCATCCCCTTTCTGATGTTTCCCTCCTGTGCAGGAAGAGCTACCAGTTCAATGCTCCTGGCCAATCCACATCCGCCTCCTTCCCTGTCTCCAAGGGAAAGAGGAAGGGAGGAGGAAGAAGGGAGAAGAATTTAGGGCAATGGGGTGGAGCAGGTCTCCCAAACACCCATCAGAAACATTTCCCTCCATATTTTTTCTTATTCTGTATTACGGACTTTGAACAAGAAAAAATTTTAAAGACTCACTTCATACACACAAAAGATCATGTATTATTGAAACAAATTCTGGGATGACCAGAACCAATATTTTCTCCAACCTAGTATGTAATATATTTTATGCATAATCTCAGTTGAATTGCCTCCTCTGCCCCAAATCATGTGTCTTCTTCTTTTTTTATTTTCACCATATCTAACTCTTTGCTCTATTATAGTCTATATGTTAATGGTCAGATTCTGAAGGCAAACAGCAATTTGTGAATATGTAAGACTATAGGAACCTGCTGGTACTGATTCTATAAATCAACAGCCACTGTGTCTAAGGAGCTTCTGTGCTTCTCAGCATTACATTATTTCTGTCAAAGAGGAAGCCAAAAATGGCCAAAACCATTTGGAATAACCAGATATTGAAATAGTTGATATTTTAAGATATTTAATAACAAAATAGAAGATATTTTGCTATTTTGTATGAAAAAAGTAGGTATTATAAGATATTGAATATTATGGCCATAGTCTGATTCATCTTTATATGTTCTCCGATTTAGTATATTGACCTAAAAAGACTATACAGCCAATAAATGTTCATTAAATTGATTTGTAGAGATGTTAAGAAATTTTAATGTGAGATGTTTTATAAAAATAATAGATCGACATTGTAATAGTGGACTGTGGCACACTACTCTTTTAAATCACATTTGCTGTTATTTTGTTGTTATAATAAAAAAAATACATGCTCAATCTATCAGAGTAGGAAACCTAGGCAAAAGGGTAATTTTCTGAAAAGGTAAAATCATGATTCTCATACAAATAAAATGAACACTTGTCAGATATTCTATTTAACCCATTAATTAAATGAGAGAACCAGGAAAGATGTTGCAACCAGTTCAGAGGAAAAGTTAAAGAAGCAGAAATTAATCTAGAGGACCCTTGAAATGAATTTCAACTAGATACCAAATTGTTTTTACCAACAGGAAGAAGGGATGACAATTGAACCTCCCTTAGACAGAATTATTTTTATGCCTAAAGAAAAAGATTTTTTTGCATTGTTCTCAGTTATCCACAATTAACAGAGTTGTAATATAACTCAAAGCCAATTAAAGGCTAAAAATCAGGTAACACATAAAAGTGTGCTCTAAACAATGCATCATTTTACATTGTAGATACCCAATGCCATTGGGTAGTCTGTTTATTTCAAATTTCCTTACAATACAGATTACGAAAAAGGAGTCAAAAGAAGGGAAGGAAGGAAGGATATAAAGAGGAGAGAAAGAAGAGAAATAAAGAAATTTAAAAAGAAAACCCATCTGAAATCTACTACACAGATAAAACCACTGTAACATTTTGGTGTATTTTTTTCCGGAAATATATCTCACATCATAGTATGATGAGTTGCACAACATCATACTATGTACTGTTCTATGGACTCCTTCTTTCAGTTCAAGATACTATATAAATACGGTGAATATCTTCTTAGGTCCAATACTCTTGTACAACATGATTTTAACATAATACAGGTGTACTACAGTTTGCTTAACTAATCCAAGATTATTGGATATTTTTGTAAGTTTCCTTACTATAAATAACTGCACAAGAAAAACCTCTGAACGAATATCTTTATACACATCTTGATATTTTCCTTAGGAATTCCTAGAAATGGTGTTTCTGGGTCAGAAGCTAGGTACATTTTAATATATCTTGACAGATGTTGCTAAAGACATGCTGTACCAATTCTAAATTCCTGCCAGCTGTGTGTAATTATGCCCATTTTCCCACAACCTAGCCGACACAGAGCATTATCGTTCTTCATAAACTTTGCCAATCTGATGGGCTAAAACTTGTGTTTCTTTGTTGTTTTAAATCTGCATTTTAGAAACTATTAAAGTTGAATTTTCATATTGGCTAAAATAAACATTTTTAAAAACTTCATCAGAATGTGAATGGAACGGATAAAAGATAAAATTATTTCTTCTCTCTTTTTGCCTCTAGTTTGGAAGATCTGAGGACCTTTGACAACCAAATGAACAGATATTCTCATTTTGAAAAGAAACAGACTACAAGTATGACACTTGCATCCCATATAAATTTGACTTCAAGAAACTTTTAAGAAAAAAAAATCAAGCATACACATATGTATCCATGAAAGTAATTTCTAAATTGTGGAAGTGAAAAGTAGCATCAGCATTTAATAGGGAGTTGAGGAGATTTGGTTAATAATGAAGCTTTAGCGCTTTTTACTGAATTCTGATTTAGTGAGATAAAAATCATCTGCGTACTGAATTATACATGAAGGGAACAGTTTGTAGATTATTCTTGCCTGTGTCTACTTGTGGGTGCTGTATAATTTAGGCTTTAATATATTTGGAGCCCCTTTTCTTTTATTGTTCGGAAGCTGGTAAATACCTTCCTCCCAGTAGCATTTGGTCAATTTTATTTGTATGCAAAAACTGATACATAGAGGGTTAGTTTCCAGTTTTATGTATAGAAAGACACATAAGTATTTTTCAGATCTGTCCCTGATGCAGTTTCCAGCAAGATGAAGGAGAGTGATATGAAAATATATTATTTTATTGTAAAACAGTGGAGAAAATCTCTAGACTAGATTCAAAGGGAACATTGCTATGGATTGCAGGAAACAGAGTTTATTTCCATTACTTCTCTTGCCTCATATTTTGTTTTCCTTCCCTCTGACCAAGCCAAGGGTCAGGATGAGGGACAAAAACCATGGGAAGTTCCAGCAGTTCCCTGGATAATTGGCAGAAGATAAAGTTATGGAGGTGATGAACACAGGAGAGACCATGTCAGCTCAAGACTCATTCTGCCACCCAGATTTCATTCAACTGATATGTACTTGTGACCTTCTGCAACTCATTTAACTAGTCAGAGCCCCCATTGCCTTCTCTGTAAAATGGACTTCATAACTACCATGTAAAGACCACTACTGACATAATGGACATACAAGTCTTTAGCAATTTAACATACTAATAAAACTATAAATTATTATGAGACATCTAGCACCTCTATATCAGTCAAGAGTGGAGCAATTCCTCATTTAATTGTTGGAAACACAGTAATTTCTCTGTTCAAATAAAGAAAATACAAACAGAAATGTGTTCTCAATTTGAGAAGTGCTCCTTATGTCTTAAGATAAAAATGAAGTCTTCTGATAAAAATAAATTCCTGAGAAAAAGAAAAGAAGTTATGTCAAAAGGCTCTTAGTTGGAGGGGGCTGAAATCTCCCACATTATACTATTCTCATTAATTTTATGGTAATAGGGTATGTTAACTAAAGTTTCTACTATCACATGTGCTTTGTGGATTTTTGAGTTGAGGCCTTAGCTCTGGCCTCTGGACCCTAATTGGATATTGTCTAATTATTTATATTCATTTTTCCAGAGAAATTTGCTTCACAGAATTAAAAAAGTTGATGAGTCGACAGTAGCTCCTATTCCCCTCTGATTTATAAGCATAAAAAATATGTAAATCAAACATGACCCTCATAAACAACCCTGGTATCATTATTATAAAACAAAGCTCAACGCTCTGCTTCTAGTCCTTACTTTTCAGAATATTGGGTAAAATAAGAATCACTGACTCAGTAAATCCCATGAATTCTTTTGGCAAATGTGTGGCTTAAAGAGATTCAACTGTCAATAGATCTATGGGAAGAGAAGGAGCTATGTTTTTCTTCTCTTAATAGAAGAGGCAATTCTATTGAAGAAAAAAATATCCTTTCCTAATCAAGATATAAATGGGCAGTCCTCAGTGTTTTGAAGAAGAAATACTCCCTCAAAAAAGGCCAGCTCTATAGAAATCCATAGCCTTTTGTCAGAACTGATTTTTTTAAAAGGAGGAAAAAATTTGTAGTCTGGGCAGAAGCCTTCAGAGTGAAAGAAATGAGATGGAGAAAATCAACCTGGAGAAAACCGAAATTGTCACAATGAATGATGGACAATATATTATTGAGAACTCTGTGGAAAGGCAAATGTACATGTCTCTATACATCTATATATCTCACTGTCCATGATCAAATATAGTGAAAGAAATAGAAAGAAAGATGACCCTCATGATAGAAATGCTGTGCCTGGTTTTTATTTTCACATGGTTTAAGTAAAGGTCTGTGAATTTCTGAGATCAGTCACTTAGAGGAAGAAGAGGATGTCTTCATAAATTCTAGCCGATACGATGAAAAGAAGACAGGTCTTTATAACTTTTTTGCAGTTTGTTTTAAAATGATGTTTAAATGACTTTTTTAAAAGCTAGAAATAATCTAATAATGATGGGAAATCAATTTACATGCTCTTCATAGAGAAAATATTGATGAGGCTTCCTACTAATATACACGTTAAAAAATTGCCTTTTTCCGTGAATTGTTTTCATCTCTGTGCATCTTTATTTCTCTATGGGAGGAGTAAGAGATGTCAGGTTCACATATATTTGCATTCACTCCTCAAGTGTGTACCAGGAGCTCCCTGTGATCTGTGAGGGACCAGGATCAAGGGACAACAAACCTGGGATTTAGAGTCTGGGATTATGACCTTCTTACAACAAAGGGGCTGAAATTCCCTCAAAAATCTCACAGAATTTTTATGTCTTTTAAGACCATGCCTATCAACTGTGTAGGAACACATCTCCAGATTTAAGTATTTTAAGAGAACGTAATGTGTGTCTCATGGGACCCCAGACATGCACTTGTATGTGTGTCTGTAATCAGATTTTCCTAACTTCTTAATTTGGAATCATATTTTCCTAACTTCTTGATTTTCCTATTCTTCTGAATAATAAAAGTTTAATAATAAAATAATCACCCTAGTAAGAAATTTCACCACTGAAAATTTAGATTTGATTTTCTGTAGATAGAGCTGCATCTTCCTTTGTGCAGTTAGAAGAAACTCACCCCTCTTCACCCTCAGGGGTGCTTGGGGGTCTAGGGTCACCCACAACCATATATGCGGGTCTGTATCTCGGTTTCTGTGTGCTCCCCAGCCCCAGCCCTGGTCACAGGTTAATAGAGAGAGATGTGAATTTTCTTCCCACTTGATGAGGACACCTATAAATAGATTTACACCAACAGAAGGTTTGAATTCAGAGAAAAGAGTTTTCTATTTCATGGCTCTGTTTGGCCTGACAGGAGGTACGAACCTGCTCTTACTAAAAGGTTTAGCATAATGGATTATGAATAATGAATTTTAAATCACTAGAAGTGTAACTTCTCATTCTTAGGTGTGTAAAGACCAATCTAGGCTAACTGTGGCAAATGAGGTTCCATTTAATCTCTGAATAATATCCCATTTTTCTCAGTTATGCTGAACTTGGGGATGTCATAGAGTAAATTTTTGCTACCATTGTGTTCTCTCTGAATATCAGTTCAAAAACAAAGAACCAAGCTTTAACATGACTGTAGTGTTTTCTTTTTAACATGAAACTTTTTTTTTAAAGCATATGAATCCAATATTAGAAGAAAATATGGTATTATGTATGTTGTCTCTGGGAACTTGCTTTGAAATTGTGTACAGCAATGTGAAATTATAAGCACAAATATTAACTAATAAAGTATTTCTGTTTCACATTCTCAAATTGCAGATTTAATTTTAAAAAACCAAATGGCCATCATGCCTGTAACCAATGCTCTTGATTAATACAATATTACATGTCAGCTAAATTTGTCTGTAAATGTCTTGAGATATAGAAAAAGTCCAATATTTTAAAAATCATTTGATTTTTCAGAGAATTATTTAAAAAGCCTTTCTAGATTCAGAGATATTAGATTATTACAGTCATTGGACCCCTTTGGTCTAATCTGTATATGTTTACTCCTAACACATCTACTCAACAGGCTGGTTTATAGAGTTACATTTTTGATCCATGGCTGTCTTCCATAGCCTCTTCTTTATCATGAGTTCCTATTATTCAGATGAGAGTATATACATATTTATAATACTGAAGCAAAAATTTTCAGTATAACCTAATCTATCCTCTAAGAGGTCTCTCAAGTTGCTTATAAACAGTGCTTCCGGACATCCTTTGTCCACGAGGATACAGCTGGCACCCTCTATGTCCTGGTTGGAAAGGTCCTGTACTTCTGTCTACTATTTACTTAGTGAAAAGCTGCACAGCAAAGTGACTCAGAGCAAGAACTCTGGAGGTGCTTTGCAATTTCCTCACTGGTACAATAGAGGTTGTACAGAACCCATCTGGGGGTCCTGTTTCAAGGCTTAAATGAGTTAACAGAATCAGAAGCTTCAGAGTGGTGTCCTGCAAATTTATATGTATTCACTACCATAATTATTTTCTAGTGGTAAAGGGCCTACAATTCCAAATTGTATTTGCTTAGAAGCATCACATGTAATTATGAAGAACAAGAACTCTGGAGCTAGACTGTGTTGATTCAAATGTCACTTCTTCCCTTATGAGCTATGTGGCCTTGGGGAAGTTACTTAACCTCTCTGTGCCTCAGTTTCCCCTTGTGTTAAATGACACTAACTACAATATCTACCTTACAGAGTTGCTACGAGGATTTAATGAATTATTACATTTAAATCGTGCCCCAAAACATAGAATAAACAGATAACTTATTATCACTAGAAATGTTCGCATTAGTACTATCATTATTATTAACTTTGAATAATGCTTCAGCTCTCATCCAAACTCTTTATTTCCTGGGGCAGCCTCTACTGAACATGTCCACATTTCTTACCTACTGTGTCTTTTCCTCTGGGTTCTGATTCTACATTTCTGTCTATACTCCATGAAGGCAGGGTGTAGGGCCAGTCTTTGCTCCCCATTTTTTCCCAAACTGTTAGGTCACGGTACATGGTCAGCCCTCAATAAATCTTTCTTGTATGAATGAATAAATTGTATTAAAAGCTCTAATTCCTGTGATTGGTCTTGCTAACTCAGACACAGATCTTGTAAGATACGTGGGGTGGTACCAACCAGGGCATGGCGGTTATGAAGTCTGAATTTGCCCCGGGCTTGAAAGTTTCACCGGTCATTATTTTCTAACATCATTGATCTTGGTACACCACAGGTCCAGAACTAGCCACAACTAATGGTTCTGTGCCCGGTTCAAAGAATGTGAATCTTCCTACTAAAGCAGGACTCCCAACACCCCCATGGCCACATCGTTTCCCCTCATGCTATAGATTCAGGTCACTCCAGGATCCAGGATCCAGGATTCATCCATCCTTTTTCATTACGCGGCTGTTTGAGCTCTCACAGTTCCCGAGGGCTGCTCTGTTCTTAAGATCTCACAGCAGAGGATAACCAAGAGATTAGAAAATCCAGCTTAATTGAAATTGTGAACCTTGTCAGATTCAAATAAAAGGGCTTAAGCAGAAATGCTAGCCTCTTTCCACCCAGCCAAAGAAACCAAGGTTAAATAATTAAGCTAAAAGTTTTTTAAAATAAAACCACAATAGAGAAGAAGGGGAAGAAAATATTTACTGAAATATTGTTCAGCAGAGAAGCAAGGAGAACAGGCATCTCATTTGCACGAGCATCAAAAGTGCAGTTGGCATAAAATCATACAGTTAAATTACAGAATACCAACGCTTTAAATCCTGCATACATACATACAAACAAGATGTTTGAAAAATAAATGTAACCTTGTTCAAATCATCAGCGCTTCCCTCCAGAATAAATTTTACAATTTAGTCCTTAAAACCTTGGCAGATTTTCTATAAAAGTATAAGCAATTTTAGTCTCAATTGTCAGATGCTAAATATATAAACTATGTTTAAAATGTCTATATTTTAAACAGTATAGTGTTTCTTATTCTCACAAATCAAATAAATGTGAAATTATAGCTCAAAACAGGCTGTTTTGAGCCCATTGGTCATGCTTGTGTTGTTTGGCCACATTTGACATCTCTGATATAACCATTTTCTAAAGCTAAGTTTTAAAAAAAATATCCAGAAAACTTGAAATTATCTGCAACAATCTGGCCAAATGAGCACACAAACTTGTTTTGTTCAATTTTTCTAGGTTGTTTTATTTTTTATTCCCACAAATGTTTCCTCTTGCTTCACCCCAACACACGATTTTTGCCACCTTCCATTGCTCTAAACTATGGGTAATGATCTACCTAAGATATCAGGAGAAGTAACCTGAGAACTGTATGATAAATTACAGGTGAAGATAAAGTTCAAACCGATTACCTCTCCTCTTCTTAACAATAATTAATTGAAATCATTTAAACAGACACTGACATAAGAAAAGAAATGAATTTTGGAATATGTGTTAAAAACATAGATTATTGACTTGGGAGACCATAATGGGCCTTTCATTATCTTCAGGGACTATTGTATGAAAACACTTTTGAAGAGTTTTTTAAAATGAATATTATTGACCTGATAGACCACAATACTTCCAAAGAGAGCATTAGTATCCACCTTCAAGCTAGTATTTATATTATTTAAAACCATTATTGGCATTAGTGCAAAAATCTCTTTCAACTTGAGTGCAGAGGCTGCATGAGAAAGTAGCCCAGTAATATCCATTTAGAAAAAAAGTTAAACTTACTCTCCTTTACCTCCTCAAGCCAATACAACTATAGACTCTAAAAGATTTATTTCTCATTAAATTGGATTGAATGCTTTGGTTCCTTTGACTTAAATTATCTTTTAAGGGAATCAAATGCCAAAAATAATGTAAAGTAGGCTTTTTTTGATAAGAAAATTAAATTTATCCTCACATTAACTTGTTGAGTGGTTAGATTCGGTCTTTGTGGTAGCAGATTACATCTGCCATCAATTACTTAGAACTCAAGGAAATCTAAGTCACTTTAGTGCTAGCCGTGACCATTGCTATGTGGATGAAACCATCCTTGCTTCATGTTTTGTCTGTGATAAGTCAACTCCCCTTAAGCAGCAGAGCAACTCAGAGAAACACTGCTGGGCGCTTACTGTGTAGTGAGTAAATGGGGTCTGTGTGTGCTCATGGTATCTGACAAGTCTGGAATCCTGGTGGCTTGAAAAATAGAGTGCTGAAGGGGACACAGTATCCACTGTCATTCAAAAGTGTTCTGATCTAAAGATCTAGCATGTGCTTACTGGCCTATAAACTCCCTAGATTTAGGGTTTGTGTCTTCATTAACATGGATTCTTTGACTGCAAGCAGCAGAAATTAATTCTGCCTAAATTAAGGGGAGAAAGGAATCATTGGAAAAATAAGGTACTCGCAGAAAGGACAAAAGAGAAGGCAGAAAGAGCAGGTTTGATAATAGGCAGGAAACAAGAAGCACTGAAAGGTTTCAGAGACAGGAAATAGGCAAAGACTGCCCCTCTTTCTTCCCTGCCACCAACACTAGAATGAAGGGACCTGTTCTAATCAAATTTCTGTTAATATGTTATGCTCCTCAAAGTTTATCATTCCAGGAGAGAGTGTGTAAGCAGCTAAGTTTAGGTCACATGTCAGCATATTGGACCCTCCAGGATAGTGAAAGGAAAGACATGGAGAGAGGCTCCTCCATGGAGTCCTTGGGCTTCTGTGGTGGAACAGGGATGCTTTGATTTACCACCCAACCAAGGTTTCAAACAGTGGAGGGAAGTTAATGTCCCCCACAAAATTCGGGGGGCTCTTAAAAGGGGGAATGGTTGTTGGGTGGCCAGAAACGTCCACACATAGTAGACACCCAATAACTATTTCCTGAAGAAAGGAAAGAATAAATGAGCAGGTGAGAGAATGAATGAATGGTTATGAAGAAGACATAGAATTATTTCCTTCTATTTCTTTCCAACGTAAGTCAGATAATGGCAATCATATTATTTCAGTTATGTCTTGCCGTTGGTGCAGAGGCATTCCAATATTTTTCAGTAAAGCAAATTTATGCCAAGCAAACTCTATCTTCTAATTTACTTTCATTATAAAATCAGGGAAAATGGACAGCTGATGATACTGATTCCTGGATATGTTAAAAATGAAACCGATTTATAATTATAATATATTTAGAAGAAAGACTACAACTTTGTTTAAAATGTTAATAATATCACTCACAATGTTAGGAATTATGTTTTTCCATCACATTCAAATAAAGTGAGCTAATATTCTTCATCTCTTTTTAAAATAATGATGGTAAAATGAGGACTGGCATTTATTGGTAATGCTATTATTAAAACTATACTTATGGAGAATCACATGTTTTAAAATCTTTACATTTCCTTGTTGCTGAAATGTCTTAAGTCGTTTTCTTATCCTGGTTGTCAGCCCTGAGTGTAAGAGTTATAGAAGGAAAAATGGTGCCTCTGTCGTATAAGGAGCTAGCAGTTCTTCTCAAATCACTGTCCAACAAGTGAGGTGTGATTTCAATATTTAGAATGTACAGTATCAGAAAGAAAATTGCATCTTAATATGTGAGGTACTTATGTACCAATTCATTTAATAGAATTTCTACTGTGTGCTAAAAACTTGTTCAGGAAAACAGATGTAAGTTAAGATGCAAAAGAAAGAAAGAGAGAGAGAGAGAGAGAGAGAGAGAGAGAAAATGATAGGAAAACTGACAATACCCAATGGGAAAGGAATGAACTGAACGTAGAGAGAATATCAGAATTTTACTGACTACCCACCACATCTCCATAGGGGACACCGCATAGACGGGTACGGTTCCCTATACTTTAAGAACTTACCCTTCTGAAATTTTTTTTTTTTTTTTTGCTCTTTCAGTGTGATGAAATTCTACTTTTGCTGTAAAATTTCATTGTGCCCCAAATAAAGAGATTGGATACCACTGTCCACACAGTTGCTCAAATCCTAGATTTCACTCTGTCACCACTACTAAGCACTCTGTTACCAATTTGGCTTAGTTTTGTATTTCTTAAAACTTTCATTTTCCCACCATTCTCTCCTAGTTCATGCTCCCGGCATCTCTCCCTGCCCTGCTGCATTATTTCCTTGTTTTCAATTTTGTTCTCTCAAGTTTATTCTCAAATACAATTTTTCTTATGTCATTTTTCTGTTTTAAATACCTCAGCGGGGTTCCAGTGCCCCTAGTGTCAGGTCCAAGGTGCCTAGATGCCCTCTTCTCTACTGTCCTCACCTCCAAAGCCTACCTTCTACTCAGGACCCACTGAAGTCCTTTCCAGAGCTCCCAACACTCATTCTTGACACTGGTTCCTGGGAGTGCTTTCCTTGTTGATTTTTATGGGATGGGAATGGGTTCCAATAGATTCTGTGACAAGACAAGAGAAAGCAATTAGTCAAACTCTTTGGATTCAAGGAATTTGAGCACAAGATGAGTTCAGTTGACTACTTTCAGTTCCATCACTCATTTGGCACTACACTGTTGGAATTGATTTGAGGATCGCAAAGTCCCCACTTCTGGGTGCTCGATGAGGTGCTACTGACGCCCTTAAATCCCAGAACCTAAATTAACATGATTTATTATTGGGGTCAACATGCCACCTACCTGTGACTTTTCTTTATATAGCAAGTCGAATCAGCAGTTGAGCAAGAGTCTTAGATGTTGTAGGGGATAAAGGAGTGGACGAGGTAAGATTCGTTATATTAAAGAGTTGAAACCTCATTTATGGTACTACCTTAGAAGCATAGACGTCTAGATTACCTCATTCTGTAAATCTTTTACTTCTATCTGCAAACAAACAGGTATGTAGGAAATAAAAGAAGTAAAATACCTAGATTCCACCAAGCAAAAGCTGTTAATATGTTGGCAGTATAAGAAGTATTTCTATATTTGTGCTTAATGGTCATCTGTTTACTCCACACCTATATGTAGAGGTTATGATGGTGAACTTTAAGAAAACAATAATTTACAATATGAGCATTTGCTTCTTTGGTGGAGGACCTTGTTTCTGTTTACTTCTAAACCGACAAGCTTTTCAGAAACAGAGAGAACGTAAGTTCTGAGAAATTTTGATGAACTTTCTGAGCTGTATGCAAAAACAAAACAAAACAAAAACCTGACAGATTTATTTGGGTTTAAAAAGGTAATAATAACTCTTTCTAAACTGTTAAAAGTCCTGATTGCTAGAACTCTCGTGCTGAATAAGTACATGCATTTTCACAGATTTTCAGGTTTCTCTCCATAAAACTCCTTGAGAATTGAAAAATAGAACTTCTTAGTTGTAGTTCAGAATTAATTGTTCACACTAGCTTTGGAATAATTTGCGTGAATTTCTTCTAATTTTGGGCCAGTGTAGTTATTGTTCATTTCCTAAAAATATCTCACCATCACAGAAAACACAAAAACAGGTTCAATCAGAAACTTGAAGTTTTAGAATAATCAGACTCTTCATTGATTCATCTCACCAGAATTGAGAAAAACAGTTCAGTGTTTCCTGTCAGTGCAGCAAAGTGTGGATTTTGATTGGACGTAGGGGAAACAGTTCTGTTTCAAGATCTCATTACGAGCCACCTGCTGACTTAATAATTATGGCATTATTAAAATGCTATTCCCCAAATTTGGTATTGCTTAGACATTGTGGACAGAAAGAAAGCTGATTGAAATTATTTAATTTGAAACTAAGGTGGCAATTTGTAGAAAAGGTGTCCGGAATGTATTTGACAAACGCAATAGGAAAATACCGAAGGTGCATTTTATTTGGAAAAGAAATGAGTCTAGGTTATCCAGTCCATGAGCCCAGGTGTTGGCATCACCCGCCAAATGGTCCTTTACTTCCCCTGCTCTATCCTTCCTTTGGACCGGAGATTTACCTTAATTTTTATTTTTGAGCTAAACCTACTAATGAATTTCTAGAAATGATTTTTCTTAGAAGAACTAAATTCAGTGTCCCAAGATAATCATTTCAATAACAAAGATGTGAAGTCGTGGAACGGAAATTAATTAGGAATGAAGTATGAGAATTGTGGGAGAACTTGTCCCAAATGAACAATTGCACTAAAACTTCAATGAAGCCAACATTTCTTCTGTATTAAAGTGGCAGACCAGATAAGTAACCCAGAAGCAATAATCCATGGATTGCCATATCAAATAATACAATATTTATTAAGTGCACGGCACTGTTTTAAATGTCATGACTATACAGAGATTACTTTTTCCATCTATCTTGAAGTCTTACTGCCTTTCCAGGTGATGTCTGCAGGCACGCGGATGACTCAACACCATAGCCTGGAATTTCTCTGACCTCCCTGACTCAACTAAGTTGATCTCCTCTGCCAGCCAGCCACACAGCTCTCTCATTTATACTGTTTGCTCACTTTGGTTCCTTTGCCTCTGCCCATCAACATGATGAAGTACTCCCAGAAAGATGAAAACAAACCAAGAAACCCATCGCATCTGGCCCCGTGTCAACCTCCATGAGCTTTTCTCCTCTTCTACTTCCCCATCACTTTATTCTTCAACTACAGTTTGGCTTCCATCCTCAACCCCACCCTGGACCACTGTGACAGATTCCATTGTTGTCCTCTAATTGAAAACTCTAATGCACCTTTCTTAATCCTTAAGTTATAGGACCTCAATGAGGCATCTTAGCTCAGCCTTTTGCTTCTGAGACATCCCTCTGACTCACTCTTGGGTCATCCCATCTGACTCATCCCATCCACTCATTCTTGGACTACTTTAAGAATTCCTCTTCGGATTTTCTCATTTCAGAATTTTGTCTTTCATTCCTCGCTCTTCACCTGTCTCACATGCCTTAAATTATGGCTTCAATTTTTACCTTTATAAACAGATGAGTGCTTAATCTCCCCCCAGCCACAATGCCACATCCTCAAATTATTTGGATAATAGCTTTCTCCACTACTGTATTGTAAACTTCACAAGAATAACCATGGTGTTAGTCTTAACCTCTCCTCTATATCCAGAGAGTGTGGCACAAAGTAGACGCTCAATAAATATTTTTATGTGAATGACAAGTGAATAAAACTGATGCATGCTCTATATTTCTACTGCAAATGTCTTAATGTATCTTCTCTCATTTGGATCATTGCAAGAGTTTCTCTTTTTCCTTGATCTTCCACCCTTCACAGAGCCAACCAAGTGATCAGTCTGAAGTTTTAATTCACCAGGTAAACCCTTCAAGGTTCCTGGTTATTTGCAGGATTAAATCCTCTGTAACCATATGATCCTCCAGGGCCTGGCCTCTGTCCCTGTTTTTGGTCTTGTTTCCTGTCCCTGCCATCCTCAGACTTGAGGTTCTGGTGGTTGCAGGTCTGCACTCCTTTGGATGTTAGGAAGTAAAGTGCATCCTATAGGTCCCTTCCTCCTCACATCCTTCCACTTGCCCAGGCCGTTTCCTCTGAGCGCCCCTCCCCTTCCTCGTCCTCTGGATAAAACCGCTGAAGTCTTCAAGACTCAACTGAGATGCTGTCATCTTCTCCAGGGACTCCATCCAGTTTGGGAAAAGTGACTCTACTTTGTACTCCCACAGAAATCTACACACAATCTTCTCATCGTAGCTAATATTTATTGAAGGTTTACTATGTGTTAGACACTGTTCTAAGTGCTTTACATATGTTAACTCGTTCAAGGAAATAGTATTCTCATTTTAGAGAAGAGGAAACTGAGGTGTAAAAAATTTAAGTAACTTACCTAAGGCCACATAGGCAGCATGACCCCAGAGCCCACCCTGTTAATGGCCAGGTTACACAAAACACACGCATATGTGCACCCTGAGTCTCTATGATTATGTGATTCTCTTGCTCACTATCTCCCTCCATATTATGAGAAACTCCTTTAGGGCAGAGACTACGTCTAATATCTTTGTATCTGTAGCACCTATGGAACAGTGCTGGGTCATAGTAGGTGCTTGATAAACATTTCTTGAATTAAATGGAAAACAAAGTCCCTAGACTCAAGCCAAGAGTGAGATATACATATGAAAGGTGAAATAGTTATTATGTGTTTAATTCTCAGTATGTATTTTCCTTTTCTCCTTTATGACAGTCTCATGCATATGCTAACAAAATATGGTCAAAGCTTCATCCCAGGGAGACAGATGCCAAACTGACTAGCTTTTGGCATTCCTGGAAGCTGCTCTTTGCTTTGATCATCTACAGTCATTTTGCAGGTAACTGATGTTGAGTGGGGATGTGTGGAGGCAGAGGTAGTCTTAGCCATTTCAATCAATGTCAGAAGTGAAATTCAGGGCAACTAACAGATATATATCCCTTGTCTTCTGCTGGTGTTGTGAAAATTGATCTCTAAATGCTTTGACTTGGGGTGAAAAGAGCTGTATATCATACAAGCAGCCTTGCAAATATCTTTTCACCCAAAGTAAGTAACAACTTTCAATGGGCAAGTAGGAAAGAAAACATCTTTATTTTATGATCTTTGGCCAGTGGAGTAGAAAGCAAGCTGGGGAAAGAGTTTTATTTATGTTATGATCATTCACTTATCTGGATTCCTTCTTTATCTTGTATATATTTCTATGATTTCATGCATAATCAGTTCACTTATCTACTCCCCTTCCACATTTTATTAAGCATCATGGGAACAGGAATGATGCCCAGGGAAACCCCTGGCATATAGTAGGTACTTAATGCAAACCTGAAAGGAAACTGATGGATCTGGATACAACCTTAAATAAGTGTCAGTTTACTCAAGATCAGCCTGAAGAGCAGGCCTAGGGGTTCAGTGTTACTTTAGATTAATAAAGAGTTTTCTCAGCCCCTGAGATTATGTTAGTGGAAACATTGAATTGGGACAGGCTTTTTTTACCATTTTTTTAAATTGAAGTATAGTTAATTTACAATGTTGTGTTACTTTCAGGTGTACAGCAAAGTAATTCTGTTTATATATAGAGAGAGTTCTATTCTTTTTCAGATTCTTTTCCATTATAAGTTATTACATGATAGTGAATATAATTCCCTGTGGTATATGGTAGGTCCTTGTGGTTTATCAATTTTATATATATTAATGTATAACCGTTAAACCTAAACTCCTAATTTATCTCTTCCCCCACACCCCTCCCCGTTCCCTCTGGTAGCCATAAGTTTGTTTTCTATGTCTGTGAGTCTATTTCTGTTTTGTTAATAAGTTCACGTACATCATTTTTTAGATTCCACATATAAGTGATATCACAAGCTATTTGTCTTTCTCTGTCTGACTTCCTTCACTTAGGTATGATAATCTCTAGGTTCATCCATGTTGCTGCAAATGGCATTATTTGATTCTTTTTTATGGCTGAGTAATATTCCATTGTGTATATATAGAACTGGGAGTGTTGATAACAAGTCTGAAGCTTAGAGTAAGATTCACATGCCTGGATTCTGGAGTTCATGCTAAACTGAATCTGGAAGGAGATGAAGCAGCATTTAATAAGCAGCTATGCCACGTGATGTTTAAGTCCAAGAGAGACTTTCTGACGATTGCATATAGGATGGATAAACAACAAGGTCCTGCTGTATAGCACAGGGAACTATATTCAATATCCTGGGATAAAACATAATGGAAAAGAATATGAAAAGAAATGTCTATATGTATAACTGAGTCACTTTGCTGTACAGCAGAAATTAACACAACATTGTAAATCAACTATGTTTCGATAAAAAAATAAATAAAAATGGAGAAAAAAAAAAGTAGCTACTCCAGCGAAGGCCTTGTGCCAAGCTTTAAGTATCAAAGAAGAGTAAGACCTTGTCTCCACCCCACATCAGCTCTGGATGCGGCAAGCGACGAACTGTATCCTTGGCACACAATTTAAGGGGCTACCAAAAGCTCTCTCTAATCAAGGTAAGTCAGAGTCGAATGCAGTCTTTTTAAAAAATCAAAATTAATGCAAAAATCCATGAGTAACAAAACATCAACCTTTTCTAATAAAGACAGAATCAGTAACAGGGTTGTACCAAGCTATATTGGAGCCTGAGGCAAAAAGACAAATTCAGTGATGCAAATCCTGCGTTTCTTTTAAATTGTCGATATTTTGCTCATCATAATTTTTTGCATTAGTTTTGATTTTTTAAAATACTGCACTAAAGTATTCTTTCTTTTGATTATGGAGGGGTATTTTGTTGTTTGTTTTTTTGCGGTACGCGGGCCTCTCACTGTCGTGGCGTCTCCCATTGCGGAGCACAGGTTCCGGACGCACAGGCTCAGCGGCCATGGCTCACGGGCCCAGCCGCTCCGGGCATGCGGGATCTTCCCGGACCGGGGCACGAACCCGCGTCCCCTGCATCGGCAGGCGGACTCTCAACCACTGCGCCACCAGGGGAGCCCTGGAGGGGTTTTTGATGCCCCTTAAATGTTGTACTGAAGGATATTGCCTCACCCCAGGCCTGGCTCATCTCATGAGACTCTCACAGTGAAGCTGGGAGCAGGATGGACACCTGAAAGTAAATGGAATTTATTAAAATGAAATCTTCTGATGGGAGGCATCCTGGGTATGCTACAGGTGCTCAGGGCTCCTGATCCATCAGGATTCGAGGAGAAAATGATAACTCGGGATTGTTAGCGAGTGAGGAAGGGTTAGCCCAGTACATACATGGTACGATGGCACGGCGGATGGAAGGGAATGAGCAAACCGTGGCAATATAAGGCGGGATATCCTGGTATGTTTGGGGAAGCGCCAGCAGCATGGTACTGTCCGAGGGGAGCCTGTGCAACAGGATGGCAGGGGTGGATGGGGCTGGAGGTAAGGTGAGGCCAGCTCCTGGATGCCTAGTTTGCTTCACTGAGGTACTCAGACCATCCTTCTTCCTGTTATCTCATGACGACCCTGCTCCCTCCCTGCCCTTTAGTGCCTTAGCATTCCACCTGCAGGACCACTGGGTGTTAACCCAACATGTTCTGTGGTCCGTATTCAGAGATAACCAATCCACCTGACAAATAGTCCCATGCTAAAGAATCCTATGTTTAGGACAGCTCCATGCTCTTCCTTTCCACTAGGGAGGGTATTTTCCCTGTGGCTTTCTAAAAACCATGCTTTAATCCAGAAATCTGATTCTAGAAGCAGGAAATATGCTTAATGTGGCAAACCTGAGGACAGGTGGGGACTCAGTATATCCACCACAAGACATGGTGCAGAGAGCCATGCAAAGGCCCTGTAGCTGCATCCATTGTTCTAGGGACCGTGGGACACGTCAGAGTCAATTCTTGGGCTACCTGCTGAAGGAAGAGGGTACACTCAGCAGAGTCCAGGGTTGAGTGGAGAATAGGAAAGAAATATAAAGCTTAGGCCATTCTCTTCCTTTTGGGAGATGTCAGGCACACTAATTGGATATTACGATTTAAGCAATAGCATTACCGATACGGTTAATGAGGACTACCGCATTTGAGGGATAGTGAGAAAAAAATTAGAATGATGTTTATTCTTTTTTAATTCATGGTGAATCACTAAAAGCCTTTCTCCAGGTGTTCCTAACCCCTCTTACTAACCTCATGTCTTAAAATACCCTACGGTTCACACTGCATCAGCTCCCAGGCTCCTGCCCTCTCCCTAGTTCCCACCTGGATCATCCATGACTTTGTTCATTCCCCTCCTTCTGCTCGCAAAGCACTCTCTGTTCTCCACCAGGGAGATTTTTCTCATCCTCCACACCCACAGTCACTGGCCCTCTTCTGGGAAGGTCTCTGGTCACCTTCCCTCCAATGTGGCTAAACTAACCACTCTGGGCTCCAGAGTAGCATTTTAGTATGATTTTTCATCTCAGGAATGTAACTGTTACAGGCATTACATGCTATTACCCTTTGTTGTCTACGTGATTCCTCCTTTCCTTATGCTTTTCATGTACTAAATGCCTAGGATAGCACCAGGCTTAATTAAAATTGTTTGATGAAATTAATCTACAGACTTTAGCAAAGAAAATAAAAAAAATAATGAATGTGTTACACAATGAAAAAGATGAGAAGGGGTTACATTAGTTGGAACGTTTTCATCCAGAGAAGAGAAAGTTAACTAATTTACTAATAACTGTTTTCAGAATGTCAAGTGGAAAAATCATGATTGGTTTGGAATCTCTCACAAAACCAGCAGACTCTTCATGGAGAATGCCACTCTTAGAAACCCAAGATAATTTTATAGAAAATATGCTAATATATATCCTAAAATTTATTTTCAACCATCCACCAAAAGCACGAGAAAGTTCACAGTAGACAAACAGCTTTTTAGGTATCTTATGGTATGAACACCAAAGGCAGGAAACAAAAAAAATAAAACAAACAAGAAAGAGTTAACAGAATGTAAAAACCACATTTTAGGTCCTATCTTTCCTCCGTTCTCCCAAACATTACAAGCCAAGGGCAAAATGTGAATCTTTACTTGAAATTTTCAGTCATTTGTCACTGTTTTAAATATTAGCATTATTCGAAACACTGATGTATTTTGGGGGGCCATGAAAATGACTGTGTTAAGTGCAGAAAGACCATGCATATGATTAGCATAATAATGGGAAACAGACACAAAGCTTCGGCTTGTCTTAACCTCTCTGACCTTCAGCTCTTTAGCTGGAGTCAGAGATGGCGCTGGGTTTTTAGACTTAGTATGCAAAGGTGGGTAGAGATGGTGTCATTTCTTAAAATCATTGCCCTCAAGAGAGTAACAAGTTGTAAATTTCCAAAATGTTTGAGATTTCTGTCCACCGGTTCTGATGTGTTGCCATGCAGAAAGCCCAGCTCTAGTTAAGGATTTATCTCAGGCACCGAAGCCCCAGGCCGATGAAAGCCACGTGCACTGTGAAGGTGAAACACACAGTCTCCAAAGCTAAAGAGCCATCCACATCAATTTGCAGCCCGCTAAGTGGCATCAGCGGCGGAAGAGCTATTTATACTCCCTTCTTGGCCGAGAATTATGGTGCCGTAACCAGGAGGAAAGCAAGGGGAATTGAATGGGCTGCTCAGAAGCATAATGGTCATTTATGGCTAAAGTACCCCCATAACAGTAGGCCCCTAGCTCTCCTCTGCAGCAGACTTGAGGAATTTGCAATGAAATGCATGCACACACCAAACACAGCCCCCCTGGAGACCTTCTGTATGACATACCTGTTCATATTGAAGCATAGGATGGCATTTGCTTTGCTTATCCAATGGGACAAAACCAAGGCACCTTCCTGAATTTTGTCCTCACCCCACAGATGCTGATGGAGAGGTCTCGGCCCACCACTGACAACTAGGCTCTAATGAGCAAAACAAGTGAATGAGGAGAGAATCAGAAGGAAAATAATCAGGCAACGTTTATCATGCAATGGGTGAAACTACTGTATTTTTTCACAATGTAAATTATAGTTTTGCATTATCAAGATAATAATTTGCTTTTGTGGCAAGAAATCACACCATGATGTGCTGCATCTGTATTATTTTTTAAATTAGGCTCTTTAATTACAGGGATAAATTATGTATGTAAGAATCCCACTTTGAAAATATTACACAACACGTCATCTTCCAGCCCGTTAAATGTTGAAGTCTGTTCCTCTCTTATTTAAATGTTCCCTGGTAGTAAGTGTTTACTCTTTCCTAGTTGACCGGGGTGCCCTTCTGTGTACTCCCACAGACCCACAGCCCTTTCATCCAGGGACAACTCTATTCATTTATGGGAACAATAGCACCTCTGAGCACACCCCGGTTCTGATCCCAAATGCCACCATTCTAACAGTCAAGGAGCTTGGTAGCACCCATTTAGCTTTATTTTGTATACCCTGGGAGAAAGCTGCTTTTCTCTCCCAGTTACACCTGCGTGAAGGTTTACAGATGTCCCAGAGCTAAAAAAAAATGAATTCAATATGAAGTCAAGGTTATCAATATAAATGACCCTTGTCATCTACTGCAACATTTGGGAGCCCCGTCATATCTGCTTCAAATCCTAGCCGGGTAAATAACCTCCCCTGCGCCTCAGTTTCTTCATCTACATAAAAGGACAATAGTAATTCACGTAAAGAATGGGGATTAAATAAAACCAAGTCTGTGAAGGACCAGTGAAGGTCCTGGTACATAACTAGTGCTCATTACATGAGAGTATATATTTGTATCATATTCATATTCTCTTTTCAAAGCAATGATTTGAGACTGTTCAATCAGAACCTTCTCTTTGGATTTCTTTGATTTCTAAATGGCCCATATCATCACTTGATGATGTTTATCAACAAAGAATGAGATTAATATGGCCCCCTCTTTTGAGCCAAGCAAAAGAAAGAGGCAACTTGAAAAAAACTGTAAGCTTAGTGGCCAATGAGGCAAGCTGAGCCATTCTGTCCTTCATTTATTATTTTCTGGCAAAGGATATGCCAATTCCATCTACATCTACCACCTACTCACTGCTTATTTGTCTCTACAGCTGGGATATCAATGTCCTGCAGTCAGCAAGGAATGGAACAAAGAAAAGATATCCCCTGGAAGATGACTCAAGTGGAGAGTGTAAGCCTGAAAAGAAAGACTGTGGATCTTCCAACACACTCTTGCCTGATTTCTCACAAGAAATTGTGGATTATGGTTGACCCTACCCTTGAAATGTCTTTGTGAACTTTTCAAAATGCATGGTCCAGTTTGAAGAATATTGAAGAACTGGATAAATTGAGATAGTAAAATGTAACTTCTACCCTTGCCAAATATTCTTCCAGTTAACCAAGGAATCTCATTTCTTTCTCAGTCATGTCTTTTCTAGTAAACATAATCTCCCCCAAATTAGTAAAGCTAAGAAGAATTGCATTGCTAGAAGTAGGGAGGAAAAAGAGAAGTTAGTCTTGAGAAAAACATAAGCCAAGGAAAGCACACATGTGCAGAAATAAAGAGTTTCTTCAGGCCTGAGTATGTGTGTATGAGAGAGGAACTAGGTCCCAAGAACTGGAAGTCAAACAAATAAAAATGTAACTACACAAAGAAGTGAATAGGAGGTAAAAGGCAGAATGCCCCCAAACTCTCATACTTGGCTTTGAAACAAGAAGAACAAAATCTGAAATAGTGATTTTGACTGAAGAATGAGAAGAGAGTGAGTATCTTTGTTTTGCTTCTCATGGTGAAAGTTCATTACTATGGAGGTAGATAAGACTGTATCATCCTTAACAAGCAGATTGATTCTGATACAAGAACCAGAGATAAAATGCAGCTCAGGTCCCTAGAGAAAAGGCTCAAAGTGTGGGGTCAGGCTTCATCACAGAATGACAAAAAGATGAGGAAAATATGCTGAGTGAAGTGAGAAAACAGAGCTGATCAACTTATGCCTGAGGAGACTCCCCAATTCCAGAAGAGCCATCACGCTAAGAAGTTTGTAATTAAGCTCATTTACTGTTAAAGGCTCAAGGAGAAGGCATCAAACAAAATCTGTGTCAGTGCAAATGACCAGATAAAGACTCGAGTCAATAATCAGGGTGCAGTCCTGCAAACTTCTGTGGTTTGATATATTTCTATCTTTCTCCGTCACACCTTTTCCAAAGGTCTACAGCTTATGGGTCAAATCCAACCTGCCACGGTTTTGCACTCCTTGAGAGTGAAGAAGAGTTTTTATATTTTTAAATGGTTGGAAAAAAATCAAAACAAGAATAATATTTTGTGACTCGTGAAAATTATATGAAATTCAAATTTCGGTGTCCATAAATCTAGTTTTATTGGAACACAGCCAGATCCATTTACTATTGTCTATGACTGAGTTTGCATGACAGCAGCAGAATGAAGTAGTTGTGACAGACACCATATGGCCCACAATGTCTAAAATATTTACTATCTGGTCCTTTCCAGAACATTTGGCAAATCCTTACCTAGAAAAAAAACGCAGGCTGTAAAATCAAGAACATCAGATTACATTTCCAACTCCCTCACCTACTATGCTGTTGTCTGATCTTAAGCAAATTAGCCTCTCTGAGTCTCGGTTTCCTATTCTGTAAACTGAACGTGATATGTACTGCTTCATAGGTTTGCTGTTTATTGAACCTGAGGCATGCAGCTCTGGCTCTGGTCCACAGTAGGTTCTCAAGAAAGGCATTAAGCATTTCCTCCTATTGCCCTCTCCTCCTCCAGGTGAATTCCTTCTTCTTATTCTCAAAATTAGGCATTCCTTAAACTTCTATCATAACACTCTGCCTAAGATTGTTCCCTCAGGTTTTTTCTCATTTTTCTCACTTGTAACTCTTCATTGAGGCAGACAACTCCCATATCGATATTCTAGTTCCACTTCTGTAAGTTCTGAGCAGAATTTTCCCACTGCCTTCAGGATATCTCCACTTAGGTGTCTGCTATAGACTGAAGGTTTACACCCCTGCCCCAAAATTCATATGTTAAATCCTAACCCACAATGTGGTGTTACTTCAAGGTGGGACCTTTGGGAGGTGATTAGGTCATGAGGATGAAGCTCTAACAAACAGGATTAATGCCCTTATAAAAGAGACCCCAGAGAGCTCCCTTGCCCTTTCCATCATGTGAGGACAGGGCAAGAAGAACAGGAAGTGGGCTCTCACCAGACACCAAGTCAGCTGGCACCCAGATTTTGGACTTCTAGCCTCCAGAACTGTGAGAAATAAATTTGTGTTGTTTTTAAGCCCCTTAGTCTATGGTATCCAATTATGGCAGCTCCAATGGACTAAGACAATGCCCTATGAACACCTCAACTTCATCTTCCACCAAAGCAAATAAATATCTCCTCCCCCTCTGAAACTAAGCAACATAGAAAGCTAAGATCTTGTCCTACTGATGTCATTATCTATCTGTCATCAAATTCTTACAGTCATTCAGGTTCAAGAATCTTGAAGACACATTTCACTCCTCTCTCTGCCTTGTCCTATTGCACATCTACCCTCACCTTTACAGCTTTACTCCTTTGGAATAACCTATATGCTCCTGACCAAGCTGGCTCCTCCAGACCATCACAGCGTTCCTAGATTAACCTGGCTAAAGCACAGCTGTGATCACGTCATTCTCTGCTTGCAGGACATTTGGTCCTGTCCAAAACATCCAGAATAGGTTTGGTCCACACCAAAAAGTCCCTGATATTTGGTCATATTTGTTCCTATTCAAAATGTCCACGGAGACATTTGGTCCATTCCAAAAATTCTTTGATATTCAGTCCTTGATACCAAGTGTACCAAGTATGTTCGTGGACATTTTAGACAAGACCAAATATCAAGAACTTTTGGCATGGACCAAATGTCTTATGGACATTTTGGACAGCATCAAATGTCCGCTAACCCAATTTCCTACTTGAAAATTTCCTAGAACTCTCTATTGTGTCTCAAATTAAGTACAAATTACTTAGCCAGAAATGAAATGCTCCAAACAACTATACACAACCTACTTTTTCAAACTCATCTCCTACTACTCTCCTTAATATGGACCATACTCCAGCCACATTTGATTATTCACTTTTCTAGAATGTGTCTTTCCCTTCCCCTCAATGTCTTTTCCTCCCTTAAGCTATCCCATCCACCTCTTATGATCTTTACTCCAACATGGTTTAAATCTACCTGTACTTTAAATTTTTGATTAAGTGCCATCACTTCAGTGAAATTTCCCTGATTATTTGGAGCCACAAGTAAATCTTGCCCTCCTCTGAAGTCCCATCGTAATTGATTGAATCCTCTCATGGCATTTATTATCTTCTTTCTTGGGATATAACCCTGTGTCTGCATGTTTTATGTATAGATGAGGGCAATATATTACAGTAAGTCAGAGTGACTTCAGTCTCATTCCTGCCACTCCACAGTAGTAAGACCCTAGGCAAATTATTTAACATCTCTCGCCTCAGTTTCCCTACCTGTGAAATGGGGATAGTTACACCTAGCACATAAGACATTGAGGGGATTAAATAAGGTAATACATATTAGGCACTTGGCACACAATCTGCTCGGTGGCTATTTTTATAGTCTACCTTTTTAATTCTATTTTTATTCCATCTTTCTTAAAAGATAATGTATCTTTACTTCACTGACTGGAGATTCAAGCAACTGAGGGCAGGCCTATGTTTTACTCATGGTGAAATCTTCCCTAAAAAATGGCCTTAAAGTAGATACTCAAAAAACTCAAAAAATTTGTTCTAAGGAAATGATGTAACAGTGTGATTATAATCAAATACAAAATGGTGATTACATGAACTCTGAAGTATAAGTTGAAAATAAAATTGAATAGCTGTGGATATGGGACATGGAAAATCAGTCAGGAGTACTGTGTGACTAAAGGTAAGGTATTAATTCTTTCTGATTTTGTGAGCTCCCTAATTAATAAAGTAAGATACTAGACAGTAAATTAATGAGATACAATATGATCTTGGCAAAAAATTGATGATTAAATTGATCAAAACAGTTCTTCCTTGGTAGGACGCAAGTAGATGGTTGAGTTTCAAATGATCGTGTGGCACTTTAAAGATCAATGTGTTTCTCGGGTCCAGTGGGGATCTTGACGGATACTGCCAGGTGCAAAGAATTGTATACCTCAGCCTAAAGGGCCTCCTCATACAATGCTGGGGTCACAGCTGGCATGTTTTCTTGGGCTTACTCTCCTCCTTGTCAGAAGACAGTGAGACTGATTGGAGAACTTGACACAGACTTATTAAGAAACATTGTTTTTTAATTAAAAAGACAGAGAATTATTTATTTACTCAGGATTACATGAGAGCCTCACACCCAACATTAGCCTGAGGGGTTGTCTAAATACTGACGCATTGGGTACTCAAAGAGCAAAACATATAATCCAGAGTCCTAAATATACATTCAGTTGTGTGACTGTACCTTTCTCGTGGTTGACCTTGTAAATTAAAATTTCACAGATCCAAGTTAGAATTTTCTGATATTTATATTTACATTGAATATTCCTTTGTCCAAGTTTTTAACTAGTCACCTGCTAATATCCTGCCATTAGCTTACTGTTGATCAGGAAACACAAGGAACCGGAAGAGAATACATCAGTACCCTTAGAAAATCTGAAATGGACAGGAACTCCCAAGGGAATCCGGAATTGCTTAAACTTTTAAGATCTTAGCCTTAAGTGCTCTTTTAATGTCTAACTGGGAAAAGTTAATGTCTCTCAGTTTAGAAAAGAAGCAATGCTGTGTTTTGGACATAATAAGAGCAGGAGTCAGGACAGCTGGGTGAACAGTCAACTCTGAGACTACAAGGAAGGTCCTGTTATGTCCCTTGGAGACTGCTTAGATTGTGTGGGAGAAAATGTCATTGTTTTCAGGAGAATTTTTTTTTTAATTTTTATTGAAATACAGTTGTTTTACAATGTTGTGTTAGTTTCAGGTGTACAGCAAAGTGAGTCAGTTAAATATATATAACTATCCTTTTTAAGATTCTTTTCCATTATAGGTTATTACAAGATATTGAGTAGCGTTCCCTGTGCTATACAGTATGTCCTTGTTGTTTAACTATTTTATAGATAGTAGTGTGTATATGTTAATCCCTAACTCCTAATTTATGCCTCCCCCTCACTTTCCCCTTTGGTAACCGTGAGTTTGGTTTCTATGTCTGTGAGTCTATTTCTGTTTTGTAAGTAAGTTCATTTCTATCATTTTTTAAGATTCCACATACAAGCAATATCATATGATATATGTTTTTCTCTTTCTGGCTTACCTCACTTAGTATGATAATTTCTAGGTCCAGCCACGTTGCTGCAAATGGCATTTTTTCATTTTCTTTTATGGCTGAGTAATATTCCTTTGTGTATATATGTACCACATTTTCTTTATCCATTCATCTTTCAATGGACACTTAGGTTGCTTCCATGTCTTGGCTATTGTAAATAGTGCTGCAGTGAACATTTTCATCTTTTACATTACATCTTTTCGAATTACAGTTTTCTCCGGATATATACCAGGAGTGGGATCACTGGATTGTACGGTAACTCTATTTTTAGTTTTTTGGGTTTTTTTTTTTTTTTTTTGCGGTACGAGGGCCTCTCACCGCTGCGGCCTCTCCCGCTGTGGAGCACAGGCTCCAGACGCACAGGCTCAGAGGCCATGGCTCACGGGCCCAGCCGCTCCACGGCATGTGGGATCCTCCTGGACCGGGGCACGAACCCGTGTCCCCTGCATCGGCAGGCAGACTCTCAACCACTGCGCCACCTGGGAAGCCCCTATTTTTAGTTTTTTAGTTTTTAAAGGAACTTCCTTTAAAAAAAGGGAAAAAAAACTAAAAAAAAAGTTTTAGTTTTAGTTTTTAAAGGAACTTCCATATGGTTCTCCATAGTGGCTGCACCAATTTAAGTTCCCACCAACAGTGTAGGAGGGGGTCAGGAGGATTTAAAAGCCAAAGTGCACCTGATTAAAAAAAACAACACAAGAATCACTGATTTTTTATATTTTCTAGGAAGTTTCAGTGGTTCATTGTCCCAAGAAGTATGCCAAAAGGCTAAGAAATGTACTATAACAATGAAAAGTGAGGTTATTAAGCACTCACTAAGCCTGGCTCCAGGCTAAGTATTTTGTATATAATGATCATTTAATCCTCATAGCCTATAATGTAGCTCCATTTTACAGGTGATGCAACAGAGGCTCAGAGGAATTATTTGCCTAAGGTTGCAGAGCTTCTAAATGGCAAAGCATAGATTCACGTCTAGATGTAATGGTCATACAATATCACCTTTCTTGTAAGTGAATACATAACATTTAGTAAACACAAGTTTATATTTGATTATGAAATAGAAAGGAAGCACTCTTTTCTAATTACCAAAGCTGTCCATGACCTAAGATTTTACAGGATGAAAGGTGACTGTGATAAAGGAGAAAATTGTTCATACCTGAAGCTATATTTTCCTGAGAAATAAAATGCCAAAAAGTGGGGAATTGTTACCAATTTTAAGCACAAAACAAATTTTGGAGATTCAGCTTGTTTTTTGTATAACAGGATATATGATAACTTATTCAGTTTATAGAAACATAAAATAACAATACTCTTAAAATCACTCTCAACCCAAAGGAGAAAAGAGAAGGCAAGTGAAAGAGTAGTTTAAGTTGGATTTAACCCCAGTATCGTGGTGCTTAACAAACTCTGAAAGTCATCATGTACCGACTTTCATCTTAATCATGCATCCTTGTGTCTAAAAATACTTGAGGATGATTCTTAGGACTGTTAAAGATTCCTCTTGAAAGAATACTAAGGATGCTTATTAAGAATTCACATGTCTTAATCAATGCTTACTCCATTAATAAATGAGACTCCTGTTTATCAGAAATGGCCTTATGAGGATATAGATTCTATCCTTTTTCTTGTTAGAGTCTCTGAAAATATGAACACTTTCTTCTCCAGTATGTAAAAAGCAGACAAGCAAACGTTTTAAAAGCAGCTAAAGTGATCTCCCTTTCCACATTCTATGCAGATAACAATACCTTCATAATTAAAGTACTATTATTACTATTTAATTGTCTGTTTCATTGTTTAATGAATAGGAGCTAGTTAATTATGGTGATGGGGAAAGACAAAGGACAGTTTTCTAGTGGGGGGATGCAAAGCTCTAGTTTTTACAGTGTAGGCTGCAAATTGCTTTATTTATACTTCTGAACATCAGAACCTACATTCACACATCCTTGTCAAAATTACGAATATCTTTCAACATGATTCGAAAATGTGTTTAACAATTTTTTCTAATTTTGCGTATTTAAATGATAATCACATTTATCTCTTGATAGATTAAAGTGGTTATTCTGGATTCATTCATCAAACAATGCTGAGAGTCAAAGGGCCACATCTTTTTAACCACTCCTGGTAAGGACAGTTTTTAGGTACATGAGGTCAAGGACTCAAAAAATACACTGAAAGAACAAAACAGATCTAGCACTGATAAAACTCACCTTGGCCGGCTGTCTACACTGGGGCGTAAACCTCACTGTTGCTTTGTAACCCCTGAATAAGATCTGGATCTTGATGCAAAATTTGCCTTGTTGACTCCACCCCAAACACTACAGTTGTACTCATGGAATTTCACATTCCAGGTTGAATGACACCTCACATTTGTATAGTGCTTAGCAGTTTTCAAAAGCACTTTTATACCTATCATTTTATTTGATTGTTACAGCCTGTGAAGCATACAGTTCAGATATTATATACATCTCACAAATTAGGAAACAGAGTCAATGAGATTGAGTGACCTGCCTTGATCTTGTGGCTAATACGTGGTAGAGGTGCCTCTCCAACACCTCTAGAAAGATGAATAATTACATAAAGGAGTTGTCGGCATGACTTTGTTGACATTAACATTTTGCCAAAGCAACAAAGCCAAGGAAGAGAGTCCTCTGATCTGATGGAGTGCCCACTTCGGGAGCCTAATCTTCATGCAAAGAGGTGTTGAAAATTCTCTGTGTAGTGACAGACAAAACCTTCCTGAAATTTGCAAACATATCTCAATGCAAAATTGTTCTCTGATGGAGGCACAACCCCAAATAAATGGACCTAAACTGAACTTGTTATCTAACTTAATGTTCAGTTACACAAGGCTACTTCTGGATAGGAGATGGGGAGACTAGGTGACATTTCTGAAAGACACTGAGGAAAAAAGTATTAATTCTATTATTCAGGGGAGAAGTAAATCCTGTAGGATAAATAAAATTATGTTTCTCAACTTTTGTTTCCCTCAGTGACACATTAGAAATGTCACCAATAAATATATGCACCCAAGCCTGTCACCCTCCGTACTCTGTCTCTTAAGGCTGCCACCACTGCCAGCTCACGCCTTGTACTGTTCCTACACCCAGGCTGAAAGTAACACAAGTCATTCTCACCAGGTGTGTCTGAACATCCTCCATGAGCAAATGCCAAAAATGGGTGGAGAGAGTTTGGAACAAGCCCAGAATTATAATAGGCACATAAAGCTGGATGTTATTTAATGAAAGAATCTTGCACATTGTCAATGTCACAAATATGAATTTCTTCATTTAGCAACAACCTCACAAAGAAAATATGTGAAATTTTTTGTCCCTATATTGATCTCCACAGGGTTTTCATCTGGCATTTTCTTTGGACCCGTATGTACTTGTGCTTAATATTGATTTTAATATGTTTCTTTACTGCTAAAAAAGTTTGATATTGTGTTTTTCTCTGTAATAGTAGGAAACTGGAGGTTTCATATTGATTGTGCTCCACTCCTGTCAAATACTATCTGTAGAAAGTATATTTCTATCAATTTTTGCTCCCTCTCCATTGACCCTATCCTATTAAACAGTAAGAATTCAGTGATGGTGTTTCCAGAAATCCCTCAAGTCAGAGAAGAGGTAAAAACTAGGTCGTATGGATTTTTTTTAGAGATTTGAGTATTAAAATATGATTTTGATGACTTACTGTACAATCGTGACAACATGAAAATCAATTTTAATGGCATTATTATAACTTTTCTTACATTGTACAGTTTGTTGTATCCTACAAACAACGTAGGCAAATAAAATGAGTTAACATAGTGCAGATATATTAGGCTTAGGGAGATGGTAGGCATTATTTGATTTTTTTGTTTAATGACACTATTATGTGTCTAAAATATATGTTCCCTAAAAATTGATGTTTCTAATTATAACCATACCTTTAACACAGTCATATTACCCATTACTAGATGCATTCATATCTAATGCCCAAAGCACTGGAATAGTGACTTTGTCAACTCAAGATTTAGAAGCAGAGATAAGAGTTATCTGTTTCCAATTATTAACTGCTGCATCTTTATTTCCTTTCCTTGACTATTCTAAAAGTTTTAGTAAACAGCTTGGTGATAAGTGGTCTTCGATAAGCAACAGCTCATATGAATACCCTGCAAACCAAAGAAACAAGTAAACTCAGACAACAGATGAATATTGAGATGTGAAATAAGCTTTCGGGAGGTGCAAAGTCTTAGCAAAAGGAAAGGAACACAGGCAGCATCAGGGGGCAGCAACAACAGGACTCCACGTGGACAAGACCCAACCTAAGGTAAATGAGGGGTAGCAGGCCATCTAGGTATTGAGACAGAGCCAGAGGTATGAGAAGAAATGAAAGAAAGAAAATACTTCAGTTGCTCAAATTAGGATGCAAAGCCACACAGTTAAAGAGACTGAGATAGAGGGTGTTATTGATGGTATGCCGGCGGAACACTGTTTCGAACTCCATGTATGCTGACATTGAAGTTCAGGATTGATCCTTGGGTTTGGCAAAGTGGAACACATGCAGTTGGGAGCCAGGTGATCCTAAAGGCTGCAGGAATAGAAAGGCAGACAAGTCGTTAGTATAGCAGATGGGTACCTGGTATTATGAAGGCTCTTCTTCCTCTTTTCCTTTAACGATTTAGTGTTAGAAGAAAAGCACTGGTTCACCTGTCTGATCCAAGGAACAAAGTCAAGACTAATGAAAGCCAGACATTTGGAATAAAAGACATTTAGTCTGCTTTTAGGTTAAATTTCATGGATATTTATGACTGAGATAATTGCTGCCCCAAATCCCTTGTTGTTCTAAAAGGGGTGAAATTGAAAGCAGAGTAGACGAGGGTTAGAAAAATAGGAATTAGGAAAGGGAAGAAGCAGAGGCAGACTCCAGGAAGAAAGATCAAGTTAGCAAGCCAAACATGAGAACCATGCAGTGTAAGGCACACTCACAGCGTGATCCAAAGTTTGGCAGAGACAAACCAGCAATCAGTTAGCAATTTTTCTCTAAATACTTACTTTATCCAGTATATTGTATAAACGATGAAGGATACACAACTAAAAAGACATTGTCCCTGACTATAGAACCTTACAGTTTAGTTGTAAAGAAAGAATATGTGTATTCAATCCAATAGAGCTGGAGGAAGGGCGTCATAGTGGTAAGAGCAATAAGTAATATTGGCATTGGAAGAGGAGAGAGTGTCCCACAGTCTGGGATGATGAAGGAGATTTCCCATGTATGTATAAGGAAGGTGGCCCTAAATATCTTGCAAGATGTTTTTCTACAATATCCTGATGTGACATTATCTTAGGGTACAGGTTAATGTTGGGAGTGGAAAGAAAGAAAAATAGAAGAAGATAATGATGGAAGATTTTGGAATAAAATTATAACTGTTGCGGTGAAAAAAGAATATTTTAAATCCCAATGCTTTCTGTAAACTATTTAGATAAAACATAACTAGGGTTTTGATAAACACCCAGCAGTCCTCTCTCCCAAATCTCTTCATCTCCAAGTTGGTCCATTGCTCCAGAAGGTATTAACCAACTTGAACTGGTTAATGAGATAAAAACCTGGAGCTTAAAAGTAGCTTAAGATGCCCAGGGCTGATGGCCCAGACACCTTACAAAAACAAACACAAAGCCTGTTGGAAGGAATGCTCCCTCCATCCAAGCCTCAAATAATTCCCACGAATACAGTTCTAATGAAAACAGCATATTATTTTTAAAATTACAACACACATGAAAGACAAAGGCACATAACCAAGAGCCAGGAGAAACAACTCAACAGCAGATTAAAACCTGAAGAGATATCAGATATTGGAATTATCAGACACGGAACATAAAACACATATATAATATGTTTTAAGAAATATAAGACAGAATTTAAAATGTGACAAAAAAAGAAACTTAACTAATGAGATCTGAAAAATAACGAAATAACATTTTTAGAAATAAAATATAAATTAAAATAATATAATAAAGTAGAAATATAAATGAAAATACAACATTAAAATAACCTAATCAAAAGTACAATTTATGTACACTTTTCAATTTTATAGATATAAAAATTGAAATTAAAACATCCACTAATTTTTAAACTGTTCTAGATCCTGCTGAAAAGATAAATAGTGAGCTGGAAGATAGATCTGAAGGCATTATTCAACATATTGCAGCATAGACAATCCAGATGGAAAATAGGAAAGAAAGAATAAGAGTCATACAGAATGAGGGAGTCTAAAATGTATACTCATATTTATGGATAAAGAAGATGTGGCACATATATACAGTGGAATATTACTCAGCCATAAAAAGAAACAAAATTGAGCTATTTGTAATGAGGTGGATGGACCTAGAGTCTGTCATACAGAGTGAAGTAAGTCAGAAAGAGAAAGATGAATATCGTATGCTAACACATATATATGGAATTTAAGAAAAAAAAATGTCATGAAGAACCTAGGGGTAAGACAGGAATAAAGACACAGACTTACTAGAGAATGGACTTGAGGATATGGGGAAGGGGAAGGGTAAGCTGTGACAAAGTGAGAGAGTGGCACGGACATATATACACTACCGAATGTAAAATAGATAGCTAGTGGGAAGCAGCCGCATAGCACAGGGAGATCAGCTCGGTGCTTTGTGACCACCTAGAGGGGTGGGATAGAGAGGGTGGGAGGGAGGGAGACACAAGAGGGAAGAGATATGGGAACATATGTGTATGTATAACTGATTCACTTTGTTATAAAGCAGAAACTAACACACCATTGTAAAGCAGTTATACTCCAATAAAGATGTAAAATAAATAAATAAATTAAATAAATTAAAAAATAATAAAATGTATACTCATATTTAGAGACAAAGGACAGAGAGATAAAGAAAGGCAATATTCAAAGAAAAATAGCTGAGAATTTTCTATAATTGATAAAAGACTAAAATGTATTATTCATTAAGCTCAATAAATATCAAGCAGGATAAATAAAAATAAATCTAGCTATACTAAAATAAAGTGGAAGAAGACAAAAGGCAGAAGTTCTGAAGAGTAGTCAGAAGATTAGATTGCGTATAAAATAATGACAAATGTCCTGTTTCTAAGTAGAAACAATGGAAACCATAAGGCAAAAGAATAATATCATCAAAGTATAACAGAAAAATGACTGTCAACTTAGATGGCAAAACTTCCCTTAAAGATCAAGGTTAAAATAAAAACAAGTTTAGACAACAAAATAAAAGCATTCTCTATAGAAACTTCTAAAGGAAGTAGGAAAAAGATTCCAGAAGGAAGGTGTGATATACAAAAGAATCTACAAGTTCTCATTAGAACTTGGTGAAGTACATTATTACCCCCATTTTGCAGATGAGGAAACTGGGACACAAAAAATGTTCAAAAAAAGTTCAATTTATTGAAGAAATATAATAATTTTGGACTCGCAGAAACCTAATAGAAGAGTTTAAAATTACAGAAAGCAAAAATTAACAAAATTAGGAGAAATTGAAAAGGTCACCATTATTGTGAGATTTTAATATACCTCTCTCATTGTTATTAAACTGAAACAAATATAAAAGATTTGAATGATATAAAAGCCAAACTTGATATAAAGAATACACGTCAAATATCATATTTAAACAAGTTAAGAATAGACATTCTTTTCAAGGATACTTTAGCCATTTATCTAAATTAATCATAGAGCAAATTTACACAAATTTCAAAGAAGTGATATTTTTCAAATTATATTTTCTGTCCACAATACAATTAGTTTTCAAATGAATGACAAAACAGGTAATTAAAAACAAGTGTTTGAAAACGATGTATATATATTCTAATAGACATTTTAAGACACTGATAGCTAAATTTTAATGAAAATGCTACACAGCATGTATAGCAAAACTTGTGGGATGCATAGGTCCGTCAGATGACATGTCTCAGAAGTTCTTACTAGTTTTATTCATGATTGACAAATTCTAGAAAAAAAACAAATGCCCACTAACATTAGAATGTTAAATTAGAATGTTAAATGAAGTATGATACATTCATACCAGTCAAAAATGATGAATCTCTGATACTACAGCAAGGATAAAAGTCACGAGCATTGTTTGGGGCCAAAGAAGCCAGACACAAAAGAGAACACATTGTATCATTCCATAAGACAGTGAAGAAAAAGCAAAACTAATCCATGGGGTTAGATGTCAACATAAGTGGTTATCTCAGGGTGGGATGTTATTGACTGGGTTGAGATATGAGGGGACTTCTGAGTACTTGAAATGTTTCATACCTTGATCTTGGTGTAGTCACAACTATATAAACATATAAATTCTTCTAAATGTATGCATAAGATCAGTGCATTTTATTCATTTCACTATATGTGTTTTTGTTCTCAATAAAAAGAAAAAATAAAACTTGTTAGCTGTAACTAATGGAGGTCTTAGAAGAATGTATAAATCCTCAGAAACATTACATTTAGAAAAGACAAAAGCTAAAATTTAATGAGCTAAGCATACTACATAAGAGGATGGAAAAAAGCGGGGAACAAAAGGCAAAGTAGAAAGAGGAGCTTTTAAAAAAATCAAAGCAGAAATTAATGAACCAGAAAAAGAATACATAGCGAGAAAATCAAGTTAAAAAAAAAAAGATGGTTCTTTTAAAAGACCGATGAAATTAACAAAGCTCTGGAAAGTTTGAACAAGTAAAAGAAAGATGGGACAAGTAAGTATTAGAAACAAAGAATGGGATATAACTACAAATAGAGCAGATATATAAAAGATAATAACAGTAACGACAAGTAGCTAACATTTATTGAATATCTGTTATGTATTAGGCTTGCTCTAAGTGCTGTGCATATTTATTACTTCATTTAATCCTTGTGGCAATTCCTTGAAGTGGGTATTTTATTACAGCCATCTTTTGAAAGTAGATTTATGCCAATGAATTTTAAAACCAAGAAAAAATTAGTAAATCCCCAGAAAAAGATAATTTAGCAACACTGTCTCAAGAGGAAATGAAAAAAAATCTTAAAATATTATATAACAAGTTGAATAATTAGTTAAAATTCATCTATCATATAATCAAAGAAGCAAGTCATTCCAGTTTTCAATAAACTCTTCTATATAATAAACAAAAATAGAAACTCCCCAATATTTTGTATTAAATAGCAAAATAAAACAATATGAGAAAGAGAAACTAAAAGCTAACTTAATTTATAAATAGAACTGTAAAGATTCTAAACAAAATATAAGCAAAACAAATCTACCAATGTATAAAAAGGTAATTCAGCATACCCAAACTGAATTTATACTAGGAATGAAGGTTTGAGTTACTATGAGCAAATCGATTGATTAGTGTAATCCACCACATTAATAGATGAAAGGTGAAAAAACATAGCATTTAAATAAGTGCAGGAAAAAACATATCACTAATACCACTAATCCTACTAAAACCCATGAAAGATAGATATTATCCTCATATTTTGTCAATAGGTAAATCAATAATAAGTAATCATAAAAACAGGCAACTTTATCAAGTGCTTGTTTTACACTAAGTAATTTGCAACTATTATTTTATCTCTCATAACGATCCTAAAAGCTATGCACTATTATCTGTATTTTATAACCCTGTTATTTTTGCACTCAATTTTCACCAGCTTGAGTTTGAAACAATATTGTTCTTGTACTTTCCCTGCCCAGTTAGAATCACTTAATTAAAATAGTTTGCTTCAGTTATATCTAATACAGAGCGATGAACACCAAGATTTTTTTCATTAGCCATGGGTCTAATTTAAAACTGTTTCTAATTATGAAGAAAGGCTGAACATGTATATTTGTCGTATGTGTGTATACTGTCTTACATTTAAAAGATGGAGGGTTTTGTTATTCTTTTTATCTTTTAAGTATTTCTGCATAGCAGGTTATTGATTTCCTTTTATTAAAAAAAAAGGAGACACTTTGAATTATGCAAAAACATAAGTATGAATTTCATCTCCCTACACTTGTATCCTATTATAATCTTTCAGTCCATAAAGTGAAGGCTTTCAAATGCAGAATATAAAAGTATTTTACATAGATTATTCCTTCAACAATGATATCTTAATATGAATTACAAAAGATAAGAAATAAAACTAATATCCATAACATTTAGAGAATACAAGACCTTGAGGAATTTATCAGTGTTTGAAATCAAAGATTTTATTTTAAAGCTACACTATAAGGATGTTCCATATTCATAAAAAGTAATGTGAACCAAGAAACAATCACCACACTGTATTTTTAGAAATAAAACTTAAATAGGTATTTCCATATTTGATCATGTGTCCAGGTTACAGAGAAACCTTGGAATTTAAAAAATTTCTTTCAAGTGTTCTAGAGCTCACATTTTTTTTTAATAAAAGCAAACCTGAAATCTTTCTGAAATTGTTTCCTTTGTGTGTGCGTGTGTGTGTGCACGCACATATATTTTCCAAAGTGGTGACTAATCTTAATGCATCTACTCTGCCTTCTGTGTTTGGTGAATGCTTTTATGCTTTTCTTGCTCCTGGGATGTTACCAAGCTTTCAAAATCTTAGGTGATGTGAAGAATTAAAAAAAAAAGTTATATATATATCCTTTCATGGCTGCCCTCGTAATGTGCAACACAGAACATCACTTAGGATTTAAGGGCCCATAAAATAGAAAGCTTGCTTAACCCCTTGACTGCTCGGTGCACATAAGTTGCTGTACCCTGTGAGACTAGAATTTTATGAGTGTTCAAGGCTGAGGTGTTTCAAGCTTCAGTAGCATATATTCATTCTGTTATGGTAACCCAGGTCAAAAGCAGCAGCAGATTTTCTTCCCTCTATTTTCTTTGTCTTTGAAACTGTTCATGGAAATTCCAATTTTGAAAATCAGAATGCCTGCAAACAGATAATAATCCACTAAATCGGTCACAAGAAATAGAAAGTATACATTTTGTTTCATGGATCAAAATAAGAGTGAATTCATTTCCAAAGAAGTCAGAAGTATCAGAAATAGTGGCATATTTTTTTCTTAAAAATGGCATGAACAGAGTGTAACGTTTGGAACTTAAAAAGGAACAGAAATCAATCCTATTGTGTGCTTAGTACTGTACAGTTCTAGCAAGGCAGCATTGGCTAGAATAGGACCCAGATATGGATACGGCAGGAATGTGAGCACATTCAGACAGTGTGAGCTATTCTAAGAGAGAAGGAGAAGCTGAAATTGGCTGACTGTGGAGATGGGAATTGTGAGGGAGGGTGAAGCTGGGAATGAGAGCCGCTTCCGTAGCTGGGGCTCCTGAACTGCCCCTTGGAATGCACTGGCTTCCTCTCTGAAGATACAATTTGATTATACAAAGGCCTACATGACCTGAATTTGTTTTGTTATTTTTAAATATAGTTATTTCCATTTAAAAAATCATTGCTCTGCACAAACCCATAGTGCTAAGTGGTGTGTGTGTGTGTGTGTGTGTGCGATCAATAAGGAACAGTGATTACCCCCAAGAAATCTGAGCATTCTGACAGTAGGGGTATGAAAAGTATGGAAGCAGTTATAATACAAGACAAAACTCAGACACAAAATGTAACAATAGTTGCATTTGGACAATGCTCATTTATGGTGTATGAAACACTCCAACCTGTATCATTTTATTTGTGCTTCACAACAATCTTGGATAGTAGATTTAACATCAGGGAGAACTGAAGTTCAGAGAGGTTGAGTGACTTTTACGAGATCACACAGTTTGTAAGCTGCAGAGCTGGAACTAAATACCATTCCTCTTATTTCAACTCCAATTTTCATTTAATTACACCTAGTGGCCAACATGTACTTATTACATATTTGACACTTCACTTTCCTCACAACAAAGGCATGCCAGGCTGTGGAATGGGGGGAGAGGGGGAAAGAGAGAGAGAGAAAAGGCAGGGAGGGGATAAAAGAGAAGGGCATGGGGGTAAGAGAGATGAATAAAGAAATCTGCACATAGGACAGGAAATGAGTTTCTCCCCACCCACAAAATTTCCTAGGGCACCTCCAATTCTAAAAGATTTCTTACTCCTTTTAATTTCATGCATATTTCATCCTTGAAAAATTCTCCCCTGCCTAAGATTTCAAAATTTCTAGATGAAGCACTCTTTGTCTAAAGTTGTTGTTTGTCTTGGACTACCTGAGGGCTGGATGAGTCTTCCATCTTGTGTAACTCTGTTCCACACGGAATGCATTTTATCCCCTAGAGTCATGCCTTGCCCTGGAATTCAGTTGCTGATGGAGGCATATAAACTCTTGCAGACTTTCAAGAGTCCATATCCCTGTTTTGAAATTAGAAAGCCTCATATGCTAAGTTCCAGTGTTTTCAAAACAGAAAAAGTTATGGTAGTCATGGCTTGTTTATAAGTTCAGAAGCTTTGATCACATAAAGAAATTGATGGTTATGAGAACTGAGTAATTTACTTTTATAAGCCTTTTATTTAATACACCCATGACAAAATTAGAAACTGTACAATATTAATGCTTGCAACTTTTAAAGATAATAATAAGTAAAACACTGAAACCTCATTTTAATTCTTAAATCATTTAATGAAGACAATACACATGCCCCAGTTTTATTAAATAGATAACGTGCTGTGAAAATTGGAATCCATATTATAGAAAGTGAATTAAATTCTGAGTGATGAATTCTCTTTATGGAAAGTCTTTGACTTTAGCAGATCACATGGCTCATGGAAGAGGTTGTTTCAGAAGAAGGACTTTGGATTAGGAATGTTCTGCCCTGACCTCAAGTTTAAGAGTCATCTTTATGAATGATGTGTCACTGCTTGGAAGATTTTTACAGCTTCTTTATCTTGGGAAAATTCTTTGGTTCCTGGATTACCTTTTAATAAGAAGTAGCTAACTTCTGATTGGAATCAATATCTCAACCAGAGAGCTCAACAAGAGTTTAATTAGCCTTCATGGTTCCACTTCATGATTTCACAGAACAGGTCTCTGGAAGTCAAGTCAGTGGCTATCAGTTTACTGCTGGGTCAGCATTTTGTGACTTCCAGATCACATTTATCAACAACATTTCGTGTGTCACTCAGCAGTCACTACTCTTGAGAAGGCAACACTGTTGGAATAGCTGTGCAGGACCGTGGTGGAAAGGCACATTCACACAGGAAAAAAAGATATGAAACCAGAAGCCTCTTACAATGGTGGACACTTGAAGATTGTGTTGCTTTGGCTAAGCCTTTCTGTTGCAAATAGTTAGTCAAGGCACATGCTCTGAACTTGGCAGCTGAGCTAGAACACAGGGAAACAAAGCCTTCATTTGTCCTCATGAGCAGAAGAGCAGGAGAATTCTCCCCCTGATATTTTCATATTGCTTTTGTTCATCTAGTATGCACAGCAAGCCACCACTGAAACACAATGGAACATTGTTCCACTGGATTGAAAATTGAACTTAAATTTATTTGAAATGATAATTTGTTGTCCCTCATGTCCAAGATATGGGAAGCTTTACAACTAAATTTGCATTTTTCAATTTTTTCAGGAAATATGTCTGGACCCAATACAAAATCTAGAGCAAGTCTGAACAATGATGTTACTAGACCAAGAATAGATGTGTCCCTAAACAAGCAAATAAATTACTTAGAGCAAATCAATCAGTATTAAGAAAAAAACAAAAAAGGATGATTTAGAAATAAGTTCCCTAACATGACTGTATAAACTGACCTGAAAGTAAAACCCTATAAATTAGAGTTACATTATAAGAGAAAGTTGTTGTAATTATTATTATTTTTAACTTGCGTGTCAAATAAAAAGGGATCAATCACTATTTCTTAAGATTCTGCCAACATAACTAACACCCTAAACCTTTTGGCAACACACCGAAAACAAACACAAAAGAAAACAGTCAAAGCATCTGAGGGTTTATCAGGCAGATTTATTTTAAAAATCTGAACAAATGACTGCACTTTTGAATCTTATGAAATGTTTGACACCCTGTATTTGAAATCTTTGTTTCAGGCTTATTGCACGTGCTTGCAGTACGTTCCTCTTCAACTTGTACCTGTTATTTTCTGAATGGATGACTTGCAGAAGAGAATATACATGTACTTTTACCTTTTAATGTTTGACTTGATTACTAATGTTCTTGTGCTGAGACAATGTTATAAGCCAGAGAAGTTTAAGTGCGTCGGGTACTAATGTAGGCTTGCCGAGGTTGTGGCAGAGTAATACAGAACAAAGATCACTGCATCAGTCACACCCTGCATTCTAAGTGATTGTATTATGATGTATCAGATACGTTTCTGTGTTCTTAGGCTGTTAATAGTCAGCTACCATTTCAGCGACAAAGAAAAGCATGAAAGAAAAAGAGAGCAGCTAATTAAAATGTCAATACCATTAGGTTATGAATTTGTTACATATAACATAGTAGAATAAAGTAGACATACCAGACTCGACATCCAGATATTTTGTCAATACTTTTTGGAAAGTACATTAAAGAGTAGGGTACTGTTTGGGTGATTCATTTTTCTCTTGATTTATCCAATATGTTCATTGGCTTGACAATACGCCCAAATCAAAACTGTCCAGAGAGAATAGCAATATATCCATTGCCTCTACAGTCTTAAAATTTGGATTGTCAGATATCAAAAGGGTATAGGCAGTCCCTGCTGTTCTATATGGCTCGTTTTCCCACTTGGCTCATTCAAAGTGTCTAATTAGCAGCCACTCTTATTTCTCATTGCCTTTAGCGCCTCAATCAAGGATTTCTGCTGAAGGAACCCTGCTGCTGGTGCTAGAATTAAAAAAAAAATCATGAAACTCTTATTCATGTAATCAGCCTATAAACACCACCCCTTCATCACCAAGGGAAAGAGTATGATTATCCTTTTTCTCTTCCACATGCACTACTAAGACTAACCTTATATTACTTTCCCCTTTTATGTCTGATCTTGGTAATTCTTGTGTCAGGATGGACATAGGGAAGAAGATAGAAGGAAGAAAAAATGGAAAATCTTTAGGGTTAAGTGAAGTTTCTATTAAGTCTGGAAATATATGCAAATATCCATCTGTTCTCAAGGACATTTTCAGTCTGTAATAGTGCAAAATATGTCCAAAACAAATTACCCTAAAGACTTAAAACTTTGAATGAAACAAGCAAAATTATACCTGTTGGATATTTAATTGGTTATTTAAGCTTACACATTAAAAAAAATAGGTCGGATATATTCATTTATTCAACAGTAGTTAGTGGGGGCCATGTACCAGGCACTTTTCTAGGCGGTGGTGATAAAGAAGTGAGCAGGACATGATCTTTGAATTTAGAAGCTTATGAAAGAGACAGATGGGAAACAGGCAATTGAGAAATGTTTGTGAAAAGCACAGGTATTCTGGGAGATCTGGGAGAGAAACCAATCTTAAGAGCACATAGATATCCTAATAGAATTGACAACTAACTTGTGTCCTAAATGATGAGTAAAGTTTAGTAAGGCAGAAAGAGAAGCACTTCTGGAATTGTAGAGTAACAACATCTGAAAACCCACTCCTCTATTAAAGCAACAGGAACATTTGCAAAAATAGTCAAAACTTACATTTTTAGAAATCTGGAAATTAACTACAGGCTTACAACCATCTAAGGAGCATTATTCAAGAAAAGTAGCTGAATCTTGGCAAGAACTACAGGTGTCGTGGTGTTTCAACTTGGCCTATCCCCATCCCCATCTCTGCAACTCTGGAGCAGCCTTGAAAACCAACAGACTCAAAATCACTATAGCCGTGAATGCCAGCAGCCTAGCAGCCATTAGGTGGGGCTGAGTGGGTCTGCAGCTTAGAGCACACTCCGTGCAAGTACTTGTAGAAAACAATCAGCAACAATTGTTTAACACCAGAGCTGCCCAAGGCAGTGATTCCAGTTGGAGCTAATAAGAAGCTGACCAAAACATTTAAAAGAAACAAACAGGGGAGTAAGATGTTCATAGAGGACATTTAAAACTTCCAACATATTCCTGGAAATCTAGAAGGCCAGGCGTACACATAGGACTGTGCATATGCTCAGGAAAGACGTGGGAGCATCCTGATCTCTCACCCCTGACTGACCATGACGCACTGTGCAAGCTGAGGTGGAGTTGTCAACTGCCTGCATGAGCACTGAAGGTGTGCCTCAACACACACAAAGGACCAATCTGCAAAGCCTGAGAGACATACTACGTCTCTTCATTAGCTGACCACTAGGCTAACCAAGCAGAGACATCAGTGGCCACAAAAGACAAAGAATACAGATTATATGGAATTAGTCCAGTAAGGTCACAGAACAAAGAAACAGTCACCAAACAATAAACAAACAAAAACACCTTATGGAATTGGGAATAGATACTGGATTTCCAGACTTAACATATTATATTATTAAAAATATTCAGTTTTCAACAAAAAATTACAGGATGTGCAAAGAAACAGGAAAATATGACACATAAACAGAAAAAAAAAGCAGTTAATAAAAAAATGTCCCTGAGGAAGTCCAGATGTTGAACATAGTAAAAAAAGATTTTTAAATCAGCTATATAAAATATGGTTAAAGAATTAAAGGAATCCATGTGCAAAAATTAAAAGAAAATGGGAGAATTCTGTCTTGCCAAATAGAGGATATCATTAAACAGATAGAAATTATAGAAGTAACCAAGTAAAATTCTGTAGTTGAAAATTACAATAGCCGAAAAAAAATCATTAAAGGTGTTAACAGCAGATTTGAAATGTCACAAGAAAGAATTAGCCAATTTGACTATATTTCAATTAAGATTATATAATCTGAGAAACATAAAGAAAAATATTAAGAAAAATGAACACAGTCTCAGAGACCTATGAGACAATATCAAACATACCAATACATGAGTAACGAGAGCCCCATAAGGAGAGAGAAAAAAAGACAGAAAAAATATTTGAAGTAATAAAGACCAATAACTTCCTAAATTTTTTTTTCTATTTAAAGTATTTTGGTTTTTTTATTTTTATTTTTTAGCATCTTTATTGGAGTATAAGTGTTTTACAATGGTGTGTTAGTTTTTGCTTTATAACAAAATGAATCAGCTATACATATACATATATCCCCATATCTCCTCCCTCTTGCATCTCCCTCCCACCCTCCCTATCCCACCCCTCTAGGTGGTCACATAAGACCTAGCTGATCTCCCTGTGCCATGCAGCTGCTTCCCACTAGCTATTGATTTTACATTTGGTAGTATATATAAGTCCATGCCACTCTCTCACTTTCTCCCAGCTTACCCTTCCCCCTCCCTGTGTCCTCAAGTCCATTCTCTACGTCTGCGTCTTTATTCCTGTCCTGCCCCTAGTTTCTTCAGAACCTTTTTTTTTTTTTTTAGATTCCATATATATGTGTTAGCATACGGTATTTGTTTTTCTCTTTCTGACTTACTTCACTCTGTATGGCAAACTCTAGGTCCATCTACCTAACTACAAATAACTCAACTTCATTTCTTTTTATGGCTGAATAATATGCCATTGTATATATGTGCCACATCTTCTTTATCCATTCATCTGTCGATGGACACTTAGGTTGTTTTCATGTCCTTGTTATTGTAAATAGAGCTGCAATGAACATTGTGGTACATGACTCTTTTTGAATTATGGTTTTCTCAGGGTATATGCCCAGTAGTGGGATTGCTGGATCGTGTGGTAGTTCTATTTTTAGTTTTTTAAGGAACCCCTCCATACTGATCTCCATAATGGCTGTATCAATTTACATTCCCACCAACAGTGCAGGAGGGTTGCCTTTTCTCCACACCCTCTCCAGAATTTATCATTTGTAGATTTTTTGATGATGGCCATTCTAACTGCTGTGAGGTGATACCTCATTGTAGTTTTGACTTACATTTCTCTAATGATTAGTGATGTTGAGCATCCTTTCAAGTGTTTGTTGACCATCTGTATATGGAGAAATGTCTATTTCTTTGGAGAAATGTCAATTTAAATCTATTTAGGTCTTCTGCCCATTTTTTGATTGGGTCAATCAGAAAATTTGATTGGGTTGTTTATTTTTTTGATATTGAGTTGCATGAGGTGCTTGTATATTTTGGAGATTAATCCTTTGTCAGTTGCTTCATTTGCAAATATTTTCTCCCATTCTGAGGGTTGTCTTTTCATCTTGTTTATGGTTTCCTTTGCTGTGCAAAACCTTTTAAGTTTCATTAGGTACCATTTGTTTATTTTTATTTTTATTTCCATTTCTCTAGGAGGTGGGTCAAAAGGGATCTTGCTGTGATTTATGTCATAGAGTGTTCTTCCTAAGTTTCCCTCTAAGAGTTTTATAGTGTCTGGCCTTACATTTAGGTCTTTAATCCATTTTGAGTTTATTTTTGTGTATGGTGTTAGGGAGTGTTCTAATTACATTCTTTTACATGTAGCTGTCCAGTTTTCCCAGCACCACTTATTGAAGAGGCTGTCTTTTCTCCATTGTATATTCTAGCCTCCTTTGTCAAAGATAGGTGAACATATGTGCGTGGGTTTATCTCTGGGCTTTCTATCCTGTTCCATTGATCTATCTTTCTGTTTTTGTGCCAGTACCATACTGTCTTGATTACTGTAAATTTTTAGTATAGTCTGAAGTCAAGGATACTGATACCTCCAGCTCCGTTTTTCTTTCTCAAGATTGCTTTGGCTATTCGGAGTCTTTTGTGTTTCCATACAAATTGTGAAATTTTTTGTTCTAGTTGTGTGAAAAATGCCATTGGTAATTTGATAAGGATTACACTGAATCTGTAGATTGCTTTGGGTAGTATAGTCATTTTCACAATGTTGATTCTTCCAATCCAAGAACATGGTCTATCTCTCCATCTGTTTGTATCATCTTTAATTTCTTTCATCAGTGTCTTATAGTTTTCTGCATACAGGTCTTTTGTCTCCTTAGGTAGGTTTATTCCTAGGTATTTTATTCTTTTTGTTGCAATGGTAAATGGGAGTGTTTCCTTAATTTCTCCTTCAAATTTTTCATCATTTGTCTATAGGAATGCAAGAGATTTCTGTGCATTAATTTTGTGTCCTGCTACTTTACCAAATTCATTCATTAGCTCTAGTAGTTTTCTGGTAGCAGCTTTAGTATTCTCTATGTATGGTATCATGTCATCTGCAAACAGTGCCAGATTTACCTCTCCTTTTCTGATTTGGATTCCTTTTATTTCATTTTCTTCTCTGATTGCTGTGGCTAAAACTTCCAAAACTATGTTGAACAATAGTGGTGAGAGTGGACAACCTTGTCTTGTTCCTGATCTTAGAAGAAATGGTTTCAGTTTTTCACGATTGAGAACGATGTTGGCTGTGTGTTTGTCATATATATCCTTTATTATGTTGAGGTAAGTTTCCTCTATGTCTACTTTTCTGGAGGGTTTTTATCATACATGGGTGTTGAATTTTGCTGAAAGCTTTTTCTGCATCTATTGAGATGATCATATGGTTTTTCTCCTTCAATTTGTTAATATAGTTTATCACATTGATTGATTTGCATATATTGAAGAATCCTTGCATTCCTGTGATAAACCCACTTGACCATGGTATATGATCCTTTTAGTGTGCTTTTGGATTCTGTTTGCTAGTATTTTGTTGAGGATTTTTGCATCTATATTCATCAGTGATATTGGCCTGTAGTTTTCTTTCTTTGTGACATCTTTGTCTGGTTTTGGTATCAGTGTGATGGTGGCCTCATAGAATGAGTTTTGAAGTGTAATTTGAGAAGGATAGGTTTTAGCTCTTCTCTAAATGTTTGATAGAATTCGCCTGTGAAGCCATCTGGTCCAGGGCTTTTGTTTGTTGGAAGATTTTGAACCACAGTCTCAGTTTCAGTGCTTGTGATTGGTCTGTTTGTATTTTCTATTTCTTCCTGATTCAGTCTCAGAATGTTGTGCTTCTCTAAGAATTTGTCCATTTCTTCCAGGTTGTCCATTTTATTGGCACATAGTTGCCCGTAGTAATTTCTCATGATCCTTTGTATTTCTGCAGTGTCAGTTGTTACTTCTCCTTTTTCATTTCTAATTCTGTTGGTTTGAGTCTTCTCCCTTTTTTTCTTGATGAGGCTGGCTAATGGTTTATCAATTTTGTTTATGTTCTCAAAGAACCAGCTTTTAGTTTTATTGATCTTTGTAATTGTTTCCTTCATTTCTTTTTCATTTGTTTCTGATCTGATCTTTATGATTTCTCTACTTCTGCTAACTTTGGCAGTTTTTTGTTCTTCTTTCTCTAATTGCTTTAGGTGTAAGGTTAGGTTGTTTATTTTTCTTGTTTCTTGAGGTAAGATTATATTGCTATAAACTTCCCTCTTAGAACTGCTTTTGCTGCATCCCATAGGTTTTGTGTCATCATGTTCAAAAAGTTATTGTTGTATTTGAGTATATCTTTCCACTTTTAATGAAGATATCTTCCCTAGAAACATGGGTAATTAGAAAATGATTACTATTTCCCCAATGTATCAGTTTCCTGTGGCTGCTATAACAAATTACCACAAATCTTTTGGCTTAAATCAACAGAAATTTATTCTTATTGTTCTCATTTTTTGGAGATAAAAGTTCCAAATCAGTTTCATTGGGTTGAAATCAAGTTATTGGCAAGACTGCACTCTCTCTGGAGTCTCTAATGAAGAAGTCATTCTTACTCCTTCCAACTTTTTTGTGGCTGCTGGCATTCCTTGGATTGTGGCCACATCACCAGACCAGGTCTGTCATCAGTGGGGCTTCACAGAATCCTCCCTGATATTTCAGTTTAAAAGAACCTTCAATTTCTTATTCTATACATGCTTAGTGGTTACCAAGTTTGAATCAGGAAATTACATAACCACACATACCTGGACAATGGAGTTGTCAACGAAATACACAGGATGATTTTTAACAGTGGATTCCAATAATTAATTAATAATCAAATAAAAGATAAGTAATCATTTTTGCATGTAGTATCTTTTGATGTAATATAAAAATTTTAATGATATGATTCCACCTGAAAAGTTCTTTATCTTGTGAAGAAAGAATTTCACAAAGCTCTCAACATCACAAAAATATCTAATCAGAAAGATATTTTTACACAAGACTACATATCAACATCAGTAGGAACAGTCCATGCAGTGGTTCTCAAATTTTCATGACCATAAAAATCACCTAGGCAACAGAGCTTGTTAAAATACAGATTCCTAGGCTTCCCAACAGATATTCTGGTCCAGTAGGTTACGGACAAGAACCATGAATCTGTATCTTAAAAGGTACCCTGATGCAGGTGGTCAGACCGTGATTTGAAAATCACCAGTTAAGTGAGTACTGATCCTAAGTGAGATTTCTTATTCACTAGAGATCATCATCAGGGTGTAGGTACTGGGCCACAGTAGTACTGGGATTGCTCACATTAGCATGACTTACAGAGCAAGGCTCTTTCTTACAGTGCTATAAGATCCTGGCTACAACTCTTCTACATTCCACGTATAGTAGAAGCACAGGAAAATCATTGAGAACCCATTCTTGTATTCATCAACCCTTCATTATCATTTTATATCATCAGTAGTTTGGGCTCTTGAAGCTGTGAAGCAAGGTTAGCTACCCAGAGAACTGTAGCAAAGCTACACTCTGATGGTGAAGCTGGTTAGGTCAGAGTTTTATGCAACTCTGCTTAAGGACACAGCAAGAGACACTACAGCTGGTGAGAGAGCTCTCTTGGACTCCTTTGAGAAAATTCCAACTTCACAGGCTATGAACATCACTAAAAGCCACTCAAGCTACTGACAAGGGCCAGCCACAAGTGAAACAGTGAAGTGTCAGAAGAGAGGTCAGTGTTTCCCTCTCTACGACTATACCAGCCTTATCCTGTGTTCTCACAGGACCAGGAATGGGCACAGCTTTAGGGTTGCTTTGAAGTCTCCTTCAAATGACACTAGGGATACAATGCCTTACCACTCCACCTCTGTGCCACATCAGTAACAGGGCTCTCCCCTGCTGAATATCTGTCACTTATTTTTCTACAGCAATGAAGTCTAAATGCCTTTGGCCTTGCTGACAAGACCCCATAGAGTCTGGTTCCTACACTTTACTAATCTTTTTTTTTCCTACTACCACTCCAACACCCCATGTACAGCTCACAGACACAATCTTCCTGTCTCCATATTGGCCCCTCTGGGGGCATGGCAAATACCAACTTCTCCCGCAAACCCAGTTTCCCTTATCCCTCAGCAGACTGAGTAGACTGTGCACTGAACATCCTTGGGAAGTGTCATTCACTCACCCTGCTACTTGACTGGTGCCCCCTGGTGGTGGGCAATGTGGCTCTACACTGTTTTTGCACTGACATAAGAGTTTCTCCTCAGGGGTCTCCTGCTCCCTGTTAGCTATTTTCTGTCTCCACCTGTTACACTGAATGGTAGTCCTCATCTTACTGGTCTGTCTTCCTCCTTCAACTGTGAGCCTCTTGAGTACAAGTACGATGCATGGTTCTATCGTACAGTAAGCGTTCAATAATCATTTTGGTAGATGGATGGATGAAAAAATGGGTCCATGGATGGATGAAGCAATCACCATGTTTCTAAATAGGCACTTCCATATGCTAAGAATTGAGCCCCCAAGGCATTTGAAATCAATCAAAATATAGTACAAGAAACTAATAACAATCTCAAAGAAGACATATCATTGCATAACATCATGCCCCAGGGACACTTTATCCTGAGCCAACTATCTTCATTGGCAATGAGAATTGGAAAGCTGTCACTGGACTCTGTTCCTGCTGATAATGAACAGAATTGACTTTCCAGCAACTGGCAAGGTTGAGAATTGGATGAACAAGCCCATCATGTCCTTCAGGAGCCTGGCAGAGAGAGCACAGCTAAAGAGGCCTAGCTCAAGAAAGAGCTGCTATCTGGTGGTGATATCTTGTCTTCATTGTGGCCTTGACCCACAGGTTGGCGTAGCACGTCACGCTTGACTCTGTCATCAGTGTCTTTAAGCTGCTTGACATGAAGCTCTCGGCAGGGTCAGAGCCCTTTGTGCTTGGACTCGCACCATCTAGAAATGTGGGACCAGGTTTCTTTTTTGGGGGGGTGGGGGGCAAGTACTTGATTAGATGGCTGTTGAGATGGCAGACAGCAATCCTAAGAACTGCTCTGAGGTTTGTGCTTTTCACAAGAACTGCGCTTTTCTAAAGGCAGGCTGAAAACTTCACCTACAAGAATTCCCTGGTGGCAGCACCACTAGAAAGTGCCCCCTTTTCCAAACAAAAGCTTATGGGTTGTTCCACACGACTCCACCCTCTGTGCAGTCTTTGAAAATGTAGTAACTTAGACACACGCTCTTCTTCACCTCCAGGAAACTGTTACTGAAAATTTTGTAAGAGAATTTAATTTTTAAAAAATCGTTTCATCTTTCCAACTCTCTCTTTCCTCCATTTGAGTTTAAAGCATGCCAGAATATGCTCTGAAGTATTATATGTGAAAATAGATGGCTTGAAAACAGCATAGAAATGTGCTGTTCAAGGCAAAAGGAGCTAATTAATAAGTTGCCTTCTTTTCTCCTTTTCTGCCTTGTCTTCCCACTGAGCAGCTCTAAATACTTGATGTGGAGTTGGGATTTTATTTTTATTTTTTAAATTATAGCCTATGCATCCTACAGACCTCTCCCTGAGACATACTGGCCTGGTACATAAACATCTGTGTGCTCCAGGGACCGTATATATTTTATTCTGGTTGGAACCCATGATAAGAAACTGAATTTAGAAAGTATTTTGTAGGCAACTAAAGTCAGCTACTGAATAAAATACAAAGAATGGCCTTTAAAATGTGTTCTTATTCATTAGAATTTAATGCATCAAAAGTTATTTTATGTCTAAAGTGAGAAGAACAAGAGTAAAAGAATAGCCTTCACAAAACTAAAGCCCCTAAAGACATTTATATTTTTCCTCCAGAATAAAGTAAATACTAAGAGAAATAATTTCACATGAAGTCAATGTACTGCGTGTTCAAAGAATAAACACAACGTGTTTCATTCTTGCTCTGTCCAACCCACAGCAGTGTACGTTTAGCCTCCTCTTGGAAATAGAGTCTTACAAAGTTTTAGGTTGTGGGGGAAACTTTAACTGATTGGAATTGCTGCTTTATTACACACTTTACCTTGTGTTTCCCTAACAAAGAATATATAGCCACGTAAATGTCTAAGTAAATGTTACCTTTCCCAGACTTTAACTCCAGAGATCACAGCTTTCCACCCTGCCCAGCATCCTGGGTCTAAGCTGAATTAATACATGAAGGTTAAGAGGAGGTTAATCAATAGAGTATAATCCATTATGAAAATATCTGCATGCTGCTTGTTTGTAAGGGAAAGGTGAGTGAGAAAAGGGGACATTTTCCACCAAGTCTAACACCCTGCTGCTGAAACGAAACCCATGGGACAGCAGTGCCAGCATCACCTAGGAGTTTGTTCAAAATGCAGAATCCCAGATCCCACCAGCTACTAACTCAGAATCTGGATTTAACAAGAGCCCCAGGAGGAGCTTATACATGTTAAATTTAAGAAGCACTGATTGAGGACCCAGTGTCTTTGCTAGAGGAGTTCAGAGACTCATTGGGATTGAGAGGTATACAAGGTTAAAGTTAGAGGATGACACAAGATCTCAAAGGAGTGGTGAAGACCTTAAATATTTTTGAGATTCAGAGGAAAGGGAGATCACAGTCAAGGACAAGACATTGCAAATGTCTACAGAGGTGAGGCTTAATGTGGAAGGGAAGGAGATATGACAAACCAGAGGTAAAGGGGAGAGGACATTAAAAGAGAAAATTAAGCTGGCTTTATACATGAAGCAAAGGCACGGGGGGGAACAGGTAAGACCTGACCAGGGAGCTGCACATCTTACAGAAGGGAGTGTTCACTCTCTCATTCACATTTTGGAGTCCCTGTAATGTCTTCAATGTGTTGGGATTGTACAGAGCTTATCTCAATACACTTAGAATCATGTAAATAAAGAGTGGATGTTATGGGCTGAATTGTATCTCCCCAAAACTCATATGTTGGCACCCTAACTCCCAATATGACTGTATTTAGACACCAGGCCTTTAAAGAGGTAATTAAGGTCAAATGAAGACATAAGGGTGGGACCCTAATCCAATATGACTGGTGTCCTTATAGGACCAGGGAGAGACACCAGGGATGTGTGAGTACAGAAAAAAAGGCCATGTGAGGACAGGGTGAGAAGGTGGCCATCTGGAAACCATCCCTACTGACACCTTGATCTTGACCTTGGACTTGTAGCCTCTACAGCTGTGACAACATACGTATCTGTGGTTTAAGCCACCCAGTCTGTGTATTTTTTTACGGCAGCCCTAGGAAATTAATACAGTTAAAGTATTAATTAATATGCTTAACAAATACGCTTTGTTGGAAAGCAAATTTGATGCCTAAGTCAAGTTTGAACTTGAGGCTTTAATTTATGAATAAGTTTTGGAGCTAATAATCTAGGTACGATGGACTGAAGTAGGTAAGAAAAAAGTTACCATCAAGTATTTGGGGATTGCTGTACCATCAAGGTAAGAAAGGAAGAAAGGCAGGGATCCAGGAGCTATTGCAGAGAAAGGCAGCTTAGAATTACTGAATTTTAAAGCAAAATGGGATGTCACCTTCGAGATCATGTAAGTCAACCTCTTCAATTTAGCTGATAGGGATTCTTCCACCCAGGCAGATAAATAACAAGGCTGGCATCATGGGCTTGTGATTTGTGAAGCCACACAGGGCCCCATGCTTAGATGGACCCCACATTTGGTTTAATGTTCTGCTATTGCCACCTTAAAATTCTTAATAATTTTTGAAAAAGGAGCCCTGCGTCTTCATTTCACACTGGATCCCAGCAATCAAATAGCTGTTCCTGATCAATAGTGTGGTGGCCGTCATACCCAAAGCATTCATTATGAGATCTCTACCCAGCTAGCCTGACCTCTAGTCCATGATTATCTTGCGTTCCCATGTGACCTCAGAGGCTGCTTGACCAGAGCCAGGAAAGGGGAAGTGGAGCCAAAAATCACTACCCCCATTAAGCTAAAGGTCCTGAAGGAATTATTGACAACAATATCAAAAATATGTTGGCCCAAAGTGGAGAGGTTCATTTTGAAGGAAGGGTAATAAGTTCTGTAGAGTTTGGGGGGGGGTTGTTTTGTTTGTTTTTATTTTGCTCTGCCTTGGGTTTTTGTTTGCTTGTTTATTCTGTTTCCTGTTTTTGTTTTTGATTAGTTTTGGGAATAAAGATTGGCCCCTCAGGTAAAACAGTTCAACAAGAAGAAGCAAATTTGGATTGGGAATCACAAGATATTGTAAATACATAATTGTATTGATACCCAGAATGGTGGGTGAGTCGTAAAACGACGAAGCCCTGGAAAGGGGTGAAACCTCTCAGGAAAGAACTTAAAGAAGAGAAAAAGGCAGCGATATTAGTGTTAAGAAATTAGTGGTATAAGGGACCACATATAGGGGGCCAGAAAAGGAAAAGGGAAAAGAAAATAAGAGACTAAGAATTGAGAAGGAAATCAATGTAAAGTATTATGAAATTCAAGGGTAGAGAGTTTTAGAAGGAATGGTCGATAGGTGCCAATAGTGAAGAAAAAGAGGAATGAGAAAAATATCATAGTTGGCAATTAGGAGGTTATTGGCAAATTCGACTGTGTATTCAATATTATCAGAAAAGTTAGACTAAACTGTGTGGGATTAAGGTCAGAATGTGATGGTTCAAAAAAAGCTAAAATAGCTTGTTTGGATCAACTAGAGTAAAACAGAAGAGTCAAGTAAAAAAATTCCTAAATGGAGGCCAGTGTATATTTGAAAGAAGAGAAGAAACAAGCAGTGAAGAAAGAGAGATTAAAATATTAAAAGGAAAATGAAAAAGAAAGAGAGTGAGGGCTCAGAAGAGATACTGGATGCTGGGACCTGAGTCACAGATAAGAGTGGTTGGCGTCGGAAAGGAGAAATATTTGTTCTTTCTGACTGAAAAAAGTAGAAAAGCAAAAAAAGGTAGATATATAAAAAGAGTCAGTTTAAAGGATAGTGGGGCAGCTCTGAGTAAAAGTCATCATCTGAGTAAAATGGAAATGAAAGTCACTTGCTGAGGTGTTTTGTTATAATCTACAATTTAATAGTTTTCTACAAATATTGGGGGCTGGATGAGCAGTCTATCAGAGACAGGTTATGAAAATAGAATTTTTAATCATCTCACATAAACTCCTTTCCTAGAAACAATGTTATGCAGCATACTTGCCAAGGGAGAATTAAAAAACTGCTTATTCAGCAGTATGAAATATAGCATCTTTTGAATATTTCATAGCAAGGCTTCAGGTATAAAATTTCAGGAGTTGAAATCTGTAGAGTAATAAGAAACTGAAAAAAAAATTATCAGCAAAAATATTGTAGAGGGAGGCCAAAGCGACTAAACCGACCAAATTATGGAAGGAGAATAGAATCATTTATTATGAGCCTTGGAGTTAGAGGCTCCAAGAACAATCACAACCACAACCACACACACACACACACACACACACACACTCACAACTTGACATTTCTACTTCTACATAAAGTACCTTAAAAAGTGTGTTTATTTTGAGAAACACAGATAATCTAATGTGACTTAAAATCAGTCAATTGCTATTCTTATTGGATACTAATGAATTCAATATATCCTATTAGAGTTGGGCTTTAGGTAAAGAAGTTAGAAGTGTTTTCCTAAAAATTTCTCATTCATTTATTTATTCATCCATAATGCTTACTCTTTGAAGTGAAAAAAAGTCATCTGCCTAGGAACTTTCTCTAACTTGTATGCTGAAATTTCGTGGACTCATAGAGCATCAAGCCCAAAGAAAAACCTATTGCCAGAATCTGGAGGAATTTCCAATGACAGTAAGACCAATGGGGCTGGATCAAGAAAATTGATCAGTGACTTACGTTTCACCACATGAAGAAAGAAAAAATATATTTGCTCCTCTGTGCTGTTGACTCTGATACCCAGGTCCCTGTTTTTGCATTAACCACATGTTGTCCTCTAAGGAGAGTTCTATGCCGCCTCAATTCTCCACCATGCTCCACCCCATCCTTTACAAGTCAGCTCTTCACCTCCAAGAAACGGTAGGTCTGATGTGTGTCACTAGTACTTCAGGAAAACAAAGTGTGAGGACTTAGGACTTTTAATCGAAGAAGTGTAGAGTTTGAAACTGGTTTCCTAAGCAGATCTTCTTTGGGCTCTTTCTCCTCCTGTTAAATTGCTTCACTGTGTTTCCTTCCTTTCTCTCATGCCTCTACCATGTCAAGAAACTTCCTAAAAGATCAATGACACCCTGGGTGGAGCTCAAGAGTGAGAAGACATTTAGTAAGCACAGAAATCTGCTTTTATCTGTAGCCCTTTACACCTCAGCCGTGCACTTTTTATTTCTGAGAAAGCTTGTGGAAGCCTCTCCTCACTTGCCACACAGCCGCTCCAGAATTCCTCTTAACTCCTATTAGGTTTAATTACTTAAATTTAATATATTAGAGATTTGATAATTACTTTCAAAAGCAAATAAACTAGTAGCTTTTAAATGAATAATAATATATGTTCGTAAGATTACAGAAAAACATTTAAGCTAATTTTTAGGAGATATGTATGTTTTGTCATTTAAAAAGAATGTCACACAAAACTCTACACCTTAACTGCCTTGTTCTCTCCTTTCTGATATCGAAGTCCAACAAATATATTTGGCGTTAGTCAGAAAGGATGGGTAGATACTTTCAGAGTGTAGATGCCTCTATAACACCAAACCAGGGAAAATGTGAGCGGTGGTAGTATGGTTGAGCTGCCAGTTAGCAAGATAGTATAACATATCAATAACACTCTATCAAATTCTTTATGTTCCTCTCTCTTATAGTCTGTCCAATTAAAGAAAAATTAGTTCAGTCAAGTCTAGAGAAGTGAGAATTTGTAAGATAGCTGTCTATAGAAAATATGATGATTTATTATACAAGCAGATATGACATGTTCATAAATATTTTATTTTATTTGACCATGGAAGTTTATCAGTATATATTTGACTATGTCCTCAACCAATATAACTACAAATGAGGTCCAGCAATGCCATTCCAACTGCATGATTTTAATAAATTTATTCTGACATGGTGCCTAGACATTTTCTCCCACAAATTAGCCCCACTCCTAAGGATCAAGCAAGGTTGGAGATGGTCTTTGGGAGAATATGGTCTTGACCATGGGCTCAAATCTCAGGTAGAGTTGGTTTTGAAGCTTACTAGTGCCATTTACTAGTTGTGTCATCTTGGAGAAGTGAACTGTCTGACCTAATCCTTGAATGTGTCAAATGAGGCTAAGATTCATGCCTTTCTCATCATGTGGGTATAAGAATAAGATAGAATAATGAGTGCTTAGCCAGGACCTGTCACAGAGCCACTTCTTGGTAAGTGTTGACCATGACCTGTTGGCTCCTCTTTAGAAGTATTTATGATGCAGACTCATTCACAAACCTCAGGTCAAAGAGTTGCCACACTTGTCATGACATCCACAAATACTAGAGCCCTGGTGAATAAAAGAGAAACTAGACTTCTCAGAGATGACAGGCAAATTCTGGAGGTTACAGAGAAATGGCATGGATTTGAGCTGGCTGAGAATCCATGCCAAGAGAGAAATTTCGATGTCCTTCAAATTGCAAAAGCAATTTTGAGGTCAGATTTCTATAAGAAAAATACCATTGTCCTGCACTGCTGACTACTGAGGTGCTGTGGACAAAGCTACAACCAGGATTTAAAATATTAATTATTGGTGCAACTTATCTTCAAGAAACTATTATTATTCCTATCCAAATACTTTAATTGTAATCAACAAGTATCAGTAAAAGAGTAGCTGTATATCAACTGTATAGTGTGATCTTATAGGCTTTTGTACTTTTGAGGCTTCCTTCCCACTCAGCTACAACCATCTTTCTACACCTTTCAGCTACTCCCAAAAACAACAGAGTAAGAGGGGATGGTGGAGGGGAGTAAATTATGAGTTATTGCAGGTTAGGTTATTTAGGCCCTAAAAGTATATGAATTGGGTAAATGGCAAAAGAATAAAGAGCTATGAGGAACTCTGTGAGAAGAACATGCAGTATGCTGTGGGTTTGCCTAGGTTTCTTCAGTTCGGCTCATAGAGAAATACAGACATGTGAAAGGACATGGCTTTGAGACACAGGAAGCAGAACACCTAAAGAGAGGGGAGATCATGATGAAAACAAAGAAGGGTGAGCTGAGGAGGGATTCCTTGAAACTAAACGATGAGTAGGAATACAGTAAGATCCCTAAAATTCAATTGCATAAAATGTAGAGTTACATTATGCCAAGGAGATCAAACGGCACAATCCAAATCGATGCTGCTCCTGGCCACTGATTGGCGCCACCTGGTAAAGGCTATCTACTCCACTTGGACAACAATAGGGCCAGTCTGGGTCCTGTAGTTGGCTGTTTTCCAATACAGTGGCAGCAATTCCAGGAGTTTCCTAGGTGGATGATACTTTTTTATCTGCCCAATTCAGCAAAATTGAACTGAAATAATCCTGAGAACAGGATACCATCTCTTCTTCCAAGCTTCCCAAGAAGCCCACTGTGTCTTTGTTCGCCTTGCCTTCCTGTTGTCCCAAGAAGATAAGAACTTTAACTGTTTCTGATTGAGAATTTGGCTATACCGAGGAGGTCAATTGTTATATGAAAATTAGCATTATTATGGAGTAAATTATTGTAGGATTTACAGTGTTTATATTCAAATTAGAGCCATTAAATAAAAAGATCAATCTACAAAAAACTGGATTAATGATGTTGAATAAGTTCCAAACTCTCTCAGATTTGAAACAGAGGAAAGAGACAAAGAAACAAGACCAAGGAGAGAAAAGATGATTGAAAAATTAATGGACAAAATTAGATAGGATCAAAATTAAATTTTAGAATTAGAGTTGTTTCTGAGGAATACAGAATAATCAGAATAGAAGAGAAATTCAAGAAATTCAAAGATATAATTAAAATATTTTTTTCATTAGCCCAGTAAACACATTTGCACATAGATTTTTAAAAATTCACTGTATTAAAGACAGAATCAATGAATCCCAATCCTGAAGGCAAACTGGAAAAAAATTTTTAATTTTTTAAATTAAGTTTTAAAAAATTTTTAATTAAGCAAAATATCCTACTGAATATCCTATTCAGCCATTAGATAAAATTCAGAAAGGTTATACATTATGCACAGATTATCTAAAGTTAAGCATGTTTCAATCACATCTGCAATACTACATTTTAGAAAAAACAGAAGAATAATTACAGAACTTTGAAAGAAAAATATGAAGACTCAAGAATGCTATGGCCAGTCAAGGTTTTGATTTTGTGTGTGTGTTTGTATGTGAAAGCAATAGAAATACATTTCAGGTATGTATGGCTCATAAATATATCATTCACTTATCCCTCTAGGAAAAAAAGGTACTTAAAAATGTTTTCCATCTGACCAAGATTCAACATAGAAAAAGGGGAAATTTGTTGTATACAAAGATTGTCAGAAAGAGGTTGATAACCAGTTAAATACAGATTTATGTTTAGGAAATTGTAGCAAATTAGTTGTAAAACTGAATTACATGACAAGAATTATATTTGAGGAGAAATAATTTAGTAAAAAAATGTAAAACTAGGTTTATAAATAAAGTAAAAAAGTGCAAAAATTTGGGAAGGACCTTATAGGAGCTTTTACACATATATGCAAAATTCCTATACAGAAAAGCAAGTCCAAAGATTCCAATTTATTCTTGAGTTACATACAAAAAAATAGTATGAGGAAAAGTAAGAAGGAAACTCCTAGTAGAATTAAAAGCTGAAAAAGATAGCAGCTTAAAAATAAAAGTTTGTACATCAAAACATAGAAAACAAAACTAACATTAAGGGAGTATAAAAAACAGAAAGTAGGAAACAAAATGACAGATGACTTAAGTTTTGAGAAAGTAAATTTTTTAAGCTAAGCTCCCTGTTAAACAGCAAAGACTCAAATTAGACTAAAACAGAATACAACAATATTATCCAAATTTTCCAAAATATTCTAAATTCTAAAATTTTAGAAAATTCTAAAGGCAGGAGAGTAAATCATTAATAATATGATTGTATGACTATTTATAAGCAAAATGTAAACATGAGGTAAGAAGAGTTGACGATATTATTTTCAGACTAGATGAAACTCAAGTTTAAAATATAAGTGTGTAAAAGATAATAAATTCATATTGATAAAGTATAAAATATACAATGAGGATATAATAGTGAACATTATGTACCAAATAGCATTTTATTACTCTATTTGAAAATTCTTTGAAGTATAAGGAGAAACTAACAGAAGCAAAACAGAAAACAAATTTAATAAGACTCTAAAGAAGTTAGTTTTATTAATAAACTTGAATTAAGAGATGGATATTAAAATATACACCTTACAGAGCATATATCTTTTAAAATGTCTAAATATAGATACAGATATATCAATAGATATAGATATAGGTATAGGTATAGTATAGATTGTATAATGCACATCAGAGAAAAAAAGGAGAAACCACATTAGCCTCTGACACAATACAATGAATCAAAAGATTATAAATAAACATTTGTGGGTTTTTTTTTTTACATTTCCAAAAATGACTTTGTAAATGAAGGGGGGAAAAAAACTGTAATTACAGACTATTTAGAAAGTATCTAAAGGATGTATACACATCTCCTTTCCACATATACCTATAGACATACATCTCTTTTATAGATAGATAAATAGAGAGATATGTATATAATCTGTATTTATAGATATATACATAGATACTCATGGCTTATTCATTCATGGCTTACTTCATAGTTGGAACATAGTGTAATTAATTATACCCAATGAATGAAATGACTTTAAAAAAGATCTTAAAAAAAGATCATCTTAAAATGTGTTTAGATTAAATTAGCATCCATTCCTAATTTAAGTCAAAAAAAAGAAGGAAAACAAACTTCTCAGAAAGTCCTTCTTAACATGGTCAAAACAATTTTAACCAACAGCCAGCATTGCACCTAATGGTAGGAACACTAGATACATTCTCTTAAAACAAGAGGAAAAACAAAGACATCTACTAGCATTGTGATTATTTTTTATCTGTCTCACCAATGCAATTGGACATAAGATAAAAATAGGAGATACCCCATCAGAAAAAGATTAAAGGGAGGAATCATTATTTATACATTTTATATATATATATATATATATATATATATATATATATATATATGTACATATATATTTACTTAGAAAACACAAAAGAAGCAAATGAAGACTATTAGAACTAACATAGGGACTTCCCTGGTGGTCCAATGGTTAAGACTCCATGCTTCCACTTTCAGCTGCGCAGTGAGAACAAAACAAATATACTTTGTTCAATAATTGTCAGTAACAAGTCAGTAATTGTCCTATATGTTAACATGTTAGAAAATATAATGTTAAAATAGAGCTCATCTACAACAGTAAATACACAGAAAACACACACTATAATGAGGTGTGTCAACATTAATGATGGACATAAGAGAATAATACTTAAATAAATGGAAAAATGATCCATATTCTTTTATTGGATAGCTGAATATTTAAAATCTATTCAAATATATTTATAGAATTTTTGCTTTTCTGATTAGTATCCTAGTGGAATATTGAGGGAGGGGTGATAGTTCTAATGTTCACCTAAAAAATTTGAATGTTAAGAATAACTGAAGAAATGTTTGAAAGAAAAACAGAAAATACGGTAGACTGTGCCTTAAGATATATTATTGGGCTGGCCAAAGGTTTGTTTTTTTCCATAAGATGACTCTAGTAGCACTTAGTTGTCTTTAACTTCATTTGAAACAATTTTGTTAGACTGTGACAGCTGTCATATCAGCGTGCATTTAAAAAAAGGACATCAAAATTGGTGAATTTTTGTGTAGTCATTTTAATGTTGAAGATGGAAGAAAAAGAAAAATTTTTGGCATATTATGCTTTATTATCTCAAGAAAGGTAAAAATGCAACTTAAATGCAAAAGAATGATTTGTGCAGTGTATGGAGAAGGTGTTGTGACAACCGAACATGTCAAAAGTGGTTTGCAATGTTTCGTGCTGGAGATTTTTCGCTGGATTTTTCGATCCACGGTCAGGTAAACCAGTTGAAGTTGATAGACACCAAATTGAGACATTAATTGAGAATAATCAGCGTTATACTACCCAGGAGATAGTCGACATACTCAAAATATCCAAATTAAGCATTGAAAGTCATTTGCTCAAGCTTGGTTATGTTCAGTGCTTTGATGTCTGGGTTCCACAGAAGTTAAGTGAAAGAAACCTTCTTGACTATATTTACGCATGCAATTCTCTACTTAAACATAATGAAAATGTTCCATTTTTAAAACAAATTCTGACTGCCAATGAAAAGTGGATACTACACAATAATGTGGAACAAAAGAGTTCTGTTGAAATAAACCACCACCAACCACACCAAAGGCTGGTCTTCATCCAAATAAGGTGATGTTGTGTATATGGTGGGATTGGAAGGGAGTCCTCTATTATGAGCTCCTTCCTGAAATCCAAACGATTAATTCCAATAAGTACTGCTCCCAATTAGACCATCTGAAAGCAGCACTTGACAAAAAGCATCCAGAATGAGTCTACAGAAAGTGCATAATCTTCCATCAGGATAATGCAAGACTGCATGTTTCTTTGATGACCATGTAAAAACTGTTACACCTTGGCTGTGAAGTTCTGATTCATCTACTGTATTCACCAGAGACTGCACCTTCAGATTTCCATTTTTTTATGTTTTTACAAAATTCTCTTAGGGGAAAAAAATTCAGTTCCCTGGAAGACTGTAAAAGGCACTTGGAACAGTTCTTTGCTCAAAAAGATAAAAAGTTTAGGGAAGATGGAATTATGAAGTTACCTAAAAAATGGGAGAAGGTAGTGGAACAAAAAGATGAATATGTTGTTCAGTAAATATCTTGGTGAAAATAAAAAAATTTATTTTATTTTTTTATTTTTACTTAAAAACCAAAGGCAATTTTTGGTCAACCCAATAAAAACTACATAATATAAAGCTGTGATAATCAAAATAGGACAGGAATAGACAGAGTAATATATTGATGCTTGAACAAATAATAAAATGGAAATGATAATACAACCTAGAAATATCATATGAATACACTATTCTGGAACAATCAATTAACTGAAAATCACAAGACATGAACTAAAGCAAAATAAACCTAAGAAAGTTTATTTACAATAAAAAACCTGGACTCTTAGACTCTTATCTAAGCCTCTTAGATAGCCTTATCCACCAGTGGGCAGACAGTGGAAGCAAGAAGAACTACAATCCTGCAGCCTGTGGAACAAAAACCACAGGAACAGAAAGATAGATGAAAAGGCAGTGGGCTATGTACCAGATGAAGAAACAAGATAAAACCCCAGAAAAACAACTAAATGAAGTGGAGATAGTCAACCTTCCATAAGAAGAATTCATAATAATGATAATGAAGATGATCCAGGACCTCGGAAAAAGAATGGAGGCAAAGATCAAGAAGATAAAAGAAATGTTTAACAAAGAACTAGAAGAATTAATGAACAAACAAACAGAGATGAACAATAAAATAACTGAAATGAAAACTACACTAGAAGGAATAAATAGTAGAATAACTGAGGTAGAAGAACAGATAAGTGACCTGGAAGACAGAATGGTGGAATTCACTGCTGTGGAACTGAATAAAGAAAAAAAAAAGAAAAGAAATAAAGGCAGCTTACAAGACCTCTGGGACAACATTAAATGCAACAACATTCGCATTATAAGGGTCCCATAAGGAGAAGAGAGAGAGAAAGGACCCGAGAAAATATTTGAAGAGATTATAGTCGAAAACTTCCCTAACATGGGAAAGGAAATAGCCACCCAAGTCCAGGAAGTGCAGAGAGTCCTATACAGGATAAACCCAAGGAGAAACACTCCAAGACACATAGTAATCAAACCGGCAAAAGTTAAAGACAAAGAAAAATTATTGAAAGCAGCAAGGGAAAAACAACAAATAACATAAAAGGGAACTCCCATAAGGTTAACAGCTGATTTCTCAGCAGAAACCCTACAACCGGAAGGGAGTGGCATGATATACTTAAAGTGATGTAAGGGAAGAACCTACAACCAAGATTACTCTACCCAGAAAGGATCTCATTCAGATTCGATGGAGAAATTAAAATCTTTACAGGCAAGCAAAAGCTAAGAGAATTCAGCACCACCAAACCAGCTCTACAACAAATGCTAAAGGAACTTCTCTAAGTGGGAAACACAAGACAAGACAAGGAACTACAAAGACAAACCCAAAACAATTAAGAAAATGGTCATAGGAACATACATATCGATAATTACCTTAAACGTGAATGGATTAAATGCTCCAACCAAAAGACACAGGCTTGCTGAATGGATACAAAAACAAGACCCATATATATGCTGTCTACAAAAGACCCACTTCAGACCTAGGGACACATACAAATTGAAAGTGGATGGAAAAAGATATTCCATGCAAATGTAAATCAAAAGAAAGCTCGAGTAGCAATACTCATAGCAGATAAAACAGACTTTAAAATAAAGAATGTTACAAGAGACAAGGAAGGACACTACATAATGATCAAGGGATCAATCCAAGTAGAAGATATAACAATTATAAATATATATGCACTTAACATAGGAGCATCTCAATATACCCAGAGAAAACCATATACCCAGAGAAAACCATAATTCAAAAAGACACATGCACCCCAATGTTCATTGCAGCACTATTTACAATAGCCAGGTCATGGAAGCAACCTAAATATCCATCGACAGATGAATGGATAAAGAAGATGTGGTATATATGTACAATGGAATATTACTCAGCCATATAAAGGAATGAAATTGGGTCATTTGTAGAGACGTGGATGGATCTAGAGACTGTCATACAGAGTGAAGTAAGTCAGAAAGAGAAAAACAAATATCATATATTAATGCATATATGTGGAACCTAGAAAAATGGTACAGATGAATTGGTTCATCCCAGTGTTTGGCAGAAATTGAGACACAGATGTAGAGAACAAACATATGGACATCAAGGGGGGAAAGCGGTGGGGGGTGGGGGTGGGGGTGTGATCAGTTGGGAGATTGGGACTGACATGGATACACTGATGTGTATAAAATGGATAACTAATAAGAACATGCTGTGTAAAAAAATAAATTAAATAAAATGCAGAAATTCAAAAACAAAAACAAAAACCCCAAAACCTAGAAGACCTTATAGAGAAACTGCTATCTGATCTTGCTCAAAAGAAAATGGGATAAATAACATAAGGAGAGAAATTACTAGACTTTGCTATTAAAAATTTAAAGCTTTTGTGTCTCAAATTGTAACACCAGGAGTCGACTTACAGAAGTAACTCTTTTGGCTCATTCTGGTTTTGAGCTTTGCATAAATGAAATGATGCAGTGCACATCTCCTACCTGGGGCCTCTTTTGCACAGCATTATATCTGTGAGATCATCTGTGTGGTTGTGGACCATTGTAGTCACTTCTGCTGTGTCACATCGCAGGGTGACTTGAAGGAGGTAGAAGGGGAGCCTCTGGAGACCAGGGAATGGTCTGTACTGACAATAATATGTTCGCATTGTAAAACTGCATCATGATGTACACTTATAACGTGTACTTTTTTGTATAAATGTTACAATAGCAAGATAAAAAAGTAAACTTCAAAAAGAACTCTTTGAAAGCAAGGTTAAGCTATAATAAAGTAAAATAGATAACCAGAAGCTAGAAATGATGAGTAAGAAAAATTTCTCCAGGATCTGGAGATGCCCTAAGAAATCTGCCAATCCTTGGTGGCCTAGAGGCTGGATTTGAAAAGGTCACATTAGCACAGGGGAAAAGAGACAAAGCCCGGGGCCCGAGTTGAGTGTGAGGTCTGGGTCAGAAACTATAAATCTAGCACCTCTGCAAAGTGACACCTTCAATGGATGAACCAGGGAAAAAAACCAACCCTGGAAGTAGGCTTGCCAATTTCACACTTAGCTCAGGATAAAGGGAAATAAAAGGATGCATGTCCCCAAGAATTCCTGACTATAAGCTGTGTTTGGGGCTAGAATTCACACTACCTTTGTGGCCTGAAAAGTCCAAATCAAAAATTTATTTTCAAGCGGTCTCCAGGCACTGGACAGAGCAAATGTCAATCATTTCTAAGGCACCACAAATGACCATGATTTAAAATCAAGAGAAAAAACATCCTACAGAATCAGATCCACACAGAGATGAAACTGGAATTATATGAAACAGAGTATGAGTATATTAACACATTCAAAGAAATAAAAGAGGGGCTTGACAGTACAGTTAAGGAAGAAGAAATCAACAAACTTGACTAGGAAATATAAAGAAAGAAAGAGAATGTCCAGGAATAAAAAATATGATTACTGAAATTAGAAACTCAATGAATGAATTAAATGGCACATTAGATTCAGATGATGAGAGAACTGATGAACTACAAGAAGAATAAATATCTAGAATGCAGCACAGAGTCACAGTGTTAGAAAATAGCTTATGCAATATGGGTAGAATAAAAGAGTCAAAAACACTTTATTCTTTCCAACAGGAAAAAATAAATAAAATAATGGCAACACAAAATTCAAGGAGATAAAGGTGGTCAAGTATATTCCAGAATTGGTAAAAGACTACAACTCTCAAATTCAGAAATCTCAATGAAACACAAACAAAATAAATTTTTAAAATTAGTCACACCTAAAAATATTTTCATGAAACAACAGAACTCCAGAGACAAAGAGAAAAATATTAAACTATTACTCAATGCAAATGAACTACAATTACCTTGAGATACCATTTCTCATGTATCAGATTAGCAAAACCCAAATGTTTGACAACATTCTCTGTTGAAGAGTCTGGCCTCATATTGCTGGCAAGATGAAAAATAAAATAAACCTTGTAGAAGGAATTTGGCCATATCAAACAAAATTATATATGCACATGTTCCTTGATCTAGCAACCCTACTCTAAGGGACAGCCCTCAAAGATACACCTGTAGAAATGTTAGAAGGTTTTACACAGGCTATTCATTTAAAATTCAATTAATAGAAAAAAAGAGACAATTCAAATACCTACTAACAGAAAACTAATTATATAAACTACGGTACATACACACAATGGAATGTGGTAGAGCTGTTTAACAGAATGAGGAATATCTCTATGTGTGACCATAAAGTGGTTCCAGGATATTTTATTTAAAAAAAAAAAAAGCAAAGTGTCAAAGATGAGTATAGTTTGTTATCATTTATCTAAGAATGTAAGAAGCATTCTTAAAACTAAAGATAAATTGAAAGCCTTATATATGAACAGAAGAAGGATATTGATTTCTCTAAATATTTCTTGTTTTGGAGATTTGACCTTGGGCCCAGGTATATGTTTTAAACAATTATAAAACAAAAATTAAATTTAAAAGCAATTCTGAAAAATTGAAAGCATTATTTGTAGATAGTATGATTACCTATGAAAAAGCTCCAAAATAACCCACATAATATAATTAATAAGAAAGTTTGATAAGTTTGCTAGAAGATCAATAGACAGAAGCAACAAACTGTAAAGGACATCTAAAGGTGGTAAAATTTATAGTAGCAACAAAGTAACATAAGCCACCTAGGTATAAATCTAACAAGACCCTTATGCAGAAAATAGGAAATTTCAAGAAAACATAAATAAATGAAGAGAAATACATTGTTCATGTATAGGAAGAGTTATTGTTAAGAGTCAATTTTTCCTAAATTGAGCTAAAGACTCAAGCAATTCTAATTAAAATTCCTATGGGTTTTGGGCTTTTTTGTTTTTGTTTTTTTGCTTAGTTTTCAAAACTTGACAAGGTGATTTATAAATTTATATGGAATAGTAAAAAAGGCCAAGCCAAGAAAATGCAATTTGTCCTACGACATAGTAGTAAACCACATTGTTTTGGAAGGAAGGACAAATAGACAACAGGAACAGAACACAGCACCTGGAAGTAGAGACATATATATATATAGAAACACAAAATGGGGCAGAGGTGGAAACATAGATCAGTGGAGAGGCTATTTAATAATTTGTGTTGGAGAAAATGTTCATCACATAGAAAATTTTTAAATAGATCCCTTCTTCAAACCATACACAAAACTAGTTCTAGGTGGATTAAAGACTTAAATGTGAAGATCAAAACTATAATATTTTTATAAGATGATATGGAAGATATATTTATAAATTTGGAGTAAAGAAAGAATCCTTAAGACAATCACAACCAATACAAACCATAGCAACTATAAGAGCAAAGATGGAAAGTCCCAACTATATTAAAATTAAGATTTTTTCTGGTCAGAGAAGGCACATAAAGACAAAAAAAGACAAATAAAATAAAAAGACTAGCCATAAAGTGGAAGATTTTTGCCAAACTTTATCAAAGAAATAATGATCATTCAGAATATGTAAAGATCTTCTATGAATTAATTAATTCCTACATAGTAGGAAACTATTCAAAGGACATGAACACAGAAGAGGAAACATGAATGACCAAAATACACAAATTGAAATCACAAGAAAATACCAAACACACTACACTGGCAAAAGTTAAACAGTTGGATAATAACTATATAGCAAAGATGTGGAACAGCTGAAATTCTTATACATTGTTGAAGGGAATATAAATCAGTACAATTAGTTTGAAAAGCAATTTGATATAACCAAATAAAACTGTACCTGAGCACATAAGGAAGCCCCAGCAATTCCATTTTTAGTTATATCCCTAGAAAAATCACTGATTTTTTCATCAGATGAAAAACACTGGGATGGCATGTGTGGACAGCATTGTTTATAAGAACATATCAATGTTAAGTATTCCAAATATGTGTCAATGAAATAATATAAAATAATGGAAGTGAATGAACTATGGCTTCATGCATTAGCATGGATGAATCTCAGAAAAAGAAAAAGGGTTGTGCAAAAATAAATAAATAACAAGCCACAATACAATACATACAGTATTATCTCATGTGTATAAAGCACAAATGCAAAATTAAACAATCAATGGTTAGTATGCAGATATTTCTAAGCTATGAAACAGCAAGGGAACAATTTATACAAATTTCAAGTTAATGGTTACCTTTGCGGTAGGGAGAGGGGTAAGTCATGACAAAGGGACATAAACAGGGCTCTAACGTACTGGTAACTTTCTATTTCTTTAGGCTGAGTTTGGGAATCATGGGTATTCACTGTATTACTTTAAATTGCATATATATATGTATATATTATATATATATAATATATACATATATATGCATTTTTAAGTATAATATACATAATGAAAAACATTTGTAATGTATATAACAAATTTTTAATATCTTCACTATATTGAACCATACAAATTACTAAGAAAATCTCTAAATTGCCCCAGAAAATGGTGAAAATATTTCATCTTTACTACTCTTCTAAAATGAAAATTAAAACAAATAATGAGGTAGCATTTTTCATCTATGAAATTAAAGTTTTATTTTTTTAATGAAACTGACTATGGTTGTTGACGGAGATTGTGCAATAGTTTTTTGCACTATTCATGGGAAAATAAATTGGTACAAACTTTCCAAAAATAATATATTTCTATGGTTCTATTCATTTACTTCAAAGACTATATTTATATGTACAAGAATGTTTATTACAGCATTATATATAACACTTATAAGAGTAAAATATTGGAAGCGATGTAAAAGTCCAAAAATATGGGGAGGATTAAAAAAATTATGATATAGCAATGCGATGGAATAATGGGTAACATATAAAAGTCATAAATTTGTAGAATAAAGCAATGGCAAATTCTACTGATGTATTACATCAGAAAAGTCAGGTACCAAACTATTTTGCAACAACATATAATTAAAAAATAATTCTTCAATACTTAAATGTGCTTGTATATATTAGATATACATAGAAAAATGGTGAAAGGAAATATCTATCATAAAATACTAGCAATAATTACCTCTAGGGGATTAGATCTTAGATAATTTTATTATTGTTCTCCCCAAATTTCTATAATTTTCCTTTTTTTACAAAAGCAGGTATTATTTTTGTAATCAGGAAAAAATTAACTTACTGAGTTTTAAAGTTTTATGAGTGATTCCAATGTTCAAAGGTTTTTTAAAATGTGGTGATGGCTATGAATATGTAGCAGACTATCTCAAGAAGCCCACAAGCTAGATTTAAGGATAAAACTAGTTGAGAACATTCACAGTTTCAGGATAAACATACCACATGCCACAAGAGAGGCACATGTGGAAATCTTGGGAAAAGAGAAAACTCTCATCTGGTTGAGGAGGCTGAAGATGGGGTGGGAAGACTGCGTTGTAGACATTTAAGCATATAGCATATATAGTTGGAAAAACATATGCTTTAACACAGTCTGTGCTGTGTATGTGCACGTCTGTGTTTGTGCATGAGTGTGTCTTTTTACTCAAATAGGGAATGAGGTTTCTTGGAAAAACTAAATAATGATACCAAAGAGTGTCCTTTCCATTATTTGTGGGCCTCATTCCATACATCTAGATTACTTCATTTTAAATTAATCCTTCCATCAGAACTCTGCATTTTTAAAAACTTATAGCCAAAACAAAACTTTTTACCTTGAAAAAAACTGCCTTCTACTTTGACAGCAATAGAGATTGCTAAATTTAAAAATATAATATGCAATATTTTTGCACGTTAACTATAAAAATCATATAATAATTAAATGTCCTAATCAGTCTTGGTGGCTCTGAGAAATCTAACATATTTTTACTATTTATACTATAAGGGGAAAAAAACCCAACACTGAGGTAACAAATACTGTTAGGTTAAGAGTAGACTCACCCTCTTGTAACTGATAAAAGAGGAGTCATGCTTATTTTTATGAATGTGATAGAATGATAGATAAATGGAAGGCAGCCCAATAGTAATGTTTGTTACACAAACAGTAGTGTACATCAGTATATTGCTTATCCTCTGTAAGATTGGTCCATGGCCAACAAGGTCTACTGTGTTGAACACGTTATGCTAGACCCTGAGGGTGGGGAAGGAGTTTGGGTCAGATGTTTCAGGTCTGGGGGTGGGGAAGATCAGTTTCTCAGAAGAGGATTCATGTGCAAATGATTTATTAATAAAATACTCCCAGAAAAATAAAACTACAATAGTGAGAGGCTGGGGGAACATGGATCTGAAGGCGCAAGCAAACGCACATCTCCAGCAGTCTCAGAGCAGTGGGTGCAGCCTGACTCTTCAAAAGACTCTGGAAGGTAAAAAATCCTTCCAATCTGAGGCAAGAGTGTTGGCAAGTACCCCCAGGAAACTTAAACTCCCCATCACCTCTTCTCACCTTCTCTCTTTGGAGCAAAGCTGCTGCAGTAGCTTATGGCTATTGGAAAGAAGAAAGATGAGCATTCATAGGGGGTTGTTAGAGGCAAACAGGAACTAGTCCAGGGATCTGGGTGGAGGTCCAGGAGGGTCCGGTCCAGGAGGGTCTGGTCCAGAAGGCTCAGAGGAGAGGGTGGAGACAGAGATTCAGACACACCTTCATCCTCAGATTAATTATAGTCAGAGATGGCAGTGAGCGCAAGAAGGCGGCAGCTTAGACTGGAGATGATCCCAACTTGGGCAGAAGACCAAGGTGCTGCTTCTGGGGCCTCAGTTCCAATTGTGAGCCTCCCTGAAATGTTTTTCCTCTTCTGCCCAACAAGGATCACAAGGATATCTCCCTTACTGGTTAGTTTTGACCATCAATGAAGATAATGTACCTGTAAGTACTTTATAAGCTGTAAAATTCTATAGAAACAATTAATTTTAATTATGATACAAGATGGAATAGGAGAATTCCCTGGTGGTCCAGTGTTAGGACTCAGCACTTTCACTGCCAGGGACCCTGGGTTCGATCCTTGGTCTGGGAATTAGGATCCCGCAGAAAAAAAAAGAAAAAAAAAAGATGGAATAGGAATGTCGCACAATATATGTCATGAAATCCCAGAGGAGGGACAGTGAAGGCAGAATTTGAATTGATTCTTAAAGGATGAATAAAGTTTTGAGAACAAATTCAGGGCAGAAGAGAGAATTCCAGAAAGACCTGGGATACAGAAGCCCATTGCTCTTTCCTTCAGATGTCCTCATCTGCTTCATCAGCCCTCTGTCTGTGATGTGACTATTTCTCTGGTCCAACAATTTGTGGTTTTGATGGATACAGTAACGACATCTTCCGTTATGTTCCACCCACATTTCCCTCTGGCTAAAAGCTGAGAATAGAGACCAGTTTCCAGGTCAATTAAGAGATTACATCTATCATGCTAACTTTTCTTTGTCCCTTTGTTTACAGTGAACTCTTATTCCTTGTGATTTTGTATCTAATATCATCTAAACACATTAAATGCAAAACTGTGAAACTTGTGTAAAAATATTTGTACCTTTAAATATGAAATGTGATGATGCCTTTCAAATTAAGGTAACTTGCATTTAGTGTAACCAGGTATATTTTAAAATCACTTTTTAAAATATATTGTATATATAACACATATATTATTCAGGCTCAACAGGAATTTATGATCCCAAATGACAGGTATTACAGAAATGTAACAAATATGGTACATAAAAATTTTCAATTACAAAGTTATTTAATTATGGTAATAACTGATACTTGAACATCTGAATGATGAACATTTGAATAGCATCTTACAAAAGGCCTTTCTTATTACTTCTCAATACAGCCCTAGAGGGAGTTATTAACATGAAGAAATTGAACTTTAGGGCATTCAAGTAAGTACATTAAGTACTTGCCTAAATCAGAACGTAAACCAAATCATCAGACCCCCAACCTGGGCTTCTTAGATCATGTCATATTGTGCCATTTATAGAAATTACTTTAAAATATATATTCATCTTCCAGCAACTTTATTAATAGTTCATAAACTAAAATGTGGAAGGCAAAGATCAGAGAAAAGTATGGGAAGCAGTAATTCTCCTTGTCCCCTACTAAGTTAGAAGAGCGAATACTTTATGACATCCTTCATCTTCGACCATCTGCTTCAACATCCTTCACTGGATCAGTCATCTATTTTAGACCTAGGCCTGCTCAGTTTTTATCATCAACTGCTCAGATATACCTTATCTCAGAGTATGACTTGAGATTGTCATTTATTTGTTCATAGCCTATTTGTCTAGAATTTACAAGAACTGAGGGGGAGGTCTCATAAGTCTTCTTATCAAGCACGATGGCTCCAGCACTGCCAAATATTAGGAACCTGACTCTAGATAAAAGATAAATATCTCCCCTCATTCTGCACCTGCAAATATGTACAAATTCCAGGGCAGGGAAGGGGATAAATGTGCAAATTCAGACAATTTCTGACAATTATTCGTTATTAATCACCTCCTCTATGCCAGTAAGTATTTGTTGTTTTACCTACATTATCTCATTTTAATCTTCAAAATAATTCCATGAAGTTTATTACTTTCATTTTACAGAGGAGGGCACTTGTAACAGGGTTCTGAGACAAGACCTGTCCAACACCCATGTTAATTATCTACCTTCTAGATTCTAGACTTGACTTTAAGTTTAGAGTTGAAATGTTGTTCATCTATCCCTTCCTCTATTCTTTGGTAAATATTAATTATCATTGGTAAATGATGCCAGCACTGAAATCATAAGAGAGAACAATATTCACTCCTGAAGATTAAAAAATACATCAGAAAAAAATAGGTAGAGTCATCTTAAAGAAATAGAATGAATACCAGACCTGTAAAACTTAACATGACTGAATATATTAACATAGATAAAGAAGGTGTCAATCAAAAAAGGAGGTATCTGTAACGTAAGTCTAGAAAAGTGCTCTCAGCATATCTGAGTCCCATCCAAGAAAGGGAGTGCTTGGCCAATATATGCATAATTCCAACCTCTCTGGTGATAATATTCCTATTGTGCAGATAAATATGTCAACCTGTCCTAACCTTGTGCTATTAAACATTCGAATTGTCTAATTCTTTGTCCTGATTCCTTGTTCACTAAGCTAACTTTTGATTACAATTTGGCCTCTTAAGTATATGTGCCTACACAAAGGGAATGTGCTGGTCATTCCAATGCAAGTATTCAATTCCCATGACAGGTGTACGTCAAGTTCACAACTGGCTTTCCCATTTAACTATCAGTCTTATGAGCTTTTTTACTATGGGTCTTATCTTGAAAGGCAGATACCTCTCAAGATGTTGACAAAATCAGTTTTCTAAGTCTCCTATGTTGAAGAAGATACCATAGCCTGGAGTTGAATTCACCAAGTTTGTCTATTGTCTACTGAAATAGTCTTCTGGCAAAACTCTAGAAGCCTACTATGATGGCTAATTTTATCTGTCAATATAGCTAAGCTGTGGTGCCCAGATATTCGGTCAAACACTAGTCTAGATGTTGCTAAGAAGGTAATTTTCTTTTAGATGTGATTAACATTTAAAGCAGTAGACTGAGTAAAGCAGATTACCCTTGATAATGTGAGTGGGCCTCATCCAATCAGCTGAAGGCCTTAAGAGCGAAGATCAGAGTTTTCTGAAGAAGGAGGAATTTGGCTTCTAGACTCCAACATCAATTCTTACCTAAATTTCCAGTCTGCCAGCTGCTCTACATATTTCAGACTTGTCAGCCCTCATAACCATGTGAGCCAATTCCTTAAAATCTCTCTTTCTCCTATTGATCAATTGATATAAAAATATAGATGTAGATATAAAAATTGATTTTGTTTCTCTGGGGAACCCTGACTAATATACTACCACTCTCAGTCTCCCAAGGTGGCCATCTACCTTTGCCATTGAAGATGTCTAAACAAGCTTATTTTTGTTACCCACTTCATTGAATCATAGAATTTAGGGCAAGAGCACACTTTCCACCCAAGCAGAGTGGTTTTCTTTCAGTCAAACATGAATATAATTCATGTTTCTGGATTCTCAGTCTGGTGCTCTTGTGTTGATTTTCTTATTAATCAGTTATCTTCAGCCATATAATTTTTGTTGTTCTTCAAACTGCTAATTCTTAGCCCTACATTTACAGTGGTTTTAATGTTAACTTGCAGCTTGGGGTCTTGCTGTTGGTGGTCTTCGACTTTTGGTTTGAACATGAAATCTTCTAATCTCAGCCTTAGGCAGAAATGTCCTGCTGGGGTATTTTTATTGAATAGTGCATCTTACCTTTAAAAGAAATGTAGGTGGCATTTCAAATTTTTTCTTAGATGCCTTCAGGGATGCTTCAGGAACAAAGGTACTGCTAAGCCACTCTAATGTTCTTCAATAATTCTACATTACATGTGGAATCTATATAAAAGTCCATTAATTTTTGCATTTTCAGGCAGTGGAGATTGTAGCTAATCTGCTAATTGGATTGAATGAAAAAAAGAAAAATGTTTGAAAGCCTTCTTTGAGTATTAAAGTAGTATTCTGTTAGCTTTTCTTTCTACATTAAACCAAATCAAATAGCTTCATCTTCCTGCACATTTACTGCCTTGGTTATGAAGTTGCCACATCCATGTGGAGTCCAGACTTACAGACCTTTGATTGCAGCTCATGAGTCAAAACTGGACTTTGAAAAATTTAATTGATCAGTGATACCTTTCTTTGAAAAGGAATAGAAAAGAGAAATAATGACTCTTACCTGGAACCATGATCTCACACTTATTTGCCAAGTCCATATCTGAATCTCAAATGTTCATTTCAGAAACTAAAGCATGCTGCAAGCCCAATAAGCCCACTGTGTCCTGAGAAGCACATCGTTTATTTTCAATGGCATTTTGGGGAACTTTTTGGCCTTTCCTTCAACTATCATCAAATGTTCATCTACCAGCAAAAGTAGATTTAGTCTGAAACCTGATAATATTTATAAGAAATTTGAGCATTGGTAATTTATTCATTCATTTACTCATCAGGCCTTTGGCAGTCTATGTGCTTCAGACAAAACTAACTTCATGGAGCTAACAATCTATCTGATGATGTTGCTGACATCCTGTCTGAGAGACATAAAGGATGTCTTGTCAGTCACTAATAGACATTTTCATGTGAATGAAGATAAAATTTCTAAAGCAGCAGAGGAAATTCAGAATAAGTTTGTTGTCAAACATTCATTAATAGTTTGAGATTATAGTCTCCTGGCTATGTTCAGTGATGTCTGGCCTAAACTCAATTCTTAATGAAGAATAGACACTCTCTTGAAAACTACCACTCTGTGCTCAGTGGATTTTTATGAGCTATTAATCATGTATTTGATTATTTTGATATAAAACTTAAGCATGTATTGATGCATACAAATTATAACATGACTGTATTGTCCCCTCAAGAAAGCTAGCCACCAGAATCTTAGCATAGAACGCATTCATATAAGAAAGGACACAAGATTGATTAAATGCATTCTCAGAAGCTATCTCTGAGTTATCATCTGATACAAGACAGTACAACCACAGAATTACCTAGTCACTTTCCCAGATTTAGCAGCTGGGGCTGCTCTTATAGTTTACAGGAATATTAACCTGAATTCACAATTTCCTGTATGTCTCCTCCACCATGGCAAACTTGAGAGTTTTAGAGCTCAAGGCTTACCAATACAATCGGGGCTCATTAGAGCTGTATGAAAAATGTTGACTTGCACAAGAATCTTCACTCAGGTCTAATTCTAATCTATATGTTTAACAGCTGGTGAACCCAGACCGCTTGAGCCTCTTTTTCCCAATACAGGGAAAATCATCTTCTTGCCATGCAAATATAAGTTGTTGGTAGTGTTACAAGGAAGGCATAGACAGGGGCCTTCACCAGGAAGATTGGAAGTTTCACTCAAAAAAAGAAAAAGAAAAAGAAAAAATCTTCCTGGAGATGTTGCCGTAAGTGAATCTTCTTATCCCTGTAAGGTGTAGAGATCTGGAAGACAGACCTCATCCCCTTAGGTGATCCCAGCTGAATTTTAAGACATGGTAGCCAGCACGGAAGGGTAGGAAATCCCATTCTATATACTAATAAGCCAAATTAAAACGTTATTTGGAAAATAAAAATAATGCATCTCTTCAAAAAATGTCTAGGGAGCACTTACTAGAATAATACTGCATCTCAATGTCAAATAGCGATGCTGTTGAAATTATTTAATATGTATTGACACAGCCAGAGTGTTTTCAGTACTACACGGGTAAAAGAGCAGCATCTTACCAAACTTCTGGTAAAAAGTCAATTGCCGCATTAATTGTTATAAGAAGTTCCACTCACACTCCACTTTATTGTGTCTTGGTGTTAGAAGGGGATGAAATACTAATATATATACCTTTTCAAGTCATGTAAAGTTCTCATTTTATCTGGAACAAAGTGGATAAGTACCAATGAGGCATCTTTCTTTTTCATTTGTACCTGATACAGTGTGTAAGAGCCTTATTCTGAGTATAAATGGACAGAATTTTCCCCTATACCTTGCAAAGTCTTTTAATTCTATTTCTAGGAAGATCATATTCTCCTGGATGAAAAGGGAGTTTGTCAATCTTTTATATTATTTATCTGGAAATAATTTAACTGTGGAATTTCTGATGAGACCATCACAATATTTTTGCTTATGACTGTGCAGTGTTATATAAAAAGATAATGACACGATGCAAGTTTTCAATCCAATATCATTGCAAAAACCCTCTCCAAAGGTTCTTGGAAATAACCCTTTTCCAGGATATTCTTTCGTGATATGAGAGTTAATCAAAAAGATAGAGAATTTTAACTCACTAATATTTATCTCAGTGGTACAAATCTTTGTGACAAGTTGAAAACAATGATTCCAACGAAGCAGGGTGCAGAGTTTCTGCACTGCAGGCATATAAATTGCTGTCACTGGGACAATAGGAAAGGTCTCTGGGGCAGGACAATCTTACTATGCCCTTGGAGATCACTAGAATGTTAACAAGATCACTATTGTCCTCTTTTCAATGAATGTTCTGGTCTTTTGTGTGTAAGGGCCAGAAAATCCCATGACATTCTGTGAAGGTTGCAGGGTGTGTGCGTGTGTTTGTGTTCATTCACTGCTGATTTTATTTAGACAGGTGACTAGAGTGATCTGTAGATGCTATTGACATATATTGAAATTGAGCAGAGTCATACTACAAAGAATGAATTTTACTGTATGTAAATTTAAAAATAAATTAAATTTTAAAATCGGGAGAACCAGTTTGACATTTGAATAATATTTGTCATTCCCTTTCAAAGCATTTTCTGAATCTGATTGCCGTTGCTTGTATACACCCAGCTTCTCTCCATTAGTGTCTGTTTATTGAGTTTTTATTAGGTGATAACACTTTTCCCTCCATTCTTTCTTTGGTTCCTTGCTCTCCATAACTGCTTATGCATTTTTTTCTTTCTTTTTTTTTTTTTGCTTAAAATATCTTCTTCATTCCATTGCCTGCTCTAGACTTTGATGTTCACCTTCTGACTCATTGGGTCTTACTTGCATTATAGAGTTTCCCAGACACTTCTTTGGAGGAAAAAAAAAAATCTATATCACAAACATGACAGTGACATTTGTTAAAGGTACGGAAATTAAAATTATGTAAACATTTCAATGATGGAGGAAACTGCAGTTCTTTGGAATTTTGCTTTTGATTTAACATCTGTGTTTGAATTTTCACAAGCTCAGCAATGAGTTCATTCCAATCCTGTATTTCAGTCTGTCTGTTGCCTAATGCAGAATAAGTAGGAGGCAAGAATGCAATAGAAAACTATTGCTATGGGAAGCTTTTATAAAGAGTAGAATTTTTCTACTGATTATGGACTTTGAGCTGCAAGTGGCATTAAGAACCTATTTCATACATTACACTACATTAGGTATGATGTGGATTTCCATACCATAGGAAAGGTAGATTTTTGGCCCTCTGGGAATTGGTAATCTAAAGAAAATACTAGATAAACTGGAAAATATTCCCCATATATATTCATAAAAATGGCTCTCTAAAGGACTCTGTAATGGAATATTAAAATTTCTATATGAGTATTTTTAAAAAAGAAAGACTGATATGAATGGTTTGGGAGGAGGGGTGTGAGTGTGTGTGTGTGTGTGTGAGTGTGTGTGTGTGTGTGAATGAGCTTGGATTATTCGGTATCAGAATTTCCTTCATTTCATAGTCAATTGTGCTGCAGTTACTTGAACACACTTTTAGTTTTCTAATTTTGTAGGTATGCTACAGTGGAATAATGTTGTGTCAAGAAAAATATTAATAAAGCCTGAGTCAACAGTGTAAACTATAGGGATTTTACTTTAAATTGGAAGAAAGGAGTGTGAAAGCAAATTTGTGAAACTCCTTTGAACTACAGAAGTTCAGGTACTTCCTATGCATCTGAGAAGCAATGAAATATGTAATATCAAGACTGTCAAAATTCTGTCTCCTCTTCCCCAAATCTTCCCACTAAGCCTCCTTACTTTCTGTAGGAGCTTAGTACTTTAGTATGGAGATTGGCTTTGAGATTTGATGCCCAAGGCCATATGTATGGTCCACACAAAAGTCAATCTCTAGCCATCTTAGAAAATGAGAGCCATTGCTATTGTATTATACGTGTCAGTGTTACTCCCCTGTCATAGGTTGGCTGCTGTATTCCTCATTTTAGTTATTGCTATTGCTCTAAACACTCAGGCAAGCAAGATTCAGATGAGATGACAAATACTGACTGCTCTTCTGGATACTTGCAAGGCATTCCACCTCTCTAATTAGGTACTGGTTGTCTGGAGTCAAATATATGCTGGCAAGTATGTCTCGTCATCCCTCCCCTGATTTAGACACAGCAATAGCTCTGTAGTTATCTTACTTGAAAAGGTTTCATCTCGTTTCACTCTGCATTTCCTCCTGTACTGGCTTGCTTTGCTCTCCTCTTTCCCACAGTGGATAGTTAAACCCTGTAATTTTCTAACAGATAACATATACAGCAACAATAACATATTTAGGGATAAATGTAACAAAAGACAAACAAGACCTTCATGGTGAAAGTTATGAAACTTTCTAGAAAGTCACAGTAGAAAATATAAATAAAAAGAAAAATGGGGGAAGCATCAAGATTGTAAAATTCTCCCAAGATTAACTTATAAATTAAATTAATTCCAATCAAACCACTAATATTTGTCATAAAAATTGATAAACTGATCTTAAAATTTGTATGAAAAAATAAAAGGTGAAGAATATCCAGGACAATTTTCAAGAACAAAAATGGAGGATTTTCTATACTATATGTCAAGACCTACTATAAAGCTACAGTAATTAAAACTGGGAGAAATTAGTACAAAGATAAACAAATATTCCATTGGTAAAAAAAAAACACAGCGTAGAAACCAATCTACATATAACTGATATTTTTTATATGTGGCAGAGATGGCATTATAAATCAGTGGAGAAAGCCACATTCAATAAATGTCAATGAGGCAATTAATTGTTCATACAGAAAAGGACAAAATTTGATCTCTACCTCATACCATATACTGAATTCTATCTCAGAAGGATTAAGACTGAAGGATGCATTGTGTTTTTAATAAGTACACACTTTAATAATAAATACTTTTATTAAAAAGTAAAACTATGAACCATTCATCATAGTTTGATGGCATTACAATAGGAAATGATTTCTTAAGAAAGACACAAAAGCATATCCAATGAAGAAAAAATCATTAAATAGGACTTCATTGAAATTAAAACCTTGATTTTGGTAAAAGACACCAGTGGAAGGGAAAGTCATTTATGAGAAAAGATATTTGTAACCAATATAACTAGTAAAGCATTTGAATATAGAGGATAAAAGAATACCTACAAATCAATAAGAAAAATGCAAAGAACCTACAGGAAAATTAACAAAGGATATTAACAAGCAACCCCCAGAGCTAAAAACCTGGATGGAAATTAAAAATACATTAGCAAAGTTTAAAGTGACAACACTAAATGCTGGTGAGAGTATAAGACAGTGGGAGTTGCTGGTGGAAGTGTAAACGGATAAAACTTTTTCGAAGAAAATTTAGCAATATTGAGTATAGCTTAATTTAGAAATATCCTATTATCAAGCAATTTTATTTCTAAATAACTATCTTAGAGAATGTTTATCTGCAAAAGAAAACATACAAAAGGATGGTTATTGTCACACTATTTGTAAAAACAAATTTAGAAACAAATTGTCTTGTAGTAAAACATTCAATGGTTTACTCATACAATTAGGTACCATTTGGAAGTTTAAATGAAAAAACTAGGTACATGAATATCAACACATATAATAAACCTAAAATGGTAATATTAGGTGAAAAAACTATGCATAATAAGGTTCACTATATGAGAAAATTTTGGAAATTTAAGACACAAAACAACAGTGCATATTGATTTTTGATACAAAAAATTATTAAAAATACACAGAATGATGCACATCTATCCTATTAGCAAGAGAAAGGTGAGAATAACTGGTAAGCTTTGGCTTTATCTACTGTTTCACTTCTTTAAAAAATTAAAACTGAAATAAAAATATGACAGAATTCTGAGTTCTACTAGTACTTAATCTTTACTGTGAGCATCAGATAATAATACCATTTTCACTATTTTTCCATACATGTAAACATTTCAAAACTTTAAAAATTTACATTATAAAGAGAAGAAAACAAGATTTTTTTATTTAGAAATAAATGACAATGAAAGTTTTACCTATCAGAATCCGTGGGATATGGACTAAGCACTATTCAGAGAAAAATGAAGTCTTAATGCATACTAAATTGACAAAATTAAATTTATTGATAATAAATGAAATAAACATTCAACTCAAGATGATAGAAAATGAACAATACTTTAAATTCAAAGGAATTAAATAACCATAAAAGCAGAAAATTATGTGGAAAGGCAAGAATAAATAGCAGACTTACTAACAAAATGAATTATTTTTAAACTTCAAGATAACAATACAAAAGCCAAACTGTGGCAAATTTAATCAGGAAAAAAAGAATAAATATCCGAACTTAGAAAAAGAAACAATGGAAGTGAGAAAGGAGATATAACGAAGGATTTGGGGGAGATTTTTTTAAATTTAAGTTTCATTAAACAACTTTATACAAATCAGTTATAAAATAATAAAATTGCATCAAGAGAAAGTTAATTCCCATATTTCCAGAGCATAAAAATGTACAATATCATCTTATGTTCTATAAGGCCTATAGATCATAGATTATAACCCTATTATCACAACTCACACATATACACACAAGCATAAAGCCAATCTCATTTGGCTTTATAAAATACAGAAATCAAAATCCTAAGTAAAACGTACACAAAATATATTCAGCAATGTATTAAAAGCAGGACAGTTTATCTCCAGATATGAAGGTACAGATCATCTGCCATTTTACTCTCAGATACATTCCTACCCTTTCCTGTTCTGCTGTTTGAAAGGGTTCTAAACCATGCAAACTCCATTTCCTTGATTTCATGTTGTACTGGTTTCTGATTAGGTTTGGCCCATGGAAGTTATTGGAAGAAAATTGGGGGGGGGGGGCAGAAGTTGCAGAAAACCTATGGTTAGTTCTCCAAACCCACCACTTCTGATGGCATCTCGAGCAGTTGCTGCCCTTCTTCTGAGGTCCCAGCTCCTGCTGGCCTGAGCTCCTGAGGCCTTGGAACAGGACCCCCTCTGCTTGGCTCTCCAGTCCCAGGGATGGGATGGTAGTGCAGCCTCTGTGCACTTTACCAGCCCTAGTTATCCCTTTCAGCTCTCCCAATACCTCTGTAAATAACTAGTTCCCCAAGTTCAATTTGTACTTTTGAACTACCCAGAGTAATATCCATTTTCCTGACTCTATCCTGACTGATAGAAAAAAGAATGGTTTAATCAGGTCATCTCTATTAATTTATTTGCTAACTGAGTATAGAAGTAAATCATCATGATCTTAACAGAGGCTGAAGAAGGATTTGACAAAATTTAATATTTGATAGTGATGAAATAAGAATAAAACCCATACTCAGAAATAAAGTCTAAAGAAGAAAAAAGGATTAAATTGTAAATATTTTAAGGTGGGATGAATGCCCTCTGCAGTATTATGAATCAGTACTTTCATCAGCAATGAATGTCAGATTCCTTAGTCTCAGTAGTAGGTTATCAAACTTAGATATTTTTTCCAATAGGGGAAAAAAAGAACATTTTAATTGTAGTTTGATTTGCATTTCCTTACTAGGGTTGAGACTGACTTTTTGTCATATGTTGATAAGGTTTTTTTGTAAACTGTCTTCTATATATTTTCCTTTTTTCTGTTGACTAATGAGACGTTTTTATATATGCTCTTTGTCTATTATATAAGTTGAAAAAATATTTTTCCTGTTGGTCATTGGTCTTTTGGCTCCCTTTATATTCCTTTTTAACCATGCACAACATCTTTTATTTTTATGCAACTTTATCAATCTTTTCTGTTATAGCTTCTGAATTATGAGTTATGGTTAGAAAGACTTTTTCACTTGATTTTCAAGGACTTATTCCATGTTTTCTTCTATAACTTTTATGGTTTTATTTCTCACATTTTTTAGTTTATTTAAAATTTATCCTAGTGAAAAATATAAAGTATAGATTCAATTTTATTTTTTTCAGGTGACCACTCAGAGGTCACAACATCTTATGTTGAAGAAACTATTTGTGCCCATTGGTTTGTGATGCCATTTTGTCTTATTTCCTACATTCACTATGTATTTGGTGTCATTTCTAGACATTCTATTTTATTCCTCTTTTTACTTTCTACTAATTACTGAGACAATATATTTTTATGATTTTGTACTTTTTCTCATGTCTAGCATCAAATGTTACTGTAGACAAATTTGAAACCAGGATAATACCTTCCCCTATAATCTGGTTGTACAGAGGTTTCTTTCCTCTCTTTTAAAGATCAAAACTTTGTTAGGCTACATCTCAGTATTGATTAGTCTGGTGTTCTTTCCTTTGGCATGCAGTGTGTCTTTAAATATCTATAGAGGGAGACTTGTATTTTTTTAAATCTGTTTTAATTATATCTTTAAATATTTGTTCCACTCCATTGTTCTTGTTTTTCTTTTTCAGACTCCAGTTGTGTATATGTTGCACCTCCTTTGACTTAAACTACATTTTGAGTATTATCCCTAATCTTTTTTAATAATTTTCCATTTTATTTTGACCACTATTCTTGGGCGAGCCTTTAGGTCTCTGTCTGTACCTACTACCCTGTATGTGCTCTTTTGGGTTTCTATTTCTTGTCTGTATTTCTACCAGTAATTTTTATTCTATTGCATTTTTCCTAAGTTCTGCCAGGTCATGTTTCAACTCTCCTTATTTTCTCACCATCTTTTCTTTGAGTTATTGTGTTTCTGCTTTACACTGTTTCTTCATTTTTTAGCCCCCTTTTAAAGGTTTTTTGTTAAATGGCAAAATCTTAGTCCTTTAATCTGACCACAGCAACCTTTTGTAGTGGGTGTTCCTTAGGGGAAAGTTGTGCTGTCCTTTCCCACCTACTTCCCTCAGGTATCTGTGAATCAACACGATGACATCTTTTTATAAATCTAGACCCAGTTTAATGCTAATTTTCTTAGACCTGCCACCTCATTATTCTCTGAGCTTTCTCCCCCATGTACCTTCTGCTCCATTTCCTTGTGATTCTCTGCAGGTTGTGCAGATTTTGTTGTATGCAAGTGATATTGGCTTATCACTTGAAAGTGATGCTTCCTCTCACTTATAGGAAATATATTTTTCCTGATTTTTCTTGAAGTCTGCCATCATCGGATCATCTCAATTTTACTTCTTCGAACATGATTTCAGAAGCACTTCGCTCCTGTAATTTCTGTACTAATTTTGATTACTTTTGGTAAACTTGTGCATTTTAATATTGTCTATTACAGCATAATATAGTAAAATATAACATAATATGATATTCCATCTCCTAGTTATGGTGAAGATGGAGAAGTTTTATTATCTTTATTACTATCTTTTGTTTTTGTGTAATACTCATGACAGAAACTGTTGTGTCAAGGTGCCACATCCATACAGGAGGTTATTCAGGACTCTGTATCCGGACTACACGGTGTGAATTCTAGCTCTGCCATTTATTAGCCATGTGACCTTAGGCGAGTTACTGATTCTCTCTCTACCACAGCATATTCCTGTATAAAATAATGGTAATAATACTGTGTACCTCACTGAGGTTGCGATATTACTACTTGTAGATAACAAAATCCACTATAGCTGGTTTAAGCAGAAATAGATAAAGTGCCCACAACTGTCACTCCCTTGTACTAGTATGATATATTCACACATTTGCAATGTTCTCATGAAAGGCAGTATATACTTTTCTACCCCATGACTTTGGGCTTAGCCATTTGACTTGTTTTGGTAAATGAAAAGTTAATGACATGACAGAAACAGAGGCCTGGAATGCGATTATACATATGGGTTTCTCTATTGGGCTTCTGCCATTTCTATGAGAACATACATCAGGTAGCCAACATTCTTTCTGCCTGAGCTTCAAGGTAAAGAATATCCAAATCAGACTTATAGCATGACACTTCCCTAGCCAACTTGTAGACTTGCAAGCCTAAAGCAGAGTCCCGCAGCCAACTGAGAGAAAAAGATAAAATGTGAATTTCTACTATTTTAGATCCTCACCCACAAAAGTCCATACTTGAGATATAGAATATAGCATACCTTCCCCATCGCTAAAATTTATGTATTTTATGATAAAATTTTAAGATCCGTAATCCATGAAAAGAATGTTCATGTTTCAAGAGTCAGGTTCATGATGGATTTGGAGTAATTTAGAAACTATTGTCAATTAGTTCTCATTTATATTTAGAGATAAAATTCATCCACTTTCACTAAAGGCTAAAAAATGAATTATAATGATAAATCAAAGGAAACCCTATAAGATAAATTATGACAGTTGATAAATTCACCCCAAAAGTATCTGATTTTTTCATTCACCTATCAGAAAGGGTGGGGGGAGTAATATTTGTGAAGTAATTGATAATATGAAGCAATATGAATTAATAATATGAAAACTTACTTAAACTGCTTGCTGATCCCTGCTTGATTTGCCAACTATTTCCTCATCTCATCCTTTGGGAGATTAGAAAAGTACAGACAGAAAATATTTATATCCTACAGTGACTTAGTAGAACCAGTCAGCTGAATAAAAATGTGATAGAAAACTATAGATTAAAAAAAAAAAAACTATAGATTTTATTTAATAAATTTTGTGGGCTGCATTGTTTAGAAAACGGCAGCTTTTTCCTAAAGAAACCATAAAGTAGGTTACGTATCTGAAATTTTAGAATGTAACTACACTGATCTTCAATGTACTGTACTATTGTGTCTAAAAAAGGCAAATTTTTATACATATACAGTACAGGAAAGCTCCTTGACACCCACATGGGCATTGTTAATTATTAGTATCATTCGCTTGGAATAAAAAAGTGCAACAATTTGTTTGACAAAGAATCAAAATAGAAATGCATGCTTAAGTATTAGAAAGATTGCTCTAGTATGAATGTAAAATACCTATACTGTATCTTGTTTTAAAAGAACAGTGAGTGACCAGCCATAATTCTTAGTCCCTAAAAAGTAGACCTGCCTTATAGTACTTTTATTTTATGTAGCCAAATGCTTGCAAGTTCGGAGTTAGGATCACATCCCGCCATCACACAGCAGCACAAAACTCATTGGCATCTGATGGAAGTTTCACATGTGGAACAATGGTGGGTTTAAGACAATGCAGAGAGTGTAATGCGCTTCCTATAAAAAGAACACAACCTCTTCCTCCCTGTCAGCATTTAGGGCTACACTAAAGGTTATGTTTGCTGCTGCTCTCTGTTGTCCTTAACCACTGACATTTTAAAAAGTCTAAATGCACTGTGTCTTGGGACTCCTTTGTAAAGGGGGCTTTATAAGTGTAAATGGTTGTTGGTACAACCTCTATTTGACTTTTGACTATCACCTCCAGTTCCAAGTAGAACAAGTTTTGCTGCCTTTGCAGAGTCCTCAGCAGTCCTCACATTTCCTTGGGGAGTCCATATTCCATCTGGCAAAACCATCATTGTAATTTATCAAAGTAAGAATTGTGCCCACAAAAGCACGTGTGCTAAAGAAATAGAGAGTATTGTCTGCCTGCCTTCTCTTGCATAAGCACATTCAAAAGGCTTCAGTAAATGAATGATCAGCTGGACACAGACAATGGCTTGGGGTAAATATGAGCTTATGCTGTTATATTGTAGGAGGATCCATTAGAATGGAAAATGGATGGGGCTTTTGCTATGCAAGAGGCATGTTCCACGAATTAACATTAGTGCAGGTGCTAGAGGATTGTCTTAACTCGGGATGGAAATCTATGCTGATAAAGAAAGGGTCAAGGAACATGATCTGCATCATTAATTTGAACCTTTTCTTTGTAATAATAACTTAAAAGGAACAGCCAAATAACTGTAACTCAGTGTGTGGGAGTAAAACACTGCTCTGTGCATTTCCATGCAGCTGATAGAATCCAGCAAGTTGACCTCTTTCCAAAGAGATAGGTTGTTTATCTCTTTTTGAAGTTGAGTATTTTCAATGGATACTTCAGGAGATAATATCTGAGGAAGTTCCAGGTAGCAATCCTCTGCCACTAACAGCACTGCCAACTTCGGTGACAGATGAACCCGGATGTTAGTCCTGGCTCAGCCACTTACAGAAACTCTGAGCCTTGGGCAAGCCATGTATCCTTTCTAAGTCTACATCCCCCCAACTGTGAACTATTATCTTCCTCATAGAACTGTAACACACGTCAACATTTAACACGTAAACACTTAGTATAATTTTAATAAATGTTAGTGAGTGTTAGATTTATTGACACCCCTTGAAAGAATTGGAGATCATTTGTAATGAAAAACAAATATATAATAAAAGCACAAGAATACAAAAAAAACTTATAAGACAGAAGAGGAAATAATTATACTAGAAATGTAGTAAAAAGATAGTTCCTGACAGCCAAGGGCAAAGCCAAGTGGGATAAATAATTTGGGACTCCTTACCTTATGATAGGACAGGAGTGTTGTTCAGCCACAGGGCTGCCCAGACATCCCCACCACTCCTCCGTTTTTAGCTGTTGCCCATCCCATTCCAGCAGTATTGCAGCTTCACAGTGTTTTGCCATTAATACTTCTCTAGACATCAAAAGATAAATGAATCAGCAAGACCAAGAAGTTAGCACCAAAATATCATTTTGTTTTTCTTAGAAATTTTGCAATAAAAACAATTCACCTTGTGTAAATAAAAAGATGTCAATGGTTTCCCTTGTACATACAGCCTAAAAAAAAAAGGAAATCAGGAATTCTACCAGGAAAATTTCAATATAATTTTTATAGTCGGGCTGACATTCTGCCTATAGAGAATTCTCAGTCTTTTTTTAATATGACTTCTCGAAACTCAAGCTTTAGAGTCTACAGCCTTCATGTAATAATAGCTGATTCTGGCTTGTTCTTGCCTTTTAGCCATCAAATGAAGACCTACAACTCCTGAGCTTAAGATTATGTAACTCTCTACCAGATGACAAATAAGCCTATTATATCTGTGTGGAAAAGTCTTCCCTCCGTATGTGCTGAATAGGTGGGAGGGTTTATAGATATCTGATAGATTCTAGAAGTAATCTTACTGCCAAAATTCTACTCAATGATTACTTTCATATTGCACATACCTCTACCCACAGTGAACAGACTTTTCTGTCATTGAATATTCATTTATATAATTTCATACAAAGATGATAGATTAATTAAATTGTCACAGAAGATAATACATCGAAAGTTTATTTCATAAGATCAGTCATGTTAGACCATGCTCAGGAAGCATAAGATAAATCACAACAAATGATTAAGTTCCAAGTCTAGAAATAATATATTTCTTATCTCTTCTCCCTGTACTGTTAGTCTGCTTTTATAACAAAATGTCATAGACTGAATGGCTTAAACAACAGATACTTATTTTCTTACAGTTCTGGAGGCTGGGAAGTCTAAGATCAAGGTACCAGCTGATTTGCTTCCTAGTGAGAGCCCTCTTCCTGGCTTGCAGACAGCCACCTTCTGGCTATGCCCTCATTTGGTGGGGTTGGGGAAGAAGGAGGTGGGGTGGGGGGGAGGAAGAGGGGGGGGAGGAAGGGAAAGACAGAGAAAGAAAGGAAAGAGAACTAAGAGTGCAAGTGCTCTGGTGTCTCTTCTTGTAAGTATACTAATCCTTTTGGACCAGGGCCCCATCCTTATGACCTCATTTAAACTTAATTACCTCCTTATAGGCCCTATCTCCAAATATACTCACATAGAAGCTTAAAGGTTCAACATAGGAATTTGGGGGGGACACAATTCCATCCATCCATAGCACTCCCTAACTCAAAACAGACAATGACCACATTGGGTTTGATCCCCTTTCATGGTAGGTAAGTAGGCCAGCTAAACTATGAGTTGACCCAGCCAGTCAATCAGTTATAGCAAGAAAAGTCTGGAGAATCCAGAGCTAGGAGTCTCTCACTTGATGTTAAAGTGCTAGCCAGTCAATATTAGATGGTACCCAAAATGAAATGCCTGGCTTAGGTGTCCATTATGCTTGGAGAAATCCAGGGACACTGGATTTCTGAAAATACACATTTTCAGTCAAGTCAGAATGTAGAACAGAAGTCCAAGGATCCTGAAAGAGGTATTGGGGTGGGGGTGACAGCAGGGAATTGTACAAGCCTAATAGATAAAATAGAAAGTGATCTGAATGGATTCCAAAGACCAGGCAATGCCCTCAGGTAGATCTGCACATGTTTTTCTATGTTAGAGCAGCTTAAGGGCACCAGATGCAAGTAGGCAGATAGACAGCCACGTTTCCGTCATTAAACTCTGGTACCAATCATCCTTGAAACATCTTAGGTAAATAAGAAGTTCCTATGCATTTAAAGCCGAAGAGACCTCCTGATGTCTCTGTTTGAGTGGACAGTATATTTATGGGGTAACACACGTTACCTTCCACATAGTTGGTGCAAAATATTTCTGCACTGCATTAAATGTAAATAAAATGGTAACTGTTGAAAGCAACAACAAAGCATATTTATTTTGGCAAGATAAAATTTCCACAGCATTAATTACATTCTGATAAGATGGCCCATAACTTTCACCAAATTAAAAGAATCCCAAGAGAGGGACTCATTTCTAAGAAAAATAAAAATTAAAAAGAATATCCCATCCTTTCAACTCCCCCTTTGTCATCTTAATGGTTTAATGAATGCATATTTATGGATGCAATAAAATCCATTTCAAAAATTTTGGATAGTACATTTCTTCCCCATTCATTTCTTCCCTCCAGTTTTCTGGATTCATTTTTAATGTTGCTCTCTTTTATACAAATATCAGGGTAAGACTTTTATACTAAGACTCTGCCTAAAACTTGTCAGTGCCATCTCTGAAAGGTAAAACTGCCACCTTTGATGATTAATCAAATTTTCTCTAAATGGGATTAATTCGGGTGGATGTAAGAAAAAGATTGTCAGGGTGCATGTCCCACTTCCTGTCTGTCCTCGGGTCTTCTTTTTTTCCTTGTTGAATTGAAAATGAAGCTGAGCTATAATCTTGTGTGGCAGATACTGGATCCTTCCTTTGATAAACATCTAAAATGCTAATGAACGTGGGCTGCAGCTCTGAAGGAGCAAGCAAACGATTTGACAAGAATCTGGAGGGTAAAAAAACGAAGAAGAACTTTCTGACTTAAAAGAACTCTTTTTGTTCACACTCGGTATTGTTTCCTGGAGAAAAAATTTTGCTCCGCGGAAAAACAGAACAAGATTCTGCTACATCAAAATGCGGAAGCATGAAAAACTGACGAGCTTTCAGATTGTCCTCTTTTGCATGCAAATCATATCAAAAGTTCTCATTAGCATAAATGCATGAGCAACTCTAAATGCTTTTAATTTCCAATCTCAGCCAGCAGAGGAGTAATTTGTCACTGTCAGGGTGAAAATCTAAAAAGAAAAAAGGAGAGAGAGAAGGACTCCATGCTAAATTGGAATCATATAAATTTTTGATTTGCTAATTGACTGATGCTACAGTTCAATCAGCTGCCTTGAAGGTGTAAATAATTCAAAGTACAGTCAGAAATAAAAGCATAATGTGCCTCTACCGAAGGTATATTAGTATTCAGTGCAGCGGGACATACCTGACCACACCTTTTTCACAGATACCCCCTTTAGTCAAATTATAAGTCTTCTGAAAGCAGCTGCACTCATACAAAACAATAAAAACACCTCTCCTATACCCCAAGCTTTACAAGAAGAGACATTAGGACCAAGGAAACAGAACTCAGCAATCTTTTACCTGTAAGGACCCCAGCAGGTTACAACCAAGGCTCCATGAGCCACCGTCCATCAGTAGCTCACTAATGCAATCATAAAGAGAAAAGAGAGAAGATACCAAATACAAATCTTATCTCTGCTCCTGATCACTTTCAATCTTTCTTTTCCTTTAATCAACTGCTTTAAATGTCATATGCAAAATGTATTTATTGCAAAAATCTCTCATTAGTGCTGGCGAGATAGGGATATTTGAAAATCTGCTCCCTGTGGTTTATTTTTGTCATGTAGTTCTATAATATTGACATCCTTACCTTCAAATGTCATCATTTGCACCATCCAAAAGTTAGCTTATAGGGACTTCCCTGGCGGTCCAATGGTTAAGACTCTGCACTTCCACTGCAGGGGCTGCGGGTTCCATGCCTGGTCAGGGAACTAAGATCCTGCATGCCGCACAGCGCGGCCAAAAAATAATAATTAAAAACAATTTTTTAAATTGTTTTTATATATAATTTTTTAAATAACTTTAAGCAAAAGTTAGCTTACAAATATTTTAAGAAATACTGCTTAATTTAAAATCAAATGGGATAAACATGAGTAAAGTTCCAACTTATTGGGACTATCATTTACCTGGTAATCTGTATTTTATTCAGTAATAATCTTAGAACAACAGAGGAAATATGCTATAACCATGCTCTGGCACTTGCATTACAGAAAGTGAACCTGATGATAAAATGAAAATGCCAATGACCTGTGAGAATTGCAAGTAGAAATTAACTTTAGACTAATCACCCCGATGAGAAATTACAGAGGGCGCATGTGCCAACATTCAAGGGACTCGCTTGAACTGTCTTTCAAGTTTAGGATACAGGCAGTAGCCTTCATCAATGTATGCACTCAAAGATCTATAACAAATACCACAGGCTATAAGAAAACTGACATCTACATACCAACAAGTATGCCTAGAAAGAAGGTAGAAAACTAAGTTCAATAAACTAAGTCAGCAATTAATGTATAGCATTTTTTGAAAAGTCAGTCTTCTCTAACCCCTCTTACCACCATATTTCATTCTAGACTCTTATCCAATATCCTGGCTCTAAAAGTTTGTTCTTCAACAATCCTTTCAATCATTCTAGGTTTGTTTGGAAGTTCTATGGAGAACAACTTGCTATTACATAATGCAGATATAGTAAGTCTTATGTCATATGTGTTTATTATGGGCTTTTAGTTTTTTAATACCCTTTCACAGGTTGCCCTTTCCCGATTCCTTGTCATTGTCTCTGGGAAGACAGAATAAGAATTCAAAACATGCAATTCTTAGCTTTTGAATGTTAAGAGTCAAGTCTCAAGAATCTGAGCATCAAACTCTTTAGCCCTTTATATCATAAAATTTATGTTAGAAACAATAAACCTGAATGAATACATGATCAATTAAAGACAGTTTTGTTTTGTTTTGTTTTTCCTGTCCCCAGACCAGCAAAAACAACTCGAACTTAGAAAGGAAAAGATAATGAGAGGAAAGCAAAGTAAGAGGCTGAATCTGAAGATACAAATGGATGAAGTCTGGACCCTATATAAAAACAGAACTCTGACCCACAACCTGCAGCTACCTGCCCAGGAAACCAACCCCTTATCTAAAATACATCACCCAAGAAGCCAGTCGGCTATAAGGCAGACTTGCAGGAAACCATGTAACCATCTTTAGTAACAATCCAGGAAGCCAAACAAAAACACCTGTAACTATTGGCTCCAAATAGCCAGGACTTGACTGATAACTGAGAGGTTCCCTAATTTCTGTCTCCATTTCCAACTTAGGACCAACTACCGAAAGCCACGTGCCCACCACTAACCCATCCCATGGACCTCCTGCCCCTAGCCAGCCGCCTCCAGCATCCTGGTGCCCACAGCCTCCATCAGGGCACATGTCAACCTTCCCACCCCTCTGTCTGTCATTGGGTCTCCGCCAAAATTCAAGTAACGGTGGCTGACTCCCTTGCATAGCAAGCTCTGAATTGATAGCCTTTGCTTTTCTCGTTTAGGTGGTCTTCGTTTATTTCCAGGGATCCAGGGTGCCCAAGGGGAGCCACTTCCTCCTTGGAGGGTTGCAGTCCAACCTCTAGGTCCGTTGTGAATCCCAAGAGCAGGGAGAACTTCTGCCTTGTTTCCCAATGGCTCCCAGAGGTGAGACGCTTTACAGAGAGTCTGCCCAGGATGAGGGGAGATCAGAATAACATCTACAACAGTTTTGAGCACGTTCTACCTGCCAATATAAGAGACCCTAAAGGACTAACTAACTTCCATCCTGCCCTCTGGTGACCTTAGCTCCACAGCTCTCCCTCCCTCTTCCTCTTGATAAAACCCGAATTGCCCAGCCAACAGTGGCTAGTCCAAAAAAGCAACTCCTCTCCACCTGAGGACCCATTTTCAGCACCTAGTCCCCAAACTAGCTGAACTTCTTCTACTGACCTCTCTTTGCTCAGCTCTATAAAAATTCCACCCTTCTCTCCCAAGGCAGAACATTCCTTCAGCGCCTTCTCTGGCCATGGCAATTTGAATAAAGGCTTTTCCCAGTGCTCTGCTAGATTTTCTTCCACACTAGTCTAAATGCTTTACATGTTTTATTTAATCTAATTTTCATAACAACTCTTGAGGTGGGTGCTATTACTATCCCCATTTTATAGAAGGAGAAACTCTGGCAGGAAAAATTTACTTGGTGGTAATTTCCAGGACTCGTGGTGTGCAGAGAAATACGCTGAATATGTTAGTATGACGCAGGGATTTCTTAACCTCATCACTGTTGACATTTTGGGTGGATAATCTTTTGTTGCAAGGGCCAAGAACTAGAAAGAAGGAGAGAATTAGCATTTCCTTTTTACAGCCTTTTAGAATTTTATTTTGATTTCACTTTTTAAAACAAGCATTTCTTAGTTTTGTAATTTGCAAAGCATCAAGGAAGGAAACTTTCAAGAGAAAAGAAAGATCACCTTTGTTTTCTCAGCAGCCACATTGCATTACTGGTTTATATTGAGCTCATGATTAATTAAATTTTACAAGCCTTCTTTTACATAAATCGTTTCGTCTCCTCAAACCTCTACTCATAAAATTGATTTTTCAAACAAAATTCAGAGCCTTATATTTAATCTGTGATAGTTTCACATTCCATGCTCTGGTCTTTCATTGCAAAACCGGCAGTCGTTTAATTTTGACTCTTTGATTCAACTTACAATCTATCTCTCCTGGTTATTTATCATCCGTAATTTTGGTCACCGCATTTCAATGCTAAAATAGTGCTGCTGAGACAGAACCAAAGAGTCCTGCATTCCTTCACTAGAGATTTCCTGCTCGGAAGTGGAGATACATTAATAAACATCAATTTAAATTGTTCTACCAGCAGACTGTCTCTGCACCTAATCATTCCACCTGTGGGGCCCCCTGACTGGTACCCTGTGGGGTTGTGCACACCCTGCATGACCATAGATGGTGGCTCTGATTGCCCAGATCACAATCCTCCAAGCATTTCCCACCAGAATCAGTAAGCGCCATAAGGTGATTCTAGCCAGAGAGACAAACTATCTGAACCTAGAAATATCCCACCTAGAGCCAGACGTGGGAGGAGGAAGAGAGGCATCACCGGGACCTCTTCCGTCTTCATGAACAAAACCATGTGTGAAATAGGCCTCTCTTTTACTTTGTAAGTGTCTGGTACAAAGAGTATTAAATGTATGAGTCAAACCGTTAAGATTTGAACAAGAGGACCAGTTCTTCTATGTGACCCTATTTTTGAAAATCAAGTTTTTAATCATCTCCAGTCTTCCAGAACCACTTACTGTCACCATGGTTTCTTTTCTTAATTTTTTAATTTTTATTTTTTTAACATCTTTTTTGAAGTATAATTGCTTTACAATGGTGTGTTAGTTTCTGCTTTATAACAAAGTGAATCAGCTATATATATATACATATGTTCCCCTATCTCCTCCCTTTTGCATCTCCCTCCCTCCCACCCTCCCTATCCCACCCCTCTAGGTGGTCACAAAGCACGGAGCTGATCTCCCTGTGCTATGCGGCTGCTTCCCACTAGCTATCTATTTTACGTTTGGTAGTGTATATATGTCCATGCCACTCTCTCGCTTTGTCACAGCTTACCCTTCCCCCTCCCTGTGTCCTCAAGTCCATTCTCTACATCTGCGTCTTTATTCCTGTCCTGCCCCTAGGTTCTTCATGACCATTTTTTTTTATTCCATATATATGTGTTAGCATACAGTATTTGTTTTTCTTTTTCTGACTTACTTCACTCTGTATGACAGACTCTAGGTCCATCCACCTCACTACAAATAACTCAATCTCGTTTCTTTTTATGGCTGAGTAATAGTCCATTCACCATGGTTTCTTAAAACTTGCTGGGAGTGGTTGTGTGGTCACATGGGCAGGTTCCCTCAGGAGCCCATAATATAATTTTTGGCCCATGAGCGTACATTATCCATATCAGCAGCATCCTTTTCCATCCCTACCCTTCACTTTTCCACCTGTTAAACCCTTCTCATTTGCTGGGGCAGGGGGTGGGGGGAAGGACTCTGAGAAGACCATGACCTAACATCCTCCCTTCTTCACACCAGGTTTGGCCACCATTGAATTCTATACGTGCCCTAACATGGTACATGGAACACCAGATGTACAAGGTATCCCAGTGAATTTCATTTGCTTACTTCCACTAAAATTCAGGAACTGAGAATGACCATTTCTCCCTTGCTCAGCCCAGTGTATGAATGTTAGTTAACATTTGATGAATGAATGAACAAAGATGAAACTGAATTTTAATACATTTAAAACAGGTGTTTTATGACTTCTTCAATTTCTCAGACTTTGATTTCTTTCAAAACATTTGTTCTCAAATATCTTCCCCATCGGAACACGATTTTCCTTGAACAGGCTGAGCAGAAATAAAGCTGAAGGGCTGTGCTTTCCCTCTGTCATCTGTTAGCATCATACCATTTGCTCCAGGCAGAGGGCCTCCCTGTTTCTCTCTTACTCCAAACATAGCTTTAAAGAGTCTTTTTGTTGTCTTTGGCATTTATTTTTTGCAAGCCTCAGTTTATTCCCTGGCGGTCCAGTGTGTCAACTAAAAATTGGCACTTGTCACTGGCGCATGCCATCTACCTCTACAAGGATTAAATCATGTGCTGCTGCAGCTGCTGATTTTCAACACCCTCTGAAAGGAGTTCAGGGTGGAGAGAAGAAATGAGACACTCTGTGCTCTGGGAAAAACTGGCAGAACAGGTCTTCAGATAGTTAGATATTTTCAGGAGCCGATTTTATGAGCCAAATGCTTGTATCTCCTCATATCTAGAAAAACACTAAAATCCTTCATGGTGACGACTGCTCCTCGTGACTAGCAGAAACCTTCTGCAAGAAAATATGTGCTCGATTGCATGTACTCCCCCTTCACCAAAATCACCTATATACTGACCTTCCCCCCTACCTCTTTCGAACAGTTCCTCAGAGCTATCTGAAACGCTGTCTCCTGGGCTGCAGCCCTCATTTTGCCCCAAATAAAACTTAACTCGCAACCCTCCCATTGTGCATTTTTTTTAAGTCGACAAGTGGTTAGGACTCCATACTTCCACTGCAGGGGGCACAGGTTCTATCCCTGGTTGGGGAATTAAGATCCGCAAGCCATGTGGCGCGGGCGAAAAAAAAAATTTTTTAATTAAAACAATGTTTAACTTTAATTTAATTTTAATTCTAATACTTAGAAAGTTCTATGACAAAAGGTAACATGTTCTTTTTAAAATGTGTACAAAACACTAATACAAAATTTATTTTAAAATGAGATAAAAGCAAAACAATATTCTGTGGAATACGCCAATTACTGAGCATCACCTCCAGAAATCCTTTTTATAACTGCGCGTCATTCATCACGATTCAGGATCAGCTCCCATCGTGCCTTGGACATGTCCTCATCCAACGTGAGCTCATCTGGAAGGCCCTAAGGAGTCACACAGTCACATGAGGTTTCAACAATTCCCCCCTCACTTTTCAATTTCACCTGTGCAATTACATTTTTAGAATTTTAGTTCTAGAAAAACTGCACTTTATTTACTCACATATGGTCTCTGACCGTAATATGAATAGTCATATTTTTAATAAATATTTAAAATTCCTTTCCTAAAAGCTATGACCAATGTTGCTATTCTTGGCCATTAACGATTTTTTCTAAGTTTGCATCATTTCTAGCTACCTAGCCAGTTTTTTCCTGTTTGTCCAATTTCAGAATTATTTGTAAAATCAAGAAGACAAGAGTTATAATCCTACTTTGACTACTTAAAAAGGTGTTTTACCCAAGTGACTTCTTACTCTGAGCGCCTCAGTTTGTCCACCTGTAAAACAGAGATGACACCTGTAAATATCTATTCAAGTGCCGGCTTCTCTCAGAACTAGCTTCTCTTGCATTACAGTTGTTTATCATAGGGGTTCTCAACCAGGGAAATTTTGTGCCAAAGGGGACATTTGGCAACATGGAGACATTTTTGATTTTCACAGCTGGGGGGAGTTGCTACTGACATCTAGTGGATAGAGGCCAGGATGCTGCTTAATCCCACAACAGAGAATCATCCAGTCTAAAATGTCAAGAGTGGCAAGGCTGAGAACCTCTGGAGACGTAAACCCTATGAAGACAAGAGCCATGTCGGTCATCACTATGGTATCCCTGGCACCAAGCACTGCACCTGGCACATGGTGGGTGTGCAGTAAATATGGAATGAATAGTAGTGCAAAACAAAGGTCTGCAGACTGCCTGAATTCAAATCTCAGGATGAGAGTTACAAACCGTTAAATAAAATCATAGACCAAAGCACACATTCATCAACCACCATTCAGTACCCTGTGCATAGAAAGGTCTGTCCAAAACATGACAGAAGAACAGCAACTAGGTGACTTCATACTTACCCAGTCATGTGCTGGGAAAAGTTTAACAATCAGCTCTCAGGCTGGTAGGGGCGAAAGGTGGAGGAAGCCCTGGTTTGCAGGGTCTTCCAAATTCTATAGTACAGATACTTTCACCGTGGATGTTTCCAAGTTACCAATGTGGTATCACTAAACTGAGGTTTGGGAAAAGTTGCCCACGATCAGCTCGTATAAGCAAGTTCAAGCCGGTTCCAATATACCACTAGTTTTATCCTGAGCTTTCCCTCTGTCCTCTGTCAGCACTGTATCATCACCTCTACACTGTGATTTACATCTTACCTTCAGCTGCTTTCATTACTCCCCCAGGTCCTCTGTAACTCTAATATTAAAGAATCCAAAATAACTATGCCTCATCTATAGATTTCTTGTGGGCACAAGAATCCCACAGTGTTTTTCCAGCCTGCGTTAGAAGAAAACCATGCATTTGCCCTGGGTCCATTGACATCCTGATGGTAAATTCCAAAAAAAAGGTTTTTTAATCAAGAACATCTTTAGACCATCACTTAAAGTCATGTTAAACCTATAAAAATCATTAAAAGTACAGTTATAGTAAAGAATTGGAAAATAAAAAGTACATACCCTTAAAGGTCCAACATGGTTCATGAAACGCTTCCAGTTACTTTCTGTGGTGACTAGTTCAAGCTCACACAATGAGAGCACCTGATTTTTTGAGGGTGTGTTAAGGGGGGGAATTCAAAGGAAATGTGAAGTTCATGCCTTGATGAACCACACAAATAGACATCCCCTTTCCCTTCACACACACTACACCTAATCAAATAAAACCTCGATTATCCAACACCATGAGAAATTAAATAACTTTCTTTGTTAAAATAAAGATTAATTCAGAGGACTACTTTAGTCAAGTATCTCTAAACTTCTAAAAGCTTTTAAATTTTAGAGCTAAGAAAAAAATCAGGAACTGTCAAATTTCTTCGTCCCCTAGATTTTATGAATGTATGTGTACACTTCCCTTGGCCTTCCCAGGAAATAGAATTTAACTAACAGAACATGGGTGTGATGGCTTTGCAGCCTGTGAACTTGGTGGAATGCTAAGAAATCTCTTCTCTTTATTGTTTGGGGTAAGAAGAGAGATGTTTGTGCGATTTGGAAGTCAGAAGACAAGCAGTAGTCACTTTCTTCTGAAGGTTGATACAGGGCACTGGGCATGGTTGCACTGTGTGCACGTGGTTGCTGATCTCCTGGCCACATCGTTGGTGGGATCCAGCAGTTGTGCCCACGGCAACCTGTACTGCTGCTTCCTCTCCTCCTTTAGCTTCTCTAGTCTGGAGCCAGACTTGGGTGCTGCTCTTAGGCAAAGAGCACCAGCTTCTTCTGTGAGTCACCTTTGCTGTAGAGATTGCAAGTGGTGACAGGTTCCCGTTTGTCCTCACCCCAACAGTACCATGTTCCGTATAATGCATAGTGGTTCTGTCTTCCTGATTGAGCCCTAATCTATACAATGGATGTATAGGATTATGACTTCATAGGTATTCTCTCTCCTTGATAGATAGCAATACACACCTGTTGGTGCCCTACCCACATCCCTTCACTCCAAGCCGGCGCTAACCTGCACACAGCTCTTTTATACACCATGGCCCCATGCATCTACTTCCCAGAATGATTTTGCTGGTGACAGGAATGCACTTGGCTCACACCTGGGGGAGGCCAGAAATAAGATGTTAGCACCACAGAAGTAACCCTCAAACGAAGAGAGGCAGGAATTGGTGGACAAGCCTTCCAGGTTCCTCACCCCACCACAGGGGAGTTCTGAGGTGTGTTCCACAGTTTTTATGAGGGTCCCCATTGCACTTAAGCCCCCATTGCCCATGGCCATGATGTGCTCTTTAAAATATATTTGATTGGCCCCATTCCGTCCCTGCCTTACTTCTCTACCACAAAACAGCACCTTTGGGATCACCTTCCAAAGTATTTACCCCCGAAGCTTTCTTTCAGGATCTGCGTTTGATGAAACTCAAACTAATACAACCTCTGAAAGTCTTTCTATTCTACTTTGAAAAAGGACATTCCCTTGTGAAATGCAAAAATGTAATAGCCATCTTACAGTATCCCAAGGTCATCATTTTATTATAGCTCCATGTAAAAAATTTAAGACAAGTTTCCCAACATTTTCCAAAGAAAAGCAAATTTTATTTCTCCCAAGGCTCATAGTGCATGTATTCCCCTCTTAGGCTGACTCTGGAGTTACAGGCAGTGAAAGTACAGACACCTTACCTTCTTCCAGTTGTGACATCACATTCCAACTATCAGCCGTATGCCGGGACCTGCTGACGAGGTAGGCATGAAAGTCACCTGGAAAATGAAACAATAGATGTCCAGATCTGCTACATCATAACCAAATTTGTGAAAAAGTTAAGTAGATAAGATCAGCCTGAATATTTACTTTCCCCATAATACATCCTATACAATGATTTTACAAATACTTTTATTTGCTTTTCTTACCTTTTTTTTCTATTAAAAAAAAAAGTCACCATGCATGGGTCACAGAAATTTATGGTGGGTTTCCAAGTAACTAAGTCCTCATTGTTCCAAATATAGAACAAAAATTAAAATTATTTTAACTAGTTCTTTCGAATATAAACTAGAACCAGGCAAATTATCCACCATGCAGAAGTCTGTGGTGAAGGCTAGGTTTGAGAGGAATATTTGGCAAAAAATAAAGATCCACGCTGAAACTAGTCTTTATTCTTTATTTTCTTCCTGGTTTCTCTTTTTGAGTCAATGACAATCCTAACAATTTTATTAAGCCAATAAAGGGTGACTGAAAGGGAAGCAGCCACAATGGAAGCTGATGATCCAGAAATATGTGTGTGACAGTGCTACTGGCCCAGTACCACATAATCATCTGTTTTAAAGATTGTATAACAATGCTGGCCCAGATGAGTCAACACTCCAACTTATAGTTGAAAAACTGAAGTCATCATTTAATTGCCCATCACACACGCCAAATAATTTCTTTGTAAATAGAAGTGAAATATTTTTTTGCATTCACATTCCAACAGAGTCAATAGAAAATTTAGATTGGAAAGCAGAAATTGATAATATGAAATGTCAATATGCTTATTTACTCTTTTTTTTAACTGATTGTAAAAGTTTGGTTCTGTTCCCCAAGAGAGAGTTTCTAACACTCCTTAAGCAAATTCCCCTGTGGATGAATAATTCAGCAGAGAACTTCAGAAAAGGTCAGTTTTCATCATTGGAAAAAGGTGTGCCATATTAGTCATCCATGAAAATTAGAATAAATCACCATGGGTTAAAAGTATTGGCCAAGAGGCATCCAAATGTATTTAGATTAAATGAACTTATACTTTCTTCTTTGGAGAGCTAAAACAGCTGTTTCACACCCCTCTGACTTCTTTTTAACAATGGCTATTACATTCTTCCCTTTCATGAAGTACAACCATGCTTTCTAACCACAATAATAGGAATAATATAAACGTTATAATGAGTCTGGGTTTAAGTGCATCTCTGGGAAATCATTTGAATGTAGAGAAAGAGAGCTTTATATGATAAGAGAAATTCAGCTTTATTGTATTAGATTGTGTCGTATTAGGAATATTCAGATTCTCTATTTAGCAGAAGACTTAGAATCTTAATTCAACAGCCCATTATAATCATGTACATCAAAAATATTTTCTTTAATCTGGAGAGTAAAATTTGTTTTGCAATACAAAAAAGATCTTTTAATACAATTGGAACACACTGTACAAAGAAGAATTATTTGTGGGATGCCTCCTTGTAATTGCACCAGTTTTAATTTATAGTATCCATTTATTATTTCCACTGTTTTGTTTTCTGATGAAAGTGTTATGTCCTGCAGAAATTCAGTGCAATGAGGCAGGTCTAGTATTTTTTGTGGTGCTGTGTTACATCCAATCTTTTTTATTTATGCTAAGCTATTGTTTTAGATGATACTTAGTTTTTCTTTAATACTATGACTGACTCTTGCAAAAATGTATGCAAATGTTTTTATTTTGTGAAAAATGAAAGGCAAAGTCATGCATTATGCTGGTCTTGCAAAAAGGAATCATTAGCTCTTGCCAAAAGCAAAGCAGTTGATCTCTTGCCATGCTGTTGTATATGATTACTAATTTTCTTTCAAGCATTGTCCTATGATAAACAAAATGGCCCATCAATGATGCCAAAAGGCAGATGATTCTTTGATAACTCAGCAACACTACCTCTAACTACTTCCCAAAAGGGTCTTTTCAAGAAAACTACATCTACGGCTTTTTCAGGAATGCCAGGGATATAAGTGTTCCTAGCGCAGATTTAACTGTAACACTAATTAAATGATCTTCTCATTCAGTAATTAATTATAGAATTATAGAATGGTGGGTTGAAAGGGACCTTGAGAGATTGAGTCAGCACCTACATCCTCTGTAAGGACCACATATAAACTATTCTAAACCCGAGGAAAACTACCTTATTTTTCAAATCTTAGTAAAAAAAATTTTTGTTGTTGTTTACAAGGTCTTTTCATGATCTAATCCAGAGATGAATGTACGTAGCATGAAAAAAATCCTTCCAATACACCATTTAGTTGCCATCTTCAGAGTAGCCTGAGAACACACCTGGAGCCCATCCTCTAGGTCAGCCAGTATTGTTTCATTTCCCTCAGGAACTATTCCCTGTCCAGGCTAAATAGCCCACTGCTTCTAACTTATAAGTAGCACCTTCTTTTTCTTCCTTTTTCAGTTGTCACTTGTTATCCTAAATTCTCTTAAAATTTTCCTTTATTTCCAGAACTTGTACATGGAAAATGTAAAGATCTGACCAATGCGGAATGAAATAATACCCTCTGACAAAACCCACCCTAGGCCAAATTATGCAACAAAAGAAATTTGCCTCATTTGTCTCTTCCACCCACCACGAACAGCAGGGGAGGGTAGCTCTACGTACCAGTTCCATTTCAGGAGAAAAGAAGAAAGAGAAAACAGGGCAGGAAAAGGTGTTTAAATTTAATATGGCCAAACACTTCCCAGGTTATGTGAATGTTTTAAATTTATATATTCAAGAAGGTCAGAAAATTCCCCGAAAAAGAAAATTCAAAGAAAAACTGCCTATTCATATTAAAGTTCAAACTGCAAAACACCAAAGGTAAGGAGAAAAACTTGAAAGTAGTCAGAAGAAGAAAAGATGCAGTACATACAGTGGAATCATAGTGCAAATAATCAGAAATTTCTCAGTAGAAACCAGGGAAACTAGAGACAGTGGAATAATATATTTAAAGTACTGAAATTAAAAAAAAAGTTGTCAATGCAAAATTCTATGCCAAGTGAAAAATATCTTTAGAAATGAAGGTGAAACAAAGAAAATTTTTTTTTTTGTTGGTACGTGGGCCTCTCACTGTTGTGGCCTCTCCCGTTGCGGAGCACAGGCTCCAGACGCGCAGGCTCAGCGGCCACGGCTCACGGGCCTAGTCGCTCCGCGGCATGTGGGATCTTCCCAGACCGGGGCACGAACCCGTGTCCCCTGCATCGGCAGGCGGACTCTCAACCACGGCGCCACCAGGGAAGCCCCAGAAATTTTAAGATAAAGAAAAGCCAACAAAATATGTCACCAGCAAACCTTCACTATAAGAAATACTTAATACATTTCTTTAGGCTAAAAGAAATGTTTCCAGAGAAAAATTTGGATCTTCAGGAAAAACTGAAAAGCACTGGAAATGGTAAATATCTATTTTTTCTCAATTTCCATAAAATACCTATGACTGTTTAAAATAAAAACTAAAACATTGTTTAGTGATGTTTTCAATGTTTGCAGTTGTAATATTTTATATTTATATACATTGTCATTGTATAAGTATTAAAGAGATCGATATGATTGCAAGTTTTCTAATGTTACATTAAATGATACAAACTAATTTTAAGTAATCTGAGAAAGATTAAGGATACACATTGTTGTCTGCCAAACAACCATTTAAAAAACTGCAATAAGATATAGATAGAATGGCAATGAGATATAGCAGTATATAAATTAAAATAGAATGCTAAAAAATATTCTAATAACTTAAAAAATTTAGGAAAGGAAAGGGGGAACATAAAAACAATAAAAGCAAAGGAAACAAGAAGAAAAAAGTTAAATGGATGACAAAATCCAAGCATATAAAAAATTACATTAAGTGGTAATGATATAAACACTTTAATTACAAGTCAGAGGTTGTCACAGTGGATTAAAAAGCAAAACCACCATAAAACACTTCCAATAAGAGATACATTTTAGATATGAAAACACAGTTCAAAAGGAGAGACTCTAATTACTAATATCAGAAATAAAAAAAGGGATTATCAATTCAGATCTTACAAATACTAAAAAGGGAAATTTTTAATGTCAATAAATTTGACAATTTAGGTAAAAAGGACAAATACCTTGAAAAATACCATTCTAAGAATGACAAAAAACAAAACAGAGAAATTGAATATACCTATATCAATTAAGAAATTGAATTTGTTATAAAAAAAAATTTCAACAATGACAAAATACCTAAAATAGTTTTATTGGTGAACTCTATTAAACTTCAGGAAAAAAATAATACCCACCTTATACATTTTAAAAAACAAAAGGAAGAAATACTGACAAACTCACTTTCTGGGGCTATAAACCCAAACTTTTATAGAACATAGGTGTAAAAATCCTTTGCAAAATATTAGCAAATAGAATCTAACAATATATTTAAAAATATATAATACATTATTACTAAATATACCTTATCACAGAGATTCAAGGCTGGTTGAACATTTAAAAAAATGTAATTTACTCTATTAAAATAACAAAAGGGAAACTTCATATAATTCCAGTAGATACAGAAAAAGCAGCTGATAGAATTCAACACATATTCACATTAAAATTTTAAGGAAACTGGAAATAGGAAGGTATTCATCAATCTGACATTTAAAAAAGCATACATAGTTAATATCATAATTAAGGGCCAAAAAAATCTCCCTAAAATCATTAAGGCAAGAATGCTCATATCCACCACTTCTAGTTAACATTATAATTGAAGTCTTAGCCATTGCGGTAAGGCAAGAAACAGAAATACAAGGCATACCAATCAGAAAGGGAAAAACTAAAACTGTTCCTATTTACAAAAATCCCAATGAATCTACAAATCACTTGTAGACCTAAGTGAATAAACAGAACATGTTCATGGATTAGAAAACCCAACATCACTAAGATGTTGGTTATAACAAAACTGATTTATGAGTTGAACACAATTTCAATTAATGCTTTATTTTTGTAGAAACTGTCAAGCTAATTTTAAAAATATATATGAAAATAAAAGAACTTAGAATAGCCCAGGAAATTATTTAAAGGAAGAACAATGTTGGAGGACTTACTATGATAAAAAAGCTTTTTACAAAGCTACAATACCCAAGACAGCTTAGAATTACTAAACATAAACAGATAATAAAATGCAATAAAGAATGCAAAAGTATATCCACACATATAGTCAATTAATTTTTGGTAAAGGTGCCAAGGTAATTCAATGGAGAAAGGAGAGTCTTTTCATTAAATGGTATTTGAACAATTGGATAATCCATATCTTGAAAATTAACATTGAACTTTACTTCCCACAATGCATAAAAATCAATTCAACATAGATCACAGACCTAAATGTAAAACCTAATAGTATGAAACTTCTACAATAAACATGGGAGAAGATCTTTGTGACCTTGGGATAGGTAAAAATTTCTTACGTCACAAAATCCAGAGTACATAAAAGATTTTTGAAAAATTTGACCTCATCAAGATTAAAAGCTTCTGATCTTTGAATAAATGACACTATTGAACAAACAGTTAAGCCACAGTCTTGGAGAAAATATTAGAAAATATGTAGAACAAAGGACTTGTATTTAGAACACTATATATAAAGAACACTTACATTCAATAATAAATTAAACAACCCGGGCTTCCCTGGTGGCGCAGTGGTTGAGAGTCCGCCTGCCGATGCAGGGGACACGGGTTCGTGCCCCGGTCCGGGAAGATGCCACATGCCGCAGAGCGGCTGGGCCTGTGAGCCATGGCCGCTGAGCCTGCGCGTCCAGAGCCTGTGCTCCGCAATGGGAGAGGCCACAACAGTGAGAGGCCCACGTACCGCAAAAAGAAAAAAAACATATATATATAATAATAATAATAAATTAAACAACCCAGTTTAAAAAAAAGAGCAAAAGATTTGAAAAAGAAGACACGTCCCCAAAGGCAATATAGAAATAGCCAAGAAACACATGAAAAGATATTCAACATTATTAGTCAGCTGGGAAATATAGATTCAAATCAAAATATGATATCACTAAAACTAAAAGGCTGACAACGCAGAGAGAAGGCAGGCAGAGGGAGCAACTGGAACTCACACATTTAAAACATATGTAGTTCATTGCATGTAAATTATCCTTCACTCAAGTTGGAAAACACCTGTACTCTACCTTGTCCTTAACGAAAAAGAATCAAGTATAACCTAGATAACAAAAATATATATTAAAGAGTCTGATTAAAATAACCAAAACAAATCATCATAAAAGGGAAATATTCTAACTTTGCTCAGTTATGCAAACAAAATAAATCCACATGGCTAAAACGTTCCCATCAGTGGTTTACTGTCTTGGCTCAGCTCTTACTCAGAAGGTCCATTCAGTTTATATCTCCAACAGGATCACTGCAACCATGACTCATTTTGCAATTAGAATCTTCAATGTGAGTGTAGCAAAGCTAAAAACTTGGCATCATTTTCCTGCAGGAAAAAAAGAATCCCTGATAGAAACTGCACTTCTATTTAGTGTCCAGATGTTAACTTTATTAAACTGAAAACATTCTCCTCCCTCTTCACATGTTGTGGGCAGTACTTCGGCTCTAATAAATGACCTATTTTATACTCACACCCACACAATTAAATGTATCAAAACCCTGTAATAAAGTAAAATTTTCAATGTTGAATTCCGGCTCGCTTTGGGTTCTTTTAAAGAATTAAAAATTTTTTTTTTCTTTTTCCTTCACAAATATACAGAATTGTTTGTATAAACAAAATACATTTATGCAAATGTTATAACTCGTATTAATAAAGATAATGGGTCTCCCAAGAAAACAGTGGCCGAGGATCATGCAACTTGAAATTTATTTTAATTTGTATCCTTCTGGAAAAGGCAGAAAAAGCATTTTCTCATTTCCATATCAGTTAAGATTTAGTATTCACTGGTCAGACAAATTACCTTATATTGATATGCTAATTAAGTCCTTAGTGCATATTACTCACACTTAGGGTGATATATAAATCTTGTTAATGAAGAGAACAGAAAAAAGCGTAAAGATATTGTGACGGCAAGCATGACGTAGAATATATCATTGTGGATCTAAGGCTGTGAGCTGCTTTCCTACCTCTAATAGCCACCGTGGACCTCCCATGTATGGCTTAGATGTTTTAATCTGACTTTGTAATTTGAGTAAACACTGCATTACAGGAATGGAGGAAATGAAGTCCAAGCACCAGACATTCCAGGCAGTGAGGGGAGGTGCGTTTATGCAAGCCTGAGGTGGTGGCACAGGCACGGAGAAGCCAAATAGGAAAGGCCCTTACATCCTCCAAACCTGAGAATCTTTGCACTGATGTAAGAATATGTGAAAGTAAAGAGAAAGAAAGAAAAACAATTGGTCCTATTAACTGAACCTAAACCCCAGCCCTAAACAGCCTGAGAAGATGAATCCTAAGGTCCAGCTTTAAGTGTAGCAATGATTCAGAACCAAGAATAAGGCAACTTACAGAAAACGCATTCTTCCAAAGTGATGCCTGGATTTCTTTGGCAGAACAATAAGTTTTGATTCCACAGTTAGAATTTTAATGCATGTGGCAGAGACAGTTATTTATCCCCCAATATCTATTTGATTTTCATTAGTCTGCCATAATGGAATCCCTGGTTTTTAGCTGGGAGCCTCTCTTTAGGTGTGGCCATTTGACGAAGTTCTGGACAATGGGACACACGTGAAGTGGGTAACTACAACAAGCTCCCAAAACAGAGTTTTGTACTTCTCCTTCCCTTTCCTCTTTCCTGCTGGCTGGAATGCATATGTAACAGCTGGACATGGACCAGCTGTCTTGCACAGAACACAGGACATGCCCTTGGAAATGGCCACACACAGCAGAAGAAGGAGAGAAAAGGAACCGGGGTGCCTGAGGCTTTCATGGAGTAGAGGCTTCGAAGCAGACCTACGTGCCTACATCTAGTCTTTATAGCAAAAGAGAAATCAAAGAAACTTAAATAAGACAGGAGCTTATTTGGGGGATTACTCTTATTTGCAGCCAAATCTAATTCTAAATAGCAAAAATCCTAGAATTACTAGAATTACAATTACTCAAAGGGGTTAATAGACTGGTAGGTATGAGTTTCACAAAACAGCACAGTCGATATTTTTACTCTTTCAGGTGGTAGAGGGCAGGAGAAGAAAAGCTTTGGATACTTTAATAAAAAATTGGAAATGACAAGGAGAGAAAAGGAGTGTAAAAGAAAAGGTAAAAACTCTAAAGACCAATTTCTTTAACGTATTTTGAGACAAAGAGTGGCTATGAACGAAGGTCCTTTCTTGTGCCCCTTCCTTCTCTCCTAAGGGTCTTTAAGTGTCACCTTCCCCATGAGGCTGTATTCAGGCTGTTACTGCCAAGGTTGAATTCATTCAATTTAGTTTGAATGATGACCACAGGCAGGAATGACTGTGGGCCCTTTAAATACTCATAAGGGTATTTGTGTATGTTGTGGAGCCACCATGGTGTAGGAGTTAAAAACAGATTCTGCAGTCAGACTGACAGGGTCTGAATCACGGCTCCGCCATATACACCTGGGTGAGCTCTCTGATCCCTGGTTTTCATTGTAAATGAGGTTAATAACAGTACCAACTATTTAGAACTAAATGAGACAAATACGCTGTTACATGTAAAGCACTTTAGAAGTATCTGGTATAAAGTGCTTTAAAATATGTCAACATTATTTGATGATAATAATACTGAATAACCAATACATTTCTGAGCTCCTAGGGAAACTCATAGGATCCTATTCTTCTGCCCTTGATCAAATATAACTTTCCTCCTTTCTAGACCCCTCCATCTCCACCACAGCTGTGTGGATACAGAGGACCCAGCAAAAGACGCAAGGCTCTGGGACTGGTGAGGCCATAACATAGGAAGAACCGGGGCCTCTGAATGTCTGTGTGGAAGGCTGCCCTTCAGTCAAAGTCATTAGCATCTGCATGAGCAAAAAACAACTTTTCACTGTGTCTGTGCACTGAGATTTGGAGGCTTGTCTATTATACCATCTGGCATTACCCACCCTAATTGTATGAGATAGCTAGGACTGCTGCAACCAAGTCCCACAACTGGCTTAACAACAAGTCTATTTTCTTACAGTTCTGGAGGCTAGAAGTCTGAGATCAAGGTGCCAGCAGGGCCAAGCTCCCTCTGAAAAACCTATGGAAGGGTCTACTCCAGGCATGTCTCCAAACTTCTAGAAGTTCCTTGGCTTTGGCTTCTGGTCTTCACATGAACTCCTAGCTTCATAATGCCACATGAAGATTGTGTGTTTGTATCCAAAGTTTCTCCTTTTATAAGGACACTAATCATATTGGATTAGGGCCCATCCTCATGATCTCATTTTAACTTGATGACCTCTGTAAAGACTATGTCCAAATAAGGTTCCATTCTGAGGTCCTGGGGCTTAGGACTCTAACCTTTCTTTTCTGGGAGACACAATTCCCCCCATAGCACTAACATAAATTGCTAACTTCACATTCTCACTTACACCTAATTCTTCAAATCTGCAGGATGTGAGATGCCAGAAATTAAACCTATCATATTCTACCCTGGTTATTGTTAAACTAGAGAAAGTTTCATTATGTTAAATGAGCTGCTTTCCTAGCAAAGTCACTATGCGGCTATATTTTATTCTGCATGTTAATACATAACCATAGAGTTCTCTTCACTATCCCTATATACATAATCCTATAAGCCTTTAGGTATGATATAGGCCTGGCATTTACCGGTCGCACCAATATCAAAGAATTATGAATAAGGCTTTGAGAAGTAGTTCAGGAAATATTTTTATAACAATAATTAGGATTACCTTTTATATCTGTTACAGAAGAAGTAAGACAACTAGCAATTTCTATATACAAATAATAACAAAGGAATACAGTTTTAATAAAATCACTTCAAGTCATAAGTATCAGAATGGATAAAATATGACCAACATAATCGCTCAAAATCAAGGAGACCACAGTTGTAAATGGCACTGAACACTCTTGTATCCATGCCGTGTGTCATATCCTACACACATTGTAAGATGAAAAAGAAAGTTTCTGGGGCATAAGGCCCATATGTTTGTTCACTTCATCTCTCTTGCTCCCACCAATAACTTTAGAGCCAACTTTTTTCTCCAGGAGACTGATTTCCTTGCAATCTATTTAGTTTTGAGGTAGTTCATTGTTTAAATGTTCATATTTGAAACATTTAATACTCCCCAAAAAGCTTTATTTTGTCTTTATCTTAACATATAACAAAAATCAGAAGAGCTCAGATAACTGCTGTACCTAGCGGCACACCAAAGAAGAGGCTAACACACAACTTATTCTGAAAATTCACTTTAGAAAAGACCAAGTGAAGAAAATTCAGGCCTTAGGCGGGCTATTGCACGGATCCATTGCATTTTAAGTCTAATAACGTTTTCAGAAGCACAGTAAAAGAACAGCAAACCATTTTTATTTGAATAAAATCGACTCCCACAAAACTCAGAATTACCAAGCTACTTCAAAGGCCATTCACTGAATACCCCAAGGATGGTTTCAAGTTTAAATTTTGCGAAGGACTGGAATCAATGGTTCGGGAAGAAAGGCAAAAAGAGTTTTATTTACAATAAGAAACATGGTGAAGAAAGAAAAGGAAAAAAACAACCACCTTACTTATTTCTAGAAAGGAGGTCAGAGAACCCAGTGGGTCAGAGAACCCACACAGACTAGAACTTGCTACATTTAGACCTTGAGGTTATAAAAGCACAAGTTCCAAAATTATCTCTTTGTTCCACAAATTTCTTAAGAGTAAATTAACTATTAATACATCTCTTGATCAAAGATCTAGGTTGGTTAACACCATGGTCACTCTGAATTGGGTTAGAAGAGTGGAAAGAACAACGTGATGGAGGGACACCACCAGCCTTAGAGCTGGACCCCAGTGGAATGAGAGGGAACATGGGAAGTGGTGAGAGCTCTGAGAAATCTCCCTTTCTGAGCACAGTAACTTATTTTGCCATCCTTTCTATGATACTTCTTAGTTCCTAGAATTTGCGGAACAAGAAATTAGTTTGAGAATGAACCCAGGATAATCCTACTACAAAAAAACAACATGAGGCGAAAGGAAATATCAACTGAAATTTTATCTCAAGGTCTTCAATTCCGGGCAAGAGAAACCATTTTACAAGCTGAACCGACATGGGTTGACTCGTTACAACGAAGGCAGCTGAGATAAAAGTGAGACTTGTTCAGGTATTCTCATTTTCCATAAGGCACAAATAGGGACTGAAAAAGCAAAATTCTGAATACATCAAACTGATTTTATTTATAAGAACTATCGGGGCTTCCCTGGTGGAGCAGTGGTTGAGAGTCCGCCTGCCGATGCAGGGGACGCGGGTTCGTGCCCCGGTCTGGGAGGATCCCACATGCCGCAGAGCGGCTGGGCCCGTGAGCCATCGCCGCGGAGCCTGCGCGTCCGGAGCCTGTGCTCCGCAACGGGAGAGGCCACAATAGTGAGAGGCCTGCGTACCTCAAAAAAAAAAAAAAAGAACTATCTTTAGTTTCTATGTCCTGCCCCCTCCTGTTCTGTGGACTATGTTCATCTTTTCTATTCTAAAAATTTCTTCCAGAGAATTCCCTGGCGGTCCAGTGGTTAGGACTCCATGCTTTCACTGCCAAGGGCATGCGTTCAATCCCTGGTTGGGAAACTAAGATCCTGCAGGCTGTGTAGCATAGCCAAAAACTACATACATACATATTTCTTCCCTCTTCAAGGAGATTCCCTTGGTTTTCAGTCTCTCACTTCCTGTTTATTACCTTCATTTGCAAATGAAATGGTCACACTTGCAATTTTCACTTGCACCTCACCTAACTCCTCCTTAATCCTTTGCAATCCAACCTTTACTACCACTCTGCTCTCAGGGGCCACAAAGACAGTTGCCATCCCAACAGCCTTTTCTCAAGACACCCTCTCCTTGACTTTTTTCCAGCATTTTACGCTGTAGCTCTACTCCACTTCATTTGTACCTTCTTCCTCTTTCCTTTCCTGGTTTTAAAATTCCTGGTTCTCTCAATAGGTCTCTGATTATACTTTCTCACCCTCTTCCACTGCTATCGCTTCATCTCCTCATTCTCTGAATATAGACATTTCTTCCTAGGTCCTATACAGATCATCTTCTAGTCTCTTCTAGATGACCACAAGCTTCCCCAAATCCATTCTGTGCCTTCATTACTCAAATTCTTCATTACCAACTGCTGGCTACACACCCATCTCCACCTAAACATTCTACCAACCCTCAAATTTGATACGAAAGCAACATACCTCACTTAACTTCTGCCTTGCTAATACTTCTATTTAATCTAGTAGTTCCCATGGATGACTTTTTTCTCCAACCAGTAGATGCTGGCTTTGCTCACCACTGTTTTCCCAAATAGACATGACCTTTTCAAGCTCAGCTACTTCAGAAAACTCCTTGCTTTATTCATTTATTTATTTAGTAGATACCTATGCAGTGTTTACCATGCACCAGATATTCCAAGCATTGAGGTTACAATGTTAAACATACCGGGCGCAATCCTTTTCATCATTTCTTTGTGATTATTTGATTAAAAATAGATAAAAGCCTATAACTGTGAGGTATATAATAAAGGATATGTATGTGATGCTGTTAGAATAATTAGGAGATTGACTTAATCCAGAAACTCAAGGAAGGCATTCCTGGAAGACAAAAACTGAAGGAAAAGTAGAGTCTGGTAGGCTGGCTTCCCATACCCCCAGAAACCGCAACCATGACCCAAGGAATAACTGCTCCTCAGACAGTAACATTCAAGGTAAGAAGATTAGAATATTCCTTCACTTTTTCTTTCAGTTCTCTGAATTCTTACAACCAATAGGTTATTGGGATGGCTATTATTATGTGTCAACTTGACTGGGCCATGGAGTACACAGACATCTGGTCAAACATTATTATGTGAGAGTAACATTTAAATCAGTAGGACTTCGCTGGCAGTCCAGTGATTAAGCCTCTGCGCTTCCAATGCAGGGGGCGTGGGTTTGATCCCTGGTTGGGGAACTAATATCCCACATGCCGTGGCCAAAAAAATAAAATAATATTCCACTTTAAATCAGTAGACAGAGTAAAGCACATTGCCCACCCTAATGTGGGTCAGCCTTATTTAATTAGTTGAAGAGCTGAATTCAACAAAAACGTTGACAACCCCGCCCCCCCCCCCCAGAAAAGAATTCTTCCTGACATTCCTGACAGCCTTCAAACTGGGACATCAGATTTTTCTTGCCTTCAGACTGGAACTGAAACACGAGCTCTTCCTGTGTCTCAAGGCTGCTGGCCTTGGGACCAGAGCTACATCATCAGCTCTCCTGGTTCTCAGGCCTTTAGACTCAGACTGGACCTTACATCATCAGCTCCCCTGGGCTCCCAACGGGCCAACTCACCCTGTAGATCTTGGAACTTGCCAGCCTCCATAATCATGTGAGCCAATTCCTTATACATGCAGTATATGGTTCTATGTCTATGGAGAATGCTGAATAATACAATTATAAAGATTTCTAATAAATTTTTCTAATGCAGTTTCTCATTCTGTTTTTATGTTAACCCACTGTGAAAAGAATGAGAATAAAATTTTTTCTATTTCTTTAATTTTGTATCTATATGAGATGATGGATGCTCACTGAACTTGTGTAATCATTTCATGATGTATGTGAGTCAAATCATTATGCTGTACACCTTAAACTTATACAGTTTTGTATGTCAATTACATCTTAATAAAGCTGGAAGGAAAAATAGAATTAAAAAAAAAGGAGAAAAGTGAATTACTATACCAGCTCATACTGAGTACACTTTTAGGAAACATTCTGTTTTTGTTTGGGAGAACATCTTGATGAATTTCTAAAAGGAGAAAGTGAGAACCTATTGGAAAATACCAAGGCAACAAGGCATTATGGGTAAACTGCTTTACATGAAAACAGAGATTATTTATGCTTCTGGGAGGAGATGGTGGAGAAGGAGCGGAGAGAGGAGGAGGAAGAGAGAGAAGTCCAAGATATGAGGGAAGGGAGTCTGGGCACCTTCAGAAATAGAGGGACTAGGAACTGGAACCAATTTAAGAACCAGACACCCAAGTTCACTACTAAGTATTTATATGATTCTATGGCAGAATCCCAAGGTATTCCCTTCTCTTTCCAACAGAGCCCCATTCTGTTCATGCATCTGGTAGCCCTGCATTTCATGGGCCACTCCCAAGACTGACACAGGAAATGATGAGTCTAAGCCCATCACTGTAATTATATTTTTTTGTTCCTGACTAGTTTAGACATAGGCATGAGTATGTGCCAGAACCATGGCTCCTGAACAAATGGTTAATAAAGAAACGCTTAACACAGGACTCACCCCCTTCTTGCCTAAACATTGCTTGGACGTTGACAGATCTAAGGAAAAATTCACTGACCCTGGAACCACCCTACCATCAGGATTTCTTATGTGAGAAAAGAATTTTTCTGTTTTTCATTTTTACTCAGGTTTCCTGTTATTTGCAGCCAAAGGCAACATAACTGAAAGAGAGTGACTTGTCAGTAACTTGATGAAAGAAATGTATAAGAACGAGTCAAAATAAACTTACTTAATATATTCTAGACTGAAAATTGTATTACTCATAAAACAATTTTTTTCTAGCAATCCCCCCATGTTATCTATCACACAATTTGTTAATCTATTTAAATATCCATTAGATAATAAAACTGCAAGATACTTATGTATCATTTTTAATGTTCCTGAAAAGTAAATAATGAATGGTATAAAAATCATTTTACATTGGCAACTTTATAATATCCCGTATATTGGTAGCTAATAAAATCTGTATAACGACATGAAAGTTGTCTTAACCCAAAGTATTCTGATTTAATCATTCTATACCTCTAAGTACTATTTCTCATTTTCTTTATTAGGAGCAGAGTGTTGTTCCCATTCTATAAGCAATGTAGATTTCCAAGTTTTATTAGGTCTTAGAAAGTTATAATAATTAGAAAAATAATAACATCACTGGGTTCTAAATTCTGAGCTAAATAATCTGCTTACAGTATTTCATTTCAACCTCATACCTTCCAATTTTTCAGATGAGAACCCAAGGTTTAGATTTAGAGTAACTAATTCCAGGTTCTAAAAATATAACCCAGGTCTATCTATGTGAAAAGTTATGAGTTATTAAAACAGCTGATCAATCAATTTTTTAAAAGCCTCATAAACCCAGTGTAACTAGAGTTTTCTCCCAAATTGTTTTATAAGAGAATTATAAATTTTTTTATCTTAGGAAAAAAAAGGAATTAAAAAAGACACATATAACCTAGTCTCTTTGAAACATTTTACTAACATTGATTTGGTCGTGAAATAAATGTTGGACAAAGATAATTCTAAAGTTTATTTAACATCAGTTAAAACAGAAAAACACTACAGAACTAAAAGGGAAGTTTGTTATAGTTATAAAACACTATCCAGCTCCTCTGCACATCAGGAAATTCCATGATGTTCAAATTTGATATGGTCTGCAGAAGTTCACTTAGGTATTTGGTCCACTACTCATGCAGAATAGTTTTTCAACATTTTCTTTGAAATCTCTGGGGACTCAACTGTAATTATTGAACAATAAGAGGATATTTATGTGGAAAGAATACAAAAAGAAAACCTCTCAGCCTTTGTGTGAATTCTTACGAAGACATATTACTATGAGCTGTTTTAATGAATGCCAACCCTACTGTCTTACACTGAGATTTTTCTCTAATTATCAAATTGATTATGACAAAACTCAACTTTGTAGGAATATATTTATTGCAAAATCTCTTACATAAATGGGTCCTGAACTATTTGTGTTGATGAGGTATAAATGTCCCATATTCAAGAATGCTCTCTTCTTTCCACAATAGTAAGAACTATTCTGTTCATCTGATTCAAAATAATTTTTGTGCTAAATACATAGAATTCAAAGTTAAAACTGAGTTCCCAATTTTTATTTTCAACATTTTTAATAAAAGGAGCAGTACAGTTTTATCAGAAAATGAAAATTTTGACATAGGTATAAACCTGTCAAAAGAATAAAATTAACTTGGTTAGATAGAATTTGTATTTGGTAAGTGCATGCTGGTTATTAGAGATCATTATTTCCTTGTCCAGATTCTCACAATTAAACCCTTTACTCTGAATGTAAAATCTTGCTCATATATAACCACCAGCCAAAAAGATTACAAGAAACCACAAAATAATACAACGTATAATTCACAAAAATAAATTTGAAAATAGAAAACCTGATGCTATCAAAGCAATTGATCATAGGCTAGAGAAACACATACATATTTTGAAATATGTCTGGGACCACATACTTTGATCTCTTCTCCCTCATAGAAACTCAATAAAATGACAGTTAAAGGCATAAAACCCTGTAAAACTATAAGAACCAAGAGAAGAAATGACACAACAGTAAATAAAACTATCATTTGGAAGATAAAAAGTAGATGACTTAGTAAAATCTAGGAATCTATAACCTAAGAGCTTACAGAATAGAATATCAATGAGAAGTGTGCCAATATACCCAACAGGAACCTGAAAAGCTCAGGGTATGGAAGAACCAGGAAATGTGCAGGGTAAAGATGATGCCTCTCTGTTAAAACTGGGGTACTAGTTAAAAGTATGTATATGGTTAGTTAGACCCCTAAGTATCCCCTCATCCTGCACATTCAGGGACAGCCTTTTTCCCCCAATATGCACAAGGGAACAGAGGAAACTAAAATTCAATTAAACAAAATCAGAGGGAAACAGACTCCTGTATACCAGGCAAGAACAGTATTGAGGAATGGAGAGTAAAATAGAAGGACGAAGTGAAATTCTAAATATGAGACAGTAGAACTTAACTTAACCCTTAACTTAACCCTGCTACACCCACACTGCTCTAAGAAATGGAATAAGGCATAAAGAAAGAGCACTTGGAGATTGAAAATATACTGAAAATAAATTTTCAATAGTAGGGAAAAGTCTTGGAAATCTGCCATAAAGGAAAAGAAAAAGACATATGTAGACAATAAGATAGAAAAAGTGAAAATTAGATGATCACACCAAGGAGTCCACAATATGATTGGTAGAAATTCTAGAAATAAATAGAGAAAAATGCAGGGGAAGAAATTGTTAAAGAAAATACAAGAAATTTTCCTGTACAATTGAAATAACTTCCCAATATAAAGAAAAAGGAAGCCCACACTAAAGGTACATAATAAAATTTTATAACACTTTTAGAATATTTGCTTTTTCTTTCAGTTTCTAGAGAGAAACAAAAGATACACAAAGAACCAAGAACTTTAAAAGTCTGCACAATAATCTTCATAGCATCTTTATTCATAAAAGTAAAAAACTGGAAATAATCCAGATTTCCATGATGTCCACCAACAATAGCACTAAATTCAGCAAATAAAAAATTGAGCTACTGCTACATGTCGCAACATAGATGGATATCAGAAACATAATGTTGTGCACAATAAACCAAACACAGAAGATCATGTGCTATATGATTCCATTTATGTGACGCTTAAGAACAGGCAAAGTCAGAACAGCATTTAGGTTCAGGAGTCAAGAATGATTTACTGTGAAGGACACAGGGAGCCTTCTGGGGTGGCTGGACATGTTCTCTGTAACCTTGATCTCAATAGATGTCTCTTTCCATATTAAAACTCCATCAAGTTCTATATTTAAGATGAGTGTACTTCATATAGTACATACCTCCATAAACTTGTTTTTAAAAAAACGAACAAACTTGTTTTTTTAATTGAACAAAAAATAAGAATGGCATTAAATTTTAACATATCACTGAAAACTAGAAGGTAGACTAGCGTATTCAAAATCCTGAGAGAAAGAAATTTTCAATTTAGAATTCTATACCCATCAAAACTATCGATTAATACAAAACATGGAAATCTTCAAATATTATTGATACTTCCCATGTACTTTCACTTAGGAAAATTCTGGAGGACATGCTTCACAAAAATTTAGTAATTAATCAAAAAAGAGAAAGACTCAAGATCCAAGAAACAATATCAACACAGGACAAAGTTAAGGAGTTTCCCCAAATAATAGAAAAATGAAGTACCAGAATGATAGCTGTGTCACAGGTCTGGGATATGCTGTTGTCCTGATTGTAATGGGAGGCTAGGAGAAGTAGCCAGAGAAAGGATATGGAAGGGAGAATTTTCCTGATTTGTTGTTCATGGAGTATTGGAGAATAATTGGCACTAGGTAACTAAGCAAAAAAAAAAAAGTTTTAATGAGGCAATAATATTCCTCTTTCCTCCTTACAAAAAGAACTTGGAAAGAAAGGAAAAATATAGTATACAACCTGGATCAAGAGTGAAAAACATTAAATAGTCATAATATAAATATTAAACATTGATTTAAATGAAAAAAGGTAACTATCAATATACTGATAAAGTAAGCAATGAGAAAATGAGGGTAAGTGTAATTAAATCCGCATCTACTCATTGATTACAGACAATCAGTTGGTAGTTATTAAATAAATGAGAAAAAGTGGCAGTTTAAACACAACATTTTGAAATATTAAGATAAAAACAGAAAAATTGAAAGTAGTTGCCTTGGGGAACATGGTTAAAGAAATGTGGAAAAGTATTGTTGTTTTTGCTTATTGGCCTTTAAGCATTATTTGACTCTTAAAATGTTAATATAATACTTAGTTATGTGGACTTCCCCGGTGGTGCAGTGGTTAAGAATCCGCCTGCCAATGCGGTTCAAGCCCTGGCCCGGGAAGATCCCACATGCCACAGAGCAACTAAGCCCGAGTGCCACAACTACTGAGCCTGTGTTCTAGAGCCCACGAGCCACAACTACTGAGCCCATGTGCCACAACTACTGAAGTCTACATGTCTAGAGCCTGTGCTCCGCAACAAGAGAAGCCACCACAATGAGAAGCCCGTGCACCGCAACCAAGAGTAGTCCCCACTCGCTGCAACCAGAGAAAGCCTGCACGCAACGAAGACCCAACGCAGCCAAAAATAAATAAATAAATTTATTAAAAATAATAATAATAGTTATCAGAAGATAAAAATACAAATGAAAAAGTGAAAACTAATTTTTGAAAGGGGTAAAGAGGGCTTTACCAAATGGTTTTATGGGTGAGTTATATAAATTCAGTTGGAACAAAGCCTTTTGTTATTTGAACTATTTCAGCTACATTATTTGAACTATTTCAAATATGGTAAGAAAATACAGTAAGCTTTCTAATTCATCCTTATAGCAAACCTCCGAAAGAAAATTATAGAAAATTTCACTTATGAATATAGATACAAATTTAAAATAAAGTATTAAAAAACTAAGTCCAGAATTACATAGTAATATTATACTATAACTAAAAAGGATTTATTCCAGATGATTCAACATCAGCATTTGATGTTGTTTATTGCATTTAAAACTTAAAAAGAAAAACTCATGTGATTATAACCCCATGAAGAATATGTGTTAGATAAAACTCAACAGCCCCTTCTTAATAAAAAAAAAAAAAGTAAAATAAAAGTCAAAGAATAGTTTCTAAACATAATAAGGAATATTTTCCAGAAACTAATAGCAAATGTATTAAAAGAAATACATTGCCGTGATATCAGAAATCAGAACAGGGATAACCCATTAAGCGGTATTATTATTTAACACTGTTTAAGGGTCCAGCTAATAAGATGAGAGAAAAAAGTCCTATAAATATAGTAAAGCTAGAGGAAAGAAATAATCACTATTTGCAGCTAGGACTATATCTAGAAAATCTAACACTCAAAATCTATTACTATTAATGATATGGTTAATAAGGTGACATTGGGAGATAGGCCTTCATGGGTCTCATGTTTTTGCATGTCTTGCAAATAGAGGCTCTGACAGCTCTTGTTCCAGACTATCTTTTCAAGGATGGGTGTATAGCAACCAGCCTTGGAAGATAGAGATGGTATTTCTCTGGCGCAGAGAGCAGGTTTGCTTACTGTCCAATAAAATAAAAATAATATCTCTCTCCAGAGCAAAGGTCAAGTAGGTTTGCTTGCTGTTCATTATAAAAATTTGAGTTCCCTAAGCTCAGCCTTGCTCAGCTGTGATGCGAACCCACTGTGTACAGCATCCACCTGGGCCATTCCAGGTCTCCCCTGTGGGACGTGAGGAGAATGGAGGACTGCTGTGCACAGAAAGCCCATGCTGCTTACTGTGCTGTGAATAATAAGTCCTTTGCCTGTGATCCAGGAGCTAAAGTTGGAGAGACAGTGTCCGCAATGGTGGTGACATCTGGAAGAAACAGACCACTCATATCCAGGAGACTAGCCATCAAGACACCCAGCAAGGCATATTTTCTCCCTCTTCCTGAAGGTGTTTCAGCAAGCCTCAGTCAAACAGACTGCCCTGCCTACCCAGCAGTGTGTGAAACAGATAAAGCAAGCGTCTGACAGGGAATCTCCAACTAAAAGATGAGCAAGTGGCAAGAATCACCGAACAGTTTATAAAAACCAGCTCCGTTACAGAAGATACCGATTTCAAGAAAATGAAAAAGTACATCTAAGAAAACATTTTGTAAGGCAAACAGTTCTTTAGAACAAGTATACTAAAGAGCCTAGTATCTGTGAGAATATTTATTTAAAAATCAAGGAAAGTGAGTTAAATTTAAAATTTATCATGAAAAGAAAATTCAATTAGGCTAAATAGTTAAATGATCAGTTAAAGAGAAAAATAATTGAGTTGGAAGACGGGGCCAACGAGTTATTTCAGAATGCCAAATAAAAGGATTAAAAGATTAAAATTATAAAGTATGAGGCAAGGGACATGGAATATAGGGTCCAGAAGTTCTGCAACCTATTTCATAGGATTTCTGAAAGGGAGGAATAGACAGATGGAGGATTAAAATTCTAAGAAATAATGGAAAACATTTTCCCAGAACTGAAGGAAAAAATCCTCAGATTAAAGTAGTTCCTCTAGTCTTGAGTAGAATTTAAGAACACACACACATGCACATACCCTAGACATATCATTACTGAATTTCAGGTTATTACAAATGAACAGAAAACCTTAAATACTTTAAGAAAGATAAAAATTTTTTAAATCAGATTAGCAACGTCTTCTCACCAGCAATGTAAGAAAACAAGGGAACGATATCTTCAAACTCTTAGGAAAAATAACTTAGAACCCAGGAATCTACACCAGACAAGTCATTAATCATGTGTGAATGAATCATTAAAAATAAAACTTTGTGATATAGACAAAAATTGATCAATAAAGCCCAGATCTGGATGGGAGATATGATAGTGGGAGCTGGTTTGTTTTTTTTGGGTTTTTTTGATCTCCCAAAACCACCATGAAAACAGAGCAAAACCAAAGATGCATAAAGCTGGGTGATAAGTTATCCTATGAATCCCCCAAATTCAAGTGATAGGGACAAAATACTGCCAGCTGAGAGACTACAAATGCATCTGTGCAGGAGGAAGCAGTGGAAACATGACCAGGCTTCCCACAGACCCCCAAAGCCAGGAAACACTCACTGTAAAGGTACACAGGTGGCAACCCGAGAACAGCAGCAGAAACCAGAAGGTGATCTGCAGGATCCAATTCACAGGTGTGTGCAAAGGACTGGACCATGTCCCAGGTCAGGTCGCCAAAGGTCTGATGGTGTTGGGACCATTTCGACCTTAAAACTAGTAAATCAAAGCTCCATTCCAAGATGAAGCCTTACACTGAAGAGAAATAGCTGGAAGTAAAATCCAAACTGAGCCGGGCAAGGACATTCAAAACAAAAGAAGGTGAAGGTCTATAAAAAGCTGGGAAGGAAAGCAGTGAAAGCAGATCTTGGAAAACACGAGGCAATTTTTCTCACCATTTTTTAAGAAGACAGAAGACTTCCAGAGCTGTGAATCTTAAAATAATTTATACAATAAATGAGGAACAGAAAAGAATCATTCAAATGCCATAGAAAGTTACCATAAGCAAAAGGAAGAAAAGGACAGGATAATACCTTAATAAGCAATGCCAACATGTCAGAAGGACAAGCCCTACAGATAAAACTGTAACCTCATATTTTAGCACAAGCTATGTCAGACACTATGAAAGAACAATATAAATCCAAATTAGAAAAAAAAACTCAGCAATGAAGATATTAAGGAAAATACTGTTGTGAAGAGGTGACATAGTTCACAAAAGAATTTTTTAAATTTCTTTAAATCATATCCAAAATGAAGAATAAACTAGAAAGAACATAAGAGCTAGTGAACATAACAGATAATGTCTTAAGAGAAATAGATGGAAAAGAAGAAATTCTTTAAACCTAAAAGATATGATGAGAGAGATCAATAGGAGTTGGAAGAAATGGATGGATTGGGGCTTTGGTTAAAGAAAAGCTAACATACATATGATAAGAGTCCCCAAAGACTAAAAGTAACACTAAAACTAATTCAAGAAAAGTTTTCTGAAATATAAGATGACTTGAAACCATATCTTAAAGGGCTACCATATGTCTTTGAAGATTGGCCTAGAATGGCCAACATCAAGACATATCAGAAAGTCAGCCAGACAGACAGGCAGAAAAGAGAATGAAAAAGCTATCTGGGCATCCAAGCAAAAAGGTCAAGTCACTTATATAAAAAGACATCAGACTTTTGACAATATCTATTTACCTGTAAAATTAAAGTTAAATAATGATTATAAGGAATATAGTTATATACTGGCTTTATTTCCTTTAATATATATATTTTTTTAGTTTTGATTTTGAAACCAGGTACATATTTAAATTTTAACTTCAAAGTGTCATTATAAACTCATGATGAATTTATTATAAAAAACATTTTCTAGCTCTTGCCATTAACAAGGCCTGGAAATGATCACCAACTCAGAAGCAAAGAACATCCGTACCACCAAGACTGTGATCTCTATGTGTATTTCCCACTAAAAAGAATCAGGGTTCCCTGGACAAGTGGCTGATTCCAGGTAAAGGGCAGAAAATGTACAAGATGAGGATCCTTGTCATACTAGAAAGTAGAAAGTTATCAAAGGCCACAAAGGTCATGTCAAGAGGATCTAGCATCCAACCTGGATAAGCTCCCTTTGGCTAAAGGTGAGTCAGTTAGAACATCAATAATGACAACAACTACAATCAACTGAAACACAAACATGTTTAAATCTGTAAACTTATAATGATATTTTTAAAAGCTCATTGTTCACAATCATAAATTCATTATTTTGAAAACTGGTAAATAAAGAGAAAGCATCAAATATTTATCCTGCTTTTCCTCTAGGAGCTAACCTCAGATCCTATGGGAATTAGATTACATGGGATCACCAATCATGATCACAGCTAATAACATCACATTAAGAGAAGAGCTCTACTGATGGAAGAGCACATCACTCTGAAGTAGGCTTGCCAAAACTTAATAAATAAATAAAACTGAGTCTGATCAAGCTCTTAGATCTTACTAAAATTTACAGGATTTAAAGGGACAGAGAAATGTGAAATGAGAATGTAGTCAGCAAAATTCAAAGTGTGAGAAACTCTATCGGACAAATCGTGTAGGTTGTTTAACGAACAAACTGCAGAGAAGAAAAGGTGGAGGGAGAGAATCTGTAGATTAAAGATTTAAGATACAGTCAAACAATTGCAATGATAGATTTATTTGGATCCTAATTCAAACAGTATGTGTGTACACATGCATTCGAGATAATATGAAAACATGAACATTATTAATATTTGATAGTAATAAATTCTTATTATTAATATTTAGGTGTGATAGTATTGTTGCTATGTATTTTTTAATGTAACTATTGTTTAGAGATATAAACTGAAATATTTACATTAAATATTCATATTTGAAATGATATGATGTTTAGAATTTGCTTAAAATAATCTGGGGAATATGGTGAGGGGACATGGGTAGGTAGAGGTATGAATAAAATAAGACAGCCCATGTTGATAATTGTTGAAGCTGGATGATGGATATGTTGGGTTATTAAACATTTACTCTGCATTTGTATATGTTTGACATTTTTGTCCAATAAAAATGTATGAAAGGGCTTCCCTGGTGGCACAGTGGTTGAGGGTCTGCCTGCCGATGCAGGGGATGCGGGTTCATGCCCCAGTCCGGGAAGATCCCACATGCCGCAGAGCGGCTGGGCCCATGAGCCATGGCCGCTGAGCCTGTGCTCCACAGCGGGAGAGGCCACAACGGTGAGAGGCCTGCGTACCACAAAAAAAAAAAAAAGTATGAAAAATGCCTTTAGGGCCTCCCTGGTGGCACAGTGGTTAAGAATCTGCCTGCCAATGCAGGGGACACAGGTTCAAGCCCTGGTCCAGGAAGATCTCACATGCCACGGAGCAACTAAGCCCGTGCGCCACAATTACTGAGCCTGCACTCTAGAGCCTGTGAGCCACAACTACTGAGCCCACGTGCCACAACTGCTAAAGCCCGCACGTCTAGAACCCGTGCTCTGCAACAAAGAGAAGCCACTGCAATGAGAAGCCTGCACACCGCAATAAAAAGTAGCCCCTGCTCGCCGCAACTAGAGAAAGCCCGCACGCAACGAAGACCCAACTCAGCCAAAAATAAATAAATAAAATAAATAAATTTATTTTTTTTTAATGCCTTTAAAAAAACTAGTGAGAACAATAAAGACTTTTTTCAAAAGCACAAAGAAAGTAAATTGAGAATGAAAAGGGAAACTGTATGAGGGAGATTTTTTAATAAGAACAAATGTCTATTAATAAATTTGTAAACAACTTAAAGTAAGAAATTTCTCAAAAATGGCCCAAGAATAAAATCTTGAGTAGACCACCTCTACTGAAGGAATTAAAACCATAAGTAAAGTTACAACCCCTGGAACTACTAGGCATGGATAGCTTTATGATAGAATTGTAATAAATTTTCAAGCAACAGAAATTTCCCATCTTAAACAATCTTTCCTGAATCAAGGAAAAAATATGGACAACTTCCCAAATTAGTAAATTTCCTATAAATATGCTATATCATAAAACATTAGGACTCCAATTAAATCAAAGAAAAGACTGAAGTGCCCAGTCATTATTACTATTCAGCAGTATATTGAAGTTTCTACAAGTAAAAAAAAAAAACAAAAAGCCCTAAAGTCATAAATAGAAGAAACGAAGAACAAATGTCATGATTTGACAATGATATAAAAATCTTATAGGGCTTCCCTGGTGGCGCAGTGGTTGAGAGTCCGCCTGCCGATGCAGGGGACACGAGTTCGTGCCCCGGTCCGGGAAGATCCCACATGCCGTGGAGCGGCTGGGCTTGTGAGCCATGGCCGCTGAGCCTGCGCGTCCGGAGCCTGTGCTCCGCAACGGGAGAGGCCACAACAGTGAGAGACCCGCGTACCGAAAAAAAAAAAAAAAATCTTGTAAAGTCAACTGTCAAACAATTAGAATAAAGATTTCAGAAATATAGACAACTGGAAATCTACATAGCCAAATAACCGTCTTCTCACGGAGGGCAAAACTGGAAAAGTGGGGGAGAAATAACTACTTTCAACAACTCATACTGATTAAATTGTTTCCTGAGTATGTATTTCTTACTAATACCAAAAACTGAATTTTTTATTCGAAAACAAAGCATTCAGTGATTCAAAAATGAAAACTAAGAAGTCCAAAGCAGCAGAAAAGAATACTTCGATGACACTGATGCTAAGATCACTGGCATATATTTATGGCATGTACTTCTACCCCTTTCTGAAAATCGAAACTGTATTTAACCATTTCTTCTTTTCTTCTACTCTTACCCATTCTCCTTCCTTCTTAAACTGGGCAAATAGCCAACTTTGTCTAAGCTGTGCCCACATACATTTGATAATTAACTTTCTCCTTTGTTCTCCATAAAGAGTAATTTTCGAACTCTCCCACCAAGGCATCCAGTAACAGCCAACAGACTGACGGTAGTGTTCTAAGATTTTGCCACAATAATAAAATATCTTTGAATCTTATATTTTATCTTCAAATACATTCAAAGTTTGTATTATGAAACTTGCATCTATTGTAATATAAAATACCCCAACTACATAGAAATTGTCTCCCCCAAAACTGTTATAAAGGACCCCTGAGGGAACTTGCCACGTTAATCTTGTAGCTTCCTGCACCCATTTTGCAAACCCCAGAGTCAGAAGCCCTGCTTTTATTTCCAGAGCTGAACCTCTTATCAAACAGCATATCCTGTTTTCTTCCAAAGTCTTTCTCCGTTCCTATCTCCTCTTTCTATATGTTTTTTTAAATGGTCTTAAAAAAATGTTTGTTGGGTTTAATTTAGCAGAATCTCTTTGCTTTTAGTGCTCCCAACAGCCTAATTATCCCAGCCTGTAAGAAACTGAGAAGGTATTTTAGTCTAATTTTTAACGTTTTGGGTAGTTCTGGGTGTTTTTTTCCCTCTCCAGAAACAGACTCATCTGTAGCTAATTAAATGGTACGTCAGAGCTAGAGTCTGGATCTCCTAACTTCCAGTCTAGCGCTCTTTATAAAACACTGAATGGCTTTCAAAATCATCTTAAAAGGTAGGGGGAAGCATGACATAGAAGAAAAGGGCGGTTTGACCTGCTCTGGGTAAGTTGAGCAAAAGGGAATTATTGAAAGGATATTAAGAGCTCACAGAATTGACGGGAAGTTTGAGGATCCAAGCTTGAAAACCAGAAGGGTGAAGGAAGGCCCTGGGGGCTGGAGGTGAGAACCCCAGGGCAGCTCCATCTCTGGGCACCAAGTGGCGGGTCTTTTCCTGGATGAACACGTGTGTCAGCTGCTTTCGGTGAGCACACTCCGGAGAGGGAGCATGGTCACGTGGGGACGGGGAGGCGTGGCACTTCTACTTGGCTAGCAGAGGACCGCGCACCTGATTCAGGGTCCTAACGGATAGCATCCAACAGGGTCCTAACCGATAGCATCCAACAGAGGAGAGGGCAATTCCCCATAAGGAAACAAAAGTGCTGGAAACAAGATGGAGATTAAAAAGTGTTGTGAGGAAATAAAAAAAAAAAACACCCGAATGGCTCACCCCATTCGTCTCACAGAATTACAGTGATGAGGGAATTAGGTAATGTATGTAAAAATGCTTTGTAAACTATGACAAGCTCTACAAAGGCATTTTGATTAAGTGTTACCTCTTCTTCAAGGTAACATTTTAACAACTCCATTTAATACCACATCTCCAAAGGTGAAATTTTCAGGCAGGCTAACGAAAGAAATGTTTTTCTCTGGAGAGGAAAATTCCATTTGACTCTTTTCAGATCATACATATTTTAACCCATGGTCGTCTTACTGCTGAGGTAGAATCTGAATGCCACCACCTGAAGGGCAGTTCCACAAATAGTGCATCACAAATACTGTTCTACGGGTGCAACTTCCATCAAAGCAAGGTCTTATCAGTTTTAATTTACACAAATCCTTCTAAATGGCATTGAAAATTGACTTGAATTATAAGCTACATTTTGCTCTATAACAAAGCGTATTAAAGCAAAGCTTGAATTAGCTCCCCGTAGAGCACTGTAAATTTCAGGATGGTGCCTGGAAAGGCCCAGCCCAAAATGAGTTAAAATTTCCCCTACAAAAAGGAAAGAGTACAATAACCCTCGTTTGTCTTTGATATGTGTATTAGTATTCTATTGTTGCTTTAACAAGTTACCACAAATTTAGCAGCTTAAAATAACACCTATTTTCTCACAGTTCTGTAGTCAGACGTCTAGGTTGGCGTGACCGGTTTCTCTACCCACAGGTTTCACAAGGTCAAAATCAAAGTGTCGCTGGCCAGGATCTTATTGGGAAAAAAACATGCTTCCACAGTGATTCAGAAGGTGGGCAGAATCCAGTTCCTTGGGGTTGTAGGACTGAAGCTCCTGCTTTCTTGCTGGCTGTCAGCTGGGAGTCACTCTGAGCTCCTAGAGGCCCCCCTCCAGCCTTTGCACTTAGCCCCCTTCATCTCAGAAGCAAAAACAGAAGGTAGAATCCTCTGAATGCTTGGAATCTCTCTGCTTTCCTTGTCTGCCTTATCCCTCTAGCTCACTCTCTCTTCTACCTTCCTTTTCTACTTTTAAAGTTTCACGTGATTACATTGGTCCCCCCTTGAGAATACAGGTTCCATTCTCTTAAGGTCAGCCTAATAATAACCTTAATTCCATCAGAAAGTGCCTTCACAATAGCACCTACTTAGTGTTTGATTGAATAGCCAGAGGTTGGAATCTTGAGTGGACATTTTCAGAATTCCACCCACCACAATATGTCTTTAGGGAGTAACCAAAAATTTTTTAAAAACTGGAGTGATAAAAGCCATTAAATTTCTACAAAGCATCACAAGTGAGTATCTCTGGGTGATTGTTTCGTGAATCATTATCAGAACTGGCCCAAAATTGTTTACAGTTTTCAAAGGCCGTCGTGTGACCAATATCATAATTTAAAGTCCCTAGCTGTATCAAAAATTGGTGTGATCAGTGATAAAATTTCCAAATATTTCTTTATATTTCTACTACATAAGATACTCCTCAAATTTTTCAAATGGACATATTCAGTCATAACTCACACACTTATTATTTTAGATACTAGTTTATCTCTAAATTCCCTTTCCATCGGATTTTATGAGATGTAGTTTCCAAGGATTTGAATATAGTCAAAAGTTTTGTAACACAAATTCAGTTATATTTTTATTCCAGTCCTAAATAGCAATTAGCACATGGAGAAGAACCTAGATGCCTCATGTTTCCCACATGGAATCCTTAATACAGTTACAAACACATAGATTAATCACTAAGTCAGCAAATATTTATTGAAGACCCATGGAGCCAACACTACCATCTCTAAGCACTTAGGATTACACAGTATATAGAAATAGAGAAATTGTTCCTGTTGTAAAGGATTTTCTAAGGCAGGAAAACATATGACCAACATGAATAGTGTGTTCAAATAAATATCATTTTAAAACGAGTTAAGAAGGGTATTGGGGTATTGGGGAATACTACTGTAGACTGCAAAAGAAAAATGCTTAATAGCAAGAAGTTTCCTTGAGTAGCTAAGTCCACAAATGATAGAATAACCTAGTAACAATTTACCAGTGTTCAGGAGATTCTGCTTGGTGATGGTGGCAAATGATTTGATGGTTCTAAGTAGAAACAGTGAAAGTAGATAGACTTAGAGAGGTAGAGATGGAATCAGACTGCAAGGCTAAAAAGCCTGATTACCTTGTGGTTTCAGGAATGTTTATTTTGTAAGATGTTTAATAACTTTTACTAACTCTAAGTTCCATTTGTTTATTCAACAGATCTGACATATAAATAGGGCTTTAACACATTTTTTTATGTAGGATCTATACTTTAATGTCCTAAAAAACTGCTTCATAGTTTTCATATCTAGTCCACAGGAAATCAGACAAGTCTTTTCAAAGTAAGTGACTTCTATACAGAGACTGAAGGATGGATAGGAGTTACCAGATCTGGGTTTTAGAATAATCCTCCGGTCTGAATAGTGGACAGGAACGAGGAAGCCTGGATTAGTAGTTTGACGACCTATTAAGCATAATCAAGGTAAAGAGTGATGGCAACATGAACTATGGTAGCAGTAGTGAGAATGGAGAGAGAAGACTGAATTGAGAGGTATTCATGGGAGAGAATAAAATAAATAAAACTTGATGACTGGCTGGAAATGGGGGACAGGTGAGGAACAGGGAACTATTATGAATAAGCCCCAAGATTCTGGATGTTACTACTGAGGTCAGTTTTGTTGGAGAGGAAGTTTGGGGGATAAAATAATGAGCTTGAGAAATGTTGAATTTGAGATGCCTGTGAGACATGCAAAGGGAACTGCCTTAGTTGGATATATGGTGGGCAGTTGGCTGTAGGGAGTGGGAATTCCAGATGGAGGCCCTGAGTCTTGAGCACAGAGGCTGTGATTGACACCGAAGGAGTTGCTGTAACCACACAGGGGAGACCAAGGGGAGAAAGAAGAGATGAGACCCCAGACAGAATCTCAAGGGAATAGTACTTAAAGATGCCATCTCTGTGTTGGACAAGAAAAGCAGCAGGATGTGTAATGGGTATCTCAACGTGGGAGTCACTGGCTTCCTCAGATGACGTTTCCTGGGGTTCTCAGTAAATGAAGACAGAATTAGTGCATTCATTCAATGCCTACTTTTGTTCCAGACACCATGCAAAGCCCTAAGATCAGTCTCAGAATCCCCGAACTGAAGATAAACTTCTAAAGCGTTGCCCTCAAGACCCGTTTTATGAAGCTGTAGGTTAATCACACAGACAACCCAAATCAAAAGTTCTGTTTGGGACACGTATTCTCAAAGTACATTCTGAATAATAGGGGACCTCTATTGGGGGCATAACTTCGCAATGTGCTTCAAGGTGTATTTTGTAGTTAATTGATCAGGAGGCAGAATTATTTCAAATTAACCATTCTGTGGAGGGCTCTTTGTGGCTGAGGGAAATGATTGGTAATATTTTTTTCCTAAAAGTATCTAGACCACTTTGGCTTTTTCATATTTTGTGGCACTCAGCTCTGGAGTCTCCACCTAGAATTTTCCTTTTGACAACATTTGACCCCTGAGAATAGGCACCCCTATGGTCTACCTGGGAGCAACTAAATTACCATTATTGTTGAAGGAAAATATGAGTTAATCTCTTTCGAATTCATGCCAATTTTATTACCCACGTATTTAATATGACAAGCATGTGGGTATTGTTTCCCTCATAGTAACATCTCAGGTGTGTAAGTGTCTTTACAAAGCATGTACACATACAAAAGCTCTTTTAATCATCATAGTAACATGTCAATACTACCTGTTTTACAGATGAGAAAATTGAGACTCTGGAAAAGCAACTGCCAAGGCCACTGAGCTAGCATATGGCAAAGCGAGAGACTGATTCCGGAGACTTAGATCTCAAATCAATTATTTTTCTAACTAAACAAATATTTTAGGCACCCAACACATGGCACCCTGCAATTTCATTCTCCACGGTAACCGTATTACTCTAATTTTGGTTATAGATTTTTTCCCTTCTTTTATGTGTTTCTAATCCTTCTTCCTGGCCTTTTAATTAATCTTTTATGTGGTTTAATTATGTTTGCTTTAAATCACTTTTTGAAAAAGGTGAGGTATCATAAATAAATTAGTAGACCCTTAGATTATACATCTGAGGCTTGCTGATTCCCTTGGCAATAACAAAAGTTAAATCACATTTAGGTGACAAGGAAAAAAAGCAAAAACTATCAATATGAACCAGATTTTTCACACATCTTCAATAAAGCACTTGTTCGTTTCTGCTAATGATGACAATTCCCCAATTAAAATTAATCCTAATCAAGAGAATAATCCCTACTGCTTATAACCCCAAGTGCAGAGGATCCATCCATCTCCTCTCTCTATTTAGAAACACTCAATAAAACTATTTAGAGGGTCTAGTGAAGCTGTAATTTCAGAACAGAAGAAGGGAGGAAGCTATGAAAGCAGAAGCTAGGTAGGGAGTTGATCCAATGCCCACCCTCCAGCTATGAATGAAACAAATTATTTACATACGTGTCCAAAATCACTCTTCTTACCAATGCTGTATGTCCTGCTCTATGTCCTTTCTCATTTCACTCATTTTCACTATCTACATGTCTACAACTTACAGATGATCAGTATTCATTAATACCTATTTTTTATACATATAAATATTTCTAGGATTCATTCATTCAACAAATATTGATTGAAACCTACCAAATGCCAGGTGCTGTGCTAGTAACAGGCAACGAAGCAGCAAAAGTAAAACAAAAAAAGAAGACACATTTGGGGATGATGATACATGATCAGTCATTTACAATCAGTAAAAATTATTTATTTGCTTTTCTTAACTGGCATACATGTGAAATTATTTTCACTGAGGAAAAAACTACTGTGTATATGGGTAAGGAGGAAAATAGATGGTTTGAGAATAAGAATGTCCTCCTCTGATTAGAAATGGGCTACTTATCCATTTACCGCCTCCTAGGTCCAAATTCACCCTTCACTACCTGAGCTGTGATAATGGGCTAGACTCTAAGGGTTTCTCCTCCACAGTGGGCATGATGTGATGCTTATCAGTAGAGGCACTGAAGGGATATTGAAAGAAGAAGGGGCTCACTGCTGCTGTTTACTATCGTTATTATTGGTGTTGTTTCTACAGTGTTGTGGATCTGTGTGACACATCTGCTGCTGTTCTGCCTCAGAGCTCACAGTCCCTTGGTGACCTCACAGCCCTGTCCTGGGTCCAGTGGCCACCTCCCTCCAGTTGTCCCAATGCAAACGCCACACGCTCTTGGCCGGTGCCCACAACAGCACTCTGACCCCCTACGTGTACCCACCACCGACCGTGGCTCACTGACATCCCAGAGTCACAGAGCCCTTGAGTGGCCTATACCCCTGTGAGGTTGCTTCCTCGTTTCCCAGGGACTGGACCAGCTCTGGCTTGGGCAATCCAGTGAACTTCTGCACCACCCAGTGGTGGCTACAGTCACACCTTCCCCAACAAGGTCGGAAATCCAGCCTGGTGTAGGAGACACCCTCTTCCAAGTTTGTCCTTTCTTAGGTATTCTCCTTCTGTCAGTACCAGGGTACTTTATTTTTAGATTCTGTTTACGCCTTTATAATCACTTTCCTATCATAGCTTATTCATACTTTATATTAAACTTCCAGTCTTTAAATTACTGTGTGGTTTCTGTTTCCTAACTCTACCCAGACTGATACAAAGGGCTTTTGAGACAAGATACCAAAAGAGTAGCCAATGGTGAAAGAAAGAAAAACTAAAAAGATGCCAACAAAAACTTTGCCAATTCCAATAGTCTACACAGAGCTAAGCCCAGTCCCAGGACATGAAAAGGGAACTCAACTCTTCTCTTCCTTTTCCCCATCTACATTGTCCTATCCCAACTGGCCCCTTGATTTCAGGACCCTAACCTAGAGATTAGGAGGGGTTAGGTCTTGGAATCTAATCCCATTTTTGTATCCCATTTACTTTGCAAAACCTGCTTCAAATTCTATACAATCGACTTATAAATAAACTTTTTAAGGGGGGGAGGCATTAAGATGTGAATATTCCCCATAACCACATATTGAAAATTGGTTTTACATATTCAATTCTAAAAAGTCAAAGCACAATAAAATTGACAACACAGTATGGGCCAGTAGAAGGAACATGGGCTTCTGCACCATGTCAAATGTTTTAAACCCTGATTCTACTGCTTACCAATAACATCCACCTCATAGGTTTGCTACGGGAATTACATATTACCATGTATGTGAAGTGTATCACACACAGTAGGTGCTACTCAATAAACATTGTTTGTCTTTCCCTTGTATCTTTTTTTAATGAAATTTATTGTTTTCAATCTGAAAGAGAATAGTTCTTTTCCTGGGATCTACTGAAACACAGGGGCTGCTTGAGGCAGTGTTTCCACCTTTGTAAGTCTGCCCTGTGGCCTTCATTCTTGAAGAGCAGCAGGTTAAAGGGTGTGAGCTCCTCTCTCACGGCCTGAGCCAGCCGCCGCTGCCATGCTGGTTCTCTGAGCCTCGAAAAAGCTATACAAGGAGGTCCTCTTCACACACAGGGTTTTAGGTCTGACGTTATTTTATTTCAGTGCTCTAATCACAGCATGATACATGTTTTCTTTAAGCATTTTGAGTTTAATAAAATCTCTGTTGCATATAGGATTATGTAATTTATGGGCTAAAGAAGTTCCAGTCTTTCCTGGTTGAAACCTGTTTAAGGCAGAACCCATTATTCTTTTAGGGTAGAAAGGAAGTCTGGGAGAAGTTACAATGGAGTGGCAATAAAAAAATATGTCAGAAATATTAGTCAAGAAGTGCTAAGAGACCTGGCTCAGAGCCCAATTAGGATTGAACGAAGATATATATATATATATATATATATATATATATATATATATAAAACCTAGTTAAGCTAAAGAATCCTTGATTAAGCTACTGGAAAGCCAAGGATTTTAAAGTTCAAAGTATATGCAGACTTCTGTCAAATTCCTTTCAGAGAAGGCGACAAGAGAACTTACTAGGAGCCATAGAGAGTGACAGATATAAATAAAATTCTGAAGGAAATGTTAACATAACTGAAGCAAAAAAGAAAAAAAAAGAACAAGGTTTTATATACTGTTCTTTGTACGTTGATTTATCTTTTGTGCTGAAGGAGGTTGCATTGAGTTTTTCTTTTTAAAAGCATACACAGATATCATTTATTAATAATTACCTTTGGGCTTAAGAAGTTATAAATAACTACATTTCTCAATGACAGTAGTCCATCATTGATTTGAATTCTTTCAGGAAATCTGCGTCCCTCGGAACAGTCAAGTGCCCAAGCTGCACTGATATGGCTACAGCTGCTCCTGTAGCTGAGTTCCAATTCATATACTCAAATTTGACTTGGCAGGGCTTTGTAGCATTCTTAGGAGTTTTTACCTTTTTACAATCAATATGCAAATAGTCATAACAGTAATAAAAGAACCACCTTCTGCATCTGTTTGGTCACCAAGTTTATAGCTGCTGCCCTCTCTCTATCTTTGAGTCTAATCCCTTTTCATCCACAACCACTGAATTATTTCAGATGCTCATCTTCCAGCTCCTGGATGGACTCAAAGTCTTCCTATAGTATTTCCTTGCCCCCAGTCCCCTCGTAACAAGAGCCATCTTACTAAAATTTGAATCTATTTACATCATCCCCAGCTTATATTCCATCAATGGCTATCCATTGCTGAGGTTAAGTCCAGACTCTTTAGCATGTGTGTGAGGCCCTTCATCCCATGGTCCCATCTGTTTTCCCATCATCACCTCCTGCCCCACACTGAAGTATTCTACCACACTTGCTTATGCATCCCTGCCATAGGAGAACCATATAATGCTAATTCAAGGCAAGCTAGCAAGAGGCACAGTGTCAAATTAATAGTAATCTAGAGAAAAGCCTGAAAGCATTGTGGGGTAAGAGCTCATCCAAATAACCATCTAGCAATTAAGCAGACCCATCTCCCAGGAAGCCACTTAGTGACCATCTGCTGTTACATAAGCATAGTCCTTGGGAGTCCCCCTCCTCTACCCCAACCAGCTTTTCATCACATTCCTTACAACTACAATCAGTGCTCTCCCTGGGAGGAGCTCTAATAAATACAATTGTGCCATCTTTTAATTGTCAAGTGATGTTTTAGCACCCCATATAGAGTGGTACCCCCAAAAGCTGCCCATCTGATCAGCCCCCTTATCTACAATGACAAATCCCCACCCGTCCTTCGAGATTCAATTAATACATCACCTCTGTGAAGATTTCTCTACCTAACCTCCAACTCTCTAGCAGAATTAATTAAACAGACACTTTCAGAGCACATACTATTATCAGTGCTTTATGATTTCTATTCTAAGTGTTTTTCAAATATTATCTGACCTTTTTCCTTACAATACCACTACATGTTATGTGCTATTATTTGTGCCTCATTTATAGGTAGGAGATCTGTCATGTAGCTAGTAAATGGTAGAATTAAGATTCAGATCCCAGCAGACTGGTTCCAGAGTCCTCGCCCCTAGCCAGTCTTCTTAGCTGTATGCTTACTTTTCCACTCCACTGCCAGTACCTCTTATGATTAACTCTATTACGGCTGGCATATAATCATATATGTTTACATGTTGGTTTTTCCTCTAGATTTTGAGGTCCCTAAAAGTAGGGCTTTTTCCCATATGCATATCTCCAAGAACTTGCTTAGACTTAGTACATAATAGGCATTCTCTAAATATTTGTTGGATCATTAATTAATCAAACAGTTTTCATGAAAGTGAAGCCTGTGTTTGGCTCTCTATGTTAAGAATCCAAGAACTAACATTTTGAAATGTATAGAAATATCAAATCATTGTGGGTACCAGGAACTAACATAGCATTGTAGGTCAATTATACTTCGAAAGCAAACAGACAAACTCGTAGAAAAAGAGATCAGATTTGTGGTTACCAAGGGTGGGGACTTAGTGGAGGGGGAATTGGATGAAGGTAGTGAAAGGGTACAAACTTTCAGTTATAAGATAAGTACTAGGGATGTAATGTACAACATAATGAATATAATTAACACCACTGTACACTATATATGAAAGTTGTTAAGACAGTAAATCCTAAGAGTCCTCATCACAAGGAAAAATGTATTTTTTTCTATTTCTTTAATTTTGTATTTACATAAGTTGATGAATGTTCACTAAATTTTTGCGGTAATCATTTCATAATGTAAGTCAAATCATTATGCTGTACACCTTAAACATATAGAGTCCTGTATGCCAATTATATCTCAGTAAAACTGGAAGGAAAAAAGGGGAAAAAATGATGTGTCTAACATAGGAAGGAGTGGCACACTCATTGTCTGAAACCCATGCTTCTATGTCCAGGTCATGCTATGGACTACCCGTCATCTTCATATTCTCTGTTGCCCTGAAGTTGACATGTGTGACTAAACTAAATGGTATAATAAAGTGCTAATCTTGACATTCAAAAAAAAAAAAAAGAATCCAATAAGCGATACCCTACGTATTCCAAAGGAGCTGCATTTCACATGGGAAATACAGAGGAACAGAGTATCTGGTCATTTATGTCTTCAAAATTGAAGCAGATGGCCAAATTATCCTTGCTAAAGTTAAATTCAACTACCAAGTTGCATATGCAATAATAGGATATTTTCAAAAGCAACTTTAATAATGTAACCTATAAAAGCATAGTAGTGGGCTTTCCTGGTGGCGCAGTGGTTGAGAGTCCGCCTGCCGATGCAGGGGACACGGGTTCGTGCCTGGGTCCGGGAAGATCCCACATGCCACGGAGCGGCTGGGCCCGTGAGCCATGGCCGCTGAGCCTGCGCGTCTGGAGCCTGTGCTCCGCAACGGGAGAGGCCACAACAGTGAGAGGCCCGCGTACCACAAAAAAAAAAAAAAAGCATAGTAGTAAAAAATATTTTCAGAGTCATCAATATGATGAAAAAAAAATGAAGATGATTTTCTGATAATCACTTCTAAAAGAATTACTACAACACTAGGATAATTAAGGCCAACCAGGGAGATAAAAACCTTCAGATTCAAGATGTGAAGAAATGTCAGAGGGTATGAAACAATTGTTTTAATTTTTTCTCATTTGTAAATTCATTTTATGCCTCCAAGTGCAATATAAATTATTTACCAAAATTAGCTGTAATCATTTACAGGGACAAGCACAAGCGGTTCACACATAAACCTGTATCGTTGCTTTATTTGCATGTAAACTGTGCATATGTCTAATTAGAGAGGCAACTGTAAAAGTAAACAATGCTTAATGTTGTAACAAATCCCTGCGCCCTTCCTGCTCCTGATTTAAGGAAGAGGTAAGGAGAAAAGAGCCAGTGGCACAAGGGAAAAAAAATGCTTATTTGAAACATCTTCAGAAACCATATTTCAAGATAGAATTCTGTATGACTTTTATCCAGTTTCTAATTCTCTGCCTCAATTTTCATTCAGGTTTATGAAATGTATTGGAAATATTATTTTTGACTTGAAATATACACTCTATGAGAAGTCTGACCACAGGCGTGTGCACTTTATCTTATGAGGTTGAGATCTTGCCTTTGCCTCTGCCTAAGCTATGGTCCCATGTCTCTCTTTGGACATTAGTCATGTTCTCAGTCCTTATGTGATTCTCTTGGACAAGGACAACTTGCTTGCTATCCAGTAAGATACCATGAAAAGTCTCTTAAATTAACCAACTGAGCACTACAGTTCATTATTTACTAATTTATCTTTCATATTCTGCTTTCAGTGGAACTTTCCCCCTTTTTTCAACCTAGGACCTGAGCCTGCATATCCCCAGCCATTCCTCATTTAATTGTTAGTGCATCTTTTATATAAATGAATATAAATGCAAGGGACTTGGAATGATGGAGAGTTGTCCATACAGTGTTGGGAGGCAGATCTATGATGAGATGATCCTTTCTGAAATCAAACGCATCTAATCACATTGCTTCATGGCCACATCTATAAATGACACTGGACAACCGTGATCAAACCTTAGAAACCAATAACAGCTACTACTTTGCCTGTTTCTCGGGGAGATGCCCTGCCACAAGGGAGTCAGTAAAGATGGCGTTGGAGAGATTGCTAGTGTATCCTGTGCACTTTTGCAGATGAGAAACTGAAGGTGTTCAGTGTGTTCCTGGCAAACCCTAATTTCCATTCTCAGATGTAAATACAGAAATTTAACCCTTATTCTGCATTACATGTGCCTCCCACACACTGGAACTTGAAGATTCTGTGTTTAATGAGTCAATAAAAAGAATTATTACTTTTTTGCCTTTGGACATCCATTTTCCATAGCCATTACATCTTTTGTGTGTGCACCTGAACACACACACACACAAAAACGCGTACTCAGAATGTGTATAAATGCGTAGTTTAGATCGGTGATTTGGGGGAAGTCTTTCTGGCTGTTAAGCTCTTCCGGGTGAATATCATTCTCAGTATAACCTCAAGTTCAAAAAGACACATACAAGGATGGTAGAAACTCCATGGAGCCAGTGGTAATAGCTAACTCAATTTATAAGCATCGCCATGCCCACGTCTTTAACTTTGCCTGTAGCTGTAGGCTAGACTGCATTTCAATCGGTTCGAGTTCAGCTGTCTGTTTTATTACACCCAGGCCAGTAACACTTTGGGGATTTTTAGTCCCTTCAGTGCCAAATGTATATTCAACCACTGCTGTGAGCAGAAGCCCACATTGCAGGTCACCAAAGGACAACAAACTGAGTAGGGATGTCAGAGAAATGTTCAGAAAAATATCTATATGTGACTGCAATTGACTCTACCTTCAATATTTTCGATCTTTGAGAAGCATATAAAGTTGTTTTTTCAAGTCATATATATATATATTTTTTAAATCTGTGTCTCTTAAAAAGAAATAGCTAGATTGCCTAAGACACTCCTAACAAAATTTTATACAAAGTTAACTCATTCAGATGACAGACAATGACAAGATGTTTACACTACCTCATGTGGAGGCTGGTTGGGTGCAATGTTTTTTAATAGAGATCATGTAGTCTATTCACAGATGCCACTCTGGGATTCTTATTGCAGAAAGCTGAAATAACTGTCCTTAAATGGTGTGATGCACCAGCTATGCTTACTGAGACCCTGGGAGAAATTCACCTTCATTGTGTTGTCACTTAGCCAACACAATTGAGAGAAAAAGAAAAATGCCTTCCTACGGGAAAAGTGTCAGCTGTGCTGATTCAGAACAGACACTGAAGTGGCCCTAATATATTTTCACCTTGATGCCTGTGCTCAGGCTACACTGATGGACTCGAATTATCACTGTAAAGTTGTTTTATTCTATAAAGGAGGTAAGAAATTTTCATCCAGTCTCACCAGTCAACTGAAAACTTTCTTTCTGCTGACCCTAGATCTGCCTCCATCTGTTATAAATGTCCAATTCATTTGTGCAACATACAAATTTTATTTAACTGAAAGAAAGTCTGTGAAATTTTAATTGTTGGCTTTTACTTGTGGCCCTCCTACCACCGAATTCCACAAACAAAAATCTTATGAGAGAGTTGAGAACAATAGTGACTTTATTTGCTTTTCTCAGTTCTTAGGCCTACAACACCAGGAGCTAATCACTTGACAATTAATATCAGAACATCAAGAGAAGAAATGTTTTTAATGACTGAAGTCTTTTTTTTATTATTATTTTTTGAAGTCTTCTTTTTTTTTTTTTTTACTAGTTTGTGACATGCATACTTTTTCCTGTCCTATACTATCTCCTGAACCTAAGAAATAAAGCAGGGTATTTTCCACATTGAGGTACACCTATCAGACTACTTGGCAAAAGTATATAACCAGATTTGACTTAACCAAACCCAGGTAAGGATCAGTCTCCTCAGAGAACAATCAAATACACTTGGATTCTCTTATGTAAAAATTGCAAGGAACAATAAGATCATATTCAAATCAATACTCATTTAATATCACATTTGTTCCCAGAAATAAACATTAAAAGGAGGCATTAAGTATTAATATGTCAGAGTCCAAAATGAGTATATATATTTGGAACTGTTATAAATATGTATACAGTGTGTGTTATTCAGTGTTTCCCTTTCATGTTCTTTTTGCCAGAATCTGGCAACACTTCAAATAATCAGGGAAAGAAAAAACTATCTTCAGGGAATATCCTTCAATAATACTTTGTTTGAAGGTTGCTTGTATTCAGTGGCATGGTTTCCCTTCTTAAAACCTTTGCTGGACACAGTTCACCAAGCACCTATTCCTGCGAAGGAGTCTAACTCCGTGTTCATGTAGAGCTGTATCATTTTAAATGTCTTTCTTTGTTGTGAATCTAGTTAATTAAAAATTAAACTGTGGATCTACTGTCTTAAAAGCATGATTAAACCTCTGAAAACTCCTTAACATTCCATTTTAGGGTGGGATCCCCCCAAAGCCTGTGAATTCTCATGAACCAGGCATGCAGAGGTTGAGTCACATTAAACTTTCAACATCGTTGCCCTATATCCCCCCTTACTCCTATCCTAAGTCTCCCCCAAACCACCACCTTGTTCCTTAGAAAATTTCACTCTCCCCCAGCTGTCCCTTGTCATGAAAAAAAAACAATCTAATAAATTTATTTGTCCATAAATTAGTGGTTAAGATTCACAACTGTCAAGGACATTTGCTTGGTCCATGTAGTTGCTCAACAAATATTATTGCAGTACCCACTCTGCAGGGATTTTTTTCCTAATGGAAAACGCAGCCTGGAGCAAGATACACGTGTCTTATCTTCTGAAGCTATGGTTACATGCCCTTCGTCATTCCTAATAGTTTTTGGGGTTTTTTTGTTTTGTTTCTTTATTTTCTCTTGATCTTCCTTACCAGGGGGGTTCTTTTTCTTAATTGAAGTATAGTTGATTTACAATGTTATGTTAGTTTCAGGTATACAGCAAAGTGATTCAGTTATATATATGCACATTCTTTTCCATATCCTTTTCCATTATAGGTTATTGCAAGATATTGAATATAGTTCCCTGTGCTATACAATAGGTCCTTGTCATTTATCTATTTTATATATAGTAGTGTGTATCCATCAATCCCAAACACCTAATTTCTACCCCCCCCTTTTCCCATTTGGTAACCATAAGTTTGCCTTCTTTGTCTGTGACTCAATTTCTGTTTTATAAATAAGTTCATTTATATCCTTTTTTTAGATTCTACATATAAGTGATATACAATATTTGTCTTTCTCTGTCTGACTTAACTTCACTTAGCATGATAATCTCTAGGTCCATCCATGTTGTTACAAATGGCATTATTTCATTCTTTTTAATGACTGAATACTATTCCATTATATACATATACCACATCTTCTTTATCCATTTGTCTGTCTATAGGCATTTAGGTTGCTTCCATGTCTTGGCTATTGTAAATAGTGTTGCTATGAACATAGTGGTGCACGTATCTTCTCAAATTAGAGATTTTTCCTTTTCTGGATATATGCCCAGGAGTGGGATTGCTGGATCATATGGTAACTCTATTTTTAGTTTTTAAAGGAATATTCATACTGTTCTCCATAGTGGCTGTACCAATTTACATTCCTACCAACATAGGAGGGTTCCCTTTTCTCCACACCCTCTCCAGCATTTATTATTTGTAGACTTTATGATGATGGCCATTCTGACTGGTGTGAGGTGATACCTCATGGTAGTTTTGATTTGCATTTCTCTAACGATTAGTGATGTTGGGCATCTTTTTATGTGCCTGTTGGCCATTTGTATATCTTCTTTGGAGAAATGTCTATTTAGGTCTTCTGCCCATTTTTTGTTTGGTTGTTTGGTTTTTTGATATTAAGCTGTGTGAGCTGTTTATATATTTTGGAAATTAATCCCTTGTCAGTAGCATCATTTGCACATATTTTCTCCCATTCTGTAGGTTGTCTTTTTATGTTTATGGTTTGTTATGTTTATGCTGTGCAAAAGCTTTTAAGTTTAATTAGGTCCCATTTGTTTATTTTTGCTTTTGTTTCCATTACTCAAGGAGATGGATCTAAAAATTATTTCTGTAATTTATGTCAAAGAGTGTTGTACCTATGTTTTCCTCTAGGAGTTTTATATCATCTGGTCTTACATTTAGGTCTTTAATACCAGGGGGTTTTCTATGTTGTTCGTCTTTTAAAAGGAACAGTTTTTACCTCCATCAATGCTATTCATTAAACTTTGTTTTCTATTTACTTAATTTTTTCACTTTATTATTTTTTCCTCTGCTTTCTTTGCACATACCCTGCTGTTCCTTTTCCTAACTTCTTGAGTTGCCTGCTTGGTTCTTTAATTTTCAGTCTTTCTAAGAGACATATTTGGAGGTTGTAACTGTCCTTCTGAGAGCTGATTGGCTTGTATTCCACAGTTCTGATATGTAACATTTTCATTAATTTTTTTGGTTTTTTGAATTATTTAGAAAGGCATGTTTTATAATCTTGTCATTTTAATTCTGAGTCCCAACTTTATTGGTCAGAGAATGTGGTCCCTATGATACTGACTCTTTGGTTTTGATGACACTGTCTTGTAGCCCAGTGAGTGATGTTTTCATACATGTTCCATGTATGTTTGGAAGTACATTCTGTAACTGTGGGCTACAAGTTTCCATATATGTCCATTAGATGAAACTTGCCCATTGTTTTTGTTTCAACTTCTATGGCTATATTAAGTTTTTGCCTTAAATGTTAAAACATCCCAGATACTTGCATGCCAGTATGACTGTAGATGTGTAAGTTTGCCCTGGAAATTCTAACAATTTTATATTATGAAATTTGAGGCTATGTAGCTAGATATGTACAATTGCTGAATTGTTATATTTTGTACAAGATTTATTCCTCTTACCATTATGTAACAGTCCTCATTATCTCTAATAAAATTTTTGCCTTAAAGTCTGTGTTGTTATATTAACGCAGCCACTCTGCCTTTTTTTCTGGTTAGTGTTTTCCCTGCATGTATTTCCTGATCTCCTTTACTCTCATCCTTTGTAATGAGATGAGTAGCATCCTTTGTAATGAGATGAGTATATCAATGAGTATATCTCATCCTTAGATATATTGCTTGTAAACAGCGTACCTGTGACTTTTTGAGACAATCTCTGTATTCTGTCAATTTTTGTCTGTTTACATTTACTGTGATCATTGATATAGTAAAGGATATTGGTGGCTAAAGAATATAACTTTTATGTAACAGTGTAGAAATAGCACAACAAAGGAGGGAAAAAAGAGAAAAAGGGGAAAGAAGGTGAGAAGGTAAAATAAGTTTGCTGACTGCCTCATACTGTCCACTCCAATGGCCTAGAAGGATGGTCACCACAGCAGTAATGAATTTTCTTATTGCTTGGATTCTCATCTTTTATATAATGCATGACTAAAAGAAACAAGGGCCCTTGAGGATAGGGCTGAGTACAGGTCTGAGTAAAGAAGGTACAGTGTAAGCCTGGAATATCTTGTCCTGCCAAAAAGCAAGAACATTTTCAAGATTAATGAAGCGTGTCAAAAGGACACAGGAGCCAAACTAATGGAGCTCTTCTACGGCCAGAATTATGTCAATTAGAGTATAAAAAAATAATGATTGTAATTGATTGAACCACATTTATGGAAATCCATCTGTTTATAATGATACTAAAAAAAGAGAAAGCGAAAAAAATCTTTTGTGGTCAATTGAGGCCACTCTTAAAGTAACTCCTTACTTTGAAAAATGTTAAATAAAGGGAAGAAACTCAGTATTTACTCTGCCTTTCAAGCAAGAACTTTATTTTAGGATAACCAAATAGTCTCAATTGATAAAACAAATCAAACTGATGAAAAAAAAGTACTACTTTATAGAAAATGTCAGGTTATATATTTAGAAGAAATGATGGAATTAGAAAATTATCACCTTACAACCTTAATTGATTCAGAAAAAGATTATCCATTGTTGTTAACCTTAAGTAAATGGTTAGTGGGGAGCTGAACGTCTCTTTGATACCAAAGGAGCACTACACCCTCATAAGGAAAAACAACATTGGATTCTACTTAGGAAAAAATATCAGTTCTTAAGGATTTTTTATACAAGTAAGCAAAATAAATATCAAGAGATATTAAGAAATTATTACCATATGTGATAATGTTATTTTGGATATATAAGGAAATGTTTCTAGTTTTAAGAAGCAATCTAAAGTAGAAAAAATATAATAAAATAATGGCTGTATAAACAAATGAAGTATATCCCTCATGTCTCTATTTTTCTGTTATATCAATCTTCTCTACTACAGAAGTAGATCTCAATTTAGGTTAAAAAATTGTTATTTTATGCAAATATATAAATATATAATATATATATTTCTTTTCTCTATCATTAGCCCTTTATATTTTAATATAGATAATAATATGTGTTAAATAAACATAATAAAGTCTGAGGTTGATCAGTTTCCCCACATTCTTCATAAACAATACAAGACCCTAGAGAAATGTTTAACACTAATCCTACTCCTTTTATCTTACATGCTGTCGCTCTGCATTTTAAACTTTGTGTTTATATCCAATCACTTGTCATCATTGTGTCATCATTGTAATCATCATCATCATCATCTTTAGATTTCCCACATGTTTGCATTTTGCTGGTTAATCATTGCTTCTTGTATCCTATACAAGTTCACAATTCTTCTTCCTGTACTTCATTCTTTGATAGTTCTTTCAGTATTATTCCGTGATTGGTAAACTCTTCCAATATTTTTTGTCTGAAAAAGTCTTTATCTAACTCCCATGTTTAAATCATAGTTGATCTGGGTATAGGAATCTAGCTGGAGATTATTTCCCAAAGCTCTTTCAAATCTTATTTGTTCACTGCTTGCTTTTGTTGTAGTTGGGAAGTATAGAGACAATCTAATTGTTATTCATTTGTGGTTATTATTTTTTGGTGTTCTGTTTTTTTCACTAGATATTTTTAGCTCTGAAATTTTCTTTATCCTGCCATGAATTCGTTGTGCTCATTGAATCTAAAAATGCATGTCTTACAAAAATTCTGGAAAATCTATTACCTGGTACCTTTGAATATCACTCTCCACCATCCTCACTAGTTTCTCTTTCTACATCTGCTATTTACTCTGTTGAAACTTGTCATTCTGTTCTTCATGTCTCTTAACTTCTCTTCATACTTTCCATCTATTTATGTCTCCATGATGAAAGTTGCACAATTCCTTCAAATATATCTTATAGTTCACTAATTCTATGTTCAGTTGCTTAACCTATCTAATAGATTTTTTATTTTGAAGACTGTATTTTTAATTTCATGAAAATACATTAGTTCCCTTTTCTAACAGGACCAGTCTTTGTACCCATTAAACCTATTTACTTTATATGTCATATTGCAATCCTGTCAAATTTTTTAAGTTTAATATTCTTGTTTATTTTATATGCTGACTTTTACCCATAGTAGACTGTTTGATCTTGGAGTTTTTTGAAATATTGTATTGTGAGCTCGTTGTTTGGAAGATGGGGTCTTTATTAGTGAAACCTCTTATGATCTGGATTATAAAAGTATTCCCAGTGATTTTTCTTCTGCTAGGAGCCCCAGGGCTATCACTAGCCTAGGATAACTTGATGTTACTCTCAGTTTAAGGATTTCCAGACAATTCAGAAAACATAACTTTAGTCCTCAAATTATGGTGAGGCTATGCCTGTGTTTCTCAATTCTCAGAGCCCAGGCTGAGACATCCAATTATTTTTGACATCTTCGCCAGCTGATATGCAGAAATTTTCTAAGATTCCTTTTCACTTAGTATGTAGCCCTTTGAGGGTCTTGGCTTTATGAAGCTGTAAGCCACATCAGTTCCTCCTTCCTTGCTAAGCCCCAATTTCTCTTATCTCTATATGAGTGTTTCTATGATAATCAGACACTCCAGAGTTGTAGAGTTTCAGCTCACAAACTCACAACAGTGGCTTTCATTTCCCTCTTCCTTTTTGGCTCCTATATCATGCTCCCTTTGTAGTTCACCTCTATATTTCAGAGAATTTTTGTTATATTTTATCCTGCATTTCTAGATGTTAGTTGCAGGTAAATTTTCAGATTACCTAGTCTGCCATATTGCCAGAAATGGGCATATTAATTTTGGGTTTTTTCTTTTAAACTTATGTGACATAAATTTTTCTCATTGCCTTTAACATTTCTACTTAAATTCCAGAAGAAGAAAAAATGAACATATGCATCCTAATATCTGAGTGTTCTTTCATGAACATCTCCCAGGATAAGGTATGTTCCTCTGAAGTTCCTGGTGTATAAACCTTAAAAATCTGCTACTGTTATTTCGTTGACCTACATTTGGCCAATAAATTTATTGCGGCAAATGGAAATTAGGTAAGGGAAGTACTGTCTTCTTTCATTTAAAATGCTCCTGGTTTTCATTTGTTCGTCTTTATTATTGTCAGCTTTAATAGATCTGATAGTGCCGTCTTTTCTATTCCTTGGGAATTATACTTGATTTGTGTCTGATTTCTCAGACAGCTTCTTCTGTACCTGTATGTTCTCCTATTTTTACCTATCCCACTGAAAGACAAGCCTTCTATTCCCTTTTTAAGTCAATGATCCGGGAAGTTCTTTTCCTGTCCTGATTGCACTAGTTCACCTAAATGACCAGGTCTCTTACTACAGCTTTAGCTATTCTTCCTAATCCAGCTGTGCTGGACATGCTGCCTCAGACTCAGTATTTGTGTCTTTTACAGCACACATTGTACTTTTTGTTCATCATGATATATTCAAAATCCAGCTATTTCCTTCTACAGAATAGTATGTTGTCTCCCTATCCCACTTTCTGGCATCAAAAAATTATTTGTTTGGAGACAAAAGATCTTCTGATGCTTGAGGTCCTGATGTCCCCATGCTCCCTACTCTCTTCTCTTCAGTCTCTGCCCTGTGTATGTACCAAGGTGCATGATTACTATTTCCTCGATTAAATTTCCAGAATTCTGAATTCAAGATTTTTTCCATCCATTTTGACTTTTTTCTTCCCCTCCTTTTTCCCTTGCCTTCGAATTCAGGCTTATAAAATACCTTAATGTAATGGTCAGTTTGATATTGCCAAATAAAAAAATTTTTAAGCTAGTTTTTGGTACTTTATTTTAAAAACTGTCTCCAATACCAATCATCAGCACCATTTCAGAGGCAAATGGGAAGGAATAAAATATGTGCAGTCACCTCGTCTTTCCCACATCCTATCGTGATTATATATGCAGGATTACTCCTGCTCATCCCCTTCATGTGTGCAAAATCATTTTTATCTTTTTACTCTATCAGATAAGCACTGTCTAGAATAAAAGCAATATCCATATCTTTAGTTGTACCAAGGGAGTATATGTGAGAGTCTTAAGAGAAGAGGATCCAGAAGATAAATCAGTTATTAAATGTAAATTATAATTAATATTTGACCAGCACCATGTTACCAAGGGCAGAATTCCTGCCTTAAAGGGTCCTACAATTCTTTTAATGAGAGGAATATGGAATGCGAAAAAGGAAAATGAATTACTGCAGGGGTGTGTGTGCACGTGTGTGTGTTTGAATAAGCAAATGGACCATGGATGACAATCAAAAACATTCTTAGAACTGTAAAATAGAAACGTACATAGGAAGATACTTTTATTGCGATTCAAAAATCCTGAAAACTTCCAAATACGTGACTGTATCTCCCTTTCTGTAATATTTAAAGAAGTAAAGGAGGACACTGGTTAAATTGTAGATATGAAGCAAAATAAGAGCCAATAATTTTTTTTTTCGAAAGCTCAGTGTTACCGAATTCAGATAGTCGCCCGAACTCTATAAGTCATTCAAGACTAAACGATAGTTTTTCTAAAATCGATTTGCGTCATGGGGGTATTCTTTGAGGCCCTGTGACTATAATTCACACTACGACATTCAAAAGATGCAACTGAAAGGCTCCTGTGAGCACCGTCTCAACCTCATTAACTCAGCTCCTCCGTGAGCACACATTCTGACTCTGAACGTGTCCCAGCATCCAGAATCCACAAGATGGCGTTAGTGTTCACTTTTTTTTTTTTTCTTTTTAAGCACGTTAATTTTACAAGTCATTTAATTGTCTTTTTTTCTTTTTTTTTAAGAAAAAGATAAAAAATTTTCCTCTTCTGGGATATATTTAATATGATTAACAGTGATTAACTTTATAATTTCTGGAAATACTGAAATAAAAGAAAATCACTTGCCTACATCTTCTACTTCGCATTTGTGTTTTGAAAGTTGATCCCCTCATTCCTCGGGCTTCTATGTCTCTCTTCTGTGATAAAATTCTGAGACTGTGCAGTCCAGTCATCAGTATCCACGTATGCAATTTAAATGTTAATTAATCAAAGTTAAATAAAACTCAAAATTCAGTCCTTCAATAACCACCTGAGGCTAATAGCTGCCATACTGCACCAAGCCATACAGAGCATTCTTACCAGCACAGGAAGTTCTATTGGACAGCACTGCCTAAACGATAGTGGCTCAAAGACCTGGATGTATTTCCCAGAACTGATATGTAGAAATCGTATCCCCCATCAGTGTCTTTCACTGTGACACATACATTCTGAAGTGGAAATAGAGGTGATAGAAAGTTGAAATGAAAATGTAAACTTTCTCACACTTTTGTGTACAGTGTGTACACAGGAACATTGCTGCATCCTGTAAAATAATCCACACGTGGACCATGTGTTTAGAGTGTATAATTTTGGACATCTTCCGAGCAGCCACTGTCATAATTATTTTTTTAACTTTACTTATATTATTGAAGCCCAGCATGGTCATGGTTTCAGAAACAGAAAAACAAAATAGTAGAGCTGAGAAGAAACCTGGAGATCATCTGATCCAGCCTCCTGTGTGATGCATTAGGAGACAGGACCAAAAAATGAGGCAAGTCATGTAACACGACAGTCCCCTAGTACAGGAGACCAGAAAAAATTCTATCTTGGGTGATCTTGGTTGAACTTTTCTGTACCTAACTTTTGTTACATAGACAAGAAAGGATTAAGAAAGGTTATGTGGAAGTTTACTTTTAGCTCTAAATTTATCTCTTGTATCACATTTAGTGTTCGGAATTCAAGCAGTTTCAAAGTCACAGGATAAAAGATAGTACATCCACCCTGAGTAGTAATTTTATTCAAAGACGTGAGGAGGGAAGGTTAAGTACTTTGACTAGTAAGTGATTTTAAAATTATTCTTTTATCTTTAAAAAATGCAGACGTGTTATGGAGGAGATAAAACATGAAGCTACAAAGGAATATTATGCCTGTTGTGGGCTATTTGAGATACACTCCCAAATCCCTCCAGGAGTTCTCATTCATTCTTTCTGCCTTTAAGGACAGTTTTTACACACTTGAGAAATGCCTCAATGGGCAGCTGCACAGGAGTGAAAGCCTTCCAATGACAAGTTTGGAGACTTGACCATGGTTTGAATAAGGTCCGCAAGTCCAGAAATTTCATTTGGTTAAATACATGGTAAGGTTATGGTTAGTTCACAATAAAATACAAAATAAAAATGTAATGGTTAATAGTGATGATGGTGCTAATTACACCAGAAATCTGGGCTAAATAATTACTAAATTGTATAAAAGCAGATACTCTGAGCTTACTGGAAGCTAAGTAAAAGGAAAATAGAATAAGTGATGGCATTCTCATTTTATACTAAATGAATAATATTGTAAAGGAGAGTAGACAAATATATCCAAATTCAGAAAAATCAGAGAGGCCAAATGCAGGTGCATTTTTATAAGGAACATTAGGATTATATAATGAACATTGTATATAATAGTAATTTTATAAATTATGGAGAAGTACCCTTTATAAAGTCATTTCTTAGCTTGACCTTGGAAAAGGTGAAAAACATGTTGCTGTATTGGAAACTTGTCAAATCACTTCTGCAGAAAGTTGAACACTAATGTGTTCCAGCCTTGTAGCATTTCAGCGACCTAACTTGATACAAGGGTAGATCTCAGAGAACATGGAGAAATGAATGACCACTGCTTTTTAAATGGTAAGTACTTAATTTTTATAATTTTGCACATTAAAATGTCACCAATTCCACAAGAAATCCATGTTTTACTAAAAAGAGTAAGTTCCGTTGTATCCTTAAATATTAGTTGTTTAAAACAGAGACCATACAAGAGACGTTTTGTATCCCTGAAAAGAAAAAACCCACAAATATTTATCCAAGAGCCCATGGTAAATTGGGACTGGGAATACATTGTTAATTCTTGTCTTAGATTTTCAAACTGTAATGGTGATTAAATACTGATCAGTAGATGACTTTTTCCTTGATATTTTTTTATTGTGGTTTAAAAAAACCACACAATGTTAAATTTACCTTCTTAATTATTTAAGTGTACAGCTCAGTGGTGTTAAGTATATTCACATTTTTGTGCAACAGATCTCTAGAATTTTTTAAACTCACAAAACTGAAAAACTCCACTGATTAAACGCTAATCCCCTTTCCTTCCTGCTCTTAACCTTTGGAAACCACCTTTCAACTTTCTGTTTTGACTAGTTTAGATTCTTCATATGAGTGGAATCTTACAGTATTTGTCCTTTTGTGACTGGCTTGTTTAATTTAGCATAACATCCTCAAGGTTCATCCATGTTGTAGCATATGACAAGACTTCCTTCTTTTTCAAAACTGAATAATATTCCGTTACATGTATATACCACATTTTCTTAATGCATTTATCCATCAAAGGACATTTGGGTTGCTTCCACCTCTTGGCTATTATGAATAATACTGCAATGAACATGAGCATGCAAATCTCTCTCTAAAATCCTCCTCTGAATTCTTCTGAATATATACCCAGAAGTGGGATTGCTGGGTCATTTGGTAATTCTACATTTAATTTTTTAAGAAGCCTCCATATCGTTTTCCATAATGGCTGCAACATTTTACATTCCCGCCAATGGTGCACAAGGGTTTCAATTTCTCCATATCCTTGTCAACACCTGACATTTTCTTTTGTTAGTGGTGATCCTAACTTCTGTGTTGCCCTATCAAATATCAACTGTGCCAGCCAGTCTCTTGATAGGAATATTGTATAGCAAGCAATTCAAGATGGAGGTTGTTTGGATGCCCTGAATTGTCAGGGTTGCAACAATCTTAAATGTATACATTTAATTAATTTGAAATGGTTTAATAATGGTGGGCAGTCAAATAGTGGTGCCCATGCTATACAGTTGTGGTCTTTGTTGAGGCAGTAGTCTTCGGTAACGTGGTATAGCGCTGTCAGAGAAGACGGCTTGAGTTTCCCAACCCTGATCCTGCCACTGTCAAGTTATAGGATGTGGGAAAATACTTAACCACTCTGAGCTCATTTCCCACATTTGTGAATTGGGAATAATGATATCTACTGCACAGCACATTGTTGGCATGAGGATTAAATGAAAGGATGTACGTAAAGTGTCTGGCACATAATATGCTATCAACAAATGTTAGCTTCTTTTTGCTTAATCCCCAAATCCATTTCTCATGCAAGTTAATATATTGAGAGATCAAGCCTGAATTTTTAATAAAAGTATGATAGGAAGTTTCAGGAGACATTCAACAGTCACTGTAATTTTAAGGAAGATTTTTTTATAGTAGTCTACACCAGACATTCAACCTGAAGCTACCCTACATGAAGAGGAATCTGCCACCCCAGATAAGATTTAAGCAATGCCTTCTGCAGAAGAGTTGCCTTATCTTTATCTTTAATATAAGATGTTAAATCAAAAGGGCTTTCATGAGTGAGTTGTCCTAGCATCTTCAGCAACTGGGGTCTGAGAATCTATACTCATAGGCCCAGAGGAACATGGAGAAGGCCTTAACAACTGATGTCTTTGGTAGTTCACCAGTCCATTCTATTGAATAAATGCATTATTAATCTATTTTCAACAGATCAGCCAGAGGGATGTTCTCTAGCTATTATACCTCTTAATCCTGTCACACCTCCAACAGCTTTCTACTAGAAAGTTATTAAGCCACAGATGGCAGGAATCTTTGTCCGTTTTGATCACTGCTTTAAACTTAGTACCTAGAATAGTGCCTAAAAGATAAGAGGCCCTTAGTAACTACTTATTGAATAAATACGTATATGAGTAAAGGAATAAACGAAACAGTCAAACTGAAAGGATTTCCATACAGTATCCCAGGTTCTGATTAAATGTCCTACTTCTTGTCAAGGCCTTCCTTGACTTCTAACCAAGGTCTCTGAAATAGAGTCAGGAAACCAGTCAACCCCTGGCGATGCAAGTGTGTGTCACTTCCTCTCTGATGTTTGAATCTACAGTCAGTACAGACATCTCTCCCTAAAGATTTCCAGGCTTGAACACTGTAAATTGTTTTCAACTCCTCCCCACCCCCCACCGCCGGAGGAGAGACCTCACTCCAGTTCAGGCTCCAAGTCGGCATAAAAACTCAGGGCATTATTGTGGAGGGAGAAGCAAGGCTAGGGCACCATTATACTTTGAATTCCAACTAAGATGTTCTTCTCACGGACAAACAAGGATATGCTAAATAGTCAATTATCAATACATTTTTGCTCCTTCGATGCAAACGAGGTTACCGCAAGATTTATCTTTGAGTTTCACTTAAATATATTGAGTTGTAGTTGTGAGTTTGATCCAAAATTTCTCTTGCTGGATAGGATATCATTGTAAGAACAATGGCCTATTGGGAAACAATATCCTAACATTATCCTAAGCTAGGTAATCTAGCAATAGAATTTTTTTTTTTTTTGCAGTACGCGGGCCTCTCACTGCTGTGGCCTCTACCGTTGCGGAGCACAGGCTCCGGATGTGCAGGCTCAGCGGCCATGGCTCACGGGCCCAGCCGCTCCGCGGCATGTGGGATCTTCCCGGACCGGGGCATGAACCCTTGTCCCCTGCATCGGCAGGCAGACTCTCAACCACTGTGCCACCAGGGAAGCCCTAGCAATAGAATTTTATTAGAACCATTTCTATTCTTGACATTCGGACTCCCAAAATTACTGTGTCAAATAAAGGGTGCCTCAGACATATAATGCTTAACCAGCTCTCTCCTTGGGACCATAAATCTGGACTTTCATATGCCTACTGGTTGTGTGTGTGTGTGTGTGTGTGTGTGTGTGTGTGTGTGTGTGTGTGTGTGTGTGTGTGTGTGTGTGGTGGAGAAACAGAGATAGAGACAGAGAGAGAGTGAGAAAAAGAGAGAACATACTCAGAGCTGGCTTGACAATTAGTCAATCAGGAATTAGACATAGATTCTCATTGGTTTACATTCAGATAGTTTAAACATGACCTGATTGATACTGACTTCACTCAGTGTGATCAAGAAGTCTTGAACTCCACTAGACACGTGTGGTTGGGTGATATTCTCTCAAAAACACAGAAAGGAAAAAAACATAAGTAGAGAAGAAAGGTTACTATATTGAAGTATCAATAAGTTAAATTTAGAAAACTGGACTGAAGGCCTTAGAATATTGTTTTCAGAATTGAAAGTGCACACATATCACCCAAGGATCTTGTTAAAAATGCAAGTTTTTGCTCAGTGGACCTGGATTGGGACTGAGATTCTGCATTTCCAACAAGTCCCAGGTGATACTGATGCCTGCTGGTCCACAGATCACACTTTGACTAACAATGTTTGCAGACATGCTGACAAAGGCCTGGTCCCCCCAAATGAGAAAGAAGCCACCCAAACAAGGCAGGTCAAAGCCCAAAGTGATTTTAGAAAGCCCCTGAATCATTGTCAACTCATTGGAAGACCATGATTACATTATGGGAAGAAATCAGTATTTTATCATGTGTTATAGTTCAAGCTCCCTTCCTGTCACAAGCACGAATCATTGACGCTTAGTCTGCGGTTGTTGCCATGAGTTTTTATTGCTTGAATTCAAGAGCTACACAATAAGTCTCGCCTTTAGCACATTCCACGTTTATAGGAAAAAGAAATAGAATCCTGTGCAGCAGCACTGTATAAAACCAGTGATTAGGGCTTCCCTGGTGGCGCAATGGTTGAGAGTCCGCCTGCCGATGCAGGGGACACGGGTTCGTGCCCCGGTCCGGGAGGATCCCACATGCCGCGGAGCAGCTGGGCCCGTGAGCCATGGCCGCTAAGCCTGCGCGTCTGGAGCCTGTGCTCCGCAACAGGAGAGGCCACGGCAGTGAGAGGCCCGCATACCACAACAACAACAACAAAAAAAAGTCACATCTATCCAGACAAAATTTTGTAAAGAACGGAAGAGTCAGGATTGAGTTTGGTGAATGGCTACAGTTAGGAAGAATAAAGGCTGTTAGAAGTTCATCTGTAGACATGATTTGTCCACTTAGCCTTGAACTTTAGGAAAAGTCTTTAAAGTGTGACCAGGCGCGTTGGGCAAGAAGGCCTAGAGAAGCTCTGCACTACCTGGATGCCTGCAGCTTGCCGCTGCCTTGCCTCCTGGGGGCGCTCTGGTCCCCTGCCTCCTCCAAGCACCACGCTGGGCCACGGCGAGCATCCCTGCCCCTCCCCAGGACACATTCAGCATCAGAGGCTACACCTGACCAGCACAGAACAAAAGAAAGGAGACAATTATGTGAAAAAGCCTAGGGGGAAATACCAAATAAAAGCACTCAGAAAAGCTCTTCAACTTGCTGAAAATTCATAACTTGAGTAAAAGTCATTTACTTTTGAGCTTTTCCTACAGAATTCTCTGGCGTGTCCTGTTGTGCTGCATTGAGAAACAAAGCAAAGTCAGACAGTTATTTTCCTAACTGACTGAGCAGAAATATACGTTGGAGTAGATGTGAGTATACCGGAAACAGCAAACTCATCCACCTACGGCAAAGAGAAGATGCAGAGACCTTTGAATTTGGAAGTTTCAAGGTTTGACTTCCTTGTTCAAATAACAAAACATAATTTATGGGCCTTATGTTACCATAGTTCTAGACAAAATGGTTTTGGCTATGACACATCCAATTGAATACTGAGGAGAAAAAACAACTTATTCTTTAACAGTTGTCAGGGTCAGTGTGACTTGCCTGAATATTGAAGCACATGTTCTGTGGGCGGGTAGGACATTGTTACAGGTTGAACCCTATGAGTATTGGAGTGAAATGGGTAGGAGACATTGAGGGCCTAAGGAATGTGTTATTGAAGAAAATATAACGAAAGACAGAGCCAAGGACTTAACTTCAGGGAAATTTTATACTTAGGGACGGGAAGAGAGAGAAGAGCCATGAAAAGTCACTAAAAGGACTGGTCAGAGTCAAATGTATTAGCACAGAAGCCAAAGACAAGAAATGACTTGGGAAAGGGATAGAGGTGCCCAATTGCATTAAATATTCAAGAAAACTCAAGAGGTATGAGCACTGACGAAAAGTCACTGGATTTCACAAGCAGCATTTTACCTTGAGTATGTAGCGTAATTAGAATTAATATAAATGACATTAGGAAGGGTTACATTTAAAAGATAATGTGTTCGCAGGGAAATGGAGAAGTTTAACCTTGTATGGAAGAAGGTTAAGAGGGAATAACAAAATTAAGAGTTTTGAGAACAGGATGGAGAAAACACATTTATGTCAACATAACATGGAGAGGATCCATGCCAGACGGGTCAGTTTTCTAGTCATGGTAGGTGATGCCACATCACTTCTGAGAGGGACACACGGAGCAGAGCTAAAGGAATATAATGGGCTTTGCTCTGAAACAGTTGGGAAATTAATATGAGAAGCATACAAAGACTGCTCTGTATTTATATACAAATATAAATACACTTAAAGTTGGTATAATTTAGCACTAAAATGACCTTAAAACTCACTTTATAAAAAAACATCGCCCATTTCTTTGATTTCTTGGAGTTATTAGTTTTATCCCTTGGTAATAATACTATCCTTTGATAATAATTTTATAGAAAAATCTTTCTAAACAAATTTTTTATTTTTTCTGTGCACATCTCTGCTCAGCCAAAGTCAGAGCAGCAAACATGGAAACAAACGTGGCAGAAAGAGGCCTTGGGAATCTTCTGGTCCAGTCTGAGCCCATGTTTTGCCTCACTGAATATGCAATACTGTAATTATCACTTATGGTTGTCACCCACTGCCTTCCCTACTCTCCATTCTTCAGAGGAAGGAAAAAACATAAAGATCCTGTCATCCTCTTGACATTACATACCCAACTGGTGATAGATTAAAAAATGCCAAACCTCTGTTTAAGACCCAGTCCTCTGTCTGTACCTCAGGCATATCCCCCTATTTAGCCAGAACTCTTAACCTCTTAACAGAGACCTGAGTTCACTCAACATTTGATCTATTTGGTAATCAGTCATCTTAATAGTAAAATCTAAGAGGGTTCACCAAAGGAATGTGTTGTCATTTAAAAATATTTAGTATATTCAATAATAGTCCTATATAAAATAACTCAAGACATTATTCTATTATTTTATTTATTTTTTTTATAAATTTATTTTATTTATGTTTATTTTTGGCTGCATTGGGTCTTTGTTGCTGCATGCAGAGTGGGGGCTACTCTTCATTGCAGTGCGCGGGCTTCTCATTGTGGTGGCTTCTCTTGTTGCAGAGCACGGGCTCTAGGTGCGCGGGCTTCGGTAGTTGTGGCGCACGGGCTTAGTTGCCGTGGATGGCACATGGGATCTTCCCAGACCAGGGCTTGAACCTGTGTCCCCTGCATTGGTAGGAGGATTCTTAACCACTGTGCCACCAGGGAAGCCCTACTGATTATTTTATGATACATAGTTATGCCAAACAGACTCTCCCTGATTGCCAATTCTGCACACACAAATTCTTGGTTTTTCTTCAAAAGTAACTTGCATGTGTTTATATTATCTTCATATAAAGATTTGTCCCTGCCCCCTAGTCACCAAAATGTGTATCTGTATGTGAAACTCAACACTGGTATCATTGGCCCTGGGCTACCCATACTCCTTTGCTTAGAATCCTTTGTGATGGAGTGTATATTCATGCAACTTTTGACCTGCTTAAGTGTATCATCCAAATAAAACAGTCATTATTTCTTTTGTATAAACATGTGGTCTATATGGAAACTAAGCCTGAGAATTTGGACTCATTAGCATGATGTTCAAACTGGCTTTGTTAACTCCCAGGAGGCATTATTACCCTGAAATATTTTTATTTATAAATCAGAATACAATCTCATGCTAATATATCAGTATTGTTGGAAAGGGTGGTGCTCTAGGAAGATTTCAAAAATAAAGCAAGGAAACAGGATCAGGTACCACAATACAGGGAGAGACACTGGTACACACCAAACATGTACAGAGGTAAACAACAAGAACCCTGGTCAAAAAAAGAGCTGAGGGTCAGAAGCCAGCAGTTCATGGTGATCTGTGCTGGTTGACCACTCAGAGCGAGGGAATGAGGAAATACACAGGCACGAAGGAAAGACAGTATGAGTTCAGAGAAGCAGACATGTTCCACAGGAAGCGAGGGGAACACACTGTGAGGTCAAGTTCTACCAGAGCCAGGAATTTCCTCCCACATAGAGTATCATTTTTGTTGCAAACAAACCACCTTAGAAATGAGTGGTTTAAAACAATATCCACGCTTATGTAACACAGGTATAGGGACCCACTGGACAGTTATTTCTGATGATGTGGGCCAGGCTCAGCTGATCTTGGCTGAGCTCCTCATGTGTCTGTGGACAGCTGGGGTGTTGGCTGGGGCTGGCTGGCCTCGGAGGGCCTCGCCTCAGAAGACTCAGCTCTTCTATTTGTAATGAGGTGGATAGACCCAGAGTCTGTCATACAGAGTAAAGTCAGAAAGAGAAAGACAAATACCGTATGTTAACACATATATATGGAATTTAAGAAGAAAAATATCATGAAGAACCTAGGGGTAAGACAGGAATAAAGACACAGACCTACTAGAGAATGGACTTGAGGATATGGGGAGGGGGAAGGGTAAGCTGTGACAAAGCGAGAGAGAGGCATGGACATATATACACTACCAAACGTAAGGTTGATAGCTGGTGGGAAGCAGCCGCATAGCACAGGGAGATCAGCTCGGTGCTTTGTGACTGCCTGGAGGGGTGGGATAGGGAGGGTGGGAGGGAGGGAGACACAAGAGGGAAGAGATAGGGACTCCCCTGGTGGCGCAGGGGTTAAGAATCCGCCTGCCAATGCAGGGGACACGGGTTCGAGCCCTGGTCTGGGAAGATCCCACATGCCGCGGAGCAACTAAGCCCGTGTGCTACAACTACTGAGCCCGCGTGTCCCAACTACCGAAGCCCACGCGCTTAGAGCCCGTGCTCCGCAACAAGACAAAACCACCACAGTAAGAAGTCCGCGCACTTCAACGAAGAGTAGCCCCCGCTAGCCGCAACTAGAGGAAGCCCTCACCCAGCAACGAAAACCCACCGCAGCCAAAAATAAATAAATTAATTTAAAAAAAAAACAAAAAAGAGGGAAGAGATATGGGAACATATGTATATGTATAACTGATTCACTTTGTTATAAAGCAGAAACTAACACACCATTGTAAAGCAATTATACCCCAATAAAGATGTTAAAAAAAAAAAAAAAAAGAAGACTCAGCTCTTTTCCAGGTTAGCCTGGGTATATTCTCACAGTGAAGTACAAGAAAAGAGATTATACAAGTGCCTTTTCAAGCCTTTGCTCACATCTGGTCTGCTATCGCCCCATTGCCTAAAGAAAGCCATGCAGTTAATCCTGGAACTAATATGGAAGGGCACAACCAAAGAAGATGGTGTTAAGTTGGAACCTTTCATACAATCCATATACCATACTAAGGAGCCAGTATCAGGGCATTGGTAGTTTGGAGCTAAATGATAAGGACAGGTAAGTGCACATACCTTCTGATGAAGAAGAGCCTGGGAACTGATGCAGGGAAGGCAAATATTTCACTTGTAAATACTTGCTGAAAAGTAATTAAAGGAAGACAGGCCACTCAAAACCTGGCTGCACATTTCTACCCGCTAAGGTTTCAGGATGCAGCATGGGAGACTTAGGCTAGATGTAAAGAAAATCTCGCTGACAATGAAAGTTTTTAAACACTGCAATGGATTACTAAAGGAAACTGTAATTTTCTTTTAAAGTACTTAAAATCAAACTAGCTACCTTGTTATCTGGTATGTGCCCTTGGACAGAAGCAGAAAGACGAACTAGTTGACCTTTCAGAGTCCCTCCAGACCTATTATTGTCACGCTGAACCTATTCGCACCGTGGAAGAAAGACTCTAACAGCCTGCCTTTTATTCCTACACTAAACGCACATTTATTACAGACCCTCTCTGTGCTTGGCACGCTGCTTGGTGCTAGAGATATAATCTCAGCCTTTAAGGAGATCACAGGCTTTGGTCAGAAGGTGAAGCAAAAATGCTCCATCTACATAAGTGTTAACACATGGGTGATAGAAGATGCTATTTAAAACAGTGAATGTCTTCAAAGGACAAAGGCTACTGTGAAGGGGAAGACCCTTTGCCCTGGGTCTCTGCCTATCTTTTGAGCCGCCCAAGAGACCAGAAGGCTCTTTTGTTCAACTGGGCCCATTGATGGGTTTGAGATAGACAAAGGGACTTAGAGCAGAGTTACAGGTATGGGACTGGAGAGAGCAGAGTTCTCTGCATAATTAAGTGAGAATTTGTGATTTGCTGGAAAACTTAGGTAAGAATGGGAGCAGAATAGGGATGGAATAGGGAAGGCAAGAGTCCAGGCATTACATGGGGTAACATGGCCAGGGAGAAAGCCCTTGGTCTGTGGTGGCTAAAGCATATCTATGAACCTAACAATCTCACTTTTAAAAAGCTAACAAGAGAGACTTCTGTCCAAACAAGATAACTAGTATAGACTCGTCTCTCCCTACTTTTTCCTACTTAGGATAACGATAAACACTGGAAATAATGCAGGATAAAATCAAAGGAGAACTCTGAGAGGTGGTTGGTGAAAGGCAAACTGCTTTAAGGAGCCCAGGACCGAAGAAACAGCATTATGTCTGGGCATCTTACAACCTCATGCCCAACAGAAGGGCACATGGTTGGCATTTCCCAACCCCCAAAACTAACGACAGAAAGTGCTAACGTAGTCCACAGGGGTTTGACCGAAGCCCCAGTGAAAACAGGTTGCCCAGGGAAATATTCTCCTTCCCTGACAGTCCTGGGAGTCCCCTCTCCTACTCAGAGACACCCACGAAGCAGATCCCACCACAAGCACCTTCCCAAGAAGCCCTCTCTGTCCCCACAGGTCAGAGACTTCATTTTCTCACCTCGAGATTCAGGACAGGTGACACACCTGATGCCATTCCTTCCACCCCTTCAAGGAGCACCAGCGAAGATCTGTTGGAGTCCCGTGGCTGACCTTAAAGAATGGCCAGAAGAAGTTCTTCAAACAAAAATGAAATGAAAAAGAAGGTTTCCAAGCCACGAAGAAGGAAGGAAAAAACAGCGAGAAAAGCAATACAATAGACTGTCATTCTTCTCTTGAGTTTTCTAAAATATGTGTTATGATTGAAATTAAAATTATAACACCATCTAATACTTAAGACAATGATATTTAAAGTAGAGAGGGTAAAAGATAAATTGAAATGGGGTTTCCACATTTAACTGGAAGTGGCCAAATGCTGATACCAGTAGTCAGTGGTAAAGCATGTATATATATTGTAATGCCCAGAGCAGATACCAAGAAAACTATACTAAGCAAAATTCTCAAAAATACAAAAATTACATCAAGGTGGAATCTTTAAAACATGTTCAAGTAACCCGCAGGAAGGCAAGGGGGAAAAAAACCAAAGAACAAGAAACAGAGGAAATAAACAGAAAACAAATAACAAAATGTTAGATTTAAGCTCTAACACATCAGTAATTACTTTAAGGGTAAATGGTTTAAATATCCCAACTGGAAGGCAGAAATTGGCAGACTGGATTTTTAAAAAAATGATCCAATTACATGCCGTTAACAAGAAATTTACTTCAAATTCAATGGCATAGGTAGGTTGAAAGAAAAAGGATGAAAAAAGGCATATCATTTTGTTTATGAAAAGGGATTGAGATACATGCATAAGCTTGTATATGTATAAAAATGTTACAGAAGGGCTTCCCTGGTGGCGCAGTGGTTGAGAGTCCGCCTGCCGATGCAGGGGACACGGGTTCGTGCCCCGGTCCGGGAAGATCCCACATGCCGTGGAGCGGCTGGGCCCGTGAGCCATGGCCGCTGAGCCTGCGCGTCCGGAGCCTGTGCTCTGCAACGGGAGAGGCCACAACAGTGAGAGGCCCGCGTACCGCAAAAAAAAAAAAAAGCACTGAAAAAAATGTTACAGAAGGCTACAAAAAACCATTAACAGTATTTAGTTCCAATGAGGGTAATTGGGGATCTGGTATGAGAATACTTTTCACTGTCTACCCTTCCATGCACTTTAAAAAATTTAACACATGCACTGGTAAAGTTTATGCAAGTTTATGTAAAAATAAACTGAAGAAAATAACTTTGGTTAATAAAACGTAAGGACTATCTACTAAACAATGTTATGTTACTATAGTAGTGGAATAATAGACCCCACCAAGGCCAACCACAAACCATTAGTAAAAGTCCCACATTATGTGAGTTATCTGCATCAATATTGCTCTAGAGTTAAAGGAGAATCATGGAAAAGGACACATGTTCCCTCTTTGTGTCAACACTGGGACTGAGATATAGGAATAGCCACAAGCTAAAGAATGAAGAATAATAGCTCAGCAGAGGCAAGAGAGAGCCAAAGTTGCTAATAAAAATATAAGTCCCCCTTGCCCTCCCATCCCCATCCACCAGAGAGTCACAGAAATCTTGATGAAGCCATTGAATTTTACAGTCATGTGTGGTTGTTCAAGCTCATCTCCTTTTCAGCTCAAAGAAGAGAGACTTTTAGCTGACCATTAGGTGACAGCAGCATGACCTATACCTTGGTCTAGGCCACTTGTGTCCACTTGTGGAAAGACTGCCTTAAATGGTTTGACCAGGGCTTCCCTGGTGGCGCAGTGGTTGGGGGTCCGCCTGCCGATGCAGGGGACACGGGTTCGTGCCCTGGTTTGGGAGGATCCCACATGCCGCAGAGCGGCTGGGCCCGTGAGCCATGGCTGCTGTGCCTGCGAGTCCAGAGCCTGTGCTCCGCGGCGGGAGAGGCCACAACAGTGAGAGGCCCATGTACCGGAAAAAAAAATGGTTTGACCAAAAACAATTCATCCAGAGTTCTCAAAATTTTTCAGTGGTAATGCCCATTGACAAGATTTACTATTTTAATTACTTAAGTATTATTTCTAAATTATAACAAAAGAATCATGTTCCTTAGATACAAGCTACTTAAAGCATCTATACCATGTTTGCAATATACCTACATCCATTTTCAAATTCAGGAAGAAAATGCCCCATGATCAGAACCCTGATGACAAATTCTGTTTCCTCTTTCATGACAGTAGCAGTGGGTGAGATAGATGACTCAGTGCTTTCATACATTATGGTTTCCCCATTAGCTATTTATACGGAAATCTTTTAAAAATGTATATGCTTAAAAGTTTAAAGTGTGTTTCTCAGGACATTACACTGACAAATAGATATTCTGTAGGTTCTTTCACTCCAGACAATTTTATTGCCAAAGGAAACAGAAAATGTAGAACGGTTCAAGTTCCTGATCAAAACCCTTAAGTAGGGACTTCCATGGTGGCACAGTGGTTAAGAATCCACCTGCCAATGCAGGGGACATGGTTTCGAGCCCTGGTCCGGGAAGATCCCACATGCTGCAGAGCAACTAAGCTCGTGCACCACAACTACTGAGCCTGCCCTCTAGAGCCCACGAGCCACAACTACTAAGCCTGCATGCCACAACTACTGAAGCCCATGCGCCTAGAGCCCGTGCTCCACAACAAAGAGAAGCCCCGCTCACTGCAACTAGACAAAGCCCACGCGTAGCAACGAAGACCCAATGCAGCCAAAAATTAATTAATTAATTAATTTGTTAAAACCTCAAGTAAAAAGAGAATTTCTTCCTAGATAAAAAATAATATTATCCAAAAATCCTTAAATTAAAAGAAAACAAAACAGGATTTTTTTCCCTAGAAAAAATACAACAGTACAAGACAATACACTTGTAAGCGTGATTCAAACCTAGGAAAGAAGTGGTATTTGGAGGTACAGGAAGAATATTTAGATTAAATGGAAGAAATGACAAGAAAAACCACCAAAGAGGAGTTGGTCTTAAGGACCCCATTGCCTATCCTTGTCACCCGTCTCTTCTGTCTAGTGGCCTTAGAAGTGGCACATTTCTAAGTGAAGAGATGAAGAAATTACTGTAGTGGTTGCCATATTAGAATTCTATCTACCTCCCTGTCAAGTGAAGCTCATTTGATTCCTGTGGATAACTAAGGTGCATTAGTCAGCACATTGAGATGGAGCGGTTTTTTATATAATCAAATGACCTATTTAATTGAAAATCATGATTTCATCTTGGACAAACTACTTTTGGCCTATGCTTGCCTAACAGTAAAAAAAAAAAAAAAAACAGACCAGATCTTGCACTAGCATTCACCAGTAGGCTTAAGCTTCTTGGATACACTCAGTTTCCTTAAAGCCAAGAATACAATCTTCCACTTGGCTCCCAACCAGAGACGCCAAAACTCATTGCCTAATGCTGCAATTTATTTTGTGACAGCCCTCTTCTTAGCCCATATTTAAATTCCAGTACAAAATAGATACAGAAGGCACTTGGGATTTCAACTCTTATGGATTATATTGTTTAAACCTAGAAGAACAAAATGCCCTAAAATAGTGTATGCAAAACATGTATAAGTATTTTGAAGATCCAAATTTCTTTAAATCAACATAGTATTCCCTTTCTGCTTTCACTATAGTACTAAGTGGCATATGTGAAGGACACAGGCAAACCTGTGGAACCCGAGTCTGAAAGATTTTAAGACAGCAGCCCATAGAATAATAAAATCACTTTTAATTCAACAGAGTTACTAGGATAACCTAAAGTTATATACCAGCTTTTTAAAAAAATATATACAAAGCTTAATTCAGCTGACTCCCCTAAGTTTTTTCCTTGTATTCAAGGAATTTGTAACTGAATAGTATAACCAGCATACCAAATTGTTCAGTGATGCAAAAGATTATAAAGAGAAGAAGAGAGGTAAAGAAGGAAACAAGAGTCACCATTGGAGAAAGGAAGCAATGATTTACATGGAATATTTGGCATGGAATGCTTTACCTTGTCAAGACTTGCTGTGCACTGTAAAATCCTGTTTAGAAACTATGGCAGAATATTAAGGAGATTTAGTGTTATGAAAACAAATGGGGAACTAAAAGTAATAAAATGAAGTTTCCAATGTCAACTGATACTAAATGTGTGACCTCGAGCAAGTCACTTAACTTCGTTAAGTCTTAATTTCTATGAAGGCCTTAAACTAGAATTATTTCTAAGCTCTACACAATAGGAAATATGTTTTTTTAAGTATTAGGAGTCAAAATTTTAAAACATATTTTGGAAGAAGTAATACATTGACTATTGTTTCTTTTAGAAAAAAATTTTTACATTTGATATTTTGCAAAAATAATTTCTATTAAAAAAGACATCTATGATGTTTTTCTCAAGAATTTTGCATTATTAAAGGTTGGAAAGTCAGGTGAGACTTGAAATGTTTCTGAATAACAACTATGTCTAAAATGTTTTTAAATTATTCAGTCTTCAAACAAGTTGATAATTATTTATTTTAAAAATATCTTGCAATATGATAGCAGAACACGTGATACCTGTAAAAATCTTTTGTCAACTGAAAGGCAATAAAAAATATAAATATCACTGCTATTATTGTTAGTGCTAGAAAATTCTACATACGCTGCTGAGTTCTTAGGTTTATGGATTATTCCTTTACATTTTTAGTGACGATAAAATCTAGATGTTAAGTTCTAAGCAAGATCCTATAATGAACAGCTCATATGAATGTTCTTTCCCCTTAGCTTTTAGAATATTTGGTAAACCCAGATCCTATGCATGATTCTTCAACAGTTTTATTCAAATACAGTACTAGTACTGATTTTAACTTAAGAAGATATCCATTGTCACTCATGTAGCTCTGGATGAATGAATTTTAATTTGACCCTCAAGAGTCAGTCTAGCCAAATAATAACAATGAAAATGCATGAGAACAGTAATTTCAACCTGGCTATTTCACAGACAAGCTTATTTTATGCATCAATAGCAAATAAATCAAGAAATTGGATGGACTTGCTGAATGTCTTTCACTGCTCTAAGTAAATCCATCTAGCTAGCGTAACAAGCAGTTCTGAAGATTGGAATGTAAGCAGAGAAGAAATATTGATTGATTGCTTTATTTAGAGTAGAACTGTAACACCACCTATGCAAGGCATTTAGCATATCAAGCTAGGCAGTACCATCTTGTTGCTATAAACTTAACTGCAAGATAGATTAGACACTGGTGTGTGGAGTCTGGTCCCATAACTAAGAGCCATCTCTAATGGCAAAGCAGCTCCTACGAAAGGCATTAACTTTAGGGAGATGCAAGTGACTGCTGGCTGGCACATTGGATTTCCATCCTGCAACACTACAGGGCAGCTGAGCATCTGTGGGAATGTCAAAGTACGCGTGTGGGAGTGAGTTGTTTCCAATCGACCTTGTAGGCACTTTAAAGAGGAAGAACGCCAAATTCGTGCACCATTTTGGATGTTTGGACATTGTTATGGACACGTAACAGCAAAGCACCCTCTAGAACAGTGGTCCCCAATGTTTTTGGCACCAGGGACTGGTCTCGTGGAAGACAATTTTTGAACGGATGGTGGCGGGGAGGGGGATGGTTCAGGCGATGGGGAGCGGCAGATGAAGCTTCGCTCGCTCACCCACCACTCACATCCTGCTCTGTGGCCAGGTTCCTAACAGGCCACAGACTGGTACCCATCCACGGTCCAGGGGTTGGAGACTCCAGCTCTAGAAAAACCTCTCCTTCCCTCTCAGCAATTCTTATTGTTGTTGTAATTATTATTTCACAAATAGAAATAATACAAATAAGCCCTGGCCCATCATCTGAGACCTAGTAGATGTCCTACTGAGCCTGAAAGAACATAAAAGAATTTAAAGAATGGGAAATACCTGCATTAGCAATATAACTGCCTGGTAGAGATATGTTTAAGTGCTTATTCCATGATGAGCAGGATTTTAATAACAATGCCAGCCCTGAGAAAAACTGGGAAAAATAGTTACCGATCTCATAAATTTCTAGACTAATCCACAAGATTATCCAGATCACTCAAGCTTTCCAGTCGATGTTTCCCTGGGATTGACACATCTATTTTGATGCCTTGCTTGAACAGCCTCCAGCCGGGGCTACATTCACGGGCATTTGACATGCTTGCCTATGCCTGGTGCCTGAGATTTCAGGGCACCCCTCATGCTCCACGCTCCATCTCCCACTTGTACAGTGTTGATGCAGACACTCCTTGGGGACCTTAAAATATGGGGGAAACAAACTTTGAAAGGAGACAACTAGAAATTCAAACCATTGGTTACCTTATGCCAAGAAACCAAATTGTCCGAAGTAATATAGTGACTCGACATTCAGGGAGACCTAAATCCCAAGAGCTTTGCGTACTACAAATGAACACCCAACAACATAGCTTATAAATCCTTCTGTAAAATAAAGCAAGTTATATCTGAAAAACAGACTCAAATGATGTCTGCAATTGCTCCAAAGAGTTACTTTGAATATCATAACCAGTAGAGGAATCCCAGTGCATGGAATTCCAACTGCTTTTTCAGAAAAATGACAAATTGCTATAGATCCCAAGCCTTGAGGAGGGTCACTTGTAAATGTAACTGCTCAACCTTAATTTATTACCGTGTAAAACCTTACAGGCATTTTTATCAGAAGAAGAATGTTTGTTCTCACAAATAACTTGATATAATCAGTTGTAATGTGATTCAGAAGTAAAATCATTGGTTATATTTGATACAAACGTCAAGGGAAAGTGTTTAAATATATTTTTAGTACAATCAAATGAACATTAGTAGTTTGTTAACTTTTAAAAGAAGAACACGATTATAATTCTTTTTAAAGGCTTGGTTTACAAAGATCTTCTCCAATAGCCTTCAGAGACTCTCCTGTGAAACTGACGTTTGTCTAGCTTTTACTCTGCAGTTATAGTACTCCAGCGAATCCACCATGACAAGCCTCCTCTAAACACCACAGTTCCTACACTGGAGGATTACAGAAATACGTGATATGTTCTACTGAATGTTACAGCTTTCACTCTGTTGCAGTGATGTCACACAAGGTTCTGGAGCGACCTGACCTGGGTCGCTCTCATTTTCCCGTGAGACCTCACCTCTCCTTGGTGCTCCTGCAGTTCTCTTTACCTCGATCCTGGCACAGAACCCACCGTGTTGATATTAATCCAAACATCATGTGAATGAATAGACAATAAGCTCTACGAGAGTAGGAGCTTTCTGTTACTCAGCTTTGCGTCTGCAGCCTCAAGCAATAACTGCACGTCACTCAAAAGTTCACAGAACATGTTCTTACCGGTTGAACTGAGTAGTGACCAGGCATTTGACCATGTCAGCTTATTTTTTCTTCTTTTGTTTTTGCGGAATCTAAAAAAAAAAAGATACAAATGAAGTTATTTACAAAACAGACACAGATTCACAAACATAGAGAGCGAATTTATGGTTATGGGGGTGGGGGGAATAGATTGGGAGTTTGGGATTGACATGTACACACTGCTATATTTAAAATAAAATGTCCTTCCATATGTCAGCTTTCTATGTCTAAAGACCAATACTTTCATCTGAGGCCCCAAGAGGCATAACCAACCAACTTCCTGGCAGCAGCTCACAGGACTTTTTGGTCCTCAGGTTTTAGAAAGGAAGCTACTGTACCTTTACACAGCAATGCTGAAGGGAGATCTAAGTGCCTCTCTGTGAGATGCAGAAATGGGAATAGTTTATCACCTACTATAAACAGAAAAAAATGAGCATGTTTACTCTCTTTTCTTGTAGTACAGTATGAAAAAAAATTGAATAAATATCCTTGATGCCAAACTCATTAGGTTTCATTCTAGAAATGATTGTGTGAAAAGGGAGAGTTTCAGAAAAGCTTTTTCAAAATGAGGCTGTTTAAGTAGGTTTTTTCCTGAATCCAAACTACAAATTTTGATTTATAAACCACAAGCAGTTTCAGAAGCATCTCTGAAAAGGCTACTTATACTCTTCCAGGCAGGAATCTGATAGTGCTGGGTGGTTATTTTTCTAGAGAAAATGCTGTCTTCCAACAGGTTGGGCTTGCATTGTTCCATAGGAAACCACATTTCTCCCATCAGTGAGATCTCCCCGCTGAAAAGAGAATTCCATTTTCTTGAACCTTCCTTCTGCCACATCAGAGAAGAAATACCTAGAAGTGTGCACAAAGCTCGCCGAGGATTGAGCTGCAACAGCATGAGAAAACTGGTAAACTCCCCACCCCTCCCTATGGGCACGGTGGCATCACGCCACGCGACTCCTGTGGCGGGTATCACATGCTCTGTCATAGAAGAGGACAGAGCGTCTGTGTCTATTCTAGATTTCTCTAGCAGTGATTTTCCTGTTCCTGTTCCTACTTGAATTGCCCCTTCTCTTTCTTCACAAAACATATCCCAGCTTCATTTTCAAGGCCAAGGAGTAGAGTAAGCTGTTTCCATCCAAGGGTGATTTTCATAATTAGTCAGTTCATCCCATTTCACATTCCCAATTTATTTCATGTATCTTCCAGTCCCAATAAAGGACCATATGAGCATTTTTATTTTTTTAAAGATATTTTGCAAATGGAAAAAAAAGAACAGTTTTAAAGTGTCCTCTAAAGTTGTCAGGAACATAAAATTAAAATCCCTTTAAGACACCAAAGTCAACCTAATGAAGAACAGATTAATAAGATTTCAGGAAACCTTTTTTTATTCCCTTAAGCAGCTCCAGCTAAGAAAAATATAAATTCAACTCAATAGAAAATTCTTTCATGAGAAATGATTAAGGTTTGGAGAATGAAGTTTAGGAAGGGAAGAGGGAGGCCATTCTTCCACAGTGAGGACTAATTTCTAAGGTTAACATCATTCACTCACATACAAAATGGTTCTGAAAATTTATGTGGACAACTTACTATATCTACAGAGTAAGGAAACCATCATGAAAGATTTCACCCATGAAGGATTAACTGCTATGAAAATTTCCACCTGCAATAAACAACTAGAAAACGAGACAATATATATGAAACAAATATTTTCAAACAGTGAACACCAGGCAATGTGTAGGTCAGTGGTTCCTAAGAGAAGGAGAAAATGAAGTAAGTCCTACAATTGCCCTTGTTTACTGCCTGGGGTCAGTTTCTAGGTCCAAAACAGTGAAGCAGGAAATAAAGAGAGGCTGAAGTTCTCACTGAGTTGAAGAGATCAGGTTTGGAGTTTGATTATCTAAGCCAGATTGTCTAAAATTTACAGAACAGAATAGGGGAGAGGAGGGAGCTACACAGAGGTAGCTCCAGAGATCTGCAGAAGTGTCCACTGAAATCGTTGCCTAAATACTAAACTATACATGTGTATGGTAGAACTCCAGAATGCTGGGGGAAGAACCAGAAAGCAGTAGGATGAAAAATTAATCTAAGAGAAGGCAGGAAAAACAGGAGAAAACAACGACCAAAAAACCCCAGATGGGACAAATAGGTAACAACTAGCAAGACGGTAGATTTAACCCAAAACTTGTCAATAATTACATTTAATATAAATGGTCTAAAAACTAATTAAGAGACAGAAATTGTTAGATTTAATAAAAAACCAAAACCAGCTATACGCTAGCTTCAAGAAACCAATTTTAAATATAAATACTCAGATAAATTAAATATAAAGGAATGGAAAAAGATATACCAAGAAAAATAATCTAAAGAAAGCCAGAGTGGCTATATTAACGTCAGACAAACTAGACTTCAGAACAATAAATATTACCAGTAATTAAGAGGGATACTTCATCACAATAAAACAGTCAGTCCAACACAATCTTAAAGGTGTACATACCTAATAACAGAGCCCCAAAATATATGAAGTGAATATTGATGGAACGAAAGGGAGATATAGATGAATCCAAAATTATTGTTAGATATGTCAATAATGTTTTTTTCAGTACCTGAAGTGACAAGTTGAGAGAAAAATCATTAAAATATTGAAGACTTGAGGAATAACACTATCAATCAACTTTGACCTAACTGATATTTATAGAAAACTCCACTCAAAAACAGAAGAATAGGGCTTCCCTGGTGGCACAGTGGTTGAGAGTCCATCTGCTGATGCAGGGGACATGGGTTCGTGCCCCAGTCCAGGAAGATCCCACATGCTGCGGAGCGGCTAGGCCTGTGAGCCATGGCTGCTGAGCCTGCACCTCCGGAGCCTGTGCTCTGCAGTGGGAGAGGCCACAACAGTGAGAGGCCCGCGTACCGCAAAAAAAAAAAACAGAAGAATAAATATTCTTTTCAACTGTAGATGAAACACATTTACCAAGATAGACCATGTTCTGAGTTATAAGACAATAAATTTATTTATCTCAATAAATTTAGACAGACCAAAATCATATAAAGTATATTCTTTGATCACAGCAGGATTAAACTAAAAATTTAAAAAGCTATCTGGAAAAATCACCAACTATTTGGAAATTAAATAACACACTTCTAAATAATCCAGGGGTCAAGAAAAATTATAAGGAAAATGAGAAAATATTTTCAACAAATGATAATGAAAATACAACATTTGATATCTGTGGAATGTAGCAAAAGCAGTGCTTAGAGGGAAACTCAAAGCTTTAAATACTTATATTAAGAAAGAAAAATGGTCTAAAAATTATTATCTAAGAAATTAAACCCAAAGTAAGCAGAAGAAAGGCAATAATAAGGAAAGGGACTATGAAATAGAAACAGGACACACAATAGAGAAAAAATCAGTGTAACCAAAAGCTGGTTATCTTAAAAAAAGAGAAAGAATATAAATTACCAATATCAAGACTAAATGAAGTGACATCACTTCTGAGTCTATAAAAATTAAAAGAATAATAAGAAAATACTATAAACATATTTATACTAATAAATTTGACAGCTTAGATAAAACAGAAAAATTCCTTGAAAGACAAAAAAAATTCACTCAAGAAGAAATAATGTTAAAGACCTATATCCTAGTCAAGAAGTTGAATTTATAGTTTAAACACCATCCCACAAAGAAAATTCCAGGCTTAAGTGACCTTATTGGTAAATTGAACCAAACATGAAAGGAAAGAATAACACCAAAGCTTCCAGAAAACAGAAGAGAAAGGAATATTTCCCTAAGACCAACACTATCCCGATTCCAAAACAAGACAATAAAATATTACAAGAAAAGAAAACTACAGTTGAAGATCTTTCATAAACATAGAGGTAAAAATTTTTAATGAAATATTAGGAAATCAAATCCAGCCATATATAAAGACAATGCACCATGACCAAGTGGGATCTATTTCAGGAATGCAACATTCAAAAATCAATGTAATTCACCATGTTAAGATGTTAAAAAAAAAAAAGCAAAACTACATGATCATTTCAATAGATACAGAAAGAACATGTGAAAAAATTCAACACATACTCATATCAAAAACTGTCAATAAACTACAAAAAGAAAAAAACTTCCTCAACTTGATAAAGAACATCTACAAAAAAAAATCTTCAAATCACACTGTAAAGAAGGTAAGTCACTCTTGGAGGAGATATTTTCAAAACATATAGCTGATAAACGACTTTTACCCAGAATATCAAAATAAGTCATAATTTGTTAAGAGGAGAATCCAATAAAGACTGGGCAAAACATGTGAACATTTCTTAAAAGAAGATATACAAGCGGCAAATAAGCACATCAATAGGTGCTCAATATCATCAGTCATTAAAGAAATTCAATTGCTACTAATGCCCACTAAATTGGCTAAAATTAAAGACTAACGCTACCAAACGTTATTGAAGATATGGAGTAACTGAACTTTCTTACATTGCTTCAATGTATAAATAAAATGAAACTTGCTATAGCTACTACGTGAAATAGTTTGGCAGCTTCTTAGAAATGCTGCAAGTACATTTACCATACTACACAGAAATCCCACTCCTATATATTTACTTAAGAAAAATGAAAATATATGCCATGCAAAGATATACCTGAAGGTTCATAGCAGTTTTATTCATAATAGCTCCAAACTGGAAACAAGCCAGATATGCCTCAAGTAATGAGTGAATAAACAAATGGTATAATTATACAGGTGACTACTACTCAGTCACAAAAAGAAATACTGAAAGACTTGAAGCATAGATGATTCTCAAATGAACAACGCAAGGGAAAGAAGCCAGACACAGAGAACCTACAGGCCAAATGACAAAGACAAAACTAATGTCATGCAAAGATCAAGAGTTTCCAGCGTCCAGAGCAAAGGAGAGACTGAATGCAAAGGGTCATAAGAGGATTTTAGGGATGATAAAAATGCTCTATATTTTTATTGTGGTGATGCTTACTTAGCAGTATACATTTGTCAAAATTATACACTTAAGTTGATTAATTTTATCGTTTAATTGTTCATCAATAAAGCTTATTCTTTAAAAATATCAGAAGGAAACATAATAAAAAGAAGCCATCATCATTTATTTAAAATTCTATGCAAAAAGATATTGCTCTTTTTTCCCTATTATTGTGTGTCCTGAGGTGTGTTTTATCTTTTATCGAATAGGGGAAAAATCAAGCTATTTTAAACTGAGATTATGTGGAAAGAGCGTCAAGTGGTATAAATACATTTATATTAAAATTAGAGTACTTTACAATACTAATTGATGGGGTTTTTTTAACATATATTTTAGAAGTGCAGAGAATACACATGGATGCTTATCTTTTTAAAATTAATTTTTATTGGAGTGTAGTTGATTTACGTGTTAGTTTCTGCTGCACAACAAAGTGAATCATCCATACATATACATATCAGATGCTTATCTTTATTGTGATTTATTAAGTAGTTGGATGGCTCTACTCAAATCTCAATATTTACTACTTTCAGTACTTCATTTGAATTACAGTTTCATTTAGAGAATTCTAATTTTTATAATCAATAAGTCATTACTTTTCACATACAATTATAATGAACATAACGTTGGGATAACATTATGTTTACTGTTTTGCAGTTTCACTTCTAGACTATTTCGTAAAAAGCTGAAAAACAAATTCACTGATGGGAATAGATTTCCTCTGCTTGGCTTTCAAATTCATTGTAATCAATCCTGTAACATTAAGCACATTTCCTCATCAATACAAAAATTAAACTTCAGGGACTGACCTTATAAATAGATCAGAGAAAGCAGAAGGACACTGAGAATAAGTTAACAACATTTCCAGATAATCAAGCCCAATAAAAATGTAGTGTTTGAATGTGAAATTGCAAAATAAATCAAATTGAAAGGTATGTTCCCAGACTTTAAATAGCCTATGCTGGGGCTTCCCTGGTGGCGCAGCGGTTGAGAGTCCGTCTACAGATGCAGGGGACGCGGGTTCGTGCCCCTGTCCGGGAAGATCCCAAATGCCGTGGAGCAGCTGAGCCCGTGAGCCATGGCCGCTGAGCCTGCGCGTCCGGAGCCTGTGCTCCGCAACGGGAGAGGCCACAACAGTCCCGCGTACCGAAAAAAAAAAAAAATAGCCTATGCTGAAAGAGAAAAGAGTAACCTAGTAAATCTTGATCACTTTAAATTGGCAACACCGGAGGCTTCCGGGAAGATGGCGGAAGAGTAAGACGCGGTGATCACTTTCCTCCCTACAGATACACCAGAAATACATCTACACGTGGAACAACTCCTACAGAACACCTACTGAACGCTGGCAGACCTCAGACCTCCCAAAAGGCAAGAAACCCCCCACGTACCTACACCAGTGGGAGGGAGCTGTGAAGGAGGAAAGGTTTCTACACACGAGAAAGCCCCTTCGCGGGCGGAGACTGCGGGTGGCGGAGGGGAAAAGCTTTGTAGCCGCGGAGGAGACCACAGCAACAGGGGTGCGGAGGGCAAAGCGGAGAGATTCCCGCACAGAGGATCAGGGCCGACCGGCACTCACCAGGCCGAGAGGCTTGTTTGCTCACCTGCCGGGGCGGGCGGGGCCTGGAGTTGAGGCTCGGGCTTCGGTCGGAGCGCCGGGAGAGGACTGGGGTTGGCGGCGTGAACACAGCCTGCAGGGGGTTGGTGCACCACGGCTAGCCGGGAGGGAGTCCGGGGAAAAGTCTGAACGTGCCTAAGAGGCAAGAGACTTTTTCTTCCCTCTTTGTTTCCTGGTGCGCGAGGAGAGGGGATTAACAGCTCTGCTTAAAGGAGCTCCAGAGACGGGCGCGAGCCGCGGCTAAAAGCACGAACCCCAGAGACGGGCGGGAGACGCTAAGGCTGCTGCTGCCGCCACCCAGAAGCCTGTGTGCGATCACAGGTCACTCTCCACACCCCCCTTCCGGGGAGCCTGTGCAGCCCGCCACTGCCTGGGTCCCAGGATTCAGGGACAGCTCCCCCGGGAGAACGCACGGCGCGCCTCAGGCTGGTGCAACGTCACGCCGGCCTCTGCTGCCGCAGGCCCGCCCCGCACTCCGTGCCCCTCCCTCCCCCCCGGCCTGAGTGAATCAGCGGAATCAGCGGCTCGTTTAACCCCATCCTGTCTGAGCGAAGAACAGACACCCTCCGGCAACCTACACGCAGAGGCGGGGCCAAATCCAAAGCTGAGCCCTGGGAGCTGTGAGAACAAAGAAGAGAAAGGGAAATCTCTTCCAGCAGCCTCAGAAGCAGCGAATTAAAGCTCCACAATCAACTTTATGTACCCTGCATCTGTGGAATACCTGAATAGACAACGAATCATCCCAAATTGAGGAGGTGGACTTTGACAGCAAGATTTATGATTTTTTCCCCTTTTCCTCTTTTTGTGAGTGTGTATGTGGATGCTTCTGTGTGAGATTTTGTCTGTATAGCTTTGCTTCCACCATTTGTCCTAGGGTTCTATCCGTCCGTTTTTTTTGTTTGTTTGTTTTGTTTTCTTAATAATTATTTTTTTATTTTAATAATTTTATTATATTTTATCTTTATTTTATTTCACTTTATCTTCGTTCTTTCTCTTTTTTCCTTCCTTCCCTCCTTCCTTCCTTCCTTCCTGCCTCCCTCCCTCCCTTCTTTCTTTCTTTCTTTCTTTCTTTCTTTCTACTTCTACTAATTCTTTTTTTCTCCCTTTTATTCTGAGCCGTGTGGATGAAAGGCTCTTGGTGCTGCAGCCAGGAGTCAGTGCTGTGCCTCTGAGGTGGGAGAGCCAACTTCAGGACACTAGTCCACAAGAGACCTCCCAGCTCCACATAATATCAAATGGCAAAAATCTCCCAGAGATTTCCATCTCAACACCAGCCCCCAGCTTCACTCAACAACCAGCAAGCTACAGTGCTGGACATCTTATGCCACACAACTAGCAAGACAGGAACACAACCCCACCCATTAGCAGACAGGCTGCCTAAAATCATAATAAGTCCACAGACACCCCAAAACACACCACCAGACGTGGACCTGCCCACCAGAAAGACAATATCCAGCCTCATCCACCAGAACATAGGCACTAGTCCCCTCCACCAGGAAGCCTACACAACCAACTGAACCAACCTTAGCCACTGGGGACAGACACCAAACACAACGGGAACTACGAACCTGCAGCCTGCAGAAAGGAGACCCCAAACACAGTAAGATAAGCAAAATGAGAAGACAGAAAAACACACAGCAGATGAAGGAGCAAGATAAAAACCCACCAGAACTAACAAATGAAGAGGAAATAGGCAGTCTACCTAAAAAAGAATTCAGAATAATGAGAGTAAAGATGATCCAAAATCTTGGAAAGAGAATAGACAAAATGCAAGAAACATTTAACAAGGACCTAGAAGAACTAAAGATGCAACAAACAACGATGAACAACACAATAAATGAAATTAAAAATACTCTAGATGGGATCAATAGCAGAATAACTGAGGCAGAAGAACGGATAAGTGACCTGGAAGATAAAATAGTGGAAATAACTACTGCAGAGCAGAATAAAGAGAAAAGAATGAAAAGAACTGAGGACAGTCTCAGAGACCTCTGGGACAACATTAAACGCACCAACATTCGAATTATAGGGGTTCCAGAAGAATAAGAGAAAAAGAAAGGGACTGCGAAAATATTTGAAGAGATTATTGTTGAAAACTTCCCTAATATGGGGAAGGAAATAGTTAATCAAGTCCAGGAAGCACAGAGAGTCCCATACAGGATAAATCCAAGGAGAAATATACCAAGACACATATTAATCAAACTCTCAAAAGTTAAATACAAAGAAAACATATTAAAAGCAGCAAGGGAAAAACAACAAATAACACACAAGGGAATCCCCATAAGGTTAACAGCTGATCTTTCAGCAGAAACTCTGCAAGCCAGAAGGGAGTGGCAGGACATATTTAAAGTGATGAAGGAGAAAAACCTGCAACCAAGATTACTCTACCCAGCAAGGATCTCATTCAGATTTGATGGAGAAATTAAAACCTTTACAGACAAGCAAAAGCTGAGAGAGTTCAGCACCACCAAAACAGCTTTACAACAACTTGTAAAGGAACTTCTCTAGGCAAGAAACACAAGAGAAGGAAAAGACCTACAATAACAAACCCAAAACAATTAAGAAAATGGGAATAGGAACATACATATCGATAATTACCTTAAATATAAATGGATTAATGCTCACACCAAAAGACACAGATTGGCTGAATGGATACAAAAACAAGACCCATATATTTTCTGTCTACAAGAGACCCACTTCAGACCTAGAGACACATACAGACTGAAAGGGGATTGAAAAAGATATTTCATGCAAATGGAAATCAAAAGAAAGCTGGAGTAGCAATTCTCATATCAGACAAAATAGACTTTAAAATAAAGACTATTAGAAGAGACAAAGAAGGACACTACATAATGATCAAGGGATCGATCCAAGAAGAAGATATAACAATTGTAAATATTTATGCACCCAATATAGGAGCACCTCAATACATAAGGCAAATACTAACAGCCATAAAAGGGGAAATTGACAGTAACACATTCATAGTAGGGGACTTTAACACCCCACTTTCACCAATGGACAGATCATCCAAAATGAAAATAAATAAGGAAACACAAGCTTTAAATGATACATTAAACAAGATGGACTTAATTGATATTTATAGGACATTCCATCCCAAAGCAACAGAATACACATTTTTCTCAAGTGCTCATGGAACATTCTCCAGGATAGATCACATCTTGGGTAACAAGTCAAGCCTTGGTAAATTTAAGAAAATTGAAATTGTTTCAAGTATCTTTTCCGACCACAACGCTATGAGACTAGATATCAATTACAGGAAAAGATCTGTAAAAAATACAAACACGTGGAGGCTAAACAATACACTACTTAATAACGAATTGATCACTGAAAAAAATCAAAGAGGAAATAAAAGAATACCTAGAAACAAATGACAATGGAGACATGATGACCCAAAATCTATGGGATGCAGCAAAAGCAGTTCTACGAGGGAAGTTTATAGCAATACAATCCTACCTTAAGAAACAGGAACATCTCGAATAAACAACCTAATCTTGCACCTAAAGCAATTAAAGAAAGAAGAACAAAAAAACCCCAAAGTTAGCAGAAGGAAAGAAATCATAAAAATCAGATCAGAAATAAATGAAAAAGAAATGAAGGAAACAATAGCACAATAGTGGTACTGGCACAAAAACAGAAATATAAATCCATGGAACAGTATAAAAAGCCCAGAGATCAACCCACGCACATATGGTCACCTTATCTTTGATAAGGGAGGCAGGAATGTACAGTGGAGAAAGGACAGCCTCTTCAATAAGTGGTGCTGAGAAAACTGGACAGGTACATGTAAAAGTATGAGATTAGATCACTCCCTAACACCATACACAAAAATAAGCTCAAAATTGATTAAAGTTCTAAATGTAAGGCCAGAAACTATCAAACTCTTAGAGGAAAACATAGGCAGAACACTCTATGACATAAATCACAGCAAGATCCTTTTTGACCCACCTCCTAGAGAAATGGAAAGAAAAACAAAAATAAACAAATGGGACCTAATGAAACTTCAAAGCTTTTGCACAGCAAAGGAAACCATAAACAAGACAAAAAGACAACCCTCAGAATGGGAGAAAATATTTGCAAATGAAGCAACTGACAAAGGATTAATCTCCAAAATTTATAAGCAGATCATGCATCTCAATAACGAAAAAACAAGCAACCCAATCCAAAAATGGGCAGAAGACCTAAATAGACATTTCTCCAAAGAAGATATACAGACTGCCAACAAACACATGAAAAAATGCTCAACTTCATTCATCATTAGAGAAATGCAAATCAAAACTACAATGAGATATCATCTCACACCAGTCAGAATGGCCATCATCAAAAAATCTAGAAACAATAAATGCTGGAGAGGGTGTGGAGAAAAAGGAACACTCATGCACTGCTGGTGGGAATGTGAATTGGTACAGCCACTATAGAGAACAGTATGGAGGTTCCTTAAAATCTACAAATAGAACTATCATATGACCCAGCAATCCCACTACTGGGCATATACCCTGAGAAAACCATAATTCAAAAAGAATCATGTACCAAAATGTTCATTGCAGCTCTATTTACAATAGCCCGGAGATGGAAACAACCTAAGTGCCCATCATCGGATGAATGGATAAAGAAGATGTGGCATATATATATAATGGAATATTACTCAGCCATAAAAAGAGACGAAATTGAGCTATTTGTAATAAGGTGGATAGACCTAGAGTCTGTCATACAGAGTGAAGTAAGTCAGAAAGAGAAAGACAAATACCGTATGCTAACACATATATATGGAATTTAAGAAAAAAAAATGTCATGAAGAACCTAGGGGTAAGACAGGAATAAAGACACAGACCTACTGGAGAACAGACTTGCGGATATGGGGGGGGGGAAGGGTGAGCTGTGACAGGGCGAGAGAGAGGCATGGACATATATACACTACCAAACGTAAGGTGGATAGCTAGTGGGAAGCAGCCGCATAGCACAGGGAGATCAGCTCGGTGCTTTGTGACTGCCTGGAGGGGTGGGATAGGGAGAGTGGGAGGGAGGGAGACGCAAGAGGGAAGAGATGTGGGAACATATGTATATGTATAACTGATTCACTGTGTTACAAAACAGAAACTAACACACCACTGTAAAGCAATTATACTCCAATAAAGATGTTAAATAAATAAATAAATAAAATAAATTGGCAATGCCTGGAGTGTGCTCTGCAGAAGGTTTGTGTCAGATACACACACACACACACACACACACACCATGGGTTCATTATCAAACCAATCACAATAATGTAGATGTAAACAAAATAAAACCAATTTTCTCATATCAGGACGTCTCAGAACTTTTAATATGCTAATCTACATTGGGATTCTTACTGGAGAAAGTTGCATGTACCACAAATTATTTAACTATGAAATCTTTTATCCAGGATCAGCTACTGGAGTTTGTATTTTAAAAACGAACTTTGGGAAAGCTGGCCTAAATTGGTGTTTATTTTCCCAGAGAAACTCTTACATATATGAGCACAGTTCTCTAAACCACATCTTACTTAATCTTTTAATAGGTATGTTGTTTTATTTGTTCTGTTTGGTAAATGCCCGAAATAATTATTTTGTTGCTTGTTTTTTAATAATCTCTTGGAAAGTGTTTATTTGTACACATTTTCAATAAGTAAATAATTATAAAATGTATGTATATAATTTAGCTAATGATGAATGGCTCTATAACATTTTCTAAACCTAGGCAAAGCTAGTCTGCTTTATAGTAGATAGACATACCCTCTTATCTACAAAGGGACACTTTTTAAACAAGAGCAGTTGTTAGAAGACAATTCTCCATGGGTCTTATGCATTTCTGCATGTCTTATGACCAGAGGCATTGAGAGTTTTTTCAGTACTATCTTTTGAAAGACATTTGTCTAGCAAACAGCCTTGGAAGATATAGAGTCTTCCTCTGGGGCACAGTACTCCAGACAAAGGTTGGGCAGGTTTGCTAGCAGTCCCCTTCAAAAGAATAATTCCTTTAAAGTTTGGTCCCTGAACTCCCTTTAAACACTCAGGGCTTCTCAGCCATGAGACAGATGCACTGCATTGGAGTGTCCACCTGGGCTGCTCCGTATCACACCCACGGGCCTCACGGTGCAAGAGGAACATTGTGAACATGAAGTTCAAGCTTCCTGCTGTGCCATGAGTAATAAGATCCTTTGTCTCTGACCCAGGAGTCTCGTATCTGCAAGCATCCATGAAACTGTGACAGGCTATCATTAGCTTGCAAATAGGATAAAAGCTCAGACTTTTCATAGTTCTTGGCAGCTGTAACATTTACACTGAGGTGACACTTTCAGGTGAATAACTTCCTATATAACAGCAAGAAAAGTTTGAAGATGTCTGTGGAGGATTGAACAGCACAAGTCAGGGAAGGAGTAAGGAGGCTTAGTCTTTTATTTTATTTTATTTTTATTTTTATTTTTTGGCTGTATTGGGTCTTCGTTGCTGTGCACAGGATTTCTCTAGTTGCAGTGCACGGGCTTCTTACTGCAGTGGCTTCTCTTGTTGCGGAGCATGGGCTCTAGGTGCACGGGCTTCAGTAGTTGTGGCATGCAGGCTCAGTAGTTGTGGCACATGGGCTTAGCTGCTCCGTGGCATGTGGGATCTTCCCGGACCATGGATCGAACCTATGTCCCCTTCACTGGGGGGCAGATTCTTAACAGCTGTGCCACTAGGGAAGTCTCAAAGGAGGCTTAGTCTTATTGAAAGAACCAAATACATACCATTGGTTCCCAGGAATGGCCAATGTAAGACACAATGACAAAGTCAGAAAGAAATAACAGAGGCAGAATTTCAGAACACAGTGATTTTGTTTTCATCGTCCAGCTGTACCTTCTACACAGTTTATGGGACTTACAAGCAGAAAAGAGTGACAGGAAGCTAGAATCTGGGAGAGTCAGGACAAGTCTATTCTATAGATCTGCAAGAAAAAATCTAAAAAGCTAAAATAGTTCTGTGTAAACTGTAGTACGTCTTATTTTGGTTGCTCAGGCATGATCAGAATACGTACTTCATGCTTGCAATTCTAGAATGGAAGAAAGGACTTGAAAGGTAACTTGGAATAAGGACAAACTGCAAAGGAGAACATTCCAGAAAAATAAACGCTCTAGAATTAGAGAAATAAGATCCTACTCTCTACACTCATGGTTAGCACCTAACAAGTTATTCCTATACCATTTTGTCCATTTTATTCTTTTAGGACCAAAAATCCCAAAGTTTTGGATGATGAAACCCTGGGTCTTATTATTCAATACTGTGGTAAGCAGAATAACAACCCCATAAATATTCATGCCTTAATCCTCTGAACCTGTAAGTAAGTTACAGTACATGGCAAAAGAGACCTTTCAGATATAATCAAGGTTACAAAGTTGCAAATGCGGAGATTATTCTGCCTTGTTTGGGTGGACCAATCTAGTCAGGCAAATTCCTGAAAGCAGAGAACTTTTTTCCAGCTAGAGCCAGTAAAGATGCAGCAGTGGGAAAGTCGGGGAGATTTGAAGCATGAGAGGGACTCGACTAGTTGTTGCTGGAGGGGCACCACATGGAATGCATGAGAAGGAATGTGGGCAGCCTCTAGGAGCAAAGACCAGCTAGGGGCAAGACCTTTGCTGACCATCAGCAAGAAAAGGGAGACCTCAGTCCTACAACTTCATGGAACTGAATTCAGCCAATGACCAGAATGACCTTAGAAGTGGATTCATCCCAGAGCTTCAGAAAGGAGTGTAACGCTGCCGTCACATTGAATTCTGCCTTACAATCCTTTAAGCAGAAGACCCAGCTAAGCTAAGCTATACCCGGAAATTCTGACCTATAGAACTGTGTGATAATAAATGGGTGTTGTTTTAAGTGCTAAATTTGTGGTAATTTTTTATGGCAGAAATAGAAACTAATACAACACTAAACTCCCTCTGTAAACGCTAATGGACAATTTGTCTGAAGATTTTATATTTGAGGATTCAAGAAGTGATGTCCCGATAAGCAAACCTATGGAGATGGTACCAGTTTTTAATTCCAGTGTCATTTATTTGCCTACAGACATTTGTCTAGTAAATGAAATAACTTGGTGAATAATTGAAACTTTGCTATTTGATACCTTTTCAATTATTCAGTAACAAAAGAGGATAACAGTATCATTCCCAGAGAGTTTAAATAAATATTTCTCTCCTGAATTTATTTAAGTCTTACACTGTGACCACAATGTCAAGGCTACCATGCTGACAGTGAAGATTGGAAAACTTCTTTTGAATTATTCTTTTAGGCATTGCATGTGAGGTCGCTGTAGGTTAGTGAAGCACATATGTTAGTATTTGCATCAAGATGCAGTCCTTCTAAAAGGATCTTTCTCGTTCCTTTGGACTAAGGAAGCTAACTTTGAGAATAAAATTCCTTGACAATCTAAACAGTAGAATTGGAGTGTTGTAACTTTGGGGAGATGGTTATATAGCTGATCATTAGTTAACTCACAGCAAGATTATTTTTATTAACAGCACAAGAATAGTAGTAAAGAACAGAAAAGAGAGGAGTGGTCTCTCTAGGATACAGTGAGTAGTTTGGAAAGATCACGATTATTTATGTGGTAACTCTGAGTCAGTACTCCAAAGGAGGGAATGCTTTTCATTATCACTAACGAGGTCTTAACTCTTCACGTGGTTTCTCCCCATCCTTTCATTTAATATTAAGGTACGTTAGCTAATAATACCAGATTACCAATTACCTCCTTCCAAACATAAATCTCAGAAGCAGAAGATTCTATTTTCTGTCTTCTGACATCAACAACAAAACTAGAATAGAAAAAGATGCTGGTACCTCCCTAGAAAATGTTCTGCACTGCAGAACGTGGTAGAGAGCATTAAACCCCTGCCAGGAGAACTTCCACTTTGATAATAAGAATACACCATATCTCACTTACAATGTATGGTCTCCAGTAAAGGAGTATCAGAAAAATTGAGGGGAAATTCTCCTTATTGAGTCAACATTTATTTTTTAAATTGTACCCGGACATCTGTAAAGGGCAAACTCAAAGTGGAGCTTACTATGTAATATGTCCTCTTCTTAAGAAGGACAATACCATCTCAAGTGGATAAAATTTTCTGGTTTGAAAAAGTCCTCTAGAAAGGGGAATTTCCCAGTGTCCTATGGCAACTCATATTGATATAGCATTTTTGGAACATTTATTGTCATATATAACTCAGCTGTTGAAGTCTGCTTCTTCTTGAAAAATCTTTCAGTCAATATTTATTAAGTACCTACCATGGTCTGATTCTTCCTATCTCCTATTTAACAAAGTTATTGAGCTATAATTCACATACCAAAAATTCACCCATTTAAAGAGTTTTTAAAGTGGTTTTAGTGTATTTAGAGTTGTACAGCCATCATCCCAGTCTGGTTAGAACATTTCCATCACTCCAGAAGGAATCCCATTAAAAGTCTTCCCAGCATTCTTTCTTCCCCCAGCCACTGGCAACCACTAATCTGCTTTGTGTATCTGTAGATGTGCTTGTTTTGGATATTCAATAAATATATGGAATCATATCTTTAAGACTGTTTTTTTTCACTTAGCCCAATGTTTCAAGGTTTATCCACACTGTGGTATGTATCCGTTCATCATTCCTTTTTATGGCTAGATAATATTCCACTCTATGAATATATAGCATTTTATTTACCCATTTATCAGTTGATGGACATTTGGGTTATTTCCACTTTTTGGTTATTATGAATAATACTGCTTTAATCATTCATTTGTCACACAAGTTTTTGTGCAGATGTATGTTTTCATTTCTCTTAGATACGTACTAAGAGTGGAATGATGGATCATATGATGTGGTTAACATTTTGAGGGACCACCAAATTTTTTCGCAAAGTGGCTGCACAGTGTTACATTCCTACCAGCAATGTCCTACACATCCTCTCCACACTTGTGATTTGTCTTGTGTCTTTTTTCTTACTGCCGTTCTAGTTGATCCACAATCAACTTTTCATGTGCTAATTAACCACTTTAATATCTTATTTGGATAACTGTCTATTCAAATAGTTTGCCCATATGTTAATTGGGTTATTTAACTTTTCTATTATTGAGTTGTAACAGTTCTTAATATATTCTGGATACAAATATTTTATCAGATACATGATTTTCAAATATTTTCTCCCATTCTGTGGGTTGTCTTTTCATTTTCTTGATGGTATTTGCTGAAAAAACTATTTGTTTCTCTATTGAATTGTCTTGACACCCTTGTCAAAAACCATAAATGTATGGGTTTATTTCTCAACCGTGAATTCTATTTCATTGATCTACATATTTATTTTTTTGCAAGTACCACACTACCTTGATTACTGTAGCTTTGCAGTAAGTTTCAAAATTGGGAAGCATGAGTCCTTTAGCTTTTTCTTTTTCAAGATAGTTTTTGCTATTCTGGGCCCCTTCAGATTCCATATGGATTTTAGAATCACTTTATCAATTCCTACCACAACCAAAGAAAAAGCAGCTAGGATTTTGACAGAGATTGTGTTGAATCAGAAGATCAGTTGGGGAAGTATTGTGTTTTAACAATACTAAGTCTTCTGTTTTGTGGTTTGCACTCCTTTTGTTAATTTGTTTCTTTTGTTAATGTGTTTTACAATCAGTCCCGCGAATTAACTGTCACTGTGCCTACTGACCAGGCAGTTTGACTTGTTATGTATAAAAGTTCTTTAAAGCTGCAAATTCTCTTTTCTGTTGACTTTGAATCTCCCACAGCACCCGGTTAGAGTATAAGATACTCCACAGAAAGTTAATTTGTAAGCATTGAATAAATAACTTTTACTGAAAGTTAATTTATTACCTATTGTGGGAGCTGAATGATCCAATGATCACGAACGAGGAAATGAAGATAATATGCCAAAAGATATTGGAGAAAGTCACCCCAGGAGTGGTTGCTGAAGACAAAAGATGCAGTCCTTGACTTACAAATGATCTTTGGCTGTATAGCAAATGCTGTGGCTTTTACATTTTTTTTCCACCTCCAGAAACCCAGACATCCATAAAGGCGGGGGGGGGGGGGGGGGGGGGTGGGCATAGGCACAAGAAGCCTCTTCAGTCAATAGCAGTGTCAACATTTTTATTCTAAAAAGGATCAGATAGTAAATACATTTCGGGCTATCTGTCCTCTGTTACAGCTACTCAGTTCCACCATTGTAGCACAAAAGCAGACACAGACAAAACGTAAACAAATGAGTGTGCCTGTGTTCCAATAAAACTTTGTTTATAAAAATAGGTAACAGATCAGATTTGGGCAGCAAGCAGTACGTAGTCAACTCCTGGTCTATCATGATGTACCTAGAACACAGTGCTGTCATTACAGACCTGTTTAACTAAACAGCAGGGGCAGAGGGTGCTAGTTCAAAGAGAAATCTTTTTCATTATTACAACCTAAAGTATCAGAATCACATCTGCATCAGGCATTCAGCTGACCAAGAGGAAGATAGACTGCCGATTCTATACCTTCAGTGATGACTGACTCCTGAGGAGGGAGCTGGGTTCATGCAGCCAGAGAATGGGGAGCTACAACTGCCCAAGCCTTCTGGATTAGTTTGCTAGGGCTGTTGCCACAGACTGGGAGGCTTAAACAACAGAAATTTATTTTCTCACAATCCTGGAGGCTGGATGTCCAAGATCAAGCACGTCAACAGGCACCAGTCATATTACATTAGAGCCCACCTTAATGACCTCAGTCTAATTTAATCATTTAAAGACCCTGTCTACAAATAGTCACATTCTGAGGCACTGGGGGTTAGGACTTCAATGTATGAATTTGAATACAATTCAGCCTGTAATACCTTCTCTCAGAGAAAACCCAGAAACACTTAAGTGTAAAACCAGCCCCTATATTTTCCTTTTCTTTGTTTCACCTGTCTCTGTACCTGTACTTCCCACTTCCCTTTCCATGGCCACCACCAGCTGTGTAGGATCTGGATTTCTTCCCATCCTAGTCTACCAAAGAACAGATAAAATCTCCCAGCTTCTTCCGTATTTCTCCAGCCTATAGAGCATGCTCATAGTCATCTGAAGATTTCCATATGTTTAAAGTAGTGTGTAATAAATATTCTTTCCCTCTTTCAGAACTTAAACCTTGTTAGGACAGACATAGTTATACTAGAAGAGACTGTTGTATATACAATGGACAGAAGGAAGATTTGTCTAGTTTACTGTTAATAACACTAACTCACATTAACATCGAACTTTGCCGGCCACCATAATATACATATACATATATCATCACTTTTCATCCTTATGGTAGCCTGTGAGGAAAATAGGTCACCCCCAATTTACAAATGAAGGATCTGAGCTTTAAAGAGTTTCAGTGATTTTGCCTAAGATTATACAACTAGGTTATACAACCAGAAAAATCCCATGGCTCTGACAAAGACTTGGGGCTATTTGTACCTGATATTATTCAGATATTCAAAGCTAGAACCTTCCTATTTTAAATGTAAATGAAAGTGTGTCATTTCTGTCCATCAGCAGATGAATGGATAAAGATGTGGCACATATATGCAATGGAATATTACTCAGCCATAAAAAAAATGAAACTGAGTTATTTGTAGTGAGGTGGGTGGACCTAGAGTCTGTCATACAGAGTGAAGTAAGTCAGAAAGAGAAAAACAAATACCATATGCTAACGCATACATGTGGAATCTTAAAAAAAAAAAAAAGGTACCGATGAACCTAGTTGCAAGGCAGGAATAAAGAGGTAGACATAGAGAATGAACTTGATGACATGGGGTGGGAGGGCAAAGCTGGGGCAAAGTGAGAGTGGTATCGACATATATACACTACTGAATATAACATAGTTGGCTGGTGGAAAGAAGCAGCATAGCACAGGGAGATCAGTTTGGTGCTTTGCAATGCCCTAGAGGGGTAAGATAAGGAGGGTGGGAGGGAGGCTCAAGAGGGAGGGGATATGGGGACATGTGTATGCATATGGCTGATTCACCTTGCTGTACAACAGAACTAACACAGTATTGTGAAGCAAGTATACTCCAATAAAGATGTATTTTTTTAAAAATGTGTGTTATTTCTGATTGAGAAAAAGGAGGTAAGGATGGAGGGTAGATTTGTCCAAGGAGTAATGAGCAGATTCAGTCCTAGGAGAAACGGAAGAAAATAAGTAAGGTAAGTAGGCTGCAATATTCAGAAAGTACAATACAAACCCCAACCAGGAGGGGAAATAGTGTGCTTCCCCTCCCCACACCTCTGCTAGGCTGAGGGTCCCCAGACAAAAGTCTGAAGTGCTAGCTTAGGGGAAACACGAGGGAAGAGCTAGGCAGAGCTGCCTGGGCTTCCCAAAACCATTTTCTAAAAGGAAAGATGGCAGAAGGCTATCCCAAGAGATAGCTGCTCCCACGACCACAGGGGAACAGGTTTGCAGACCAGTATCAGGTGTTCCAGGCCAACGTTCCTTAATATGCAGCCTATGTATGTCAGACACAAGTAAGCCTGGATCTGCCTGCAGCCTGTTGACAGAAGAAATGGTCTGTCTTAGGTTTATCTTAGGGATAGTTTATCTTAGGGATAAACCTAAGAAGAAATCCTCACGTTGGAATACTCGGTGTTGAAAAGAAATTGTACAATCCTTCCCTCCCTGTCCTCCAGAAAAGGCTTTTTATTTTCTAAAGGGCATGATGCTTAAATTGTTCCAACCAAGGCTGTGCAGAGCTCTTCAAAGGGGCTTCTGTGGCTGCCCTTGGGAGACAGCGCCAAAATACATTAGATTTTGAAGCTCTAATTTGAAAAAATGATTCTAATTCAGATCCTCCAGTTTCCTTTAGTAAATTTCACAGTATTATTTCTTGTTATACTTCCTCTTGGCACTATATATAATCCTACCCTTCTTCTTACCCTTTAGCTAGCAGTCAAGAGTTATTGCATCTCTCCAATTCATCACTTAGTTAAGACGTATAAAGCATAGTGAGTTATTTTAGCCACCTTTCTCAGGCTTAAATCCTTGACATGGTCTCTTTATCGTCCCTAGCACTTTTCTGGCAGAAGATCTCAAAGCTGGGAGAAATTTTAAAGATCACCTTAGTCCAGCCACCTAATTGATATCTAAATCCCATTCACCCAGAAGACCAATAAAAAGAACCTCAAATGGCTACTCAGCCCTCAGGTAACTCGGTACCTTGTGAAGCAACTCTTTCTTTGGACAGTGGATATGGTTTTTCTGTGTGTTTTTTTGTTCTAGTGGGGAAAAAAAAAATCTGTGGCTTCCAACTATTGTTCCATGCTCTTAGCACTAAACAAGAGTCTATTCTTTACACATGCAGCTGATCAAGTATTGAAAACAAGTTTCGAGCTCATTGACTATCCCCAAGACTCTAGCTAAGGTCAGATAGTAAGGGCGTACATTAAATTTAACTATGAAGTAAGCAAATTGTCTACCTACTTACTCATTAGCTTGACTGGAAAAAACACAAAGAAAGCATCCAAGTGCTATTTACGGAATTTCCACCCTCCCCATGTCTTTTTTTGGTCAGTGTCCTGCTTGTTCTCCCTGGAGAGCCTTTACTTTTACCTTTTCCCCCATCATTTACCTATATTTTCCTTAAGTCCCTACTACGTAATTGGTTAAAAATCTAACATGTGAATTTGGACGACTAAGTGACCAGGACAGAATGACTTAGCCTTCTCTGACAACATCATTTTATGAGAGACCATCAATATTTAACACTAATAAATACAGGATAGTGCAAACACCAGATGACCTAATAGTTTGAAAGGGGTGAGACCCTGAGCTCTGAAAAGTAATTTTGACCCTTTTAAAAGTACATTGTTTGTCTAGCCTAGGGTGCAGTGCTGGAGAGTAACAGTAATGTGTTTCAGATTCTTGAATAAACCTCCATGTCAACGTTAAAGAATTGCTTATGTTTTTTTGTTTGGGGAGATGACTCAACACTTCCAGCGTAAGCTGCAAATCAGCTCAGCTGAATTGCATTTGCATCTGGGAAGTAAGAAGCTTACCATAAGCATTCTCCCTTGATTAGTCATATATTCAAGGGAAGAAAGGTCTTGACTATATCTTTACCCTCATTTCTAGAAATCCCTTCATTCTATGGACAGAGAGACCCATTAGCTTAGCTGTTTCTCTACCAAGGCAGCACTCCTGCACCTTCTCTGACTGATGAGAAGTTAAAGGTTTCCCAGGAAGCAAATGCCACTGACTCCTGTGGTTACCTTTGTCAGTGTGGCACGTAAATATGCCTGTATGTCGCCCTGCCCCCCCCAACCCTGATTCCAAACCCTCTGAGCCTCCCTGCCTTTTTCTACTCTCCCCATGAAGGCATTTTTCACCCTTCTGGTCCTGACAGATTAATCTTTACTGGGCCAGCTCTGACCTCAAAGAACTCCAGACGTTCCATTTGCTTCCAGAGTAAAAGCCGAAGTCTAACCAGGCATTCCAGATTCTTCATGAGTGAGCCTCTTCCCACTGACCTGACCTTCAGTGGGGCTGTGACTGACCTTCCCACTGGGGCTGACCTCCCATATTCCCTTCACAAATCCTCTTAGGCAGAGCTAACCATTGGGCTCACCTCCCATAAACACAGACCCTTTCACACCAGCCCTTGATGTCCTTTCTGCCTGAAACTTCCTTTGCTACTTGTTCCCAAAGGGATACGTTCTGCTGCCCTTCAGAATCTAACACTAATGCTTCCATCAAGGGTTCTTTGATATTGCTCATAACATTTCCTTCTAAACTCTCAGGAGATTGGCTTTATTACTTTTTTGTGGTACTTACAAAGAGCCTAACTTGCACTATTTTATCATCTTCCTACCTGCCTATAATAATGTCTTACACCAGCACCTAGTACTGTGTTTGAATCCATTGGCGCTCAGTAAGTGCTTATCAGATGGCATCAAGCTAAAGCCATTAACCTGAGTTTATTCATAAACTCAAATTCCAATGAAAAAGACATAAGAAAGAAGAGATATATAAATGACACATACACATGTTCATTTTAGGCCCAAGACCAGCTTTTTAGAATATTGACCTTGGGCACTTGATCCAAGGCGTTTTTGTGGTTGTATCACTGAGTCCTATGTTATTTATATATTTTGCTATTAGAAGACAATGAAAAAAGCTCATCACTCGCTCCCACCAAGTTTTAGTACTGATAAACCACCCTGGAAACTCTTTTGTGTTTCATTCATTGCTGGCTCCATCACAATGTTGCATTCCATTGGTGCTCTTGCTTTCCTTTTAGCATTTCTGCGTTGCTCTCTTAAAGTCCTTGGAGTTGTTGCAGAATAACATTGTGTCTTGTAATCACTGAGAAAAATGGAACAATTCAATTTCCCACCAACATAACTCTGGGTAATCCTCCTTTGCTGCTAATTCTGGAAAGGACCAGAAAACACAAAGAAAACATCAAAGTGCTACTTCCTGAAGTAATTCCATTCTCCTCAATGCCTTCTCGAAAGTGACAGCAGAAGCAGAAGAAACAAGGTGCAGCTTGCAGAAGCTAATGACAGTGCCACAATCCAGGACTGCAGTAACTGAGTTTTAATGTCCTGAGCTGTTGCTTGTCATAAATCCTCTATATGTAAAACTCTAGCCTCCGCTAGGCGAGATGAATGGTTAGCAGTGTGTATATTATTTATTAAACCTCTTTTTATGTTGCTTGGCAATCTGTGCTACCTTCAAACAAGTTGAAATAATTGACATTTAGCACATCAACCCGCTTTTGACTGAGAAGCATGACATTCATGTAGATAGTAAACATTTAGCAATTGCTGTAAATGTCTCCAAATTTAACGTCATGACCTTTTCTCAGGTAAATGTTTTTGGATAAAATGTAAATAATGATTCACTGTATGTCAAATACCACAGTATGTCAAATACTGTGCAGTGTCAAGTTTACTGTCTTGTTACCCTCCAGAGGTTCATAGATTGGTTGACCTGTTGCATCTTTCAGTGAGTTTTATATTAAAACTCACCATTATTTATTATAATTTATTGGCTTTCCAAACTTTTTTCCCCACAATACTTCTGATTAAGAAGAAGTGTGGTTTGGTTTCATTGTTTAATTAAATGAAACTTGGCATTTTAAAAATCCATACTGCGGCATGAAAAAATTAATTCTATTTCAGAGGCTTCTAAGCACAGGGATACACACATGTCTCGGAGTCTCTGGAAGTAGTAACTGCAGATCATCAAATAGAAAGTGAGACTAACGGATTCAAGGGGCCCATTTTTTACCCTCCAACATCTTTGGGCTCTTCTCCAATCACATAACAAACGCTAATGTTATGAAAGTATAATGTAACTGCATCTAATCATGCTGCTTTATAAAAATTCATCCTCATTCATCACCATGAAAAGGATCACTCTAATTAATAATCCATAGAGCCTTTGTTACTGCATTTAAATCCTTTCCCTAAGAAGAGTTCTACTTTTCAGATGGCGTTCTCTTTGTACATGCTAAGTGCACGTGGCATTTTTTTCATGCGTCTTCCATTCCTTTAGTTTAACAAAGTATTCTAGACAGAGTATTTTGCAACTGTTGAAGTGGTTCAATTAGACTATTTTAATGTAGCAATAGAAATAGATATGCATTGACATGCTAAGAATAAAATGAAATCTATTTAAATTTTTTTTCTGATGTTGAAAAATAAGATAAGCTATTTGGTCAAATTTCTAGAGAGGTTCCTACAGAGGAACTCAGATAATCAGTTAAAGAAGAAATAGGTATGAATTCTGTTTTTAAATTGAAGTTTAGTTGATTTACAGTGTTTCAGGTATACAGCAAAGTGATTCAGTTTTATACATATATATAATACATATATATGTAAGTATATATATATATATATATATACATTCTCAAATATATATACATATTCCAAAACAAGAATTTTAAAAAAAGAAAAGGCTATGAAGACCCATTGTGTGCCTGATATTCATTTTGCATTTTGATCACCCTTTATTAAACAGTTTTTTCAACAGCATTTTATTAAGCGCCTACTCTGGGCAAAAAGTCACTCTAGACCTTGTGACTTTCACGCTGGATGAGGCATTGGGGTGCCTTCCTCACAGAGCTTACACTCTGGGGGAAACTTTACATTACGCAGACTCACCCTCTCTTTGTTTTCACAACACCAAGGCACAGTTAAAACTGTTGAAACCTAAGAGATCACTTCTTCCAACACCTTCATTTTCTACATGGAAAACTTTAGTCCCAGGATTTCTCTCTGACTTGTCCGAGGTCACACGCTCTCAGCAGCAGAAGGAAACGAGAATGGAGTTCTCCCACCTCCTGCAGGGTTTGTGATCCTCCCACTGTCCACCTAATTCATCTTCTAGTCCATTTAAAATTCAATTCAAAATGCACCTCATACAAAAGTTTGGGGAAAATTATCCTATCCTTATGCAATTGCCATTATGGGGAAGCACAATAAACTGCATAGATATTTAAATATCTCTTGGGAATACTGTCAAATTGTGGTTAAAAATAATAGTGATGATGATAATAATATTAAACTCCTTTATCATGCCTCTTAGCTTCCAAGTATACTTCTAAGCCCTTTACGTATATTAGCGCATTTAATCCTCAAAACACTATGGGGCAGGTCCTATTATCCCCACTTTACACAAAGACACAAAAAAGGCACAAAGAAGCAAAGAAACTAGCTCTTAAAATATTCTTCAATTTAATGAGACAGTGCAGCCATTAAAAATAATAAGTTGACAATGTGTACATACTGTACACATTATTGATACTGTAAGATTTCCATAGTTTATTGTTAAGTGAAAAAAATATGCATTTATGTATGTGTGTAAATACATATATGTATATATATGTACATATGTACCTATATATGTGTGTGTGTTGCTATTGTTTGTTTTCTTTTAATCACCAGGGAACTTTGTCAAAAATATACTTTCCACACTAGTCAGGCATAAAAAAGAATGAAATAGTGCCATTTGCAGCAATATGGATGAACCTAGAGATTATCATACCAAGTGAAGTAAATCAGAAAAAGAAAGCAAATATCATACGATATCACTTATATGTGGAATCTAAAATATGACACAAATGAACTTATCTACAAAACAGAAACAGACTCACAGATAGAACAGACTTGTAATTGCCAATGAGAGTGAGGGGATGATTTGAGAGTTTGGGATTAGCAGATGCAAATTGTTATACGTCGGATGTAGAAACAACAAGGTCCTACTGTCTAGCACAGGGAACGATATCCAATATCCTGTGATAAATCATAATGGAAAAGAATATGAAAAGAATGAATATACATGTATAACTGAATTACTTTGCTGTACAGCAGAAATTAACACAACACTGTAAATCAGCTATACTTCAATAAAATAAAGTTAAAATAAAAAAATATATACATACACATGTACATACATATACTTTCCAGTGTCTTAACTCTAACCTATCAAATTAGAGTATCTCTGGATGGGGTCTACACCAACTGATTCATAAATAGATGATGCATCTAAGCGCTCTTGGTTAAGATTGCCTGCCCTAGTGGAGTCGAACTCAGCAGGGAAACAGCATTCTAATTAACTGATTACTATAAGTTATATTAAGTTATGAAATCCAATAACCTTAAAATTCTCAAGATTTATTTACATATATATAAATATATCCCACATCGTGTACAAGGAAAGGACACATGAACAGGAGCAAGAGCTTTCAGCCCATTGCCAACAACGGGCATCCAAGAAATATTTCCTGTCACTAATACACCAGAAAAGCAGGCTTCAGAATTTTAATTGTTAATCCCTGATTTAGACCATTGAACTGCAATGCCCTTTAAGGCTAAACTAAATTTTAAATTCAATTCACTTGAAGGAGTTCATTGGTGACCTTTGAGAAATCAATTGTGTAGTATTCCAGGCAAAAAGATGATCTAACTTCCCTGTAAATTGATGACCTTAAAAGTCATGTACCATCCCTACCAAATATATTGGGAGTCCACTTTCACGGTTCAAGTTCGATGACAGACTCTTATGTCCTAATGGGAAACTTTGAGTCTCCACAAAACGAGGGATGAACACTGAGAGCCAGCTCTGAGTTTGGTTCTCTGGAGAAACATTTAGCAATTTTTATAAACACTGTTTTGGTCTCACCCACTCATTGTTTTGATTACTTAAATAAAAATTAAAGTCAGTCCTTGATTAAAATCTTTATTTTAAAAGTAATAAATGTTCTGTTTTGGAAAAATAAAAGGTGAAGTGGTTTGTCTCTAGACAAACTTTAGAGGTAGTCATGGAGACACAATTTTCAGTATATAGATGCAGGAAACAGTAGCCGTCACCATGAATTATCATAACACTCGAACGAGTCCACCTCCCACAAGTGGCCATGGCCTCACCACGTGCTTTCTGTCTGTCAGGGGCCCAGGATCCCTGACCATCCAGATTCAGGAGTCCCTTTCCTAAGGCTGAACCTTGTTTCTATTAAATTTTATATCAAGATCAGTGGACCTCCCCACATGACGTACGACCTGTTGCAGAGAAGCTTCCTCTCCGGAGACCCCTGACATCGAAGCAGCCCTTGTCCCATGGAAGAGCAAACCAAGCTCCAGTATGTTAGCCGGGGTGGTGGCCATCCCTTGAGATAACTCCGTGATTGACTACAACCACCAGTTCCTAATTTTACTGGCACTTATTAGTTTAATAAATCCACTAATGAGGTAAACAACCGAGTACAACGTTTAGACAAAACAAGGAGATGACCCCTGTTTTGTGAGATCAGCAGAAGCTTAGAGGAAAACAGAACTGGCCCAGAATAACGAAAGAAGTGTTAAGATGCCCCACGTTTCATTTGTTTTCAAGGAGTGTTTGTCAGCTCCCCTCTGACTGTCAGTTAATAGCGGCCCAGGTCCCCGTTCTATCTGCCCAGCCAGCAGAGTTAAACACTGCTTCTCAGGACAGCCTTATATAAATAAGTTATGGACAATATATTGCCAGCTTCCACCACCTAATAACATCATGTATTTTTCATGTATTGTTGGGATTCGTAAGTTGGAGGCATATCCATTGAGATGGATAATGGCTGTGCTCTTTTATTTTATGCACTTAACCTTCTTATTGAGAACTGCATTAATCTTGTGTTTTATAATGGTGAATGCCAAAGATGTGTCTCTCCTTCTCCGATTACAAAAAGAAAATCCTGTTTTGACTTCTAATATACTTGCTACTTCCGTTCATCCCCTGCTTAGACATTTTTTATTAGTATAATTGTTTTTAGAGTCATAAACCGAAAGCTGAAATCTAAGGAGATCAAATTCCTATGGAGTAGATTTATGATCCAGTATGAAAAACTTTTGTACTTTGAGATGCAGTCCCCAAAGTCAAGAAGGATTTGATGTCAGAATGTTTTTAAATCATTTCCTAGAGGAGATCTAATACAAGTGCCTGGAAATGCTAGGGCTCCAACAAATGGAGTTAAATTTCAGATTAATTTGCATTGATATCAAGGAGTATTAGGTGATTTAACCATCATTAGTTTCAAATTGTTATACAGATTAAGCAGCTATTTTATCCTAAATGCAAACACAATGGCAAAACACAGAACTACTATTTAATTGTTTTAAATAGGCTGTAATTTTGAATATTTCTAGTGTGACAGATTTTCTCAACCCCTCTGAAATAAGCAATGCTGCAAATACGTGAACAAAAACCAGTTAGTGCAAACACACCATTACACCGTAGAAAAGAAAGCTTCCGCAGATACAGGCTTTCTGCAACTACAGATCTACGTGGACTTTCTAACAAATTTCTTAGCTTACAAGACATCAGAGAGCAAAGGGACTGTGAAAGATAATCTAGTCTTGCACCTTTATTTTACACCGGACATATCTGAGTGGAGAAGTGGATTATCACACAGCTGTTTGAAGGAAGAGATTATGTAAGAATACAGGACTCTGTCTTCTACGACAATATTGTTTCCACCAGACCATCTCATGTCTACATGACCGTAGAAAAGCAAAGTGGTAGAGTGTGTGTGAAATTTTTTGCCATCCTTGAATGACAATTTGAAGGACTCCATGATTACTATAATATTTAAAAAAATAAAACTAGGTAAAAACCAAATTGTTCTTGGGTGTTACATACAATATCAGCCACTTTTTTTTTCTATTTTTGTTGTTTTATTTTTACTGATGGTTCATGGAACTTATTTTTACTGTTTCTCTAACCTTGAAATTATCTTTTAGAAAGTGTTGTTTTCTGATCTTTGTTGTTTTCACTTAGGGTTCAGGAATTGTGAATACTTTGTTAAGATTTGAAAAGGAATATCCGAGGCATTGTGACAAAGCTATTAAGAGCTATTACATCTATACCATCAAATTACTCCATTAGACATACACATTTTCATACTAAGCCTAAAAATGTGATTAAGACCACCAGAATGAGAACCAAGAGGACAAATCTAATTGTTGTACTTATATCAGTATTTAAGATTGCACTGTTACACTGTTGACATGTTGCACGTTAGTAGAAATGTAAATTGGTGCAGCCACTATGAAAAAGAGTATGGAGGCTTCCTCCAAAAATTAAAAATAGAACTATCATATGATCCAGTAATTCTGCTTCTGGATATTTATCTGAAGGAAATAAAATCATTATCTCAAAGAGACATCTGCACTCCCATGTTAAATGCTGCATTATGTACAATAGCCAAGACATGGAAACAACCTAAGAGGCCACTGACAGATAAATGGACAAAGAAAATGCATATATATATATATATATATATATATATATATATTCAGCCATAAAAAGAAGGAAATTCTGCCATTTGTGACAATATGGATGGAACTTGAAACGTTATGCTATGCGAACTAAGTCAGTCAGAGAAAGACAAATCCTTGTATGACTTCACTGATATGTGGAATCTTAAGAAAACTGAATTCAGAGATACAGAGAACAGATTAGTGATCGCCAGAGGCAGGAGTTCAGGGTTGGACAAAATGGGTGAAGGCGGTCAAAGGTACAAACTCCCAGTTATATGACAAGTCCTGAGGACGTAGGGCACAGCATGGAAAGTATAGTTAACAATACTGTATTGCATATTTGAAAGTTGCTAAGAGAGATCTTAAAAGTTCTTATCACAAGAAAGAAAAAATTTGTAACTATGTCTCATGATGAATGTTAACTAAAAATTATTGTGGTAATCATGTCCCGATATATACATATATAAAATCATTAGGTTGTACACCTAAAACTAATCCAATATTATATGTCAATTATATCTCAATTTTTAAAAATTAAAATATATATGTGTAGCAATAGTTAAAATTTATGGAGTACCTATTGTGTGCCAAGCCCTTGTGAAGGGCCATATATATATATATATATATATATATTTTTTTTTTTTTTTTCATTTAATTCTCAGCACAAAACTACAAGGTGGATAGCACTACTGCTCCAGTATGCAGTTGAAGAAAGAGAAGGTCAAAGAGAACTTGATCGATCATATTGCTCGGGAGTTCGGGGTTTTTGAGTATGAGCCACCAATTCCTTTTTTTGTTTGTTTGTTTTTTGCGGTACGCGGGCCTCTCACTGTTGTGGCCTCTCCCATTGCGGAGCACAGGCTCCGGACGCGCAGGCTCAGCGGCCATGGCTCACGGGCCCAGCCGCTCCGCGGCATGTGGGATCTTCCCGGACCGGGGCACGAACCCGTGTCTCCTGCATCAGCAGGCGGATCCTCAACCACTGCGCCACCAGGGAAGCCCCCGAACCACCACTTCTTGCTTGGCCCTGCAATAAATCTTTCTCTGCTAAAAAAAAAGAAAAAATTAAAGAAAAGAAAGATCATATTACTAACCAAAGATACGTCAACGGTCAGATCCTGGCAATCTGGTTCCAGAGCCTTTGCACTGAAGGAATCCAATGGAAATTTATTAAGAACTTCACTTGGAGCAGATTTAGGACCAGTCTATCTTCTACTACGCAGATAACAACTTCATGAGATTTGAAAGCTCTTTTTCCAATAGCCTCATCAATTGCTTTCAATTTCTTATGCAAATGAATTTACAGATATGTAAATGCAAGCTCAAAGCAGAAATGCAAACCTAATAAATCTGTAATGAATGCAACCTTTATTAACAGTCTATGTTTCCAATGAGAACTCTTCCTATAATTTACAGCAGTGGCGTAATTATTCTATTTCCCATAAATGGCTACCATAGTGATACCAAGTTTGTAGCTTGTCACATGGATGACAGCACAAATCATATATAGCTGTTCATTTTTAACAAGTCAGATACATTGTGGGTATTCCCTAGCAATAACATTATGAAATATATTTATGAATGTATGGGGACATTTACTTAATGGCACAAATTAAAACATTAAATAAGAAGTAAATATGATAAACAATGAACTGCAGCATACAAATAAAACGTTGTTATACATTTTGTCATTTTTGCCTTGCTACCTCTATACTTATCCATTTGTGCCCTGTTTTTAGTTAATGTCTGAGTGACAAATGTCACCACAATTAATCCTCCTGTGAAGAGAACTATTTCTATCAATGTAGTTATGAAGGGAAGAATGATATCTGGAAATACTTTGGAGTCCTATTTCTGAAATATTGGTATTAAATACCAAAGAATGGCTTAATTATCTTATGTCATTATTTTACTTCAAAGTCTAAAATATTGATAATGAAGTGATTCACAGGGAGTGATGACGGTAACCTTTTACCTTTGTTATGTCTTGAAAGGTCACTTGGTTTTATGGACTTCTATGGGCAATTGTTTCAAGTAATTGTGTACTATATATCAATGAAATCAGATGTATAATGCCAGAAGAGAAAAAATGCTCCAGCCTAATTTTACCCTATGTCTTCTAGACTGAAGGTCACAATGATGTGTTTTCACATTCACTTAGTTTGCTCAAACAATTACATCTTGGATACCTTCAAGATGACAGAAAATGGTGTAATGAATCTTGTTTGTGATCCTCGTGTTTGCCCCATAACACTGTGTTTTCTTATGTCTCATTGTTCTGTAATTGTCTATTTACTAATTTAGGGGGCCTATCTCCCCCTAAATTATAAGTTCCTTGAGATGATGACTCTGTCTTCTTCCTCTTTGAATCTGCATGTTCCTCTTTGGATTTTCAATACAGGCACATTACCTTGAACACAGTAGGCATGTGACATCCATTTGTGGAGTGAAGAAAGGAAAAAAAGAGGGAGAGAGGGAAAGATTGATGGAAGGGAGGGAGAGAGGGAAGGGAGGAAGGAAAGAAGGAAGAGAGGAAGGAAGGAAGGAAGGAGGAATGAATTCTGCTGCATCCTCTTCTTAAACTAACAGACTCCATCCTTGTAGTCCTAGCAATGACATACATATGAAGGAAATGTGAATTCTAGATGAAGATATCACACAGATACGATTGATACCAACAAAAGACATCAGCACAATGTTCTGCTGCTATGAAACTTAGAGAAAATTCCTCTGGTTACAGTGTGCTTGGAGTTCTATTTAATTAGGTTAATCAAGCATGAGATCATACTGATCATTTTTTTTTCTTTTTATACATCTTTATTGGAGTATAATTGCTTCACAATGCTGTGTTAGTTACTGTTGTACAGCAAAGTGAATCGGCCATATGAATACATATATCCCCACATCCCCTCCCTCTTGAGCCTCCCTCCCACCCTCCCTATCCCACCCCTCTAGGTGGTCACAAAGCACCAAGCTGATCTCCCTGTGCTATGCTGCTGCTTCCCACTAGCCGTCTATTTTTCATTTGGTAGTGTATATACGTTGATGCTTCTCTCACTTCCCCCTCCCCCGCCCCGCATCCTCAAGTCCATTCTCTATGTCTGCATAATTTTAAAATACTCAAGTAGTGTTTATTAAGTGTCTAGCACAAGTCTGATATTATGCTATCCACTGAAAGAAAAGCAAAAGAAGTTGTGCAATCATCCATTCATTCAGCATTTATTATTTAGTAATTTGCCAGATGTGTTGAACACTTTCCCTGCCCTTGAGATAACTACATTGTTCCTGGGAAACCAAGGCCTGCAAGTGTAAAATAGGACACTGAGAACACTGGCATAAATATAAGCATTTAACGATAAAGGTAGTATTAGCCAACATTTAGTAAGTGCTTACTATGTGTCAGTCAAGGTGTCAAGCATTATACATGCATTACTTTATCTAATGTTCACAGTACTTTATACTCATGTCATTGAAATACCCATTTTATAGCTGAGAAGACTCAGCCCAAAGCATTTAAATAATTTGCCAATTAATTTGAACCAATGGTCTTTCTGGCTCCGAAATTCATGCACTTAACCATTATGCTCTACCGTCTCTGGTCACCTGCCTAAATTTTTGGAAGTAGACAATATACTCTAAGGAATAGAGATTCTGTTTTGGCTAAAATTAATTTTTTTTAAGTTTCATGGAATAGACAAAACTTGAGATACAGGTCCTGAAGTGTGGGCATGATTTATATTATTTGAATAAATAGAAGAACTGGTAATATCAAAGTGAAAGTGTGGAATAGTAAATCCAAAAATGTCAATGCAAATTTATGTGAAATGATGAGATCTGTCTAGGAGCAGATAATTTAATGGGATGGATGCTTTTTGACCATGAGTCTACCAAGACCAATGGATATGCTCAAGATGGCAACCTAAAACTAATGAACCACCATCCTCCCCTCCTCCATCAGCCCTTTCTTAATGACACCAAGACTGTTCACTTAGCTTTTGAATCAGTTTTCTCCTTTCCATGTCCACCAACAAAACCTTAGTTCCCAACTACACAATTTCTTCCTCAGATTTGTGCTCCAACATAATTTACTTTCATGCAAAGTATTAAATCTCTCTCTAATCCTAAGTTTTCCTATTAGAGAAGTGAATAGGAGAATAAAACCTGTTTCAAGGCTAGTATGTGCATTGAATAAAACAATACACGTAAAGTACATAGCTCAGTACTATTTACCTGGCACATAGTATGAACTCAATAAATATTAGTTTTGCCATTTTCTTATCTCATCTTTTTATAATGTCTCCTCTGTTACCTATCTCCTAAAATACTGCTAGAGTTAATGTTTCCCTAAATGCACATCTCATCATTTCAGTTTGCTGCTTTAAAATTTTCCAGTGAGAGGACCTTCAAAATGGTAGAGAAGTAAGACATGGAGATCACCTTCCTCCCCACAAATACATCAAAAATACCTCTACATGTGGAACAACTCCTACAGAACACCTACTGAACGCTGGCAGAAGACCTCAGACTTCCCAAAAGGCAAGGCACTACCCACGTATTTGCCATGTGGCTGACAGTGTCTTGGTGCTCTGGCCAGGTGTCAAGCCTATGTCTCTGAGGTGGGAGAGCCAAGCTTAGGACATTGGACCACCAGAGACCTAATGGCCCCATGTAATATCACTCGACGAGAGCTCTCCCAGAGATCTCCGTCTCAACACTAAGACCCAGCTCCAATCAATGACCAGCAAGCTCCAGTGCTGGACCCCACATGCCAAACAACTAGCAAGGAACACAACCCCATCCATTAGCAGAGAGGCTGCCTAAAATCATACTAAGTTCACAGACACCCCAAAACACACCACCAGACGTGGTCCTGCCTACCAGAAAGACAAGATCCAGCCTCATCCACCAGAACACAGGCACCAGTCCCCTCCACCAGGAAGCCTACACAACCCACTGAACCAACCTTAGCCACTGGGGACAGCCACCAAGAACAACAGGAACTATGAACCTGCAGCTTGCGAAAAGGAGACCCCAAACACAGTAAGTTAAGAAAAATGAGAAGACAGAGAAATACACAGCAGATGAAGAAGCAAGGTAAAAACCTAACAGACCAAACAAATGCAGAGGAAATAGGCAGTCTACCTGGAAAAGAATTCAGAGTAATGACAGTAAAGATATCCAAAATCTTGGAAATAGAATGGAGAAAATACAAGAAACATTTAACAAGGACCTAGAAGAACTAAAGAGCAAACAAACAATGATGAACAACACAATAAATGAAATTAAAAATACTCTAGATGGGATCAATAGCAGAATAACTGAGGCAGAAGAATGGATAAGTGACCTGGAAGATAAAATAGTGGGAATAACTATCACAGAGCAGAATAAAGAAAACAGAATGGAAAGGAATCGAGGACAGCCTCAGAGACCTCTAGGACAACATTCGAATTGTACCAACATTGTACATGTTGGTACAACATGGTAAATGTACCAACATTCGAATTATAGGGGTCCCAGAAGAAGAAGAGAAAAAGAAAGGGACTGAGAAAATATTTGAAGAGATTGTAGTTGAGAACTTCCCTAATATGGGGAAGGAAATAGTTAATCAGGTCCAGGAAGCGGAGAGAGCCCTATAGAAGATAAATCCAAGGAGAAACATGCCGAGACACATATTAATCAAGCTATCAAAAATTAAATACAAAGAAAAAATATTAAAAGCAGCAAGGGAAAAACAACAAATAACATACAACAGAATCCCCATAAGGTTAACAGCTGACCTTTCAGCAGAAACTCTGCAAGCCAGAAGGGAGTGGCAGAAAATATTTAAAGTGATGAAAGGGAAAAACCTACAACCAAGATTACTCTACCCAGCAAGGATCTCATCCAGATTCGATGGAGAAATTAAAAACTTTACAGACAAGCAAAAGCTAAGAGAATTCAGCACCACCAAACCAGCTTTACAACAAATGCTAAAGGAACTTAGCAAGAGAAGGAAAAGACTGACAATAACAATAACAAACCCCCCAAAATTAAGAAAATGGTAATAAGAACATACATATTGATACTTACCTTAAATGTAAATGGATTAAATGCTCCAACCAAAAGACATAGACTGGCTGAAGGGATACAAAAACAAGACCCGTATATATGCTGTCTACAAGAGACCCGCTTCAGACCTAAGGACATATACAGACTGAAAGTGAGGGAATGGAAAAAGATATTCCATGCAAATGGAAGTCAAAAGAAAGCTGGAGTAGCAATTCTTATATCAGACAAAATAGACTTTAAAATACAGACAGTTAGAAGAGACAAAGAAGGACACTACATAATGATCAAGGGATCAATCCAAGAAGAAGATATAACAGTTGTAAATATTTATGCATCCAACATTGGAGCACCTCAATATGTAAGGCAAATGCTAACAGCCATAAAAGGGGAAATCAACAGTAACACAATCATAGCAGGGGACTTTAACACCCCACTTTCACCAATAGACACATCAACAAAAATGAAAATACATAAGGAAACACAAGCTTTAAATGATACATTAAACAAGATGGACTTAATTGAAATCTATAGGACATTCCATCCAAAAACAAAAGAATACATCTTCTTCTCAAGTGCTCATGGAACATTCTCTAGGATAGATCGTATCTTGGGTCACAAATCAAGCCTTGGTAAATTTAAGAAAACTGAAATCATATCAAGTATCTTTTCTGACCACAACACTATGAGACTAGATATCAATTACAGGAAAAAAACTGTAAAGAATACAAACACATGGAGGCTAAACAATACACTACTTAATAATGAAGTGATCACTGAAAAAATCAAAGAGGAAATCAAAAAATACCTAGAAACAAATGACAATGAAAACACGACGTCCCAAAACCTATGGGATGCAACAAAAACAGTCCTAAGAGGAAAGTTTATAGCAATACAATCCTACCTCAAGAAAAAAGAAAAATCTCAAATAAACAACCTAACCTTACACCTAAAGCAATTAGAGAAAGAAGAACAAAAGAACCCCAAAGTTAGCAGAAGGAAGGAAATCATAAAGCTCAGATCAGAAATAAATGAAAAAGAAATGAAGGAAACTATAGCAAAGATCCATAAAACTAAAAGCTGGTTCTTTGAGAAGATAAACAAAATTGATAAACTATTAGCCAGACTCATCAGAAAAAAAGGGAGAAGACTCGAGTCAACAGTATTAGAAATGAAAAAGGAGAAGTAACAACTGACACTGCAGAAATACAAAAGATCATGAGAGATTACTTCAAGCAACTATTTGCCAATAAAATTGACAACCTGGAAAAAATGGACAAATTCTTAGAAAAGCACAACCTTCTGAGACTGAACCAGGAAGAAATAGAAAATATAAACAGACCAATCACAAGCACTGAAATTGAAACTGTGACTAAAAATCTTCCAACAAACAAAAGCCCAGGACCAGATGGCTTCACAGGCAAATTCTATCAAACATTTAGAGAAGAGCTAACACTTATCCTTCTCAAACCCTTCCAAAAGATAGCAGAGGGAGGAACACTCCCAAACTCATTCTACGAGGCCACCATCACCCTGATACCAAAACCAGACAAAAATGTCACAAAAAAAGAAAACTACAGGCCAATATCACTGATGAACATAGATGCAAAAATCCTCAACAAAACACTAGCAAACAGAATCCAACAGCACATTAAAAGGATCATACACCATGATCAATTGGGGTTTATAACAGGAATGCAAGGATTTTTCAATATATGCAAATCAATCAATGTGATACACCATATTAACAAATTGAAGGAGAAAAACCATATGATCATCTCAATAGATGCAGAAAAAGCTTTCAACAAAATTCAGCACCCATTTATCATAAAAACTCTCCAGAAAAGTAGGCATAGAGGAAACTTACCTCAACATGATGAAGGACACATATGACAAACCCACAGCCAACATCTTTCTCAATGGTGAAAAACTGAAACCGTTTCCACTAAGATCAGAAACAAGTCAAGGTTGCCCACTCTCACCACTATTAGTCAACATAGTTTTGGAAGTTTTAGCCACAGCAATCAGAGATGTAAAAGAAACAAGAGGAATCCAAATTGGAAAAAAAGAAGTAAAACTGTCACTGTTTGCAGATGACATGATACTATACATAGAGAATCCTAAAGATGCTACCAGAAAACTACTAGAGCTAATCAATGAATTTGGTAAAGTAGCAGGATACAAAATTTGTACACAGAAATCTCTTGCATTCCTATACACTAATGATGAAAAATCTGAAAGAGAAATTAAGGAAACACTCCCATTTACCACTGCAACAAAAAGAAATATATACCTAGGAATAAACCTACCTAAGGAGACAAAAGACCTGTATGCAGAAAACTATAAGACACTGATGAAAGAAATTAAAGATGATACAAACCAATGGAGATATACCATGTTCTTGGATTGGAAGAATCAACATTGTGAAAATGACTCTACAACCCAAAGCAATCTACAGATTCAATGCAATCCCTATCAAACAACCACTGGCATTTTTCACAGAACTAGAACAAAAAATTTCACAATTTGTATGGAAACACAAAAGACCCCAAATAGACAAAGCAATCCTGAGAAACAAAAATGGAGATGGAGGAATCAGCCTCCCTCATTTCAGACTATACTACAAGCTGTAGCTTGTAGTGCTCAAGACAGTATGGTACTGGCACAAAAACAGAAATATAGATCAATGGAACAGGATAGAAAGCCCAGAGATAAACCCACACACATATGGTCACCTTATCTTTGATAAAAGAGGCAAGAATATACAATGGAGAAAAGACAGCCTCTTCAATAAGTGGTGCTGGGAAAACTGGACAGCCACATGTAAAAGAGTGAAATCAGAACACTCCCTAACACCATACACAAAAATAAACTCAAAATGGATTAAAGACCTAACTTTAAGGCCAGACACTATAAAACTCTTAGAGGAAAGCATAGAAAGAACACACTCTGACATAAATCACAGCAATATCCTTTGTGACCCACCTCCTAGAGAAATGGAAATAAAAACAAAAATGAACAAATGGGACCTAATGAAACTTCAAAGCTTTTGCACAGCAAAGGAAACCACAAACAAGACAAAAAGACAACCCCCAGAATGGGAGAAAATATTTGCAAATGAAGCAACTGACAAAGGATTACTCTCCAAAATATACAAGCAGCTCATGCAGCTCAGTATCAAAAAAACAAACAATCCAATCCAAAAATGGGCAGAAGACCTAAATAGACATTTCTCCAAAAAAGGTACACAGATGGCCAACAAACACATGAAGGGATGATCAACATCACTAATTATTAGAGAAATGCAAATCAAAACTACAGTGAGCTATCACCTCACACCAGTCAGAATGGCCATCAACAAAAATCTACAAACAATAAATGCTGGAAAGGGTGTGGAGAAAAGGGAACCCTCTTGCACTGTTGGTGGGAGTGTAAATTGACACAGCCACTATGGAGAACAGTATGGAGGTTCCTTAAAAAACTAAAAATAGAACTACCGTATGACCCAGCAATCCCACTCCTGGGCATATATCCAGAGAAAACCATAATTCTAAAAGAGTCATGTACCACAATGTTCATGGCAGCACTATTTACAATAGCCAGGACATGGAAGCAACCTAAGTGTCCATCGACAGATGAATGGATAAAGAAGACGTGGCACATATATACAATGAAATATCACTCAGCCATAAAAAGAAATGAAACTGAGTTATTTGTAGTGAGGTGGATGGACCTAGAGTCTGTCATACAGAGTGAAGTAAGTGAGAAAGAGAAAAACAAATACCGTATGCTAACACATATATATGGAATCAAAAAAAAAAAAAAAAAGGTTCTGAAGAACCTATGGGCAGGACAGTAATAAAGACCCAGACATAGAGAATGGACTTGAGGACACAGGGAAGGGGAAGGGGAAGCTGGGACAAAGTGAGAGATTGGCATTGACATATATACCCGACCAAATTAAAATAGATAGCTAGTGGGAAGCAGCCCCATAGCACAGGGAGATCAGTTCGGTGCTTTGTGACCGCCTGGAGGGGTGGGATAGGGAGGTTGGGAGGGAGGGAGACGCAAAAGGGAGGTGATATGGGGGACATATGTATACGTATAGCTGATTCACTTTGTTATACAGCAGCAACTAATACAACAAAGTAAAGCAATTATGCTCCAATAAAGATGTTAAAAACATAAATCAATAAGAATAAAAAAAGGTTTTAATTGAAAAAGAAATAAAAACTTCCAGTGATTTCTCTTTGCATCCAGGATGAAATTCAAACTGCTTAGTCTGGTACTAGCCTTGTAGGCCATTCATTCATTGGTAGATTAGTTTCATTTTAAAAATAAGTAAGCACCTCTTATGTGCCAGGAACTATTCTAGATGTGCAAACAAAAACAGCTACAAACCTGGTAATTCAAAGTCTAGAGCTCAAGATGAAGTTCTGGACTAGAAATAGTTTGGGGTTCATCATCATTAGGGTGAAACTATGGGGCTGGTTGAAATTGCTGATGGAGAACATGAAGCTTGAGAAGAAAAAAGGGTCAAGAATAAAACCTTTGAGATAACCAACATTTGATGTGATGTTGATCAGCATAGACAAAGAAGAGTTCATGAAGGAAATTAGAAGGAACAATTGGGAGAAATACAATGGGAACATATGAGGCTGACAATAGCCAAGGAGGAGGAAGAAAGGAAGGAGAGAGTAGTCAACGACGTAGGTAAGTAGACCCTGCAATGAGAAAGCCATCAGTAACGTGTGCCCTGGCAAGGGTAGAAACCTACCTGCAACAGCTAGAAAAGAGAATGGCAGGTGAAACAATGAAAGCAAGGTTATGGGCTACATTCTTAGGTGCTTCTTGGTGAGATGAAAGAGATACATCCCTCTATGCCCACCCCTGCAACTCCACACAGCCAAGAGCAGAATATTCTTTAAAGAAAGATTTCATTTGCCAGGAGCTTTCAACCCTGCCTGCTAATTAGAATCACTTCAAGATAGTTTAAGAAATAATGACACTGTGCCTAAATTCTTATCCAGTTGATTTTGAAATAGATCTGACATTCATATTGTTTTAAAGTTTCAAAAGTGATTCGAATTTGCAGCCAGGTTTAAGGACCATTGTCATAGACAACAAGGAAGAAACGAATCACAAGCCTTCTGGCTATCTCATGAAAGAAATGGGTAGAATCCTGTTGCGTGGCAGGGACTTTGAGTAATAATAACTCATATGTTTTATGTGTTTATGCTGCACTGTGCCCAGGAGTTGATGTACACCATCTTAATGCATCCTTACCATCACCCTGTGAGTATGAGTATGATAATCATCCCCATTATATGGCTGTGGAAACTGAGGCTCAGGAAGGTTAGGACTTTAGCCAACGTTAGCCAGCTGGTAAGAGCAGAGCCAGGTTTCACAGGAACCCAGTCTGTTGATTCCAGTTTCCTGTATGCCTAACCTGCTCAATCCCACCACAAAAGCACTGTGGTTGACAACACAGAATAACAAAATAATTCATTCCTGTGACTATACAGACAAAAGCAAAAAACCAGAAGTGAAAATTTAAGACTAACAACACAAACCAACTCTATTGTAGGTTCTACTAGAACATTCAGAAGTACTATGTTGTTAATTTCCAAAGTTATCCCTACATCATTGACTTGGCTAACTCTAGACTGCAGAAATTTAATTAGCAGGTCCAACACAATCCAGATAAACCACTAGACAGATAATTAATTTTGCTTAAACTAACACTGAACCTGAACGGCACTTCTATTCTACCTTCCTAAGTGACCCCAAACCGAATGGATGTGATGACATAAACTTAAATAATGATTTAGTAGAGCAATTACCAGAAGTTAAAAATGTTCTCCTAAATGATCTGCATGACAGAGAGTCCTAAATTTGCACGTAAGTGAAAGTTTATAAATTATTCAAGACAGGTGAGTGGAAGGGTATCACCAGCCGCCCTAAATTGTAACTCATTGTAACTAAAATTCATTTCGTGGCACACACACATACAAATCACGCCTGTCCTCAAGGAGTAGACATAAATATGTTAGCACGTGTGTGTATGTGTGCAGTATTCACATGTTCCCTAACATGGAAGAGCTTAGGTCAATCACAGCATCTACGGTCGCACTGACAGCCACAGCATTTTAGGGGCTAAGTAAACAATGGATACTTTTTTAATTTGCAAGTGACAGGATGAAGAATATTGTGGATTTTCCCCACCAGACTATAACAATATTAAGGTAAATCAAATTTTGCACCTCATTTATTTAACAATGTCATTTTTCAGTTGCTATAGGGTTTTTTAGCCTCTCAGAACACAAGGCTGCACAAATTGCCCAGAACTTATTTTTGCAAAGAAAAAAGAATTGTCACCTCTTGAACACTTAATTATAATTGGTTATGCTTCTTTTCTTTTATTAAAAGATAATTTATGAAAGACTATTTCAAGATTGTCTAAAATGCTGCCTTTGGAAAGACTGAAGCAAGGGAATGTAATCACTATGTAATGTAATCAGAATATGTAATTAACATATAATCATAAAAGAAGAAAATAGTCTCACAGCATCTGTGCCCCAAAGTCAACAACAGGACTGTATTTAAAAGGCTATATATGTTTTTTAAAAATATTTTTAATGAAGATAATACGGTATTTTATAAAATATTTTCTCAATCTTTTTTTTAAATTTCTAACAGAAAATCTAAAAATTTGACCTAGAACTTAGTACCGGAAGGATGCTGCCTCTGGTTTTCAAATCAGTTCACACATCCCTCCATATTCCCCAGCTCCCACTGAGCTCCCAATCATTCTCCATCCCAAATGTTTCTCCAGTCAAATCCTCCTCCATCCACCCCATACATTTCTTCTTTCTCTTGAGTCTTTGTTTGCTACTGAGGGCCATCCTCCAAAACCAAGACTTTGTTATTTTTAATTTCTGGTCAATTTTTTTTCCTAGTTAAGGATCCATAAGAACATAGAGAAATGCAATCACGGAAAATCACTGAGGATGGGGAGGTCACATAATTTTGTACCCCAAATCCACGACAAAACACAGGGCAAGAGACAAATTTGATTGAGTGATAAAGGTAATACTAAGAATCATAATAGCAAACAAAATTCAGAGTCGAGTGCCTTTTATACGTTCTCCTAGTTGTAGACATGAGGTGGTTTCAAATTTATTTCTTTAAAAAAATGCAACAAGGGCTCCCCTAGTGGCGCAGTGGTTGAGAGTCCGCCTGCCGATGCAGGGGACACGGGTTCGCGCCCCGGTCCGGGAAGATCCCACATGCCGCGGAGCGGCTGGGCCCGTGAGCCATGGCCGCTGAGCCTGCGCGTCCGGAGCCTGTGCTCCACAACGGGAGAGGCCACAACAGTGAGAGGCCCGCGTACCGCAAAAAACAAACAAAAACAAACAAACAAACAAAAAAGCAACAAACTTCTTGTACATATCTCCCTGGATACATGTGTGAAGCTTCTTTAAGGCAGGTACCTAGCAGAGTTGCTAGGTGGTAGGGTGTACAAATATTCCAGACAGCTATGTACTACTCAAAGCCTTTCCAGAGTGGTTTTAACAGTTAAATGGTTGGGGGAATTCCTTTTCCTTAATCCTTGCCAACTCAGTATACGCTGGCATTTAAAATTCTGCCAATCGAATGTGTCAGAAATGGTTCTTTGTTTCTTCAGTTTGTATTTCTCAAATTATTAATAAAGTTAAATTTCCTTTTATAGGTGTGTTGACCAATTTGATTTCCTCTTCTCATTGCTGTCCAGATTCACGTGTTTAGTTTTCTAGAGCGTTTTCTGTCTCTTTCTTATGGATTTCTAGGATTTCCTTCTATCTTTATATTAAAGGTATTAATTATATAGCATTAATATATGTGAACATTTTCTCTCAGTTTTCACACTCCTTTAACTACATATTATGTTTGTTATTGTATAAATTAAAGCTTTAATTTTGGTGTGGTCAAATTTATAAATCTCGTTTTTTGTACCTTGTTTAAGACATCCTTTATTATTCCCAGGTGATAAATCTATCTCCTGTATTTTCTTCTAATAGTTTCAAATTTTTGGTTTTCATCTTTACACATTTAATCCACACAGAATTCACTTGTATAGATAGAGTGAGAAAGGGAACCAATTCTATTTTTTCCATATTGAAAGCCATTTATCTCCTTATCACGTATTAAACAGTCCATCTTCTGCCCACTGAGTTGTAACGGCACCTCTCATATAAGTTCCCACATAAGATAAATCCTCTACTAGACATTATATTCTGTTCCATTCAATAATTTGTTCTTATTCCAAAACCACATCATTTTATATTGTATCATATTTTTAATTAAGCTTTATATTATCTTGGTACTTAGAATAATTGTCCTTTCTTTGTGCCTATTACCTTTGCTTAATTTTGCTTTTAGAATTATCTTATTTTTCAATTTTTTATTTTTTCATTTTAATTTTTGAATCTCTTTCTCAAATTCCAAAAACTTAGTTATGAGATTTTAATGTAATTGCATTGAATTTAAAAATTGATTTGGTGGGGAAATGGCATCTTCATTATTGTGAGTCTTCTCATTCATGAAAATGATACATTGTTTATTACTTTAAGCTGATTTCAATGTTTACATTTCAAAGTTTTATAATTTTTTCCATAACAATATAACATATGTTTTGCTAAATTTCTTCCTGGCTACCACATAAATTTTATTGCCATTGTGAATAGGATTTTATCAATTGTATTTTAGAAATAGAAAATCTATTAACTGTGTATGTTAATCTTTTATATACCAACTTTCCTAAAGTCTTTTAGTTGCTATAATTTCTGATTCTCTAGGACCATATATGTAGATAATCATTTGCAGTCTGCCTTTTTCTTTATAATTGTATAAATTGTAGTTCTATTTCTTGTATTATCTTCTTGGTTAGGTCCTCGAGAACAAGGTTGGATGACTATAACGAGCATCTTTGTTTTATAAAGTACACTAATGGAAAATGCTTTTAAGTTTTATCATTAAGTCTGAGGTTCATTATAACTTTTTGTTAGATGCCCTTCTTTAGTTTAAGAACTCTATCTCATATTCATAGTCTAATAAGAGCTTTCATCATAAATGAATATTGACTTTTATAGAATAATTTTTCTCCAACCGTTGAGACAGTTCTATTGATTTTGATCTGAATTTGTTAATACAGTGAATAATATTTAGAGATGTCTAATTTTTTAAGAAACATTCTTGAATTCCTTAAATAAACAGTAGTTTGTCCTAACAATTTTTTCTCTATACACTTATAGTCAATTTGCTAATATCTTACTTAGGAATTTTACATCAAAATTTGTCTATAATTTTCTTGTACTTTATCTAGTTTGGCTATCAAGATTATACTAGCATAGAATTGTTTTTACAACAGAGACATCTCTTGTAAAGGTTCCATAAAACTTTCTTCTAAAACTTCCCGGGCCCTTTGTCCTATCACAGCTTTGGGAAAGGACAGGGTAGGATTTTGACTATTAATTAATTTCTTTAATAATTACTTTTCTACTCAGGTCTTCTATTTCTCCTTGAGTACATTGCACTAATGTATATTTTTCTTGAAAGTCATATGTTTTATCTATTTTTTCAAAATTTTAGAGAGTTATTCATAGTATACTCTGATGCTTTAAAAAAATCTGTGTTGTTGGGTTCATTGTTTCAGTTTTGTCTTTACTATTTTGTTTTACTTATCTTTCATTATTTCATGCTATTATTTAATGATCATCTTCCTCTCTTAACTCTCTATTTTAAACATTTATTTTAAAGTCTCTTTCACATTTTTCTATTATTTCTTTTTCTAGAACTCTTTATTTTGTTAAATATTAGAGAGGGTAATATTATGAACCCGCATGTACTTGTCCTAGATTCAAAAATAATAAACTCTCGGCCAGTCTTTATTCATTTGTTACCCCCCATCCACTTTCTCCTACCCCTTGATTATTTTTAAACAAATCTCAGACATTATATCTTTGCATCCACACATATTTTAATATATATCTCTAAATGATAAAGACTCTTTTTTAAATGTAATCACCATAACATTGTCATACCTAAAGATTAAATATATATATATATATATATATATATATATTTGATATCACCAGATCCACTCAGTGTTCAATTTTCTTTACAGTCTCATAATTTTTTATAGTTTTATTTTCAGTTTTTTATTAAGGTCCATGCACTGTAACTGGCTAATGTGTCTTAAATCTATTTTGATATATAGATTTCCTCTAACTTTCATGTTGTTGTCTGAAGAAACTGAATAGGTTGTCCTACAGAGCACCTCTTAGTCTGGAATTTGCTAAATGCCTCCAGGTATTATTTTAAATAATAGAGTATTTTATACTCTTCTATACCCACTATTCCCTGAAAATTGGTGGTTAGATCTAGAAACTTTATCATATTCAATATTTTGCTCGGCAAAAATACTTTATAATGTTATGGACCATGAAGAGATTCATAATGCCTGGTTGAATTTCTTTTTTTGATGTTATCGACTAGTGATAAAAGTTGCCTAAGTCCATTCAAGTTGCATTTCCAAATGATAATTCTAAAATTTTATTATTCCTTTTGCAGTCATAAGCTTGAAATCTAGAAAGAGAATTTTTAGATTCTAGAAAGAGAATTTTTCTTCATCAATTATTTGGTTACCCTAGGGACAGTTCAAGCAGAAAGGATAAAAATGTAAAAATGGTTGACTCTTTCCTTTTAACAGGTTTCAAATGAGCTGGTATCCCAACAGCTTTGAAAGGTGATGAAGGAGGTGCTTCCTTTTAATATCTTTATGAACTCATGCCTTTAACTATATTTGATATGTGCTGTCTTTCTTGGTCCTCAAATTGTTCCATCTCTGGCCTGTGGGAACTTTCTCAGTTTGGCTCTGAAGTCTCATTGACATGTTACTTGGAGTCTTTGATAGTTCCCTTGTTTTCTGGCATGACAAGGTAGTCCAGGCTCTTGTAAATTTCCTGCTCCAGAACTCAACCACTTCTCCATGGATTTGTGGTTGCTTTTATTGGCAAATGGTATTTAGAAACCACAACCTGAGCCAAGAGATGTTCATTGCCCCTTTGCCACTTGGTCCCCTCCCTGTTCCCACCACTGGCCTTTTTTATTAGCATAACTAGAAAATAATCTTTTAGATAAATATATCATGATGTTATACTGATATTTCTAGTTCAAATCCATAATTATAGAGTTTCCATTTATCCTCATTAAGCTCACATATGTATCCTTTTTCCCCACATTGAAAACCTTGGTTCTCAATGACACAAAAATAAATATTCATTTTCTTTATCCTTCAATACACACAACAGTCTTACAGTAATATTACCAATAAAAGTATACTTTAGTTCTTTTAGTCCTTACAGTTTATACCTCAAATGTAATTCAATTACTTTTAAAAATCAGTTGGAATAATTCTTTTTTATGTAGTTATTGCTCCTTTATTCCTAATAATTTAGATGATAATTATCTAATTTACTGTCTATGGACTGTCTTGCTGTGTACCGAACCTTAAATGTACTAAAAATTTCCCTATGTAAGATTATCTCTCAATCTTAAAGGAAACCCAGTAGGTGAGTGCTACCTTCCATGGGACATTTTCCAGTGTCTCTGCCAAGACCTTAAAAGTTTTGCTGGTTATCAACCATTTTTACATTAATTCATGGCTCTCTGTTTATTGCCTTTTAGCACAAATTCAGGGTTCCAACTCTCAAGGCAATTGTCTCCTCCCACAGTATGGTATGAACTCCTGTCTTCCAGGATTATAAGCAAAGATCTTTCAGTTCTTATTGACAGACAGGACAGTGATGTCACAGCTTCTTCCATTGGGTAGGTAGCCTGTATCACCTCTTGGGTATGCGTGGGGCATCTTTCCTGACCTGTAAGTCCTGAGGTCAGTTTCCACACTGGAACCCACCTCTCACCACTGCTTCTCTGCATACTGTGCCCTCTTCATTTTGCTACCTGGAGTTTTCTCATAAACTTGGTTTCTTAATATTTAAAAATAATTTAGGTGGCAATTTCTGTGTACTTTAAGTAGTAGTGGAGTTCCCTGCATCTATGAACACCACAGCCTTGATCAGAAGTGTCAGAAATTAAACTTGTACAGATATGTGCACACAGTCCAGAAAATCCAGGTGAAATCTGGAAGCTTTCTTCATCCAGATATTTTGATATTTGTAAACATCTGAATAATTGAATTTTTCACCTGGACACTTGAGTTCATGTAGATATATATCCAGTTTAATTTCTGGTACTCATTTTAGACAGTTTTTAACCTTTTAATCTACGTCCTGCAATAATTTGACCTTGAACTTGATACTTACACTCTTAGTGATTCCATGGGGACTCTGCCTTCTAGATCGTGTGACTATAACCGATGCACTGATGCACTACAGGCTAATAGATCCTACAAGTTTGAAAGCTTTTTCTCTGCATGTGTACCCGGCACAGTTTAGGGGTATTATCTTTTCCAGTTCCTTATTTAGTCAATTGTTGTTCTGAAGGAGACTTCAGGGCTCCCCAAGTGTCTCATTTGCATTTGTTATTAGGTTCCTCAAACTTAGCCCCCATCTCTTCTTAAAAGTTTAATTTTTCAGAAGAGAAAGAACCACATGTTTTCAGCACTTTCTTCTTTTATGTCTTAAACCTATCTTAACACGATTTTTTTAAGATATTTTAAAATTAAATTTATCCCTCGGCAATTTGATTTGTAGGGTAAGGAGCGCAAAGTTTTACAAATGGAATACTTTTAAATAAATCATAATTAATTAACTATGCAAATATATCAAATAAGTGTGGATACATAGTTAGATGACTAATTACCATTCAGAAAGGTTAGAAATTGTAATACTATTTTTTAGCTTGGTTAATATAATATTATAATTGGGGTTGCTTTGATCATAGGGAATGTCACAGACAATAATTTTTCAAGCTTGGCTGATTTTGAAATCATATGGTTATGAGTATTAGCAGCTTAATATAAAATGTGGTGCTGTCCACAAAGTTAAAAGAAAATTATTTTTGTCATAATAAGCTATATTAATTTAATTAGTTGTGCATATGGTTACATTTTTCATTTGAAAATGAAAGCAGAATGTTCGTTGATCCAGTTTTTTAAAAAGAGAAAAAAGAATTCTTTGATATTTTAATTCTACAGGAAAAAATGTTTGTCTCCTTAGGTTTTATTATTTCATATGTCCTAGTTTTTTAAATGCCTATTAATTCCTGTATCATTCAGTAAGTGTTCACAGGGGCTCGGTGATGCGTTAGGGCTGCCACTCCTGAATTAACTGAAAGTGCTCTCTCCCAGCCTAATGCAATGACCTTCTACTTTGCCTTCTGGCTTCTAGGCTCACTCCCTCCGATCCATCCTCCACCCTGACACCAAGATCATCTTCTGATGCTGCAATCTGGGGCTGGTACCCTGTGTTTCATATTTTTACAGGGCTGATCACCCCTTGGTTCTCAACCAAGGGTCCATGAGCCATTCCCAATCAACAGATTCATTTCTTGGGCTCATACTGTAATATAAGCTTTGGTTTAATTTTCATTTAAATTTGTTCCCAAATTTTAAAATAAGGAGATTTTATGTAAAATTCTAGAAATCTGACTTTTCTTCAAAACTTGAAAAGATATAATAATGCTGGCCCACGTTCCTTCAGGAGCTGAGTAAGGCTGCTCCTCTCAGATGACGTCGGTCACAGCAGGCAACTTGGGCCCCAGCTCACTGACATTAACCACCTGGAATCTGCATCTGTGGTCCCTGAAAGCAGGCTCAGATCCAAATCTGTTATTTTTTTCCTACAAGGCTGTAGTGGATTAAATTGTTGCCCCCAAAAGATAGGTCCACCTGGAATGTCAGAATATGACTTCATATAGAATAAGGGTCTTTGCAGATATAATAAAGGTAAGTATCTGAGATGAGATTATCTTGGATCAGGACAGGCCTTAAATATGATGATGGGCTGTTGTCATAGGAGACAGAAAAGGAGAAGACAGAGACACACAGAGAGCAGAAGGCCAAGTGAAGACGGAGGCAGAGATTGGAATTACACAGTCCCAAGCCAAGGAGAGCCAAGGGTGTTGGCAGCCACCAGCAGTGTAGGACAACAACTTTCTGTTGTTTTAAGCTTCCAGCTGGTGGTAATTTGTTACCGCAGCCCTAGGAAACTAACAAAGTCCCTCTGTGATCTGGCCCTGGTCTACCTCTCCAGTCTCTGCCCCTGTACATGCTTGCCGTTCCCTCACAGCCACGTGGTTTTGTGATTCTGTTTTTGCACCTGCTGCTCCCCCTGCCTGGAAAACTCTTACATCTCTTTCTTCCTGGTTGAATTTCACTTCACTTTAAGGCTCTTATCAGAGGGCAAACTCCTTGGAGAACCCCTCTTCCTTAGCTGGGAAAATGAGCAGACTGCTGCCCCCTAGTGGTAACAATGTTCCTTGACCTACAACACCTTTTAGTACTCGCCACACTAGGCTGAAAGCATGCCAGGGTAAGAAAGCTTCCAGAGGTGTTCATATTTGAACTAATCCTTGATGGCGGTGAAGATTATGAGGCATGTGATGGTTAATTTTATCTGTCAACTTGACTAAGCTATGACTAACCTGTGACAATGTTGTTTGGTCATACACCAATCTACATGCTACTGTGAAGGTATTTTTTTAGATGTATTTAACATTTAAATCAGTAGACTTTGGGACTTCCCTGGTGTCACAGTGGTTAAGAATCCGCCTGCCAATGCAGGGGACACAGGTTCGAGCCCTGGTCCAGGAAGATCCCACATGCCACAGAGCCACTAAGCCCATGCGCCACAACTACTGAGCCTGCGCTCTAGAGCCTGCGAGCCACAACTACTGAGCCCATGCGCTGCAACTACTGAGGCCTGCATGCTCTAGGGCCTGTGCTCTGCAATAAGAGAAGCCATCACAATGAGGAGCCCATGCACCACAATGAAAAGTAGTCCCGCTCACTGCAACTAGAGAAAGCCTACACGCAGCAACAAAGACCCAATGCAGAAAAAAAAGAAAGAAAAAAATCCATCTATTAAAAAAATATATAAATAAACCTCAAAAAAAAATCAGTAGACTGTGAGTTAAGCAGATTATCCTCCACAATACAGGTGGGCCTCATCCAATCAGTCGATTTGTTCTGTGCTTTAGAAAGGTAGCTACTTTGATTGCAATATCAAGATGGAAGCAGAATAACTACAGACAGATATCAATTATGGACTGTTGCAAAAATGCAAGTAAAATGTAATAAAGGCATGTAGTGCGGGACCTGGAATGAATGGGATGGCTGGCGTGCTGCACTGTAACTTCTTGAAGTCAGGCTTATGTCTTATTCCTCTTGGCCCCCCAGGGCCCACCCAGCACTCATGGGACACAGCATGCAATAACTTGTTAAATGAGGGATAAATGGAAGAATATACAGGAGAAGAATGAAGAAAGGTTTAAAGACAGCCTTGATGTTTCTATTGATACCTCAGCATATCCATTCTTTTCCCTTTCAGTGCCTTTTTAAAGTTCTACTTCTTGCCCATCCTCAAAATCTGTATCATCTAAAAATAATCAGGAACAGCGTGGATTTAACTTTGCACAAAACTTCTTCCCCCTTGAGCCTTACCTCTAATCTCTTCCCTTTTTCCATCCTCCAGTTTTCCTTTGTATCATTTGGAGCCATGAATGTATGAGATGTGATTGATGAGTATGAGGATATGGTGATCAGTGAGGAGATCTAGTTTAGGGAAGTGGAGTCAAGGTTGGTTAGAAAAAATATTTTGTTAGCAAACTTACGGGAGAATGTATAGGTAGTCAAGGCCTACCTGTACAATGTGGACAGGAAGAAAATTAGGACGATGTCAAGATACCATTGGGTATTTTGCAGTCATCTGACAAAATCACCTGAACAGAGTCAGCGTGTGACCAATCAGTTTTGAGAAAACCCAAATTGTACTTTGTACCATATTGGTCACCTTGACAACAAATCCTCTTTCTTAGGACAATAATATCATACCAAGAAAAGTGCTTGCAAATTAAGAAAGTATTAATTATAGGTGGAATATATATGGCTAAGCTAGCTCCACCTGGAGAAATAAGTGGGAAGGTATCTGAAGAGATTGTACCACTAACACAAGATGGGGTAAGGAGGGAATATTGAAGTTATATTACAAAAAGGATAAAGTACAAAGAACAGATGGGTTTATTCACAACCAGCGTCAATCAGTCAAATGATGTGCAGCCAGGATTTTGGATCCATTGGTCTCACCTCCTGGAAGTGACTTTAAACTGAAAAAGGAACAGTTATAGTAGGGGACTGTAGCATTGTAGCACCTGCAGCTTCAGTTGACACAAATCAGCTGGGATGATTGAGGCCACACAGAGAGGAGGAGAACCAGATATCAAAAGTGACAATAGACCAAAATACTGATTTTCAACATACTTATAGGAGCTCATTGTTCTTAATGAATATCCATCTTCTAAAAAGCACTCTAACATGGATTCTGAGCAATTTTGTTTTCCCCCCCACCCTCGGCCAAAAGAATTGCTAAAAATATGGCAATGGGAAAAGTAAATTTTATTTTTAAATTATCTACAAGTAACAAAGCACTTCTTCAGGACTATTGTCCTATTAAGCTGTACTTTTCCCAGGAAAATTTAGGTTTTAAGTATCAACTTTTAAACTTTGACATAAAATCCGCAAGAGCTATGTTGTCAGTGAGGCCAGAGGAGCGCTAGATGACTGATCCCATCTTTACATGCGCCAAAAACACAGCTTAATGGCTCTAGTCATTCTGAATAATACTTTTTCTTTATTGGTTCAAGTTAATTAGCCAGACCATTGTAAAATGCATCTAGCTCTGGAACCAGTCAAACAGAAGCCTCCATGCGCATAGGGGAAGTTGTCATTGGTAGTTTGGGAAGTGCATAAGTGCATCTGTGCATCTGTCTTTAGAGTAACAGGCAGACCACAGGACCAGGGGTCAGACACGTGCAGCTCAGCTATATTTACTAACTAGGAGATCTTAGGATGACTTCTGAGCCTCTTTGCATCGCTATATCCTCTACATCTGTAAAAAATGCCTTATACCACCCTCATAGATCTGCAGGATTAAGTTTCATAATATATGAAATGCCTGGCACCTGGGAGGCTCTCTGGAAATGTCCACACTCCAGGCTTCTGGAGAGTAAATACATTCTCCCTATTAGCACTTCCAGGCCCCATTGTGTAGGACCCAGGCTCCTGGAATGAGCCCTTTGATGCTTTTCGCTAATTATTTCACCTCTGTATACTGTAGACTGCAAAGATATGAAAACAGAGGTGTAGTGAGTGATACAATGGAATAGCCGGTTGACTTGAACAGCTGGACTCTTGTCCTTTTTTACTATTAACCTGCAATATTACTTTAAACTAGTCCCTTAAGCTCCCTGTCTCTGTTTTCTCCTTCGTAAAGTGAGAATGTTGATCTACATGATCCCTAGGTTTCCCTCAGTTCTTGAGTATTATGATTCTAGGCAATTTTTTTATTGTATAAGTTTTGGGTGTACAGCATTATAATACGACACCTGTATGCACTACAAAGTTATCACCACCACAAGTCTAGTAACCACCCATCACCACACAGCTGACTCCCATCACCCATTACCCTGCCCCCAACACACTTCCACTCTGGTAACCACTAGTCAGTTCTCTGTATATATGAGTTGGTTTATGTTTTATCTTGTTTGCTCATTCATTTTTTTTTTTTTTAGATTCCATGTATGAATGAAATCACAGTATTTGTCTTTATCTCTCACTTACTTGACTTAGTCAAATACCTTTAAGGTCCATCTGTGTTGTCACAAATGGCAGGATTTCATTCTTTTTTATAGCTGAGTAGTATTCCATTATATATATGTGCCACATCTTCCTTATCTATTCACCTATCAGTGAACACTTAGGTTGTTTCCACATTGTAGCTATTGTAAATAATGCTTCTATGAACATAGGGGTGCATATATTTTTTCTAATTAGTGTTTTCCTGTTCTTCAGATGAATACCCAGAAGTGGTATTACTGGGTCATATGGTAGTTCTATTCTTAATTTTTCGAGGAATCTGCATACTGTTTTCCAGTTTACAGTTCTACCAACAGTACAGGATTTCCTTTTCTCTACATCCTCTCCAACATCTGTTATTTTTGTCTTTTCAATAAGAGTCAGCATGAGGTGGTATCTCATTGTGGTTTTGATCTACTTTCCCTAATACTTAGAAATGTTGAACATCTTTTCATGTACCTGTAAGCCATCTGTATGTCTTCTTTGGAAAAATGTCTATTCAAATCCTCTGCCCATTTTTTAATCTGGTTGTTTGTTTTATTGTTGTTCACTTGTATGTGTTCTTTATATATTTGTATATTAACCCTTTATTGGATATATGATTTGTAAATAGTTCTTCAGTTCCATAAGTTGCCTCTTCATTTTGATATGTTGCAGAGGCTTTTAGTTTGATGTAGTTCCATTTGTTTACTTTTGATTTTGTTTCCTTGCCTTGGGATTCAGATCCATAATAATACCTCTAAGACAGACGTCAATGAGGTTACTGCCTATGTTTTCTTCTAGGAATTTTATGGTTTCAGGTCTTACATACAAGTTTTAAATCCATGTTAAGTTAATTTTTGTGTAAAGTGTAAGATAGGGGTCTAGTTTCATTCTTTTGCATGTGTGACTATCCAGGTTTCTCAACACCATTTATTGATGAGACTATCCTCTTTCCTTTGTATGTTCTTTGCTACTTAGTTGTAAATTAACTGTTTATATATATGGGGATTTACTTCTGGGCTCTCAATTCTGTTCCATTGATCTGTGTCTGTTTTTATGCCAGTAAAATATGGTTTTGATTACTATAGCTTTGTAACATATTTTGAAATCAGGGAGCATGATATCTCCATCTGTTCTTTAGAATCTCTGCAGATTCTTTTGACTATTTGGGATCTTTCATGTCTCCATACAAATTTTAGAATTATTTGTTCTTGTTCTGTGAAATATGCCATTGACATTTTGATAACAACTGCATTGACTCTAGATTAGTTTGGGCATTATGGACATTTTAATATCAATTCTTCCAATCCATGAACATGGAATATCTTTCCCTTTATTTGTGTCTTCTTCAATTTCTTTCATGAGTGTCATAGTTTTCCATATACAGGTCTTTCACATCCTTGGTTAAATTTATTCCTAGGTATTTTATTCCTTTTTGATACAATTGTAAATGGAAATATTTTCTTAATTTCTCTTTCTGATATTTCCTTATTAGTGCATAGAAATGCCACAGATTTCTGTATATTGATTTTGTATTCTGCAACATTACTGAATTTGTTTATTAGTTCTAAGTTTTTCGATGGAGACTTTAGGTTTTCTATATATAGTATCCTGCCATCTGCAAATAGTGACAGTTTTACTTCTTCCTATCTGATTTGGATGCTTTTCATTTTTTTCTTGCCTAATTGCTGTGGCTAGGACTTCCAATACTATGTTGAATAAAAGTGGTGAGAGTTGGCCTCCTTTTCTTTTTTCTGATCTTAGAGGAAAAGCTTTGAGCTTTTCACCCTTGAGTAGCTGTGGGTTTGTCGTATATGACTTTTATTATGAGTCTTCTCTCTTTTTATTTAAGTCCTCTTTCTTTTTCATTGAGAAGCTTTATCAAAATGGATGTTGGATTTTGTCAAATGCTTTTTCTGCATCTATTGAGATGTTCATATAATTTTTATTCTTCATTTTGTAATGTGAGTATCACACTGATTGATTTGCAGATGTTGAACCACACTTGTAAACCTGGAATACATCCCACCTGATCATGGTATATGATCCCTTTACTGTATTGTTGGATCTGGTTTGCTAATATTTTGTTGAAGATTTTTGCATCTATGTTTATCAAGGATATTGGCCTGTAATTTCTTCTTTTGTGGTATCCTTGTCTGGTTTTGGTATCAGAGTAATGCTGGTTTTGTAAAATGTGTTTGGAAGGTTTCTTTCCTCTGCTATATTTTGGAAGAGTTTGATAGGGATGCGTTTTAAATCTTCTTTGATTATTTTGTAGAATTTGCCAATGAAGCTGTCTGGTCCTGGGCTTTTCTTTCTTAGGAGATCTTTGATTACTGTTTCAATCTCCTTACTAATAATTTGTCTATCCAAATTTTCTGTTTCTTCATCATACAGTCTTGGAAGATTGTATGTCTCTAGGAACTTATCCATTTCTTTTCTTATTGTTGTCCAACTTGCTGGTATATAATAGTTCTTATAGTCTCTTATGATCCTTTGTATTTCTGTGTTATCTGTCATAACTTCTCTTCTTTCATTTCTGGTTTTATTTATTTGAGTCCTCTCTCTCTCTCTTTTTTTGTTAATTAGTCTAGCTAAAGTCTTATCAATTTCATTTATCTTTTCAAAGAACCAGCTCTTAGTTTCACTGATCTTTCTATTGTTTTATCTGTCTCTATTTCTGCTCTGATCTATATTATTTCCTCCCTTCTCCTAATTTTGGGCTTCATTTGTTCTTCCTTTTCTACTTCCTTCTGGTATAAAGTTAAACTGCTTATTTGAGATTTTTCTTGTTTCTTGAGGTAGGCTGATATTGTTATGAGCTGCCTTCTTAGAACCATTTTTGCTGCATCCCATAGTGTTTGGTATGCTATATTTCTCTTTTCATTTGTCTCTAGGTATTTTTTAAATTCTTTGATTACCCATTGATTTTACAGTAGCATGTTGTTTAATCTCCATATTTTTTGTGGCATTTCCCTTTTTTGTGATTGATTTCTAGTTTCATGCCATTGTGATCAGAGAAGATGTTTGATATGATTTCAATCTTCTCGATTTATTGAGACTTGTTTTGTGACCTAACATGTTATCTGTCCTGGAGAATATTCCATGTCAATTTGAGAAGAATGTATATTCTGCTCCTTTTGGATGAATGTTCTATGTATAGCTATTAAGTTCATCTGCTTTAATGTGGTGTTTAAGTCCAATGTTTTCTTATTGATTTTCTGTCTGGATGATCCATTGATGTAAGTGAGGTGTTAAAGGCCCCTACTATTGTCGTATTGCTTTCAATTTTCCCCTTTAAGTCTATTAATATTTGCTTACATATCTTGGTGCTCATCTGTTGGATACATATACTTTTATAAATGTTATATCTTCTTGCTGGATTGACCCCTTTGTCATTACATAATGCCCTTCTTTGTCTTTTATTACAGTCTTTGTTTCAAAGTCTATTTTGTCTGATATGAATAGCTACTCCATGTCTCTTTTCATTACCATTTGCTTGAAACAGCTCTTTCCATCCCCTCACTTTCAGTCTGTGTATGTCCTTTCTACTGAAGTGAGTCTCTTGTAGAAAGAATATAGATAGCTTTTTTTTTAATCCATTCAGCCATTCTGTTTTTTGATTGGCAAATTTAGTTCATTTACTTTCAAAGTAATTATTGATATGTATTTATTGCCATTTTTATAAACTTTAAAAAGAAATTAAATGCCAAAGCTTCATCTTTTAATTCCCCCTCCCTCACATTTTATATTTTCGATGATGCATAGGCAAGGCTGCCCCTAGACCAGCTGCAGAGCCTGGCCATGGCTGCTATGGCATGCTGGTGGGCAAGGCTGGCCCCTGGAATGGCTACAGAACCTGACCACAGCTGCTGTGAGGTGCTGGTAGTAGGGCTAGCCCCCAGATGAGTCTAGGCAATTTTGATTCTAAGTATGAAGTTCTGAAGACCATCTTTTAAAAACTTTTACTTGGGGGCTTCCCTGGTGGCGCAGTGGCTGAGAGTCCACCTGCCGATGCAGGGGACACGGGTTCGTGCCCCGGTCCGGGAAGATCCCGCATGCCGCAGAGCAGCTGGGCCCGTGAGCCATGGCTGCTGAGCCTGCGCGTCCGGAGCCTGTGCTCCACAACGGGAGAGGCCACAACAGTGAGAGGCTCACGTACCTAAAAAAAAAAAATTTTACTTGGGACTTCTCTGGCAGTCCAATGGTTAAGACTCTTCACTTCCACTGTAGGGGGCATGGGTTCGATCCCTGGTGGGGATCTTGCATGCCGCACAGCATGGCCAAAAAAAAAAGTTATTACTGAGTCTTTTGTGTGTGCATGTCCTGTGTTGTTGGATGGTGGTTGTGGTGATGACTGTGGACAGGTTTGTCCCTTTTTGCCAGTTTCTAGTTTAGTGTTTATTGAATATTCATAGAAATTTTGTTAAGCTACCAAGCAAACATACCTCTTTTCTGTGCTTACAATTCTTTCTTCTCTTTTCCATTTTTTAAATTTTTGTATTATTATGGTTCAGCTTCCTAACTGAGTCCTTTGTCAACAAAATGAATCTTTAATGTTGTAATAATACAAATATTGATAGCTGAGCAGAATAATAACAAATTGCACATGAGATGACGAATGAGCAGCAAATCATTTCATCCTAGAAGAGAGATACCGTTGAGCTTGTTGAGTGACATTGGCATCCTTCAGAACAAATGTACAATGCTTTCTCCAGCTAATACTTTATCTGATGGCTTTATTTAAAAAAAAGATACAAAATCTTTGTTTCATCTTTCTGTTCTTTTCTGAACTCTGATCAAACAGTCCCACAGTTTGGCTTAAAAGTAAACTCTCCAGCTTGTCTAAATGGATCATGAAAACAGAATATTTCAATAGGTGTTCATTTGCTTTTTTATTTGCTACCAGAAAATTCATGGCTGTTACAAAAAAATATTTATTTTTAGGACGCTTGTTTTATGTTGCTTCACCCCTCCCCTGTCTATTAAATCAAATGGATGTAATCCACTGCTTGATGCCTCAGAAACTTTCCCTGCAGCACACAGGGGATTAGGAAGCATGCAATGTGAAAGAGCAGCAGGAGAGATGGTTTGGAAGTGCTCTCCTCATCACAAATATGTGTCTTCAATATTTAGTTGTTGTGGCAGGAAAACAGCAACAAATACATGAACTGTAAACCATCTGGCTTGAAATATGTTCAAATATGAATGTTCATCTTGAAAAATGAAATCTATGGAATTCTGGCATCCACTTTGACTTTTGAGAGATGAACAGCTTGGATATGCAAAGAAGGGATTTCTAGACTAGCCTTCTTAAACTTTAAATTTTCCTGAACTAGAAGTTAAATAATTCACTACCTAGACAGGAGAACTTTCCTCTCACTTTTAAACTTTAAGGAAAAACGTTGCTCGAAAATCCTGCAATTGTATCTGTGTAGGGATTTGTACAGAATTGTCTTATGTTTTAGGAAGAAGAGAAATGAATGTGGTTCTGTGTTTATTATTTAACATTTATTAAGTTTCAGTGTATGCTAGATACGATATAAAACACATAAAAAGCATGATAATTCTGACGTTCACCGGATTCCTAAACCAAAAAGTTAAAACTGGCAAAACAGGAGGCTTTGAACTGTTCCACTTAGTTTGGGGGTAAGAAATGATGAGTTAGTCACTCTGCTTGCTTTTGAACTATGATCCTGAGGCTACCCAGCATCCGTGCCCTATAAGAAGTAGCTCTCCAAATGACTCTCAGAAATATTTTAGGTGACTCAGTAAATGTAAAGATGAAACGTGCTGCAAACATATGTGAGCGATAGGGAAGATGAAGGCAAACAAAGCACAAAGCCCTCTGGGCTTAGCAACCGGATCAGAGGTAACCACAGAAAGGACTAGAAGCAGGAGTAATTTCTGCTTTTGCTGTTTGATGTTTTGGGAGCTTTTCAAATTGACCCTTTGAGAGACATAGAAATTCAAACTTATTTGCCTCCTTCTCTTCTTCACGTTATATAATTTTTTTTTTTTTTTTTTTTTTTTTGCGGTACGCGGGCCTCTCACGGTTGTGGCCTCTCCCGTTGCGGAGCACAGGTTCCGGACGCGCAGGCCCAGCGGCCATGGCTCACGGGCCCAGCTGCTCCGCGGCATGTGGGATCCTCCCGGACCGGGGCACGAACCCGCATCCCTTGCATCAGCAGGCGGACTCCCAACCACTGCACCACCAGGGAAGCCCCTATAATTTTTGGCAAAACCCAGATTGATCCCCATCTAGAGAGAATTCTCCCTACAGTAAATCCTTCAGCTAGATCTCTTGGTGCTTCAGTGACCCTCAGGTGGACAATCTCTACCACTCCAGGATGTACTCACTTTTAAATGATTCTTTAGTTGCTGCACATGTTCCCTGCTACACTAAGCTTCTAAATAGGGGACTATTCACTATTCACCAGACTCTAAGACCCTCTGTGCCTAGCATCATGAGATGCGCACAGCGGTCTCAGTAAGTATTCATTTGAAATTATGAAACTTGGATAAATGAAAGAATTATGCCTAGGTGGGAAAAAAAAGGCTCGAACTGGATAATGTTAACAAAGTTTGTGAAACAAGCCATTTTTACATGACATTAAGAGAGCACAATGTTTCCTAAAACAAAAATACAAGAAAAGGTAGGGTATTGGTGATATATTTAATTAAATTTTATTTTAAAATCAGATATATTTCAATGCATGGCCTTTCTTTTTTCTTTTATTCTACTTTTTCTTTAAAAAGTTGAATTTATTCAACATACGATTTATCTAACAGAATTTCATAATTTTCACAACAAATGTTCTTCAAAATAACTATGTAAAGACCTGAGATATATGTGTTTGTATTTTTTAATTTTTTTTCACCTCTTTTCACTTTAATACTTAGTTGTTTATAAATGCTTTTAGGAAAAGGGGCAAAAACATGTTCAACGCTTAGAAGAGGAAATTTGGCAATGCTATTTTTATGCTCTGTGAACTCTGCTATATCTACAGGAAACTTAGATTTTAGTATGCAGCAGCAAAAGCTACTAGATGATCAATCTTGCCCTTGAGGATCAAAGTTTTTCTTTGGTCAACTGTTCAACTAAGAAACTAAAAAGAACTAAAAATATAATGCAGCAAATCCAGTCCAGGAATGTATTGTGGGCAGCACGGAGTTTGTGTCATACATACAAGCAATTAACCTGCCTTTGTAAACGTATTTGTTTGGTTTCCCTCCTACTTGTTCCATTATAGAAAGTTTGTTGTTGGTGATCTTTACAAGGGAAAAAACCGACATCTTTTATGTAGTGAGCTGGAAGAACCAACGAGGATATCCATTTAATTAGAAAGACTGTATCTGCCTTAGAAACACACAATGCAGATTTCACGTCATTTGTTCTGAGAAAAGTCTGAAAATGAAATGGACACAACGTATTAGCAACGAAAAACAATTAGATGAGACTAGATTAAATTCTGAGCATTTATATCATTTTAGTAGATTTCGTACAATTTCCTCTGCTTAGGTGCAACTCCATTCACTTGGCCCCAATTCTTGGGAGATGATTCAGATAGTTCTGATTTAAATTCTGATCTGTACAGATTTCTTCACTGAAGTAAAAACTGCGGCAGACATTTTGGGGCATGATAGGCATCCTCGAACTTCACCAGGTAAATTAAAAATAAAGAGCGCAGCCACAATATCTTAGTTATCAAAACTGAGAGCTTCTGAGGAGCCCAGAGGCTGAACTGAGTTGTATGTGGGTGTGTGATATAAGGTATGATATCTTGTGTTTTGTAAAATCTGATTCCAACATTGTAAACCAACCAGTGATGTCAACAGATTATTCTTATGTGTGAATATAGAGAAGATGAGAAGAAAAGGTATGTCCATCAACTGAACAAGTGTTGAGTTCTGAGTGAATTGAATATAATTTGAAAGTCACATATTTTTTAACATGAGTAAACTAAATATCATGCAAGTTCTACAAAAATAAAATCTATAAAGAAAAGTGCTGAAGTTAAATCATGATTTATACTTTCATAATACAACTATGAGCCATTTTTTTACACTATAAATGAATAATAGCTTCACTTTAACACAAAGTATCTTTACATATTCAAAATGAGGAACAAACACGTCACATTTTAGAAATAAGAATGGAGCATGCAAAGATGTGTTTTTAAACCTAAGCCTTTATATTTTTATTGTAGCACTAGAAATAGTCTAAGCAATTAACAACAAAAATGTGACCACAATTATTATTCAGCAATATGTGCCTCTCATTTGTAACACTGTGTGAAGAATACAGAAGGCTAGAAAAGCCCAACTCTTCCTGACAATCACTGAATCTAAAATAGACAAGATAGTATAAAATTCTGGAGGTAGTCTCTCTGAATTAATTTTTATAACCCAACTGAATAATGCCTCTAAGACATGTAAATCCTAAACACTTCAGAAATAACAAATCATCTCATCATGGAAGATTATTGGCTTAAAGAAATGAATATGAAGACTTTACACCTTTGTTATTTCTCACTGTTAAAAAAGCTACTGAGGATATTTCACTAGCTGCACGCTTACCTCAGGTTAATGCTGCCAAAATACATGTATTTTTATCTGTTTCTAGAGGGGAAGGTTCCTTACAAAAATGATATCTTTTTCTAAAGAGAAGCAAATTTGCTAATTTTTGTGGCTACTCTAAAACTTCTCCCAAAGAAGCATTATCTCACATAAGTGTGAGTGTTTTATAACTGTGTGGGTGTATGTGCCTTGGTTAGGGGGACTGGAAGTGGAGGAGGAATGAGGTTGAATTCACGAGGTAGATATTACAATTAACCTCTCTAAGCAAATGTATAAACTGAGGCTCAAAAGAGGTAACACAGCCAGGTCTGGGTGACAAGGAGAAAGCTCACCCATCCATCAAAATGCTTAACTTCTGATACCAAAGTTCAAAATGGTTAGAAATATGGGTGTTTTAAAAGGTACCTGGGATTTGTTCCAGCCAAGTATGGTAAGATGACAGACATGGAGACGTCTGCCTTGAAAGAAGAGTTTCTTACCTAGAGTTCCCAAGAGGAGGGGACACACACACCACACAGGGCCACATAGGGAAGCACCAGGGTCAGTCAGGAGGCAGGAGAAAGGGGATGAGCATGAGCCAGAGCCTTTATTGAGGTTTTTGTGGGAATGAATGGGTGAGACAGGGAGGGCAACCTGAGCAAGTTTAGGATTGGGTAGACTGAATAATTCCAATAGGCTCTGGGATGGAAAAGTGGTGCCTAGTTGTCCAGTATCTGGCCCTCAGGTGACTTAGGGAAAAGAGAACATTAGATTGGTGTGTGAGAGTTTGATCCAGGAGACGTTTGGGGAATGGGCTCTAGATTGATTGGTTTGCATATCAAAGGCTGTTCTCTGCAGGTTGCTTTCTATCGCTAGGAATTAGCCAACCCTGGAAGATACAGTTCCTCCCCTGAGTCTGCAAGTCTCCAACATGTCAAAGACATCTTCCTATATAGAAAATTAAAAAGAAAATGGTTAATAAAATAGGATAACATATATTCATTTCTCTATAACCTATCGGCATTATGTAGAAATAGATGGCATACTTAATCACATATAACAGCATACAGTTAGTGCTCTGTACCTGCAGGCTCCACATCCACGGATTCAACAACCACGGACTGAAAAAAAAAATTTTTTTTTCCATTTCAGAAAGTTCCAAAAGGCAAACTTGAAGTTGATGCACTCTGGCAACTATTTACTAGCATTTTCATTGTATTAGGTATTATAAGTACTCTAGAGATGATTTAAAGTATACAGGGTGATGAGTATAGGTTATATGCAAATACTACACCACTTTATATAAGGGACTTGAGCATCCGCAGATTTCGGTATGCGAGGGCGTCTTCGAACCAATCCCCTGCATTTACTGAGGGAGGACTGTGTTTATTCACAATTAATTATTAACTAAATTAAATTAATTCCTATGACATAAATGTGTCCGATTACAAGAATGCAATTTATACTGTATGTTAAGTGTGTTTGATGCACAAATCCATTTATTAGTACTTCATAAAAGGAGATGTTTAGGGAGCTGTGCTGGGGTTTGCCGCCATCTTGGAGGAGAATCGCTGGGAGCTCCTGGGGTTGGGGGTTGGCCTCGGGGCGGGGTTGGGGGTTGGCCTCGGGGCGGGGTTGGGGGCGGGCAGGGGCGGGGCTGGGGTGGCCTCGGGGAGGGGCTCTGCGCCTCAGCGCGGCACTGCCCCAGAGCGTGTCCTGCTCAACGGCCGAGGCGCCGATCCTCAGGCCTTGTGACGGGGATCCGAAATCCTTCCTGCACCGTCTGTGCCAGGCCCCCCTGGACCCGGACTCGGACAAGCATGAAACAGGTGTCTCTTTCATGGTCAGAGACGCCAGCTAGTTCGGCCTGTGGTGCCCTCCCCGAGACACTGGTCATTCACAAAGACCTTGCAGAGGGAGCGGAATTTTACAATATCACCTCACTAGTAAAACTTGCAAAGGACAGAATTAGAGAAGGAGACAGCAAAACATCACAGCTGCGGGTGACGCATGTGCACCGAGGGCTCCAGGTTCCAGGGGCGGAGCTCCCGCAGACCGGGCCCACCAGGCCGATGGCGGGAGGTCTGAGCAGCAGCATCGGCTCTTCCTGCAACGACAGGGGTGCAGAACAGGTGGGTTCCTCTGCGGGGTTTCCCAGGAGTTGCTCGACTCCCCCGACGGCCCACGCAGGGAGCCCTGCGAGAAGGCCACCATTTTGTAAGCACGGGGTTCAAGGAAGGATGTGAGGAAGACAGTATCCACAGCTTTAGAAATGTTTTACCTTTTCCCAAGATGCAATGGTCCCCCATGTCGAGGAAGACTGGCTGTGAGAAGAAACCTGCTTTGTACAATTTCTCGAGAGAGGTCTGGGTGCGACTCCTGGGCCCTCGAGGTGGGCGGTGAGGACGGGGCCAGCTGTCCAAGGCCGGGCGTCCCCACCCAGGAGGCCCGGGTGGGCGTCCCCATAGGGACTTCCGCTTGGTTTCGCCAAGGGCCGCTCAGGCCTGAGGCAGGGCGCTCCTGACTGACCCTTTTAATCACCGAAGATAGCTGAAAGGACAGCGTTCCTGGTGCTACATAAACAGACTGTAACGGAGCCCGGGCCACACTGGTGGGCAGTGGCAGCAGCGCCCCGGCCCTGGGCTCTGGGTGCCCGCTGCTCACCCTGGCAGCACCAGGCCCTGGTCCTCGGGGCAGGGGGTCTGCGCTGCCTCCTCGATGAGATGGGTTGGTGGTTTCTCCTGGCCTCCGCGTGTTCAGTGCTTCCCGGGCCTCCTTCCTGACACGGAAGGAGGTTCCAATCGAGGCTTCTCCATTGGTCATTTCCAGGCGAGAGCCCTGCGCATCCTTTCTTTCCCTGTGTGGACGCTTTTACTTCTTTTACTTCTTAGAAATGCCTGAAAGTCCTGCTGCCTTTGGGGCTGATCTGTTAAGTCAGTTAAAAGGAGGTACAAGTTTTGCCTCGGCGGACCCACCCAGGGCCTCGGGGAACCTGGCGCCCATTCCTGCCTCGGTCTGGCCTGGGATGGAGGTCAGGGCGGGGTGTCTGTGCAGTTTCTGGAGCCGAAACTCCGGGTCACGTTGCAAAGCGGACGTTTACAGCACATCGCAAACATCTCTTTCCCACGGGCCCTCTAGTCCTCTTGTGTAACTATGCACGTCTCCCTGATATATCTGGGGCGTTGGTGACACAGCCTGCATGGGCCCTGCTCCCCGACATGACGTTGGCGCTGCTAGGATTCCTTTGAAACCTTCTTCGGCTGGCCGTGCGGCCTGTCAGTCCGGGGGGGCCTGGGTTGGAGGGCAGCTCTGCTACCTGACCTTGGGCTTCTAGGCAGGTCTGGCTCCAAACGCTTCCAGAGGCTTCTCGCCTGTGCCCTCTTCTCATTTGCCAATATTACCTGATGAACCAAGTTCTGCAGCACCTAGGACTTGCCTCCTCCTTTTTGTAAGGTCTGTTGTATGTTGCTAAATGTTTGGCTTCATTGGTTTATAGCAACCTTTCTATAGGGCACACTTAACCCTGCTGACGCGCCCTCCCCGGAGCCCGCAGGCGTGGGCGGCCCCTTCTTGGCCCCTGGGGGCTGCTGTGATCTTGACATAATACATAGGCTTGTGGCTTTTTTTTTTTAATTTAAAGATATCAAGACTTAATTCACTAAAATTTATTCTAAGTGGATATTTTTACTTTTGTACTTCTTTAAGTATCCATATTTTATCGGCTTACAGTTCATGCCTAAGTTTCCCCTGAAAATAGCAAATAAAATTGTGTATTTGTGGGGAAAAAAGAAATGTTTAGGGTAATGGTTAAAAATGAAGATGCTAAAATCAGAGAGAACTGGATTGAGGTCCCAGCTGCCCCTACTGCAAGTTACTTCATTGGGCCTGTTTCCACTTTTGTGTAAGGGGGCTTATCATAACCTACCTCATAGAGTGAGTCAGTGTATGATTTAATTGGACAATACTGGAAAAGTCCTTAACCTGGTGCCTGGTTATTGATTTAGGATTTAGAATTACTCTTATTATTTAGGTCAATGAATACTCATAATTATTATTCTCGACAGGTTTTTTCAATGTTTTAATTTTTTTAGGATAACTAAATAGATTCACCGTATGAAGATGCAGAAAGCTAAAGCAATTATTCAAATGATTCAAATCTCCTCCTGTTTTCATCTTAATTGTCTGAAAATTTTAAATGAAATATTTGAGTCAAAACTAGCCAAAAATTTGCTTCAGGTGGGCCAAGTTTGCCTACCAGAGCAACCATAGTCACTGTTTAATAACTATAACTTAAACAAAATCAGAGAATGGACCAGGCCTGCGCATAGCCACTCCTGGGATCACTAAGGTATGAAAGAGTATTCTCACTGACCTCATGGGTGCACCAAGTGGGATTAGGAAGAAAATAGGGTTTATTCCATCAATCCCACAAAAATGTCTCCTTTATTCTTCATAGCCACATGTTAAATTTATGAAAATTCTTCCATGTGTGTTTTTTTAAGATCCTTTTCTTTTTTCTTCACCATCTTCTGAAAGATTGTTTAACTTATATTTATTTACCCGCTCTTCTATGTCTTCTATAAAAAGCTTTTTTCAAAGAGGGAGAAAGGAAGTAAAGAAGCTAAATAGAGAAAACTCTATAAAAATGTTTTGCTGTATCCAGCCATCAGCAGCTAGGTTATTCTTCAAATTTACATAAGGATTTATTATCATCTTGACTGCAATCATGTAGAAAACGAATGGGGTACAAAGTACATGAGGCTAATTTAATAAAACGAGCTTTCTTTGCTTGTGAAATCTTTGAAGAAAGGACTCATTAGACAGAGACTTGCCTTGTTTTCACCAAGGTCAGGAGGCATGTCAACTTGGAGATGTGCCCTTGGCGAGAAGTCCTTAATTAGAAATTCCTCGGGAGCTGCTCCCAGTAGGTGCTTCCTAAGACGAAAAGACAAAATAACTTAGCAGGGAAGCCCTTACTAAGGGTAAGGTTACAACGTCCAGGTTCAGGTGAATGAAAGAAACAATTTGCTGACAGCAAAAGAGCAAAGCTGTCATGATGGGTTGCTGGATTTTGAATGAAAGTCTCTCCATCATATTAGTAGTAAGTATCATTTTTGTTATTTAACTTTAAATATATACATTGAATGTCTTGATTCTTAGGATAACTTGTAGAGCGATATGAAATAACTTCAAGTATTGCTCTGGTTAAAGGACTAAAACTTGTTAGAAAACATTCAATAGATATATTTAATTTACCCTTGCAGAATCATGTAAGTCATGACTTTTAAAGTCAAGTAGTTTGCTTTTGCATCATGTATGAATGTTTCTCTAAATCGAATGAAGGCTTTGAATTAGACTATGAAATTGGAATTTTTCCAGAGTACTTTCTGAGTTGTTTTTAAAGATTTCCTCCTTCTTGACATTATTGACTTAAAATGTTATAGCAATGTTGATTAGGATGGTTTTGTACTTTTCATTAATTTCCTTAAAATACACCCATATATGTTTAAAGTCTTTTTTTATAAAGTTAACAATTTCTTACCAGTACAATCACTGTTAAAAAACTGATCTATGAGAAATAAGTACTGTATATTGTGGTTGATATTGAGAAGCTCTTCATTTCACTTTAAAAGAAGAACCCCAAGAACCCCAAGTGATTTTGAATAGAAGAAAAGTTTGAAGACAGTATTGATTGGTTCTTTTTTCATTCTACTCTAGCTCTCATGGCTGGGAGTAAATTTATATCTGTTTATTGACACATTCTGTTGGTACGAAGAGGAAGAGTCTTTCCTTTATACACGAGTTATTCTGGGTGTAAGTAGATTTGGGGACTATACATTAATTATCATTTCAGAAAGAAAATGCATTCTCTTTTCCCTGGCTTCCTTGTTTTCACTGTATCTCTTTCTTGTGTGTTTATGTATGGACAGTCAACACTGGCTTGGGCTCGAGCATCTGCAGTGTGCCTGAATTTTAACTGCATGCTAATTCTGTTACCAATCAGTCGAAACCTCCTTTCACTCATGAGAGGGACAAGTAGTGTAAGTACTAAATTATCTGAAATAATTTCAGTTGTTATGATCTAATGTGTGTCATTGAAAACAAAGATGTACTTCACTATGAAATTCCCAATAATCCTGGTTAGATTGAGGTCTGTTTCTCTGTAGTGAGAACACAAGGACTAAAACTGAACGTCTGAAATTGGAACATCTGATTTGTCTTTTGCTTTTGCCATTGACTCCCTACATGACATTGGACTCATTGCTCAACCTTCCCCTGATGCATTTGCTTCATTGGAAAAGAAGAGCTAATAAGATTGACCTGACTCGTGAAGATGGAAGTATTATAACAGCTTGAATTACTACAGTTTCTGATTAAAAGGAGCTAAATAAGTAGATGAGCCAAATGCACTCAAGAAGCATCTCTCTGAGTTTTCAGCCCAGGAAAACACAGTCACTGTACATAGATTTTAGTATGTAAATTTTAGCCCCTACCAGACATATTGGGGTATTTCCTAATTATGTAGATGTCACCGTGTTGGGTGCTTACCTGTGTTTCCTGCCAAACAGAATAATGCACTGTACAGAAAAATAAGACCTTCAATAACCCTTCTAGACTACATAATTTATTATATAATCATCTTCATAATTTTATGAATAGTTAGTTGTAGATGCATATAGAGCCTTTCTTGGTGTAGTAAGGAATAATTTATAGACTACTTAAACCATGTCACTGAGGATGATGGTTATAATCTTCATTTTCTAAATTAGCTGAGGCGTGATTATTAGCAGGTTTATTCTAGAGTTTTGGCTTATAGCCAGGCAACTACTAACTCAGTCACTTTTATTGAGTTGAAATTTCAGCAAAGCCAGTAATAACCATTTGATTTTGCTTGTTTAATTAATGGCCACTAATTTTTGTGTCATGTCGCCTCACCTTCAGTAATTTAGAGACAGGGCCTGAGTCTTGCTTTCTTAACTCTTATAATACTGTTATTGCTATGATTTTCCCTGAATAAGACTTTTAATTTTTGTTATTCTAGTGCTTCAGAGGACCATGGAGGAGGCAATTAGACAAAAATCTCAAATTCCACAAACTGGTTGCCTATGGGATAGCCATGAATGCAAGTAAGTGCTAGTTATTAATTGCCTGATTAATTTTATAATACCTCCCATTCACTTTATAGTTTTATTTCCTCCCTGCCAAAGACTCACCCTTAGGTAAAAGAAATCTTTGCCTTCCATCTGACCATACAAACCTTATATAAATGGATTTTTTAATTTCTGATTTATACTCATGCAGTCTTCCCTACCAAGCCTTCAGTTTGTCAAGGAAAAGTTTATGAAACTTCATTTTCATTTGTGAATAACTAAGCTTGTTGATAATACCATGGTAAAAACCCACTTGAAAAATGAACACTTTGTTAGTCAATATAATTCACATCAGAAATAAAATTGACCTATACTCAAAGTCCCATTCAGTCGTAGGAAAACGACTATCAAATGGTATCATGGGCAATAAAAAGAAAAAAGAAAAGCAAGATCATGTGAACAAGGTTCTGAACAGTATTGAGCTAGTGGATATAAAAGGATCTTGAAAAGATATGAAGCTTTATAGGTATATAAACTGTTATCACTATTTCTTGAATAGAAAACAAGAGAATTCAAGATACAGGCACTAGAAATTAGCATCAAAGGTTAAGGTTAAACTCTGGTGAGGAAGAAAGGAACAGGGGCAATAACCAACTGGCTTGTGGTTTTGTTGGGCGACAAAGACATTGAAATAAAAGGCTATCTGAACAATAAAGAGTTATGATTCAGGACTGTTTCCCTCAAACTAATTTAACAATAAACCGTTTTTCTCATTTGTTTTTATCCTCTCATGCATAAAAAATAGCAGAGTAAAAAGAACACTCAAAACAAATGCGGGTTTAATTAAGCAACAAGACATGACAGACGGTGCCCCAGTGCCAATTAGCACAACTTCGGGTGTGCGCTGAGATGTGTGGGGAGAGTTCCCTACCGGCTGTCTTCAATGCCAGACTAAACCAACCCCGGAAACGTTTGCAAAAGGTCTTTGGAGTTTGTTAAGACTTAAGCGTAAAAATACATCATGTCTTAGAGAACACTAGCGAAGGGATGGAGGACAAGGAACAGGGCTAATTCATGTTTGTGTTCCAAGGCCTGCAATAGCGCTGAGTATATGTAGGTGCCAATAATCTTTGTGAATGCGGGAAGGGATGAAGACTCAGGGAAGCAGATTTCAGCTCAGAAATGCAAGTCTTTGCCAGACCTTGAAAATTATCTAAAATTAGAACGAGGGTCCCCTGAGAGTGCTGAGTTCCCTGTTGGGGGAGGTGTCCTAGTGGAATCCAAATTGCTCCTTGAAAAGCACTTCAGAGAAGGAATTCAAGGAATCTCTAGGCTTCCTTTAAAATCTTAAGAATCTTTAATTCTGTATTAAAAGAGGACATAAAACACAGTACAATGGCAGGAAGAATATGATCACTCTGCAATAGCTTTAAGGCAGAATTGGACTCTAAGAGAACGTTACAAAGATATTACAGAGAGAAGGAACAAAAAAACCCACAGCATCAAAACAATCAAAAAAGAAATCAAAGGATAAAGGAAAATATGTATTATACAATAGGTTTCTCCTTAAACCTTTGCGTATGTATATTTCTTCATCTGGAATCATATATCAATAGTATACCTGCATCAGTGATGTGTACTGAATATCTCCCGCCCATGTGCAAGATACCCTGATAGGAGCTGTAACCGTCTGAAACTGGTACAGTCAGTAATGTTTTCAGGATGGAGTATAATTCATAGGGACAGCAGTTGACTAGAATCAGATAACCAAGTTATTTTATACCCCTGCTAGTGATGGGTTGTGTGATCTCGGATAAGTTCCTTATGTCCTCCTCTGTGGAATTAAAAGAACAATAATCCAATCTATCCATCCTTATAAGATGCGCAGACCAGTTGTCAGGAGTGGACCTCTAGGAAACCGACAGACTCAAGGTCATTCACTGTGGCTATTGCAAAGAGAATCAGGTCCAGGTTTAACAGGGCCAGCAGGCTCCGCTCGTCAAGCCCCGCCCACTGGTGCTTCCCCTCACCTCTCACCGCACCCCTTTGCTTTTCCCTAGCTCCCGGCGGTCCCTGAGCAGTCTGTGCCTTTGCTCTTGGTATTCCCTTTGTCCAAAATGCTTATCCTCTCCTTCTTCGTTGGGTAAGTGGTTGCTGTACCCAGGACTCGTTGCCTGGCCAGCTTTCCTCTGAGCCTCCAGGTCTGGGCTGTTGGCCCTCCTCACCTGCGGGTCCAGCCTCACCTCCTGCCCTATAGTACTATTTCTCAGACTCTCATCGCCTTAAAATTTGCGACTGTGCCTTATGCCTCTTGGCTTTCCTGGGCCCGGCACACAATAGGTCCTGAACAAATTGGTCAAACCTGAGGATGAGCAGAGAAGTCAGCTAGCAGGCAAAAGAGATCAAGAGAATTCCTCGAAAAAGAGACAAGATATGAGAGTGCGGGAGTTCCCAGGGAACCGGGAGCAGTTTGGGGTGGACGAAAGATAGAGTGGGCAGTGAAGAGGTTCAGAATGACGTCAGTCATCCAAGGTAATCAGTTCGCATTCTGCTATGACAAGACAAAGCAGGCAGCTCTTTCTCCTCCGTCTTTCCCTCACAGATCCCTGGAGAGAATCAGGTATTCTCTCTGGCCCTCTTCTGCTTGAGTCCCCACTGTTTGCCAAGCTCCCAAACATCTCCCGGAGCTGTGCCAGCAGGGTCTGACTGCTTTTGAGAGCAGAGCGCCCCTCTTCTCCCACCTCCATGGCAACCAGTGGCGCTGCGGTTGTTTCCATTCCAGGCAAAGGCGGGAAGGTGGGGAGATCGCTCTCTGCTTCTCCCAGACCCTGACAAAGCAATTACTACATTTCACATTAACTACAAAACGTGGCTGGCAACGGTGCTTTTAGAAGAAAAAAAAAAAATGCTAAGCCCTGGTTTCATAGATATACCTTTGCTTTTCACATTTTGTCCTTCCGGTGTATTCACTTGGGAGCAGCTGAAAATGTCCCCGTGCTTATTTTATTAGCATCGCCCATGATGCTGCTTTTCAAATAGCCGACTGGCTTAATAGAGGTGTGTAACCTTGGAAGAAGTGCGTCCACATCGAGGTTTGCGTGCCAGCCTCTAATTTCTCATCCATTCCCCTGTAAGTTGAACTGCAGGCTTTAATTGGTCAAATCATTAAAGGATGTAATTAGAGCCTTGTGAAAGTAGGCTGGGGTGGAGGAGGGAAGAGGCAGACAATGGTATCCATAATCAAGGGCATCACCGAAAATGCAGTGACAGGAACTCTTCTTCCTTTGGCTTCCTGCCTTCCTGCATGCCTGCCTATGATAAGAGCTGCTGGAGCCTTCTTCAGCCACTAATAAATCATTTTCAGAGCCCTGTAACCTCACTGGTATAAAAATCATAGTTTCGCAGCTTCTCCGTTCTTATTAATGCAGGTCTTTCTGGGCTCTCTGGTCCACAGTAGACCTTGAAGACGCTTCCAATGGAATAGTAGTACTTTGAGCCCGAGCTTCCTTCAAGAGGTCTGTGAATAGAGACCAAGGCAGCTCTCTCTGGCAAATTCTGCAGCTTGCATCCGCTAGGTTCCAGGGCGGACAGTGACCCACGTGTAGCTCCTGATGAGTTGCTGATTAAACCTCAAGAAACACAACACAGACAGGTTGAGAGAAACGACCTCAGAATCGGGGTGCTAAGAAAAAGTGATTTGGAGGACTCACCACAGAGAACAGTCCCAGAGGCCCAAACTCTTCAGGACTTGATCCCAAAGGAATGGCTACTAGTTCTGCTTGAGGCACGGGGAGGTCCAAGGAGGCTCTCTACCCTGTCCTGCCTATAACATGATTTAATGGGATTTACAAACGAGTGGCATGCACAGGATGCCAGAGAATATGTGTGTTCTTGCAGAAATCAGACCACACACTTGAAAGTTTGGGGCCAGATTCTGAAATGCAGAATCAAGAAGCGCAGCCAGGATTTGTCCCAGCATCCTTCTTTCTAAAAGCTGCTTAATTAGGAGGTGACTAACTTCAGAATGACTGTTATCACTGACAGGCAGGCAGAAAGATAGCAAGAACTGACCACACTTCCAAGATTCTCCCTCAATCACACTCCCTTTGATCTCCTGCAAAAGAAAAAGAAGGAAAGAAAGAAGGGAAAGGAACTTTCTCAGGGCAACTGGCTCTAATTGTAGCCTTTATGGTTTTTTTGTTCACTCTTCAATAAAATCTCCTTATGTGAGCTCAGAAGTTCAGACACCAATTAAATGTGCATTTGTAGTGTGTCTAAGATTGTGGCTCTCTTTTAACTGTAAAAGTACTTTGGTAAGAAAATAAAATTGTGGGAAGACCCAGTCACAGCATCTTTTCGTCTGGCATTAAGGTGGGATCTGGAAATGCGTACCTAGGGCTCTTCCAAGGGCTTTGGCAGAAAGTCCCCAGAGGCACCAGGAAGAAGGAACCTGTGTAGTTGGTGACACTGGATTTGCCGTAACACTTAAGAAACACCTTTGAGACAGTGTTGACTTTGAAAACATATTGAAACATAAGTTTCATGTTTGCATTGCTCTCGTATTGGACTCCAGCTCCCTTTTAGATTGACAGATACTCCCAATTAGCTTCAGACGGAGACATAGGAGCCAGACAGCTGGAAGGGAGCCTAGACATCAAGGTTTAGTCCAGTCCACACATTTTACAGATGAGAAAACAGGGACTGAAAGAAGTTAAGTAACTGAGAAGTATCCTCTTCAGTATTGTTTCTCCTACATGCTCATATCAAATCTAGTAACATGATATGATTTTGATGACTAAGAAAGAGGAAAATAAAACCATATCTCTATTTTATCACATACTTGAAGCAACCGTCACTGTAAATATAGCATGGCTATTCATATTAAAATAACTAAAATGTATAAAGGGAAGAATAGGAAATATAATGTCTGAAAAAGAACAAAATCAGTATCTCTCCTGGTATCTATCAAGTCCCAACAGTCCTGGATCTGGTAGCTGGGATACCTTTGGTTCCAAGCCAAGATCACAGTAAAATTAGGGTCTGATCTAAGAGGAAATAAAACATTTAGACAAACAAAATGGGCACAAGCAGTATCCTCTCTGAGAATTCCTGAGATAAGTAAAATAAGATATTCTACTTTTTATTTTCTACCTGTGAAAAGAAAACAAAATAGAGGTAGCTGGAGCAAAGGAACATTTAAGACATGAATTTCAAAGTACATAAAAAAGCTGGAAAGAATAATTTTCAATATATTCCCTCAGGAGCTACCTTTTGCAAAGCACCTTGGGTTTTCTTATACTACTTCATTAGTTTCTTCAGCTCTGTTATGGGAAACCTGGCAAGAAGAATAAATAAAGAGTTCAATATCTTTGCTCATTCAATAAATGTACTTAAATTTAGTTTATCAGTGTCAAATTCTCATGTGGAAATCAACCTAACAGAAAATAGATTGTGATCAACAACTCATTACATGGGAGAAAGGTGTTACAGAACGTAGACTATAAAAGACCTAGAATTTATCCTGTGTTCCGTTTCTGACCATCACATGTGGATTATGTAATGGTAAATACATCACTTAATTTTTTGCTTGAAGCTCAGTATCTATTTCTGTAAAATGGGAACAGCTCCTCTCTGTCTGGTGTGCTTTAGTCCACAAAGGGAGAATTGAAGAAAGCTAGGAGCAGAGGAGTGAGGGTAAAGGGATATAATGTAAAAGGAGTATTTACACCCACCTACAAAGAGGACTCCAAAGGTCATAAGTCTTAGGAGCTATTTGACTCTAGATTAAAGACACCAACTGAGCCATTCAAAGAGTCTAGCTAAGCCCTTAGGAGAAATTCATTTTCAGTAAACTGTAAGGGTATAACAGTTATTGATTAGTGAAAAGAAGCAGTATAACTTAAAGGTCAAAAGATGGGGCCCTGGAATCAAGCAAACAGGGTTTTATCCTACCTTTGCCATTAATGGACTACAGGTCTCTTAACTTGTTATATACTGGTCTGTAAAGTGGGAATAAGATTAATACTTGAGGATTACATGAGATCGTATGCCTAAAGAATTTATAACAGTGTTTGCGGTATAAGAAGTATTCAATATCTGTTAGCTATGAAAAATATTACCTGTTTTTTTCAAAACTTTAAGATACTTACCAGAAAACAGCAATTAAAAATACTGGACAGGGGCTTCCCTGGTGGCACAGTGGTTGAGAGTCCGCCTGCTGATGCAGAGGACACGGGTTTGTGCCCCGGTCCGGGAGGATCCCACAAGCCGCGGAGCGGCTGGGCCCGTGAGCCATGGCCGCTGAGCCTGCGCATCCGGAGCCTGTGCTCCGCAACGGGAGAGGCACAGCAGTGAGAGGCTCGTGTAATGCAAAAAAAAAAAAAAAAAAAAAAAAAAAAAAAAAATACTGGACAATGTTTATGTTCAATATAGCAAATAGTTCCTATTTTATATACAGCATATTGCAAGAGACTGCTGCCGGGTAAGCTTTTCTAGCTCTGTGGACGCTAAGACCAAACAAGGCAGCCCCTTCGTAGACGTGGCCGCATATAGTAACAAATGGAACTTAACGAGGAAAGACACCGCCCTTTTGGTGCTAACCTCACCAAACCCATAATGAGACAGTCAACAGCACAGACTCAGAAACACTATAATGTGCTTTGCCTTCTTAAGTGAGCTTCAACCAAAAGTATATTTGAACTGATTTCTAACTAAAAGGCTGTAGAAAAATGTGTTAAAACACGTATGAGCAGGGAAAACACTACTCCAACGATGTTGCACACAGATTGACTCCCTGGACCTTTCTCCCTTTCTGTAATCTTATGGTCACTCTGCAGATCATTACTAAGGACAGGCTGGTGCTAAGCATGTGCCAGGTGTTGAAGTTCAAGATGAACAAGTCTTGAGGCGTCAAAGTCCATCAAGAAACGCAGGTATAAAAAAAAAAGAAAAGAAAAGAAACGCAGGTATAAATAAATACTCAGAACCATAGTATCTGGGAAATGTCATCAAGGTATGACATCCGTGCTTGTGGAATCGAAGAATGCTTGAGAAGACAGCTTTTGAATTGGGTCTTAAAGTGTGAGGACTGCTTTGCAGCGCAGAAGAGGGAATGGCTCTGTTAAAAGAAACTCAGGTAGCAGAGAGAAGAGGCTAAATAGAAGATGTCATTTCTAGATGTATCTGATACTGGGACCACAGGAATCAAATGCCACTGATACTCACAGAACTTTCTGCTGTTCCTTTTTCCCTCATTCCCCATACCTCCAGCCAGAACTTAGAGCCGTAGAGGACCCCAGAATTCACCCACAACTGTAGAGATTTATAATAGTAGTAGCCTCTGCTGCTTTTCACTGTGGGTGCAGGAAAAAAAGAAAAACATATCAACTGGGAAATTATCTGTACTCTGGGTAATAAATTCTCATTTCACACTTGAATCTGATCCCAATGGCAAGTATCAACTGGCCACCCAGCAGGGCTTCCATTGATAGGAAAAGACTCAGGATGTCTTTGTCTGGATGTTGTGACTGCTGGCTTCCCCACAGATTTCAGAAGACCGGGAAGAGTAGCATCGGGCACAGACTTCGTAGGCTGGATGATGCTGTGTTCTGAGCTTATTCTCTTCATTTGGAATTTAGACATCACCAATTCCCAGAATTAGAAAGCTGAATTTTCTTCTTAAGAATATACAGAGAGGCTTAGTTCCATAAATACTGGCTTATTTCAGTCCACTAGGAATAACACATGCAAGTATATGTGTGTATGTGTACATGTAGGTATATATATACATGTACACTAAAATGTATAAAGTAAGAATAAAAAATATAAAGTCTGAAAGAGAACAAAAACACTGTCTCCTCTGGTATCCATAACGTATGTCGTGTGCATATATATTAGTGTGCATGACGTACAGTATTCTAGACAATGCTTTCTTATTTCTCGGGAAAGAAGGGGTGTGTGTGTGTGTGTGTGTGTGTGTGTGTGTGTGTATCTTCTTATATATATGTATAGGATGGAATACATATATATATATATATATATATATAAAAGTAGCTTGTATATCATAATATCTATTCCAGGTCCAGAATGATTATATGTTTATAATTAAATTATGGTGAATTGAAATTTAACTTATGTGAATATAATTAAAATGAATGCTGTGAATCATACAATATCTTCAGAAGTATTTGATTCATTCCATTCAAGACACTTGGGAAAGATGCACAAATTACTCTTCCTTAGATATTACAAAAACCAGAACAGAGAAACTTGACCAGATAGGCACTGAGTTTCTGAGTAACTACCAAGGAAGAAATCCACATGGTGCATGTCCCATATCATCCCTGGCCCGTAGCCATCCACATCTTGGCGCATTTGTGTAACCTGGAGTACTACCACTGGAGCCAGTCGCCGGAAGCAGAGGGACTTGTAGCCGCACTTTCCAAACTTGGCAACGCCCCAGATGAGACCTACCTCAACCCCATCCGGACCTTCCACACAGTGAGTTCTCCTCGCATGCCACCTGGCTGCTCATCCCCCAGATTCTTCCTTTTCTGATCCCTTTATCAGGAATACTGTATTTCAAAAGCTTTTAATGAAACAAAAAGCTAGAGAGGTTTTTAGGCCAAATGCTAACATCAGTTTCACCTTTTAAAAAAGTTATTTTCTTCTGCCATCAATGTTGCTGAGAAGTTATGAACAAGAAGAAAAACCGATGCCACTTAGTTTATAGCAAAAAATAGTAAATACACCTAAACAAGAAATGCAATAACCTGTTAAAACCCTAACATTTAAATTTTTTTAAGTAGCTCATGATTAGATATTTTTTTGCCTATGTTAGAATCATAAAGAATGTGAAGTACCATCTAAATTCAGGGAGGAGGAATTGGATGTCTTCATTTTCAGTTTGCAGATGGTTTTCTGGATCCCTTCTCCTGTGTCATTTTTGGCACACAGGTGACTAGCTAGTTTGGCAAATCTGATGCTGGGCAAAGCAGCTAATTCCAGAATAAGACCCACATGGCCAGTGACATCATTAATGCTAATTAGCTGTGTGCCCATGTGGGAAACAAAAAAGAATACCCAAAGTGTAGCCACAGAAAGCCATCTGTAAAGACTAAGACATTTCTCTCCTTTAATCCACCCTCTACCTCTCTTTTCCTGATGGATTTAAACTTTTGCCATGTACTACCTACTATATTGGAACATGTATCCAGCAAGTTGACGAAGCTCAAAAATCTGTACTGCCCAAGGAGAGCCCTAAGACAATACTCTCCAGAATGGGAATTTCTCCACTACCATCTGGGCCATCCCTTTAAGTGACCCTTTTGCCCACGCAGCCTGATTTGAAGAAGCAAAATTCAAAGTCTCTTTTTAGGGAAATTCTTCCATGTCATGTCCTCTAATTATCCTAAGATGATTTTGAAAAGCAGGCCACTGATCAAGTAGAGCTACATTTTCTTAGCTGACAACAATTAGAAGCTACAGATGCCCTAAGCTTGTGGGAAGGGAATGCCTTTGGTGTACTCATCTGAGCTGCGGGATGTGTCTGGGCACCTACTGGGGTTAACTCTTTTCCGCACTAAGGCTCTGGAAAACTCATTGCAATACACACCGGAGAATAAATCTCAACATTTTGAAGAGACTATGTAATAAATAGCACTTATTATAAATATTTTTAAAGCAATTTAACAAGATGATTAAGCTACTCCCTATATGGTTATTTTGTAATTTTAGAAGCAATATACTATTTAAGTACTAATTAAGTTCAGGAAACCCTCTAATTTGGGATATTTAGAGAAAGATGGGTATCAGTAACACAGTGTGTACATTACAGAGTATTTCTAAAGAGACAGGGTGGAATTGTTTAAGACAAATCATTGCAACTGAAACCAGTCTATAAATATGTCGTGACAAGAGGGAAGTGGGGATTTGCTTTAATAAGCAAAGAAGAATGATTTGTAATTAGCACATCATATGATGTAAATGGATTTCTAAAATGCCTGAGTACACTTGAAAAAAGTCTTTTAAATGTTTTACACATACCCCTTTCCATTTTATTTCCACTGTTTGCTCTATGAAGAAGAAATAAACAACAGAGAAGTCCCTGTCCAAATTACCTTAAGATCTCAAAGCAGCCCAAATTAATGAGATTTTACTGACAAAAGATATAGTGTGAGTTCACTGAGCTCATTGTTGTCTCAAAGATAGTAACACAATGTGTGAATACTAATGACTTGGCCAGAATATGGGAAACTCACAATAAAAACAAAATGCTTTGTGATTCACATTCTAGAAAGCTATTTAATCAACCTCTACCTTCACAGGGCAGAATTCTGGCCTTTTGGCAGGGTCTATCTGATAAGGAGAGCTGTATCTTTATTGATCACCTGGGATTTACAAAGCCTTATTCCAAGCCTCCTGAGGTAACATGAAAGAAATGCAAGTCATGGTCCTTCCAATTAAAAAGCGAGAGCAAGGAATAACCGCCAGGGGAACAGAGTGTGCAGCTGCTTTGTTAGGAATGCCCCTGAGGGGCCTCTCCAAAACAGTGTTTATTAATGTTAAGATGCAATTAATCATGGACATTCTTATTTTAAAAACTAAAAACTTGAAACTTGGCTTTATTTTGCCGTATTGTATCTTAAAATGCATTTTCATATATTGTCCTAATTTCAATTCAACATAATAACTTTGACATGACAATTGATTTATACAGATGAAAAAATAAATGTAGTTAACATAATGGCATTGGGCAAAATTTGAGCAGAGTGAATTTCTACCCTCAGGTGGAGTAGAGGAGAGGGCAAGGTAGTTCCCTCTTGAAGTGTATGGGGATGCTTTTCGAGGCTAATACGCTTCTGATGAGAACATTGTGAATTGCTACCTGCTTGGACTCTCAAATATTGATCCTAAAATGGAAAAACAGGACTGAGACATTAATGTCATGGTGCTTGTTTCTTTTAGAACACAATCACTGAGTTGCTAAGGACAGTCGCGGGTATTACTGGCCTGTTGATCTCTCTGGCTTTGATCTTGATCATGACCTCTTCCACCGAGTTCATCCGGCAGGCGTCCTATGAGTTGTTCTGGTACACACACCATGTTTTTATCATCTTCTTTATTGGTCTGGCTATCCACGGGGCAGGGTGAGTCCTTACGGCGTCTTAGAAAGTCTTTTAGATGGAAAAACATGACATGCAAGACTAATGGACACATAGAATGTATGCAAAAAGCACATTCTCTGTGCCAAACACCTTTTTAATAATACTGAAAATAAGCAACGTAGATGGTGAAGGATTATACTTTTCCTAGCTAACTCTGTTGGAGAGTCTTGACATGTATATAAGAATTTTAATGAATGCTGAGTAACAATAGATCTCTGTTTCATTCAGAACCTATTTTCACGATCCAATTTATATGGGATTCGTTGGGATATATATTTTTGACACCCAGAGTTTACTTCTGCTTGACCAAAATCATCCCAGTGTCGGGGAGGGGACAGCGTGTGAAATGGCCAATCTGACCTAGGCTCTGCCACTGGTCTTCAGAGTGACCATGTGCAAGGCTTTCAATTCCCTGAACCTCAGTTTCCCCGTCTGACCTCTAGGAATCCTTTTTCCTCAAACATCCAATAAAATGCTGTGCTGGCATTCAACACCCACCTGATACTCTTAATTCCTTCATCAGGAAGCTAGAGCAGCAGCATTTGAAGTATAGCACCTTCAAAGGTAATGTTTTCAATTCTTTAAATATTACCAAAATGGCTCTAGACCAATTAACCAATTGATATCTGTAAACTAGGTTGTCCCATATTAATTGTTTCATAAATTGATGCCCTTTTTTCCCATGTTAAATTTTCAAAGTACATTTATGTATATGCATGATCAATTTGACCTTGAAAACCGTCCTGTCCAATAGAGACGGTGCTGTTATTCCCTATTTCATAAGGAGGAAACAGATGTTCAAAGGGTTAAGTGATTCGCTCAAGATCCCAGGACAAATAAATGGCAGAGTCAGACCCAAGACACCCGTCTTCAGGCAACCAAACCTTTACTCGTAACAAGCCCTGAAGATTGGGTCTCTACTTTCGTGAATAAACCATTCCTCGGCACTTGCAAGACTGTGCCTGGTGATATTGCAAAGCCCTGTATGGCTTGCCAGAAGTTCTTCATCTGCTACCCACACTCACATGATACCATGTCCTGCACCTTGTTCTCCCACCACGGCAGCTGCTGAGTGCAGGGGGGCCGAGTCTCAGAGGTGGGCTCTGTTTCTGCCCAGACCTGGAAGGGCAAACACACGGCCCAAGAGGCTGGATGGCCAAGCAAGTCACACACCACGCGGTGACTGTGGATCCCATGCGGGGCCCTCTGGGAGCTCTTCTCAATCAGCACCTCCCAGCAAGTCAACTGCGTCCTCCAGTCTCCCTCCCACACTAGAAGCACCCCTCATCTCAGCCCTCCACTTCTTGAAGGGGCTCCGAGCGGCTGCCACTGCCTCTGCCCAGTTAAGAGCTCCCCCAACATCTGTCAGCTTGTCTGACACAGACATTGTAGGAGGAAGAATTGCCCCAGGGGTGTATTTTACCCTAAAAAATTGGCCATCCCTCTGCTAACCTTTAGAAACCTAGTCAGTCAATGTTCATATTGATGCTGCTGCCTGGCTAAGGGCTTTCTAGCTCTTTTAACTTTAAAATACCTGCAGTTGACTCTTCTGAATGTGCCATCCCTCACCCTGACTTTTTGTATTTGGAGGGTGGGGTGGATGGTCCCTAAGCCTTCCACCCCAAAGACTGTCAGGCCTTCCTTTCTCTGTGGCCTCTTTTGCCGGTGCCAGGGTGTTAACCCCTGTAGTTCACTTGAGAGGCTCTTCATAATTCACATGTGTCTAGAGGAACTCTTCACAAAAATGACACGTGCGTCGCCCTGATCCTTCCTCCCCGGCATTCACACCCTGGTCCATTGTAGAAGCGCAAGAGGATTTCAATGGGCAGTGTTTCATTGGAGATATTTTTTAATATCCAAATACCATTTCATGAGATGAAATTTTTTTTAGTCATTTTAACTTAGTTGGAAGGCTTATTTTGGGATAAGGGCCTCATTTAATCTTCTCAGCGTGAAGTATTCTACAGCTACTGTTTACAGCAAAAAGTAATTTGCAAATTCTGTACAAAAATGCCAAGTAGGATTATTGGAATGTGTTAAAGCCCACTAATCTTCTTATTTTGGGATGGCATAGATGAAGACATAAAAAGTTTAAAAATTTTTAAAAAGATACCTACTGCATTTGAGAAGTGTTCTGAGGTTCCTTTAGGTAAAATAAGAAATGTTGTCCAAGGCCTGAGAACGAAGGTGTTAAAATTGACAGATTCTTTTCCTCTGGCTCCTATTTTTTATTCACCCTTCCTCTGTCTGGGCATCATTTGCTCATGGGAGATTCACAGATAGTTTTGCTCATCTAACTCAGTGGGATGTTATCAAGTTGGATGACTTCCATAAAACAGACTGGGACAAAAGCCAGGATGGCAGTTCTCCAGGCTGTTTCCAAGGGCATTGCTGTGCCCTCCTCCCAGGCCCTACGATGCAAAAGGAGACATGTTACTCCACAGGCTACCCAGGACCTGAGCTGTGTCATGCTAAACTTTCTCTGTGAGGATCATGTTCCTCAAAAGTTAATCCATGTATTTTACTCATAAACTGCTAGGAATTGAGCAACACCTGGATTACATGACCTCAGCATCACATGCTTCACAGCCTGTGCACCAGTGGGTAAAGGGAGGAATTTGTACCTAAGCAAATTGTCCAGGGTCAATGGGTACTGCATCTGTAGCAAATATAATATAGCAGGATCAGAACTTCCCTGGCAGTCCAGTGGTTAAGACTCCGTGCTTCCACTATAGGGGGCATGGGTTCGATCCCTGGTCACGGAACTAAGATCCCACATGCTGCATGGCACGGCCAAAAAATGAAAAAAAAAAAAAAATATATATATATAGCAGTACCACAGGACTCTTGATCCAGTGCTCCATTCACGAAGGCCAGCTTCCTTTTTCACTCTCCAATTCAACAATATCGTCTTGAAGGCACATTTCACACTGACCTATTTTTACCCTGTCAAATACTACGCCTGCTATCGGTCACTGGCGGGAAAAATACCATTATTCAGGGCACTTCTTTTGACTTCTTCACTTGATAACTTCTAGGTGCTTCAGAAACTCCAGAAACAAACCAGGAAGGGTAGAAGTTCAATAAATTTGCAAAATTTCCAAATAGTACAAAGGTAGCCAATTAGCCCAAATCAGCACTCAGGACAAGACGTAACCTAATTAAAGTCAACAGTCTACAAAAGGATGTGTTCCCACAGTTTCCCTTCATTATGAATTCTCTACTACAGACGCTTTCAGTTTAACACAGGATACCACTGAGCGGTACTTCTTTTCTGGTATCTTCAGAGTTACTCGAAGCTTCTTAAATTCCTATTTTTAAAGATGCTCAGGGAAATACACCCCAGCCCAGATTTCAAGACAGTGGAAATGTTATTGCAGAGTCCGTCGTAGACTATGTATCTGTGGCATCCCAACACTGCACAAAATCAGTTTCAAATCTGGCGGTTTTGTTTTGTTTTGTTTTTAATGGCAAGTCGGATTGTTCGAGGGCAAACCGCTGAGAGTCTTCTGCTACACAACGTCACCTTCTGTAGAGAACACCTCGCTGAGTGGCAGACAGCTGCCCGGTGCCCCGTGCCTCAATTTTCTGGCAAGGAACCGTCGGTAAGAATGAGCCCAGGAGCTTTTAAAAATAGCTGTCGCCACAGTCGAAATAGCTAGAGCTTTTATATGCTTGAAAAAAGAACAGCGCATGTCACCATGAGACAAAGCCAGCTCTTTATTAAGTGTGCTAATGGGGAACTCGAGTTATGGATCATTTTACGAGAGGTTGCCTGCCAAAAGCACTTTGTTCATTTTGAAATGTGTTCTTGTACTTACATTTAAATATGGATGGCTGAGAGGGTGGGAATTCAGAGCCCCCCCCCCCCCCCCGCCCCTGAAAGCACAGTCCTGTCTCCAGAGGAGTCAGAAAACTGTTTGGCTCACCTCCCTCTGCACTCAGCTCCCTACCCCCAAAACAACTGCCCTCTCCACTCTGAGAATTAATAGCATCCCTTCCCAAATGAACATTAGGCGACGACCAAATGAGAATCATGCCCTCTTTATAAGCTTGCCTTCTTTCTTTCCACAACTTTCGAGATGGAAAAAATTGAGTTTACGCGCATTTACTTCCTGTTCTAATTAAGCTTTTACTACTGAAATAATGAGAATATTAGCCCCAAATAGACTTAACTAGAGTAGACGATAATGTCCACAAGATCTCAAAAGTAAGATTTCCAGGGTATGCTGTAAGCATGACACTTGGTGGCATAGATAAATAGAAATAGTAATTCTCTTTGGTATCCTCACAGGTCTTAGAACAATGCAAACCTTGGGGCAGCTGGGTAATGCATGAAGGAAAGTAAATAAAGCCAGCAGATTAAAACAAGGAGGAAACAAGTACCAAAAAATATGTATCATTAAACAATGGGAAGATAGTTTTCTGTATATAAATGGTGAGGATTCAGGAAATTATGTCATCAGCATATGAAGAATATAATGATTGACTTTTTCGAAAATCCCTAACTCTATTAAATTAAGCGCTGGATTTTAAGAGTGGAAACAGCTAGGAAGAATGTTTAAAACCGAGAGAAGTGGAATGGATGTGTCCATTAGACTGTGGTTCTTTTAATGGCCGGTATAGATTGTCTCTGTCTTAAACCCAACCATCGGGAGCCACTACCCAGCCTGCATATTAATGAGGAACATGAATGCCTCACTAAAATGTTCAGCTACAGTGTCTCCATAAAAAAAATCAATACTCTCCCACACCTCATGAATACAGACTAGAGCCTGCTCCCAGAAGCGTCTGCTGACGTTAACTATCATGAGAAGGGGGGAACGTACCCACCTCCCTGTTCCCTCTCCCCTGCTATACTTCCTTGCACACCCAAACTCAGGTTGTCACTCTTTCCCATTATTTTTAATGGATCCTGATTCAAAGCGTGTGTGGGCTCTGCAATTACCGCTTGGCTGAGCTGTACGATATTCTCTCTGATGTCTTAGAGACGCTGAATCCAAAAGGCATCCCAAGGACAAGTGCCCTCGCTTCACTGCACCGCACCTACCCCGTCTTTGCAGGAATCCATCTCTTCCTCTTTGCCTCTCTTAACTCGGTGCATTTTCACGGTGCTTTTCTCAATAGAATATTTATCAGTTCACCTTTAGGGGTGTACTACTCCCACGGTAGAGCTAAGGATGCTTTGTACATCACTTCATATAAACTGAACTGATCAAAGGAAACAGTTATACTTTGCAATCCCCTTTTCCCCCACTTGTCTCACTCCCCCTCTCTACCCAAACTCACAGACACATGCAAGACTCCAGACTCTATAGAATTCCTCATGCAAAATCCATCCCAAAAGATGCCTTGGTCTTCCTTAGCCAAAGAAGCACCTTATTTCATTTAACTGCAACATTAACAAATAATAATAGTAATAAGACGGGCACTTTTTAAATTACTAGGGAATGATGTCAGTGGTATAGGAAAAAGCTTTAACTGAGGTAGAGTCAATTCAGCAAACTTTTGCCGAGTGGTTATTATATTCTTGGCATCGCAGTAGACGCAGGATTCAGGGATGTGGTTTCCGCTCCTGGAAATCTTATTGTCTAGAAAAAGAGGCCATTCATAAACACATACATAAAATAAAATCAAAGCCAGCATGTTCTTATTTCTGGTAGGAATGAAAAACCAGGAGTGAAAGTGGAGGAAACAAGTTTCATTACTGCAGCTTTTAAATCAACATGGTTTTATTTCTATCATAAAATACTCACTGTACCATGACTTTTTGAGTATTTTTAGAGAAGAAAAAATAAAGCTAAAAATCCACAGGTCTTTTAACATTAAAGAAACTTAGATACTAAATAGACCTGACCCTTTATTTAATAGATGGAGAAATCGAGGTCCAAGGAGCTTTTATTTCTTACCTATGGTCACAAAGGGCATTCCTAGGAAAATCACATCAAGGAGCCAGAGCTCCTAACTCTGTGGCCATGAACTTTCACCTCTCTACTCTTCGACATTCATTCTGAATCTCTGGCCTCCTTCCACTCCTCATTTTGTCATCTCTCTGCTGCTATCTACAGCTCTATGACCCCGACATTGTGTTTATCTCTGTGAGTAGAACTAAAACATATAAGAGCTTGGAGGGAACCCAAATAATAATTTCCTTCAATTCTCCCATTTTATAAAGCAGAAAATTTGAACATAAAAATACCCAAGATTTTCCTAAAGGCATAGGGTGAGGGATGGTTACCCCAAGACCAGAAGCCAGGTCTTCTGGGACCCAGTCCAAGTTCTACCTTGCCCCTCCCGCTCTGGGCCGTGTCTCCTTCTTGTTTTTACTTGCTCTTGCCTATCCTGGTCATCACTGCCGGGATATTTATCTTTGAATATTCATCTCTGGCCATCCTCTCCCTCCATTCCTACCTTCCAGGGGCCCCAGGAGTATCACAGTGTAACTAAACTGGGCTTTCTCCTCCTGGAGCAATTTATATACTAGATAGAGATAGAGCCAAGGATTAATAGCTTACATTCTCCTCCCTGACTAACCGTACAAAGAAAAATAATCCGTTCCATTTTGTCAACATGGAAAAAGCAGAGAGCATGACTGACTTGACACCAACAAAATGAAGTGTATGATGTCGCAAACTTCCTAAAATGGGTGTGGAAGATTACTTGTAAAATTACATAGAAACCATGGGAGTGTTTTTGCAAATCTCTCTCTAAGCTCATACAGAAAGAATTGCATCCTTGTTATCATTTCTGTAAATATCCAAGCCAACTCTCAAAATATTTTTTGGTTCATTCGAGCATAAGAGACCTAAGGATTCACTGCTTTCGTCCAACCACATCCTTCATGTCTACCCCTTCCTGCCTCATCCCTTACTCTGATCATCATCCTTACCTCACCCACAGCATAGGTGGACAGAAGGTTTTATTCTCTCTGCTATTCTGCACACATTGCTGAACCCCACTGAGGCAGAAAAGAATAAGTGGGTCAAATTGCTTTGTGTTGCCTACATAAATCAAGCCTTTGTCAGGCAAACAAGAGGCTCCCAGGGAAAAAGCACAGAAGGTTGATGTAGGTGAGAAAAAGTGCAGTGCAAACAGACCTAGAAATAAACAAAAGAGATTTAGAAGAAACAGGAAAGATAACAAAAGCAAAAATGATGCTGAAGGGCTTGTGTCGTCATGTCAACAGAAAAGACAGAGAAGGATAATAGATAGGGGAGTAGTGAACAAGGAAGGTGATGAGTCAGTCGGTGAGGTTTTTAGTGAATATCTGAGTTCAAGAGAAGGGGACACCCTTTCTGTTCCTGAGGTAGGATTCTAAGAGTAAGGTCGGTGGATTTAGAATTCCAAGGAGGGAATTCGGGGAAGTTAGGAGAAGGCTTGGGTTCTAGTCCTGGCTCTCTTGGGACCGCCTTCTGTGTCCCTAGGCAACTCATACTCATTCCCAGAACGTTATGTTATTTCTTCTTTAAAAGAAGAGCTAGACTAGATATCCAAGAACCCTTATCCTCCTAAAATTCAATGAATTAATGAGTCTCTAATAGTTTGTAAAATACGTACCCTTTCTAATGTCAGCATTGGACAGAAAGAAGCATGATAACATGGGAAGAGCACAGGCTGGGTGGTCAAGACCAGTTCATGTCTTCACTGTGCACCTTGTTTATCACCTTTGTGACCCTGGACAATTTGTTTCATCTTGCTGAGCCTTAGTTTCCTTTTCTGCAAAATAAAGAGAATATCATATGCCTCAGAAGGTTGTTTGATATCAAACCTAGATATCAAATCTTCAAAAATTTTAAGTTGCCATTCCTTGCCTTTTAGGGGAAGCACACACCTAATGCTGTAACTCAACCCATGGTACAAGAGTGGCCTGCTGGTAAACTGACCCTCAGTAAGGCAGATTATACTCATAAAAGGTTAACACAGAATGGGGAAGTTCCCTGTCAAAATTCTCCAGACAAGTGTTGAGGCTTTTGCTCTGATTCTGTAAACCTAGATTTAAAGTGTTGAAAACTGGGGACTTCCCTGGCATTCCAGTGGTTAAGACTTCGCTTTCCAATGCAGGGGGTGTGGGTTCGATCCTTGGTCGGGGAGCTGTGATCCCACATGCCTCGTGGCCAAAAAAACCAAAACATAAAACAGAAGCAATATTGTAACAAATTCAATAAAGAAAGACTTTTAAAAAAATAAAGTGCTGAGAAACTAAGTTTGTTTTATTCCATATAACATTGGCTGCACGCATGTGTGGGAGTGGGAGTGGGAGGGTGGGTGTGTGAGTTGCTCTAGGCAGATCCCCCAAGTTGTGATGCATTGTTGGCCCCCAAAATTACTGTTCGAAACATTTTTTATTGAATTTTCGTGTCCTATTAACTCAGTAATGTAGTTTGTAAGCCTTTGACTTTGGCTGAGTTTGGGAACATTTATGACCCTATCATATATGACATAAACATCAATCTGCTTTCTATTTCTTTGCAAATGCAATTATTTCTAATTACATAAAAGCATCACTGATCAAGTAAGCCTAAAAACCAATACAGAAGGGTTTAGTCTCTTAAATAAGCTTGTAGACTTCAAGGAATAATTGAATGTTATAGCATTTAATACAAGGAGATATCTTTGTTGTTGATAACTGGCCCAAACTTAAAGGAAAATGTCTAAACTCCGTCATGTTACATATTGATTGGTTCAAATTGGAAATATTTGGATTCTATTTTCATTTCCTTTTCCTCTCTCTCTGCAGGCTTGGAAATGGGTTTTAGGCCCTGTGGTCTTGTATGCGTGTGAAAGAATACTTAGGTTCTGGCGATTTCAACAAGAAGTTGTCATTACCAAGGTATGCATGCAGGTTTATGTCTGGATAAAAACCTGAGTGTAGATGAAAATTTTTTATTAGCCCAAGTTTTTAATTTGCCATTTTTATTGCAGAACCATCTGTAATTTAGAGGCTCATCTTCTGTTCTAATAATTTCTTGTATCCTGTGCATCTTTTAGTGAGACTAATTTTACTGAAGACAGGGAGCAGGGCTCTGACTGGTACACAGAATTCTGATAAGGGTTATGGTGCAGCCCTGGAGTCATCTGTATTTCTCTTTATTTCGGTGTCTCTCTAGGGGGAAAACGCAGGAGGGCTGAGTATGCTTTACATGGGTCATAGTGACTTAGAGTATAATCACTTCCTCCACAGCATAAAAATACGAACGTTGCGAACACTCAAATAATGTTCACGTATTTTCAAATACACACACTCTCACTTGGAACCACTCAACAGAAGATGCGGGAACAGTCACCCTCAGGTTCAAAGGGAGAAAGGGCACTGGGGGGGTTCAAAATGGAGAGGAAGGGCCCTGCCCTAAGGAATGAAGTCACGGTGGTAATATTTTCCAATCTTGCCCTCCCTCCTCACCGCTCTCCAATTTTTACCTCGTGCTGGAGGAAGACCTCAGCAGATAGATCAAGAATACGTGCCTAGGAGGACTTCCCTGAAGGTCCAGTGGTTAAGACTCCATGCTTCCACTGCAGGGGTTCAATCCCTGGTTGGGGACCAGGATCAGGCATGCTGCGCGGTGCAGCCAAAAAATGTTTTAAAAAAGAATAAATGCCAAGGAGACCGAAAGCCTACCCCAGACTCTCCCCCTAGTTGTTTCAATCTCTTAAAAGAAACTCTCTGCTAACCAAACCCATGCAGCTTTGCGAATACAATATTAACAGAATACTCTGTCTCTTTAACTGTCTTCATGAACGCAGATGCACAGAAATTGCTTCATATTTCTGTTTTAAACTGCTTCCCTGTTGCTGTTTTTAAGTTAAGCACCAAAGGATATCAAGCTGTATCAAGAGCCAGACAGTAAAACTTCTGGAAATCTACTCGAGCTGTTACTAGGGAGACCATTTAACAGCAGAATCAGAACGAGTATCAGTAGGGAGAGGAGAAACTAATGATTAAAATGCTGTGAAATTCTCTTCTGAATGGAAAAATACTGTCACAGTATCTAGACACTAGATTCTGCCCCCTTATACCTCCTGCCACAAAAGAAGACGTGGGGGCCTGGAAACAAGAGGGAGGTCTAAGAAGGGAAATTAGTTCATTGTCTCTGATAAGTAGCAAGTTATAGAGCTCTTTAAAAAGGAATAGCCTTTGCATCACGCTTTCTTACATCTAAGACTCAGAGCCTAGGTAGGAGATTGGACGAGACTTGACTAAAACCAAACCAAATGAATAAAACATTTCAGAGTACGAAGGCTGTTTTTTACACAGAATGGAGAAATACCAGGGTTAGTTCACAAAGAAGCAGGAAAAGATGCACATCATTGAAAATAGTAACAAACTGGACCTACATTTTAAAACACGAAGTTGATTCTGTGGCTATTTTGATAACTTTAAGCATGATTAAGTGCTGTGGATGATATGCTAGTTTATATTCTCTTGGGCCTGAAATTAACTGTGCTATCGAAATAGTGGCCACTTGGGACAAACAGTCACGTGCTGGACACCACTTTGCCCCTGGATGCAGCTACCCAAATTTCCTACCTAGCGCGCTGAAGGAGGTCAATGCCGTTCGTGCTGGAGTTGCCATCACTTTCATGTCCGGGTTGGAACGATTCTTGAAAACTCATAATGCATGGTCTATGTCAATCCTACCTCAGAAAAGTTGATATAAAAATTTTAAAACCTTTGATGGAATGAAGGCCATTGTCTTCGTATTTAACCTGAGTGAAAGAACCAGCACCTCTCTTGCTGTGATTTAGGTGGTAAGCCATCCATCTGGAGTGCTGGAACTTCACATGAAAAAGCGTGACTTTAAAATGGCACCGGGGCAGTACGTCTTGATCCAGTGCCCGTCCATATCCTCGCTAGAGTGGCACCCCTTCACCCTCACCTCCGCTCCCCAGGAGGACTTCTTCAGTGTGCACATCCGGGCAGCAGGAGACTGGACAGAAGCTTTATGCAAGGCCTTTGGGGCAGACGGACAGGCCCTGAAGGAGCCCTGGAGCCTGCCAAGGTGGGAGCCCATTTCTTTTTTATGTGTAAGTTAGAATATTATAAAAAATAAGGTCCTTTAGTGCATCAACATGCTAACAACTTCTGCAGTATCTTATTCTGTATGGTAAATTTGAATCCATTTATAAAATTTGAGACTCTCTATTAAAAAAATATAACTCAGCAGATTTCCATTTGGAGCAAGTACATTTCTTTAAAAAACAAATGTTCAAGACAGGTGATGATCCAGGGAGAGGAAACATTTTGCTTTCCCAGGTCCAAAACATCACTTTGGCAAATTATAAGCAGCTTGTGATGAGTAAGGCAGCCCGGTGAACTTTTTGCTGTCACGGTCCGAGGTTTTTCAATTGTATTTGTAAAGTTTGGTCTTCGTAAAAAGGATGCTTTACAGTCCAAATTAACCTGGCAGCCTCCATACACTGGAGAAAGAGCTAAACGATTAGACTAAAGCTCCGAAAATGACAAAATAATCTGAGAAGCAAGAAAGTTAGTGGTGGTGTGCATTGTCAGTCCCACATGTGTGATTGCAAAAAGTATTAATTAACCTCCACTGTGTGCCAGGAATACAAAGATGGCAAAACATTGCCTCCATTCTCTAGGACTTCTGAAATCAACACTGGTGTGCAAACAAATGATTTAATTTTGCTACAAGGACGATGGGTAGACCTGAGAAAGTGGAATAACACTGATACCATATGTAGTTTCCTGGAGTTGTCGTAACAAAGTACCATGAACCAAGGGCCTTAAAACAACAGAAGTATATTCTCTCACAGTTCTGGAGCCTGCAGGTCTGAAATCTCGGTGTCAGCAGGGCCGTGCTCCCTCTGAAAGCTGTAGGAAGGATTCTTCCTTAGCTCCTCCCAGCTCCTGGTGGCTTGCCAGCCATCCTCGGCGTTCCGAGGCTGCGGCTGTGACAGTCCAGTTTCTGCATCTGTCATTACATGTTGTCCTCCCCTCTTGTGTCTGTGTCTCTGTGTTTCTGTGGTCCCTTCTTGCAAAGACACCAGTCACACTGGATTAAGGGCCCATCTTCCTGGATGACCTCATCTTAACTTGATTACATCTGCAACAATCCTATTTCCAAATAAGGTCACATCGGAAGATAGGATTTCAGCATATCAACTGGACTAAACAATTGAATCCAAAACAACATCCTATTCAGAAAAGCCTGGGCATGCGACAGAAGTCCCAGTGTCCTTGGCTCCTTTTAGTAAACAATGGCTTAGAATTGATTCCCACTCTTGCTGCAGGATCACACAATAAGCACTCAAAGCCCATGTTTCGGGACCCAGAAAAACAGGGACACACACAAAAAAATGTTGAGAAAAACTTTGTGAAGGAATTTGATATTTCAAAAGAAGCCTCAGGACATCCCCTCTTCTGCCATCCTTGGAGGGTATCAGGAACTGCCAAGCAGGTGACCACAGCTACAAGACTTCAGGTGGTGAACCCAGTAAGGACACACTTAGAATGGAACTTCCTAAGGGCAAGAGGTTGTCCTCCTCTATATGTCCCATGCCTAGAACAGTGTCTGACACGTAGTGGATACAGAGTAAATATTTGATGAGGAATGAATACCTGGACCCAAGATGGACGCTTCAACTCATTTAATTTAACAAATATTTACCGGTGGTAAACTAGGCACCAGAATAAATTTAAGGCACAGGATCTACTCAGCTTATTGTCCCTCCTCTGTCTTCCCATGGGACACTGAACTGTGACTATGTAGCACTGGGCTTGCTTGTGTTGGGTGGGTGGGAAGAGCCACAGTCTTCATTTCAAACACTGGTACTAAAGAGCAGTGTGATGATAAACCAAGTACAAACATCATCTATTCAGACTAGAGCCCCAAGTCACAAGACAACATCTGACTATTCCATTAAGACCTTATCCTTTTTATCATGGAAAGGAAGCCATGTAACAGAATTCTGAGGTTCAGAGTGTAGTGTGAATGCTTAAAATCAGGAATGAAAGTAAACACACATACGCACACGCACATGCATGCACACACACAGGTCCCAGCCCTCCCTTGGCATTGCCAAGGTGGATACCTTCATCCTGTTTGCTAGCCTGGTTTCTGCTCTGAGTGTATACAGTCGTCCGGCCTATCGACCAACCTTCCTCTTCACAAACCAGCTCTCATTTCAGCCAGTCCCCCAACAAGAGCTCGGGAAGTGTTTCTCCGTAGTCGGTATGCTTTCTTTCTTTTTGTTTTATTGAAGTAGAGTTGATTTACAATGTTGTGTTAGTTTCAGGTGTACAGCAAAGTGATTCCATTTTACATATATACATATATCTATTTCTTTTAGATTCTTTCCCCTTAGAGATTATTACAAAATACTGTGTATAGTTCCCTGTGCTATACAGTAGGTCCTTGTTGGTTATCTATTTTATATACAGTAGTGTGTACATGTCAATCCCAACCTCCTAATTTATCCCTCCCCCACTTTCCCCTTTGGTAACCATATGTATGTTTTCTATGCCTGTGGGTCTATTTGTGTTTTGTATATAAGTTCATTTGTATCTTTTTCTTAGGGTTCCACATAATATCGTATGATACTTAGCATGCCTTTATCTCCAGAGTGCATCTTCAGCGCAAGGCCTGACATGATCTGGCCCCCAGACCTCCCTGGGCACCCCTGCTGCACCACCTGCTCCCTCGCTCACTCAGCCAGTCTTCCAGCCTCTTGCTTCCCTCCCACACCAAGCACACTCGCCTCAGGGCCTTTGCTGCTGCAGCTCCCTCTCCCTGGCACACTCTTCCCCCGGTCTCTGCTTGGCCGCCCCGTCACTGCCCCCAGGTCTCTGCTCTAATGTCTCCTAATGAGGCCTTCCCTTCCCATTTCCTGTGATCCAGCAACCCCGACAGACACTCCACACTCATCGTGGTCACTGTGCCCCGCGCCTTACTTTCTTCCTCTCCACCTGACACACTAAATACCTGGTTGTTTATTTGTTTACCATTTATCTCCCCACACGAGAATGGGGACTTTATCTCTTTGATTCACTTTGTTGGCCCCAGTGACCAGAACGGGCCCTAACTCTCAGCTGGCACTCAATAAATATTTACCAAGTGAATAAAAATGAGTCGTTGTACACAGTGCAGGTTCCCTTCATTTGTTAACTTCGTTTGACCTCTGCCTCTATATATGTGTAGGCATAAGAAACCCCCCAAAACCTAGAATTTGTTTAAATCTTCAGCACATGACAAATCAGAATCTTATTGAACTTCCTTCGATGATTTTACCTCTCATCATTGTTTTAATTTTGGATTAAACGGAACAGTTTAGGGAGAGTACCATAATTTTTCACTGCTTTGCACCCAGAAAGGATTTAATCCAGTCCCAGGAACCTGTGAGACAAGCAGTGACTGAGGACCCCAAGAGGACATGCAAAGCTTAGTGAAGAGCAGGGAAGCTCTTCCTCTGAACTCAGGAAAAAGGACAATGAAGCTCTTTTAAAAGACTTCGCATTAACAGATACACACTACTGTATATAAAAGAGACAAACAACAAGGACCCACTGTATAGCACAGGGAACAGTATTCAATACCTTACAATAACCTATAATGGAAAAGAATCTGAAAAAGAATAGATATATATGTATGTATCACTGAATCACTTTGCTGTACACCTGAGACAATGTAAATCAACTATACTTCAATAAAAATAAATAAATAAAATAAAAGACCTCACCTTCTGAAGTAAAATGGAGGAATTTCTCAGAGTCTGTGTTAGAGTTTTTAGCGATTTAATCTACTGCCCAGAGCCAAGGGTTCCAGCGTCCGACAGCCTGGGTTCAAAGCCCAATTTTGCATGGGATCTTGGAGGATGTATGTAACACCTGCCTCAGTTTCCTCATCTGTAAAATGAAGATGACAATAATAGTACATAGGTTCTGTTTAGGATTAAATATGACAGTCCATATGAAGCCCTTAGCATAATGCATAGTAAAAAAAAAAAAGTTAGCTACTATTGTCATTGGCAAAATAAGAAAGGTCATCTACCACAGAGTCGACAGTGAAAGTGCTGATGACACAGGAGGGACAACGTGGATGAATAAAGTTCATGGGTTCAGAGAGACAAGACGGGAGGTTGATGAGGTGGTGGGTGGTGCTGCTGACAGGAGCAGCAAGGGCCAGGTGATGTGGCTGCTGGAAAGGGGACTCACTTCTAAGCTGCTTTATTAGAAACTGTATCCACATCAGACAGGAAGTAACTGAGTGAACTTGACAAATGAGAATTTGTGCAAAGGAAGCCAATTCAACACTGTGAGAGATGGAGATATTTTGGTCCAAAAAAGAACAATTGGGGTGTCATGATAGCTAGATCAACTAGTTTAAGGGTTGAGAGGCAGGAAAGGGAAAACACCTGGTTTGTTTCTCAGGCAGGCAAAAGGCATGAGTTGTCAGAAGACAGATCCCAGTGAGACATGAGGAAAACCTGTCTAATACTTAGCCCTCCCTGCCCCTCTATGGAACAAGGGGTCCTACAATTTCACGTGGGAAAGTGATTAGTGATCAGGGATGTGAAAGGAGGGAATCTCTGTATGAACTAGGAGGTAGGACTCAATATTTCCTCCTGCTGCTTCCAGCTTAGGTTCTCAATTTTAATTATGTAGAAATTTGTTTATTATGCACTTCTATGAATTATATGACACAATTCTTCTTTGGGTTTAATTGTTACCATTTAAAATCAGTGTCAAATAAATCCCAAATACAACTAATTATAAAAACAATTAACAATAAGACACTTTAATCGTGGACCGTTTCATATTTATTCTCTTTCTCTCAATTCCCCTTATCTAATTATTTATAAAAGAATCTACCGTGGGCTGAGATACTAACCCTTTCTGATTAATGACCTTTTATTTTTATTCTTCTATTTCCATATATCAATATGTAATAAAGCCTTATTAATTAAGATAACTTGAGGAGAGTTAATTTGAATTGTTAGGAGGTCTGGCATATGGAATATTTTAAAATAAACCCAATTGAACTTTCATGAACACGTAGTAAGCCCAAAAGGGGCAACCTCGGGTGCCTTCAACAGACACTCCTTAGGGAATGGTTATGAATAACTTAGAAGCTTCTTAATTAGCATATCTTTGTTCATATGTAAATGTGTGCTTTTGGAATAGTTGAGGTTATTTAATACATTTCGTTGACTGAAATATTTTAAACATTCCCTTTACAATTTATTCAATAAATTGTTATTGAACAGCTCCATGTAAGGTGCTGGGATACAGTGGTGGGCAAAGACAGACATGGTCCCTACCTCTGCAGACCTGAGAGTCTAGTGACCAAACAGACACAAATTAAGTCATGCACACACACACACACACACACACACCACCCAAAACAACTATAAAATTACAACTGTGATAAGGACTACAGAGGAGAGATGCATGGTGTTATAAATTATCTAAGAGGGGATTTAACCTAGTCTAAGAAATCCATGAAGACTTCCCCAGAGAAATGATAATTGGGATGAGACCTAATGGAAGGGTAACTATGAACCAAATAAGAAGATAGGAGAGAACTTGGGGCAGAGCATTCCAAGTGACTAGTTGGATTATCATGTGCAAAGGCCCCTTAGCCAAAGAGGGTCCTGTGTACGTTAAGAAACAGAAGAAAAGCCAGTGTGGAGAACTGGCCATGAGAGATGGAGCAGAATCCGGGGTCAGTCCATTTAGGACCAAGTTAAAGACAGTTGCACTTATTCAATGAATATGCATTATCCTTATAAAGAAAAATTTGCTAAGCAAAGACGAAACATCAGTGCAACCCCTGGCCTAATTATCACAGATTTTTGAGTTCGCATAATCTAAAATAATGAGTTTTAGAAATTCCACACAACTGACAAATTATTCCAAAATTATGTTTATTCCAAATGAATGGCTTCCATTAGACTAAAATTATATAAACATACGAAGAGGTGGGAACGGGGAGAATCATATTAGCAAAAGGACAGGTAAGCCTTCTAAGCCACCTTGATGATTCTGTTTTTTCCCTCTGAGGGCAGATGGGAAAAAAAAGGAAAAGAAAAGGCATCTTCTACCAATCCTCATGATGCTTGAAGGCAAAACAAACTCTTAAGAACTGTAAAAAAGAGCTGTGCCATAAGGCCGGCCACCACAGCCCTACACTATGTGTGTCCCAATAGGGCATTCTCAAGCACAGAGCCAACTTCCCTGCACACATTTGCTAACACATCCTATACAAAGCACTCGTTTAGGATGGCTTTGTTTTCAAGAGCGGAGTGTTCTGAATGTCAAACGGCACACTTTGTGATTGCAGGCTGGCGGTGGACGGGCCGTTCGGAGCTGCACTGACAGATGTGTTTCACTATCCAGTGAGCATGTGCATTGCCACGGGAATAGGGGTCACTCCCTTTGCCGCTCTTCTGAAATCTATCTGGTACCAATGCTGTGAGTCACAAACCCAGTGGAAGCTGAGCAAGGTATGGAAAATATCATCAGCTTACCCTTCCATGAATTCAAAGGTTCAACATCCTTCTATCTATCATCTGCCGATTCCTGGGGAGGGTTTTAATTAACTATGAGGGATAAACTCAAGGATCCTTAACCATACTTATGTTCTTAAAAATCTCCATTCAGTATTACATTTATGAGAAGGGTTATGTCTAATCTTGTTAAAGATGACAAGACATAAATTTTATTGCTTCATTGCCATTACAGGACATGTAATTGCTCATGTCAGTAAAATATGGACAGGCTGCAAATGGCTATGTGACTGCGCTGCAGTGAGTACTATTAACAGGCAGCCTTAGACTCAAGCTTGATACTGTGGTTGCAAGTGTACTATTCAATATCTTCATCTCATGGACTCGGGGTCTTAACTGAGAAGCAAAAATGCCACAGTTGGGATTCATTTGTCTGCTTGCCTGGTGTTGCCATCCAGCTCCAAATCTCCTTTTTGTCATTTCTTGTATGTTCTCTGACTAGCTGCCTCCATGGTTCCCTTGCTCCCTTTGTGCATCCCATGTTTTAACCCTCTTAGGATCAGCAAAAGACACTAGAGCAGCAGGAGAAAGGGAGCCATGCTAACACTAAATGGTGTCAACTCAGGAGGGCCAAGGACATCGGGCAAACTTGGTTCTGGTCCTGGTTCTGCCGCTTCTCTGACTGACACTTTGGCTGCAGTTTCCTCGTCTATCCCAGGAAGATGCTTGATTAAGTCAGCATGTCTATGGGACGTTAGTCATATGAGAAGGTCCACTAAAGAGAATTGTGTAGTGAAATGATTTCAGAAATGCTGTCACAGATCCCCCTTTAGAAGATTCACATCTTCTATTGGCCTGTTAAATAAATTCTGCAGAAAAGAAACTCATTCAGTTTCATTTCACCCACCCTTCCCAAGCATATTTAGCCATGGAAACTTTCTTCATCTATCATTCTTTAAGAAATGGCACTTTGCGAAGCACTGGGGCAAGGCCAGAAGGGAAGATCTCTACAGGTGGGGCTTTCTCAACCAAGAAATTAGAGTAAAATTAGCTATCATTTCATAAGTTTCCAAGTGACAGGCGCTTGACATATGTTTTTTCATTTTATTTTTATAATCTTCCCAACAACCTTAGAAAGTAGATAGCACAAGCTCTGTTCTCCAAATAAGGCCTCTGAAGCTTTAGAGACACTAAAGTCACTTTCTTGGAAATACACTGTTAATGAAGGGCAAAATCAGGGTTCGAACTCAGGTGCATTTGGCTCTCTGGTTTGACATAACCAACACATGGTAGACATGGCTTCCACCTACTGTATTGTAGGAAGATTGTGGGATTCTACCCCACAATCTACCCCACAAGAATCTACCTCAGCCTGATTCCACCCTCACTAGACGCATCACCCTGAGTGCATCAGATCACCTCTCGGAGCTAGGTTTCCTGATATACACGATGGAGAAATAAGAGTCCATATCCATCAGGGAGTTTTAATACCAAATAAGACAAATAAATAATGTAGAAACATTACTGTATAAATGTGTATAAGATATATTAAGTGTGTATAAGATTATAATTAAATTAATTATATCTGCCAAAGATATAAATTACTAGTACTAATACTAATAGCCTAGATTAATCAATCATTGACTACCTAGAAGGCAGGGAGTTAGGCATTTTACACATACTATCTCACATCATCTTTACTTACCACTTTTCCATTTTACAGATGAGAAAACTGAAGCTGGATCACAAAGCTAATAGGAATGATAGAATCATATCATTGAATTGTTATAATACCTCTTTCAGATAAGTAGTATCCTCAGATTACCAGCGAGGAAACAGAAGCACAGAGAGCTAATAAATATCAGAATGAGAGTTTGAACCCAGGTTCTTCTTAAGCTAAATCCCATCTTCTTTCCTTTATAACACAATAAGATTAACCAAGTGTATTAGTCTGTTCGGGCTGCTATAGCAAAATACCATAGATGGGGTGGTATACCATACATACAACAGAAATGTATTTCTCCTACAGTTCTGGAGCCTGGGAAGTCCAAGATCAATGCACCAGCATCAGACTTGGTGTCTGATGAGAGCCCACTTCCTGGTTTATGGACGGTCATCTTCTAGCTCTAACTTTCCACTGCAAAAGAGGGCAAGTTTTTTGGACACTGATGGGCACTAATCCAATTCAAGAGGGCTCCACCCTTATGACCTAATCACCTCCCAAACTCCCCACCTCCAAATACCATCACACTGGGGATTAGATTTCAACATATGAATTTGGGGCGGGGGCACAAACATTCAGTCTAGGGCACAAAGCAAGCAAAACAGACACTGTTTCATACATTTGGACTCCACTGCAAAGCTTTGTTATGGTTTATGTTGATTTCCCCATCTCTGTAAGCTCTTTCCTCTTGCTGTCTACCAAGTCAGACCCACTTATAGCAGCGGCTCATTGCTTCATGGTTCTCACTGTACAAAAGGTCACATTATGCTTCACATGGAGATAGTGATGGAATTGTGTGTCTCACTTTCATTCACTTATTCACTCAATGAGTATTTATGCAGCACCTACTATGTGCCAAGCCCCACTCGTACTGGCTGAACAGCCTATCACTCTCCTCTCACCAGACTCACAATACCTGACCCTTCTCTCAACATCCATTACCCCTGTGCTGTTCTCCTTTTATATCATTTATCCTTCTTTTTTATTTTAACATTCACAAAGTACTTTATTTCCCTTAACAGATTCTGAGCTCCTTAAGCGTGGCTTTTCTCGATATCTCCATTATTAGAGAGATATATATTTATATATGCACACACACTATAAATTTTGAATAAATCAATGAGTGAATAAATGTCCACTTGGCCAAAAGAATTAACAAATGGCTTCTGCACAATTTTCTGTAAAATTCTAGGTTACTAAGATTAATTTTTTTTTATTTAAACAAAAGACTATTAGTTCAGCAACTTTAAAATTAAAATAATACATTCCAATTATTTTATCACAAATAGGAAAATTCTTCTAAGAATCCACAAAATCTTAAAGTCCATATTGGAACCCACAGAATATTAATACCACCTTCTCTCTCACCATTTCAGTGTTATTCCCGGGCTGTTTATGGGCTTTCTCAAAGCTGTTTCAGTGGGAGGGCTAAGGATTTACCACAAAAGTATAAAACAGGGGCTTCGATCTCTAGTCCAAAAAACAGAGATCATAGAATTGGAAATAAAACACACTGTTTTAATGACTTATAAAAATTGGGGGTAATATTGAGACAACCCTCAACTGAAAATTAAAGGCAGGAGTTATAGTATATGGGAGAAAAGAAGCTAAAAGCATGAAATCACAAAATTGAAGGGGCTTGACCTTCCAGTTTTGCATAGGACAATACTTACAGTGGGAAGTGATTGGTCCAAAGTCCCTATCTGGCTAGCCACTGATTCAGGACAGGAGCCTGTGTTTCTGGTTTCAAAGCGCTTTTATGAAAGAAGTGAGGTTTCACGCTACAGAAAGTTCAGGCTGAAAATCACACTTGACATCCACTTCCTCAGAATCTGCATGCTTGAGAAAAAGCTTAGGAAATTTCTGTTTTAAAGCAATTCTGTGTTTATTTGAGTACAGCTAACATTAGGCTTATGTAACTAATATTTGTCAGGGCCGCCCACATGCTTTTGAGATATAAATGCTACTCCTTCCACTAAACTGTCAGCATCTCTATAATTTTTTAAGTGCGGGAGAGCAAAGCAGTACATTCTTATCTAACAGCATCTTCACAATTATAGATCTGGGCTATAGTTTTCAGAGTGTTCTTTTCTGCAACAAGGAAAGGGGAAAAAACAGCATAGAGGTTCAGAGCTGGAATTTTAAGTTTAAATAGTTAACTGCAATTGGTTCGGATTTTCTCCCTCTTGTGTAAAAGTTGGCATAAAGGCAGTCGTTTTTACGAACAAGGCTTATACTGCAAGTCTAGAGTAAAAAATTTGCACCAAAGTTTTCTTAGTTGTGACCATTGCAAACTACATCTCTTCCTCCTTCTCCTCTGCCACATTATTCTAGAACACTTCTAAGTAAAATGCAAAAAGATATCCAATAGGACTCCTGCATCTTCTTTGGGGTCATATGTAGCACTTTCTGTTTGAAGCTAGCGTTTTTCAAATTTTTTCTAGCTATGTGTTATTACTAAAGATAGTGGTGAGGAGCGGCAGAGGAAGAGAGAGAAGTGGTTAGGAGGACACTTCCCAAGAAGGCAAAATAACAATAAAGATAATGATGCCCTGCTGTGAAGAAAATGGGAAAAAGTTGTAATATATTAGAGGGATATTTCCAACCCAAGAGTAAGAGCCACACTTCACTTAGTTGGAGGCACATGAGAACCCAGTGCTCTTTTGGGATGAAGGAAGGGGGTGTGAGCGGCTGGGACATCCCTGTGATACAGTATGGAGGAAGCCGAGGGTTAAAATGCCCCTTGGGGATGAATGTCCCCCCAGCTCCTGCCTAACGGAGATGATTAATTCTACATCACACTCAATTTGTGAAAAGAGCTCTTGAAAAAAGTTAGGACAGTTTGCTTGTGCAAACTGTCAAAATGATGAATGGAAATAGGTGTGTACAAACCAGGGGTGGGGAGGGGGCAGATTGCTGACATAAATGTATTGGCCTCCACATTTTAGTTCCCTAATATCACAGCCGTGCAGTCAGACCCGAGAGGACGGCCAACTGGATGATTTGGTTCATTTTCTTAACTGCATATGTAATCTTCAGATGATAATAAAATAGATTCTAGAAAAACTGAGCTAACCTAATTTCTTCATAAATGGTCTTCCTTCATCAGCTCAATAATACATAACCGTGATAATGAGTATTTATAGTGTGTCCCGCGCAAAATGGCCTTTGGGTTCTTAACCTAATATAATAAACAGATAATTCAAATAAAAAGACAGCATGGGCCAGTGGGAACAAGGCAAAGAGGCCAAGAAAGGCAAAAATCCATACTCTCCTTAAATATATTAATAAAACAAAGGAGGGCCTGCTCTCTTTTCTAATGAATGAAAAATGCATTTAATTTAATCTGTTTTGAGGAATTATTTACTTTCACTTTCCCTCACCCTGCTGCTCTGGCTACTCCTGGAACTGATCATCTCTGGTAGCCGCTGAGAGTGTCCTGATAAATTGAACCAGGGAACATGAGGCCAGCTTGCATCTCCAGGAGACTCACGTGCTTCTCACCTTTCACTAGGCAGCCTCAAAAGACTCCAGTCCCCCAGGAGGCCTCCCCATCGCCCTGTGGGGAAGTGGCCAGTATTAATATCTTTAATACCTTGGTTTATTAACCACACAAGCCGTACATGACTACAGGGCCCTTGTAAAAGAGGCAAATAAAATACTCCGTCAAAAATCTCAATCAGAACAGACTTGTGGTTGCTGGGGGTGGGGTGGGGGGCGGTGGTGAGGGATGGACTGGGAGTTTGGGGTTGGTAGATGCAAACTATTACATTTGGAATGGATAAACAAGGTCCTACTGTAGAGCACAGGGAACTATATTCAATATCCTGAGATAAACCATAATGGAAAAGAATCTGAAAAAGAATGTATATATATGTATGTACAACTGAGTGACCTTGCTGTACAGCAGAAATGAGCACAACTTTGTAAATCAACTAGACTTCAATTAAAAAAAAGAATGTGTAAGCATGGCATTACAGAGAGCAAAGTGCACTGTTCTGGGCACCCTTGCAATGAAAGACATCAAGACTTCATTTAGCTGTGTTTTTTTTTTAAACCTCATTTCTGTTTAGAAATAAATTGATTTAGCAGTTTGAAAATAAAAAACTCCCTTTATTCACCTCCCTTCCCAAATTAACCACCGCCACCGCTTGGCCCTCCAGGGTTCTCACCTGAAACGGTTGAGCGCATCTTATTCCATTCCTTTCCTGCACTTTTGTGTACACATATGCACCTACACACATATGCAAGGTGTTATTTTATTTTTACATAAATAGGGATGTGGGGATGGGGAAGGAGGGAGAGAAAGAAAGGTGTGCAATTTGTGTTTTTGTTTTTCATTCTAACATGGCCTGGCGCTCCTTCAAGTGTCACTGCCTATTTATTGACTTTATTTTATTTAGCGCCTTCAGTGAATTCTGTAGTATGACTATCTCACAATTGATTTTATCATTCTATTATTAATGAACATTCCAGTTATCCAACAACTATAATTTGAGCAAACTGAGGCACAATAAACTTTAGGCCCCAGTCAAAGGGCAAAGCAGCAGCATAGCCATGAAATAGTTAACATTAAGGATAATGGCTTTAAACAATAGTCTTAAGGACTAAAAGTGATTGACAAAGGCTGGTCTTAGTATTACAATGGATAATGGGAAAAATAGTTTTATAATTTTATTTCTTTAAAACCAGATGTGGAAGCCATGTTAGGGAAGCTTCTCAAAACTAGTTGCTTCAAAAACTGTTTGCTATTGTCTTCACCCACGATGACCTTGGTAACAGCAACCACAAAATAAAAACCAGGACAATAATAGTTACCATTTATTGAGGAGTTATTATGTTTTCTAAATATCAGTCTCTATCTTTTCAAAGAGAAAAGTTCTCTTTTTAGAAAATATTCATGATTCCCTCCATGGAAAGTCACCATCACCCTCCCTGATTGAAGCTTCTGTCAGTTCTGTTACATTGTATAGGGAGCGTGGAATCTTAGCTCAGGCTACTATAACAAAGTACCAAGGCTGAGTGGCTTAAAACAACAAACATTTCTCATAGGTCTGGAGGCTGGAAGTCTGAAATCAGGGTGCCAGGATGATTGTGTTCTGGAGAGGACTCTTCCTGACTTGCAGATGGCTACCTTCTTGCTGTGTCTTCACATGACGAGAGAGGGAGCTCTGGTCTCTTCCTCTTCCTATAAGGGCACTAATCCCATCATGGGGGCCCACCCTCATGACCTCATCTAAATCTAACCATCTCTTAAAGGCCCCATTTCCAAATCATCACATTGGCGGTTAAGATTTCAACACACAAATTTAGGGGGGATGCATTCATACCATAACAGTGGGGAACATAGGATGCTGCCCAGGAGGAGGCAAGGTCACAGTGCAATCCCACTGGCCTCCTAGAGGGAGCTGTTGTTCAAGGTCAAGGTCAACCCTGGCACCCAACATGGATCTTAGAGTACCTTTCACTAGTGAATGGGTTCCTCTTTCAGAACTACATCTTTATGACCAATGCTGAGGTTTCGAGACTGGTGCTAGAGATTTTGGTTTCACCTCCTGTCAATAACCACCATCTCTATAGTTCAGGAGTGACGGTGGACACAGACCCCCAAGTAAGGCAAGTGTCCCTCTTTGCTCTCTAATATAAACATGTGGCATTCATTCTGTAAGCTCCTCCAGATGACAGTGAGGTAGTAGCAATATCTCAGCTAACATCTCAGAGCACTTACTGCATCTTTAGACTTTGAGCTAAATGCTTCCATGAAACCTATCCTTTCATCTTCAAAATAATCTCATGGATTATTGTTCTGTGTTTTTGTTCTGGGGTTTTTTTGCCATTTCAATGTGTGATAATCTAGACTCAAATTACATAACTTGCTCCCAGTTACACAGCTTGAAGGTGGTGAAGCCAGGAGACTAGGACAGGTTGCAGGACTCCATGCTCACAATGGTTAACTACTATGTTATATTATACCTTCAACCTGCACCCTCATGTGCAATTTCCTTCCTTAGAAAGGAAAAAGCCCCTTGGGTGCTCTCAGCGATAGATAGATAGATAGGTAATTTTTGTCCCCATTCCACCCTCAGGAAATTGATTTTGGGTCTAAAGAAATGCAGGTTGTATTTGAGGATGTGTCCCCTGCTGTGTTTGTGGGTACCTATCCAGGCCATGGCACGGGAATGTCTGATGGAAGAGTCTGGTGCTCTGGTAGTAAAATAGATAAGTAGCTTTTCTTATTTCATTTCCTGGAATTGTTTATCCAAAAATAGCATGGGGACATTTCCTACTGGGCCCAGATGACCTGGTCCACACTCTCTTAAAGAGAAGCCCAGGCTGTGGGAAAGGTGGGGATGAGCTGGAGCTGAGACCCAGGCCCCCCCTGAGATTGGCTCTGGCTGAGTTTATCTCGTGGTTCGTGCTAGGAACGATGTGGCAGCGAAGGCCTGTGATAGGCCACATGCATACAGAACTCCCTAACCCCATAACAACGTCCTGGAGCGGTGCCCTGCAACATCTGGGGATCCATCAGATCTACAAAAATGTGTGGGCTGAGTCCTGTAAAAGAAAACTTCATTACTACAGAAGTTCAGAACTTTCATCATTTTACTGAGGATGACTTTCTGTGTAACAAAACCTTTTAAAGTTACCTGAGGTATTTTAGGCCTCTGTTATCTACTATAGATTTCTGAAAGCCATGCTTTATACAGGTAACCGATTTTAGATTGGTTTTATTTTTGGAGACTGAGGCGGGGCAAGAGTTGGGAAGCACAGATCACAGACGTGTAGCCTATTGTTTGGGACGTTTGTTCTACCATTGACCAGACCCTTCCTACTGGAGGAAACACAGAGGTGGGGAGCCTCTGTCCCTTCACAGTGAGCGTCCCTCACTATTAGAAAGATGAAAGGGAGTCAAAGTAAATGTGCTTTTTCCTCTCTTCAAAGTCCATTTTCTTCTCTTTCTGCCCGAGGCACTTCACCGGAGCCCATTCAGTGCCCCTCCATTGCCTCTTGCACCAAAGCTGCCCAGTGTCACCTGTGAGTCAGTTACAGAGGGAAAAACACACAAAGCCATTACAAGGAAGCAGAACGTATAAAAGGCTTGGCGAACCCTCAGAACACTGACACACAGCTAAGCCACAGGAAAGTAAGGACAGGAATGATTTCTGTTTGAAAGAATAAGGGTCAGTAAGTGGAGGAAAGCTAAGATGTGACTGTTTTTCAAGTAAGGGTGATTGGGACTGGATTTGAAATTGACAGGTTTAAAAAAAACAACGATTTTTTGGTTTGTTGTTTCAGATGAATGTATTTTTAGCATGTTTCTTAAAGAGTGAAAATAATAGAAAATAAGTCAGTGTTGTTTGTTCTATACCAAATGCACCGTTAATATTCTTAGATCAAACAAGCTACTAGGGACAGGAACGAGGGGAGGAGCATAGGTGAGAAGGGCATTAAATTCAGTTAGTTGGTTTTGATTTCCACAGGGAGCAAAGCGAGTTAAAGGCAGGGCTGAGGTTTTGAAAGAGTAATTTAAATGAGGCACTATACAAGGTGGAAAGAAAGAGGATAGCAGTACTCATCACCTACATAGCATATAAAATCAGCCTCTGGCCTCCATTCTTCCTTCCTTCCCCTACCCCTCCCCGATTCACCGCCCAGTCTATAAAAATGCTGCCAGAATGGTCGGGCCCAGGATCCTTCCTCAGATGACGTCATTCCCCTGCTGGGCACCCTGCAGTGTCTCCCCACCTTACTCAGAGTAAAAGTCAGGACGGCCTCACAGCCCCCGTCTGCACCTCTCCGCCTTCCCCTCAGACCTCACCTCTCGCTGCCCACCCCCCACCCCACACTCCACTCCACCAGCTCCTGGCTCCCCTCTGACAGCTCCCACCCCGGGCCTCTCCCCTAACCATTCAATTCTCTCCATGTCTTGGCTTCAATGTCCTCTTTCCTTGTCCATTTGACTTAATATTGCAGGACTTTCCAGCCTGCCTTTTTTTTTTTTTCAGAGTACCAATCACCCTCTGACATAGTCTATATTTTAGTTGTTAATTTATCATCTTTCTTCTCCCTCTAAAATGCAGACGCCATGAAGACAGGGAATTTTTGTCTCCTTTGTTTGCTCTTCGAGCTCCAGAGCTGAAAACAGTCTTGACATGGAGTGAGGATTCAGAATGTTCAGTACATTCAATTCAATTCTTTGAATCAACAAGGATGAACACGATTGTCAGGAGGGCCCCACTGACTCAGTTTTACAGCTGAGAAGAAGCTCCTTTTGGGGTAGGGGAGCTAAAATACCTGGGGATTATTAGTAGTCCTGAGATTAATATTCCAAGAACCCTTCCAAGCAGCAACTGTCCAACAAATATGTAGGCTCTAAGCTTTTGTTCTTCTTGAGTATTAATTTCATAAATTCCTGCACAAACCTGGAAAGAATAGGCAAGATACTTAGCCTGGAAACACGTTCTGTGATTTCTTTTTCCTCATGAATATGATCTGTTAATTAAATCTCGCCTGTAAATTTCATTATATGATGATGGTGAGCTTGCAGCCTGGCGGGGGAGGGGAGGGTGAGAACACTGGCTATTGGAGACGATATTTCCTGGTGGAGATCAAGGCTGGCCCCCTCCTCTATCCTGTTAATCAGCATCTCTTTTGGGAGGGGGTGCAGGAAAGAGCAGTGGGCAGTAGGGGGTAGGAGTGTGAGAAAAAGAGGAGAATTAATAGACCTATCTCCCGTGGTTTCTTCTAGATACAATTATCTGAAACTCAAAGCACAAAATCTAAGCCTTTATTTTAGCAAAGCCAAACTACTTCTCATCACATGCCATTTGCTAAACCCAGAGAGTTTAAAAAAAAAAAAAAGGAAAGAAAAGAAGAAAAGAAATGTTCCTCAGTGTAATTTCATTATAGCAGTTGACACACAACCTCTGCCACTACCCACCAGCTTCCTTGGACACTGATATGTCTGGCTGATGGGAAACTTCTGGCCTGTGTGGCTTGATTCTGCAATTACCATAATCTCCACCCTCCGGAGGGCATGGCTGGTGAAGTGGATTAGTGAACAAGCCTTTGGGTCTCTGGAGACGGTTCAAATCCAGAGCTTAGGTCATAAGTGAAGATGAAGGGCGTTGGTCTAACAGTTTATCCCCCTTTGGGAAGAGTGAAAGGCACAGCTAGTTATGATTATTAACCTCATTCAGAAGAAGCACAGCCAGGAATGGGGTAAATTGATCCTCATCCAGTGAAACTGGCAACAGCCCACAGGCTCCTGACTCTGAATTCATTCTGGGCCTTTTCAAACACAATGTGAATTTTTTCAAAAGAAATCACAGTGTGACTATTTGTTCGCTGGCAGAGGGAAGCGTGTTATTTTGCAGAAGTGCCCATTTGGGCTCAAATAATTTAGTGGAGATAAAGTAGTCTGCGATTATCAGCACATTATGAAAAGAGGGACAGATCTGTTTTCTTGCCTTCTCTCTTAACAGGTGTACTTCTACTGGATCTGCCGAGATCCAGGAGCCTTTGAGTGGTTTGCCGATCTCTTACTCTCGCTGGAAACAAGGATGAGTGAGCAAGGGAAAACTCACTTCCTGAGTTATCATATATTTCTTACTGGCTGGGATGAAAATCAGGTATAGATAAGACTTTGAGAATGAGCAATATTATCTAACTTGTGTCATGATAGAGCAAAGAGAAGAGGAATAATTTCAATAATGAGCTACATGGTTATCTAGCAGCATGAAAGTATTGTTTTTATGTTCTTTAAAAGAAAAAGAGAATAAAATAAAACCAGATAAGAAAGAGCTATTCAGTTGTAGCAATAAAAGCTACAGTTGGGCTTCCCTGGTGGCGCAGTGGTTGAGAGTCCGCCTGCCGATGCAGGGGACACGGGGTTGTGCCCCGGTCCGGGAAGATCCCACATGCCGCGGAGCGGCTGGGCCCGTGAGCCATGGCCGCTGAGCCTGCGCGTCTGGAGCCTGTGCTCCGCAACGGGACAGGCCACAGCAGTGAGAGGCCTGCGTACCGCAAAAAAAAAAAAAAAAAAAAAAGCTACAGTTAATTTGCTGAGGAATAGAAAAGAAGATTGGAAAAAGAGGTTGGTTAAAGGGAGAAAACCCCAAGTTTGGAAATCCAAGAGAAATTATGTCATTAAAAGTTGCATTTGGGGCTTCCCTGGTGGCGCAGTGGTTGAGAATCCGCCTGCCAATGCAGCGGACACGTGTTTGAGCCCTGGTCCAGGAAGATCCCACATGCCACGGAGCAATTAAGCCCGTGTGCCACAGCTACTGAGCCTGTGCTCTAGAGCCTGTGAGCCACAACTACTGAGCTTGTGTGCCACAGCTACTGAGTCCGCATGCCTAGAGCCCGTGGTCTGCAACAAGAGAAGCCACCGCAATGAGAAGCCCGCACACTGCAATGAAGAGTAGCCCCCGCTCACTGCAACTGAGAAAGCCCACACCCTGCAACGAAAACCCAATGCAGCCAAAAATAAAAAATAAATAAAATAAATAAATTTTTTTTAAAAGCTGCATTTGAAATTTAGTAACATCAAGCAAACATTATGGATTGGCTATATTGTCTCGTTGAGCTCCGAATTGGTTCTAATTCTATGTTTTGAGCTGTTCAGAGTTAAACAGAAAAAGCTGACAGGTGTTGACGTTCAGCATTTTGTATTGTAAACCATGTGAGTTCCTACAGAAAATAATTATTATGAATACATGATTTATCTAGAGATTTATTTTTCTTAAGGCATTCTTAGAAATTGTGTGCATGTATGTTTATTCACCTAAGATCAAAATGATCTGTTGGGACAGGTGTTCTGCTGTGTCCATTAATATGTATTAATGACATATTAAGGTTGAGTTTACCAAAAATAATGCATATCAAAATATTGCACTATGGTACTATTTCAGTGTTGATAGTATTGAATGATAACTATTACATTTCCAATCTTTTTTAACTCCTCAAATATGGAAGTTAACAATGAAGTGATTACTAGGTTATGACATTTATGTCCTAATCAGCACTTCTGTGACAGCTACTATAGATATTTAAGGAAAGTGTGTTTGAACCAGAGATTTGCATTAGTTACTAAATTTACAAATGAATGCACTCCTGAGAGCCTCTCTCTCTCTCTCTCTCACACACACACACACACACACACACACACACACAAATTGGCCCTATAGAACATCACTGTAATTTGACTCTGTGCTTCTGCAAATGAATAAGACTTGCTTGAAATTCAGTAGCTAAACAATTTTTTAGGGTCTTATTTGCAGTCGGCCTTACATATTTATTCCTCTGGGATACTCTGAAATAGAGGTTTCCTGGGAATTAGGCTTGAAACATCTTCATGAATTAAATAGTGTTAATTATATTTTCCAAACAAATACTTTTTTCATATTCAATGGGATTTTTGACTAATGATCCACTTGGTGAAGTACAAACAAGCCTTTGTCTTCTGCTTTCTGGTCCTGTGCTGGCTCTTCTGCTTCTAAAGTGAATCGATCCTGAGTGTCCACTTAAGCAACCCCAGTCACTTGGAAGTTGCAAGACCGAGGCTCTGTTTGATTTTGTGACAACACAGCTCTACCCCATCCCATCCCTGCCACTTCCAAAAGTACGCTGTTAAGAGATAGTTTTCTTCTGAATACGAGCAAATTAAAATAGACATGTTCTTAAATTTTTGCCATGACATGTTGGAAATTCTTGAGATGCTTAAATTTCAGGACAAAATAATTGGTACATGCTGTCAGTCAGGAATCAAGAGGCTGTTTTAGAAACAGCCAATTGCTAAACTGAATTCAACAACCTCAAAGTGGCAGAATGACAAGAACAGAAGGGACAGATGGAAAAGGGCAAATTATTATTATTATGAAGGGCAAATCAACAGGGTTTGGAGAATTAATTGAACACTGGGCTGAGAAATATGGAGCAAACATAATTCCAAATGTTTGAACATCAGTGATTGGTAGCTGGAAGGTACCATGGGCGGAAGTGGTAAAACTCTTTTTTCTACTGAATAATGCCCAAACTTCTTAGCAGATATTTCCAGGCCCCTCCTGACCTGAGGGCAAAACCCACTTGTTCTATAGAATTCCCATCATTTTCCCCTGGCACCAGAGCCACCAAACAATACATGTTCTCCAATCACACCAAGGACTTTCTTAATTCCATCTCCCCTCATCCTGTTTCCTTTCCCTGACATGTCACTCAGTGCCCTCTGTCCCACCAGCTGCACTACTGCATGGAATCATCCTTTCAAGACCAGTCCCCACTAAGGCCTTGCCCAGTTCTCTTAGTCAGAATTACTTGGGGCTTCACCAGAGTAACATGCTTACTTCTCCAGAGCACTTCGCTTCTGTCTCTGGTGAAGAAGGGTGGTGGTCTGAATCAGGGCATAGAAGTCGTGCACATGGTCTGCCTCTCCCTCCAATGACCAGTGCCTCACAGAGCAGAGACCTTCTGTCTGTCTTCTTTGTACCATTCGATTCATAGCATTCTGCCTGCCTATGGAAATCACTTAACAGTTGTACGTGGAAGTAACTTGAAGTCACAAATTATTTGGAAAGTGAGATGATTCATTTTTAGCTATGATGGTCAATTTGAAGGAACAGAAAGAATTCTACATAAAAATATGTTTGGGGAGTTTGATATGCAGAATTCTACTCAAGCAGGAAGAGGAAGGCTTGGGAGAGAAAGTTTGAATTCATCTTTGTAGATTATGCTAATTGGATTGTGAAAATGGAAGCTCTTTGGGGAGTAGTGGTCTGAAAAAGATGCAGAGAGCTGAGCTAGAGACTGAGAAGCCAGCTACATATCAAGACAGGAGAATATGATAAGAAAATAACAACTACTGTTTCTTTCTTAAATCAGAGAGAAATAGAAGAACTAGGATTTTGTAATGCAAATAGAATCAAGAAGAAGCAATGTTCAACCACATGGTGGAGAAGCCAAGGAAAATAAGGCCTGAGTTGGTCATTAGATTTGGCACTTAGTCAAAAGGGAGTCAACTGTCTCTGCCTTCTTATTCTGCCCACTGCTGGAACCAGCTTCCTCTAGAGCACCAATCCATCCTACTGTTAAGCAAAAGCCTGTGGAGATGCAACACTGCCATTCTAATCCGGAGGCCGATACAACTCTGACCCTGAGTTCCAGTTCTGATAATGCGGCTTCCGCCAGTTTTCAAGGCTCTGTCCTCAACTACCACCTCCGTTCTTATCCCTGAACTCTTGTCTCATATTTCGTGCTTTGAAAAACTTGCCTAAGAAGGGGGTCCTGCCCCACTCTTGCCAGTTTTCCCTCTCTTGCCTGGAGTCCTCTTCCCAAATTCAGTTCCTGTAGTAGCCCTGCTACCTAGGCTCAGACTTGCCTGGTGCCAACTTCCTGCAGCCTGGATATCTTAGACTCCACCAAAGTCTGCCACCGTCTACTGCCTGTTAGGGTGCAGCCTCCCTACCCCTGGCTGCTTTCCTAGACTGATGTGAAGGCCAGCCGGGGAAGCCAGTCTTGCAGCAGGATCGTGGGGTAAGAGTTGGGCCCAGCAGGGTTGTTACCCATACTGCTCAGAGGATGTAAGCAAGTGAAGCACCAAAGGGTAAAAACCCATGAGCTCAAGAGCTGTGGCGGGATCTGAGCAGAGCAGACACATATCCCAGGAGGTAAGAAGCAAGAATCCTTCTTACCTACCAGAGTTCAGCGTGGGCTGAACCAAATCATAGCAACTTAAAAAATCATCACTAGGCATGGCTATTCCCCAGACTCTTATTTATCGACCACTTGATGCCTGGGTGCTTTCGTGTAATTTGAAGGCAAGCCGTTGGCCACAGAGCTCCAGCCATGCCCCTTGCTAGTTCTGGCCACCTCTCTGCCTGCCAGACTCAACATCCTCCCAGCACTTGAACCTGGACACAGACCGTTTCACTCCAGTAGGCAGATCTCACCGTAAAATCCAGCTTCACCCTGGGCTTTTTCTATCACTTTAATCTGTCAGGGCCCTTCTCACATCCCCAGGATTTACTGTGAAGTGAATGGGGACAGAGCTAGAGATTACTTTTTGAGAAATTTGGCAGAAAAAAAAAAAAAAAGGAAGTAGCTTAGTGCTTGCTTTCCTTTACCCCTTTTTACCGTATTTCTCTCATCCTTTCAAGAAAAATCTTCTTTCCAGGCTCACATTTCTGTACATCAACCACATAGAAAGCACTTTGTTTCAATAGTGCCCAAGGTAGACTACAAAGAATTTCCTATAAAAAGTTGTGTATTGAATCTACAAATGAGCATAATTACTTCATCCTTCATTTATTAGAGGTTCCTTTTCTTTTCCCTCTAAATGTCATCTGATACCCAATTTTTACTTTAGGCCTTTCACATAGCTTTACACTGGGATGAAAATACTGACGTGATTACGGGATTAAGGCAGAAAACCTTCTATGGAAGACCGAACTGGAATCACGAGTTCCGGCAGGTAGCCTACAGTCACCCCAGGTAAGGCAGCTCTCTCTCCTCTGCCTGTTGGGAGCCTCCGTGGAGAGACAATGCCTCCATTGCTGCTGGAATGGAAAGCTCTCGGGCACAAACTGGTTAATCTGCAGCAGTGGGCATCTTGTTTAGAGAGAAAACATCCACCTTAGAAAAGGTGGTCATGGGATGTTTCAGGAATTACAAACCTCTGCTTAAGCAGATTACAACATCTGACAATTATCAATTCCATTGAAATTTTTCACACTTAAACCCAATCGAAGATGGTATTCCTTTTTTCTTAATTTTATTGAAGTAGAGTTGATTTACAATGTTGTGTTAATTTCTGCTGTACAGCAAAGTGTCTCAGTTATACATATATATATTCTTTTCCATTATGGTTTATTACAGGATATTGAACATAGTTCCCTGTGCTGTACCTTGTTGTTTATCCATCCTACGTATAGGAGTTTGCATCTGCTCATCCCAAACTCCCAGTCCTTCCATTCCCCACCCTCCCTCCCCCTTGACAACCACACATCTGTTCTCTATGTCTGTGAGTCTGTTTCTGTTTCATAGATATGTTCATCTGTGTTGTATTTTAGATTCCACGTATAAGTGATATCATATGGTATTTGTCTTTCTCTTTCTGACTTACTTCGCTTAGTGTGATCATCTCTAGGTCCAGAAGATGGCATTTCTTTTTCTTTTTTTTTTTTTAATTAATTAATTTAATTTTGGCTGTGTTGGGTCTTCATTGTTGCACACAGGCTTTCTCTAGTTGCGGGTACTCGGGGCTACTGTTCGTTGCAGTGCACGGGCTTCTTATTGCAGTGGCTTCTCTTGTTGTGGAGCACAGGTTCTAGGCATGCGGGCTCAGTAGTTGTGGCTTGTGGGCTCTAGAGCACAGGCTCAGTAGTTGTGGCACACAGGCTTAGTTGCTCCATAGCATGTGAGATCTTCCCGGACCAGCAATCAAACCCATGTCCCCTGCACTGGCAGGTGGATTCTTAACCACTCTGCCACCAGGGAAGCCCAAGATGTTATTTCTTAAACTCCCTATGCCTTCAAGAAATCTTGGGTGAACACAGTTGACCTCTAATTACTCAACTGGAGAACTCACTTATGCCAGACTGTAAACTGTATCTAGCATATCTAGCAAAGCAGACAAAACTACTCTACAACCAAGCAGGGATTTGGGGTGGTAGTAGGGACCCAGGAACTGGAGTCCTAGTGCCTGTATAAATCCTACCTCTGCCATTACCACCAATTTACCATGAACAGGTTATTTAACCTGGCACTGACTTAGTCCCCATCTCCGTAAACTGCAAATAATAAAACTGTTTACCTCCTAGGCTTCTGTGAGGATTAAATGTGAGAATACTTATAAAGAGCCTAAAACAGTGCTTTGAGTTCAGTAAATGTTAGCTGCTATCATTAATATTATTATTTTAATTATTACTATTATTATCATTATATGTAGAGGAAGAAGAGCATTTGCTCTGGGACTATAAGGCAGGAGTGAAGGCTGATTCTAGAAGATTCTAGAAGATACTGGCTATGTGACCTTAGACAAGCCCTCATTATAAAACATGAATGATTCTATGCATCCACAGTGTTATTTTCATATTTTAAAGGTGCATAGTATGTTGAAGAGCTTCGTAAAGGGCCAAGCACTAATATAAATAGTTGTTGTTATTATATATCGCCTAAATCAGTCTTTGTTTTGAACCCAGTCATCTAAAAATCTTGAAAGTAGCCTGTCCTAATATGGTCTTTGTTTAAAGAATAGTTTCCACATTTGAGGAAAGTCCTGGAGGGAGCAAGGGAGTGTGCCACATGAACAACTGGGAAAGAGCAAAAGGGCAGCACGTGCCAAGGCCCTGAGGCAGGATACACTGTTCCTGGCATGATCCAAGAGACCAGTGAGGTTGCGGAACACAGCGGTTGAATGAAAGAGTAGCAGGAGAAGGCATTTAGGAGAGACAACTAGGGAATAGTACAGGCCATTTTATTTGGATTTTACTCTGAGAGGGGAAGCTACTTGAAGGATTGAGCAGAAGAGTGAAATAATCCATCCATTTTATGTTTAATTGGATCCCTCTGGCTGCTATAAGAGACGAGATTGTAAGGGGCCTTGGACGGAAATGGAGAGGCCAGTGAGGAGGTGGCCTGGATAGGGGGGCCACAGTGGAGGTACTGAGAAGCCTTTGGATTCTGGATATTTTTTGAAGGTAGAACCAGCATGACTTGCTAATGGGTTGGATAGGAAACATGGCCCAAGCTAGAATGGAGTTCCCAACAGCCGAGATGAGGACAGCTGTAAGGAGTGGTTGGCAGGCATGGGATGTCAGGAGTCCAGTTTCTTAACATGTTTAGCTTTAAGTTGCCTGTTATACATCCAGGCAGGGATGTTGAGTAGGCAGATGAATATGAGTCAGGAGTTCACGGGAGAAGTTCAGATTGGAGATACATGCTTGGAAGGTGTGAGCATATAAATTGTGTTTGGGGCCATGAAACTAGATGAGATGGAGAAAGAAGCAAATATAGATTGATGAGAGTTCCAAAAACCACAGTATTTGGAGGATAGGGAATTGTATTGTCTATTTGCAGGTTATGGAGTTCAATATATATTATTCATCACTATTTTATTTAATCATGTTGTTCAGGTCTTCTGTAGAACCTATTTTCTATCCATTTTATCAGTATTGAACCAGTAACAGTAAAACAAAAATCTAAGGTATTTCTGACTAATTTCTCATTTCCTGTGGTTTCCCTGTTGTCTTCACATCTTTCCCCCCAGTTCTGGCATTGATGCTTTGTGGCCTTCCTTCACAGAGGTTATTGCTTCATTAAACTTTTTGTAGTTCCCTAGCATTTTTCTGCTCTCTGGAATACTTTTCTGGTGAATATTATTCCTCTTTTGGTCAAATTGGATGCTGTTTTATACTTTTTCTTATATTCTCTTTGTGCCAGAACTATTCTACTTTTTTTAAAAAAAATTAATTGAACTGAATCTGTTAGACTTCCCTGGACCAGCTATTTGAAGGAGATTTGGTGAGGAGGGAGGTGTGCAGGAGGGACCAGATGGCTGCCCAAGGTTCATAACCTATCCAATTCCAATGGCTTCCTTTGTGTGAATTCACTCTGACCTAAACTGTCGTGCGCTGTGAGGCCCCCAGCCAACCCTTCTGCAACCCTGTGCCCAGGCAGCCTTTGGGAGAAACCCTGGACCCCAAACAGTGTTCACTGCGGACACTCTGAACCCCTGACCACACCATGCCAGTGTCAGCCCGGGGAAGAGACAGAAGGAGTGCTTGTGGGGACTTACTCCTGGTCTTGAATTGTCCTGAGAATAAAAGACTCCAAAGGGAAAAGCCAAGAAAAGCTTAATCTTTGGCTTCAGGATTAAGGGAAGGAACGAGTGGACCAGCTGCACTACCTCTTCCTCACCTCGGGCTCAGCTTCAGATGCCCTATAAGGCTGGCCAAGCCCCGTGAAGGTGGCCTTGGGACTCTGCAGGCACCACTCCTGAAACCCAGCTGCTTCATTTCACCTCTTGCCTTGACTCTTGCTGACATTTGGTCTAGAATCCAATTCTCGCCCTCCATCCGTCCAAATGTGGTGCTTTGAACCCATCCCGGCTTCTGGAGCCTCAGAATCCAGTTCCTCTGTGCTCCTTACTCAACACCCAGTCCTGGCTCCTAGACTCCCAGCCTCCTCTGAGCCCTGAAAGTCACCCTTCATCTCACACCCATCCAGTACTTCTCGTCCAGAGGCAGGGACTGGATTATTATATCTGCAGTTTCCTTTAAAAATTATAGGTCGAAAACTAACAAAATGTTACAAGCTTCTATGTTACAATCACATTGGTATTTTCTCCTTTTGGAAAAAAAAATCTATTCATCTGATAAATGTTTTACACTGAGTTTTCAATTATCATGGGGTGAATGTTCCCATGTTGCAGGCTTTTGACACGGACACATAGATCTTGGTTTTTAAGTTTTTATAGATGAGACTGCTCTTTGCTATGATTGTCCCTCATTGACTCCTCACATTTGTATTTGTGTTACACATGAAGTTTGCAGCCCAGTGGGAAGGCCTTTCAGATCAAACCATTTAACTACCTCCCTTCCCTCAGAAAGGTGTGAACCAGAAACACAGCATCAAGAGACCAAGGGTGGAACTGAGTTTGCACACACACTGTCTCCAAAATTATATTGCATCATGCTGAAAAGTGAGTCTGCCTGATTTTGCAGGGAGTGATGAGTACAGAAGAGTTTGAAGGTGGGAAAACTATATAGCTCTCACTTTTCTCGTTGCCCTTGTGAGGAGTGTGTTCATTCCTTTTCAAAAGCCATAATCAAAGTGTAGTACATACATGTACCTAAAGCCCAGCTGAATCTTTCAGCACAGCTGAAAACTTGTGGAATCTCTCTCTTCCTAATGGATGACTTCATCTCTTCCAGAGTAGAAGGAGGCCCCAAGATTTGGATGTCCCTGAATTAAGCCTCTATATCATACCCCCTAGCCCCAAATTCTAAAAATAGTGTATTTGTAATAGATTTAGGCTCTAGAACACTGCAACTTGTTATATAGCTTCAACTTTCAATGTAACTAATATCAGACATGTGTAGGCAAAGATCAATTATCATTTTGTCCATGGAATGCCAGATCCCTGGGAAGAGACAAGTCACCAGTAAAACACTTAGCACTCCTCTTCCAAAAGACCTTTTAAATGTCCTCCTTAAAATTTTGTTTTCTGCTGTGTAAAGAAGATTTATGTTTAATGAAGCTTTTAATGAAGAAATCTCAGAAAGAGAATGCCAATAGAATCTAATTTTTTAAAAAGAAAATCTAATATTGAGAAGTATTTCAATATCCTGGCCTTTGTCCAGATATAAATAAAACACACAATTCAATTATTGTTCTGCACAAAGGACAAGGTCACATTAATTTTCCTCAAGATGGTTATTAAAGAGATAAATGGTATGTTTTCCCCTGATTATGTCAAGGAGATGTTTGTTCCCTCCCAAGCCTTCTTGGCTACTCTTATAAGACAGGTCTGTCCTGTCATTAGCTCAGATCTTTTGGCAAAGATGAGCCATAAAGAATTGGTGTATTTGTTCGTGGCCTCAGAAAAGGTTCTTTGTTCTTGAGGGTCTTTGAAATAGGCTCTCAACCATTTCTACTCATCAGCATGAAGCCAAGGATTCTTAGGGCTTACTCTTTTAAAAACATTTACCTGTTCACTTAAAGCTGGACTCTGTTCTTGTTATAAGAAGAAGGAGTTGAATCAAAAGAATAAAGGGAAGAGGGGCAAAAATGTTTTTTTTACAGAACATGAAAAACAGCACCAAAAATAAAGCTTGAAGGGAAGCAGATCAAAGAGAACAGTGCACGCTATAAAGGAAGCAGAAAATTGCAGTAATAACAGTAATAGAGAAACAAATTGATGGGCATCAAAATGAAAAGAAATAAGGAAAGGGAAAGAAAAAATTAAAAAGAGATCAAAGACCAAGAGTAGAAAATAGGAAAGTATATTCTGTTGTTTTTATGTGCAATTAATTTTCGTAATTGTATCAGCTGTATTACAAAAACACAAGTATATTTTTAAAAGAAGATCAACAAATAGCAAGTGGATATGTAAAAAGTAAGTCTTTTACTGATACGGCCAAACTCACACACATGTGACAATTGTTGTATATTGCTTAAGTTAGACAAGCACAGAAAATTACTCTAAACACAAAAACAATGGAAATTATTGTCTTAATTAAAATAAATAGGTTAATTAAATACATACAATAATACACTGATACCTATGTCTTATTAATCTTTAGAAATGTGCATCTTATACAAAAATAGAAGTTATATTTCATTTTTTGTAGATGTTCTCAATATGTTCCCAAGCTTTTGGCAAATGTTCAGAAAATCAGGAAATCGTTTCCAAGAAGGTAGACAGAATGCAAATAAATACATCTTGATCACATCTAGCTACTTTTTTGATAAACACACATTATGCGTGTACCCAACCTTCTGGATTTGTAGATCAGTTGTTTTTAATTAATTGAATAAAATGATTCCATAAGACTTCAATCTTCGACCTTACATTTCACATAATATTTATAGTTTGCCACTTTTGACTTATCTACTAATAACTTCACCATGCCTTTTAGGCATAAAACTTTATGCAACTAATTACCATAAAAACTTTGAAGGTTTGGCCATTTTTCTTCATAACTTCAGTAGAAGCGTTTCTTTTCTCTTGAAGGAAAAAATAAAGAAGAATACTACCATTTGTTAGAACAGCACAACCCAGCCCAACTGTGAAGGAAGGTGCCAATTTACCATAAGATTGGGAGCTTCTAATCCATGCTGCATAAATGTATTTTAGACCACCCATTGTTTTCAGAAATATAAAAATACCTTTATACTAAATCGAGTAAATGTGTCCATCTGGAACCACATTTGCTTGTGTGCACACCCTCCAATTCTCATTTGTACGTGCATATGTGCAAAATGTTTTCAAATGATATTTTTAAGAAATTAACATTCTGATTATAGCACACAAGTCTGCCTATCTAAAAGGATATCCTAAACATTCCTTACATGACTAAATTGTTCAGAATATTCAAAGAAATAGACTTAAGTGGAAATCCCACACAAAATAAATTATAGCTTCATAAGAAAAAGAAAGCCACCATAAACTTATGACTGGATATTATTAGCATACGTAAATATACCTTTGCACCAGAGGGCATCCAGCCCTCCAGTTATAATCAAGTGAAGATTCAACGAAAATTACTGGCACTATTCCATTTGTGGCAGGTGGGATTAGGGAGATGGGTGAGCACAGGGTGGATTTATCACTATTCTGCAAATTTTCTTTGGTGATATTATCTGTCAAATCATTAGATATGGCAAAAATATTGGGATATTTCTGGGTGAAGTATATCAGTATGAAGGTGTATATTTTTTAGTGTTTTATCAGAAGGGCAGGGGACAAGATTGGCAGAAACATGGCTCGACCATTCCCAGGGATCCAATACTACGAGTCAACTGCTTTCATTTCTCTCCCCTCTTTAACTGTGACATCCTCAAGGGCAGCAACTTTATCTGTGCTCCTCAGAGCCAAGCACAGTAACCAGCTTCAGCAAGTGAAGGGACCCCAAGAGGGATGAGGAAGCTAGGACAGGAGTGCTGACTCGCCAAAGAAGATGGAGTTGGTGGGAAGAGCTAGAGAAGCGCCTCAGCCGTGAGCAAAGCACCATTAGGGACGCCTGTAGCCCCTAATCAACAACTGAATAATTAGGATGCAGAGAAAAGTAGTAGAGCAGGCTGCTACAAATCAGTTGGGAGATGGGTTTAAAAAAAAAAAAAGGCCAACACAGTTATCATCTGTGGTTATGAAAAAGAAGGTGTTGTACAAAATATAATTATGTGGTGAATCTTTTGGAGGCATTTCTAATGAAAAACATTCTCTAGGAAAGATTAACCAGAAGTTGTGTCCATTGTCTGATACCGAGCTTGTAGCTCTTGTTGTCTTCTCTCTAAGCCTCCATAAATCCATGGGAAGCTTCTGTTTATCGATTTTATTTGCAGAATGCACTCAGGGCATAAAGTAATTTGATTTTTTTTAAATGGGGTTTAGGGTCTGCCCCTACAGGGTTATAACTTACCAAGCATAAAAGCCAACACAGAAAAACAAACATACAATTTAAAGAGAGCAGGGCTCAAGGCAGCAGAACCTGGGAAGCCAGCAAGATGGTGGGATTATTCCCAAGCACACCCACTCTCCCATATATCTGCTGGGCGGAAATCTCCTGGGAGGTGACATTTTGGCTGCCTTTCAGGCATGGCATAGCTGAACTGTTTTGAAAAATGCATCAAGCCCACAAAAAAAGAGCACAATAGTTATTTAGCAAATAAGAGGGGGACAGGAGGATTTTCCTTATTGTTTATCAGAGCTAAAAATAATGCTGTTAATGTTAACCATCTTTGCAGCTTGTGTAAAATTTGTCTTTTTCCCATGAAAGTCAGCAGCCCAGACTGATCGATGCCGCTAATGTTGTCCCTAATCCAGTGCCTCCTGGGTGTGCAAACTCTGCAGCTTGCAGGCTGTAAACTGAAGAATAATACCTTGTGTTTTTATACTTCTTTTAGAGAGAATCTTTTTTTTTTTCATTCTGAGCAATCGTGGATAATTAAAGTTTATAGAAGAATTTTTTCTTTACCAACCCCATTAGGGTTCTGTTGCAGTTGTCCGTTGCCTCATAAAAGAAAAAAATGCTGCCGCATCTGTGCCTTAACCACTTTGTGGGGCTTCTCAGCTCCATGCTTCACAGTAAGCCTTCGTGGTGAGAAAGCTCCGTACTTGAAACCACAAACGCCGAGGAGGGGAAGCAAGACAAGCAAAAGAATGCCATGTGTGGGGACAGTGATGCAGGGAGAGCTAGTGAACCACTGGCCTTTCTGCCTTAGTGGAAGGCAGATAATGAATGGCCTTTGTGAGACTTTTTGGTCATTGCGTAACCATGACAGTTACATAAATACAGAAACGTGTGTACTCAGCTGTGTAATGTAGCAGCCACAACTTCACAAGAGGCAGGGTGACTGTGAACTGCTGCAGACACCAGTGGTACACCTGGCAGCCAGCAATCAGAATCCTTTGAAATGGAGTCTTAAAGGCAGAGCATCAAAGAGCATCTTCACGATCTGCAAACAGTCACCATGGCTGCAAACGAAAGGGCAATCTTAGCCTGTTGGGAATGGGCCAGTGGGCAATCTCTTTGGTAACACCTACACTACTGGAAAAATATCACCACCCATAACAATGTCTTTGAATATAGATGCAAGGATGCTTCGGGGCAGCAGACTCCCCACTGGGAAGCGTTTTGCCTGACCCGTGTATCATTCAAAATGTTGCAGTCCAGAGCTCAAAAAACCTAGTGCAAGAGTGCTGATTCCAGGAAATCTGTAATCACTGCTGGGTTAACAGCCCACATCGCACCTTGTGGTCAGCCTCGCGGAGCAGGCAGACATCGTGTGGGTCATAACGTAAGACAGCGGTTCCCAAGAGCTCACCGTGTGCTAAGTCTGGTCTAACCCTCACGGAGGCACTAGGAGTTTGGCATAGAACTGTCCCCATGGAGAGATAAAGAAAGGGGGGCTTTTAAGAGATGAATTAATATACCCTAAATTTCCCAGCAGCGAAGTGGTGGAACCAGTAGCACTCTTAACCGTTGGGTGATATTTCCATAAACACCTTGAAAGTGCTTCATTAAGTCATAAACATAATTTTTCCAGTGGGCAATACTTTCTGAAAAAGTATTTTCTCGAATTTAGCCATGGGAATGATGTCTTTAAAAATAATACTTATACATTTTAAACATACTGTCATTTACAAATGAATCCACTTGATAAGTTCCTTTGAAGCTAGAGTTTGAAATGTAATTGAACCATCAATTTCTACCGTGGATATTATGGTCCTGGAACACATAATTAAATGTGGATTCAATACATGGCACGGAACCATATTAATATACAAGCTAAGAAGAAAGAGACTATAGAGGCATTTCCCAACCAAAACGGTCTGAGGAGGTAAAGGGGGTGCAGTGAGCTGGTCCCGGAGTCCGAGGAATTTCTCTCAGACAGTGTTTCTCAAAGTGTAGCTCATAGTGCCATGTGCTTTAATGTCACCTGGGGGCCTTGCTAAAAATGCATTCCTTGGATTCAAGCCCGGGACTCTATGTTTTAATAGTCTGCCTAGATAACTTTTTGCATAGCAAAGTATGAGAACTTTTGATCCAGCCTAGAGCAACTAATTAAGCTTGTGCCAGAGATTGCAAAAATACTACAAGGAATAGTTCAACGCAAGATAAGGGGAAAACGTGGTCTCTACAAGTCCCTCCAGAGACCGGCCCCTCCCGATTCCCAGAGACAACTTGAATCCTGGTGCTGACTCATTGTTTATATATAACGAGAGCTGTCAGTTGTGTTTACAAGGGAGTTGAGCAGCCCTGGGATAGTCACTATATGCAGAAACACCTCTTCAACACTGTTTGCTGAAATGCCATAATTAGAGATGACAACTTTGGGGTGACTCCATTTTCAGGAATGTGATTTTCCTTTCCACCTCTTCTTTTTGACCTTCCTTGAAAAGTAAAGTCATTCCAAAGGGAGAACTAAACTAAGTTGCTAGAACTTTTGTGTAAATGTTATCAACTATGAAAAGGCAGGGTTGAACAATAGTAATAACTAACACTTTTAAAACCTTTTGGAATGCATCATCTCATTTTGCTTTGGATAAAACATACCACGTAGTCGTTATTATCTTGGCTTTAATCATGCGGAGATTGAGGTTTCGAGTCTTACTCAAGACCACGCAGATAATAATGAGCAGAGCCCTTCATTCATTCCTTCAACAAACATGTATTGAGTGTCTACTGTATGCTGGATACTATTCTGAGTGCTAGGATTACAGTGATGAGTAAAACAGACCAGATGCCTGCTCTCAGGGAGCTTACATTCTAATCACCAATCCAAGAGTTGGACCAGAACTCCAGGCGTTATCACCTCTATATTGAAACGCGCTCACCTGCCCTCATGGCCCCTGCCAGCCTCAGTCTTCTTGGTCTCACCTACCTGTGTGATGCAGGGCATAACAGGACTCTGGGAACCTGTGGGAGAACGTGGTACTGAAAGTAGGAGAAAAAAGTCTAAGAAAAAAGGAAGTGGGTGGAGAAAAACAAATATATAAAGTCACAACCGCAGCTACTCACTGACTGTATCATTCTGTCTTGGCTCCTGGCTGGCCGTGCCCTGTGTAACACGTTCTACCCTTGTCTTACCTCTATTGCAGCAGTAACATTGGAGTGTTCTTCTGTGGACCCAAAGCTCTCTCAAAGATAATTCAAAGAATGTGCCGCTTATATTCATCAGCTGACCCCAGGGGCATTCATTTTCATTATAACAGAGAAAGCTTCTAGACTTTGGAGGAAAAAAATCCACCTGTTGTGTAAGTGGCTGCAATCATATAGGTCAAGAGTCGGGAAACTTTCCCCATAAAGGGCCAAGTAATAATTATTTCAGATTCCGTGGACTACATGGTCTCAGTGGCAACTACTCAACTCTGCCATTACAAGCACCAAAGTAGCCCCAGGACCTCAACAAATGAGCATGGCTGTGTTCCAGCAAAATTTTATTTATGGACACCGAAATCAAATCTCACAGTAGTTTCTTCTGTCATGAAATATTCTTCTTTTGATTCGTTTTCAACAATTTAAAAATGTGAAAGTCATTCTTGGTTCATGGGCTGTCCAAAAAACGGTGGGCCAGATTTGGCCTGTAGGAGGTAGTTTGCTGAGCCCTGATATAGGTCATCTTTCCCAAGCTTGTTTTCATGCTTAACAATATGTCCAAGTGGAGACCAGCATGGCTGCTTGGCTCGAAGCCTCCTTTAGAAGTCATTTCAAATTTCATCTCCCTGATGGCAGAGACATCTGTCTTGTATCCAAACCTGATCTTTTCTGCTTTAAACTTAAGCTCCTTTGTGCTTTTTTTCATCCTCTATAGATCTGAGAAATCACCAATGGAGGTTATCTTTCACAAAAATCCTTTCTATACTTGAAAATGATAATAAAATCATCCTTTAGCTATCCCTTTTCTAGTCCAAACAATACTGAACTCTTAACTTTTCAGCCTAAGATATATACCCTAGCACTTCAATCATTCTTGTTGCCCTTCTTCAAATCCATTTTCATTTCTTCACATCCTTTTAAAATGTGTTGACTAAAATGAGACAACGTTCTAATCTAAGCATGACTAGTAGTGGCTAGAAGTGTGATTCTTTTTAGAGCTTGTGTGACGTATGCTTTTCAATACGACTAAATTCTGTTTGCCTCTCCTTTTTTCCTTCCTTCTTTCCTTGATTCCACATTCTTTCTCACTCTCTTTTAACAAATACTTTTCATTACTATCACATTTTGATCTATGATCATCTTGACACTTATACCCCAACTCAACTTCTGCCCCACAAACATACTGGGATTTTTTTTTTTATATATACTCACACTGAGCCAGTCTTTCCATGCCATGCAGCTCTTTTACCCCCAAAGTGTTCACAAAATAATCCTCATATCGTATAGTTTTCTCTACTATTATCAATTATTTTTTAGGACTTTTCTTTCTAATATTTCGAGATTGTTTTCAAGTCTAGCACCAGTGACTAATACTGGTATTTAGCTCAGTAATATCTATAGATTTAATTAGTGATATCTCAAACCTTTTGTTTAGATGTTCAAGTTTAGATTCTTTTGTTTAGATTCAAGTGATCAAATCCAAAGAACTCCATCATGAATTCTTGTAACTGCCTGTTAATGTGAGCACCCACTTGGGAATATGTTAGTAATAACTAGCCATTGAGAATGGCACGTCACCCTATACTTTCTTAGCTTAACAATAACATGTCATATACAATGAAACAAAAGCATTTATTGAAATGAAAATAGACTGTTTTACAAATGCTTCTTATCTTTGTAGACTGCCATTTTTCCATAGAACAGAATTAAATTGGTATGACATGATTTGTTTTTACAAAGTTAGGCAACCACGTAAGCTCTTTCAGGTATTTCTAAATTATAAATTGATCATTTCTTTTACTTTATCCTCAGATATTAATGTTGATTCTATAATTTCTAGGGTATATACTTAACTATATTCTAGGAAAAAAGTTGGGTATATTCCCTGATGTCTCAAAAATTATTTCTACTAATTTTGCACTGGTGAATATTATTCAAACTCCACTAATTTTAATATACCTAATCTTTCTATTTATTTCTCCATTTAAACTTGATTCAGGCTCTACAACTAGGAATTTCTGCAGTCAAATGTATATATCTAAAATCTTTAGCAGGAAAATTAAATATATTAAAAGATTTTCTCTTGATCATATTCAGTTATTACTTTTCTTTCCCTGTCTATTTGTAAATAAAATGCACTCTCTGGTCAACTAATTTTGTCTAATAAGTATACTTGTCATTAAAAATAGATTTCAATCTCTGTACATGTCTCTTAATTTTGTTATAAACCTAAAACTGTTCAAAAAATAAACTTTAAAAAAAAGATTTTGCTGCATTTTTTAAAATCTTTGCTGTTTGCATTGCTTTTTAGTTTTGAGCTTTAGGTTACTTCTCTACATACTATGTAGAATCTGACCTATCTAGATAGAAAAATTACAAAAAAAGTCAGTAGATTTCTTTAATGCAGCAATAATCAAATAGGAAATGTGGATTTTTTTTTTTTGCTTTACAATGGTGTGTTAGTTTCTGCTTTATAACAAAGTGAATCAGTTATACATATACATATGTTCCCATATCTCTTCCCTCTTACGTCTCCCTCCCTCCCACCCTCCCTATCCCACCCCTCCAGGCGGTCACAAAGCACCAAGCTGATCTCCCTGTGCTATGCGGCTGCTTCCCACTAGCTATCTACCTTACGTTTGGTAGTGTATATAAGTCCATGCCTCTCTCTCGCTTTGTCACAGCTTACCCTTCCCCCTCCCCATATCCTCAAGTCCATTCTCTAGTAGGTCTGTGTCTTTATTCCTGTCTTACCCCTAGGTTCTTCATGACATTTTTTTTCTTAGATTCCATATAAATGTGTTAGCGTACGGTATTTGTCTTTCTCTTTTTGACTTACTTCACTCTGTATGACATTCAAAGTAGAAACAAAAATGTAGCAAACATAAATTTATTTAACAAGAATTATGCAAGATAACTTGATAATGAGCAAATATTTACAGAGAGAGATTTTTAAATGGGTAGAAATAGCATGTTCCTAAATAGGAATATTATACCAAAAATATTGATTTGTTCCAAATTAATTAATAGGTTAAATAAAATTACAATCAAAATTTAAATTCTCTTTAAAACTTTTTGAAATGGTAGATATGCTAAAGTTTACCTAGGAAAATATATAAGCAACAGAGAAGCAAAACCATGTGAGAAAGAAAAGAGCAAGCAAAGGGAAGAAAAGAAAAGAGGAGAGGAGAGAAAAAAAAGAACAGAACAGAAAGGAAGGGAAGAGAAGGAAGAGAAAGGAAAAGAAAATTCAACATCCAGAGCATCACTGTAAAACAGAAGACTGTAAAGTAACCAGAGAGAAAACGCTGTTACTTACAAATAAACAACAATAAATTGGACAGCTGCATTTCAGAAGCATCCGTAGAGACCAGATGATACTGAAGTAATATCTTCAAAGTGCTGAAGAAAACAATTGAGAATTTTGTGTTCAGTGAAATTATTGGTCAAAAGTGAAGGCAAGGGCTTCCCTGGTGGCACAGTGGTTAAGAATCCGCCTGCCGATGCAGGGGACACGGGTTTGAGCCCTGGTCCGGGAAGATCCCACATGTTGTGGAGCAACTAAGCCCATACACCACAACTACTGAGCCTGCCCTCTAGAGCCCGCGAGCCACAACTACCGAAGCCTGCATGCCACAACTACTGAAGCCTGCGTGCCACAACTACTGAAACCCGTGCGCCTAGAGCCTGTGCTCTGCGACAAGGGAAGCCACCGCAACGAGAAGCCCGTGCACCACAACAAAGAGCAGCCCCCACTCGCCGCAACTAGAGAAAGCCCGCATGCAGCAGCAAAGACCCAACGCAGCCAAAAATTAATTAATTAATTAAAAAAAAAGTGAAGTCAAAATACAGATATTTTCAAACAAAAGAAAATCCTGTAATTTATCTCCCTCACTGAAACAACTACAAAAGAATAGATTTAAGGAAGGAGTAAATTCAGTTAATGAGATACAAAAAGCAGTGATGAGCAAAGACAGTGAGAAATATTTTGTCAAAATCTCTAAGCATTGGCTGTAAAAGAAATAAATGATTATTTCAGAAGGAATGCTTTTAAAAAGCAAAACTAAAATACTGGATGACGATAATATGGAAAATGGGAAGATGACACTAGAATTGAGGGATTCTAAGGTCCATATAGAATTGTTCAGGAGTATCCAAGAAATATTGACTAATTGTAGCCTTTTATTAAGTTCTATAAATAACTTTAAAAGGGATAACCTGAAATGGATTCCCTGCTCACCACCATTCCTTGTAATATAATTTCTCTATTCTTGAGTTTTTATTCAGCCTAAATGACTAATTTGTTGAATTAATTGTCAAGCAATATGTTTTAAGAAGGACTCATGAGTGTTATATTCCCTTAGTTCATATTTGAGAATGTCAGTCTGTTGCTTTTTCACTCAGCTGACAGTTGGTTGCATCTAGTGCTCTTAGACCATATTCTTTTCCCCTCAGAAGTTTGCAGTATTACTCTGGTGTTTTCTGTCATCTAATATTGCTGTGGTGAAGTATGAGGCCAATTACATTCTTTTCCCTTTGAAAATAAATTCCCTTTTTTGCCTAGATGTCTAAATAATTCTTCTTTATCTTAGAAGTTCATAACTTTTTGGTATTGAATACTTCATACTGATTTTTCCTGTATTACAGTGTGCTTTTCTGAATATTTTTTCTTCATTTCAGGAGAATTTTCTTGCATTAGGTCTTTGGATACACTTCTATTTCCTTTGTCTTCTTATTTCAGAGACTTCAGTTATCTCTGTACTGGATCTTTTTTCTTGTACGTGAATTTTTCTAATTAATCTCATTGTCTCTTTAATTTACTTGTGGCTTCTCCTATCTTCTTACTGGTCCACAATCTCTTTCTGAAATGCTTAGAGCCATATATGTTTTGGAATTCAAAATTATTCTGTATTGTAGAAAATAAATGTATATTTCATATATTGCATAAACTCCCAGTAGAATCAGGGGCAGTACCCAGCACTCAAAAGCTTTAATGTTTTTCAATGAAAAGTATAAATATGAATATTCAAATTAAGTGGGATAAATAAAGATCGTAAGTAACTTCGTATCTGTTCAGGATAGGTTATGCTGCCAAGTAGGTGACCAAGAAAAACCCTCTAAAATTCTTCATTTTTAAAATTTTGAAAGTTCAGCTTAGGGAGAGATTATGGGCTTGGAATATGCTTTCAGCAATAAATCTTACTGTTGACAATTTTTTAATTAGTTCTGTAAAGAAGCTGTTTGGAGCCCTTTGTTACTTTAGACCTGCAGTATCTCTGTTGATTTCATTTTGTTGTTTTATAATTCTGTCTTTTTTCTCTTTCTTATTAAATTAATGTGCTCATTAAGTTCTCCATTACATGAAAGAATATTGAGGAATTACTTGAGTTATCATTTCTACTAGATTTGGTTAATTCATTCTTATGGTTGTTTCCTCTTTTTTCCTGTAGTATGTCTGCAAAGTTGCTTTGCTCCTTGTATTTTTTTTTACCTTGTTCATGTTAGTTGACTCTGTCCAGTTATTTTATTGATTCTTCCATATTATGAATACTTTCTTGGGTTTTCTTTTTCCATGCCATCTCTAAAACCACCTTTCTCTCCCTCTCTCTCTCTCTCTCTCTCTCTCTCTCTACTGTAACACCTTTATTGAGGTGTAATTCACAACCATAAAATTAACCCACTTAAAGTGTACTATTCAATTGTTTTGTATATTAACAGAGTTGGGCAAGCATCACCACAATCAATTTTACAGCAGTTTTACCATTACAAAAGAAAACCCATATCAATTAGCAGTCACTGTTCAGAATGTACACTATATTCACGTACAGATTTTTGTGTGAATCATGTTTTCTCCTCCAGAGTTTGGTTTAGCCTGGGTATTTCATGTTTTATCCACTTTTCTGTCATCTGAGAGAACAGCAGCTGGGTTGGAGCACAGTGTAAGAGAGGAGGGAAGCTCAGCTTGAGTGGTGTACAGACTATCTTAGATTTCCTGGGCTCCATTTTATCTTCTAAGGGTATACTGTCTGTCTTGTATCTTGGTTTACTCCAACTAACTGGGCGAGGGAGGGTGTAGTGTATTTCCATGGGGAGATACTCCCAGGCTTCAGACCATTTTGGGGGAGTTAAGTGTGAAGCTTGGATCTGTCTCTTCCAACAGGGAAAGTCAGCTCTATTGATTTCTTTCCCTCTCCATTCATAGCTTCCTAGTGGAAGAGGAAAAAGATAAGAATACCCTTTCTCTTCACTTCTTTCCAGAAATAAGAGTATTAGTGACTCAGGAGTGAAGCTTCAGAGGAGTAGAGTGAGGTAGAAGGCAAGTCATACTGTTGGTCTCCTTTCTGCTCCGGAATCCTCTGTGTCTTGTCTTGTGCACAAGTTTTTAAAATTTATTAGATTAGATTTGCCCTTTATTTTGTCTATGGGTGAATGTGTGTGTGACTGTGGCAATATCAATCTACTCTCTGTGGTTGAACGTCCACAATGGTCTCTCTTAACGCACTCCAATTGGATTGTTTATCTCCACAGCTATAACTATTTTCAAGAGACATACCTGCAGGATGTGAAATTCATCTCTTTTTTGTTGTTAGCCGTAACTGAAACAGTTGACTACTTCTCCCTTCTTCTGACTCTGGTGATATAGTAGCCCCTTAGTTTTCTCCTCAGGGTCCTCTGTCCAACTTTAAAATGTTGGAGTCTCCTAGGACTTGATCATAGTTCTTGCCGCCTTCTGTCTCCCCTCTACCGTTGACTGATCGCATGCATTGCCATGGCTTTGAACACTGTTTGCTGATGAGTTCCCAATTTAAAACTCCATTATAGACTTCTCCTTTGGATTCCAGTCTGATATATCCAACTTCCTGTTCCACCATTGGAAGTATAACAAGCCTCTCAAATTTTACATATCCAAAACCAAACTCTTTATTTTTCTCCTCATAATCCTGCTCTTCCACGTTTTTAAGTTTCAGTTAATGCCACCGTCCTCTACCAGAATGCCTATGCTAAAAATGCTAAATACATCTGAGTCATCTTTAATTCTTCTCTTTTTATCATCATGCCCTCAAATCCCTATCCCAAACCACTGTTTCATCATCTTATTTCTCCATCTTTTCCTAAAAACATTTCAGGAAAGCATATGTAGTGCTTTCGTGACCTCAAATATGTACAATAGAAACTTCCAGGTTAATGCTTATGGATAGTCCAACTTCAGGCACTCTGTCCATACTTATAGGCAAAGCTGATCCACATATAGGCACAAAGAAAGGCCTGATCATCAGGTTAACTAGTCTTTCCCTTCACTAAGAGGTGGATGACATCCTATCTGTGCATTTCATCTACACAGGTCACCTTATTACCAAATAATCTAAAGTGTTTTCTTGTATATCTATCAGCAGTTATCATGCTGGATTTTTTTTTTCTCCTCTTTTTCTTTTTTCTTTTCTTGAATTCTTAAATCGTTCTCCCTATCAATTTTCATACGAATTCTGAATCTAAGTTGCTTTTTCTCAGTTCTCTCCCTCAGACTGAACAGAAGAAAAGCTGCTTTAACAATTCCTTATCAATTCCAAACACCTTCAGTTTATTACAAAACTTCCTGATTGATCTTAAAGAAAACAGCTCAATAACGATCCAATCTTGATTTACTGTTCAATTAAATAATCCACTAACTAAGGAAAGGACAATCACCATTACATTTTTTATGTGACAATCTTGTGCCACATCCTCCAAATCTCTAGCCAACTTAACTCAAAATTCAATTTTATTTTTTTAATGTTTGGAGTGTGTAGAAACAGCATCAACAATATATGGTGCCAATAAATAATTCTGGCAAAATACATGAAAGCTTTACAAAGAAAATGATAAAACTCTATCAACCATATCCTCATCACACTAACATGAACAGAGGTGTCACCCCTTTGCTGCCCCACCTCCACCTTGAGACTGTGTGGTGGGGACCTGTCAAGTGTTCTTGCCCTACACTAAACAAATATCTAGAAAATGTTGAGAAGAAGGGCCTGGGGAGAGGGCGGAGAGGGGGGTATCCCAGAACTAAGATTGCTGAAGAAAAGGATTCTTAAATCTACATCTGAAGTCCTGGGCAAATTCCCAAAAGGCCAGTGTGTAAAACCAACCAGAATCAACAGCAAATGACTTGAGACTTGTACTCTGGTGAGGAATATTATCCAGTTTTCAGATTGGCCTCTGGGCTGCACACAAGTGAAGCATACCAGAATAGCATTGCAAAGACTTTAAAAACTAAATTGATATTGGAACCACAAACCACAAAAGTGGGCCAGGATGTGTGTTCTGAACCCAAACCTGTTAACTGCCAGCTAAAATAGAAGATCTAAATAAGAACCAGAGTGTCATAACATTATACTCAAAATGTGCAGGACACAATCCAAAATTTTTGTCATACGAAGAACTAGGAAAATCTCAACTCAAATGAGAAAAGAAAATCAACAGATGCCAACACCAAGATGACACAAATGTTGGAATTATCTAACAAGAATTTTAAAGCAGCTATCATCAAGAGGTTCCAACAGGCAACTGCAATCACTGTGAAACAAATGCAAAAATAAATAGTCTCGGCAAAGACATAGAAGATACAAAAAGAACTCAATGCAAGTTTTAGAACTTAAAAATATAATAACCAAAAAAAAAAACTCACTAGATGGCTTGTGGTAGGTAGGATAAGGCCCTGAAGATGCGTACATCCTAATCCCTAGAACTTGTGAGGTTCTTTGGCAAAGGGGAATTAAAATTCTAGATGAAATGATGGTTGCTTTGAGATGATCCCCTTGAGATGGGAAGGTCATCCTAGATTACCTGGGTGGGCCCAGTGTTATCAAAAGGGACTTTAGAAATGGAAGAGGGAGGCAGAAAAGTCAGAGTCAAGAAACAGAAGTTGGAATGATGTGATGGATGACTTTAAAGGTGAAAGGGGCTGCAAGCCAAAGGATGTAGGCAGCCGCTGGAAGCTGAGAGAGGCAAGGATGCAGATTCTCCCCATGACCCTTCAGAAGGAAGCACAGCCCTACCAACATCCTGATTTTAATCCAGTGAGATTCATGTTGGAGTTTGACCTAAAAAAATTTAAGATAGCAAGATAGGGTTATGGAATTAAGAGATACAAACTGCTATGTATTGATATAAAATAGATAAGCAACAAGGATATATTGTATAGAACAGGGAAATATATCCATTATTTTGTAATAACTTTAAATGGAGTATAATCTATAAAAATATTGAATCACTAGGACTTCCCCACCGGTCCAGTGGTTAAGACTCTGTGCTTCCACCACTGGGGGCGTGGGTTCGATAACCTAGTTGGGGAATTAAAATCCCACATGCCTTGCAGCACAGCCAAAAACAAACAAACAAACAAACAAATTGAATCACTATGTTGTACACCTGAAACTAATATAATATTGTAAATCAACTATACTTCAATTTTTTTAACTAATTAATTTAAATATATATATGTAAGATAATAAATTTGCATTATGTTTTTGCAAGGTGCTAAATTTGGGGTAATTTGTTATAGCAGCAATGGATAACGGATACAGATAGAAAGGTGCAATGTTATCAATGTGTCAATTCTCCTCAAAACAATCCACAGATTCTAAGTAACTTCAATCAGAATTCTGAAAAGGTTTTTTATGAATCTTGATAAGCTTATTGAAAAAAAAATATTTAGAAGAATACAGGAATAAGAATAACCCAGATGAAATTAAAGAACAAGAATCGTCAAACATTTTCCCACAAAGGGCAAGAAAATAAATATTTTAGGCTTTGTCCACCTCTGTCATGTCTACTGTTTTGATTTATTATTCAATCCTTTACAGATGTAAAAACCATTCTGAGCTCAAGGGGTGTATAAAAACAAACCACCAGCTAGATTTGGCCCATGGGCCGTAGTTTGCCGATGCCAGAATTAGAAGGACATGAATAAGCCTCAAGATCGTATTGAGAAAAGAAAAGGTGTAGAAGAATAGTGTGTGGAACTACTCAAATAAGATTATAAAACATGCGAAACAATATTATTTACTCATACACACACATAATCACATGCACGTAAGTGTACAGAAATTAAATTATGCACCCCAAATTCAGAACGCTGTTTGTTTCTAATAAGAGGAAAAAGATGAAGGACCTCAATAGTTTCTGTAATATTTCCTTCTTAAGTTGGATTTTTTAATAGGTATTACTTAAGCTGTAATTTTGTATGCACCTGATATATTTCATAATATTAAGACATTCTTGGTAGATTCTTTGCTCTGCTAGGCAAGGGATGACTCCTCAAGTTATCAAGGGACATGTGGATTGTCCTGAGTGGATGGAGGTTCCCAAGTTCATCCTTCTTGAGGGTTTATGCACTTATCCCATATATTAAAGATAAGGGTTTGAAAACACTTGGTTTTCTGGAACCCAGGAAGGCATGTTCAATTCATCATTGTGTCTGTGTCAAGGAAGCCTGGCTTGTCTCTCAACAACAGATGTCTAGAAATTTTCCAGAAGTCTGTGGTGAAAGAGACCCAGGCTGTCTTAGCCTCTCCCACCACTGCCATCTCCCAACCCACATGATCACTTGCCCAGTCACTGTAGGATTTGGATTTTTAGGACAACACACCAAGATCCTCCAGTCCACAAAGATGTCCTTTTCTAACACTCCCTGTCTTGGCCACCATCACACAGTATTGAGTTCTAGGACCCTCCACTCTGCTTCTATTCATTTACTTTCTTCAAACCCTGGAGTAAGTGTCAGAATATGGTAAAAACACAATATGGAAAGAAAATATGAGAAGGGATCTGGCACAAACCCCCCCCCCCCGCTACAGCAGTTTGGGGGCCAGGAGACAGACCCAACCTATGTGCAAGAGCAGCTGGGCAGGAAGACAAAGTGTAGTGCCCAAAGAAGGGCTGTGGGTTGGGCAATGGTGGACATTAAGACTTCCAAGAGACGGGCATGTCCCAGGAAGGAAAGTAGACCAGGGTAGTAGAAATCCCAGATGGGTAGCACATTGGATTGAGGATGGCAAGTGTCATCAACAGGAAGCTTCACACCCAGGAATCAGAGTACTGGCTGCAGGACTGGGTATCAGAGGCAGAGGTGCCTGGACTTGACTGAGGATGGCAGGGTAGCGAGAACCGAAACAGAGCTCAGTTCTCAGCAGTGGAGTACACAGGAGCCCAGGAACATCACAGGGCTCTGGGGTCTGGGAAGCTGGAATATTCAGTTCCATGGGATGAAGCGATGGAGCTGTTTAAATTCTGCCCATCTGTTGTTTGAATTGGTCCTGGAACCAGGGCCTTGCGGTGAATGGCAAGACCCAGCCTAGCTCCTGTGACCTGGGGAAAGTCACAGGAAGAGAAAGGGGAGGGCAGCTGCCTGTTCCTCTTCTTCGTACGCTTGTCAATTTCCTCCCACCTCTCCCTCCTGTCCCCACCCAGGTATTAATTATTTGTACTAACATCTGCAGCACATTGTTCAGATTCACTGCTGGTACAAAGAAAGCGTTACAAAATAAAGTCGTGTTATTGTATTGTTTGAAATGGTGCATCTTGGTTTGAAAATTGCTTACGTTTTGGAAATGTCTCTCCATCCAGCATGATTAATGTGATACATACAGGAGAGCAGCAGAGTGAGTGGAGAATTAGAGTTGGTGCCAGTTCACCTCGAAGCATTTATCTTTGCTTTTTTTCCCCCTGGTGCCTGCACTGAGCCTGAGGGTAAGCTGACACTTTTTTTTTCTTTTTTAACAAATTAAGCTTCATTTTCCTTTTCACGCGTGTGTTAAGAACCTTGAAAGGAATGAGCAATGTCTGCAGCCTCCAATACCAGCTGCTGTGGCAGGGAAGAAAGAGGTGACAATGTCCCACAGATTCGGAAAGATTGTTTAATGGGGCTGTGGCAGAGGTAACAAGCACAAAGATACTGTGCTGCCAGGACAAAGCAGGTTCTCTCTTCCCCCAGCCTCGCGCTACATGATGTAACATTTAGCTTCTGGCCTAACGTGGCATCTCTTCCCGGCTTTGATTTATTCCCACTTTTGCAAATCACGGAGGTATGTTATAGGAGATGCATTTAGAGCCGTTGTTATAGTTCATTGAGGAGCCAGGTTTTATCCCTACCAGAGGAGAATCTCCTGCATAGCAGGATGAGTGACCCAGAATAAATGGAAAAAAGGGGGGGGGGGAAAGAGAGACAGAGAGAGCAGGAATGTAGATGTTATGCTGGGAGGAAATTGTATTTACCTTGATTGAAAACTCTTTTATTATGAACATAATTTAGATCAGAATGGAAAATAGAACAACTGGGCTCCTTGCCTGGACGGGAGTGTTGCTGAGTACACAGCCGCTACAATAATGTAAGTGCATATGTGATGACTGTGTTATTGTGTTTATATACGAAAGCACTATGCTCCATCAGAGGAAATGAAAAATATCTCCATGGGTTTGCTCAGTCAGCTTCTGTAGCAGAAAATGCTTGGAGGTGTGGAATAGTAACAGTGGCCAAAATGCAGAGTCTCAAAGAACTATGCAGGTTTGCATGAAAGTCACATGTCCACTGGAAACAGTGCAATGCTGACCAGACCCTGGCATCCTCAGAATAGTTGATCCTGTATTGTGACTTGGGCGTAAGTGCTCCTTGAGCACGAATTATACCCACAGCTGATGAGTTGGGCAAAATAATGTGCAAGGCAGCAGTGCTGTCTGCAAGGAGCTTACAGTCCAGTTGAGCAGGCAAAACAAATACAGATAGAGAGATAATTAGAATTGGGGGTGGGGGGTGGATTTCAAATGAATTGCTGAAATGATCCAAATTCTAAGGGGAATATTCTAGGAATTTAGCCACTCTCTCCAGAATGTCTGTGAGTATGTGTATATATCTATACATATACACCTATATATTAACATTTTCTTTACATAGATGATATGTTTTTACCTTTTTATCCTAACACACTCAATTAGGAAGTCTCTGTTTCCTTATTTCTAAGACTTTCTCCATGTCAGAGGTACACTCCAGACCACAGAACTGAGAGTGGAAGACTTTGTCTTCACATCCCACTCTCAGCAGCATAAAGGAGTCTCTAGATGTTTTCCTTGTCAATTCAAGTTGTAATTGATGCCCCCGCCACCGGCTGTGCCCACCCCCACCCCCACCCACACCCCGCATGGTGTGGACTACTGCTAGTGCTGGAGGCGAAGTAAGGCTAAGAGGAGGGCAAAGAAAACAATCAGCTCCGAGCTTCACTCTGTGCTAGAACCATGGAATGATGCTAAAGGTTTCACCTGTTATCACATCTGATTCATGGAATTTCAGCAAGAGCAGGGACCTTGTCTTATAATCAACACTGTATCCCCTCTACCTAGAGCTGGTCTTGGCAGATAGAACATGCTCAGTAAATACCTGTTGAATGAATGAATCTTTATAGCAAACTCTGTGACGTGTATCATTACCTCATCTTACTGATGATGAAACTTCAACTCAAAGATTGAACCATCTGCACCTGGTCACACAACACATGGATACAATTACCCATATTTAAGACTAATTAGGTCTGACTCCAAAGGCCATCTTCTTTCCACATAAGCATTGTTGCTGAAAAACAGAAGGTCTAATAAGCCTGACCTCAAAGGGCTTACCATCAAATAGGGAAACAACACTTAGCATGTACAAGCTGAGAACAAATGGCCCAAGGTAGGATGTGATTAAGAGAACGGAATGCTTGTGCAAATGATTTCCCTGAGCACGCCTTACGCTCACACAGCCCCAGCACCCTTTCTCTGGCAGCAGCTACTAACCCACTCACTCCCACATCTGTACCATGAGGGGGAAGGAAACTAATTACTAACACACTTGGTTTTGTCTACCCATGTTTTTTCAGGCCAAAATAACTTACGAGTAAGAAAGTAAACAAAAATTTTAACCTTATGATACCAGTTTACACAAACTTTTTTTCTGATTTTGCTCTCATAAATTTCTATCAGATGGGTCTGGAATACTCAGAAGAGTTCCCTGCCATTTTCCTCTCTTCTTGCATCAGCTCACTGTGGTGACATGTATTACTCACAAAAGGTCGGCCATGCCTCGGACCTGAGTTAAAGACACCGTTGACAGGAGACAGGAGAGGGGTTAAGCACATAGAATCTGGGGTCAGATGCCAGTCACGTGTGTAAAATAACCACAGTTGTGAGACTCAGATGATAAATGCCACCATAGGAAGATCAGACGGTTACCACTTTAACCTGGTGATAAATTTTAGTGTCACTAATGGTGCGACAGCCAGAAATTAGGTACCTCCCAATGTAACGTAAAATGAAATACACAGCAACGCCTGTGAAGCATTCTTGCCGGAATGTTCAACCTAAATCTAATTGGGCTTTTCAATACAGGGGACAGAGGAATGGGTTAGATGACACCACAGAAAACAATCAGACAAATACAGAAGGAGGGACATTTTAAAGATAAAAGACCTGCTCTCTTCAAGCCTAAGTCATGATTTAAAAAAAAAGAGAGAGAGCAATGTTGTACTGTAAAAAAAAATGAAAGGGAGGATTTTCTAGATCAAGAGATATTTAAAGAGACATAATAGATGTGACAATTTAATTCTGGTTCAAACAAAAGAGCTATAAAGACATATGTGGAGAAGAATTGGGGAAATTTGAATATACACTGAGTTTTAGATATTGGAGAATTGTCAAGGATGATAATAATGTTATGGTTATGTAGAAAATGTCCTTACATTTTGGAGGTGCATACTGAAATACTTAAGAGTGTAACGTCGTGATATCTGTAACTTAAAGTACTTCCACCAAAATAAAAAAAGACACCAGTGCAGAAAAGTATGAATAACTATTAAATATAGATGAGGAGGACTTCCCTGGTAGCACAGTGGTTAAGACCCCGTGCTCCCAATGCAGGGGGCCGGGGTTCAATCCCTGGTCAGAGAACTGGATCCCACATGCCACAACTAAGGAGCTTGCATGCCACAACTAAGGAGCCGCAGTTAAGACCTACACCTATACGTAAGCCAAATAAACTAAAGACAATGATTTTTAATACAATTTTAAATGTGGTAAAATATACATAAGATGTATCAACTTAGCTATTTTTTAAGGGTAGATCAGGGTTATTAAGTACATTCACATTATTGTGCAACCATCACCACCATCCGTCTCCAGAACTCTTTCATCCTGCAAAACTGAAACTCTGTACCAAGTAAATGACTTCTCATTCCCTCCCATCCCCCCAACCCCTGGCAACCACCATTCTACTTTCTGTCTTTATGAATTTGACCATTCTCGGCACCTCCTATAGGTGGAATCATACAGTATTTGTCTTTTTGTGACTAAAGACAATTATTTTTACGTGGCTTCCTTCCTGTGTTCTGCCCATCACTTATGTACACTTGGCCATGGGTATTTGCCCAGTAACCCACCCAGCAATTGTACCAACACATAAGCCAGGCAATTTTACATTCAGAAGACCACCTCTTTCCCTTGACTTTTGCATTAACAATCACCATGTCAAATAAGGCCTCTGTGCCATAGCCTGTTTTCTTTGTTCAAAGTTAAATTTGTAAGATCAAAACACTCTCCAATTTGTCTGTACCAATCTCTGGAAGCCTCCTCAACGTGGTATCGGCCTGGGTCATGCGCAGCAGACACCAAAAAGAGGGGCGACCAAAGCCAGACTCAGAGAGTAAAAATAAGCAGTCAGGAGTCTGGAGACAAAGCCATGAACAAAAGATGTCAACAGGCAACATCACAGGCAAAGAAGTCTCAACTGAAGGAAGATCCACTGTGCCTTTTCAGTAGCTCCGCTGGAGCACAGCAAGGCATCACGTGTGTCAGAGGGTGCCCTTTACCAGCAAAATGTGTCCCGTGTATAAGACATATTAAGAAAATATTCTATATTCTCTCCTTTTATTGTTTAATATTAAATTAAACTAAATCATATTCCTTAATCATCTCATTTCTACCAACAGAAGATACCAAATCCAAAAGCTGAATGGAATCTCACTTAATGCAAGTGTTATTTCTTCTATTTAAACACCTTGCTTTATATTAAGAAACAAAAACTCAGGTCTTAGGACCGAGAGGAAAGAGGGATCTTTTGTCTTGGATAGTTGTTTCTCTTATGAAAAGTGATGCTGGGAATAAGAAGTCAAAACCAATTTGACCTTTGGCCCTGAAATAGCACACACTGAATATCATGAAGCCATAATTAGAAACAGTGTTCAGGAACTAATAATAATGTATTTTTCAAACTGATATTACTGTATATAAAACTTTGTAATTAATTCTGGGTCCCAGAAGAATTAATTGTTTCTCATTTTGGGAAGAGTCTGCCTTTCTGTGCCTCAGATTCTTCATATTCTTAGTCAAGGCAGTAATTTTCAAGTTTCAGAGTTCAGAGTTGAAGTCCTGACAGACATAGTCATTTTCATAATCACTGAAAAAAATCTTCCATTAAAGAATTAAGCAGTTAAATCTTGACTTTACTTCATATGAAAGTGTCATGGTCCTGAAAATCGCATCTCTAGATGTCAATTCTTATATACCACTTGGGCACATCATTATTCTTAATACACAGTTTGTTACAGAACCTCAGAATGTTGGAGACAGAATTGGAAGCCAACTACAACAAATTCTTCATTTTTCAGTTGAGGAAACTTTGGTCCAGACTAGTTTAACTCAGTTGAGTTCATGTAACTAGAATAAAAATTCCCATCTCTTGAATCTTATTTCAAGCTATTTTCCTCACACCAAATAAAAATACCTAAATAGTGAGGAAAGAAATAGTGAGAATAGTGGTCTTTAGTTAGAATCCAACTCCTAAGACATTTCCAGAGTCCTCTTGCCTGACCAAACTTCTCCAAGATGAAGGATGCTAGTTTTGGATAGGAGCTAGTTTCATTAGTTGATTGGACAACTGGCTCAAAAATAGACTGTGTTGGCCATGATCCATGTACTGAAATGCCCATCATAACACCTATGGTGCCCTTCGTAAAACAAGCTGCAATCCCTGGGGACAATAAACAATGAACAATTATAGGGACTTAATTTGAATCATGCCTGGGTCAAATTTAAGTTACAAGGCAAACAGCTTCAGTCCAACCTCCTGAAGTAAGGTAGATTCTATGATAAATTTTTAAGAGAGCAGATTCCCAGTGTCTGAATATATAGAGAAGATAATGGTAAAAGGAAGAGATTTATAGATTTCACCAAGAACCAGGATATCTTTTGGAAAATTAGAGTCCATACAGAAAAGAAAAAAAAAAAGTAGGCTATCATCTGAGATAAAAGCACCAGACTGTTAGGGTTACTTTTCAAACTTCAGAAAGTTTAAGATTAAGAAATGGGGAGAAAAATGGCTGGAAACATAATATCTGAATTATCCAAGATTCAAATAAAGCAATCAAGGAGGAAGTGCAGAACATATCTGAGCAAAATAAGGATAATAAAATAAGGATGCTGCAACTTAAGAACTAATAGATGGGAGAAGTGGTGAAAGACCAATGTAGTGTGCATAACTGCTTCACATAAACATTAAAGACTTATCAGACCAAATGGCCAGATGGAAATACATGGTAACAAATGAGGGCTGTGATATAATTAGCAAGTAAGGAACCAGATAACCTCTTGCTGCCAAACAAAAACTCCGTATAGGAAGAATATGGTGTAAGCACACGGGAGGGGATATGGCTTTGTATTTTAGGGCCTCTTAAACAAAAACAAGTTGCAGAACTTTATGAGCAAAGGAAATATGATAGAATCACTGGGGATAGAAAGTGCCATACTTAAATATCTAGATCAGAGCTTGGCAGATAACAGCCTGTAGGCCAAATCCAGCCTACAGCTTATTTCCGTATAACCTGCAATCTAAGTGAAGTTTAAAAAGGAAATGTAGGGCTTCCCTGGTGGCGCAGTGGTTGAGAGTCCGCCTGACGATGCAGGGGACGCAGGTTCGTGCCCCGGTCCAGGAAGATCCCACATGCCGCGGAGCGGCTGGGCCCGTGAGCCATGGCCGCTGAGCCTGCGCGTCCGGAGCCTGTGCTCCGCAACGGGAGAGGCCGCAACAGTGAGAGGCCCGCGTACCGCAAAAATAAATAAATAAATAAATAAAAAGGAAATGCCTTGTTTTAAAGGCATCATGTTAAAAATAAATGTGCCTGAGTAGAAAAATATCAGTGATGTCATACATAGCAGAAAAGATGCAAATAAAAAAAATTTTAAGCTAAAAAAAGAATCAGGACACATGTCTGAGGAACCAACCCCAGTATTAAAATACTTGTTAGAAACAGGGGAGCCAGAAAGATAGCAAGAGAATCAATGAGATCAACTGAGTGATGATCACAAAATAAGAAGTCCATGCAGGTCTGAAAAGGAGATAGCAGAATGAATCATCTTATAAAGGAAAGCATTAGTGACAGTCTCACTCCTAAATTAACTTTCTGTTTGTTTGTTTTTGCGGTACGCAGGCCTCTCACTGTTGTGGCCTCTCCGTTGCGGAGCACAGGCTCCGGACGTGCAGGCCCAGCGGCCATGGCTCACGGGCCCAGCCGCTCCGCAGCATGTGGGATCTTCCCGGACCGGAGCACGAACCCACGTCCCCTGCATGGGCAGGCGGACTCCCAACCACTGCGCCACCAGGGAAGCCCCTAAATTAACTTTTGAAGCAGATCAGTGACAGATACAAAATCAAATAGCAATAAATAAACTAGATGTCTTGGCTGAATCAATAATGCATTTTGTCACAATTTTCTTTCCCAAACCTGAGTAATCACTGGAAATAAATGGGCTCTACCCAAGAGTTTAGAAGACATTTCAAGGGTGAAATTTGGGATCCACCGAAACTTGTGTAGACAGATCAATTTAATGGAGCTGCTAATGTGACGAGCATTCATGAGTAAGGACCAAAGGGTATGATTCCCTGTACATTTAAGAATAAGATAGTCTGCAGAGTAAGGCAAGATAGCTTCTGAAAGGGATATTACACCTCCCTAATATTCTGACGGAAGCATGCAATAAATGTCCTCCATTTAAATACTCAGTAGGCCTGGGTGGGATACGAGTCCATGAAAAATTATGCATATTTGATAGTTTTAATTACAAAAGCAATATTTATTCTTTGTAGAAAATGTGGAAAACACAGAGAAGCAAAATGAGTTCAATTAAAATCATCCATAATCTAGCTAACCAGAGATATCCACTGTTGATATTTTGCCATATATTATTTGGGACCAAACACAGAATTTAATTAACTGTTTTATCTTAGAAGAGAACTGACACTGGCTCCCAAAAAGGAGAGAAGGGAAAGGAAAAATATTTTTTAACTTGTGCCAACTCACAAATGGATGCTAAGATCTTAACAAGAGACTGTTTACAATAAAATCCTCAGGTCTGCACATGACACTAAGTTCTTTTTAATAATGAAATATTATGCCACTTATGCAGAGGAAGCTGTGAAATTTTCACAAGACTGCATATGGGAGCAGAAAACTGGCAGATGAAATTCCTTATAGGCAAGTATAAGAGAATACATTTAGGGAAGTGTAAGACCAATTATCCTAGAAAAGTGATGGATTCCAAGGTTTTAGTCACCGTCTAGAACATGGAGCATGCCATCATTACAGACTGTACCTTAAAGACAATGTACTGATTCAACTAAAAGATTAAAAATTATGCAGAAACCAGTATTATACTCTCAAAAAGAACTGTATATCCACAGCTAGAGTGCTCTGTGCATTTTCAGTCCCGCCTTAAGAAGGGCCAAAATAATTCAAAGAAATGATCAAAGCAAGATAGGGGTAGGGAATTAAGAGGTATATTTTATGAAGAATAAAATAAATAAGCTAAAATGATGTACAGCACAGGAATATAGCCACTATTTTATAATAACTATAAATGAAGTATAATCTATAAAATTTTTGAATCACTATGTTGTACACCTGAAACTAGTATAGTACTATAAATCAACTATACCTCAATTTTTTAAAACGCTCAAAAAGGTCAAAGAAGTGAAGACACTTGCCTATGAGAGTCGGTGATTTTAACTGGTATTCTCCAGTCTCCAAAGTCTAATTGTGATAGCTGAAATCTAAGTGAAATGAAGTCTTTAAAATAGTGATATTTCTAGATTAGGCGATGCATCTTAACCTGGGGTGCATGGCCTTTAGAATGGCATGCACATTTTTCTATACATATGTATTTACATATATCTGTATATAAATATATATAAATAAAAATTGTATATATTTATGATACGTATATATTTCTTCTGTTGATTAGATGCCTAGTTATCATCAGATTCTTAACAGTGGTCAAAACCCCAAAATCTCAAGAACTAGTGGTCTAGATGGTAAGGGTATGGATTCAGTCACTAATTCCTGGGAGCAGACCTTGAGGCTTGCAAGAGAAAGTTTTAGAATAAATCAAGTTGTGTTTATCCCATGAAAAATAAATGTGAGGAGCTCATTTCCCTGAGAAAGGCTGTAGAAGAAGAAGACGTAAACTTACGAGACTGTTCGAGGGAGATGTTTTAGGTAGATCTCTGAGTTTCTGATATTGGGGCTCCATGAGGGCAAAGAGTGAGGTCTCTTTTCTTTGCTGCTCTATGCCTAGTGCTTAGAACAGGGGCCTGGCACGTAGTAAGCGCTCACTAAATACTTGCTGATCACTCAGGAGCTGGTGGGATCTTGTTGGCGCCATCAGAGGTAGCGCTGTCTGAATGCAGGGTCTTCCGCTGGGTGGCATTTCTGACATTCACAAGGGTGAGGCTCTTTCCCTCCTTCTCTCTTTTCCCATATCCTGATCTCATTTTCTCACTTGATCGTCTACCACCAGGAGGGCATCTAGATTGTGGAAGAGAACAGGCACCACATCAGCAAAGAACCTCATTATTTTGGCCTTCGAAGAAGACAGGAAAAAAGACCTAGAAATGAAATATCAAAGAATTTATGAACATAAAACAGGTAGGTACCACTGTTAAATAGAACACTGTCAAGCAGATTAATTAGTTAACATTTGGAAAGTGCATTGAAGATGAAAATTGCCAAATAAGGGCTTTGCATGTTGAATCAGTTTCTCATTTGTTATAACTGGGTGGCATAAGAAACAATTCCACTAATAGTTGAGACAACTGTTATGCCCAAAACAGGCTATAGAAGGTCTTTGGCCCTCAGAAGACTGAGCCCAGCGTAGCCCCGCTTTAGGATTTAGGGAGAGCATCTTCCCCCAGTATCTGCGAGGTTACAGCTATGGAGCTACCATCCCTGCTGTTCTCTGCTTTTGTTTGCCAATCCCTCTGCTACAGGCCTCTTGCAGGAGACCTCTTAAGGCCAGGTGAAGGCTTTATAAATAGCTTTGTTAGAAGCTTCCAACCCAACTTTCGATTCTGTTAAAATGGGATTTCAGCCAACCTCCCCTGGATGGATGGAATTCCATTCTTCTACAATATTGTGATATTGAGCTATCCAGGTATTCTTGAAACCCAATAGGACAAGAGCCAGAGCTCAGTACCAAGAGCTAGCTCGGCCTGTGCAGTCAGAACAGATACTCTCCCTGGAAGCAGGTGTCATTGAAGAGAGAATCCCGGATCAGAAATCATCTGGACTGGGTGGCTGATAGCATGTGAAACCAAATTCTTTCAGTATAATTTGTCTCTGAAAAAGAAAGGGTTCTACATGTTTGATGTAGTTTTATCTATTTATACAGGATTTTTCTTTTGACCAACACTTGTTTTGATTTACTTAAGTTTTAAGATCCCTCCTACTTCCAAAAAGAACTGAGACAGCTTATAGATTAAAACAAAGTACAAACACACTAAAGCAGCCGGGGAGAAACTAGGACAGATAATGCATTCCTATGCTGGAATTCTTAGGACACAGTGAATATACGTTAGTAAAAAAAAAAAAGTATTGGAACTGAGGTTAAAAAATCCTGGGCTCTAGTCATAACTCTGTCCCTAATGAACTGTGTGGTCTTATGCAATCATTATTCCACTGGCAAAATAAAGTCTCTCGAAGTCTTTTAACGTGATCTTTTTAAGTGTTTAAAGAATAACGTTCTGGCATTAGTAAGTCAGGCAAAATGGAGTGGGTGAGGTTGTAGGGGGAACCGTTAAGAGATTGAAGTGTGATCCAGGTCCAGCAGGGATTAACAGTAGAGATGGACACAAAAGGAAGCAAAAAAGCTGTTTAAGGAAAACTTGACAAAACTTGGAAATTGACTGGATATGAGAAGGAACAAGATGATTCAAAGATACTGTGAGTGTTTGTGGCTGGGAGCGTGATATCGCTGTGAGTAGAAAGAGGAAAATGTTTCTAGAAAAGGAAGTGCAGCCAGGACAGAGCAGAGTGAGCTTGTCACGTGGAGTTTGTGATGACCGGAAACCATCCAAGGGAAAGATCTATCATGGAGTCATGTCTGGTGCCAGCTGCACCCAAGGCAGGAGACACTCTCTCTGAAGTCATTAGTACTTCAGTGAAGGAGCAGATGAGCACAAACAGGAAGTGTGCAGGGGAGTGGAGTGCTGAGGGCTGAGTCCTGAGTTAACCTGGTTACTCAGTACCAACCGAGCCTTTGTTTCTGTCATTAAAGGGTTTTAATCTTTGCTCTTCTCAGGTATGTTCAATCCCATTCAAAGAGAGTGCCTGCTGGAGAAGACAAGCAGAGAGATGAGAAACTGAGTTTCTGGTGGGTGTTCACCTGGCCTGATTGGCTGAGTTGTACTTTTCTCGCTTTCTTGCGCCTTTTATTGGATGGTGCCACTTAGCGGAAGGTCCTCTTCTGGATGCACGTTGACACCGGGCAACCTGGCATTTCCTGAACTATGTAGGTAGACTCAGTGTGTTTCATCCAACTGTGTTTTATTTTCATTTTTCCAAGTCTGCCCCTGTCCATTCCAAGCTCCCGGGCTTCTAAGAGTCATCTTTTGTGCTGTGCTCACTGCCAAGCTTCTCCAGAAACCTTGGGCAAGTTAAGTCAGGAGTTTGTTAAGGTCTCTTTCCTCCCATTTATCAAGAGCAATTGCACAGATCCTGTATTCAACCCCATGATCTCTTACCCTAGAACAGTACCCAACTTTGTTAATCCTCAGAGGCAGGTAGATAGTACTGGGATTTTCCATTGCAGGATATATACTACCACCCACATAATAAATTATAGAACAATGTACTAAACTACCAAAATACTCATCATCAAAAAAGAAAAGCATTTTTTATTTTCCTTTTAGTCTTTCCCCTTCTAATCTCGGCATCAAACATACCATAGTAAAAAAGAGGTAAATGTGTTTTATGTTAGAATAATAAGCTTCTCTGAATATAAACTGGATATCTTTTTGGTATGACACACATTTATATAACATATATACTAATATATAATTATCAATATATATAATAATGGAGTATTTTCCTGCGGGGTAGGCTGTAATGTATATGTCTTAGTAATTGTAAAACTTGATGGCATGCAAATCTAAAACATTTTTTCAATAACAGAGTATAAATGATATTTTTGAAAATTTATTTATTTATTTATTTTTGGCTACAGTGGGTTTTTGTTGCTGTGTGAGGGCTTTCTCTAGCTGTGGCGACAGGGGGCTACTCTTCGTTGGGGTGCGCGGGCTTCTCATTGCTGTGGCTTCTCTTGTTGCGGAGCTCGGGCTCTAGGTGCGTGGCCTCAGTAGTTGTGGCTTGCGGGCTTAGTTGCTCCACGGCATGTGGGATCTTCCCGGACCAGGGCCCGAACACGTGTCCCCTGCAATGGCAGGCGGATTCTTAACCACCGCGCCACCAGGGAAGCCCCTATAAATGATATTATCAATGTAGTTGATGCTAACATTTGCTAAACCAGCTTTTCTAATGATATTCATTTATGACACAAATACAACAATAAGACCAGACGTGGGAAGAAATAATGTGTGTCATAGAAAAGAAAGGAACACCCAAGGATATAAATTCGACATGATTTTGGCTTTCTTGGAGAGTTGTCAGTGGTAGAACATTATTCCTGGTAGCTCTGGTGATCCAGGAAGAAGATTCTCCCGTCCGTGGTTCTCAGCTACTCGTGAACTGAAGTCAGTCAGAAACAAGTGAATGCTCGGGGCGGTTGGAGAGCAGAGCAGCCACAGCAAAATGGTTCTTCTCTCTGCACACTCAGAGGGCAAACTCAGATGAAACAGTCTAAGGGCAGAAGACGGTGGAACTCCACCCACGAGGTAAAAGTAAAAGAGAGCACGTGTGTGTTTGAGACAAAAAAAGAACAGAGCTGTTGGAGCCTCCAACAGAGAAGCATTAGCCTTCGGAAGAACGAGATCCCTGTATTTCTCACTTCTAAGAATTATTTGCACCATCTCTGCCCTGACATATCATCAAATATTTATTTTGAATGTAAGTGGAAAGTTCTGAAAGTATAAGAGGAAAATTGCTAGAATTAGAACCAGTCGGTTACATTGTCTCTATGCTACTTCCTAGCCCTGTGGCATGAAGCAAGTTATTTAACCTCTCTGCCTGTTTTTTATTTGTTTTTTTTTCTTTTTCATTTTTTTTTATCTTTCTGAGCCTGTTTTTTTTTAATCAGTAAAATGGGAATAGTAATTATAATGTGTCCCTTACAACGTTGTCATCGAGATTCATGAGAGAGTGTAGCTGGAAAGAATTTTGTAAATTTTGAGTGCTAGGCCAATGCAGTTCTTAGCAATTCTCTAAGACCAGTGGCATGTATTTATCTATTTATGATTGATATTGAGCTCAGTGCCTTGGGGATGAGCAAGGTCACTCAGGCAGTTGTGGGGGTGATTTGTGAAGAGTTCCACCAGCGTTTGGGGAGACAGGGTCTGTGGAAGGTGGCAATGAGACTACAGGAGGCTGCACGAAGGGGATCGGCTCTGTAGAGGCTGTCTCTGTCTGACCCTGGATTCCAATGGCCTTCCAGAAGTTACAGTGGTAGGGGTTTGGTGCCTATAACAAATGTACCTCTGGGTGGCTTCCTTGCTGGAGAAAAGGGGGTGAGAACCTCACTGATCGAGCGCTAATTCCCACCTCAGCCTGACCCCAGCTGCCACTGGGTGTCATTGTGAAGAATGACTGCTGGAGTCGTCCCACCCAGACCCTCTGGTGTCCCTGAAGGTCTGTGCACAGGGGTCCTTGGTCATCGCTAGTTCAAAGGGATGTAGACAAGAAAAATGGGAACAGTGACCAACAGGGTCTTATGTTTAGTTAGCTTATTTCATTCTGCTGACTCAGCCCGCCTCTTTTTGTTTTTAATCTTTCTTTCCTTGCTCCAGGCCTTTCTTCTCCATGTTTCTCCTTTTTGCAAACTCTCTTCCTTCCTTTGGACTTCCCTCCTTTTCTCATGCTTTTAAATCATTCTTCTCCCTTTCCCTTTAAATGGTCATTGTATTAAATCAAAACATTTCAATATCTCTTATGCAAAATAAATAGGGTTTTAGACTCTCTGCTCTTAAAATATATAAACAAAAATAATTTACAAAAAAATGAAATTAGGTTCATTTATTTAATGTAATGATCTTTTTTTTTTTAATGTCAGAGGCCCTTGATAGGAATTTGAACTTTAAGCAGTTTTAAGTGTTAAAAAGTCCACAACTGTCACCACAAAAAATTCCTGAAAAACTCCTTCATGAAACATATCACTGTAAAGCAGATTGTATCGTCCCATAGAAACCAGTTTGTAATTAGGGGTTGTGTTCTTGATCAAGGACTTAAATTCAATAAATCATAGATATGACCAACAATAAGTCATAAAGGAAAAGACACAACAATAAAATTTTATAGGCATTTGAAATAGTAAAATTAGGCCCCAGGTCTTATAAAATGAGCAAAAATAGAGCATGCACCATGACTACGACCAGACCCTAACCTGCTATTAACTACACTGATCACATAAAAATACAACTCTACCTTGTCATAAATTTGACTAAAAATTAATATATATAATGGATATTAAACATTTGATTAGCAATAACTTTGTGTGCTGTCCTTGACTTTAGAAAAACTTTCTAGGGAGCCTTTGGGTGAGTTGAGCCTCCTTACAACGCCAGCTGGTGAGCAGGGACTAGGTCAGAGCGTGGTGTTGGCCTTGGATGGGGTTCTGTTTTACACTCAATTTAGTCACTGAGACAAGTGAACATTCTAATTAAATTTGTAGGGGAGTGACTTCCCTGGTGGTGCAGTGGTTAAGAATCCACCTGCCAGGGCTTCCCTGGTGGCACAGTGGTTGAGAGTCCGCCTGCCGATGCAGGGGACACGGGTTTGTGCCCCGGTCCGGGAAGATCCCACATGCCGCGGAGCGGCTGGGCCCATGAGCCATGGCCGCTGAGCCTGCGCGTCCGGAGCCTGTGCTCCACAACGGGAGAGGCCGCAACACTGAGAGGCCCGCGTACCGTAAAAAAAAAAAAAGAATCCACCTGCCAATGCAGAGGACATGGATTCGACCTCTGGTCTGGGAAGATCCCACATGCCACGGAGCAACTAATCCTGTGCGTCACAACTACTGAGGCTGTGCTCTAGAGCCCGTGAGCCACAACTACGGAGCCCGCGTGCCACAATTACTGAAGCCTGCGTGCCTTGAGCCCGTGCTCCGCAACAAGAGAAGCCACCGCAATGAGAAGCCCGCGCACCACAACGAAGAGTAGCCCCCTCTTGCTGCAACTAGAGAACGCCCACGTGCAGCAACAAAGACCCAACACAGCCAAAAATTTATTTATTTATTTATTTATTAAAAGAAAAATTTGTAGGGGATGTTCCACAACTTTAAGATCTTGTTTAAAGTTAATAAGGATCAGAAGCTGGAAAAGTGGACGGACCTCAAAAGAATGAGATTCAATAGGGATTTATGATGAGATTGTCATCTCAGTAGAAGAACATTTCCTGAGGTCTCATCAAGCTAGGGGAAATACAACTGTTGTGTAAGAGGTTTAAAAGTAGTAAAAGGGCTGATCATAGATAAGGTTAATACCCTAAGTTAAAAGACATAAGTAAACATAAAATAGGCACATTTTGTAAGTATAACACATAGACATTAAATAGTCAATAAAAGCAGTAACTTAAGATTTGGGGGTTCCCCTAACCCCTCTGCCTACTGTAGCAGAGCACACAGCACCTGTGATGTCACCCAGTGTGACAATAGAGAGTGACATGGCTGTCTTCCTGCTCAGCTGTGTGTTCCCTGTGTCTTCCCGTCTTCTACCAAGCTGACCAATAACAAGCCCTCAGTAAATGTTTGTTGAATGAAAGGACAAATTAACACTCTTTTTCAGTGAGAAGCACTTGAGTAGGAGTCAAAAGCCCTGAGTTCTAAACCCCCCTCAACCACTCACTGCAACTGGATCTGGAATAAGTTCCAGTGAGGGGGTCCCTCACCTTTTGAATGCAAAGGACCACATTTATTACTCCTTCCGATGTTGGGCTCATGCCACAAAAATACTGGACTGCCAAATCCCTTTCATTAGGCGATCCTTTATAGCTTTCCCTTGAGACAACCAGCGTTAGCACACTAAGTCTATATGATTAGTGCCAAGGGCTGAAAAATTACATTTTTATAGTCTATACAGTTTATCATTGGTAAATATTCCCCCTGTTAAAGGTGAAAACAGATGATTGCTACCCTTACATAAATATATTCAGAGTCTCCAAGGTGAAAGCAATCTTGATGGTATCTGTGGGGCCTTCTCATCCTAACTTTGAAATCTGAATAATTTGGGGTTAGGGCCTAGAGAGGAAAAGCTAGGATGTGATAACAGTCTACATCCAAACATATGTAATCATGGATAAGTATTCGTGAAATATAGGAAAAGTGAAAACAGGGAAAGAAAATATGAAAGGAATTATCTATTTAAATAGAAGAAATAGGGATGTACATTTTTAAAAAACTCTCGACAGCAAGCATTTCCACGCACAACACAGAATTACCCAAAGAGACATCAGTGAATCCCGTGGTCCTCTAGAAGGGACTTGAAAAACACATGGTCCTCCCTCAGCAGCCAAAGGGCCAGGAATCCATTCCATGGCGTTTCTGACTGGACAATGCCAGCCTGGGATTTGATGAGTGAGACCCCAGGGCAATGCCTCCCAATCCAAGTGTAGACGGAAAACTACCTTAATCATTAGCTATATTCTCAGAGGATGAAGAGTAGAGGGGAAGAGGAGCATAAGAGAAGGGGGAGAAGCCAAGCCACAGACACTGCCCTGCTGGGAGACGCAGGAGGAAGTATTGAAAATGCCCCCCTGGAATCCAGAGGGAAAGGCCTAGGACCACAGCATGCTCTAGGTCGTCCCCAGGTGCGACACAGCTGCTTCAGGACTGGGAGAGCTCAGGAAACACGCTCTTCCTTGCTCTGCCTGAGCTGCCCCATGCATCCAATGGAGACAGCCATTTTGCCTCATTCAACTGGGGTAAAAGGAGGCATAGGTACTTTGAAAAGTTGAAGAAGTTGCTAAACTATGGCTTTTAAGAAAGGCATAAACAGCTCTGTATATCTGGGGTGAAAGAGCACTTTTGCATAAAGGCTGAGGTGTGGGCTGCTGGCTGCCTCTTCAGCCCTACGATGCTCTGATCCTGGGGCCGGGGACAGCGGGTTCGCAAAACCATCACCTCCGGTGTTGTTGCTGTGCTTAGGAAATCAGGCCCAGAAAGGGTAGCCTTTTCTGACAAGAGCTTTAAAAAAAAGAAAAAGAAGAAGAAAAAAAAAGTTTCCAAATTGTTCTTCCCTTTAAAGTACAAAGAAAGAATAAAAGAACTGAAAAAAAGGAAGACAGAAATCACAGAAGAAAATAAAAAGATGAGGGTAGATTGGAAAATTTGAAAAATGAGGGAAGAGAATAAGAAGGGGAGAGAGGAAAAGATCAGAGAGATAAAAGAGATTTGTGGAGAAGAAAAAAAAAGAGGAACTGAGAGCAGATACAGGCCAACTTGAAAAGAAATGGAAGAATGTGTAAAAAAAACCGACTTCACTGAGCACAGGAATAAAAAGCAATGCCAAATAAAAGGCAAAAGAAAAAAGCACTAAAATGAAAGAGCTATCAGAAAGGGAAAATGTCATATAGAGATAAAAGAGATTTTTTTAAAATGGGGGTAAAAAAATCCTCCAAACATTTTTATTTAGTTAGCCAAGGAAGAATATGAATTCAAGAGGATAGGGAGATAAGAAAAGGAATGACAAACAGTCATACAAGAAATTAAATAATATTAAAGAAAAGAACAAGGAAGAAAGGAGACAAATGATTTTGGCAAAAGAGAAACTCTTATATAAGAAATTTCAGCAGCTAAATTAGGTTAAAACCCTTTGTAAACATCATCCTCAATCAAAAGCATGTATTGAACTCACTTTGAACCTGGCAAACACAGGTAGGGAGAACACAGAGGCCCTTTAAGGAGGAGAGAAGACAAATCAGAAAACAAAAGTAGTTAACCTGGAATAAAAGCTCCAGGGCGCACAAATCAGTCTTTTATCCTGTCACCTGACACAGAGAAGGCATCCTAAAAGTATCTGTGGAATGAATAAATGAATGAGTGCATGGATGGGTGGATGGGTGGATGGATGGATGGATGATGGATGAATGAATTGGTAACTCTGTGGAGTTTCAGGAGCCTCCTGTGTGTCTATAACTCCTGATGACACAGAAACATTCTCTGCTCCCCAATGTGGAAACTCCTCTTCCTCCTTTGTTCTGCCAGCAAAAATGACAAAATCTCTGTGATCCATGGGCTACTCACCAGGGAGTCATCCCAGTCCCATTTCCCATTAGCAGGGGAGAAGGGAAATGTAAAAGTTTTTAACTTTTCAAAGCATTTCTAGACTAGCTCATTTTATCCCTGGCAAGTTGAGTGAGGCAACATAATTATCTTTCATTAAAATCAACTTTGAGGGCTTCCCTGGTGGCGCAGTGGGTGAGAGTCCGCCTGCCGATGCAGGGGACACGGGTTCGTGCCCCGGTCCGGGAAGATCCCACATGCCAAGGAGCGGCTGGGCCTGTGAGCCATGGCCGCTGAGCCTGCGCGTCCGGAGCCTGTGGCCCGCAACGGGAGAGGCCACAACAGTGAGAGGCCCGCGTACCGAAAAAAAAAAAAAAATCAACTTTGAGAAGTCTAGTGGTCATTTTAATGACCCCAGAAAAAGAAAACAATACCAGTCATGGGATAAGACGGGCTAAATTGTAAGATTCCCTCAACACCTGAATAAGAGAGATTTCAGCACTACTGTGATTGAAGACAATTTAGCTTCACTCAGGATTCTTTGAAAAAGTGAGAGGTTAGCTGGGTTTTAAAATTTGAAAAAAACAGGGCTTGAGGATATTCGACTAGGAAATGGAAAACACACAAGCGTGAGCACCCACCATTATCGTACACGTAAAGCAGTCAAAATCAACACTGAGAATTCTAGTGCCATTTAAGTGGCCTTGAATGAGGACCCAAAAACTCTCTCCACTCACTTCAACTGTTTTCGTAATAGAATCTACTTCCTACCTACCACAGCCTAACACTAAATTTAGAGCATTTTTTTTTCCTTTTAGGGATACCCTTTATAAGGCAAATACTGTGATAAACCTAGGGAGACACTAAGCAATAATTAAAAATGATTAAATGTGTATCAATCTCAAACTTGAAGTTATACAACTGCAAAGGTTAGTTACAAAATAGAGTTTGTATTGCAGGGAGTGGTCCTAAGACCTGCAAGGGAATTTTTCATCATTTCCTTGAGAGCCAGAAAAGCAATACCAACAACTATGGCCAAGCTTCAGAAGAGCAACTCAGAGCTAGACAAATATGTTTTTATGTCATCCCAGAGACTTTCAAGCTGCATATTAAGTATGGCATATTTAAATAAATGCATTTAAATTTATGGCATGGTAAGCCATGTTCATTTCAAATTGTCAAGAAATCCATTAGATAAATAGCATAGACTTGTCCTTCTAAAAAATATAATATTAAATTGGGAAATATTTTAAATAGGATTTTAAAGAGTTGCTCATATTAATGGAACTAATTACTGAAGGTTGTCATGTATACTATCAAGTTTCTTCTCTGTTTGAGAATAAATGGATTTCCTTTCATGTCTGCTTTCTTCAGATCAGAAATAATCCAGGTGTTGAGAGAGCCAGTGGTATGTTGTTACTACCCTAACTTAAAAAAAATCAAAATATTAATATCAGTTTCTAAAGTGAGTACAATTATTTAATTTATGTAATATGACTCATTTTCTAAGCTTGTGCTACTGGAAATGGATATTATTATTCTCTTCAATTGAGCAGAGTTTAAACTCAGACTCACATATAAATGAGGGTCACAGAATCAGAAATTAAGATGGGTTATACAAGAAGAGAATAATAGAATGTTCTTGGAATTGGAAGGAACCTTGGCAATCATCATAGGTGCTTAATAAATATGTCAATTGGAAAATGTTACCAATAATGAAAAAAAAAACTGGATTTTGGAAAACAGTGCCAATTATATGTGAATCCATCCTAATCACTGGCTATTTTCAGCAATTCCGGTTTAAGTGGTCAAACTTTTTTTTGCAGTGTAAGGCAAATAGGAACTGCACAATAACATACCCATGAGTCTGAATGAGTTTTTGCTGTTGAATTTGTTGCTGGAAATCACTTTTTAGTGGCCACAGTCTCCTTCAGGAGCCTCTTAATGAGACCTAGGAGGAAAAAAAGATTGGAAGATGATGATAAAAAATGATACTGCAGGGCTTCCCTGGTGGCACAGTGGTTTAGAATCTGCCTGCCAATGCAGGGGACACAGGTTCGAGCCCTGGTCTGGGAAGATTCCACATGCCGTGGAGCAACTGGGCCCGTGAGCCACAACTACTGAGCCTGCGCGTCTGGAGCCTGTGCTCCACAACAGAGAGGCCGCGATAGTGAGAGGCCCGCGCACCGCGATGAAGAGTGGCCCCCGCTCGCCACAACTAGAGAAAGCCCTCGCACAGAAACGAGGACCCAACACAGCCAAAAATAAATAAATAAATTTATTAAAAAAAAAAAATGATACTGCAAAAGGTATGCAGTTAGGCTGAAATGGACCAGAAACATTGATCCACTGACCTACCTAAAAGGTAAAACATTCCTTGCTACAAAGTGGACCTTTTCTCATCAACTTTTTAAGAGCTCCTTAGGGCACTCTTTAACGCCACATAAAAAGTGTTTGCCAAAGGAACCCTGGGGTACTAGAAGGTTGTAAGTGACGAGCTAATTCTCAGAAGAGCTTTGGCTATATTGGATCACCATAGTATCAAGTGAAGAGTGCCACAGGACCTCAGAGCCCTTTTCCTGCTGAAATTTACTCAGTCATGATCATCCTATCATTTTTTTTAAAATGAAACAGAAATAAGTAAGTTGGAACATTCATCCCATACTGGGAAGCCAAACTATATTCATGTATATTATTTTATTATTTTTTGCCTAGTTGGCCATGTCTGGTTCCTGTTTGGGTAGTGATTGGAACATACTGACAGATGTGGAAGCATGATTCAAAACTCAACCAGGGGGCATCCCTGGTGGTGTGGCGGTTGAGAGTCTGCCTGCCGATGCAGGGGACACGGGTTCGTTCCCTGATCTGGGAGGATCCCGCATGCCGCGGAGAGGCTGGGCCCGTGAGCCATGGCCGCTGAGCCTGCACGTCCGGAGCCTGTGCTCCGCAACGGGAGAGGCCACAACAGTGAGAGGCCCGCGTACCGAAAAAAAAAAAAAACTCAACCAGGGCAATTTTTCCAAAAAATAGTTGAAGACTGCATTCAAGCCTGGCATATACATAGACACCTGCTGTATTTGCATAGCCCAAGCTTACAGGAAGTTTTCATCAATCATTTTCTGTGTGTAGAATTATCCAACCAGAAAACCATTACTTATTTTGCTAGAAAAAATAGTTTTGTTTTTCTTTGCTGCTGGATTAGTTGCATCCCATCTCCCACTCACCTCCCTCCCTCCACCAGCAAAAAAAAAAAAAAAAATGTTCATATCAAGATATAAGGATCAATGTCCCAGTTTATAAACAATCTTGGCTTATTTTTAAATCTCCAAAAAATGTAGATTCTGTCACTTCTTTTCCCAATGTGCATAAAAATTCTATCTTCTGTCACGTACCTCTTCATTTATATTTATTGAGTGTTCCTCACTATGCCAGGTGCTAGGAAACTAGTAAACAAAAGAGAGAGACAAGTGTTGATTAAATAATCATAAAAAGTATGAATTACAAAAGTATGACTGAAGAAGGTGCTATATAAAAGGATAAACCAGGGGAACCTGATATAACTGTAGGTCTGGAGTGGTGATGGGTCAAGAAAGAAGCAATATTTGAGCAGAGATTTTAATAAATAGACATTAATCCAACAGAATTTGGGAGGGAGAGACAAGAGAGGGAGAAGAAAGTTGCAGGCAAGACAAAAACAACACGTGCAAAGGCCCTGGGGCAAGAGGGAGAATGCACATTGAAGAACAGAAAGGCTTAAGAGAATGTAATACAGAAAAAGAGTGAGAGGGTTGAATTAGCTGAGGCTGGAGTATGTGAGTTTTTGCAGGCTTCCTAAGGAGTTTGATCTTCAAAAGCAACTGGAAGTTATTCAAAGGTTTCCAGATTTACTTTTTTTGTTTTGTTTTTGTTTCGTTTGTTTTGTTTTTGTTTTGCGGTACGCGGGCCTCTCACTGTTGTGGCCTCTCCCGTTGCGGAGCACAGGCTCCGGACACGCAGGCTCAGCGGCCATGGCTCACGGGCCCAGCCGCTCCGTGGCATGTGGAATCTTCCCGGACCGGGGCACGAACCTGTGTCCCCTGCATCAGCAGGCAGACTCTCAACCACTGGGCCACCAGGGAAGCCCCAGATTCACATTTTTAATAGCTCATTCTGGGTACAGTATATTAGAGTGAGGAGGTCTTTCAATTGACTTAAAACAGGTGACAGTAGTACCTGCTGTAAGGATACCAGTGAGTTAGAGGGGAGTGTATGCATTCCGGAGATATTTAGGCAGTAAAACCCACAGGACTTGGCCTTGTTAAATGAATACATGAATGTAGTAGTGAATCAGTCCTCAAAACGGTTCACATTCATTTACTCTTCCCACTTCCCACACTGACTGAATTTTAGAAAAATTCTCTATACAAATGGTAATTTTTAAAAAGAGAAAGTATAAAGTACATCCAGTGTTTTATGAAAAAAAAGGCATGAGTCCTTATATCTTATGGACCTTATTTCAGGTTATAGACAAACCATCTTTAATTCAGTTATTTTTCCCCTTTGAATATTTTTGCAAGAAACTTTCCCAGGTTTCTAATTCATTCCCTACATTTATTAACATGTAAATGTTAACAGCCTTCAATTTAGAGCCAAGCTACAGATCACTCTTAAAGTGTGTTCACCAGAGCCAGCCTTTGTGGAAGTAATAGCTATTACTTTAAAAATATATTTTTTAGAAAGGAAACAATGGTTAAGCGATATTCAACAAGTTTCCTTACTGAAAGGCTTTTCAGAGCCTTTAATGTGCTAATATGCATTATGAATTTCCAAGAGAGAAACAGGTAGCACATCCCAACTCATGTGTCCATGGAATGCCTTCCACTGAGTATCTCAGGGATTCCATAAGAGCCTTTGGGTAAAGAGCTATATACATATTGACTCAGTTCCTTGAACAGAGTTTTGCATGAAACAGGTCTTTATAATTTGTTAAATGAATGAAGATATAGATTACGACTTGCAAACTCTTAAGTCTCAGACGAGAAGGGGTTGGCAAATGTCCCAGGTCTCCACTGAGGGCAGCATTAGAAGGACAGCCTCTTATTACTCAGTTTCCAGCCAACTTGTTGACATGAAATATTCCTTTTTTTTTTTTTTTTTTGAGAAGCCAGAATTCTATATTTCTGTATGAAATTTCATATTTAAAAAAAGTTTTAATGCTATAGGTCAAACAGAACATATAGGTGACCAGTTTTCAACTTCAGAGGGCGATATTTCTCCACTTTAAAACAAAATTACAATGAAGAGTCAGGACAAGCAACTCTAATGGAGCCACCATGAATCCTTCTGTGAAATCCACAAATGCTTTCCACCCTTTTAAGGAACCCACAGTGTCCATTTGAGGAACATTAACTCCTTCATTGCCTGGAGGTATCATCAGAAGCCCAAAAATAGATAACTCACCGAATGACACTGTCAGACCCTGAAAGAAAGAATTATTTCATTTAAGTAAGCACATTTTCTCCCTATTGAGGAAAGATCAGGTCATTCAGGAATAAAGAGCAATGGAAGAGCAATCCCATTTGAGAAAGAGCATTATTATACCAGAGACCACACTTAGAGCAGCATAATCAGACCAGAGTTTAATTACAGGTGGGATTGTCAGACTGTTTGTCTGTTTTGCCTAAAAGAAATAATGTCACTGTTTAAAAGACAGTCAGTCAACTCTCAGGTATTTAGGATCTGATTCATCATTTTATTGGTGACCTAACACCAAATTTTGTCCTTTCTTGCTTAGAATACTTGTCCATTTCAGTGTTAATAGGTGCAGACAAATGCAGACTTATCAAGTTTATATGCCTTAAGTTGAACCAAAGATACACACACATACACTGTACACCCAGCATTAAGTATTCTGTCGGGGTTTTTTTCCTTACTTGTGTTATTGCAGTAATGGTGCTTCATGGCTTATCCTTTGCTTGAAATTCTATTTGTATACCTTTTTTATCAGTTAGAAGTGGGGGGAATAGTGGGGGGAAAAAATTATAGCACTGGCATGTTTCTATTTTGTAAAAATCAATTGTATTTTTAAATGAAGTGTAAACTTGAAAAAGTAAGGGGTTTTTTTTACTGCTAATGGAACCATATATATAACAAAACCTCTCTAACTAGAGATAACTTGTTTCATGACCTCAACAATCTAAAACATATCCAAGAAAATGAAATTGAACTAATAAGTCTATGAGAGCCAAAACAGATGATAACAAAAAATACCACGACCTCATGTTGCCACAGCGGGTTTTCTTTAAATCATTTTGAAACACCTTCATAAATATAGTCTCATTTGGTTATTCTTAACAACATTGTAAGAAGGAAAGGGTTGGCAATATTATCCCCATTTTTCAGATGAGAAATAGAGGGTTACCATACAAGATTTCATGCAAATCAGGACATTGATTGAGGCCCTATTAATAATGACGCCAGAACAACAAACATAAACTGGGACGATCCCAGGCAAACTGGAACATACAGTCACCCTAGAAATATGGTGGCTCAAAGCCATGTCCTTTTCTCAGAGCTTATTTGCTCCTGTAGTAGCTGACATGCCTCCCCTGTGAGGCAAGATGCTACCTGTAGCTGACAGGTGAGGGGTACAGAGTCAGCCTAGAAGGGCAGGTTTGGACCGGGAGTCTAACACAGACGAATTAGGCCAATGGTCCAAATCATGGTCACCAGGGCACTTAATGAACTTGTGGCTAATGTCCGATTCAAATGTCAGATCAGTCCCCAGATCAAACAGAGTGCCCAGACTCTGAGTCAGGCAATGGAAGAGTCTTCATGTCAGGGCTTTGTTCCCCAGTATTTCCAGTGAGTAACTACTCTGTTTGGGCTATGGGGATTGGTCAGGAGGGATAAGAAATGATGGAGAAAAAGACAGCAAAAGTCAAGAAGGTAAGTCTGAGACAATAGAGGTAAAATTCAAAAGCAGTCCCCAATCCCAACACAGAGGAACAGAGCTTAACATTTAGGGACATGGACCGGGCGTGTAAGCCGGAGCTTATCGGGAAGCAGCAGCTCCTGGGGCATTCACCAGGGCTAGGGACCTGAGGACCAAATATCAGATTTAGAGCACTAATACTAAACCCAGGAATGAGGCTTCTAATTTCTGCTAGGCTGGCAGCTAGGGGAAATCTTCAGAAAAAAGAAAGGAAGAACAGAGAGTCTCATAGGAGCCCCAGTTCTGACCAGTTCATCATCTGATCATCTTGGTTATCGACAGCAAGTGGCGAATGGGATGCTGCTGGACCCAGGCATTCTCATAGTCAGATACCTGTTGACCAACTGACATCTGGGAAGAGGCAGATGCCCTTGAATGAGTGAACAGAGACCTGCATGGGTTAAGCAGGATTCTGAGTCCCAGTAGTTCCTGAGGGCCCTTGGTTAGATGGTACCTAATGGGCTTCTTGGCTCTAAAATTGGTTTTAAATGGTGAACCTTAACCTTCTTTTTCGCAAAGGTTAAATTACATGCTGTTTAAAAAGGTGTGGCCATATGTAATAGATCTTAGAAAGATGATCTATCCAAAATAATTAACATGGAAAGACTTTTTGCTTTAAGAGTAAGCCCCCTGGGCTACTCAGAAGCTTCAATTATTCAGACTGAAGCATTCAAACATGTCTGAGAGCCCGAATTCCAGTGCAACCGAGTACTGTTTTGCTTAAAAAGATTAGGAGCCCTCCAAAATTAGCATATATCTAAACACTTCTTAGTCTCCATTTGAACTTCCCACTACTGAGTTGTGACGCTTGGGGTAGCTTCCTGAAATGCTCTGGGTCTCCTATTTTCATCTGGAAATGAGGGGATTAGACTCCTGAGATCAGGGCTCAACACAATATAACCCACCAGCTAAATCCAGTCTGATATCTGTTTTTGTAAATAAAGTTTTATTGGAACAGAGACACCCTCAGCCATTGACATATTGTCCTTGGCTGCTTTAAATCTACAATGGTGGAGTTGAATAGTTAAAACACACACTGTATGGCTCACAAAGCCTAAAATATTTATTACATGACAGAATATTTACTACTTTGCAGGAAAATGTTTGCCCTTACCTGACCTAATTATTCTTGATTTTATAAATATAGACAGACAGATATACAAGTATGGAAATCCATATATATATAATTTTTAAAATGTTCCTATTATTGGTGATTTCACTTCCTCAGAGGTTAGGCTTCTCATTTATTCCCCATCTCTCTCTGCTTCTCTCTAGCATTTTCTTACTTATCACAGCAATCACCTCTCACCTTGCTAGAAAGATTCTTCCTATCGCTTCATTTTGTGTCTGCTGTTCGCTCCCTCTCTCTCTCTCCCCTTCTCATTAAAGAGAGGGATAACCCCATATAACTAACAATTAACCCCATATAACTAACAATGCTTAAAATTATTTTAAAAAGACAAAGTGGGGGCTTCCCTGGTGGCGCAGTGGTTGAGAATCCGCCTGCCAATGCAGGGGACGCGGGTTCGTGCCGCGGTCCGGGAAGATCTCACATGCCGCGCTCCGCAGCGGGAGAGGCCACAACAGTGAGAGGCCCGCGTACCGCAAAAAAAAAAAAAAAAAAAAGAAAGAAAGAAAGACAAAGCCCTTTGAAAATACTGTGACATGGTCTTTAAAACAAAGTAACTTTCTAAAAATAAAGCAAACAATACCAAAGTGGAGGAACTCTCTCCCTTCAACTAGCTCTCTTTCCTTTCAACGTCTTGCAGAAGGTCCCGAATGCACGCCCACCCGCCGCGGTGTGTGGAAATGTCATGCTTGGTTTCGGCCACTTGTTTCTCTGCTTTCACCTCATTCTTAACACCTTCAACTTTAAATTTCAGCTTTCCGTTTTCACGTTTATCTGCTGCACTGCTTCCCAAACCAGTGTGCCTGACCTTTCCCACATCACTTCCTGCTGGTTATTTTTCATGTTTTCATAGTCTCCTGGTCATAATGGAAGTATTTTGGCTAAATCTTCTCTATCTGAAAATGTCTCCTATACCTTTGACTCCTTTTTTCTCCTAAATCATTTTAAATCACATCACAAAGTTCTATTTTTACCTTTTCTTTAAATATAGTTACCTCTGAGCATTAAAGGACTCCCACTTCTTTCCCTTGACTATCCCTGTATAGCATACCCACTTGGGCTACTAGTTATTTATACTTTAGCAGTCAGCACTGGGGCTCCTTTCCCAGTCTGCTGCCATTAGGAGAACTAAAGCAGAACATTGAAACAAACCACAATGTGAATTTTTCTCTGTAGTGAATCTGAGAATGAGCAATCAACTTCCACTGATAACAAAGCACCATACATCCCATAATTATAGTCATGCCTGCTGTAATGCGGTGCTGGTGAGGGGAGGAGATGGAGTCAGCTGAGAAAGTCTTTGTGCAGTTTAGTTGAGCATCACTCTTTAAACTGCATTATCCACACCAACGATGTATATTCAGTACTAATCAAAAAGGGAGCTAAGATTTGGGCAAGAGCATTTTAATCCTGCAGCACCTCAAATACTATGTAGGTTAAATAACTAAAGATAAAAAACTAACCTTGACCACTCAGTGTATGATAGTTCCCATGAATGCTAAGTACTTTCTAGAATTATCTCTTGTAATCCTGCCCCAAACCACTGCCTACGTGCTTTAGGTTGTACACTGCACAAAAGTAGCAAATCTAAGGAGACTGTCACATCATAGCCATCTTATGATTCTGTAATTTTTTTGTATTTTTATCATAACTTTGTTAACTTCAGAGATGAGTGAGCTATATATTTATTAAGGCAATTTTGTGGCAGATGCCTATAAAATGTCTTTTTTCAATAGGATTGGAATACTATCACTGTCTGATTGGACTTACGAAAGAAGAATATGTTTGATTATTAAAATATCTTGATGATCTAACAAAATTCAAAGTAACCTATGTTTCTAAATAAGAAATTGCTTTTCTCACTGAATTACTGCTTAGTATCTTAACATTTTATAAAAATCTCTATCAGCGTCAATACACTGCAGTTCACATACTCTGCCATGCGTTTTTTGTGCCAAGTGGGATTGTAGAGTTCCTATTTTAAACATATAGGCACTTTCATTATGATACAAATAACTAGGTAGTAACTAATATTAATTTAGCATTAATAATATACAAAGTGAGATTAAATTGATATAAATTAGAGATTACTATGTAATGATCTGCTAATTACATTAGAGCACTTGTTTATTTGTTGCTATGGAAATTTCATAATTAACTGCTATTAAACTTTTGGGATTGTTACATATCTTGTATTTTTAAATTTAATTTTTTAATTATTGTGATTAAAAATTCAAATCATGTATTATATTGTTGAATAATTTGATTTCTATTATTTATTCAGAATTATTTTATGTTTGTATCACTGTAATTAATGAGAAATATATACTATACTAACTTCAAAAAGATGTTTTACTTGAGAGTGGGAACCTTTCTCTAATTTAGGCCAAGATGTCCTGTGAGCTAGCAGCAGCCCTGATTCCTCCACCAACGCTATGATGGAGAAGATATTGTTATTTTTCTCTCTTTACACATGAGGAAAGAGAGGCTTAGAAATGTTAAATAATTTGCTCAGTGTCAGAGATAGCAAGTTATGAGCACAAGAATAAGCTAAAATAGGGAGTGACCATGTCTGTTTTACTCACCACTTGGATCTCTATGCTTAGCACAAAGCATAGGTCATTAAATTCCTTTCAAATGGCTGAAAGAACCATGTGGCTTTGAGCAAATTACTTAAACTTTCTTAGTCTCTCTTCCCTCAACTGTTAACCAAAAAAAAGGGTAATAACAATACCTGCCTCAAAGGTCATGGTGAGGCTTACCTGACAGCAGCATTGTAAAGAACTAAGCACTCAATACACAGTAGCTATTCGTGCCATTATTTCCTGCAATGGCTACAGGCTACAAGAATTAGTCTCTATTTTCAAATTGGTCGGAGTCCTATTAAGAAAAAGAAGACATTCACACAAATAATTAAAACGCTGCAGAATTTGAGTTTATCAGATTAGCCAATAGAAGGCCAAGCCTAAGGCAAAAAGTATGAAATAACCAACATTCACGACACCTTACCTACATTCTCTCTCCCCTGGGGTCCCTCAGGAGCCCTACTGCTTGACTAGCTGGCAAGTGGAGTAGGTTGCCTACTACTACTGAGGAGAATCACCTGAGTGCTGCCCTTCCTCCCTCCACAAGGGGGACTCTACTCCCTCCTCCAGTGTCCTCCAGGATGGGGATGTGTGTGTGTGTCCCTGCAGGACATTTGGTCCTGTGCAAGATGTCTGTAAGACATTTGGTCCATAAGACATTTAGTCCATACCAAAGGTCCTTGAAATTTTTTCCTATCCAAAACATCCTTGAACATGTTCGGTCCATGCCCAAAGGTTTTAGACAGGATCAAATTTCAAGGACCTTTTGTCTCCATGGCCATTTGGGGCAGAACCAAATGTCTGCTAACTGTGTGTGCAGGAAGATAGGGACCATTTGAAGAGTCAGTTGTTCATTTCCATTCTTCCTGCCCATCTCAACTACATTAAGTACCCAATTAAGGTTCATGAATGAATGAAAGAAAGGGGAACGAAATTACATACAAAACAGCAGAGATGTAGAAAAGACAAGTACGCAAGAGGAACCGTGGGGAGGCAGTCCACAAGTCCAGAACATCAATCTGTTCAGAGGGTTTTCAGAAGATAGATCAAAGGAAGTAAAACCTCCACCAGGGGCAGCTCTGGTCTGTTTAGCCTTCAGCCACTTCATAACTTACTTGCAGCCCCTACCCTCGGATCTGCTTTGACAGGAGATCTTTAAATGTTGGGGGGAAATCACTTAACTGCTATCTGATTCTTCGTCTGTAAAATAGAGCTAATGACACTGACCTTCCTCCTAGAGCTATTGTGTGGGATAATTAATTAATAATTGCAGACTCCTTTGAGAGTATAAAGTGCGACATAAATGCTAAGCATTATTTCCATACAGTCTCTGCTGGCTCTTCGAAAGTGCATTCTGGTCCCGTGCCTTTGATCTGCTGTTATCACCTGAAACAGAGCAAACAAAGCCTTTGTATCATTAAGCAAATGCATAATGAATGCTATTCATTGTTAAAGGTTACTTAGCGCTCTAACTTTCTTTTTCTTTTGAATAGGGACATCCTCCTGTGAGAGGATTATGTAAGTTAATAGCTAATGTATCAAAGGAAAGGGGAGAAAAGAAGCAGCCATGGCAACCAGAGCCACAAGGCCCACGCTTCGGCCTTCAGAGGAAACCTGTGTCCACCTCAGAGGGAGGATAAGAAAGAAAACCAGAGGGGAAGATGAGCAGAGGAGTCAGTGGTGGCAAATGGCAGGCCAGGGCCTGTGTCTCCTCCCACCGTCTCTCAGCTTATCGCATTGAATACGAGATGCCATGTGCAATATTTGGGAGGGTGAAGGATTCATGCAAGAGTCAAGTTTCTCCATCGTTGCCCTTTTCCACAAGCCCCTCCATCTTCACTGGTGCTTTACTGGGGAGATTGTTTTTCTTTTGAATATAACCTTTTCTAGAGATAGAGGTGGGCAGTGCTGCAATCAGAAAGGCTTTATCCACCCCTGCGTTCCTACTGATGCTCGTTTATCTCCACAGAAACGGACCTCGACTCGAAGCCCTGCAGATACCAGTGCAGTTCATTTACTCCAGAAGCAATCATCCCAAGGTTTTAAAGGTAAGCTAGGTGGCCTGATAGAGACACACTCTCCTATAAAATGGGGAAAAGCTCAAAACTTGTAGATTGGTTCCTTTTATTTAATATTAAAATATTGGAACAAAATTACAATTCCCTTATGTGTTTCCTTTAGATTCAGACTGAAGAAATATCGCGTTCATTGATTTGGTTTAGGTTTTGTGGTTTAGGCTTTTATGCTGCAACGCAGTTTTAAGGTATTCGGTTATTTTACAAGTTAAATCTTGAAATGTTAGGGTTAATTTTTAAACCATGTTTTTCACAAACCATATAAATGTACAGTGTACTCCTCTCCCTCTATTCCTTTAAATAATACCCAAAACACAACTCTCACGTCCCCCTCTATGTTTTACTGCCTTGACTATAGAGATTTTATGTCTCTTATTTGGCATTGCTGTTTATTGTCATTCCCCCATAATTCTGGGAGGTTTTGCCGACCTGATTTTATTTCAGTATCCTTTGGAAAATCTATCTTCACTATGCTTAGTTAACTCAGACTTCAGCACTATTGGAAAAAGCTAGAAAATCTTTCTTGATGTAGAACAAGATCACCACCAAGTGGCCAGGCTGGGCTTCCCTCTGTGCATCCTTCCAGATTTCCCCCCACACACGCACATTTTTATTTCATTGGATTATATAGAACAGAAATGTCCCTAAAGATAGCTAACCCAGCCGCTTCATTCTTCAGATGAGAAAATCGAAGGTCAGAAAGGTGAATTTCTTTGATCAAGCCCACAATGCCTCATGACATGCTACACTCTTCATTTTTTCAACAACAGTGCCTCACACCTGGGATTGAACTTCAGGGTCAACCAATCCAACCCTCTATCCTACAGATGGGGAAACTGAGGCACAGAGTAGGGAAATGGCTTCTCAAGGATCACAGAGCTGCTCAAATTTGGACAAGAACCCAGCTTTATTAACTTAGCCTGGCATTCATTCTCCTACAAGACCAGCCCCGTGTAAAAATGTTTTCGTTTGACGCCTTGATTTATCATAACTCTAGTCTTAATGGGTGACAACAGTATCTGAGAATGAAGTGGTCAACTTTTCCCTTCTTCAAAATAAGTCCACATCAGAGGAGCCCTTTGAAAGGCAAACTTCATTCTCATGAACGAACTGTTCCTTGTGGACAGGTATTAAAATATTTCACCACTTTTGTTTATATGATATTTAGGAGGTGGTGAATTTCAGTGAAGGGAATTAGAAATTCCAAGTGTATTCTTTTTTTTTTTTTTTTTTTTTTTTGCGGTACGCGGGCCTCTCACTGTTGTGGCCTCTCCCACTGCAGAGCACAGGCTCCGCACGCGCAGGCTCAACGGCCATGGCTCACGGGCCCAGCCGCTCCGCGGCACGTGGGATATTCCCGGACCGGGGCACGAACCCGTGTCCCCTGCATCGGCAGGCGGACTCTCTACCACTGCGCCACCAGGGAAGCCCTCGAAGTGTATTCTTTTGGCTTAAGGAAAATAAATACTTATCTCTAGCTCAGAACGTCTTGATTCTACGGTTTGATTGCAGGCATTAGAGAACTTTCTTTGGCAAGTTGGGATGCGTCCTCATTGTCTTTGGACTCCCTTCCCTCTAACTTCAAAGTCGTTGTAATAAAATAAGAAAGGTCCACAACACTGAAGATTCCTTATCACTCTGAAAAACTCTGAGTTCCTAAGTTCTCAGGGGGAATAGGGTTTGCACAGCGCAGCAGGTGCTGTGAGTTCCTGCCCCACCCCGTGTCCCTGTATCCTCCTAAGTTTACCTGCAGCTGTGATGCCAGGCGGACTGACAGCTTCCCGCCTCCACTGCTGTCCTCCATTTTGAGGGCTTGGGGCAGCTTCCCCAGCTTCTAGTGGGAAAACTATGAGCTAGGCTTCACAAAGTTTTTCAACGTGTCCTCCGCGAGATTGAGGCTTAGTTGTCCTAGAGCCCTAGCATTAAACTACTCTTTAACCACATTTAATTAACTTTTCTCCCTTTCCCATTTCCTCCTCTGTCCTTCCTGGAATTACCTCCCATATAAACTGCCTGCATCCACATCTTTGCCTCAGGATCTGATTTTGAGGTGCTACAAGCTACGATATTCATGCTGTAAAGAAGCCCTGGTTCTGCCTTGGTGGCAGGACTGGTCCTCTAATAACAGTGTCTCCCAGAGGTCCTTCAGCCTGGCCCTTGTTCCTGCACATGGCAGATGAGCCGTGAAGCTCGGGAAGTTGAAGCGACAGGCCTCGACTTGAAAAAACCTCTTGCAAGGCCCTGGGAGGGTCCCTGGAAATACACTCACATGGTTGTGCGTTTTTGTAAAATTTGCAAACGTAAGGCATTTAAACCACAGTTAAGACCATTTTCTCTGTCCAGGTGATATTCTGGTGGCCAAGACCACTTTGGGAGTCTGGCGAAAGTGGAAGGTGAGTTAGGAATACATATTTTAATTGAACTTTGGAAAGATGTTTTAGAACATTTCAGTAAAACAAATGCAAAATTATAGACTCCTGATTTGTGTGAATATGGAGTATGCTTTCTGTTATCTTTAAACTTGTGTATTTAAAGAGCTGAAAGAAAATTTAGATTAAAAAATAGTGAGTAAGAAACAAAAGCAATAGAGTGATAAATAGAGCAATAAAGTCAATAGAAATTATTCTTATATCAAGAAGTGAATTGCAACCAAAAAATTCATCATATCAAATACAGTAATTTATTAAGAGGAATAAATAAATTGAGTAGAAGTAAGGAATAGGTTTATGGACTATTTGATAACCCAATTAATAAAGAGAAGTGAATCATATGAATACATTGGAAAAAATTAAATATCTTGATTATTTGACACCAAATACTGACATCAGTGACTCTAATACAAACTCATGATACGTCATTACAATGAGGATGCCTATGACCAATTTGTTAACGAGTGTCATCAATTCAAAGTATTTAAAATTAGACACGGCACAAAAAAACTTGAAATGGCCTATAAATATACAGATCATATACGCAAAAAGCTTAAAAGAGATTTTCCAAATTTGACAACAATCCTATTTACGTGACATTGCCAATAATGAGTTTGAAGCTGCAATAAATGTCTCTAAACTATCAAAAATAAAAACCAAGTTTTAATCAATCAGAGTGGAGGAAACACTAAATTATCTTTCTATTCTCGCTATGGAAGATATTCTCAAAACCTCCTCATATGAAAAAACCACCAAAGAATTTGCTTCCAAAAATGTCAGGGAAAAATTAGGAAAGCAATTTGAAAGGAGTTAATTCGTAAAAACATTACATTACTTTTCAGACGTTGTGATGTGTGTGCTATTTGTCATGCTTGTAATTTCTTTCATTATTCCAAATAAATAATGACTCTCATATCTAATTTTATATTCATCATTTTTTATTCTTTTTCTTAAAGCCTCCCAAGTTGTATAAGCGTCCATTATCTTCCCAAGGCTCCTTCTAACAGTGAACATGATATACGAGACCTTAATCCTGCAACAGAAAAGAAGCAAAATGCTCTGTCTTCCACTTAATATACAGGAATGGATATGCATCCTGAGACTTCCCCAAATCAATTCGTTTAAGAGAGTGAGAAAACAGTATATGATCTTTCTGTTATGACACAAATCATTATATTTTACAATAAATTAAGTTGAGACTATATACATTTATTCAAGAAAAGAATTACCCACCTACTGTATGTGATAGTGACCTACGCTGCTGGCATCTCCAAAACTTAGAAAGAAAGAAAAATGTCACATGAGTTAGTCATCACAGGGGAATGAAGGAAAACTGACAGAGACCTTGGAAGAGTAGACCCTGATACACTTCTTAGGCTTAGGGGACAATAAGAAAATAAGACAGTGTGTTACAAACTGCAGGTCAGAATCCATCATTGAGCAGTAGAAACTAATATACTGTAACAATCATGTTTTTAGAAAAAAAAGATAAATGATTAAAAAAGAATAGACTAGGAAATAGATTGGATCACACATAGTTAGGTTAAGTGTTCTATGAAACGTCTGCGTGTGACAGTATGTGTGTACAGGGTTACAATGTAAAAGGCATTTTTTTACTGTGGGTCACAGTCTAAGAAGTTTGAAAAGTATATAAAAGGGATATGGAGTGGCTGCAGATTTCAGCATAAGAGAATAAGAATGACAGAAACGGTTACCAGAGTTCAGGTTGATTATTTGCAGCAGATTATTTGTAAATTCACTGGAATTTGGGAGGCATTTTTAATAGAAATAATAGTTTAAGTCATGATTGGATTCCTGAGTGAAACCACAAAAGCTTATTAACTCAAAATATAATATATAAATTATAGTATGATATGGTACAATGTGATAAAATATGATATGGTTAATATAATGACACTGTGTAATATAATGAACACAATACAATATAAATTAATGATTACAGTTATTACAGCACTCTAAGCCAGCACTCTCATTTCCCTCCCCACTGTCTCTCCCATGTGCAAGTCTCATGAGCAAACTGTTTTTTATATAGTCTACAATTACAGGATTTCAGTCACAATACTATGTGTATACATTTCAAAACATGATTTAACATTTTGTAATGATAATTTAATACTTTGTTTTGCACTGCCACTTGATTTGGTTTAATATAACTGTTACCTAAACCCTTCTGCCTAATTAGAACCACTCACCCTTCCTTGCCCTCACAAAAGAACAACAGAAGTATTGAATAGGCTAAATTAAAGGCCCTTGGGGTTACATCCACGATTGGAGAGTTTAGGAGAGGGGAAGTATAGTATGACAGAGGAGTATGGTAAATTCAACGGCAGTCTGAAGGCACTGGGCTCCAGGTGGGCCACAAGGGAAAGGACAGGGTTCCAACAGAGCTGCTCTGGCCCTCCTCCTCTGCCCAAGCCCCTCCATCCTTCTTCCTTCTGTTTTCACCAATCCCTTCTCAGCTGGAGGAATAGGCAGCCCGCTGCTGTGAATTACAACTCACTAACTTGTACCGACAAGAATGAGGATCCCAGGCCAGGTATGTGCCCGCCGGCACTGCCATGCTCCTATGGCCTCGGCCTACACTCTTGGTCTTTGGGGCTTGAGCTAGAGATGGGCAAGGAGAGGGAACCTAGAACAGAGAAAGAAGGAACAGATGTGGCCTGACTGAGGGTCTAGTCCACCCCGTAGTCCCTTTGCTGGGGAGGGACAGGGAGTTGTCACCAAGATGCCCAGGGAGACCCATTTACTGGCTGTTCACAGGGTCTCCTCATTCACAGAGCAGTTTGTTCCCACGTAAATTTTTTAATGCATGGAAAAGCCTTAAATGCAAATGTATTCATATTCACAGTTTTATTTATTCTTAACCTTTTTTTCTCCCAATTAAATGTTGAGGCTTAAACTAATAAACAATTGATATAATACAAGCTAATTATTTTTGCAACGCCTTTAGCATATGTTGACTTCTTCTTCATTCACAAAAAGATCTGCTTTATTCCGTAGGAAAAATCCCTACCCCCAGCTCTGAGTCATCCTGAATGGTAAGGGTTGCCTGCTCTCACCACCTCATTAGGATACTTGACAACAGTTCACAGATCTTTGGGGATAATCAGCGGGCTTTCAAATACTGCCTGTAACAGTGATAAACACTATATTTTTAAAAAATAGTGTAACTCTTACATGGTTCCCTCAGGCAATTAGCCTGTGTTGCTTGCCATCATTGCCCTGCTTCCATCTGCAAAGAATAAGCATTTGGTCTCTCTGCTCAGAATTACCATGTATTCCCTTCTTCCCTCTAGGTAGGTCACTAGATTCCTTTGTGAACAGTGGGCATCAAACAGTCAATGTTTAATGACTGTTAAATGACAAACAGTCATTAAAAAAAACAAAACTAAATAGTGCAACATGTATCTCAACATTTCTCTAGAGCATGGAGTCATATTACATGGAATTATAAAATACTATCAGAAAAGGGCACTCTACATACCATAATAGTCATTTTAAAAAGTTCAGTTTGGCAATTCCTGGCCACATTTAATTTTCTCTGAAAATTCCCACATGGCAGAAACATACTGCTTTTTGTGGCTTTCAAGTCTCTTTCAGGGAACTGTAAAATGACAACCTTTTAGAATTAGCACTTTTTCTGTGAATAGACACTAAGTTACTTATACCAAACAAAGTCACCTATGCATTTTCATTAAAATAATACTATACCATAATAGTCATTTTAAAAAGTTCAGTTTGGCAATTCCTGGCCACATTTAATTTTCTCTGAAAATTCCCACATGGCAGAAACATACTGCTTTTTGTGGCTTTCAAGTCTCTTTCAGGGAACTGTAAAATGACAACCTTTTAGAATTAGCACTTTTTCTGTGAATAGACACTAAGTTACTTATACCAAACAAAGTCACCTATGCATTTTCATTAAAATAATACTAAAATGATAAGTAATTTTCCCATATAACCATTCTGGGATTTATGAGGATAGAATTCTGTACTATAGTTTAGTAGAAATCACTTGCAGTTCTTCATCTGCACTGATAGGTGGGGCTAGGAATTTCTGTATTAATTATAATATTTTAGCATATTAAAATTTGTATCTAGATGAAGCAGATACTTCAAAGCTTCAAAACTCATGAAACTGCATACGTCTCTTTTAAGGGATAAAACTGTTTGCAATAATATGTGAAATACACTACTAAAACACCCCCTGCTGATTTCATAGGCTTTGCAGGGAGTTATGCAAAATTTTCTGAAAACTAAAAGACTGAGGATGAGATATTTATGATGATAAAAATTAGATCTCAAGAACTATTAGAAACTTGGAAGATTCTCTTAAGGTGGAATTTTTAAATTCAGTTCAGCAACTATTTAATACACACCAGAGGTAAAAGAGCCTAGCCGAGTCAGAAGATTGGAGTTTGAGCTGTGCCCTTGCTGGCAGCATAGCAGGGCACACTGAATATCTTTATAAACCTCCACCACGGAATTGAAATGAGAATTAACTGAAGTAACTGTTTTGGGAATAAAAGGTCATCACCTCTCAAATATTGATTATTAAGACAGCATGGCATAAGACAATAATTCTCATATTTAGATGTGGAAACAAATTCTTCGGAATCCACCAATTCTCCATGTAAATTTGTTTTTGCCGTTTAAATTTTTGTTTTGTTTTTATGCTAATGTTAATCTTTTAAAAAGTTCACGTGAGCACATTCTGGATCATCTGAATACCCTCCTTCCAACTGCCATGCAACATGTGTACTCATGATAGCATTAGTGCCAAGTAATTGGACTTCATTTGTTTCGAAGCTAATGAAAACAGACACAAGCTGACTTAACATGTAGCTTTCATATTCCTGCAAGATAAAGGCAAGCGACAATGGCAAAACTTCTGAACGAAGATTTGGTGGTAGTTTGGATCCAGAAAACTGATGAGAAAATTCCATCATTACGTGGTACACTATAGCATTTGGCAAAGCTGAACTTAAAAAAACAGAATCCTGCCAGTCTGTATCAAGAGCAGTGATTTAACATCATGCATCATCTGTACTGCTTTTGTAGCTTTAAATATGTATTCACTGTAGTTGTGTTTTAGTTAGTCATATGAAAACTATAAACTTAAGTTTATATTCATATTCAGATTCTATATATTTAAAATAAGATTATTTTAAAATTAACATACATTAATTAAATAATTAACTTTAAAATAATTTAATACTTGAGGGGTGTGGACAAGATCAGAACTCAGAAAAGAAAGAACTCAGGTTAAGTCTTCTCTCTAAGTCAAATGACCTCATCTCCCTCTATTTCTTCACAGAAATAAGGATAATAATCTCATCCACATAGGACTGTTGTGAGGAATAAATGAAACTGAATATAACTGTGAATGAATACCTTCCCAGCCCTTACTGTGGAAAGTAAGGGCTCTGAATCAAGGGTCTAGACTTTCAGCCTACATTTCTATGCCACCTTGGGCAAATCACCTCACCTTTATGGGAGTCACTTCCCAATTTTCTAAAGCTAGGAGGTAGATCAGATCAGATTATCTTACAGTTCCTTTTAATATAGCTATAACAGCAGGTGGCTGGGTTTTCCATTGGGATTTCAATGGACTCCTCATTTCCAAATCATACCCACAGTTACTTGGCTTTCCATTAGATTTATTTTAAATTTACTATTCTGAGAAATATAAAATTTTATCATTCACTTGTGACCAATGAGCAATTCACAAAAAAACAGGGTTAGAAAAGCTAAATTCTCCCATCTATCAGAGAGATTTTTAATATCTTTCTTTGCTTTGTTGTTTTCCATCCTAGGCAAGTCATATGACCTCTCCACTGCACTGCTTAAAAAGCAGGCTCTGGACACAGAATTGTGAATTTAAATCCTGACTCTACCACTTTTTATCTGGGCAGCCTAGGGCAAATTGCTGAACCTCTCTAAGACTTAATCTTTTGTAACAATTAAGGAGATGATGGTCCTAAAGCACTCGGCTGTGAAGCCTGATACTTTGGAAAAGCTCAGTGAATGTTAGCTATTATCAGTATTATCATGTTTAATTTTCCTTCCCTTTCATCCTTCGTTTTCCAGTTGCTACAAAGAGAGGCTTGCAGGATGAAGGGGCAATAAGAAAAGTCTGGGGAGCTATGCAAGAGGCGACAAACAATACTCAATTCGTAGGCAGATTAGCAGAAAGAGCAGCCACCACACGCGTCAGGAAACTTAGATTGGATCTGGGTTCTACAGTTTTCTAGCTTTGTGAGTTTCATTAGGGTATCTCACCTGTCTAAAGTTTTTGTTTCCTCCGCTCTAAACGGAGGCTAGTAATATTTACCCTATTTATTTCACAACACTGTTAGTGAAAGGTTCAAAAACAAGTATTTTATATATACACGAAAACACTTCCTAAAGCCTAAAGTACTAAACAAAGCGGTTTTTCTAATTGATGACATTTTGAAGGGACGGGAGTTGGGTTCTACTCTGGCTCTCTCACGAACAAGCTGTGCTGACGTTGTTTAACTCCTCTGGGCCGCATTCACCTGCCAGATAATTATAGCAGTAACTGCCATCTTTGACTGCGGCTTTACCACACAGCATGCACTGCTCTACGTTCTGGATCTACACGCCAGGTGACCTCTCTCAGCGCCACAATTTTAAAGCAGATATTATGTTCACTTAACAGATTAAAAGAAAAATAGTAACAATAAGGTCAAGAGAAGTTAGAAACCTGCTACCCCGCACCTGCAGTGCTGAGGTTCTAAAAACACCTAACCATAAGAGACTTATTAGCAATCAACAGTCTTGCCTCTAATCACCCGCCACCCCCTCACAGAGAGGCTGTAGGTACGCCCATCCACCTGGAGAACTTCATCCACCAATCCCTGGATCCGACCCTCCCCGTTGCTGCCCAGGCCCCGCCTCGCCCCGCCCCCGCCCCGGGCCGCTCCGGCCACCGCCCAACCACTAGAGGCCCGGCGCCGTAGACGCCTCCCCCGCCCTCACGTGCGGAAACCAGCGTGTACCCAGACCTCACCGCGCTTAACCGGACGGGGAGCATGCGCCATGTGTGCGCCTGGACTTCCTGTTCGCGTCCAATCGCTTCCGGCGGGGTACGTCTGACCAATAAGGCAGGCCCGGAGGCGGGCCATAGTCCTACCCGGCTCTTCGCCCACCTTCACTTAAGGAACCGCGGGGAAGGATCTACGTGAGACCTGTGCGGTGGGGTCGGGGCTCATGGCCGCGTCCAGGACGCTCGGCACTTTCCGTCTCCCGCCGTTACCCACGATTCGAGAAATCATTAAGTTGTTTAGACTGCAAGCCGTGAAGCAGCTATCCCAGAATTTTCTCTTGGACTTGAGGCTGACAGGTGGATGGCTTATCAGTGCTCCCCGGATGTCTTCCCCCCGCGTCCCTGGGGCGTGGGTCGGGGGCGGGTCGCGCGGACCCTGCGGGCGGGTGACGGGGGTCAGGCACAGGCGTGTAATGGACTTAAGTCAGGCCCTTCTGCCGCTTTGAACTGAAAGAACTCCGGAGTCCCGCCGCCCAGGGGAGGTGGAATGCGTTGTTTGCTCAGGGGTGTTTGCCGTGGGCTCTTGAAGGCAGGTTGTGCGGACGCCGAGCAAACACTAGGCATAGAAGGGTTCGCGTTTCCTGAAAGGCGGTTTTGGAATTCGAGTCTCGGTGTGTTAACAATACGAAATACACTGCACGTGTTGACTAGGTTGGCTTTTTATGCAGTTAAATTAGAGCAGGGATTTTATCAGTAACAGTGTCGGAAGAGTGTCAGTTTCATGGGATTCGTTATTTAAACTTTTACCTGTTGAGTCTAATCCTCGAGGATTTAAATTAAACCAGCCCCTATGTGCTAGAGCTGAAGATGGGATATGGGAGTGAGCAAGGCGAAGCCTGTCCCCAAGGAGCTTACATTTTAGTCAGTTTACATTCCCACTCCTGAAGTAACATTTAAAGGTACAATAAAATTCACCTGTTTGAAGCGCACAGTGTGATACATTTTGACAAACGTGTATATTCGTTTAACCTCTACCACCGTTTCTGAGTGTGGGTCGTTCTAAAAGCTGAGACTTCAATAATACGATGTATATCAAATGTGTCCACTAGTTCACGGTTGGAGTACTTAACGTTTCTGAGGTTTTGATATTTCATTCTGTTTGGCCCCTCTTCAGAAACTGAAAGGATCAGTAGATCACACCCCGAAAGTTCATCTTCTGTTAAATGAAGTACAGTCCACAAAGCATGGATAGGATGTTTTATCTTTTGGACATAGAATAGCAGTGTGGACAGGCCAGTAGCAGTATAACTGGGTAAAAATAGCTTAACGTGGTTTCAGTTTTCTCGTCTTAATTCGAGGAGAGCTCTACTATAAGAGCTTTAAAAGGTTACCCACCTCTCAGATTCTTTGCCTCTGGTAGTAAACCAGGACCAACCTTTTCTACTAGTCATTAGCCACATTCTAGGTATAGAGCACCGTTTTCAGGACTGAAAATACAGGTCTTTAAATTTCCAAAAGAATCCTTCATGTACATTTTTTCATGTGAGTCTTTATTCACCTTTAGGAATGAATTCTGGAATCTAGGTACTATTATTCCCTCTTCTATAGGAACCAAAGTGAAGGGAAATTAAGGCACTTGTGTGAGGTGAGAAGCTCAGGTGTGAGCAGAGCAAGATGGAAACCCAAGCGTAGTGAATTGACAGTGCCTCTTTGATAGTCATTTGTATTTGAATGTTTCTGAAAAGTTGAAGGTGGAACGACTGTCCTACCTACTGTGATAGCTCTCCATTAAAAAAGAATATTAAATTCACGATACCTGTGCTTAATGCAGACTCTGTTCCCTCCGAGAGGCGTTGGTCTTTAGTGGAGGAAGGATTGGCTTTAGGATTTACACCTGAGCTGGAGTCCCTTCTCTTGCATTTGCTTTCTAGGTGACCTTACCCAAATAAAATAATAAACAAGGAAACCAGGAAGTGTAGAGAAGTTAAACTGGGATAGTAGTTCTTAGTTAATGTGCTGTAAGGATTTGCTGTGAGAAAGCATGTAAAGCACCTGTAATAAATAGGTGGTCAGTGGGTGCAAGTTTTCTCCTGGCACCCATTAAAGAGAAAACTATTTTTGGATGGTTGAGAGCCTGTTTTTGCCTCTAAGCCTACAAGGCTTGGTTATCAATAATAGAAGCAAAAATGAGACTGTGCGGTATCAGTGAACAATGCAGTGGAGTGCTGGTATGTTTTCAGTGGCTAAATTTCCACTATCCCAGGAAGGCCAATTGCTTGGATTTTAATATCTCAGTCAATAAAACCAGTCTGTTGTTTGTTTTCCCAGAAGTGATGGTTGATGGCAGTGAATCCTCAGTAATCTGCTTTTCCGTGATTTCTTAAGGTCTGCTTACTTAGATCGATTAATTAAAAAATGAATTTTCTCACATCAACTTGCACGTTTGCAAAGCTTAAAAAACCTCCACTGCTAAATGTCACTTTTTCCTGAAAATAACCGAGAATCCAAGTTTCTGCAAGTCCTCTCAGCTAGGAACTTGTTGCCATTGCCATACTGACCACCAGCTAGATGCCTGCTAGTAAAAGTAGAGACTGCCAGCACTTTCTGCTTCTGGAGTTTTAACTTGCAGCACTGGAAATTCTGAGTGTGAAACTCTTCTTGCTTATTCAGATATTCAGCGTTCAACAACTAGAGAAGTGGTGCGTGCTTTTCCAGGCAGTTCTTCTTAGGAATTGATTGGTTTGGCAGAGGAACGGGTAGAAAAGACCATGTCGGCTAAATTTACGTTAAGGAAATTTGTTATGGTAATCTTATTTTTATTAAGGGTTTGGTACAATTCACCAGTTATATGGTAGAATATTGAATGGCCACTATATGTTGGTTTAGGTTGAGCGTTAAATAATGGGATAAATATTCTATATATTATATATAAAAGATTAGTTGATTGAGTAATTGCTGATAAGAATTTGTGTAGATTATTTTTCTTTTTAAATTCCATATGTTGAAATTTGCCAAGCTAATCGACTGAAACTTTCTTTTCTCTAGATAAAATTGTAAGGAAAGCTGGCAGTCTGACAAATGCTTATGTTTATGAAGTGGGCCCTGGGCCTGGGGGAATCACAAGATCCATTCTCAATGCCGGTGTTGCTGAACTTCTGGTGGTTGAAAAGGATGGTCGATTTATTCCTGGATTACAGGTGAGATACTTGGTGTCTTTTTTAGGAGGCAAAAACTCAACATAAATCTTCAAACAACGCTTCTTAAACCCCAGGGTATCCAAGGATTCTGTAGTTTGCTCCTCAAAGTGCAGCTCTCCAGGCTTCGTTCCAGAGATTGATTCCATAGTCTGCAGTGCTATAGGAATCTGCATTTCTAGCCAGCATGCCCACATGAACTGTTGGCCACAGCTTGAATAAACCTGCTTTATGCATTTATACTAAACAAACTAATTGCCTTGTGTGACCTTTTTTTAATCTACCAATAGCTGTGCATGTCATGGCCCATTCTTTCAAAAATAAGTCAAACTAAGTAATGCCAATACTGACTTCTGAGAACCTCATTTAAATTCAGAAAATCATGTCTACAAGCAAAAGATGAAGACATATGCCTCATTGAGAGAGACTAATTGTTAAGCTTAGGCATTTGTGTAAGGATTTTTTTTTTTTTTTTTTTTTTTTTTTGCGGTACGCGGGCCTCTCACCGTTGTGGCCTCTCCCATTGCGGAGCACAGGCTCCGGACGCGCAGGCTCAGCGGCCGTGGCTCGCAGGCCCAGCCGCTCCGCGGCATGTGCGATCTTCCCGGACCGGGGCACGAACCCGTGTCCCCTGCATCGGCAGGCGGACTCTCAACCACTGCACCACCAGGGAAGCCCTGTGTAAGGATTTTTTAAGTGAAGAAATTAAGTTGTACCGTTGTACCTGTAGAGTTACGATGAGGTTTAAATGAAATGATACATGCATCTAAAACAGTAGGTGATGTCATATGGGAAATATTTGAAGGAATTGGGTGTGTTTCAACAGGAGAAGAGAAGCTTTGAGTGAGGGGATTGACAGCTGCCTATGAGAGGTTGTGGTGGGGGAGGATCAGCTTGTTTTTGTTTTCTCTAGAAGGGAACTAAAACAGGTAACTGAGGGAGGCAGATGTGAACTTAAAATGAGGAGGGACTTATATTTTTGAAACAGTGGCAAACAGTGAAACAGATTATATCAGGGATCTTGTAAAGGGAATTTTTCCTGGGGGGCACTTAATGCACTTAAAAGAGTCTTTGTTTGATTCCTCTGCAATTCTGAAACTTTAAAAGAGCCCTTAGCCTTTAGTTCATATGAGTAGCAATTTATTAGGCGAGTCCAGCAGAATAATAAAATTATCTACATTGTTACTTTCATACAAGAGGACATATTGGTTTAAAATTAGGACGTTCTGATACTTTTGTATGTATTGATGGATAAATGTTTAATTTCCACCGGAACAGTTAGAAAAGATTTGTTTGAAAATCTAGGGCTTTGTGTTCATGCCTCTGAATTTTTTTAAAAACCTAGTGATTTTTTTCTCATTATTTTGCTATTTCTAGTTTTTATGCTTTAAACAATTATGTATTTAGTTTCATCTAATTTTGCCAGCCTTTATTGATAGAGTTGGTTTCAGATTTATAACTTTATTTGAGGAAAGAGCGGTGTATCGGTGGGAGGTGGAAGTGATGATATTGTTATTTTTGGTGAGAGCATAAGGTGATAAAAAGCAACTGAATAACACTATGTAATTCCCTGCAGGTTTATTTATCTAACCCTTTTGTGGGCATAGAGAAGAAGACTCATCTGACCTTTTTCCCCTTAAAGGGACATCTTAACCCTAAATCTCACCCTCTCTTATGTGTAATTCTTTCTCATTAGGCAGGGAGGTGAATCACATTTCTCATCGCCAGCTTAATTTATATATTCTCCTCTCTGATCTCAACTAAAGATCTTTGAAGACAGACTAAAACACAACTGTACTCTTCTCCCCTGCCCACCCCCACCACTTACGCAAGTCCCTGCATTCCTAACCTCTGCCTTGTCTTATTTGTCTCATGAGATTTATTATCGTCTGACACACTATGTTCTTCTTTGTTGTCAGTCTCACCCCATGGAATGTAAGCGCCATGAGGGTAGAGAGTTTTGTTTGGTTTGTTCCCTGACATGTAAGAGTGCCTGGCACATAGCAGGTGTTCAGTAGTGTCTCACGTGGGAGATAAATAAATGTCTCTCTGTCTTTGTAGGGATCTATCTAATTAGCTGATTAAATGTGTTATTTAATGGTGAAAGTGAATAATTGTGTAGCATTGATTATCAAAAGCATTTTGTGCTTTTTTTCCTAACCATGAAGGTTGATTTCAAGGTAAATTACTGTGCAAGAAATGTGTATTTGACTTCTTTTTTGTTTCTGTAGAAGAGGCAAAATTAATTTTTAGTGTCTTATGTGCAGGAAAGGAATTTACGTTAAAAAGAAATGTTGGGTACTAAAATATCAAATAGACTTCTTTTTCCTGTAAAGAATGTTTCAATATGTAAAACCACTTTCTTTTAGAGGTACTAAATTAATCATAAAACTCAGTGAAGGCAGAAGGAGAGTGATCTATTTTAAGGATTCCATTTTAGTGATATCTAAGCTAATAGAATTACTTTTTAAAGAAATTGTAATAATTTATAAGATGTCTGCTAGCTGAAAGTATGTCATTTGTAGCTTAATTCAATTCTTAAAATATTATCACGAGGCAGCCTAAGGGAAAGAACATAGTGATAACATAGGTTTCACCATCAGCATGTTGTAATGTAAGAAAACATGTCTAATACGTGGAAGCATTATAGTCTGAGTTTGTAGCGAAGAACAGACTGTTAGCATCAAATGGCTTGTGTTCACTTCAGGCTGTACCGTTTACTATTTATATGACTTTGGGCAGGTAACTATCTCTCTGTGCCTTGGTTTGCTCATAGGATTGCTATGGATTAAATGAATGCCTTATCTTAGTGGGCACTCAATACATTTTTTTTTTTTAAAGAAGATGTTGGGGGTATGAGTTTATTAATTTATTTATTTTTCTGTGTTGGGTCTTCGTTTCTGTGCGAGGGCTTTCTCTAGTTGTGGCAAGCGGGGGCCACTCTTCATCGCGGTGCGCGGGCCTCTCACTATCATGGCCTCTCTTGTTGCGGAGCACAGGCTCCAGACGCGCAGGCTCAGTAGTTGTGGCTCACGGGCCTAGTTGCTCTGCGGCATGTGGCATCCTCCCACACCAAGGCTCGAACCCGTGTCCCCTGCATTAGCAGGCAGATTCTCAACCACTGCGCCACCAGGGAAGCCCTCAATACAATTTTTGATATAAGTAATCAATTAAATTATCATCCCCATGCCTTGGGCACTTTTGGTAATTAAGGATTGTTCATGAGACTGCTAATCTGGAAAGAGGTATAAGAGAAAAGTAATGTTATTCCTTTGGAGCACTAGAAAATCCCCAGTGCTGTGGAAACATTGGGACTACTCATCAAACTAGTATTGGACATGTGGAGTTTCTTTCTCTCTTACTGTGGTTGCATTTTCTTGTGATTATGCATAAAACTTAGTTTTTATCATGTAAAGTTTATCAATGTTTTTTTTAATTTGATGCTTTTTACACCTTAGTTTTAAAATAATTGGCCAAAACTAAGAATTTCGCCTACATTTTCTTTTGGATGTTTTATCTGGATGTGGAATCTTAAAAAAACAACAACAACAAAACAAAAGTGAACTCATAGATAGAGAGAACAGATTGGTGACTGCCAGAGGCTGGGGGTTGGGCTTGGGTGAACTGGGTGAAGTTAGTCGAAAGGTACAAACTTCCAGTTATAAGTCCTGGGGATGTAATGTAGAGCATGCTGACTACAGTTAATACTGTACTGTATATGTTAAAGTTGCTAAGAGAATGAATCTTAAAAGTGTTCATCAAAAAAAAAAAAAGTGCTCATCACAAGAAGAAAAGTTTGTGTGTGGTGATAGTTTCACAGTGTACACATATATCTAATCATTATGTTGTGCCCCAGAAACTAACGTAATGTTATATGTTAATTGTATCTCAGTTTTTTAAAAGTTGAATGCTAATTGAGTTGAAAGCTTATTTCCTGAATAATGTACAAATTCTTAGAATCATAAGCAACATAAGATCCAGTGGTTTTCAAAGTTCAGTTGACCCTAGAACAACATGGATTTGAACTGCAGTGGTCCACTTATACACAATTTTTTTTTCAGTAAATACATGCAGTACTACACGATCCGAGGTTAGTTGAATCTGAGGTTGAACAGGTACAGAGGGCTGGTTATGGGACTTGAGTATCCATGAATTTAGGTATTCTCAGCAGGTCCTAGAACCAATCCCCTGCAGATACCAAGGGATGATTGTAAATGGGAAGGAGAAAAATAAAATCCCTCTCCAATTTTCCAAGTGTTGATTAAGTAGAGACCTTAATTTGGTAGTTAGAGTGCCTCCTCGTTGGTTTGCTCCAGGTGAGCCAAATTATAAACTCTGCCAGAACTTGCTCTCCTCTTGTTCTAAACATTCCACGACAAAACAAAAATAACAGTGAAAGGCAGAAGTCTCACTTTGATCTTCTTTTTGCACAATGAGAGGAACATGAACCTTGAAAATCTACAAATCTACAGTTTGGAGTAAAATATTACAATAAATCCCTGTGAATCACTAGGTAATGTTAGTTCCTTACAATGAGCAGAAAAATTATGAAGGTATCTCTAAAATATTTTCAGTAAGGAAACTTTAGACACTAATCTTCGCGAGATCATTCTAACTCTAAATTCTCAAAATGGAGTCAATATAATTTGCTTCCACCTTACCCCCTATAAGTGCATGAAATTTTAGCACTTAAATTTAATGCATGTTTCAGAGTCACAGTACTTTGAGAAATTAAAAAAAAAAAAAAGCCAGAACCCAAACTAAGAATTTCTCCTGTCTTCTAGAAGTTTCATAGTTTTAACTTTTACATGTAGGCCTATGACACATTTTGAGTTAACTTTTGTATATATTGTGATGTAAGGGTAAAGATTTTTTTTTTTTTGCACCATTTGTTGAGAATATTATCTTTTCCTCACCGAGTTGCCTTGTTACTGTTGTCAAAAATCAATTAGCTTTATGTGTGTTGGTCCATATCTGGACTTCCAATTCTGTTTTATTGATCTATAGGTCTATCTTTTCACCAATACCAATCTGTGTTGATTACCGTAGCTTTATAGTAAGACTTGAGAGCAGGTCATGTAAGTCTTCCAACCTTGTTCTTCTTTTTCAAAATTGTTTTTGCTATTCTAGATCCTTTGCATTTCCAAATAGTTTTAAAATCATATTGGCAATTTCCACTTTGAAAAAAAAAAAGCCTCATGTGATTGCGATTGGATTAAAACTGTAGATCACTTTAGGGAGAACTGGCATCTTAATAGTATCGTCTTCTGATGCATGAACGTGACATATTGCCCCATTTATTAGGTTTTCTCTAATTTCTCATGGCCATGTTTTATTGTTCTTAGTAGACAAGTCTTGCACACCTTTTGTTAGATTTACCCTTAACTATTTCATATTCTTTGATACTGTTGTACATGGTATTGGTTTTTAATTTTAACTCAAAGTTGTTTGTTGTTACTATGTAGAAATACCATTTTTTTTTTAGATATTGACTTTGTATTCCTACAACCTTGCTATACTCACTTATTAGTAGCTGTTTTATAGATTTCCTTAGTATTGTCTGCATATATTAATATTTCATCTGCAAATAAAGACAGTTTCACCTCCTCCATTCCAATCTATTTGTCACTGTTTTTCTTCATCTTGCACTAAGATAACTAAGATAAGTACAGTGTTTAACAGAAGTGGTCGGAGTGAACATCCTTGTCTTTCTCGGGTCTTAGGGAAAAAGCATTCAGACTCTTAACCATTGAGTATGATGTTAGTTGTAGGTTTTTCCTGGATCTCCTTTTTCTGGCTGAAGAAGGTCCCTTCTGTTCCTAGTTTGCTGAGAAGTTTTTTGTTTGTTTTAAATAATGAATGGATATTGGATTTGCAAGAATACTTTTTCTGAGATTTTGAGATGATCGTATGGTTTTCTTTTTTAATTAACATAGCAAATTATATTGATTTTTCTAATGGTAAATAAACCATCTGTAGAATCTGTAATGATGTCACCTCTCTCATTCCTGATGTTGGTAATTAGCATATCTCTCTTTACTGCTCAGTCTGGCTACAGAGTAGTCAACTTTATTGATCTTAAACAAAAACAGCTCTGGAATCACTGATTTTTCTCTATTTTCTTATTTCATAGATTTCTGCTCTGAAATTTTTGTTCCTCTTGCTTTGGGTTTAATTTGTTCTTTCTATAGTTTAAGGTGGAAACAAGTCATTGATTTGAAGCCTTTCTTATTTTCTTATAGGTGTTAGTACAATAAATTTCCCTCTCAGTACACCTTTAGGAGAATCCCACAAATTTTGATATGTTGTTTTCATTTTCATTGCATTCAGAATACTTTCTAATTTCCTTTTTCTTAATATTTTTTGAGATATTAAAGAAAGACTTCAGCTCAAATTTCCCTTATAGTTTCTTATTTGACTTGTGGATTATTTAGAAGTGTATCATTTAGTTTGCAAATTTGGGGGCTTTTCAGACCTCTTTCTGTTATTCTAGTTTAATTCCATTGTAATCAGAGAACATACTTTGCATGAGTTGAATCATTTTTTATTAATTCAGACTTGTTCATGGCATGTGGAATATGATCTGTCTTGGTAAACGTTTCTTGAAAAGAATATGCATTCTGCTGTTGTTGGATGCAGCATAAATTTCAATTAGGTCAGTTGGCATTACTCACGTCTTCTATCTCCTTAGTGATTTTCTGTCTACTTGTTCAATCATTTATTGAGAGAAAGGTATTGAAATCTTGTACTCTAATTGCAGATTTGTCTGTCTCTCCTTGCAGTCCTATCAGTTTTTGTTTCACCTAGTTTTAAACACCGTTTTTAGGTGCATAAACATTTAGGATTGTTATATCTTTGTTATGGGTTGGCTTCTTTATCATTTTGAAATGAACTTCCTGATCCCTGGTGATATTCTTTCCTCTGAAATCTACATTGTCTGGTATTAATATAGCCATTCCGTCTTTCTTTTGATTAGTGTTAGAATGGTATATCTTTTCCACCCTTTTTACCTATTTCTGTTTTTATATTTTAAGTGTGTTTCTCAGAGGCGAGTGTGTAGTGGATCTTGCATTTTTCCCACCACTCTGGCCATCTCTGCCTTATGTATTAGTTTTCTATTGCTGCTGTAACAAATTACCACAAATTCAGTAGCTTAAAATGACATTTTTATCTTACAGTTCTGGGTGTCGGAAGTCTAAAAGCAGGGTCAGCAGGGCTGTATTCTGCTGGAGGCTTCAGGGCAGAATGTTTCCTTGCCTTTTTCAGCTTCTAGAGGCCACCTGCCGTCATTGGCTCATGTACCTCTCGCTTTTACATCTCTACTATTGCCTCTAATCCTGCCTCTCATCACCTTTGTGATTACATTCGGCCCACTTGGATAATTTAGGCTTATTTCCCCATCTCGAGATTTTTTTTTTTTTTTTGGTGGTACGCGGGCCTCTCACTGTTGTGGCCTCTCCCATTGCGGAGCACAGGCTCCAGACGTGCAGGCTCAGCGGCCATGGCTCACGGGCCCAGCCACTCTGCGGCATGTGGGATCTTCCCGGACCGGGACACGAACCCGTGTCCCCTGCATCGGCAGGCGGACTCTCAACCACTGCGCCACCAGGGAAGCCCTGCTGTCATTCTTATCTTTGCTTCTGGCTTTTTTCTCTGGCTGTTTTTAAGATTTTTTTCTTTATCACTGGTTTTGAGCATTTTCATCATGATATGCCTTGGTGTCATTTTCTTCATGTTTCTTGCGCGTGGGGCAGTGAGAGCTTCTTGGATCTGCAGGTTTTCCTGCACTTCCTGTTGTCCAGTGTCTGAATATTATTGCCTCAACTATTTTGTCCGTTTCTCATTTAACGCAAAAGAATGTATCTGGTCTCCTATATTTCATCTCGACCAGAGTAAGAAGCTCTAGGAGTCTTCCTAACCGTTAAGTTATGTGTTTATTTCATGGAATTTTGGAGATAGTAAGGCATTGATTATTGTTAGTATTACCTCTGGGATTTTATAGTAGGTAAATAGAGTGATTATTTCTTGATAGGCAAAGTAGAGAGTTCATGGCATTGAGAATCAAATAGGCTGATGTTCAAATATCATATATGTCACTCACTAGCTTTGTGACCCTGAGCTTGCCTTTGAACCTTTTGTAGCTTCAGCGTTCTCATCTGCAGCATGGGAATGATAGTTATCTTTTGTGGTTATTACAAGGATAGATAGAAATTTATGTAAAGAGCCAGGCCTATTGCCAGTAGTCAGTAAACGGTTGCTATTATAATTATTCTCCTTCCCTGTCATCTTGTAAAGGGACATATAAAGTAATCTAGTCATCCTGACAAAAGGAGCTGTTTTTAATCAGAGGTAGTAGAATTTTGAAATTCTTTCATTGCTAGCAAATTTTAAATAAGGAGGACTTTCTGTTATGATAATTACATACTTTACACATGTAAGTTACTTGATATAGCTATAACCATAGTTAATCATAACATAGACAGCACTCAACCAATTAGCAAAAGGTGACTTACAGCCAAAGTGATTTCCTAGTCCACTGTAAGTCGTAAGTACAGAGACCAATGCTAGAAGCAGACCCACTGACAAGAGCAAGAAGTAACAATTATTACTGTGGCAGAAAAGCTATAAAAAGCAAATATAAAACTGAAAAAAAGCACAGCACTAAGGGATCATAACCATTGAGGCCTTTGCTCTCCAGGCAACAGTGACCCAACTCATCAAGAAAAGGGTGACATTGGGTGCATTGTTCGTGGGTTAGGAAGAGAATTGTGCAATACAGTTTAGAAAGATTTCCACCTGTATGTTTCTGTTTAAGAAATGTTAACACCTAAAGGAGTTACATTGGTTGAATAGAAAATTTATTAAATCAAACATCTAATTCCTTGATGAGTCTGAGTGAGTGAGTTTCTACTGTACATGTTCTGGTCCTGTTTAAAAAGCAAAGCAGGCTGACTTTTTGAAATCATGCTGTAATCTTCACCCTTAGAAAAGTCATTTGTAACATTATCTTAAATTCCTTTTGAATAATAGCATTAGTCTTTTCTCTGTGTTCTATATAATAAAAAAAACTTTTTTTCACCTATTGTGTTTCATACTGTAGATTCATTATCATATAGTTTGCCTAACAGTTTTGTCCAGCCCTTATTTCAACAGTGTTTGGGTTCCTACTTTGTGGCAAGTTAGAAGGAAGGTAATATCACTGGGCTGGGTAATTAATCTTTAGCCCACTGTACAGTGTTGGCTGCCATGAGCCACTCACCATGAGAAGGTGGCATGAGAAGCCCCTCACCATGAGAAGCCCCTCACCATGAGAAAATGGCTATTTGATACAGTTTTTCTCAAGGAATTGGTAATTGGGCATAAGTACCTTATAATTGGGTATAAGTTCTTTCCTCATCAAATTAGATCACCAGCAAACTATCTAGTTAGACCATAGCTGCTTGCCCCCCGCAGAAAGCATTCACTAAGACCTTGACTTGTTAGAGGAGAGAGATTTTTCAGTGACCATGTGAAGAATACTTTTGCATTTTGTTTTCTCACTTTTATTAAAGGCATTCTCTGTTTGTTCCTTGTACCCTTTACAAAACTTAATACCAGAAAAACACATGATCTCTTGGAAACTGGGTATAATTACCTCCAATACTGAGTGAAAATGATATAATTCAGTATGTCACCTGTGAGATCTAACATCTCCAGGATTGTCACGATGTAAAGCTCTCACGATTTACATGCATGTTTCTCCTGTCATGGTTTGGCTTTCTTTCTTCTTTTACAGCCTTATTTAATGAATATTTTTTACTCAAAGCTTACTCATGCCTCATTTTGGAAGAATATAGGATTGGAAACTAAAATAAAAATGATAGAATAATTTGAGTGTCTGTATAAATACCCATTTGGCTGTAATCAAGTGTGTGCATTCATAGTCAGCTGTGCCTTTGAGCACATCATGAGGCAACACCTCCAATGTTTTGAAGTGTTATTCTTGAAGGGTTGTAATAGTGATCTTTCCCACCCCTTTGTCATTCCCCAAACATCATTATGACGATGAAAACATTTTCCTCTATTAGTGGTTGGTTAGAAGGTCTTTCTGTGTCATTGCTGAATATCATCAGGTGTTGAAATGGCTGCTGTCTGTAATCATACTGTCGTTTCAGTTTGTATAGCATTTTCTTTTTTTTGGCCTCCATAATTGCTTCAGGGCCTTGCCATAAAACTGAACACCAGCATTCATTCCTTCTGCAGTGGGGAGTGGGAAAGGGGAAGATTAAGCTACAGAGTGGTCCTGGAAAAGGTAGACCTTTTAAAGAACAGGACGACTTGCTGTTTCACTGACTGACACTTAAGCCTGAAGGGGAATCCAAAAAAAAAAAAGCAACTTTAAACTTAGAAAAGGAAGGTGAATGTGTATTATATCAGGTTTCTGGCATGCAGCTGTGTGTGTCAAGGTGGAAAAAATTAACATTTCAAACTTGGTTGAGTTATCAGAGCATGTAAATTAATGCCAAAAAGCAAAATTTACATTGTTTTAATCTTAATTACTGATAACTTCATTACTTTCTGTATATTGACATGTGAAACATAAGCTTTTAGTTCTGCCTCTTCGTTTTTGGTATGCTTATTTGTTTTAATTATGTGAAGCATAATTATAGAAAAAAATTTTAAGTTCTTCATTGATGGTAAATGCTATCATTAAATACACAGTTTTTATACAGTAAGAACCTGTCCCATAGAGAGCTATCTCCTTTTTTATTTTTATGGTATATTGAGGTTATTATATTTTCTAAGATTAATTGTCTGGAACTCATCAGATTAAGTTTTAGCAAATCATGGTAACTTAAAATAATCCATAAGTACCTTAATATCAGAGGTGCGCAATTATTTTTGCTGAACTACCATGGCTGAATGTATCAAAGCAGATGATTCCCAGACTTAAAATGTTTAGCCTGTAATTAGTATATGCATTTCAGCTATGCATTTCTCAACTTCTAATTGATTTATCAGTGAAATAAATCTTTGCAAGTTTCTGGACCCTACAAATTTTGGGAGCCCCAAATCTCACAGGCTAAGAGAGGAGTATTCCAGCTTCACAGAAAACTGAATGCCATTTGAGCATTCACTTATTCATTCACTTATCAAATATAATGAAGCACTACTATGTACTGTTGCAGCTGCAGGGGATATTAAGGTAGATAAGAAACAGGTGCCCTTAAGGGACCTATGTTGTTGCAGGGAAAAGAAACTTAAATATACATAATTGTAATACACAGTGCTCTAAAGAAGCATGTGCAAGGCACATTGTTGCCCCAAAGGTGTAAGTGATCTACAACTGGGTGCCCTGGTCCATGTCTCCTCTCTGGCTTCTGTGGTGGTGCTTTCGTCCTTCCTCAGTTGCCTCAGTTAGTGAAGAGGAGAGTTAGGAAAATTAGTTAGCTTTAATTGAGCTAGAGAAGAAGGTCCAAGGGATGCTCAGGGCAAAAGTTCCTTGAATTGGAGCCAAGGTTCTCTGAGCTCCCTGAGATGAGATTTAATGTGGGTAGAGGGTTACCTCTTCCTTTGGAACCTACTTTAGATGTGTTTGTTTTCATCGATTTTAGTCACTCCTGCATGTTGAGCTTTATAAGCTCAGGGACTGCATCTGATTTTTTTGTTGCTGTTTGTTTTTTAACTAAGGACTTAAAGAATCAAGTTTTGTGTTGGGTCCAGGGCACTTAACACAATGCAAATTTATAGATGGCTTAGCTGGAAGGCTCTTTTTAGTTAGGTGCCAGCACTTCAGTATTGTAAGGGCATTTCTTAAGATGTGATGTGAAGATGGATGAGATGGAGGGAAAAAAAAAGAGATTAAGGAAAGAGTACGTTTTTCCTTTATTTATTTTTCTTTTTTACTCAGAAAAACTGAAGGAAGAGGAAGGAAAGCAAATAGTGGAAGGTAGAAATAGGCTGGGAGGTAGCTTTTGTTAAAACATGCAGGGTGGGCTTCCCTGGTGGCGCAGTGGTTGAGAGTCCGCCTGCTGATGCAGGGGACACGGGTTCGTGCCCTGGTCCGGGAAGATCCCACATGCCATGGAGAGCTGGGCCCGTGAGCCATGGCTGCTGAGCCTGCGCGTCCAGAGCCTGTGCTCCACAGCGGGAGAGGCCACAACAGTGAGAGGCCCGCGTACCACAAAAAAAAAAAAAAAAAAAAAACCCATACAGGGTAATTCATTAGGTTGCAAGTGCCTGGGGATCAGAAGTACTTTAGGGGTACTCTGGTCAAGGAAGTGATTCAGACTCTGCCACGGACAGCTTGGCGACAACACATGACTTTCTGCTTGTTTGACTCTAGTCGTCGATTAAGTTAAAGATCTTGGTATTATGTAGAATCCTTTGTATATATTTAGGCTACAAAGATTTAGTTGAATTAAGTCCATCTCTCCTATGATTTGCTCCTAATTAATTCTCAGTATTTCATTATAATGTCCTTAGTCTCTAATTTATTTTTTATCAATAATTTTTAATTGAAGTATAGTTGGCTTACAATGTTGTGTTAATTTCTGTTGTACGGCAAACAGATTCGGTTATACATACATATACATTCTTTTTTATATTATTTTCCATTATGGTTTATCATAGGATATTGAATATAGTTCCCTGCTACACAGTAGGACCTTGGTGTTTATCCATCCTACGTATAATAGTTTGAATCTGCTAACCCCAAACTCCCAATCCTTCCATTCCCCACTCACTCCCCCTTCCTCCCTTGGCAACCACCAGTCTGTTCTCTATGTCCGTGATTCTGTTTGTTTCAAGATAGGTTCATTTGTGTCATATTTTAGATTCTACATGTGTTATCATATGCTGTTTGTCTTTTTCTTTCTGACTTCACTTAGTATGATAATCTCTAGTTGCATCAGTGTTGCTGCAAATGGCATTATTTCGTTCTTTTTTGTGGCTGAGTAATAGTCCATTGTATATATGTACCACATCTTCTTTATCCATTCATCTGTCAATGGACATTTAGGTTGTTTCCATGTCTTGGCTATTGTGAATAGTGCCACTATGAACATTAGGGTGCATGTATCTTTTTGAATTATAGTTTTGTCTGACTATATGCTCAGGAGTGGGATTGCTGGGTCATATGGTGATTCTATTTTTAGTTTTCTAAGGAACCTCCATACTGTTTTCCACAGTGACTGCACCAACTTACATTCCCACCAACAGTGTGGGAGGGTTCCCTTTTCTCTACACCCTCTCCAGCGTTTGTTATTTGTAGACTTTTTAATGATGGCCATTCTGACCGGTGTGAGGTGGTACCTCATTGCAGTTTTGATTTGCATTTCTCTGATGAGCAGTGTTGAACATCTCTTCATGTGCCTATTGGCCATCTGTATGTGTTCTTTGGAGAAATGTCTGTTTAGGTCTTCTGCCCATTTTTTGATTGGGTTTTTTTGTTGTTGTTGAGTTGTATGAGCTGTTTGTATATTTTGGAAATTAAGCCCTTATGGGTCACATCGTTTGCAAATATTTTCTCCCATTCTGTAGGTTGTATTGTTTATGGTTTCCTCTGCTGTGCAAAAGCTTGTAAGTTTGATTAGGTCCCATTTGTTTATTTTTGGTTTTATTTCTGTTGCCTTGGGAGACTGCTTAGTCTGTAATTTAAAAAGACAGGTAAGAGTTGAGTCTTTGCTAAATCTGTACAGAAATACAAGTCATTCTGCGGGTCAGAATTAAGATAATGTATTATTTGTGATGTTATAAGCTATTGTTATACTAGTATCTGCCACTATCCCCAGTCATTCTTATGTGTTGAAAGTCAAACACCACAGTTGCCTGTTGCAGTGGACACAGCATGCTATTAGTTCATTAATGATCATTCTTAGTCTGGCTTTTCAGATTTATTTAACGATGCACAGACTTGAAGAAAAAAATTAGGTCTACTCTCCAAAGTGTATGAGCTCATTTTATTGACCTTTTTGTAAACTAGATGCTTTCTGATGCAGCACCTGGAAAACTGAGAATTGTCCATGGAGATGTCTTGACATTTAAGATAGAAAATGCTTTTCCAGAAAGTCTCAAAAGACAGTGGGAGGATGGTAAGTGACTTTGGGTTGGTTTTCTTATTTTCTTTTGTAATTATTTAGATCACAAATATTTATGTTATTTATTTTACATTATAAATGTTTATTATATATTTATATTAAAAATTAAATGACTAGAATTAAATAGGTAATGCGCATTGCAGTTTTTTTCTGCTTTTCCACTTTGTTTCAAAGTAAGATAATTTGATTTTATAATTCTAATTTATTTACCCGATATTTTTCAAATATTTTGGGTTCTGTTCAAATAAACTTTCTATTTTTATGATACCATGTAAGGATGGAATGAACTATAAAGTGTTACTTTTTCCAAGTGGTGAAAAAAGAAGTGTTTTAGTGAACCAAGCTGTACCCACACCTTTCTAACTTTATCTCCATTGTCTTTCACATTCAATGACTAACCAAGGTGCTCTTCATTCACAGACAGTGTTTACTGGGTACCTGCTATGTGCCAGCTCCTTGGAATACATAGATAAATGGGGTGTGTTTCGTGCCCATAAAACCCCTCAGAACACCTGGAGGAGCGATTCTGGCATGCCCCCACGGCTGCCCCCCTTGTCTCTGGCCGCTGCACGCCAGGCTCCCACTGTCCTCTTCTCGGCACCAGCCTTCAGGTTTCTGCCTGCCCAGCCCGTCACAGACACAGTGACAACCGACCTAACTGCCTGCTTCAATCCATCTCAAGTTCCCTGGCATTAATCTGACTGTTACTCTCTTCTAGACTATTTCTCTGCTCCTGTCTTCCTGATACCAGGCGCTCCTATTCCTCCTTTTACATTGTTGGGAGCTTTCTCTAAGTATTCTTTGCTGGTGGTTATTTTTCCAGCCACATCTTACATGTTGTTTCTGAGCTGGGGGGGGAGGGGTGGAACCTGCTGTTCTCATGCAGCAGGTTTGCCTGGATTACTCCTCCCCTGTGGTTTCACTTACCGTGTATATACTGCACACTTAATCTTCACGTCCAGCCTGTATCCCCTGCCTAGGTATCTGACAGCTTCATCTGGGTGCCCCATAGGAACTTTGACCTCATCATGTCCAAAGCAAATGATCTTTTCCCTCAAACCAGTTCTTTTTCATATTTTTCCTAAGCCAAAACCTGAAGACTTTGACTGAATAGTAATTAGGTAGGATTTTTTTTCCTTGATAATTCAAAGAGGATTGTGAGAAAACATTGCTTCTGAAGAATAAATGGACTGGAAAATACTCAGCCATATCTTTTTGTATATTTTTGTTTGATGCTGTTAATATCCAGTTTGATTTTACTCTTAGCTGAAATTGTATTCAGAATATATTGATGAAATAATCATTCCAAGTTTTTTTTCTTATGCCAACCAGATCCTCCAAATGTACATATTATTGGAAATCTGCCTTTTAGTGTATCAACTCCACTGATTATCAAGTGGCTTGAAAACGTTTCTCATAGAAATGGACCTTTTGCTTATGGCAGAACCCAGATGACTTTGACTTTTCAAAAGGAAGTGGCAGAGGTAAGTTTTAACTTTTTCTGGCTATTTTATCATGTGATCAAATTACCAAATAAAACAAAAAGAATGTGATAATTTGGAGTTGAGAAAGGGAAGGGGGCTGCATGTCTTATTATTCAATAGATAGACTTTGATTCAGCTAATAAGCCTGCTAGGCATTCCCATGGCTGGAGTGTTCCAAGTTTCTCTCTCTAGAAGATAAACCCTCAGGGCAGATGAGAGCAGTTTTTGAAGTGCAGAGGTTTAAGGAGGGAATCTGTAGACTATAAGCATTTTTTTAAAAATTTCATTATGACATATAAATACAAAAGAGTATATAACGTATATGCATGGCTTTGTGTATGTATGGCTTAATAAAAAGAACATATGAATCTCTACCACCCAAGTCAATAATTAAATTATAAACATCTTTGACACCCTCTTGTATACCTCATTCTGATTACATCTCCTGTCCCCCACCTGCTACCAAGATAATCTATACCATGAGTTTGTGAATTATTATTCCCTGCATAGTTTATCGCATAGATTCTTATCTGTAGAATTAATATACTTTAGTTTTGTCCATTTTTTAACTTTATACAGGTGGGTTCATACAACGTGTATTCTTTGTATTCTTTTTATCCTGATCTGCTCATGTTCATAGCTGTAGTTTATTTGTACAGCTATTTACTACCCACTCTTTGACTATTTATCTGTCATTTATCTGTCCATATTCCTGTTTTGGGACCTGCATTAGTTTCAGTGTTTCATTATCACAAACAACTGTCATGAACGTTCCTATTTTGATGTCAACTGGTGCACATAGGCAAGATTTATTTAGGGTATAAACCTGAAAGTGGCAATGCTGGATCATTCTGCAGCTTTAAATTTACCACTCTTTTCTGCAGTGTCTAATCCGTTGTTAATTTTACTCAGTTTATTTTTCATTTCAGATATTGTATTTTTATCTCTAAAAGTTTCATTTGAGTCTTATTATATCTTCCCTTTCTCTCATTATGTTCATGCTTTCCTCGGCATCCTTATGCATATGTATAATATCTGTAATAGCTATTTTAAGATCTTTGCCTACTAATTTCATTACCTCTGTCATTTCTGTACTGTTTTACCAGTTGACTTTGCCCACCCTCTTTGCTATGGGTCCCGTTTTTCCGCTTCTTTGCAAGCCTGATAATTTTTGACAAGATATTGGATATTCTGAGGTTTTTGGTTTTTTAATGTTGGGGATGCTTCTGGCATCTAGTGGATAGAGGTTAGGGATGATGATAAACATCCTTCAGTACACAGGACAGTCCCCCACAGCAAAGAATTACTCAACACTAACCAGCCCAAAATGTCAATAATGCCACAGTTGGAAAAACTTTGTTTTAGATTATTTGGCTATAAAATCCATCACAAAAATTAGGACCCTTTTGTGTTTGTTAGAAACTCTAAGATGACATCCTCTTTTTCCTAGGGTCCTAGTCGTCTCCTCCTCGTGACTCTGTTAATTCTCTTCTGTTGGTTTGAATTGAGGCCATGCTAATAGTTCTTCTTATTTTCTCAGCTTTTGGATTTGTCCTTGGTTTTTCTTTCTCAGCTGACATGATTATTATGGTATTTCTGTTCTTCAGTAACACAATAGAAATGCAAAATACTATGTACTCTGATTCTTTGGGGGGAAAGAGCAAAGGAACAGAGGCTGAAGAGGTGGGATAACATTTTCAATGACTCAGTGTCAGTTGTGCTTATTAATAATAGTGTTGCTTCCACTTAACCGTATGCAATTATTTTTCTTTAACAAAAAGTTGATTTTAGTATTAATATTGAGAAGAGTTTATATTGAGTCTGTAATTAACGGAGTGCTTTAGAAGTGTAGATAACACTGCTCCTCTGATTTTTGCAAGTGAAAGTTTCAATGGGAGACTAAGCAGCGTTCTCTTATGTAACCTCTGTTTGTTCTTGACACTGTCATGTTTGTAATTTTGTATTTAGCCACAGAAAGCACTTTTAAACATTTGCTTGGCTTGGCTTTGTGAGTTACAGAACAGAAACGAGCGTGTTCCTCTTAAGACTACAGGGTGTAAATTTAAGAATTCAGCTCACACATTACGAGGCGTGTAGACAGTTTAAAGTTAACAGCTCATAAAATAGAATCAGACTGTGTAGCAATAAATGAGACCTTAACAAATCTCATAGATGATGAAACTGAGGTTCCAAGTAGTTTAACATCTTCCACAGGTTGTGGAGCTAGTTACAGGGAAAGCTGAACTTGAACACAGGTCATATGTTTTCTGCTGAAGTCACGATGTTCACGTTCTTTCTGTGGCCAGACCTGTGGTCTCTTCTTTCTGGGTCCAGCATCAGCCTCTTCATCTCCTGCCACCTCCAGGGGACCCTGGCTGGTGAATGGTCACATCCCTGGCGGGGAGGAAATCACCTCTCCATTAATTATCTAGTTCTCATCGTCCCTGGTGTTTGGCTGTGCAGCTTCTCAAGAATAAGCCTAATTTTTCTATTTGTACTTACAATTATTTTAGATGAATAGGAAAATAAATAACACTGTCCTTGTGAATTCTTGGACCCATTGTTTTTCTTATATTCAATCAGAATTTTTTAAAAGCTTAAGGGTTAAGAGTTTTTCTTTTTACTGAAAAATTACCTGGTTTGATTCCCTGGGCTGTTGCTTTTCAAATCTATCCTGTGATGGAGTTTGAATTTTCATAGCTTTACCTGTAATACATCTATCAAAGAAACATCAATTCATGTTTGAATGGTTGATCGACCGTTTAACTCTTATGCTAGCGTTTAATGCAATCTTTTTGCAGAGCTTTCTGGTTTGTGGCTTGAATTTTTCCTTAATAAATTAGGGACAGGTATGTGTGCTGCTTTCTTCTAAGTTATAAGATATGATTCACATATTTTCATCTCCACAGCCTGTGTGTGTATTTGCTACAAAGATTGGATGGGTTACGTTGGATAGGTGGCATAACTGGATACATAGCACTCTAGGTGAAATACATTGTACTTAAATGTGTCTTTATAGCAAATTAGCTTATCGTCCATGCCTCCCTGGTTTGCTTTTTGGTTAAAGTGATTTTTAAATTCTCTTCAGTGGGAACACACCTTTCAGATGTAAAGTAAAATACTGGAAGAAAATCCAGGATGAGATCATTTAAGTTTGGGCATTTCTTTTGGTTTACTTTCTAATTTTGTGATTATGTTCATGCTGCATTTTAGTTTTACACAACTGCTTTGAATGGTGCCAGTTTGCACAATGCATTTTAAAAATTTTGAATCTTACGCCAGTGGTAAAGTTCCTTTTTTCTTTATAAAGAGCTAGAAATATTTTTGACCATTTGATCCATAAGCTTATTCTTTAACTTAAATCTGTACTTCCATTATTTGTCTTTGTTTTTGATATTTGCATGAGAATATGTACAGTTCTCGGCTTTACATTTTAGAAGGGAAGAATTTATTTTGTTATATGTACTGTAGCAACTCATCACTTGTCTTAACTTGACTTCCCGGTAATTTTAACTGTCCAAATACAGACAAGAGCCAGGTAATCTAAAGTAAAAAGGGTTGAGATGAGGGATGGCTTCTAAGTAACAAAATATGCTACAAAATCTACAGTTAACTTTGCCCATAGGAAATTTTCTCAGCATCTCAGATTAAAGCCTATTTTTAAATCTTACCTAAGGCAAAGCTTTTACAAGCCAAATTATGTGGTGTTTATGCCCACAGCTGGTTAGAAGCAGCAAAGTAAAAGGGACTATTAGAGTTTGACACATGACAGTGAAGCAGGAAAGAGAAACACCCAGCACAGTAAATATATTGGGTTGGCCAAAAGATTCCTTCGGTTTTTAAGTAAAAATAAAAGACACATTTTTCATTTTTACCAAGAACTTTATTGAACAATGTACTCTACTACCTTCTGCCATTTTTCAGGCAACTTCACAATTCCATCTTCCCAAAACTTTTTATCTTTTTGAGCAAAGAACTGTTCCAGGTGCCTTTTACAGTCTTCCAAGGAATTGAAATTTTTTCCATTAAGAGAATTTTGTAAAGACTGAAGTAATCGGAAATCCAAAGGTGCAATGCCTGGTGAATATGGCAGAGGAATCAGAACTTCCCAGCCAAGCTGTAACGGTTTTTGCCTGGTCATCAGAGAAACATGTGGTCTTGCATTGTCCTGATGGAAGATTATGCATTTTCTGTTGACTAATTCCAGACACTTTTCATTGAGCGCTGCTTTCAGTTGGTCTAATTGGGAGCAGTACATGTTGGAATTAATCGTCTAGTTTTCTGGAAGGAGCTCACAATAGAGGACTCCCTTCCATTCCCACCATGTACACGACATCACCTTCTTTGGATGAAGACCAGCCTTTGGAGTGGTGATGGTTCATTTCGTTTGCCCCACAATCTCTTCCATTCCACATTATTGTGCAGTATCTACGTTTCATCACCCACCACAATTTGTTTTAAAAACGGAGCATTTTCATTACATTTAAATAGAGAATTGCATGCGGAAATACAGTCAAGGTTTTTTTCACTTAACTTATGTGGTACCCAAACAACAAAGCGTTGAATATAACCAAGTTGGTGCAAATGATTTTCAGCACTTCATTTGTATGTGTTGAGTTTGTTGGCTAGCTCCTGGGTGGTATAATGTTGAGTTCTCAATTAATTTCTCGATTTGATCGCTATCAACTTCAGCTGGTCTACCTGACCGTGGAGCATCATCCAGCGAGAAATCTCCAGCACGAAACTTCACAGACCACTTTTGACACATTCGATCAGCCACAGCACCTTCTCCATACACTGGCACAAATCTTTTTTTTGCGTTTCATTTCCGTTTTTACCTTTCTTGAAATAATAAAGCATAATATTCAGAAAATGTCGCTTTTTTTCTTGAATCTTCAATATTAAAATGGCTACACAAAAATTTACCAATTTTGATAAGGCTTTTTCAGTGCACACTGATATGACAGCTGTCACAGTCTAACAAATCTGTTTCGAATGTAGTTAGAGACAGCTGAGTGCTACTAGAGCCATCTTGCGGGGGGGGCGGTGCGGGGGGACAAATGAACTTTTTGGCCAACCCAGTGACTCAAAAAGCGCTCCGTCTTTGACTGTTTAGTAGTACGGCACAGCACAGGCATACCTGGCCCCAGGATTATTCCAGTAATTGTTGGTATTTGTAATGTTGACTCTATCATTCAAAAGAGATTTAGAATGTCCAGGGAGTTCTAAGAACGTAGAGAAGCAGGCTACATTTTAGAAAAATAAGTATGCCTAATTGTTTTATCCACCACTCAGCTTTGTCCAATCTTAATATACTGCCATATTTTTCATATCTTTTTAAGAAATAAAATAGGTATGTTTGGAGCCCTCTTCTATCCCCCTTTTCCCTCCTATGAATTGAACTGTCTTAAAATTGATATTATGCCCATGAACATGTTTTGCTTGCTCTACAGATATAGATAGATAGATATACACATGCACATAGAGAGTAAACAATAAGAAATAATCTTTTGAAGTTATTATGTGAGTGGAGTCATACTGTACATATTTTCTGTCCGTTATTGTTTACTCTGTTTGGGACTTAGTTGGTGTCTCTTGTTATTCACTGTAACTATTGTTTAGCATTCCATTGTCAGAATTACCACAGTTTATTCACCTATGATGGGCCTTTATGTTTTTCCACTTTTTTTTGCATACTACATATAATGTTGCAGTGAATATCCCTGTACATATCTCCCTGTGAAGCAGGTCTCTAGGATATATTCATAGAGGTAGACCTAAAGGATCATAAGGGTTTACCCAACTTTAGCTTTGCCATATATATTGCCAGATCATAGGCCACAGTGCTTGTGCCAGTTTCACGTCTCACTAGCGGCACATGGGAATTCCTGCTGCTCCGTATTGTTGCCAGTATTAGATTCTGTCAGGTTCTTTTTCTGTTGTTTAAATTTTGTTCATTTCATGAATATGAAACTGTATCTCATATGGTTTTAATGTGCAGGTCCCTGATCTGTAATTTACTTACGCATAGTTTATGGTTATGGTTCATTGGGGTTGCTCTTACCGTATTTCTCATCATATTTTCTGTTAGTTGTTTATCTTTTGATTATGGAGCTATAGGAGTTTCTTCTGAGCACTAATCCTTTGTCAGATATCAGTTTCAAATACCTTGTCTCAGTCTGTGCCTTACCTTTATAGTGTTTTTATTACACAGAAGTTTTTAATTTAAATAGAACAAAATACATCAGTCTTTTCTTCTGCTTTTTCATTATTAAGAAATTCTTCCTTACCATGGGGGTCATAGATATTTACTTATAAAAATTAAAAATTTTTCACTTCCTGTTAATTCACTTGGAATTTATTTTTGGTTGTGATGTGAGATATGGACCTCCATTGTCCTCCTTGTAGATTCCTGTTTATACCAGTATTGCTGAAGGATCCTTCCTTTTCCCACTGGCAGCTGCTACCTCACATCTGTCACAGTTCAAATGTCCACATGTGCTTGGGTCTCTTTCTAAGGTTTTTGTTCCATTGGTCTGTCTGTACCTCTAGCAATACCATACTGCCTTAATTTTGATATCTGGCAAGGCGAGTCCCCCCCACCTCATCTCCACACAGCAGCCCCTGCCCCCTGTTCCCCCAGTTCCTGATGTTCTTCAGGAGTATCCTGGCTGTCTTGGCCCTTTGCTTTTTTATATGAAATTTTTATGGAATTTAAAGTTCTTTCTAAAAATCCTTTTGGGTTATTGGTTGAAATTATATTTATGAGTTAATTTGAATATACCTAATGTTAAAATAAAAATGTTTGGGGCTTCCCTGGTGGCGCAGTGGTTGAGAGTCCGCCTGCCGATGCAGGGGACACGGGTTCGTGCCCTGGTCCGGGAAGATCCCACATGCCGCGGAGCGGCTGGGCCCGTGAGCCATGGCCGCTGAGCCTGCGCATCCGGAGCCTGTGCTCCGCAACGGGAGAGGCCACAACAGTGAGAGGCCCGCGTACCGCAAAAAAAAAAGTTTGGGTGCTTAAGAGAATAAATTCCTAGTTTTTTGTAAAAATTAGTTGCAAAAACAGCCAATTCTTCAATAGTTCTGAATATTCAAGGTTTTATTACATTTAAGTAAAGAAAAGCACACCACTGAAAATGTGCATGCAGATATTGGGGTAGTTCATAAAATTAAAGCATCTTTAGTTCTTCATTATTCTCGCTAACTTTTTCATTTATCAGTACTTATTGATTACTTGTTTCATGCAGTGTCTTCTACATAATATAACAGTGGTTTGAAAATCCCAACAGCCAGTGGTAGGGAAGTTTTCTTATATGATTTTTTTGAGTGCGCTGTATATGATATAATTCACGCTTCTTAGATGTACCTCAGTTAGTACTGGAGGAAAATATTCTCCATGTTGGCTTTGTATCATGTCAGATAGCCTATGCTTTTAAAATTTATCTCAGAAAATCTACCTAGTGTTCATAGATAATGAATGAATTACTTGCTAAAATTCCTTTGTGTCCTTGTGCAGAGACTTACAGCCAGTACAGGAAGCAAGCAGCGTAGTCGCCTCTCCATCATGGCCCAGTACCTCTGCGACGTTCAGCACATCTTGACAATCCCAGGTCAGGCTTTCATCCCCAAACCGGAGGTGAGTTTCTTTTTGTTTGTTTTAGCATACCAGAATTAGGATTTTAATTGTAATCTTTGCTCCTGTGAGGATATGTCATAGGAAATTATCTCTAGAATCTGATCTTATCTGCACACCGTACCACACCTTTTTCTTTACCTCTCCTAAATGAGAACCATAAACATCACAGTATGAATAGTGCTTATTCTAATTTTTCTTCTCCTTCTATAGTATGACCAAATGTCTAGGTTTATCCATGTTGCCCTGGTGGTGCTATTATCATTATTATTATTATCCCCTTTTACCCTTAAAAGTATCCCAGTATTTAAGATGAGTTTTATGGTCACCCAATACTCAAAAAGAGAAATCAGTATTTCTTTGTGATTTCTGATGGAGACTTCTAACTAAAGTTACATCAAACATTATCTGTTTATTTTTACTGAAATATATTTGACATTTAACATTGTATAAATTTAAGGTATACAACATGTTAACTTGGTACATTTATATATTGTAATATAGTTGCCATTGTAGCAATAATTGGCACCTCTATCTTATTACATAATTATCCTTTCTTTTTGATAGTTGAAATAATTAAGTTCTAGTCTCTTAGCAAGTTTTATGATAATACAATATTGTTTATATTTACTGTGCATTATATCTCTAGGGTTTATTTACGACTCATTGTAAGTTTGTACTTTAAACAGCTTCCTGTCCCCCCCTCCCCTGATAACCACCATTTCACAAGTCTGGCTTTTTAAAATTCCACATGTAAGTGATAACATACAGTACTTGTCTTTCTGTCTGACTTATCTCACTTAGCATAATGTGCTCAAGGTCCAGCTGTGTTGTCACAGATTGTTGTGTTGTCAGGGTGTCCTCCTTTCTTATGACTGAATAATATTCCATAATATATGTATATAAAATATACACCACATTTTCTTTATCCATTCTTCTATCGATGGACATTTAGGTTAGCTTCCCTGTCTGGCTATTGTACATAATGCTGCAATGAATACAGAGGTGCATGTATCTTTTTGAGTTAGTGGTTTCATTTTCTTCAGATAAATACCCAGAAGTTGAATTGCTGGATCATATGGTAGATCTGTTTTTAATTTTGCCAGGATACTCCATACCATTTTCCGTAGTGGCTGCACCAACTTACATTCCCACCAGCAGTGCACAAGGGTTCCCTTTTCTCCACATCCTCACCAGCACTTACCTCTTACCTTCTTGATCGCTATTCTGACAGGTGTGAGGTGATATCTCATTGTGGTTTTCATTAGTATTGCCCTGATGATTAGTGATGTCGAGCATTTTTTCATGTACCTGTTGACCATTAGGTTATCTTCTTTGGAAAAAAAGTCTATTTAGTTTTTCTGCCCATCTTTTAATCAGATTATTTGGGGTTTTGTTGTTATTGAGTAGTAGGAGTTCTTTTTATATTTTGGGTGTTAACTCCTTATCCAGTATATGATTTGTAAAAATTTTTTCTCATTCTGTAGTTTGTCTTTTCATTTTGTGAAGTGTTATTTTTGCTATGCAGAAGCTCTTAAGTTTGTGGTCCCTTCTGTTGATTTTTGCTTTTGTTCAATGTGTTTTTGTTGTTATATCCAAAAAAAATCATTGCCAGGACCAAGTGGAGGAGTTTACTTCCTACTGTTTTTTTCTGGGAGTTGTGTAGTGTCAGGTCTTGTGCTTAAGTGTTTGATCCTAGAAAGGAGTCCAGTTTCACTGCGTGTGTTTATCCGGTTTTCCCAACACCGTTCATTGAAGAAACTATGCTTTCCCTATTGGGTGCTCTTGGCTCCCTTGTCAAATATTAGTTGATCATATAAGCAAGGGTTTAATTCTGGGCTCTCTATCCTGTTCATTGGTCTATGTGTCTGTTTTTGTGCCAGTAACATTACTGTTTTTTGTTTTGTTCTGTTTTGTTTTTACTGTAGCTTTGTAGTATAGTTTGTAATCGGGAAGTATGATATCTCAGAAAGTGTGATACCTCCAGCTTTGTTTTTTTCCTCAGTATTGCTTTGGCTATTCAGGGACATCTGTGGTTCCATACAAATTTTAGAATTCTTTTTTCTGTTTCTGTAAAGAATGGCATTGGTATTTTCATGGGGATTGCATTGAATCTATAGATGGCTTTGGGTAGGATGGACATTGTAATAATATTCATTTTTCAAATCCATGAATATAAGATGTCTTTCCATTTGTGTTTTCTTTGATATCTTTCAGCAAAGTCTTGTAGTTTTCACTGTACAGATCTTTCACTTCTTGATTAAATTTATTCCTAAGTATTTTATTGTTTTTGATGCTATTGTGAATGGATAGTTTTATTTCTTTTCAGATGTTTCATCCTTAGTATATAGAAATGCAGTTGATTTCTGTATGTTGATTTTTGTGTCTTGCAACTTTACTGAAATTGTTGATTACTTCCAAGAGTTTTTTGGTTGAGTCTTTGGGATTTTCTATGTACAAAATCATATCATCTGCAAATAGTGACAGTTTTACTCCTTTCCCGATTTGGATGCCTTTTCTTTGTCTTGTCTAATCAGTCTAGCTAGGACTTCCAATATTCTTAAATAAATAAGAGTGGTGATAGTGGGCATCCTTGTCTTGTTCCTAATCTTAGAGGAAAAGCTTTCAGGTTTTCTCCACTGAGTATAATGTTAGCTGTGCATTTGTTGTTTGTGGTCTTTATTCTGTGGAACTATGTTCCTTCTATATCCAATCTACTGAAAGTTTTCATCAGGAAAGGTTGTTGTAATTGTCAAATGCTTTTTCTGCATCTAGGAAGGTGATCATGTGACTTTTATCTTCCATTTTATTAGTGTGATGTATTACATTTTTTGATTTGTGTATGTTGAACCATCCTTACCTGTCAGGGATAAATCCCACTTGGTCATGGTGCATGATCCTTTTTATGTGTTCTTGAATTTGGCTTACTAATATTTTGTTGAGAATTTTTGCATATGTATTCATTAGGGATATTGGTCTATAGTTTCCTTGTGGTATCCTTATCTGGCTTTGGTTTCAAAGTAATGCTGGCCTCATAGAATGAATTTGGAAGTATTCCCTCCTCCTCTGTTTTTGGAAGAGTTTGAGAGGATTGGTGTTAATTCTTCTTTGAATGGTAGAATTTTCAAGTGAAGACATCTGATCCTGGGGTTTTCTGTTTGGGGAGGTTTTTGATTACTGATTTAACCTCTTTGCTCACTATTGATCTGTTCAGATTTCGTTTCTTCGTGATTCAGTCTTGATAGGTTGTGTGTTTCTAAGAACTTATCCATTTCCTCTAGGTTGTCTAATTTGTTGGCATACAGTTTTTCATAATAGTCTTGTATGGTTCTATGTATTTCTGTAGTCTCAGTTGTAATGTCTCCTTTTTCGTTTCTAATTTTATTTATTTGAGTCTTCTCTTTTTATCTTAGTCTGGCTAAAGGTTTGTCAATTTTTTTAATCTTTTCAAAGAACCAGCTTTTGGTTTTGTTGATTCTTTCTATTGTTTTTCTGGGCTTCATTTCATTTATTTCCAGTCTGATCTTTATTATTTCCTTTCTTCTGCTAGCTTTGTTCTTTTTCTAATTCCTCGAGGTATAAAGTTAGGTTATTTGAGATCTTTCTGATTTCTTAATATATGCATTTATTGCTGTAAACTTCTCAGAACTGCTTTTGCTGCATTCCATAGGTTTTAATATGTTGTATTTTCATTTGTTATTTGAGATAATTTTTTATTTCTCTTTTGATTTCTTCTCTGACCCATTGGTTGTTCAGAAGTGTGTTTAGTTTCCACGTATTTTTAGATCTTCCAGCTTTCCTCTTGCTGATTTCTAGTTTTATACCATTGTGGTCAGAAAAGATAGTTGGTGTGATTTTCATCTTCTTTAATTTTCTGAGATTTGTCTCATGCCCTGTCATATGATCTATACTTGAAAACGTTCCATGTGCCCTCGAGAAGGATGTGTATTTTGCTCCTGTTGAGTGGAATGTTCCTTATATGTTTACGTCCATTTGCTCTAGAGTATGGTTTCCAACATTTCCTTGTTGATTTTCTGTCTGGATGATCTGTCCATTGCTGACAGTGGCATATTATTGCATTGTTGTCTATTTCTCCCTTTGGATATGTTAGTACAGTAAGTCCCCTACATACGAATGAGTTCCATTCCGAGAGTGTGTCCTTAAGTCCAATTTTTCCTAAGTCCAACAAAGCCTAGGTACCCAACTAACACAATCGGCTCTATAGTACTGTACTGTAATAGGTTTATAATACTTTTCACACAAATAATACATTAAAAAACCCACAAAAATTTTAAAAAACACTTTTAATCTTACAGTACAGTACCTTGAAAAGTACAGTAGTACAGCACAGCAGCTGGCATACAGGGGCACGTTCACATCTTTGAAAGTTCACAACTTGAAGGTTTGTATGTAGGGGACTTACTGTATTTGCTTAATATATTTCAGTGCTCCAGTGTTGAGTGTATATATATTTACCATTATTATATCAATATCTTCAAGATGTATTGACCCTTTTATCATTACATAACAACCTTGTTTGTCTCTTGTTATCATTTTTTGGCTTGAAGTCTATTTTGTCTGATACAAGTGTGGCTCTACCCAGTTTCTTTTGGTTTCCACTTCCATTCCTTCACTTTGAGCCTATGTGTGTCTTTAGAGCCGAAATGAGCTTCCTGTAGGCAGCATACAGTTGGGTTTTGGTTTTTTAATCCATGCAGTCATTGTGTACCTTTTGATTGGTGAATGCAGTCCATTTATATTTAGAGTGATTATTGACATACAAGGGTTTACTGCTGCCATCTTACCATTTGCCTTCTGGTTGTTTTGTATCACCATTGTTTCTTTTGCCTCTCTGTTTCTGTCTGCCTTTCTAATGTGGTGGGTTTCCATGGTCACTTGCTCAGTCTTCCCTTTTTTATCTTTCATGACTCTACTATCGAGTTTGGCTTTGTGGTTGCCATGTGGCTTACGTAAAACATCTCAGAAACAAAACACTTCTTTTTATGCTGATAGCACCTTATCTTTGTCTATAAAGTTTCCACCCTTTCACTCTTCCTCTTTTATATCTTCGATATCTCACTTTTTATGCTGTGGATTCACAGAGAAATTGTAATAGCTATAGTTATCCTTAATATTCTTTTCCTTAAGCCCTTATGCTATAATTGTGGTTAACACACCATTCTAATATAAAGTTTTCTAATTCTGACTGTTTTTCACCTTTGCAAGAGTACTGTGCACTTTCTTTTGTTGCTTTAATGTCATTATTAGTGTCTTTTTATTTTAGCTTGAAGAATTCTTTTTCAGCATTTCTTGCAAGGCAGGTCTAGTGGTGAACTCCCTCACTTTTTGTTTGTCTGGGAAAGCCTTTACTTGTTCATTATACTTGAAGGATAACTTTGCTGGATAAAGTATTCTTGGCTGGCAGTTTTTATCTTTCAACACTTTGAATATGTCATTCCATTCTCTCCTGGCCTGTAGTGTTTCTGCTGAGAAATCTGCTGATAGCCTAGTGGGGGTTCCTTTGTAGGTTACTTTCCTCCCCTCCCCCCCCCCGCCCCCTGCTGCCTTTAAGATTCTTTCTCTATCATTGATTTTTGACAGTTTCATTATAATGTATCTTGGGTAAGGTCTTTTTGCATTGAGGTGATAGGGTATTCTATTAGCTTCTTGGACATGTATGCTTAATTCTTTCCCCAGGTTTGAGACGTTCTCAGCAATTCTCTAAATACATTCTCTGCTCTCTTCTCCTTTAGGAAGACCGATTATTATTATATTTGTTTTTCTCATCATATCTGATAGCTTTCCTAGGATTTCTTCACTTTTTAAAAACCTTAGTTCTCACCCTTGAGTCATTTCTAAATTCCTGTCTTCCAAGTTGCTAATTCTTTCTTTGGTCTGATCTGCCCTATTTCTTAAGCTCTCTAATGTATTTTTCATATCATTCATTGAATTCTTCAGCTCCAGAATTTGGTTCTTTTTTAAAATTTCAATCCCTCTGGTAAAGAACTCCTTCTTTTTACTCATTTTATTCCTGAGTTCATCGAATTGCCTTTCTGAGTTTATTTGTAGCTCACTGAATTTCATCGTAACAGCTATTCTGAATTCTTTGTAAGTTAGATTACAATATTCTGTGCCTTTGAGTTTAGTTACTGGAGAATTATCATTTTCTTTTTGTGAATACCATATTACCAGTTTTTCATCGTGTTTGATGAATTGTGCCTCTGCCATCTCATTTGAAGTAGCACACTCAGTTTTACTTTTGTTAAAATAAGACCGGCAAATAGAAACCCTTCTTTTGTTTTCCAGAAGGTGGCGCTATAGCTCAAGTTTTTGGTTTCTCTTGACCTGATCTGGCTTTGGGGCTGCACTCTGAAGGGGGTGTTAAAAAAAAAAAAAAAAAAGTTCGGCAGAAAAAGTCGGTGGCAGAGCGGCGGAAGGTTTGGGCTTAGCACCTGAGGCTCTGAGTGCTCACAGCCCAGTAGGGACGGTCCTCAAGTGGGGGTCCGCCCAGAGGTCCATGGCAGACCCCTTGCTGAAATCCCAAGGCAGACAGCAGAGAACAGCACCTTCCATGCACTCTGTTATTCCTGTCTGCCTCTTTCCCTTTCCTCTCCCTCGTCCCAGTCATGGAGGTCCCTCCTCAGAAATCCAGATGCTGCTGGAGAGAAGCAGGTCCATCTAGTTGCGATCTGTGCAGCCGGGAGGTCGGTTACTCGCCCCTTTCTCTTTCCACCTCCTCTGTGAAGCGAGGTCACCACTGTCCTGGTGAAAGCCCAGCACGTTGCTGTGTCGCTCTAGGAAAGGAGGGGGCCTCACTCCTGAGTTCCTCCTTCTCAGCTCCACGCTTGTCTTTATCACGCTCCGGTGGCGTGCCTGGTTCTCCCTCTGTTTGTCTGGACGTCTGCAAGTTCTCTGTCTCCCTGAGCGTCTGCTGCGGTTTTCAGTCGCCGGTTTCACTTCCCCCCACCCCACCCCCATCAAGGTGCTGGGTGTGGGGCAGGCTCACTGCCTTCCTGGGGTCCACAGCCGCCTTCCCGGTCCTGTCTGTCTACTTCCTGAAGCACAGGTGGGTGGAAATCTCCTGGTTGGTCCGGTGTAACGTGCAGAGGCACTTTTTTCTGTTCGGTTATGAATGATGAATTGTATATAAAAGGGGAGAGAAAGAGAGACAAGTCGTGCTGCCAGGATGCTGATGTCACTGTAAAGATGCGAACATATTATATTTATCATGATTTTTTCCCCCATTTTTTTGAGAGACCTTGTTTTGACAGTATTACTTATGATCAGTCATCTGTGGAAAACTAGTTGGATATTAAACTAGACTCTGACTATTATATGCTAATCACAGAAGAGTAAGTGCTAATTACAGAAACCAAGCTTCTCTGACAAAAGTACAAATCAGTAAGCCAGTGTCTAGTTTAGCAAAAGCACTGCTGGATGAGTTACTACAGGACGTGTGCTCTAAAAACTTATTTATTTCTTCATTGAAGATATCCTGAGCCCCAGCCGCATGAAAAGCCCTAGCTGGGCAGAGAGGGGGTGGTGACAGGAGCGGTAGCGCAGTCAGACATCTGCCTTCAGGGAGCGCACAGCTAGCGAGGGACAGCTTTCTTCTTGCTGAAACTCTCAAGTCTTGCGAAGTTTCCCTTACGTTGTTTGACATTCACTAATATAAGTAGATATCGTGAAAAAATCATGTGGTTTTTAGATTTAGGTATAGACGTAAGTTATAGATTTAGAATGGAGCCCCTGACCAATAGCGTTTGACCTGTTTGTACAAATTGAACCGTGATCTGAGGCATCTCCATGGCCTTTGCTCCACCTTCCACGTCCTCCGCCATGTTGTCGACCACAGTTAGCCACGCTTTCGGGTGACTTTAGGAATTCAGTCCATCTTCCACTTTTATAACAGACTTAATTGTCAGCTTTTTCTAAATCAAGGTCAGTATTACCTCCCTTCAGCATCTCAAGCTTTCAGATATTGTAAATGACTTCTTCCAAAATAATAGATCCTATTAGATCCTAGACAGAACTTAATGATTGGAGATATAGATCATGATCAGATTTAACCCAGTGGTGCTCTCAGGGATATTTTTATCCTAGAATAGGTGGCCATTGTAATAAAGAAAACCAAGTCACCATATAGCCTTCTCTCTTCTCGTAGTGCGTATATATGTGTATATAACTTTTTCAGTAGTATAAGAGCCAGTTATATCAGAAACCGCTATCTTCACTTTTAGGCTTTTAAAGTTATGGTGATTGCTGTAATCCAGAATCTTTAGACATCTACATTTTACCAGGGGTTTCTCAGGGTAGATATTAGAATATTTTTAGTGGAAAGTTTCTAACTCTTTGTTTTAGTTACCTAGTTGAGAGTAATTGATGGTGTTTAGAGGTTATTGTCAACTTTATCTTTGATTTAGGGACAAGATCCACATATAGTTAAAGTACTTTTCCTCCAGGATTAAGGTCTTATGAAACTATTATGCGTTAAAAAGCTAGCTATGTCTTTGATTCTCTTTTTATTGAGGATGTTTGCTTTTTGGCAAATTAAACATACTCATAGCAGTTTTCTGTATGTGCTTTTCATCATGTTGTAAATACTACATGCAGAGGATTTATTTTTAATCCAGGAAAGCAGTTTTCAAAGAGGAGAGAGAATGTATTATGATAAAGGAAAACAATAAATCAAATGATTAAATTTTAGTTGTAAAAGAATATGCTGCTGCTCTGAAGTAGTTTTACCATATTAGGGCAAATCAGGAATGCTCTGAGGAAAGCCAGAAAATATTGGACTGATAGTTACATTGAGCAAATCTTTAAAAATTCATTTTCTTAAGTAAGAATGGGGAAGAGTTCGTACAGAGATGATAAAAATAACAGTACAAGGGTGTCCCTCTGGCTAATCCCTTTTAAACGCAAGAAGAGAAAGTCAAAAGCATAACACAGGTAAAATATGCCCAGAAAAAATTTACTAAACTTCAGTGCTTGTTCTCAACCAAAACTCTAAGAATAGATATGGAGAACTTCCTGTGTGATATAACAAGAAGGGCTTATTTATAACCATCTTAGGAGTTTTCCTGTGAGAATCGGTTAACCCTTCTAATTATCAGTCTTTAAATTAACTTAATCAAGCTTTAATGGCAGAACTTTCACAGCTGTGGAGCTGTTACAACTACACCCTGCTCCTAAGTAGTTGAGCTCAATTCTTGCCAGATTCTTCCCTCTCATTAACTTCTCTAGCCCAGTCCCCAAAGTTTGAACCCCAAATTCTTTTCTATTTACAGAAAACACAGCCTCTTAGGTTCTTAAAATTAGACTAACTGGTCTACTCTGATGTTTCGTAAACTACTAGAGTTTGTAATATATGGATTTTTAAGTTAGAATTTTTAAAATTTTGTATTTTAATTTCACTGTTGAGTTCATAAAATTATTTTACCAATTAGAAAACAAAATGTCTCTTTTGCAGTGCAGATTCACAGTTGAAAAATGCTTCCATGAGAACGTAAGACTTGTTTCTGAAGTTTCTCAATCTGGCATCTGAAGACCCCTGAGAATTCATATATTTCTGGGGTTTCACAGTAATTTTTATTTCAACTAGTCTGCACATTACAGTCGGCCCTCCGTATCCACGGGTTCCACGTTGGTGGATTCAGCCAACACCCAGATTAAAAATAGTCAAGAAAAACAAATTCCAGGATGTTCCAAAAAGCAAAACTTGAATTTGCCAAATATAGGACAACTATTTATTTACATACCATTTACATTGTATTAGGTATTATAAGTAATCTAGAGATGATTGAAAGTATACGGGAGGATGTGTGTGGGTTCTGTGCAAATGCTATGCCACCTTATATCAGGGACTTGAGTGTCCTCTGATTTTGGTATGTGTAGGGTTCCTGGAACCAATCCCCCACAGATACTGAGGGACAACCATACTCAAGTGTGAGAAGTCCTGAGCCATTAGCTAGTCCCTCAGAATTCTATGTCATCTTTTTTCTTTTATAAATTGTGGTCATGGGTCTAGTGATTTAACATCCTTCCCACACCACTGTCCTGTACCCCAACCTAGTAGAAAAGTCACTTAGATATAATCTGAGAATTGCAACCGGCTCTTCTGATTGATACAACAGAGGCAGTACACAGCAGTGGAAGAACTAGAAGTACTTTGAAGTCAGCTGGGCCTCCTGGAATTCCAGCGCTCCTAGTTAGGAGAACTTGGTCATGTTAATAAGCTGATAAGTTAATAATACATCAGATTGGGGCAATAATGCCACCCTTGAAGGATTGTTGGTGAGGAATAGAAATAATCAATATACAGTGCTAACAGGAGTACCTCACACAGGGAGGCAGTCAGTGAAAGGTAGAGCTTACTGTTATGATTATAAACAAATATTTATGGACTAAGTTGTTATATCCTGATATAATAATGTGGATTATAACTTTTAAGACATACATATAACTTATATGTAGTTTTGCCTATTTAGAAGTATGGCACATGGAGCAAGTAACTCCCAAACATGGTACAGATTTAAAGCATAAGTTGTGTCAATTCAATCTTAGATGAATTAATGATGCTACACCTGTGACATAAAGAAAAGGTCAGCACTTTGGGGCATCCACGCATGACCTTTGAGAACAGCATCTTAGAAGCTTTCAGCTACGAGCCCCCAGCTATTGAGGCCTCGACCTCTGGTCAAATAAGCTTAGTAATGGATGGGTCCACATAAGAAACAGCCATTTTTCATGCTTTTGTGTTTTTTGAATCTGGTACTGAGGCTGTTACTTCTGCTGTCTGTTACCCTGTATTTGAAAATCCTTTGGACATAAGGTCAGAAGACTAATATTTTTCTGCTTAACTAATACTCTTTTGTATTTGGTCTGGCTTCCTAGAAGCAGAGATTGGGGTAAGGATTTTCGGAAAAGTGATGTATTGAGGAGACTCTGAAGAGGAGGAGTGAGGGAAGCAGGCCAAGGCAGGGCAAAAGCTAAGCAAGGGTGTTGTTGCGCTTGGAGACGCAGCTTCAGCCTGGTCCCACGGGGGTCCCAGGGTAAGGTCTGAAGGGGGGTGCTGGGGCACAAATGGCCCCACAGGTTTTGTCCTCCCTTGAGGCAAGGGGCGGCTGTTGTACCATTGTCAGTCGATCTGGCTCCTGGCCACCTCCTAGGAACAGTTGGTGCCCTCACCTTGTAGTAGAGGTGGCTCCACATCTATGAGCCATTAGCACCCAGCGCTCAGAACAGCTGGGGAATGGGGGGGCGGGGCAGTATGGCAGCAGCAACGGCCTCTGTTGGTTTCCTCCAGGAGACAAAACTATCAGATTCCTTATGTGGCCTTCTCCGACTTGGTTGTGTGGGAAGTTTTAAACTACATTTCATATTTAATTGCTTCAGCAACCTTCAACCAGGATTATTTAATAGCATCCTTTCTCTCTTCCTTTTCTTTGTCATTTTAACCTTTCTTCTTTATCTTTTGGTTTTTCTGTTTATCGGACCAGCAGTTTTATTGTAAGTTGACTCAAATGCTTTTTGAAAGTGGATGAGTGTAAAAGAAATAAATATGTAAACTAAAAACCAGTTTTATAATTAGAAAAAAATACCTGAGTTGTCCTCCTTAAAAATCAGATAAAATAAGTGTTGAATAGAAATAAGAGTATTTACTCTTACAATCTAATTTAACGTTAGTTATGCTTTCATATGTACTCAAGAATAAAATAAGCAATAAGTATTATAAATCCAAGGAAGGAAGAAACAAAATTGCATTTTTGCAGATGACACGTTTTTTATATGTAGGAAGCACAATGAAATGAACAAAATTATTGGAGGTAAGAGATATGCAACAGGGTTCTGCAAAATTATAGGCTATGATGGAAATCCGCAGACGTCAGTAAAGTCAGTATATTCTCAAGTCATATAGCTGAAAATATAGATGGCATTTGTTTAGAAAGTATCTTGACCGCTCAAAAGGAATATATACTTTCTTTTTTTTTTTAATATTTAAAAATTTTTGGCTGCGTTGGGTCTTCGTTGCTGCGCGCGGGCTTTCTCTAGTTGAGGCAAGCAGGGTCTGCTCTTCATTGCGATGCGCGGGCTTCTCATTGCTGTGTCTTCTCGTTGCAGAGCACGGGCTCTAGGGCTTCAGTAGTTGTGGTGCATGGGCTCAGTAGTTGTAGCACACGGGCTCAGTAGTTGTGGCTTGCAGGCTCTAGAGCTCAGGCTCAGTAGTTGTGGCACACAGGCTTAGTTGCTCCGCGGCATGTGGGATCTTCCTGGACCAGAGCTCAAGCCTGTGTCCCCTGCATTGGCAGGCGGATTCTTAACCACTGCGCCACCAGGGAAGTCCAGGAGTATATACTTTCAATGCCTTCCTAATTCCCATGTGAAATCGTACCTTTATTTTAGCTATTCTGTTAATATGTAATGATGATACAGAAGAGGATGATCTACCAAATAAAACAGGTATAAAACATTTTAGTCTGTATGTCTGTATGCACAATCCAAAATTATTTACTCACATAAAAGATAACTTCCCACTTCATGAGTTATTAATGTACAATGAAGTAGCCTTTTTCCCCTTTACCACTGTATTATGAACAATACCTAAGCGTAAATGAACAAATAAATTGTTAGAAACAACAGTGTACAATGTTACCTTTGCACATTAGAAAATTCAATTTTTATTTTCTTATAAAGTGTTTGAATTACATATCATAATTTAACATCTTTTAAAGCATCTTTTATTCTTTAAGAATTCTTTTCACATCCATTAACCAATTGAAGCAGCTCATTTATAAAAACATTTTTGTTAACATGAGTCAAACCTAAAAGAAAAAAAATGACAACTTGAAAGTAACCTTTATCATCCAGATACTAATCACTGCGATATTAAATGATAGGGGTAAATCAAAAATGATAGAGGGAAATGAACTTAATCTGGAGAATCCTCTTATTAGCAGCCAGAACAGGGCAGTTCTTAAGCCATTTTAAAATAAACTCTTCATGTTCTCACTTAGCTTGTACTTGATGCTTTACAAGTCCTAGAGATTTCAGTTTGGGTTTGGTTTGGTTTTGCTTTGCTGTGGTAGCATTTACCAATTTCTTTTCTTTATTTCTGCCTAATCTTTGAATGCCATATTATATGGAGATATTTTTCCTAAAATGTCAACAGAGCCGGGGAGATGACAGTAGGTGGGGACTTGGGGTGGCCTGTTTGGGCATCCTGTGAAGGAGGCGGGCAGCTTCTCCCTGCGTCATAAGGCGCAGGCCTATAGAGGGGCTCGAAAACAGAAGCAGGTGACTGTGGGGTTGCCAAGGAGAGGGAGCAGAAGCAGAGGGTATCCTGGGTTAACACCAGGACAAGGTGCTTTTTATACTTGGCAGTGGAGCTCTTTTATAAAATCCAGTGAAGTACCAGTTAGGAAGATGTATCAACAATTTATCTTAAAAAGGAAAAAAAAAAGCCATCAATTCCATTGCCTTATTAATATAATCAGAACCTCTTTCCATTATAAACCTTTAGATAAAACATGACAACAATAATGGAAAAATCATCTAAAACAGATATAATTGTACACGAAGTTTGTTGGCATTTCGAACAACTTCATTTTTTAAGTATTTTACATTCTTTGTAGAGAAAGGCAAGCACAATTCTTGTATTTAATCTAAAATAAAGACAGAAATCACAGCAGGCACTTAAGTCATGTGCATCCCACAGTTATTCACACATAATCCTTCAGGCTGTTTGCTGAACGGTCCTCTGGCTGTGTGGTGGGGACGTGCTCCTGCTTGGATGGGTGGAGCCAAGCCTCCGAATCCTTTTTTATACAGAAAATCATGCCAGAGATAAACAGCAGCATGGCCGAAATGAATCCAATGTAGACAGCTCCTCCGGGTTCATGTTTGTTGCTTTCTGGAACTGTCACATCCACAAAGTTTGCTATGATCTCCTTCGTGTACCACACTGTCGGTATTAAACCAGAGATCCCCGCAGACATGAGGCAGACTCCCCCAGCAAAACAAGCGTAACTCTTGGTTTCCCTGTCCCCTCCTAAGCGAATGCATTTCATCCCGATTGTGGCAGTGCACATCCCCACAGCAGACAGGACACAGGCCAGGACCATGGCGGCCCGAGCGGCCTGCACGTGGGTGGGGAGGGCCAGGACGGAGTACTTCAAGGTGCAGCTGAACATCCCGGTGCTATACCACGTGCAGTCCATCCACAGCCCTTGCATCTGCACGATGGCTGTGATGATGTTGGAGCCCGGGTCCACATTCACCTTCCAGTTGGGCAGCAGGGTGGCCATGAGCACTCCAGAGACCCCAGTTAAGGCCAGGGCAAAAGCAAGGAGCTGGAGACCCGCCGATATCATAACGTCACCGTTACCTTTGTCCTCCTAGAAAATCCTGATGGCTCTCGCTCAGAATTGTAGCTATTTCTGTACAGTAGAGAACCAGGTAACAAAAGGCTGGGGAAAGAAGACAAAATCAGGGTTGAAAGAAAGAAAAAACAAAAAGACTTCTGTGTACAGTGGGAGCTGAGAACCCATCTGAATAGGTCCCAGCAGTGGATGAGGACACTGCTTCCCAGGAGAAAAGCTCACACCAGGCCCACAGAGGCTGCCATTGTCCTGAGTGATTTTGGTTGGGTGGTGCTTGATACATGGCATAAAGGAGAGGGCTGTCCACTTTGTTCTTTTATTTAAAATTTAAGCTCTGCTGAAGTTGTCTGTGTGCCTTGTTAGGAGATTTTAGACATGGAACGCCAGCTGTAGGATATCTGATACAGAATTTTTTTTTTTTTTTTGCGGTACGCGGGCCTCTCACTGTTGTGGCCTCTCCCGTTGCGGAGCACAGGCTCCGGACACGCAGGCTCAGCGGCCATGGCTCAGGGGCCGAGCCGCTCCGCGGCATGTGGGATCTTCGCGGATCGGGGCACGAACCCGCGTCCCCTGCATCGGCAGGTGGACTTCCAACCACTGCGCCACCAGGGAAGCCCTGATATAGAATTTTAATAGTATTACAGGTTTTAAAAACTTATTTCTAGTTAAAATACTCTATAGGTAATAAGGAAGAATAGTTTAAACCCACCTGTTAAAAAGGATTTATAAATATATATTAGAAAAGTTTGAAGCATTCAAAAAATGATTTTATTTTTTAAAATGTATCAGACACTCTCCATGTGTCATTCACGTGGCCCAGGTGAATTGTTTAAGAAGGAGAAGAAAGTAGTAAAAGAAATCAAAGTCACTGGCATGATTATCTCTAATTTCCAGCTTGCAAAATCCTTACCTAAGTGAGCAGTTGTTTCCCTTCAGGTACAGCTTACTCAAAACTGAAACAATTAAGCCACTGTCTTTTGCTTAGGAGAATGTGAGATCCTTTCTAGTTGGGACCAGAATCGTTCCCTGACCCAAATGAAGTAGTCTGCTGCAAAACTGGTTATTCAAAACAATTCAGAAGTAGTGACATTGAATCTTGCAAATACATACCAGAAGTAACCACATCATTATTTGTATGAGAGAGATTCAAAAATAATTTACACTTTTTTCCTCCCTCCCTCCCTTCCTTCCGTTTAGTAAGAGGGAATAGATAGTACTTCCTTTGTGACGTGCTGTATTTTAATCAGGCAGTACTTACTGCCTTCTTTGAGGAAAATATAATGGTTTCTGAAATACAGCAATATTGACCTTTTTGTGTTTCTGAATTTTTGAGTGATGTATTAGAATGGCTCTATCATGATTCATATATTTGTCACAAAAGGCAGTATGAGCTCTGAATCTAAAGCACTTGGGTCAAATCTTGGCTTTCCAGAACCTCTCTGTGCCTCAGTATTCTCTTCTGGAAAGCAGGGAGGATTATAGTATCTATATCATGGAGTTTCATATACATGAAAGAATTTTAAATGGTATAGAACAATATCTAACCCATAGAAAGTACTCAGTAAATTACAGTTGACATTGTTATTAGTATTTCTAAAATTTATATTATGTCACGTGACACTTGATATTTAATGACATCTGGATTTTTCTTTTCTCTTCCTTCCTTAGGCCGATTTCATTTGTTTTCATAGGAACTTAGAGATGAAGGAAACCATAGATGTAATCTTGGCCATCAGTGTTGTTTCAGATTAGGACACTTAGGTAGTAGATCGCCCCACGCCACACAGACCTCAGCGGCAAGATCGGCAGTGCCCACTTCCCCACCTCTTCCCACCTCACTGCACCTTGCACCCTTGTCCCCCTTTACCACAGCAATTCCGGGTGAAATCCTCCTGTGTACTTCCTGTTGGAAGCAGGGAGAATGCTACATCTAGAGACAAAGCACCGTTACCCATCCCCTCACTCACTCCCTTTCTCACACAGAAAAAAAGACTCCAGAGGGAATTAATAGAGCAAATGAGCAAGTGGCGTAGCTTCAGAGACTCACCAGGGAGGTTGATGCCTGGCTTTTGTGAAATATCTGCAGTGATGTGAATCCATGCCTGTGTTACTTTTAATACAGTTGTATAGTTTAATATAGTTCTAACATTGATTCCCTAAGAGGTTAAATCCTGGGCTATCTGAACTCCATTGTTCTATTTTTGTTCATAATCTTAAAACGTAAATTCTGTAGTTTCAGGAGATTTCCCTGAGGTTTTGAATTCTTAGAGTCAGTTTCACTCTAAGCATCAAAGTGCCTTGGCTTTGCCTGTCATCCTACAGTTCATTCTTTTTCTGTTTTCCAAATTTCTTTTCATATCTGAGACCAAGATAGAACGAAAGTTAAAGTTTCTAGAAAAAAAAATGAAGCACATGTTTATAGTTTCATAATAGCTGTTTTCAGGTTTGGGTTTTAACATTTCAGACGCCAGCCAGCTCACTCAATTACTGCCTTCCCGGACCATTTTCGGCTTAAGGGCTTCTTCAAGAGCGAGACTGCTGTTAGCATTCCCTGCGAGCATCTCCTTTCTTTCTTTTTACTTTGGTTGAGTAACCTTTATGTGTTGATCAGTCTCTGCTCAGCTTCCCAATTATAACTCTTTTCTTCCCATTAACCAATACATTTTATAAATTCCAGTGTAATTCAGACTTGGAGACAGCTTGTTCATCTTAATTAACAAGTGCTGGCAGTGATAAATTACAGATGGCCAAACTCGGCGTAAACAATAAGACATTGCGTTCAGTTAGCATGGTGCCCACTTACTATTGAATAGTGGACTTTAAGTGCTTTCTTCTGCATGGAGAACTTAGGCAGAAAGAACTTGTTCTCCAAAATGAAGGTCACTCTTTTCCCTTTATAAAAATATACTGGCATCTTAGCTATATTGCTGTGAAATCTTTTTCTTTTTTCCCCCTCCAGCCACAAGCATGGTACAGTTTGTGGCCTGTTCTCTCAGATTTCTGTCTTGTAGAGAATAAAGGCATACTTTGTTTCAGCGGTGGTGGTGATGGTGGTGACATGCTGTGAAAGTAAGCATGGAAAACAGTTCTAAATGAGAACTCTCTCGTGGTTCTAAAATCTGTTGCATATAGAACAGAACCTATAATGTTAAATTTATGAGCTATTTCCCAAAGAAATTCTGAACTGGATTTCGTTAAAATGTAAAGTCAGTTTTCCAGACAAGATTTATTTATATCAAATCTAGTATTTAAAAACAGATTTACAATGTACGGTTCAAACCGAGTTATACTTGAAGATCTATACTTAGGTCCCGAAGCATTGTGGAAGCTTCTCGTTTTCCATACCTTTTGTCAGTAGCCTTCAGTGACTTAACTCTCTTCTGTCAGTTGTCTTCAATTGAACCCCAGTAAGGCATGATGAAGAGGAGCCACATACCTGAGGCTCAGTTCACAGCTTCTGAATGTTAGTGATGAAGCTCCAATAGGTTAACTTGCAAGTAGCAAATGAAGAGCAACGTAGAAATCCGAGCAGGGAAAACTGCTGGTGGTGCCAGGAGATAAATACCGGGTTCCCCATCTCATTTTTTGAGCTGGGGGAAAATTCAGAAAAGAGAGGCGGGGGAGGGAGGGAGCTGTTGTTACAACAGGATTTGTCGAAACCTGAAAGCTGAAAATGCTTCTGTGTCACTATATACAGAGGGGGAGTTATCTGGGTGCTCACAAAAAGACTTTCTTTTCTTTTAATATTATGTTTTAGTCCATAGTTACAATTTACTTCTGAATTTTTATCTATGTTGGAGGATACCGTTTATTATTTTATGTCCCCGATTAAAGAATATGGTCTGAAATATTTTTCACTAGACTGTGCTTCGCAAGTGACAGTTAATTGAGACTATCTGTTTATTCTGGTGCTTCTGACTTGTCTGAAATCAAGATTCACAAAATTGGTAACTTTCAAACTAAACATTCAAAAGACAGTTTTTTATATATCTTGATAAAAGTAAAAAGAAAACCCAGCAACAGCTGTTGACTAGAATCTGAGCAGTAAACCTACAAGTATTTTTTTTTTTGGCAGGGGCAGGGGGGCGGTATCCTGAATTTTCTTCTATTAATCTTTCCACTGAGAAAGATTTCTAAAGTATAATAGATAGCTAGTGGGAAGCAGCCACAGAGCACAGGGAGATCAGCTCGGTGCTTTGTGACCACCTAGAGGGGTGGGATAGGGAGGGTGGGAGGGAGACACAAGAGGGAGGAGATGTGGGGATATACGTAAGCATATAGCTGATTCACTCTGTTATACAGCAGCAACTAACACACCATTGTAAAGCAATTATACTCCAATAAAGATGTTAAAAACAAATAAATTATAACTTAGTAAATTAGAGATTTTAGAAAGCATTGTAAAGAAATTACACCAAAATAACGTGATGAAAAATATTAGATGAACCAAAATCAAACACTGAGGTTCTAGACCATGAATAATGGTACAGACATATTTCATTTTCATCTACTTTGGGTTCTCATTTTTTTTCTACCTCAGTAATGTTAATTCTACAAGCTGTACATTCATAGCCACTATAGAGAGAAAAAGATAATTTTATGATTGGATGTTTAAAATTTTACAACTGCTAATAGCCATGTTAGATGTTAGCCATTTCTTTAAAAGCAGTGAATAATAAAAATGCATGTTTCATATAGAATCTAAAAAAAAAAATGGTTCTGATGAACCTAGGGGCAAGACAGGAATAAAGACACAGACGTAGAGAATGGACTTAAGGACAAGGGGAGGGGGGAGGGTAAGCTGGGATGAAGGGAGAGAGTAGCATTGACATATATACACTACCAAATGTGAAATAGCTAGTGGGAAGCAGCCGCATAGCACAGGGAGATCCGCTTGGTGCTTTGCGACCACCTGGAGGGAGGGGATATGGGGATATCCGTATACATATAGCTGATTCACTTTGTTATACACCAGAAACAAACACAACACTGTAAAGCAATTATACTCCAATAAAGATGTTAAAAGATATGCATGTTTCAGTTATCTGGATTTTTCTGGATTTTTTGTTGTTTTTAGTTGGTTTTCATCTTTTCTAAGTCTGGCATTTAGCAAGATACATATTGTTTTCTCCTCTTAGAAATGTAATGCCTGTGGATTTGTGTTTTTAGCCATAGTGTTGTAATTTTGCTTTATAAACTTACTTAATTTCATCGAGATACATAAACAGTTCTTTGTCTAAGTACTGAGTGAAGTAGAGTTGAATTTCAGGCACTAACAGCACTGTTACTACTGCTGTAGCAAGAAATCCACCAGGTCCCTTCAGTGCCTTGGCTTGTTTTGCTCCTTGCTGTGGCTGTTGTGCAGACTGACCTGTGCTGAGGCTGACTGGTGGCCGGTGGAGGGACCAGTCTGCTCCCAGCTCTGACCTCCAGCGTAATGCAGCTTGCCGAGGGTAAATGGGTTAAGCATTGCTGTTTTCGAAACCTTTTTGATTATTTTTCTGCCTTGATGAGAACACTTATATTCTAATACATTAGCTGCCTGTTTTAAAAAGGCAAACTTCTGAAACGCAAAGAACTTTCATTAACTACAGGCCTTTAACTCAAGGCAGAATTTCTTGTATAAGAAAGGAGCTAGAAAGTAGAGGTGTATAGAGAAATATAATTCATTGACATTATTATCTACTTCCAATGTGGATATTAAAGAGAATTAAATCTTTTAAGTTCAGAGGCTTCCCTAGATAACTCTTTGTTTATCTTTACCTTAGTTTATGTCTCTTCTCCAGCCCTCCCCCCTAAACACCCAAAGTTTGTATTGGGTTGGCCAAAAAGTTCGTTCGGGCTTTTCCGTAGCATCTTACAGTTGTAAAATTTTAAAAATCCAACCAAATACGTCCAAGCTGCCAGTGTGACATGACTGATAGACATCTCAGACCTATCAGGGACAGAACTGAGCTCTCGACTTTCCCCACACCAGTTCTCCCCAGTTTCCCAGTGTCATCCTGCCATTTGGTAGACCCTGGATCTTAAAAACATCCTTGATTCCATACCCAAGAGCCATTCAATCAACAAATCCTTTTGTTTCTAAACTTCAGAATAAGTCAAGTATCCTACCGTCTGAGCCCCTCTACTGCTTGCTCTGGGTGAAGACCTCTAGAATGTGAACGCACAAGGGCAGGGATTTCTGTCTTGTTAATCGCCAGGTTCTCCTGGGCCAGGAGTGGTGTCTGCCTTATTGTCGAGTATGATAAATATTTGTTGAATGAATTCAGAAGCTGATTTTGAGTATATAAAATAACAATAATACATTACCTTTACATGATTAAAAGTATAATTTTGTCCTGTTTTAAGAGACTGTCATTTTAAGTAATTTTGCAACTCTTTAGTTTTATAATCTTGATGTAATAATAATATCTACCATTTATAAACTGCTTCCTATATGCTAAGTACTGTTGAGGTATTTAATTCTTAAAACAAGCCTATGAGATAACAGAAGTCCTAATTTTACAAGTGAGAAAACTAAGCTCCAGAGAAGTTAAATAACTTGACTAAGGTCCATAATATAAGTAGCAGGAATGTGGGATTCAGGCCCAGAATACTGTGATTTTTGAAACCCTCATACACTCATAGCCCTGCCCCCATTTAGAACAGAATGTGTTTTTAAGTCTCATTATAATGAGTCGCTCCTTTCAGTGGTAGTCTGGATTAAGCTGTGGAAACAAATGAACTCTGACATCTCTGTAGCTTTACATATAAACATTTGCTTCTCACTCATGCCAAGTCCATGAGTGATTGCAGAGTAGCTGGCCGGTGACTCAGCAGTCCCATCTGTTTTCTTTAAAATGTTTTTATTTATCTGTTTTTAAGAAAAAATTACATGTGATTCCCTTAGTGTGTTTTTCTTAGTGATGATACTCTGGATAGTCAAGACAAGCTTTTCTTTTTCTTCTCAAAGAATCGGTAGTTTGACTGAATATTTGAGAAGTAATAACAATACCAAACCTTTGTGGGAAGTAGTTCTCCAGACCTGCGTCTCTCACCCCTGCCGGCACGTGAGCATCATCTAGCTTTAGAAAAGCCTTGAGGCCCAGGCCCCTCCCAGTGGCTCTTAATTCCGTTGTCAGGGATGATGCCCAGTCATTGTGTATTTAAAATGCCGCCCACGTAATTCCAATGAAAAGTTAAGGTTCTGATTTTAAAAAAACAGCAGCGTCTTTTCTCATTTGCTTTCTCTTCAACCTTGAAAATAATTAAAGTTCAGAGTAAGATTAAGTAAGATAGTTACCTGTTCCAGTCCCACAAATTTAAAGTGATTGATTTAATCTTAAAATAATGTTTTTCTTCCTACTCAGTCGTGGGAAAATTAACAGTATCGGCTATGAGCACAATCAGTGCGTTACTTCCTCCATCTTTATGGTTACTTTAGTTCTAAAATAATGCTTTAGGCTGCCCGAAGGCTTTATCTTTTAGAATTGGTAGTTTGTAGACTAGTTGATTATAATGAGGACCGTGTTAAAAATGATGGCTATTCTCTGGTTGCTGTGTGTCCCCAAATGTCTAAAGAGGCCATCCTGGCTCCAATGGCTCTGTGCAAGTCGTGTACGTTTCTGCTTGTAGGTTGCACTGCCATTTGCTCTATTGTTTGTTTTGACAACATTTTGTTGCTCCTTTCTACGTCTTCATGTGAAAGGATCTTGAGGATTTGTTTTCTATGTCTTTATCACATTCTTTTAGAATATTAAGACTGTCTTGGAGTTTGTGGTGACACTTGGCAGGTCAGCCTAGTTTTTTCAACCTCGTAAATAATGTAAGTATGTATCTAGTGTGGCCTCACCACTGCATTCTCTTTGCACATTATTTTGAAGAGCAGGACTTTTTTTAAAAAACGTCCTCACTTATTGGTAGTATCTCAGATAGTGGGCTGAACACTCCTCGTCTGGGCCTGGCTCTCAGCTCACCCCTCTCTCCTCCTCTTCCCATCTTCCTCTTTGTCTTCCTTCCCTGTGACTCTCTCTCTCTGCCCACTGGGTCTCCTACATTTCAGCCCCTGCCCACACTCTAGGGTCCTTGGTGGGTTCATGTGGACTTTGTGATGTTGCCAAATTAGAGAGCTTGCATCAGTTTTAATCATTTCTCTTATTTATTTTTATACCTCCAGTTACATACATAGGAGGTCCCCCAAACCTCCATGAGTTAAACTAGTAAAATCAGCATGTAAAGGAGAAGATCCAGTAGCTATGGCATTCATCTTTAAAAAGACACAATGTCTTTCAAGTCAGAAACAGGAAGAGCTGGACAACATGAACACATTTAAAGAATAGCTCTGCAAATGGAGAGCTGGCCTGGGTACTGAGAGCACACGGCCTAGGAGCATCTGGTACCCTGTACCTTGTGCCAGTGAGTGGCCAGTGACCATTGCAGCATCGTCTGTATGAGTTTGTTCCCATTCCGTGCCTCTGCAGAACCCTCTCAGCATAACAGAGCTTGTTAGGTGGTTTTTATAGGAAGGGGATGTACTGACTAGTCAACTTGAGTGTCTCTTTGGTAGTTATGACTCATTACGAATGAATGTATTTGCATCCATATTTGTTTATCAATCTTTTCATAATAGTAATATTTATAGCGGCAGCAATTGAGAACCTTGTGAGTTTGCTTAGATTGAAACCGTCCCCGAGGAGTTTCCCTGTACTGTGGATGAGAAACCGGAGGTCGGGCCCTCGCTCTCGCCCCCTGGGCCGCTACAGCGCGGCTCCTCCCCTGGCAGGGACCTCCCCCACCTACACAGAGGGGGGCACAGTCCTGGCACAGTTAACACAGGCGCCTCCAGGTGCCGCCCTTTCACAGACACCGAAGTCATGGTTTGTGGGAAAGGTCCTCGTTTCAGAAAGGTGTTTTCCCTGTGCTCATTGGGGAACTACAGGCTAAGATAACGGAAAATCCTAATCCAGCGTTTGTGAGTTCTGGTCCCTCTTGTACTTTGTTTAGAATTAAGTGTTCACATCCCTGAAATTGTTTCCTTTCTTGGGACCAAGAGATGCTCATTCATCTTGTTGTTGTTGCTAGTAGGCATAATTTACATACATACCTATATTTACATATACAATATACACAGTAAAAAGCTTTCTCCATCCCCTCCCCTCACCCTGGGCACCTCTTAGGCTTATTTCTCATCGTGCTGTCAGCTCACCCTGTCATTCTCTTACATGCTTGTGCTCTGAGAGGAAACACTGACAGTTTAAGATCTGTTCTTTCTGTATGATTCCAAGGAGGAAAAGAGAAAAACCATTCAGACATCTGTGGGAGACAAAAGGTGTGGTGGAACATCTGCAGAAATTAATATTGTTTCAATAACAAACACAAATTGTAAACTTTAAAGAAAGAACTATAGGTCCTAACAGTCAGTCTTCATGGAATACCTTGGTTTGGAATACCTGGAATGTTGTTGGAGTGTTTGAGTTGTAAGGTTTTACGGCGGAAATTCTGTCCTTAAATTGGGCTTGGGACGAGAATTATGGGCAGAATAAAACAGTTCTAGGAAATGTGATCTGCATGTTTGTAAATGTTTTTCTACAAGATGCATAATTGTAATAGCATAGGCAGCAGTGACTTGCGACTGCTCCCCTTGTTGGGGGGAAGTTGTAACTGCAGGGCCCATGACATTCTAGTGGAGACTGTCCTTAGCTCGGTGTAGGACCCTGAGGAGTAACCTAGACACTGGTGGGTGGAGGAACCAGGCATCCCCCAGCGTGCTCACCTTACTCTCATCTCACCTGACACTGAATGTGACTCTCCCGAACTCCTGACCCCATGTTCCATCAGGTGGTGCTGGCCACCTCAGAATCGCTGGACCCTTCCCACTCCCGTCTGCACAAGTCTGTCTGAGACAGTACCACCTTGAACTGTGAATCCCTCTTGTGTTGTTCTTGGAGTCCTTCTGATTATTCCCTGTAGTCATTCTTTGTTCTCATCATTCCTTCTATGGTCTCCCAGTTATGGTTATATCTTGGCTAAGTAAACTGTAACTTCCTAATCGTTTTTCCTCTCCACTGGCTTATCCTTTAATGGTCTCGAACACCATGGGAGCTGTTGAAGACCCTTTCTTCGACAATGGCCAGTATTGTTTCTGTACCTTTTCATACGGTAGTTACTGAGCTCTTTGGCATATTATGATCATCTCAGAGTCAGAAACTGGGCTGCGCAGTCTTTGGTGTTCCCTGTACCATGTTGATTCAAGGTCTGAGTTAGCAGTATCTAATATTTAAGATTGAATAGCTTCTTACCCCAGTTCTCCTGTGAGCCCACAGTGCTGCTCTGAGCTCATAACCAGTCATGTCCTAGACATCCTGGCCTGGGACATGGGACACCCGCCCCCAGCCTGCCTGCAGCCAGGGCTGCTCATGCTGAGAAGCATAACCGTAGCTTTGTGCAGCACTGACCTCATAGTGGATTGGAGAGGCAAATACTTACAGTCGCTATAAACCCTCTAATTTGACATCGTAGTAGGTCATTTTGGTATACTGATAGGCTGAGTTTGGAGAGGGGCTGGCAACATTTAAACTAGAATTTTTAAGTGCATCTAGTGCCTATGTACTGATCTCTTTTTTGTAATCAAACCGTCTAATGGACTTAAAACTCAAGGAAAAATAATGGTTGTAATTTTAAATAAGCATTCATTTATGAGTAAAAAGCATTTTTGTATGTTACCATAGTTACCGAGCAGCTTTCCTGTGGTTCTAGAGAAAATGGGCTCTGTCATACAGAGTAACTCTGAGAAGTGCGTTTGGAGGCAGGAGTAGAAGACAGGGTGGTACAGGTTTCCCAGAGAAGCAGGACTTGTTACAGGAAGAGCCTTTTTGACGCCGAGTTTCATGTGGTCCTCCACTAAATAGTAACTATTTGATTGTGAGTGGAAATTTTCTTTTATCCAAAAGACACTAGTAGCCAACTTAACTGGGTATCAAAATTATAATCAAACTTTAGAAGTCTACTGCTACAGTGTACACGGGGTGCTGCTGTATTTATACGGGGTTTTAAAACTTTATTTAAATAAAAACATTAGACATTGCCTGTATTTGCAAACATCAACTGTATCTCAAAGGAATAAAATCAGGCAAATAAAGATGAGGCCAAAATGTTAAATTCAAAGAATCCGGAAGTGGCAGTTTCTGTACTGGAAGGAGAATGCATCTATCCCTGCTTTTGTGCCTTTGGTCTTAATAGTATTTGAACATTAGCGTTTTGATAATATTTCATGGGTTTAGGGTTGGGTAGGGTTTAATTTTATCTCATAGTTTACTAAAAGATTATTTTCTCTGGAGACTGGCAGGCTGCTCACTGTGGAAGAATCCTGTCAGAACTGACTAACTTGGAAGGATTGGATTGAAAGGGTTGGAGGACCTGAGTCATAGAGGGCTGGCGGAACACGAGAGGTGGGACAGGAATGCCAGTGAGCGCAGATGGTGGAAAGGGGTGGGGCGAAGTCAAGAGAATGGTCTAGAACAGTTGAGTTCACTTCTGTCTGTTTTCCCTTCCACAGAAGTGCTCTCACGTGAAGCATCTTTCATCCCTCCCTAGAGTGGTTCCCCAGCCCCATGTGCTCTCCAGGGGCTCTCCTCTCTGTACTGACCACAAACCTCTCTGGGACCCCTGGACCCTGTTCCATGGTGTTTTTGTGATGGTCCAAGGAAAGTCCCGGCCTTTTAACCAAAACACTTACTTTCCCACAGGAATTATTTGTTAGTGAACTTGGAGGAACACATAGAACACAATTTGAAAAACTATTAAAGTTTAATAAGAACATTGAGATGGTCACTCTCTGCAGTGGAATAACAGCTCTTCCACCAAAGGTGTATAATTGTCGCTAAAATAGTCTGAAGGCTGAGGGACATTTCGGGGAGCATTTTCAGGCGGAAAGTCCTCTCCATTGGCGGTTTTCACTCGACTGCTTAGAACATTCCCAGCATTTGCCAGCCTCAGTGACTGACGATGGGGCAGAGGTCTGGTGGGGCAGCTCGTGGTGAGGCAGCTCAGACCCCGCAGGAGAAACGCCACTCACACCTCTGGAAGCCCGTCCCGGTTGGCCATCTTTGGTCCGTCTCGTCCACACGGTCTCACGTCACATGCCAGTATTTTCCCTCCAACCTAAAAACAAAAACAAAACAAAAACTTCCCCATCCTCATATATTACAGGCCCATTTTAAGGAATTTTGTAGCCACAAGGAGCTTTAGGAGTGAGTCCTCCCAAGAGAACATGATAACCCCTATGGAATTTGAAAATACAGAATTCCTTCTGAAAAGCAGTGGTACAACCCACACTTCATAAATTGCTGTACTTGCTTAGCCTTTGTAGAGTCTGTGTGATGTTCTGAGTAGCAGGTTTAGCAGTAATCCCTTAGCGACCAAAGCTTTTGTAAATTATGAATACACTTCCCATTTCCTAGACCGTGGTCTCTGTCAGGCTTTTGTGTGGGCGATAACTGCTTTGACTCCATTTCTCCGTTAGTCTTTACTTTCAGTATTTTTCTGTTGTTATTTTGAATAGATCCTTGTGAATCACCATGAGTCCATTTTTAGAATAGGGCAGGGTATAAATCTCTTATCAGATATGCCTGAAAAGTTTTATCTTCTGATAAAGAATTTCAGCCACCGGCTAGCAGCTTGACACTTAAACAGTAATATTTGTGGTGGTTTCCATTCTATTTGGATCCTGCCTGTGCCTCCTGGGGCATTTAAAGTCGCTACCAGAAAGTTATGTGGCCGTGCAGACGAGTATGAATTCAGTCCAGCTGATTAATCAGTGCCTCTGACACTCTGGGGAGTTTAGCGCTGAGTGGTCCCTGGGGGCCCATCTGCCGTGTCTCTCTGGTTTGAAGTCCAGCCTTATAGTCAGAACTACAGCTGCAGCTTATCTTCTGCTCATTCAAAAGCTAAATAACATATTCTAATGCTATCTGTTATCTGCCTACTGACTTTAATGATTATTCGGATTGACCTTAAAAGGCCACTGTAAAGCTGCGTTCTAAAATTAAGTGACTGTCACGCACAGGCCTAGTGGATGTCATTATAGAACAGATGCAGCCAACCGTGAGCTCTCTGCGGCAGTTCAGATGCGGGCGTAGCATCTTACGTGCCTGGAGAACATGAAACTGAAGTCCACATAAAGGGTTGTTCGTGAAAACCATGCTCTTGATGACCTGTTCTCCTGTGTTCTACAAAGTTAGATAGTTTAATATATTATACCAGGCAGTAAAATGTTTGTTTTCTGACCATGAAGGTGGACTCGGGGGTGGTGCATTTCACCCCCCTGACCCAGCCGAGGATAGAGCAGCCATTCAAGCTGGTGGAGAGAGTCGTTCAGAATGCCTTTCAGTTCCGAAGGAAATACTGCCATCGAGGGCTTGGGTAAGAACGCTTTCTCTTCCTTTTCAGTAGCACTCTTTACAAACTCCTCAGTCACCTTCAAAGAGTAAGAACTTTGTTTTTATGATTGTTCAACGTGCCTGTAAACATTACTCTTAGTTCAGATCCTGTGATGAACAAACCTTGATGGCCACTGAGGAGAAAGCAAAATGTTGATTTAACCTGAGATGCCACCGAGAGGTTCTGTTTGGTTTGATCATTACAAACTAAAACTGACATCACACAGTTCATAGTGAGCCTGTACTGGGGAGGTCATGACCCCTCACACTCAGGACTCAGACCATCTGAACTGTTTTCAGTCTCGACACTTCTGGCACTAAATGTGTGGTGTTTTCCCCAACACCGACGAACTCCCTAACGCTCCAGACAGCACCTGGGCGTCCTACAACTTAATTCTAGTCTGGTCATTCACTACCTGGCGTTAGCGCAGCGCCTCAGCTTATGGGCCCGGTGCCGCAAGGCTGTCCCCACTTCAGTCGCCAGTCGCGGGTTCCAGGTTGCCACTTGCATTTATAGCCATAAATTGGCAATTTCCACGATCCCGTTCATCTTCAGGTTGAGTAATTTGCTAGAATGGGTCACAGAACTCACTGTCATGTATCAATTTTAAAGGCTATAACTCAGGAACTACCAAATGGAAGAGAGGCACAGGGCATCATATGGGGAGCAGGGTGCACAGAGCTCCCGTGCCCTCTCAAGGTTTCTCACCCTCCCAGCACCTCAGCGTGTTCACCAACCCCGAAGCCCTCCGAACCCCATCATTTGGGGGTTTTATGGAAGCTCCATTCCCTAAGCAGGATTGATTAAATCATTGGCCTTTGGCGATGGAGCTCAGTTTTCCAGGAGTGGAGCTGAGAGAGGTCCATCCTTCAGTCACGTGGTTGGTTCCCCTTGCCACTGCCCCGTCCTGAAGCTTTCCAGGGGCCACCAGGAGTCGCCGCATTAGCACAGAGCCCAGATGTGGTTGAAGGGGGCTTGTTACGAGTAACAAAAGATGCTCCTGTCACCCCGTCACTCAGGAAATTCCAAAGATTTTAGAAGCTCTGTCTCAAGAACCTGGGACAAAGACCAAATATATATTTCCTACCATCACACGAGCTAGTGGGTTTTAATTGCTTTCTTTCCATCCAGTTGTTATATCTCTTGAAGCTTTTAAAGACGTACTTCGAAGAAGGAAGCAAATATAACTTCTGAGTCGCCAAGACAGTGGCTCGAAGTATCCACATGAGCGCATTTCCATTCAGCGGCGGCTCCTGTGTTCAGCCGTGGGCGCCGCTCTGGCCAGGCCCTGAGGCACGTCCGGAAGCCCAGACAGAGAGGGCGGCCTAAGAGTCTGCGGCCTGATGGCCCTGAAGTCACCGCAGCAACGTGTTACGTCCGGTGACAGCCTAGAAAGTGGGTAATTAGGCCCAACTGCAGTCTGTGTACGAAGGCAGGAAAGTGTATGTGTATTTTTAACAGACTTTCATCTAATATAGTCAACTTTAGCTGTTTAAGGGGGTTCAGCTTCAGTGGCCCGTACTTATTTTCTAAGAATAGCTCCATTTCAGTTCTCTCATTTGTGAAGGGTCCCTATAGCCCATGAAACTACTTCAGGCACAGCTAGACAGCTGCATCCTGAGTCCACTGGAATCCACAAAGCACGCTCTTGAGGATGTGAGACGGCTGATGGAAGGAACCTCACCCTGCCGTTTGCTGGCTCTAGTTAGTCCAGCGTTCATAGGTCAGCAGCGTTCCTGCTTCTCTAGCTGGGGACAGGGGTGCCACCGGCGATCCTCGTGCTAATTAGGATGAAGGCCCCCCCTGCTACGCTGCAGCACCCCACCCGGCCCCCGCCAGGATGCACGACTTGAAGTAAAACAAGCTGGATTCCACACAGGGTGTGACCCGTACAGTTGTACATGATAGCCCTGATTCGTGGAGGGAAAAAATTACAGAAAGTACATCCTACTTGTAGAAATCCTGGAATTGGCCTGAGCCCGGAGTTGGCCCTAGTGTTTCCAAGACAACCCCCCAGCTAAGTGATGGGCCCCGTTTACTTCACATGCACAGACCCCTATGCAGATACGGACCAAATCTTGTGACCCACTTTGACCTTTTGGTGTCCTTCAGTCACACCACACCACAAATCAGTCCCAGATCATAGTTAGAAACTATGATCAGACCCCTGCTTGCCATGAAAGTGAACTCAGCGATCTCAGTCAGCTCACCCTGAGAATGTAGGGACACGCAGCTCCTGGTTGCGGGGACCATCAGCCTGTAAGAAAAAGTCAGTGTCCTCTCGCCACGATGTCTTCCGAGCCCTCTGAGACTTGAGAGAAGAAAATAAAATCCAGGTGTAGCTTTGCAATATTTCAGTCAGTCAGTCACTTGTACTATTCATTTTAAAACAATGATCTGATTTAGACGAAATTTAAAAGGTATACTTTGAATCAATTTTAAGATGCTTCAAACATCTTAAAGAGGAAAATAACTTTCTAGTTTCACATGAACTGTTTTCTAACTTTGCAAAGAAAGGTCATTCTTTTGGGATGAAGAGGTCCAAAGGCTGGTAAGTTCAAGTTACAGAGAATCAAAAGTGCACCAGAAATAATATGCAATTTTTATATTAAAATGTGAGGCACAGCAAACTTATGTTTCTTTAAGAACGCAACTGAGCACATGATAAAATTTACCTTCAAGATACACGTATTGATTGAGCTTTAGAAACTCCTTTCTCATGTGGACACACCGTGCAGGTCCGATTAGCTGTGCCTTCAGTGGTGGTTCGTACCTGTTGCCTGGTGGCGTAAGCAGAGTCCTCCACTGGCTCGGGGTCCTGCAGGGCTCTAGGGGGTGGAAGAAAAGCCTCTGCAAAGTTGTCAGTTGTCAGAACCATGCCGGTTTCAAATGAGGGTAGAAGGAAGCATGATGATGGGCAGAATTTTAAGTAGAATTCTCACATTTTTCTCTTCCTTTCAGAATGTTATTCCCTGAAGCCCAGCGATTAGAAAGCACTGGGAAACTGTTACAGTTGGCCGATGTGGACCCTACTCTTCGACCCACCCAGCTCTCTGTCATACATTTTAAGAGCCTCTGTGACGCATACCGAAAAATGTGTGATGAAGACCCACACCTCTTTGCTTACAATTTCAGAGAAGAACTCAAGCAAAAGGGGATGGCAAGGAGAGCTACAGACTGTAGCTGCTACGTCAGGGGCTGGCAGCCGACTGGATGTTGATGTTCACAGAGTTGAACTTCTCCTATGTGTGCTCCCCAGGTGTGACTTATTCCCCTTTTACAGCTTGGTAAAGAGAGTAAATATCGTCAAGTAAGGTACAGTACAAGCTTTCTTTTAATATATATACTGCATAGATATGACATGTTTAGTATAAACAGCATCTATTACAACCTTACAAAAATGAAATACCTGCACATTGTACCCCTAACCCACATGAGAATAATTTAAATACGCTTTAAATAAAGCAGAACCTAAGAGCTCAAAGGAAATGCCCAGAGGATTGGAAAAAATGATCTTTCGAAAGCTATTCATCACAACTTCCCCACCCTTTTCCACATAAATTAATTAGAACGCAGTTTCATTTTAAGGTTTCTAAGTCATTTTGATACCTGCTCAAAAGGGATACAAACTAAGTAATTTACAGATTCTGACCAGTTTAATCTAGTTTTCTGATCCACAATAAATTAAAATAACTTAAATCTTTACAACTATTTTGTGGGAAAAATGTATACTGCACAAAACCCAATAATGAATAGTTTTTCTGCAATTTCCATTTTACCCCCAGTTTAAAAGTGAAACCAGCAACTTAACCCATATCTGGATTGACCTGTATTATGCCTTTCCATGGCTCTCTGTTTCATAAAAACACTCCTCGTTGACAACCGACGTTAAGCTCTGGACGCTGAATTCTCGCTCGAGAACGGAGCTGAGATCAAGGTTGGCATTTTCCGATTGACTGTCCAGGGACTGGTGACGCATCTGCGCCTTCAGCAGAGTTCCCCTGTCCCTCTTGGTGCTGTTGGCTTTGCGTTTGATGGCGCAGAAGTGCCCCCGGACCAGCTTGGGCTGCCCGTCCTTGCCGGGCGGCTGCTGAGCTGGCCGGGCGTCCGGGTCCTCCGAGATCCTCAGTCTCTGGAACTGGATCTCGATGTCTGTGGTAGGGCTGCCCTGCTTCCCAGCCTGGTGGTCGTCCTCGTCGTCGTCGCTCAGAATGTCGCTCTCTTTGATGAGACTGTCGGAGAAGTCGGCCAGGCCCTCGTGGGGGTGTTTCTGGGCGTCCTGTCTGCTCCCGGCCGGGGGGCAGCCGCTGCTCTGGGTGCCACTGCTCAGGCTGCCCTCATCCGAGTCCAGCGAGCTGCCCTTGCCCGGCTCCCCGGGCCACTCGCTGCTGGAGGAATTCTTAAGGACTTTTAAGGACCTGGATGAAGCTGCAGTGAGAAAAGCACATTTTCCCTTATGGTAGAGGAACCGATTCCACAGTGTGTGCATTTCTGCCTTGTGGGTTATCAGATTTAACATCTTAATTAAAATTTCATCACCTCACTTCACTCCTGGGACTAAAAAAAATGTAGATACTGCAAATACGGACATTTTTTATTTATGTTTATTTGAAATTTTAAGTTGGAATTTGGCATTTTTTAGAGGACCAATTACCAGAGCTTATTACTGAGAACAATAAGCTATAAACTATCATAAGGGCTAGGCTTCTTATTACCAATGAATAAATTTAAAAGTTAGTTTTACAGCTAATTAATGAATAAATTAGCTCTTGCTAATGAATAAATTTAAAAGTTAGTTGCTAATAAAATCTAGGTTCCTTTCTTTCACTAAAGTACTTTGTAGTTTGAGAACTAAGATTACACCACCATATTTCTCTGCCCACCTTCTCACCGGTTCATTTCCCTTGCTGCTCAATTAAAAGTACAAAAATGCTTTTTCTCTCTCATGAGAACTGTCTCTGCCGGAATTTCTAGCCAACTTTGAGATTTAACATGAATATTGAATCGTGTGTGTGTGTGTGTGCGTATAATTCCTTTCTCTTGGGTAGAAGGGAAAGGGGGAGCTCAGTTGTGTTTCTGCAGACAACAGTGTATTTTTAATGGCTGTAGCTTATTTTGCCAGTAGAGGAAAAAATATATGGTAAATTTGAGGAGGTCAAACTGTGACCAAAAAGAAGAGATACACTTTGTAAGACTAAAAACTAGATCAGTGATATTAACAAAATAGTTAACATAGAAAGAAGGTTCTAAAAATTTAAGCTGACATTTTAAAAATGGGCAGAAAGTTGAAGAACAGCATGATTTGGAATGTTTACCTGTGGGCTTATTAAGAATGAGTATTAGCGAGCATTAGGTTTCTTGACCTTAATTCACTGAGTGTTGACCTTCTAGAGGCCTTGCACTGTTCTGAGCACCGGGAATGCGGCAATGAGCACAACAGTCCCTTGACTCCTGTGCATCTCAGTGGAAGAAAGACAGAAGACGGTAAGTGCAGACTGTGTCAGCAGGTGAAAGACGAAGGATTTGGATTGGGGGTGCTTATGTTTTATAAAAGGAGGTCTGGGACCGAGCATGTTTAGGCTTCTTAAAAGGAAATAAAATTGCTGCTACATTCTCATGTCACCCTGTGTATCGGGTGTGTGGTGTAGAGCTTACGAAGCTACTGCTGATGAGTTACAAAGCGATGGCCTGCTGCTCTCTCCTGAAAGCATACATCCTTGCAGAGGAGCTCGTCATGTTTTCCTGAATAAACCCAAGGCTAGCAGAGTTCTTACCTAATTTGGCTGAGACAGGAACGCGGTTCTTGAGGGGTACCAGGCGATCTTTACATGTTTTCTCCAGAGGTAATTCACACTTTATGTGACGCCTGAAGTTCTCCCTCAGAATAGATCGAATCACCTTGACAATGTTGGTTTTGCTTTCGTTGTCACTGGCGGGGAAAGAGAAGACATGTTGTAGTGTCTGCTGTCTCGTCCTGCTTCCGTTCCACGCCTCCTGGCCCTCCCGTGGCACGTGACTGCTCTCAGCACAGACTGACAGCAAGTCACCCAGCCTCTGTGTGCCTCGGTCTCTCGTCATTTACAAAAGGAGCGAGAATTGATCGCTTTTGAACTTCCTTCAAGCACTAAGATTTGGATGTATATTTAATCAATGTATATTCTCCTAGAGCCGCAGTTGCCAGTTTGGAGAGGGTGGGTGTGATCCTGAAGTCATCAACATTTAGGAGGGCACTAAAAATAAACCCACTTTTAAGAGAACATAATTCTGTCTTATGCCCGTTGGCTTTAATTTCTGGAAGTCAGTAATACCTGCAGCACAACTGAAAGATGGTTTCTGGCCGTCCTTCTATTTCTGACTTGGTGTGGATCAGCTCCCATAAGGAATTATTTTCTGTCCCTGTGTAAAAAGAAACAAGGGGCCGCAAATTTGCCAAAGATGCTGTGGTAAAGGACACTTGTGAAGCTTAAAAACCACAATTTTAGTAACTTTTTAAAGAGTTAAATATTCCCCATCCTGACCCTCATCATTTTCTGGTGTGGCTCCTCCTATGTATGACTTTCACACATAGTTACAAGAAGTTAAATACGTTGTAGTTACTTTGTACACTTCCTGCTAAGGTTTCCCATCCGTCTCGGTGCTTTCGCCCTACCCTGGATTCCATCTCTGGGAAAGAGGTTAAATGGATCCCATTTTTCAACCCCGTTCCTTAGAAGGAACGGTAGGATGTGCTCAGGCTCTTGAGGTAAAGGAGGCCAGCCCCAAACTGAGTCATGGTCCAGGAAACATGAGCCCTTCCAACGAAAACTGAACAGGGGCCCAGCCGTCACTGCGGGCCTCAGCCTGTTGGTCCTTTGCTTAACCAGAGGTACTGTCACCAGGACAGGGTTATTCTGAAAGGATCTCTGAACATTTTCCACAGTGGAAATTTTTTTTTTATATCACCTGTAATAAAGCTTAATCTTAAGAAATTTTCTGGTGTATCAAAATTTGTAAAAATTTAAATTTGTGGACCTTTGTTTCTTTAACAAATTTTAGAGATAGATATTATCCCTAAAGTTATTAAAATAATTAGAAATATTAGGATATTAGAAAAATGTTGAAAACCATCGACAGTGAAAATAAGGAAGCAATAAAGAGGTATTTGGCAAAGAAAAGCCATCCACTGGCATTTACTTTCTCCAATCTCTCTTGTCCTCATTTTCCTTGCCTATAAGATAAAATACCAAAAATTATTCCCAGGCTCTTTGCTACTTTTTCATTCCACAGTTTAAAAATTCCCTTAAAATGTTTTTTCTGGCACTTGTACGACACACAACAATTACCTGCTGTATTCCCCAGTCTGACTTGAAGCGCGGATATGGGGATCAACCAGCGAAACTTAAACGGATCCAGGTCAGCAGAGTTGTGTGCCGGCCGGGAGTTCGACGGCTGCAGCGTGAGAGCCCACCAAGAACAGTGTTAAAGCAAGCTCGCTCCCGCGGGCATGTGCGCGCACGACAGAAGCTGTGAGCTCACCCTGGTGCAGACCTGCCACCGTGTGGGGCTCAGGATGCAAAAGGGAATCAGGTCAGGTGTGCTCTCAGGGATTGGGGACAGGGCAGAGTCATGTTTTGGGAAGCAGAAAGTTCTAGATCTTTAAGCAAAAATGACAAGCAAGCTTTCCATGACCCCATGTTACCTCTAAAAAAAAAAAACCCAAAATTACACAGACTCAGGTGTATGGAGAAAACGTGGACCATTTTTAGGGATAGAAAAGCTGGTTTTCTCTGTAGGGCCCAGCATGGGTATTTGTCTACATCTTCTTTTAAAACAGACGTCTTTGGTGGGGAGGATAAGAAACACCTTGAGTATCTGATTTAGTTAGTTACCTCCGGAATAAGTCGCATCACTCAGTGAGGCCTTAATCCTTAGCAGGCTTCCCAGTTCAACAATAGGAAGATAACAGGCATGAAAAGATAGCTTTAATTAAAATTAATTCATGTCTTACCAATTTCTTTTTCAGTTTGCAGTTTTCTTTATAAACCAATATGACGGCTCTCTTAAAAACTAAAGAAAGGAAAAAAGAAAGAAACGACTTTCATTATTTAATACACACTCTCCCAAGGTTGAACTGTAGCTGAATATTTTAATAGAACAAAGCTCTACAAGATCCCATGATGCTGACATGAGTGAATAAGTGGTACTTCCTTCTGTTCATATTTGAATTATGCAGAGGTACCTGCTAATTTAAGAGCCATTATCTGAAGGAGATCCTGGCATTTTGTTTTCTGAATTCCTGTTTTGTTTTATTGAACGCTGAGGACATGTGTGTTGTCTCAGTGAGCATGCACGGTCTATACCCACTCTCCCAGCTGTCCGGGAGAATTAAGACATTCTGAAGTGCAGCAAACTACTAAGATAGCAGGTTTCAAAATAGCCTCGGCGAGATGTGTTCCCGTAACACGTGGTGAGATCCACTAAGCCAAGCAGAAGGGAGGAGATGAGTATGTAGGGCAAGAGTTCTAAAGAGTTGGAAGCTGTCCATGTTAAGTCAAAGCCATTAGAGCAATGATTCTAAGTCCTTCTGGAAATCACGAGTTAGCTGGGTTTAGCAGGTTCTTCATTCTTGACAGCCTCTTTTAAGTTTACATTCTTTTGAATGGAGTACTGACCGAATACTGTGAGCTCGAGGTCCTTTCTGGCTTTTCCTAGAGACAGAAATGGATTCAACCAGGACACTGTAGAGTGCATCAGAAGTTCCCCCATTGAAAGTTCTGTGACCTAAATGGCAAAAACAGGAGATCAAGAAGACGTGGAAACCCTGGGGGGAGGCTGTCTCATATGAGAGAGGGATCACACATATATGGTCACAGAAGTACGTTCACTTTGATTTTTATGGTTCCTGTAAACATGGGGCCTTAAATAGTGGCGATTTTGAAAATATGAGCTAAGCATCAAACTGTTTGAAAAATAACATAAACGTGAAGGCATTTTGCTCCAATGCACACATTGTTTGTGGGTGAGACACGCCTCCTGCCCTGTGGGATGGCATTCCTTCCACCCCAGTGTCAAGGTTCATCCCAAGTGCCTTTGTTAACATTTCATCCAAGACCTAGTACACTCACCACCTCTAATCCCAAAAGCACACTAGGCCTGCAGAGGTACCAACGTTGAAACTGATTGTAATAAAAAAAAAAAAAACTACAGCTGTTTTCTGTTCTTGTCTTTTTCTATTTAAATTATATTACTTCTTATATGTAGGCTTTTTAAAACTCAAAATTCTAAATTTAGTAATCCAGCCAGAGAAGAAAAATAGAGAAATTGTGACGTTCCACTTAAACTACTTTTATAAGTAAGGAGGTAGCACCGATATTTGAGGTTAGAAAAGAAAAAAACAAAGAAAAGCTCTTTTTTTTTTTTTTGCGGTATGCAGGCCTCTCCCGTTGCGGAGCACAGGCTCCGGACGCGCAGGCTCAGCGGCCACGGCTCACGTGCCCAGCCACTCCACGGCATATGGGATCTTCCCGGACTGGGGCACGAACCCGTGTCCCCTGCATCAGCAGGCGGGATCTTCCCGGACCGGGGCACGAACCCGTGTCCCCTACATCAGCAGGCTGACTCTCAACCACTGCGCCACCAGGGAAGCCCAAGAGAAAAGCTCTTAATTCTCTCCACATGCTGACTGCCACTGCCTTTATCCATCCTACCCCCACCAGCCCCAGCGCTCCATTTATGTTCTAGCCTCTGGGATCTGTCTTAACCTCACACTCCACGGGAAAGGAGGAAGAGGTACAGATACGAGCTCAGTGATATTTCTTCTTTTTTTTAATACGATATTAACAGGACATAAGGTTATATTTTTAAACCCATGTAATCAATTTTATGTTACATTTATACCTAAGTGGTGAGGCTTGTTATAAGCATTAAGATCAAAAAGAAAATCTTAGGCATTTTCTCCTGCACGAAGTCCCTAACAGGTGGCCTCCAGACCCGGTGGTCACAGGCATTCAGCCTCTCAGGATCCGGAAGTCCTACTGACCTCCTTCTCTGTTCCGCTCTGCTCTGCCACCAGCTGGTCGAACACCGTCCCGTAATCCTCGTGTATCTTCTGCATCTCGTTGATGTGACTCGCTACTGTCTCCATTGCCTTCAGGGCTTCTGCAAAATACGCAAATCATATTTACAATTTTGGTTTGTTTGAAATCCTGCCCAACAGCAGTAATGAAAAGGTTCAAGATTCAAGCCAGAATCCGAGACCCGTTCTCACTAAGAGCAGCAGCATTCGAGTATGATGCAGGCAGCCCACGGTAACCTAGTTACAATATGAAGAACAGCAGAGTTCTCTTCCACCTCAAATTCTTTTTGAAATGAGGCAGAGTACAAGTAAAAAGTATCACTAATAATAAGCTATTTATTGAGCCCTTTCTATTTGGCATGTTCTATGAGGCAATTTATGTGAAGCATCTCATTTAATCCCCACAATAACTCGATGACTGTAGGACCTGTTACCAATGCCATTTTACAGGTGAGAAAACTCAGGTGCAGAGGGGTTCAGTTTTTTGCCAGACTTCCAAAGACAGACGTAAGGAGTCTGAGGCTGACTGGCCACAGGATACCTGCTTTTGAACTTTGCCTCTCCTCCTGGACCACTTACTGGAATAGTGATCAATGACAATTTTTCTTAACAACAAGTTGCAAGAGCCTCTGTAAATGCCCAGTTGCCAGAGCAATTGTTTGCATTTATGCGTGGGCATGTGAGGGACAAAATGATTTCATCCAAGGCAAAAAGAAAATTTCAAGTCACCTCCAAATTCACTATTTTTCATACTTTGTTCTTCTGATTTGGTATTTTAATTCAGTCTGGAGGGACGTTGGGAAGAAAACTTTTTAACAGACCCCCTTTAAAGATCATCTTAATGCAAAGTGAACCATTCACACAGTATTTGAATGCTAATCGTAATCTGTATCATTTATGTATAAGCTTTAACTTTCATACAAAAAAATTATCCTCATTACTTACGATACAAAAGTATGCTTGTCACAGAAAAACAGCTAGTTTCATTTACACTCTTCTTGGTGTTTGCTATTCAGTAATACTAATGTTTATTAATAAGTTTGTTTCCCTCTCCACGTGCTTTATTACAGGTACCGTAACTGGACCTCCTAGCTTTGACACGTGGAGAACACATCACTCTTTCTCTGCGATCCAAACAGCAGCTCTTTAACAGATACTCTGTTTACTATCAAAGTGAGGGGCTTTGTGTATCTGACAAATCTGTATCTTAGGCCAGTAATTTCTGAGGTTACAAAAGAAGACACCTCCGCGTCAGCCGTAAAAAGCTTCACGGGTCCTCGGGTGTTGGTTTCAGAGTCAGGCTCCGCTCAGAGCCGTCCACAGGGTGGAGCCTCACACATGTGTGATCAGCCGCACTTGGGCAGCAAACCACACACAATTTCAAAGTTGTAGGAAAACAGGCCGGGGTTTTGGTCCTGGCAGCACTCTTTGTTTGTTAACCACGTAACCTGAAGTAGTTTATTTCAACTCACTGAGCTTCAATTATCTTCTCTGAAAAATGAAAATGGAAACACCCTTCCAGAGGCTATTCCAGTGAGATAATTTTTGCCAAAATATTTTGCCCACCTTACAGGGATGGCCATACTACCTAGCTATTTTCACATACTAAAATGGTACCTAAGGTTAACAATCACAGTACTGACAAATGTTCCAGAATGTGAAAGCAAGCAGGGAAGAGGGGAGCTCGTGGGCCTGGGGGGCGGCAGCCGTCACATCGCGGCCTGGGCCCCTCGCTTCTTACCTGTCAGGTGGTAGTGCTCTTCGCTCTCGTGGTCTGTCAGGGACACGAGCTCCTTGAGCAGCAGTGGGTACTTGAGCACCCTCTGAACGGGCTTAATGAGGTAAGACTCCAGAGTGGAGGAATGCTGCTTGGTGGGGTTCCGGGCGTCCAGAAAAGCCTTGAAGGCTTTATCAGTTTTAGCTACAAGCAGATGCATTAAAAGACCCTTAGAAGAGCACAGGAGGATGAATTAAATTCTGCTTCATTTAGGTTTTAATGGAATTACAGATGATCCGCTTCTACAGTCCTCCTAATGACATCCTTCAAGAAAAACCCAGATGCACCCGTGTGTCAACTGCCCGGCTGTTAGGGTGGATTCAGCACCGCTGCTCTGTGATGAATCCCATGAGAGCTTAAGGGGGCTTACCAGGCTGCCAGAAGAGTCCCAGCCACACACCAAAGAGGAACACGGAGTCAAAATGCAGGAGTGTCTGACTTTAAAGGCACGTTCACATGCATACCCATGAGAGAGATCGGTATAGGTGCCGAAAAAGTGAGTTTCAAACGATTCATAAGCCACAAAACAGTGTATCCAAACCCTGTGCCATACCCCCCAAAAGATTCATAGGACAAAACGAACCAGTATTTTTTTCCACGGACCTATAGCGCAAATTGCTTCTTATTCTATACACTTGAGGGCTATCTGCAAAGCAAGCTTTTTTTTCCTTTAAAAATAAGTTGATAAGCACTGCAGCCTCCATCTCTACAGTTCCAAGCAATCTAAACCTTCCACCAGATTCAGACCCCTCTGGGCAGTGAAAACCACCTCTCTGTTCCGTGTCACGAAGGTACACACACGAACCCAAGTGCTTTCAGTTTTGAGGGTGCCAGTGGACACCCCAGCCGTTGCTTTGGATTCCACCTGCTGGCACTGGTTGACCAGCTGTTGGAGTTCAGCCAATTTGGATGAAAACAAATCTTTATTTGGGGTTTTGTACAAAGGTAAAATGGAACTTGTAGGAGATGCAGTACCATTCTGAATGTGGCTACTACACAAAGTGGATGGGGAGATGATCCTTCATCTTCGTGGCAAAGAAGGAACTGAGCAAACCATTGGTATGCTTTTAATTTACTACACTGTCGATAAGAAGGTGTTCATGGGAGGAAACTAGTTCCTTCTGGTTTAAAGAACTAGAGGAGACAGATTGGGCTCTGTCTTGTTGGCCTGAAGCACTCCAAGACTTCCCTTTTTCAACTTGAGCCTGTTCTAGGATTTAAACCAAATGGCAGAACTGCATCAGTGGACCTGGCTAAACACTGTCGGTGTCTGGATGAAGCCTACGCTCCCTCCACGACAGTACAGAGAGGCCATTCCCCACTTCTGAAAAAGAAACACGGAAGAGCAAACTCCGGATTCTTTATGGCAATGCCATCAAGGAGCGTTTGATGACAGACAGAAAGGGCTTGGAACGTAGCTTGGCTCCTACTTCCCTGCTGACACAACTAAAAAAGTTCCAATGCAGAATCCCCTCCAACACTCGCCGTCGTCACGCAAGACAGCCCTGATTCACCGGGCAAATCATAACGGGAGTGACTACACGAGGCCAACCCTAACTGTGAAGAAGGCATTCAAGTCCTGGGGAAGTCACTTTTTATCCTGGGAATTTGTAACAGTTTAAGCTTCAGTAGGTTCAGATCCTACTTCCAGGTACACTTGAGAAAACGCAGGTAGCCTGGCGAGCTTCCCTGGAGACGGTTCAGGTGACCTTCAATAGGATTGCATGTATTTTCATAAGACGCCTTCCACTGTAGGACCCATGCAGAACAGGAGCAACCCCTGGGGACCTGTATTTGTTTGATGTTCTCCGTGCAGGTTGAATTACTGCTGCTCATGACCTTGAGCTTAAAGGCCTCCTCTCATCTCTGCCCCAGAAATGAGAATTCCAAAGAATGGGATAGAAAAATATCTTCTGAAAGAGACAAATCCGAGAATTCTAATCTCATACCTAAAGAGGTGTGTGATGACTGAAAGAAGCCTTTGGTAATAACAAAACCTCAGTTGAGCATTGCTAGTTTAGGGTGTGCTAAAGGAAATGTTCACATATTGAGGTCTGGGGAAGTCATTCTGGCCTATACACGAGTTAACTTTAATGTAAAAAACAGCCTGTTCGTGGCCTTTCAAACATACACTGTACATCTGCTTTAATTATTAAAGAAAAGGGTGCGTTGACCAGAAGTAAAGAATGTCCATGTTAAAATTAAAGATGAAATGCCTCCCTTCCTGGGACGCCAATGCTGGTCCTCCTTCCATGATAAGACTTCCTTCCCAGGTGCCAAGGCCATACTGTCTGGCTGTGTACGTGCTGATCTGGTTTTCCTGAAATCTGGAAGGAATGCATCCCTGACTTGTTCGATGTTCTTTGTTCTGACAAGACATGAAACTGTGCTGACAGCCCTGCTTCTCCAGAGCAGATCCTCAGAGGAATCAGAGAAGCTGTCTTCTGGGCAGTACTCCTCAGTCTGGCTCAAATAAAACTCTTTTCTATTCCTATTACAGACTGTTTATTATTTTTGTCAACAGGTTATTACAGGAATAGCTTAAACACTGGGTTGATGACAACAGTGATGGTGACTGTGGCACAAAAACTCCCTCCAACACCCCTACACCTGGAGAAGGTCACTGCTAACATCAAATCTCTGACTGCGCTTCCCAGGACGGGCTGACTGGCCGGCCCGTCACTGAAAGCCCAGGCAGATCAACGTGTTGGCCACCTGCCCCCAAGCTGACCCGCTGCAAGTCGGCGGCCAAAGCTCAGGCATCTCGCCAGCTCCACAGAGTAACGTTTGCTGTTGACATGAAGGGGACGAGCAATGCAGGTGGGTCACCCAGGTCCACTTGGACTTCAGAAAAATAAAAATGTTCAATTAAAGTCAATAAAATAAAATAAGACGATAACGATGTGGAGAGACGAAAGGTACTTCAGTGACAGAACGTGGCCTGCGACAAGCGCCCAGTTCACCGAAGAGGCTTTAATTTTAGTTAACACACTTCTTGTGAGTTTGGTGGTTGCTGTTTGGTGGTGGTTTTCTGCAGTGGATCCTCGGGCTTAAGAAGAAGGTTAACAGGAAGGAAAGAAGGGAATTCCCTGGTGGCGCAGTGGTTAAGAATCCGCATGCCAATACAGAGCACACTGGTTCGAGCCCTGGTCCGGGAAGATCCCACATGCCGCGGAGCAACTAAGCCTGTGCGCCACAACAACTGAGCCTGCGCTCTAGAGCCCGCGAGCCACACCTACTGAAGCCCATCCTCCGCAACAAGAGAGGCCCCGGTCGCCACAACTAGACAGCCCGTGCGCAGCAATGAAGACCCAACACAGCCAAAAATAAAAATAAATTAATTAATTTTAAAAAGAAAGAAAGAAAGAAAATGGCATACATTGCTTCCTACCCCCTCCAGCGGCTTATACGGTTGGTTAAAAGTTTTTAGAACAAGGCATTTGGTGAAAAAAGAATCCAGATGCAATTTAACAGCAAAGTGACACATGGCAGAGCAACATCTCTGCTGTTCGGTACACACGTTCACTGTCACCAGTACACTGAAATAAACTGAAAACTTCATGTTTGTCAACTTCAAGGCCAACAATGGAGCATAATCCGTTAAAATTACACTTATCCCTACTTGACGAATACAAATTTACTCTTTTTAAAATATATATATTTATTTATTTGGCTGCACTGGGTCTTTAGTTGCAGCACGCGGGAACTTCGTTGCTGCGTGTGGGATTTTATTAACAATTACAATTTCAAAAGTATAGCTATAAAAGGTATGAGCAACTTACCCCTCTCTAGAACCTTCTGTACTTTAATATGATTAGCACAGAATCCGCTATAGAGTTTAAAGTGGTCCGCGTAATAAAGGAAAGAGCCTCCGAGGGAAAACAGTAGTTTCTAGAAGGAAAGAGGAAAAGTTACATCAGGCGTGGTTTAATCAGTGTCTGTCTGCTGGCTCTGGCATGGTGTCTGACCGCTTTGCTGTCTCCATGGCATTTGTCTTTCGGACACCAGAGCACTAATGCCTCGGGGAAGGCACTGACTAAAAGCAGCCCCGGGCGGCCCCCTTTGCCCAGTAGGTGGAGAACAGCCCGGGCGTCCCTCTAGCACAGCTTCAGTTTGATTGAAAAGTTTCTGGCAGCAGAGCCTATTGACACAGTGCGCAATCAGGGACAAGAAAGAAAGTTCTATAAAAAATACGTCTGACACAGTGGGATATAAATAATCTGAGAGGCTAATTAATAAAGCTGACTCTGCATTACTTGGGACGAATGATGCTTGCTGTGTACTTTCTTGGTCCCTTTCTACTGCCTTCCGCCTGTCCTTCCCTGGAGGGACCTCTTGCCAGTCACCAATGGCCACACTGGAGACAGGGCTCCATAGAAGAGGAGGGTCTCTCAGAGCCAGTGAAAACCTAGGTCACATGACCACAGAGATGCAGAATCAGAGGCAGTAGGTGCTCTTGCCTCAGAAGCAATCGCCCTACAGATCCTTCTGTAGAGCTGAGTAAGGAGCGTGCGTGTCAACAGCAGGCAGACTCCATAAAAGCTGTGCTGCCCAGACGTCTGAGTCGCAGAGCATTTACTCTAGGGAGGCACGGAGCCTTCTTTTACCACCTGCCAGAGGAAAGCCATGCAATGAGAGCGCTAAACTTACCTTTTCAATAGTCAAGGGACAACACTATCTCTTCAAAGGGAGAACTTTGCACTGTTCCCACCTATGTTTGCTTTAAACCTAAGTCTAAAATACTTACTCTGAACTGCGAGGGGGTTTCAAGTATGTTAAAGTCAGCCGATGCTGAAATCCCATCCTCCAGAGTCTCCAGAAATACCTTTTGAAAGTCAAGCATCTCTGGCAAACTTCCAAAAAGTGACTCCATCTGTGTACGTGAGGATCAGAATTCGAAGAGAGGGTGTTAGCGACGGCGACCCAGATACCACTCTACGTCCCAGACGCACACATGAACCACAAGTCATTCACCAAGAAGGAGACAGAAGTGCAGCCTTTAAAGAAGATGGCATATTCAGTAGGGGACATAGCTCACACACAGAGACTTTGACTGCCCCGGTCCCTGTAATACTAAAATAATTGGAAGTGGGTGTCAAGTTTTCAGAATTCAAACGGGGGGGAAAATGGAAAGAACTAATTACTGTGATTTAACATTAAAAAGCCATGTATTAAAAAGTAATGTGGGGGACACCTTCTACTACAAAAGGGGCACGGTCATTTATAACTCCTGCCACTGTGTTTCACGGGATGGAGGCCACATAAATGGCTTTGAAGGAGGTGACGCTTGGGTCTCTCTGAAGATCCGAAGTCTCAAATGTTCTTTGCGGATCAGCAGATAAAATCTAGGTCCGCTAAAAGGCAAACTGAGACTAACCTATGGGTCAGCGGACGAAGGGAAGGTATTTACCTCATCCTGGGTAAGAAAGGTCTCACTTTGAAGTGGTTCCAGGTATAAGTCAAAGAGGCAGCTCAGATCCTGAAAGACAGAAGAGAGTCTTTAACCCTTAAGTCTCCAAAATACCCAAGCGTTTCCAGCAGCCCGGGCTGCAGCTCAGACTCGCATTAGGAACAATGAAGTTTATGTCTGGTTGAAACGCTTGGCCCTGCAAGTGGTGGTTCCTGCTCAGCTAATTCAGAGAGGTTAACAACACAGTACGACCAGCATCTGGACTCCACATTTTTCTTTATAGCTCGATCGCCTACTCTGCGTATTTGAATATCTCAGTGGCAGAACCAGGACCTTTCTTTCGGCTGCTGCAGCAGGAACACTCATTTCCCTTCAGAGAAGGGAGTTCTGGCCAGGTACCTCTGTCAGGTGTGGCCACATCCGCTGGCCGACCTGGCTTCCTTCTCTGCCTCAAAGAGCAAGGCGACAGCTCCAGCGTGGACGGCTGAGCTGACACGGACAGGACAAGATCCGGAGAGCTCTTCGGCTTTGGGGCTGACGCATGAGCAGAATTTCAAACTCCCACGCTCAAATGCAAGAAGACATTTCTGAAGATGAGCAGTCATCATGTTTACAGTCTAGGCCATCTTTGAATCTCCAGTAAACTGGGCTCCAACAGTACAGAATAGGGGGAGTTGACTGTATTTACAAAACTCTTTAGATAAAGGTTTTTTTAAAATAATTTGAAGCCAAGATCAGGATATAGTTTAGTGATAGAAAAGAGTTCTTTTTCTTGTTTCATTTATTCCAAAGAATTTTGAGTCCCAAACTATGAGAAGTAGGTAACTACGTCTGCCTCCTTTTACAGTGGAGAAATCCAGCTCTGGAGAGCCTGGTCAAGCCAGAAGCCTCCACAGCCTTGTGGTGTAGGTCCTGAGAGCAAGCAGACAGGCCTGTGACACTGAGTGCTTCACAGTCAAATCCGCCCTGGCCTTCCCAACCTCCCCAGACCCCACGGCGGCCGCTGCAGAGCAGGGAGAGGTGAGAAGTCACCGAGTCTTATCTCAGGGAACACATGAATGCTCAAAACGCCAAGTCACGTGCAGAGGGTCCAGGTTACAAAACAAGTAAAAGTCCACGTTGAATGTCAGCAACAAAAAGAAATTAAAAAATGAAAAAGGGGTGTGTGTGTGTGAGTGTGAGAGAGAGAGAGAGAGAGAATCACCATAGGCACCAGGCACTGGTTATTTTGTCAGAGGCAGAGGTGGGCTGTGGTCACTCCCTGAGCCGGTCACTGCCATCCAGGAGCAGTGACACACTGAGGGAGGCCTCGCTGAGCCGCGGAGCCAGAGCTGCAACACGGGGGCCCCAAGGAGACAGGGCAGGGCTCTCGCAGAGAGAAGGGAGAGCCATCCTTTGTATGCACTTCGCCCAGAGCATCCATCTGTCCTAGACCAGCGTCACGATGCAGTGACCCTCCCGTTCAAAGTGGTCTAACAGTAAAATATAACGACAGCAGTGACAAAAATAAAAAGGGACTTGGATTCCGCTCTCAACTATGCCCTCAACCCTGCAGGTGAGAACACCATGGCCATCACCAAGCTGCCACGGCGCACAGAGCTGCTGGGCAAGGTCACTGTCGGAAGCCCCTGGATGTTCACTTCATCTCCCCACATCCGATACAGGAAAAGACACAGTGGGAAATGAAATGGAACTGCTGTCTCTGCAGTTTTCCTTTCTCCCCTGCGGGACCAAAAGAAGAGGCTATGGGTAATTCTCCTGGGCTGCCTGTGAATGAGGCTTTCGGCAAAGTTCAGATAAAATGACAGTGATGTTAATGAAAGGGGAAGCTCAGGTAAGTCTTGTGGAGAAAGAAGGTGAGAGCTCTGTGTGTGTGTGTGCGCGCGCGTGTGTGTGTGTGTGCGCGCGCGCGCGCACGCACACACCAAGGCTTAATTCACGGACACAGTGTGTTAGAGCTAGAACAAGAACACCCCTGTCTCAGACCCCAGTTGAGGGGCTTGGAGGGAGCTGCCCAAGGCCACTGCAGAAGGTGAAGGCAAGGCCAGGCCTGGATGCTCAGCTCCCACACTGCTGCCAGCAATTGGCTGATGAGATGAGTTTAAAACCATTCCAAACCGTCAGCAAATACTTAAAAGCAAAAGAACTCTGTCTTCCCAGGCACCTGCATTTTTTGTAAAATGCTTCTCAAACTACTAACTGAAGCCTCTGAGATGAATAAATGAACTCCCCGGGTAGTGAAAGGTACGGCCGCTGCCCTGTGTGATGGCTGGGGACGCCTGCGAGATGCCCGGCACCCCCACCGCGGGGCTCTGTCCTGCGTGGTGACCGCCTGCACTCCGGAGCCCATCCCAGCAGCTGCTTGCAGACAAGCTGTTCCCTGGTTCCTCAACACCTAAAGTGATCTCCATTCCCCCTTCCCCTAAACCGGTACAGGCTCCCTTCCCACAGATTGCAAATGGCAAACCAGAACATCTGTTTCCATAGTGAAAGCTACCTCGGTAACAAAACGACCGGGGAATCTAATTTTTGCAAGCCCTCTCAGCCCTTCCATCCTCTCGCCCTCCCCTTCAGCAACTCGCCACTTCAGGGAGCAGGCATCTCCCTCGTGAGTGGCAGGGTCCCCGGCAGATACCTGGAGACCCCTGCCAACATACATACAACTGGCTGTCACAGGAGGGGAGCAGGAAATTGTGACAGCATCTTCTGTTACCTTCACATAGGACTTCTCTGTGTCCATGAGCTCCTGGATGACTTTTCGGAGGCGATCTGCATCCGAGAGGTGGCGAGCCAGCGGCCTCGGAGGCGGGTCCTGACTCTCCCTTGGTCCTTCCATGCCGTTGGTCTGGGTGTCGTTATAACTCCTACAGAGCGCGGCGATCTGCTCAGCACTCTGGGAGGGAACAAGAGGCACAGGACGTTCTCCATCATTATCAACAGCCCACCGAAGACACAGGGGCTCCCTCTTTGCCCAGCGCCCTCTCAGGAGTCTCGCGAGGCATTCATCTAGGGCATCCGGCTTCATTCATCTCAAGCGACGCTGGCTACCATTCAAGGTTCTGGTCGTGAAGATATGAACTTACACTTGTTCAGTACTTACCCATGATGCTTTTTCGCTTTCACAGTAGCTGTCTGACAGATGCTTCTTTAGTGCTGAGACTAGAGAATAAGGCAGAGCTAACCCTCTGCAATACGGCTGAGGTTGCTCTAAAATCAAGGTCATGGCTCTGTGGAAGCACAATGAGAGACAGACTCATCCGGTCCACTCTGTCCCCTCAATGGCTGGCCTAACAGAGTTCAGTTCTCACACTAAACGGCCCGGAGAGACTCAGGAACGGGGCAGCAGGGCAGCAGTTTTAGGATGGCCTGACCACAAGGGCCTTAGATCTGCCCCTAAACCCAGCCCTGGAGCTCTGCAGCCTCAGGCCAAGTAGCGGCATTAGGAGTGAGAGTGTGAGCCGCTGCATCAGCTAGGAATGGCAGTAGAGGGCAGGATGTGTAGGAAAGATAAGGTCCCCACGCCGAAGGGGTGCAGAGCCCGGGGAGCAGATGACACGGGAAGCCTGGCGAGGCTCCGTGGGAACCTTCGCGGAGGAGGGAGACTTGAGCAGCTTCTGAGCGGGAAGCAGATGTGTCAGACCCAGGACGTGGGGGCACGGAGGGTTCTCATGCCAGGTAGTGGGAACAGAATCACACACGTTAAATGGCAAGAAGGAGCGGGAACGTCTGCGGGGGTGAACAGCCTTCTGTGCAAGTTCCTGCTCAGACTTAAGCACGGCATGAAAAGCCTTCTCCAGGGGAACCCATGTGTACACTCCTGCCTCAGGCTGACGCTTTGAGGTCTCAAATGTGCCTCCTCCTCTATGCCTCTACCTGCCTGGAGCACCATCAGATTACACTCAAAGTATCTTTCTTATTCCTCTTTCTTTCCATTCCTCCCACACACAAGCTCCAGCCCATCTTACCACCCAGCAGCCCGTAAGCCAGCCAAGGGCAGGGTCCTGCCTTTCTCCGTCGTCGCCCCCAAGTGCTCAGTGCTGAGTCCACCTCTGGTGCACCGACGTGATTACTGAATAACAGAGCAGCTTAGTCCCGACACGAATGGCCAATATCCATCCATCTCTGGCAACTTTCTGTCCCTCAACTAAAACTCTCCTTTCTTCAGCTAGATGTCTCCATGCCTGATGTCCATCACGCTGTCTCGGGTCGAAAGCTGCCCCAGTCAGAAGCACCTCTTCATTCTCACTGAATTCATTTTCTTTGCCTGGATATTTCAGGACGGTAACAAGCCACACAGCACATTGGTCAACCTCAGCGGCCAACCTGTTACAAAGCTGCCACCTGACACACCGCAGTGCCTCCCTTCTCCTCTCCTCCTCTGTTCTACGCCCCACCTGCCTTTCCTCAACACGGTGTCGTCATATGATGGGAGCAGACGACACTGACACTTGGCATTGATGTTCTGGCTAGACTTTCAATTCAATCTGGTGGGAACCAATTGCTCTGCCTCCAAAGAAACAGAAACCAGCCCCTGCACGAGGAGATAAGACCTGCCAAGAAACACCAAAGCGCAGCCTATGGCAGACTGGAAACCAACACGAGCCTGTGTGGAACAAACGAGAAATGTGACACACGTTAGACGAATGGGAGCATCATGTTGGAACAGGCTGTCTGGAAGGCTTCAGTGAAGAGTGGATTGTAACTGGTCCTGGAAGGAGCGTGTACCAAGGGAGAACCACGGAATGAGCCAAAGGCGGCGGGTGGAGGGAGGTGGTGGTGGCGGAGGGATAAGCCCAGTAACATAAAGAGCCCAACTCAAGGCGGGGGGTGAGAGCGGGGCCCCCGCAGATGTCTACGATGAGAACTCCCAGACTGCTGGCCTATTTCATATAACTGCTTCTCCTGTATTTTGGCGTTAATCTTGGTGCAAAAGTTAAATCAACCATGTAACAGATACTAAACCTCCAACTAGACACACAGACACATCTGAAGTGATTTACTTCTAAAACAGTTGAAGCATGTGTAAGCACTAATGGTCCTCCTTAAGTACACATATTATCCCCTTGTTTTTATCCTTAACTATAACACTAGCATATTGCTGGTAATGCCTATCAGAAGATGTTCACTCAGAGTAAACTTTCAAAGAACAAGGAAACAGACATGGGGCTTCCCTGGTGGTGCAGTGGTTAAGAATCCGCCTGCCAATGCAGGGGACACAGGTTCGAGCCCTGGTCCAGGGAGATCCCACACGCCGCGGAGCAACTAAGCCCATGCGCCACAACTACTGAGCCTGTGAGCTAGAGCCCATGAGCCACAACTACTGAGCCTGCGCTCTACAGCCCGTGCTCCGCAACGAGGGAAGCCACTGCAGTGGGAAGCCTGCAATGAAGAGTAGCCCCCGCTTGCCACAACTAGAGAAAGCCCGCGCGCAGCAACGAAGACCCAATGCAGCCAAAAATAAATATTAAATAAATTAATTTTAAAAAAGAAAACACGTGGATCTTAAAGCACCAATTAGAATGCAACGTGACCTATCAAAATGTCTCATAACATGTTTGAAACAACCAAATCTCATGATTCATTATTGAAGAAACTCCAAACTGTTCGGTCTTACCCTAGAAGCCTGACGACACAGCAAAAGCCAAACAGAGCAGTGCAGCCAAAAGGTGGCTTTCCTTCTCTTCCAGGACATGAGCCTCACGATGGAGCACAAGGGAACATCACCAAACCAGCCCCAATTCTGTCCTCCTCTTCCTGCTTCCCACGAAGCAGGTGACTTCAAGCCAGGTCACACGTTTGCTCTCTGGGAGGGGCTATTAAAAAACACCCACAGCTGGACCACCTGAATCAGAATCTTTGGGGCCCCAGGTATGCTGCTGTGTGACTCACATGAGAACTACTGGTCTACCCATCAGTAGAGCGAGCATTCTGCCTGCGGTTTCTGGGAGGATCATGTTGTCCCCAGGGTCTGCACCACAGGATGGCCACGTAAAAGGTGTGTGGACTGAGCTCACGAGATAAAGAGGAAATAGGCAGAATCACACCTGTGCGCCTGGTGTTCTGGGTTTGGCTTCACTCACGGTCCAACAGCCCAAGATAATAATACTGAGACTCAAACTTACTTATTTGAAATCTCTATACTGGTATTTGCACCACAAGCTCAGACAATACAATTTTGCAATCCTGAAAAACAACGGTTTCCAGGGCTGCAGAATCCACATTAATAGCTCACATACACTGTATAAAATAAGATCTGACAAAATGCACCATAAGTGAAACGGCAGCTGGTGAGATGCAGCTTTGCCTTGCTGGGATGTCAAAAATCACACCTAACAATGCAGTGTTAAAATAACGAGATTTTAAAAATAAAGTATCTTGCCATTTTAGAAAATCAGAATTCATGTTGAGAACGCTTCTGGTAAGATTAAGTTGGAAAAGTAAATGTTAGCTGAGAGTTTCACGGCAAATGCACTTTTGAAGGTAGGGCTCATAATGAAGTGCTCAAGTGCTACACAGTCACCGTAGCTGCTGTCTAGGGAAGGTTGTGAGGATTACCTGGGATCCAACAGGGCAGAGCCACTAAAAGGAGAAGAGTAACTGTACCTACGTCTTTAGATCGTATCTGAAAGAGTCACTTGGTTGGTTATATTTCATTTCCTCCGTTCTTAGCAATGGTTATAAAATTGAACTGCTAAAGGTAGAATTCTGGGTGTATCTGATAAGCAGTTTCTAGGAACAGCGACTATTTCGGTTGGGCTATTTTCACACGTACGCGTGGTGATGGAGGTGAAAAGCACAGACAAGATTGAGAGGAACCGAGTTCCAGCCCTGGCCCTGCCCACAGTCCTCCATGCGAGCTGGGCAAGACTCATTGCTGCACCTTCAATTTCCTTATTGATGAGACAGAGGAAGCATTACCTAGCCCATCAGGTAACCCCTCAAATTGCCATTTGGACCACGGAGAAAGGGGAACTTGGATTTGTTGAGCACTTGCTGTACACGAGACAAACTCAGGGGGCGGTGTTCTCCTAGAACTATCAGGCATTCGGTCCTGACGATGAGACCGGCTGAGACTACAGGTGCCGAGTGCGAAGGCAGCACCTGATGGAACAGGATCCTCCTACTCTCGAGCTGTCTGCACGGTGCCGACCACTTCCTTGGTATCTGGCAGAGCACGGGCGAAACAGGCTTGCTTCTCTGTGCCTCTGCTCACAGTGCCGTCGGGGCTCTCCCGGCCCCAGGAGAATCCAGACACACCCCAGGCGTGCCCGGGGTGCAGCCACCGGCCTCTGGAGGCCATCTCTGCTCAGGGAAGCAAAGGCGGCTCCCCACATCTGCACACAACTGTGACTTCTGTTAGGCTAATCCCCGCTCCCCTCCATCCCCAGGGATGCTGCTTGTAAAAGCAAGAGACAGATGTTGACAAATCAGGGCTGGGCGTGCGTGCGGATTCAGCAGCCAGTGTGTGCCTGTGCAGAACAAAATCCACACTGGAACCTGAAACTCAGACTGGTATTTCCCAGTTCGTAGTGATCAATGCTCAGAACCTTGGGTTCATTGGGGGCCTTGCCTTTTATAAGAAAGCATGAAACAGATCTTTTCCTCATGAATTCATTTTTAAAATTTAATGAAAACAGGGCTTCCCTGGTTGAGAGCCCGCCTGCCGATGCAGGGGACGCGGGTTCGTGCCCCGGTCCGGGAGGATCCCACATGCCGCGGGCCGGCTGGGCCCGTGAGCCGTGGCCGCTGAGCCTGCGCGTCCGGAGCCTGTGCTCCGCAACGGGAGAGGCCACAGCAGTGAGAGGCCCGCGTACCGCAAAAAAAAAAAAAATTTAATGAAAACAGATTTCCCTAAAACTATGCTATATGAAAAAGTAGTGATATTGACCCACAAAATTTTTTTTCAGGCATTTCAGTTTTCACTAAGGCTGATCCCTGCTTGAAAGTGATTTGATCTCATTTATAGATGAGGACATCTCACTCAAGACCTCTGAATTCAAAGTCACACTTCCGTGTTCTCACCAAAAACAAACAAAACGTAACTATGTGAGGTGACGGGTGTGTTAATTAACCTGACCGTGATAAACATCACAACGTATACGTATATCAAATCAAGTTGTACACCTTAAATATATATAATTTTTAATTGTCAACTATACCTTGATAAAGTTGGCAGGGAAAGACATCTAAAACAGAGTTATCTTTGTTTCTGTGTCTTAAACGTGTGAATACGGACACCTGCTTCCCTGTAATTAGGGCTGCAATGTGTCTCTTTTTCGGGAGCCCCATTTCTTGGGGGTGGCAATGAAACTGCTCAGGATGACCAAGCGCCCTGCCCCGGATTCTCTTTGGAGGAAGGCGGGGGCTGAGCCTTTTTCTGAAACAAGCTTGGAATCCCGTAGGCGACCCTTTTAACCTCCATTTGGCTCAATACTTTTCATCTGAAGCATCAAGCTCCTCCTGGCCTGGGTTAGTTAAGATCTGCTCCCCTGAGCGTAACTACTCTGATGTTTGCTTTGCTCTTCTCTGAAGACACTGCTACCTGAGGCTTTTCAATTTCCCTGTGGGTTTTGAAACCTAAGCTGGGGTAAGTACATCACATTATCCAGAACTATTCCCGGACGACGACTGAGGTTTCGTAGCTACTCCGTGAAATATCAGTGCCCACCAGGAGCCCTGCGCCTCGTCAGCGGCTCAGCTCTGCCCCGCCTTTCCGGGCTCAGTTTGCAATCCTGTCCTCACTGAGGAGCCTCGGGTACTGCAGACTCTTTTGTCAAAGGCATCTGTTGTCTGACTTGGATTCCAAAAACACTTTCAGCTGAAGAAAAACGGTTTAAAAGTGCTGCATAATTTGCGGGTAATAGTTTGCAGGGAAATGCTGAAAGGTAAATGACAGCGTTTGCAGTGTGCTCGACTTTTGAATCCCTGGCTTAGAGGAAAAGGAGGTTAACTCAGAGGGGAGGTCAGTAATGGACCCGGCCAAGACACGGACCTAGAAGGGAGGATACCCCATACTGCTTGGTTAACTGGTCCTACACAGTATGTGACCCCCAGCTGCCACCCATGTCCTCCTCTCCCTCCGTCACACAGACCAGCTCTTCCCGCTGGGCCACTGACGGGGATGGAAGCCCGGGCTGGGTCACGTCTGCAGAGGCTCATCCTACCAGGATACCAATCAGAAGAACCAGATTCTACTATTTCTACCATCCCTAGAAAGAATGCTGGAAAAAAAAAATAAAAAGCTGTAGGCCCTGGGCAAACAGTCAGTTGTCCTCGGGGACAGTCTAGGCCTGGAAAGGTGTGGTTGCATGGTGTGTGCTCAGCTGTGCTCATACAGATCCCCCAGTTCACTGTCCAGGGCATGAGAAGTCACGTCAGTAAATCACCGCAGAGTGCAGCTACGGAGTCAGGGGTCACAACCTAGCAAATTAAGTCAGAAACGCTCCCTTTGGTGGGGAAAAAAAAAAACAACTAAAAATTGTACAAAGGACTTTTTCTCCATTGACTCTGTAATCCATTAAAGTCTCTAACTTACAGAAAGATCTGACATTATCCCCAAATGTTCCCAGCAGAGGGAATCCAGAAGGAACACCAAGGGTTAATGGCTTCCCCGGAAAGGCTAACGGGCAGAGAGACAGACGATGGGCTGGATTCCAGGTAAGCTGGATCGCCCACGTACAGGTCCAGCCACAGACACCCCGTGCTGCCCCACCTCTGCCAGGTCAGGATTCCTAGCCTACACTCTGCTCCGCGCTCAGAGGCGGCTGGCCGGGCCCACGGGCTAGGTGAGAGGGTCTGGTCTATCCTAGGGGGTCTCAGCAGAGGGGGAGGGAAGAGGCGGGGAAGAGGGTCGTATTCACGACCTTGGCAGGGTGAAGGGGAGGCTACAGACAGACGCAAGATGATGATTTTTCTACCTGGGGATAGTCATTCACTTTATAGTGACACAATCCTTGGATTAAAAACTCTAGAGAAATGGCCTGAGATGTTCTTATACTTAACAAAATGGTACAAGAAGAATGAGAAAATGCTCATAATCTTTGTTTTCTAGACCAGACAGTTCTACTTCCAAAGGCAGAATGGAAATTAAAAGATGTAAAATTAAAATGTAAACGTATCAGATGAGAGTTCTTATTTTATGTTGAAAGGCAAAGATTAACCTAAATTATGGTACAAAAATGCAATGAAATCTATGCAGCAATTACCAATGATGGGAGAAATCGGCATCTGTTGACCAAAAAAGGACATGATTTATTGGAAAGGGAAGAAGGTAGGTCTGAATTTTGGAAAGTAACTTTTATGTATATCTACTGCATGTAAACATATGTGCATAGATTTTTCTAATGGGATAATATATATCATAAATGCGGTGGTTAACACTGCATTTCAAGTTATTTTCATTTTAATCTTTGGCTTATCTATATCTTCTCATTTTTTATAGTGGTTTAATTTTTAAAAGAAATTTCTTAACGGAATCCTTTCCTGATGCTTTACAAAAACGATTTGAGGCAGAGGCAGCCTATTTCTAGGAGGACACAGTGATGGACGAGACTGACAGTCCTTGGGCTCACAGCTCCCAGAGTTCAGCTGGGAAGACAAACTGGCAGCGAGTCAGTCAAGGTCGATCGGTGCCCAAAGCAGCGCAGGGGCCTGGGAACAGAACAGGGTGACTTTCTGTGGTCGGAGCACGGTCAGGGAAAGCAAGGTGGAAGCTAGGATGGACTCAAGGGAAACAAAGTCACCCACCCTAAGCAAAGTTTGGGGCTGGGGAGGGGGCCAAGAACTGAAGGCCAGCCCAGCCATGGCCCATGGCCAAGTCAGGTCACATGGGGAGACGGGGCAGGAGACAGAGGTGGAGGCCTTGCTCTCGGGGGAGGGGAGCGGCAGAGGAAACCCACTTGGAGTGTGTGCCGGGCTCGCGGGCCACCCTTAGGTACACACCTTATAGCAGGTGGCAGGGTGAGTAGCTGGGATAGCATTAGAGAGGGTGGGGTGTGCACCTGTCACGTGAGCTCTGTCCTGTCATTGCCCCCCATGAGTGTGAAGCTCACCTTCACTAAGGGCCTCAGCGCATGCTCTGGGCGAAGCTTTCTGAGACAGTTACTTTTTCCAAGACAGGAGACTTGAACACACAGGTTCTAGAGTGACCACCCTGGCCACGGCGATCACCAGTCCTGACGCACTCCTCCCTGACCTAGTTTGCTCACCTATAAAGCAGGGACCGTGTTTCAAAGGGTCGTTGAGAGGATTTAATGAGGTGAAACATGTAAAACTACTTAGCACAGTGCAAGGGATCAACAGAGGCCAGGGGCTCCATAAAAGTTATAATATGCACAGGGAGTTTAATTTTCCAAGTTCTGTTGTTTTTACAAGTGTAGAAGGAGACATTTCCTCTGAGTTCCCTGAAGGAAGGGCCAGAGAAATCAAATTCCATTTATTTACTAACTTTTCTTTGAGCACCTCCTCCATGCCAGGCTCTGTTCTAGGTGCTGGAGATGAAGCTTGCATACAAAAGAGGAAAACTCTGACCTTCATGTAAGACTATCAGGTGGAGTGAGAGGAAGGGCAGAGAGAGGCAACAAGGACACGGACGGATGACAGAAAGTGGAGCCCACAGCATCTGGACAGAGGCATAGGGCTCTGGGGAAAGCCGCAACCAGAGGAGGCTATGGGGGGCCGGTGGGACGGGCTGCAGCCTCACCAGGTGGGCAGAGAAGGAGACGAACTTCACCTTTGGAGAGCGGCCGTGCAGAGAGGACGCAGCGTTTGAGAAGGCAGAGGGCACCTGTGTGTACCAAGCAGGAAGCGCCCGTCCTCAGGAGACACACCCCCGGGAAGGCAGGTCCGAGCTGTGTGCCCGGAGGTGGGGAAGCACCACGTGTGTGGCTCCGTGGCTCCCAGGCCAGAGTCACGCCCTCGGGGAGCGAGCCATCGATCCAGAGCCCGTGTGAAACAGGCCTGCTGCCTGCCTTCTGCTCAGTTTCCTTATTTAACTGGAGTTTGGTCTCAATTCAGGGATGAATAAGATACGGTCTTTCAGCCAAGGATGTTTCAAGGGCTAGGGCAGCGTTTCTACACGAGCAGCCTCTTCTTTCACATAAAGTATCGGGTGTTTCAATATCACTCGTATGTAATTCACAAGAATCGGCTCAGCCTATCTACCAGGTCCTATGCCAGGTACCGTGTTCTCTTTTTCCCACTTTTCACCCAGAAAGAAAGATACGGCTTCCTTCTGATGTGCAGTCAAACCTGCGCATCAGGGAAGATGCGTGTGGGCCAGAATTTTTCCTTGACTTCTGAGCGCAAAAATGGTATAAAAGAGACTCTTATGACCCCACCCTGAAACAAGCAGGTGAGCTAAGGGCGGACCATCAGAGCAGGAGTTAGCAAACTACAGCTTTCAGGCCAAACCCAGCCTGCCTGTTGTCCTTGTGGATAAAGTTTTATTAGAACTCAGCCACGCTCACGCATCTGCCTATGGTCTATGGCTGCTTCCGCACTGACACGCAGAGGTAAGTGGTTGCCAGAGTCTATAATATTTACTACCTGGCCCTTCACAGGAGACGTCTGCCAGTCCCTGATAAAGAGCTGAGCCCAACCAAAAAAGATGTCTCTTTTGAAATTCAGTCTGAATTAAAACTTGAAATAATCTATAAAACTTTATTCTAAAGTTTTCAGTGAGTAAAATGTATATTTAAAAAATGACTTCTGGGCTTCCCTGGTGGCGCAGTGGTTGGGAGTCCGCCTGCCGATGCAGGGGACACGGGTTCGTGCCCCGGTCCGGGAGGATCCCGCATGCCGCGAGGCCCACGTACCACAAAAAAAAAAAAAAAGACTTCTACATGTCAATTGTCTACAGACTCCGGATGACATCTTAATTCCAACAAGATATAAACCATTTTATGTCATATGCTTTCAACTGTGTCAAAAGCCAAACAAAACAACACCTGTGTGCTCACCTGGCTCAGATCCAGGGCTCAGAGAAATGACTCAAATTCTCTGTAACAGTTTTTGCTTTCTTTTGTGTTGCTTTTTGATGCGTGGGAGAATTCAGTTTGCTTTTCCTGTGACTTGGCGCATTAAGGTCTATTGTGATTATACCATTTAACATTCATTCTAAATACGTTTATCTAGGTCAAGAAGTCTCTAAACCAGTATCTTTCAACTCACGGTTTGGAAAACATATACTTGCCTATCTACGACTTCTCTGTCTTATCCTCATTCACTTTCCTATCCATAGGTATTTATCTCAGGTCTTAGCTCCCTCTTAATTCTCTTCCTTTGGTTTTCTCTCACAGCCTACTTTTGTTCTGATAATCACATAAATTAGTTTAAACTTGTGTATTTACAGTAACTCTCCCTTCAGTGGTTTATGTTTTCATTGAACCCTATTATTCTAGTTGGTTTTGTTTATTGCCGATTTTTCCAAACACACCATTTCTATTCAAGAGTTGTGCCTCTAACTTTATTCTTGGCGATTGATAATATATTATTGAGCAGTTTTTGCAGCAAAAGTCTTTAAGTGCTACATATTCTGAGAATTTACTGAGCTGAGAATTTTTTCTATCTTCGTCACTGTATTTGAAGAGAAAATGTGTCAATAACACCACCAATTGTAATCAAATTCTGGAGAGACTAGAGCTTTGAAAAATCTTTGTTAGCCTCCAATTTCCTGGGCAGGTAGAGTCTCTACTATAAACAGAAGACTGAGGACGACACAGTTGAATCCTGGATGGGGGGCCCCGCACGCTGAGGTTCAAAGCTCAGGCTGTGTATGACTCTGCCTAGGACAGCTCTGCCCACCTACCTAAGCCCGGACTGTCCCCCAGCTGAGTCTTCTCTCTTTGCCCTGGTACCTTGAGAACTATATTTTCTTTCTCGTTGTAATCTACAAGGGTTCCTGGTTGCCTTACCTAGAAAACCAAAAAGCAGGGCAACACCTGCTTCCCAGCTGCAGACCAAGCCCTCAGCCCTGGGAGCAGTTCTAAGATTCTCAGAAAACTACAATTCAGTTTCCCCTACCCCAGTTCTCTGATGATACTCCTTGGGCACCTTAGATCAGCTTCCAGCTTCAGTCGTAGAGTTACATCTCAGCTGGCTCTAAACAGTTGGCCTGGTCTACCTTCTTGTGGAACATAAGCCAGGGGCCTCCACACCCTCACAGACTTCCCTGACCCGTAGGGAAGTGGGGATGGTGGGGGGCTTCACGGCACCACAGGCTAATACCGTCATCTTGTTATCTGCCCTTCGTTGCTCTAAACGCATGTAACCCCACCAGTGTCCCAAGTCTTCTTATTAAATATCATTATTGTTGCCATATAATAATTTTATCTTAAGAAATATTTTTGTAGGAATCCACAAGATAGACACTACTAGGACACGTTTACTGTTGTTAAAAGGTGCCCTTTCTTTCCTGCAATGTTTCTCCCAATACCAAAGAAAGAGAGCAGGAATAAAAGGAATCCAAATCGGAAAAGAAGAAGTAAAGCTGTCACTGTTTGCAGATGACATGATACTATACATACAGAATCCCAAAGATGCTACCAGAAAACTACTAGAGCTAATCAATGAATCTGGTAAAGTAGCAGGATACAAAATTAATGCACAGAAATCTCTGGCATTCCTATACACTAATGATGAAAAATGTGAAAATGAAATTAAGAAAACACTCCCATTTACCATTGCAACAAAAAGAATAAAATATCTAGGAATAAACCTACCTAAGGAGACAAAAGACCTGTATGCAGAAAATTATAAGACACTGATGAAAGAAATTAAAGATGATACAAACAGATGGAGAGATAGACCATGTTCTTGGATTGGAAGTATCAACATTGTGAAAATGACTCTACTACCCAAAGCAATCTACAGATTCAATGCAATCCCTATCAAACTACCACTGGCATTTTTCACAGACTAGAACAAAAAATTTCACAATTTGTATGGAAACAAAAAAGACCCCGAATAGCCAAAGCAATCTTGAGAATGAAAAATGGAGCTGGAGGAATCAGGCTCCCTGACTTGAGACTATACTACAAAGCTACAGTAATCAAGACAGTATGGTACTGGCACAAAAACAGGAATATAGATCAATGGAACAGGACAGAAAGCCCAGAGATAAACCCACGCATATATGGTCATCTTATCTTTGATAAAGGATGCAAGAATATACAGTGGAGAAAAGACAGCCTCTTCAATAAGTGGTGCTGGGAAAACTGGACAGGTACATGTAAAAGTATGAGATTAGAACACTCCCTAACACCAAACACAAAAATAAGCTCAAAATGGATTAAAGATCTAAATGTAAGGCCAGAAACTATCAAACTCTAGAGGAAAACACAGGCAGAACACTCTATGACATAAATCACAGCAAGATCCTTTTTGACCCACCTCCTAGAGTAATGGAAAGAAAAACAAAAATAAACAACTGGGACCTAATGAAACTTCAAAGCTTTTGCACAGCAAAGGGAACCATAAACAAGACCAAAAGACAACCCTCAGAATGGGAGAAAATATTTGCAAATGAAGCAACTGACAAAGGATTACTCTCCCAAATTTACAAGCAGCTCATGCAGCTCAATAACATAAAAACAAACAACCCAATCCAAAAATGGGCAGAAGACCTAAATAGACATTTCTCCAAAGAAGATATACAGACTGCCAACAAACACATGAAAGAATGCTCAATATCATTAATCATTAGAGAAATGCAAATCAAAACTACAATGAGATATCATCTCACACCGGTCAGAATGGCCATCATCAAAAAATCTAGAAACAATAAATGCTGGAGAGGGTGTGGAGAAAAGGGAACCCTCTTGCACTGCTGGTGGGAATGTAAATTGATGCAGCCACTATGGAGAACAGTATGGAGGTTCCTTAAAAAACTACAAATAGAACTACCATACGACCCAGCAATCCTACTACTGGGCATATACCCTGAGAAAACCATAATTCAAAAAGAGTCATGTACCAAAATGTTCATTACAGCTCTATTTACAATAGAGATGGAAGCAACCTAAGTGTCCATCATCGGATGAATGGATAAAGAAGATGTGGCACATATATACAATGGAATATTACTCAGCCATAAAACGAAACGAAATTGAGTTATTTGTAGTGAGGTGGATGGACCTAGAGTCAGTCATACAGAGCGAAGTAAGTCAGAAAGAGAAAAACAAATACCGTATGCTAACACATATATATATGGAATCTAAGGAAAAAAAAAAAGGTCATGAAGAACCTAGGGATAAGATGGGAATAAAGACACAGACCCACTGGAGAATGGACTTGAGGATGTGGGGAGGGGCAAGGATAAGCTGTGACAAAGTGAGAGAGTGGCATGGACATATATACACTACCAAACGTAAAACAGATAGCTAGTGGGAAGCAGCCACATAGCACAGGGAGATCAGCTCGGTGCTTTGTGACCACCTAGAGGGGTGGGATAGGGATGGTGGGAGGGAGGGAGATGCAAGAGGGAAGAGATATGGGAACATATGTATAACTGACTCACTTTGTTATAAAGCAGAAACTAACACACCATTGTAAAGCAATTATACTCCAATAAAGATGTTAAAACAAATACAAATCAAGTGTTTTCTTTAACCCTTTGGGAATGGGATTTTTTGGGGGGAGGTCTACATAAATCCTACAAGGAGTGAGCTCCCATGGAAAACCTAACATTAAAAGGTATGTTCACATCAGGAAAGTTATAAATTTATGAAGAAATGTTCTCTAGGCATTACTGACAAAAATTATAATTCAATATTACTAGACCCTCTGCTCTATGCAGATATACCCAGGGTGGGACTCTCAGCTACCAATGCACTGAAGATCCAGGAAGAAGACACCCAACCAGCTCCGGGAGAGAAGAGCAATTCTGTTCAGATATAAGTGGTCTTCTCCAGTATCGCTGTACTTTTGTGTACCCCCAACATACAGTTTTAAATGTTCTTTTTTAAAAGACCAGTATCTACTAGTTATACTGTATTATTTTAATGTTAAGGTTATTATATAGTGACAGATTTTAAAACATGAATTTTATCTATTGAAAAACAAGTTGGAGGTGAAAATATTCACATATGGCCTGCACCTAGTACAAAACTACACTCCAAATTATCAAACTAATCACTAGTCAGATGCAACTATCAGATATTAGTACTTGGTAGTCTGGGACTTGAGAACTTTTCTGCAACAGATTTCAAATTTGTTGACAATAGCAACTCCACAAATTTCATTATAGCTCTATGAAACAGATTCTTTAAAGGCCAAAACAAAAGAAACAAAACAACAACAAAATAACACATGTACATTGCTTAACCACGTCTGTAAATTCAGCTAAAGAATCAAAAAGCTGTGTCCGGATTTCTAACATCATACCCGCAACTGAACAGAGTTGCTCTGCCTTTAAGTCAAGTACATGTCTCTGGTATTTAAATGCACCGTTGTGCATGTGGTTTCCCCCTTTCCTCTATAATCAGCACCACATTCTCCTTACTGGTCAGATGGGTGGAGTGGAAAGAATGGACTTTAGCATCCAGCAGAGCTGGCTGTGAACGCTGCCCCACCACTGACCGGACCATCAGTTAGCTTCTCCCATCTCAGTTCTCTCACACTGAAAGGGGCTCGTGATATCTACTCAATAGGGCTGCTGGGGAGAAAATGGGGTTTTCATGAGATGCTGTATATAAAATTCACAGTGCACGCTAAGGGCTGAGCATCACATGCTAAGGGCAGCTTGCAAAGTCCTTTCACTTCCATGGAACTGTCATGGCAATATAATCCCATTCTTTTTTAGTGAGTAAGGATATAAGGGCCTCAGAAGGTGAGGTGACTTTCCTAAAGTCCACTAACCAGTGAGAGTGAGCGAGGCTCCCGGCACCCAGGGCCACCTCCTGCCTGGTCCAGCAAGTTAAGCGGTAAACCTCTACTCTTCAAATTAGTACAGCAGGGGATGAAACCCTTCTAGTGAATCCTCTTATTTTTCTTACGTATCTCACCCTCCTAATGTGAACTGCAAATGTGCGGTTTGGGATAGCCTTGGCCGTGGGGATGATCAGTCAACTGAAGGTGACAGCAATGCTCAACCCCTAAGGAAGGAGGCACAAAACACGCAGCACGCTTGCCTCTACCCCGTAACCACTGTCCAGAAGAAACCAAGCCATGGCTGCCCTCACTGGGACAGGTAGACGGGCACCTGCTCTGACCTGGAGTAATGCAGGGAGCCTTTTTCCCCGCCTGAACTTACAAATTCTTAAAGAACTTCCCTGAGCATTTCGACTTTACCATTTACCATCTCCAGCTGCCACTGAGAAGCAGAGCTGTCATGGATGCCCAGCAAACCGAGGTGGCCACCTAGACAGATCGGCACATAGGACCCCCGCTGCAGCTTCAGGAAGACGGCAGCCCACCCTCCTCCCCATGCCCTCTTGAGGCTGGTACCTTTGGGACAGCTTAACAGTTACACTGACTTCCAGTGAGTTCTGCTCCACGAGGTTTCATGGACCAGGACGCCCCACAGTCACTTATGAAGACTGTCACGGGGTTAGGGACAAAGGGTCCAGGTGCTACGATTTGTCTGAAACACACCACACCCACTTCGTGCATATAAAGGCCTGGATTTTCAGTTCTAATATTCAGCTGAAAGTAACGTTTGGAATTTGGTTTCAAAAAAAATTGCAGGGCTTCCCTGGTGGCGCAGTGGTTGAGAGTCCGCCTGCCGATGCAGGGGACACGGGTTCGTGCCCCGGTCTGGGAAGATCCCACATGCCGCGGAGCGGCTGGGCCCGTGAGCCATGGCCGCTGAGCCTGCGCGTCCGGAGCCTGTGCTCCGCCACGGGAGAGGCCACAGCAGTGAGAGGCCCGTGTATCTCAAAAAAAAAAAAAAAAAAAAAAAAATTGCAGCTTTGGGGAGAAAAAAAATCATAACAGTATGAAAAAAATCAAATTATTGTTAAAATCCCGACAGCCTTAATTGGGTGTGGGTATTGCCAAGCACTACCTATCTGCCTTGAGTGAGCACAGGTACAACCTGCGTGGCCCCTGACTTGTGGTTTTAGTTAAATGTTTTTGCTGGATTTCAGCAATGTGATAGTCCAGTCTGTTACATTACTCTGCATTGCTTCTTACTGACGGGGGGTGGGGGGGGTCTCAAAATAATCACCTCATACGAAAAGTGCCCACAGCATACACATTTATCTGAGACTTTACCACCAACCCATCTCTAAAATTTAACATTAACTAAATAACAGAAAGGAAGTAATAACAGTTAAACTAGGACAACAACCATGTTCAATAAATGGTTTGGCAATTCTGATCAAGCTTCTAGAAAATAGCAAACCAATAAATACAAAGTAACCAAAGCCATGCTTCCCTGGGGTTAGGAGAACAGTTGATGACCTAGGGAAGGGGTGCACAGACAGACATACCCTCAAGTAAAACTGAAATACATCAGAGACAACGTGACCATGACACAATGTAAATTTACAACTTTTTTGCATAAGAATCCCTTTGCTATACACCTGAAACTAACACGGCATTGTAAGTCAACTATACTTCAGTAAAAAAACAAACAAAAACATCTTTTTTTTTTTAAAGGCTCAGACATAGAAGACTGTTTTTAAATCTCACCTGAAGTTACTGGTTGGATAATCAGCCTTTCCATCTTGGAAACTCATCTATAAAAGCACGACATACAAGATCTCGCAAGGCTACCGAGGGGAGAGCAGAGCATGCCCGGGCCCATCCTGATGCCCATCCTGATGCCTGGAACCCCCAGGCCATGGGGCCGGGCCAGCCGTCTCATCCGACTATCCTTTATTTTGTGACTGTATGAACCGAGAAGGGAATGGATTCTAGAACATTCCAAAGCCAGCTCAGAGCAGCTTGAGAGGTGGAAGACGGCAGGACTCCTCAAGCTATGTGACACTTGTGGCTTCTAAGCACTTAGAACGAAACCCCCAGCCTGTGCCAGTGCCTGAGCAGTTGCACATGGAAGGGCTTCCTCATCTGACATCCGTTTTCTGAAAACACAAGAGAACTTAGGTGGCAGCCAAGGATCTGAGAGCGTGAGGGAAGGTGAGCCACGGGGGCGAGGGGGGCACTGGGGGCTGAACCAACAAAATAAGAGAGAAGGAGGTGGCGACGAGCAAAACAGTGAAGTGGAGAAAAGAACTGGGGGGGTGCCTGTAAAAACACACCTCCCATTTTCTCCAGTCTCCCATGTTAGTGACAAATACATTTTTCTTAGCCATTTAAAAACATTTTTTATTTTGAAATAATATGAGACTTACAGAAGAGTCGTAAAGGACAGAGAGTTCCTGTATTATCTTTCCGTCAGTTTCCCCTAATGCTAACATCTTATGCGGCAAATACAGTTTCTGTTGTCCTGTTCTTCATGCTATTATCAAGAACCGCAGGAGACTGATTTACAAAACTAATAACCCTTCCTCACTCTCAGCAGGTGGAAGCCGGGATCTGGGTGAAACGACTAACGACTGCTGTGTGAAGGGCTCCCGGGCAGAGCCCCCCGTCTCCCCAGCTCCCCTCGGCCAGCCGCCCAGCCCCAAGGAGGGTGGCACAGAAATCTACTCAAAGAGGAGAGCGCGGGGGAAACGCCAAATGACTCGGAACAACTTCTCAGAATTTTTTTCTCTTTTTAAAAGTGAAAGCGGCTACCCCGTGGGGCTGGGACATTATCAAAAGGTGAGAATCTGCTATGAGTCATGAAAATCACAAAGAAGCCCTCAGGCTCAAGTACACCTTCACTGACCCAGCACCATCAGAGGGTTCTTCGACTGCCGTCTCTACGTACACAGAACACTGAAAGGACTATCTCAGAGCTCTCAGCGACAGCTAACAGCTGACAGCACCTTTGTGAAGGAGATGTTAGTAAAGGAATGAACAAGCAGTGTGATGCTACCCCTATTCTTGGCAGATACTACAGAGAAGATGGATAAAGATTCCTGGTGCCCAAGCAGTGGCCGCCAGAATTAGACTGTAACCATGGCTGTAAATCCTTCCAAAGAAAGGGACGGAGTGAGCAGCAGCTAAGACTCAGCTCACCTGCTGATGTGGAAGCGGCCGGGGTGATGCTCTCAGAAGAGAAACACAGGGGCTGCCTGATCAGCCCCAGACTGAGCATGTAGACCACCCCTCCTGGTCCTCAGACGGCGGCTCATTTTACAAAAATGAGTTTTCCACAATTTTGCTTTGGAATCAAAATTTAAACTCGTGTCCCCCCCCCAAATCACTTCTTTTTCACTAATTACAGAAAATAAAACTTTCTGAAATGCTCTGACAGCAGCACACAGTGTTACAGTTGGTGTTAACCATCTAGGGATGTCTGCCCACCGCCACCAATATGGCCTCCTTGTCTCAGCTTAGCAGTGTTTTGCCATCTAGGGAGGGGCTGTTATGTATCTGATGGTCCTCGATCTCCTAGCACGTTAAAAGAATCAAGCACTGATAGCCAACCCCACCCAACCAAGTAGACTTGAAGATGAAAACAAAGTTCAAATGTCATGCAGTGCTTTTCTTATTGTGGGTACTTGATAACTGATTCTGTCATGTCCATAATATTAAGTCAAGACAGAAGCTAGATGATTCAGATGTTCACTCCAAGTCAGAATTCTGAACTCAGAGTTCATCGATTCCTAAGGGGGAATCCACGGATAAACATCATAAGATCAATGAGCTCCCTGGAATCGTGGGTGACTTTTTTTTTTTTTTTTGCGGTATGCGGGCCTCTCACTGTCATGGCCTCTCCCGTTGCGGAGCACAGGCTCCGGACACGCAGGCTCAGCGGCAATGGCTCACGGGCCCAGCCGCTCCGCGGCATGTGGGATCTTCCCGGACCGGGGCACGAACCCGTGTCCCCTGCATCGGCAGGCGGACTCTCAACCACTGCGCCACCAGGGAAGCCCGTGGGTGACTTTTTACGTAGGCATCTGAGCAATTTTCTGAGCGTCCACAGACGCTCGGAGCCAGGATGGGCCGCCAAGATGGACAGACCCAGCCCCCAGCTGCACAGACACAGATGTGTGATGACTTATCCAAGGACAAAAGGACTTCCTTGTGAGACCTGGAGCAAAATCCCATGTGCCCTTCCTCTGAGGCCACCTGCCGTCCAGGAGGCTTCCCCTGAGCATACACAAGAGCCTGCAAACGGCGTTTACTGAGGTTAGGGTTCGGCCTGAGAAACTCAGACTCCCTGCTTTCTTCTCCAAAAAAGCAAAGCTATACTCAAGTCTCTATAACTCTCTATGTCCAACCCAGGAGGCCCAGAAAGAAAGATGGAGAAATAGAAGGCTGAACGCCGAAGAGGATGAGGATGGGGGATAGATGGAGGCCACGACCTCTCCCCCACGACCGTATCCAAGAGCACGCGGCCCACTCCTCAGCCAGCAGAACACAGGGAGCTCACAGCCCAGCCCCCTCCTGGACTAGTCCAGGCGCCGGCACCGAAAGCGAGGTCTCAAGGAGCAGGCCGAGGCCCCTGTCCAGCCCCGAGGTGTGGGTGGCCGGCACCTTGCAAAGGACCAGCACATCCCTCTGCGGTTGCATCCCAGAGAGGACAGGAGCGAAACCACAGCTCCCGCTGTTCCAAAGGGGAGGAAGAGGAGGGAGGGGCCGGCATCAGAAGTAAGTGTGGTGGGTCGGTCATCCGGTTAAGACCCGGACTGGCCCTGCGGCATCTCTGCGGTCAGGGTCCACCCTGGGTGGCCTTGGCTCTGGGCCCCCCTTAGCCTCAGCGCCCCGCGGCGTGAGGAGGGGGCTGCGCTCACCACGTCAGCAAGCGGAGCCAGAGCGCGTCCGTCCAGCTGCCGGGCCCCGACGGCACAGCGGCCCGCGGTGACTCCCGCCGCTGCCACTCTGCCACTCGGTGGGGGGGGTGGGGGGGTGGGGCTCTTCTCCACTGTGTGACTCTGCAGATGCCTCGCCATGACAACGTTTTCTTTTGCCCAGAAAAACAGGATGGAAAGGAAAAGCCTGGAGGAGAGCGAGAGAGCAGGGGACGGAGGCTGGGGAAGCAGAGGGCTGGGGACAACAGAGGGCAGAGTGAAGGAAGAGGCCAGAGGGACACGGAGCCAGCGAGTTCATAGGAAAGCCCCCGCCACCGGGGCACAAAGGGAAGGTGGCTGAGTGAGCTCTCGGGTGCTGGGGTCCCCACCTCACAGGTGCAGCCGGAGAGCAGGGGGCGCGGCGGCCCCAGGCCTCCCCGAGCCGAGACCTGTGCCGTCGGGCTCCCCGCCCCTGCTGCCTGCCCACAGGCACATCCCACGTGTGCACAGGGCCCCGCCCCCTGGGCGAGCCAGCCCCGCGCCGCCCCCAAGGCAGAAGCTCAGGCCTTTGGGCCCTCGTCAGGCATCACCCAGCTGGGGGCAGCTTCTGGGTATCCGGCCCCAGGTGGCCCACAGCTCTCAGCCAGCAGTGACAGCCCCCTTCCACTGGCCGGTGTGCCCTGCCCAGGGACACACCGGGCCTAACACAGACCCCTTTAGGACCACAGTCACGTCGATGGGGGCAGGGGCTGTGAGAGGAAGTGGAGAGAGAGGCCAGCACCGGTGAGATTTCTTCCCCCTGCCACCGTGTCCCCTCCTCCACTGGGCACGCCCTCCTGTCCCAGGCTGCGGCCAGGAAGCCACCCACTTGAAGTCTTCCCGCTGCAGGGCGTGAGGCACCCCACACCTCCACTCGCAACGGGCCCGCCCACGCCCGGCGCTGAGATTTGGTTTTCCTCCTTTCTTTCCTTCCCTCATCTGACACTGTGAGTGGCATCGAAGCCTGTGGGACAGAGTGTATAAATAATCCTTGGCCACAAAGAGGGCAGTGATGTCCCTTCCTTTCACTCCAGCAAAGACTTGGCATCTCCCCGGCACATCAGCCCTAACAATCAAGGACGGACCAAGAACAGGGGGCTAACACCCTGAAGCTAGGAAAACGGGAAATTTTTTTAAAAATCCAGCAAACTACAAAGAGACCAAATGGCCTTTCAGACGCCAATGAAAATGAATCCCAGACATTTCAAACAAGTTCACCAACTTGCCCCCAAGTCCCTTCCGAAAGGAAGCAGGGTGCTAGAAATGTAGAACAGTGCGTTGGAGAGCTAATGCGGAACTCAGCTCTACTTTGATCCCTCCCAGCCTGTGTCCTTCTGTGCCCTTGGTGACTCTCTCTGCCCTGAAGTGATGCCTCTCTTCCAAAAGGCGAAGAGTCTGCAAGACCTCCTAAGCATCTCTCATTCACAGCTCACTCCTGCTAAGGATAAAGGCAAACCTAACATACACTGCTTTTATTCAGTCATTTGAACAGCCCTTTAGAAAAGGTCATCAACTCACAACAGTCTACCTAAGAAAAATAAGCTAAAAGATGGGCAGGCTTTGTCTCCATGCAGATGACAAAGAGCTAAGAGGACTCCATGGCCAAGGCCCTCGGCTTCCAATTCTTTTTTATCTCAGGGGACAGCTCAGCAGGATTTGACCACAGACACTAACTTCAAGAAGACTGGGTAGGCAGCCTTGTGGCTAAGTCGTGCATTAGGTGAGCAGAGTGGGAAAGCATTCAAAACGTGCAAATGTATGAGCCACGTCGGGAAGCGGGGTTGCTGCTCGCCTAATAATCAATCTCTCATGTCTGGGCTTCTAGTCATCCATGATCCTCTCCAGTACACAGGCTTGGAGCTATTGTTATTTTTACTTACAGATGAGGACACAGAGGCTTAGTAAGACCGAGTACCTTGCCCCAGGGCACGCAGTGGTAAAGCCTGGTAGCCCAGGATACAGATCCAGGTTTCCAACCACTGAGATCAAGAGTTCTTTCTATTATACCACCACCTACAAGAAAAGGCTACCCGGAATTGAATCACTGTGAAAGATGATTGTCTCACTACTGGGGAACATCAGGCTCCGGATCATTTTTCAGGGACAAATGGGTTTGCTGTAAGGATGCAACCTCTCTGTTCACTCCTACAGGAATTATGTCAGATAGCATGCATTCAGAAATAGGCATGTTTAGTTTCTGAAAAAGGATCATGATTAATCTATCCAACGGCAGCCATGTAGAAAGACTGCTATTTACAAATACATTCTATTTTCGCTGGACTTTTTAACAAGAGCATCTTACAACCAAGAGATCCTGAAATAATGCAGGACACTCAAAGAAAGGCAAGAAAGATATATAGTTAAAAATGCTGAAAAATAAATCACACGATCCATGAATCTTTTTCTTTTCCTGTAGCTTCTTAGAGACGCAAGCTCTTCAAAGCAATTCATGCAAAAAACTCAAAAGGTTAAGCTAAGGGGGTGAGCAGGCATTAAATATTCAACGCAAGTTATGTTCATGCCGGACACCAAAACCTAACCATCAGTGCATGTCCCTTTTTTCTACCTTGAAAAAATAAACAGGACAAAATATATTCTCAACAGGATTAAATTGCAAACAGCACAACACACAGTTGTCAAGGCTATCTGTCTCCAGATCCTCAGTGCTCTCTGTTCCATCAACACCACGCCTACAAACTGCGAGAATAATCACTGCCAAAGCTACACCCTAGGTGATTACATAACATTTTTCTAAAAAGCTGAAAAAAAATATTTAAACAGGAGTAACAGAAGTAAAACACTGCTTACCTTACAGAAAACGGGTTTCACGCTTGTGGATTTTCTTTTACAGCAATACGCCCAATACAAGTATGGACAACACTCCAAGAAAATTTGACAAAGCATAAAATGGTTTACTGTCTTCAAATTATCCTTCTCTCTTTTCAAACATATTTGACAGAGTAAATCTTTGAAATTTCCCTAGGACTTTCTGATACCTTTCTATTTCAAAAGGACAAACTATTTCAGAGATCCATTTAGAGACCTATGCATCCTTGGAATGAGGAAGGAAAAGTTGACAGTGCCACCGAACAACTAGTATCCGAAAGAAATTCTCTTAATCCTGAGCTGTAAAGAGTGCTTGAAGATTACTGCCCGGATCCCTTCCGGAAAGAAAGGCTTATCTTGTCTGCATAACAGTCTTTAGACATTTTAGAGTGAAATCAACTTTCAAGACAGAGAAAAGAAAACCACGCAAGCATGCCTACATTTGGATCAGAAGGCACATCCCTGAGAATCAAAGCCCTTGTTTACTTACATGCTGTACATAGAAAGGAAAAGTTCAAAGAAACCTGCACCCTCTGGGAGAAATGATTCCATCTAAGTCGGCTGCTGGGAAATGAGTAAGACACGCGTTCTCTCTCACTCTCATCATCCCAGGCAGTGAAAAAAAATCCCAAACTGTTCTTTCAAGTCACATTCACAAGGGCTTCCTAGCGCCACCAAGCTCTTCCTTCAAGGCAGCCTGGGGGTTGGGGAAGGCTCACCCCCTTGCTCTGGATTTCCACCCCATGCCCTGAACCCGCCTGCTCTGGGAAGGTGCCGGGTTAGGGCACACAGCGAGACGGCAGGACCACCGAGTGCCACATCTGCAGAGCCAGCTCAGAGGGCGGGGAACAAAGCAAGCGGCACTTCTGTGGGGACTGCTTTACACACCTCAAGTTCCCAGAACAAACCAGAAACTCCTTCAACCCCCTCACTTCCAGAAGAACTGTTTATTCCTTTCAGGCTCCAAACTATTGCAGTAGCGCGAGCTGACTGCTAACAATATTGAAAAAAAATAAATTCCCCAAACCGGAGAGGTTGACAGGGGCACACAAAGAGCTGTGACAGTAATAGGCACCCTTGAGGAGAATGGCGGCAATCAATTATGAACCATTTGCAGAAATTGCGGGGCTGTCAAAAGCCCTACTTACAGCTGTGCTTCTTCAAGCCAGGCTGCATTTGATTTTCAAGGGACATTATTCCTGATTCTCAGGTGTAGAATATTGTTAGTAAAAATACCCCAAACAGCCCAGGTTCAACCAGGGTCTTATCTGAAAAGAAGTTAATGACCCCTGAGAAGGTTGACGGGCCAGCATGAGAAGCCCAGGAACCAGAGACAGGTCTCCCCTCTGGGGAGTGACCACCTCCTGTGGGCACCATGGGACAGCGCCAGGGCCATCCCGAAAGACCCAGGACCAGCACCCGCTGGACAGGCACCCTAAAACTCCCAAATCACCGTTTGGAAAATAGGAAAGCATTGCTTTTAGATATAACCTGCCGTTTCTAGGAGGCTAAACATAATGAGAGAAGAGGAATTTTATTTTTTAATTCTTCAATTCAAAACTTCCTTTTCACTACTATCCATCACAGTGATCACTTCTGATGATCACAGATTCTTTTTTCCCCAAGGAACAAAGAATATGTAAACCGAGTAGCTGCTAGGCATTTGCTAGGATTTTTTTTAAATATACTGAAATCCATTATTATAGGTAGATATCTTCAAATTTGAAAAAGGTGAGCTGATAACTACTCTAGACTTGAGAGGAATCTGACAGCAAATGCTTAACATGCTAATATTCTTTAATATTTTTTTCTTCCGTGTTCCTTGATATCTTTTGCTTTTTCCTTTAATCATCTTAGCAATGAAAATTAGGGCTCAGAGAGCTCCAATTTCAAGCTGAACTGCAGTTTTCACTCCTCTTCTAAATTTCTAACTGATGCTCCAATGTTCATCTTAGAAACCTTTGTTTAGTTATGATAGGCATTAAGTAATAGAAATGGCAATAGCCTCAACATGGTAACTTCCTGCAGATTTATTTGATTGAATCTTCACATAAAATAAAACCTGGAAAAGAATTTAATTTCCTCCTTAAGAATTTTAATGGGGAACTCAAACATCGTAACAGAGAGGAAACCATTATCCCTAATGGCGTTAATGATCTCCCCAAAGCTGCCACCTGCGACAGTGCCGCACAGCCACACTGACCTTAAATAGAGAGCCTAGCTTCTTGAGTGTTGCCTTAGCATTCTCCTTTTTTAAAAAAGTCAAGACAAAGCAATCCAAACGCATCTATTTGATGCTCTAGGATCCACTGCTTCCAAAACAATGATGAATTTGAGCTGCAATATTGGGTTCCCACAAGTAAATAACCACCAGAGAGAGAACAGAGCAGAGAGACTAAAAATGCTGATGACTGCAGTTTAGTAAAAGACATTGCTTCCTGGGGGCATAACCAGGCCAGTGAAAGTAGCTGAGTATTTGGTTTGTATGAGGAACTGAGAAGAAAGGAAAGGGAGATTTTGGAGGAGGTGGCTAGGGAATGGGGGGAGGAATTCAGGGGGTAAGAAAGGGAAACAGAGAAGAGAGGTGAGGCCAGGTGCCAGTGGCCGCTTGAACCTGCTCTGCAGCTGGCAGGCTCTATCCCACCCCATCCACCCATCCCACACTGAGCACCACCACCAGTCACCTGGGGCTGGGCCAATGGCCAGTCATCTAAGGACCGGCTCCTACGAGTATTAGTTTAAACCCAACTGGGGTGTGGTCCTGCTATAAATTTTTTTAAATACCCATCATAGTTTACATTGCCTCCACTCTTGTTTTGTATTTAAGACAAAAGGAAGAAATATAAAAGAGTTATAATCTCAAAGTCAGTTAAAACTGGACTGTGTACTTACAAAGATCATGTCAGACAGACAATTTCTGAAAAGAGAGCTAACTAAGAACAGTTAAAAATGTAGGAAAGGGGGCTTCCCTGGTGGCGCAGTGGTTGGAAGTCCGCCTGCCGATGCAGGGGACACGGGTTCGTGCCCCGGTCCGGGAGGATCCCACATGCCGCGGAGCGGCTGGGCCCGTGAGCCATGGCCGCTGAGCCTGCGCGTCCGGAGCCTGTACTCCGCAACGGGAGAGGCCACAACAGCATACCGCAAAAAAAAAAAACAAAAACTGGAACCCTCGTGCACTGCTGGTGGGAACGTAAAACGGCGCAGCGCTGGCTGTGCAAGCCAGTTGGGCTGTTCCTCAAAAAAGCTAAACATAGAATTACCACATGACTCAGCAATTCCACTCTGAGTGGCACACCCAGAAGAAGTGAAAACAAGGTTTTAAACAGATATTTGTATGCCAATGTCACTGCAGCGTTACTCACAACAGCCAAACGGTGGAAACAACCCACGTGTCCATCAATAGATGAATGGATAAACAGAATGTAGTGTGTGTGTGTGTGTGTGTTTGTGTGTGTGCGTGTATATACACAATGGAATATCATTCAGCCATAAAAGGAGTAAAGTTGTGATACATGCTACCACATGGATGAACCTTGAAAACATTATGCAGAAACAAAAGAACAAATATTATACGATCACACTCACATGACATAACCAGAACAGGCAAATGAGACAGAAAGTATAACAGGCTTCCAGGGGACTAGGGGGTGGGATGCATGGGTGGTTATTGTCTAACGGGTACTGAGTTTCTATTTGGCAGGATGAAAACGTTCTGGAAATGGATAGTGGTAATGGTTTGCACAATACTGTGAATGTTAATGCCATGAAGCGCACACTTAAAAGTGGTGAAAATGGCGAAGTTTGTGTTTTATACATTTTATAACAAAATGACAACATTCCAAAAATAGTTTCTCTTCAGCCAAAAATAAATGTAGTAAATGAATACAATAGTAATTTTATGTGGCCCTCAGAACACCTGAGCTTAGATTTTCCTTGGCAAACCATCCTAGTGTACAAATGGCCACGTTTGCAGTACTCTTTGGTGGCATGCCACAGGTCAGGCAAGAGGTTGGGCCAGGGTCAAGGATTCCTACTAGTACTTCACTTCAAATAAAGAAGGCAACTATTTTCTTTAAAGAAAAAAAAAATGTTTGTATTGACTGTTGTACCTAGGGATAGGAGAACTCCATCTTTTTCTCCCCACCTCAGGTGCAGGTGGGAATCAACACTTGCCTGCCAGGCCCTTGTTTGGGATCTGGGGCAGCATCTTACCCTGAAGGTCTGCTCCTTCTTCTCCCTGTGGGAAACCTGGTCCAGCGTGCCATCAGTCTGACTCCTTTTCAGGCCAGTTGTGATGTCAGGGACATTGCTGAAATCTGCATGAAAAGTGACAAAAACATAGGCGAGTTTGGCCATCTGCAAAAAATAGTAGTGAATGACTTAGAGGCTCAGAGAAAGAGAGGAAAGAAAAAAGTTAACTAACACCCTAGAAGGCAGGACACCATTGTCCGTAGTGATACTGACGCTACCATATGCATAGCTGGTCTTCTAAAACAGATCCGGGCCCTGGCTAAGTGAAGAAGCACTGCATCTGCCTGTTTTGCATCTGTTTTGCCTGTTTAGCATTTGCCTGTTTTGGTCAAAGGAGGCCAAAGACCAATCAAAACACTGACTTAAATGCCTGGCCACTCTTGTCACTGCTGTGCAAACTTCACTAAGTACACTATTATACAGTGTTGGTACTTTCCCTCCTTTATTTTTGGCTAAGTGAGGGCAAAATCACCAGGGATATCTGGGTAAACCAATGATGCAACACCATAGATTGTTATTACAGTCCACAAATTGCTCATTTGCGAGCATAATTCTTCTTTTTCTGGCATCGACCACATAGTAAATTGAAAGTCCCAAGAAGAACAGTAAACCTTTGTTAACTTCCAGAGTAAGGGTTAAGAAACAATATAAAAGGTGAGTAGAGCATGTGCCTTTCCAACCTACACTTATACACATATGCCATCCTCAACGGTTCTTTCCAGTGGCTCTCAAATTAACAAATTCAAGAAAGATGGAAAGACCAGCCTCTATCAAAATATTACACAGGGCTTCCCTGGTGGCGCAGTGGTTGAGGGTCCGCCTGCCGATGCAGGGGATGTAGTAGGTTCGTGCCCCGGTCTGGGAGGATCCCACATGCCACGGAGCGGCTGGGCCTGCGCGTCCGGAGCCTGTGCTCCGCAATGGAAGAGGCCACAGCAGTGAGGGGCCCGCTGACCGCAAAAAAAAAAAAAAAAAAAAAATATTACACAGATTTTCATTCTAATTTTTGTATTTGGTAGACTATCCTCTCATAGTCTGAAACCAGACTCATAGGTGAAACCAGATGGTTTCTGATCTCAGTCAGCCACAAAAAGAAGTCATCAATCTCATACCTGTCTGAGTTGATCTAGGCAGAAAAGGCATGGATAGACATTGGCAAACCATCCAGCATGATGGAGGCAAGGACAGTGGTCTCCAGGAGACCTTTAGAAGCTATGGGAGCCCTAGGAGGTTGATGGAACTCATGGACAGAAATGCTGGTCCATGATCCAGGCTGATACCACCAATCACTACACAAGAGGAGACCTCAAGAAAATGTCATAATGGTCTACAGAATTCTGGAGCTCCAATTTCTTCTTCCTTTTACTTCTTCTAACACCCTAACCCTGCCCAGAAAAGGACCACGCCGCCTATTTCACATAAGGAGATACAGACAAGGGAGGTGGGAAGGCTTTTATGTCTTAGGTGACTGGGTAGATGGGGAGAGTACGGGCAAAGCTGATCTTGAGATGCATGTGGGCCACCCAGTGCAACATACCCCCGAGTCCAGTAGTGCAAGAAAGGTCTGCACAGGGATGTGGCTTTGGAGCCCTCATCATACACTTGGCAGTGAAGCCACAGGGATGGTTGGTGCCTCCAGGGAGCATGTGCAGAATGGGACAACAAGAGGCCCAGGCAGAGAGCCCTGGAGCTGCTAAGGCACAGTGTGCAGGACAGGAGGTACCTGTCTCTTTACAGAGAAGCAACAGCCAGAGAAGCACAAAGAAATCAAGAAAGAGCGATGCCACCGACGCCACGCAATGTAAAAATACATTACCTAGGCAACAGAGTCAGATCTGCATTACTGCTGCCTTTACCTTATAAATAAAAAGCTCCAATATTTCCAAAGAGCTGTATTAAGTACAGGAAAATACAACACACAGTCCATGCATTTAGTCGTGATGATGATTTCTACAGCGCCTGCTCTGTGTCAGGTATGTACTACGTTCTGGGGATACAAAGATGAAAGCGACCTCAAGTCCCTGAAGATCTCAGAGACAGCACGGCCACAAGGAGCCTTGGAGCCCGGAGGCACCAGATGGATATGCTGGAGAAAATAACATGGCTGATGTCAAAAGCGGAAGTGAATTCTGAGTCATCGCTTCAATATATTCACACAACTTTGGAACTTCCTTAAACGCTGAAAATTCCCAGAACCACCTTTCACCTCTTACAAAGGCAAAGTGTTTTCCTGCTAGCAGAACATGTCATGCCCTTCCTCTCAAAATCCTGCTCACCCCAGGACCAAAGGCTTTACTATGAATCGGTGAGGCTCTGCAGCCCCTTAACTTCAGGGAGGCCCTTGGTGTGGCGTGGGTCCTCTCTGAGGCAGGGCTTGGACAGGAAGGATCACAGGACCCAGCTCCCACCGAGGCTGGCCCCGGGGACCCCTGAGAAGGCAGGTCTGCAGATAGGACGTCTCGAGCTGTTCCGCCACCCAAATTTCAAGAGGTTGACAGGCAGCTGGGCATCGACAGAGCCTCGGGGGTGACTGATTCCCCTTCCAACCCCACCAGCAGGGCGCCCGCGCTGTCCTGGAGACGGCAAAGCACGAGGAAGCCTAGCTTGACAGCATCCACAGCTGCGGACCGGGGTCCAGGAGCCTCACGTTTCAACTGGACCTGCATCCCTGTCTGTAAAAAGCAGTGTGCCCTTCACGTCCTTTCTAGAGGAGAAATGAGAACAAAGGAGGTTCTGGAAGAATAGAAGAAAAGTGGAGGCCGGTAAAATTCGAATCCTTATTTACAAAGCTCTTTGCAACAGGCACCGCGCTGACATCCTGTCCTGGATGCCAAATGCCTAGGCATAGCCCCACTTACACTCTGCCCACATCCTGAGCGCCAGCTGCTAGGGAAGCGCCATCCTTCCCCTCCCAGCCCAAAACTGCCTTCCCACCTTGGGAGAGCCTCCGTGTGGCCCTGTTCACTGGACACATGTTGGGGCACGGGATCCCTACCAGGGAACACGGGGCATGTGTTACCAGGGCCGTAACACCGCCCACCCTGGGCTCAGCTGCTGCAGGACAGATGGTCAGACGCACTCCGGAAGAGTCTTTAGCCAATGTGATTGTAAATAATGAAAAATAACAAAATTACAAAGCCATCTATTTATAACTGGTAAATACACTCTTTTGTCTTTCTCCTCTCATTCCTTGTGGAAATTAACACTTTGGGGGGAGGACTAGCAATCTGAAACATGTAGCATCTAACTCTGCTGACATGAGCTGCTACTCAGCCGTGAGTGAGCAGAGCCGTGACTTTCCACGTCACAGGCTCTGTTCCTCCGTGTGGACCACTCGGTCCATTTATTTATCCCCTGGTCGGATGGGGGCTGAGCACTGCACACCCACAGGGTACCAGGTCCTGTGTCAGATGCCGTACATGAGACCAGCCTCAGACATCTTTCTCCTTTAAAACAAACACTTTTGGAGAGCGACGACACACTGGGCAGGCTATCCCAGAAGGTGACTGCCCCCCACTCTCCTGCACACCCTACAGTTCCCCACAGACAACAAGGGAAACACGGGGCTTCAGGTGAGACACGCCCTGGTCACTCAGTGTCTTCCTGTTCTGGGCATCAGTACAGACCCCACAGGTATCACAGTCGGCCAAGTAACTGGCAACCCCAAACCCTTCATAATTAAAGGTCAAAACATGTGTTCAAGTAACATCCTGGGTATCAACGTAAAAATGGAAACGTTAGGATAAATGCTAAAGTTAAGGTTGCTTCGCCCATACAGCTCACAACGTGAATTCAAAGTTTGCATTTACGTCACTTCCAAATCCAGTTTAGCACAGTTAATATGCAGGAGTGTGGGCTTTGCCATTTATCTCCCCCAGGCCTGTAAGCAGCAGCAGGCTATCTGGGTGCTAAGTCTGATGTGTGCAAAGGGGACTTTCAGGAAACAGGTGTCACTGGGGGTCGGGAAGAGGGTTTGGTGGCGTCCCTGCCAATCTCCCACCTGCTGCTACTCTTCAGGAACCTCTCTGCTCAGCAGGCAGCTAGGATGTTGGGCTCATCTGGCTGATGCCATCCCATCACCCCGTCTTGCTGGCTGCTTCCTCCTTACTCAACCAGGCAGCAAGGGCAGAGGCAACAAGTCCTTCCCAGGCCCCGACACCCACCCAGGTGGCTGCCAGCAGTGCCCAGAGACACCAGGCAGCCTCTAGCTGCAGGAGGGCGGGCAACGTGCTCTTCCCCGGGCGGCAGCCAGACAGCTGGTTCCCAGAAAGGCGAGAAGTCTGAGCATGCCACTGTGTTCTCAGGAACAGCAACTGTAAGAGGAACTGAGTTAAAATCTCGAGAAGATATCAATCCCGAGGCCAAAAACAAGAAACTAACATGAGAGGAGAGCGTTTGTTTCCCCCTATTTAATACAGTAAGACTTTTTTGAGAAATAAATGATGGTAGTCACAGCGTCAGGAAAAGCTCTGCTTCAGTTTGTGGGTTGAGGACTCATTTGAAGGAGACTGAAAGGACAGGCAATGAGAACAGGAATTATTTTGAAACTACACTTTTTGTGCTTCAAAGCATATTGTACACTGATTCTCAATACTATAAGCTCCAAAGCCCCCCTTTTGATAATATATACTTTTACTATCCTGAAATAAAATTCTTTCTTAACGTAATCTATCTCCACACATAATTTCACAAAAAAATAATATATGCCTTAATAGTAACACAAGGAGAAAAATAAATGGAAAGTAACAATTTTTTAAAAAATATGTATTTCAGTATGTAAATGCTAGGGTACAAACACTCTAGAAACCGTGACTGTAAGGAACGGCACCCAGGAACGGAGGAGAGCTTAAACAAGCTTTATTTGGGGACGCTCCCGGGCGAGGTTCACTGGTCCGAGAGAAAGGGGCCAGAGAAGTCGCGCCCGGGCGAGGGTTTGGGCAGAATTTATAGGGGAAGAAGGGAAAGGGGTGTGGTGAGTCCAGGAGGGTGCAGGGTATTCCTTATTTGGCGGTCTTTTCGGGTATCGTGGCAATATCTGGTGCCGGTTGCATCAGTCTTGGGACTGTTAGTCCCGCCCTTCGAAAGGCGGGAAGGCTGGGCTGGGTGGAAAGTCCCCAGGTCAGTTCCTGGAACTGGGTGGTCCAGAAAGTTTCGGTCTGATGCAACGTGTGAGTCTGACTGCGTTCCCCTGTCTCGGGCCAGTTGGCCTTAAAGTGATGAAGCTGTGCAAAGCCTGTCCCACAGAGAATCACGGGGAATATCTCAGCTTCATCACAGACCCAGGCCGGGGTGTCTTGGTGGAGATATAAATGCCTACTGGGTGCTGCCATCACACCTACGGGGCGACATGATTTTCCAAACGGGCAAAGACATTTGACAAAGTTCTGAACAAAACAAAGGTCAAACTGCCATTGATTTATTGGGTTGATGCAGTCCTATAAAATTCAAAGTACCCTACAGCTGAGGGGAAAAAATAATTTGTGTTCACTTGTAAAACGGAGCTGGTTCGTGGCTCGAGTAATTACACCACGGTTTTCACTTACATGAATGTCCAGGAGAACAGGTCTGAAGTGTGAGGGACTGACTTAAACACGCAGGACAGCCAGCACCACGGCCCCAAACACTAAGTGCCGCCTTCCCCCAATTCGTTATGAAAACCAAAATCCAGACCCATAAACCTCCAAAACGTCACTGGTGGGCAGTGCCTCGGCCGCTGAGAACTGTCTCTGCCCCTCTCCACGGCGACGACTTCAACTTCGCCTCTGGGAGGGTCAGTGACATCAGAGGACACCGAATGCACCAAAAAGCACACAGCCCAGAGCAGGTGCAAAGGGAATATTAGCGCCCTCGCTTCCTGAGAAAAGGAAATACACTCACCAGAGCAATTTAAAAGACAGCATTTCAATAAATAATGTAGCATATTTAACTGGGACTCTCATCTTGGGATCAAAAATGTTTTGATGAATCATCAGCCCTCAGACCCCCTCTGAGGTGAAAACTACAGAACGATAATCTTCTATGAAGACGACTGAAAAAAAAATGTAAAAAATAATATCAAAGAAGTTACAAGTAAATAATAAATGATTTAAGTTTTCAACCACATAACGCCCTGTGGCATCAAAGGTGTACATCCTTGACACTTTTTTTACATCTGCAGTCAGTTTTACATCTGCAGTCATCCCTCAGCATCCGAGGAGGACTGGTTCTAGGACCCGCAGGGAAACCAGATCTGAGGATGCTCAAGTCCTTTACAGCACAGAATAGTATTTCCCATCCACTGTTGATTAACTCCGAGGACGCAGAACCTGCACATACAGAGCGCCAGCTGTACTTATATTCACGGTTTGATCTACAGCCGTACCACCCAGAATGGGCCCAATCTCATCACATACACAGTTTGTGTGAATTATGTTCTTAATCTACTTGATTTGTTCAATTTCTCGATTCAATGTCTCAGAATCTCTACTATGTAATTCCATAAATGAACAGCTTGTAAAGAATCAATGAATTTTACATCTGAAAAGAATCTTAGAAAGTATCCAATTCAATTCCTTCATCTGATGTATCTGTGTTACTTAAAAAAGTGTGAGTGTAATTTTAAGAAAAGGTAAAGATTTTGGTAAATCAGGGCTGCCAGTAGAAGGATATAGCATTTTGTAAATACAAAATTACAATTGTTTTTCAGTTCTCCAAGCTTCACACACTATATAAGTTCTGTATTAATGCTTTTGACATAGTTTATCTTGGTGTCAAGAGCACATTGAGCATTGAGTTCATTTGCACAGAAAAGCTCAAAAATCTCTCAACTTTTAAATATCAATTTGCAAACTTTGTATAGCATTGGTTATTCTTCATTAACTCAGATGTCCCTAGATTTTACTCATGCTTTTACTTAAAGATGCAATGGTGTGTGACGTCTTTCATTCGTGACATTTGCTGTGCTCTGTCATCCAAGCAAATATCAATCATCATCTGTCAGGGAAAGAGAATGAAAATCAAACCATTTAAACGAAATAACAGAAGGACTACTCCACGAGAGAAAAAGATAACCGTATTTGTTGACCACACTCAAAGGCTAGTCAAGTCTAACCTGTACCATTAACGAACAGATCACCATTACTTTATGTTCTTCTGATGTAGATAGAAATTGATCTACTTTTCAGAAGGTATCTGGGACTCTACAATTCTTTATTGTTATTATTCTTTTGTCAAGGAAATTCAAGGCAGCAGTATGCTTGCAAAGAAATAAATTCTATCATAACATAAATGTCATGCCAGAAAAAAATGTAATTTCATAAATCTTCCAAGTGCACTTGACCTGAGGTCACATTCCAATTGGTACTGTTCTTGACAATGCAAGGTCTCTGGCGATAAAAGAGAGAAGTAAATACTGGTGGTAAATGTTTCTTAATAGCAGGCTGCCATGATTTGATTCAATTATCTTGCAGTAAATATCCTCGGCATCTGAAAGAACACTTAGAGGAACAGGAACATGGCGGGTGTTTCCATGGTGGGAACGTGCTGCAGGCCACCTCCACGCTCACTGTAACATGGGGGAGGGAAAGGCCTTCCTCTTCCTGGAAGAGGAGGGGGGAATGTAGGTGCACCCATGCTCATGGGCTCCAGGAGGCTATGGCTGTGCAGGGGTCCTCCCGTGGTAACTTATCCGGGTCCCTGATGGAAAGTACAAAGTCAAAGGCAACAGGATCTTCAGCCAGAGTTTCGTTTCCACCAGAAACTGGTCCCTGCAGAGCTGGGAGGACCACGCAGCTGTCACAGTTATACTCAGGGGCATGTAACAGACACCACTGTAGTTCTGACACTTAAAGAACTTTGGTAAAGAAGAATTTAAGTTCAAAACCCTTACAAACTACCTAGTTGGAATTCTATTTAAAGACCCTGAAGGCCTTCCCTGGTGGTCGAGCGGTTAAGACTCCGCGCTTCCATTGCAGGGGGCACGGCTGGCTTCGATCCCTGGTTGGGGAACTAAGATCCCACATGCTGCGCGGTGTGGCAAAAAAGGAAAAAAAAATAATAATAAAATTAAAACATTAAAATCAAAATAGAGACCCTGAGAAGAACCTTAAAAACTCATTACTCGCAAGTTTCTATTGGGGGATGTGCTGTAAGAAAAAGGGAAACCTGAGCACCACCTCCTTTCAGGAAGTGCTACTGTTCTGTGGGATTAAAGTAAAAAAAGAACAGTATTCAGCCATAAAAAGGATGAATGAATGAAGTACTGAGTCACGCAGCAACATGGATAAAGCTAGAAAACACGCTAAACAAAAGAAGGCAGACACACAGGCTACATATTGTACGATCCCACTTCTATGAAAGAGCAGAAAAGGCAAATCCACAGAAACCGAAAGCAGAGGCATGGCTGTCGGGGGCTGAGGCAGGGAGTGGAGAAGGAGTGACGGACGGCTGAGGGCACCAGGGCTTCTTTTCTTCTCTTTTTTTTGCAGTGATGAAAATGTTCTGGAATTAGTGGTCATGGTTGTACAACTTTGTGAATATACTAAACACCACTGACGTGTACAGTCTTAGAGGTGACTCTTATGGTGTGTGAATTAAACTTAACTTTTTAAAAAGAAGGTCAAGATATCAGTGCAGATTTTACAGGAGAGAAATTAGAGTTACAACAGAACTCCATCGTAAGTGGGCTCCAAAGAACCAAATCACACGAAATATACAGCTGCGTTACTACAGGGTTAATGAAAATCAGTGTGAATTATCTAAATAAATAAAGGTGCAGGAATAAAGACAGCAAAACTATCACTAAACAATCGACCTCTCCCTGCACTTAGCAAGCCCCAAATGACCACAAGGCAGTTAGCTCCTAATCGCCACCCCCAGTCCCCAGGTAAGGACCCAGATAAGAAGACAAGGGCCCTTATCAATGCAGTTACATCTAAATTTGCTGTACTGCAGGACACATTATTATTGGGTTTTACTCTATGTATGTTAATAGAGGAATATTTAAAAGGAAAAAAAAGGGGTTAAAATCCAGTTCCCCTACATGGAGGGAAAAACAAGAAAATACAGTTCTCGCCCTATCTACGATTGGCCATGACCTTGTCCAAGTTACTGGCAACTTAATGTGTCTCTGTGCCTTGATTTACCCAGCTGTGAAAGTAAAATGATAATAACACGTCTCTGCTCCATAGGGTGATGTAACAGATGATTAATGCTTTTAAGGGTTCCTGGTGATCTTTATATTTGAGACAGCCTGTTATTATGACGAAGCCTTAACAAACACCTTCTCTCCAGCGGTCAAGACCTGATTCTATTTAAAGAGGTAATGAGATATGTTGCAAAACCAAATGGAATGCTTGATCCGTCACTTTGCCTTTTTCACTTCATAAACTTGTGTAAAATAAATGCACACTCCTATAGTTGTTTAACTTGGTGCTTTAATCATATTGAATAACTGAATTTTCGAAAAAGAAAAAATGTTAAACTCTTTTATCCGATCCTTCATTTTAAGAGGATTTAGAAAAGGAGGAGTTAGAATAACCTGCCCAAGGTCAAGCATGAGGCCTGGAGCTAGAAGCCAGGTCCCAGACCCACTGTCTCTTATAAACATTAGTACCCCCAAATTAAACTTAAAACACATCTATCAGCATTGACTTTTACCGGGGATACAGATGTTACTATTCTTTTTTAGCCGCGGTTTTGGTTTATCTGTCAAAACAAACCCACGGGCACCAAGCAACGCATTAAAGGCGCAGAGCAGTCAGGCTCTTTGGAGCGGGGTGTATGTCACGGGCCATCCCAGAGTCCCTCAGGCACGTGGGCAAGTGAGCAGAGCCTTCAGCTCTGGGGAAGTCTCAGCACAATTCCCTTGCGACCAGATTTATAAAAAGAAATCTGGGAAGCTTCAAGGCACACTCCAAGGTTGCTTTTTATGCCCCAGGACCCACACTTGGGACGCCGCCTTTCCCTGCTAGACACGCCTATCACCTGCCTTTCACTTAACAGACAGCTGAGTGAAACACCTGCTATTCACCAAGAAGCGTGCTCGCTGCTGCGTCCAAAACACCTTTGTGTTCCTCAAAGGCCCTGTTTTTCAAGGGATTTTCAGTCTCTTGAAAACAGTACGTAAATTACGACAAGCACACAGAGTGACACTGCAAGGCGATAAATCTTAACTTCCACATCAGGTATACAGACAAAATGCTTTCAGAGCTCAGAGGAGGAAGGGCCCATGATCCCTCCAAGGTGACATGCAGGCAGCCCCCCTACTGCTTACAGAATATAATCCTAAAAGTAGGAAAACGGAGTTTATACGTTCTGTGAAGACTTCTATTCCCAGGGATCTAAACAAATTATAATATTCCTATTTATACCTCGGCTTTTAAACACACCTGACACATATCTTAATCTCCTCCTTCCCCAGGGAAAGCACATGACCCGCTGAAGATCAAAGAACATCCCCAAGGGGGCTACAGGCTCACCAGCCCAAACACACCTGACGACTGGCATTTTGGGGTCATAGGTATTAAGCTATGAAACCAAGGCTTCTTATCAACATTTTTCAGGTCCCTTTTCCCCTCATTTTTATAAAATAATAATGACAAAATCCAGTAAACATTCAAATAGTTTTGCGGATACTACTAAAGAAAGATGCCTAAACCTCGCAGAAAGGTGAGGTGGTCCTTCATCAACTGAAACATGAAAGTCAGAATTAGAGTCACAAATAGCAATTTAGGAGTAAATCATTAGTGTTGGAAAAGGTAAAGGCAGAAAAGTTGACAATAGCATGTTCTGTTTAGAAGCTTCAAAGTGCTTCACTGGAAATTCCGGATTCCCTCAGAAGCCCGTTGGGAAACTCTGGGGAGGAAGGGACATTCTAGAAACTGTTCCACGTGGCACAGCATCTGCCCCCGTCCTGGGGCAGCTGGTCAGGGCTCCTCACTGAAGACAAAATAATTTTGCTGACAACTGCATATGTCTCTTAGCAAATAAATTTTCCCAGAGCTACTAACAAGTAACAAACTTGGATAATTTGAACTTTGTCCCATTGTCCTGTAACATGTTAGGGTGGTTAATGGCCAAAAAGCAAAAAAAAAAAAAAAAAAAAAGGTAAAGGGATTTGCATGGGATTGGACAATTAATAAAAAGAGAATCAGACCTGAGTCCTGTAGGATCAGAAATAAATTAATAAGCTGCAAAAATCATAACTGAATTGTTTGAAATGAAGGGAATTAATTTGCAGCTCTTGAATTTCAAACTTGATTGTTTTCTCCTATAAACAAACATGTGTTTGCCTTACGCTATGAGTGGAAATCTTTAAGGTCGGCAAGCTGTCATTCAAATCTCCTCCTTTTCCCTTTATGTGGTTACCTTTGATGAGTTGTGGGATTTTATGGATGGCTTTCAGTATAAGCCATTAAAACCATTTGGAAACAGGTGGGATATTCACTATGGATATAGAGGCTTAACACAAGGTGTTCCAAAATGAACTCCTGGTCATCTGCCAAAACCGCTCCACAGACAGCTTCCCCATCTTCATTGCTGACAACTTCATCCCTTCCACTGCTCAGGCAAAACCCGGGAGTCCCCCTTGGCCTCCATTCCTTCCCTCACACCACACAGCCATCTCTGAGCAAGTTCTGCTGGCTCCCCCTCCCCCGTGACCACTGAGAACAAAGCCACCATCACCTCTCGCCTGGTCACTGCAAAAGCCTCCGTCCCACCCTGGCCTCCTACAGTCCATTCATTCTCAACAGTCACTGATTCTTTTGAAACACTAGTCAGATCATGTCACTTCTCTGCTCAGATACACGGGATGATCCCGCGTGTTCCCCAGAGTCAACGTCAGACCTTGGGAACACATCTAGGAAGTAGCCAAACAGCTCTTCTGCAATGGTTATTTCAAGAAAAAGCACTTATATGGTGGTGCAAGCTGAACCAGCTGCTTTTTTTCACAAAACACAATTTTTACTCAAGAAAACGACAGAAAATATATTTTTTTAATGAGCAAAACGAACCTGTCATTTCCAAGGGGAAGAAAATGACAATATTTGTAGATATAATTCAAACTTTCCAGCAAAAATTGGAATTTTGGAAAACTTGTGTTCACCACCATGAGTCTGACAGCTTCCCAATACTTTGAGACTTTTCCAGTGAGATTGGAGGTGATATTAATGAATGTGATTTTTAAATGCTATATAATAAAATGTCCATATTTGAAAGGTCTGCATAACCAAGTGATCTAGTATTTTGGAAATAACCATTGCATGTTATAAAATAATACATGAGTAAAAGACCCATTCGAAGTGCAAGATAGGCCGACGGACTTTAATGTGACAAAGTAAGGAAAGTCCACCAAGAAGGTTTCAGATTCCACATTGCAACTAACATTGAAGGAACTACCTCTTGTTGAGCTTTGGTGCAATATTAAATGAGAATATCCGCAACTATCTGAAAGGATCATTAAAATACTCCTCCCTTTTCCGACTACAAATCTATGCGAGGTTGAGTTTTCTTCAAATCACTTCCACCAAAACAACACAGTGCAACAGACTGAACGCAGAAGCTGATGTAAAAATCCAGCTGTCTTCTATTAAGACACACGTTAAAGAAACTTGCACAGAAGTAAAACAATACCACTCTTCTCACTGATATATACATGATTTGAGTTTGGAGAACTAGTTCATTTTTAGAAATATGCTTATTGTGTGAACATGAAGTGTATTCATTGTTGTTACGTTAAAATAAACTTTAATACATTTTTTTAAATTTCTCAGTTTACATGTCTAATATACTAAATACGGACAGATAGTAATACAACCTAGCTCTTTAGAGTCCCACACAGCTAAGCTCTTTGGGGTCCCTGATAACTTTTTACAGTAAAGGATCTGGAGACCAGCAAGTTTAGCAACTGCAGAATCAGAGCCATTATCATGGTGGACTGATTACTGTCTATTCACATGTCTACCCCTCAGAGTCTGCCCACCCCGAAAGTGGGGACTGTGGTTCTTTATTTTTGTATCTTTGCCATCAAACACAGTGCTTGACGCATAAACACAAATTTGTTATCTTACTGGTTCTGGAAGTCAGAAGACTAAACTCGGTCAGCAGGGCTGCATTTCATGTGGAGGCTCCAGGAGATAATGTTTCCAGGCCTTTTCCAGCTTCCAGAAGCTGCCTGCATTCCTTGGCTCACAGGCCTGCATCAATCGCTGCTTATGTCATCACATCTTCTCTGATTCTGACTCTCCAGCCTCTCTCTTATAAAGACCCTGTGATTAGGCCCATCCAGGTAATCCAAGATAATCTCCCCATCTCAAGGTTCTTAATTTAATCACATCTTTGAAGTCCCTTTTGCCATGTAAGTTCCTTCTGCCATATTCACAGGCTCCAGGGATTAGGATGTAGACATTCCTGGGGGAGCCATTATTCTGCCTACCACAAGCCATGGATGAAGGTAATGCAGTTAAAGCCAAGAAAAAATCACCCCACCATTTCCCCCAACATTTAAGAGTCTCCAGGCCAGGATGAGAAAGAAACTAAGCACAAAGATTCCCTCTGGGAGAGAAACTGGGTGGCCAAGGACAGGATGGGAGAAATTTATCTCTTTTATTTGTTTAACTAGCACTTACACGGCCTTTACTATGTGCCAGGCGCAGTCTAGTTCTTTCCAGGTATTAGTTCATTGATCCCATGATCCAAAATCCTAAACTACTTTACAGTTGCAAAAACTCAGCACAGAGAGTGTACATGACTTGCCCAACCAAGGCCGCCCAGCTAGTAAGTGGGCGAGACTGAAGCCAAGACTCGCACCCAGGGTGTCTGGCTGGCGTCCGTGCTCTTAACCACTTGACTACATAGCTTAGGGGGACTTATCTATCACAGTTTAACCTTGTATACTGCTGGAATTTCATATCATGCCCATGTATTACCAATCCAAAAAAATTAAAGATACAGCCACATATAGCTGTCTCTAGAAGTGAGAGCTAAAAGGGAGATGTCTATACCTGGTCCTTCCTGAGTCTCAATTCCTTCATAGGAAGGAATAAAGTCAGGAACATAATTCATTTACAAAAGAAGGGGAACGAAAAATGGAAATGCAGACAAGCATCATTTGGCAATCAGTACTTGTAACATCCACAGGAAGAGTCAGACCTTTTTTTTTTTCCTTCTATGTAGCAGGCTATGTAACATTTCCTCTTTCCAACAAACGAGCATCATTTGTCAATCAGTACTTGTAACATCCACAGGAAGAGTCAGACCTTTTTTTCCTTTTATGTAACAGGCTATGTAACGTTTCCTCTTTCCAGCAATAGGTAGCAGTTTTACAGAGCTACTACCTCATAGAGCTCTGGCTCACTTTGCATGAACAGGAGACTATATTTGATCCAAGCACCCCAACTTTCAAATGGCTATTAAAAGTGATATATCCAACAGAAATCGCACGTTCTGTTCTTCAGAGAATTCTGTAGATTTTAACCTGAAAGATGAATTTGCATGTTACGTTAGGACAGAGAATACAGGACTGGTTTTACTCAAAATGCCAGCAAATTTTATTCACCAGCTTCTCCCTCAGTTCCAACACTGCCTCATCCTCAGTGCTACGGGCCTCTGCTCACCACCAGCCGGCCTGGCCTGAGGCCAGCCACGTCCTAAAGGGGACCTGCAAGGACCATGCCGCTAGTGGACACAGCATCACAATGCTGAGGAGCACGTTGTTTTTATAGGGCACGGACAGTAATTCATATATTCATTCTTTCCCCAAAAAACAGTTATTTGAGTCTTTATTTTACAAGGGACTTTTGATCATTAAAAATAACAATACTGTGAGAGCCAAAGGAATGAATCTCTAACAGTGGAATAATAAAGCCAATATGCGGAAGGTGGAGTACCTACCCTGCAAGGATTTCGAGCCACACTTTAGTGCTCCTTAAATGACCAGACAAATTCTCTGTTGTTGTTTTTTTTAAGGCAGGGGAAAGTAAGGCAATACTCGCTAGTTTCTTCAGCTACCTGCCATGATATACTTGTTAAAAACCCCAGGAATTCAGGGTTTTGATACAATCTGGCCCCAACAGACTTTCCAATGTTATTTCCCACTCACACAAAGCCAGGTGACCTCTGCTTTGGGCCTGTGTCACAGGTTACATGCTCTCTCGCTTCCACCACACACCTTCCAATCTACAACCTGCCCATCTAACACGCTCAGATCAAATGCTAACCTTTCTCCAATTCTCACACCTCTCTTTGGGGACCCCTCTGCTCCCAGCGGAAACAAACAGAAAAATCAGTGGGAATTCTACCTCTGAGGTGGACCTCTAATTCTCTTCATTGAAAAGCTTTTTTTTCAAACGTGAATTATTATTTACAAGTGTTTTTCACTTTTCCTACTCAACTATAAGCTCCTTGAAGGCAAAAAATAACATCTAGCTCATTTTTATATACCTGCAACATTTAGCAAAAAGTTGTTTATTTGTTAAATAAACAAGTGAATAAATGAATGAATATGGGAAAGAGGAAAACAAACTCCCCAATAGCAACACTGAGTTTTATAAGGGAATTAGCACCCAAGGAGCATAGTTACTGCTAACAGAAAACCACATTGCTCACTTCTGCTGATGAAACTGAAAACTACCTTAGGAACCATCATAAGAAACTACGAACTCTGAGACCAAAGTTCTCTGTGTCCTGGTAAAATCAGTATTTCCCGCCCAGATTTTTAAAACAATTTTTACATGCGCCAACCATCTTTAAGAACTTGAATATGTTTTGGCATCTGGGGATCCGGGGTGTCAGCCAGAGAGACTCAGTAACAGCAGTTTCACATACAAACAGGGCATTTTCTGAGCTCATTGCTCTTAGCTATCCTAACCCAGGCTGTGGAAGCCGAAATGCCCTCACGCTCATGAACAGGAGATAAGTGGGTTCGCCACATCAGAGCTGGCTCTATAACTCTTCCCCTGGTGAAAGCTGTATAGCGGACACATACATTCCCAGGAGCAATTCATTCCAAAGAGCAAATCTGCATCTAAGTGGCTTCTGGGAGACTAAGACTCTACACTACTCACACAGCAATTTAAGAAGAGTGATTCAAAGTCGGGTGGGGAATTAAAAAAAAGAACCTCAGGCTGCAATTACCTTCATCATCCAGTAAGAAGCATTTGCTGGGCTGACATTATCTAAATGGAAGCAGGAACATAGGTCTTTTCTATTTTTGTCTCCTGTTAAGTATACCCCAATCCTAACAAGGCCATATGAACAGCTGTTTATAGATGGAGAAGACATTAATGCCACATCAAGTTCAATGTTTACATAAAGGCTTTGTTCGGGAAGTCTATGCCCGATGAGACTCTCTTAACAGCTATTGGAATTTTTCAAAAGATGGTATACACTGGAAAAGGGATTTTCCATGTAAATCAAAAACAGCATTAACAGGAACCCAATATCAACAGGGCTGGCACGTCTGATGCCTTCAATAGTGGCCTTGTTGGCTCAAAAATAACATTGGCTTCTCTGGGGAATTCCAGTGGTAAAAGTAATTCTCTGTATAAAAAGTCTTTACAGACGATATTTCTGCTCAAGTCAAATACAGCCTCTAGACATTTCTTCTCTCTCTCTCCTACAGAGAACTAGAACAGAAATTCAAACCCTTACAGGCTGGAATCAAATGGTCATTCATTTCTAAGGATACAAAGGAACTTGGTACTGAGCACCCATCACTTCTCGGTGCACCCCTGCCCGTTCCACTCCTCACAGCGTCAGGGGAATATCACAGCAAAGCCGCTGACTGGTGCAAGTTCTTTGCTTCTCAGTGTATTAATCCGCTGAATGGGACTATCTCCTGAGGGTGGGCTGAGAACCAATGAGGGGAACTGCTCATTTGAGAATACTGTGTGCTGCCTCCTGATTGCACTGAGGACAGTAGTGGGGCTGGGGCCATGGGATCCCCTGATTGAGAGATTAACAACACACGGGCATAATCGCTGTCACTTGCTGAGAACTTTACACACATTATCTTGTTTAATTCTCAAGAGCTGGGCACAGAAGCGTTCAGGGAAGGGTAGGTCCTACTGCTGAGGATCAGACCACCTCCTTCAGACTGCTGGCCTTGACAGTGTGAGCAAGCCCTGGTCCACGACAGAGCTGGCACTACCCCAGACCACCTGAAGGGGGCTTTCTGATTGCAGGACCCAGGAATTTGCATTTCCACAAGCTCATCGGGTGAGTCTTAAGCACTATGAAGTCTGACAACCTTTCCTTAAACACTATACACATCCATGAGTCTCAAACACCACTAGGATGCTTCTTTTCTAGAAAAACATGGAACCTGAACAGCAACTCAATCCCTGCCGGAGTTCCATGGGACTTGTCACCATTCCCACCGTTTCTTTCACTCACTTATATATAATAAGAGGGGTTTTGGTTTTGTTTTCCCCAGCTCAAACCTGATCAAGACACTAAGGCTAACAAACATGAATTTCTGGATACCTGACTAAAACCAAAAGTAGACCAAACGTCCTAAACTCACGTCGCTTACCCTCCGGTTTTGCATATTTTAAACACCCAATAGGGCTCAGGGAATATTCAGCCCAGACAGTTAAGATATACCCAGAACAGCTGCTGAGGGCTTCTTCTTCCTCCACCTTCTGATGTTCTTACAGTTTCTATTCAAAACAAACAAACAAACAAAAATACCAGGTCTTCCCTTCCAGAGAGCCAGCTGTGTGGTTTTTATTAACAGGCAAAGGATTAGCTTCTCGGGAAAATAAAACAGGGAAAGCTTCCTTCTTTTCAAGTACCAGGCTGCCTTTGGTAACGCTGAGAGCACATGAAATTTAGGGAAAGGCAGACTCTGAAATGACCACTCCTAAGGATGATTCAAAGTTGTATGAAAAATTGTCTTCCAAAAATCACTTAAATTCTTTTATCTGTGTAATTTTAAAACCTTTTTTTAGCATGAAAGTGGGACTACTGTTTCCTAATTCATCACCAAAGCAAGTCAAGGTAAACTTTAATGAGACAGTGAGCTCACAGGACGGGGGGAGGGGAGAGGAGACTCCCGTGTTCAGGTTTCCTGCCCCACAGGAGCCGGGCTGGACCCGAGCAGACACCGACTAGCTCAAGCTCACAGCGGCCCGTGGGGCAGGGACGGAAGCCTCATCTTCCAGGTGAGGAATCAAGCCTCTGTGTCCTCATTCGGGCTCCCCCAGATGCAGAGTCTGAGCCAAGGTCGTGGGTACAGAAGTTTCTAGAAGGTGATCCCAAGAAGCCCAAGCGAGGGAGTGAGGCCAGTGAGACCAGAGGGCAGAAAGCCCATAGAAGGTGTGAAATGAGGTTCCACGTGCAAGAGGAATCAACTCCACAGGGGCCTCTGAAGAACTGTGGGGTGCACCCCAGAACTGCCTTGGCAGGGGACAGCGCAGCTGGGGTGTCATCCAGCGATGCCCACTCCTCCCTGGCTGAGCGCTGCCCCCAAGGTCACACAAACTGTGAAGGGCAGGCCCGGACTCAAGCCCAGGTGGGACTCAAAGCCTGCCTGCCTGTCACCACACCATCCACCTTCCCCACTTCCACGAACATGGGCTTCTCGTGCCATCGTGATGTTAGGTCAGCTGAGAGCTTCCCTCTTTGCTCTCTCCTCTCCCTTGTCTTCTTCCCTCCATCCCCCCAACACGCCCCCGACCTTAAAAACAGACAGGCTTCCTTCTGAGATGTTCACTCACAGGCATTTAACTTCCTTCACAAGCTACACAACTACTTCAAAAAAAAATAAACAAAGGGGGCAGGGGGGTGGGGGAGGGACGGACTGGGAGTTTGGGGTTAGCAGAGGCAAACTATTCTATATAGAACGGATAAGCAACAAGGTCTTGCTGTAGAGCACAGGGAACTGAATTCAAAATCCTGTAATAAACCATAATGGAAAAGAACATGAAAAAGAATGTATATATATGTATAACTGAATCATTTCGTTGTACGGCAGAACTTAACACGACCTCATAAATAAACTATACTTCAGGGTTGTTTTTGTTTGTTTGTTTTTGGTTTGTTTGCGGTACGCGGGCCTCTCACTGTTGTGGCCTCTCCCGTTGCGGAGCACAGGCTCCGGACGCGCAGGCTCAGCGGCCATGGCTCATGGGCCTAGCCGCTCCGCGGCATGTGGGATCTTCCCGGACCGGGGCACGAACCCGTGTCCCCTGCATCGGCAGGCAGATTCTTAACCACTGCGCCACCAGGGAAGCCCCTATACTTCAGTTTTTTTTAAAAAAAAACAAATTGATAGAGAAAAAAAGAAAGAAAAGAAATCAATTCCAATTTGCCAAGCATTTGGGAAAGCAGTCCACCGTGGCTGTTTTGTGTCCAACACAAGCACATTACTCTGGAGCAGTGGAGGGCATAGACAGTAAATCCCTGGGGAGAAGATGCTTCATGCCCACAGAGCACGGTCTCACCAGGAAGACAAGGTGGTGATAAAGCATCCAGGGAAGGATGGGCAGAGGTATGCACTGCATCCGTGCGGGCACCTGTTGGCATACACAGTTCAGACCAGGGTGGAAAAGCCCTGCCACAGGCTAAGCTAAGCCACCTGTACACACTGACATGGGTATTCCTAGGTAAGTTACAAAACTGTAACCCGTAAGAATGGGTCCCTAGGACAAGAACTCTAGCAGTCATCTAACATATCCAGGCCCTCCTCTTATGCTGTTTCCCTGACAAAAATAAAACTGAAAAACAAGATTAACTGACCTGCTTGATCCTTAACTGTTTGGGAAAAAGAAAAAAAAAAAGGTAAATTTGCCTCTTCTGCTACTTTCTATAGAAATTCATTCCTGCAAGCACCAAAAGTGTTATTGATTCTGCAGTGATTGCTTATTATGATAGAATACATGGAGGTATAACAGGCAGTGAATGTATCCCTCAAGAATAATGAATCCAGCAAATGGTCACACGATGTCTTACGTAGAATACTCAGACCTGTAAGAGCAGCCCAGGTGGCTGAATGATGACCCTAACATAACCAAGTAATTAATTAGTTCCATCATAATTTTGGTTTTATGACACTCACTTTTATATGTCAATAGTCAATGTAATGGCATTTTAAATTAGAGGGAAACCTCAAGACAGGAGGAAAAGGCAGTATATACCTTATTGAATCACAAATCTGACAATCTGATTTTTTTTTTTTTTTTTTTTTTTTTGCGGTACACGGGCCTCTCACTGTTGTGGCCTCTGCCGTTGCGGCGCACAGGCTCCGGACGCGCAGGCTCAGTGGCCATGGCTCACGAGCCCAGCCACTCGGCGGCATGTGGGATCTTCCCGGACCGGGGCACGAACCCGTGTCCCCTGCATCGGCAGGCGGACTCTCTACCACTGCGCCACCAGGGAAGCCCACAATCTGATTTTTTAATTCCAAAAATGACCTAATAAACTTGTTTTATAATTAAATTGATCCTAACTGCTTCTCTTTTTGTTTTCCATCCATTTTTGGTAATCATGCAGAGATGTCTATTATCTATTATCATTATAATTATAATTATATAATATTATATATCTATTATCATTATAATTAAGTATAAAAATTACTTTGTGTGCTTGTAACATAAGACCTCACGCTTGGTCTACTATGGGGGCTTGGCCAGCTCCCTCCAGGGGTACAGAAGGAAACCACAGGTTTTCAGTGTGAGCTAGAGCCCCTAATTCACCTGACCACAAAATATGGAATATGCACGAATAATTAGCTCAGCAGTTCAAACCTTCAAATGACTGCCTTCCATGGAAATCTCACCTTCAGAAACATAAGCTGGCATACAATTTTTAGGCCTTTACAAAATTTTAGAATTCATGACCTACGTGAAAAGTTCGTAGTTTATTGAGGAAGCAGTACTCAACAAAAGAGTTAAAGAGCTGAACTGCATCAACCCTTCTTCGAACCCAGTAAATGACTGCACAATGCCTTTGCCTTACACTCAACTGAACAGAAAAATCAACTTTGGCATTTATGCTGGCTTTCATCTCCTTCAGTAACAAAGTAATTACAATACTAAGTATCATGGGTGATTTCTTTTTTAAGACTGCAATTTTCAAGAAAGTTATTTTGTGCAAAAACCATTATTTTCTATTTTCACTAAAAGAGATAATTACTAAAATGCATGGAATTTTATATCAAATCTACTTGGTTGGCATCTGTGTTCTTCTAAGAAAGGGGAAAACATTCTTTGAATAGCTTGAATAATCTCAGTTCGCAAGCAAAATCACAGCCTACAAATATTAGCTGTGATACCAGCAGTGAAGAAGGAAGAAAGAACAAAACCTTACCGTTTGCCGTATCCTTTTTAAAGTTATCCAGGAATTCCTCCAGGAGTTGGGACTGGTTAGGAGGGGGCAGCAGACCCTTCTGGTCCCTTGAGAACAGGTCACTGTCTGACCAGGAAGAACACAGAGTTGCTCTTGTGTCCGGCAGCCTGGCGATCAGAGTGAGCTCGACACTCTTCTCAGAAAACAGGGCCTCCATCTGCTTGAGGTCAAGATCAGACACAGCTTCCCCATTTAAGGTCATGATTTCATTGCCCTTTCTCAGCCCTGAGGAGAAAGGGGACATAGAAGAAGAAGAAAGAGAGATATTACTGAGAGAAATAGTTTAAGATGAAAGACGGCTGCAAACTCAAACCGTCTAGCGTTCTCAGGGACTGCTCTGTCGCCACTTTAAAAGAAAGCGCCAAAATGTGTCGTATTCAGATTCCACTGGTAACAAATTTCAGCTCTCTCAGACTAGTGTTAGAAGAAATAGTTTGAGAGTCACTCAAATTGATTATTCCTCTATGCGATATCCAGTGCCCTGGGAAATAACATTAGCCTGTGTCTGTCTGCCTGCCTGGCTCCATCTGTCTGTACGTATGCATGTGTACTGTGTGTGTGTATACTCTCTCTCTCTCTTTCAAAACCACACACACAAATTCTCTCTCTAGATATACATATAGGTGTGTATGGAGATGGAGATGGAGATGCGTTTTCAATTCAACTATTAAGTTTACTTTCTTTAAAATTCTAGGAGAAACTGTTTTCTGACAAAATCATAAGAAAATTTCACTAGCCAGACTGCACTGCACCGCACAGAATTAAGAGAGAACAGAGACACCGTGAGCCTCACGGACCTTCCCCATATGCCGGGCCACCCGGGAGAACATCGCTTATAAAAATGCGGCTGAGGTGCTGATGCCCGTCCACCTGCGCAGTCACTGCGAAGCCTAGGAACGAAAATAAAAGGAGAAAACGAGTCTAAATTCATCACACTAAATCAATGGGCAGTACTTCCTTGACCACCTATTCTCATAAGTATGGTGTGTTTAGAAAGTCTAAATTACAACTATTTTGATATCTAGCAGGGGGAGAAAAAGGGGAATGTGTCAGATCTAAAGGTATAAGAAAAATGAGTGCACAGTCTCGTTCAAAAGTTGAGACAATCTATCCATGTTCAGAGCAGCATTATTCGCAACAGCCAGAAGGTGGAAGCAACCCAACTGTCCACGGACAGAGGAATGGAAAAACAGAACGTGGTAGAGACATACAAGGGAATATCTTCACTCAGAAAAAGGAAGAAAATTCTGACACACGCTACAACACAAACCTTGAGGACATTATGCTACATGAAATAAGCCAGCCACAAAAGAACAAATACTGTATGAGTCCACTTATATGAGGGACTAGAGCAGTCAAATTTATAGAGACAAAAAACAGAAGGTTGGTTGCCAGGTGCTGAGGGAAGAAGGAACGGGAAGTTATTGTTTAACAGAGTCCCGGTTTTGCAAGACAAAAACAGTTCTGCAAATAGGTGCTGTTAATGGTGACACAACAATATGAATGTATTTAATGTCGCTGAATTGTCATTTTAACCATTCTTAACAATCGTTATGAAGGTAAACTTTATGTTATGGGTAGTTTACCACAATTTAAATGTTTTTTAATTTTTTAAAAAAGTTGAGACAAAATATAGTCTTATTAAAATAAATTAAGTTCGTTTCAATACAAAATATTTGTTCAGAAACAACTCTATATGGGGCTAGGCAACCAGGAGAGACGGCCCTTCTCTGAATGCATCGCCCTCTGTACTCCATGCCCTTGACTGTGATTCCATGGTGGGAACACACATTTCCATGTCTCGGTCCCATAACACTGGGAGTTCCTTGACAATAGGAAGAAAGGCATGTCCCCTGTTTCTTCTGTGCTCCGGCAGAGCCCAGAAGATTGTGGTCACCAAAAAGTATCTTTTCAAGTATCTTCCTTCAGTCATTCAAATGCAAAGAAGATTCACCAACGGGGACTGTGGAGAGTAGAGTAAAGGCCAATAGAAACACAGACAACATGCTCAGTGGGCTTCAGAGGAAAAACCAACATAACACTTGGGGCCAAACAGATGACGTAAAATTAAGAAACAAAGAACATGTCAATTTTATCAAGTACAAAAAGAACAAATCATAAAACGGAAGTCTTAACATATTACAATGACTAGGATTTAATCAGCTTGAGTCATTTTAAGCAAAATAATTATGTCAATATATCTAACACGAAATAATCTTTCTACGGAGATATTTACTGACCATTATATAATTATCAAGTTCCTATGGTAAAAGGCAAAAGATAGGAAGGAACTTTAAGACAGGAACACAGTCTATAAAGAGCTCAAAGCCAAGTTTAAACACAGACAGACAGAAATGCAAGAATTAAATGCTACCAAGTGAATGGCTGCTTCCTTGAAGCCGCTGTCACGTGGAACCTCTTAGCCTCAGCATCCTGAACTGATAGAGTTAAACAAATAGCACTTTCTTTGAAACCTTCAGCCTTCAAGAACCAGTCACCTCAAGATCTCAACATCATGATCTCTGCCTGTTGCAGCACCAAAAGTAGAAGCCCGAGATGCAATCGCTCTCTTGTTAGGTGTGGTTCTCAGCATTACAGGCATTTGTGCTTGTTCGGGGGTGTATGCACGAAAGAGAAATGAACAGATGTGACTCTGAAAGGCCTCCTGAATCAAACCTTGCCCTGAAAACGTTTGTGCTATTGAGGTTCAGAACTGAGCTTTGGTGTCTGAAAGTTCCCAAGAAGCAGTAAATAGGGTAGTTTCATGGTCTTGGTTATTTCCCTATAAATAGGAACAAACTGATATTCTATGTTAAATGGAAAACAAAACGTTTTCTTCACAACAAATAATGCACTGAAAAATGCCGTCTGTAATTTGCATTTGCTAGTTAGAAAGAAGGTCAAAGAAGTGAGATGGCTGAACTTTGCATAAGTAATATTTCATAGTTTCAGAATTCTCAATAGGAAGAAGAAAACTCTTGCCCAGAATCCTAGGAAACTGCCACTGTTCAGTTATAATCACAGCCTCCTGCATCACTGAGGAATCTTTTCTCCATATTTTTAATGGATTTTTGTTTTGTTATCTCCCAAGTTAATACTGCACCTAGATATTAAATACAGTTGGTCAAAAAATAAAACTTATCTCTTTGTGGGGGAAGATGTTTAGAAAAACGTATTCGATGTATCTAACGTTGAAATGGAGAAAAGGTTTAATGTAAAAAAAATACTTTATATTGACATTGAAATGGAGAAGAGGGGCTTCCCTGGTGGCGCAGTGGTTAAGAATCCACCTGCCAATGCAGGGGACACGGGTTCGAGCCCTGGTCCGGGAAGATCCCACATGCCACGGAACAACTAAGCCCGTGCACCACAACTACTGAGCCTGCGCTCTACAGCCTGCGAGCCACAACTACTGAGCCCACGTGCCACAACTACTGAAGCCTGTGTGCCACAACTACTGAGCTTGTGCTCTGGAGCCCACGAGCCAGAACTACTGAAGCCCGTACACCTAGAACCCATGCTCCACAACAAGAGAAGCCACTGCGATGAGAAGCCCCCGCACACCACAATGCAGAGCAGCCCCCGCTCACTGCAACTAGAGAAAGCCCGGGTGCAGCAACAAAGACCTAACGCAGCCAAAAATAAATAAATAAATAAAGGTATTAAAAAAAAAAATTGAAATGGAGAAGAGATTTAATGTTTAACAAAAACAATCTTTATATTAACTGAGTAACATCTCCATGGTGAGAAGTACTATATTAAATATAAACCCATTACGTAAGTTAAATAAATAAATGCTATGAAGTGATCTGGGTAACACTGACCCTTAATTGTTAAACTGAAGGCAAAGCAATCAGATAAGGCTTCTTCAAGAAAGTCAGACTTTCAGTTAGTTCTTGAAGGACAGGTCAGATTTACATACTCAGAGAGGAGGGATTGGGGGAGGGAGAAATGAGGGGAGCCGTCCAGGTGAGTGAAAAGCTAAGAGCAAAGACACTGAGACAAAAAGAACTGTTACATGAATCAGAAGTTAATCAGCTTAGAACCGCCCCCAGCACACTATAAATCCATTGTCTTGTTATTATCACCATCATTTCAAATTTCTCTTCAATTTTTACATTCATCCCTTTTAATTACTTTGGCATTTTTAACTAATAGTAATACATACCTTTTAGCCTACTAATATAAACAAATAAAAATGAAGAAAGAGAAAGGAAGCTCAGAAACTATTGTCATAGTTTCTGAAAATGTAAAGAAAAAATATTAGGGGCAAAGATACTGGGGCAAGCTAGGCAAGGATGGACCAGACAGTTCTCTGATGAGGGTGTTCCTTAACCTTACCGAAGTCAGACACACCCCCGGTCTTTGTGAGCTGCACGTCATAAACATTTAGTGGAAAGACTTCTATTTCATCATAAACCTACAAAAGGTAAAAACCAAAATCAGAGGATTTGACGTCATAATATCTGGAAATTTATTTTGATTGTTTCCAAACCAGATGCCAATTTAAACAGAACTTCCCCCCCAGATTACATATTTTTAAAATTAAGGGGCCACAGGTGGGGTGTCCCTTTCTGAAGCCAAAGCCCACTCACCTGCTCTTGCATGTATTCATACGGTGCAGGAATACTGTACTCAACGTTCTCATCCACTAATTTTCGAAGCTGTAGGCCATAGTGGCTAGGTTCCAACTGCCTCATCTACAAAGAAAAAGACAATTATTCAGATGTTGAATGTTCTTTCTAAATGCATCACTGTTCATTAAAAATCAAAGTGGAAATTTCTAAAAGAAATATGTAATTTGCTGAGTTTAAATCTACATAAGAGCTCAAATTTAAGTATGCAAAAAAGAAAAAAAGGGACAAATAATTATTTTTAAGGTTTTCTCTAAATGATACTGCTTATCACTAAAAGCAAGAGCGGTAATTTGAAGAAGTATGGTCATAGATATCTGATAGTAGAATACATCTTATCATCAGCAAGTGCTCTCTTTTTATAGACTGACTGTACCTAACTTTAAGTTGTTTCCTGTTACTGAAGTAGGGAAATTTGTGAAATGTCAACCATCGCATATTCTACAGACTTCAGAATTAGGAATTCCCTATTCCAACCACTTTTCACAAGAAAAGGTGTATACACGCACACATTCTCTCTCAGACACATTTTCAACAATGACAAATTATCTCAGGCCTCTGTTCTAATTGGGTCTAATTCACCCACTACTTCTGACCTCCTCTATCAGAATGCTTACCAACTTAATAAGTAATATCATTGCTATCGAACAATATTGTTTGCTGTCTGAATTAACACCTGACATAATGGAGTGAAAGGAAATTAAATTCATGATTATAACCTGTGTGTATAAATGTCTGGAATCCTAAGGCGTAAGTCAGTGACAAAGGAGGACTGAAATGAACGATGATCTAGTAAGTCAGTGTTCGTGGTAAAGAGTTAGCAAACTCTACATGACTTTTTTACCATTTCACGTATTTGCATTTTCTCTGCGAAGTTAAAAATATTTCAGCTCTACTGCGCCATCTGGTGGTCTGAAAGCATCTGATCTGATGCTGCTGAGTCGGCTTCATGGATCTCAGAGGGCTCTCTTGAAAATGTATCATAAACTTCCTTTTCAAAATAAAACCCAGTTTGAATAATGAATAAAACACCATCTCATAACAATCTCCATGAAGCAACTGTGGATGGTACCAAGTAACTCATTTAATCTGGAGAAACTTGATAAAACTATTTAGGATCAAATCAAAATAATTCGAAGTTTACACCACTTTCTCATAGAGCACCATCTCTAAGTACCCTAAATAACAACAGCCTTCATAATTATCCCAGATATAGAGGTATATATAGAATTCCAGTAAGATAGCTCAGGTTCTTCATGAAGGCAAGGGGTCATGACTTATCCTTCTAAGACATGAAGGAAGAGAATGCTAATAATTAATGTGTTAATTAACAAATAGGTTCATTGGTTCCTTCGTGTAGAAAGTGAGGTCTTAAACACCGCTCAAACTTAGAAGGCACGGGAGGGCGATGTGAACGATTATTTCCATTCAGAAGTATATTTCTACCGCAAAATCCACTACCTTGCACGCCAAGGTCAGAATATCTTCTACTCTGTGTTCCGGCTTGATCATCACGGTCACGGCTTGATGGTCCTGAAACTGAACGTCCGTCTGGCTCTCCCATGAGCCGTCTCGGGGAACACGGTCTACTGCTGACCCGTATATGTGCAGCAGGTCATCCACCTGTTTTCAGATCCCAAAGGAAAAGGTGGACAGACTTGATAAGCAAATGATGGAAACTATTGGGAAAATGCCCCCTTAATTTACAGTTAGCCATTTCACACTCCTCGCATCCTGGCTTCTCATGACCCTCTGGGGCAGACAAGCCTGGGATTTCCTCATTTGTTTAACCCACGTGCAACTGAAGCCCTGGGAGGCTGAGCAAAGTCAATCAACTGCTCCTCCCGAGTTCTAGCCACTATGCCTTAGCCCAAGTTAGGACACTGCAGTCACTGATGGGCTGCTTAGTATCTCCTCTTACTGCTCTAGAAATTGCCGGCTGACTGGGGCACAGTGAAATCTGCATCTAAGCCATGATCCCAGTGAATTTCAGATACACTCTCATCCACGGCCTCTGACACCCGCCTGCATTCTAACCATGAGCTGTGTTTAACTTAATCCAAGCACGTTTCTCTTCTCTCTTATTTCTACTTGTTTTTTAAAATTAACCCCTAATCCTGGGCTAAATGGTTTTCCATCCTTCAGCTATTTCACATCTAGACACACTTTTAGAAATCATCCCCAAACATACCACCTCTCACAAACTTTTCCCAGGGAAGTTTTGTTTCCTAAATGTCACCATCACAGTAACTCCATGACCTCATGCTAATACGTACTTCTATAATTTATAAACAAAAATAAATAACATTCATTAAGCAACTCAGAAATGTTTCCCTCTGCTTAGGTTCTCACATTAGTCTGACGGTAAAGACAAGACTTGGGGATTTAAATCAAAAGACTGATGTTCAAGTCACAAACTCTACCACTTCCCCAGCAGCAACAGGACATTTCCCTTGCTGAGCCTTGACTTCTATTTTGTAAGAGGGGATACTGTTAATATAATACAATTGCTTAAGTTGACTAATTAATAATACAAATTTTGTGAGCAAAGGAGATCACAGAAGCCAAAACACCTTACACACCAGAAAACGTTACATTCAGATCCAACACTATCACATTATTATATCCCACGTATCATACACTAAAGTTGTCATTGATGCCTGACTTGACTTTGAATTCTATGCATTTTTTAAAAACCACAAAGCAAAAGATCCTCCTGTATAGGATCAAAATACTAGAATACATACAGTAAAGAAATTTAAAAAAGGAAAAAAACAGGTTTAGGCAAAGAAAGGGAAGAATCAATCTTCCTGTGTTGTCTTTTTAAACGTGGTGCTCGCTCATCTTTAAAGTGGCATTTCTGGATCTGTCACTTTCTGTACATTTTCCTGGAAAGATGATCACAGCCTAGAATGAAAATGAACCTCATGTGCCAAAGCAAAAGGGAGAGAGAGAGAGAGAGAGAGGGAGAGAGGGAGAGAGGGAGAGAGGGAGAGAGGGAGAGAGGGAGAGAGGGAGAGAGGGAGAGAGGGAGAGAGGGAGAGAGGGAGAGAGGGAGAGAGGGAGAGAGGGAGAGAGAGAGAGAGAGAGAGAGAGAGAGAGAGAGAGAGAGAGAGAGAGAGAGAGAGAGAGAGAGAGAGAGAGAGAGAGAGAGAGAGAGAGAGAGAGAGTCCCATCTCACATGGGTCACATTTTCTTCTCTGGTTAAATAAACCTCCAGGCACTTCTGCTCATTTGAGCAGGGACTTCACGTGCATCGGCAACAAGCAGGCACTGCCTTAAAGGCGCAGAACCCGCCTCTCAAACTACGCTTGCTCAGAATCAAACGAAAACCCCAGCAGAGGTCACTGTGGAGTAAGAAACCACAAAGAGCTCATCCAAGAGGAAGTCAAATCGCCCTGACTGCCACTGCAAAGCAATTCAGGTCTGCACTTTCAGAGCAGAATAGGAAAGGCGTGATCTAGGATGGCCCGCTGGGGGAGGGACGGGGAAATACAAATTCACAACTACCCTCCCCTGCCCTCCTGTCCACCCCAGAGAGACCATACTACACACTGCCCGTTCACTCACCATTCACAACCCTCTGCGGTCGGCACTGTCCCAACCCTCCATTTAACAAGTGAGAATCATGAGTCTCGGAAAATTCTAGAAACTTGCCCACGCTCCCACAGGAAGCTGTGACTGTCGTACTGTGGGGATCTGAACCCTGGAAGCGGGCTTGAGCCTCTGCTCCCTGCCGCTGCACTACAGAAATACCAGCCCGGCAGTCAGTTACCTCTCGCAAAATGGACACAAGCCAACTTGCTGGACTCTGGCGTTATTCTCGACGCACGGCATGTTCTGGCTCCCCTGACACCTCCACAAAGCAGCAGCGCTCTCCTGCCTCCAGACCCCTGGTCACCTCCGCCTCCTTCACCTGCTTTACCCTCCTCACAGCTTCTGTGCTGAAACTACATAGACCTTTCAACCTTATTTCAAACACTGCCCCCCCCTTGTGAAGTGTCTCCTGCTCTCTTCGCCCCCTAACCCCAATTCCACTCAGACGCATCTACACCCCAATGTCCCGGTACAGCACTTAGCGAAGCCAGGCCCACTTGACAGTCATTTCTAGGCTGCTCCCACGCCCCCAGGTGCTGAGATGAATGACCACAGAGGCTCCGTCTTGCTCATTCTCAGTCTCTCTCAGCCCTCCACACAGTGTGTCCTGCGCCCAGAACACACCCAAGCCATGGATGTTGAACTGGATGCAACGAGAAATTCACAGTCACACAGAGTCTTGGAAAGTAAAGGCTGTCCATTTTCAGTATCCTATTCGAATCTATTTACACAGTGTCAAGTTCTTAATCCTCCCTGAAGTTTCAAGAAAAAGAACTAAGAGCGGATTACCGAAGGGGAAGAAGTTCTAGGCTAGGGAAAAGTGTGCAGGCAAACTAAGAGATGCAAAGGACAAGAGATGTTCACATTCTATTCGATGAAACACGGTTTTGTGCCTACAAGTGCTCTGAGGAATCATTTTGAGTCTACACTGTTGACCTAAGATCAATTGACTGACAAATGAGACGATGCCTATCAAAGCCAAGGCCATGGAAGGTTCAGATCCTCTCAAGAGATCCTACAGTGAACATTTACGTGTAATTTTTTCCTGTGCATCTCACACACTCTCACAACACACACCCCCTAGAAATGTACGCAATGAAAGAAAGGTAAAATCTGGCCATTCAAAGGAAGCCATGAGGATGTAGCATTGATTCGTCAATTAGAACCAGAAAAAGAAAAGGCTACTTGGTGCTTACAGATCTCCTAGGCTGTTGGAAGATGTACCCACTTGGAGAAAACAACTGGACTGATTCCCTCAAGGGTCAATGTTATCCATGCTGAAATCACATGCTTTATTTTCAATAAGCCAGATAAGATATTCTCCTACATTGTTTTTCATAAAAGGAACAGGGAATCGTGAAAATAAGCCCAGCAAGTTGATGTATCTGGAAAACTCCTTTCTCTGCTTAGCCTTAAAGGTGCTACATTAATCTTCTAACCACCCACCCAGAAGTCCCTGGTTGGCCACCTCTGTTGAGACCCCTGTATACTCCTCCCACCCACTCCATCCCCCCTCCCCACAGAATTAGTTTCCCATCAGCCTGTTCAAGGTTTCCAGTTCCTGGAGAAGACAAATGAAACAGCAAAAAATATAACAGACAATGTGGGTCAAATCCCAGCCTTGTCAGGGCTGGTTATCTCACGTCTCTGGGCTTCTATTTCTTCACCTTTACAAGGGGCTAAAGCACGCCAGCCTCATGGAGAAATCAGGAGATGGGTGTGAGGAATGGCGTTTGAAGGTACTACATAAACTGTAAAGAGCCATGAACAATGTCAAAGATCTTTTTTGAAGTTCAGTGTGGACTGTGGAATTACACTGTAGTAGGCTTGACCACCGTAATTCAACAATGGCCACTATAAAGAAGCGCATGAGAATCACCCCTTGTTTCAAAACCCTGGGGAATCATGGTGACTACGGGTGCCCAGACCACAGCGTGGTCCAGCGCTGAGCGGCCACGCACAAAACGCAACATCACTGAACCGCAGCCGAGGCCACTGAGGCCACTACAGTTAAGGTTTGCAAATCACTTCCGCCCTCAGGGTAGGGCAACTTCCACAGAAGCATTTCTTATTACTATCATATTAATGGTCCTGAAAGCACATGTCAAATTACTTCTGCCCCGTGTGCCTCAAGGAGAGAACACTGAAACTCCGCGGGTTCTCACAGCAGATGCGTTTGGATCAAATGGCTCATAATTACTGCCGGGATCGGTGAAGGGGAGTGGGCAGCAAAACCACGACCTGGCTGTGGCCAAGGGGCCCCCACCGCAGTCGCTGATAAAAGGGAGGCCCGTTAGCAAGTGAGATGAGAAGAGAACACGAAAGGAGTTACGCGCTCTCGGCTGTCTTAACAACAGCAAAATGTCACAGAGGGGGTGGTGTTTATTTCCTTCTTGGGCCGAGGCCCAAACATCAGTTGATATGAAAGGGAAACAAAGACCTATCTATGTACTATCCATCTGTACACGTACGGATGTTATGTACGGTTCCAGACTAAATGTTCTATTTAAACAGACCCGAGTTGTGGTCAAGAGTAAGCGGTTTCATTCACAGCTTCCATTTAAAAAAAAAACATTAGCGGGTTTTTTTTTTCCAGTTTGGAGCTAACGACTGATGTGACAATACTTCATTCACTCACTGCCGCAGAAAGTTGGGACACCCCAAGCCAATTTTCCAGGAGACAGAGCCAAGGCCCAGGGCTCCACAGCAACTGCAATGAAACTTCTGGGGTAGCTGCCATCCAGAGCCTCCGCAGGGATTTGTTGCCACAATCTCCATAACAAACATCTCCCTTCACACGTTGATCGAGACTCATTATTACTCACCAAGAAGTACCCTAGGAAAAGCTTTCGTTTTTGGCTGGCCAAAGTGTCCTTTAAAAAATGCTCAAATAAGGGCTTCCCTGGTGGCGCAGTGGTTGAGAGCCCGCCTGCCGATGCAGGGGACACGGGTTTGTGCCCCGGTCCGGGAAGATCCCACATGCCGCGGAGTGGCTGGGCCCGTGAGCCGTGGCTGCTGGGCCTGCGCGTCCGGAGCCTGTGCTCCGCAACGGGAGAGCCCACAACAGTGAGAGGCCCGCGTACCGCCAAAAAAAAAAAAAAAAAAAATGCTCAAATAAGACTGGCCTTATTCCAACCTTAACAGATTTCAAATTAGGGTGACTCACTGTTGGACGGTTATATGACGCACCGATTAGAATAGAATATTCTTAAATACCCGTGACCTCCTCCCTCCCCACACTCAGGAACGACTGCCTTTCTGTGTGACGCTAATGGACACAATACACTGTTTACAAACAGACGTTTTGTGCAAGTTATAAATATTCCCCAAGAACGATTAGCAAAGGAAAACTAGTGGAATGAAATATTAATTATTCAACCAGCTACAGGCAGAATTTTAAGTCCCAGAGACATAAAAAACCAAATACCCTTCATTCTAGCTGCAACTCACTTAAACATAGTTATCTGAGTACTACAGTACAGAAATGATAAACATACCATTAAAATAACCCTATATGTCAAAGGAATTTCTTCACTGTTGCTACAGCAGAAGCAATGTTTAGTTAAAACAAATAGGGATAAATGTTTAAATACATATGCCTAAAAAAAAGGATGCAATAATTTTCTCCTCTCACTCGTTCCAGCGCCAGTGGGCCTTGTCAATTAAATCACAAGAAGATCATTTGTTAATTAAAGCCCAATTTAAATAAACACTAAGCTTAATTCTGACCATTAATGGCTATTTTAGCAAAAATTTATTTTCAAAGTCCAACATAATTCTGTTAATAGAAAGTGCTTTGATGATACAATTTCTAAACTCTCAAAGTAGGAATTTTAAATGGTTATTTAATGCTGGAAGACATACGAAAATTATGGGTTTTCATTACAGATCAAACAGCTCTTCTCAACCATTAAAGGGCTACATCTAATATAGACAATTAAGAGGCAAATTTATTAAGCTATATTATATCCTTAGCAGTGAGCCATGGATTGAGAACACACACACAATCAAAGGTCCTAGTTACAAGTTTGCTTGGGAGACATGACATATATACACTTGGTGGGATGACTGCCCATAAAAGATTGTAAAGAACCAAGTAAATAATAGTGAAATAATTTTTTTTAATCAAGCAAAATCCCTGGTGGACAGTGTATTTTGATCTGATTTTGAAATAAGCTCTGCATGTATACAGAAATAAAGGGACAGGGAATGGAAATTATTCATTATGAAAAGTCCACCATTTTGATGGTGTGTTTTATAAAAAAGGAAGGTATGGATGGGTCTGGCTTCCTCAGGGCCCCGTTTGGTCAAAGCTGGCCAAAGGAGGGCACAGAGACCAGCCAGAAGCAGTGCCCATGACACAGCCTCCGGGCACAGGCACCCCATCTCATGACCTGCCCTCTGGCAGCCCCTGACCTCTGTGAGTGGGAGGTCAGGGTAGGGTTCTGAGCAGAGGTTCTCTACCCCATTTCAGGACACCTCGGGCAGAGTTGCCCCCCGGAGTGGTCTCTATAATAACCATGGAACTGAGCCCATTCTCAGCACCCACGGTTGGGCCAACCTCCCATGGAGGCAGAATAGGTAGTTGTCTATGGTGTATATTTTAGGATCACCAGAAAGTTCCTCACTCACCTCCCCCCAGACCCATCACTGGGTCTAACACTCCACCATTCCTCAGATTTTTCAAACTATGGCCAAGTCACTGAATTATCCCAATTAATTTGTTAAGTAATACTGCCTACTTCTGCAACAGCACATTAAGTTTGGCCAAGCCGTTAAAATCATGTTTCAACCTCAACAAAGAGTTTAGAGGTTTATTGGACATAAAACCTAAGAGAAAATAATTTGCTGAAGCAGATGATAAGAGAAATAGATCGTAACATGAAACACAGCTTTAAGGGCAGACACAGCTTTGTGTCTTTGAAAAAGACACAAAGAAGAGGCATGAGCTCACCCAGACCACCTTCACCCTACTCCAGAATTCCATTCAGAAATGGTTCTGAGGATTTACTCGGTCAGAAGCTGTCCTGGGGACTAGACGGGACCCCTGTATTCAGCTCCACTGAGGGCACCAAAGGCTACTGATTTGCAGCATGATGTAATATGTGTGTGAAGCCCCCTGACACCCTAAGAGGTAAATGCAAGTTTGGAGTCACCGAACTCTCAAATGACGGTAAGAACTGCTGAGGAATAGGGACGAATAAATGAAAGTTGCTATTTTGAACTAAAGTTGCTTTAGTCTAGCTATACCACTTTGAAGACGGAGTTATCATGAGTTTAGATACCTTCAAAAACACTTGGAATTCTGCAAACATCTTTTACCTACTCGGGACCATCTGAGTTCTAACTTTACAGTATTTTCAACAGATTCAGGTAAAGATTCAGAACTAGCATCCCCTCGTTAACTTAGCATTTGTGTCATCCAAGTAAAAATAAGATGGCTACCATCTACAGCAACGTTTACCTCACTGGAGTTATTGGAGCTTTGAGGTAGCTGAGTTCCAGAAAATCCATGGCTGCCACTTGAATCAAATATCTGATAGGCAGGGGGGAAAAAAAGACTAATGAAACGGCTCTGCAATATTCGTTTGGCGGCTACCCTTTCTCAATATTAAAAAATTTAAGGGCTATGACATTTGATAAGATCTTCATATTGCAATGTGTACTATTTACTACTCTACTACGTGTAAAGTTTTAACTTTAAAGTTGCTTTTTTTCTTCCCATATGGTTAAATATTTTACTTTTCTATGATACATATTATTCAAGTCACCCTGGATATTCCTGATGCTGCTTTTACCAAGAAGTACACGTTTCTGAAGATGCAGAAATCAAAGTTAGCAAAGCCACCAAAATCAAGCTTATAACTGTTTTATAAATGTGCGTAGAAGAAATATTGGGAAGAAATAAAGCTAAATATTAAAAGTGGCTGTGTTTGGGTAGAGGGACTAGGAAAAATTTCCTTTACTTTTTCCAATTTTTCTCTTCTAGATTTTGTAGAATACTAAACATTAACAAACAGGCCATTTACACATTTACGGATACCTACTACCTCAACTGCATTCAGTTATATAAATACCAGTGTCATATCTTTTTAAAACAAAAATGTTCAACCAAATGCTTTTGTTTCTCAAGAAATCTTACATTAAGGGCATTTACTACATATGATGGGGTAAAAACCATATTAGGGTCATATCTAATTGCTAAATGTCAACATTTTATAAGCAAATTATCAAGATATTTATCGTTGTCATTTAATTATACAGAATTGGCTACCTTGATTAAAATCAGAATTTGCCTCAAAGACATTATTTAAACTTCATAGAAGTTGAATTCAAAAACATAAACCCAGCATTAGCCAATGGTTTATAGTTAACTATAGTCTATAACGAGGAAATACATTTCCATTTATAACCAACAAATGATTACTTTCACAACTGAAGTACAAATAGAACCACAATTTTTTTTCTTATAAATGTATTTATTTAATTTATTTTTTTGGCTGCGCTGGGTCTCTGTTACTGCGCATGGGCTTTCTCTAGTTGCGGCGAGCGGGGGCTACTCTTTGTTGCGGTGCGCGGGCTTCTCATTGCAGCGGTTTCTCTTGTTGCGGAGCACGGGCTCTAGGCGCGCGGGCTTCAGTAGTTGTGGCACATGGGCTCAGCAGTCGTGGCTCGTGGGCTTAGCTGCTCCACGGCATGTGGGATCTTCCTGGACCAGGGCTCGAACCCGCATCCCATGAATTGGCAGGCAGATTCCTAACCACTGCGCCACCAGGGAAGTCCAGAACCACAATTTTTAAACGTGATATTCTTTCCAATTGTGAGTATACAAAAACAGTGGCCAAGTAAAAGGGATTCCATGTGAGTTTGCCCTCCTTCAGTCAATCAATCCATGTCCCACCACCTCCAGCTTTATTGTTTTATGATTACAGACGGGTCAAAGAAGTTGATTCTATCCCTGTTACTCACCTATTTCACAAAACTGTTATGCACAATCAAATGTGTATACCCATATAAAATTAGAAAATAAAGTTCATAAAATGCGACCCTCTCTGCCAGCATATTCAGAATAACAGCAACCCGTCAGAAGTAAAAACAAGAACGTCCTTGAACTTCATCACAACTCACTTCCCAACTCACTTAAACAATCATTTTGTGATAGCTCATCTTTTCAACAGTCTTTCAAAAAATAATAATCCTAAAACATATCACTCAGCAACATAAAAATCATTATCATACACTGTATTAACAGCATTAGGAAATACTTCAGATATGAGTGTTCAAAATGTTCTGAAAACAATTCACTGTCCTTGGGCCACATTTCAACAATAAGCACTCAGGCTTTTTTTTTTTTTTTTTTTTTTTTTGCTGTAGGCGGGCCTCTCACTGTTGTGGCCTCTCCCGTTGCGGAGCACAGGCTCCGGACGCGCAGGCTCAGCGGCCATGGCTCACGGGCCCAGCCGCTCCACGGCATGTGGGGTCTTCCTGGACCGGGGTACGAACCCGCGTCCCTTGCATCGGCAGGTGGACTCTCAACCACTGCGCCACCAGGGAAGCCCACTCGGGCTATTTTCAACTTGACAAAATGTTGAAAGAGCCGCCTTTCCTCCAGAAAACTAAGCAGCAGCAATGGCCCAGTGTTGCAGCATCCAGGGAGACCAAGTCCCAGCCCTGCCTCTCGGCTGCTGCGTGAACATCCGGGGAAAGGAAGTGACTCAACCTCTCCGGGTCTCAGGCTCCTCATATGTAAAATGTGATGACAAAACGCCTACTTTGTGTCATAAAGATGAAGTCAGCAAAGCGTCTGGCACCATCCATAGAATTTAGTTGCTGCTACTCTATTATTAATTTTACATGTTGGTGTTGGGGGTTTTTTTTTTTAGTATATTTACAAAGTTCTACAATCATCACCACCGTCTAATTCCAGAATATTTTTTATCACTCCCCAAAGAAACTCCATATCCATTGGCAGTCATTCCCTATGCGCCCCTCCCCCCAGCCCTTGGCCATCACTAGTTACTTTCTGTCTCTGTGGATGTGCCTATCCTGGACTTTTAATGTAAATGGAGTCATAAAACCTGTGGCCTTTTGCGTTTAGCTTCTTTCACTTAGCATCATGTTTTCAAGGTTCATCCACGTGGGAGCATGTATCAGCACTTTCTGCCTTTTTTTTCTTTAACATAAAATCTATGACAATTACTTCTAAAGGCTTCTTTTCTGATGACTCTTATTTTTGGGTTACCATGCGCTGCAGATGTGAGCAAGGTGTGAATACCTCTTTGGGAGTGCCAAAAAGAGACTGAGCAATTTGTGTGTTTCCATTTGAGGAAAAAAATCCATGCTAAGACTGCATCCCTTTGAAGGAACTTTTATCTCATCCTGAAGGGGGATGAACATTTATGATTTATGGCATATCAAGGATTTCCCGCTAGGTCTGCTGTCCTTCCCATGCTGGCAAACTCACCTGGGTTATAGACGGTCTTTTCTCCTTTCCTTTTCTTGCGAGCGTGTCCAGCCCTTTTAATGAAGAAAATAAGCCCTTCTTGTGTCTTCCTCGCTGGGTCAGTGAGAGTGTCCTTTTCCGGAGAGCAGAGTCATCTCTAGAACATACCTAATTCAAAACAATTTAGAAAAATCTTAAGACGCCATTATTTAGATGACAGAGCGAATTAACCATTGCCCTAGAACAGGAGTAAAGCCCTGCCTGCTATAAATGTGTTCTGAGCAGCCCCCAAAACTGCTGCAAGTCTGACATACCAGGACCGCATCCACCACAGAGATGTCCCTTATCTGGATAAACACGTCTAGTTACAACATTCACATCTCTTCGGGGTGGACAGCAGGGTCAGCACAACAGCCCTCGGACCACCCGCCACCACCCCCCACCCCACCCCCGCTGAGCTAGTACTATCCACAGAAGCCACCTGCACAGGAGCGATTTCAGAAAACCCAGTGGGGCTCTCGGGAGAACAGATCAAACAACCTTCCGTCAGCCCTTTAACTCTTCACACCATTGTTGCTACTCCTCGGGGATTCCACCTTCCTGACTGTACGAGGTGGAACAGACAGAAGGGCAGACGCAGATGTGAATATTTAATAACTGCGTATTAGGAGTTGGATTCCGAGAACGGGCAGCAAAGAAGCTGGGATGCTGGGACTTTGTAGCAGGACGCCAATCATCCCTCCCCCGGCGCCTGGCCCCTGGGTGGCCCTGGTCAGTTATTGGCTTAAGTCACAGCAGTGCGGAATGTCAACAGGCTGGAGAAAGGTGAGCATCCGCAGCGCTCCCCCTTCACGCCGCTGAACAGCCTTCCTGGAAACTCACCAGAGCGTGGAAAGAGGAAACTGACAAGACGCCCAACCGGCCCAGGGCCAGCTTGGAGGGGCGGCTGGCAGCAGCAAGGAGGCTCTTGGGGTTCGGCAACTCCCCGCCTTGCAGGCTGGCCAGATAGCAGCGCATCCTGAACAGATCCATGTGAAATTTCTCCAGGTTCTGCTCCCACTGCTGGATCTGTTTAAGCAAGAATAGGACTAATTTAAATAAAAATGAGAAGTGCTCATGGGTCAAATTGAAAACGTGACCCCTTTCACAAACTTTAAAAGTCATTTCAGCTGGTGCTGCATGGTTGAAATGAGCCTTCCCTGCTCACCCCATCTCAAGCCCTCCTGCCCAAACACATGGGGTCGGACCGCACTGTACTTCATCAGGATGGCCAAAGACAAAACAAAGCCGGCGGTCCCAATACGGTGCCGTGCCATGGCCTCTGGAGAGCTCTAGCGCTGAAAACCGGGCTGACTTAGGGCAGGATGCACCACTGAAAGTCAGTTATTTCACTTTGTCTCATTTACATTCACAGCCTCTAATCTTAATCAGATTAACCGGTCTGCACACAAACAGATGCTGGCTGAATGGAGGCAAGTGGCTGCACATTTCTGTACATTCTGAGAATCACTTAAAATAACAAGCAGATGAACTGCAGGCAGAAGGACAAACAGAGCTTTTACTCCTATTTTAAGTGTATTAGAGAAGAATCACCATCTACACATCTTTATTAAGACACATAAAATTATTTACACGACAGAAATTTCTACGTATTCTTCAAAACTTAAGTCATGAGTTGGTAAAGAAGTACAAACTCTGGGGGCCACTCTCTCCCTTCTTCCAAGAATGTCAAAGTATGTTCTGTGTTAAGTATTACCTTCACTTAAACATAAACGAATAGGTGAAGAAAGGCCCTAGTAAGTTGCCAACGTAGGGATTCAGAACAGAACAGAAAGCAGGGCTTCAAATGGTATTCAGAGCAATCTCGAAATTCAAGAGAAGGTCTGTAGTGAAGGCTTACGACGATTCGGTACAAGAATTGTGTCATTTCATTTGCAACAACTGCATCTCTAGCTTTGCCAAGTTTAGCACCCAAACAGATCCTAAACTTTCACAGTACACTTTCCAGGTCAACCCGTAATCCTGGACAAATGATATTTTGAAGGCTCTCTGACATTTAACACTATGGTCCCCTCAGCCTCTGCCCAGGGAAAAGCAGGACAAGTTCTGGGTGCTCCCTAGACCCCCTCCAAGTTCTCTGTATCCATTTCTTAGGAAGGTCTCTGCACAACTTTTCCACATAAAAGATATATGATGGGGCTTCCCTGGTGGCGTCGTGGTTGAGAGTCTGCCTGCCAATGCAGGGGACACGGGTTCGTGCCCTGGTCTGGGAAGATCCCACATGCCGCGGAGCGCCTGGGCCCCTGAGCCATGGCCGCTGGGCCTGCGCGTCCGGAGCCTGTGCTCCGCAACGGGAGAGGCCACAACAGTGAGAGGCCTGCGTACCGCAAAAAAAAAAAAAAAATGATGGCTACAAGGTCTAAACAAATCATTTGTTGATCTGTCATAGTCCGTCCGCAAAACAAAAGTCCCAGAGTGCACTGAAAAATCCCAATTTCCAGTTTAACTTCATTTAAGATGCCGTGTGACCTTGCTAGTGATGTAACAGCCCACTCACGTCAGCCTTGAATCAATACCAGAATGAGCTGCTGGCTTTTCCAAGTGAAAAATGCCCAGCTCCACTGCCTGAGGAGTCCACTCATTAGGCATGAGGCCCAGAAAAGCTGACACTCCAAAAGCACCTCCAACAACTCTGGTGCCAGCCTGAGAGAGGATGACTGTTCTAGACTAACACGGCAGTTCCAATTGAACTGCAAATCTCTTCGTGGTCTTGCCATGTTACAGTGTTCTAGATTCCAGAAGTAATGGATGGCTATTCTGTAACCATAAACTACACATACCAGGAGCGCTAAGTCCCGGCAACACTATACTCCCAGTTCTGTCTCACAAATATCTTCGGTAGCTGACACCTGAACATCCACAACTTAGACGCATTCTTCTGTCTTCTAATAATATGCAGGTATTTCTAGGTTGGGTAGTGTATTAAAGCTTATCCCTCATCTATAACTCCACGTGAAACAGCTTATGAGATGCTTTCTAGGGGTTCTGGGGAGGGGTAGGTGGGATATGAAAGGAAAGAAAAACAGTGAGGCATTGGATACCAGACAATAAAGGAGCCCATGCCATCCACAGAGGAATAAAAAGACAAAATACCAAATAAAATAAAACCCAGGTCCATGCCAATCACTACAGATCAGGGAAGATGACAATCTCTCATATTTTCACTGACTTCTGCGGTTTACAAAGATTTTTAAAGGCATCATTGAATGTATTTAAATGACTACACATCAAAGCACCACTGGAAGGAAAAGACAGTTCCGTCCTAAACGATACACAGGGAATCTTCAATTTTGCCAGAAACACTTTATCATCTTCAGCACACCTAGACCTCTCTACCCAAAACCCGGGACAAAATGCAGGTAAGTTCATAGGAAGAAAATGAATTCAGATGCTTAGGTTTGTTGAAAGAAGAAGGCACCGGGAGACCCCAAAAGCCCAAAGCAGACCTTACAAAGATCAAGAAGTTTGTTAATATATGTGATTATGTTTCAAGAGAACTGGTATCTCAATCAGTACTGCACACTGTAGAGGAATTTTTTAATCTGAACTTAGTAGAAAATGAGAATGGACTTTATGACTTCTCCGTTTCAATGATGCGTCCTGTCCTTATCTTGACTGAGCCACGGGGTGCCCAGATGTGTGGTCCAACACTAATCCGACCGTTTCTATGAGTGTTTGGGATGGGATTAACATTTAAATGGGTAGATAGAATAAAGCAGACTGCCGTCCCTCATGTGGGTGGGCCTCATCCAGTAAGTTGAAGGCCCGGCTAGAACAAAAAGTCTGACCCTCCCCAAGCAAGGAAGAATTCCTCTTGCCCAATGGTCCTTCACACTGGGATATCGGCCTTTTTCCTGCCTTTTGACTGGAACTGAAATACTGGCCCATCCTGGGTCTCCAGCCTGCCAGTGTTCAGGGGCAAACCACACCACCCGCTGTCCTGGGTCTGTAGCTGGCCGACTCACTGCAGATCTTGGGGCCTGCCCATCTCTGTAATCACAGGAGCCAACTCCTTATAACAAATCTCTTTACAAATATATTTTTCACAGGTCCTGTTGGTTCTGTTTCTCTGGAGAACCCTGACTAATACATCCTTCATCCCACAGAGCTCTGTGGCAGAGTAAGCCATCATTAGTCACACAGCTAGTCCATATTTAAAGACAATATTTATCTTACTTTTAAGGTCATGGTCCTTTACGGAGAGAATCGGAGAGCGTGTTCAAATGAGGATCTGTGGTTGGATAAGAAACAATGAAATATTTGATTTTTCTATCCACGGACTCAACAAAGTTGCAGAGAAGGATGTGGCAGAATATGCAGGTAAAAAGTCCAGTGGACGCAGGTGCTTGGGTTACTTAGAGGGAAGAGAGAAGTACAAAGGCCAGACCCACGAGCTCAGTACAGACCTTGTAATACTGGGGAAGTCTGTGGACACAGGCAATGAGCTTGCAAGGGAGTTAGGGTCGCCACACCCTCATTTCTCAGCAGAGAATACTGAGGCCCAGGGAGGAAAGTGACTTCACCAGGGCCACACAATAAGCCGGCCCCTCCAGGTTGGCCAAGGCCCAAAGCTGATCCTGATGGGAGCAACATGCAGAAACAAGCTTCAATCGAGCACTTAGAACGCAGCCCCTGAGCCCCTGGTCCTCTCGCTCACAAGGTGGGTATCGTGCACTATCCAGTAATTACTTAGCAACTTGCAGTTAAATCTTCATCTGATTGTCAACTGCATTTCTACCCACAAATCCCCAGGTGTTCTACAGAGAAGATGTAAGACTACCCACACTCTCATTTGGGTGAACAATCTTGCCCCTCAATTTCCTACCAGCTTTGATCTTCAAGTTCAGCCCCAAATTAATGTTAACTAAAAGGAAAGACATTTTATTTTTATCCCTTTATCCCTCAAAAGATGAGATACGGATACATTTTCCTTAAATGAAGGGGACAAATAGAAGACAGTTTTGTATCTATGACACATACCACCGCAGTAAATTTCAACCATCGTCACCAAAATAGCAATATTATCCAACCTCACACTTATCAGGGAATTTCTGGAGATTTTTTCCTAATATGATCAAAAACGAAAATGCCCCAGATCAATTCCTTTAACCCAAGACTGTTTCCCCCCCCCCTTTTTCCTACATTCCACAAGTACTGATAATTGCCCCAGACATTTATTTCATCAGGACATGAAAATCAAAATTCAACTTCTATGGGACTTGAGCTTTCATTTCTTTAATACCTGTGCACAAAACACAAAAATAACATGAATGAAGACAAGTCACGCAAAGGAAGTTTTCATTATCTTTCATTTGTAAAAGAAAAATTATCAACAAAAAATTGAGGAAAACTCCCATTTTTAAGCACTGACACAAATGCAATGCAAAAGTTTCCTCTTTATTGCTAATATAGCTATATTTATTTAATGAGCTCAGAAAGGCTACGGTCTGCTCTGGAAAGTGGGAGAGGAAGGAGATGAAGGTTCATGCTAAAAATAACAGTTGAATAAGTGATACATAAAAAAGATGACAAGTACATTCCTACCACACCCAAAACTCCTAGAAAAATATTTTCTGCCGTTCAGTCATTCGATCACAGTATTTGGCCATTTGTCCATTTCTAGGTTGGTCCTAAAAGATAATTCATTTTTCCCTTCTGGCAGAGTAAGTTGAAAAACTCCCATGCAATATTTTCCAAGCACTAACACCCACCTCCGCAGAAGAACCCAGCTAGTGACACAGAAGACACTGAAGTTTGCCCGTAGTTAGAATAACCAGCCACAGGTTTAGAAAATCAGTTTTGTTTTGTTCTTCCCTTTGAGATATAATTCACATGCTAGGAAATCCACTCACCGAGTGCATTCATAATAAATACATTTCCCATCAAATCAAGCTGAAAAACCCAAGTTATGAAAATACGTAAATTAAGGATTAATTTCTACTTTACACAAAACCATTCATCCATGGTTTCTTAGCAAGTGAAGCACAGTCTGACTCACTGAAGTCTCACTGAGAGGCCTGATTTGGTTAGGAGCACAGATCCGTGTTTATGCTCTGCCACCTGACAGCTGTGTGACACTGGACCATTTCCCTCACCTCTCCCAGCGTCTAACCACTCATCCATCAGGTGGGTGATACAGACAAGTGGTCCGCACGGAGTTACTGTAGAATCATACAGGATCCTGGCCTGAGATAGGAGCCTTGAGAAGTAGACTCAGAAACCATGAGGACGGAGAGAAAATGAGAGGACGTTCCTTGGGAAATGAAGGAGTGAAGCCTGGTAGCCAGGAGCTGGTGAGGGGCTGGGGTGGGGACCAGCCCAGGGAAGAGGAAAGGAGACAGAACCTGGAACCAAGTACCAGAGAAACAGATGGGGAGAAAGTCACCCACCCTTTGGGAGCTCTTATTTCATACTAGGAGCGACCTTATACGCAAAGGGATAACTACACAACAATGCGTGAGATAAAGAGAGACCCTGAGAATCATGGGAATATAGAAAGGTGCCTGATGGCGAGGTGGGAAAGGGGGTCAAGGGCAGCTCCTTGGAGGAGCTAAATCCTTCATCACAGGCAAGCAGGGGTGAGCCTGATGACAGGGGCAGGTGGGATAGGGCAGTTTGCATGTGTGGTCTACGTGGGTCCTCTCTGCCTGAGGGAAAACCCAAAGAGAGAAGTGGAACCTACAGGAAGTTTGGTGTTGTAGCTAAAGGTCGAGGTGGGGTGAGGTTGTCAGGGACTTTATCTTGTAAGCAATGGGGTCCACTGGGGGATTTTTAATCCTGGCAATCCCATGGTCAGATTTGCTTTTTAGATGCAAACCTCTCTGACCTTGTGCAGAAGAGGCATCTGAGGAAGGGCAAAACCGGCAGCCTCTGCAGCCTTACAGGGAAAAGAGAAGACAGTCCTGCTTACACTCGTCATCTCTCAGCACCTGCATACCGTGTGCTGAAAATTCAAACTGCCAGGGTGACCACAGCATTTCAGAGTGCTCTGCCTTGGCTCGTGCTGACCCCCGGCCTGAAATTTCCTTCTCCATTCCTCTCCTGATTAACTCCTCATTCTTTAAGAAGCAATGCAGGCATCCCTCCTCCAGGAAGTCCTCCATGACTACACAGGAGGCTAAACTTCACGTGTGTCTTCCACAACACTCTGGAATATCATCTGCTCTGAATTCATTCTATTATGTTGAAATTATATGCTCAGCTGTCTGTCACTCTGCTAGACTGCGAGCACCCTGAGGGCAAAGACAGCATCTTCGAATTCCCAGTCTGCACCCTCACCTGGCCCAGAGTCTGCACTTAGTAAACGTTCGCTGAACTAGACTGAATGTTAATCTCCTGCCCCCAGCCCGTCCACCAGGTCCCTGCGGCCTGCGGAAGGAAGGCTTGTCCTGGCCCAGCTCCTCCGTAATCTGGCCTTGTCTCCCTCAAACCCGCTTCTCGAAAACCTCCGATGCTTTACTGCCCAAATGGCTTCCCCCACGCCTCTCAGATCACATCTTCCTCGAGGCTTTGTTCATTTTCTTTCCCTTCACCGCAGTCTCCGATGGTCTAAGTTCAATCCCTCCTCGTTATGATTTTCAAACTTGAATGTTGAAACTGAAGCCTGCGGTGGTTCACAGAACCCAGCCAGTCCCAAACCCACCCGCTGCCAGTTTGCTCCTCCCAAGGTACCACCTCCCTGCCTCCCTCTCAGCCTCACTAACCCCGGGAAGTGAGAAAGGCCCAGAGAGTCGGGATGGGGAGGGCAGACGGCTGGCCGGAGGCCAAGACCCGCCCAAGGGCGGGGAGGTTTTGTCCTTGTTCACTTGTTTAAAATAACAAACGGGAAGGAAAGGAAAGTACTAACTGGACTTAATTTACAGCTCTTTCTCCCTCAGGACTTCAAAAGGAATCCAACATGTGGACGGTCTGCTCCACGTTGGATATGCCCAAATGCAAGTTGCATCATCCTGTCCCAGAGTCGCCGCCCAGGGACAAGCCCGTACGATGGCCGCTTTTAGGCAAAGCATGTCTCTACACACAGCGGTATGAAACTCAGCCGTTACTACTGTGATAGTGTCTTTTTATCTGGAAAGGGCATTGACAAGGAACTCCTCTGCCTCGGCACTTCCAAGAAAACCTGTTCCAGAGACTTTCCTCTCACATGATGTAACATGCACCCTCAGTTCAGCTGTTACAAGGCTGTAAGTGACTATATCTGAGTTTCTTGGGATCTCTGGGGCAAAGCGCTATGTAAATAAATATTTTCTATTATGTAAAATAAAATACAGTGAAGTTGAGATTTTTAAATGGTAACTGGATAAAGCACAGCTCAGTACTTTGGAGAAAACTATATACTTATGGGATATGTAGGAGATCAGGTTCTTACTGATCTTGATTGGTAAATACCTTTGCCTTTGTAGCATCACAGAACATTCTCTAGTCCAAAACCATCTCATAAAAGCAATTCTAAGCATGTGCTTGTTTCCGCCCTTAATGCTTCATACTCTCTGTGTCTGCAAGTAAAGAGCAAACAGCTCTCTTCACAACCATCTGGCAAAAGTTAAAGACAGTGGGTATAGCAAATATAACTCATGTTACCCACCACAAGTCTTCTGGGAAAACATAGATAAATTACAACCTTAACAACTGCCAATATGGTAAGGAGAATATTTTCAGGTGGAATGTCTAAAGATCAACCCAAATTGTTTCTTACCAGACATTCAGAAGTGTAATATGAGAAGGTGAATGTGTGCAGGGGCGGGGAGTAGGGGAAGGGGTGAGAGCAAGGGGGAGGGGGGAGGGGAGAAGTGAAATGAAAAAACAGCAGTATTAGGACAGTGTGCTTAAAATAACTGATGTAATGATTCTGTCAAAGAATGCATAATGGGCCACCAGTAATAATTACCCTTTCTTTAAAAAAGCTTCTCTTGGTACTTCCCTGGTGGCACAGTGCTTGAGAATCCTCCTGCCAGTGCAGGGGGCACGGGTTTGAGCCCTGGTCCGGGAAGATCCCACGTGCTGCGAAGCAACTAAGCCCGTGCACCACGACTACTGAGCCTGTGCTCTACAGCCCGTGAGCCACAACTACTGAGCCCACGTGCCACAACTACTGAAGCCTGCATGCCTAGAGCCCGTGCTCCAAAACAAGAGAAGCCACCGCAATGAGAAGCCCACGCACCGCAACAAAGAGTAGCCTCCGCTCGCCGCAACTAGAGAAAGCCTGCGCGAAGCAGCAAAATCCCAACGCAGTCAAAAAATTAAAATAATTAATTAAATTTAATTTTAAAAAAGCTTCTCTTCAGGCCAACCGACCACCATAGACCCTTGGATTTGTGTAGGGATTTATGTGACAGTAATTCCCCCCTCCCAAGAGAGAACAGCACCACTTTTGACATCATAAATTAAGCATTTACCAACTATGAAAAAAGAAATAAAGTTACATTTAATGAAAATTTAAATTTTTAAAAAATGTTTGCTGGGACTTCTTGTGGCCATAAAGAGAGAAAGAAAAAGGAGGGGGTGGAAAAAAAGGCCAGGAGCATCTCAGTGTTGCCCAATTTCCCTTTTCTCTCCCTGGACCTAAACATTTGACAACACACAAGGACCTGAAGACTCCAAGCTGGGCATCCCCTCCACTGGACTAAAGTATGACTTTGAATTTAAATTTTAGAGCGCCAGTAAAAGTTAAAACCATACCTTTTCCCACTACAATCAATATGAAATTTTTAATTGGGGCACCTGAATCCATGCATTGCATCTCTGATGACAGACTTTCGGATCCTGGAAATTCAGGACCCCAGAGGAGACGTAGTACAGAGAAAATGCAGGAAAAGCTATTTCTCCTTCTCCTCAAGCTTTTTGATTTGTCGTGTAAAGGTGACACAGCATCACATCGCTACATGCCCCAGACAGGAAGCAGCGCGGTCGGGACCTGTCTCAAGACTGGCCCCCTTCCCAGACATGAACAGGGTGAGGCTTCTGGGCAGAAGCAGGCCAAGGGCGGAGACGTGTCTGTCCCCAGAAGCTGTGTCCTTGTCAAACCCCCCAAACCCTTCCACTCCCTCTATTCTCCTTGGCAGTTTCAACTTCCCCTTCAGTTCCTTGGAAACACTATTTTGTAGTTTGTTAGCCGGCACTCCTGAAATAAATAGCATATTCTGTTTCAATTCAAGAACATAGGAAACTATCCTTAATATTCTATAAAATTAGAGAAAATGATGTACTCTTGAAAAACATTTTCCATATAAACTGTTAAACTTCTGCTGTGTTACTCTGGGCCAGGCCTTCATAACTGCACATCCAGATCAGGGCCATTCCACCACCCAACACTTTTCCCTACTTCAGTTTGCCCCTCACCAGCATCACCACCGCCAAGCCACTGCCAGATTAATCTTCCAAAGATAACGCGTTCATCACGATTTTCGTCCCAACTTAAAAACCTATATTCCTCCCTTAGATCTAGAGCCTATAATAAACCTTATAGCCCAGGGTTATTTTTTTTTATTTTTTTGCAGTACGTGGGCCTCTCACTGTGGTGGCCTCTCCTGTTGCGGAGCACAGGCTCTGGACACGCAGGCTCAGCAGCCATGGCTCACGGGCCCAGCCGCTCCACGGCATGTGGGATCTTCCCGGACCGGGACACGAACCCGTGTCCCCTGCATCGGCAGGCAGACTCTCAACCACTGCGCCACCAGGGAAGCCCTATCCCAGGGTTACTTTTAAGACCCTGAGAAAGCGGCACCAGTACCTGTCCCACCAAACCACCAGCTATTCGTCACTTCTTAGCCCACACCTCCGCTCCCACGTGCTCAGGAGCCTCAAGCAACCACTGCTACTCCAACAGTTGACCCTTGAACAGTAAGGATTTGAACTGCACGGGTCCGCTTATATGCAGATTTTTTTTAAGTAAATACTACATACTACAGTACTACATACTACAGTACTACATACTACATACTACAGTACCACACGATCGTGGTTGGCTGAATACAGAGGGCCAACTGTAAGCTATACACTGGAGGGTTGGAGCCCCTAATCCTTGCGTTATTCAAAGGTCAACTATACCTCCAAGCTGTCCTACCATGCAGCCCACTCTCCTCCCAGCCTGGATCAGCCTTCATACCAGCACACCTCTTACCAATTTTTTAAGGCCATATGCTTCCAGGAAGTCTCCTCCATCTCCTCTAGATCACAGCACAGCTCAACCCCTGATGCCTCATAGCATTTGATGACTATGCTAGTTGGTACTAACTTATACCATTCTAGAATATGCTTTAGTTTCATGTTTATGAGGCCTGCTTTCTAATATATATAATATATATATATATATTATATATATATTATATATATAATATATATTTTATATATATAATATATATATAATATATATATATAATATATATTATATATATAATATATATAATATATATTATATATATAATATATATATATTTTATATATATATAATATATATAATATATATATAATATATATATATAATATATTTTTTAGAAACAGGGTCCATATTTTATAATTATTTTTATATTTTGAAGCTATAGGCATCTGTTAGGTATGTCGATATCTGAAGATGGACAAATAAGCGAGAGGGAAGAATTGGGAAGGGAGAAAGACGACACAGGATATCAGAAAAGGAGAAGGCAACGATGGATCCAGGTGTCAGCAGAAGATCTGTCTCAACTGTGCATCATTTAGAAATACTTGATGAAGGGGCAAGAGGTGGGAATTACTTGGTTATTTTGCTATTGCCAATTGGTAAATCCCAAATTCTTAGTGTAACACAAATGTAACACTTGAATGCATGCCTTTCATCAGTTTCTTATTTACGGCCAGACATTTCTTTCTATACATTCTAAGTTCTTCATATATATGCAGGCAGAAAAAAAAATTCTAAGCAAGGTTAAATATTCAAACGCAAATAGAAGATTGATAATGTACTGTGTGATTTGTGATTTAAGTCAAACGCTATAGGGAAAATTCTTTTCTGATGGGGTGTCCAAATCGTTGTATGGCCATGGAACTTTTTTTAAAGAACCTGGTCTCTCTATAATAATTTACAAAGTAAAAAGTATGAAAAATTCAGGAACACGCCAACCCATCTTCGCCCTATCCCTCTTTAAGTTCCCAAATCATCTGACACTAATTTTGAAGGGACTGTAGTGGATACTGTTGTGCACCACCAGACCTCCCTTTCAAGACAGAGGCATTCTTTCCCTTAGCTGCTCACGGCACAAGAATGGGAACCCACCTCCTCTGAAGGCAGCTGCTTTGACCAGTAGACATGGCATGACACGACATGCCTCACTGGAAGCAAGCAATTCTGAATGGCCACCCCAGCTTCCAAGCCCCCTGTAGGCTCAGCTCAACACAATTCAACGAGTCCCTCCTTAATCACGCTCCCTCACTCCCTTACTCCTGAGAACGGTCCTAATAAAACTCCTCACAGGCAAATCTCTACCTCAGTGTGTTTCCCAGGGAAACTGAATGAAGAGAGGGGTGCTAGAAATTTCACCGACACTTGTATAAGTGCTCAGGTTGTCTGAGTAAAGGAAAACAGAAACTAAGCTTCTCCTCTCCTCTAAAATGCAAACAGCATAGAAAGTAGCTGTTTAATTATGATGTGAATGTGGAGACAGGCCAAAGAAAGCATCTTCCTTAGCACCTTATCTGTTATAAACAGAAAAAACAAACCAAAAAACTAGTGGTTTTTTCCTAATCCACAGACACAGGAATAGCTGTATTATACCAAACTACTCTTTCACAGCCATCTTCTGTATTAGAATCGTATGTGTCTAATCTTCCAACAGTTTTATCATATACATTTTGTTCCGAAAGTGCCAATATATGAGAGGATCATCCAGGCAAGGAGCTACTCAACACGAGGGAACAAGATTTGGTGACAAAATGTCCCAGTGCACATATACAGCCACCAAAGGCTGCAAAGCACATCACATCCCTCCTATGACAAAAGTGCAGCCATTAAGTACTTGAACCAAAAAGCCACAGAAACTACTCCCCGCAGAGGTGTAGGAACCGGTTCCCCCATCTGAGTGTGCCCTGAGTGACATAAGCAATGGGAGGAAACACGTGTAAGTAACCTGTACCTGGTTTTCTATGGCTTTCCGGTTCTTTGGGTCGCTCACCACGGACAGCTGTAACTCCGCCATCTTCTTCATCTTGCTGTCCATATCTATCTTCTGAACGAGGTTTCTGGTCTGGTTCTTCAGCAGCCGAACTGTGTCCTCTTTGCCGTGCTTCTTTGCGAAAAGGGATGCGCAGGCCGAGTGGATGGCAGTGACCCAGTTCTCCAGATCTGTCTGGCTGGTGGCCTAAACACGGGGAAAAAAGCAATTTGGAATTGTTTCACCACAAAAGTGTTCTCCAAAGTGGCAGGCTGGGCTTGAATATGTAAAACCCCAAAGTACCTTCGCTTCATAAAAACTGTTTAATTTTAAAAACACACACTCAGGGCTTCCCTGGTGGTGCAGTGGTTGAGAGTCCGCCTGCCAATGCAGGGGACACGGGTTCATGCCCCGGTCCGCGGAGCGGCTGGGCCCGTGAGCCATGGCCACTGAGCCTGCGTGTCCGGAGCCTGGGCTCCGCAACGGGAGAGGCAACAACGGTGAGAGGCCCGCGTACCGCAAAAAAAAAAAAAAAAACCACACACTCAGCACAGGTCCACAGGCTTCCTTTACTCCAGAGGGCCTGTGAGAACATCGAGAGTGACACATGGCCCCAGATGGAACGGGAAGACAAGCTACTGATAGAATCAAGGTGTACACCAGCAAGAGGGGAGGAATAAGAAAACCAGGGTATATCCATGCGGCGTGCGTCACGCGGCTCTCTAAAAAGCGGTTTATCGCCATAATTTTAATACGATGAGAAAATATTAGGACTAAATGGTTACACTGTGAAGCCTGGATATGAAATTTCATCTATGGTATGGACTCAATTATGGAAAATAACGATAAAAGAACATTTCGGGGAGGACACAATAATATTAAAATAGTCGTCTGTGAATACTGTGAATATGGATAGCGGTTTTCTTTTTCTACCCTTCAGTACCTTCAGACACAATGACCATATAGTATTTTCATATAAGAATATTTTATTTTAAAAACAGTAAAGAAGGTCTGAACAAAGCAGAATGGGCAAAGATGTATGATTCTAAGCAGGCTGAAACGCACGTTCAGTTTCCCCCAATGCCCAGAAGTAACCACACACGTTCACACCACGAGGTTAATCCTCCAGTGACCTGGGGGATCGTACAATGGGAATTACTGGGAAAATTTCTTAAAAACTAAGGATATTTATCCTGAATCACAAAATAAAATATTCATTTCATACCTCCCCCTAAGTCCATGCAGATTTAATCCAATGTATTTACCTTTCCTACAATTCATATGAACACCAGTTTGTTACTTTGCTTTAAAGCACCACAGAAAGTTCAAGCAAACCTTTCTGTTAAAAGAAGGAAAATCAAACTCTTTTCAGTCAGGTCAGGTGGAGGACAGCAGTAAGGCTAGGGGCCCAGGGCCTTTACCAGGTTAGTGCTGGGAAATCCTATCGCCCAAAACACTTCACACAATTCTAGATTCCAAAGAATCTAGAATCAAAGGGGCCCAAAACAACTAATATTGTTCTACAGGGGCCCTGGGGGCAGCCAGGACGAAGTTTATCAGAGACCTGAATCGAGGACCTAGGAGGGTTTCCATGAAGCTTCCAGCCACACAGAATCTGCAGCTCACGTCGTGTCTACACCCAGTGCTGGGTTTGGATTCGGAGGCATTTCAGAAGCACACTTCACTTCCTGGCTCTCACCCCCATTTCTCTGGAGTTAATTCATAATAACAACAGTCATAACAGTTAGAATTTCTTTAGCACTTAACACACGCCTAATCATACTGTTTACCCTTAAAACAATCCTAGAAGCTATTATTATCCTACGGGTTGAAGGGTCTGAAGCTCAGAGAAGTTAAGTGTTGCAAGATGATTGCAGACTCAATGAGAGCACCAGGACCCACAGCTCAGCCTGACCCCGCCTTTGCTAGAAAGATTCTAAGAATCACAGCAGTAGATAACCTGAATCTTAACGTCCTAAGACCACCTCCACAGGGTAATGAGACCCTATAGTATTTGTCAATGAGGGTTTTCCTAAAAAGCTTCTTCACTTCCACTGGGATTCCTGGGAAGAACTTAAGCCTCTACTGTCCATTTTCTCTGGGTTTTCACTTAAAAACTTCCACTCTGGGAACTTCGGATCTTGTACTCACTAGATCACGGACTAGTCCAGAAGAGGACGATAATTTTTCTCTCTTTGTATCCTGAAGGGCAGCCCAGGGGCTACAGCCTGGCATTTCAGGGGCAGGCATCCAAGAAGTGCTCACTGGATGAATGGCTGCATTTGTAGCGACCCTGCGGCACCTGGCAGTCAGCAGAGGCCAATTTTCTTGCTTAAACCTTAATCCAAAGTCTGACAGCTTTGAGTCTATTTCAAATTGCTAAGTTGTGCCTCTTAATTCTGGTCCTTCTCATCCTAGCAGGACACAAGCCATCGCCTCCACCCTCCATTTAGAAAGCTCAGCAGATGGGCATCATCAGAAAATCTACAAACAACAAATGCTGGAGAGGGTGTGGAGAAAAGGGAACCCTCCTGCACTGCTGGTGGGAATGTAAATTGATACAGCCACTATGGAGAACAGTATGGAGGTTCCTTAAGAAAACTAAAAACAGAATTACCATATGACCCAGCAATCCCACTATTGGGCATATACCCAGAGAAAACCATAATTCAAAAAGACACATGCACCCCAATGTTCACTGCAGCTCTATTTATAATAGCCAGGTTATGGAAGCAACCTAAATGCCCATCGACAGGTGAATGGATAAAGAAGGTGTGGTACATATATACAGTGGAATATTATTCAGCCATAAAAAGGAACGAAATTCGGTCATTTGTAGAGACATGGTTGGATCTACAGACTGTCATACAGAGTGAAGTAAGTCAGAAAGAGAAAAACAAGACTTCCCTGGTGGCGCAGTGGTTAAGAATCCACCCACCAATGCAGGGGACACGGGTTCGAGCCCTGGTCCGAGAAGATCCCACATGCCGCGGAGCAACTAAGCCCGTGCGCCACAACTACTGAGCCTGTGCTCTAGAGCCTGTGAGCCACAACTACCAAAGCCCGCGCGCCTAGAGCCCGTGCTCTGCAACAAGAGAAGCCACCGCAATGAGAAGCCCATGCACCACAATGAAGAGTAGCCCCTGCTCGCCTCAACTAGAGAAAGCCCACGTGCAGCAACGAAGACCCAATGCAGCCAAAAATAAATAAATTTATTTTAAAAAAAAAGAGAGAGAGAAACAAATATCGTATATTAACGTATATATGTAGAATCTAGGAAAATGGTACAGATGAACCGGTCTGCAAGGCAGAAATAGAGACACAGATGTAGAGAACAAACGTATGGACACCAAGGGGGGAAAGTGGTGGGAGGGGTGGCGGTGGGGAATGAACTGGGAGATTGGGATTGACATGGATACACTGATACGTATAAAATAGATAACTAATAAAAAGTAAAAAAAGAAAGCTCGGCAGTACCTGGAAAAGGTAGACATCTCCAAAGGAGTTGCTGAGGCAGAAGACATTTTCCTTCTTAGGATGTTCTGGGACGGCCTGCACTATGCTGTCTTCTGCAAACAGGGCACACCGAGGGGCACTACTCTGATCCATGGAATTCTTCCCGTAGGTCTCATAAAACAGCAGGGTGCATCCTGTGAAAGAGAGAAGCACTGTCCTTATCACATGTCCCGAGGATCTATCCAGGAAAGGAATGAGAAGTAAAGGATACGACAGACGGAAGGAAGGAAGGAAGGAAGGAAGGAAGGGGAAGGGAAGGAGGGAGGAAAACAGAGAGAGAGACAGAAAGAACAGAAGAGAAAAGAAAAGAAAAAGGAAAGGAAAGGAAAGGAAAGGAAAGGAAAGGAAAGAGAAAAGAAAATGACTGAATGAGACTATCACAAAAGGAAATTTTGGTATCTAAATTATGCCTAGTTGTGTTAGCATCAACCCAGATGAAAATGAGATGTTTCTTGTAAAGGTAATAATGGTGATAACAATACCAAGCATTTACTGTTGCTTACTCTGTGTCAGGAATTCTTCTAAGTATTTCACGTGTTCTGGCTTATTTGGTGCCCAAAGCAGCCTTAGAAGGCAGGCGCAGTTATTAGTCCCATTTTACAGATGGAAAGCCTGAGAGTTTACACCACTTTGCAGGTCCCATAGCTGGACTGCAGTGGAGCAGGATCTGAATCCAGGCACGCTGACCACAGAGTGCCTCCTTCATAACCACAGCACCACACTTCTTAGGAGATCTAAACGCAGGAGACAGAAGAAAACCCCGTATTCATTAACTAAGCGAACTTCTACACTTAAAATGTGGGGTCACAAGAAACCGAGTTCTCCTGGGGCACTTTGCCATTTGTGAGAAAGTACCCAGTTTATTCTCCAAATGCCACATAGAATAACTTAATTTTAATATATTCTCTTATCTCACAGTGATAGGAAATATTACTACCATCTTGCTAATTTAGACTGAGAGGAAAATGAAGCTACATGTCCCTGTATTTTAAAACATTACCCTAAAGTGCCGCTACATATGCTTGCAGGTACATAGCTTTCCCCTAATAAGCTAATAAGATATTCTAGGCAGAAGTTACTAGGAATCTGTTTTGATAATTCGATAGGAATGCTTTCTAATGAGACGTAATTTCCCGGACCGGGGCACGAACCCGTGTCCCCTGCATCGGCAGGGGGACTCTCAACCACTGAGCCACCAGGGAAGCTCATGAGACGTAATTTTTAAGCAAATTCTAAAATACTCACAAGTATGTTTACTTGTTGAATATCCCTTAAAACCTTCAACCAATCAACATTTCTGAGCACTTCTCATGTGCTGGTAAGTGATATGGTACCATCATGATATGGGCACCATCCCTTGCTTTGAAAATATTGGGCTGGCCGAAAAGTTCATTCCGGTTTTCCCATAAGATGTTACGGAAAAACCCAAATGAACCTTTTGGCCAACGCAATACGTTTCACGCTGACAGTTAATGAAGCAGTAGCCTGCTTTCCCCTGCACTGTAAACGGATGGGGTCCACTTCATGGCTGCTTTACCCTACTACATTATGAGCCTTCATTCATAAAAGTTTCCATGTTTTGAAAACTATCTCACTCTTACCAGTTTCACTTCTTCCCTTGAAAACAGATCTTAATTTGGACGCACAAGTTTATATAATGGAGCCCAGCACAGCACAGGATCCAAAAACGCAGGACCCCGGCTCACGACAGCACTTTCTCCCTCCATGGTACCTTCTGATCTCAAGAAGCCCTGAGCGATCTCTCCTCCCACAATCAAAACTCACCCAAACACAGAAGCTGTGAGAGCCTCTTAGAACAAGGGAAAGGAGCAAGAGGTTTATGGCCAGAGCTACTGCGGCAGGTCTGAGCCTGTCTTTTCTTCCAGCCACTAATGGACTTAGAAACAGTCCCCAAGTCTTTCCATCGGGAAAAGCCTGTGCGACATCCCATGACCATGGGACCCGAGGACAACAGAGCAGCACCAGCTCCACCCAACTCCCAATTCTTTCCAAAGGGTTAATGTTCACTTCCCAGCGTCCCTAACTCTGAGCTCCCAGGGGCGGTGGTTTGAATCGCGGCATCTAGAGGAAATGAACGCAATCTTGGGCAGATGCCAGAACACTGCCAACCCTAACATCCCCCTACGCCCCACCGTGACAGCATGCAGCTCTCCCGCGGAAGCGTGAAACCAAAACAGGCCATTTCGCTTTAGAACCAGACCAGTATGTCAAACAATTTGCAGAATTCTGTTGCTATCGAATTTAAGGAACAGGAAATCAGTCGTAAGTCTGTTACATCGAGTTTAACTTAATCTGCATCTCTGACGCGGGGGCAATGAGGCTGATGGAAAGGGGCTGCGCGCCCACGTCAGCAGAGCCTCCTGTGCCCACCCCACCCCCCAATGCTCTGGCCACCAGCCCTGCCCTGTCCACCCCCGCCTCCCCAGGAGCTGGTGTCAGCCTGGGCAGTTGTCAGTGGAAGCAAAAAGAGGAAACAGATCAGGACAGCACTGGAAGCAGGAGAGGCTGTATTACTAGAAATATCACCAGTGAAAGGAGAGAAATTAGTCTCGGTCTCCCTTCAAATCCACCTTCTCAACCCACACTCATCCGTCCTTCCCTGTCACAGGCAGAATGACCAGCTTCTTAAACTTCCTTTATGAACACCCCTCCTGACCTCGGTTATGTATTGTGTGTTTTGAGGGACAGCTTTCACCCCCTTGCCAACTATCCTGCCCAGGAAGTCCCCTGTGAACCGCACGAAAATCCACTCATTGGAAAAGACAGATGGAAAGCAGAATTACCCTTGTTAAAAATTTATTACATCCTCCGAACCCTAAAAAACATTTGCGCCCTTAGCATACCTATACATTCGATGTAGGTGGGCAACCAGATGGTTGGCTGATAGCCGCTGTCTCTGAAAAACACTGTTTCTACTTTAGTTACATAGAAACTCCAAGGATAATTTAAAAATTCTGCTTAAATGTACATGTGTGTGTGTGTGTACATATACACATATATGTTTTAACTATGATTAAATGAAACAGTTAAGTCCAAATATTACAACTTGGATTCTAAGCCAAGGAAGTTGAATTCAACATATTGAATTCCCAGAGGAAAGAGGTGTAGAGAACCACATGGAAAAGGTTATGCTGGGAAAAAACCATCTCTATCCCATGCCTTCCCTTGGCTGCAAAGGAAACAAAGGGATGTGTGCTGTATAACATCTACCCCTACAAAGCACCCTTTATCCACGGGTCTTCAAGTGTTTAACCAGCAAGGGCCCAGGAAGGACTGTGGGTCTTGCAATCATCAGAGACAAGTCAGGACCATCCCTGCCCCCGAAGTCAGCAACCAGAAGTTCCCCGGGGAAGCTGCCAGGATGGAGGACAGGGTCCTGGAGACACCCTCTTCCAAACTTCAGTGATCCCTGCCCGAACTTCCCCCAGGAAGCCTCCAACACTCTGGCGTTGCACAAATGTCTCCAGTAGCAGGGAACTCAGGAAGAGGCAGTGGGTTTGTTTGTTGTTTTACTGTTGTATTTTTTACATTAATTCACAATCAGCTTGTCTTCCATTTATTAGTCCTATCCCAACCTCAGATGAACCAGAATAAATTCAGTGTCTCTTTTACAAGACTGACACATCCTATGCATGACACATTCTAGAATACAGTGCACCCATTCTAAATACCGCACGAATGGGATGCAGCTTCAGGCTTCGAGTCACAAACAATTCCAGACGCTCATTCCCCTGAGGGGACATTTTCCACTCCCCTCTTCAGCTGGAACTTTTACAAGACCCACTGGCTCGTTTATGAACAAGTCTCCTGCAATATCCTGCCCCTAAGGAGAGAAACGGCCAACTCTGACCAGGGCAGAGGCAGGGGGGAATGATGGAGCTGCAGACGACATGACACCTCTAATGATGTAGCCAACAACCATGTGTGCTCTTTAAATCATATTTACTTTCATTTTAGCCTCATCACAGTGGAAACCCACTGTGAATGGCCTGCAAATCAAACCCTCATATCTTTTTCACTTGGAATACTTTGCGGCTATACCTCCCTATCCTGTACTTGGGTAGCTCTTTGGTTATTAAACCTTAAAGCATCACTTATCCCTTCAAAATGTTATCTTGCTGGATGTGACCCATAATTCCAACCTTCCAAATCTCTTCCGTCATCCAGTAGAAAACCCCGCCTCTCCAGTACACCCAAGCTGGGTAAGCTCTTTGCCCTCCTCAGCCACAAGGTATCGCAAGGATCCAAATGCAGAAGTTGGGAAAGAGGACGGCATCCGTGTGGGATGCTGGGTCCTGGGTTTTATAAACCCTCCAGTTTGCTAGGGAAAGGAGATGAGATGCCTTCGCGGGTGCACCTTGCCCAGAGAGGGGCTTCTGGGTAATTATGAATTGACACCAGCTCCCCAAGGCTCACAATTTCTAAATACGGGGAGCGCCGCAGACAGCTCTGGGCCTTCCAAACTCGCTGCGTGCAGACGTGATTTCTGTTTCTGCCTTCTCCCGTGATAAGGAAGGGTGGTGGCCGCTAATGAGGTTTGACTTTGCGCACCACACCAGGTTCTGCTGACAAAGAGTCACAGGACAGCTGTGAAGAAATGCCAGAGGCTGTGGGGCTGCTCTGTGTTCACATCTGTATAAATCAACATGATGCTGACTCAGAGCCTTAGATCACTTCAAATAATCTATCCATCCACCATGAGCGAGGCGATTATAATTTTTTAAATGGCAAATGCTTGCGAGAAAACTTTATCGTCTTAACAAAGCAAATGCTTTCTCCTATTTCCTCTGCATCAAAAAAAGAAGAAAAAAAAGCATTTGTTGGTGACGACAATTAGACTCTCAGTTCATAGAGGCGAGGTGACACAAATCAAATAATGCAGATGAAATTTAGTTGTACAAGCTGGGAAGGATACCTCTTTGGAGTTTTGAACACACACAGAAATTCATGATCTGTATTCCAAATAACTAAACTATGTTTGGTAACTTATTTGGGGCTCCCCTCCCACCCCCAGATGCAGGAAAAGTATTAAAAGAATGGTACAGAAATACCTATAAAATAATGAGCAATAGTTATTAAATTCAATCATTACTTATGAGAATGAATAATGTATACGAATGTTAAGTGAGGCATATTATACAGGTTTGAGAAGGTATTTGTAGGAAAACAGGCTGGTAGATTCTGGATCAGATGCCTTCACGTGAACTCAGGTCAACATCGCACTCACTGACACTTCCTAGGAAAGAGGACAGCGGAGGAAAGGACCCCAGGGGCTCTCTGGGTGGTGACGATCACTTACCTTTAAGTGTCACCCAGTACTGTTTCCATTTCCTCCGAGCCACCAGCTCCAGCTTCCTTTCCTTCTGCAGAGTGACGAGGGGTTTGAAGAAGAGCCACCCGGCTTTGCGCACCACCCCCTGTTCCTTCTCAAAGAGCAGGTCCAGTTGCTCCAAAGAGCTGAGCGAATCGCTGCTGGATTCGGCGGTCTCTGTGGACGTTTCGAGGGTCTCCGTGTTGGTCCTGCTCATTTCCAGCTCTCGCATGAAATTCTCGTAAATGTTCTGTTGGAGGGGATCGCTGCCGATCGCGTGAGCGGATTCGCTTCTGTGGGACAGGATCTGAGCCGAGCCCCCTGACCACAGGGATGCAGATGCCTGGGAGGGCCCCTGCACGTCCACGTTCAGCCCATCCGAGCGACTGTCAAAGTAGTCACTGCCCTCCTTGGATCTCGGCTCCTGTGAGCAACACAGATGACCACCCATCAGATGTTACATATGAGCAAAGCACCCCTTCCCCAATACGGCATACGTGTTAATAGTGTGGTTTGCTAATACGACTGCTGCAAAGCAAGATTCTTTTTTTTTCTCTAATGCATCTTTAACCATCAAGTCTGCAAATCAGAAAGAATTATAGAAACAGTACTGCTCAACCCAACGTATAGCCTGTGGAATCAATGCTTAAAAAATGTAAACCAAATAACCCTGACGGTCCTAAATCTAACCCACAGTTAGCGTCAAACAATGAACTGGTATATTCAAAACACGCTAGCGAAGATTTCTGGACTGATCCTTCTTTGCTAATTGAGAATCAGTATCTTCCGGGAACGAATTCGTGTTCTTGCAGTCTTGTTTTCCTTCTGGATCATTTTTAAGCTAAATTAGACAAGCACTAGTTCCAGACTCAAGGAGGGCGTGGTTTATACAAACTTTTCTTCCCCTCCCCACAGTGAACAGTCTCAGCTTCTCACCCCCTTCCAAGGTCTAGACACTGAGATCTCTAGCATCGTATTTTCCCTCTTTGGACAGTGAAAACCACGCACCTGGGGTTCCTTATCCACAAAGGGTAGTGGTTACCAACTGTAGCTTTTACTTCGTAACTAATATTTTTTACTTTGGAATTCTTTCGTGAAAGGAATGTACTATTAATTCATTCACATTGTTTTATTTGAACACCTATTTTAAGCACTGGCAATACCAAAGCATGATTCTTTAATATTTATTCTGCCACAAAATCAGACACAGGCAGTTCTAAATAAAAATAATATTTATTCTAATAACCGCTGCCCCCCTTAGGACAACATGCACTGAACAGTGAATTGGCCATGTACAGAGATGAAAACACAAAGGTTTCCTCTAACGTCTAGATTAGAAGTCTAGACATTCAAGAAGAATAACTTGCATAGAGGCCATTCATTGGTCAACAGCAGTAAGGAAATTTTTCAGCAGAAAGTGAGCTAATTTATGACTTAAAAGACACTGACATTCCAAACTTACGGCTTAAATTAAGGTAACTCTGCAGAGAGACTCTAATACTCAGAGGCTAGTGGGTTTTCCTTCTCCATTAAAATAAAAAGGAGGGAAAACAGGATCAAGGACCATTGACTAAAGACCTTATTTTGAATATTCCCCTGTGTGGAGGGGTTTTCTTTTCAGAAACTTCATCCAGAAATCAAGTCGCAATTAGTTGCTTCTTTTGCAGGAAAATCATCAATAGAAAAGTGCTTCTAAACACCCAAGGGCTACAAGCAACTGAGCCCCAAACATAGCTGTTACTAATGAAAATATTATCTTCCGCTCTGTTTATATACTATGTCCCATAATCAGATTTATTTATACACTGATGCTTATGCAAGAACAGAGCAAATAAGCCAGCTGTGGTGAGTCACTTGGACAGGAAACTTTCAACATAGTTTAAGGGTTTTTTTTTTTTTTCAATTGTCACTTTGTTGCTCTTCAAAAGTTCTTAGGAGATGAAGGAATACTTCTAATTTAGCTAGTATTGACATTATTTCAGCTATAAATAGGAGTCTCTGACTCACAGCCCCAAAACACTGGGATTGCCTCTGGTACCCAGCTAGAGCTATAATGGGGTGTTTCAAACCAAGCAGAGTCCTGCCAGAGAAAGGCATCAGGTGGCAAACTTAAATGTAACCTGTTAGTACTCCTGTCACTGTTCCTCATAAGAGGGAGACTTAAAGTCACAGCGCTAACTTCTAAATGTTCAACTAGAGCAACGCAAGACAAATTTTCCTCCTTGACAAATGGAGAAAGATCGCATTTTAGCATCCATAACTGATTCTTATAGACAGACATGAACTTTCCTGGTCTCTAATAAATTTGTAAAGCTTCCCATCTAGAATCCTAATAGCTAGTGACTCATTTTCAGGCTAATAGGAAGGAAGGAAGGAAGGAGAGGGAGAGAGAGAGGGAGGGAGGGAGGGAGGGAGGGAGGGAGGACAGTTCCTAAATAGTCGGAGCTCGATTTCCTGATCACTGTGCTATGGGTGTGAAACTAAGGTGCTATGTTAGACATGTACATAAAGAAGTCTGATTTCCATTTCCACCCCCACTGGATAATCGTAAACAATGGATAACATAACGATGACAAGAGCACTACAGCAAAGAGTAGAGAGGAATTCAAGAGATGTCACTAAATTCCTTTAGAGCTAAAGGAAAACTCTTATCACCATTCCTCACTCTCTAGGAAAAAGTACCAAATTTACTATGTCATTCTTCGTATGCTATTGTCCTTTTCACAGTAATGGCCACTGGTCCTCTGCAGAAATTCCCTGTGACTATGTAGCCCTCAAAGGGCAGTGAGAGCCTAAAATTAAGATGGTCAGAAAGCCGGAGTCTCTGTGTCCTGAATCTCCTCTGTAAGAAACTCTGCAGCAGTAGTCACTGCTACCCCTCAAATATATCTGGTCCTCCCCTAGGGTACACGGCAGGACCATTCCCTACTCCCCACCCCCCTCCCTTGGAGTTAGGCAAGGCCACGTGACTTGCTTTGGCCAATAAATGCAAACAGAAGTGAAACATGTCACCCCTGAGTGGGAGCTTCAAAAGCCAACACACGGTTCTTTCTCCCTCTGCCACAGAGGCTTGCGGTGTGCCAGATGGTAACTGCTCTGTGGACCTGGGGTCCCAGAGAGGAACAATGCCGACCAGAGTTGCAGCTTGAATGAGACAAAGACTTTGCTTGCGCTAAACCTCAGAGAACTGCGGGCTTTTTGTTACCTCCGCATAACCTAGCCCACCCTGACTGACAGAATGGAAAGTTTACCCAGGACAGGAGCAAGGCCTCACAGGCCTCACAGCAAGGCTGCATTAGTGTGAATAGCTTACCAGCATCAAACACATGCCCTTCTACAGCACATGTGTGTTCCCTCCCCCTCCCTCTAGCTTTGAATAGTGTGATATTCTTTCTCAGCTATGTAAGTTTTTCCACTGATTCATCTGCTTTCAGGCTCTAACTCCCCAGAGTGGTTGAAAACCCTATAAAAAAAAGGACTGCTCTTTTTACGTCACTTTTTTCTACAAAGTCAAAACAAATATGTCTACCCATCATAGGAAGATTTTCCAAGCCTCAGCCCTGCTGGCATACAGAAGTCTGCGTGTGTAAGAGGATAAGCATTTGGTCCTTACTATAGTGTACTGTCACAAACTTTGCTCCTATGCACTGACTACATTTTTTAAGGATCCAAACTTTGTCTTCACGTTCAACTGTAAAAGAAAAACAAAGGCCAGGGCTTCCCTGGTGGCACAGTGGGTGAGAGTCTGCCTGCCGATGCAGGGGACACGGGTTCGTGCCCCGGTCTGGGAAGATCCCACAGGCCGCTGAGCCTGTGCTCTGCAACGGGAGAGGCCACAACAGCGAGAGGGCCGCATACCGCAAAAAAAAAAAAAAACAAAAACAAAGGCCAGAGTTTCCTGGTGGCCTGGTGACTCGGGTTCAATCCCTCGTCAGGGAACTGAGATCCCAGAAGCTGCACGGTGCAGCCAAACAAAAAAAAAGAACAAAAAAGCAAAGGCGTGGCCAACGGAAGTGGCACACTTACCAAAAAAGTACATTTTGCTCACCTTTATAAATTATCAAAGTTTGACACAAGCAAAACTCAAAAGCTGCCTTCCTAGGCCACTTTTCAAAAATACAAGATAGTTTATTATCTTAATATTCAGTAACCCCAAAGTAATTACTAGTGGCTATCAACAGTACCTCGGCCATGTGGCTACGTGGAAAACGCACACCTTTGAGCTTTAGCAGAAGTGGCTTTGGCCCTGGCTTCTCCCCTAATGAGCCATGTGTCTTCAAACTCCTTGAATATTAGTTTCTTCATTTTAAAATGAGAGGGAGTCCTTTCTAGCTTTCACATTCAGATTCTTTGATTGTAACCCGTCTGTTCTTAACTTCACAGGCTTACAGATCATCCAGTTAAATCTTTGGATGATACAGACTTGAAGGAGGTTCACTTCCCAGGGTGGCTGGGCAGCGAGGTCCTGCATGGGGCAGAATGTGGTCAATTCACAGTGGCAAAGGGTCTGCTTTGGACCTGAATGGAAACGGAATGAGACACAGCAGAGCCGAGTGTAAGCCAGGCCACAAGCACAGATGAGAAACATGCAAATAAGAGATGTGGAGGAACAGGCTTAAGGGCCACAGCAGACGAGAGCTGAACACTAGTCGACAACACAACACTTGCATCAAAAAGACGGGAAAGCTGTCTGTGTGGGACTGCAGCTCCCCAGAAAGTAGTTCTCTCTCCAATTATGCTTGACTGCTGTCAGTTGTTTGGGAAATGGCAGCTGAGAAAAAAGGTCAAAGAAATCTCTACTACAGCACTTAGCAGTTTAGCATGAAGAAGTAACAAGTAAGGAGGGAGCAAATGACTATATTCAGGGGTATGAAGAGTTCTGTAATAGGACAACAGTCATCTATTCTTCGTCTCTGTGTAGAGGAGAAGAAAAGGGCACAAAGTACAATCTGGGGGCAGGGGGCATGCACCTCATACATAAGAAGGAAATAACTAATGGTAAATTTCATAGATCTGAAACAATCTGCTCAGGGAAGTTATTTTCTATCCCTAAAGCTCTATGCAATTTTATAAGTATATATCTATCTAGGATGGTTTAAATGCAATTCTACTAGAGACAAACTGGTCACTCAAATTTCCTTTAACAATCTGACTTATACTGAGTTAAAAAAAACAAAACAAAACACTTTCTCCCTTCTATAAATGATTAAAAGTAAAAACAAACAAAGAGCAAGCAACTGAAAACCTAGAAATCCCGTTACCTAAGAAGGCAAACTATTACTTTCCTTCCTGATGTCGAAGTCATTTTGTTTCCCCCATTCAAACTTTATATGCCCATTAAAAGGGTTACTGTCATCATCATGATTCTTATTTTCTCAACATCATCATACTTTTTATTTTCTCAACATCATCATACTTTTGCTATTCCACGTACTTAGATCAAGATGTTTTCAAAACTGTTAGCTGCCCCATGAGGAGGTGGTGAGATTATACATATAGATAGATCACCCACATTTTTCTTCCTGATGTACCAACTGAACAACAGGAATTTTAATTTCTCCAAAGTAATATCGAGCTCAGCAAGGCTACTCATCCAAAAATGACAACGATCTCTCTCTCTTCCTTTCTGTTTAGGCTTTAACAATGAGCTCTAGCAAAATACTCAGATAACCAATTCGTTGGGGAAGTCTCTCCAACACTGTCTTTTCTAAGAACCGTTTGGCCAGGTCTTGGGATGCGGCCTGTGGGGTTCATACCAGAGTCCAGGAGACGAGACTGGACAGAATCCGGGAGACTGAAGTCGAGGGGTAAGAATGAAAATGCACATCTGAAGCAAAAGGAAAGAAAGAAAACACACACGCACATACACCTGCAAACGAGATGTGCCGTGGCTTAGGCTAAACTCTTCGCTCTCACGAGTTCATTCAAGCCTCAGGACACGCTCTGCAGTAGCTTCTGCTAACTTCCCCATTTTGCAGATAGAAAACAGAAGAGCATCTTTCCTGGCGCTCCAAGCCTGACTCACCTGGAGTCTTCTTTTCTTTCTGGAGAGGCTTCCCGTCCAGTCGCTGATGCGGCGCATCCTGGCTTTCAGGGTGTCCTTCTTGGAGGGCTCCTCGCTCAGGGCCCTGGACTTGCGGCAGGGAAGGGTGAAGGAGGCGAACTGCCCGGGCTCCCCGCGCTCCACGCGGGCCGGCACGTCTATGTCGGAGGCGAAGGAGACGCGGGCGCTGAGGCTGGCGCGCGTGCCCATGTAGTCGTCGGAGAGCCGCAGGGCCGCGGGTGCCAGGCTCCCCAGGGTGGCGTCCGGGTAGGGTTCCCGGAGGGACGAGAGAGAGGCGCTTTGGCTGAAAGGCTTTGGAGCATCCCTGGGCGGGAAGCCGGCGTGGAGGCCGGGCTCGGGCTCCGGTGTGCCGGGCGCCGCGAAGGAGCCCTCGGCCTCGCTGACCTCGCCGGCCGGGCCCCAGGGCGAGTCGTACCAGGAGGACTCGGAGCTGAGTGAGCTGCCCTTGCTGGAGCGCGGGCGCGCGACGGTGGCGGCGGCGGCGGCGGCCGTGGCGGCGGGGGAGGCGCGCGGGCTGGGCGGGGCGCCGGCCGAGTAGCGCAGGAGCTGCACGGGGCCGCCCGAGCCCCCCGGGGCCGCGGCGCTGTGCTGGCCGCCGCTGTGGAATTCCACCCGGAGGCACCCGTCCAGCTTGCCCAGTGTCTTGATAAGCACCCTGGGGCTCTTGCGGTCCTCGCCGGGAGGGGTGGACGCGACGCTCTGGTCCCTGCTGTAGCAGTTGAGAAGGTGCCCATTGCAGTCCCTCGAGGCCGCGTGGTTATCCGCCGGTGGGTGTCCGACGTAGTGGAAGCCGTTCTCGGAGGAGAAAGCAGCATCGTTGCCCTGGAAATCCGATGCCGAGGCATTTGTCCTGTGCTTGGAGTAGGCACTGCCTTTGGAGACTTTACACGAAGGGCCACCCGGTCGCGATGCATAAGGCTGATTGCTCTTGAAGTGAGAAAGGCAGCTTCGGGCCAGCGACCTGGACTTGTACCCGGCTCCGCTGCTTCCGTGACCCCATCCGTGCAATGACTTGTCATCCTTTGCATGAAGGCCACGGATTTTCAGGGAGCAAGGCTTTTGCTTAGCACCAGTAATAGTATTGCTATGATTCTTAGATCCTTGAAGGGTGTACTGACTCTCGGAGTTCCCCATTTTAACCTAAATTAAGAACAGTAGCATTGGTAAGACTCACGACCTAAATTACCTTCCACTATGATAGAACTTTCTAAAACTACGTTCTTCACATGACAAAGGAACCAAGCAACTTCTTTCTGAACCTGACACAACTCAGAGACGTAGGGACAAGAGTGACGTACGGAATTGGTTCTCCTCCTAAAATGCAGGTCATCAGCCAGATAAACAGTACTGCCCGCTCCTGTGCTGGTGATTTTAAGCACACAATCTGTTGTCTGATGTTAATTCAGAAACTGAACAGGCATAGGAATCAGCTTAAGACAAGAGACCTCCTATAGGTATTGGTAGGTTTTGAACCAATGATTCTTGAAGAGAAAAATGAGGGAAAAGTATCTTTACTGTCACTCCAGTATAATGATTTTTCAGTGACCACACAGATATATTTTCATTATACATAAGCTACTGGAAGAGTTCATACCATACCCCAATATAAGTGATTACTGCTGAAAAATGACCACATTTGTAATAACATGACTCTGGGTACCATACTATGTTGGAGCTTTCATGTACCACACAGAGTAGGATATCAAAAAGGATAAGGCCTAGAAGTTCTCAAAAACTAAACTGAGATGGAAAAAAGGGGAGGAAAATACAAGCTCTCATTTGGGACAGAAAAACATTTTAATGAACCATCTCTAGAGCTTTTCTAAAGACTTTAAGGGTTCTCACTTTAGGACCTGATGACAGAAAAAAGTCTGAAGCTGACTTGTTAGAATGTGGGTATTAAAAAAAAAAACGGTTAGATTCTTTCAATTCCCTTTAACACCCCAATTAGCTTAAGGAGTCTATTAGTTAAGCCAAATTCAAGGTGAAACTTGATCCAAACCTCCCCCCCCCACCCCACCCTCAGTTTTTTATTTCAACTAGTATATCACTGTTTGAGGCAAGGTGGAGGTGATGCTTCCACTCATGTCTCCAAATATATGTAGTAGGCTTTTCATTTTAATTCTTTTGTACCTAAGAACGTACAGCCACAAAATTCAAAAGGGCTGACGTTTCTTTGGTGACAATTATCAAACACAGTTTAAAACGCAAATAATGGGAACAAATAATTAAACCTTTACTAATCCCCCAAATCACAGTCATGCAACTAGACATGAACCGCAGCTCCCATGAGCAGGATTTACCTGCAGTCTGGTCTGTGCGCTGAGGGAGATTAATGGTCAGTCGACTTGACAGGGTCCTGGGAGCAAGGCAGCATGGTTAGCAAGTGAGAGGAGTGAGTCCATGAAATGATCCTGAAAAGCAGAAATAGGAGTAAACTCTGTCAAGCGTTTAACACCCATTAAACGAAGGTTTCATGTAAGTTACCTGAAGAAACAACAGGTGCCCAGAATCCCTGTCAAAATAATAAATGGAATGTCTGTGAGCAGCCTGATCCATCGGGGTTGTTCGGAAGATGTGAAGGAAGCCAGGACCAACCCCTCCCCCCACCCCTCCCCCACCCCTCCCCCACCCCTCCCCCCACCCCACAACCTTGCAACGGCCTTTCACTCCACACAGTCTGCATTCAAATGTACGCCTTTCTTTCAGGGGAGAGCAGGTGAAAGTGCTGCCCTGAGTCATGGCTCATCTGTCACCACCGCTAGGAAAACAACTCACAGAAGCACCGTCCTGGTATGGCGAGAACGGGTCCCTGTTCCCCATTTGACGAAGCAGCAAAAACAAAACCCAAAATGTAGAGTCGCAGGGAACCAGCCCTTGGCTAAAATAATGCGGGTCAGAGAGGCAGACCCGGTGGATGAGATGAAAAGGTTTTCTCCAGCACCTGCCTGGGTCTCACTGCACGAGGCTAGAGGCAGGAAGCCCACCTTTGCGGGAAAGAGGAGGGGGGCTTGCGGTGCTGCCATCTGGCTGTGCTCATTGCCGGACACAAAGCCTTTATTTCCGCCACAGACAGAGCGAGCAGAGCAGTGAGTGGCCACTAGTGACTTTTTTCCTCTTAAAATTTTTATTTGTAATTGTGGTACAACACATGTAACATTTACCATCTGAACCAATTTCAAGTGTACAGACAGTAATGCGAAGCACGTTCACATCGTTACGCAGTCCGTCTCCAGAATGCTTTTCATCTTGCAAAACTAAATCTCCTACATTAAACAACTCCCCCCCTCCCCCCAGCCCCTTGTAACAACCATTCTATTTTCTGTCTATGAATCTGATAGCTCCAGGCACATTATGGAAGTGGAATCATACAGGATTTGTTGTTTGTGACTGGCATATTTCACTTAGCATAATGTCTTCGAGGCTCACCCGTGTTGCAGCATGCATCAGAATTTCCTCCCTTTTTAAGGCTGAATAATATTCCATTGTATGTGTACACAATTCGTTTATCCACTCATCTGTAAATGGATACCTAGAGACTGCTTTCTACCTCTTGGCCACTGTGAATAATGCTGCTGTGAACACAGGTATACAAATATCTCTTCAATACTCTGCTTTTACTTCCTTTGGGTATATACCCAGAAATGGAATTGCTAGATCATATGGTAATTCTAGTTTTCATTTTTCAAGGAGACACCATACTGTTTCCCATAGCAGCGGCACCATTTTACATTCCCACCAACAGTTCACAGACTTCTAATTTCTTTACATCTTCACCAATACTTGTGATTTTCTATTTGTTTTATATAGTGGCCATCCTACAGTAATGAGATGATATCTTACTGTGGTTTTGATTTGCATTTCCCTAAGGATTAGTGATGTTGAGCATTTTTTCATGGTTTATTAGCCACTTGTATAGCTTCTTTGGAGGGTTCGATGGTGACTTTTAAAGTTCATGAAGCACTAGCATGGGAACTAAGTATGTCCAGTGAGGCCAAAGACACAAGTCTATCTGGGACGATCCACACACACACATTGTAAATTGAAAAAAACATTTTTTAATGTCAAAGATTTCCCACTTAGGCATCAGCAGGAGATCTAACAGCCTTTATAAAGACTGAGGCCAGCATCTAACTAACAAGGTCTGAAATGGTACCTACTACGTTACTGACCACACCTTCCCGTGGGCAGCTCTCCCATACATCTAAAAGGCAGAAGAGCCACCGGTTGAGCTGCCACTAAAAAGTGGCCCCCGTGATACCTCTGACACGGGAGCTAGAACACAAGAACCCCACCTTTTGAAACTTCAAAACCTGAGTTGTCTGTCTTTTCTCAGCTACACTCTTTTAACACAGGAACTAAAAGTGGCCAGAGAAGCTCCCAGCTGCCGGGTCTGAGACCTCACACAATAAGCTGATGGGCGTGAGCCTTTGTGTTTGTGTACTTTCATCAAGACCAAGGTCTAGGGATGACCCACAGGTGAAAGTCTCCTGGGCGGCTCTTTGTCAGGCCCTTCTGATCCCAGATCACGTGCCCAAAGACGAGCGCACACAGCACTGGCTTAAGGCCCCCAACCCAGCGGCATAACGCTGCCGCTGAGAGAGGGTCCCGCTGGGCCAGCCGCTCAAGGACACACAAAGACAGGGGTTCAAAGGTGCAGCATGGCTCAGGGTTGTAAGTTTATGCCCCAGCAGCAGATTGTAACCTCAACTTGTCTTACTCCTTGTGAAGTTAAATAGCTTAATTTAAAATTTCATGTCCTATTTTAAAACACATAGCCCTGAACCCTGTCCTTTCTGAGGTGCTATCCATTAAGACCTGCAACTTTGGGGCTCACAAAAGCATTTAATAAACACCTGTTGAATTGAATGAAAGCAATTTCACCTGTTAGAAGGTTGATCTGGGCACAAACTAAGAGCAGGAATCATCCCAACAGGATCTGGCTGAAAGACTGATGTATTAATCCATGGGGCGATGTCTCAATAATTAACACAGTACTGCCTAGAGAAAAGCCGAAAGGCAGATACAACATGCAATGTGACACGTGGACGATGCTGACCAGCTGTTCAACACCCCTAGTCAATCAATCCCACAAAAGGAAAACAGCCTTAAACTGTGGCAAGAAGAATGTATCTAATATTTATGAGGAATTTATTGACAGAGACGGGTAATCTCTGAGGGAAACTTTAGATCTGTCCCTGAGGAGTTTGGCAAATTGAACTGCTATTTATCTGTCATACTTCAGCTGTGATTTTTTTGTCTGAAAGCAAGAGAATAAACAGGTCAGGTTTTCTGCAAGCCCGACTCTCTGAACTTTTACTAAGGGAATTTTATGGTATTCAAGTTAAAAAAAAATTTTTATTGATAGAAAGCAGGCTGACAATATCAAAATAACAGATTTCCTGTGAAATTTTTTTAAAAGAAAAGAAATAGCTAAAAGCCCCCAAGAGAAAAAAGCATGCACACAGTAATACATCAGGTACGCTAACGTACAAGGCCCACAGCTGACCCAGAGAAAATTTACATGCGTTACTCAGGAATAAATGAGAGGGTGCTAAGACCGTGTGGACTTCACAAATATTCTATGCTGTGTATATACTTTTTTTACAATTATTTTTTATTTATTGAATAATTATAATAAAATATTGGCATTTTAAAAAATTGATCACCATCTCCTGAACCTAAAAACAACCCTTGTCTTTTGTTTTCTACATTCCCTTCCAATCCCCAATCTGATGAATGTGCTATGTAGCTTTTTAAGCTAAAATCACAAACAAGAATGGAAGTTTTTTTCCTTTTTTTTTTTAAATTCAAGTATAGTTGATTTACAATGTTGTGTTAGTTTCAGGTGTACAGCAAAGTGGTTCACATACATATGATTCAGTTATATATATGTATTTATATGTATATATGTATATATCTCACATACACATTCTTTTTTAGATTCTTTTCCCTTATTCTTTATTACAAAATATTGAGTATAGTTCCCTGTGCTATACAGTAGGTCCTTGTTATCTATTTTATATATAGTACTGTGTACATGTTAATCCCAAACTCCTAATTTAAACTTTTTAAAATTGCAATCAATTACCACCCCAGAAATGTCCGGCAATGTGGAGGAATTCCACAAATACGTCATCAGAATCCCAGCAGCCACTGTGACCTACTGAACCTCACAGCAGGAAACTTCTAGGAGGAAATTCAAGATTTACCTTTTCTTCACTTGCCTTGAGCTTGGCCTTGAACTCATGTGTCAGACTGGCAAATTCTCTGCTTCCACATAATATAGAGTTCAGAGCAAAGGAAACTAAAATCCTCCAACTCTGCTTGGTCTCCGCCTGTGCCGGCTGCCCAGATGGAGCAACTACAGGGAAATCAGAGACAACCCGAGCAGGCCAGATGGGGCTGTGCGGAGGGCTGGGGGCTGACTGGTGATGGCAAGCAGAACGGAGGCGTGGGGACACGGAACAAAAGCCAGACTTACGCCTTGGCGAGGCAGTTAAGGGGAGCTCAACAAGATACCAACAAGGCTTCTCACGTAATTTTAGAAAGATTTTTATACTGAAAGAGGAGCCTCATCACTGGACAAGACAAACATTTCAGATAGTGATAAGAGCTGGAAAAAAGATAAGAAAAGGACTAACCATTAATCATAACAATATCTACTTGGTTCCCTTTACTGAGGGGTGGGAGGCTGAGGGGAGCTTCACTCATTAAGGAGACAAATCTCAGAATCCTTGTCTGGTTTGTGTCACAGAACTTGGGTTTAAGACCTGCTTCCAGCTCTTAAATAACATGTGAGTTTTAGGTCGAACTACTTATGCTTTCTGAATCTCTTTTCCCCATTTGCAACTTGAGGATAAAAATATCTGTCCTACCTACTTCATGGATAGAGAATCAAGTGTGGAAATATATGTGAAACCACCTAAAAAACTGTGGAACACAAATATACAGTACTATTATTAATTTTTAGTGATAAATTTAACTTGGTGTACTACGATATCAGATCTTATAACAGTCTGCTGTTTCATTTTATTAACTATTAATCAGTACATTAATTATTACATGTTTATTATATAAATTTGGAACTTTCCAAGTTCCATTGTTAGCACTGATTTTGATCAATTCCCCAATAGTTACAGCATATAAAACTATCTAACTTGCCACACATGTGTCAAATGTCAACAGAAACAATGACACAAATCATGTACTTGTATTATTACATGCTAGAAAGTGTAGAAATGTAACCTAAGTGTTCACTGAACAGCTGGCGTATCTCAGCCACGGCGATGTTGGTCCCCAGGGGACATTTGGCAATATCTAGAAACATTTTTGGTTGTCACGCTGGGGCGCTGGCATCGAGCAGGTAGAGTTCAGAGATGCTAAAGATCTTACAACGCACAGGACAGTCCCCACAATAAATAATTACTTGACTCCATACGTCATTAGTGTTGAGGCTGAGAAACCCTGCCTTAAAATGTTACTGCCTGTCTCAGTAAAAACACTAAAATACAAGAACAAATATGCCGGAAAATCTAAAACCAAAGCATTCAAACTCTGTCAAGGACCCAAACTTACTAACAAACTCTGTAAATACAGCCTGAAGCTGCTTCTCCCATCTTGCCTCAAGGAAGCGCACTCCAAATGCACGGATACCCGGACTCGAAGGAGCTCATTTCTAATCATAAGAAAACTTGAACCCAATTTGTATGAAGAGGCAGGAGAAAGGAACATCTGGTCTCCATAGGAGTAGTGCTGAGGGAGCGTAACCCTTATAAATAAAGTGGGCAGAAAGCGGGCTGCTGCTAAGGGCGTCAAAAGCTAAGTAGCCATTGTGGAGCCCCATTGGGTCTATTTCAATTCAGCAGGATTCCTTCCAAATGCATATTAACAGATGAAAAGACAAACCAATCTGCAGAAGGGATGCCTAACAGGACCTCAGTCGACAAACACGGCTGGTATTCAGCAGGGGAAAAGCAATAAATTCCACAGAGACAATAGCCCAGCTTTCTGCAGAGCACATCACCTCAGTAAGCCAATTTCTCACAAGCAGGGTCTCAGCACTCACACCTGTTTTCATAAAAAAAAAAACTTGAACATCTGCAGCACTGCTTACAGAAGTGTTTGTCCAAGGGTTCATGATGCATTGTTGGCTCATGAAATTCATTTAATGATTTAATACCAGTATTTTCAAAGGAACAGAATAGAATAGGAATGGAGCAGAGACTATAATAAAATAGAAAATAGAGAATTGTATCCCAATAATGGTAAAAATTGTTCTATGACATTAGAATTTTTTGTGTGCTTGTATGTTTGCCTGTATACTGGGTGGTGAAGTAAAATTATATCTCCTTGAGTAACGGTCTGAAAAAAGAACTTGAAAACAATGACTTAGAAAACCGCAAGTAGCAGTTTCATCAGAATGGCACATCCATTCTAATAAGACCCAAGGACAACCCAAGTCTAGAGAGTCTTGAAACATCCAAAGGATCATCACCCAAGGCAAACACTTCAGCTAGAAAGAAGAAGAGCGAGAGAGAAAAGGACTCTCCGTTATTGATGTGCAGTTCTGGGCACCACATGTGACGTCCCCACCCTTCTGCAGGCTACAGATTAAGAGGAACTTTCCTTGGACATTCAGACCCTTCCTATGAAAGTTAAAAATGACCCCATAAAGAAGTCAGCCAAAGAACTGTGTCTTGAGGATGTGTGAGATTCTGCGAGATGGAGACAGAAAAGGACATTCCAAGGAATAGAAAATGGCAATCCAAAGACACGGGCGGCTCCAGGACCACTTGCTGAATCCGTATGTGACTGAATCAACAAGTGAACTAAGCAGAGAAAGCCCCCAGCTTGCTCAGGAGAGGTGACAAGGGCAGCAGGCGCTGAGCACAAGTGTCAGGGGTAACGTTGAGAGAGACGAGGAGGAAGAGGTAAGAGGGGAAGGAGGGATGAGGGAGAGGAGGCTGGGGGAGACCTTGCCTGTCCCTGCCCATCACCTTCGCGCCCTCCCCACTGTCCCCAGGAGCACCACACATGAGCCGTCTCCTAGGGACACTCTGGGACACCATCTGGGAAGGAGTCCACAGTAATCAGTAGCTCGAAGCCCAGCGTGGGAGGCAGCGTTGGCAAAAGAAGAAAATGTCCTTAGTGTTCGCAGAAACTTGGGAACTGATGTGAAATAAGAGTTCCACTCACCAACTCAACTTGAATTTCCGCAGACCCGCCTATACATCCACCCGTGTGCTGGGCACTGGAGAGAAACAAGAGTGATATATGATCTGATCCCTTCCCCAGAGGGGCTTATCAGCTTGTGTAGGAAGGGGGAGCAATGATTAACAGGAAACATTTGCAGAATCAATAAGCGAGTTTACAACAACTTTAACAGCATTGAGTTTATGAGAGACGTGGTGAGACCAACAGTCCCACAAATATTACTGGTATGTTTCTGGAATGTCAGTGAGTTGAGAGGCCCAGCTACCTCTGAGCCATCACAGAAACTGAAAATATTTCAGGGGTTTTTTAAAAATCAACTTTTCAATAAAAATTACAGAACTAACATAGTCTAAAATAAAACCATCCATGTAAAGATAAAACTTTTTTATTTTTCTTTCAAAAATTATCAAAATGCATCTCATACATTTTCATCCCTGCTCTTTCTAACACAGTAGCACGGAATTTTTTTTTTTTTTTTTAAGTATCAAATGTTGGGACTTCCCTGGTGGCACAGTGGTTAAGAATCCGCCTGCCAATGCAGGGAACACAGGTTCGAGCCCTGGTCCAGGAAGACCCACAAGCTGCAGAGCAACTAAGCCCATGCACCACAACTACTGAACCTGCACTCAAGAGCCACAGCTACAGAGCCCACGCACCACAACTACTGAAGCTCGTGTGCTTAGAGCCCATGCTCCGCAACAAGAGAAGCCACCGCAATGAGAAGCCTGCACACCGCAATGAAGAGTAGCCCCGGCTCGCCGTAACTAGAGAAAGCCCGCACACAGCAACAAAGACCCAACACAGGCAAAAATAAATTAATTAATTAAATAAAAATAAATTTATAAAAAAAAAATCGCTGACATTAAAAATATATATATCTCAAATGTTGAGTCCCACTCTGCATTTTCTCCCAAGTGTACTTCGAGTCTTATCCACAACTTGGCCAACAGCCTGGTCTCTACAGAGCTTATGCTGCTTTGGTGACGGCCGGAACCAAAGATGCACAAGATTCAACATGGTCAGCATGACTTTTAAATAACCCTCTTTTGTAACTTGGGATTCAAAATGGTTTGCATGACTTTTAAATAACCTCTCTTTTTTAACTTTTAGGAACATGAGCCATTCCACAACAAGCAAATTCAGACATGGGTAGGCACCTCCCAAGCTTCACACCAAGAGGAAAACAGAAGACCATGCATCGGAATCCCAGGCTATAACCACATGGCTTCTCACGGGCTCGGAGACCTGTCTGTAAGGCACGTGCTTCAGTAAATCAGAAGCAGGCATCGCACTCCTAAACCTCGGTCGTGTTCCGTGAACAAAATACACCGCGGTCACTGTACCAGGTTATTCTTAGCAAAGTGTTTCTTCATTATATACTGTTCCACTTAAGTTAAAAAATGAACAGGCTTAAAGCACACATTTTTCCCCTCATTTAAACAGGGGCTTTCCTCACCCTCATAAATGTGTAACTATTTTCCTTCCATTCGGCTTGTAGCCTGATTGAAGCCTTCATTTCTATAGGTCTACGTCTTAAAGCCACAATATAAGTTGTTCTTGGGCCTGAAGGTAAAATTAAACCAATCACTGCTGAACTTTTCCATAAATCATACATTATTCAAAATAAACCTGATTAGATTTTAGCTAGTAACTTTACAGAAACTTTCGGGGGAAAAAAAAAAAAGAATAGCATTAGTACGTATAGTTTAAATTTCATAATTCACAGGAATTGAAAAGTTTTGATACCTCAAGTAGATGGGCATGCAGAGAGACAGGGAAGGATTTAATATGTCCTGAGATGCTGTGTGCCAGGGCTACCCAGGGCACAAGAACCCCAAGAGCTTAGCTAATCATCCCTGTTTTATAGGAAAGGAAATGTTAGCCTCCAGGGATTAAATAATTTGACCAAGATCCCGAAGGGGCAAAGGTAGAAATCCAACCTGGATTTCTTTAATTTTTAAAAAAATATATGTATTTACATCAATACAATTTTAAATGTTTCTGTGCTTTTTAAACCTGAAAACAACCCGTATCTTTTTTTAAAAAGTACAATCTAACTTTCAGTTTCCTCCTTCAGAAGAATGACTGGGATCCACGCCCCTTTCATAAATACCTTTCCCCAGCGGTATCCGTTCTCCAAGCAGCAAAGGCTTCCACAGCTGGGGATGGGAACATGATAAAATGAAAAACTGCAATTTTAAGTTAACTAAGGAGCCGGAAGTTTAAAATGTAGTTATTCTGTTCTGCTGCTTTGCAACAACATTGCACAAATGAGAGCTTTTTTTTCTTGATAGTTTAAGCTACATGGTCATCATTCTAAGTATCAAGACCATAGAATAACCAAGGGGAATCTTCCTGAAGTTTCCATTTCATCTAATGCTAAGTAATTTAAACATTGTTGCCATAATAAAGAAACATAGATCACAAAGTAAAATATAAAATTTACATTTTGAGCTAAAACACAGGCAGTCAATGATATTGAGCATCTACATTAGGTTGCTTTAGCCACCTCATCGGGTATCCTAAGCAGGATATTCTTCCATTGAATAATGTGACAAATGTTTCCTGAGCAACTAGTCTGTGCTAGAACTGTTCTGGGCCCTGGGATACAGCAATAAATACACCTTCCCCCCCCCAAAAAAAAATTCCTTTCATGGAGCTTATATTATAGTGGGGAGACTGAACGATAAACCAAGAAGGTAAGTAAATTATATATTAGAAGGCGATTAAGTACTTTAGCAAAAAAATAAAGGGGGAAGGGGGAAACAGGCAATGTCGGGAGAGGGGAGCTATAGGTCTAGAAAGCGGAGCAGAGAAGTCCTCATGACTGGTGACATTTAAGCAAGGACTTGCTGGAGGGGAGAACATGCGGATTCTGGGGAAAGAAAGAGCCTCTGAAGCAGAGGACAGAAGGTACAAATGCCCAGATTGGTGGACAGGCAGGAAGTCAGCTCGGCTAGAGCAGGAGCCGTCAGAGGGGACAAGGAACCAGAGGATGCAGCCCGAAGGGACACTGTATGGGCTCTGGCTTTCACACTGAGATGGCAAGTCGTGATTAGAGGGCTGTGAATAGAGACGGCTCATCATGGGGCATATTTCAAGAGGACCCCTGCAGCTGCCCTGAGGATCTGGACTGCTGGCAGCAAGGGGGAAGCCAGGGCCTGTTGGGCTGGGAGGATAATTCACATGAGAGGTGATGTGGATGGGACTCCGGTGGGAGGGTTAGGAGTCTGGAGACAGGTGAAGGGAGAGCCAACAGGAGTCTCAGGTGGTTGGGAGTGAGCGGTGACAGGTCAAGGACGACACCGCGATCCTCAGACCAAGCCCCTGGGAGAATGGGAAGGGCAGAGCAGAGCGGGCTTGGGAGGAAGAGAAGGGGGTGGGGTCTGCTTTTATCAGGTGGGAGATGCCCACTGGACATCAAGGTGGCAACGCTGAGTAGACACTGGGATTTAGGAGCCTAGAGTTCCAGGGAGAGATGGGCCTGAGGTACAAATTTTCTATCACCCACGTGAAGATGGTATTTAAAACATACACTGGATGAGCCCCCCGAGGGAATAAGTAAACAAAGGGAAGAGAAGAGGCCCAAAGAGGCCCGGTAGTGCTCCAACACCAAGAGGCCAAGAAATAAGGAGAAACAGGAAGAGCGGTCGGTCAGTGGATCCAATTAAGAGGAAACCAAGAAAATACGTTGCTGACAAAGCCAACTGAAAAAAGGCTTTTCAGGGAGGAGATCATGAGCAAGGACCAAATGCTTCTGGGAGTTCATGTAACAAGGACTGAGAACAGAGCCCCAGACTCAGCACCGTGCAGGCTACCGGTGAACTTGACCGGAGCAGAGTCCAGGTGGAGGAAGCTGGGCTGGAGTGAGTCTGAGGTCCATGAAATTGAAGATGGTGAATAGAGATAACTCGTCAAGGAGTTTTACTGTAAAGAAGGGAGAATCAGGCGGTAGGAATGTAAAAGAAGTGTGTGTGTGTGTGCGTGTGTGCGTGCGTGTGTGTGTGTGTAAATCCGAGAATTTGATGTGGCAGGAGAGAGAGGGGAAATTCTGGTGTTGTCCTTTATTAGCCAAAGGGGAAGGAGGCTTCTCCCCAAGCCTGTTCATGCACCAGAGGGGGAACTGGCCCTAGAGCCACGACGCTCTATTAGAGAAACTTCAGAAAAACATCTGAGAACTAATAATAAACACATGAGGTGAGGCACCAGGACAAAAGGGTATCAACTCTAGTAAGGAACTTTTTGGCAAATTATTTCTCACTGTGCCTTCTTATAATTTCCAGTTTTTTTCCTCTCTAGGTCACATGTAGGGTAGAAAAAGTAAGTCAAGGTTTTTGCTATGTTCTGGTTACTTCTGGGTTTGGGAGTTGTTTTGTATTTAACTTTTGATTAATTTGTGATCAATTGTCAATGGAATCTGTATGTATATACATATATGTGACTGTGTGTGTGTCTGTGTTCCATGAACAGGGGTACGCTTTTCATGAAGCTCTTTACTCTATTACCTTTTGATATCTTGGGTTTTCTTGGCTTATGTCTGTCTGTGAACAATGCTGCCTTTCACTTGTCACTCTACCTTCCAGGAGTGGCTACAGATGACTTGAAAACAAATCTATTTTCATTCTCTCCACTCAGAGTTTCTTTTCATTGGCTTTAAATGGTATGGACGTTTAGCTTTTGTCTTTCCCAGCCCATACACTCCGCATCTCTTTAGCCCTTCACATCTCAGCAATCCTACTCAATTCTGCAACTAGAGATGTGTCAAGGTCAAGTACAAAAACAGGATGGGGATTATAATTTCTTTCCAGTGTTGTCCTAAAGATACCCAGGATTTCTAAACCTTTATTTAAGTTTTAGGAACACCCTGGACCAACTTCATCCCAACACTACCTGCAGCACTTATCACATCCCTTTCCTAGAACAAAATGATTACTTAGTCTATCACTTTATATGTAAAGTTTATTTTTCCAAAAGGGCCTTACATTACCTTGGCACCAAAGCTAAAGTCCATCTGCTGTCTTCTGTTCCCTTCCAGAGCCTCTCGTCAGGCACAGAACTAATGAAAACGTCAGTCTTCTATTAGAGTGGGATCATGGGGAAAAAAACCTCTCAATATAAGGCCACAAAGAGGGACAGATTGACAGATGAAGTCTAGCCAAAGCTGCCTTATCATACAGGTTAACACATGGGCACCTAACTCTCTCTCTGGCAATAGTCAATGGGAATGATGACCATCGACTGAGTGTACAGCTTTGAACTTCATTAGGATCCAAGAAAAACAAAAGTCTTTGTCTTGTCTCTGACTAGAGCTTTAGGCCTGTCTGGTTTGGTAAGTAAGTAAGTATGTAAGTCAATGAAAGGAAGGAAGGAAGGAAGGAAGGGAGGGAGAGAGAGAGGGAGGGAGGGACAGAGGAAAACGGGTACGTATGTGTCAATTTATATCAGAGGGGCTTCCCTGGTGGCGCAGTGGTTGAGAGTCCGCCTGCCAATGCAGGGGACACGGGTTCGTGCCCCGGTCCGGGAAGATCCCACATGCCGCGGAGCGGCTGGGACCGTGGGCCATGGCCGCTGAGCCTGCGCATCCAGATCCTGTGCTCCACAACGGGAGAGGCCACAACAGTGAGAGGTCCGCGTATCACAAAAAAAAAAAAAAAAAAAAGATAAACCAGAATGAGCCAAAGTATTCCCCATTAAAGAGACAGGTAGTGTAGGGAAAGACCAACAAGATAACTGGTATCACATCCCAGCCCAGCAGCCAACCATCTTGGTAACTTTGGACATGCCATTTCATTTCTGTAGGTTTTCAGTTTTCCCATTTGAAAGATTGCCTAAGGTCCCTTTTCAACTCTACAACACTACAGACTATAAATAGCTGACAATAGAGTGTACCATGTATTCCTGGGATACTGACATTAACACCTCCTAGCATTTGGGAGTCCATCTGAGATAGAACTGAATAATCAAAAGACACTCAACCCACCATTACTAAAATTCAAACTGTTATAAACACAATGTTTAGAACCTTTCTGTGTCAACAGCCAGAAATTCAGGTTTATCAACTACTATTATTTCTTTTCCCTGTCTCTAATATTACTGCTATTTATTTTGAGTCCATACCTTTATCTAATTTTTTTTTTTTTTAGTTTCTCCAGTAAAACCATTTTATCTTGTTCCTTATTTAAGGAACACAATTTCAAATGACAAATGCAAATTATTATTTATTTATTTATACTTATTATTACTCCCCTTTTAAGGGATCTCACTAATGGGGTTTATTATCTTTATGTAAGTGAGTCTTACAAAGTGGGCTAAACCTGAAGGCACAGACAGACACAGAAAGGGGCCCCGTTAGGTATTTAAGGAGTGTTAGCTTTTCCCTCTAGGCTTCTCTCTGTGTTGTTTCCACATTCATTCGATAGCTGTTGAATAGGAAGAGGTTGCAGGGACCCTACGCTAACTTTATACTTCTGGAAAAGGGAATATGGCTCTTCTCGAACACAGTCTTGGACCACCAAGACAGAATCATCTGCTCTACTTAGTGGTTAAGTGAAGGACCACTTCAGAAGGATAATCTCTTGGCAAGGAGCCCAGCCCTTATCTCGCACTTCTAGGCCTCCTAGATCAGGCCTGGGGTAAGCAGAAGGCTTTGCAAGTCACTCCCTCTGCACTGAAGAATTGAAAGAAAGGTGTTATCTACTTGCATTCAAAACACCATGTCAGTATGGAGTGGAGTCAGAAGGTTCTTCAACAGACTTCAGTTTCTGTCTACAAGCTCTGGTGAAAATCAAAGTGGCTGACATGTGTTAATGCGACTACACAAGAAGACAGGTGGGGCTTGCTCTGTCCCTGCTCTACGTGGCTGCCGGCTCTGTCACAGCAGCAATTTCTACTTTCAAAGGAAGAGCAAGAAATAAAACACTACCAGCATTTCTATTAATTCTAACCTACCTGGACAGCACTCACATTCCTCCATCCCTAAAAGACATTTCTGTAAAGGAAGACACACACTGAAGAGGCACACACATCACCCACCTTAAAATAACTCATAACCTCATTCAGCTGAAAGTAAGTACAAAACTTAGAATCCCTAAGTATGACGGAGGGCCACAGTGAAACGCTGAGACGTGTTAGGGAAAACTCTAGCAGCTGTTCTTCAGTACACTTACTTTCCAGAAATTCTATAAATAATCTTCCAAGTTACAATGACTGCAAGAAAGCTTCCTATTTCTGTCTCTCCACCTACCAATTTTCCGAGAATTACATGCTTGGCCAAATTAACATAAAGCTGAGGGAAGCGCTCTGCTGAGCCGGGTCCCTCAGTCCTTGCTGATAAACTCAGCGCTCAGACAGACGCCTAATGAATGAGCCGCCCCTGAGGGGTTATAACATGAATCAATCATCCCACTTAAATAAAGTGCTCCCCGCTGCCGCCGCCGCCGCCGCCGCCGCTGCCGCCCGCCACACACACACGACGAAGGATTCCCTTTCTTTCTCAGAAAGTTGGAGACAAAAGTTAAGGATAAACGTGAATAAAGAGTGAACATCAAATTACAAGCCGAAACTCTTAAACCAAGGAGCTCACTCAGCTCAAAAGTAAGGCCTGAGCAAGTTACATAATGAGCAGGAAACTATAAAATATAATCTCTGCGCACATTTTCATTTCCCTTCGTGCCCTGAAAGAATTAACTGGGAAAGATAAGGTCATGGTCATCAGTGCTTTCACGTGGTCAGACTGAGAAATGGCACTTTCCTGAGATAGCAGGAAAAATAAATCCATACAACATATACCATCAGCTTTGGGAGAGAGTTAATTAGTTAAAACGGGATGGGCAGCTGTGATAAAGCACTAATAGGTGTGTGAAAGCATACAGACACTCAACGTGAAAGGGACTGTTCCCTCATGCACACCAACGTGGGCAGCCCAAGTACAAAATAATGGAAAACAAAATTCAGCACATAACGACGTTACCAAAAGGAACATTTCCAGAAACACAGATATCTCACATATAACATGAAGTCTCAACTGCAAAAGGGGGAAAATAAACTTTTATACCCTTACCTTTGCCAGAACTTTGGACGTAGCCAGTTCTTCTCAGGCTCTTTTAATTAGTCCACCAAGTTTCCCAGAGTCAAGGTCTATATACACATCCGTGGACTCCCTCTTCTTCCTGCCCATGGTAAGGCAGGAAACGTCTAACACTTCAAATGCTCGGCCGTTAAGAGCTAAAAACAGATCCTGTGCAATGCTGGATATATTTTTGTCTGCTAGCTACACACCCTCATCATGTTCAATTTTTTCCATTGGTGGAGGAGTATGATGCAGACTTAACCAGAAAGTGGTTTTCCATGGGCTGCCGGCAGCGATTAGGCAGGACAGCCTGCCGTCAGGGCCTCGGCTCGCCCATGACTGCGCTGCTGTTGGCCTCACATTCCAGAATTACCACCAAAGTTCCATAGGAACGCGGCTCCAGGGTTTGCTGAATAAAGGTTTACTCACTTGAAGGGAACCTCAGCTGTTTTTTTAAGCCTTTTCAGCAGGAAGAATACACACCTACCATCCTTGTGTTTCCAGCGGTAGTAAACATTCTATCTCCAAAACCACAGCTGGAATGTGATGGTCATAAAAACCCTGCCTCAAGAGCAGCTCTTCAAAATAATTTTGTGATTTGCAAAATAGCGGGTGTATACTTACTCTGTGTGCCTTGCTGGAGTTACTTCGTTTTTCAGTGAAGTAGCAGTGCCCTACAGTGCCCTACGCTGGAAGTCCCTGTTATCTCAAAGGGTCACTATTTTCTCAAAAATTAACATTGAATTGTTAAAAAAAAAAAAAAAAAAAAGGGATAGACCAGAGGTTTAAGAGTTAAGTCTTGCTGTACCTTTTGATGAAAGACCTTCCATTTAAAGTATGCCCAAAAGATAAAGCAACATTTTCAGATCATTTTATATTAGTTACTGGGGATGGAGGGGTTGCCAAATGGAAAAACAAGGTTACATCTGTGGAGCAGATTTTCAATTTTAATTTGTTTCAATTTTTGAAATCATAGTCCATAGAAGAAAACAGTTTAAGCAGAAGTTTCCAAGTTATCCTGGACAAACACATGGCAAGAGTTTTTTAAGAAAATAACTTTTCATAAAATAATGTGAATGGCTTTTTACATGCAACAGACAAGATTCTTACATAATATTAAAGACAAGATTCTAGTTTAGACATATAAGCTTTTAATTCCTTATCTTGCATGAAAAATGAATACATATGTACACATGCATAATCTATACATACAGGTACACACATGTGCAAACAGAATGTTGTTTCCATCTAGTTTCCATGTAGTTAATACATGCTTGAAAATACACTTTCTAATCTTAGTTGACAAATAATAAGGGCCATTACATAAGATCATCAGCCCAATAGTCATAAAAAGTATTCTAACCTCCACAAAAACTTAAATTAGTGAACAGAGAACCAAGGAATTTTTAGTGCTGGTGGAGAAAAACTGAAAAATTCCTTGCTCCAAGCCCCTCAGTTAGCAAATCAGAAACGAGGCTTTAAGTGACATGCCCAAGGTCAGCAGCAGGCAGCAGAGTCAGGACCTGCCACCCAAGTAGCCACAACCCTTGGGACTGAAGTCAGAAGGTTGCCAGGGAAGCCAAGTCACATAACAGAAAACATGGGAATTCCCAAAATGTTAATTTGACGTGTGTCTGTATTTAAAAATTCTCTGGGTAAATACAGAAGCAAGGATGCTGTTTAAGTCACTTAGCTCCTATTCTTTTAGATCCAGCACCATCATTTCTGTTACCAAAAAAATTAAGTAAAAGGAAATATCAGCCAGCATAAAACAAGCATATGTCTTCCAAACAACCTCAAGACAGAAGAACAGCTCCTTGATGTGAAGGAGAAGAGGGGAATTATGTCAGAAAGAAGAAGGAAGTTTTAAAGAGATATGTTTCTGAGGGTGGAAAAAGTATCAGAAGAACAATTAATTGCGTGGAAACACTTGCACATCCCTATTATTCTTAAGACAATTCTGACCTTTTGATACATTTTACACGTAGATTGCTCTAAGCCAGAACTACCCAGAAGCCTGACTTATCTCTGACATTCCTCAGACACTTCCAATGGGTTTGCATTGCCTGGCTCCATTTTTTATCACTGAGGTCACCCAAATAACTTTAGTTCTACAAATTTACAGAGTCACTTGGGGTTTCAAACTATGTCAGATTTTTCAAGTTCTTTAGACTTTGTCCAACTACAGCAAAATACTCTCAATTTAGTACTCCATCCTAAAATTACAAAACCCAGCATATTTCCACATCATAAAACCTAGACTTTATCTCTCTAATGCCTCACTCTGACATAATAATATAACTGGACATATGCATTAACAGGCATCTAAAACTGAATTCCTTGGCAAAGATCTCTGAGCATTATGTAAATTACTACTTAAGAAGTATTCTGTCCTCAAACACACCATGCAAAATGACACATGTAAAAGCAAATACAGCAAAATGTTAACAATTACAGAATTCACGTGGTGGGTTTATTGTTCACTATACAATTCTTTGGACTTTTCTGTATTTTTGCAAATTTTCTTAATAAAAGATTGGGGGGGAGATTGGGATTGACATATATATACTAACATGTACAAAATAGATAACTAATAAGAACCTGCTGTATAAAAAAAGTTTTGCAGGGCGGAAATTGAGACACAGTAGAGAACAAACGTATGGACACCAAGGGGGGAAAGCGGCGGCAGGTGGGGATGGTGGTGTGATGAATTGGGAGATTGGGATTGACATGGATACACTGGTGTGGATAAAATGGATGACTAATAAGAACCTGCTGTATAAAACAGTAAATAAAAGAAAAAAAAGATACATGCACCCCAATGTTCATTGCAGCACTATTTACAGTAGCTAAGTCATGGAAACAACCTAAATGTCCATCAACAGATGAATGGATGAAGAAGATGTGGTCCATTTATACAAGGGAATATTACTCAGCCGTAAAAAAGAATGAAATAACACCATCTGCAGCAACATGGATGGACCTAGAGATTACCAGACTAGGTGAAGTAAGTCAGACAGACAAAGACAAATATCCTATGATATCCCTCATATGTGGAATCTGATTTTTTAAAATGATACAAATGAACTTATTTACAAAACAGAAACAGACTTGCAGATATCGAAAACGAACTTATGGTTACCAAAGGGGAAACATGGGGCAGGGGGAGGGATAAATCAGGAGCTTGGAATGAACATACACACACTACTATATATAAGACAGATAACCGACAAGGACCTACATAGCACAGGGAACTCTACTCAATATTCTGTGATAACCTATATGACAAAAGAATCTAAAAAAGACTGAATATATGTATATGTATAACTGAACAACTATACTCCAATAAAATTTAAAAGAAAAAGAGTGAAGCCATATATAGCTGAGACCACTCCTTTTTTGTTTATTTATGTGTTTGTTTGTTTATTTATTTATTTTTGGCTGCATTGGGTCTTCTTTGCTGCGCGCAGGCTTTCTCTAGTTGTGGAGAGCAGGGGCTACTCTTCGTGGTGGTGTGCAGGCTTCTCACTGCAGTGTCTTCTCTTGTTGCGGAGCATGGGCTCTAGGCACGCGGGCTCAGTAGTTGTGGTGCACGGGCTTAGTTGCTCCACAGCATGTGGGATCTTCCCGGACCAGGGCTCTAACCCATGTCCCCTGCATTGGCAGGTGGATTCTTAACCACTGCACCACCAGTGAAGTCCCAAGCATCATTCTTTTTTTTTTTTTTTTTTTTCTGTACGCGGGCCTCTCACTGCTGTGGCCTCTCCCGTCATGGAGCACAGGCTCCGGACACGCAGGCTCAGCAGCCATGGCTCACGGGCCCAGCCGCTCCGCGGCATGTGGGATCCTCCCAGACCGGGGAACGAACCCGTGTCCCCTGCATCGGCAGGCGGACTCTCAACCACTGCACCACCAGGGAAGCCCCCAAGCGTCATTCTTTCCTGACAATCTACAGTCAATTCTAAGGGCTTCATCTGGATATATATATAGATACACACACACATATATGTAAAATATAATAGTAATAATAAATAAAGGCTAAAAACATAAATTACTTTTACCCAAACAGCATTCCAAAAGATCAAATAATCTCTCACAAATATAAACATCCACCTTTGAGGAAGTTACACAAATGAGTGAAAAACTCCACAACACGCTCATGTGCTGAAAGAGCTTTTAGTTTGCTGCTGATGGAAAAGCAATACTTCAAATAACGTGGGCTGAAAAAAACACGGAACTTGAGTAATGTCATTGCAAAAATGTCCTAGATGAAGGCAATACCAGAAGAAAATGAAACCTGCAAAATATTCATGTGAAAACCCTAAAATCCGAAGAAATATTACTTGGGGAGGTGACTTTTCTCCCCACTTCATCAAAAGGCACAAATCTAGTTGTGTCTAGGCACAAGTCTGTTTCTAAAACCAAATGCTTCTGAATTAGACCAGAGACAAGTGAAAGCATGCATGGTTGGCCTTCATATCCAAACTGCCGTGAAGGTTTCACCTCCCATGTGTGACACTGAAAACCCACACAAATGTACAACTGACACGTGCAATTCATTTGCTACCCAGTCATTGTTCCCTGGGAGCCAGCAAAACAGCTCAGGGCCCAGCCAGTAGAGTCCCTCTGCCCTGACCTCAGACCCCACTGTGTGATACTGGACACATCACTTAACTTAGCTTCTCAATCTACAAAATGGGGATAATATTACCTACCTCACAGAGCTGCTGTAAGGATTAAGTAAAATAATACACATTGATTGTTTAACACAGTGCCTGTCTGAGAATGCAAATTCCATAAAGCAGAGATCTTGTTAAAAGTGTCTACTGTTACGTCTAGTCCTTTAAAATGTGACTGGCACATGATGAATACCCAATACGTATCCACTGAGTCAGTGAATGAATGAGTGGGAGATGACAGTGATGATGGTAGTGGGGCTGAACATGCAAAGAAAAGAGCATCTGGGAATTCCCTGGTGGCCCAGTGATTAGGACACTGTGCTTTCACTGCCGAGGGCCCAGGTTCAATCCCTGGTCGGGGAACTAAGATCCTGCAAGCCGCACAAAGCAGCCAAATAAATAAATAATTTAAGTAAAATTATTAAAAAGAAAAGAGAATGTGGTGCAGTCTATGTCGTTGTGTCGGAAGCCTCTAAAACCCCTTTATTTAAAAGAAGCCACCCACAAGTTCTCAATGCCCACTGAGCACAACTTTCAGAGTTTCCACTTGAAATTCCCCAGTGGTTCTCCTGGAGCGTTTCCCATTCCAGGATGCTTCGGCCTCAAGAAGATGCCTGAGCAGCCCACGGCCATGCATCTTTAAAATCAGTTGACTTTAAGATCATTCAAAATGTAATGCTAGCATGGTACACACTGCTTTAAAACCACAGCTTCACAAATGTTGATTAAGAGGAAAATAGAGGGCTTCCCTGGTGGCACAGTGGTTGACAATCTGCCTGCTAATGCAGGGGACACGGGTTCGAGCCCTGGTCCGGGAGGATCCCACATGCGGTGCAGCAACGAGGCCTGTGAGCCACAACTACTGAGCCTGCGCGTCTGGAGCCTGTGCTCCGCAACAAGAGAGGCCGCGACAGTGAGAGGCCCGCGCACCGCGATGAAGAGTGGCCCCTGCTCGCCACAACTAGAGAAAGCCCTCGCACAGAAACGAAGACCCAACACGGCAATAATTAATTAATTAATTAATAAACTCCTACCCCCAACATCTTCTAAATAAATAAATAAATAAAAAGAAGAAAACAGAGCGCCCCCATAGAATCAATGGAACACTTAGTATTTATTAAGTGAGAACAAAATAAAGACCAAAATGAATTTTTAACTTTTTAAAAGCAAACTGGAGGTGCCTACAAAATTAATAGTCAATTTTGAGATGCTTCAAAATGCAATACTGGGGGGTGGGAGGGAGGTCCAAGAGGGAGGGGATATGGGTATAGAAAAATATATATCCAATACTAGCATGGTATGTATTGCTTTAAAACCACAACGAATCTAAATTTCATAATACAATCTTTTTCTAAGCATTTTAAAGGCACCAAATGTGCAAAAGAAATTTTTTAATGGAGACAATTATCATGAAAATGAGAGATTTTATGGTGTAAATGTTTATAAAGTCCAAGTGGTACCTTACATTCCATAACAAGCTAGCTCTGATAATTTAACCAAATGACCAGTTAATTACTTTTGTAAGAATGAGCAAATATTAAGTGATGTAAAAATTAAGATTTAAAACAAATTCTTAAAAAAAGTTTTCCTTTAAAAGGCCTTTTTCTGTAAGTCCTTATATCCAAATTAAATACACTTTGACAATTAACAGTTATGACAACGTATCAAATGCTAAATTTTGAAATTAAATAGAATGCTTTATAACAAGGAACAGGTAAAATTTTTATATAAATGACAAAATCTGTATTAATAATCATGCTGCCAAAAAGAAAACTACAAAATGAGTTTCAGCTAAGGTAAAATAAAAAAATTTAGCAGAAAAAAATCATTTAGGAATGATGCTTGCAAAATCCTGGCTTATAAATATTAACCACTAGACACATCTGTTTACATTTTTGAAGGGTTATATCAGAATGTTTAAGAAAGTACAAGTAATCTGCCCAGAACTAAATGTAATTAAGGAGCGTTATATTCTGCCTCTCACTCCACTCAAAATATTTTCTTTTTAGGGACTGAAGTGAAACTGTTTTAGCTGAAAGGTTCCTAATCAGTTTAATTCAGAGAATAACTGAATCTGAGTTTTTGAAGAGACTGTGCAGGTCATCTATCGAGCCTGGTCTTGCTTCTAATTTGAGGACCGCCTCCAGTATCCTGACAGATGGGCCCATCTCTTCTCCCTAAATACATGGAGTGATGGGAAGTTCACAGCTCTCTCCATTAGGGAGCACATTCCACTGTGAAGTAACCAACTGATAGACGAGACCTCCTTCCCCGGCCTTTAGATCAGCCATCCTAAAAATTCCACTAATTAAGTTCAGTCTTTCTGTCATTATCCACACACACCCTACATCCCTCTTCCACCCAATCACCCTACAAAACAACGGAAGTTAATGTTCACGGTTCTTCCCTGCTCTCTCCATCCCTTTTAGTTTATCTTCACCATGAAGCCAGAACCACCTTGTAAAACAGAACAAACAGACAACACCAGATTATGTTTTTCACTAAAAATTAAATGCACATGGTAGAGAGTCCTAAGGCTTCAGTCTTGTGCCTGCGGGAGCCCAGAGCACAGCTCTCTTGGTCACCCCACTCAGGATAAACGAGGCCACAGGCCCTCTTTGGTGCCACAAAGTCTAGGGAACATTGGTGCTCCAGTGGAGAAGGCAGAAAGGAACCTACTTCCGGAGTCCCCATGAGTGTGCAAATTACAGACTGTTGCCAGCCCACCGAGCAGGAGACCCAACAATTGATCTTAAGGAAGGCAAGGGAGTTTGCTGCTGAAAGAGAAGAAATGGCCTAAAATAAAAGCAAAAGAATGGTGTCTGAACACAGAAGGAAAATTTTACTGTCCAGAGGAGGGATCAGTCTCATAGCTCCTGGGCTGTTTAAAATGTATGAATCAAGCAGGCCTGGGTGCTGCGTGCTTAAGAAACAGAAACCATTTGTTTGCAAATGAAACGCGTACACGTATTCTTCAGCACACACCAAAATGCTCTGTTCTGTTTTTTTTTTTTAAATATGAAACTCTACAGAAATACCTTTCGTTTTTCCACTACTGATACAGAAGTAGACTGAACCTTTTCACTTTTCTCCTAATTCTACCAGAAGTAAAACAGCTTAAGTAAATGAAAAAATCATTTCATTTCCAGTGTCAATCATGGCGACTGACACTCAGCGTCGGGGAGACTGCGTGCGCGGTCCGAACGGTGGCAAAGCGGCCCACGACGACCTGGCCCAAAGGGCTGCCCGCCCCCGGGAATGCAGGACCCTGGGGATGCTGCCAGCTGAACCACCTTCTTAAGAAACACTGAAACTGCTACTTTTAGGTAAACTTTTCCATTTTTAAAGGTAGGCAACTAACTTAAATATCCTGAAAACACTTGTCAGGGACATATTTTGCAAACCCATCAAAGCTTATCCACAGCCCAGAACCAGCCAGAAGCCATCCAGTTTGCAGCCTCGGCTGTAAATGATACACCACAAACAGGAAAATTTCAAATCCTGAAAAACATTTTCAAAGAAAACAATCAGCAGTCCCAGCTCCCTGTCCGGGGGAGGCCAAATCCTGGGTCTCCATCCATCTCTGCACAACCAGCTTGGCCAAGACACCCAGACGGGCAGGCCTGATTTTGCAGGGGCCACATATACAGAGGGGGCCTCATAAACGACCATACAGGCCACGGCACCCACCTTCCTGGCGAGTGGAGGAATCCTTTCTACGGAATTCCTGATCTGCAGCCAACGAGCCTCGGGACACCATGTCTGCCCGGAAGTTCATTACCACGCAGGGTCACCCCCTCACTTTCCCACAGCTGCTAAGAAAGTCCTTCCTTACAGGAAACCCAAAGTGGCTTCCTCCTGCTGCTACTCACCAGTCCTAGTGGTTCCTCAGAAGCTGATCAAGTGCGCCCCATTGGCCCTGCTTACGAGTGACCCTTGACCCTGGACCCATTGGCCCTTACGAGTGAAGGGTGGGTAGCACGTTCCCTACTAAGCGTACTACTTTCGACACTAAGTATTCTATTCTCTTCATCATGAGCAGTAGGACGCTATTTCCAAACATTTCTAACCATGATCACTCTCCTCTGGTTACCAATAGCCTTGGCAAGGAAGAGCATTATCTATGTTTTAATATTTTATATTTGATTCTCAGAGCAATCCTCTTTGATTTGCATTATTATCACTACTTGGCAGGTGAAGAAACTAAGTCAAGTAATTTGCTGAAGGCCACAAAACTACTGGGTTGGCCAAAAAGTTCATTCATGACATCCTTTCCATACGATGTTACAGAAAAACCTGAACGGGCTGTTTGGCCAACCCAATAGTACAACCGAAAAACTCAGAGTCTGTCTGGTACCAAAGAGACAACAGCATTGCTATACTTATGGAAAATGGCATATCTATAATGCTTTCTCGTTATAACTTAAAATGATAAATAATTATAAGCTAGTCTATCCTTTCCGGTGATCTCAGGAATGGACTGCTGTTTTCATCCACATTAATGCAAAAACAAATTCTCCAAGTGGGTCACCACTTGATAAACAGCATCTAAATACATTATCTTAAAAACCTAGTTAATGTTTTCACATATAAAAATCCAAGTATATACTAAATAAAATAGAAATTCACGTAACATGTGTATGAACATACTTAATCACACTCAATGAGAAAAATGCTTTTCATACTCCTGTTTTACAAAAGAAGAAACTGAGCCAGGAAATGTCAGAGACAGGAGTCAAAGAACACAGGCAGTCCGACTCTCCAAAAATCTAGACTTCAGATGTTCCAAACAGGTGTCTTCCAGTCATGGTTTTTGAACTTCATGGAAACATAAATGAAACATCTCTCCAAGGCTAACTGGATATTCCTTCTGAATATTCTAATGTAGATGATATAAAGGGCAGTCAACACATAGGTTACCAATGACCATCAAGATGTGTAACTTTAATGTGTGCTATATTTACAAATAAACCCAGAAATGTTAGAAAACATCCTGTTTACGGGGAACGTAATGTTAAACATGATAATTCTATGAGGGAACAATTCACATTTTTAAAACAGTAACTAGGCAAATCGAGTCTTCAAAATCTCCTCCAGAGCGAACAAATTTCTCACCACGTGACACTGACAACTTACAGTGAGCTTCACTTAGCTGCCGAACTCATTACATGTTTGGCCAAACAATATCTGTGGTGCACCAGACACTATTCTGGCTGCGGAGCCACGTGAGGAACAAGACAGACATGGGCCCTGAGCTCTTGGAACTTCTGCTCCAGTGACAGTGGTCTGGACAACAAGCCAATAAATAAGTACAGGAAGGAGAAAACTGTCAGGTAGGGACAAGCACTTTTCAGAGAACTAAGATAGAGTGATGTCTGTGGGTGGGAATGTAAACTGGTGCAGCCACTGTGGAGCACAGTACGGAGGCTCATTAAAAAACTAAAAACAGAGCTATCATATGACCCAGCAACCCCATCCCGGGCATGTATCCAAAAAAGATGCAAACTCTAATTTGAATAGATACATGCACCCTAATGTTCATAGCAGTACTATTTATTTACAATAGCCATGACATGGAAATAACCTAAGTACCCATCGACAGATGAATGGATAAAGAAGACATGGGGGTGTGTGTGTGTGTACATACACACACACAGACACAGACACACACACAAAGTGGAATATTACTCAGCCATAAAAAAGAATAAAATAATGCCATCTGCAGCAACATGAATGGACCTAGAGACGATCATATTAAGTGATGTCAAAGAAAGATAAATCTCATATGACATCACTTATTTGTGGAATCTATAAAACGATATAAATGAACTTATTTACAAAACAGAAACAGACTCACAGACATAGAGAACAATCTTATGGTTTCCAAAGGGCAAAGGGGCTGGTGGGCGGGGGCGGGTGGTAAACTAGGAGTTTGGGAGTGAGAGGTACACACTCTACTACATATAAAATAGGTAACCGACAAGGGCCTACTGCACAGCACAAGGAACGTGTTCAGCATCTTAGAATAACCCATAATGAAAAACCGTCTTAAAAAGTATATATATGTACATAAAAAAACTGAATCACTGCTGTACACCTGAAACTAACACAACATTGTAAATGAACTCTACTTCAATTTAAAAAAAATTTTTTTAATAAAAATAAAAGTAAAATAAAATAGAGTGATAGTGTAGCAGGTGGCTGGGTGCCCACCTCAGATTGGGTGCTCGAGACGCAGCACCCTGAGTTGAGATCCAAAGGGCACAAAGCGGCCCAGGAAAGATGAGACGCATTGCAGCCTGGAGAGCTTCTGCCTGTGTCTGTGTGCTTCACCAGAGCAAGAACGGACTGCAGACACGGCAAACGCTTCCAGGGAATTACCTGCAACCATTCCAAACACTGCTCTGGGGACTGCTCAGCTTTCCTGCTGTAGCACTTACCCTGCAATGACCAACACATCTACTAGTAAGACGCCCCAGTCAGAACGAAACAGCCTTCACATCGGAGTTGGAGCCTTACCTTTCCTCAGTGGTTTCCTAGTGTCTGAGTCTCCTGAGCTGTCCTGATCTTCCCACTGCAACTAGAAATGACATACTCTAGTCTGTTCTTCAGCAGGAGGTCCTAGTTGGCTTGGAGTTCAAGTACATGCTTGTCAGTATTGGACATCTACAGAAAAGGAAATGAACACTTCCCAGGCTGCAATTTCTCCACCTAAGCTCCCAGAGAAGATGGACATATGCTCTCCCACATAGAGAGGGTTAGCCGGCATATCAAAATTACAGGGCATCTGTAATAAGCCCCTCAGATTGGGCGCCCGCTGCCTGCAAGACCCTCAGACCAGCACCTGAGGAACCTCGCCACCTTTCCCCACCCAGGTCCACATGCAAAGAGCAGTTAACACAGCTACGTGGGAAACAGACACATAGATACAAGCTGCCAGACATTATCGGCTTTGAGATGTACAAGTGCCTGGAACTTACCCCCAGAGGAAGTGTGGACCACACCTGGTGTAATCATTCATTCATTCACCCGGAACGAGCAGGCTGAAGAGGTGTCCGTAATTCAAGCACAAAGCCCTGAAAGAGAAAACAGAAACACAGAGGTGCTGAGAAACAATTTTTCAAACATCAGAATTTTATAACTAAAGCTCAGTTTCTCAGCATTCTGCCCTATCTCGGGCTTGATACAGAAAGGGAGCATCTAAGAGAAATATCCAGTGCTGAGTGATGAACTATAAAGGAAATGTGAGGGTCCTCCCACATCCTAATTGGAGAAGCAGATGTACTGCTTCACGCTATAACTTTATACGGCCAAGCCATTTTATCGATAGATATATGGAGGGAGGGAAGGAAAAAGGGAGGGGAGGGAGGGAGGGAAAGACAAACGATGGAGGGCGGAAGAAGAAGGGAAGTGGGGGAGATAGATGGATGGTTAAATAGACAGAACGAGCCTACTGTTATCAAGCCACTATTCCACCCTCTGAGGATACAGCAGTAAATAAGAGCGAAAGTCTCTGCTCTCACTGAGCTTTATTCAAATGGGACGAAGCAGTCAAACCAACAGGTAAATAAACAAATAAGAAAAATATCCTAGAGTGATACTTGCAATGCAGAGACATAAAACAGGATGATGAGCTAGTGAGTGACAAGCATCTAATTTAAACTGGAAGGTCAAGAAATAGCCCCCTGAGATGGCAACTAGGCTGACATTTGAATGCTATTTCGAAATTACGGAAATGATCCCCCAGACAGAGGGACCAGCCAAGACCCTTATAAGAAGCAGCGAGTCAAGAGCAATGATCACGGCGTGTGGGGCAGAACCCACATGCAAGGGAGCAGAGTCAAAGGACCAGAGTTTCGTTACTAATTAAGCAGGTGGCTTCTGGGTCCTCTCATATTATGGAGAATAATACCTTCCTCCTATGTCTGAAATGCTGCCCAGGGACATATTACAACTCATGGCCCTGTTGGTCAACATACCAAAAAGCACCTCTCTTTTCTTTCACTGTTTAAAATGTTACAGGGCTTGGGACTTCTCTGGTGGCGCAGTGGTTAAGAATCTGTCTGCCAACACAGGGGACACGGGTTTGAGCCCCGGTCCAGGAAGATCCCACATGCCGCGGAGCAACTAAGCCCGCAGCTACTGAAGCCCATGCGCCTAGAGCCCGTGCTCCGCAACAAGAGAAGCCACCGCAGTGAGAAGCCCGTGCACCACAACAAAGAGTAGCTCCCGCTCGCCGCAACTAGAGAAAAGCCCATGCGCAGCAATTAAGACCCAATGCAGCCAAACATAAATTTTTAAAACATTGAAAAAAAAATGTTACAGGGATTCCTTTCAGAGAATGAGACTTGTCTCTCTCTCTTTTTTTAATTGAACTATAGTTGATTTACAACATTGTGTTAGTCTCAGGTGGAGAGTTGCTTTACAAAACATTATCTCGCCTCTGCTATGTACACAAGATGCTACGTTGTGGGAATAATTGCGTATGTGGCTCACAGTTCACAATCCTTGATAAAGAACGCAGACTTTGGAGCCAAAGGATCAGAGTTCAACCCCCAGCTCCCCCATTACCACCTGAGTGACATTATTTAAATTGTCTGAGCCTCTGGTTTCTTCAACTATAAAATGGAAATGATACCTATTTTGCGGAGTTATTCTACCTACTTAATAGGATAGTGCACATAAAATACTTAATAAAGTCGTTGAAAAATGTGAAATACTCAAAGTGGCGATATACTTTCATTGTAAACTGTAGCTATTGGGAAAGGTGTGGTTATCAATGATTCATGCTACAGAAATACACCTATATAACCAGGAACAATGGCGATAACGATTTTCATTGAGAGATCATAGGATGGCCTATGGGTGGACCTTTAAAAACCAGCCCAACTCCCTCTCTCTAAAAGGGAGAATTTAAAGCTTAAAGAGGTAGACTGATTTGCCCAAGGTGACATAACTGGTTCAGAAAAAATGTTTAGAAACCTAAATAATAGATATGTTTGGTCTAGAATGCCTGCCTTATAAGATAAATCCTAAAGTGGCATAAATTTTGAATTCTCTTTGTAATTAACCCAGTATGGACAAGAAACTATTTCTGAACAGAATGGAAAATTAAACAAGCTTTGATGAACTCTATCTAAATACATTATACTGACAATTTTTAAAGGCCAAAAATTACCATATCTTACTGATGGCCTGACAGATGGTTATTTCCCAACCAAGAAACTATAAAATATAACACCTGCCATACTTTAATTTTTTCAATAACAGCAGATATTGAGTCTCAAGCATCTACTATGTGACAGAAGTTTCCATACATTCATTCTGAATACTTTGCTATTTCATGCGTGTAACAGTCTTTTATTCTCCACACCCTCTGTACAATATTACTGTGTCCTGCTGGAGAACTCCTAATTACCCCTCCAGATCAAGCTTACCTCCTCTTCCATGAAGCCTTCCCTGATCTCTTACTTTCCTCCCGCCAAGACAATGACGTGTTATACTCCCCTCCTTCACCTCACTACGCTAATAAAGGCAGCCATGTTGCAATCGTTTCTTTTTCACTTGTCTACTTCTAGAGTAGACGTTGATTACTTTGAATGTAAAGGGCTTATCTTTGTTTTCCTGATGTCAAGCACAGTGCCTTACACATGGGTGCTTAATAACTGTATGCCAAAAGGATCGATGGAAGAATCGATGCCTTAAACTGCTAAGACAGCATGATTTAATTTTAGACCAGCCTTCTCTTCCATCCCATCACCATGACTTAAATTCCAAATAAAGAGTTTACAGTTTAACTACTGTGAGAGTTAACGTTATGTGTCAACTCAACTAGGCTATGGTGCCCAGATGTTTGGTCAAACACCAGTCTAGATGTTGCTGTGAAGGCCCTTTTTAGGTGGAATTAACATTGAAATCAGTAGACTTTGGGTGAAGCAGATTATCCTCCATAATGTAGGTGGGCCTCAGCCAGTCGGTTGAAGACATTAAAGCAAAGACGGAAGCTTTCTGAAGAAGGAATTCTGCCTCCAGATGGCAACGTAAAAACTCTGCCTGGGTTCCCAGCTGCCTGTCATGCAGAACTTGGACTCAAGGCTGCAACATCTACTTTTCCTTGAACTTCCAGACTGCTGGCCTGCCCTGTGGATTTCGGACTTGCTAGCGGCCCCACACCCCAATCACGTGAAACAGTTCCTCAAAATCTCTTGATAGATAGATAGAGGGAGGGAGGGATGAAGGAAGGAAGGAAGGGAGGGAGGGAGGGAGGAAAGAAGGGAGGAAGGGAGGAAGGAAGGACGGAAGAAAGGACAGAAGGAAGGAAGGAAGGGAGGAAGGAAGGAAGGACAGAAGGAAGGAAGGGAGGAAGGATGGAAGGAAGGGAGGGAGGGAGGAAGGAAGGGAGGGAGGGAGGGAGGAAGGAAGGGAAGGAAGGAAAGGAAGGAAGGCAGGAAGGGAGGGAGGGAGGGAGGAAGGAAGGAAAGGAAAGACGGAAGGAAGGCAGGGAGGGAGGGAGGGAGGGAGGGAGGGAGGAAGGAAGGAAGGAAGGAAGGAAGGAAGGAAGGAAGAGGCAGTTGGTTCTGATTCTCTGGATATCCTGATTAATATAATTACTAATCATTTTGGACTCAAACGATTTTAGGCAGGATCACGGAAGTTTATAGTACATCAGCTTAAGCCCTGTTCATTTTGCAGATGAAGAAAGGGAAGCCTAGAAAGGATAAATCAGACCTGCCACATAGAGAGTGGGAAAGAAGTCGGGCAGGAACTCAGATCACCAAACGACGACCGTGGCTCTGGTCCCAGAACAGGTGACAATGGTTCTGTCAGCGACAAAGGAGCGGCTGCCGAAGTGCTCCTCCTGGGCCCCAGTGCTCCCTCCTGACCTCCTCCGCTTTCTGTATGTATTCCGGAGCCACGTGAACAATCAGCTTTCATCTGGTTGGATGGACTCAAACCCACCTTCAATAAGCAGATATTCTCTCAACAGCGTAGACTGGATCTAGCTGCCATCTAGAGCCATGTCTTAAGGTAATTCAACAATGCGACAGGTACTGCAATTCCAGAAAGGTCTAAGAGGCCCTATGTGTACAGTCCACGCGATTCAAGGCGGTGCTGGGTGAACTACACCTACCGTAAGACTCCAGTGATTCTACATTATTAGTCACGCAAAGCGTATGCTTCTATCTGTGACAGCACGTGGATAGCCTGTGTGGACAAAATCATCCACCAACAGATTTCACTCATGCTCTTTCCAGCAGGGAAACCTGCCATCCTAGAGCCCCTGAGCTGCCTGCTTGCCACCATGATAGCATTTTAATTCACGAACATAGCTTACATTGTTCTCTTGAGTTTTGTGATGAAAAGCTGCCCCCATGCCTTCCCTAAATGCTGAATGTACTTGAACCTTCAGCTACCTAACAGTTAAAAAAAAAGGGCCACACCTAAAGAAAGGCTACAACATTCATCAATCCAGAAGCCTGTGGTCAAGCCCTGGCCTAAGTTCCCAGCACCCAGTGTTTATAAAACTTTCACTGCTGGGCCAACCAGGTCAAGGAGAAAGTGCTGGGAAAGAGAAAGATAAATTACTACTTCACCAGGCCTTGAAAATAGGCTGCTCGCTACCCAACTAGGTAAGAAGAATGCATTTCCCGCTGAGAAATCTCTCTTTAAAATCCACGCCTTCTTCAGATTAAATCCCCTCCGTAACTACTATCTCTCTGACTAAAAACATGTCTTCAAGTTTCTGGGTTTCCTTTAGCCTTGCTCTATCAGCAAGGCAGCTTATCAATTCAGAGACTCAACCCAGTGTTTGTAGTAAAAGAATACAGCAAGTGGGAGGTGTTCCAGGAGCCAGAAAGGGGCTAGGAGTAAACGGAACTCCTGTCTCCATGAACCCCTCGTGCGACCCACGTCTGCGCCACCTGACGGAGCCCGCCAGCATCGTCACCCACAGGTGGATTATTTCTTACCTCTGTCTCTCAGGCCCGTAGTGATTTCAGAGACATAATGAACAAACCCCTCTGAGACTCGTACTCCAAGGTGGGAGGAGGGACGTGCTGGATGCCTTCATTAAATGACAATTTTCACCAGCTTCTCACACTGACACTAACACACTGTTCCTGCACAAAGAACTCATGGAATCAGATGCCGCCCTTAACAAAAGACGACGGTACAGCCGCCCAGGAGACTATAGCATGTTAGAGAATCTGCCCTCCTGACAAAGGGGTGATTGATTACAATGAAAATAGGCAGTTTCGGTCTGTCCTCCCCAAATAGCAGAATTCTGGGACCCATGGAGCACAGCATTTACTGCTTACTACAAACCAAGTCACAGCAAGTCCCTTGTTATTTATAAAACAGCTCATTTGAAACACCAAAACAGAAACAAAAACAAAACGACAGCAGGACGCAGGACAGGGCGTATCCATTTGGGCCACTGTATTCCCTGGGCTGGTGACCCTGTCAGCCAATCTGGCCTCTGTTTAGAGTAAGTGTTCCCCGGGATTCCCACGAAGTTCATGTATCCAGAGAGAAAACTCGAGGATGCCAAAGTAGGCACAGTATACCTTGAATGCCTACGTGCAGGTCATGTATTCAGTTAATTCAATTCAATTCAAGAAGTATCTGTTGAGGGACTTCCCTGGTGGTCCAGTGGTAAAGAATCTGCCTTCCAATGCAGGGGATGAGGGTTCGATCCCTGGTGGAGGAAGTAAGATCCCACATGCCGCGGGGCAACTAAGCCCTCGCACCACAACTACTGAGCTCCCGCACCTCAACGAGACGTAAGCCCACGCGCTGCAACGAAAAGATCCTGTGCGCTGCAACGAAGACCTGACGCAGCCCAAAAATTAAATAAAGTAAATAAATATTTTTAAAAAAAAAGAAGTATCTGTTGAACGTCTATTGTGTTCAAGGTACTACGCTAAGTGTTGGGAATACGATGGTGATCAGAAGCCTGCGGACAGTCTCGCCAGCCTGTAAATAAGTAAGCCATCAGTCACAACACAGTGTGGAGACGACTACAGTCCAGAGGGGCAGATGCTATGGAAGCCCACAGGGGTGGCAGCATGAGACGACACTGCCAAGCATCCCAGCCCACCCCTGGCCAAGACAAAAGAAACGGATTTAGCACTGATGTCTTAAAGCCACCGCTGAATTTTGGCTTCTAGACGAAGAGATGAGCCTCATCCAGTTGACGGACACTCAGGGAGTGACTTTCTTCATGAGATAACTGCAGTGTAACAGTTCCTCATCACTTCCCAAACCACGGCATCCACGCACCACGAATTACACACACCCAGCACCAGGGCGGGCTCGCAAACCAATTATGACGCAGCCTTGGGCCTGCGGAAAACAGAAATGAGTCAGGCCACCACCTCGGGCATGAGAAACTCAAAACCATGTGGGGCAGAGACCACCTGGATGATCGCGGCAGGAGATACCTGCTTCCTTCCTGCTGTCTCCTGAGAAATAACGGTCCCGCCCACCTCTACTTCTTCCAGCCCTATCAACACTCAGGACCATCCTATCATCACTCCTAGCACCTCTTGAAGAAGAGAGGAGAGAGAAGAAAGGCAGAGGATGACTCATAAACAAACAAAACAGAATGTTTGTATGTGGAGGTTGGGGCGTGGGGCGTGTGTTTAAAAAGAAAAGCAGCAGGGCCTCAGTTAACCGTCTTTTTACATCCCTGTCCATCCATCATGTTCTCCCTCCTACTTGGTTACCAACACAAGCTCTAAGCATAATAAGGCCCCACCTTTATATGGATAACAGGCAAACTATCCCATTTAATAGCTAAAGGAATGACGGAAGGAAACGATATCCATGCATTTCTTACAAGACTATCATTTCCTTTATCCCATCCTTAGAATGAGTTCCTTTACAGTAACTGAAGAACCACAGGGATGAAAGAAGGAAATAAATGAGATCAAATGAGGTACTGCTGAATAACTATTAAATTAACAAATCAGCACAACACAATAGCTTATGAAAGGTGGCATGATCACAGATATAGGGAACAAACTAGTGGCTACCACTGTGGGGAGGCAATAGAGGGAAGGAGGAATGGGACGTACAAGCTATTGGGTATAAGACGTGCTACAAGGACGTATTGTACAACGTGGGGAATAGAGCCAATATTTTGTAATAACTAAATGGAGTGCAACCTCTAAAAATTGTATTTAAAAAACAGGTGGGGGCTTCCCTGGTGGCGCAGTGGTTGGGAGTCCGCCTGCTGATGCAGGGGACACGGGTTCGTGCCCCGGTCCAGGAGGATCCCACATGCCGTGGAGCAGCTGGGCCCGTGAGCCATGGCCGCTGAGCCTGCGCATCTGGAGCCTGTGCTCCGCGACGGGAGAGGCCACAGCAGTGAGAGGCCCGCGTACCGCAAAAAAACAAACAAAACAAAACAAAACAAAACAGGTGGCATGAGCAACAGAACAAAACACATGGAGAAGTTACCCTACAACATGGATTTAATGCTCCTTTAGTGAAAGGGTCTACTGACCTCAAAACAGGAAATAAACGCGAAAGGGCGTGCACCTGAAAATGGCACAGAGTGGCAAGGTGATTCAAGCATCCCTGAATTTAAGTAGACTACGGAAAGATCTGTCCTTGAATGCTTTAATACCACAGGCTGCCACCAAACGATGGTGGTGATCAAAGAGTTCGGCCTCCTGAACTTTTCAAATCTGCCACACTTTTCCTTCCTGGAAACAGAGCACGAGCTAATGCTTCAATGGACAAAGGAATATTTTCTGACTGGCCCCGTCCCTGTGGACCTCCAGGAAACAATGATCTCAGAGTCATGAGCTTAGCTGAGAAAGTTCATGCCGTGGAACCTGCCAGAAAAGCACCAAATTCATCCTGAGCAAGACTCGTTTCAAGACTGCTTTAGCTCTTCTCCTGCCCTCAGGTGACATCTCACAGGTTCATCCTCAAGGCTGAGGAGGTTGCTCCGGGCATAAAACATTCTCTCAGATGATACTTGATAGTAACACACTACATAGCATGTTAATGTCACTATAATCTAAAAGATGCCACCCTTGACACTTGAAGAAGTCATGTTGTTTTTACCTAAACTTCTGTTTCAACTCAAATTTTTTAATGGTTTTTTTTCATGTTATTGAGCGTGAGAGGTCTTTTAAAAATATTTATTTATTTTTATTATTATTATTTTTGGCTGCATCGGGTCTTAGTTGCGGCACGTAGGATCTTTCATTGCGGTGTGTGGGTTCTTTGTTGCGGTGCACAGGCTTCTCTCTAGTTGTGGCACACGGGCTCCAGAGCACAGGGTCTCTGTAGTTGCGGCACTCGGACTCTCTAGTTGTGGCACGCGGGCTTAGTGGCCCTGCAGCAAGTGGGATCTTAGTTCCCTGACCAGGGATCGAACCGGCATCCCCTGCATTGCTAGACGGATTCTTAACCACTGGACCACCAGGGAAGTCCCTAAAGTCAAACATTTAGGAAAAAGAAAACGCGGGCTATATACACCTCGCCCACAAAGATGTATGCTTTTCCTTCCAGAAATAAAGAATGCGTAGGTTTTACAGTAAATTCTCTTCTGAACACCTTTCATAAATGTTTTAATGTCCTCCCACTGACAAACAGTACACGTGAAATAAAGAGGTACCAGCTCACAGAGAAGGCTCTAGTGATCCTGTGTCACTGGTATGGAAATCGGAGATAAGGTTTCGCACAACGCAAACAAATACAAAGAAATGACAGCCACAGTACAGGTGATGAAGCCTTTCTGAAAGGTGAGAGAAACACGTGGCAGAAGGCTGCTTTAGTTTTTGATTCATCAATTCATTTTGCAAAAAGCAGCACATGTGAGAGTCCCCAGTGGTCAAACAGCTGTGGCTGTTTCATTCCGTTATCACAGGAATGAAATGTAATGACCCAAGAAGTAAACCAACATCAGAAACTTTTTGATCAAAGCGAACAGTAGGACCCATAAAATGCAGCCTGTGGTTTCACACGACGTACATCTGAATCTCCGGCTGTGCTGACAAATAACTCATCTTAATTTAGTAACATTTAAGTCCCAGCTAACAGCAAAGTGTGATGCTGGGCACCATGAGTGAACCAAAGATGCATCAGACCCCGCGCCACTTATCCAAGGGCCTGGAGTTAGCAAGGGAGAAAAGACAGCAACGACATCATACGTTATATGAGGGGGCAGGAAAAACTGGGCATGTGGGATGGGAGCAAGAGGACACTATGAAGAACGCCAGAAACTTCCCTCGGTTAAAAAAAAAAAAGAAAAACCACCAAAGCAAAACAAAATCCATTAAATGCATCCAAAACAGGCATTCTCGGCAGCAACACCACTCAGATCATCAAGCCAAACTAGAGCAAGAGGATCTGAGTCCAGCCTAAAAGGAGAAGAAAACAAAACACACCTAACAAAACAACAAAACAAATAACCTCTACAACGAAACAAACTACAGAACTTTTCAAAAAAAGTTTGGAGGTTGCAGGGCACCTATTTCCAAAGATAAAGGCAGACCCTGCATCCACAGATGAGACAGGCTGGGATCAAGAAAGACGGCCCAGGGGTGATGCCCAGCAGAGCATCGCTGGGCGCAGCTGGGGAGCAGCTCGGACAGGAAGGATGTGACGCTGGGCTGGGCAGAGCAGGACAGGCTTGCCTGTGGACCTGGCCTTGAAGACCTGTCCAACTTGGACGTGGAACCAGGGAGGTCCTGCATTATCATAAGGGGGAAAGCATGCATGAAGGACAGAGAGACCAGGAAGCCCAAGACCCACGTAAGACGCAGAGCAGCATCAAGTGCGATGAAGCACAGCACGGAGTGAAGGCAGAGAGAGAAGCAGATGAGGATGGAGCCGCTCCAGCCCAAGCTGCCACCTGCGCTTAGTCATGAGACGGTGACCGCAAAAGCAGACGTGCATGCCAGCAATCCATGAGCCCCTCCCACTGGCACTAGCCCGGCACCATTCATCGACATGGAATGAAAATTAACTGTAGTTCATAATGATGAAAATTAACAAGGAAATCCTAAAGTGTTTGCAAAATAGGAGAGCGTTCATTCATAAGAAGGCTGGAGCATGTGGTAAGGAGTTAGGAGAAAACCCCTTGACGACCCCTGACTTTGGATCATTTATCTACCTCCCTAAACCTTATTTCCATCCACGCAAAATGGAAATGATGACACCCACCTCCCGGGGCTGTTGTGAAAGCAAAATGAGAAAATATCTTTAAATTACCTGACATGGGGCTTAGTCCCAGTCAATAAATGTTAAATAATAGATGTTAATTCTCTCTTCTTGTCCTGGTTTCTGAGATGTAGACAGAAATGCAGGCTTTCTTCCACAGGGAGCAGCACGAATAAAAACTCTGCATTATTCTTAATAAGCACAAGGCTAGCAAGATGACTCAGTAATACCAAGTAATACTTCAAAGTCCGTTACTAACAAATACTGTAAAACATTTTTAAAAAAATATTTCTCTAGGAACAGAGAAAGTGGGTAAATTAAATATTAAAACGAAAATGTCAATTGGGAAACTGGCACAATTTGACTCGGAGATTACTGTGTTTCAATATCTATAGTAATATTCGGAAACTATTTTCATAATATTCCAAAATCAAGAGCTATTAAATTAATTGGGGCACTGAAGCCTCCTCTAACCCCAGACCAGCAAGGGAGCCTTCTGAACGGGCAGGTAATTGTACATCTGTTTCTGAGTTTAGCATCAGGCTGGGCCCTATAGCACTACTGTTCTTTAGAAAAAATTACCCATCACTATGAAAGATGCTCAACACACATTAGGAGGTTGTAGAATAAACAGCTTCTGGTCCTTTGGGCCCAAAGTAAAATAAACTAGGGGAACTGTTGAGGAATGAGCATAAATTATGGCAAATTTATTAAATGTGAACTCTGTGTATGCAAGATAAAAAGGATTTGGGGGAAAAGATATGAATTTCAAATTCTCAGTAGGTTGATGTGACTGAGGGCTTTGCTATGCTATTTTCCTAATTTTGCTCTTCCTATGCCCAACCATTCAGCAATCAATCTCTACCTTCTCTCCTGAGACCAAACCAGAGAGTCCAATTAGCATCAAATTACAGTTACTGTACCTAAACGATTTGTACATCTCTAAACAACTATAATCACAGAATTTCCTTAGACTGAAAGTACTTCAGACATTTAATTTTAATTACTTCAGCATGGAATCAGCAACATATTTCCCACAGGTATTTTATTACCTGTTTTTCATGAGGATGACTAACTAAGATGTCAATTAGAAAATACCTGTAAATGGAGAGGGCGTAGGGGCAGGACAGTGACCTACGCATTTATTGATTCTTACAATGTGAAATACATTTACAGGGACAGTCTAGGAATATAATGTGAGTCAGAATTTCAGGGCCCATAATGAATGTTCCATTCCCTTTCTACCACTTAGACCACCCACAGGAACTCTACCACCCATGCCTCACACCTCAACCAAACTGCTATTAATAACTCCTTCCGGCTCAAACCTAAACTGCTGGATGCCTCCCAGAATTGTCTACCACCTCACTCCTAATGCCTAAGGCATCCTGTCTGCCCTGTCCCTGCTAACTCTGTCTCTATCACCCAGCTTCTCTCCTTTGCCATTATTTTTTTTTTCTTACAGTTATCATGGTTTCTTTTCTTTTATTTATTTATTTTGGCTGCATTGGGTCTTCACTGCTGCGCACGGGCTTTCTCTAGTTGCAGCGAGCAGGGGCTTCTCTTCCTTGTGGTGCGTGGGCTTCTCTTGTTGTGAAGCACGGGCTCTAGGCATGCGGGCTCCAGTAGTTATGGCACATGGGCTCAGTAGTTGTGGCTCGTGGGCTCCAGAGTGCAGGTTCAGTAGTTGTGGCACACGGGCTTAGTTGCTCCGCGGCATGTGGGATCTTCCCGGACCAGGGCCTGAACCCGTGTCCCCTGCATTGGCAGGTGGATTCTTAACCACTGCACCACCAGGGAAGCCCCATTTTGCCATTATTTTATACTGATTCCTTTGTCAAGTCTTGTTCTCACTTCATTCGAAAACTTAGGGACTCCCAAGTGATATTAGGCAAGGAAAGAAGAGGTAGAGTCATTATATCCTCAACTCCCAAGGAAACGAAAATAAAAAGACAAAGATGAAGTTTTTCTTCAACAGTTGGTTGCTGGATTTTTTTTTTTTTTAGTTCCAATGTAGTGACGCAAAAAAAGCCAATATTCTATTTAGCTTACTTTTCATCTTTTTGCTGTAACAGAACTTGACTTCATTAAAAAATATTTCTATGGGAGCTTCCCTGGTGGCGCAGTGGTTGGGAGTCCGCCTGCCAATGCAGGGGACACGGGTTCGTGCCCCGGTCCGGGAAGATCCCACATGCTGCGGAGCAGCTGGGCCTGTGAGCCATGGCCGCGGAGCCTGTGTGTCCGGAGCCTGTGCTCCGCAAAGGGAGAGGCCACAACAGTGAGAGGCCCGCGTACGGCAAAAAAAAAAAAAAAAAAAAAAAAAAAAAAAAAAATTTCTATGGCATTAAGCATGCTCGTGAAAATCTTCTGTATGAATTAGCCAGAGGGTTTTTTAACTTTATACACAAGTTGAATATTTAATCCAACCCAGTCTCCCCTTACTACCTTACACTCACTCTCATCCCACAGTGGGAGCAGAGAGTAATCTGGAGGAGAGAGAATCACATTCCCAATCCGGTGTGCTCTGGCCCCGTACCCCCTGACACCCCACTATCCTTGCCCAGAACCGCACCTGCTCCAGCATCCTTATCTAGAGCTGCTCTGAGAGCCAGTCCTTCTCTACCATTTTACCAGCCACCCACTCCGTCCTCGAAGTCCCCCAGGCCCTGGTCGTGAGATCAACATTGGTGGTCCATCTCCAGCTCTACTGACAATTCTCTGAGATTCTAATAACACTTTAAATAGCACTGGGATCAGTTCTCAAGACAGAAAGTACCTCAATGACAGTTTAAGAGTTAACAGTCTCTTAGTCCCTTAGGAAGAACTTAATAAGCATACAAGAAAAGGAGTATTGGTACCAACAAGGATCTACTGTATAGCACAGGGAACTATATTCAATATCTTGTAATAACCTATAATGGACAAAAATCTAAGAAAGAATAGATACGTATATGTGTACAACGGAATCACTTTGCTGTACACCTGAAACTAACACAACATTGTAAGTCACTATACTTCAATAAAGGTTAAAAAAACTGTTAAAGGCTTATTGGTAATAATAATTTGAAAAATATGTTAAAGAAACTTACCAATACACTCAACTTATTAGATAAGATTAATATGCTTAAACCTTATCCAGATATTTTAAAGTCACGGTACATTAACTATTTTACAAAAGACTAACTTTGGAAGTAAATTAACTCTGATACAGAGAGGAGCTCATGACTAAGTTTATCATCAGGCATCGTGCTTTGGTTAGAACCCTTGTAGCCACATCGGCAAATCAGTAACATCAGCTGTTGATCAGGCGTGAATTAATATGATGTGTAGGACCTGGTATCATGATGGCATTGTCAACACAGGACTGCACCTGCCGTGGGTCTTCTTTCAGATGATAAAATCAGTATTTTGGTTCTAGGTGGATCTAACTAACAAGTCACTTTGGGAAAAGCACACTTAAGGTCTCTTACTCTGTCCAGAATCACTTGGCATTTTCCACCTACCAGCCTCAAAGGATTTTGCAGGGATTACGATGTCTGAAAATCTTTCATCTCTGGGCATGAAAGGTGCTAATGAGTATTTGTTGGGAAGCACTCCCACACTGCCCTGTAGGAAGATTCAGAATTCTTCCAGGGTGTTTACTGCAGGTAGGAAAATGTTACCTTTGAGGTGGAAATTACAATGGACTTTTAATCACTGGGAGGTGGGGCTGCTCACTGCTGGGCAGAGACCGGGCACCCTTCAATTCTCATTTTTCCTCAGCTGCTACACTGGGGGTAACCTTGAGCCTCACCCTCTTGCTCTGGGAATCGAGGTTAAGTACACAGAGTCCCAGTAGAAGCCAAACTGAAGTGGAAACATTTGTATAATATCACAATTACACAAAGTGGGACTTGGCTATAGTCTCAGGCCCTTCTATAAAAGGTCTTAGTCAATCTGAAACACGAAAAGTACCAGGTACAACTAAAAATGGATAATAATACAGTCTAATACAGGGTCTTTCTAAAGTCTTTTAATTTCTAAACTTTAATACCAGATTTTAAGCATAACAAACATCGACTTATGAGTGGCATCTAAAAGACTTAGATCCTAATAGGAAATATGGATTTGAATTTTGCTAACTATAGACTATTTCCCCTCAGTGAACACTGTTCATTTATCACGGAATCTGTAAGAAATACTCTGTACGCAGCTTCTTGGCCCTCCATCCTCCGCTGGCGTCCTTGACTCCCCTCCCCGCCCCAAGTCTCTGCCTCCTTCTTGAGCTCCTTCACCTCCACCCCCCTCCTTGGATGTTCCGCGGTCCCAGTCTTGGTCCTCATCTTGTCACCTTCGATATTCTCTTTCTGGTGACTTCATGGCTTCCACTCTGATGGACGGCAAGTGAGTCTCCTTCTCCAGCTTTACATGGAGGAGATGGCTCTTCTCAGCTCCAGATGCATTTAGAGAGCTACCTGTTGTGCCACCACGAAATCAGGATGACCCAAACTGAACTGATACATTATTCCAACCCCACCCTGCACCCAAGTAACCCGGTTCTGGGTACCCAAGCCAGGACAACGGTCCCTCCAAGTGGGCTACTCTCACAAGATGCAATCCCCTCAGTTACACTAGTCTTGCCTGGCCTTTCCCTCAGTTTGCACCTCCAGGTGTCAGCAGACCTCCTGCACCCTCAGTGTCTCTTTCACATGCCTCCCTCTCCTCTGCTGCACTGCGTTCATGCATACCCCAGACGACCCTCTTGTTTCCTACAGGAATACCCCCAGGCCTTCCTCCATCCACAAATCTCTTCTCCAGTAGGCAGAAGAAAATTCACACATCGGATGCTATGACGCTCCCTCCCTTACAACTAAAAATCCCAAACATCTTTTCAGGGCACACAAAACTCAACTGACCCTTCCAGCTCCTGTCTGGCCAGCCTCCAATGCAAACTCCTTACGGCCCACGGCATCCTGTGTTCTCCAGTGCCTACATGGCTTTTGTGCGGTTAGAAGGCCCCCCTCTGCTTTGACTGCTCAGCAAATTTCTCCTCATTCTCAAAACCAACTTATGTGGTTCTTTTGAGATGTCCTCGCTAACAAATCTCTGTTCGAACACTTATTACACTATACAAATTCTTTGCTCATACGCCCATCTGTTTTACTAGGGCACAAACTCTGCTGTCTGTTCTTACTTCAGCATTGCCTAACACAGGGCATGATAAAGACTATATGAGCACAGAGTGTTTGCTGAATGAACAAACTAATCAACACAGACAAGTTCCAGAAGACAGTTGTCCTAATGTAATAAATCCATGCTGAAATGCTGCTTCCACTTCCTTCCTACCATCCATAAATCCAGTTATTTCTGGCTCAAGCGTCTCCTTATCTTGATGAAGATTCCATAGAGACGTGCCCCAAAGTTGTCTGGAAAGCCAGGGCATCCCTATTCATTTCTATAATACGTAAGCACACGTTCAGAAAATATTTCTTATACGTTCAAAGCCCAAGCTGAACCACAAGGCCCCGTAGTGAAGACACATAAATAAAGGCGCTTTCTTGGGAATTAAGTCTCCACCCACACCTCAGGGCATCATCATCCCAACATAAACTGCCCTTTAAAAGAGTAGGACGATCAACGTGCCCTAATATTTTTAAGGTCTTTTGCCCTTAGTTATTTATCATTTCCCTGTTTAACCATCATAAAGAAATTCCTGAGGAACTGCCTTCGAGTCGGGAAGGCTATGCTTACCAGATATATATTTCAATGAATACTGACTGCATGGAACAGGATTTTTTTTAAAGAACCAAAGAAAGCCAAATTTCATTTTGCAAAGGAAGTAACTGTCCAGATAGCAAACTGCAGACAACACATACGATGGCAAAACTCACAATACAGGTAAAAAACAGCAAGACAATTTATTTCTTCAATATCTCTATTGTTTCAATTTTCTTTTTTGGGGGGCGGGGGGCTTCGCGGGCCTCTCACTGTTGTGGCCTCTCCCGTCGCGGCGCACAGGCTCCGGAAACGCAGGCTCAGCGGCCATGGCTCACGGGCCCAGCCGCTCCGCGGCATATGAGATCCTCCCAGACCGGGGCACAAACCCGCGTCCCCTGCATCGGCAGGCGGACCCCCAACCACTGAGCCACCAGGGAAGCCCAATTTTCTTTTCTTTTTTTTTTAATAAACATGCCAATTTTTTAAATAAATAAATATATTTATTTGTTTATTTATTTATTTATTTTTGGCTGCACTGGGTCTTCGTTGATGCACATGGGCTTTCTCTAGCTGCGGCGAGCGGGAGTTACTCTTTGTTGCGTTGCTCGGGCTTCTCATTGCAGTGGCTTCTCTTGTTGTGGATCACGGGCTCTAGGCACGTGGGCTTCAGTAGTTGTGGCTCTCAGGCTCCAGGGCGCAGGCTCAGTAGTTGCAGTGCATGGGCTGAGTTGCTCCGCGGCATGTGGGATCTTCCTGGACCAGGGCTCAAACCCGTGTCCCCTGCATTGGCAGGGGGATTCTTAACCACTGCGCCACCAGGGAAGTCCCTCAATTTTCTTCACTTAAATCATAGTGGGAAGCTACACAGTGACTCAAAACCGATGACAAAGCAAATCATCTGCACTTGTTTTTATTTTTCTAATTAAATAGCTGCTATACATAATATTAACGTAAAGTAGGGTGTTTCTTCTATACTAAAATGACTGTGTACAACTACATAGACTATCAATCTTTTTCTATGCCTCTACCATGTACTGGTAATTCCTTGTTATGTCCATTTCTTATTTTCTTTTGGTGTCTAACTTCAAACAGGCACAGATGGTTACCAAGATTACATGCAAATATATGCTGCTTTATAGAATCTTTGATAACCATTTCTCCAAAGGTGTGCCATTATTTCCTTCCAGTGAATGGAACTCTACTTCTTCTCTGATTGAACTTGAATCAAACAATGGAAAATCAGGCTATAATGTTTACTAACAGCTTCCAGTCACTATAAAGGATGGTATGATACCAGCAGGTTCCACTCACAGAATTTCCTAAAGGGGGAAATGGAACGAAAATAGAGTATCTTGCAGTTGAGAAGTCAATAGAAGAGAGAAAGTGCTCTCTGGGGAAGGGCAGTCCTGGATTCAAATCGTGCCTCCACCACTTTCTTAATCAGGACTGAGATCCCTACCTCACAGGGCTGTGGTGATTAGATGGCCAATGTGTATTAAGCACCCAGCACAGACCTCACCTCCAAGCTCCAGGCTGTCTACCTGCCACTTCCACCAGGCAGTCTCAAGGGCAATGAAAACTCAACACTCCCTCACCCCCAGCTCATCTCCAAGGCCTGCTGATGGTTCCTCCTCAGTATCTTCCCAGCATACCCACCTCCCTCCACCCCCTCAGCTGCCACCCAGTCCACGACACCAACTCTCTCCACCTTTAAAACCCTTTTGGAGTCTTCCCCATTCTCTTGGATGAACACCAAGATCCTTAATAGGATCTACAAAGTCTTGCAAAGACAACCCTTACCTGCCTCCCTGGCTCACCTTCCTCCATTCTCCTTCCTACCACCTTACACTACAGCCACACTGCCTCCTGCCTCAGGGCCTTTGCACACACCACCACTCCTCTGCTTGAAATGGAGGGACCTTCTTTATTCCCTACCCCACTCTTGGCCTAATTATTACCTTTCCTGATCCTCAAAGCTAGGTCAGGTCCACCTCTCAATGAAGCAAATGCTTTGTCCTTCAAAGAACTTTTCACAGTTGAGATAGTTTATTTTTACTTATGTAATTAATCAATGTATATCTCTTCTACTTCACCCTAAACTCAAAGGAGGGTAGGGAACTAACAAGTTTTACCACTATCTTAGTTTAGGTGTTCCTGAAACAGAGCCTAAGAGAAGGACTTGTGTACAGATGGGTCATTTGGAAGGTCATCCAAGAGGAAGGAAAAAGAGAGAGTAGGGAGGGTGAAACAGGGAAGAAGGATGAGCTACCAAGGCCAACACTGTGGACAACAGGGATCAATCCCAGGGTATCCTGGGAGCCATGCATATGCCAGCTGGGACTGTCCCCCTGCAGGAAGGAGGCAGAAGCATCTGTCTACTGGCTTCCATACCCTCCAGGTTTCAGGCTGTGCCCAGGGGTGTTAACTCTCCCATCTCTGGTCTGCGCTTCCACACCAAGTGGGCACCCACAGCATCAGAACCAGGGCAGATAACAGGTACAAGGTGGTCACCACAAAGGGTATCTCAGACACACTGACCACCCCTCAAAGCTGTGTCTGAAAATGAAGGTGGGTCATGAGGCTGTGGCTCAGAGAGCTGGTGTCCCCATGCCCAGCACAGAGCCTGGTTCCCCAGAATCTCATCAACGGTGGTGGTGGTGGTGGGTCTCCAGATCATCATCTTTTTTCAGATAAATATAACTTCTTCCCAACAGCACTGGTAGAGTATAAAAACAAGTTTGGGGGCTTCCCTGGTGGCGCAGTGGTTAAGAGTCCGCCTGCCGATGCAGGAGACACGGGTTCGTGCCCCGGTCCGGGAAGATCCCCCATGCCGTGGAGCGGCTGGGCCCGTGAGCCATGGCCGCTGAGCCTGCGCGTCCAGAACCTGTGCTCCACAACAGGAGAGGCCACAACAGTGAGAGGCCCGCGTACAGCAAAAAAATAAATAAATAAAGTAAATTAAAAAAAAAAAAAAACAAGTTTGGGAAAGAAGGGAAAGTTAATTCCGCTATGATGTCTTAGAAGGTCTCTCCACAAGGGGGTACTCAGGATTGGGGGAGAGGGGTTCCTATCATAACAAAAAGAGTGTGAAGTTTTATACTGTTGCAATGAGAAGGTGATTATGTGTTTCACAGTGTATGTAGCTACATTTCATAACTTGGGCATACTTCCCAAACATTATGTTTGTCTCTAGGACAGTTAAGAAATTATGTTTGACAGCGGACTTGTTTTGCCATAATTTTAAAAAATCATTTTTTTTAATTTATTTTTAACATCTTTATTGGGGTATAATTGCTTTACAATGGTGTGTTAGTTTCTGCTTTATAACAAAGTGAACCAGCTATACATATACATATATCCCCATATCTCCTCCCTCTTGCGTCTCCCTCCCACCCTCCGTATCCCACCGAGCTGATCTCCCTGTGCTATGTGGCTGCTGCCCACTAGCTATCTATTTTACATTTGGTAGTGTATATATGTCCATGCCACTTTCTCACTTCGTCCCAGCTAACACTTCCCCCTCCTCGTGTCCTCAACTCCATTCTCTACGTCTGTGTCTTTATTCCTGTCCTGCCCCTAGGTTCTTCAGTACCATTTTTTTTTTTTTAGATTCCATACATATGTGTTAGCATATGGTATCTGTTTTTCTCTTTCTGACTTACTTCACTCTGTATGACAGACTCTAGATCCATCCACCTCACTACAAATAACTCAATTTCGTTTCGTTTTATGGCTGAGTAATATTCCATTGTATATATGTGCCACATCTTCTTTATCCATTCATCTGTCGATGGACACTTAGGTTGCTTCCATGTCCTGGCTACTGTAAATAGAGCTGCAATGAACACTGTGGTACATGACACTTTTGGAATTATGGTTTTCTCAGGGTATATGCCCAGTAGTGGGATTGCTGGGTCATATGGTAGTTCTATTTTTAGTTTTTTGAGGAACCTTCATACTGTTCTCCATAGTGGCTATATCAATTTACATTCCCACCAACAGTGCAGGAGGGTTCCCTTTTCTCCACACCCTCTCCAGCATTTATTGTTTCTAGATTTTTTGATGATGGCCATTCTAACTGGTGTGAGGTGATACCTTTATTCAATATCTTATAATAACCTATAATGGAAAATAATCTGAAAAAATATATATATGTATATATGTAACTGAATCACTTTGCTGTACACCTGAAACTAACACGATATTATAAATCAACTATACTTCAATTTTAAAAAAAGGAAGCTATGTTCGGACAGTAGAAAGCAAATATTATATTTATGTTTAACATAATGGGAGACTCTGAGGTGAAAATGGCCTTAAGACGTTGACTAGGTGATACAGCTGTATAATGCTCTTCCCAATCCTAAAGCTTCTGTAAATTCCTTAAGATTCCTTAATATCTTCATGGATGACTGTTATCAACTAGCAAAATGTGCAAAACGGGGCACTTACACATACAGATCATTTCGGTCAAATCCTTTAAACTTAAGGACTTTACCTGCTTAAGATTCACAGATTAAACTAAGATTTAGAGAGTGTTTATTACACACATGGACCTCACTGAGGTTGTGTGGAGACGAAAGAAGAACAGATTCGGTTCCTGGCATAAAAGGATGATCTAGCGCCACCTAGGCCAGGAAGTGGACCTCGATTCAAATGATAATGGCAGGGTGAAAAGCAGAATGTTATTTAAAACCAAAACTAACTGCCGCCACTTCTGTCTCCTGAAGAAGCAGCACAGTTCATACCTGTGGAGACATCAGTCTTTCAATATCTCCTTTCCATTGAGAAGATTCATAAGGGAAGGAGAAAGAAAAAGCAGAAATTTCAAATCCTTTCTCAGGTCTTCCATGCATATGAAAGGTGAGTAGAGAGCCCTTTGTCTTTTTTTTTTTTTAATTGAAGTATAGTTGATTTACAAAGTTGTATTAGTTTCAGATTCTTTTCCATTATAGGTTTTTACGAGGTACTGAATACAGTTCCCTGTGCTATATAATAGGTCCTTGATGATTATCTACTTTAGAGAGTCTTTGTCTTTAGCAGTTAATGGGAAGGGGCTCCAGAAATGGAGAAAGCCAGGAGATCCACGCCAACAGTTAAGGAAGAGAGAGACCAAGCAAAATGCCAAGAGCCTGGGAGCTTCAGGCAACTGTCGTTGTGAGATCCCAGTGGTGGGATGGCCAGAGGTCTCCTCGAAGAACTGACAGTGTGACCTTCGACTTCAAGACGTTACACTGCTGCCTGTGAACGAGGAAGAAACTAACGTCCTCTGTGCCAAGTCTAGAGTGAGTTCCCAGAGCCCAAATGGATCTTCCATTGGCCCTGCTAACTGAGGTACTATGATATGGTGGCTGCACCATAAGACACCGTGGGGGTCCTTTTCCGAGGACCCTGCAGCTCCGTCAGGTTGGGAAGATCGTAATGGAAATGCTGGTAAAGAATTCATCAAACAATTTTTACTTCACCGTCACCGTTTTACCTCAGGAAGGTATGCAAAGAAGAGTTTCACCAAATATTGTTTTTAAAGTTTATTGTTAAAATCCAGGCTCGCGGGACTTCCCTGGTGGCGAAGTGGTTAAGAAGCTGCCTGCCAATGCAGGGGACATGGGTTTGAGCCCTGGTCCGGGAAGATCCCACATGCCACAGAGCATCTAAGCCCCCATGCGACAGAACTACTGAGCCTGCGCTCTAGAGCCCGCGAGCCACAGCTACTGAAGCCCACGTGCCACAACTAATGAAGCCCGCACGCCTAGAGCCCATGCTCTGCAACAAGAAAAGCCATCGCAATGAGAAGCCCGCGCAGCGCAACGAAGAATAGTTCCCGCTCGCTCCAACTAGAGAAAGGCTGCGCGCAGCAACAAAAATCCAACACAGCCAAAAAAATCCGGGCTTGCTTCCCATTTCTGAAATCAAAGTCTATTACAAAGGATAAAAACTAAAGGAAAACCAGGGCCAAACAGGAAAGACACACTAGAAATACGATGCAGAAGTCCCATAAAATATTGAAGCCTATCCACTGAAAGCATCCCTAGTGGGTCCCCTCTGAAAGTTTGCACACGCACACCTACCACCTCCTCACCTGGGAGGAAACTCTTCCAGGCCACGGCAGGGCACCAGCAGAACCGCACAGATTTAATTTCTGTGCATGCTCTGGGCCTTCACAGTCTCATGCGTGATGTGATGTTATCAATGAATAACAAATATCAACAAAACATAATGCAAATGAGAATCTGAGACGCTCAAAATTAGAAACAGTGAGACATCTTCATGGTAAGGCTAAAAGTGGTGGCGGGGGTGGAGGTTAGGAAGAGGGGGCGGGGGGAAGGGCACGGTCCCGAGTGGGCCCAGAACTCCTGTGGATGGTGCGAGAGACAGCATTATTCTGGAACCGCTTCGGAGAGCAGCTGGACTTTCCAAAGTTCAATGCTATCCAGTCTAAAGGACGGGAGCAGGTCTTTCAGACACACATCCAATACCTTGTCTCCAAATTACCAATACTGGGTTGGCCTTAGCGGCCAGGTCATGAACACAAATTAGCAGCATGACCGGTCGCCAGATCCACTTAGCACCTGTTCCTGCCCAGACTTCCAGCCAGAGTCACCACGCCAAACAATAAGCTGTCCCTCCTTTTCACTAGGTCATTGTTAGAATTCAAATAGAAATTTGCACTTACGGAAGTTATCCTTTCGTATGACCAAAAAAAAGAAGGTTATTTTCACTTGAAAATAAGAAGGTCATATAAGGGCAAGAGAAAGGAAATGCACAATTATTTGTGCGTAGTAGAATGTGCATTGTTAGAATATAAGAAAAACTAGAAGGAAATGGTTTAATAGTGTGCACATATGAACAAAATTAATTTTGCCGGTATCCTACTCTGGAGACAGGAGGGGAGGAGGAAGGGGGGAGAAAAGGGGGAAAGGAATGAGGGGGAGAGGAGAAAAATGAAATGAGATGCTTATCTTCACCACAGTAGGAACTAGAACTGGGGACAAATATGTAACCTAAGAGAAACATGCCTTGTTTACTTTCAGTATGCTTGCACACAAGTTATTAATTACACTGGCCTGAAGTATAATTATGTAACCCAGTTTTAATGTTCAAACCCAGTTTTTTTTTAATAAATCTTTATTGGAATAAAATTGATTCACAATACTGTGTTAGTGTCTGTTGTACAACAAAGTGAATCAGTCATATGCATACATACATCCCCATATCCCCTCCCTCTTAAGCCTCCTCCAACCCTCCCTATCCCACCCCTCCAGGTCATCGCAAAGCACCGAGCTGATCTCCCTGTGCTATGCTGCTGCTTCCCACAAGCTAACTATTTTACATTCGATAGTGTATACATGTCGATGCTACTCTCCCTTGGCCCCAGCTTCTCCCTCCCCCCCAACCCCGTGGCCTCAAGTACATTCTCTATGTCTACGTCTTTCCTTCCCTGCCACTAGGTTCATCAGTACCACTTTTTTTTTTTTTAGATTCCATACATATGTGTTAGCATATGGCATTTGTTTTTCTCTTTCTGACTTACTTCACTCTGTATGACAGACTCTAGGTCCCTCCACCTCACTATAAATAACTCAATTTCGTTTCTTTTTATGGCTAATACTCCATTGTATATATGTGCCACATCTTTATCCATTCATCTGTCGATGGACATTTAGGTTGCTTCCATGTCCTGGCGATTGTAAATAGTGCTGCAATGAACACTGTGGTACATGTCTCTTTTTGAATTATGGTTTTCTCAGGGTATATGCCCAGTAGTGGGATTGCTGGGTCATATGGTATTTCTATTTTTAGTTTTTGCAAGGAACCTCCGTACTGTTCTCCACAGTAGTTGGATCAATTTACATTCCCACCAACACTGCAGGAGGGTTCCTTTTTCACCACAACATTCCCAGCATTTACTGTTTCTAGATTTTTTGATAATGGCCATTCTGACTGCTGTGAGGTGATACCTCATTGCAGTTTTGATTTGCATTTCTCTAATGATTAGTGATGTTGAGCATCCTTTCATGTGTTTGTTGGCAATCTGTATATCTTCTTTGGAGAAATGTCTATTTAGGTTTTCTTCCCATTTTTGGATTGGGTTGTTTGTTTTTTTTGATATTGAGCTGCATGAGCTGCTTGTATATTTTGGAGATTAATCCTTTGTCAGTTGCTTCGTTTGTAAATATTTTCTCCCATTCTGAGGGGTGTCTTTTCGTCTTGTTTATGGTTTCCTTTGCTGTGCAAAAGCTCTTAAGTTTCATTAGGTCCCATTTGTTTATTTTTGTTTTTACTTCCATTTCTCTAGGAAGTGGGTCAAAAAGGATCTTGCTGTGATTTATGTCAAAGAGTGTTCTGTCTATGTTTTCCTCTAAGAGTTTTATAGTGTCTGGCCTTAAATTCAGGTCTTTAACCCATTTTGAGTTTATTTTTGTTTATGGTGTTAGGGAGTGTTCTAATTTCATTCTTTTACATGCGGCTGTCCAGTTTTCCCAGCGCCACTTATTGAAGAGGCTGTCTTTTCTCCATTGTATATTCTCGCCTCCTTTGTCAAAGATAAGGTGACCATACGTGCATAGGTTTATCTCTGGGCTTTCTATCCTGTTCCATTGATCTATATTTCTGTTTTTGTGCCAGTACCCTACTGACACTGTGCCAGTGTCCTGATTACTATAGCTTTGCAGTATAGTTTGAAGTTGGGGAGCCTGATTCCTCCAGCTCCATTTTTCTTTCTCAAGATTGCTTCGGCTACTCGGGGTCTTTTGTGTTTCCATACAAACTGTAAAATTTTTTGTTTTAATTCTGTGAAGAATGCCACTAGTAGTTTGATAGGGATTGCACTGAATCTGTAGGTTTCTTTCGGTAGTATAGTCATACTCACAATACTGATTCTTCCAATCTAAGAACATGGTATATTTCTTCATCTTTTTATGTCATCTTTGATTTCTTTCATCAGTGTTTTATAGTTTTCTGAGTACAAGTCTTTTGCCTCCTTAGGTAGCTGTATTCCTAGGTATTTTATTCTTTTTGTTGCGATGGTAAATGGGATTGTTTCCTTAATTTCTGTCCATTAATTTTGTATCCTGCAACTTTACCAAATTCATTGATTAGTTCTAGTAGTTTTCTGGTGGCATCTTTAGGATTTTCTGTGTACAGTATCATGTCACCTGCAAACAGTGACACTTTTACTTCTTCTTTTCCAATTTGTATTCCTTTTATTTCTTTTTCTTCTCTGATTGCCATGGCTAGGATTTCCAAAACTATGTTGCATAAGAGTGGCGAGAGTGGACATCCTTGTCTTGTTCCTGATCTTAGGGGAAATGCTTTCAGTTTTTCACCACTGAGTATGATGCTTGCTGTGGGTTTGTCATACATGGCCTTTATTATGTTGACGTAGGTTCCCTGTATGCCCATTTTCTGGAGAATTTTTATCATAAATGGGTGTTGAATTCTGTCAAAAGCTTTTTCTGCCTCTATTGAGATCATCATATGGTTATTATTCCTTAATTTGTTGATATGTTACATCACATTGATTGATTTGTGTATACTGAAGAATCCTTGCATCCCTGGAGTAAACCCCACTTGATCATGGTGTATGATCCTTTTAATGTGTTGTTGGATTCTGTTTGCCAGTATTTTGTCAAGGATTTTTGCATCTATGTTCATCAGTGATATGGTCTATAATTTTCCTTTTTTGTGATATATTTTTCTGGTTTTGGTATCAGGGTGATGATGGCTTCATAGAATTAATTTGGGAGTGTTCCTCCTCCCTTATTTTGCAAGAGTTTGAGAAGGATAGGTGTTAGCTCGTCTCTAAATGTTTGATAGAATTCACCTGTGAAGCCATCTGGTCCTGGACTTTTGTTTGTTGGAAGTTTTTTTTTTTTTTTTTTTGCAGTACGCAGGCCTCTCACTGTTGTGGCCTCTCCCGTTGCGGAGCACAGGGTCTGGACGCGCAGGCTCAGCGGCCATGGCCCACAGGTCCAGCCGCTCCGCAGCATGTGGGATCCTCCCGGACCAGGGCACGAACCCGTGTCCCCTGCATCGGCAGGCGGACTCTCAACCACTGCGCCACCGGGGAAGCCCTGTTGAAAGATTTTTGATTACAGCTTCAATTTCACTACTTGTGATAGGTCTGTTTATATTTTCTAATTCTTCCTGGTTCAGTCTTGGAAAATTGTACCTTTCCAAGAATTTGTCCATTTCTTCGTGGTTGTCCATTTTATTGGCATATAGGTGTTTGTAGTAGCCTCTTATAATGTTTGTATTTCTGTGGTGTCAGTTATGATTTCTCCTTTTTCATTTCTAATTTTATTGATTTGTGCCCTTTCTCTTTTTTCTTGAAGAGTCTGGCCAAAGGTTTATCAATTTCGTTTATCTTCTCAAAGAACCAGCTTTTAGTTTTACTGATCTTTGCTATTGTTTTGTTCATTTCTATTTCCTTTATTTCTGCTCTGATCTTTATGATTTCTTTCCTTCTACTGACTTTGAGTTTTCTTTGTTCTTCTTTTAGACTTTAAAATGAAGACTGTTACAAGAGATAAGGACACTACATAATGATCAAGGGATCAATCCAAGAAGAAGATAATAACAATCATAAATGTTTATGCACCCAACACAGGAGCACCTCAATACATAAGGCACATGCTAATAACCAGGAAAGGAGAAATCGACAGTAACACAATAGTAGGGGACTCGAACCCAGTTTTAATGTTCAAATCCTGTCAAGCCTCCACCTGGAGTTATTCAAAAGAATTTTTCCCCCATTGAGAAAGAAACAAAGTCTCCGGACACAGTAATGAAATTCCAGAACCAGAGCTTCCTTACGGTGTCTGCCAGCTCTTATACTACGTTTGATTCCGGGCCAAACCGAAAGTTCTGAGGAGGTCAACTCTTCCAATCCCAGCCCAAAATATAGTCACAATTCACAATTAAAGCACAGGCAAGCTAGATACATAAACTTATCAGGGTTTTATGTTTTAGCAATGTTCACGAGACAATATACATTTCTATGAGTTATGCGATTTTCATGTCCTAAGGCTGTAGACTAGACGACAAGTTTCAGGTTTAGTTCTTAAAATAAGGCACTTCTATCTCACATTATTTGATTCTACTCACCAACAACACTGACATTCCACACTGGCAGAGGAAGTCTTTTGGGAAGTACCAAATCAGCACAGCGTCAAAGAAGCTTTTAAAAATGTACAGGTAAATGTGTAGATTGTTATTAAAACCCTACAACCAAGACACTAGGCTACTTACTTATTCATAGCTATCAAGAGAAAATGATCTATTTTCCAAGCTGTAGGATATCTAGCCTTTATGCATGAGGTGTACACGGGTCTATTATTTTCCTTCTAAGCTTCTCTGTATCTTCCACAGGACAATCGTGTGGAATTGCAGATAAATATTTTTTCCATATGTATTCATCCATCATTTCTACATGATTTCGACTTTCTTCTATTTATTACTTTTATCCAAGGCTTCACCACCTTATAGCCACATATACATTGTTTATTTTTATACAGTTATAACATGCATGCAATAAAAAGCACAAATCTTAACTGCACCTTTCCATAACTTTTACATATGTATATACTCAAGTAACTATCACCCAGATCAAGATATACTGCAGGAAATGTACAAACAATTGTTCATGTCCATACACACATGCACACACCCACCTACACACACACAAACACACACTCCATCCCTAGGATCACATTAAAGCTGTGGTATAAACAAACAGAAAAGAGGTCAACCACAATATGATCAACTGTTAAAACAATTCTTTTTAGTCGACTGTGGAAAAATAAAGTATTTAAAGTGTCATTTACAATTTGATACAGAGATCTTGTTACTGCATTTCTAAGTCTTGAATCATTACCCCTTTTATTAAATTATGTTGCCTTGCCACTAAATCTGAACCAGTTATTTTCTTTAAAAAAAAGTTACAAGTCTCAGAATGAGAGGAAATATTTGCAAATCACATAGCCAATAAAGGACCTGTCTCCAAAATATGTATAAAAAATTGGCAAAACCCAACAATAAGAAAACAAACAACTCAGTTTTTTAAATAAGCAAAAGATCTGAACAGACACTTCACCAAAGAAGATATATATGGATGGCAAACAAGCACATGAAAAGAAGCTCAACATTATTAGTTATTCAGGAAACGCAAATTAAAACCACAAGGAGGGCTTTCCTGGTGGCGCAGTGGTTGAGTCCGCCTGCCGATGCAGGGGACACAGGTTCGTGCCCCGGTCCGGGAAGATCCCGCATGCCGCGGAGCGGCTGGGCCCGTGAGCCATGGCCACTGAGCCTGCGCATCCGGAGCCTGTGCTCCGCAACGGGAGGCCACAACAGTGAGAGGCCCACGTACTGCAAAAAAAAAAAAAAACAACAACAACAAAAACACAAGGAGATGTCACTATACACTACGAGAACGGCTAAAATTTTTAAAGAGTAAAACAAACTGATAACAACAAAAGCTGGTGAGGATATGGAGCCACAGGAGGCAGGGATGCAGAACGACAGCCACTTGGGAAAACAGTTTCACAGCTTCTTATAAAGCTAAACACACATCCACCCTATAACCCAGCAATCCCACTCCAAGGAATTTACCAACTGAATTAAAAACTTATACGCGCACAAAAATCTGTATACAAATGCTTATTCATAATCTCCAAAAATTACAAACAACCAAAATGTCCTTCAACAATCAAATGATTAACAGTGGTACATCCATACAATGGAATACTATGCAACAATAAAAAAGAACAATGTATTCATTCACCCAATAAACTGGATGAATCTCACATGCGTTTTCCTAACTTAAAGAAGCCAGACACCACCCCCCCTTCAGAAAAAAAAGCTGCATGTTTTATAACCCTATTTATATGACATTCAGGAAAAAACAAAATTCTAGGGAGAGAATCAGTGGTTGCCAGGGAGCAGGGGACCACACAGAGAATTTTAGGATGATGGAAATGTTCATTATGACACTGGATGGTGGATACATGACCCTATGCCTTTGTCAAAACCCATATAACTATACACCACAAAGAGCAAGTTAAACTCTTATGCAATATTTTTGAAAAATCAATCAGGGTGTCAGAGGATCTCAGGATGGGATGCAGGCTATAGGAAAGGAATGTAACAAATGGATGACATAACTTCGGTACAGTGGGTGGGGGAAAGGAGCTGATCTAAATATCTTTGGAGCCCAGTATTTTAGCTGACACTATAAGCTAATGACAAGACAAAAAAAAAAGTGTAAACACTGAACACTGTACTGTGATTGGTAAATCTGTTGCTCTCAAGAGTACCAGCAATTCTGAAACTACTTTACATATAAACCAGGATTAAACAAATTCGCAAATAAACTGTAGATAACAGAAGCCAAGATTTTCACTGTCAGAAAGAGAAGCTATGAAGAAGAAAAAGGGGAAGAATAAAATGAGCCTTGGGCTTCCCTGGTGGCGCAGTGCTTGAGAGTCCGCCTGCTGATGCAGGGGACACGGGTTCATGCCCGGGTCCGGGAAGATCCCACATGCCGCGGAGTGGCTGGGCCCATGAGCCATGGCCGCTGAGCCTGCGCATCCGGAGCCTGTGCTCCGCAACGGCAGAGGCCACAACAGTGAGAGGCCCGCGTACCGAAAAAAAAAAAATGAGCCTTGTGTTTCTGGATAATAAATATAAACATGGAAATAGATATAAAAATATAGATGTGTGTAGGTTCTGTGATATCAGTATGAAATCATGTTTATTTTCATATATATATATATATAGGGAGACAGATACAGAAATACAGATATAAATGTAAAGTCAGAGATACCAGTGTGAACTCATGTTTAAGACAGAGAAAGAAATACAGGTATGTGTATACTTGGATTAGTATATATACAAATATTTCCTCGCTCTGTGCAGTGAGAGTGCCTAAGAGAAGCAGCAACACTCCAGTAGCAATGAGCACACCCAGTACCCAGGTCCTGGTTTCTAAATACCATTTTCAACTAAAGGCTAATTCTAGAGCTGGAGTAGGTAAACACTGAAGATGAACCTGGCACATCCTATATTACCAGAACACCAAGAGGAAAAAGGAGCCAACATGAAAGAGTTTTCAATCACCACGTTTGGGGCTTCCCTGGTGGCGCAGTGGTTGAGAGTCCACCTGCCGATGCAGGGGACACGGGTTCGTGCCCCGGTCCGGGAAGATCCCACATGCCGCGGAGCGGCTGGGCCCGTGAGCCATGGCCGCTGAGCCTGCGCATCCGGAGCCTGTGCTCCGCAACGGCAGAGGCCACAACAGTGTGAGGCCCGCGTACTGCAAAAAAAAAAAAAAAAAACCACCACATTTGGAACAATTTGAGCAACATAATAATGATAGTATTGGGTTATAACCCAAAGGATAAAATAAATTGCCACAAACCCATACTGATACACAATAAATAAATAACTGAATAAAGAAATAAATAGAGAAGGAACAAATCTTCATGACAAAAGACTTGCAAGAATGAGAGATATAGAAAATCATCATTAGAACAGCATAGTCATGGGACTTCCGTGGTTGTCCTGTGGTTAAGACTCCACACTTCCACTGCAGGGGGCACAGGTTTGATCCCTGATCGGGGAATTATAATCCTGCATGCCACGCTTGGCCATGGGAAAAAAAAAAAAAAAGAACAGTACAGTCATATTGCTCAGGCTGGATAAATACTAAAGGCAGTGGGCAGTGGGTGAAGCTATAGAGAGAAAGGATTTTTGCAATGCCTCAAAGTACATCACCCCAAATTTATTAAACACTGTGCTAGTCTTCAGATTTGACCACAAATTATTTGATACTCCTCCCTCTAGAAGGTGGAGCTAAATCCCCTCCCCTTGATAGGGGCTGGACTTGGTGACTTCCTTCTAACAGAATACAGAAAGTAAAAAATAGTTACTACACTATGGAGAAAGCTGGCTGACAACACTTTAACCAAGTGACCAAAGTATAAATCATGTTGACATCACATGTCCCTAATATCATGCAAAGAAAAGGGCACATTGCCTTTATGATATTCTGCCCAAAATCCATAACCTCAGTCTAATATGAAAAAAATAAGAGGTCAACACAAATAGACGGACATTCCATGAGATTCCTGACTCACCAAAAATGTCAAGGTCATAAAACACAAGGAAAAACTAAGACATAGTCACAGACTGGGGAATACCAAGAGATATGACAACTAAATGGAATGTACAATCATGAACCGGATCTTGGAACAGAAAACATGTGTTAGTGGAAAAACTGGGCAAGATCTGTAATGTAGTTAACAGTACTGTATCAATGTTAATCTCCTACCACGGCTGCCTGAAATATCTTCTTCCTCTCCACATTGCATAGTCAGCTCCTAATACTCTTTCAAAACACAGGTCAGATGCCCTCTCTTCCAAAAAGTCTTCCATGATCACATACGCTTTCTCTCTGGGTTGTTAGATACCATTTCTCTGTGCTTCTATCATAACCCTTTATCTCTCAGTATTGTACTGTTTTTTCCTGATTAACGCCCTCTACAGGGACTTATAGTATAAAATGTATCCCGTTCTAATATAATTATCTATTTGTTCCGCCACTCAAACCTGGAATCCCTGAGGAAGACAGGATAGTGGGTGGCTGTGATGAGCTTTGGAGACCAGCCAGATCTCAGTTCAAACCCCAGCTCCACAGCTTTCCATGTGATCTTAGGTAAGTCATTTAAACCTTTCAGAGCCTCAATTTGGCACACTGAGACCTAAGACAAAGAGCTGTGTCAAGACTTAATGAAATAATGTACATAAGGTGATTAGCTTAGTGCTTGTATATAGTATGTTTTCAATATCAACTGTTTCCAATCATTTTTATCAGTGTCAAGGACCAAGGCTTTTATTCCAGTGATTTGTATAGTGCCTGGCAGGTGTTATGGACTCAGTAACTTTTTTCTAAGTAAATAATTAATTATTAACATTAACACTGGGAAACATTTATCCAGTATCTACCTCACATATTAGCAGCCTTTATCTTCAAGGGTTTTACAGGCTAGAATTGCTTCTCTAGCTGCACATTAAAATCACCTGGGGAATTTTTTTTCAAATTTTATTTTATTTATTTTTTATACAGCAGGTTCTTATTCGTTATCTATTTTATACATATTAGTGTATATATGTCAATCCCAATCTCCCAATTCATCACATCACCACCACCACCACCACCCCGCCACTTTCCTCACCTGGGGAATTTTAACAATATACTAATACCCAAGCCCCATGCTCAGAAATTCTGTCTTAACTGGTCTGAAATGGGTCAGGTTGAGAAACTAATCTAGTTGGAGGAACAGGAAATATACATTAAAATACATGTAAAGAAGTAACAGCACCCCAGTAGGTACACCTAGCACCCAGATCTTGGGTTCCTAATACCAAGAAACAAGGGCTCCTTGGAGAAATGACTGATTCTAGGACCGGGGCAGGAAAAACCCACCATGATGAGTGTATGTCAAAGGGACACAAAAGCCAACTAAAAGAGTTTCCAATGGCCAGAGCTGGAAGAATTTAAAGCAACAAAATAAAGTAGTACTGGATTATAATCTAAAGTATAAAATAAATATCCATGAATCCATACTGATATAAATAAATGATTGAATAAATAAGTAAATGTGGGAAAACAGACAACTCTCCTGTGCAGAATTAAAAGAATTTATGTAGATCCTTTGACCTCAAGTGTTGGAGCATAACTCCCACTCTTTAAGGGAGGGCTCTGTAAAAGGACTTTCTTCCAAAGAGTATACTGCGGAAAGAGAGAGAAGAAAGAGTAACTTTACAGTCGAGAAACCTGCCAAATACTACTTCAAGCCAGATGGTCAAGGTTAACATAAACTATGAGAAGTCATACTGATAATATGTACCCTTGATATCATGTGATGATTATGGCTTTTATATCTGTAATCTTCTTCCCCCAAACACATTAGCCTGGCCTAATCAGAAAATTAAGAAACACATCACAGGGACTTCCCTGGTGGTCCAGTAGTAAAGAATCTGCCTTCCAATGCAGGGGATGCAGGTTCGATCCCTGGTAGGGGAACTAAGAACCCAGATGCCGTGGGGTAACTAAGCCCGTGAGCCACAACTACTGAGCCCACACGTCTCAACTATAGAGCCCGTGCACCAAAACTACTGAGCCCACACGCCCCAGAGCTTGCACGCCACAACTAGAGAGAAGCCCATGTGCCACAACTAAGACCTGACACAACCCAAAAAAAGAAAGAAAGAAACATTGTACAAAACATCTGACCAGTACACCTCAACTCCTCAAACTGTCAAGGCCAGCCAAAACCAGAGAAGTCAGAAAAACTGTCACAGCTCAGAGGAGGTTAATGAAACGCGATGACAAAAATATAACGGGGTATCCTGGATGGGATCCTGAAATAGAAGAAGGACGTTAGGGCAAAACAGAAATTCTGAATAGAGTAAGGAGGGGTTTTAGTTAATAACAATGTATCAATATTGTTTCATTAGTTATTAAAAAAATGCACCACAGTAATGAAAGATGTTAAATATAGGGGAAACTGGGTGCTGGGAACTCGCTATACTATCTTTGTGATAATTTTGTGAAACTAAAACTGTTCTACAACAAAAAGTTTATTAAAAGAAAAAGAAAGTTGACCAAGAGATAAATGGATGGTATCTTGACACTGTGGTTGGTCACAGTGCAAAGAAACTACTGAAGAGTCATGAAAACTGTCAGAAAAGAGGTAGACTGAGATTTGGGGAAAAGGCAGGTGTTAATAAAATCTCTGAAGTCCCAGGACCCAAGAAAGCAATAGCAAGGAGACATCAGAACCAGTTTGGCAGGAGCACAGAGCATACAGGAAAAAACTAAAAGATTGTCTGAACAAACAACTTGTGAAATAAAAAGGCACTGGAAGAACGTAGTTAATTTTGACTGATTTTTAAGGCCACAGAGGCTCAATTTTCTACCATTCGCTCTCTAACATGTTCATTCATTAACAACCCCAAATTTTCTCTCTCCTTATACAATAAAAGATTTTTTCAAATTAAATATGTGTATTAAGAGAGTGGGCAAGAATATCTCATGTATGGAATCCAAAGCTGTTTTCAGATTCCAGAAGATGGACCCCCAAACTTGAATTGAAAAGTATTTTACTGATTTTGTTTTCATCACTGAAGATATAACATGGTACTAAAACATATTAATTCCATCTTATTTAACCTTGCTTCCTACAGCTGATCCCTTGGGGATTTCGCAGATAATCAGCATGTCCTTACTAGTTTTCTTTGGAAAACTTTTGCACAGAAATATGACAGTACTTCTGACACATGAGAGGAATTTGGACTCTTTATGCTGCTGTTAAACTCCAGGACTTTGTCACAAAAGGAGTCAAAGCTTCGAAAATATACACAGACCAGAAAGATACACTTTCTTATTCTAATGAAATACGTTCTGGAATGGTCAGCGAGCCAGACAAACCTCTTCTAACACAAAACACACCCAAACAATGGCTCCCTGGGTGGAGGGAATGGCTTCACAGGGTAATTCCACAGCCAACAATACGTTCCACTGCTTCCTGCAACCGCAGAATGTTCTCGTCCACCTCACACACAAGCTACAAAAAGTAACATTCTAAATTATTTCCTCCATGTGTACACAGACCACAGCCATTAAACCAATGTCTCTAACTAAATTCTAGGCTTGAAGATGTACATCCCTGCCTTCTCTTCCACAAATGTCATGAATGCTAACATGAAGCGGCACTTTACAACAGACATACACAATCTTAACACCACAGCAGATCTTTTGTATCACAATTCCAATAGTATATTTTTTAAACGTTTTTCTTATATAGAATAGAAATCACTTTTATGCCTATGAATACTTATGGTATCCCACTACCAAATGATTTCTCAAGTTCCTTTTTGCCCCTCACCTAACTTCTATTTCTGAGACTGTCTCTAGGCACTATTTAGCATCAAGTGACAATAATAGCTTTTTTTAAAATGCAAAACATAGGGACTTCCCTGGGTAGCTCAGCAGTTAAGAATCCACCTGCCAATGCAGGGGACATGGCTTCGAGCCCTGGTCCAGGAAGATCCCACATGCCGCGGAGCAACTAAGCCTGTGCCCCACAACCACTGAGCTTGCACTCTAGAGCCTGCGAGCCACAACTACTGAGCCCGCGCACCTAGAGCCCGTGCTCTGCAACAAGAGAAGCCACCGCAACGAGAAGCCCGCGCACCGCAACGAAGAGTAGCCCCCGCTCGCCTCAACTAGAGAAAGCCCGTGCGCAGCAACGAAGACCCAACACAGCCAAAAATAAAGAAAAATAAATAAATTTAATTTTTACAAAATGCAAAACATAAAAACGATTTGTAGACTGTTAGAGCTGAAAGGGGCTCTGGACACCTTCCAGTCCAGGATTGGCAGGTAAGAAGTATCCCTATCTTATGCCCAGATAGACATCAATAATCAGTTATGATTCTTTCCCACTTTATAGTATTCTAAACTACTAATTGCCAATGTACGTAAATCTAATGTAAAAATCCACATCCAAACGTAAGCTAAATTAGGGTGATTATTCACGTTACAGCTGAATGTATATAGTACTTTAAAACAACAAATTTTCATTGGGTGATATATTTTAAATGATACTGGCTTTTAATACTGATTTACAAAAACTACCTTAAGGCCATATACAACAAATTCACTTAGTATAACTGTTATACTTACTATTCAGCAGAAAAAGAACTTAGAAAGGCAGTATTTTCAAAGTTTTCACACATTTATTTAATGTCTGAAAACAATCAGTAGGTTTATCCTCCTCTAAACCATACACAGATTTTAAAACACTTTAGCTCCAATACCTTCATTCCCATCTTCCATGTTGTCGTCTGGTATTTTACATCAAACTGTTTTAATCACCCCAAGATTAGTAATTTTTTTTTTTTTTTTTTTTTTTTTTACAATCTGATGCTTATAAAAATGTATTCATGTTTCCCGAAGTCTTTGTTCATCATGGCTTCTGACATTCCATTTCTTCCTTTCTTTCAATTTCAATTTTTTCCTTTAGGTCTGTGGGTGGTAATCTCCTCCTCTGTGAGTCTGTAAATGTTTTGCCCTCAACTCTTAAGTGACAATTTAAATGGGTACAGATATCCACGTGATCTTCTGCCCTCTCTTATTGCTAACGAGGAATCTGTAGTCAGTAGAATGGCCTTGTCTTTGTAGATAATCTATCTTTTCTACCTGATTCTCTTAAGATGTTTCTCTTCAACTCTGGAGTTCTAAAGTTTCATATAACTTACACATAAATTCGATTTTGTATTTCCTGCCCATGATTCAGTGTGATTCTCCCAATATAACAATGTCTCTTTTGTTGGTTCTGAAAAGTATATCTGCTATTATCTTTTTGAATACTGGCTCTTTCCAATTTTATTCTCTTCTTCTAGACTCCTGTTAGCTGCATTAGACCTTATTCTATCCTGCAAGTCTCTCAATATCTTGCATGTTTTCAATCTCTTTATTGCTCTGTGCTACGTTTGGGGTAATCAGCTCCAATCTCTCTTTACATTTCCTAGTTCTCTCTTCAGCTTTGCCTACTCTGCTACTAACTGTCTACTGAGTTTTTAATTGCAATAAGTTCATTGTATTTCTACGAGTTCCATCTGGTTGCTTTTCAAATAAATCCACGCTCACTTCATCGTGTACTATTACTTTTATTCTCAACCTTAATTTTCATGTACTTATTTCATAATTCCTTTCAGACTTTTTTAGTATCCTAAGTTCTTCCCATACAAATACTATTAATGGTTGTTTCTTCTGCCTCTTCAGAGTGGATTCTTTCTTCACATTGTTTGTAATTTATGACCATGAGCTACTCTTCAGAGAAAATTGTTTTTCTGTGAATCTCATGGTGTCTGTCCCTGTGACTTCACCTGTCAAAGGCCAGTTTTTAAGTTAATTTATTAGCTTCCTACTATCCACAGACAGCACGGCAGCTGATGAAAAGAGAGAAACCGGTGTATCTGAATATTATCTCCCTTCATTACTCAGCTTCTCATTCTTTTTTTTTCCCCTTGAACGTTAGGTCTTGGTTGTGTAAGTCAAACGGAATAGACATGCAATAACATCAGAACATCATCAGGAAAGGTCAACTGGCTTTCACCCAGAGGCCTCCCTGGACCCCATCATCTTAGTGAATTCCCCATAGACCAGAGGATGGCTGTAGCTTAGAAGGAGAGAAGGAGCAGAGGACAAATGGCCGCAGTACATGGAGAGTGGGAGTGCAGCCCAGGGGACGAACCTCAGAACCAAGCTCACGGAGAGAGTCAGCCTTCTAACTCAGGGATCCCCAACCGCTGGGCCACGGACCGGTAGCAGTCCGCAGCCTGTTAGGAACCGGGCCGCACAGCAGGAGGTGAGCCGCGGGCTAGCGAGCAAAGCTTCATCTGCCGCTCCCCATTGCTCACTTTATGACCTGAACCATCCATCCCCCTGCCCCATCCGTGGAAAAACTGTCTTCCACAAAACCGGTCCCGGGTGCCAAAAAGGTTGGGGACCGCTCTTCTGATGATGGAAAACGTAACTCTCCAGCACTCAGGGCATCTACACCAGCGGGACTCACCCAGCAGATAAACACAGGATGGCAAATCACCATCAGGAGGGTTTGTTGAACTTGGACACAAGAGAAGTGGGGTTAGCCGGAGAAAATGAAAATATAATGCCATCAGGCTAAAGGAGCTGATATATTCAACCTCCCCAATAATTCCTGGCCAAGCAAACAGAAATGTTCAAGGTTCATCAGATGTATGAACAGTGTTAGGTTATATACCCAGATCTTGCAGGTCTCTCTATCAGGTGACTCTGCACGTCTCTGCTCTGATCTGTCATGAAGTGTTTCCTAGTTAACTCTCAAAGAGAAAGGAATTCCCCTTGTTTCTAAATCACTGAGAAAAAGGATAATCATTTTTTATCTGTAAACACTGTCAAACTTGTGTTTCACTAATGACAAAATATATAATAATATGTTTTTGTAGTATTTGTTTTGAAATAGTTTCAAGCCTACATAAAAGTTGTAAAAAGAGTTTAAAGAACTCCCACATGCCCCTCATCTGGATATCCACTTTCTCCAAGCATCACCATTTTACCATATTTGTGCTCTCCCCCTCTTTGTGTGCAAGCTTCAGAGTAATATCTTGATAAATATATTGTATTCTTATCACCTGAACTAAATATTTCCTTTCTAAACGTAAATAATATTTCCTTAATGTTTCAATGCTTTGGATGCCCAACGTCATGGTAACAACACATTTTTATTCTATTATACCATAAAAGGTACAGAAGATTGAGATGAATTTGCAGTAATATCAGGATATACTCTGCTATATTCTGTTAGATGCTAAATTTACAGCAGTCAACAAAACAAACGTAATCCCGCATTCATGGAATTAACAGAATATTTCCTAAGACTTACTTTTATCAGAGAATTTATGGTTAGTCAGATTGTGGAGAATGAAGATATTCCTGTGTTGTGTATCACACCATCGATTCCATAATCCTTCAAAAATTTAGTGTTTCTTAAGCAGAGTCAGGAGATAGAGTATTTAGGGCTTCCCTGGTGGCGCCGTAGTTAAGAATCTGCCTGCCAACGCAAGGGACACGGGTTCAAGCCCTGGTCCGGGAAGATCCCACATGCCACGGAGAAACTAAGCCTGTGCGCCACAACTACTGAGCCTGAGCTCTAGAGCCCGCTAGTCACAACTACTGAGCCCAAGTGCCACAACTACTGAAGCCCGCATGCCTAGAGCCCGTGCTCTACAACAAGAGAAGCCACCGCAATGAGAAGCCCGCATACCAAAAGGAAGAGTAGCCCCCACTCGTCGCAACTAGAGAAAGCCTGCGCGCAGCCAACAAAAACCCAACGCAGCCAAAAATAAATAAATAAATATTGCTTTAAAAAAAAAAAGACCCATAGGTGAAAAGAGGGCATTTAAGGACAACAATACCTTGCCAGTAGACATCTAGGAAACAGTGGTTTAGTAGAAAGAACACGTGCTTTGGAACCAGGTAGACTAAGGTCTCCGTCCTGGCTTGGGTATTTTTTTGGTTTTTGTTTTTTGGGGTGGGTTTTCTGGCTTACTTGTTATTAATAGTGCATTTTTGCCCTTGGGCAAGTTACTAAGATTCTTTCCTTCTCTAAGTAAAATAAATGTGGAGAATAAAACCAAACTTGAATTGGTAAGAGGATTAAAAATAACAAACCAGCAACGTAACATGTGCTCCATCACCAGCACCAATGGAGAAGTCCAAATGGGATCTTACTCCCCGGGTTGCCGGGCCTCTGGAAAGCTCTCCCTTTCCACTGTGGACCTGTACCCTCGTTGGGGTCTTTCCTCCAGACTCTGTCTTTGGCATCCAGAAACTCCAGTCTTCTTCTTCTCCACTGGAGACCACTTGCTTCAGTTACAGACAGTGAGGCAGTGCGTTGAGAAAGTGTGATTGCGAAAACGACCAAAAACTACTCAGCTTTTACCTAAATAAAACATTCAGCATAGTGCTCTTTCTCTTATCATGATATATATTTACAACATGTATTTTCCTACAACTACCACATAATTTTCTGACAAACCAGATTTTTTTGATAATTTAAAAATACAATTTGAAACGAAAGTATCTTGTTTGCCCTTAAGTCAATCATTCAAATTTCCTTTCCAAACAAATGTTTATACCAAATTTTTTTAAATTCTTGCTCTCTTTTTAAGGACTGCTATTACTTCAAATTAGAACTATTCTGATCAGTGAACCAGTTGTAAAACTGGGGGTTGCAATAGGTGGTTAAAACATACACTCAGAACAAGGTTAGCTGCTGCTAATGCAACGGACATGCCAAGACTTAGCTGCAAGTAAAGTCAGACGAACTTTCCAGACACAGCCAAATCTAACAGTAATTACGGCACTAATGACGCATCGCTAATGAGCACGCTTGGCAACTAAGTGGGCATAAATTAGGAAAACACGGAGACTAAACAAAGTGATATCCCATTGTCTAAATTTTTTTTTAAGATTTCAACAAAGTCTAGGTATGAAATGTACTATTTGTAGAAGCAGCCTTTTGTGAAAACACACTGCCTCCCAGGCTCTACCCTGGAAACCATCTCCGGGTCCCCTCGCCCAGGACAGTGATGTCAGGAATGCACTCCTGGACTCCACGGCCGGAATCTGCAAGCTCAAGGTGATGGAAGACCTTGCTCCGAGTTTCGCAGGTGAATTCGGCACCATGTCAGCATAATCATGCAGCCTCTGGTTCTGAGCTCAAACAAGGTGCCACAGGCTCTTTCAACGAGTGGATGGAGGATTTCAAGGGCGGTTTCTGCTCAAGCACACACTGAGCTTGTTTGTTTGTTGCGCCATTTACCACGCTATAAAAGTTTTCTAGAGCAATTCAGCCAAAACTCTCCCACAGTCCTTACGCTACCTTCCCAGAGACATCAGGGCCTTCCGAGCCTGCCTTGCCAGTGCCAACCCCTGCATCCTCCGGCCTCCAGCCCTGCCATGCTGGGCTGTTTTCTGAGTCCGTTTATCCCAAACACACCTGCCCTCGCATCCTCCCTTCTCTTACTTCTTCCTCTTCCTTTCCGGGCCGTGCTTTTCTCCTTGCAGCCTTGTTCATTCCTTTGCTCTCTTCTTCTCTGTGTATGGTCTGCTCTAAGTATTCTCTCTCATTACAGAGGACAGCAGCAGACCACCAAATCAGAATTTTTGAATCATCCCGGCTTCACCAGCCTAATGCCAGTGTTTGCCATTCAGTTCTACGTGACTCAGTCATTAGCACTGAGATTGTATTGACTTGCAATGTTCACCTGTGTGTCGCTTTTATTTTCCTTGCTGACCGAATGGAGACAAAGCACCGGGGGAGAATCTGTGTCCTTACACAGCTCTCCTCCTCTGCCTTGGAAGGGAAAGCACTTTCCTTCACTAACCACCCTCTTTATACCATGTGCTCCCCCATCTCATGGGCTTCTCCAGGGGTTGTGAAAAGAGAGAAGAAAAGGAGGAGCATGAGGTGATGTGGCGTTAGGATTTTTTTTTTCCTCATTAAGCTCAGGTTGGGGGGTGGGGCAGAAAGATCTTTGGGGGCTGGACAACCAGCTCCTGCTGCCTCCGGGGCGAATCTGGGACAAGGAATTGCTGAGAGGGACAAACAACATGGGAAAGAGGCGGATGGATTAAAAAAGAGAGAAGAGGGGCTTCCCCGGTGGCGCAGTGGTTGGGAGTCCGCCTGCCGATGCAGGGGACGCGGGTTCGTGCCCCGGTCCGGGAAGATCCCACATGCCGCGGAGCGGCTGGGCCCGTAGGCCTGCACGTCCGGAGCCTGTGCTCCGCAACGGGAGAGGCCACAGCAGTGAGAGACCGCGTACCGCAAAAAAAATAAATAAAAAAAAGGAGAGAAAATACTGTGTACCCCAACCCCAGACCAAATCGGAACTCAGCATCACTGCCACTCTTTCCATCTCCCTTCCTTACCCCAAGCTCACATCTTCACAGATCTGACTAAAAAATCTCTTTCGAGATGCATTTCACAGACCCCTACAAGTCTACTGCCACCGCTAGCTCACCTTGAGTTTCCAACAAGAATAAGCCACAGTAACAAATCCAAACGCTGGTGGCAGTGGCAATGGGGGCGGGGGCGGGGGCGGGGGGGAGTGACTGCCACACAGAAGAGGGGACTGTCCTGCGGAGAGCCACAGTCCACGCATCCCCGCCCCCCCAGAGGCGCAGGGGTATCCAGGGGAAGCTCCCAGAGAAGCAGAAACACTTGAGAACAATGTGTGAGCAGATCCCGTGCACTCACATCCTGCGGGTCTGTCCACCTGGCAGCTCTAAACTGCAGACAGGGCACAGAGGCTGCCACCCTCCCAGGCTAGCGCTAGAACCACAACGGGGAAAATTCGTTTAAAGACTAGAAACAGCAAAGCTGGAAACAGGAAAAGGAGCCAGCTGTGCTTCTGGAGGTGAGAGCTTTCCTTCGTGGGAGTCAGTGGGGTGGGGAGGGAGGGGGCACAGGGCGGAGGAGTCAAAGATAAGGGACAGAAGTGGGGTGGGCATGGGGCGCCCCAGGGGAGCTGAGTAAAGAACAAAGTGCAGAAGCCCTGAGCCCTCCAGGCCCTTCCCCAGCCATCTCCCTCCCCTCTTCTCTCCCACAAAAACAGAACCTTTAAGGCTGGGAGTCACAGCAGAGGGTTGGACCCATTGGCTAAAACCAAGAAACTGGGCCCTAAACCTGGGAAAAATCCCAGTGTGCATGTTGAAGAGGAGTTCAGGGTGGTTTGGCATCTCCACACCTGAAAAGGCAGCTCCCCAAAGGGGTCAGACGCACTTCGAGGCACCACCCTCCCTTCTCTGACAGTTATGTAGAGAAGGAGGGGGTCGCAGGCTACTTACACGGAAGGCTTACTTTGAAAGCTGTCTCTACAACTGCAGAGAAGATCAAAGCCAACCCTCCCAGCTTATCAATGGAGGTCTTCATTCCTTAAAGCAAACCAACAAGTGAGGGCCACAAGGAATTTGAAGAAAACTCCGCATATGAAAGAAAAGGGTCCTAATGAACACACAGAACGACTGGCCCCAAAGAAAACATAATTTGTGGGATAGAAGAAAGCTTAAAAAAAAAATTCTAATTAGTATCTTAGGACAGGTTTGAAATAATATTGTGTCCTAAAGCAAGACCAGCTGCTATGAAGAAGCAGCCATCTGAGAAAAAGAACTCTGCAGAAGAGAAAGAGAGAAAAATAAATGTAAAATGATTGGTATAAAGAAACTTCATGGATTTGAGAAATAAAACCAAACACAGCAATACCAAAGCTGTGAGCTGGAAGATAATATCGAAAAACATCACAGAGCAAAACGAAAAGTTAAGAGACAGGGATAATACATCCTGAGGTCCGACACCCATTCGAGATGAGTTTCAGAAGCAGCTAAACAAGACGATAAGGCGGGGGTGGGGGGGGAGGGGGGATGAGAGTGTGAAGAAAGTCTCCCCCAGCTGATCAAAGACATGAGCCACCACGCCGAAAGGGCCCCCGAGCATTCCCAGTGGATGAATGAAAAACAGGCCATACCTGTGAATGCAACATCACCCACGAGCCTCTTCCCACCCAAGGGGCTCGGCAACGTGGCCGTACCACGCACTTTAGAAATCAAAGATGGCCGTGTGGTTCAACTGCAAGAGAACCAAACCATGCATGAGAACACCTCGCTTCCGGTTTTGGCTCTAGGAACGATTTGTGTGATTGTACAGGACTTGTAACTCTTATATGGCTTCTCCAGAAAACGGAGATAGTCACAGACCCACCTTCTCGTAACTCTCCCTGGTTATGTGGCTGATACTATAAATGCAAACAATTTAGCAAGCAAGAAGAGTCATACAGACCTAAACTGTTCCTGGCAACATCATACGTATGCGCATGTATAGGGACTGCTATAGGCTGAATGTTTGTGTCCCCCTCCCCCCCAAAACTCATGTTGAACCCCTACTCCCCCTCCAATGTGACGGTATTATAAGGTGGAGCCTCTGGGAGATGATTAGGCTTAGATAAGGTCACAAGAGTGGAGCCCACTGTACCTATGACGGGTACAGTGACCTTATAAGAAGAGACCAGAGACCTTGTTCTCCCTCTTTTCTACCAAGTGAAGACACAGAAAGAAGGCAGCCATCTGTGAACCAGGAAGTGGGCTCTCACCAGACACCAGATCTGCTGGCACCTTGTTCTTGGACTTCCAGCCTTCAGAGCTGTGCGAAATAAACGTCATTACACCACCCAGTCTATGGTATTCTGTTATAGCAGGTGGAACTAAGAGATAAAATTTAAGGCCTGCTTCCCATTTATTGTTACATATTAGCATTTCAGCTGATATTCACAAGATGCTATTACAGCCATCTGATTTCCTGTAATCCTTCAAAACCGAGCCATGCCCCTCAAATACACAGTGGCATGCACCCTCTAGGCCAAGAAGCCTCTCATATGATGTTTCCTGTATGCAGACTCTATTCAGGATTTGGAATGAGAACAGTAAGAAGAGACCAAGGAGGTCAGAAGATCTAGGCTCAAGTCCCGGCTTGGAACTAACTAGCTGACTGGCCTGGAAGAAATTGCTGGGCTTCAGATTCCTCTGAAAGCCAAGGGAGTCGGATTAGACCAGCGAGAGCCTGGTGGCTGCACAGGGAATCACCCCGAGAGCTCCTGAGACCCACCCCCAGACTCCAACTAGCGGGCCAGGGATGAGACCAGTGGTGTCTTCGTTTTAAATTCTCCAGGTGACTCTGATGTGCGGCCAGTGCTGAGATCACTAGACAAGAAGGTCTCTAAGAGCCCCTCTAGCTCTATGGGAGGCAGCAGAGGGCGCGGGGAGAGCAGTCAGCAAAACCTGGTTTTAAAGCCACTTTCTGCCCCTTCCCGTCCACGTGACTCTGATTAGGTCTCTCTCCTCCTGGAGTCGGGCCTTCCTCACTTGTATAATGTAGCTAACAATGCTTCCCCCGCAACATTATGAGGCGGAAATAAAATCATGCAGGGGAAGAACCCTGATACAGCCACTGGCACTTAGCAGGGAATCACAAAATGTAATTATTACTAGGACAACTCTCTAATTAAAGAAACCACGGGATGAGTGAACTAGAAAGGTCACTGACATCCTGAGGTTCCCTGCTAACACAGAATGACCGATGGGATCCTGCCTGCAGGTTAACCCTGCTAAGGAGGCAGCTGCTAAGGGAGGAGCTGGGGGGTCCCACCTGCCAAGTGGACCAAGCCCTGGACAGGCAGGAGGCGGGGGCAGGGCAGCGGCCTGCAACAGGATGGGTGCAGGGAGCCCACACCCACTGGGAAGCCGCAGGAAAAGACTTTCCTCTCCCTAAAGGAACAAACACTGTAGATAAAACGTCTATGAAAAAGTAGAATAAGGCTGCAACACTGGCTTCTGGCCAATCTGCCAGGGTGAGGGAACAAATTCCCATACAAAACTGTTTTAACTGAGACTATCTGTTAATTTATTTGAAAGCAAGCTGGTACCAGCACACCACTTATTTTCCTCTCATGCTAAAAATAAAAGTCTCTAAGCTGCCCTAATTGGGACTACCATCACACAGGCAATACGGATATCTCAGATGAAGAAGGGAAAATTGTGAAGAAAATTTTAAAACAAACCTTGTTGTTCATATTTTCACCCAAGTGTTATAAGAATTTAGACGACAGAATGTCTATATACCAAGTATTTGCTGGTAATGAAGTTTATACATTTTAGACACTCATATGAAAACAGTCATGACCAAACCAAAGCTGTGAAATGAATATGCAAACTATTTTTTAGCCAGCATTATTCCTTTTTAAAATCCTTCCTTCTTCCACTGATCACACTAAAACTCAGAACCATACAAAATCCTCCCTGCTTTACAAATTCTCAACATCATTTTTTCAACCACACCCTTTTCTTTGGAATACAGGATCAAGCCCAAAATCGTCTGGCTACATACAGACCCACAGAAAGGACTGCCACTCTTCACAGATTCTGAACTCCTTTTCATTTCATTTTTCCAGAGACTAAAATAAGCAAAGCAGCCTTCAATTCACCACAAACAGGAACAAGTTTTATAAAGTTTCCCCCGAGTCTGGGGATGGGCGGAGGGACAATTTTTCTGAACCATTTTCTATTATTCAAATGGGCAGAAACAGTATAAAAGACCCACTTGAATGATAATGGGGTTTAATTGGCTTAGACCAATTTGGGTTTCACCTTTAATTTTGGATTCAAATTCCAGCTTTGTCCAAGAAGTGAAAATGAATTTGGCAAATGTGTCCCAGCGCCCAATTGGCATCTGAACAATGGGCAATCTGGACACTGAAATCTACATCTTAAAAAGGAGGGATCTGGCGGAGTTGAGAAGCCTGAATGGCGGCTGGCCTCACCCTGTCCCACATTACAAGGCCTGTGCTCCCTCAGGATAATGAATTCTGCCACAGAAAAGAGCGTGGAGCATGCTTTGATATTTTGCCTTCATTTTCATTTTCATGGTATGAAATAAACACATTGTTTTACTTCTGAAAGTTCCATTTCTCTTTTTTTTTCCATTTCTCTTATTTAAAAAAAGAAGAAATTATGCTATTACTGAAGGTAATACAATGCAACAAGCAGAAACCCAGGACCCCACTCTCGCTTCCTCCGCACGTGTTAAGCCTCATTAAATGTCTTCTTGCCTGACATTTGCGCAAGTTGCCTCCAGTGAGTCCATCTGGTCACTAAGACAAGTTTTCAATGACAAAGGCTCCCTAACAGCTCCATTAAAGGCCTGAGTGGCAGTGAGGAATTCCCATAGGTAATGAGATTATTCTAATCTCTGATTGATGAAGTATTTATCTAAGTACAGAACAGATATGAAGACTAATCAGAGGGGGTGGGGGAAAGATGGGAAAGTAATTACCAGACAGAGAAGAGTATGCATCTTCTTTGACACAAGAATACCTCAAGGTCATAATTATCGTGGAAATTTTATACAATTCCTCAGAAAGTGCCTCTAAAATTTTATCAGGCAACAGTCTAGGCAAGAAATTCAAAGTTAATTGGTTTTGGTCAAAGGTTACTTTGTGATACTAAATTACAGTACAAATGGTCGTCAAATTGAAGTTTGGGAAAATGGTTACATTAAACGTGGACCGCAGTGAGTTTAAACGGCGTAAAACGTTTTCCATCCCTAGGGGCTTCCTGGTTACTCGTCCATCTTCTGGATGTAACACATCTTCCCAAATCTTTTTGCTTCCGAGAATAAAGCTCAGAGGAGGTAAACAGTTTTCTCGGGGCACTCCCTACTGTATCCCGGAACAAAGACCAGTTACATTAGACTAATGAAGCTTAAGCTTCAGGGCTCCTTCTGAAACCCTGGGAAGGGCCCCAGATATGCTCACAAGTATTCTTGCAGAAGTTACAGAAGAAAGATCTCTTCTGTATGCTTTTTCTTAAGGAGAACCTCAAATTGGATGAGCTTTAGGTCCAACAAAACCTGGATTTCCCCGGACCTCAAAGTCTTTACCTCGTTATCCAGCAGCTTCTGCAAATGAGACGCGGGAGGCAGACTATTACAACTCTCTAATTAAAGAAACTTCGGGATGAGTCTATTAAAAAGGTCCCTGACATCCTGAGGTTCCCTGCTAACACAGGATGACCAGCGTGATCCTGCCTGCACTTTAACCCTGCTAAGGAGGCAACTGCTCCCTGGTCTCAAGGGAGACAGAAAAAGTAGCACACGCCCCAGGACACCACCAGGGCCATCAGGATTTGTCTTCCAGACGTGGCCCAGGTAAGACTTCAAGGACTATCTTACTTCTCAGGTTGGGAGGGAGGGCAGAGAAAAGAGAGGAGCTTGATTATAGCCAAAGAGGATGAAAACACAGTTCTGGTGATTGCAACTTTCTCATAGGGCCGACCAGAACATTATTCTTAAATTGAAACCTCAGTATATGTCAATTGAACTCCCCACGGTAAACAGTGCACAGGGGGACATGGCTTCTTTTTTATGATTTTTTTAAACTGTGGGAAATTATACATAAAACTTGCCATTTTAACCATGATTAAGCACACGCACCCTGCCGTGCAATCATCACCAGCAACCGCCTCCAGAACTCATTTCATCTAAACGCTCTGCCCGTTAGACAGTAACTTCCACTCCTCCCAGCACCAATCAACCATCCTCCTACTTTCCGTCTCTACCAATCTGACTGTTCTAGGTACCTCATGTGAGTGAACTCATACAGTATTCGTCTTCTTGTGACTGGTTTATTTCACCGAGCATAATGTCTTCAAGGTTCATCCATGTTGCAGCAAATGTCAGAATTTCCTTCTTTTTTAAGGCTGCATGAAATTCCATTGTATGTATAGACCACATTTTGTTTATCCATTTATCTGTCCATGGACAGCTGGTTTGCTTCTACCTTTTGGCTGTTGTGAACAGCACTGCTGTGAATGTGGATACACAGATACCTGTTTGACTCCCTGCTTTCAATTCTTTGGGGTATATACCCAGAAGTGGAGTTGCTGGATTATACAGTAATGCTACTCCACAGTAGTGCTACTCCACAGTAGTAATGCTACTCCACAGTAATGTTATTCCACAGCAACTGCACCATTTTACATTCCCAACAACAGTGTACAAGGTTTCCAAATTCTCCACATCTTTGCCAACACTTGCTATTTTCTGGTGTTCTGTTTGGGGTTTGGGGGGAATGTTTTGGTAACAGCCAACCTGATGAGTGTGAACTGGTATCTCACTGTGGTTTTGATCTGCATTTCCCTAACGACTAGTGATGTTGAGCATCTTTTTATGCGCTTGTTGGCCATTTGCACATCTTCAAGTCCTTTGTCCAGGGGGACAGTTTTTTGCTCAATATTTTGGACCTCCCTCTCCCACCCTCCCACTGCCACCCCCCAAGACCAAGACAGAAAGCTTCTGTCTTCTGACAGACTACTTAAATCTTCACAAACAGAATGCTGGTAGAAATATGAACAGTAAAAGTCATTCTGATGTGGTCTCAGATGGAAGTGAGCAAAAGACAATCCTTATTATAAAATGACAAAGAAAATGGCTGAATTATGTTTGTGTTCCAGTGTTCTGTGGCAGGTTGAACTTGCGAGCAACAAAATTGGACACTTAGCTGAAGCAATTTCTAAGCAAAGTGTTGAAGACGCATCTGGGCTCCTTCGACAGCTTACAGTAGAAGGCAAGAAGAGAGAAATGACTTAAATATGGAATCATGAAGCAGAAAGGAAGCAGAACTTAGAGATATGGGAAATTCTCAGCCTATCCACATTGTAAAAAGTGAGAGTATTGACGGAGTGGCCAAGTTACCCTCTGATAAAGAGGTTCTAGGATCAACCCTTTCAAGATAGCGGAGAACTTTCTCAAAGGCAATTCAGAGGTCATCAGGGCTGCCACTCCCAGCACAGGCCCTAAGAGCAGGGGCCCAGGGTCAAAGAGGAAAACATGGCCTCCTCCACCTACATACCAAAGGACAGGGCTGGCTGGAGCCGGGGGCCACTATCTCAGCCCAGGAGAGCTGTGGGCATGAGACCCCAGCCTGGAGAGCCTTAGGGCCCCAACAGAGAGCCACTGCAAAGCCATCTTGCCAAGCTATCGTGGTGACGTTACCACCCCAGCGACCTGGAAGGCAGAGCATCAAGGATTATTCTCCAGCCTTAAGGTTGAATGTTGTTTGCCCTGTTGGATTACATGGGACTTGTTACCCTTTCACCTTTCCTATTTCTCCCTTTGGAATGGGAATGTCTACCTTTGCCTGTCCCACCATTATGTTTGGGAAGCAGAAAAGTTATTTGGTTTCACAGCTGAAGAGGAATTTGCCTCAGCATGAATGGTACCTTGAGTCTCACTCATATCTGATTTACATGCTATTTAGATGAGATTTCGACTTAGATTTTAAAGTTGATGCTGGAATGAGATAAAACTTTGGGAACTATTGAGATGAATGAATGTATTATGCAGGTGAGAAGGACATGAATTTTGGGGAGCCAGTGCAAATTTATGAATGAATGAACATCTGTGGGCCCCCCCAATTCATATGTTGAAATCCCAGCCCCCAATGTGATGGAATTAGGAGGCTGGGCCTTTGGCAGGTGGATAGGTCATGAGGATGGAGCCCTCACGAATGGAATTAGCACTCTTATAACAGAGGTTCCAGAGAACTCACCCTCATGTGAGGACACAGTGAGAAGATGGCTGTCTATGGACCAGGAAGCAGGCTCTCACCAGACTCAGAATCTGCTGGTGCTTTGACCCTGGACTGCCCAGCCTTCAGAACTGTGTAAAATACATGTTGTTTAAGCCACCCAGTTATGGTATTTTGGTTACAGCCCAAACTAAGACATCACTTACTATGGTTCCCTATAGCTGTTCGCCTCATTCTTTCCAGATGTTTCTCTAATGAACTGGACTGTCCTGAGTTCCACGCCCAGCCTGGACGATTTCCTCCTGGGCTCAAAGACCACCAGAAGAGCCCAAGAATCACCATCAGACCCATTTAGGAGCAGCATCATGAAGGGTTTTCCAGAAAATAGAAGGGAAACGTCAAAATAATAAAGCAAGACAGCTCAGTCACCCAAACCAAGGCTTTTTCATAAAGGGACAAAACTACACAAACAACAGAAACACCAGGAACGCTGCTCCGTTCCAATCTCATTACAGTCCGTGGAAAGAGGCACCTCTAGGTGAAGTGAAGGGCACCGTACAGAGCCCAGCAGGAGGTCCTCACCTCCAGAACCAGCCCCCAGGAGGGAACTGCAGCTGAAGGGGACAACACGGAAAAGAACGTTCCTGTCACCCTACGTAGCATGCCCGCTTTACACACTCTAACCCTTCTGTTTGGGGGCGGGGGGGGGGGTGCAGGAGGAGCCAATGCGAGCAGCGCCCCCAGAGGCGCCATGTGTGGGAGCCCTGAATCTGCAGATGTGGGAACTCACGGTGCATGGTGGCCTGACTGCCCCTGAGCATCTCTAAGCCGAGGAGAGCATGCATCCAATTTCCCCCAGTTACCTACAGCTGAGAAATACAATGTTCATCCCCCCAGATCAACTACAATCAAATTTCCAAGTGTTTGCTGAGAAATAACCACGAACCTTAACTTACTGTTCAGGGTGGTACAGGGTATGAAAGTGATTTATGACATCTGCTTCTCATGAGCTTATATTTCAGATTGGAAGATTATACATATGTTATATATAATAGAAGATTATAAACGTCATACATAAATAGAAGATTATATACAATAGATTTTATATTCTATATAATAGATTACATATATATAGGAGAAATAGACAATATGATACATTATATATTATATAATGGAAGATTATATATTATATATAATTGAAGAAAGTAATATATGTAATATATAGTAGAGGGTTATGTATAGTCAATACATAGTTAAGATTGTACAGATTATAGATATTACATATATAATAGAAGATTTTATATATATCTTTGTAAATGAAACCTGTAAATGTGTAATATGATAGTATGTGAAACTGGGTCTTGTATAGTGAGTGCATGAGAAAAGGGGGGAGAAACAGCCTTATCTGCATGACCGACACCATCTTTCCAGAGAAGAGCAGTTTGAGAATCCACGCTCTAAATTCTGTCTTCCAAAATGAGTCAACTTTGGGGGACTTCCCTGGCAGTCCAGTGGTTAAGACTCCGCATGCCTAATGCAGGGGACACGGGTTCGATCTCTGCTTGGGGAACTAAGATCCCACACGCTGCACTGTGCAGCCAAAAAAATTAAAAAGGTCAATTCTTTCAAATATTTAACATGACAAATATAAAATGCTGAGGGGGGAATTCCCTGGCGGTCCAGTGGTTAGGACTCTGCACTTTCACTGCCGAGGGCCCGGGTTCAAGCCCTGTTTGGGAACTAGGATCCCACAAGCTGGGAGGTTCAGCAAAAAAAAAACAAAGTTAGGAATCAAGATATCTTAATTTATTCAGTATTAAAATGCTATGGTACAATGAAGGCTATAATTACATGAGAGTAAGTAGTCGGGAACATAGTTCTTCCTTCTCATTGGCTTCAATAAGATCAGAATTAAAATCATGTCTTTTTTTTTTAAGTATACCTACATACCTCAATAAAGGTTCTTTTAAGTATAGCTATCTTTGAGCAAATCCCAACATCAAACTGCAGACTTATATAAAATTATAAACGAGTGCTCACTTTACATCAGAATTTCTAAATAGAGACAAATTTCCTACATCACTTAAAATGTGATTCTAATTGCCAGCAACCATGTGAGTGAACCTGGAAGCGGGTCCTACCCCAATTGGGCTCTGAGATGACAGCATCTCTAGACAACAGACTTGAACCAGAGGCTCCCAGCAATGCTGGCCACGATTCCAGACTCACAGAAACTGTGAGAGAATAACTGGTAATTGGTTGCACAGCAACAGATAACTAATACAGTTACCCTTTTACAAATTATCTTATCAAGATACAAATGCTTATATTTCTTTCCGTTTCTAAATTTCCATTTCAGACTCTGAAGTACTCTATTACGCAGAAATGAATAGCTAATTATATTGTATGACTGTTGTAGACAATGAACTGAATTTAGTAAAATGTGATTCAAAGAAAAGAAAGAAGAGCTCAGGACACACAGAGAGACACCAGGCTGCGCCTGTATAGAGGGGTGACCATGTGAGGAGGGGGCAAGAGGGAGGCCGTCTGCAAGCCAAGGAGAGAGCCTCAGATGAAACCAGCCCCACCAGCACCTTGATCTTGGACTTCCAGCCTCCAGAACAGAGAGAAAATACATTTATGTTGTTAAGGCCAACAACCAAAACAAAATATGACTCTATTATAGGCCATACTTCAAGATTCAAAACGAGATAAGATCACTGAAAACAAATCTGATAATCTCTCCAAGGCAGAAGCTACTTGTTTTGGCATCAAGACAAAGATTACAACCTATGCCGCCCAGGGACAAACTGCTGAAGGAGGCCCCACAGCACCAGGGTCAGGCCTCCTGAAGATGGGGCCAAGGTGGGAATGGAGACCCACACCACCGCTCCTGACTTACAGCAGGAAGTGAGCCAGGGTCACAGGAGCTGGAGTTGGCCATCCCATCCCTGAAGTCATTACCCTCACGGCGGAGACAAGGATGCTGCTGGCTGGTCCTAAGACAGGGCCCTGGTCATGCAGACACCGAGAGGCTAGTAGCCTTTCTTACCTTCGGTAAGGGAATCAGGGTGTTGTTTGCTGTAGAACTGGCACGCGCTCAGTCTGACCCACTGCCCTGCCCCAGGGCAGTTTGAGAATCCACGATTTTTTTTTTTAATGCAACATACGAACTTTATTTAACAAAAGTGACAGGTCAAGTCAAACAAGCACTTATATTAAGAGAAAAACTAACCAGAGGAAATTTTATCTTAAACACCTTCCAGCAACCTACTGGCAGCTGCATTTCCCCGCGCTCTGCTGCTGTGAAGAATACAGCTCACACCCAGGTACGGATGAAGCATTTGTACATTTTTCAAGTAGAAACACAACGGAACACAACTTTATAAACACATATCCATTAAATCTGAAAAAGATTTATTGAGGCACTCCACACCTACACGATCCTGCAGCCTGTTTATGTTTCCCAGATTTGTTTTTCACCTCTAGCCTCCTTTTCTAAATCTACAGTTTCTCAAAAACTTCCTCACTCTCCAATAATGTAAAACCTGCCTACCTCTCAGAGCTCCCCCTTCATCTCAACCAGCATTACCTTCCAGGGCACAGCACTGAAAACTCGAACAAAGAGCAGGACACTACTAAGATCCTTCTACCCCAGTGCCCCAAGCAACACGAGAGACAAGGAGGTCTGGAAGCCAAAGAGAAGGTAGAAAAGATGTGAGGTCAACACACAAGTGTACATTCTACTGGAAGTCTAACAGCTCACTCTAGTTCCAACACTATGCAATTTATAAAGTCCTTCATCTACATTATCTCCTAAGTCTTCCCAACAATCCTTTTTCACGGTCGGTCCTGCAACTACTAAGCAGTGAAGCTGGGATGTAAACTCATGCCTGTAGTCTGACAATACTTAGCACATCACTTCTGAAAAATCTCCAGTTCATACCAGAATGCCTGAATACTCCATTTCTCCTCATTAAATGAATGGCAGTAGAAAGTACTGGTATCTTTTTGATCATACCTAGGAAACCACATAGTAATGAAAGAATGAGAATGAGAGGAAGGTCAACTGCAACCCTTGACGGTGGCTGCTGTAAACACAGCCCCCATCTACCCAGGAGACAACGAAACACACACCTCACAGAGCCCCCTCCCCCAGGAAGTTCTCCATCATGTAACCGAAATCCCTCTGCCTTGATTTAAGTCCATTTCCTTCTGCTCTACAGACCATATAACCCTCCTCTAACCATTCATCGCGCTCCCATTTACTCTTCATTTTCCAAAGCCTAAGTCTAGGTTTTTTAATCTATTACGATTATTTATGACTGTTTCACACTAGCGTCTTACTTTAGCACTGCTGTGTCATTCACTATCTGCAATACTACGCTGAACAGAGAAGAAAGCAGAGGGAAAACGCAGTCAGCCTGGGTTTCACTGAGCATTGTCTCTGCCTTTGCATCCCAGCCCCAGCTGGCCACAGGGGACGACTGTTGAAGGGAAAGTGGACGTCTCTCCCTTTTTGCCATCTACTCAAAGGCAGGAGGCATGAAGAACAAAGAGCCTGCCCCTTTAACCCCAAACTTCCCATCTCAGGGATAAGAGAGGGAGGGCAGGGCAGGCCAAACCCGGTCCACACAGAACCAGCTGGCAGCTGGTGGGTCAGAGGGCACCAGGGGCTGAAATGCTTCTCACAACAGGTGGGTAATCGGTAATCTGAAGGATGACGAGGGGAAGAAGGCTTAACAAAGCTTGGAGCAGTTAGACTTTTCTTAAGTTTACTGTGATCCATATTGCATGGGCATGTTCACTTCAGAAAAATTCACCAGGCTCCCCACTATGATTTGTGCCTGCTATATTTTAAGGAACAGGTTTTTTAAGTGCTCTTCACTTCGTAATTCAGCACGAGAGAAAATTCTCCAGATCAAGCTCTTTTCTCCTATGACTGGAGAAAAAGATTGCCTCTTTTTTCCTAAAAGTAAAAATGAAGAAACAAAGAATTCCTTAGGACCAGTTAGGTATTGTAAAAACAGGATAGAGAACAAAGACCCAGCCAACCATAGCTTCAGATAAAGATGCAGAACAGTAATGGATACAGAAGAAGTAAGGACTCAGAAACAAACGCTGAAGAACACAGAAAAAACTATTCATGGTGACCTACAACATTAGGGGAAAAGAATATTTAGTTGTGGGTAACAGAAGTGGGCTGGAATTTTTTTTTTTCAGGACAATAGAAACCCAGAGAAATGTTAAAGTCTTACTCATTGGAAAAAGATAATTGCTGAGTTTTATGACCACAGGAAAAGGAAAGACAGCAATATTCAGTTTACTTAGGACCCAATACATGCCAGGTATGGTGTCAAGCTCTTCATATCATTTAAGGCTCATGATTAAATTTGAATTATGTATTTTATTGTTCCCATTCTACAGAAAATTGAGACTCTCATATGCTCTGAAGCAGAAGCTCCATGAAAAAAGAACTCTGAGGCAAAGCAGCTCTTTTCATTTATCTGATGCACTGAGTTGTAGGAGTGTAGCAAACAGCCAAATGAAGACATCCAGCTGGAAGCTAAAACCACTGGACCCCGAAGAGAGGTCCCAACTACAGGGGTATTAACTGGGCAGTAATGGACATGTATAAACGGTAGCTGAAGTTGGGCAAAAATATGGTTATCCACTGAAGGGGATCCGGGATGGCTCCCTAGGGAGCACATCAATTTGACAGTGAGAAGAGGAAGGAGAATCTGAAGGAAGCAAGAAAGGAATGATGAGCAAAGAAGAAAGCCAAGAGAAAGGGGCTGGCCCAGAAGTCAACTGCAGAAGATGCTTCAAGAAGGGGCAAGAGACAAGGGTGTTCAAGGAAGCAGACGGAGCTGCTCTGAGAAAGATGCACAAGAACATCTCCTGTACAGAACTTCGGAGTATAACTCATATCCGGCACAGTTCTTTTTTTTAAATAAGAAGCTAAGGCTTTCTACTCTTTATTTTTATTTATTTATTTTTAAATTTTTAAATTTTATTTGATTTTTTTTGGCTATGCTGGGTCTTCATTGTGGTGCGTGGGCTTCTCACTGCAGTGGCTTCTCTTGTTGCCGAGCACGGGCTCTAGGCGCACGGGCTTCAGTAGTTGCAGCACGCAGGCCCTAGAGCATGCAGGATCCAGTAGTTGTGGCACGCGGGTCCCAGAGCACGCGGGCTTCAGCAGTTGTGGCACACAGACCCTAGAGCGTGCAGGATCCAGTAGTTGTGGCACGCGGGTGCTAGAGCATGTGGGCTTCAGTAGTTGTGGCACACAGGCTCAGTAGTTGTGGCTCGTGGGCTCTAGAGCGCAGGCTCAGTAGTTGTGGCGCACAGGCTTAGCTGCTCTGAGGCATGTGGGATCTTCCCAGACCAGGGATAGAACCCATGTCCCCTGTGTTGGTAGGCGGATTCTTAACCACTGCACCACCAAGGAAGTCTAGTCTGTAACTTCTTTGTTATCTTTAAACTTGAAACACTTGCTGGGCTTCTATTCTGGATTTCAGAACCAAGGGGCTACACCAATTACAAGATTAGGGAATATCATAAGATAAAATGGGTATTGTAAGCCACATATAATGTTGCTCAAAAGCATAAGGCTATATTTTATCTTTTTAACTATTGCCTTGGAGGGAGAAGCCAGTTGCCCTGAGGGAATTAGGTAGTATAAAACTTAGCCACAGCTCCTGAAAGACCAAAGAAGTGGTACGGGGTAACAACACGATACTTGGTCTTTTGGGGCTGCATTCAAGTAGGGCTTAGGCAGTGCCGCAGAGATCCTGAGGTCACTGTTGCGGCAGTGAATACACGTGTACTCAAAAATGGGACCCAGCCGTATTATCCTATTCCCAATGTCCAATAAGGGAACTGAAAGACCTGGGAACAAGGAAAATCAAAACCGGTTTAAACAAATGTGTGTTTACGATACAATGTAACACTCACACATTGGCAAGAGTGCCAACACCACCAACACAAAGAGGAAATGCAAATGAACTATGGTCCTGGAATTTCAAACTACAATAACTTAACATATAGCTTTCTTTAAAGGTAAAGACAGAAAATATTAGGGAAAATGATTCCTTTATGTGCCAAAAATTCCTTTAGTCTATATACAACACAAATATTAAAAATAAAATCTCCTGCGTCCCAAGGAGGTGAAGAAATGCAGAGATGAAGAAAAAAATCCTCATTCTCGAAGGATTCTCCCTAAATTATTTCGGCAGATGCCTCAATTCTCCACTTAATCTCGTTTGTGTGTAAACAGAGATTTAAAGATTAATGACACACGTGACATGGATTACCGTCAGCATCTGCATTTTTCAAATGGAAACTCACTGAGTGGTCCGTTTCATGGACCACATGGTGAGTGGGTGGTGGAGAAAGGATCACAACATAATCTTTCCAAGCTTTAATTCCTGTCCACAGAAAAGCAGGTTCCCACAGGCTTAAGACACATTGTGTACAAGGAGAAAACACACAGAGGCAGTTAGGAAAACTTGTTGGCAAAATGGCTTAAATTGTTCTACCTAAACATAATTTCCTTTCTCACATTAGTGAAACCTCACTGAATCACAGGTATTTTCCCCACAGATCTTCTATTCTATAGGCTATAAAGTATATTCTATATTTTTAGAGACTCTTCTGTCCTCTGCAGTATTTACAAAAGCAGTGAATTTTCTACCTCGATTAATATAGCCCCTGGTCTCCACCAACACACCTTCAAAATACAAGTTAAAATAACTTTTCATAGATCCTTCAAATTAAATATATATTTGTTCCTAGAAATTTTCTTTCTCTCAAATCCACCCAAAAGTAAGAAAAGTGAATAAGATAATTCAAATTAACAAAACTGTGTTTTCATTTCTAAGTCTATGACACAGAAATCTGATATTTAGTTCTTTTTACTTAAATATATGCTCTGCAGTTTCTCAATTTTAAGAGGCCAGAAAGCTACGATAATATCCAGATGAACGATCGCTTCATTTTTTTGTTGTTGTTGCTGTTGTTGTTGTTTTTTGCAGTACGCGGGCCTCTCACTGTTGTGGCCTCTCCTGTTGCAGAGCACAGGCTCCGGACGCGCAGGCTCAGCGGCCATGGCTCACGGGCCCAGCCGCTCCGCGGCATGTGGGATCTTCCCGGACCGGGGGCACGAACCCGTGTCCCCTACATCGCATCGGCTGGCGGACTCTCAACCACTGCGCCACCAGGGAAGCCCTCGCTTCATTTTTGAAAACAAAAACTCTTCTGTAATTTGAGACAGCTAATTAAAAAAAAAAAACAAAAAAAACAACTGGAGACAAACTATAAGATAGAAAAAAATTATTTAAAATATCAGCAACAGGGCTTCCCTGGTGGCGCAGTGGTTGAGAGTCCGCCTGCCGATGCAGGGGACACGGGTTCGTGCCCCGATCTGGGAAGATCCCACAAGCCGCGGAGCGGCTGCTCGCGTGAGCCATGGCCGCTGAGCCTGCGCGTCCGGAGCCTGTGCTCCGCGACGGGAGAGGCCACAACAGTGAGAGGCCCGCGTACCGCGAAAAAAAAAAAAAAAAATATCAGCAACAGTGACTGAATTATTTACAAAGATACAGTAGGATCTGACTTGACTAATTCTAATATGTACCTAACACATGCACATATGTATTTAGTCTTTTTAAAATGACGAAATCAAACAGAACAATTAAGTAACAACTTTAATCAGCTAATTTAGTTAACAACGGGAAGAATTTATAAATGTGCAGGTTCACACTGGAATTTCCAGCACACTGTCAAAGGGTTAAATATGTTAGAAGGTGTCCTGTGAATACCAACTGTTCGGCATTTCATGAAAACTCTTAGCCATGTATGACAAAGGGAAATAACAATAGTCGGGGAGGAAAAAGACCCTCAGGGGAACTCACTTTCCCAAAACCATGAATGCATCCTCAAATTTTAAAACTTATGGCAGTCTATTAGACATCATTACCATGCCAGAGACGTCTTTACTTATTATTTCCCAGGTCTTCTAACAAGAGGCAGCACAGATCTTGATCTAAACACAGTAAACTCACTGAAATGAGAGGTCTGATCTCATTACTTGGAACCACGGAATCTCTCTGGTTGAGACATAAGCCCAGGGCTGCACTTATCCAAAACATTCATAGTAAACAGCGGAATCCAAGAGCTAATGTCCACCCTTATAGAAAAATAGCTTTCTTCCAAGACTTAGAAATGAGTGTTATTCCACAAAAGGGAGGGCAAATTAGCTAAAACACTCATCCACAATCACGTGATGAATCTGACGAACTCATGGCTTGACGAGCATTCCCAGTAGTACCCACTGCGTCCACCTGAGCAGTGGATGGACAGTACAGGAGACCTGGGACTCAGACGCAGGATAAAAGCAGAGATCATCAACTAAATCCTTCTTACAGCTGGCCGCCTTAATCTCTTCAGGGAATCAAAATGTGATTAGTAACACCATGTGAGCAGCCATCACAACAGTTGTGAAGATCAAGTTCTTACCAACAGAAGGAGGTTCCATTTTAACACCCTAATCTGCTTCCTTGTTTTCCAGGAGAAAGACCCTAAGATTCATCGTAAGTTGGCTGTGAAGTAGCTGAGGGATAAAGTGGATGTTGTGGACTTTCTCCTCTACATGAAATAATGACATTCAAAGAAGTTCTAGCACCAGATGGGGTGCGGGGGTGGGGGTGGAGGGGGAGATGGGAGGGGAGAGGTAAGAGGGGGTCCTCTTACCCCTGGACCATCTCTCTGCTTGTGTATCACAGCCAATCTCCCAAAGGCTTCTTAGAAACATGATTTTATCAGCTAATCTCTTTCCAAGTTGCTCAGCTTCTCCCTCTTGATCAGGACCTGCCTCATGTCCCGTCCCCGATCTTTCATTATCCCTCTCCAGCTGCACCCCCATCGCTCTCCCTCCTTTCTCAAGCTGTGTAACTTTTAGGAAGTTATTGTAGAGTAATATAAAAATCACTTCACCCCCACTTGCTTGTATGGGTGGTAACTATGAGACTTCCACAGAGCAGCAAATCCATATGTTACATACAGTTCCTGAGTATAGAAAAAGATGGAAAGGCCATCAATTCCTTTCATGAACCCTAATGCAATAACTGAGAAATGAGGAACAATTACTATTCCTACTTTAATGGATGATATGATGTCAGCCTAGAAAATCAAAGATAGTCAGCTGAAAATGTGTTGGAATTATTAAGCAAGTTCAGTAAGGGGACCATACAATGAATAGACAAGTTGAGTAGGCTTCTAATATATATGAGTAATAACCACTTAAAAAGTGAGGGAAGGGCTTCCCTGGTGGCGCAGTGGTTGAGAGTCCGCCTGCCGATGCAGGGGACGCGGGTTCGTGCCCCAGTCCAGGAAGATCCCACATGCCACGGAGCGACTGGGCCTGTGAGCCATGGCCGCTGAGCCTGCACGTCTGGAGCCTGTGCTCCGCAACGGTAGAGGCCACAACAGTGAAAGGCCTGTGTACCGCAAAAAAAAAAAAAATCCTTTTTCTGTCACCAGCAAAAATTATTAAATAACTAGAAATTAGTGAGAATGCATAGTATCTATAATAAAAACCTATTAAAATTTTACTAAAGGACATAAAGAAGATTTTAAAAATTCTGAGACAATCTATGTTCCTTGGTAGGAAGATTCAAATCATAGGAGGTCAATTCTCTTAAATTACTATATATTCAGTGCAGTCGCAAATAGATTTTTAAAATGATGTGACTGATTCTAAAGTTCATCTGGGTGGCTAACTTTGTAGAAAATACCAAGAAAAGTATTTTGAAGGGAAAAAAAACAAGAGTAACATGAGAGCATCTGCCCTATCAGATAGCAAATTATTCCACAAATTTATAATAATTTTAATAGCTTACTACCAAACAGAAATATTCAAAGTCCAGAAATAGACACAAAGTGATATGGAGATTTAGAAAATGACAGAGGTGGCATTTCAAGTACATAAGAAAAGATGGGGACCTCCCTGGCGGTCCAGCAGTTAAGACTCTGTGCTTCCAATGCAGGGGGCATGGATTCGATCCCTGGATCCCACATGGTGTGGCCAAAAAAAAAAAAAGAGAAAAGAAAAGATGGGTGCTAAAACAACCGAAGTTAGAACAACTAAGTTTTTTCTTCCCAATCCTTTGTCTGTCGTACAGTTTCACCCGTGTGTAAAACCAGCAGCATACCCGTCTCTCCCAAATCACATATGGTACCAAAGCCCAAAGGTGCGCGGGAGCTTATTATAGCCTCTCACCAAGTCCCTAACCAGGGGTGAGTCCACGCTTGAACCAAGTCAGAATCAAAGCCGTACATGTTAACCTTTAAGTTCTCGTGGGAGCAACCCTTAAGGTACCACCTCTCCACTTTCAGGGACTGGCACCCAGGCCAAGGGGCCACACAGGCTCCCCTCTGAGTCATGGCTGAGTCTGTCCCACCAAGCCTGCCAGCCCCTGCTTGGATGTCTCCACCTCCAACGTGCAACCTCCTTGGTACAAAAAACACTTCCAGTCCTCCTTCAGCAGGGGTCTGTTCCCTTCAGAATGTGACAGTTAACCACAGTGAATTCTGCAAAGAAAAGTAACATTCTACTCCTGAAGTGAGAAAAAAAAAAAAAGAAAGAAACAATTCCCATTGCAAAAGGATGATTCTTAATGGGAAACTTGGGAAGAACTTGGGCAAAGCAGGTCAGAAATGATTCCAAGATCATCTGTATTTGCTGAGGAATAAATAAAAGTTTTTATCATCTGAAATTCTGAACATGTCCCTGAGGGGAAGACTGTTTAGCATTTTGAGATGTGACAGCTTACCCAGGTCTTAAATATTCCTCTCAATAGAGGCTCTTTTTTATCCAGTACCTAGCCAAATCCACGCAGCACTGTCAGAGGACAAAGTAAAACGCCTGCTTATGAGCTATTTTATGTTTCCACATGGAAATCCAAGCTATCGTTATCAGAGCTCCAGCAGGGCTGCAAGGCGCCTCTGAGCAGGAAAGTACTATAAAAGAAGCCGATTATATTTCCGAGATGGGAACACTGAGAATGTATAGACCAGTTAATGCTCAATGTTCTTCGTCCTCAGAACTGCCAAAGAGGCTTCCTTCCAGACACTCAATAGTAAAAGTTCCAAGTACTTTTCAGAAGGCTCCTAAGGTTTTTCTTCTTCCTTTTTTTCTTTGGGGGTGGGAAAGGGGGAGTGGAGGGGGTCACATGCATTTGTGTACGTGCAATGAAAACAGATTTTTAAATGTGCTTGGCAAAACTGGCAGGTACTAGTCTAGCTTCAGTGGTCAAGATGCATATACTTTCAAGGAAATTAATTTAACTTGGATGAAAAAAATGTACAATGTGTATGAGCACACATTAAATAAAAAATGACCTTAAAAAAAAAAAGGTTCTATGGGATGCTCAATAACTAAAATAACATTCAACAAAGTACAGTGTTTGAGTCTATGAGCACTTCACCGTTCCAGATCCATCTCTTAATCTATAGGGCAAGTGCCAACAAGGAAGCTCTCCAAACTCCAGTCACCTATAAATGTCTAAGATCCTAATTTTCAAATATTCGTATTCCCCACTCTGCCCCTGCAGGACCCAAAAGGGAAAAGGAAGTCAGGGCCATTGGCTTAGTAAAATGAAATCCTGTCTTGGCTCTCCTATGATTTCACTTACTTTTTATAGCTTGGCTTTCAAACGTAGTAATTGCTTTCTTTTTTTAAAGACATGGATTTATACCACATTTAATTTGAGTGTCGCTATATATAGATTTTGGTCTACTATAATAGCAAATACATAAGATCCCACCCCTGAAGACGTAACTATAACAGCAATTTAGGGATAGGATTATCTCTTCCTATAAAGCAAAATTATTAAAGTGATCAAACATAATGTGTCCATCTGCTACCTAAAGACAATTCCTAAACCCAGCTTTTATGACACTCTCAAAATAAAAAATGCATAATCTCTTCCAGGAAATTTGTGGTCTGAAAATTCTACGAGATTAAAAAAATTATATCATGTTGTCTCATGTCTGTGAGCTCTTATATTCTCTGGTTCAGATACTGGTACTTAAATCTTACAGTTAGAAAAGCTGTAGACTTTTCTAGACTGCTCTCGATTCTCGGAAAACAGATATAGAATCCACTTTTGTTCTTCAATTACTTATCTCTTACCAGAGAAAAGTGGTAATAATTCTTTTTCCCAGAATCATGAAGCTGTAGGTAACAAGAGCATGGCACAGTCCAAAGAACACGTGCTCCGCAATCAGCCTGGGTCAAAACCCAGCCCCACTGCTGAATCCCTCACCCTCTCCAAGCCCAGGTCCTCCTCCGCGGGCTGGGAGGGAATGCGCTCTGGGGAACTGCGGAGTTAAATGAGACGATGGCATCGTGGACTCCTACAAAGTCAGCGAGATGAGGACGTTGCTGATGATGAAGCAGAGTCTTGGGAATACTTCCTCCAATCCCTTCACTTTTCAGATGAAGATAAGTGAGGACCAGAGAAATTACCGCACAAACCAACAATCTACATCTCAGTAAGTGGCTTACGAAGCAGGAGCGTCTAAGGCTTCAGTTAGGACTTCTAGATGTGATGAACGAAAGCACAACACTACTCATGCTCACGAGGGGCTCTGCCTCCAAGGAAGGCTGGCCAAAACCTCACTAGTGCTGAGCGTGTAAGGAAATGAGAACTTTCCCCACAAGAGAAGGCCCCCAAAGCGTGATGGGTAACATCTGCCTTTATTCGACTTCAAATATCTCTGCATCTTTGCTTGGCCACTAAAGACCATTCACTTCCAGTTGGTTTCAGGCCAGTAAGCTGCCCAACACATCACGGCTGCAAGAGCAGCAGAGGACACACAGACGTGGTACGATTCCCACCTGCACTTGATCCCAGGCACAGACCCGGCAGACCTGCATGGAAGCAGCTGAAAAGGACAGAGGTTCATGACGGAGAGGCAAACTCCCGGCTGCTCAACTGAAAATTTTCAGAAGAACTCTTAAACTTCCAATCATAAAGGCCCCTCACACCGACACCTCAACAATCTGCATCTTGGCCAAATGTGGCACCTCCGATCTCACTCCAGGCTGAGACCTGGCTTAAAGAGAGCCAGGTGCCAGGTACAGAGAGCATCTGTAGCTGAGATCCCCCAACCCCCAGCTCAGATTGTCCTCCTAAGTCCATTTCCTGAAGTAGCTGCTAGTAAATCCAAGTCAAATTCAGACATCTTGAACAAAGAGGAAAAGAATGCAGATCATAAAATAAAATCATATGCCAGGAAAAAATAGAGCAAAAACTGGGCTCCTCCTTCTCTTTCAATGCCCTTGTTTGAAAAACCACTTCTTCAAAACAGAAGCCAGAAATGAGGAAACCTAAGATGGATATGAAAATGAATTCACTTTATACATATCCACAGAGGCAAAGCCAAAGCCAAACCCAGAACATGACACAAGTAAGCCCAGTAATGCCTTACTAAAAACCATCATCAGTTCCAACGGTCACTAAGGGAGCTTATACTTAAGCAGTACTCTACCGTCAGAGTAAGCGTTAACTTCTCAAAACTCCAGAAATTTGACAACAAAAGACACTGTATTGCTTCTGCAAGACAGCCCCCAGTGGTTTTCCCTGCGAGGTGAGAGCTGCACTAACCCAGCTCAGGCTTCGTGGTCGTTTATATCTCTCCTCAGCATTAAACATATCAGAGATGAGGTCAATGAGCTCTTCAAGAACCGGCCAGGCACACGCGTCCACACAGCACACCCAATGCTGTTTGGTCACCTTTAAACATGGTAAGCTTTCTACAACTCTTAGTAGACAGCTCCCCACATTGCACCTTTCCCTTTTATCTCATTTATATTTCCTTCTCAAATGATTTTGTGGCAAATTATCCAGTTTTGAGAGCTACACCGAGACTAGCGAGTTCCTTTTCATAAGCTCCTTTGGACCGATAATACAATAGGGGAGGGAAGTAAAAGCAAGAGTTATCACTCGTGATTCTGCAGATTCTATTAGCTGGTCCTTAAATGACAGCGAGGCCACGCTGAGCAGCTCTGGGGGCTGCAGCAGCGGCAGCAGCCAGGGATGGGAGGTCAGGAACTAGTCTTTATCTGAACCACCCTTGTCAACTCCTGCACCTCACACAGTACTGATATGTGTCCTGTGTGCTGTGTGTTGAATAAGGGAATAAGTGAATGACCATACTGCACTGTACAAGCAACAACGAGAGTGGGGAGACTTGAATTTCAGTCTTATCTTTGACTGTGAAAAGATGTACGACAAGAGATGTGGTCAACTCATTTAACCTCTCAGGAACTGTTTCCTTATCTATTTCAATGAAGCAATTGGACGGATGATATCAAGAGATCCTTACAGTTCTTAGATCCTATAAACTTTTATTATTTAAAGTCTGGTTACATAACCACCTCACATCTATTAGGATAGCTACTATTAAAAAAAAAGAAAGAAAATAATAAGTGCTGTAAAGAAGTTGGAACCCTTGTGCACCGTTGGTGGGAATGTCAAATGGTGCAGCCATTGTGGAAAACAATATGGTGACTCTTTAAAAAATTAAAAATAGAATCACCATATGATCCAGCAATTCCAGTTCTGAAAGCAGTGTCTCGAAGAGATACGTACACCCATGTTCACAGCAACATTATTCACAATAGCCAAAGGATGGATAAATAGACGTTTCTCCAAAGAAGACATACAGATGGCCAACAAACACATGAAAAGATACTCAACGTCACCAATTATTAGAGAAATGCAAATCAAAACTACAATGAGGTATCACCTCACACTGGTCAGAATGGCCATCATCAAAAAATCTACAAACAATAAATGTGGAGAAAAGGGAACCCTCATGCACTGTTGGTGGGAATGTAAATGGATACAGCCACTATGGAAAACAGTATGGAGGTTCCTTAAAAAACTCACAATAGAACTACCATATGACACAGCAATCCCACTACTGGGCATATACCCAGAGAAAACTGTAATTCAAAAAGACACATGCACCCCAATGTTCACAGCAGCTCTATTTACAGAGCCAGGACATGGAAGCAACCTAAATGGCCATCGACAGAGGAATAGATAAAGATGTGGTACATATATACAATGGAATATTACTCAGCCATAAAAAGGAATGAAATTGGGTCATGTGTAGACGTGTGGATGGACCTAGAGAGTGTCATACAGAGTAAAGTAAGTCAGAAAGAGAAAAACAAATATTGTATATTAACGCATATATGTGGAATCTAGAAAAATGGTATAGATGATCTTATTTACAAAGCAGAAATAGACACACAGACGTAGAGAACAAATGTATGGATACCAAGGGGGAAAGGAAGGGGGAGGCGGAAGGAATTGGGAGATTGGGATTAACACATATACACTGTTGACACTATGTATAAAATAGATAACTAATGAGAACATACTGTATAGCACAAGGAACTCTACTTAATGCACTGTGTTGACCTAAATGGGAAGGAAATCCAAAAAAGGGGATATATGTATACGTACAGCTGATTCATTTTGCTGTACAGTAGAAACACAACATTGTAAAGCAACTACATTCCAATAAAAATTAATTTTAAAAAATATACATTGGGGGCTTCCCTGGTGGCGCAGTGGTTGAGAGTCTGCCTGCCGATGCAGGGGACACGGGTTCGTGCCCCGGTCCGGGAAGATACCACATGCCGCGGGGCGGCTGGGCCCGTGAGCCATGGCCGCTGAGCCTGCGCGTCCGGAGCCTGTGCTCCGCAACGGGAGAGGCCACAGCGGTGAGAGGCCTGCGTACCGCAAAAAAAAAAAAAAAAAAATATATATATACATATATATATATATATATATATATATATATATATATGCACATACATTGGGACTTCCCTGGTGGCACAGTGATTAAGAGTCCATCTGTCAATGCAGAGGACATGGATTCGATCCCTGGTCCAGGAAGATCCCACATACCACGGAGCAACTAAGCCCATGTGCCACAGCTGCTGAGCCTGTGCTCTAGACCCCGCGAGCCACAACTACTGAGCCCGCATGCCACAACTGCTGAGGCCCGCGTGCCTAAAGCCTGTGCTCTGCAACAGGAGAAGCCACCGCAATGAGAAGCCCACGCACCACAATGAAGAGTGGCCCCCACTCACCGCAACTAGAGAAAGCCCGTGTGCAGCAACGAAGACCCAATGTAGCCAAACATAATTAATTTTAAATATATATATATAGCGATAGATACAGATATAGATAGACAGATAGATACCATATATTTGTAGGGCCCAAGTGGCCCAGGTATTTGAAGTGGGCATGAAGAGATTCCAACTTCTGCTGTAAACAAATTGTGAGGGTGGAATATGTTATCTGAATATGTATTCCAGTCTTTTATGAATGAAAAGTTTCAAAGTTTTATCTAGCAGATAATCACCTAATTATTCTGAAACAAAACAGGAAATACAGTAGAATGTATACATCTTCATCTGATGATATTAAAATTATTCTTTAACATAAAAAAACAAAGGATGGAAAAATCCAAGTGTCCACGAATGGATGAAGGATGAACAAGGTGTGGTATATACATACAATGGAATACTATCCAGCCTTAAAAAGGAAGGAAATTCTGACACACGGTACAACAGGGATGAACCTTGAGGACATTACGCTGAGTGAAATGAGCCGGTCACAAAAGGCCTAATACTGTGTGACTCCACTTCTAAGAGGGACCTAGAGGAGTCAGATTCATTGAGACAGAAAACAGACCGACGGCTGCCAAAGTCGGAGGGGAGGAGGAACAGGAGTTACTGTCTGATGGGTACATAGTTTCAGTTTTGTAAAATGAAATGAGTTCTGGAGATGGTTGGTGCGGACGGTCACACAACAATGTGCTTAAGGCCACTGAGCTGTGCACCTAATAATGGTTAACATGGGAAATTTTATGTGATAGAGACTTTATCAAAATTAAATTTTTTAAGTTAAAAAAAGGATGACATGGGGCTTCCCTGCTGGCGCGGTGGTTGAGAATCCGCCTGCCAATGCAGGGGACGTGGGTTTGATCCCTGGTCCGGGAAGATCCCAAATGCCGCGGAGCAACTAAGCCCGTGTGCCACAACTACTGAGCCCGCGCTCTAGAGCCTGTGAGACACAACTACTAAGCCTACGAGCCACAACAACTGAATCCCACACGCCACAACTACTGAAGCCCACACACCACAACTACTAAGCCCGCGAGCCACAACTACTGAAACCCACACACCACAACTACTGAAGCCCATGCGCCTAGAGCCCATGCTCTGCAACAAGAGAAGCCACCACAATGAGAAGCCCGCGCACCACAACGAAGAGTAGCCCCTGCTCGCCTCAACTAGAGAAAGCCCGCGTGCAGCAATGAAGACCCAACGCGGCCAAAAATAAATAAATTTATAAAAAAGGATGACGTTTATGGCACATAAATTATACCTAAATAAGCCTGATTTTAAAATAAAAATACGTTTTAAAGTTCCCCTGACAGTTACCCTTTCATTCTTCAAGTCAACAAATGTTTACCAATCACCCACTGATCTGCAGCCGATACGCATGGGCTTCTTCAGAGGCTCTTCTGGCAGGAACAGGGAACACCCTTTCACTCCCACTCCGTGAAAAGTGTGGAAGGAGTTAAGGAACTGGGGCAAGGCTGCTCAGCTGGGAACTAGTACAGCCAGCACGGAAGACCCAGGCTGACTCCCAGCCACATCCTACCCTCACCTTGCTACCTTTTCTAATCTGCCTGCCCTGCTCTGCAAACGAGGAAGCAGAGGCTCAGAAAGGTTAAGTCACTTCCCCAAGTTCCACACGGAGCCAGGAGGCTCAAGGAAGGAAGTCAGGTCAACCAGTTGCCAGTCTACTGTTCTTTCCAACATACCAGAGAAAACCACATTTGGGGAGAAAAAGTACCTCTGGGGTCCCATGGCCATTTCCAAGGCAGTCCACCTCCACCATTTTCAACCTTCTCCCCATGAAGGACTTTCATTTAATCATTTGCCATTTAATTCTGTTTACTTAATTTTTAATTTCATTTAAGTCACTTCCTTTCTTGTTCTCTCATTCATTCAACAAATCATTTATAAGAACTTAGTTTTTCTTTAAAAAAATATCATCTGGGGTTGCCCTGGTGGCGCAGTGGTTGAGAGTCCGCCTGCCGATGCAGGGGACACGGGTTCGTGCCCCGGTCCGGGAAGATCCCACATGCCGTGGAGCGGCTGGGCCCGTGAGCCACAGCCGCTGAGCCTGCGCGTCCGGAGCCTGTGCTCCGCAACGGGAAAGGCCACAACAGTGAGAGGCCCGCGTACCGCAAAAAAAAACAAACAAAAAAATCATCTGGACACACATTCTCCCTTATAGCTACCCATTCATTACTCAATCAGTAGATATTTATTTAGTCACCTACTAATTGGGATGCTATCAACGTGTGTTTCTTCAAGGACTTTTCCGGCAGAGACAGAGGCATCCTCAACATTGCCACTATTCAGAACTGTCACAAAGCAGTCAAACAAAAATACTATCAGAACACAGCCAAGAGCCAAAATGCATGGCACCAACGATAAAGTTTCCCAGCTCAGGAGGAGAAGGTCCATGTCAATTCAGCAGCAGCTTTCACTCACAATCTCGACATTCCAGACAAACTTTCCCAGTAACTGGGACCCCGGAACCACTGAACATTTACACAGCATGCGGGCTTTTCTCAAAGCAAGCCTGTGAGGTAAGTGTGTCAGTATCTCAATTAAAAAGGATGCGAAGGTGCGAAGAATTCAATAACTTGCCGAGGTCACAGAGCAAATGATCATTCTAGACTCAATCTCAGGTCTACAGGTCACATACAGGTGACTCATCTGGATTTAAAAAGTGCATTTTGTTAAGACTGGAAACGCAAATGTATCATCTATTTACTCATCCAAACAAACTACGGGGGACAAAGCCCAAAACAGAGACATAGCAGAAGCCAAGAAAAAACTACGACACATATGTTATCAGTCCTGCTTGCAAGGATATTACCATCTAGGAAAGGCAATGCCAGTCTTATCTTCTAGGAAGCAAGACAAGAAATGCTTGCAAGCAGATTTCAAATAAAGGTACAACAAGAAACCTGGGACATTCCCAACCTGAGCTAGGAGTAAGTGATAAAAGGCCGGACAGAAAGAGTCACAGGCTGGAGAAGAAAGACTGAAGGTGCGCTTGAGACACGGAGAAGTGGGCAGTAACTGGGAAGGCACCCAGCAGAGGGAAAACGCACCCGCCCAGGCCTAGAGCTGGGCGACCCAACAGAGGTAAAATGTTAGCTGAGCATGTAACTGCATTTTCTAGTAACTATTTTGAAAAAAGCAAAAAGACGCAGGTGAGATTGATTTAAATAATCTCTTTGAATCCAATGAATCCAAATTATTATCATGTTAACATGAAAACAACATAAAAATTATTAATGAGGGCTTCCCTGGTGGCACAGTGGTTAAGAATCCGCCTGCCAATGCAGGGGACACGGGTTCGAGCCCTGGTCTGAAGATCCCACATGCCGTGGAGCAACAAAGCCCGTGCACCACAACTACTAAGCCTGCGCTCTAGAGCCCGTGGGCCACAACTACTGAAGCCCACATGCCTAGAGCCCGTGCTCCACAACAAGAGAAGCCACCGCAATGAGAAGCCTACGCACCGCAACGAAGAGTAGCCCCTGCTCGCCGCAACCAGAGAAAAGACCGTGTGCAGCAACGAAGACCCAACGCAGCCAAAAATAAAATAAATAAAAATAAATTAAATAAATTTTAAAAAAATTATTAATGAGGTAGTCCATTCTTTTTCCCCCACGAAGTTCTCAAAACCCAGCGGGTGTGGACTTTGCACTTAAGAGCACACCTGAGTTGCGCTGGCCACACGTGACTAGTGGCTACTGATGAAGACATGGCAAGTCTAGAGGCAAATCAGCCAGGAGCGGGTTTGGGCTTTTTCTGTTCCGGGAGGGTAGTGACTAAACCAATTAGGTCAAAGCAAAGACTTCGAGAAAGCCTAAAGAGAGGGCTTAAAAAGTCAGGCTGGGTTTGGACTTTATCTGTTCAGGAATGAAAGGAAGTCGGTGATGTTCTAGAACAGATGACATAAAGTAAGGTCTTTGTACCAAACACTGAAGCTACTGCCCCAGCCCCGAGATCTCAGGCTCTCAGGGGCTGCCGCTCCCTGGATTCCCCTCCAAATGCCCCTTCACCTCCCTCACTGGGTCCCTCCTCCTTCAGCCCCTTTCTGAGGGGCCCGGCTGACCCACCTCATCTCCCTCTATCACTTGGGCACTATTCATTCCCAGCCATTTCCATGATGACATCATCACCAACTGGAAGCCCGTTGGCCCCTTAATTTCCCTGGATAAGCTTTATTTCTCCCCTCCACGGAAGTAAATTCCAAAGCCCATCTCCCACCCCTGCTCCTGGCCTGGCCGGTGGCCCTGCAGACTGCCTTTAAGTGTTACTGCCTTTGGGGTGGAGCTGTCTAGAAGTCTAGTTCTCTAACTTTCCTACAGCCCCTCTGCCGCTTCCCACTGTGATTACTGACGTGATATGAATTTTCTAGCATCTCCTACAGAGGCTGTCCCAAACTTTTGCATCTACCAAAGTATCCAAAGCGACCCTAAAAGCCCCTGATGCTCAACCATAACTCTGCCTCCTGTATTATTTTAAAAACACCTTTCCTCAACTTCCTTTCTCCAAAGCTCTGTCTGTTCACCTGGCCTGCCTGCCGCCAGCCCCAAAAGCCATGCCCGCACTGCCCAGGCCACGCTCCTGTGCTCCTGACCCAGAGGCACCACTGTCCACTCCCCGTGGCCACCTGCACTTCAGCCCCTCCATTTCCAATGCGGCTGCTTCCAAACTCGCCCGCATTTCCCCTGCACTGGACAAGCCTCTCTCAGCCCTGTCACCCTCTCAAGCCACCATTTTTCTTTTTTGTCGCCAAAGATCTTTCCCTCAAAATTTCTTTGTAAAAAAAGCACCCCTTCACTATCTCCACTTTGTCACTACTCCTCACAGCAAGAAATGGGGCTTCCATTCCCAACTGCTCTTGGAAAAGTTTCCAGTGATTTCTAAACTCTAAATTCAATGCCCTTTTCTCATTGATTTGCAACCAACGCAGAGAACTCATAAGGAAGAAAGTAAAGAACAATATCTCCACACTCTGAGATACTCACCTGTAACATTCTGGTGACCATCCTTCTCCCATCTGTCTATACGTACACACACAAGTGATTTTTCACAATGTTTTTTCTTAGACATTTTGTAAGCAGTCTTGTTTTTTATTTACCTCCCACCCACCTCCACCCATAGTACCAACTTCTCTCTTTCCAAGCGGCATTAACATACATACAAGATTATTTTTAAATCATTTTATATCCTCCACAATCAGGATCCTATTAGACGTGGTTCCTTGCCTCTCCTTTTCTCATGGGAATCCTTCCAAGTCAAGTGGTACAGAAACCCAAGGCATGGATGTGCCACATTTTATCCAACCATTCCCGTTGAAAGCATCCACTTACTTTCCAGTTCTTTGCCACTACAAACAATGCTGTAATAAATATTCTTGTACAAACAAATTACATACAGCTGCTTTTATTTCTATGGGATAGAGTCCCGGGGTGGGGGGGCATTGGTGGGTCAAAGGCTATGTGCGTTTTAAATTTTAATAGACTCCGCCAGAACTCTTTCCACAGTGGCTATTCCCACCAGCAACGCTGGAAGACTGCCTTTCCCCAGCATTCCTGCCAGCAGGAGATAGTGCCACTGTAAAACCGTTTGCCAGTCTGATGATCTGCTATACACAAAGCTGAAAAACTCTCCCTCGCCGCCCACCCTGCTCCATGTCACTCAGCAAATTAACTCCCTTCTCTGGCAGCCCCTTCTGAGCCACCTCCTCTGACTCCTGTCTTATTTTACCTCCAAAAATTAAACACAAAACAAGGCTGCCTCTCTGTCCTTTCCTCTCCTCTTCACATGCCGTTCTCTGACAATCTCATGCTTGTACAGGGTTTAGCCATCATTTCTAGGAGCTGAATCCAGATCTACAAAGCCAGCCAAGACGTCTCTCTCGAGCTCCAGATTTCTAACTCTTCAGGGGACATTTCTAACTGTTCATGACACGGTGCCTACTGATACCTCGAAAATCAGGAGGACCATCTCCAAACTCTCCTTGACTCGCTCCAAACCTATCCCTCCCCCTGTGCTCTCAGCAGCACCATCTTTACCACAGGTACCCAGATCTGAACATCATACTTTACTCTTCCCAACACTTTGCCCCCATATCCAGCCAGTTGCCCAGTCTTGGCAGTCCTCTGTTCTCTTATCCAGTGGGTGCAGACTCTCCTCACAGATCACCAGGATGCCTGCAACAGCCTGGCTCACACCCCCCAGCTCCAGCACACACCCCCGACCCTGTCAATCCAACCTGCTCGCCAAGTTGAGCCCAACCTAACCACACTGTCACGACCTTCTAAGCTCTCTTCCGATCTACTGCCCAGCCTTTCCACTGACAACCTCTTATGCTCCAAACTCAACAGGAGCAGGTCCGGTAGCCTTGAGGGAGATCCTTTTCAGATAGGAGAAGAATGCGTGGAGAAGGAACAGAAAAAGTAAACAGATGCAGACTGGAATTCCCTCTGCCTCCCTGGCACTGCCAAGGAAATGTCTTTCTCCCTCTTAACATTAAATAGAAAAAATATTAGGTAAAAGAAATTGGATAAGTAAATGAAACATATTATATAAACTGACAGAAACTACAATAAGACGTATGTGTACACTCCAAAATGCCCAAAAACTAAAGACAGTAAAACAGGAAAATCATCCGCCACAGTCAAGAGCATCCTACATTTACACAGATACCAGAGAGTCAGTTTACAATCACATCTGTCTCATGATAGAGTTTCACGAATCAGATATTCACAAATGACTGTCAATAAAACTCAGCAAGAGAGCGGGAGTTCTATTATATTACACTACAGTAGGAAAAAAAAAGTCCACTAGTGTGAACTAAACAAAACTCACTAAATGAAACCTGAAGGGACAAAACTCAAAAACTATTTGTAATAATAATTTATGTTTCAATCAGTCATTTGAAAAGGAAACAATGAAAATCACTACTTAATAAACCTTCAGTTGATGCCTATGAGTTAAACTTTGTCCTGAGTAATTGAGGAAATATAATAAAAAATAAAGAGACAAGCTCAGTGACCTCAGGGAGTACAAATACTAACCAGGGAGATGAAACTTACACCTAGGAAATGAAATAAAGGATGAAGACATGTATTGTCAAGGGCAGAAAATGGATAGAAATGCAAGATGAAGAGCATGAGATTAGTTCCAACAGATTTTCTGAACTCTGGTACGTGGAAAAGGTCCCCACATTATTTGTGTCAAAGCAAACAGAATAATGATCTGCTCCACCTAAGCTGTTTTTAAAAAAAAAAAAAAAAAAAGCCTGCCTAACAGTGTCTTCCATGTTTTCCAGCCTAGCAAGAACGATTAGAATCCAAGTTTCAGTCATACTTAGCACTTTGGAAAAACTGTGAGCGCTGCTCCAGCGACCAGGACTCCAGCCTCTTCTGATGGGAACTGTCAACAATCAATCATACATGCTAATGTTGGATGCAGTGTCGCAGATAATTGAAACAGCTGTCAGAGCCAAGCGGCGCTTCAGAATTCCATATGGCCTGTAAAATGCACGTGTGCTTTCCACCCTGCCCCCTCTCAAGAAAGAACCAGGAGAAAAGGTATGAAGTCAGCCGGACTGCGACCCAATCCCAGCTCTGTGCCTCTGTACCCTTATCTACAATATGGATTTCCAATATCCTTTTCACATACTTGTGGGCAGCATGAATTTTAAAAGCCCTAGCACAGTGCCTGACACAAGAGACGTAGCACATGTTAGTAACCAGGCCTTTCTTCTCTTCCCTTAGTGCCTCAGCCTCTCACAGCATGCCATTTGCAAAATACAGAGCTCTTAGGAGTTCCCTGGCAGTCCAGTGGTTAGGACTCCATGCTTCCACTGCAGGGGGCACAGGTTCTAACCCTGGTCAGGGAACTAAGAACCTGCAAGCCCTTCAGCATGGCAAAAACAAACAAAAAAACCTAAAAAATAAAACCAACAACAACAGAGCTCTCTCAGGCAAACATTTTAAAGCAAAAGAGATAAAGCTCTTTGCCAAACTCTGAACAGGGGGAGTCTGTAGGCATCTGATGACCTGCTTTGTGGATTACCTATAGCACACACCCCCTTAGTGGCACAGACCAACTCAACTGGCTGCGGACCCCAAACCCCAGCTGCACTCAGGGGATGTGAGGGGTGTCTTATGCACAGAGAAAGCCTGGGGCCTCGAGCCCGAGGCGGGGCCAGCACCAAGGCGTGAAGAGCGAGAGAAGAGATGAGCAGAAACTCAGATGCCCTCGCAGCTGTCCACGCTCCCCAGGTGGGAGAAGCTGGGCAAGCAGCTGAACCTCTCTCCCCTCTGTCCTGTTACGTGAGTCAGGGCTCACTCGAAGGTCTCTCCTGGGATTTTCAGATTCAAACAGATCAGGGACTCCAAAGCCGTGTGAGATTTTTAGTGTGGGGATGTGTGTACTATTCTGTGACAGCATCACAAGCTGTCTTGCGGTGACTTCTGTGAAAGATCATTATGTACATTACAGAATCATGACTTAGAGGGCTTCGGTTGTGACTCTGCTTTTGTTTTTAACATCCCACCCAGCCAACACAGAGGTAGAAAAAATTACTTTTTTTTTAAGTCTATATTCAATCTAAAGCTCAAAGGGAGGAAAAAAATCAAAAAATGTAAGGATTATCTTCCTCTTCCTCAGTGAAATCTCACACCAAAGAACAGGATGAGAACTGTGGCCCTCAGGTGAAGATCTGTACAGTAGAAAGTGAACAGGATGATATAGGGGGTGGGCTGGTGGGGAGTAGGGGAAAGGACGAACATAAAACATTTGTTGAACTGGCCAGAAGAAAAGAGGATCTCCTTGAATTTGCAGGCTCTACTCAAACACTATATGTTATTTATTAACCACTCCTTTTTTTCCTTTCTATAAAGAAATTCAGTACAGTATCAGCTTTGATATATTTACAATACTCCACTTGGAGCAAGTCCAGAGTCTACATTTGGTTTTAAAAGAAGTTTCTTCCTGCATAGAAGCTATCTCAAAAAGCCAAAACACACATTCAGAAAAGCTGAGCCTCTTGTTAACATTTTCCAAGCACACAGTAGCTATGCACCATTTGCTACCCACCAGAACCCCTCCAAAAGTATCACAAGGCTGCCAATTTCCCCATGCATACATAAGAATAATCCTGAAAAAGTGTCTGTTTGCAGAAGAATTCCATTTTTACTGGTATGCCAATCAAAAATTTACTGTCTCCCCAGGGAGAGTTCACTGGTTTTAGTGACTTGGCCGAATATCAAAACAGTTGTAATTAAATGGATTTCAGAGAGACAGATAAGGTATAAAAACTGAGGGTGATCCCAAAGGAACTAAAATTATGCTTAGCACATGTTTAAATTATGTACTACTCATAAGGCAGACCATTGTCAGACACACCTCTGAGGAGAAAGATGGATCAACTGACCCAAGGAAGTATGCTCTGAAGATAGGCCATTTCAGTCCAGCTTTGGGAGTGACTGATGACTACCTACATTTTTCAAAATAAATATTTCACACCCAATCATTTTAATATAAGAAAATCTGAAAAGCCACACCGTCTCAATTCAGTTCATTTGAATCTTAAGTCGAGACACTCAGAATGCAGCAGGTCTATGGTCAGGGCCGAGAGAGAGCTTTTAATTCAACAGATGAGGCACAGACTAAATGACCACCTGTCCAAAGGTTTTCTAACTAATGTCAGTTCCACAGTGACACTCCCACCCCTTTATGACAACTACGTCTTACAAACTGAGCAGCTACCTGCAATACCTAAGGAGGTCATGAAGTGCTCACCCAACATAAATATGGCCTGAAAATAACTGCTTCCAAATTTAATTAATTTTTTTAACCTCCTTCCCAGGCTTAGAAAAATGAAAAACGTGTTGATTTATGTATATAACAGTATAACAGTATCTCCCAGATCCTCCGGGCCCCATCTCTAGGGAAACTCCACCCAGAACAAAGCTGGTCACCTGTGATTCAAAGGGTATGTTTATAACATTTCAAAAGATTTTATTTATTTATTTATTTATCTATTTATTTAGGGCTGTGTTGGGTCTTCATTGCTATGTGTGGGCTTTCTCTAGTTGCGGCGAGCAGGGGCTACTCTTCGTTGCAGTGCGCAGGCTTCTCTTGTGGCGGAGCACGGGCTCTAGGCGCCCGGGCTTCAGTAGTTGCGGCTCGCAGGCTTAGCTGCTCTGCGGCATGTGGGATCTTCCCCGGACCAGAGATCGACCCTGTGTCCCCTGCACTGGCGGGCAGATTCTTTACCACTGCACCACCAGGGAAGTCCACAAAAGATTATAACAACACAACTGTAAAATTTTAAAGATGGTCATGGGTATCCCAGGAGTAGAGGGCACAGGCTGAGAGAAACTGTAGGTATGATCGTCACATACACATTTGACCCTTGAACAACCGAAGGGGTAGGGGCGCCAACCCCACGCAGTCAAAACTCCTTGTATAACTTTACAATCAGCCCTCCATCTGTGGTCCCACATCCACGGATTCAACCAACCGCGGAGAGTGCAGTACTGCAGTGCACATTGATTGAAAAAAAATCTGCACAGAAATGGACCTGCGCAGTTCAAACCCAGGTTATTCAAGGGTCAACTGTATTTTCAGTCACTTGGCAGGAACACTAACATCTAGGTAACGTGTGGAGGGCTGGTAAAGTGGCACTTGTTTCTATATGGTTAAGAGCAAAGCAAATATCAGAGTGTCTGTCAACTTCCGGAAGCACCAGGTACCATGTGTGGCTATCCAAGCTCCTGAGACCTCAGGGACCTCAGCCCAGAGCCCCCTAGAGCACATCACCTCCCACCTGCGGGCTGACGCCTAAAAGTCCGCTCTCAGAGCGCCAGTCTTGTCTTCACTTCAGTCCATCAAACTTTTTCAAAAAACAGTTTGCTACTTCCTATCTCCCCTCCCCCTCCCCCCTTTTTAAGATTCATTCTTCAAGGAGAAACAAGACAGGGCTGCAGCGCATACATACACATTTTAGAAACGCTCCCCAGGTGATTAAGAAGACCCTTCTCCCCAGACTGAAAACCTCTGCTTTAGCTAAATGTTTCTGCTTCAGAGATATTCTAGAGGTATCTAGCTAATTAGCCATCCATCCATCCACATCTATCCATCTAATCTACCTACCAACCTTTCTAGAGATAGCGAGAGAGACAGAAAGAGAGAGACACAGAGAGAGAGATCCCTAGAATGGATACACATGCCTGTGCGAGTGTGTGGAGAGATCCCTATATACTGAGGGATATTTATCCCTGTATATATAGATGGATGTGTGTATTTAACTTTGACAGGTAAGACATGTTTTGCCTTGTGGCTTAGTATACCTATATGTGATGATGCATTTTATTTGTTAACTTGGACAGTGTTTGCGAATGAGATTAACATTTAAATCGGTGAACTGTCAATAAAACAAACTGTTCTCCATAATGTGGGTGGGCCGCATCCCATCAGCTGAAGGCCTGACTAAGAACAAAAAGACCAGCCCGAGCAAGAGGGAGTTCTCCAGCAGACTGCCTGCAAACTTCATCTGAACCAGGCTGAGTCTCCAGGCTGTCTGCCCACACTGAGATTTTGGACTTGCTGGCCTCCATAATCACATGCAGCCAATTCCTTATTACAAAATTCTTTCTGTATATAGACACATCCTATTGATTCTGTTTTTCTGAAGAACTTCAACTAATACTATATATATGTATCTCCCCTATCTACCTACCTATCTATATCATATATATACATCCCTATGCTTGTGTGTGTATGTATATATATATATACACACACACACAAATATATATTAAACTAAAACAAAAGTTTCAAGAAACAATATCCTTGCTACATGTAATATATTTAGATACTTTCTTCTTTTTTTAAACTTTTCTTTCTTTTATTTACAAGATATACTATAAAATCCATGTTTGGTACATTGTCAAGGATTACCCCAGGCCTTCTGATCAAACGTTAACTGTAACACTTAACATTTAAAAGAGAAATTTTAATAGTGCATCCTCCATAAATTCACAGTAAGCACATATTATGTTGAAGGCACAGAAATAATCCAGAAAGCACGTGATGTATTTCTGAAGCTAAATCCCACAGTTAGCAGGGTGGTAATTACATTCCTAAAATATATTTAGATACTTTCTATTCAATATTATGCTATGTCATTCCATCTCCTGTGTGTCTTAATATGGGTCTTAGTCACAAAAAAAAGTCAGAAAGTTATTGGAATTTTTTAAAAAGTCTAGCACTAGAATTAAAAACAGAACTAACCACTAAACTGATGTCACTACCTGTGACTTGTCTGAAAAACACTGTTGTATTCAAAAGGCTGGGCACTTCTGCAGTTCTGCTCCTGGGTTTCCCACTTAATCGACGGCAGAGACTGTTCCATTCTTATGGATATTTAGTTTCTTTCTATTTAGATCTTTTCTTGTAAGGAGAATGAGCCAAGGAAGAAGAGTAAAAGTAAAGGTTTCAAGAAACCCAGAACAGAGACTACTGAGTACCAAAGTCAAGTTAAAATTAATCCACAGTTTCCCTTAAAGCTGGTTTAGGGTTTCCATAAAGTGGTTGACAAAAGGAATGAAGAGCAATAGGCAGACATCTCTGGACAGTTGTGACGTCTGGGATCTTTCATTCTTTTCATTGAGACGTTCATTAAGACGTCTCCTTCTTATCTATTTCCCAGTAAAGATTCTGAAATCCAATTTTAGGCATGACCATCAGACTTACACGAACACCTTGAATTCAATTACACACACCTGCTGAACCCAAAGGCAGTAAGGCACATCCCTGTTACCCAAGTCGTCCCCCTACCCTCCACCCATTTCCTTTCTTACTAGAATTTCCCCATTTCTCACCTGAAATGAGCTGTAAATCTTTTATATTACCATGAAAGTCTCAGACTCACTTCCTGCCTATTTATATAGCCTAAACACAGTTTCCTATATTAAAAAAAAGCACAACCTTACAGTTAAGTCTCTTGGTTAGACTTGTCCAACTCTTTAAGTAATAGTGTACGGTTTCAAGAGTGTGCAGAAGCAAAGGGAAAATGACAAACGCCAGGAGCCTTAGAAGTCATCACTTCCATTGGATTTGTCACTGTTTTACGTTCTTCAGAGAGACCCCAGGGATGTCTTCCATCTCCACTCCAGGGGAACAAGACAAAAAGATACACAAGAGGGACCTCCCTGGTGACGCAGTGGTAAAGAACTGCCTGCCAATGCAGGGGACAAGGCTTCGAGCCCTGGTCCAGGAAGATCCCACATGCTGCGGAGCAACTAAGCCCGTGCGCCACAACTACTGGAGCCCATGTGCTCTAGGGCCTGCATGCCACAACTACTGAGCCTGCATGCTGCATGCCTAGAGCCCGTACTCCACAACAAGAGAAGACACCACAAAGAGAAGCCTGCACACTGCAAGGAACAGTAGCCCCGGCTCGCTGCAACTAAAGAAAGCCCGTGCGCAGCAACAAAGACCCAACGAAGCCAAAAGTAAATAAATAAATAAATTTATTTTTTAAAAAAAGATACACAAGAGACACAAATCCTTTTATCCTCTACCTCTGCTGCCGTTAACACAATTCCAGTTTCTCTCTTTTGTATTTTGGAGTTTCACACAATATGTAGTTTGGAACAAAAGATTCCTGTGATTTCAAACATTTGAAAACCACTAGTATCGTACCATTTCACAGACAGGAAAACAGAGCCCCTGAGAAGCGGACTGGTATACACAGAGCTACATCCCCATTCACTGAACCTCCAGGGCAGCCGTTCTACAAGTGTGGTCCAGGATCAACAAAAGCACCATCCCCTGGAAATGTCTCAGAAATGAAAATTCTCAAGCCGATCCCAGATCTCCTGAACCAGAACCTGTGAGAGGGGTACCTAGCAATTTGTGTTTCAACAAGCCCTCCAGGTGAATTTGATGCCCTAAAGTTTGAGAACCTCTGCTCTGGAGCAATCCCAATGTTTTCCATTATTCTCTTCCTCTTCTTCTCTAGTTAGTCCCACGTCTCTACTGCAGTACACATTCAGCAACTGCCCCAGAAACACTGAACCTAACTGGAAAGTCACCCATTGAAAAAGCCAAGATATCATGAGAAGGTATTTAGTCACTGCTAGTGCAGTAGATATATTTCTTTCTTTTCTCACCATAAGAAGATTCACATCCAAAGAGTCAAAGTATCAATCAATGTTTTCTAGAAAATCCTAAAGATGCCACCAGAAAACCACTAAAACTGATCAATGAATTTGGTTAGGTTGCAGGATACAAAATTAATGCACAGAAATCTCTGGCATTATCATACACTAACAATCAAAGATCAGAAAGAGAAATTGAGGAAACAATCTCATTTACCAACACAACAAAAAGAATGAAATACCTAGGAATAAACCTACCTAAGGAGGCAAAAGACCTGTACTCAGAAAACTATAAAACACTGGTGAAAGAGATCAAAGATAAGAGCTTCCCTGGTGGCGCAGTGGATAAGAATCCGCCTGCCAATGCAGGGGATATGGGTTCAAGCCCTGGTCCGGGAAGATCCCACATGCCACGAGCAACTAAGCCCGTGCGCCACAACTAGTGAGCCTTCACTCTAGAGCCCGTGCACCACACCTACTGAAGCCCACATGCCTAGACCCCATGCTGTGCAACAAAAAAGCCACCGCAATGAGAAGCCTGTGCACCGCAATGAAGAGTAGCCCCCGCTCACCACAACTAGAGAAAGCCTGTGCTCAGCAACAAAGACCCAATGCAGCCCAAAATAAATAAATTAAATAAATTCATTAAATAAATAAATTTTTTTAAAAAAAGAAATCAAAGATAATATAAACAGATGGAGAGATATACCATGCTCCTGGATCAGAAGAATCAATCCTGTGAAAATGACTATACCACCCAAAGCAATCTACAGGTTCAATGCAATCCCTATCAAATTACCAATGGTATTTTTCACAGAATTAGAACAAGAAATTTTACAATTTGTATGGAAACACAAAAGACCCTGAATAGCCAAAGTAATCTTAAGAAAGAAAACACAGCTGGAGGAATCAGGCTCCCTGACTTCAGACTATACTACAAAGCTACAGAAATCAAGATAGTATTGTACCGGCAAAAAGACAGAAATATAGATCAATTGAACAGAATAGAAAGCCCAGAGATAAACCCACGCACATATGGTCACCTATCTTTGACAAAGGAGGCAAGAATATACAATGGAGAAAAGACAGCCTCTTCAATAAGTGGTGCTGGGAAAACTGGACGGCTACATGTAAAAGAATGAAATTAGAACACACCCTAACACCATACATAAAAATAAACTCAAAATGGATTAAAGACCTAAACTGAAGGCCAGACACTATAAAACTCTTAGAGGAAAACATAGGCAGAACACTCTATGACATAAATCACAGCAAGATCCTTTTTGACCCACCTCCTAGAGTAACGGAAATAAAAACAAAACTAAACAAATGGGACCTAATGAAACTTAAAAGCATTTGCACAGCAAGGGAAACCATAAACAAGACGAAAAGACAACCCTCAGTATGGGAGAAAATATTTGCAAACGAAGCAACTGACAAAGGATTAATCTCCAAAATATACAAGTAGCTCATGCAGCTCAATATCACACACACACAAAAACAAAACCCAATCCAAAAATGGGAGGAAGACCTAAATAGACATTTCTCCAAAGAAGACATACAGATGGCCAACAAATACATCAAAAGATACTCAACATCATTAATTATTAGAGAAATGCAAATCAAAACCACAATGAGGTATCACCTCACACCAGTCAGAATGGCCATCATCAAAAAATCTAGAAACAATAAACGCTGGAGAGGGTGTGGAGAAAAGGGAACCCTCCTGAATTGTTGGTGGGAATGTAGACTGACACAGCCACTATGGAGAGAACAGTATGGAGGTTCCTTGAAAAAACTAAAAATAGAACTACCACACACCCCAGCAATCCCACTACTGGGCATATACCCTGAGAAGACCATAATTCAAAGAGAGACATGTACCACAATGTTCATTGCAGCTCTATTTACAATAGCCAGGACATGAAAGCAACCTAAGTGTCTATCAACAGATGAATGGATAAAGAAGATGTGGCACATATATACAAGGCACTACTACTCAGCTATAAAAAGGAACAAAACTGAGTTATTTGTAGTGAGGTAGATGGACCCAGAGTCTCATGCAGAGTGAAGTAAGTCAGAAAGAGAAAAACAAAGACTGTATGCTAATGCATATATATGGCATTTTAAAAAGTGGTACTGATGAACCTAGTGGCAGGGCAGGAATAAAGACGCAGACATAGAGAATGGACTTGAGGGCACGAGGCGGGGGTAAGGGCAAGCTGGGATGAAGTGATAGAGTAGCACTGACTCTACTACCAAATGTAAAATAGCTAGTGGGAAGCTGCTGCATAGAAGAGCGAGATCAGCTCGGTGCTTTGTGACCACCTAGAGGGGTGGGATAGGGAGGGTGGGAGGGAGGCTCAAGAGGGAGGGGATATGGGGATATATATACATATAGCTGATTCACTTTGTTGTACAGTAGAAACTAACACAACATTGTAAAGCATTTATACTCCAATAAAGATGTGAAAAAAAAAAGTTTCCATGTTTTCAAAGAATAATTCGAGAGCAGAATTTACTAGTATTTTAGAGGTTAAACCTCAAAAGGGCTGAGCAATGCTAAGAAACTTGTTTCCAGAAAACCAGGATCGTGGTACCCTGGACTGTCAGTGACCAATACCCACTGAAAAGAGGACCAAAGAGACAAAGTGATGAAACACGGGAGGATTATTAAACTATGAGACAGCTCTTTCCAGGAAAACCTGGTTCGGATACCTCAGAATAAGTAGGAACATGACTACCGCTCGCCCCAGCCTTTGATAATTGACTTTCACTGTACCTCGAACTCTGTGCAGTTCGCGGCATACGTCAGCCATCTACATGGGTGAACTTGCTGACCTTCTGCAAAATAACCATGGAAGAGGCACCACGCAGGCTAGCTATCAGTCATAAGCCACATCTCAATTTCATGCGATTTTAACAATTTTTGAGAACGCCAAATGAGAAATTACATGAAGCTTCAACATCACAAACTATGAGGCATTACTGTAGAATCAACCTATTTGAACCTGTTACTCACTTTTCCTTCATGAAGTAAAATCTTTTCAACTAGTCTTTATTAAGCACTCGCGAGATGAACCTTCATCTTGAAAAGTAAGGATACACTAAAGTGGAGAGGCTGGCAGAATGGGGGAAGGGGAAGGTGTACACGAGGAAGAAGCGGCGTTTTCGCTAACTTCCTGAATTGAGTAATGTGAGTAGTGTGATTGGCTAACAAAGAACATAAACGTTGCCACGGGCTTTGCTCATTTACTTGGGATAACGGAATACCTTGCAATAACAATGCTTTGATAGGTAGAGCTTTCTTCATCTCTTAGCAGCATCTCCCTACGCCCACACCACCCAAGCTCCTACCTGTTTGCATGTACTTGCAGAAACCCACACACTAATTCAGCGAAGACACAGACTTGAGAACCAGACTTCAGACCACAATTTAAGCATGATTTCTATTTGACTAAACAGTAAGTTTTCTTCTCTTGGTTGCTGTCATTGCAAGGCTGCAGGTACCTGCCCTTATAATCGAGGGTGCGTTTGGAAGCATGGCCCACTATCTTCCAATAGAAAGTCAATCGTAGGCCCCAAACTACCATCTTTGTAGACACATTACTAACTTCTTCCATTGTTTGGATATAATCAAGCCCAAAATTTTGAATTTCATGGACATCTGTTTTATCATTATTTTGTTTATAATACAAGTTGATACACTTTAAAGATGTCAGTTTTTTTGTTTTAAAACAATTATTATCAAAAACATCATAGTTATTTATAACAGCAAGGCAGGACAAAGCTATGTTTCCTCTTACACAAAATAAAGGTGTGAACTAGATTGCTTCTAAGATTCCTTTCAGCTCAAATAATGTATACAGTACCCTCAAATCTCCCACTCACACCTAATTAGGAAAAGGTCTATTTATCTTTGTACAGATGACACCATCTGTTGTAAACCACATAATAAGCTCCAGTTGTAGGCCATTCTCTCCATATAAAGTTGTACATTCCTTTGGGCAGGCTCTAAAGTACACAAGCTAATAAGTTGTTATTGCCTTTGCTAACTCCAAAATTGCATAGGTTTAGCTTCCTTTCCCATAGAAAATCTAAAACATTTCATGGTTTTTTGATGCAGTCCTCCTAACATGTCCTCCTAATTTTTAAGCACAGAGAAAAATTCTAGAGTAAAGAATTCTGGGATGTAGGCCTCGCTCTGCTTACCATTAACTTCTTCCAATGGGGAATTAAAACAGGTCATTTAACTTTCCCAAAACATCAAGCTTCTCTTCTGAAAAATGGGTTGAATTAGATGATTTCTAAAGTTTACTCTGTTCTAGAATGCCTATTGATATATAACTATTAAAGGAATATAGCACAGTTTGTGATTTGGGACCACAACATTTTGAATATGCATATGACTGACTATAAACCCTCATGTCTGTATCACCACTATTTACAATTTTTTTTAAAGTTTGTCTTCTCTTCTACTGCACACAAATATAAATGTACTTTTACATTTTGAAATTATTCAAGAATTTTTAATGCACTCTACAAATGTTTAAAGGTTCTCCTTTAGACAACAGAACAATTATGTGAGGTGTTATTTAATGTTAACAAAATGTGGATGTGCCCATCCATTTTCAGAACTACCCATTGACTGATTTGCTGAAAATTCCAAATGCTGGCTGCCAACTCTGTATATACCATTCAAGTTTTAGTGAATTTTCTAACTAATGAGATTTATCAAGCCATCAAAATTTAGCTTCTGTGACAGATAGGTTTTCAGAAAATGCCATACTACAATGACATTCTCCTCTCAACACACACCAAGACTTCAGCAATGTCAACCACCCTTCTGGACTCAATTTCCTCACACATTTACACGAATGACTGAGGTGGAACTTATTACAGTTGAATTTAGTGACATCTCTAAATTTCTAAAGACAAGTCATTTTAAAATTCCTATTACATGGCAAGCTGAAACACAACTAAGCAAAACACTGCCTGTGAGTATTTCTTAGGAAATTACTTACCAAAGAGATGGAAATGCTTCCTCAGTCATAGTCGTTACAAAGTAGATGTTTCTATGTAGATGGAAATTTTCCCTGCTGCTTTTCACTATTAATACGCTTATAATTAATATACTGAACAATTTTTTTCTTTAGGGACCTGATGTTTCTTTTTAAAAACAGTGCCTGTCAAACCACAAATCATGGATCAGTCTGAAATAAGGGAAACTGCATTGCATTTCTCTGTGGCTAACCTCCAAATCTCTTGCCCATCCCCGGCAAAAATTAACATGGTTAGGTTCTCACAGTCCTATAGGAGCCATTTCAGACAGGGATCCTGCGGCAGAAAGACGTGGGAAAGAAGATCTGGGTTCAGCTCTGCACGCTTCCTCTCCAAGCTGAGTGTCCTAAGAGGGCCAGTCTCACCTGAAGGGCAGAGTTTTTCAGTGTACAATCCAAGAGCCACCAGCCACACCTGGTGTGCCTGACTGACTGCACCCTAGACCTCCAGAATCATCATCTCAGGGTGACTTTCAGAAACCTGCATTTTAACAGGCTCCCAAAGTGATATTTATACAAATTCAAGGTTGAGAACTCCCATCACTGGCTTCATTTTCTCCATCTATAAGTGAAGGTAACAAGACTTGACCATTAACTCTAAATTCTCTTCTGGATCCTCTTCACAGTCTGTCATATTAAGACTCAGCAGTGCCATCATTTTACCAACATTCTCATATAGCTTTACCTTGGACCCAGTGTGGCCACCTTCTTCTATACAGTCTACACGGCTACTTTGTTCCACATATATTCTATGCGGCTACTGTTTATATCTATTCTATGGAGCTACTCTGCTCTACATATAGTCTATTACGTGGCTACTCTGTTTATACATATTCTATGTGGCTACTTTGTTCAACATATATTCTACAGAGCTACTTTGTTCTATATTCTACATGGCTACTCTGTTTACCTATACTCTACATGGCTATTTTGTTCTCCATCTAGTCTACACGGCTACTCTGTTTATATATATACTACATGGCTACTTTGTGCTTCATATATTCTCTGCCTGCCCTGCTCTCCCTTCACCACCTCCAATACAGCACTGATCTCTCAGTTTCTTCCCCAGGCATTCTTCTATTTCAACACTGAATTCCCCTCCACCCAGTTCCAGAGGCCTTGAAATCCATATTACCCACAGCCCCCAAGATCACAGATAATTACCTCCCAGCAATGTCTCATCACACATTCTGGATTTACCAAGACCCTACGTGTTCACCAGCACTGCCCTCCTTACTAGTGTTGGGCGACGGTTATCTGTCATCCAGTAAGGCTCAAATGCCAGTGAGCTAATAGCATATTGTAAATACACCACTTTTAAATTTTTATAAATTTTTCTTCTGCTTTCTTATATCCTACTGCTGCACAGAATCATTGACTTTTGCAACTGAAAGGATCCCTAAAAGTCATTTAGTCCAATATGACTCCCCTGACCACCAAAGTTCAAATTAAGCAATGGAAACCCAGAGAGAATGTCATGTTTTGTTCAAGATCACACAGCTATTTTTGGCAAAACTACCCAAAATGCAGAGCTCTTAAATCTACCCAAAACCCAGAATTCTAGTTTTGTTTTGTTTTCTTCCAAAACAGTATCTTGACTGCTTGGATTATTACCTCTGACTGGACAAATACCAAGAACGATTCAATCAAACACATACAAATACCTTTCAAATAGTTAACTCCTTGTTGCCTATCAGAATGGAAAAAAAAGTGGAGGCACTGATAAAAGTCACACGTGTCCCAAAACACCACAAACAGCAAACCTTATGGAATGATCACTTTTATATAGTTAATAAGGAATCCAACTGGGGGCAGGGAGAGGATGCAAACACATATACAGCCATTGTGTGGGCAATGCAGCCATTCAGAAGATGAACCCCAAAAATGGTGAGGACAGAGCGTTACATTTCAAGAAAAAATGAGGGGTTGGGAGAAGATCAGGGAGAGCTTCAGAAGGATGACATTTAAGATGAGCCTAGCAGGCTGAGGAAACCAGTGCTCTCCAGTTATAATAATAAAATTCTGAGTTTTTAAAAAGTGACCTGCTAGCAGGGGTTGGTGTATACATAATGAATGGATCCAGTCCATGGTATTTCTCATTTTCTTTTACATCTTATGTAAAATGAAGTTATTTGCCCACATGATATGCAGTGCACTTCCCAATGAGAAGTTCAACAGACAGTTGTGAAGGGAGAGTTACTACAGATGACTATGGTTTCATAGAACAATTAGGATCTTCCAGAGGGCAAGTTCAAAATGGACCCGTTCAATGGGTAAATATTCTGGTTTCTGATTTGGCTAACATTCATCAAGGCTTCATGTTTTCATATGGTAGGTGCTGATTCCACAAGTTTCAAATGCCACTGGCACACAGGATAACTTAATTCATTTCAGTGTATTCCGGATGTGTTCTTCCTTGGTTTCTGTTCATATGTATAAATGCTCTCTTATGAAAGTATAAAATCCATTTTAAACAAGCCTCATGGGGCTTCCCTGGTGGCGCAGTGGCTGAGAATCCGCCTGCCGATGCAGGGGACACGGGTTCGAGCCCCGGTCCGGGAAGATCCCACATGCTGCAGAGCGGCTGGGCCCATGAGCCATATGAGCCATGGCCGCTGAGCCTGCGCATCCGGAGCCTGTGCTCCGCGGTGGGAGGGGCCACAACAGTGAGAGGCCCGCGTACCGCAAAAAAAAAAAACAAACAAGCCTCATGGTTATCCAGAGTGGTAAGGGTAAATGTGACTGTTACTCTATCAACCAAGCCCTGGCATGAGGCCTGAAGAGGAAGGTTAATGAGAAGAATTTGATGCCTCAGCTGCCAGAAGACATTGGGACTCATTAGAGAATAATTTTGTTTTCTCCCTGAAGAATCTAAGGCCCTCAAAGGTTTAGCCAAGTTGCCAAATGAGTAAAAGGTGTATTCCAGACCAGAGTCTAGATTAATACTCAGTATAATGATATTGCTACCACTCCACACTTCAGATGGAGAAACCTTTATTTTTTAGCACTTTATTATTGATAAAGAGTCAAATATTTGGCAAAGGGTCACTCAACTTCATAATCACCAAACAATTTCAAACACGTAGAAATTTAAAAACAATTTCAATGAGCACTTCCTGCATTCTATCGACCGCCATTTAAGAACAGCCACAAAGGCACCATGCTAGCCCTGGAAGAGGTACTAAAAGAAAATAAGCAAAGCACTCCCTGTGTGATGGAGAAACTGCCCACAACTAAATATCCCACGATGAATGCCACAACTGATACAGACCACATAGGACCAAGTGCCTGGAAGCACAAGAAAGAGTGCTTCACACTCAGAGGAAAGGCTTTGCTGAGTCTCAATAAAAAATGATGAACAGCTGACCAAACGGGGAAGAACCATCAAAGGGAAGGACAGAGAGAACAGTGCAAAGCAACGGAAAAGGAATGGAGTATGGCCTCTACTTTGCCAGCCCAACTCCCAGCTCCATCCTGCTCACCATCCTTATTTTACATAATTTGATACAGCCAGATCCGATCTACAGGGAGGGAAGAACAACTAACACTTCCTGAACTCTCATCCTGGCAGGCAGGGTTCTAAGCACGTTATGTTAATTAGTTCATTAATTTCTCAATTCTCCAAATAATCTTCTATGAGGAAAGCACTGCTGTCACCCTCCTTTCAGATGTAAATCCTGAGGCACAGAACACTCTTTACAAGACAAAGCTATTCTGAATTTTAGAAATGATAACAGGGGCTTCCCTGGTGGCACAGTGGTTAAGAATCCGCCTGCCAATGCAGGGGACACGGGTGGAGCCCTGGTCCAGGAAGATACCGCGGAGCAACTAAGCCCGCGAGCTACAACTACTGAAGCCGCGTGCCTTGTGCTCCGCAACAAGAGAAGCCACTGCAAGGAGAAGCCTGCGCACCGCAACGAAGAGTAGCCCCCGCTCGCCGCAACCAGAGAAAGCCCGCGTGCAGCAACAAACACCCAATGTAGCAAAAACTAAATAATAAAATTTTTAAAAAATGGTAACAAAATACTGCACAAAAATTCATCACTATATTTTAAAGGCTAAAAGATTTGGGGAACTCTTAACTTTTACCAGTTTGAGAAGATTTCCAAGCTTATTTTCTATATGCCATTTCCCAAACTACTGATGACAAAATTCTAGTTTTCCATCCTATTCCCAATGCAAAGGAATCACTTAGTAATGGGAACTCTTAAAGAACCATGTCCAAGAGACACATTCAGAAATCTAACCGTGAATTTAAAAGAAACCTTGTAATCCAACACCACAAAAACACAATGAAAGCTGCAGTCCAGATTCTGTTACTCAATCTGCAAACCTCCTAAATGGAAACGAAGCAGACCCATTTCCAGCTGGATGGAATGCCTGGAGAGGAGTGGGCCGGATCCCAGGCCAGACGGAATCCAAGATAGGAAATACATTACACGCTCCTGGCAGGGAAACTTCTCGAGCACCAGCCTTTGTCTCCTGACCTCAGTCTGTGGGAGGGCTTCGGAAGGGGCACTTTTTGTTCTTTCTTAAAATTCTGAACTAACTCATAAAAGCTTTCAAATTCTACACTGTTTTTTTATTAAAATCCTCGAGGCATTTACGATTGGAGACATGCTAACAGTTGAGACAGAATGGGAGAGAGGAAGGACCACGCAGTCAGACAGACCTGGGTGAATCTCAGCTGTGCCACTTCCTAACTGTGTGAACTTGGGTGAGGGGCCCCCGCAGGTCCCCAGCCTTCTCCTTCTGCATTGCTGAGGTCTGTGAACATCCGTAACTGGATCCACTGCCCCTTGCCCACCACACTCTTCCTCGCCAAGTCCATCCCACCTCCTTCAGATCTCAGGACTCCGTCCCCTTGTGTTTTCCCACTGCCCAGTCCAGCTGCCTTTGACCATCTGCACGATTACAACTGACCATCTTTCTGGCAGGCTTGTTTTCTTGAATCCACTCACCACACTCTAAAGAGGGACTGGTCGAAAATGCAAATCGTTCCTCCGCCTAAAGCCAAAGTGACTTGCTTTTATGTCACTTGTCTTTCTTCTCCACTTGAACAAAGTCCTTTACTCAAGTCCAGAGACTCAAGATACTTAATACACTTTAGGGGTCACCAAATGCCTGTTCCATGTGGAGGGACAGTTGTTTAGGCTTCGGTTTCCTCCTCATTCCACGAGAGCCTTGCTGCTCTACTCAGAGGAATAAATGGGTGATGCATACAGAAAGCCAGCAGAGTGCCTGGAGAGCACTTCCCGCCACACAGTCTAACCCTTCAGTGTTCTAAAGTTTGCAAAGTGCTTTCACACGTGTGAGCTCGTTCGATCCTTCTCACGACTCTGCGACTCAGGAGGTTACAGGAAGAAACTGAGGCTGGTGATATCCAAGGCTTGCAGAATCAAGGCTGGGCTGTGGACAAACCTACTGATTCCATATCCTTAGTTTTTCTACTGATGCCTCTCTGTCAGGAGTTCTGGCTTCTTTTACAGAAAACATTTCTTACCCTTTTTTTTTTTTTTTTGCAGTACGCGGGCCTCTCACTGCTGTGGCCTCTCCCATTGCGGAGCACAGGCTCAGGACGCGCAGGCTCAGCGGCCATGGCTCACGGGCCCAGCCGCTCCGCGGCATGTGGGATCCTCCCGGACCGGGACACGAACCCGCGTCCCCTGCATCAGCAGGAGGACTCTCAACCACTGCGCCACCAGGGAAGCCCTCTTACCCATCTCTTCCACCAAGTTTATCTAACATTTTTATTGCATTTAAGGAATACAAACACATAGGCCAAATTCCACTATAATGGACTCCAAATGACTTTGGTTTGTGCTATATCAAATAATTACTTTAAATAAGTAAGCTTTCAACTGGCTCGTTCATTCATTCCTTCACTCAGCAAATATTTATCACCTGGCTACTTCACACAAGGCATTGTGTTTGGTGCTGGGAATCTTCCCTTTCCCTGAGATATAATTAGTCTATACCTTCCAGATTTCCCAACTGAAGCCAACAATGGAACATACAGAAGCTTGAATACATAAAAGCACTTGAATAAATAAAGCAATGAACTAAGAGCCAGGGAATCTGAGTGCTCACCTTGGCTGAGCTCCTACCTAAGCTCTGTGACCTTGGACAGGTCCCTGGTACTACTTTTCCTTACCTATAAAATGGGAAAATTGGTCTATATTATCTTTAAAGTTATTCTATGCTATGAATTCTAGAGAGTCCAGGATTCCATACAACTTTTGATGTTTAATGGTATACGATTTTTTTTTTTTTTTTTGCGGCACGTGGACCTCTCACTGCTGTGGCCTCTCCTGTTGCGGAGCACAGGCTCCGGACGCGCAGGCTCAGCGGCCGTGGCTCACGGGCCCAGCCGCTCCGCGGCATGTGGGATCTTCCCGGACCGGGGCACGAACCCGTGTCCCCTGCATCGGCAGGCGGACTCTCAACCACTGCGCCACCAGGGAAGCCCATGGTATACGATTTTATACCACCGTGTTATAAATTTTGCTGAGATGATCCACATATAGACTTTAGCTTGACAAATATCTCTAGCTTGCCCACAAATTGTTAGAAGTTTGAAACTACATACAAATTTGGAGCATTTTTAAGAACCTTACAGCCAACTGAGCTTGCAAACTGCCTCACATAAAAACTGCATTTTCTGTAATGTGTAAACTGCAACCTTAAATGCCGCTCTCATTTGAAGAATCTAAATAAATTAGATTCAATGCCTTCTTTTCTGATTCTTCTTTTAATTCTGTGATGTCACTTTAGGATGACTGGGGCTTGTGTACAAAATGGCACCTCCACCAATGTAGTAACACATGTTCATGGAAGCAAAGCTCTTTATGGCCTTACTTTTAAGAGTCTTATACCCTTATCTCTCACATCAAATCATGATTAGATGCATAAACCTTAGAGCCTTGAAAGGCAGTCAGCTGAGGAGGCCCACCACGTGCTGGCACACATCTCGGATGCCCACCTGTGAATTTACAGCCCCAGAGTCTTCCCTGTAATCAAGGATAAGACACCTCTTATGTCTGGCTGGTTCAAGAATCACTTAAGAGCAAACCAAAGCACATTCCTATATCCTGACTTACGTGAGGAATCTGCCCCTAAACTTCGGCTTCTTTCTAGACGTCTGTAGAGACGGTGCTTTCTTTTCTCTCATTCAAGGAATCTTAACTGAGCTTCTGCTCCGTCAGTCTCTGTGATGGGTGCCGAGTTGGGTAAATTAGAAAAGGCGGCCCCTTCCAACAGAGAGGAGGGCACCAGGGGCTTGGTGAGTGGAGTGTAAATTGGATTTCAGCCTCCACTTGCCCACTGGACAGGATAACCCTGTGCAGTGAACAACTCACAATTTTACAAGGTGGCTTGGCCAGAGGTGTTTAAAAAAAAGCACATTGTAGTAGAGACGATGACTACTAGAGAAGAAAGAGCTTAACTGCCGAGCGATAATGAGGAAGGAGAGCTTACTAGAGAATGCATCTGACTGACACATGAAGGACGTGTGAGTAACCAACAGATGGACAAATGGAGCGAGAAGAGTATAAACAGAATGCTCATTCATTCCAGACAGTGGTCTGGAAATGACAACTTGGAAGGAGTCTGATGAGGCTGGCTGTGTGTGTGTGCGTGTTTGTGTGTGTGTAAGGAGGAGGGGGGAGGCGAGACCTGGGGAAGAGTCAGGAGAGGAGGCTGTAAAGGCAGGCAGGGGCCAGATGATGAAGCATTTTATATGGCAAATTAAGGTGTCAAAATCGGATTCGGAGATCATTAGGGGCTCGTTTTGCCGCTGTAAATAGTAAACTCTTCTTGGATTATACCTTGCCCTGTTTTTTCACATTTACCAATCACAAGGTAATTAGGGGCTCTGATTCCCTAAAGCAACAAGTCTTACCCTGTAAGCTGAGCAGGTAAACTCCAATGGAAAAGAATTTTGCTTTCAGCACAGCACCAATCTTGATACTACATTCTTAGAATATAAAAACCTTAAAGACAAAAAAAAAAAAAAAAAACCTTAAAGAATACCAGAAGATGTTTTGAAGTGTGTACATACACAGGTTCTATTGGTTATGCTCAAATGATAAGACCAGAAATTGACGCTTTTCATTGAGCTTAGGTCTGAAACATTTATAGCATATGGTCTGCACCTGTAAGAAACTTGGAAGACTAAAAACTTTTATTAGAGACCCTCCAGCTTAAATCTACCGGAGAGGGACTGGAGATTACCAGGTGCCGTCCGTTACAATAATTATGTCAGCGGCATTTGAGGGACGGGTGGTAGAACGGGTGAATAAGCATGAGAAGAGAACCCCAAGACCTTGGCCACACAGTGAATAAAGGTCTTACCGCGACGCAAGGCTGCCTAGATTACAACTGTCACCAGGCAGCCTCTCACAGGGCCCCCGCAGAGGCAACGCGAAGGGAAATATCTTCAGGACCAAGCAGCCTCCCCTCCCCCAATTAAGTAAAGTTACCCTATTTTGCTATTTTTAAAAGTATGAAGACGCATGGAAGCTCATCATGGTAAGTTTCACCGTTTCTTAAAGAGAAACGACGCCGTGCAATCGTACCCCACCCCCGCGCCCGGACCTTTACAGCGGCTGCCGGCCGTCAATTGTTGGAAGAATGGCCTCTTTTCTTTCTAAACTCTTTTTGGTAAATATGATCCGTTTGCGACACGACGTGTCGGCTTTCCCAGAAACTTGGCACCTGGGCCCCTCGGAGCAGAGCCGGGCGGGGGCAGCGGCGGGACTCCTGCCCCTCCCGCCCGGTGGCCCCGGGCTTGGGGGACCCCTGGGCTCGGCGACCTGAGCCGCGGGCGCAGGGTCCGCTCCCCCAGGACCTTCCAGGGCGCTGGGCCACCGCACCCACGAGACCGGGCTCGGGGCGCGGAAGCCCGAACGCGGGGGTCGGGCGGGCCCAGGGGCACCGCGAGGGCCGGTGATCTGGAAAGCGTTTCCTCCGCCCGGCCAGGCTGCGCGGGGTTCCGGGACGCGCCAGGGAGCTGCCACCATGCGCCGGGTTGTGCCGGCTCGGCGACCGCAGCCGCAACCCTCGGCTCACCGCCCGGGGCAGGCGCCGGAGGGCGCGGCGAACAAAGCCGAGGAGGTGGGCCGCCCGCCCCGAGCCGGGGTCCGGCCTCGGCCCCCGCCTCCCCCCTTACCTGGGTGGAGCGCCCGGCACCCGCCCGGGCCCGAACCGGCGACACGGCCGTTCCCGCGGGGTCCCGGGGTCACGCGGGGCGGCGCCGGCCGACTTGGAGAAGTTGCCAGGGTCACTCCGTCCCGCGCGGGCGCTGAGCCTCCAGCGGGCGCTGAGCCTCCAGCCGCCGCTGAGCCTCCAGCCGCCGCCGCTACCCCTCGCCTCGCACGCAGCGCCTGTGGCGGCGAGAGCAGCCGCACCTTCCTCCCCGGCCGCTGGGCCCGCCTCCTCCCCGCCCCCGCCGCCCAGCCCAGCCCAGCCCACCCCCGCCATCCCCCGTCCTCCCATCCCCCCACCAGAAGTCCCCCCGCCCCCCCCGGCCCCGCGCCGGCCCGCGCCCATCCCCCGCGGCGCCCACCGCGCCAGGCCCCGGACCCCGCAGCCGGCTCCCGGGGCGGCCCGCGCTCCCGCCCGCGTCCCCCGCCGTAGCCTCCTGCGCTTTCTTTCTAGGACTTCCCAACTAACCAACACCGAGAACTCCACGAGCTTCGAGTAAGCGCCTACCATGAGCTCGGCGCTCTGCCTGCCATCGTGGATGCGGTGCGTAAGGTCCAGTGCCTTCCCCAAAGAGCTGAGAGTGGGAAGACGCTTACTCGGGTACCACTAAGGACAGAAGCAGGCGGAATCTGAAGCCTCGTGCAGGCAGGAGAGACTGTTCGCCCCCTAACCTTCCTGAGAAGGGAGAGAGGGAGGAGCCGGAGGGTCCGGGAGAATTCGGACTTCCCAGGTGGAAGCTGCAGGGTTTATTAGAGAAACCTGGGGAATCCACAGGGCCCGGATGATGGGGAGGGGAGGACGCTCGGGAGAAGCGGGAGTGAGGGCTGTGTTCCCACCCTCGCTGTCCCTGCCTTTACAAAGGCTCTCGCGTAGAGAGGAGCGGGAAGGGGGAAGAGTTCGTGTGCTGGTGTTGGTCCCGCAAGGAGGAGGCGCCAAGACAGGACTAGATACGGAAGAATTTGCTTAGGGGAAATGGCTGTGGGATTAAACGCCAGGGGCTTCCAGAGAGCCAGGCTTCGCGCGAGTCTGATCCCAGTGAAGGAGAGAGGGAAGCAACATCCCAACCTCCCTGCAGCCTCAGGAAGATCATGGGTGAGTCCTACACCCAGTGTTACCCATCACAGGGGGCCCAGTTCTCCTCGGTACCCACCTGCCTGAGCATCCGTGTCTCTACCAGCCCTTAGCTGGGAGCAGCCAGATGAGAAGTGTGGCCTTGGGCACAAACCCAGAGATGAATTTCAGAGCACAACAGCCAGGGCCCTTCCTCAGTTAAACTCCCAGAAAGCTGGAGATGGTTGGAGATCTTCCAGGAAGATTCCCACAGCTGGCGATTCCCCAGTCTACAAGACACATGGAATCAACTTTCCCACACACACCTAACAATTTTTAAATGAAGCCCCAAGGGTTTGCTGTGTTCAGACAGACCTGGCTCTCCACTTTCTACTGCCACAGGCTCTGGCCACACTGACCCCTCTCCACTACATAGGCTCTCCCTGGTCCTGTCTCCACTCGGGCACACGTGGCAGTGCCTCGGGGAATGCCTCCCACTCCACTCACCCTCCAGTTCCCAATTCAAGCATCACCTCCTCTAAGGAGCTTTTTCCCCTTAGCACAGAGCTACCACACTAGGATCTTCTTTATATGTTTTTCACCCTTGCTTCTTGTATCATGTTTTTTCATGCTGTTTCACAATGTTATGTTTTTGTTTTTGTTTTTTCTGATTATACAAGTAACACGTTCATTGCACAACTTAGGACATATAATCCAAATGTCTCCAATTCCTCCAGTCTTCAAGGGACACCTTCACTTGATAGATAAGTAATCAGACTCTGAGCCCCATCCCATGTGTATCAGTCTGGATCCAATCAGAAGAGAGAAACCACACAGCAATTAAGTGGTAAAAGTTTAATAGAAAGAATTATTAACTACGACAGGATTTGGAGCAATGAGGGATTGACTGGTTAGAAGTAAAGAGAATGCAAAAGAAAATAGGAACAGCAGATACAAAGACTTTTAAAGCAGCCACTACCCCTGGGGCCGAGATAGAACACCCAAGGATAAGGGTGCTCCCTTATCTCTCCCCTACCCCAGGCTCAGACCCAGACCTTGTTGGGGAGAGCACGGCTATGGTTCACTAAGTGCCAGGGAAGTCACTGTGGTATCACACCAGTGGAACTTGCTGGAAATCTACCCTCTAGGGCGTGGGGAAAGTGGTATAGAGGGAGATGTCTCATGGAAGCAGTTCGCTGCAAAACCACCCAGAAAGAGAGGTGCCAGAAGAAGCCGGTGGCCACTGGGTGCTGCCCTGCACTGCACTGCGGGATCCTGGTGCTGGAGAAACCCCTCAAAATGCAGGAGCCACAGGCAAGCGAGGCAACTGGCAGGCAGAGTTCTGCCCTCCTGCAAGTTCTCCCCACACCCTGTACTGACAAAGCTAACGACGAGGCAGCTGGTAAGGGAAATTACATAAAAGGCCGAGATCCCTTTTTACAGAGATGGCAAAAAGGATGAATTTGGAGCTGACAGGCAGTGAGTCAGTGACAGGCATGCTGTGCAACCTCAGAAAAGTCCAGGCGTTGTCCAGTTTCCCCTCCCCAAATATGCCTGCCCGGTACTTACGGTCTTCTCTCCAAATCTCGCCCTGCTGGCCCTTCTTCCCTCCGCTGGCCTTTCTGTTCCCGACTCCCACTCCCTCGGCTGCAAGTTGCCTCTTAGCATTTTCTCCTCCAGTTTTGCCCCAAGGGGGAGGCGTGGCCTCTTCCTTGCCTCGCTTCTCACAGCACGCTAAGACCAAGTTGCGAGGTCACAGTTCACATCGGATTGAACAGACGTCTTGGGGAAACGGAAGGGAATTACAGAAGGGGAAAAGAAAAAAGCAAAAACCAAATAATGGTCCCAAAGAGACGAAACCATCCGGAGCCTCTCTCTCCTTAGTCCAAGCCCCATCCAGGGCGCCAGTGTGTACCCCCGACCAGAGTCCAGGCCGCAGTGCCATCCGGGCCTAGCGAGGGAGAGAAAAAGTGTCTCCACACTTTTAGTGCCGCTAAATAATAAAATAAAAAATAAATATGGAGTGTCTCCATAATCTTAGTGTCGCTCCATTAAATAAAAATAACCTGTGGAGATGAAGCTCTGTCTACAGTCAAGATGAACATTCGCATGATTAGGAAGTGAAATTAGCCCCCAATACTGAAACTCGTTCAGTTATTAATCCATTTACGGAGCCTTTACTCGGCACCTGGCACTGTACCAGGCAGTAGGGATATAAGCTGTGTCACCGTTACAATCTGAGGGAGACAGATAGGAAACAAATCATTTTACAGATAGTTCTGTTTGTGTCTCTGCTAAAGATGCAGAGCATATAATGAGAGTTAGAGGGGGATTAGAGGGGGCCCAGCTGAGCTCTGAAGGATGATTGAGTTGGATCGATCATTCCAAGTAAAGGGAATGGTGAATTTGAAGCTCTGAGGTGCGACAGAGCTGGGCCCATTGGAACGGAAGGGAGTAAGGATAGAGCAGCCAGAGATGAGGCCAAAGAAGCAGAGAAGAGTCAGTCACGCATGCTTCTGTTGGCATGTTAAGAATTTTGGATATTATCCTTTGAACGATAAGAACCTTCTGAAAGGTTTTAAGCACCGGTGTAGCTGGGGGGCTGGGGGCTGGAGAAGAGACTGGAGGGTATATTTGGGAGGGGTATGCAGAGAATATACAAGACTAGTGTTCAGAACAGAGTTTGAACCTGGCGATGAAGACAGAGAAATAACCAGCCCGGAGCAATCCAGTCTAACCCAGGGCCTGGCTGAGATGCCTGCGGGAAAGACTGGGAAAGAGACAGAACTCTCGCGAGATGGGGTCGAATCAGCAAAGAAAGCTGAGGGGGAAGAGCCAGGGAGCTGGGGGACCATCAGGAAGTTACGCTGGGTCACCTTCACTATAAAGCAGGATCACTTCCCTGTAGAATAACCAAAGGCCCAATTAAAGCAAACCTACTCTCAAAGATAAACTCAAATCTCCACCCCTGGCAAAGACCAGAACAGCCTGTTTTTAAAAGAGGCGGCCCCAGGGTCCTCACCATCCACTCACTTCATAGCCACCAAAACTCTTAAGCTACAGTATCCTACTATTCACCAAAAAGTTAAATATTAGCTGTAACCCCACTCCCTAGAAATAACCATTCTGTCATATTCTCTTGCAGACTCTTCATACTTAAATTACTCAGATCTAAATTCCTTGCAGTAAGGGATCAGCCCAATTCATCTGTTTATCCCCAGTAACTTCGTACATTTTCTGGCGCCTAGAGGGTATCTAGCAATGTTAGCAGAATTGAAATTCATTTCCAAAATCCTTCCAGTACTGGGCAGGATTTCGTTGGACTTTCTGGTAGTAGGACACTTCAAAAAACAAGCCATCCTTCCTCTGTACTATGTCAGAAAGAGTTTTCTTAAAACACCTTTCTAGTTTTGGGAAGTTTTTTGTTTGTTTTGGAAGTTGTGGGGTGTTTTGTTCTCTTTTCTCTTTTCCAAAACCTAAGGAAAGAGAATCTTCTTGCCAAGTAAACTCTCTGCCTCAGCCCGGGCCCCGCCAGAAATGACATTAGAACACACACACACACACACACACACACACACACACACACACACACACACAGTGGAATACCAGTCAAGAATGACTGTATTTAAAAGGAAACGAAATTGAGTTATTTGTAGTAAGGTGGATGGACCTAGAGTCTGTCATACAGAGTGAAGTAAGTCAGAAAGAGAAAGACAAATACCGTATGCTAACACATATATATGGAATTTAAGGAAAAAAAAATGTCATGAAGAACCTAGGGGTAAGACGGGAATAAAGACACAGACCCACTAGAGAATGGACTTGAGGATACGGGGAGGGGTAAGGGTAAGCTGTGACAAGTGAGAGAGTGGCATGGACATATATACACTACCAAACATAAAATAGATAGCTAGTGGGAAGCAGCCGCATAGCACAGGGAGATCAGCTCGGTGCTTTGTGACCGCCTGGAGGGGTGGGATAGGGAGGGTGGGAGGGAGACGCAAGAGGGAAGAGATATGGGAACATGGGTATATGTATAACTGATTCACTGTTATAAAGCAGAAACTAACACACCATTGTAAAGCAATTATACTCCAATAAAGATGTTAAAAAAAAAATGACTGCGTTTAATACCTGTCTCCACGGAGCTCAAATTCACTTTTACAGCTTGTTTGGGGGCAAGAAGGAGGATCCCAGCGCTGGTTACTTCCACTAAGTGCTTTCCTATTACTTCAGGCCCCGAACTAACAGGCTCCACGCAGCCTCCCTCCCAGTGCCCCAGGATCCAGTAAACAGACAAAGACCACACTGACTCCAGCCCAGCGTCTCCCCAGTGTAGGCAGGCATCTCTGCCAGTGGGTCAGGCTAACTTTGGAGAAGTCAGAGGACAGCCTTTTCAAGGGAGGCTGCATCTCTCCTTTCTGAAGATCATTGGCGGAAAACAAACGGTTCTTTTAGCGGCTGTTTCAGGAGCTTGCTCCATCTACTTCACGGCACTTTTCAAACTCCTGAAAGAAAGAAGTCAGTGGGCCTGATTACAATTCCAAAAAGCTGCGTTTAACCCAGCAGTCTGGATGCACCCTGCACTGCCTGCCAACCATTTGCACGTGTGTATGATGTATAGTGGGAGGCCAGGCGGTACACCTGCTCGCAGGGGTGATGGGACTTTCTCTTGGATTCCTTTGACCCATTTTTCCTTTCTGCTGACAAGTTACTAGAAGCTAACTGATATATTCTTGAAAGAAAAATGAAAAACAAAAGGTCGCCTGGGCTTCCCTGGTGGCGCAGTGGTTGAGAGTCCGCCTGCCGATGCAGGGGACACGGGTTCGTGCCCCGGTCTGGGAAGATCCCACATGCCGCAGAGCGGCTGGGCCCGTGAGCCATGGCCGCTGAGCCTGCGTGTCCGGAGCCTGTGCTCCGCAACGGGAGAGGCCAAAACAGTGAGAGGCCCGCGCGTACCGGAAAAAAAAAAAAAAAAAAAAAAAGGTCGCCTGATAGGATTACTACCCCATGATAAAAGGTCTATGTTTGTTTAGAAGATTGCTCAAGATTCCAAGTCTAAAAATCTCATTTAATCCCACAGAGACTCTCTCTTGGCCAGGGCTGATCCTGTCTCTACTCCATCCCTGAGCTGGAAAGCATCTCCCCACATCTCCCAAGAGGAAACAGAGGTCCTCAGTGCTCCCTGGGAAGTATGCTACGCATATTTGTGAGTGAACTTTGAGTGCATCAGCCCAAGTTACCAATGCACTGGTCTGGCTCCTGCGTAACCCATACACAGACACCCTCCAACACCCAGTGAAAGACTTTTAACCTTGGGCTTCACTCTCAAAAGGCATATCCTTGAAAAAAAATGCCCGTGACATTGATTGTTCTAAGTTGCTAAAACTCATGTGATTTTAAGTTTGTTTCATTTTTCATAATTTATAAATAAACTAAGTCTGATAAACATATCTGAACATGTAAAAGTTAATATTTTCTGAATCAAAATAAAGTACCAATTATAATGCTTATAATACTTTAAAGATGTCCAGTCAGTTCTTGCTAGCCAGCTGGTTACACAGCCAGCCTTACGTTTCACTGGAGCCCTCAGCCTAGGAAATGTGTTTACTGAACCCATAAACTTTCCATGAAATGCAAAACGTACACAATAGGAGCAAGTCTTTTCTCTCAAGTTTCCCTTTATGGCCCTGAGTTCCACTGTTTCAATTCCCTTGTGCCATTAAACGTGTTCTTGGACTTTGTTGCAGGTTCTCTGGTTGGACTCTTCCTGAATTCCTTGTACTTCCTCCCAGCCCTGTTCACTCTGTTGGGTCATTTCCCCTCCCCCCTCAACGTCACAGTCTTCCTCACTCTCTGTTCTATCACTGCTGCTGCTTATTATTATTGAAAGTATTGGGGTTTGGGGTTTGCATGTGACAGTTCTAAGTGGGTCGGAAAGGAGGAAAAACAGATCAACTTCTGCTCGTGGGCAAAGATAATTTAAACCACATCTGAAGCTCAGGGTGGTTGGCGTGGAGCCATCTGATGTATGGACAAGATCCTTCACAAGGGAAGTGAGTTTTGAACTTAAATGACTCAGAGAATGGACTTCCGCCAGGATATTAGAACTAGCAGCTTTCTCCTCGTAAGTAGAGCTATGAAATCCATTTAGGCATACCAGTGTGTAGTGAGAATGAATCACATTAACTGTTATGTACATCCTCTAAAAGTTATAATTTGGTGATGATATGTGATTTGTGGGTTTCAGTTTCAAAGCTGGGGTATTAAATGAGCTGAAACCTCAGATTTCTCCTTGGTCCGATACATCTCAAAAGAAAGGAAAAGAAAGTCTTAGGATGACCTATAACAATTATAGTAAATATTCATCAAATACATACTATACATCACAAACTTACATATATATGAAATAAACATATGTGCGTGTCAGTACCTATAGACTTACTTGATTCTTTTAACAGCTTCATTCTATTGCATTTTTAAAAAGAAATTTACAAACTTGGGTGATAGAATGGGGAAATCGTGTCATGCAGAAAAAAAACCCTGCTTTTTAAACTCTGTATCTTGCACATTATATAAATACTTAGTGAATTAACAGATATGTAAATTAATAAATCTTTATTGTCTTAAGTTAGAGTAATAATACCTTGACCTCGTGGCTACTGTTTGCTTTTTCACCCTCACTTTCTCATTAAGCTTTAAATAAGCCACAGGCTTTAAAATCCCCACTCCAGGCTTTTAAATTGATACAGTTTTCAATAGGACTATATATAACCTTTCTATAAGAGGTTAGGTTTGTATCTTTACACTGTAAAGAGCAAGTTTCCATAAAAAAATTTTTTAAATCACTTTGAAATGTTCTCTTCTAGATTTTAAAACTACCATCAACATCTGTAGTGGTTCCCCAAAGTTACAGGATTAATGAGATCTTTCTGCCCACAACTTTTCCCTGCTATTGTGTCAAGAGTTTTGAAAATATTTCTATTTTACCATTTTTTAAAGGAAAAGAAAGAAAGAAAAGAAACATAATTGTTGTCTACTCTTTATGCCTCTGGAATAATCTGCATTCTTCCTCACCTCCACCTTCCATCCCCTTCTCCCAACGAGGGATGGGGAACTCTGTTTGCATATTTTCTTCTTATTCCATGTCATTGTAATGAGAGTCTCAGCAAGCATACTTTCCCTTGTGGAATTCACTAATAAAAACAGACAGCCAGTTTTAAACAAGCAGCCCCGAGAATAGGAGACAAGCAGAAGCTGGGTGCAGGGAGCTGCTTTGCTTTTTACTTCTAGCCTCACAGATTGCCTTTTTCATCATATGCTCTTAGCCCGCAGGGCCGTAAGAGAATTTATAAAGCAATTTTGGATCCTTTGAAATAAAGGGACCCAATTTGTCACAAGCTTTTGACAATTTCTCTGTTCAAGTATTGATACAATTTCCTACAGCAAGAGGATATTATCAATTTGTGCAGAGTCCTACCTGGACCTGAAATTCAACTGAGAAAGGGACCCTCCCCTGATGACTCTCATTAACCAGCAGTGCTCCCGTTGCTACCTGCTTGCGCAGAAACCCGAAGGCACTCCAGGTTTACCTACTGCAGGAGGACGTGGTTGAGAAATCCATCTTCTTTTCACTGTGATGAGGTCATGAGAAACAAGCCATCCCGAGGAAGTGCTAGAGGTACTTCTGTGTCTCCCCAGTATCATCCCAGGGGCAAGCTGAACGGGGGGGGGGGTGATTGACAGGCAGTGGTGGAGACCTGCTGTTAGCGCATCCGTCTACCAGCTCCTGTGAAAACGAGCCCAGGAACAAGCAATAAGTCTAAGAGTCACCCAAGTGCTTCACAGCCTCACGGCCCACCACCCTCGGCCCCTTCCCTGCCTGCTAGCCCCGAAGAAAGTTACATTTTGTCCCTATTTCATTTCCAATCCAACACGATTCCATTAAAAAAAAACTTACTAGTGGGGCAACACCCCTCCCGCCCCCCCCCCCAAAAAAATATCCAGAGGATGATGCCACGCTACCCTGACTCCCGGCCCTGGAGGTGTGGCCTTTATCCACCCACCTCGCCACTGTGATGCCTCCCCAGATGAACGCCTCCTCTATCCCGCCTCCTGCCTCAGTCAGTAGCATCCCTATTTCCCAAGCTGCTGGGAGCCGCCTTTGACCTCTCCTGACCTTCACTCCCACAACCATCTGGTCTCCAGTCTTCACCTTGTTACCTCCTAGACAGTTTCCAATCCTCTCTTCCTGTCCACCACCACACCCAGCAGTGCTGCCCGAAGAGTTGCAGCCAACTCCCAGTAATGCTCTCACGCTTCAGGACCCGGCAGAAATGGCATCTGTCTGAGCATCATCTAGCAGCCGTCTGGGTGGAACCAGCTCTATGCTTCCCAAGCATGAGACCTCTTGTTCCCTCACCCTTGCCCCCTCCCCAATGGGACAGTGGACCTTGGTTGGGGAGGGCCGGTCGGAGGTGTCCTGGTAAGTGGCCAGGGACTTGGAACATCCCAGGCACTACGGGCCCTCGCTCCACAGGGGGATATCTGTTTCCTCAGCGGAGCTGTGTTCAACTCTCGCTGCGTACACACCTTTTGCAAAGCCCAGTTCAGTGATGTGGCAACTAAATGCTTTGCCCTCGGGGGCAAGAATCTCCTCTTTTTTTTTCCTTCTGTCACGTTAGATTCCTCTGTTAATATGTCTAACATAACTGGGTTCTGAAAATCTCCTTTCTCCTCTCCTCCGTCATCCGGGAGCTGGTGACTGATAACCGCCTCACTGTCTCAGGCTGCTCGGCTTCTTCCCCTGCGGTTGGAGATAAAGAAGGCTGTCAGAACTCTTCAGGGATGCCAACTCTTGCCCTCACCCTCTGCCTGCCAGAAGATGGTACATGGTCCACAGAGGCTCCCCTTCCCGAAAAATTCAATCCACTTCCTTTTTCGGCCAGATCGCCCTCCATCATCCCAGATGTGGTCACACTGAAAATGTCCACCAAGCTCTGACTGGCAGACATTTTCAAGGAAAGTGGATAGAGACATAATGGGAGGAGAAGCGTCCCCTTCTTACACTAGCCTGGCGACCCCAGGAAATGACTTACCCCTCCGCGTCGCCGTCACCTCCTGTGTAAAATGAGGATAATAATAGGTTTTACCTGACGGAATCATAGGGGGATCAAACGAGTCTGTATTTGTAAAGCACACAGTAAGCTCTATCTAAGTGTTTTACAAGCTAAAAACAGCTGCGGGATTTCTCTTATCCTGACGCTTTCTTTTACTTCAGTATATTTTCAAACAGGAAAAATACACAATAAGTGGCACAGTGTGGGCGCTGCCCAGCGTTGGGGGTCTTGACTGCTCTTTGACGCACCGATGTCTGAATTCATGTTAATACAGCCCTGGCCACTCTGTGGAACAACACAGATGAGTTTAGCACAAAACCAGCACTGCATGAAGAAACCCAACCACGCACTAACCTGACAGGAGAAAAGTCACAGATTGATGATATACTAACGTTTTTTGAGCACTTGCTCTGCGCCAAGCAATAGCATCAGGGCTTTAGCTAATTTACTTCACTTGTATCTTATAACCACCTAATGAGGTAGGTAACACTATTAGCCCATTTCACAGATGAGCCATAACTTGGGGTTTAAAAAGGAGAAGCAGCCTGCCATGGTCACAGAGCTAGTGGTCAGCTGACCCAGAGTAGATGGGCCTCACCACCAATCATATGGGGGAAGACAGGACTCTTTGTTTTATTAATGAACTCCTTTCTATTTTGAAAATATAGTGCATGCTTTCTAAGTTAATTGTCATCATAACAACATGGACGCTCATCGAATATTGCCTGTTGATGATTATGATGACCTCGCGCTCAGCCACACTGGGAAGCTGGCCACGGCCTTCCTTGTTCCTTCCTCACCTCTCCCCTAGGCCCAGGACAGAAATCACACAACAAAAATCTGCCAGCTGTTGCTAAGAGCTTAAGCTGTGAGCTGAACTTTCTTGGGAGATATTTGTGCTTTAATTGTAAAACGGATGACGCCTTCAAGAAGCAAAGGAGTGATGCCACACGATGGATCTCAGACACCTGTACAAGCAATCTGACCGAGGAGGCCTCCCCGGAGCCCTTCAGTCACCCCAACGGATTGACCCTGATGGTACACATTTGTATGAGAAAACACTGTAACTGTCACGAACTCCCTTCCTGGTGAGACCTTGACCTGTTTGTTGTGGTTGTTGCTTTTGTTGGTTTGTTTTACTGCAAAGTATACTTGGTTGTAAACTGTATCTGTTTCCTCAGTTGGTGCGAATTCTGACTTGAGCCAGTTCAGGCTAGCTTCATGACACAAGAACCAGGAGAGCAGATAAACCCGGGGAACTGCTACATGGAGAGAAGCACATCAGGGTCGCCCAGATGCAAAGGTGACATGAAAGGTTACCCTTGTAAGGAATATAATACGAGCTCAATGCCTGAGTTAACATAAAATGTGGGGACAGGTACAGAAATCTAATTGTCTTTCCTTTTCCATCATTGGTCTCAACTTAAGTTCATCAGCCCCCATTTCCAGTTTGTAGTTGTACTCGTTTGCTAAGGCTGCCCTAAAAAATGTCCACAAACTGGGTGGCTTTAAACAACAGAAACTTATTGTCTCGTAGTCCTGGAGGCCAGAAGTCTGAAATCAGAGCATCTGCAGGACCATGGTCTCTGCGAAGGCTCGAGGGGAGAATCTGTTCCATGCCTCTCTCGTAGCTTCTGGTGGTTGCCTGTAATCCTCGGACTTCCTGGGCTTGTAGGAACATCACTCCCATCTCTGCCTCTGTCGTCAACGTGGAATCTCCCATTGGGTCTCTCTCTTCTTTTTCTTCTTGTTTTTAATGATTTGGTTTTTTTTGTTTGTTTTTCGGTTTTCTTTTCTTTTTTTTTTTTTTTGGCCGCACAACACAGCTTGTGGGACCTTAGTTCCCGGATCAGGGATTGAACCTGGACCCTTGGCTATGAGAGCACAGAGTGCTAACAACTGCACCACCAGGGAATTCCCTCTTCTCCTCTTCTTTTTTTTTTTTTTTTTTTTAATTTATTTCTTTATGCGTTGGGTCTTTGTTGCTGCGCACGGGCTTTCTCTAGTTGCAACGAGCGGGGACTACTCTTTGTTGCAGTGCACGGGCTTCTCGTTGTGGTGGCTTCTCTTATTGCAGAGCACAGGCTCTAGGTGTGTGGACTTCAGTAGTTGTGGCACGCGGGTTCAGAAGTTGTGGCTCACGGGCTCTAGAGCACAGGCTCAGTAGTTGTGGCGCACGGGCTTAGTTGCTTCGCGGCATGTGGGCTCTTCCTGGACCGGGGCTCAAACCCGTGTCCTCTGCATTGGCAGGCGGATTCTTAACCACTGTGCCACCAGGGAAGCCCTCTTCTCCTCTTCTTAAAGGGACACCAGGGCTTCCCTGGTGGTGCAGTGGTTAAGAGTCCGCCTGCCAAGGCAGGGGACGCGGGTTCATGCCCCGGTCCGGGAAGATCCCACGTACCGCAGAGTGGCTGGGCCCGTGAGCCATGGCCGCTGACCCTGCGCATCTGGAGCCTGTGCTCCGCGACGGGAGAGGCCACAGCAGTGAAAGGCCCGCATACCGCAAAAAAAAAAAAAAAAAAGGGACACCAGTCATATTGGATTAGGGCCTACCCTGATGACTTCATCTCAGCCTGATTACCTCTGCAAAGACCATCTTTCCAATAAGGTCACATTTACAGGTACCAGGCCTTCAACATATCTTTTGAAGAGACATGATTCAATCCAGAACAGTTGTGGAAAAAGAAATCTCACCCCCAAAGAATTTCAGTCCCTTCCGGCTTAAAAATCTAATCTCTTTCTGATATTTAGTTTTCCTCAGTTCCTGATCTCTTTTCTTCTTCTCTCTAGACGTAAGTAAGTTCCAGGAGGAAGCTGGGTGTGGGTCAGGCCAGTGCTCTCGAGAAGCAGGGCCAAGCCGGCCTGGGTGAGGGATACGCTTGGCAGACTTGCCCCAGTCCTCTCCGAGTCTGTCTTGCCTGGACCTGGGCATCGACCTTGGTCTTTGTAGCAAACACTGCCATCACCCGTCCCACCATGGACTTCCATCAATAGGACTCCACAGACTGTGTCCTCCTTCTCTCAACTGGGAGGCCTCCCCCCGTCTGCCGGGCTATTTTCAGCCCAGCTCTGTGCTTTGCTTTGAGGAATAGACAGGTTTTGGAAGTCCCCTTCCACCGCACTTGGGGCCCTTGGGCACACAGGACTTGAGAGCTGTCCTCTGGCTATCAGTCTAGCTTTTTATTTTTCTTTTTCAGTTCACTGCTCCACTAGATGGGGGCTTCCCAAAGTTTCTGCGGGCTAAACCGGAGGGACACGCTTGGGGATCCCCAAGCTTTTCTCTGGTTTATTTTTTGCCCATCCCCAGGGACAAGGCCCAAGGGTCAGAGGGCAGAACCCCACACAGCATTTCTCATCCTGCCTTTATCCCAGCTCCACACCAGCTCAGCCCCAGCCCAGGAAAGGTGTTTCTCTGCTCTGTGTGTGCAGATGGCCCTTAAGATATCAGACATGCTTCTCTAGTCTACAGTTTTCCTTGGAAATGCCCCAAACCAACAGTCTCTTTTTTTTTTTTTTAATTTCTTGGCCACACCCTGCAGCGTGTGGGATCTTACTTCCCTGACCAGGGATTGAACCCATGCCCCCTGCAGTGGAAGCGTGGAGTCTTAACCACTGGACCGCCAGGGAGGTCCCCCCCACACCTTTTTTTTTTTTTTTTTTTTTTTTTTTAAACCAACAGTCTCATTCTTGACGTTTTGCTTCTGGAGATAAAGGAACAGCTTATATTAGACTAACCCTTCTGATGCAAACAGCTAGCAGGAAATCCAGATGAGCACACACTCACGTGCTTGGGAGTCATCAAAGAGCTGCCCGAACACTGAAGTCTTAGACCAAAATCCCTGAGAAAAGGGAATTTTGGAGAGAGGAGCACAATGTCTGGATTCCTTTTCCCCTTGAGGCATTTTCCACTCACTAAGCTGCCAGGACAGCCAGAGAGAAGGTATCTGTTGTGATAAGGATCCCATAAAGGTCTGCTATCCAGAATATATATAAACGTTGATGAATCAATTAATTAAAAAAAAAAGTAAAAGTCGGACTTCCCTGGTGGCGCAGTAGTTAAAAATCTGCCTGCCAATGTAGGGAACAGGGGTTCGATTCCTGGTCTGGGAAGATCCCACGTGCCGCGGAGCAACTAAGCCCGTGCGCCACAACTACTGAGTCTGCGCTCTAGAGCCCACAAGCCACAACTACTGAGCCTGCGCTCTAGAGCCCGTGCTACGCAACAAGAGAAGCCACCGCAATGAGAAGCCCGCGCCCCACAACGAAAAGTAGCCCCTGCTGGCTGCAACTAGAGAAAGCCCACGGGCAGCAACGAAGACCCAACACAGCCAAAAATAAATAAATGAAAAAATAAATTTATATTAAAAATTCATTGCAATTAAAAAATACGCAAAAGATTGGACGTTTACTACACAATAGAAGATATTTAAATAGCTAATAAGCACTCGAAAAGATGCTCCACCTCACGCATAAGGCCACAAAGAGACCCCATTACGTACCCTCCAAATGGCTAAAATTAAAAAGACGATAATATCGGGCTTCCCTGGTGGCGCAGTGGTTGAGAGTCCGCCTGCCGATGCAGGGGACACGGGTTTGTGCCCCAGTCCGGGAAGATCCCACCTGCTGCGGAGCGGCTGGGCCCGTGAGCCACGGCCTCTGAGCCTGCGCGTCTGGAGCCTGTGCTCCGCAACGGGAGAGGCCACAACAGTGAGAGGCCCACGCGTACCGGAAAAAACAAAAAACAAAAAAAACGATAATATCAAGTGTCAGCAAGGACATGCGTGAGTCTCATAAATTGCCGGTGGGAGTGTAAATTCATACAAACACTTTGGAAAAACTTTTTGACAATAACCACAAAAACAATAGCTGCAATGACCCAGCAATTTTTCCCCAGTCTATACACCTAACAGAAACGCACTTAGCGTGTGCACAGTGTGGGTGTCAGAATGTAGCATCATTACTTGTATGAAATAGACCAAATGAGAAACGGTTCAAATGTCCCTCAACAGTAGAACGGATAAATCAAGTGTGGTATATTTATATTATGGAATACTGTACAGCATAGTAAATTAATCGACTCATGTACGAATCTTACAAAGGTGATGTTGAGAGAAAGAAGGCAGACATAAATTAATAGGTACTAGGTGGTTCCAATTATATAAAGTTCAAAAATAGGTGAAACTAATTTACCGTGTAGGAGTCAGGAGAGTGGTTACCTTGGTGACTGTGAAGGGCAGAGAGAAGGGAGGAGTTCTGGGAATGTTCTATTTCTTGAACTGGACTGTGGTTCCACAGGTGTGTTTATTTGAGTAAACCCACAAAACTGTAACTTATGTCCAGTGCATTTTCTGTATTTATGAAACTGTAATAAAAATATTGTTTAAACAAACATTTCTCACATAGACTCTTAAGATTGAAATTTAGAGCTATCGCTCCTAGTACATCTCGTCTTTGTGTAAAACAGGATATAAGCATCATTAAGACTGAAATTGTGGGGCTTCCCTCGTAGCGCAGTGGTTAAGAATCCACCTGCCAATGCAGGAGACACGGGTTTGAGCCCTAGTCCGGGAAGATCCCACATGCCACGGAGCAACTAAGCCCGTGCATCACAGCGACTGAGCCTGCGCTCTAGAGCCCGTGAGCCACAACTACTGAGCCCGTGTGCCACAACCACTGAAGTTTGTGTGCCTAGAGCCCACGCACCGCAACTAAGAGTAGCCCCTGCTCACCGCAACTAGAGGAAGCCGTGCACAGCAACAAAGACCCAAAGCAGCCAAAAATAAATAAATAAATAATAATTTTAAAAAAGATGAACATTGCTTTTTAGGTCTAATAATTAGACCGGGTAATACTTGCCTTCAGGCAAGTCCTGCTCAGGTTGATCACCTTCAAGTTGAAAGTCTTGAAGTGGGATTCATAAATCAACCCACCTTCTTGAGCTCACCTCCAGACTTTACTTGTTTTAATTAGGTATGAATGTTCTTTAATTCCTCCTAGAGTCAATCAACAAAGGAATTATTCTTCCGTGAAAAACAGACTTGCCCTCGCAGTGTTTTTTTGTTTTTGTTTTTCAGTTTGGAGAATACAAAGACAGCACTTTTTTTTTTTTTTTGCGGTACGCGGGCCTCTCACTGCTGTGGCCTCTCCCGTTGCGGAGCACAGGCTCCGGACGCGCAGGCTCAGCGGCCACGGCTCACGGGCCCAGCCGCTCCGCGGCACGTGGGATCTTCCCGGACCAGGGCACGAACCCGTGTCCGCTGCATCGGCAGGCAGACTCTCACCCACTGGGCCACCAGGGAAGCCCCCGACAGCACATTTTTATTCAGGGTCTTGCTCGAGGCCGAGGATCATCACTTCTCCTCCAGACACCCAGATCTTTCTTGTCTCATAAACTTACTTTCCTTTGTACCACTCACTCCTTTGCCACTTAGAACCCTCCTGGCATTGTCAGTTGCCTTTTAATACTGTATCCCATCTTGGCCACAGGGACTGTAGCAGCCTGAAAGGCAGAGCGCACCTCACACCACTTTTTTTTTTATATATAAATTTATCTTTTTATTTTTGGCTGCAGTGGGCCTCCATTGCCGTGAACGGGCTTTCTCTAGTTGCGGCAATCAGGGGCTACTCTTCGTTGCGGTGCGCGGGCTTCTCATTGTAGTGGCTTCTCTTGTTGTGGAGCACGGGCTCTAGGCGCGTGGGCTCAGTAGTTGTGGCGCACGGGCTTAGTTGCTCTGCGGCAGGTGGGATCTTCCCAGACCAGGGCTTGAACCCATGTCCCCTGCATTGGCAGGCGGATTCTTAACCACTGCGCCACCAGGGAAGTCCACGTCACACTACTTTTTAAATGCCACCGGCCTTGGTGGTATCTTGTGCAGTCACTGCCTAGAATTATTAGCTGTCAGATGGATAACAAGCCATTTTTCCTCCCTGATCTCTGGAGGGGTGAGGAAGGAAGCACAGGAACATCCTTAGGTTAGCTGAATATTTTTAATATAAGAACTTGTCACACTGCATGGAAGTGACCTAAGTGCCCATCAACAGATGAATGGATAAAGAAGATATGGTTCATATATATACACACACACAATAAAATATTACTCAGCTATAAAAAAGAATGAAATAATGCCATTTGCAACAACACGGATGGACCTAGAGATGATCACACTAAGTGAAGTAAATCAGACAAAGACAAATACCATATGATATCACTTATATGTGGAATCTAACTAAAAAATGATATAAATGAACTTATTTACATAACAGAAACAGACTCACAGATTTTGAAAACAAACTTATGGATATCAAAGGGGAAATGAGGGGGAGGGATAAATTCGGAGCTTGGGATTAACATACACATACTATATCTAAAATAGAGAACCAGGGCTTCCCTGGTGGCACAGCGGTTGACAGTCCGCCTGCCGATGCAGGGGACACGGGTTCGCGCCCCGGTCCGGGAAGATCCCATATGCTGCGGAGCAGCTGGGCCCGTGAGCCATGGCTGCTGAGCCTGTGTGTCCGGAGCCTGTGCTCCGCAACGGGAGAGGCCACAACAGTGAGAGGCCCGTGTACCGCAAAAAAAAAAAAAAGAATAGAACCAACAAGGACCTACTGTATAGCACAAGGAGCTCTACTTAATATTCTGCAATAACCTATATGAGAAAAGAATCTAAGAAAGAATGAATAGATGTATATGTATAACTGAATCACTTTGCTGGACACCTGAAACTAACAGAATATAGTAAATCAACTATACTTCAATTAAATAAACAAATAAATAAATAGGGACTTCCCTGGCAGTCCAGTGGTTAAGACTCCATGCTTCCACTGCAGGGGGCACAGGTTCAATCCCTGGTCGGGGAACTAAGATCCTACACGCCATGCCGAGCGGAGCACGGCCAAGATAAATAAATAAAAGTTAAAACAAACAAAGAAAAGAACTTGTCATACTCAAGTGACTCCAGGTTTCATGACACAAACCTGATGCCCCGACTCCCTGACAAGGAAAAGTGGCAGAGCGGGGTGACACTGCTGTGGGGCGACACTGCTGCAGGGCAGCAGTCCCAAAGCAGGTGCGGCGCTGGGAGGAGGATACCAGGCACCAGCGGCACCGGCAGAGATGGGCTGAGCACAGACACTCAGAGTTCCTCCCTGATGAGCAAAGCTCCCAGACCAAGTCCTGGTTCTACTCCAGAATATCATTACGAATGACAGATGACAGTTACTGGTTGTTCCAATGTGCCAGGCATCTGCAGAAGCATTTCACATATGCTATCTAATCTTCAGAGCAACTCACAGAGGTACAAACGTCATTCTTCCTATTTTGCAGAAGAGACAACTAAAGCTAAGGGAGGGAAAGTAGCTTGTCCACGTTTTCATGGCAGTAGAAATAATAAAGCCAGCATTCAAATCCAAGTCTCCTGACCTCCGAAGCAGGGTCTAAGGAAAACAGGTACATAAAGAACTGATAGGTAGTTAAAGGAGTCGAAGAGGTAGTAAGACGTGCACACAAATATCTATCTTACCAGACAGACTGTGGTAAGTGCCAGGGGAAGAGAACGAGCAAAGGGTAATGATCGTTTCTGGCTGCAGGAGATTCCACCAGTAGTTAAGGTGAGTGGGTAAATTTCACCTCCACGTTGCAATATTATGAAAGTCAGATTGAAGCTTCTTCCGTAATGACATGGTAGAGCTAGGCTGAGAGCAGACACTTTCAGAATTCCTCCTTGGAGAGGAAAGATCTTGGATCTAGATATCAATGGGATAAAATCTAAAAGTCGGAGCTGGCTCTAGGAAGCCCCCGCATGGACACGCCTCGGCCTGACCCCTCCAGGCACCATAGGCAAGATCTGGAAAAGACCACCAGGGCCCCTGGTAGGCACAGCGCTGTTGGTGCTCTGAAAATACCCCACGGACCACGGTGTTTTCATGAGTGTTTATCACAATGTAGACAGTGTCCAACGTGTAACGATCCATCGCACCACTTACCTGTTTGAAAGAAAAGCAACATGGGAAAAACGACTTTGATAAATGAGTATGGGGTGTGTTATCATCTATAGAAAATAGTCATTTTATTTCTAAACAAAAAATGGTTTCAATGTTATTACCATATGTTTACTGTCACACACCCTTGGTTGAAGCTGCTACAGGTTGTCCTAATAAACTTTGATATTTACATTCAGGCATTTACATTTATATTTAGGCACAGTGGCTTACTTAATTTGGCATATACCCCAGCATGGCTTTTGTTTGGGGCTCTAAATTCTAGAGCAAGGGCTATAGACTTAGGGCCAGTTTAAAGTACCAAGAATCTGGTAATGGGGGAAACACGAGGAAGACTCTTATTCAAGCAACGTTGTCAATTTGTGCAGAGAAATCTTTCCTGGGAATCTTCTTAACTTCCAATCCTTTTATTGAATTCTTTCATTGTTTGAAAGTCTGACCCATGAGTTTCCAACATACAAACTGAAACCTTCTTCTATGGAAACATCTTCACAAAAATAGGGTGATGTTGAGAGCCAGAAGCCACCGAATCTTCCATCTGCTCAAACAGCCCCACTCATTTAGCTACGCCTTCATCCATCAGCTGCTCCAGGCACAGTGTAAGTCCTTGGGAATGTAACGACGTGGCTCCTGCCTTAGAGGAAGTTCCAGTCCAGAGTATGATGGGTGTGAGGCTAATCCTGTTCCAGACCATTCTGGGGGCCGGGGGAGAGGGGCAGCTAAACCCAATATTTAGCATCCTATTATCCTCCAGGAGGAAAGCAAACAAGCCCAGCCTGGGGGTTCGGAGTCATTCCTTCTCCATCAGGCTGGTGGCTTTCAGACAGCTAAGCCTCTGCTTGATGCCCAAGTGGCATGTCTCTATCTGAAGGTGTGTCTGAGTTGCCACTAAAAAGGACTTTGTAAAACATCCCCTTAGGGCTTCCCTGGTGGTGCAGTGGTTGGGAATCCGCCTGCCAATGCAAAGGACACAGGTTCGAGCCCTGGTCCGGGAAGATCCCACATGCCGCAGAGCAACTAAGCCCGTGCGCCACAACTACTGAGCCTGCGTGCCACAACTACTGGAGCCCGTGCACCTAGAGCCCGTGCTCCGCAACAAGAGAAGCCACCGCAGTGAGAAGCCTGAGCACCACAACGAAAGAGTGGCCCCCGCTCACTGCAACTAGAGAAAGCCCGTGCACAGCAACGAAGACCCAACGCAGCCAAAAATAAACAAATTAAGTAAAAAAAAAAAAGCCCTTACATCAGAGCCTCAATCAATGGGGAAACTGGAAATTATGTCACATTTCCAAGCTTGATTCTGCAATACAATCTCCACCAGAAAACATTCTTTGTGTTTTCTTTATGTAGCTTTGTTTTCTGATTACTCCAAAACACACACACTATTTAAAGGACAGGGACAAACGTGGCTGTTGATTCAGTGGTCATGAAAAGACAGGGACAAGAAAATTAGATATTTGGAGTAGAGGATATTCCAGATAAGAAGAGGACAAGCAAACCGTCTGCACTTAGCTTCTCTGCTCCCATCCTTGCTAAGGAAATGCAGACGCATTTGGATATGGTACCATAAACGCTCGTCAGAATAAGTACATGCAAGCTGTCCTCACTTGCCTAAGTCAATCATTAACTAGAGCAGCTGTTTGTATCACTTACACCGAGGCAATACAGCAGAAACTCACTGAGATCATGAGCTCTGGAGTCAAATGGAGCTGATCGCAATCCTGCTTCCGTTGCTTCTTAGCTGTTTGGCTTTGGGTTAATTACTTCCTCTTCCTCTGGCCTCAGTTTCCTCACGGGTAAAGTGGGGCTATTCCTACTTCGTGAGGTTGTCGTGAAGAGTCGTGTGGGTGGTGTTTGGCACGTTCCCTGCCTGTGACATGTACACATTTTTAAAAAAATATTAACATCATTAGTGTTTAAATATCAAATTTTCCAAAAGGAGAACTGGTGGTGTATGTAATTCATGATGTAGATATGGAAGTTTGAGAATTCCCAAGGGTTCTGAAGGAGGTGATTCTTCAACGCACAAAGAAACTGGCCTGCTGCAGCTTTTGAAAGCTGCCCTGCACAGGGCTGAGCGCCGGGGCTCCCGAGTTCCTCTGTGGAGTGTGAAGCGTTCACAGTCATCCAGTGCAACTGGGCCTGAATGCTAACCTGTCTCCTGCATGTGTGTTTTTATACTTTCTCCAGTAGCCCAGTTTTAGTCCCTTTGGGAAAAGCTTCCTCAATGATGTGAAATTAGTTCTCTACCGTGTAGTAAGAATGCACCAGAAAAGACCAGTCAGGATTTCCATTTCACAGGAAATTTTCTGAAAGGCCTGAAATCAGAAACAGGAAGTCTGTGTAATGGTGGGCGCCATGAGCACCGTGGGCCCATGTGCTGCCCGCCCAGTGTCTCGAGGCCCAGGGAGGCTGAATGCTGCACTCTTCCTTCCCCACAGACACAGCAGTTTGTCTTCTGAAGTAATTCCTGGTTCACATTTCTGCCGACCTTCCGGGGAAAATGCTACAGGAGACTTCCCGTCCCTCTCACGGTCACGTGTGTGGTTTGCCCACCCTTAAACTCGCCCTGCAAGTTCTTGGGGGTGTTAGTTTATGCAGACAATAAAGTAAAAACAATTCTTCGAGTTGCTTTAATTTAGTCATCATGATAGATGAGTGTCTTGGTGATGGGGAAGTCCAGAAGGATCTTTTTAAACTGAGAAGGAGAAACGGCAGGCAACGCCCCTCTCAGACGTGGGGTTACGGGAGGGGACCTTCCAACACTCACTCACGGCCCCTTCACACAAAACAAGGGCAGGGTCCTTCGACGGCTTCACGGGGTGGGGATGGGGGGAGAAGAGTTGGCATCATTTTTATGGTGACTCACCTGTAAACCTTAATTAAAAACCTGTTCATAATGCAACATGGTCAATCAACTCTACTTGAATAAAATAGTTTAAAAAAATCTGTCCGTGGGAATTCCCTAGCGGTCCAGTGGTTAGGGCACCACGCTTCAACTGCAGGGGGCACAGTTTAGATCCCTGGTTGGGGAACAAAGGTCCTGCATGCCACGCGGCTCGGCCAAAAAATTTTTTTTAATTTAAATTTTAAACAACTTTAAAAATAAATTAAAAATCTGTTCAAATTGTGTGAAATGAACAATAGTTGACGAAAGCAACCTCATGACAGAGTTCTTTCCTGAATATAAAATCAGTCATGAAGATAAATCCAAACACCTATTTTTCCCCTTAAATCCAAGACGTAGGTGGAAGCTCATAAATCCAGATACCCTCTTAGTTTAAAACATTTAAGTCATATCGACAGACCAAGGAGAATTTTTGAAATCCAATGACCCTTTCATGAACTTTGTCATTAAAAACCTTCCAATATAATTAGGGGAAAATTAGTTTGAAATATTCTTTTTAAAGGGAGGTCCTTCATCTATCATCCTCTGAAGATATACTGCCATTCTCTGAAAGTTATTTACCAAAATAGAAAATGAATCAGTATACACTTATTATCTGGTATACAGTAGGTGTTATAAAATGAGCATAAGCTTCTCTGTCACTAGAGATTCAAAAAACTTTAAAAATTCCACCTGTCTTACTTCTTCCCAGGGAACATTATTACGGACGACAGGAAAGGCACATATGACGACACAACTATGAGTTTTATTTGTTTATGCGTGTGGACAAGAGTGATGGATGATTGTGTAGGGTCTGTCTTTCAAACATTTAGGTTTGAAATTTAAGCAATTAGATATAGCTCAAAGAAAAAAAAAAGACTAGTCTTTTTTTTGGTCATTATGTTTGCAAAATATTTTCCACACTAGCCTTTCAGGAGGGGGAGCCTAGAATTGAAAATGGTGTCAACGGACTATTTTGGGTAAAATGTACTGATTTTAGTAGAGGGAAAACCATATGAGGTCAAACTGTTCATGTCCACATCCTCAACACACAGCCCTGTCCTGGAATATTCTGGACACCCTGAAGTGTTCCACAAATGAATGCACGACTTAAAGATGATGAACTCAATCACTACATAACAGAAGAAAGAAGAACATGATTTAGTAGAAGAAGGAAGACAAGAAGAAATAATTAGAATTCGAGTCTGAAGGCATAATTTACTTGACATGTTTCTTCTGTGCTTATCCTATTGCTTCCTTCTCTCTGCCTTCAATCTCCTGATGGCCAATGTTTGTGTCGTATGTGGGAGGGCGGCGTGGACAGGAAAGTGTAAAAGTACTGGCCAGGGCTTCCCTGGTGGCGCAGCGGTTGAGAGTCCGCCTGCAGATGCAGGGGACATGGGTTCGTGCCCTCGTCCGGGAGGATCCCGCATGCTGCAGAGCGGCTGGGCCCGGCCACTGAGCTTGCGCGTCCGGAGCCTGTGCTCCACAACGGGAGAGGCCACAACAGTGAGAGGCCCGCGTACTGCAAAAAAAAAAAAAAAAAAAAAAAAAAAGCACTGGCCACCGCTGCAGGTACCTGCTTAGTGTGTTGATAGTAATAAAAAAGGTGCTTAAAGATCATTAAGCCCAAACCCTCACTTCACAGATAAGGAAAGTAAGAAATCAAATGACTTGATTAAGGTCACTGACACAGCCAGCCGAGCGCAAGGAGTATTGTATCATTATTTATTGCTCTGGGGAGGAGGGGCTATGATGATGAATAAAGCTTCTCATAGACCTGCCTGATATTAGCCCCTAATATCGAGTTTGTTTGGTTTGACCAATTGATTGATTGTTTGTACATTGATTTTGACAAGAATGCCCGGAAAATAATGTTCTTAAAATCTTACTTTGCTGGCTTCCCTGGTGGTGCAGTGGTTAAGAATCCGCCTGCCAATTCAGGGGACATGGGTTCGAGCCCTGGTCTGGGAAGATCCCACATGCGGCGGAGCAACTAAGCCCATATGCCACAACTACTGAGCCTGTGCTCTAGAGCCCGCGAGACACAACTACTGAGCCCACATGCCACAACTGCTGAAGCCTGCATGCCTAGAGCCCGTGCTCCACAAGAGAAGCCACTGCAATGAGAAGCCCGTGTACCACAACGAAGAGTAGCCCCCGCTCGCTGCAACTAGAGAAAGCAGTTTTGCTCACAATTGTACCCCTTGCACCCTTCATTTGCTTTGCACATGGGAGGTGTATGATAGATATATGTTTATAAATTAACCTATTAGAAGGGAATATGAAATAGCATGAACATTTGGATAATGCCTCTGTATAAGTAAATACCAAATACTTGCGATTATAAAATTGATTAATCCTTTATTAGAAAAATAATTCACATGTTTAAGAAGGTGTCAACTACAAGTCTGGGAGGAAATGGAAGGCAAGAAATCCAGAGGCTTGAAGAGAAAATCAGACCTTTCTTCCTCAGATCCATCTCTGTTTCTGATTCCCTAAATTTTCCATTACTCTAAACCACAAGCTTCTGCAAGGCTCAGTGTGTTTTAATTAAACCCCAACGATGAACGCAGACTTTCCGAACTCCGTCCTGGTTTGCGCCCTTCTGCTTCCAAGCAGGCTTTAAAGACGAAAGCGAGGAGGCCTGGTACTCAACAAGGCCTTAGGAGTTTGCGTTACCCTCGCGCGGAAGGGAACGGTGCAGGGAATTACCCTGAGGGCCTGTAGGGGCACTTAACGATCATTCCCTCGCCTCCTGGGATGGGCATTTTGTTCTTTATTTGCCTGGTTTGTGTTCACAGAGTTAAAGCTCTGTCTGTGTGACTCAGGCCGTGAAAATGCTTGACTTGGCAACCCACGTGGCTATTCCCCACACGGGCCTCAGCCGAGGGCCCGGAGAAGCAAGGAGGCTGGCCCCGCAGCCCTCGCTGGTGGCGTCTGTAATGTCCCTGCGGCCCCTGCCAACAGCCACGGTGGAGGGAGGCTGCGAGGGGAAGCTGTGTCCTGAGTTAAACTCTCCTCCAAGAGGTGGCCTCACAAAACCGCATGGGATCCATGGGGAGACTTTCTTTCTTTCTTTCTCTCTCTTCTTCCTCCCTTCCTTTCTTTTCATTCTTTTTCTTTCGTTTCTCCTTTTCTTGATCCTTCCCTCCCTCTCTCCTCTCCCCCGCCCTTCTTCTTTCCTTCTTTCTCTGTAGGTCTCTCCCTCTCTCTTTTTTTTTTTTAATTTTTTTTTTTGGCCTCACTGTGTGGCTTGCGGGATCTTAGTTCCCCAACCAGGGATCAAACCTGGGCCCTCAGCCATGGAAGCGTGGAGTCCTAACCACTGGACCACCAGGGAATTCCCTCTCTGTGGGTCTCTTGTGAAAATGAAAAGAACAAAAATCTCAAAGAACTATTCAACTAGCAGACATTTCTATGTGTCCCCTGGCCTTTCCCAGGTCCGTCCCTCTCTCCAACTCAGCCCTTTGCTTTCCATGTAAGAGATACAGGTAGCTCTTATGCAAAAGTATGAAGAAACCAAGACAAAATCAACAACTACCCGTTACAGGATTGTTGCAATTATACTTTAATCTGACAAACATGGCCTGAAGGTTACCCGCATGGTCTCTGCAGATTACGTGGGTGTCACCCACAGGGCCAGTTAGTATCCTTGGCTACTGTGTAACACTCAAAGAGGTTGGTGAGATAATCTTGGTTCAGGACACTGAACCACATTATACTTGAAACATATACTATGAAATGACTTTTGGACTCAGCACAATTATAACATTCGCTGAGTCTGCCAAGTTTACCACGTAGATAAGGAAAAAATACATAGTTTAAATATTAAACAATTCAATTGGAGGGGCAATCCCCTCCTAAAGGTGCACCAGGAAACTAATTTGCAGCCTGCACACATTCATTTCACAGAGAAGAGTGGGTTTCAGCTAACAGGTCTCCAAGGCCTTCATCCCAGGAATGGCATGGTCCCCATGCACACCTCTGGGAACTGGATGGCTGGACTGCAGCCACAGGGCCATAAAGATACAATAATTCAGGAAGTGAGTTGGTACCTTCATTTTGAAATTCTCAGGCCAGCATTAGCTGGTGAGTTTTAAAGGAGAATTCATGATTTGGAAACAGCTCCAGACTTGCTGCCTTTTCAGTGTGCAAAGTCATTCTTTTCCTGAGTGTTCATCATCTCAAATCACCCTCAGCATCTCAGCTCTGCTATCTGGGAATAGGTGCACCTTGTGGTCGGTGAATGCCAAGTGCTCAATCCAGGAAATGGCTATTGGAATGATTTACACGCATGTCCTGAGCCCCACTGGGCACTAAAGAGATGGCTGCTTTGCTAATAAATCTTGCATTCGTCAACATTAATTAAGGTGATCTGAGTCTGCAGTCAAGCGTACACTTTTCAATGAGCAGCCAACTTTCCTTCTATTAAATTTTTAGGAGAATATATTAGCAAATTCTGGGAAATAGCATCGGCAAGAAGCTGAGCTGGAGTAGGTTTAGGAACTCAGCCGTGTTAAGCTGCCTTCTCTGAACACACCCAGGCCGTGCGTGCACAGCAAGTCAGATGGTGTCACTGCTTCCAGCGCCCCCATGGTGGTCTCGATCCAGCCACAACCACCAGAAGGAGGACAGAGGACAGGCTCGGAGTCTGTGCTCAGGGGAGGATGTAAAAGGAAGAAGAAACCTGGACCATGAGCTTTTGGAGACCGTAACCCAGTTGAGGGGGAAAGACGGCACCCATGAAAGTGGAAGTAACACTGCTGAACAGCAGGTGAGCCTGAACCAAAGGATGGGACAGAGCTTCAAGGAGGGAGAGACAAACGTGTGGGAGTGAAGAGGGAAGGTGGTGAGGATGTGAATTACAAGCTCGGGACCTGCAGAGGAGGAAGAGGGCACTGAGGGAGGCGGCGGGAGGGACAACGGCTTGAAGCAGCGGTCGTGTTGGGACATGGAGGGCCCTGAAGGTCAAGCTGGCAGGTGCCCTGGCCTCTCCTGGGCAACCCAGAGCACCAATGTCTTCTGAGGAAGGGGGAAGAAGAAACCACCGTTTTACAAAGGCTAATACACAGGTTGAGTTGGATGGGAAGACGACATGAAAGCCCAGCGGTGGACAGATCTGTTAGGACACTGTGGTCATTGCTCAGGTCCGTGGTTTTGAATGCTGGGTGTGTATCCCGGGTACACCGAGGTGACGCCCTGGGATGTGAGGAGAAAATATCAGAATTCTTACTTGTACTTACTTTTAAATTTTTCATCTTTTTTGAGTCTATTTTATGTATTTTAAATGAACATACCCGCTTAATAGAAAATATGTATATTATAGACTGACTTGTGCCCAAATTCACATGTTGAAGCCCTAACCCCCAATGAGACAGTATTTGGAGATGGGGCCTTAAGGAGGTATTAAAGGTTAAATAGGGTCATAAGTGTGCAGCCTTATTTTTTTTATTATTATTTTTTTTTGGCGGTACACGGGCCTCTCACCGCTGTGGCCTCTCCCGTTGCAGAGCACAGGCTCCGGACACGCAGGCTCAGGGGCCATGGCTCACGTGCCCAGCCGCTCCGCGGCATGTGGGATCTTCCCGGACCGGGGCACGAACCCGCGTCCCCTGCATCGGCAGGCGGACTCTCAACCACTGCGCCACCAGGGAAGCCCCTGCAGCCTTATTTTGACAGGACTCTCTCTCTCTCTCTCTTTCTGCACACACACAGAGAAGAGGCCATGTGAGGATACAAGGAGGTGGCCGTCTACAAGCAAGAAGAGTCTCATCAGAAACCGACCCTGATGGCAACTTGATCTTGGACTTCTGGCCTCCAGAACTGTGAGAAAATAAAATTCTGTTCTTCAAGCCGCCCAGTCCGTGGCAGCCCTAGCAGACTAATACAGCACATAATACATAAACAGTCAAGAACTGGAAGCGTGAATTGTACAGATTTTGTTAATGCGTGTGATCAAAACAGTTTGGGGGACGGTGCTCTGGGTGCTAGGGTTCTGAGTCGAGAAGGCAGTGAGTGCTAAGAGCTTCTTCAGGGGAAAAATAGGAACTCCGTGAGCCACTGGATATAGGAAATGAGAGGAAGAGAAGTATTAATATGATCTCTGGGATTTTCAGTCTGGGAGCGGGGGAGAGCTATCTCTAGCCCGTGGGAGATAAGGATGGCAAGAGTTGATCCCACGGGAGGATAAGAGAAGCTCAAGGACCACAGCACTGGATGTCCTCCGAATGAGAAAGAGATACGGCCAGAGAGGGGAAAGGAAAACAGGGATTTCAGGGCCACAGAGGTCAAGGGAAAAGAGAGTTTGGAGGAGGGCAGGGTGGGCAACAGTATCAAGGAGGTCAAGTGGAACGACCCCAAGAAATGTCTTGTGGAATTCCACAAGGAGGTCATTGAAGACGTTTAAAAAGTGACTCCAGTAGAGGGGAGAGGATGCAAGCTGGACTGTAGGGGGTTAAGAAGGGACAGATGGGGAGGAAATGAAGGCATCAGGTTATGTTTAGATTTTAACTATTAAAATGTGTCAAAGTCAGAACTGCAGGGGGTGGGAGGTGAGCGTTCCCTTCATCTCCGACCCCTGAGGAATTCCCTGTTACTAGTTAAACAGTGTTAAGTGGTAACGGGGGCTGGAAAGGTGGGACATGGGGGTGAGGGGGGGGATGGTAAGGCAACAATAAAGTGCTCAGTCCTGTCCCAGAGCCTTCCAGACAGCTCTGGCTTTGTGTGTGAGTTTGTGTGTGGGACAGGATACACGACAAAGCCAGACGGGATGCATAATCCTCAAACCCATATGCTGATTAGAAGTCTGGAAATTTCTCCCAAATTTCATACCTTATTTGATAGTTGAATGTCAGAAGATCTGATATAAAGGGCGGGAATAAATGGCAGGAAGAGGCTGGAGTTCATTTGGGCATCTCGGCCACCAGCAATCGGACACCCAGAAGACACCACCTCAGTATTCTGCCTTTGCCTGGGTGTAAAATTGTTTACTATCCATTTCACAAGTGTGCAGACAAATTGAAAGTCACACGTGAGAACTAATGAATCCTTATAAAATTCTTTGAGACCCACAGATGAAAGGGATTGTTTAAGTACAGAGTATTATCAGCTAACGGCGGAGCACACTGAATGAATAGGATTCTCCCAGAGAATAAACTATGTCCTGGGAATAAATTCAGTAACTGTGGAAAATGCGTTAAACATTTTAGGTGAAAAGCCATAACTACTGATAACTCTTCAGCAGGCAATCTTTCCAATTCTAGAATTATCTTACTACTTCACATCCTGGGATGTGTGTGGACCTCATACAGAATTTCAACATCTGTTTCATAGAATCATTGACTCTCAGGTCTGGAGGGGTCAGCTGATCCTGACACCCCTTTGCTCATTAAACGCCCTCTGTGATATCTGTAAAAAAAAATGGCAGCCCACCCCATGCTCAATTTCTCCAGTTGGGCGCTGACGAGCCCCCATTCTCACTTTCTTCTGTCTAAAGAGCGTTTTAAAAGTCCTTTTTACCATCCTCGCAAGCCAGTTCATGTAAGGCTTCTGCTCTCCCAAGTCCTTCTCGTGCGCATCCTCGGTTATTCGCGCTTCTCTATGTTTTTGCACGTCTTCAAAATTCTGATCCCACCGGCGAGGCCCCAAATTTTCTGCAATAATGACTTAAAATTTTTTGTGCAAATGTGCACACACTCCCCCAATGGTCTTTTGTGCACAGTGACTTGCCTAAACTCAAAAAATAAAACCTGACGTGACTGCAGGGTCAATATGATTCATATCAATTCTCAGAGAGTGGCTTAGCAGGTCACTTCGCGTTAGGCTGAAGAGGTCTCCTTGAGATCAGTGGAACTGATGTTACAGTCTCAGTCCCTGGCTCGAGCCAACAATGAACTCTTTGTACCAGAGAGCATAACTGGTTTGCATAAAGGAATGATGGGACTCGGGACTGGCTTCCCATCCAGACCCAGGGCCTCCTGCCAGCGCCCTCCGTCATGACAGGGTGAGGCAGAGCGTGAGTGGCTCAGAACAATCACTGCATGGGCCTCTAGAAAAACAGATCACGGTAGCATCCACACAGGGAGACCGCAGGCTGGCGCTCTGCCAGAAAGAAAAGACAATGACAGAAAGAAAGACAGGAGCCAGGAGAAATATGGCCTCATGGAAATACGTCTCAGCTAAGGGAGGGGAAGAGGGGTGATATACAAAGAAAAATGGGAGGAATATTCAGAAATTACTCCAGGTGTGCCTTTGCACAGTCTCATCCCATATTTGGACCCCCAGGTGGACATCCAGGGTGTGCTTTTTTTTTTTGTATTTATTCATTTATCTGGTTGCTCTGGGTCTTAGTTGTAGCATGTAGGACCGTCGTTGCCACGTGCGGGATCTTCGTTGTGGCACGTGGGATTTTTAGTTGTGGCATGCGGACTCTTAGTTGCACCATGTGGGATCTAGTTCTCTGACCAGGGATCAAATCTGGGCCCCCTGCATTAGGAGCGTGAAGTCTTAACCACTGGACCACCAGGGAAGTCCCCATCCAGTGCATGTTTAAGGACAGCCTTAAACCTTTAGGTATGTGTATTATGCCTGCGGGGCGGGGAGATTGCAGGCAAGAATGTGCACGTGTGCACATGCGTATCTGTCTGGAAGGGAGGGCTGTCTGTAGGCCATGGTGGGGCTGGTATGTGCTGGTTTATTGCCCCTTGGCTCAGAGGTTCAGGTAGGGGGAAAAGTACAGGTAGGGTGGAGTAGGGTATGTACCCATTGCAAAGGTAGGGATCTACCCCTGAGGTGCACACTCCTGAAATCTCATTCAGAGTTCAAAGAGGTAACAAAAGGGGTGTGTGTGCCCACAGTGTGAGTCTGCCACACATGAAAATAGATGCCCAAGTGTTTACACTCTAGAATTTTACGGTGCAAACCAGGAGGCAGCTCCTAATAATGTGGCAACAAAACAGTAAATGTTGAAGCTGCGGTCTCTCAGCAGGCACGAAGAAATGGTTGACCTTGGATCCGCGGGCAGCCATGAATACAATGAGGAAGTTATAGAGGAGGAATTATCCAAAACGGAAGTTTCAAGGTCACAGAGAATTTTTCTTCTTATCCAAACGCAACAGTCTCAGGAATGCCATTCGGTGAGCACAGGCTGTGAAATTCCACAAAAATGGAATTCTCTCCACATGGGATCCTCAGTTCACTGAGGTTTTCACCCCACGTTTATTTGTGGAGGGAGTGGCTGAGGGGAGCTCTTGAAATTCAAGCTCTTCCCAGAAAGAGTGCAGAACTGACCAGGCATCTCAGCTCATCTGAACCCAGGCCTTTTTCATGTATTTGACAAAAAGAGCTAACTCTCTAAGAAGACCATTTTCACATTAGCCACGTATTTAACGTTAATGTTCATATAACAGTTCAATGGGATATTTACCAATAACAAATTTTAAGAGCGCTTTCAAAGATAGGAATTCAGGCAAAATACTACTCCCCGCATGGGTGAAAAGGAGGCACACTCTTCTCAATCAGCCTCAAAGATCATCCTGTTTGGGGGAAGGAGTTATATTTTTTCTACTCAAAAAAATTATTTGAAATAATCTGATGTGGTTTCACAAAATTGGTTGGATCCATTGCTAACAAATGGCTAATGTCATGTTTCAAGAGAAAAGTAAAACTGTCATATGGACACGATGTCGTGGGTGTAGGAACGAAGGTGTGTGTACAGGGACAATGGAGAAGGCTGCCACCCAGTGCCGGGGGCCCCAGAAAGGCTGCCCAGAGGCGCTGACACGTGAGTGAGTCTTGCAATGCAGGCAGGGGAGGAGGGGGCTAGAGATCGTGCCAGACAGAGAACAGCGAGAGCAAAGGCACGGAGGGACCCAACAGACGATGGGTCCAGAAGCGAGGAAGGGGCATCACGAGATGTGGCCGAGGATGCGGGCAGGGATGGGCCACAAAGCCCTTGGAAGCCAGGCTGGGAGGCTGGATTTAATCCTGGGGGAGACAGGGGCCTTCCCGGGGAGTGACGTGGTTGGACATGCATCTAATTTTAGGCGGAAGGTGGTAAAACTACAGCAGGGCAGGGAGATTGACCAGAAGGTTAACATAGTCAGCAAAACACGAGCAACAGACAGCAAATGAGTCAGCAGAAGACCTTTTTTTTTTTTTTTTTTTTGCGGTACGCGGGCCTCTCACTGCTGCGGCCTCTCCCACTGCGGAGCACAGGCTCCGGACGCGCAGGCTCAGCGGCCATGGCTCACGGGCCCAGCCGCTCCGCGGCACGTGGGATCTTCCCGGACCGGGGCACGAACCCGCGTGCCCTGCATCGGCAGGCGGACTCTCAACCACTGTGCCACCAGGGAAGCCCAGAAGACCATTTTTGACACCAACTTCTTTGTCTCTCTATACAAGAAGCCATGTGACACCACCCTCTGTGCCCCGTGGAAGCTGACTCTATGTTCATTTTGAAAACAACAAAGGGAAGGGAGTCCTGCTTGACATTTTTGGCGGGGAGCTTAACCTTTCAAGCTGAACCACATATTATCCGATTTTCTTTTCCAATCAGAATCTTTGTGGGGGGGAGGGGCAGTGCCGAGAAGGAGCGAATGAGAAGCTTCTGTATGAGGGAGCTGGGGCCACAGAACTGCGCTGCTAACCTCCCCACACCAAGCATTTTACTTCTCCTAGACATCTGAAAAAATCTTGACTTTCATACCAATGCAGGCGAGGCATTTCTAACCGCTCTGCTAATTTCAGGACAGCCTGCTCGTTAGGAGCCTGGGAAGAGGGCAGGGACCAGCTGGTAGCAAATGGAATTCACTACTGACCTTAAATTTAAACGAGATCCATGCAGAGGAAGGACTTCATATTCTGCTAGGCTTCGAAGCTCCATTATCTTCCGAGTCATTCTGTCCTGGAAGAAAACAGCAAGTGGGCTCGTTAAATTACTCATATGTGAATGATCGATTCACACTGCATTAAACGAAGAGCTGACATTTCATGGACAAGATGAAGTACAGTTCAGAACGAATTACTACTGTGACGATGCATGCAAAAGCCTGATTTTTTTTTTTTAAAGCCTGATTTTTGAAGTTTCATTTATGCAGATGACAGATAACCTGACTCTTCATTTTGGTGATCAGGTCAGCTAAAGCGTCATTTAGTATTGCTGTGCGACAGTAGCAAGAAATGGTTATAAAGAGAAAAGGTTGCAGGTCCTGTATTTGATTCAGACTCTGCAGCTGAGATAACGTTTTCAGTGAAATGTTATCTCCTTGCCGGTTAATACGATCCAGCAAATGTAAAATGAAGGGGTTTAAAGTTCATATTTGTGATCACAAAGTCTTGGGAATGGGTAGGATTCTCCTTCAAAGATGAAGAAATAAGATCCAGAGAAGGTGTCCTACCCACAGTCTAGTGACCGGTTACTGATCGAACCACAAGTTCTTCGACCACTGCTCTTTCTGCTACATCAGACTTCATTTAGGTGTTGGCGTTCTGAAACAATACCTCTTATCATGAAGACTTCTGAGTCACAAAACACTTTAAATTTCACGCTGATTTTAAACTTATTTTGTAGTCTTTTAAAATGCGCAAGTCATTTTCATTTTTGCAAAGAAATTCTAATAATGAGCTCGTCTCCACTTTTCATGGAGAAATGAGTCCTACTAGGGTATGACAAAACCAACTCGCCCCATGACCTTCCCCTATGTACAGCCAGAGGCTGGCCTGGGCTAAACCCTAGAAGAAATTGCTCTCCCTGAAGGGCTCTCTGTCCCTGGCTCCACGGCACTTGGAAAATCTCAGAGTGCTGAGTGTCTGGAGGCCTCAGGCTGATGGACTTCAAACCTCTCATTAGTTAAAGAAAGTGCAGAGCAGTTCAGCTCATCAATTAAAGGGTGAGCCAGTTGGAGAAAACCAGAAAGAAACATGTGTTAATTGAACATCTGTTGGCACTAGGCCCTGTGTTCTCTGCTTTAAATACATGATCTCATTCTGTTCTCACAACTGTCCCACAGGTATGCCTGGGCACCTCTCCATTTCACACATTTTACAAACGAGACTGGGTTCCTTGGTTCAACTAGTATTTACCTGAGCATCTGCTACCTGCCAGGCACCAAGGCGGGTGGTCAGTCTACAAAGGAGAAATGGATAAGCCCCGCCTCCTGCCCACAGTGAGGTCACAGTCTAGCAGGGATGGGGCAGCCGGGAGTCAAGCAAGTTAATCAGAGCTATGTTGTTCCAACAGCGGCTTGTAGCCCAATTAGATAGAAGATCATGAAGCCAGTTTAGTGGGTCTTGAACAGCACTCAAAATAAATAAATGAACAAAGTAGAACAGAATAGCACAGAATGGAAAATATCAGAGAGCATGGCGTAAAGGTGAGGCAACTCACATGGATATATGTCTATATCTCTGCATCAATCATATATATACGTCTGTGTGCATTGATTTGCAATGGAAAATATATTTCCTTTTGTAGGTGATGGTGGAAAAAATTGTGAAAGCCGTCAAGTTATAGAGCAAAGTGACAAGCGCTGTGTTAGGAGGTCATGTGTAATGGTAAGCGCACACACGAGGGAGCGTCCGCCTGCAGATGAATTTGCACTTAGCTCCAGAGGAAGCTGGGGACAATTTTGGTTCCTCACCAAAGACAAACCTCTTAAGGATGGGATGCCCACATCTAATGCTCAAAGCTAGGAAGAGCTTGAGAAGGGCTGGGGTGAAATTTCCAGGACTAGAGAGGAAAACAGAGTAGGGGCCCTTCTCCCCCAGTCTGGGAAAGGTGGCAGCCATGAAGCCACAAAAGGCACAATGACACCAATGGAGTCAGACTCAAGAAGAGGGGATTAAACCTCAAGGAGATGGAACCCCAATCTAGCCCAAATTGCTAGAACTGTGGAAGCTGCTGGAAGGTCTCTCAATTCCCAGCATCCCACTGTGAAGAGAGTGTAGGAGAGCCTCCGGAGTGCAGAAGGTGGAAGCCAGGGAGCCAGATGGGGCTCCTTTAAATGATCTTAATCTCAAGAACAGCGCCTCCTTTGGGATGACAGGTTACTGCGACCTTCCTTAGCAGGATAAAACAGTTAACTCAGTTTTCTTTTCTTTTAACATAACTTCCTTCGGACATATTCTAGATACCATGCTTACAGGTTGAGGATTTGTGGCAGTCCACTGGATGGCCACGCGGAGATACTTTCTCAGGTGTCTGAGTATGGACTCAAGGTGAGAGAAAAAAGATCTTCCTGTAGAGCAGCCTGAGTGACTCATGCTGTAAGCCTCTCTGATGTGGGTTTAAGAGACTATGCAGTAAGACCTAGCTCAGGGCGGCAGCTAAATTCACTGTGTCATTTTGGTGACTTGGTTATTGCATATTTATTTTTTAACAAGCAATGACATGAGATAATGTCAAATTAATTATCTTATCCGTTATTTAACCCATATTTTTTTGTGGTACAGACTTACGTGATGATGACAAGCACTGGGTACTATACAAAATAAACAGCCCCAGAAATGTATAGAAGAGGAATGAATAGATGTTTATGTTTTATGTTTCTTCACCCATCACCTGCGTCTTTAATAAGTTCCTCTTCACTACCGGCTGAGGAGAGAATACTAGCACATGTTGAAAGCAGGAGAAATAATTAGGGTAGGATTTTTTGATTCTATTAAAACAGAGATAGTTCATATGAAAGCATTTCATGAACTAAATGTTATTCTGCAAGTATTCACCATTTTAGTTATTATCATTATTATTATCAATGCTAATAAGCTATTATCAGGTAAAAATATAAAGTATTAGTACCCACAAGTAAATGAAATATATCTGATGGACCCTGAGTATGCTGTTTTTCACACCTTTTTATTTTTACACCAAGGACTCAGGTTTAACATTTTCAAGAATCAAGATTAATAATAAGGCAGAGGGCTTCCCTGGTGGCGCAGTGGTTGAGAGTCCGCCTGCCGATGCAGGGGACACGGGTTCGTGCCCCGGTCCAGGGAGATCCCACATGCCGCGGAGCGGCTGGGCCCGTGAGCCATGGCCGCTGAGCCTGCGCGTCCGGAGCCTGTGCTCTGCAACGGGAGAGGCCACAACAGTGAGAGGCCCACATACCGCAAAAAAAAAAAATAATAATAATAAGGTAGAGAGTTTAATAAGTAATCATTCTTCATAACAGAAGTATGGATGGACTTTTTAAGTTTTATTTATTTATTTTTCTTTATTTTTTTGGCTGTGTCTGGTCTTAGTTGTGGCGTGTGGGCTTCTCTCTAGTTGTGGCATGCATTTTTGGTTTTTTTTTTTCTCTCTCTAGTTGTGGCGTGCGGGCTCCAGGGCGCCTGGGCTCTGTAATTTGTGGCATGCGGTCTCTCTAGTTGAGGCGCGCAAGCTCAGTAGTTGTGGCACGCAGGCTTAGTTGCCCCACGGCATGTGGGATCTTAGTTCCCCGCCCAGGGATTGAACCCAGGCCCCTGGAATGAAAGCATGAAGTCCTAATCACTGGAGCACCAGGGAATTCCCTTTTTTCTCTTTTAAACTAAAGGGGGATTTACATAACGAAATCATTTGCTTGAAATAGGGAACTAACAATATAATAATCAACTGTTATTTCCAGGCCTGGTAAGACGAAAAGAATGACAATTTAAGCCTACTTCCCTTCATTTGTTATACAAATGCCGCGTTTAGAGGGGCTCTGGTGCAGAGTACCTGTGTCAGTCCCTGAGTGGTCTTAGGTAGTATCGGGCTCCTTCTAAGAATGTGTTCAAAATGATTTCGATGGCAAGTAAGTCTAATCGATTGTACCAACAGCTGGAGGTTTTATTAGCTTCGGAATGAAATTTTTAAATAGATGGTATCCAAAAGTATCTTCAGCTTTATTTCTTGCTTTCAGGTTTTAATCAAGTTCAGAGCAGCGCCCGATCTCCTCCCCCACCAGGAATAGTCAAGATAATCCCCAGGTAAATTCTAGCAAACACCAATCCGGGGCCAGCAGTCCCGTTCACTGCCGAACACCTGGGTCCGGGCTCCCAGCCAGCGCTGGGAAGGCCTGTTCTGTGCCTCTTGTCCTGGCTCTGTGGGCGGGGGAAAGCACAAGCAGAGGACACAAGCCATGCTGAACCCTCCCAGCTCTCCAGGCTCTCACTTCGCTCCTTTTTCTGTAGCTGAATAAAACAGTTCTCCCTTTTCTGTTTATTTGCACAGAGGGCTGTTTAACCTAGGAGCACAAAGAGTGGGGTGAGAGCTACAACCACGTGGCCGAGAATGATTTCCAATCACAATAAACACGCCCAAAGAGGGAGGAAGATGGTAAGCGATCTATTTCCTTTCTAACATTCTTTAAAGTAAATACAGGGCCCTGGAGGAGCCAGCCTGACATGTTTCCACGAGATGAATAAGTGTGAGGAAGCACAGATCCTTGTACACTACCTGCGCTGTGCCCAGGCCCCAGGCCAGGCCACAGTTCGGCAACTGGGTCCCCAGTGCCTGAGTATCTGGAGATTGTCTACAATGCAGTCGTCTGGGCTGCCTTCCCTTCCGTGAGCCCTTGGCAGTCTGACATGTAAGAAGATGCTCTTCTCTGACACGTTCTGCAGAGCCTCCTGCATCCCCCGGACTGAGTCTCTGTCTGCTGAGAAGCTCTGTGACGGTTTACCCCAGCCATGGCAGGCCATGCCACAGCGGAGAGCAAGCCTAAGCTACACTGTGGTCTGTTGCCTTTGGAAGCTATTTCCCCTGAAGCATGTGAGCAAAATCCACACCAATTTTAAAGCAACATGTGATTGTTGTGAAAGAATATATGGAACTATATTCTCTTCATCTGCTTCCGTGAGTCCGTTCCTTCTAAAGGCTGAATCTACGTGGCTTTCTGCATTACTCACTCTGAACAAGATGCAGAAACGCCCAGCACCACGGCAAGGGACACATTACACACTAGGAGGCCTTAAAACATCACCACTAACGAAACGCTGGATTCTCCCATTGCTGTCAGAAGGCAGGATAAGAGCATAATCTAAGTCCTTTAAAGGGAGAAAAACTTCTCTCATTTTTAACATGAAAAGACACCCCCTACCCAACATACATCTAACACTAATGACCTGGCTATAGGAGGGCTCCCGTCAGATGATTTAACCTTGCAAGTCTATCAAGTTCCCATCCTAAACACCTTCCTTTGTGGCTAAAAGCAACAGTCTGTGAATGCATCGAGCTGAAGGCCAAGAGGGACATACAGTAGCTTTACAGGGTGGCCTGTTGCTATTACAAGTGCTGCTTCTTAGATTTGTGCAGTGCACAACCTGTGAGGCCACATGTGGCAGCCCTGATTATACTTGTGATGTCAGAACACACTCTTTCCTTGTGTATTTGCATATTATTTATATTACAAAATGAATATGTACATTACATATTCTATATAAATCAATTGCTTCTATCCTATGTCCACATAAATCTTATTGGTTAGTCAACTCTTAGTTTCATTGTTCTAAACCAACATCAATAAGTTAATTATGCTTAGTGCCCAAGTGTTAGGAACTCCTTTCCTTTTCATCTCTGAATATAAATCCACTTGAAAGTCAGACTTAGTTTCACTTGAGTCAAAAGTGATCTTTGACTTCCCCCTCCCATTCCATTGGTCATCAAAAATTGGGCTAGATGTTAACGCGGCTTTATAAATATTTCTCAAGTCTCCACACTCTCAGGCCTTCTAACATTTCCTCCAGATCATTACAGTAGTCTTCTAACTGGCCTTCCAACTTCCAGTCTCTCTCAATGAATCTGTCACATTATAGCCAGATTTACCTCCTCAAACACAGATAGCTTTAGATCATTCTTGTTTAATGGCTCTATATTCCCCAAGAGGTAAAGTCCAAACAAATTGCTGTGATGTAGGACCAGTTTATAGTCCAATCAGCTCATCAGCCTGGGCTAAAATAACTTCCAATACCACCCAACATCCACTCAGGCATCCATTCAATGAAAATTCATTGGGCCCTCTTAAAAACACAGTGGGATTCAGGAAGACTGAAGAAAGTCAGTAAAACCCATTCCCTGACCTCGGGGTGCAGACACCTGGGCAGGAGATACAGACGTGTAAAGAAATAATTATAATCAACCATCATAACTGTAATGTGGCCCCACTCCGGTGCACCCGTCTCATATTCAGTGAATTCCCACTCACCCATTTTTCCTGTTTTCCAACTATGTTGAATTTTTTGCTATTTAGAAATGTGCCAGGTTCTTTCATACCTGCATATCTTTACTTCATCTCCACTGTTTGGAATGCCCTCCCTGAGCCTCTGCCCAGTGAATCGCTATTCATCCTTCAAGACTTTGCCCAATATCCCCACCTCTGTAAGGCCTTCCCTGATACTCCCAGGCATAACTATTAGCTTCTTTTTTAGGGCTGCCTCTTCTCGGTTTATACCTCTACTCTAGCAAATTCTTACATTGTGCTGCAATCGTTGTTTAAATGTCTGTGCTTTCTACTACTTTGAGGGCAGCCCCTATGTTTTAAGGACTTGTGGCTTTTCTAGCTCCTCACCTACCACTTGGCACACAAGTGGATTAGGAACTAAATGCACAGCGGCCAAGGTCAGCCAGGGAAAACTGGCCCTCACCTCAGAGCGAAGGGCCTGAGGCAAACCCCACTTAAATCAGTCACCCCTTGTGTGCTGTCCAAGCCCCTGCCTCACTCCTGTCTGCTTCCTAGTGTGGGGGAGGATGGTTGCTTTGTGTCTGAGCTCATCCTAGGCCACAAAGGGCTGCAGTCTCAACAGGGGACGGAGTGGGGTAGCAATGGGGAAAGGACTGCATCACTCTGAACAAGGCTGATTCTTGGGGCTGCAGTGGATCTTTGCTGTGTACAGCAGCCAACTCCAGTATCTTTTGCCTCTTTTGATTTTGGTAACCAAGAATCTGGGCTCCATGGAAGTGGCTTCTAGAAGTGGTAAAGTTTGCCTGGAACCAATATATTAAGGCTACTGAAGTAAATATGCAAGAAGAAATGAGGAATCCATATCTGAAATTAAGTACAAATGACCTTCCTTCTTCCCTCCCTCCGTCCCTTCCTCTCTCCCTCCTTTTGTTCCTTCCTAAACGTGGAAAAACTAACTCATAGTACTGGTAGATGTCATTTTTATATATCTGAACACATTATTAAAGAGTCCATTAAAAAATCCATTTCCACCAAGTGAATTAATTAATTGTAGAGTCTTTCATTTGGTCTTCATTTATCCCACAAAAGAGGGTAAGATGTGAAAGTTGCCCTCAAGAAATTCACAGTCTGGAGGCCACATTTAGTTCACTGATAGCCCTGCCTTTTCCCCCAGAGTGAGACATTTCACGCCATAGATAGTTCTTATGGAGGAACTTTAATTAACTGATTAATTAATTAGCCCACAACTAAGCTAACTGGTGACTTTTCCAAGAAAATTTACTGAACTGAAGCTCAAACAATAGAAAACTAGACTAGAGTGTGTATGTCTGCAGATTAGCGTCCGTATACAAATATTCATAAATACAAAGCCAGGGGGCTGAACATGACACAGACATTCCCCACTGCCATGGCCGCCATTCAGATCAGCAGGGGGCCGGGGGGCAGGTGGGAGTCGCGGCTGCTCACCTGGCCAAAGGCAGTGGTTTCCTCCCCAGCAACTGGGGTCCTGCAGCTCATCCTCCCCGTGACCCTTCACTCTGCCTCCTTCTCCATGGATACCGGGGGAGAAGAACCTGCCATGCCTGATCCAGACCTCAACCTGCTCCTTTAATAGGTTCGTTAGGGAACCGCTGACTGAAACCACCCTCCTTGGCCAGGCACCATGATAACCGCTTGCATGAGCTGTCTCACAACAGGAGATCCCGATAAGGAACATGGTGCTGCAGCCGAATACCAACCAGGAGAAATCGGGAGGGGTCCAGAAGAGGGAGAAGACGCCAGCCCATAATACTCTCCTGCCAACAGCCCAGGACCCTTCCCGCTGGACTCCATCTTGGCTGAGAATTGCATGAGCCACCAGGAAGTACCCTGATTCAGACCAAATATGGGCCAAGCAAGATGATTGGCCAGAGACAACCCGGAAACTAACACCATTACCATACAACCTGCGACTGCGAGCCACGTGGCAGGGCGGTTCCCCTGGGTTCCCTACCCTGCTGCCCTCCACACGGGCGCCCCTTCCCAATAAAGTCTTTTGCTTGGTCAGTACTTGTGTCTTCTTGGACAATTGATTTCTGAGTGTTAGACAGGAGCCCACTCTCGGGCCCTTCCTGCAACAGGTTCAATTCCTGGTCCTCCCATCTCACCAGCAAAGGCACAGAATACAGGCTTGCCGCCTCCTTGAAATGGTTTGACGTGATCCTAAGAGGCTCCAAAAATCCGGGTGTTATTTCTACTCCTTATTATATTAACTCCATCTTTTCTCCTCTGGGGGTCACAGCAGCCCTGTGTGCAGGGTCTGTGATGGGCCAGCTTTCGGGTCCTGAAGCCTCCGTAAATTGGCTTTGTGGGGTGTATCTTCATTTCACAGAAGAGAAGCTGGAATTCAGAGTGGCTGACCCAAAAGATATTCAGTAAGTCAAAGCCATTCTGGTAAGTTATGAGGAAAACCAAAGCTATGTTGTTAAAGTTTGAGAAACGCACATTCCAGAGCCGTGGTTTTCTCCTCGGGCACGGCCAAGGGCCAGATAAAGCACAATTTGCTTCCATTTCTTTTCTTGAATGAAGTAAACAACACCACCTTTGAATTCATTATGTCAAATTAACTTCAGAGAAACGAGGAACACAGCCCAAGAAAGCACCATTAGGGAAAAAAAGTTTCAAAACTACCGATCTGCCGTATGCAACCCCACGGTCTTCCAAACTGAAGGCGGCGTTTGCCCAGAGAGCAATTTCATCTTGCAGAGACAACCCTGTCCTGGGGCAGGAAGAATTTGAGTAAAAAAGCGCAAGCATCAGCATAAGTCCCAACTTCAAAAGAAGTATAATCACCATTTCCGGAAACTCTCTCCTTCCAGATCAACAGGGTCCCCAGGTTGAGGATGAGTCACCTCCCACCCCCAGAGTTTCCCCCAAACCACACATTCCTCTCCCTGTCCTCGGCAGTCATTTGCATACGTTCTAACCTAAACTGGGGCCATTTATAAAAGGGCTTGTGTTTAACTTTATTCAATTCCAGCGCTTTCTTCCAGCTACCCAATCTGTACGTAATTAAAATCATATTGAGGCAAACGTTGAATGGTATGAAAAGTTTTACCATATGTATACAACTGACTAGCTGTAGAATTTGGCATGTCTGCAGTTATCCCATTAAGAGGGGCGAGCCTGGCTTATTTTGGAGTATACGTTATATGTTTTGGATCGGTCCTGTTTTTTCACTTCTATTAAGGCTGTCTGTGATGCTTAACCCTTTGTCAACGGTTGCCACAATGTGCTCCTGCATTGCAACAATGAGGACCACTGAACGCTGACTCAAAAATTATTTGGCTCCTTTGAATATTTTCCACTTTCTGAACCCATATTAGCTTTCTCAGTCTTGACAACAAAGGCTGAGCAGATACCATCAAAGCCTCTGGGATAGGGTGGAACTGAAGGGAGAAAACGCAGATGGAATCATCGCTCCCAAATCCTAAAGGCAGAGGGCACTCCTTAAAGCTTGAAAGAGGTAATTTTAGGACAAAAAGAGGAAGTACTGTGCTACTGTAGATAATAAAAATATGAAACTTATGTCCCGTGAGGGAGCAGATAAAATATAAAGGGATTCAAGAAGGAGTTAGCAAAGGTCATGCTGACAGATCCACCTCTGAAGAACATTCCAGACATTCTGAGACTGAGACCAGAGAAGGAAAACCTATCTTTCCACCTTATCACATGCCCCATTCTACCCACCCTCCTGCACAACCATAAAAAAACTGGAGGCCTTTGTGGAGGAAGAATTCTAGCTGGATGGGCCTCTGGTCTGATTCTCCAGGTCACTGTACTCCTACTCGATCTAATTTGTAGTTAGTATAGCTGCAAAGTTGCAATTTTGCTTTAAGATATTCTTCAGTATAGATTTCAGAATGAATTAAAGTCTCTCTTAACATGTGACGTGAAGAAACACATGTTCTTAATCTGTGGGTTTAAAATTGTTTTCGAATTACATCAATGAGACATAGCCTCAAAAGAAGAATCAGGCCACCAACCCTCAAACACTAGAGTATAAGAGCAGTGTAGGATAATACTACTTTCCACAATGTCTTACAACAAATCAAGCGTTAACATTCTTTGCAAAGGGACCTTCATCTGAAGCTAAGAACAAAACAAAACAAAAAGCAACAGAAGAAGTTGCATTTGGGGCTTCCCTGGTGGCGCAGTGGTTGAGAATCCGCCTGCCAATGAAGGGGACACGGGCTTGAGTCCTGGTCCGGGAAGATCCCACATGCTGTGGAGCAACTAAGCCTGTGTGCCACAACTACTGAGCCTGTGCTCTGGAGCCCGTGAGCCACAACTACTGAAGCCCACGTGCCACAACTACTGACGCCCGCACGCCTAGATCCCGTGCTCTGCAATAAGAGAAGCCACCGCAATGAGAAGCCTGCACACCACAACAAAGAGTAGCCCCTGCTCACTGCAACTAGAGAAAGCCCGCGCACAGCAATGAAGACCCAATGCAGCCAAAAATAAATAAATAAAATAAATGTATTTTTTAAAAAAGGAGCTTTGGAACCCAGTGGGTGCTAGTTGCTTGCTGAAGACAGAAGTCTTGCTAAGCAGCTCTGAGGATGGAGTGAGGCCAGAGGTAGCCAACGCCCCCAGGAAAGGGAGCAGGGAAAGAAACGTTCTCAAGTCATGAGTCAGTCAAGTCCCCAACCAGAGAGCAAATCCTGGGTACTCAGTACCAGATGCAAACCTACAGAATGTTAAGATTACAAAACTGTAGAATAAATGTGGAGAATTCATCCTTTTCTTTTTTCCTTTGGCCACACCGTGAGGCTTGCAGGATCTTAGTTCCCCCACCAGGGATTGAACACAGGTCCCCTGCAGTGGAAGCATGGAGTCCTAACCACTGGACCATCAGGGAATTCCCAAAAACTCATCTCTTAAAACAGGAAGCCGATAGGAAGGTTATTGTGAAATGTTTAAAGATGGTTTTGGAGACAAAAATTTTGTATTTAAAGCTTAGTTACACTAAAACACTAATTTAAAACATATATGCATCCCAATGTTCATAGCAACATTATTTACAATGGCCAAGATATGGAAGCAACCTAAGTGTCCATCAATAGATGGATGAATAAAGAAGATGCGAGACACACACACACACACACACACACACACAATGGAATACTACTCAGCCTTAAAAAGAGAATGACATTTTGCCATTTGCAACAACGTGGATGGATTTGGGGGCATTATGCTAAGTGAAATACGCCAGACAGAGAAAGACACATATGGTATGATGTCACTTATATGCGGGACGTAAAAAGCAAAACAAACTAGTGAATAAAACAAAAAAGAAACGGACTAACAGATGTAAAGAACAATCTAGTGGTTACCAGTGGGGATAGGGAAAGGGGAGGGGTAGGATAGGGGTAAGGGATTATGAGGTACAAACTATAAGGGAGAGGACGCAAATCAATAAAGTTAGAAATGAAAAAGGAGAAATCACAACTGACACTGCAGAAATACAAAGGATAAGAGACTACTACAAACAACTATATGCCAATAAAATGGACAACCACGAAGAAATGGACAAATTCTTGGAAAGGTACAATTTTCCAAGACTGAACCAGGAAGAATTAGAAAATATAAACACACCTGTTACAAGTAATGAAATTGAAACCATAATTAAAAATCTTCCAACAAACAAAAGTCCAGGATGACATGGCTTCACAGGCAAATTCTACCAAACATTTAGACAAGAGCTAACACCAATCCTTTGCAAACTCTTCCAAAAAATTGCAGAGGGAGAAACACTCCCAAATTCATTCTACGAAGCCACCATCACCCTGATACCAAAACCAGAAAAAGATATCACAAAAAAAGAAAATTATAGACCAATATCACTGATGAACATAGATGCAAAAATCCTGAACAAAATTCTAGCAAACAGAATCCAAGAGCATATTAAAAGGATCATACACCATGATCAAGTGGGATTTATCCCACGGATGCAACGATTCTTCAATATACGCAAACCAATAAGTGTGATACACCACATTAACAAATTAAGGAATAAAAACCACATGATTGTCTCAATAGATGTAGAAAAAGCTTTTGACATAATTCAATACCCATTTATCATAAAAACTCTCCAGAAAATGGACAGAGAGGGAACCTCTGACAACGTAATACAGACCATATATGACAAATCCACAGCAAGCATAATATTCAATGGTGAAAAACTGAAAGCATTTCTGCTAAGATCAGGAACAGGACAAGGATGTCCACTCTTGCCACTCTTATTCAACATAGTTTTGGAAGTTCTAGCCACAGCAATCAGAGAAGAAAAAGAAATAAAAAGTATACAAATTGGAAAAGAAGGAGTAAAACAGTCACTCTTTGCAGATGACATGATACTATACATGGAAAATCCTAAAGATGCCACCAGAAAACTACTAGAACTAATCAATGAATTTGGTAAGGTTGCACGATACAAAATTAAGGCACAGAAATCTCTGGCATTCCTATACACCACCAACAAAAAATCAGAAAGAGAAATTAAGGAAACACTCCTATTTACCATTGCAACAAAAAGGATAAAATACCTAGGAATAAACCTGCCTAAGGAGGTGAAAGACTTGTACTCAGAAAACTATAAAACACTGAAGAAAGAAATCAAAGATGACATAAACAGATGGAGAAACATACCATGTTCTTGGATTGGAAGAATCAATATTGTGATAATGACTATACTACCCAAAGCAATCTACAGATTCAATAAAATCCCTATCAAATTACCAATGGCATTTTTCACAAAATTAGAGCAAAAATTTTTACAATTCATATGGAAACACAAAAGACCCTGAATAGCCAAAGCAATCTTGAGAAAGAAAAACAGAGTTGGAGGAATCAGGCTCCCTGACTTCAAACTATACCACAAAACTACAGTAATCAAGACAGTATGGTACTGGTAAAAAAACAGAAATATAGATCAATGGTACAAGATAGAATGTCCAGAGATAAACCCACACATGTATGGTCACCTTATCTTTGATAAAGGAGGCAAGAATATACAATGGAGAAAAGACAGCCTCTTCAATAAGTGGTGCTGGGAAAACTGGACAGCTACATGTAAAAGAATGAAATTAGAACACTACCTAACACCATACACAAAAATAAACTCAAAATGGATTAAAGACTTAAGACCAGACACTATAAAACTCTTAGAGGAAAACATAGGAAAAATACTCTTTGACATAAACCACAGCAAGATCCTTTATGACCTACCTCCTAGAGTAAAGGAAATAAAACCAAAAATAAACAAATGGGACCTAATGAAACTTAAAAGCTTTTGCACAGCAAAGGAAACCATCAAAAAGACAACCCTGAGAATGGGAGAAAATATTTGCAAATGAAACAACAGACAAAGGATTAATCTCCAAAATTGTATATTTTGGAGCTCAATATCAAAAAACCAAACAATCCAATTAAAAAATGGGCGGCAGACCTAAATAGACATTTCACCAAGGAAGACATACCTATGGCCACGAGGCACATGAAAGGATGCTCAACATCACTAATTATTAGAGAAATACAAATCAAAACTACTATGAGGTATCAACTTACACTGGTCAGAATGGCCATTATCAAAAAATCTAGAAACAATAAATGCTGGAAAGGGTGTGGTGAAAAGGGAACCCTCCTGCACTGTTGGTGGGAATGTAAATTGATACAGCCACTATGGAGAACAGTATGGACATTCCTTAAAAAGCTAAAAATAGAACTACCATACAACCCAGCAATCCCATTACTGGGCACATACCCTGAGAAAACCATAATTCAAAAAGAGACATGTACCAAAATGTTCACTGCAGCACTGTTTACAATCGCCAGGACATGGAAGCAACCTAAATGTCCATCGACAGATGAATGGATAAAGATGTGGCACATATATACAGTGGAATACTACTTAGCCATAGAAAGAAACAAAATTGAGTTATTTGTAGTGAGGTGGATGGACCTAGAGTCTGTCATACAGTGTGAAGTAAGTCAGAAAGAGAAAAACAAATACCGTATGCTAATGCATATACATGGACTCTAAAAAAAAGGGTACTGATGAACCTAGTTGCAGGGCGGGAATAAAGAGGTAGACAAAGAAAATGGACTTGAGGACATGGGGTGGGAGGGCAAAGCTAGGGCAAAGTGAGAGTAGCATCGACATATATACACTACCAAATGTAACATAGTTGGCTGGTGGGAAGCAGCAGCATAGCACAGGGAGATCAGCTCGGTGCTTTGCGATGACCTAGAGGTGTGGGATAGGGAGGGTGGGAGGGAGGCTCAAGAGGGAGGGGATATGGGGACACGTACATGCGTATGGCTGATTCACTTTGTTGTGCAACAGAAACTAACACAGTATTGTGAAGCAATTATACTCCAATAAATATCTATTAAAAAATAAAACAAATAAGCTACAAGGATATATGGTACAGCACAGGGAATATGGCCAATATTTTATAATAACTATAACTGGAGTATAACCTTTAAAAATTGTGAATCACCATGTTTTACACCTGAAACTTATATAATATTGTAAATCCACTATACTTCCATTTAAAAAATAATAAAAAATGAAGCTGGGTTACATGGTAAATGAGGAAAACACGATAGCTGATCTGCCAAGTGAATGAGCAAATAGAAAAAAGCAAAGTAGGAAGATATCACGGTAAGAATAACAGCCTGAGATTAGGGCACAGACAAACTAGCAATGAGAAGGGATAATTAAGTGAAAAGAAAAGTTCCAAATTATAATGAAAACTTGTAAATAAGGATCGTCCATGAGGCCTCTCACTATTTTAGCCTCTCCCCTGCAGTGTGTTCCCCTCACACTGCTTCATGAGGCAAACAGGAAAGAACAGAGCCCCCCAGTCTATAGACAAGGGGACAGGCTCAGAAGAGACTTGCATGCCCAAGCGCACAAAATTAATAACTGGTGACCTACTTGACTTGAGTCCTATGCTCTTTTTTGATTAAAGTGCTCAAAGGAAAAAGTAGAAAGAGTGTGTCACCTTTTCCCCCTTTCCTACACCGATTACATGAAAATAAATGGGCTCTAAATGTCTTTCTCCCCTTTGGAAGATGTCATTAAACCATTAGAAGAAAAGTAACTAATTTAGATGATTTATCAGAATATTTCTGAAACAATACCATGAACACTCCCTTCCCCCTTATTATCTAAATAGTAATAAAAGTTAGGGCAAAATGGTAGGGCCTTTTAGGAGGCTGGAGCAAAAAGTCTTTCATGTTCTGTTACTTTCACTAAAGACAAAATGGAAAAATGCCATGTTCCATTTGGGGACCCACCGATGGGACCAGCAAGGATTGAAGGGGCACACAAAGGCTTTCTTTGGCATCAGGCAGAGTTACTCACCTATCTGAGGAAACCAGATAGAAAGAACAATAGATGCAAAATGTACTGTACAAGAGAAACAAATATCGCATTTATCACAATCTTGATTCTAAAAATAAAAGAATTGACTTGGGAACCTGAGTGTCTCAGGGCAGAGGGGATTGAATGATTCATAGACTAGCCCGAATACTCAGTCCCATCTCTTTTCCATGGATTAGTCCCTAATGTTTTTCTGACTTTCTCCTGCTCTGGGTAGGATTTTACGTAATGTATGTTATGGGTCTAAAGATGAAAACCCATTGGAAACCAGGTCCCTATTTAGTAAATACACTTTAGGACTATTTCCCTTTGCCTGACAAAATTTTGATCTAGGATATTCTCTCCCTACCACCAAACATGTGCAATTTCTTTAATTTGGCTTCTTGGTTCAACTTGAGGTTGAATGCACTTATTGCCACCACAGAGCTGGATAAGAGCAGATCTTCTATTTTCTAACTGCCCTTAATTTAGAAAATAAAGCTTAAACTGAACTAAAAAAAAATTCAATTCAAAATAAGAATTACTTTCAGACCAGGCCAGGGAGTCGAGGCTCTACAACCACACGTATCTGAAGTGATCCAGGAGCATAAGATGCTTTAACCTAAATAATGGCTCTGTATTATCCTAACTGCATGTCCACAATTTTCAATCCATTCTTTCTGCAGGCTGGGAAAACTGTTAGTTCCAATCACTGCAGGAAATTGAAAAATTCTCTTCTTAGGAGACGGTTAGGCTGAGAATTGGTAAGTGGCAGGATGAGAGGGGGATCTGACTGGAGCCCAGAGAGTGAGATTGCTCCTCGTCCTGCAATAATCCCGTTAAGTGGTTCCCGGCACAACACAGTCTGGGCTTGAAGTGGCTGTAAGATAATGAACGAGTCTTTAAGTGTCACTTAGCTGTAGAGGTAAAACTCCAGTCCCAAACTCCAGGGCTCATCAGCAAACATTGAACATGAGGACCCTTGAAGGAGCCCCACTTCCCTGAGAGTCTTGTGTTGTAGCAGTTACAAAATGCTCCTTGGAGAAAGGGGCCTCACCTTATTTGGGCAGAAGCAGTTTACTCTGTGCGCTAGAAACTCATCCTGTCTAGACTACAGGGTTGATCTCAAGTGTACCTACAAGTGATGAGGAAACCTCTCCAGCTCACTTGCCAAGGTGAAGACCTCAGGTTCACTCTCACAGCAATTATAATCAATCTCGAGACATCCTTTGGGCAACAGAGGATACAGAGACAGCTGCTTCTTCATTAGCCAAGGAAATTAAATAAAAGCCCATCGTGAGCAGAGCACGCACTGGCTGATACCAGCTCAGTCCCTGGTGGATGGCCAATCTAGATGAAAGGAAATGCTTTTTTCTCTAGTTGTTCTATCAATTACTGACAGAGGGATGTTAAAACCTCTACCTGTGATTGTAGATTTGTCTATTACTCCCTTAAATTCTGTCAATATTTGCTTCGCATATTTTAAGCTCTGTTACCAGATATTTACAGATTTATGGTTGTTATGTGTTCCTGGAGAATTGACCCTTTTATCTCAGATAATATGCATCATCCTGAAATCTATTCTATCTTGCATTCATTTGGCTATTCCAGCTTTCTAAAGCATACTGTTTGTAAGACATATTTACTCCATCTTTTTACTTTTGATCTACCTGTATTTATATTTAAAGGCAGCATGTCATTGGGTCTTTCTTTTTCTCCAGTTTAATAAGAATCTCTGCCTTTAAATCAGAGCGTTTACTCCGTTTATGTCCATTTACTGTTAGTTACTGATGTGGTTGGATTTAAGTCTGCTACTCTGATTTGTTTTCTGTCGGTCCCACCTGGATTTTTAAAAATTCCGATGCGCCTCCTTTCTTATTTCTTTCTGGGTTAAATAGATTTCCATTCTCATTTCCTTTCTGCCTTTTAACTGTGCCTCACTGTATTTTCTTCAGAAGAGCCAATACAACTTTATAGAGAACAAAACAAATGCCCTGGTGCCCTTTGCTTCACGATACTGTATCAGTACAGAAAACTACGCAACCAATTACTGAGCAGAGTTGAGAATCCTGCACCTCCACCCCCCACCCCCGCCCCAAAGTCCTTATCAATAGGGAAAGACAATTCTTCTTCTTCTTCTTCTTGTTTTTGGCCGCACAGCACGTGGGATCTTAGCTTCCTGACCAGGGATCGAACCCACACCTCCTGCAGTGGAAGCACAGAGTCTTAACCACTGGACCGCCAGGGAAGTCCCGACAATTCTCCCTGTCTTCTTAAGAGCCCCTCTAGTGCTACGATTCCACACACGAAAAGACTGTAGAAGTTCTTCTTTCTCTTGATAGTAATTTTTATAAAATTTAAATCCCTGGATCTTCATGGCCACCCACCTAAGGATTCAAATTCCTAAACTTCTGTTTTGTTCCCTTGAGCCTCTTCTGCGAACTTCCTCTCCACTCATACAGGATTGCAATCCATTCTCTGAAAATACGCTTTATAATCAAGCTCCAGGATTGAGAGAACTGAATATATCTAAGGCTTGCAAGGAGCTCCCTCTTGAGGTAGCCTTTATAAAGATGCTGAAAACTTTGTGTTTGTAGGAATTGGTTGTTACAGTTCCAGCTTCAGGAGCTAATAAAATTAATCCAAAAGCTATGTTGGCTAAATTATGGAAGTAAATATCTTCTTATTATAAGTAATTCTAATTCCCAGAAGACCATATAACCTCCGGCAGAAAAATAAACACAGTGCCTCACTAAATGCATGCCCTAAATATAAAATACACTAACAACCAGAAAGATAAATGTGGTCCTAGAGTTCTGGTTTTAGATATTGTTCGTTATCTTGCAGAAAGGCAAGTTTTCTCCAGAGAGAGAGATGGCGGGTGTGGGTTTAGGTGCGTCTCCTGAGTCAGAGGGACCAGGGTATGGAGACTGGCTCTGCCACTCTGCAGCTGTGTGAGTCTGGGGGAGTCTTTAAATCCCCTTAAGCCATCTGCGAATGGGGGTGAGAAGAGAGTCCACCTCAGGGGGTGTGAAGGGAATGAAGTGTCAGGCTGCAGGGGGACCGTTAGCAAGGCACGGGAAGTGCTTGGGTGCTAAGTGCCCCATTACTTCCGTTTATAAGACTCTTAGATGAAGGGCAGGACACCATTTAAAAAAGAAATCACCAGGATGCTTCTTGCATTCCTGATTACTGCACACTTCCTACTCTAGCTAAGAAAACTAATTTTTTCCCTAGGTTTTTCATCTTCCTTTGGGGCATCATCTGCTAAATTCACACAGCAATGAATGAACTTCTTTAAGGTAGTGTACAGAGGATACTTGGACAAGCACAGTCAGTTCAGTGGAAGAGTCAGTTAAGTCACCTGCCTGATTTTCACGGTTCAGCTAAACTTACTGACAAGGGTATTACGCTGGGTCTCCTCCCGAAGCTCTTACGAGCTTTCTGACGTGATCCTTGAGAAGTAGAAGGAACAGACTCTGTCCGGAATTTCTGCTGTAGTTCCTTTAACTCCCTCCACCTCCCAGCCTGGTATTAGAACAGAGGTGACACACACTCTTGTGCAGATGCAACTTGCCAATGGGACATTGTTGGGAACTTCTTCGTCAGTCTCCTATTTATTTTTGTTTGTCTGTCTGTTTTTGGTCTCCACCTCTGCGCATATACTCAAACAGCAAACAAAGCTGGGAAACTAGCAGGGAAGTCTGCAAGATTTGAACCGTCTGGGGAAAACAAGAAGGAACAAGAGGCAGGAAGATAATGATCTCGGTTTCCAACAGATTAAAGTGAAAGACCAAGGGGAGGTGTAGTCGGAGAGTTAGGTAGTTTGACACAGTACAACCCATGACTTGTGTACTGAATCAAACCTACTTGCTGGAATAAAGTGCAAAGTTTGCACGTTTTCACGATCACAGGAGTTTTGGGATAAAACAAGCTATTTCAACGTGTGTGATGACCACAGCTGTGCCCTTGGCCTCCAGAGGATGGGGATTTACTTTTTCCCCTTTGCCATTAAGTAGATGGGAAAAAAGTGTGACGTGCCGCCCTAAGAACATCAGGAAAATGCCCCCATCCCGGGTACGGTTTTGTAAAACCTCTTTTCAGTTTCACCTGCTGGCCTTTCAAAGCGCCTTCACCACGGAAGTCTTCACTTGGGGAGCGGGCGTGCAAGAAGGATGCTCAGAACCTTCCAGGGGCACGAGATGTTGCCCATATGGGGCACCCTGACTCCCCCGATGTCCCTCCCTTCAGAGCAGGTACCAAAAACCCCTGGGCCCACCTGGTTCCCCAGGCTTTAAAGGTGAGAGACTTCCAGTTGTGTCAGGGAAGCAGGGACCCAGGGGCAGGCTGGGCTTCCTGTCCTGTGAAGGATGGGCTGTGACAGGGGCAGGTTGTGTCCTTTCCCACCCGCCTCTTGGGACCCAGGAAGGCCTGGGAAGGTCCTCACAGTGAAAACAGAAGCCACGCATCGCATTTCCCAACTGCCCCACCGTGACATCTTTTCAAATCTTGACTTGTCCTCGATGGAAAACTTAGAAAGGAAGGTCATAAGCAGGCAGCTTTTAAAATCAGGAACACACTACTTAAAGCTTGCGGCTCTGGCCTTTGTTTCTGCAAGGTCACAGCCACCGTGAGCTGTTTTCGTTAGGATGGTCAGTGAACCTTGCGGAGATGTGCGTGGTCTGAAATGAAGGAATGAGAGTGTGTGTGTGTGTGTGTGGACATGTGGGTCTGCGTTAAAACAGCCTGAATTTAAAAGCATCCCCTGGGAAATCCCAAGTTCCAGTTTTTAAAAACATTAGCTCTCAATAATTACAGCTCAGATCCTATGAAATAGATAAACAGAATTCCCCCCATTTTCTGATACGAAGACAGGCGCTATGGATTCCTAATATCAGTGTTCTTCCCTACGAGGTCTGAGTCCACAGAGCTATTCAGGTCAGACACCTGCTTCAAGGCAGTGGAGACTTAGTTTGAGAGTGCAGACTTGAGATCGAGGTCCCCTTTCCATTTATAAGTTTGAAACAGGGAACAATTAAAAATTGAGTGTATTTATTTTGGCACAGAAAAAATCGGGATGGCGGGAAAACATTTGGTCCCGGGTTCTCATCTGCTCATCACGTCACCGAGTTGTGTTCTCAGCACGTCGTGAATGAGTGGATGGGCCAGACCGGACCCCGTGGGGAGGTGAAGGGGGGACCAGATGGAAAGGGGAACAGCAGAAACAACGGGGGCTGGAGGGGACCTTCTCCACGGGAAGGAGGATAAGCACGAGGGAGGGGATTTGCTGCTGCCAGGGCCACGTACCCAAGGGCATCAGGAGCCGGCCAGGCGCTGCGGTCAGAAGTCGGACAGCAGAGGCTTCGCCCACCCCTTGACCTTGAGGACCCACGACCCTCCCAGGGCTGACTGATGGCTGTGCCCGTCCCGCCCGCAGGTTATCAGGGCGGAAACCCACTCCCTTCTGACACCACTCTCTGGGTTTCCCTTGGTGACCCCAAGAGGACATACGGCGTTTATAGGGTGTCTCCAGCCTTGCCCTGCAGGTCTCACTCCTGTCCTTTCCCATCCTGCCCATCCTGTCCCGGCTCCTACAAGGGATCTGGACCGTTCCTAGTGAAACGACAGCTCCCGTTTACTGACTCATCACGATGCTCCCAGCGCTGTGCTGATGGCTTTACCGCACGTTCCGCATTTGATTAATCCTCACACCAATTTCCATCTCTGCTGTTCACCGACGTCACCCCTGACCAGCGGACCCACAATGCTCCCTGCCCTCTCATCCCCCCGGCTCTCCAAGACCCCATACGGCCACCCCAGGGCCCCTCTGCTTAGACAGCTACTTTCTCCACCTAGAAAAACGGCTCCATGTCTATGCAGCCGGAAATCTTTTGACCACGTGCCCCCCCACACACACACCCTTATTCCCAGCCCACCGGGAAGTCCTACTGAGGCTGTCTCCAAAAACATGCACCCTCTTCTCTCACTTCTCCTTCTCTCATCTTTGTGTAGCCCCCTTGACCTCAGGAGAGCCCTGGGGCTGCTCTCCCACTGGGCCCTCTTCCACCTTTTCCTCGCAGGGCAGCAGAAGTGATGTGATTAGAATGATAACCTTCTCCCACTTAATCTCCTTGGGGCCTGCCCGGCACACCTGGAAACGAATCTGAACTATAGTCACAGCCGAAATATCACCTCTTAAGAGTTTTCCTTGGCGGTACTTTTTATCTCCTCTCCTCCCCTGCCCCCAATTCTCTCCCCCAGACTCTGACTTTTATCATTGCACTTATTACAACTGAAATTATTTCAGCCACATCTTTGTGGCTTTCTGTCTTAGAACATACAGACCATGCACGTAGCTCATACGTCAGAACCTACGTCCTATGTAGGAAGGGTGCTTGTTTATTCACGACTGTATCCCAGGGCCCTGATAAATATTTGTTAAAGGTTGAATAAACGACCCATCAGGTACTTGGATTTTGTCTTTCCCCTTCCCTCCACCCCACCTACCTCATTCAACTCTCCACTTTTCAGCTCTCTTGGTTTTAGTGAAATGCTCTCCCCAATAGCCTGCCTTCCCGCCAGAGGAAGGAGATCAGACGTCGCACTGGAGACCTCTGGTTCTTGGTTCCCACCTCCCTGAACATCTCCCTCAAGAACTGCTGCGCCTAAAGTCACAGGTGGAATTCCTGGGCTACATCCCTGTCTGGCCAAGGCAGCTTCGAGATGCAAGACACGTTACAAGCAATCCTGAAATAGGAGGCCCCAGAGTGATAAGGGGCTTCCTACGATTCACTGGGTTTGAACATTGTTTTCTTTTACCAGCAACACATTCTTCATTTTCTTTACCAGTCTGCTGAAATATAAGGCCAAAATATCTCAGGAGAGGAAGCAGGTTAATCCTGGCTGGGAACCCGCCCGAGTACATGAAAGCCCTGCTCGGGCTCTGCGCGGGGAACCAAACACCTCCACAGGTTTACCGTCCTTCTCTCAGTCTCTGTCTGGGTGATCTTGGTGGTTGGCTGGGTAGGTCGATAGCTAGGGAGACAGAAACGGGGTTCAGCTGCAGCCCCACCAGCTGTGACATTAAGCGAGTTACCCTACCTTTCTAAATGCCATCATACACAGAATACATGCTAGATGTGCTATGAGAATTAAGGAAGAAAATGTGTCTAAAGGGCCTGGTGTGGAGCCTGGTACATAGGAAGTATTCCAGAAACGAGCTGTTCCTTGTGTGTGTGTCACTAGCCGGGTGTGTGTGAGGGGCAGAGGGGTGTGGGCGCATCCTTTCACAGGACGGCCCCCAACACTGGTGTGCTCCATCCCCGAGCCCATGTCGGTAGGAGGCTAGTCTCTAATGGGGGTCAGTCACCCCAGGGGGTCCCACAACCCCCTCTGGCCGGCCATTTGCCTGTCCTCTTCCTTTGGGGGGAGGGGAAGGGGAATGGTTTCAGCGGGACCAACCACCTGGCATTAATCCCAAGGAGTTTCATGCCGGTGTTATGGGGACATTTTATAAACTAGTTGAGGTCATTTGGATTTTCACTGAGATCTTCTGAAGGATCTCACTGAGTCAGGGTCCCCGTGAATTTGATCAGTGTGCCTTACGCGCTGTCCCCAGACCATTGGGAAAGATATGGAAGAGGTCGGGGTGGGGGGGCTTGGAACACGTTTTGCTTGCGTGACCTCTCGAGCAGTCTGGCTCCATAACAACACTACCATTGAACTGCCAAGGGTCTTTATTTACATTCTGTTACTGGAAACTGCACCAATCTTCCCCACACCAGCATGTTGATTCTGTAAAGATGGCGGGACTTCTTAAAGTTGCCAGGAGGTAAATGCATGGCAGCCCGGTGAATGTGAAAAGAAGATGCCACGCAGCCTGGCTGCTGCTTACACGGCCAACTCTGATTATCCCAAGACTGTGAGTGAGGGCCGCTTACGTCCACATGAAAGTGGCACTTATAGCCTGTCCGGTGCTAGAAAGAAATCCTGAAGGGCAGGTCACACAGATGGTCCTGAAGTGAAAGTCAGAGGATGTGCTCTGCAGGAAAGTGACTCAGTGCTGTGAGATGACGTGACAGGAGGCGCTGAGCCAGATGGAGGGTCAGGAAGGCTCCCCAGGGGGAGTTTACATGGAGGCAAGATCTGAGGATGAAGCAGAAGTTGGCCAGACAAGGTGGGGAGAGGTGGGGGGACATTAGAGAAAGGTGTGAGGCCTGAAAAAAGACATTGTCCCCCGAATATGAAAGGAAAACTACAAAGTTGACATTACTGCTTAATAAAATGCAAATAAAACAAAACACGCTCTCAGCTGTCTTAGGGCCTAGTAGTCATAAATCTTTCACTGTGTTTGGGGAAAATGTGCAGTTTTAGACACTCTCACTTGATCAGACTCCTCAAGCATGTGCAAGATAACTGAGAAATCACAGGCATTCGAATGAAAGGAGTCACTCATAGTTCAATCATCTCAAAATTATTTGAAATACGGAAACCTTTAAAATATTATTTGCACCAAAAACTATCTAATGTGGCATGTGGGTGCGTTTGAGTGTTTGATATATGAGCTGGGAGCCTTCAAAAGAAAGCCTTGACACAGCCCTCAGGGCATGGCATCTTGGCAGGATGGAGGACACCAGTGCAGCTCGAGCTCAGGGCAGGGGGAGGCTGGGAGGTAGGCAGGGTAGGGGCAGGTCACTGCAGGCCAGTGCAGGGCACATTAGGGATCTGGGTTTTATTCTTAAGAGCAATGGGAACAGGTGTGTGTCGGGGGTGTCTCCGTGTGTGATGTGTGTGTGTTTGTACAACAGCTATGGCCGTTCGCCGCCAAGGTCACAATCCTAGGGGCCAGGCAAGGGAGGGAGGGGCCTTAGAATGAGGAGGGGAGCAGAGCCTGGCTGCGGGAAGAATGTGAGAGGGCAGCCGGTAGGGAGGGGACAGAGGCTGCGAATGTCCACAAAGCCATGGAGAAGCCTGAAGGAGATGCTCTCCAGATTCTGAAAAGGAAGATCCTTAACCTCTCCATCTCCCCAGGACGGTCTCCACCATCCACATCCCTCCAAAACCTGGGTCTAAGTGAGCAGGGTCCTGCTCTTCAGTACTACCTTTGTTCTTCCTGGCTGGTGGGGGATGACTGAACTCCTGCATCTGTCACCGAGCTGCTGAGCACAGTTGCACACGTTGCGTACTGCACAAGAGCATCTGTGAAGGGGTGCACGAGGGCTGAAATCCAGCTCTGTTCCTCTCTCTGTGCTGTGTACCCTCGGGGCAAAAGGGGCCCCTTCTGCAATCTGCACAAGGCATAGGCCATGCTGGCAGCAGCCCTGCCCTCCCTGGGGTCAGCCTGGTCTTAGTCCCCAGCACCATAGCATCAGTGGGCACCTACTGGTCTCCAGCAACACAGTACCAAATTCTCTGCCTCCATGAGGACTCTCTGTCCCCCAGAAGAGTCTGCATCTCTCCTCTCCTTCCTTCCACATCCCCACACAGGACGTGGGTCTTCCTTTCCCGCCAAACTCCGCCTCCTGTGCTCAACACCACTAGAGCAGCTATGAAACTTTCTAAAGCAGGAAATAATCCTGTCAAAATACTACTTCCTGGAGTGCAAAACTCCTCAAACGTTTGTCACAAGAAAACCAGGATGAGGCTAGGTCAGTAGGCGTGTGTAAAAATAATGCACATCAAAGACATTTTCTAGGCTTTTCCACATGGAGGGCTCAACCAGACCAATCTACCTAGAAAGTTTATTAGCAGCTGTTTTAGAAAAATATGGACTAGTCATCTTTGACTCTATAAATTTCTACGCTTGTGAGAATCATTTATAACAAGAATGTAACCTTTTCTGACTTGGAAATATAAAAAACAAATCAGGAAAAGTTTGAGGTTGGTCATATGACACAGCAGCCGAAATAAAAGGTAAACAGGAGGTGGTCATTCAAGAGTCCCTTATTTTCATCATCAACTTAAAACTTGAACGATCAGGACTGAGTCCTTCCCAATGCAGTTAAAACATTCATTTTTAAAATAATATGAAAGTGACAATATAATTTCACAATGCAGAATACATTCAACAGAGTAAACAGATGGGATCTGTCAGACCCAGAATCCACTTTCAATCATTTTCCCATTTGTCCTCGAAACAGTCCCGTTAAGTAGGCACAGTTGTCTCCATGTGACAGACGGGAAGTGAAGGCTTAGAGGGAGATGAGGTTAAACACTTAGCGCGTGTTGGAGCTGGGGTTTTCCAATCCGGGCCAAATCGACTCCAGAGCCTGAATTGCTAACCACCAGATTGCACTCTCTCCTGGGGGGCGAGCCCTCGTGAAAACGAAACTATGCTAAAGAAAGAAAAAGGAAATACAAAGCATCCTTTTTCTTAGAGGTCTTTGCCTACTGCTATTTACCATGTGTTTGTGTTCCCCCAAAATTCAGAAAATTAAAAACCTAATCCCAGTGTGATGGAGGCCTTTGGGAGGTGATTAGGTTGTGAGAGCGGAGTCCTTATGAATGAGATTATACGAGAGACCCCAGGGAGCTGCCCCCGCCTTCCTCCACATGAGGGCTCAGAGAGATGGCCCTCACCAGACACCAAATCTGCCAGCGCCTTGATCTTGGGCTTCCCAGCCCCCCGGACGGCGAGAAATAAGTGCCTATTGTTTAGAAGCTCCCCAGTCAATGTCAGTGTTACAGCAGCCTGACGGACTAAGACACCTACTTTCCCCAATTTACGGCCCGATTCCTGCTAAAACTCTGAGCCAGACTGAATCTTCACTGCAGGTTAAAATAAGGAGGATTTTCGGCAGCTACAACAGCCCTGCCTTCTTCCTAGTGCCTTTGGGATGAAACGGCCCTGGTTAGAGGAAAAGTGGAAACCTCATTCTGTATCACATTAGCGCTGACTCAGGCTGTGATAAATGGGGAATTAGCAGAACCTGCGGCTTAAGCGCCCCCCACCCACCGATGATGCTTCAAACGTGCTGTGAAACCTGGGGAGTGGAGCTGGGAGAAAAACGTGGCCACCTGAGTTCTGCCCCACTGTGACTGCCTATGTGCTTATGAACAGGTTCCTTTGTTTCAGTTCCCTTATTAGTAAAATCGGTTCGTACTGGAGGGTTACCAAGCTCTTTGCAAATCTGCTGAAAAGGCCATGGCCTCCACCAAAGAAACATTTCCATCTGCCTAAGATGTTGCATACACTCTCAGAGTGTTCCCAGTTAGGAACCCCTGGGGTTCAAGTGATTGTTCAGGTTCCTTTGGGCTCTGACACTCGATCTTCCTCTGATTCTATCAGGAGGGAATGTACACCGCTCACCTCCCCTCTTCACTCCACAAAAGACCACCTCCCCAGAGCTACACGGGGCAAAATGAGATAGAAAGTCTATCCCCACCCCACCCTGGTCCCTGAGTCTGCATGCAGGAACCACACTCATCCCGATAGACATTGTGTTTATAGTTCTTCCTTTCTTTCTTAATGAAGTTAATTTTTGTTTATTTGAGATGAACACAAAACAAGAAATAAAGATTGGGGAGTGGAAGAGAGATGTCTTAGATTAAAAAATACAATCAGGTGTCAGATTCTAATGTGACCAGGACCTAAGAGGTGACAGGCATGGTGTGGGGAGACAATGACAGCCCCACCCCGTTACTTCCTGTCACATCTGTCCCCAGGGATGTCCCTGGCCGGGGTCAGCTGTGATCAGCCAACGTGCCCACCAAACCCATGGAGTCAAACTGGCCTTTTCGAAAGCATCCACTTCCCAGTTTTTCAGATTGACCTGCCAACCAGATCCTGTTCCCCACCCTGGGAAAACAGATACACACAACAGCCTTATCTCTGAAACATTGTATCATTCTCTCCAACAAGCTAGCAACAGACGAACAATTCAATTGTCAGGGGGTAAAAAAGGCATCCCACGCGGCAGCAAGTCTGGTTGTCACCCTACCTATTTTCACTTTCATTAAGCCCATCACGTAATCATCCACAGTGCATTTCCTTGTCTTTGGAACGGATTAAACGTTATTTTACCCTCGGGATGAATCACGGCAGCCACCACTTCCTGTGCCAAACACATCACCCGCGCTGTCACCGATCATGTAACGTACATGATATTTCACTACACAGTCGAGAAAATTGCCTGCATGATTATCTCCGCTCTACAGACAGGAAATCAGGGCTCCTCGAGGTGAAGTAACTTACCCCAAATCACACAACAAACAGGAGGCAGGGCTAGGATTCAGGCTCAGGCTCACCAAACCTTTCCCTTCTTCCCTCTAGCCCAGCAGTTCCCAACCTTCTGCATAGTAGGATCCCCTGGAGAGCTCTTAAAACTCCCAACACCCAGGGCACACCCTAGAAATCACAATCTCTTGGGAAAGATGCAGGCATTAGGTATTTTTTGAAGCTGCCCAGGTGATTTTCATGTGCAGACAAGGTTGGGAACGACCGTGTAAGCGCCTGGAAGCATCTTCAGCTGCAAGTATTTGCCAAACAAGCCAAGTACAACTCAAGCAAAGAATAAAATGGAGCAAACTGAAGACTGAGCTGAGCGTCGCTGAGGAGACACCAGAATAAGGGAATCTGTCTTCTCTAAAGGCAATGGAAGAAATTTGATAAGAGAAGAAACTTACTTAATGCAAGCACCAAGGATTGCAATAGGATGCTGGTTTTTAGTGACTCCATGGTTAAGGGCTGAATAAAAATGCACTACGTAAATCTCTTCTTTTAATTGGGGTTCCTTTTTGCTTCGTTCTCGGGAGGCAGTGACTCTTTAGTTCATGTTTATTCATGATAGAAGCTAGCCTTTAGTACAGCGGGCTCTGTGGCTGGCACTGCCATGGCCTCCAGAGTGGTAAGGAGCCTTCTGACGGCCTTTTGCAACAGCAAAGACAGTAGGATTACAGCCAGTAGGGCACTTGTGTTAGTGCATATAAGAAATATATTCAAATTCCTTAAAAATAGTTCATTGGAAAAGCCTCAACCCCCTACTATGCTAGGAAATAAGAGTTTATTTTGATGCCATCTTGCAGAACCTGTTTGAAAAATTTGATGGTCCAGTTAAGCATCCTGAGGAATTACTGCTTTTAGTTTGACTGTAAATAGAATTTTAGTTGAATGAAACGTTACTGCTTATGTCTTGGCTGAAGTCCAAGAAAGGATAATTAGCAAATGATTTGATGGTGGTCATGCTTATACTTATTAGAGTTAATACTTTGTTTTAAGTAACATGTATTGCCTGCATGGGTCTGTAGTGTTCGTCACTGAATGGATATCCTTGGATTTCCAAAGCAAACCTACACATCACACATCTTATAATCCAGTTAGGTAAATTCTTGTACTTAGATCTGATGCACCCTTCTACCTCAGATAAAGACAGGAGCTACTGATAATGAAATCCACAATTCACTGGTTTTCTATTGTTTTTATTTTCCTCTTTTGTATTTAATAGTAGTATCTTCCTAAGCATGCTATAACTAGACTGAAAACATTGAGTCAATCTACTTCTATGCCTCTGTTTACTGTGACAAGGATCTGGGAAAACCAGCCTTGTTGTTTGTGTACTGCTGAGATGGCTCCAGGAAAATCAGACTCACTCCAGGAAAAATGAGGGCGAAGAATAACTTTCCATGTATTCCATCCACCCTCTCATTTTAGTCTGTCCTTCTTCCATTAAATACACATATATTTTGGAAATGAGAGATCTCTTAAGAAACTCTGAATTTGAATGGTTTAATAGTAGAAATAGCTTCTCCTGTTCTATTTATGGTTTTCCAAAGTCATTTTGTAAAGCCAAAGTCACCGTGCCTGAGAGTCGTTTGAGTTTTTCCCTCCATCCACTTACAGCTGAAACCTGTCACTTCTTGTGTCAAATTTAACGACCATATTCATGGACGGTGGTACTTGTTTCTTTGCTAAAGTTTAGGGATTTCAAAAAAGGGGGGTCCTGTTTAGGATCTGTTGCGAGGAATGTCCAATCAGAGGACCTATTTGCAAAAATCTCTCTCCAGGGAACTTTGCTGCCAGGCCACGGAAATTAGATAAGTCCTTAGAAATATTATACTTTTGACTATAGGGATGGTTCGCTGTTGTAAGTAAATATAATGCCAAGATTCTTAAAACCAAATAAACAATAAACTGATCACTGGCTAGAAAACAGCAAAAAGATAAACTGTAAGAACTGTTTTCTTTTTCCTACAGCGGAAACTTGAGCTAATAAAAAGCTAGTCATTTTTAGGGAAACTTGGTTGATACCTGCCCACGTGAGCCTCTTTTGCATTCAGCTACTGTTTAATACACAATGCACACCTTCTTCCTTTCTAACATGCAGATCTGAGTGATGTGCACAAGCATCGTTTTCATTCATTGCTTTACCTCTGATCTCAAACCAGTCCTGCGCATTTAGTAAGCACTAAATACATATGCGTTGGACGCACAAAGGAGTATTGGTATTTGGAGACAAATGTATAACATTCTAGTAAAAAGCCAAACTTTGGGGTTGGAGTCAGAGAGTGTGAAGGAGTCAGGGCCTCACTGGGGTCCGGCCTAGGCACACAGGTGAGGGCCTCCATCTCTAGTGCTGGTGGTCACGTTCTGGGGAGGCATCTCCCCACCAGCTCTAGCGGCAGGACCCCAGCATGTCCTCCCCTTGCCCGGGGTCTCCTGGGAGTCCCCGGCCAGGCCTCGTCTTGGGAAGTTTTGCTTCTCTGTGACCTCGGTGGATCCGGGTCGCTCTGCCATGGCCTCCAGGCCCGCAAAGTGTGTACATGTGCTTACATCTACACAGGCAAAGTAAAACTCTTGATGACATGGACATTTCTGGCAAAACTGACTTTCTTTCCTCCTTAGCTTTTTTCTTTTTCCTGTCAGTGGTGAAAGGACAGGAATGATGCAGTGAGAAGGAGGGAGGTGCCCACTGAGTGTGTTTGTTGTGGCCCTTTGTTTGCTGGACGTTGTGCGGGGGGCTTTTAAATACTAATGCAACGCTTTCAGGGGGATCCTTTAAGATGATATAAAATGAGAACTTGGCTTGGTCTTCATCTAGTTTTTTTTTAAATCTTTGGAATAGCCATTGCTTCTACTCGAGAATAGTCTTCTCACCCATGATAATCCAGGCAAAATTAGAAAAGGTGTATTAGGTTCTTTCCCAGCCATGCAAGCTGTTAGTCTCAGCCAGCTGAAAGCCACATTTATTTCTAGGCTGCAGATCCCTTGGTGGATATTAAAATTTGTATTAATATTATGAATGTTATGGCAGTGAAAATCCTTGCCTTCTTAGTGAGAACTACTCTAGTGTTTCCTTACTTTTAATCAAATACGTTTAATAGGTTTTTTATTTTATCATTAAAATAAAATTTTAATGGTCATGTTATAATTTAGTCATGTTATAATTTAGTCTTTATTGTAAAATAATTTTTACAATATAATGTTATAATTTAGTCTTTATTGTAAAATAATTTTTTATTCAATTTCTTTTGAGTTCACTTGTCTTATTACATATATTTTACTATAAAAATTTATTCTTATAAAAAATATTATGAGTGTTACATCTTTTTAGAAAAATATAACTGAGTATTGTACTTGGGCCTGTATATAGAGTTTAGATAATAACATATATATATATTTTTTTCTAGTTTACAATTTTCTTTGCTAAACTGTCTGTATTTGATTTGTTTGTATATTTTTGGATTAAAAAATAATTTAGTTTTGCAATAACACAAGAATGTGAAAATGAGCTTCATTTTATTTCCTTTTTTTTTTTTTTTTTTTTGGCTGCACTGCACAGCTTGTGGGATCTTAGTTCCCCCACCAGGGATCGAACCTGAGCCCTCAGCAGTGAGAGCCCAGAGTCCTAACCATTGGACTGCCAGGGAATTCCATCTCATTTCCTGATAGCCCATGGGTAGAGTCTTTTTCTATGATATTTAAAAACATGTTTTGAAAGAGATGTATAACTCAGAAGAAATAAGAGAAGTAAACATAACATTTCTCACAGATGCTAAAGGGTGAAGTAAGTATCTATAAAACAGTAAATATGCCCCAGTCTAAATACTGTGCCAGGTTCCTTTCCTGGTAATCTTGAAGCAGTCCCCTGAATGAAAGCCCAGCCGTAAAAAGGATGGGATTTGATGCCATCCACGGAAGTGTGGAATATTCCCCAATTTTAACAAATGGACGCAGAAATAGCAAATTTAGGAAAATTACTAAAATGAATGGAGAGAAACTTTCTTCTAAACAATCAAACTCAACCATTTTAACTACTTATGTTCTTCAATCATTTCAAACACAAATTGCTTTGAATATAAGTAATCATCTATGTGTAATTCCTACGCGGGGACCATTCTGAAACAGATGTTTAGGGTGTTTTCTTTTTCCTCTCTGAAGAATTTATCAACCACAAAGACATTGCTTAAGACCACCCATCTCATTTAAATGACATCTCAGTATTAGAATTCAAGTATAAAACCAAACAACCCACATCAAGGATTCTTTCTAATTGTGTAAACACCAAATAGCTTCAGTTTGTCAAAGTCACCTAATACTGTCTTTAAAACCAGCTCAAAATGTTTTAAGTCCCTAGAGAATGGTGACTTTTGAAAGCTTTCCTTTGCCACAGACTGAAGGCAGGAATGGAGTGTGCACTGTTAAATATTCATGCTGATTCACAAAGAGAGCTTGTCCAGATGCTCAGGCAGAGAGAAGGGAGCAGAGGCTTCGGAAAAGGGAATTCGTCCAGGAGACAGAAGCATCAACCTCTGCCCTTATTATGGTGCCTTGGGACTTTAAAAAGACTACTCTTCTAACAGATGGGCCCTGGATGTACACCTGATCACAGAAATGCACCTCCGGCTAAGTGCTAACACTGTACACAGCTCAGTCTAAAGGGGTGATCCTATTGTTAAGTTTGTTCACTATTCTATTCTTTCTCCTGCCACCCGCCCACTGAAAAGAACCCAGAACCTCCTATTAGGTTTTCTTTTCCCTAATTGAAGAGTTCCAAAGTCATCTGCTCACAGATGTACTAGGATGTCTATGTTGATCCCCAAATCCATGCTGTTCCTTTTTTGGGGGATGCCAGTGGGGTGGGAGCTGGGAGCTGGATGAGTGGTGTATCTGCCAATTGCAGGTTTAGTTACAAAAGAATAGAGGGAAAGGGCTCTTTTCTTATTTCCATATCAAATGCAGTAAAAGTGTCAAGCAAGGTCTACGTTTTCTACACAGGCTCACGTGTTGGGTTTCTTTGGAGTTTTTTAATTTCTTAGGACAATACTGTGGAATACATAAAAATATACTCCAACACACAACACACGGGGCGGAATCAAACAAGAAAGATGTGATTGAAAGGCCCAGAGCTGGAACCAGATTGCCCATAGCCTTCTTCAATTTTCTACTTATTTAATAGAAAATATCAAAATATATTATAATGATATTATAATGAATCTAATAGAAAATACGGTATGATCAGAAACTGAAGAAAGCCAAGGCAGAATCCTCAAGAACCATTTTTAATCCGTGTTGTAGAATGCATAATCGAAATGCATTCAACAAATAAAGCGTAGCTGTTAAAATCTAGAAAACGACAGTGATTCGATGAGAGACTGTGAAAGGCCTTAACTATGTATATATCTCTATGTCTAGACATATGGCCATACAAATCGCTTGGCTGATAGGCAAAGGTGAAGCACAAAAGATGCGCTAAGCTACAAAGCAAAATAAATGACTATCAACCAAAATTCGTTTCAATTTTTATTATGAATGTCCCAAGTGGCAGCATACTGTGACAGTGTTAGGTTCTCATTGATTAAATGTCAAGAGACCACAGACTACAGCATTCCAAGCACTTTAATTAGTGACAGAGCCAAAACAAATAAAAGAATGATAAAAATATTCTTTTAAGTGTAAAGAGTGCTCATATTTGAGTTTGGTTTCTTTTCCCTGCAGGTATTGTGAACACTGATAATTTCTGAAACACAAATCCTGGTCTGGATACTTGCAACAAACTCTTCTAATCTCTGCCTGAATAAGAAGGAATAAGAAACGTACTTATAAAGTATGTTGACGATACAATGTGATATGCCCACTTATTGTCCCTTCCTTCCTCTCCCACTAGGCTTCTCATCTGCCACCAGGTACCCGCTGTTTGTACGACCAGGACACGAAGGCTGAAGTCAGATACTTGGAAGACTACACTGAACCTGGATTTTCTCAAAGCTGCATTTCTTTTTTTTTTAATGAAAGGTGAAGGCTTTCAACATTTGAGATTGTCCAGGGAGATGACTAATAATGATGGATTGAAGCCACCAGTCAAGAACTACAGTTTATGCATGTCACGTTCAAGGAAAAAAGCCTCGATTTGCTAAAGCTATGGTTCTAGTAATCTGTAGTTCCAACACAACATGACATTTCCCCCCGAACGGTTTCCTTGCAATCTGTCCTTTTCATCACTGGTACAGGATGATGCTACAGCTGGAGTTTGTTGCCATTTATATTCCAAAAAAAATTCTGGTCTTGTGGAAGTGTGTATCTCTTACAGATGCAATACTGTTCGTCTGAGTAGATCCTCAAAAAGAACAATTATGGACTAGAAACTCATAGAGTTTGTGTTTAAAATTTATAAAATTAAACCTGCTCCAACAGGTAATACAGGGAGGCATGCTTGCAACCTCTGGATTCAATCAGAAACAATGTCTGAGAGCACAGAGCCTTCAATAGGTAACGGCGGGTTCCTTTTAACGCTTCCTTAAACAAGATCCGATGTGATGCACATTGGAACTTTGAAGCACGTCTCATCTATGTCTACAAGGCCTGGGACACAGGAAGCTGCCAGAACTTCATTCATCATCTTGCCTGTTGACAAAAGGAACAATAACTGGTCATCACTGGTCAATGGAATAACTTTTCCTAGTTTTTTTTTCCAAGATAATTCCTAAAGAAGAGACGGTGTGAATACAACAGCAAATGTTTCAATGTTTGATGAATTTCTGTGCTCTAAAATGCCATGTCTGGGCTTCCCTGGTGGCGCAGCGGTTGAGAGTCCGCCTGCCGATGCAGGGGACGCGGGTTCGTGCCCCAGTCTGGGAAGATCCCACATGCCGCGGAGCAGCTGGGCCCGTGAGCCATGGCCGCTGGGCCTGCGTGTCCGGAGTCTGTGCTCCGCAACGGGAGAGGCCACAGCAGTGAGAGGCCCGCGTACTGCAAAAAAAAAAAAAAAAAAAAAAAAAAAAAAAGTGCCATGTCTTCCTCCAGTGGAACAGGAAGAACCGGAGTGTTCATCGCTCTCCTCGTGGGGGAATGGGTCAGGAGAGACCCCTGTCTTGGAGGTCAGCATGCCTAGGCTCCAGGCGAGATTCTGCCAGTAACTCACACGTCACCTAACCTTGCTGGGCCTTGGTTCCTCCACATATACACTGAGGACTTCAGTGGATGAGGTCTAAAAAGAAAGCTACCGACTAACTTTTAATGGGTCCATGTAGCCTTCGTAGCTCCTTAGAGAACGCAACCAGGTAGAACCGTTTCTGACTGTGGCAATGGTTAGGCTTACAAAATCCCTGCGCCTGGGGTGCCTTCCATCCTAGTTTAGATTGGTGATGAGAACCAGCTGAACTACCAGAGAAGTTGCAACATATCTATTAGCATCTGAAGTCAATAAAAATCTTCTTAAATGATGATGTGATTAAGCTCTATGGGTGTAAAATTCTGAAAATACACATTTCCACATCTTTCGGTGTCTTAAGATCTAAGAATTGTCTCTTTATTTGGGGTAGCTACTGGTTTCCTTAAATTAAGAAATAATTATGTAAAAGTTGAAAGATCCATTAGTAAGTATAACAGCATGGATGCAATCTGTAAGAGCACAGTACCCAGCCCCAAGATCCAACTAGCTGGACTAGTTTAAGTAATTACTTCAAATAACTTTACAAAGACACACAAACTGGTAAGCAGAGACGGAACCTAGACACAGGAAGTGTGACCCTGAAACTGAGGCGTTTAACCACTATGCAAACTACCTCACCATGCCTTGTTAAAATGATCAAGAATTGGGACTGTAAAGTTCACGGCTGTCACAGGTACAACCAGGAATTTGGTTCAATATTTGGAAATTTCGGGCCATTAGTTCCCATTAGTCACAAAATGATAAGCTTCAACAACTGAAAAACTTTAGCGATTCTGATTTGATCTTTATGTTTCGGAGGCTGGTAAAACTTTGATGATGCTGAAACAACCGTTTATTCTTTATATCATATCATACTATGTTGTGCCATTATTATATTATATATGTATACAAATATATTAAGGCAACATGGCTGTCATGTGTGGCAAAAAAAAGCTTATTTTTTTTTCATCTTTCTACTGTGGCTTTGGCATAAGGGGAGACACAACTTTGTGAAATGTGTGAATAATTCACACTAAACGAAACTGGCACCAAGATATCATCTATTACTTGGATGATTCTAAGTGCTTTGCTAATGAGTTTATCCTTCAAATGCTGACACAAAAGCTACTCAAGAAAGAAAACGACAATGAAAATAAGCTACAATGCTAACGGGACAGAGCCATTTTCTTAAATCTGGATAAGATTTGCTGTAACACAGTAGGGTTGCTGTCCAGAGTAAACCAGCATTCATGGGATAAAAGGCACAGAGACCACAACGGGGGACAACAGGGAAAAGACACAAGTTTACTCAAATCGTGTGGTGGGGGTCCATGAGAATGATCTAGTAACACATGCACGTTTATCAACACAGACTAAATTTCTGGGTTTCTTCGTTGCCAAGTAAGAGAAATAAAGATTGCTGTCTTGACAAATGAACTCGAAATAAACAAACAGTAAGTAAAATTTATTATGGAATTCTGGCAAGTATTTTTACGGCCGTGGCTTTCTAGGCTGTGATAGCGTATATCCTAAGTGCCTGACGGAATCACTACAGGAGCACGTACGGTAAACCGCTCCGCCACTGGAGAAGGGGGACGTTAAGACGAAAACATCAAGTTCTCGTGCAAGTAACAGTACAGAGGGCTGGAGATGACAGTCACACAGCTCACGTTTGGACAGCGCTTTAGTTTTCAAAGCCCCTTCACACGTATGAACTCTCTAGCATGAACTTACAATGGGGACCCTGCTGCCATGAGAGGCGGCTAAGGTTTGAGGGTTAGGGGACCTACCTGGCGTTACATGGGTATGCGGGTCACCGAGTCACTGGGCAGGAGAAAGACCAGCCCCTTCTCCGCTATGTACCACCCCTGGCTGGTAACACTGAATATCGATGAATTCACTACTTACTATAATGCATCTCTTCTGCATTGTTTTGTTCTTACTCTTACCCCTCATAGATTGAATGTCTTATAAAGAACACCCTGCAAACTAGACCTAACCTCCTCCACAAAGAAGCTGGGTTGGGGGAAACGCCTTGCCCCGTGTTACAAGGCACCCAGCAAAGAGCAGAGCCAGGACTCAAAGCCGCGGCAGCTGCGGTTCCCCAGCTGCAGCTCATTGCGGTACGCGCTGGGCCACAGGGCAGAAGCGTCTACGCGTGCTGTGGAGTCCCATCTTTACATGGCGAATCCAAAACGAGCTTCTGCGTCTACAGCCTGGTCACAAAGACAGACACCGCCGCTCCCCCCCCCCCCCCCCCCGAGACTTGCCACCGAGTGGCGCTGTGGGCAGGACGGCTTGCTCCAAACTCCTTAAATAGAGAGGTTTTGTGAAGAGCATTCCCGCTTCTTCAGGGATCACTGTTAGCAGTGATCAGCGCGCTGCACGGCTGCCCACAATATGGGCTATAATTTCATAGTACATGAAGAGTAGGCGGCCAAACACGGCATTTGTCAACGAGAACATGGTACGAAAAAAGTTTTTTTAAGTAAACTGAGAGGTAGCAGTGCCCGGAGGTAGAAGTAACACCTGAATGAAGTATTTGCTGCAACTCTCCTTAATTCTGAAATGCAGTTATTCTTTTATAAAATGGGCACAATGAAGGCGAATTGACTTGGGGGGGCCCCGCATCCAACTGTAACTCACTGGGGGGGGTCGCACTGGTTCCAGGTCACTGACATACACGTCTCACTTAACCTACGCAAACAGCCCTGCCAAGTAGACAGATTCATTAACTCCACGTTGCACATGAGAAAATGAGGTTCAAAGCGGTTAAATAACCTGGGAAAGACGACACAGCTAGAAGGTGGCTGAGACTGGCTTTCTGGTTAAGTGTGCCTCACACCCAAATTATCTGCCTTTCCTCGCACATCCCTGGGCTACACACACAAGAATGGTCACCCCGTACCAGGCCCCGTGGGCCCCACGGCTGCCGAGGGGCCGGCAGGGGACAGCACCGCAGGGGAGGTCCAGCTGCTTCCAAAGCAGCCACACCCTTCTTACCCGTGGAAACCTGGCTCCAGAACCAGTGGCCAGGCTTCCATGAACGCAGGGCCGCAGAAGGAGGAGGGAATAAGGACAGGCAGGAATGACCACAGGTGAACCAACAGCAGGGAGAAACAGGTATTAGGTTAATGTCAGTCACAGCGTAGAGACTTCTGTGGTCTCTTTCCCGTTCTTCCTCCTTAAGTAAATGTGATCTGATTTCCAAATAACCTATTAGCAGACTGAAAATTACCTACAGCCTAAAGAATCACTCCTAAATTACAGTTGAGAAAGAGACAAAGTCTACAGAGAGGCTCTGACCCCTTGATAATTGATCTTCATTTCTTGCCCCAGTAAAAGTCTCACCAGAGTAGCCAGTGATCGTCCATGCTGACCGACTGGAATTCACCATCCTGTCTCCTGTCCTCCACAAAAGGAGGAGGCGTGTGATTGCGAAGCCACGGGAAAGGAAACCTACCCTGGGTATGGTCTGTCCCGGCACTGATGCTATTGGATTAACCACCAGGTCCTTTCAAAAGACTTTCAGATCCAAGCCTCAGCCAGCCTGTCTTGCCACGCTGAAGGGAAGGTGCCAGAGTTATTCCTGGATGCCAGACCCCCATCTGCCTCGTCCAGCTGACCCACTCGGTCAGCCCATATGGGAGTAGTATGGCTGGCACAGATCTAAAAGTAGCAGCGTGTGCAGACGCGTTCTAACATAATTTGCTAAATGTTTTATTGTTCTACAAAAACCTACTTAAAATGTGTGCAGCCATGTCCCATTAGATTAGAACAGTATGAAGTCAGGTCTTCCCAAGAATCAGGTGTAAGAGTAATTAAAATAAAAGAAAGGGAACGATTTCCTATTACGGAAGTTCCTTTCTACGATGGGGGACACCCAGGGCTCCTCTATTAAACGGAGATCACGTTTTGTTTCCTGCGTCACGCCTACACGTGTACGGTGCATACCCTTTTTTGGATTCCCCAAAGAAGCTACGTAATTCCAACATAATAGAAAGCAGGGTCATATACATTAGCGCTAAAACAGACCTTGGGGATTGCAGGGCACAAAATTCTCCTCTTAAACATTAGAAATCTGAAGCTCAGAGGTTTCAGGCTTGCCCACGGGTGCACAAAGACTGGGAACCTAGCTAATGCTCAAATTTCTTGTCCTACCATGCACCGTATGCCCTACAGTGTCCTTTATTCATTTAATTCAAATCTCTCAGATACTAAATCCTGGAAAACTATGCCGCTAGGCATGAATGATCCAAATATAATATAGACTTTTGAACGATCCAAATATAAGAGATTTCTGGTCCATGATGGACTGAGCTGTCGCCAGAGGTGCTGAGATCCAACCTCATGGGCGCTGGTGGGCGGGAGGCACAGGGTCTCAGGGTCCGGCAGAGCCCTCCAGCGAGCTCATTTAGGGCAAGGCATTCTGGGTAAAAGTGTGCCCTTTGGAACCGGACCCATCGGTGGCCTTGCGGCTCTGAAGTTGCTCTTTACTGGATATGCAATCCCTGGCCAAGTTCCTTAGCTACTGTGAGTTTCCTCAACTGTAAAATGGAGATTACTACCCACCACCAAGGCTACCCGTGGAGAGTATGGGAGGGGCTGCGTGGGAAGTGGCCATCACAGAGGAGGCAGGAGGTCTGGAGGCTCCCCTTTGCCAGCCGTGTTCTCAGGGGCCCTGGCGACGCAAGGGGAGAGCAGAGATGCTGGCTGATACTTAGGCTTTAGGAGCGAGGCTGACGTTTGCCATTCCCTCTGCGTGGAACGCTCCCTTCTCTACCTGACGGTGCTCAGTCAGCCACTGAAAACGCTCTACTTGATGGCGGCCTCCTTGCAAGGCCTCCTGCATTAGTTGAGGCCCCGTCCCCAGGCCCCCCTTGGTCCACACCCCCGGGAGGGCCTTCTTTTCATCCTCATCTTCTCCCTCCTTTCCTGGAATATGAGCGCCTCCATGACGGATAGAAAAAGCGAATGAAATATGCCCACAACCCCTCGCCTCGCTCATGGAGGCGTCAGTGACTCTATGGACCACACGCTCCACGCCACCCTGGCCGTTACAGGGTCAGGACCCTTCCTTTCTCCACTCTGCTCCCAAAAGCCCAACGAGCCTCCCCCTTCTTGTTCCACCTGCCAACACTTCTCTCTCTGTCTCTCTCTGGGCCACTCCTATTCGGATTAGAGAATCGCCACGAGCAACAAGGAATCGGTGCTTTATATTTTTTAAAGTCAAAGCTTATGCCCTTGTTGAGGTACAAGAAAAACAAAACCAGTGTCTGTTAACAACTCACATGTGGCCTGACAAGTCTGGACGCTGACACCCTGACACCCTGAACTTTGGGGCAGGCGGGTAGGAGAGGTGACAAGTAGCAGAAAGAGAAAGAGGAAAAGAACGGGTTATCAAAGGGGCCGTTCTGGGACCTTAAAGCGGGCTGCGGCTGTGAGGGCCGGAAGACCAGCCTGCGCTCCAGGAGAGCGAGGCCAAGGCCTGTCTTTGCCGCTTGGCACGGGGCTTCTCAACGGACATTCAACGCTGAATGAAGGTCTGCATGAACGGAAGAGGAGTAACCCCACACAGCCATCCTGGAAGAATAAAGTCTACCCAGCTAAACCCTCAATCCTCCCAGACAACTTGTATAAAAGCCTATGACATTCATTCTGCGGGCAGTGGAATCACCTCGACTCTAGGAGGTCCTTAGGCTGGGGGCTGAGGCTAAGAGCTCATGAATTTTACATGAGAGCTTGCTCGAGACAGCTCTCCTTCTGGCTTAAAGGTTAAAAGGTTTGACTTTGGGTTTCCAAGAACAGATACTGGAAGATTAATGAGTGGCAGGTCACATGACGCACTGCCCTCAGTTTTAAAATTGTTATGTTCAAGCTGTCCATAGTAGGATGCGTTCTTCCCCTCCCCCCATCTGGAGCACAAACTATTAACATGTAGGTATCCAGTAAAACGGAACCCATCAGATAAAAATTTTTAGTAATTTAAAAAGTTAATTTTAAAAGACTTTCAGTATTTTTTACTGGCACACCACCTTTATGCATAAAGTATGCTCTAGAAACAAAGGACCTTAATTACATCTTATTTTTAGAGTACTGGAAGAACTTGCTGTTTAAAGAAATCCTCCTGTTCCTCTCTTTTGTACGGTAAAGGAACTTTTGAAAAGTGAACAATCATCCCCTTTTTCAATTTTCAATTTTCATATACCCAGTTTGCTTAAAGCAAATTCAATCTGGTGTCCTCAGCTGTCTTCGCAATTGGACAGACTGGATGGCCACCCAGTTGAGCAGATGCTTTTCTTTTCTTTTTTTTTTTTCAATTTGCAAACTGGATTAGTGGCAGAGAATTGATGGGACTTAGTCAAGGAGATGACGAGGCACTCACTTTTCTTAGATGCCAGAACATACGACCCCCAGGAAAGATGACCATGGGAATTCTCAGGACAGGGACACCCACGCCCAGCTCCGAGGGACAGCAAGCCCTGGGCGGAGCAAGGCCCTGGGGCTGCAGGGGCCAGGCAGCCAGGAAGAACACACCCGGGCCCACACCTGGCCTTCGGCACACGCTGCCCCTCTGAGCGGGCTCAGCAGTGCCTCCACGCTTACTTGGTATGCATACACTGTATCTCCTTACCCAGAAAAAGCATTTCAAATCGGGAATTGGCTGTTTCAAAGAATCACCAGGAAGGTAGGTGAACGAAATGAAAGAAAGAAAAAAAAAAAAAGACAGACTATTACTCCTCAAGGGCATTTGACGGGGCATAGCTGGAAAATGCTTTCATGCCTGTTTGGAGAAGTTGTCTGAGTTATGTCCCTCTGTCTCCATTTTAGTCTCTCTCTCATGAGCTCTTAAAATGACTAAGACAGGAAGTGCGACTCCACATCCATCAGGGAGGCAGGCTCAGCAAACGCAACAACTGGGGTCATATTTACACTAAAAACCACAGAGCAGAGAGGACACGCTAAGACTCCTGCCAGCTATTCCATACCTCATCGACATCAGCTTGTGCTTGAGGTCCCCTCAGCGCCTCAAGCAGTAACTCTGGTATGAGGGAGAAACACTATACTTGAATTGCATTTTTTTTTTTTAAACAGAATAGCAGCTTTTAGGAAGGCACAATGTCTTCTTTTAACAAGCTCACAGAGATTTCCAAACATGATCCTAGTTAATGAACCACTAATAGACATTCTTCTACAAACACAACACAGTCTCAGGAACATCTGTCTTGGCTTGGGCAGATCTGAAGGCACTGAATAGAAAGGGAGGTGAGTTTTTGTAATGGGTGGCTTTCCACAGTCATGCTCCTCGGAAGTCCAGGATGTGGGATAAGAAAGTCCCTTCCTGTGCAGTGTTTGAGAGCTGACGTGCACCGCATCTGCACCCCACACGCGCTCAGGAGGGGGTGTGACATAGACCCTCCCAGGACCCGTCTCGTAATCCCTGGCCCACGGCACCCCCATTCATCCAGCTGTCCAGCGTCCTAGGCCTTTACACAGCAGACCTTAGACATTTGTGAGGGCACCTCTCAGCTATCCGCAAGCCCCCAAAGTACAAACCCCATTATAGTCTGTAATTTCCCCCTAAAGCAGGTATGCAGCGATGAGTAGAAAAAGGCCGAGTGGAGACACAGATGACCGCAGTGCCCAGGGTCCACTCACCACTTGAGACACACTGCCCCGCATGCGTCCTGCAGTCAAGGCTGTTCACATCTGTGCCTTAGTAAAACTACAGATTATTACACGCTCTGAGTCGGCTTGGAACAGCTAAAAGCAGACACGTTAGAGCCACAAATGCCAAGGAACCCCAGTATTAGCTCATAACCCGCCTCCTGTTTCTCAAGCTGTGCGAGTCCATCGTGTGAGACATGGGAGTGCCGAGTAGAAGCCGGCTTTTCCCCATCCCTGAGGGGACCCTGCAGGCCCCTGCCCCACAGACAGAGTCTGAAAAGCCACAGACCTAACGTTTACAACTTTGGTTTGGAAAGCTTTGTTCTGAAACGATTTTAGGCACTACCCATGAATCAGGTCAAATTAGGGGCGCTCCAAATACCACCTGCCCCGATCCACACGAGAACGCCTGAGGACTCCCTAGGAGGGATCTCTCTTCCTGTCAACTCAGGGGCCATCGTCTTGACTGACATCTTCTAAGGCCCTGCGAGATTTCTTTAGGCCTTTTAGGAGCCAGATCCTTGTCGAAGTCAAGCATCACATTTCGGAAAATTGAAATGTTTCCCTGGGAATGAATCCCTCCCTACAATTACAATGGGTATTGAAGGAAAGCTCGATCCACTTTACAAATAATAATTCAAGACGAAATAACCTTTTCCATTTAGTTAGTCGTTATACAAACATCAGAAATACAAGCTGATCCTAAATAATCTCTTTTTCTTTAAGTCTCTCCCTCCTTTCCCCCAATCACATATACACTGAAAAACAGGCCACAGAAAACTTCCAAGTTGTAGGTACTTTTATCATTTGTATACAATTGGTAAGGAAACTATTAAAGTAAATGAACTCCCTGAGGCCCCCAAAGAACGGCCCTTACCCAGCACCGTTTACAATGACGGGTACAAAGCAGGGTAAATCTGATCGAAAGTTAGGACAGAGCTAGGTGTTCTTGGCATAAGTGGCTTGGCTGGGAGACAGGAGAACTAAAAACAAACTTCTAACAGGCCCCAGGACAGCCTGAGCAGAGCCCCGACTATCAACTATTTACAGGAAAGTATTACACAACAAGAAAATGATGTCCATTTTGAGACAGCCAATTTTACGAGTTTGCAACTCAGTTGTCTCTTTACATCTTCCAAAGAAACTGCTACTTACTTTTCAAGCCACCTGCCACTAAACACATCCAAAAGCCTGTGTCCTCCCTGGCAATTTCTGGGAAAATACTCCGGCCTCTTTGGACAACCTCGCGCTGAACTAGTTATCCTTTTCCTTCAATGACTGCTTGAACTCAGCGAACCTTTGTAAACCCTGGCAAGGGAGCCCAAACGGGCTTGTCAACCCGTCTCATTGCAGCGGGGAGAAGGGGAAATGAGGGTCTGTGTCACCTGTGCTAGGTGCCAGGTGTGAGGCGGGCCTGGACCTTGGTCCTTCTCCCCTCCTTCAAGCAGCTGTCGCGACCCTAACGGGCAGCTGAGGCTGTCACCTCCTCAGCTTGTGCTGCTACTGCAAGGCAGAGCCCCCACCTGAAACCAAAGTCCATCCTCTTCCCCGGGATGTTGCCTCCACAGAGGACTGCATTTCAACCCAACAGGGGGCTCCAGCTGTGCGGTGATTGATGCTTTAGGTGCAGGTCAAATGCCAGGAAACTTCTGCCTGTAAGCTGAACCCAGCCCGACAAAGTGCTTCTCTGCATCGATGACCCACAGCTGAGTGTGCGATGCCAGCGAAGCGCATGTGAGCAAATCATCTTGAGGCGATCTATTCGCCAAAAATTTTGTTAAAATTTCTGGCTTTCTTTCTCTCTGGAATTATGACAAACTATAATTTTTTTTTTTTTTAACTTTCTATAGCTCACTATTTGGAACATCTCCCAGGATGCTTAATAGAGTGTCACTCTAGAGAAGTGGTCCAAGGTTTACATAGTAGTAGCTGGACTTACACTAACACATCGGAACAGGGCACAGAGTCATGACACTGGGGAGAAGGCAGCCCATGACTAGTGGTTTTAATAACAGAAAACTAGAAGGTCCCAGGCAACAGGAAGATGGGCATTCACATGCCAATCTTTTGTTTGCATTATACTCAAAATAACCATGCTTCAGGGATCTCAAAAGTGCTAACCACAGATAGATAGATACTTGACTGCAACCAAAAGACCCAAATAAATATGTCTATTCACTTATTTCTTATTTAAGAAAAAGAAATGAAACTCAAGTTATAATTTGGTAGTTTTTGGTAGTGTATTAGGGTTTGTCTTTAAAAAATTTTCTACCAATACTCAATTACATTTCAAAGTCATAATTTAAAAATTATCTCGGTGGGTACTATGGTATATTATTTATTTTTGGTTTATTCCAACTGCGCCTCAGGCCTCTGATATGATGTTTCTTAAACTGCCTAAGCAATTTTTACAGTTAAGTAACAAGTAAACATTTGGTGGTGACTAGAAACTGAAAAAGATATTCTCATTTCTCATTTATGTGATCCTCTGTGTTGTCAAAAAGCGTTTCATTCATCTATTTCAATGGTCCTGCCAGTGGAGTTAGATGGATTCCCATTTTGTCTTGTTACATGTAAAAATGAAACTGTCAACTCACTATCAACGACACCCATCCTGGCAGTTAGGTGAGGTTTTACTGAGCCATCCCTAGCTCCTCAGAAAGGTCCTCTTTGAGTCCAAGGTATTTTTTTCTCTTTCAAAGAAGTAAAATAAAGTCCACAATCCTCCTTTTTTAACACTAAATCTAGCCCACCCATCCTCAACCTCAAAGTAAATCTGCACTCAGCTAAGAGAGGCGTCTCAAGTCATTTCTTAGGTTTAGTTACAGTAATGAAGTTCAGATCTGCAAATGACCTGTTTTAAATAATCAGTCAGAAAGGATTCAAGGTTATCCCTCTAACAGTCCTTATCACTCACATTCAATATGTTTTGTTGAGTGGGAGAAAAAGAGCAGAGGTTGGTGGGGGTAGGTTGCATACATAAGCATCACTCTTCATACGTATTTCACTCAAAGGAAGGTTCTGAATGAACCATGGCTCCATCAGTGGTGCTATACACTGGGGCAAGGCTGACTTAGAGCTGATTTCTTTTAGGAAAACTGTAAAGAACACGTAAACATCCTAACTTATGGCAAATCAATATATATCAGGGACCTAGGGGGTAGGGTTGTCAAACTTAGCAGATGAAAATACCCAAGAAGTAATTTTTAGTATGAGTACGTCCCAAATACCGCGTGGGACATACTCATACTAAAATTTCTTGTGTACCTGAAGTTCAGTTTAACTGGGCATCCTGTACCTTACCTAGCACCCTACCAGGGAGTGGAGTGGGTGGGTGCCTCAGAGACACTGAGCTGGCATAAGAGCTCTGAGCCTGTTCATGTCCACAGCAAGGTGGGCAGTCTAGAACTGAAGATGTCTGTCGGGCTGTGAGAATACTCCCGTTACAAGTTCTCTCCTTTGTCTCCCTCGGATAATTACTACGAGCTTCCCAACATGCTGTTCTAGGAGTGGGAGACAAGGTGTTGAATAAAGCACCATCTCTGTCTTCAGGCTGCCTGCATGCCCGGAGACAGAGAATTAAACAGACAAGTGAACGGAAGTGTGCTGTTAAAGAAAACCGGTGGGAAAAAAGAGAGTCACAGGGACTGGGGGGGGTTGGGCACTGTTTCCTACTGCGTGCTCTTTAGGCTTTCTCTAAAGTAGGACAGAGACAATGTGAGAGACAGAGGGTGAGCAGTGTGGAAAAATGAGAGGGTGTGTGGCGGGCAGAGAAGGGGAGGAAGACAGAGGAGTGGTCACCTGACATTCCCAGAGCAAAGCACTCTGCAGGGCTTAGTGTAGAAAAGCAAGAGCCTTCAGGCCAATCCTACAGCACCTGAAACCAGCATCCTAAGTGATGGAGAAAGCGTCTGCATTTAAGAACACCCGACCATCTACTAGGGGGGAAGTCGACAGCTAACACTGTTTACAAACTGCAATAAGAAGGTACATCCGTGACCAGGAAAACAACTCCCTCATTTCCTAAGGGCATGTTGTCCATTTGGGGTCAGGAGGAATGTGTGACCAGGAAGCAAGTGTGGATGCTAAGGGGACCATCACTCCCCAGCAGAGCAACTGGTGGATCGTTGTCTCCACCTGGGAACATGTTGGAAACAACGTTCCCATGGCTTCTGAATCCCTTCCCCTGTTCAAAAGGACAAGGACAAACATCTGATCTTAGGTCACTGCAGCACCGACCAGAACCAGGAACCTAGCCATCATTTATCAGTTACAGTTAATGACACTGGGCTTTTGGCTTGCACCCAAAGTTCTAAGGAAGGACTTTCCTTTTACATTTATAATAAATAAACTAATTTTTTTAAAAATTCAAAATATATTAAAATGTCTCTCCTTAACAACTTGCCTATATGATTTTTTTTTTCAAGAGTTAAGGAGACACCACAGCTCTCTTTAACCTGTAAGAATTGCTCCGCTCTTTGGCACAGAGAAGCGTAGATGTGCAGATTAGGACCTGCAGTTTCATTGCGTCTCCCTCTACCTTTCAGTCAAATTCCTCCCTGAAGGATAATAATGGGTCTCATGAAATGAACCAGGTTGAAATTGATGCCCTTTTCAAACAAGATTACCCCAACTTTTCAGTTTTGAGTCATACAACTCACAAGAAGGAGACCATCTCAAAGAGCACATATTTCACAGAAACAATGCGGAACTGGCACGTGAGGCACTGGGTAACCACAGCTACAGGAAAGTAGAAAAGAACTAGAAGCACAGAATCTCAAGCCCATAGGGGTTTACATGTCATCAGACGGATGCCTACTTGGATCTCTGAGTTGTCTGACTTCCCTGAAAGTGGCCTGTGTCCAGCAGCCTCTCCAGTGGCTGGGCCTGTCTCCTGAGGTTTCCACTTCTACTTGGACATCTCCAAGGGTAGGAAGCCCAGATCTGTGCCCTCTGGTGTTACAAGGGATACTCAATCTTTCAACTGTGCTTCACTTAAGCCAGTGGCCAGAAAACCGCTCAAATGTTCTCCAAGATGATCACATTAGCCCTCACTCAAAATGTGTCCCTCAATGTATGGAAACTGGAACTGAATTGAAAACTTCAGATGTGATGAGATTTGTCTGGGACAGGATGACACTGCCCAGGGTGATCATGCGTCTCAGCCTGAACAGCATTCTTCTGCTGCAGAGGCCGGAGCTTCCCTCCACCACTGCTGGTCCAGCAGGTCTATGCAGATGCTCCCACTTTGAGCTGACTGGCAGATGTGCCCAGAAGTGGAGTCTAACTCCCAAAGACCCTCTGTTTACTTTCCCCACCCTCTTCAACTTCTACATGGGAGCAAACATGACTAACGTAAATGGGCACAGAGTGGACCTGAGCCCCAGTGCGCTAGTAACCTCATTAACTAACTAATGCGAATACTTGGGGAGTTTTCCTAAGTATAGTCTAACAACATATATTGATTGTATGTGCATTATACTAACCTTAAGTGCACAAACTGGAAACATGGACTTAAAGGAATCTGGAAATTTCTTAGGCACGCTAAGAAACCTATCCAAGGTTACACAGTTACTGACAGAGTCAAGCACTACAACCTAAATTCTGATTTGTAAAAACTGAATTTAATCTAAGTTATTTTTAGATAAACTCTTGAGTTAATTTAAATAGCTTAATTCTAGTGAGGCAAGGCTGTTTGGAAATCAGATGTTTACAGTATATGGTATAAAAAGGAACACTTTTTCTCAGTTGAACAGTTATGGAGATTTATATGCATATTTCAGAGTTTAAGAAAGTTATATAGATCAATGGTTTGGCAGCTGGCTGAAATAATTCCATATTTTAAAAATCTGTAGGGTGCATCTGTTAGCAGTTTTGCGTTTCTACCGCAGACTAACAATTTGGTGATAGCAAGCTGTCTTCCAATTAATGTTCCAGAAAACATTTTATTTCAAGATTTTTGGAACCAGAGCCAAGATTTTCTGGGACGTGGTTATATGAAGCATCATTGTAGTTTTTGCCTTTTATAAATCTTTCACATCTAAGCTTAATAGGCAGAATGTCTTGAAAAATGTTTTGTTTGCCTTTCTAAAAAAGCTTAACCGACATTCTTTAATAGGTGACCTGCCTTTAATCTTTCCCAACCTATTGGATTAAGTCATAAAAACACTTAAAACCACATCTCATTATATTTACATCACTCCCTTTCTCAGCATTATGCAATTTCCCTTGTGTTCTGCCCTTAGCAAACTTGGAATCAGACTTTACAAACATTCACCCTCCCACAGAGGTTCGTTTGGTTCTCTTAGGCTGGCTTCCCTGCCCCCCAGCCACCCATCTGTCTGTAAGATCACAGCCGCTACCACCTTCAGAACTCACGAGACGAACTGTCCTTTCAGGTAAATCCCTCTTAGCCACCAGACCTGGGTCCCATGGAGTCACATGCTACACACCGCGTACATATTTGGTTTCTATCCTTTCCTGCCTTCTGCTGCTACTATACTCAGAGCTTCTAAAGAGACGACAGTGCCAAAAGTAAACAAAGCCTAAAGCCAAACTAATGACCAACATGTACTCATTCTTTATAGTTAACAACATTTCCTTTTTCTATACTATCTCGAACAATGACATAGAACATCTGAAAATCTATACTAATCCATTTTTTTTCATTTGAAAACTGAAAATATGGGAGAAGAAGCCTCGCACTCTGGCACTGACATGCTACCTTGTCCCATAGCTTTCAGTTTAGAAGCCATTAGCTCTACGAGACGGTGAGTTTTGCGGATATGGCGCTAATGTCTCATTCAACCTCGTATCAACTATAAAGCCAGTACAGTGTCATGCACCAGGTCCCAATAATTATTTGGGGGAATGCCTAGAAGGCTGGGCAGGACGTTCTTTGCTTTCCTTGGATGGGAAAGAGAGAACAAAGAAGCAGATAAAGAGAGTATGTGTATACATGAGAGACTATTACTTAGAATCAGCACAAGTACAAGCAGTGAAATACAGAGGAAATGGGGAGCGTGGTGTGTGTATTAACCTCTTGGAAAGGAAAAGCAGGAAGTGAAGTGTCTTTTCTACATGCTGATCCAGGCCCACATAGGCCACCATGGACAGCACAGTAGCTTTAGAGAGCAGTGGGCAGCGGGGACGTTTTAAGTAACTGGTCATCTGGTCTTTGGGACAATCGACAGTCAGATACCTACAGCTCTCAGAGTATCTAACTGCCAAATATACACAAGCAGTAAAAAACTATAATCATTTTTGTCAATTTTGCTGCTGAAGTTGTTTTCTAACACCATCCACAGCAGCACAGAACAGGCATGAGGTCACATTCACTTTTTTTGAACTCCAAGTTGGGATGTGCATTTTTACCATTAGAGGAGACCAGAACCTGTGTCCACTGAAATGCCTGCAACACGTGACGGGGACTGAGTATCTATGTGCTCAGTGAATGGTTTCGTAATAAGTCCTTAACGCTGAGGATGCTCTAGGGCTACTGCAGGTGGCCATGGTGGAAGTTTTCTTACACTCTGCGGCCACAGATGCTCTGTCCCTGTAACACTGATTATACAAAGCACGGGTTTAATGCTGACACGCTGGCTACATGGAAAAACCTGGGTGATGATGGTCTCATCACAGGTGACGTCACTGACAGAACGTCTGCAGAGCATGTGCTAGGCCTGTCTCCAGAGCAAGGCCTCCTGTTAGCCTCACATTTTTACAAGACAGGTGTTAAGGCTGCCTCGTGGATGAGCACCGTCTCAGGTGTGGTGATTGCGTAAGGAAGGTGTCAGAGCCAGGATTCGAGCCCCAGCTTCCAACGCTCTTTTCACTCTATCCCAGCTACCTGTGAAAGCACACGTCCCCACCTTTGATTGGTAGGAAACTATTGATTAAAATTACACACGATCTCCTTGCTCCAAAACCACGAGGGATCGTGGCTAAAGCACTATCATCGGAAAAGCAGGCAGAGGAATAAGACCCCGCCGCTGAGTGGCTCCTTCCCTCTACAAGAACAGGAAGATAATACTGCTACACATAAATCTGTTGGCTGACATTAAACAAATCTACAGCTTGTGCCCCCTCATTCTTCAAGCCCTTTCTCTCAAGGCTTACTGTACTGTGTGCTCCCAATGACCTCCTGATGGACACAGCTGCCCACTGGCGGTCGGCCCTCACACCGCCTTTCCCGAGGGGGGCTGGGAGCCACTGGGCTGTGTCTTCCAGCAGCAGCTCTCCCTGGACACTCTCCCGGCGCCGCCTACATCACCTGCCCAGGTTCCCTCGCTCTCATCACCTCCAGCTGCACCTTGCTTCCCCACTCCTCCGGGCCTTACGTTCGCATTCCACAAGGGAGGCGCAACACCACGTAGGAGAGAGAGCATTCCCACCCCAAACACAAACGTGCACAGTCTGACCAGTGTTGCTTTTCCACAGTCGAGTGGAAGGGAGGAGTATGTTTACTTAGTGCCCCTTACACTTCATAACTACGGTCAAGGCTAGGTTTTAATGTGTATAAATAGTCAACCCGGTTGAGCACTTATGACGATACACGAGGAACAGTTTCAGCTGAGTATAATGAAGAGTGGTCATTTTAAATAGAACTTCCTTGGAGAACGCAAGGAATGTTGTTCAGGGCTTTCCAAAATAGTGTCTTTTATACACTGCTTTCTGCCAAGAGTTTTCCCCACTAAAGGGGAAGCGGCTCAGCTGCACGGCAGGGCGGTGCTGATCACCAAGAGCCTGCTGGGGGACCAGAGATATCTGGACTTTGGAAACAAGTCAGCGTGCAACCCACACCCGTTTCCCGTTTAGATTCTTGAAGAACCATCAAATCCAATAAATGCAAGATACCTTCTGTTCACTCCTCAGACAGAAATACATACAACGTACGCATACACACTGTAAGGCTGACAGAAAATGAAATACCCACCCAAGTCATTGTTCGTCAATAGCTATGTAAGACCTAAGGCGGCGGCGGGGGGGGGGGGGGGGGGGGGGCGACGACTGCTTCCAGACAGGGTTACCGAAGGTCCAAAGGGATTCTTTACGGAAAATGAAAGTCTGCTGTGGTGTTTATTATCCTTCAGAGTAAACACCAAGCTCTTTTCCTTAAGTAGGGAATGTCAAACGTACATTTTCCCCATCACCCACTGATCTCTCCCTAATATTCCTTTCCCTGTGGGCCAGATCCCCCATGTCCCAGGGCATCACAGTGATTCTCTGCCTCCTGTCCTCCCTCAAGTCAGGGCCAGCTCGTGGCTCAGCAACACACACTGCCTGCTATTTAAAGGGATTTTTAAGTCTACGTAAGTGTACAGGAGCCTTCGAAAGAAACATGTAAACGGAATAATAACAGTCATGAGTACTCAAGTACGTACCAGGCACTTGACCTATGTTATCTCCTGCAGTCCCCAAAGAGCTCTCTGAAGAACGCACCGTTACTAGCACGCCTGTTCACTAGCACACGAGAGAACTGAGGCTTGGACGATTAAAGTGTCTTCCCCACCATCTCCGCGCTGTTCCCTATGGGAGATACTGGATTTGAATCAGGTCCACCTCAAAGGCCCATGCTTTCAACATGACACAACACTGCAAGTTTTACATGGAACAATCTTTGCACTTAGTTTATTAAGCAAGTAAAACAGACTTGCTACTGTTTTTATTCAACAAAATTAAACTTTCTTCATTACACTGGAAGAACTTCAAAGTGTTTTCAAATGAAAAAGACAACTAAGCAGCGTACATTCAAGAAAGCCATTTGGTGTTGAGAGGAAAAAGAATGGTCCTCAATACTCTACATATGCAAGAAAAAGTCAAAGCTTAAAATTAAAAAATAAAAGTTGGTCCCTTGAAAATCAACCAGAAAAAATAAAACAATCGACAACAACAACAACAAAACAAACCCCAAACCCCCCCAGACTTCAGAGTTAAATGTGAATTTCTGGTCGTGTTTAGACATAAAAACTAACTGGGAGAGAAAACAGATGACTTGTCTACAATAAACGCTTAATCTCAGCTATCTATAATGTTGAAAAATGAGATATTCCACACGAGATATTTTTCCAGAACTATAACTGCACATGGAACGTAAATTCAACTCCGTCTGCAGTGGCGTATTTGGACACAGTGCATGGCCTTTGGCTGGTGTCTGCTCTTTATTAAGCGTTTTCCATCTTATCTCACAGTGTAAAGCTGCTAGCTGTCACTGCCTGCTGCTGTCAGCTCCACGCTAGAGGCTAATCTCGTTGCTAGACTATGATGGAATTTCTTGATCTATCAGGACACCTGTCAGCCCCATCTCTGTAATTATTGTGGCGCAGAAAACCAGATGATCAAAAGATTCTTAGAGCCATTTATGAGATATGAACCTGAATTCATTCTCTGATGCCACACGTGGGCCTCACAGGAAACCTGTCTGCACTCAAGCAGGCCAGGGGTGGTCTGGACACACAGGCCCCGCCCTTCAACCTGCCTACAAACACATACACACCCCACCAGCTTGCGGGTGGCCTGATGCCCCCTGACAGTAAGACTTGCTTGACCACACCCACCTTGACCACCTGCCCTGGCCACGCCTCCTGGCCTTCCCAAGCCACAGGTAGTCGCCTAGCCCTTCCAGTTCTACATAATCCTCCAAAACAGACCTCATCACAATGGCCTGGGCTGCTGCTCAGGAGCCCCTGGTCCTCACTTCCTGGTTTTTAAGCAGCTGTGTTTAGGAACAGTGGAAGGTCCTGCATAAGTAACTTTAAGTAAGTCAGAAGTTTTTTAGAAGTACTTGATTTGAATGGTTTTGGAAGAAAATCATCAGTTTGTTTTGTTCTCAAGCGTTTATCACAATGGACATTCTGACAGTCTCTCTGAAGGAATTGCTATGATGCTAGTACAATGGGTATCAGGCACTGCAGGCGCATAACTGATGCAGAGAATCCCACGTTCTTACAGGGGTTTCTTCACACAGAAACACCACATTGAATCTGTGATCCAATAAGGCCATGAGGTTGGAATATCACTTAGTCTGCAGACTATAAACATACAGCCTACGTCTTTGGTTTACAAAATGAAAGACCTGTTTATGTCACTGGGCTGGACAGGGCCTAATGGGGCAATTCGGGGCAGCATCTTGAGGATAAGGCCAGGTCAGTCGTTCCCCGTGCCTCCCTGTGGCACCGGGCACACAGTAGGGACGCAACAAATGTTTGTTGAGATAAATGTCTAACTCAAGATTAGAAGTCATTCTGAGGCATCGGCTGTCTAGCCTCTGTCCTCCTCAAATATATCAGAAAGTTGCTATTTCTTCCACTTCAGAGTCAGTAGTTTAACCTGCCAAATTCTGACAAGTCCCACTCGCCTTTCTAAATCACTCAGATTTCACGTGTGGCTGTGTGACCTGTGACGACCGTTTTGTATTCATCTGAAATCACAGTTAAAAGTATGATGAACTTATAATTTATTGTCTATGGAAAACTGAAAAGAAGCACTATTAATAATTACACGGGGACAACAGGCATAAACTGAGGTCCTCTGGAGCAAACCTGGACATACGGTCATGCTAATTTTAAGTAAGGTGACAAAGAATCTCAACCTGGCCAAAATGAATCCCAACTACATATCTTGGACCTAAAACAAATAAGACTGGAGCAATTTTGAGGAAAAGTTAAATGTGACAAGGGCACAGTGGTGGCCCTGTTCTATCTCAGGTTACACCATCAGAGGCAAAAATGCTACAAGGTAGGAAGACTGGCAAATTCTAAGGCAACTAACTACAAGATTGCTTAAAATAAAACAATTTGCATTGACTGGAAGTATAAAATATTTTTTAGAGAATTAAATTACAAAATGTTTTTCCCCCCTATAACTTTATACTTTTCTCAGTAACCAGGCAATATTCCTGGGCCAGAACCTTTTAGCCCCAAATTTCCCTATACTGTCCGTCGTTGAAGTTAAATTATTAGGAAGATAAAAAAATCAGGCGAACTGGACTCAACACTGTTAGTTTCTATATAAACGTTTTGAGTAGAAACACATTTTCTGAAATGCTTTTCTATTTATACTCAGTGGGCCTCTTCTTTTAGTCAGTTACTTTGCTTTATAGGCATAACTCTTACTTGGGAGAATAAATTCTAGCAAAAACCATTAGGCCTCAAATTTTTACTTATTTTTTTACTCACTTATTTCAATTATAAAAGTGGGATTTCTCCTATTGGAAAAATATAGTGAAACAACTGGAATATAGCGGACAACTCTGCAAGATGACTTTTATCTAATATTTGGATGAACAAAGTTATACTGTTACTGTCACGAAGTTTTACTGTTATGTCACTGGGCACAGGGTGCAACTTATGTGCCCCAGAATAGAGATGTTAACTGTCACAGTATCCAAAAATAACACCTGAAGGAAAGTTTGAATACAAAGCCAATGCTATTCTATGATTCTTGCTTTTAAGAGCAAATTTTTTAAAACTGAGATACAGTTGATACACAAGAGCAAACTTTTTTTTTTTTTTTTTTGCAGTACGCGGGCCTCTCACTGTTGTGCCCTCTCCCGTTGCGGGGCACAGGCTCCGGACGCGCAGGCTCAGCGGCCATGGCTCACGGGCCCAGCCGCTCCGCGGCATGTGGGATCTTCCCGGACCGGGGCACGAACCCGTGTCCCCTGCATCGGCAGGCGGACTCTCAACCACTGTGCCACCAGGGGAGCCCAAGAGCAAACTTTTAATGACAGGAAGTTTTGGCTTCTGGGCAGAATGTTTATCATTATACCATATAAAACTACCTGGAGAATTCTATCATACTTGTTTTGGGAAACCAGAAAAAATGGGTAAACAATGCAAAAGATGCTGATAAAAATAAACGTGTATAAATACATACGACATCTTCATAAACGTCTATTTTATCAGTGTCCCTTGTATCATTTTCTCACTTTTATAGGTGTATATGTATGAAGAGGTGAGTATATTTCTATGCTTTTTGAGAAAAAACCTCTTTACTTACAAATAATTTTATTAATATGTCTAAAAATGTTACCTGTCTTGGTTGTTCACTGAAATATTTCAGAACCTCAAATTTTCTGTTCCCATATTCCTGAACAATAAGGGGAACACGTAAAGTGAAATGAACAAAGGACAAAGGATCTTTTTATTTCCCTGTTAAAAATAATAAATATCGGGACTTCCCTGGCAGTCTGGTGGTTGAGACTTCGCCTTCCAATGTGCGTGTCGGGGGGTGTGGGTTCGATCCCTGGTCGGGGAGCTAAGATCCCACATGGCTCATGGCCCAAAAACCAAAACATAGAATAGAAGCAATACTGTAACAAATTCAATAAAGACTGAAAAAAAAAAAGAATAGTCCACATCAAAAAAAAAAAAAACTTAAAAATAAATAAATATGAATACCCCAACCAGGCCATTTGATTTTAATTCAACAAATATTTACTGAGAGCTAGGCACGGTCTGGCATTTTGCTAAGCAGTAGAGATAAAAAGCTGCATACCAGTAATATCTTATGTTTAAATAAAATTAGCTCATGGATATCAATAACCAAACTGGAAAAAAAGTTGGCTCCATAGTTTCCCAGACTGGTAATACAGTAAGCAGTGGAAATTACCGATCAAATAATCAGTGGATAGAATTACCTAGCAAAGTAATTACGAGCAAATACCTCTGACTATGACAAACACTATGACTAAAAATTATCAACATATTCATGTGGTGGAATTTCTACACTTGCCCTACTGGCAGTTTTTGCAAAATCTCTCTCTTGATCGTTTCTGTCGTGAATGATTACTACTTAACATAATTCTGCTTAAGAACCCACACATAAATGGGTTCTGCAAAACTGACATCAGATATATATTTTGACTTTAATTTCTTAACTAGATTTCAATATTGAGCAAATTCAAATCTACAGCTACTAATGGTTATAATTTGAAGTTTTTTTCTTTTTTTTTTGGTCGTGCCACTTGTCTTGCGGGATCTTAGTTCCCTGACCAGGAATCGAACCCGGGCCCCCCAGCAGTAGAAGCACGGAGTCCTAACTACTGGACAGACAGGGAATTCCCTATAGTTTGAGTTTATGCTGGAGTGCTGTACTGAATTGCATTTGAGTATTTTCCATGCCCCTTAGCCCAAAATGCTATCGAAAGACACTTAACAAAATTGGACCCTTTTTTATCGTTGTTCGTTCACTTAATTCCTTATTTAAAAGATACTGAATGTAAATGCCTTCAACTCAAAAATTTTTAAAGATGTGGTTTTCTTATACATTTCAATAAGCTAATAACACCCAAATGCAATTAGGAAAGCAATTTCCCAAATGTCACATGCAGCTGTTAAAAACAGCTTAAAAAAAATAAGATGACAAAGACAAGGCCTTACAGGACACAGCACACACATAAGCCCTCAGGAGCTTTTAACTGGGCCAAAGAGAAAAAATATCCAGCAGAAAGTGGGCCCACATGGTGAAAGCTGGTCAGGGCGCATGTGAGTTTTATTTTTAACTAAAATCTCCTTACAGATTCACTTAAGCCAAAACTTAATCTTTAATCACTAGAAAAATGGGAACATATTCTAGACCAGAAGAACTCACTGGGCAGGTACTAATCGTATAAATGAATAGAACATGACGTTCCTTTAGTCTGTCAAACTTAAATCAGTGATCTTGAATAAGAACAGATTCTACATTTCATAGCCAACTGTCATCTTTCTAAAATCTCTGTAGCTAAGAACATGGCAGAAGTGAAATCAGATGGAGAAGAGAGCTGTGTGTAAGAGCTGAAAGAAAATAAAAATAACTTTAAACATAATTTGATTGATAAAATATTTTTCGACAGTGGATTTCCATTCTTTAACTGGATGTAACTCATTTAAAAGCTGTGTACAGTGAATAGATAAATGCTGACCACAGACCCACATGATTCTACAGACCCCTGCATGCCTTTCTCCAGGCTGTCACATGCAATGCCTGCCATGAATTCATTTATCTCATGCCGATCTCTACAAATGTAAGGAGAGAACCTAAATATTTCTGCAGGGATCAAAGTGTGCTATTTTAATTAACAAGATAAAATATTATTTTAAGCAAAGTGAACAAAGTCAAAATCTGAAAAGAAAAATGACAGAGCATGAAATTTGAACACACAGGACACGCTTCTGAAGAGAAATTCACCTAACAGACAGTGAAGGAAAAGAGGAAAAGCTCTCAGTAATTTTCTGTCATAGATTTGGCTACAAATCGTCCTGTCCCAAAACACGCAGAGTGGATATTAAGAACACAGGGTTTATCATCAGACGCCCCTGGGTTAGAACCCACCTTTTGCCCAAATTAGCTGTATAATTTGGGCTAAACTGCTTGTTTGATCTGTGAAGTGAAATAATATTCTCACAGAAAAAATAACTTGTTAAAGGTCTAGAACAGCAGGTTTTCACTATAGAATAATCACTACTATTATTCTACAATAACACCGACAACCACACATGGCTCAATAATGAGGTCAAAGTGTTGATTCCAACACTCTCCAGTTCTGGGGATGAGGAGGAATGAGGAAGAAGAAAGGGAGTGAGACATTGTTTCTAGGTATCTAGAAAAGTCCAAGGAGACCAAGGCCACCGGTGAAATCCCTACACATTCCAGGACATCAATCCTTCAGCCAATGTCTTGGCTCTACTGTGATTCTAGGTTTCTAATTAATTAGGGGTGCAAGATAAAATACAGGATGCCCAGTTAAGTTTGAGTTTCAGACATCCTGTACCTATACTTAAAAAATCATTCATTGGGGGTTTCCCTGGTGGTGCTGTGGTTGAGAGTCCACCTGCCAATGCAGGGGACACGGGTTCGTGCCCCGGTCCGGGAAGCCACCACATGCCGCGGGGTGGCTGGGCCCGTGAGCCATGGCCACTGAGCCTGCGCATCCGGAGCCTGTGCTCCGCAACGGGAGAGGCAGCAGCAGTGAAAGGCCTGCATACCGAAAAAAAAAAAAAAAAAAAGATTCATTGTTTATCTGAAATTCAAATTCAACTGGGTTTCCTGTATTTTTATTTGTGAAACCTGGCAACTCTATTTCTACTGCCTCTTTTCTCTTAATTCACTTAAAGGGAGCCTCAGGGAATTCCACTTTATCTTCAATTCTGAGACTGATAACGTGGTATCTACCAGTGCAACAAACAGCATCATTCATTTATACAAGGTTTTCTAACTTTCCCGAAACTTCCAAGGAATTTTTACTGTGACGTCATTTGATGCTCATTCTAAACAGCCGGTACCTGCACTCCTGCTTTACAGATGAGGAAACCACGGCAGAGCGATGGCTGCACAGCTGCTGCTAACTCAAGCCCACTGCCATCCTTTGCACGTGACCAGATTCCACACATCTTCCTTCAACCCAGGGGACTTGAAAACGTTTTATTTCGCATTATGAAACAAAGCGTGTTAAACATGCTTTTCAAACTCCCTCCTATCCTCCCCAATTTGACATATCCAAATTCTTATTCACGGACTAGATAATCTCTCAAGTGCTTTCGGGCTCTAATTTTCTCTGAACTATGACCCATGATGTTGCTAAGTCCCAAGGCCCATTTGTTCAACAATCTCAAACAGAACTTGTACCTCCAGACGCTGCAGCCTTGCAGCCTGCTCTTTCTAGCACTTCACTCTGCAAGACCAACTCTGCTTTACACGAAAGGAACGTGGGTCCTATGGAGTTTGTCAAAGCCTGTTACTACAACTACACAGCTTGTCACCTGTGATACCTCACTGCAGTCAGCGTCAGACTCCAGGTTACCCGTGTGGGCAGGTGGAGCGCTGGCCCATCACTTCCTTCCCCGTCACCTGCCTCACTAGAGCCAGTTCTTTGAAGGCCATTTGGCTTTTCCTCTGCACAAAGCACCCTTCCTTTCCTCTGCAGACACTTGTCTCTACCTCTGCCTTTTCAGGTGGAGTAAAAAGAGTGTACAAACTGTGAGGGTAATAGGCTCTGTCCCTCTAGTTCTGGTTGCTATTTCTTGAATGGCTGCCTTTCATCTTTCTACTCTCCTACATGTTTATGAACAATAATGCTATCTATTTTTGAATAAATAAGACAAGATGGCAGAGGCTGTAGCTTTTATTGGCTTTATCCCACATCCAGCACATTATCACACACATGTCTTGTAAAATGTATGCTTTCTGAAAGCCAAGCATTGCTAAAAAGAGAGGGAGACTTTGAAGACATCCCCATTCCATTTCCATACATTTTACAGGAAACTTTCTCTTAAGAATGAATATTAACAGAGGGCCTGGTACTCCTAATGTCTGCAGTCTTAAAATCTTTTTCTCTAGAATCTAGATTACAATGAAAATAATAATAACTACCATGAATTAAGTGCTCACCATGTGCCAGTCCTATTCTAAATGCCATATGCGCTATTAAGTGCCATGGTAAACCCTCTGACACAGATGAAGAAACAGAGCAACAAACTAACTTGCCCAATGTCATATGACTCTGCAGAGACAGAGAAGTTTGCTCCCAAGTTATGTTCTTTACCCACACATTGTCCTGATGCCCTAATTTAAAATTCTTTAGCTAAAATTTTACTTGGAGAATAGATCTGGGTAGAAGGAAGAGGGTATGGTGAGAAAAAAAATACTGAAAAGTGACCTAAATAGTATTCTTGGCTATTTCCTGAGTTTCCACAAAAGAATTACAGCGTATTCACAAAACATATCTTGACACATTGTCATTCTGGAAAACTAAGTTAGGAAACCGAAATTTTAACTATAATAATTAAACGTATAATAAATAAGTTTACCTTATTTATTAAACTTCATAAAATGCATGGAAAACATTGAAAAGTAACGATTACTTTTACTTAAAAAAAAAAGGCTTGTAACTTAGACTTATGAAATAGATCAAAGAATCTTCCAGTAAAAGTTCCCTCTGTCTCCTAGCCATTACGCTTTCTGGATAAATTAAATTAATTCAACATGCTGAATTCAACACATAACAGATGCTAATATCACTGGGAGAAATGTAGAGAAAGAAGGCTGCCTCCTTCTCTGATGGCTGACTTACAGAACAGTTAAAATACAGTTGCATGTAAGAAATAGCTGGTACCATACTGTCTTATGTAATGTTCTATATCAGGATGTTTCACATGTGGGGGGGTGTCTGCACAGGAAGGGGTATCCACATACGTGACTAATTTAAAATTCTGAGCGCAGATATCTGAGTGTTAATGAGGTGCGTTCTTTCAGGGAATATCTCAGTCAACATGATTTTTAACACCCTTTACCTAAGAAATGCATGGCTCTTAGGTTAATGGAGAGGACAGTCTAGTTAGGGCCTTCCATTTATTCTGGGGAATTCCTTCCATTCCTCCCCTACAGAAATAACAGATGTTTATTTAAAAATTGAAAGTATTTACTGGTCTCACCTTTCAAGACCAAAAATCCACACCTATAAAAATGTGTCTAGGGGCTTCCCTGGTGTCGCAGTGGTTGAGAGTGCACCTGCCAATGCAGGGGACACGGGTTCGTGCCCCAGTCCGGGAAGATCCCACATGCCGTGGAGTGGCTGGGCCCGTGAGCCATGGCTGCTGGGCCTGCGCGTCCAGAGCCTGTGCTCCGCAGCGGGAGAGCCCACAACAGTGAGAGGCCCGCGTACCGCAAAAAAAAAAAAAAATGTGTCTATATATTTATGTGCCAGGTATTGGTTTCCTCACTTGGAACTGATTATGTGGGTGTTACATTTTTATTGTATAGAATTTGAAAGTTAATAGAGACCTTTTAGATAAATGGTCAGGTCACTGTTCTAAATTTTTTAATGAGCTGACTGAATAAAATACTTTATAAATGACATAATGGATTTCGATTAAAAAAACATTCTGTAAAAATTTGAATGTTACAGAGAAATCCTGTTAAAAAAACTTGTGTCATGTGATTTTCAGGAACCTAGGACATTTAAACATTAAAAAAGTGTCGATATGAATCATTAAAACAGCAACTGAAATGTGATTATATACTCCACAAGAAAAATTCCAGAGCAAAATATTGGATCAAAAGAAGGAAACTCATTGGATTAATGTGAGAACAACTTTAAAGAAAAGAAAGGAGAAACCTTAAATCATTAAAAATTATATACACATCTGGTTCCTTGATACACATGTCATTAATTGCGGGTTAATTAAACACAGAATAAACTCTACTTTGATCCTTAGGGAGCAGTCAAGAACAGAATAAGGTCTAAGAATTCAGCTATCATATCACAGCATGGGTTCTACTAGGAAAAAATGAGGGTCTGTAACAATAACACTTGAATGTTTACTATGTTCCGGGTACATACTATTCTAAGTACTTTCCATCTATTAACTTAATACTACCGCAGGTGTTATTATCAACCCCACTTTACAGATGAGGAAACTGAGGTGCAGGGAGGGTAACCACAAGATAACCTGAGAACTAGCAAGTGGCAGGGCCAGGATTCAAATCCAGGTAAGGTAATCGCCTTCCAGGATCCGTGCTGTTAGCCCCTGCAGTATACACTGACCACGGACAACCAGAATGTTAGCACTAAAGGGACCTGTAAAAGCATCTAGAACAATGTTCTCACATCCTATAAACTGAGGCCCAGTCACACTGGCCTACAGAAGTCGTCCTTGATTCCCAACTGCCTCTTTTCACAGCATTCCTTATCACCTTTCACAACCACCTTAAAAGGGGCTTGGATCACTCTACAGGCTACAGATTTTGACTATCTGGTAACCAGCATTTGTTTAATTCTTGAATACTCCTCTGTGATTAAGAGGAGACACATCTGTGGAGATTACTTTAAAAACAATATTCTCCTATGAAATAATCTGTTTATATACTCAGAGAATGAAACACTATGTAATACGAACACACCATAATGGTATAAAGACACAAGCAGTTTTAATAAGTAAAATTCTATACTACTAACTAGCAGATGACTGTACTGAAAATAATTACTTTGAGACTATTTTCAGCTCGCAAATTAAATGTTAAAATAGATGCTGAGTCTGATGAATATTAAAGTTCCTTCAAATTCAGAGATTCTATGATTTTGTGAAATCATAATTTCTGGTGCTTTAGTGGATGCACCTAAGCATCGGATGGGAAGGTGTGTCATGACTCCACTAAACATCATCAGGATATGCTCCCTTTATGTGGAAAAACGAGTTACTATCTCTTAAATAAAAGGCAAGTGACTTTAAGGGGAGAGGAGGAGTGTGCTTATTAGGTTCCCGGAAACACCAATGATGAATCTTAGTTCTAGGATAACCAGCTCATCACCAGAAGATACCACTGGGTTTCCTTTCCTAGGTGCAGTGCACAGTGACCTCTACTGGTGTAAATATGGAATCCTGAAATGCAACTTTCTCCGTAAGTGAATTTTCAGAGGCACAATTAAGAATATTTATTCAGGGGCTTCCCCAGTGGCGCAGTGGTTAAGAATCCGCCTGCCAATTCAGGGGACACGGCTTCGAGCCCTGGTCCAGGAACATCCCACATGCCGCGGAGCAACTAAGCCCGTGCGCCACAACTACTGAGCCTGCATTCTAGAACCAGTGAGCCACAACTACTGAGTCCACGTGCCACAACTACTGAAGCTCACGCGCCTAGAGCCCGTGCTCTGCAACAAGAGAAGCCACCGCAATGAGAAGCCTGCGCACCACAACGAAGGGTAGCCCCTGCTCACCGCAACTAGAGAAAGCCCGCGCGCAGCAATGAAGACCCGACGCAGCCAAAAAAAAAAAAAAGAATATTTATTCTTTGGGAACCTTTTAAAGTTTTTGATTAAAAAATAAATTTCCCCCCTACTAGTATTAAACATTCCAATTAAAACAGACCACATAAATAATATCACAGAATGGAAAGAACTAAACAGCATTTTCATTAAAAAATTAATCCTGCCAGTGATAGCAATAATAAAGTGTCATGGTATCAAAGCTGTTATTAAAAAAATAACCTTTTGGAAATACCTCTAATACACCCCAAAAGTTATCAAAGGCACCAACTACAGAACAAGAATTCAAAACTTTCAGCTGTCAAATATTATGTGGCCCACGTTCTCATGAATATTTTGCTTTCTTGTTTCCAAAATAATACTTAGAGCTTTGGTTTTTTTCTTTCAAATCTCAAAGGTTATCAGAAATAAAATAATTATAGATAGGTTTATTAAGTTTCTAAAACTTACAATGAACAAATTTTACTATTCAATACATGTGAAAAAAATGTCAAATAATACAGTTGACCCTTGAACAACACAGGTTTGAACTGAGCAGGTCCACTTATTCACAGAATTTTCACAGATTATTTACAGGAGTGAATACTACAGTAGTACTACACGATCTAAGGTAGGTCGAGTCCCTGGATATGGAACCGCAGCTACCAAGGAACCTAGTATATGGAGGCCAACTAGAAACAGCTGTACGTTACATGTGGGGAGGGTAGGCACTCCTGACCCCAACGCTGTTCAAGGGTCAATTGTACTTGACCTTAAAGACAGCCTTAATGTGCTTTGTTACATGATAGCCACACACATGCAACTATGATGGAAATACTGTACACAATTTCACAGGAAAGTATGAGTTTTAAAAAACCGACAGGACTATTTTTAATTCTTGCAGGCTGAAATAATTTCCTTGAAACTTCATTTCCATAAATTTCCATTGCAGAAAACGAGTACGAAAAACTTCAAAATGATACTTTTCAGTGATGAATACTCAAACCAGATTTTGTTCCAACGGTGGGGAAATATAGCTTCTCTGATCTTGCTCTATTTTTTTTAACCAAGCATAATAAAAATAGTTGCGGATTGGTGAGTTAGTTGGGTTTTGCACAGAATATATACTCAGATTAAATGCAGTTATTTCTCCAGAAATGTTATTTATTGCTTAAATAAGAGTAATGGGTTAGGAAAAATGAAGACATTTCTATTTAACTTTGATAACTAGGATTTAACTATTTCTATACTATATTTCCTTTTCATTATTTCCACTTATTAATTTATCAGTCAGTATTTGTTGTACTACATGTAAGGCACAATCAGGAAAAAAAGGGTGAATAAGGCATTATTCTTGCTCCTGAGGAAGTAGCAGCCAGTAGGGAAAACAGGATTGCTATACAAATAACTACAAGGACATATTTTAAATAACTTAGCCTTAAAATACGAAGTTTTCCCTAAAAAGCTATCTAAGAGTTTGTGCAACTCCTTACCCCACCACATACATATCTGTAGCCACGTGAAAGGCCTGCTTCTGCAGACCAGACAGTATCTTCTCTCTCCTCTCTTTTATCGGGGATGGGGTGGGGAAATTATGCTTCCGGCACAAGATCCATCCATATACACAGCTGTTAAAGCAATTACCACCACATAAACCTCCTCCTTTTCAACCAATCATATCCATAAAATATGCCCTGGAATCAACTACTGAATGGACGCCTGGAATCACAGACCGAATGGACACGTAGTTTTTAGGAGAGAAAGCCTAAATGAGAAGTGAAAACCCATCGTGAGCCCATCAGTCTCTACCGTCAGCCTAGGATAACATAAGACATGACAACAGCAATTTCCTAAAAGTTATCTCTAATTCACTGAAAGAATTAATGTTTTTCAAAATTATAAACAGTAAGTCACAAAATTCTATGTAAACACTGAAGTCTTGACAGTACTCTAAAATAGCATGTCCAAAAAAGCAATAACATCATTTAAAACTCTACCAAGACTGGGTGTAACAGAGAAAAACAGGAAACAACTGAAATATTCCTCAGTAGAGGACTGAAACATCATTTAAAACTCTGCGGAGACTAAGTATAAATAGAAAAACAGGAGACGGCTGCAACGTCCCTCAGAAGACTGGTTAACTAAATTACGGGTAACTAAACTGGAATATTATGGATGTATTATAAAAAATGATATGCTTTTATGCACTGAAGTGTCTGGAAGGATAAATACATGGACAACTGATGACAGTGGTTGCCTCTGCAGGACCACTGGCGGGCTGCTTAATTTTGAATTTTTTATTTCATATTCTTTAGTACTTGTTGAATTTTTCATGATAAACGTAGTGTTTAAAAAATAAAACAGAAAAATAATCATAAGATAAATACTATTTTGAATGACAAAAACCCAACCACTGCTCTGTGGAGAGTGGAATGAAAGCAGGAGTGTGAGAGATTTTCAGAAGAAAAAAATAAACGACATACATCAATTTTTTTTGTCAAATGAATACTCTGATAAATTCATTTGTCAAAATAAACTACTGTCAATTTGCAAAAAAATAAATGACCGAATTGGGTAAAAGGCCAGTATTCTTAAAAGGAAATAAACCTTTACATGAGAGTTACTCAATGTGGGAGTATTATCATCTTTTATAAAATATTTTCTATTTCCACTGTTATCCTCACAAGTTTTCTTATTTGTTTGCTTCATTCAATGCTTTGCTCCAAATGTTAATACTCCAAGAATTAGCTGTGAGCAACCCTCCATTCTCCTTCCAGTGGAAGCTTTTGCTGCACACACCTCAAAAGCATATGCAATGCAGTACACAGCGTGCAGGATGTGTACAAATCCTCACGATAGTCGGATGACAAGTTCTGTGCCTAGGACAGAATTCTCTGTGGGGGCTACAGGCAGTAAAATTTGTTTTGAAAATAACAATTCAGAAACACGTAACACTGCTTTTAAATGTAGATCAGATTTTAAGGCACTGAAATGCTGTAATTGAGAGATCCTTTTCTCCTTCATTTTTTGAAAATAATGTAGGGAAAAAACCCCAAACAACAACAAAAGCAACTATGTTATCTAGTATGAAATTCCACATTATAAATTTTCAATTTACTAACTAGTATAGGTAGAGATTAACTGGAAAAAGCAATCAGGAGGAAGAAAACAAAACCAGGGTGGAATTGGGGCCTGAGTGGGGAGGGAGAAACGAAGCAGGTCTGTCACGGAACATCAGGAATGCAGTTTGCACTTGTGAACTGCCGATCATTTATTGGCTTTTCATTTCCGTTAAGGGGAGACTTGCTCTATAGAAAAATGTGTGTTGTGACAGGGACAGTTCACTGGGGGTTGGGGTGGGGTGTGAAGAATAACTTTTTTTTTAATTCCTGAAAGGTTCAGGGCTAGATTAAAGCTCAACAGAGGAAAGCAAAAAAAGAAAGCTAGGAAAAGGCAAGCTTCACTTATTTTACAATATCACCTGAGGCTAACTATGTATTTTACAGATTAAATTCCCAAAGTGTCTGTGTGTGTACGTGTGTGTATGCACGTTACAAGTTGTATGAAAATAATGCGTGTAAAGAAAGCAAAAGCAAACCTCTCACTGAGTCCCGACTGACCTTAAAAAAAATAATCAATTTTATCAGCCATGAGAATAATTTGATAAGGCAGGTGTTTTTGTGGCTATAATTTTTAGAGTCAATTCACTTGTCCACTTTCAGATTTATTATCTTGGGAGCCTAAAACAGTAACGTTCTTCATCTTCTGGCAAAGCTGATTGTCAAATGATTTTAAAAATCTGCCCCTAAAAAAAAAAAAAAAAAAAAAATCTGCCCCTCATGAGTATTTATTAGAGTCAAAATCCTATACCAGTTAAGCCATCTGGCAATGGCAAAATTCTGTTGGAGCTTACAAAATGAGAGGAATGTTAATAACTCTCCAAACTAAGTCCTTTAAAATTAAAAAAAAAAAAAACCACAGACTTTAAAAACTATAGTATACTCCAAAGGGAGTACACCCAGCACCACATGAATGGTAAAATGAAGTGACAATCTTGAAGAAATGAAGATTTATCCTTTAAAATAATATAAAATATTTTATATTCAGCTAAAAGCTTTCATGCTTCTAAGACCAAATTGAACTAGAAACACCTTCATTTCTGAGTTTCATAGCAGAGACTCCAGGTCCTCTATTTTAATAACTAACAGCACAATGTAACCTTACAGCAGATATAAAAATCAAAAGATCTTTGGAAAAACTGAAAATTAATTTGTTATGGCTAAATGACTTTTTTTTTTACTGTATAGTAATGCTGTGTCATGAGCACTTTATTTTTTTGACAACTAATGGGAATTTCAAAATCCTACTTTTCTGGTTGGAAACCGACTGATCAGGCCTTTAATGGAGAGGCTCTCACACTCACCTTGATGAATCTAGTTAGCTACTTATTCCTCATTTAAATACGCAACGAAGCTGCAAACCAAAATGCTGTACAGTCTACATCAAACTAACTATACTATACAGTTTGATTTACAGTGAATCTACACTATGATGGACTCCTGAAATACTGTTACCTACAAAAATCCTTTTTCTTGCCTTTAAAGAAACATTTTTAACCTAGTAGAAAACACTCTAAATTAAAAATTAACACAGGAGATACATAGAAAAAAAAGGGGTGGGGGGAGGTCAGGGACAAATCTGCCTTGTTAAAATCTTTTCCTTAGGAAAAAAAGATAGAATGCACACTTGCATCTGAGATGATAACTTATTCACCCAAAATGCAAAGTGCATTATTGCTGTTTATATGTATCTTCTTAAATACTGCTCTTCCGCTTTACAGGCTAATTAGAATAGAGATCAATACATTGCTTCCTTCTTGCTGTTGCTCTTCTCACACTACAAATAAGAGGTCCTAGTAGTATAAGGATGACTATCAGCCTGGACACATTAGAAAGAAATATTTTAGTTTCAATGTTACCAGGAAACAACTAGATTAAAAAGTAGCATGCTGGGCTTCCCCGGTGGCGCAGTGGTTGAGAGTCCGCCTGCCGATGCAGGGGACACGGGTTCGTGCCCCGGTCCGGGAAGATCCCACATGCCGTGGAGCGGCTGGGCCCGTGAGCCATAGCCGCTGAGCCTGCGCGTCCGGAGCCTCTGCTCCGCAACGGGAGAAGCCATAACAGTGAGGGGCCCGCGTACCGCAAAAATAAATAAATAAATAAATAAAAATAAAAAGTAGCATGCTATACGGTACAGTCATGGGGAACCAACATTTCCGGTTCCATACCTAAACTCACCTAAAAATGAATATAAAGAAATCCATTTATCTTAGTAGTATTTCTTAAGTATTTAATTTGCTTCTCAGTCAAGTAACAAAATGGTAACAGTTTAAATTTACTCATGTTTATCCAGAACAAAGGTCGATAAAGGTAAAGGGGAGCCAGGTGCAACAAAAAGGCAGCTATAAGGTCAATTGTTTGAATTTTTACCCAGCAAACTCCCTCTGTCCACCTCCCCCAACAGGCGAACTTCAGTTACTTCTCTAACTTCTGAGACAGTGTTTTGGAACTCCTGTTTTAATTTTTTTTTTTTTTTAAACTCTGGCAAGTTAAATTACTAAAATTTAAAAATACATGTTCAATGATTAATATGACACTCTAAGTCGGAGCCTAATAATTATAGGGGATTTGAAGTAAACAGTCCAACAGGTAGAACAGGAATCATTCAACTCCAGACACTGGTAACGTCCACATTATTATAGAAAAGGAATTTTATTTAATGAGATTTGACAAACCAAACCAAACCAAACACTGGATGGGCTACTTATGCTGCTAGTAGTCAACCCGTCCAAGGGGGAACTGTTTGCTTTACTATATGCAACAAGAAATTGCCTGCACTCTAGGAAAAACTGCAAAACTAGGCCCCAAACACCAGTAGATTATTTAATGTTCTTTTAGCTTCCACCTGAGAATAAGATGCTACATATAACTTGGTCTACTGAGAAATGTTCCACTAAGAAAGAAACTAATATGAAGGAAATGAAATCTAAGACTACCTGCTAGAATAATTTCATAGAAAATTACAGTTCCTTAATCAGTGGTTCTCAAATTTTAGTTATACCTTTAGTATACTTGGATTGCTGGCTGAAGAGGCAGGTTTCCCCCACTTACTCCCAAAGCTTTTGGCTCCACTAGGTCCACTCAGTCTGCATTTTAAACAAACCCTTTGAGTATTCTAATTCAGGTTACCCTTGGTCCACACTTTGAGAGACACTGATCTTAAAAAGTGAGATATCCTTATAGGTGGTCCCTTCTATACTGTGATTCTACTGGGCAGTGTGCCCTGTCCAAAAGTATGAATTCTCTACCATTTTTATCATCAACCTCCAATGAAAATTTGACAAGGAAAGTTCTGTTTACAAAATTCACTTATTAAAGTGAGTTTTTAAAAAAAATCACTGACTTAATGAATAACATCTAACTGCCATGAAAGGAAAAAGTGAAAAAAAGAAAGGTTAACAACCTACTTAAAATTCTGCCTAGGACCGGACTTATATGTCACATAAAAGTGTACACTACCCCAATGGTCTCTCCACAACCATTCACCTATGATACATAAAACTACCAAATTAACCTCTCCTAAAACACCAATTCACCAAACCATTTTTCAGTTTGAGAACCTATTCTAAGTGGTTCCTCACAACTTAAATGATGAAATATGAACCTCTCAGCTCCTGATGCTTAAGATTCTGTGTAACCCAGTCTCACTTAACCAACCAAACCATATGTCACCTTATTCCTAGAGTGATCTTGCCAGCTCTGGTCAGATGGGTTTTACATCTTATCAACCCCTCCAAAGGGTCGACCTCCGTTAACTGCAGTCTCCACAGCATCCCTTTTCTGATTAGCTGCAGCATCTCACACCTTCACCAAATACGGAAGCGCCTGAGTATATTCAGCCTCATGCTTTATCACAACTGTTCTGTAGTATTCCACACCCTTCCCTCCCCTATGAACCTTCCAAGACCCTTGAAGGCAGTAACACTGAAAGAATTTCTCGCTATCTCCATGCCAACCCCATCAACTCCCACTCAAAACACGTCATATAGAATCAGCTTGATAACAGCCGCCACAATTTCTGTATTTATCAAATTATATCGAATACCTGCAAATTAATTTATTAGACAAACGTCTGGGTAATCATTATACATCAAGCAGTATTCCTAGGCACCAGGGCTTCACTTAGTAAACTGTCTTTGTCTTCAATTCTCTCTCATGTGAGTCCTTAAAACAAAAACAACAGATTTTTTCTTCCCCGCTTGCTACCAGCATTATAGCATGTACATGAAGCCCTAAAACCTCTTTATTATAGACTCTGAAAGTTAGAGTTCTCTACTTTTATAAGTTACCGACATTGGTATTACAACTAAGATGAGAAGCTGAGGCATCATTTTCCCTCCTCCCTCACCCAAGACCAAAATCACTGAATTTTTTATTTGATCATAGTAACATCTTGAGATAAATTTAAGGTATGGAATCTATTTCCTGTATGCCCTATTCAGTACCTAGTATATATGACCATGAGATGTTAGCTGCTAATAATTTTGATTTTAAAAGTTCCAAACTGAGGATACATATCATCTGTCATCATTAAAGATTTCTATCTCTATGATTATCTTTTTCTGAATTAATAAAAAAAGAATAGGTCTAGGGCTTCCCTGGTGGCGCAGTGGTTGGGAGTCCACATGCCAATGCAGGGGACGCGGGTTCGTGCCCCGGTCCGGGAGGATCCCATATGCCGCGGAGCGGCTGGGCCCGTGACCCATGGCCGCTGAGCCTGCGCGTCCAACGCCTGTGCTCCGCAATGGGAGAGCCCACAGCAGTGAAAGGCCCGTGTACAGCAAAAAAAAAAAAAAGAATAGGTCTATAAACACGGCAAGTAGAGACTACCTATGGATGAACAACTCTCATTAGACTTGGTATTTATTTATCATCTTTCAAATGGGGTAAAATATACACAACATAAAATTTTACCACTTTAATGGTATTTATTTTTATACTAAGAAAATTGTTTAAATGATACTGTTAATACTGACTAAAACATGGGATTCTTTCCTGCAAAAGAAAACTGCTATAGTTAACATCTGAATTTGGAAACTAATGTTACCAAATACCTTTTGCACATTATACGTACTGCTACTGCTGACAAAAAAATTAAAATAGGGCTTCCCTGGTGGTGCAGTGGTTGAGAGTCCGCCTGCCGATGCAGGGGACGCGGGTTCGTGCCCCGGTCCGGGAAGATCCCACATGCCGCGGAGTGGCTGGGCCCGTGCCATGGCCGCTGAGCCTGCGCATCCGGAGCCTGTGCTCCGCAACGGGAGAGGCCACAACAGTGAGAGGGCCGCGTACCGCAAAAAAAAAAAAAAAAAAAAAAAATTAAAATATGCTATTAATGGTTAAGTCACCTATATTTCAGGTAGTAAAATAAGATACTAAATATTATACTTCATAGATTTCCTGCATTTTCTTCAAGTTCACAAATGGTTTCTGATAACGGTAGCAGATAACCTTTATTGAGAGTTTATTATGTTTCAGGTACCTGCTAATAAGTGCTTTATATGCATCACAGGTTTTTGTTTTCTTACTGAGGTATAATTCACATACCATAAAATTCACCCTCTTCAAGTGTACAGTTCAGTAATCAAGCGTATTCACAAAGTTGTGCAACCATCACTGCTATCTAATTTGAGAACATTTTCATCATCCCAAAAAGAAACTGTGTACCTGTTAGCACCCTCCATTCCCCCTTCCCTCTCAGCCACTGGCAACCATTAATCCACTTTGTTTCCATTGATTTGCCTATTCTGGTCACTTCATATAAATAAATCATATAATATGTGGTCTTTTGTGTCTGGCTTCTTTTACTTAAGCATATTTTCCAGGTTCAACAGCGTTGTAGCCTGTATTGGTACCATGCATTACTTTTTAAGACGTCAAAGTAAACACGTGAGCTAGACACGATAATTGGCTCTACATAAAAATCCTAAGATTGAGAGATGAAGTAACTTGCCCTCTTTGAGTCTCTCTGAACTCAAATTAGTTCACTGTACTTCCACGGAGATGTAGAAAGTATAAACACTATATAAATTACATACAAACTTATTATATAGAATAAACAAGAGTTGACCCTTGCACTGCACGGGTCTACTTATACTCGAATTTTTTTTACAATAGTAGACACTACAGTACTAAGTGATCCGAGGTTCGCTGAATCCACGGATGTGGGACTTTGGATACGGAGGGCTGACTATAAGTTACACGCAAATTTTTGACTCTATGGAACCCCCCTGTTGTTCAAGGGTCAACCGCACATATTTTTTTAAAAACTGCCACCTACGTCGGTTACCATGAGTAAAAGTCATAATCTCTCTAAATTGTCTGTTTAATACAATGATCTCTGTGATGCTTTCAAACTCTAAATTCAAGTTGTTCTCAAAAACATTAAGGGTTTAGTTACTTTCTCTTCAACTCTTTATCTGATTCATACTCTTTCAAAATAATTCCTACAATTACACTTACTATAACAGACATCTCTCTATATTGTAGAGAATACTGCTTCATGTAATAAAGTATACAGTAAAAGGAACAGGGCAACAATATTAATATTTCATATTATAAAAATAAACTCAGCATTTACTTACATATCTGTTAATCCAATCTGTTTTTATTGCAACAAGTCAGAAAATAAGGAACATCAGTTTTGGGGACTATAGAATTTTTTTTAAAAAGGTCACTCTGGAAAAATCCTGATAGGCACACATGTTGACTTTTATGGGATGAATTATAGGTGGGTTCTTGGCAAACCAGTATGGAATGTTTGTACAACTGAACACTTCCACTCACTGTAAATTTGTCAGGAGCAGTCAGTAGAGAAACTTTTTAGCCTTTTTTGTTTTTTTGATTTATTCAAAATTATCTGTCAGCATATTTGCTGGTGTGTCTGCCACAGTAATAATGTAGATGTAAATGGCAGTTGCAGTATGAAAACCCTAAATGAACACTGTCTGTATATGGAAGATACATGCTGAGTTGCTCAGAAAAAACAAATGGCAAATACAAGTTATAAAAGATTGAAGAAAGGGATTAAAGCAGTGTTGAATATATTTAATCTAATCAAATAACCAATAACCAAAGGTGATAGGTTTTTTTGCTTTAACATAGTGGTGGAGAAAGGATTTTGAATCATAAAATTGCTCATGTAAACAGCCCACTTTCTGGGTCCTATAAGACCAGCAATCGCTATTCTAGAATAGCGCTACAAAACAGAGCTTTTAGGAAGTGTTCTGCATCTGCACTGTCCAACTGGGGAGCCACAAGCACACGTGGCTACTGAGCATTTTTAAGTGTGGGTGGTGTGACTGACGAACAGACTTTTGAATTTTTAACAATTTAAATAGCCACATGTGACTAAGCAGTTCCTTACTGAACAGTGCAGATGTTGAATGAGAGGCAACATGCCGTAAAAGAGCCACACCACTCATGTTCTGGAAACTTTAAAAAGTGAGAGAGACGGGGGTTATTCATACTGAAGGAGGAGAATGACAATGAGGGAAAATAAACTTCCAAAGAAATCTAAATTTGACTTCCAAGATTTTAGAGAGCCTCCTTCAAATCCATGCACGAGGGCTCTGAATATAAAAAGAAAGGAAGAAGGAGGGAAGCAGAACCCACAAAGCCAGAAGGAAAGATTCTCTATGGTTACACAGGAACTGCCACTTCGTCATAATAGCTAACATTTATTAAGCAATCAGTCCATTTTAGATATTGTACAAAGCACCATACATGTATTTTCACTTAATCCTCAAAGCAAGTCTTCCAGATAGATAGATTTATTTTCTTCATTTTATGGATAAGGATACTGGGACTTAGGGAGTTAAGTTGCTTAAATAAAAATGCATCTTCTAACTGAAATCTAGCAACAAGTGCCCTTCCTCTATGATTCAGCTGCATCCTGTATATACTTCTGTTACTGCAATTCACACATCATACTGAAATGTAGTTTACCGGCTGTTTCCCACTTAAAAGGTAAACTCCTTGAAGGCAGGGACTGTGTTCTGTCAACTCCTTACCATCATTCTCAGCCACCTGCTACCACCAGCTTTTATGTATCAAAGCACTTGAAATATATATACTCTTCAATAAGTATTTGCTGAATTCACTATGAATTTCTCTATTCCAATGATAAACCCATGTGGTAACATGCTTTTTCCAACTCTTACACCTCAAGCATTTTTATTTGAGTTTTAGAATCAAATTTAAATCTTAGCATTAAAAATAAAGGTTTGTAAATAGTTTCAAAGAATCTGGCAAGGAACTTGGAAGTTTAAATGTCTGATCAAAACATGTAACTTTGAGCTGTCTTGTTTTTTCAGACTCAATCAAAAAATCAGATTTCCCATGCTTCTGGAAATTATGTTACAAAAATTTTAGTACTACAACTGAAATCCCACCTTACACAAAAGTTGTGTCATATAATACCATTCACCCTTACATGTTCATCTTAAAGCAGAGCTGAGTCATACTGCTTAAAGTAACTTTAAATAATAAAGCCTTGAGAGTTCCCAATCTTTTCATCTCATTTATCAATGACTTGTTTTTAGCCTTTCATACTTTATTAAATTATATTCACTCTTTATGGGCACACTGCTAGTATCTACGGGGTAAAGTGAGGCCAAGATAACCTTTGGGACCTCCCCCTCCCCAATCAGAAATGGCCAAAAGAAATCTAGGAATTCCTGCCCTCGATCCAAATCCATAGCCCCACCCCCATCCCAAGAATTAATGAAATTCAACTTATAGACAAAACAGGAATAGTCACATGAGAAATGTACTCAAGGCTCTTGTTTAGAAACATTATCAGAGATGGTATCAAATAAAACTCTTGAATACACCAAGCCCTTCTAGTTAAAAAATGATCTCTTTCTTTTCAGAAACGAGTATCACACAGGGCCTCTGCTGTTGTCTTATGAGAAATATAATTTTAAAGAATATGTAACACATCATCAAATTTACCCTTGCCTTAAATTTCCATTTTACTTTTTTTTCTTACCATTAAGCCTATTTATAAAAGTAGCTATCCTAGTCCTTAAAAACATCAAAAATGTGTGTGTGTGTATATATGTGTGTGTGTATATATGTGTGTGTATATATATATACGTGTATGTATATGTGTGTGTATATATGTGTGTGTATATATGTGTGTGTGTATATATGGATATATGTGTGTATAAACATATACATATATATTCCATTTGAACATACGAAAACCCACATTTGTTGGGGAAGAAATGAAGTAGAATCCTATTTCTCAAGTTTTATCATTCCTACAAATCACCTGAGGATCTTTTTAAAATGCAGATACTGACTCAGCAGGTCTGGGATGGAGCCTGGGATTCTGAGTTTCTACCAAGCTGCCAGGTGTGATGCTGAAATTGCTGGTCTAAGGCTTTGTGTAGCTAAGAACTAATTTCTCCAAATCTGTGACTTTTTTTTGACTCTTCTAATATCTTTTTAATGTTCACTTATTCTTTCCACAAGTTTTTACTGAAGGTATATTATGAGGCAGGCATTTCACTAGGAGCATAAATAAGGTCTGATCTCAGCCCTCAAGGAAGAGAATGGCCACTTTCCTAGGGGGAACAGAAAAGGCTAAAGGTGTGGCTCTCACACTGAGTCCTGGAGATAAAGAGGAGTCCACAGAGTGAAGCAGAGGAGGATCCCATCTCAGGCAGAAGAAACAGCAAGACAGGCATTAAAGCACTGGAGGAACTGCAGATTACATCAAAACGCCGGACACATGGTGTTTGTGGTAGAGAACAGATAGGTAACTGGGGAAAGGTAAACAGAGTTATTAGATCATGGAGTCCAACATGCCACTGGTGACTTTAGAAAAGCAACTTTAGTGGACTGGTGAGGTCAAAAGCAGACGACAGTGCACTGAGAATAAAAGGAAGAAGAAATTGAGACAAATGAAAACTCTTTCCAAAGATCTTGCTCTAAAGCAAATAAAGAGACCAGTAACTGGAAAAGGACAAAAAGTCAAGGGCAAGTTTTCATTTTTTTAATAAATGTGAGACATCTGAGCACATTAAACAGGAAAACTTGGGGTCAATGAAGAGAGAAAGTTTAAAAACACAGGAAAGAGATGATACTTGACGAAGTGGTGTCCTAAGTAAAACAGGATGGAGAGAATACCAAGAAATTCGCTTTGGACCTAAGGAGTGACACTTCGTCCTAAGACTAGAGAGTAAGGTTTCTAGTCCCAGCACTTCTGAATTTGGAGGGAGAATTCTTTGTTGCCAGAGGGGGTCGGGGTGCCGCCCTATGCACTGTGGAACTTTGAGCAGCACCCCTGCCCCTCATACTCACTGAATACCAGTACTGATACCAACCGCAGCCCTGCTGTGACAACCAAAAATGTCTCCAGACATCGCCAAATGTCCCCTGGGGGAAGGAGGGAGCAAAACCTTCCTGATTCAGAACTACTGGCCTAGAGGCACGGACTAGATCATTTTGACAAAGCTTAGAGGGAGACTGAAACAAAGTGGTTCCCATCTACCAGTTGTACCCTGAGAAAGGAGGAGGGTCCTTTGCTCAAAGTGGGGGAAAAGTATGTATTGCTGTGGGTGAGAAAAAATTTGCAATGATTTTGTGGCGAATGGGAGAGGCACATAAGCAGGGAAACAAAATCACCTGGGTATTAGAAATATTTTCTATTCTCCTAGGCCTAAAAAGCAAGTACACTTCGCTTTATGGGCTCTCCAGAAAACAGTACACAAAAGGACATGAGCTTGAATAATGCACTGAAAGATCTTTCTCAAAATATTCTTAAAAATTTAAGGAAGTGAATCATTCTGAAAAGTGTTTTGACTCTTAGAAGAACCATCTTCTTGTTTACCAGAATAGAGATTTAGGGGTAAAAAGTGAATTGATCTTTTTTTCAGAATATACAATCTTATCAAAATTTTGTAAAGTCTTCATTAGGAAGTCTTCTGTTTTATTTTCGCACTCCTATCCATTACAACCAATACTTTGATTTTTATTTTAAGACACAAAAGTAAAACAATCTAATATTTTAAATGATGCATCACCTTTGAAAAACTGTCATGTTAACTTCCATATGCTGGGTATACTCCACATTAATATTTGTGCTCAGTGTAGAGAAAATTTTAATATTTATATCTAGGTCCCCAAATCTTAATTACTGCATACTTACAAAGTGGTCAGAAGATGTTGTAACTAGCTACCTCACTTAAACTTATCTTCTAAAAACAGTCTTTATGACTTGAAAATCTGGTTTATGTTTTAACAACCTAATTTTCTGAAAATGTTGAAAGTATACTTTTCACAGTACACATTAGGCAGTTGCCCTTATACAAGTGAAAACAGGCCAGATGTATGATAATACCTCCAGTGTTTGTCAACATCATTTCCAAGGAAAGTAATCTGCAAAGAAATTTATCTCACTTAAAAATCTCCCCAAAATATGTATTTAAAAGATATGGAACTTTGTCCCAGAAATTTTTCTCTTTTCCTTTTCCTGGATCCATAAACTTATTGTAGCACTTTCATGCGCAGCTAAGAGAACTGCAAATCTCCCTCAAGAGACTTCAGCTCAACACAAATATCTAGCACATTAAAATATGCTCAAACAATAATTCCAGATATAATAGGCAAAGATTCTCATCTGCTAAAATAAACCTCAGCATAAGCATATGTTCAGAAGTATGACTTTTTTCAGCTAGAGAGAAGCCACGGTGGTGGTTATAATCTCACTATGGTTATTAGTCTCACTGCCTAAACAGAACTCCTCTGGGCTCCACAACCATCTGAAGTTGGTCTCAATACTGAATGATAAGCACTTTGGATATGTTACCACTTCTCTTTCAAAGAAAGAAAATTCAAGTTGGGTTCGTTTTCTGATCTGCTACATGTACTGATCAAAGGACAAAAAATTAAGCTGAAATTCCATATTCTAAAGACCAATGTGAACAACATCTTTCAACTGCATTTCTAATTTGCAACATGATCTGCACACTTGAGGCCTCTATAAGATGAGCTCTGATAACGGGCATTATATCATCAGGAAAAGCCCATGCACTTCACCCAAAACTGACTACAAAATGGTGCGTAGGCCATTTTTCTCTCTTACCAAGTGAGAAAGAATTTACTGAAGGCAAACATATTCGTACAGCAATCAGGGTTATTTCTAAAGCTGTTAGGTTATGTCTTTATTCCTCCCAAAGGAAATGAAAAGTGCACATGATTTGGAAACATGTTAAAAGGTGTAAGAATGAAAGAAAAAAAAAGGTATAAGAATTGAGAAAGGGAATGTTAAGTGTAGTTAAAGAACAACCTAGATATAAATAATTCAATTATGCTTAAAAAAATCTAAGGATTTCAATACCTGGCCCACATTTTAAGCTACTGATTAAAAAAAAAACTCTTGTTGTCTATTTACTGTTGCAAGTTACTACTAAAATCAAATTCCTTCAAAACCAACATTAAGCAAATAAAATTTCACTAGACACTTCAATCAACAAAGTACTGAGTTCAGTCAAGTTCCAAAGTGGACAAACTTCTGAGACTTATTTTTCTTAATATAAACTGGATCCAATCTCTGAGGGTGCTCAATACTAAAAAGTCAAAAAGGCCATAAGCACTGATTTCCATGATGACTCATAATCTTAAAATATTTTATTCTAACATATTTGGATTACATAAACATGCAACCTTGACATAAAGGTTAACTTTCTCATTTCAAAAAGAAATCTGGGTATATTTAGGTGCTGAACAATGCTCGTCCTTTTCTTAAACAACCTGTGTTGGCCTCTCACTGGCTTTATTTTCTGTGGGAAATAAGGCAAGTATGCTAGTCCTAATTTTATTCTCTTTTTCTGAGTTCTTTTCAATTTTCCTCCTCCAATGTAATTAAAAAAACTGTCCCCTTAATATTTAAAAAAAAGGTTTTAATATCAGAAACAAAAATTAACTGGGTTCAAAGGTCATGCCTTAGCATGTTTCTAATAATTACTTATAACAATTTTATTGACAAGGTTAAAGTAAACCTGAAACAAATGGCAAAGGATGTAATTATTCCATTTAACATCTTCATTAAGGATTCTTTTCCCTAAAAAGTTGAAAATAAGGCCAAAACACAATTGGGGCATTGTGACATCTATAAAATTAAGAGTCAGTAAATAATCTTAACTATATTACTATTTTTGTTTTACAATACTTAAAAGAATTCAGGAACAGAACACTTAACTAAATTATGCAAGATGTGACTGCATCTCAAGTGAGGTACAGACAAAACAATATTAACTGTGAATGGTGTTAATCAATGGAAAGTAACATCATGCAATGTCACCTTAAGAACTAAAAAACTATACACTGCAAACTGAGAAGATGCTGGGATAACTGTTTAAGAAAGGCATACAATTTTAAATGGTAAAATGCTTCAGGGCCAGAATGAAGAGGTTTCAGTTCTAATGCTAATAACTGTGACTAGCACTGGCCACCTAGAGAAATGTGGAAAATTCGTGGCTTAGCGAGAGTCCCTGGATAGATTAATGGTACCTGACATAGCTGGACCTGTAAAGTATATACATCTTTTGAGGGGAGAAGGAAAATGCTGGTACACCTTCCATATTTTTGAACCTTGCTCTAGGTAAATATTAGAGTGCTAGCACAAGGCAACAAATTCTGTTACTGATGGGTATCACAAAGCTAACTTCCCCCAGACTCAGGGTTCTTTCTAGTGTGCAAGTTATAGGAGAAACGGCACCCTAAAATATGTGAGTCACTCTCCTGGGGCTTCAAAGATTTTTAATTAAAGATGAAAGCTATAAGCTCAGAAGAATATCAGAAAGCCAGAAGCAAGAACGGTGCTAGGGCCTCAACACTCCTGTTAACAGAAGTGAAATTCCAGATCATAAAATGCTTAGAGAGCAGAAGGGTGTAGGAACAATCATGTTGGCGCAAAGGCATTGAGAACGTTATTAATTCTCATTTACTACGATAGGTTGTAATACTAAAGAGGGCCCAAGGGTGTACATCAGACTCTCTGTGCAGGACCACCCATGAAGTGTTCTTTCCTGGGTTAAATTCCAAAACCATATAAACGTCTGGGTTTTTTGCTTGTTTATCATCATCCCAAGAGGTCTACTGCTTGGGTTTCAAATATGTACTCTAAATACATGATGAGCCAAACGTACTGTTTTTGTTTTTATCAATCCATTCTAGGCAGAATGGCTCAATGAAATCATGTACTTCACTTTGTTTTTGTTTTTCTTGCGGTACACGGGCCTCTCACTGTTGTGGCCTCTCCCATTGCGGAGCACAGGCTCCGGACGCGCAGGCTCACGGGCCCCGCCGCTCCGCGGCATGCGGGATCCTCCCGGACCGGGGCACGAGCCTGTGTCCCCTGCATCGGCAGGCGGACTCTCAACCACTGCGCCACCAGGGAAGCCCTGTACTTCACTTTGAATTAATCAGTTTGATAAAAAGGAGTTTAGAATGGGGGTTCATAAATTAGAACATCCAAGAGGTCGCCCATAAGACAGCCTTCAAAAAATTTACGAAAAAGTAAAAGAAGAAAGTTTTCTTTTTGGTAGAATACTGAATATGAAACAAGTCAAAAGGCCAAAAAGGGGCACATGCCTGCCCGCTGCTGTATCCCTCTCACTCATCTCACATCTCTGTCTTCTCTCTGAAGTCTTTCTTATTCAGTCTCAATTAACTTTTGGTGTCTTTGAAACCAGCTGGTGCAAAGAAAGAAGCTGAAGAAAATCCACCAAGTGAACCATACGACTGATGCTATTGAGAGCACTGGACAGTAATTTTAGAGAGTACTATTAGGCTATAATAAATCAGAAGATGAATCATAACTCAAAAATCATTTAAAGCTACTTTTTTTGTTAGCCAGCTATCAGAAATATTACTGCTTTAAAAATTAAAGGCAGCTCTCTTGCTCGCTCTCATTCTGAGAATACATTTAGTACCGAGTACAAATTAATTTCCAGTTGTTGGGGCATTTAAACGAGTCATTTTTCTAATAAAGACTGAGTTGGCCCTGATGAGACTATATCAGCCTTTAAAGATCTAATTCCTAGGAACTACAAGTTTGCTAAGCATGTGTGAGACTCAAAGCAGAGAAAGATATTGCTTTTAAGTTGTCTGATTCCTGAGAGAATATTCAAGTACTATCATAAAAAGATCAAAAGAAAATCTACAAAGCTTGCTAAAGGTTGAGAAGGTGCCTGATATATACACATATGCATGTACATATATACATGTATGTGTATAAATTGTATTATAAATTGTATTAGATTATCAGAAACCATTTTGAAATGTTAAATTAAAAATGTAAAGTCAAGAAACAAAAGCAAAGACTACTCACTAACAGAAAAAATATATACCATTAAAAATCAACCTGGCTCAACCACTTCCAGGCAGAAGAGATGCTTTAAGATGCCAAAGTAGATATCTGACAACAAAACACAACAAAAGGCATTAAGTAGTCAAGAGCAACTTTCTTTTTCCACCAGACCATCAACCACTGGAGTTAATGACAATGGACAGAGAGCTGTCTAAACTGCTAAGAACAAAGGGAAAAAGTAGCAAAGTATTCCTCTGGAGAAACTGAGAAAATCACACCTTGAAAGGACTCAATGACAAATCACAAAATGTCAGCCTTACTCAACTCTCTGGACTTAGACTTCATCCTGATTTCAAGACCTGGTTATACTATTCCTATATGCTCTGAAAATCATTTCCATCTGACGTTTAGTGCTTTAGAAAAGAATCAAGGCCATACCCTCATCTACAACCCTTGGATAGTTAGAATAATCACATAGCTGGAGGCTCATAAGATCCAAAGGCTAGTCAGTGCCTTTATTCTCATAGTTTCTCAGGTGAATCCTCCATTCGAATTTTTCCTTCATCCGTAAACATTCCCACATTCCCTACTTTTACTAACAGTTAAATGAAAATGCTGCTGGTGTAAGGGAAATCCTTTTTTGGCCCTTTGAAAATGGATACTAATTTAAGAAGTCACTCTTTGTCTGCCATTAATTAAAATGTACACTACTGAGTTTATCTGCTCAGAGTATAGAAGTCATGTTAGGAAGAAAACTTTCAACACAGAGCTCAAATTAAAACAAAGGCTCTGAACTGTGGATCTGGAGACAGGTACAGTTTGTACTTACACCTCCCTATTTAAAGTACTCCATCTACAGCATGTGGCAAAGAAAAAGTACAGCTGTAACACAGTTGAAGGGACTGCCAAATCCCAAACTTAGCTCTCTACATCAAGGTAGCAATTAAATTTTACATTATCCCCTAAAGAGTCTAGCTATTATTTTTTTTAAAGCTCTGATGAGAAATTAAATTACTGCTTTACATTTGGAAGCACAGGTGACTACAGTTATTGTGGCATTTCATGATTTCCAATGGAACCAAGATCCCTACTGTGTCTTCCTAACCTGGTTGCTATGAATGACTAGATAGTCCAGAATGGACAGTAACTTCACTTCTCTCTCCCAAGTAGATGATGTCTTTTGAGACCTCAAATTTTATTTGACAGACTTAATTTGGGATAAAATAACTCTAAATATGCTTTTCAAATTCTCAGTGTCATATAGGGAGGTCTAATAAAAATTTTTTAAAGCATTTTTCTAAATGATTTGAGTAAGACAATTTTTCCCATACAATGGATTGAGTCGGACACAATTTTTAAAAAGTAATTTGTTTATTTCAGTGATTAACAACTTTTCTTTTCTCCCCCACATGGCTGCATGGCGCAGCTTGTGGGATCCTAGCTCCCCGACCAGGGATCGAGCCCTCACCCTCAACAGTGAAAGCGTGGAGTCCTAACTACTGGACCGCCAGGGAAGTCCCAACAACTTTCTTTTTAGTATGAGTGTACTTATGAGAAAAGTATAAATCTTTTTTTTTCATTTTAATCGAATCATCCTTTTTCAAGTCCCATGGAAAAATCTCTACTCTTAAAACTTGAGTTCCTACTTTGCTGAATAAGAAAATGAGGAATACTGTGTTTTCACCATTAAATTGTTACTATCTGGACATATTTGGACAATTAACAAAAGGAAGGAAGCCGCCTAATTGTTCTTCCTGAAATTAGATCACAGCCATCTCTTTATTACCAGCAAGCCAGGTACGCCAGCAGGCTTGCCACTAGCCTAACAAATCAAACTCCTGTTTAAAGACTGGTACTGAGGACCAGAAACACAAATACAGCTCGAATAACGAAGTAAGCTGTAGAGGTAGAAAAAAACACTTCAGAGCTTTAAAGTTCCAAGAACATATAACTCCATCCCATCCCCTCTCCCTACTCCCTGATGTGAGGTTGTTAATACTCAAATCTGCATAAATTATCCCTTAATTATTTACAATTAATATACAACAGTGATTTGCATGCCCCCAAAGTCTCTATTAGCCACTTTGGACAATTGTAACAATAGTGAACACCCAGGTATACTACATGTCAGGCAGTGTTCTAAGTGCTTTGGTGCTCTTCAAATGAAAATCAGGAGAATTCTCCATTCAAATTTCTACAAAAGTTATAGGGGACCTTGTTAAAACACCTATTTAGTAAAGACCTATATTTTTATACAACTTGGATTCAGTCAGCTACAAAGCCAATTTTCACTCAAAGATTTTGCTGGATAATTGTATGAAAAAACAGATATATTAAGGTTATGCTACTAGATAAATAAAAATAGTGAACAAATTGTTAATTTATTTGGTAAATGAAAAACCTATTTCTAACAAACCACTAAAACAGCAAAATGATAGTTATATCACTTGCTTAACAGGAAATTTTAATGAGCAGACAAAACAAATGCTAGTATACTATAAAAAAGAAACAATAGAAATGAAATGGAAAGACACATTGCATATTTTCAGTGTAGCTGTATTTAATGAAGTCCAAAAAACCTTCACTTTTAAAAGTCAGCATGAATTTTTTTAAGTGCAAGAATAATTTTCAGTAAATAGATTCTTTGCTACATAATGCCAATACTTTTGGATTTTCTTTGCCGATTTGTTAGTTGAACTATTACTAAAAAACATAAAAGTATGGGCATTACAAATTCATGTTAAAAGCTAGGCAGTGGCTATCGTATTTAACAATTTGCAATACTTGTATGAAGGTTGTAAATTTGTTTATAACACCCAAAGTAATTTACAAATGGAATTCTATAAAGATGTGTTTCATCACTCTAAAATGTGACTATCTTTCCCCCCTGTATGTGTGTTTTAAACTGTTCCAAGTGTATTTACGTAGATCTTAAATAGTTACAGAATCCAGTCATAGGTTGTTATGAAATGTGTCCTCCAAAAACATATGTTTAAGTCCCAACTTCCAGTACCACAGAATGTGACCTTATTTGGAAACAGGATCATTATAAATATAATTAGTCAAGATGAGGTCATGCTGGAGTAGGGTGTGCCCCTAATCCAATAAAACTGGTGTGCTTTTAAGAAGAAAATTTAGATACAGACAAGCATAGAAGGAAGATGATGTGAAGATACATGATGGAAAACAGCCATGTGATGACACAGGCAGAGACTGAAGTGACATATCTACAAGCCAAGAACAAGGATTGCTGAGAACTTCCAGAAGTTGGGAAGAGGCAAGGAAGGATTCTCCTCTAGAGCCTTCAGAGAGAGAATGGCCCTGCCAACACCTTGATTTCAGACTTCTAGCCTCTAGAACTATGAGAAATTAAGTTTCTGTTGTTCTAAGCCACCCACTTTTTGGTATGTTGTTACAGCAGCTCTATGAAATTAATTATACAGACCATATATTATAATTAGAATCTACCTGTCCAAAAGAGCATTTTTTTAAACTAAGGCATAGCTTTTAAGTCAGCAAACCCAGGGTTCAAAGACCTATGCAAATCAAAGGCTGTGAGACCATGGATTTGAGTTTGCTTATTTGTAAAGAAGGGAAAATGAATCCTACCAAACAGTGTATTTCTGAAGATAAATTATATAGAATGTCAATGACACAGAGGTTAAAAATTTTCTCTGTCCACTCTCAAACCCCTCTCCCTGTAATGAGAATGTATTTTAACATATGGTCAGACACTATTTGGCTAACAATTCAGAAAGTAATATGATAAAAAGAGGACTAATTCAAATATTATTAAATAAATTTTATAAAAAACACTGTCCTAAATGAAGCCCTGATAGCGTTACTACTTAGAAATCTCTAAATCTTTACCCTGGGTATGACCACAGTGCTATGTGGTGTGCTGTTTTTCAGAACCTTCTAAGAAGGTAAATGCTACCCTATCTAAAAAGGCTCAACGTAGTTTCAATAACCAGAGAAGGTCAATTCTTAAACAAGTTATCTTTTATACTTTCAAAGGTTATTTATTTAATACAAGTCTTCTGATTTTACTAATATTCTTACTAATGTGTAAACTGACCCAAGTTCAGTAATAAACACAAGACTCATGTCATTAAAAAGCGACTGTTCAAATGCAAGAACTTTTTATTTCATGTAATAATAACATAAGCAAATAATAATTAACTTTGGCAAGATTAGTAGAAATAGAAGTATAACTCACAAATATGATAAGCATGTTCCCCTGATGTGTGGATTAGGCAGTAATATGGCCACAATGTTTAGAATCATCTGTCCAAAGGCTTTGGAAAAGGTGATCAAAGGCCAGCACCATGACATGCTGTGGATTAAACCTCATATGAACCTAAGTTTAGTGACTTGAAGAAAGCCTAGAATCAGGTTATATATTCTAATAAAGTAAAATAACTGTAAATTATTCACTACTACCAAAGACAACAGCTAACCTCCAGACTGCTTGAATTCAAGTGGTGAATAACGACTAACATTGAATGCTTACTATGTGTAAAGATAACTTTACATATTTCATTTATTTCAAGCCACGGAATATTCCTAATATATGAGTTTTATACACAAGAAAACTGAGTACTAAATTATGGCTAAATATACAGTGTATAACCGCCACATTTTAGAAAGGAGCTGCCAAAGCCACAAAAGTATAAATTTGGAAGCTACCACTGGCTCTGCTTTACAAGTATTAAAACATTTTAAAGAATAAAAAAGTTTTGAAATTTTATTTAATTCGTGGGAAAAGGTGTTTTCAAAAAGAAATCTTATTTAATATCAATGCAACACAAACCTGCCTCCAAAGTAGCAAGTTATTTAGAAAGTTAACAATATTATGCTATGGTATCACTTTAAGAAAAAAAACATATCCTGAAAGTAGGATCTAAGAAAATGAAGCTGAAGTGAATGTTCAGACACTGGAAAAGAAGACAGCCCCAAGTACACCTGTACCAGTGAAAACATAAGTTCAGTGTTGCACTGCACCCTTACCCTATAAGGATAAGCCTGGTATGCATGTTACGTTTTTCTGCACAAATTTATTTGCCTTTTCTAAAGAGAAGAGGAACTAATAGTTGGTGAACCTCTGCCACATGTGCCTGGCACTTTATTAAGTGGTACATGTTAATTTTTTAATCTGACAGGCCTGGGTTTCAATCTTTGCTCAAATATTTACAAGTGGTGAGATCTTAGGATATTAAATCCGTGACGCAGGTTTCTCTTAGTAAGAGATATTAAAGCAACAACTACCTCACAGGACTGTCAATGAGAATTATATTATGCAGGTAATAAAATCATCCCAGTTCTTGTCACACAGTATATGCCTATTAAATATTAGCTAATATTATCATCAATTAAAAAAAAAAAAAAGCAGCCCTGCAGGCCAGCTTTTAAGAAATGATGCTTCAAGGTGCAGTAACTTGTCCGAAGACATATATTTAGAAATGTTAGTTTTGAAAACCCAAAGGCAATAAAACCTATGCTCTCTTAAAAAGGGTTCCAATATTGTTAGCCTTTCCCTCTGTTCCTCCTGCTTCCTCAGCTGGTCTTTTACAGAAGAGAAAAAACTTATTTCATTGACTCAAGGTACTTAAATGCTGGAAACGACCTTAGAAATCACTAAGCAAAGGAGTAGCAAATTGCTTTCACCAGACAAATCCAACTGATAGCCTCTTCCTGGAATGATAGGTCAAAAAGGAGGCTGGGAGGTGCTGTGATGAGAATTCTGAGAAAGGCAGAAAAATAAGATAAAACAGTAACAGCCACCCACGGGCTGAGTGATAGTGGTGGGAGGTGGGAGGACAAACAACACAGGTCAACCAAGTGCTACATTCTGAAGCTGCTGTGCGAGCTTAATACGCTCATTAAACTAACTCATTTAATTCTCACTAAACTCAGGGCTCAAGGTTACAAGTTCCAGGCGCACTCTCTACCACCTACTGGGCTCTGCATAAGCATGCCCTCAGCTTCCTTCACTACAGGTCAGCCTCCTATCCAAAGCATCTCACATTGCTCATACAATATAAAGTCAGCCCATTAGCACCATTCTACCCCTTGATATACTACACATATTTTACAGATTACTTAGAATATTTTTTCTATATCTTGACTACAACAAGGCAGAGTAATTCTAAGTACATATGAGGTGAACAGCCCCCTGAGGGGAAAAAAAAAGATCTAAGTAGAGGGGAAGAAAAATGTCTGAGCAAAGCTCATGCCAAAATAAACCACTGACTTGCATTAGTCTTTGATGTGCAACCCACATCTAAGTAGTCCTACTAGTAACATTACTCCTAATCCCTGATAAGCTTAATGCTTGCAGTTTTGGTCCCAAAGGGACCCTTTTTATAATCAAAGCATTTAATTACATGATACATCTAGTAAATTTTTCTTTGAGGTATCCAATAACAAAGTTTCACCTGGGTCAAAAATACTTCCAACAAAACCATCTCATATGCATCATCCTTCCATCCCTTTCTTGCTATAATAATTCATTTTTAGATTAACACTTGAATTTAAAACATCCGTGATGGACTTCTCTACTTTTTATTCACCCTCCAATACCAATTACCACAATTAACTGTATACTTTATTGAAACACTAAAAATAATTTTGTATCACTATTTTAAAAAAAAATGTAAAAAAATCTCAAGTGTATGGTACATTAAATATTTGCATATTTTAACATATCTAAAGTGGTGATATGTGGAAGGTATGTGTGTGTGTTGGTGTATGAACATGAATATCTCCCCAGGAGATTCTGTATTAGTAAGTCTGTGGTGACCATCCCCACCCCATATTTTCAAAAAGCTCCACAGGTGATTCTTCTGTCACACATTTCCTGGCTGAGAACCACAGAGAAAGTGTATTTCATATAGCTTTCAATACACATGCCCTCATTTAAAGTATGCCCCCAAAGAAAACAATTTCTGCCATTAATTTTAAATTCTAGTTCTAGAAAGTTTTGCTGGATCAAGGTATCTTGTTTTTAATCTCCCATTAAAAAGTGTAGCAACCTGACTTTTTTTTTCAGAAGTAGAAAATAAAATTTTTAAAGCCTACAACTTAAGTTAGTTTAAAAGATGGTTCCTATAAAATCACAGCATCATCAATTAAGCAAACATTTATAATTCTCTGCCACACTAATATTTATGATTTCTTACATAATTTTATTTTGCCTATCTTAAAAATGAATATACACTTGCTCTCCTCTTATGTAAAATATTTAAAGAGTAAAATGTTAATGCTTTTTTTCTTTGAAAGAGTTAAAAGCCCTTAAAACATCTTATTAATATAGCACCCAATAATAACGATGAAGGCACATAAGGTACAACAAAATTATTTTTAATCAAATGTTAAATTTTTTCATTAAATGTTGTGCCCATCTAAAATATATACAATGACAAAAAAAAATCAGAATTTTTCTAAATCACTTACTAAGGGAATATATATATATATATGGAGTGTATATATATATATATATATATACACCAAAGAAATACGATATTTCTTTGATCCTAAGACACATTTTACATTTTGACATTTCTGAATTACAAATGTGTCTTATAAATCGCTAGCATGTCATATTGGAAGCATTTAAAAATTTCTGAATGGTGCTTCTTACAATCAATGATACCTTAGATCTAATGAACTAGTGTTTATAAAAAAATACTTTTTCAAATTAAAAGAGGTAACTTTCTTTTTAAATGTAACGAAACTGTCCCATTCCCAAAACAACCCCAAATTTGTGAAGAATGGCCAATAAATTTGGTGAAGCAACTAAATTACCAGAACAAAAGCAACTGCTCTGGTAAGAATGTAATAGTTTAAATAATAAACAAATTGTATTAATTAAATATTATATGAAGTCATTTCCACAGTTTTAAACAAATAATTTTATACTATTCCATCTTCCAATGCTTTCTAAGTATTCTGCACAGCCTACACATTGAAATAAAATTAAAATAAAGGAACATTCCACCTATGATATGCTGTAGATAAAGACTACCTTGCTTTAAAATAAGTTTCTATCTACAATATAAAATGATCAAAGTACAGTATATGCATTCATGCTAAGAACAGAAGCCAATGTTTAATGAAATGTTTAAACACAAAAAAAATTTAGAAATTAATGTCTATTAACGCTGCAATCTACTAATACCACACTAAGTCCTATCATTCTCTCTCTCTAAAATATCACAAATCAAAACACTATGTGACCTCCTGTCTAATGTAATTACTGCCTGCAGCACTTCAACTGTTTTATTAAAGTATTTAGGTACTCCTTGCATATTTCTAACTGCTAGCATTCTAGCGACAGCAGTACTGTGATCAAAAGCGTCAAAAATGTGATAGGTCTTATGTCAAACTTAGCAAAGTAAGACAATTAACTTTTCTCTCCACCGTTTTAAAAAAAAATAGTGAACGTAAATATCAATTTTGGGAATTCAGTATGAGGATGAATAACATCCTTTCACTCAAACATTACACAACAATACAAGGATAAAGTGAGCCTAACTACACATAATTATTTTTCAGCTGTTTTAATTAAGCGTGTCACACATTTCCAAGATGGGTTTCTAGGAGACAGTACTGACAACTGATTAGGTAACTTCTACCATCAGAATCATCAAACCAGTGCAATACTTGTACACATTTTATTTTCAAGTTTGCACCTGAAGGTCCAAGGGTGATTAAAAAAACTTGGGATCAAAAGTCACTGAAAAGTCTCACTTTCTTTTTTATTGCTACTTAATCCAAGTGAATGTCACTTAATTTTGATAATGATAAATGTAACTAAAGTAGTTTGAGAGAAATCCCAGTTAATGTAATTTCCTTAAGGACAAGGCTAAATCTTTCCAGAATATTAAAACTTCGTACCAATGTCACAGTTTTTCCCATTACCCCAAGGAAATGATCTGAAACCAACTCGAAATTATTGGACTGAATTCAATTACCCTAGAAATAAACACCAAACTCCCCCTCTCATCCACTTTTCCAAAAAAACAAAATAAATAACGTACTATTTCTATTTCAGAACCTACAAGAAGAAAAGACTTTATTTTTGGCGAGAATCCTTAAAGACCTATAGATCATCAGAGGGAAGCAAAAACCACCCAACGTTCAATGGCTGGTGTACTCCATCATTTCTTCTGGTGCGGGGTGGGGTGGGGGGGCTTGACAAATGTAACTTAAGAATTTTAGATAAATAGAACAATGAGGAATTACTGGAATAGGAGACAAAGCAACTGTTCATGGGATCAAATGAAAGCCATCATTAGAAACGGAAAAACACCAATGGTTTTATATATATGTGTATATATGTAAAACCCAAAGGAGAAACAAACAGCAAATTAATGAAAAGCAAAAGCAAAAACATAATAATAATAAATAAAACAGGAAACTTATCCCCAACTTTTCTGCTACTCAGTTTACCTTGGAGGCTAATCTGAACAGCATTATGCAGAGCCTACAAAACACATGACGGGCACATTGTTTCTGGTATACAAGTTAATGTTTTAAAATCCACCAACACTACTCTACATTTTGTGCAACTGAGAAATTCACTTCAGGCAAGTGACCAGTAAGTACTTCAGTATAAGCACTATCTATGCAGAATGGCAAATAGTGTGAAACAAAGCAATGCAAGCATTTACGTGGAATTCAGCTTGATGCTAAATCTGGCTTCATGCTTAACTGTATTAAAAGAGAACGGCCAAACTGCCAATGTATTTCTTTACAGTATTTCTTATTTTACCATCATAAAGGCTAAGAGCTGTAACTATGAGCAATGTCAATTAGCCAAATTGCTCTTATTTTCTATCCAGTTTTAAAGAATATTTTATTATCTAAACTACCAACTTCCTATTTTTCTCTGTATGTGCATGAAAATAGACGTACAGAGAAAGAAAACTCTACGTATGACTTATGCAATAAATATACACAGATATTACACACATACTAATGAGACTGCATGATTTTTATATCAAAGTACACGCTTTTTTCAACCACATGGTTCTTTGTTGTTGTTATTACGAGTTAATAGAAAAATTCTGCAACAACTAAGCACATGCTGCTAATGATCCATGGTTTTAAGAATCTGTAGGTTAAAAAAATACAATTCCTAGAACACTGTTATCAAACAAATAAGTTTTATTGGCATCTAAAAACAAAATTCACCCAACATTGAAACGTACTTTAATATTTATGTTGTTTTCTTTTTTTCTTTTTTCTTTTTTACTCACTGCAGTATGAGGAACAAATCACAAACACTTACTTTGGAGAAACAGAGACCATAGTGTAGATTTTACAAAATCACTTTTTAAAATCTCTGTATTGTGCTCCTCAAATATCTAGAGCCAGTCTTTGCATAAAATATCACAGCTTTGTCTACTACCTTAAAATTCTGCAGCAGCCTAAAGATATGGATAAGATATACCACCGTTTGCTATTTTGAAATATATCTATTACCATATCCAACCTAATGGTAGTATCTAAAAAATTCTTTCTTCCATAGGAAGTCTCTGACAAGCTGTTATTCATTTCCTTGAAGTTAAAAGAATCTGGGGGCAACATTTATATTTTATCAGAAAAATAAAAAAATGTTTACCTACCATGTTCATATTAAGAACAATGTCTATACAAGTCAGTTGTACAATTATTTTAAGAGAAAGGTGAACATGAACATCAGATTAACTTAATTCTGGCAGACAAAAGTGAACAACTATGGTCCAGTCAGCCATTAATCTATTACAGAGAGATGACAACTTTACAAAATGTATCTTTTACCTACTGAGTGATGATTATGTCCCCTCAGTTTCTGTGCTTTCTACCACTGGTTCACTCTCTATATCAGCAACTGTGTCACTCTTCTCCTTGTTTATTTCACTTGAAGATGTCAGTTTTTCATAAAGTTCAGGATCACTCTGCGCTGGTAAAGGTGGTGGCTGAGCATGTCTCTCGGTATTTTCACCATTAACCTGAGGCACATTATCACCTTTTCGCTGAGAAGTGGCCCCTTCAAAAAAATCAAAAACCCGAGCATGAGGAGGGGGGACCCAGGTGTTTTGAATTCTATCTCGTCCAAAACGACTTCCATTAATTTCTCTGCAGAAATCAAAATCTCTGTCATCCCTATCCCTTTGCCTCTCCCAGGGTCTTCTGCGGTCATCAAAATCTCTGTGAACTTCTTGTCCAAATCCTCTGTTCCAAGGACCACTTCTAGGATCAAACCGATAGTTTCCAGACCGAAATCTACCTCTTTCTTCATGTAAGCCTTTTGGACCACCATAGACAGGCAGAACCCGATGCTCTCTCTCGTCAAAATCTCTATGCCCCCAGGGCTTCTCTTGAGTAAAGCCAAAGTGGTCTCTTCGACCAAGATGATCTATGCCTGGCCTCACAAGATTCTCTCTAATATCTACAGGAGGTCGTCCAAAATGATCTCTACCATCTAATGGAGGCCTTCCAGGACCTTCTCTTGGATCTACAGGCCGTCCAACCACATCCCTAACATCCACCGGGGGAGGTCTACTAATGGTTTCCCTGGTTTCTATGGGAGGAAACCGGTAATCTCTATCTCCTTCCTGTTGAATGTTATCATTCCCAAGTGGTATCCTTTTTTCTGGATTAGCAACATTGTCTACACTTTGTCTTCCAGGAACTAGAAAAGGTCTTTCAGGTGGACTAAAAATATCTCCTGGAGCAAAAGGACCACGGGGTGGTGGATGGAGAGCTGAATCAAGCACCGCTGGGGGAGGGAGTCCCCGCTGAGGTGGAATTCCAGGCTGCATTAAAGGGAATCTTGGTCCAGGTGTCTGTGGTATTAGTCCTGGACGAATGTCTAACATTGGCATTGCAGGCATCCTTTGATTAGAAAGATTTAAAGGGGGTAAATTTTGAGGCCCAGCTGGTGGCTGTGTTCCCAAAAGTCCAGAAGTATTTGGAACACTGGGTGGCTGTACTCCCATAAGTCCGGAATTGTTAGGTATATTTGGGGGTAGCATGCCCAGAAGTCCAGAACTACTTGACACACTTGGTGGCTGTATTCCCAAAATTCCAGAGTTATTTAGAATATTTGGTGGCTGGGCTCCAATAATCCCAGAACTATTGGAAACATTAGATGGCCGGACTCCAAGAATTTCATTATTACTTGATACATTTGGTCTTTGGACTCCCAGAATTCCAGAATTGTTCGTCACATTTGGCGGCTGTCCTCCTAAAATCGCAGAGCCACCTGAAACATCATTTGGAATCACTAAAATGGAAAGAAGAAAAATAACACAAACAATCATTCTGGTGTGAAAAGGAAACTATGTTTATAATTATTAATGCTATAATTTCCAGCAGTTAGTTTAATCAGCTACTTGTATCCCCCCAAGAATCCACAGGTACACTAGATATTAATAAATTAAAGCTAAAATTAATACCATACGTAGTGAAATTTAATATTAAAACGTAAGTGGGGCTGCTACCTAAAATCTTTACATGAATCTTTTTAAGTTAAATAAAAATATCAGGTTTTATACTGATTCTCCACCTTTAACAAAAGTCTTTCTAAAGTACAAACAATTCTTAATATACTAACAGTGGTGCCATAAAAGAAGGACTTTGGTCCTGAAGATCCAGGGGCAGGACAGGAATAAAGACGCAGACGTAGAGAAAGGACTTGAGGACACCGGGAGGGGGAAGGGTTAGCTGGGACGAAGGGAGAGAGTGGCATGGACATACACTACCGAATGTAAAACAGATAGCTAGTGGGAAGCAGCCACATAGCCCAGGGAGATCAGCTCGGTGCTTTGTGACCACCTAGAGGGGTGGGATAGGGAGTGTGGGAGGGAGACGCAAGAGGGAGGAGATATGGGGATATATGTATACGTATAGCTGATTCACTTTGTTATATAGCAGAAACTAACACACCATTGTAAAGCAATTATACTCCAAGATGTCAAAGAAAAAAAAAAAAAAAAGATGTATAGTGTAGCCAAAAGAACACTGAGCTTGCAGGTTTAAAAAATCTAAAAAAGAGAGTTTAATTCCTGGCTCTGCTACTTAAAGCCTGTGTGTGGCATCATGCAAGTAAATAAACTGCTTTACGGTTGCAGGAAGGGAAAAAAAAAAAAAAGGACTCGCTGCTTTCAAAACTATATTTATCTTCTAGACCTAGCTGGATATCTGGTAGTAGTTACTTATAACTAATACTTGTTTGTTTTAATCTTTCTGTAAGTATACATATTTTGTGCAATCTTATTTTGATAACACATTAAAACAGTTCCAATAGGCCAAAAACAGGAGGAGAAGGAGTCTTAATGGAAAGGTGTCAAAATCTATACTATCCTGAAGAGAATGCCAAATTTGTTTTTAACAGGAATTTTAGGAGATAAATGTTTTACACATTCATGGCACCTAAGAATTAAACACCAATATAGAGAAGTAGTGATTATGATTTAGCTATGTATCTCTGGGGATTTCTTTTTTCTTTTTACCTGATCTGGTGTTTTCACCAGAAGAAATCTGGTGGTCTATAAGATGAGGTACTTTTTCTTCAGGCTCTGCTTGTTTAGTTGGAGGATTAAAAACACTTCCAGCTGGCAGAGTGGAAGTAGCAAGACTGCTGGCAACAGAACCACCTGGCAAAACAAGGCTACCAAATCCAACATCTTTCACAGTTTCTGGAGTCATAGATAATGGCGGCTGCACTAAAGCTGTTTAAAGAAGGAGAATATATATTTCAGATTTAATTAGCTAATCAATTCATGTGCTAGGTAAAAATATTAAGTATGACCAACACTGGTCTTGCCAAAGTTTTAAATGACTTCCTATCCTCTTTCCCCAATTATTTGGTAAGACTGCTCAGTTAACATGACATATGTGAATTCTCTTCTGGTCCCTTTATTTCGTTTATAATGAAAACTAACTTCTGGCAGCTTGAGTGTTTCACTTAATGGCATCTCTGTATCACCTAGCACATTATATAATAACTGATGCTCAAAGTGACAAATGAGTCATCCTGAAGAAGCTAAATTATATTTAGAAAGCTTCATTTTTTAAAAATAGGGAAAAACAACAATTTTTAGAAATATTTTCAAGAGAAATGTTTAGTAAAATAAGGATCCATACTTAAGAACAAAATCCCAGCAATTAAAAAAAAATCATAATTTTTCAAGGATGCCAGTATGGGAATATCTAAATACAGAGAAATGATTGACGAAAACCAACAAATATGAGAGTGAAAATCTGCCCAATCCCGTTGAATCTGTAAGTACGAGGGTCTTTACATTCACTACCTTTTGTTAAATGAGGCAGGAAACTCATCAGGTGAGAACTACACATAAAAAGGTAAAACCATTTCCTTTTTATAAAGATATAAAAAAGGCATAAAGAACGGGTAGAAAAACTCTTCTGTATATGTCACCTGTATGTTAAAAAACTAAGCTAGAGGAGTATAAAAATCACACACAGAATTTCTAGTCAAATTTATTTCACAACACTACTAAATCATGTACTTTGGGATTTTAGAAACTGTTATCCTCACGTTTAACTCTGGACTACCTAGACAAACTGTTAGCACAGAACAGAGCTGTAAAATTGGGATAAAAATCAACCGGGATCATGTATGGGAATTATGAGAATTAGATAAGACAGTGTGAACAATTAGGGGAGCAGCTGGCACACAGTGGTGTTTCTCCTTCTCCTTTAATTGACGCTCGGTTTTCCAAAATGAACAGTGTAAGGAGAAACAACTGGGAGGGAGGCTCTAAGTAAGGTGAGTCTCTGTGAATGGTGAATTCAGAAACGGCTTCTGAACACTTTTCTAATTTTCAGAAAGAATAAACAATTCTTCCTAATTAACCAACAGTAACACAAAAAGGATTCTAATGTTGTCTAAACACTGAAGGAGAGAAAAGAGTTTAAAAAAGTGGGTTATAACACCAAAACGTAAAACTGTATCATATACACTCTCTTTACAATAAAGTCCTTTGGTCTAGTATTAGGCCAAAAAGCTCTCAAAAACTGATGCAGTCATCTCAAAACAATAGAGAAGTAACATGAAAGGCTCTTACTGTCCAAAAATGAACAAACTGAACTTCAAAAAGAAAGGTGAATGCAACCACTTGGAAGTAAAAATGCATTAATCCATAAACACTACTAAAAGTGAAGGAGAAAAAAGTAGAGGGAAGGGAGTGGAGAAGGAGAAATAAGAGAAATCCTCCCCCACCTTCAGTCACTGGATATCACAGGTAATATCCATAGAACTCATTACTCTGAAAAATTGCACTTACAGGCAAGAATTTAGCTTCTCCTGTACAACTGTACTTCAAGGTAACTAAATACTACTAGTTGATAAGAGAAAGTTTTTCTTTACAGAAAAAATCCCTGCTAAGAAATGTGGAAGGAATTACAAAATTCGGAAGGTCACCACTTTGCAACTAATGAAAAGTAGATTCAGCAATAATAATCAAAAGATGAAACCATCTGATGAAAATTTGAAGGGCAACTTTTTTAAATGACCAGGTCCCACTATCTGAATGCTCTGATCCATTATGACATCATTAAAAGTGGGACGGGCTTCCCTGGTGGCGCAGTGGTTGAGAGTCCGCCTGTCGATGCAGGGGACACAGGTTCGTGCCCTGGTCCGGGAAGATCCCACATGCCGCGGAGCGGCTGGGCCCGTGAGCCATGGCCGCTGTGCCTGCGCGTCTGGAACCTGTGCTCCGCAATGGGAGAGGCCACAACAGTGAGAGGCCTGCGTAACGCAAAAAAAAAAAAAAAAAAAAAAAAAAAAAGTGGGACAAGAAGGCACTGCACAGGCTCCTGATGTGATATAATATCAAGTCCATAGCACCCCACTTGTTAAGTATTCTTATCAAAAAAGTTGAAGCATATTCTAAACAAGCCTATGGTGCTAAAAACTTTCTATTTGCAGGAGATTCAAGGAAGATACCACAAAGAAGCAAAAAAACCAAACCCATTATTTGGGATCTTGCATACAGAAGTGAACTGCTTTTCAACAAGTCAAAGACATGAAGCATTTTTAAAAAGGGGGTGTGGGTGGGGCTGCTCTAGATTAAGACATTTTATACATAAAACAAAAAACACAAATTTGATACAACAGAGCAAATCTGAACTGTCATATGATACTGTTAATTTGTTAGAAATCATTTAACCCAAAAAATGCATTTGTCTGAAAACTTCTATGATAAAAAAATTAACAATAATTCACAAAAATGAGAACCAACACATTATCACTATCATAAAGAAAGAAAATTCTTAAAGTAGAAAACTCACATGTTGGTACTACTGGTGGAATAGTAGGTGGTGGTACAACAGGTGGTGGAACTGGAGGTGGCATGAAACCTACATGGAAAAAAAAAAGACCAAAAATAAAATAACAAAAAGTGTTACTTTCTTTTAAATCAAACATTCCAACAGCTATAAATGAAATCCTACATTCTTAAAACAGTCATTACTACCTCATATTTATGAATATATTTTCCATTTAAAAAATTACTTTTATATACACTACCTTATTTGATCCTCCGTAAGCTAAGTAAAGCAGAGAGCCCCATCATGAGCATGTACTACTTATTTACTTGGCATGCTCTACGATGCTGTAAAATCAACGATTAAGTCAAGCTAGGCAACCTGTTTATATGTTAGCATGGTGACTGTACGGGAAGTTAAACATTGTATTTTAAGCGGCTGATAACATATGCAATAATGTCATCTGTAAAATGTGCTATTGTACTTCTCTGATGTATATGCTGTTTACCCACTATATCAGAATACTTTTATTAACCTTGGATGTTACTATATTTTATTTTAAGCACTGAAACAAATCTTAATAAAAAATAAGTAAGGAATAAATAAAATAAATTTAATATTGGCTGTTTTATGATTTTAAATGTCATATGATCAAACTATAAACCTGCTTCCCTAGCATTTTTAAAATATAGAGCTACCATTAAATTCCAATAGAAAATAGTGGCTAAGAATAACGGGAAAAAAAGATATGTGGTTTTCAACAAATGAATGCTAGATAAAGACTCTATAAAATCCATGTGGTATGTTTTTTGAAAAAATCATTTAAAAATACCTTCTGAGAAAAAATTTTAATTTTCAATCACAAATACAGATTTGTGATTGAAGATATCTGATGAGTAGTTTTCCAATATTTAAAATATTAAAAGATAAAGTTCTTATTAAAATCTGCATCAATTTCAAATTATGTATTAAACTGTAATTTAAAAAATTTACATTACATGACAAATTACAATCGTTTTCAGACAATGAATTTACTTTTTGGCCTTGTTGACAGTTTTTAGGAACTCTATTCAATGACTAAGAACTTAAATTACAGAAGTCAATTCAGTACTTCTTTTCTATAGTACACAAATAATTCATGAAGTTCAAAAAAAATAGTTCTGAAAAACAACATATATCGTTTGATCCCTTGTATTATCTCTCTCCTTTGTCTAAGCCTTCCACGATCTAATACGAAAAGCTCTATCTCTAACCTATGCAAGCAATTATTTATATTTAATTGATAAATGTCAAGTAACCTATAGTTTTTACCTAGAAACAATGATTCAAGGAACTTGTTTATCTATAATTTATTAGGTCAAAAAAAGTATTATGAATTCAATTAGCATTTTAAGATATACTATAATTTCTAATGTCAAAATGGAAATCTAATGATTTTTAGGAGGACTAATCTATATAATTTAATGCATACTTTCTGATGAATGGGTGATAACTATAGAGAACTTTTATATAAAAACTTCAACATAAATTTTAAATCATCTTAAGGCATTTCAATGATTTTAAAGGATTCCATTTCTTTTCTGTCAGTGCTTCTTAAAGTGTGGTCCAGCAACAATACGCATCAGCTGGGAACTTGTTCTCAATGCAACTGTCCTGCCCCACCTCAGTTCCACTGACTCAAAAGGAGGCTGGGCCAGCAACCTGTGCTTTAACACGCCCTCCAAGTGATTCGCATGTAAGCTATGGTTTGAGAATCACTGCTCTACAGCGTTTAAACCTGGAAAAAGAACATTTTAAATGATATTCTAAATAGAGTTGAAATGATAAGATGAAAATTTCTTACCAGGAGGTGGTTGTGAAGGGTTAAAACTTGCACGGAGAAAAGGCGGTGGAGGAATTGGACTGAATCCAGGAGGAGGAACTGGCATTGACACAGGAAATGCTGGTGGGACTAAACTAACTGTAGGCACTGCTGGAGCTACTGGAATCTTTTGTGGATAGAAAATAAAAAGTCCATGTATCATTTTATCCATCTGCAACGATTACATCTTAGGACAACCAAAGATAAATTATTTCTGTTTCTTTTATAGGAAAGTAACAAAGTAACAAATTATATTAAGTTGTTTTGGTTTTTTTTTCCTTCCTTTTTGTATTCTTATAAGTGAACTTACTTGAGGTAAAAGCAAGACAGTATTTTTCAACAAACAGTATGTGTAGAGATTGTGAAATCTACCTTACATTCGAGTGATGTAAAGATGTGGATACCATGCTCAATTTTACACTGCCATCTCCTACTACGTTTATAATACCTAGCTATATTATGCGATCTAATCACCATTAGGAAGCATGTCACTAACAGCTTTAAAATGGCTGAATTTCTCATTAATTTGTTTTCTACTCTTAATCATAAATTCTTTTACTCATCCTAGGTACAACAATTCCCAAATATTTATCTGTATTATGGCATGGCTGTACCCCTCTCCTAAAGTTCACACTGTATCAATGGTCTATTCAACATCTCAACTTTGCTGTCTAGAAAGACTTCAAACTTCACACGCATAAAACTGAACTCCCAACTGTCCTTCCCAAACCACACTTCCACAGTCTTTTTCATTCTCAGATAATGGTAACTCCATCTTTCCAATTTCTCAGACCAAAAACCTTGCCTCTGCTCTTCCTCACAACTCAAATCTAACCACGCGCACTGGCCACACCATGACAATACACCTAGGATCTGACGACTCCTCGTTGCCTTCACTGCCATCAGTCCAGTCTGAGCCACCATCATCTCTCACCTGGATTGCTGCAACTTTTAACTGGTCTCTTTGCTTTTATCAATGCCCACTATTCTATTCTCAAAATAGTTGCCAGTGTAATCCTTTAAAACTCTAAGCCAGACTGAGTCACTCCTTTCTTCAAAGTCCTCTAATGGCTCCCCATCTCAGAGTGAAAACCAAAGTCCCCCTAGAGGTCTCACTTACACTAAGTTGCCTCTCACTCACTTTATTCTTGTCCGCTTGTTATTCCAGGAACACACGAAGCATGCTCCTGGCTGCAGGCCTTTGCACTGGTTGTTCCCTCTGCCTCTAACGCTTGCTTCAGATAGCCACGTGACTAATTGCCTCAGCAACTTTAAGTTGTGGCTCAAATGTCTTGTTCTCAATTAAGTCTACCTCACCATTTTATTTAAAATTTTAAACACCTACCTAGGCACTCTTGATGACCCTTGTACTACCTTCTCCCCTCCACAGTATCTTATAAACTTATTAATTTTATATTTTCTGTCTCCCCTATTGAGAACAAACTCTCCGTAAGGGAAGGGATTTGTGTTTGTTTTTTTTCCCCACTGATGTATCCCTATTCCAGGTGCCTAGAACAGTGAATGTCACAGAGCAGGCAATCAATAAATATTTGTTCAATAAATAAACATTTAAATATGAATTACACTTTTTCTAAAAGGAAAATTTCAAAAATGCTTATATTTAATATTAAAATATTTTGGACAATTTCTTCCAAGTTTTATGAAGTAAAGATGTGAGTAAAAACAAAACTGTAAAACAACACATTAAACAATAAAAAAACACCCAGCACTAACCTGTAACATAGCAACAGGTGGAGGGAAAACCTCTGCCTGGGTTGTGACCACTGTCTCCTTTTCAACTGGAGGTGGGCTCTGAGTTGTCTGGACCGTCTCTTTAACGGGTTCTGAGCTTTTCACACTCTCCCACTCTAAACAAAATATTTGAAATTGATTTCCTCTGGATAGGTGCAATTTTTCATTTTATATGTACACATTTATTTCACATCTGAATAGTCCTTCATCTACCTTGGCACATCTTTAAGATGTGTCCACAGCTGTCGGTGCCAACCTATTTGGTTCTGCTGAGATAAATCTGATTAGGGTACTACGGAGTTCAAAGCAGCATGACATGAGGCACAAATCAAAGACACTAAAATATTCAGTCTAGAGAAAACACTTAAAAGGGATATAACAGATACATATCTCAAAGGCTGTCTGATTTAAGACAAACCAACCTTATTCTATATTTTGTCATAAGGCATAAGGGGAAACAACAAGTACTAACCCAGTACAGAAAGATCTTTCTGAAAATACAAAAAAATGCAAAAATAGAACAAAGAGGTTCCTCCAGAGGTTCGCCTCCCTTAAAGCTCAAAGTCATGAGAATGACTAGTAAGACCACATGACTTCGCCCCTCTGCACCTCTCTGACTTCATCTCCTACTACTCACTCCTCACTATGCTCAAGCCATACTGGTCTCACGACTTTCTAACAGACTTGGCGCTTGCTGTTCTCTCTGTATGAAACACTCTTACCCAGATAGCTGCATGTCTCACACCTCTGAATACCACCTTCTCCATTTGACCCTCTTCAACCACTTAAAACTCCAACAGCTCCACACCCATACTGCCTATCCCCTTTCCCTGTTTTTTCTTCTTAGAACTTAACCAACACTGAAATACTACCTAGTTTATCTATTATCCATTTTTTTCCCACTAGAACATGGGTTGGCAAACTCTTCCTATTTGTAAGTATTTTAGATTGTGCGGGCCATGTGTTCTCTGTTACAATGACTCAACTGTTGTTGAATTTTAAAAAGTCATATACAATAGGTAAACACAACTGAGCATGGCTGTGTTTCAATAAAACTTTATTTACTGAACAGGCTGCCAGTAAGATCTGGCCCATGGGCTGTTGTCAACCCCTGTACTACAATGTGCACTCCAAGAGAGGAAGGATTTTTGTCTGTCTCACTGCTATAATCCCAGCTCCTAAAGTTATGCCTGGCACACAGTAGGAACTGAAATATTTTTTGAATGAATAAATGTTCTGGAGGAACATCCATCCAAAAAGGAGAGAGAAAGACAGCGAGAGAGAATGACAAGAAGAAAACAACTGAAAAAGTGTTTGAAAATATGTACATTGGCCTGAGAACAAAAATACTATTCTGAAAATTAGCTAATTTTGGTAGAAGAGCTAAGATATCAAGAAATAAGTATAACATATTTCAATTCTTTCCCAAGCATCCATTATTCTGTGAATTTATAACTGAAAAATTTTAAAACAAAAAGACAAATTTTTCAAAAGAACGGGCCGGATTATCACTTGGTTGTAAGCTTTCTAAAGCAGCATGAATCTGAACTACAGCTCTCTGAGATTCTATTCCTGGCATCCTCAACATAGATACTAATCAAAATAGTCTAGGAAGTTTTTTAAAGGAATTTCCTACATCCCCGGTTCTCACTGAAACTCAAGTGACTGAAAAAACTAGTCTTTACAAGCCTCCATATATACAATGCTCTCCAAGACTGAAACTTTTTAAAAGACATATATAAAAATGCTACATTTAGAGTTTTAGAACACTATCTATATACTCTGACATTTATGAAATAGATCCCATTAAGTATACACATTGAACAGGGTGATGTTTCACTTTTTCCCCTCTTTTGCAGGATGGGGAAGATCCAGGAAATAAACACAATTCACCCCAACATGTAAAACTCTCATCAATTACAACCCCTCAAGCATATTTTTAAACAATAAAACTACCCACAGGGCTCTTACCAGTATTTACAGTTTCCTGATCAATCATGCCTCCTTCTGCAAAACCTTCCAAGTCATCCACTTTAACTTTTTCCCATGGTATATATGTTACTCCAAGATCCACATCCCAGAATTGTTTGTATTCTGTTTTTACACCTTTGTTTAAAGCCCAAGCAATCTATCAGGAATGAGGAGAGGAAAAAAGAAAGCTCATGTTTACTGTAAAAACAAGGTAAAACATACAAAATCATATGCTAACAATGCAAATATGAATAAAATTAGTTTTAAAAATCAGCTGGACAGGCAAAGCATCACTGCTGGAATAACAGTAGCCAATGAAATTTTTTCCATGTATTTTCTGATTTTGTTTGTAAAATAAAACCTGCATTAGATAGCGGTGGTGTTTATAATATGGGATTTATTTCCACTTCTTACTATGGCCTTAAAACAACACATTTCCAGAAATAAACCAAATCTACTTTTCACCATAAAAATGTCAACCTACACTAGCGATAATTAGAATAGTTAAACAAAATCTTGGTACTCCAAGAGACCAGTGACACTTTAGCTTACATAAACTCTCTGCCATAAAATGAGAAAGCACGGGCATATTAACTCCCTTGAAAGTTATTTAAAAATTTTTAATTCAGTTGCTAAAACTATGGAATAAATTAACTCCAAATAGCAGAAATAAAATATAAATTAGTTATAAGAAGTAAAAATGGAAAAATACACAATAAATACTCAAAGACTAAGAGGAAACAAATATACATAAATAAACCTTCCACAAGGGCCTGAGTTGTATAAGACAAGATGTTAAAAAGGAGACATTAATAATATAATTAAGGGGTAGGATTAGGAAGCATTGGGAAGGAGTGAATGAAAGACAAACTTGTAAAAATGAAAAACTTCTGCTCATAAAATGGTGCCCGGGTTGACTAAGAATACTGTGCATGTGTGATTTTGAAGAACTGCTTGAATAAAGTTTTGGTTATTGTTTTACCTATAGCCAAATTCTATAATTTAACAATACTAAAATAATAAATTTGTCAAGGTTTGCCTATAACATTAAAGAAGAAGATGAATTAAATACAGGAAACATTCTAACAATCCAATAAAATAAGAGCACGTGCCCCCCAATCTCACCTTAATGACCTTGGACCCAATTTTATATGACCCGGAACTAAGTTTCTGAAGAGCCCGAAATGCATCTTGTCGATGAACCATGCAGACATAAGCACAGCCCCTGGGAGGAATCATCTATTAAAAAAATTATTTTCTTTAGAAAGGGTGTTATGAGGAGGGCAAGTCATTTCTGGCATTTTATAGTTTTAATGGAACAGAATATTGATTATTAATACTGAACTGTTCCCCCTTTTCTTCCTCCAGCTGTTTATTGGTAAAATTCAAGCACAATCAGTTGAAAAAAAAAATTCAGAAGCTAGTTGGATCTCATTCTAAGCCATGATATATGTGAAATCTTGAAAGTGTCAACTAAAGTTTTAACATACAATGAAGAGCTATTAAAACAAAGCAATGTATAGACGTGTATATAATACCACCAGATAAAAGGAAAACAATACTGTACGGCCAACATATTTGAAGGCATACAATTTATTTACAGTAGTATTTAAATTTTGCCAAATGTTATGTTGAGTAATGTGAAAAGGATTTTTGTTTTGGGGAAGTATCTTATCCTTAATATAAAGTCCAAAATCTACAACAAATAATAAAACTAAAGCTTTTCAATTTTATAAAACTTAACTTTGTCCAAGTACTTCTGGACAAAGATTTCAATATGAATAAGAAGATAGCCTCAGTGTAAGGATCTCAAGAGGTTTATTTACAAAGCATTTAACTACTCTATTAACTACCAGATCATAAAATTATCTTTAATGTATTAACTCAGAAAAATACACAGAGCATTTCAGTTTCTTTATGAAGAACTCAAAAGGTATTCTATCACTTTGTTAGTACTTAATACCTAATAAGCTCTCGCTGTCAAAGTAACGCTTCCCTCAGCCTTGCTAACAGCTGTCACTTTAATACCAAATTTCTCGAAAGAGAAGTCTATCCAATCCCTTATACAATTCATCTCTTGCAATGTAGATCCAACCCCTTACCAACCCACCGAAAATATTTTCTTCGAGCTAATGACCTACAAAATGCTAAATCTAATGGACTTTTCTCAGTCTTCAAACTCCCCCAAAACGAAGTGAAAGGTTTATAAATCTTCCATTAATTTTTCAAATCCTGGATTTTATCACTAGCCATTCAGTACACTTCAGTTCACAAAATAACTTAGTGCCTATTACTTTTAAGTACTACACTCTTAAAAGGTAATACAGAAGAAGAGGGAGACAAGGCAAACTAATGTCCAAATGACTGTGGTATAAGAAAGACTACAAACGTCATAAGCAACGTGAAAATACAAAATGCTACTTGGATTCGGGATCTGTTCAGAGCAGTGGTTCCTGGCTTTGCATCAAAATCACCTGCGTAATTATGGCACTTTGATAAGAATCTAAAGGTACTGATAATGGGCATCCCTATTTTTTCAAATGTCAACCCATTTCTGATATGCAGCTAGAGCTGAGAACCACCAGTTTAAAGGCAGCAGAAAATCAGAAAAAATTTCAGAGGTTATATGATCACAGACTCAGAGATTACTTATGTTCTGACAGGTGAAATTTAAAAAGACGAGAAGAGAAGCCTACAACACTTTCATGGTGTAAAAAGAGGAATCTGAAATACCTAAGTTGAAACACTCAGCCAATTACCTATTAATTAACCAATCAATCAGCTATTTATTATCTGTGTAACTTAGACAAATCATTTAGATTCCTCACAGGTAAAATAACAATATTTGAATTACTTAACCAGCTTCTTGTGAGGCTCCAATGAGATCATACATAGTTGAAAGTAAAATACAAAATGGTCAAATTCAATTTAAATAAAGAGTGCTGTTATTAATACCAAAAAGTCAAGTTTGGCCATATAAGGAATGTTGAGAATATAAGGAATATAAGACTAGAAAGGAAAACCAGCCAATTTCCTGGTAAATAATGATAAAAAGGTCCAATAGACATAAAAGTATAGTAACAGTGAATAAAATCAGAGAGTTAAGGAACAAGACTCCTCAAATGACTATTCCATTATCTTTAGCCTCAAGGAAAAACAACAGCCCTGCAGGAGGAAGAAAATACTCAAAGGTGGAGACTGGGTACACTGAAAGAATCAAGCTGAGGAGTGATAGAGCTATGCTGTGGCCACACAGGTTTTCTTGCCTCAGGTTTGCTCTGAGAGGAAGAGAAGGGGAAGGGGTGGGAAGAGGCTGGCAAAAGACTGGGACCTCAAGTCCAGTTGTGTCTCCACCATTACCTATGTGCTCATGTGCAGGTGATTACAATTCTAACTCAGTTTCTTCACTTTCATTAAAAAAGAAATTAAACAATATCACACATACGGTTCCTGCTAACTCAAACATTCGATGTTTTTAGGAATCAAGTGCTATTACATTGCTATAAAACTCCTAAGAATATTTTGTTAGACTTCCATTTAAAAAAAGGAAAATTAATTAAGCAGAGAGATAAGCAACAGCAGAGTAAACATAAAAACGATTAGAGTCAAACAATCCTTTTAAAATTTGATTAAAGGCAGATATTGCTGGGCTAATAAGGAACCAAAGTGACTCTGAAAACTCCCTATTTTTTTTTAACTTTAAATTATTTAAGAACTGATACTTACATTAATGGATTCAATCTGTCCAAACTCTTCAAACAGGTTGGTTAAATCTTGCTGTGTTGCCTTCTTGTCTACCTGGCCAACCCACAGAGTAGTACTACATACTGTCAAGATATAAGAGACAAATAACCCAAATCACATAGACAGTTACTTCTTTCAAGTAGCTGAGGAAAAAACACTAGTAACAATAATAAATTAAAATTTCAGATAGTATATTTTACATACTTGTTAACAGACATTTTTATGTTATGTTTAAAATCAACTAAAATACCAGGTACCCATTCACATCTATGCCAAGTCAACTTCTTGCATTATCACCTGTTCTCAAGCGTGGCAGCACACATCAGTCACCTGTGGATATCTGGAACCCACTCTAAAAGATGATGGAAGGTATGGGGTATGACAGATCAGGAACTGGGAGTTTTAAAATTCTGTAGGTGATTCTAATGTGCAACAAAGTTTCAAAACCACTTCTCATTGCAATCCTATCTGTGTACCTTTTAAGTATCTTTCTGTGCTGGAATGATTAAATGGATGTTTCTCCTAAATCAACAGTTAAATCTTATCCTTAAGGAAAGAATAATTATACACAAAAAATATATATACAAAAAGGAAAAGGCTAATTTAGAACTCATTATCATGAAAGACTCAGGGATACTTAAGGGCTGGAAGCCACTTCCCTTTAAGAAATAAATGCTACACGTGAGACATCTTGCCTACTTTGAGCTGCACTGTTCATGTCTCCATGAACATCTCCTTTTCCTGAAAACACTGACTTTAAAAATATTTACAGCTGATATATTTGCAGAGTTTTAATATATTTGGATTTATGTCAATGTCATTAAAAAAAAAAGAAGTCTCCAGCTTTTGGGTTATCTTTCATCTACAACACAGCCTAGAGCAGGTTTTACTCTAGAGCTAAGATGTCACCATTGCAATGTGGGTTTCACATTACATTCTACTGAATGTGGGTTTCAATCAGGTCTCCATCTCTCTACTCTGGCTGGTCAGAACTTGAACGTCTTCCAGGCCTGTGTGAGCTTTAGGAACCTGTTCAGCTAACAGATGCCTGGAAATTGCTCTTTCCCTGCTCTTTGTTCTTTGCCTCATGCAGTCTTACCCTGTGCATAAATAACTTAATATTCAACCAAAGTCTCAAAGGGCAACATATTAGTTTTCTTTTGCTGCTGTAACAAACCACCACAAACTTAGTACCTGAAAACACAAAAAGGTATTCTCTTACAGCTCTGGGGGTCTAAAATGAGTCAACAAGGCTGCATTCCTTCTGGAGGCCCTAGGAGAGAATTTGTTTCTTTGCCTTTGCTAGCTTCTACAAGCTATCTGCACTCCTCAGCTCATGGTCCCAACCCTCCATCTTCAAAGCCAACAGTGTAGCATTTACCAATCTCTTTCTCCTTTCCACGTTCACATCACCTTTTCTCTCTGACCCTCTCCTCTTGTTTCCCTCTTATTAGGACCCTTGGATTACACTGGGCCCTTCTGGATAATCCAAGTTAATCTCCCCATCTCAAGATCCTTATTAATCAGATATACAAATGTAAGGTAACATATTTACAAGCTCCAGTGATTTGGACATGGACATCTCTGGGTGGCCACTATTCAACCTACCACCAACCCTTAGCAAATTTCTGGACCTCTTTCACTGAACAGTTCCCACCTCTTCATTACTCTGTTCTACATATTATAGCTGCCTTAATCTCCCCAAAATCTGTTCCATGTTTCCCCTACTCTTTTGATATTGTCTCTCTACAAATTTTTCCCATGGACAACTCCATTTTCCCCCCCAGAAAGTAATGAGTCTCCTCCATCCCACGAGAAGGGGACACTTGATTCTTAGAATGTTACTCTTTGTTGATGTTTCACAGCCCCTGGACTATTCATGAAAACTCATGTTCTAAGAACCAATGGGCAGAGAAACACTACCACATGTGTTTAAAATGTGTTGGGACCACATCAAATTGTTATTGCTTCTCAGTAGAGTTTTGAGGTAAAAGACAAGATATACTTCTCACTGTATTTTCTTATGTCCTTTCTAAATTTTTTAATTGTGTGTTTTACCCATGAAAATAAAACAGCAACAGAAAATAAATTCCACGGTCAATAACTATGTAAACGGTGGCAACGAAACATGACAAGTTAGGTAAGGAACTAAATGAGAGACTCCACGTAAAAGCCCATCATAAAAATCGTTATTCTGAACGTCCTAATAGTAATCATGGGAGGAGGCACAGTCGAGATTTTACGATCAGACTTTTGACATTATTTATCAGACAGCACGAAAATGTTTGAATTTTGTCCCTCACCCTAAGGGATAAATAGAAACTTTCAGAGTTAGGAATGTCAACATTACTAAATTAACAATGGCTCTCATAATCAGGTAAGATTCTGGAAAGATAGCCAAGGCTTATTCAAACGGCTAGAATTTAGTAAGATGGCGTCGCCTTTAATCCTAAGCCTCGATTTCTAGGATGCTTCAGCATTATAAATTGTACCAGTTATTCATCTATCGCCATGGCAGAAGGACTTTATTTGGATACATTCAGAAATTAGATAACCTGATCAGTGTTTCGCTCTTGGCGAAGAATGACAATTTACTTCCTTTTATGTACTTTATCCATCTGCAGTCTGTTGATTCACCTTAAAAGTCATAACCCGCTAAGAATCGTTTAGGCAGAATTTGGCACTAATTACAAATTATTTTCCTAGACCTCACATGCCTACCAAGTCAACTCTCCTGCAGCACTCTCCCAAAACAAACTCCCACTACTACCAAATGTGTTCTAATCATACATTATAGATTAACATATAAAGGAGGGAAAGTTTTTATGAGAGAAATCTCTCCTTCAGTACTGATCCAGTAAGTTTATAATTAGCTTTAAAATTTGCATGCTTCCTATAATAATTACTCCTACAGACCTAGTGTTCATAATTGGTTAGGACACTGTGCATAGAAGTCACGGTGTCCATGAAACAGACACGAGGCCTAGGACACTTTATAAATCATTAATCAAGCCATATTTTCTAACTAGCATTAAAAAAAAAAACTCTCAATGACTTTAGTACTCGAGTAGAAACTGCTATTCCTTTTCCTTTTCTCCTCTATCACATTACAAAACCCAAAAATATAATTACTCATATACCAAACCAGTTATTTAACCTCTTAGTCTGAAAATAAGGTTGGGAGACATTGTAACAGATACTATTTTCTCAATGTTATTGAAACCAAAGCTTGTACGTCACTTACCACTTAATGTTTTAGATCTAATTGGAGGCAATCCCTTCTTCTGTCGTTCTTTCTCCCTTTCTCTAGCTCTTCTTTCACTTGAGTATGAACGGGATGATTTCCTTTTTCTTTCTCTAGAGCGAGAGCGTGATCGCTTTCTGTGTTTACGCTTTCGAGAACCAGATCGTGACCTAGACCTTCGTTTTCTTGGTGACCTACAAAAAAAATCTTACTTTACTTCTAATGACAAAGTTATTCTTCTATCGAATTTCTCACTTGTAGGTGGGGCGGGGGCGAGACTGTCTGGTATTTAGCTACCTTTTAAAAAACATTCAAGCATAATCAAGTATCAAACATGTATTTTCTCAAATCTCTATACTGCTTAGGTCCACACTAGTCACAGATGTTTGTTTGCAATGATTCTTACTGAACCACAACCACAAGGAAGAGTAAGAGAAAGAGATTCTAGTAAGGCCTCACTTTCTCTTAGGGTCTTCCAACTCTTTTTTCAAACAAGAGTCAAGAACAGGGATGAAAGATGGAAGAAAACAAAAAGATTCTTTAGGTGACAAAGATGTTACATTCTTAAAATTAAGAAACAAAGAATGTTTTCAACAGAACATTAGGCCACTATACAATTCTGTTTACAAGTTTTCAATTTCTAAAATCTCCTGTGCTTGACTTTACAATATAATGTGATACTGAAATACTGTTTCTTTTTTCCTGCCAGTCATATGCCATTGAACTCTCTTCAAAATACTTAGTAGGGAGGTGTTGCTAAGACAAATAAAGAAATTGCTAAGACAAAGAAGTTTCAGCACTAACACTGTAATTCACTGCAGAGAGGTCAGCTTAGAGAAAGATGAACTGACAGGCTCTCATTTGCAAGAGGCAAATACAAGTAAGTTCTTGAAACACGTAAGAAATGACTGAAAAAGTCATCAAGGATACTGCCTCTCTTCCAGCATTCGCTGTTCAGATTTTCTGGGTATTTGTGTGTAGAAAATAGGGCATTAAAATGTTAAAGATTAATGACTTTAAGTTTTAGGACAGTTTATAGCAAAAACAATATACACATGCTACAAGAAAATTTACCAGGTTAAGAATAAGGCGCCTCCAACTCAATCTGAATGAGCATGCACATTAGTGAGCCTCAGCCGTGCTGAACAGCCCACAAAGAAACCATTTCTAGGGTATGTTTTGTAATAGTCTGATATGCTTAATGTTTATAAAAATAATTTTTGTCGTTTTATTTTTATAATCATTTTTGGTATTATGAGATGAAATGGAATGTGAGAAATACAATGGAGTTTCTAATACTGTTCCTCTACAGCTTGATTTAAGTGTTGTTCAGGGGCAATAATACCCTAAGCTGACTATCATGATGTTATTAACTAAAACCAGATATAACCCCAAATCCAAGTCTCGTGATACTGCCGGGACTCATGCAAATTATTCAAATAAATGGCCACAGCCACACCCAATTAAAAACAGAACACATATTTTCTGTTTTTTGAAGTTCTGAATTACTTCTTCCTGAGAGAATGTCACTCTCAGAAAACATTTTCTTTAATCTTGATGCAAAGAAATAAAGGATGCAAAAAAGTAAAGCCAACAATTTAAATGTTCGCACACAGCTATTCTTAAATAGTATTGTAGAACCTTGAACGAGATCGTGAATGCGTTCTTGATCTGGAGCGAACAGCCACTTTCTTTGCTTCCTGTTCAAAGATCTCCTCTTCTACTCCATCTTGCCCTTCATCTATATCCATATCCTTGAAAGTCAAAAGAACAGCAGACAAAATGCCTGGTTGAGATTCAGTGTGTATTGGTAATTCTGCCTTACAAAATATTCACCATAGTAGCATTAATGACTAATAGTAAAATGGTAAGAATGTGGAGCTTAATGAGTAGGAAAAAACCATTCAGGTTTACATTATTTACATACAATAAAAATTATTACTATATTTTAAGATTTTTTTTCTGTAATTAATTTTATAAATTTATGCCCCAGAAAAACATTTACTTTTTACCTGCTGCTGAATATCTATGGAATCATCCAAATTTGCTTCAGGTTCAAGGAAATGCTGTTGACTGCTCCCTTGTGATGGTGACACAGAATGCTCTGACCCAAATGTTCCTTCTTGACTATCCTGAGGAGTTGCCTATTGAGAATGTACACAAACACACAAACATTGGGAAATAATGAATATTATGAATATTGTTACAAATGAAACATCACAATTACAATTTTAAAAAGGAGCCCAATACCTAAAGAAATCCCATTACATCTTTTATGATCAATCTAAAATGGCACTTTTGTATAAATCCAAGTTTACTTAAAAGCACAGAATACCTCCATAAAAGGGAGATATTATAACACTAGAGAGAATGGTAAGATAAAGTAGGTCTCCAAACAAATTTTATATTGTGGAAAATATAAACTACCAAGAATAAAGGGACTGTATCATGAATGATATATAAAGAACTAAGTCACCCAACTGCACGTGTAGAAGCAAAACGAAGCTCAAACCCTAATATCAAAATCACTGATCTTGCAAAATCAGTTCTCAACTTGGGTCTTTTTCAACCTCCACCTCTAGGAATTGACAAAAGAGTATAAGGAAGTACTCAAGTATGTAAAATATTTCAGAAAGACTAATAAAAGTTAGGCAATGCAGCCTAATTATAGGAAAAACTAAAATTTAAACCTTTTTGCCCCCCTAGGACTAGAATTACAGCAACTTGCTATAGGGATACTGCTTACATGGTACTAATCAGTATGAACTTGACTAGCAATTACATACACTATGGTGTTAACTAAAATTGAGAAACTGATTATTATGAAGAAATGACTCCCTAGTTAAACATTCCTAAAACATGATCTCACAGGTGTTGAGGATTAGTAAGAAGAGTTGGTACACAAGTTGGGAACTATTATAATAATTAACAGAAAAGAGCAACTCAAAACTACTGTTCCCTTGCTACAAACTCTGTGATTGTGAACCAAGTTACTCCAACTCTGAATTTGTCTCCCTACATGTAAAAGGAATACAACCACAGTGATTATAAAAAACAATATTGTATTATAAATTTCAAAGTTGCTAAGAAACTAAATCTTAATTGTTCCCACCACAAAAAAGAAATGATAATTATTTGACATGATAGAGGTGTTAGCTAACACTACAGAGGTAATCATATCCCAATATATAATCATATCAAATCAATATGTTGTACACCTTAAACAATGCTATATGTCAATTATATCTCAATAAAATTATTTTTTAAAACTTACTTTAATGACATTTAAACTGAAAGAAAAGAAAGCAGAATAAAAATTAAGAGCCAAAAAGAGCATTAAAGAACTGTTCCAAAAAAAAAAAAAGGAACTGTTCCAAGTGTCTTAATTTATGAAGGAACAGGCTCCCCAAAGACAAGTAACATTTTCAAGTTTAGAAATAAATTAAAACTAAAATCAGAATTAAAGTTCTATTAGTCTTTATTCCACAAAATTGACCAAAGAGTTGGTAAACAAGTATATGTTTGAGAACAAATCAAAATGTTTTTAAAGCACAGTCCTGGCTTATGCCTTTAAAATGGTACAATAAAACTAAAATTCTTAACAACACAGCAAGATAATTTTCAACTTTATCCTGAGCTGTATTGTTTGCTCCTAATTCAGTACTCATACATCCTTCACATTATTTACTTCTTACCTCACCATTCACCTTGAGCATCCTACCTACCATCCACCCACTTGTTTTTCATCTTTGATTTTCTATTAATGGTCAACCCTTGGTATAACCAGCAGAATCCACTGCAACCAATGCTAGTTCTTGAGCTTCTTTTTTGAGCAGTTTTACCTATTTGAAAAGGTTGTGATTCATGACTTTTATTCTTTCTTAACAATCTTATGAAGAACAAAGAGAAAATCTACTTTTAATATTCTACCAAATTTTATCTTATGATCTTGCAGTTAGCATTAATTAGGTCCACTGGACCCTTAGCTATATCTAAGATATGGTACGGGATCTTAGAGGTTTTATTTTCCTATATACTGAAACATTTTGCCATTTCATCATCCTAAGAATTATTCCATTATTACTCATCAATTACTCCCAACTGTAGCCAAAAAGACTAAAATAATAAAAAAAAAATGGAATTGTTGAGAAGGGTGATTCAACAGTGAAACCATCATCATTCAGTTTTACTGCATCACCAAAACCACTGCATTATATTTCAAGAAGGTATAAATAAGACTGGAGACATATCTGTAGTCTGCTTTTAGCTTTCCTTGGACAATGGATATTTAGATGTTTCATTTTCTGTCCATAATGGCAAAGAGAAGAAAACTGACAAAGAAACATATTTCACAAAAAATTTTTTTTTTTTTTTTTTTTTTGGGCACAAAGCCTGCGGGATCTTAGCTCCCCGACCAGGGATTGAACCCGCGCCCTTGCCAGTGTAAGCGCAGAGTCCAAACCACTGGACCACCAGGAATTCCCAATATTTCACAACACTTAGACAAAGCAGATGATGAATGCAAAAAAAAAGACAGCAGCATTCTAGACTCTAATGGTAACGGTGAAATTTAATGTTTAAGTGAAATATCAGACGGTGAGTTTTCAAATGACTGCATCCCAAACGTATTTCTCAAACTCAAGAACTGATGAGTGAAAAATGTATCTCTAAGGACAAAAATCTCTAAGGGTATTTTCATTCAATTAGTCATTCAACAGGAAGGACTTCATCTTATAGTATTTTGGAACAAGAAGCTGGACTGTTTGTTTTGTTAAAAGAACATGTGACATTTGAACTTAGTTGACATAAAAAGGTTTGCTATATTTCAACTATATTAAAATTCCTAATTATGTTTATTTTCCCCTATCCCTTTAGCTTCGCTTTTAAATTATTTGTAAGATGACTAAAAAATATTTTTACAAAACCAAAAAGACTCCATAGGACCCAGGTGGCAAATGACTTTTTACCCTGATATACTGATATATGTCCTTAGAATACATCCTGGTATATTCATCTTTAGTTTCTTCAGCAATGTCTTCAGGCAAAGCATCAGTGATAATACTGAGGGACTTCCCTGGTGGTCCAGTGGTTAAGAATCCGCCTTCCAATGCAGGGGGCCTGGGTTCAATCCCTGGTCAGGGAACTAAGATCCTACATGCTGCGGGGCAACTAAGCCCACACCGCAACTACTGAGCCCATGTGCCACAACGAAAGATCCTGCATGTCGCAACGAAGATCCCACGTGCCACAACTGAGACCCGACGCAGCCAAATAAATAAATAAAGATAATATCGAAAAAAATAGAAGACAAGGATAACAACAGTTAGCAGAGACTTTTTTCAAAATTGGATTAACATTCACTCAGTATCACATTTTGATCCCTTATAAATCTACTTTCCTCTATTTTTTTCTGTATAAGTGGCAGGAAACACTGTCAAAAAACCTTACTGAAATCCACACATGCTATGCTACACCTACAGCATTTTCCTAATTTATGAGTCTAATAACCTTACAACATCAACCTCAGTACCCTGAAATGCAACTCAAGTCTCTTAATTATCACCCATCTTAGTTATCATGTTCAATTCTCCTCTTTCCATTATATTCTCCTCTATAAAAAACTACTGAAGCAAAGTAAGTTACATATTTCTGATATCCCACTGACAGCTCTTTATTAAGTAGCTGAATCTTCTATAATCTTTTTATTCCTAACATTCTTTTTAAAGCCCTTTTATTAGTCTTATCATTTTCATCATCAGCATTTCATTCTATGACTCTGACACCTTCTGGATATCCTGATAAAACAATCATCAAAATCACAACTCCAACTTACTCAAGACAATAGAAATCATTCCTCTTATGATATGATTGTTAGTCCCTTCACAATTCAACCATTCTCAGAAAGTGCTCCCATTTTCCACTGGTTTTCCATCATTAGATAAAAGACCTCAACCCACACCCAAGTGTGGTCAAAGCTGCAAGGAACAGAGTGGCACTAGCAAACCTATTCTTTTCTCTGAGGCGCTCTAATAAATTTTAGGCAGCAATACGGAGCTTACTGGTAAACAAAAATGCTTAATTTTTCTGCATGTTTCACCCCATCTTAAATACACTAAAGGCAACTGGTTTGATAGAGCCAATTACACAACTTATTAAATTTGTTACTCTGTTGATATTTACTTTTCAATTTAAATTTGTGATAGGCTTTAAACACTATTCACCTTATGCATTAGAAAAGTTGCTTTTTTTCCTTCACTACTCCCTTTTCTTCACTGCTTATTTTTGAATAAGGAAGCTTTTAAGAACATCTACTCCTTTCAAAGAGATCTTATTACTATATCTTCTAAAATTGTGGAGATGGTATAGAGTAATCAACTAAGACCAGAGTTCTTTTTTCTGTTTTTGGTTGGTAAGATTCTTAAAACAAAATCACTCTCAAGTTTTTAGTAACTTTCACTTCAGTAACTTGGTGTTAATTACAAGCTCAAGCTCAAGATCCAGGTCAAGAGTACAACACCTTTACTGTCTCTGCTAAACCTTCATCCTACTGCTTCTGCTAAAACTTCTGAAATGAAATTGGAACTAAGGCAATTCAAAAGTGTCACATCTATAGCTGAACAAATCTATTTAGATAAACTGTTCCATTACTACTACCTCTTGCCTCTGTAACAGCTCTGACAACCTGTTTCTCTTCCTTGAGTCACAACTTATGTTTTTCTTTAAATAACATCCAGGTTATTTTTTTTTTTGGCCACACTGTGTGGCATGGGGGATCTTAGTTCCCTGACCAGGGATCGAACCCGGTCCCCTGCATTGGGAGTGTGGAGTCTTAACCACTGGACTGCCAGGGGAGTCCCCAAATGTTCTTTATTGTGCTTTGTCTTCAAGTTTCTGAATTCTTAGGCAGATATATTTTATTTTCTTGACATAAAATAATGCACCTACCCAACTACTTCTATCAGAATTATTTCTACAAAACAAGGTATGGAATTCCATTCTCATAATTCCAGGTACAAGTTCCAACATACAAATATCATCAAAATCCATTTTACAAGGACTTCCCTGGTGGCGCAGTGGCTGAGAGTCCGCCTGCCACTGCAGAGATCGAACACGGTTTCGATCCCCGGTCCCGGAGGATCCCACATGCTGCGGAGCAGCTGGGCCTGCGTGTCACAACTGTTGAGGCCCACACCCCTGGAGCCCAGGCCCCGCAACAAGCGTGGCCCCTGCTCACTGCAGCTAGAGGGAGCCCACGTGCAGCAGCGAAGACCCAACACCGCCAAAAATAAATAAATAAATTTATTTTTTAAAAAAAAATCCATTTTACATTTACTCTTTGCATTAAAAGGACAAGTTCGGGGACTATCCCTTCTTAAGTAATCCTCCCTCTTCCATATTTCCATAGTCCTTCATATATACCTCTATTTCAGAAACCAGGATTCTGCCTTGTGTTCATATAGATATATGCACTCCATTAGAGAAGAGCTTACTTGAGGCCAGACACTTCTCTGTTCATCTCTGTATGTATTACCTAACAATGCTCATACTTTAAAAATATTTGTGGTATTGTATTAAATTCATTAGAGTCAAAAAGGTTTGATTAGGAAGAAGTGTGAGTGGGGGGAATTCCCAGAAACTCATATCCAAACAGTTTAACATCCGTTAAGTATTTCTCATATAGAGCAAAAAGAGGCTTTGTAATGGATTTAACCCTAGCTTCACAACAATTTGACATATTTTATCAATTCTAAGGTATGATTTTTCTTTACATTTTATCACCCTGAAATTTAGAAGATTCTTAAAACTCCAGGGGATGTTATATATACAAGTATCTAAAAATTCTTAGCTATACGTAAAATAATGGTGGGTCTTAAGACTGATGATATATGATACTGTGTACTTTAACAGTAGATGTTTCGATTTCACTAAGCTTCAATTTCCTACAATGTAAATGAGATTCAAAATACCTATCGCATAAGCATTAACTGTAATCATGCCTAATAAAGCTCCTGCCACATACTAATAACAGTCTAATTAAAGACAGCAATCTATTTTGTCATCATCACCACCAACAACAGTAAAATCATCACTATCTTGGCTTGACAGGGAATTGAGAGGAAAGGAAAGTTTTCAGCTGTAATACTGAAACACCATCTCTGTCTTCTGTTCTCTAATTCCAGTATACTGAAATTAATGTTCTCAATGGATACATAAGTTGCCAGTAAACATTTTGATTACCAAAAAACAAAATGAAACAAAAAAACAAACAAAAACTGTAAAGGTCCTGAAAAGACTGATCTCCCTAGTAATAAACAGCTGAAGAAAAAAAATCGCCAAATGACAGACTGTACAAAGCAGTAACTCTAAAGACCACAAGATGGGGATATAAACCTTTTGAGGCTGTTGCTGTTCCAGGAGTTGCTGTCTGAGATGTTCAAGATTTTGCTGCTGTAGCTGTTCTGCTATCTGATGAAAGATGGAATTGTTCACAGATTCTGAAACATGAGAACTAAAAGGAAAAACAAGTGGAAATGTATATTAAAATCCAATAAAGATAATATGATAATAACTGAATATTCGAAAAGAACACCCCAAAATGCAATTAAATGGAACATACTCTTATACTCTATGTTTACTTTTGAAATATTCACACAGAAAATAGAATACCTCAGAACATTAATACGTTAAAATAGAAATATACTCTTCAATAGTGTTTCAATAGATGGATCACATGTTAGAGATACTCTGATGAAGATCTGATATTACTGCCTCACAATATTAAAATACATATAAATTAGTACTTTTTACATTACAGCATTTTAAGAAAATCTCAATAAAACACTTATAAAAAGAGTTAAAAGTACTTAAGCATTGTCACTCTAACTCCTTCTTTAAACTATGAGACAGTGGGAAAAATGTTCCATCAATCACTATATGTGAAATCTACCATCATAATTGATTATACACTTCATAAAACTAATCTGCTTTCTTTAGAAAAGCATTCACATTATTAGGTATGTTAACGGAAACAGTGTTTAGATAAGAGGAATTAATAATTTAACTATACTCTGGGAAATTCACACCTGGAATACACCTGGAATTCTGGGTGCCACAAGGCAAGACATGAACAAAAAAGAGGGCATCCCAAAAGGGGCAATCAGGATGGTGAGAAGTCTTGAAACAGTTGGAAAAAAGTGTACTTCATCTGGAGCAAATAAACCTAAGGGGAAGAATGATACCTATCTTCAAATACTGGAATGGCTATTTCTTTCTCAAAAGAAAATGGAGCAAATTTGTTTCCTTGCTTCAGAAAGCAAAATGGATCAGTGTATAGAAAGCAAATCAAATAAGATTCAGTAACAAAAGATCATACAGTATTAAAAATTACCTTCTTGTCATAGAAGGCATTAAAACAATGGATAAATAACCTATACAGATGGTTAAAGGAGATTACTACATTGCTCAGGACACTAAGCTACATGATCTCAAATGCTTCTTACAACTTTAGAATTCATAATCTAAAACATTAGTTTTTAATTTTTTCAAGTAGAATCTCTATCATAAGCATATAATTGCAATTTTACATATAAGTATATTTTTAATATATTATCACAATATAGAAAACTAAGTAACTATTGAAATAAGATTTCTAGAGGCTTTCCCCACTCATCATCCCTTTCTAATCGTCCCACCTTCCACCCCTGCTCTCCAACATCCTCCTTCCCTCTGGTCCTCTCATGAACCCTCACCGAAACTAAGGCTCTGCAGAACTGTATCACTGATTTAAAGAAAAACATACAATCCATTTCTTTAACAAACAAAATCCCCACAACCCTATTCCTTACTTCTGATTAGTCTGATCTACTCCCAGAATTTAGTATACTTCCTAGTAGTGCCCACTGGCACTAGAAGCAAACGTCTTTCCTATAAATATTCTTACAACAGAGTTAAATAACTTAAAGCCTAATATAGACAACAGAAAATAACACAACTAGATTTATCAACACATCAATTTTCCAGTAAAGAATATTGACATATCCCAATTATTTACAAAGTTCTTAGGAAGAGTCAAAATAACACAGGGAAGCAACAAGCAGCAATTCTACCATCTTTCTGTAATGTGAGCGCTCAAGAGCCTGAAATAATAACTCAACTCACTCAAAGTACACTCAGTAGCTCAATGGCAACGTCCCATACAATGTTTATAAAGATAACAGAAAAAATTTATGGTTTATAAAGAAAAACATAATGACTCTTACAGTTGAGAAGCTGGAATTTCCTTTTTGGGCTCTTCACTATGCTCAGAATCTTCCCCAAAATCAAACCTATCCATCAACTTCTAAGTGGGGGAAAAAAAAAAGAGAAAGAGACAAATTTAAAAGTGCTTTGCACAAATAAAAGTTGCAAATGCTATTTTGAAGGTCACTGACATCCCATTAATTTATCTCTATCATTTAAAATGTAAATGTTTCATATCATTTTATTGTTATACTCCAATAAAACATTTTATTTGAGCGGATCTTTACTTTTCTTGAGGGCATTTTGACAGACACTGCCTTATGAAGCAAAACAATCATGACAGGCAGGATAAATACCAATACTCTTAACTTTATAAAAGAGAGGATTAGGATTAAAATAATTAAGTGGCTTGTCAACAGTAACAGAGCTTGATTAAAAAAAAAATCTAGAACTATAATCAACAGATCTGTTACTAGCGCAGTTCTCTCAGAATGCTCCATTGTCTTCTAAATGGTCAATTTAAAGACTTTTTGGAAGCTGCAGGCTAAAAAAGTCTAAGTAATAATCTCATAAATCAATATTTATACTTCTATGAAAATTACAGTAGCAGAAATAAAAATAATACAGATAACACTTCCAAAGTATTATAATATTCCCATAAATAGCAAGAATATTAAGCATATCACACAAGTTAAACATAAAAGATTTTCAACTTTAAAAACACTATTCTTGGGGCTTCCCTGGTAGCACAGTGGTTGAGAGTCCGCCTGCCAATGCAGGGGACACAGGTTCGTGCCCCCGTCTGGGAAGATCCCACATGCCGCGGAGCGGCTGGGCCTGTGAGCCATGGCCGCTGAGCCTGCATGCCCGGAGCCTGTGCTCCACAACGGGAGAGGCCACAACAGCGAGAGGCCCGCGTACAGCAAAAAAAAAAAACAAAAAAACCCACTATTCTTTAGTTAGACCTCGATTTATCACAGCATAGTAACAACTTGTAAAGAAGCTTTCCTTTGAACTTTCACATACTTTACAATTTTAATTCTAGCAGATTAAAATTACAGGACGGACACCATAATTAATATATTTGTAACATCCATAAAATAAATTAGGAAGTATAAAAAATAATTATCTGCCTCAACAGTGAATACAGGGGGCTTCCCTGGTGACGCAGTGGTTGAGAATCCACCTGCCAATGCAGGGGACACGGGTTCGAGCCCTGGTCCAGGAAGATCCCACATGCCACGGAGCAACTAAGCCTGTGCGCCACAACTACTGAGCCTGCCGCTCTAGAGCCCGCGAGCCACAACTACTGAAGCCCGTGGGCCTAGAGCCTGTGCTCCACAACAAGAGAAGCCACCGCAGTGAGAAGCCCGTGCACCGCAACTAGAGAAAGCCCACACGCAGCAACGAAGACCCAACGCACCCAAAAATAAAATAAACAGATTTATTTTAAAAAAAAGTGAATACACAATTTTACTGACCAGTTATTATTAGTCAAAAGAAAATATTCTAAATGTTGCCAGTGGAATTATAAAATTACTTAATTTCTTTCAGAAATTTGAACTTTTTCTAAAATTTGTATCTTATAGAGTATGATGGATGTTAAAATATAAAATAGTGCTACGGTAAAATGTAATTTACAGAATTGGAATATACATGATAGTACAGAAAATTCAGTTCTTCATACAGAACAGATCTCTTATCTTAGTTTTTACCTTGTTAAAAGACACTCCCTGTTCTAGGGGATTAAGGGTGCTGGCTGCTGCAGCCGCTGCTGTGAGCTGTGCTGTAAGAGCCTGCAGCTGGACCACAAGGCCGGCATCCAGGGCTTGCAAGATGGAAGGCTGAGGCTTCTGCTGCTGTATCTGTAAAGTCTGTATTAACTGCTGAAGCTAAAGGGTGGGGGAAAAAAAAAAAAAAGAAAATTACTACAAACAGGTGTTGGGTTTGTAATAAGAATACTCATCTAAAACTTTTGGTCAATAAAATTTACCATTCTACAGTCTAGAGACCAAGAAAAAATATATACTAATTTAAAAGTTTTTTTTTTTTTAAAAAAAGACTTTGTGTGTGTGCCATATATAACACAGTCCTTAATAAGTTTGTCTTGCTTCTGGAAAGTCAGGGAAGTTTAAACAAAATAAAATGATCACACCATGACCAACGGATAAAAAAACTCATCACAAGCAGACTTTTTTCCACTAAGCTTTTTCATCCCTTCTTCAATTAACTCAATCTCTGTAAAAGGACGAGCACTTACAACTGCTTTTACTATCATTCAGATTTACCATCTGATAACACATTCCTGAAAGCAGCTAAGAAAATAAGAAATCTGTCCCTTGGAGCAGTCTGAAACTAAGGAAATTAAAGGTGAATAGTGTCAACAAGAGTTGAAAGCAATCCCTGTCCCCCCATTCACCCTCCCTCTTAAAAAATAGAAACAGTAGTAAGATGCTGAAGATAGTTCAGTTCAGTAAACCCTATATATAACCTAGTAGTAATTAATACTTTCCTACTCAAGATGTAAACCCAAGTTAAATCTGAAAATCATCAGTTTAGAATAGAAAAAGAAAAATAGAAAAGCTATTGCTAAATAAGACATTTGCACTCTTCAAGTTCAGTTTACAGTGGGAGAAGGTAAAAACATGCACGATGACAGTAAGTAAAATAATTTCATCTGAAATAGCAACATTAAGAAACAAACTAGTGTCTTTACCTATCATACCAACATTTACTACAAACTACTAATGTGATAGGAAAGAAACTACAAAAACATATGATAGTTGAGCTACTGCACTGAGGAAGCTCCAAAACAGGATGGATGAATAAGAGGGAGGGAGAGAGGGAGGAAAGAAGAAAGTAAGGCAATTATCACATTTCTCCTTTACACATTTTAAATGTTCCTTTTGACATCTCCATTTCCCCCCACAGCACTGTTATTCTTTCAGGTACCCAGGCTCAAACACTGCAGCACCCTACTTTCTTTCCTCTGCTCTGACTTCATATCTTATAGATCACTGTGTCTTCCTGACTCCTTGTTCTATTCTTCCAGAAAATCCACACTCTGGCCAAAAGTATTTTTTTAATAGATGTCTTTTAAAATGACATTTGCTTTACGAATTACTTTCAAAATATCATTATCACAAAAGGTTATTAATTCTATAATTTAATCTAATATCCAATTCAGTTTCCCAACTGTCCCAAAAATGTAGAAACTGGATCCAATCTAAGACGATAATTGAACTGTTTTTTTACATTTGTAAATCACTAAAATGGTTCCATATTTTTTTTGAGATTGTCTTTTAAAGAGTCCACAACTGCACCGTTTTTTACTTATTCATATCACAATTAACCTGCTTTTTAGAGGATAAGTTAAAAAAAAAAAACCAAACAGATGCTAGACTATCCTCATATCTTTCCATGACTAGTTCCATTTAAAGTCTCAATTCAAATGTCACTTTGTCAAAGATGCCTTCTCCTGGCTACCCTAATTCTGACCCCTTCCCCCAAACTTAGTCACTGTAAAGACTTACCCTGTTTTAAGTCATATATCACTATCTAAATAATGTTTTATACTTCTTTACTGTTTGTCTCCCCTAAGATAGATAGGTATCTTCTTCAAGGTAGAAGACTTCCCTGCCTTGTTACTGGAATAACAATAGCACCTAATAACGTCTGGCACAAACTGTGCACTTAATTATTTTGGTGTGGAACGAATTATTTGTAAAATAATCTTTAATGGCATAAAAGTGTTCATGATGCATTACTAAATGAAAAGAAAACCAAGTTACACAGTACTATATGTAGTGTAGTCATTTTTAAAAAATAAAACACATACTCCTTAGGTGGTACATAATGAAACAATGTGTTAGGAAAATAATGAGTCCTAAATCATTGACATAATAAAAAAGCTGCTCACCTGTTGGCCTTGAGGACTTTGTAAGATCTGAGCTACAGCTGCAAGTGTATCTGTATTTGTTATCTGAGACACCCACGGATCAGGTAAACCTTGGACCACATTGGCTGGAGTAACAGGTGTCACAGGAGTTCCTTTTAGAAAAGACATCAAACCCAACCCCAATAAATATGTAGGTACATAAATAAGACTTGGAAAAGTAGAGAGATTTGTTCTGTCACTTTTATAAAATATGTACAGATTTATATAAATGTAATTTTACTGTCTCCATTTTGAAAAACCATTACAGAATCAGGTATGTTAAAACAACAACAATTAAAAAAAAAACGACCTAAAAGGGCTATCCATACTTGTTCTCAATTAACTAAGTTACTACTTTAAAGGAACCTACAGGGATTTCCCTGGTGGTGCAGTGGCTAAGACTCCACGCTCCTAATGCAGGGGGCACAGGTTCAACCCCTGGTCAGGGAACTAAGATCCCACATGCCCCATGGCATGGCCAAAAATAAAAAATAACTTAAAAAAATAAACAAAATAAAGGAGGCTTTAATACTTGCAAGTCATTAAAAATCTTATTAAAGAAGAAAATTCAATGACATAAGGAAATATTCAAAATGCAATCTTTCATGAAAAAAATTATTATAAAATAGTGTGCATAACATAAAACTATTTTTGTTCCAAAATATGTGTGTCTGTGTATGTATACACACACACATCAAAAACGAAATATATACCAAAATGCTAACAAATGTAATTCTTGGACTATGATAAAAAATTTCAAATGTCATTTAAATACCTTAAAAAAAAACAAAACATGATTTTGAGATTATTACTAAACATTCTCCTCTCCATTAAATAAATTTTTCAGGGTTCTCTTTATATTAGTAGTCTTAGTTCACTGTGAATATCAAGATGATATATATGCAAGTTTAAAAGATTACAGTCTAAATCAGGAAAAACTTAACTGACACACCAATTTCCAAAGCTCATTATGTTTCTAGGGATTTTAAAAACTAAGCTTTTTAATTTTTAGAAAAGAATTACACACAAATATAACTTCTGATTTTATTTTTCACTTAAACTGCATTTCCTTTCATTTACCTAATGCTAGACAAATTCTCCTGCACTGTCAAATTATTATTTCATCTATGAATAATCACCTGAAAAGCATGAATAGAATACTCAGAAAATCTATCAAAGCAACATACCTGGGGTATTGCTCATAGCAGCAGTAGTACTGGCCAAAACAGGTGTGACAACTGGAGGAGGAATCCCTGCTGCCATATCCAAAAGAGGTTGAATAATCTCACTTTTAAATACATTATTCTTCTGCCATAAGTTTAATACTCTCACTATTTTACTCTACAGGAAAAAAGAAAAATGATATTTTGGTTTTTTTGCTTTCAAAACCTTAGCACAGTCGTATCTTAGAGGCTACTTGGACAATAGATAGGAAGGATGGATTAAAATACTGCTATGATACTTTCCAGCCCTGATATTATGTTTCTATAATTTTGCATTTATTAACTTTAACTCACTTGCAAAAATATTCATTCTGATGAATATACAAGTTAATGAAAGCAATATTTAGCAGAAAGAAGGAAGGAATGGTAACTAGGTTTCACCTTCTACATGAACACTAATGAGATGGTTACAGTTAGCTGGAGAACTGTGTTAAGGATTCTGAGGCTTAGCACTAAAGTTATATTTACTGTTGATTTTATCTTTTAAAAAAGTAACTTCAAGAGAAAATCCCTATCTTATGTGACTTTAAAAAAAATTTTTCATTTTAAAACTATCTAAGAACAAGAAAGGGTATTTCCTCACATAAGAATTTAACCAAATTTACTTTCTGCCACCACTGTTCAGCATATAAAAGTTCTGTAAACAGCAGTATTAGTTACTGACTACTGTAATGCTACTTAACTCCAGTAGAATAAGTTAAATGACAGAGGCTGAAATTAGTACTAAAAAGAGCCTTTTGTTAAATAATCTATTTTGTAATAGGTTGTTTTTGTTTTTTTTTTTTTTTGGCGGTATGCGGGCCTCTCACTGTTGTGGCCTCTCCTGTTGCAGAGCACAGGCTCCGGACGCTCAGGCTCAGCGGCCATGGCTCACGGGCCCAGCTGCTCCGCGGTATGTGGGATCTTCCCAGACCGGGGCACGAACCCGTGTCCCCTGCATCGGCAGGCAGACTCTCAACCACTGCGCCACCAGGGAAGCCCCAGGAATTTTTAAGAATATCTGGTTCACCTTTAAATCACTCATAATATTATATCGACATATTTTCAAACTATGTCCAAGCTAAATTAACATGCAAATTTTTGTATTTCAAATGAAGCATAAGAAAGTTACACAAAGAATGCTTCATATCTTCTGATTTAACTATTTTTCCTAAGATGTAGGCACTAAGAAAGTGTCTTATATTTTTTTTGCTTTACATAAAAAAAAAAATCTTCCAGTTCCCAAGATACTCACCAAGCACTAAAAGTAGTCCCCGTCTGGTAAGTATCATTCTGTGTATCTACCTACACACAAATAATGCCTCTCCTTTATGGAGTTTATGCACTGAGATTACAGCAGCAATGTAATCTTTCCTACTATGGTTATTAAAAAAAAAAAATCCCGATATACTAAACTTTATTATAAATGAGAAACATTATTATTATGAAATCTACGAATTCAAGACTGACTTGTTCATTGTAACTGATAGAAATCCAAGTCCAAACCAGTGAAATTCCTAAATCAAAGTGTTTAAGTTACTTCAAAAATGTTTATATAAAATTTCAAATGAGTTATTTTAGGTGGGATTCTAAGGCATCTACTTTAAGTCTCAACTGTGATGGGTTACTTAAAAACTAGAAGCATTCTTTCTGCCTGCATAGAATTATCAACGTACCAAAGTTAATTAAAAGAAAAAAATCTGCTTCAAGAAGCATATCCAAGAACAGTTTACAAAGAATGATACAATGATAAATTTATCTCCATGTCTATTATAACAAGACTTCTTTTGTTTCAAAACTGTACAATAGTTAAAATAAAATAAAATAAAACTGAAAAACAATGATAAATTTATCTCCATATCTATCTATTATAACAAGACTTCTTTTGTTTCAAAACTGTACAATAGTTAAAATTAAATTAAATTAAAAATAAAAACTACCTAGGGCTTCCCTGGTGGCTAGGTGGTTGAGAGTCCACCTGCCGATGCAGGGGACACAGGTTCGTGCCCCAGTCCGGGAAGATCCCACATGCCGCAGAGCGGCTAGGCCCGTGAGCCATGGCCGCTGAGCCTGCGCGTCCGGAGCCTGTGCTCCGCAATGGGAGAGGCCACAACAGTGAGAGGCCCACGTACCGCAAATAAATAAATAAATAAATAAATAATAAAATAAAATAAAAAAATAAAGACTACCTAATCTTGTACTTGAGGGAAGGTAAAAGATTTGTGGTGAGCTTTTAAGTTTTGTGGCTCTTCCTCAGAGTAACAGTTAGTCTTCACTTGTTCGTTCCTTTTCCTACAAAATCAATACTGCAATCAACTCTGTCAGAAAAAGGACACTAAATTTCCAAATCAGCATCCAAGATACGTAACCTTCTACTATCTTTGAGCACCTATGAGGATAAACAGCGCCTTTTTATTCTCCCTCAGGTCCCAAAGCTTTTGTTTAATGTGGGAAAGAATATTTATTCATTCAGATCCAGCAGACCCAGTAGTGTGGTTTCTAGCACTAAGAAAACTCTACCATGACAAAGGAATTTTGATATGCAGTTATTTTCTATTAATTATTTGGTAAATCCACTTTTCACAGACACTAAATAGGTAAATATCAGCTCAAGTCAAATAATCAAAATTCTGAATTGGTTGTGCGTGTAAATAAGTAAGATTTTAGGATAATTCCAAATGCTTATTAGAGCCAGTTTCTTTAACACCAACTGCTTCAATAAATTAAAAAGTAGCAAAATCAACTATATCTTTCCACTCTGTTTAAGAAAAGTCTAATAACAAAGAGGAACATGGAGAGTGCGATAACTAAATATTCAAATTCGGAATAACAAAGAGTAAACAATAACATAAAATGATAAAATTAAGATAATGTAAAAGAGTCTCATTAAGACAAGAAAGGTAATTACTGTAGTGACTTAAAAAAAAAAGAAAAAAGGCAGCATACCTTGTCGTCTCCAGGGCAACGATATAAATTCTGGAAAGTGCTAATGATGTTATTACTAAATCTGGGTGCGAACACATCCTTTTCTTGACCAAACTGATGTCGAGATTGTCGTACAATAGAGTCAATAACATAAAGTCCAGGTACCTTGTATTCTGGTTTACACTGAAGAAAAAAAGAAGAGTGGGAAGGGAAGCAAATGAGAAGGTTAAAATTCTTGATATACAAATGTCACCACAAATCCTGTACAAACACAAAAACACTGCTCATACTGAGGTGATGAACATTCGAGGTTGACTATTCCACACCGTCTGTCTCTGGAATGGTATTTGAAAGAATCTACTTTGGCTACTCTACATATTCAGTTCAACTGCCAATCACCTAAGTTCTGAAATAGCGCTGAGTAACTGGCTTGAACAATAAAAAACAAAAGATAAGGTACTGTTATAATAAAAAAAAATGTTTAATGATTTTGAAAAGCCAAATAAAAGGAAGCAGCAAATTCAGGAAAGAAAAGTACTGGTAAAAGCATTGCCAACATGCCTTAGACTTCGTCTGAAACATATAGGGAAAGGATTTCTGTACTAATGAAGGTACAAATCAAATGACAAATTGTAACACTCCAAACACAATGAACTCAAAGTTTCAAAACTTTTCTCAAATACCACACCTATACAAAAGACAAGACACTACCATTATGATTCTAGGAATCTATCCTATGAAAACATTTTTTAGCTACTCCACTGATCAATGTTTCTCAACCTTACCCATTACCCAATCTGAAGAATATGAAAGTCTCCTACTTTCCAGAGCACAAGGAAGAATCCTTTCACTAATCAAGCTCACTGCTTCGATTTCTTCCATATCCAGAAGCATAAGAACACCTGCCTCCCAAACATATACTGATAAAAATGAAATTATGGCTGCAAAAAGCAGGGTCAAATTCTGGGTGTAATTCGGTATTTCACCCAAAGTAATTTCATAGAAATCATATATGGACTAAATCAAAATTGCATTCTTGAAAAACTTCCTGGAAACCCAAGGACCAGTGGGTAAAGGATCCTCAATCTACCTCCAACACAGACATACATGCTTCTAAACAGGATTTTCAGTCAAGACAATGAGTGATTTCATTCTGCAAAAAGACTAGATGATTCTTCATTTGTTCCTTCAAATCCCTTTTAAGAACCTTCTCTTTAAGGTCATTATTAAGAAAATGAAGAGACCTTTAGCACCGATTCACAAGTGTCTACTGCAAGGTTCTGGCTGTTTAGTACTTGAAACATTTAATAAAAGGGCAGTAATGCTGGTGACTGGACATTAAAGTTTTAGGTTTAACCTACCAAAAAGTTTCAAAACTGTCTGCTCGGGCTTCCCTGGTGGCGCAGTGGTTGAGAGTCCGCCTGCCGATGCAGGGGACACGGGACACGATGCCCCGGTCCGGGAGGATCCCACATGCCGCGGAGCGGCTGGGCCCGTGAGCCATGGCCGCTGAGCCTGCGCGTCCGGAGCCAGTGCTCCGCAACGGGAGAGGCCACAGCAGTGAGAGGCCCACGTACCGCAAAAAAAAACAAAACAAAAAAACCTGTCTGCTCTATTGAAAGTTACTGTTTTAAAAGTCTGAAATAGTTTTTTCCCTCACGTTCCTCCCCAAATCTAGCATATCTGTCCCTCAGTTCATATAACTGGCCAAGGCTATTTTCCTTTGACTACCATACATTCAAAGAAATATTCACCTAGCCAGGCAAATAATACATCCAGTAAAGAAAAGAAATTTTTTTAAATTTAATGAAAAGCAAGACAACTCTGTTAAAAATCATCTATTTCCCAATGCCGAAAACACAGATAAAATAATCTGATATATAATCTATTACTTTACAGAAATGATTATCTTGAGACTAAGGCTAAATAAAATTTATAAGTTGCTGGTAAGAGTTATTAAAATTAATACTGAATGGTAAGTAATAAAAGTGATTAATGCAGTGAGTTTTGTTTAAACAAATACACCTTTTTCTCTGATTTATAATAAAAACTCGATTATAAACTCACAATACATAAGAATCATGAGTACATAACACAATAAATGGGCCTTCCTCGCCTACTGTGAAGATTCCAAAGCTTCAAAAATGTTAGCAGTTTTATTATTAAGCTATAAAGATAATTCTTCTTCCACAATATCTTTAGAAACACTATATTAACGTGTTATGGTACAGAATTTCCTTCACTGACAGACTAGGCATTTTTATGTGTCTGCCACATAAAATGGCAAAAAAAAATTATGTACGATTTAAATGTTGTAGAAGTTTTAAGATTACAATATTTGGTAAACTTGGCTAAGTCACCAACTAGAAACTTGAGAGGCGAATTAAGACCAAAAAATCTGAAATGTTTTCAATCTCTTTTTCAAGTTCTGGCAGTACTGAAAACACAAGAATTCCTAAGACTCCAATGTCACGAGGTATTTTTTACACTTTGAATAACAATTGTGGCTGTACTTACAAAGCACTAAATGATGCTGACAGGAGCATGTAAGAAAAAGAGGGCTGGTCTCAGGAAACAGTTATACCTAATACCAAATGAATTCTCACAGTGAATAGAGCATGCTTCCAAAGGAAGGAGAGGAAAAGGAACCATTCTGAGACAGCCACAGCATTCAGTTCTTCACAAGGTCTTGTCTCAGGAGAAACTTTTTAACCAGAGCCTAACTTGCCGAGGTTGTATCAGAGCCTAACTAACCCACACTTAGGGAAACAGAACCTGCATTTCAACAAGATCTCTAGGTAATTCCTGTGCACAAAAGTAGTTTAAGAAGCACTGTTTATAGACACTGAACCTTTTGAAAAAGATTTTTAAAAGCTTTAGAACAATGAAATTTTCCAATCACCAACATTTGTATTTTCTAGTTGGATTTACCTAAAACACAGCATACGTGTTATTTTACCCCATGCCTTAAGCTTCAACTCACGAGTTGTTCACCTCAAAATATGTTTTACCAATACTTTAAGTTTTGAGAGAACAAGACTTTAAGAGAAAAAAAGCTGAATCACATAAAGGTTAACTGATTTATTCAAGATTATCTAGCTAGTTTAGTGACACAGTAATATCACTTTGATTCATGCTCCAGTCAACTATTTTCGTTCAAGAAACACACTGCAACCTTGCCAAGTCCTTAATGCCATTTACCTCTGATCCTCAAACTGGTTCTGCTTACATCTAGGCATGAACAATGGGCAGAATACAAAACCTAAATTCAATTACAGATATCCTACAGTACAATATTACAAGTTATAAAAGTTATGTACTCCTCCCAAAAAAATGTGGCACCAATAGGGCACTGATCACAAAGGGGCAAAGAAATATAATCTAGTCACCTCGGGCCCTGGTTACAAAAAAAATTACTAAGTGTATGCCAAACAGCTGTTTTCAACGTCATCTCCCTCTGCTTACCCCGGAAAATGGAACTTCAGGTCTATATAGTAAGATGTAGGATGTGTAATGCCCTAATGGATGAGACAAAATGAATCAGCAGAAGGAAAGTGGCTGGTATTTTTACTACATTTTACCACATCTTATCTAAAAGGAAGACTGCTCTCTAAGCATTCAGCTTCAAATAACAAGGGAGAATTTCTTCAAAGGCTATAAAAAATAATGAATCTATAATTTCATTAAAAATCAATCATATTGGGGGGCTTCCCTGGTGGCACAGTGATTAAGAGTCCACCTGCCAATGCAGGGGACACGGGTTCAAGCCCTGGCCCAGGAAGATCCCATATGCCGCGAAGCAACGAAGCCTGTGCGCCACAACTACTGAGCCTGCGCTCTACAGCCCACGAACCACAATTACTGAGCCCGCGTGCCTAGAGCCCTGCTCTGCAACAAGAGAAGCCACCGCAACAAAAAGCCTGCTCACCGCAACGAAGAGTAGCCCCCGCTCGCCGCAACTAGAGAAAGCCCGTGCACAGCAACAAAGACCCAACGCAGCCAAAAAATAAATTAATTAATTAATAAATTAAAAAAAAATCAATCATATTGAAACATTTTCTTCAAGGGGCGGATGCTCACTACGGCAACGCAAATTAACAAAAACATCTATCTAAAAGCTTTTGTTTTTTAGAATTATCCAAAAAGCACTTTCATTTTAACTCTTAATCAAATATTAAAACAAATGGAATCACTTCTGAACAGTCCATCAAAACAATTTAAACTTGGGTATTTGATTTAAAAGAGAAGAGTGCAGGCCATTAATCTATAGTTACAGAACATTTAGCGTATATATAGAAAATTATATACTTACTTTCTGAATGAATTTCTCAACACTCTGTACCACATGTTTATAAAACTAAAAGAAAAAAAAGAAATGTGGTTTTAAATGTTTGATTAGAACTTTCCTGCTAAACATACGGTTTAACATAGCTTCAAAGGTCTATCAAAGCAATGAATTTTAATCATGAATTTTGATTAAATTCATGATTAAACTAGCTATGATTAGTAAAGGGATTCTTCAAGTAGGTGTATGATCAGTATATCCAAAGTGTGTTACGTTAACACAGATACAAAAGAATTCTATTACAGTCTTTAAGAAAGCAAACTTTCACAAATAGTTAGGTTGACAGCAAAATACTGGTGGTAAGACACTGGTAGATGTACATTCTTCCTTCCTGGAAAAAAAGCAAAGCTCTCCTTTAGTATCGTTTTATTGGCTAAATTAGGTTAGTACTAGAAAAATCAAGTAACTGAAAATAAAGAGCATTAATAAATGTGTGCAAGGGAGATGTTTTCAGCTTCATTATCTTCCTCTGCTTCTCCTGGAAAATGGAACTGCACGTATATATAACAAAACACAGAGATGTATAATGTTCTAAAGGATCAGCCAAAACGAATCAGCAGGAAGAGAAGTGAGCACACACATTAAAAATTAGAAATGGGCTTCTATCGATTATGTGAAAACTTAGATTTAAGTTTTATGAAACAACACTATGAATAAACGTGAAAAAAATTAGATGAAAATTACAGGTTAAACAAAAATTATCTGGAATTTGTACCTAATTTAATTTTAATAGCTCAATGGCAACTGCACAATCAGCACATTTCTGTTTAAAAAAAACTGTCCTGAATTGTACTTCTATTTATATTTCTGATCACATGAATTATGCTCTTTAGGGACATCCCCTTAGACTGAAGAGACACAAGAACTTTCAACTGAACTGCAGCAAGAAATCCAACATTTATAAAGTCAAAAACAAAGGAAAACTGGGACTTCCTTGGTGGTGCAGTGGTTAACACTCCACGCTCCCAATGCAGGGGGTCCAGGTTTGATGCCTGGTCAGGGAACTAGATCCCACGTGCATGCTGCAACTAAGAGTTCGCATGCCGCAACTAAGACCTGGCCCAACCAACCAACCAACTAACTAACTAACTAAATGTATATAAAAAGGCGTATTTTAAAAAAATAAAGGAAAATCTCATTATTCATATTCACCAAATCAAAATCTACAATAAAAGTTTCCTTACTACAAAGTAACAGTTTATGCTACAGTTTAAGTTACTCAAGCAAAAAAAAAGCCAAACTACTTAAAAGTTATTAGGCACTTTATAACTAACTAAACATTTAAAATCAATATATAAAATAGTAATTACACACTGAGTGGTTTTTATTAAATATTAATTTTTCTGGAAGACATCTCGGCAGTGCTTCTTGCTTCTAGTTACTTCATGTACTATATGTAATTCAGAGTAAAACAACTTACGGTTAATTCAAAGATACTCAACTCACATAGGCCTTCTTCCACAATAGGTTATCAGAAGTTTTGTTGACAGTGTGCAATGTTAACAAGCACCCAGAAAAATAATCATGTCTCTAAACATTGATAGAAAGCCAATGACTTACCTTAATATGAAACACAATATCATCTAAATCTGATTTAAAAGGCAGTTCAAATATCAACTTACATATGTATCAAATGCAGTTTAAATTAATACAGTACTGCAAAAAAGTTGGTCTGAACTCTTCAAAAATGTCAATGTAATGAAAAAGAAAACAAAAACAAAACAAAGCAAAAAGGCTGGGTGACAGGATAAATAAATGACAGGATCTCGACTGGATCCTGAAAATGCACAGGTGCAGGTGCTAAAGTTAATACTGAGACAACTGGTAAATGAAAGTGTAGATTATATATTAGATAATAATATTATATCAAAGTGAAATTTCTTGCATGTGATGTGTATTTGGTTACCTAGGAAATCTCTTTGCTTTAGGACATTCAAATTCAAGTATTTAGGGACTATGTGCTAGTCTGAATGAACACTGAAACGAACTCTCAAATGATTCAGCCAAAAAAACGTGAAAGTGTGTATGTACGTGCTTCAGTGTGTGTGTGTGTGTGTGTGTGTGTGTGTGTGTGTGTGTGTGTGTGTGTGTGTGTGTGTACACGCCCGCGCGTGTGTAGAAATAAACCAAATGTAGCAAGATATTAACACCTGGTGAATCTAAGAGGCTATGTGTTGCTCATTATATTATGCAACATGTTTGTGTTTTTTCAAAATTAAAAACATTAAGACAGTACCAATAAATCAAAATAGTACAGTATAACATGTTTAGACTAATTGAGAGAAGATCAAAATCTAGCTGATTTTATTCTGACTGTTGCAAATTACTTCTCTTAGACCCTTCCAACAAGTGAAAAATGGAAATAATGTTAATACCTATTCCTTAGAGTCTTCTAATTAAAAAGTATTCTGTTCAACAAAAGGTTATATTAAATGCATCAATTATTAATTTTCAGAATAAAAATGATAATAATATACACGTTCGCATACTCTCAGGATCATGACCATAAAAATCAGATCACAATGAAGAAGGGTATAAAGCAAGCAGAAGAGACTAACGTTCTATATTGAGTCTATCAGATAAACTGAAAAATCACTTCTTTGAAGAATTCTCTATCTTAAGGTGTTTACTGGTCACTGTCCTTATCCCCTCTTTGATATTGTGCATATAAATACAGGGATTTGAACTATAATACTATCAGATATTAATTATAAGTTTGAAAACTAAGTTTGGGGCATTAGAACACTGCAAAATCAACTACCTAAATTTTCTCCTAGTAGTGATTCTCTGTAAAGAATTTGTTAAATCTAACAGATAAATGTTATTAGTCAAAGACAATTTATTCAGGGAATTCCCTGGCGGTCCCGTGGTTAGGACTCCGGCGCTTTCACTGCCGGGGCCTGGGTTTGATCCCTGATCGAGGAACTAAAATCCCGTAAGCAGCGAAGTGTGGCCAAAAACAAACAAAAAAACAAAAAAGACAATTTATTTAAATAATGGTGCTTCTGGTTATGAGCTAATGCTCAGAGCAGAAAAACGTATCACCAAATATCTATAGGTTAATACCTACTTAATTAAAAATAAGCACTCACTCATTCTCAGTTTTAACAACCCTACTAGAGCAGGGAGTCTTAGCTTTGGGGACAAGAACATTTTGGAGAGATGTCTATGGTCGAGCTTCATAAGGTCCCTAAAACCAAGAAATTTTATGCAAAATTCTGTACATATGTGTATTTCTCTAGAGATGACCCAACCTTTTCCTGAGATTTTCAGAAGTATCCATAAATCAAAACCACTGTTATCAGAACAATGGCTAAATACCTGTGGCCTCTTCCCACAGTTTAAATGTCCTATGTACAATGAAGCCCAATTATTTTCCATAATGGCCCATTTTTAAATCTATAATACAATCAATAAGAAAAAGAATACATTAATTTTTTTAAAGAAACCTTTTCTTAACTTGTATTTCAAGATTCTGTAAAGTCAGTGTGACAAATAACAATGTTAAACACGTTCTCCACAATGTGGCTACATCTAAAATCTTACCTAAGAAAAATAAGGGAAAATGATTGCTTCCAAGTTTATGGAACAATATTTATCAAGATATTAAGTGTTTATCTCTAGGTGAGAGAGTTTGCAGGTGACAGATTTTCATTTTTGCGTTTTTTCTCTTGAACATGTACTGACTCTGAAAAGAGGAAGACAACATATAATCTATAAAAATCATCCCTCCTGCAAAATATTAGTGTAGTATTTCCTTTGAAAAACACAAGAATAAAAGGTGTTACTCACCTTAATAGCTTTGATGGCTGCTTTAGTAATTTGGGTCATTTTCGCTTTAGAAATGGGTGGCTTGTAGTCATTCAGGGAATACAACTGATGAAAAAGAAGAACAAATTTTAAACACAGCAAAACTGGTCTCTAAGAAATTACATGAAATTACCAACCATTTCTATTTTTATATCCTCAGTGAAATTAAAGTGCTGCTTTTCTTTTAAAAATCAAGTTCAACATTATTAGCCATCAAGCAAATACACATCAAAACCACAATGAGATTATCACTTTACACTTACTTGCTTATAATCAAAAAGACAAGTGTTAGCAAGGATGTAGAGAAACGAACCCTTATCCACATTACTAATGGGAATGTAAAATGGTGCAGCAGCTTTGGAAGACATTTCGGCAGTTTTTCAAAAAAAAAATAATATGTAATATGACCCAGCAATTCCACTCCCAGGTATATACCCAACAGAGGTGAAAATATATGTTCCCATAAAAACTTGTACACAAACGGTCACTGCAGCATTATTCATAAAAAATTCATTTAAAAAGTGGAAACCACCTAAATGTCCATCAACTGAGGAATGGATAAACAAAATTTCTTCTACCCATTCAGTGAAATATTAGCCAGGAAAATGGAATGAAGTACTGATACATGCTACAACATGGATGAACCTTGAAAACATGCTCAGTTTAAAAAGCCATATTTAAAACATGTTACAGAATTGCATTTATATGAAATGTCCAGAAAAGGCAAATCTATTGGTGATTGTCTAGAGCTGGGGGAGCTGGGGAGAAATGAGGAGTGATAACTAATGAGTAAAGCATGTTTTTTAAGTGACAAAAATATTCTAAAATTGACTGTGGTGATGACTGCACAACCATACTAAACACCACTGAATTATACACTTTCAATTGGTTAATTGCGTGGTATGTGAATTACATCTCAATATAATTGTTTTTAGAAGTCAAGAGATCTAATATTTAGCAATAATCCCACCCCCCCGCCCCAAATTTTTGTTTTAAGATTTCTCATATACGCAAAGGATAATAATACTGCTTAGAGAGAAAACGGATGAAGACAAGGTGGGGGAATTAGGCAAAAGACAAATAACTAAGCTTAAATAAATACTGATGAAAACTGGTATTAAATGATGCTGGGAATTTAACTACAATGCTATAAGATATTAACTAGAAGCCTGGAAACTAAGCTTTGGCCCTCAGAACATCGCAAAAACAACCTGAACAGACTTGCAAAGCAACTCAAAACAACACTGGTTGGTTAACAACTAGGGAGTCCTCTAGAGCGGGGCTCCCCAACCCCCGGGGCGGGACAGCAGTGGTCCATGGCCTGTTATGAACCGGGCCGCACAGCAGGAGGCAAGCGGGGGGCAAGTGAGCAAAGCTCCATCTGCTGCTCCGCATCACTCCTGTTCCCGCCTGAACCATCCATCCTGGCCCCCCAACCCCGTCCATGGAAAAACTGTCTTCCACGAAAACGGTCCCTGGTGCCAAAAAGGTTGGGGACCGCTGCTCTATAGCCTTTGCTCCAGCAGCCCTTATAACCTATTCATCACTGAATTCTATTGATTTTTACCCAGTTTCCTCCATGTGTGCCTCTTCTTCCTCCAACCACTACCATGACCACAGTCCAAATTACCTTCATCTCGCACATTGTGATAGCATGTCTATCTTTTCAAAAACTAATCTGACCAGGTGACTGATACTCACCCACTTCCTCTACCACCCTAAAAGGTTCAATGACTTCCCACTCTTTGGAGATACACAAAAATCTACACATACAAGGCCCTTGCCTGATCTAATTCCTGTCTACCTTTCCAGTCTCATCTCATACCATGCTCCTCTCCCCAGCTCTCTGCCCTAGGCACAACGGTCTTTTTTCAGTTCCCTGCCACAGAGCCTTTAAAAATGGGCTTGTTTCCTCTATTTGGAATAGAACTAGGACCTCCCTACTAGTTTATGCATACTCATTCATCTTAGTTAAAGCATCACCTAATGCGGAAAGCCTTCCCTACAACTCCCCAACCAGAGCTATACCACCTTTTTTTTTTTTTTTTTTTTTTTTTTTTGCGGTACGTGGGCCTCTCACTGTTGTGGCCTCTCCCGTTGCGGAGCACAGGCTCCAGGCGCGCAGGCTCAGCGGCCATGGCCCACGGGCCCAGCTGCTCCATGGCATGTGGGATCTTCCCGGACCGGGGCACGAACCCGTGTCCCCTGCGTTGGCAGGCGGACTCTCAACCACTGCGCCACAAGGGAAGCCCCTATACCACCTTTTATACCCTCATTGTACTGTCACTCACCTTTGAAGCATTCATCACAGAATTTGACACTTACTTGCATGATTATTTAACTAATATTTGACTTTTAAAAGGACTGTCCCAAAGGGTGACAAAGACTGACATCCTTGAGACAAAGGATATAAGTTCCTTTAATGCAGTTTAAGCAATAAGACACTAACTGAACACCAAGAGCTGTCCAAACTGAAATCAACCTTGGGAGAAGTATAAACGTCTTTCCCTTTAAGTTCCCACAGAGGTGTCCACTTGTTGATGATACTGCCCAACCGGGGTTAGGATCCCATCAGATCATTTAAGAAGCTACCTCTGTCAAACTCACAGGGAATTTTAATATACTCATGGCCTCAATTCCTACCTGTCTGTTTTAGAAAATCTAACTGTATGCCAATCACCTCACTAGGTGCAAAACAACATCAACACAGTGTTTTCAGCAAGCTGTGTAAAGCAAAGGTCAATTTCCCAGAAGTTCTTAGCAGGCCCAGACTGCAGCCCATCTGAGATCCAGACCTGCCCTCTCCTACTAAAGAATAAGCTCTAAGAAGAGAAACTCTGCCTTTTATGCTTAGATTTTTTTTCCCCCTTTGTCCAAACTGTATCCTCGGTGTCTGGCAGAGAATAAGAATTCGTTGAGAATAAGAATTTGTTAAGAATAAATTAAAATGAACAAGTACATATAAGACACAGCATTGTACAAGCTTTGCACAGAAAGACCTGGATTTTAATTCCAACTATGTTACCTTAATACAAAGTTGCTAAACCTCTGAACCTTAGTTTTCTCGTTTAGAAAACAGAAGCAATACTCATTTTACAGAAACATTGCATATAAAGCTTTTAGAACATACTTAAGTCACTCAACAGGGTTAGCCATTATTAAATTAAAATCCTTCTCTTTGGAGGCATTCTCCATTTAAATGAATAATATTAAAGTATGCATCAAACATTTATTCACTCAGGTACCTGAAGGTACATTCCATAGTAATTTATATGACTGGGGCAATGAAGAGGCACCAGGGTCTTCCTATAGTTGACAATACATTACTTCTTTCATTTTGTGTGGTAAAGCCCTAAAGTTTCAATCAAGCACTGGTCCATATTCTAGCAGATCAAAAACTTTGCTCTCTTTCTTCCTTCCTTTTTTTATTGGGCGGGGGGGAGGTTGGGAGAATGATGTAGGGAAAATATAGCTTAGACTTGTAAAACATTTCAACAGCATGAAAAGTCAGCTCTTATCAGAGACCCTCTTTATTTTTTTTAATTTATTTATTTACTTTTATTTATTTGGCTGTGTCAGGTCTTAGTTGCGGCACTCGGGGTCTTCGCTGCAGCATGCAGGATCTTTCGTTATGGTGTGCAGGCTCCAGATCGCGGGGGCTCAGCCGCTGCAGTGCACAGATTTAGCTGCCCCTCGGCATGTGGAATCTTAGTTCCCTGATCAGGGCTTGAACCCGTGTCCCCTGCATCGGAAGGTGGATTCTTATCCACTGCACCACCAGGGATGTCTGAGAGACCCTCTTTTTAATACTGCAGAAACTTAAGGTATTACTTAGAAAAATACTAAGCAATTAAGTACTTTTCAAAGGCCCACTGAATACATGTGCTTCCAACTAACCATTTATTTAGATTCTCTAAAATCTCATTTCTTTATTAAATCTGACAGCCAGAAAAGAGGCATAGATCACTTCATCTAATTCTTCACAGAATGCCTTTACTAAAATTTAATGAAGTCCCAGTCCTGACGTGTCCTTCCTTTGGCTACTCAAGACTTACGGATTCAAAGGAAAGATACTAAACAACAGCCTGGGCTTTCAGTCTAACTCATTCATTCTTTTGTTTTTCAACTCCTTTCAGTTACATTGCAGAGTGCTCTTTCAATCAGTAACATTTAAATTTTCTATTCTATCACTTGTATGTACCACATGAAATGCACATTTTTAGATCTGAAAACAACTTCTTCAAATCAAATCAGTTTCTAATGACTTCAATCAAGGTTTGAGAAATCTTTAACCTAAACGGAGATTTCTCCGTGGCTGCTGGCTACTCCCCCAAAAAACTCATTTCTAATGAAGAGTTTTTAAGTTGTCCATTATTGATTAGGCCAGGGGTCAGCACAGTAAATATTTTAGGCTTTGGAGGCTACACACTTGCTATCGCACAACAGGCATATTTCATTTCACCGTGCTTTGCAACCCCGTGTCAGTGAAGGAGGCAGGGTGATAGACCTCTTGCACCAAACAGTCAAGTTGTGAATACAAAGGAAAAGGTCTTGAAGGAAATTAAAAGTGCTATTCCAGTGAATACGTGAATGATGAGCCAGCAAAGCAGCCTTACTGCTGATACGGAGAAAGTTTCAGTGGTCTGGATAGAAGATTAAACCAGACACCACATTCCCTTAAGCCAAAGCCAAATCCAGAGCCAGTCCCTAACTCTCTTCAATTCTCTGAAGGCCGAGAGAGGAGAGGAAGCTGCAGAAGAAAAGTGTGAAGCTAGCAGAGGTGATTCATGAGATTTAAGGCAAGATGCCATCTCCATAACATCAAAGTGCAAGGAGAAGCAGCAAGTGCTGATGGAGAAGCTGCAGCAAGTTATCCAGAAGATCTAGCTCAGACCATTAATGAAAGTGGCTAAACTAAACAACAGATTTTCAATGTAGACAAAATAACCTTATGCTGGAAGAAGATGCCATGTAGGACTTTCTAGCTAGAGAGGAGAAGTCAATGCCTGGTTTCAAAGTTTCAAAGGACAGGCTGACTCTCCTGTTAGGGGCTAATGCAGCTGGTGACTAGCTGAAGCCAATGCTCATTTACCATTGTGGAAATCCTACACGCCTTGAAGAATTATGCTCAATCTACTATGCCTGTGCTCTCTAAATGGAATAACAAAACCTGGAGGACAGCACATCTATTTACAAGATGGCATACTGAATATTTTAAGCTCACTGTTGAGACCTACTGCTCAGAAAAAAAAAAATTCCTTTCAAAATATTACTGCTCACTGACAATGCACCTGGTCACCCCAGAGCTCTGATGATGTACAATGAGATTAATGTTCTCATCTGCTAACACAACATCCATTCTGCAGCCCATGGATTGAGGTGTCATTTCAACTTTCAAGTCTTATTAAGAAATATATTTCGTAAGGTTATAGCTGCAATAGAGAGTGATTCTTCTCATGAATCTAGGCAAAGTAAATTGAAAACCTTCTGGAAAGGTTTCACCATTCTTGATGCCATTGAGAATATTCATGATTCATGGGAAAGGGTCAAAACATCAACGTTAACAGGAGTTTGGAAGAAGCTGATTCCAACCCTCATGGTTGACTTCGAGGGGTTCAAGACTTCACTGAGGAAGTAACTGCAGATGTGGTAGAAATAGCAAGAGAAGTAGAATTAGAAGTGGAGCCTGAAGATGTGACTGAATTGCTGCAATCTCATGATAAAATTTTAAAGAATGAGGAGTTGCTTCTTATGGATGAGCAAAGAAAGTGGTTTCTTGAGACAGAATTCTATCCTGGTGAATATGCTGTGAAGACTGCTGAAATGACCACAAAGGATACAGAATATTACATAAACGTGGTTGATTAGGCAGGATTTCGGAGGACTGACTCCAATTTGAAAGTTCTACTATGGAAAACTGCTTTAAAAAAGCACTGCATTCTACAGAAAAATTGTTTGTAAAAGGAAGAGTCAATCCATGCAGCAAAAACTTCACTGTTGTTTTAAGGAATTACCATGGCCATCCCAAGCCTCAGCACCACCACCCTGATCAGTCAGCAGCCATCAACAGTGAGGCAAGACCCTCCACCAGCAAAAAGATTACAAGTCGCCAAAGGCTGAGATGATGGTATTTTTTAGCAGTAAGTTTTAAAAACAAAGTATGTACATTTTTTAGACTGAATGCTACTGCACACTAGTATAGTGTAAACATAACTTTAATATGTACCGGGAAAGCAAAAATTCATGTGACTTGCTTTATTGCAAAATTTGCTTTATTGTGGTGGTCCAGAACCAAACCCGAAACATCTGAGGTATGCCTGTACTCAGCACTACCCCTGGGTAAAGAAAGCAGCCACAAACAACTCACATGAATGGGCAGGGTGTGTTCCAACATAACCTTTTTACAAAACCAGGTCAACCCGATATGGGGCAATTTTATTTCTCAATCCTACAAACACTCCACTTTGTTTGTTTTTGGATAAACACGACACTCTCACGTCCTGCCAAGTGTATTGAGGCCTTTCCTCATCTATGCACTGAGTAAGGCTCATTACCCAAAATTTAACAAAATGTTGTACTTCATGCTTGCTATTTCGAGCAAACTCTCCACTTCAAAAATTTTAGTGCCTTTCCCAATTTGAGCAATATTAAATGAATTCTACCATGACCCTGGAAGAGTGCAACAAAAAAACATGTGACCTGACAAACCCAAGAGAACCATTAAATTGGGGTAAAATCTTGCTCATTTACAGATTAATCTTATGCCTTCAAGGTTGATTCTATGTCCAATATGAATTAACCTTAAGTGTGAACCTAAAATATTAATCAATCCAATTCATTTTTCTCTACAATGGTCCTTCAGGGCCTTGAGAGTACTAGAGTTAGGATCCTTCAAATCTCCTAAGAAATCAGACAATCACAAAAGTTCCTGGATCCAACACAATCTTGGTACTTTCAATTCAAGATAGCATGCTGACCACCTTTTCCTTTTCTTCTTCTTACTGGCAGGATAAAAAAGGAATAATTTTTTAAAGGTATTTAAAACTCACAATAAAAAGTAGAATGGGAATGGGAACAGAATAAGCAGACAAGAAAGTTTCCAGAAAATGGAAATGTCATAAAAGGACTGGTTAACTGATGAAACAAAGAGAAAACCGCAAGCCCCAAAACACACAGATACAACCAAAGAGGGAAATAATTTGCCCTGCAAAAATCCAGTCTCACCATTCAAAATCAAGGTATTCAGGGCTTCCCTGGTGGCGCAGTGGTTGAGAGTCCGCCTGCTGATGCAGGGGACACGGGTTCGTGCCCCGGTCTGGGAAGATCCCACATGCCGCGGAGCGGCTGGGCCCGTGAGCCATGGCCGCTGAGCCTGCGCGTCCGGAGCCTGTGCTCCGCAGTGGGAGAGGCCACAGCAGTGAGAGGCCCGCGTACCGCAAAAAAAAAAAAAACAACAACAAGGTATTCAGAGGGCAAGACCAGCACAAGTGAACTAATGCCTCACCTACCGTTGCAAAATGTCACTGTCTAAAATTGACCATTAAAGAAACACATATAAAATTATTGCTTAGTGATATGAAGGTTATCATCAGAAGTGTTATGAATTAAAACACTGTTCTTTTTGGAGATCCAGCACAGGGTGAGAAGAAAGAGCTTCCAATAAAATCTCTTTTGTACTTAAAAAGAAACTACATGCATACGTTATTCTGAAAAATGTAACAATTACATTTTAATACAATCTTGTTTTAACTCCACTTGCCAACCCTGGCCTTCTACAGTATCTCTCCCCCAAATTTCATATGTTGAAGTCCCAATGCCTAACGTGACTATGCAGTGACCACTGAACAATGCAAGAGTTAGGGGTGATGACCCTCCACATAGTCAAAAACCCACATATAACTTATAGCCAGCCCTCCATATCTATGGTTCTGTATCCGTGGATTCAACCAACCACGGGTTGTTTAGTACTGTAGCATTTACCACTGAAAAAATTCCACATATAAGTGAACCCTCACAGTTCAAACCCGTGCTGTTCAAGGGTCAACTGTATTTGAAAATAGGGCCTTTATGGAGGTATTGTATTTAAGGTTAAATGAGGTCGTAAGAGTGAAGGCCTTATCCAATAAAATTACTGTCCTTCTAAGAAGAGACACCAGAGAACTAGCTCCCTCTCACAGCCATGTGAAGACACACATAAGAAGGCTACAAGGCAACTAGGACCTGAGGGTGGCTGCTAGGAACTCCGAAAGACACCCAGCCCATAGCCAGCAAATAAAATGGAGACCTCAGTCCTACAATGGCAAGGAACTGTATTAAGCCAACAATCTGGATGAGCTGGGCAGAGGACCACACATTTCAAATGAGAGCACAGCCTGCCTGGCTGACGCCCTGACTTTGGCCTAGTGAGCCCATCAGCAGAGGACCCAGCTAACCAGTGCCTGATCCTGACCCACAGAAACTGTGAAATAAGTACATGGTGCTTAAGCCGCAAGCTAAGTTTGTGGCAATGTGTTACACAGCAAAAGAAAATAAATAAAGTAGAAGAAAGCTGTGAACGATTTATCTTAATTTTCTAACTTGACTGTATAGATTTTTTTACTTTTCATAAATATTTTTGCAAAAACCATTTTTATAATTCAAAGTATTCAACAGAAATTAAAATTTCAAAATAAAACAGTTCTCTATCTTTTCCTAACTTTAAAAATAGAAATTCAGTATTTTGCATATAGGAATAAAAAGTAAGTAAGAGGGCTTCCCTGGTGGTGCAGTGGTTAACAATCCACCTGCCAATGCAGGGGACACAGGTTTGAGCCCTGGTCCAGGAAGATCCCACATGCCGCAGAGCAACTAAGCCCGTGAGCCACAACTGCTGAGCCTGTGCTCTAGAGCCTGTGAGCCACAGCAGCTGAGCCCGCGTGCCACAACAAGAGAAGCCACTGCAATGAGAAGCCTGCGCACCGCAACAAAGAGTAGCCCTCGCTGGCCACAACTAGAGAAAGCCCTCGCGCAACAACGAAAACCCAACACAGCCAAAAATAAAAATAAATATATATATATATAAAAAAAGTAAATAAGAGACTTGTTTCACTGATAGTCATTTTAAAGAGCATAATATTCACCAATTTTAATACCTGAGAACCAATACACCTCATTACAAATTTTACCTCAACAAGTCAAAAACTAGGTATTCTCCATATCCAAAACTTCTCACTCCCTAACATATGAGTTCTCCTTTCTTTACATAGCACAATCTTCCATATTATTTTTGGTTTGGAATACAATATAAACTATCTGATAATACAAGCATGTAACAAAGTGACGTATAAAATCAGACTCACAGGACATGACAAAATGTGACCAGAGAACATTAGCATTAGACTAACAGTAGTAGATCCAACATTAAGAAAAGCACATTCTAAAACAATAATGTGACCAATATCGACATGTTCCTAAGGTTTTTTAAAGTAAATTTCTTTGTAAAAAGTATTTGAAACAAAGCTCTTTATAAACTTGGGCTAACTTCTACTGAAGTAGCAATATTCTTGAGCAATCACAATGTTTAAAGAACAAAGGCTAAATAAAAGATACATCACAGATATTCTGTGAGGACCACCAGATCAGGCTTTTAACAAAGGCAGAGCTCCCAATTTTACACTAAATATTGTGCCAGCATGAAAACTGCAGAACAAAGTTTCAAATGCATCTTTGGGGGAGGGGGGGCATAAATAATTGCAAACACCAAAGCACAAAACCTGAAATGTTACATAATACCTAAAAACCAGTGAGAGAACATAAAAAAATAATCACCTTAAAAAAAAACTTATAACTTTTTTCTGATTATAAAAATATTTTACTATGGAAAAACTGGAAATGCAAAAAAAGCATGAAGACAGCAGAAAATGCAAATCATCTATAATCCAAGAATTCATCACTCATTCCAAATATACTCAATTAGTACCAGGCACTATGGATCCAATAGAACAGGTAGACAGTCTCTGTTCTCATGAAACTAATGGGCTGCTTTTGGCGATGGACAACATTCTAATAAACAAATAGAAACACTTTGCAGAGTACAGTTAAGCACATAATGAAGGTAACAATGTGATACGGTGAAGAGTATGCAAAATTGTACATTTTTTTCAGAATCTCAAATCTAGAATCCCTTTTTTTGTTTTTTTAAAAGGATGGCAGCTTCTCTAATTTTTCTGTTTTTAATTTATTCATTTTATTTTTGGCTGTGTTGGGTCTTCGCTGCTGCCCATGGGATTTCTCTAGTTGAGGGCAAGCGGGGTCTACTGTCCTTGTGGTGCATGGGCTTCTCATTGCGGTGGCTTCTGTTGCAGAGCACGGGCTCTAGGCGTGCGGGCTTCAGTAGTTGTGGCACGTGGGCTCAGTAGTTGTGGCTCCTGGGCTTAGTTACTGCACAGCATGTGGGATCTTCCCAGGCCAAGGCTCAAACCCGTGTCCCCTGCATTGGCAGGCAGATTCTTAACCACTGTGCCACCAGAGAAGCCCCAGAATCCCTTCTTTAAAAATGTAAGATATTATAAAAGGAAATGATGCCTATTTTTTTATTATAAATCTGAATTATGCAAACACCTGTCCAGTAAGATCAAATCTATATACCAAACTTTGGCGGGGGGTGGGTTAGAGATCCTCTAATTAAAAAAAAAAAGAAAATGAAAAACAAAAAGCGAGAATTTGATATATAAAGGTGCTAACCAGATTATTATGACAAATACAAATGTTTATATCCTTCATAAATTATCTTTTGCTGTTGGCTATAAGCAGTTTCACATAAATAATTAACCTTTTATATTATTAAGCAGAATATCCCATTTCTCAAGCATGGCAGACATCTAAGGTTAATATTACAGTTTTAAATACTATCAAAAAGGAAGCTATTTTAGAATCTAAGTTATAGCTTAAAACTGTGTTAGTAGCAAAGAAAAACTATCATCTCTCCCCCCCAAAATATTACCATTTAAAGAATTAAATTTAGGCCACAAGAACTTATTTTCATGGTCCTTTAATCCAACATCCAAATTTTTACAACCCTCCCAAGTCCCTGGAAAAGGGGGGTTAAAAAATACTCTTAAAAAAGGTACATAGGGCTTCCCTGGTGGCGCAGTGGTTGAGAGTCTGCCTGCCAATGCAGGGGACACAGGTTCGAGCCCTGGTCTGGGAGGATCCCACATGCCGCAGAGCAACTGGGCCTGTGAGCCACAACTACTGAGACTGCGCGTCTGGAGCCTGTGCTCCGCAACAAGAGGCCGCGATAGTGAGAGGCCCGCGCACCACGATGAAGAGTGGCCCCCGCTTGCCGCAACTAGAGAAAGCCCTTGCACAGAAACAAAGACCTAACAGCCAAAAATAAATAAATTAATAAACTCCTACCCCCAACATCTTCTAAAAAAAAAAAAAAAGGTACATAGAAGTTACAGTCAGCCAAGATGGAGTAAGCAACTGTAGCCTCTCTCTCTCTCACTGATTACAAGTAAACCCTACTGACTACATATAAAAAACAACTACCTGAGGATGCTGTAAAAGGGAACACCAAGCCACTGGAGTCAAACTTGAATAATGACCAGTTACAGCGGGGCGGGGAGCTGTGTGTGGATGTTAAGGTAAAAAATTTCGCAGTGTTTTGTGTTCCTCCGTTATTTCCGGACTTTTATCCCAGAGCCGGCATTATTAAATGGTGCAGCCAATACCAGAATTAAAAACACAATACTAGGGGAAACCCCCTTCATCTAGCCAGAAGACTAGGTAAAAGGAATCGTCCACACTACTGGGGAAGCAGGGGTGAGGGAAAAAACAACTCCTCCCCCTTTTCTTCCCAGGCCCTGCTAAAGGTTAAAGGACAGCCACTGTTGCCACCCCAGCACCAAAAACGCCAAGAGAAAAGCCATCTCCAGACAGGAAAAGGGCCCCTACTATCCAAAAATACCATTTTCTTCTCTCTCTTGCCACTTCACTCTGAAGGCTAAACCTGGAGAGAAACCTGACATTTTGGCCAGAGAACAAGGAAAAGGATGCCCTGGGATCTAGAGAGAGTATGGGAACCCCAGAGAGAGAGAGAGAGGAGCCCAACGTAAGTCCTGGGCTTGTCCTAAAATTGTGCCTGTGTGAAACAGACCCAAAGAAGCCCAGCAGAGGCTTTGAGAACTAATATCTATGTAAACCATTATCCAATACCTAGACAAGTGAGTGGAACATATGCTGGGCACACCTAAACAGCAAAAGAAATGCTTTGAAAACTGAACTGACACTGGAACCACCCAAAAAGGCAAGACAGAACTTGCATCCTGAACCAAACCGAGTTGAATACCTGCGAAACAAAAATCAACATTATTCAGAGGATTTTAATAAAATACTACAATACAATATTGAAAATGTCTAGCATACAAGCCAAACTTACTTGACATACCAAAACACACACACACACACACACACACACACACACACACACACACACACACACACACACACTTACTCTCTCTCTCTCTCACTGTCCTGGAAAATCTGTCCACACTGATCAAGGGAAAAAATAATCAACAGATGCCAACCCCAAAATGACACTGATGTTGGAATTACCAGTCAAGGACTTTAAAGAAGTTATAATCATTCTAAATAAGGTAAAGGAGAAAACTCCCGAAATAAATGCAAAGATAGAAGTTTTCAGCACAGAATGAGAAACTACAAAAAAGAACCAAATGGAAATTTTAGAACTGAAAACTACAGTACCTGGAAGAAGAAGACAGTATGGCACTATATATAAGAGCTATAAAATTTCACCAGTGACTTTACACATTTTAAGAAGCAAAAGGCCATAATCATGATTATTTTTACATCAACATTTTATATGGCAGTTAAAAAAAAAATGTCCAGGAAGAGAGATTTAGTAAGGTATACTAAGAGATAGAAACCTGATATACACATTATTAATGCAGAAATATGGAAATGTCTAATGCTACATGACAAATAGAAAATATTTGCAATAACTGCAACTTCATAACTATAAGAATTAAATGCAAAAACTTCCTTGCACATATTAGTTATTCAAATATAAGCTGATTTAACTTTGATAAATTAGCTTACTAGGTTCCAAAGATAATCAGGTAACCAAATACAGCTAGAAAAATAATCTATCCAGCTTCTTCATATCTAAATTCACCTGAATGCAACAGATCTATTGTGCTCAAAGGAGCAGAATGCCAAAGCCAGATTTATGACATACATTTCTTTACTCCCATCCCCCCCAAACTTTACTTTTAACAATCTCTGCAACCCTGTATCTATAATCCTATGCCAATATTCATGGAAATAAAGAACTATTTCAAAGGAGTGGAATGTCTCACTCTGAAATAATCTCAATATAACTTGTAACTGACGTACAACAATCACCCTTGTGTACTTACTTTCAAATTTACTTTGAGAGTTAATCATAAGCACTCACGCAATAATCTTACTGAGATCAATCAAGTTTTATTTTCAAGGTAAAACCAACTAAAAACAAAACAAAATCAACTAAAAACAAATAGAACAAAAAGAACTGGGAAATACAAAGCCAAACTGAACTGATTAACAGGTCAAAGCTAGTGGGTGACTTAAATCAAACCAACATCCACTGCTAAGCTACTGTAGATATGCACAATATATTAAGCCCTTCAGGGGATAAAAGATAACATAAAGCCTTTCACCTCAACTATCTAACAATCTACTGAAGTGGAAAGGGAGGGTCATAGACACATCATTACTCTAACATAGCAGATTCTTCATATTCTGAGATTTACCACTGTCAGCTTTGACAATTCACTAACGATCCCAAAGTTCTCCAAAATGTAATCACAGGTAATTTTTTGGAGATACTAATCCAAAGTGTGTATATTAAAAAGCTGGTGTATGGGGAAACAATTTACTTAACCATTAGTGACTGAGCATCTTTTTCTTCCCACACGTTCCCATACGCATTTAACAAAGGAATAACATACCAAACTAGTATTTAAAAATGGGGGATCCATGAGGACCTTAAGACTTAGCCTCATGAAAACAAGAACACGGGGCATAATTTAGTGCCAAAATAAAAAATGCTACTGGGGAAGGTATTCAGACAAATGAAATGTAATTAGAAACAACAAATAAAAGGTTTATAAAGAAAGTGCAAGTGAAATGGACTGATTGGAAAAAGAGAGCATTCCTGTCACAGCTGTGATTCTGCTTCTACACTATTTACACATATAGCATACTCATCAATAAATCTCTTGACAAGCAGTAATTTTCACAAAGGATTGGAGAAGTGGCTATTTCCTAATGGGAACGCATTAATATCTCAACAGACTGCTGTGCTTTCCTACTGGAGTATCACTAAGTACCAAAAACAAGACACAAAGATGGGAATACATAGTGTATAGCTTTGCATATAGTAAATCGTCCTATTTCATAGCATTTTCAAATATGCAATGCTTATGACAAACATATTGATAATATTTATTTATAAATATTTATAAATAACTTATTTATAAAATAGTCTTATAAAAAGTATTAAATCCACAGTTAAGAAATCTGCACAGGGCTTCCCTGGTGGCGCAGTGGTTGAGAGTCCGCCTGCCAATGCAGGGGACGCGGGTTCATGCCCTGGTCTGGGAAGATCCCACATACTGCGGAGCAGCTGGGCCTGTGAGCCATGGCCGCTGAGCCTGCGGGTCCGAAGCCTGTGCTCCGCAGCAGGAGAGGCCACAACAGTGAGAGGCCCGCGTACAGCAAAAAAAAAAAAAAAAAGAGATCTGCACAGTTGAAGGTAAAGGAACCTTAATGGTTTTTCAAAATACAAAGTGATTCAAACAGAACAGTTGTTCAGAGATTAACCTAGTAAAAATTAATCTAGCAATCTTAAAAAATGTTCTACTGTACGAACAAGAGAGAACAGAGAATAATAAAAGTCAATTAAAAACTGACCATAACGGGCTTCCCTGGTGGCGTAGTGGTTGGGAGTCTGCCTCCCGATGCAGGGGACGTGGGTTCGTGCCCCGGTCCGGGAGGATCCCACATGCCACGGAGCGGCTGGCCCTGTGGGCCGTGGCCGCTGAGCCTGCGCGTTCGGAGCCTGTGCTCCGCGTACCGCAAAAAAAAAAAAAAAAACTGACTATAACAAACCAAGTGGGGAGTTATGAAAATATGGACCAAAGTATTCGTACTAAGAATAAAAGGGGAGGGAGACGCAAGAGGGAAGAGATATGGGAACATATGTATATGTATAACTGATTCACTTTGTTATAAAGCAGAAACGAACACACCATTGTAAAGCAATTATACTCCAATAAAGATGTTTTAAAAAAAAATAAAATATATTTTAGAAGTGAAATGCAAAAAAAAAAAAAAAGAATAAAAGGGAAGGGAAGGATGAAAAGCGTATTTTTAAAAATAATTCATTGGATTTCATGACTGAAAAGATACAAATAAAAGAGAGACACTTATGAAAATTCCAAGTTTTCAGGTCTGAGTGTTTGGGAACACACTTTTACTACCGACATAAAGAGGAAGTCTAAAAGCAAGTTTGTAGAAGAAAGACAAATTTAGACTGGGATGATAACAATGCCATTTTATGTACACATAATACCTAGAAGATATGGGACTGCATCCCAGAAGAGAAAAGCAAAATTACAGTCTTTCCTGAAGAGCTAAGAGTTGAAGAGATGAAGAATAAAATACTGAAGACTAAATATCAGAGAGAGAATAAGTAGACCAAAAGACTAGCAGGCCTTACAGTAAAATCATTTCAGAAATATAAGCAACAAATGCAAAAACTAAAAAAAGAGATACGCAGTAGCATAATAAAGAAGAAAGATAAAAATAAATATTACAGGCTTCCCTGGTGGCGCAGTGGTTAAGAATCCACCTGCCAATGCAGGGGACATGGATTTGAGCCCTCGTCCACGAAGATCCCACACACCACAGAGCAACTAAGCCTGTGCACCACAACTACTGAGCCTGCACTCTAGAGCCTGCTCACCACAACTACTGAGCCCGTGTGCCACACCTACTGAAGCCTGTGTGCCTAGAGCCCGTGCTCTGCAGCAAGAGAAGCCACTGCAATGAGAAGCCCGTGCACTGCAACGAAGAGTAGCCCCCGCTCGCCTCAACTAGAGAAAGCCCGCGCGCAGCAATGAAGACCCAATGAAGCCAAAAATAAATAAATAAATTTATATATATATTAAAAAAATCTTTAAAAATAAATATTACTTTTCATCTCTATGGCACTGTCAACTATTAAGCACTATCATATTATACATGCTATATCACTTTTACCTTCAGAATGGCCCAGTAAGATTAGTATTTATTATTCTCATTTTACAGATATATAAACTTAGGGTAAATGACCTAACTAAATTCAAACTGGTGTTAAGCTACAGAGCCATGTCTCAAACCCAGTTCTTCTGGCTACCCCAACACTCAGTTTGCAAAAACAAAGCAAAGTCCTCCAAGTAGCATCCAACTAAACATATACAACTGAGTCACTGAGTAAGATGGTAGATGACCGTGGAGACAACCATGTAATAGCATCAACCTAACCAATAATAATAACCAAGAAGATTTAAAGACAACAGATTATGAAGCTTATATGCCTACTGATCAAGTTTTAAGAGTCTTCCAACCCTTAACAAGGAAGTTCACTTTTTCTAAAGGATTTAATTCAAATAACATTAAAACAGACCAACTCCATCTTTCTCCCCAAAGCTAAGACACATAATATTTTGGGTTTGAGGAAAATATTACAAAACTGGTATGGTAATAGATGCTGAATGAAAAATTCCAAACACTGAAAACTCTCATTCGCTACACCCTATCGACCTACTTCTCTCTTAAGAAACAACCACGGCTAAAAGGCTGGTAGGCTACTTTGCAGAATTTTCTATATGCATCTATATGTGTGTCTGTGTGTGTATATATAAACATAAATGTGTACACATTTATATATGATGACATATATACTTTAAATACAATCTGGTGCAAAATTATACTCGTAGTAACTATTTAAAATTGATTATCTTAAAAGTCTTGCTGGATTTAGTAGAACATTGAAATTCTTATAAATGATGACCAAAAATAATACTGGTCCAAAATACATCATGGTCTGTATTTTGTTACTGTCTGATATTCAAAAGTTTTGTTCAACTTATAAATATTTCTCCAACTTGGAAAATATGTTGAATATAATACAGCACTTTCTTTATAGCTCATACTCTCCAAAACTTTTATCCATTATTAAAATGTTACAATATGAAAATACTTTCCAGGGCAAAAGAGACATCCACAATGACAGTAAATGTTCCCAGTAGCAGCTTTAAAAAAAAACTACTTTTCTTAGTACTTTTTAGTTTTCTCTAGAAATTAAGAATATTAGAACTAGTATTCTTTAGCTTTCCAAGTACTTTATAAAATTATTTTACAATTTTATATATTAAACCACCTTCTCTGAATATTTATAATTTTATATACACCAACTTTTTTGAATATTTCAAACCAGCCAATATTTTAAATATTTAAACCAATTCTGAGAGGTAGTCAGGGAAGGTATCACTATCCCTATTTTTAAAATGAGTAAACTGAAGCTAAGAAAAATTAATTAGAAAACTTATTCATTAGGGCTAATATTTAAGAGATCCTAAAATTTATCTTGTCTAATCACATTTTATAAATGGTAAAACAACTACCTCCTTCCTTGCCAACTGTAATCTATCACATCTTACTTTGAAAGCAACCACATTAATTTTGTAGCATTGTTGTGCCTTAAAATACCTGTACCAGGAGCTTTCTAAACAGCTGTCTATGAAAATTTAAAGAAAGCAGTTACAGAGCAGCCACCATTATTAAAATGAAAATTAGAAACATGCTAATGATACAGGCTTACAGAGTAACTGTATCCCTCTTCTACGAAGAAGGTACAAGATAAGTAAAAAAGGCTTTTTTTACTCTTCTGCAGAGGGCTGGGTTGCTAGGGAACTGCTGGCTAAGTGGGTGTTACTGTACAACGCCTCTCTGCCAAGGAGTGCGTGTTCTCCTATGGCACCTATTTTATGAGCAGGGAAGCAGCAGCCTAGTAGTTTGTTCCTCATTCTGGTCCAGGGTTAGCATAAAGTGATATTAATTTACTAAGAATCACCAATTCCCACTCCTCTTCCACCTACAACACACATGAACACTACCAAAATCTCACTCAAAAAATTATACTGAAAAAGTGAAAACAATGAACTGAGACACAGAGAACAGAAATTTCTTCTAATTTGGCTGCTAACTATATGCCTCTCATAAACTCTGATTCTTAACAAGTTTCATCACCTTTGGGTCTTGATTCTTCATCTGTCTATTAAATGATATACTATCACAAGTGTTTCAGGTCTAAAATTTGCAATTTCTGGAAATCAAGTTTAAGCATTACAAGGAAGTAAACAAGAAACCCAATCATAGAACCTATAACTACAAATGCTTACCATGAGTGTAATGGTCTTTAGCTACCCCATTCTAAAATCAAAGAGAACAGAAATGATTCTCTATGAGAGAAAACAAAATGTATAAACAAACACGTACATATATAAAAATAAGTCTTCAGTTTAAATTTTCCCAGGAATCCAAACAACCACCTTTCTTTGATTTCAGTTCTTTCCTATGTTTTTTGTAACATTAAAATAAAAAGATGTGAATTTTACCTCCTCTTAATTTTAGAGTTACTAAATAACTGATAAGCAATCTATTAACAGTGAAATGGCCAAAATGAGAACAAGAGAAAGAATAATTAATTTGTCAATCCTCTTCATTACAAACCATATTAGCTGGAATTTCTCAAATAAATATGGATTCTATTTCTAAAAATACAGTATTTAAATTCACCACAATTCCATGTTCACAATAAATTGGTTATTGCAGACAGAGTTATGATAAAAAACTACGTGACCAAGAGGAGCTAAGAAAACACTCAATGATACAAGTCGGCTCAATGTTACGGAATTCTAATAAAGTTTCATTAAACAAAATTTAAATCTTTAATTTTATTCATAGACCATGCAATTTACTACTTAACTTTTAATTGCATATAAGAACATCTGGTTGTATAAACAGAATTTAAAATCAGGCAAATTCCAAGCAGAGTTGCTTTAAAATGTCCTTACATTCACAAATACAATATGACAGAAAGGGTCAATCCTTATCTAAAACAACAAAGAAAAAAAAAAAAATTGAGTAAGATAAAAGATTCTAAAAGATTTTGCCCCAAGCCTTTTTCTCTTCTTTTTCTACATCATCTCCCCCTAATCTCCATCTCTAGCCTATTCTCTAAGTGCTTGACCTATATCCAGCTGGTCATCTCCACCTTGATGTCCCATAGACACCAAATCTTCAAGATGCTCAAAACTACAACTGTATTCAACAAACTAGTTACACTGTCTTTGGGTGGTTGAGATATGGGTGATTTCAATCCCCCTTCCATACTCTTTTATTCTAGGTGGGAAAAATGATCCCTCATCCAACCCACCAAATTATCTTCCTCCTCTAGTGCTTTGCTCCTCCTGATCTGCCCTATTAATGGTTGGTACCATATCATTTTATCTACACCGTCACTCAGCCAAAGCCCTGTGGCACCACCCTCTTCCTTATATCCAGCTCCCTATTATTACTAAATTTATTTTGCATTCATCTAGTCATCTCTTCCCCATTATTACTGTAGTTGAGCTCATCTTCTCTATAGTAATTTAACCTTCCTTCCCTCAATCTCACCCCTCATTGACCTGCCCTGTTCTGCAAAGATATTAATCATCATTCTAAAATACAAATTTAAAACTTGTGCTTTTATTAAAAACCCTTCAGAATCTCCATTCCCTTCTGATTAAAAATGCGGTCTTGTGCATAGTACACAAAGACCCTTCATCAGAAGACCCTTGCCTAACCCTCCAGCAGTCCTCCCAACCACCTCCCCTACCCAAAGCTGCCATTTCCTTGAAAATGATCTCTAGCCTTTGCCTTACACAATGTCTCCTCCATCATACTGTGTACAACATGATATACACAGAAGAGTATACACATACTGTTTATAAACTGTCTACACCATTACTCTGTATCATAGTATTCATGTCACGTTACGTTCTTACCCTTTGTGGTAGTCCATTCCCAACCCCACCCCTATTAAAATATGAGCTGTCTGAGAAAAAGGACACAGGTATCTGATTAACCTGGTAACCACTCTGCAGAATACAATGCCTGCCAGATGGCAAATACACATAAATAACAAGGCTCAAAGGACCAGCCACTACTTTCCAGCATTCCTTCCAACCACTAGTTGCTATTACATTAGAACCTTTGCGGGTTATTATTGCATTCTAGCAATTTGAAAACTGTAATATAGTTAAAATAGAATGAAAAAATTGTCTGACAATCTTGAGGGACTAGCAAAATAAAGGAAGCACTCAGAATTATTTGGAACGACTCTCTGTTAACAGCTCTAAGATGCCTGAGATATCTAATCCTTTGATTTTGCAAATGAATCAAAGTAGTGACTGGGAAATTTTGTACTAGGAATGATGTGGCAGCCTCTGGCCTATTCCTTTGGGATATCAATCCTCTTCAGCTAAGTTGGTCACAACCCTTGTTCTTGTAATTGCCACCAAAGCAGAGAGAGGCCTCTAAAAGAGGTTCTGAGTTCTCTGACAAAATGGGAACAAGAATTTGGAAAATTCTGCCCAATAAGAGGAACTGCTATAAAAATAAAAACCACTTTTCTTGGTGTAGAAAAAACAAAGCCAAACATGTTAATAATCCTTACAAAAGCAGTCACTCGTATTTCAATAAAGCATTGGGGGGGGCACTAACTGGTTTATTAAATGCTTACAGAAAAACTACCCAAAGCTATAAGTCATTTCAGCAACTAACATACAACACGGTAAAAACTCATTTTGATGATTTTTATTCAAAGCCAGGCAAAAGATAGATAACCTGCACATAGTTTTTAAGCTTTTATTAGGTAAATGCATATTAGCATTATCAGGAGACTTTCTCCCTATTTCAAGAAAACTACGCAAGCAACTACTTTCACAGTGGTCCTTAACTTTGGGCAATACTTTAAAAAACATTCTTGGACTTCCCTGGTGGCGCAGTGGTTAAGAATCCACCTGCCGACGCAGGGAACACAGGTTCGATTCCTGGTCCAGGAAGATCCCACGTGCCACAGAGCAACTAAGCCCGTGCGACAGAACTACTGAAGCCCACACGCCTAGAGCACATGCTCCGCAATGAGAAGCCACCGCAAATGAGAAGCCTGCGCATCGCAATCAACAAAGAGTAGCCCCTGCTCGCCACAACTAGAGAAAGCCCAAGCACAGCAACAAAGAACCAATGCAGCCAAAAATAATTAATAAACAAATAAATTAATTAAAAATTTTTTTCATTCATTCATTAAAGCAGTAAAGGAAGATTAGCTGATTTACTGTTATGTACACTGTTGAACAGCTTTTTAAGGATCTGTAATACATGTGTACTCATCACTAAATTAGGTCTGGGTTCTGTGCCCAATAAATGAGGTTTCTCTTCTCTTCCTTTAGTGAGTTAGTGTAGCTACACAATGAAAGCATCATGACTGGGAGACAGGAAGAAATGAACAAAGCTTTTAAAAGTTTGCTCCCTTTGCTGCATTTTTTATCAAGTTTTCAAGAAAGAATGCTCGCTCTGCAATACGAAAAAAACTTTTAGTCCATCAGAAGTCACTAAATGTGGAAAAACAAGAAACGTTCATTTCCAGTACACACCCACACAAAAAAACTGAATGTAAACTCCAAGAGGACAGAGGTTTTTTGTGTGGGTGTGTTTTGTACACTTAAATCTCTAGAGCCTAGAACAGTGTCTGCACATCTGCACATGGTGGTAGGTGCTCAAAAAACATGTTGAATAAATATTTTCACTAAGGCAGCTTTTAAAGTTATTTTGTTTCTGTTTTTGATGTTCAAAAGGCTTATAAAGCCTATAAAAGAATATATCTTCCTGCTCAATTATAATTCTGATTTGCAAGTAGCATGCTATTAACCAAGTTCTTAGGTTTCAGAGTGCAGTAAGGCCATAAGTGTATGGCCCATGGCCTATTTTTGTAGGCCCTCAAGCCAAGAATGGTCTTGCATTTTAAAAGAACTGTGAGAAACCAACAAGATTATGCAAAAGAGACATAAGCGGCCCACAAAACCTAATATTTACCATCTGGCCCTCTACAGAAACCGTGAATGGAGTTTCCATTCAAAAGAGAATGAAAGTTTTTTGAATATGTACTTTCACCTATGAACTGAATCTCTGCTACTAGAAACGTATTTTTCACCTAAGACCTTCTCCATATCTAAACCTCTAAATTTTGGTTTATTTGATTTGAAGAATACTAAGGAAATGGTTTTTTGTTTCATTTCTCTTTTTTTTCACCAGAGCATAAGTGGTTATAATGCTGAGACTAATAAGAAGTAAAGGAGGATTAAAGTTAATTTATGTTTAATATTTTACATACTAAAACATTACAAAAACGGATGGAGGAAAAAACAAAGGAATACAAACAGAGAAAAAAAAGCCAAATTATATTTCAAAAGAATAGCAAGTACATTAAGGGAGAAAAAACTAACAAAGCAATCTTTGAACACTGCATTTTGACTATATATCCTCAGGCTAAAAAAGATGAACTATAAACAAATACTAAATTCTAGTTAATAGGTTTGTTTTCAGACCTATGGTTTAGAATTCTGCAACTACTTTCTGCATATTTTAGGACTGATAAAACAATAAGTAATTTTAGGATTGATAAAACAGTAAGTAAATATATTGTGGATAATGGGAACTAGTTTTCTCACTGTCAGAGAAAGGAACTACAGATTTGCAAAAGGGAAAGGCCAGAATGAACCCTACAGTGCTGGACTGTTATTGGAGATAGGATGAACTCATGGCTTTTTAGATAGGCAGATGGATAAACAACAAAAATGTGTGTGTGTGTGTGTGTGTGTGTGTGTGTGTGTGTGTATATACACACACACACACACACACATACACACACACACACACACATATAAGCATGTTCAGACATATACCCAATTTCTAGCTCAATCTGTTAACAGATAACCACCAGAAGAAACTAGGGTTCCTCAGAGAAATGGCTGATTCCAGAGCTGGGGTGGGAATATCTTATTATACAAGAAAGTAAGTACTCAAAAACTGATAAGCACATGTCACAATGACACAGGTGCCAGCCTGAAGGAGCCCTGACATCAAAACACCCCAATGAATAAGAAAAGAATCCTTGAGTTCATACCGATATGCATAAATACATAAATGGGGAGAAGGAAAAGCTCTTATGCACTGCCAATAATAAACAAACAATAGACTTAGAAAATCTGACAACCATCTTAGTCCTGATTCAGGCAAGAACTAACTGGATGCTAAAAAAAGAAGAGTGAAGTTTGATGTTAGGACTCCGTGCTTCCACTGCAGGGGGCACAGGTTCGATCCCTGGTTGGGGAATTAAGACTCTGCAAGCCGCATGGAGTGGCCAAAAATAAATTAATTAATTTTTAGAAAAGATATCTGTCACAAGGGAAAAACAGTAATTTTACAATGGAGAAACCTTGCAGAAAAAAGTTAACCTCCCTACTAATGGGATAAATAGACATCATGTGCTTCCTGAGGACAAAATATTACTTCTGGATTATTCCTGCTAAAGAAGCATAACCTTAAACTAATCATAAAGCAACAGCAGACAAATCCATATTGAGGGAATTCTAAAAATAACTGGCCTATTCTCATCAATCATCAAAGGTCACAAAAGACAAAGTAATAACCAACTGCTCCAGATTAAAGGACACTAGACAGACATGACAAGTGAATGCAAGGTGTGATGTAGGATTTAGATTTACTCCTTTTATTCAGGACGTTACTGGTACAGACAGTGAAATCTGAAGGTCTGCAGACAACTGCATTATATCAATATTAATTTCCTGATTTTGGTAACTGTACTATGGTTACATAAGAGAATGTCCTTGTTTTCAGAAAAGACAGTTATATTTAGAAGTAAAAGGCATTAATTGCAGTTTACTCTCCAAACGTTCAGAAAAAAAGTTTACATGTGTCGTTCATGTGTATGTCAAGAGAGAAAGAGAATAGGAAAGCAAATATGATTAAATTAACTAGATAGCGGAATCAGGATGAAATGTACATAAAAATTATCACTCTTGCAACTTTTCTGTAAACCTGAAGTCGTAAAAATAAAGTATAAAAAGGGGAAAAACAGTTAATTTATATTTGGACATTATACCAGCAAAAAGAATTGTGAAAAATCGAGGGATGGTTCTCCTTTACATCTCAACCAGGAGTTGAGAGCCGGCCCTTCCAGTCTCAGCTCTAACACAAAGCTGCTTTTCCTCGGTAAAATCACAATGGCAGGCCTCAGTTCCCTTGTTTGTAAAATGAAGACAGCACCTATCCTACTTTTCTCACAAATTAACCCTAAAGATCCACAGAAACATAATAATGGTTGCGGAAAAGAGGTGCATAAAACACCATATATTATAAAGTGGCTCACTTTTAACAATGTTTGGTAAACAAAAAATACTTCAAAATTACACAAGCCAGACATTTTTTTCACCATAGCAAGCAGCTGTTTTAGAAACTAGACATTTGCTATGTGTTCTGGTTTGCAAAAAATTTAACTTATTCAACATTCTTCTTACCATTTCAATAAATTCAAATACCTGTATCATTTTTTTAACCATAAAACTTTACAGTATCAAAAACATTACTAAAGAAAATCATTAACCAGGACTCTGTCAACCTTTTTAAAAAAATTAAGATATAGCTGACATACAGCTTGTATTAGTTTCAGCGCTACTGGTCAATCTTTCAGATACTGTGACCCAGATTAAAAAGATTATATCATTTCCCAAGTTCCCAAGATCATAAAATACATGATCCAAACTTTTCATCCTTCACTCACAAGCCCCAAGGAATTAAATCAAATTCAGAAAATTAGTGTTTATAGAAGAGAGAAAAAGAGAGACACCAAATTTTTTTCATGCACTCAAATCAAGGGAAAGTTTGTTTCAAAAATAAAAATATTCCTTAATTTATCCTTCCAAACTCATAAGGGTTTGGTCACCACTTAAAAGTATTTTTTAATTGTTTACACATGGAGACTAATTAATATCTCACTCACAAAAGAAAACATCCTTAAAACTGTGTTCTCTAAAAACAGTTATGATTTCAAAATGCCAAATGGAGATTTAATACGACAATTTAGTTTAAAATAAAATAGGGTAGCTTGTCTTATTTCCCCGTTGTTGAAAATATAAGATCACATTCTTGTTTAAGAAGTCTACTTGCTCAATCCCACGCAGTTCCTGGCAAAGAAGCAAGCCCAGAGTCAGTAACGCCTGCCCAGCCTCACTAGCTCTGCAGCAAGGTCATTGCACACAAAGCTGATGAGGTGAAAGAAAAAGGATTACAAGAACATAAGCTCAAAGAGGGTATGCTTTTCGCTTGTCTTGTTTACAACTGTATCCCAGCAGACAGAAAAACGGCTGGTGTATGGTAAGCATTCATTAAGTACTGGTTAAATGAATAAACGAATGAAATCCTAAGTCTTTATAAAGTATACTAGTCAGTCTTTATAAAGTATACTAAGTTGCAGAATTATTTTAAAAACAAATTTGGCATACATTAAATTAATAGCCACAAATGTCTTTTAAAAACATGAACAAATAATCTATATTCCCCATTCTGACTAAATATAGTAGTGTCAAAGTTCCTAACGTATTTCCTGACCTACAGTAGATACCGTAACATATTTACATACCCTTCCTTGACTTTAAAATATGGTGTATCAGAAACTGGCAAAGCAGAATTACAAAGACGAAATAAATGCATAAAATCAGAATCAGAAAGATCAAATGCATCATGTTTACCATCAAACTTAAGATAGAACTAACTCAGACAAGGAATCAGAAGCTACAGAAACATTTCTCACCAGCATTTATTTCTCATAATAGTACCGCTAACAAAATCTGCTCCTCTATAATTAGAAAATCAAAAATTTGATTTAGTCTTGTTTTTCCATTACTACACAACATCTGTCAATGATCTGTTGTCATCTTATAGTTTGAAGAACTTCCTCAAAATATAAGATGTATTTTACTTCCTACCACCAAATTCAGAGATTTGCAATTTACTCACATTATATACATAAGTAATATTTCTTATACAAAAAACTATACGGAGCAGAATGCAAGTAAATGCACAAGAGTTTAGATATGATTTATACTCACTACTAAGCACAGTAACTTTTTTTTCACTTAACCTATTTTTTGTGAAAAATTCAACTTATTCCCTACATGTTCTCTTTCAGATTACCAACATACTCTAAGTGACAAACTTTATTCTGCTTCCCAAGTACTTCCCATATAATCAAGACATCATTTCACTACCAATTTAACCCTAAGTATTTTCCAAAGGGCCTGCCTTATGTGGGTCATAATCATCTTACTATGCTTCTTGTGTCCATGCTGCTGGAAAAGCAGTCTGTACAAGCAGGAGTAGAGAGGCACAATCCTGAGAGAGAGGAGTAGAGAAAGATGTTGAGAAAACAAAACCAGATAAAATGAGCTCACTTAAGAGCTCAGGAGCTCAGCCACTGTTCAAGGTCAAGATTGATTACATTCTCTCAAACCATTATGAGTTAGTTGTTGTCCAATAACAGGAAAACTGGCCCAGAAGAAATACCTAAAATTCCATGTACAAGCAGCAATACCAGCACTAATTCTAAGCCAACTACACTTCTAAAAAAATGGAGCAAGTGATCATAAAATATGACTATTTAGAAGACTGGGGAATACAGATGTCCCCTAAATGCCAATCAAAATTACTGTAACAAACTCAATGCTAGCCTAAAGTAGAACGGCTGAACTATATATATCTTATGAATTTCAATGTTGCCAAAAAATTTTTATATTTAATCCTGAATGACTGAAACACTCTCAGAGTCCCCAAAATCATTATTATCAGTCTCAATTATCCTTGTATTCTAAATTTTTTAAATTAGTTAAAAACACAACTTTTACCATATGTTGTTTTAAAATGAAAAACAAAGCAAAAAGGATTTGAAAATAGCATAATTACACAATATAAAATTTAGGATGGATTAAATCTAACTGGAACTTTCAATGGAATAGTCCCCTTCCCACTATCCCCTCTTAGTAAGAAGTGAAAATCATAAACAAATCAGAGTTTTGATTTTAAATTTCCCATCTAAACTCCTATACGCCTACAATGCCATAAAATGACCTTTAAAATAATGCTTATACATACTAAGTCCTCCAAAACATTAATTTCATATTTAGTCAAAGAATCTCCCAACTAATAGGGAACCTAAAAATCTCAAATCAATCATTTATTTCACAGAGGAGAAAACCAAATGTCCAGAAATGTTAACTGCCTTGGTCCAGGCCATTCAGCTACCTACTATACCATCAAGCTATCCATTCAAGAAATCTTTATTTAGCATATACTATGTACTAAGGCACTATGCTATGTACCAAGGATATGAAGCAATAAAGATACGTGGTCACTGTCCTCATGCAATTTATAATATGGTGGGAAAGATTACTGCTAACTACTTAAAATTGTAGTTATCACTAGAAGGAAAAGCACAGTGTTTTAAGACAGTTTAACAGGGGACCTAAATCAGTGATTCTCAACCATGGTCGATTTTGCCCCCCAAGGGGCATTTGGTAGTATCTGGAGACATTCCTGGTTGTCACAATGGGGGAGCTAGTGGGTAGAGGCCAGGGTTGCTGCTAAACATCCTGTAATGCACAGGACAGCTCCTCACAACATATAATTATCCAGCCCAAAATATCAATAGGGCCCAGGCTGAGAAACCTTGACCTAAACCACTGGGGGCACGGAGGGGTTAGTGAAGACTTCCTTCCTTTATAACACCAAGACTGCTACGTCTTTAAGGGATTTTCACAAGGTAGAAACAAAAAAGACTAATTGTTACAATTAAAACTCCCACTGGGGCTTCCCTGGTGGCCCAGTGGTTGAGAGTCCGCCTGCCAATGCAGGGGACACGGGTTCGTGCCCCGGTCCGGGAAGATCCCACATGCCGCAGAGTGGCTAGGCCTGTGAGCCATGGCCGTTGAGCCTGCGCGTCTGGAGCCTGTGCTCCGCAAGGGGAGAGGCCACAACAGTGAAAGGCCCGCGTACCGCAAAAAAAGAAAAAAAAAAAAAAAGACTAATTAAAACTCCCACTGGAAAATCAAAACAGGAGAGAAAAAGGAGAGAGAGACTTCCCCCATACATGAAAAAGAAAAGAAAAAGGCAACGTTTTATAGCTACTTCACATAAATTCCCTTTCCTGAACCACAAGGGGAAAATATAAAAACAAATTTCACATGCTTTTATTATTCCCGTTACCTTTCCCACTGTTCTCTACCAAACCATGCCTACTACTAGATATCGGTGGAAAGACTGTATTAAAAGTCCTGTAGTTAACCAAATGAACACTCTGGATACAAACTTGGAAATGGAATAAAATGAAGATGGGATTTCACTATTGATGTGAAAAACAAGGCACAGAAGAGGAAAATGTACTGGGTGTTAAAGTGACTCTGGAAAGGGCTACATCCTGAAACAAAGAGTAAGCTATCGGACTAACCAAAGGATCCTAAGAACAAAAGACACTAAGAATTTAGATATCCTAAAGATGAGTAAAGAATTTAAGAACCAAGGTAAATTCAAAAATTAAACTGCAATAGTTTTCCTGATACATGCATAACAGATTCTTATAATGCATAAGAGATTCTTATATTTTCCACATATTATTTTAAGAGTTCCTATATTACTAAAATGCCCTCTCCAATTAAGTTATAATTTTCTAAGGAAAGGGTCCTGTATTGCTATTCTCTTTTCCCTCTTTTCAAAAACAAAAACCCTACCACAATAACCTCCATACAGGAGGAGTCTTACGGACAGAGTACAAATATGTAGCTCACATAAAATTGCTGCATTCCAGTAATCAACTGTGGTCCTAACGTAATCCACAGATTTAAACAGATAAAGATGAGACCCTTTCCACTGAGGTGAGAACTCTAAACCATCATAACAAATAAATGCCACCATCTTTGAGCAGCAGTAACTACAATACCTTGTAATGATGATAATTCTTCTGGAATTAACCGCTCAGGTCAAGCACTGACCGTTAGGGAATCTTATATTCCATCCTGGACAAATTTTCTTTCATCATTTCAGAACTGACATTAGTTCTGAAAACTTTTATCACAAGGATGATGCTTAACTGGAAATTAAAGTTTTCCCACAAAACTAGCACAATGAGCACTTAAATATCAGTTCTTGAGCCTCAATCTCATTTAACTCATGATACGTACGAGGGATTTACCACGTAAAGGATCTTCTGACAGTGCATTTGAAAACGGGGTAGGGAGGCACAAAGCCCCTTTGAGAAAAGGGTTGGGGGGGTGGAGGGAGGCAGGGAGGCAGACACGCCATCATGACTCGGACATATCCTGCAGAAGACCCCACACGTTCAGACTGAGACTTAGCCACTATCTGCAGATTAAAAGCCTACATTCTGAACTTTAAAATCTCTGGCACATTCCTGTTTTCAAGCCAAGATCTGCTTGCTTGTCTTTTTTTTTAATCTTGAAAAACCTGATAATTAGCAAGTTATAAAAGCTAAGCATTTCTTATTTTAAACATTATACATATAGAGCTAAATTGTGGTGCCTTATCAAGCAAATGGCACTTCTTGACAATTCAGTGCTTCAAAGATACCTTTAAACTTGCCAGAGAAAGTTCTGTTGGGCTCAGCCCAAGGATAGATGCCTTTAAAAGCCAAATTCACTGCAAGTAAACATTCTAAAACATCCTTTTCTCCTAATCCTGTAACTCAGATTCCTTTTTCATTTTTGCACTTTGCAACGTGATTTAATGGAAAAACGTCATTACTGAACTATTTCCCACTATATACTTCCTTGCAACAACAAACTTTTACTACATCAGCAAGTGTTATAGATATTCACAGAAACTATATTCAGAAATCAGAAAAAAACAGGATGATGTACTTTCAGTTTAAAGCAAAAAAAAAGTATATTCTTCTGAATCTCCTTCAAAATCTATTGCCCTTTCTCAATTCTATGACTGTTAACTGCTACAATTTTTAAGCCAACCCCATTTTCAAATATGGTGAAGTGCGAACGTATTAGTAAATAGGAAGTTAAAAGATGTTTTAAGGTCTCTGAAATACGTAAGGGGAAAAGAGAGAGTGCTACATAAACTAAAATGAGAATACTACCACAAATCTCAAGTTCTTATGAAGATTAGCTGAGAGAAGAGTTGAAGCATCAAGCCAGCCACTTAAATGTTAGACTCCTTACTCTTAACATCAATGCTAAAATGAAAAACCAATTGTTAACACCTGTAATCCACCATGCTTTACAGTGACCAACCACAGTGTACTAACCACTTGTTTGTATCTACCACATGGCAGGGAGGGCTGGGAATGGAGGACGGTACATATTAGGAACCCCCAAGATAAATAGGAGAGGCACCCAACAAAAAGGCGTAGGGTAAACAAATAATGGCAAGGAAATAAGAGAAAGGATATTTTTTATAATTAAAAAAAAAACACTTTAACATTCTCTTAGTGCTATAGCACCACATGTAGCAAATAAAAAGGCTACAGACCTGTTGTTTTTCCCCCCTGCAGAGCCATGAAACTATTAGCAATAAACTGGAACATATAGTATTCTTACTTTTTATTCCAGATTTTAAGGACAAGAGTATTGTGGGGTGGAACCAAATTTTATAATCTGACCCAAATTATCAGCTATAAATCCATAAAAAAATGGAAAAGATTCCCAAGTCTACTGCTCTAATTTGTATCAAGAAGCGGTTAAAAAAAAAAAGAAAATCCAGTATTGAAAAAGAAAATCCTTTCCAAAAAAAATGCTTGCTTTCATGTAACTGTGTCACTGCTATCTAGTCTAATATGGAGAGTTTAATTCACATATTATCTAACTTTTAGCCTCTTTGCTAAGTTTCCAAAACGTCAATTCTAGGGAGGGAGGGAGAAAAGAGGGACGGTGGGAGGGAGGAGGAAACGAGTTTTCTCCTTTTGGAAAACAAAATTGTAAAACAGCTTTTTAAAGTATTGCCCTGTTCAGAATATCACTATTATACTACTGAATGGAGTATTAGCACTTCCACATGAAAAGTTCATAAAATTTATATAAATTTAGTTAACATCACATTAAAATATTGTTAAATAAGTCATACAGGTAAGGATAACTCTGGTTGTGTAGATATGTACTTGTTAAATGCTTGTTTAATGTTAGCATTAAGGTCTATTCCTACCGGAGTTTTAAAAGATTTTAAAATATTTTATCAAAACTTGTCTCCCTTCAGACTAGTGAACTCAACTAAACAGTGAAAACTGGACACCTGCTTGTTAAAAATCTAGCCCTATATACGACACGTGAAGGAGCCCGTGGGAAATGCTTCTCCAGCATCTTCCCTCTGCATGCACAACTCACCCTGCCTGTCTTTATGTCGGATGATGAGAACGGGGGGGGAGTAAGAATAGGAGAAATTGCAGAATAATCTCGCCTCCCGATCAACCATGCCCTTAGCTTAAGTCCCTAGTTGGCAGGTTACCTAGCCAACAATATCTCAATTATAAACAAACACTACTTGCAAGGTGACCACAGGTTATCACCCCTGTAAGTGCTCTGCCTGCACTACCCCCGATCACGGCCTGCCTCATTAAGGACCCGGGAAAGGTCTGGGCGGTGATGCCCGGCCTCCAGTTAAAATCCCGCAGGCCCAGGAAAGAGATGGGCGGGCCAGGCATCGGCGGAACTGACCCGGAGAGACCTGCCGTAAGCCTCCGGGGGAGGGCCCAAGCGGGCCTTCCCTCCAGCCCCGCAGCCACTCAGTACTCTGCTGGAGACACCGGAACCTCCCTCCGCCCCGGGGCGGCCCTCTTCCAGCCCTCCGCCCACGGAATCGGGGGAGGGGCGCCGGGGCAGAGAAACACCCCTCCCCCACGGCCACAGCTAGGCCGCCACTCGCCCCACCCTGAAAAGCACTGCGGGCCAGTGCCCACCCTCCCGCAGTGGCCTCGTTCCGGGTTGGGGGGCGCGTGGGTAGGAGGGGAGGCTAAAGTACAATACCAACCTCGCTATTGAAGGTTTTCACAGCCTCCATGTTGTCGGTGCGGAGGCTCGGAGCCCGGCGGCGGAAGAGGCGGCGGCCACTGCACTGGGTGGGGAGAGCGAGACGGGGGCGGCAACGCGGCTGCGAGGAGGGGGCGCCGGCGGGAGGCCGGGCCGCTGCGACCCCGGGCAGGAGGGGAAGGGCAAGCACCGGCAGGGAAAGGTTCCCTTAGGGGCAGCGAGGCCCCGGCATGGCCGCTAGGACGGGCGGAGCGCCGGCCCGGGAAACAGAGGCGCTGCCGGGGCTGGTTGGCAGCGGGCGGGGGAGGGGCTGGGCGCCTTCTCTTCTCCGCCCCGCTCGGTCTCGGGCTTCCACCCCCTAGCCCGGTCCCCTACACTCTCCACCCCCTTCTTCCTCTTCCTCCGACAGGCTCCTGTTTCACCTCCCCGCCGCTCGGGCCGTAGGAACCAGCAGCGCACGGCGAAGACGGAGGAGGAAGCGCTGGCAGCAGCGGCTGCGGCATCCAATATGGCGGACACGAGTCGGGCCGCGCAGCTCGGAGATCCGCGGCGCCTGCCAGCGCGCCCCCTGGCGACGGGACCGCGCAGGCCCGGGCCGCCGCGCGGAACCATCGAGCACGCGCGGGCCAGAGCGTCGCCGCCAGGAGGCCCCGCTCATCTCGGCTCCCGGGGTCCCTGCCCCTCACCCGCACCTCACCTCCTCGCCGCTGCGGGAGCGAGTGCTGCTGCCTCTTGGAGCGCCCTTGGGGCCACTGCAAAGCATTGCTCTAAGAAAATCCCAAATGTCCCTCCGGCAAGTTTAGGCAATATACACGTTTCCGTTGTTTCCATGTGGCTTGGCCCCTTTACATGAGGTTTAGTTGCTTTTCAGAACTTTACTGGACGTTGGCCTAAAGGTTAACAGCCGGAAAAGCTCCTAGTCAGCCACTTATTTGGTAACGATGTGCCCAAGCATTTTAATAGCGTCGGGAGAAAACGTTAGAAACAAAAGCTTTGGATCCGGGCGGGGGCAGGGGGACGAGGGAAACACGCCTGCAGCGAGCAAGCAGCTCAGTGCAGGAAATGCACGCTGCATAAAATCCGGGGGGGACCGGCGTGGTCTAGACAATGAGTGCATTTGTCTGTACAGCGGGAAGCCGTGCCCAGAACGCACAAGATTTCCATAGGCGAAAGAACCCATCTTTTATGAAAGATGAATTATTCTAAAGGAATTTTGCCCTAGGTTTAGAGGCAGAGGGTGAATACCGTTTTCCTAGATGAAATAGATGCTGCTAGCAAAACGCCTTCTCTCTCACGTCGTGCAATGTAAGATAACCGATACCAAATTCAAAGCGAGCATTTAAATTAAAAGTTAGGGGTGTATCACTGAACCCCAAACACCACTGTCGTCTTACTGGGAGTCATTTTTCAGCAATCACTTCTCCGAAGTTCACTCAAAGGAAAGGGGGGAAAGATGACGGCAGAATTTTTCTCTAGAGGATTGTTGGAATCAAGGTACTAATGTAAGAGCTGAGCCCAGAACCGTGTGAAACTGGGGAAGGCAGGCGCCTCTTGACATTTTAGGGTCTGCTTTTTAGAGCCTACTTCATTGACAGCTTTAATACGGTGGCTGGCTACTTAGAAGGTAAAACGGATAACTTTTTCGTAAGAGCTTATATGTCCACTTTCAAAATCTCGAATGTGTCACAAAGTTCATAGGCCAAGCCATTGTGATCTCTTGCCAACAATTGCAGTAGCCTCCTAACTAACTGGTCCCTGTCATTCATCCTCCAGACTCTAGCCAGAGGGGAATTTTTTAATACACAAATCAGATCAGGTCACTCACTTGTTTAAATCTTTTTAAGACTTTCCCACTGCACTTCAGATATTATCTTAACCTCTTATTATGGCCCGAAGGTCCTACCTATCTCAGCTCACACTACTTCCCCTGTCCTCTTTACTCTGGTCACAGTGGTCTCCTTTGTTCCTTGACAACACTGAGTGCTTTCCTACCTAGGACACTTGTGTGCCTCTGCCTTCTGGGGTGCTGTTGGTCTCGTTCTTTCCTCCTGCCAGAGGTTTCTCCTAATCAGTTCATCTACAGTAGCATGCTGTGACTTGCGGAAGTACCCACTCAGTTCTGCTCATGCCAGATTTTTACCACTCAACATTTGCCGCTCTGGCCTATGAGGGATTATTTATTCAGTCATTCATGAATGAATGTTGACCGAATTACTTAGGCCTGAGAGATTAAGATGCAATACAAGCTAAAGAATTATATTTAAAAAAAAAAGAATTAAATCCATTGTTAACATATTACAGGACTTGATTTCATATAGCTTCCATAGCCAGAAGGATTGCAGAAGGCGTATTTTGACCAAGGGACGGAAAAGAAAAATAAAATAGGCAGAGGACAACCTAAGCACACTCTTTTAGTGAGAAGGAAGTAAAGCAAGAGGAAAAGTAGAGAAACGTTAGAGGAGGGTAAAGGGGAGTCTGGAGGCCCAGTGCAAAGAGTAAATGCAAAGTTTGTGCACAACTACACACACCTCTACGATGTGAACATGTCAATGCCCATGTGTGTAGTTTATGTATGTATGTATATTAGGATTCTGATTCCCAGGTAACAAACCAATTCGAGCTAGCTTAAGCATTAAAGAATTCACCATTAGGATGCAGATTTTTCTCCAAAGTCAGGAATGCAGATGGGCCTAAGGAAGGCACCCAAACCAGAATTTAGAAAGCCTAAAGCAGCCTTATCTGCTTACCAGCTTGAGTTTTCCTTCTGTTGCTTTATCCACTCTCTGTTTTACTTAGTGGGATATGACTGTCGCTCCTGGTTTTATAGTTCTAAACATCTAGAGGACCTGACTGATAGCCTCTCCTTCCCAGTTCCAAAGTCCTTAAGAGGAAAGTAAGGAACTGGATTGACCCAGCTTGGATTAGGTGATCATCACCGAGAAACTTAAGACCAATAATTCATTTTCTGAAGAAGATTAATGTGGGAAATAGCGGGCAGGAGTAGCCCAGCCACTGGAAGCAATATTCCCAATTGTGAATTATGAAACTCACATTCCAGAGTTTATGGCATTCTCTTCCAAGTGCAGTTATCATTGGCCTTTCCCCTAGGACTTAATCATTTGGGGAAGTAACTCATAGGCTCTAATTCAGCCGTAACCAAGTGGTCAGAGTCAAAAACAGTCTGAAGCAGCCCTCGCCATAGAGCTTTCTGAGATGGTGGACATGTTCTATATCCGTGACGCCCAATTCAGTGGCGCTAGCTCCGTGCGACTATCATGCATGTGAACTATGGCATGCGCAACTGAGAAAATAAGTTTTTAATTTTATTTCACTCTAATTGGCTCAAGTTTAAATATATGCTAGTGGCCACCACATTGGAAAGCAGAAGTCTAGCTAGAGAGGACTTAGTCCCATCGATAGGGCACGTCCTGGATAAGGGGAGTCATTGTGAGGTGGCAGTAAGCAAAAAACAATTATCAGCCATCAGAAGTAGCTATATATGTATATGAGTTATTTTTAAACAAGGGCAAAAAACCTGGAGCACTATCTAAACCAGAACTAATTTCCATCCAGTGAAAAAAATGAAAACTTGAGATTCCTCAGGAAACACTTCGGGAATGGTTTAGTAAATTAGGACACAGAAACAAAATGGAATATTATATAGCCAATTACAATGATTAGGCTGTGGGAAACAATACAATGGTTCTTCAAAAATCAAATAGAATTAGCATATGATTCAGCTATTCCACCTCTGGATTCACCCGAAAGAAAGGAAAACAGGGACTTGAGCAGATATCTGTGTACCCATGTTCATAGTGGCGCTTTCACAATAACTAAAAAGTGGCAGCAGGGCTTCCCTGGTGGCGCAGTGGTTGAGAGTCCGCCTGCCAATGCAGGGGACACGGGTTCATGCCCCGGTCCGGGAGGATCCCACATGCCACGGAGCGGCTGGGCCCGTGAGCCATGGCCGCTGAGCCTGCGTGTCCGGAGCCTGTGCTCCGCAACGGGAGAGGCCACGACAGTGAGAGGCCCGAGTATCGCAAAAAAAAAAAAAGAAAAGTGGCAGCAACCCAAGTGTCCATTGACAGGTAAATGGACAAACAAAACAGAATGGGGTATACGCATACAATGGAATATTATTCAGCCTTAATATGGAAGGAAATTCTGACATCTGCTACAACATGGATGAAACTTGAAGATATTATACTACGTGAGATAAGCCAGTCACAAAAAGACAAATATTGTATGATTCCACTTATATGGGGGACCTAGAATAGTCAAGTTCATAAAGACAGAAAGTAGAATGGGGGTTGCCAGGGGAGAGTGGAAATGGAGAGTTAGTGTTTAATGGGCATAGAGTTCATTTTGGGAAGATGAAAAAGTTCTGGAAATGAATGGGGATGATGGTTGCACAAGAGTATGAAAGTACTTAGTGTCACAGAACTGTACACTTAAAAATAGTTAAATGGTAAATATTATGTTATGTTTGCTTAATCACAATTTTTAAAATATTTTTAATGGTTAGAATAAGACTAGAAATACAGGAAAGGGAAAATGCATATGTTAGCCTATTAAATACAAAAGAATACAAAACAAACTTAATGTATTGATATTTTAGTTTTAAGAGTATATATGCAAAGATTGAAAAATGATATAAAAAATAAAGATAATTCTATTAGGGTGCTGGGATTGCAAGGGTTTTTTAAAAAATATTTTTGCCCCATTTCAATAATTTGGTAATTTTGTATCTTATTGTTTTATTTTATTTTTTTCTTTTTGACCCCACCATGTGGCTTGTGGGATCTTAGTTCCCCAACCAGGGATTGAACCCAGGCCCATGGCAGTGAAAGCACCAAGTCATAACCACTGGAGCGCCAGGGAATTCCCAATCTTATTATTTTAAATGAGCACAGTATAACTCACCAAACTTGATAGTGAAACCAGGTATATTTCCTGAGAGAATCATAAGATGTTAAAGGTACAAAGTAAATATTTTACTTCCACCAGCTTCACTTAAATTAAGTAGGAATTTTGAGTTTGGCAGATGTGTTTTGTTTTCTGTTAAAGAAGTGGTTCTTCAAATAGCTAAAGGTAAAACAGCACATGTTATCAGTAGTAGTGGTCAAAGATTTAAAAAAAAAAATCTCTAAATTTCCAGGCTTTGTAGTTTGAATATTGATTTAAGCTTAACCTTTGCCCCTCAATGAGTAAACCAACAGATTCGTGTCTTTTTCCTTCACAATGAATCTTTCCTTACTACTTACACACACACACACACACACACACACACACACACACACACACACACACACACACACACACACTCCTGACCCAAAGTATATGCCCAACCCACAGACACAACCTTCAGTTGTTCCCCAGACTTTCCAAATGGACATAACTTCAAGTTGCTGGTGAGAAGGAGCTGTTTCGCCTGCCTTAAAGTTTTATGCAGCTATTGTGAAATGACAGAAGAACTTTCTGACTATAGGAATTTTCATTCATTTCAGATCATTGAAAAGGAGACCAAATTATTTTGTTGCAGTACAATGAGAGAAGACTCAGGGTATGATGAAAGAGGTCATATCACCCAAAAGGCATTTTCTTATAACCCTAAACTCTGTCTACCTTTCTGCTACAAACAGCTGTTATAAATTGAGGGCACTGTGCTAAGTGGCATCAACGAGGCTGTCCAAATAAGGCCTCACATTTTGACAATACATTGTGACCACTGTATTCCTCATATGTTGATGGATTAGTAACTCAATTTAATTCATCCAGAGTAGATCAGAGCCTCATGGACAAACCAATAATAACCAAACACAAGATACTGACATATGCCGCCCAGAATCCAAGTTTATTGATTTACTATATAATATATATCATTCAAGTGACTGGAATTCTCATGTCTACTATTCAAGGCAAAGTCTTCTACACCAAGGTAGCTGGGAAACTAATAATCTGACAGTTGCTTTGAATTATTAAATTGTAAAAAGAAACTTATAGTGACTAGAACTTTTATATCCTTCCCCCTGACGTATACCCAAGCTTCAGTGCTCCTTTTTCCTACACCATATTGAATAAACACTGCAAATATCTCTCTGATACCTATTTTGTTTTTATGCTAATATCTTTTGGCTCAATCTGAAGCCTATAATAAGACTAGCAAAATCATGGCTTTCTGAAGATTTGAGTTTATTCCTTATATGTTAATTTGTATAGATTTTAATCTAAGTCAGAAGGTTTCAAGGGACTTTTTAAAAATCAGTTTTGGGTGTTTTTATAGTCTGAATTGTGTCTCCCAAAATTCATATGTGGAAGTCCTAACCCTCAGTACTTCAGAATGTGACTGTATTTGGAGACAGGGTCTTCCCTGCATCCCAGCTTGAGATATGATTGAAAAATAAAAATTATATACATTTAAGGTGTACAAGGTGATGTTTAGATGTATATTGTGAAATGCATACCACAATCAAGCTAATTAATATATCCATCGCTTTCCACAGTTACCACCTTTTTTGGGGAAATGAAAACACTTGAGATCTACTCTCTTAGCAAATTTCAAGTATATATTACATTACTATTAACCATAGTCATCATGCTGTCTCTAGAACTTATTCATCTTATAACTAAAAGTTCGTACCCTTTGATCAATATCTCCCCTCTCCCCTGACCCCCAGCTTCTGGTAACAAAGATTCTACTCTCTGTTACTATGAGTTTAACCTTTTTCAGAAAAAAATTCCACAGATAAGTAAGATTATGCAATATTTGTCTTTCTGTGACTGGCTTATTTAACTTATAATAGTGTCCCCCAAGTTCATCCATGTTGTTGCAAATGGCAGGATTTCCCTCTTTTTATTTTATTTTTTGAGCATTCTTTTTTTATATATTTTTAAAATTGAGGTATAGTTGATGTACAATATTATATAAGTTTTAGGCATACAACATAGTGACCCATTGGTTGTTCAGTAGCATGTTGTTTAATCTCCACATACTTGTGAATTTTCTGGTTTTCTTTGTATAATTAATTTCTGGTTTCACACCACTGTGGTTGGAAAAGATGCCTGAGATGATTTCAATCCTCTTAAATTTATTAAGACTTGTCTTGTGGCCTAACATAAGATCTATCCTGGAAAATGTCCCACGTGCACTCCAGAAGAACGTGTATTCTTTTGCTTTTGGAGGGGATATTCTGTATATATCTGTTGAGTCCATCTGGTACAACATGTCATTTAAGGCTGACGTTTCCTTATTGATTTTCTGTCTGGATGATCTATCCACTGATGTAAGTGAAGTATTAAAATGCCCTACTATTATTGTACTACTGCCTATTTCTCCCTTAAGTCTGTTAATTTTTGCCTTATATATTTAGCTGCTCCTATGTTGGGTGCATAAATATTTACAAATGTTGTATTCTCTTGTTGGATTGACCCTTTTATTGCTATGTAATGCCCATCTTTGTCTGAGAAGCCCTGGGTTAAGATTTTGTTTTATTGTTTTGTTCTGCTTCTAGTAAGAAGAGATAAGAGAGCTATGTAAAGTTCAAAAAGTTCTTAACGATCATATGCCTGTCATGTTATTTTGACTTACTTCACATAAACTGCTTGTAGAGAGGAATGGGTTAGTAATCAAGAAGAGTTATAAAAGAGAATTGAGTATGAAGGCAGAAAGAATTCGCATTCAAGGCATAAAATGGTGGTGAAATGGAATCTAATCTTATCCTCCGGGTCAGGAAGGACTTCTGGAGGTCAGGACACCATGGTGCCTACTTTAGGAACTATAGCCTTAGTCCCTTAAATTCCAGCAGACTGTTGACACTTTAAAATGATGAATTTCTGACAGAATGACAGAGCAGATTCCTAAACACCTCCATTGCACAGCAACTACCAATACTCATTAAAATATTTAAATTTTCTTTTTAAATGTATTGCTAGGTTGATAAAGAGTAAAAGCAGTCTTAGAAGCCAAAAAAAGTAGAGGCAGAAATCTAGAGAAATAAGGAAGCACTGTAATGGCAGAACACTGCCAATCCCTGGTGTCACTAAGCTTTGATTTTGATATGTACATAGGACATGAGATGGCCAAGTTATGGAGTCTTTTTAATTTAAATAATTAAACAAATAACACTATATTAGTTTTAGGTGTACAAGATGATGATTCGATATTTGTATATATTGCAAAATGAGCACCACCGTAAGTCTAGTTAACACCTATCACCATACATAGTTACAAAATTTTGTTTTTTCTTGTGATGGGAACTTTTAAGATCTACTCTCTTAGTCTTATAAAAAGAACCTTGTACAAAGCTAAGTGTCAAAAGGGAACCATCAGCAAAGTGGTTAAAGTGTAAAGGGAAGAATAAAACAAAAACAAAAGGTGTTGGCGGATGAGGGAGGAGGGAGCGGCACAGAAATTCCTGTATCAACATCAGAACTGAGTAAAGAGAGGGCAGAAATTCCCACAAGAATGTGTAACCACAAGTCAGACCTCATGCATGTTTGTGGTCCACTTCATAATACCTGGGTGATGTAGAAAACCTCAAGCAAAGGAATTATTTTTAATTGGTACTGGGTCGGCATGCCTCCAGGCAATTGAAAATACAACTGCAATTTTTTTCTGGGGGTAAGTGACTTCAACCTAACCTTCAAAGAAGTTTGACAAATAAAGGTCTATTGAAAATGAGATTATAATTAAACAAACAAATAAATGAACAGGAAAACAAAGCATCGTGAGTGGGAGCCAGCAGAAACACAAGACAGCAAAATCAGATCATCCAAAAGTTTAGATGGTAGAACTGACAGATTCAGAGGACAAAATTTTTAATAGGTGCCTGGGAATATGTTGGGCTAGGTTATTCAGATCAGTCCCGTTACTGAAAACCGCAACAAATTCTGGCTAAAAGAAAGAAAAATATGAAAAGCGTCAAAAGCGCTGAAAACAGGGCAAAACTTAAAGAAAGTGAGAACCAGAGAGACCCCGAAATTGCTTCTGCCTTGGGTGCATTTTCCATCCCAGACAAACTTGAACTTTGGGTTTTGACAGCCTTCTGGGGTAAAAGGGGCAGAAATCAAAGCCTGGGAGCCCCCAAGTTGGAAAGTCTAACAGGAGGGTCTCTTTACACTGGGCTAGACCTGCAAAGGGTTACAACCCAGGATTAGGGCAAAACAGAAGTAAACTCACATCTCTCTCCACCCAGGAGACTCTGAGAAAATTTTCCTTGTCTAACAGAACAAGAAGAGAGGGGAATAGTGAAAAGTATAACACAGCCTAGTCTTTACACGGATTTGCAGCTCAAAATCATGTTACCTCTAGCCCTTAATGTAGTTCAAAGAGTTCCCGGGCTAGTAGTGCCCCTAGGTCAGCGGTCCCCAACATTTTTGGCATCAGGGACTGGTTTTGTGAGAGACAATTTTCCACAGATGGAGCAGGGGTGGGGTGCTGAGAGGGTGCAGGGCTCGCTCAGGCCGTGATGCGAGCGAGGGGGAGCGCCAGATGAAGCTTCGCTGGCCTGCCCACCGCTACTCCCCTCCTGCTGTGAGGCCCTGTTCCTAACAGGCCTCGGGACAGCTACTGGTCCATGGCCCCGGGGTTAGGGACCCCTGCCCTAGACAACTAGGAGAAGGAAATACACGTCCTCTCTGAAATATTGGTCCTTCCTTTAAGGCCTTAAGGAAATCCTGCAAATGAATCCTTAAGGGAAATGAGTGTATTTGTTTCCCATTGCTGCTGTGACAAGTTACCACAAAGTTGGTGGCTTAAAACAACACAAATTTATTGTCTTACAGTTCTGGAGGTCAGGAGTTCGCAGTGGGTCTCACTGTGCTAACATCAAGGTGTCAGCAGGGCTGCATTTCTTCTAGCTGGAGGCTCTAGAGACGACATTTGAAGATTATATACCATAAATGAGAATCAGCAGAAAAGACAGATGAAACATACATTCATACATATATACATCATAAACCAGTTAGATTAATCACAGGAATATAGGGTTGGTTTAACATTAGAAAAATTCATTAATGTAATTCACATTTTAAGAGATTAAAAGAGGGACTTCCCTGGAGGCACAGTGGTTAAGAATCCGCCTGCCAATGCAGGGGACACGGGTTCCATCCCTGGTCCAGGAAGATCCCACATGCCACAAAGCAACTAAGCCCATGCAGCACAACTACTGAGCCCACACGCTGCAACTACTGAAGCCCGCGCTCCTAGAGCCTGTGCTCCGCAACAAGAGAAGCCACCGCAATGAGAAGCCCGTGCACTGCAACGAAGAGTAAAAAAAGAGAGATTAAAAGAGAAAAACTATATGACTGTTTCAGTGGATGCAAAACAAATGCATTTGATGTGATTCAATATCACAACTAAATAAAAACAATATTAGATTCCAATGGCTGCCATAACAAATTACCATGAATGTGGTGGCTTAAAGCAATAATTCTCTAACAGTTCTGAAGGCTAGAAATAAGAAATCTAAATGTGAGCAGGGTCAGGCTCCCCTCAGAGGCTCTAGGGGAGAGTCAGTTCTTGCCTCTCACAGCTTCTCCTAATGTTTTTTTGTGTTTTTTTTAACATCTTTATTGGAGTATAATTGCTTTACAATGGTATGTTAGTTTCTGCTTTATAACAAGTGAATCAGTTATACATATACATACGTCCCCATATGTCTTCCCTCTTGCGCCTCCCTCCCTCCCACCCTCCCTATCCCACCCCTCTAGGTGGTCACAAAGCACCGAGCTGATCTCCCTGTGCTCTGCGGCTGCTTCCCACTAGCTATCAGTTTTACATTTGGTAATGTATATATGTCAATGTTACTCTCTCACTTTGTCCCAGCTTACCCTTCTCCCTCCCCGTGTCCTCAAGTCCATTCTCCAGTAGGTCTACATCTTTATTCCCATCCTGCCCCTAAGTACTTCATGACCATTTTTTCTTTTTTAAGATTCCCTATATATGCATTAGCATACGGTATTTGTTTTTCTCTTTCTGACTTACTTCACTCTGCATGATGTTTTCTGACCGATGGTGACATCACTCTGATCTCTGCCTCTATCCACACCTGGACCTCTCCTCTGTGTCTGTCTGTATAAAATCTCTCTCTGCCTCTCTCTTCTAAGGGTACATATGATTGCATTTAGGGCCAACCCTGATAATTCAAGATAAAGTCCTCTCAAGATCCTTAACTTAATCACATCATTTGCCATATATATTAATTTTCACTCTTGCTGTGTAATGTGATATTCACAGGGTCCAGAGATTAGGAAGTAAATATAACTTGGGGGGAGGGGACATTCTTCCAGCATACCGCAAAACAAACCACAAACGAATTGTAAAAGACAGCTTCCTTAACTTGTATTTTAATCAGGATCTTAAAAAAATAGCTACAGCTAATATCAAACATTCCTTTTAAAACCAGGAATAAGAATGGATGTCCATTATTACCAGTTGTATTCTACATTATCCCAGAAACCCAAACCAATGCAGCAAGACAAAGAAATAAAAATTCTAAGAACTGAAAAGAAAAACACACAAAATATTATTTTAACACAACTATCTGAATATAAAGCTTTAAAAACATCTACAGACAAGTTACAGAATTATTAATAGTTTAAGAAAATTGCATTTCTTTTTTTTATTTTGGCCTCCCCACACAGCTGGTGGGATTTTTGTTCCCCGATCAGGGACTGAATCCAGGCCTTCAGCAGTGAGAGTGCAGAGTCCTAACCACTGGGCCGCCAGGGAATCCCTGACAATTGCATTTCTATATGCCCATACATGGAAGTTATATTAGTAACTGTAATTGATTACAGAAATATTTACCAAGTAAAATAGCAACCAAAATATTGGGCTGGCCAAAAATTTAGTTTGGGTTTTCTGTACGATCTTATGGACAAACCTGAGCGAACATTTTGGCCAACCCTAGTAGAGGGCGTTGTGCTTCCTCCTATGATGGAATACTGGTACTGCACTGGCCTTTTATAGTAACAACTAGAGAATGTACAAAACATAAGCAACAATTGTTTTCAGACATTGGGCACTAGACAGAGAAGGATAATAAAAACGGTATCCCAGCAACACGTCTACTTTCTTCCTGGTGGCTCTTTCTGGACCACAGGTGGGGAGGAGGAACCCAAACAGAGCATGAGAGTCTTACTGAGTTGAGGAGACAGAGATCAGATTTTGGACAGGTGGCTGGAATTTGGAGGACAGGATGCTAGAGCGGAGAGAGCTATGTGGAGAAAGGGCTCCAGGGACTTCCCTGGTGGTCCAGTGACTAAGACTCCAAGCTCCCAGTGCAGGGCGTCTGGGTTCGATTCCTGGTCAGGTAACTAGATCCTGCATGCTGCAATGAAGATCCTGCACGTGGCAACTAAGACCCGGCGCAGCTAAATAAATAATTTTTAAATATATCTATCCTAAAGAAAGGGCTCCAGAAATCATCATAGAGGTCACCTTGAGTTTTGGCTGACTACAAAGCAGCACATGCCTAGAGAAAATTCTACGAGGTCAGGCAAAGAAAAGCACTTGGGAGCCCAAAGCTGAACAATTCCCAGAACTAGGAGATACTGAGTTCTCATCAGCCGGAGTGGAGAAATCCTCACTGAACACCTGGGAAGAAATATAGGCACACACACACAATGATGGTGTGTATCAAAGCAACACAGGAACCAACTGAAAGAGCTCCCAGTGCCAAAGCAGAAACAATTTGAACAAAATAAAATATTACTGAATTATAATCCAAGCAAGAATGATAACCTCATTCATGGCGTGAAGGCAATATTGTTAAGATGTCAGTTTTTCTCAAAATGTTTTAAATGTTCAGTGCAATTTTTTAAAAAGCAGCGTTTTCCCCCCCTTAGAAATAGACAAGCTGATTCCAAATATATGAGGATGAAAAGGAGTTAGAATACCTAAGACAATTTTAAGGAAAATTGGAAGGACTTCTATGTGATCTAAAATACTATTATAAAGCTACAGCTTCAAGATAATGTCGTGTGGTGGTGGAGTGTGAATCAACCTACGTATCAACAGAGAAGACTAGAAAATCCAGAAATATACACATATGTGTATACATTCCCACACATATATAGTTTATTCATTTTCAAAAACGTACCAAGGTAATTCATTGTCTTTCTAATAAACGGCAATGGAAAAAAGGGGATGCTAATGGGAAAAAAAGGTGTCTCAACGTTTGCATCACACCATAGATGAAAATTAGGAGGAGAAGGGGCAGTACATGGAGGGAAGATGGGGTCGGCAGGAACTGGGAAGACTTTTTCATGGAGATCACAACCACGGCTACTTCTGATTACTTCTCCAGTTTTACCATTTCCTCTGATTCCTCTGTTCATAATTTCAGTTCCTTGAATGAGATATTCTGTGGTTTGATTCTAGACATTGCCATGCTATTTCATTTTACTGGAACGCTTTCTACACAATCACATCTCATCTTTACTTGGTAACTCCTATTCATTTCACCTTTTATTTTCCTTTTGATTAATCGGTAAATACATGCAATATTTATAATATATGAGAGATATAAAAATTTTTGAAAGAACACCTGTATAGCCCTCACTGAAAGGGATTTCTAAAACCAACACTAGCTTTGATATTAGCTAGGAGGACTCATAGTCTCGGAATCAGGTCATATTCACAGTATGATTTATTACAGTGAATGGATACAAAACAAAATCAGCACAGGGAAAAGGCACAAGGAAATCAGGTGCAAGCTTCTAAAAGTCCTCTCCCAGGGGAGTCAAGTAGGATGGGTTTAACTCTTCCAGCAATGAGTCGTGACAACATGTGTAAAGTGTTGCCTACTAGAGAAGCTCATTAGGGACTCAGTGCCAAGGGTTTTCCCTGGGAACTGCACATGCAGCTCCCTCTGCCTGGCATGTACCAAAATTCAAGACTTCCGGATGGAAAGCAGGTGTTTGGCATAAACCATATTGTGAGCCACTCTTATCAGGCAATGGTGGGAACCCTCCCAAGATGAAATCTAAGCTCCCAGACGCTAGCCAAGGTCTAAACTTACAAGCAGGTCTTTCTAAGGATAGCATCTCAGGCCTGCTACTTATTCTGGTACCCACTTCCTGTTTATACCCATCCCAAATCCCAAACACTTCCCCTCCACCCACCAAGTAACCACCATATTAATGAATATTTACTGTGACCTTGCTTTTCTTCCTACAGATTTATTTTATATGTATGTATACCTATACAATTTATTTTTGGTTTTGCAATGTTTTGAACTTCATCTAAGTAGAATAATGTACCTTTCAATTTTTCATTTATATAATGCTCGTGATGTTCATCCATGTTAATATCTGCATTTCCTAGTGTGTGTGTGTGTGTATGTATATACACATACTTTATTGTTTAAACTTAATTATATGTATGTATGTGTTGTGTGTGTACATATACACATACACATTTGTTGGAGACAAAATATAATCTTCAACTCAATAAAGCATTATCTTTAAATTTGCTCATTGATACATTATTTATTTTAATAACTTTACTGGTTTCTTTTTTTTAATTTTAATTAATTAATTAGTTTATTTTTGGCTACGTTGGGTCTTTGTTGCTGCACGCGGCATTTCTCTGGTTCTGGTGAGCGGGGCTACTCTTCGATGCAGTGTGTGGGCTTCTCATTGCAGTGGCTCATCTTTGCTTTGGAGCACGGGCTCTAGCACGTGGGCTTCAGTAGTTGTGGCTCGTAGGCTCTAGAGGGCAGGCTCAGTAGTTGTGGCGCACGGGTTTAGTTGCTCCATGGCATGTGGGATCTTCCCGGACCAGGACTCGAATCTGTGTCCCCTGTATTGGCAGGCGGATTCTTAACCACTGCGCCATCAGGGAAGTCCTGATACATTATTTATATTAGTGAAAACAACTCAAATTTCAATAGAATAATGAATAATTAAGTTATACGGCAGGAGATAATTTAAAGATAATACCGTACTGAGTTGAGGATTATATTCTATCTTCAACAAACTTGTGTAGAGAATCCATTATGTTCTAGGAAGGCATGAGCACAGATGTAGATGTAGATGTCTGTTCATGTGTCAAGTCCATAGTTTTTTATTACCATAGGTTTATATTATTTTAATATCTGATAATATCAGTTTTCTTAATTGTCTTATTTTTCCAAATTTCTTGACAATTCCAATTCATCTAATTTCTTATTTGGAATTTAGAAGCATAGTACATAGTACAAAAACCAACAAAATTATCTTCTGGGATTCTCATTAAATTTACATTTTGCTCTGGATTTGACTCTTATTTTTTCCCAAATGGTTACTGAATTTTCTCCAACTCATTTATTGAAAAGTTTATGTTTTTCTCAAAGGTTTGCGATACAACCTTTCTTTTATGTTAAATTCCCACATGTTGTTCTACTCTATCGGTTTTGTCTATTAATATTTCTCTATAACACTATTCTGATATTCTAGGCTTTTATGATATATTTTATTATATGGTATGGTTGGTTCCATCTTATTGCTCTTCTGTTTAAAAGATTTCTTATCTTATTTCTTGATTCTTTTTATATATGAAACTAAAATCCATTCGCCTATTCTCATACATAGCCTTAGATACTTTTACTGGAATCCTACTAAATTTACGAATAAATTAGAAAGAACTGACATCTTTTTGAAATTGAGTCTTCTGTGGAGAGATAGACAATAATCAAAATAAGCAAGCTAAATATATGAAATATTTTTTGATGATAAGTGCTAAATAAAGCAGGGAAGGAGACTGGAAGTGGGGCTGGAGGTTGCTATTTTAAATAGGAGAGACTCACCAATATTTTAGTATAGACTCTAATGAAGTGAGGGAGACTGTTCATGTTCTAGACCTAGGGAATGGCAAGTTCAAAGGCCCTCAAGAATTGGCTTTGCCTAAGAGCACAAACAGCTCATCCATAGTAACGGGAGGCCAGGCAGAGGGTCCCACCAAGATGCAGTTCAGTGGGTAGATGCGGTGGTAGGCTGGGGTAGACAGTCTCCTGTTTTCTTAGTGAAATAGGAAGTTGCACAGAGTGAGGATCTGGAAGGCAGTGTTAGGAGGAGAAGGGGACGGTGGTGTTAATAGCAGGCAGCACGAAGGGCCCATTCAAGAATAGTGACTGTGGATTCACAGTGAGGACTGTCAACATGGCTGTGCATGGTTCTCTAGCCACAGTCAGCCACGTGGGTAAAGGCTCGGAGGACGCAAGAGCTGGACTTACTCAGGGTTGTGATTTAACCAAGCAGGAATCACAAGGCAAGAGAAGGGCAAGGAAGCTGAGGATGAAGTGTTTGAGGATAAAAACAGTGGCTGTGGAATTGCCGCTGGATAAGGGGAGAAGTGAGGGCAGGAGGGGGCAAGGGACTGTGACCTTTCTTGGGTCTTTTAAACTAGCACCTCAAAATTACTTTGTAAAATTTATTGTAAAACTAGCTTTTTAGAGATTATTCTTCAAACTATAAATCTGTGAAGAGATCACCTCATTATTTTAATTAATTAAAGAACGTAATTATTAGTATTCTTACAAAGCTGAACATTTTTCTATCCCCAAAAGTTATCATATAACCAAGAATGTAACAATAGTTAAAGACTCTGTTATTAAACTTCAACATCAATCATAAAAGAAATTTCACCCTTGTAGCATTCAAATAATTATCCATAATCTATGGTACCAAATACAGGCATGGAATGAATAATTAAAATTCATAGAAAATGGGAAAGATTTCGATAACAGTTAAGTGTTCCATTGGATGCTTAAGCCTTTCCAATTTTTGATACAACAGAATAGCAAATCTGATTAACCACCATTTTATATTTTCTTTCTTCCCTGGCAAGGGATCTGAGAAGTAAAATGGTAGGCTATAGGACAAATCCTAGGCCTTGCTGAAAACAAGGCCATGATTTGTAAATTACTGATTAACTGTCCAGAAACAGCTAAGTTGACTTTTTTCATTTCTAACTCAATAAAGCATCAAACCTATATTTCCTTCCCCCTCACTCGTTTTTCATAAAATCTCAGCGTGGAAAAGAATGCAAGCATACACCAGTGCTTAGCTCCTATGTGGATTTTTGACAAGGGGTCATACAGTTTCTGCTGTTGTGGTGCCAGTGATGGGCAAGTCCAATTTACTATCCAATTGACTTCAGTTCTGTTTGCTATAAAGTTCTATCTCAAACTGAGCCTAAATATGTTGCCATAGTACTTTCACCCACTTATCTCGGGCCTGTCCCAAAGTCACACTATGTAGATTTGATTCCTGTCCCACAATATAATCTTTCAAAGAACATTTTAAAAAACTGTAATTTTTTTTTTTTTTTTTTTTTTTTTGCGGTACGCGGGCGTCTCACTGTTGTGGCCTCTCCCGTTGCGGAGCACAGGCTCCGGACGCGCAGGCTCAGTGGCCATGGCTCACGGGCCCAGCTGCTCCGCGGCATGTGGGATCCTCCCGGACCGGGGCACGAACCCGTGTCCCCTGCATCGGCAGGCGGATTCTTAACCACTGTGCCACCAGGGAAGCCCAAAAAAACTGTCATGTTTTTTACTCAACATAAACAGCTATACTTTTTTCCCACTTCTTTTAGTCATTCTTCATATGATCTTCTACCAGCCAAACCCATGTCTTCAGATCAGCTCCAGAATACTGTTTTACAATTCAAATACTATAAATAAGGACAGCCCAACTCAGAGAGGATCTGATCTATGAAGGCCTCTATTATACTTCTCTTTGGATAACTTAAAATTCCATTTGCTATTTTTAGAATCTATATCACATCGCATTTCTTGCTCTTAAGCTGTACTCCTGTGTGGTTGGTTTCCTGGGCCAAGTTCCAGCCATTACATTTGTCTACATTAAACTTTATTCTCCTAGATTAAGCCCATCAACCTACTACCTTTTCAACCTACTACCTTTTTGACTGTGATTCTGTCAAATCCAGTAGCCTTCTAGTTTTAACTCATCTAAAGATTTAATCAGTATACTCTCAATGTCATTATATCTATAGCCATAAAAAAAAGTCTGATCACTAAGGAGTCTATTCTTCAGTTTTTTGTTTGTTTGTTTGCGTTTTTACATCTTTATTGGAATATAATTGCTTTACAATGGTGTGTTAGTTTCTGCTTTATAACAAAGTGAATCAGTTATACATATACATATGTTCCCATATCTCTTCCCTCTTGCGTCTCCCTCCCACCCTCCCTATCCCACCCCTCCAGGCGGTCACAAAGCACCGAGCTGATCTCCCTGTGCTATGCGGCTGCTTCCCACTAGCTAACTACCTTACATTTGGTAGTGTGTATATGTCCATGCCTCTCTCGCTTTGTCACAGCTTACCTTTCCCCCTCCCCATATCCTCAAGTCCATTCTCTAGTAGGTCTGTGTCTTTATTCCTGTCTTACCCCTAGGTTCTTCATGACATTTTTCCCCCTTAAATTCCATATATATATGTGTTAGCATACGGTATTTGTCTTTCTCTTTCTGACTTACTTCACTCTGTATGACAGACTCTAGGTCTATCCACCTCATTACAAATAGCTCAATTTTGTTTCTTTTTATGGCTGAGTAATATTCCATTGTATATATGTGCCACATCTTCTTTATCCATTCATCTGATGATGGACACTTAGGTTGTTTCCATCTCCGGGCTATTGTAACTAGAGCTGCAATGAACATTTTGGTACATGACTCTTTTTGAATTACGGTTTTCTCAGGGTATATGCCCAGTAGTGGGATTGCTGGGTCATATGGTAGTTCTATTTGTAGTTTTTTAAGGAACCTCCATACTGTTCTCCACAGTGGCTGTATCAATTTACATTCCCACCAACACTGCAAGAGGGTACCCTTTTCTCCACACCCTCTCCAGCATTTATTGTTTCTAGATTTTTTGATGATGGCCATTCTGACTGCTGTGAGATGATATCTCATTGTAGTTTTGATTTGCATTTCTCTAATGATTAATGAAGTTGAGCATTCTTTCATGTGTTTGTTGGCAGTCTGTATATCTTCTTTGGAGAAATGTCTATTTAGGTCTTCTGCCCATTTTTGGATTGGGTTGTTTGGTTTTTTGTTATTGAGCTGCATGAGCTGCTTATAAATTTTGGAGATTAATCTTTTGTCAGTTGCTTCATTTGCAAATATTTTCTCCCATTCTGAGTGTTGTCTTTTGGTCTTGTTTACGGTTTCCTTTGCTGTGCAAAAGCTTTGAAATTTCATTAGGTCCCATTTGTTTATTTTTGTTTTTATTTCCATTTCTCTGGGAGGTGGGTCAAAAAGGATCTTGCTGTGATTTATGTCATAGAGTGTTCTGCCTATGTTTTCGTCTAAGAGTTTGATAGTTTCTGGCCTTACATTTAGGTCTTTAATCACTTTGAGCTTATTTTTGTGTATGGTGTTAGGGAGTGATCTAATCTCATACTTTTACATGTACCTCTCCAGTTTTCCCAGCACCACTTATTGAAGAGGCTGTCCTTTCTCCACTGTACATTCCTGCCTCCTTTATCAAAGATAAGGTGACCATATGTACGTGGGTTTATCTCTGGGCTTTCTATCCTGTTCCATTGATCTATCTTTCTGTTTTGGTGCCAGTACCATACTGTCTTGATTACTGTAGCTTTGTAGTATAGCCTGAAGTCAGGGAGCCTGATTCCTCCAGCTCCGTTTTTCGTTCTCAAGATTGCTTTGGCTCTTTGGGGTCTTTTGTGTTTCCATACAAATCGTGAAATTTTTTGTTCTAGTTCTGTGAAAAATACCAGTGGTAGTTTGATAGGGATTGCATTGAATCTGTAGATTGCTTTGGGTAGTAGAGTCATTTTCACAATGTTGATTCTTCCAATCCAAGAACATGGTATATCTCTCCATCTATTTGTATCATCTTTAATTTCTTTCATCAGTGTCTTATAATTTTCTGCATACAGGTCTTTTGTCTCGTTAGGTAGGTTTATTCCTAGATATTTTATTCTTTTTGTTGCAGTGGTAAATGGGAGTGTTTTCTTGATTTCACTTTCAGATTTTTCATCATTAGTGTATAGGAATGCCAGAGATTTCTGTGCATTAATTTTGTATCCTGCTACTTTACCAGATTCATTGATTAGCTCTAGTAGTTTTCTGGTAGCATCTTTAGGATTCTCTATGTATAGTATCATGTCATCTGCAAACAGTGACAGTTTTACTTCTTCTTTTCCGATTTGGATTCCTTTTATTTCCTTTTCTTCTCTGATTGCTGTGGCTAAAACTTCCAAAACTATGTTGAATAAGAGTGGTGAAAGTGGGTAACCTTGTCTTGTTCCTGATCTTAGTGGAAATGCTTTCAGTTTTTCACCATTGACGACAATGTTGGCTGTGGGTTTGTCATATATGGCCTTTATTATGTTGAGGAAGGTTCCCTCTATGCCTACTTTCTGCAGGGTATTTATCATAAATGGGTGTTGAATTTTGTCGAAAGCTTTCTCTGCATCTATTGAGATGATCATATGGTTTTTCTCCTTCAATTTGTTAATATGGTTTATCACATTGATTGTTTTGCATATATTGAAGAATCCTTGCATTCCTGGAATAAACCCCACTTGATCATGATGTATGATCCTTTTAATGTGCTGTTGGATTCTGTTTGCTAGTATTTTGTTGAGGATTTTTGCATCTATGTTCATCAGTGATATTGGCCTGTAGTTTTCTTTCTTTGTGACATCCTTGTCTGGTTTTGGTATTGAGGTGATGGTGGCCTCGTAGAATGAGTTTGGGAGTGTTCCTCCCTCTCCTATATTTTGGAAGAGTTTGAGAAGGATAGGTGTTAGCTCTTCTCTAAATGTTTGATAGAATTCGCCTATGAAGACATCTGGTCCTGGGCTTTTGTTTGTTGGAAGATTTTTAATCACAGTTTCAATTTCAGTGCTTGTGATTGGTCTGTTCATATTTTCTATTTCTTCCTGATTCAGTCTTGGCAGGCTGTGCATTTCTAAGAATTTGTCCATTTCTTCCAGGTTGTCCATTTTATTGGCATAGAGTTGCTTGCAGTAATCTCTCATGATCTTTTGTATTTCTGCAGTGTCAGTTGTTACTTCTCCTTTTTCATTTCTAATTCTATTGATTGGAGTCTTCTCCCTCTTTTTCTTGATGAGTCTGGTTTATCAATTTTGTTTATGTTCTCAAAGAACCAGCTTTTAGTTTTATTGATCTTTGCTATCGTTCCCTTCATTTCTTTTTCATTTATTTCTGATCTGATTTTTATGATTTCTTTCCTTCTGCTAACTTTGGGGGTTTTTGTTCTTCTTTCTCTAATTGCTTTAGGTGCAACATTAGGTTGTTTATTCGAGATGCTTCCTGTTTCTTAAGGTAGGATTGTATTGCTATAAACTTCCCTCTTAGAACTGCTTTTGTTGCATCCCATAGATTTTGGGTCGTGTCTCCATTGTCATTTGTTTCTAGGTATTAATTTGCCTCTTTAATTTCTTCAGTATCACTTCGTTATTAAGTAGTGTATTGTTTAGCCTCCATGTGTTTCTATTTTTTACAGATTTTTCCTGTAATGGATATCTAGTCTCATAGCATTGTGGTCGGAAAATATACTTAATACGATTTCAATTTCCTTAAATTTACCAACGCTTGACTTGTGACCTAAGATATGATCTATCCTGGAGAATGTTCCATGAGCACTTGAGAAAAATGTGTATTCTGTTGTTTTTGGATGGAGTGTCCTATAAATATCAATTAAGTCCATCTTGTTTAATGTATCATTTAAAGCTTGTGTTTCCTTATTTATTTTCATTTTGGATGCTCTGTCCATTGGTGAAAGTGGGGTGTTAAAGTTCCCTACTATGAATGTGTTACTGTCCATTTCCCCTTTTATGGCTGTTAGTATTTGCCTTATGTATTGACGTACTCCTATGTTGGGTGCATAAATATTTACAATTGTTAGATCTTCTTCTTGGATCGATCCCTTGATCATTATGTAGTGTCCTTCTTTGTCTCTTCTTATAGTCTTTATTTTAAAGTCTATTTTGTCCAACATGAGAATTGCTACTCCAGTTTTCTTTTGGTTTCCATTTGCATGAAATATCTTTTTCCATCCCCTTACTTTCAGTCTCTATGTGTCCCTAGGTCTGAAGTGGGTCTCTTGTAGACAGCAAATATATGGGTCTTGTTTTTGTATCCATTCAGCCAATGTGTCTTTTGGTGGGAGCATTTAGTCCATTTACATTTAAGGTAATTATTGATATGTATGTTCCTATTCCCATTTTCTTAATTGTTTTGGGTTTGTTGTTGTAGGTCTTTTCCTTCTCTTGTGTTTCTTGCCTAGAGAAGTTCCTTTAGCAGTTGTTGTAAAGCTGGTTTGGTGGTGCTGAACTCTCTCAGCTTTTGCTTGTCTGTAAAGGTTTTAATTTCTCCATCAAATCTGAATGAGATCCTTGCTGGGTAGAGTAATCTTGGTTGCAGGTTTTTCTCCTTCATCACTTTAAATATCTCCTGCCAGTCTCTTCTGGCTTGCAGAGTTTCTGCTGAAAGATCAGCTGTTAACCTTATGGGGATTCCCTTGTGTGTTATTTATTGTTTTTCTCTTGCTGCTTTTAATATGTTTTCTTTGTATTTAATTTTTGACAGTTTGATTAATATGTGTCTTGGCGTATTTCTCCTTGGATTTATCCTGTATGGGACTCTCTGTGCTTCCTGGACTTGGTAAACTATTTCCTTTCCCATATTAGGGAAGTTTTCAACTATAATCTCTTCAAATATTTTCTCAGTCCCTTTCTTTTTCTCTTCTTCTTCTGGAACCCCTATAATTCGAATGTTGGTGCGTTTAATGTTGTCCTAGAGGTCTCTGAGACTGTCTTCAGTTCTTTTCATTCTTTTTTCTTTATTCTGCTCTGCAGTAGTTATTTCCACTATTTTATCTTCCAGGTCACTTATCCGTTCTCCTGCCTCAGTTATTCTGCTATTGATCCCATCTAGAGTATTTTTAATTTCATTTATTGTGTTGTTCATCATTGTTTGTTTCATCTTTAGTTCTTCTAGGTCCTTGTTAAATGTTTCTTGCATTTTGTCCATTCTATTTCCAAGATTTTGGATCATCTTTACTATCATTATTCTGAGTTCTTTTCCAGGTAGACTGCCTATTTCCTCTTCATTTGTTAGGTCTGGTGGGTTTTTATCTTGCTCCTTCATCTGCTGTGGGGTTTTTTGTCTTCTCATTTTGCTTATCTTACTGTGTTTGGGGTCTCCTTTTTGCAGGCTGCAGGTACGTAGTTCCCGTTGTTCTTGGTGGCTGTCCCCAGTGGCTAAGGTTGGTTCAGTGGGTTGTGTAGGCTTCCTGGTGGAGGGGACTAGTGCCTGTGTTCTGGTGGATGAGGCTGGATCTTGTCTTTCTGGTGGGCAGGTCCACGTCTGGTGGTGTGTTTTGGGTTATCTGTGGAATTACTATGATTTTAGGCAGCCTCTCTGCTAATGTGTGGGGTGTGTTCCTGTCTTGCTAGTTGTTTGGCATAGAATGTCCAGCACTGTAGCTTGCTGGTTGTTGAGTGAAGCTGGGTTCTGGTTTTGAGATGGAGGTCTCTGAGAGATTTTTGCCATTTGATATTATGTGGAGCTGGGAGGTCTCTTGTGGACCAGTGTCCTGAACTTGGCTCTCCCACCTCAGAGGCACAGCACTGACTCCTGACTGCCGCACCAAGAGCCTTTCATCCACACGGCTCAGAATAAAAGGCAGAAAAAGTAGAAAGAATTAGTAGAAGTAGAAAGAAAGAAAGGAGGGAGGGAGGGCGGGAGGGAGGGAGGAAGGAGGGAAGGAAAAAAAAAGAAAGAAAGAAGATAAAGTAAAATAAAGATAAAATATAATAAAATTATTAAAATAAAAAAACAATTATTAAAACAAAACAACAAAAAAAAACGGACGGATAGAACCCTAGGACAAATGGTGGAAGCAAAGCTATACAGACAAAATCTCACACAGAAGCATACACATACACACTCACAAAAAGAGGAAAAGGGGAAAAAATCATAAATCTTGCTGTCAAAGTCCACCTCCTCAATTTGAGATGATTCGTTGTCTATTCATGTATTCCACAGATGCAGGGTACATCAAGTTGATTGTGGAGCTTTAATCCGCTGCTCCTGAGGCTGCTGGGAGAGGTTTCCCTTTCTCTTCTTTGTTCTCACAGCTTCCAGGGGCTCAGCTTTGGATTTGGCCCCGCCTCTGCGTGTAGGTCGCCGGAGGGCGTCTGTTCTTCACTCAGACAGGACAGGGTTAAAGGAGCCGCTGATTCGGGGGCTCTGGCTCACTCAGGCCCGGGGGGGAGGGAGGGGCACGGACTGCGGGGCGGGCCTGCGGCCGTTGCACCAGCCTGAGGCGCGCCGTGCGTTCTCCCGGGGAAGTTGTCCCTGGATCCCGGGACCCTGGCAGTGGCGGGCTGCACAGGCTCCCCGGGAGAGGGGTGTGGATAGTGACCTGTGCTCGCACACAGGCTTCTTGGTGGCGGCAGCAGCAGCCTTAGTGTCTCCCGCCCGTCTCTGGGATCCGCGCTTTAAGCCGCGGCTCGCACCCGTCTCTGGAGCTCCTTCAGGCAGCGCCCTTAATCCCCTCTCCTCGCGCACCAGGAAACAAAGAGGGAAGAAAAAGTCTCTTGCCTCTTCGGCAGCTCCAGACTTTCCCACACTCCCTCCCGGCCAGCCGTGGTGCACCGACCCTCTGCAGGCTGTGTTCACGCCGCCAACCCCAGTCCTTTCCCTGCGCTCCGACCGAAGCCCGAGCCTCAGCTCCCAGCCCCGCCCGCCCCGGCGGGTCAGCAGACAAGCGTCTCGAGGTGAGTGCCGGTCGGCCCTGATCCTCTGTGCGGGAATCTCTCCGCTTTGCCCTCCGCACCCCTGTTGCTATGCTCTCCTCCGTGGCTCCGAAGCTTCCCCCCTCCGCCACCCGCAGTCTCCGCCCGCGAAGGGGCTTCCTAGTGTGTGGAGACCTTTCCTCCTTCACAGCTCCCTCCCACTGGTGCAGGTCCCGTCCCTATGATTTTGTCTCTGTTTATCCTTTTTTCTTTTGCCCTACCCAGGTACGTGGGGGGTTTCTTGCCTTTTGGGAGGTCTGAGGTCTTCTGCCAGCGTTCAGTAGGTGTTCTGTAGGCATTGTTCCACGTGTAGATGTATTTCTGGTGTATCTGTGGGGGAGGAAGGTGATCTCCGCGTCTTTCTGTTCCGCCATCTTCCCGGAAGCTCTGTTTTTCAGTTTTTTTTTGTTTTTTTTTTTTTTTTGCTGTATGCGGGCCTCTCACTGTTGTGGCCTCCCCCGTTGTGGAGCACAGGCTCCGGACGCGCAGGCTCAGCGGCCATGGCTCACGTGCCCAGCCGCTCCGCGGCATGTGGGATCTTCCCAGACCGGGGCACGAACCCGTGTCACCTGCATCGGCAGGTGGACTCTCAACCACTGCGCCACCAGGGAAGCCTCTGTTTTTCAGTTTTAAAGCACTTTCCCAGCTTGACATCAAAGGGCACTGTTTCAGTCTTCTCTGATTACTTCATTGAGTACAAATCCACCCATGTTATGTCATCTTGTCTACAAAAGCATCGTGCAATTCTTGACATTCCCTCTAAATTCTGTAATATTTATTTCATAAATCATCTATAAGTACAACTCCATAGTGGGTATCATAGCTTTAAGCCTACAGTTAAAGACCACACTTTTATGATTTAAATACAGCATCACAAAAATGTTTTAGAGGTCTCTGGCTCAAGATAATGGACTGAACACAAATATTTGTCTTGTGTTCCTTCTGAAACTCCACTAATATTATGCTCTGGAATTATAGAAAGTTATGTGAACCCCGGAAGAGGGAAGTTAATGAGGGGATTTATCCACAGATAAGAAATTTCAAACAAATCTGGAAGACAAAGTGGGACAGAAGTGTGTTAATAGGTGAGATGGAGCTCCAACTGCAGTTCAGTGAGATAGCAGCGTAGTTAAGAGACCAGCCAGAATCTGGAGATCAGAGAGTAAGAATGCAGACTCGGGCTGAGTATATGGAGGAGCTGTGCTAATCTAATCCCAACTTTCCTGCCTCACCCACCAGAGGCTGCATCAGAGAAGAGAAAAAGTTCTGATTTCTCAGGAAATTAAACAGTTTGAAGGCCTATGTTTTCCAAGGCGAGTACTGGGTTTGACTCCCTAATGATGAAACACTGCATCTGCACTAAATGTCCCTCCAACATAGAACAACTTCCCATCTGGGGCAAGAGGTTTATCAGGAGGCAGTAAAAGTAGAAACTCATACCAACTACATGAAATAATCCATCACATCTTTTATTCTTAAATATAAAGGAACTAACAAGGTTCAACAGATATATCAGGGAAGAAGAACAATGTGAAAGAGCTAGACCAAGATACACAAGAAAAAAATAATCCCAGAAGAAATAGATAATTCAAGAAACAAAAGAGGGCTTGAAATAAAATAATTAGCCTCAAGAAAATATTATATACATAAAACAAAATAAAATCCTTTGAAAAAGTAACAGTATAAAAAATGGCTACAATAATAATGCAAATGTGACAATAAAAATATTTCAATAGAACTAGAAGATAAAGTTGAAAAATATCCCATGTTACCTTTCAGGGTTTAATGTGCATAAGAATCACCTGGGGATCTTATTAGTAGAGTCTTGTTCAGTAGTTTTGAGGTGAGGCCTGAAGTTCTATATTTCTAACAAGCTCCCAGGTGAGGCCAGCGCTGCTGGGCCGTGGACACACTATGAGTAGAAAGCCCATAGATATAGAAGTTAAAAACAAGAGAGTTCAGAATTACAAAACAAGAAAGAGGAGTGAAAGACAATCTAGGAGAGCCAACATATGCAACTAATTAGAGTCGCAAGAAGAGAAAATGGATAAAATATGTCAAAGAAACCACAGAAGAAAACTTCTGGAATTGGAAAGTGATTCAAGTCTTCAGATTAAAGGGGCTCATTGAGTAGGGTTGAGTAGGATGAATTTTAAAAAGACCCACTTCTAGACACATTCATATGCAATTTCAGAACACATGAAAATAAATAAATATAAATATCCTAAGAACTTCCAGAGAGTAAAAAGTTAGGACAACTACAGAGGAGTTTGGAAGAGACAGATATAGAACTTCTCTTAGATGGATTGGATGCTGGCAGGCAGCGCCTTCGATATTCTGAGTGTAAAACTGGGGACGTGAATTTTTAGATCCTGTTGCTCTTGATCACTAAAGTTAGGGCAAAACATTAACGTAACCAAGATGTGATAGACACCAAAGGTTGACTGACCCGTTTCCATTCCCAACATCCTTCTCCCCTGCCTGCCTATCTAACAGAGACTGGTAAATCCCAGTGCTTGTTTATAAACTTTGTGCAGCTACAAGTGGCCATTAGACACCAGTCTGGTCAGTGAGATGTAGGCAAAAGTATACTGAAGGTGTTTCTGGGGAATTTTGGTCCAAGTTTCACATATGCTCCAAAAGAACTTTGGTTGGTTGGTTGCTTATACAGCTATTTATGTGAATTTATTAATAATGTTACTTAAAGAATCTATATTTTCAATTACTGTTAGTATGCTTTATCATTAAATTTCTGAGAGGGTCTGTTAAAATCTCCAGCTACATTTATCAATTTATCAATCTCCCCCTGTAATTCTAACAGTTATTGCTATAAATCTTTTAAGGCATTAGAAATTGTTTCTTGGGCCCTTTTGGCTCTCTGAGTAGCACCATAGCAGTTGGCAAGAACAAGCACCTTATGAAAGGTGACAAAAGGAAGCCAAGAAGAAAGTGGTTGACTCATATTCTAAGAAAGATTGGTATGATGTGAAAGCACCAGCTATGTTCAATGTAAGAAATACTGGGAAAACACTAGTCATGAGGACTCAAGGAACCAAAATCGCATCTGATGGCCTCAAGGTCGTGTTTTTGAAGTGAGCCTTGCTGATCTGCAGAATGATAAAGGTGCATTTAGAAAATTCAAGCTAATTACTGAGGATGTTCAGCGAAAAAACTGCCTAACTAATTTCCATGGCAAGTTTGAATGAGAAAACTCATGGATCTACATGGTGAAGGTAGTAGTTCTGGAAAAGCTACTGGGGATGAGACAGGTGCTAAAGTTGAACAGGCTGATGGATAAGAGCCACCAGTCCAAGGATCTGTTTAAAATTCAGGCTTTTAATGGTGACAGATAAAAGATATTACTTGTGATTAAAAAAAAAAAGAAATTGTTTCTTGGAATTTCCCTTAGGAGTTCCCAGAGGTTAGGACTCAGCGCTTTCACTGCTTGGGGGCCAGGTTTGATCCTTGGTGGGGGAACTAAGATCCCGCAAGCCGTGGGGTGCTGCCAAAAAGAAAAGAAATATATCTTGATTATATTGTTAGTCTTAATGCTCCATTTTCCTTTAGAGCTGAGCTTGCAGCCTGAGTTGTTTGCTGTCACTTCCGGAACTGGGAGGTTGGCCTATACCATGAGAGTCTCTTTATGGCCTAAGAGAGAACATTTTATAAATATTCCAAAGATACTTAAAATTTGCTGATGTAGGGTACTTGCTCTTTTAAATTCATCTATAATACTTTTTTCAGGTCTCTGACCGTTGATCACTAATTTTTTTCAAAAGCAGTCGTTAATCAATACTTCTGTAATGGTCAAGGTCAATAGTGAGACAGAATCTTTTGAAATCTTTATTTTTGGCAAGCAGTTTTAGAGTAAGTTGTTCAATCTTCACTCCCCTCTTCCTCCTTTTCTTCTTGTCTAATATAATCTTAAATTAATTCATATACATTTAATAATAAAATAATAACAATAATAAAATAAAAAAGTACTTTTAATATCCGCTAATCTCATTTTGAGAGTAATCTTTAATATTTGTTTTGTTTTATAATAAACTTAAGGTCTATATTTTTGCATATTTTAACTTGTTTCAGTTCTCACCACTCATTATTGCACCCTGAGGTCTGCCTTGTCTGGGCACGAAGCAAAAAAGAACTTTAAATCTTACTAAAATATGAGGAAAGGTAGTGACTGCAGGCTAAGATCAAAGGGATTTGGCATAGCTTTGTGTGTTTCATATGTATTCTGCTTTGACCCCAATTAACGAAGAACAAAATTAGGAGCTTCCGGGCTTCCCTGGTGGCGCAGTGGTTGAGAGTCCACCTACCGATGCAGGGGACACGGGTTCGTGCCCCGGTCCGCGAAGATCCCACATGCCGCGGAGCGGCTGGGCCCGTGAGCCATGGCCACTGAGCCTGCGCGTCCGGAGCCTGTGCTCCGCAACGGGAGAGGCCACAGCAGTGAGAGGCCCGCGTACCACAAAAAAAAAAAAAAAAAAAATTAGGAGCTTCCCCTCACCAACCCTTGGGTATTTTTATACCCTTACCACTGAAGATGAGATGAGAGTTCACTGGCTACAGTGCTAATTTTATTTGTGATCTCTGGCAAAGTATTCCAAGTGATTTGGACTGTAGAGGCTATAATTTCTGATTCAACATAGCTGAAAATCTTGGGGGGAGGAAAGTTCTTGAATCCCAGATTAGGGTCCATGTCATGATTTTTATTGTCTTGGTGCTGAAGAACCATTGACGTGCCCCCTTTCCATTTAATTAAAAATTTAAAAATCCTACACTGTAAAATAGATATTGGAAAACCCAGTACAATCCTGGCATTTCTCATGCTGACTTCAGTGTTTTAACAACATAAAGATTTCAAAAACAATTCTCATGTAATGGGATCCTGTTTTCAGAGCACCTTAACCACAAACACAGTGGGCTTATTGGGTTAATGAACTCAGGTTACATTTGCCCCAAAAAACTCACTGGGCCAGAGTGGTAAAAATCAAATGCCCGTAGGGGCCAAGTGGTAGAACAAAATGACTGAAGCGTTGTGCGTAAACTCGTGAAGAAGATTGTGTTTATGGCAAGTACGAGAAAATACCCTTCTAAGAGGGATGGGGCTGTCCAACTCCAGGCAGTTGTGGCCAAGAATTGTTGCCAAATATTGCCAGAGCTTCCCAAATACAAATTTTACAGCAATACTTCCTGTATGAATTCTGGTGACTACTTAGAAACTTTTTAGTAGTTACACATTTTATTTATTTATAATATATATACTTTGTAGGCCAATAGAACACACCAACGAGCTAAACCCAGGGCAGTTTGTGGGCACCAGTTTGTGACCTCAGTTACATGACTTTAATACCTTCTGACACTGACCAGGGAAGATAATTCAGATTAAATTTCCCATCATTTGGTGGGATGAGGTTTTCAGGAAGAGATTTAAGTTGATTGAAAGAAAATGGAGAAATTTGCTATTTCTGACAGTTTGGAATGTGTGATACTCACAGTAACTCATAACACAAATAATACTTTGGTATCTGATGGTGTCTCTTCTTACTAAGCGTTCAAAAGTTCTGCAGTAAGATTTATGACATTTACCAAGCTGCATCCCAGAGACAAGGCCTCCAGTCAGAATGTGATTAACCAAACTTCTAAACTGAAATCTTTTTCAGTAATCATAACTATGTCTACTGATTTATTCCTCTCTGTTCTGATAGGTGCAATAACATTAAGCCAGTTTCCTTAACTGTTCTCTGTATTTCAAGATCTGGCTACCCATCAATAGGGCTTTAATTTTTTTTTTCCTCAGAGTCTTTTAAGTATATTTTGGATGGAACAAAATTGTTTTTCATCTCACTTACAGAGTAGTTTTCTAACAACCACATAGAACATTTTAATTGCAAATGCAGCCACTCCAAATAGCTAGGCAAATTAGCATAAATACAGAACTGAAAGCTGTTAGGATGGTCCTAAATTAAGTTGGGCTACAAGAAGAAATTTTAGTGAACAAAAAAGATTTAACATAGAGAACTCACTGAATTGGTGTTGTAGTTCTGGCCGTTGGTGCTTATAACTGTGCATTCTTCCCGCTTAGCACAGGGCATTTCACATAATTTGGTTGTTCAATATATACTTGCTACATGAATGAATGAGCAGGCTAGGTCTCCTGGCTTTCACCATGCATTTATCCTCAGTGCCTCTGTTGCATTAATATTGCTAAAAAGCTGATTGCATCATGTCATTCCTCAGCTCAAATACCCTTGCATTATCTACAAAGTAAAAATGTTCTTGGCCTGAATAAAATCCTTTTCTACTTTTAATGTTTGCTGCTTCTAAAATGAGCCCTCTTGCACCAGCCAACCACATCATTTAGCACACTTCTTCTTAAAACACACACACACACACACACACACACACACACACTCACACACACACACACACACACCCTTGTTCCACCTCTCAAAACTAATTAAATCCTCTCCATCCTGTTAGCTTTGGTTGGGTGCTTATTTTCTTAATGAAATACTCCTTGGGCACACCAGCTTACTTTGCTTTTGTTTTTATCTTAATAATAATCAACATCTGGCTCTTGTAAATTCAGATTCCCTGGCTCTTCCCCAGACCTAATCAATAAGTTCTCTAGAGGAGGAGTCTGGAAATTTCCTCCAGGAGATAATACTTTTGATAGGAAAGTATAGGAAACTAACATATCATGCTTTCTTTTGTCATAGAATGACTGATAGCCTTTTATTGTTACCTGTTTCCTCTGTCTTTCTCCTCAGTAAGATAATGTGCTCTTGATGTATAGAGATTATATTTATTCTGTTTGCTTCTCCATGCCTAACAGTATGCTGATAATAGATACTTTACCAATTCCTGCTACATGAATGGATCATCTAGTAAAAATTTTGCCTAGGCAAACCTTTTCAAAAAATGTGATTTGCAACATTGGTCCCTAATAGAAGTATTTGTGAAGAACAAACACTTTCTAGCTTAAAATGTTCCTTTTTATTTGGTTAGGAAAGGAATAGAAAAATATATTACCCAGCTTCAATGTTAAAAATGAATAAGGGCATATGGGATTGTTTAGGAGTAAACTGTGGTGAAATGCTTACTCATCAGAGATTCTATATTTAAGCACTGATGTTGGAACAAATTCAAGAATAAAAAAATATCCTCCATGAATATTTAAGTAAGACAGAAATGTGAAATGAAAAGGTGAGGCCTTTGAAACTGGAGCCAAACATCTTAAATTCCACTAAGGCAGGGAGTGTCCCCCACTCGCCGCAACTAGGGGGAGCCTGCCTACAGCAGCAAAGGCCCAGTGTAGCCAAAAATAAATAAATAAAATAAATAAATTTATTAAAAAAAAAAAGTTTAGTGGATGGGACATTGGTTTAATACTAAAGTGTCTTCTTCAGTTTGAGTTGTACCAGTATGTCACTTTATTTTGAAAATCTTTACTATTGGGTGTCTTTTCGTGAATTTGTTAATCTTCAGAATCCATATGTGTAAGATGAGAAAATAGAAGGTACCTCTGGTTTCTTAAGGTGTGAAAGGTGCGAATAACTCCTATTTTCCAACTTGAAATAGAATAAATGAAGTGTTCTGTTCAACTGTTCTATATGCCATCGATCTGATTGAAATGATACAGTAAATGGCTGTTTATAGAGTTTTATAGGAACACATCCATGACTGTCTGATAAAGGATGGGTGTATGAGAAGTTAGTTTTAGCTTTAACATATTTCTTAAGGGAAGGAGAAAACTCCATTTCTAGAGGAAAAAAAAATCTGGCCAAAATGATTTGTTAGAAGAAGCTAGGAGATACTCTAACGAGATTTTAAGGAAGCTGCAACATGACTTTGGCTCAGAAGGAAATGCCAGAGTTTCTGTGGTATTTTCAAAGTATTTTTACACATTTGATAACAATCTTCTTTATAAATATTTTTGTGACAGTAGTGGTCTGCATCACACTACTTTGCATTTGCTATATGTGATGCCAAATAGAATTCTTCTCTTGTTACACTTCATGCTCCAGAAATACCAAACCACTTGTAGGTCTCCAAGTGTATCATGCTGGCTGAACATTTCGTGTTTCTCCTCTGCTGTTTGGAATGTCCTTCCCAGCTTACATGTAAGACTTACAGACTCCTGCTCTTCTAAGTCTAGGTTGAAACATCATTGCTTCTACAATTATTTCCTTGTATCAAGATATACTTAAGAGCTCCTCATCCATGGTCCCATGGTGCCTCTTGAGGTAAATGTATCTATTTATTTCTCCATTTCATCAAGAGACTATAAACAATTTCAGGTCCAGAATGCGAGGGGTTTTTCTTGTTTTTTGTTGGTCTTGCTCTTTTCAGGACCTAGAGCAGTTGTACTTGCCATACAGTAAGAAGTCATCAATAAATAGATTATGAATGACGGGAAATTAGACAACCAACAGTGATCAGTAAATCTTCTAGTAATGGAGAGCCTCTATAATATTTTCCATATTAAAAAAAGAAACTTCCCAAATCATGTAAAACTATTTTTCCTAGGTGTGGCATCATTTTAGGATTGAAAATCAGTGAGGCCAAACCTAAACGAGGTTATTTGACAGTTTATCTGTCTTCTTTCCAACCTTGATTTTCTGAGCAGTTCCCCTCCTTAAGGCACTACTCTCCTTTCATTTTCTAATATTCTTCTCCACATAAAATCAGAAAAAGTTTAGATGCTATTTGTTTGTGCTCATTTCATGATGGATCATAAATTAGGAAGTTCCAATATGTTACCTTAGTTATATGTAAATAATGTAGTCTAGTTCACTAGTTTGGGGTACAAAGTTCCTTTTAATATTCAAATTAACTTTGAGATTTCTGGTTCAAATGGCTCAACTGAGCTCATGCTTTTTTTACTTTTCCTTCTTGCACCCTTATGAAAACTTATAATAATGAAAAATATAAAATCATCACAACAAAGGGAAGGAAGGATGGACAAGGATCTTAACTTGTTGGGTAAGATGGAAAATAGATGAAACAGTAACTAACATTGCAGCATAGGTGACCTATAACCTAGAAACAATGTACAGAGGGGTGCTGCCGAAAGAGAGCCAATCTGCCGTGCATCACCTTGCAGACACTCAAAATTTGCAGGTACCACGCACAGTGCGTGATGCTAAAGGCAGAAAAAGCAATGTGAGGAATAATGTATGGCTTTTTTTCCCTGAAGACATTAAGTAAAGTGGACACAATCTGGAGAGTTAAGATGAAGCGTCTGGGCAAAATCTGGGCTGCTTCGGCATTCTGGAATACGGGGGTTCCACCCTGTCCATGCTTTCTAAAGCAACACCTGCCTGTTGACAAACTCACCGATAGATTCAGAACTTCCCATAAGCGTCTCCAATTCTCCAGTCTTCAATAGGATGACCAAAGATCATGGAAATGAATGAGGAAGAACAAGACAGCAAGCAGGAAAATTGACCTGAGAGGAAACAGATGACTTAGGAAACATAAGAGAACATTTTGTTTTTCTCTAATGAAAATCTCCTTTAAGATTCTAGATTTGTAACACAAGGGAAGTTTACCCTGAAAAAGGCACAATCAGATAAGAAGAAGATTTTCTTAACAAAAATGTTATGGAATACCTGGGGGTGGTGGGGGGAAGCTGAAGAGAAATCTCAGGAATTTGAGTAAAAACACATGGAAAAAATAACGTAAGGACCAGAGAGGAACATTGCAGTGGCTCCAACAAGAGGTGAGTTGTTTGTCATTGTGCAGGTTGTGCAGTCCACAAAATGAATGCAAAAGCCAGCACTTAAACTGAGCATTGTAAACGTTCAGAATATTGAGGCAAAAGAGAGTATTTTTATTTGTATTATTCAGCAAATGTATTTTGTATCCCAAATATCAAAGTCTAAAGATACAAGTGAGGGTGTGAGGAAATGAGAACTGTGATACACTGTTGATGGACGTGTTAACTGGAACAGTTACTTTGAGGAGCATTTGGTCAATATCTAGTGAAGCTGAAGATGCAGACATGTAATGCAGCGGGACCCTATGGGACCCTCCTGGAACAGACCCCCCCCCCAGGCCCCCGCCATGTCCTCTGCCCATCTCTTGTTTGTAGAAAAACTTTGGCCAAAGAATAAATTTAATCAGAGAAGTGAGAATGCAGAAGCAAAGAAAAGCAGTCAAACAGAACAAAATAATAATAGTTTAGGCATTTAAGTCAAGGACCTTAATTCCTCCTCGAGGGCTATAGATAATATTCTGAACCATACCCTTTGAGCTGTTTTACAGATACTGAAACCCCTCCAGGTGGAAGAAGTTAACTACATGATGACCAGACTGTAGCCATGACACAGCTGTTCCATCTCACACAATTCCAAGAACTGGCCTCAAGGAAATGGGAACAAACCAACTGTGGGACTGAAGATTAACTGTACATAAAACAATCAAAATGGGGGCTTCCCTGGTGGCGCAGTGGTTGAGAATCTGCCTGCTAATGCAGGGGACACAGGTTCGAGCCCTGGTCTGGGAGGATCCCACATGCTGCGGAGCAACTAAGCCCGTGCGCCACAACTACTGAGCCTGTGCATCTGGAGCCTGTGCTCCGCAACAAGAGAGGCCGCGATAGTGAGAGGCCCGCGCACCGCGATGAAGCGTGGCCCCCGCTTGCCACAACTAGAGAAGGCCCACACACAGAAATGAAGACGCAACATAGCAAAAACAAACAAATTAATTAATAAACCCCTACCCCCAACATCTTCAAAAAAAAAGTTTAAAAAAAAAAAAACAATCAAAATGATGCTGATCAGACCATCACGTGACCACTTTCTTTTTTTTAAAAAATAAATTTATTTGTTTATTTACTTATTTTTGGCTGCATTGAGTCTTTGTTGCTGTGCAGGGGCTCCCTCTAGTTGTGGCGAGTGGGGGCTACTCTTCGTTGCGGTGTGCAGGCTTCTCATTGCAGTGGCTTCTCTTGTTGCAGAGCGTGGGCTCTAGGCGCGCAGGCTCAGTAGTTGTGGCACGCAGGCTCAGTACTTGTGACTCACAGGTTCTAGGGCACAGGCTCAGTAGTTGCGACGCACGGGCTTAGTTGCGTCCCACATCCTGCGGCATGTGGGATCTTCCTGGACCAGGGCTCGAACCCGTGTCCCCTGCTTTGGCAGGCGGATTCTAACTACTGCGCCACCAGGGAAGCCCCCACGTGACCAATTTCAAGATGACTGTCAGAGCTAACTGTATTGTTCTGCATGTAGTCCAACCCCCCACCCAGCTCCCACCTGTGTACCCCTTTAAAAACTCTTGCTCCCAATTGGCAATGAGAAGTCAGTTCTTTGGGACATGAGTCAACCTTCTCCCCAGGATTGCTGGCTTCCTCAATAAAGCTATCTTTCCTTTTACCCAACTTTGTGTCTCAGTATTGGATTCTTGAGTGACAAGCAGCAGAACCTGAGTTAGGTAACACACAGACTGTGACTCAATACTTCCACTTAAAGATATATTCCCTGGAGAAAATGCTACCTTTCCTTAAGGAAACATAAACAAAAATGTTCTTTGCAACATTGTTTATAATAGAAAAACAGCTTGTGTAATAGTTAAAATTACTATGTATCGGGCTTCCCTGGTGGCGCAGTGGTTGGGAGTCCGCCTGCCGATGCAGGGGACATGGGTTCGTGCCCTGGTCTGGGAGGATCCCACATGCCGCGGAGCGGCTGGGCCTGTGAACCGTGGCCGCTGAGCCTGCGCATCCGGAGCCTGTGCTCCGCAACGGGAGAGGCCACAACAGTGAGAGGCCTGCGTACCACAAAAAAAAAAAAAATTGCTATGTATCAACATAGATAACTCTCAAAAACATAATGTTGAGGAAAAAAGCAAGTATGCAAAGTGGTATTCTGATGTATATTTACAGTCATATATTGTATTTAAAAATAAAAATATAGTTCTATACATTTCAAAAAATGTTTTTAAATTATGTGTTGGCTGTGTTGGGTCTTCATTGCTGTGTGCGGGCTTTCTCTAGTTGTGGCGAGTGGGGACTACTCTTCGGTACACGGGCTTCTCTTGTGGAGCATGGGCTCTAGGCACACAGGCTTCAGTAGTTGTGGCACATGGGCTCAGTAGTTATGGCTCGTGGGCTCTAGAGTGCAGGCTCAGTAGTTGTGGCACATGGGCCTAGTTGCTCTGCGGCACATGGGATCTTCCCAGACCAGGGCTGAAACCCATGTCCCCTGCATTGGCAGGCAGATTCTTAACTGCTGTGCCACCAGGGAAGTCCCCTATACATTTTTTAATAGTGAAAGTAGATTAAAACATTTCCAGAGAGTAAAAAAGCATAAAAACAATCCGGGTCATCTAGAAAGAACATGAATCAGACTGGCATAGGCTTCTCATAGCAATACTGAATATTATAAAATATGACCTGATACATTAAAAATCCTGAAGCTAGGACTTAAGCCCTCATTTTGCCACAGTGGTAACTATTGAACTTTCTCCACAAGCTCACATCACTACCTTTAGGACCAATCCTGTCTTTAAGTAGGATACGTTAAAGCATATTCGGCAATCGGTGTAGAATTCAGTAGAACCTTCCTCACTAATGCTAATGATCCAGCTTTGACCCTATCTTCACTTCTAATATTTAGAAATTATCTTTTCTCTGAAAACTTTTTTTTTCCTATAACACAGACAGTATGACATGCATAAAGGAAAGTGCACAAATCATAAGTGCTCAATAGATTATCTCGACGTGCACACACTTATTACCAATACCTGGTTAAGAAATAGAACATTATCAGGACCCCGGAAGTCTGTGTTCCCTGCCAATCAGTATCTGCTCCTTTCTGCCCAAAGTTTACACTAGTCTGTCTCCTAGGGCCTGCTGCTGCACTTTATGTACAGAAAGTTGTACAGTGTATATTCTCTCATGACTGGCCTCTTACACTCCACATTGTGTTTGTGATATCCAACCAGGTTGTTACATATAGACACTTCATTCTTCTTCACTGTTGTGTAGAATTCCATTGTACAAATAAACTGTAATTTATTTACCTAATCTACCCCCAGATTTTGGCTCTTGTGAGTAACGCTGTTCTGGACATTCTTGTGCATTTCTTTTGGGGTACGTGAGCATTCATTTCTGTTGGGTATATCTGAATATATATATGTATTCAACTTTAGTAGATGATGCCAGTGTTTTCCAGCATAGTTGTACCAGTTGATGCTTAACTTACAGTGTAAGAGATTTCTCATTTGTTCTTAGCCTCACCAAAAATATGTCTTTTAAATTTTATTTCTTGGGGCAGCTTATGTTATCTCATTGCCATTATAATTTGCACTGCCCTGGTGACTAATGAATTTAGGCCCCTTTTCAAATGTTCATTGGTCATTAAATTATCCTCATATATGGTATCTGTTCAAGACTCTTGTCCACTTTTCTATTAGGTTGTCTGTTTTCACTAATTTGTAAGAGCTTATATATTATGGACACAAGTCTTTAGTCAATTATATCAATTGCAAATATCCTCTTCTACTCTGATTTGCATTTTCATGATTTTAATGGTGTTTTGTTGAAAAGCAGAAACTTAATAAAGCATAATTTTTCTATCACTTTTTTTTTCAGTTGAAAGTGCTTTCTGTATCCTGTTTAAGAAAGATTTTCCTATCCCAAGGTAATGAATCTTTTCCTCTGCTATCTTCTAGTAACTTTACTGTTTTATATTTCATAGTTAGAGCTATAATCCACCTGGAATTAATTTTTGTGAATGACGTGCGGTATGGAAAAAGTATTATTGTTCTGCATAGTTGCCTAACTGACCTGGCACCACCATTTATTAAAAAGACTGAGGTTTCCCCACTGCTGCCTCTATGTGTGTGTGTGTGTGTGCGTGTGCGTGTGTGTGTGTGTGTAGGTGTGTGTGGTTAAAGACTACTATTGTAAGTAAACATGTTTTCTTTTGAGACATTCTGTGACTTGATTATTTTAAGTAGTCACAAGTAGATGCAAATGTATTTAAAGTTTTGCTTGGAAATTACAACTGAGTCATATAAGAAAATCAGAGGAAAAAGGAGAGGCAAATAGGGTTAAGGAAGTTAGAAATGCGAGAAGGCAGAAACACATCTATAAGAGATTCCAACAATGAGGAGGTGGGTCAGAGACCGCTAGATATGCTCTCAGATAATTAAAATGAGACTATATGGTCTACATTAAAGCCTAGGTCATGGCCATAGGAAGGATCGGCTGCATTGGAATGCACTCAGATCTCAAGATTGATGAGGTGTGTGGCAGTGATTCGTTACAACTTAAACCTGAGACTGAGCGAAGAACCCATAGGTCACTAAAAGAGACTAGGTGGAGGCTTCCCACAAGCTGTAAGTTACTGAAGGAAGTGAGGACAGCAATGCCTGATGAAGATGCTTTAGGTTTGAACAAAATGACTCATTGCCGAGTAACTGTATCGTGCACTCTCTATTCCTTACTCTGAAATTCTTCTCCATAATAACGTGCCTGTCAGAGATTCCCAGATTCCAGTAGCTAACACTTAGGAGAAAAACAGAAAACCGCTAAAGTGTGAGAGTATCAGGAATTTCACTTGATACTTCTCACTTTCAAAAGGGGAAGTCTCGGTTTCCACCTCTGGCTGGTGATCGTGTAGAGAGAATGAAGAAGTTTGGAAGAAGGCACACCTCGGAGGGGACAGTGGGGTGGTACAGGGCTCAGGGTTAAGAGTGAAAGAGCTTGGACCTTTATTTCATTGCAGACAATAATGTGACAGCTCTACGTCAGTTTATTAGGAATAATCTTTCACTCAGTCCATCAATAGTCATCTGATTTACTCACAAAGATCACTTGGTCGGCATATACGTGTCTAGCTATTAATAGAGCTTTCAGGTGAGGGGAAAAAACCTTTCGGCCTTTGGTGTTCCTACTGAAATGTGTTTCTAGGCTTGTAATAAATGGTATTTGTTTTGAGACACTCTTAAATTCCCTCAGTGGTAAGCCAAAAAATTGCAATGTAAGCACAAAGTACTAAATATATTATCTCAGTCTGTTTAAGTTCTGAGTTACTAGTTGAACCATTTTGTTGTTGAGTTATTGGAATTAGGAACCACTTGAGAGCTTGTATCACGTACGTAACCCAATCTCTGAAGTATCTAGTACAGTGCTCTGAGTATATGGGTACTTAATAAATGCTTTTTGATTGATTACAAGAAAATCTTTAGCAAAATTCTATAACACTCACTAAAACTGAGCTCAGTTGAATTGGGGATAGGTGAAAGAACACTCAAAAATAACAAAGGGCTTCAAAATACTGTCTTCATTGCGGTTACAATAATCATTGCAAAGCAGATACACAGAAAGAAGAGGACCTAATGAAAGCTTCTAATTTCAGCAATCAAAGCCCTTATATTTTCAGTTTGCACAATTCCCAACACCTAGCCTTTCTGAAGTAGTATAAAAATACCCCTATGATTCCCTCATAATTCTAACAGCCTCTAAATTGTTGAGGGAAATCTCTGGGCTGTTTTGTTTTCAAATTCTAAAATCCATGTCCTTTATCTTTCCTTAATCTTTGGGGGTTCAGCATTTTCCCGTCGAACTAGTTAGTTTTATTAGCCATTGTGCTTCTTGGTGTAGTGCATTCTGCTTGTTCAGAGCACGGCCAATTCTGTTGGAAGAACCAGGAAATGACTAGAAAATAGTTTTGGAGACTGGACAGTAGTCTAATATGCTGAAGCCCTCCAAAAGAGGGTTTAACTTAACCTTACAATTGTTGACATTCTATCAGTATGAATTCTGGGTTCAGTATGAATTTTTGGTATGGAAAACATGGCACCTGATCAATGTTTTTCCTCCACTCCTTATTCCCCAAATGTTAATATACTCTGGTAAGCCTTCCACTCCTGGTGGGTAAGTGGGTGGAATCTTGGGAAATAATTACACCTAAAATCATCTCTAGGTCTTAGGAGGTGCTTTGAGGATGTACTTTAATTTGATGTCCTTCCGGATCTTTCACATAAGTTCAATTCAACAAACATTATTGAATTCTCCCATGTGTGCAACATTAACGCAAGTGATGGGGATACAAAGATGAGTAGTTCCTGTTGTCAGTGGTAACAATCTAATGCAATGATACCCAGCCCTGGAGCATGCAGCTCACTTGGGGAGCCTGAAACATACCAATACCTGAGCAGCCACAACCAGAGTCTTTTTTTTTTTTTTTTGTGGTACGCGGGCGTCTCACTGTTGTGGCCTCTCCCGTTGCGGAGCACAGGCTCCGGACGCGCAGGCTCAGCGGCCATGGCTCACGGGCCCAGCCGCTCCGCAGCATGTGGGATCCTCCCGGACCGGGGCACGAACCCGTGTCCCCTGCATCGGCAGGCGGACTCTTCAACCACTGCACCACCAGGGAAGCCCTAACCAGAATCTTTTAAAATAGGTCTTGGGTGGAGTCTGGGCATCAGTATTTTTTTTAAAAGCTCCCCAGGAGATTCTAATATACAATGAAGACCAACCAACGTAATAGGTGAGCTAATACAAGTTAACATGTATTGAGGACTGCTTTATGCCAGGAACTAGTCTTTTCTTATGTTTTATATCATTTTATCCCTCCAATAACCCAATAGGATAAATATATTGCAACTTCCATTTATGGATGAGCAAATGAGTCAGGGCAAAGTTTAACGACATATCCAAGGCCACAGAGTTAGTATGTGAGAGAACCAAACATCAATGCCGGAGTTTACTCTGGAGCCCATGTTTCTCACCACTACACACACTGCCTCATGTTACCTGCCCGGCAGTGATTTAATTTGATAAGCTCTTTCATGATAGCAGTTTGTAAAATATAATGAGGGAAGAGAGGTCAGAGCTGTTGATTTTGACCATAGATAGAGGAGGCTGGAGAATATTTTACAGTGGAAGAACTATTTGAACTTAAACTTAAATGATGAGTAGGATTTATAGGTAGAGAGGAGAGTTCAAACAGAAGAGACATCCTCTGAAAAGGCACTCAGAAGATGGGCATGGAATATTCCAGAAACGTGTTCTGTATTTTGGGTAAATTCTCCAGTCTCTTTAAACCCTTTACCTGTGAACGATCTATTCTCAGTATCCCAGCCTACCTATAAAGTACACTTTGCCTCAGTGCTTTTCCTCTCTCACTTTATATTTCAAGATATATAGATATATATTTTAATATACTTAACATTTTAAAAATTATAAAATGAGTAAAAGTACAAGTGGAAGCCCTTGTTGGTGTCTTGGTCAGGTCTTTCTCAGCACTGGGTTCTTTTAAGCAACAGTGTTGATAAAGTGGGGTAGGTTTTACCTCAAGTAAAATAGTCTTCATAAATGGAACCATTAGTTTTAACTACTTCAGCTGTCATAATAACAACAAAAAGATGTTAATGATTATCTCCATACCCATCCTCACTAGATAGCCTTTTGCTCTTGGGATGTCATCTTTATGAAATAGGCAGTAAGTAGAATTGGATGAGATACACCAGACTCTGAGGGTTGTTGACAAGAGACCTCCATGAATGTCTCATATAGGCTGCATCTGCATATGAAATGATAAATTGAGATAGCTTTCTAGATAAATCAAGTAAAGTCCAAGAGGTAAGGTGTGGGTAGGGCTGCTTTAGGTAGGCTGATGGCATAAGAATGAGAACTCTGAAGTAAGCAATTGGTGCAGCAATGCATTCCTTATAAGATCATAGGGTTCATCCTTCCAGGCTGACACGGCCTCCTTTATACATGGTATAAAAGATCAGGAACCTGTGTTCTGGGTTCCTCTGGCACAGCCAAGTCCTCACTTAATCTGCACTTCATTGACCACCTCTGTTGACCACTAAACTTGGTGCTATGGACTGAATTGTGTCCCCTCCAAACTGATATATTGGAGCCCTAACCTCCAACGTGATGTTATTTGTGGATGGGGCCTTTGGGAGATAATTAGGTTTAGTTGAGGTCATAAGGTTGGGGCCCTCAGGATGGGATTAGTGCCCTAGTAAGAGGAGATACCAGAAAGTTTGCTTCCTCTCTGTCTCCTGTGTGAGAACACATCAAGAAGGCGGCTGTCTGCAAGCCAGGAAGATTCCTCACCAGGGAGCTAAATTGGCCAGCACCTTGATCTTGGACTTCCTAGATTCCAGAACTGTGAGAAATAAACTCCTGTTGTTTAAGGCCCCCAGTCTATGGTATTTGGTTACGGCAGCCCAAGCTGACACTTGGGAGCACACTGATGAGGGGACAATAGAAACACTGGAAACACTCATTTGTATCCGTGATCTTAGGTGTAGTATGGTTTTTGGTGAAAGCCGTTGAGAAAACAACCTTGAACCCAGTCTGAGCTGTCATTCCTGTCAATTAACCCTCTTATCTTTCCCTGTTACCTTGTCATTTCAAGCAAGATATTTTATTTTGCGTTCTCAGAAGATAAGTGAGTTGTGTTTGAGTTTTGGGTAGACTATCTTGACAACCAAGTAGTGTTATAAATACTTTAAGTTTTATGAAAAGAATAAACTTAGCATAACCTGCCTTGACAGAAGTGAGATGCTTATGTCTGCGAAGTGTAGTTGTTGGTGAAAAAAAATCAACCTCAGGATCTGTGGGATTCTAGTGACACCTGCTGGACTCATCAAATGGTAGCCATCGTTGGTTGGTTAACCCTGTCTCTTCCACTGTGACAAAAGACAACCAGACCTCACAGTTAGGAGAGTGACCTCTAGCGAAAGATCCTTGGAAATTTTCTTTTTAATTGAATTTATAAAGGCTTAGAATACCATTTAGACAATATATAATTAGGGATAAGAAAGGTAAGAGTGTAAGCACTGAGCATATTCAAACTCATCAGTGATGTTCAGTTCTTTGCCCTGTGAAGAGAAATCTCCTAGATGTACCAGAATAAAATTTGATGATTATAGCCTGTTTTATTGATTTATCATTTTGCATTGACATGTTGTTTTATATCAAAAGGCTATGTAATTTAGTCATTTAGAGCAAAGGCTCTGGAGTCAGAGCCAGAGTTAAAATACAGGATTTGTCACTTAGTAAATTTTTGCCCTGAGCAGGTTATTGAACTTTCCTGTGCCTCAGTTTCCTTGGCTTAAAATGGGGACAATTGTACCTACATCATAGAGATGAGAACATTGTCTGACACAAAGTAAAACACTCAACAACTGTTAGCTATTTTTATTACAAGAAAATTAACGAAATCCCTGCAGTTTCTCTCATTCTGTGATAAAATTACTGTCTTAGCTATCTCTTTGTTGGGAGTAAGCTGAGGACAAAAGACTCATCCTGAGGATGGGGGAGAGATTTGATAAAAGGGAGGGTTCACATTTGTGCTTGTCGCCTCATATAATCTAGATGGAGAATCCATGGAGACCACATCACAGACGTCAGAAAGAGAAAAACAAATACTGTATGTTAACACATACATATGGAATCTAAAAAAAAAAAAAAGGGTTCTGAAGAAACTAGGGACAGGACAGGAATAAAGATGCAGACGTAGAGAATGGATTTGAGGACACGGGGAGGGGGAAGGGTAAGCTGGGACGAAGTGAGAGAGTGGCATGGACATATATACGCTACCAAATGTAAAATAGATAGCTAGTGGGAAGCAGCCACATATTACAGGGAGATTAGCTCAGTGCCTTGTGTCCAACTAGAGGAGTGGGATTGGGAGGGTGGGAGGGAGAGGCAAGAGGGAGGAGATAAGGGGATATATGCATACGTATAGCTGATTCACTCTGTTATACAGCAGAAACTAACACATCATTGTAAAGCAACTATACTCCAATAAAGATGTTAAAAAAAGAAAAAGATCACTCAGAGTTTCTGCAGTTTTTCATATACGATGTCCAGCATTCAATAAAAAGTTACTACTTATTTCAGCACAATATTTAGAGAAAGAAAAGATCTGCAAGTGACTCAAATGTTAATTATCAGACACAGACTTTAAACTGATTATTCAGATTTTCTGATATTCATAAACTAATTTTGGTAAGGTTTATTTTGCTGGAATTTTGTCCATTTTACCTACATTTTCAACTTCATTGGCATAGTTATTCACAAAGTTGTCTTATGTTTTTAATGTTGGTAGAACATATAGCTTCCTTTCATTCTTTGCATTGGTCATTTATGCCTTCTTTCTTTTTCCCTTAATCAGTTTCACCAACTGTTTTATTAATTTTCTTAATCTTTTCACAAAACAACGTTTTGATACTCTTGATTCTTTTCATTATATATTATTTATTTGGCTTTTGTTTTTATTGTTAACTTTTCTTTGTGTTTATTTCCTGTTCTTTTCCACCTTCGTGAGATGGTTACTCAGCTCGTTGCTTTTTAACTTAATTCCTTTCTCATACAAAAGGATCATAAGTGTGCTTTAAATACTACAAGATTTTGATATACATTTTGATATGTTTTTATTGTTACACAGTTACAAATATTTTCTAATTTCCTTATAATTTTTTCTCTGAGTCATTGGTTTTTTGAAGCATATTTCCTAATTTTTAAATAGACAGTAATCTACATATGGCTTGTTATTAATTTTCATCTGAATTGCATTTTGGTCAGAGAATATAGTCTGCATGATTTCAGTCCTTTGAAATATGTTGAGACTTGCTTTAGGGCCAGAAATATAACCTTTCTTTTGTTGATAAATATTTTATATATGCTGGATGCTTTGTTGATTAGATCCACATATGAATACAGCACTACCACTTGTAGTAAGTTTCACTGATGTAGTGAGTTTCATTGCTAGGCTTTGCTATAAAGAACCTGGAAGTTCTTCAAGTCTTGGAAGTATTGTGTAATCCCTCTGTGACTGCTTCCTTGTTGGCACAGTGTGGCAGCCTGACTCCATTATCTCCAAGCACATTTTCAGACTCTATAATCTATGGACTATGTGGTTCTAATTTTTCATAACCCTATATGTACCCAGCAGGCAAAAGTGAATAAATCCACCAATGTTCATAGCAGCACTATTCGCAGCAGCCAAAAGGTGGAAACGATACAACTGTGCATTGACGAATGAATGGGTAAATGAACTGTGGCTCATGCATGCAATGAAATAATTATTCACCCTCAGAGAGGAAGGGAATTCTGACACATGGTACAGCATGGATGAACCTTGAGGACATTATTAAGTGAAATAAGCCAGTCTCAAGAGGACAAATACAGTGTAATTCCGCTTATATGAGGTACTGAGAGTAGCCAAATTCATAGTGACAGAAAGTAGAAGGGTGGTTGCCAGGGGCTATAGGAGGGGGAATGGGGAGTTAGTGGTTGATGGGTGTGGAGTTTCAGTTGGGGAAGGTGAAAAAGGTCTGGAGACGGATGGTGGTAGTGGTTGGACAACAGTGTGAATGTCCTTAATACTACCGAACTGCACTAAAAGTAATTAAAATGGTAAATTTTATGTTATGTGTATTTTACCACAATAAAATAGAGAAGGAGTATTTGAGTGAAGGACTGCATAATAATCAGGAGTGGAAAAAAATAAAAAATGAGTAGTAAGGCTTCTAATAGAGAGTCAATGAATATGATAAGATCTTACCATATTATAATATTCATATTTTCAACATACTTCCATGATCTAGGCATTGGGCACAGAGAAAGTTTTGGGGGCAGGAAAGTTTCCTCAAATCACCCCGCTACGTTGGGGAGGAAGGGTAACATTGAAGGGAACCCTATCCCCTTCCCCAGGAACTCCACCTTTGAGAGGAGGTTATTAACAATCCCCATTCATGGATGAGGCCAGCAGAGGTTTGGTATTGCTCCAGGGCACATGGCATGTAATTAAGCTCTCAAAGGGAAAGACATGCTCTACTTTATTCTTTACTTTTAGTGTTTGGAATGTGGCAGGTGCTTGTTGAATAATTATTAAGTGAATAAATAGGATATGAACCCAGATTAATCTAACTTCAAAGTCCACTCTCCTCCAAGAACCTATACAGTTACTATTAGGTCCCGTATAACTGAATTTGGGGCTGGACCGCCTTGACACTGGGTAGGAATTCTTTATGCCGACTCCTGGTTAAAGCTTCACAGAGGTGGACTCTGGGAGGACCAGAGTACCATCAAGACACCGGGACTTCTAATTTGCTGTGTCTCCCACTCCATTCTCTCTTATTTTACGCCTTCCTTCTTTGAGGAGAATTTTGTTATAATCCCAGACTCTTGGGAGCAAAAATCATTTAATCTGGGAAATGTCACCTCTTTTGGGAATAGCTGATAGATTTATGCTGCCTTGCCTCTCCATCTCCTACCCCCATGCAGGAAATCACTGAAGGTGTAGGAGTTTGGGAGCAAGTTTAGGCCACAAATACGTGGTTTTAGAAATTTAGGGTTGGTGCGTCTGTTATTTTGGATTATTTACACAAGTGATATGAAGGACACACTGTTTCTTCAAGTCTTCAATCCTACTGAAGTATAATAAAATGATCACTTTCATATTCTTGTCAACAATGCCCTTATTTTAAAAAAAACCTTGGATGTTATATACCACACGCAGCATTTCTCCAAAATTTCATTTTCTTTTTTTGGCAAGTTTGTTGCATGTTCTCGCTCTCACTTTTTCTATTAACCTTTGCCAAATCTCTACTTTCACTCCCACCTCTTACAAAAGTTCATTTAAATGTAATCTGAATGAACTACAAATATATCTGTGAAGGAGAAAAACTAATTTTCAGAGAAGTTTAAATCATAATACAACAATTACATTGTATTCAAGTATTCAATTCATATATATTTTATGTATGTACATAGGTATGTCCCATAAGTAATTATTAACATTAGTTACAGGTCAGAAGCCTGAGTGATGTGAACAAAACCATTCATATATTATACTGTGTCTGTTCAGGGTCATCCTTTTCTTTTATTTTTTTAAAAATTTATTTATGTTATTTATTTATTTATGGCTGTGTTGGGTCTTCGTTGCTGCACATGTGCTCCCTCTAGTTGCGGTGAGCGGGGGCTACTCCTCGTTGCGGTGCACAGGCTTCTCATTGCGGTGGCTTTTCTTGTCGCGGAGCACAGGCTCTAGGTGTGTGGGCTTCAGTAGTTGTGGCATGCAGGCACAGAAGTTGTGGTGCACGGGCTTAGTTGCTCCGCGGCATGTGGGATCTTCCTGGACCAGGGCTTGAACCTGTGTCCCCTGCATTGGCAGGCAGATTCTTAACCACTGTGCCACCAGGGAAGCCCATCCTTTTCTTTTAAACAAGAACCCCAGCTCCTTTTCTTCAAATTACTACCAATGCAACACTTCCCTGGTGGTCCAGTGGTTAAGACTCCACGCTCCCAATGCAGGGGGCCCAGGTTCGATCCCTGGTCAGAGAACTAGATCCCACATGCCGCAACTAAGAGCCTGCGTGTTGCAACTAAAGATCCTGCATGCCGCAGCAAAGATCCTGCATGCTGCAACTAAGATCTGGCGCAGCCAAATCAATGAATAAATAAATATTAAAAAAATTACTACCAATGCTGGAGCATGTACAGTATCATTCCCAGGACCACCTCACTCGGCTGCCCAGGTTGTGCACTGAACAACCCTGGAAGACATCTTTTACATAAAATATAAGTGAATGGTTCCCCTCTTGCAATTGAGCAGGTACAATGTGTATAAGTGTGTGTCGTAGTCCTATTTTTCTGTTCACTTCTCCTCCTTTCCTAAAATGTACCTTTTCCATGCTCCATCCTTTTGGTTTTCCTCCAGACTCTGGAATCCTTTTTCCATTCAATTTCTTCATTAAATTCCATTTAGTTTCTTCAGAATTCTCAGTCAGTGGATTTCATATAAGTTCTCTCCACCACTGTATCTCGTGGGACACTTAAGAGACTGTAGTTACAGCCAAGTGGAGCAGTCAGGAGGCAGCACATAACTTAGGGGGAGAGAATGGGCTTGGGAATCAGATAGACCAGCTCTGTCTCTTATCAGCAGGATGGAATCGAGCAAGTTAGTTAACCTTTCTATGTGATGTATGGAGATAATACTAGTAATTACCTCACATTCCACTGAAAAGGTTAAAGGAAATAATGCTTAGGATAGTGACTGAGAGAAATTTCTCAATAAATGGTAGTTTATAAAAAGGTGGAAGTGTTGGGGATGTACAGAAAGAGCTGTATGAATAATTATGGATAATTAAGCCATCTGGTATACCAACAAAAAAGAACCACAAGGAAACTAAGGCCATATGCATCCCCCTATTTCTCCTCACCTATCCTCCTCCAAGCCACCCATTAAGCTAAAGCTGAGGAGGTGAGATTGAATTGTTCTCTATTGGCTTCAAGTCTGCTCCTAATTTTTATTTTGACTTGGCTTCATCTCTGTGAATGCAGATGGGGATGGGGATATGAGGGTGTGAGGGAAAAGCATCCTTTATAGTGAGATTTTTTTTTTCTGGACCCCAACACTCTTAGGAACATCTAGACTCCAGAGCTTCATTCTTGTAGCATCCAGGGCAGAAGAGTTGCTTGGGAAATTTGAGGCAACAATTCATACCCAGGCCATTCCTTCAATGACACATGGAAAGAAGCCCAAAGATGAGAGTCTGAAGACCCTTATCAAGATGCTTGAAGCCGGAGTTGTGTACTTGTGTAGTGGCTACAAATTGGGCCCCAGGGCAGTGTCTGGACATCTGGGTGGTGAGTCAAGTTGCTACTGAGCATCACCACTGGACGTGTCTTCACTTGGTGGACGTGTCTTCACTTGGTCTCTCTCAAATGTTCAACACAGTAAAAAGGAACTCAAAAGAGGGTTGCCCCAACATTTGACAACCCCCCACCCAACAAAGAAGGTGTAGGCTTACTGGGGAGCTGAGAGACATTGTTACACCAATGTCACCAAAATTTTAAGTTTTCTCAGGTGCAGTTAGAGACTTTAGGACACAGGACTCATGGTGATTGTAGAAAACTGTTAAATACTGTGCAAAGAGCCTTTCTTACACGATATTTTAGACAAAGTTTTGGGTTTTTTTTACTAGTTACAGCAAAATTAATACATACTTCCTACTAAATATTTGAGAAGTATAGGAATCTATAAAAACACGTGAATTTTGTGTTCTTATTTTTACTTATGTTGGGGGCTGGCTGTGGGGTGGTGGGAGTCATCTAGATTATTTGGAATCATAGCCCCAAGGCCATGGAGGCAAAACATGCCTGGAAAGGAAGCTGTGCTGGGAACTGGCCTGCAAGGTGTTCCTTTCAGAGGTACGTGAGTTCTGGAGGGTCTGGGGCAGAAAGAGGCCTCATTCTGCTCTGTTTGCTGTTCCATCTGCTGCAACATCTCTTTCTGCACTTACAGTGACTATATTTGTTTCTTAGGGTTGCTGTAACAAAGTACCGTACGTGCTTGACTTGAAACAACAGAAGTTTAATGTCTCACAGTTCTGGAGGCTAAAAGTCTGAAATCAAGGGGTCAGCAGGCCTGTGTGAACTGTGAAATCAGCAGGCGAGGATCCTTCCTTGCCTCTTCCTAGTTTCTGGTGACTCCCAGCAATCCTTGGTGTCCTTGGCTTGTAGTGGCATCACTCCAACCTCTGCCTTCCTCTTCACACAGTCTTCTCCCTGTGTGTGTCTCTGTCTCTGAATTTCCCTCTTCTTCTAAGACACTGGGCTATACTGGGCTAAGGCTCACCCGAATCCAGCATGACCTCATCTTAACTTGGTTAGATCTTCCAAGACCCTATTTCTAAGTAAGGTCAAGTTCATGGGTACTGGGGGTTGAGACTTCAACATATCTTTTTTGGGGACACAATTCAATCCATAACAGAGACATTGTATTCTGAGTCCACACAGGGGAGTCCAAACAAATAGGCAAAATTCTCTCCAAAATGCAGAGCAAGCAGCAGTTGCCACCACAGCCACTCAAACACATGACCTTCTGGTTTTTAAAAAATTAATTAATGAATTAATTAATTTTTGGCTGTGTTGGGTCTTCATTGCTGCATGTGGGCTTTCTCTAGTTGCAGTGAGCGGGGGCTACTCTTCATTGCGGTGTGTGGGCTTCTCATTGCAGTGGCTTCTCTTGTGGAGAACAAGCTCTAGGCATGTGGGCTGCAGTAGTTGTGGCATGTGGACTCAGTAGTTGTGGCTCGCGGGCTCTAGAGCACAAGCTCAGTAGTTGTGGCGCACGGGCTTAGTTGCTCCGTGGCATGTGGGATCTTCCCAGACTAGGGCTCGAACCCATGTCTCCTGCATTGGCAGGTGGATTCTTAACCACTGTGCCACCAGGAAAGTCCCTGACCTTGTGTTTTGTCCATCTTTTTTTTTTTTTTTTTGGTACGTTCTTTTCAGTACGTGGGCCTCTCACTGTTGTGGCCTCTCCCGTTGCGGAGCACAGGCTCTGGACGCGCAGGCTCAGCGGCCATGGCTCACAGGCCTAGCTGCTCTGCGGCATGTGGGATCTTCCCAGACCGGGGCACGAACCCATGTCCCCTGCATCGGCGGACTCACAACCACTGCGCCACCAGGGAAGTCCGACCTTGTGTTTTAAAGTCCATCCTTGAACTCTCATCCGGGCCTAACAATGATCGAGTTATTTTTATTTAACCTTTTCTTCCTTAATACATATTTTGGACCTCTTCTGTCTCCCTTCCTTCCTCCAGATTGCCTTTCAGTTTTCACATAGCCATCTCTTTCATTCTCTCTTCAGCATCTTTGTTAATTTGGCTTTTCACATGGCTCACAGAAGGCCATCAGTAAAAAAATAAATTAAAGTTGTTACTTAAGCCCTAACATTTTTCTTTCAAATGTTATAAGCAAAAATAATCCTCGGTGGGTGGTATCATTTTTGCAGTACTGAGAAGACACCTTTCTGTCCATGATTATTTCCTCTATTTTCTCCCATTTCCTTGATATCTAAAATTGATTTGAGGTAGTAAATCTTATTTTGCAATTAAAGGAAAAGCAAATACCCCTGGCAGGGGTTGTACACTGGTTTAAGTTTATTCTGAGTATAAATGACGAGGGTGAAGTGCTCTCCCAAGAACAGGGTTGATGATGTGAGGAGTGAACACCACAGCACCGGAATTCTGAAGTAAGACAAAAGGTCATGGAAAGGACAGAACTGTAATATGGAATATAAACTCTCCCTATTGGAAAACTTGCTCTGCAGCGTTCTTATTTATTCACTTATTTAACATTATCCACAGAGTGAAAGGAATTGAAGTCTGCATATGAAGATGCACACAATTTAGCAAGATCAACTAAAAATAAGTAAGAAAAAATAGGTGTATAGAAAACGTGAGGAGGAAAGAAGGTGGGCCCAGGAGTGATGCTGGCGGACGATGCACATGTGATGCTGGCACGTGACGCGGATGAACCCCAGACCGGGCCCAAGTGTTCTGATAGCCCCTGTGGCAAAAAAAGTGTGCCCACTCATAATATTTGTAGTGAACTAGAAGCTCAGAGGGTAAGCCCCAGACATACATTTTAAATAGCTCTTCCTGTTATTCTGACCTGCCAAGTCCCCAAAGGCTTACACTTTCCCTTACTCTCATCTGGTCCCTCTTGTCAATGTCTTGCCTGCCTGTCATTCCCATATTGGTGCTGAGGCAACATCACGATATATTTTCCAGATAAAGTACAGGAAAATCATTTTGCAGTAAAATAAAACGTTACAGGAAATTGCTTTCTTTGATAGCAATCAGTTGACCAAAGTAACATAAAGGAAGAAAAAAAGCTTTGAGAGTGCAGGATAGACTAATATTATCTCCCCTTATTTCTAATAGTTAAAAAATTTAAACTTAAAAAGTTTCAAATACATATAAAGGAGAAGTCCATGAATTTTAAAAGTCAATTAATGAAACGATTCTTTAATGTTGCAAAGTTCTTGGCTCTTAAGGAAAAAGTGTTTGACTTGTTAATTATTTAGGACACATCTCGGTGAAGTCATTCCCATACGATTTAAGAATGCTCACTTGTTGGCTTGCATTTCCTAATTGCTTAGTGAAGTCTGCTGTTTTCTTCCCTAGGCTATGTGTACTTGCTGGGGCTCCCTGAGTGTAACATTTTTAAAGAAAATGAGATCAGGGCATAGACGTTCTTTTTCCCTGTGTATGTGCCTGTGCATAGCATTTCTGAGCATGTCTGAGTATGAAATATGCATTGATTTTCATACATTGATTCACATTAATAGGAAAGCTTTTTTTTTTTTTTTTTTTGGCTGCGTTGGGTTTTCATTGCTGCACGCAGACTTTAGTTGCAGCGAGCGGGTGCTACTCTTCGTTGCGGTGCGCAGGCTTCTCATTGCGGTGGCTTCTCTTGTTGCGGAGCTCGGTCTCTAGGTGCGCGGGCTTCAGTAGTTGTGGCACATGGGCTTGATTGCTCCACGGCATGTGGGATCTTCCAGGACTAGGGCTCGAACTCGTGTCTCCTGCATTGGAAGGCGGATTCTTAACCACTGCGCCACCAGGGAAGTCCCAAAGCATTTGAATTTATAGTAAATGCTTTGGCCACTGTCTCTGATGTTACTGTAACTGAAGTAGCTCAGAAGCACAAAAGGTCATGTCAGGCATTTGTGTAAAATTTATTAGAGCTCTTTGTAAAGGCACCTTGTGTATTATTGCTTTGTTCGTGCACTTTATAGGAAATCCTGTCATTCTATCATTTCCTTCCATATTTCAACTGTTTCTCATTATAAATAAAAGCCTTTATTGCTAATGGTCACTGAACCACACGAGTTGGGGCATGGACCTCTGTGAAGTCTCACTCACTCTCAGAATCACAGACTCACTCAAACTTGAGTATGGAAAGTGGGGTCTGAATTTCACATTCACTGTATTGCTGGGTCCAAACTGCAGGGTGTCATCAATAGACAACCTTCCAAAGGACAGACTTTACACACTAAGTCACAAACGTATTACCTCACCCATTGTTAGTTTGCCTTCTCCCTGGTTACCAAATCTAATTCTACCCCTGAGACGACGGCCATTTTTACAGGAATTTTCTACATAGACTATTAATAAAGGTCACTTATAAATATTACCCTGATATATCTGGTTTCCATACTCTTCTTCCTCCCTGTTGCCCCCTTCCCCTCCTGGAAAATGCAGAATTGTTAGTAGAAGCATCAACAGGAGACACGTTGAAACAACCCATTTGTATAGAATACATATGTTCTTGACTCACCCCTTGGAAGAGAGCCATGTGACTGGCATCAGAGTATGTCGTGAGTGAGAAATAAACTTCTGGTGTTCTAAAGTGCCCTGACTCCACTGCATAGTCTACTCAATCCTGCCTCCCAGCTCTTGAGTTTGAAAGTGAAGTGGTGAGGGGAGAGAGGGGGGTCAGAGAGGGGAGTCAGAGTTCCAGTACCTGCATGTAGAGCACATCCATGAGATGGCCATGTTTAAAATACGACATCTACCTGTTTCTGCATGCAGAGCACATCCATGAGATGGCCATGTTTAAAATATGACATCTACCTGTTACTGATATGAAGCAGAGATAAAGATCATTCTGACGACAGGTGGGAAGCTTTTGTTTCGTTTTGTTTTGGGATGTGATGTCTGACTATGGGAGTTACCCTTACAAACAAAATGAGGCTTTGGCACTCAGCGTAGGGCACAACTCAGCCTGCATTGATGCACTGGTACCTGCGGGTACCCCAGGGGTAGCGGGAAAGCTCCTGAAGCCTGAGAAATAAATACCCTGCATGCCCCCTTCGGGCACTCATCCCATCCCCAGTGAGGCCAGATTTGTATTAAAATAAGTCACACCTGTTCTGTACTTAGTGTGGTCAAGATGTTGAAAACAGCTGTGGCTTAGAAAGCAGATGTGGCTTGAAATCCTTCAGAAAATCAGCAGCAGGGACTTCCTTGGTGGTGCAGTGGTTAGGAATCCGCCTGCCAAAACAGCGGACATGGGTTCAGATCCCTAGTCCGGGAAGATCCCACATGCCGCGGAGCAACTAAACCTGCCAGCCACAACTACTGAGAGGCCACGTGCCACCACTACTGAAGCCCGAGTGCCTAGAGCCCGTGCTCCACAACCAGAGAAGCCACTGTGATGAGAAGCCCGCGCACCGCAACGAAGAGTAGCCCCTGCTCGCTGCAACTAGAGAAAGCCCGCGTGCAGCAATGAAGACCCAAGGTAGCCAAAAATAAATTAATACATTAGTTAATCAAAAAAAAAAAAAATTTAGGGCTTCCCTGGTGGCGCAGTGGTTGAGAGTCCGCCTGCTGATGCAGGGGACACGGGTTCGTGCCCCGGTCCGGGAAGATCCCACATGCCGCGGAGCGGCTGGGCCCGTGAGCCATGGCCGCTGAGCCTGCGCGTCCGGAGCCTGTGCTCCGCAATGGGAGAGGCCACAACAGTGAGAGGCCCGCGTACCGCAAAAAAAAAAAAAAAAAAAAAAAAAATTTAAAAATCAGCAAAATAGTTGCAAAAATTGCCAAGGTCATTTTAAGAAAAGGTGGTTTCCTAATCCTGTTGCACAGTATCATCATCATCACCATTCGCAGCAGCGGAAGCGGCACCTGTAACCCTGCAGGTGGCTGTAGCAGGGAGGGGAGTTGGAGGGGTGCTGTACTCTCTAAAGCAGCAGCAGCAGTTCTGATTCTGGGTAAAATGATAAATTAGTAAAAAAATTGTTTTGCCTTCTCATCTTCCTCTTCTTAGTCCTGGGGTACTTTCTCCTTTAACTAATGTTGTCTCTCTTTTACTCTTTTCCCTAGAAATTATTTTCATACATTTATTTATTCATCCAGCAGAGATTTATTGAGTACCTTCTATGCCATGTGCCAGGAATACAAAAACGAATAATAGTCCTTCGTCTCCAGGATGGTCTAGTGAAGTGAAAGATTATGAGAATAAGGGGGAAAAAAATCACAAGAGAGAAGTCTTTGCCAAAGGTATTACATCCTTGAGTGGTTAGAGTACCAATATTCCGGCTAACAGCTGAAGGTGGTAATTAACTTCCCTACAGAGACATCCAGTTTGCCAGAACATAAGAGCTTAGGATGTTCCTCAGCTCTGGAGTATTTATGCCACTAGACTCGGAAAAGAAAGGAAGGAAAATAGTCCTTGCCAAGTTCCTATGTCTCACCATTTTCACATACATTATCCCCAGGTAACAGATGTGGAAATAAGTGTTCACAGAAGAAGCGACCTGCTAAAAGTCCATAGTGTGCAGAAGAGCTGAGATTTGAGCTCAGGTCTGCCTGAAATTGAAGTCCAAGCTCCCTCTACTTTATCACACTGCCTATACAGGAAGAACTCTCTAATTATACAACCTCAGGTGCTGTAATAGATTAGGGACCAATATTTTAGAGGCACGGAGCCCTCCTAGCTTCCATTTTGTCCTCCAGGCAGGCAAATGCACATGAGACTGGCCCTTCATGGTGACAGCTGAACTCTCCTGCCCTTCTCTACTGAGAAAGCAAACCAGAGGACCAGCAGGCAGAGTGGATGCGCTCAGAGGGTCTGGCTCTGGATAGGCTGATCATTCAATGAGAGCTACAGAAAGCAAGTCGGGTCCAGTGCCTTTCACTGTGGTTCTCTGCCCCATCCTCACATTGCAGTTCTCAGATCCCACACCTCCCAGAAGGGCCTCCAAAAGCTCTTTCAGGGCAGGGGACGTGCCTTGAATTAATTCTGTACCCCCTTCTGTGCCCAGCAATAAGATTCAAAACTTCTTCAGAAATCTTTTTGGCAAACTCTGGACACGATATTCTTACAGAATATTGCTTGGCTCTATTAAAGAGTTGAAAATTGGTATTTCATGACTAAGGTTTTCTCATGAACTCCACCTTGAAAGCACTGTTGACTCAGACAGGAAGCGTTGTTGTGATCACAAAGAAATACACGGTTCACGGGAAAGCCTGGTTGATTCCTCAGCTGCCGCTGCCTCTGCGGTCATGTGGTTTGAGACGCTTGAGCGTTCCGGGAGTTCCCAGTCTTGTTTTGATTCCTTTTCCATGAACCTCCCTCCTCTCCAGGCCCTCGTCCCTGAAAGTGGCACGTTTTCCACGTCGTTGAAAACAAAACAACAGGACAACACATCACAAACCCAGAAATTCTTAAGCAGCACACAGCGATCATTTAAAAATCAAACACACGCGCACACACCCCTCACAACATTCCCTTCATTTCCTTCGACACTTTGCAGCTCAAGGCCAGCAACACAAACTCCAGAGGTTTTCTTTGGCAGGCAGACACCAAACATATATTTTTCCATCCCTTATAGAAAACAGACAAGAAACACTCTTTTCCTTTGCTTTCTCAGCGTCGCTGGGATGATTCTTTTTGTTTCCACTGGTGACCGGTGCAGAGCTTGACCCCTGCCCGGTTCCTGGTTCTGGCCCAGGCTTCCAGCTCATGTCTCACACTGGCTTGGCCAGTGTCCCCTGTTTATGGGCTGTGAACATGGTGGTTTGCAGAAGGTGATTCAAGTTCCCCTTTCTCAAAATACCGTTCTCCCTTTCTATCTTTTCCCAAGGCTGAACCACATAATTTCTTTTCTGCTTAGCGAGGCAGGTGGGGTGAGGGCAGAAGGCCACCCAGAGGCAGCAGAGGCTTCACTAGCGCACATGATTCTGTCCGGTCAGCTGACTGGCGAGTGGGTACATACGGGAAGCCACGTCCTGAAGTGTAAAGACAATGGACAGGTAGAAGAAACGACAAACTTCAGGGGACTGTACACACCTGACATTGAATCAGAGCAAAGGCAGGCACCCAGAGGAAGAAGGATACGGCACGGGTTGAGAGCTTAAGCTTCCCATTTTGCCTTGAACTGGCCTCTACCCAGTTCAGGGGATAAACTAGTGTGTCTGGTTCTGTAAATGGAGGTGAGAAAAATAAGAAAGGAGAAATAAAAAATTAAAAATCGTAGAAAAGTGTCAGGCAATTTGATTAAGAATGTTATAAGAGAGTAAATCTGTGTTGATACATCGTAAATACCCACAAACAGATGGTCCTTCCAATAATGTAATTCAACTGTTTGGTTTCAGACATAAAGTCTCTTTAGAAACGGACAAGCCTCAAAGTGAGGCAAGGACACTCTTAGGAGTTGCCTTTTCGGGTGACGAAATGGGCTGACAGAAGTTAAGAGGCCTGCGAGATCACACAGCTGCTTAGTGACAGAGCTGTGACCCGAGTCACACATGTCCTGAGTTGAGTCCTCACCCACTGAGCCAGGCTGCCTCCTGTGTTTAAGTGATGCTCTGGGGAAAAGCCTAGCACAGATCTCTTCCTTCCTATTCTACTGGGGTGAAAAAAATATAGTGACTTAGGATGAAAGTAAAACGGTATGAGAATATATTTGTGAAATATAGATGGACTTTGGGGGCAGGAATTGATTACATCAGATTCTCTTTTCACTTAAAGTGACATTAAGGAAAAATGGGAAGAATAGGCGGTTCTGCAAATCTTACCTGCTCTTACCTCGAGATACAGGTCTCGAGGTTGAAAATTCCAAGTCGGGATCAAACAGGACAGTTTCCTGCTTTTTGGCTCTCAGAGCAGACCAGCCTGGCACCTGATACCAAGACTTCTCTTTGAAATTTCAAAGGGAGAAATTCCTCTTTCAAAACTATAGGAATATGTAGGACCAACTTGTCTCTTTGGGGATTTATTAATAGAGAACTTCCTGTGGTTTTTAAATTAAGGCTGGATCTCTTGCAATATACAATAGCTTATTAACCAAAACTTTGCGTTATGACTTGTTGGGTTTTGAGTGGAATTTCAGGTATCTCTCAAGCTGACATGGGGGCAGACCAGATCATGCTCTGGTAACAATCAACCCCCAGATCTCAGTGGCTGAACACAACAAAGGTTCCTTTCTCACTCATGCTACACTTTCTAGTGGGCTGGCAGAGGGGCTTTGCTTACAGTGGTCCTTCAGATCTTCAGGCTGATGGAGAAGGTCGCCATGATAGAGGGAGCAAAGAGAGAACCCAGGAAATCTCACGCTGAAAATCAAATCCTCCAGAATAGGGGCTTCCCTGGTGGTGCAGCGGTTGAGAGTCCGCCTGCCGATGCAGGGGACACGGGTTCGTGCCCCGGTCCGGGAAGATCCCACATGCCGCGGAGCGGCTGGGCCCGTGAGCCATGGCCGCTGAGCCTGCGCGTCCGGAGCCTGTGCTCCGCAGCGGGAGAGGCCACAGCCGTGAGAGGCCCGCGTACCGCAAAAAAAAAAAAAAAAAAAATCCTCCAGAATAGAAGCGACATGGTTCATAGTCCACTGGCCAGATCAGTCATATGGCTCCGCCCCTAATGGGACCAGGAAATCCAGTCCTACTGTGTGCCCAGAAGGCAGAAAACTGGAAATACTGGAAACTAGCACCAGTGGCTCTCACGCTCCATACATAAATAGATGAGACCGTGGTAAATAAAATCCTGTAAATCAAATATTTTTTCCTAATGATGTTGATGATACAATTATCTAAAAAATGGACTATTCTAAGATGCTTGTTCATAGCTATAGTCACTAAATGAGAAGTGTGGTTCAAGGTTAGGAGGAAAATGGGATTTTAATGTAGTCATTATTACACATTGTTCATGAGCTTGGGGGAAGGAAGCTCTTCTTTGATCAGGAAGTAAAGTAGTAAGTCAAGTTTTTTGTTTGTTTTCTGGGCAGAAGATGCTGCAGTATGTTAGAGAGGTTCTAGAGTAGAGATGGCAGTTCGATTTTATCTTCTATAAAAATTCCAATTGATTGGTTATGGCACCTTAAAATAGCAAACTCCAAACTTCTTTGATATTTCTCATTCCTGTTGGTAAAGCACACAACTTATTTACTTTCACCTCCCCTCATATATATATTTATTTAATTATAAATTACTACTACTTATTGCATATACTGAAAAACATTGGCAAAAATAGAGCTTAAAACTAGAAATAGGCAGTTTCTTCCTACCTCACAAAGAACTGTCTTATCTGTCCACTTTGGAAACAACAGTTCTTTAGCACTTGTTGAACTGGATTTTCAGGCTAGATTAAGGCTCAGTTCTTCTCCTTTTTTTTTTTTAATTGATTTTTATTGGAGCATAGATGATTTACAATGTTGTGTTAGTTTCTGCTGTACAGCAAAGTGAATCAGTTATACATATACATATATCCACTCTTTTTTAGATTATTTTCCCATATAGGTCATTACAGAGTATTGAGTAGAGTTCCCTGTGCTATACAGTAGGTTCTTGTTAGTTATCTATTTTATATATAGTAGACTTTATATGTCTGCTATGTCATATGTCAATCTCCCGATTTATCCCTCCCCCGTTTTCCCCCTTGGTAATCATGTTTGTACTCTACATTTGTGACTCTATTTCTGTTTTGTAAATAAGTTCATTTGTACCATTTTTTTAGATTCCACATAAGTAAGTGATATCATAAGATATTTGTCATTCTCCGTCTGACTTCACTCCATATGACAATCTCTAGGTCCATCCATGTCACTGCAAATGGCATTATTTCATTCTCTTTTATGGCTGAGTAATATTCCTTTGTATATATGTACCACATCTTCTTTATCCATTCCTCTGTTTATGGACATTTAGGTTGCCTCCATGCCCTGGCTATTGTAAATAGTGCTGCAATGAACACTGGGGTGCATGTATCTTTTCAAATTATCTTTGTCTCCGGATATATGCTCAGGAGTGGGATTGCTGGATCATATGGTAGCTCTATTTTGAGGAACCTCCATACTGTTCTCCATAGTGGTGGCTGTACCAACTTACATTCCCATCAACAGTGTAAGACGTTTCCCTTTTCCCCACACCCTCTTCCGCATTTATAGATTTTTTGATGATGGCCATTCTGACTGGTGTGACGTGATACCTCATTGTAGTTTTGATTTGCGTTTCTCTAATAATTAGTGATGTTGAGCTTTTTTTTTTTTTTTTTTTGCGGTACGCGGGCCTCTCACTGTTGTGGCCTCTCCCGTTGCGGAGCACAGGCTCTGGACGCGCAGGCTCAGCGGCCATGGCTCACGGGCCTAGCCGCTCCGTGGCACGTGGGATCTTCCCGGACCTGGGTACGAACCCGTGTCCCCTGCATCAGCAGGCGGACTCTCAACCACTGCGCCACCAGGGAAGCCCAAGCATATTTTTGTATGCTTTTTGGCAATCTGTATGTCTTCTTTGGAGAAATGTCTATTTAGATCTTCTGCCCATTTTCGGATTGGGTTGTTTGGTTTTTTGATATAGAGCTGCATGAGCTGTTTGTATATTTTGGAGATTAATCCCTTGTCGGTTGCTCAGGAAACCATAAACAACCCACAGAATGGGAGAAGGCTCAGTTCTTACTGAGTAGCAATGCCTGTCAAGCAAAGGGAGAAGGATGCTGTATGTTCCAGGTGGCTGACATCTCTGATCGGAGTTAGGATTCTCTCACATGGGTTGGCTACTCTACATTCATTTTTGCGTCTTTCCTATTGTCACAAGACATCCCACCCCAGGTCTCCATTTTTAGATCATGGTAAGTTACACCCCTTGACAACTCTTCCCTGACTCTTTCAAGTGGGTTCTTCCTAAGCTGGATCAAGTGGAAATTGTACAGAGGAATCAACAAGCATCTGAAAGTTTACAACTGCAAGCAATTAAACAACAACGGTTAGCAAGTTGGATCCAGAAACTGTAAATTGCATGTATAAGATTTCATGTGATATGTTTCTATAATATGAAAGATGCCTGAACTTTTTTGTAGTAAATATACTTTGACTCATCTATAACATTTTATATCAAAACTAATAACAAATTTAGGAATCATAAATTTGAAGCACAGGAACTACTATGTGCTAGACATATTTTTTAAAATATATTTTTTGCATAATGGCTGATATCTTCCAGAAAAGGATTAAAGAACTTTCTGTGCTCATGGCTGGAACTACCCATGTTTTATTTATTTTTATCACAGAAAGTGATTTTATTTTATTTATTTATTTATTTAAAATAAATTTATTTATTTTTGGCTGCGTCAGGTCTTCGTTGCTGCAGGCGGGCTTTCTCTAGTTGCGGCGAGCAGGGGCTACTCTTCGTTGAGGTGCGTGGGCTTCTCTTTGTGGTGGCTTCTCTTGTTGCGGAGCACGGGCTCTAGGTACGCGGGCTTCAGTAGTTGTGGCACGTGGGCTCAGTAGTTATGGCTCACGGGCTGTAGAGCACAGGCTTAGTAGTTGTGGTGCACGGGCTTAGTTGCTCTGCGGCATGTGGGATCTTCCCAGACCAGGGCTCGAACCCATGTCCCCTGCATTGGCAGGTGGATTCTTAAACACTGCGTCACCAGGGAAGCCCACAGAAAGTGATTTTAGAAGCATTGAGTTTTTAGGAAGCTTGAAAGGTTGAGAAAAGAATTTGGATCTAAAAGATTGACTTCTAGGTCATTGTGATTAGTGATAATACATTTTCTTCCCTTCTTGTACTTACTGAACTCAAGTAGGAAGACCAGGTACTCTGGTGTTTAGATGTTTATGCATTGTAGTAGGCCAGAAATTTTGTTCAAAATACAAAATAAACATATCATCTTTCCCAAAGATTGGTATTGCAATGAGAATGTCTATTTATTTAAGTTTTAATTTATTTGTTTTGGAAAGAGGGTTTTAATGTACTGTGCAAAATTTATTGACAATCACTTCAAATCTGGCAGTGGTTTACAGGAGTATAATATGTAACTATCAAAATCAGAAACTTCCACAAATTCAGAGGAACAGATTCTGTGTGACAAGTGTAGTTGTTTCAGAGTTTAAAGAAGTGGAAGAAGTAAAGGTGGTGACATTTCAAAGATATCTACAGGCTTCAAAAATTAATAAAGATTTTTATATTTATATATAAATAATATATAAATTATATATTATATATAAAATAATTTAGACTTTGTGTGTGTTTAACAGCCCAACCTACACAAACGGACTGCTACACAAATGGGAGATGTGATATGTAAACACAATTTGGTGCTTGTCCCACTGAACTGTGGCTTCCAACCCTAATATGGTTCTTTATCAAGCACTTCAGAAAGACAAACATTTTTTTCATATATCAGAAATGTTTAACTGGTGATTGACATTGCTTCTTTCCAACAGATGGTGCTGTCTTACTGTCAACTATTCCAGGGCAAACACTCCAGACAAATAACATAAATCCCTCTCTCCACTTACCAACCACTGGTTCAGGTACATCTGCCCCATGAGCCAATCGAGTATCATAATAGCTTAAGAACAAAGTCTCTTAAAAACTTTCTAGGGCTTCCCTAGTGGCGCAGCGGTTGAGAGTCCGCCTGCCGATGCAGGGGACGCGGGTTCTTGCCCCGGTCCGGTCCGGGAGGATCCCACATGCCGTGGAGCGGCTGGGCCCGTGAGCCATGGCCGCTGAGGCCTGCGCATCCGGAGCCTGTGCTCCGCAACGGGAGAGGCCACAGCAGTGAGAGGCCCGTATACCGCAAAAAAAAAAAAAAAAAAAAGAAAGTGGACAAAAGACTTAACCAGACAGTCACTTCACAAAAAAGGGTATCCATACAGCCAATACACATATGAAAAGGTTACTATATGAGTTTCTAACTGCTGCTATAACAAGTTACCACAAGCTTAGTGATCTATGAATGACTCCTTGGATTAAACCCAACAGAAATGTGTACCAAAACTTATCAAGATACATATGCTATGAATCCACACAGTAGTACTAGTCATAATAGCTTCCAACTGGAAACTATCCAAATCTCCAGCAACAGTAAAATGAATAAATAAATTGAGGTGTATTTGAGGCATATTCATGTAATGGAATACTAGACAGCAATGAGAATGAAGGAACTACTACTATTACTACGTGTAAGTACATGGATGACTCTCCCAAATGTAGCAGAGAGCAAAAGCACCCAGACACACAGAGTACATACTGTCTGATTCCATTTACATAAAGCTCAAAATTAGGCAAAATTATTGTACGGCATTAGAAGCCAGGATAGCAGTCCCTTTGGGGATGGAAATGTAGAGGAAGAGGCAGTGGGAAGTTTTGGCAGTGCTGGTGATGCTCTAGATCTTGATTTGGGGCTGGTTACACAGATGTGTTCATTCTCAAACATTCAACAAGCTCTCATGGCTTGTGCGCTTTCCTACGTGTATGTTATGTTTCAATAAAATGAACTTAACTTACAAAATAAGTAAATAAACAAGCATGGAGTCTTTCTGAGAATTCTTTGAAGGGGAAGTAAATCATTATCTTGTAAACTTTTCCCTTTCCCATCCCACCTTGAAGTTTTTTACTTGAAGAAAAATTTTGTTTCCTTTTCAGCATCCTCACAGTCTCCAGCTGAAGGCTGGGCCCAATTTTAAGTCAGCAGAGTAGCTGGAAAGTTGAGAATATCCTTTCAGGAAATGGGCCTTGAGTAGTTTGGATGTGTTTCACAGGTTACAAAAACCAGCTTGGTGGGAATTTCAGTTTCAGTATTTAATCTACTGCCAGCTGCCCTTGACACAGATACTCCAGTGACTCATCATCTCAGGTTGTGACAATGAGATTAAGATGAGTTTGGAAATTCAGGCACAGAGAGGATCAGTTACTAGCAAGCCAGTTTTACTTTGTTTTGTCTTTTCAATAATGTAGATATTCTCGGGGACTTTCAACCCTTTGTATGACAGAAGATGTCCTTTAAGTATAAGACTCCATACAGTTCTTTAAAGTTTCTTTTTATTTCACTGAAATTGTTTGCTTGTTTACTTATTGACAAACTTGCTTTAAGATACCCTGTAGTGAAGGATAGAAAAGGAAGACTGCATTTCTTTCCTTTGGAATCACAGAATCTCGATTTATGGAGCCCTTAAGGATCATTCAGTCAACCACATATCCAGAGACTTGAGGGGACCATATTTCTGAATCTTCATGTTTTCATAAAAGAGAATGTCCGCTCTAGTTCCTTAGAGGGAACCTTAGGAGGATAACTTCTGCTTTTCTGTCATCTACCTCCACTTGGTGACTTACCTGCTTGATGAGATTGGAGAGAACCCTGAGCCCTCAGGGGCTTGGTTCCCTGTCTCTCAGAGTGGTGTGTCCTGAAGCTGTTGGCTTTATCTCTCATCCATTGGAGCATTTCCTGGAGAGGGTGATGTCTCTGCAGTGGATGGGCTTGTGGGTATTTAAGCAGAACTCATGAAAGAAAGAAAAAAAAAAAGAATGCCAAAAATGAAGGAAATGTTTAGTTAGAGTAAGGCTAAGCAGAGATCTAAAAACACGGAGAGGCATTTGGAGGTTGGTAAAAAAGTGAAGCAGGTCAGTAGAAGATAAGCAGGCCAGGTTTCAAAGCCAGAAATTTGAGACAGGGGCAACAAAAAGAAGTGAATCCACAGTAGAAGGCAATGGGGAAATTAACGTCCTAAAAGAGAGTGAAGAAGGGTAAAATGAAGCACAGGTAACTGCTGGCGCTGGAGGTTTGATATTAAGGTTAAGTACATTGAGCTAGGTGGCCAGGGGAACAAAAGAAAACAGATGAAAAAATATATGTGCAGGAAATGTGATATAACTCTGGAACTCACAAGAACCTGTGGTTAGGTCTGCTTTGTCTTAACTGCAAACCTAGATAAATTGCACTTGATTCCGTTTTAAGTATCATCTTTATTAAAAAGAAGATAAAAGTTTTAATTGCCTGGTAAAGGATGCATAAACATTGTTGGTCATACTCTCCCCCCACAAGAACATATTACATCTTCTGGTATTTTCTTAGATTCCTACTCCTGTCCACTTAGGTTACATGTTGAATAGAAACAACAACAGGAAACTTGAGTCTTTTCATTAACGGAGTATAAATTCTGCTGAAGATGGATTAAAAACACAACATAAAATACAACAAGATATTACCAGTTGGCAGTTGGTGGGTGGTCTGGCTTGTTAATTGTTCTAGAATAAGCCTCTTACTGTCAAGCTGGAAAAATGTAAGAACCAAACAAAAATTATGACCCAAGATAGGATACTTAATTCTGATCATTAAGAATGAGAAAGGGCATTTGAAGAAGTAAAACACAGGTTAATTGAATGTGAATAAATGTCCAAGTTTAATATAATGGCTAATGGACTCACCTCTACTAACCCCTAACCTGACATCTAAGCCAAATACTTAGCATGAAAGAAATGCTAATCAGCTCTGTGGAGTTTGATCCCAGTGGAAATTTCATATCCATTGTTTCTCAGAATAAGTAGATTTATCTTGGCTTCCATTGTTTAAGGAAATGCTTTGATTCCTGCGTTCTTTCCACCCAAGGGCACAGGGAAGACTTCCAGAGTAGGAAGCAAGCTGTGTGTGTGTGTCTCTGTTGCAGACTTGGACAGTTATTAGGAATTTTCAATTCAGAATTGATGTGGGAAGATGGAAAGAATCTTATGATGAAAAAAGCAACTACAACCCAGAGGTTTGGTCCCTCTAACCTGCTGAATAAGGGCCAGTGACACTGAAGTTTTAACTTTGTTGCTTTCACTCTTTCGTATACAAAATACATGCATTTTAATTAAATTTCTCATTCACAATAGCTTATCAGAGGGAGAGAGAGATACAGAGAGCTAGAGCGGGAGAGAGAGAAGCTTCTATTGTACTTCTATTGCTGTGGATGTAAATTTGGTATTACTAAATATGGACACTTCCTAGTATTTGCTTTCTAATCAATTTGTTTTTTTTGCTTTTTTTTTTTTGGTACGCGGGCCTCTCACTGTTGTGGCCTCTCCTGTTGCGGAGCACACGCTCCGGACGCGCAGGTTCAGTGGCCATGGCGCACGGGCCCAGCCGCTCCGCGGCATGCGGGATCTTCCCGGACCAGGGCACGAACCCGTGTCCCCTGCATCGGCAGGCGGACTCTCAACCACTGCGCCACCAGGGAAGCCCCTCAATTTGTTTTTTATATATCTATATCAATTGGCCATATCCAATGCTTTAGGTACCTAAGAATGATCTCATGACCATTGGATTAGTATGTACTTACCCAAAACACAGGAAACGTAGAGACCTCATTCTATACCCAGGAAAGTACTGGCAAGATCACTGGAGGTTGGCGTGTACTTGCTTATCATTAAAGTGCTTGAAAGACCCGTAGTCATGAAATATGAATGCTAAGGACCCCACTTGCAGGAAGAAAGAAGAAAAAGGAGGTGGAGGAAGACGAAGAAGAAGAAGAGGAGGAGGAGAAAGCAGCAGGAGCAGACCAGGAAAGGAAGGAAGGAAAGGAAGGAAGGAAGGAAGGAAAGGAAGGAAGGAAGGAAGGAAGGAAATGAAGGAAGGAAGGAAAGGAAGAAAGGAAGGAAGGAAGGAAGGAAAAAGATACCATTAGCTCCCACTAGTTTAAGTATTCGTAGTTATTACCAAATTCTAGACACAGGCAGGCTGGCCACACATTTTTGTGCTAGTGCCGTGGCCTGGAATATTGACTCTTCCATGACAGCACAGATGTTTTCCACGAGTCTTTCTGTCTCTAGCTCCTCTGCATGTCAGTTGCATTTACAAGTAAGGCCAAGAGGGAATTCCATGGCTGTCCAGTGGTTAGGACTCCACACTCTCACTGCTGAGGGCCTGGGTTCAATCCCTGGTCCGGTAACTAAGATCCCACAAGCTGCGCGGCGTGGCAAAAAAAAAAAAAAAAAAAAAGACAAGTAAGGCCAAGTAGTTTAATAAATAATGGTTTTCTAATATATCTTATTTGCTAGCTTTCTCTTTCTAATACGCTGTATCTTCATAAGAAATCCTCCGTGTGTGTCACAATGCATGGTGGTACTGAAACAGGAGAGGAGTGGGCAGGGTACAACCTTTAAAAGAATGACATAGCCCTTGAGGACATAACCTGGTTAGAACCATCTAGGTCCAAGATGATGGAAGATTCAACTTCCAGTGAAGCTGAGCCTCATTGTATACTCATTGCAATGCATTAGCTAAATGACCCACCAGCACCATGACAGTCCCAAAGTCAACCATAAAAGGCCAAAAAGTGGGCGGTGGCTGAATTCTTGGAAATCTCCGCCCTTTCCCCAAATAGTTGGAATAATCCTCCCACTCATTAGCCTATGAAATTACCCAGCCCATAAAAACTAACCACCCCATATCTCAGGCCTCTGGCCTTCTGAGATGGCCCACATGCTACAGTGGGTGTGTCTCCCTTGGCCGCTCTTACTTCCTGAGATGACCCCATGCCCCGGGGCTGCTCTCGCCTTTTGAGACAAATTGCATTCTTTCTATGAATGTGCATCTCTCTAAATAAATCCACTTCTTACCTATCACTTTTTCTCTCACTGAATTCTTTCTGTGATGAGACATCAAGAACCTGAACTTCGTTAAGTCCTGAGACCAGGTGTGTGATCTCAATTAGAAGACAGTGGGCTCAAGTCCCTGCCCATGGGTTCAAGTCCCATCTGAGTTGTGCGGTTTCAGTACTACATAAGTAATAAGTACTCACTGATCCATGACTTTTGAAAAGTTACACTTTGCGTTGTTCCCCATCCACCCAGTTACCCTCTTCAGAGGGGAACATTCCCAGTTTCTTGGATGGCCTTCCAGTGACAATCTCTGGATATTCCTATAGTTACATGTATGGTTCCCCAAGCCCCATTTTTACCCAAATGATATTCTGCATTTTTTCATCCAAAGATATATCTTGATTTTTGTTGCACATCAGAATATAAGGAGCGGACTTCCCTGGTGGCGCAGTGGTTAAGAATCCGCCTGCCAATACAGGGAACACGGGTTCGCTCCCTGGTCCTGGAAGAGCCCACATGCCGCAGAGCAACTGAGCCCGTGCTCCACAACTACTGAGCCCACGCTCTAGAGCCCGCGCTCCACAACAAGAGAAGCCACTGCAATGAGAAGCCCACGCACCGCAATGAAGAGTAGCCCCCGCTCGCCGCAACTAGAGAAAGCCCGCGCGCAGCAACGAAGACCCAATGCAGCCAAAAATAAATAAATAAATAAACAAATTTATATAAAAAAAAAGAATGTAAGGAGCTTCCTCATCCTGGCTTTAAATTGCTCTTTAGCATTCTGTGCCAACGTAGGAAGTGTCATGATTTTTCAAATCAGCCAACTCTTGATTGACTTTTATGGTACTTCTGCTATTTTGCTACTTAATATTCTACTATAATTAATGAATAGCCTTAAAATATATCATCTTATAGAGGTGTGAGTATATATGTAGTGTGTGTGTGTGTGTGTGTGTGTGTGTGTGTAATTGGCTAGGTTAAAACGTATGCATATTTTATTTAATTTATTTTTTTTAAATTAGTTTTTATTGGAGTATAGTTGATTTACAACATTGTGTTAGTTTCTGCTGTATGGCAAAGTGAATCAGTTATACATATACATATATCCACTCTTTTTTAGATTCTATTCCCATATAGGTCATTATAAAGTATTGAGTAGAGTTTCCTGTGCTATACAGTAGGTATGCATATTTTAAATATTAGTAGTTATTACCAAATTCCCTCCATGGAGGCATCAAGTACAACCCAGTCAGTAATGTCCAAGCACTAACACACTGCATCATTGAATTTTTCATCTTTATAAATCTGATCATTGGAAAAAAATACCTCAGTAAAATTTGAATTAGCATTTCCTTGATTTCAAGTGAGGTAGACTATCTTTTCATACGTTAAAAAGCTATTTGTATTTCCCTTTCTGTGATCTGTCTGGTAATATCTTTTACCTATTTTTCTACTGGTTTGCTGTTGTTGTTGTTTTTTAATATTTATTTATTTTGGCTGCGCCGGCTTAGTTGTGGCATCCAGACTCTTAGTTGCGGCATGCAGACTTCTTAGTTGTGGCATGCATATGGGATCTAGTTAAACGACCAGGGATTGAACCTGGGCCCCCTGCATTGGGAGCACGGAGTCTTTAACTGCTGGACCACCAGGGAAGTCCCTGATTTTTTCCTTAATTCTGGGATATCTGTACATATTAGGGAAATGAGCTCTTTGTCAGTGATAGGAATTGCAAGTATTTTCCAGTTTAATATTACTTTTATGTAGCCAAGATTAGCAACTCTTTATTTAATGGTTTCTATATTTTGAGTCATATTTAAAAAGGCCTTCACCATGAGTTCTGTAAGGCTTTCTCTCTTTTTTTCTCTCCATTTACATTTAATTCTTTGATCCACCTGAAATTTATGTTGGTATAATTTGTGAGATCCTTTAATTTAAATTTGTTGCAGTATCAGATGACTGCTTTGTCATTGATATGCCCACTCTCATAAAGTTAGTTACCATGTCAGTGTGGTTTATAGAACCAACAATGGCTCTTAGAAGGAATGAAACTTGAATCTAATAAGAAATAAATCAGTGTGCCCATGAAGGTTATGAAACATTTAAAGCACTACCGAGTAGATTGTTAACTGTATAAACGTTGTTTTCTGTAGTACAAGATCTCCATTGTATCATTAAAAAATATCTTAATATTACAGATTGAAAATTTTATTTTGCGTAATTTGAGGCTGAACTTAATTGCACCTCTCAAAAATAAACACTTCCTGCAAAAGAATCAGTGTTTAACATATTGGGTAAAGTAAGTCTTATTGATGTATTTCAGGATGTTTTTCCATGTGAAAGAGGTCATTTTGTAAGCCCAGACCATACAGAAGCTTTTTGTAACTTTTGACTTCTCCAGCATGGGGGCATTGAAAGGATACCACAGCGGAAAGATAGGAAATGTCAATAAACAGATTTCAGGGCCAAAGGCAGAAGAAAAATTGTTAAGTTTCTCTATCATTTTGCTAACTTTTACTGAACCTAATTAAGGAATTTAAAGTAAAAACAGATAATTCAACTAAGTAAAACATTTTGGATTTATGTCTACTTAAGAGTGACCTTGGTTGTTATTTACTCTGTTTTTGTTAAAGTGTAGTGCCTGCTAAAGAAGGCCACTTGCTGCCACCCAGTTCTACAAGAATAATTAAGTCATTAGCCATAGCAGTCGCTGACCTTCAACACACCCTGAAAGGAATTCAGGGCAGAGATCAGGAATGAGGCACTCTATGCTCTGGGAAAACTGGCAGAACAGGCCTTCAGATAATTAGATATTTTCAGGAGAAATTTTTTATGAACCTGGATTCTTGCATCTTCCCATACTTAGAAAAGCACTAAAACCATTAACTAAGATGTCTGTTCCTTGGCACTAGCAGAACCTTCTACCAAGATGTGTGCTTGGTTGCAAGTACCCTTTGCCCAAATCATGTATATCCTGACCTCCCCCATTACCTCTTCATAACAGTTTCTCAGAGCTCTCTGAGAGGCAGTCTCCTGGGCAGTAGTCCTCCTTAAAACACTGAATAAACTCAACTCACAGCTCTTACCTTGTGCGTTTTTTTTTCCAAGTCAACAGTAGTGTAGGGCTGAAATAGAATGCATATTGTGAGTAAGTTTGAGCTTTCGTTTAAAGTTCAGTTGAACCATAGAAAGTTACTTTGGAGATAATCTTTAATCTTCTCATTTTGCTGATTAAGAAATAAAGGATCAATAAGATCAGATAACATGTCTACAGACTTCATATTACTAGCAAATAGGTTTAAAACAAAGTATTTATGGATTTATAGAAATGCATAAAAATACAGAAAGTAGGGAGAGAAAATAAAAAATCTTTTAATTCATCAGTCTTCCTAAGAGAAAGTAAAATGTGTTGCCTTATAAAGAAAATATTTGAAATAAGTTTTCAAATATCAGAAAGAGATTTAGGGGCAGCTTGGAAAGCTCAACTAAATCATTTTAGGACAAACAGGAATGATTTTTCTATGTGAAGAGTAAGTTCATGGAACTTATTTCCTCAGAAAATGCTCCCTGTTAAACTACAAAGAGGTTAAGTTTATGGATGATTATATTATTAAGAAAAACTAGAGTTCTTCTGAGTACATTTTTTACCTTTTGAGTTTAACTTCATGGAAGGCAACCATGGCTTTTCAGAATCCATCCCTGTCAGGAATAGGATAGTAGGCTGGTTTAACTCAGTAGGAAGTTTTCTTAATGAATGTCAGTTTAAATAGAAATAACATTATGTCTCTTCCAGTCACCAAAAACTTCCTTTCAGAATAATTATCCTTACAAATGAAAAACAAATATTAGGAACAGTATTTGTTCCTAATATTTGTTCCTAACAAATGAATGAGATTCCTTTTCCCTAACTGCCCATGTTATTAGAAAAACAATAAAGTCAATTCCCCATTCTGGCTGTTGGAAAGCTGTCAAGAGGCACATTCAGGGAAATTCATATTTGTGGAATTATAAAAGAAATGAAGTTTTAAAAGCCAGAGTCCTGTGGCGAGAATTAAAATCTGTACAAATATTTAAATGCAAAAGGCTTTATGTTTAGAATTTGCCACAAATTCTTATCTTTCATGCTGGCTGTTTTTCTTCTAAAAAGAAAACAGGAAACGTCTCAAAAAGTCATTGGCTCTAGGCTTAAAATCAAAATGACCTTTAGAACTAACTGTAGGGTTTAAAAAAAATTAAATGAAGACTATTGTGTCACTGATTTCAAGACTTGATCTTTCTTTATCAGTTGTTTATTAAGCGGAGAGTGATGACATTTCAGGAAATTGAGGATAGATTGTCTGCAAAATATGAAAAAGGAAATATGAGAGCAGAATTCTTTTCTGAGATGTGTTCCTAGTTTTTTTCTCTTTGTTCCTAACTTAGCTAAGCCAGGTCCTGTGGCATGTGTCCTTTGAAGTTTACATTTTGGATTTTACCAAGCCAGAATTTCTTCTGTAAGAAAAATACTGAGTACTTATATACTTTAGATATTTATGTATATACTTTTATCCAAGAAGACATTGAGCATTTTCTTCAAAAATTTGTACTTATAATTTATTCTTTTTTTAAAAAAAATTATTTATTTATGGCTGTGTTGGGTCTTCATTGCTGCATGCGGGCTTTCTCTAGTTGCGGCGAGCGGGGGCTACTCTTCGTTGCGGTGCGTGGGCTTCTCATGGCAGTGGCTTCTCTTGTTGCGGAGCACGGGCTCTGGGTCCGCAGGCTTCAGTAGTTGTGGCACGTGGGCTCAGTAGTTGTGGCTCGCGGGCTTGGTTGCTCCACGGCATGTGGGATCTTCCTGGACCAGGACTCGAACCCGTGTCCCTTGCACTGGCAGATGGATTCTTAACCACTGTGCCACCAGGGAAGTCCCTTATAATTTATTCTTATGATTTGGAATAAGGCTTCGTTTCTAAACAGTTTAAAATTTCCCTTGATCTCTCTTATATTCCCTATCTCTGCTATGAAAATACATCAATATTATATATGTTGTAATGTATATTGGATACATAAATCCAATAAGTAATTTGGGAATAACACTGTTTCTTTTCCTCTATATTTGGGAACAAATAGGGTTGATTTATGTGAACATGGGCAATTTGTGTTTTTTCTGTGCTACTATTAGAATATAAATTGAAATAGTCTGTAGATTCAGGGCAAAATGCTAAGGGGAGAGACAAAGGCAAGTTCTGATCACAATTATTTAACTATATCCCTTAGAAAGAAAAGATGGCCTCAAGCTGGCTGGCTTAACTTGGCATCCATAAAATGGTCATTCTTTCCTTCTACTCCATAGCCAGAGATATAGGGGAGAATAGAAATATAAGGTTCTTTTGTCTTGGTTGGTTTTCCTTCTTTTGCGTTCAATAAAACCATCTCCAATTTCATGCTTGAGTATGTGATTTCTTGAAAATCATTTAGATATTTGAGAAGTAGGATGGCATAAGGACATTTTTATCTTCATTGATTTGAACACTCAAACTAGATAGCTATCTTTTGCCAGAGTTGTCTTTGCACGATTTAAAGGGAGAGAAAAGGGAAAATGTATTTCATGACTTTAATTTGTCTTCCCATAGACAACAACAAAATACTGAGGTATTCCTAAGCTGAAACAAACATTCAGAATATAGCTGAATGTAGAAAATTACACTCTGAGAATAATTAGGATATTTCTTCCCAAGTTTGGCTCTCTCACCTATTTTACTTCTTACACATCTCTCTCTGTAGTCTTTGGAGTCATATTTGTAAATTTTTCCTTGCCAGCATTTGACCTCCCTTCCTGTGTTGGAGAATCAGCCATGTGTAAGTTTTGGAAGCCAAAGAGTCACTTATGTGCTTCTCCTGACTCCTGGCAGTTAGGATACCAGCCATTGGCTCAGGAATTCAGAGGCTGCTCCTTAGACGCTGAGAGGCAGATAAAGCGGTGGAGCTGGCCTGCCTGGGTTTGAGGGCCTTAGGCAAGCTGCTCAGTTTTTGTGAGCCTCAGTAGCCTCACCTGTAAAATGGGACCATCACTTCCCTCTGGGTGTCAGTGAGAATTAAATGAGACGGTGTTAACTTGCTTAGAACAGACTCCACAGAGTATAAACTCACAGTAGATGTGAATTCTTACTGTGAAGGGGCCAACAAGGCAACCAAACAGAGACAATTTAGAATCCATCTGGCAGTGGCCGTGTCTTATACCTGGAGTCTGGTGGTGGCTTAGCAACTAAGCTGTTCCTTTTACATGACTCTGGTTGTGGATTCCTTTGGTTTTGTCCTGTTTTCCAAATGTAGTCCTCCAGCCTACCAATCAATTTTGTGAGCCACTCAATAACTTTCCAGAAAATTCTTTTTTGGCTTTAAGTTTGCCAGAACCCATATCCAGATGGATATTGTCTGTGACAATCAAATGAATGTCTGACTACTGTGTCAGACTGTTTTACTTTGGTTTCGTTTATATGCGCCTTTTCCTGATAAAGAGGGAGTTCACTTCTGAACTACAAAACCCTACCTTGCTTTTTGTTTGTATCAGCCTCAGAGTCCTGCATGGTACTGGGTCCAGGACCAGCAGGTGCCACCTTCTCCTAGCACAGAGGAGGCCAAGGGAATATGTAAAGGGGCACGTTGGATGAAAGAATGAATGAACTCAATAGATGTTGTCGACTCAGGGCTCTGACATGGTCGAGCTGTGCTATCAATCCTTTAAGAAGCTTCTGGTTAAATGAAACAGAAATTCTTATATTGTTTGTTATTTTTGAAATTCTTATATTGTTTGTTATTTTGGGTGTTCTGTAATTGTAGTCAAATAGATCCTGACATTAAGATTAAAAGTGTTTTGGGACTTCCCTGGTGGTCCAGTCGTTAAGAATCTGTCTTGCAATGCAGAGGACGCCGGTTCAATCCCTAGTCAGGGAACTAAGACCCCACGTGCCACGGGGCAACTGAGCCCATGTGCCACAACTAGACAGCCGGTGTGCCACAACTACTGAGCCCACTCACCTGGAACCCACGCGCCCGCTGCAATTAACAAGCCCTCGCTACCACTAGAGAGAAGCCCACACACTGCAACAAAGAGCCCGCGTGCTGCAACTAAGACCTGATGCAGCCAAAAAAAAATAAATAAATATTAAAAAAGAGATTAAAAGTCTTTTTTCCCTTAGACTCTAACCACCCCCCCTTTTTGTTATCTGTCTACTGCCAAAGAAGTACTTCTTGCCATTTTTCTGAGAAGTAATTTACAAATGTGCTCTACAAAATTCTGTTGGAAACAGATATTACTTTGGACCGATTTTGTATGGTTCATTGAAACCAGCACCGTTTCACTGTTTAACTAAGGAGAATCTCTTTCTGTGTGGTTGGTAGAACATCAGAACGGATGGAATAAGAGTAGATGCAATAAAAGATTGAGGCAAATGCTTTTACTTCAGAATGAGCTTTTTGTAAAGTTTTTGCATGGTTTGGCAAATTTTGCATTAATTTGTCGTTAAGGGATAATCAAGTTATTTGGATTATACATGTTCCAAACACTTTTAAAAGATGAAAAAAATTTTCTATTTCATTCTGAACTGCCTCCATGACCTGTTTTTACAAAGGTATTTTAGAAAACAGCTAGAGTCAACATAGAACAAGGAATCTGAGTGGGCACAACAAATCCTTGGAAAGAATTCTAACAGAACTTTCATCTGACCACCAACCTGAAATGCTGATCACAAACCAGAAAGTCTCTCCACGTCATCTCTCTTCAAGGGGTGTTAAATTGCAGGGCAGTCAGGAAGAAAAAACAGGTCAGATTTTAATAATATCCAGTCGTAGATGCCATCAGTAAGATGACATCTCCTGGAAAGGACTATGTGATTACAGTATTATTATTTGTAATGATTTGCTTGACTTGATCAACAAAGGAAACGTAAATGATCCAAATGGGACTTCTGGCAGGGAGCTGCATTCTCATTAAAAGAGGTATTAGTGGGCCCAACACATTTGAGTAAACACAGAATATGAACTTAATGTTAGAAAAGAGAGGTGTTCATGGAGACCACAGGAATTTCTAAGGCCAAGGAATTCTGGTTTCACCCACGTCGAGTAAAACCAGGCTGACCTTTGTCAGACCTCTTGGCAGCCTGAGCCAGGATTTATATTTAAGGAAAACTTAAAAGTCAAAATTACAAAAAAAAAAAAAAAAAAAAAAAAAAAAGTCAAAATTACATCGTTTACATGATGTCATGTGCTTTATCATTTCCATCTTTCAGATACACAGACATAATGGCATAAACCCTAGCGCTCAGGCATGTCAGAAAAATACCAGGAAGAATGGGGGTAGTGGAAAAGACTTCAAGTTCTTTGCCGTGAGGTCAGTAAGCTTGAAAGATAATCAAAAAATTAGAGCTGCCAGGCTGTGAATATGTTACTGACTCAGTTTGCCAATGAGAAAAACGTGATACAAAAACTTTAACAATGACATCTATGGGTTAGTTATACAAAGACTAGAGACAATTTAACCAAACCTATTTATTTCTATGTTTTGCACAGTTGTCTTTTAAAATTCATAAGATTAAAAAAAAAAAAAACAAGGAAAATTTGAGTTAGGTAAATGATTATCTGAGACAGTCTCCTGATAGATGCCTGCTAGTTCCTGCTGTAATAAATGCCAATCTTATTTTCTAAAAATCCTTGTATAAATATAAGATCTCCAAGTCCCAGATGTTCAGTGGTCTAATTCAAGTAACGTTAGATCCAAATCATAAGTGGAAGACATTAAACAATTTAGAATTACTTGTAATAGAGTAAGAGCAATACTATTATTAAATAACTATGAAAGTACAGAAACATAGCTGTTAATTGTTCTATAAAGAAGATATTTTTCAATGGATAAAAATAAGATACACTTTTTCTACCCTGATTTTAAAAAGGATGATAAATTATGCTGCTGATCATCTTCCAGGTTTTATACTAAGAAATGAATCAGTCTTCTTTTTTTTTGGCTGCATGGCATGTGGGATCCCATCTCCCCAACCAGGGATCGACCCTGCCTCTCGTCCCCTGCATTGGAAACACAGAGTCTTAACCACTGGACCGCCAGGGAAGTTCCAATATGAATCAGTCTTGAATGATACTCCATTCGTCTGCAAAACAGCAGTAGGTTCATTCAGAGGTTTGCTCAAAAGATTAAACTTTATGCAAAAATGCCTCCAAACCAGCTGGGGAGATGGATCCAAAAGTCACATTCTTATATAGGGAATGTGCTACGCATTTACAAATGAGACAGTCATAGGCTGGTGAGGGTAGGGGGAGAGTGAGATGCAAAGAAACTTGGGACCACTTTGTCAGTCTCTTAAAAATTTGCGATTGATGGATTACAAAGGATTACCAGAGGCAGGCTTTCCTACACTTCCGTGTAAAGTTCTTTTTAGGGCCATCTAAGACACTAGGAAAATTGGACTGTTTACAGATGTAAACCTCCCTCTCCTTGCCCCTCCTCTTCCCCCTCTCCCTAGCCCCCCTCCCCATTAATATTCCCTTCGTTCCCAGCACGGAATGAAGTTCCAGGTGGATGCCAAATTTGAGTCAGTTTCTCATCCCTTAGGACCAAATATTCTGCACCTGGTCCCATTTTTAAAACAATACTCTGCATGTAGTCCAGATTCTTTGATTAACATTTGTTGAATCGGAATATAGAAAGAATTGGTTTCAAAGGGGATCTGGCTTTGGGGCCTCCTGATCCGTTTGCATTCATTAATGCTATTTGCAAGGTCTCTGGGCTCTGGTACCATTAGATGAAGACCAGCCGGCCCAGGTGATGGTAATTATGGTTGAGGGCCAAACCTGGAGCTACCGGAAACCCAAAGGGCAACTTGGAAAGAGAAGCTTGAGAGTTCTTCCCTCTTCGGTGGCTATTTTGCTTTTAACTGGAACAATGTACTCTTTCCATAGATAGAAAAATAGTTCTGAATTTCAGAATTTACTTGAGGAGTTTTGAACACCCGCAGTAGGAACCGTTTATGCTCACTCAAAATTTTCCACGTTCCTCTGCATTTTCTTCACCTCATGTAAAACATAGTCTTCCCTTAGGGGCTTTCCCTTCCTCACTGCTGAAGTCAAAGCTCAGCTGTTACCTTTGCAACTGCACCTTGGGAAGGTTTCCCTTTCTGGGGTTGGGGCTCTACTTAGAATGTATCAATAAGAGAATCTAGATGCCCTTTTCTAAACCTCTGTTAGTACTTCACTGATTCTGAGGCACACAGTTTTTCACATTAGTATTTCTGGAACAGAGATGCTTGTTTCAATCTGTGGCATCTCAAAAACATTTTTTGTTTGTTTGTTTGTTTGTTTTTGCGGTACGCGGGCCTCTCACTGTTGCGGCCTCTCCCGTTGCGGAGCACAGGCTCCGGACGCGCAGGCTCAGCGGCCATGGCTCACGGGCCCAGCCGCTCCGTGGCATGTGGAATCTTCCCGGACCGGGGCACGAACCTGTGTCCCCTGCATCGGCAGGCGGACTGTCAGCCACTGCGCCACCAGGGAAGCCCTCAAAAACATTTTTATAAACACTCATTTGTCAGTTACTTTCATTCTTGAATTGGGCATAATTTCCAATTTCTCCAGTTGTTAAATGTATATGAAACAGCCACCATGTATGCCAGACATCAGAATTGCATTTTGTCTTGATTTCTCTGCTTTGGAGCATTGGCTCTTGCTGTTAATCTAAAAAACATTTTGGATTTTGTCATACCTGCATATTTGGGTTAGTGAATTGACTATTTCTTTGTAATAGTTTGTAAATTAAAAAAACACTTAGGTTTCAATCAACTATAAATTATATAAAATTTATATGAAATTGTATAACTATATGAATTATATAAATTTATATATCAACTATAAATGCATGAAAAATTATATAAATGCCTCTCATTAGGCACTCCAAAGGCACAGTCTTGGGCCTGAAGGGAGAGTGATTTTCTTATCTAGTGCAAGTGATTTATTTATTTATTTATTTATTTTATTTTTATTTATTTATTTTTTAGGCCATACAGCATGTGGGATCTCAGTTCCCCGCCCAGGGATCGAACCCGTGTCACCAGTATTGGGAGCGTGGAGTCTTAACCACTGAACAGCCAGGGAAGTTCCAAGTGCAATTAAGTGATTTAGTACTGAGGGAAACACCTATAGGTAAGTGAGAAAATAACAAGAAAATAAGCAAAGACTTGGCTTTAGATGAATCCCAAGGGTAGCTCTGGAGCGTGGAGAGAAGGGACTGTGCTTTTTAGCTCAGCCAGTGGCGTGCCCTGCCCAGCGGGGAGGGGTAGGAGGCCCATAAACTTGTGGGTGGTTCTTGGTGAGGACAGTTCTCCTGGGAAGGGGTAACTGTGAGCCACCAGCAGCGGGCACTTATCGAAGCTGGCCAGGGGTTTGGGGGTGGGCCGCTCTCCTGGTAAAGGGACAGGGCAAGGCACCAACAGTGTCCACCACACACCCCAGGGAAGCGGGATAGGGAGAAATTAACAGTAATCTCACAGAAATGGGAAACTTGGATTTGGCTGCCCTTTGACATTTGGAATTATTTTCCATCTTAATCAGTTATTAAGTGACTTCTGATCAGGGAAAGTGAACCTGCACATAGTCATGTCTATAACTCAAAAGAAAAGGGAGAACTGAATCGTCTTACCGTCAGACCTTTGAGAACTTAAAGTTTATTGCTAATTTAATAAACCTGAGATCAAATTGTTCCCTTTCTCTTAAACTCCTTTTGTAGCTCTTTAGGAAAGTGAAGCCCAGTTGGGGATAAAAAACAAAAACACCAACACCTATTGGATTAAAAACTGAAAGGAGTGCCTTTAAAAAAAAGTAATTATTTTATTTATTTTATTAAATGCCAAAACTACTAATCGCTCATTGGTACAATTTGGAGTATGCGAGGTATTTAAAGAAAGAGACAGTCATCTTGTCTCTTCCCGTTTCTGAACACATAAAACGTGAAGCACTTAAAGCTTCCTTTTCTATCTTTTAACAAAAGGGATTACCTTTTTAAAAAAGTAGCCCTATGATGACATACTGTGGCCCTGGGTTCAGTGAGCACCATTTGTGCTAAGCTCTGCTTTATTAAAATGATAACAAGTGGAAATTCCACGCATAGGGACCCAGAGGTGAGGGTTACAGGATGTCATATCTGCTCAAGAAGGAAACGTGGCCCTTGGTCAGGGTAAGAGAACCAGAATAGCTGCGCTGGGAGGTTGATGCCCTTGACCGTAAAGTCAGGCTTTAGAGTTTTGAACTCTTTAAGAACATTTTGGAGTCACTTTGGCAGAGAGCTAAAGTTTTCAATGTTTATGTTCTAGACTATCTCCTTGGAAGGTTACCTGTTGCTTTTTCCTTATGACTGTATGCAGAGACAGCATAAACATTTCCCTTCTTGATAACAAGCTGCTAGGCATCGCCCCGGGTCCCAGAGTTAAGGAACTGTTTAGCACTGAAAGGGAGCCACACAGTTATGGCCTGTACCTTCTAGGACATTCAGCATAAGGGACTTACCCTCATCTACACTGTAGGCTCTGGTAGGTGTCTATCTTCTAATGGCTGGTCCAGTCTCCTGGCACACACTGGGCCCCACTCATGTTTAGTCCTATTTTACTGATGGGGAAACTGAGACTCAGAGAGTTACATCAGTTGCTCAGGGTCACACGGCCCAAGGTCACATACTTAGCGTCTGATAGAGCCTCCCTTCGAGTCTAGGTTTGTTTGACGCCAAATGCCATGTATTCTCCATTGCATTGCGCTGACATTCACAATCCTGTGCCAGAATTGTACCAGTTGGTGGGCATTGCAAGTGTTTCTGCCACATGAAAAAAACTCTACCAGATATAGCAGCTGAGAGCAGAACAAGGTGCAAAAAGATTGAGATGGGAATGGGGAAGAGGATTACAAATCCAGAGACTTGGACTCCAGGGCAGCCGGTTAGTTTTAGGTGAGTCACTTAACCTAACTGGGCTCAGTCTCCCATTTGTCAATCAAGAGTGTGAGCAATAGAATTAGAAGTTCCAGTGCTAACGTTTTCTGGTTCTGATCAAGGAAGTTTGGAAGGAACAACTATACGAACTTTGTCTTGAAGGGAGAAGTGAAGGAATGATGGAAGGACAGTTCAGATTAGGAGAGTAATTTAAGCTCTGAGATGAGTTCAGACAAGCTGTATTCTTGGGGTCAGTAACAGACCTCATAAGTTCATTCACAAAGCAAAGTACAGTACAGTTTAGACAGAGGGTGAGAGCAATGCCAATGTAGAAAGGATTTGGAGGTCCATGCTTAACCCACTCGTTGTGAATCTCATCTCATCTATTTTCCCTCTAGTTAAAAGTTTCTTACTCTTCACTCTGAGATGGTGAATTGGAAATTTAATAATTCTTAAAATATAATGACATGGGAATTCGCTGGTGGTCCAGTGGTTAAGACTCCATGCTTCAACTGCGGGGCGCAAGGATTTGATCCCTGGTCGGGGAACTAAGATCCTGCATGCCACACAGCCAAAAAACAAAACAAAACAAAACAAACAAAAATATATATGGGACTACCTGCTAAATGCTACAGAGAAGTTTTTTCTTACTGACAAGGAAAGAGATCAAATGGGGACTAGGGATTTGAGGAAACTCCCATATATGTATTGAGTAATGAGGTTGCATTTATCTCCTCTTATCCTTGCTGGGTGTTCAATGCCATCCAAGCAACAACTACGAAGAGCTGATTATACACATGGCGTTATGGATAAAAGCAGCTCACAGTCAAATGAGTCATGGGGTAAAGGATAGTGAAACTGCTAGAGAAGAGCTATGGGGCTATGGGAATTGAGCGATTAAACCAGGCCAGAGGGACTGGAAAAGGCTTCCTAGAGAAAGGGAAAATTGAACTGTAGAAGAAGGAAAGGAAGAAGAGGGAGGAAAAACCAAACCAGATGAAGGGAACAGCATGAGGAAAGGCACAGAAGCATGCCATGCCCAAGCTGATCAGAGAATGACAAGACCCCCAGGACATGGCAGGGGCGGTCCATGGAGAGTTGGAGAAGGACATAGATGAACGTGAGCTAAGGTCTCACAATGGCTCTGCATGTGCTGAGCAAAAATTTTCTGAATTTTAAAAACATGTTAATTACCATACCACATCACAAGACATAGTATGGGATTCTGGGAGTGTATCTGGGTTTGTTGGAACATTACTGTTGCAGGACAGAAAAAATGGAATAAAGTGGCTGATTGAAATCAAATGTCAAACCAAATACACTTACTGAGGTTAATAGGCTAAAAAACAGAGGGGTGGGGAACTGAATACGGGGAAGATTAACTGAATATGGGCTGAATAAAGACTCTAGTATAAAATTATATTTTAAATTTACTGTAGAGCACGGGGAACTGTATTCATTATCTTCTTATAAACGATAATGGAAAAGAATAGAAAAAAAGAATATAGATATATACATATATATGTATAACCAAATCACTTTGCTGTACCCTTGAAACTAACACAATATTGTAAATCAACTCTACTTCAATTTAAAAAATTATATTAAAAAAAATGAGTTCAGGTTCAGTCAGAATCATCAGAGATTGATTCAGTAGTTCAGGAAATAAAAAGTTGACTTTTACCTTGTGCTATGTTGAAACTTTGTTAATTGGACTTTACCTTAAAACTAATTAAATGAACATGCCCTACTTAAAGAAAAGCACAGTTAAGTGATGGGTGTTTCTTAGAGTAAGGTTGGTTTATTACTGTTGTTCTTGGACCAGCACTGTTGAAGGCTGTCCCCCTATGAAAATAATTTCAATAAATATTTAAAAGGTGATTCATTGCTCAAGATTGGACATTTGCACTTTTATTTTTTTCATCTGAGGGCTTAGAAAATTATTTAATAGACTCAATTAGTTTAGTCAATGCCCATGCAGTCATCAAACATTTATACTTTTTAGTTTTTACTGTACTTGGTACTAAGTCAGTAGGAGGAAGAGATTCATAGACTCTCCATAGGTAGAATATCATGAGTTTGCTTAAGAATCTCAATAGGAAAATGAAAAACAAATTAAGGGACAAGTTTGAAGTATTTTATAAGCATATACACATTTTTAAAGTTAATTTTATTTATTGCATTTTATCTATCAATTATTAAATGTGAAGGGGATGGGGAGACTCACCCTCGAAGCAGTATGCCAAGGTAAAAATCTGAGTTATTCTTAGCTATTTTTCCTCTCCTTAATTTGCTCCCAGCCACCCCACTCAACCCCACCACTAATTCAGTCTATCATCAAGTCCCACTGAGTCTACCTCTGAAGTGTAATCTTTCTGTGCTTTTTTCTTCCCTGCTCTCTGTACCTTGGGCCTATTACCTATTCAGTGGCTCTCAAAGTATGTTCTCAAGATCCCTGGGATCCCTGAAACTCTTGCAGGAGAGCTGTGAGATCAAAATATTTTCATAACAATAGTGAAACATTAATTTCTTCTTTCACTCTCATGCTTCAGGGAGTAGAAAGTGGAGCTTTTCAGAAGCTGCAGAAACTATGATGCTATCACGTCTCTGATGGCTAACAGAATGTGTGCTTGCATTCTTGTATTTCAGAATTCTCTTAAGTTAAATTTATAACACAGTAGTATATAGATAGATAAAACTCATGTAAATGAAAGTTTTTTGGGGTCCCCAATAATTTTTAAGAGGGTAAAGAGGACTTGAGACCACTAGTGAGAGAATTGCTGACCTTGATGTCTTTACTTCTCATGCTTCTGCAGACTTGTCCCTACCCCGATCACCATACACACACACAACAGAGTCTTCTTTCTGAGACATAGCTCTGGTAGTTGCCTTGAGCTTAGATGTTTACAATGGTTTCACATTTTTGTACAGAATGACACCCTAGAAGACCATTGAAAGGTTGTCACAGTCTGGCCTAAATCTTCCTTTCTAGTTCCATCTCCTACCATATACCACATCACCTAAACCCTAGGCATCCAGAGTTAAAGATGACTGAAGACAATTCACTCAGTACGTTTTCTTCATAACCTCCCAATCAAAATGACCTACTCTCATGTTCATCGCAGCACTATTCACAATAGCCAAGATGTGGAAACAGCCTAAATGTCCATTGATAGATGAATGGATAAAGAAAATGTGGTATAAATACAGTGGAATCTTACTCAGCCTTAAAAAAATAAGGAAATTCTGTAATATGTGACAATGTGAATAAATCTTGAGAACGTTTGTTAAATGAAATAAGCCAATCACAGAAAGACAAACACTGTATGATTCCAATTATATGAGTTATCAAAAATTGTTAGATTTATAGAATCAAACAATGGGATGGTGGTTGCCAGGGGCTGGTGAGAGAGGAGGAAATGGGGAGTTACTAATCAACGGGCAGAACTTTTCAGTTAAGCAAGATGAGCAACTTCTAGAGAACATTGTACCTCTAGTCAACAGTACTCTATTGTACACATAAAAGTTTGTTAAGAGGGTAGATTGTATGTTAAATGTTCTCCTCAATAAAAAAATCACATCAAATCAAATCTTAAATTATTGCCAAATTAAAAAAAAAGACCTATTCCAGAATCTGTGTTCCCAAAGTATAGTGTTTACACCGTTATTTGTTATTGCTCACAGTCTGACTTGTGTGATAACCAGGTAGATGTCTTGATTCACCTACCCTTGAATGTGAGTTCCTTAGGCACAGAGACCAGGTATCACCCATTCTTCCTGTACCTCAGACCTAGGCAGTGCTCTGCTTATTGAATTTTTTAAAAAGTACTTTGTTGAATGAATGAATGAATAAATCCTTGCAATAACTAGATTCTATTATCTACATGTGTAAGCATTTTGTAGTAGGTACAGATTTAGTTATAAAATATTAAGACTGATTTTTGCACCAAGTTACCTTATGACACATATAAAGACATTAATCTCATTATTTGTAGACATTTCTGGGTTTGTATAAGATAGCATTGGTCAGCCCAATTACCCACTTTGTTCATCAAAGTAGGTACTAATCTGCTTTGATCTTTTTCTCATCATATATCTATCCTCAGAGCATTAAGATTTGCCACCACTGGGGTTGTTAAAAAGAATATGTCATCTGATGCTGGGCTTAATTACAGCTCAGTTCCGTTCCAGTCCATTCCATTCAGCAGGCACTTGGGTTAGCAGCTTTGCAGGAGGCTGCAGAGATAGAGATGGAGATGGAGGTGGAGGTGGAGATGGAGATGGAACACTCCCAAACTCATTCTACGAGGCCACCATCACTCTGATACCAAAACCAGACAAAGATGTTACAAAAAAGAAAATTACAGGCCAATAACCCTGATGAACATAGATGCAAAAATCCTCAACAAAATACTAGCAAACAGAATCCAACAGCACATTAAAAGGATCATACACCATGATCAAGTGGGGTTTATCCCAGGAATGCAAGGATTCTTCAATATACACAAATCAATCAATGTGATACACCATATTAACAAACTGAAGGAGAAAAACCATACGATCATCTCAATAGATACAGAAAAAGCTTTCAACAAAATTCAACGCCCATTTATGATAAAAAATGAGAAAAACTTTTTTCTCTGGAAAGTAGGCATAGAGGGAACTTATCTCAACATAATCAAGGTCATATACAACAACCCCACACCCAACATCATTCTCAATGGCGAAAAACTGAAACCATTTCCTCTAAGATCAGGAACAAGAAAAGGGTGCCCACTCTCACCACTATTATGCAACATAGTTTTGGAAGATTTAGCCACAGCAGTCAGAGAAGGAAAAGAAACAAAAAGAATCCAAATCGGAAAAGAAGAAGTAAAACTGTCGCTGTTTGCAGATGACGTGATACTATACATAGAGAATCCTAAAGATGCCACCAGAAAACTACTAGAGCTAATCAATGAATTTGGTAAAGTAGCAGGATACAAAATTAATGCACAGAAATCTCTTGCATTCCTATACACTAATGATGAAAAATCTGAAAGAGAAATTAAGGAAACACTCCCATTTACCACTGCAACAAAAAGAATAAAATACCTAGGAATAAACATACCTAAGGTGACAAAAGAGCTGTATCAGAAAACTATAAGACACTGATGAAAGAAATTAAAGATGATACAAGCAAATAGAGAGATATACCATGTTCTTGTATTAGAAGAATGAACATTGTGAAAATGACTATACCACCCAAAGCAATCTACAGATTAATTGCAATTCCTATCAAACTACCAATGGCATTTTTCACAGAACTAGAACAAAAAATTTCACAATTTGTATGAAAACACAAAAGACCCTGAATAGCCAAAGCAATCTTGAGAAAGAAAAACGGAGCTGGAGGAATCGGACTTCCTGACTTCAGACTATACTACAAACCTACAGTAATCAAGACAGTATGGTACTGGCACAAAAACAGAAATATAGATCAATAGAACAGGATAGAAAGCCCAGAGATAAACCCATGCCCATACGGTCACCTTATCTTTTTTTTTTTTTTTTTTTTTTTTGGTACGTGGGCCTCTCACTGTTGTGGCCTCTCCCGTCGCGGAGCACAGGCTCCGGACGCGCAGGCTCAGCGGCCATGGCTCACAGCACTAGCCGCTCCGCAGCATGTGGGACCTTCCCGGACCGGGGCACGAACCCGTGTCCCCTGCATTGGCAGGCGGACTCTCAACCACTGTGCCCAGTCACCTTATCTTTGACAAAGGAAGCAAGAATATAAAATGGAGAAAAGACAACCTCTTCAATAAGTGGTGCTGGGAAAACTGGACAGCTACATATAAAAGAATGAAATTAGAACCCTTCCAGGAACTTCCCTGTTGGTGCGGTGGTTAAGAATCTGCCTGCCAGTACAGGGGACACGGGTACGAACCTTGGTCCGGGAAGATCCCACATGTCGCGAAGCAACTAAGTCTGTGCACCACAACTACTGAGGCTGCGTGCCACAGCTACTGAAGTCTGCGTGCCTAGAGACTGCCTAGAGACGGTGCTCTGCAGCAAGAGAAGCCACCGCAATGAGAAGCCCACACACTGCAACAAAGAGTAGCCCCTGGTCGCTGCAACTAGAGAAAGACTGCACGCAGCAACAAAGACACAAAGCAGCCCCCGCCCCCCCCAAAATAACTAAATAAAAGAAAATTAAAAAAAAAAAAAAGAACACTTCCTAACACCATACACAAAAATAAGCTCAAAATGGGTTAAAGACCTAAGTGTAAGGCCAGACAATATAAAACTCTTTTTAATTTTTAAATTTTATTTTATTCATTTTTTTTATATAGCAGTTTCTTATTGGTTATCCATTTTATACATATTAGTGTAAACATGTCAATCCCAATATCCCAATTCATCACCCCCACTCCCCCCGCCGCCGCTTTCTCCCCTTGGTGTCCATAAGTTTGTTCTCTACATCTGTGTCTCTACTTCTGCCCTGCAAACTGGATGATCTGTACCATTTTTCTAGGTTCCACATATATACGTTAATATATGATATTTGTTGTTCTCTTTCTGACTTACTTCACTCTGTATGACAGTCTCTAGATTCATCCATGTCTCTACAAATGACTCAATTTCGTTCCTTTTTATGGCTGAGTAATATTCCATTGTATATATGTACCATACCTTCTTTATCCATTTGTCTGTCGATGGGCATTTAGGTTGCTTCCATGACCTGGCTATTGTAAATAGTGCTGCAGTGAACATTGGGGTGCATGTGTCTTTTTGAATTATGGTTTTCTCTGGGTATATGCCCAGTAGTGGGATTGCTGGGTCATATGGCAATTCTATTTTTAGTTTTTTAAGGAACCTCCATACTGTTCTCCATAGTGGCTGTATCAGTTTACATTCCCACCAACAGTGCAAGAGGGTTCCCTTTTCTCCACACTCTCTCCAGCATTTATTGTTTCTAGATTTTTTGATGATGGCCATTCTGACTGGTGTGAGGTGATACCTCATTGTAGTCTTGATTTGCGTTTCTCTAATATTTATTAGTGATGTTGAGCAGCTTTTCATGTGCTTGTTGGCCATCTGTATGTCTTCTTTGGAGAAATGTCTGTTTACATCTTCTGCCCATTTTTGAATTGGGTTGTTTGTTTTTTCAATATTGAGCTGCATGAGCTGTTTATATATTTTGGAGATTAATCCTTTGTCTGTTGATTCGTTTGCAAATATTTTCTCCCATTCTGAGGGTTTTCTTTTTGTCTTGTCTGTAGTTTCTTTTGCTTTGCAAATGTTTTTAAGTTTCATTAGGTCCCATTTGTTTATTTTTGTTTTTATTTCTGTTACTCTAGGAGGTGGATCAAAAAAGATATTGCTGTGATTTATGTCAAAGAGTGTTCTTCCTATGTTTTCCTCTAAGAGTTTTATAGTGTCTGGTCTTACATTTAGGTCTTTAATCCATTTTGAATTTATTTTTGTGAATGGTGTTAGGGAATGTTCTAATTTCATTCTTTTACATGTAGCTGTCCAGTTTTCCCAGAACCACTTCCTGAAGAGACTATCTTTTCTCCATTGTATATCCTTGCCTCCTTTGTCATAGATTAGTTGACCATAGGTGCGTGAGTTTACCTCTGGGCTTTCTATCCTGTTCCATTGATCTATATTTCTGTTTTTGTACCAGTACCATATTGTCTTGATTACTGTAGCTTTGTAGTATAGTCTGAAGTCAAGGAGTCCGATTCCTCCAGCTCTGTTTTTTTCCCTCAAGACTGCTTTGGCTATTCGGGGTCTTAATGTCTCCATGCAAATTTTAAGATTTTTTGTTCTAGTTCTGTAAAAAATTCCATTGGTAATTTGATAGGGATTGCATTGAATCTGTAGATTGCTTTGGGTGGTATAGTCATTTTCACAATGTTCATTCTTCCAATACAAGAACATGGTATATCTCTCTGCTTGTATCATCTTTAATTTCTTTCATCAGTGTCTTATAGTTTTCTGCATACAGGTCTTTTGTCTCCCTAGGTAAGTTTATTCCTAGGTATTTTATTCTTTTTGTTGCAATGGTAAATGGGAGTGTTTCCTTAATTTCTCTTTCAGATTTTTCATCATTAGTGTATAGGAATTCAAGAGATTTCTGTGCATTATTTTTGTATCCTTCTAGTTTACCAGATTCATTGATTAGCTCTAGTAGTTTTCTGGTGGCATCTTTAGGATTCTCTATGTATAGTATCACGTCATCTGCAAACAGTGACAGTTTTACTTCTTCTTTTCCAATTTGGATTCCTTTTATTCCTTTTTCTTCTCTGACTGCCGTGGTTAGGACTTCCAAAACTATGTTGAATAATAATGGTGAGAGTGGGCATCCTTGTCTTGTTCCTGATCTTAGAGGCAATGCTTTCAGTTTTTCACCATTGAGAATGATGTTTGCTGTGGGTTTTTCGTATATGGCCTTTATTATGTTGAGGTAGGTTCCCACTATGCCCACTTTCTGGAGAGTTTTTATCATAAATCGGTGTTGAACTTTCTCAAAAGCTTTTTCTGCATCTATTGAGATGATCATATGGTTTTTATTCTTCAATTTGTTAATATGGTGTATCACATTGATTGATTTGCCTATATTGAAGAATCCTTGCATCCCTGGGATAAATCCCACTTGTTCATGATGTATGATTCTTTTAATGTGTTGTTGGATTCTGTTTGCTAGTATTTTGTTGAGGATTTTTGCATCTATATTCATCAGTGATATTGGTCTGTAATTTTCTTTTTTTGTAGTATCTTTGTGTAGTTTTAGTATCAGGGTGATGGTTGCCTTATAGAATGAGTTTGGGAGTATTCCTTCCTCTGAAATTTTTTGGAAGAGTTTGAGAAGGATGGGTGTTAGCTCTTCTCTAAATGTTTGGTAGAATTGACTTGTGAGGCCATCTGGTCCTGGACTTTTGTTTGTTGGAAGATTTTTTTTTTTTTTTTTTTTTTTTGCGGTATGAGGACCTCTCACTGTTGTGGCCTCTCCCGTTGCGGAGCACAGGCTCTGGACGCGCAGGCTCAGCGGCCATGGCTCACGGGCCTACTGCTCCACGGCATGTGGGATATTCCCGGACCGGGGCAAGAACCCATGTCCCCTGCATGGGCGGGAGGACTCTCAATCACTGCACCACCAGGGAAGCCCTGTTGCAAGATTTTAAATCACAGTTTCAATTTCATTACTTGTGATTGGTCTGTTCATATTTTCTATTTCTTCTTGGTTCAGTCTTGGAAGGTTATACCTTTCTAAGAATTTGTCCATTTTTTCCAGGTTGTCCATTTTATTGGCATAGAGTTGCTTGTAGTAGTCTCTTAGGATGCTTTGTATTGCTGCGGCAGACACTATAAAACTCTTAGAGGAAAACATAGGAAGAACTCTCTTTGACATAAGTCATAGCAAGAATCTTTTTTTTTGTTTTTCTTTTTTTTGCGGTACACGGGCCTCTCACTGTTGTTGTGGTCTCTCCCGTTGCGGAGCACAGGCTCCGGACGCGCAGGCTCAGCGGCCATGGCTCATGGGCCCAGCCGCTCTGCGGCATGTGGGATCTTCCTGGACCGGGGCACGAACCAGTGTCCCCTGCATCGGCAGGCGGACTCTCAACCACTGCGCCACCAGGGAAGCCTGCAAGAATCTTTTTGACCCACCTCCTAGAGAAATGGAAATAAAAAGAAAAATAAACAAATGGGACCTAATAAAACTTAAAAGCTTTTGCACAGCAAAGGAAACCATAAAGAAGACGAAAAGACAACCCTCAGAATGGGAGAAAATATTTGCAAATGAAGCAACTGACAACGGATTTATCTCCAAAATATGCAAGCAGCTCATGCAGCTCAATATCAAAAAAACAAACAAACAACCCAATCCAAAAATGGGCAGAAGACCTAAATAGACATTTTTCCAAAGAAGATATACAGATTGCCAACAAACACATGAAAGAACACTCAACATCATTAATCATTAGAGAAATGCAAATCAAAACTACAGTGAGCTATCACCTCACACCAGTCAGAATGGCCATCAACAAAAATCTACAAACAATAAATGCTGGAGAGGGTGTGGAGAAAAGGGAACCCTCTTGCACTGTTTTTGGGAATGTAAATTGATACAGCTACTATGGAGAACAGTATGGAGGTTCCTTAAAAAACTAAAAATAGAACTACCATTTGACCTAGCAATCCTGCTATTGGGTATATAATCTGAGAAAACTATAATTCAAAGAGTCATGTACCCCAGTGTTCACTGCAGCAGTATTTATAATAGCCAGGACATAGAAGCACCCTAAGTGTCCCTTGACAGATGAATGGATAAAGAAGATGTGGCACATATATAAAATGGAATATTACTCAGCCATAAAAAGAAACGAAATTGAGTTATTTGTAGTGAGGTGGATGAACCTAGAGTCTGTCATACAGAGTGAAGTAAGTCAGAAAGAGAAAAAGAAATACCGTATGCTAACACATATATATGGAATCTAAGGAAAACAAAAAGGTTCTTAAGAACGTAGGGGCAGGACAGGAATAACGATGCACACGTAGAGAATGGACTTGAGGACACGAGGAGGGGGACGGGTAAGCTGGGACGAAGTGAGAGAGTGGCATTGACATATATACGCTACCAAATGTAAAATAGATAGCTAGTAGGAAGCAGCCACATAGCACAGGGAGATCAGCTCGGTGCTTTGTGACCACCTAGAGGGGTGGGATAGGGAGGGAGGGAGCGAGACGCAAGAGGGGGTGGTATGGGGATATATGTACACATGTGGCTGATTCGCTTCGTTGTACAGTGGAAACTAGCACAACATTGTAGGCAATTATACTCCAATAAAATGTTAAAAGAATAGAAAAGTAAAATATAGATCGTTATAGTAGAATTTGTTAGAGTCATTATTATTTATCTTCTTACTCAGGAAGTCCAGGAAGTCAAAGGAAATGTTTACTGTTTGAGAAAACAGGGCGGTATCTGTAACCTCAGCCCAAATGAGAAGCAATTTTAGAAATTCTGTGCTCATGAAATAAAAACATTCCACAACGACATTGTTTCCTCCTCCACGCTGAGAAATTAAGTTTGAAAACCGACGTAAATATTGGTAATGCTGCTTTGATGAGCCTGAATTCCTCACAGTGAGGTTAATGAGTTAGAGGCAGTGAAGAAAAATAAACATATCTAAGCTGACAGCGAAGGGAGGGTGACAGAATTCCTTTGGCTGGCTATGCACATGGGTTCAAAAACTCAGATTCGTCATGGCAGGTGCGATGGTGTATCTGGTCCAGAATAACTTCCACAAGGAACCAGGAAGTGTAGGGAAGCGGTCCAGATGAAATGCCATCTTTTACCTTATCCTTTGTTCAGCTACACTGGTCTATCAGTACTTGCTGTCCCTTAACTAATACTCCTTGGAGCCCCCAAATATGCAGCTCCTACCCCCCCCCCCCCCGCCAAGAGTGTCCTCTTACCCAATCACAAGTCCTTCCTGGTATAAGACTTTCATCTTTCGATATTTAATTAAAGTTTCATCTCCTCAGGGAAGCCATGCCCTAATATTCCAGGCATCAGATTTACGAGTCAAATACAACTAGATTAAAATCCTGGTTCTACTACTTGCTGGCTGTATGACTTTGAACAAATACTCCTCAGTTTCCTTTTTGAAACTTGGAAAACGAATATAATAATACCTATCAATATTTCATTAGGCTGTTATAAGAACGAATGAATACCCTTGGAAAACACCTTGCACAGGGCAGGCCCTCAGTGAAGGTGGGTTCCTGTCTTCTGTGTAATCACAGTAGTTTCTTGGAATCTCTGTTTTAGCATAGATCCCACTCTACAGTGATTTTTTTTTTTTTTTTTTTTGCCGTACGCGGGCCTCTCACTGTTGTGGCCTCTCCCGTTGCGGAGCACAGGCTCCGGACGCGCAGGCTCAGCGGCCATGGCTCACGTGCCCAGCCACTCTGCGGCACGTGGGATCTTCCCGGACCGGGGCACGAACCCGTGTCCCCTGCATCGGCAGGCGGACTCTCAACCACTGCGCCACCAGGGAAGCCCTACAGTGATTTTTTGATTGTCTCTTTCCCCCAATTGATTGCAGTCTCCTTGAAGAGAAGAAATGTTTCTTAATTTTATCTTAGAATCTTCCACACTATCTAGAAATATACTTGGCAGGAGAATGGACTTGATAATTGTTTAATGAATGAAGACAGAATACATGAATAAATTAATAAATGAGTAATTAACAGATATCCCCTAATTCAGTAGTCTTTAAGCTCTTGGTTTTTTCAGAGAAGTATTAAATGATTACCTTCAGGAAGTACGTTTGTGTCTGTGTGTGTGTGGTGTGTGTGTATGTGTGTGTGTGCGCATGTGTGTATGTGTGCTGAAGACTGAACCTGTAGAACATGAGGTCATTGGCTATTTTCTACGTCAAGTTATAAATTGGGTTGAAATTTAATTTTCACCAATGATACAGATTTAAGGAGAGGTGCATGTGTTTTTATGGCTGGGCTGGGGGCCCTTGGGGACGGTGTTTATCAATCTGATTTTTATGGCATGTGTTTGTTATAGAGAGGTGTTTGGTTCTCACAGATACTGTGGGAGTGAGTTATTATGATTAGCCCAGCCTTTCAATGACTAAATTTTGATTGCCTTATATATTAAGTAGTAATGCCTTTGACTGTTAATGTCTGCCATGAGTTAATGACTGGATAGTTTTTTATTTAATTGTTTATAGCACTAGACCTAGATCACCTGGGGGCATTTGGTCTTAGATGACTCAATGGTTATTTCACATTCACCTCTATTTAATGATGTACCCATCTCTCCCATAATCATTGCCTGGAGAACTTGATAGTGAATAAAATATATAACAATAATTTAATTCCTTTAACCTGCTAGAGAGAAAGCTCATGTTTCCCACCCTAGAGAGGGTCTGACACATGGGCAAGCGTTCATTCACCAATTCATTCACTCCCATTCATTCAAGGAATATTTATTGAGTCTACTATGTGTCAGGCACCGTTTTAGGTACTGAACATACAACAGTGAACAAGGCAGCTAAGTTTAGAGTTTAGAGTTAAAAATATTGTTACTGAGGACCTCCTAGGTTCCAGGCACTATGGCGCACTCTGGAGATACACCAAGAAAAAATGAGTTCTGGCTGCACAGGAAATATACCAATGATGGAACATATTCACAGATGGGGAGAACGTGAGTACCTGTAAAGATGGTTTTCTGCCTCCTTGAGTGTTAACACTTAAGAATAGATGCCCAGCCTTGTATGGTTACTCCAAGTCTCCACTTTTGTCCCTAAATCACGCCCCAGGCACCACAGTAAAGAGCTTCAGCAGAATTTTACAGCTGTTGAACGGCTTTATTTTTTAAATATTTATTTATTTTTGGCTGCATTGGGTGTTCACTGCTGCGCGAGGGCTTTTCTCTAGTTGTGGCGAGCGGGGGCTACTCTTTGCTGCAGTGCGTGGGCTTCTCATTGTGGTGGCTTCTCTTGTTGCGGAGCACAGGCTCTAGGAGTGCGGGCTTCGGTAGTTGTGGCACGCAGGCTCACTAGTTGTGGCTCACGGGCTCTAGAGCGCAGGCTCAGTAGTTGTGGCGCACGGGCTTAGCTGCTCTGCGGCATGTGGGATCTTCCTGGACCAGGGCTTGAACCCGTGTCCCCTGCATTGGCAGGCGGATTCTTAACCACTGCGCCACCAGGGAAGCCCTGTTGAACAGCTCTAATTTTGAAACAGTTGCCCTATTCCATACATGACGTTTTTTCCTCCTTTTGGTTTTCCATTTTCTAGATTAACCTTGAATCTTGAACTTGGTGCTCATACCCTGGGTTCTCCTGGACCACAGTCAGAGCTTTCCCTCCTTGGCCTAACTCCTGTCCCAGTTCAGCCAGACCCAGGATTGCGGATGTTCCAGCTGACCGACACTTTATGAGGCCATCCCAAATCCAAGAGTAGAATTTGAACAAACCCAATTTATTTCAAATCTTGTTTCTCAAAATCTTTCTCAGATGTCTGTATCCATTTCCGCCTTATGTCTCTACAATACATTGACTTGAATCTTTCTGATACTTGAGGCTCTTGTATTGCTTTGCAGTTGATCAGCTTAAACCCTTATCCTTAAAGATTACAGTAACCCTTATAAAAAGATTGTTATATTTAGAAACCAGCCTATACTTCATTAATATGCTTAGCCAATAAATCAAAATGAATTAAAAAAAATTGAAGTATAGTTGTTTACAATGTTGTATTAATTTCTGCTGTACAGCAAAGTGATTCAGTTATACATATATATATTCTTTTTCATATTCTTTTCCATTATGGTTTATTACAGGATATTGAATATAGTTCCTTATGCTATACAGTAGAACCTTGTTCTTTATCCATCCTATACATAACAGTTTGCATCTGCTAATCCGAAACTCCCAATCCATCCCTTCCACATCCGCCCTCCCCCTTGGCAACCACAAGTCTGTTCTCTACGTCTGTGAGTCTGTTTCTGTTTCATAGATAAGTTCATTTGTGTCATATTTTAAATTCCACTTATAAGTGATATCATATGGTAAAATGAATTTATTAAGTACTAATTATGTTTACGTCACTGAACTAAGAGGGCTAAATGCTAAGAGACATCAGAGTTCTAAAGGAATGAGATAGAGTGAGAAAGCTGACTTCATTGAAAGTCAGCAACATAATACAATCCATGATAGATACCAAATTGGCGGCATGGGTAGCGAGCGCTATCAGAATTCAGAGCTGTGAGAAAATCACTTCCGAATGGGGTGGAATCTGAGCTTGGCCTTGAAGAAGAGCTGGGATTTCAATAGGAGGAGAGGAGGGGTGAAACCACAGGCAGGGTTGGTGGCGTGAACAAAGACAGAGGGGTGAGGAGGTACCAGCCTCTGCATAACATCAAAGAACTTCAGTTTTATTGACTGGCCAGAGCCTCCACGGCTTTCAGGTGGTCATTGTGTTACGGGAAAATTTGAGTTCCCAGATAAGAATGACTGGCAGCTTTCTGAAGACTTCAGTTGAAAAGCAGAAAGAGAAATGATGGTCCTGCGAGGCAGTTTGTTTAATTCTATAAACCTTGAATCTCTTTTGATACTGCTCAGGAGAGCCATTCCCTTCATCAGTGATTGGACTTTTAAGGTTTAGCTTCTCTACTAGGAAAAAAAAAATCTCTTTGGTTGCTTAACTCAGGTCATTAGAGGCCTTCTCTGGAGAATTACTCTTTGTGGATAATTTCACTCACCGCCCGGTCAGATTAAGACCTTCAGGTGCAGATAATGACATTTTCCCTGGACTGTTGTTTCTGTGAACTCCGTTGTGACAGCTTATATTTAAAAGGTGAATTTGTGTAAACAATGTGTCTGATGGGATTTTTAAGTTTGGTATGAAAAGTGTTCAGTACAGCTGTGACTCAGAGAGTTTTGATTCCCTACAATTTTGCAGGAATGAATTTTCTGTATTAGCCAAATGATTTCTGGTTTTGTGCCTAGGGAAGAGTGAAGTCTGGTGGTTGGTACCTGCCAGCCAGTCTGGGTCACATTGGAGGAATACACTTCCTTTGGAGAGGGATGGGAAAGGATTGCTGTTGATCAGGGGGTCTGTAGAGGGTGTTCAGAGGAGAGCAGTTGGTGTGAACCCCAGTTGTAGATATTGAGGTGCCAAGGGTGCATCCAGAAAGATAGCGCTTGGCGTTAAATCTAAGGGTGGAAATAAGATACGTTTGCAAAGTAAGAAGTTTGAGGATTGTGGGAATTCCTTAGCGGTCCAGTGGTTAAGACTCCGGGCTCTCACTGCCGAGGGTCCAGGTTCAATCCCCGGTTGGGGAGCTAAGATCCCACAAGCCGCTCAGTGCGGCCAGAAAGAAAAAAAAAACAACAAAGAAGTTTGAGGACTGAAAGCAGGACACAGTGCAACGTGAGGAACGGTTGTTATAGGCAGTTCTTCGAGAAGGGGCTGATGCCACGATGCCTGGTGTGTGATGCAACCGGGCCCAGAGGAACCATACGGAGACTGGACTCCATTCTTTCCTGGGTGGGGGGCAGGGGGGTGTTGGTGTCCTGTATGGGTGAGAGAGGGAGCTCTGTGTCAGGACCTCAGTGTAGAGGAACAGATGGTGTTTCAGGGAAAGTCAGAGTTGGAAGGTGGGTGACCCAGTCATCCTAAGATCAAAGGTCATGGGGCCGGGCTTCCCTGGTGGCGCAGTGGTTGAGAGTCCGCCTGCCGATGCCGGGGCCACGGGTTTGTGCCCCGGTCCGGGAAGATCCCACATGCCGCCAAGTGGCTGTGCCCGTGAGCCATGGCCGCTGAGCCTGCGCGTCAGGAGCCTGTGCTCCGCAATGGGAGAGGCCACAACAGTGAGAGGCCCACGTACCGCAAAAAAAAAAAAAAAAAAAAAATGGTCATGGGGCCAAGTGTCCTTAGAGCAACGTGGTTCATGCATTCCACATAGAATGGACGTGGAACCCAAGTGGCAGACACTGGGCACGTTGCTTTGTATGAATGGGATCTTGAAGAGCGACTTTGAACCGCAGAGACTTCCAGTTAAGTTTCTTTGGGCTTCAAGCTGGACATATTCAAGTGTGCTCAGGTGAAATCACGTTTTTGTTTATTTCACCCTGTGTGTGAGTGTGTGTGTGTGTGAGCGTGTGTGCGCACATGCGCGTGTACACGTGTAATGTTATAGAAATCCCACTGACTCCAAGCACAGGAAGGAAATTTTGATTTCAATGAAACTGCAGTTATTTCACTGAGACTGAAAGCTGAAAAGCCTGCTGGAACCTGAAACCTCTCCCCCAGTTTCTCATGGGAAATGCGGTTTCTTGCCTCTGTTTCTCTCTGTGCATTGACTGCGGTGTCCCCAACAGCAGACTTTCTCTGCTTTTTCATCTCACACATGGGCCAGCTTGGTTGCCAGCCCTGATGCTACATCAGACCATCACTGGCTGGGGCTATCTATTAGTTCACGTTTTTTCCAAGGGGGAAATCGCTTGGATGCTGGGAAGTCCATGGATTGGCTGGCCTGGGATCACGTGTGCAGCTCCAATCCAGTCACCTATGGCTGTAGTGAAAGACGTAGCACTGTCCCTTCAAAGGCTGGAGTGAACTGTGGCTGGAAGAAGAGTGTAGTCCTGAATCCCTCCATCTGCCGTGCTGCAGTGGGTTAGGCTGTAGTCTGACCATCCTTCTCGGAAGCAGAGTGACAGGGGCTGGTGCCAGCATGGCTGGTCCGACGAAGACTGTGGTGGCCGTGGGATAAGGTAGGGGCTCGTGCCAAAGTCTGTGGTTGTAGGATCCCAGGCAGGAGCAACCCGCTGCCCTGACAGTGTCCCAGTGTGTCTTTGGTCCTGGCTGTGGCCTTCCCATTTTTTGCACATCTAGGTACAGTACAACATTGGGGACAGCCCTTCCACAGCAGTACTCTCGGGTCTGCCGGGAGATTCAGCTGGTGTCAGTGACATGGGAACGCTTGAACCCTATCCCCGTTAACTGAGGCATGGAGGTGGCTCAGTCTCCGTACGGGTTTTCCGTTCTGAATGGGGCTAACGAACTCCAGGCTCTGGGGGAAGGAAGTGCTGAAAGGCCATGCTTTGAGGGCTTGGCAATGGCCTGGCAGACTTGACTTTTGAGTAGGTGTGGTAGATGCGATGTCTGGGACAAGAACACAGAGGCCCTCCACCTGCCGTGCAGTGCCCTTCACTCTCAGCGCTCCCCCGCCCCCAGCTTTGTCTTTCACTTCAAGGACCTCACTCAAGAGTACAGACCCTCCAGCCCATGTGTCCCAGTGATGCGTACTCTCCCCACACACAGTCACCCACGGGCCATCCTTCAGTCCTGAGGGCGTGCATCCCAGCTGTGCAATGTTGGCTCCCTTAGGAAAAGGCCTGTGTTGGCCCTACATGAAGTGAGCTCAGGATCACGTGGGCAGGAAATTCTGGGTCTTGGATGACCAGAGCAGATTCTAGATGTGGTGAGTGATGTGCACTCAGAGTGGGGACATCAGGTGAAGCTCAGAGTTGTCCCCTGGTCACTTCATCTGAACAGGAGGGGTGTGGCCAGAGAAGGGCCAGAACAGGACCCTCTAAAACAGGGGCTCCAGAACCTGGGGGCCATTCCGTTTATAGTTTTCATCTTGGAATTATAACTTTGAAAGAATGGGCTCGCAGAATCCAGTGTGGCTATTTTGATTAGCTCCAGAGAGTCAGACAGATCTCATGATCATGGGGTATTAGGCCTCTTGAAATCAAGTCTCTAAGCCCAAGTAGGATGCCTCCTGTCATACGGTACCATTGGTCTTGGCAAGGTCTGTTGAAATAGATATGTGTACACGACAGGTCTTTGGCAACACTTTTCAGCCCCTCTTTTCCCCTCCACTGCCTGCATTTGTTTGAGGAATTCTTCAGTTTGTGGGAAGCTGCCCCTTGTTATAGAAATAAAAGATGAAAATTGATACTTGCTTTCCCATTCTCCTTTGCAGCTGGGGAATATGACCTGGGCTTAACCAAGTAGACACACCTACCTAGGGCAGAGCTTCTCAACCAGTGTGCTGTGGCAAAGCGGTAGACCATGAATAGATCATAGGAAGGCTGAGATAGGGAATTCTTCAGTCCTTGGAAAAGTCTGGTAGGGCCTGGGGTGGTCAAAGCTCCTGGACATGTCACCTCTGACTGCAGCACCCTCATGTACCCCAGTGTAGTGTAAAAATACAATTTTCTGTAGTGCGGTGGCATGAAAAAGCTGGGAGGCACTGGACTAGGAAACTGAACTGGGAGCTTGGAAGGTTCTCTCCATTGTTGCTGCAAGATGTCGCATAGTGGGCTGCCCTGGGCTAAGTGTTCTCCCTGGGACCACTTCTGTGACATCGTTCTCCATTCCTTCAGTTAATATGTAAAAATTTTAATAGATCCATTTTCTGTCTCAATCAGTCAGCGTTCTGTAATAGCTATACAATAACAGCTACTGCAACAGTTACAACACAGAAACCCTAAGGGAGGGGAAACTGGTTAGGAGAGCAGATACTTTTCTTCTCTTTCCAGGGTGAATCTGAGCAACCTGAGCCTTTTGTTGGACAAAGATGTTCCTGAAAAGTCACACATTATAAAATCTAGAGCTTGCAGGGGCTTTGAAGGTTCTTCTAGTTCAATCCTTTCATTATAGCAATACTACTACGAAGCCAAAGTGAAAGGGCTTGCAGGCTCACATAGTTAATGGAAGAATCTCTAGAAATTCAGAACCATGCGTTCCCCCAAATTTTCCATCATTAAAAAGGGTTTTGTTGCTGTTGCTTAGTTCCCCCCCCCCCCCCCCCCCGCTCCCCAGAGCAAATGCAATCCAAACCAAGAATAAACTTGGAGCACTTTGTTTTTCAAAGTTAAAGTTTCCAGTTAGTTTGTTCCCTAAAGTATTGATGAAGAAGTTGCTCAGTAATCGACACTTCCATGGAAACAGAAGGCATTCCACTCAGGTGAAATCTGGTTTATTTCTATTATCTGAGTGGGTATTTCCTTTAGCAATGCCCTCTCTCGATTTTTAATAAAAACTTGGACCATTTCAGTGTCTAGCTGTTCCTGGCGTTCCCTTTTCCATAGGAAAGAATGCTTTTAATGGCCTTAAGCTAAAGCAAATACTTCTTTTCCTGATGCTTGCTAAACAAGCCAAATACGTTCTTTGCTCCCTTGGAATTTTCTTGTATTTTACTTATTTATTTTTTAACGTGAAAAGTGTGCCAGACGACCAGGCAGATTGCCATGTAAATTTCACATGGATTAGCAAGAAGCCTTAGAGCTTCAGAAGGTTTAAATTAAGCAATTAAAAGAGTATTTGCAAAGAATCACTTTTTTAAAGTGATTTGTTTGTTTCTTTTGTTTTGTTTTTAAGCCAAATGAAAGATGCCTGGGGATGGGAGTTGGGCAGTGGGAGGGGCTGATGGGAGGAATTACCCAGGAGTGGGAGGAAACTTTTGAGGAGATGAGGATGTTCATCATCTTGATAACAGCAAACATACCTCAAAACTAATTAAATTGTACACTTTAAGCATGTGCAGTCTGTTCTGTGTCAATTATAGCTCAACAAGGTTGTTTATAAAAAATGAAACAGTTCAAAAAAGACTGTGTAAACAGTTAGGGAAGGAGAGAGCGCCAAACGATCAGGAAGTCTGCTGACCTGCTGTTCCAAATGGCCAAAGAGGATGTGGAAAGCACTATTTTGAAAAAGCTGCCAACTCAGCTCACAGGTGATGGCCAGATCGGAAGACCCACACCACGACCAAAAGCCATTTCTTTATGAACGGCACTTCCAGTGGCCTCCTTCCAGGTCTGCTTTCTCTAGATGCTTTACCTAGGTTTTGTGAGTCCCTTGATCATCTCTGCTTAACGTGGGAGATGGGCCGTCTTTGTGTTTTAAAAAATTACCCATTTATTTTTCAGGAGAGTGCAGCAAGGATTTATGTTTATTAAATGTAATTCTATAATTGATTTGAAGGTTCCTGGAATGTGTAAATTATAGATCAAACTCTTAGCCGTAAGCCATAAGGCACTGCTCAAATTATTATGTTTCATAGGAATTCACTGGAATTTCATCCTATCAGCTGCTGTGTGGAATAAATGGGAGAGAGGCTCAGAAGCAGAGGCTGAGCTCCTACTAAAATTGGTTAGAAACAGCGTGACCATATAGTTTATTATCCAAACAGAGACACTTTTGAGAGTGAAAAAAATCTACCGTTGATTTGTATTTATGTTGGCAACACAGACGTAAACTAGGACTGTACCTGATAAAGGAGGACATCTGGTCACCCTCCTTAGAAGACTCTTTCATTTTATAAAAGTAGAAATTGATGAGCCCAGGTCACCCTTCCTGTGTGCTGGGGAGCAAAGCAATGTTCACACAGACAAAGGGAGCTAGATCTGAGTATCCAGTGGACCTGCTTTACTTGGAGCTGGAGAGAGAACGAGGTGGGGAGGGAAAGAAGGCAGGGATTACTCACAGGGGTTTCAAGGACCCAAGTCAGCCACTGGTGACAAGGACTGATTGTTCCTTTCGAGGGCTTTGGGTGAATCTGTCTTTATTTCTTTGACCTGAGGAACATCAGAGCTATATATAAGGAAACCTTTGCACGATGGCAACATTTTCAGCCTCTCGTATTTGAAGAAAATGTTGGTTAAGACAAATACGACTTTTCTTCAATTCAGTTTCCTGAATCTGTCAGGATTTTTGAAGCTCAGAAAGCAGAATTTAAGCAGACCCTTTTGGTTATTTGTTTTGTTTTTTAAAAAAAATTATAATTTTTTTTTATAGTTTGTACTTCCTTTTCCTACAGTCTTAAAGAATCACCATTAGGCCTAAGTAGCTAGAATTTGAAAATGGAAGAGTAGATGGCAACATCACAGAGATGAGAATTACAAAGGTTTTCAAAGATACGAAACTATCTTTAATATCCTGCCTGGGGATTAAAGGGACAGGATGTATCTTGGATAAGCTTTCATGAGTCCACAGTAATTAGTTTTTATTACATTGTGTTGAGCAGCTTTTCCTAACATGTGCCTTTTGCCAAACACAGTGGTGTGCAAGGCTCTATATGGTTTTATTCTTGCTTATCTTGCTAGCCTCATCTCTCAAGCCTTGCTTGACTCGCACTTTAAGTTCTGGCAATATTAAACTTCTTGTAATACCCCCGTGCCCCACACAGAAGACTTTAGAGACTTTGAACAGCTCTTTATCTCTCAGTCCTGTTCACTGCTATGTTCTCTGTAGAGAATGTATTTCCTTCTACTTCACTCCTCCTCTTCTTTAAACATTCAGTGGTCACTGCTTCCAGGAAGCCCTCCCTAACTCCTTTCCTCACTTCTCCCCTAGCTGCTTTAGGATTCTTGTTTTCACCTCCTTAATATGTATGCAACTCTCTATTACTCTGTGTTATATTTATGTAATAGGGAAGAATAAATCTGACTCCATATGGGATCTGTTTCTTTTACTCTAACCTTTGTATTCTACTGCTTTTCCTACAAGTTAAGAACGTTGCCTATAGCCTGAAATATACAGGATAGCCCATTCTCAAGGTTCTGACCTTTAAAGGTATAACATTTTCCCATTCATACAAGATTAAAAAGTTGTAGAACAGAGAATAACCTCTGTCTTGTTGGAGGTTTATAGGAACATTGTGACCAGACCAACATGGGCAGCTGCAAGAACAAAGGATTCTAGCACCAAGAGGTTTGCAGCAACCAAATACACCCCCTCCCCTTTTAGTGAAAAAGAAGCCTTCTAACGCAGGAAAGATGGTTCTTTGGGACACTAGTCCACCATCTTCTCTGTCTTTTGAATAAAGTCGCTATTCTTTGCCACAACAACTCATCTCTTGATATATTGGCCTTTTGGTCGTGTGGGGAGCAGTATGAGCTTGGACTCAGTAACAATTATAAGTTTTTTTTTTTTTTTTTTTTGTGGTACGCGGGCCTCTCACTGTTGTGGCCTCTCCCGTTGCAGAGCACAGGCTCCGCGCAGGCTCAGCGGCCATGGCTCGCGGGGCCAGCCACTCCACGGCACATGGGGTCTTCCCGGACCGGGGCATGAACCCATGTCCCCTGCATCGGCAGGTGGACTCTCAACCACTGCGCCACCAGGGAAGCCCCCAGTTATAAGTTTTTATATTTGTGTCTGACGTACATTGAACAAGCATCTAGAAAACTAAATCTACTATAGAATGTTCTCTCTCTCTCTGTGTCTCTCTAATGGCCAGCACAGTTGACCCAGAGTAGGTGTTTCCAAAGCCTATGAAAATGTACATGAACCTGAGAAAACAACCAGTTGAAACATTTCCAAGAAAGACAGGTGTGCAAACGATTCCAGCTGAGAGTAGGTGCAGTGCTGTTTACTTTACTGCTCTTGAGCCAGCTTTGCTTTCTCATTTCCTCAGAGTACATATGTGTACATATTAGATAGAAGCAGATGTATAGAGTTTAAGTGTAGTGGTGCTATCGTCAGATCAGAACAACACAGGCTTTGTTGATCCCACAATACTGGATTCATTTTTTGTTATTAGTTTATTTCATGTCAGGTTCCATTTTTTCTTGGAACTGAGACACACCACGTATTTAACTGCACATTTTTAAGGAAAATGATGATAATATAACAACTAGGAAGTGTTACTTCCAAACTACTATTAATGTGCTTGCAGGGTTTCTTTTTCCAATGTCCTTTTTGACTGAGCAAACACTGAATATTCTTGGGCAGCATCTTTGTTTTTTTTTTTGTTTTTTTTTTTTGCGGTACACGGGCCTCTCACTGTTGTGGTCTCTCCCGTTGCGGAGCACAGGTTCTGGACGCGCAGGATCAGCGGCCATGGCTCACGGGCCCAGCCGCTCTGTGGCATTTGGGATCTTCCCGGACCGGGGCACGAACCCGTGTCCCCTGCATCGGCAGGCGGACTCTCAACCACTGTGCCACCAGGGAAACCCAGCATCTTTATTTCTGAAGAAGTATGTTACCCCAATTAGCAGGGGTATGAAAAGACTGGGGGAGAAAATGATTAGAAAAGTTCAAATATATTTAGTTTTTAACTTTCTGAAATCTTAGTGATTATTATATGTTTAAATGGTAAACTTAAAAAAATTATTAGTCCAAAAGCTGGGAATCAGGACTTGAAGTTTGTATAATATGTTTCCCAAATCAATGTCACTAGAAAGCTAGCAAAAAGCAGGGTGATCTAAGCTTTGATTTCTGAATGAAGAAGAGAAGGTTAAGCAGGCCGATTGTTACCAAACCCAAGTTCATGTGCCTGACACACAGTGAGGCCACACAAACTGAAACATCGGAATTTGGAGCAGAGAAAAGTTTATTGCAGGGCCAAGCAAGGAGAATGGGTGGCTCATGCTCAAAAAACCCTGAACTCCCTGATGGTTTCTGGGGAGAAGTTTTTAATAGGCAAAATTTGGGGTGAGGGCTGCAGGGTGTGTAACTTTCTTCTGTTTGGTTGATAGTGTGGTAACAGGGTGGTGCTCCAGGAATCTTGTGCTCAGCCTGAAGTTACCATCCTCCACTTGGGTGGGGGCCTTAGTTCTTGCAGAAGAACTCAGAGACATTGTTAGGTATATTCCTTGAGGAGGAACCAGGACCTTGGCCCAAGGCTGCACTATAGTTTCTTGACTGCTCCACCTTTGTTTCTGCCTTTCCTCCCTTCCCTGATTAGCAACTGTTTGAATCTGCCCTTGGAAGTTAGTGAAGGTCAAGGAGGCTGAATGAAGCCTATTTTCTACAAACAAGAAACAGGGGACACAGAAAAGCTTTTGTGCCCAGGAGGGCCTCACAGGGTCCTGCTTGGTTTCATGATCTATTTATTAAGTGCATATGAGTATAATTAGTTTTAACTGTACAGATAAACCAGTGGAATTGGGGATGGCTAGAGTATTCAGACCAAAATTCCTGGTCAATTATTCAAAACACAAATGGGTAACTGGACAAAGGAAGGTGGCTCTGGATACATCACTCACAGTGCAACAGGGCTGAGTTTTGTTAAAGCTTTCCTCTGCAGAAGCCCAAAGCTTAGGAATTACCAGTTCAATGTGCAACAGGAGGAGGCACCGGGCTTCTGCAAGGTCCTTTCTTTTTTTTTTGGCATATGGGGGCCTCTCACTGCTGTGGCCTCTCCCGTTGCGGAGCACAGGCTCCGGACATGCAGGCTCAGCAGTCATGGCTCACGGGCCCAGCCACTCCGTGGCATGGGGGATCTTCCCAGACCGGGGCACGAACCCGTGTCCTCTGCATTGGCAGGCAGATTCTCAACCACTGCACCACCAGCAAAGCCCTGTGATTGCCTTTTTGTTAACTCTTTGTACATCTGTGAACTGTAGCCTTTCAGAATGTAACATTCTCAAAGTTATCCTCGTATTTCACATCTACATCTATTGCAACTACTTAGAATGTCCTTCTCACTTTTTCCACCTATGTCTGTCTTATTTAACCTTCAAAATGTCATACAAGCATCGCCTACTCCAGGTTCACTTCTGGAGTGAATTATTTTTGCTGAGATATTCCTCCTCCATACCCCAAATCCTACCCATATGTCTAATTTAACCTATATCCAATGACTGTAACCATGTGTTTACCTTTCTTTCTCCCTGGCCATAATGAAATCTCTTTTAGGATAGGGATCATATCTTATTTATTTAACTTTGTGTTTCCAGTGCCTAAAAAAGTGCCTGGCATTTTGTAATTGCCCAATGAATTATTATGATTTTTTAATGAAAAACTGGGGGCTTTGAGAATGTTGTTCTATAGTCACTATATTAATCAGAGTCCAAACAGAAAAGTAGAGATCACTCCGAGTATTTCCGATAGAGATGACTTACTATGGGGAGTTGGTTTCAAATGCATCAGAAGAGCTGGAGGAGCGAAAGAATGAAGAGAGGGGAGCCTGAAGAGCAACAAAGAATAAGGGTGATTCCCAAAGACCGGAAGCCACAGATGCCCCTGAGCTGAAAGAAGCCCAGGATCCTGAGCCTGCACCTGCTGTTCCACTGTTGCTTCTCGATCTACTGAAGAAGTAGGTACCGTTAAGGAAGTGGACACTTCCTGGACTGATGAGGTAGCTTCCCAGCCTACCTCCATCTTACCAACTGCTGAAAACTGCCAGCAGCTACCACTAAACCAAAGGCTTCTCTCTGCCTCGGATTACTGCTTCTTCCTGACAGAACCTAACAGTTAGAGAGCTGACAAGGATGTAGAGAATGTGGCATGCGGACCCGCAGCCTTGGTGGGTCAGAGAGCTGGGAGACAACAGTCACTAAGAGACTTCTGCTCCCAGGCAGCCCCCAGTTTAGAATCCATGGTGCTAAGTATCAATATATCGGAGTTCTTCAGCAGAGCAATTACTGATTGATTAAAAAGCATGAATGTGAATATGTCAGACATTTCATCTCCTGCCTAAAGACATGCTAATCAAACTTATCTATGACACAAAAATGGGGGATAGGAGGCACCTCTATGAAATCCATCAGGATTAATATTCCAGTTTATCACAGTAGACTAGAACTATGATTCTTAAGTCAGTGAAAGAAAACCTAACAGAAAAGAAGGAAGTTCTGACACATGCTACAGCATGGATGAACCTGGAGAACATTATGCTAAGTGAAATAAGCCAGTCACAAATACTGAATAATTCCCCCTCTATGAGGTACCTAGAATAGTCCAATTCATAAAGAAACACCAATTTCTCCATCCTTTTGCTTTCAATCATCTTTTTCTTTACATTTAAAGTTCTTTTCTCATAGACAGCACTGTAGTTAGGTCTTGCTATTTTTTAGCTGACAACCTCTGTCTTTTAATTGGAGTGTTTAATGTAAATATTGATATGGTTGGGATTAAATCTACCATCTCGCTATTTGTTTTCTAGTTATCCAATTTAGATTTTTTTCCTCTTTTTTCTTGCTTCCTGCTTCCTTTTGGATTAATCATGTGTTTTGTTTGTTTGTTTTTGTTTTCCAGATGATTTCATTCTTTCCTCACTATTGGCTGATACATTTTGTTTTATTTTTTAGTGGCTGCTCCAAGGTTTACAATATACATCTTTAAATGACCACAGTCCATCTCCAAATAATATTATATGACTACACATATAATGTAAGGCCCTTACAACAGGGTACCTTTGTTTTTTTCCTTCTAGCCCTTTGCACTGTTGCTTCTTACATATGTTATCATACATTGGCACAGTTTTTGTCATACATGCCCCACAGTACTTGCTATTATTGTGGCTTTAAATAATCACTTTTCTTTTAAAGAGATTTAAAATGAGAGTCTTTTTATATGTTTCCACATGTCTATCATTTCCATGCTCTTCATTCCTTTGCGCAGATACAGAATTTCATTTGGCGTTATTTTCCTTCTGCCTGAAAGAATTCTGTTCATGTTGCTGTGTTGCATCTCTCTGGTGAAGAGTTCTTTCAGCTTTTGTATGTAGAATTCTAGATAGAAAACTTTTTCTTCAATACTTTAGAGATGTCACTCCATTGCCTTCCAGCCTGCAAAGTTTCTGATGAGAAATCTGCTGTCATTTTTAATCTTTGTTCTTCCGTATGTAACGTGTACCTACAACTCTCCCTCCAGACCTTTTAAGATTTTCTCTTTATCATTGATTTTATGATGTTTCTTAGCTTTATTCTTTATGTTTGTTCTTCTTTGAGTTCCTTGAGAATCCTAAATCTGAGAGTTTATAACTTTCATCAAATTTGACAGTTCCAGCTATCATTCTTTAATTTTTTTGTTCCTCCCACCTATTCTAGCTGGTACTCCATTTATACATGTTTTAGACCACTTGATGTTTTTCGATGTGTCACTGATCCTCTATTTTTTTTTTCTTCTATCTTCTCTTTGTGCTTCATTTTGGAGAGATACTCTTGTTTCAAGTTTACTGATCATTTTTACTGCAGTGTTTAATCTGCTATTAATCCCATCTAGTGTTTTTTCCTATCAGGTATCACATATATATTATATATATATATAAATATATATATATAATATATTTTTCATTTACATAAATATATATATTTTTGGCTGCACTGTATGGCTTGCAGGATCTCAGTTCTGGGACCAGGGATTGAACCCAGGCCATGGCAGTAAAAGCCTGAATCCTAACCACTAGGCCACCAGGGAACTCCTTCAGGTATCATATTTATCATCAGTATTTAGTAAAAAATTTGAGGGCTTCCCTGGTGGTGCAGTGGTTGAGAGTCCGCCTGCCGATGCAGGGGACGCGGGTTCGTGCCCTGGTCCGGGAAGGTCCCACATGCTGCGGAGCGGCTGGGCCTGTGAGCCATGGCTGCTGAGCCTGCGTGTCCGGAGCCTGTGCTCCGCAACGGGAGAGGCCACAGCGGTGAGAGGCCCGCGTACTGCCAAAAAAAAAAAAAAATTGAGAGAAACTTTTTGCAGATCTCAGGCGTTCTCTCTATGTGTGCAGCTCCCTTCTTGCCAATACTCTGTCACACAAATTCTACCCACTCTGGCCTTTTTAACTCTAATCTCTGTCTCCTCATCTCAGTGAGATTCCTGGGCTGTGTGCCGTGGTTTGGAAACTGCTGCTAGGCAGAAAGCTGCAGCAACGATAGCACTCGCTTCATTAGATCTCCTTCCAGGGATCACAGTGTGGCTGGTGCTGCCCGCTGTCCAACATCTGAAAACAGATGTTTCATGTAGTTGGTTCAGTTTTCAATTTGTGCACGGCAGGAAGATAATTACTATAGCCATGCATACTTTATGCAGTCGGTGCAAGTCTAAATAAGTACCTTTGAATGTTACTTTAGTATCACTGTGACTGCAACAGTTACAAAACAAACTGACATAGGTGCTCTCTTTTTGGTGCCTCCCATATCGGGAGCAATTTCTGATGGTGATTTTCTTCAATGGTGAATTACTTTTGGTAAATTTCCAAACAAAATAGGTCTCAATTTTCCCTCGTTACATGATAGTTGCATTCTTAGAGAATTTCGTAAATATTAAAATGAAAATACTTTGTGTTTAGATGTAAAATGGAGTTAGGTTCTGGGCTCAGATAATATACCTGTAAATGGGTTTTCCTTTTACAGAAAAGTCACGTAGGATATGGGACCACAATCCCTTGTGTAGGACTGTGGTGTGGCATCCTTGGCCCTTGTTGGAAACCACTGTCTGCATAATGGGTGTCTTTCATACTTCATGTATTTTATCTGCTGAATGCATAACCGTGTGGTAATTTTGAAGCCTACATGTGGTGGGAAAGGCAATAAATAAGTTACATCTTAGCTGTGGTTCCTGTTAAGGGAAAAGAAGAGATACTTAACATTATTTTACCAAGATAATCATGGTAAATGATCATTCCTTTATAATGAAGGAATCTATTTTTAGTTCACCTTCCAAACAAGGGACTCTTTCTGCAGAAAGTCATTGTAAAATGTTCCCGCATGATCATAATTCACTCATTCAACAAATTTTTATTGAGCTTCCATATGTGCCAGGTATTGAGGATATATGAGTGATTCAAACAGACAAGAATCTCTGTCCTCACGGAGCTTCCATGTTTATTAAGGTTCAGGGCAGAGAAACTGGCCACCAAAGGAAACATTCACACATCCCTCAAATTTAAAGACAGAGTTTCCACATCACACATTTCCGTTAAGTAATAAAACAGGTTATGAGAATTTTATTTATTTATTAAGATTTTTTTGATGTGGACCATTTTTAAAGTCTTTATTGAATTTGTTACAATATCGCTTCTGGGGACTTCCCTGGTAGCCCAGCAGGTAAGACTCCATGCTCCCAATGCAGGGGGCTGGGGTTCAATCCCTGGGTGGGGAACTAGATCCCACATGCATGCCACAACTAAGAGTTCACATGCTGCAGTTAAGACCTGGTGCAGTCGAAATAAACAAACAAACAAATAAATAAATAATAAATATTAAAAACAAAACAAAAAGAACATTGCTCTGAAGAAGTGCATAACCAAAGTTGAAGACCAGGGCATCCAATCAAATTTGGATGATCTGCTTCAATTATATCGATAGGTTCAAAGGGATCATCAAATAATCCTGCTCAACCCACACTTCATGCTTTCCTGAAAGAGCAGAAGAAGCCTCCTTTCTCACAGAACTCAGTTGCCCTAGATCACCTTGGCTGTTGAAGAATTATTAGTTTGGCTGGGATCCCACTTTCAGAACATACTTCCTTAGATCCGGCAACTTGAATTCTGGATTGATGACCACTTGGCTTGTTTGAACGGATTCTCTGGTTCACTCTCTGATGTGGCCTCAAGTAAAATGCACGTTGTCCCCCTCCCCCCAGACAGCTGCAATACCACCATGGGGCTGCAAGGGGAAATTTGGGATCTGCAACTCTATGGAATGTGTAGTCACAAAAATAAAACTTGGTGTTAGGAGTCCTAGGTTCAAATCCCTGACACAAGATCTACTTCGTATGGATCCTGGGGGGAACCAATAAATTCTTTTCGGAGGCTCAGTGACTCCAACTCTAAAACAAGGACAATGGTAACTTTGTTCAAGAGTTGTTATAAGGATTACAATGAAGCCATGTATGTCAGAATGAGTTGCAAGTCACACAGTACCATATACATACAGGCATACGTACACCATACATGTACGCATTGCTGTAGTGGTCAGTGATGATGAGTAGGGTAGGGGGCCTGTTGAAAGATTCCGAGGTCTGAAAACTCTGTAGCCCTCTGGCCTGTACTTCTGAATGTACTGTATTATTTTGCTGCTTTTCCTGATGAGACAACAGTAAGCTTTTGCTCTCAGTACTCTTTCCGGTTTTCACTTCCCTGTTGGATTTGTAGTCATTGCTTGTGGTCCAGTCTAAATGTGATTAAGTTTGATGCCCAGGAGACAGTGAAGTAGGTGCACGTGGTACCCAGCTTCCCTTCCCTTAGTGTGGGAGATTCTGCCCGGGGCTGACCGCCTTCTCTGGGTTGGGGGAGGTCCCAGTGTAGCTGCCTCAAACTGGCTGACCTGAAGTGGATCCAGACACACCTGTGAATTCCTTACCTTGCTGGGTGGTGCCAGTCCTGGGGCAGGCTTACTCCTGTGATCTCTGTGGCCCAGTAAAAGGTGCTTATGCTCCACTTGCTGAGTGGGAGCCAGTGAGGTGATGACAGCCTCCCTTTACAGATGGCAGGCATGTATTCTTGTACTAACAAGAATTTCTTGCTGGATCATCAAGACAATTACCTTGTGGGGACTGGACCTTGTAGAATCTTACTCCTCAGTGTGACGCTTCAGCATCTGTGTTTTATCGTCAGTCTGACCTGTCCTCAAACAAAAGATCTGGAAAGAAACACTTTTCCAGAAATCATCCACGTGCTGTTGACTTTTACTTTCTACTGTATCCCTTTCTCCCTACGCCCAGCAATTTCCCATGAATACTAAATAAGTGTCTTGGGCTAATTGAACCGAACTGTTTTGTCAGATCTATTTACAAGCTCCTTTTAGTTTGTTTACTTAGCTTCCATTCTGGGTGCGCTATTTCACTGTTTTTTTGGTTTAGATAAAAAAACATACAAATCGCAGTGTTTCCATTGTGTGATCGATATAATAATAATAATCCATTTCCATACTCTATTATGAATCAGATGTTTTATACACCTGATCTGATTTAGTCCCCATAATGTTCCAGAGTAGACATTATCTCCCTTTTACCCACGAAGCTTAGAGGGTACAAAAATTTGTTTAAAACTACAAAGTTAGTAATTATTAGACCAGGAATTGAAATCTAGGTAGGTTTAAATCCAATCAATCTTGTCTGCAGCAGATACCACTGGTGCCCTCTGCCTGCAGCTGTGCCGGGGCAGTGGGGCGGAGGTGGCCAGGAGGTGGACTTTCTGTGCACGTCGAATGCTGGTTCACCTCACCTGCAGGCTGAGTCCCCTGCTTCTCTGCATCAGGCTTTCTCAGAAGTTGTCTGGGAAGTTGCCTCATAGCCTGGAAGTGCTGGGGAGTTATATCCCCAGGGGCAGCCCTCTACCAGTAGAGGAAGGGAGTCAGGGGCAAATGCCAAGACGCCCTCCTTCAGAGGGACAGTTGGGTACCTTCTACAGCAGTGGTCCCTAATCTTTTTGGCACCAGGGACCAGTTTCATGGAAGACAATTTTTCCATGGACTGGGGGGTTGGGGGGATGGTTTTGGGATGATTCAAGTGCATTCCATTTATTGTGCACTTTATTTCTATTATTATTACATTGTGATATATAATGAAATAATTATACAACTCACCATAATGCAGAATCAGTGGGAAAAATGGAGCTGGAGTACCTGGCTCCCTGACTTCAGACTATACTACAAAGCTACAGTAAGCAAGACAGTATGGTACTGGCACAAAAACAGAAATATAGATCAAAGGAACAGGATAGAACACCCAGAGATAAACCTACACACATATGGTCACCTTATTTTTGATAAAGGAGGTGAGAAAATACAATGGAGAAAAGATAGCCTCTTCAATAAGTGGTGCTGCAAAAACTGGAAAGCTACATGTAGAAGAATGAAATTAGAACACTCCCTAACACCATACACAAAAATAAACTCAAAATGGATTAAAGACCTAAACGTAAGGCCTGACGCTATAAAACTCTTAGAGGAAAACACAGGCAGAACCCTCTATGACATAAATCACAGCAAGGTCCTTTTTGACCCACCTCCTAGAGAAATGGAAATAAAAACAAAAATAAACAAAGTGGACCTAATGAAATTTAAAAGCTTTTGCACAGCAAAGGAAACTATAAACAAGACGAAAAGACAACCCTCAGAATGGGAGAAAATATTTACAAATGAAGCAAATGACAAGGATTAATCTCCAAAATTTACAAGCAGCTCATGCAGCTCAATATCAAAAAAACAAACAGCCCAATCCAAAAATGGGCAAAAGACCTAAACAGACATTTCTCCAAAGAAGATATACAGATTGCCAACAAACACATGAAAGGATGCTCAACATCACTAACCATTAGAAGAATGCAAATCAAAACTACAATGAGGTATCACTTCACACCAGTCAGAATGGGCATCATCAAAAAATCTAGAAACAATAAATGCTGGAGAGGGTGTGGAGAAAAGGGAACCCTCTTGCACTGTTGGTGTGGATGTAAATTGATACAGCCACTATGGAGAACAGTATGGAGGTTCCTTAAAAAATTAAAAATACAACTACCATGCGACCCAGTAATCCCACTACTGGGATATACCCTGAGAAAACCATAATTTAAAAAGAGTCATTCATGTACCACAATGTTCATTGCAGCTCTATTTACAATAGACAGGACATGGAAGCAACCTAAGTGTCCATCGACAGATGAATGGATAAAGATGTGGCACATATATACAATGGAATATTACTCAGCCATATAAAGAAACGTAATCGAGTTCTTTGTAGTGAGGTGGATGGACCTAGAGTCTATCATACAGAGTGAAGTAAGTCAGAAAGAGAAAAACAAATACTGTATCCTAACACATATATATGGAATCTAAAACAAAACAAAACAAAAGGTTCTGAAGAACGTAGGGGCAGGACAGGAAAAAAGACGCAGACATAGAGAATGGACTTGAGGACACAGGGAGGGGGAAGGATAAGCTGGGATGAAGTGAGAGAGTGGCATGGTCATATATACACTACCAAATGTAAAATAGATAGCTAGTGGGCAGCAGCCGCATAGCACAGGGAGATCAGCTTGGTGCTTTGTGACCACCTAGAGGCGTGGGAGGGAGAAGCAAGAGGGAGGAGATATGGGGATATATGTATATGTATAGCTGATTCACTTTGTTATAAAGCAGAAACTAACACACCATTGTAAAGCAATTATACTCCAATAAAGATGTAAAAAAATAAAATAGCGAATTTCACTTGTTAGTCCAAAATATAAAGGCCAGGTCTAGGCAAACAAAGCCCAGAACAAGAAAAGACCATCGTCATACTTGTCACCTAGGGGTTCCACAGAAATGAGGCATCTCAATGGAAAGTTAGTACTCTGATTAGTTAAAATTTTCTGAAATGCACATCCCTCAAAGGACCTGAGCTTGTTTTAAGAAGAGCGTCCAGCGTTACAGCATCGCTACAGCACTGAGGACTCTCTTCTAACAACGGGCCAGCCTCTTATCACTAACAGACACTTTTTTGGGAAACTCTGGGGACATTTTCCCTTGGACCACACCACGGTGTGTTCTCTGCTCATTCGCATGAGTGTTCCCCTGAGGATACGGTTGTGGCTGTCCGTGGACACGTGTGTGCCGGCCAATCCCTGCTGGGGAGTTATCGGCTTGCACCCAGGCCTGCCATGCCCTGTAGTAAACTGTCTCTTAGTGATGAAAACCCCAAAGACAGATGTTTCCTACCAAACACAGCATGCTGCAGCAAGTCCCACGAGAAATGTGAATAAGCAGATTTTGAAACAATGTTCAGTTTCTGAAAGGTTTCTCCAGTTGAATACCCTCTCATGAAAACCAGAGCAGGAAAGAAGAACAAGTGTTGTAGCAAATGTTCTGATTGAGAAATTTCCCCCACTTATTCCAGATTGAGAACGAGAGATGACATAAAACAACAAAAGCAGCCAATTGAAAGACGACCCAAATATTGAGGCAGTGATTGCAAGGCGCTTTAGGAAGAAGCCTGTGAATATCCTTAATTATTATCGGGTCTCTAAGACCTTGTGTACTTTTATTGAACTTGACAGTGAACAAGAAGCTGATTGCTTGAGCTATAGAACACTCTTGATGAAGTTAACTTTTTTTTCCCTCTTAGATAAGATACTTTTCTCCAAATTTGAAAGCCATAACTCTCCCTCCCTCAACCCCCTGTTTGATTTTTTTTTTCCTGAAAGAATAATCCCCTAATACAAAGCCCATTAGTAAAAGCAAGAACAATAATAACTCTTTTAACATGTACTGAGTACCTGCCTTATGGGTTGTTATGTCATTTAAGGTACACACACCACTCTAAGACGAATATTATTATGTGCGGACTCTGGTTTGTACACGAGGAGAAAAGTGAAGCTTGGAGGAGTTCAGTGAGTTGCTCATGATCATGTGAATAATAAGTGGAAATGAGGAAAGTGGGATTCGAATCCTTGCAGACTTTTTCTAATCGACTCTACAATGTCTTCTGAAGGAGGAACCCCCAAATAACACTGCATAAGAAATCGCTTGTCCCTGTTTCTGAGTTTTTTTATCCTGTTGAAGTCTTGTTCAGATCAAAGGTAGCAATAGCGGGGAAGGTGGCAGGGAGAAGGCAATGGGAGACTGAGTTGGGACTGTGGAGCAGCTAGAGTTAGTATTCAGACAGCTCTATTTGTTATTAATATTTTATGATAGTTATTTTGTCACCTTCTTCTGATCTCCTTCCCCTGCCCCGCCCCTCCGCCACCCAAGTTGAACTTGGGCTGCTGGATTCTCCCAGGAAGGCATGGGTCCTTTAAATCGAGGGGCCTCTGGGGTCTGCCTGACTGCCTGTATCCCACTAACCATCTATAGTTTGCTTGACTATGATTGTAATCGATAGGTCAGATCTTTTCTGTGTGTCTGCAAAATTCAGGATCAGTTATCTAGTTCCTAATCCCAAACTGGGTAGCTATGTGTCTTAGGTCTGGGCAGCCCCTCCCTCGACATCCTGCCCACCGCGCCCGCTGTTGACTTAGCCACTCTTTCCTCACGTGGCTGAGGTACCTAAACGCTCAGCAAACGGGAATCCCCTCAGTTCCTCAGCGGGTACACGGTGTAGGTAATGCCAGGCCATTCAGAACTGGGTCAATAAAATTACATTCTACAGCGTTTCCTGTAAGTTGACTTGCTTGTTGCAGCCATGGTTGAAATGTCTCTAAAGATTAGTGCTTTTTGGTGTGGACTGTGAGGTAACCTACACTTGGGGTTTAGTGTGTGTGTGAAACAGTATGAGAGAATCAGTGCCAGCAGACATTTAATAGAAAGCAGGCATCAATACTGTCCGAGTATCCCTTTTACCTTAAAATTGTTAGAATTAGAGGTGAGAAATTTCTTATTGAGCAGGTCCCACTTATTTCTTCCCCCCTTTTTTTCCTCTTACATATCATATCCCTGTCCACTCAGAATGATGATGCACACTTCTAGCACTGTGTCCTTGACAGATCACATTCACAGACGTTATCTTATGGCTCCTTGACCTCACCCTGTGAGCCAGGCTGGCTGGATTATACCCATTTAACAAGGGAGGAAACTCGAGGTCAGAGATCTTATGATCACATTAAGCTCACATCTGTGGTGAATTGCCTCTGGCAGGAAGCCAGGTCATGTGAGTCTCTCTCACTTCATTTCCACTAGACTCGGGGGCCAGCTGGCCTGTTTAGTGCTGGGTTTGGGGGAGTCTGTTTTGTTTCTTGGGGCATGAGGTTTTGGCCCGCAAAGTAAGAACGTAGTATCAGCCGGTCATAAAAACACAAACCAAAAAATAAATATCGCTTTCCAGCATGTTAGGAGAGCAAATGTCCCATATGCCACACAGAATAATACCGTGTCCAACCCCATCTGGCACTTTGACGGAAACGTATTTTACAATGATACCATCATCCGTCTCGTGACATTCAAACTGACCAGTAATGCATTCAGAGCACTCCAGATGTTATTCTTCTAGTGGGCCGTTTCCCCTCATTGTATGCACGAAGTGGTTACTAAAACACAGAGCTATCCCTGTAGATCTCTGGTACCTGATGGAAATCTTCCTGGATGCTCTTCTACTTCCTGGCAGCAATTTAATCGATGCAGAAATAGGAACTGAACTTGCCTTCTGGTTTTGACATGTCCTCAAATTACAAGACGTTTCCCCCCAAAACCTAACAGCTGGCATACACAGAAAGATCTGAAAAAAATCATTCAATAAAGTCCACCCCAAAATGCTATTTTGACGGCTGTTTAAAACACAGGCAGCTGAAGTGAACCCACTCAAGCGCCCTCGATTTTATATCTTTAAATTGATATATTGAATTGCCTCGCCTGATTTCACTTATTGTTTGAGTTCATACTTTGGAACCTAGGTATTTGTCTTGTATTACAAACACAAAAGTCTACAGAAATGCTAGCTTGTGCTTTTCTTAGGAGTTAACAATAGATTTTATAAAAGATTTTGAATTATAATTTCTTTTCTCGAACATTCATTAATCCACCCACTCATCCATGATCCATGTTTGAACTTGGTGTATACAGCTTTGTTTCTTGGTATTGCTCAGGACTTCAGGTGCATGGGAAGTCTTTTATTTTTTGTTTTGGCCGCACCATGCAGCACGTGGGATCTTAGTTCCCTGACCAGGGATTGAACCTATGCCCCCTGCAGTGGAAACGTGGAGTCTTAACCACTGGACCACCATGGAATTCCCTATTTTTGTTTCTTTAAATATAACAGCTTTATAGATATAGAATTTAAATGCCATACAATTCACTTGTTTACAGTATAAAATTCAATGGTTTTTAGTATGTTTACAGAGTTGTGCAACCACAGCCGTAATAAATTTTAGAATATTTCATCACCCCCAAGAGAAACCTCATGCTCTTTAGTAGTGCATGGACAATCTTTTGTATATGATTACAGCCCTGCAAATTCTGCTTAAACCCAGAAGATTAATACATGTGTTTATCTCTGCTTTTTCTCAAAGCCCCACTAAAATAATAATAAAGAAAGAATTTCTTTTAAAAGCTTAAAACCACAGACAGAAAGAAGAGAGGAGGTAACAGCAAGTGATTCTAAGTGATTTTGGAAACTGAACTGTGAATGGACAAGTTGTAACTGACTCAGACTGAAAGAGAGGACACTGAAAGCTAAGTACCTGCCAGGGGTGGCAGGTGGCGGCCAATCAGCAACAAGCGAATTCTCACTGCAGGACCCCAGAAAGGCTCAGAAATGTGAGGCATCTGCAACCTGAAAGCAGAGGTGCTGAATGGGGCTGCAGTTAGACTCTGATTATTGGGAAGCTGGTTGAAACACTTTTAAAGGAAGAGGTAATGTTTCAGCTTGAGGCTGAAGACACCATGGAGGAAAAAAAAAAACCAGTGTCCCCCCTTGAAAGCAGTCAGGCAGGAGAAATGCCCTCTTATTCGAGGGAAGGTCAGCTTTTTTTGTTCTATGCAGGCCTTCAACTGATTGGGTGATACCCACCCACATTAGGGAGGGCAATCTGCTTTACTCAGTCTACCCATTTAAATGTTAATCACATCCCAAAACACCCTCAAGAAATACCCAGAATAATGTTTGACCAAATATCTGGGCACCCCATGGCCCAGCCAAGTTGACATATAAATTTAACCATCACAGTCACCCTATCTGGAAGTCCAGCAACACTCAGAACTTTCGAGCAGCATTTGACTGTTTTATGCCTAAATATGAACAGAGAGCCCGGGATGGCCAGGCATCTGAGGACAGCCTCTAAGATGCAGGAGCGATCGCAAATAAAGGCAACTTGGAAAAAAACAGAAGGAAACATCAAAAACAAACAAACAAATAAACAAACCACTCACTATTAGCTAATATACTCAGAGAGGATGAGAGACAAAGTTCTTATAAAAATAAATGAGAAAGCTTAAAAAATAACAGAGAACAAAAAGAGCCTAATGGATATTAAAATGAAGACGGCAAAACTAAAAAATTAAATAGAAGGTAAGAAAAATGAAGTTGAGCAAACTGTTCCCAAAAATAGAGGAAAAAAAGACACTGGAGAAAAAAAATAAAAAGAAAGAAAGAAAAGTAAATTAGAGGATCAATCAGTAGTTGTACTGACTATTGAGAGAACAGCAAACACAAGGGATGGGTTGGGAATGGAAGGAGGAGTGGGAATTATTTAGAAAACCAAGAGGCCCGTCAAGGGCTCAGAAGTAAATGCAGGGAAACACGTGACCCCAGCCAGAAGAGAGTATCTCCAGGATACAAATTAGGACCAAGAGAAGAAGACGGCTTTCCCTGCGAAGTTAGCAGGATGTAAGTTCAGTGTTTCCGGTGGTTGTTTCTGTTTCTCTTAACATTTGGAGAAAGCCACCTGCTTCATCCAGGGCAGAGATAAGAGATGGGGGGCTTCCCTGGTGGCGCAGTGGTTGAGAATCTGCCTGCTAATGCAGGGGACACGGGTTCGAGCCCTGGTCTGGGAAGATCCCACATGCCGTGGAGCAACTAGGCCCGTGAGCCACAACTACTGAGCCTGCGTGTCTGGAGCCTGTGCGTCTGGAGCCTGTGCTCTGCAACAAGAGAGGCTGCGACAGTGAGAGGCCCGCGCACCGCGATGAAGAGTGGCCCCCTCTTGCCACAACTAGAGAAAGCCCTCGCACAGAGACGAAGGCCCAACGCAGCAAAAATAAATAAATTAATAAACTCCTACCCCCAACATCTAAAAAAAAAAAAAAAAAGAGATGGGGAGAGAGACAGAGAGAGAGAGAGGGAGGGAGGGAGGGAGGGGGGAGAGAGGGAGGGAGAGGGGAGAGGGGGGGGGAGAGAGAGAGAGATTCCAGTGTTAGAACCTCTTATTTTAGCCATTTGTGAAACCAGACTCAGCCTCCAGTCTTTCTTCTCGAGGATGATGGGAAACAATCAATTCTTTTCCCAATAAGGTTTTGAGAATTTTGTTTCCACCACTTTCAACACGGCGGGCACAGGGGGTCTTGACCCGCAGGCTCGCGATGCTCATCACCGTTCTAGTCACCCTCACACCCACTCACGCATGCACGTGCGTGTGCCGTACACACGTCATCTGCAAACTGCAGTTCACAAGAAAGAGCTTCATCTGATCACTCATGAAAGCAAATATTCTTATACGCTTATCACATTGCAGGCTCTGTGCTGAGCACCACAGATACAGCGAATGAGAGTCAGTCCCTGTTACTTAAGGAGCTTTCTGCCAAAAGGCAGAAAGACGTGTAATTTCATGTGGTTGATCCCTGAGGCACAGAGCACTAAAGGAAGACGTAGGAGGAACGTCCATCCCGGCTTGGTGGCAGAGACCGTTCTCAGGAGGATGCTATATCAGAGTTGAGTCTTACTGAATAAATAAGGATGCCTGGGGGGCAGGGTCTTTGGGAATTTGCAAGCAGTTCAGCGTGCCCAGAGCAAGAGATGAACTTGGGGCGGTCAGCAGGACCTAGGTCACGACGGAATAGACAACTACAAACATCAATGCAGTGAAGCTAGTGAATAAGGGAATCGGAAAAGGACAAAACCACTCTCCTTACGTGTTTCCCTAGTACTTGGCTGCAGTTTGTTGTGGTGAATATGTGAACTGGATATGACTTTTGGCTTTAAACTTGTCCCAATATTTCAAAATGCCTCTTCTCCACATCTGACAATTTGAGTTCTTGGGTCAGTTCCACGCTTGCTGCTTGCGGGGTTGCAGCTAGACCCTGAGCGCAGGAGAATACAGGGAGTTTGGGTGAATTGAGGGAGCCTCCTGCCCTCCCCCGATTCCCTCTGAAGGATCCGGATGGTGGTGCCACTTTTCAGGATACCCTATTCGGCTATGCCAGGTGTGGTCAAGGTGCTGTCTTCAAAGGAGCAATAGAGTGATGGGGGCAAGCTCGGCAAACCCGGTCAGCCCCTGGAACACGCTCACTGCCGGCCACCCGTGGGCCTGTCCATTGGTAACCTACCAGACTCTAGACACTTTCTTCCACAGGCTCCTGGAAGTCCTCATGGGGACGAAGATGTAAATGTCCAGACAGTTATTTAGATGGCTGAACATCTGCTTTACATATTGGTCATTGTTTTCTCCGTCACATTAAAACCTGCTTTTAAGTGTGGGAAGTGTGTTTCATTTCACCCGTCCTCTGTAGAATCATTACATGGTAGTAAAACAGAAAACACTTCCATCAGAGCAACACACCCAAGTTTTTACTCTGATTTGCTAACCCTATACGTGGTCAGAATATTTGTAGAGCTTTTCTTTGCCCACATGAGAGAAAGACAAATAGAAAAAAACCTTTCTCTTCACCGGAAAATAAGTAGTGAGAGTTATAAGAACAGTTGCCAGTTTACACCCTAGAAGAAATTTCATAAGGATACTTGTCCCCTCTCTTCTGTCAGAAAAAGCCTTTTGGGGTTGTGCCTGGCCTAGGATGGAATGGGTTTCCCAAGGCATTCCGACTGTAGCGGAAGAATTCAGGAGTGTTAGATGTCGTGTTACCAAAACACTCCTCATTTCAGCCTGTTCAGATGGGCGACCTCTGACCCCTCTGACTTCTCACCCTCACGGCAACAAAACGGAGTTCATGCTTGCTTGCCGTGGGTGTTACTGTGCTCCAGGATTACACATTAATCCAGACTGTGTAATTACCTTGAAACTTAGTTCTCTTAATTGTGCTGAGCTATCTAAGGAATTCGACAGTGCTGGTGCTAAGGTTGGCATTTGTTTATACCAGCAACATACATCATTAAGCAGCTCAAGGTGGCATAAATTTAAGGCATTAGAAATGTCATAGTTTAAAAGTGAAACCATATCACCGAGCCTACCTTAACACAGGTGCAAAACTGTGACTTTTTATAATGAGTAAAAGGAGTCATTCCCTTGGGCTAGGTCATGGTTAAGTTGAACACAGAAACGACCTCATCCTGACTTGGGGCGTTTGGCCTCATGTGTACTGTATGTTGCATCCTTAATAAAGGGGGAGTTATCTTGTGTCTTTCACTACGAGAAGAAAAGACATCAGGTTTAAAGCAAATGAAGTGCAAATCATGTTCAAAGTCTTAAAACTGGGCTTCCTACAATTGGACTCAAAGAAGCAGTATGTGAACTGGTTCAGGGAAAATCTGAAGTTGCCCACCTTTCCCCATTCTTTACCTGCCAATGATACTCTAGACACCACTAAATGGGAGATGCTATGACCAAGAGGCGTGCTGAGCCTAGGACCCTAACATCTCTGCAGAGAGAGTCGGCATGGTAATACGATACCAGTGGGGAGGCTCTAGAGATACGTGTGTGGCTGTACGTTAAACACTGAGCCTCCGTGGATCACAAACAGAACAGTCTCATTTTTTCCAATGTGCGTTCTGCTCAGGAAGGAAAAGGCATGGGGCCGGGACAGAAACTTGAAGGACAGGTGGAACCCTGGACCTTATCCTGGTTCACTTTTAACTGTCTCTGTGACTTTACACATAAAATGGAAGCATTTTGGAAGTGGTAAAATATACATAGAATTGCAACTTTTAAAAATAAATTGTGTGGGATAGGGGAACAATGACTTATTTGGGCAGCAGAGAGGTCAGGTCTGAATCTTGGCTCTGGGACTGAATTTCTGAATTGTCCAGGCAAGTTACCCTTGGAATCTCTCAGGGATTCCACTCCCTCCCTCTTAAGTAAAAATAGCTACCTCATAGAGTTTCCTGTGAATTAATGCCATCATATCTGTTGTGCAACCAGGTCATTGCCTAAAAAAGAGGAGGTACTCAGTGAAGAGCAAGAATTCTTATTCTCTGTAAAATGGGCAGGTTGGGTAACATGATCTCTAGGGTCTTTGTAATCAGCAACTCCTTTGCCCCATAGTAATACCTTCCTTACTTCAGACTTTGCAAGAACAACATCTTCCCCACTGCTTTGGAAACTCCTTCCAATCTCCATGAATTGGTACCACTTTTTATTCAGCTGTTCAGTCAAACACAAGGTCCTTCTTCCATCTAATTAGTATCCCTCAGATCCATTCATTTTTCCCCATATCCACTGCCACAGAGAACTACTGTTTAGATAATGATCTCTCTCTCTCCCCTGCTTTTTTTTTTTTTTTTTTTGCTTTCCTCACCATCTCCATTAATCCTGTCACTTGCTACCTAATATCCTAGCATCACATACTGTTAGAAACCATCTTGGTGTATGAGCTGTGAAATTTCATTTAGAAATCTAAGTTTCTCTTCTGACTTTTCATCCACTTATGAGAGTATTAAATTTCCTGTTTGTTTTACTTTGAGAACTGTCCTAAAACTTAGACAATTATCTCTTGCATGAATTGTTGCAATTGCCTTTTTTTAAAAAATTGAAGTATGTATATATAATATATACGTATATTCTTTTTCAGATTCTTTTGCATTAGAGTTTATTACAAGATATTGAATGTAGCTCTCTGTAATTTACAGTAGCACCTTGTTGTTTATCTAATATTTTATATATAGTAGTTTGTATCTGCTAATCCCAAACTCCTAATTTATCCCTCCCCGCCTTTCCCTTTCAGTAACCATAAGTTTGTTTTCCATGTCTGTGAGTCTGTTTCTGTTTTATTAATGAGTTCATTTGTATCACTTTTGTAGATTCCACATATTTGATGTCACATGGTATTTGTCTTTCTGTCTGACTTCCTTCACTTCCTATGATCATCTCTAGGTCCATCCATGTTGCTGCAAATGGCATTATTTTATTCTTTTTTATGGCTGAGTAATATTCCCTTGTATATGTGTACCACATCTTCTTTAGCCATTCATCTGTCTGTCGATGGACACTTAGGTTGCTTCCACGTCTTGGCTATCGTAAACAGTGCTGCTATGAACATAGAGGTGCACGTATCTTTGCGAACTAGAGTTTTCTCAGGATATATGCCCAGGAGTGGGATTGCTGGATCATGTGGCAATCGCCTTTTAACTGGCTTCCTGACTTCCAGACTTGTACTACCTACTTTATCAATGCGTAACCATGAATGCACTCCAGGTGTGTTCATCCCCTCAGCCCTCGTGGAAGGGCCTGGGGCCACCTCTTTCTGTTCCCTCATGGTGTCTTACAATATTACCATTTTCCATGAGTGTCATGGGTGCAAAATCAGGGAAGACCTAGCATCTAATCCACTCTACACTGCAGCCAAAGGGACCTTTGAAAGAAAATACCATCATGTTTATAAGTCAGTGGCTCTTCACGTTACCTTTAGGATCAATCAAAATTCCTTTAGCCTGCTTGATTAAGTTCACTTCATCAGCCTTAATTTATATCAGGCTTGCCAGGCTAGCTTGAGAAAATATTTTCCAAATTCTTTTAATTCCTTTCTTAGCATACCAACAACTAAGCTTGGAGAGGAGAGCTTACAGAATTTTCCCGCAGTGTAGAGGAGAGACTCCTGCCATCAACCGTAGATGAAGTCAGAAAGAGAAGGACAGGATGGTGGCAAAGTGCAAGAAAAGTCCACCTGTTCGTTTTCTGGCCCTGGGGAGGGTGGGGAGGTGCAGGGAGACCCAGAGCGTCTGTATGAAGGCTCAGGTAGGGGGGGAGAGCCAGACATCAGTCCTGAGTCTCTGAGAGGGTGGGGACCCATTAAATCAGCGGGTTACATCGAGGGCAAGTTGGGGAGGTATCGCCACAGCCACCCAAGGGTGCGGCCTTGGAAAAATACAGCAGCATGGATACTTTCTGAGGTTCAGCCTCAGTTTCTGTGTGACCACGGAGCTAAGTCAGCCTGGGGCCTGTTGAGGCATGGCAAGGCGACCTGCGGCAGGGCTCGGAGCTCAGGGCACCTGGGCCAGGGAAGAGAGCCGGCTGGAGCCCAGGTGAGGTGGGGGGCAGCCACAGGGCCCTTCTGGTCCTGACCAAGCCCAGAGGACCCGGTTATACGTCCCACAAACACCTAGGATGCCGAGGAACGCTGGACGATGCTGTGTGGATCTGAGAACCGTAGCATCTCCCCCAAACCTCAGAGACACATCCCTCCCATACTTCGGTTCCTGTACCCCCATGAACACTTCAAGAGAGACACAGAAGGTGAGCAGGCTTCTTAAGCATTTATTCCAGAGAGACCTGGCATTCCCTACCTGTGCTATTTCCACTACTGGACTGAGCTACGCTTTTAACAGATGTGAACTTACCTTAATTTGTTTTTCTATTAAGTAGACTTATGAAAAAGACCAACCGAAAGAAATCACATGGTTCTGCACGTCTCCGTTGGAATGTGGGAAACATTCTGCTTGCTGTTGTTATTTGTAAACTCGAAGAAGAGTATGGTATAAAGTGGAATATAAAATGCTCACTTCCCCTTTCCCATTTCCCCCCTTTCTCCTGCTTCAAGTGTTTTGCAAAGTCGGTAGAGAACAGAGGGCAATGTTTTGAGGCTCCAGTTTTGGGCGACTGATTGCATGAGGCTACTGCAAACACACGTGAGACTGGAGTGGATTGGGAACTGGGAATGTGATTATGACTGCATTTCGGACAAGTTTAACTCGATGTAATTATGCACGATCAACATCAAGATATATTTTGGAAGTTGGGGGTATCTACATGGAGCTTAAGCAAGAGATTGGGGCAGGAGGTACAGACTGGAGAGTCTTCAATAGATGAGTGATATGTGAAGCTATGGGGCTGGATAAGGTCTCCTTTTGTGAATATTAAGAAGGACATGTATGGATGGCAGAGGAAAAGGCCAGTAAAAAAGACTGAGAAAGAAGAATATTTTTTGTCAAGTGGCCAACTGGGAAAAAGCACGACAATGTCGTGGAAGGCAAAGGAGAGAGAGTTTCAGGAAAGCGTCTGTGATAATCTGGGTCAAATTAGTGAATTAATTATTAATCCATTTGACAGCAATTAAGCACTCATCCTGGGCCCGGAATTAGGCTCTGGAGATACAAAGATGAAAAGACAAGAGCTGCAAAGTCATTGGTAGCAAGTGAATTTGGAAGAGGCCACTGGATTTTGCCACCAGGAAGGCACAGTGTATGTAGTTTCAATAAAGTGATGGGATTAGAGGTAAAGCTGCGGCAGCTGAGGTGGGGCTGAAGAGGAGGAGACTCTTTCAAGGCAGTTTGGGGTGAAATGCAGGAAACCAGTGGGGCTCCCTGGGATGCATATTGGGAAGAAGGGTGTTTTAGGGAGGGTAACAAGACAATGTGTGTAAACTGAGAGGAGTAAGCCAAATGGATTCAATATGTTCTTTCAGCAAATATTTACGGAACAGCTCGACTGTGTCAGACACTGTTATTGCAGGGGAGCGTGTGAAACAGTGACTAAAACGCTGTCCTCAGGGGCCCCAATCTAGTCGGGGAGACAGACATAAATCTGAACGTATATAAACATTTTCAGGCGGTGGCAAATGTTATAAACAACATACAAGACGGGTGAAGTGAGGGAGGGGCCCTTGTGCAGAGGCTGGAACCCCTCGGGGGGGACGCTGAGACCTGAGTGAGGGGAGGGGCAGCGCCCAGTCACCCAGATGAGCCGTCGGGGGGCGGGCAGGGGTGGGGATGGGGGGGGGAACGCCAGGCAGGAGCAGGGCTGCAGGAGGGGAGGCTGGAAACCCAGGCCGCGTCAGCTGGCGCAGGGCTTCGCTGGGCAGGGCAAAGCGATCGGCTTTTGTGTTTTAATGGCGCTGGGAAACGACTGGAGGTTTTAAACGGGGGCTTGATGTTTTCTCTTGAGGCACCTTGGCTATTAATGCAGAGAGTCTGTTGGGAGAAGAGACATGGCAGGGAGGCCTGGGTGGTGGGTGAGGCCGGAGTGCTGGGCCTGGACCAGGCCTAGGCGTTTGGCACCGAGGATGTTGCCAAGCGGTGGCACTTAGGGCATTTTTGGAATGTAATGCCATCAGGAGACCCAGGAAAGTCGGTGATGTGGTTCAGTCCCAACCCACAGGCCTGAGAACCAGGGGCCTGCTGGTTTAAGGCCGGGAGTCCGAAGGCTGGAGAACCAGCAGTGCCGATGTGCCAGGGCAGCAGAGGATGGACGTCCCGCTCCAGAAGAAAAGAGTGAGGATTGGCCCTTCCTTCCGCTTTCCCGTTCCAGGCGGGCCTCCAAGAGACTGACGGTGCCGCCCTCGCGGGGCATGTGGAGCTCTTGACTCTTCACTCAGGTTCAAACGCTGATGGAGAAACAGCCTCACAGACAGGCCCAGAAATACCAGCTATCTGGGCATCCCTCAGTCCAGTCAAGCTGGCACATAAAGTTTATCATCACAGGGGTTAAAGGAAAGACTGGATTAGAAAAAAGGGACGTCACATGAGGATGGAGCAATTGATAAAATCCCTCGAAGAGGTGAGAGGCACGGGTGTGTGTTCACAGGTGTGTGTGTGTAAGATTTGATAGGGATGCTTCATTTTATCTTTTTTTTTTAATATTTAGTTATTTGGCTGCATCGGGTCTTAATTGCGGCACATGGGATCTTTGTTGCGGCATGCGGGGTCCTTCGTTGTGGCGCACGGCTCTTTGTTGAGGCACTCAGGCTCCAGAGCACGCAGGCTCAGTACTTGCGGTGCAAGGGCTCTCTAGTTGTGGCTCACGGGCTCTAGAGTGCTCGGGCTCCGTAGTTGCGGTGCACGGGCTTAGTTTCCCCACGGCATGTGGGATCTTAGTTCCCTGACCAGGGATTGAGCCTGCGTCTGGAGGATTCTTAACCACTGGACGACCAGGGAAGTCCCCGTTGTATTTTATCTTATTTTTTTATTTTTTCCCAGTTTTTTGAGGCATAATTGACAAATACAATTGTAAGGTATGTAAAGTGTACAACGTGCTGATTTGATATATGTATATATCGTGAAAGATTCTCCCCCATCCCCTCCAGGGACTTACATCCATCACCTCACATATTTACTTTTTTTTTTTTTCTGGTGAGAACATTTAGCTCTACTCTCAGCAAATTTCAATTATGCAACACAGTGTTATCAACTCTGGGATGCTTCTTTTTAGACGCAGAGGAGGAACACATAAGTGAAGAAACTCTGGTGAATTCCTGAACCTCTCTGAGCCTTTTTTATAAAGCAGAGAATTATCCTTGGGATTAAATTGGCTCACACGTGCTAAGGGCCTGGCGTAATGCCTGGCACCATAGCAGGTAGGTAGCCAGTAGGCTGTACACATGGGGAGAGAGAAAGACTTTGAAACAGAAGCAGAGGTTGCTGAAGGGTTTCTTACATTATGAACTGTATTGTCTTAGAGAACTACTTGAGGAGCTTGTCTGAGAGCAAGGGCCTGGAGGGAGGATCTGGATGGGGCCAGAGGAGAGTGATAACATTTAGAAAGCTGCCTGCGGGGAGGTGGAGGGGGGCTGGGAACTCCTAAGACTTCTAAGGTTTCTGTTACTCTGTAGTTCAGTGATATTTTTTCCCCCCTGAAGTATTTTTTTAAGCAAACGGTTTTATCCAACACTGAAGTCTCTTTGTACTGTGCCCAAGAACAACAGAAGCCATATTACAATGATAAGGCTTGACAGGAAAACAGTACCCAAGAGAGCTGTCCTGGTATATGCTTGGGAGGGGGCCTCCCTACCCATCGCCCACCTTGACCTGAGTCTGGTCCAGCCTGAAGACTCTTACCTTGCAAAGGGACCTTACCTTGGAAAGGATGGCATTGGTGATGGTGATGGTGGCTATGTCAGTTTACTTCTAGGTCCAATCCGTATGTGGGGTTTCTTTACTCAGAGCTATGGGATTAGGTTACATCCAGTAAGAGGCTGAGGAATAGGCGTTGATGTACAATGTTTTGATACACAATTTATATGGCACATATATTTTGATGGATTTAAATACCCAGCTCATTCTCTTTTTTCCATTTAAAAACATGTACACGTATATATTAGTTCTGGCTGCACCGCGCGGCTTGCGGGATCCTAGTTCCCTGACCAGGGATTGAACCTGGGCCCTTGGCAGTGAAAGCGCCAAGTCCTAACCACCGGACCGCCAGAAAATTCCCTAAAAACATATTCTGAAAGCATATAATATGCATATAATACTCCTATCCTAAAAAATTACTTAAAATTTGTGCTATTTTTCTTTGTAAGTAGTTTTCCTTGCTCAACAAATACAGGTAATATTGCCATTAAAATATTGTGCTCTTATTTTTTTAACATCCACTATCTTTGAAGTCATTAGATGAATTAAACTTCTTTTGTATGTCTTGTTCTCTTTATATAATAAATAAAATGTACAAGTATTTTCATGTAGCTATTAATCAAAGAAGTTAATTTAATCCATTGTGATACTGATTTAACAATGTTTTTTTTTCTATAAATTGCCGTTGCTTGTTTTAATGAAACAACCTGTGAAATTTCCTGAAGTACTGTTATTTTTCCTTCTCTTCCTTTTTCTCACATACTTTCAAATTTAATTTGGAAGTTTGCAACCTCTTTATTTCGGTATCTAACTGTTAAGGTTCTTATCCTTAGAAAAGCTTTCTTACACGGAAATTAAAAATCCAGAATAAATTTATGGCTTTAGACTTGTGTTTAAGTTAGGATGCAGTATCTGTTGCTGATGGGTAAGAAAAAGGTCTTCACCCATGCAGCTCTCTTTGACTTTTCTTGGAAAGTGACCTTTTCCTGTTAAATGGCAATTATCAGGAGAGTCATGAGAAGAGATGGAAAGACACTGCATGGGGTTTATTAATGATGTTATCTCCTTGATATTAAGTCTATGAAATACATCAACACTTCAGATGTGGATATCCTGTACAGATGCTTGGCTTGAAAATATGACCAGAGGTCAATGTAAGTGCAGTGCTCGGACCATCTAGCCCCCTCCACTGGTCAGAGGTCAATGTAAGTGCAGTCCTCGGACCATCTAGCCCCCTCCACTGGTCAGAGGTCAATGTAAGTGCAGTCCTTGGACCATCTAGCCCCCTCCACTGGTGCTGTGACTCTTTTTGGCAGTCCAGGTGGTTCCACTTTCTGGACTATACCCCTTTAGTTTAACTGAAGTTGTAAGTTGTTTTGCGTAGCTGTATAGTGGCATCTGTGTACTGAGTATGATGTCTGTAAACAGACGTCACCACGTGAGCAAACTGAAAAGCTGTTGACTTTGCTAATTACCAATGATTTAACCTATATTATAACACTATTTGCTTTAAGTGTTTTTAAAATTTTCTTGCTGTTTTGGACTGAGATCAAATCCACGAAGGAAATGATGCAAATGTTAATTCAGACTGAACTTCTATGCGTGTTAAATTTCCACTCTTGGAAAAGTTAAAACGTCCAGTGCTTTTGGTCAGTCTTTTTTTCTTGATTGTTTTATGATTCATGCTTTAAATCCGGCTTTAACGACCACAGCATGATATAGTTTGACATTTGAACAATGACAGCACGTTAGCTTTTGGCTGCACAGCACAGCTTGTGGGAGTTCCCCCACCAGGGATTGAACCCGGGCCCCTGGCAGTGAAAGCGCGGAGTCCTAACTGCTGGACCGCCAGGGAATTCCCTAGCTCACTAGCTATTTTTTAAAGAACGTAGGCTTAGGATGGAGGGAAAGTGTGAAATAAAAGCAGTGGGAATATAGATTTTCTGGTCACCAGGGAACGGATTTTTTTCCACCTGGCAAGATGAAAATGAGAAAATTTGTTTGGAAGTCAGGGTCAGAGAATCATGAAATTTCTGAGGTATGGAGAATCTTTAATTCTATTATAATCGAATACAACTCTCTTATTTTTATACAGATAAGGGCAGAAGAGAAAGGAGGTGATTTGTCTGAAGGTATTTAGGTGTTAGTGGTAGAGACGGAGCTGGGGCTGAACTCTAGTGTCCAAATTCAATGCTCTGCTTACTTTCCAACAAATCATGTAAGTGGAGGTAGGGGGAATAAGGGGGATTGGGACAGGATTTTGAAAATAATTATCACCGAGTTCTCTTTGCTGAGTCCAGCCTTTTTGGAATCCACAACTCTGAACCAAATGGAACTAACCAAGCAGGGTCAAGGGGCAAAAGCAGGTGAAATTTGCCTTGATGTGTTTCACACCTTGAAGCCTGCAAGAGATTTTGAATCGAACCCCAATTTTGACATTTACGATTTTAGGCTTAGATGCCTCAATGGTTAAAAAAAAAAAAATGTGTTGGCCGAAACGAGTGATTCTCCAACTTTACCATGCATCACCTGGAGGGCTTGTTCAAAACTAGTCATCTAGGCCCAGCCCCCAAGTTTCAGGTTCAGTCCCTCCAGGTGGGGCCTGAGAATTTGCATTTCTAACAAGTTTGTAGGTTGTCTGAGGACCATATTTCGAGAACTAGTGGCTTAGAGATCATTTTAAAGGTCTTTTCCTGCACAAAAGGATTCTTTAAAATAAAAACAACTTTATTGAGGTGTAATTTACATGCAATGACATGCATGAATCTTAAGGCGATAGTGAGGTGGGACAAATGTATTCATGCGTGTAACCACCACCACAGGCAAGATGGGAAGACTTTTTCCATCAAGGCAAAGAGCTCCCCAGTGCCCTGCTGAAGTCAGCGTCATTTTCTTTTTTCTCTTTTTTTAACCATTTTTTAAATTGAAGTGTAGTTAATTTACAATGTTGTGTTAGTTTCAAGTGTACAGCAAAGTGATTGTTACACATATACATATATATATATATATGTTGTTTTTCAGATTCTTTTCCATTATAGGTCCTGCACGAAAAATTCTTAACCTTCTCAACACTGAAGTTTATACATTCGTGGCACCTGGAAAGCATGGGCAGGGAGATGTTTTATTTTATGAGAGACCAAGTTTTGTGAGATCTTCAAATGAAAGATACAAGTTACTTTAAGTATGATTTCAATATAGTATTCTGTCAAAAGTCACAAATGTTGGAAAAGGAATGAGGTAATTGTCAAGGTAATTGGCAAAGTAAAATTGTGGAAGGAGTGTGCTATATATACTAAGTACAGCAAAGGCTTCTCATTAGTGCCTTCCCATGGAAGTGGATCTCAAAACAAACCTTATTTATTTAAATTGGAGTCTGTGGGAGTTCCCGACAAGAAAAATAGTTATAAGATCAAAGCACTAAGTGAAAAACCAGGAAACAAGAATTTTATGTAACTACCATCTAAAGAATTCTTAAGGTAAGAATTTTCAGTTACATTTTATTGATGTTCTTTCATAGTTGAAAGAGCGTGAAGCCGTGGTTTGAAACCCACTTCACTCCTTTCTTAACCTTTAGTACAAATATGCTTGGTTATTTTATTGAGTTTGGCAGTTCTTTAATCATAACAGAGAAATGGGAAAGTCCAAATGTATAGTCACTTCTTGTTCTTATTACAAATCCAGTTTTATGTAACATTTTCTTGCAGGAATATACGTTGGCTGAGGTTGCTATGCCGGGGTTTTAGATATTACGGTTACATTTTGTACAACGTGTAATGTAATTGCTAAATGGATGTACTGTTTACACACTGTTTTAGGCCAGGTTTTAAAATATTCCCAAGAGTTGGAACATATCTTTTAAAAGGTAAAAATTACAGGTAGATGTAAAAATATACCCCCAGTATATAAGAATTTATTTTGTATTTCTTTAATTTAAAAATAACCCCAATTCTGATATAAGCCACTTATAAAGAGGTGACTTTCTTTTTTCTGGTAAAGATCTAATGCACTGGTGATCTGCTTTTGTCTTCATGCGATATGACCCTTGTAAAATGCAAATGTATAGGAAAGAAAGATGAACCCATACTTCTCAGTTGACTTTCTGTTGCCTGTATAAGAGTTAGCGTTTCACCTGTTTTTTCACCGACACAGCAGGGAGGAAGATGTGTGAGAAAGGGTCTTGTGATGAAAAGTAGCCTGATTGATCATTTAAAGACCATCTGGGAAACTTGCCTCCAAATAGCCGGTGGGCGTCCCAGACACTGAGTGCTGGGCACCATTGTCCCACACAGCATGGAGAAGCTCTGCAGCCCGTGTTTGGGCTTAATTAGGGCTCGGAAATTTAAGACTTTATTTTTTCCTTAATCTGAGTGATTTGTGACATTATCTGTGGTTTTATTTTAGAAGTAATTACATCAGATTAAAAATGAAGTTCATTATGGCTGTTTTTTTTAAAAGTTGGGTAATAACAAATGTTGGCAAAGATGTAGAGAAAGTGGAACCCACGTATTTCATTGATGGGATGCAAAATGGTGCAGCTGATTTGGAAAACAGTCTGGCACTTCCTTAAATGGTTAAACATACAGTTCCTGTTTGGGCAATTCCACTCCTCTTTCTCTCTCTCCCTACCCCTTCTCCCTACATTCTTTCCAACTCTCCACCCTAGAGTGTAAGCTCCGGGAGAGTGCAGGCCTGGTCTGTCTGGTTGCTGCTCTGTCTCTGACATTTGGAACAGAGTTTGTCACATGGCAGGTACCCAATGGATTTTTAATTGAGCAAACCAGTAGGAAATAGGCATACAGTAAAGTTATTAAGGGCAAAGCCTCTGGAGTTACCCTGCCTCACTGTGAATGCTGGCCTAACTCTTCCTTTGGGACTTTGATTTTATTACTCAGTCTCTTTGAGCCTCAGTTTCCTCATCTGTGAAATGGGATAGTAGCAGCACATAAAATTTTTGAGTGACAAGCCCTCAAAAAAGTTTATTAAGAACAAATAAAATTCATTTAAAAAACTTATTAGATATAAAGAAAATTCATTTAATAAAAAGTTATTAAGAATTGATTGCATAACACTTTGTACCATGTAATATGGGCATCATCTCTGTAGATGAATAAGATGTGGTCCCTGGCCTCAAGATAATAAGGAAGTGTCACCCTGGTAGGAAAGAGATCCCTAAAAGCCAAGAAAGAGGCCTAGGTCTGTGGAGAATACACTAAAGTTAAGGCACCACCTTAGCCAAATGCATTAGGAATCATGCAACAGCCAAACTTTGTTCCCAGTTTTTAGCATTAAGGAGACAGTCATTTTGAAGTGAATTTATTTCTCCAGTATGTTATATATGGAAATATTAATTCCTAGGTATTTCAAGTGGTTACAATTTAGCCATCATGAGAAAATTTAATTTTATGCCCAGCCAATTTACTTCATTTAAAAACAACGAAGGGAATTCCCTGGCAGTCCCAGTGGTTGGGACTTCATGCGTTCACTGCCAAGGTCCTGGGTTCTATCCCTGGTCAGGGAACTAAGATCCCACAAACTTCGTGGTGTGGCCAAAAATAAAAACAACAAAAATAAGTACATTGAGCACAGGATATATTCCAAAATATAGCTTTGTTTTGTCTTCTTTAAAATGTATTCAGTGGGAGTATTTTTCCCCTGCCCCTGATCGTAACTTGGGCAGGTGCCTCAACTCTGGGGCTCACTTGTAGATCCATTTATTTCTGTTAGTTGTGATCATAGTAGCAGGTTGTGCCCTTCTTGACTTAAAGTTCCCCCTAGACCTGAGTTCCAGAAAATATGAAAGAATTCACAGTTCAGAAACATAATGCCTTATGGGAAAACAAAACAGAGATGGGAGACTGGGCCACGATGCGATAGATTCTATCCTCAGATTTACCAACTCTAGCTAATGACAATCAAATTTGGAACATTAATCAGCACAAAAGCAGCCCAAACTTCTGCAGGTGTTGTAAGATCACTTACAGTTGGAGAACGATAGTTAGGACATTTTACAAAGTTTCTCGGAACATGCTATACAGATGTTTCCGAACATGGTGGCAAATGGGATCATTGCAAGGTGTGCCAGTTTGGGTGCTCCCAAGCTGGCTGTTTAAACCCCAGAAGACGTGTCTTGCTGACATCCTTTAAAGAGAGGAGACTCCCTGGGAGGAAAGGGTGGCAGCTGGGAGGTGGCACATTCTAATTCTTAGCAGACTGACATTAGGAACTTTTGTAAGGAAATCTTGGCTGGGTTTTTACCAACATATATTTTTTTTAAATGCATTGTAGGAAATAGCTGAAGTAAAAGTTGTTTATTGTTAAGAAAATTACTATAACCATAGGATGTCAAATTAATGGTTTACTGTTGTCACTATCATACCTAAAAAAATATTATATATGTATGGGATGTGAGTATCTTTTTTATAGTCCTAATACTTGGCGACGAGCCAAGTATCAACATTCTGCTTTCAACTTAAATAGTGGAGGTATTTTCACCACTATTCTCTTAATACTGGAATGTCCGTGCTTGCCACCTCTATAGGAGAGGCCCAGAGTGGCTTTTCTGTATAAAGCAAAACTAATTCTGTACAGAGCAGATGAAGGTCCAATTAAGACACAGTCTTTGTGTGATGACAATTTACGTAGTCTTTACCAAGTCCCTTGTTCGTAGTTTTTTTTTTTTTTTTTGCGGTACGCGGACCTCTCACAGTTGTGGCCTCTCACGTTGCGGAGCACAGGCTCCGGACGCGCAGGCTCAGAGGCCATGGCTCACGGGCCCAGCCGCTCCGCGGCACATGGGATCTTCCCGGACCGGGGCACGAACCCGTGTCCCCTGCATCGGCAGGCGGACTCTCAACCACTGCGCCACCAGGGAAACCCCCCTTTGTTCGTAGTTTTACATTTAATAAAAGAAAAGAGTACACTAAATTAAAATGCTTTTGGTGGCATCTTATACACATTACACTAATAGTAAGGGACCATTTCTTGTCATATACTCTAGCTAGAAGCTTTCTTTCTCTCCTCCTTTTCTAGCATCTTAAATAAATTAATTTTACTCTGTAACAAAACAGATCCTAAGAGTAGTTTTTCCCCTTTCTGGTCCTCCATCCACACGTTCAGAGCCTCTTCTGGCTTCACCCTCCAGAGCTGTTAATGCTGGTCTCTGGGGTCCCCGTATGATCCCAGGAGGTGCAGACCTGAATAGTTGGGATGAGAAAAGTTTGGAGAAAACTTTACTTAAGCTATCTGATATAGTTAAACATTTCTCAATTTCCCAAGCCCCCATCCTCACTTTTCCCGGAACACAGGTTATAGTCTTAGCTCTGCCCGTGATCACTTCTTGCCCATGTGCCTGAATCTCTCTAGCCCGTCTAACTCTTCTGAGTCTCAGGTTTGCATTTCCATAAACTCCCACGTTACGTTCCTGGTCTGTACTGGACTTGATCACAAAAACCTTAGCTTTTGCTTTACCTAATTTTTTCTGTTCTTAACTCAGAGTATCTGCTTTTCTAATTATTTCCAAAAAAGTTTTATAATTCATGTATACTGCATCAATCTTTGCTGTGATCTAAATACCACATAAAAGTGAATCCACTGTACCTGAAAATGGCATCAGGGATTGTGTGGCTGGGGAAGGAATTTAGTATTTAAAAACTAAAAGCCGGACTTCCCTGGTGGCGCAGTGGTTAAGAATCCGCCTGCCAATGCAGGGGACGTGGGTTCGAGCCCTGGTCCAGGAAGATTCCACATGCCACAGAGCAACTAAGCCCATAAGCCACAACTACTGAGCCTGTGCTCCAAAGCCTCTGAGCCACAACTACTGAGCCCGCGCACTGCAATGAAGAGTAGCCCCCACTCACCGCAACTAGAGAAAGCCCGTGCAGCAACGAAGACCCAACACAGCCAAAAATAAAATAAATAAATTAATTAATTAAAAAAACCTAAAAGCAAATTGACAAATAGACACAACAAAACAAAAAAATTTCATTTCACTAACATCTTAATACAGGTTGTGCTACTTAAAAAATTATCATTGATTATTGCTAAATCTGTTCAGAAGATTTTGATAATGTACTGTAATATAGGCATTTTTTGCCCTCCTTTTCTTTTCTTTAACCTTAAACTTTAATGAAAATATAAAACCTTTTGTTCTGCAGTTTCCTAGTGCATTGCTAAATGGGAAACCATAACATCTCCTTATATCACAGTTATAGTATCCACGACTGTCTGACCCTTGTACTATGTTGTAATGCCTCTGAAATCAGGGCTGGATTTTATTTATTTTTGCATTTCCCCCTGGCTCTTAACTTGTCAAATAAATTATTAGGGGAAAAATCTTTCTCATCGCTGCTTTTTCCCTTCCTGGAAGATGATTTGCAAAAAGTAATAAGGTCACTTGTCAGCGTATACCCTCCAAAAAGAAATAAAATTTAATTTGTGCCAATTAGTCATTTATTTCAATGGGAAAGAATAGAGGATGAAAAATCAGGACAGTGTCTCCAGATCCTTTTCTAGCTAAAAAAATCACACAGGGATCTTTTTTGTTTGAATGTTTTAGTTTGCTGCTGCTATTAAAAGAACTCTTAAATCACTACTCCAGACGCAGTTATTGTGGGCAAGTCTTCAAGATGGAAGACACAGAGAAGGAGGCACACACACACACACACACACACACACACGTGCACACTAACAAATGGCTGCCTCTGTGACGGCCCTGCGGGCTCATGTGGTGTTTTATGGCCTTTAACTGATGACCATACCACATGGTGACCTGTGAACACCCAGATGCAGCTGTGTGCTATTGTTGTCAAAGAAAACAATACAGGTACGCTCACACATGCCTAGTAGTAAACATAATTGTCACAGAGATGCATGGTAATTAAGCAGAAATGTTCAGCATTTTATATAAATTGCTATAATAATTATTCTATTTTTACAAAAAACACAGGTTTTTAATTTTTTGCTTGGGTGTATTTGTAACCAGCCCAGAATATTCCCTGTAAAACCTACCATTCCTTTCTGTCATCCTCATCACCAAATCCAACTGCATTTGCTCACAGAGTACCTGGGACCCCTTGCCTTCTGTGGCATCCCTCCTGTATCCCCAAGCCAATGTCCTGTCTGTGCACTCGGACCCTGGCCCAGCCTCCTCCATCTTCCCCCACTACTCACATCAATGGGGTCCTTACACCATGCTCCCTGCGCCCAGAGCCAAGGGGGTGAGCGCGAGGTCAGAGGGCTGTGGACTCCACAGTGGCTGAGCGAGAAGGTAATAATCCAGTGTAAAAGGGTGAGTAAGAAGGTAACAGTCCGATGTAAAAGGGACGGGAGGCTGAAGTTCAGGGACAGTCATATAAGAATAAAAGGATCCATTGAGATTAAGGGCTGACTCCCCAGAATCCTTGAATTGTGATCACATGTGCTGAAGGAGACGTGGCAGGAAGGAAGAGGAAGGAAGACGAGGGCCTGTCGCAAGCACCGTGTCAACCCTGCTCTCAGCATCACCTCCCACCCTGACCCGAAGCCACAGACTTGTAGCCTGGCTCCCCTTCAGTACTCACATGGGGCACGCCTAGTGTGAATATTCTACCTGGATGTGAATTTTAGTAGGTTAATAATTATACCATGCCTATTGTGTTTGGAGCTATATAATTTTAAGAGTGTTCTCATTTTACTCCAGTAACCCTGTGTGGTAGGCATTATTATCATTCCCATTTAAAAAATAATTTTTAAATTTCAGCTTCATTGAGTTATAATTGACGTATAAAATTGTAAGATACTTAAACTGTATATCACGGTAATCTGATACGTGCATATATTGTGAAAGGATTCCCCCTATTTGGTTAATGAACATGTCCATCACCTCACATGTTTATCTTTTTTCTCCCCCCTTGGTGAGAACACTTAAGTTCTACTCTCTTAGCAAATTTCAATTATACCCTTTTTTTTTTTTTTTTTTTTTGGTACACGGGCCTCTCACTGTTGTGGCCTCTCCTGTTGCGGAGCACAGGCTCCGGACGCACAGGCTCAGCGGCCATGGCCCACGGGCCCAGCTGCTCCGTGGCACGTGGGATGTTCCCGGACTGGGGCACGAACCTGTGTCCCCTGCATCGGCAGGCGGACTCTCAACCACTGCGCCACCAGGGAAGCCCCAATTATACCCATTTTTAAACAAGTCAGTTGAGGCTCGGAGATGAGCCATCCCATCCGGTGGTCAAGCCAGAACCCTGACTCACGAAGCAGGGAACTCAGAGGAGATGCTGTGAAGGTGAAGGGAAAGAAAACGGAAGATGGGGGCCCAAGAAGAGTGATTCGTCTCTCCCACTCCCCATTTTGTTGGGCTGGCCTCAATTTACCTTCATCTTTGTGCAGTCAGTTAAGAACTGTCACAAGGGACTTCCCTGGTGGTGCAGTGGCTAAGACTCTGCGCTCCCAATGCAGAGGGCCCAGGTTCGATCCCTAGTCGGGGAGCTAGATCCCACACGCATGCCGCAACTAAGAGTTCTCATGCCACAACTAAGGATCCAGTGAGCCACAACTAAGGAGCCAGAGAACTGCAACTAAGACCTGGTGCAACCAAATTAATTAATTAATTAATTAATTTTTAAAAAAGAGAACTGTCACAAAAGGGAACTGGGCCCTTGGAGGGTCTACTTTTTCATCTCAGCAAGAATTATTAGCGGCAATTTTGAAAAACTGAAAATAAAACTATCCTAATTTTGGAAATTGCGTCCTACAGTCTTCATTCTAGTCATATTATCACATTCTGTTTATAATGAATTTGAAGGGACCATAAAAATCCTTCAACTTGCTGACATCTGGCATCAAATATTGCTTCTATGAGACATCTTAGGAAGCTTTCTTTCTCTTGGAATAGCTGAGTTCTGTTGTTTTAATGTCACCTATAAAATATTCTACCACAGAGTATTAAATATTGAACTGCTTCCCTGCTAATCCTACTCTTTTCTAATTTTAAAATAAGAAAAGAGGTTCATTTAATTTTTAAATGAGATTAAAAAATCTGTTGTTTTTATATGGCAAGATATTCTCAGCCCACTCTTAGCAGCTGGGGAACAGTTGCTCTTATGGACTTTTGCTTTTTACTCTTGCCTTTTGAATTCCATGTGCAGATCATTTTTCTATGAGTAGAGACAGGTTTATGTTACTTATAATGTACCAGCAGATCTGTAAATGACCAAATCAGTGGTTCTCAAACTTTTTAGTCTCAGGATCTTTCATACTCTTAAAAATTATCAAACAACCCGAGAGAATTCTTATGTGGGTTTTTCTGGGGTATATCTACCAAGGTTTACCCATAATAGAAATTAAAACTAAGAAAGTTGCAAAATATTTATCTATAATTCATTTAAAATAGCAATAATAATCTTAACAGAAGTAACTTTTTTTAATAAAAAAATACCAAACCAAAAGAATTTTATGAGAATGGCATTGTTTTACATTTTTGCAAATGTCTTCCATATCTGCTTTAATAGAAGACAGCTGAATTCTCATATCTGTTTCTGCTTCAATCTGTTGCAATATCACACATCATGTAGTTTCTGGAAAACTCTACTGCAAAAAAGGCAAATAACTTCGTTTTATCATGAAAATAATTTTTTTTAGAATAACATCTATTTTTAAAATTAAGTTATTTTTGGCTGCCTTGGGTCTTCGTTGCTGCAGGTGGGCTTTCTCTAGTTGAGGTGAGTGGAGGCTACTCTTCATTGTGGTGCGTGGGCTTCTCATTACAGTGGCTTCTCTTGCTGTGGAGCACTGGCTCTAGGTATGTAGGCTTCAGTAGTTGTGGCACACAGGCTTAGCTGCTCCGCGGCATGTGGGATCTTCCCGGACCAGGGCTCTAAGCCGTGTCCCCTGCATTGGCAGGCGGATTCTTAACCACTGCACCACCAGGGAAGTCCCTTGACCTCTTTCTTACCCTTTTTTTTTTTTTTGCGGTATGCGGGCTTCTCACTGTTGTGGCCTCTCCCGTTCCAGAGCACAGGCTCCGGACACGCAGGCTCAGCGACCATGGCTCACGGGCCCAGCCGCTCCGCGGCATGTGGGATCTTCCTGGACCGGGGCACGAACCCGCGTCCCTTGCATCGGCAGGCGGACGCTCAACCACTGCGCCACCAGGGAAGCCCTTACCCATTTTTTTTAACCTGTAAATTGAAGTTATTGCTAGTATCTACCTAAGATTACTGTGAGTATTAAATGAGAAAGTAAAATAATATCTTGTTCTTGGCCCATAGAAGCGTGTGTTTTACTTATTATTGCTAATCATAATTATCATCACTTTAGGAATCAAAGGCTTATTTTGAAAGTCACTAATCATTCTTTAATTTTCTTGTTATTGGGTGATTTGAAGTTTCATTAGACAACTATGGCAATGAACTTGCAATCATGATCTGCTCTTTGAGGGGCTGTTAAAAAGTCCAGATTAGTCTATCAGTTTTTGACTGCATCTTCTCATCTTTCTGCCGAGTATTTTTTGTGCATAATCATACATCTTATGCTTCACACATGTCCTTGGTCAAACTTAACCTGGGCCTGGCTCATACGTCCATGTTTCCTTTACGGCAGAATCCCTTGCTCTAGGCCAGCCAGTCTGAACTGGCTTTTTGCCCTTTTTATGCTTGAACGTGCTTCGTTCTGCCCTGTCATTCATATATTGGATTTGGAATCATCTTTTTTTTTTTTTTCCCGGTACGCGGGCCTCTCACTGCCGCGGCCCCTCCCGCCGCGGAGCACAGGCTCCGGACGCGCAGGCTCAGCGGCCATGGCTCACGGGCCCAGCCGCTCCGCGGCATGCGGGATCCTCCCGGACCGGGGCACGAACCCGCGTCCCCTGAATCGGCAGGCGGACTCTCAACCACTGCGCCACCAGGGAAGCCCGGAATCATCTATTTTTAGTAAGCTTTTTATTTCTTGATTATTCTCTTAGCTAGGATAAATTTTTAAGTTTCGGCTCCTCTGGTTTTGATTCTGTGTATGTTCCTGCCCTGAATGCATTACTCACTTCCTGCTTAACTTAATATCCATATGATTACTTACTGCGTGCATCCCATCCCATCATTCGGGTTTGATCCTTGATGGTCACTTCACAAGAATCTGAGCTTCATCTGCTAATCCTTTTTTTTTTTTTTTTTGCGGTACGCGGGCCTCTCACTGCTGTGGCCTCTCCCGTTGCAGAGCACAGACTCTGGACTCGCAGGCTCAGCGGCCATGGCTTACGGGCCCAGCCGCTCCAGGGCATGTGGGATCTTCCCCGACCGGGGCACGAACCTGCGTCCCCTGCATCGGCAGGCGGACTCTCAACCACTGCGCCACCACGGGAGCCCTGTATTTTTTTAATTGATTCTCTTCTCATACTTATTTGTTTGTTAACACTACGTGGAGAGATTATAAAATTTATCTCCAGTTGAGCCTGTTCCTTTTGCCAACAAATTTCACAGATATTATATCTATCTAATGAAAATTATCTTAACATTAGAAACGTTATTCCACCTTTACTATAAATATTATTACCACTTAGCCCCCTTGCTGAACTTTATTTCGTTTACTACTGATGAAACAGTAGTTGAAAACTTTTTTTTAACCTGAACCCTTCCTCTGATAGAGATTACAACAAATTCATCAAGTGAGTCATACACTTAAGAAATATTTATTGAGCACCCACTCTGTGCCATGCACTGTTTTTCACTGTAAATGCACAGCACAAAACAGGAATTTTCTGCTTTCAGGCAGCTTACATTCTATTGAAATGGGTTTGACAATGGAAAAATTAATAATGTTTGAGATAGTGACGTATATTTATGTGAAAGAAATCTTAATGTAAAAGTGGTTCAAATATTCTCTTTAGTTACCTAGTGCTGCAGAGCTAAACCCCCAATTTAGCTACTAAATAAATGCCTATTATCTCACCTACTTTCCATGAGTCAGGGATCCAGGATCGGCCTAGCTAATGGTTCAGCTCAGGGTCTCTCATGAGGTTGGAATCAAGATGCTGGCCAGGGCTGGAGTTTTCTGAGGGTGGACTGCGTTTGAAGGATTCCTTTCAAGGAAGCTGACTCCCAGGGTTGGCAAGTTGGTGCTGGTCTTTGGCAGGAGGCCTCAGTTACTCCCCACCTGGACCTCTCTGCAGGGCTGCTTGGGGTGCCCACAACATGGAGGCTGGCTTCCCCCCTCCCCCCCCCAAGAGAGTGATCCAAGAGCAAGAGGCAGAAGCCACATGTCCTGTAAGCCTTGGTCTCCAAATCACTTATCTTCACCTCTGCCATATTCTGTTAGAAGAGAGTCACTCACTCTAGGAGAGGAGAATTTAGAGTCTGCCTTTTGAAGGTGTGGTATCAAAGAATTTGCACATTGTAAAAAAAACCACCATAATTACTTAGATACATTTAAGAGCAAATTAAGCAAATTAAATGGTATGTTTCAGAGATATTTCACAATGAATTATACCTTGTTTTATACTCACTGTTTGTTAGTATATAATGCCTTGTTATGCCTTATTTTGCAGCTTTTTTTTTTAATTGCTTTTTAGTGTTACTTTTGGACACAGAATCATTGAAAATTTAGGTTTCTTCTTACTCTTTTCTTCCTGCTTTGGTTGCTTTGCTACAATGCTGTCAACATTGTTTAGGGTTCCATAGATGAAACTATTTGAGATTTTTTTTTTTCATTTCTGGGATTAGTTGATGAATTCAAGATTATTTATATTACTTCATGTTTGTATTGAACATGAATTGTCTAAGTGACTGGGAGAATGGAATTTCATGGCCCAGGGGTAAAATAAAATCCCCTTTGGTTCTCAAATAAGTTACTTTTGGTGGGGCATCTAAAGTCTACAGAAACGTAGCTCCTGTGTGGAATCCACTTAAGCCTGTCTGCACATAAATGCTGTACAATGGGATGACCATTTAAAATTGCAGTCAGCTCCACCTTAGCTTAGAAAGCTGGTGAGAGATCGTGTACGGCTGTTCAGAAGATAGAAATAACATATAGAGAAATGTGGGTGAAGGATAATTCTTTGGCTACTTGGCTATAATATTTGTACATTTGACTAGAATAGATGAGAGGCTCCCCTTTGTGGCTCATGTATGATGACAGTTCCAGGGCTTATCTCTTAATGACTGAAATGATAAATTTGGAATTCCTCAAACTTAACTTTTCTCCACGACTGGACTTCCCCTTTGGACAGTCTTCCATGGGAAGCCTTTAGTGAATCTTTAAAAGTACGGCAGCTCTACTGGAGATTGACAATGATTTAACCTTTGGACCTTTAAAGATAAAGGACTCTTGTCAACTGTATAAGGCCTCCTTTCTCAGAAGGGAAGAATGCTTTTAAGTTTCTTAGTGGATTAATTAGTAACTGAAAATAGCACCATTCTTTGAATTGTTCCCACTTTTACAACAAATAACAATGGAAACAAGTGCTGTCAGAAGGAGAAATAAGAAAAAAACATATAAAAGATGATCAAATTTCAGACCTTGTCATTTATGTGGAGATTTTATTCCTACTCCTAGATCCTGCCCTAAATAGAGGAAGCTGTGGATGGAGTCAGGTGTTAAAGAGGAAAGGGGGAGCAGGAGAGGTATTTTTCTCCCCCTGCATTCGTGGGAGTTTAGCGTCTTGAGTATCTGAGACATTTCTAGTTGTACAGACAAGGATGGAAGCTTGTTGTCTCGGAAAGGCATACTATTTTACACAGTGAGAGTGAAATGAAGACTAAAAAAGAAATCAATTTCTGATTAAAGCCATGCTTGGATCTGGGAATTCTTTTGGGTAGGAGGAGGCACTCCTCAAATGTATTTATGCTGATGTTTAACCAATGTTAGGCAGCGTTGCAATGGTTAAATTTATGATGACACAGAGCTGGGAGAGACTTTGTAGATGGTTTGGTTCTGACCCCAGAGAGATGAAATGATTTGGTGAATCATTACTTGGTGAAGGGATGTGGTCAGAGCTAGTTCTAGAAACTTCCAGTACATTTTTTTCTGGAAAAACCGAACCACTGATTTTGGATTTTTACATTTGGTAAAACAGTAATTTAATTAGAGGTTGTTTTGTGGATATGTTTTCATCTGAGGGGTAGGAAAAAAAAAAAAAAGACCAAGAGCCACAGAATTAAGTAGAATAGGAATTGTAAAAAAAAAAAAACCAACATTGAAATTATAATTCAAACAGTGTTTGCCTATGAGACATCTTGGGCTGAGAAGAAGGCAGGGTGAAGGGGACAGGAAGTGAGACAGTGGTTTGGGTCCTAAATGAAATTGGGGCATCTCCCTTCACACCAGGTGACATTTCTTTCTTGGGGAGCCAGACCCTCCAGAGGAGTCAGAGGTGGCATCTGATGACTAGCAATAGTAATAAGTACTTCTCTGTGCATTTAATATTTTTGTTTATTTTGTTTTGATACTGACAGAAGTGAGACCCTTGGTTTGACAACCAAAGTGTGATTTGCTATCATTACATTATTGATAGCTTCTCACAAATGGCAAAACTTCATTCTGACAAATTGCATATCTCCACTCTGTGTTAAAATCTATAAACAATACACAGAATACTGAATCTCTGTTTTCTCCTCTTATCATTATTCCATGTCCTGCTTTCAAAGCCAATGTCAGCAAGTCAGTTTACACAACCATGGTGAGTCCTGCAGATTTACAGTAGTCAGAAAGGAAGGGCTCAGGTCCCTCATGCAAAACAGCCTTCCCCCGGGTCTGCCCTCAACAACTGATACTGCAGCATTAGAAAAGAGAATTTTTTAAAAAAATAAATTTATTTATTTTTGGCTGCGTTGGGTCTTCATTGCTGCACGTGGGCTTCCTCTAGTTGGACAAGCGGGGGCTACTCTTCGTTGCGGTGCGCAGGCTTCTCATTGCAGTGGCTTCTCTTGTTGCGGAGCACAGGCTCTAGGCACGTGGGCTCAGTAGTTGTGGTGTGCAGGCTCTAGAGCATAGGCTCAGTAGTTGTGGCTTGCAGGCTCTAGAGCGCAGGCTCAGTAGTTGTGGCTCCCAGGCTCTAGAGCGCAGGCTCAGTAGTTGTGGCACACGGGCTTAGTTGCTCTGTGGCATGTGGAATCTTCCCGGACCAGGGATTGAACCCGTGTCCCCTGCATTGGCAGGCGGATTCTTAACCGTTGTACCACTAGGGAAGTCCCAGAAAAGGGAATTTTGAAGCTAGATGGATCCTCAGAGTTCCTTTAGACCTAAATCCTCAATATATAGCCCCAAAGAAGCTGGTTTTCTCAAGGTTACAGGGCTGGTTGTAGACTGCTTCAGGATTGGGATCATAAAGTCAGCTGGGATCTCAGAGAGTTTTCCTTCAAGATGAATTCTCTGAGAAAGGAACCATCTTAGGCCAGAATCTTAGTAGAGATGAAGTTGTCTAACCACAAGACATGGACACAAAGGGGGTGGAGGCGGCCCTGGGAGCAGAGGTGATACAGGAGGCAGACTTGGCCTCCTTGACCATGTTGCCTGGGTCCTCGCAGGTGAGGCCAGCATCGTATTTCTCCTATTCTTATCTCCTGCTCCACCTGGCTGGTGACTGTGTGGTATCCACAGGGGACATTATTTGGAGCAGGACAGAGGTGAGGCCTGCTGGTTTGCCTCCCTGGTGTTATGCAGGTCCCCCCTTTGTTTCATTCCTCCCAGCACCAAGGATTTCCTAGGACCCAGGTAGCACGAGCTCAACCACCAAAGAGCTTTCTGTTGGCCCCTGAACTGAGGTTCCTCCAGCTCCTGGAATCCCCCACACCCTCACCCCACAGTTGTTTTACTGGGACTAAGCCCAGGAGAAGGAAAACAATGCGGAAAAGGAACGAATACAACCCCATTCCTCTGTAACTCAAAGCAAAACTTATATGGAATGCAAATGGAAAAAGAGATTTGATCTGGGAGTTTTTTTTCCAGAGTGGAATGCATACTGTAAAATGATTACTGTAAAACAATTACTGTGGCTAGCATTTGTGAGTTAGTTGGTTGTGGGTTTTAACAACCATTTTGCTGACTTTTAGGCAGCAAGTGTGAGTTTTCCTGTTCAATTAGACCTTTGGGAGTGCTCTTAAAATCCTGTGGAATCATCTGACTTCCTCTGGGAAAACACTGATTGGTGTTAACTTTCATCCTTTCCCTTTTGATGCCGAAGTAGACTGAAATACTTCCTGCTTTTCTAATATGTTCTTTTTCTTTCCACCGTTCCCCCATCCCCAATGATTACAGTATTTCCAAGTACAAGGGACTGTTGTGGAAAATTAAGGAATAGGCTCCTGTTACAGGCTCACATTTCTAAGGATCCCAAATGGGAGGCGTAAACGTGCTTTTAGTGAAAATGTGGGTGTGTTGAATAGCAGGGGCTGCAGAATTTAAATACCCTTGATAGGTTACAACTAGAAGAAAGTTTCCTCTTCTGTGTGCAAGTGTAACTATGTAATGAAAGAGCCAAGCATCCTTTAGACTGAACTCAAAGTTCATTAAAGTGCTTAATTACAGTCTGGAGCACTTGAATTTATATTTCTTTTTCTTTTTAAAATATTTATTTATTTATTTGGCTGTGCCAGGTCTTTAGTTGTGGCATGTGGGATCTTTGTTGCGACGTGCAGAATCTTTAGTTGTGGCATGTGAACTCTTAGTTGCAGCATGTGGGATCTAGTTCTCCGATCAGGAATTGAACCTGGGCTCCCCTGAATTGGGAGCATGGAGTCTTAGCCACTGGACCACAAATATTCCTATTTGATCTGAAGTGGCATTATAAAATATCTCTGTTATGCCAATGTCAAATTAGGAAAATACAAAATAGTAAACAAATTATTTTTACATTCTTCTTGTTAACACTTTAGAGAATTTTGTAAAATTGTGGCTTAGTGTGTTTATGACCCTCAAATCTGTTTTTTATTTCTAATGTTAAAAGTGTACTTGGTTTACTATGGAGAACAATATGGAGGTTCCTTAAAAAAGTAAAAATAGTGTCACCATATGATCCAGCCATCCCACTCCTGGGCATATACCCAGAAAAGACCAAAGCTCTAATTAGAAAAGATACATACACCCCAAAGTTCTAAGCAGCACTATTTACAATAGCCAAGACATGGAAACAACATAAATGTCCATCAACAGATGAATGGATAAGGAAGATGTGGTACATATGTACAATGGAATATTGCACAGCCATAAAAAAGAATGAAATAATGCCATTTGTAGCAACATGGATGGACCTAGAGATTATCATACTAAGTGAAGTAAATCAGATACAGATAGAAAAATACCATGTGATATCACTTATATGTGGAATCTAAAAAATGATACAAATGAACTTATTTACAAAACAGAGACTCAGAGACATAGAAAACAAACTTACGGTTACCAAAGGGGAAGGCAGGGTTGGGGGGAGGCATAAATTAGGAATTTGGGATTAATAGATACACACTGCTATATATAAAATGGATAAAAAAATAAGGACCTACTGTATAGCACAGGGAACTATATTCAAAATCTTGTAATAACCTAGAATGGAAAAGAATCTGAAAAAGAAAAAAATATATATACATACATATATATATACATATATATACACACACACACACATATATACATATATGTGTGTGTGTGTGTATAACTAAATCACTTTGCTGTACACCTGAAACATTATAAATCAACTATACTTAAATTAAAAAATTAAAAAATATTTTTACTTGGCCTAATTTATAGTTTTAGGTTTAGCATGACAAACATTAATCTTTTTTCACCCTGAGCTTTTGTGTGTCATTATCAACATGGAACTTATGTTTGAAACAGAAGTCATTGGGTCTGAAACTCTTGGCATTAGATTTACTTGTTCAGAGATGCTGAGCCCCACAATGTTAAACTGAAACTGTAAGAGCCACTGGTGCAAATGGAATTTGGTTCTTTCTGGATACTCCGCAACTTGATAGCTGGAAGGAAAGGCAGCATAAATCTGTGGGGGAATGAGTAGGATTGATTGTTTCTTTTTGGTCTATAGCACGCTCCCCTGTTAGCTACTTTAACAGTTGCACATAAAGAAGCTCAACTTCTTTTCCGGGTATGGCCTCATATAACAACTCTTCAAAAATACAGCTATAAATCCTGGAAAAGAGGATTTAACGGTGTCAAATGCTTCTCTTTTGTGCAAGAAAAGCGTCATCAACTTCTCCAAGTCTGATTTAAAATAGGTGAGGTTTTTGAACATTTACCCAATCACGATCTCTGGGTTACAAATAGGGCTCAGTAAAAGAAAGCCAAATATCAGCTTTCCTACTGTTAGGAGGACAATTAATATAACTGATCAGAAGAATTTGAATACGTACAGCAGCCCCTGTGAGACTTAAAAAAAAACAAAAAAAAGTTGGAGGACTTTCCCACCTGAATTATCTGATAGAGGACCTGGCATATTTAGGAAGATAATAACATGACTATGGTGTGAAGAATTCAGACCAAATGGAATTGAATGAAAGACAAGATCATCAACAGCCTGGATAATTTACTTACCTGATTACTTTGCAGTGAGGTAATGTCACAGATAAGAATGCTTAACGCAAACCAAGTAGGATATTTCCCAGGCAGCATTTTGAAGAATTGTTTGGGATCTTTCAAGATAAAAGATGGCATAACAGACATACATGAGACAATATGTGCACAGAATGTTAAGTAATTTTGAATGTTCTGAAAAGAGTTAAAAAGCAATGTGATGGGAAAAAAGTGATAATCAAGAGAAAGATTGGGATTCCCTGGTGGCGCAGTGGTTGAGAGTCCGTCTGCTAATGCAGGGGACGTGGGTTCGTGCCCCGGTCCGGGAAGATCCCACATGCCGCGGAGTGGCTGGGCCCGTGAGCCATGGCCGCTGAGCCTGCGCGTCCAGAGCCTGTGCTCCGCAACGGGAGAGACCACAACGGTGAGAGGCCCGTGTACGGCAAAAAAAAAAAAAAAAAAAAAGAGAAAGATCATAGGTTGTGAGATAAAGTAGATTATTTGGAGCAGCTCCGTTTTTTCATTTTTTCTCTCATTCTGGAAAACATTGTTTTGAACTGGGGAAGGAGGCTGGGTCTTTACAGATTAATTTGTTTAAAAGTTTGCTTATTTTGCTCCTTTTGTGTTTATCAAACAAAGTATGGTAATAACTACTAATTCAAAATGCTCCATTCCTAGTTCTCAAAAAATTAATAAAATATGGACTGGCTCAAAATGTTGATATCACATTGATCCTTAGAACTCTCCACCTGGGTCTAGCAGGGTACTTTCCTCTGATTAAAGACCAAAGAAGAAAATCCACCCTCTGAAAATCACATGATATCTTTGATCTACAAAGGCGACTTGGCATTTGTTTCTGAACCCTCCCCGTGCCTAGTTTAGTGCCTTACAAGTACAGAATAAATAAATGACCTAAATGTGCAACCCCAAGTCAGAAAAATAAAGGTGCTGAAAAGAGAAATCTAGGGAACCTGGGCTCTAGTATCAGTTCTACAAATTCAATTCAATTAAAAAAAAAAAGGATTTCTTCAGCTCTTTGTTCTGTGTCAGGGATTGTGGTAAAACATCAGGCTGCCCGTGAGGAATTCTGCTTCTCAGGAAGACGGCCTGGCTGTCATTTGGTAATGCGCATGCATATACAATGTAATAGGATGGCAAAGATGATAGCTAGCAGAGAAGAAAAATAAGCACATTCGTCAATGATCATTTTGTATCCACTTTAATTTCCAAAGCTATTTACCTAAGATTCTGCCTTTATTATCTGCCATTAGTGACATTGGATGTCTTCAAGTTTGCATTTCAGACCAGAAGGCCTCCCTCAAACTTTCACGTGCTAACAGCTGTAATTAAGGTAGAAGGCCTTATTTAGGTAGTAATTAGCCTTCAAGACTTAAGGTGTAAACAGAATGCTAATTCATTTAGATAGTTAATTGGTCTTCTGGGTTGGAGATCTTAGCATGGCCTTCCCCTTCAGCAATGATGTATTTGTCATCAACATACAGATAGTGTGTTGACTGAGTGCAGTGAAATTTTGCAAACTCTTGTTTGACTCTCAGAATTTTAGCTTTTAACTCTCTGGTAATGATGAATGCAAATGAATTTGAAAACGTCATGAAAATATCAAGTAAAATTCTGTGGCAAAATCATTAACAGTTGACTTTTTCTTCATAGTTACAGGGACCATATGGCTCAATCTATTCATGTTATTCCAGTGTAAGTATTGATAAATCCCCTTTCAGATTCAGGAATATCTTGGTTTGGAGATAAATTATGTGGTCACACTAATCATCATTAAAGATGATACAAAATACAGTGATTGCTGTAACTAAAGGTGTGGGTAAGATGGGTTACATTTTCCAGTGAATCCAATGACAGATGTTAAGATGCTCCCTACTTGCTGCCATAAAGAAAAGATGGTTAACAATTGATGTTATTAAGTTTTAAAAGTCATTTCTTTTTTGAAGGACAACTACGCCATCTGGAATTTTGTCACCGCCTTTACCAAGTTTCCTGGTCAACCAGCAACTCTTGCTCAAAAAACGACAGCAAAAAAATTATTGGATTTGATAACTGCATGTCTTTGTGTTGTTGTGGCTCCTCTGCTGTAGATGAGTTGCATGGAAGGTGAGTCCGATGTTTCACTTTTTAAAGTAGGTTTCTTCTTCTTGGGTACTCCAGATCATCACACTATGCAACAGATGCTTAGGCCTTCTGCTAGCCATCCTTCCAACAGGTGCATCCAAGTTGACCTGTATAAATAGTCCATATCATACTAATTCAACAGATATTTCATGAATGAAGTGGCTGGCACACAGGAGGCATCCAGATATATGTTAAATGAAAGAATAAATACCAACCGCACCTTTGACTCCCTGCTAGGTGGCACCAGCTAGGTGGTAGGAAGAGGGAGAGGAGAAAAAGCTCTATATAATATCAGGTAAGTTCTGCCTCCCAGGGGTTAACAGTCTCCAAGGGGAAGATGTAAATAAATAACGCAATGGAAGGTGAGAATCACTAAGTCCCAGAGCATCTGTGAGTGGGAGGTAGAGCGCACTGGGGCTGGAGAGGAGGGGGTGAAGTGAGGCTTGAAGGAGGAGAGGTAGGTTTTCAAATTTAGGATTTTCCCCCGGTTCGGGGTTAACTCTGGCCCCAGATTGAGCCCCTGAAAGTAAAAGGGCCCTTCTGTCAGTCGCTGAAACTGCACACAGTATCTTTTATTTTTGGAGCTGGCTAACAACTTTCCCTTCACGATTGATGACTAATTCAAATGAGCATTAGCTCACTTTGCAAATATGAATATTACAGTATGGCAATATAGAACGCTAAAAGCTACCAGTTTATTATGATTCATCTTAGTTGCGAAGTTGAAATATCGCAGTAGCATTAAAAGAGAAGTGAGTTACAGACATAGAGAACGGGTCGCCAAGGGGGAGGGGAGGTGGGAGAGGGATGGATTGGGAGTTTGGGATTAGCAGATGCAAACTGTTGTATAGAGAATGGATAAACAAGGTTCCTACTGTATAGCACAGGGAATTGTATTCAGTGTCCTGTGATAAACCGTAATGGGAAAGGGTATGAAAACGAATGTATATGTATAACTGAATCACTTTGCTATACAGCAGAAGTTAACACATGGTAAATCAACTATACTTCAGTAAAATAAATTTAAAAAGAAGTGAATTAGATTGTCACAATGTCATCCAAAATATAAATAAAATAAAATAATTTTCCCTTAAGCAATTTAAAAGCAGGAGGGCTTAATCGCATAGCAGTATTGACCCACAGCACTTAAAACGAACAGAACGTGCAGGTCTCACTTTAGTTTTGATTTTATTATTACTTTCTTTAGTGCACTGTTGCTCACAGCCAGCCTGTACAGCTACCAATAGGACCCGGGCCTCACCAAAGCCGACGGGCTCTGCAGGATGCACGCGTATCTACAACCCGCCCCCTGAGAAAGAAAGTCCGGCCCGGGCCACTCCGAGTGTGCGGAGACCCGCTGAGAGAGGGAAAGTAACCGGAGTAGGCTGGCTGGGCGGCCCCGCCCCCTCCCACGAGTTTCGCTGGGTGTCCGGCCCCGCCCCTTCTTTTATTCCGAGCGCGCAGCCTGGAGCTGGAACTTTGTAACCCGAGCGCGCTCGCCCTGCGTTCCTCCCCGCCCCGGTGCAGCCCGCGAGGGAGGCGCAGGAGGTGGGACCTGCGGGCGGGAAGACTCCGGACGCCGGCGCGCGAGGAGCGGGGACCCGGGAGAGCTCGCAGCCCAGAGGAGGAGCTGGAGGGGGAGCGGAGCGCGCGGCCCGAGAACTGGAGGCAGCGGTCCCGGCCGGAGGCGCAGAGGGGCGGCGGGGAGCAGCAGGGCCGGGAGAGTCCCACTCGGAGCCGAGGCCGGGGGAATCTGGGCTCACGGCCCCGAGGCTCGGCAGCTGCCGTCGCCCAGGAGCAGCAGCTGTGCCCGGGGTCCCGGCCGCGGCGGCCGCGGGAGGAGGAGCTGCAGCTGGACGGTGGCAGCTGGAGGAGGGGCCGCGCCGCGCGGGCTGAGCCGCGCTGGGATGTCCCGCTGACCGCGGCAGTCATGCAGCCTTGACGGGGCGCTCGAGCGCGGAGACCAGCCGCGGGGCGCGCCCTCCCGGGAAGGGGCAACGGGCGCGGGCAGCAGGACTTTACCGCCGACTCCAGCCCCGCTGCGTGCCCAGTCATCCACCATGGAGCCCGTGACCAAGTGGAGCCCCAAACAAGTGGTGGACTGGACTAGAGGTGAGCGAGCCTGGGGGGGCCCGGCGTCTCCGACCCCGGGCATCGGCTGGCGGGGAGCTGAGGTAGGGGGTGCTCAGCCCTTCCTGCAGGCGAGAAGCGTTGAGAGCGCAGCGCGGTGACAATGCAAACTTCATCCCAGTGGCTTGTGCGCCCCTAGCTCTTGTGCCTGCTTTCGGGGGTGCGAGTGGTGGTGGCAAGACGAGGAGAGGCCCGTCTTTAAACCTGAGGCGGAGTAGGGGTGGCCTCTGATGGAGGATGGGGGTCGGGGGTGCGGATCTCGGACGCGGGGCGCCGTCCCTGCCCTTCCCGGCGCCCCGGCTGCCTGTCCCGGAGCGCAGAGGCACAAGGAGCCTTTGTGTGGGTGACTCCCCTCGGACGTCGTCAACGCCGCCTGCCCAGAGCAGTTCGCAGGCGTGACGAGGCGGTTGGACAGGTAAAGGGAGACCCCGGCGGCTCGGCGAGCCTGTTTTTGTCGGAGAGGGAGAGAGGGCAGCGCAAGAACCAACACTGAGGCATTCGCGCCGGCGACGAGCCTTGAGCCAGACTCCCCGGGACTCGGCGACTTTCGCTCCGGGAAGGCGCCAGTACCCCCGTGGCGCCGCATTTTTAGGCCATATTTAAACCCGGGAAAGAAGAAGTCGAACTGTTTGGAACCTTTTCCCTGAGTTATGCCGTCATTTGGAATGAGGAAAAGCAGGGGTTTGGTTGGACAGGCAGCGGGTGCTGGAGCAGGGGTGGGTGGAAGCTTGGACCCTGAGCTGTCACGGTTACTTTTAAGTACCTGCCAAGATTTCGAGGGAGAAGTGACGGAGGTTCCTCAAGCCTCTTTGAACCCTTCCAAGAGCACAAGCCCTCCAAGAACAGCTAGTGTTTTAATGGGTTCCTCACTCCCCTCCCAGCTCAGCATCTCTCTGTTTCAAGTTACTATTTTTTTTTTTTTTTACTTTCTTCTATCTGCTCTTCCAGGTGAGAGGAATGGTGTCCTTTCTCAATAATAATAACTAGAATTGTATAGCGCTTTACGGTTTGCTAAGAGCTCTCTCTCTGTTATTGCCCTTGGTCTTCAGCCTGAGAGGTAGGTAACACTGGTAAGATCAGGTTGTCTTTCTAACTGTCTCACCCATGGCTGCGGCATCACAAACACTGGTCATCTCTGCATCTCATTTCTCATGCCTGCGTAGTACACACAGACCACGTGGAATGGGATGTCCCAGATGTATGGGAGGCATGGCACCTGTCAGCGGGGCATGTCTGACCATTTCCTGCTCCTTTGGGAGAAGGGACAGGGTACATCGCTCCTGAGAAGAGGTTTGCCCAGGGACCAAAATTTCCTGGGCTCTTATTTAAAACAAACATGAAAACACCAAGTACTTGTACACTGAGTAACGTGTAAACAGCAATGTCACAGCTTGATACGAAACATAAACTTAAAAAAGCTATGAAGACCCAGATCCTATTTTGAAATGGGGTGTGTTCCCCCATTCAAGATACTACTAGGTCCCCTGTCTAGAGACTTGCCCAGTCTGAGTTGGTTGATCTATTTTACCAGTGTATCCGTCATAGAAGCAAACTAAGAAACTGATGACTTCAGCGGTTTTTGACCTCAGGAGCTGCTTTGTCCAAAATGGTAACCAGACCACAAGTGGCTCTTGGGCCCTTGAAATATGGCTGGTCCAAATTGCCATGTGCTGTAAGTGTAAAATACACACTCGTGTGAATAACAGCATATAAACTATCTCATTGCTAGATTTTTATACTTATTACATGTTGAAATGATAATATTTTAATATATTGGGTTAAATAAAGTTTATTACTAAAATTAACTTCACCTATTTATTTTTACCTTCTGAAAGGTGGCTCCGAAAAATTTTAAAATTACACAGGCGGCTGACTTTTGCAGCTCACATTATATTTGTACTGGACAGTACTGCTCCTGAGTAAAAGAAAGGGTTACAATTTATCACGCTTTGGCTTTTCTGAGCTGCTGCCAGCCTAGTTGATAAGGTACAACCAGAAAGCCGGTAACAGGCAAACAGGGAGATTATGGAGTGAGATCTTCACACCCTCAAGATTTGTGTCTTTTTTTTTTTTTTTTTGGTCCCTCTTGGGATTGGGAGAAGAGAAGCATAAATTCACATCCTGTTATGTTTGTTTAGCATTTAAGTCAGAGCAGATTAAACTGTTTTTGGTATCCCGTGCCTTGACATTGTGACTTAGTTGAGATTACTTTCACCCAGGGAAAGTTTTCTACTGACCTGAAAGAGGAATTATGGGTGGTTCAGTATCTTGGTGTCTGGAGCATTGGATACTGATTAGGTTAAATACCTGTGGGTAGTACGTGGCAACTTTATACAAAATTCATGTGCCCTTTTGGACCCTTAAGTACAGCCTCATAGAATGACCTGGATACTTTTTGTGTTAGAATCTAGAGAAGATAAAAGGAGGAAGTGTGTGGTGAACTCTTAGACGAGAGGCTACATTCTCCCAAATTGGGTAACACATTACTTGAATATTTCTCATAGTCATGATGTGAAAATATTGACTTTTTCATGAACTATTGGCTTATGCAAACTTGTTTGCTGATAGAACTATTTTTAGCTGTCTTTGCTAACCTCCCTGCCCAACCCCCATTTTATAAATACATCCTACTGATAAGTAGCTCTTCTTGTAGATTGCCACTCTTGGCATCGCGTGCGTGTGGCAGTGGTGATTGTGACCACTGTAGAAAGCCTTAGACTTAAAACTGTCTAAATCCGGCCACAATTTCCAACTTGCTCTCATGTTGATGTTGTTAGGCAGATGCATATATTAGGAAAAAGGTTGCTGTCTACAGAATGAAGTAATTCATCTGGCTTTTATTAGTAGTAGTATTTTATTATTATTATAATTTTTATTTGTATTAATCACTAGCTCTGTCAACACCAGTGTAATATTAGTAGATCCTCAGTGCGTGTTAGCGCAGGTCTAAGCATTGTACATTTCAATGAGCGAAGCATTAGCTCATTTCAAGGCGTTAACACGCTTTGAGGTAGGAACTATCATTCCCACTTTGCACTTGAGCACACCGAGGCACAGGAAGGTTAAGTACTCTGACCAGCGTCACACAGCCACGAAGTGACAGAGCGCCGTTTGACCCCAGACAGTTTGGCTTCATTTCCTTCCATCTTCTTGGGAGGTTCTTCGCAGGGTCACCCCCAGAGGACGCTCAGCACCTTCACCACATTGATGAATAGACCATCAGGATCCCTGTGATGACTTATAGATCATGTGTTAGTGGAGGAGAGTCCTTCGCTATATGTGTGTCTTATTCTGCCTATTCCATATATGTCAGGAAAGTTATTTGTTAATCAAATTAATTCATAGTTTGATGACACCTTGCCTTCCAAATGATTTGGTGAAGGCTTTTGCAAAGCAGATGAACTTGTATCAGGCAAGAATAGGGTCAGCTGCATAAAACAGAAAACCCAGTTTTTGGTGGACTCTCCAAATGAGAGTTTTGATTTTTCCTTGGAAAAGAAGTCTGGAAATAGGGAATTCAGGATCGTGTGGGGTTTCCGTGGCGCCATCAGGACTCCAGGCTCCTTCTGTCATCGTGTTCAGCCATTCTGAGCAGGGGGCTGAGCCCTTTATACCAAACGCCTCAGTGCAGGGTGGGTGCTCCACCAGCAGGATCATATTCTTGTTCCAGGCTGGAGAAAGGAGACCCAGAGGAGACAGAACACTGGTGGTAGCCAAGTCTTCCCCTTCAAAGAGCTCTCCTAGAGCTTCCATCAAATGCCTTGGCTTCATCGTAGTTGCTACAACTGTCACGTGATTACCTCATGCTACAAGGGAAGCTGGTCACTGTAGTTTTTTTCCAAAGTTTCGTACACTGTGGCCTTGAAAAAAATTTGGAGTTTATTCAGTAAGGAAGAGGGGGAGAATAGATATTGGTAGGCAGCCTGTAGTGTCTGATATACGGTAATTTACATGTCCTGATACTCATAGATCAGCTCTCAAAGTAGGACACATGTCACAATTTCCCACTTCCCTCAAGCCCATGGGTCCGCCTTATTTTAGAAATAGTGTTGTATTTTCATCCCTGTTACTTTTTCTTAGGTCAGAACCTTAAGCTGATTATGAGGTCTTCGTCTCTAAGCCTGATTTTTTTTTCTTGTTATATTTAATATGCTCATTTCATTTACAAAGATGTTTCATTGACAACAGTTAATTGCAACTTTATGGTAAAGAATTAAATTAAAAAATTCACATCTGGAGTTCCTTGTAATAATGGGAAAAGTTGGAAAGAGTCTGGCTTAAAGCCAAATCATTCTAAGCTTGATTTAAATATTAGAAGTTGCATCGTAAAATGCCGCGTCCCAAGTTGTGTTTCTGCTTTCAGGCCATTGGGGGAGTGTCTTCAGCAAGGAGGAGTGGTTACTGGTTTGTCCCTGCAGCCCCGTCCATCCAGCCCTTGGTCATTGATCGATCTGCGACGGACAGTCTCGAAATAAGTGTGTTTGTTGTTGGGGGAGCACATCTATAACACCAGCTTTAGTCCCAGAACGGAAGTATCTCTGGCCACCTTCTGGTGCGGCCAGTGTGGTTAATGTTTCCCCATCACCAACCAAGAGGAAAGGGAGCTTTCTTGTTTGAGGTCTGAGCGTGTGCTCGGGACATCTGCTCATTCTCTATATCTGGCCTTGGGCACTGCTTTTCTCTTGATGTGTCTGTAACATGTGGCAGGTCAGCAGTTTTAAAGTGTCTCACTATCTGGTCACAGAGGAGCTGGAGTTCTCACGTTAACTGTAGAGATCTTGTTCGTGGCTGGTCAAAGGCCAGTTCTTTTTGTCATTCTGATTCCAGTTAGGTTGTCCTTCCTTTAGCCACTAGGGTCGCTGAAAAAGGGAGGTCGTTTCTTTTGGCAGTTGTAGGTCCACCATTTGGCTATAGGTCAAGAACTCTTTTCTTCATTCCAATTTCTTGCCAGTTCTATCTCCTGGACTCCAGCCACAGAGTTTTCTTAATCATAATAATAGAAAAACATTCATTGAGGTATTTATTATGTATCAGACACTGGGCTAAGCGCTTTATTTAGACTCCCTCATTTACTCCTCAGAAAACCCGGGTGAGGTGTGCGAACAATTATTAGCCCGCATTAAAGGCGAAGAAACTAAAGCAGAGACAGGGAGTCTCTGGTCTCGCGCTGATAGGCGGTGGTGCTCTTAAATGCTCTCCTCTCCTCCATCACTTCATCGCTCCTGTGGCTTGTACCAGGCATTGGAACTTAAAGGTGAGAGTGTGGGCTCTGGAATCAGTCTCTGGCTTTGTATCCCGGTACCACCTCTGCCTGTGTGATCTTATGTAAGCTCTCAATAAATTACTACTTGTTTTTATTGCTTCCTCTCCTCTTTTATCCTATAGCTCCAGGACATAAATTATTCTCTCTGAGCCACATGGTCTGTCATAAGGTTGATTCTTACCATTCAGGGACACCAGCCAGTGCCGTGGAGATTTCCCTGCCGTTTGCCAACCACTCAGAGGACCCGGGGTGGGACTTGCAGCTGGTCAGGAAGGTTCTTGTTTTTGTTTTTTGCTTTTTCTATGTTGATATTTTATTAAATTCTTTACATATTATACTCACAACAATACTATGGCATCCTCTGTGCAAAGTAAATTCTAGGTGTATCTAAAGCTTAATTATGAAGAGCAAACTTAAAAATATTAGAACAGGGCTTCCCTGGTGGCGCAGTGGTTGAGAGTCTGCCTGCTGATGCAGGGGACACGAGTTCGTGCCTTGGCCCGGGAAGATCCCACATGCCGCGGAGCGGCTGGGCCCGTGAGCCATGGCCACTGAGCCTGCGCGTCCGGAGGCTGTGCTCCGGAGGCCACAACAGTGAGAAGCCTGCGTACCGCAAAAAAAAAAAAAAAAAAAAAAAATTAGAACAAGTATACGAAGGACTCTATTAATTCCTCTTAGGCAAATTTCTTTTAAAAATACTAAGAAGCAGAAATAATAAAAAGTGACGAGACATACCGATGCCCAACAAGTATATGAAAGGATGCTCAACATCACTAATCAGGGGAAGGTTCTTGGTGAGCTGAGTGGTAGATGCCTCTTGCCAATATCATGAGCCCTCTTGGGGTAAATAAGTTCAAACCGTATTTTCTCAACTTTTTTCTCATAGTCACTGGACTTCCAGTGAGCATGGCGTTAGGACTGGCTCTTGCTTTGGACTGTTGACCGCTCTGTGGCACCTGGTCCATGGCTAGTGGTACCCGCATCTCCCGGGAGCTTGTTGGAGATGCAGAAGCACAAGCCTGCTAACTCTGCATTCGAACAAGATCCCCTGGTGATCCATGTGCACATTGCAGCTTGAGAAGCTCTGCCCTAGCAGCCACTGCAAATGTGTTTTCGCACTTCACTGGTAGGTCCTGCTGTCTGATCTGACATGGGCTCCACCTATTTTATTTAAGTTCCCTGGTGACGACACTTGACTTGGCCACTAATTAAAACAGAAAAGCAATCTTAGGGTGTGTGCTTATATTTATATATTTATAAGCACCACCTAGCGACAACATCAGGTGATTCTCTGTAAACTAAATGAGACATTTCCCTTGAGCTGTCTGCCATATTTCTTGGGATTTGAAGAGTTCTCATAACAATCCTTTTTTTTTTTTTTTTTTAAGCCAAGTAGGAAGAAGGGAGTCATGGGATGGTCAGTGGGCTTGTGTGGTTGAAGTGTGTTCTCAGGATCCTTAGGTGGACTTTGGAGGATGAGCTGAGCTTTTGGCCAGCCACATGGTCCTGTAGTCTGTGATTGCACCGGGTTTATCAAACTTAGATGATTTTGGGGGAAGATTTCATTGTTGCTGGAAAGTGACACTGAACATCATTCAGGGCAGTTCCCAAAATTTGGAAGTACATGCTGTGCGGAGGCCGGGTGTCTGAGTTCTGTGTCGGTGGAGATTGGGAGGTGACCTGTCCTTGTTCAGGCCTCACCTGCACGCTTCCCTTTTGCGTCCACATCATTGTGGAGAGCTGCGGGCACCTCAGTTCTCTGTCTTGCTGTTTCTGTGTCACTGCCTCGATGTTTGTTCATTCCTAGCCTGTTGTGTTCTAGCTCTGGGACATCCATGTTCTCACCTCCTTTTCCCTCTTTGCTCTCATTTTGTGAGGTTTCTGGTGTTTTCACCACTGGTATAGCCATTAGCTAGGCTTTAAAGCAAGTTTTATTTACGCGGGCTCTTCCATATTTGTTCTCATTTGATATTTTCACAAGCCCGAGAGGAGCACAGTGAAGGCCCAGTGAGGATAGAGGCTTTCGGACATGAAGTGAGTTGTCCAAGGTCAGAAGGCCAGGAGTTGGGACCTGACTCCACAGGCTTCTGTCCTCTTGTTCTGTGCAGCCCCTGGTTCCTCCTCTGGTCAAGGTGGTGCTTTTCGTTCTCTCTTCATCAAGTGTTGGGAGGGGCAACTTCAAAGAACTTTTGACTTTTGTGTTTCCCGATTATCCCTTCAGGGTTTACACTCATGGGCTGCATTCCTTTTCTTTCTCTTTCTTTTTCTTTTCTTTCTTTCTTTTTTAAAATTACATAGCTTAAGCAGGGCCCTACTATTCTGAAGCTGACCTTTTAGCATTTGAGACACTTCTTGCCAGTCATTTATTTTTATTGTAGTTTGTTGACTGTGTTGTATTGTTTCAGAATGCTACTCAGTAATGAATCATTTCTCTTTTTGACTCTCTTAATCTAATTTTTATTTTATCTTGAGTGTCATGTGGCAGATTTTTCGTCTGGTAAAATTAACATTTCTATTTGGTGGAATCACACCCATCCATCCATCCATTTAACTTTCTTAAATGATTTTTATGGCTTCATTTCCTGCTTGCCTTTGATTCTTCACAGCATTTTCATTTTAACTGCTGAGGGAGAGATTGGGCATGGCGAATAACACACAGGCTTTGGAATAAAATAGAGCTGGATTCATATTCTGTATTTTTTAAAAAAATTTTTATTGAGGTGTAGTTGCTTGACAACAGATTTTGTATTTGATACTAACCGATTTGAAAACTTAGTAAAGTATCTTAACTTCCCCAAGCCCGCCTTAGGTTTCTCATTTGTGAAATGTGACTGATAACTGTTACTGTTACTAACTGATAACTGTTACTAACTGTTACTAACTGATAACTGTTACTAACTGATAACTCTTCTGTTTTTGTTAGAATTAAAAGAGGTAACGTAGGGAAAGCATTTTGCATAATGTACGGCATATAAATGTTGACAAACTCATTACTGATTAATTCATAATAACTCCAAGTTAATATGTAGTATAATTGGATTATTGTTGCTTACATATTTAATGCTGCTGTGTCTGATAGTCACCTTTCACGTGTTTACTAATAATTTACTACAATTCCATCCTTCTCTGTATTGGTGGATAGGTGGTGAGTTAAATTAACTCTACTTTTTGTCTTCTCCTCGTTGTTTCCTTGGACACTTTTCCCTCACTTCCTTTGAGGACCTCGGATGTCCTGGAGGAAGGTGACGCCATGGAAAGGTTTAGTAGTAGTTCTCTTGCAGACAGCTTCAGAGGAGCACTTTCCTTGATGACAAATTCCACCCTGTAGTAATGAGAGAGTTTCATTCATTCAACAAGTGATTGCTGAGGACCTGCTAAGTTCCAGGTGTTGTTCCAGCTGCTGGAAATCCAGCTGTGTTCTAGGTGCAGGGTTTCAGCTGGGTCCCTCCTTTAATATGGTGGATGTGGGGATGACAAACAACAATACCAAAACCACCACCACAACGAAGCAGATGAACAAGAAAATATTCGCTAGTGATAAGTGCTAAGAAGAAAGTAAAGCAGAGAGGTGAAGGAGAGTGGCCGGGTGGGAGACTTCTTTGGATGGTGTCATTGGGGAAGCCTCTCTGAGAAGATGACACTGGGTATGAATGACAAGAAGGAGCCAGCCATTGGAAAATTAGGGGGAAGAGCACTGTAGGCAGAAGGCATAGCTAGTGCAAAGGCCCTGAGGTGCAGATGAGCTTGGAGTGTTTGAGGAAAGGAAGCGCAGTGGAGTCATGAGCAAGGACAGTGGGGCTGTGGTGGGTGGGGTGAGAGACACAGCTGTCAGATCATGGAGGGTCTTATAAGTCTTGGACAGGCATTTGCAACATTTTCTAATCATGAAAAGCAGGGGAGTGACATGATCTGATTTGGGTTATTGGGGCACAAATGAGTTTAGGGAGCCCAGATGGAAGGCATTGCAGTATTCTGGAGATGATGGTGTCTTGAACGAAGGTATTGGTGGTTCTAGCATTTGTGAAGCCAAGTTCTAGGTAGAGTTGGTTCACTGATAGCTTCACATCCAGATAATTTAAAAACTGTATTTGTGGGCTTCCCTGGTGGTGCAGTGGTTGAGAGTCCGCCTGCCGATGCAGGATACACGGGTTCGTGCCCCGGTCTGGGAAGATCCCACATGCTGCGGAGTGGCTGGGTCCATGAGCCATGGCCGCTGAGCCTGCGCGTCTGGAGCCTGTGTTCCGCAACAGAAGAGGCCACAACAGTGAGAGGCCCACGTACCGCAAAAAAACAAAAAACTATATTTGAACTTGGGGTGTAGATTCATTTTTTTCTTTCTCTGCCAGGGTTAAGAGCTCTCCCTGCCCTTCCCTCATCCCGATTACTCTCTTGTCATTTGAAAGGCAGAGCACAGTCTGTCTTTCTGCATTCACATGCTTTGTTTACATCATTGTTCTCTTCTGGCACATTTTGCAGGGAGCTACAGTTTCTGAAGCTGTTTATTCATCTATGAATAGGGTTTTTGTGAAAGTGGACTTAGCCTAGTTTGTTTTCTTTGACATCAGATGGCTGATGGAACAGTTTTTAACCTGGGATCAGAAGGGCAGATGCAGTGTGTTTACTAGAGCAAAACAGTTCCTTAGAATGCAGATCAGTTGTTGTCAAAATTAGAAAATTTTTTTATGAAAGTGAAAAATAGTGGAGTCAAAGGAACTGGTCAATAGATCTAATTTAAAATATTTTGCTCCGCTGATAGACTGTCCTAATTTTACTTTGGAAAATAGAGTCACCATTTTTTGATTGAATAGATGGTATTTTGAGAAATTTCAACAGGTAGGAGTTGAACACATTCTTTTTTGTTTTTAAACACTCAGTGCATCACTTATCAACAGGGTAGGAGTGACTGGGAGAGAATCGAAGGTTGGTAGGTTTATGTTAGAATAACCTAGAAACTTTACAACACACACCTCATGTCGCCCCCTATAGGGAGAGTATCTTTCAGACTTTTAGAGGAGTAACCCCTACGTGTCATCAATCAGAAAAGGCAGTGACTATGGTCATCTGAATCATGCTTTCCTGAGGAAAACCTTTTAGTGAAAAGAAACACTCTATTTCCTATTTTCAGAGATTTGCAGCAGAAGGGAAATTCAGTGCTTTTGGGTTTAGGAGTGGATGTGTGTGTACATGAGTGTGTGTGTGTGTGTGTGTGTGTGTGTGTGTGTGTGTGTGTGTGTGTTTATGTGTTTCTAACTTTAACCTGTGTTAACTGAACAGATTTTCATGTTCTCAGGGTAATTTTATATCACCATGTCTTAGGGAGAATCAAGTCAAAAGTCTACCTGGAATATGACCTTTGAAACAGGAAAACTAGCTTAATGTGTAGAGTGGAACAGATTTCACGAGGCACCATCTTAACATGGATTCCAACTGGCGTCTTAAACTAGCCATGAGCAGATGACAGAGCTGTGAGTAGCGTTTATGAAGATGGCTGTCTACACTAAAGCCTAAAATTGTTGGTAATAAGTGTTAAATAAAAAACACAAATACTGCTTGTGAGTAAGACATCTAAAGACAGATGGTATGAAGTGGTTTGGTTACAAGCACCCCTAGGCCAAGTTGAAGAATCTCATCTAAAACTGATGTGTAAAGAAAGACTCTTTTTGGAGGTGGAGAAACTCTTTGTTCTTCTTATTTGCCGCCATGTAATCGGGATACTTAATGAGCACCTGTAAACCTATGACAGTTGTCCCTGAGTCCCGATGTTTTTAAATGGAGATTTTCAAGAAACCCTTTCCCAGCCACATATATATGGCTCAACATCTTGTCACCGTTGTTCTTGAATTTCCTCTTTTTTTTTAGTGTTTGCAAAGCGTAATCTACTTTGTTTTAAACAAATATACACATTTAAAACCTAGATCCTGTTTTAATTTGTCAGTTTTGTAAAAACTTTTATTGAAGTATAGTTGATTTACAATGTCGTGTTTAATTTCTGCTGTACAGCAGAGGGACTCAGTTATACATATATGTTGATACATTCTTTTTCATATTCTTTTCCGTTATGGTTTATCGCAGGATATTGAATAGAGTTCCTTGTGCTATACGGTAGGACCTTGTTGTTTATCCATGGACCTTCCTTTTTCAACATTAGAGCTTAGACGTGTACATTCTCAGGCCCCATCCCAGACTCACAGAATCAGAAACTCTGGGGGTGGGATGCAGGAAGCTGTGGTCCCTCAGTGATTCTAGTGCTGGCTGAAATTTGAGGACCACCAGTCTATACCACTCGTGTGGAGCCTAGAAAAATAAATAATGTATGTCAGACCATCCCCCATAATTCTTGTCTGCAGTTGGTTTTCAGCTAATACATAGTGATTGGGTAGGAAGGAGAACTTTTCTAGTAGGGACAGTTGTTGCATATTTCAGTAGGTGCATTAATGCACTGAGGTCTGTAAGTGTCCTTCCCACAGAGTGGGCAGGGAAGAGTTAAAAACCTTTGTCCCCGTGGGCTCCTAGACAGCTGTGCCACTCCAGGCCCAGGGGACCCTTTTGTTGTGTATCTCTATGAGTGTTCAGCCCCAGGAAAACAGAATGAGGGGAATGTTTCACCGCCTGAAGGGACCCGTTTAGGTTTTGTGTGGAATTTCCAGGCCTCGCTCTCATAGAAGAGTAGAATGTGACACCCCGTCCCCCGTTCCATTTTGAGGGAGAGTGGATAGTTGTTCTCTTTCACGTAGCACTCAGGTTTTGGCTTTGAACAATGCATGCAGATGCAAAGGGAAATGAGAGGAAGAAAAAGCAGAAAAGAGAAATACTCAGAGTGGCAAATATGCTGCAGGCCAAGGTGAAAAGCTCTTTGGTTTTAGTTCATGGACATAGAATCAGTGCAGATGGAGTTCGAGAGTTCCCCATTCCCCCTCCACCCCACCCCGCCCTCTGCACAGTCAACAAAGGCCAAGAGAGTCCAAAATAAAAAAAGCTGCTACAGAAGTGAACATTGAGGACTGGGAATGGCCCTGAGACTTGCAACAAGAGTTGCAAACTTAGACGCCTGCAGGGGCCAGGAGGCAATGTCAGAAATTGAAATGTAGGGGCAACTGAGACAGTAGGGAGTGGTGGAGACTGTGGCGAACCCAAAGATACATGGACTGCTCAGTTTCTGCTGACTATGGACCTACAGTTTCTAGAATCTTATGCTTCTTTGTTGTTGTTCTTGTTGTTTTCAGATGAAGTTGGGTGTCTGTATTTCTCTGTGACATTTTCCAGTTTTTAGAAATCTGTCAGTTTTTTTTTGGTATAGGCCAAGCATAACATATCTGTGGACTAGCGTGTTGATTCCCACTGTGGACAGCTGTGGTCAGGTTTGTCTTAGTGAGAAACAGACATATGATATGTGAATACAAGTAGCCAGAGAGCAACTCATTAATTATTTAGTAAATCTGTTTCTTAACCTATAATTTCATTTTGCTACTTAACTGATTACCTTATTTCTAAAATTGTAACATGTAACTCCCTGCAGGTATTGTTAAGCCAGAAATACCAATACCTTGTTGAACCCAGCAGGCCATTGAGTAGTTACTCTTCAGTGTAAAAGCAAGAATTTGGCTTTTTCTGAGTGAGTTTACTTTGCCACTCACTGGCTGTGTGGTATTGGTCCCTGACAGGAACTGTTTCTGTTTGTACAGAAAGATTCTATGTATAAAATAAAGCATATACTTTGGAAATAAGGTATGTGCTGCTAACTTCCGTGCTGGCTTGTGCGGTCCTGTTTGAAATAGTAAGTTATCAGTTTACTCAAGGTCTTTCTATCTTCCTGGTGCTCTGAATTGGGAGACAAAACAAACAGGAAAAGCACTAGTTTTAATACTTAAACTGGAGTGGTACTGACCCCAGGATACAATCTGCAAAACTTCTCAATAAAAATCTCAGAATGTTGGGCTTCCCTGGTGGCGCAGTGGTTAAGAATCCGCCTGCCAATGCAGGAGACGCGGGTTTGAACCCTGGCCCTGGAAGATCCCACATGCCGCAGAGCAACTAAGCCCGTGAGCCACAACTACTGAGCCCACATGCCACAACTACTGAGCCCACATGCCACAACTACTGAAGCCCACGAGCCACACCTACTGAAGCCTGTGTGCCTAGAGCCCATGCTCCGCAACAAGAGAAGCCATCACAGCGAAGAGTAGCCCCTGCTCATTGCAACTAGAGAAAAGCCCACGCTCAGCAATGAAGACCCAACGCAGCCAAAAATAAATAAATGAATAGATAAATAAAGAAATAAATTAAAAAAAAATTCAGAATGTTGTAACTTTTCAGCTTGTTTTGTAAGTGAACCGTCCATATACGTGTCTGTATTCACATGCACACATATAAGTATACAGACTATATTTACATATATATATACACGCGTATATTCATTATGGATGATATTTTGTTAAACCTTCATGAGGTGTTTCTTTCAACCATTTATTCCCTTTAGAAACTTAAAATGAAAAAAAATATATAGATTTCCTTTTTAGTACCAGTTCCTCTGCTTCACGCTAGGAGCAAAAAGATGAGATGTAAACAAGCCTGTCATGAAGAAGCACGCTCCTTGGTCGGGGAGGCAGCCGTTAGCAGGTGACATTCACTGAGATTTCTTACGTGCTCGGCCCTTGCTATGGCTTTTCGTGAATTATCTCGTTTGGTCCTCACAATACTTGTTTGACGGCAGCACTTTCATCGTCTTCATTTCAGAGTGAAGGAGGCCAGGCCCCGATCCTTCTGAGGTTGTGTACACAGTAGATGGGGTTTGAGTCAAGAAACGTTTGATTCTAGAAGCTGACCTTACCTGGCTGCTCTTGGGTAGGCGCCGACGTAAGTTCGTCCTGATAATAAGTTTTGAGGGCAAGAGGAGAACACTGACGTTACTAACAGTATGGTCTGAATTGCTCTACTTAAATTTAACCTGTAATTTTACCACTCGATAAAAATAATTGTAGGGAATACTGTATCTATATTTTTTCTCTTTTTAATATTTGATAGGGTGACTGGAAAGGGAAGAAGAGGGATTTAAAAATATACTTAATAGGGATTGTGCACTTTTGGATGGTCACTTAATGTTTTCAAGTTCTAGTTTTGCCTAAGGTAAATTTCCGAGGTTGTATGAATATATACGTACAAAGACTAGAAGGAAATATATTACAATGGCAGCACTGGTCCTCTATGGATGGTGGGATTAGAGATGGCTTTTGTTCTCTTGTTTGTACATTCTAGGGTAATCCGATGATTTTTCTACTGTGTTCAGAGCCAGGGCTCCTTTCTGCTTGGCCTCATCCTTAGGCTGCTGGGGACTCAGAAAGGCCATAAAGGGCTACAGAGAGAGAACGTGGGACTTACTTTCCTGTCTTTCTCTCCAGGATCTTGAACCCTTAAGTTTGGCAGCCTTAGCGGCTCTCTCTTACCTTCAAACTGCTAGCCCATCTTTAAAAAAATTTCCTTTTTACTCTTACGGGTTGGTTTGATATGTGTTAAGCCAGCACAGCCAGATGTGTCCAGCCATGTTGCTTGAATGCAAGACGTAGGGTGTTGGCACTTAGATTTTAGTGGGCCTGAGAGTCACTCACTAATGAGGATCAAATGATTCCCGGCCCTAACTCCCCAGAGCCTGCTGCCGTAGGTGTGGGTGTAGGTGAGGCCCTGGGTGCTTAGCAGGCAAACCGTGAATCTGTTTCAGGTGTTCTGTGGACCACAGTTTGAGAGCCACTGACTTTTAGGAAGTTTGTACTTAATTCAGTGGATCATGGAGAAATGATAGAGGGGTTTGAAAGGAGGTGTGTTGCTGGCAGAACTGTGGGATGTAGAGGGAGGGCTTTGCAGGCAGGAGTGATTGGAATCTGAGAGACCAGCTCTGGGAGGCATTCGGGGTGGTCTCTTGGAGAGAGTTGAAGAGGCCTGAGTAAGAGCAGGGGCCTTGAGAGAGACAGAGACGGGAGAAGGGCTGCTGAGAGAGGCACCACCCATGAGTGTTCCAGAAGCCTGGCAGGGTCTGCATGTGAGCGTGGAGAGAAGGGGACGTTCATGTCCACGGTTTGTGCCTCAGGGCCTTAGCATGGCAGTACCATTGCAGTGTGCTGAAGTCCAGGAGGAGCTGCTTTGCAGGTTCGAGAGTGAGCACACCTTGCGGGTAGCAACCTCAAAAGCCGTTCTAGTTTGTAGAGGAGACATCTTGCATGGTACCAGCATCTTGCATGATTCAAATGCTTCAGAAAACACAGTGCCTTCTCTCACTGCAGCACTCTGATTGTCTCATGTTTTAATGAGGTGTAAATATCATGCAGCTTGGCACATGGAATGTGTTAAAATAGGAGAGTGTTAGCTGAAATTCAGGTCCTCCAACTTGAGTGTGAAATGATGCAATATACATGAATATGGCACGCTGAATTATTTCTGTACATCGCAGTCTAAGACATAGAACACGTAGTGAAGTAGAGAAGATTAGGGTCCTACAGGAAGCTTGTCAATGGAGATACAAAATCAGTGCTGATAAATGCTAAATGCATCGTAGAGTAGTCCCTGCAGTCTTGCCCAGTGCTTAGTGAGATCAGCAGTTCTGGCTGCAGTTGCTTTGTGAGATGGGGAGCCGTTTCCCTGAGATTAGTGCCTCCTTTGGGTCGTACCGGCTGGGAGAGAGCCAAGGGTGTGGAGGGCTCTTCCAGGGCGCGGCGCTCAAGGGGGTGGCAGGTCCGTCCTTCACAGGCATGATGGGGCCCGTTTTCTTGTTCGTCATTGGCCCATCCAACCCTTACAAGTAGCTGTGATTTTGTCTGTGAGTTTCAGGTAAAGTGAACAGATTCTTAATAGGATCAGCTATAAAACAATAGGTGATTTTTCTTATAACATCTCCCCGGTATTCTGCACAGCTGACGTTTCCATTAGAATTTGCTCATTTCTGGGACTTCCCTGGCGGTCCAGTGGTTAAGACTCCTCGCTTCCACTGCAGGTTGGCACGGGTTCAGTCCCTGGTTGGGGAACTAAAATCTTGCATGCCGCATGGCGCGGCCAAAAGAAAAAGGTTTTTTTGCTCATTTCTCGTCTATGATTTTTAAAGTAATCCTAACTGCACAACCTGGTATTCTGAAATGATGCGCTTGTCTTTCACGTTAATTCGGGAAATGAAGTTTTGGATGAAGTAGTGCACCAGGTCACATTAGGAGAAATAGAACTAACCCTTTGCATTTAACTTGTCGCCTGTTAACTAGAGTGCCCTCTTAACTGACACTTCCACTAAGTCTGATGAAAGTAGCTAGTCACCATGCATTCATTCAGCAGTGCTTATTGAGTGCTGACCCTGTACCAGGAGCTGTTCCGAGAGAGCTGAGGATACAGCAGTGACTAGAAGAGACGGTAAGTAGTTCCTGTCTTCCCGGATCTGACATTCTAGTGGGGGTTGACACACAGTAAGTAAAACTCGTAGCGCGTGGATTGTAGTACATGTTGCAGGCAAGGGCCATAGGTGGATGCAGGAGGGAAGTGGGGATGCAGTGTTAACCGGGATGGCTGGGGGAAAGCTCTCAGCGAGCACTCGGCTAACAGGCGGAGGGATGTTCTTGGCAGAGGGAACAGTCGGTGCAAATGCCCTGAGACAGGCCAGAGCCTGACACATGGAGGGAGCAGGGAGGCCAGCGTGGCTGGGACAGCGGGAGCCAAGGGCAGAGCGGCAGGAGATGAGATCACGGGACGGGTTGAGGCCAGATGGTGCAGAGCCTTAGAGACCGTTATGTATGTTTTGGCTTTAATTTGATGTTTGGGGAGCCATTGGAGGCTTCGGAGCCAAGGAGTGATATCAGATTTACATTTTAAGATGACAGTGGTTGCTGTGTTGAGTAGACAGAAGTTAGCAAGGGTGGAATCAGGAAGCCAGTTAAGATACTGGGGCAATAACCATCTGAAAGATGATGCTTGGAGCAGGTGGCAGCTGTGGTCACCATCACGAGAGGTGGCCATGTTCTGGGTGGTCCGAAAGGCCAGTGGGATTTACCAAGAGATCGGGTGGTGGTGTGAGAGGATACCCATGGCGTCTTTGGTCTGGGGAATTGGAAGGTTAGAGTTGCCGTCCGCAAAGAGCTGGAAGAGCGTGGGAGGAGACGGTGAAGGGGATATTTGGGTTCGAAACATCCGTGCTTGTTAGTTCGCCAAGTGAAGTAGAGATGTGTGTCTGCATTAATGGGGGAGTTTGGGACTAGATAGAAATTTGGTGGCCATTGGGGTATATACATGGTATTAAATGTCTGAGACTGGATGATATCACCCAATGAGTGGGCAGAGGGAGACAAGGAGAGAGAAGAAATCTAGGGCGTTCCCACCCTTACAAGTCTGGGGGTTGAGCAACCAGCAAGTTGCTGCCTGTAAGTACAGGAAATCTCGGGAAGGGTGGTGTCCTGGGGCCAGTGAGGAAAGTGCTCCCAGAAGGAAAGAGTGGTCAACTGGACCCAGTACTGCTGGTGGGCTAATAAGGGGAGACTGAGAATTGACCAGTGTGTTTAGTGTGTGGAGGACATTGAACTTGAAAGTTAGTTTTGGTGGATTGATGGGTGCAAACGTCTGAGTAGATCCAAGAGCAAATGGGAGACGAGGCATCGCTGTCCCGAGAGATCACGTTGTGTTAAAGCATCTTCCTGAATGAGCACAGCACAGTCTCAGCATGACTTAAGCACGGAATGCATTTTATTTGAATTCTTTAAAATCTGTAACCATCTTTTGGAATAGATGACTGTTTGGTAAAGTAGATGTTTGATGAATTGGGACATGTTCCGCCCTCCCTGAACTGGGTAACAGAACACCATAGATTATGCATTCTCTTACTTTAATACTAACAGAGCTATTCATTCATTGAATGACTATGTACTAGTGGCTTCTATAGAGAAGAGTTATTCCACAGAAACTCTCTCTCTACTCCAAGTTTTCCCACTTTTTTTTTTTTTTTTTGAAATGAGAGTAAATGCGTCTCTACCTGGGTTCTGTATTATTCCATAGTTTAACCATTTAGGCAGAAAAGATTTGTTATGGACGCCCCAAAACCTTGGAAGAATACCTTATTGCTTTTGATTTACCTTCATATATTGTAGGATTTATCTGAAATATTCTGAATGCCGTGAAATTTTGTACAAATAATGTCTATTACAGCCCAGAGGTGGAAGCCATTTGTTAGCAGGAAAATTGGTGCAAGTAGAGATTAACTAACTTTAAATATAAGTCATCAAACATACATAGAGCACCTGTCATGTGTAATGTCTCTACTAGGTGCGGTGAAGTGGACAGGGTCCCTGTCTTTGGCACCTTCCATTGAGTGGAGAACACAGACAAGCCCACAGGTATGTCAGCAGAAGAGTAATTCACTCAGAGTTTGAACAGGCACAGCACGGAGGGCTTCCTGGAGGAAGCCACATCCAAATCCAGACCTGCAGGATGAGCGGGGGTGGCCAGGTCTAGAGGAGGGGAAAGAAAAGATTTGGGAGAAAACTGGGAGGCAAGAGAGATAAGGCATTTGCTCACAACTGAAAGAACTTGATTGTGCTGGGCCTGTCCTGAGGTCGGGTGGAGAGAGGTGAACCTGGAGGGGTGCTGTGTGGGGAGGTGGGCTACATCACCAAGGCCCTGTTTATGCCTCTTAGTAGGTAGAGGCCAATGGAGGACTTTATGTTTTTTGTTTGTTTGTTTGTTTTTTGCGGTACGCGGGCCTCTCACTGCTGTGGCCTCTTCCGTTGCGGAGCACAGGCTCCGGACGTGCAGGCTCAGCGGCCATGGCTCACGGGCCCAGCCGCTCCGCGGCATGTGGGATCTTCCCAGATCGGGGCACGAACCCGTGTCCCCTGCATTGGCAGGCAGACTCTCAACCACTGCGCCACCAGGGAAGCCTGGACTTTATGTTTTTGAGTGGCCTTTCTTTGTGGAGGAAGTGCGTGTGTGTGTGTGTGTGTGTGTATACATATGTAATACATATGTAAATATCTATATCTATTTACCTGTCTATCCTCACACACACATATAGAACTATACACATATGTATATGAATTTTTTCAGGCTCCTGAATGTTACTCGATTCAGGATTCTATTAGGGTGGCACCTGCCTTGCTGTTAAGGAACATGGCAGTCTACTGGGTTTTAGACCTGGAGTGAACTGGGCCTTCTACTGTAGGGGAAGCCCCTGAATCTCAAGAAGAAAAACCAGTCAAAGGCTCTGTGCAAAACTTAACTTGACTTCCTGAGTATTTATTTCCTTTGATCTGTGAAATGTGAAATTGACTGGACTTTTATAGCATAAGGAAACATAAAACCTCTTCATTGAAAAAAGGAGGAACTACTAAAACATTGACTAGAGTGAAAAAAAGAGGAGTTTGGGCTGCCAGGCAGTGCAGGTGGGAGAGGGAGAAGGCGGTGAGGACCGGAGAGGAAAGGTGTCTGCAGAGGAGGGTGCTGCGGGAAGTGAGGGCTGAGGGGGTGTGGCCTGGAGGTCACGCCTGGAGCTGTGGGTGTCCTGTGTGTTAGCACCTGCCGTCTGCTGCCCGTGACTGATCAATGATTAACCATCGCTCCTAGCTCTGCATATAATGTAGTCTTTATATGTTCAGAGTCTTCACTCTAGTGGTTGAGCCAAAACAATAGCAGAGCATTTGTAGGAATGTATGCTCTAGAAGTGGTCAGAAATAACATGCAAGCGTTTGTTTGTTTTTTTCTGACCACACCTGCGTGTGGGATCTTAGCTCCCCAATCAGGGATCGAGCCCTGCAGTGGATGCCCAGAGTTTTAATCACTGGACCACCAGGGAAGTCCCAATCCAAGTGTTTGGAAGTCTCCCCACTCTTGCCACCCCAGAAGGATGCTGGAGCATGTAAGAAACACTGCCCCCTACTCCCATTTCCACTTTTAGCTTGGTGCATGGTGTACCGAAATCTTAAAAATATATACTCTGAGCATTTCAGACCCAGGCCCAGATGAGTCATACTGGCTCTACCAGATCCAGAAGCAGCTGCATGGGTCTTCATGGCTGAGGTCCTGGACTCTGGAAGAACGCACAGATTATACTTAAAACTAATGGGGCTAGATTATGATAGGATGAAAAAAACCTGAGGACCCACCTCTGCAGGGCGTGGCTGCCCTTTCTCTTGCTCTGCGTTGTTTCCCAGATTGTTGTGGGTGGTTGCCATTGCCACACCATTCCCAGGGTTAAACATATACTCAGTTCTGGGAAAGCTTCCACCTTTAACCGTCCACAGTGACAGTTCAGGGGAATGTGGTTTTAAAAATAATTTAACAAGGTAAATTTTTACTTTTTAGTAGTTACCACTTAAAAAAACCAGGCAGTTTTTCTGCTTCTATGTCCGCCTCGCTCCTTCCCCATGATTTCTGAGTGTGTGGTCCCTTGGAGGATATTTATAGCTATTACTTTAATCAATTTAACACCTTTCTCTGTATATTTTAGCAATTTGAAATTCTGTTTGATAACTTCTTCTTGCATCACTGAGGGTGTTTCTGTTTCTCCCTCATCTTTTTTAAAAAAAGCCCTAGAATGGATATCGCAAAAGTATTTTATTGACTACTGTATAGCACAGGAACTCTGCTCAATATTCTGTAATAACCTAAATGGGAAAAGAATTTGAAAAAGAATAGATACTTGTATATGTATAATTGAATCCACTTTGCTGTACACCTAAAACTAACACAACATTGTCAATCAACTCTACTCCAATATAAAATAATTAAAAAAATATCTTATTAAGGTAGCATGCATATTGGTACCTTTTTCCTATTTTCTGATTTTAAAACTAACAATGTTAGATAATATGTAATGTTCCAGCTCAGCTGTAGAAATTCCATCTCCTAAAATCATGTTCTAATGAATCAGGGAGAAAAGAAACATTTAAGACTAACTAATAACAACAAAAAAAGAAAAGTATAAATGCCTAGCAGCAACCTTGGGAATTCAGGGAGAATGCTGAGGACCTAAGAGAAAGCTATCTTATTAAATGTAGTTGTGGTAGACTTTCTGCAAGTGATGAGCGTAGTGAAATCAATCTCTTATAATGACTTAATTGTCACCAGAAGATCTAAAAACAGTTTTGTGGGTTAAGGTACGTAATTATCATCCTTGGTGGTAACTATAATGACTATAATGTTCTAAAAACATTACAAGATTTTTTCTTCTAAAAGCAGACTTCATATTATAGATCTTTTTATTATAATTGTTGGTTTTGTTTGCTTTTTATAGATCCAAAGATACAACATAATGAAAGTAACATATTGTTGCAGTGAGATGTAAGGAATAGAGTTGTTTTGTTTTGGTTTTTTGTTCCATGCAGTTAACATTCTTTTTCTCTTTAAAAAAAACCCAAACAAACATTTTCATTCCAAAGCCCAGTGACAGGATTAACATTTGCACTTGAGGTGGTCAGGGATGGTGTCTGTTTATCTGCACAAATCAGGGCTCCTGCAATAAAGGCCTTTGGTCAGCACTTGATGGGGGAGAAGGAAAAACCTGGGAGTCTCCCTAACAAAGTTGGAATTAGTGTTTAAAAATCATGGGTCTCAATGGAATGTGTCTACATTGGATGCCTGTAGTTAATTGCCTGCAACAGAGGAATAACTGCTTTGAGGATTTTGCCTGGAGAGAAAAGGTATTCACGTATCCATTCATAGTCTCTCTCTTTTCTTTTTTTTTTTTTTTTTTGCGGTATGCGGGCCTCTCACTGTTGTGGCCTCTCCCGTTGCGGAGCACAGGCTCCGGACGCGCAGGCCCAGCGGCCATGGCTCACGGGCCCAGCCGCTCCGCGGCATGTGGGATCCTCCCGGACCGGGGCACGAACCCGTGTCCCCTGCATCGGCAGGCGGACTCTCAACCACCGCGCCACCAGGGAAGCCCCGTCTCTCTCTTTTCTGTCTGTTACGGTTGTCTAAATTTGTGTGTTTGTGTTTGGGCCATTCCTCATTCTAAAAACATTTGTGGCCGCTACGGTAGTACATGGTGGTTAAGACCAGGGCTGGCTGCTTACGTTTGGATCCTTTACCAGTCGCTTACTAGATGTGTGATGTTGGCCAATTTCTATGCATTGCTTAGTCAACTAGCTTATTTTTAAATTTGGGGTCATGCCGTTACTAAACTTTGAGGGTTTATGTTGAGGATTCAGTGAGATAATGCAGGTGAAGCAGTTACCACAATAAATGGTAAAATAAACTGTATAGCATATAGTAAGTGCTGAAAAAAACTCTAGCCGTTGTTTTGTTGCATCCATTACAGGGATATCCTGGGGAAAAATTTTCACATTTCTGACAGAATAGTTTCAAAGTGAACACATACGCTGCCTTTTACAGATGGTAAATTACAGCTCAGTGAGAAGAATGGTGAAGAGAAAGATTGGCTCACATACCCTTTGGGGAGTGTGTCGACATCACATGGCATTAAAAAGGGGAGGTGCCAATTATACCTCTTAAATTGTAAGATATGGATGACTTCTTAAATCTCTTTCCCTGGTTATTCCACTAACATAGTGTTCTGAGGCTTGACCGCTGCTAATAGTAATCTGTAGAATACAGTCACTAAAAGTCAGAGGGAAGGCTGTCGCCAAAGTCAGGCCCTTCAAGTTTGTATTTCCTGTTTTATCACAATTAATGTCCACGGCGGCTTATTCCATTTCCTGCTTTGCTGTGGCATTCGATAACCGGTGGGTGTGACAGTAATCCCTGGGTGTGTCCCTGGTGTAGTGTGTGTTCCTCTGAGTAATCATCTTCTGTGATCAACTGGCCCATTAGCCCCCGATGGAAGGCAGTCTGTCTCACCAAGTCCAATTAAGGAAACCAGCCCGATTTCTTCTTGGGAGCCAAGAAGTTATTTCGTAAGATGTGCTCCTGTAAGCACTGTGGGAATAGCTGTCAGAATGGCGATTACTTCTGTTCTTTAGTCACCAGAGTTGATTCCCTCAGTTTCAAAACCTCAGAAAGTTGCAGACTTCTCAAAGGACTTTTATTTAGGGTTATACCTGCAAAGGGAGAAAAAATGGTCCCCACAGGTCTCAAAGAGGCACCTTTGCAGGTAGGCACCTGGAGTGATGTGGAGTCTGCCGTTAGTGCTAGAGCAGACCCGGGTTTATGGGCAAGACTCATCCCTGATGTTTCTTTGGGAGGCATAGGGAGTGAAAGAAAGAGCTTCAGAGTTTACCTGACTTGCTTATCTATAGATGGAGTACTTTTTGTAAAACGTCCTTGAGCTGAGGGAATAAGTGTTTTTATATTTTAGTCCATGTGTACCTGCTTCCGGAACAGGATTTCAGCCGTGTTGAATGTAGACAAATTGTCTTAAAACTAGATTAATCTCTATTAGCCAGAGAAGCCCCTTTCCCCCTTGAGAAACTGTCACATGATTTCTTCTCGATCAGTTTCCAACTTAATATACTTGCTTAATTAGTTTCTATTTATTATTGCTTTAAAAATATGTGTTTGTAAGCTACCTATACTACTCCCCCCCTCCCTCCCGCATTACAGCTTCAGAACTCTGTGTAGAGAGATGCAATCCATTGTTAATAAATTAATGCACAGCACAGCATAATAAAAATGGAATTAATGAATTAATGCACAGCATCCATAAAAATGGATGCTACCCATTTTTAACTTACACATTGAATTTTTTAAAAAGATTATTTTTAAAATTGAAGTATAGTTGATTTACAATGTTGTGTTAGTTTCAGGTGTACAGCAAAGAGATTCAGTTTTATATACATATATATACATATATATATATATATATTCTTTTTCAGATTCTTTTCCCTTATAGGTTATTACAAAATAATGAGTATAGTTTCCTGTGCTATACAGTGTACACTGAATTTAAAAGTTGAAAAAAAAAGCCACCGAAAATCCCATAAAGAGAGAGTTAAAAATCTGTGTTAATCGGCTGCACTGTCTTCAGGGGAACTGCAGTTTTGCTGTCGAAGAAAGCAGGGGTGATGACTCAAGCTAAAAATCCCCCATCCAGGGGCCTGAAGCAGTCAGGCTGGGAGCAGCCTGGGTGCCTACATTACCATCTGTTTACAAGCCTTAAAGACCCAGGTTCACTGTCAGTGTCCTTTGCTGCTTAAAATTGCAACAGAGGACTTTGCTGCAATTAAGATATTAGCGATTTATTTTCATATTTTTTCTTAATTTTGTTTGGAGGAAGGTGTAGGGGAAAATCATATTAGGTTTGAGATAAGGGAGACCAGGATGATCTTTCTAGTGAAGAACTATTACGTGTTTGGAAATGCTAAGATGTTCATCTTGTTTCGGTTTGTGAACTGGAAGACGGCCTGTGTATTGGGAAAATTGGGGTGTTTCTTGACTTCTATTGGGAAAGGCAAGGGCATTTTTCCTCGGGCTGTGGTTCCAGCACTCTGATTTCCATGTTTTTTTCCCATCGCTAACTATCTAATCTTGAGTGTTGGTGATAACCGTAGGTCACGCAGCCCAAATACGTGTTCTTTTGAGTGAATAAATTGTTTCAGTTTAACGCTAAAGAAACTGTGGCCCAGAGAGTTCCACGGCTAAGATGGAATGGCAGGACCCAGACTGGAATGGAATTCTCCAGACTCGCGGTTCTGGATGTTTCTGATTATACTATTTTCCCAGCCTTACCCGAATTGCCCTCTACCCCCAAATCCTATAAAATTTATTGGCCTTGTAGGTCCCACCCACCAGCATAGTGTGGAGCATCACTTGCCCGTCTGTACTGCCATCCAGGGCATGCAGTGAGCCTGGTTAACCATCTGTGATGCAGACTCAGTGTTGGCTTATGGGGTCCAGTGGGGAGGTGCTTTCCATCTAGCAGGGAGGTAGGTGGCAACACTGATTAGGATACCATACGGTGTGGTGCATTCGATGATGGACATGTTTACAGGTCTAGGAGCCGTTCAGAGGAGCATAGAATGCATTGTGTGTGTGTGTGTGTGTGTGTGTGTGTGTGTGCGTGCGCATGTAGTTTAGGGGGCAGTTTGCAGAGGGTTTTAAAGGATAAAGGGGACTTTGCCAGCCAGATTGGGGTTGAAGATGGATTCCTCTAGGTGAAGAGATTTGGGAAACTAAAAACCAGTCCATTGGCAGTGCTGGAGGGTGAACTTGGTGGTAGGATCACGGCCCCCTGCTGACGTCTATAGGTTGTACTCACATCGTTCACCTGCTCCAACCTGTTTCAGAATGGAGAGAGGTGTTGAAAGTTCATCAGTGATCCTCTGTTTTCTTTCGGGCTAAAGAACATGAAATGTCTTTGAGTAGGTATGATGTGGAGAGGCGGTGACGAGTGTGGACTGCCAGGTGCCTGGAGGCTCTGTGACTCAGGTGTGATCAGGGAAGAAAGTTCAGGAATAGTGCTTTGCTTTGGACTCAGAAATGTAAAGGCAACAGGTTCTGTCCGGAGCCTTCCTGCCCTTCCTCCGTGGTGCCATTGGGGTGAAGGGGTGGAGGCAGGTTTACATGGTCGGCTTCTGGAACCAGACACAACTGCCTTTCAGTTTTCACGGCCTTGGAGGAAACAGATAATGAATGATAGGAAACAGCTGCTCCTAACGTGGCAGCCAGAAATGCAGCCTCATGGAGCAACGTGGTAATCACGAGAATATTAATGGAAAGTCCTCTCTGATTAAACACTGGGAGCTGTGGAATGTGGTTTGTTTTCATATATGTACCCCTCCCCCCATTGTCTTTCTGTTGTCTGCAGATTTTATTTTTATTTGTCCAATCATACAGAAATACTTTCTTGTAAAGTATTACAAGAAAGTTATCTAGAGTAATTTAAAAAAATAGATAATTTTTAAAAATCTAATTTCCTGCTAGACCCTTCACTTTTTAATTTAATTTAATTTTTTTAATTTTTTAACATCTTTATTGGGGTATAATTGCTTAAAATGGTGTGTTAGTTTCTGCTTTATAACGAAGTGAATCAGTTATACATATACATATGTTCCCATATCTCTTTCCTCTTGCATCTCCCTCCCTCCCCCCCTCCCTATCCCACCCCTCTAGGTGGTCACAAAGCACCGAGCTGATCTCCCTGTGCTATGCGGCTGCTTCCCACTAGCTATCTATTTTACGTTTGGTAGTGTATATATGTCCATGCCACTCTCTCATTTTGTCACAGCTTACCCTTCCCCCTCCCCATATCCTCAAGTCCATTCTCCAGTGGGTCTGTGTCTTTATTCCCGTCTTACCCCTAGGTTCTTCATGACCTTTTTTTTTTTCTTAGATTCCGTATGTATGTATTAGCATATGGTATTTGTTTTTCTCTTTCTGACTTACTTCACTCTGTATGACAGACTCTAGGTCCATCCACCTCACTACAAATATCTCAATTTCATTTCTTTTTATGGCTGAGTAATATTCCATTGTATATATGTGCCACATCTTCTTTATCCATTCATCCGATGATGGACACTTAGGTTGCTTCCATGTCCTGGCTATTGTAAATAGGGCTGCAGTGAACATTTTGGTACATGACTCTTTATGAATTATCGTTTTCTCAGGGTATATGCCCAGTAGTGGGATTGCTGGGTCCTATGGTAGTTCTATTTTTAGTTTCTTAAGGAACCTCCCTACTGTTCTCCACAGTGGCTGTATCAATTTACATTCCCACCAACAGTGCAAGAGGGTTCCCTTTTCTCCACACCCTCTCCAGCATTTATTGTTTGTAGATTTTTTGATGATGGCCATTCTGACTGGTGTGAGATGATATCTCATTTAAACTCTTCACTTTTTTCAGAGTTGGGTGTGAGCACCTTCCAGAATCCTTCCTAGACATTTGCATACATGTTTATACAGATTAATGTATAATTATTTTCATTTACATAAATGGATTCACATGTAGCTTGAATCTGATCCAAAGTTTCTTTTTAAGTTTCATACTGTCTTAAAGGTCTTTCCACATCACTCTATTTAGATAATCCTCAACCATTGCAGAAGTAATTTTTTATACAATCAAACTTAATTACCTTTGTCAGTAATTCAGGAATGGCTGTATGGAAATATGGGTGCCTCTGTGGAACAGGAGGGTGCGATGGTTTACGCACATGGGTACCGAACAAGGATTCAGGATGTTTTACGGCAGACTGGCTGGCACCTGGCAAAACATCTTGGATCAGCCTGGCAAGAGAGAACTGATCTCTTGCTCTGAGAGTTTATTACTGTGACACCAGCTCTGCTTCAAGCACACCTTTAGTCTTTTCTTGCCAGAATCATATTAAAGTGAGAGGTGGCCTGATATATAATCTTTGAGATCTCCGACTGAGGCATCAGGAGAATGTGGGACTTGAATCTTTCTCCAAAGCTTGCTTTATAAACTTGTAAAGCTTGTTTAAGAGAAGTTGACCCAAAAGACAAGCGGACTTTGAATTTTAACCCAGAGAAGTGGGACCCAGAATTGATGAGGGGGAACCCTTTGGAAGGAGAAATGGGACAGGTCATTGTTTTGATATATTCATGGGCTGCTGACATGGGAAGCAGTCGGTGACATCTTGCTAAAATTGTACATTTGAGCTTGCCAAACCCAAACAGACCACGGGCATTTGTGTCTGCTCCCCAAAGTGCAACAGCAGTTGTCCCAGGAGCTGTTGGAATGCCGTCGTTGTAACCTCGGTACACGTTGTTTAGACAAAAGGGGAAGACGCTTTCTTGGCTTGACAATTTGCCAACCACCTGCTATCATTCTTTTTCTTCAGTGCTTTGAAAGTGGCCAGAATCTGGTCATCAGGCCTCTTTTAAAAATAACAACGCAGGCACGTATAAAATCACAAAATCCAAAAAGCTGATGTAATTATAGAGGACACATGGCAATGGGTGCCTATTTTCCTCATCTCTTCTCTTGAAGGCATCGGGTCTCTTATATTTCACGTGGCCAGTTGCTGCCTTAAGGAGGGAAATTCTAGAGGAGAGATAGACTTTCAGGGAAAGTTCCTCAGATCTTTTACCGGAACGAACTGTTATCAAATAAGCATCAAAATGACCTTCAAATTTCTCGAGGATGTGTGGCCATGTCGTGGCTTTATAAAGAAATCGTAATCTCTAGATAAAATGGCACGCGCGCAGTGAACTGTTTTAATCCGGCTTTCAGGGAAGTTGGGGTTTGTGGGAGATTAAGAGGCTGGGAACGTGGTATTTCTTCTGTTGGCTGTGAAATTGCTCTTTCCAGCTCCGTGGTGTCATGTCACTGTGGCTAATAGGGACAGGCTCACACATTTGTTTTTTTTTTTTTCACCCACTGCCTTTCTTCACTTAAGCATCACTTAAACATCAGCCAGTTTGATCACATAGAGGACCAGTCAGGTCCTCAGCTCTGTTTCCCTGGATCCATCCTGCTCTTGCGACCCTCCCACACTCGAGGGCATTACTTGCCTGGGGAGGTCACACTGCAGGAAGGGAGCTTCCCATGCTGTCACCTGCTACAGGGAGAAGGTGGAGCCAGCCTGGGGCGGAGCAGAGAAGCCTGTGCAGAGTTCTCACTCCAGTGCTTTCTCTGGTGGGATAACCTTACACACTTAGCCCTTCAGAGCTTCCTTCCTCATCTGCAAAACGGGGATCATAATCCGTCATGTGGTCCTTCTGAGAATTAATCAGACACTGGGAGTGAGTGCCCAGCCCATGCTGGGGACTACAGAAAGGCCTAGGCAATGGTACTTGGGTGATTTCTTTCTTCCTTTCTTTTTCTTTCATATTCCCTGTCCCGAAATGAGATGGTCCCAGCCCCGGCCATTCTGGTGCTTGGTTCTCATTCACCAGTGATAACTTTCTTTTGTTGACAGTCAACAGAAAGAAAGTTGACTTCTCCAAAAATTACCCTTCTGGAGTTGCAGCCATTCTACCATCTGTTTGCCTCCGTCCCTCCCACACCCTGACCTCCGCAGTGCAGTAAACCCCAGATCTGTGCAAGGGCAGAACTAGTTTTAACCACAGAGTGAAGGAGTCTGGGGGCTGGGAGAACCAACAATATAGAGTTACAGTGAGTTGCATGTACAGAATCTCAGATTACTTTGGCACAGGTTTTACATTTGAAAGTCTCTTCCAGGTGCTTCCTCTAGACTGAGGAAGTTAGAATTCCACAGAAAAGGACACTTCAGTTTTTAAAAGGCCATTTTGAAATACGTGAACACAAGCTTTTCGCAATAGGGATGGTCGTTGCTGTAGTTGTGGGTTGTACATCTCCGTATTAATCTTCAGCAGGGGGCTCAATTTGTGTGGTGATCTCTGTCAGCCCCGGTTTGACTCATGCATTCCTCACCGCCACAGTAAGATCTGTGTTTATGTGAAATATGGAAACGATTTCTTCCCCCTCTTTCTTTTGTGCTTGAGTTGGGATGGAGCCGCTGAGTTGTTTTCCTTTGTTACTTTTAAAGGGTCTTCAGTTTCAGAGCTCCACTCGGGGCTTGAGCAGAACAGCAGAATAGCTGGCAGTGTGGCTTAGGCCGGTCCTCGTGAGATCTGGCTCTGAACCCAGCATCCTTACGTTGAAGCAGGAGGCTCTCCTTTCTAAAACTTTGGTTTGCCCAACCCTAAAAACCAACTGGAAACTAAAATAGGGTAGAGGAATTTTCACTGAACGAAGAGTTTTTTACCCTGAATTTGTCTTCTTTATCAAGACCCATATGTCTTGTGTCCTGCTCTCTGCCTTTTTTTGGTTTTTCCTTCTCCTCAACTGCTTGGGTACCATGAGGATGGAGAAGGTGTAGGCCGAGTCGTTAAAGGTCCAGAGTTTAATTGTACGAAAAGAAGAACCAAAAAAAAAAAAAAAAAAAAAGTGTGTGTTCCTCCCCGTTTCTGAACAATTTATCCTCCTAAAAAAGAAAGTCTGGTGAAAAGGATCCCAGGCTATAAAAGAGAGGATTAGCTGCTTTCCTTGGGTCCAACACCGCATTCTCACTGCATCGTTGGCAATCCTTGTAAAGTGTCTTGGCAGATAGCGGCTCTTCCTTCGCAGTGTAATGTTTTTCCAACTGCAGAGTTAGAGCTGCTTCATTGCCATGACGCATGGCTAGGTGTCAAGAGCATTTTATGGGACAAAAAACCCCAAAAGACTTTTAAAACGTGCAGCTTTCGGGGAAAAAAAAAGTCTGTTTTACCAAGAGAGTTTTAAATAAAAGGGCATTCATGGGTTTATGCTTTCCTCACGGGCAGATCTTTTCAAAGATGGAAATTGTAAAAAGAGGACATACATTTCTTTCATGCATTACCTGAGTCCTTAAGGTACAGCTGTCTTGAAGGACCAGGTGCTGGGGATACAGGGATGAGTGTCACCCTCTGGCCTTTAAGTAGCTCCCTTTTACTCAGGAGCCAGAGACATGAGTCAAAATACCTGGTCCAGATGGCAGGAAGGAGTGGGTGATGAACTTGGCTGGGGTGGGAGGTGCTGGATGGCCGGTGTCCAGAGACGGCCTCATAAAGGAAGAGAAGCTTCAAGTGAATCTCGAAAGATCAGGAGGAATTTGCCGGATCAGAGAGGAGTGTGGTCGGCATTGCGGGCAGAAGAAGAGCAAACGCAGAGACTCAGATCTATGAAGCAGCAGGGTGTTGGGAGAAGGAACCCCAGCCCAGGGAGGCCGGAGTAGTCGCATGCAGGAGGGAGAAAGCAGGGGAGGGGCGCGCCCAGGAAGCCCAGGGCCAACTTCCGGAGGCCTCTGCAGGTCGTAGGGTCGTGCTGTCGCCTTTAGGACTTTGCTCCCGTCGTGTGAGAGGCCTTCCCTGACTAGGATCATTCTTATTTCCTTTCCCTGCTTTAGCCTTCTTCCTAGCACTTACCCCTGACCTGTTTTAGGCTTGTGAGTTTATTTCCTAGGCCCCGTTGTTAGAATGAAGACCCCAGGAGAGAAGGGACTTTCTTCTGGGTGGATGGCTGTGTCCCCAGTGCCTGGCATCAGTGATGTTATAGAGTTTGGCTTCATCCTCTGAGGGCTGGAGAACCACTGCAGATGCTAAATAGGGGTGGAAGTGGAGGTGGGGTCCCATGAGTCCATTGGGGTGTTAGGAAGCTCAATGTGAATGTCGCCTATAGCCGATGACAGGTCTTTAGGAAGCGAGCTCCTTGGTGCATACGGGGGGCAGGAGAAGGAAGGAGGTACTGATCTTACTCCTTGGCTACCTTGGATGGTGCCCAGCTTTGCCGACCTGGTTAATTATCAGTAGCCAGTGTCAATCTCATTTTATGGCACATGTTTGGAAACTTTGCTAAACATTACAGAGACGCTCCGAGAATCTTTTTTCCCTATTCTACAAAGCCAGTAGCTGCCCAGGCATTCCAGTAGATGTCACGATGTCATACGTGATAATCATTTTCTTCATTTATTGCTACTTCCATGATAGATTTGAGAAATCTTAATGAATTATCTTTCTTTGCAATGCATTGAATGCTTTGATATAAAATGGATTCTTTATGTAAAAATAGGTTTAATAGTTTCAAGATGGCTGACCTCATAGCTGTTTGGGTCACACTAGTTAGGTTGTCTGGAAGGTTAAAAATAAGATAAGAAAGCGGACATTCTGCAGTTCTTCTGAGAGAATTGATATGATGTATCATCCTGTTGGCTGGGCTTGAGGAGGGAATGAACAGTTCCCCATATATAACTTTTCCTGGTAACGGAACTTCAACACTTTAAGACCTGGATATTTAAAATTTTTCTCTTCAGTTTTGGATGGAAATCTTTCTAAAATTATTTACTTTCTTGTGCTCATAAGCAGAGTGAACTCAACATTCCTTTCTTGGGGAAGAAAGAATTTTGCACAATGATTGAAGTATGTGATAATGTATTGGCACTTGGGAGTGTCTTGCCAAGTGACCCCAGAATGCCATGTTTTCAACATTACTGCCCTTAGTTTTTAGGTAGTGGGTGCTTCTAGCAGCATACCCACGTGTGCCTTTCTTGAATTCACTCAACTTGTCTCTTGAAGCCTGGGAAACAAGATAGGTTACTCGCTTTGTAAAATGAGAGTAAGGGGGGAGGCTGAGAAGGCCTGTGTAAGTCAAGTGAACGGATTTTATTGCACAGGCTTTATTATATCTTTAACATTTCAAAGAAAGAGGACTCATTTTGTATTTTTCAAGTCTTCCTAACATTAAACTATCCGTATCTGGAAAAAAAAAAAAGATTAGAATATCTCCCCTTCTACTGTCAATGATGCTGGCTTTGCGAAGTGAAAGAAAAATCTCCAAGCCTCTTATAGTGTCTGTCCAGAGGCCTCCTCTCTTCCCTTTGGGTCCAGGGTGTATGAGGTGAGGTCACTGGAGGTGTTCCTATACTAAAGTTTGTTTGTCATCATCTTTGATTACTTACTGGGCATCTGTCGTATGTAAGGCACTGGGAACAACACAGGGAGTGCCTTCTTCCTAGAAATTTAAATCCTAGTTTGGAAGAGGAAGTAGTGGAAGAGAAACAACTACAGTACTTGGATTTTGTCAGGGGATGCAGCAGCGTAGTACACCCCTAGAAAGTCCAGGGCTGAACAAGAGTCCTTTCTCCAGAAGGTTGACCTTTGACTGAGAATACAGGCAACCCAGATGGAACCGAGGGGAATGAAGCAGCCCCAGGGAAGGCCCAGTAGTGGAATCAGCCGTGTCCATCTGTGGGGTGGCACATCGTGGCCAGATCAGCGTATTGTCTGCACGTGCCAGGAGAGCGGGGTGGACAGCAAGGGCCATGGGAGTTGGGGTAGGTGATCACGTCCACGTGGGGAGGAGGGTGATTCGTGAAAACCACATGGAATGGGAGGGTGACTGTTGGATCTCGATGAATGAGTACAATTGCTGAATTGCAGAAGGGGAGAGAAGGCTGGCCAAGAGGAGAAGACTGCCTGGGATGGGGGGTGGGGGGTGCCGAAAGGCCAGGTGTGTGTTATAACTCTGTTCTGCTCTCTTCCCGAGAAGAAGACTTCTCTCTCTGAGCCTCCCAGTGGGAAGACAATGGGTTCTGGAGTTGGATGAACTGGTCTCCAGACCAGTTCTACCACTTTCTAGTTGTGTCATCCTCAGCAGCTTTCTTACTCCCTGTAACATCAGCTTCCTCCTAAAAGGAAGGGAGATAATAAGACCCATCTGTGGACTCCTCGGAAGAATGACCGATCTGTGGACTCCTCGGAAGAATACAGGAGAGTTATATTTGACCATGTGCTATATAAACATAGCGTGTGCTCAGTCATTGGTAATTTCCTCGGGCCAGCCCTTCCTCAGGGCCTTGAGCTCCTGATGCCCACAGGCTGTGTCCGCTTACTAACTCAATTAGAGGTACAGTTCAACTCAGATACAGATCTGAGTTGAGGTACAGATCTCAATTGTTTGCCCTTCCCTGTTGCTGTTTCTATCTGGTTAGCGTTTGAATTCTTACAGTTAACCCAGCTCAAACCCTTGGTGTCGTCTTTGGTTAACTTTTGCCTTTCATGTGACATTTCTAGTCCGTCATCTGATCCCGTCCGTTTCTTTCTCTTGCGATGTTATCGTCTCCGTCTCCGGGGGGCTCACACCATGTCATGAATGGATTGCTCAGAAGCTTTCTGACTTTGGTCAGCCCTATCCAGCTTGCACATTCTTTAGATACCACTGAGCACCTCTGTCCTTCCATAATCCTTTGATTTGGCCGTACCTTTTCCATCTAACCTTGTTTTTCATTAGTTCTTAGAGTAATAACGGACACATTTATTTATGCTGCGTGTGTGCCAGGTATGTGTTAAGGACTTTATTTATATTAGACCATTTTCTTTATTTCAGCCCCCAACGTTGCACAGTTAATCAGTGTTTGAACCCAGGCAATCTGGGTTCACTCTTTTTTTTTTGTTTTTTGCTGCAGCAGGTGGCATGCGGGATCATAGTTCCCCGATTGGGGATCAAACCTGCGCCCCCTGCAGTGGAAGCTTGGAGTCCTAACCCCTGGTCCACCAGGGAAGTCCTCAGAGGCTGCACTCTTCAGACCTGTGTATCTTCATTGGCTTCCATCCGTATAAACTCCTAGAGAGCAGGGGCCACATGACTTATCACTGCTCCCCACGCTCCGTGCCTTGTCCGGACATACAGTAGACACCACTGAATGCGTTCTCTGCATAATTTCCTCATTCCTTCTCTGGGCCCTAGTTCACGCCGTTCTCTCCCAGCATCATGGCGGGAGGTTCAGGAAGGGGTCGGTGGTCTGATATGAACTCATACAACCTGGGTTCGTATCTCAGACATTTACCCACTATTTCACCTTGGTTGGGTCACTTCTCTGAAGCCACAGTTTTCCTCTACAAAATGGGGATAATAGTAACGCCACCTCATAAAGTTTACACGAAGAATCAATGAAGTAACGTGTGTCAAATGCTTTAGTCCTGTACCTGCACGTGGAAAAGGGTCCATAAACATCAGCTCTTGTAAGCAGTAGAATTATGCCCTCCCCTGCCTCTTTCAACTCACTTTTGTCTTTCTTTTAGGCCTATCTCAACTCGCATCATCTATCTGACACCTGTGTAACTTCTTCAGCTCACAAAGAACCAGACACTTGCTTCTTTTTGACCATTTATTAGCTGCGTGACTTTGAGCATGTTACTACATTGTACAAGTCTCAGGTGTATTATGGTGATAAAAAAGGGTTTTCTTTGTGTGGAGTAAAGAAGGAGTATGTGACACATTGTAAGCACTCAGTTAATTTTAGTTTTCTTGCCTTTTTTTCCCTCCCTCGTCACCAACTCCTCCTCTACCGACAGACCAGCAGGCCCCCATAAAGGCTCATTGACAGACTCAAGTCCTAACTTCGTTGTTTGGAAGTTACATGGAAGAAAGGGAGACTTCTACTGTATGGAAAGGACTGGATTGAGGTCCAGTAGCAGGAAACTCTAAGTTGAAGAACCCTTGCCCTGTGCCCTTTGGTCTTGTTGAAATGTACTCTTGGTGGTCCCTTATAAACATAACCAAGTTTTACACTGTGTAACAAAATTTTGACATCCTTTGGACTCATTAATTCAACAAATGATTCTTTTTTTTTTTTTTTTTTTTTTTGTGGTACGCGGGCCTCTCACTGTTGTGGCCTCTCCCGTTGCGGAGCACAGGCTCCGGACGTGCAGGCTCAGTGGCCATGGCTCACGGGCCCAGCCGCTCCGCGGCATGTGGGATCTTCCCGGACCGCGGCACGAACCCGTGTCCCCTGCATCGGCAGGCGGACTCTCAACCACTGCGCCACCAGGGAAACCCAACAAATGATTCTTGAATACCTACTTTGTGCCAAGAACAGTCCTAGCTGTCGAGGGTATGATGATGGACAAAACCAGCCTGGTTTTCGTCTTCACAGAGCTTGTCCTGCCGGGGAGACAGACACCAGCCATGCAAATATTACATTATAAAGCTGGATGTGTTATGAGGGGAAAGCAAAGGTGCTAGGAGATACATGCTAAGGGGATTTAGTGTTGAAGGCCAGGGAAATGTTCCCAGTGAAAGAGATGTTTGAGCTGAGATCTGAGGGCTGAGTACGAGAGCCCAAGGAAGGAGGCAAGGGAAACCTTCAGATTTAATACTCACTCTTATTCTCTTAATGTAAGATGCTATTTAGTGTTCTGTGAAGCTTGGATGATGACAGACGATAATTAGTTTGCAAACCTGGGGGTGCCTAAATATGCTGTCACTGACTGTTTTTATCTCACTTGTGCGTAAATAGTGTGTGTGTCAGGCTGGGAGAGGGAGGCTGAATGTACTTGAGCACAGTCAGGCGTCGTGTTTTCATTACACTCGGGGCCAATGCTGTCAGTCAGGCTCACCCAGGCACTTTGTCACGTTGCGGGTCGCGCTGTCTGGGCTTGTCTGCTCAAGGGCAGGCGCTCTTTATTTTAATTTGTATTACGTATATTTGCTCTGTAAGTTGTTGTTTGTTGGAACTTGGAGAGCCAGGTGCTTGCAGCTAGAGTATGGGCCAACTTTTTGGAAATTTGAATGAAGTTTGTTAACACAAAGAAGGGACACCCTTCAGCCAGGTGTAACGGGCTACTAAAATACGATAGCTGTTAAGGAACAGTCCTTTAAACCCCTCCCCGCTGCTTCCCCTAGTATAATCATCTCAATGGAACCCATTTTCTGACCTCTTTCAGGAAAGGTATTTCCTGAAACATTACAGCAGAGTTTTCCAAAGTGATGAGCCCATGATAGTATTAGAGATGATTTTAGGCTGCCTGACTAGGTCAAGGGAAGACTGTGTTTGTAGCTAGCCTTTCTTCAACACCTGTCACTTGTGGTTTCCCTTTTGACATCAAGAAGCAGGCCCTAGGACATTAATAACTTTGCTTTGTTTTCATTATACTTATGTTTATGATACTTTCTGTTTATGGCAAGTGATACTAATTTATAGCAGTGATTTACAGACTTTTTCAAAAATGATGTTAAAAATGAATTGATTTTTAAAAAAATAAAGCACATAATAGTAGAAATGGCACTCAGAGTTGACAAAATCATTAAGGTGGTTCTTGAATGACTGAAGTTTGGGAACACTGCCTTGGTGTAATCTGGACTTTTTTCCTGCTATCTGGCATTTGTATTCTGGTTCTGAGGGCCTATAAAAATTGGGTGTTAAAATCTGATGACACGATAAAATATTATGTTACTCTCACTGTGGCTCTAATCAAAAGGATGGATAATAGTAAGTGTTGGTGAGGATATGGAGAAGTTGGAACCCTCATAAATTGAGAGTAGGAATGAAAAATGGTGCAATTTTTTTGGGAAACAGTGTGACAGTTCCTCACAAAGTTAAAACATAGAGTTACCTTATGATCCAACAATTTCACTCCTAGGTATATACTCAAGAGAATTGAAAACCTGTGTTCAGGTAAACACCTGTACCCGAATGCCGATTGCAGCGTTCTTCATAATGGCCCAAAAGTAGAAACAACCCATACGTCCATCAGCTGATGAATGGATTAAAATGTAGAGTGTATCCATCCATGCAGATATTATTCAGCCATAAAAAGGAATGAAGTATTGACGCATGCTGCAACTTGGATAAACCTTGGAAACGTTATGCTAAGTGAAATAAGCCAGACACAAAAGGTTACATCTTGTAGCGTTCCATTTATGGGAAATGTCCAGAACAGGCCTATCAATAGAGGTAGAATGTAGATTAGTGACTGCAAGGGTTGGGTGGAGAGGGAATGGAGAGTGGCTGCCAGTGGGTATGGGGTTTCTTTTTTGGGTGATGGAAATGTTCTCAAATTAGATGGTGGTCACACAACCTTTTTTTTTTTTTTAATAAACAGCTCAAATTTATTTCTCACGGTTCTGGAGGCCATACGTCCAAGTTCAAGGTGCCGGCATGGTTGGGTGAGGGTCCTCTTCTGAGTTGCAGACTTTTCTTTGTATCCTCACAAGGTTGAGGGACAAGCTATTAAATATACTAAAAATCACTGAATCGTACGCTTTTAAAATTAGGATATAATTCCTAATACCATAGAATTTATGGTACGTGAATTGTATCTCAATAATAAAATTGGGCAGCATAAAAAAGTGTAGCTGTCCGTATGAAGGCTTTACGTGGCAGTGTTGACTACTACTGCTGCCGGTAGAATGACATTGCCCCTCTGTTATTAGGATTATGCTTTTCCCAGTGGTGCCCACGTGGCCTTTGGAGCCAGAATCCTAACACAGACCACCATGGGTAAGTTCTAACATGCTGTGCAAAGGGTAACATTACATCTCCATCTTCACAGTAGTACTCTGAGATCTGTGGGCTATCCACATGTATGTGTATATACATATATATACCTAACTGAATATATATATGGATGTATGAATACATATATTACTCATATGTAATGGGGGAGATGAGACTAAAGAAGTTGGGTGGTAGAGTAGGTAGGGCCTTGAACCAGTTCTTTGTGCTATACTTTCTGCTATAATCTGTAAACAACTTGTCACACACTTGAGAGGTAGCAGGCCAAGGTCACAGTTGCAAAATGGGGTTGAAGATGAGAAAGTTCACTCTTGCCAGATTAACTCACTTATGTAAGGATGTATTCTCATGAACCTTTTCATTGATGCCACTGTCAATATTGACTCAAGATGTCTTAAACAGCAATAATAGAATACTTCATAATTTACAAAGCACTCTCAAACACAATACTTCATGTCATCTTAGTTTAAATCTAGGGAAACCAAAGTCTGAAAGTTGAGTAACTGGCCCTAGACACACAGGCAAGTCAGAAATCAAGCTGGATTTTAAGCCGGGTTGTCTGACTCCATGCCTGCTGTGTTTTCGTTCTTTCCTCACGCCCTCCCGTTGTTTTGTTTGGAACGTGTGGATCCATTCATTCTCCATTCATTTGACGGTTACTTACTGAGTGCCTCGTAGGGGTAAGAATCTGTTCTCGGAGCTGGAGCCAGGCTAGACGAGGACCCTAAATCTTTTGGTGCAGATGGTTTAGAGGGAGGGGCCCAGCTGGAGACCATTGGCCTAATAAAGCAAGGTACTTTCAAAGAGTGATGCCTTAAGAAGAAAATAAGAAGGTGGTATGACAGAAGGGACTGAGACATGTCCAAGGACTTTTTAAAATTTGATTGTCAGGGAGCACCTCTCTGAAAGGTGACATTTGAGTTGAGACCAGAAGGACCTGAGAAAAGTCAGCCAGGCAAAGATCCGGCAGAAGATTTTTCTAGAAAGATGAACATCTAGTGTTCTGCATAGCCCCAGCGTTTCTAATGCTCCTTCTAGGAATCGACTTCTGAGTCCTGAATTTAAACCATTGCTCTGGTCTTCTTCTGTACACACATCTGTCATTTTCTACTTTTTGTCAGTGTGTATGTATGTGTGTGTGTGTATGTGTATATACCTATGTATATATATATGTATAATATAGCATGTGTGTGTATGTACCTATAGATATAACACACGTTGTATTATACATAGTATAAATAAACAATTATAAAAATAAATTTCAAATTAAGTACTTCTTTTTCAGTAGAAAAATATCATTCTAAAGGTGTGATTTTCCTATCAGGCATAAGCCTTTTGCGACATCACTTTGAGTGATTCCCTCTTAGGAATCTGACCTGGGGTTTTTGCTTGGGTGACTAAACAGTTGTTGTGATGACCATGAGAAGAAGGTGGCATCTCCAGTTGTTGGCCCTCCTCAGGACCACCTGTTGACCATATATTTCATGAGACTCCCTGAAGGCATTTGCAAACCCTACACACACAAGTGCTGTCGGGCAGTGTCTATTTGATGCTAAATAAATAGATCTGAGTTGGCTCAGATTGAATGAATACTTTGTTCCAGGGAAGATGTCATTCTTTCAGAACTTCCAAGCAGAAAGCTTTTGTTTTTTAGGTAGTGCCATGCATTCTAAAATAAGAAACAGGCCGATGAAAGGATAGAGGTGATTTGGGTCAAATGCTGTGAGTTTCGGGGTGGGAGGTGGCTGGTGGCGACTGCAGTGGCATTTGGGGAGGATGAGGTAGGAGGTTCCGTGAAAAGGATTTCGGTAGCTGCCGTCTCCCTTAAGAACCGGTCTCGGTGATGATGGTCAAGGCTCTCTGGGGCTCTCAGTGGAAACAGAGCCGCTGTCGAACCTCAATTCCTCTTCCTCAAAGCTTCACCTGCCTCCTTGCTTTTCCGTACCTCCCTACACTGTATGTTCTCCTTGCAGTTAACTTTTTTTTTTTAATTATTTATTTATTTATGGCTGTGTTGGGTCTTTTTGTTGCTGCGCATGGGCTTTCTCTAGTTGCAGTGAGCGGGGGCCACTCCTCGTTGCCGTGCGCGGGCCTCTCACTGTCGTGGCCTCTCTTCTTGCAGAGCACGGGCTCTAGGCGTGCAGGCTTCAGTAGTTGTGGCTCGCGGGCTCTAGAGCGCAGGCTCAGGAGCTGTTGCTTGCGGGCCCAGTTGCTCAGTGGCATGTGGGATCCTCCCGGGCCAGGGCCCGAACCCGTGTTCCCTGCACTGGCAGGCAGACTCTCAACCACTGCGCCACCAGGGAAGCCCTGCAGTTAACTCTTTTCATAGAGCAACCCTTCCACATTTTCTTCCCCTTGTAAAAAAATACAAGTGGAGGACAACAGCTCAGGACATCTCTGTCCCCCTCCCCCAGTCCCATCGCTCCCCAACAAAGGCTTCTCCCAGGGAGTTCTCCATTCTGCCCTGAGAGCAGAGCCTGGGTCCCAGACTGTGGTAGAACCTTCCAGTTTTACGGTATTTCCCAGTTTTTGCAGCATCCTTGCTCATGCTTGCGTGTGCTTCTGGAGGGCAGGTGCTTCTTTTTGTGTGCATCGTAGATGCAAATCAGTATAGGAGCCCAGTGAACTGAGCTGTTCGCTGCCTAGAAAGCGTACCACACACGGGTTTTTTTCTTTTCTTTCTTTCTTTTTTTCTCCTGTGGTTTACTTGGCTGATTTTTTTTTTAATTTAAGTATAGTTGATTTACAACGTTGTGTTAGTTTCAGGTGTGCAGCAAAGTGATTCAGTTATACATATATATATCTCCCTCTGTTCTTTTTCAGATTCTTTTCCATTGTAGGTTATTACAAGATATTGAATAAAGTTCCCTGTGCTATACAGTAGGTCCTTATTATCTGTTTTATATATGGTAGTGTTTATCTGCCACACTCCTAATTTATCCTGCCCGCCCGCCTCTCCCCTCTGGTAACCACAGGTTTGTTTTCTGTGTCTGTGAGTCTATTTCTGTTTGGTAAATAAGTTCATTGTATCACTTTTTTAGATTCCACATGTAGGTGATATCATATGATACTTGTCTTCCTCTGTCTGACTGACTTCACTTAGTATGATAATCTCTTGGTCCATCCATGTTGCTGCAGATGGCATTTTTCATTCTTTTTTATGGCTGAGTAATATTCCACTGTATCTATGCACCACATCTTCTCTATCCAGTCATCTGTTGATGGATGCCTAGGTTGCTTCCACGTCCTGGCGATTGTAAATGGTGCTGCTATGAATGCTGGGATGCATGCCTTTTTTTTTTTTTTTCTGTAGCCCTCAGGATATACAGGTTGGTGTTGACCTGCACTGACAGCTGCTTCTTGTTTTCTCTCTCTCTCTTTTTTTTTTTTTGTATTCTCTCTCTCTGCTTTTGTCTTTTCCTGGGATGCTTATGGCATGCGGAAATCTTGAAGTACACCCCCTAATCTTCCCTATTTTTATTTGATCCTGGAAAGAGATAGCTTACCTTTTTCTAAATTCAAGTTTTTGAAAACTTACTCTGGGAAATACAGGTATGTAGAGAATTTTATGAATCCTGCAGATATTTAATCCTTTAAAGGCAGTCATTTTTATTGGTGTATCACCACCCTCTTATAGTCACTGCTGGCCTAAAAGGCCAGTTTCGAGAGTCACCTTCAAAAGTGAAAGAACTAGAAAAGAATTCAATTCAGATTTCCTAGAAAAAAAATAGAATCCATCTCACCTGTATTTTAGAGTGCTGTTAAGAAACTTGGGACAGCAACTCAAGATGTTATCAACAACAAGCCTGTAGGCATTGGTGTCCCAAGTTCCTTAATTTTCTCATCGACCCATCTAGGTGGGAGAGCCATTTATATTTACATTACCATTAAAATTTCTGATGGTAGTCATAGACGGTAAACTAAGTCAGCTTAAATGACGTGAATAATTTCCTGGTATATAACACTGTACTTTCTTTAGATCATTTAAAGGGATGTCTGTGAATCTGCATTGGAGGATAGAGAGGCACTATATGGTGGTGAAGAGCAGAGACCCTGGTGCCAGCTCCCTGGCTCTCAGCCTGGCTCTGTGTGGCCTTGGGCAAGTCACCTCCCCTCTCTGTGCCTCAGCTCTTCAGCTCCAAAGTGGGACACTTATAGTACCCAATCTTGGGGACACTGGGAGGATTAAATGGTTTATATATATTAAATTTTGGCAAGGTGCCTGCCATGTGGTAAGTGACATTTAACTGTTTGTAATTTTATATATTTATTTTTCCCAATTTTAAGAAGTTTCTTCTTCTTAATTTTATATCACAGAAAACTTGATATCTTCTCAGCCATAGTATTTGGTGAGAGAAATCAACCCTATTTTATTTTGCATTAAAGGCTTTAGAATTTGTTGGAAGCCATCAATTTTGCAGGTCTTAAGACTGAAACTCCTCTGTTTGTTCACCAAATACAGACCTCTTGGAGGGTGTTCACCTGCATTTCCTCCCGTATCCTGATGCCACACCTGAGAGGATCCTGGGAGCTTAGGCTTTGTGGCTCAGTCTGGCCCTTGACTTTCTTTCTTTCTTTTTTTTTTTTTAATAAATTTATTTATTTTGGCTGCGTTGGGTCTTTGTTGCTGCGCACGGGCTTTCTCTGTTTGAGGCGAGCGGGGGCTGCTCTTCGTGGCGGTGCGCAGGCTTCTCATTGCAGTGGCTTTGCCTGTTGCGGAGCACGGGCTTAGTTGCTCCACGGCATGTGGGATCTTCCTGGACCAGGGCTCGAACCCGTGTCCCCTGCATTGGCAGGTGGATTCTTAACCACTGCACCACCAGGGGAGCCCTGGCCCTTGACTTTCTTTAATGTTCTCTTAAAATCTATAATTTGTACTGTATGTCAGTGTGAATGTTCCCATGTGTAGATTTTTTTCTTTTGTGTATCTCAGAAAGCTCTGTAGCCATCGTCTGGTCCCTCGTTGAGGGAGGCAGAGCGGGCGCTGCCGGCCCTGCTTCATGAGAAGGGAGCGGATCCAGGGAGGCTAGTTGCACCGCATCCTGAGTCAGTGCTTGCTGAGCCAGCAGAGGGCCAGTCTTTAAATCATGTATAATTCAAAAACAAGAAGTATACTTTTGAATTCTGCCCTCATTCTGGGCCTATATGATCGTATAAGGTATTAACCTCAAAAGTACTATTTTTTCCTCGTGTCCGTTACTGTGTACAAATAGTGCCAACTACCTGCCCTGTGGATGGGAGCCGGCTTTGGTATTTGGGCCCTTGCCCTTTCTGTTAATAGGAGGTTGGATGATGGTGGTATCCTATTAATTTGAAGATGGGAAGAAGGCAATGATGGAAGATTATAGATCCGTATGGGAATTCCCTGGTGGTCCAATGGTTAGGGCTTGGCACTTTTACTGCCGTGGGCCTGGGTTTGATCCCTGGTTGGGGAACTAAGATCCTGCAAGCTGCATGGCATGGCCAAAGAGAAAAGCAAAAAAGATTACAGAGTGGTAGAAATTCAGTGCTGGTTGGCCATGGGGTCAACTTTCCAGCCCCTGCCTTTACACACTGGAGAACAGGGGACAAGGTCTGCTCGAGGTCACATAGCTCCTAAGGTTAGAGCCACAGGCCTACCTGGTGTTCCCCCTGCACAACATAAAGGCGACTTTGCAAGATGAGGACCTATGAGATCAGTGTCACTCAGTAGCATAGGACATGAGGCATTTCATGTTTCCCCAGAGTGCAGTAACAATCGGATTTTCTGGAGGACGAGGAGAAAACTTCACTTTAATCACTCAGGAAACCAGAGTGGACGTTCTCTCAAGCCACAATTATGGTAAACTTGTGGGGAATTTGTGTTGAAGAATCTAGAAGATTCTTCCCCCGCCACACCATAAGCTGCAAGGGCTAGGACCTTCTCTATCGATTTTCCCATCAGGACTAACTGTAGCTCTGGTCTCAGGGGGTTCATGAAAGAAAGATAAGAAGGTGAGAACCGGACAGGGTCACTAAGAGGAATGTGACAGGTGAGGGGGTCCTACAACCTCAACAATTCACCCCTGTCAGAGTTGGGATCTTCAACCTCAACCAGGATTTCTTTTCTTTTCTCTCTTTTATCCAGCCAATATTTGAGCGTCGCATTGTGCCAGGCAATGCATGAGGTGGAAGGCTGAGTCATCAGCACAGGCGTGGCCCCAGCCCCGTATTTTAGAGAGGGAGAGAGGCAAATGCAGGATAATGAACAAATAAATACTCACAGGCTTGCTAAGTCCTGTGAAGGAAGCAAACGGGACACACAGGGAAGAACAGCGATTTGGGGGCTCTTTTGCGTACCGGGCTCCACCGGAGGCATCCCTGCGATGTGATATTTGAGTTGAGACTGAGAGGTGAGAAGGCACGAACGTTCCAGGTTAAAGGAGCGTCACAGTGACAGGCCTTGAGGTAGAAAGGGCCAGATATCCTGTGTCCAACGCGGTGGTCTGGGGAGAATGTGGCAGGAGACGAAGTTGGAGAGGCGGGCAGGACCCGGACAGACTGGCCTGGACTTTGCTGGCTGTGGATTTTGATCCCACAGGGCTTGGAGCAAGGGAGTAACATTTAAACTGTGTGTTGAGAAGGTTTTAATGAGTCTTCAGAACGTTAATCTACGTGAAAGACGCCCATCGCCCAAGAGCGTATATTGTATGACCCGATTTATGTGCAATGTGCGGAATCCATCGTGTGAAATCGCCAGGCGAACCCAAAGAGACAGAAAATAGGTTAGTGATGGCCCGGTGGTAGGCGGTGGGCTGTGTGACATGGGCAGTGACTGATTTTGGGCCCAGGGAGTTTTTTTGGGGGGGGGGTGTTGAAAATAAAATTGGTTATGGTTATGGTGGCATGGATATACCAGAACTCATTGAATTGTACACTCTATATAGGTGACTTGTAGGGTATATACATTGTATTTCAATAAAGCTGTTATTAAAAAATAAAAAAAGTCTACTGCTGCCTGACAAACCTGCTTCATTGTTCGAGGCAGCTGTCCCCAATATAGCAGCTGTGAGGGCCTTTCTCCACCCTCCTGGTATGTGAGCATCTCCTTCGGCCCCTTCTCCTGCGACCTCACCAAGGAAAAGGCATCAGCTGCTGATAATGTCAGCTTCTTGCATCAAACCTCCATGTCTTCCGATCCCGTACAGGCTTCTGCGCTGTCCTTTCACAATGCTCAGAAATGGTTTTCAATCCTGACTCTGCGTCTTGTTGGTTGTGTGACTTAGGCCAGTTATTCGACAGGTCCGTGAGCCCCAGTTTCATTTCTTTTTTTTAAAATTTAACACTTTGTGGGCTTCCCTGGTGGCGCGGTGGTTGGGAGTCCGCCTGCCGATGCAGGGGACGTGGTTCGTGCCCCGGTCTGGGAAGATCCCACATGCCGCGGAGCAGCTGGGCCCGTGAGCCATGGCCGCTGAGCCTGCGCGTCCGGAGCCTGTGCTCCGTAATGGGAGAGGCCACAATAGTGAGAGGCCACAACAGTGAGAGGCCCCTGTACCGCAAAAAAAACAAACCAAAAAAAACAAACCAAAAACTTTGTATTTTCACAAACACTTAACTAGCACTTACTATGTACCTATCAATAATATCTGTAAGTGCTTTAAGAATATTAACTTATTTACAAATTTTAACACATTTACTCATCCAGATATCCCCACGAGGTGTAGGTACTCTTAGCTTCTCCATTTTGTGGATGAAAAAACTGAGGCACAGAGAGGTTAAGTTACTTGTATGAGGTCACACAGCTGGGAAGTAGCGGAACTGAATCCAGGCAGTCGGGCTCCAGAGGCCTTGCTCCCAAACGCTCTACCTCCATGGTCACAGGTACTCTCCTGGCCTGTAAAATGGGCTTAATCTAAGCTCCTTCCCTTGTTTCGTTTATGATCCTTTGATCTTCAATTACTATACCTTATACCATTTCTGCTGTGCTCAGCATGGTGCCTGAAGCATAGTCTGTACTTAGTTAATGTACTTAATTAAGTCACTTTCATCCATTTCTTTACTGATGACCTCAGACCCCACAAGGATTTGGGTGCCCCATTGATGTTTGGGCTCTGCCTTAGCTCTGCCTTTTAGGGCCATGATGTCACGGGGAAGGCACGCTCTGCATTTACGTTTCCTCAGTCAGTAAAGTAGAGATAGTAATGACCTGGCCAGCATCCTCCCCCGGCTCCTCGCAGGGATCAATGAGACATCATCGCATGGGCAGGCGCCCTGTAAACCCTGCAGCCCCCTAGCAATGCAGGAGTTCAGTTTCCTATGCAGCCCAGCTGTTTGGACTGTGCAGTGTTGGTAGATGGTTGAATAGACTGCAGTTTTCCCATGGAAATGTTGATGGACCCAGGTGAATTGGAGGTGATTGATGCATTGTACGTTCATCTCAAGATGGGACTTGCCCCTGGGCAGTAATGACACCCAAGCAGTGGGCGAAGCTTCCAGGTTTGTTGCCGTGGCCACCGCATGGTCCACACTCTGAGTTGATCGTCTGCAGTTCTATGAACTTACACTTGCTGCGTGTCCAGGGAACTAGTTAATTCTTCCTTCGGTTCAGGGTAGGCATGCCAGTGACAATACTTGTAGCCAATGTTTGGTTCTTAGACCAAATCTAATTTATAGTTTTGGAAAAATAAACTGTGCTGGGGGTGGTGGAGAGTACAATTTACTGGGTGAAGGACATTCTTTCCTCCTCTTTCACATGTTGCCCCCCTCCCCCCTTGGTCCAGGTGTTCCAGAATTGGATACAATGGTTTGGTTACTGAATTACAACAACCAACCTTGGAAAGTACACATTTCTTTTACCAGAGTATTGTGGCATGCTTTGTGTTCATCTTCACAATTTTGGTTTTGCTTTTAGAATCTGAAAACTTGGTTTGCAGTTTTTGTTGAATAACAACGATGATATGTACGTATATGGACGTCTACGCAAACACACGCATACACACACACACAACCTCAGACGTCTACGTCACTGTTCAATTTCTTCCCTGCCCTTGGTGTTATCTTTCAAGTTCATGATACCTTTTGGGGGTGGGGGTAAGGGAAGAGGAACTCGACGCTGAGCATTCAGGGCTGTCATTATAGTCTGAATTCTGGCCTTTAGACCCTCAGTTCTTTGGTTGATTGTGATTTGCATGTCAGTTTTTTTCCCCCAGTGATTTAGAGCAGTGTCTAAAGATCATCCAGAAGATGATTTCAGATAACACTAACTTCTGTCCTGTCCCCTCTCTGGGCACTTCTCCCCTTCGTGGCTGGACTCGGGTTGCTGGGGGCATGGCAGGCTGGGTCCCTTTCACAGCATCAGAAGTTGTGCAGAGTCTGGGTGGGTGGAGGGCTGGGGGGCGGCGGGTGGGTTTGCCAGGCCTTCAACTTGGAACCCAGGCTTTCCTGGTTAAAATCTTCAGCTGGGATGCATTCCTTCCCAGTTCAGAAACCTCAGACGAGAGCAGTCCATCTGACTTGTTTTCTGGGTAGCTTGAATCCTTGAACTCCTATTTTCACTTCCTTAAATTATCCTGGCATGGACATATTTGCTACTTCCAAGTTTTGTTTTAGTAATAAATCCTCTACTTATGTAGTAAAACCCAAAGAGTAGCTGTTTTTCGGTTCCATCTTCTGATGTCTTCTGAGTGAGGTAAGTCTTAGAAGACACTGGTAACTAGTAAGAAGGGTGAGTTTGCTTTAGAAACAAAGTACTGTTTTTTGGTTGCTTCTTGTAAGAACTTGAAGCCATGGATTTGTTGCTGCATTCTCTTGCAGCTCTTCCATGATGTGCAGACCAGCTTTGCCCAGATGGTTAAGAGCACAGACTTTTATTTTGTCTTCAGCATTTCTGTTCTTTCAGCTTGATGCCTTCCTCCCCACCCCAAATGGACAGGCGCACGTTCCTCCTCCTTCAAATCGGTTGCTTCTTCCATAAACATAGTGAAGAGGCTTTGTTGGTTCTTAATTGAGCTTCCAGGGTCCTCGCGGCTGGATCTGTGGTTGTGTTTGGATTTCACGCAGCTTCTGCTTTGAAGGCAGCTGGGAGGCCTCAGCAACGACTTCACATGCTCACAGCTCTCATCAGGGCAGAAGACCTGACAGAGTTTTTCTCAGGACCAAGTTCATTCATTTGCTAATTGTTTTTGGCTCTGAGGAGGTTTGGGATTTAAGTTTCTGGGCAGTTTATTTCCTTCTTCATACTCTGCAATTGTAAGTACAGGTAACATACTAAGTGGAGAAGTGTAGACTTTTAGATCTGAAAGGTACTGAGAGTTCTTTGAACCTGCTTTTCAGACAATGAATTGAGTTGTTGTCCCCTTTCTTCAAATTATATTTAACCAGAAGCCTGGCAGGATGACTGAGAAAATCAGAGCAGCGAGCAGTAGTGTATGTGGGTGTCAGTTTTAAAGGAAGCCTCTTAGTTCACTCGAGGAGCCCAAGAACCGGAAGTAAGTGGTTTAGCCAGTGTTGTGCATGGCAGGACATGGACTAAAGCCAGACTAAGAAATCAGGTTCCCTTCATTAGAAAGCAGGTTATTGGCTGCAGGGGCCGTAGGGAAAGAACTGACACAGCAAGAGGGCACAAGGGAACTGTCTGGGGTGACAGAAATGTTCACATCATGATTGTGGTGTGGTTACATGGCTGTATGTATTAGTCAAAACTCATTGACTGGTACACTGAAAATTGGTGAGTTTTATTATATACAAAGTGGATAAAAAGTTGTAAGAGGTCTCCTAAAACATGTTCAGGATTTTTTTGGGGAGGGAGGGAAGGAGATAACACTTTCTCTGCTTTTTAATTCAGTGTAATTATATTAAATGATTCTTTCAAAAATATCAAAAGAAAAGAAACAATCAGATTCACTTCATTCCCAGTCTAGTCTGTTTTTCCAGTTGGCAGATTTACCATCACTCTGTACTCCTTGCTGCTGTTACTTATACCAAGGCTTTGCACACCTTTTCTCTAGAAGGCCAGATAGTAAGTATTTTAGGCCTTGTGGGCATTTGGTCTCTGTCTCAGTTACTCAGTTCTGTTATTGTATCTCGAAGACAGCCAGAGACAGTATGTAAACAAAAGAGCATGGCTGTGTTCCCATAAAAGTTTACCTCCAAAACCGGGCGGTGGGCCAGATTTGGTCCATGCGCTGTATTTGCCGATCTGTGAGTTACACCTTCGTTCCTTTTGGAGAAACTCAGCGAAATGGGTGTTTTTCTACATCCTCACCAGAAAGATGAATGTTATAGAAAAGTGGGATTGTAGAGGCGTTTGGCAGACAACAGGTCCTCAAGCGCTTGGAATGCCCAGCTAAGCTCACAGATTTCGCTCTGTCAAGGAGGGGATGGTTTTGCTCAGGTGAGATTGTGGAGGACGAACCAAGAGGAAGGAGGGACTGAGCATGGGAACCAGTTTCTGGATGATTGTAGAAACCTGGGCAGCTGTGACAGTAAGACAAGACAGAGGAGATCTAGTGGAGGGGTACTCAACATTAAGATGGCGAGAACTCAAAAACCTGAAGACTTGAAGTCCTGGGGATGAAGAATCTGGAGGAGGAGGCGGATGGCTTCCACTTTCTGGCCAGACAGCTCTGTACGCCTTGGGGTCATTGACCAAAATAAGGAAAATGGGGGAGAGGCAGGCTTGATGAGAAGGATGAGTTTAGGTTTGAACTGTGTTGAGTTTTAGATTAGAGAGCAGAATTTGGAACGCATCACTGTATAGCTCTGTAGCCTTCAGATTTTTTTTTTTTTTAATTTTTTTTTTTGGCGGTACACGGGCCTCTCACTGTTGTGGCCTCTCCCGTTGCGGAGCACAGGCTCCGGACGCGCAGGCTCAGCGGCCATGGCTCACGGGCCCCGCCGCTCCGCGGCACGTGGGATCTTCCCGGACCGGGGCACGAACCCGTGTCCCCTGCATCGGCAGGCGGACTCTCAACCACTGCGCCACCAGGGAAGCCCCGCCTTCAGATTTTTGATCGTGCTTTTCCATAAGTAAATAATTTGCGGGCACACACTGACAGTACGTAGACATTTATCTCTAAGTAATACACACATTCTACTGGACTATAGTGCATATTATAAAACCTAACGTAAGAATTAGGCATATCCAAAGGGTAAGAAATATTTTTTTAAAAATCACAAGGCAAATGTATGTTTAATGTGCGATTCTTCATTAACATTAAGATGTTACATCATGAGATGTGACACCATATTTCTAGTGGTTCTCTTAGATCTGGTCATCATTTGATTAGCAACATCAATTCACCGTTTTTGATAGTTGGCTTGGGCTTGTGTTACCTTCAGTGTGCAGTTCATTTTGCTTTTCTTGCTACTCCTTGTCCTTTCGAGATCGGTGGCGGATCCTGAGCTGAAGAAGGGAGGTCATGGCTGCAGTTTTCTCCCCTCAGAGTGCACACAGGATATTCTGACACGGGAGAAAGAGGATGGCTTGTGAGGAAATTGGGTCCTTCCATATCCAGATGGAGGAACTGTGCTTCCATCAGGGGTCTCAGCAGCTGCAAAGGCAACGGCACAGCTGGCTGTGTCCTTTTGTCTCAGGCTGCCGCTGGGGCTGAGACAGGCTGGGACCTGGGACCCTTTGCTTCAGCGCCTGCACCTGGACACACGTCTCCTCGGGCAACAGAATACAAAGAAGCTACAAGGGACTAAAAAGAACTGCGTGCATGCACAGCTGGGGCAGATTCTGGACAAGATACAAAAAGAGCAAAAACCCAACAGCTGCTTCTGAAGAGCTGGGAGCAAAAGCAGGGCACTGCGCATGCCCCCTGCACTCAACCCCTCCAAAGGGGCGGGCAAAACACCTAAGCCCCCACTCCAGCCCATCCCTCTGGACCCGCCCCCACCCTCACCCTATATAAGGAACCAGCTTGCCCCACCTCCGGGAGTGAGCAAGGGAACCTATTACTTGTTTTTGCTCACCCTGCTGCAGCAGGGGCCCCAATAAAGCCTTGCCGGAATTTTTTGTCTGGCCTCTGATCAATTTCTGTTGATTAAGGAGGCCAAGAACCCTGGTCGGTAACAGACTCCCCCCTTCACCGTTCTTCCTGGAGACACTGATTGTAGTTTTGACTCATTAGGAAAGGCCAGTGGGTCAGGGGCCCATCTGACCAGGCAAAAAGAATTCCTCAATCCTTCAACGTTATGGAGCTAAAACTCAGTACACCCTGTGTTTCAAACATGGTGTTATTGCCTGAATTCATACTGCTATACTTAAACCAGTTTTATCAGGTAGTTTTTTGTTTTTTAATATTTATTTATTTATTTGGCTGCGCCGGGTCTTAGTTGCAGTACACGGGATCTTCGTTTCTGCATGCAGGATCTTTTCATTGCGGCAAGTGAACTCTTAGATGTGGCATGTGGGATCTAGTTCCCTGATCAGGGATTGAACCTGGGTCCCCTACATTGGGAAGGCAGAGTCTTAGCCACTGGATCACCAGGGAAGTCCCCTATCAGCTAGTTTTAAAATTAAGGCCTACGGACTTCAACAAAACGGGGTGACAAAGAAAGTCATTCTAGGATAGAGTTGCGTGTCTCACTTCACGAAAAGATACTTGGAGGTCCGAACAGTAGACCACCCTTCTGAATTTTGGGGAGATGTTATAATACATTGAATCAGGAGTGTCAGTAAGTTGAGAAGGCGGAGGAGTTTTGATGTCAGATCCTTAACCATTTAATGTTTTTAGAAGTGTTGGGAATTCCGAGAATATTGTAATGAGATGTAAATGTTCCACCCAAGCCTTGCTTCCTTCCCTTTGGTTCAGATCATCAAGAACGGACCTCCTGCTAAATGTTCATCTCCTTTGCATTGGAGGTTCCTCCCCAGTACAGTGCCTTGTATGTGGTCATTGCTCCATACTGTCGTGGAATTAAATTGAATTGTGTGATCTGTGACTGATTGTCCTAGTCAAAGAATACAGTATACCCAAACCCTGTTTGCATCATCTGGCACTTGGTGGCCCTTTTAGGGGACCTACATGAGATGCAAATCTACAAGCGTTAGTTAGATCGATTTCCAAATCAACACATTTACTTTATTTATTTATTTTTGAGTTTTATTTTACTTATTTTTTTTTATACAGCAGGTACTTATTAGTCATCCATTTTATACACATCAGTGTATACGTGTCAATCCCAATCGTCCAATTCATCACACCGCCACCCCCACCCCTTGCCGCTTTCCCCCCTTCGTGTCCATATGTTTGTTCTCTACATCTGTGTCTCTATTTCTACCCTGCAAACTGGATGATCTGTACCATTTTTCTAGGTTCCACATATATGCGTTAATATACGGTATTTTTTTTCTCTTTCTGACTTACTTCACTCTGTATGACAGTCTCTAGATCCATCCATGTCTCTACAACTGACTCAGTTTCGTTCCTTTTTATGGCTGAGTAACATTCCATTGTATATATGTACTACATCTTCTTTATCCGTTCATCTGTTGATGGGCATTTAGGTGGCTTCCATGACCTGGCTGTTGTAAATAGTGCTGCAATGAACATTGGGGTGCATGTGTCTTTTTGAATTATGGTTTTCTCTGGGTATATGCCCAGTAGTGGGATTGCTGGGCCATATGGTAGTTCTATTTTCAGTTTTTTAAGGAACCTCCCTACTGTTCTCCATAGTGGCTGTATCAATTTACATTCCCACCAACAGTTCAAGAGGTTTCCCTTTTCTCCACACCCTCTCCAGCATTTGTTGCTTGTAGATTTTCTGATGATGCCCATTCTAACTGGTGTGAGATGATACCTCACTGCAGTTTTGATTTGCATTTCTCTAATAATTAGTGATGTTGAGCAGCTTTTCATGTGCTTCTTGGTCATCTGTATGTCTTCTTTGGAGAAATGTCTACTTAGGTCTTCTGCCCATTTTTGGACTGGATTGTTGTTTTTTTAATATTGAGCTGCATGCGCTGTTTATATATTTTGGAGATTAATCCTTTGTCCGTTGATTTGTTTGCAAATATTTTCTCCCATTTTGAGGGTTGTCTTTTTGTCTTGTCTGTAGTTTCTTTTGCTTTGCAAAAGCGTTTAAGTTTCGTTAGGTCCGATTTGTTTATTTTTGTTTTTATTTCCATTACTCTAGGAGGTGTATCAAAAAAGATACTGCTGTGATTTATGTCAAAGAGTGTTCTTCCTATGCTTTCCTCTAAGAGTTTCATAGTGTCTGGCCTTACATTTAGGTCTTTAATCCATTTTGAGTTTATTTTTGTGTATGGTGTTAGGGAGTGTTCTAATTTCATTCTTTTACATGTAGCTGTCCAGTTTTCCCAGCACCACTTCCTGAAGAGACTACCTTTTCTCCATTGTATATCCTTGCCTCCTTTGTCATAGATTAGTTACCCATAGGTGCGTGGGTTTATCTCTGGGCTTTCTATCCTGTTCCATTGATCTATATTTCTGTTTTTGTGCCAGCACCATATTGTCTTGATTACTGTAGCTTTGTAGTATAGTCTGAAGTCAGGAAGTCTGATTTCTCCAGCTCCGTTTTTCTCCCTCAAGACTGCTTTGGCTATTCGGGGTCTTTTTTGTCTCCATACAAATTTTAAGATTTTTTGTTCTAGTTCTGTAAAATATTCCATTGGTAATTTGATAGGGATTGCATTGAATCTGTAGATTGCTTTGGGTAGTATAGTCATTTTCACAATATTGATTCTTCCAATCCAAGAACATATATCTTGGATAGTATATCTTTCATCTGTTGGTATCATCTTTAATTTCTTTCATCAGTGTCTTATAGTTTTCTGCATACAGGTCTTTTGTCTCCCTAGGTAGGTTTATTCCTAGGTATTTTATTCTTTTTGTTGCAATGGTAAATGGAAGTGTTTCCTTAATTTCTCTTTCAGGTTTTTCATCATTAGTATATAGGAATGCAAGAGATTTCTGTGCATTAATTTTATATCCTGAAACTTTACCAAATTCATTGATTAGCTCTAGTAGTTTTCTGGTGGCATCTTTAGGATTCTCTATGTATAGTACCATGTCATCTGCAAACAGTGACAGTTTTACTTCTTCTTTGCCAATTTGTATTCCTTTTATTCCTTTTTCTTCTCTGATTGCTGTGACCAGGACTTCCAAAACTATGTTGATAATAGTGGTGAGAGTGGACATCCTTGTCTTGTTCCTATCTTAGAGGAAATGGTTTCAGTTTTTCTCCATTGAGAATGATGTTTGCTGTGCGTTTGTTGTATATGGCCTTTATTATGTTGAGGTAGGTTCCCTCTATGCCCATTTTCTGGAGAGTTTTGATCATAAATGGTGTTGAATTTTGTCAAAAGCTTTTTCTGCATCTATTGAGATGATCATATGGTTTTTATTCTTCAATTTCTTAATATGGTGTATCACATTGATTTGCGTATATTGAAGAATCCTTGCATCCCTGGGATAAATCCCACTTGATCATGGTGTATGATCCTTTTAATGTGTTGTTGGATTCTGTTTGCTAGTATTTTGTTGAGGATTTTTGCATCTATGTTCATCAGGGTTATTGGCCTGTAATTTTCTTTTTTGTAACATCTTTGTCTGGTTTTGGTATCATGATGATGGTGGCCTCATAGAATGAGTTTGGGAGTGTTCCTTCCTCTGGAATTTTTTGGAAGAGTTTGAGAAGGATAGGTGTTAGCTCTTCTCTAAATGTTTGATAAAATTCACCTGTGAAGCCCTCTGGTCCTGGACTTTTGTTGGTTGGAAGATTTTTAATCACAGTTTCAATTTCATTACTTGTGCTTGGTCTGTTCATATTTTCTATTTCTTCCTGGTTCAGTCTTGGAAGGTTATACCTTTCTAAGAATTTGTCCATTTCTTCCAGGTTATCCATTTTATTGGCATAGAGTTGCTTTTAGTAGTCTCTAAGGATGCTTTGTATTTCTGCAGTGTCTGTTGTAACTTCCTTTTCAATTCTAACTTTATTGATTTGAGTCCTCTCCCTCTTTTTCTTGAATCTGACTAATGGTTTATCCATTTTGTTTCTTTTTCTTGATGAGTCTGACTAATGGTTTATCAATTTTGTTTATCTTCTCAAAGAACCAGCTTTTACTTTTATTTATCTTAGCTATTGTTTTCTTTGTTTCTATTTCATTTTTTTAATTTATTTTATTTATTATTTTTATTATTATTATTTTTTTTAACATCTTTATTGGGGCATAATTGCTTTACAATGGTGTGTTAGTTTCTGCTTTATAACAAAGTGAATCAGTCATACATAAACATATGTTCCCATATGTCTTCCCTCTTGCGTCTCCCTCCCTCCCACCCTCCCTATCCCACCCCTCCAGGCTGTCACAAAGCACCGAGCCAATATCCCTGTGCCATGCGGCTGCTTCCCACTAGCTATCTACCTTACTACGTTTGTTAGTGTGTATATGTCCATGACTCTCTCTCGCCCTGTCACAGCTCACCCTTCCCCCTCCCCATAACCTCAAGTCCATTCTCTAGGAGGTCTGTGTCTTTATTCCTGCCTTACCCCTAGGTTCTTCATGACATTTTTTTTCTTAAATTCCATATATATGTGTTAGCATACGGTATTTGTCTTTTTCTTTCTGACTTACTTCACTCTGTATGACAGACTCTAGGTCTATCCACCTCATTACAAATAGCTCAATTTCGTTTCTTTTTATGGCTGAGTAATATTCCATTGTATATATGTGCCACATCTTCTTTATCCATTCATCCGATGATGGGCACTTAGGTTGTTTCCATCTCCGGGCTATTGTAAATAGAGCTGCAATGAACGTTTTGGTACATGACTCTTTTTGAATTTTGGTTTTCTCAGGGTATATGCCCAGTAGTGGGATTGCTGGGTCATATGGTAGTTCTATTTGTAGTTTTTTAAGGAACCTCCATACTGTTCTCCATAGTGGCTGAACCAATTCACATTCCCACCAGCAGTGCAAGAGTGTTCCCTTTTCTCCACACCCTCTCCAGCATTTATTGTTTCTAGATTTTTTGATGATGGCCATTCTGACTGGTGAGAGATGATATCTCATTGTAGTTTTGATTTGCATTTCTCTAATGATTAATGATGTTGAGCATTCTTTCATGTGTTTGTTGGCAGTCTGTATATCTTCTTTGGAGAAATGTCTATTTAGGTCTTCTGCCCATTTTTGGATTGGGTTGTTTGTTTTTTTGTTATTGAGCTGCATGAGCTGCTTGTAAATTTTGCAGATTAATCCTTTGTCTATTTCATTTATTTTTGCTGTGATCTTTATGATTTCTTTCCTCCTGCTAACTTTGGGTTTTGTTTGTTCTTCTTTCTCTAGTTCCTTTAGGTGTAAGGTTAGATTGTTTATTTGAGATTTTTCTTGTTTCTTGAGGTAGGCTTTTATAGCTATAAACTTACCTCTTAGAACTGCTTTTGCTGCACCCATAGGTTTTGGATCATTGTGTTTTCATTGTCATTTGTCTCTAGGTATTTTTTGATTTCGTCTTTGATTTCTTCAGTGATCTCTGGTTATTTAGTAACGTATTGTTTAACCTCCATGTGTATGTGTTCTTTACGTTTTTTTCCCTGTAATTCATTTCTAATCTCATAGTGTTGTGGTTAGAAAAGATGCTTGATATGATTTCAATTTTCTTAAATTTACTGAGGCTTGATTTGTGACCCAAGATGTGATCTATCCTGGAGAATGTTCCGTGTGACAAGAAAGTGTAATCTGTGTTTGGATGGAATGTCCAATAAATATCAATTAAATCTATCTGGTCTATTGTGTCATTTAAAGCTTGTGTTTCCTTATTAATTTTCTGTTTGGATGATCTGTCCATTGGTGTAAATGAGGTGTTAAAATACCCCACTATTATTGTGTTACTGTCGATTTCCTCTTTTATAGCTGTTAGCACTTGCCTTATGTGTTGAGGTGCTCCTATGTTGGGTGCATAAATATTTATCATTGTTATATCTTCTTCTTGGATTGATCCCTTGATCATTATGTAGTGTCCTTGTCTGTCTCTTATAATAGTTTTATTTTAAAGTCTATTTTGTCTGATATGAGAATTGCTACTCCAGCTTTCTTTTGATTTCCATTTGCATGGAATATCTTTTTCCATCCCCTCACTTTCAGTCTGTATGTGTCCCTAGGTCTGAAGTGGGTCTCTTGTGCACAGCATATATATGTGTCTTGTTTTTGTATCTATTCAGCAAGCCTGTGTCTTTTGGTTGGAGCATTTAATCCATTCACGTTTAAGGTAATTATCTATATATATGTTCCTATGACCATTTCCTTAATTGTTTTGGGTTTGTTTTTGTGGGTCCTTTTCTTCTCTTGTGTTTCCCACTTAGAGAAGTTTCTTTAGCATTTGTTGTAGAGCTCGTTTGGTGGTGCTGAATTCTCTTGGCTTTTGCTTGTCTGTAAAGCTCTTGACTTCTCCATCGAGTCTGAATGAGATCCTTGCCAGTAGAGTAATCTTGGTTGTAGGTTCTTCCCCTTCATCACTTTAAGTATATCGTGCCACTCCCTCTGGCTTTTTAATTTCTGCTGAGCAATCAGCTGTTAATCTTATGGGAGTTCCCTTGTATGTTATTTGTCATTTTTCCCTTGTTGCTTTTAATAATTTTTCTTTGTCTTTGATTTTGTCAGTTTGATTACTATGTGTCTCAGCGTGTTTCTCGTTGTGTTTATCCTGCCTGGGACTCTCTGCACTTCCTGGACTTGGGTGGCTATTTCCCTTCCCATGTTAGGGAAGTTTTCGACTATAATCTCTTCAAATATTTTCTTGGGTCCTTTCTCTCTCTCTTCTCCTGGGACTGCTGTAATGTGAATGTTGGTGCATTTAATGTTGTCCCAGAGTTCTCTTAGGCTGTCTTCATTTCTTTTCATTCTTTTTTCTTTATTCTGTTCCATGGCAGTGAATTCCACCATTCTGTCTTCCAGGTCACTTATCTGTTCTTCTGCCTCAGTTATTCTGCTATTGATTCCTTCTAGTGTATTTTTCATTTCAGTTACTGTGTTGTTCATCTCTGTTTGTTTGTTCTTTAATTCTTCTAGGCCTTTGTTAAACATTTCTTGCATCTTCTTGATCTTTGCCTCCATTCTTTATCTGAGGTCCTGGATCATCTTCACTATCATTATTCTGAATTATTTTTCTGGAAGGTTGCCTATCTCCACTTCCTTTAATTGTTTTTCTGGGGTTTTATCTTGTTCCTTCTTCTGGTTCATAGCCCTCTGCCTTTTCATTTTGTCTATCTTTCTGTGAATGTGGTTTTCATTCCACAGGCTGCAGGATTGTAGTTCTTCTTGCTTCTGCTGTCTGCCCTCTAGTGGATGAGGCTATCTAAGAGTCTTATGCAAGCTTCCTGATGGGAGGGATTGGTGGCGGGTAGAGCTGGGTTTTGCTCTGGTGGACAGAGCTCAGTATAGCTTGAATCCACTTGTCTGCTGATGGGTGGGGCTGGGTTCCCTCCCTGTTGGTTGTTTGGCCTGAGGCGACCCAGCACTGGAGTCTACCCGGCTCTTTGGTGGGGCTCATGGCGGACTCTGGGAGGGCTCATGCCAAGGAGTACTTCCCAGAAATTCTGCTGCCAGTGTCCTTGTCCCCATGGTGAGCCATAGCCACTCCCAGCCTCTGCAGGAGACCCTCCAACACTAGCAGGTAGGTCTGGTTCAGTCTCCTCTGGGGTCACTGCTCTTTCCCCCCGGTCCTGATGAGCACACTACTTTGTGTGTGCCCTCCAAGAGTGGAGTCTGTTTTTCCCCAAGTCCTGTCGAAGTCCTGCAATCAAATTCTGCTAGCCTCCAAAGTCTGATTCTCTGGGAATTTCTCCTCCTGTTGCCAGACCCCCAGGTTGGGAAGCCTGCTGTGGGGCTCAGAACCTGCACTCTAGTGGCTGGATTTCTGTGGTATAAGTGATCTCCAGTTTGTGATTCACACGCCCAGTGGTAATGGGATTTGATTTTATTGTGATTGCGCCCTTCCTGCCGTTTCATTGCAGCTTCTCCTTTGTCTTTGGATGTGGGGTGTCTTTTTTGGTGAGTTCCAGTGTCTTCCTGTCAATGATTGTTCAGCAGTTAGTTGTGATTCTGGTGCTCTTGCAAGAGGGAGTGAGCGCATGTCCTTCTACTCCGCCATCTTGAACCGGGACACCAACACATTTCCTTTAAAACATAGCAAAATAAAGCAAAATCCTGTGGTTAAAAATACTTTAATGATCAAAGTACTTGATGTGAAGGGCTGTCAGAACAACTCTGGGCTCACTGTCTTTGTGGAATTAGAGGTTTTGCTGCCTTGAGCCTATAGGCTGAAAGCATAGCTTTGGGATGTCTTTCTCATGCGCCACACCTGCCAGGACAGAGGCTGATCTAGTCAACAATCTGATTTCAGTCTCGTACAGAAAATTAGAGGAAATAGCTCTAGAGTTTTTACACTGGGGCATTTACTCTCATGTCTTAATCTTCATGTACACAATCCTTTCCACATTTTGGAGACATTAATTAGTTAATAAAAACTAATCCTTAGTACAGAGCAAGTAACTTGTCAAAGATTGGAGTTTTGTTTTGGGGTTTCATTTTGTTTATAATATTTCCCAGTATAGAAATGACCTCCTTTAATCTTGAAACATTGAAACTTGCAACAAATACCCTGATATCACAATCAGTAGTTCTGTTAATTTTAGTGACTCACTTGTGTTGGAAAATAAAATCAGGTGACTTGTGCATTGGTAAGAACATGAAGTTCTTTGTCTATCTTATGCATTCAGTTATTTATTTCACAAACATTATGCACCAGCAATGTTCTAGATGCTGGGGAATAGCAATGAATAAAAACGAAGACTCTACTTTCATGGTGCTTGTATTCCAATATATAAATCCTAAAACATTTTTAGGTAGGATCAATGATAACGGTAAACGACCAAATTTGGGAATATATTCTGGGGAAGCTAATAAGAAAGGCTGTTGAGATTTTATTTTATCTCCAATTTATGCTGTTCCAGAGGGGGCTACCTAAGCTTTTGCGAGTTTGTGTGTCTCTCTAGCAACTTTTGTTTTGAACACCGAGGGGACTGACGACCTGAATAAATCACTTTTTAATCGAACGAAATATGTAATTATTTGCTTCATAGTGTTCTAAGCTCTTTATAACTATTAACACTTAATTTTCATCACAGATCTGTGTAGTAGGTAGTGTTATTATCTCTGTTTTACAAATGAGCCAACTGGGTAACTTGCCCCAGGTACCCAGTTAGCAAGAAGTAGGATTGAGATTGGAACTCAGGCTCTTAACCACTGCCCTGTTGCTTTCTGATATAAATTATAAAATAGTATTTTTAAAAATCGTAAGATATTTCTTTTTTTTTTTCCTTTTTGCCTTTGGGATTTCTCTGAAATTTTAGGGTCATTTACAGGTTTGGGAAGAGGGGAGAAAGTCTGGCTGTCTCTCCCTGCTGCTTCCATTCTGTGGGAACTCCCTGTCCTTTGCCTTCCTGGTTCTTTTCACATTGAATTATGTGTTTAATTTGTGTAAATGGAATGTGTTTAATCTAATTTTATTTAATTCTGTGTTTCTCTCAGCGCTGCTAGACTTTCAGTAAGTTCTTTGAAGCAAAGAACTGGTAAATAGATACATTTGACAAATAGGTTAAAGTGTACTGTGTATTCCAAATTCTAAAACCAGTTTATTTGAAATTGGGGATTTTCCCCTCCTTCGTGGGACTGCGTAATAGTTTGATTTGGCTGTTTATAAATGTGTAATTGTATTCTAAACAATAGGATAACTGAACAATAGGCCGTCTTGTATTGGAATAATAAAACGGGAGACAATACTATTTAAAACTTAGCATATTCAATAGACATGTCCCTTGAGGGGAAATTCTTTTTACTTTTTAAATTTTTTATTGAAGTATAGTTGATTTACAGTGTTGTGTTAGTTTCAGGTGTTTAGCAAAGTAATTCAGTTATATATACATATATATATATGTATATATATACATATATATATATACATATATATGTATTTCTATTCCTCTCCAGAGTCTTTTCCATTATAGGTTATTACAAGATATTGAATATAGTTCCCTGTACTATACAGTAGGCCCTTGTTGCTTATATATTTTATATATAGTAGTGTTTATCTGCTAATCCCAAGCTCCTAATTTATCTCTCCCCACCCCTTCCCCTTTGGTAACCATAAATTTGTTTTCTTTGTCTGTGAGTTTGTTTCAAAATTCATTTGTGTCATTTTTTTAGATTCCATATATAAGTGATATCATATGATATTTGTCTTTGTCTGACTTACTTTGCGTAGTATGATAATCTCAAGGTCCATCCATGTTGCCGCAAATGGCATTAGTTCATTCTTTTTTATGGCTGAGTAATATGCATATCACATCTTCTTTATCCATTCATCTGTTGACGGGCATTTAGGCTGCTTCCATAGGGGAAAGTCTTTAAGCCACTCTAGATTCTGTATTTGGGTAGGTAGCAACATGGTGTCTACTTGGTAATTCTCCTACATCTCAGGGATCTTCTGATTAGTTGAGATCAGACCATTTATATTCCTCAGAATCTTCAAGGAGATTCTTGCCTTTTCTCAGGCAAATGTTCTGCTGTTTTGTTCAGTTCCCTCTTGTCCTATCCAGAAACTTCATCACACCTTTCATCTCAACCTTCTTCTCTGTGTCCGAAATATTTCCTTAATGCACTGAAGCTATTTCTGAAATCCTGTTTCTTCAGTGAAACTTTTCATAGTTAAAAGAGAAATCTGGGGCTTCCCTGGTGGCGCAGTGGTTGAGAGTCCACCTGCCGATGCAGGGGACACGGGTTTGTGCCCTGGTCCAGGAAGATCCCACGTGCCACGGAGCGGCTGGGCCCGTGAGCCATGGCCGCTGAGCCTGCGCGTCCGGAGCCTGTGCTCCGCAACGGGAGAGGCCACAGCAGTGAGAGGCCTGCGTACTGCAAAAAAAAAAAAAAAAAAAAGAGAGAGAAATCTGGCCTCATCTTTATTTCTACTTATTATTCAAGGGTGAAATTTTATGAACATCCATAGTGCATGGTTCCTTCGCTTTACACTTAATGGACTGGTTTATCCTGCACATGACAACTAATATGAGTTGGTTTTGTTCTCGTATTTTGAGCAAAGAACTTGCTTGGCACAGTAAACATGAATTGCAGTTCTTTTGGTCATTGGGCCTTGTTTATTTTAGGAAAGAGTTTATCGCATGTGGATGAACATGAAATAAAGTGTAGGTTTGTGTTGGTTTGTTAGGGCTGTCATAACAAAGTATCACAGACTGCGTGGCTGAAACAACAGGAATTTATTCTCTTGAAATTCTGGAGGCTAGAAGTCTGAGATCACAGTGTTAGCAGAGATGGTTTCTTCTGAGGCCTCTCTCCTTGGCTTGTAGATGCCTTCTTCTCCCTGTGTCTTTACATGTTCTTGTCTGTGTATGTGTGTCTCCTCTTCTTATAAGGACTCAGTCATACTGGGTTTGGGCTCATCCATATGACCTCATTTAACTTAATCAGCTCTTTAAAGACGCTACCTCCAAATACAGTGGTGTTCTGAGGTATTGTATTGCTGATTAGAACTTCAACATATGAATCTTAGGAAGATCAATTCAGCCGTGACAGGGTTGAAATGTACAATATAGTTGTCTTAAATTTTTATGACAAGTTAAAACAAAAATTCCTTTTAAAGCTTAAAAGTAGGCAAAGGAAGAGAACCTTCTGAAGGAGGGGAGATTGTAAGATATTGGTTTGATCTGGCTTAAAATTGGCTAAGTCATTTAGGGCAAAATTCATAGTAATTAGTCTTTTGTCCATACTTTCCCAATTTTTTGCATTCAATAAAATGTGAAGTATCTTTTAAGTACCTCTAGGTTTCCATGATTCTATTTTAATAATAACTGTTTTGTAATTAGACCTTACTGCTGATTTAGGAAGGTGTTTGGAGAGTAGGGTAGAATGCAAAAGGATCAGGGCTTGGGGCAACAAACCTTGATCTGAATTTGAGCTCTTCTGTATTGAGCTGAAGAAAATGGCTGACAAAATCCTTCTCTTGGCATCTTACCAGCTATGTGACTGTGGACAAGTTATGCAACTTACACGAGCCCTAATTTAGTCATCTATGAAATGGGAATAAAGTTGTAAGGAGGCTCTCCTCGGCTTTTGGCCCTTGTCACTGTTGACTACTGCAGCTGGATTCTGTGCAGCTGCCCCCGGCTGCCCCAGTGGCATGATACTTCATGCCTGCTGACTTGTGTGGCCTCCACTGTCTGCCCCACTCACATGCCATGGAGGCCACGTGTGGCTCGAGGCGATCAAAGTAGAGCTGAGTTTATATCAGTGTCCCCAACCTTGCTGCTGTGTGACAGATCCCCTCTGATAGACAGATGTCACCCCAGGGAGGATGGGTTGGTTCTGACTAGTTATCATAAAATTAATTTTTTCTTAATCTCTTCCTGTATTTATTTGATCGTCCCAAACAGTTATCAGGACATTGCACCTCTTTCTACATCTTATCAGGAGGTGAAAGCTTTTGCCGCTTTCAAAACTTTCAAAAAAGTGGGGCAGAGATATCGTTTAGCCTAGGATATCAGATTTTGAGATGCATGGACCTTAGTATTGCCAGAAGTAAGTGCCGGACCTACGTCTACTTTTCCTGGTTCAGAGTACCCGCATAGAGCTTTCGTGAGAGTTAAATGAAGTGTGTGTGTGCTTGTGTGTTTGGGTGGGAAGGGGACAGCAGCATGCCTTCCACATACTTTATTCTAGTTAAATTGAATTTTCATCCTTTGTGTTGGGATTGAATTTATATAAATCTACCTTTTAAAACACTAAGGTGGCTTTTATTTTTGGGCTTAAATAGATCAACTAATTTAGTATAAGATTTTCCAGTAAAACCATTAACGTGTTGACCAGAGAGTTCTCTATACAGGAGTAAAGAATCCCAAGTTCTTTTAGGGTTACCTATTTTAATCATTATATAAGAACATTAAAATACAACACTGGGGCTTCCCTGGTGGCGCAGTGGTTGAGAGTCCGCCTGCCGATGCAGGGCACACGGGTTCGTGCCCCGGTCCGGGAAGATCCCACATGCTGCGGAAAGGCTGGGCCCGTGAGCCATGGCCGCTGAGCCTGCGCGTCCGGAGCCTGTGCTCCGCAATGGGAGAGGCCGCGACAGTGAGAGGCCCGCGTACTGCAAAAAAAAAAAAAAAAAAAAATACAACACTGTTGGCAGTAGTATTTGACCTGGAAAAATTCCCATAAACTAACCCATTTAACATTGTCTTTCTCTGGTACCACTGCTGGTACCTACTCCTCTAGATCTTATATTCATCAGAACTTTTTCAGTTGCAAGGGACAGAAACTCAACACAGATAAGCTTAAGCTAACAAGGGAATTTATTTTGATTTAAGTAAAAAATGCTGGGGTTAGAAGTATCTTTAAGTAGGGTTAGATCCAGGGACATGTTGGATATTACTGGGACATCTTCTTTGTCTCGAATAGATTTATTTTGTAAAATTGATCAGAAAAATGACTGCCAGCATCCCCAAGTTTGTATCTTTATGACTTCTAATTGGAAAGGAAGAAGGGGACTTTGTCTTCCTATGTTCATATATCAAATATCAGGGAAGATTTTGATTGGTTCTGCTTGAGTCACATGGTCATCCCTGAACCTATAACTGGCTGATGGATAGAATAGTGTGGCCAATCACTGTGGCAAAGCATCTTGATTGGCAAGTCCACTGGGATCACATGGGCTGGGAGAGGGATGGTGTTCCAGAGGAAGACTGCTTAGCAAACAGACAAACATATGTCTAGCACAGATAACTAGCATTTCAAGTCAGCAGGGGTTAGTGTTTATTCTTTTAGCTGAAAGGGAATGGGATGGTAACTGTCAAAATTGTGTAGGATAAGGCTTCCCTGGTGGCGCAGTGGTTGAGAGCCCGCCTGCCGATGCAGGGGCCACGGGTTCGTGCCCCAGTCCGGGAGGATCCCACATGCCGCGGAGCAGCTGGGCCCGTGAGCTATGGCTGCTGAGCCTGCGCGTCCGGAGCCTGTGCTCTGCAACGGGAGAGGCCACGACAGTGAGAGGCCCGCATACCGCAAAAAAAAAAAAAAAAAAAAAATTGTGTAGGATCCATTTGAAATTTCTCTTTTTGCATTTTTAAAAATAAAACATTTTTAATTATTTATTTTTTAAAGGTGGTAAAAGATACAGCACATAAAATTGACTATTTTAACCTTTTTTATCGCAGTATAATTGCTTTACAATGTTGTGTTACTTTCTGTTGTACAAATAAGCTGTGCATTAGATTTAAAATCTACTTAAAAAGATGAGGACACACTTGAAAGATGTCCTTCAGGTGGAATATACATTGTATAGACAATCAAATAGTGGAGCATAATTGACAATTCCTGAGGTTGATTTAAATGTGGGCATCTTTTTGAGTAAAGGAACAAAAATGACAATAATGGACCCTTTTGCTTTTTTTTTTGGTAGGGTTAGATGATTGCCTGCAGCAGTATGTCTACAAGTTTGAACGGGAGAAGATAAATGGAGAGCAGCTGCTGCAGATTTCCCATCAGGATCTTGAGGAGCTGGGTGTCACACGGATTGGACACCAGGAACTTGTGTTGGAGGCTGTCGACCTTCTCTGTGCACTGGTTAGTTCAGGAAAAGGTGATCTGTACCACCATATGTTTTTAAGAATCTCATCTTCTAAATCTCCACAGTTTTGCACTTTAGCTTATCATCATTTTCTTAATGATCCATGGAAGTAGAGCATGAGCTGAAGATAATATCAGAAGGGAAGAAAAGAAATCATTTGCTAGGTAGAGTTGGCAAGCGATGGCCTACAAGTTCAATCTGGCCCACTATTTTTGTAAATAAAGTTTTATTGGAACGCAACCATGCCCATTCATTTAAGTGTTATCTGTGGCTGCTTTTGTGCTACCGTGGCAGAGATGGGTAGTGGTAACAGGGACCGTGTGGCCCCTCAAATCCTAAAATATTTACTCTCTTGGCCTTTACAGAAAAAGTTGGCCTTTTATGGAAAAAATTTCTGTATTCATCTTATTTTCTTTTCAAAAAGAATAAAAAGATGAAGATGGTCCTGAATGAACATGTCATCTTCTATATTGAAAGGACAAATGGGTTCTGATTTTCGTGTCTGTTTTTGTTACTATAAAAAGAATTTTTATGTTTCACAGATATCTGTGATATTTCAATAACTGATACTGGTGCTTGGAATAATCAACCTGTGAAATGGCAGCTAGATGGGAAAAAATGTGGACTTAGTTACATTTCGCAGCTGACTGAGTTTTGGCTTGAATGTGAGTGAGTTAAATCCTGCCAGGTTCCGACTCGTCATTACATCTGTGGCTGTGTGGGTAGTAGCTCTTTTAGGTATGGTTTAAAACCACCTCCAAGGGTACTGTGTTTATAAATTGGTTGGCATAGGGTGGAATCCTTGTCAGTCTGCTGTGATGCCATGCGAAGGTTGCTGTTTCCTTAACTGTCAGGTTTTGGGCAAAGTCGGCAGCATTCAGGCTGGTTTAGTTACGCTGTGAACCTGAGCAAGGGGTATATACAATTATATCACCGAGAATGGTGGGAAGAAATGTGCTCCCGATTATTTTGCCGTTGCTGGTCCGCGTTCCATTGATTCTTCAACACCTGCTGCATTGCGCGTGTTCTTCTTCTTAAAGTGGATAGAGCCTTGTCTTCTGCTCTGAGATGTGCTACTCTTGTTTAGGAAAGTAATGGGGAAATTATTTGTGGTTGATAAATGAGCTGCCACCAGGAAGATGCTGTGGCCAAGTGATGTGAGAGCTGGTCTGGGAAGCAGGCTTTTGCATTTTAATCCAGGCTTTGCTGCACACTCCTGGCTCTGTGACCTCCAGGGAGATGGTGGTGTGTGTTTTCCCCGTTTGTACAGTGATGCTCCCCTAGATGTGGCTGTGTACTAACCTGTAAGTGTTTTGCACTGCCCAGAAGATATCTGAGTCCTGTTTATTATTAAAACTGTTTGTTTTTCATACAGTAAGAGATGTTTGAGTTTAGTCTTGTCCTTTCTGGGAACATTACTTTTTGGACTTTTCTGCTATTTCAGATCATCTCTTTCACTTTGTGGTAGGACTTGGAGGGCAGGTCAATGACTTTGAAATCCACAGTGTGGGAGGAGAGCAGGCAGGATGGACTGGAGGCACGTTGTGGACCTCAAGTGGGATAATTAACATAACAGCTGCCTCCCCGCTTTCCTCCCTTCCCTACCTCTTAAAATATTAGACTAAAGTGAACAGAGCTGGACAAATGCCAGAACCTAAAGCTGTGTTTTATCTCTTACAATTTCCTCCTAATTTCCTTTGTAGACAAAGTGTTGACCTCAGACTCATTCTGGACGTGTTCCGTGTAGCAGAGTGCCAGTGAATGCATTTGACACGAGGGTCACAGAGAGTTCTTAAATGAATGTGCCTTTTCTGGGTTGGGGAGGATTTTAGATCATTTCACTAAAATATCTTTAGCCTTGCTATAATCTCCTTTTAAAATATTCTTATGGTAATGCATCTATTGATTATACTGTATTTAACCCATTCACACCATATAGATCTTTGTGTATATACATAGGTGGTAAGTTTTTGCCTTGAACTGTCCATCCCCTGGACGGTTAATATGTGTTTGCTGTTGTCCCTGGTATTATGGAAGACATTTTTATGTAAACAGTTTAGTGGCTGTTGATTTTATGATGGACAGGAAATGAGTAGAATTAGAAGTAAGAGATGGGGAGGAAAAAACAAAAACCACTGGAAAGTTTTGGAAAGAAAAGTGCCGATAGGATCTTTAGGAATCTAAAATAGGGAATAGCTATTGATTAAGCTTCCAGAACCGATGAGCAGATGGGCCACAAAGAGCTGCTTCTGGATAGGGAGCAAGGAGAAAAACTCCCTTTCGTGAACACTGACCTTGGCTGGCTGGAGTGGCTTGGGAGAGTGACTTGTTTTCTGAGGCAAACCAGGACCACTTCCCAGGATTGAGTTCAGAGTCGGAGCCCAATTTTTCTCCCTCTGTCTGGGGCAGAGGGTGACTGGGACCGGCTGTAGAGCTGCTTTTTCCAGTAGCTATTAGCCACATGTGACTATTTACATTAAAATTAATTAAAGTGAAATAATAAAATTCAGTTCCTTAGTCACAGAGCTACATTTCAAGTGCTCAGTAGCTACTTGTGGCCAGTGTCTACCATATTTGGATAGTACAGATAGAGAACATATTCATCATTGCAGAAAGTTCTGCTGGGGACAGCATTTGTCTCTAGGGTGGGATTGAGAGTCAAAATGTGTAATTGTGAGACCCATTTTCGTTGCCAGATCAACAAACCCTAGTTTCCTAAAGACCAAGGCAGGGGCAGATTCGTTTTTAAGGTTGAAGTAGGCTGAGAAAGTGAACGAAGTTGGAATCCATACACGTATGAAGTGATGCCACCTACCTGTGTGCTTAAGTGAAATACCTGTAATGTATCTACCTGCCCTGGGTGCTTCTGTGCACTCGTGTACCCCTGAGTGTACCCCTGAGATGACTCACTGTTTATCGTTTACCCAGCCATGGCAACAGTTAAAAACTGGTATCCTTTTTGTTATGGGGAGAAATAGTGAAGGAAGAGGAATCTATTCTAGCAATTTGTATTTAACTTGATCTTGCTTATGAACTTATTAAACTGTGAAGTATACTTCTTAGGCTGAAACTTAATTGACCCAAGTCAGTAAAATGGATTTGATTGTGTGACTGTGAAACTCCTTAATCACCATGTATGTTAGACCACAGACAGAGCTAGTAGGAATGGGGAAAGAAAGTGGCGGAGAAGTTGTGTAAGGTTTGTCCTTAGCTAAAATGTGTACAATTTATGACACCAGAAGAGTGAGCATCTGCCTCTTTCCTTTTCTCCTGTCTCATGTGTTGTTTCTCTAGCCAGACCAGGAAGTGACCCCTGATGGCTAACTTCTAATGACGTGAGATCTCAGTGGAAGGTTCGTAGTACGTGTCTAGATTTTTGGAGATTCATTTCATTTCTTAGTTTGTACTGTCTTGATACCTTAAGTTAAGCAATTTCTGAAGGAGACAGATATTAGGGAAAAGATTAGTGAAAATAATCAGATCTGGTCTGAGAAATTATTCATTTACTGTCTTTCATTGTGGGACACTTAAGTCAATAATCCTTTCCTGATTATGTTTCTATAGTAGAGGTTCTCTGGAGCTAATATAATCAGTTTCTTGTTCTCTTCTTATTGTGGAATGGGGTGGAAGGGGATGGAATTTTCCTTCCTTTCTTTGTTCCTTCTTTACTGCTTTTTAAAATTATAATCTATATAGAAAAAGCAAAACTGCAGTGACAGAAAGAAGATCAGAGGTTGCCAGGGCCTGGGGGTTGGGGAAAGTGACTATGCAGGGGTATGAGGGATGTTTTGGGGGCGATGCAAATGTTCTGTATTGTGATTGTGATGGTGCTTATATGACTATATACATTTGTTCAAATTGATTATGTCGTGCACTTAAAATTAGTGAGTTTTATACATCATAAAGTATACCTTAATAAAGCTGATTAAAATCTCTGAAGTACCTTAAAACATAAAATAAAATTATAATCTATTATAGCTACATCTGTCTATCCTTCTAGTCCTGTGATTTGTTTTTTGGGAAAAAAAAAAAAAGAATCAGAGAAACTGAATGGAAATGAAAAGAACCAGTTAACAAGCTACATTCTCCTTTATTTTAATATTAAAAGTCGTAGGTTTGTAGAAGATTGAGGTTTAAAATTTCCTGTAACACTAAGATGAATTTAATCCTCTTTGAGAAATAAATGTTGTCTACAGTAATAAAAGTTCCGAGTAATTCATGGTGTCATTGGCTATAGAAAGCTGAGTTTCCTGCTTTTAGTTCAGAGCTCTTGTTATAAGTCGGCAGGCTGACTGAATAAGGGGACACTTCCCTTTAATCATAGTCACAAGTGCTTCAAAACAGGCTGTGTCATGTGGCTCTTTATCCACTCAGTTTTGAGTCTTTGATTCTCTGATTTAAAAAGCCATGGTGGGGCTTCCCTGGTGGCGCAGTGGTTGAGAGTCCGCCTGCTGATGCAGGGGACACGGGTTCGTGCCCCGGTCCAGGAAGATCCCACGTGCTGCGGAGCGGCTGGGCCCGTGAGCCATGGCCAAAGAGCCTGCGCGTCCGGATCCTGTGCTCCGCAATGGGAGAGGCCACGGCGGTGAGAGGCCTGTGTACCGCAAAAAAAAAAAAAAAAAAAAAAAGCCCTGGTGACAATGCATCTTTTTATTTTTGTCTTCTCTACTGAAGGACAATGCCATATTTTGGTGTCCAGAAAATGACAGTGAAAAAAAAAAGAATGAATATCAAGTTTAGACGGAACATCACTGTTAATACAGAAGACTCATTTTTGTTCTGAAATTTACATTTTTTTTTAAAGCTCACAAAGACAATTTCAGTTAATGCATCTGAAGAGGTTTTTTTCTTTATAATTGTTCTTAACTCTTTTCTATATAAATTTTTTAAAAATATTTTTTATTTTCTAAGAAGCAACATGCCACATAAATTTAAACTTCACATAAAATCTAATGAAAGTTTGCAATGTTTTCATTCAGGGTATTGTCTTTTGTTGTTACTGTTGCTACTTACCATTGTTCATCTTGCCAAAAGAAAAAAGTTCTCACAGACTCCCTGGTTTATTTATACTTTATGTCTCTTGATTTGGGGACATGGCTCACCCCTCCCTGAGGCATTAGAGATGGGGCTATAACAGAGGAGGGACCAAGGGACAGGCTAGATGCAGTGGGGACAAAAGCAGTGATCAGATCCAAAGAGGGCCCACCGGCCTCTCAGAAGAGTGAGGTCCAGGTTGGCCGAAGCTGGCTGAAAGAAGCTTCTAACACATCATAGGGGATGGAGCAGGTCAGGATAGAACTTAGGGGGGTTAAACAGTTTGCTGGTTTGTGCTAGATCCAGGGTGACTGGCCACTTCTCTTTTTTCTTGTCCAGTGCCCATCCTGGTTTCTGTCTCATCGCTTTGCCCGTTCTTGGACAGGGCGTGTGGAAGGGGGCATGTACAGCATCGTGATCCAAAGCTTGTACCCTCGGTGCAGATTGCCTTGGTTAGAATCCCTCCCGACTCCCACCGATTAGCTGTGTGACTCCGGAGAATTGATGGAATGTCTCTGTGCCTCAGTTTTCTTACCTGCAAAATAGAGATAATATCACTTCCACCCTCATACGCTGTTTTACCTGAGATAATATTTGCCGAGCACTAAGCCCGGTTTCTGGCATAAAGTGTTCAATAGTGTTGGCCATATATTATAACCAATTTTTAAATGATACCACATTCTTGCTTTGGGATGCTATTGACACAGTTTAATATACCCCAGAAATATTTTCACTTTTTTCTTAAAGAAAGGATGAAACGCCAAGTTAGGATGTGTACATGCAATTGAATACTGAAATTCATCCTCCCCCCAAAGTCATGTCAGATTTACATGTCATTTCTTGTTGTTACTTGGGATTTGTTCTTTATCTGGAAGAGAGTAGTCTAGGGCAATATTATCACGTGAAACGGAATTTTTAAAAGCATCCAGGTAAGTCAAACACTGTTCAGAAAGAACGGAGGTTAGAAGCTCACAAGATGGAAATGACCTTCCAGGTGAATTGATGTTTAGTCAGTGCTGTTCTGTTTCTGTGTGACTTTTATCTGATGGAAATTCCTCCATTCAATGACTGCTTTACGTCTGCTGTCCTGGAAATGCAGTCATGAGTAATACACACAGAGCCCAGCTCTCACAGACCTTGCATCCGACTTAGAAAGACAGCAGTGAACAAGGTGGTTCAGAGATGACAGAGGTGATGGCTAGAGAGTGACCTCAGGAGGTACTTGGCAGTGTCTGGAGACATTTTTGTTTGTCACACCTGGGGACCGGATGCTACTGATACCTAACGAGTAGAGGCCAGCTAAACATTCTACCATCTACAGGAATCCCACCCCGCAACCCAAACAAACAATTACTAGGCTTTCAGTGTCACTAGGGCCCAGGATGAGGAACTGCTCCAGATGGTCCTGGAAGCCTTGAAGAGGAGGGGACATTTGGGCTAATTAGGATGTGATAGGAAAGAGCTGTCCATGCCAACCTTTGTGGAAGGAGAATTTCGGGAAGAGAAACTAGCAAGACAAAGTCCCTGAGGCAAGAGGAACAGAGGCAAGGCTGGTGTGGCCCATGTGGGTGAGATCAACACTGTGAGCAAATCATGTAGGGTTTTGTGGCTGACATAGGAGTTATTCAGGTAACTCAGTGGGTTTTTGGTTATTATGAGAGTTTGGACGTTGTTGATTGTTTTGAATGTTTCCCTTTGATTTTGTTTTCCAGAATTATGGCCTCGAAACTGACAATATGAAAAACTTGGTTCTGAAACTACGAGCATCTTCCCACAATTTACAGAATTACATAAGCAGCCGGAGAAAAAGTCCAGCCTATGATGGGAACACCTCCCACAAGCCCCCCAATGAGTTCCTGACTTCTGTGGTGGAGCTCATAGGTGCTGCCAAGGCCTTGTTAGCTTGGCTGGACCGGTAAGTGATGGGTGTGCCTTACTGTCCTGTAAAAGGAGGGTCTGAGATGCATAGAAGTCAGTGTTTTGCCTGAGGAAGAGGAACCTTTATCCCTTTCTTGCCCTTGCCGTTGGACCTGTCCAGGAGTTTGGAGCCAGTGGTCCATTTTAGAGTCCCTTTGGAAGTTCCTGAGGTGAATAGCAGGAACAAATTAACCTCAGCGTAGAGAAGAGTTTAAGTTGAGTTTTACTGAGGTTAAACGTTACTGGTTATTGGTTTGTATGAAGGCTGTTAGTTGACTTTTGAAGGGATGTTCATTCTCTTGGCTCATTTTTGGATGTGTTTTTATCTAGAACTTCTCTGTCTCTGTTCTATTGAGATTCCTATTTTGTGTGTTACTTGAGAGGAAACAGTTACATAACAATTTAAACCAGCCTGTTGTGTAGCTGTGCTTGTTAACACACAGTGTGGGATCCCAGTGGGTTCATCCTCTCCACTTTTTTTCTTTAAAGAGAATTTTCGTTGCTTCCTAGGGCTCCATTTACAGGGATCACTGATTTCTCAATAACGAAGAACAAAATCATTCAGCTTTGCTTGGACCTGACCACTACAGTCCAGAAGGTCAGTACATCACTGGTGTTTTCTAAAAGTTTTTTTTCCCTTTTCCTTTTCTTCAAAGGGTTTACGTGCAGGTATGAAGTACCATTCTTTCTCCCCCCATCAGAGCTGGGGAGAGATGAAGGGCTTTAAGTTAGATGAATTTACCGATAGTTTCTGTGAAAAATGACCAGTGACCTTTACATCAAAGATTACCTTCTTTTGCTTTAAAATAGTTGAGCTAATAGCCCTTTACTTCCTCTAAAATGTTAGAGCACTTAATTTTTTTTAAATAGAAATTCTGGAGTAACTACATTTCACCATAATCTTTGTTCTGAGTATGTTACTGTATCTGCTTGTTAATTTTCTTTTCATTTTGACCTCTGGTGGTTAGGTTTACCAGTCAGGAGGAGCTTGGTGGTGATTCAGTAACAAACAGCCCCCAAACCTCAGCAATTTATTCCTGGATTATCTACATCCAAATGGGTCAGCTGAGGGATCTGCTTCAGCTCGCCTCACTTCAGGTTGTAGGCTAACAGAACAACCAGTATCTTATGTTGTTTGTCTCTGGGGCAGAGGTGCAGAGAACCTGGGTGATTCTCACACTGACAAATGTTCTGGTTTGGAAGTGACACGTCAGTTTCACACACAGCTCATTTGCCAGACCTTCACATCTTAGTGAAGGCCAGGAAGATATTAACTGGCATGTAGCAGACTGTTGTAAAATTATTTTTGAATTGAGTTGAGGCCATAAAATGTAAGGAAGAACTTGTTCTTTTTTCACATCTCACTAGGTTTGAAAATTCTGTGATTGCACGTTTGTTTCCACTGGTGATTTGGCAAAAAGTAAAGAACATCCTTTCCTCAGTTCTAACCATGCCATAAAATAGATGCAGTTCTGAAAAGCTATGTGCTTTCTGTCTGTTCCCGGAACATGAAGAGTGAAGTTTGGCTGTTGTTTAAGGTCCAGTCCTGAGCAGCCCTTGAACTTGAGGCACGTGGGACTTCATCATTATGCTTTTGAGGCCATGTTCTTAGGAAAACGCTCAGAGCAGTAAAGTGGCTCTGAGATTCAGCTCTTTTTTATGGTGCATAAACTAATCTTGACAGAAAGAGTCTGATACCAATCACGGTGCATTCATCATGTAGCCACCAAGTCCTGGCATTTGCGGTAGAGGCTGCCCAGGGGTACAGATCCCACTCAGAAGGGTGCCCACTGGGCATTCTCATCACTTACCCCTGTTTACTGGGGCCGCATGATGCCTGGCCCATGTTTCATGGTACTTTTTAAATGTGTGTTTAAACGAATGAGATAATGCTTTTGACAAATATGCTGTTGAGAATTTGTCGCTTATCAGGAAAAATTTAACCCAAACTTAAGGGACACAACAGGTATTGTTTCTATTTGTGTTTAGTTTTTGTTTTTGTTTTCCTTTTGGTGCTCATTGAGCGTATGTTTCAGAGACAGACAGCTATGGGTTCAAATCCTACCGCTACCATTACTTAGCCCTGGGACATTGGACAAGTCACTTCAAACTTATGAGTCTTAATTTTCTTACCTGTAAAATGGGAATACTAACAGTTACCTTACCAGATGATTTGCTGGAATTTCTACAAGTTATCGTGGAGTAAGAAAAAAGGGAAAAAAAGTGTAAGAGGAAGACAAATGGTGACCAAAAATTTTTAAAATATATGTTATATATGTATTTGTAATATGCAGTACATCTGAAAACCTATATACAAAGGAATATATAAATACAGTGGGCAATTTGGAAGAAAAGTTGGGTTTACTTTGGCTGGAAGAAAAGTTGGGTTTACTTTGGCTGGGAGAAAAGTGGGGAGAGAATGTAGGAGGCAAGCCAAAGAACAGAAAACACTTATTCTTTTACAAAAAGCATGTATGTGACCACATTTACTCATGCAAAATTATATCTAGAGAATTAGTATAGAATATTTTAAAAATAGTAATACCTACCTCAAAAGATTATGAAGATTAAATAAGATATATGTATAGCACAGTGCCTACTTAAGAAATAGTAGCCTATAGTAGGAAATATAAAAATCTTTTCTGGTACTGCTTTTCTGGAGCCGAACTTGATGGCTTAAGAAGACGACAAAGTTAACAAACATGTTGGGATTTCTGGTACTTTTTAGTTTATTTAAATTTGAGCAATTTTTAAGGATTAAGACTGGCCATGTGTAAATATATATGGGAATGTCATTTTATGAACTTAGTTTGAAAAACATGTTTAGCTCTTGACGGACGTGTGTTTTCTGTAGTAATTGGAGAACGTAGTCGCTTTGGCAAGTAGTAAAATTTGTGTGCACAGTTGAAGGATGAGTGGAATGTCTTTTTCCACGTGCGGTGTCGTGGCAGCAGCAAGGCGGAATTTGCCAGGGGTTTCACACCCTCTCACAACTGCGAGAAGTGCAGTTTTTCTCCAAACTTCTTGGCAAAAGATCTTTTGACTGTTTAGGAAGAAACCTGCCTTTTCCATTTATTGCTTTTTTTTTTTCCTGGAGAATTGAAGGAATAAAAGCTGTGTCTCTTTATTTCTGGTGACAAGGAACATGTTCTCCTAGAGTCTTTATTCTCTGTGTCCGTGTGTGTGAAGACAGGCGTTTGTTTGTCCCTTTCTTCTTTCTCTGTTCCACATACTGCCACTCTCCCCCCCTCTTTCTTGTTACTTTCTCTGCATCCTTCCCTCTGATGAGTGTGTACCTCTCCAGACTGGAAGGATAAACAGTTGTTTTCTTCCTCCGTAAGAAAAGGGCACTCTTCTTCTTCCTCGTGCTAATTAACTTTTTTCTTTCCTTTTTTTAGTTGAAGTATAGTCAATCCACCACGTTGTATTAGTTTCAGGTGTATAGCAAAGCGATTCATTTACGTCCCACGCCGAGTCCGTGGATAGACCTTCCGTCCAGTTTTCAGGCTATAATTTCAGGTGAAGTCTCCTGGTGGGAAGGGATTCTGATCTCTTTCTTTAATCGGTCCTCCTGAAGTTGCGAGGGCGTGAAAACTGGCAGGAGACGACATGGCAGTGACAGATACCGGGTTCCAGTGTAGGAAGAAATGCTGAGCAGCGGAGAGCCCAGAAAAACTGCGTGGAAAGAAAGCATACCATCCAGCAGAGGAGGGAAAGTCAGGAGACCATTTCTGGGAGCTGGTTGGGTCTCAGGTGTGGACTGTCTGCCTGACGTGTGTTGTCACGTTTAATTCTCAACAGTTCTCTGAGACGGGTTTTATTATCCTCACTTTACAGAGAAGGAAACTGAGCTCTGGAGAGGTTAAACCCATCTCCCAAGGCTCCTCAGTTAGTAAGAGAGTAGAATAAGGAAGAGTGGCAGAGAAGGGGCAGCTGCTAGCTGCCCTGGCTGGGTCTCTGCCAGGTTGATTGGCCTGAGTCTGCTGATTCAGGTGACCAAGGAATGTGACACAGCTCAGGCCTGCTGTCGGGGTCATAAGGGCTGACTTGCTTCCAGTTCTTCTTTTTTCCATTCTGTTGCCTTCATGCCAAATAGCATGAAGTCAGGCCTGCAGCTGCTTCCTCCCGGTAGGAATGGGTGTGGGAACCCACGTTCACGGGGGCGGAAGGTAAAAAGCGGCGCTTTCACACGCTGCCTTGGACAGTTCGTGGAGACGGGCGCGCCCCTCTCCCACTGGCTCCATCACCACAGGAGCCCATTTTCTTGGTGGCTTCTCGGATCCGTCAAGGAATCGACCATGAGGTCACACATGCACCTTGGTGCGTGGGCCCCAGTGTATGGACAGGAGCTCTCTGCCAGTGGGTGATTACCTCCTGAGGACGACAGCCCTCGTGTCATTTGGGATGTGTAGTGAAAAATCATAAACACAAATCATTAGTTTTATTTCTAGCACGAGACTGTGTAAGTATTCTGTTTTGCTACAGTTGACATTTATTTGAGAATTCTGTCCTTCAGATGGTGTGAGTAGGGGAGGGGCCGTCACAGCAGTTGACGGTTTAGTTCCATGCACAAGTTGGAGGACGAAAAGCACAATTTTGAACTGTAATCATTCATATTTTACAGCAGTTGTTCCTGGAGTTTGAATTTATATCTGATTCACACATGCAAAAATACATTCCTAAGTTTCCTTTTTTTAAGTGTTTTCTCACTAGGCTGCTCTTTTCCTGAGAGTCTGTGTAAATTTTGGGAGCAGTAGAGTGACTATTATTTCCCACATTTTTACCTAGTAGAGAAAATTTAAAAACCTTTTAAGAAGAAGGCACCTAACGTCTGATTATAAAATGACATAGGGTAGAATATCATACATTTTCACCCCTACCCCCAGTGGCAGTAAAATGTGACCTAAAATGACATTTTGATTGAAGTGAACATCTTTGTCGGATGAATCCAACAGACTTGATCAGTATCCTTCCTGTACATATCATAATTCGCATTTTCCTTCGGGTGCCCCAGTTTGGGATTTACTGAATGGTGCCAAATAAACTGTCAAGAATCTCGTTGATCTCCCTCTTCGTCTGCATGCCCTCTGCCGTGTTGATTGAAATCTGCTGTAGGTACGCTTTAGAAGGTTAACTGAGAGTTTCACGTTCCACCGGACAATGGTTATTCCTATCATCAGCTAACTGGGTTCATACGGTTCCGAGTCTTTTGTTCTTAAGCTGAGTAAACAATGCTTTGCATTCCAGCCCATTCTTTAATGTCATCAATAGCATACCTCAAGACCACTTTTCTGGCAGTGTGTTAATGAACGTTTTGTTGAACGCTTTTCATCTATTAAGGACTGAAATATCTGATTTAATCTCAGTGGTGCTTAAAATAAACTCTGTGGCTAAGTTTACTCAAGCCCTTATTTGAAAGCTATTCTTATGGGCAGGCCCAGAGCGAAAGACTCCAGGCTTGTTGGCCCAGTGCTGGCTCAGCCTGGGGTCACATTGGAGAGTCATTGTCAACTTTCTTGGACTCTTTCTGGCTTCCTACTCTCTGTACGGTCTGGATAATAGGTGGACTTTCAGTTCTGGTGATTTTTATAGGCTTTCTGATTAAATAATTGGTCAGATGGATTCCTAGGGTGATTAGCCTCCGGGGTCAGGAGAGATGGAAATCTTAGGAGGAGTCAAATGTCAGCTCCTTTCCTGTCTGCCCTCTTCTCCCATCCAGGTCTCTCCTCCAGATGGTCCAGGACCGCTCGGGCTGCAGGGTGGGAGGTGTGTCAGGGACCTCCTTGGACCCCAGGAAATATCTAGTGAGCTAAGCTGACGGTTTCTGAAAGTTTTTAGCTCTTATAGTTTTCATTTTCTTCTTTCTTCCTTTAGGATTGCCTTGTAGCAGAAATGGAGGATAAAGTTTTGGCTGTAGTAAGTATACCTTCTAAAAGTGACAGTAAAATTCCTTTTCCCAAAACAGTGGGAATCACATGAATTAACGTAAATGTACGGTGGCTAATTATTTCAGGATATGCTTCGAAATATTGGCTTTTGGGATATGAGTCTATTAATTTAGGTGGAAAAGGAAGAATAAAAACTATTTAACAATAAGACCAACTCCTGTGGAAATTCCTGTGCTTAACTTGGGTATATTGGGGTCTCTGCTTTACTCTTTTTTTCCCCTGCTCTGAACCCTTCATCAGGGTACAATTATACTTAAATTACTAACTAGCCTGTTAATCAGGGTGAAACTGATGTGCAAATTTCACTTTAGGACCATTTTGTTTAAAAAAAAAATCTTGGCCAAAACCTTATGATAGAGGGGAGATGTACTGTGACTGTTTAAAGAGCATTCTGTAACTATTCATCATCGCTTCCTCCTTTTGACATAAGCCAGCCTGTGCTCTTTTGATAAGGCCTTCCTCCTACTGGTGTTGAGGAATTTAGCAATGAAACTTCTATAAATATATTTTCCATAAATAGGGAGGCTAAACACATTGGAGGAATGTAAAAAGTGTCACTTCTTGGATTCTCCCCCTTGGGAAAAAAAAATCACTCTTTGGAATCTCCTGATTTCCTTAGTTGTTTAATTTTCAAAGGTTAGATGAATCTGATCGGGAGAAATAACCACACGTAGCCACTGTGATTTCTACACGGGGACCACTTAATAGGGATCCTCACGTCTCTACAGTTGTACCTGCTCAGTGTTTGGCGTTCAGAGAATGTGAGCCGTCACTAAAAAATCATAGACCTACATGTAAAACGCAAAACTATAAAATGCCGAGAAATAACAGGAGAAAATCTTGGTGACCTCGGGTTTGGCGATGAGGTTTTAGATACAACACGAAAAGCGTGATCCGTGAGAGAAACACGGACGAGGTAGACGGCATTAAAATGAAAAACACTGCTCCATCAGTGCACCGAGAATGAAAAGACAAGCCACGGACTGGGAGAAACTGTTTTCTGAAACACATATCAGATAAAGGACTTGTAGCCAAAATACACAGAGAATTCTTAAAACTCAAAAAGAAAACAAACAACCTAATTAAAAAGTGGACAAAAGGTCCGAACAGACACCTCATGGAAACTGATATGCAGCTGGCAGATAAGTATATGAAAAGATGTTCCACATCATGTTTCATTAAGGAATTGCAAATTAAAGTAACAAGGTACCACTCTACACCTATTAGGATAACTATAATCCAACACATGACGGCGTCAAATGTGGGGCAGTAGGAACCCTTGTTCGTTGCTGATAGGAATGCAAAGTGGTACAGCCACACTGGAAAACCCTGTGGCAGCTTTTTACAAAACTAAACATACTCTCACCCTACGATCCAGCAGTTGTACACCTAGGTATTTACCCAAAGGAAAGAAGCTTATATCACAAGAACCTTCATAGAATGTCATAGCAGCTTTAATCCTAGCTGCCAAAACTTAGAAGTAGCCAAGATGGCCTGTAGGTGACTGGTAAACAAACTGGTACATCCAGACAATGGAATGTTATTCAGCAATAAAAAGAAATGAGCTATCAAGCCTTGAAAAGATATGGAGGAATCTTAAATGCATATGACTAAGGGAAAGAAGCCAATCTGAACAGGCTACATACTGTATGATTCCAACTATATAGGATTCTGGAAAAGACAAAACTATAGAGACAGTGAGAAGATGGGTGATTGCCAGGGGTTCATAGTAGGGGACTGGGGACAGACAAGTAGGTGGGGCAGAGGGAACTTTTACGGTAGTGAAGCTCTTCTCTATGATACTGTGATGGTGAATATATGACATTATGCATTTGTGAAAACGCGTAGAACTGTACACCACAGAGGGTGAACCCTGATGTAAACTACAGACCTTAGTTAACAATAATGTAACACTATTGGTTGATCAATTGTAACGCATGTACCACACTAATGCAAGATGTTAATAAAATCTTGTTATTATTAACTGTTATAATAATATAACTGTGTTGGGAACTGTATTGGGGTAGGGAAGGAAGTATATAGAACTCTAATTTCTGCTCAGTTTTTCTCTAAAAACTGTTTAAAATATAAAATCTATTTTAAAGAAAATGGTGCAGGGCTTCCCTGGTGGCGCAGTGGTTGAGAGTCCGCCTGCCGATGCAGGGGACGTGGGTTCGTGCCCCGGTCCGGGAAGATCCCACATGCCGCGGAGCGGCTGGGCCCGTGAGCCATGGCCACTGAGCCTGCGCGTCCGGAGCCTGTGCTCCGCAACGGGAGAGGCCACAACAATGAGAGGCCCGCGTACCGCAAAAAAAAAAAAAGGTGCAGGCAAAAGTATATATCTTTTTACCTTCTCTGCATTTGGTCTGCAGAGAATGTGAGCAATCCTAAAAAACCACACAGATGGCTGGGGAATACAGGATTGTTTAACTGCTGAAAGGGGGTTTCTGCCCAGCCTGTGCGCTTCAGTGGTTGTAAACGAGTTAATATAAAAGGTGCACTTTTTAAGCAAAGCTGAAATAGTGGCACTATTCCCACACATTGCAAACGTGGAACCCAAGTGCCATGTGTTCACTGAGCAGTATTATCACAACCAGAGCTAAAGATGATAGGTGAAGTGCATTAAAAAAAAATTCAGCTGGAGATAAACTTGGTTAATGATTGAACCTTCCCTGTTTGCCTCTCCAACTCTAGGTCAAGGTTTTAAATGGCATCTGTGATAAAACAATCCGATCTACCACGGATCCTGTTATGAGCCAGTGTGCATGTCTGGAAGAAGTTCACTTACCAAACATTAAACCTGGGGAAGGCTTGGTAAGAATTCTGACAACACTTGTTTATTTTCAAATAACATCATCATTTATTAAAGTTGGTGTGTATGTGTGTGTGTTTTTTTAAATTCCTTATTGCTTTCACTAGAATTCTGAAGAGTAGAATTCAGTTAGACTGTCTTCCATTATGTAGTTAGGAATTTGCCATCTTGAACTGTTGATAAGTTTTATGTCTTCAAAGTATAAAAATAAATACTGTTTTAAAACTATATACTCATATCTCGAAGGAATTGTCTTAACAGTTTTATTTTTAGGTCTTAGCAATTTAAGGAGATAGAAAACATTTCCACAAAGGAAAGGTGGTCTCTGGGTATGAAACAACATCTGCTTTGAAGTCTCTGTTACCACTTAGGCTGAGAAGAGACTGGCTGAAAGAAATGATTCTTAAGAAGAAGTTCAGAAATGCTTTAGAAGTAATGTATGAGCTCTGTAATAACAGGCCCTGAGAATACATACAGGTAGATTCCTAGATCAGCACCTAGGTACCTACATCTCCAAATACCTAGCATGCAGCCGATATGGTTAATCTGCTGAAATTTAAGTGAGGAAACTGCGAGGCCCATTGATGAGCTTAGAGGCTTTGAGTCAGAGAGTGTGGTTCAAATCCCAGCAGTCAAGTGACTTTACCTCTTTATGTGTCAATTTCCTCGTCTGTCAAAAGTGAATAATAATAATGATAATAACCCTCACAAGGTTGTTGAATGTATTAAATTAGATGATGCATGCTGAGTGCAGATGCTGGACGAATAGTACGTGTGCAGTCATTGGTGGCTGCAGCTACTGTGACTGGTATTGATGAGGAGGGAAGGGGAAGGGGGACGGGGAGTGCCTAGTGTGTAGGTAGCTGTGGGAAGGTATCAGGGCAGTCTCTGCTCTCAGATAGGAAAACAAAAATCAACCAAATGTTGACAAGCCCACATTCTTGGTAAGGAGAAATGTACATACCGAGACTGCTTGGCTTCAAAGCAAATGATGGCTTATAATGGAGTACACACAGAAGACTTCCTGGGGATGGGTTTATTCACATATTGAAGCGGAGAACTGCCTGGCGTGGGCAGAAATGGAGTTGCCGTTTCAGAAGGTAAAGTTATACATGCAAAGCTCTGGGAAGAGGAGTACTGTGTGGAGGGGGAAGCCAGTTACTCTGCCGATGAAAGTGATGGGAAAGGAGAGGACAGGCAGAACCGTGCAGGTGTTAGTATCGGATGAGGTGCTCGTTGCAGAGTGCGGTATGTTACTGAGCAGGGCAAGTTCACGGTCAGAATGACTTCTGAGGAGAATCTATGTTATTATCAATACAGTATTGGTACCAGGGTGAGCAACTACTCTTTGCTCTGTTTACTTTTGCTCTTTCCCCATCTTATCAAAGTTTAATAAACCTTCTCTTTTATACATGCTGTGTCAAACTACAGAGATGTTTCCTCCACGCTAGGCATTCACCTCTGAGTTTGACTGTCGGGCCTTTGAGGAAGGAGAGTATTAATCTATACGCCCCCCCTTAAAATGCAGGAGTGCCTGTTTCTAATTTATTTCCTATGTTGTGTTACTTAACAGTCTTTGCTCATACATCCTGGTCTGGTTGTTAGTGGCTTGAATAAGTTACCGTGCAGGGACTGCTGAGACCAAATTAACTGAATATATTGTCTCACTACACAGAGAAGTGGTGGGGAGAGGACCGGCCTTGTTTGAACTGCCTCATTCATTCAACAGGTCTGAGAACATTCTTTCTGAGTCCCCAGAGTTAGACCAAAATTCTGTGCGCCTGGTACACAAATTATAATATCAAAGAGATCTCGTTTCTGATTTCTTTCCCCAGTATTTCGCCTTGGTTAGTTCCCCTTCCTGCTCTGTGGATCTCGCTTTGCAGTGTTTCAGGAGACTGAAAAATGAGTGGTGTTCTGAAGGGACTGCCTTTAATGTTTTATAAGTTTACGTCTCACTTGCGGCTCTATTTCTAATGAGTTAATATGTCTGACTCACTCTAGGGCATGTACATCAAATCAACCTATGATGGATTGCACGTGATTACTGGAACCACAGAAAATGTAAGTGCTTATCCATTAAATGTAAAACCATTGTATGTTCCAGCAGATTTGACAGAGTCCCTATACTTTTCATTTAAATGTGTGTGTGCTGTTCGGTTGTCTTATCTGTAGTGGGAGCAACCGTGCCTATTTTGTTTATGTCTGTGGCTAGCATGCAGCTTATCCAGCTGTCGTCAATGTATTATTTAAGTTGTCCTTTATTGCTCTCGTTCACACACCTTGCCCAGTTTTTACCGCCACCCTTGCGTTTATTATTATTATTTTTGCACCCTGAAAATGTTAACCCATAAATACAAAAAACAATGATCTCTTTGTTGTTGAGAATCCCTTTTATAAGAGCTGGAATTGGTGACCATATGTGTAAACTATGGTTTTTTAAAAATGGAATTTATATATGTCACCAGAGTGACTATTTTGGGATTTTTGCATGACAAAGATTCTTTTTATAGAGCTGTATTTCATAATATTTGCATGATATTGAAATTTAGTTTTTCTCCCCCCTAATCCTTTGAATAGAACAAGCAGGGCTGCTTCTACTGAAAGTGACTTTGTACCCTGTTATCTTCCTTTTGAAAATTCTGCTACATGAAAGGTTTTTCTTTAGCCCCTCAAACATTTTGAATTTGTGAAAAGTAGAGCTAATTGAATACTTTCTTTATGCAACCTACAGTATGGCTAGCTTTTGAACGACACTGATATGAAGCTAGAAATGTCTGAAAAGCTTCCCTGCATCTGTGGAAAAGAAGCATGTGTCTATGGAATTAGTTACTATTTAATCAATTAAGACAAGAGGAAGTAGTTCAAGAAACAAGAGACTTAGCAACTACTTTTCTAATCTGGTGGAAATATGTATCGGAGTTTGAGCTTCAGCTGCTAGGTCTGTTGATAAAATAAAATAGCATGATCTTTGATGAGAGTTTGTGACACACACTTGATTTTTGTAATAAGAAAACAGTGGCATCGCTTAAGGCAGTCAATGAGTTATAAATTAATTGTGCAGTTCTGGGAGATGAATGAATAGAAGATGGTAGTGTCTTTAAGCATTCTTTGTTGAGCTCTACTGAGAATACACAGAGACCACTGGGAATTTTTATACTGCATCACCTAATAGGCAATAATGGCACAGAACGTTCTCCTTATGGGCTGGGGATGGTGCAAAAGAACAAAAAATCACAACAAATGATCCTCCCTCATCCTTATCAGAGACTTTATATATTTTAGCTGAACCACTCAGTACATTTTGTACCACTCAGTACATTTTGCGGGGGCGGGGGCTGGATAGATTCAAAAGAATGGTGAATGTCGTTTCAGTTTTTAAGAGAGTTAAAGTTTTGTGTCTAGCAATTTGGTGATTGCATTAACAACCAGACCTGTGCAGTCCCAGACTCAATCGGGTCTTTGAATCAATTTCAATCTCGGAAGAACATGTAGAACACTATAATAGTATTAGCAGAAGGCGCACAGATTTCTTCCTTTCACTGTCTACCGCTCTCCCTCACCTCCCCCCTCTGCCCCCCGCCGCCACTTTTAAGGATGCGATAACTAAACAAAACTGCCTTTGAATCAAATGAAATGTCAAGTGATACATTCTGTAGAATCCCTACCAGATCATATAGGACTGGGTGAGAGATTCAGGGTTCACCTGGATGTGGTCGATCCTACCGCTTCCATACAGGATGGTAAACAAGTCATCCTAGAGAGAGGTGGTTTCCATCTTGTTAAAGATCAAAAAAGGGAAAACTTGTCTTTTTCCATCGGGTAATCCACTTTAAAATGTCCCTCATTCTTTCAGTCAATCACCTTGTGTTCATTGTGTGTCTGGAATATGCCAGATACTTTCTAATTCTTGTCGATGAAAGTGGGAAGTTAGGTAAGAGTCCACTTCTCAAGGGCTTGGGCTGGATAGGTTACACTTAATGCTGGACATTTTACACTTAAATGACAGTAGAAAAATGCCAGCTCCAGGACAGCTTTCTGGCTATCACTTAAGGTCGCTCTGACTTAAGCAACCCTAAGTCAGAATGTTTTAATGCAAGTCTAGTGTTGGGGGGTGGTCGTGGACAGAATTCCCAAACTGCATTCCCTCTATCTTGGACTCCAGGCTGAAGCAATGCCAGCAGGTCATCTCAGGCCTCCTGTCCACTTTTTCTGGGTTTTTTTGGAGGTTACCTGAGCAGCCAGGATCATTCCAAGGTGAGACTAACAAGATCTAGTGATTCTCTATCTTCTTTTTTGATGTTGTTCAAGACCTTGGCAGACGTCTTGATAGGACCTCATCCGTACTCCTATCCCCCACCCCCAAAATGAGTTGGGAAGTAGGTGAGCCTCTGAAGAATGGATGCACTCTTCTCCAGGTCATCACTCTTCTGCAGCAAACCAGAACAAGCATCATTTTTCAGTAGTCCGGCACATGGTGAAGATAGGCAAGAGCTACTGCCCCAGGGAGAATTTTGGTTATCAGGCTCTCTCTTTACCAGTGTTCTGCCAAGCACAACTCTTAATCACTTGGTAGGATATTTGAGAAATGAATGGAAGAGGATCCTTAGGAAGGGAAGTCAGTTCAGGACACCGGGGCTTGTTTTTTAGATTGCATATCTATAAACAGGGACTTCCTGGCCTCAGGGCCATCTTTTAGAAAGTGAAGCGACCTTAGAAGAATCTCCAGCCCAGGAAGATTAACTGGACTGGACTGATTACGATCCGACTTACTAAAGTTGATCTGTAACCATGGGTTAGGCATCTGACACCAGGGGCAAAAAGGAGCTTTGATACATTCATTTGTTTAAGAAGTGCTTCAGTAGAAAGAGATTTGAGACAAGCCATCTCCCTGTGGTACCCACGATGCTAGTCTCTCAGGTGAGGCACTGCTGGTTGTTATGGTAGCAGGTTAAATGCTTTCAAAAATAACTGTTATAGTTACCTATGCCTTACGTTGGCCCTAGGTAAATCAAAGAGACTGTTTCTACAGTTTAACACTACTTGCTCATTTCCTTTCTTTTTTTTCCTCTCTCTCTTTTTTTTTTTTTTAACTTGCTCATTTCTTTGTTGAGCCTACCACAACAGCTGAGTGAGAAAATTCAGCAAGGGTGTCTTGAGTTTAGTTGCTGTCCCCATCACTGTGTTCAAAGATGCTATTTTTAAAGGATGGTTGTAAATTGAAGGTTCAGTCAGCTATGTAAGTCACAAAATAAAACACTCTGACTTAGATAACATTTGATTATAATTTGAAATTAAAGTTTGATCCTTTCTTTCTCTTTTGATCATAGGAAATATCTTTTTTTTTACATAGTTCTGTTTTATTTTATTCCATGCATTTGTTGTTTTTGCAATTAAATAATAATAAACTTATACTTCTAGGAAGGATTAGACATTACTCTTATTCTAAAATATTTTTCAAATTTCACGTACAACTAAATGCCAAAATGTTTAAGTCTGAAAAATATATTAGTGAGAGAAAAAAATTTGAGATGAAATTATGGCACAGATTCCTTTTAAGATGAAATAATCACTTCAACATATAATTATAATTTGTCAGGGGAAAAGTTTTAAGGTACTATTTTAATTTTAAAAACCACATAATAAGCATAAAATTACATTCTGCATCTTTCACTTACTATGTGTCCATAACACTGGACACATAGTAAGTTATTTAACACTGAATCTCAGTGTTCTCAAAACTCTATAAAATAAACCTAATGATATCTTAGGCTTAGGTAAAGGTTGTTGGCAGAATTTTTTCTAACCATTTTTAAAAATCATCTGAAATACCTTAAACATAAAGAGTTTAGTTTGATTCAGTGAACCAGAAACTATGGGAAAATATTTGACAGACAGGTTACATCTATTTATCTGTCTGTACATACATATGTGGATGTATATATATTTGTATCAATATTTGCAAATTTGTAGCAAACTATTATCTGAGAGAAACAAAGCCTGGACTTTGTTTTGATACTGTGACAACACATGCACTTAGAATTCCACCTGAAAATGCAAAAATTTAAATTTTCTCTAAAGAAATATTTTCTATTGTCACTATCTTTCTATGTTAATAGCATTATGATAACATGCAAAACAAGTTTAAGGAAAAGTAAGATTTAGTTTTAATAATTGCTTAAAAGGAAACGGTAGGACAGAGGTACATGATGATCTTTACACATTAAGCAGTTGGTCCACGTTAAGCAGTTGGTTGGCTTTTACAAGATTAATTTCGATAGGGATATAGGTAAGTCTCATTTTAGATGAACCAATGGCTTTGATCAGCCCCTTATGTGGACAGTGCGTCCCACTCTTCGCGATAGGTTAGATGAACCTTGGCTGTTCCAACTGACAGATTATCTGTTATAACAAACTGCTAATAAAAGAGAGAACACCAGTACCCAATGCCAAGTTCTACAGGCTGTGTACTTTGAGGGAACTCAAGTACACTGTGTAACGTTTCCTGAGAAGATTATATTTCCATTGCTCGTTTTCTGTAGAAAAAAGAAGGGAGAAGAAATAGAAGCAGAAAGAATTAGGTTTAAAAAAATATGACAGGTCTCTCTGTTTTTTTCTAACAGTCTCCTGCAGACAGATCTCAGAAGATTCACGCCGGTGATGAAGTGATTCAGGTCAATCAGCAAACTGTGGTGAGTTTGTTCATTGAGACTTCCGACTTCATATTCCCCTCTAGAACTTTTAAACCGTTTTGCATGCATTTAAAAATTTTTCAATTTATATCCAATTTTCCATAATTTTAAGCAGTGCTAGGATGAACAGATTTGTGTCTACCTATTTGCTCATAGCTGATTTCCTTGAGATAAGTTCACAGGGGTTTGAGTTTTCGTTATTCATGAGCAAGTGCGCTCTCCTCATTTTCTTTCCTTGAAGGTGGGATGGCAGCTAAAAAATCTGGTGAGAAAGTTGAGAGAGAATCCTACAGGAGTTGTGTTACTGCTTAAGAAGCGGCCCACGAGTTCCTTCAACTTCACTCCCGCCCCCCTGAAAAACCTACGATGGAAGCCGCCTCTGGTCCAGGTACTGTCACTGGTTGAAACCTTTCCTCTGACATCGGCGCAAGAACAATGTCCAATATCCGATTTGTCTCCAAAAAGAAAGACTGCACTTTGATTGGTTTCAGGAGCTTGTGCATGGATAATTATCCTATAATCTTACTTATATGAAAATAGCCATGCTGGATTTGCATTGAACAGTATGGCAGCCACTAGCCACCAGTGTCTATTTCAACAATTAAAATGAAAGCTTCAGTTCCTCGGTCTCAGCGGCCACATTTCAGTGCTTGGTAGCCACTTGGTGGCGAGTGGCTGCCAGCACTACACAAAGTTCCTTCTGGTCCTTTTCCTCTCTCGTTGCAAACACGTGCTCACATAAAGGAATCCCGTTTGACCGCTGATCTTAGAGAGACCGCCTGGGGTTGAGCCCTCAGCATGGTTTAAAAAGGCAGGGGTGTGGACTGTGAGAACAGCCCACCCAGCGGGGAGCTGCATCGCTCCGTTGTTTAGATTTGGCAGTCTTGGGTGATAATAAAAAGCACACTGGTCTTTAGTGAGTTTTATTATTTAAATTCTCTACACACAGTGCACTCCTTACTGCCTACACCTGGCTGGACCATGCACCCTGAGCAACCTCTTCCTTATGTCATCGGTTCTTAGTGTTTAATTCCTAAGTCATGAATGAAAAGCAATCACGTTTCAGTGCCCTTTCATAAGATTGAGATTTGCCATTTATATGTAACTTTCTGTGATCTTATTGTACATCTTCAAATGGAAGGAACAGCAGTGGTCTCAAGCCATCAATTTGGACACTTCGTGATGCATACAGCACTGGAAGTATGCCTATGTGTGTACCTTAGGGGTGTGGAGGCACATAAAAGTAAAGACCAGGATGTGGAGGGTGGAGCCAGGAAGGGGCATGTAATTAAGTTCACTTTTTAAATAATAACGGAACATATCAGTCGCACCCCAGCTGCTTCTGTTTGCATCGCTCAGTATAAGGGGCACCATCTTTCAATAGTTTTGGGATTCTCAGAGTGTGTTAAGTAACATCGAAGAGGTCTTCACTGATGGTTGATGGAGTGCTTGCCACACAGCAACTCTGTCAGCTCCTTGGTGCAGGGGCGTAAATGTTAGGTTCTGAAGAAGGGGCGGTGGGTATGGACAGGTAGGTGAAGGAGCCTCCTCCTGAGGAGGTGGGAGCCCTTTGGAGCCTGGAAAACTAGGTGGGATTTGGGAGGCAGATGGGAGGCTGTTTGGTGGAGGAGAGGAACGCTGTTCTTCAGACACACGCCCACCAACCGAGGATGTGCTGCCATCAGGGAAGGGCGGTGCCCAGACAAGGTTTCCTAGAAGCAGAGTGTGTGACAGACATTCTTGTGAAAGCGATTTAGTGCCTGTGCTTTAGGTAAAACTTGTCCGGGAGGGAGGGAGGCAGAATAAGGAGGCTAAGCCAGCAGATGCTGTCTCAGGTAAAGTCTAGTCTTGGCCTGTTACCCAGGTGTAACCACACAGCACGGGCACTGGTAGCTGTACTCAGGGGTGGCAGCTGTCCGCTGAGGGCAGTTTTCCAGAGAAGGGGGCAGCCGTGAGCTTTTAGCAACAGACACTCACAGCAGCCGGGTTCACTGACTGACCCAGGGCTCTGGGTAGACACCACAGCGCTCCTGTAAGAATAAGTAGACCAGACTCTTTGGGGCAGAGGGTGGGAGAGAAAGCTGGACCAGTGGACTGAGCTGGATGGGTGGGTATAGAGTCCCAGGCTACGGAGTGTGGACTTCATCTCACAGGTAATTTTTGTCAGCAGGTTGACGGTTGATTTTTACACTAATATTGCGTCAGTTTGCTAGGGCCACTGTAACAAAGTACCAACGACTGGGCGACCGAAACAAAAGTTTACTCCTTCAAAAGTCTGGAGGCTAGAAGTCTCAGATCAAGGTTAGCTGCTTCTAAGGTCTCTCTCCTTGGCTTGCAGATGACTGTCTTCTCCCTGTCTTCACGTTGTCTTTCCTCTGTGTGTCTGTGTCCTCTCCTCTTCTTATAGGGACACCAGTCATACTGGATTAAGGCCCACCCATATGACCTCGTATTATTTTTTTAATTTTTAATTTTTATTTATTTAATTTTTTTGTGGGGGGATGCGTGCTATGTGGCATGTGGGATCTTAGTTGCCTGACCCAGGGATCAAACCTGCGCCCCCTGCAGTGAAAGTGCAGAGTCTTAACCATTGGACCACCAGGGAATTCCCACATGACCTCATTTTATTTATTTATTTATTTGTTTATTTAATTATTTATTTTGCGGTACGCGGGCCTCTCACTGTTGTGGCCTCTCCCGCTGCGGAGCACAGGCTCCGGACGCGCAGGCTCAGCGGCCATGGCTCACGGGCCCAGCCGCTCCGCGGCATGTGGGATCTTCCCGGACCGGGGCACGAACCCGCGTCCCCTGCATCGGCAGGCGGACTCTCAGCCACTGCGCCACCAGGGAAGCCCCTCATTTTAAATTAAACATGTCTTTAATAATCCTATCTCCAAAGTACAGTCACATTCTGAGCTCCTGGGGGTTTGGGGGACACAGTTTAGCCCATGATACTACCTACACACAAGAAACACCAGTTGGGAGCTGTTACACGTGTAGGTGATGGGTAATGTTGTTCCGGGCGAGGCTAGGACGGGGCAATTCTAGTGAAAGACTAATGCAAGAGGCCATTTGGAAGAAGCATCGAGAGGACTCACAGAGCAGCACAGCATAGTGGACGGGAAGGGGCCCCGGAGCTGAACTCCTTGAGTTCAAATCCCACCTCTGCCACGTCTTAGCTGTGGGACCTCAGCTAAGTATTTGGTATTTCTGAATCTCACTCCTAATTACTCATGTTGACAGCAGAGGTTTTGGGGTAGGGGTGAGGAAGGTAGGCAAGGCAAGGAAGAAGCAGATGTGAAACGTGGCAGTGAACCTGGGTGGCAATACCAGTGACAAAAGTTAGAATGTCAGGAAAGAGCCATCTGGGAGGCAGAGATGACAGGTCTTCTGGGCATCGCTGAGCTTGAAGTGACAGGAAAATTCAGGTGGATGTGTTCAGAAGGGAAGTGAAAATGATATCTAAGTATAGGCTAGAGTTAGTTCCTTGACCTATGGAAACTCACTTAAGAAGGGGCATGCTTCCTTTTTCTTTGGTTTTCTCTACCTTCCTGCCCGGTTCCACTAACTGTGCAATTTGGGGGAAGAGGTGAAGGTGAGGCGTGAGACACCTAGCTTTGCTTCTGACCCAGGGAGGGAAAACCGTCAAAATGCAGAGCCCGTTTTACAGCTTAGCTATTAGGCATCTGGTGACGTGTCCAGGATATTTTCAGAACATGAACTCTGGTAGACCAGTACTGCGTACAGTTTCGTAGCCCCCGCCCTGGCTGTTGCCCTGTGTGTCATTCTTCAGGGGTCTGTATGCCTGGGTGCCCACCTCTGCTGGGAGGGAGCATCTTTAGTTCTTGTCCACATCATTCATGCTGTCACTGAAAAGCTGTTCATCGCTCTGTTTTTAGGCCACAATCATGGTTAACAAGGGTTATTTATTTAAAAGTAACCATCAGTGTTGGAGTTTTCGGAAAATGCCTGTTCTATGGAAATGCTCCAATTTTCTTCTGTTTCTATTTGTTGAGGGCCTGGGTCCTGGCCCCATGTTTTCAGACATTGTCCAAGATTGTCCGAATGAGATGTGGATCAATTATATAGTTCGGAGAGTTGACAGACTGTGGTGTATGCTCTGGGAGACTGTTTCTCTGGGCCTCGGCATCTCTCCCCAAAATGGGGCTGTCTTTCTGTGAGCACTGGCTACTCCCGTCCTCCCAACCCTTAGACTCCCATTCCCACTCTCACTTCCAGGAGATGGGGGTCTTCCATCCATCGCCACCTGGGCTAGATAGGGCGCAGGTGTCCTTTTATTACGCCCCGGGGTCTAGCACTGTCCTCACTTGCTGCCTCCCACTGGCCTTCACCCAACATCTTCGTGCCCTGACTCATTTTCTTGCTGTTCCTTTACCAACTAGAAAAGGCCAGTCATTGCTGTTAGATTGTAGAAGAGAGAGGATTGAAGGTCTCACACAAGATTTTAAAATATTTTTTAAAAGCTGTGTGGATTTTAAATTTGAAAAATTAACTTGTGTGTATAATACTAAATTAGACAGCATAAGGTTGGGTACTTACTGTGCGACGAGCCCTGTGCTAAGCCCGTTACATGTATTACGTTACCTAATTCTCACAGCTACCCTGTGTTGCTACTATCTTTGTCCCTGTTTATTCCCATTCTATAGAAGAGGCACAGAGAAGTTGAGTGATTTGCCTGGAAGATACACACCTAATCAGAGGTATAACCAAGATTGCACCCAGGCAGTCTGAATTCCGAGCCCATACTCCTAGTGAGTGGTAGCATTGTTAGTAATTAGTGTGAACTAACTCATTCTGTCCTCACTGCAGCCCTACGTGAGAGGCAGTGTCAGTATGGCTGTTTTTCAGAGGAGAAAACTAAGACTTGGGAGTTTAAGTGATTTGCTCAGAGCTGGAATTCTAACCTGCCTGACACCTGGCTCCTGGGCCTCTTCCTTTCTTGCACTATGCACCTAGGCTTTTAGACTTCTTGGTAAATGGTTTATATAATATATACAACGGAATACCACTCAGCCATAAAAAAGAATGAAATAATGCCATTTGTAACAACATGGAAGTACCTAGACATTATCATACTAAGTGAAGTAAGTCAGAGACAAATACCATATGGTACCACTCATTCGTGGAATCTAAAAAATGATACAAATGAACTTATTTACAAAACAGAAACAATCTCACAGAAAACAAACTTATGGTTACCAAAGTGGGGAGGGAGGGAGGGATAAATTAGGAGTTTGGGATTAACAGATACACACTACTATATATAAAATAAAAAGGTCCGGGCTTCCCTGGTGGCCCAGTGGTTGAGAGTCCGCCTGCCGATGCAGGGGACACGGGTTCGTGCCCCGGTCCGGGAAGATCCCACGTGCCGCGGAGCGGCTGGGCCCGTGAGCCATGGCCGCTGGGCCTGCGCGTCCGGAGCCTGTGCTCCGCAACGGGAGAGGCCACAACAGTGAGAGGCCCGGCGTACCGCAAAAAAATAAATAAATAAATAAAAAGGTCCTATTGTATAGCACAGGGAACTATATTCAATACCTTATAATAACCTTTAATAGAAAAGCATCTGAAAAAGAATATGTGTATATATATATACACACACACACACACACACAACTGTATCACTTTGCTGTACACCTGAAACTAACACAACATTGTAAATCAACCATACTTTAAAAAAAACAAAACAAAAAAACTCTCGGTACATTTTGAGTGTCGCAAAGCAGAATACACGTTGGATGTTTCCAGTAGCTGCAGACACACAAATGACCTGGGCCCCTGTTTACCCAGGGGCTGGTGTTGGTTTTGGGGAGAACAATCTCCGAGGTAACGTTCATGCTTTTACACTTACTCCCTTTCAGACCTCGCCTCCGCCCACAACCACTCAGTCCCCGGACAGCACGATGGATGCCTCACTGAAGAAGGAGAAGCCAGCCATCCTGGATCTTTATATCCCTCCTCCACCGACCGTTCCCTACTCCCCCCGGTATGTCGGTGCCCATTTCTGTGGTGTGCACGTCTCCTTGCGTGGAGGTGCTAGTGGTGGTGTGAAGACCACAAGTATCTCGAGAGGAGACGCTGCTGACACTCCAGTGTGTTGGGGATGAGTCTTGAATCCACCGTCCAAAAGTATCGCCCTGGGCGTGGGCGTTGGGGAATGGGTGAAGGGGGTCGAAAAGGACAGACTTCCAGTTACAGGCGAAGTCCTGGGGGTGTAATGTACAGCGTGGTGACTGTTGTTAACAATGTTGTGTATCTTTCAAAGTTGCGGAGGGAGTAGATCTTAAAAGTGCTCCTCACAGGAAAGCAAGAATTGGTAACCACATGCGATGATTGTTTTGCCGTACATACGTAAATCATTACGTTGTACCTCTGAAATGAATACAGTGTTATATGTCGATTATATCTCCATGAAACCGGGGGTAGGGGAAGTGTGATCCTTTAGGGGGAAGTGTAGGAACAGATCTAGTTTTATGGGCCTTGAAGCCAGCCAGTATGATGGGGAGGGGGCTGATTAAAGCACGTGCTCTCGGGGACTGCATTGTTTTAATTCTTCACTGGGCATCGAAGTTTCATTAACTACACGGTACATTTATCTCTGGGGCAGAAGATAATAAATATTCCTGTGAGATTGATTAAAGTTACAGTTTTATTTTGCTGAGAGGGATGTGTTCTTCGTAGGACTTAAAAAATGTGAAAATAGGTGTGGATGGGCTGTATTTTCAGGGCCACGTGTGTTTATGTGTGTGTGTGTGTGTGTGTGTGTCTATTAGAAATTCTTCAGGATCGTTACTTTCTTAATTGCTATCGTAAATGTTTATGGTAAAATGAGGACGGTTATGCTAGGTGTTATATAGGGGGCGATTAAGGTATGAAAATATAGGCTTATTTGTATCATCTTACATGTTTACATATGCTGGTAAAGTAGAGAATCTGGCTCATTTATGAAACATACATTTACTGAGAGTTGGGCCTGATTTACCATCTTATGCAAAACAGATGTAGTTCTTGCCCCCAGAGAACTGCCAGTATCTTAGTCAACTGTTCAAGAATAAATTGAGAAATACTTAATCATGCTGTAATATTTCATAAGACACAGTTTGGACTGAACTTACAGTGATTTTTCACTTCAGGGTGGACTTTTTCATTTGTTTGTTTTTGTTTGAAGCTGTGCTCTTCGCTTCTGCTGTGTTTCTTTCCTGGGCACAAAGAAAACTTAATGTCATTTTCCTCTTCCTTGAGTCTTGGTTTGCCCAGAAGTTATTATAGCATGTAGAGCAGTGGCTGCAGTGATCAGGGGCTTTCTGGTTGGTAGACCAGGCTCTTCCCTGTATTCACAGACCAGAGTCCTGTGGTCACGAGATCTAAATTGTGTTTAAAATTACAAGGAGTTGTTGCTTTTGCACATAGAGAGCAGAGGGTTTCACTGATAGAACAAACCAGTGTGTGGACTGTTCTATCAGAAACTGTAGGCTGTAGGGAGGATGGCCCCGACCCCCCTAATCCTGAATATTCTTGTCTGGGTCTCAGTGAGGGGTCACAGGAGCTGTGGTAAGAAGAAGGGTATGTACGTAGTAAAAGTGAAAGGGATCTGGTGCTTTGATTCTACTGGGGGAAACACATGGGCACACGCACACCATTAATGAAGGATATTTTATTTTATTTTTTAAAAATTTATTATTTACTTATTTAGTTTTGGTTGTGTCGGGTCTTAGTGGATCTGTGGCACGCGGGATCTTCATTGAAGCATGCGGGATCTTTCGTTGCAACGCGGGCTTCTCTCTAGTTGTGGCGTGCGGGTTTTCTCTCACTAGTTGTGGCGCACAGGCTCCAGAGCATGTGGGCTCTGTAGTTTGCAGCACGCAGCCTCTCTAGTCGAGGCGCGCGAGCTCAGTAGTTGCGGCGCGAGGGCTTAGTTGCCCCGCGGCATGTGAGATCTTAGTTCCCTGACCAGGGGTCGAACCCGCATCCCCTGCATCGGAAGGTGGGTTCTTTACCACTGGACCACCAGGGAAGTCACTGAAGCATATTTTATTAGGAATGAAATGTGCAAATGGTCACAGAGAACAAGTGGTGAGTCGTGAAAGCTTTGTGAATGGGAAAGTTATATGCCAGGTTTAAAAGTATAGAAGGAGATAGATTCGTGGTGGGGAAAGGGTATGCAGGCAGCAGGCTCACTGGGAACACCAATAGGCAAGGCTGATCCTTAGACTGTTTTTGAACTCAGTGGATTCTGGGTTTATCGAGTAGTTTTGCAATGAGCCCCTAATGGAATTTACTCAGTGCCAAAAATTTAACCAGCTGGTAATCTGGACTCAACTAAAATTAATTTTAAGTTTTATTATAAGCTGACATTTAGAAAGAACGAAGTTGCAAGCAGCGGTCCAATTTTTGCTGGTTTCTGTACTTTGTTTAGAAAATAGACACTTTCCATTGGCCGCTCTAAAGGCCCCTTTGGAATCTTTGACATCATTTCCAAACCTGACAACTGCCATTGCACATCAAGTGTCTTCTTTGCTGGATCTTGGCAAAGAGACTACTCCTGGCATGAGAAAAAAGGTTCAATAGATCATACCTTCACTTGTGGTGTCTGTAGTAAGGAGGAGATTCAACTCTAGGACAGATGTACAGGAAAACCAGAGCTAGCTCTTCGAGATATATGTGTATCCCTTACACAACTATGAAAAAAAATCTCATTTTCTCTTATTTAGTAGGATCATGGTATTTACTCTTATTCAATAGGATCTCTGTGTATTTGAGAAGCAACTGTGATTGAAAAAGTGTTGCTTTTTCCTCCACAGGGAGAGGAGGATTTGTTTTCTTCCGTGTGCTAGAAGCAGAGTGTATCCTATAATTCTTCAGTGTGAGAGGATCTTCGTAAGCAACGTAATTATTGCCCTCTATCTTGCAGGGAAGAGAATGGGAGTTCCGTTTACGGATTCAGTAAATGTAAACAGCCACAGCCTGTCCCTAAGGGTTCTGAGTCCCCCAATTCCTTCCTGGACCAGGAAAGCCGGAGACGGAGATTTACCATCGCTGATTCCGATCAGTTGCCAGGGTATTCCGTGGAAACCAATATTCTGCCCACAAAAATGAGAGAGAAAACACCATCCTATGGTACGTTGCTGAGTGTTTGTTTTGTTTCTCTTCCCCTCCCCCTTCCTTATTTGGAACTGTTGGATGAATTCGGCAGACTTGAAGGGTAATCCAAGGAAAACATAAACCTCAATGAAATTCTAAGTATGAGACCTTTGTTCATCTTTCTAAAGCTAAGGCTTGATGAGTCATTACACTGCCTGGCATGCAAGCCCAGCGGGGTGAGATCATGTTACAGTTCCAACTTTCAGTGCCTGCATTTTAACTTGGAGCCGCTTTGCTCTGTGGACCCGCAGACGCAAGTTCAGCATGCCTCTGTCCTAATGGTTTGCTGTGGAAATACAGTGCTTTAAAATACTTTTCTTATTTTTAAACTGTGTTATTTTGCTTATGCTGAAGTGAGTGTGATGTCAGGGTGGGGGAGGGTCTAGTTCTAAATAAAGGGAAGGATTCTCTAAAGTCCAAAAACTCTGTCAGCTTTTCCTTTTCCTTCCCCTCCCTCTGAAGGCAAGCCCCGGCCTTTGTCCATGCCTGCGGATGCGAGCTGGATGGGGATTGTGGACCCTTTTGCTAGACCTCGAAGTCATGGGAGGAAAAGTAAGTTTAATTTAAGCAAATTGAAAAACACCAAACCTGGAGTCCAAAGCCCAGACCCTCGTTTCAGCCCTTTTGTGCTCTAATGACCGTAAAATCATCTTCTCATCTGCAAAATCAGGGGTTGCTGAAGGCCTCTAAGGTCCTATCTGTGTGTAGAATGGCAGAAATATATATTCCTAGGTAGTGATTGTAAATCTCCTAAACAGTATTGTGTGCTTTAAAAAGGCTGTAGACACTGATGGTCCAATTTCTAAACACATAGAAATACACTATTCGTTAAGCAATCTCATCGTCAATTTTATGACTATTATTATTGGAACCTGTTTGATTTTTGACCAACAGACATGGGTGTTTTTCTCCCCAATCCTTCTTGAGTTAGAGAATAACTACTATTGGAAAAGAAACTTGTGTTTAATTTACCCTGTAATCAAAGTTACAGGTGATAGCACTGGTCTTTTGAGGAAAATGTTTATAGTCTTATTTTTGGCCAGATTACATTCGATTGTCAGGACATCGTAACATTGCTTTTGTGGCACTGAAACAAAGAGCTGGTGAAAAGTTAGAGAACAGTAGGCCTTAGATTGTAAAAGGAAGAAGAGAAAAGTTCTGGCGGCCTAACTTCCAAAGTGATCAACCCCTGACTTCTCCCTGCGACTTGGTAAAGTTTGTCACCTAAGTACCCAAATCACCTGGATTACACTAAATTGGAAAAGGGAGAAAGAAGTTGCCTTCTAAGGTCCAAGATACCCTTAGTTGACAAGAAAATCTGTGGAGCAGACAGCAGGGGGCAGGGCAGTTCTTTGTTTAGATTGAGAAATGTCCACATCTTCTTTGCCATTCTTTTTAGCATTTGAAATCCCCGATTTAGACTTTTATTTCGTTTAAGGTTGAGATATGGGGTGTAGGGGTGGGGAGTGTGAGGTCAGGAAAATGGAAAGATACTTGACCTCCATCCCACCTTCTACATTTTTTCTGGTGTTATCATTTTAGAAAGAAAGGTACCTGCATAAAGGGCAATTAAAAAAAAAACAGCTTTTTTGAGAGACAACTCGCATACCATAAAGCTCACCCTGTTAAAATGTACGATTCAGTGGTTTTTAGTATATTCATAGAGTTGTGCTAATTCCAGAATATTCTGTCACTTCAACAAAAAACGCCTGTAAGCAGTCATTCCTCATTCCCTCCTCCTTCAGCTCCTGGCAACCAAAAATCTACTTTCTTTTTTTTTTTAACTTTCATAGTCATCTTTTTTTTTTTTTTTTAAATAAATGTATTTATTTTTGGCTGCGTTGGGTCTTCGTTGCAGTGCGCGGGCTTCTCATTTTGGTGGCTTCTCTTGTCGCGGAGCGCGGGCTCTAGGCACGTGGGCTTCAGGAGTTGTGGCACGTGGGTTCAGTCGTTGCGGCGCACAGGCTTAGTTGCTTTGCGGCGTGTGGGATGTGGGATCTTCCTGGACCAGGGCTCAAACCCACGTCCCCTGCATTGGCAGGCGGATTCTTAACTACTGAGCCACCAGGGAAGCCCTGAAAATCTACTTTCTGTCTCTGGATTTACTTTTTCAAGGCATTTCATATAAATAGACTCCTACAAAATGTGGCTTTTTGACAGTGGGCACTTTTTAATGTAACTTTTCCCCTTTGATTACAGAAACAAAACAAATTGTTGGAAAACCTCTAGAAGGTACGAGAAAACTAATCTGTAATCTGCTTCCCCAACCTAGAAATAATCACTCTGAATGTTTTGTGTATCTTCTAGTTGTTCCTATATTTACGTATTATACGCTTAGAAAAATGTGCAAAATGGAATAGATAGATATTCAGTAATACTATGAAAGGGGAACGTTAACAGGTATATTTTTGGTAATAGCTGCATTAGTAATCCATCTTATGGCAATAGCACCTCTTCATTCAGTCTGCTATGGTTGAGCATTTAGGTTATCTGTGTTTTCCCCCCCAGTTGTTAATATTGCTTCAATAAGCATCTTGTACGTAGTTCTTCATCCGTTTTTAAAAGTGGAATTTCTGAGTCAAAAGAATGCTACATGTTGCCAGGGTGCCCTGCATTTTATGTTTCTATTCAGTTTCTTACCCCCCTGCCCCCATCCCAGGGGGTCTACTGGCTTTTAGGGTGGGGTCATTCTTCCTTCTCCAGAAATGTCCCAAGCCTTGCAGAGCATTAAAATCTTTGAACCCCATCCATTAAAGGTGAAGAGTGCCTGCCCTGCATTCAGAGTGATACCCAAAGGCATCCCACCTCCTGAATGCTCCTTAGGGATGCTCGCGAATAAGAACCACCGTTCCAGGGGCACGTGCTCTGGGCTGCAGGCATTGAGCAGGGACAGATGTGGAAGGACTGATAGAATTATAAGATTTTCTCTTTGGTTTTTTGATTTCAAGTGAAATCATGAAAATTCTACACTGATTAAGAAGTGCGGGGAAAAAAAAAAGGGCTTCCCTGGTGGCACAGTGGTTGAGAGTCCGCCTGCCGATGCAGGGGACACGGGTTCGTGCCCTGGTCCGGGAAGATCCCACATGCCGCGGAGCGGCTGGGCCCGTGAGCCATGGCCACTGAGCCTGCGCGTCCGGAGCCTGTGCTCCGCAAGGGAGAGGCCACAGCAGTGAGAGGCCCGCGTACCGCAAAAAAAAAAAAAAAAGAAGTGCAGGCCCTCTGATTCTGCTCTGCCCCTGTGTTACCTCTCAGATGGAAAAGCAGCCTGAAGTGTGCACCTACCTCTTCCGTTTCTGCTTTCTCAGCACCCAGTGGTGTGAGCCTGGCCGCCTGGGGGGCCTGGTAGCCCATCCCTGGGAGGAGGGCAGGGTGTGCCGCCACCTTCAGAGGCAGCGCCATGCAGAGGACGGGTATTTTAACGGACTACTTGTGGGCTTTGTCTGAAAACAGGTGAGGACGGCCTTTGCCGGTATTTCAGTAACGAGCGGATCTCTCCGATCATCGAAGAAAGGTCATCCCCCCCATACCGTTTCTCAAGGCCCACGACCGAGAGGCAGCTGGTCCGAGGTGCCGACTACATCCGAGGCAGCAGGTGCTACATCAGCTCAGATCTCCACAGCAGCGCCACGATTCCATTCTCGGAGGAAGGGACCAAAAAGAAAGCCAGCTCCTCAGCAGCCAAGTCCTCTTCTCCAGAACCGTCCCTGCTGGTCAGCTGGTTTACTCGCCTGAAACTGTTGACTCACTGAGCCCTGCGTTCCCGGGACCCTCCCTGTCTCCTGCTACCAAGTGCCTTGCGTCCTCAATCAGCAACTTGTTTTGATTTTCATCCACAGTATTATGCAGCGACCTTATGCGATTTCGTGGGTTTTCTTTTTTCTTCTTCTTCTTTTTTTGTTTTTTTTAAGTTGTATACTGCACTTGGAATTTTGAAATCATTGGATGGGAACAAATCCAGAGAATCTTAGATGCTGGCTTATGGAGGCCAAAGGAGAGAAATGGGGAGAGTCCGCTTTTTCTTTTTGCTTCCTTGAGAGTCAGAACACGGAGACACACTCCCTAAACCAGAGCCTTGGCCAGGAATCTTATCGTCATTAGGAGGATCTGGGCCATTGTTCTTCTTAGGGGGGTGGGACTACAGTTGGTGGCCAGTGTCACACAGATGTGTTGGTTTTTGGTCCAACCTCTTCACCTGAAAAAGCCAGTGGAGAAAACAGTTTTGTTTTGATCTTTCAAGCTCCATGCCACATGTGTAAGTGTAGCAGCTTTGACTTTGAAATAACACGTGGGAAGCATCTGATGCTCTTTCAGAGCAGAGGTTTGAGTGTAGGCCAGTTACACTTAGTTAATGCCCTTTTCATAACAGTCTCAGTGTAGGTCAGTTAATACAGAAGCACGTGAAAAGGTTTAGATAGGGCTTACTACACACAAAGACGTTTATGGTTATTTGTGAAGGGTGTTGTATATTATTGTCTTTAAGGGAAAAGAAGCTATAAGATTTGCTGACAGCCAAAGTATCATTGAGAAAAATGAAACAACCATACTTAGGTTTATGAGAGAGACATCAGTTTGCATTTTGACCTGTTCAATGACTATCTTCTAGAAAAGAATGGACAGTTCTTCAAAACTGTACACATTTTGCTAATTAGAAATCTCTTGGAAAATCTCACGGTCACTCATTTTCAACTAGCATCAGGTATTTTGGAAAAGTGTGTCTGGATATTAACTCTTGTTTAAACTGAATGTATGATATTTTGCTAGAATGGAAAAGTACTATCTTGTTAATTTAAGTGTTTTAAATATAGTTGTATATTTTTCTTACTCTTAGTCACATGTAATTGATATATTTCTGTTTTGTGTCCTACATGAAGCTAACGAAAAAAGTGTTCAAAATGTTTTCAGGTTTACCAGTGACCACCTTGGCTGTTGCCACTGCGGGCACTATTGTTAAAAAAACAAAATAAACCCTCCCAACCATTTTAGGATTTTATGGATTAGAAATGGGGGTGTTGAGGGACCGTGTGTAAAGTAAAATTACATTTGGAAAATTTTCTGAGCTATATCTCTGGGCAAAGCTGGTATCTCCTATTCAAAAATATCTTCCCCTCACCCCTTGAAATGTCTACTTTGCTGAACTGCCTGAAATTGGAGATTGCTTGGAGTTAACATCTTCCTTTTAAAATGCCTCTGGTGGGACTTCCCAGGCGGTCCGGTGGTTAAGACTCCATGCTTCCAATGTAGGGGGTGCAGGTTCAATCTCTGGTCGGGGAACAAAGATCCCACGTGCTGCGCGTTGCGGGCAAAATATTTAAAAAAAAAGCCTCTGGTGGGGTTAAGGGAGCTGGCAACCGCTCGTATATTAGTGTGAATGAATTCAGTCAGGCTGTTTTCCTGTCAACCAACCCCCAAGGGAACTGCAGTGAAGATATAGTTGTTTCATGGGGAATGAAAAGGGGTTTGGCCAGTGGAGGAGAGAAGAGGCTTGGAATGCGTGATTCATTGGGTGCTTGACAATACAGTATAAGGGCAGAGCAGGGGCGGGGAAGTCTGGTAACAGGGCACTGATGACTAGAAGGGACTATGGAAAGCTGGGGAGAGCCAGCCCTCGCCCTTTGACTGTTAGCGTGGCCCAGAAAATGGGGTGGCAACTCTTCCTCTCACTCTTCCTCTCACATCACTCTCAGATCCCCTGAGTAATGAGTTTAGTGGTTTTGGAGGTCTTAGCTGGAGGTCAGCCCCTTTTCTGTGGAGTAAATGTCCTTTGTGATCAAATGACCATCCTCAGATGAATTTTCAGTGCCCAACTCAAGTACAGTAACTGTGCCCAATCAGTGTTTCTCAGACTGTTCCCTGAAGTCCTAAGGGGAGGCCACAGAAGTTTCTGGGTTCTCTACCTTCAGTCAGCCTCCACCACTTCAGTTTTATTTTTATTTGGGATTTTCTCCTGAAATGTGTTTGAGAAATAGATTGCTGCTTAAAGAAGTTTCTATGTATCTTTACTGTTGACATATATAATTAATAGTTTAATACTAATTTCTTAGAAATTAATGGAAACTGCTGGCCTCAGTATTAATCCAGGTTTAATGGTAGACATGTGTGAACATATGAAGATGTAGAATGACACTTTTTGACATGATCCTTTAAAACAGTGATTTTTGATTACTACCAGACCCAACTCAACACTAACCCTTTTGTATAGTAAATATTTTATAATATCACTACAGTCATCAAATGAAATTCATGGATGATAAAACCTTCTTTCATACATAAGAGCATGATCCCTATTTGCTGTTCCAAAATGAAATAGGTACTATAACTGACCTCTATACATCCCCATCAATATAATGTCCTAACTGAATATAAACAAATATATAAATATTTTGTAATGACATCATTATTTTAATATGTAAATGCTCTAGCATGATTACATTACAAGATGTATGAAATCATGTAACAAAGCACACACTTGTATCTGTACCTGAAATCACCAGGCCTGTGGCAGCTACGCAGGCCTGCTGTGCTGGCAACTCAACATCAGAAATGGAATTGATGTCAGCAATGCAATTTTCTAAAATGGGGCCAATTCTTTTTTTTTTAATTGAACGAACAATTCTTTAAATTCTATAGCGCTTTACAATTTTTAAAAGTTTCACACACGTGATTTCATATAATCCCATAATAATCCTTTTTTTCCCCTACCCCTATCCTGCCCCTTCTCCTTCCCTCTCCCCACTGATAACTACTAGTTTCTTCTCTATATCTGTGAGTCTGCTTCTTTTTTGCTTTATTCACTGGTTGTATTTTTTTAGATTCAACATATACGTGACGTCACACAGTATGTGTCTGTCTCTGTCTGACTTATTTCACTTAGCATAAAGCCCTCCAGGTCCATCCATGTGGGCACAAATAACAAAATGTCATTCTTTTTTATGGCTGAATAGTATTCCATGTATATATATATATATGTATGTATTGCACATCTTCTTTGTCCATTCATCTGTTGATGGACGCCTAGGTTGCTTCTATACCTTGACATTGTAAATAATGCTGCTATGAACATTGGGGTGCTTGTATCTTTTTGAATTAGTGTTTATGGTTTTTTTGGATGTATACACAGGAGTGGAATTGCTGGGCCATATGGTAGCTCTAATTCTTAGTTTTTTGAGAAACCTCCATACTGTTTTCCACAGTGGCTGCACCAATCTATATTCCCACCAACATTGTACGAGAGTTCCCTTTTCTTAACATGTGGCCAATTCTCGATAAGGTTCTAGACAAAACAGAATTCTGTAACAGTTACATCCATATAGTGTTTACTGGGTGCCTGGATTGTTCTAAATACTTACCTGACAACGTTATGAGGCGGGTGCCACTGTGATTCCCATTTTACATATGAGAGCACAGGGCTGGTAGGGCAGAGCTGGGATTAAAGTCAAAGCAGTCTAGCTCTGGCAACCTTGTTCATCATCACTTTGCTGTACACTTTCCCTCAGTTTATAGAATAATTGCATTCCTGAAAAATCCAATGCATATTAAAACTGGGCTAGAGGTTCCCTGTATGTTTATATATAAAACAAAATTAGATTCTAATTTTCAACTAAACTCAGATAATTCTAGACTGGCTTTCCATCTACATGAATATTTCGTCGGGCAATTGATAGTTGTGCTGATGGGGGACGGTTTCTTGCTGGGAGGGGTCTAACCTGTAGAACTTGTGTAGCATCCGTGTTCCATCTGCTGAATGTAGATAGTGGCCGTCCTATCATTAGCACCTCAAAAGCCCTTACAGTTCCAAAACCACATCTAAGGGGCAGTACCATCCCTTTGAGAACAAGTGATTTAAAAGAAATGCTGTTTCATCTTTGAGTCGAGTTCCAGTCTTCACGTTATATATTTGTCAATTTTCTATCTTTACTTCTGTCTCCTCAGTTCTCTCCCCACCACACCGGAAGTTTTAGAATCTGTTTTGTGAGGGTTGTTTTCGTTTTTGTTTTTCCACCTGAAAGTCAAGCAGTTGTTTGTTGCCTCCTCTGGCCCAAAGACCATCAGTATTCCCAAGTTTCAGTTTATTAGCCCTCAGAAAACTCTAAGAGGTATTTACTCTTAACTTTTCATCTGCCAAAGAGCTGGTGTAAGTAAATGTCTTTGACACAAGTATGTTGCTTTTTTGCCACCAGAGGCATAAATGGGATGGCCATGCAGGCCTAATTTGGATGTTTCTACCTATTGAATCTGTGGTTAGTCCTTACAGAGAAGTGGGTCACATTTTGCTCCCACTCTTTTTTTTTTTTTAACTTTTTGTCCTTTATGTACCAATTTTTTTTTTAAACATCTTTCTTGGAGTATAATTGCCTTACAATGGTGTGTTAGTTTCTGCTGTATAACAAAGTGAATCAGCTATACATATACATATATCCCCATATCTCCTCCCTCTTGTGTCTCCCTCCCACCCTCCCTATCCCACCCCTCCAGGTGGTCACAAAGCACAGAGCTGATCTCCCTGTGCTATGTGTACCAGTTTATCTCTTTATGTGCCAGTTTTATGTTTTATGTACCAGTTTATCTCTTTATGTACCAGTTTATGTACCAGTTTATCTCTTTCAAGGTAGAATGGATTCATCAAATCTGTCTTAAAAGATTAAATTATTTGATTCCTTTACATTGCAAGGGGTGACACCTGGCTTCTCATGACAGTGGCACCCAGTCAAGTAGCACCTTCCAAGTGTGCCTGCTCCCCCAACACCCCGCCGCCACCCCTGGTACCATCCATGTGATTGAACCGTGTAGCGCTGTTGACAAACACAGAGTCGAGTTAATTTAGAAAACACATGCACAACCTGCCCATTCTTTTCCTAACCCCAAACATCCAAGGCTCACGTAAGCCATGAACATGTTATTTCAGCTGTCAGAGTAATGAAACCATTAGCCAGGAGGTGCAGGTAATTCAAGATTATTGAAGACACAGCATCTTAGCAGGGCGTTTGAGTAGGTGTGTGTGTGTTTTTTCAAGCTCATATTTTAAAACTGAACATCATTCAAATGAATTGTTTAGAATGACTTCTTGTTAATATATTATGAATATACTGGAAAGTCAAAATAGAATGCCCGGTGAGAGCATAATTGTCAATGCAATAGACAAGGTTATAGAAAGTGTACCTGTCATGTCCTTCTTAGGGTCTGTATCTGTACTCATGTTATTTTCCCAGTGACTGGCTTTAATCAGATTCTCCCATCTCCTGACCTCAGTGCAACTGTCTTCATAACTGTCTTTGCTCCCACTCTTATGGAGAGAATCACTGCATCATTTCCTTTGGGATGCGACTTCTGCCTGCTACTTCCTTGGAGATTATATGGAAGGTGGGCACCTTGAAAATGAAAAAACTCCATTTGGTAGGGCCACTTTTGGGGTTGGCCAATGACATTTGATTTTATTCACCTTTGGAGTTACCCTGCTTGTGTATTTTTTTGATATATTCTTGCTAATCACCTGGAAGGTGAGTATTTAAAACTCTATTGATTAAAAACTGGATTAAAGAGAACACAAAGCTGACCTTTCCAATGTTTCTCCTGGATCTGACGGCCCTGGAGTCACTGCGCAGAGGAAGACAGTTCCCAGCCCGGGCCTACATTGTCATGCTTGCAGCTGAAGATTACACATGCTCTCCTTTCCCAAGCTTCCTGTTTCTCTGAAAAGTTTTGAAACTGAAGCTGTAGGAGAAAATTAAGAAATAAATTCAAAGGTATTTTAAAAAGAAGAAGGGCTACATCACCCCTCGAGTCCAGGGATGTTGATATTCTCATCATTTTCTCTCTCCTCGCCTGGAGCACTGTAAACACTCAAATGTTTGTGAAGGAATGATTTAAAAGGAGAGAACATTAGGGAAAAAACCCATTGTTTTCCTTGTGCTTCCATTGACTAGACCCATTAAAAAAGATTTCCCATTTAACTTTGTTTTTTGGGTGACAAAGACTGGATTTTAAGATAATCCTTCAGCATTTTGGCATATCTCAGTCTGAACATTTTGATTTCTCTTAAAGAGAAAAGACTTTAAAAATGCAGTTCAATATGAAGTAATATGGTGCCTGAAGTAAGAAATTGTCCTTTGAATTTCGTGGGTGTGGGGTTCTCTTTTCTCACTCATATATACCTTCTCTGTCATTCCAGCTGAGGCCTTGTCAGGATAAGAATGGAGGGATTTCAGGGATTCGTACTCCTTTAGAAGTCTTTGCCTTTTGGAAATGCGTCCAGTAGTTAGAAGCAGTTGAGGGCTCAGCTTTTGAAGTTCGATAATCCAGCTGTCTCACAAGCTCTGTGACTTGAAACAAGTTACTTATCGCTTTGCTCCCCGGTTATCTATGAAATGGGGATAATAATAGAATCTCATTCATAGGCTTCTGGGGATTAAATGAGACAATTTTGTAAGGCCCGTAGGGTAGTCCAGCGGCCAGCACTGAGGAGATGTTGACTCTTGCTGGAACACTCTAGTAGCAGTTTGCTCCGTCTTAACCTTTAGTAAATAAAGCATTCAGAGGTGGCCAGTAGGCTTTCGTCCATCACCAGCAAGATAATGCCACGGACACACTGTCAGAAGGCGGCTCTGTAGTCCATAGCCTGGAAATGTGGCTTTTACTGGTACAAAGTTTACTGGTACAAAGAAGTTTTGGCTGAATCAGAACCCAAAAAATGAGAAAAGTCTATGATTGGACACACTCAGAATAATGGAGTATTATTTTAATATTGGCTTGATTCATCAGCAGAATATTTTCCCTCTTTAATCCCCCAACTTTCAACAGAATCATGTATGAAAACAAAAGAAATCTGAGCACTTCCCCATCGCCTACTTGGCTGAATGACTTTTGCCTCCCATCCCTGGTTCGAAGTGGTACCCCCAAATTTATTTCTGTGTTTCATATTGAAACCGTGCACCTCAGATTGGAACTTGAACCCACGTGGCCGGGACTCGAACCCGGCCAAAACCCATGATCTTCCAACTGAGATCACACACTTGGTTTCAGGACTTAATGAAGCTCAGGTTCTTGATGTCTCATCACAGAAAGAATTCAGCGAGAGACAAAGCAATAGGTAAGAAGTGGATTTGTTTATAGAGAGACACACTCCACTGAGTGTGGGCCATCCCAGAAGGTGGGAAAGGCACCAGGGTATGGGGTTGTCAGTTTTTATAGGGGTGGGTGATTTCATAGGCTAAAGAGTGGGAGGAGTATTCCAGCTATTTCCAGAAGGGGCGGGGATTTCCAGGAAGTGGGCCACTGCCCACTTTTTGATCCTTGTGGTGGGTCTTCAACTGTCATGGCGCCTGTGGATGTGTCATTTAGCTTGCTGAAGTGTTACAGTGAGCCGATACTGAGGCTCAAGATCTAGTGGAAGTTGACTTGTCCGCCATCTTGGACCCATTTGGTTCTAATCCGTTTATGTCATGTCCTCGGGCTATGTCATTCTTTCAGAGGTTGTGCCCTGCCCCCTTCACTCCTGTTTCAATAAGACTAGAAAAAAAAAGGAATCATGTAAAATGGTTTCTGTGTTGGAAATTCTCCTGAAAAGGAACTCTTTCATACATATAAAACTAATAGATTGTGTTGCCTTTGCAGAAGCTGGAAAGGATTGTCCTCTGATGCTGCTCCCAACTAATGCTTTGGTAGGTCCAGGGAGAAAAAGGGAAAGAGGTTCTATGAGAGGGACAAAGGGAACTAGAAAATGGTTGTTAGGCTCAGCTTTCATTTGGTTTACTGAGTTTTGCCTGACTTTCAACCATCTGGACACATGCCGTGTAGACTGCGAGCACACAGACCAAGGATGCTTAGCTAATACACACACAGCAGCGCCCTTCCCTGCTTGAACTTTTGTGTTTGTCTTTCTCATCTGTTAAGCAGAATCGTATGAATTTGTGAATATTTGGACGTATTGAAATAAAAAACCTGCATAGTCAGCAGTCAGTGTGATTCAACCTAGTAGATTACAAATGCCCCAAGGACAGAGATCATATTTGTTTCTTCTTTTTACTTTCTAGCAAAACTCAATTCTGTTCTGTGCCGCGTGTCACAGTTATATTTTGTAATAACTGTTTGCCTCTGTGGACCTCTCCCCCACTTCACTGAACACCCAAAGAAGACCCTCAAATTGGATCCTACTTATGTTTATTTCCTAGGAAATAATCTGTTTAATTCCTAGGAAAAAAGGAAGACAATCATGGGTGAATGACTAGAGTGGCAGTTTTACATTATAATGCTCATGGCAATGCCAAGGGTATTTAGCTCAGATGAGCAATTAAGAAAACAAAAGAAAAAAGCCCACAAAACAAACAAAAAAAAAACAGAACAAAAACCCTAGAACCTGATTTTTAGAGAAGAAAAGAAATTAACCTAGACCTTTCAATATTTGCTTCTCTTTTTAGCTCTTATGACAGTTTAATAAATGGAAAAATATTTAAGCCAATCTTGTTTAGAACACTGTATTTTACTTGGAAGTGCTACTGCTTTTTTTCAGATTTCTCCTCAAGGAAGGAATGTCATTGAACCCCCCCTTAGAGGGTATTCAAGGAAGTTAATTGAATTATACTCTTTAGACAACATAAAATACAAATTATCAAGGTGTAAGGTTGGGTTTGTGTGTTAGTTTTAATTAACTAAATTAACTAACAACTAGTTAATTTTAGCTAATGCTCTTCCTTAGGCCCCTGACTTAGCCCTGAGTTCTGGCTTCTTAACCAGAGGATGGACTCATCCTTCTAGATCCAGTCACCAACAGGACTTCCAAGGTCGTCCCTATGAGACCCTCCTTGACCTTCCTCTGGACAGAATTCATTAGTCTCTGCAGTTTTTCCATAGCACTGACTCATCTTGTTAGATGTTTGGCTCTCCAGCTTGGATTTTGAACCTTTCTAAAGCAGGGTCTGTATAACTCACATGGTAGGGAGAGTCAATATTATTGAAGTAACTAGATGGTAAAATTAATGACCTTGCAGTCAGGAGAAAATTGAAAAAGATTATTAAAGTTTTTATGTGAGAAAAAAAGATTTTATATTAAGGTTTTTTTTGCGGACAACTACATATAGAATTTCATTACATTGGCTCACATGTTAAAGAAAAACATTATACCAGGTGTCAGAACTCAATCATATTTATAGCAAGAATAAACCTTGGCTGTCAACCGTAGCTTCTTTGGTTACAGGGTTACAGTAACTGCTGAGAATGTAAGCACTTTCCAAAGTCTACAAAGGACTCATTTAAGAATCATACAGGCAGTTTTAAATTAGCCATAGGAAAATTAATAGTGGAGAGTACTGGCAAAAGGACGTTCCTATAAAGTTAAGCAAGATGGAGGACAATTCCAGTTGTATGACGTTTGGCTGAAGGAGAAGTAGTTTGGACCTGAGAAAACCAAGTGTATAAATACTAAAGCTGTTGACCAGACAGTGAAATATTATTAAGAACCTTCATCCAAGTGAAGGAACTACCGAGAATATTGTTGCTGTGTTTTAGAGACAACAAACAATGCTGCTGATACTGTGTGAGATATAAGTCTAGTTTTAAAATAATGTCCTTTGCTTGAGGCTACATTGGGCTCACATGAGTCTGTGGAATTCTGCTTTGTTGATGTATGAAAACAAGCAGAAACTCTGCTCCCCCAGGAATCTGACTCTCCAAAAAGATGACAAGTAGCAGGAGACATTCAACTAGGATGTAGTTCAACAAGCAATAAAAAGATTAAAAGGAAGAAATATCAGATGATTAAGTAAACTGCAAATTGAAGTTAATGATGATGATTACTGGGTCTCTGTGGGGCTGCATTTTGCAATAAATACAGCCATGTATTGTACTTTTATCAAAAGAGCTCTTGTAGAATTAGCTGAAAATGTGGGAAATAGAATTGGATCCTCTTCTTGGCGGTGGAAAATACTTGGTGCACTCAAATGATAATACCTATTCTGTTTGTGTCTTTTCTCATCGCAGGGGAGCCTTTGCCCTGCATGCTCCAGGAAACCCTGCTTCCGGCTCTGCTTGTTTTTCTTCCTCTTGCCCTTTTTCACCTTCAGTCTCTGACTTTTGGCCTCTTGCTCTGCTCTTTTGCCTTTGTGTTTTCCTGATGCCACTCAAACCCCAGTCACCCCTGTTCCCCAGATTTGCTATCTATGCTCAGTCCATCTCCAACCTTTTTGCTTCCTGCCTTGAGAAAATACAGCACATTTATTTGGCAATCAGAAGAATAAGAAACAAATAATCCAGCCTATTCAGATTTATATATGTGGGCTCTCAGTGTGTTCTTTGGAACAGTGTGGAGAGATGAAAACACATTTGACAAGGAGACCAAGACCAGAGTTGGGCAGTTACCTGATGGCTTTTCTAAGGCTCAGGAAAGAACAGCTCTCCCTCTGTTGAGTCTGCTTCTTTGTTTTCCATTTCATTGACCTCTGCTCTTTCCTTTTCTCCTTTATTTCCTTTGGGGTTATTCTTTTTTTTTTCTTTTTTTTAAACTTCTTGTTTTAGGCTCATGCTGTAACAACCCCAGTATCTCAGTGACTTAACGCACTAAGAGTTTACATTTTCCACATGCAAAGTCCACTGTGGGTGTTCCAGGATGGACAACACTCTACGATGGCCCTGCTCCAACCAGTGACTCAGGGACACAGGCCACACTCCTATTTCTGGTTTCTCCAACTTGGGGCTTCAAGCTTACCCTGGCATTATCCATCTGGTAGATTGGGGTGTGAGATATGAGAAAGTGAAACTGAGTAGTTAACCAACTTGGCCTAGAAATGACGATCATGGCCACCTTAACTGCAAGGGAGGTTGGGAAAGGGATATTGGTGAGGGCTAATGGTCTCTACCATGTTCTCTAAGTTGGATACTTAGTTCATTAATATATAATTTTTCTTGTCTAATATTAACACTTAAGGCTATAAATTTCCCCCAAAACATTACTTTTGCTATATTTCACAAGGTTTGGTATGTAGTGTTTTCATTATCGTTCAATTCCAACTAATTTTTAATTTCCATTATGACTTATTCTTGGTTCATGCTTCATTTTGAGGTTTATATATTTTTATGATATTGGAATAGGGAAGAATTTCTTATACAAGACAATAAAAAGGCCAACTAAAAAGATGATTGATAAATTCAATTACATTAAAGCTAAGAACTGTTCATCAAAACACACTGTAAAGAAAATAAAAGGAAGGCTACAAATTGAGGAAGAATAACAAATCTTAAAGATAATCATCAAGAATATATAAATAATTCTTACAGGTTGGTTAGAGAAAGATAAACCAGTAGAAAAAATGAGCAAAAAGCATTTCACACAAAAAAACCACAAATGGTCCATATGCACATGAAAAGCTACTCATTAGTCATCAGAGAAATCGAAATCAAAACCACAGGGAGGTATTCTTCCATACCTAATTGATCACCAGAAATGAAGTAACTGAAAAATACTAGGAGGATGTACTCAGAGGATCAGTGGGACCTCACATGCATTGGCTGGTGTGAGATTGAATTAGCCCTGAATATTCATACCATGTGACCCAGCAGTTTCACCCCTGGGAATATATTCTAGAGAATAAAATGGTAACTACCTGAGATGTAAATGCTAACATGTCAAAGACTGATACCCTCTCAGCTGTTATCCCAGTAAAGGAGTTGGGCTCCTGCAGAGCTCCATGGAAACTGGCTATGACCCATCATTTAGGGCAATAAAATCTGATCAAATGCAAGGCTTAGAACCTACTTTCCTGGTGCTACCAGGGGAGGAAAGGGCTGGTTGTTCCCGACCATGGATGCTAAAGAAGCAACTCCTGCTGCTGGTTGGCAGTGTCACTCAGCTGCAATCGCGACCCCTGATCATGCCAGGGGAGGGCCTGCTGCTTCCTTAAAGATGCAGCTTGAAATCCCCACAGGTCTAGTGACTCTGTCCCAGAGTCTGAGATTGGGCTCTGTCGACCTTCCATCTACTGCCCTCGATGAAACTGACAACAGGAGCTGCACTCCTGCTGCTGCTTTTTCTGAGGGTCCCCAGCCCATAGTCTCTAAAAGGCCTGCTTGTGCTCCTTGGCCATCTGCCTTTGTTTGCACAACACAACCTAATGTCCATCAGCAAAATAATGTTTATACTATGGTTTATTCTTAAAATGGAATAATCTGCAGCCAGTGAAAAATGAATGAATTATAGCTGTTCACATCAAAGAGATGGGTTTTATTAATGTAATGTTGAGCAGGAAAAGTAAGTACCACAAGGCAGCATATAGTGTAACACTCTTTAAACATCTAAAACAGGCGAAACTGAAGGAAATATCATTTAGACACAACACGTAAGTGAAAAGAGAAAAGAAAGGGGATGAAAACACCCAGTTCAGGATGTTGATTACCGGTGGGGTGACAAGAGCATAAGAAAGGGAGGAATCCACAGGTGGATGTGTGTAATGGATTCTTGTATTAGTCCAGTTCTCACCAGAGTCAAGGATAAAAGTATTGATGCTTTATCTGCAAGTTAAAACTCAGGGCAACTAGAATGAGAAAAAGAGACGTAAAGCAAAAGAAGATGTGAAGTGGTACATGGTGTTATGGGCTGAATTGTGTCCCCCACAAATTCATGTGTTGAAGTCCTAACCCCAGTATCTCAGAATGTAACCATATTTGGAGATAAGATCTTCAAAGAAGTAATGAGGTCTTTAGGATGGGCCTTAATTCAATATGGTGTCCTTATAAGAGGGAATTTGGACACAGACGTGTATGTGCACAGAGGAAGGACCATGTGAAGACACAGGGAGAAGACGGCCATCTACAAGCCAAGGAGACAGACCTCAGTAAAAACCAACCATGCTGACACCCTGATCTCAGACTTCTAGTTTCCAGAACTGTGAGACAATAAATTTCTGCTTTTTAAGCAACACAGTCTGTGGGACTTGGTTACAGCATCCTGAGAAGACTAAGACCCAGAGAGATGCATGGCCTCATCCACCGTCACTTCTGAGAGGAGCCAGGAGGACACAGAGTGGGTCTCTGGGCAATGGTGTTCCACTCAGTGGGGCTCCTCTGGACACTCTAAGGAGGGAGCTGAAGGGGAGATTTATCTTCCAGGTCAGGGCAGCCCATGAGAAGTTAAAGTCCCTGTACTTTTTCATGTCACCTAGCCTCTCTGATGGCTGCTCAAAATGCCAGCACCCGTGCTGTGCAGTGTAGCTTTTCACCTGAGTCTGCAAAAGGCAGGAGGAACTGGATATGCAGGAGGTTGGTCCGGCTGCATGCTCGGTGGTCAAGGAGTTGCCCTGCGCTGATCTGCCCTGGACCGTGGACCCGGGAAATCAGGTGAGTTGGATTTTTGACTAATCGGGAATATTCCAGTCCTTGGTTAGGATAGTGGGTCTGTAGGTGTTCATTTATTATTTTTTAAATGAAATTTAAAAAGTAAAAGAAGGACAAGCATGGACCAATGATGGTAATGATGATGTATAAAGAATCAAAGACTAAATTACGATTAATTCAATTCTGTGTTCCTGAGTGTTTGTTTTTCTGTACAAAAGAGAATAGAGGCTGCTTTTCTATTCTGAGAACCCCTTACTCTTCCTTACATCCAGGAAATTAGCTGGCTATTTTGAAAAGCTAATTTAAACCTATTTTGAAGACAGAAGGAATCAAATCTCCAGTAAAAATTCAACTATTAAGTCTTTGACCAGTTTTATTCCTAAGCTATTATTTCAAATGTTAAAAAATAATGTACAATACATTTGATTATAGAAAACCTTTCTTATTAAATAAAGCCTAACAAAATAATTAAATACATACGTTTCTAACTTCTAAGACTTGCCAGTTTCTTATGTTTCATTAAAAGTGGAAAAATTGTTGCATGTGCATGTTCACGTCCATTGTGAATTACTCATGTGGCTGCAACAGGCAGCAATCTATGGTATCAGGGACCCTGAACTTGACAAACATTCCAGCTTTTCTTAACATTCCTTTCCTATTGCCTTGATTAAATAATGCGCACAGTGAAACAGCTTTCTTTAATTTTCTTTGCAGCAGTGCCTAAATTATTTTCTTAGTTATGTAAAGTTGTGCACCCTGTGGTTGGCTTATTCTTTTCTAATTTACTTTCATTTGGAAAAGAGTGGAATACTTGATATATTGATACGAAGGCTAAAAAAGCCAGTTGCGCACAGTACTGGTCATGGTCATTGAAGGAAACACATGGCATCCTCACAGGGGACCCTAATGAGAGTCTCATGAACGGGCTGTTTACAAAAGTGTCAGGAGATGTAGAGATTCCACAAGGGGTGGTGAAGCATCCCAGGATCAGCAAGAAGGATGGCTGGTTAGGGGAGGGAAAGGTCCAGGGAACCCAGGGAGAATGTGGCAGTTGGAGAGGGGAGGGGATGCCCTTCCGTAGCCATGATCTTTGGTAGAAGATCACTGGTAATGCAGAGGAGGTGGTGGGAAGGGAGAGGGAGGAAGGGAGGGAGGAAGAGAGAGAGAGAGAGAGAGAGAGAGAGAGAGAGAAAGAGAGAGAGAGAGAGGAGGGAATATGTGTTCTGACCTTTCTCTCCTTCTGTGAGTACCCGCCACTTGGCAGGACCCAACCAGAAGCCAGGGGCTGAAGAGCCCCGTTGATGGGGTGTCCATGGAGGGCAGTATCCTTGGCCCAAAACAAGGGTGGGGGGAGGGGGGATGTTCGAGGGCGTGAAGGGTAACTCTTGACGGGACAAACAAAAAGCATTTGATACACTCACAGGGCAATTCTACAGGGGTAAATACATTTTTAATAATTCAGTCGGACTTAGTCCGATTTCAAAAGTGAAGCACTCTACCGGGGAAACTTGCCTTTGGATTTCGGGGGATGGTTGTTACCGTTTTTGATCCTGGGGATGGACAGGTGGAAGGATGGTGTCAGAAACACATGCTCTTTGTTAGGGAGGAGGGACACAGGAGGGCAGAATGCTAATAATTTCGTATGAATCTTTGCATTTATGTAATCCATACGTGCCTTAAAATTACTTTTAAATGGAAGGTTTGGGGATTGCTAATCTGTAATGTAGAAAGATGTCTTTGGCCAATACTGCATGATCTCACTTATATGTGGAATCTGCAAAAAACAAAAACAAAAACAAAACCCAAGCTCATAAATGCAAAGAACTGATTGGTGGTTGCTAGAGGTGGAAGGTGGGGGGGTGAGCAAAAGGGGTGAAGGGGGTCAAAAGGCACACATTTCCAATTACAAGATAAATAAATCCTGGGATGTAATATACATCATGGCGGCTACAGTTAATAATACCATGTTGCATATTTAAAAGTTGCTAAGAAAGTAGATCTTAAAAGTCCTCGAGACAAAAAAACGTTCTTGAGAAAAAAAAATGTTGTATCTATGTGTGGTGCTGAGTGTTAACTAGACTTACTAGTTAACTAGTGTTAACTAGACTTACTGATGATTTCAAAATGCATACAAATACCGACTCATTACGTTGTACCCCTGAAACTAATATAAGGGTATATGTCGATTATATCTCAAAAAAAGGAAGATGTTGTCTTTAAGAAATTTAGATATTTCAAGATGGAATAGACTCAGGGCTCTACTCCATAAACCTAGCTGCCTTTGCATTGTGCCGTTTTCTTTTCAAAGGATTCTGATAGATAAGAAAAAGGAAGTTCATGCGTATAAATAGGATTATGCGTTTGAGTGAGTCTTTAGTTTGGATGGGGTAGGATTACATTTTCTTCCTCTAGAAAAGAAGAAAGTTCCTAGGATGTATGTAACCTCTAGAGTCTAGTTGAAAAAGCCATTGCTCTTGGCACTCCTACTCTCCTTTCCTTGGAAGGTTGTCATTCTCTGTCACTTGGGCAGTTTTCCTTGCAGTCAAGGCTTTGGGGGAGCCCTGGACCCACCCGTCCTGTGTAAATCACCAGGGGCTGAGCTTTGCTTCCGGATGCTATTATATCATAAAACCACGACGCTGACACGATGAAAAGTCTAAAATCTGAAAGTAATGCCTGGGCAGGCTCACAGTCCATGTTGAGCAGATTTGGGGAAGAGTTAAACAGAAGGAGATTCCAAACATCTAAAATTTGGAGGGAAGATCATTCCTAGAGCTAGGTGGCTGCCCTCTCCAGGTGTGCTGTTCCCAGGAAAACTGAGGGGAGTGGGGGGGATGAAGAAGGAAAAGAGTAAGGCAGAGGCTTCCTCCTTGAATTCCTGTATCACCAGCTTCTGTGTCTTCCTGCAAGTTGATAATGGGGAGAGGACATGATGAAAACCCACCGCGAGGTCAGAGAAGTTTCCGGCACTGAACAGGGATGCACTAGTTGCCGAAGGGCAGGATCTTAGCTTTCTTATTGTCTCCTGGAAGTCTAGAAAAATGTCAGGCACATTCTGGTGGTTGATTCTCTTATAAACATCTCTTGAATTTGATTATTCAGGAGGAAGAGGGCGCTTAGAAGAGATGACTTTGTGATGTTGACGCGCCTTGTGGAAAGATCCACCAGTTCTTCAGAGGTTTGGCAATTAAAGTTATATATAAATATTTTATAACCACCGCTTTGTTGAACTTTGTCAGCTTTCTGGCTTGCTAACCTAGTAGTGACAAGGCTACCATGGTTTTACAATTAGACTTATGACTTCCCGCCTCCTTAGAAGATTGTAAGGAGATTCCGGAAACTCTGCAGGTGCTATCATATCAAGCATTCCCGAAAGCAAAGCAAAACAAAAAAATGGAGTCTGCCATTATTCATTAAGATGACACTTACTGTCCGGAGTAGAAGGGCAAGACGTTTTTCCATTAAATGGAGCTTATTATTCTGTGGAAAAATAACGAACCCAAAAGACTCTCGGGAGGCGTACTTAGGAACCTTCCAGCAACAACTTTCTGCCGCACCCCATTGTTTCTATCAGCCTGGCTGCTTCTTGATCTTTAGTCGTGAAATGTCATTTCATTTTTGGAATCTCAAGAAAGATGTAGGTGATAAGCCCCAAAGATAGGAGATTTCTTGCAAAAATGTGAAATCATCATCGTCTGCACAGGAAATGTAGAAGTTCACTTTCTGCTCTTTATTCAGCATGTTGGAGCAGCTTACAAACTATCAATCTTCAGGCTTTGGGGATCTTTGGCTTTACATCCCTTTCAAAGGAAAACGATTTGCCAGGCTTAGTAGGCAGCCTAAGGAAGACCTCCAATGATCTCCATTTCCAAGTGTTCAACCCCCTGTGTCAGTCCCTCCCACACTGAATAGAGAGGACTTGGGATAGCAATGGTGATACCGTGGAAAGGACAGCATGTGACTTTTGAGGTAGGTCATGGGAGGTGTGGAGGCTTCCACCTTGTTCTCTCTTGGATCACTCATCCTGAGGGAAGCCAGCTGCCATGTTGTGAGGACACTCAAGCAGTCCTTTTACGGAGAGGACCACGTGCTGAGAAAGTGAGTTTCCCTGCAGCACTTAGCACTGAGTCACCCGCCATGTGAATGAGCCAGCTTGGAGGTGGATCCTGTGATCAGTCAAGTCTTCAGATGACGGCAGCCCCAGCCGACACCCTGACAGTAAAACCCCATATGAAATCTGCGGCCCCTCAGCTGATCATCCCGCAATTTCTGACTAACATAAACGGGGTCAGAAAATAAATGTTTATTGCTTCTCCAAACTGTTCAATTTTACAGGATTTGTTACACAGCAATAGGTAACAGATACCAAGCGATGATTATTAACTAGGAATTAGAATTAGTCATTAAGAATGATCAGAATAGGACCCGAGATGAGGCACAAGCTCAGGTAAAAGTGTTTTTTGGTTGCGTACTTTTTACCAGGATTTTAAAAACCAAGGCAATGCGAGGCCTTTTAGTTTGAGGAGTCCACTTTGTAAGCAGTACATGAGTTACAGTACTCACTTGAATGAGTGAAGGATGAGATAAGAAATGGGGTAGGGAGAGAAGATGTTTGTTTTTCAAATTCCTACTATCTTATTAACGAGCAGGGCTCTGAGGGTAGATCTAGGTAATCAAGGACTAATCCCTGAAGAGTAAAATACCAAGAAACATACATTCATCTGAAAAATGCAGAGGTTGGAACTTGGGCTGTCCAGGCTAAGTTCTTGTTAGGCTGTCCCTCATCGCATGCCTACTCACAGTAGAAGTTGAGCATGCATTCCTGAAGAGTTTAGGAAAAAAATCTCAAGGCCTTCAAGACAGAATGTCAGGTAACCACTATCAACTATTTGAAACTGTTGTAGATAATAAAACTCTTAAGGGGTAGTAGCATTTGAAATAGGATTTGTTGTAATCCTTCCTTATAGTATAGCAAGGAAGAGTGATACTATCACAAGACCAGAGGCTAGAATTATGAAACCACAGACTTCTACTCAGAGTAGTTTGGCCTGCTAGCTACTATGAGGAACCCTCCTGCTACACTACAAATAAATCTTGCATTCATCACCGTGAAGATATTTTATAAGGCATTGCTGGATTTGTAAATGCACGGGACCTCTACCAGTGAGCTCAGAATGACGGGGAGGGACACAAAAGTGTTCCTGAGGGCAAACTCTTACATCAGTCCTGAGAGGTGGAGCCTAAGCCTTGTCCAAATAATACAGAGTCTCACCAGTAGGACTCATAGGAGGCAAAGGTGGCCCAGTAGTCACCCAACTCTCAGCAAATGCAAACACACATCCTCTTTGGCAGAGGCAAGAAGGAAAGAAAGGAGACAGATAGGATCAAGCAAGAACACACAGGTAGCTTCAAGGATATTGTGATAGTCTAGTTCTTAAATTGCGGCATGCATTGTGTTTGTATTTGCATCATTAGTTACATAGAATTTGCATATATATATGTAGCATTTTTTATTTAAACCAAATATAGGAAAATGAATAAATAAGACAACACAATCTCCCTTCCTTACCTGTCCCCACAAACCAAGAACCCAGAAGATAGATTTAGGAGTTCAGCAGAGTAAGATCAGGGATAGGAGTCCAGCCATGCAGTTCAAATTGCCAAGCTTTAAAGTGCTGCTGCCCTGACTAGGTCCCTCCCAAGGAAAATGAGGACTCCAGGGTCTGGGAGGAGAAGGGACGAGGATGACAGCGCTCCCTCATCGAGGGTGAAGACCTTGAAAACTTCTAGGACAGAAAACGTTTGTAGTTGTTAGATTCACTTGATAGAAAAATGGAGTTGGGGAACAGAGGAAGGTTGGATTACTAATAATGGGTAATGTCTATTAATTCCTTCCACTAGCTCTCGCTTGATAGATAGGTTATCACTTCCCCATGGTTTTCAGGGCAGGTTGGGTATTTGTTTTGTTCTTTTGCAGGACAAAGGGTAGTCAGAAGCCTTGTTTATTCTTCTGCATCTTGTTTCCATTTAAATAAACCTTCTGATTTTATGATTCAGCCTCCACAGCTCTGACTTCCCAGTGCTTTTCAGTTTTTAACTCTGCCCTTTCCCATGGAGGCTGCTAGAGTACAGTTCTGAGGCCAGAATTTTTACATCACCTTTCAAAATATCTTTCTATGAATCGCCTTTTGGTCTCATACATTGCTAATGAGAATGCAACATGACACAACCCCCATGCGTTTATTTGGCAATATTGAGCATAATTACACCTGCATTCACCCTTTGGTCCAGCAATCGCACTTCTTTTTTTTTTTTGAAATTTATTTATTTATTTATGGCTGCGTTGGGTCTTCGTTGCTGCGCGTGGGCTTCCTCTAGTTGCGGCAAGCGGGGGCTACTCTTTGAGGTGGTGCGCAGGATTTTCCTTGCGGTGGCTTCTCTTGTTGCAGAGCACGGGCTCCAGGCGCGCGGGCTTCAGTAGTTGTGGCTCCCGGGCTCTAGAGTGCAGGCTCAGTAGTTGTGGCGCACGGGCTTAGTTGCTCTGCGGCATGTGGGATCTTCCGGGACCAGGGCTCGAACCCGTGTCTCCTGCATTGGCAGGAGGATTCGTAACCACTGCGCCACCAGGGAAGCCTAGCAATCGCACTTCTAAGAATTGATTCCAAAGTTACAACGGGTAAAAACACAAAAAGCAGCAAATAGATACCGCGCCATTCATTGCAGCATTATTTATGATAGCAGATAACAGAAGTAGAAATGTCATTAATGCCCATCAGCAGAGGGCTGGTTGAACAAGCTACAGTGCATCCACATAATGGAGTGCTCCCAAGCTGTAAGAAGGGGTGAGGTTCTCTCTCCGCTGCTCGGGTGTCATCTCCTGGTGTATTAAGTATCCTGATATATTAAGTTTATGAAAACAGAGTATGCCTCTTCACCTTTCTTTGGTGGGTGGATTCTTATGCATCCTTAAGAGAGTACAAGCAATTGCCTTCTCAGGAAAAAACCTTTCTTTCCCATTCATTCTCAAGATGGATTAGGTGCCCCTCCCCTCTGCTTTTAAAATACCCTGTGCACATCTCTGCCACGGCACTCCCTGCATTGTGCCATAATGATCTGTTTGTGTATCTGTCAGTGCAAACAGCTGACTCTGAGAAGAGCGCCCTTAACCTGTTCGTAACACACCCAACGATTAATATATCCTCGTTGAGTGAAAGAATGGAATAAACGAACGTCAGCGAAGGAGTTTGAACTTTATCTGAGATTCTGAGGACACAGGAGAGGTTTGTTTTCTTTAAAGAAGGGCAAAGATTGCAACTTACTTTTGAAAGATAACAAAGCGTTGTTGAGAACAAAGAGAAGTATGAGCTGCAGAGGTGAGGGGCCTGGTCCGAGGTCCACATGGTAGAGGAGGGGAAGGCTTCTCAAAGGAGGTGTTGTCTGAGATGAGACTTGAGGATTCAGTCATTCATTCATTTATTCAAAACTGATATTACTGAGCACCTACTATTTGATAGGCTGTGGCAGAGACTAAGGCTATAAACATAAACAGGTCACTGAGTTAGGCAGTCAGACACTGGGGGGGCGGGGCAGGCATTCTAGAGGGGAAATGACTCTGAATATCAGGGCTGCCAGAGAAGGAGGCTTTCTAGTGAGTAGCTGGTAATTCAGGATAGAAGTAGAATATGTGCAAAATGTAATATGTGAGACTAGACTGAGGGGAGACACTCCTGCATATCCCTTGTTTTGAGGCTGAAAACTGGCCTGAAGATGGCAACGACACTCCAGGTACACTCAGCTTTTTATGGGGAAAGATGCTTGGTGTGGGGAGAACCCAAGGTTTCAGAAATCTGTCTTTGAATTGCCAAGATCACCAAGGGAGTGGTTACTGAAATAGTTTTCTTTATATGTGAAATAAGAATGATGATCCCTGAAAAACAGCACTGATTTTCAGTTTAATAGTGTGTATGTTAATCTGGAGGAAGGGTGATGACCATTTATTTTCTCTTTTTGGGGGGGACGCATGGCAGTGCATGGTAGGCAGGAGGTGATGTCGCCTTGGGAATTCTCATCAAGAGCATACGTATCAGTGTCTTGAGCAAAAAGCGGAATTTACGTTCCCATTTAAAACAGAGTAGACAGTTCTTGCTTTGCACAGTAGTGCAGGACCATGAGTACGATCATGCAGACCGACACCTTGCAAAGTGATCTTAATAATCAATGGGCAAAGGTACAACTCTTCTGCGACTTTTAAACTTTTTTGTCAAAACCTCAAACGCTCCCTTTCTGTCAGTTATAAATGTATAGGGAAATGAAACACTAGTAAAACTGATATATATATTTAGTACCTGGTAATTTCAAATGTTAGAAAGATTGAGACTGAAAGCATTTTATTTCTTTGTAAAAGACTTTATCAGGAATAGTTGCTTGCCTTCTTTGGCCCTAACCCATTTACATTTGGTTGGAAATTGACTTCCAGCGTTATTTCTTTTTATTTCTTTGCTGCACTTTTTGCTATTACATGTTTGTCCATCTTTGGACACTGATCTTGATGTGCGCCTGCTATTTACGTAGTGATTAGGGGACTGAAAGGCTAGCAGCGAAGTTTATACTTTATGCAGTTGCTCACAGTTAATACACTTCGGTAACTGCCGTTTGCACCACGTTGTTGCATGTCTGGTGTTGTTTAAACGATAGTAACTGAAATTCATGCATATTGGAACTATACAAAGTGTGGACTATCTGTATATAAGGTTGCAATATTTGGATGTGTTTTATTTCTTAATTTTTGATAAGGACAATCATACAATAAAGCCACCTATATTATCCTAATATAAAATTTTAAGTTTATTTGCAAAATGCCATCACTGCTAATAAGTTAATTAATCTCTGACACCATTTCTCCCCAGTCTTCTTCTTTCTCTTTCTCTGGGTCAAAAATGATCCCAATAGCATTTCCCACCCCCCCATGCTCTTAATTTCAAAAACTGAGGTGAAGCTTACTGATCTGATCTCGAATTCCACATTCAACTTCGTGTTAACTTATCCCTAAATGCATTTTGCTTCCAGTCATGGCCTTTTAGTTATAATCTTAGTTTGGACTCAGTCTTTCAAACAGAGCCAGGGTTTTCAGGCTTTGTTTTCCTTCTTCCAGTGCCTGCAAGGGCTCTCTGTAAACTCCCGTCAGAAGCAAGACATGAGGATTCCAGTGAGAGATGCTTGGACCACCCTGCAGGCGGGCCGTTTGCCGTTGGCCTCACAGATCTGGGGAGCTCGCACAGCCTTTGGTGGGAACAGTTCAGTCTCTTGCTCAGTGGTGATGCTTGGGGTGTGTTTTATGAGCTTAACCATGCATCTGGTTCCTCCTCCCTCCCTTTTTGCTCTCTGGAAGGATGTCAGAGCAGCACAGCCCAGGGGTCATGTAAGGCTAAGAGCAGTGAGCCTTCAGGAAGGTGCTCTGGAATTCTTTTCTCCTTGAAATGCAGAGCTTAGAGCCACAGGCAACTCTGTAGGAAAACAGGGTTAGATCCGTCCCATAGCAAGGCTGTTGATGATAAACGGAAGAACTTTTCTACGGGGGATTTCATTATAGAAATTGCTGACAATTAACTTGAGAGTTGAATGACGTTAGGTCCTGGGTGTTCTTCTGCCCCACTTGTAGGGGAAAATAGTCTTTCCAGAGTCCAGTCTCTTTGGGATTTCTCCTGCTTCTCTGCTCTCTGGCTGGTGCAGCCTTGGCCCTAAATCTTCCTGGTTTGGCTCTGATGTTCATTTTTTTCCCCCGATTATTATCAACATGTGAAAATCTTCTCCACTTTACTTGGGTCTGCAAAAATGTAAATCCGAAATGCCACATCAAAAAAAAAAACAAAAAACAAAAACAAAAAACAAACTCAGCTATATTTTAGTTCGTTTCAAGTTTTGCGGCTACCTAGATTTCCTTGCTGCTTGCGTACCCATTTAGGACATATTTGAGGCCGTAACAGCATAATCATTGAGAGGTCATTGGTGAATAATTTGGGCTTCAGATATGTCCTGAGTTACCAGTTCTGTCTCAAACAAAACTGAGGGCTGGCATTTTACCAAGAATTATAATCTAAATACACCACAATATTATTATAAATATTTAAAAAATCTCTAAATAGACCCAAATAAGAGAAAGGCAAAAGGCAAAAGATAATGGACAGTGCCTGCATAAAAGGGAAAATGAACATGTTGTGATTCCCATACTAGGGCCCTTTAGTACACCATCAGCAGCCCTTTGCATCAGGTCCTTCCAAGTAGCTTCGAGAGGCTATTCCAGAACTAGTTTTTTCAAGAATCACATTTTCCATCCTGTAATTTTAAATGTCAGAAGTATTTGATGTAAACTAGGAGTTAGAATATGGAATCAGAATTATTTAAAGTTTTCTCAACAGGATCCCTAACCACATCCTAAGAAACATTTGGCATACCAATTTTAGGGGTGAAAACATAATAAGACCAATTCGTTTATATTCATCATAATTAGAGATAATTTAGCTCCAAAGACTGTTGTTTAGATTTGGTGCCAGTGACTACAACCAATGAAAAACAGAAAAGAGATGGTCAGAAATCCACACATCAAATGCAGATCTTATTTTTTAGTTCCTCATTACTGCCTCGTTAATTAATGACTGCAAATCTCAGCTCATATATTCAGAGCACAGGAATAGATTCTAGGAGACCTGGCTACTAGTTTGACTCTGCCACCAATTCTGTGAATTTAGTTGAGATGCTTCTTCTTCTTTCTTTGGCCACACAGCTTGTGGAATCTCTGTTCCCAGACCAGGGATTGAAACACAGCCATGGCAGTGGAAGCCCAGAATCCTAACCACTAGGCCACCAGGGAACTCCCCGAGATGCTTCTTCTTTATTTGCATTTTCCCATCTGTTAATAATGCACCGTCTCTATCAACTCCTTGGTTGCACGAGTCACATTTCAATAGTCATGGTGTATCTAGTGGCTGCCATATTGGACAGTGCAAATCATGAAACATTTCTATCTTTGCAGGAAATTCTGTTGGACAGTGCTGGGCCTAGAGGTATACTTTTCAAGTATAGCTGAATTTGGGTGTTTGAACAAAGCCTTCGGGACTCTTGCTTCTTTCTATCTTTCAACTATTTTTTCTGTTGTGTTGGCTCCATTCTCAGTCCAGCAAGATGGCCATAGCAGCTGTAATCTCACCTCTTAACAAGTTAAGTTCAACATGCAAGAGATTCTCTGCCCAAGAGATCCTGTACAAATGCTGGAATCGGGCTGATTGGACCAGCTCGGATCACAAGGAAGTCTCTGATTGGCTCAGGCTTAGCCATGGGCTCTAGTCCTGGACCCTGCAGCATCAATGAAACACAAATGAGCGGAAAGCATAAAACAAGCTGACAGAGGAGCAGATATAGCAGTTTTGAGAAACACAAGCAAATACAAAGTCTTAAAATATGTTTCTACAAAGTACCAAACAATATACTACAAACAACAAAAAACACCAAAAATGAAATTACTTAAAGGTGTAAGAAAAAAAAGATGGGCAAAGATTAGTCATGCGGACAAAAGAAAACAGGGAGTGGCAATATTAATTTCAGATAAGATAAATTTCGAGGCAAAAGCATTAGATAAGACAGAGTGTCATTTTAGATAAAAGATACAATCTACAAGGAAGATGTAGCAGTCAAAAGCCTGGGTAAGCCCAAGTACATGAATGTAAAACATATAAAACAACTCCCACTGGAAACATAAGGAGAAATTGACAAATACCCAAATGTCATAGAGGTTAACAAACCTCCGTCAGTCTTTGACAGATCAAGTAGACAAAGTAAATAAGGATTTAAAGAGCAGGGATATAATTTGAAAGTTGAATTAATAGATATAAATTATTTACGATACAGAGAATTGACTTTTTTTTTTTAAAAGGTGTTCATAGAACAAATACAGTAATCAATCATATACTTGGATAATAAGAATATGCAAATCTATTTTACAAAGCATAAATTATACACCTTACATTCTCTTATATTTTGTAACAGAAATAGAAACGAATAGCAAAACTTTAAACAATGATAAAAAACAATCAAATGCTCCAAACTCAAAAACAAACAAAAAAGCAAATCAAAACATCATCCTTAATGACTTTCAGGTTTAATAGTATTTTTAGCTCATTCTTTTGTTCTCAAGGAACAGAGAGTCATGTAATTTGTCTCAGGAAAAGGGGAGCATGTTGCTAAGCTACAGGAACTAGAATAGGAGCAGAAATGCCATCAGAACCCAGCTCCCTGCTTCTCTCTCTTAGGGGGCATCTATGTCTCCCCCACCTCTTTCCTCCTGCCCTTGACTCCAACTCCTGTTATAGGTACTGAAGAGAGTAATCAGGTTAATGTCAAAATATAATGTGCTGCATTTCTTATCTCAAATGCATACATAAATCTGCTTTCAGGTTTTTGTGTGTGACTAGGTTAGGGTAAATCAGCATCCTTGTGTCCAGGAAACCCCAAGGCAGGGACAAAGTGGAGTTTCTGTGCCCTCAGGAATGAGCCCGACCCTGGACAGCAGGAGCCAACCCTCTAGGCAACTACTGGCCTTTTATGGCTGCACCAAGAGAAACAGGCGCACCATGCAGTTCTAACTTCTATCACAGGGAAGTTTAATTATAGATGGTTACATTGTAAAAATAAGTTTTAATCCTTAAAGACATAAGCTTGAGTTACCTTGAAAATAACCTTCCAGGTTGTCGTATTCCCTTTAATGTCAAGTAAACGATGTATTATTGTGTTTTGCAAGGTTGAATGTGGAAAGTAGAAGGAAAAAATAACTGATTTCTATGGTGACGCTCACAAGAATTTTTACCTCTTCTTTCCTGTTGTGATATAAAAATCCTGCAAATTGCTATTCTAAGTCTCAGCTCATCACTGGGCCAATGAAGGTCTGAGATATATTTCATGGCCTTCCTTACACGTCTAAGGCTTAATGGGAAGAGTGAGGGGGTGCTGTCTGGGTTCCCTCATTCCAATGACAGCATTTGCCACTGGGTGGCAGTGATCAGTGTAGACCTGCCGAAGGAATCGATTACAAACTCCTGTGATTTATCTTCTGAATCGTGGAAATCTAATGGGCCTCCTTACAAAACTGAAATATGTGAAATCTAATCAAAATAATCAGGAAGCAGCAGATCCTAGATTATAGGATCTGCTTTTCAAATAATTTGTTTTTTTCAAATCAATATCCATTATCACCAGTTATGTTTCAGCAAATATTTCTTGAGGGGTTTTGTGCAGCTCCTGAGGAGTGACAGATCTGTGTGTTTGAGGGATTACTCGGAATCACGGAGGATGACTTGGTGAGATCTGTTGCAGGTGAGGGGATTGGCCGGAAAAGTATTGCAGTTCTGCTGAGGATGAGACCTGCAGGTGGAGTAAGGTTGCAGGTAGGGTTGGAAGAAAGTTAAAGTGGTAAAATTTGGTGAGTTACTCATAAGGGTAGATAGGGGTCTGGAAAAAACCTAATGTCTCTCTTGCTTTGGCTTAGTTAGTTTCATTAACCGAGCTAGGGCTTGGAAGGAAATTATAATAGCTCACATTCTAAGTGAAATCTAGCCACTTACGGAATACACAAGCAGTGTGTATTATAAACTATTAGAATTAAGTGAAGGAAAAAGTCTACCCCAGTAGACTGTTGGTAGTCTGAATAATGGCCCCCCAATTATGTCCCTGTGCTAATCCCCAGAATCTGTCATTTCACATGGCAAAGGGACATTGCAGATGTGATTAAAGATCTTGAGACTGAGAAAGTATTTTGGATTATCCTAGTGGGTCCGGTGCAATCACAGGGTCCTTATAAGAGGGAGGTAGGAAGGTCAGAGTAAGAGAAGGTGATGTGACAACAGAAGCTGAGATTGGAGTGATGTGGGGCAACGGGCCAAGCAATTCAGGTAACCTTTAGAGGTTGGAAAAGCAAAGAAGTCGTTCTCCCTTAGATTCTCTGAAGGAATACAGCCCTGACAGCCCATTTTGAAATTTTGACCTTCAAAACCATAAGATAATAGGTCTGTGATGCTTTAAGTCACCAGATTTGTGGTGATTTGTTACAAGAGCAGTGGGAAACCGGCGCATCCACTTACGTTGTTCCTCTACTTCTTCCATCTTTCCTTCACTTTCTCAACAAATATTAATGGAGTGCTGACCTGTGTGAGGTTCATCGATGACCAAGATACTGGCCCTGGCTTATAGGAATTTATAGTGTAGAGGGAATTACGATCATAGAAGTACTCCAATTTATAGTACCATGAATTTCTGGACCTGTAGCTGTTGAAGAAACTATCAGTCCTTACTTATAGATGAATCCTTGTTCTACAACACTTCTGTCTTCATTCTTTACTGACTCTAGTTGCTAGTAACATCTTGAAAATTCAACAAATACAGTAAGTCCCCTACCTACAAATGAGTTCTGTTCTAAGATCGCGTTTGGAAGTCCAATTAAGTTAGCCTAGGTACCCAAGTAACACAAGCGGCTATATAGTACTATATGTAATAGGTTGATAATATTTTTCACACAAATAATACATAAAAAACAAACACAAAAAATAAAGAAAACATTTTAAATCTTACAGTACAGTGCCTTGAAAAGTACAGTACAACAGCTGGCACACAGGGGCTGGCATCGAGTGAACAGGCAAGAAGAATTACTGAGTGGAGGAGGGAGGGGAGGTGGGAGATGGTAGAGCTGAAGGATCGCCAGCAACAGGAGACGGAGGGCAAGATGCAGTTTCACGCACGCCTGATGTTGATGGAACGCATGTTCGCATCTTTGAAAGTTTGCAACTTGAAGGTTTGTATGTACGGGACTTACTGTAATGTATACTAGAAATCTTATGGCAGATATATATTTAAAAATATTTCCAGCAACTACCCCATGACTTGTGTGTCCAATTCTTTGATCATCTATTTTGTGAGAGTCTCTTATTTTGCCTCCACCATGATCCATCGTTTCAGGCTCCATAGTGTCTGCTGATGGACGATGCTCATAGATGGCAGGCGTGGAAGATCCAGGGGAGCTGAGCCTCTGCCTGGGCCAGGGCCATGGATACAGTCATGGCTGGAAATGTAGGAGATGGGGAAAGAGTGCTCAAGAGTGCTAGAAGAGTACTTTGTGGCTGAGAGATGAGACCTTCACTTGCCAAAGGCCTGCTTCGTGAAACCAGCTACAGTCTGGCTGGGGGCTCACCTGCCTTGGGTGGGCCCTGGCCTTACCTACAGAATGTTGGTTTAGTCCTGTCCTCAAGACCGAGTGAGGTAAGTAAGGCTGAGATGCTGTGTCCTACCTGGGTGTGGTCTTCCTATTATTATTGATTAAGGCTTGATTCAGAGATGGTAAAACAAGGTTCTCAACCAACAGCATTGCAGACTCCATGGGATTTGTCAGCAGGTTGCTATTAAGAAACAATCCAGGCTAAAATTGCCCCAGTGACTAACTCATTTACTGAAACAGGGAATGATTATTTTAAACTTTGCAATTCTTAGGCATAGGGGTTTCTTAAAGTGATAAAATAACCCATTGGTGAGACTAATACGGGGATCTTTGCTTGTTAAGAGGAAGACCCAAAGGTATCAGGTTGGAGCTATTGATTTTCCTAATTAAGCAAGTGACTGAAGGGTGGAGAGGAAAGAGAGAGAGAAAGAGAGACAGAGAGAAGCCAAGCACCAAGCTTTTACATTCTAGTCTTTAATACTGGAAAATTTAATTAATTCAACAAACATTACTTGACCATCAGGTGACAGACACTGTACCTTGGGGTTTACAGTTTTTAAAAAAATCCCTGTCTTTGGAAATCTTGCTTCTTTTAACAAGGAGAAGATTTCTGCAAAGAAAAATGATAGAATGTTAGGAAACTACATTATATCCAGGATGCTTTTTGTTTTTGTTTCTTTTTCTGCGGTACGTGGGCCTCTCACTGTTGTGGCCTTTCCCGTTGCGGAGCACCGGCTCCGGACGTGCAGGCTCGGTGGCCATGGCTCACGGGCCCAGCCGCTCCGCGGCATGTGGGATCTTCCTGGACCGGGGCACGAACCCGTGTCCCCTGCATCGGCAGGCGGACTCTCAACCACTGCGCCACCAGGGAAGCCCCAAGATGCTTTTTATTCAAGGGGGCTGGAGTCCTTCTATACAACTCATTCCACACTCCTTGGCTTGGCAGGTGAGATGTGCCTTAGTCCCAGCCTCAGACATCCTTTCACTTTTATTTCTTGCTACTCCTCCCTCCCATAGCTTCATTTCTCAGCTACACCAATGATTCTCATCCTTATCCAACTCCATGCTTCCCTTTTCTTGATAAAATATATATTGAAATGCCCTCTTTACTATCTCGAAATGAGATTCACAAATAATATAACCTACTTATAAACTTAAAAAACCCTACTTACATTTAAACTTAAAGAAAACACCCCAATATAATGCAGTACAGTAATTTGGCTGAGGGCGTGAGGCCTGGAGCCAGCTTGCCCAGGTTTGAAACCGGGCTCTGCCATGGTACCTTGGGCAAGTTACTCGACCTCTCTGTGCCTTAGTTTCTCATCTCTGAGATGGGGGTAAGAATACCTGTCTCAAGGAGTTATTGTGAGGATCGAGAGAGTCGCCTGCACAGCTCATAGAATATGTCTGGCACACAATAAGCGCTCTATTAATTCTTCATGTCCTAAATGAGATATGAGGAAGAAATAAAAGTGGTTTACAATAAAATAATATGTATTTTAATCTATAAATGCTCAGACATGATCATACTAGGAAAACAAAAGAAATAGTCAGACCCTTGCTCCAATTTATAAGGAATCAGTTTTTTTTTATATCTTTATTGGAATATAATTGCTTTACAATGGTGTGTTAGTTTCTGCTTTATAACAAAGTGAATCAGTTATACATATACATATGTTCCCATATCTCTTCCCTCTTGCGTCTCCCAAGGAATAAGTTTTGATTTAGTTTAGTAAGATGGTACTCAACTAAATACTGTTGATACTTTAAAAGGATATTTAGCTTTTGAAGAATACCTAGCTAACCATATTCACATACATATGTCAAAACACTGTGAATGTCACAGCTACTAATACAGGTGGATATAAGACTGATTCCATAAGCAGGGCTTCCAGTGCTATTTTGGTTTTTTGAAATGGTGAATGGTTCTTCATAAAGTTCCAAACAAAACAAATTTACAAGATAAATTTGGAAGTAATGATATTTTAATGTTAAATATTAATATACTAATATTAATATTAAATATTAATATAATGTTAAATATTTAATATTTTAATATTAAAGCCATGCAAAAAATTCTTTGCTTCTAGACTCAGGAAGGTAAAACTTGTATAATACTCATATTTACGAATATCTGGCAGGACACGAAGTTGGGTGGGACATAGGATAATTCGTTGTTATGAGGCTTCGCTTTGGTTTTGAGCAGCATCAAACTCTTGCCATGAAACCCACCCCCAGCCCAACTCAATGCCAGAAACAACTCTCAATCCCTGTAACAAACAAAAGCCCTTATAAATCTCCAAAATGTCCCTTAGGCGGCTGTACAAGCTCAGTGAGAACCACCAAGCTGGTCGTCAACGTGCCAACCTCCTGAACCTTCTCTCTCGGCATAGATGGTCACCCCCTGCCCCACCTCCCCTGTTGATACTTCATCTGTGCCTCAAGGATCAGAGACTATGCTGTGTCCTGTGCGAATCTGGCTCAGGGAGATCCAACCAGATTGTTTTCCTCCGTCTCTGACCTTTCATAGTCCTTCTATTTGGCCCCAGTCCTATGCTGTCTCCTGTCCTCCTTTTCCTCCTAAGTCTCTGAGTTCTCCTCCTGACCAGGCTTCAGAACCCTCAGATTCTAGCACTCAAGAAACATATTCCAGGGCTTCCCTGGTGGCGCAGTGGTTGAGAGTCCGCCTGCCGATGCAGGGGACACGGGTTCGTGCCCCGGTCCGGGAAGATCCCACATGCCGCGGAGCGGCTGGGCCCATGAGCCATGGCCGCTGAGCCTGCGCGTCCGGAGCCTGTGCTCCGCAACGGGAGAGGCCACAACAGTGAGAGGCCCGCGTACCGCAAAAAAAAAAACAAAAAAAACCCATATTCCATAAATACATTGAACAGTATTTAATATTAATAGTAATAAATAGTAAATAAGGTGAAGGTTATTATATTGATTAGTGGAAAATATTGAAAAGATGCTTCAGGTCAGGCAAAAATTAGAGAGGATGTCGTATGTTTTGGACATATGTATATTCTTTTTTAAAAAAAATCTTGAGTATTGATGTAACGTTTTCACTTCACTGATTTGCAATGGCTGAGGCTCAGGAAGCTGAGTTATTTGTATGTATGTTTTACCAATACCGTCCCAAATCAGGAACACAGCTGTGTGCTGTGTTCAAAGTGTGAGCTGGAAACGATTCGCCCGCTTTTGGGATAGGGTCGATTCTGTCTGAACTGAAGGGATCTGACAAGCTCATATTGGTGATGGTTCACTAGTGAAATTTAAAGGCTGCCTCACCCAGAGGGATTGACAGCACAAGAGAAGGAGACGGCTTAAAAAGAAAGGAATAAAACTGTAATTATGTCATTTCGAATCAGAGAAAGAGTCAGAGATGCTTTATGGATGGTGTTAGGGTGACTCCTGGCATAGCATAAATCGTAGTTTTCCTGAAAGATGGATTATGTGTTTGGATCTTAGAGTGTAAAATTATAGCCCTCACAAGTAAACTATATGTAAGTATCAGTTAGGCAAATGGTAATTTACCGAGGGGCCTATGGGGATACAAATTTAAAAAACAATCCGTCCCTGCTTTCAAAGAGCTGACCGTCCAGTTAGCAGCGAAACTTCCAAGCAGGACAGCTGCATCATTTGCAGGTCCCAGTTAAAAATGAAAATAGGGGAACCCTTGTCCATGGATTATTAGGAATTTTGAAAGGGTGATATTAGAGCATTAAACAAAGTTCAGGGCCTTTTTTTTTTTTTTTTTTTTTTGCGGTATGCGGGCCTCTTACTGTTGTGGCCTCTCCCGTTGCGGAGCACAGGCTCCTGACGCGCAGGCTCAGCGGCCACGGCTCACGGGCCCAGCCACTCCGCGGCATGTGGGATCTTCCCGGACCGGGGCACGAACCCGTGTCCCCTGCATCGGCAGGCGGACTCTCAACCACTGTGCCACCAGGGAAGCCCAGTTCAGGGCCTTTCTAAGGACAGGGACTTGAGAAGACACATGTCACATAACATAATCATAATAAAACAGAATTTGAGATTTTGTAGATAATACTTTGAGAGCAAAGAGGAGGAAATAGCATAGTCTGAAGGATGGGGAATGCTTTCCCGAGGAATTGACTCATGGGCTGCACCTTGAAGGACAGACAGCTGGGGTAGCTGGGGTGATCCCGGCAAGGGGAGCTAAGGGAAAAGCATCTTCCCGCTGCTGCAACCTTCTTCCCTCCAACCTGCTCACAGGCTTTCCACTTAGCTCTTCTGTTTTGAATCCTTCTTGTGATTTCTTTACACTGTATTCATGGTCTTCTTGTTTTGTCAATTTCAGACATTATCTACTGACCTCAGAGAACAAGCAATGAGAGTTTGGCTCACTTGAGAACAAATACCCTCATCATCTCTTTCCTCCTCCCATTATAATTAAATTTCTATTTTTAGTGCTTCTGTTAGTTACTTGGGTGACTTTCTGAACAATATGCTTACACTTTGTTTCTTGCCTATACAGCATCTCCTGACTTTTCACATTGTCAGTTAGCACCTCAAACTGTGTCCCCCCCCCAGCACCATCCACTTCCCCACTTCTCCAGTGCTCTCCAATGGAAATTTCTGCATTAGTAGAGATGTTCCATGTCCAATATGGTAGCCACTGGACACAAGTGGTCTTGAGCACTTGAAATGCAGCTAGTGTGACCTAGGAACTGGAGTTTTAAATTTTATTTCACCTTAATTAACTAACATTTAAATTTCAATGGTTAGTGGCTATCGTGTTTTACAGCCCAGCATATATATTTTTTAAATTAATTAATTAATTATACAGCAGGTTCTTATTAGTTGTCTATTTTACACATATTAGTGTATATATGTCAATCCCAATCTCCCAATTCATCACACCACCACCACCCCACCCCCGCTTTCCTCCCTTGGTGTCCATACGTTTGTTCTCTACACCTGTGTCTCTATTACTGCCTTGCAAACCGGTTCATCTGTACCATTTTTCTAGATTCCACATATATGCGTTAATATAGGATATTTGTTTTTCTCTTTCTGACTTACTTCACTCTGTATGACAGTCTCTAGGTCCATCCACGTCTCAATTTCATTCCTTTTTATGGCTGAGTAATATTCCATTGTATATATGTACCACATCTTCTTCATCCATTCATCTGTCAATGGATAGCGCAGCACATTTTAACTTTTATATTGTCAAGGCTTATTTACAGTCTTTTCTAATTTTATATTTTCTTTATACCTTGATTCTTAAAGTTGGAAATCAGTTGTGAGTATTGCATTGTCGTGCCTATATAAGTATTACTTACTTTACCTCCAAGTAATATAGAATAATTGAGTTTTAGTTCTTTTGCTGTTTTTATTTTTATTTTGGGGTATTCTAACTACTTTTTCAATTTGTTTTTTTTTTAAGATTTTTTTTTGATGTGGACCATTTTCAAAGTCTTTATTGAATTTGTTACAATATTGCTTCTGTTTTATGTTTCAGTTTTTTTGGCCACAAGGCATGTGGGATCTTAGCTCCTTCACCAGGGATTGAACCCACACCCCCTGCAGTGGAAGGCGAAGTCTTAACCACTGGACTGCCAGGAAGTCCCTCAATTTACTTTTTTAATTCTCTACCGACCCTTAGCTTACTCCATATTTTCCAGGATAGTACCACACTCTGTGATCCCATGTTTCTCCCCCAAACTTTGCTTTTGGAGCCATTTCCCCTCATGCTTCAGTCTGCTGCATTGCTGTCTCTGCCAGCAGCTTTACTGCACCTTTTCACTCCATTGCTAAGCTGGGTCTTCTATTTCCTGGATTCTACCTCCTCTGTTATCTGGTTTACTCCCTTTTTTGCAAGTAAATTTCTAAGACAGGGTGTGTGGGAGGTCATCTTTCTGCATCAGCTCTTTTGTGACTGAAAATAGGCATGTTCTGCCTTCATACTTCATTGATAGCTTAGTTCAGGATCAACGAGCTACTGCCCATGGGCCAAATCTAGCTGCTGACTGTTTTCTGTACAGTTCATAAGTTAAGATAGTTTTGACATTTTTAAATGGATGAAAAAAAGTCAGAAGAAGAAGAATATTTTGTGACGCACAAAAATCATACACAATTCAAATTCTGGTGACCATAAAGTTTTAATGGAACACAGTCTTGTTCATTCACTGACATATTGTCTATGGCTGTTTTCAGATTGCAGCAGCAGAGGTGAATAGCTGATCTGTGACTACTTATTATTTAAATATTTACTATCTAACCCTTTACAGAAAAAGCTTGGCAACTCCTGGTTTAGGTGATCAGAGCCAAAAGCCAGGTTTCATGACCCCATGTAACCCAACCTTTACCTTCCTGAATACTTCTCTTCCTGAATACCTCCCTTTACCTTCCTGAATACTTCTCTCCTCTGGCCAGACCGGCCTCCTTGCTGTTCTTCTACCCTACCAGTCAGGCTCTGGAGTCTCCGGACTTTTGCATTTGCTCATCCCTCTTCTGATCATGCTCTTTCCTCTGATGTCCGCTGGCTCACTCCACTTCTTTCAGATATTTTCTCTGGGATCACCTTCTTTATGAGTCCTTCCCTGGATACCCCGTCTAATTTTTAGCCTAATTTTCTCCCTATACTCTGTGCATTTCTTACACTGCTTTATTTTTTTTCCTCCTTAGCACTTATTACTACCTAACACATTAGCTGTGGCTTGTTTTGTGTAGAGAGCGCACCATCCTGATTGGGGCAAGAACAGAAGGCTCCTGAGGGCAGGGTTTGCCTTATTGTTCATCCTCTGCTGTATCCCCAGGGCCTGAAATGGTGCTCCAAGATGTTTGCTGAATGAATGAATGTTGTACTCTAGTGTGAAATCAAGGTCCTGCAGAACTTGGGAGGTTTTGCTCACTTGCCTTCTAACCCTCAATTCTACTTCCAGAGAAATCTGGAAACTTTCAGTTTCTTGTTTCTGTGGAAGTGACTTGTTTTCTCTATTTGGGAGATTTTAGGATTTTCTCTTTGTCTTTGGGAATTTGACCATAACTTGAAATTCTTTTTCCTGGGTACTCAGTGAGACTTTTTTTTTTGTGGTACGCGGGCCTCTCACTGTTGCGGCCCCTCCTGTTGCGGAGCACAGGCTCCGGACGCGCAGGCTCACCAGCCATGGCTCATGGGCCCAGCCGCTCCGCGGCATGTGGGATCTTCCCGGACCGGGGCACGAACCCATGTCCCCTGCATCGGCAGGTGGACTCTCAACCACTGTGCCACCTGGGAAGCCCCACAGTGAGACTTTTTAATCCAAATACTCTTGAACCTCGCTTAACGGAAACCTGTCATGTTATTTCTTTGATGAGATCATTGAGTAACATTTCCTGAAAGATTTACTTGAATTTATCATCCAAGCTTCCATTAGAATCTTTAATTGGCAATCATATTTATAATATCCAAGGGTTCTTTCTTGTTCTCAGATTATTTATCTTTCTTAGCACCCTGTTCTTTTTTTATGGATACAATATATTCATAAATATCTGTAAGGACACTGATTAGAAGGTTGTTTTCCCGCTTTTCTACATTTCGTGGTTACCCAAAAAGGAGATGATGTCATGCCCCAGCATGTGCTGAGTGACACTCTCATACCAGAATTCGGAGTTCTCACTCTGAAGTACCCATATGCACATACATTGCCTGTATTCTCTGTATAATTTCAAATTTTTAGAGGAGAATCCCCCGTAATATTGCCCAGGGTGGGGTGAAATGGCTGCCTGCAGGATTGTGGGTGTTTGCTGTGTAAAGGCTGGGCTGATAGAGATGTTTGACAGAGGGGTATGGGAGGAGGGCTAGGTTCTTACAGACTTTCAGTGAATCTTCCAATTTTCAGCCCCCTCACTTATTTAGGTTTTCAAGCTTCTCTTGGCTTTCTGAGTCCTGATTTGCTCAGGGATTCCTCATCACAGGCAGTCCATTTCTCCCATAGTGTCCTTCTTATGGGTGGGATGCTGTGATTCCCCTGCCCTCCTTCATCTCTTACCCCTCCTCTGTCATCCCATCTGCCAGAAATCTGTTGAGATCTCTCAAGCTCTAACGCACTTCCTCCATTTTTTACTTTTGCTATTGTCGGTTTATATATTTTTTATACTTTTCCTATCATTTTAATGAAGTCTTGGGAGGGAGGGAAAGGGGAAAAAAAAATCTGTGATCAGCCCATCTTGAACTGGAGGGACTTGAAGAGGATTCCACTTCTATAAATCAGGTGATTACGCTCAGAGAATTTAAGTGGCTCCAATTCTAGCCCTACAATTGTAAATTATGTGCCCTTTGAGGATGTCTTTGAAGATGACATCTAAAAGCCTGATGAGAAACGAGGCCCTGCTACTGATGTCACTAAATACTTTTCATATCATCTATTACTAGAGGACACTAGAGGACATCTATTACTAGAGGACCACTAGAGGACAACTCAACACAGGGATAAGAGGAGGCAGAACTGCCCAGAAAGAGAAGTTTCTACAAACAAGAAGCCACTGGGAGAACTTTCATTTTATCCCTGGTCAAAATGTATAGCATTTTGGGCTTCCCTGGTGGCGCAGTGGTTGAGAGTCCGCCTGCCGATGCAGGGGATGCAGGTTCGTGCCCCGGTCCAGGAGGATCCCACATGCCGCGGAGCGGCTGGGCCCATGAGCCATAGCCGCTGAGCCTGCGCGTCTGGAGCCTGTGCTCTGCAACAGGAGAGGCCACAACAACAGTGAGAGGCCCACGTACCGAAAAAAAAAAGAAAAGTATAGTATTTTATAATCCTGTCACTCCTCCACAGATTTGATTTAATTTTTATCTTCTCATGAAACTAACATAAAGAAATCAAAGATGTCTGAGACCAGAGACTGAACTAGTTTTCAAACTATTATTTAATCCCCAAAGGCAAAGCTTTGACAAGATAGCAACTTTGTTATACATTCTCTTTCTTTGCTCCCTCAACAGTTATTTATTTTTAACACAGTTTTTATTGACATTTGGATTGTGAGGTATGGGGGATGTCATGTTTAATCTATAAATTCAAAAACTTCTGAAAAAGCAGAAACGTAAACCATGCCTTACAGAGGGTTTCCACTTTGCTTTTGAAAATGTTGCCCTTAATCCATTGCCAGTTAAACTGCAAGTCAAGTGACACTGGTTTCTGTCACCTGTTATCAGTACCTCTTCAAATTAGGAAGATCTAAAGTCAATTTAGATCTTAGAATTATTTACTCCTCCACCCAGAATGACCCTTTTCTCCTTATCTCCAGTGGTTGTGGGCCAGGAAACAGACCCTCTATTTGCCCTGATCTAAGCAGCTCCTGCTTAGAAAGGAAGACGGAAGGAGTGATCTGCTTTTGTACTTGGTAGGGTTGGGGGAGCCCCATGCAGTGAAGCTCTGCCTTTTCATTCTTAGGAAGGAGCAGATTCATTGACCATTAAGAGGAGAAAGGCCAGGTCTCAGGGATTTCTGATCCTCATGGGGTAAGTGATTAAGGTGACTGTATAAACCTATATAAGCTTATAGAAGAGTCCAACTCTGGGCTTGCTTTGAGGTTTTTCTCATTCCTGTGGTTAGGTGAAAAGGTATTCTCTTTACTGAAATTGCTTCAGCCACCTTCCAGATTCTAGGCTAGTTTTATAGTGTCATTTAGGTTTTTGCTTGTGTGTCACTTTGTTTCTTAGAGATAGAATGATGAGGGTCGTTAGGTTTTCAGGTCTGAGCGGTGTGATCTTGGTAATGACTAGAGTGGGCTGCAGGCTAATTTACCGCTTGGATGAAAGGCTCAGAGTTCCCCTTAGTACTATGACTATATTGATGATTTTATCCTTAGATGAGTCTTCCCTCTTGTTAATATTTGAATGGACAGGGACAACTTCCGTTTGGATAAAATTTTATATACTTTATTTAAATAAAACTGTAGGGTAACGCCCTGTGATCCCCACCTCCTAGAATGCACACTTTCTAGAGTCCTCTCCTCCGGAGTGTAGACTGGACCAAGTAACTCGCTTCTAACAAACAGAATGACGCAAAAGTGTTAGGATATCACTTCTGAGAGTAGGTTACAAAAGACTGTGACTTCTCTCTTTTTTTTACGCAGGCCCCTCGCTGCTGTGACCCCTCCCGTCGCGGAGCACAGGCTCCGGACGCGCAGGCTCAGCCGCTGTGGCCCCTCCCCTTGCGGAGCACAGGCTCCGGATGCGCAGGCTCAGCGGCCATGGCTCATGGCCCCAGCCGCTCCGCGGCATGTGGGATCTTCCCGGATCAGGGCACGAACCCGTGTCCCCTGTATCGGCAGGCGGACTCTCAACCACTGCACCACCAGGGAAGCCCTGTGAGTTCTCTCTTGCTCACACTCGCTTTCTGTCAGGAGGTCAGCTGAGCTGGGCAGGAGAGCTGAGCTGTCGGTGGCGGAGCAGCCATAAGGCGACAGTGAGAGATCACTGCCCGTGAGCGCACAGGCAAGTCTATAGCTGGAGGAAGGGCCCGCTCCCCCTGTCCCATTTTCCCCAGGGCAAGGTGCATTGTTGGGGGTCAGGACCAAGGTGGGGATCTTCTCACTGGGCAGGGAACCCCAAATAAAAGGCTCCAGCGGTGTGAGGGCCCCCGAGGTGTGTGTACGTGTGTGAGAGGGGGCCGGGAATGGACTAGTCCTGGCTGAGTAACGGGCGTTCTCACACCTCCCTTTATAAGGGGGTCTCAGCAGAGACACCAGAAGAGGACCTTGTCCAAGGTCTCAGATAAAATGACTCTGGGATATAAATATGCAAAAGAGCAAGACTGACCCGGGAGGGCCAAGAGCTTGCCTCAGACGCTGCCGTGCCCTGCTGTCACCAAGTCTGCTGCGGGGAGGGCAGTGTCCCTGTGCGACCTGCCAGGGAAAGCCCTCGCAATTACCTATGGTCAGGCCTGAAAGATGACACGTGGGAGTGTAACCAGGAGCTGGACTCCTTGCTCCCATCCTCTTTCACTCTCGCATATTTGCTCTGATGAGGCCAGACGCCATGTTGTGAGCTGCCCGAGGGGAGACCCACGGGGTGAGGAACAGAGAGTGGCTTCCAGGCAACAGCCAGCATTGAACTGAGGCCCTCGGTCCCGTAGCCCTTGAGAAACTGAATCCTGCCAAGGACTACGTGGGTGAGCTTGGAGGAATTTCCTTTCCCAGCCGAGCCTTGAGATGATTAAAGTCTCCGCTGGCACCTTGGCAGTAACCTTGGGGGAGACCTTAGCTGGAGAACCAGCTAACGTGGGCCCGGAGTCCTGACACTCAGAGACTAAGAGGTAATAGGTGTGTGTTGTTTTCAGCCTCTAAGTCCTGGGGTCTTCTGTTACGTAGTGATAGATAACTAAATACACGTGCTAGCGATCTAGCGACCACATCTTGGGAAACTGCATGGTCATGAGCCTGTTTCTAATGATTTGATTCCTTTTCTTTGAAAATGGAGAATAAATATAATGAGATTGTGTTCTTTCCCCAGCGAGGTATAAAGGAAACTGGTATTGAAAAGGAGAAGTGGGAGGACTGGAATTTTATATACTTTATTTAAATAAACCTGTAGGGTAACCCCCTGTGAACCCCCTGGGTGATGCATTCAAATCTGACTTTTCCCTGTCATTTTCCTTTTCTAGTGTGTGAAGGAAAAGTTTTGAAGTTAGTCCGTTCAGTATGCTACAAAAGAATGGCAGGCTATGCCTTGTTCTTACCCTAAGATACTTTTTAATGAATTTATCTGTGCCCTCTATTTATAAGTAATATGAACCGTTAAGAGAGGAGAAAGAAGGGAAATGTGAAAGAACATTCAGCCAAAAAAGACTGATGATAAAAAAGCGGCATTTCAACTAAACACACCCGGAACAGTTCTGCGGGTGACCTTGCACTCCGTGCCTGCAGATGACCTCGCCCTCCATGCCTGCAGATAAACATCTTTGCCTCCAAATCAGCACAGCCAAACCATGCAATGTTTCACACACGTGTCCTGGAAATGAACACACCGAGTAGTGTTTAATGATCAGCGGAGCCAGACAGATGAGACACAACTGATTTGCATGAACCGTGTCCTGGGTTTCAGAATTGAGGAAGGGTTCATTAAATGACAAGAAGGAAGAACAATGACATTGGGGAAGTAGAGATGACACTTCCTCTTCTTTCGAAAGAGCCTTACCCTCTGGTCAGCCTCTAATGATCATCCTGTGTAGCCAGAGCCGCCTGAGCTGTGGCCGCTTACAGTGGAATCCTCAACCTTGGCCTCAGAGTATTATGAATTTTCTGAATTCAGGGATAAAGAGCCAGTGCTTGGATTTACTCTCTTTTTATTGCATGTAAGTAAAACCACTCCTTGGCTGATATATGAAGTCGTTGCTTGGCATCTCAAGATGGTAAAGCAGTGGATACCCTAGTGCTCTCTTTACCATAGTGAGTTGTAACTAAGATGTGACTCTTGGGATGTACCGTTTGCTCAGCTCTTCATAAACTTGCTGCTGTCAAGTCCAGTGCTAAAGACACTCTTTAGCTTTGAAGGAGAGAGCTGTGTACTCACTCTGCTTTCCTCTGTTTCTTAAATGGATGTTGTATTGATAGCTGCTGGGACCTCAGACCGTGGCTTTGATTTAGAAAAGCACAATTCAGCATGTGTGTGGGTCCTGAGGAGTTCATTTGGGGAAACACTCTGTGGCCACCCTCTTTTGAGAAGGTGTGTTCTTTGTGGAGAATCCCCCTTTGTATGCAGGCAGCTGGAGGGGATCTTACTTTTAGATAAAATCACAGGCTTGACAGGATATCTCTGTGTGAAAATGAGAACTTAGATGATGTTGGTTCAGAGGTTTTTACCCAGGGCATCTGAAGCATTTGGTTTTCTTTGCTTGTGTATGTGTGAAGGAAATTTAACTGTAAGAGACAGGGTTATAACCCACCAAGGCATCTTTGACTATGGTAGTGGAATTTATTAGCCTGTAGGGGCCTGTGTGTTCTTAGTACTGTCCTAGGCATTGTATAGTCATACACAAGAGTCTGATTCCTCTCCAGCTAATTAAAATTTTATGTGGAAATGGAAACAGAAAGAACACAGGTTTCTTTCTGATCACATCATGCAAGTGAGAAGAAAAAGGACTTCAGTTTGTGTATTTCATGGTGTTCTCATTCTTTATTTTTTAAACGTCCCTTTCCTCTCTTTATATATCAAGTGTCTTTTCTGGAGAGGGTCCATGTGTGAACTCTTGCAGGTAAGCTGCATTAAGCAAATACACATCATCTGAGTACGGAAATAGGAAGTTCTTTCCCGCGGTAGCTTGCTGTGGCAATAAGAGATAAGAAATTACTTCATGACTGTTGCCTGAGACTTTCCTTTTTACTCTCATATCCTTCTTAAGCAGCTCACTTCTGCTTTCCATCCGGCATGGAGGCCAGGCGATGTGAGCTGGGAACCCAAGCACAGGCTGATAACTTTGCAAGCAGGTTTAATAGGGTAAATGGTGTGTGAGAGTGCAGAAAAATCCTTAAAAATAAGCTCTTTGGTGTTGAAGAAAATCCTACAAATGGGACAATTACTGGACTCTTCAGTGCTCCGGACAGTGCCTGACCCATAAAATTCTCTCAGTCAATGTTTGTTGAATGACTGAATGACTGATTGGGATTGTTCATAAAATGAGTGTGGTAGGGTAGGCTTTGCCCTGTTTCCATTACCCAGGCACATAAGGAACTGCAGGTTGGAAAAGGTCAGAGTGAAGCAGGAGAGGAGGAGAATATGAAGGTGGGAAGAGAAGAAAGCATATGTAGAAAGGAGATGATAAGAAGCCTTAAAGGTGGCAATATGGTGGTGAAGGTGGAGGTGGAGGAGCGGTAGAGTGGTGGTGATGGAGGTGGTGGTGGAGATACTGGGGGCAGGGGTGCAGGTGATGATGGAGATACTGGGGGTGGCGATAGAGGTGATGGCGGAGGTGGAGGTGGAGTTGGTGGTGGAGGGGACTGTGGAGGTGATAGTGGTAGTGATGGAGGTGATGGAGATACTGCAGGTGGTGATAGAGGTGGTGGCGGAGGTGGAGGTGGAGTTGGTGGTGGACGGGGGGACTGTGGAGGTGATGGTGGTGATGGAGGTGATGATGGAGATACTGGAGGTGGTGATTGAGGTGATGGTGGAGGTGGAGGTGGAGTTGGTGGTGGAGGGGACTATGGAGGTGATAGTGGTGGTGATGGAGATGGTGGTGGAGATGGTGGGGGTGGAGGTGATGGCAGAGGAGGTGGGAGAGGTAGTGATAGAATGGGATTGGAAGTGGTGGTGATACAAGTGGTGGTCGAGGTGGCGGTAGTGGTGGAAGAAGTGGTGAAGTGGAGGTGATGATGGGCGGGCAGTGTGACATAGTCGGGAAAAATAGTTTTGGGATTAGACACAGCTGTTCAAAATCCGTATGCACCACTTACTAGCTCTATGACCTCTGAACCTGCAAAATGGTGACTATAATAAACTGACCTTTTTGTGTTTTTCGATAAGGATTAGAAATACGGTTGCACGGTGCCTGCCACCTCGTGGATCTTCACCAAATGGCAGTTACCAATATATTTTCTTCAGTTTTTAAATCGCTATAGCCACACTTACAGATTTAACCACCAATTTATCTTTTCTTCATGTTTTTTGCTGTTTTCTAAATTTCATAAATTGAGCATGATTCTTTTAAAGAATTATTTATTAAAAATAAATGTTATATACCTAGTTATCAAGATGGTTAAGCACATGGTGGTATATCTATATAAAAATACTATCAATAAAATGATGTTTATGTCATATATTAAGGCTAAGTTAAAAAAAAGGAGAAACATAACTCAGCTATGTAAAAACACTGCAGAGAAGCAAGATTGAGGTAAATATGTTAAAACGTGAACATACAATTAAGTTGGTTTATAGCTGATAGTTATATTTGTCTTTGTGCTTTTCTATTTTTTTTCAAAAGTTTCGTTAGTGGAGCATATCGAGACTACCTTAAAAATCTGAAAACAAAATAAATGTTGAATTAAAATAAATCAGCAAAATTTTAACTCTTAACCTTCCACCAAAAGTGAAACAAAAGTAGTTTTTTAGTTACAGTGTGCTGAAGTTTGTGGTTCATTGCAATGGATGAAATAACACAATGTATGTTATTTAATTTTCATAGGGGGGTCTCCTTTGAGATTAAGACTGGTGCAGAATCGTGTGACAGTTCTAAAGTGAGAACAGTGAAAAAGGTCCTCTCTGGGACTGACTGGTCTACTTAGTTCCTAGAATGGCATGAAAAAGGGCAATTTTGTCTATATGATTTACAACTGCCTCTAAACCTGTATTGGGTGCTTTTCTAGCAAGTTCAACGTCAATTTGATAGTTCTAAATTAAGTTTAGATTTGCCACCATAAGAGTAATTAGTTTTTAAGGGAATGTTGACTTGTGTTTTTCATCTTGGTGTACCTGGGGAGAGATCAGAAAAATGTTTTTGTGCAGTAAGAAATATTTCTTGTTAGGATCTCGGCCATCCCACCTCCCAGTGCTGGCCTGTCACTGTGGAGGAGGCCCTTATCAGAGACTTAACCGAAATCCAGTATTTTGGCTTATAGGTATTGGAATAAATCTCCTGTCCTTGACTTAGAAATGATCGAGTGAGAGATAATCGGCAGACAGAGAGGCAAAAAAGTGAACAAAGGTGAGCAAAAGACAGATTTCCTAAACTGACACGGGTGTTGAAATAGAAGGACTTGAAAGGTGAACAGTTAGCCAGTTTAAACTCACCCCAAAATGACTAGAGTGTGGATGAACTCTTAAAAAAATTCTGACTAAAAAATGACCAGATCTTCAGTGAGAACTGAAATTTAGATTAGAGATGAAAGAATTAATCAAACAGACAATGGACCTAATGACCAGCTGTAAAAGCCAGAAAGCCCAGTATGGAATATGAATTGAACTAGAGGCAGCAGCATGGTAGACTTTGGAACAGTTGGTCCATAGCATTTGCTCATGTGTGGAGCATTGAATACAAACCAATGATATTATTGACCACTTGCCATATTCAGGGCACTGTAATCAACACTTTCATTTTTACACGAACACTTGTCAAAGCAATCACTTTTCAAAACAATCCTGGGAAATAGCACTACTGTTATCTCCACAAAGCTGAAGTTTCGAGAGGTAAAGTACCCTAACACCACTCCGCTAGGCAGGGGCAGAGATAGGATTCAAACCCAGATCTTTGTGTGTCTCTGAGCCTGTGGCCTAACTACCATCGTACATGACACTACATTGATTTCATTTGCATTAAAGATTTTCTTATACAGGATAGTTCTCTGAGGCCAAGAATTGGGAGACCAAGGGGGAGTATGAACAGATTCATGCTCTACTTTGAAATCTCCTTAAGGGACATTCCTTTCCATTTCTTGGTTGAAGAGTTTGGAAAGGAATTTTTCTTTTCTTTTCAGGGAGCTACCTGTGCCCTGACATGACTGCACATATGTGGTTGTCAATGTAGCTGCTTCTTAGGCAGCCCTAAAGTATTATGTAAGGAATCAGCAGGAACCAAAGGGGTCTGGAGAGCCAGGGGGGTTCCATGACTTTCAGAGCCATCCCTGGTTAGTCCACAACCTTAGTCAAGATATATAACATTCTCCCTTCACAAGGGTCCCTCCTGTTGCCCTTTTATAACAGCATCCTGTTTAATTTGAAAGCATCCAGTGCCTTTCTTGAGCGTCACTGCACCCTTAGTGGTAATGCTACACATTAGGCTCTATTTATTAGCGGGAGCAGCACAGATGGAGAGGTTAGGAGGCCTAAGTGCCCTGCCTGTGGCATATAAAGGTTATTTGCTATCAAGCAAGGCCTTTAACTTCTCCGTGCTTCAGTTTTCTCATCCATAAAAGCTGAGATAAAAATACCTAACCAGTCTGTTTTGTTGTGTGGACCAAATGCAATTAAGTGGAAATGCTTTGAAGAAAGTAAAAACGTTATAAACCAATGGGGCCTTCTGTCTTGGCTCGGATTTTATTTTCTTACCATGTAGAGACTCAGTTGACATACAAGAGCTTTACTGGCATAAGAGGATTAGGTGAAAGGTAGTAGGGGGTGTTATGGGTTAAACTGTGCCTCCTCCCCCAAGAAAAAGTATGCTGAAGTCCTAACCACCAGTACTTCAGAGTGTGACCGTATTTGGAAATGGAGGTGTTGTGGATGTGATTAAATTAAGATTAATGATCCAATGAGACTGATGTCCTTATAAGAAGAAAGCCCTGTGAAGACAGAGATACCCAGGGAGAAGACCACGGGATGTGGAGAACAGAGACTGGAGTGATGCAGCTGTAGGTCAATGGCCACCAAGGAATCGCCGGCCCTCCAGACGCCTAGGAAAAGTCAAGGAGGGATTCTCCCCTATGGGTTTCAGAGGGGGCATGGCCCTGACAACACCTTGATTTCAGATTTCTGGTCTCCAGAGCTATGAGAGAGTACATGTCTGTTGTTTTAAGCCACTCAACTTGCAGTCTTTTGTTACTATAGCCCTAGGAAACGAATACAGGGACTAAAGAATAAAAGCCATTGTAAACGCTAGTAATAAACTCATCTAATTGCTGGCAAGCACTTCTAGGGACCAAATCCAATATGACTCATTTCTCTGACTTTAACCTGTGGCATTGGGCCTCAGACAGTAGATTTACTACATCATTGAATGGGAATGAACACAGACACTAAACAATGGAACACATTTACAAAATGGAAATCAGGCTATGGTGAAATCTATAAAAGGGCATTCTTTCATAAATTGAGCCTAGCTGGGGATTTCAGACTATTATACTGATGTGGTCATTTACTAGATATGGAACAGTAGTGTCTGTTTGGGAGGATATTTACTTCTCCAAGTTGTATAGTGAAAGAAAAGTTCAAATATTTGGAATTGGAAAATGATGTAATGTGATAGCACTTTGGTCCAAACATAAAACCTAAGGCTCCAATCTAAACCTATAGCAAATGGAAACTCCCCAATTAATGGATGTTGGGTCATTTTAGTGGTTTCATCTGTAACTGTTGATCCCTTTGTTACATAAAGTTAGTTTGGTACCTGCATGGCTATTTTAATGACAGCGTAAATAGCCAGGATTTCAAGCATATTCTGTGCTTCTCTGCAACATAAGAATCCCTTACTTTCTCTTTTCAGTCGAGTTTAAATTACTCTAATTCCTGTTACCATAATTATCCCTAGCAGAGCAACATTCTTTTAGCAGGAAAACATCATTGTAAGCGGCTAATTCATTTAATCTACTCAAAACTAAAAATATCTTTTTGCTTCTCCCCTTACTTGATTTATATTCAGTTTTCTTTAGACTTGTTATTAATTTTATATAATTTCTTTCAAAATGCTCAATGGAAAGTTGTGACTGGTTAGATTCTTTGACATTTGAACAAGGTAGAATTTCTTTATTTTCCTGACTTTCACGAAAGGAAATACTTCCTTAGGAGTCTTGTGTACTAACCTCTAATATCACATAAGACGAGAACATTTAACCATTTATAGGCAAATTTATATATTGATACCAAACACTGGTCTAAAATGGGAAAATACAAGACGTCTCAGAAAAAAGGAAAGAAATGGAGCTGACTCAAAATTCTTTCCGGGAGTCTCAATTTAACATTATCTACTCCTACAGGATATAATTCGTTATGAGGTGTCAGGACTCAGCCAGAAGACACTTGGCTGCACTTATACTAAGTCACATTTTAAGGAAGAAACCTTTAATTCTTTTCAAAAACTGAGAAAATGGCTGCAGACGTGAAAACCATACTTTTCAGGCTACTTGTTTATGATTATTCTGTTTGGATAGCTCAGAGTATAACACAATATGGGGGAAGTTTGCACTCTTTTTCTGGTCTGATGACCACATGTTGTCTCATTAATTTCTTGAACGTGTTGAAGATTCTGCTAGTTTAGCAAACTAATGGTCGCAACAGGAACATTTTATTAATTCACTTGAAGTACAGGTCAGTTATAACAACTTTGTTCTTTCCACCTGTTAAAAGCCTGAAGCAAATTATGCTAAAGGCCTTATTTGCTGGTTCCTTATTGAACCATAAATCCCAACCTCTCTTACGATCCTGACAAATAGGCAAAGAATTGTTCTCATTGTTCTCACTCGTGAGAGTGAATATTAATCGTACAGTAGGATGAATACCCATTATTGAACATTTAATAGTCACCAAATGCCTATTGGATACCTCATGTTTTCCATGTGTTTTATTGTAAGAGAACAGGCAAGATCCCTTTTAAGTTCCCTTATAATCGTGTGAATTAACACTACCTTTTCTTGGTTAGATTCAGTTACAGCCATTCTGTCAAAGAGAAGGTTCTGAACTTGAACTCTCTTGGTGAAATATGTCCAGGGTTTTCCAGCTAGAGCTGGATTTCACCCTGGAAGCTACCAAGCTCTCCTGCACTTGAATTTTCAACTTGATTAATCAGCTGGAGCCGTTTTGCGTAGGTAACAGGGACTTAGAGGGAATTGTCGAGCAAGGTTTGAGGTAGGCACTAGAGCGCAATTGTTTTATTTTGTAGACGCTCATCAACATTCCAAAGTGATGTACAAATCAGTTGCCTTGAGAGGAACGCCAGACCCCTAGCTCTCCTGGGCCGAGAAGCCAGCGCGAGATGAGAGACCCCAGAGCATTCATCAAAGCAGAGTAAGTGACCAGAGCGTGATAGGTTTGGCTATTTCTTCCGAAGTGACTTTGCTTTTCACTTTGGTGTTCCCGGTAACAGCAGAGTCCTAGACTCAGGGTCATTTCCACTTTGCATTAAATACTTTGTGAGCTCTGCACTGGGAGCAAATTAGCAAGATTCTCCTCTCAATCCTGAACTGAGTTCAGACACTGAGCATTGCTGCCTGCCCCCCACAGCCTCATGTTTCTTACCAAGGACGTGCACCTTTTGCCAGTGGATGGAGGCCCCTGGCTAGTGAGGTGTTCTCTGTATTGCTTGGAACTTTCTGGGCAGTGAGCACCACTGAGGCAAGCCTTTGAATGAAGGCAGAAAACAGCATTCAAGAGGGCTCCTTGTTTACGATTGTAGTTTCTCAAACAGGCTGCATTTGTTTCCATGTGCCCAGCGGCTGTATGTCTTGTGTAGTCGGTGCTACTGTTATTGCTAAGAGTTAACGTGTACTGTCCACTTGCTGTCTGCCAGGGAAGGGGTTAAAGGCTGTATATTCATTGTCTAATTTTCTTAACCAGATGACTCTAGGAAGCGCTGTTATTAACTAGCTTCCCTTTTCCTGATGAAGAAACAGGCTCAGAGAGGTTAAGAACCTGGCTCAAGGTCACACAGTAAGTGGTATAGTCAGGATCCCAACCTCAACAATTTGCTTCTGGAGTCAGAAGTTGAACTGGGTCTGCTGGACCTGAGAGTCCAGTAACATATGGCCGCTTTGAGGGCAGAGGGAAAAGGATGCCACCTGATTTCTTATTTTTAGATAAGGCTGCTTTGTGCTTGTTCACCTTTCCATTCATTCCCCAGGCTGGGAATGTATGTAATCTGACCCCATTTGGGCCAGAGGAAATGCGTTTGGGTGAAGAATATAATGCTAAGAGCGCTTGTCACAGATTTGCCTGAGCCGTAAGGAAAATCTCCTTCCTAAAGACATTTCCAGATCACAGCTGAGGACGCTTGGGACACAGAGACAGGACATTTGTTTCTAAGAATTCAGAATGAAAAGGGGAAGAAAAATGGATATTAAAAGTTAGGAAGGCAGGATTTTGAGAAGATGTGTTTGAATAGTTTCCATTCATGATTTCTATTTATTATAAGACCAGGAAAATTTCTTCAGAAAAAGAAAAGATTAGTAAATAGCAAATTAGATAAAAGGAGAGGAAAGAAGGAGCTCTTCAGGCAAGTACTTTGCATTCAACCTCGTACTAAATTTATGTTATCAACTATCTTGCTATTTACTTCTTAAGTTTTTAAAATAATTTTTTTTCTGTAGCACGCATGTAATGTATGTTTATTGCCAAAAATGCACACAAACAAGATAAATATTTCCCATGATCCTACCATATTGAACTAATCATAGCTAATATTTTGGTGCAAAACCTTCAATATTTTGTCTTTTTTTCTTTATATATGAGTGTATTTGACAAAAATGAGATATAACTGTACTCTGACATATTAAAATCATATTCCTATCACATTACATATTTTAGATATAATAATTTACCAAATAGGAGTGCAGTTACCAAACTTTTTGAATGGGTCATGATGGATAAGTGAAGAGGTTTTTCTTCATGATAACTGACCATAGAAAAGTTCAGATATTGAGAATTTGCAAATACTGCAAAGAAGTGGCAAGTTTAACACGTTTTAATCCAAAAAGTGGCTAATTGTCATATAAAACAAAACAGAAAATAACAGAAGAGCAAAATGCAGTAGAGGGAAGACCCCAGCATGAATCTGAATAGGCAAGTTTTGGGGTGTCATAGCAGGTGGCAGCGGCTGTCTTTTGGAAAGAGGGTTTTCCTCAGCTGACTTGTCTTTTTGCAATCTTGTTGTGGTGTCTGGTGGTCCTGAAGACTGGTGTAGTACCCTAGTCTCCATGTGTTTTTAAGTCTGTGAGCATCATCAATCATGTGAATTTTTGAGTTGCTTGGCCACAAATGTTATTGAAAAATTATTTCTTAAACATAGAAATTCTCTTATGGTCCCTGAGAAATTCACCAAAAATTTGTTGAGAATTTTCTCTGTATTAGGCATTGTGGAAAATATAAACAAAATATTTTTTAAAAGTTAGTCCCTAGAATATCTTACTAATTTACTGGGGCAACAAAACTAACACATGAGACATTAAATGAAAAGACGAAAGCGATACATGAGTGTCATAATGAACAGTGTAGAGAGTTAGTACTGTAAAAGGTGAATGAACCAGGAGAATTTAATAGTGGAGGAAGAAGTTGAGCAGGATATGAAAGGAAGGGTAAGTTTCAGGCGGATGGAAAGAAGAGAGATGACCACGGAATCAGGGGGAAAAAATACAGAGCTTTTCCGCTGGAGCCAAGACAAGATGGCGCTCATGCCGCTGTATATCAGGCAGCTACACAATGGGAAGAATCTTGGACCACAAGTCACATGCTTTGTTCTGCCAGTTGCTATGTCGGTGAACTTTGGGTTGTTACTTTTTCATGTCTCAGTTTCTCCATTTGTGAAATGGGTAGCATCATAGGGCTACATGCCTCAAAGAGTTTTTGGGGTCTTGCACGAGATGATGTGTATACACATGCTGTAGGTGTCACTTGTGATGGGGATTGACTAGAAATACAGACAGAAGAAGAACACAAAAGGACAACAAAGTAGTTATAACATACCCCAAGCCAAAGTTGAGTGTTTTGAAGACAGAGGGAGTATATCGTTGGGTCAAACGTAGCAAGAGCAAAGGGGAAGTCAGAGGGTTGATAGGTTGATGGCATTGATAATTCCCCTCTGGAGACGTGGAGAAATGAGGGGAAATGAGAAGATGAGGAGGAAAGTGGTTGATGGGGAAATGGAGTGCTTTGGAGAAAGTTTGATGATAAGGATGGGTTTTCATACATTTGTATTTTTTCTAATAAAACGGCACTTTCTTGAGTATTGTGGGCAATGCATCATGTCAAGTCTTTTAATATGCTCTTCCCACTAATTGAATGAGAGGAAAAGGAAATTTCTTCTTTTCTCCTTATTTCACTTATTTTCCCTTTGTATCCCTAGAAGCATATGACACACTTCTCAACAAATAGCTGAAATAGTTATGAAAAAATATTATCATCAATCCAACTGGGTAGTAGTTAGATCTTGGGCAGCAGTTCTAGGCTTATGCATCACATTTTTAAATCAAGTCATAGAGCTATTATAAATTATTAAGGATAAATATTGTATAATTAACTCATAATGAGTTATAACCATGAGAATCAGATAAAGCATGAATGAATCCATACAGTCCATAAAGGTATATTTCAACATTTGTGCTTGTGTCATTCCTTTATTAAATATTTAATAGATTTTAACAATTAATGTCATCTTCCTTGTGCATTGAACCTTCTGGTGGACACAAAGCAAAACCCAAAAGATGTGTAGCAAGTCAGAGAAGAAAAAACAGAGAGGTTGGAGAATTCACACACTCTAGAAGAGGCTCCTGAACTGACCTAATCTGGCAAATTGCCTGCCTAGTTTTGTTCATTATACTCTATTCACACTGTTATTATGGTCAAATCTAGGGCCTTTCTCAGCTCTCATCCTCCTGGATTCAGCATCTGTAGACTTCAAGACTCACGTAGACCTTGTCTGCCTTAAGGGCATATACTCCATCTCTCAAATTTCTCCTTAAGCCATTCAACTATAGCATCTTATTTGATTTACGTCTTGGTTCCCTGTCTTGTTATCTGTGGAGGTTCTCGGGAAGTTCTCTGATCTCAATTCTCTTCAACTATTATTCCACAATATTATTTGAAACCCCCATCTTTCCATTCTTGATCCAACTCTGGTTCCCCACTCAGTTTCCTCTTACTAGCAGGGTTTTTTGCTCATATGCACTGGCGTTGTTGCAACTCACATATGTTTAGAATTGAACTATTGCCCAATATTCTCTGGTTGTTCTCCTTATACTCTCCTGAGTATAGAGAGAGTTCTTGGAGCGTTTCTTGGCGAGTTGAGCAAAACAAAGGAACTTGGGTATAATTTTAGAAAATCATAAGCTCTCTTACTCCCTCATTTAAGGGTTAATTTTGCTTTATCCAATCACACTTGCATTGATATTGTTTACTTGTTCCAGGGTCAAGGTAGCTTTGCTGTCTAATACTTCTCTTCCTAGATGACCTAGTCATTCGGGGAAGAAAAGTTGTCTTCTTTTTCCCTACCTGTTCACCCCAATCAGTAGCCCCCAGGGAATCTTGGTTGTGGCCAAATCTCTTTTCTCTACCTCTACCCCCAGGTTTCTGTACCTCTTCTTCACAATTACCTGGGCATGTTGGACTAATCCCTCCGCTGAGCCCTATCCTTGGCCTTCCCTCTCAGCATGTGTCCCGTTCCCTGGTGTAAAGCAGAGATTCTCCGATTCTTTTTCTTTCTTGAATGTCTTACATGGTCCGGGGCTTTGAGTAAGTATGACAAAGACTTGGGTTTAGCATTCTTTCCATTATGCAGTCATTTCCATTGAAAGCCTGCTTTCTGTTCTCCTGGAGAGCCTAGAGAAGTTTCATGTATTGACATTTCAGTGTCTATATTTTCGGAGTGGGCAAATAGAAAGCTGTTTACTCAGAAGTTTTCTTTTCTCCAGCCTTTGTCTGTTTTCGTCTTATTCTTTGGGAAGGAGACCTCCCTCTAAATCCTGAATGCCTGTTGTGTGGTGCCTCTGAGCTATGACTACTGTAGAATCCCCCGAAAATGTGCGTTTGTGCACGTTTCCTTAGACTGACTTTTGCTGTCTGTGTGCAGGGCAGATAGTAACGCCCCCATGGAAGAAACCGAGGCTCAGAATGGCGAAGTGACTTGTCCGAGGTTGTAGTACTAATGAATGGCTGATCTGAGGCTCGACTCCAGTTTGCTGTTTCCTACAGGAGGTTTCCCGCTCTGGAGCATTCTATTGCCTGACCTTTATCAGTGAGCTGTCTCTACTGATTTATCATCTAGGTAAAGTTTGAGTTCAAGCGTAATCACCTTCTCCTCCTCAGGGTGTCCCAGCCTGGATCATCCCGTCGGGCATGTATTCTTAGCCTTATACTTGGGTGGGTAGACGCCTCTACCCACCTGTGTTGGATGCCTGATGTCGGTGCTTACCGCATAGAATCAGGCACCAAACTTATTTTAGCTCAGAGGCACTATGGACTCCATTTACTCTCCATTTACCAGTTTATGGATAAGGAACTGAGGTCCAAAGAGATTTTGTGATTTCCCAAACGTGAACCGCTTTTTAGAGGTAATGCTCACTTCACTGCCCAGATTTCCTAGACTCCTAGACTCTCCACTGTTAAGTCTGGGTTACAATGAACACGTTCTTGGAAAGGAAAGGTCTTTCAGTTGTTATGAGTCACTATCACCACTGCGTGAATTAGCTAATCAGATCCTTCTGACTGGGAGCTAATTTGGGTTGCCAGACCACCTGGCTCACCTGTCCCACAACTCTGAGCTGATAAATGCCTAGTCTAAATGTCAACTACCCAACAACAAAGACTGCACCATTTATTTTTGAAGATTCTTTCAGCTTTTCTCATTTAAAATGTCTTTCAATATAATGCAGTATTGTCCTTTGTGTGTGAAGATGGTAGATTTCCTTCATTTCATCCTTCCTCTCTCCTAATAATCATTTCTGTCAAGGCTTTGCATGTATAAGGCACTAGGGTTGAGTCTGTGACTGAGGAAGCATCTAAACAAGTTGGCTTATTTGAGGATCCAACCTATGACTTCAGTTTCAATAACACTCCAAAGACCATCAGAAAATGAAGTCGACATAGCTTTGGGGGCTTTGGATAAGAGACAAGCCTGTATTTCCACAAGGCAGGAGCTAATGCTGGCTTTTCCATTAGATGAAATTTCTTTCAAGTCTCTCCAACCACGATCCCCTCCAGGGTCCCCACCAGACCTGCTTTAAGATCAGCTGAGCATCGAGATACTTGTAAGGTCTTTGGGGAACCTCCTGATTACACGTATCTTTACTGATAATTTTTCTTTACCTTGTGATGTGCTTATTTTAAACAGAGCCCCTACCCAGTCTCCCTTTCCCTCCTGAGCCTCTCTCATTAAATGAAAACTTCCTTGGGCTTGGAAGGCATTTGTGCTGACTTTCTGCCTGGTGGTTTCTCCAGTGATTTAGAAATCTGCACAGATGGGGCTGGGGGAGGGAGGGTACCCAGTTGGCATAGAGGACGTGGAAATTCAAGCAGAACTGGACACAAAATACTTGAGTCTCCAGTTCCATTTGCCGAAGGAAAGAAGCTCTTCAAAGTTTGCAAGATTTTTTTTTTTAATCAAAACGTTTTTAAACGCACAGTAAAACAAACTGACGAGTTTTAGCTTCTTGGTATATTAAGCTTAGATTGTCAGATAAGTATTTGTCACTCACAGGCTTTCACCAGAAGGTGAATTTTCCTCATAAAAAGTTATCAATAGGTCAAATGTCTCATGGGGTATAAAGATGAAAATGTCATGGTCCCTGATTTCTCAGTTGTGTTTGTCCTACATGTGAATTAATGAAATTGTAGCAGGGTTTTCTTGGTGGGAACTGCACCTTTAAAAAATGGAAACAAATGATTCCTTTATTAAGGTTCACCCTTAACTCATAGACTATTTTGGCCCAGGAAGCTTTGGAAGCAAGGTGTACTGATAAAAGTCAAGAGCTAATCAGAACTTAGGAAGGCCCGGTTTCATGTCTGAACATACTTGGGAGAGACACTGTAAGAGAAAATTCTTGGATTGGTTTTAACATTTCATCCAATAAAACTTTCTTGGGCAGAGTGTTAGTTGAAAGAGAGGCTATAATTTTAGAAGTCCTGGGACTTCCCTGGTGGTCCAGTGGTTAAGAATCTGCCTTCCAGTGCAGGGGATGTGGGTTCGAACCCTAGTCGGGGAACTAAGATCCCACATGCCATGGGGCAACTACTCCCATGTGCTACAACTAGAGAGTCCACGCAACCAAAAAAAAAAAGAAGTTCTGTTGGTTTTCTGTTAACAAGAAGGTTGTTTCCCATCACATTTTGTTTCGGGGGAGTGGCTTAAACTGGATCTCTTTTGTTCTATACTTAAAAAAAATGGATTTTGCATTTGTTGTTATTGGTTATTGCTGTGTTCTCTCAGAGAGGATTATCCTCATGAGGAAGCCATTTGGTAGGTAATATTGAATTTCATTTGTTCTAAGCCCACACATATTTAGTCTTTTCACTTTCTTCTTGCCAGGGGACCAAGAGTGCGCTGCTTGTGACAGAGGTGTGCTGTGCTGTATTTCTTACAGATGGAAGATTCAGGTTAGCTGTGAGCTAATAAGAAATTTGACAGCATGGATTTCAGAGTAGGACCAGGAAGTACTCTGGTGGAGTTTGCTGAGAGAAAAGCAAAGATTCAAAACTGAGACTAGTCCTGATTTGAGGTTAGATGAAAATTTCCTCTGATGTCAAGAGATCTCTTAATTAGCACAGAGAAGGGAGAAAAAAACAGAGGCTCAAAGTTAAGCAAACTTCTTCATTGAAGGATTCTTTTAGGGGGCTAATATGCTAACATAGTTGTCAGTCTGCAGTATGGGGAAAATTTTGAATTGTGGGGAAACTTAATAAGCATCTTTTTCCAATTTATTGGCCAAGAAATCCCTTTATGACGGAGCACTGAGAAAGTCTTGTGTTCATCCACTATACTTTAGAATATTGTTTTTTAGCTTACCCCATCCTTTAACCAAAATATAAATTTTTTTAATAGATGAAACAAAGTCTTAACAGCTGTAATTTTACATTTGTTGGCATAGTTGTTCTATATCCAGAGAAAAAGATGTAGAGATGCAATGGAAATGAGAACTTAGGACACGGACGGGAATTTTATGTGTATGGGTGACAGTAAAAGTCTTTGGGATTGTTTTTGTCCTGAATCTTCAGGACATAACTGAGATTTGAATTCTAAAATAATGAATTAAGTAGTAAGGGAGTGAGAGGCTTCTAAACTCTCCATAGATAAACCATAAAATGAAGGCAGAGATTAGAAATGCTGTGTTGCAAGGACAATGAGGTTTTTAAGTGGTATGGATACACATGGAGTCATGAACGATAAATCTCTTCTTGCTTCTTCTAACTTGACAAAGCCTATCCAAATTATGATGAAGACAATTGTGTCAGTTCCAAAGAATGCGTTTCTATAGTTACTATTGTAGGTAAGACTCAATATATTCACTTACATTAAAAAGGACACATATCCAAAGAAAACATTTGTACAGTTGCAGTCAAAAAATTACTATACTGAACACAATTCATTAGAGACTTTTATTATTCTTCCCCCAGGAGCAATGTAGAGCTGGAGACAGAAAATTATGTTGGTTTTCCATCACCTGTATTCTCAGTACTTCAACAGTGATTTGCACAAAGAAATGCTTGTTGAACACATTAACTTAGTTTTTTTTATCAACTAGTTATTTTTCATTGAAAAGGTAAGGCAGACATACATTTAAAAATTTAAATGTTATAAGAAGCACACAGGATGGAGAGTGGTGTTTACCACTCAAGACTTCCAGGCTCCCACTATAGAAGCAACCACTGTAACCAGCTTATACAGTGTTCTTCTAGGATGTTCTATGTGTATTGAAGCATAATGCATATATGCGTATATATAGATATGCATGTAGATATGTACACAGTTATTTTTACACAGGTAGAGGCGTACCATATAGATTGTTCTACATCTTGATTTTTTTCATTTAAATATTCTTAATGACATATATTTTAAGAAATGCGTTCCAATAAATGAATAGTCATATAACATTGACATTTTACTTTTCATTTCTTTATGATTGAGGTTGACTGTCTTTTCATATGTTACAAACCATTAGTGTTTGTTTTCTATGAACTGCCTCTAAGTTCTTTGTCAATTTTTCTATTGGTTTAATGGTCTTTTATAACTGATTTGTAAGAGGTCTTTTTATATTAAGAAAATGAGCTCATTGTCATATGTGTTGAAATATTTTTCCCAGTTGATCATTTGTCTTTTGACTTTGTTGGTATTTTTTTCTGTGCAGAAAAAAACTTTTATGTCATCACATTCACTAATCTTTTTGGAATTTGGGTTTTGAGTATTGTTTAGAAAAGCTTTCTTATCTCCAAAAAGAAATAAATTCTCCTATATATACTTCTAACAGATTGGTTATTTTATTTTATATATTCAAACTTTTAATTTACCTTCAAGTTAATTTAGTGAAACATATCTTTTTAGATGTTTTCTACACAGCTAGTTAGTTGACAATGCCACATTGCTAAATTTCAGGGTATGTAACATTCATTAAAAAAAAATTAACTTTTTTATTATGGAAAATTCCCAACATATAAAAGTATAGGACCTTGAAGATGGCAGAGGAGTAAGACGTGGAGATCACCTTCCTCCTCATAAATACATCAAAGATACATCTACATGTGGAACAACTCCTACAGAACACCTACTGAACATTGGTAGAAGATCTCAGACTTCCCAAAAGGCAAGAAACTCCCCATGTACCTGGGTAGGGCAAAAGAAAAAAGAAAAAACAAGGACAAAAGAATAGGGATGAGACCCGTACTTCTGGGAGGGAGCTGCGAAGGAGGAAAAGTTTCCACACACTAGGAAGCCCCTTCACTGGTGGAGACGGGGTTGGTGGGTGGAGGGGAAGCTTCGGAGCCACGGAGGAGAGCACAGCAACAGGTGTGCAGAGGGCAAAGCGGAGAGATTCCCGCACAGAGGACTGGTGCCGACCAGCACTCACCAGCCCAAGAGGCTTGTCTGCTCACCCGCCGGGGCGGGCGGGGCTGGGAGCTGAGGCTCGGGCTTCGGAGGTCAGACCCCAGGGAGAGGACAGGGGTTGGCTGCATGAAGACAGACTGAAGGGGGCTAGTGCACCACAGCTAGCTGGGACAGAGTCCAGGAAAATGTCTGGACCTGCCGGAGAGGCAAGATACCTTTTCTTCGGGGTGCGCAAGGAGAGAGTATTCCTTCCATGTGTGCCCACAGAAGGCAGAACACCACCTAAGTGAGCTCCAGAGATGGGTGCAAACCACGGCTATCATCTTGGACCCCAGAGATGGGCATGAAACGCTAAGGCTGCTGCTGTTGCCACCAAGAAGCCTGTGTGCAAGCACAGGTCACTCTCCACACCTCCCCTCCCTGAGCCTGTGCAGCCCGCCACTGCCAGGGTTCTGAGATCCAGGGACAGCTTCCCTGGGAGAACACATGGCACGCCTCAGGCGTGCTGGCCTGTCATGTTGGCCTCTGCTGCCGCAGGCGCACCTCGCATTCCAATTATGATAACTGTACCCCTCCCTCCTCTGGCCTGAGTGAGCAAGAGAGCCCTAATCAGCCGCTGCTTTAACCCCCTCCTGTCTGGGCAGGGAACAGACACCTGAGGGCAACCTACAGGCAGAGACGGGGCCAAAACTAAAGCTGAACCCCAGGGGCTGTGCGAACAAAGAAGAGAAAGGGAAATTTCTCTGTGCAGCCTCAAGAGCAGCAGATTAAATCCCCACAATCAACTTGATAAACCCTGCATCTGAAGGATACCCGAATAGATAACGAATGTTCCCAAAATTGAGGTGGTGGACTTTGGGAGCAACAGTAGACTTGGGGTTTGCCTTCTGTGTCTAATATGTTTCTGGTTTCGTTTTTATCTTAGTATAGTATTTAGTGCATATTGTCATTGGTGGATTTGCTTATTGGCTTGGTTGCTATCTTCCTTTTATATATATATATATATATTTTTTTTCTTTTTCTCTTTTTGTGAGTGTGTGTATATATGCTTCTTTGTGAGATTTTGTCTGTATAGGTTTGCTTTTACCGTTTGTCCTAGGGTTCTGTCTGTTTTTTCTCTCTTCCTTTTCTTCTCAGCTGTGTGGTGGGCAGGGTCTTTGTGCTCTGACCAGGTGTTGGGCCTGAGCCTTTGAAGTGGGAGGGCTGAGTCCAGGAAATTGGACCACCAGAAACCTGGCCCCACATAATATCAATCAGCAAGAGATCTCCCAGAGATCTTCGTCTCAACACCAAGACCCAGCTCCACCCAACGGCCAGCAAGCTGCAGTGCTGGACTCCCCATGCCAAGCAACTAGCAAGACAGGAACACAAACCCACCCATTAGCAGAGAGGCTGCCTAACATCATACTAAGTTCACTGACACTCCAAAACACACCACCGGATGCGGCACTGCCCACCAAAAGGACAAGATCCAGCCCCACCCACCAGAACACAGGCACCAGTCCCCTCCACCAGGAAGCTGACACAAGCCACTGAACCAACCTCACCCACTGTGGGCAGATACCAAAAATAATGGGAACTATGAATCTGCAGCCAGTGAAAAGGAGACCCCCCAAAACAGTAAGATAAACAAAATGAGAAAACAGAGAAAGAAAAATACACAGCATATGAAGGAGAAAGGTAAAAATCCACCAGAACAAACAAATGAAGAGGAAATAGGCAGTCTACCTGAAAAAGAATTCAGATTAATGATAGTAAAGATGATCCAAAATCTTGGAAATAGAATGGAGAAGATACAAAAAACATTTAACAAGGACCTAGAAGAACTAAAGAGCAAAGAAACCACAGTGAACAACATAAAAAATGAAATTAAAAATACTCTGGAAGGAATCAATAGCAGAATAACTGAGGCAGAGGTATTGATAAGTGACCTGGAAGATAAAATAGTGGAAATAACTGCTGCAGAACAGAATAAGAAGAAAGAATGAAAAGAATTAAGGACAGTCTCAGAGAACTCTGGGACAATATTAAATGCACCAACATTCGAATTATAGGAGTCCAAGAAAGGAAGAGAAAAAGAAAGGGTCTGAGAAAATATTTGAAGAGATTATAGTTGAAAACTTCACTAAAATGGGAAAGGAAACAGTCAATCAAGTCCAGGAAGCACAGAGAGTCGCATACAGGGTAAATCCAAGGAGAAACACGCCAAGACACATATTAATCAAGCTATCAAAGAGTAAATTCAAATAAAAAATATTAAAAGCAGCAAGGGAAAAGCAACAAATAACATACAAGGGAAACCCCATACGGTTAACAGCTGATCTTTCAGCAGAAACTCTGCAAGCCAGAAGGGACTGGCAGGACATATTTAAAGTGATGAAAGGGAAAAACCTACAACCAAGATTACTCTAAGCAGTAAGGATCTCATTCAGATTTGACAGAGAAATTTAAACCTTTACAGACAAGCAAAAGTTAAGAGAATTCAGCACCACCAAACCAGCTCTGCAACAAATGCTAAAGGAACTTCTCTAGGCAGGAAACACAGGAGAAGGAAAAGACCTACAATAACAAACCCAAAACAATTAAGAAAATAGTAATCGGAACATACATAGCGACACTTACCTTAAATGTAAATGGATTAAATGCTCCAACCAAAAGATATAGACTGGCTGGATGGATACAAAAACAAGACCCATATATATGCTGTCTACAAGAGACCCACTTCAGACCTAGAGACACATACAAACTGAAACTGAGGGAATGGAAAAAGATATTCCATGCAAATGGAAATCAAAATAAAGCTGGAGTAGCAATTCTCATATCACACAAAATAGACTTAAAAAAAAAACTATTACAAGAGACAAAGAAGGACACTACCTAATGATCAAGGGGGATCAATCCAAGAAGAAGCTATAACAATTGTAAATATTTATGCACCCAACATACAAGTACCTCAATACGTAAGGCAAATGCTAACAGCCATAAAATGGGAAATTGACAGTAACACAATAATAGTAGGGGGCTTTAACACCCCACTTTCACCAGTGGACAGATCATCCACAATGAAAATAAATAAGCAAACACAAGCTTTAAAAGGCACATTAGACCGGATGGACTTAATTGATATTTATAGGACATTCCATCCAAAAATAACAGAATACACTTTCTTCTCAAGAGCTCATGGAACATTCTCCAGGATAGATCATATCTTGGGTAACAAATCAAGCCTTGGTAAATTTAAGAAAGTTGAAATCGTATCAAGTATCCTTTCTGACCACAATACTATGAGGCTAGATAGCAATTACAGGAAAAAAAATTGTAAAAAATACAAACACATGGAGGCTAAACAATACACTACTAAATAACCAAGAGATCACTGAAGAAATCAAAGAGAAAATGAAAAAATACCTAGAAACAAATGACAATGAAAACGTGACGGCCCAAAACCTATCTGATGCAGCAAAAGCAGTTCTAAGAGGGAAGTTTATAGCAATACAGTCCTACCTCAAGAAACAAGAAACATCTCAAATAAACAGCCTAACCTTACACCTAAAACAATTAGAGAAAGAAGAAGAGGAACAACAAAAAAACCCCAAAGTTAGCAGAAGGAAAGAAATCATAAAGATCAGATCAGAAATAAATGAAAAAGAAATGAAGGAAAAAATAGCAATGATCAATAAACCTAAAAGCATGTTCTTTGAGAAGATAAACAAAATTGATAAACCATTAGACTCATTGAGAAAAAAAGGGAGAAGACTCAAATCAACAGAATTATAATTAAAAAAGAAGTAACAACTGACACTGCAGAAATACAAAGGATCATGGGAGACTAATACAAGCAACTATATGCCAATAAAATGGACAACATGGAAGAAATGGACGAATTTTTGGAAAAGTACAAACTTCCAAGACTGAGTCAGGAAGAAATAGAAAATATAAACAGACCAATCACAAGCACTGAAATTGAAACTGTGATTAAAAATCTTCCAACAATAAAAAGCCCAGGACCAGATGGTTTCACAGTGAATTCTATCAAACATTTAGAGAAGAGCTAACAGCTATCCTTCTCAAACTCGTCCAAAATATAGCAGAGGGTGTTACACTCCCAAATTCATTCTAAGAGGCCACCATCACCCTGATACTAAAACCAGACAAAGATGTCACAAAAAAAGAAAACTATAGGCCAACATCACTGATGAACATAGATGCAAAAATCCTCAACAAAATATTAGCAAACAGAATCCAGCAACACATTAAAAAGATCATACACCGTGATAAGTAGGGTTTATCCCAGGAATGCATGGATTCTTCAATGTATGCAAATCAATCAATGTGATACACCATATTAACAAACTGAAGGATAAAAACCATATGATCATTTCAATAGATGCAGAAAAAGCTTTCAGCAAAATTCAACACCCATTTATGATAAAAACTCTCCAGAAAATAGGCATAGAGGGAACTTATCTCAACATAATAAAAGCCATGTATGACAAACCCACAGCCAACATCATTCTCAATGGTGAAAACCTGAAACCATTTTCTCTAAAATCAGGTACAAGACAAGGATGCCCACTCTCACCACTATTATTCAACATAGTTTTGGAAGTTTTAGCCACAGATATCAGAGAAGTAATAAATAAAAGGAATCCAAATAGGAAAAGAAGAAGTAAAGCTGTCACTGTTTGCAGATGACATGATACTATACATAGAGAATCCTAAGGATGCTACCAGAAAACTACTAGAGCTAATCAATGAATTTAGTGGAGTAGCAGGATACAAAATTAATGCATGGAAATCTCTTGCATTCCTATACACTAATGATGAGAAACCTGAAAGTGAAATTAAGAAAACACTCCCATTTACCATTGCAACAACAACAAAAAAATACCTAGGAATAAACCTACCTCAGGAGACAAAAGACCTCTATGCAGAAAACTGTAAGAAACTGATGAAAGAAATTAAAGATGATACAAACAGATGGAGAGATATACCATGTTCTTGGATTGGAAGAATCAACATTGTGAAAATGACTATACTACCCAAAGCAATGTACAGATTCAATGCAATCCCTATCAAACAACCAATAGCATTCTTCACAGAACTAGAACAAAAAATTTTACAATTTGTATGGAAACACAAAAGACTCCGAATAACCAAAGCAATCTTGAGGAACAAAAACGGAGCTGGAGGAATCAGGCTCCCAGACTTCAGACTATACTACAAAGCTACAGTAATCAAGACAGTATGGTACTGGCACAAAAACAGAAATATAGATCAATGGAACAGGATAGAAAGCCCAGAGATAAACCCACACACATATGGTCACCTTATATTTGACAAAGGATGTGAGAATATACAATGGAGAAAAGACAGCCTCTTCAGTAAGTGGTGCTTGGAAAACTGTACCGCTATATGTAAAGAATGAAATTAGAACACTTCTTAACACCACAGACAAAAATAAACTCAAAATGGATTAAAGCCCTAAATGTAAGGCCAGACATTATGAAACTCTTAGAGGAAAACTTAGGCAGAACACTCTGACATAAATCACAGCAGGATCCTTTTTGACCCACCTCCTAGAGAAATGAAAATAAAAACAAAAATAAACAAATGGGACCTAATGAAAATTAAAAGCTTTTGCACAAAAAAGGAAACCATAAACAAGACGAAAAGACAACCCTCAGAATGGGAGAAAATATTTGCAAACTAAGCAACTAACAAGGGATTAATCTCCAAAATATACAAGCAGCTCAGTATCAAAAAAATAAACAACCCAATCCAAAAATGGGTGGAAGACCTAAATAGACATTTCTCCAAAGAGGACATACAGATGGCCAACAAACACATGAAAGGATGCTCAACATCACTAATCATTAGAGAAATGCAAATCAAAACTACAGTGAGGTATCACCTCACACCTGTCAGAATGGCCATCATCAAAAAATCTACAAACAATAAATGCTAGAGAGGGTATGGAGAAAAGGGTACCCTCTTGCACTGTTGGTGGGAATGTAAATTGATACAGCCACTATGGAGAACAGTATGGAGGTTTCTTAAAAAACTAAAAATAGAACTACCATATGACCCAGAAATCCCACTACTGGTCATATACCCTGAGAAAACCATAATTCAGAAAGGGACATGTAGCACAATGTTCATCGCAGCACTATTTACAATAGCCAGGACATGGAAGCAACCTAAGTGTCCATCGACAGATGAATGGATAAAGAAGATGTGGCACATAGATACAATGGAATATTGCTCGGTCATAAAAAGAAACGAAATTGAGTTATTTGTAGTGAGGTGGATGGACCTAGAGTCTCTCATATAGAGTGAGGTTAGTCAGAAAGAGAAAAACATACACTGTACACTAACACATATATATGGAATCTAAAAAAAAAAAAAGGTGGTTCTAATGAACCTAGGGGCAGGGCAGCCATAAAGACACAGAGGTAGAGAATGGACTTGAGGACATGGGGAGGGGGAAGGGTAAGCTGGGACGAAGTGAGAGAGTAGCATTGACATATATACACTACTAAATGTAAAATAGATAGCTAGTGGGAAGCAGCTGCAAAGCACAGGGAGATCAGCTTGGTGCTTTGTGACCACGTAGAGGGGTGGGATAAGGAGTTTGGGAGGGAGACGCAAGAGGGAGGAGATATGGGCATACATGTATACATATAGCTAATTCACTTTGTTATAAAGCAGAAAGTAACACAACATTGTAGAGCAGTTATACTCCAATAAAGATGTTAAAAAAAAGAAAAAGCATATAGTGAATAGTAAAGATGATGACTTGATAGGCAAGATTTTGACACTTTTGGCCATATCTAAGATTGGAAATGTTTCTTTCTTTCCTCTAACCACTTCAGCTGTATACATTGGAAGTAACAAAGATGTTTTATTTAAACTGATTCCCCACATTTTTGACAAGAAAATAAAACAAAAAACAACCATCTCCATTAGGAAGAAATTAGGAAAATTTTTCATAATTTTAAAATGCTGAAACAGGATGGTTGCAGGGAACAAAATCTCAAACCATACTGTATTATTTTATTTCCATGCTCACTATCTTTCTGTTACTCTGTGCTACATGATTTTGGGGATGCCTACAATCACCTGGAAAAATCTGACTTACTAATGAATAGCACCAGTTTTCTAAGAGTTTAAATGGATTTCTAATCTTTCTTCAGTATATTTATGAATAGAAGCTATTACTTGGGAGACAGTACACATTAGCATATTTTGCTATTTTGTGTTTCTGGCAATATTTTGATTTTTATCTCATCCATTTTTCTGTATACACCTAGCTAGATTTGATGGACTGAAGGCATAGCCAGTATCAAATGTGTTGCATTAAAATATAATCATTGTCAGAGAATGAGAAGACAAGCCACAGACTTGGGGAAAATATTCGCAAAAGGCATATCTGATAAAGTACTGCAACCCAAAATATACAAGGAACTCTTAAAACTCAACAAAAAGAAAACAAACAACATGATCAAAAAAATGGGCAAAAGATCTGAACATTTACCTTACCAAAGATATAGATGACACATAAGTGTATGAAGAGTCTCGACATTTTATGTTGTTAGGGAAATGCAAATTAAAACAAGGAGATACGGCTACATACCCATCAGAATTGTCAAAATCCAGAAACACTGCCGATACCAAATGCCAGTGAGTACGTGGAGCAAGAGGAATACATCGCTAGTGGGAGTGCAAAATAACACAGCCATTTTTGGAAGTCCGTTTGTCAGTTTCTTACAAAACTAAACACATTCTTACCATAGTATCCTTCAATTGCACTCCTTGGTTTTTACCCAAAGGAGTTGAAAACTTACATCCACATAAAAACCTGCGCAACAGATGTTTATAGCAACTTTATTGCCAACTGCCCAAACTTGGAATTGACCAAGATGTCTTTAGCAGGGGAATGGATACATAAACTGTGGTTCAACCAGACAATGGAATAGTATTCCGCACTAAGAAGAAATGAGCTATCAAGCTGTGAAAAGACATGGAGGATTCTTAAGTGAATATTACTAAGTGAAAGAAGTCAACCGGAGAAGGTTACATGCCATACGGTTCCAGCTACATGACGTTCTGCAAAAGCCTCAAGGAGCATTTCACATAAATGAGATCATGTTACTGCTCTGTTTATAATCCTCCACTTGAATACATTTCACACACCTGACTGAGCCTATAAAGACACATGTGGTCCGGCTCCGCTTACCTCTGACTTGGCCTTTTAACTCCTTCTCACTCATCTTGTTCTAGCCACACTGGCCTTCTTTCTTAAATTTATGGACACTAATTCCATACTAGGATGTTAGGAAAAACCCCAGCTCTATTGGGGTATAATTGATGTTTAATAAATGGCACAATTTGAAGTGTACAGTTTGATAAGTTTTGACGTTTATCTATATCCATGAAACTGTCATGACAATCAAGAAAATGTAATCCCTCTTGCCAACACTTCCCTGTTTTCCACATCCTCGGGTAACCGCTGAACTGCTTTATACTACTATAGATTATCTCACATTTTCTAGGATTTTATACACCTTTTTGTCTGACTTATTTCACTCATCATAATTATTTTGAGATTCATCCCTGTTGTTACCATGTATTGATATTCTATTTTATTTATTTTTACAATGGCATAATATTTCATTGTATGGGTATACCACAATTTGTTTATCCATTCGCTTATTGATAGATACTTAGGTTGTTTCCAGTTTTTGGCTATTTCAAATAAAGCTGCTATATACATTGGTGTACAAATCTTTGACCATACGTATGCTTTCATTTCTCTTGGATAAATATCCAGGAATAGAATAGCTGGATTCTAACAGGTGTATGTTTAACTTTTTAAGAAACTACCAAATTGTTTTCCAAAGTGATTGGACCATTTTATATTCCCACCAGTAACACATGAGCATTCCATTTGCTCCATATCTACATCAAGGCTTGGTGAGATCAATATTTTTAACTTAAGCCATTTTAATAGGTATGTAGGGGTAACACTGTGGTTTTAATTTTCATTTCCCTAATGACTAATAGCACTGAACACCTTTTCAAATGCTTAGTTGACATCTGTCTTCTTTCATGAAGTTTCTATTCGCATCTTTTGCCCATATTTTATTGGGTTGTTTGTTTCCTTATTATTGAGTATTGAGAGGTCTTTAGATATTCTGGATATGAGCACTTTATCATCTATATATATGATTCCCAGAATGTAGCTTGCCATTTCATTCTTTTAAAAATGTCTTTCAAGGAATCGAAGTTCTTAATTTTAATAAAATCTCCTATATTTTCTTCTAGAACTTGTATAGTTTCAGGTTTTACATTTAGGTCTATGATACATTTTGAGTTAATTTTGTATCAAAGTATGGATCAATTGCGGGTTTTTTCTTTCTTTCTTTTTTTTTGTGCATAGATATTCAATTGTTCCATCACCATTTGTTGAAAAGATTATCTTTTCTCTACTGAGAGAAACTGCTTTTGCAGTTTTGTCAAAAATCAATTGACCATATATTTGTGGGTTTATTTTTGGACACTCTTCATGTCAAACCATATCGTCTTGATTACTTTAGCTTTATGATGAGTGCAGAATTCGGTGTGTAATTCCATTGCTTGTTATTGCTTTTAAGTTGTTTTGTCTATACTAGCTCCTTTGTATTTAATAAAAATATTAGAGTCAGTTTGTCAATTTAAAAAATCCTGCTGGAATTTTGATTGAGAGTGATTTGAATTGATAGATCAATTTGGAGAGAATTAACATCTTAACAGTATTGAGTCTTCTGACTCGTGGAAAAGGTGTATCTTTCCATTTCTTTAGGTCTTTAATTCTGTCAGCAATGTTTTTCACATTTTACTGTGTAGGGTCTTTCACATCTTTTGTTAGATTTATCCCTGTTTTGTATTTTTGATGCTATTATAAATAACTTTATTTTATAATTTATTTCAATTTCCAGTTGTTCATTGTTAGAACATAGATATAAAATTTATATGTTGTACTTATCTTGTATCTCACCCTTTGATAACTCACTAATTCTAGAAGTTTTTGTTTGTTTTAGTTTCCCCAGGATTTTCTTTTAAACTGACCATGTCATCTGCAAATGACGAGTTTTTCTTCTTCCTTTACATTCTGTAGGACTTCTTTAAAATTTTTTCTTGCCCCATTGCACTGGCTAGATGAGGAGAAGTGGTGAGAGTGTATTTACTCTCACCTTGTCCCTGATCTTTCCACGATGTGAGCTGGAGGTCCTGGCACATACACTTTCTGCATCTATTGAAATGATCATGTGATTTTCTCCCTTTATTCTGTTAATATGGTGATTTATATTGATTGTTTTTCAAATGTTAAGCCTGGGATAAACTTCCCATAGTCATAATATAGTATCCTTTCTATATATAAATGAATTCAACTCTCTAGTATTTTGTTAAGAATTTTTACTCCTATGTTCATGATGGATACTGGTCTACAATTTTCTTTTCCTATAATGTCTTTGTCAGGTTTTGGTATCAGGGTTCTGTTGTCATAAAAAAGAGTTGGGAAATAGTCCCTCTTCTACCTCCTGAAAGATTTTATAAGGTTCCTTGGGTCTTTTTGATGCTTATTATGTTTCAATTCTCCAAAAGTTAAGAAAAAAAAATTTAAATGTCCGTGGTATCCTTTTTCCTGAAACGTTTATCTACTATGTAATGAAAGTTCATAGATAAAAAAATTTGGATCATCTGTAGGTCTTATTTATCCACATATTGTAATTATTTACCTTCTTCTAAAATTAGCATAGACATTTGAAGTGTCAGAACAGCAAACCAAAGCTAAGACTTACATATATATTTGTTTATATGTATTATTTTATTAATATATATTCTGTAAATATATATGTTTGTTTGAGAAAATACATAGTATCCTAGGAGGTGCTTCTCTGAGTATATAGTGTGATTTCTGGATTTGAGCAATTTTTCATATTATTTCATAACAGAATGTCTAAAAATAGTATGTCTAAAAATCTACTGTTATGCTTTTTAATCAGTGTGACAGGAATTAAGAATATTAAGGATTATTTAAATTCTCAGATGCACCAAAAGCTTTATTAGAGCCGGATGTTCCAGGCTTCTTGAAAGTAAAGCTTTTCCTCAGGGCTGTTGAAGTCAATTACACTCATTTTAGTCTCATCTCCTTTTTTTAATCCAATCACTTTCTCTCCAGAGTGAAATGAGCTATGAAATGGCCAAAAGATAATCAGGGAAAAGAAAAGAAAAAAATCAAGATCTTGAGTTAGACACAAATTAGAAAAATAGGTCTCAAAAAAATAATAGAAGATATTAATTGAAAATAATCATTCCTTTTATTTTTGCTTCGTGACTACGTATGAGCTATGGTCCGCTTCCAGGATTTATAATGCACCCAGGAGTTTTTGTTTTCATTCTTTTTTATTGCTTATGATAACATATGAATAAAAACGAGCAAACAGATTTCTGGATTAAAACCCAAAACAATAGAATGAAAGTCAGATAGGATCGATTTATTCTAAATTAGTGTTCTGAGGAATATACTCTCGTAATTTAACTCTGCTTTATATTTCTGGAAAAGCATATGAACTTAAAATAGGATTGATTTTGTTAAGCAAACAGGGGAAGAATTAGAACAGATTTTTTTTTGCGATTTGAAATTTTGGGGACCTAGGAATGATTACCTCCTGAAGGCCAAGAATTTTCTTTCTTTCTTTTTTTTTTTTCTGAATTTGGAGAACTCATGCTTGAAGTTGTGCACTGTGAGCAAGAAACAGACTTCAGACATGTTTGTATCATCAGGGACTTTATTCAGGTGAAGTCTTGCTAACCTTGGAGTTAGCAATGAAGCCAGTTGTTCTGGGGGGCCTTTTTATTTAAATAAGATATTTTTGCCGTCACATCTCAACTTAATTTTGTGCTTCTCACCCACTGATTAAAAGAAAGACATGATACGTTGTTTGATTAGGCTTGGGAAGTAATGACTGGTATCAAGAGAGGACCCCAAAGCCAGAGGAAGAAAATTAAGGAAACAGAGGCCATCTTATCTTCTATTTTCTTTACAAAGAAATGTCTCAAGATGAGAGTAGAAACAATGTTTTGGGCAAATATATTTAAAAAATGTTTAGTAGGCACATTTTCCAGTTATGTTATGATGAGAAACAGATGTAGTGCTGTTAAATCATGTCAAATATGAACTGCCTGTGTACCCTGTGTATATGTGTAAATATTTAACTAGAAAAACAGTCACATGAGAACGACTCTGGAGAAATCTTGGAAGCAGGAAGCCACAAATTATAGGTCTGAAATTTACCATGCATGGCTTAGGAGTCCAGATAAGTAAAACCAAATGAAGAGACAGAAAGTTTTATAAATAGTTCGTGTTTTTTGGTAGGGGAAGGGAAGAGAAAGGATTAGGGAGAATTTTAATATACTTCAAGTACAATCAGTACATTTAATTATAACCAGAGCACTAAGAATCATATGATAGGAATTCAGCTATGTATCTGAATCTAGGGTATATTACTTACCAACTTACATAGGAAAAATGACAGTGGACTCAGCTTATCCTCTGTTAGTTTCTAAAGTCAGCGTGTAAGGCAAAAATCATATATGTTCAGACTTATCCTTTGTCGACAGTCTCCCTGGAAGGCATCCTGTTGGAAACAGATAGTTCTACTAACACAGCTAGTAGATCTTTTGGAACAGATCCCCATATTTCTGTAGGTTCTAGGTGATGAGGTTGGCTTTAGTTTATGGGCCAAATTGTAGGGGTAGGGTTGGAGGGAAGGTAATTACTGACTTCAGAAGCATGTTGTATGGAAAAGCAGAAATGAAAACAGATTTGCAGTTTCCATGCCACCCATAATCTGGGACTTATACTCCTTGAGTGGAAGAGTGAAATGAATTTGCCCTATTTTATTACTTTGTTTTCAGATTTAATTTTCATCTCATCAAAATAATATTGTCTAATTAAGTTATTTGATGGAAGTATGGTCTCCACGTAGTGAAATGCACAGGTCATAAGTGTTAGAGTTCTGTGAATTTTAACAGATGCATGTTTTCATGTAACTCATACTGTTACCAAGACACGGAATATTTCCATTGTACCCCATTACAGTCAATCCCGCCACCCTCTCCTCTCCCCAGAGGCAGCCATTGCTCTGATTTATTTCTCCATCGATTAGTTTTGTCTGGTCCAGAACTTTTTATCAATGGCATCATGACATGTTCTCTTAGGAATCTGGCTTCTTTTGTTCAGCATGAAGTGTGTGAGATTAATTTTTGCCATTGTATGTACAAGAGTTCATTTCCGTTTACTGCTGTCTATTCTATCATATGAATATATCACAATTTGTTTACCTCTTTTTCTGTTTTTGGACATTTGGGTTGTTTCTAGGTTGAAGCTATTACAAATAAAGTCACTATAAATATTCATGTACGAGTCTTTGTGTGGATATATGTTTTCCTTTCTCTTGGGGAAATACAAAAGAGTTAAACTGGTGATCATAGGTCATGTTTTGTTTAACTTCATAAGAAACTGCCGAACATTTATATAAAATGGCTGTAGCTTTTGAAACTCCCATCAGTAATGTCTGAGAGTTCTAGTGGTTCCCATTACACCAACTTGTTTTTATTTTCTGCCATTATAGGAGTATCTCATTGTGGTTTTGTTGCACTTCCCTTATGATTCATTATGTTGAGCGCTGTTTCACGTGCTTGTTGGCCATTTGTAGATCTTTTGTGAAGTGTCTGTTCAGGTCATTTGCCAATTAAAAAAAATTAGAGTTGATTTACAATGTTCTGTTAGTTTCAGGTGTATAGCAATGTGATTCATATATATATATATAATCTTTTACACATTTTTTCCATTATAGGTTATTACAAGCTATTGAATATAGTTCCCTGTGCTATACAATAGGTCCTTGTTGTTTACCCCTTTTATATATAGCAGTGTGTATCTGTTAGTCCCAACATTTGCCCATTTTTAATTGGTCTATTTTTCATTTTATTATTGAGTTGGAAGAATTTTTTATACGTTCTGAATATAGGTCCTTTGACTGATTAATGTTTTGTGAATTTTTTTCTTCCAGTGTGACTTGCTTATTTTATTAATGTCATTTTTAAGGAGCAGAAAATTTTAATTTTTTTTATAATTAGTGCTTTTGGTATCATGGGTAAGAAATCTTTGCCTAACTCAAGATTTTGAATATATTCCATTATATTTTCTTCTGGAAGCTTTATAATTTTAACTTTTTTGTTTAGGCTTATGAGGTAGGAATTGAAGGTTTTTTGGGGTTTTTTCTTCACACAGATATCCACTTGTTCCAGCAGTATTATTGAAAAGTCTTTTTTTTCCTGCATTGCTTTGGTGCTTTTCTTGAAAATCAATTGACCATAAAAATGTGCATCTGTTTCTTAACTTTCATTTTTGTTCTACTGTCAATTTGTATATACTTTTACCAGAGTCATGCTGTCTTGATTGCTGTAGCTTCATCATAGATCTCTTTTAATTCTTATTAACTATGTTTTGTAGTTTTTAGTGCAGAGACTTTAGATATCTCTTGCTAGATTCATCTATAAATATTTTTTGCTTTTTGATGCTTTTGTAATGGGTAGTATTTTTAAATATAATGTCCATTTGTTCATTACTATTATATAGAAATACTATTACTTTGTATATTGACTTTGTTTCCTAAGGCCTTGCTAAATTCACTTATCTGTTGAATAGTTTTTTTTTTATAGATTTCTTTGGATTTTTCTGTGTACATAATCACACCATTTGTGAATAAAGATAGTTTTATTTCTTCTTTTTTAAGTTCTATAATTTCTGTTTAATCTTCTTGCATTACAACACTGGCTAAACCTACCAGAATGATTTTGAATAGAAATATTGAGTGAATATTCCAGTGTTATTTCTGATCTTAATTGGTGAGTGGTGAGTCTTTCACCATTAATTATGATATTAGCTGTAGCTTTTTGTACATGTCATTTTGCAGATTGAAAAAATTTTCTATTAATAATTTGCTGATAGTCTTTTTACAAATTTTATTATGAATGGGTGTTGAGTTTCATCAAATGGTATTTCTGAGTCTACTAATGTGATCATGCAATTATTCGCTTTTATTTTGTCAGTATGAATAATTATATTGACGAGTTTTCAAAAGTGAAAAAAAACCTTGTATTCCCAGGATATGCTATACTTTCTATATATTGCTGGATATTATGTGCTAATGTTTTAAACAGACTTTTGTGTCTGCGTTCATTAGAAATATTTGTGTATAATATTCTTTTCTCAATTTCCTTCTCTGTTTTGGTAACAGAGTTATTCTAACCTCATAAAATTAGTTTAAAAGTGTTTCCTCTACTCTTCTCTGGAAAGTAGAGTTAGTAACCCTCTCTACATCACAGGGTTATTTTGAGAATTGATTGCATAAATGTATATTAAAAATTTAAAAACTTATATGTGATATATTGTACACACAAACATTTTATCATTTTTGTTAATATTATACTAATATACCATGTAAGCATTCTAGTAAACAAAATTATATATTCTGACATTTCTAAGCTAGTGGCAACATCATTTATTTAGTTATTTGGTATGCTTAATTGGAAGACAGTATACTTGGTTCCATGGGAATAAAAAAATAAATCAGATATGGTCTACTTTTTATAGAGCTTCTTCATAATAATGAGTAGACTCATTATGAAATCCAAAGTTCATTCTTAAATATCAAATATATTTCCAATATGGATTTTTATTAATATTTACATGTATTCTAATTCTTCAAATTGGTGGTCCATGTATGGGGGAATTTATGGTAATTATCCACCAACATATTATTATACTGCCTTATACTCCTCCTCTCCTTCAATCTTGTTGTAAATTTGAGTTTATTGTAGTTGTATGGCTAGAATATATATATTTGATTATATACATATCTTCTGAAAATATTCTGGGATCATACTTATTATTTCAAACAGTGATGCTTAAAATCAAACTTACTCGAAAGTCAATATATCTATCCATTTTGACATGCAATACACCCTAGTTTCAATGGAGTAAAAATTATTTTGTTAGCGATTGTGGAGTAGCTTTCACAGAGGGTGAGTAGGTGGGGGGAGGAGAGGATTGTGTTTTTACATAGGCATCTGAAATGCAAATATATATTTATTAATCTGAAATTATTTCCTTCTATATGTAGAGACACTTTTGAATCAGTTAACAGTGTTTGCTCACCTGACTAAGGCTACAGCTGTCCAAAAGCGGAAAAGGAGGAGGAAGTGACCTGCCAAAGAGCAAATGGGTGATGCTTCCCTCCAAGCACAGGAGAGGGCAACCCAATCAGTATTTTACTGAGTGTTACCTAAAGCAAATGTTAAGAATTTACACACTTTTATCTTGATTCTATTTCTGTATTTTGATTTTCGTTAATTTCCCAATAAGTATTTATTTTAGACTTTATATTGACTTTGTCTTCACTATCTGAAGACAGATAAGAGAATCATGGGCTTCCCCGGTGGCGCAGTGGTTGAGAGTCCGCCTGCCGATGCAGGAGACGCGGGTTCGTGCCCCAGTCCGGGAAGATCCCACATGCCACGGAGCAGCTGGGCCCGTGAGCCATGGCCACTGAGCCTGCGCGTCCGGAGCCTGTGCTCCGCAACGGGAGAGGCCACAGCAGTGAGAGGCCCGCGTACCAAAAAAAAAAAAAAAAAGAGAATCAGTATCCCATGGCCAAATACAGGGGCACTAGTGGGCCTAGACTATCATCTCCCATGCTTGTTTTGGATCTGTAAGACTGAGACAGATAAAATAGGGGACTTAGGACACTATCATAACCAGTGGTGGATACTGGCAATTCCCTTCTGTGATCCTTGCCACAAAGGAAATTGACTTAAGCTCTGACCCTCATTCTTCACTTTGCCTTGTACCTTTTTTTTTAATATGATAAATCTATGTTTAAATTTTTTTAAACATCTTTATTGGGGTATAATTGCTTTACAATGGTGTGTTAGCTTCTGCTTTATAACAAAGTGAATCAGTTATACATATACATATGTTCCCATATCTCTTCCCTCTTGCGTCTCCCTCCCTCCCACCTTATACCTTATATTATGACTATGTATGAAGCAAGGATCTTATTGATCTTCACACTGGGGATCTGGGCTACTTGTAACTCCGTTTATTCATGTTAATAAAAAGCTGTTATTAGAGAAAATCTTGGCTTTACAGTGTTTAGAAGATCTTCAGATTTTTAAATACTCCCACTCTTCCTACTTTATCTCTGTGCTTTTCATGGGCCCTCTCTTTCCCTATAGAAATGTCATATGCACAAAATGCTTGGTCCTATGTCCCACAGAAGTGACTTATAAATATTGACTGAGCACCAAAACTAGGGTGCAAGGGTAAACAAAAACATTCACTGCTCCTTTTCTCCTGAGGCTTTCCGTCTGATGTGGAGACAGATATTAATCAAATAATCACTCTAATAAATGCATAATTACAAAGTCCATGGGACCCCGATGGGAAAGGAACCCTGTTCAATGAGAGCTTATCCTTGAGACCATTAGGGATAAAAGGTATTTTCAAGAACTCCTTCTTTTGTGGTCTTGATCTTACTTCATTTTATCTTTTACAAACCTGAGAACTTTTCAGAATGTTTTATTTTTCATGTAAAGACTTGAGATCAACTGATGAGATGATCAAAGCATATGAGATTTCAATTAGAACCACAGCAATTAATACATTTTTGAGCTTTCCTTTAATGCTCAAAGAGGCAAAAGAATTCTTAGGATACTAAGACTAGAGAAAGAAATACCAGAGAAAGGAGAGGTTTAAAAAAGTGAGAAGATGTTGAAATGCTTTCCAGGTAGATAGATCTGATCTTTGGTTAGTTTGTCTTTAGTATCTTTGTTGATAATGTGTATATATGTATATTTATATATACCTTTGTATTTCTATTGATTGGATCAAACTTGTATATACATTATCATCCCATTCATCTTTTCAGTATGCTGGGCATTTTTTTTGAAAGTTGGTTGGGCTCAGCATCATAATGTCTCATTTGATTCTTCTGCTGTCGTTTACCTTAGGCAAGCTCCCCTGACTCTGCTCAGTTTCTCCATCTAAAACAAGCTGTTACTACTCCAGGGATTTTTATTTCATTTTATTTTTGGCTGTGTTGGGTCTTCGTTGCTGCGTGCGGGCTTTCTCTAGTTGCTGCGAGCAGGGGCTACTCTTCATTGTGGTGCGCGGGCTTCTCATCGCAGTGGCTTCTCTTGTTGTGAAGCATGGGCTCTAGGTGCGTGGGCTTCAGCAGTTGCAGCATGCGGGATCAGTAGTTGTGGCATGAGGGCCCTAGCGCACAGGCTCAGTAGTTGTGGCGCACGGGGCTTAGTTGCTCCACAGCATGTGGGATCCTCCCCGTCCAGGGATCGAACCCGTGTCCCCTGCATTGGCAGGTGGATTCTTAACCACTGCGCCACAAGGGAAGTCCCTCCGAGGATTTGTTCTTATGGTCAAAATGAAATCGGATTAACATTTTAAAGAGTATAAAAATGTAAGTGATATGTTTATTAGCCAAAGAGCAGGCTTAACTTCTTTGTTAATGTCAGAGGAAATATCAAGGTGATGTAGCAGAGGCCATCTTGTGTAGCAGAGGCAGAAACAGGAACAGAAGATGAAGTTCTGCCTCCTTAGGGCTTTCTGTTTCTTTTATAAGTGCATACATACAACTACACATCATTTTGGAATTTATTTGTTTACATAATAACACAGAAAAACCTTATTAACTGGAATAAAGATTCAGCTTAACAGGGACTGGATTTAACTCAAAATGCCTACCCTGAATAGATATAATAGTATAGACAAATAATAAAGGTAAATGTTTCAAATATTAAATAGGACAGTCTTTTATAGCCCCTGAAGACATTTTGGAGGCTAATTATATAGTGTTAATTTAAAAGACCATTTATCTATTCCTTAGATTCTCTAAAACATTAGTATGACATCGATTTGTTGTCATAAGGTAAATAAAAATATGTATGTAAAAGTAATATAAATAATATTTTCATAATTTAATTGAACAATGAGTTATTTTATACTTAGAAATGAATATATCCATTAATTTATTGATAATGTGAAAATAGAGAAAGTAAGAAGATACTAGATTAGGAGACAGGTGCCTTTCATCAAGATGAGGGTGAAGATCACATTTTTAGGGAAAGATGATAAATTCTTTCTTTTTTTTACATGTTTAGGAAACTGGTACATGGAAATAGGGGATGGCCAGTGGGCAATCAGATGGATGTCTCTGGATCTCAGAATGTAATTCTGGCTTGAAATACGGTTTTAAGACCCTTTGGCATTGGTGACAGTTAAATAGAATGTAGCATGAGAAGGTAGGGATGTGAAAAGAACCCCAGGGAGCATCAATATTTAAGGGATTAAAGGAGACAAGGGCGAGCAAGGCATCTGAGGAAAGCTAACAGGAAGATGGGAGAAAGTAGAGTCCTGAGAGCCAAGGGAAAGGGAACATCAAGACGGGATCCTGTGCTGTAGGGAGGTTTGTAAGCAAGGGATTGAAAAGCGCCTATGGAATTCTGCAGTGAGGAAATGCCTGCCAGTTTTGGCGTGAGCATCCTGATGCAGCTGTAAGTCTGCAGTCCACTTGTAGGTCTTTGAGAACCAAGTGTGTGGTGAGAATTGGAGCAAGAAAAACATCTCTTTCAAGAAGCTTGATGAAGGGAAGGTTAAAAAACAAACAGGGACTAAGTGTGGCTTTAGTGAAAGGGATTTCTTTTTTAGAGATCGGTGGGATTTAAAAATGGTTATGTGGGAATTCCCTGGCGGTCCAGTGGTTAGGACTCTGCTTTCACTTCTAGGGGCCTGGGTTCTATCCCTGGTTGGGAACTAAGATCCTGCAAGCCACAGGGCATGGTTAAAAAAAAAGGTTCTGCTTTCTCTGAACTAGGAGGGGTTGGCTCCCCAACATGCTGGAGAAATTCAATAGGAAGAGAAGGGCAGCAAGTGTCTAAGAATAGTCTCTAATTCCTCTGAGACATGGGAGGCAAGGTGGTTGAGTGAGAGATGGAAGGAGGAAGGAAGTGTTGAGTATGGAGGTAGAAAAAACTGTTGGTTTCTTCCAACAGTCAGGCAGTCATTAAACACATGTCCTGAGCTCCCGTTACATTTTAGGTACCGTGATGAGGCTTAACTGGTGAAGCAAAACAGATGTGATCACTGCCACCATAGAGCAGCGGGACAAACATTAATCATTTTCTTGTTTTGTTTTGTGTTTTTCTGGAAGAAGGTCTGTAGCTTCATTGTATTTTCAAAGGCATTCAAGACCCACAACCTGGGTAGCTGAGGATTAAAATCTGAAATTCTAAACATAGTCTATTCTTTTGTTTTTAGGGTTTCATTAAAAAAAATTGAGATATAATTGACTTACAGCATTATGTTAGTTTCAGGTGTACAATATAATGATTCAATAGATGTATATACTGCAAAATGGTCACCACAATAAGTCTAGGTAACATCCATCTCCACACATAGTTACCATTTTTGTTTTTCTTGTGATGAGAACTTTTAAGATGTACTCTCTTAGGAACTTTCAAATATGCAGTACAGCATTATTACCTACAGTCACCATGCTGTACACTATATCCTCAGGACTTATTTATCTTATAAATGGAGGTTTGTACCTTTTGACCACCTTCACCCATTCCCCCGTCCCCTCCACTGGCGCTGCCTTCCCTGCCCTCCCCTGCCCCCTTCCTGACCCCCCACCTCTGGCAACCATCAATCTGTCCTCTGTATCTATGAGTTTTTTTTATATTCCACATATAAGTGAGACCATACAGTATTTGTCTTTCTCTGTCTAAGTTATTTCACTTAGCAAAGTGCCCTTGAAGTTCATCCATGTTGTCGCAAATGGTAGGATTTTCTTATTTTTTATGGCTGAATAATATTCCATTGTGTATATGTATACACACACACACACGAGACGACCCTTGAACAACATGGATTTGAACTGCACAGGTCCACTTATATGCACATTTTTTTCAATAAGTACATGCAGTACTACATGATCCAAGGTTGGTTGAACCTGAGGGATGGATACGGAGGACTGACTACGAGACTTGAGCATCTGGAGATTTTAGTATCCTCGGCAGGTCCTGGAACCAGTCCCCCTCGGATACCAAGGGAGAACTGTATACCACATTTTCTCTATCCATTCATCCATCAGTGGACACTAAGTTTGTTTCCATATCTTGGCTATTGTAAATAATGCTGCAATGAACATGGGTGTGCAGATACATTTTCAAGTTAGTGTCTTCATTTCTTTTGGATAAATATCCAGAAGTGGAATTGTTGGCTCATATGGTAGTTCTATTTTTAATATTTTGAGGGACCTTCATACCATTTTCCATAGAGCAGAATTAATCTACATCACAAAAATAAATACAAATTTGTGATACTGATCAGGGCTGTGAACAAGAGGTTTTTGGAATCCTGGGTAGTTCAACTCAGAGAGCTCAGGGAAGAGCTCTACCTGAGAGAGATTTTTGGGGAACGGAAAGGAGAGAGCACTAGATACATAATATTTAATAAATGTTAATTTTTCTTTTTTTGAAAATCATATTTAGAAGAAATGGTATGTTTTAGCATACATTAACCTTCTTTCCCATGTATCCCATTAGAAAATTTTTCTCATCTAAAATGTCTTGACATACTTGTAAGGGAGTTCCTTATTTTTTTTAAATAGTTATACATATTTACACTTTAAAAATGGGAACTGTGTAGGACTGTGTAACTCATTTTTTAATGGACTGTGTTCCTGAATTGCAGATATCACAACTAAATATTCTCATCCTGTAAAACTTAACAACAAATTAGAACCTTCAGAAGTATTACCACCTATGGATAATCTAGAAATTACAAGTGCATATTACCTTTCCATTGTATTGCAATAGGGGCTGGTATATTTATAATTCTTTTCCTAATGTCTTTTCTTAGGAAGTCTGAAATTAATATGAAGTATGCTTTATTCTTTGTTATATATAAAAACTGCTTTGGGAAGGAAGGCTGACTTCTGAATAAGTTTGGTAAAAAGATGAATTAAGTGGTAAAATTAAAAATTTGAAGCCCTCATTAAAATATTTCAGAAAGGAATATAAGCACATTCATCATACCTTTTGGTCTCTTCTCATTCTGTTCTTATTTCTTTCTATAATTCACTGCCTTTTCTTTTCCTCCCCCCCTAAACATTGCTGAAGCTTCTAGAAAGCTATTTACGCTTAAGAAGTGGAACTTTTTGAAGATGTGCAAGATAGATAGATGCAGGAAGAGGAGGAAGGTAGAGAGATAGGGAGAAGCATAGATAGACGGACCTGGTAATTGTGGAGATGGAAAAATGTCCGGCAAATAGTGCATGGTAGAAAATACCAAGGGGTGGGGGTAATAAGTGAAGGACAAGGGAGCCCAAGGACATGAAAAGCAAGGGTGGTGAACCAGGTTATTTGGTGGCAGCTGGTTTTTTCTCCTAAGAAAGACACCTGTCTTGGTAAATGTTGAGATGGAAAGGGCTGAGTAGACAGCCAGGAAGTATCAGCCTTCTCATTAATTTTCTTATGACTTAAAATAGAAGACTATTTTAGGCATAGACTGACTCTGTCTAGAAATGCAAATGAAGATTTTTAATTTTCTTTTCCAAATTGGAGATACGGTGGGCAAGTTCCCAGGTTAATGTTATAACTTTATGTGGTGCTAGGAGATTAGCAGAGAGCCATCGGTAAGTAACTGTCTATGGATTTGGTCAACTTGGCCTCTTGTTTTTCAGGATCTCTGGCTTCATCTCCAGCTACTGACTCTACCAGATTAGGAATCTCCTAATGTAAACAGAACTTCATTCAAGATATCGAAATGGTTCTTCATTCTTTTTTTTTTTTTTGAAGAAAACTACCTGGGCCTCACTCCAGAAGCACTAACTTAGAATCTCCAGAAACAACGAGGTCCGAGAACCTGTTTTTTAAAAACTTTTATTTATTTATTTATTTATTTATTTATTTTTGGCTGTGTTGGGTCTTCGTTGCCGCACGCAGGCTTTTCTCTAGTTGCGGCGAGTGGGGGCTGCTCTTCGTTGCGTTGCACGGGCTTCCCATTGCGGTGGCTTCTCTTGTTGCGGAGCACAGGCTCTAGGCGTGCGGGCTTCAGTAGTTGTGGCTCACAGGCTCTACAGCACAGGCTCAGTAGTTGTAGCGCACGGGCTTAGTTGCTCCGCAAAATGTGGGATCTTCCTGGACCAGGGCTCGAACCCGCATCCCTTGCATTGGCAGGTGGATTCTCAACCACTGTGCCACCAGGGAAGTCCTCTTCATTCTTTTTTTCATTTGTTCAATGTTTGCTAATGTCCTATGTGATGGGCTAAGACTTGGGAAGGAAAAGATAAATGAGATGCCAACCTTCCCCTCAAGAGACACTTGGGTAAGGGCTGACAGACATGAACATGGACTTGTATATGCTCCTAAGACAATGTGACAGTGCTGTCACACAGCTTCATTCAAACCTGATGGGAACTTATTAAGAATGACTACAGTTGTTAGCTTGCTGATCAACACTGACTGCAGATGATAACTACGTGTTTTGAAGGTGATCTATATAATTGGGTGTTTGAGAGTTAAACAAACAGGAGAATAAAGGAACATGGGGAAAGGGAGGAAATGATTATTAGGCATCTAACTGAGTAAATTCATGAGAATTATGCCACTTCATCCTCACAAACACCCTGAGTCCTAAATTGTAATCACTAAACAGATGGAGGAATTGAGAGTTGGTATGAACAGTAGTTTCCCCAAAGTCCCACACAGCTAGCTGGAGGCAGAAGCAGGATTTCAATACGTGTTCAGAGTCCTTCCACCATGTGGTGTGGTTACAGCTAAATGAGACAAATAAAGCATGGGTGAAAGAGGAAGTGGGAAAACTGGGCTTTGCTGCCTCTGTGAAAATGAGTGAGTGACTCAGAGATTTCTGACAGCAGGACCCACGGTTTGTGTAGTCAAGGTCTGTAAATATTTCAGTTACTAGATTAAGGAGATTTTAACTCAACAGCAGAAGCTTGCTGTCAGCCAAAAACTGCAATGAGCGTTTCTTTGAGCTGGTATATAGACATACCTTGATGATTTACACAGAAAACCAAATGTAGCTGAACCTCATTTATTTGGAAATTATCTATACCATAAGCTCACACATCCAACACACAGCAAAGAATCAGCAAATAAGTAAAACTCTGTGAATACTCAAGTAGATATCATAAACAACAAATAGTAAATCTCATGCACTGTAGTTTTATAACATTCAAAACGCCCTCAAGCCCTCAATCTCTTCATTACTGCATATCTGGCTTCCAAATCTATTGGAGCATACAAGAATTTCTTCATTAGGATTACTGAAAACAGGAAGAAATAATGTCTGACAAGAAAGGATTAGACCAAAAATAGAAGAAGCAGCTGTAAGAACTCAAACATCTCGGCATCAACTCAAATTATGGTCAGAGACCCTCAGTGGATCCTGGGGATTACCCTTTGTCACCTGAAAAAAAATGCAGATTTAAGAGTTGAGAGTTATGTTTTATTCAGCAGACATTCTGAGGACTTCAAGCTCAGGAGACAGGACTCTCAGATCACTCTGAGGGATTGCTCCAAAGAGGCAAGGTGGGGAACCAGGATATATAGGAGTTTTTGCAACAAAGACCAGGTAGTCAGAACATTGAAAGTTTACTGTTAACTAAAGAAAACCAGGTATCTCAAATTAAGGAATTTAGCGCTTTTATATTTATGGGAAGATGCGAGAGTCTGGGCTCACTGAAATCATTCCTTTGATGAGCACCTCGGCTCTCTGGGGCCAGTATCCTGTTCTTTCTTATCCTGAGTCTCCTCAGCATTCAGCAGACTGTTAGATGGCGGGCATCCTGTTTCCATCCTGAGTTCCCTCAGGGCTCACCGTAGGGGAAGCTGTAATGTGATGGCTCGATGGCTGCAACATCCTTTGTTTACTGATACGGCAGGCGGCATTCTTAGTTCACACCTGTAATACGCTCATGCAAGAAAGTGGATGGTTTCAATGTTGACCCAGAGTCACCAATATAAGGTTAAATTAATTTGGAGCTACTTTCTAAGTACATAGGAGGTATATAGTATAATACATTCAGTTGTGTAAAATAACTAACATGAAAAAAGTATCATGGCTTAAAAGGTAAGAAATCAGACATCTGGAAAACTTACTAGTTATGCAAAGGGATGCATGCACAGAGGAGCAGGTGCCTTATCATTTAACTATGAACTTCAATTTCCAGATACAGCTTTCACTGGAATAGGGGCAGGTGGCCCAGGTATAATACCCTCCTGTTGGCCTGAAAGAGAGAGAAAGGATAAACTCCACCATTGCAGGGACCCACCATGCTGCCTCACTCCCCACTTCCGGTGGTAGTTGCAGCACAGAGTACTGGGGGTGAGAGCAAATCTGCCCAGTCGGTCCTGACTCCCTCTCCTGATAAATGAATTTGGGAAGCAGGAACAAAGGCCCGTGCCCGTGGCCTTTGTGGCGTGGTGTCACCACATGTATATGCTTCCCCCCAACACACCCACACAATCACATGCACTCCATTGTATCAGGTCCTAGTTGTGAATGTCACAACAGTAACTAAAGATAATTTTCAAGTGTGTGTTGAGTAATCAAACGGACAGCCTTTTGTTTTAGTTCCTTATTCTTGCCCTACTCCAGTTGTGCTAAAAGTACCAAAGGGTCTGATAAAGATTCAAAAGAAGGCTGACTCACAAGGGAAAAAAAAAAAAAAAAGGAAGGGGCTTGGATAATGTCTTAACGTGACTGAGTCAAATGTACTGCTTCTTAAGAGATGTTCAAAATGTTAAGTCAACTGTCTGTCTCTCTCAGTCATAGAAATGCTGACCCAAAGGTTCACAAATGTGAAATGTCTTTTCAGAAGTTATAAATGCAGACTTAAGGAATGGATTTATTGCATGGGGGCTGATTGTGACCTTTATTGTCAAAGGGACTACGAGACTGTGCAGCTTCTAATATTCCCTCTTATTTAGAAGAGAATGCCACTGTTCTTTAATTAAGAGAAACCACCATTCTCTAGTCATAGTATAGCTCTCACTAAGATATTTGCAAACACTCTGTAAAATGCTGCCTAAACACTTCGTGTTTTTCAGAGTTTTGACTTCTTTAATGGCTGGCACACCCTTGGCAGTCTGAAGAAGCCCTATGGACTCCTTTTCAGAATAATGTTTTTAAATGTATAAAACAAAACACAAAGGATTACAAAGAAACCAAATATATAAAAATATAATAATCAAAAAATGTATGATATAGTAATATATGTGCTTCTTTATTAATGCATTAAATAACAATCTAGCAGCAAGTCTGGTGACGTTTGAATACTGATAAGGAGCATAAATTATATTTGCAGATACCTTCAACAATGATACAGGAGATGAGAATACCTCATTTTGTTTCTATGGGAAACAAAATCACAGATGCCGATAAAACTTTGGTGGTTTATTGCCAGTATTTATATTAGAAGGAAATGTTAAGTTTCAGTTAGAGATCAGTGAAAATGAAGATATATTTTCCCCATGTAAGTGTACAGACTCCCTGAATTCTGTTCACAGGACCCTTGGACCCCCAAGTGAAGGACCCCTGGAATAGGAAAATCATTTTCATAGGATTATGAGCATTGTTGAGATAAAATTACTTCAAATAAATATTTGTATACAATTCCTGATACAGTTATGAACATTTATTTTTTATTTATTTTATTTTTTTATTGTTTTCTTTTGCGGTACGTGGGCCGCTCACTGTTGTGGCTTCTCCCGTTGCGGAGCACAGGCTCCGGACGCGCAGGCTCAGTGGCCATGGCTCATGGGCCCAGCCGCTCCGCGTCATGTGGGATCTTCCCGGACAGGGACACGAACCCGTGTCCCCCGCATCGACAGGCGGACTCTCAACCACTGCGCCACCAGGGAAGCCCTGAACATTTATATTTTTAATTCTCAAATGGAAATGTCATTCATTCATTCATTTATATTCTTCCTTATAAACTGCCTTATTTTTGAAAGGATTTGAGGCAAATTGCATATATACATACAGCAAAATGCAATAAAATTACAAGATTGTGGATGTGAAAAAAAAAAAGAAAAGGTTGGTATGAAATGTAAAAGGTGTTTTGGAGTAAAGTTAATATACAAAGTGTATGTGGGAAAGTTCTAGACCTTTACTAGAGTACAATGGCAAATTTGATTCTAAGTTTAACATTCAATGCGAAGAGTAAAAAACAATTAGTTATAGATTCATGATCACACCTCCTGAGATGCCAAACTCTTTCTCTACTAAAACTAGAGAAAAAATTATTCTATAGGCTTTGCCTTGTAATGACTGCCTTAGCTTGAGCTGTTATGGCAAAATACCATAGACAGGGTGGCTTAAACAACAGACAAGTATTTGTCACAATTCTGGTGGCTGGGAATTCCCAAATCAAGGTGCCAGCATGGCTGGGTTCTGGTGCGGGCTCTCTTCCTGGTTTGCAGACGGCCACCTTCTTGCTGTGTCTTCACAGGGTGGACAGAGAGTGATCTCTCTCTTTTCTTTTCTTCTCTAAGGACGCTAAACCCATCATGAGGTTTCTACCTTCATGACCTTTGAAAGGCCCATCTCCAAATACTTTTACATTGGAGTTTAGGGTCTCAACATCTGGATTTTGGGGGCAACACCATTCAGTCCATAGCAATGATACACTGAGGAATGAAATTAACAGTACTTTTGAAAACTTCCCTTGTTTTATTGGGCTATTTCTTATAATTTCTCAGTGTAAATTACCAACATATGTTTCTACTGGCCCAACTACATGTAGAAATGGATTTTAAACTATCTAGTGTAAATTTTTTTAACCTTTTGGAGGTATAAAGTATTATTTATTTACTTTTAGTACCACCTCCTTGGAGGTACTTATTCTTGAAATGTAGATTAGTCATTATTAATTTTTACATGTCATGGACCACTTTGAGACGCTGATGAAAGCTATAAATGCAGACACACATTAAATTCTGCATTCAATTTCAGGGAATCACAGACCTCCTGAGTTCTCAGTACTCTGAGAAAAAATAACTCTGCAATATAGAGTAATAGATATGCCTTTAATCATATTATATAAATATTGTTTACTGTAACTGAGCATTTGACATGGATTGAGAACCAGCCAGTTGGATTTAACGCTTTTGGCAAGCATGGGAGTGCAGCTATTCTATGATGCAGATTAAACAAATGCTTTAATAACTTGGAGAATAGGAAAGCTGCAAGCACATTTAGCTAAATATAATGCTAATATTTCAAGGTTGGAGGGATGCCTGGATCATATAGCCTGAATTCTTATACCCAAGATTCTCATGCCCTTTGGAAACATCACAAATCTCTAGCTACCACCATTTCATGGTCCCAGGATGACGACCCAAATATGGTCACAGTCCCCAATTCCTCCCCTCAACCCCTCCTCCCATCATGTATGAGTTGAGACCAAGCTGTAATGTATCAGTTGAGACCAAGCTCTAATGTGAGAAATCAGAGATAAACAGGGTGGACCCAGATTTTGTAAGACCCAAAGCTTATACAATTTCGAGGGTCCTTTTTAGGAAATATGATACAAACTTACAAAGACAAAGTTGTAAAGAAACTCAGTATTTAAAAGACATGACAGAAATGACAATAAATTTCAAAATTTAAAAAGCTCACAAAATACCAGAAATAGCACATTAGTCAGAAAAACAGGATCGTTTAAAAATTAACTGCTTGACATATCTCTAAAATCCTTTCCCCCTACATTTTTAGCTGCATGTTTTTTGTTGCCTCTTCACATGATAATGATTTTATAGTCATTTTTCTTGAGAGAACATAGAAAGGTAATCCAGTCTGTCTAGCATAAGTTGATCAGAATTGTTTTTTATTGATTGTTCAGAAAAACCTCTTTGCCTTCACAGTTTATTGCTGGTAATGTAAAATTTTAGGATTTCTCTTTCAAGTTTCTTTCACCTGTGACCTATAAAATTAGGAAGAATTCCCCCCAAACTTACTTCTGGTTCTGTTCATTAGAAACCCTGTCTCCCTCCACTACCCATAGGCACAGGGAGACACATGACCTGTTTACATTGTAATATGATCTCTGGTCCTGAGCCATCATATCACTGTGCCAGGTGAATTGGCCAATGGAAAGTAGAGTGTCACTGGAAGTTATTACCACACTTGACAGCTGGCTATAACCTAACTGTACAAAGAAGAGATTGTAAGAAACATAAATATATCCTGGTAACTACAAAGCAGGTATATCCCTCCTTATATGCCTGCTGTTTGAAATCATAGGCCACAGCTCACCCTCGTGAGAGCTTTTTTGTTCTCCTCTCTCACAGCCTACTCCAAGGGCTGTCTACATATGGCTGTGGCTGTCTTTGCAGCACCTCCATAGAGCCTTCTAGTAAGATTCCTTAGAGTTCAGGCTCAAGAGAGCAGGCCAAGAAAAGAAGGAGGAGGACAATTTTTCTTACCATATCTCAGAATCTCAGTTTTTCCAAGTTTGTAGACATGGGAAGTATATGCCGTCTTCCGGGAAGATCTCATTCCCAGTTGCAGGGGTATGATCTTACCACAGGTCCCAATAAGACAAATATCTCAGAACACACCAGCCTAAGATCAGAATGGGAAAAAGCCACTTGGAACAGTATGGGATTTATTTCAATTCACAGATGAAAGGGTGTTTAAGGCCATAGACACACAGACCATAGCATATGGCTTCAGTGATTTTAACCTGGAAGATCTAGAACCATATGATCATTTCAACGCTAAAACTCTTAGTTCAGCACACATGGACTATTTTAATTCATTGATGTAATTTTCTGGTGACTGCCCCAAGATAATTAGCTACAAAATATAGGCTTTGGTAATTGGTCGAGTTAACTTGTTTTATAGATACATTGACTATAAGCAGATTACATGAGAAGCTACGTCTAACAAAGATGCTCACTTTGGGTTTAGAATTGTTGATCTGTAGTCTTCTTTTCAGGGGTCAGGTATCAAGGCAACTTCTCCATTAAAGCCACTCGTAGCTTGCAACAATAAAAGCTATTGTTTCGAATACAAGAATTCTTATTTTATTACGAAGGGAAGTGTCTATTTCATCCAAGAGAAGAGTGAGTTGTAAAGGCATGAAACGTCTGCTTCTTCAAAGCCTATGGGAAGCACCATGTTTATGTTTTTGACTTTGTATTTTTGGGGGAGTATCTACTTTGCTTGTTTAAGAGAAAAAGCCACTTCTCTCAATACCTATGTTCAAATAAGTTGGAAATAAATATTTTCAGAGACTCAGTTGAAGAATCAGAATAAATAAGAACACTCTGCTTGTGTTTAACCTAAAATATCCTCTGCTTTGGACTTTACCCACAAAGAGGCCAAACCTGCATTTTATTGTATTTTTTAATTTTTTTTACTTTTTGGCCACACCACGTGGCACGTGGGAACTTAGTTCTCTGACCAGGGGTCGATCCCGTGTCCCGTGTTGTGGAAGCTCGGAGTCTTAACTGCTGGACCACCAGGGAAGTCCCGGCTGCATTTTATTTTTAATGGAGATGCAGAGGAGCTGTTTTTTCTTTCTGGGAAGGAATACATAACACTAGAAATCATAGTGGGAGGAACGCCCTCCTCCAGGCATGGAGGCTTAGAAAATGAGCAGTGAGGTTGTAGACCAGAAGCATAATACATCTGCATTAGCTTCAACTGATTTATAACAATTCTAGATATGGGTTTTCATTTTTCATGTAGTAATCCAACTATGAATTTTATAAATTATTCAGACATAGAATAATGAGAATAGTATAGAGTCACAATTTTCAAAAGAATTAAAAAACATTTTTTTCAAAGTCATGGAACCTTTTCTTGGAATGAAAGTATGGCCTGCAGTTCAAGGTGAAACCAGTAAGTGTGGACTTGCTAAGCTCACCCAGGCTGTCTGCATCCTCCTTGGTCTCTTCTCCCTGCCTAGAACTCTGCCTGCTCTTGGGCATAGAGCAGGTACGCAAGTTCATGAAGCTCTCATGGGAGGATTGCTTGTTCAAGGTTTCAGAAGGAGAACCACTGACAATAGCATTTTAAGGCAGGGATGATTCACAACCTTACTGTGAAAGAAATAGTATTTCCTGAGAACTTTTGGGGGTGAATACTGCAATAGATAGAAACACTGGCAATCTTTCTTCCTTAGATTACACATGTGTGTGTTTGTGAGAGGCTGACCCTGGTAACCTGAGTAAGAATTACTCATTTTCTATCGAAAGGAGAAGAGACCCTTCATGGTTCTTCATTCTTTAAAGGAAGGCCGCCCTGTATTTCCTTTGCTCTCTTTGGGTTTGTGTCATTTTTTCAGTTGAATTAACTGGGCACAGTCTGTTTCTTGAATGCACAAATAAAAATATCTTCTTGATTGGAGATGATATAATTGACTATAATAACTCATGAAATGTTCGTGAAGTTAAAGTTAAGCCGCCGGCTTAAATTTGCTTTGTTAGTAATAAGACGTTCTCTACAAACCAAATTTAAAAAGATATTTTGGGGACAATTTGAGAAATTGTTAAATCAAAGTGGTGTGCATATGAAATATCATTGTAATATGTTTTCTAATATGACCTCAAAGTTTTTCCTAAGAAGAATTTTCTATAGTTCTCTAACATAGAGCCAGATGATCCTGAATCCCACGTTTTTCAGTGAATTTTGAGTGAAACAATCTTTGCTTTCTGTCATGATGCAGCTTTTTTCCCCAAAGAACACAGAAATGTTAAACAATGCATATTTGAGACGGCGCCAATCCTTGAGCCTTGTAAGTTACTGGTCTTGTTCTCGAAAGCACTTCTGTGTTTACGTGCTGGTTTCAAATGCTGAGAATGTCCATGTGGACTTTTACATTATTCTGTACCCTAGGACCTCCTGCTCAACAGCTGAGATAAGAAAAGAATGCTCTTGAGAGCTTTAGGGTGCTGTCCAAAATCTCGTATATGCCTGATAAAGTTAGTGGAATGTCAGGGTCTCTGCTGTGATTAAAAGATCTAAATGTGACTTGTCACGTAGCTCAAATATTAGCTCTAATCCCCATTCGCGCAGAGCTCTAATTTTAGGCTCTGTAGACCCAAAGCTGTATATGTAGAATATCCCTTGTTACATTACAGAGTTTCCAAATGGATACAAGAAAACGGAGCAGGAATACACAAGTTAAGAGCGGGTATCTCTGGAGTTTGGGCTTATGGGTGACTTTTGTTTTCTTTTTTCAACTTTTTTTCTTTTGCATTTTAAAGTTTAAAACAATGCAAATATGTATTGTTTTAATATCAAAAATTTCATTTTCTGAAAAGTAGAATAGATGCTGGAGTTATTGGCAGAGCCAACCTTGGAGTAAGGACATGGTGAACAAGGGTCCCGAAGACACCTTGTTCCTTCCAACACTCAATACTAGGCACCATGTCAGACGTGCCTGTCAACTTTGGGTTTAAAAACATGCTTATGGTAGAGGTGGTGAATCAGGAGTCTGCTCTTGCAAGAAGTACCAAACAACTAGAAATGTAGTGACTCTAGACCAATAGGGAAGAGAAGGGGAAAGCGTCTTGTATAACCTGCGTTTAGCATGTGCATCCCATCCTTCCATCCCTCCCTCCCAGCATCGGGAGGTGGGTGGGAGGTCCCTGGCAGCCTCTTCTCCTTTAATGTTCCTTTGTCTTTAAACCACTGATGCGGATATTTACGAATTAGCATTGTAGGTGGAATACACATTTTTGTCAGTGAGAGGTACAGAAGGGGAGTCTTTCTAGGTGCAGGAGGTGACACAAATGAACCTGCAGTCATGGGAGTTTCTGGGGAGCGTGATGGTGCTTTAGGGAGGGCAGACATAGGTAAAATATGTGGTTTTGGTTTCTGGGAGAAGCAGAATAAGGAATGATAAAGCTGAGAAGGGACTTTTGTGTTTCGTGTTTGCCTGTCTTCTTTATATCCGCTTCTGTGGCAGCTTCTTTCCCTGGCCTCCCATGCCTGGCCTCCTGCCGCCCTCTGGCTGGTCAGAGACCTAAAATAACACACCATCAAATTGCTGTCTTCCCCTTTCTTTTCTTTCTCCCCGTGCTTCCCTTCATTCTCATCAAATGTACATAGAGTTGACAGCATATCAATAATCAAAGCACAGGAAAGTTTGAGAGTCATGAACTTTACCTCCTTCATGTAGCTAATCATTTGGAATGTAGTCTCTCGAACCATGTCAGGATGAGACTTGGCCAACACAACTGGCAAAGTTAGGCTGCAGCCAACCAACCGCTCATACACGTGTGCATGTCACAGCAGGGTCACTCCTGGCTGGCTGAGAGCATTTGGTGAACAGCCAAGTAGCTTCAGAAAGGACTCAGAGGCATGACCAGGTGCACTGCATGGGGTCCAAGAACCCTGGGAAAGAGGGGCTAAACTTATCTGCAGTTTTGGTTTAGACATGGCAGACTTGACTGATGGACAGAAGGCTTCCAAAAGGACCTGGACTAGAGGGAGAGCCCTGGGTGCCTGGCAAAAGCTAAGATGAGGGAAGTCTGGCAGCATGGGAGGAAGCTGGGCTGTGGGTACAGAGTTTCCTAACCCAGATCCTTCCTGTTCTCTACCCCTCCCTGCACAATCACTCTTCTAGGGTGTCTGTGGGTTCTGGAGGGAGAGAGATACGGTCAAAGGAAAGCATATGTCACTGTGGAGAGTGCTCATCAAAGTACTGATCAGAAACAGGTGTGTGTGTGTGAGTGTGTGTGTGTGTGTGTGTGTGTGTGTGTGTGTGTGTGTGTGTGTGTTGGTGGGCGTGTCTAGAGGAGGTTGGGGTAGTGCAGGCAGCCTCCGATGAGCATTGGGGTGGTAGCTGTTCACAGAGCAGAGGATGCCAGCCAGAGCTGCATCTTTCAGGGCAGTCGTCTTCATCTGTAAAATGGGAATAAAGACAGCACCAACTTCACAGAGTTGTGAAAACTAAATGATTAATGCGTGTACAGCATTTGACATACGCCAGCACAAACAAAGTGATAAACAGCGTTTAATAAACGTTGGCTATTGTTATTTTCATCATCGTTGCTTTTGTGAGATCCCTTCTCTCTGCTTATCTTCTGCTTATTTTCAAGTGGTTGCATAGTTTGATTTTATGTGATGCAATAAAACGGATTTTGCCAGTGTTTTTGTTTTTAATCAGAGAAATTACTTCTCGGGATGTAATAGAAAAGGGTTAGATTACACCTTAAGTACATTGAACTTGAGCAAAGTTTTAAAAATGATTGTGGCATCTCCAAGTTGCATTTTTACTGAATAAAAAAATTAGGCACGAATGTCATTCTTTTTGCTCTAAGAAGATCGTGGGAATAACTAATAACACTTGGTAGAGGTTAATATAGTATTTAAGGTAGTAATTTTAACAGTTTTGAACTCATTTTTAAAGACATAATTGGAATACTTTTCAATAGACATCAGTCTTTATTTCTTAGGAAATTACAATGATTAACTGCAGGTAGCTTCTCTTATTGTTATTTGAAGACAATAGGAGTCTGTTGAGGGTTGGTGGGGCACAAAATGAATGATACATGTTTTAGTAAAGACTTCACTGCTGAAACATTTTTCATCACTCTTTTTGTCTGCCTACAATTTATGTATTCAAGGCATAGTCTTCAAATGCAGCTTTCTTTACTGTATTTGGCCTAGAAAATGAATTTAAGTGAAGGAGAAGAATAATGCTTTTCCTAGGGCTAAGATATAGATTTTTCTTTTGAGGGGCTATAGATTTTTTTTTCCTCAAAAGAAAATGATGTTACACTTGCAGAACTCTGTGAAAGTTGAAAAGAGAATTTTGTTCCTTTTGTTCCTGCTTTGGGTGTTTTCAGGATTCTGCTTCTGCTTCCTTATGAAACTGTGCACTAGACAAGGACAAGAATATCACTCTCATTATTCAGGCATTTGAAATTACTCTTTTCCTTTGAAATGAGATATTCAAATCATTGAGTGTTAGAGAAATTGTGCATGGGTGTTAGAATAAATGGATCTTGATCTGTCCTCTCAGCATGAGGCTTTCTGGAGGTGGTAAAGTGGTTTTAATCAGTGGAAAATAGCACCCGATTTCTACAAGATCTTCCCAAGCTCAAAATGATTTAGATAGTAATCTGAGTCTGAATACCACCCAGATAAGCATCTGCAGTCACATTTACCTGGACGTGGGTGGCATTGCTTTTTAAATTTCAGTATTACTATAAAAGTTGTCTGGCTTTTACCCCTGTCAGTTCTCTTGATTTAGAGGTTGGGAAAACTTCTTTGTGCTCTTTCTGGCTGGAATGTCTAGTTAGAGATTCATTCTGCTGGCTGTGATCAAGTTACATACACTGATACCCCAAATTTTCTTGATTTGGCCCTCAACTAAACAATACCAGGACTGTGAGGTCCAACAGTAAAAAGAAAAATTTTAAAACGAATTTAATATACTATGGAGTTCTTGTACAAATGCTAATTACTACAATGTGAAACAATGCTGTTTTCACTGTTTTGGGAAGTAGAAATCTTGTTCCGGGGAGAAAGAAAGAGCTGGTTTATTACTAGGTACGCTAAGTGCAAAGACAAACTTGAACAGAAGTCAATGACTTGGCGTCCAGTACAGCTAACATTCATCTACTTTTACATTGTTTCTGGTGAACTATTATAATTTCAAATCATTATAGTTGGAAAATATTTAGATAAAACATAATGTCACATTACTTTTCAATTTAAAATAACAAAACTGGAACTTTAAGCCACACAGTGTGAACAATGTGGAGTGCAGGTTGTAGGAGAGAAAAAACGATGTCTAGATGTATTTGACATGAAAATAGAGGGTTTTTTACTGCAGTATGATATTTACAGTATCTTTATACTTAAATTTTGGCCACAGAAGTAGTCTTACTGGTTATATACACTTGGATAGATTTCCATCCAAAAAGAAAAGATGATTAAAACCACCTACCTTGGGACTTCCCTGGTGGTCCAGTGGTTAAGACTTCACCTTCCAATGCAGAGGTTGCGGGTTCGATCCCTGGTCAGGGAGCTAAGATCTCACATGCCTTGTGGCCAAAAAACCAAAACATAAAACAGAAGCAATATTGTAACAAATTCAATAAAGACTTTAAAAAATGGTCCACATCAAAAACTCTTAAAAAAAATACCTACCTCACTCAGCCATAAAAACGAATGAAATAATGCCATTTGCAGCAACGTGGATGGACCTAGAGATTATCATACTAAGTGAAGTCAGACAGAGAAAGATAAATATCATATGATAATACTTATATGTGGAACATAAAAAAAATACATATGAACTTACTTACAAACCAGAAATATTCTCACAGACATAGAAAACAAACTTATGTTTACCAAAGGGGAAGGGGGGGAGGAATTAATTAGGAGCTTCAGATTAAAATGTGCACATTACTACATATAAAGTAGATAAACAACAAGGACCTAGTGTATAGCACAGGGAACTCTGCTCAATATTCTATAATAACCTATGTGTGAAGAGAATCTAAAAAAGAATAGATATTTATATAGGTATAACTGAATCACTTTGCTGTACACCTGAAACTAACACAACATTGTAAATCAACTATACTTCAATAAAAAACCATAATATATATCTATACTATAACTGAATCTGTTTGCTGTACGCCTGAAACATTGTAAATTAATTATACTTCAATAAAAAATAAAAATTAAAAAAAAGGAAAAGCGGAAATGTATTTTGAGGAATGTTCAAGAGATTAGAATATTATTTTCATTTTATCTTTTAGAAAATGTTCAATTCTGGGGGAATCTCAGTTTAATGATTTCCTGCTAGCTTACTACCCAAGTTTTCCTGTTTTCTATGAGATACAACTTTCTGTCTCATTCTCCAGGAGAGACACTGGGTAATTATTATGATGAGCAAGTTACTCTTTTGCTGCCTCTTCTTGGGGTTGATGTCGTAGGACTCTGACTTCCTCCCAGGCAGTTGAGTCCTGGCAGAAATCTGATGACCTCTTTCTTGTCTTTTTCTTGCACAGATCAGAAGCAACAGACCTGGAACGAGGAAGTGCCTAACTTTTTGGTATGTAATTGAGAACTCTTCAAAACTAATTCTTTCTTTTGGTGATATTCATGACCTGAACAGCCCGTACTCCACTTTGTTATTCTAATTTGTGAACCAAATTATAATAGTCTAGGTATATTTACCCCGAGGCTAGGATTAATGCAGAGAGAAGCTAATGGTATTCATAAATAACCAACTGTATTTGGTCCTCTGGATTTCCCTTGAAAACGGATTCTTGACGGCGATTACATTTCAGTAGGAGAGCTGCTTAGTAAAGCAATTTATTTATGGAATTATCTTGTTTGAGCCCCTTAGTGGTCAGGGACATACCAAACTGTCAAAGTACCATAGAACTATAATTATGTGAAGAATCTATTTTATAAGCAACTATGGGTTTAGATGCCCATATGTAAATTGAAAGTTCTAGAAATGAGGCGTTTACTAATATAAATTTACTAAGGACTATAATGAAATATTTATATTTAGTAATTATTATATCAATATAAAAGTAAAATAATCTTAAGATGTTCTCATCTTTAAAGTTCATCCCTAATGAGCTAGGTAAGACTGGAGTTCTACAAATATGTATCTAATTTTTCTCATTATTCCTTTAATTTCCTGTTTATAAAATGATTCAAAAAGAATGTCTTAGTTCCTCACTGGGACACCTATCACTTGTTTAGTTTAACTCTGCTTATAACTTGCCAGAGAATACAAGAGAAGCATTCTTTTCATAGCTATCTATCAAGAATACCTTCTTTTGTGACTCCATGGATATAATGAAATAGTAGTAATTTTTCAGAAAATATTAGTATATTAATTCAAGAGCTATTATTTTTCTATGAAGCGAAGAAACAATAGTAATAATAATCACTTTTCTCCCCAGTATGTACTTTCTACCACTTCCAATTACCTAGCAACTGCCTTTGAAACTTTGTTACTCATGACCCATTAGTCACCATCATTTTTTTTTAATATCTTAATAGGAGTATAATTGCTTTACGATGGTGTGTTAGTTTCTGCTTTATAACTAAGTGAATCAGCTATACATATACATATACCCCCACATCTCCTCCCTCTTGCGTCTCCCTCCCACCCTCCCTATCCCACCCCTCTAGGTGGTCACAAAGCACTGAGCTGATCTGTCTGTGCTATGTGGCTGCTTCCCACTAGCTATCTATTTTACATTTGGTAGTGTATATGTGTCCATGCCACTCTCTCACTTCGTCCCAGCTTACCCTTCCCCCTCCCCACAGCCTCAAGTCCACTCTCTACGTCTGAGTCTTTATTCCTGTCCTGTCCCTAGCTTCATCAGAACCTTTTTTTTTTTTTTTTTTTAGATTCCATATATATGTGTGAGCATACGGTATTTGTTTTTCTCTTTCTGACTTACTTCGCTCTGTATAATGGACTCTAGGTCCATCCACCTCACTACAAAAACTCAATTTTGTTTCTTTTTATGGCTGAGTAATATTCCACTGTATATATGTGCCACATCTTCTTTATCCATTTATCTGTCGATGGACACTGAGGTTGCTTCCATGTCCTGGCTATTGTAAATAGAGCTGTAATGAACATTGTGGTACATGACTCTTTTATTTTATTTTATTTTTTTTGCGGTACACGGGCCTCTCACCGTTGTGACCTCTCCCATTGTGGAGCACAGGCTCTGGACGCGCAGGGTCAGTGGCCCTGGCTCACGGGCCTAGCTGCTCCGCGGCATGTGGGATCTTCCTGGACCGGAGCATGAACCCGTGTCCCCTGCATCGGCAGGTGGACTCTCAACCACTGCGCCATCAGGGAAGCCTGACTCGTTTTGAATTATGGTTTTCTCAAGGTATATACCCAGTAGTGGGATTGCGGGGTCGTATAGTAGTTCGATTTTTAGTTTTTTAAGGAACCTGCATATGGTTCTCCATAGTGGCTGTATCAATTTACATTCCCACAAACAAGGCAAGAGGGTTCCCTTTTCTCCACACCCTTTATAGTATTTATTGTTTGTAGATGTTTTAATGAAGGCCATTTTGACTGGTGTGCGGTGATAACTCATTGTAGTTTTGATTTGCATTTCTCTAATGATTAGTGATGTTGAGCATCCTTTCATGTGTTTGTTGGCAATCTGTATATCTTCTTTGGAGAAATGTCTGTTTAGGTCTTCTGCCCATTTTTTGATTGGTTTTTTTTTTTTTTTTTTTTTTTGATATTGAGCCTGCATGAGCTGCTTGTAAACTTTGGAGATGAATCTTTTGTCACTTGCTTCATTTGCAAATGTTTTCTCCCATTCTGAGGGTTGTCTTTTCGTCTTGTTATGGTTTCCCTTGCTGTGCAAACGCTTTTAAGTTTCATTAGGTCCCATTTGTTTATTTTTGTTTTTATTTCCATTACTCTAGGAGGTGGGTCAAAAAGGATCTTGCTGTGATTTATGTCATAGAGAGTTCTGCCTATGTTTTCCTCTAAGAGTTTTATAGTGTCTGGCCTTACATTTAGGTCTTTAATCCATTTTGAGTTTATTTTTGTGTGTGGTGTTAGAGAGTGTTCTAATTTCACTCTTTTACATGTAGCTGTCCAGTTTTCAAAGCACCACTTATTGAAGAGGCTATCTTTTCTCCATTGTATATTCTTGCCTCCTTTATCAAAAGTAAGGTGACCATATGTGTGTGGGTTTATCTCTGGGCTTTCTATCCTGTTCCATTAATCTACATTTCTTTTTTTGTGCCAGTACCATACTGTCTTGATTACTGTAGCTTTGTAGTATAGTCTGAAATCCAAGAGCCTGATTCCTCCAGCTCCGTTTTTCTTTCTCAAGATTGCTTTGCCTATTCGGGGTCTTTTGTGTTTCCATACAAATTGAGCAACCTTTTGTTCTAATTCTGTGAAAAATGCCTTTGGTAGTTTGATAGGGATTGCATTGAATCTGTAGTTTGCTTTGGGTAGTATAGTCGTTTTGACAGTGTTGAATCTTCCAATCCAAGAACGTGGTATATCTCTCCATCTGTTTGTATCATCTTTAATTCCTTTCATCAGTGTCTTATGGTTTTCTGCATACCGAAAACTTTTGTCTTTTTTCTCCTTAGGTAGGTTTATTCCTAGGTATTTTATTCTTTTTGTTGCAGTGGTAAATGGGAGTGTTTCATTAATTTCTCTTTCAGATTTTTCATCATTACTGCATAGGAATGCAAGAGATTTCTGTGCATTAGTTTTGTATCCTGCTACTTTACCAAATTCATTGATTAGCTCTAGTAGTTTTCTGGTAGCATCTTTAGGATTCTGTATGTCTAGTATCATGTCATCTGCAAACAGTGACAGCTTTACTTCTTTTCTGATTTGGATTCCTCTTATTTCTTTTTCTTCTCTGATTGCTGTGGCTAAAACTTCCAAAACAATGTTGAGTAATAGTGGTGAGAGTGGGCAACCTTGTCTTTTCCTGATCTTAGTGGAAATGGTTTCAGTTTTTCACCATTGAGGATGATGTTGGCTGTGGGTTTGTCATATATGGCCTTTATTATGTTGAGAAAAGTTCCCTCTATGCCTACTTTCTGGAGGATTTTTTATCATAAATGGGTGTTGAATTTTGTTGAAAGCTTTTTCTGCATCTATTGAGATGATCATATGGTTTTTCTCCTTCAATTTGTTAATATGGTTTATCACATTGACTGATTTGCATATATTGAAGAATCCTGCGTTCCTGGGATAAACCCCCTTGATCATGGTGTATGACCCTTTTAATGTGCTTTTGGATTCTGTTTGCTAGTATTTTGTTGAGGACTTTTGCATCTATGTTCATCAGTGATATTAGCCTGTAGTTTTTGACATCTTTGTCTGGTTTTGGTATCAGGGTGATGGTGGCCTCGTAGAATGAGTTTGGGAGTGTCCCTCCTCTGCTATATTTTGGAAGAGTTTGAGAAGGATAAGTGTTAGCTCTACTTTAAATGTTTGATAGAATTTACCTGTGAAGCCATCTGGTCTTGGGCTTTTGTTTGCTGGAAGATTTTAAATCACAGTCTCAATTTCAGTGCTTGTGATTGGTCTGTTCATATTTTCTATTTCTTCCTGGTTCAGTCTTGGAAGGTTGTGCTTTTCTAAGAATTTGTCCATTTCTTCCAGGTTGTCCATTTTATTGGCACATAGTTGATTGTAGTAATCTCTTATGATCCTTTGTATTTCTGCAGTGTCACTTATTACTTCTCCTTTTTCATTTCTAATTCTATTGATTTGAGTCTTCTCCGTTTTTTTCTTGATGAGTCTGGCTAATGGTTTATCAATTTTGTTTATCTTCTCAAAGAACATGCTTTTAGTTTTATTGATCTTTGCTATCGTTTCTTTCATTTCTTTTTCATTTATTTCTGATCTGATCTTTATGATTTCTTTCCTTCTGCTAACTTTGGGGTTTCTTTGTTCTCCTTTCTCTAATTGCTTTAGGTAAGGGCTCTGGCTCACTCAGGCCGGGGGGAGGGAGAAGCACCAAATGCGGGGTGAACCTGTGGCAGCAGAGGCCAGTGTGATGTTGCACCAACCTGAGGCGCACCGTGTGTTTCCTGGGGAAATTCTCCCTGGATCTCAGGACCCTGACAGTGGCGGGCTGCACAGTCTCCCGGGAGGGGAGGTGTGGATAGTGACCTGTGCTTGCACACAGGCTTCTTGGTGGCTGCAGCAGCAGCCTTAGCATTCTCATGCCCGCCTCTGCTGTCCACGCAGATAGCCGCGGCTCTCGTCCGTCTCTGAAGCTCGTTTAGGCGGTGCTCTGTATCCCCTCTCCTTGCGCACCCCGAAGCAATGGTCTCTCGCCTCTTAGGCAGGTCCAGACTTTTTCCAGGACTCCCCCTCAGCTAGCTGTGGTGCACTGGCCCCCTTCAGGCTGTGTTCATACAACCAACCCCCGTCCTCTCCGTGGGATCTGACTTCCGAAGCTGGAACCTCAGCTCCTAGCCCCCAACCCGCCCTGGCTGGTGAGCAGACAAGCTTCTCAGGCTGGTGAGTGCTGGTCGGCACTGATCCTCTGTGCAGGAATCTCTCTGCTTTGTTCTCTGCACTCCTATTGCTGTGTTCTCCTCTGTGGCTCCGATGCTTCCCCCCTGCCACCCCCCATCTCTGCCAGTGAAGGGGTTTCCTAGTGTGTGGAAACTTTTCCTTCTTCACAGTTCCCTCCCCGAGGTGCAGGTCTGGTCCCTATTCTTTTTTTTTTTTTTTTTTTTTGCGGTACACGGGCCTCTCACTGTTGTGGCCTCTCCCATTGCAGAGCACAGGCTCTGGACGCGCAGGCTCAGCGACCATGACTCATGGGCCCAGCCACTCGGCGGCATGTGGGATCTTCCCGGACCGGGGCATGAACCCGTGTCCCCTGCATCGGCAAGCAGACTCTCAACCACTGCGCCACCAGGGAAGCCCATGGTCCCTATTCTTATGTTTCTGTTTTTTCTTTTGCCTTACCCAGGTACATGGGGAGTTTCTTGCATTTCAGGAAGTCTGAGGTCTTCTGCCAGAGTTCGGTAGGTGTTCTGTAGGAGTTGTTCCACATGTAGATGTATTTCTGATGTATTTGTTGGGAGGAAGGTGATCTCCACGTCTTACTCCTCCGCCATCTTTCAGGTCTCTCCCTGAGAAGATATTTTGATCTCATGATTGATTGTGTGTCTGACTGGATATTGAATTTTATGTAGAAAATTTATTTTCATTTAGAACTTTCAAGGCATTGCTCCAACATCTTTGACATTCCATGTTGCATATGAGAAATCTGATGTCATTCTTATTCTTGTTTCTTTGTAGATAAATACCTTTTTATCCTCTCTGCATACCTTCAAAATTCTGAAATTTCACAAGACATATTCAAATGTACATCTTTAAAAATATGTCTGATTCAGCATTTTGTGGCATAGGAAGATTATTATTTTCCCTCTCTCTCTGAGCTCTGATTCCCACTATTTTGGTTTCATTCTCTATTCTCTCCACCAGGTAACCAAGATGGCTACTGCTAACTCTGGGTTTGCATTGCACTCATGACTAAAATCCCAGAAAAAAGGACAAGTCTTTTTCCTAATTCTCTAGGCAGAATTTCCTGATTAGCCTGAGTAGGTTCATGTGCTCCTTTCTGAATTGGTCATTGTGTCAAAGAGGATAAGTACTTTGATTCATCTATTTCTTATCGCCTCTACTGCTTCTGCTCTGGCTCAAGACATTCTAACATCTTCTCGGGATGACTGTGCGAGCCTCTTAACTGGTTTCTCAATTAATATCCTTGCTCGCATCAGTATTTTGGCTAGAGCCAGAGCTGTTAATGTGTTTGTCAGATCAAAACCCTACAAAGCTTGCCTGGAAAGATTCAAGGGAAGCTAGAGTCTTCAACCATTGCCTAAGAGACCACTAAGATCTAAGAGAGGATACAAGACAGAGGAAGGATGCAGCTTCTGGAAGGCCACACTGACAAATTTGTAGCACGTCATATAGTTAATGAGATGCCTTTGAAACGTTTTTAATTGACATGATCAGATCTTAGAAAGATTTATCTGGTAGCAGTATTAAAGATGAAATGGAGACATACAAACCAAGATAAGGGAGATCCACTAAAGTGGTCTAGGCCGAGTGATGATGGGCTGAACTACACTTTGGAGCAGTGAGAATGAAAGAGAGGTAGATTTATATCAGTGATGTTTATAAAGAAGAATCAGTTGCTCTTTGTTACTCTACATGACCTTAGTTCAGACCTGGCTCTCTCACCTACTAGCTGTATGACCTTAAATAATTTACATAATTCTCAATTCAAATCTCTCCTTGACTTTACAATAATAATATTAATATTAATTCCTAACTCAAAAAAAAAAGACCACCAAGACCAAGTCAGATCTGCATGATCTGACTTCCCATGACCCCTCTGACCTCATCTGCTGCCACTCTCCTTCCGTTGCACCCTCAGCCGTGCTGGCCTCCTTGTTATGCCTCACACATGCCAGACACCTTCCCAGTCCCACTCTGGGGCCACTGCGTTGGCCGTTCCCCAAAGCTGGGCTGCTTCACCCTTGGATAGCCATGGGCTATTTCTTCACCTCTTTCAGGTCTTTACCCTAATATTGGCTATTTAGTGAGTCCATTTCTATCTACCCATTTAAAAATCACAACCCTCTCTAATACTCTCCCCTATTTTATTTTTCCCCATTTATCTCAGTCTAATATACCATTTATTTTACTTACTTATCTTATTAATTATTTGTCTATCCCCATGAAATGTAGGCCCCATGAGGGCAGGAGGTTTTATCTATTGTGTTCAATATTGTATCTTCAGGCTATAAAACTGTCAGCCAATACATATCTGACGAATGAATGAATGATTGGCAAACCTAAGCCATGTGCTTGCTCCTGTTTGGGGCAATGTGGGACCATATGATTGACAGTGCCTCAAGGAGGGGAAGAGGCAATTCCTTGAAGTAAAAGGAGCTGGTCTGACAAAAATTAATAAATAACCAATAAAAGATTCTTCTAGTGAGCTTTCAGAAATGGCAGTCTGTATTAAAAGGGCCTAAGATTAATAGGTGGAAGAAAGCAGCAGATCTGAAACCTGACAGTAATTTTCCAATTTGTTTGATTCTGAATTTTGCATGTATACAGTAGTCCGATATGTTATAATTAGTTTTTAAATGTTAAAGTAATTTTGCCTGGAAAAAATTATGGGGAAAATAATTTTCTCTGATTTTATGAATAATTTATTTCATTTTCAGTTAGATTTTTACTCCCACTGATCAATGTGTGAAAAAATGTTAGACTTTGGCAAAGAATATTTTATTTCTTTCAGGAGAGCAGGTTGCAAGATGGATAATTGGGTAATCTCTCTATATTAGATTTTTTCTTAACTATTTACCTGCATCCAAATGAAAGTTTTTGATGTTAACAGTTTCAGGCTGAATAATTGGCAGGTTAAGAGGTATAACTCAGAAGTTTTTATTTTGTATCTAGTTTTTCCTACTTTACCAGTCTTGCTGGAGTTCTACTTTATTAATTTTTGTTCAAAGAATTACCTTTGTGTTTTATTAATCTTCTCTATATTTTTCTATTTTATTGATTTCTGCCTTTATTTTTACTATTTCTATCTTGGGTTTGTTATTTTGCTATTTTTCTCGTTTCATGTGTTAAGCTCTTAACTTATTTGTTTTCAACCCTTCTTTTTTTGATAAATGCATTTAAAGTATAAATTTTCCTTTGAAAAATGCTTTAGCTGTGTTTCCTAAAACTTTTTTGATATGTAGTGTTTTCAATGGTGATAAATTTTAAATATTTCCCATTTGATTTCCTTAATTCTTTTTTAAAATTTAATTTTTATTTTATATTGGGGTATAGCTGATTTACAATGTTGTGTTAGTTTCAGGTGTACAGCAAAGTGGTTCAGTTATACATGTACATATATCTATTCTTTTTCAGATTCTTTTCCCACATAGGTTATTATAAAATATCAAGTGGAGTTCCCTGTGCTATACACAGGTCCTTGTTGATTATCTATACAATTTTTTTAGTAGTGCAAGATTTAGTTTCCAGACATGTAGACTATTTAAAGCTATGTTTTCATTATTAATTTCTATAATTAATGCATTACAGCCAGAGAACATAATCTGTGTTAAACTGGTTCTGTGAAATTTATCAAGACTTCCTTTGTAATACAGTACTTTTGTCAATTTTTGACAATATACCATGTGTGCTGAAAATGAGAGTTTATTCTCTGTTTCTCAAGTATAGAGTTCTGTGTGTCTAAATTTACTAATTTGTGTCATTTGGGTCATCTACATTTCTGTTTATTTATTGTCTGCTTAAGCTATTGATATCTGAGAGATGTGTGCTATAATCTTCAACTATAATTGTCAAGTTATATATTTCTCTTTCCAGTTCTATGAGTTGTGCTTGCTTGAGGCAATATATTTATATGTCTATGAAGGTTATATTTTCTGATTGTATTTTTTGTTATATATATATATTTACCATGAATTTTATATTTTCAGATATTAAAATTGTCATCACAGCTTTCTTTGTTCATGTTTGCCTGTATATTTGTTTCCATCTTTTAAATTTTAACATTTCACATCCTTCTGTTTTCTGTTTTTCTTCTTTTAGATAACATACTGCTAAATCTTACTTTTTAAAATAAATTTTATTTTGAAATATAACGTATATTATATTAACTATAATATTCATAGATTGCACAAAACTAATTTGAATAGCTTGATGCTTTATCACAGAGCAAAAATTCTTGTAACGACTACTTGAGTCAAGAAATAGGATACTGTTGGGATAGCCCGAATCACGTCTTGGCCTCTTCTAATAAATAATCCCTGCCTTCCCTTAAAGGTAGCCACTCTCCCGCCATTTGTGATAATTACTGCCTTGCATTCCTGTATAATTTAGTGACCCAGGTGTACTTTGCTAAACACTGAGGTCTAGTTTTGTCAGTTTTATTATTTTATATAAACAGAATTATACAGTGTATATTCTTTGGTGTCTTGTTTCTTTCTCTCAATATTATATGACTGTGAGATATGGAGTTTCCCCTTTTTTATTGCTAAGTAGTATTCCATGGTATGACTAATCCACAATTTATTTATCTACTTTCCTGTTTATGGACATTTGGATTATTTTTTTTAACATTTTCTCTATTATTAATAAAGCTTCTAGAAACATTATTATACATGTTTTCAGTGTACATGTGCGTGCATATCTGATGCATGTACATTTAAGAGTAAAACTTATGGGTCATAGGCTATGCATGTGGTCAGTTTAGCAGATTTTGCCCAACAGTTTTCCAAAATGGTTGTCCTAATTTACGCTCTCTACAGCAGTGTTTGAGTGTTTTCTTTGGCTCTACAATGTACTTGTTATTGTCAGTCTTCTAAAACTTCATGATTTTGGCCAGTGTTTAATGATGTTTCTTTACAGTTTTACCTTGTATTTCATTGAATGGTAATGAGGTTAAGCACCTTTTCATACATATATTGGCTAATTGATATCCTCATTTGTGAAACGGCTCTTAAGTTTTTTCTCATTTTTCTCTTGGGTTTTTCTGTCTGTTTCTGACTGATTTATAGAAATTCTTTATGCATTCCGGTATATAGCCTTGTATAGGTTATATGTACTGCATATATCTTTTCTCATTCATTTACTTGCTTTTACAATCCCTACTGTTGTCTTTTGGTAAACGGAAATTCTTAATTTTAGTGGGTTCCAACTTATCAAGTTTTTCCTTTATGATTAGAACCAATGGGGAAATGACAGTATTTTCAATAAATGATACTGAGAAAATTGGTTGTTCATTTTAAAAATGAAAATTAACCCTTATTTGAAACCAGAATCAAAGATCAATTGCAAGTAGATTATAGATCTAAAATGAAAGGCAAAACAACAGAAGTTCTAGAAGAAAAGGTAAGATAATATCTTTTGGCCAATAGGATAATAAAATTAACAACAAAGAAAAAGCACTAACCATAGTCATCTTTGCAATCCTTTTTTAAAAATTTACTTATTATTTTATTTTTTGGCTGCGTTGGGTCTTCGTTGCTGTGTGCAGGCTTTCTCTAGTTGTGGCGAGTGGGGGCTACTCTGTTGTGGTGCGCGGGCTCCTCATTGTGGTGGCCTCTCTTGTTGTGGAGCATGGGCTCTAGGAGTGTTGGCTTCAGTAGTTGTGGCACACGGGCTCAGTAGTTGTGGTTTGTGGGCTCTAGAGCTCAGGCTCAGTAGTTGTGGTGCACGGGCTTAGTTGCTCCACGGCCTGTGGGATCTTCCCGGACCAGGGCTTGAACCCGTGTCCCTTGCATTGACAGGCAGATTCCTAACCACTGCGCCACCAGGGAAGCTCCATCTTTGCAATCTTGAGTCCTCTAATTAATGAATATGACATATCCTTCCATTTGTTTGTATCTTCTTTAATTTCTTTCAATAATGCTTTATAGATTTCTTCACAGAAGTATTACATGTCTTTTGTTAGAGTCATTCTAATGTATTTGGAATTTAATGATGTTGTTATATTTGTATCTTCTTATAAATTTTATTTTCATGCTATCTGTTGCTGGCATGTAGAAAAGTTATTGATTTTTACATATTGGGCAGGTATCTAGCAACCCTTCTATATCCACTTTTCAGTTTAAATAATTCACATGTAGATTCTTTTCCATATGTAAAATCATATCATCTGAAAATATTGACAATCTTAATTTCTTATTTTTTAATTATTGTAATGCTTACTAATTTTTAATGAGCTCTTCTGATACAATGTTCAGCATCTTTGGTTTATTCCTAATATCCAAGAAAAGGTTTCAACATATTACCATCAAATATGTGATGGAAGAAAGAAGGACCACCTTACTTACTGAAAATGGTAGTGAGGACCTCTTTGTTTTGCCCAGGACAGAATTTGAGAAGAGCTTGGCTTGGCAGTTCTTCTCTGATTCATGTGGTTTTAGCTGGAGTGGTTGTGACAGAAGGATCCGCTTCCAAGATCACTTTTTTGTTGTTGTTGCGGTACGCGGGCCTCTCACCGTTGTGGCCTCTCCCGTTGCGGAGCACAGGCTCCAGACGCGCGGGCTCAGCGGCCATGGCTCACGGGCCCAGCCGCTCCGCGGCATGTGGGATCCTCCCGGACCGGGTCACGAACCCGCGTCCCCTGCATCGGCAGGCGGACTCTCAACCACTGCGCCACCAGGGAAGCCCCAAGATCACTTTTTCATCCACACGTCTGTGTTCCTTAGGTCCTCCTTTTCCTAGCACTTTGTTCTCCTGGGACTCTCCACGTGGCTTGGCTTTTCCTGGTCCAGCAGTCTTAGAGTGACTGGACTTTGTAAATGTAATCTGGCTTCCCTGAGAACAAGTGTTTCTCTTTCAGATTTAAAATTCTATGGGTTGGGGTCTGTGAGTTCATACCCATTGAAATTAAACTTATCTATTTAATTAAAAAAAACCTTTCTCCTCTAAACGTTTGACATAAGCCAAATTTCAGTAAAATGGTGTCAGGAAAAAATAAATAATTCCTTGTTTCCTTGTGATGACAGACTTTTGAGGTTAAAGTCATCTAGGGCAGTGGGAGGGTGGCAGGTGCAGATGTAAGCTGAGTGTGAGAAGATGGGTATAAAACAGTGTGTAGGTGAGGTGTGGGTGAGAGAGTGCAAAATGAAGAGAGCAGGCAGGTCACAGGAAGCTGGGCGGACCACAGGAAGCTGGCTGGAAAAAACGTCTTTGGCTTTACTTAATTAAAAGCAAGAATAAAACAACCCAAAGACAAATGGAAAATCTCATACACAAAGTCTATAAAGAGATGGAAACAAAAAAAATAAGCACACGCGACTTCAGAGAAAGGTGAACTCAAGTGGCTGGCCAATAACATTCTACTCTAATTTTTGTGTTACTTCTCAAGACTTTATGCAGTATGATAATCTAATTAAAAAACAGTAAAGAGCAAAAATTTCCTTTAGAAATAAACACAAAATAGTCTTTTTTAAAGCTTAGATTTCCAGCTTTATGATTCTAGTAGTTTTTAAAAATGCTCTATTGAAATCAAAAGCAGAGTGAGAATGATCTTTCAAAATGATCTTTCAGTCTTTGGTCTCAAGCTAAACAGTGTACTTACATGTTTGTCCACTAGGTGTCTCTTTGCATACATGTTATGATTCCAGAGAAAGCTAATCTATTTCCGCAGGCAATAGTTTGCGTGGACCGTGTCAACAAATGTCTCAGTTTTGGGGTATTTAAGAATGGCTTTAATTTAACAGGTCTTCTTTAATAAATAGAGGCATCTTGGCTAGAGCTCTCATTCTTGCTTTAAAAAAATTTTGGAGACATTAACCAGGAATTGTCAGCAGACACAGAATTCAGGTACTTGCAATCAGGGTTGTTGGCAACCTGATACAGGTAGCCTGCCCATTTAGGATTGCAACCAGGAAGTTAGCCCTCCATTATTTATAAATGAAGCCTTGGCAAGGGTGCTCAATTCCAAAACAAGCTGCATTTGGCTCTCCAATGTCTCTCTTTCCAGAAACTATATTCCTTGTGGATCAGATCCTTCAAAATCACCCAGTGGCCGCTGATCTGTGGTCCCATATGTAGCCCTTTGAGTAAAAGATGTCAACTGTGGTGAGTCACATAAGGCTTCTCTGAATTGTTCAAATTTGGTAAATTTTTACCTTCTCTAACTTGTCCTAAAATACAGGCAGGGTCAATATAAATCAACAGATATTTATTAGGTGCCTACTGTATGCCTGGCCTGCAGTGTCTACGAGAATTCTGGGACTCAATTCATTCTCTAAGAATGTGATGAGACTTACTGTTTGCAGAAAAATTAAGCATGCTTCTAAGGAGAAGTTGAAAAGGCAACATTATTATAAGAGGCAACACTGTTAATGTCCAAAGGACCCTGAGCTTGGGGTCTGAAGGCTTGAATTCTGACTTGATGACTTGCTAGCTGTGTAGAGTAGTTAGTCTATCTGCTCTGTATGTCAGTTTCTTTACTTGTAAAAGTATAGGTAATATTACTTTACAGAGTTGGGACTTCCCTGGCAGTCCAGTGGTTAAGACTCCACGCTGCCAATGCAGGGGGTGAGGTTTCGCTCCCTGGTTGGGGAACTAAGATCCCGCATGCCTCACGGTGTGGCCAAAAAAAAAAAAGAAAAAAATTACAGAGTTGATGTGAAGACTGCAAATAATTTGCTATAATTCTGCCGAGTATCATTGTAAGGGCTTCCAGGAGAAGTCTCCCTCTTCTTGGTAAAGGCAGCCTTTCCTCTTATGATGCACAGCAGGTTAGTTAATCACGGTCACTACTTCTCCTGTCGGACAGGGCCTTGGGCACTCATTTTGCAAAATCATAAGGCCCATCAAAGTGATATTTCCCAAGAAAGAGCTAGCCAGACAAAAGGGGAAGCTTTGCTCCAACTGCAGAGCAATGGGTGCAAACAACAGGCAGCTTTGTAATAGTTCTTCCTTTTCTGGCTTCCTTCTAGCCTGCAATGGTCCTGTAGCAGAGGCCACTGCTGCATGGGGTACACCTATTCCTTTTAGTGAGAAGAGGGTTCAATGGAGGGTTGTTTGGCAAAGCTGAGTTAAAGTGAAGGGCTGCCTCGGAGCAGTGTGAACACAGTCTGGAGTTCACAGGCAGAAACATATACTCTGTTCCAGAAAGCAAAAATATGAATATAACTCATGTGGAGAAATTTAGGGCTGCAAATGGCCGAAAGGTGAGGGTGATCATTTGCCATTCTTGTCCGGCCCATCTTAGTGCATTGTATCTGCTCTCACCCCACACAGGCTGGAGTGAAGGGAATTTATGAATCAGGTGTTGTTACTCAGGGGCTGCCATTGTAGACGACCAGGGTGTGCTTATGGGACAGACCGTTGTTGCCCTAATAACTGATGCTTTGCCTGTGGGCTACCAGTGCTGCCTGTGGTCTTGTCACAGGCCTGGTGGCCCTGTCCCTACTTGATGGAGCATCCTGAGGGTAGTACAAGTCGGTGAAGAGGTTCCTTGGGTTTCCATCACAAATCTTTTAAATCCAACCTAAGCACACAGCTAGTTTGGATCTTAGAATGACTGGCTCCTAGAAGTGCCTTGGAGCTGTCACTGGTCTAGGAGGCAGGTGCCTTGCAGGTTTTATCTGCATTGGTGCACGAAGCTGCTACTATGGCGTGTGTGTGTGTGTGTGTGTGTGTGTGTGTGTGTTGGGAGGTGTGAAAACATATTTTGCAGGGCCCCTACCTTTATAAATAATTTGAAGAGCCAAAAGTCAGTGTGCTAGCCCGATTCTGGAGGGCTGCTGGGATCAATCACTTACTGGGTGGTGCTGTGGAATTTAAGACAATTGCGGAAACAGAATCAACCCTACAAAGATGAGTTCTGGTGGTCTCACTAGCTGGTCGACCTCACTAGCTGGTGAAGGGAAAGCGCCTCGGTTGGGAGCAATGGGCACAGGGCGCACATGGGCGGCTCCTGGCTACTGCCCGGAGGTGGATTGGCAGGGCCCTGCCCCCTTGCCAGAGCCCTAAGGGCATGCTGGGACACAGACCATAATCTGTGACTCTTTCGGGTTCTGGAGGCTGCACTCAGGCATATACGCCTGCCGCAAGAGATGCGAGGGAGCTTCGTGCCTCCCTAAGGGGCAGGTCCAGCAGCCCTTTCGGTTTGGTGCAGGTTCTTCCAGGACGTAGAAGAGGCAGATTGTTGGTGATCGCTTACAGTTTGCCACCTGCTTGTTACTTTGGTAAAATGATCCTTTGGGAATAGAGAATGACATTGTTGGCTGAAAGAAGGGTTTTTTTTTTCCCCCCTTAGATTTGTGGATTTTTATGTCTAAACCTTGATTGTCAGGGCTGACAGCTTACGTGGGAATGCAGGAGAGTAAGGAAGAAGCCTGCCAATCTCCTCAGATGATGGATCACGGCATTTCAGTGGTGTTGAAAATAAAATAATTTTATTATAGTTTCTGTTTTAAAAAAGTCGCAGCTCTTAAAACCATCTGTCAGATTATTCTCAAAGTTGAGAGACTGCAGAAAAGAAATGCAGTGAAATGAGTGGAAAAGTTAAAGATAAAAAAGAAAATAAATGACAGAGGAAAAATGAGACTTTTAAAGCGTGTAGGAGATGGATTGGAACAGATGACAATAGAGCTAAAATTAAAAAGGAAAAAGCTTGAAATAATTTGGATAAATATTTCCATTTCGTAAATTTCCTGGACAAAGTAACAACCCCAGGCCAGCCCACCCCATACATCCCTGCAGGTGTACTCACAGGAAGGTCATCTTGCATTTGGCTCCCTTCTCTCCTGCTCTGCCTTAACAAGAGATTTCCTGCTAAGTAGCAAAGCTAATGGATTGTTTCATGTCCTTTGCTTTTATATCTGAGCAAAGATGAAGTTTCTCTCCTGCTTCCCGTGGCATCACTACGATGGACAATCACTTAACAGAAGATGCTTACAGACAGTTCTCATTGTTAGTTAAGTGTACACTTTGTTGTTACATGTTTTCCATGCTTTTCGATGATTGAGACTTCTGCCTCTAGAATGACCTGCATCTTCTGGCTCCAAAGAGCTCTAGTTTTTGGATTAAGGGTAATGCACATTGTTTGCCTCATGGATTGTCCATAAATCCATTCACTGTTCTGAGAATGTCTTGTCAAATGCTAACACTGTAATGTTAAAGGATAAACATGTGAATTAATCTGTTGGTGTTTTAAATTTTTGTTCAGTTTTGTTGTTTTCACTTAAGGCTCTATGAAAAAGAGAATAAACCTGGCTCATAGTTTCTTTTAATTGGAAAATTATCTCAAAATCACAATAAATTGTATTCTTTAAAAAAAATCTTTAAAACAGTAGGCATGGTACTTGTTTTGCTGCATCATCCCAAAGATTATAATGTTCACTGAGGGATAATCAAGACAGTTACTTATGGATCAATTGAACCTATAACTGCCTTTAGTGAGTTTTTTTTTAAAGATTTAAAAAAAAATACCAGTTATACTATCTACTGTCTGCTTTATCAATAGTGCCTTTGTTGCATATTGGTATTCTTGGTTTATTTTCTGGTTTTAAAATGATACAGGACCAGAATCCATATTTCTGACTTAACTGATTTACCAAACAGTTTCTAAAATAAATTGCTAGAATGAACTTCTGTTTGTGTAAAATGAGAGGGACTGATTCTTCACCAGTGTCTTAGTCAGTTTGGGCTTCTATAACAAAATACTGTAAACTAGGTGGCTTATCAACAACAGAAATTCATTTCTCACAGTTCTGGAGTCTGGAACTGGCATTATGGTGCCAGCATGGTCAGGTTCTGGTACGAGCCCTTTTCTGGGTTGCAGAGTGCTAACTCTTCTTCTTGTATCTTCACATGGTGGAAAGAGTGAGCTGGCTCTCTGACCCCTTCTTAAAAGGGCACTAATCTCATTTATGAGGGCCCCTGCCATTATGACCTTTTTACCTCCCCAAGGCCCCACCTCCGAATACTACCACACTGGGAATTAGATTTCAACATACGAATTTTTCAGGGACACAAACATTCAGTCCATAACAACCAGTATATATTAAGGAAAAAAATCTCTTCTTTGAAATTAGCTTTATTATGCATTTGGTAATGAAATGTGTTTCTACTTTTCAGTTACAGAGCTTATCAGAAATACATTTTATGTCACTGCACTAACTTAAAAAGTATTAATAACCTCAGTGTTTTGGCTAAGTCTCATGTTGTGGTGTGTTAAGGAATTGTTCTTTAAAGAAGGTAACTGTCTCAAATATGACTGAGAAAACTATTCCCTTAAACTCTGATATGGTACCAAAAATGTCTAGAGGAGAGTAGGTTAGGGAGTTTAATCCACCTCCAAGTGTGAACGCTATTTTATTTGATGAAAACTGCTGTCACCCTAGCTCAGACCCTTCAGTTGTGTGCTGAGTCCATTAGGAAGAATAGTTTTCTATAACAAAGCTGTTTCTAGGTAATTGCTCCCATTCTATGTAATTGCTACCTCTTTTTGAGCATCCACGTGTTTCCCATATGAGATTTCACTTAATTCTCACAAAAACCCTATCAGCTGGTTATTATCATTTCTGTTTAAGAGATGAAGCTCTTACCATTTATAGAAGTTAAGTGATTTTCCTAAGTTTCCACATTTAGCAAGTGGCAGAGTGAAATCTGTTTGACCATAATCCATGTGTGTGCAGTAGTTTTAAAGCTTTTTTTTTTCTTTTTTTGGTTGTGTACCCATAAAATAATATGGAAACCCTATGTGCTCCTTCACAGTTTAAATCGTCACTCAGAGTTTTTATCGTATGTTTAAATAGATGTGAAAGATGTAATTTCTGGCATATTATAAATCTTCATAGTGAAAAAGGTAAAATTTCTCTTTAAATATAACTTAGGCAATATAAACCAAAATCTGACATGTCTTGCTATTTTTTTAAAGTAATCTTTGAAGTTTTATATAGCTCTTTTTTTTTTTTTTTTTTTTTGTGGTATGCAGGCCTCTCCCTGTTGTGGCCTCTCCCGTTGCAGAGCACAGGCTCCAGACGTGCAGGCTCAGCAGCCATGGCTCACGGGCCCAGCCGCTCCACGGCATGTGGGCTCTTCCCGGGCCGGGGCACGAACCCGTGTCCCCTGCATCGGCAGGCGGACTCTCAACCACTGCGCCACCAGGGGAGCCCTACATAGCTCTTTTTTATTTTTTCCCCTGGAGCTCATTTTCTCATTCCAGTACTCCATAGATTTTTGTTCAATTATATAATATTTTTATGCTTGAAAATTTACTGAAAATTTATTGATAATAATAATTAATAAAATTATTATTAATAATTTATTGATAATTATGTAATACATTTCAACTATATATATATTTAAAATTAAATTAATTTAAAAAATTTGAGGTGACATAATTCTTTAAGCCATAAATGATTTCATTTGGAATGAGTTATTATTATAATTCTTATTGGTACAAAACAAACAATATGAATGTTACACATTTTGATGGATAATGATAACTACAAGAGGTAAATTTTTTTTTTAACATCTTTATTGGAGTATAATTGCTTTACAATGGTGTGTTAGTTTCTGCTTTATAACAAAGTGAACCAGTTATACATATACATATGTCCCCATATCTCTTCCCTCTTCAATCTCCTTCCCTCCGACCCTCCCTATCCCACCCCTCTAGGTGGTCACAAAGCACTGAGCTGATCTCCCTGTGCTATGCGGCTGCTTACCACTAGCTATCTACCTTACGTTTGGTAGTGTATATATGTCCATGCCTCTCTCTCACTTTGTCACAGCTTACCCTTCCCCCTCCCCATATCCTCAGGTCCATTCTCTAGTAGGTCTGTGTCTTTATTCCTGTCTTACCCCTAGGTTCTTCATGACATTTTTTTTCTTAAATTCCATATATATGTGTTAGCATACGGTATTTGTCTTTCTCTTTCTGACTTACTTCACTCTGTATGACAGACTCTAGGTCTATCCACCTCCTTACAAATAGCTCAATTTCGTTTCTTTTTATGGCTGAGTAATATTCCATTGTATATATGTGCCACGTCTTCTTTATCCATTCATCCAGTGATGGACACTTAGGTTGCTTCCATGTCCTGGCTATTGTAACTAGAGCTGCAATGAACATTTTGGTACATGACTCTTTTTGAATTATGGTTTTCTCAGGGTATATGCCCAGTAGTGGGATTGCTGGGTCATATGGTAGCTCTATTTCTAGTTTTTTAAGGAACCTCCATACTGTTCACCACAGTGGCTGTATCAATTTACATTCCCACCAACAGTGCAAGAGGGTTCCCTTTTCTCCACACCCTCTCCAGCATTTATTGTTTGTAGATTTTTTGATGATGGCCATTCTGACTGCTGTGAGATGATATCTCATTGTAGTTTTGATTTTCATTTCTCTAATTAATGATGTTGAGCATTATTTCATGTGTTTGTTGGCAGTCCGTATATCTTCTTCGGAGAAATGTCTATTTAGGTCTTCTGCCCATTTTTGGATTGGGCTGTTTGTTTTTTTGTTATTGAGCTGCATGAGCTGCTTATAAATTTTGGAGATTAATCCTTTGTCAGTTGCTTCATTTGCAAATATTTTCTCCCATTCTGAGGGTTGTCTTTTGGTTTTGTTTATGGTTTCCTTTGCTTTGCAAAAGCTTTGAAGTTTCATTAGGTCCCATTTGTTTATTTTTGTTTTTATTTCCATTTCCCTAGGAGGTGGGTCAAAAAGGATCTTGCTGTGATTTATGTCATAGAGAGTTCTGCCTATGTTTTCCTCTAAGAGTTTGATAGTCTCTGGCCTTACATTTAGGTCTTTAATCCATTTTGAGCTTTTTTTTGTGTATGGTGTTAGGGAGTGATCTAATCTCATACTTTTACATGTAGCTGTCCAGTTTTCCCAGCACCACTTATTGAAGAGGCTGTCCTTTCTCCACTGTACATTCCTGCCTCCTTTATCAAAGATAAGGTGACCATATGTGCGTGGGTTTATCTCTGGGCTTTCTATACTGTTCCATTGATCTATATTTCTGTTTTAGTGCCAGTACCATACTGTCTTGATTACTGTAGTTTTGTAGTATAGTCTGATGTGAGGGAGCCTGATTCCTTCAGCTCCGTTTTTTGTTCTCAAGATTGCTTTGGCTATTCGGGGTCTTTTGTGTTTCCATACAAATTGTGAATTTTTTGGTTCTAGTTCTGTAAAAATTGCCAGTGGTAGTTTGATAGGGATTGCATTGAATCTGTAGATTGCTTTGCGTAGTAGAGTCATTTTCACAATGTTGATTCTTCCAATCCAAGAACATGGTATATCTCTCCATCTATTTGTATCATCTTTAATTTCTTTCATCAGTGTCTTATAATTTTCTGCATACAGGTCTTTTGTCTCGTTAGGTAGGTTTATTCCTAGATATTTTATTCTTTTTGTTGCAGTGGTAAATGGGAGTGTTTTCTTGATTTCACTTTCAGATTTGTCATCATTAGTGTATAGGAATGCCGGAGATTTCTGTGCATTAATTTTGTATCCTGCTACTTTACCAAATTCATTGATTAGCTCTAGTAGTTTTCTGGTAGCATCTTTAGGATTCTCTATGTATAGTATCATGTCATCTGCAAACAGTGACAGCTTTACTTCTTCTTTTCCAATTTGGATTCCTTTTATTTCCTTTTCTTCTCTGATTTCTGTGGCTAAAACTTCCAAAACTATGTTGAATAAGAGTGGTGAGAGTGGGCAACCTTTTCTTGTTCCTGATCTTAGTGGAAATGCTTTCAGTTTTTCACCATTGAGGACGATGTTGGCTGTGGGTTTGTCATATATGGCCTTTATTATGTTGAGGAAAGTTCCCTCTATGCCTACTTTCTGCAAGGTTTTTATCAGAAATGGGTGTTGAATTTTGTCGAAAGCTTTCTCTGCATCTATTGAGATGATCATATGGTTTTTCTCCTTCAATTTGTTAATATGGTGTATCACGTTGATTGATTTGCATATATTGAAGAATCCTTGCATTCCTGGAATAAACCCCACTTGATCATGATGTATGATCCATTTAGTATGCTGTTGGATTCTGTTTGCTAGTATTTTGTTGAGGATTTTTGCATCTATGTTCATCAGTGATATTGGCCTATAGTTTTCTTTTTTCTTTTTTTTTTTTTTTTTTTTGCGGTATGCGGGCCTCTCACTGTTGTGGCCTCTCCCGTTGCAGAGCACAGGCTCCGGATGCACAGGCTCAGCGGCCATGGATCACAGGCCCAGCCGCTCCACGGCATGTGGGATCTTCCCAGGTGGGGGCACAAACCCGCGTCCCCTGCATCGGCAGGCGGACTCTCTACCACTGCGCACCAGGGAAGCCCATATAGTTTTCTTTCTTTGTGACATCCTTGTCTGGTTTTGGTATCAGGGTGATGGTGGCCTCGTAGAATGAGTTTGGGAGTGTTCCTCCCTCTCCTATATTTTGGAAGAGTTTGAGAAGGATAGGTGATAGCTCTTCTCTAAATATTTGATAGAATTCGCCTGTGAAGCCATCTGGTCCTGGGCTTTTGTTTGTTGGAATATTTTAAATCACAGTTTCAATTTCAGTGCTTGTGATTGGTCTATTCATATTTTCTATTTCTTCCTGATTCAGGTTTGGCAGGTTGTGCATTTCTAAGAATTTGTCCATTTCTTTCAGGTTGTCCATTTTATTGGCATAGAGTTGCTTGTAGTAATCTCTCATGATCTTTTGTATTTCTGCAGTGTCAGTTGTTACGTCTCCTTTTTTATTTCTAATTCTATTGATTTGAGTCTTCTCCCTTTTTTCTTGATGAGTCTGGCTAATGGTTTATCAATTTTGTTTATCTTTTCAAAGAAGCAGCTTTTAGTTTTATTGATCTTTGCTATCGTTCCCTTCATTTCTTTTTCCTTTATTTCTGATCTGATCTTTATGATTTCTTTCCTTCTGCTACCTTTGGGGTATTTTTGTTCTTCTTTCTCTAATTGCTTTAGGTGCAACGTTAGTTTGTTTATTCGAGATGTTTCCTGTTTCTTAAGGTAGGGTTGTATTGCTATAAAATTCCCTCTTAGAACTGCTTTTGCTGCATCCCATAGATTTTGGGTCGTCGTGTCTCCATCGTCATTTGTTTCTAGGTATTTTTTAATTTCCTCTTTGATTTCGTCAGTGATCACTTGTTATTAAGTAGTGTACTGTTTAGACTCCATGTGTTTGTATTTTTTACAGATCTCTTCCTGTAATTGATATGTAGTCTTATAGCGTTGTGGTCGGAAAAGATACTTGATACAATTTCAATTTTCTTAAATTTACCAAGGCTTGATTTGTGACCCAAGATATGATCTATCTGGAGAAGTTTCCATGAGCACTTGAGAAAAATGTGTATTCTGTTGTTTTTGGATGGAATGTCCTATAAATATCAATTAAGTCCATCTTATTTAATGTATCATTTAAAGCCTGTGTTTCCTTATTTATTTTCATATTGGATGATCTGTCCACTGGTGAAAGTGGGGTGTTAAAGTCCCCTACTACGAATGTGTTACTGTCGATTTCCCCTTTTATGGCTGTTAGTATTTGCCTTATGTATTGAGGTGCTCCTATGTTGGGTGCATATTTACAATTGTTATATCTTCTTCTTTGATCGATCCCTTGATCATTATGTAGTGTCCTTCTTTGTCTCTTCTTTTTCTTTCTTTTTTTTTTTAACATCTTTATTGGGGTATAATTGCTTTACAATGGTGTGTTAGTTTCTGCTTTATGACAAAGTGAATCAGTTTGTCTCTTCTAATAGTCTTTATTTTAAAGTCTATTTTTTCTGATATGAGAATTGCTACTCCGCTTTCTTTTGGTTTCCATTTGCATGAAATATCTTTTTCCATCCCCTTACTTTCAGTCTGTATGTGTCTCTAGGTCTGAAGTGCGTCCTTTGTAGACAGAAAATATATGGGTCTTGTCTTTGTATCCATTCAACCAATCTGTGTCTTTTGGTGGGAGCATTTAGTCCATTTACATTTAAGGTAATTGTCAATATATATGTTCCTATTCCCATTTTCTTAATTGTTTTGGGTTCGTTATTGTAGGTCTTTTCCTCCTCTTGTGTTTCTTGCCTAGAGAAGTTCCTTTAGCAGTTGTTGTAAAGCTGGTTTGGTGGTGCTGAACTCTCTCAGCTTTTGCTTGTCTGTAAAGGTTTTAATTTCTCCACCAATCTGAATGAGATCCTTGCTGGGTAGAGTAATCTTGGTTGCAGGTTTTTCTCCTTCATCACTTTAAATATGTCCTGCCAGTCCCTTCTGACTTGCAGAGTTTCTGCTGAAAGATCAGCTGTTAACCTTATGGGGATTCCCTTGTGTGTTATTTGTTGCTTTTCCCTTGCTGCTTTTAATATGTTTTCTTTGTATTTAATTTTTGAGAGTTTGATTAATATGTGTCTTGGCATATTTCTCCTTGGATTTATCCTGTATGGGACTCTCTGTGCTTCCTGGACTTGATTAACTATTTCCTTTCCCATATTGGGGAAGTTTTCAACTATAATCTCTTCAAATATTTTCTCAGTCCCTTTCTTTTTCTCTTCTTCTGGAACCCCTATAATTCGAATGTTGGTGCATTTAATGTTGTCCCAGAGGTCTCTGAGACTGTCTTCAGTTCTTTTCATTCTTTTTTCTTTATTCTGCTCTGCAGTAGTTATTTCCACTATTTTATCTTCCAGGTCACTTATCCGTTCTCCTGCCTCAGTTATTCTGCTATTGATCCCATCTAGAGTATTTTTAATTTCATTTATTGTGTTGTTCATCATTGTTTGTTTCATCTTTAGTTCTTCTAGGTCCTTGTTAAATGTTTCTTGCATTTTGTCCATTCTATTTCCAAGATTTTGGATCATCTTTACTATCATTATTCTGAGTTCTTTTCCAGGTAGACTGCCTATTTCCTCTTCATTTGTTAGGTCTGGTGGGTTTTTATGTTGCTCCTTCATCTGCTGTGTGTTTTTCTGTCTTCTCATTTTGCTTATCTTACTCTGTTTGGGGTCTCCTTTTTGCAGGCTGCAGATTTGTAGTTCCCGTTGTTTTTGGTGTCTGTCACCAGTGGCTAAGGTTGGTTCAGTGGGTTGTGTAGGCTTCCTGGTGGAGGGGACTAGTGCCTGTGTTCTGGTGGATGAGGCTGGATCTTGTCTTTCTGGTGGGCAGGTCCACGTCTGGTGGTGTGTTTTGGGGTGTCTGTGGCCTTATTATGATTTTAGGCAGCCTGTCTGCTAATGGGTGGGGTTGTGTTCCTGTCTTGCTAACTGTTTGGCATAGGATGTCCAGCACTGTAGCTTGCTGGTCGTTGAGTGAAGCTGGGTGCTGGTGTTGAGATGGAGATCTCTGGAAGATTTTCGCCGTTTGTTATTATGTGGAGCTGGGAGGTCTCTTGTGGACTAGTGTCCTGCAGTTGGCTCTCCCACCTCAGAGGCACAGCACTGACTCCTGGCTGCAGCACCAAGAGCCTTTCATCCACACGGCTCAGAATAAAAGGGAGAAAAAGTAGAAGAAAAAATTAGTAGAAGTAGAAAGAAAGAAAGAAAGGAGGGAGGGAGGAAGGGCAGAAGGAAGGAAGGAAGGAAATAAAGAAAGAAAGAAGATAAAGTAAAATAAAATAAGATAAAATATAATAAAGTTATTAAAATAAAAAAACAAGAAAAAATAAAATAAAATAAAATAAAACAAAAAAAAAGGACGGATAGAACCTTAGGACCAATGGTGGAAGCAAAGCTATACAGACAAAATCTCACACAGAAGCATACACATACACACTCACAAAAAGAGGAAAAGGGGAAAAAAATCATAAATCTTCCTCTCAAAGTCCACCTCCTCAATTTGGGATGATTCCTTGTCTATTCATGTATTCCACAGACATCAAGTTGATTGTGGAGATTTAATCCGCTGCTTCTGAGGCTGCTGGGAGAGATTTCCCTTTCTCTTCTTTGTTCTCATAGCAGCTCCCAGGGGCTTAGCTTTGGATTTGGCCCTGCCTCTGCGTGTAGGTCGCCGGAGGGCGTCTGTTCTTCGCTCAGACAGGATGGGGTTAAAGGAGCCGCGGATTCGGGGAGGGAGGGGCACGGAGTGCGGGGGCGGGCCTGCGGTGGCAGAGGCCAGCGTGACATTGCACCAGCCTGAGGTGCGCCGTGCGTTCTTCCGGGGGAGTTGGCCCTGGTTCCCGGGACCCTGACGGTGGCGGGCTGCACAGGCTCCGCGGGAGGGGAGGTGTGGACAGTGGCCTGTGCTCGCACACAGGCTTCTTGGTGGCGGCAGCAGCAGCCTTAGCGTCTTAGGCCCGTCTCTGGGGTCCGCCCGTTTGGCCGCGGCTCTCGCCCGTCTCTGGAGTTCTTTAAGCAGCGCTCTTAATCCCTTCTTCTCGCGCACCAGGAAACAAAGAGGGAAGAAAAAGTCTCTTGCCTCTTCGGCAGCTCCAGACTTTTCCCTGGACTCCCTCCCGGCTAGCCGTGGTGCACCGACCCCCTGCAGGCTGTGTTCACGCCGCCAACCCCAGTCCTCTCCCGGCGCTCCGACCCGAAGCCCGAGCCTCAGCTCCCAGCCCCGCCCGCCCCGGCGGGTGAGCAGACAAGCCTCTCGGCCTGGTGAGTGCGGGTCGGCCCTGATCCTCTGTGCGGGAATCTCCCCGCTTTGCCCTCCGCACCTCTGTTGCTGTCTGTGCTCTCCTCCGCGGCTCCGAAGCTTCCCCCCTCCGCCACACGCAGTCTCCGCCCACGAAGGGGCTCCTAGTGTGTGGAAACCTTTCCTCCTTCACAGCTCCCTCCCGCTGGTGCAGGACCCGTCCCTATCCTTTTGTCTCTGTTTATTCTTTTTTCTTTTGCCCTACCCAGGTACGTGGGGGGTTTCTTGCCTTTTGGGAGGTCTGAGGTCTTCTGCCAGCATTCATTAGGTGTTCTGTAGGAGTTGTTCCACGTATAGATGTATTTCTGGTGTACCTGTGGGGAGGAAGGTGATCTCCGTGTCTTACTCTTCTGCCATCTTCCCGGAAGCCCAAGAGGTAAATATTTTTTATTGAAAATGCATTGTTTAATGACATAGATGAAGCTTTTCTTCTAATTATGTAACATACCCATGAATATTATTTACTTCTAGAATGAGAGTTCAGAACCAATTTTAATCCTATTATTGTTTTTTATGTATGCTGAGCACTTAAAACTATTTTTCACATAAATAAATAGATGGGAATGGAGCACTTTTTGGACTCCTTCCAAGGATATGCCAAATATTATGGTGATTTATCACAACTACTTTTTTTTTTTTTTCCGATACGCAGGCCTCTCACTGTTGTGGCCTCTCCCGTTGCGGAGCACAGGCTCTGGATGCGCAGGCTCAGTGGCCATGGCTCATGGGCCCAGCCGCTCCGCGGCATGTGGGATCCTCCCGGACCAGGGCACAAACCCGTGTCCCTTGCATCGGCAGGTGGACTCTCAACCACTGCGCCACCAGGGAAACCCACAACTACTACTTTTAATGATTAAGAGACTTAAAGTAGATTTTTCTTCAATTTTGTTGAAAACAAAGAACTGGAAACTTGATTTACAATGTTATTTGTTACCCTGTCGTTAGGCTCTTATATGTTTTTAATTCCTGGGAACTATACAAAAATTCTTTATCAAGACATATCAAATAACTACTACTTCTTCCTTTAACTCTTTCACTCATGGGCACCTTGCTCAAACTGACATTCTCAGAAAGGTTGGGAAAATGGAAAAATAATTACTTCCGAAGCACTTTTGCCAGCATTATTATTATTTTTCATGAGTTACTTTTATGGTGTGCTTTATAAATATTTTTATCAAATCTTGGAGCTACATATTATTTATCATTGAATCATTTTGGTGAAATTTTAGATTTTATATATGTCAAGTACCTCAGGGAACAAAGTACCAAAACTCCAAAATCATTAAGTAAACACTCCCATAGCCTCCACAAAGGTACATTCATTCCTAGGTCCCCTCACCTATGCTTCCTTGCACCAGTGATTGCATATTATTTCTACCCACTTGCTCTTTGATTTGGGAGGTTTGACATCAATCAACACAGTTTCATTTCCATATTCTTCAGATTGGGAAGATTTCTCATGGGATATTCATGACAGTACTATTTCACTAAATGAAAAAATTTGTAATTCATAGGTTTTCTTTATGGAAACTCATCTATAGTTTAGTACTTTCATTTTTTTGTATTTTTTTTTTTTTTTTGCGGTACGCAGGCCTCTCACTGTTGTGGCCTCTCCCGTTGCGGAGCACAGGCCCCGGACGCGCAGGCTCAGCGGCTGTGGCTCACGGGCCCAGCCGCTCCGCGGCATGTGGGATCTTCCCGGACCGGGGCACGAACCTGTGTCCTCTGCATTGGCAGGCGGACTCTCAACCACTGCGCCACCAGGGAAGCCCATTTTTTTGTATTTTTAATTCATTTGCTCAACAAATGTCTATTTAATCACCTGGTACACAATGTGGATACAGCAGTAAACAGATGGAAAAGGTAAGACAGAGTGCCTGCCCTTAGACAAGTTATACTATAGTGGGAGGTCAGATGTTAAAGAACTAATTGCAAAATTAATAATTCTGTACAACTCTGAGACCTTCTATAAGTAAAAGATAAGGTACTATGAGGGCAAACAAAAGGAGATTGATCTCTAATAAGGATCATGGAAAGCTTTCTTGACTAAATGATATTTGGTCTGAGTGTTGAAAGATTAGATGGTATAAGTCATCTTGGCTGGTGATTGTTGAAGAGCATGCACAAAGGTTCTGAGATTGGTAGAAACATGTTTAAGGAATTTAAAACATATCTAGTGAGTCAGGGAGATGGAAAGAAAGAGACATGGAAATGATCCAAGTTGAGGTTGGAGAAGGAAGCAAAGGGCTGGTAGTACAAAGCCTTCCTTTCATAATTTTGGTCTTTATCTCAGGACTCAACAGCTATTGTAGAAGTGTAAGGAAAGAGATGAATAGTTAGATGTGCATTGAAAAAACATGACTCTGGGCAAGAAGGAAAGCCAGGACATCAGCTAGGATGTTCCTGCAGTGGTCCAATTGCTAGGGTGGTAGCAATGGGTATAGACAGAATGGATGCATTTAAGAGACAGTCAAGTGGTAAAGAGGTACAGTATGTACAAGGGAAGTATTCCTTGAGTTCCAAGGAAGGCTTAATATAAGTGACTGAAGGAGTGTATTGTCTACCTATCCCAATGCTTAGGAGAAGAATTAGAGGTGAATTTTTCTCTTTGTCTTCCATCATCTCCTGTCAATTCTGTGCTTGTTTTACTACTAGAAAGCTGGCTGAGTGAAGGGGTTTAGGTTTCCACTGAAAAAATAAAGTTGCCTGAGGGTACAGTCTAAGCTGTGTGCCTCACTGGGCTAGAACATGGGGCATAAAGAAGACTGGGTCTTGGCCTCTGCCTTTTTGACATTCTCATTGTCAAACCAGGGAGACCTGTCCAGAGCATCATGGTACAATACCAAGGCCATTAGGAGTTAGTGGGAGACTTTGAGGGAGCCAGGATAATATTGTGGTGGTTAAGAGAGCAGGCTCTGGAGTCTGGGTTTGAATTTGGAAATACCTGTTTACTAACTTCCTCCTCTAAATTGCCTTATCTAAGACATGGGACTAATAATAGTATATTATTCATAAAGTGGTTCTAACAATAGTATAGCATGATATATTAAATCATCAATAAATATATGCAATATATAAATGCAATCAATTTATGTTATTATAGGGGAGGGGCCAATTAGCCATCTGCATAGAGTCAGGAAAGGTTACACTGTGATCCCTTACAACTTATTTAAAGAGTATATATAATTGACCTTTAATAAATGCTTGCTTAGGGAATGAGTATGTTTTATGACAATAAAATAATTTATTGAGCATTTATTCTATGTTAAGCCCCTTATAAAGGGCCTTATAAAGATATTTTATAGATATAGATATTTTATAGATAAAGAAAATAAAGATATTTTCTCATTTAATTCTTATCTAATCGTAAGAAGAAAATACAATTCTTATCCACATTTCACAGATGGGAGTCCTGAGGTCTCAAAACATCAGTTATTTGCCCACGATTACAGAGTAAAAGCTGTATTTAAGCTGGGATTTAAGTTCAGTCCAGACCAATTCCAAGCTTCGCTTTTAACTTCTACAAGTTCTGCAAGCTTCTTTACCTAAAAGCGCTGCTGAATTAAAACTAGCTTTTACTTATTATGTACTTGCTCAGGTGATTGATACGAAAAATACATTAGTATACAGAATCAAAAAATATTCATAGTATTTTACCTGAACATCTTCATTTTATAAATAAACACTTATTGTAGGAAAATAAATAGGTATGGGAATAAAAAATAACTTCTTATTATAACTCATAATTACTATACACATTTTGCTGTGGATTTCTTCCGACTTTTTTCCCCATTGCATTGATGTTTGAGTTGTATGTATGTAAACCCACATTTTTATAATAAAAATTGAATGAAGTTAAATCGCACATATTTTACCCTACTTTTTCATTAAGAATATATTGAAAACTCAGTAGTACTAAGCATGGTTGATGGCACATAGTAAAGATGCAGCAAATGTCAGCAGCCGTTGTCACCACTGTCATCAACATCATCTTGCCCTCCAGTAAGGCTGTAATAAGTTGACATCCCAACAACAAATTATTCTTTTCACCACACCTCCAGCAAACTTGGCTTCTGACAATTCTTTTGTGTATGCCAATCTTGAAGAATGAAAATGGAATTAGGCTGTTGTTTTACTCTGCACATATTTTATTACTAATGAGATTAAACATTAGTCATTTTTATGTTTTGAATTTTCCTTCACTTGCTATTTTATTCATTCTCTATTTTATTTTTTTAATTTTTAGTTTTTTTTCTTGAAGTATATTTGATTTACACTGTTGTGTTAGTTTCTGGTGTACAGAAAGGTGATACAGTTATACATATATATGTATCTACACATACGTATATATAGTTTTTCAGATTCTTTTCCATTGTAGGTTATTATAAGGTATTGAATCTAGTTCCCTATGCTGTACAGTAGGACCTTGTTGCTTATCTGTTTTATATGTAGTAGTGTGGATCTGTTAATACCAAGCTCAGTTTATGATGGAGGATGTTCTGCCTATGTTCTCTTGTAGGAGTTTTAAGGTGTCCTGTCTTATATTTAAGTCTTTAAGTCATTTTGCGTTTATTTTTGTGTATATTGTGAGGGAGTGTTCTAACTTCATTGATTTACATGCAGCTGTCCAGCTTTCCCAACAACACTTGCTGAAGAGACTGTCTTTTCTCCATTGTATATTCTTGCTTCCTTTGTCGAAGATTAATTGACCATAGGTGTGTGGGTTTATTTCTGGGCTCTCTATTCTGTTTCATTGATCCATATGTCTGTTTTGTGCTAATACCATGCTATTTTGATTATGTAGTTTTGTAGTATTGTCTGAAGTCTGGGAGTGTCATGCCTCTAGCTTTCTTCTTTTTCCTCAGGATTGCTTTAGCAATTCTGGGTCTTTTGTGGTTCCATATAAATTTTAGGATTATTTGTTCTAGTTCTGTGAAAAATATCATGGGTAATTTGATAGGGTGCATTGCATTAAATCTGTAGATTGCTTTGGGTAATATGGTCATTTTAACAATATTAATTCTTCCAATCCAAGAGCATGGGGTATCTTTCCATTTCTTTGAATCATCTTCAGTTTCCTTTATCAGTGTTTTATAGCTCTCAGTGTATAAGTCTTTCACCTCCTTGGTCAAGTTTATTCCTAGGTATTTTATTTTTTTTGACATGATTTTAAAAGAGGTTTATTTTATTTTTGACATGATTTTAAAAAGGTTTTTTTTTTTTTTTTCTGACAGTTCATTTCATTTCTGTGTTTCCTGTACCTGAATATGTTTCCTTCTTTAGGTTTTGGAAGTTTTCAGCCATAATTTCTTCAAATACTTTTTTGGTCCCCTTTTCTCTTTTTTATCCTCTGGGATCCCTGTTATGTGTAGATTGGCATGCTTCTTTTTTTTTAACATCTTTATTGGAGTATAATTGCTTTACATTGGTGTGTTAGTTTCTGCCTTATAACAAAGTGAATCAGCTATACATATATCTATACCCCCATATCTCCTCCCTCTGCGTCTCGCTCCCACCCTCCCTATCCCAGCCCTCTAGGTGGTCACAAAGCACTGAGCTGATCTTCCTGTGGCACGCTTTATATTATCCCGTAGGTCTCATGTTGCTTTCATTTTTCTTTCTGTCTGCTATTCTGATTGAGTGATTTCCATTATTCTATCTTCCAGATCACTTCTTCTCTCTTCTGCATTATTTAGTTTGCTCTTTGTTGCATTTAGCTCAGTTTTCATCTTGGCAATTGAGTTGTCTAATTTTAATTGTCCTCTTTATAGTTTCTATTTCCTCATTACAGTGATCCACACTTCTATCCATAGTCTTTCTTAATTTCTTCAGGATTTTTATTACTTCCTTTTTGAACTTGGGGTCTAGTAAACTGGAGAGGTCTGTCTCATTGTTTGTTCTTTCAGGGGATTTCTCTTCTTTTAATTGGGAATGGTTTCTCCTTCATTTTACTTATATTTCTCTGACTCTATTAATTTAGGAGAAGCAGTTATCTATTGTGGTCTTGAAGGGCTGTTTTTATTTGAGTCTAATATTTTTAGCGTCCTGTATGAGGCTAATATTTTTCGTGCTAGGGCTGTTTTCGGTATGGATGCCTGCCACATCTTTCCTCAGTGTGTGCTGGCCATTATCCCCTTGATAGAGGGTGTGATTGATGTTGTGGTGGCCAAAGCCTGCACTGGATGTTGGAGGGGTCTCCTCTTTGCTCCATGGTTGTCATAGCCCTGTCGGGGGCAGGGCCTGCTCCCCACTTATTGGAATAGAAGCCCTCAGATCTGGTTCTAAGCTGTGGTGCACTCTCGCTGGGAAAGGGACTGGCGCACTCTCGCTGGGAAAGGAGCCAGTGGGTATTCCCCCGCAGGAGCCGTCCGCTGAGACGTGTGCTCTGTGATGTTGCCTCTCACCCTTGTGCGTGCTTACAAAGTGCACTGTTGAAACTGCCCTCTGCCCCATCTCAGCAGAGGAAAAGCTGGCAATCGGGCTGCAAGTCCCTCAGGCGCTGCGCTCACAAATCTGCCAGTGGCGTAAATCTGTGGAAGTCACGCGCCCACCAGGAATCAGTTCAGATTTCAGCCCCACTTCTGTGTGTGGGCAACCTGCAGGTGTTTGGGTGCGCCCAGAGCTTGTAGAGTTGGGGCTGCACCCTCTGTGAGCAGGCTGAGAATGAGGCTGCTGTGACAGGGCCATGCCCCCCTCTTTGCACTAGCAGTGACAATAGGGCTCCTATTTGCCCTCACACACCGCCAGCTGTGACCTGGACCACTCCTGAGGCCCTTGGGGCTGTCTCTGCGTGGCCTAACTGAATCTTCTCCCTGGGTTTGTCTGCTGAAGCCCGAGTATCAGAACCCAGCTGCCACCGGCGAGCATTCCAGCAGGTATGCGCTTCAGGCTGGGGCATGCAGTGAGGTGGCCAGGACCTTCTGTGCAGGTCTCTCTTTGTCCTGCCTTCTACAAGCTGGCTGCTGCACTCACCTCTGAGCCCCTGAAGCTTCCTATCTGTCCTGGCTGATCTCCCAGCCAGTGAAGGCGGTTCCCAGGGTGAGGGAACTTTTCACAGCTCCCTCCAGGGGTACAGGTCCCGTCCCGCTTCCTTTTCTCCCCCTTTCATCCTACCCAGTCATGTGGTGGTCTTTCTTGCAGCTGTGGCTGTATGAGACCTTCAGCCAGCACTCAGTGGGTGTTCTGTGAGAACTGCTCCACATGTGATATAGTTTTGATGTATCTGTGGGAGGAGGTGAGCTCCACGTCCTTCTATTTCACCGTCTTCATCTCCCAGTCTGCTTATTATTTTCTTATTGGTGAGTAAGGACTCTTTATGTTATGATTCTCATGTATTAAATGTATATTGCAGATATTTTCATCAGCTTGTGGTTTGATTTTCTATTTATATTTTAGTGTATTTTTTAAACAAGTAATTTAAAAATTAAGTAATTAAATTGGTTGGTCTTTTTATTGTGGTTTTTCTCTTTGGCATTTTACAAATAAATGTTTTATTCATATTTATGTAATATAAATATGGCATTTTTGACATATAAAAGCGGTATACATCTTTCAGAACTTGGGAACCATTGGTATAAGAAATAAAGTCACATGGGGTTTGGATCTGCATTTATGGTGTCACTGGGAAGAACTGAAAAGCTCTTTGCTTTGGGGAGAGTTTCAGTGGCTTGTGGATGTTTACCAAGTTTCTCGCTTGTCAAAGTCTGAAGATATGAGATTTTTTTTTTCTTTTTGTTTTCATCTCCTTTTCTTGAAACCAGAGTGTCTTGTTTTTCAGGTAATCCACTACAAAGTGCAATACATCAAAAGGGGCTCATCTTTATATTAAAGTTGGGACTTCTGAGGCAGAGGGATTAGTTACATTTTTGAAATTGTTAAATTAACACAATCAGAATAATAGTAATGGATCAAATATTTCTGCATCTTACATTATGTTGTTCATCATGAAGATGAAAATATTTTCACTTTTCAAAGATATACGTTTATGTATTATACAATATTAAGTAGATAAAAACTAGATACAGCTTGCTGTAGACTTGAAAAAAATACTGACAAACTTGCAGATGAAATTCTGGCTTATTTTATGAACTCAGTTTTTAACAGTGGGCTTATTCTGGATTAAAAGGCCATGTAATGAATCACTTTTATTGTGAAATTCATCAATCAAAATAGAAATGCCCTTCTTCCCGTCAAAGAGATATACGCTTTTATGAACAATTTAATTCCACATTTAACTGAAAATCCTTCTTTTCTTCTAGTTTTTGTTTCTATCAATTTGACATCATACATGGCTACTGATGGCAGTGATCTTGTAAGTACCCTTTGGAATACTTGACTTGAAATATTAATTGTCAATTTGATGAATGAGTAAAAAATTATGTCGATTTTAAGTTTGGCTAGCTATTTATTGTCCTCCATTTGGTTAGTCACAATGGAATTAAATGATCCTCTTGTTAGAGTCTGAGGGTTTCTTATGATGACCAAGCATTTGTTTAAGACTCCTAGCTATTTACTTTTTTTTTTTTTTTTTTGTGCGGTACGCGGGCCTCTCACTGTTGTGGCCTCTCCCGTTGCGGAGCACAGGCTCCGGACGCGCAGGCTCAGCGGCCATGGCTCACGGGCCCAGCCGCTCCGCGGCATGTGGGATCTTCCCGGACCGGGGCACGAACCCGCGTCCCCTGCATCGGCAGGCGGACTCCCAACCACTGCACCACCAGGGAATCCCCTATTTACTTTTTTTTTTTTTTTTGCGGTACGCGGGCCTCTCACTGCTGTGGCCTCTCCCGTTGCGGAGCACAGGCTTCGGACGCGCAGCCTCAGCGGCCATGGCTCATGGGCCCAGCTACTCCGCGGCACGTGGGATCTTCCCAGACCGGGGCACGAACCCGTGTCCCCTGCATTGGCAGGCGGATTCCCAACCACTGTGCCACCAGGGAAGCCCTCACTGTGGTTTGGTCAAGGGCAAAAGCAAATGGATGTCACAGATCTGTAAAGATAGAGTCAGGGAGACTCAGGTTCAGAAAAGCGAAAGTTTATGAAAAGTTTTAAAAAGAAAAAAATGCATGGGATTATAAGCATATGTGTCATGTGTTATGTGGAACAAAGATATGAAAAGAAAGAATTAGGACTGTTGGATCCTTGAGAAAGGTAATGGAGGGTTTAATTATTACACTGCTTTGCTTTTTCTGAAGAAAAAATGTAGTCTTCCAGCTGGAAGGAGTTCATCTTATATGTTTAAGAGAATGGAAATTAAGATAATAAGAGACCACCTAAGGACGTTAAATGAATAAGTTCGTTCATTCATTCATTGAGACATTCATTTAATGCTCACTGATTACCTCTCCTGAGTTTATCAAGTGTCAACCACTGTAATAGGTGGGAATTGGAGATTTAATTGTGACTTGAAACAAGTTAAAATCTCCACATCTTATTAAAAAAAGTATAGCCTTGGGTTTTGGAACAAAGATGGCAGATGTGATTACCAAAGGACTAACATATCGTTCTGTAGCCCCCAGTCTATAGCTATTACTGCTGTAATAGGTAACCTGCTTCCCCTTGGTCCTGGGCACAAGTGGATTCTGTTCTTCTTGGTGGGAACTCTGGCTCTTTATGGGTCTTTCTCATTTCATGAGCCATTCTCCACTCCTGGACGCAATCAGCTCAGCTCTCCTTGTGTGTCTATTTACCTGTTATTTTTATCTCACAGCCATCAGCATCTGGGCAGTACTGCTTAATGTCTCTCTTAAGCATTTCTTCCAGCTGCTTTTCAGTGGTTACCCTACTTTATCTTTCCATTCAGAAAATTAGTTCAATTTTCTGCTGTCATTTGTTCTCTAAATAAAATGTAGCACAGGAGACCTATTTTTATGCTAGGTAGTTTCGGTAGGCGTGACACATTTGGCCTAATCGCATCCCAAATTACACCTCATTTCCACTAAACTAACATGTATTGAGCTACATGTGCTGAGCTCTCTGCTTGGTGCTGGAGTACGAAGAGGAGAAGCCGACCACCTGGTCGGGGCAGGGTGATATGGTGAAGTGGTGCTAATAAAACTGTTCAAGAAAGTAGATTCTAAGCATCTGAAATCTCATTATAGTATATTATAGTATAGCATAGTTAAAAAGCATTGCTCTTTTTTTGTTAAGCTGAGTTGCTGTTATCTGCTGGTATTCTTTTCTTTCCTCCGGTTTTCTCTCCTCTGAAGGGAAAGAGCAGAATTTTCAAAGCTAAAGCGTCACACAGAATCAAAAAGTATTAACTCACCAAGTTCTGTCTGTTTTCCCTCCTAAATATTTCTCCGTCTTCGCAGATGCGACGCTTGCCCTTCCTTCTGTTCACTGGGCTCTTTGCCTCTCTCTGCACCTGCTCTCAACTACCCCACCCCCGACTACTCTCCGCCGCCTCACAACAGCCAGGGTGGATTTTCCTAACTGCAGATGTCACTTTGCCACCCCCCTGCTTCTATCTGTTCAGTGGCTTCGCTTGGCTCTCAGACGAACTTCATACTTTCAAACATAACTTACATGATGTGGCTTGGCCACTCGGAATGTGGTGACCACGTCCAAAACCTACCTGCACTCGGTGGTCAATGCCTCCTGGCTTGTACCTGCATCTCTGTATCACATCCTCTTAGGCGCAGGTCTTTATCTGGAGGGCCTGCCCTGACTCCCCAGTTCTAGGTAAGCACTGTAATGGTGTGCAGACCTCATTATCCTTGTTCAGCTCTCTTTTGTCTGGGTTTCACTGGAAGCTGTGTTAGAACTTGCTTGCCATCGAATCTCTGGTCCTTGGCACTTAGTAGTTGTGCAGTAAGTGGTGGTAATCACCTGTAGGATCCGGGTCACCTGTAGCTTTTGGGGAAATTTTTAACATAAATGATTAAATTTGGTGCAATCGCTAAACATCCATTTGTGTAATTCTTGATGTTTATAAGGCTTTCCGTACATTATACTGTGGTGATTAAGCATTATACACCAAATCCGTATGGCTTAGTTTTCTTTTATGATTAGTTTCTTTTTTTTTTTTACATCTTTATTGGAGTATAATTGCTTTACAATGGTGTGTTAGTTTCTACTTTATAATAAAATGAATCAGTTATACATATACATATGTCCCCATATCTCTTCCCTCTTGTGTCTCCCTCCCTCCCACCCTCCCTATCCCACCCCTCCAGGCGGTCACAAAGCACTGAGCTGATCTCCCTGTGCCATGCAGCTGCTTCCCACTAGCTATCTACCTTACGTTTGGTAGTGTATATATGTCCATGCCACTCTCTCGCTTTGTCACAGCTCACCCTTCCCGCCCCCCCATATCCTCAAGTCCATTCTCTAGTAGGTCTGTGTCTTTATTCCTGTCTTACCCCTAGGTTCTTCATGACATTTTTTTCCCCTTAAATTCCATATATATGTGTTAGCATACGGTATTTGTCTTTCTCTTTCTGACTTACTTCACTCTGTATGACAGACTCTAGGTCCATCCACCTCCTTACAAATAGCTCAGTTTCATTTCTTTTTATGGCTGAGTAATATTCCATTGTATATATGTGCCACGTCTTCTTTATCCATTCATCCAATGATGGACACTTAGGTTGCTTCCATGTCCTGGCTATTGTAAATAGAGCTGCAGTGAACATTTTGGTACATGACTCTTTTTGAATTATGGTTTTCTCAGTAGTGGGATTGCTGGGTCATATGGTTATGATTAGTTTCTTATTAAAATAAATAGATAGATAAATAAATAATAACGACCAGCATGTGAATCTTAAGGCTTGGTTAAGAAACTTCTCTGGTCTCAGATTTTAGTAACAACATTCTGCCTAGAGAAGGAAAACAGCCTTAATCTAATGATAAGGCTCAGAGAGAATGTACACATCACCTCTTTTACCATCGTACATAATTCTTTTACCTAAAGCTTTCAGGGATTACTTTCAGGGATTGCTCTAGTGGGGAAGAAATGTCAGAATCATCTTAGATCAAAACTTTATGACAGTGTTTTCTCGAAAATTGTTTAAAATAAATTTACTTCAGTAAATATTGCCTGGAAAAAATGTCAAGTGAAAACTTTTTCCTGAAATGAAAGTCTCTGCGTATAAATCATGGTTACATTGCTCAGTTTTCTGCTGATTAGGACAAGCTCACTGAATGTGAATGGACATTTGCTTCTGGCCCGGTGGTCACTGGGTTATATCTGCTGTTGCGTGGACTGTCATCTGTGTGGTGATCTAACAGCAGACTGGGCCCTGATGCGTTTCTTCACAAGAGAGCTCTCCATTCGTTGTTCACAGAACATGTATTGCCTGGCCTTTATGTGTACTGTGTGCTGTGAGCAGCCCAGATACGATTCCAGCCCCCATGGGAACCTGCTCTGCCCCCCACTCCATCCCTGTGCTCATGGTGTGTGTCTCAGGGATGTGGTGATATTCAGGGATGAAGTGAGGAATCTATTTTCCACCTTTTTGATCAACTAGAAAGAGCTGAAATGTTGGCACCTTGTTTTTTTAGGCTCCATCAACAGAACTCTATGTTGAATTGGCTGTGCCAATGCTGCCTTGGACACAGGAGACTGTTTTGCATATTTTCTGTCCCAAGTAGGACTTGGAGTGGAGAAGTGCATGACAGCTATCTGGGGAACAGATGCCTGGGTGAGGGCTTGTTAGCTACCACTGGAAAACTTGTGTCCCTCCTCCCAGCGCCTCTCCTCCACCCCACGCCTTCCTACTTCTTGGGTTCCTGATTCTTAGTATTTGGTGGATATGGTTAAAACAGGATGCTGGAGAGCTACTGTGTTTCTTGAGGAAATAGTATTTTACCTTCAAGGAAACGCCAAGGGTCATCTCTCGGGGTGGGTTCAAACTTCGTGTCCGTTGATCCCAGGGGCTTTTCTCTGTGTATGTGCCTCTCTGGGGGAAGAAAGATGTTGGAGCAACTTTTATGTTGCTTTTCTCTGCTGATGTTAGCAGAGGTATTTTTCAGCTCTGAGTAATCAAACAGTAGAGATGGCTTTCCAGATATTTGTTAAATCTCCACTTGTACCAGGCACTATTATTAAGGCATTATAGGAACTAAAATTTAATACAAGACCCAGTTAATCTTTTGGTAAATATTTATTGAATGCTTCCTATGTGCCAGGCATCCCTCTAGGTGCTAGATTTTGAAGTCATGACGTGTTCAAGAATGTCAATTCTATCTTGAATGCTTGGCCAATCATTGACTCTAAGCAAAGTCGTCATTCAACTACAGAGCTGATAAAAGAGATTTGGTAAAAAGCAACATTAACAGGGGAAGTGATTGAGTAGCTGTGTGGGATAGAGGGTTGGACCATTGATGGATTGTGTTACTACTATGTATGTACCACTCAGATATATAAACAGATAGATTATAATATCCATTTAAGAGGCATCAGCAATGCATTGTGGAATATAAAAGACAGAAGAAGTAGTAACACTGAGTTAAACAATAGGCGTAGGAGCCTGACTGGCCTGGGTCCTAGTCTTGGCTCTGCTACTAGCTATGTGTGATCTGAGGGGAAGTTACTTAAGCACACCGAGATGAAGTTCCTTTCGTGGAAAGGAAGGTAAAAATAGTACCTACCATGAAGATCTTTGGGAAATAATATAAATCAATTGTTACAGTGACTACAAATAAATAACACTGGGTGAATGTAAGATTTTTATAAGAGCTCATGCCTTCTAAAGTCAGAAAGGGCTTTATGGTGGAGGTGGCATTTGACCTCGATCTGAAAGGAAGAGTAAGCATTAAGCAGATGAAAAATGGGGGAAGAGAATAAAGCATTCAGAAGTATGGAGCTGTTAAAGTGCCTGACATTTCTCTAGGATAGAAAAAAGTCTAAGGTGCCAGGAACGGAATTGGACAGATGTCTTGGTGGGATATTGAAGCTACTGTGGGAAGGGACTCGCTTGACACTTAAACTGTGATTTCAAGATGGAATCTCATACATTAAATGACTGGCTTCCATTCAATAATGGTTCTGCAGGTTCACACGTAGACACTCCACTCTGCTGTAAATACAGAGCAATGACAGACAAAGAGAAACAGAAAACAGGGAAAGCACAGTTAGGCTCAAAGACACAGTAATCATCTCTATGGATCAGAAATAAAAAGCGGCAACATGACTGAAGCTACGGCCTGCTGGGCACCTACCTCATCTGGAGGCAGGAAGCAGTTTGCGTCCTGGTCCGGGTTAGGGAGGTGGGAAAACGCTCCACTAAATATGAGAGAACTATGGTCACTTCTTTTGTTAAATTTTTGGCTGTGTTGGGTCTTGGTTGATGCCCACGGCCTTTAGTTGCGGTGAGCACGGGCTACTCTTCCTTGCAGTGCACGGGCTTCTTATTGCGGTGGCTTCTCTTGTTGTGGAGCACGGGCTTCAGTAGTTGTGGCTTGTAGGCTTCAGTAGTTGTGGCTCTCGAGCTCAGTAGTTGTGGCTTGCAGGTTCTAGAGCGCAGGCTCAGTAGTTGCGGCGCACAGGCTTAGTTGCTCCGCGGCATGTGGGATCTTCCTTGACCAGGGCTGGAACCTGTGTCCCCTGCACTGGCAGGCGGATTCTTAACTGCTGTGCCACCAGGGAAGCCCCTACGTTCACTTCTCAATGACAATGGTAAACGGCAGCTCCCCCACTTGTGAAAGGGGCTAAAGATGAAAAGAGAAAACAGTTGTTAAAGCACTGCCTGGGGTTACACAATTCCACAAGCTACCTGAGGGCCTAAGAAGGAAGGAATAGGGACACGTATCAAAATCAGGAGCTAAACCTAGTCACCAGCCAGACCAGCAACTGGATAGGCAGGAGTTCCCATGACGGCGTCAGAACCTGATTGTAGGACCGATTCCACATCAGGTGGAGGCAACGTCCAAACGGATAAGGAGGGAGGTGCAGCCGTAATGGGGGAAAGGGGAGCAGAGAGGGAGGGAGAGACTGAGAGAGAGAGGGAGGGGGAGAGAACATAAGGCCCTTCCACTCACAATTCTGCAAACTTAAAAGTCCAAAACAGATTTGAGAAATGCTAAGAAAGATAGACTCTCAAATATAAAATTCAAGTATAGCTTTATTTTACATAAAAACAAAATTTTAAAGCATGACAAAAAATTTTAAGTATGAAGCTCAAAGAATCTTTTGTACAATTTTGAAAGAAAAGCAGGCACAAATGAAAAAGTATAAAATGCAAGTGGGCTTTGAAAAAACTGAGGTATTGGAAAAGAAACCATAATGTTTGAAATAGAAAGCTCAGTAAATGGCATACATTCCACGTTGGATACTTTCTAAAAGAGTGTTAGTAAATTGACAAATTTATGCAGGACATGTATGGCACAGGGAGATAAACAGATTAAAAATTAAGACAAAATTAAGAGCAGAAAATAATGGAATAGTTAAAAAAAAAAAAGAAACAGGTAGAAAGATTGCTGAAATTTTGAAAGAAAAGACCAAAACATATTCCAGGTTGTAGAGAACTAAAAGTTTTATATATTGCAGGAGGGATTATAAGTAGGACACTTTGAAAGCAATTCGGGGATACCTGCAATATTAAAGATGCACGTATCCTATGACCATGAAGTCCACTCTCAGATAAATACTCTAGCCCAGAGGAACATGTGTCCAGGGGCACAGTGCAGTTATACAAAGTTGTTAATTGCAACAGTGTTGTGATAGTAAATTAAATGTGGGTCATTAAATGAATGGATAAATGTGTCATTTTCATTCACTATAGTGCTATATTAGAATTAGAGCTACTTGTCTCAACATGGAAAAAAATCTCAAAAACACAATACTAAAAATTAAGTATTTCCATTAATGCTATTATTTATAGTATTGTGAATGTTGCTTATAAATACTAAAATTGCATGGGAATGATAAAAATCACATTCAGCTTAGTGTAACCTGGGGTGAATGAGAGGGAAGTTGTACATAGGGAGACATGAGTGTATTTAGATTTCATTACCTTAAAAGTAAAATCAAAGAGTAAGAAAGAAAAGGAAGAAAGAGCTGTGTGCTCAGTGAGTTAGAATATGATAGAGTTGAGACTCTTGATACCATGTTGTTAAATTGCTTTTCAATTTCCACTCCCCACTATCAGTGAGTAAGTGTGTATCTGGAATTTACTGCAGGAGAGATGATAAGCACAGGAGTGTGGTTTTGAAAAAACACGTGACGATCTCTCTTTTGGCCCTAGGCCCTCCTGTTACTATCATGTCTCCTCTTTTTAATCAAGGTTCTGGGGAGACTAGTCTTCAGTGCTGTGTTGACTTCTTTAATTCCCATTCCTCCCCAAGCCACTGGAATTTGTTTTCCAGCCAACACGACAATGAAACTGTTTTGCCAAGGTCTGCAGTAACTTTTTCTTTCTCTTTGACACTGGTAGTATTTAACGGTTTGGGCTCACCTTTCCCTTCAATCTCTCCCTCACTTCCATGGCAGCTCCTCTCCTGGTTTTCTTTTGTCCTGTGCTGTTCTGCTCAGTCTCCTAGACCTTTCCTGCTGCTTCCGTGTAAACATACTGGTCTTCCTTCGGATTCTGACTTCAACCCTTTGACATTCTACACATGTGGGTTATCTTATCCAAACTCAAGACGTCCACTCTCTGTACACTGATGATTCCTAATTTTATGTCTTTATTCCAGATTTCCTCCAAATCCTTAAACCCTTACGTACTATATATACTATTTCCATCAGATGCCTCTTATGTACATCAAACTCAATATGTTTATTACTGAATATATTATAATTCAGTATATATGACCGTGTCCTCTATATTGATGTCATTTATCCCATTGCTTAAGCTAGAAACTCTTTCCCTGGCACATTGCTCTCCCTCACTTTCCATGTTCTAAAATCCTCCTCCTCTTCCCCCTCAGCTCCCTGTCCATCCTTCCTTTTCTCCTCTCTCTTTCTTCTTCCCCTTTGCCCTAGTCTTTCTTTTTTTGTTTTTTGTTTCGTTTTGTTTTTTGCGGTACGTGGGCCTCGCTCTCACTGCCGTGGCCTCTCCCGTTGCGGAGCACAGGCTCCGGACGCGCAGGCTCAGCGGCCATGGCTCACGGGCCCAGCCGCTCCGCGGCATGTGGGATCTTCCCAGACCGGGGCACGAACCCGTGTCCCCTGCATCGGCAGGCGGACTCTCAACCACTGTGCCACCAGGGAAGCCCCCTAGTCCTTCTTTTATAATATTTCTCGAATTTCTCTTTTGTGTAGAAAGTGCCATTGCTTCCAGCTTCCCCTCAGACTCTAGTCCTTGCTTCTCTGTCCTCCTCCGTTATACAACATCAACAACCAAAGCAAATACCTTAAAGGCTACTACTTTGTGAATTTTACTCTTGAAACAAATATTTGCATTTTACCATTTACTCCTGTGACTTTGGGCACAATACTGAACCTCCGTTTGCTTCAATTTCCTCATCTGTAAAATGTGCATTATAATAGCACCTAAGCCATAAATGTTGTGAGAATTCAATCCAGGTATTTATGAAAAGACTCAGAGCAGTGACTGGCCTATGGCAAACATTATATGAGTATAAGCTTTATATATATTTCTTAGCTATCATTGTTTTCAATTACTGTCTATTGTTATTATAAAAGTCTCTTATCTATCTTCATTTTTCACTATTAGAGATTTTCTTTTCATATTCACTTATTAAGTAATATTAAAATGGTTAGTCTTCTGAAAAAAACTAAGCAAGTTTTTCATGTATTTTTACAGGTAAAATTTTAATATATAAAAGCTTTAAAATTATCTTTACAAAGTTGAGTTTAATTTGCCAGGAAGGAGGAAAGATGTTTGTGGGGCAAAGGTGTTTGTGGAGAAACATGCCTAATAGCTTTATCAGCTGGAGCTGGCTTGGATCTAAAATATTTAGGAATTGTTGTGGCTTCGTTAAAGTAGTGCTAAAATTGGCAATCGTGAAGTTTTACACCATGGAACTTGGGTAGATGCCACAAATCAAGACTAGCATAACACTATATAATTTTGCTTAATACCAGGACCATTGTGAAGTTTGATGTAATGACAAACCACTTTATGGTGAATTTTAATATATCATGGGGGGTAAATTGTACCTGTAAGACTTAATAGTTACTATATATATTAGAAGTCAATATAATAATTACCCTGATCTTGGTTGTGAGCACCATCATTCAATATCAGAGGAGGTCCATTTGTATCTTTTACACTGGTTCCTTTTTAAGTTTATACAATGTGTGATTTTGAGTGAATTTTTTTAACCACCTTAAAAAGTAAAAGAAAAATAGTCTTTTTCAATAAAAAGGAATATTTATTTAAAAGAGAAAATTTTCTCAAGTTTTAAAACCAAGTTAGGGCAAATTCAGAATTTAGAGTAATTCTTCAGTTTTACCTACAACATGCCAATGGGAAGAAAATTGTGTGAGAAAACTATCTGATTAGGCTTCGGGTATTTGTTATGATTGTTATAATTCCCTATGGAAAGACTGTCTCATAAAATGCACACTGCTTGCTCGGCTTTTTGTCACTCACCAGTGAAATAAACCACATGTAAGACCTTTATGAAACTGACTAGTTTGTGGGTTCCATTTCCTGTTGTGAGGGGTTAGATGTATCTCAAACTCACCGAAGTTCTCAAGATTGTTTTCATTCTTTCATGTAAACCAGTTTAGGTTTCAAATTCATATATTTCAAGTGAAACTGAAATCCTCTCTAATTTATCATTTCTATAATATGCAGTTCTGCTTCTGGTTGGGGGAAACAGTTTGAACAGTTATATAGATTTTACGATCATTTGCCTTAGGAGAAGTACTGTCTGAGGAGGGCTGACTCAATGACTAAACTCCCTGCCCCCCTTTAAAAAAGTCTGAATAGAGTCCTCTCGGTGTCGGGTGCTCACATCCCTTGAGGTATTGTCCTGCTTAGAGCCCCACTTCTCATCCAGCCCAGCTGCAAGAATCTAGCGTAGGCGGAGGCCTGGCGTGGGGCAAGCTTGAGACGGAGCCTACAGTTTGATAGGGGGCTTTCTCTAGAACCAGCCGTAAGGTTGGGTGGTAGAGCTGGAGAGCCCTTGCTGCACTGGGAGCCCATAAGCGATGGATGGAGGAGATTCACTGGCTCCCAGTCAGGAGGCTTGGAGTGGGTGATGCTTCCCTTTACAGATCCTACAGCTGTCCTCTCCTACTTCCTCTCTCTCTTCTTATCAGAGCTGCTTTTTTTGTATGAGCTAATGTGATTTACCTTGTTCACATGGGGCCAGAACGTTCTAGGAATGCCTCTGTCTACAACTCCCTTCTCTCCCTATTCCCCTGGTTCTTAGTTTGTCTTGAGTGCTTCCTGGGGTCTCCTGGAGCCCAGATTTTCTAAAGTGTTCCCACTGTCTAAATTGACTTACTCTCTTCTTCACCTTTCGTCCTGGCTCTCCACTAAGTTCTAGCTTTCCAAGTGGTATACATTATGCAAATAAGATATTTGGGCTAATATATTTTGTTAATAGGTTTTGCTGACCTCAGATAATTGCCTATAGAAAAGACTTCAGGAGACCATTTGAGGGAATGGTGGGAATTTTAGACCAAGATGCAGGTCAGTGTGGGAGATATCTTATGAAGCTGAGACTAGAACTTGGTCAAAAATGCCTAAATTTTAGTTGTGTGTCATGACTCTAGCATGTCTACTCTTGACTAAAATTTAGAGCAGTTATTGCCTTTGTCATGTCCTTTTTTCACAAGGATGATTAATTTCTTCAGGAATAAAATTTTCTTCTAACATTTGTAAAATAAAAAGTCGGTATGGGATTTCCCAGGAAATACAATTTAAGCACTTTAACTTCATCATTGTTGCTGAAGGAAATACAAATCCTACCTATCTTGAAAACTAGGAAATTTTTGTTTATTAGATATGAAGTACTTGTTTATATCTATAATCATGTATTATAGTACATAGTCACATAAAGTATTTTTAGTTTTTAGTGCATTTTCAGGTACAATCTTGTTAAATATTTTTGAGACCTACAGGATTGGAATTATTATAAATATCTTGATTTTACGAATGAGGAAGTTGGTTTCGAGTAATAAACGGATTTTTCCCCGAGTAACACAGCTACTACGTATGACGACCGTGAGTTGATTTCAGGCCTCTGGATTTTAAAATCCCATTTTATTTCCGCTCTGTCATATTCCCTCTTCAAACATATCGTAGAACCATTGTAGCTATTAGATCAATAGTTAGATATGCAGAATACTGGCCAGGTACATTGAAAATAACATTATAAAATCTTGTAATAAGATTGCATACCAATTTTTAGAACTGCTTTTCAATTATGTAGAATGTTTTTCAAATTCTCCACTTGTTACCAGAAGAGATTAAGTCAATTAAACCTGACTAAATTCGGTTTAGATATTGTGGAGGAAAAAATGAAACTTCTTTAATCTAAAATGTTTCTCTCTCTGCACACACACACACAGCCGTTGAAAGCATTTTTTTTTGTTTTCTATTTTTGCTGATAGTCTGATGATTTTACATGAATTGTTTAAAATGTATTGTGAAAAACATGTACTTCAGATTGTCTTTTGTCTGATTTGAATATTTGAAGAGCTAGTATCAAATAGAAATTGGCAATTAATTTATCTTCCATAAAACATACGAGAAACATTCAGAGATACTTAAGGCAATATGCAATTTAAATCTAGATGTAAATAAGAATTTCCTGATAAGGAGGGTTGATAGGTACTTAGATCTCACCAAAAGAGGTTGTGGAACTTCTTTTTTCTGGGATGTTTACTTCATGTGGCTTAGAGGCAACCCCATGGTATTAGCAGGACCATGAATTTAACAATCTGATGTGAACCTGTAGTATTGTGACATTGCAATGGTTATCTTGCAGGTTTATTTAAATAATTGCTGTTATTTAGAAATGGCACAAAAAGAAGCACAACGTAATTTTGTCTTCTCTCACAAAAAATAAAAAGGGAAATATTTTTATTATTTTTAAGAAATTGAGTGAACGGTGTCCTGTCCTAACTAAAGCGGTAGTGAGAAAGATGCCTGTGGGTGGAAACAGGAAACATTAGTGATAAATGCTGTTACGTATCTTTTTCAGGTGCAGCTCCATGTCTATTGATTCTAATTAGCACATTTTGTGCCTCAGCTAGTAGCTCCCCTTTAGCTCTGCTTGGAGAGTTTTTTTTTTTAGCTTCCATCCTGCTCGTACATACTGCCACCTCCTCCCTCTTGCTCTCGTTACAAATGTTACAACACAATCAGAAATTTCCTCTTTTCTTTCCTTCCTGCATTTCCAGCAGGTTCCCTTGCGTCAGAAGCAGAGAAGGAAAACTAAAGGTAATTAGATCTTTTGTTTCTTTATCCCGTTTGTGTGTGTGTGAGAGTCCTTTTCTCCTGGATGCCTTCTTTAGGATCTGATTTTTGTCTGTCTTAATGCTAGTATCAGAAGGTGGATGGCAGATTAATTTGGGGTTCTTTTGGATCGATTTTAAGAAATGACGGCATGCTGTTCGTTTCGGTTAATCCCCCGTGGTATGTCAATAGAGCTTAGAAAGACTGGCACTGAGTCGGGGAAGTGGCCGTGTTTCTAGGTGGGCATTAACCCTTTAGCATCTCTTGCATAACTACTGCTATTATTGTTGAAACGAGCTGTGTTAGTGCAGTGATGTGCCTGCCAGACTCATGATTTTCATGTTTTCAGCTTATTCCATTGAAGAATATTCTTAGACTAACACTTGCATGTGAGTCTCACTGTTTCCTTGATCATATCTTGTACCTTCTAAGCACCAAATGAATGGTTAAAAAGAAAATCGATAAATTACTTTCTTTTTGCATTTGCTTTGCGTAAATCTTGGTACAAAAATCCAACTTCCTGGAGGTAAACAGCGAACACATACATCAGGGTACGATGTTACCTACCTTTTCACATAATTGTTGCAGGTTTTTTCACCATGAGTCGGAGGAGGATATCATGTAAAGACCTGGGGCACGCTGACTGCCAAGGGTGGCTATGTAAGAAAAAGGAAAAAGGAACTTTCCTAGGCAACAAATGGAAAAAGTTCTGGGTGGTCCTGAAGGGATCATCACTGTACTGGTACAGCAATCAAATGGTGAGTCCACTGTCTTCCTCCTGTCCCAGGACCCTGTAACAAAGGGTGGGTCAAAGATCATTGTGGAGCAGGTGAACCCCATGGGAAAGATCATTTTTATTTCTGGGACTTGGAACAGGGCAAAGAAACAAATAAGTTCTAGAAACGTTTCTGTAGGTATGTAGGTTATTCTATTATACTTGATGGAGGAGAAAACCATTCTGCTTGACTAATCTTTGGTTGAAGAGGGGCATCCAAATATATATCCTTATTGAAGGAGGATTTCAGGGCCTATTAATGTTACTCTTCCATGGTCGATGCTAATCATTTCAGGATTTCCTTGGACAGCACTTGATATGGGAACTTGACATTGTTAAGATCTCTACTAAAAAAAAAAGGGACTCAACTTTAAGACCTATTGGGGTGTAAATTGATTCAGTCCACAGGAAGCTATTTTCTTTTCTCCTCCTTTATTATCTTTTTTTCCTCTGACCTTCTCTATTAGGTGGGTTGGTTTTGGAATCGCTAACCTGTGTGCTGGCATTGTGTTGGTGACTGTCATCTCTCGTTCTTTGGCATGTACAGTGAAGGCATTAAACTAATGATGCTTGGACAACACTTGATAAGAAAGCTGCCTCATTTATCCTGTAATAGGCACTTCACTTTTGTGGTCTGCTTTGCAGGCGAGTTTTCTGTTGGAAAGGGCTGCAAATAAAGTTACTGTTAAAATGTGTACTGATCTTTCCTGGCTTGAAACATTCTGAAAACAACGATATTTGTCGAATACTGAGTAGAGACCTTTCACAAAGGAACTCTCTCCATGAACACCGAGTAGCCATTTGCTGATCTCAGGAGAGCCTGAGTTTCCCTTTGTGGTAGAGTGAAGGTCAGCAATGGATGTCCTTTAATCCATTAAGGGAAAATCATTTAAAAATTGACCACAAGCCAGAAAAATTCTTTTTACGTGATACCATTATTTTAAAATGACTTGTGTATGCCCATCTCTCAAGCAACAGAGCTTTAGGGCAAATAACTTTATAAATGTAAAATAAGTGCCCCGTGTAGTTTGTGGGTGAAATTTTTAGTCGATAAATTTACACTCACTGGCCACTAATCAAAAAGTTGTGTACCCGCATAACCCAAGGCACCTGTCCTGTAAGGATTTGATTAAACTGGACCCAAATCCAATTCCAGTGCCCTGGAATAAGCATCCTCCCCTGTGCTTTTCTCTGTACTCCCCCTCCCCTGTCCCCTGTTCCCAAGCTTACAGATTTGGTTTCACCCAAAACATGGTACAAAATTCTTCACTGAGTTTTATAAAAATATATATTTTTGAGCTTTTGGCGAGTTTTAACAATTTTATCAAATATTTGGGAGCTTCACAAGAAAGAAGCACCTTGCAGAGTACGCAGTCTTCCACTACCTTCTTTTTCTCTCTTTTCTTCTCCCTTCCTGGATACATTTACCATCTTGTCTAGCATGGGATAATTTTACCCAAATTAAGGCAAACTGGAGCTGGGGTCTCACCTTCTATCCTAAGGGATTTTTCCTGAACAAATACAGCTTCCTTCTTAACGAAGGTTAATTAATTATGGTTAATATAACTTTCTCCCTCTCGTTTATAATATCTTAGGCTCTTGCTTTTGGTTAGTTGTGCAAGTGATAGTTTGCATCTTCCATGAAATGAGAGGGCTTACTGATTTACCTTTTAATAGCTCTCTAGGAATTTTCTGAGGCTGTTGGAAGGATTGGGTGCTGATGGAGCATGACACATCTGTGGGAAGTAACAAAACTCAGATATAAGCATGGCATTAATTTTCTCATTCAGTCACATTATTCTGCACATATGTTCTGGTACCGCTCCTGTCTTCATAGGATCGAGCCCCCTCGGAACCACACATACTTACAGATTTGGCTTATTTGGCTTCATAAGTTCATTTGGCTTAAGTTTCTCTTAGAAGAGCAATGAATTACCTATTTTAGGCTTTAGGAATCTCACGTACTCGAATAGAATTAGATTAGCAACATTGAATGGAGAATAAATTGACTGTTATTTGGCCACAGAATTACTCTATTAAACTTGTGGTATATAACAGAAGGAGCCTTTCAACTTCCTAATTCTATGACTCTGTGTTACAGAGGAATAATCTCTCCACACACACACACACACACACACATACACACACACGCGCGCGCGCGCACGCGCACACACACCCTGACATCTTAATTATATGTTTGTTTGGGGGAAAAAAGGCTACTCAGTGAATACTTAATTAACGGTCATAGTCCTGCTATCTGTGTGAATATCAACTGTGAAATAATTGCCGAACACATACCCTCAGGCTGAGAATATTTATTTACTTTCTGCCACTCAAGGAATTCAGATTCAACGGAGTAGCTCCCAAGGCACCAATGTCTTATGAACAAACTTCTGTTTCTTCTACCTTCCCTGTTCCCTATGCTTTCTCATATGGTAATGGAGCTGATAGCATCACAGCCAGAGCCACCTCTTATCGAATGCCTACCATATGTCAAGGGAGAGTCGAGACACCTTTCATACACGCTCTTTTTAACTTCTCCAAAATACCCTCCAAGGTAGCAATTGTCACCACGTTTAGAAAGTTGGGAAGGCTGAGACTCATAGAACTTGTGTACATTCTTCAAGTGACCCAAGTCCTAAGGGGAGGGGGTACAATACATCCTCTTTAGCCCCTTTGACTCTTCAGCCCCCGGTTGTTGTCATATGCCAACCTGACCCCATGCGGGGACCAGGATAAATGATGTGGTTCAACTCCCCTATTGTCTGCGTTCAGTGGGGTTTGGAGAGAACAACTCTAGAAGTGAAACGTGGGGCCGTTCTTATGTGCAAGTACAAGTGAGCTCACGGGATCCCTTTGCTTGTCTCTCTTGTTCCCTGACACAACCCGAGGAGACATCACCCTCACCTCTCTAAGCGTTTTGTCATTGTTGTTACCTAGTAACTGACGCATGGTGTACTGCCTTCTTCCATCACTCTTTGCTGCTTTAAAAAGTACTACGCAGATTTCCTTGAGAAAGGTCAAGTCCAGACACTCATCTACCATTTTTCACACCCCATATTATGTGCATAGAATGTGATGCAGCACACAAGAATTTATGCTATGCCTTACAAAACCGTATTCAAGTTGAACAGCCTTAAAAATCCAGGCTGTTTAAAATCCTGGATTGAAATCCACACAATTGTTTTCGTTTGCCTCTAGATAAAGTACCAATTCATTTCCTGGCTCCTGGGTGTCTTCTGACCTGTACCTATCTTACTTCCCCAGCTTCCCCACCTCCACCCAAGCTTCAACTACACAACTGCTTTTAATTCCTTATTAATGTCCTATATGCCGGCTGTCTCTTTAAGCCTTTGCATATGCTGTTTTTCAGCTCAGCAAACTCTTTGCCTTCATGCTGTACAGTCTTTCTCCCACCCAATTCCATCAAGCTTATTCCTCCTCTTAAGTCAAATTTTAGTTTAAATAGCGCATCCTCGAGGTGTTCTTACCTTTCCTCTGACCCAAATTAGGCTGCCTCTTCTTCTCCCATAGCAACCTATACTTATTACACTTATCTTCCTCTTTTGTACATGTTGTTAGACTTGCTGTTTTCCATAATTGATAATAATCTCTGTAGAGAAAGACCGTAGTATATCTTTAGCGCCTTAGGTAGTGTCTGATACTTCCTAGGTACTCAAGTAATATTTGTTGATTTCATAAATAAATCAGATTTAGGAATCATCAGCATTTACCTTACCCATGGGAATTTTGAGAAATGGGATGGTGAATAAGGACTGCTTTTTAAAAAAGATTTTATTTTCTTTATTTTTATACAGCAGGTTCTTATTAGTCATCCATTTTATACACATCAGTGTATACATGTCAATCCCAATCTCCCAGTTCATCACACTACCATCCCCACCCCTCCACTTTCCCCCCTTGGTGTCCATACGTTTGTTCTCCCCATCTGTGTCTCTATTTCTGCCCTGCAAACCGGTTCATCTGTACCATTTTTCTAGGTTCCACATATACGTGTTAATATACGATATTTGTTTTTCTCTTTCTGACTTACTTCACTCTGTATGACAGTCTCTAGATCCATCCACATCTCTACAAATGACCCAATTTCGTTCCTTTTTTTGGCTGAGTAATATTCCATTGTATATATGTACCACATCTTCTTTACCCATTCGTCTGTCGATGGGCATTTAGGTGGCTTCCATGACCTGACTATTGTAAATAGCGCAGCAGTGAACATTGGGGTGCATGTGTCTTTTTGAATTATGGTTTTCTCAGGGTATGTGCCCAGTAGTGGGATTGCTGGGTCATATGGTAGTTCTATTTTTAGTTTTTTGAGGAACCTCCCTACTGTTGATAGTGGCTGTATCAATTTACATTCCCAAAAACAGTGCAACAGGGTTCCGTTTTCTCCACACCTTCTCCAGCATTTGTTGTTTGTAGATTTTCTGATGATGCCCATTCTAACTGGTGTGAGGTGACACCTCATTGTAGTTTTGATTTGCATTTCTCTGATAATTAGTGACGTTGAGCAGATTTTCATGTGCTTCTTGGCCATCTGTATGTCTTCTTTGCAGAAATGTCTATTTAGGTCTTCTGCCCATTTTTGGACTGGATTGTTTGTTTTTTTAATATTGAGCTGCATGAGCTGTTTATATATTTTGGAGATTAATCCTTTATCCATTGATTCATTTGCAAATATTTTTTCCCATTCTGAGGTTGTCTTTTCGTCTTGTTTGTAGTTTCCTTTGCTTTGCAAAAGCTTTTAAGTTTCATTAGGTCCCATTTGTTTATTTTTGTTTCTATTTCCATTACTCTAGGAGGTGGATCAAAAAAGATCTTGCTGTGATTTATGTCAGAGTGTTCTTCCTATGTTTTCCTCTAAGAGTTTTATAGTGTCCAGTCTTACATTTAGTTCTCTAATCCATTTTTTTTTTCTTTGCGGTACGCGGGCCTCTCACTGTTGTGGCCTCTCCCTTTGCGGAGCACAGGCTCCGGACGCGCAGGCTCAGCGGCCATGACTCACGGGCCCAGCCGCTCCGCTGCATGTGGGATCCTCCCGGACCGGGACACGAACCCGCGTCCCCTGCATTGACAGGCGGACTCCCAACCACTGCGCCACCAGGGAAGCCCCTCTAATCCATTTTGAGTTTATTTTTATATATGGTGTTAAGGAGTGTTCTAATTTCATTCTTTTACACGTAGCTGTCCAGTTTCCCCAGCACCACTTATTGAAGAGACTGTCTTTTCTCCGTTGCATATCATTGCCTACTTTGTCATAGATTAGTTGACCATAGGTGCATGCGTTTATCTCTGGGCTTTCTATGCTGTTCCATTGATCTACATTTCTGTTTTTGTGCCAGTACGATACCGTCTTGATTACTGTAGCTTTGTAGTATAGTCTGAAGTCAGGGAGTCTGATTCCTCCGGCTCTGTTTCTTTCCCTCAAGACTGCTTTGGCTATTCAGGGTCTTTTGTGTCTCCATACAAATTTTAAGATTTTTTTGTTCTAGTTCTGTAAAAAATTCCATTGGTAATTTGATAGAGATTACATTGAATCTGTAAATTGCTTTGGGCAGTATAGTCATTTTCACAATATTGATTCTTCCAATCCAAGAACATGGTATATCTCTCCATCTGTTGGTATCATTTTTAACTTCTTTCAACAGTATCTTATAGTTTTCTGCATACAGGTCTATGGCTCCCTAAGTAGGTTTATTCCTAGGTATTTTATTCTTTTTGTTGCAATGGTAAATGGGGGTGTTTCCTTAATTTCTCTTTCAGATTTTTCATCATTAGTATATAGGAATGCAAGAGATTTCTGTACATTAATTTTGTATCCTGCTACTTTACCAAATTCATTGATTAGCTCTAGTAGTTTTCTGGTGGCATCTTTAGGATTCTGTATGTATAGTATCATGTCATCTGCAAACAGTGACAGTTTTACTTCTTCTTTTCCAATTTGCATTCCTTTTATTTCTTTTTCTTCTCTGATTGCTGTGGCTAGGACTTCCCAAACTATGTTGAATAAGAGTGGTAAGAGTGGACATCCTTGCCTTGTTACTGATCTTAGAGGAAATGCTTTCAGTTTTTCACCATTGAGAACGATGTTTGCTGTGGGTTTGTTGTATATGGCCTTTATTATGTTGAGGTAGGTTCCCTCTATGCCCACTTTCTGGAGAGTTTGATCATAAATGGGTGTTGAATTTTGTCAAAAGCTTTTTCTGCATCTATTGAGATGATCATATGGTTTTTCTCCTTCAGTGTGTTAATATGATTTATCACATTGATTGATTTGCATATATTGAAGAATCCTTGCATTCCTGGGATAAATCCCACTTGATCATGGTGTGTGATCCTTTTAATGTGTTGTTGGATTCTGTTTGCTAACGTTTTGTTGAGGATTTTTGCATCTATATTCATCAGTGATATTGGGTCTTTTTTTGTAGTATCTTTGTCTGGTCTTGGTGTCAGGGTGATGGTGGCCTCATAAAATGAGTTTGGGAGTATTCCTTCCTCTGCAAGTTTTTGGAAGAGTTTGAGAAGGATGGGTGTTAGCTCTTCTCTAAATGTTTGATTGAATTCACCTGTGAAGCCATCTGGTCCTGGACTTTTGTTTGTTCGAAGATTTTTAATCACAGTTTCAATTTCATTACTTGTGATTGGTCTGTTCGTATTTTCTATTTCTTCCTGGTTCAGTCTTGGAAGGTTATACCTTTCTAAGAATTTGTCCATTTCTGGGCTTCCCTGGTGGCGCAGTGGTTGAGAGTCTGCCTGCCGATGCAGGGGACACGGGTTCGTGCCCCGATCTGGGAAGATCCCACACGCCGTGGAGCTGCTGGGCCCGTGAGCCATGGCTGCTGAGCCTGCGCATCCGGAGCCTGTGCTCTGCAATGGGAGAGGCCACAACAGTGAGAGGCCCACATACCCCACCCACCCCCCCCCCAAAAAAAAGAAAAGAATTTGTCCATTTCTTCCAGGTTGTCCATTTTATTGGCATAGAGTTGCTTGTAGTAGTCTCTTAGGATGCTTTGTATTTCTGCAGTGTCTGTTGTAACTTCTTTTCCATTTCTAATTTTATTGATTTGAGTCCTCTCCCTCTTTTTCTTGATGAGTCTGATTAATGGTTTATCAATTTTGTTTATCTTCTCAAAGAACCAGCTTTTACTTTTATCTTTGCTATTGTTTTCTTTGTTTCTGTTTCATTTATTTCTGCTGTGATCTTTATGACTTCTTTCCTTCTGCTAACTTTGGGTTTTGTTTGTTCTTCTTTCTCTAGTTCCTTCTGGTGTAAGGTTAGATTGTTTATTTATGATTTTTCTTGTTTCTTGAGGTAGGCTTGTATAGCTATAAACTTCCCTCTTAGAACTGCTTTCGCTGCATCGCATAGGTTTTGGATTGTCATGTTTTCATTGTCATTTGTCTCCAGGTATTTTTTTATTTCCTCTTTGATTTCTTCAGTGATCTCTTGGTTATTTAGTAACGTATTGTTTAACCTCCATGTGTTTTGTACTTTTTTTTCCCTGTAATTGATTTCTGATCTCACAGCATTGTGGTCAGAAAAGATGCTTGATATGATTTCTATTTTCTTAAATTTACTGAGGCTTGATTTGTGAACCAAGATAGATCACAATCTTGTGATCAAGATTTGTGATCTATCCTGGAGAATGTTCTGTGTGCATCTGAGAAAAAAGTGTAATCTGGTGTTTTTGGATGGAATGACCTGTAAGTATCAATTAAATGTATCTGGTCTATTGTGTCATTTAAAGCTTGGTTTTCCTCATTAATTTTCTGTTTGGATGATCTGTCCATTGGTGTAAGTGAGGTGTTAAGGTCCCCCACTATTATTGTGTTACTGTCCATTTCCTCTTTTATAGCTGTTAGCACTTGTCTTATGTATTGAAGTGCTCTTATGTTGGGTGCATATATATTTATAATTGTGATATCTTCTTCTTCAGTTGATCCCTTGATCATTATGTAGTGTCCTTCCTTGTCTACTGTAACATTCTTTATTTTAAAATCTATTTTATCTGATATGAGTATTGCTACTGCAGCTTACTTTTGATTTCCATTTGCATGGAATATCTTTTTCCATCCCCTCACTTTCAGTCTGAATGTGTCCCTAAGTCTGAAGTGGGTGTCTTTTAGACAGCATATATATGGATCTTGTTTTTGTATCCATTCAACAAGCCTGTGTCTTTTGGTTGGAGCATTTAATGCATTCACATTTAAGGTAATTATCGATACGTATGTTCCTATGACCATTTTCTTAACTGTTTTGGGTTTGTTTTTGTAGGTCCTTGTCTCCTCTTGTGTTTCCCACTTAGAGAAGTTCCTTTAGCATTTGTTGTAGAACTGGTTTGGTGGTGCTGAATTCTCTTAGCTTCGCTTGTCTGTAAAGCTTTTGATTTCTCCATCGAATCTGAATGAGATCCTTGCAAGTAGAGTAATGTTGGTTGTAGGTTCTTCCCTTTCATCACTTTAAGTATATCGTGCCACTCCCTTCTGGCTTGTAGAGTTTCTGCTGAGAAATCAGCTTTTATGGGAGTTCCCTTGTATGTTTTTTGTCGTTTTTCCCTTCCTGCTTTCAATAATTTTTCTTTTTCTTTAATTTTTGCTAATTTGATTACTATGTGTCTCGGCGTGTTTCTCCTTGGGTTTATCCTGTATGGCACTCTCTGTGCTTCCTGGACTTGGATGGCTGTTTTCTTTACAATGTTAGAGAAGTTTTCAACTATAATCTCTTCAAATTTTTTCTCAGACCCTTTCTTTTTCTCTTCTCCTTCTGGGACCCCTGTAATGTGAATGTTGTTGCGTTTAATGTTGTCCCAGAGGTCTCTTAGGCTGTCTTCATTTCCTTTCATTCGTTTTTCTTTCTTCTGTTCCGCAGCAGTGAATTCCACCATTCTGTCTTCCAGGTCACGTATCCATTCTTCTCCCTCAGTTATTCTGCTATTGATTCCTTCTAGTGTATTTTTCATTTCAGTTATTGTGTTGTTCATCTCTGTTTGTTTGTTCTTTAATTCTTCTAGATCTTTGTTAAACATTTCTTGCAACTTCTCAATCTTTGCCTCCATTCTTTTTCTGAGGTCCTGGATCATCTTCACTATCATTATTCTGAATTATTTTTCTGGAAGGTTGCCTATCTCCACTTCATTTAGTTGTTTTTCTGTGGTTTTATCTTATTCCTTCATCTGGGTCATAGCCCTCTGCCTTTTCATCTTGTCTATCTTTCTGTGAATGTGGTTTTTTTTCCACAGGCTGCAGGATTGTAGTTCTTCTTGCTTCTGCTGTCTGCCCTCTGGTGGATGAGGCTATCTAAGAGGCTTGTGCAAGCTTCCTGATGGGAGGGACTGGTGGTGGGTAGAGCTGGCTGTTGCTTTGGTGGGCAGAGCTCAGTAAAACTTTAATCCACTTGTCTGCTGATGGGTGGGGCTGGGTTCCCTCCCTGTTGGTTGTTTGGCCTGAGGCGACGCAACACTGGAGCCTACCCAGGCTCTTTAGTGGGGCTAATGGCAGAGTCTGGGAGGGGTCATGCCATGGAGTACTTCCTGGAACTTCTGCTGCCAGTGTCCTTGTCCTCACAGTAACACACATCCACCCTCTGCCTCTGCAGGAGACCCTCCAACACTAGCAGGCAGGTCTGGTTCAGTCTCCCTTGGGGTCACTGCTCCTTCCCCTGGGTCCTGATGAGCACACTACTTTGTGTGTGCCCTCCAAGAATGGAGTCTCTGCTTCCTGCAGTCCTGTCGAAGTCCTGCAATCAAATCCTGCTAGCCTTCAAAGTCTGATTCTCTAGGAATTCCTCCTCCCGTTCCCGGACCCCCAGATTGGAAAGCCTGACGTGGGGCTCAGAACCTTCACCCCAGTGGGTGGACCTCTGTGGTATAAGTGTTCTCCAGTTTGTGAGTCACCCACCCAGCAGTTATGGGACTTGACTTCATTGTGATCGTGCCCCTCCTACCGTCTCATTGTGGCTCCTCCTTTGTCTTTGGATGTGAGTATCTTTTTGGTGAGTTCCAGTGTCTTCCCGTCGATGATTGTTCAGCAGTTAGTTGTGATTCTCGTGTTCCTGCAAAGGGAGTGAGAGCACGTCCTTCTACTCCACCATCTTGAACCAATCTCCCCTGTCTTTCTCAGAGTCGAATGAAGGAGCTTTCAAATTATATGGAGGGGGAAAAAAAATCTGTTTTAAAATTATGTGGACTACTTACTGTCTTCCTTCTTCGATCCCTCGTATCACACAGCACAATCCTTGGTATGATTTGCTAAATTCTTGTTAGAGTGAAGGTATCTTATTTTGTTGTTGTTTTTTACATTCAGGCAACAAATGGGTTGGGGATTGTTCCCATTAAGCAGGTGAAGATGATACTTCCAGTTCTCTAGTGAAAGATCATCTTTTTCAGCAAGAGACAGTTATAACCAGTGAGTCTTACAGAAGCTCAAGACCTTCTCCCTTTTTTTTTTTTTTTTTTTTGCGGTACGCGGGCCTCTCACTGTTGTGGCCCCTCCCGCCACGGAGCACAGGCTCCGGACGCGCAGGCCCAGCGGCCATGGCTCACGGGCCCAGCCGCTCTGTGGCACGTGGGATCCTCCCGGACCGGGGCACGAACCCGCGCCCCCTGCATCGGCAGGTGGACTCCCAACCACTGCGCCACCAGGGAAGCCCCCTTCTCCCTTTTAAGATCTGAATGCCAGAAGAATCTACCGTAAACTGGGTGGATTAAATAACAGTTTTTTTTCCCCTCACAGTTCTGAAGGCTTGGAAGTCCCAAGGTTAGGGTGCCAGCATGGTTGATTCCTAGTGAGGGCTCTCTTCTTGGATTGCAGACAGCCGCTTTGTCTCAGTGCCAGAGAATGCCCCAGGACTGCTTTTGCTGGAAAATAATTTTCCAGCAAAACTATGTCTCTTTTAAAAATAGTCACGTATAGTCACGTCTATTCTTAAAAATACAGGAAAAGGTCCAATTTGAGATTTGCTAGAAGGGCTCCACGGTCCCAAATAGGTCCCACACAGCAGTTCCCATTTTGCTAACATCTTATCGGAGTTTATTTTATTAGGTTCTTTCTAGCCATGGCCTCTGGCTGAAGACAAGGGTTCATTCATCCAGATCACCAGGCTGGGGGCAGAAACGTTGAAAGAGAGAAAGGTTTCCCAGGGAATTCCCTCCACTCTAGCATTTCGCCTGGATTTCAGGCACAGCTGGAGACTGATGTTTGGGATCAATATCTTCTCTCTGGAGAAGGAGAAGCAAAGTTCTGAATTATTGTTTTCCTTCAGGCATGTTGCTACGAAATAGTGACAGTATAGGTCCTTAAGGTGTGATTACTTATTTGTTAAAACTATCTTATATCTTTCAGTTTTTAGATTTCCCTCTTTTGCTATAACTTCTTATTTTTCTTTTCTAAGAATTCTTAATTAAAATTTAGCGTAGTTCCTTGGGAAATATATTGTGGATTTTATTTATACCCAAGACCAATCATATAGTAAATATTATATATATTATTATGTTATACAACCCACTTAAAATCAGTGAGGTTCTTAAATATTTCTACTCAAGGAGCATTTACTCATCTTAGTGGTGTATTTTCTTACTTTATCCAAGAGCACATGTGAGCGATCAAAATACATCAAGGGAACAAATGCATTGTGCTGGTATACAGCTTGGAGGCATTGCCTGAACAATTTAGGCTTTAATTACAAAGCACAGTTTAATATTAGTTACAGATAACAGATATCAAAAGTCTCTTCTTAAGTGAGCCCAACATGAAAAGTTTATCATCCATCCATCCGTTCATCCACCTACCCACCCACCTACATACATATCCTTCCACCAGTATTTATCGAGGACTTAAAAATAATTTGGGCTAACTGTTGTAAACGTAGAATTAAAAATAAATGAGAGACTACAATTCTCTCTTAAGAACTTATAAGACTGGTGGAGAGGAAAAGACCTATGTGAGTGACATGATCAAAGAAAAGTTGGTGAAAAATATGGCTCTGAGATTGAGCAATACAGATGAATTCTGGAAATTCCAGGGGTAAGGAAAATATTTTGGGTCGAATGTGAGAGAGTTCTGCCAAGCAACTTTTATTCCTGGAAGATTCTTTCTCCTTTCTACCTAGGAAGGTGTGTTTTTTCTTTTCTTATCATTTTCCAAAGCTGCATCATTTCCTTGGTCAAAGAGCCCAGGCTTCTTTACTAGATAAACATAATTTTCACCAATCAAAAAACATTATTCCTGTGGGTTGCAGTGGATATAGAAAGTCTTCATGGAGAAGATTCTCTTAAGATCAGCCTTGGAAGGCAGGTTTTTTTTTTTTTTTTTTTAAGGATAGAGGGTAGTGTGTGGGCATTCCTGTCTGGGGACTAATGTGAACAAAGGAATGAAAATATATATGAGCTGTGCCAACCCATTGTTTTAGGTATTATATTGAACTCTCATAATAACCTGGCAAGATAGATTGTATTATTCCCATTTTTCAAGGGAGTTTAATGAAGCTCAGGGAATTTAAGTAATTTGCTCAAAGTTGCATAAAGAGTATATGGCAGGGCTGGGATTAAAAACAAGATCTACCAACACCAAAGCCAGACTATTTCCTGGGCTGCACGGCTTCTCCATTTAGAGGTGAGCCAGGGCTGGTAAATGGGGTCTCAAATGCACAGGGCAGGAATGTGGATTTGATCCAGTAGGCAGTAGGGAGCCACTGCAGATTCTTGAGTCTGAAGTTGATCTCATGAAATTGGAATGTGAAAATACTAACCAAGCAGTAATAAAGGGGATGTATTGGAGAATAAAGGAGTTTTCAGAGGGTCAGTTAAGAGATGGTGACAGAATGCAAGTATTGAGACATGAACTCCTAGAGTAGAGGGGAAACTGAAAATTTGGGACACACTACGCAATATGAAAGGGCAAGGTATGTTGAGCACTTGATATAGGACACAAAACATTTGAAGCTAAAATAAGAATGACTCCAAGTTTTGGAGCCTGGGGAGACTGGGAAAATAATATGAAAATTGAGGAAGGACAAGTTCGTGGCTAAAAATGTGGAGTTCCATTTAGATTCAATGTCATTGACTTTTCTGGTCTATTTTAGCTTTGTACACTCTTTCTTTGGATAAAATTACTAGAAAGCCATGTTCTTTAGTAGTGAAGTAACCATTTATTGATGCCATTTGTGCTATTGCATCAGTGGTTCAAGGGAGCCCAGTGGTTCAAGGGAGCCCTGGGTCTCTTATAGAAAAGGTGAATCACCAACTCTTTTATTTCATAAAAAACTTTTGGTAAACTGGTGAGGTTTGTGGGTTACTATGTAGTTTAATACATATTATGCAGACTTTTCAGTTCTTTGAGAATCCAACCTGCCTGCCCTAATGTGATTGTCTTTCCTTCTCACCATCTGAATGATTCCACGTGTCTGCAGATTCAAGTAACCGGGACGATATCAGATGTTTTTAGTATTTAGCTGTATATGCAGGTCATGCGAATTTTGGAGGATCTTAGATTTGGAAGGGATTTTTCTTGGAATCGGTTTTATGAGAATCTCTATAGAAAAAACCTAATCAGTTTTTAGATTAAACTGAATATACCTCTGCAGAAAATGTTACTTGAAAGCCAGAATTTCTCTTTTCATGAGACAACTGTTCTAAAAGTTTCAGTAAATATAGAGCACCTTTTTTTTTTCAGCATAAGAAAAATAAGAAATGGGTTAATTCTCCCTTTGAAAGAGACATTTAAGTTTTCTTAATTTTCATTATTAATCACCTATCAGCATAGATTTTGGGAAAAGTGTCTCAGCAAGTTTAGCATAGGTTGAAAAAAAAATCTGGGACTTCCCTGGTGGTGCGGTGATTAAGAATTCGCCTGCCAGCACAGGGGACACGGGTTTGAACCCTGCTCCGGGAAGATCCCACATGCCATGGAGCAACTAAGCCCTTGAGCCACAACTACTGAAGCCCACGCGCCTAGAGCACGTGCTCTGCAACAAGAGAAACCACCACAATGAGAAGCCAGCGCACCGCAACGAAGAGTGGCCCCTGCTCGCCACAACTAGAGAAAGCTGGCGCACAACAACTAAGACCCAATGCAGCCAAAAACTAAATAAAATTAATAATTAAAAAAGTAGATTAAATAAAAAGAATCTGTAGGAATTTATAGTGCAATCAGAGCTTATTATATTCTTGTTTTCTTTTCCCATTATAATGGAAACACCTGAGGGCGTATTCTTTCCCTCTCAGGTTTAAACTGTGTCCCTAGAGCCTGGAACCAGTAGGCACAGGGTAGGCACCAGTCCTTTTTTGAGAAAATTGCTTATTACATTACTTAATTATCAATTAATTATATAAGTCAATTAATCAAAGCATTTCGAACACCTAATATATTCTGAGAGTTCTACAAAATGAGGTGCTTTATGAATTATGGGCTTCTAATGTGTTTGATATCCATATTCATTGTTTCGGCTAACAACCAGCTTCTGTGTGTATCCCGAACAAAATTCCAATATTTAGAAAAGTTTCTTCAGTGAAGACAATTCAAACCAATTAAGTAAAACTGATAAACTCTTTGCCAACCTGTGTTTCTAGAGTTTGTATGGGAAAGGAATATGAGAAAGTGAAATGATGACAGATCCACACAGGGCAAAAGATGTTTCAGCAGCTGTAAGTGAGCAGTTTACTTCAAGATGACCACACGGGTGAAAGGGGTAAATGGGACAGTTTAGGTACCACTTGAAAACCTGAACATAGGAATTATTGAGGACTTTTTGAATTCTGATACTTCCCTCATAATTTCAGGTGAGTGAAAAGATCTTTAAAATGGATGTTTTTTTTAAAAAATTGGAGTATAGTTGCTTTACACTGCCATGTCAGTTTCTGCTCTACAACAAAGAAAACTATCCATATGTATACATATCCCCTCTTTTTTGGATTTCCTTCCCATTTGGGTCACCACAGAGCACCGAGTACAGTTCCCTGTGCTATACAGTAGGTTTTCATTAGTTATATATTTTATACATAGGGGTGTATATATGTCAATCCCGATCTTCCAATTCATCCCACCTGCCCCGCCCACTCCGGTTTTCTCCCTTGGTATCCTTATGTTGTTCTCTATATCTGTGTCTCTATTTCTGCTTTGCAAATAATATCATCTATACCATTTTTCTAGATTCCACATATATGCCTTAATATATGATATTTGTTTTTCTCTTTCTGACTTACTTCACTCTGTATGACAGTCTCTAGGTCCATCCACATCTCTGCAAATGACACAATTTCGTTCCTTTTTTAGGGCTGAATAATATTCCATTGGATATATGTATCACATCTTCTTTATCCATTCCTCTGTCGATGGGCATTTAGGTGGCTTCCATGACCTGGCTATTGTAAATAGTGCTGCAATGAACATTGAGGTGCATGTATCTTTTTGAATTATGGTTTTCTCTGGGTATATGTCCCAGAGTTGGATTGCTGGGTCATATGGTAGTTCTATTTTTAGTTTTTTAAGGAACCTCCCTACTGTTCTCCATAGTGGCTGTATCAATTTACATTCTCACCAACAGTGCAAGAGGGTTCCCTTTTCTCCACACCCTCTCCAGCATTTATCGTTTGTAGATTTTTTGATGATAGCCATTCTGACCAGTGTGAGGTGATACCTCATTGTAGTATGTTTGGTTTTGGCTTAATTTATTTGTTGTTTATGATGTTATCACCATGTCCTAACATTTATTTTCCTTGGTAGGTTCCAGAATGTATTTCTAAAATAATGGTCCCCCACCCATATCTTTATGACCAGGGCAGTCAATAGCTGAGGCAGGCTTTTTTTTTTTTTTTATTAATAACTTCTTGTTGCTAAATTCACACAGTGTGGGAACAATTGCTTATGTTGCCAATATTATTTTCCTTTCAATTCTTCCCAAACTTTGCAAAAGCAATTGTGAAACACCAAGGCTGTGAAATGTTTCATTTGCTGTCTTGTTCTCATGAGGCTGTGGTATGCTCGGGCACTGCTGATTTGGAAGAGGACGCCAGGGTTAATGACATAGGTTGGGCTGTATCAGAGGATAGTCTTCTTAGCTCACAGTAGTGACTGAAATGCCCAGTCAGGGGGATGCAGCATTATCTTCTCTCGTCTGGTAGGCAGTGCATAGTGCTTTTTCTGGTGTTTCCACAACCTTTCTCTCTTAAATTACTTCATCTTTTTTTTTGGTAGGATCCAGCTTCTTCCTTCTTGAAAATTTAAATAATTTTTAAAATGCCTTAAATAATTAAGAAAATGCTTTAAAATATCAGACAGGTATGGAGGCAGACAGAAAGAAATAAATGAATTAAGATCATTTATTTATTTAAATGAATTAGGATCCCACCACCTTGGTGCGATCACTGTAAACATTTTAATGTATCTGTTTCCAAACATTTTTCTGTGTTTTCCAAAAATAAAATTATAACTTGATTTTCTCACTAAGCAATATATTACAAACATATTTTCATGTCAATACGCATATATATCCACAACATCATTTCTAATGGCTGTATTACATATGGATATATCACAGTTTATCAATCCATAGAATTTGAAATCGGAAATCCTGTTATTTTAAAATCATTTAAAATACCTAACAGAAAATAGAATATACAAGCACACATATGCTAAATTGAATATAAAGCAGTATGTATTTATAGTTATGTATGTTTAATATATGTGTTTATATAATTACTAATATGTGTATAAATATATTGATAGGTGTGTGTGTGTATAACTCAGTTATTCTTTTAAGCAAGCAGGCAGGAAGGTGAGTTTCGCCAGCATGGGTAGGAAGGACAAACGTCACCAGGACTCTAGTCCTGCCCTTTCGTACTAAGTTGTGTCATCCTAGGTCAGTGATGTAACTCTGTATGCATCCATTTTCTTACAAGTACACTTTGACCAAGAATGCTGTCCCTATGTAATTCAGAGTGTTATTTGAGAAAATCATATGCATCTTAAAGTGATAAAATAAAATCATATAAAGAAAGACAATCATATATATTCTTTAGATGAGATGTGCTTACATAATATTGTGATTTTAGTATGCAGAAGAATTGTGCTAAGGATTTTCAGACACCAGAAATGTTTGTTTGTTTTTGTGTTTTGTTTTCTTGGTGACAATGGCTATCGTGTGCTGGAGATTCTAAAAATATGCTTACTGACCCTGTGTCAAGGGTGATTTTAAGCCATAAAACTGGACAGTGAACTAGGAGGCCCTGGGGGATTCTTCAGCACAGTAGTTCCTAACCTGGAGGAAGAGTTTAGGTAATACGTGATTTAGTGATACGGGCTGTGTGCACATTTCCGGAGCAATAGAATGAGAAGTGCCCCATGGGATGAGCTGAACTTTTGGTTAGATTTGAGGATTTTCCTGAGAAATCATTATGTGAACATTTATCATCCCCCTGGAGCAAGCTTTTTAAGGACCAAGGGCCCAGCTTCTTCTACCGACAAGCTAGCTGATAAACTCGTCTGTCATTGTGCTGCTGTGTTTGGTTTCCCATAAAACGTGTTTCAAGAACATTTGGAAAGGAAGCTATGCAGTGGAAATGAAATATATATATATATATATATAAAATATATTTTTAAAGGAGTCAGCATTTAAAACATGTTTGAAACAATGTCTTCAATAAGGACACAAGGAAATGACGTGCTATAGTCGAAGATGTCCCTGGGTTCAGAATCAGAACGATGGGTCCCACCGTGACGCTGCAGCCACTTAACAACTTAGGCTAATCCCCAACCCTCTCTGGGCTTTCTTCCTTACCTGTGAAATAGGAACATGAATAGCTGGCTGTTCCCTGGGAAAGAGGTGGTCTCACGAACACCATAGTAACCACTGATATTTTCCTATTTTGAATCTTAGGAAACTTACTGTGGCAAATGCATTCTCATCCTTTACTGACAAATAAAGATTTTCAGAGGAGTAACTTAACATTTTTTAGAATTTATTTTTGAAAAATTGTGGTACACTGCACATAACGTGAAATTTCCCATCTTAACCATTTTGAAGGGTATACAGTTCAGTGGCATTAAGTACATTCACATTATTGTGCAACGATCTCCAGAAGTCTTATCATCTTACAGAACGGCAACGCTGTATTCACTAAACAATAACTCCGCATTCCTTCTTTCCTCCATCCCTGGTAACTACCATTCTACTTTCTGTCTTTCCGAGGTTGACTGCTCTCGGTCCCCTGTATAACTGGAATCATAAGGTATTTGTCCTTTTGTGACTGGCTTATTTCACTAAACATAATGTCTTCAAGGTTCATTGCATCATATTGTAGCATGTGTTAGAATTTCCTTCCTTTTTAAGGCTGAATAATATTCCATTGTATGTGTATACCATGTTTTTTTATCCATTCATATCTGTTGACAGGCACTTGGGTTGTATCCACATTTTGGATATTGTGAATAATGTTGACATGAATATGTGTGTACAAATGTCTTTTTGAGACCCTTCTTTCAATTCTTTTGGTTATATATCCAGCAGTGGAATTGCTGGATCATATGATAATTCTATTTTTAATTCTTTGAGGAACTGCCATACTATTTTTTTTATGGTGGCCATTTTACATTCCCACAACTGGTGCACAAGCGTTCCCTTTTCTCCACATCTTCACCAACACTTGTTATTTTCTGGTTTTTTGTTTGTTCTTGTTTTTGGATAGTGGCCATACTAGTTGGTGTGAGGTGGTGTCTCACTGTGGTTTTTTTTTTTGCAGTACGTGGGCCTCTCACTGTTGTGGCCTCTCCCGTTGCAGAGCACAGGCTCCGGACATGCAGGCTCAGCGGCCATGGCTCACGGGCTCAGCCGCTCCGCGGCATGTGGGATCTTCCCAGACCGGGTTACGAACCCGTGTCCCCTGCATTGGCAGGCGGACTCTCAACCACTGCGCCACCAGGGAAGCCCTCACTGTGGTTTTGATTTGCATTTCCCTAATGATTAATCATCTTGAGCATCGTTTCATGTGCCTTTTGGTCACTTATATATCTTCTTTGGAAAACTATCTTTTCCCATTTGGGGTTGTTTTGTTGTGGCTCAGTAGTAACTTACTGGCACTCATGAAACTGATGAAAACAGTTTGAAGAGATCTGAAAGTTTCTGAAGTATTCGAAGATTTAATATGCATTGCGTGAAGGCACAATTATGTGCTATACTAACTGTGATTTTGAAAGAACTAACCTTATTTTTTATTTCTCTTGAATTTCTAATATTGAAAGCAAATGCACCAGATTTCAAGTTTTCTTAAATGATGTTCCTTTATTTACTCTTCCCTCACTCCTGCTCTAACCATGGATGGTAGATGAAATTTACTGGGAAGCAAGAGATACAATTTATTCTGTAATAGCGAAATTTAATCAAATGTCTTCCTATTCATTAAAAAATTTTCCTTCCTTTTTAGTGCTTTCTTCCTTTTTTTTCTGACCATGTTGCTGAAGAGACCAACTCTACGTAGGGGAAAGTGATAGCATCTCTAGGGTCTTAAGGCTTCTAAAAGACTGATGAGAGTTGAAGCTGCATGGGGCAGATCACGAATGGCCTCGTGTACTAAGGCTTGTGCCCTGTGGTGAGGATATTATATTACAGAGAAAAACAACACAAGATTGTTTTGAGCTAAGATTTCCATCTTAATTGTTTCTGAAAATATTTCAGAAGATAATGACTATCTTTTATGTCAGACTACCAGAAAGTTCACTAGTAACTTAATTTCATTTAAAATATGATTTCATAGGGAGAGAATGGAAGAATGTAAGTAAGAATGGCTAGCTAGAGGAGCTGATTTATAAATCATACAGTAAGATGCCAGTCACTTCTTGGTCACCACTTAAATATGACCTAATATGATAATGAAGTAGTCCCATTCTTGGGTGATTTTTAAAAGGAAATAATGAAGAGGGATTATGGTGTCAAGCAGATGGGCTGTTCCTCAGCAGGAACCACGAGTAAGGACATTTTCAGTGAGAGGAATAGCATCTCGATTTAGATTTCCCAGAAGCAGACCCTGAGAAGAGAATTTGGGTTCAAGTAATTTATTTGGGTGGTGATACCAGAAATACTTGGAAAGGGAATAAGGAAGTGAGAAAGGGTGGAAAGTTAGCTGATAAAGCTGTCTTGAGGGCTTCCCTGGTGGCGCAGTGGTTGAGAGTCCGCCTGCCGATGCAGGGGACATGGGTTCGTGCCCTGGTCCGGGAGGATCCCACATGCCGCGGAGCGGCTGGGCCCATTAGCTATGGCCGCTAAGCCTGCGCGTCCGGAGCCTGTGCTCCGCAACGGGAGAGGCCACAACAGTGAGAGGCCCGCGTACCGCAAAAAAAAAGAAAAAAGAAAAAAAAACAAAAGCTGTCTTGAGCAAGCAAATTATGACTGTGGGTAACTTAATTCTGCTGGGGAACTCCGAGAGCCTGAGAAAAACATGCACTTCTGAGTTTTCCTCCCAAGGGACAGGGGCACTGGAATATTTATATACCCAGTCCCAACGGTCATTGGTTGAGGGCTTGTCCTGGGGGCAATGCATCTCTGCACAGGTGGGGAACTGGAATCTGGCAGCCAGAGAAGTCCTCCCACAAAGAGATGCAAGGACTGGCAGTGAAGTCTGGCCAGTGTGCCCCAGGTGATCCATGTGGCTGGGTCGCTGGCAGCGTCCGCTGCAAGCGGTCTGCTTCCTTCAGAGCTCTTTTCTCCCCCCCTTGCTGAAGCGTCAGCCTTTCAGAACCATCATGATTATCACCATCAACACCTTCAGTCCATTTTTATAATGAATGGCAGGAATCTGTGGGTTCTGTAGGAAATCAGGTCTTTCTGTTTATTAACCAAGAACACTTACCGAATGTTTTCTATGTGGAACGTCTCTTTGTAAGAAGAAAGACTTTCTGGGTGAAAATCTCATTATATTCATAACTTAATGCTAGATAAACCCCAATGCAATAACATTTTAATAAAAGCATAACCCAGATAATGTATGAAGGATACAGAGAGCTTGCTAACATTATTGTTCTCCAAAGAATTTAAAATATTTTGTACAGCAATTAATCTGACGCAGAGGAAACAGGGAGCTTAGACACAGAAAGAGCTACTCAGAGGGCTCGGCTGACAGTGGACAGAGTGAAAAACTTATTTTACTTCACCTTTGCCTTTTTGGGTCATTCCTCCTCTTATTTCCTTTCCATGCCTTTTCCCAATTCTTATCATTAATAATAAAATCTTAAATTATGTATTGCCCTGACAGTTTTACAGTATTACATAGATTCATGTTAACTCTAGTTAGCCTGAAGACTCTGGTTAGATCCACCATGTGGTGCTGACCTGAGGGGTTAAGTTGCTCGGCCTAAAAATCTTGCTTCAAGATACTCTGATTCAAATCCAGGATTCTTCCTTCCATGCAATCCGTCAACTGCAGATTCTCTTCTATTTCAGCTCTTGTCTGAGACTGAAGAAATTTTTGTCTAGAATTATTTAACTGAGTTCTGGCTTCTGCTCTGAGTTTAGTCACTTTAATGACATCACATAACTTTCCTATTGTGTAATGCCAATCTAGTTTGATGTCTAGGTTAAAAACTGATCCATTTCTTAAATTCTGGCACTTGAATATGATTAATTGTCCTCTAAAGGCTAATAGTACCTAGATGGCATATGCTTAGCACTCAGTAAATGTTAAGGTTTTATTAGATATTACTCAAGATTATTATAATTATTATATTTCTTAAAAGGGTTTCAAGCATTCTCACTGCCAGGCCTGCTTCTGATATCTAAAAACAAAACAAAACAAAACAAAAAATTATTTTTTCTTCTTCCCTTGCAGTGCTTGTCATAGCCCAGTGCTAATACGCTCGGCTCTCTGCCTGCAGGCCCAGGTAATACTCGTAAAATGGAGATTGCCTTGGTGTATAATCTTCCTAGTTCCTTTACTGAAAGGAAGAGGGAGTCGAGTTGCTTATCAGAACAAAGCAGCATCACATAATCTGTCATCTGAAGAGAAGGAGGGAAGCTTTAGATTTCATGCAATTTTTTGAGAGGAAGAAACACTACTAAAACTATCTAAAAATAGTAACAATGTCACTACTAAACGTTCTTAGACTGTATTCCACTAAATATGTATAGCCAAATTCTGTGCTCTATTATTATTTGTGTGGGGTTATGTCACCGTGTTTGTGTTCAGTTAGGTTCATTTGTTTCTATTTGTTTTAAATTTTTGGAACTGCTTCTTTTTTGTTTGTTTGTTTTTGGTTTATTTATTTTTTAATATAAATCATTTACTCAATTCCAAAGTCAAAACTATTTACAAATTACAACCAGGTAAGCCTCACTTTCATCCCGTTCCTCCACCCACTTTCCTCCCTCCTTTTATTTTTGTTTAAAAAATTTTTTTTCTACTGTTTCTTTTTACAAATATAGGCAAGTATGTATACTGAGGGGTATCCTATCTCTCTTTTCTTACATGAAATTAGCATACTGTATCTATTGTACTGTACCCTACTTTTTCTCTTGCTTTGTCCTGGAGATTATATGTATATATGTCATTTTTCATAGTTACTCATTATATGTAGATGCCATAGTTTATTCAAATGTCCCCTGATCATAGACATTTGAATTCTTTACAGTCTTTTGTTCTTGCAAATAATGTTGCAATACATATGCCATTTAACATATTTATATTTAGGACAGATCTCAGAAGTGGAATTTCTGGGTCAAAGGGTAAATGCATTTTTGTTAGTTACTGCTCAGTTTCCTTCTATGGGGTTTCATTTTGCATTACCACTAACAGTGTAATGAGAATGACTGTTTCTCCATAGAGCTAGAACTTTAAAAATTGATTTCACCTTTTCTTTCACCTCAGTTTATTTTTACCTTGTATATTAGAGGATATAATTCAAATTTCTTTAGTGTCATGAGTCTGTGTACCAATAGAATTTACTTATTTATTTATTTTTCATTTTTATTAAACTACAGTTGATTTATAACATTATATTAATTTCAGGTGTATGGTTTAGTAATTTGATACTTTTATAGATTATACTCCATAGAAAGTTGTTATAAAATATTGGCTATATTCCCTGTGCTGTACAATATATCCCTGTAATTTATCTATTTTATACCAGGTAGTTTGTACTTCTTAATCCCCCTCACCCATTTTGCTCCTTCCCCCACCCCTCTTTCCACTGGCAACCACCAGTTTGTTCTCTGTATATGTGAGTCTGTTTCTGCCTTGCCATGTTTGTTCATTTGTTTTATTTTTTAGATTCCACATATAAGTGAAAACATACAGTATTTGTCTCTCCCTGTCTTACTTAAGTCACTAAGCATAATACCCTCCAGGTCCATCCATGTTGTTGCAAATAGCAAAATTTAATTATTTTTTATGGCTGGGTAATATTCCATCGTATATATATGTATATACACAATATATACAACATTCCATTGTGTGTGTGTGTATATATATATATATATACACACACACACACATATATATATACCACATCTTCTTTATCCATTCATCTGTTGGTGGACAAGAAAACTGGGTAGCAATACCCATATCAGACAAAGGCGACTTTAAAACAAAATCTATAACAAAAGACAAAGAAGGACATGTATTGATAAACAGGTCAATCCAAGAAGAGGTTATAACATTTGTAAACATTTATGCACCTAATACAGGAGGACCTAAATATAGAAAGCAAACATTAACAGATATAAAGGGAGAAATTGACACTAATATAATAATGCAAGGGGACTTCAACAGCCTACTTATATCAATGGACAGATCATCCAGACAGAAAATCAGTAAGAAAGCAGTGACCTTAAAAGACACATTAGATCAGATAGACTTAATAGATATTCACAGAACCTTCTTTCCAAAATCAGCAGAATACACATTCTTTTCAAATACACGTGAAACTTTGTCCAGGATAGATCACATGCTAAACCACAAAACAAGTTTCAATAAATTTAAAAAGATTGAAATTATTTCAAGTATTTTTTCTGACCACAATGGTATGAAACTAGAAATCAATTATAGGAATAAAACTGGAAAAACCACAAACACATGCAGACTAAACAACATGCTACTAAAAAAAGCCCAATGGGTTAATGAAGAAATCAAAGAGGAAATCAGAAAATACCTTGAGACAAATAAAAATAGAAACACAACTTTTCAAAATATATGGGATGCAGCAAAAGAAGTTCTAAGAGATGTTTTTAGCAATGTAAGCCTACCTCAAAAAGAAGAAAAATCTCAAATAAACAACCTAACTTCCCATCTAAAGGAATTAGAAAAAGAAGAACAAACAAAACCCAAAGTCATCAGAAGGAAGGAAATAATAAAGATTAGAGAGGAAATAGAGACTAAAAAAACAGTAGAAAAGATCATTGAAAGAAACTGAGTTGTATCTTTAGAAGATATTGATAAAATTGATAAACCTTTAGCCAGACTCATTAAGAAAAAAAAGAGAGTGGGCCCAAATAAACAAAATTAGAAATGAAAGAGGAGAAGTTATAACCAATGTCATAGAAATACAATCATAAGTGAATACCACAAACAGTTACATGCCAACAAATTGGACAATCTAGAAGAAATGATTAATTCCTAGAAACATACAATCTTCCAAGATTGAATTAGGAAGGAATAGAAAATCTGAATAGACCAATTCCTGGTATTGAAATTGAATCAGTAATCAAAAAACTCCCAACAGACAAAACTCCAGGACCAGATGGCTTCACAGGGGTATTCTGCCAAACATTTAAAGAAGAATTAATCCTTCTAAACTATTCCAAAAAATTGAAGAGGAGGGAATATCCTAACTCATTCTATAAGGCCAAACCCTGATACCAAAACCAGACAAAAACACTGCAAAAAAAGAAAATTATAGGCCATTAGAATTTAGTGACAACTGTTCCAGAGTGACATGAGAATGGGCAGCTCTGCTTAGAGTTTAGATTTTGCTTGTTTCCAACATACTGGGGGTTTCAGGGCAGAACTGAGCAAACCACGGATTTATATGGAGAACTGGAACTTTGCAAAGCTCCTAATTCTGATATTCATTGGGTAACTTCCCTTAAATTTATTTAAAGTAATTCCAAAACTGTCAAATCCATATTCACACATAAATGCAAAAGCATATTACAAAGAAATCTATATTTTGTTTTCTAATTTTTCCCTTGAACTTAAGATTCTATTCACTTAAACACATACTTTATTTAATAACAGGGTTTTGGGGGAAATGATACAATGAAAATTCATATAGATTCTAACGTGCCTCTTGATTTCAGAACTATTGAAATGTAAAAAATCAGATTTCTCAGAATCAAGGAAATAGAGTTCCACTGAGAATAGAGAGATAGTTATACTTTTTGTTTTTCACCATGAAATACATAATAATTTCCTGTATTATACTTCATTTGCTTCTGGTTTGGTCTTCTTTGACCTACTTATCCTCTGGAATATATATATCATTCTTATTTTTCTAGGTCTCGTCTCTACCTTTCTGACATATGTAGTCCCTTAAGAAGTGATTTTATCTATTTTGCAAGGTTTGTAGTATGAAAAAGCCAAACTTTACTGATGGCAATGAACACTTTGCATTTAAATATTAAAATTTGATGTCCTATCTTAATTAATTTTTAAAAATATGTCTGAGTGTGGCAAATTCTATGTAAAATATTTTGACTCTAAAATTCCTGTAGTCCAAAATTGAAGCAAGTAAGAAATATTAACCTACTTTTGTGTCTAAAGTTTGAACAAATCATACTGAGTCATCAGCGGGATCGTCAGAGACCTCATATTTTACCTTCATTTAAGTCTTACTGATAGCCAAACAGGAGGGATTTCATTCATTGTTTTTTACTCCCCAAACTTTTCCTGCATCTCATGTTTTTAAAAACAGCTTTATTGAAATATGTTTTACATACCATAAAATTACCCTATTCAAATTTACAATTCAGTAATTTCTGGTAAATTTACTGAGTGGTGAGCCATCATAATACATCAGCTTTAAATCATTTTAATCATCTCTATAAAATCCTTTATGCCGATTTACAGTGAATCTCCATTTCCACCCCCAACTCCAGGGAACCACTATTCTATTTTCTGTCTCTGTAGATCTGCCTTTTCTCTACATTTTATCTAAAGGAATCATACAGTATTACATGATTTCTTGTGTCTGTCTTTTACCTAGCATTATGTTTTCAAGACCCTTCCATGTTTTAGCACGTGTCAGTTGTTCACTGAACAGTATTCCATTGTATGAATATACCACACTATTTACTAGTTGATGGATATTTAGATTGTTTCCCATTTTTGGCTATTATGAATAGTACTGCTATGAATATTTGCATGCAAATCTTTGCCTGGGCATATGCTTTCATTTCTCTTGGGTAGGTACCTAGGAATGGAATCACTGGGTTGTATGGCAATTGTATGTTTATATTTTTTAGAAACTGCCCAGTGTTTTTCCAAAGTGGCTTCTGCATCTCATTTTAGCACTTTCTTTATTGTCAGAGGAAAAAGACCATGTTTCTGTCATTCACTCATTCACAAAACTCATTTCTTTATTTTGCATGTGTTGAACACGTACCTTGTCCCAAGAATTAATGATATAACGATAAACACAAAATTGTTTCCTCCAAAGTGCTCACCATCTGTTGGAGAACCAGAGGAATACCTAGATAACTAAATACAATTAAGAGAAGTATGGTAAGCAAAGTCCACTGCTGGGGTTGAGGTGCAAAGAAGAGGGCACAATTCCAGGCTTGGAGGAGCAGGAAAAAGTTTTGGAGAAGGTCACACCGAAGTTGATTTGTGGAGACATATCTAGGGGAGTGAGTGAGGAAGGGCATTATAAGCCTAGGAGCAGAAGGCATCCTGCCCTGCTTGCAGTCAGAACCCCTTTACCCAGATCACCTTTACTTTTCTTCATAGCAATTATTGCCTACCGTGTGCTATGTAATTTATGTGTTCATTTGTTGAGCTATTGTCTCTTTTCTCCTTGAAAGTAGAGATCTCTGTCTGTTTTGTCCACTGATAAAGCCCAAATATCTGACACGGTATCTGACACGGTACCTGACACAAAGAAATGGTACTCAATAAATATTCATTGAATAAATGAATGTATAACCACAAACAGTTTTGATAAACATGTGTGTTTAATGCTGCATAATACACCAACTACAGATGAAACTTCACTGAGTTGAACAAAATCAGAGTTGCTGGGTAAAGTGGATGGATGGGTACATGAGGAGGAACACATTTAAGATTGTAGAACATCACGTCACAAAGTGGAGAGCAGTGTCTTGTTTCAGAATTTAAGACTAGATTTGGTAAGACAAGTTTGCACAGTGACCAAAGGATGGTTTGATACTTCTGGTAAGAGAACAAGATTTTTATTACATTAGAATCCAGAGAAAAAATTGCAGGTACCGATGCAGAAATTTCAAGTAACTTTCCAGAAATTTAGGAATGATTGAAGAGAAAGGATGCCATTTGAGAACGTTATTTAATTAATACAATAAGGAACAAGGGATCTGAGGGGGTGGAGGAGGGAAAGGAGGAAGAAGAGGAGAAAACTGTCATTTCCTTAGGATTTTCCCACTGTGATTGTCATTTTTGAGGCATTTTTTGCAAGTCAAATAAGCAAAGACAATTTTTGACACAGTTGTGATTTTGAATACACCTTGAATGTCTTAGGTACAATGAAAAATACCTTTGCTCATAAAGGAAACATTACTGGGGAAATACTAAAGCATCTTTTACTCATATTCATTTTGGCTCTTGTTTGAAGGAATCTCAGCCGTCTCCATTTTGCAGGAAAGGAATCCACCCAAATGAAGACTTACAATTTATCTTTTACATATATCTGTATTTAGTTTTTTGTTGATTGACTTTTGTGTTGTTATCATTTAATATGGGCTTTCTTGTACTGAAAAAAAATTGTCTAGAGACTAATAATGCTATAAACTGGGTGCTAATTGTAATTCAGCTCAATGGAAGTATTTTTCTCTGTGTTTTAATTTTTTTGTTTATTTTGGTTGAATAAGGGGTAGGGACCCTGGAGGAAATGAAATTGTATTATTAAGCAGGGCTTGATCATGAAGCACCTTTTGTACTCTGCTAAGGCTCTTAGACTTTGTCTAAGAGCAACTGGAAACCGTACAGGATTTTAATGAAAGAAGTTCATGGAGTGAAGATTTGCTGTGACTGTGATTTGGACACTAAATCAGAGGAAAGGACAGAACTAGAGAGAGGGATAATGGTTTAGAAGACTTTTGCAGTAATTCAGGTGAAAGTTAATGGTGGTCTGAAGGAGGTAGTGGATAAGGGATGCATTAAAGAGCTGTGGCAGATGCAGCGATGATACAACTTAGTGGTTATTTGCACAGAAGCTGAGAAGGAGATTGAAGCATCAAAGGTGTCTTCCATATTTCCGTTTTTTTTTTTTTTGGACAACTGGATAGAAAGTGGTATCTTTCACTGAAGAGGAGAACACAGGAGAAAGAGGAACAGGCATTTCATGGAGTAAAATGATGAGTTTGGTTGTGGATTTTCCACTCTTGGGGAGAGTCTTAGTTTGTGCTGTCACATAACAAAATACCATAGTCTGGGTGCCTCCAACAACAACTATTTGTTCCTCCCAGTTCTGGAGGCTGGGATGTCCAAGATCAAGTTCTGGCAGATTCCATGTCTGCTGAGGGGCTTCATTCTGGTTGGCAGACAGCTGCTTTCTTGCCATATCCTTAGATGGAGGAGGAGTAGGGAGAAGAGGGGGAACCACTGGTCTCTTCCTCTTCTTATAAAGGCACTAATCCCATCGTAGGATTAGTAAGGGCTTCACCCTTATGACTTCATCTACACCTAATTACCGGGCTTCCCTGGTGGCGCAGTGGTTGAGAATCTGCCTGCCGATGCAGGGGACACGGGTTCGAGCCCTGGTCTGGGAGGATCCCACATGCCGCGGAGCAGCTGGGTTCATGAGCCACAACTACTGAGCCTGCGTGTCTGGAGCCTGTGCTCCGCAACGAGAGGCCACGACAGTGAGAGGTCTCCGCACCGCGATGAAGAGTGGCCCCTGCTTGCCACAAGTAGAGAAAGCCCTTGCACAGAAACGAAGACCCAACACAGCAAAAATAAATAAAATAAATTAATAAACCTAATTACCTCCCAAAGGTCCCACCTCCAAATACCATCACTTTAGGGTTTAGGGCTTCAACATATGAATTTGGGATGGGGGGGCACAAATATGGGGTCTGTGGAACACCCATTTAATAGGTACACTAGGCAGTTGTATCTTGGGACAGAAGCACCAGGATTGAAATGAGTTTGAAGTATAGGTTTTGGATATGTGTGTACAATGGTTATACATGCAGTCATGGGTGTGTGTATGATCCCTGTGGAGAGTACTGGAATGAGAAGAGAGTAGGTCTGTGGTTAGAAATCTGGGAAATACTGACATTTAAGAAACAGACAGGGGGAAGAAGACCCTATGAAAGAAAGCAAGGAGTAGTTAGAGGAGAAAGGGGGAAGCAGGAATGTGTTGTTAAGAGGCATTTCAAGAGGGAGGAAGTGGGCTGGAGTGTCCGTTCCTAGACTTCAATTAAATGAGGGCTAAAGAGGGTAGTGGGATTTAGCAACGTGAAAATCACTGGGGTTCATGGTAACTACCCCTTCTGTGGAATTGTGGGCATAGAAATGAATGAGGGGAGGAAGTAGAAACAAATGGTGAATATAAATTGTTTTATTCTTTCTAAAATAATTATAGGAATTTACACTAAAATACCCTAGCCTATCATAGGGTTGTTTTAATCAAGGTGAAATTTACATGAGATTGTCCATTCCTTAATGAACAATTCAGTGGTATTTAGTACACTCACAGTATTGTGCAACCACTATCTCTGTCTAGTTCCAAAGCATTTTCATCAACCCAAAGGAATACCCATACCCTTGAAGCAGTGGCTCCCTATTCCCTACCCCCACCCCAGCCCCTGGCAGCCACTGATCTGTGTTCTGTCTATAAATTTACCTATTCTGGATATTTCATGTAAATGAAGCATGCAGTATGTGATGGTTTGTGTCTAGCTTCTTTCCCTTTGCATAATGTTCTCGAGATTCCTCCACATTACAGTATGTATCAGTACTTCATTTGTTTTTATGGCTGAATAACACTCCATTGTATGGATAGACCACCATTTATTTATCTGTTCCTCTGTTGATGGGCACTTGGACTGTTTCCACCTTTTGACTATTGTGAATAATACTGCTATGAACACGCATGTACATGTATTTATTTGAGTACCTGTTTTCACTTCTTTTGAGTATATATCTAAAAGAGAAATTGCTGGAGCCTAACATCGTTTTTTAAAACTATACTTTTAGTGTGGGTGGGGGAGGGATGGCTTGGGAGTTTGGGATTGGCAGATGCAAACTATTATCTGTAGAATAACAAGATCCTACTGTAGAGCACAGGGAACTATATTCAATATCCTGTGATAAACAATAATGGAAAAGCATGTGAAAAAGAGGGTATCAATATATATGTATAACTGAATCACTTTGCTCTAGAGCAGAAATCAACACAACATTGTAAATCAACCATACTTCAATAAAATAAATTTTAAACACTATACTTTTTTTTTTTTTTGCAGTACGTGGGCCTCTCACTGTTGTGGCCTCTCCCGTTGCAGAGCGTAGGCTCAGCGGCCTTGGCTCACGGGCCCAGCCGCTCCGCGGCATGTGGGATCCTCCCAGACCGGGGAATGAACCCATGTCCCCTGCGTCAGCAGGTGGACTCCCAACCACTGCGCCACCAGGGAAGCCCTAAACACTATACTTTTGTATAATGCTAACTGAGAGTTCACAAGAAGCATTGTGCATTGTAGAAAAAGTTGACGTACCCAGTCTCTTTTCAAGTTCTTTACATTCTCTTTGAGATAGGATTGGTGAAACCACCATTCAGTAATTAAATAACACATCAAAAGAGAGATAAGTTGAGTGAAAAAAACATGTATAATTTTTAAAGAAGGAAGTGCCCTTTCGAATTGAGTTTTGAGTTTCATAAGAAGAAAGCACTTCAGGTGAAGAGTTTGGATAAGTTGACTCATGCAGGAGAGAGAAGACAGGACAGGGCCAAGGTTGGAAGTTTCACAGTTTAATATTTCTGAAGAAAGAGTGCAAGTTGCACCCTATTTGGTGATAAGGGAAAGAAACACAGATGAAGAGCACCCATGGTGCTGATTTCATAGCTAGCTGACTCTAAAAATTAAGATTGTATTTTTAAAACCAATTTTTACTCATCTCCCAATAACTGACTCTTTTATGTTTAATCTTGTGGATTGTAATTCTCCATTCAGAGACACCAGTGTAGATGGAAGATTTGAGTTCTGTCTATGATAAGCATAGTTAAATGGTTCAGTTAAATTTTATTCATAAAGTAAAGATTAAGACATTTTTAGAGGTGGAACAATGATTACATTTCCTGTAAAATTCTTGGTGTTTTAAAGTGGCATTCATTCTACATCCTTAAAAGTGTCATTTTCCTCTGCTGTCTTTCCTTTATACAAAAAAACTCCTGGGAATTGATTATGGAACTGAGATTTTCCAAGACATGGCTCTGTGATTTAACCCCCTAGGAACTTCCTAAAGACTTGGGAGAGGAAAAAATGTTTGTTCAGTATCTGTTAAGTGTTTTATTTGTCTGAGCTCACTTAAGTCCTATTACAACCAGTAGGTGGTAGATCCATGATACGAACCTCAATTTACTGACTCCAAAGTCAGGCCTCTGCTCACCATATAATAGCGTGCTAATTACGTTTCTTCTTATGTGCCTGTGGCTTGTGAGAGAAGTAGGATGAGAAAGATGCTGAGGATAGCAGGGAGTGGAGCTCTGATAGGTGAGCTCTGATGTTTTCTAGGAAGACAAAAAGGGGTCGGGCAGGTCCTCCTTGTGCCACACATTGGCTGTCCCTAAACTGTGCCATGTTACTTCTCAGGGAAAGATTCTGGATGATTTATCAGAAGAATATTAATTCCTCTTAAAAATATGTGTCTAGGATAAGTCCAATGCTGATTCAGAGGGGTATCTTTTTTTTTTTTTCGTGGTATGCGGGCCTCTCACTGCTGTGGCCTCTCCTGCTTTGGAGCACAGGCTCCGGACGCGCAGGCTCAGCGGCCATGGCTCACGGGCCCAGCCGCTCCGCGGCATGTGGGATCTTCCCGGACCGGGGCACGAACCCGTGTCCCCTGCATCAGCAGGCAGACTCTCAACCACTGTGCCACCAGGGAAGCCCAGAGGGGTATCTTTTGACACCTCCATTTCACTTACTCTATCTCTATTCAACATATATGATCCCAATAAGTGAACTGCTAAGATGGACACTTTTATTCATATTTGTGTATGTATTTGTTTCAGGCAGAGAAAGCTGATGGATTTATCAACCTGCCTGATTTCACTGTAGAGAGAGCATCTGAATGCAAGAAAAAGCAGTAAGTTGTCTATCATTTTCCACAAAATATGGAGCCAGGATAACATCTCTTTATACTGTTCCTCAGGTGATAAGGTGATTTGGAAGTTAATGATGGTGACATTCAAATGTCTGAGAATTTTGACTTTATGGGTTGGAACCCCAAACAATAATAGAAGCTTTTAACCTCTTGTTTTCTGGAATTTCATTTTGTGGGGCAGGTGGATTTTAAAACCCCACGGAGCCCTAGCAGGGCGTGCTGTTAATGATGGTGTCTGTGATCCAGTGAAAAGCAAGCTGCCATCCAGGACTGGCAGGGTGACGAGATTCAAGGCTGTGTCCTTATAAAGAGAATGACTACATAGGAGTCACCAGAGCTGCAGATATGATACCAAACCAGTTTCTTTTTCTTAGTTCATGAAATTGTCAGTAACATCCTTGAAATTGAATTCTCTGAGATGTCTTAGACTTGGGGATTAGCCCCCTGATATAACGGAAGTCCAAAAGGTTTGAGAGCGGACAGGAGCCAAGAGTCACCAGCCCATGACTCTAGACCAGCTATCCAGACTCCCAGTGAAGTGCTCTTCCCATGATAGGATCCAGCTGCATTTTGCATATGTGCCCTCTTCACCTTTCACTTATTCTTTATTCTGCTTTTGACATCTTTTCCTGTTTTATTAGAGTGGGGCAGTTCCCTATTGACCTGTGTTCCTAGTGACAGCAATTGATTAGTTTATTTTTAATGAATAAACTGGTGTTGGCTTTAGGTCTTTGCCATTCTGATATAGCTTCCTATCTTTAGTGATACACGAGGTTGTGGTTTTGACCACACTGGTCATTTACAAAATCTCTGGCCCATACAGCAGGACTTCCTGTCTAAATGGTAAAAGGGAAATACTTTGTTATCTTCAATGTTCTATACTTTTCTTTTAAACGAAAAATCTGCCTTATATTTTTCCTTTACTAATAGAGAATAGCTTGGATAAAGTTTTTGATGTGTTTTCACAGTGTAGAAGTTTTATATTTGATTGTTTTTCTGTAAATACAATTATTGTATATGCTTGATTGAATTTGAATGAATACTTTGTTTGAAGGAATTGATCTGAGTATTTTGAAGTGATAATCTATCACTTTATATTTTAATTTATTGTCTATTTATAGCAAAACAGCAAATGAAAATAAAAGAATATATCCATATGTTTTAAATAGAAACTATTGATCAGCCATGACTCAGTCCTGGTCTGGATGTCCTGACATGATGAATTACCCCTCTGCTCTCTACATAAAATAGAGATTAGACAATGGGTATTTAACGTAACTAAAACTTTTGTTTTTGTAAATTAACAAAGAAAGCAGATGAACTTACCATACTTATATTTGACTGTTTTACTTTCGACTACACTGTTGACTACACTAACTTCTAATTTCTTATGTGTCTATGCTTTTCCCCCTTCAAGTGCTTTTAAGATCAGCCATCCACAGATCAAGACCTTTTATTTTGCAGCTGAGAATGTGCAGGAAATGAACCTGTAAGTAGAGAACCATCACTAAATCCAATCTTTATGGGAATAGATTACTTTGGTCAGGTGTCTGAATTTTAAGCACATGTGCATATCAAATATGATTTTTTTATTTCTGCTGCTTTAAGGATTAATCTCCTTAGCAGTTATAAAGTCTTCTCGCTTTCTTTTCTAGTATTTAGAAGCATTTTGGAGAGCTACACAGATCAAAATGGCTATTTTAGGAAGAAGTAATAAGATTCTTCTGAGGGAACCACTAAGTTGAGAAAGGAATAGAAGACATTATAAGAAAATGTTAATATGAGAATCAGCATCACAGGGAGAAAGGCTCGAAAGAATTGTGTAACCGATCTCACAGCTTTCAGAATTCTACACGAAAAATATCTCTGCAGCATTTCATAGGTGCTGTGTGATTATCATGATGATTCATGGTTATCATCTCTCCATGTTCTATCTCCAAATTTTGCAAAACATCTTTGTTTAGAGTACCTCTAATATAAATACATATCCCTAACTCCATTTCCTGTTTGCTCAGTTTAAGTAAGTGGAATATACTGGTAGAGTGTTACTCGTCTTGCGACATCCCCTGCTGGTTTAGATTACGGTGTGATCGCAGTGGCTCTTACTTGGATGAGGCTCTATATATTTAAGGTGTTTGAGGCATCAGAGCGCATTCTATTTAAGTCCTAGTCTCAGAATTCAGTGTTTCTTATTACTTTCACTTAATTAATTAAAAATATATGTATGAAAAAAATGTATATGTATGGAATAACTATTATGCGCTTCCTTGCAGCAGATCCCAGGCACTAGACCTGAAAAATATGGACATAATTCCTCCATTCACAGAGCTTATTGTTTAATCTATTGTAATCTATTTATATTTTTATATTTAATTATATATTTATATCTATTAATTAATCAGTTTATCTTTTAATAGATCTTTATTGGAGTATAATTGCATCACAATACCGTGTTAGTGTCTGTTGTACAGCAAAGCGAATCAGCCATGTGCACACACGTGTCCCCATATCCCCTCCCTCCTGAGCCTCCCTCCCATCCTCCTTATCCCACCCCTCATATTAATTTATTTAGACATAATGATTTTCTTATCTATCTGTTCTCTGTAATTTCTCTTTGGCCTCTTGCTTTAGAAATGTAAAGGAAAAAAAAGCTGCTTTTTACTAAACATATATGAGCAGGAGTACACACACACACACACACACACACACAGAATGCCTTACACCATATCCCCAGGGAAGCCTTTTCTCCCTAGAAGCATTCTCATCTGTTCCCTGCGTTTATCTCACCACCACAAACCTTTAGATGAGGGCGGAATTGCTCTTTACCAGAGAAGGTTAGAGAACCCTGCGTTAGAAATGACAAAGCAAGGTACTGACAACGGCGTCTTCCAAACAAGTCTTTAATTTACTTGGACAAGGAAAGAAGTTTCTTGACTTTTTGACTTTTTGACTTTTAACTCCCCCCCCACCAGCTTTCTCAAGCATCTGAGAAAAATCAGAGCAGATACACAAAAGGAGGAGATAAAAACTTCACAGTCAAAGCTCTTTATTTCTCTTTTTATTTGCGTTGGTAACGCTAAATCCTATTGACTAGCAAGGTCTAGGTGTGTGGAAAGCTTAATGTCTTGCCCAGCGGTCCTTGGAATCATATAGTAGTGAGTGTCAGTCCGGAGCCGAGCCATCCATCAATCCCAAGTGGTCCTTTCTAAGCTTTAATGGTGGTGAAACAGGGCTGCCCGTCAGCAACCTCTCCCCACCCCCATAGGTTCCCTTGGTGCCTGGCTTCTCCCAAACAGCTTCTTGTATCTCCAACTTTCTTCCGGTCCACATCCTTCCCATTCATCCTGTGACTGGTTCTTTCAAAGTCGTTCTGTTCTCTCCAACAAGGGCAGAGTAAGACTGAGTTTACCAGAAAAACAATGACTGCGAAAGGTTTTGTTACCGAGAGAATTTCTCTACCTACACAGTGAAACACATTTTAAGCCAGTAAAAGTGTGAGACCCTTACAAGATTATCTGAGTCAGCTCTGTTTCAGGCAGATGTGCTTTCTAAATCACACACCAGTTATTTAGCTCCCTGCCCACCCAGTCCTCCAGTTTTTGTTTACATTTCTGGTCCATTTATCTTCACTTTTCAACATACTCCCTTTGCAGAGCTCTATCTAATGGCAAGTACAGTTGCATGATTATTAGCTACACACTCTGCCTATTTGACTGTTAAACCAAAGCCTTTTATAGTTATGAAAGCCAAGATCTCATGGCCTATCTATGCTGTGAAGATCTGTTAATTTTACTTGAAATTATTTTAGTATTTGTTTATCTTTCCAGCTTACAAACAAGATGTAAAATTGAAATTTGAATGTGAGGTGTCATGACCCATATATTTGAATCTCTCAGTGACCTTTATACTCAAAAATTGTCCGTCTGGCTACTCTTAAATAAATGGCCCATTTTGTCTGTGCCTGAATGTATCACAATTAATGTATCATAATTTTTCATTTATAATGTCATTATTAAGCTTTATTATTCTGAAGATGGTTTTTCTAATAGCCAACAATGCAGAATCCTGAAAGTTAACTTCCTCCACAAGAGTAGGCGCTGCGGGGGAGGGGGGTTAAAACTTTTTTTTTTAAATTAATTACTTAATTTTTGTTTTTGGCTGTGTTGGGTCTTCGTTTCTGTGTGTGGGCTTTCTCTAGTTGCGGCAAGCGGGGGCCGCTCTTCATCGCTGTGCGCGGGCCTCTTAACTATTGCGGCCTCTCTTTGCGGAACACAGGCTCCAGTCGTGCAGGCTCAGTAGTTGTGGCTCATGGGCCTAGTTGCTCCACGGCATGTGGGATCCTTCCAGACCAGGGCTCGAACCCTTGTCCCCTGCATTAGCAGGCAGATTCTGAACCACTGCGCCACCAGGGAAGCCCTAAAGCTTTGTTCTGCAGTAGCCCCTGAAGAGCTTCCTTTCTTACTGATGAGGTCTGTTTAAGCTAGGACGGAGTGCATCTGGGTATTTCTTAGTGAGATGCAGAGGTGCTAGGGAAGGAGGGAGTGGAATCTGGAGAGATGGATCCTGTTTCAGAATTTCGCCTCCTTGGGAAACTGCCTTTTTGGGTGGTGACGTTTCTCTCAGTGATGATGAAGGAAAAGGTAGTTAAGTTTAATAGAAGCACTGTGTGTTCTGCAGGGACCCTCAATTTACAAGTATAGGGGTGAGTAATTAAAGGTAATGAAAGGGTTGGTTTCTAAACAAAGACTGGTGGTAGTTGCCTTTCTCAGACGGTGTTTGTGGGAAAAATGTCATTTTGTACATCAGTTTCTTAACACTTGTGCTTCTTCAACACACACATTCTCATCCAGTTAACATACAACAAACTCCCAGGAAACATCTGTCATCTTCTTTTATGTAAATATGTCTTTTTGTGTATCCATCTATTTAGACACAAATAGAAAGTTTGCTACTGTCTGGATGTTTTTTAAAAAAAGTGCTTAGCAAAGGAGGTACTCCAATCCCGTGGGTTCTAGAAAGAAAACAAACAAGATTCTGAACAATCACTAGTTTTTCCCAGCAGGTAACTGATGGTGGCAATTAAAGGTATATGAGTTTTGGGTAAGGGCTGAGAGGAATCTGCTTTACTGTTCAATACTCTTCTGCTATATCTGGAAAGGAACTTAGAAACGTCTTTTCTTATTTCAGGCATTCTCAATTCATCTATTTTTTTGTCTTGTTATGTTAAAAAAAGAAGTTTGTCTATTTCACTTTGAGATGATTGTTTTGCGGGCAGGGTCAGCTTATACAATTATGAAATCAGGAATAAACTAGGAATTAGTGAGCCATTAAATTCATGGTGCTTTGCCTGATCAGTTTTTAAAAATGTACTTTTAAGTGTTTCTTTTAGTTGAGTAATGCATAAAACATCTTCTTGTAAAGAATCATGTAATACAGAAGTATGTAAAGTGAAAACCTTCCCATTCCCCCAACTTTACCTTCCCGTTCTACTTCTTTCCCTAAGATAAAGCCACTTTTCACAGTATGACTGTGTCCTTTCTGAGGCTTTTCTTTGCATACCAAGTCTTGTATAACACATATGCAAATACATAGTTTCAGCAGCACATTGAATCAGGATAAACACTTTGTTTTGTACTTGTTTTTTTCACTTAATAGTATGTTAGGATTTTTCCAGGCCATTGCAAGGCCCCCCACCCCATCTCAGTCTTTTTATTAGCTTCTTAATAACATGGTACTTTTGGAATTGGTACCATACTTTATCCGTTTTCCTGTTAATGGACAATTATATTGTATCAGTGTTTTCTTTTTGCCTTTGCAAGCCTTATTGGATTAATATTCTTCCACATTTATTTATGTACATGAAGGTGTGTTTTGTAGGATAGATATTTATAACTAGGATTATTGGGCGAAGGGGATGAAAATTTATGTTTTGAATAGTATCATCAAATTACCTGCTTAATATTGGCTGTTCCAGTTTTTCATGGTCGACTCAACAAGGGATGAGACTGTTTTTCCTAAAATGTAATAGAAATCAGCAATATTTAAAATTTTTGCCAATCTAGTGGTGGAAAATATTTTCCTGTGCATTTCCCAAAATACTACTGAGCCTGAGAATTTTCCCATATATTTATTAGCCATTTGTACTTTTTTGGTCATTTTCTGTTTCTTAGTTTTGTTTATTTTTCTACTGAGTCTTGATGAGCATTTTTCAGCATTTTTCAGTGGCCATGAGAGACTCATGTTTATCATGGTGCAAAAGGGGACTTTCTAAATGAGGCTGGAGCTCATCTTCCGTCTTGTAGGCAGTTCTATTTTATTTATTTTTTAAAATAAAATTTATTACATATTTCCCATTAAAAAATAATCAGTACAGCAAGACCATGGCAGGATGAGGGTTGGGTAAGGGTTCCTAATTTGTTGACAATTGCAGACTTGGGAATGTGCAATATTTGTGCTATGGTAGGGGTGTAGCTGGGTAATTTACCAGGAATTACAGGACTAGAAAAAATAAACCATATAGGTGAATCAATAAATGCATAGCATTATTATTATCATTTTGTTGATATTGATTGACTTAGGCTACTTATGTTTCAAAACAAGATGAATACACATTATGGGATATTTTTTAAAAATAAAGAAAACTGGAAAGAAGTGGGAAATAAATCACTTAGATTATCTCTACCCCAAAATGATATTTTCCCTTTAAATAGAAGGTTATATAGCTAGGAACATATGAAATAGATACATTTTGTGTCTTTTGTGTATTTAAATAAGTTTCTAATTGAACCCTTGAAAAGGAACTACAGTGGCCTGAAGTCATAAGCCAAGTTTGTGTTCCTTAAGGTTTGTCTAGTTCTTTTTTCATTATTGATGGGTAGTTGAAATTCATTGCCAATAAATGGCAAATCAATGGAAGATGAGACATTGTCAATTTTTACCTTACATAAAATTTTTCAAGAAATTGAAATTTTCCCCAGCTTAGGAATAACTGTGAAGCTCTGGCCAGATCTTTTTACTGATTGATACAAAGATTGTGGTTTAAAAATAGATCATCTTCATTTTGTGTGTGTGTGAAATAAGCTTACATTTTAAGAATTAAAGAGATAGAACTTTAAAGGTCAAGTTGAGAAATTCATTTTGATGGTTGACAAGAATTTCAAATACACAATTACAAAACATATATTTATTCGTATATTTAGAATATCTAATGTAGTTGCCCACTTTAACTGGCTGTATAATGGGACACCTCATTTCTTATCTGACAAAGAATGCCCTAAGTACGGACAGTATTGTGAAACCAGAGGTCTTAGGTTTCCATACCACAAACTTAGGCTGTTTCTAGAAATGTTTAGACTGACCATAGCACTATGACTTAATTTTGTTATAAAGTCTGGTACAAGACCTTCCTTTAGGGTCTAGCGTAAAGGTGAATATGTTGGGAACCAGTGTCTCTGGTCAAACATTTATTTTCTATTTGAATTTTAGGTGGTTAAACAAATTTGGATTAGCTATAATCCATCTTGAATCCACTACAAAGGATGAAGGTATGTTCTATTTTCAATTTCTGAAAATTTAGCAAGAATATTAGAATAGGGTGAAAATACAATGTCATGTTCTATGTAGTCTTGTTCTAATGAACCATACTTTGTTATTTAAAATTATCTGAAAATATGTATAGACAGACATAGGCACACAGGCTCACCAACATGGAATAGAGCTTCCCATGCTGGCTAAGAACGCTTTTCACACTTCACCCACACATTAGCAGCTGTAGGCTTCACTGGGATCTCAACCAATTGCCAATGCAAATGTTTTATTGCCCCACTTACTGAATTCTTACTCATAGACATGATCTCGTCATGTTCGAGACAGATAACTTTCAGCCCACTGTTTCCTCTCTGATATTTTAGTATTTCCACCAGGTGTGTGCTGAGACTAATTACCCTAAGTTTGTACCAGGAGCCTGAATGTCAGATTGGGACAGAAGCCGTATTTTTAGCTCAGTCTGTAGCTTTCAGGGTTCAAAAGCTACAAGAGTCTAATTCTTCTTAATGATGAAGTTACTCCTTAATATTGAGAAGAAAGAGGATTTAGGTGCCAGGGTCACAGAGCTGACACTATTTCTGAAATGCTCAGACCACATAAAACTTGGAAATTGGAAGTAGGGAGTTATATCTTTGGAGAACAAAATCATAAAATCTTAAATTTAGAAATGAAAAAGTGGCAACTTGATTTAAAACAATAAAGAAGTGTAATGCAATACTGTGAAACCAGTGTCCTAATCATCTCCTTGGTCTTCTTTTCCATAAAATAAGCACCCATTATATATGTGAAGTATATTTATAGATTGTGAGCAAAAAGTAACTACACAAAACCCTTCTCCTTTTCCTGGTATGTAAGGCCTTCTATGATATGGCCTCAAGCAACCTTTCAGCTTTGTTTTCCACCCTGTCCCGTAGGGGACTCTGAATACTTGGCTCAGTCTGTGTCCTCAGCCTGGTACTCCCATTACTCTGTGTGCACCATTGATGGTTTACTTATCCTGCCATTTTCAGCTCATTAAGATTCCTATGCTCAAAATTAATCACTACTGATCTTGTGCTCCCTTAGTGTATGACTCACACCTCTTTTGAGGAATTAGTTTCATTTTCCCTGAGCTATGGTTAGTCGTCTTTCTGCTTATTGGACACTCTTTGAGGGCAGAAACCCTCACAGAGGGAAAGTCTTATGTATCAGGTAGCTCACTAGATAAGTGCTTTCTGAATTGGGTTGGAAATGCAATAGCCAGATGGAGAAGAACCTCTGCTCATGCATTATGGAATAAGTGATGACAGTGCTGAAACATTCAGCGTTTTCCTTTTTGTTATAGAATGCTACAGTGAGAGTGAACAGGAAGATCCCGAAATAGCTGTCGAGACACGACCCCCTCATTACTCTGCGGAGACTCTCTCTCCTTTGGTACGTACCGTCGTAATTGGTCTGTTGGTCATCGATCAAATGTGTGGATGTCGTTCTTTCCAGTTGGGTAGAAACTACCTTGACTAATACATTTTTAGAGGACGCTAAGTTAAGGTACTCGCCAAAGAGCAAGTGCAGTTCTCAGGGCGCTGATTTTGAGCCTTCTCCATAGCAACCCATTTATATGACAGATTCGGTGCATTTGTGTGTGACCCACAGATGTATTATGCTCAGAGGGTTCATGGTAATGCAGAGGACTTCTAGGTAATGGGCCAATGCTTGCAAAGATTTGTTTTATAATGTTTATTTATATCCTACTTGTTCTCAGAAAGAATTGAAAATACCTTGCCTAGGTGCATGCACTCTAACGATGTAAAATGAATGTAAAGGGGATGAAGGCAATAACATGAAGAGAAAATTAGAATCAGAAAGAGAGCAGGAAGCCAGGAGTGGGGTTGGTGCATTAAATCTGGGTATATTTACTAGAGAGAAGTCCAAGCTTGAGTCTAAGCTTTGGAAGCATCCAGTGTAAGTTCAGGTTATTAATGGACGTTAAGGCTATGGAGAGTTGCTTTATATTTGGATGTTCATGGGCGTTATAGCGACGGCATGTAGAAAGAGTCAAGCAGAGATCTTTGGCGAGGTTGACTTATGGCTTTTATACCTACCATATACCAGCACTTATATAGCTACTTTAAATATATAATCATTTACTTCCCTCAGATAACCCTGAAATGCAGTATTATTTAATCTGCATTTCCCTGATTACTAATGAGGTCAAGCATCTTTTCATGTTTTTTTTGATATCTGGATTTTCTGTTCTGTTAAGCGTCTCAAGTCTTTTGTACATTTTTAGCTGTCTTACTACTATTATTTTGGATTTATAGGATTTCTTTATTAATCTGTACCTTAGTCCTTTGTCAGTTAAAAATGAGGCAGATCTTCTTTCCCAGTCTATGGCGTTTATATTTTTTAAACTCTGTTTCTTTTTGTTGACAGATGCTCTTGATTTCTGTGTGTCAGGTTTACGCATCACGTCCGTTGTGGTTGGTGTCTTTGTTTCTGGCTTACATATTGTTTCCTATTCCCAGGTCATGAGGACATAGATATTACTATCTCGTTTCATGGATTAGGAAACAGAGGTTCAGAGAGGTAGAATGGCCTAGTCATACCCCCAGAAAATGGAGCACCTGAGATGGGAACCCCGGTCTGTCTAGCTTTATAGCATATGCTCCTTCCATTCTACTATGACACTCGTTCATCCATGGACCCGAGTAACTATAAGTTCTAATAGGTTACTGCAACTCCTTCACTTACCAGACCTCTTCTGCCAGAATTTTCTGTTTTGTGTGATAAGGTTTTCAATCTTTATTTGCCAGTTCCTGGGTTTAAGGTGTTAATATCATTTAAATAATGACTTCTACTGTTTTTATCTGCTGCCAGTGGGGAATTGTGGTCACTTTTCTAATTTATTTGGCTAGCAGCTGAGACCAGAAATAAATAGTTATTGAATGAATATTTATTAAAAATCTATTAAATAGGATTAGCCAAAGTTAAGCAAGACATAAATAAAATTAAACTTTGGTAAAACGTCGACCAATTTTTGCACTAGATTTACAATATAGCCTCTCTTAATATAGTTTTCCCTTGAAGTAGTCTATCTCTTCTTTTAAAATCAGTTTCTGCATTTGGAAAAAATGAAATAGATGTGCCTTGCTGGTTTAATAGAGAAGCCTGTGTTTCTGTTTAGTTTCTTTTTGCCTTCATCTCTGTTTCTCTGTGTCTCTCCATTTTTGTTTGTCTCTTATATGATTTAGTTTTGTTCTAAAATACTGTGATTTTCAGTTTTATAATGGCAAACTATATCACAGATTACAAAGAACATTGTCAGGCATCTAGAACTCTACTGGATGAAAGTAAAAGCAACAAAGTTGTCTTCTTAGATGAAGGATCATGGCTCAATTGCATTATACAATGATAGTCTTACATAATGTTAGAGTAGGAGCCCAGAGAATGCTTGTTTCCAAACAAATAAATGAAGGGATGGATGTGAGACCAGTAGGTTAGGTCACTGAATTGGGAGCATTCTTTAGAATGTCATTCTAAACGTCAATCAAATGTTATTCCTTAAAGTCCTAAGAAGTTAAGCATTTATTTGAAGACCACTAAGGCTAACATTATTCTTTCTGAAGAAATGTATTAGCAATAGATGTTGAACAGTTAGATTTTACTTTCCTTAGAAACAGAGTATGTTGTTCCCGCTCACGTATTTCCCAGGCAGATTTTGTTTTCTCTTGTTTCTGAAAAACAGACATGCCAGACACTTGGTTAAAACAACATTTAAGCTTTTTTATCTAAACAGATGAAATTTTAAAAATCGTGGTAACTTTTATCCAGAGCATGAAGCAGCTTATTGTTTTGGCTCCATCTGGCATAGGCTACATGACTGAGCTATACAAGCCTAGGCGAGAAAACAAAACAAAACAAAAACCAAAAACACCCCAACCTTTCCCAAGTTCTTGCTTTTAAAAAAATTTCTGGGTAATGAACTTTCATTTTGGAATGATGAATTCAAAAGTATAAGATCATACTATTCTGGAAAATTCTCTCAAAATTATAAAATCTCGAACTAAAAGTTTAATTCTGTGTCCAGTCATTTTGATTGCTCTAAAGATAAACAGTAAGACTTCAGCACCAGACCAATTCGGACCTGTTTCTAATGGGTGGGACCACGTTCTGCAGAGAATAAAGAACATTACAGGGTCTCCTTTGAGTGAACAGCAGATTTCTCTTTATGTGTTTCCTTCTTGAGAAAGCTCCACAGGATGGATAGTGAAAAGAACATCCATTTATTTACAGAGAAATTAAAAATGGAGAGTTTTTCCACAGGCTCAAAACAGATGGAACTCCGTAGGTTTCACTTTGGAAGATCCTTTGTGGAAATCACTACCTGTGATTCCTTGAAATTCACAAAAGAGCAAAAAAGGAACTGACTTCAATTATATTTCCAACTCAATTTTATATGTTATAAAGTGATTTAAGAGATCAAAGATCATTAAAAATTTGTTACAAATATTTTCCCCCTAAGTTTAATTTTTAAAAAGTGTCTGATAACTTGAGCTGTGCTTATATGCTTATTCATTCATTTAACAAATATTTATTGAGAGCTACTATTCTAAATAGTACTTGGGACACAACAGTAAATGAACAAAGATTCATTTCTTCATGTAGCCAAACTTCTGGTTGAGGGAGACTGAAAATAAACAATCAACATAAGTAAAGTATCTGCTAGGTCAGTAGAAGAAGTGGAGCTGAAGGGGTCAGGACAGTTTGTGACAATGAATAGGGGAACCAGGATAGGCCTGAGTGAGAGTTGAGATCTGAGCAAAACTCTTGAAAGGTGGTATAAGAGTCAGCCAGGTGGATATTCAGGGAAGGTGTTTTCCAAGCAAAGGGAGCAGTTAGAGTCCAGATCTCCTTGGTGCATAGATGGCAATGCAAAGAGGCCAGTATGGCTGGAACAGGGTGAACCAAGGTGAGAGTTGCAGGAAATGAGGTTGGAGGATAATTGTGTCCATATGTATGGGGCCTGTGGACCATTAAGGACTTTGATGTTTTGAGTTCCTTAGCCTTTGGAAGTTTTGAGCAGAAGAGTGATGTGACTGATCTCCATTTTAAAAGGGCCACTCATGCTGCTGTGGGGAGAGACCCTGTGGCATAGGGGGAAAGTATAGAAGCAAAGAAGTCTAAGGGGGAGTGTGCCGTAATCTAGTGTAGTGAACGTGATGACTGGGATGAGGCCACAGTTGAGAAATGGAATGGTTGGATTTTGAACGTAGTTGGAAGGTAGACCTACAGGTGGATCAGATATGAGAGAAGATAAATATCCCAGTTTTAAGCAGCTCATGCAGATTATTTTAACATGAGAGTCCTTATATTTTGATGCTTTTTCAGAAGTACAATTCCTTTATATCCAAAGGATGGGAAAAAAACCCTGTGTACTCTGGCCCATTGGCCAGAGGTCAAAGGTTAAACACAAAAAGGGGTAAAATCAATTTTAGAAATTCAAATTTAATCTTAGTAGGATGGCTCTTGCACAGTTGTTTACTAAAAGACATGTTCTTTCGATACGTGTACTATGATACAATAGTAGAAATGCTTTCAAGTGAGAGAGTTGGATGAAAAGTTGTTAGTGAGTACATATACTTACAAAGAAAAGGTAGAAAGAAAAATTCACCCTCTGTCCTCAAGATGCAAAACATTTCCTTAAGCTCTATGGTTGAGCACTTAACTGATTTTAAGATTTTTCTAAAATTAGATTTTACATTTCGCCTCTTGCTTTAACGGTTCATCTTCTGGCCGTCAGTCACAGGCAGGGGGCTGTCGGCAACCTCTCCCGGGCCTCCATGTTTGCCCCTGCCCCAGTTGGGGTTTGCACTAGCTCTTGCCCAGGCTATTTTGAAATAGCAGCCTCTTTTTTTTTTTTTTTTGTCTCTAATCTCTCTTTCCTCTTAATAAAACCACTTCCAAATTAGTCTTCCTAATGTGCAGTTCTGATAAATTGATTCAACAACAAAAGACCTTTCAGTGCATCCTCATTGCTTATCAAATTAATCCTCAATTCATTGGCTTGGTATTTCAGGCCCTTGGGCTTACTTCTAACTGCCATGACAGTCTCCTCCTTTTTCATCAGCCTCCTTTTTCATCAGCCCAATAAACTGCCCCCTATTTCCCCAAAGCTTTCCAGACTTTTCTGTTCCTGTACCTATATTTACAAAGTTTCTCCACTTGCAGGAACCATTCACTCTCACCCCAATTCCACCTTCTAAATATCTTTCAAGACTGGTTTAAATGTGACTTCTTTCATTAAACCTTCCCTGGTCCCCTGAGACAGGAGGATCTTTCCTTCTTCTAAACTCTTTATATTTCTATAGTGCATTTTCTGGGATACTTTTTTCATGGTGTTAGCCTCTGCCTTGAATTATAGATTTTGTATATCGGGTTTATTTATCTAATTATTAAATTCTTAAGGTTAGAGGCAGTGTCCAATATCTTTTTCTTTACCCGCAACATCTATGACCTTGTCTAACACATATTTGAACCTAATTAAATATTTATTTAATGGATTGATAAATGGGCGGGTGGGTGACGATTGTCACTTCCTCCACAGATCTGTAGCTATACAAATATTCCCCCGTGTGAATTAGAAAGTTACTTTACACTTGTCTAGTGATTTCACTTGGCTTTCAGAAGGATGACTTCATTCGACTCATAGAAGTCCCGTCTTTTACAAATGAAGTCAAGTGCCAGAGAAGTAAATAGAACTGTCTTAAGTAACCTTTGCAAGCTTAAGTTTACCTTTTATTACGAATATCTTTTATGTTCTCTCATTTGCTCTTTTTGATAATCTAAGGCAGACAAACCACTGGCAACTTTTTTTTTCTGTATCAACCACGTGCCAGGTATTTTCCAAAGAAGGGGATGCTGAACTGAGCTGGACAGTCTCTTCCGTGGAGCATCTTAAGTTCTAAGTTGAAGAAAAGTCACAATAATTTGTAATTCAAACAGTCTAAGTACTGATAAATGCTATGAAGAAGCATTAACTGGGGCAGTGTTCTAGGGAGTGGCTGGGGTTGAGGTTGGGGAGGATATTGCTTTGCTTACGACCGTCAGGGAAGAGCCTGCCAAGGAGGTGATATTTGACTTGAGACCAAAGTGATGGGAAGGAGTCAGCCAACCCCAAATCCACAGAGTGAGCTTTTCAGGCACAAGGAACCAGAGACGTGCTCAAGGAACAGAAACAAGACCATGCGGTTGGAAAGGAGAGGGAAGGGGAGGTTGAAGATGTTGCTGGAGAGGTGGGTAGGGGTCCATGTGGGTTGTCTTGGCTATAATGATGACTATGGATATTCTACTCATGATGGACAGTCACTGGAGGATTTTCAGCAGGACAACACTATGATGCATTTTCTGCTTTAGAAATGCTCTAGCTATTGTTTGGTGGATGGACTAGGGTAGGGAGGGGTTGGGTAATGGTAGAGGCAGGAAGTCAGTAAACTAGGACCTGGAAGTAAAGTGGTTTCTGCAAGGCCACTTGGATACTAAAGATTGGAGTGAGGAATGGACGGCCTGCAGCTCATTGCCCAAGGTCATGCAGAAGGCCAGTGACAGAGGGGGCAGTATACCATACAAAGTCTTCGGGTTTTTAGAATAATGTTTCTACTAGCATATGGTAGAATTATAAACACAATACCTCCTAGGGCTTAACAGCAATTGGTTAGTTTATTTTCATTAATATGGCCAATGGAAAGAAAGAACAGCTGTGTACTTTCCTTTTTTTCTCATTTGGTTGTATTTTGTTTAGTCTTAAGTTATTCCTGTATTTTCTTTTATTTTTTATATACTTTGACTAATGCTGCTTAAATTTCTATGCTGACTCACTCCTTTCTAATTACAGGCTTTTGGTGGCCATTTTCAACTCTTTTTTCTTTTCTTTAAAACTTGTGTTTTAAAAACAATTCAGAGAAAAGAATTTTAGAGCTAATCAGCTTTTGAACTAAGCTTCTTCAATGAATAAAAATCTCTTATACAGAAAATGGAGAAAAGCAATATTGATTCTTTTATTTAATCATGTACATACTCTCCTCATTAAAACTAAGATTTTTAAAATATCTTTCATTTTCTCATTAAAAAAATAAAAATTTGAAGCCCAAATGTTCTGAAATAAATGAAACAACATACAGTTATTAATGTCTAATAAATAAAATAATTTTATTTGAGATTCTGAGAATACTTTGTGGGAGTATCTGCATTGCAATCAGTAATGGTCACCCCTGGATCCCAGGATTAGGATAAATCATCCATAGCAACTTCACAGAGAACTTCAGGGTGCTCCTGAGTAAGAGACTGAACTGCTCTGGGCTGTTTGCCTTCACATAGCTGGTTTCCTAGACCAGTCTTTGTAGCATTAATTTATTACCAACTAGCTATTAATTTATTAATTTACTAAGGTCAGGCACAAATGCAAAAAAATGGAGATGCAAAAATGATTAAAAGCAGCCTGCTCTCAAGTAACTCACCAAAAAAGAGGAACAGATCCATCAGCAATTACAGTATTAGTTGACAAATAAAACGATACTCTACCTGGTGTGATAGAAGTAAGCCCAGGATAGAAGTAAGCCCAGGAGCGTGGGGAAAAGATACCTACCTCGCCCTGAGGCCACTGGAGAAGGCTTCCTGGAGGAGGTGACCCTTGAACTGACCCTTGAAGGTTGGGGTTGTGTGAGCCAAGCCAGGGGTGGGCTGGAGAGGAGAGGCTGTTGCTCCTTTCTACCTTCATGTGATTTGCAGTGGGGAGTTTTCTGGGTGTGTTACTTGGATAGTTCCTAGAGGCACTGAGCTAAAGGTTCTCTGTTTGCCTTATGGCTATGAATAGCTAGAGGTTGGTAGAAATAGTAAAGCAGGATTTAGCTTTATTAAACCACAGGGTTTATAAAGCACATTCCCCTATCGATCCTCTGTAACTGCACTCCAGGTAACCTTTGATTTGTGTCAATCTCTCTTCTGACGAAAACTCCCTCTGACCTGGTACACACCATCCTTTTCTCATTTTGATTTTTCTTCTCTCTGGTTCTTTTCCTTTTTCCGCCCCTCGCTCTTCTTTTCTCCATTTGAAAACCAACTTTATACGTGCTACGTGGTGCTAGAGAAAGCGGGCTGGAAGCATTGGCTGTGTGTTTGAGGAGTACCACAAGCAGAAATACACTCCCCGGAAATTTCTGATGCTCATTGAATGTGTCTTTCCTCAGTCTTTTAAGCAGAGTTTTGAGGTTTAAAAAGGCTACGGAACGTGCTGCAGCAACAGCGTTTTTGCACAAATAGCCCATTTTGCTATAATCAAATTACAGTAGTATCAGCAGGAGAAGCAGGAAAAGCTCGTGTTTGGTCTCTTTTCAGAAAAGGAAGCTGATCCCACTGAAGCCAAGTTTTACTAAAATAGCTCACAATAGGGAACTGTGTCAGGACTGGGCCTGAATGGGTATTTTTGTTAACATTTATTCCGTAGATCCTGCTAACGAGTAAACAAGTCTTGGCATTTATTTGGACAGTTTGGTAGCGGGTGCGTTACCTCCTCTGGGTAGCTAGGGTTTTATTTAGTGAATTACAGATCTGGATCTCCTAGTTAAGTGGTCTGGGTGATTGAAGGCAGCTGGTTTGAAAGATTTTTGACACATTCCTGAAAGGAAAGTTTTCACGTCATGCCAAATATATTATTTTTAAGAAGATGTGTGTGATGAGTTAGTATCTTAACTAGATGTTTTAGTGTCATGCTACTAAAAAGTGGATTTATTGCTTATTTGACAATCCATGTCTAGCAGGCAGCCAGCTAGGCACTCATCGGATACTTCCTGACTTTTTCCATCAGAACTCAGAGCTTAGAACCTGCAAAATTCTTGGGCACATATTAATTTGGAACAAAGTCAACTATCTCGAGTTAGTTGCAATGATGCTGAGGTTTTGGGGAAAGGAGCCTACTTTGCTCTTTGGCTTCTTCCCTCTAACAATCTCCTCCCTACCAGTTCCTCCACTTCCTTGGAGATCTGAATGCTTGAAATTGACAGGAGTATCTCATAGGGTGACATAATGAAACCGCACCAGAAAAAGCCTTCTCTGTCTTATCTGCCATTGGAGATATAGGGTGACCCCTAGAGCACTGGTGTTTAGATTTTTTGGATTTTTATTGACCAATGAAATTAAAAATGGAGGAACAACATATAGTTGCCAAATCTTTATTTTGCTATGGAGAACATTAAAAAAAATCTCCAGAAGACAAAAACTAATAGCTACCATTACCATTTTCCAAATGAAGGCATATATTTTAACATCAAAATGTAACAAGGATAAAATCTCAGAATAAATGAAGTCCTTCCCCAGAGAGGACATTGGTGATGTTGCATTGATGTTTTCTCCATGGACTGGTGAAAATTTTGCCAAGGATTGGCATTCACCCTTGGATTGTATGCCAGGAGATGCTTTCAGAAGATCCTACACCCACCATCAACCCACTTCTCGTAGTTTTTGGTTTCCCTTTAATGAATGAGGAGACTGCATATGTATTCCCGTCTTCTTTGGTGAAAGTTTATTGATATTTTAAAATTATTGAAGAGTGAATGAGTTAACATTATTTCACTTAACTCTGCAGTTATGAGCTTATACTGGTCATGTGCTAAGGAACTGTGACAAATGTTTGAGGGTGTAAATGTATGTGTTGTACCCACATCACTGGTCTTCCACTCAGTTAATATTATTTTGCTTCCCGTCTGGCTCCAGCTTTTGCTTTCCCTCTCTTAATCACCTTTCTCAAGATTTTTTGGTCAATTGGTAAGAATTCAGTGAGAGATTGCAATCTACTTTTTGCTCAAAGCATCCTTCAGTGTTCCAATGAATTCCTCAAAGGAGTCTTTTAGTTACCTGGAGAGCATTGAAGAGTAGGGTAATTCATGACATGGAGATCTTTCAGATCCTAGAGTAGTGATTCAAAGTTATACAGATTGGTTTTGGAAAATGGGATCATAGTGTCTGTCATACCGGTATAAATACCATCTCTTTTTCTTTTGATTCTTTTATTATTGGCAACTTTTTGAAACGCTGGAATACCTTCCTTGAAAATGAAAAGTAGAGAATGCTGACTTAATCATGATTTATTTTATTCTCTTTTGCTTTTATTTGTGAAAAACAGGCTGCCCAGCGGGCATCTTCGTCTTCACCCAAATTGAATGAAACGTCGCGTTCTTTCTCTTCCATGGAAAACATAAAAAAGACGCCCAGCAGTTTGTCTTCTCTCATATCTAGAGAAAGACAGCCCTGGATGGACGTGGTTGACAGCTCGTCTGCCGCTGAAGACGTGGGACAGTCTGTGACACGCGCTGTGCAGGCCTGCTCACCTGCACCCTCGGAGGCAAATGGTCGCAGGGCCCTGGAAACCAGCTTCGCCACATCAGAAAGTGGAGTTTTGAACTCTTTATCCAGTGATGACGCTTCTTCATTGAGTAGCAACCTAGATCATCTTTGTGTCCCAGACAAGCCGGCTGGATCAGAGATGACAGATAGAGGTAAACCAAGAAACGATTTACTCTTTTTCGAGGATGAATATTTGTATGTGGATGTGGAATGCTAACGTCGATTGTAAAAAGAATGTTTAAAGTCACGAATGATTTAATAATTAAACGGTCAAGTGGGGCTAAGTCCAGGGGCTACTTCTGTAGAGGAGAGATCGCATGTAGAAAACTCCAGCTTCAGGACCATTTATTACCCGCTGTAAGTGTCACCAACCACATGCTTGCAACTATGAGACGTGTTCAGAAAAGAATGATACTTTTTCACCAATCTGAGGTAAAACTTGAGTTTTTTGTTTTGTTTTGTTTTGGTTTTTATTGGTCCCGTGTGCTGTGCTCCGGAGCTTGTGGTGATTAGATCGACATTTTGTAGATGACATCACCACCATGTTTCCAAACATACGCAGAGCTACCACCTTCCCTGGGCTATAAGCACAGATGAGGTCTGGGTCCTCGCAGGTCAGCTCCTGAGGGGCCTTCCTACATGGTGAGCAGGAAGACAGACGGTCTACGTGCACTTTGTGGGGCAGCACGAGGACTTTAGAACCGAAGGAGAGCACAGCTTATGTGTTTGAAGAAAAGCATGTTAAGTCTTAGCAAATGAAAGAGTTTATTGGAGTATGGAAATGAAGAGTGTGGGCTTTCTTAATACTCCATGATTGTTGGTCCTTGTCTTTTATTCAGACTAACTTTTAAAAAATGATTAGTTTTCAGTCATGATGGGTCTTTCCTGATGGTCTGTGCCTTATTCATTCCAGTGTAAAACAAGTTTACCTGATAGCAGATACTTAAAAATGAGAGAATGACGAGTTTGATCTGTATTCTTTCAGTGCACCATTGAGGGGAAGCTGACTGGCTAAAGTCCCATGATCGCCAATCGGGGTGGCCTGATGACGTAGGTGACAGCTGTCCCCTCTCCCCCAGCCTAATCAGGGAAAGTTTCTTTAAGTTCTCAGATTTTCATAGTTACCCTATTAATTTGATATTTGGTATCAGTAATTTAGGCCACGAATTACAACTACAGACCCGTGTGTCCGTTGTCACTGCTCCCTGTGACCTTATGTGAAGATGCTTTACATAAGGCAACTCAACATAAGTTGAGTTACCTGCCTGGCCTCTGATGTCATTTTTGTTTGATACCCCTAGTTTAGGCCAATTAATCTACTTTACAATTAGAAAAAATGGAGTAAATGAAGTCATTGCCAAAATAACCTACTTTTAGAGGTGAATGAGGTAGGGGCAGGGGGATCAATATTGGACTGTACAGAATGGAAGGCAGTAGACTCAAGCTGGCCTCAGCTCTGTGAGGTGTTTTGATATGAAGATATTGGGCTTAATTTGTACCTCTGTGGAAGTATGAAATTGATGCAAATTTTGAGGCCCGTGGTGCAAGTAAAAAGGAGATAATTTTAGGTTCAGCATAAGAAACTTCTTTTTAACATTGAGAACTGTTCAAAATTGAATAGGCTCAATTGCATGTTGCGTGTCGATTACAATTTTTTCTCTTATGAAGATATACTGCAGAGGGAATTTAAGTACCTTGAACTAGATGGCCTCTAACTTGATACTTAGAAGATCCTTCCAGATATAGGCCTGGTGGAACTAAAGAAAATAATGAAGAGGACCATATCTATTATTTTCCTGCTAAAAACTCTGGCTTTAATTACTGGGCCATTAGTAGAACTAAAATGTTTGTTTCATGCATGCACAAATACACATACACTCACGTGCGCACACACACACAGCACCCCGGGATGAGGATGGCTTCAAAAGCAAAGTAGAGAATAAAATTGCATTTGCATTCGTTCTCAAGAGATAACACCGCGGATTGAGTTTTCCTTTAGGACGAGTAACCTGATAGTCATGGGAAGATGCACGCAATTCTTGTCCATGTCTAATGTCATTCTGGGCACGAGTGTGCTGCAGAGCCTGGCTGAGTACCAACAGCTCTTGTAATCTAAGAAGGAAGAAACCAGGTATTTTAAAATTTTGAGTTAGGTGCAGAGTGACCAACAATATCTGTATGCTTCTTCAAACAGCTTGACATAAAGGTATTCCTTGGAGTAGAAGGAAGAGAAAATAAAACTATTTTTCCCCTCACTGATCTGTTGGCACTTGCCATATGTTACAAAATTTTTGCTGATGATTTTCTCCTGCTGCTGGGGATTTGGTTAAATTCCCAGCAGAGTTAAACTACATAAAGTCATTGCTATGGAAACAGCAACCCAGTTTTCGCTTGCGTTTGCGATGACGTGCTGTTGAGTAATCAGATTGAGTACTGTGCTTTTTTTTTTTTTAACGTGTGTTTGTGTGTTGGAAAAGAAGGTAGTGTTTCATTTTTGTGTCTTCTAAAAATTATTATTATTTTAGCTGCCAATTAAAAAAAAAAGAAAAGTGCTGAATTTCCTGTGTTTGAAATATTGTTCAGCGATTTTTATAATAGGGATTGAAGTTCCGACATGGTCCATGACAGGAGTTAGGATTTTAGATTAAGTCCTAGTTTCAAGATGTGTTTGCTGGAGAAAGAGGCTTTTATCCTAGAAAAGATTCTTAAAGGTTAATAACTGAGCCCTGAAACAAGCAGACAGAATGTATTATAGCCTTCTTTTTACTTAGACAATGAGAGAAATATTTTGCAGTTGGTATGCGATTAAAATTGTGGTTGCTACAATTTTATACCGAATTTAAACCTTTTTAGACATTTTTCCCCCTGCAAAGTAAGCTATTTAAACAATGCAGGGTGTTAATTGCATTCTATTGCCTTTCTACATCGGGAGCGCCAGAGCTCTTGAGACTCTTCACTGAGTCTTTCCACAAAGTGTAATGGGGTAAGAGGTGATGGGGTTAAATGGAATATTCATCTCAGCTCAGTTTTACTCTGTACCGTTTCTTTCTTTAATGAAAGGTTATTTGACCCATGACTCACGCCTGTGTGATGATGACTCACATTGTATTTCTCTACTTACATTATGCTGGCGATGTGGAGACAGTTTGACTTCTACTTACTCCATGAATGGGGTGACCCTACCCTGGGTGCTATAACCACTAACAAGACTAATACCCAATTTATGCAAATAAATTGTTAAGTACAAGTACAGACAGGATGGACCTGGGAATCATGTTGAAAAAAATGCATTTTTAATGAAGATATATACATACTAGCGCATGCATGACATCTCAGAAAAGTGACATAAATGGGCCAGATTTTAGGATTTAACAATTACCAAAAATTTTACACAATTTTAGGGCAAACAGTACAGATGCGGCATTATTTTAGCTAGCTACCTCAGATGATGCTGTAGGAATTATGAGGTATGTCTCTTTAGGAAGCAAGATAATAATAAAAGAAAAAGTTGATTACTGAACTCCATTCAATTAAGCATTATTATTATTATTTTTGAGTACCTAACATGTACTCATGTACTTTGTGCTAATAGGAATACAAAAACAAGCAAGATACAATTTCTGGTCTAAAATATTTTAATGTGTAATGGCGAGAGTGGGAAGAATAAGACTCATTTAACAAAAGAAAGCAGAGTAAAATAAGTGCCACAGAGACATACAAAGTACTCGAGGGATTTGAAAGAGAGCAGGAACTCAAAATACGGAAGATCGTATCTAAGTGATCTAAGCTGATCTAAGATCTAAGTGGGAAGGTCTGCAGGTAGAGAGGTGAGCCATGGAAAGGAGGAATGGAAAATAAATTTGGGTGATGTTGAATACTGGGCTCGTTGTTAGTTTATTTCAATAGATAATAGATGACGATTTCTAATCAGGGTAATCATATAATTGGAGGTGCACTTTAGAAAAATTACATGAGCTTAAGAATTTGGGGGTAGAAAAGTGTAAGGGGACAAAGGAAATTAGAAGAGTTAGGAAGCTTGTGTAATAGCTGGGGTGGCAGAGGGGATAAGAAGCAAAGGAGAGATTTACCTGAGGGGTTCTATAGCATGTCTATCAAGGTGAAGACCAATCTTGGTTTTTGTATCTCTGCTACTTAATTTAGTCCCTAGAAAATTTCCTAGTGATACTATCTTTTGAACTATAATTTGCGAAGTGATTTGAAAATGGGAGTAAATATTTACTACTGGAAAAATCTTGAATCTATAATTCTTGACCTCAATGGCATTAATCTCAAGCATGGATGACTCACTACCTGCTTTCTCTGCTTCATGTCAAGTGGCCAAAAATCCCTGATGATGTCATGAAATAATGCTGATTAAGTTACCTGCAAATTTATGCCATATAACTAGGTCAATTATAGTTCTCAGACCTTAATCTCATTTTTTTGGAAATATAGTTGATGAACAATATTATGTTAGTTCAGGTATTCTATATAGTGATTTAAGATTTGTGTACATTAGAAATGATTACCATGATAAGTCTAGTGACCATCTGTCTCCGTACAAAGTTATTACAATATTATTGACCATATTCCTTATGCTATATGTTACTTCCCCATGATTAATTGTTATATAACTGGGGTTTGTACCTCTTAATCCCCTTCATTTATTTATCTAACCCTCCCCCCCACCCTGCCCTCCTTTCAGGCAACCACCTATTTGTCCTCTGTATCTATGAGTCTGTTTTTGTTTTGTTTTTATTTTTAAAAATTTTTTCTTTTTTAATAAATTTATTTATTTATTTTTGGCTGCATTGGGTTTTCGTTGCTGCACGCGGGCTTTCTCTAGTTGTGGCGAGCAGGGGCTACTTTTCGTTACGGTGTGCGTGCTTCGCATTGCGGTGGCTTCTCTTGTTGCGGAGCACGGGCTCTAGGTGTGCGGGCTTCAGTAGTTGTGGCACGCGGGCTTTGTTGCTCCACAGCATGTGGGATCTTCCCGGACCAGGGTTTGAACCCGTGTCCCCTGCATTGGCAGGTGGATTCTTAACCACTGCACCACCAGGGAAGTCCCTGTTTTGTTTTTTAGATTCCACATATAACTGAGATCAGTAGTTTTTTGGTGGCATCTTTAGGATTTTCTACCTATAGTATCATGTCATCCGCAAACAGTGACAGTTTACTTCTTCCTTTCCAATTTGGATTCCTTTTTCTCGTCTGCTGTGGCTGGGATTTCAATACTATGTTGAATAAAAGTGGTAAGAGTGGACATCCTTGTCTTGTTCCTGATCTTAGAAGAAATGCTTTGAGCTTTTCACTGTTCAGTATGATGTTGACTAGTTTTCTCATGTATGACCTTTATTATGTTGAGGAATGTTCCCTCTGTAGCCACATTGTTGAGAGTTTTTATTATAAATGGACGTTGAATCTTGTCAAAAACTTTTCTGCATCTGTTGAGATGATCATATGGTTTTTATTCTTCAATTTGTTGATGTGGTGTATCACATTGCTGTAGTTGCAGTTACTGAACCAGCCTTGTATCCCTGGGATAAATCCCACTTGGTCGTGATGTATGATCCTTCTAACGTATTGTTGCATTTGGTTTGCTAATATTTTGTTGAGGATTTTTACATCTGTGTTCATCAGTGATATTGGCCTGTGATTTTCTTCTTTTATAGTATCTTTGTCTGGTTTTAGTGTCAGGGTGATGCTAGCCTCATAGAATGAGTTCAGAACTGTTCTGTCCGCTTCAATTTTTTTGGAATAGTTTCAGAAGAATAGGTGTTAACTCTTCTTTAAATGTTTGGTAGAATTCACCTGTGAAGTTGTGTGGTCCTGGACTTTTGTTTGTTGTGAGTTTTTAAATTACTGATTCAATTTCATTGTTGATGATCAATCTCTTCATATTTTCTATTTCTTCCTGATTCAGTCTTGGGAGTTTGCATGTTCTAGGAATTTATTCATTTCTTCTAGGTTCATTTTATTGGTGTATATTTGTTTGTAGTAGTAATCTCTTATGATCCTTTGTATTCATGTAGTGTTGCTTGTAACCTGTCTTTCATTTCTGTTTTTGAGTCCTTTTTTTCTTGATGAATCTGGTTAACGGCTTAGCAGTTTTGTTTACTTTTCAAAGAATCAGATCTTAGTTTCACTGATCTTTTCTACTCCTTAGTCTCTTATTTATTTACGCTTTGATCTTTACTATTTCTTTCTACTAACTTTGGGGTTTGTTCTTTTTTTAGTTCCTTTAGGTACAGGGTTAGATTGTTTATTTGAGATTTTTGTTTGTTTGTTTCTCAAGGTAAGCTTATATTACTATAAACTTCCTTCTTAGAACTGCTTTTGTTATTCCCATAGACTTTGGATCAGTGTGTTTCCATTTTCATTTGTCTCCAGGTATTTTTACACAAAGCTGGGGAATATTCTTTGTGCCCCTGGTCTGAGAATGACGTCCCTGATCTGCAAGTCTTCTTGAACGCATACACCTGCAGTTTACACTTTACTTCTGTGAAGAATCTTGTGCAGTCCTTTGAGATGCTCGCAACCTAATGGTCTCAGATTCATTTGTTTGTCTCTTTGATTATACCCTCCTGACCCTTCCTGGCTGTTCCGGAGACTCCTGAATATATGTCACCCTGTGCATCAAGAGCAAGGAACTAGAATGATATGAGCACGTGTCTGAATTTTCAACTAGAAATGGAAACTATAAGATCAGTTTTTACAGGTAGATCCTTCTTGTCTAGACAACACCATAAGCCTTTGACATCTTTTCCTGCACTACCCTTTGGTTGTTAATTTTTAATTTCTCTCCCTACAATTTTATTTCTTCTTAATTAAAGCCGAGGCAAATAAGGTTCTATTTGCCTCAAACTACAAAACTATAGTAAGCAGCCAATTGACAAACATTTCAAAGTAGATTTTAATTTTTAGAGCAATTTTAGGTTCACAGCAAAATTGAGAGGCAGGTACAGAGACTTCCTGTCTACCCCTGCCCCTACGCATAATAGCCTTTTCCATTATCAATGTTCCTCCCACTAAAGTAGTATATTTTTTAAAACTGATGAACTTACACTGACACGTCATAATTACCCAAAGTCCATAGTTTAACTTAGGGTTCACTCTTAGTGTTCTACATTCTGTGGGTTTGGACAAATGTATAACAATGTGTATCCATTAATACTGTATCATACAGAGTATTTTCACTGTCCTACAAATTCTCTGTACCCCACCTTTTAATCCTTCCCTTCCCCAATGCCTAGCAACCACTGATCGTTTTACTATCTCCATAGTTTTGCCTTTTCCAGATGCAAATTCATGTCATATATGAACAAAGATAGTTTTGTTTATTCCTTCCCAATCTGTATACTTTTATCTCCTTTTCTTGTGTTATTGTGTTGGCTAGGACTTTCAGTACAACGTTGAAGAGGAGTAGTGGGAGGGGACATCCTTGCCTTGTTACTGATCTTAGTGGGAAAGCTTCTAGTTTCTCACCATTAAGTATGAAGTTAGCTGTAGGTTTTTTGTAGATATTCTGTATTGAGTTGAGGAATTTTCTTTCTTTTTTTAAAAATTAATTAATTACTTTTATTTATTTTTGGCTATGATGGGTCTTCGTTGCTGTGCACGGGCTTTCTCTAGTTGCAGCGAGCGGGGGCTACTCTTCATTGTGGTGCCGGGCTTCTCATTGCGGTGGCTTCTCTTGTTGCAGACCACAGGCGCCTAGGGGCTTCAGTAGCTGTGGCTCGAAGGCTCTAGAGCTCAGGCTCAGTAGTTGTGGCACATGGGCTTAGTTGCTCTGCAGCATGTGGGATCTTCCTGGACCAGGCCTCGAACCCATGTCTCCTGCATTGGCAGGCAGATTCTTAACCACTGTGCCACCAGGGAAGCCGCCAGGAATTTTCTTTTTATTCCTTGATTACTGAGAAGTTTTTTTTTTTTTAATCACAAATGAGTATTGGGTTTTGTTAAATGCTTTTTCTGTGTCTATTGATATTATCATGTGTTTTTTTCCTTCTTCCTCTTAAGCCTATTGATGTGATCAACTACATTAATTTATTTTCAAATGTTGAGCCAGCCTTGCATATCTGGGATAATTCCCACTCGGTCATGGTGTAAAATTTTTTTATTCTTCAATTTGCTAATATTTTGCTGAGGAATTTTGCATCTATGTTCATGAGGTATATTGATTTTCAGCAATGAAATGTATTTGTCTGGATTTGATGATTAGGGTAATGCTGGCCTCATAGAATGAGTCAGGAAGTATTCCCTCTGCTTCTGTCTTCTGAAGGAGATTGTAGAGAATTGGTATAATTTTTTCTTTAAATGTTTGGTAGAATTCATCAGTGAACCCATATGGGACTGGTGCTTTGTTTTAGAAGGTTATTAATTATTGATTCAATTAGAAGGTTTTTCAATTATTGATTGAATATAGGCCTATTCAAATCATTTATTTCTTGTGTGAGTTTTGTTTCTTTTAAAGAATTGGTCTGTTTCAGCTAGGTTATTAAATTTTGGGGCACAGAGTAGCTCATAGCATTTTTTTACTATCCTTTTAATGTCCCATGGATTCTGTAGTGATAACCCTCTTTTTCATTTCTGCTGTTAGTAATTTGTGTCCTTTCCCTTTTTCTCTAACCAAAAACAAATTTTAATTTTTACTTTTACTCTATGTAGACACTTTACATTTAGTAAGAATAGTTTACTTACTGAGTTTTTAAAGAATCCAAATCCAGAATTAGCTTGCTGTGTTTATTATGTATGGATATATGAAGGAGGTGATGTATGGATATATGAAGGAGGTGAGAATGAGATTAAGAATGGAAATTTTGACCAAACAGTGAATGTTTAACAAATATGTTGTGAGGAGGTATTATATTTCTGGCTCAATTGTTGGCATTTGGAGATGCTTTTTGAAGATAACAAAGGCAATAGCCCTCTTGCATAGAACTTACAGTCTGGTGCATATGTCTGTTTTGGCAGGGTTTGGAGACAATTAGGTAAGTAGAAGAACAGGATAATTTCTGGTAGTGAGTAAGTTCTATAAGGGAAATTAGGTAAGGGTATATAATAATGGAGGTAGGAAGAAGGACCTTTATTTAAATGACTGGTTGGGGAGGATCTCCATGAGGAGGCAATGTTTGATCTGGGACCTGAATTTCACAAGGAAACCTACACATATAAACAATAGCTGGCAAAATGCCCTAGACAGAGAGAAAGTAGAGTATAAATGCTATAGGACTGGCACAAATTTTGCGGTTCAGGAAACAGAAATAAATTCAGCATGGCTGGAGCAGAGTGGGTAGGGGCAGCATAGGAAGATACTGGAGAATTCAGTAGCAGCTGGCTATGTGGCAACTAGTGGGTCCTTTAAGGTATTTGGATTTTGTTCTAAGTGCAATGAGATACTTCTGGAGGAACTGAAGCTGAGGAATGTTTTGGTGTGGTTTACATTTTAAAAAGATCACTTCACTGTATGAAAAATGGGTATTAGGAATGTAGCTGTCGAAATAGACCAACAATGAAATGATGGTAGCAATGGGGTGGGGAGCAGAAAAAATACACATATTTGGGATATATTATAAACATACAATGTACGAATGTAAGATTCATAAAGGATTGTTGCCTGGTTTAGTCTGTCCCTAGTCTTTCAGCTGCACTGCCCGAGTACACAGTGGACGTTCAAAGATATGTGATTGTTGAACTTAATAAAGGGATCAAACGTGTGAGGGAAAGAGAGGAATCAAGGATGAGTCATAAGTTTTCCAGAACATTCAGTCCTCTGCGGAATGAAATATAATCTCAACTGTATAGGATTTTTATCACTTCCTGGGAAAAGGTTTATTAGTAGGGATTTAATGGCCATGTTGAAATATGTAACTCTAAATGTGTACACTGAGGATTTCCTATAAGGCAGAAATAAGGATGTCTTGCAAGTAATTATAGATCACACTAGATTATAACCATAGACATAAGGACAACAGAGCACCATCTTGAAAAGGTAAGGGCATTTATCTGCTCCAAACCTTCATTTTCTGCTTGTGAAATTGTATTGGGGTAACTTCTTCTTCCTCTTGCCTCACTGCTCTTGGCATGAAGTGCTCCTCATATCTTTCCCCTCCTTCTGAATCTTCCATGTTTTGTCTTTTGCTAATGTCAACAAGAAAGATCTTCTTAAATATATATCATCCCTTTATTGAGTCTAAATCATTAGATTATTGACCTAAGTTTGGAGAACATTTTCTAGACTGACCCCACCAGACATTCTGAGCCAGTCTAACAGAAGTAAAGGGTCACTAACATTTACCTCAAATTCCTACCAACTCAACAATATTGAGATACTGATGCTTTAGAGCAGGGATTCTGGAACCCTCCCTTGAGCAAGCCAGATTTTTAAAAAAACTATGATATGGCACAGAGAAAATAGATGCTGCTTTCTGGACAAGTCTCAACTTTCTAGCTGTAATTTCAGTCCTTTTCTCTTCCGGTGAGCTGAGGCTGTTTCTGCATGACTAATTGCTGGGAAGCAGTCTAGCCTTGCTACTCAGAGTATGTCCATGGACCAGCACTTCAGACATCACCTAGGAGCTCCTTAAAAATTTAGCATCTCAGTGCCCGCCATCCCAGACTGAATGAATCAGAAACTGTATTTTACCAAGATCCCTAGGTGGTTGTTTGCTTATTAAAGTTGGAGAAGACTGCTCCGGAAGTGCCTGGGCCTGCACAGTGTGGAAGCAAACTTTTATTCCTCATTCCACACTGCTTTACATTTTGGAAAGATCACTTACTGTTTTCCAAGAATCTCCACATTTTTTCTCATCTATAAAATAAAAATAGTTTTCATCTTCCTTGGCAAAGAACTCATGAGGCGTGATGCCTTATGTGGAGAAGGAAATTAAAGTCCTGTTATTTTATGTAAGAGACTAAAATATGCACTTGAGAGGAAGGATAACAGTTGCGTTGAAAACACTTGATTGTCAGACAAAAGTCTTTCATTTTGCCACAGAAGACAAGGGAGATAGAAATAATTAACTTGGCTTCTGTTTCCAGAGGGAGAGAGACCAGTGGTCTTTTCTGCCAATCTTTTTTTTTTTTTTTTTTTGCTCTTTTTATAATCTGGTAAGATAAGGGAACAATGTAGTATTTCCTAATATGATATTAGAATTTAGAAACATATTTATTTAAAAAAGGTGAAATGGAGATTTTTAAAAATATTACTCTATTGAGAAGCCTTTGAAAGGTACAGGGATAGCCCTGTAGGATTAGCCAGCCAGCGCTAGTCTTCCATACAACCGTTAGGAAGGACTCGGTTCACCTCGGCTTTGGGGTCAGGTGCAAGCTGTGTTTTCCTGTGTGCTTGTGCCCTTTGGGTCTTTTTTTTTTGTCTTATGATCCTATTTATCATCTGCTTCCATTATTACTGGATGTTCATTTTATTGTCCTGTGAAGACCTAGGCACCAGCCATTAGTAACAGTAAAACAGTATAAAATCCCCATTTAGGTCATGGATGAGGTTAGATCACAGGGCTTTCCCATGAGTATCTAGCAATATGTTGTATATCTCTCAGATTATGATACAAAAAAGGCAAATAGGGACAGGAATATGTGTGTGGAAGGGCGATAATCTCTGATATTTTTAACTTAAAGGTAATATATATTGATATATATATAAATATATAAATATATAAATATATTAAATAATAATAAAATTATCCAAAGAGGCGGTCCTCTTTATTTTTCATTTAGGGAATGTACTTTATGCCATGTTATTTCAAGATTCTAAAGTTTATTTTCATCTTTACTGATTTAATATTGTTGAATTAGATGTAAGATCTTAATATAATCATTTTACTCTGACATAATTACAAATTAATGTGTTAGTCGAAAGTATTTTTATTTTCTATCACAATCTTTAGCAGCACAACTGAGCAGCTTGGTGAACACAGAGAAAGTAAAGAAGTCATTCTGTTTATCTTCTTTGTTGTCTACTTGTTTGGTTTGTTTCTTGAGGTTTGTTAAATATATATTACTTTAAAAATACTGTGGTATTAAAAGCTATGTATTCAGGCTTTATTTGAGGTAGAGTCCCCACCTGCCTATCTGTAAAAAAATGATGTGTACAATTATTGTGTTCTTCTGGGACTGGAAACTCCCAGAGTCGCCAATGCTAATATTCCGCTCTAAGAGTCAGATGTCTTTTCATTTAGATTTCTTAAGACTTTCTGATGTCTCCAACTTAACTCCAGGACTGTTGCCATGCTTAGTATTTCTCCTATGCAAGTGTCATCAGTTATCATGATAATCTTATAAAAGTCTACTTTTTAATAGCGCTATTGACATATGCTTCACATACCATAAAATTCACACATAAAAACATACAGTTCAGTGGTTTTTAGTATATTCATAGAGTTGTGCAACTAGATCCACAATCTAATTTGAGGACATCTTAGCACCACACACAGGAAAAACCCCATACATATTAGCAGTCACTCCCCATTCCTACTTGTCCCTTCCTCAGCCCCAGGCAACCACTAATCTACTTTCTGTCTCCATGGATTTGTTTATTCTGGACATTTCATTATAAATGGACGATACAGTATGTGTCTTTTGTGACTGGCTTTTTTTACTTCGAAGAATTTTTCAAGGTTCAGCCATGTTTTAGTATGTGTCAGTACTTCATTTCTTTTAATGACTAATACTCCATTGCATGCGTGTACCACAATCTGTTACCCCACTCATCAGTTGATGAGCATTTAGGCTGTTCGCACCTTTTGTCTATATCATTCATGACATTCATGCACAAGTTTTGTGTTAACATGTTTTTAATTTTCTTGAGTATATAACTAGAAATAGAATTGGTGGGTCATATGGTAACTTAAAATGCTACATTTAGCATTTTGAGGAATTACCAAACAGTTTCCTAAAGTGGTGGGTCCATTTTATAGTCCCACCAGCAACTTTAAGGGTTCCAGTTTCTCCACATCCTTGGCCACACTTCTTATTGTGCCTTTTTGATTTTAGCCATCCTGATGAGTGTGAAATAGTATCTCATTGTGGTTTTTTTTTTTTTTTTTGCGGTACGCGGGCCTCTCACTGTTGTGGCCTCTCCCGTTGTGGAGCACAGGCTCTGGACGCGTAGTCTCAGTGGCCATGGCTTACCGGCCCAGCCGCTCCGCGGCATGTGGGATCTTCCCAGACCGGGGCACGAACCCATGTCCCCTGCATCGGCAGGCGGACTCGCAACCACTGCGCCACCAGGGAAGCCCTCATTGTGGTTTTGACTTGCATTTCTCTAATGACTGATGATACTGAGCATCTTTTCATGTGCTTATTGACAAAAACCTACTTTTGATGTCTGCACAGCCTGAGCCAAAAACTCTAATTGTGTTGAAATGTAGTTTTGAATATTTTCTCCTTTTTTAATAATATTGTAGTGAACAAAGAAGTTTACTGACCAATACTTTAATTTAGTTGCAAAGTTAGCCCAACATCTTTGCTCTTCATTTTATGAAAGAGTATTGGGCACACCTGTGGGCTTTCTGGTAGTAGAAGGGGGAAAACTATTGCCTAAAGACACTTAATCTTATAAGAGTAAATGTAAAGTAAGTGAGTGCGCTTAATTTTGATGCTTCTAGACTACTGTTGTGTGCTTTTCTCTTTGGTGAGACCTTTTCTGCAGTTCTTCTAAGGCCATACTTCCTATATGATCCTCTATCAAGCTTGTTCTCAGGACGGGAGCTAAAATGCATAGACACTAGAGAGTACATGGTAGAAAACAATCTTATTGTCTATCTTTCCCAACATTATTTTCAGACTGAAGTGAATAAAGGACTGAAGTTCTTAGTAAGAAATTAAAGCACCATCAAGAGATGGTTTTCTTTGAGTAACTTTCTGTATCATTTGAGACTCTTTCAGCTGCACATGCTTGAAAACGACACTCAGAATATCTTAACAAAGGCAATGTACTGGCTCCCGTAAGCTAAGAGGGCAGTAATGGTATCACCGAAATCCATGTGTCAGTTGGATCCTATGGATTGGCTCCATTCTCATGATTCTTGGCATGATTTCTGGAATCTTCCAGGTTACATCATCACACCACTCCGTTTAGGAAAATAGAGAAATTGATTCCCTGATCCCCCAAACCAAAGTCTCAGAATTGAGTCTCTTTGGCCCCAGTGGGCCTGATCTGAGACACGTGCTCATCCCTGGGTGAATGACTGTGGCTAGCATGATGGAACTGCCACTGGCTTAGCCTAGCACATCCGGGGACCCCCCGGATCCTGGGTGGAGTCACTTTACTGGAAGCATTTGAGCTGAGGCTGGCAAGGTGGGGTTAACAAAGAGAAGGGAGGTGTGTGGCATGAGGAATTATTATTATCTGCTGAAAGCCACAGACCACAGGTGGATTCCTTCATTCAAAGAACAGTTCTAGGAAGGACATTAAAAAGTGATCTGGGACAATGGTTCTCAAGCTTTAGAGTGTGTACTGGTCTGTAAGGTTATCCTGCCCCACCATTGTATTTTAGAAACAGAGAACTTACTTGGTTTCACAGGTTTATAGGTGGAGAGGAACTTTGCCCCAGGATGAATCATTCCCTGAGTCCCACCAATCTCTGATTTAGATGATATTTGGGTGAGATTTGAGACTTAGAGTTGATGTTTGAATGGGTTAAGACTTTCGGAGATGTTGGGATGAGTGAATGTATTTTGCATGTGAGAGGGACATAAATTTTGGGAGGTTAGATTGTGTACTATTATGGGTTCAATTGTGTCCTTCCAAAGTTCCTGTGTTGAAGTCATAACCACTGAGACCTCAGAATGTGACCTTATTAGGAAATGGCTATTTTTTGCAGGTGTAATTAGTTAAGAGGTCAATAGGGTGAGCCCCTAATCCATATGACTGGTGTCTGTAAAAGGGGGAAATGTGGACACAGAGACATGCACACTGTAAAACACCATGTGAAGATTAGAGTTATGCTGCCACAAGCCAAGGAGCCACCAGCAGCTGGCAGAGAGGCTGGAACAGATCCTTCCCTACAGCCTTCAAAGGGAACACGGCCCTGGTATGACAAAGTACCACCAACTGAGCGGCTTAGACAATAAAAATTTATGTCTCGCAGTTTTGGAGGCTGGAAGTCTAAGATCAAGGTATCAGGAGGGCCTTGTTTTAGGACCATGTCAAATGTTCTGTCCTTGATTAACTGGGTTTATTGTTATTTATTTATTTTAATAGATGAGACAAAAGTGTCTGAAGATGATGAAATGGAGAAGCTCTACAAATCGTTAGAGCAAGCTAGTCTGTCTCCTCTTGGGGACCGGCGACCTTCAACCAAAAAGGAGTTGAGAAAGTCCTTTGTCAAGCGATGCAAAAATCCATCCATAAATGAGAAGCTCCACAAAATCCGAGCTTTGAACAGCACATTAAAGGTAAGAAATTTCGGACTGCGGCTGAACTCTGTGGATGTGGCGTGAGAAAATGCTGGTTCTGTAGAATGATTTATGCTAACCACACGTGTGGGGGGAGGGTAGGGAAAGGCAGTAAAAGCCAGTGCAGTCTCTATAGGGTGAGTTGACCCTTGACATTCTTAAAACAGTAGGAAATTCACACAGCAGCACCCAATGCAGTTTTTCTGTTTTGTTTTGTTTTGTTTTTACAATAGGCCTGGATTTTTCCATTCACTCTGGTGTAAAATTTCACATACTGAGCTCCTAGATGGAAGGATCATGTGTAATTTGTTTTTGTACCCTACGACCCGGAATAATAAATGTTGCTGAGAGCCTGAGGTAGTCAACTGGTGAGAATACACAGTCAAATTTAATAAGATCTTGGGATTTTGCCTGATTCATTAAAGGGTGCCGTTCTTTTATACTATATCCAGAAGAAACTTCCTACGTTTCAGATATAGCAGACTTACATGATGCTAAGCTCTTGAGTCTGGAGCCAAGAACACCATGAGAGCTGGGCAGTGGGAAACAGACACTTCACGGTAGCAGACGAGCAGATGTTTTCACAGTGAGAATAAGACACAGGGCACAGGATGTACTGAAGCTATGTTCATGGCCTCCCATAACTAAAATGGTTCTTTATAACAAAAGCATCCCGCTTTCACGTCGAGATTATAGCACAAACAAGTAGAGGCCAGAATACTTGGTAAAACAGTCCTGAATTAGCAGAAGATTTATAGATTCTGGAAAGCCTTGCAGACCCGCAATTTAATGCTGTTTTGTACATGTCCTTTTGCATCATGAATTTGAATCCCTCTCCAGGAAGAAATATCAGCAATCAAAAGGACAAGGCTACAAAAGATGGTGGAGTGACTCTCAGTCAGATGTCCCAGTGAGTCAGTGGAAGACCTAAGCCCCCTAAAAGCCTTGTAAAAATAAGGCTGAAAAATAAAAGGCAAAGGTGTATTTTATTTATACAAAGAAAACCCAAATGTAGAGGAAATTCCCTAGCATTTAATGATGAAAGACATCACTAGCACTCATTTCAAAGTCAAATATGTTCTATTCCATAGTATTTACAGAGTTGATAAATGTGTTTGGTCATCCAATGTAATATGCCGTACTGTGTTGGGATTTTACTGTCTTATTTGTGATAACTGATACGAGTGAATACATTTTTTATTGAACAAATACTTCCCGACTCTTACTATGTATGAGGCACTACTCTAGGACACTGGGACCACTGAGAAGACCCCACTGGACAATGGAAACATAAAGGAAAACAATTGCTATGAGATGTGATAAGTGCTATAGTTGATATCAGCTTTGGTAGCCCAGAGGAGGGAAACCGCTGCCTACCTGAGGCCATTAGGGACAATGCCATGGAGATGCTGAAACTGGCCCATCATAAGAGATGAAGAAAATCAGGAAGAGAAGGAAGTGCATTCAAGGAGGAGGAGCTGGCCTAGGCAGATGCATAAAAGTGGATGAGATGTTGCAGCCCACATTGGGAGAAGTAGGGAATAGAGGCTAAGGAGAGCCTGGACAGTTCAGGCTACTTCTAGAAGGAGAAAGACGGTGGTCTCAGCTTTCCAAAGAGCAGGAAACTCAGGATTCTGGACCTTCATCTGACCATGGCCAGGGGCTTGGAAACTGGGAGCGCAGGTTTGTACAAAGAATTCAAAGGTTTTACTGACGCAGCTGGTTCTCTGTGATGTCTTGTTCTCCATGCACTATGGCCACAGGCTTGAGGAACTCAGCATCTTTTTCTTTTCTTCCCAGGTATTAGTTATCTATTGCTAGGCAACAAAATACCCACAAACTTAGCAGCTACAGGCAATAGACATTCATCATTTCACAGTTTCTGTGAGTCAGGCATTTGGGTGTGGCTTGGTTAGGTGCTTCTGCTTCAGAGTCTCTTATAAGGCTGTAATCCAGGCATACAGCTGGGGCTGTAATCCAGGCATCAGTTTTCATTCCTCCACTGGGGGAGGGTGTGCTTCCAAGCTCTCTCACGTGGTTGTTGGCAGGATTCAGTTCCTCGCAGGTTGTTGGACTGAGGGTCTCAGTTGTTCACTGTCTGTTGGCTGGAGGCCACCCCCAGTTCCTTCCCATGTGAGTCTCGTCATAGGGCAGTTCCCAAAATAGAAGCTGGCTGCCTGCAGAGCAGTAAAGCTGCGAGAGTGAGCGAGCAGGGTGGGTTATACCCCAATCTCAGGAGTGACATCACATCACATTTACAGTATTCTGTTCATTAGAAGCAAGTCGCTAGGTCAGCCTTCCTGCAGTCAAGGAGGGGAATTACAGAAGGGCATGAGTACCGGGGAGCAAGGAACATTGGGGCCATCTCAGGGGCTCTCTACCCCACCCAGCTGAAGAACTGCACTCTCTGAACATTTCTGGAAAGAAGACCTTTCCACAGATCCCTTACGCTGGGGCTGATGAAATGTACCCCACGTTATGTATTCCTGTGAACGTCCGAGGAGGACATGATGATGTGGAAATTGACCTTGTTGAAAAAAAAGAGAAAAAGCACATCAACCTATTCATTAGAGAAAGATTATTTGGTACATCATGTTCATTCATGTCACAAAGCTATCAGAATTATTTTAACTGTCTTTAAAACTCAAAGCAGTCAGGATAGTGGTTGCCTTTGAGGGGGAGGGGAGGATATGCACTGGGAGAGGCCACAAGTAAAGCTTCTGAGATAAGTCTTTTTTGACTTTGATGGTGGCTACACAGATGTGTTCATTTTGTGATAATTGCATCAAGCACAAACCTTGTATGCGCGTTTTTCTCTATGTGTGTTACGTTGCAATATAAATGTTTACTTAAAAAATATTTCAAAGCCGGAGTGTGGACAAGCAAAAAGAACAGTTTCATGCAGAAACAAGGAAACTGTTTGAATAATAATGTTTGTCTTAGTAATAGGCACATTGCAGAAATGAAGAAAAATCCTCTCACTGGGACTGTATTGGAATGAATGCTCTTCATGGAAATTCTTTTAGAAAGTTGAACAAACTATCATGTCACACACTAAAGGCCTTTAGATTAGACCTTTAGGAGTTTCTGATAGCTCCACATCCCCGGACTTTTGGCTAAGCCTGTATTTATTTTTAAATGAATGATTAATGGAATGATTAATGGGTCCAACTGAAACTTTCTCCCAAGATTCCTCTTGCCTGTGTCAAAAGAGGAACGAGCACTTCTTTGCCCACCTGCGCTGGTAGAACACATTTCCAGTGCTTAGGTCTTAAGGCAAGCCATGTACTGAATATTTGGAGTGAAGAATGGAAGTACATTATTTTTCAGAACCCCTACCAGACCCTGCCTGCCTGCCAGAATGCCTGGAGTATGTTGTCAAAGTGGTTCAAAGCATCCAGTGAGCCCGCTGCTCTATAGGGGAGAAGCAGGGCCTTTGCGTGATGCCTGTTGACCCCAGGGTGCCGAGTCAAGGAAGGCGCTCAGAGGGTTAAGTTGTTGCATTAATTTCCTTCCTCTCTATTCTTATCTACAGTTTTTTCTTTTATCCATAAAAGAACTAACACGGACTTGAGCTGAATGGTAAGAAATTTGAATTATTTAGAGCTAAAAACCATTTGAGAAGTGTTAGTTGAAGAGACCCTTTCCTAAAACCTTTTATCCCCTTTAGAGTGGTGGTGAATTCATTTTTACCTTAAAAAAATCAATTTTCCAAATTTGGTTGATCTGCAAAGATCTTATTTCGTTTTTTTCAGTAAAATATTAGGATCTCTCTCTGCACAGATATCAAAATTTCTTAAGAACAAAGTAACACTCCTTAAGTAACTTCATATGAATAGAACTATGGTAATATTAGAGAATGAAAGCATTTTTTTTTTTTTTTCGGAAAAGATTGTTTTTGGAAGTAGAGATGTGGAGAACTCAGAGAGAAGAAAGAAAACTCTTTTGGTCCTGCTTGACTTTCTACCAGCAATCCTTCTTAGTTACCCACTTATTAACTAACCTTTCTTCCCTCTGCTTCTGGGTCCTGGCCAACCTGCTTCATATCCCTCTTTGGTTACTTCCCTACTGCACAGTTTTCTCTCCTTCCTGAAACCCAAATATATCTTTTGATCTCCATTTATCACCACACCCTTGCTCTCTGGCTGTAAAATTATAAATCTCACCACTCAGATTACTATATGTGTGGTACTTTTCCCTCGAAATCAATATTATTCTGACCAATCTAGAAGTAGGAAAAGAAGAAAATGTAATAAAACACCCCAAATAAAATGTAAGTTAAAGCTAATTGTAGAGGACAGAAAATACATTTGTGTGCCACTAATATTTGGGATCATGCATGAGCAGATACCTCATTTGGATAAAATATATGCTGCCAATGCTTAGAATCCCTAAAACTATATGCAAATGTGTGGATATATCTATATCTATGTCTATGTCTATGTCTATGTCTATGCCTGTATCTACCTATATATCTGTAATATATATCTATATAACATATTATATATTATGTAGATATAGTACAGATATATCAATAATATGTATATCACATATATAATTATATATATATATATTTTTTGTTTGTTTGTTTGTTTGTCCGTTTATGGAGAGAATTTCCTCAGACTCTAAATAGGGTTCATGATGTAAAAGAGGTTAAAAGGCAAATGGGTGACTAGGTCTTTCATTCACTTCTTATTTGATTTATTCATTTTTCTCAACAGGTATTTAGTGAAAGTCTACTGTGTGTCAGTCATTCTTTCAGACACCTGGCTATGTATCAGACAAAAGCGCTTGACCTCATGAAGCTTACATTTAGGTGGAGAAAAAAATAAACAAAATAAATACGTTAAATTGGTAGTGTGCTAGGTGATGATACATTTGATAGCAAATAGAAGAGAAGGGGAATAAGGAATGTTGAGGGACTGATTTGTAACTAGGATAAGCATGAGAAGCCTCTTTAAAAGATAGCATTTGAGTAAAATCTGAAAAAGGAAAGGGAGTGAGCCTTCAGTCTACCTGAGGCAGAATGTTTCGAGTAACAGGGACAAAAACGCACATTCCTTGGGATGGGGGTGTGCCTGGTCCATTTAAGGATGGGTAAGGAGGTCAGTGTGGCTGGAATGGGGTGGGGAGGCAAGACGGGGAGCAGAGCCATGGGTCCAAGGGGCAGCAGGGGATCATAGCCTGTAATGCCTCGCTGACATTGCAAACACCTTGGCTTCAACTCAGAGTGCGATAGGAAGCCTTTGGAAAGTTCTCAACAGAGCTGTGCCATAGCTTGACATATTTCGAAGGTAGAACCATCTGAATTTTCTGGTACGTTGGGAGTAAGAGAAGGAGTCAAGGACAACTCCAGTGTCTGGCCTGAGCAACTGGCAAGATGGAGTTGCCATGAGGTGCTTTGAGGATGACTGTGGTAGGAGCAGGTTTCAGTACGTATTGGGAGTAGATGGGGGTATTGAGAATAACAGGAAGTAAGTTTTGGATACATTTTATTGGAGACGCCCAAGTGGAGCTGCTGAAGGGATCAACAAGTATGGTGTTCAGGGCGATGGTAAGGCAAGGTAGATTTGGGACCCTCAGTGTGTAGGGAGAGGGGAAGAGAGTACGTGAAATTTCCAAGAGCACGAAGGTAAGTAAAACAGAGAATAGGCTAAATCTGGAGCTCTGGGGCATACCAGTGTTAAAAGATTGGGTGGAACCAGCAAAGGAGGCTGAGAATAAGCGGTCACTCTGGGACGAGAAGATTCAGGAAAATGTGTCACAGAAGCAACATGATGAAGGTGTTCAAGAAGGAGTAGTCAACAGTTTTAGATGCTGTTGATAAGTTGAAGATGAATAATTGATCATTGGACTTAGCAGCATGGTGGTCATAGAGGGCCCTAACCAGAGCAGTTTTGGTGGAAGGATGGGGGCAGAAGCCTGATTGGAGACATTCTGTGAAAGAACGGGCACAAGGACGTTGGAGGCAGAGAAGAGCTGAACGTTGGCAGGAATAGTGAAGTCGGCTCAGGGGAGGGCTTTTACGATGGGAGAAATGAGAGCATGCTTGTACGCCCGTGAGAATGATCACATGGAGACAGGAGACTGACGAGTCACAGGAAAGAGGGGAGAATTGCGGAAGTGAATTTCTTGAATGTGAGAGAGGAAGCACTTGTACAAGTAGAGAGATTGGGCTTCGCTAGGAGCACAGATACTTCACCCAAATGAACAGGAAGGAAGGCAGCTTGGTGCTGATGTAGTAGAAGGTGCTGGGAGCTTGGGAGAACTACTCTTCTGATAGTTTCCATTTCCTCAAAAAAATAAAGAGCAGGGTCATCAGCTACAAGGGAGGATTGGGGAGGAGATTTGAGTAGAAATGAGAAGTTTTGAAATAGTCATTTGGGAGAGAGGGAGAGAAAAGGGGTAAGAAAACACAATTATTGGATAGTAGTGAAAGTCCATTTAATGGCAGTGGTCATGAATTTGAACTTTGACCCGTGAGCACAGTTGTGAATGTTTAGCATGTGCTGACCTGGATCTAGGCAGAGAGATTAGTTCAGTAATGAACAGGCATTGAATGTCTGCCTGTCATTCATGACTGTGTTAGGTACAGGGAACACAGGAATGAATAAAATATGTTCCCTGTCACCTTCCTTAAGAAGCTTTAGAATAGGTGGCGTGACAGAGCCATGAACATCTCAGCGTAACATGGTAAGTTCTAAGAGGGCTGGATCCCAGCATTGGAAGGCACGTGAACATACAAAAAGCTTCTCAGTTCAATCTGGGGGTTCAGAGGTTTTTTTGGAGAGCATGATGCCTGAAGTGAGTATACCTTTATGAGTTGTAGTAAAATCCAGTGAAAAAAAACAACTGGGAAATGTTCCATGTGAAGGTCCCTCAAGGAATTAGAGTCCTCCAGTGAAGGAAGGTGGAGAAGGTCCTCTGTGTGGCACATCCCGGGGGTATGAAGTAGCAGCGCGTCGGGGAGAAAATCCACATCAACACTCTTAGAGAGGAAAGGAAGAAGGAAGTGGAGGATGGGCTCATGTCCACGGAACCTTGGGCATGAAGGGGAACTATTAAGAATATTTGGAATTTTAGGGGGACCCCTTGCACTGTCGGGCAGAGGGTGGATACAAAGTGGGGACTGGAGGCAGGAACCTCACTTGGGAGGCTGTAGCAGCAGGTCAAGTGTGATATAGTGGACTTTGTATCCGAAAGTGGGATTATGTGCACAGGGATGAAGGGAACAGGAATAGATTTGAGATAAATGTGTCAGGTTGAGAGATCTTTTCTTGAATGTGGCAGCTGATACATCTTATGTTTCACTCCATTCCTTGACTACAGAAAAATCCCCTAACCTGAGACAGACATTTCGGAAATGTGTCATTGGTTACAGAGGAGGCAGGTGAAGTAATATGAATAGACTGTCTACTAGCATCATTGAAATATGCACTATTTGGATGGAAGTTTAATAGTCTTTTCTTGGAATAAAATGATAGCCTACATATTTATTCTGTATATATTAAATGTGTGAAATTTATTAAAAATGGTATAATTTAATAGAAAATAAAAAGATATATATTTTTTAAAAATAAATTTATTTATTTTTGGCTGCATCGGGTCTTCATTGCTGTGCATGGGCTTTCTCTAGTTTTGGCGAGCGGGGACTACTCTTCGTTGCGGTGCGCGGGCTTCTCATTGCGGTGGCTTCTCTTGTTGCAGAGCACGGGCTCTAGGCGCATGAGCTTCAGTAGTTGTGGCCCATGGGCTCAGTAGTTGTGGCTCATGGGCTCTAGAGTGCAGGCTCAGTAGTTGTGGCGCATGAGCTTAGTTGCTCCGTGGCATGTGGGATCTTCCCGGACCAGGGCTCGAACCCATATCCCCTGCATTGGCAGGTGGATTCTTAACCATTGTGCCACCAGGGAAATCCCTAAAAAAAAAAAAATATATATATATATATATATATATATATTTCATTATGTAAGGGTAGAATGTATTGGGATCAAGGCATAAGGAATAGGATTATCCCAATATAATGAGCTCCCTGATAAAGGGATTTTCTTAAGGAAAAAGGGTAAGATATATGCAAAGCATAAGGCAACTGATGAGTTTTTAAGTGGGCTATTTCAGTGTTGGGCCAGATCCAATCTATATCTCTATCTCTATCTCTATTTCTATCTCTATCTCTATCTCTATCTCTAAAAAGATATATTTTTGTACTGACTTATGTCTTAGGAAAAGTACTATGCCCCAGCTTTACTTAGTGAAGTTTGGATGGTTAACGGCATGATTATACAATTATCCATTCCAGGAGGAATAAAGCTCACACCGAGATAGAAATATGACTGTAGTGTGGAATAGTGGATTGATCAGGGAAGAGCGACATAGGAGACCTTGGTTATATGCCTAGTTCTTCCCCTAAGTCTTGGGTGGGATGCCTACCTTCTTTGTGGTCAGCCTATGTAAATGGGTGTCTTGCCATAGCTCTTAGGGTTGTTGTAGGGACTTGCATATTAATATGTAAAAACACTTTGATAATTTTACAGTCAAGGTATATGTGAGTTTATTTGTAAAAGGGCTGAAGATGGTTTATTGAAACTAAGATAGTCACCACATCTCACTCTCTTCTCTCTCTCTCTCTCTCTCTCTCTCTCTCTCTCTCTCTCCCTCTCCCTCCCTTCTCTCTCTCTCTCTTTTTTCTACTTGGACAGTGTAAAGAACATGACCTGGCCATGATTAACCAGCTGCTGGATGATCCGAAGCTGACAGCCAGAAAATACAGGGAGTGGAAGGTCATGAACACCCTGCTCATCCAGGATATCTACCAGCAGCATCAACAGCAGAGGACCCCTACGTCCACCCCCGAAGGCTCCCTCCAGGGACTCGAGAAACCACCTTCCTCTGCCTGCATTGAAAATTCTATTTGAGAACAAGCCAGGATGCTCTCCCCCCTGCATCTTACCCCAAAGCAACTCTTCACGATGTTGTAGTAGCTTAACATTTTTCCTTATAAAGGAAAACTGAAAGCCAGTTCCTGGAAGCACCAGCTCCTCCTCTAGGGATGCAACTGGGGTGAAGACAAACACTGATGCTGCATCAGCAGTTTCAGTGCTTCCATTCCGGCTGGAGGGATGGAGTCCAGCTGAGCAAATGGTCTCTGTGTTCCTTCTGGGAGCCCCCGGCCATGCTAAGTTCTAGGTGGGATGTGAGAACTGTCACCTCTGTTTGTTGCTCTCAAGAGAATGACAACATTCCATGGACAAAAGATCACTTTTTACCAGGGATACTTCTTCATAGAAATACTCTGTTTTCCAAAAGAAGAATGTATATATCCCATTTGGTTGCGTAGCTGAGTTCCCTAAGTCATCTTTCGAGTGGAGGAATGCTATCTACAGCAGTAACCGGGGCAGGACAGATGTGACATTGTGGAACCCAAATCGCTTGGCTTCGGTCCAGAATGGTGGTGCCTTTTCCACGTGTTGAGAAATACTTCATAGCAAATGGTGTGCGGGAACGCCCAAGGAGGAGGCGTGGCCTATATTCCACTCACTCAAAGGACAGCTTAATATTTTCAGACTTTATCCAGTTTGGGTAAGGGATCTGATTAATGTTTCCTTTCCACAGAACAGCTAAAGAAAACTCTCTCATTACACTTGGACACCTCTGTTCCCTCTGAGATTTTCTAAACCACTGTAGGACATAGTAATATGTCCAGCGAGGAATGTTTACTGCCTTTGCCCTTGGGGGTGGTAGCTATGCACAGTATAAATGTACAACCAGGGACTTCCCTGGCGGTCCAGTGGTTAGGACTCCGCAGTCTCACTGCCGAGGGGCCGGGTTCAATTCCTGGTTGGGGAACTAAGATCCCCCAGGCAGTGCAGCACGGCCTAAAATAAATAAATAAGTAAATAAATAAGTAAATAAATAAATAAATAAATAAATGTACATCCAGATTCCCTAGGATCAATATTGACAAGATGATTCTGGTGTCTGAATTGTTTTAGTATCTTTAGTATCTAAAAAAAATCAACCCAACAGAAACAGCAAAAGAGTTAAAACATGACTGTTTTATTTTTGTATGTCTATGTGTCACTTTGTGTCCTGTGTGAATAGCTAAATATAATATATTTGTTATTTAAGAATATTTATAGGAGTTCAAATTACTAGTGTCTTAAAAGATGATATTATATGTTTTATTCAGTATATGTTTCAAAGTATATACTTTTTGCTTGAGAAAAATAGGAATACTATTGATTCACTGGAGTTATTATGTTGCACTATAATGTCTGAGGAATGCTCAGGAGATCTTGTGGGATAAATGTAGGGCATGCATTCATAATCTTTATTTTCTGGCTTTTCTCTCTGCTTCTTTCTCTCTTTTCTCTCTCTCTCTCCAGAATGCTTAGATTTCTATCTGTTGTAGACGATCTTCCTAACCAGAAAAGGACTTCCCTCTTACATTATCCCTTCTAGTAAATATACTTTAAGTTTTATGCCATTTATGCCTACGTATCCTAAACCAGAGGAAGCACAATTAATGCAGTCTTTTGATGGAAGACGAATAGAATTTTGGGGGTTTACCGTTTAAGAGAACTCATTTTATTAGAGAAACAATAGGAAAGTTTTCACCCGCTAATCACCATGAATACTTCTCACCATAAGAATAACCGAAACCCATGAAAGACCCATTTTGGCCTAAGCCCTAGCAAGTTGTCAACACAACATCGTTGGCTTTAAAGTGTCAAAGTGTGTGGCTTGACATTCAAATGGAAATAACCCCCTGAATTTTATCTGCGAACTAAATGGAAATAGTTGTTGAAATTTTCCCTAAGCTTTACTAAGAAGTCTTAATACTTTGTAAACAAAAAACAACCTTAGCATTAAGAAAAAAAAAAACCCAAAAACCCAGGAAGCAAGTTGTAATACTAGAAGCTTCTGAAAGGCCATGCTAGTCAGTTCGGCGCAGTAAACATTTAGGTGCTCCTGCAACAGTTGGAGCGTACTGGGCAGGGCTCAGACCCTGCAGAAGAGGGGACCTGGCCCTCTGTGAGTTTACTGTTGGCACAGAGAGAAGCAAACATTTAGGTCCTCAGACTGGACCCTGAAGTTTCTGGTTTGAAGGCCGGTGCTTTAATCTCTTTACTCTAGAAATCAGCATTGATTCTTTCTGTAATTAGCAGCATCTAATTCTTCCCATAATTAGGTGGACTGTTTCGGATTCACAAAGTAACCAAAGTGGTGAGGAAAGGAGAAATAATCGCAGAGGAAAGGATGGGATGATAAGGCATTCTTCTACCTTTTTCTCTTTGGTTTCCAGCACCAACCTATAAACGTTAAACCCGTTTTTCCTAAAGTGAAGTGCTTCGAAAGCTTTTGGCCAGGGCTTGCAAATATATTCTAACGCTTTACTTTGACTTTTCATGAATACATATTTAACTGACCTTTTAAAGTCCATTGGTACCACTCCAACTTAAAGGCAAAACAGATCCGTGAGATTACTCAGTCTAGCTTTTCAGTCACTTTTCAAAGTCAGGTTCGTCAAGATGTTTTTGCTTGGTTAGTTAGAACAGTTACTATGCAGAACCTCCCAAACGAAAGTTAAACTGAGATGCACGATTTCGCACCCGGCTCTTCTAGACCAAACTCACCTGCTCACTTGTGACTTCCCTTCTGAGGATGCTTTCACTCTGTGTTACGTTGTGCTAGGAAGTAGGGGCACGGCTGCTGTGAGTCTCCCTCCTCCCTGTGCCTCTGCCTTGTGCGGTGGCTGCGGGGACCCAGCAGCTGGACCTGGACTGTACGTGCCATCGCGCTGCAATGGGCACAGGGCCGTGGTAGCTTTTGTGAGGTCATCCGCTGGAAACCCAAAGGCCCCTTTTCCTTGAGTACAGTCTCTTCCTCATGGCCTGAAAGGTTACTGTCCCTCCTGCAGTGACCTGCTGCTGGGCTGGCTGTGGGTTGGGGTGTAACTTATCACTCTGCTTCCTTTCCTTCCTTCTGTAAAGTACACTGCTCGTTAGGAGCTGTGAGATCCTTGGATGGAAGGGATCCATTTATTTTGTTTTCCTTTTAAAACGTGTCAGGAGATGCCAGAGACCGAGCTTAGTGATTAAGGGTTAGGACCTTAACTTTCCTTTCAATTCCTTTTCATGTAATTATGCTAATTTCCTCAGACAGCCTCTAAGTCACAAACAATATCATAGAGACGATCCAGATACTTTTAAGTCTTTTGAAGAGAGGGGCTATACCAATTCCAGCCATATTTAAATTCATGGACACGTACCTCTTTGTACGATGCTCTGATTGAAAGATAATATTTTGATGAGGCCACACAGACGATTGAGTGAGTAATTTAGGCACACAAGGTGCCCATCCAACCGTCACTTTGTGTTGCGAAGCTGCCGTGTCCAAATGAAGTTTTAGGATGCATCTCTTCTTCGTCTAATAGAATTTGATATTTGATTGGGGTTTTCCAATGTATTTCACCTTTCAATTTTTTTTGTACACTTATAAGAGGAATGGAGTCCTAGAAATGTGAGGAGACTGTCCTGCCTATGGTTTTGTAATATGTCACTAAAAATGGAAGCCCCTGAAACTAGATTTTAGCCACTCATAGGAAATGGACTGGGGATGGGCCATCCTTCCACGAAGCACTGAGAGCTGCTCATCTCAGCAAACAAGATAACGAACCTCTACGTGTTTCTCTATGTTGTGAGACAGGAAGTGATGTTCTTACCTCCTCTGCACATCTCTATTCTTCCTCACATCACCACAGACCACAGAGAAAACAAAGAAGAAAAAAATAGATATTTATAGATATTTTAAAAAATAGTTCAATTTCTCCTGCTGTGAGAAGACTTCACTGCCCTGTTTTGATATTTCTTTGAGTCCAAAGGGGAAGCATGCCCCAGGGAGACGTCGAGCATCTCTTAATAAAGCCCAGGATTTAATTAATTTATTTATTTAACATCTTTATTGGAGTAGAATTGCTTTACAATGGTGTGTTAGTTTCTGCTTTATAACAAAGTGAATCAGTTATACATATGTTCCCATATCTCTTCCCTCTTGCGTCTCCCTCCCTCCCACCCTCCCTATCCCACCCCTCCAGGTGGTCACAAAGCCCCGAGCTGATCTCCCTGTGCTATGCGGCTGCTTCCCACTAGCTATCTATTTTACGTTTAAGCCCAGGATTTTAAACCACCATTTTAACGCCCTTGCATGATGGGGATGTGACGTTTTTTGCACTGCATGGTGTTTGGGGGCAAGATGTTAATGTAGGAATGATACCTTCAATCTCATTGTACTTTGTTCTGTCTTCTACCCTCTTTGACCGAACTGAAAAAAGAGACATGACTCATTTCTCCTGCTCTGTGTGTTTGAGGATGACTTGTAAGATAAAAATAAAAACAGGAGAAAATAGATCTAGTAAAATGACCTGGAAAACATTGGAAATGTCCCAGTGGTGTTCGTTTTCTGCCCTGCAATGTTGCTTCCTCAAAATAAAAACTCCCTGGGAAGTGTGGCATGGCTGGGCTTTTATCGTCTACAAAGGGTTATAGCGCCCTCTGGTGGCAGCCGCAAAATAATTGATTCGAGACGATCGATGTTTTTATTATTAAATGAAAAGATTTAATTACGTTGGGAAATCTGTTTCCACAACAACTGATGTGGCCTCCTCCAATGGTCTTCAGCTTACAGATTTCTTCGTATCGAGATATTTATATTTTTCACAATTGTCGGTGCACACAATTTGACTCGTTACTAAGCACCCACATTTTGTTTAGAGAATCTTAAAAATTTGAAGATTATAAAAGTTACAACCAGTAACACATAAGCTCCTTAAAATACATAAGATATCTCTGTGAAAAAGGAACAAAGAAAATATTGAAGTAGATAATAAACTGCCTTTATTTTGGATCCACTGATGAGAGGAAGTTAGCCTGCACTGAACTTGATTCATGCCTCCTTGTTTGCTGTCTACACAAAGTGTTATTTTGTTTCCTCTCTCTCTCCAAATTTTCACTTTACATGCTGAGGCCCATCCTCTTTTTCCTCCATCTGCCACCACCAAATCTGTCCAGGCTCCCACACGGAAGCAGTAAAAAATTTTCTAGACCAAAGAGGTTAGCAAAAGGCATTGATACAGTACGTTCTTGATTTCTAGAACAATCTTGCATTAGTTTCCATTGCTGCTGTACCAAATCATCACAAATGCAGTAGCTTGAAAATTGTGTTTTCTTCCAGTTGTGGATTCAGAAGTCTGACACCAGTTTCCTTGAGCTAAAATCAAGGTGTGGTCAAAACTGTGTTCCTTCGGGAACCTCCAAGGAAGAATCCACTTCCTTGCCCTCTCCAGGTCACCCACATTCTTTGCCTCTTCCTCCATCTTCAAAGGCAGCCAGGTATCTCTCTATACCTTTTCTCTCTAGTCACACCTTCCCCAGACTGACTCTTTTTGTTTTATTTTTTTTTAACATCTTTTTTGGAGTATAATTACTTTACAATGGTGTGGTTAGTTTCTGCTTTATAACAAAGTGAATCAGTTATACATATACATATATCCCCGTATCTCTTCCCTCTTGTGTCTCCCTCCCTCCCACCCTCCCTATCTCACCCCTCTAGGTGGTCACAAAGCACCGAGCTGATCTCCCTGTGCTATGCGGCTGCTTCCCACTAGCTATCTACCTTGCGTTTGGTAGTGTATATATCAGACTGACTCTTTTAAGGACCCTATGATTACATTGGGCCCACCTGGATAATGTAGCAGCAGGTTGCTTCTCTGTTTTAGCAACCTGAATACAACCTGCAACCTTTATTCCCCTTTGTAACATAGACTCAGGTCCAGTGATTCATGGTCATCATTCTGCCGACTGTAAACCTCCATTTCAAATATCCTGCTTAGTCCCCCTGAACCATCAATTTCTTCCAGAAATTCCAGGACATCTAAATTTTCACGACAAGCATGAAATCCTTTGTCATACCATGTGGCTTGAATTTGGTTTCATCAAAGTATGTTCACCACAGGGAAAGTAGTTCCATCTTTACGAGGAGAAAGGGGAAAATTTTTCTAGTTTTTAAAGTCACACATACACAGGTTTGACAGGTACAGTAGTTTCACAATCAGATCAAGTTTTAATAATACCTGCATTTAAAGACAAAGTATTAGAATGTCACTGTTGAGAATTGAGTATCATGATGCAGAGGATAATTCAGGCCTCAAAATCTTAGGTTCATGAGCTGCTCTGTGCCATGTCAGACTGGCTGAGGGCTCTGGACGAGTCCCAGCTTTCTCTCCCATGAGAGTCGCAGAGACTCTTGTGAGAGCGTGATGGTGTTCAAATGTACTGACAGGCATAGAATTTCGATAGGCCCCGGTCCTCATAAATCACAATCCGAGTATTATATTTGCCTTTTCTCTTAAAACACCCAAACAAGCCTATCTTTACAGGTAATTCCCGGATGCTGGTCTGCTTGTTTATCCCGTCTCGTGGTTGAGGAAGCCATACGCACTCTGCCTACACCGAGGTCTCTGCTGAATGTGTGTCAGCAGTTCTGTCCAGAGCAGGTGGTGTGGGGAAGGGACAAAATTCCCAGGCAAACAGGGTGTCTGGCTGTTTTGCCAGTTCTTATCCTAGCACCAAAGGTGGTTGTCGTGGACACCGTGGATGCCCGCCCAGACCCCTTCACTTGGCCAGAGCTTTCATGCCTCAGGATTTGCACTTAACTGCGTCCCCCATTTCCAGAAAACCGTCCTCAGCTAAATGAGAGCCACTTAGCCAGGACGTCACGTCCCTCATTCTCAACCAGGGTGGCCGTGGCCAATAACCGCCGAGGCCAGATGGCAGCACTTGAGAATCACAAGCAAATGTAGTCAGAATTACTGGAATGGACGTAGTGACAGCCTGGGTCTGCTGCTGACCGTATGGGTCTTTGGAGACTGCTAATAGAAAATGGTACCCCAGAGACAAAAATACATGTAGAAATACCTTCAAGGGAAATTGGATACAGGGTACAAATTCTCGGGAACCACCCCCAAATAATATGGCCAATGGGTTATGGGAGGGGCGGGGCATATACACGCCAAGTGATAAGTAGCCTATGTCCTCTAATTCCTTCCTTCCTTCCTTCCTTCCTTTCTTTCTTTCTTTTAAAATTTTTTGGCCACACCATGTGACATGTGGGATCTTAGTTCCCTGACCAGGGATTGAACCCACACCCCTTGCAGTAGAAGCGCGGAGTCTTAACCACTGGACCACCAGGGAACTCCCTCTTATTTCTAAATGTACAATTGGAAATGCCATGCTTAGCAGCTGGAAGACTTCTCATGTCAGTTCTTTGACCAGTAATAGCTACTGTAGTAAAAAAAAAAAAGGCCAAATAGAAGTCCCTGAAGCTGCCTTCTTCAGGAAAGATAGTAAATGAAAATCAACATTGCATCCAAGGGGAATGGCAGAGACTAGCGCCACCCTAAAAGACTTTAAGGTACAGGGGTAGTGGTTCCCGCTCATACCTATTCAATTTACAAGTTTGTCTCCTGAAAAACCAAGATGAATCATGGCAAATTACGGTGGATCCTTGCAAACTTAACCAAGTTATAACCCCAACTGTAGCTGCGGTGTTGGACGTGGTCCCTTTACTAGAGCAGATTACAGCCTCAAGTACATAGACCTTGGCTGGGTAAGGGGACTCTTCAATATCCTTCATTTTACATTTATAGGAGATGGATGACAATACACATTTATGGTCTTGCCCCAGGTCTATGTTTATTCTTTTGCTATTGTCACAAAGTAGTTAACATGGAACCGGACCATTGGAACATTCCACAGAAAATCACATTGATTTACCATATCGATGACATCATGTAATAAACAATAAAAACTTGATGAACAAGAAGTGGCAGGTGCTTCAGAGGCTATGATTTGACACAGGAACTCCAGAGCGTGATAGATAAACCCGTCAAAGATTCAAAATCTTGCTAAATATGTGAAATATCTAGGGGTCCAATTGCTTGGGGAAAACCAGGACATCTCAAGCAAAGGGTAACTTATCATACCTTAGACTACTACCAATAAGAAAGAAGCGTTATGCTTGGTGAGACTGTTCAAGTTTTGAAGGCAACACATCCTGTAATTGGGAGGATTGTTCTGACTTTATCCACTGAGTGACAGGGAAAGCTTTCAGAGCCCAGAACAAGAATGCGCTCTACAGTGAGAATAGGCTGTGGTGCAAGCAGTCCTTCTCTTGCTTGGGCTATACGACTTGGCAGCTCCCATGGTAGTAGAGATTTATACAACACAGAAAGAAATAATGTGGAGTCTATAACAGCTTTCAACATGAGAGTCCCGGCACAGATTCCTAGGATTCTGGACCAAGGTCCTGCCATGGCGTATCTGCTGGCTTTGCAGCCAGAACTAACCATCAAGAGGTGAGTGCTGTGAGACATAACTTCAGGGTGGCCCAGAAGTAATTTCTTGTAAAATGGAAGTGGCACATCCAAGGCTGGGCTTAAGCAGCTCGAGGGGGCACAAGGAAATGGCATAAGCAGGTGAATCGGACACCTCGGCCACCTGTCACTGTCGCACAGTCATCTCCCTTAGTGTAACATTGACCCCATGGGAAGTTTTCATTGTCAGACAGAAGAGGAAAAATGCCTGAACCTAGGTAATTGGTGGGTTGACTTTATATGTTAGTTCAAGCCAAAAATGAACTGTTCAACTGCCCTACCGTCTCACTTATGGGTGACTCTGAAAGCCAGTGGTGAGCAGCAAACCTCCGTCAGAGCTTCAGGCAGTGCGACTGGTTATCCAGTTTGCGTGGAGAGAGGGGTGGCCCAAGTGACACTGAGGACAAAGAGGCCTGGGGGAGAAGCTTGAGGATCTACCCCTGGGAGAGGGCATAATGTGTGAGAACCTGATCTTTGTCTTGATGTTCATACCCATCAGAGAGCATCCCTTTCAGAAGAAGCACTAAGCAACCCAGTAGACGGATGCGTCGGCCAATTGATGCCCACTAAGCTGTGGCTGGGGGTGGATTTAGTGTGACTCCAGTTTGACTTTGGCTCCGTTACTGAAGCTCCGACAAAACCGTAGGTTCTGCTACTCAAGAGCTGAGAGCAGAAATGGCTCATTTGTTCATTCGTGCTTCTCCAGGGTCTAATATTGGCCTATAATCAGAACGTGACAAATAACGATCGCTTTGACCACACCAGCACAGCAGCTGAGGGATCAGGGTGTAACGCAAGGGAAGTGGTCTGCAGGAAGTTTGAAGAAAGGGTGCCCTTTCCCAGACTGTAGTCACCTGGGGTGAAGGTAGAGATGGCGCCCCCTGGGAGCTGACCTATTAAATCTCTGTTTCTCTGTCCAGTAGTTTTTTAGAGTTTTCTGAGGCTGCATGTGATTCTCGGGGGGCCCTTCTGTGAGCAGCCCCTCATAAATAAATGGCTGAACTTTATTTTTAAGGTTGATGATGAAATAAATCATAGGTCTGGGAAGAGTGTGAGATGGAAAGTTGGAGTTCTTAAAAATCTTACTTCCTCTGGGGAGGATAAAAGCTGTGGTTCTTTTGTTGTGATAATGACAGACTGTCAGTGTCTGTCTGCCTGAGCCCTGCTCACTGACTAAATGCTGGTAACTGCTAATTGCTTCAAGAAGAAACTGACTCACAGCCCGAGAGTGACTTGCATATCAATGTTTCAGGCCCCTTGTGCTGGTTTTCTTGAGAGCTGGAGTGTCGTTACTGGAGTCTGCACACTGGTTTCTCCAACCTCCTGCAGGTTAGGACCGGTTCAAGTGTGACTTTGGCCAAGAGATATCCTTACCGGGAAATGTAACACGTGGGATCAGTGTTCCTTTTTGCTGGCCATTTCAGTCTGCACATCATGTTTTTCATTTTATAAACACTGGAGAAAATGAAAAGCTTTTGATTAAATTTCTAGCAAGCTAGGCATTAGGAGCTGATGTAAGTGGCTACCCACACTTGCCGGGGTCCTTCAGTGTTTTCTACTCTGACTGCTTCTCTGAAAATGTATTAGCCTACTACAGACTGATGGCTGTGTTAGACACAGCTGCAGCCATGATGACACCCTTTCTTTCCTTCAGGACAATTCTAAACTAAAAGCGTGTTCCGACACGGGGAGGGGGAAGGGTAAGCTGGGATGAAGTGAGAGAGTAGCATCGACGCATGTACACTACCAAATGTGAAACAGATAGCTAGTGGGAAGCAGCTGCATAGCACAGGGAGATCAGCTTGGTCTTTGTGACCACCTAGAGGGGTGGGATAGGGAGGGTGGGAGGGAGACGCAAGAGGGAGGGGATATGGGGATATATGTATATGTATAGCTGATTCAATTTGTTATACAGCAGCAACTGACACACCATTGTAAAGCAATTATACTCCAATAAAGATGTTAATAAATAAATAAATAAATAAATAAATAAATAAATAAATAAAAAGCGTGTTCCCAGTGTATACCCCGCCCTCCACTTTAGGGGCTCTTTCTGACACTCCAGTGACCAGATGAGAGAGAGGGAACATGGTCAGAGCGAAGATGGACAGGGGACTCCTCAAGGGGCCACTGTTATTGATTGCTGTCCTTTTCCGTTGCAGCTGCTGAACTCTGTGTATTTTCTGGTTTGTAGTTTGCTCCTAGTTGGAAGAAAAGTAAGAGGCAAGAGATTGCAAGGGGAGAAGTCAATGACTTGGAGATGTACCATGAAGGGGACACATTTTTATGTCCCCTAAGGGAGAAATATAACCTTGCTCATGATCTCTCCAATGTCTGTTACACATCTGATATGTTTCCCATCTTTTCTGCGGGATTCTGATACTTGCTGCACAAGGCAGGACTCATCAATTCTGGGATGCCCACCTTGGCTGTCTCCCTGCCCTCCAAGCATGGGGGCAAAGCTCCCAAAGGTCTCTTCTGTGTGTTCAACCTGGAAGGCATGCATATGAGAATTACCTGGGGACTTCTAAAATGTCCTGATGACCAGGGCCCACCTCCAGACACTTAACAGATATAATTCATCTGGAGCAGGGCCCAGGCATTGGTAGTTTTTATTTGAAAACAATCAGATGATTTAAATCAATAACTGGGATAAGAATCACTTCTGTATGAAGACACTCTAAAATATTAACACTATCAAAAGCCACATAACTGTCACTTTTTTTTACTGAAAACTTTCTGCATATCGTCTAATTTAATCCTCATGTCAGTTATTAATGATTATGCCCTGGCAGAAACAGGCCCAGGGAGGTTAAGAAAATGCTAGTGAGTAGAAGGGGTGAGGGGTTAAACCCGGTCGGTGACTCGAAAGCTCAGAATTTTAATTACTGCACCATTCCAGACGCTGCTTTAATTTTCTTTTACACGGGGATCTGAGCCCCTTGAAGGAGAAGATGAAGGCTTTTCATGGCTCTCTTTCTAGTGCTCGGCACTATGCCTGATGATAGTTGGACACGATGAATCCTGTATGTTGTTCAAGAGTTCCAGGGCCTTTCAGTAGCGAGATGGGTCTTGGCACTGACTTCTGGGTCTTCAGAGAGTTCAAAGCCAAAATTCAGCTGAATACGTTTCAGAGATCCTAATGGCTTTATTCATGAGTCAGGCAGCATCCGACCTGGCATATAGAGAGGAGCTCCAAAGAGCTCTACAAGGCAAGAGATGTTGTAGGCAGAGGGGAGCAGGACGAGTAAGTTGTACTAGGCAGAAAAGTGGGTTGGTTATTGCAAGGTTACCTTCCTTACAGAGGAGAGCGGGGATTTGTCAGGGAGATTACCTATTAATGCTGATCAGGTGATTCCTAAGTGACTGGTTTAAGATTCCATTTCTGGGAGAGCAAAATCTGTATTTCAGTCTTCGTTGGGTGACATGTGGCTTAGCACAAGCGACTCCATTTTGAGCCTTTTGCCTTTTTTTTTTTTTTTTTTTTTTGCGGTGGCCTCTCCCTTTGAGGAGCACAGGCTCCGGACGCACAGGCTCAGCGGCCATGGCTCACGGGCCCAGCCGCTCCGTGGCATGTGGAATCTTCCCGGACCGGGGCACGAACCCGCGTCCCCTGCATCGGCAGGCGGACTCTCAACCACTGCACCACCAGGGAAGCCCCTGCCTTGTTTTTAACAAGAGTCACTTCTGCTTTGCACCTGGCTCCTGCGAATCCCTCTGCCTCCAATGTCACATTATCCTATCCATTGATCTCCACACCACACTTATTTGCTTTATCTTACCCACATTTTCCTACTTACTTTTCCAGGCTAACTTGGCTGAAATGGTTTTTCTTTCTTTGACCTCTCATGGCACTTAACACATGTATTATATTATTTGATTTATGACTAAATCTGTACCATTCTGTGTTGTATGTATAAAGACCATATACTCCCATTTGGATTTGTAAGATAATTGGAGTAAGACTGTAAACAGACCAGAATCTTCTGTTTTGAATTTCCAATAACCCCCAATACTCCAGCTATAGAGCACTTGCTAATTAATGTCTGTTTAAATTAGTCTGTCCAAATTACAGAAAAAAGTATTTCTAACATTAGAAAATAAAATTATTGGCATAAAGAACTGAATATATAAAGGTTTATCTCTTTATTTAACCATAAAAGTTTATTAATCTTGCACAAGACATGCCACAGAAAATAAACATATTCAGCGACAGATATGTTTTTAACTAGTAAATATACTCTTATCTAATTCTTTTTATCACTGTAAATAGCTGTAATTCTTCTCCTTACCATAAGCTCACCTCTAGCTTTATTTTTCCAATCATGGGCTTTTATTTATATTTCATTTGAATGTTGGGAAATAATTTTTGAAAGTAGTAGTATAATGTGAAAGTTAAGAGCATACTTTTGAAATCATTCACTCCCTGGTTTACTAAGGAGAATATAATCTCTCAGTCTTGATTTCCGCATCTGCAAAATGGGATAGCAGTGGTATTGCCTGAGAAGGTTGTTGTCAAGATTAAATGAAATAATAATTATAAAGCACTTAGTGGAACAACTGTAGTTTGCACTTGATGAATGTTCACGATATCCATATTATATCTTTATTATCATTATAAGAGTTTTAAAATGAGTGCCCTTTATATTCCCAACTAGTCGTGGGGACTTTTCTCAGCAGGTAGGTGTGGGCAGCTACCTACTACTCTGCTTGCCTCACTCTTTTGCCTTCCTATCGTGAGCGAACAGGTGGGAACCCCTTCAAAGCTCACTCCATCCACATTGCGTGGGTGGATCCCAAAAAGCAGTAGCGGTTTTCATTGCACTCCCCACATATTGGAATCTAAGGAGCTGTACCTTTGTGTTGTGCCTACATTTCAGAATGTGGCTTGGCCTCTGTCTATGGGGATGCTGGCCCAGTGGGGGAAGAGGACTCAGGAAAGGAGCTGAGTGGCTGAAGGTTTAGGTGGGACATGAGGTCCCCTAGCCATTCTAAAGAGGGAGCAAAAGGTCAGCATGAGAGATTTAGATGAGCTTAGTCTGCAGAATCACTTGGCTACATATGTAGCATCTCTTTCTACATTATTCAGCTGAAATTTGATACCATTGTTTTACTAGAAGAGTCCAGGATAGGCGAATGTCGTAAATTCCTATAGAGGTTTCTCTCATTTCTACTTCTGTCCTTCTACCTTGGGCAGAGTATTTTTCACATTAAATATTCAGCCTCAGAATGGAACTCTGGTGCAGTCAGGAATGGGGAAGGCAGGGGGGAGTGGTGACAGAGAGATGGAGAAGCAGGATCCCAGGAAAACAGCACTGGTGACAGGTTGTGACACAGGTAAGATTGTGCATAGGATCCCTTTGATATGGCTTCTCACTCTTTTATGATAACGAGGTCCCAACAAATTCATTCAGTCACTCCCATGTGACCAACCAGGTCTCGCTGGGTGTAATGTCTCAGGCTTTCAGCATGGGCAGAACTGAATTATGTCTTTATAGGTTCTAAACATGCAAAAGATAGTGGTTCCCCACCTTCCATATGTAAATTAAAATAGTGAAAATACTCAACACTAAAAAAAAGAAAGTCCAGTGAGCTTGAATTTTTCTATTATGATTATATTGGTTCTTCCTTAGGGAATATTGAATATCAAATTCTTTCAATTTTCCCTCTATCTCAGTGTTTTTAATACACCTGCTTTGATTTTCCTCTAAGAAAGGGCACGTCTAGATTCAGTTGGGGAAGCTTGGCAGTGCTCCAGTATCAGGGTGCAATAGGAAGAGTCTGAATGGGGCTCCAACTACTGCTTTCATTGTCTTAGAGCATCCGTGTGTCCCTGCCAAAGCTGAGAGGCACTGGAGGCCTGGATATGAGGCCCAGGTGGCTCAGAAACATTGGGCACTGTGGCTGGTCCAAGCCTTTCCTATGCCACCATGGAGCCTGTCACTAGGGAGAAGACAGAATTTATTTATTTATTTCAATGTCATAATTTTTAATATGCATTATCTGCAATAGCACTGTGACAGCTCCATGCCGTGGACTGACACACAACACGTAGAACAGATTGATCCTATTTGGTCTTTAGGGAACTAATCAAGGTTTTAAAATTGCCTAAATCTTCCATTCTGAGCCGTCTCATTCCACTAGGAAAACACGGGTTTTTCCTCTCTTTAAACAAAAAATTAAATACCAATATAACCACCCGTGGGGCTTCCCTGGTGGCGCAGTGGTTGAGAGTCCGCCTGCCGATGCAGGGGACGCGGGTTTGTGCCCCGGTCCGGGAGGATCCCACATGCCGCGGAGCGGCTGGGCCCGTGAGCCATGGCCGCTGAGCCTGCGCGTCCGGAGCCTGTGCTCCGCAACGGGAGAGGCCGCAACAGTGAGAGGCCCGCGTACTGCCAGAAACAAAAACAAAACAAAATAAAACAAAATAACTACCCGTAAATAAATGTTATGACAATGACGTGTAAAAATTCACAATAAGGCCAAAGCCCTCTTTCTGTTTGCATGCTGCTCAGCTCTGACCCGCAGAACCCTCTGGAAAGGTGAGTGGCTTTCTTTCGGAGGAGCGTGGGCTGAGGCCGTGCGGGCCTCCTACTTCTCCTTCTCTCACCTTTGTTTCCTTTCCTCTCGTTTTTATTTGTTGTAGGAGAGACGTCAGCCTTAGTACTGGACTCGGTTCTAAAAGGTTGAGGAGCATTTCCTGTTGCAAAGCTGGGTGTTTCCAATGCTTACCCGGACGGAGGGCGCCTGCTTCCAAGGCCCTGGCGTTAACAGGCAGCTTCTGCTCCATCCCAGCCGCTGCTCCTGGCTTGAGCGGGGGCGAACCGCAGCATCACTGGGCTGCCGGCTGGTCGGACGATGCCGAGAGCTGGTGATGGTACCCAAAATAGCGATCGTGCGACGGAGAGGTCTGTGACGTTTGTTTGAAAAGGGTGTGTGATAAAAGATTGAATCTTTTTTTTTCCAAATGAAGAACCAATAGTTCTGTCGTTTTAAACATACACAATACGTAGGAGACTTGTTTGACTTAGAGTGGAAAATTATGCCAGGGACAAAGTCAACACAAAGAAACAAACAACAAAAAGTAGCAAGAAAGAGAAATAGGTAAGTGCAGCTCTGCGAGCCTGGCAGCTCTTTACGTCAGGGTTACAAGTGGCCCTCGGGTGTCCATCTGTGTGTCTGTCGGTCCTACACACGGAAATGGAGGTGGATTAAATTCATCAGGTAGCTGCTCTAACGTGGAAAATTTGCAGATGTCAAGGGAGAAGACAGAAATTAAAAGAGAACTAAAGTTTCCCTTAGATCCGGACAAAGATTCAGGCTATCAATATCCCTTAGGATGGATACACAGACTTGATAAGGGAAAACAGCTGTTCTCATAGACTTCTAGTTATTATGGTCTATCTTGGTTTTGCAAAAGACATCTACAATCAATTCCATGATACACACAGTGAACAAAGCTTTGTCAAGAGGTGGAGTACAGATTTGACCTAAAGAAATGATCTAAGGTTCAGTCTGCCATCAAACTGCCCCTGGAAGTCCCATGATCCCGTAGGGGATGGGTGGGAAATAAAGAAGAGCTCAGAGGTCTTCTCTTTTCAACATAAAATTTAATTTAGGTAGATAGTTCCTGCCACCTATTTTTGATAAGTGGTTTAGCTACTATTCCCATTTCCTCTTCTCAAAGAGTGTTTTCCTTTGACTCTTGTCCTAAAAATGCGTATGAATTTTTAAATGAGCTGCTCAGACAGGCAGTTTCTGGGAGAGAACTGTCTGTACTTTTGTAGGACTGCCTGACTGCTCCTGCTATCTGGGTCAATAAGTTGGAGGGGAAGAAACCTGAGTCATGGTTGAATATCTTTTAACGAGTTGCTGTTTTATGTGCATTTTACTGCACACAATGTGGCTTCTGCATGTATTATGTCCAGCCCTTTTAGTGCTGAGAATGTTCCCTGCCTCAGTCTGGGAGTTAGATGAAGGGGAAGGGATGGGTGGAGAAGAGGATGGGTAATTTGGGCACAGCTGAAGTACCAGAGCCATTGTATCTGCTCTCATCATCTCAACATCCCAGAGAACTCCATGTCTTCCATGCAGATATAAAGTGGTTCAGAGAGGGTAGCCTGCCTCTCCTACCTCTCAGACCAAAATTTGGACTGAATGTTGGTGCATCGGAAAGGAGCACATTGCTGGCTGTGTTTACTCTAAAAGGGGACGACATTCCCCCGCCACCACTAGGCATGAAACAACTTCTCTGCTTTCGGGTTCTCAGCACCTGGGTATGAACATAACCCTACTTTCAAGGTAGGCGTCTGGGAATTTCGGTGGATGGAGTTGGGTATTGATGCTGCTTCCTGGTGATCTTTCAAGAATGCCAATCTAATCATCTGACTTAATAAAGTATACATTTCTTAAATAACATCCAAGTCCCTTAAAATTTGGCTTTAGCCAAAGTTAAAGCTTCTTCCATCATTCAGCTCTCAAACCCTATGCCCCAGTCATAAGCCATTTCCGGTAGGCAACACTTTATATTAATCAAAATGCCTTTGGCCTTTTCTGTAGAAATCAACAAGCTGTCTCAAAAATTTGTATGGGAACTTAAAGGGCCAAGAATAGCAAAGTCAATCTTGAGGATGAAGAACAAAGGAGGCCATATGCTATTAGATAATCAAGAATCATTGTAAAGTTATGGTATCTAAAATAGACCAATGGCCCAGAGTAAACATAAACAGACCCACACATATAAGGTTACCTGAGTTACAGCATAGGTATACTGCAGTGCAGAGGGGAAATAGTCTTTTCAGTCAGTGGTGGTGGACCAATTGGATGTCCATATGGAAACAACAATGAATACTGTGCCTACTGTTCCTTCTTCATTTAATACATATAAATAAATTAATAAATACATTTGTTAAAAACTGACAAAATGAAACATTGGCAAGGTTGTGTAGCAGTGGAACTCTCTCACACACTGCTCGAGGGAGAGTAAATTTGTGAAGTCACCTGAGAAAACCATTTGGTATTCATTTACCAAATAATTCCATCCCCAGGTACGTACCCAGGAGAAATGCATATATTGATATATGTGCACCAGAAGATATGTATATACTAGTATTGTTTATGATAGTCTCAGACTGGAAACAACCTGACTGTCCACCAATAAGTGAAGGGATGAATAAATTGTGGTATATTCACACAGAGTATGAAGTCCCTTGGATGTCATGCAAAGGGATTGGACTTTAATTGTTAGGTAATAGAACACCATTCAGAGGTGTTCAGCAGAGAACAGAGTTGTGAATGAAGAAGTTGCATCTGGTCATGCTATGCAGAGAAGATGTTTGCACATATTGGGATTTGGACATAGGTTTTTCTTTTCAAAATGTTCAGGTTTACAACTCTTTATTTTATTTTATTTTTAATTTTTGCGGTACGCGGGCCTCTCACTGTTGCGGCCCCTCCTGTTGCAGAGCACAGGCTCCGGACGCGCAGGCTCACCAGCCATGGCTCATGGGCGCAGCCGCTCCGCGGCATGTGGGATCTTCCCGGACTGGGGCACGAACCCGTGTCCCCTGCATCGGCAGGCGGACTCTCAACCACTGCGCCACCAGGGAAGCCCTACAACTCTTTTTTAATATATAATCTGGAGTGATCCAATGTTATTTTGAAATACTTTTTTCTTACCATAAAGTGTTTTCATGTCAAGATTGCTTCTACATTCAAAAGATCATACCTAACAAATTAAAGTATGCTTTAAATTTCACCCTGTTGAACTTCTTGTTTCTTGTAAAGAATTTCATTGCTTAAGACATTGAATTCATTTCAAAAAATGGACTAGAAGTGAATGAAACTTTGTTTATTTTCAACTGTGGACTTTACAGCTGAGGATTTTTTTTTCTCTTTGTACAGTTTGCTTGGCAGTTCTAGCTGAAGGAGTCATGAAGTTAAGATTAGGGACACTTTAGTTCTAAAAATAGAAGTAATTCGTGAAGAGAAAAAGCCCACTTCTTTCACTCATTTCTAAGTGCTTATTCAGTATCAAAGTCATCTGTTAGTCTGATTCTTAGGCTCTTTACGTACATTGGAACATTTACCTGGAGAATATTCTTTTTAAACAGGCCAGTTATTATGTGTGAATGAGAAAGACAAGAGGAAATTCTAGATTTCTGTTATTATCAGGTTTTCTTTATTGGTCATATATATCATCACACATTACATGCAAAAAAATCACAATATAGACCAAAATGTATATATATTCCGTCACAAGAGTAATACAATGCAAAAGTTTATGTTTTTACACACAACTATCTTAAACTGTCAGATAGGAATAATGTAAAATTAATTTAGCGATATGCTCAGTTTGATGTACGGGTCAACATTTTGATCTGCATATGAGACCATTGTGATTTGACAGCTCATTCTTTTGAAAGCTACAGCTGATCATCCTATCCTGCTCGGAAATGAGCATTAAATGATAGCTTGGTCTTTACTGCAAGTGAAAATATTTGTTTTTCAACAGTGAAAAGGACATTCTGATGGGACTAACACACTAATTAAAACCAAAACATAAACAAAAAGCTAAAGAAAAACTACCAGACCATCAAAATGAAAAGAATGCTGTATATTTTTAAAACGTTCTCTTGTGTGTGTTACCGTAACCAACAATATATTTATATGTCTCTATTTTCCTGGCCGGGACACATAGGTGAAGTACAGATACCAGGCAATACTTTTGTCTTATTGTGATGAAGACAGATACGGGAGGAAGATCTGAAAAATAAATACAGGAAGCATGTTGTATTCATTGTTAAATTTATGGATTTCATGGTATGTTTCAAAAGATGTGGTTATGGGCTTCCCTGGGGCGCAGTGGTTGAGAGTCCGCCTGCCGATGCAGGGCACGCGGGTTCGTGCCCCGGTCCAGGAAGATCCCACGTGCCGTGGAGCGGCTGGGCCCGTGAGCCATGGCCACTGGGCCTGTGGGTCCGGAGCCTGTGCTCCGCAACGGGAGAGGCCACAACAGTGAGAGGCCGGCGTATAGAAAAAAAAAAAAAAAAAAAAAAGATGTGGGTATGATTTCATTACTTGGATACAAAAATCTGTAAAACATGAACTATTCTAGACTGCCTTTTTATGTTACTGGTTGGCATTCCTTCTACTTGCTCTTTAGATAATTAATTGCTGCAGGAAAGCTGAATCCATAGGCAGAACAGCAGATCTGTTTCTTTTCTTTTACTCCCAATACTTTCAAGGAAAATGATCAATTCTGCTCTTCTCTCAGACCCTGGATGGGAGCCACTTGAATGAGATCCATGCATTGAGTTGATTGCTTATGTTAGGTTTGACTTTAAGCTATAGAAACAGGAAGTAACAATTCTGCTACCATTTCTATTGCTGGGGAGAAAAGCAGTTTGTGGGCAAGGACTTGATTAAAAATATTTGAACTAAGTCAACTACAGAGAATCTCATTTAATGAAACATATTCCTTTATGATATTTTCCCCACAGAAACATTATGGTTACCTTTATAAACTAAATGTTTTTAGTTACCTGAATTTCAAATGTAATTGAAAACATACAGCACATCTTCTCTTTTCTAATGGAAATTACCTTTAGAAAGCAAAAATGTCTCAATAATGTTACAAAAAATTTAATAACAAGTGACAGAGCACCTAATATTGATTCAGACTTTTTTTAAACTTGTCTTTTTTCTCCATTTGATAGAGCAGATTTTTCAATTTCTTTTTTCTTTTAAAGCACCACTTGCAAAGTGGTTTTTTTTTTCATTTAACAGAACAAAATGAAAACAAGAAACTTGTTATTTTAAGTTTCCAGAATTACGTCAGTAGATGAAAAGTTTCAGAAAATGTTTTACGAAGGGAAGGATGAGTTAGTGGAAACTGGCATTTCTTCTTTAATTCCCATTAAACTAATGGGAATTTATATGCCAATATAAATATATAGGTAAGTTTATATAAATATATATATTCCACTTATATGAGATATATATTCACATTTAATGGGACATATAATGGAAAATATATATGCCAATATTCCTAATTTGTTTCTCATTAAATTAATGGGAATTTATATTCTGATATTCATAGAGCAGAAATTTTTTATGGTGGGAGTATTAAATTATAAACAGCAGCCTTGAATTTTATGGATTCAGAATTGATGACCATTCAAGCTTTTCATTGAAATTGATGGTTTGGGTGGAGACCATAGCATCATTTAAAGTTCAGCTTAAGATTTAAATAGAGAATGTGTAGTTGAAAGCATTTTCTAATTTTCATTTTAAGTTTACAAGTAGTTTATTGAATCTAGACTTTCAAATAAGGAGCTACATTTTCGATAAATTTCATTTTATTAATTGCTTTCTATTTTGATTACAATTACCACATAATTTCCAAGGCTTCATTTTGCTATGGGGTGTGTGTTGGTGTGTGTGTGCCAATGATAGCTATTTTAAAGGTTATACTGTAGTTATACTGTAAAGTACCTGATTGATAACAGAAACTTCATCCAAACTAGCCATTTAAAAAATCACAGGGTTCTCTGATCCTCGAGAGGCTGCAGAGCTATTCCTAACAGTTAGGGAGTCACATGTTATCAGGCCATGAACTAAATAAATATGTTTGAGAATATACGTAGAACTATCTTTCAAATGTATGTGGATATTCTTACAAGAAATAAAATACAATCTAAAAGTATGATTGATGTTTTAGTTTTTCCATTAGGCATTTTCTTAAACAGGGGCACTCAAATTCAAATAATATTTGTATGTGGACGTCTCCAATATTATATCATGTTGACATGAACTTCTTAGATTTCAAATACTTTAAAATACAGATACAGGCTGAAACTATGCTCTTTTAACATAACAGAGTCAAACTGACTTAGTTTATAGATCCAACCTAACATTAATTTCCTATTATTTACAAAGATATCTGTGTGCTACGCAAAAACAGCTAGAGGAAACACTTCCGGTTTTCCAATTTATGTCAGAGATAGCATGGCTGTTACAGGCATTCCCCTCTCTTCTGCCTCAGCTCTGCGGGAAGTATAAGGCAGCCTTTTTTTTTTTTTTCTCATGGTGTCTTTAATTGCTCAGTGTTCACTTGTCTCTAAGTGAGAAACCAGCCAGTTAGAAAGCAACTGGCAGAATTGCTTCAAAGATCTTCAGAATCAATAAGAAAACTAACCAAATTGATCTCCCAATTTCCTACTGAAATTGGTATGTGAAATGGTTATGGTAAGATTTAGTGCATTCTTGGAGAAGGAAGGATTTCATAATAAAAGTGAAAAAGGAATCATGTAATCAGGGTTTACTCCCCCTCCACCAACCCCCGCTAGTAAATGGATGGAGTTTATTAAAACAAACAAACAAACAAAATCATTGGTCAGTTTTTCATGTAAACCCAAGTTTTTCTTACTGTTGTTATTTTTCCCCAGTCCACGTAGAAGTTATGTGATTGGTTCACAGGTAGCAAGGGGATCCTGAGAACATCTGCCAGGTTCTACTATTTGCAATATTGAATTTGTAAACCCTGGAAATAATTTATTTCAACTTAATTTATGTAGATGCAGGAGCTTGTACGGAAAGTACCCAGCTGGTAGGAGGTCTACTGGTTTTTCCATTCCCTTGAGAAATACGGGCCATGAATTTCCATAAAGCAAATTAGTTAATACAGCAGTGATCGGTAGCGGCTTCCAGCTGAGTCAGAGTGCTAGGTGAGCCTGGGGGCAGATGGGAACAAATTGTCTCACAGCCAAAGAGAGTAACAGGAAGACATTTTTAGTTTTCTGTTTCTGAATGGACCCCTGTGGAGGCCCCGGAGCAGGCGATAGGAATCACCTGCAGAGATGCAGAAGAGATTCAGAAGATGGGTTTCCTGTGCTAGATAGGATATTGGAGATTGAATTCTGACTAGTTCTAAAATCAAAATTATGTAGAGGAGGGGGCCATTGTTTGGTGAAATGGATGTAGGTGGCTCCTCTATGATGTCAAGCCATCAGCAAAGGTAATCGCAATTTTCCACTTTATTCCTGTGATGCTGACCTCCTACACTGGACATTGCATAGGGAAATCCATTCAGTAGAGAGAATAGAGGAGTATGTATCTGTGTGGTGACAAGCATTCCAGAGAGACCTGAACAGCAGCAGCAAAAACCCCCTAACCATCTAGCTAACCAGCCAACTAACAAAAAAGTCTCCAAGGGTCAACAAATGAGGAGCAGGCATTCTGAAACACCTAACTGACCATTTTATTCAAATTCACTTTATAAATGGGAACTCTTCTCTTTTGGAAGCCTCTGGTTGTCAGAAAGCTTAGACAACAATATGCACGTGGTCAGGACATCAGAGCATGATATCTTGACCACAGCAAGAGAAAAGTCACATGTACTACTCTGCCAGGAAAACTGTAGAATTTGATACTGCATTTTAGTATTGCGTTCTATAGTGGAAACTTCATGCAAATTACATTTTCTTCTTTGGAAAAAGTAAGAACTCTAATCTGTCACTCAAAAACTGGGAGGATCCATGGGTTTACCTGTGATTGGAGATCCTTTGAGGTCTTAATGAAGACCTTCTGCTTGTAATAGGCTTTCCTAATCAGAACTGGAAGCCAAATCTACCCAGGCTTTTCTTGCAGCCCAGAAAAGCCACGATCTCTAGACTTGGGTGTCATGGCAGTGTGGGGTGGTGACATTATGGCCACAACCGGGTATGGAATATGAAAAGTATCTCTGCAACCCCAAAGCTCCGTCTAGGAGCTTCCCTCCATCTCTGAGGGAACCAGAGAAAGGAGCACCTAGGAGACGTATGGGTCTCGCAAATATCACATAGGGTTGGGGATACTTCTGCCCTCCTTGAAATGGGAAAAAAATAATTGCTGTTCTTCCCAGAGATTTATCTGCTTTGTCCTCCACTGAGGATGGTGAAATCACAATCATCAGGTCACACAAATGTAATCTCCTCTCCCTTTTCTCTGGTATTCATTAATTAAAACATTTTTACTGTGTTAAATTTATGACGCTCAGTCATGTTGTCCAGTGTAGGTGAGTATGCTCAGTTTCACCCAGACTCTTAGGAAAAGAGTTGTCTCCTTTATTCTCTCCTATCCCCTTCTTATATCTCCCTCAGCTTGGACTACTTCTCCTCTCATTTCCATTTGGTGTTTTGTAATCCTGTTGATTCATTGAAAAATTTCTAACATTAGTGGGTAATGCTAATTAAATAGGACATTTATGTATTTTAAGTAAAACAACAGAAAATTTTTTAAAGAGATTTGACAACAAATATGATAGCCTGTTCTCAAGATTTAGGTTCTTTTAAAAATCAAATTGCAAGGTAAGAAGAAGGAACTTGCAGATAATGTTTAAAACCACCTTGTCCCAGGAGATTTTTTGCTGCTAAACATTCCTATTACAGGGCATGTGACAATACTAAGGTGAATTTTCCTCACTGTCTCCAAAAGGACCCCTGTGTTCCTTCTCTGAAACCATTAAACAAATATGCATTTTTCTTTATAGACAATGTAAGTCTATAAAGACTTGCTAAGAATGGGATACTATTAGTTCGAACATAAGTAATAGGCACCCCCTTTTTTGATTGCACTGATCTAGACTTCATGCACATGACTGTGGGGTGAAAAGCAAAGCATATTTGATTCATGAGGTAGATTTGAGTGACAGCAAATCATGAGAAGTGCAATCATTGAGATGTACAGACAGAGGCAAATTTAGTTACTGTGAAAACTGTATCTCCTTTCATAAGATATATACTTGTAACTCATGTGTCAAGAACCATTCTTTCAAAGCCAAAACTGAAGAAGACATACTATCTGAAAAATATAAACATATTTATGCTTCCGTTGAAAAATTGGGAGCTGCTATGATTAACACTGGGAAATTTTTACACTAACATAGGGCTGTTTGTGCTATTGCCACAAGTGCAGAGGTTTTCCAGAAACACAGAGCTGTAAAACTATCTAGTGTAGCTGTCTGCACTCAGATGTGGTTTCAGTAGGTCTTGCTTCTGGTCTGATAGATGCTATAGCAGTGGTCCCCAACTTTTTGGCACCAGGGACCGGTTTCGTGGAAGACAATTTTTCCACGGACCGGGGGTGGGGGGAAGGGATGGTTTCAGGATGATTCAAGTGCATTGCATTTATTGTGCACTTTATTTCTATTAATATTACATTGTAATATATAATGAAATAATTATACAACTCACCATAATGCAGAATCAGTGGGAGCCCTGAGCTTGTTTTCCTGCAACTAACGACAGTGGTCTTAAGTATAATCTGGATGCCGTGTTCTGTGACTATGAATCCTGAAGCATCTCACACCAGGGAAAATGCAGTGGTTAGGCCAAGACATTGATGAAGATTCATGCTTGTTCCCATCTCCTGCCTAACCCAAACAATATGGCTCTTGAAAACAGAATTATGTTGAGAATCTAGGCAAGAATTTTGTTGCTTCTATAATGGCAGTAAGAATTCCTAAAGGCACTCATTTCCTGTTGGTGGATAGCCTATGAAGAGGATAGTGTTTTTGATTATGACCAACTTCTGCAGTTGCACAGCCATAGCAGAGACGTATGTGGTCAGTAAAGAAGCCAAGAAGCTGAGGCTACCATGTCCTATCCTAAGTCTGCTCTGGCTAGAACACTGCAGAGCTTGGAAAACCCCAAGGGATAATATCACCTCCTGCAGTATTCATGGCTGAAGCTGGAAAAGTCACCTGTGGGCCACCTCATCTTGGTAATTGCCAGTATACAGAGAAGAGGTCTGTATAAACTGATTACTTCTATTAAATGAGATGCAGCAGACATCTTATCATTTCCATGCATTTTGAATGAAACATTTAGTCCAAGCTTTATCAAGAGGATCTTATTTTCACTTTTGAACATATAAATATACTTTACTTACATAATAAAGGTCATATACATCAAACCCACAGCAAACCTCATTCTCAATGCTGAAAAACTGAAAGCATTTCCTCTAAGATCAGGAACAAAACAAGGATGTCCACTCTCACCACTATTATTCAACATAATTTTGGAAGTCCTAGCCATGGCAATCAGAGAAGAAAAAGAAATAAAAGGAATACAAATTGGAAAAGAAGAAGTAAAACTGTCACTGTTTGCAGATGACATGATACTATACATAGAGAATCCTAACGATGCCACCAGAAAACTACTAGAGCTAATCAATGAATTTGGTAAAGATGCAGGATACAAAATTAAAGCACAGAAATCTCTTGCATTCCTATACACTAATGATGAAAAATCTGAAAGAGAAATTAAGGAAACACTCCCATTTACCATTGCAACAAAAAGAATAAAATACCTAGGAATAAACCTACCTAGGGAGACAAAAGACCTGTATGCAGAAAACTGTAAGACACTGATGAAAGAAATTAAAGATGATACCAACAGATGGAGAGATATACCATGTTCTTGGATTGGAAGAATCAATATTGTGAAAATGACTATACTACCCAAAGCAATCTACAGATTCAATGCAACCCCTATCAAATTACCAATGCATTTTTTTACAGAACTAGAACAAAAAATCTTAAAATTTGTATGGAGACACAAAAGACCCCGAATATACAAAGCAGTCTTGAGGGAAAAAAACGGAGCTAGAGGAATTAGACTCCCTGACATCAGACTATACTACAAAGCTACAGTAATCAAGACAATATGGTACTGGCACAAAAACAGAAATATAGATCAATGGAACAGGATAGAAAGCCCAGAGATAAACACACCCATCTATGGTCAACTAATCTATGACAAACGAGGCAAGGATATAGGTTGGAGAAAAGACAGTCTCTTCAATAAGTGGTGCTGGGAAACTGGACAGCTACATGTAAAAGAATGAAATTAGAACACTCCCTAACACCATATACAAAAATAAACTCAAAATGGATTAGAGAACTAAATGTAAGACCGGACACTATAAAACTCTTAGAGGAAAACATAGGAAGAACATTCTTTGACATAAATCACGGCAAGATCTTTTTTGACCCACCTCCTAGAGTAATGGAAATAGAAACAAAAATAAACAAATGGAACCTAATGAACTTCAAAGGTTTTGCACAGCAAAGGACACCATAAACAAGACGAAAAGGCAACCCTCAAAATGGGAGAAAATATTTGCCAACGAATCAACGGACAAAGAATTAATCTCCAAAATATATAAACAGCTCATGCAGCTCAATATTAAAAAAACAAACAGTCCAATCAAAAAATGGGCAGAAGTCCTAAATAGATATTTCTCCAAAGAAGACATACAGATGGCCAAGAAGCACATGAAAAGCTGCTCAACACCACTAATTATTAGAGAAATGCAAATCAAAACTACAATGAGGTATCACCTCACACCAGTTAGAACAGGCATCATCAGAAAATCTACAAACAACAAATGCTGGAGAGGGTGTGGAGAAAAGGGAACCCTCTTGCACTGTTGGCGGGAATGAAAATGATACAGCCACTATGGAGAACAGTAGAGAGGTTCCTTCAAAAACTAAAAATAGAATTACTGTATGATCCAGCAATCCCACTACTGGGCATGTACCCAGAGAAAACCATAATTCAAAAAGATACATGCACCCCAATATTCACTGCAGCACTATTCACAATAGTCAGGTCATGGAAGCAACCTAAAAGCCCATTGACAGATGAATGGATAAAGAAGATGTGGTACATATATACAATGGAATATTACTCAGACATAAAAAAGAACGAAATTGGGTCATTTGTAGAGATGTGGATTGATCTAGAGACTGTCATACTGAGTGAAGTAAGTCAGAAAGGGAAAAACAAACATCGTATATTAACGCATATATGTGGAACCTAGAAAAATGGTACAGATGAACCGGCTCGCAGGGCAGAAATTGAGACACAGAGGTAGAGAACAAACGTATGGACACCAAGGGGGGAAAGCGGCTGTGGGTGGGGGTGGTGGTGGGATGAACTGGGCGATTGGGATTGACATGTGTACACTGATGTGTATAAAATTGATGACTAACAAGAACCTGCTGTATAAAAAAATGAATAAAATAAAATTCAAAAAAATATATACCTGACTTAAGTAAGGACTTTGAAAGATTTGGGGTCTTTGTAATAAATGTGGTCAGAGAGAATCTTTTCAGAGGTACTTTCTTTGTACCTTAGTTACATTTCTCTACTAGGTTTAGAATCTGTGCTTCTGAATTTCAACTTTTGCCTGTATCTTGAGACATAAAAGGTCCGCTGTGATAACGCTGAAAATAGAACTTTATTAGCATCTTTTTTGGGGGGTAATATTAAATAAGCTAAGTGTGCTTTTTCAATAATGAAATTTGCAAGTGAATGGGTATCAGTTTTAGCAAAACATGTCATATTATCTAAGGAAATGAATATTCTCTTACCAACTCAAAGCTGTTTTTTCGATGACTTTATTTTAAAACTGCCAACTGTCTATTTCAATGTCGAGAAGTATTTCAAGTGGCCAAACTAAGAGTCTTGTTCTTCTGATGGCAGAGTTGGGATGCTCTTCTATCACAGGAAATTCTGCTTGAGGTGCTTCCTGTTTTCTTAAAAGAGGTCCCTCTCAGGGTTTTGTGCCAAAGGTGATTAGAGGTGATTCCCAATGAATTCACCAAGTTACTCTCTCTCTCTCTCTCTCTCTCTTTTTTGTTTTTACATGGATAGTTTTCATTTATAATTTTCATTCCACATAGGGAGCATTTGCTACATGGTAGGTCTAGATTTTTATATACATTACCTCACTTGATCCTGACCATAACCCCATAAGGGTGCTACCAAAGGCCTTACTTTTAAGAGAAGGCTGAAGGTAAAAGGGCTGAAATACGTTGCTCAAGGCCAGAAAGCCAAAAAACGCCACAATATGTTTTCAGACGTGGATCTTGATGACCTTGAAGCTCAACCTTTTAGCTTCGCCACTAAACTCTTTTATTTGACATCATCAGATTGTTAGGGTGGATCCAGAGTATTACAGCAAAAGTTTAAAACAAACGTGTGATCAAATCCCCTTCCGAGGAGCCCCTCCCCTGAGTAGGGGTATTGGCAGTAAAGTCCTGGTGACTCACTTTTGCTCCAGCTGAGCCTCACCTCCCTCCAGGGAGAGAAGGATGCCGGAGCAAAATAACAGTGAAGGTAGAGACCAAAGAGGAAAGGCCACTATGTACTAGAGATGAGAAATTCCACAGCAAGAAATCAGGTGAAGAAGCAAAACTTCCATTTTGTATCTAGAGTCGGCATTACTGAAATGCCCAATGAGGAAGAAATTCCATGCATAAGGACAAGGGTGAAATAAAAGAATAAAAGAACAAAGAACAAATCAGAACATTACATTTTCTTAATCTTGATTTCATAAGAAGCTTCAGCTCATCCAACTGAGTCCGGGCTGTTACTTCTCTATTTGCCACGGAATTGCAATGTAGTTCTAGCAAAGTTACGATAAAAAGGAGTAGTTATATGTACATGTATAACTGATTCACTTTGCTGTACACCTGAAACTAACACAACATTATAAATCAACTATACGCCAATAAAAATTTTAAAAAAAAGAACAGGAGAAATGTTTCCATGAAAATAAAAAAATGATTTTGAATGAAAAATATAAAAAACACACTACTATATTATTCATTTTAGAATGTCTTAACTAAGAGCTGGTCATTAGTCAGAAATAATGATCATTGAGAAACAGCCTTATGAGCAGAAAGCTGTACTATGTAATCCCTTGAGAAAACTCATGTTATTATGGCCCATTAAAAATAAGAACTTTCCTCCCCAATGACTTATATACAAAGATATCATTCTCCCTTATTGTGCTTCGTTTGAATCACCCCTTTTACTTGTGGAGTCTCTAGTAGTGTATATATGTATAGAATGTATATAAACAAATGCACTTATTTGACTTCTAAATCTTTTCACAGTCCTGGTTTTAATTATTTTGATCAGGAAATGTAAAAAATTTAAAAATAATGCATATCTATTCTGGGACATTATATTTGAGAAATGGTGATTGTTAGAGGCAAATATAAGACTTCATCAGAAGGAAACACTAAAACACTTATCCTTTGTTTTGTTTTTTTTTCTCATCCAACAGAGATGTGGGCTGGATCCACATAACTACAACCTATAGGATCTGAGATAGTAAATTCATTTATTCCAATCCACGACAGCTGTCTTCCTGAAACATTGCCCTTGTGTATCTGGTGCATATTTGTGCCTTGTTAGATTGAAGAATGAATGCAGACTGTAAGGTTGAGACTACTGGCAGGTTGTAGATTCAGGAATATTCTTATAAGGGAAGCTGGCACCCTGTTTTCTACTGTGTCTTCAAAGGAAACTACAGTGTACTTGATTCATTTAATCAATGCAGACAAAAGTTCAAAGTGGAGAGCTTTAGGTCATGGGCCATCTAATTTGATTGTCGATATAGATCAAATAAAATGGGTGATTGCCAAATCTCTAACTGTATTTCATGCCAAAGAAAACCAAAGAGACGAATTGTCTTAGAGAAACTACTTAGAAGACTGACATTTTACAAAGGAAATCTTGACATGTAGCAAAGATCAAAAAGACCAACATATTGGTGATGACATTATAGAAACATAATATTCAGGAAAATATTCTTGGGTCATTGTTAACATTTCATGACCAGGTAACTACAGAGGAGTGAAAAGTAGATCACCGATTTTTCTCCACGGTCATTTGAATCTTTCTATTTTGAGATTAAGCTGACTGGATCCATATTTTTTTAAAAAAGTTTAAACTGTTCTGAAAATCAACAAATAACATCTGTCATTTTATCTTGCTGATTCAAAAGGCATAAGTATTCTGAGCAGAGTTTTAAAAAAAGAAAATACGATGTAAAGGGAGCATGTAGTAAGGAGAAATTATTGAGAAATAAAGAGTACATTTTAGTGCTTGACTTCTGCAGGGATAAAATGATGAGCTCATCGACCCACTATTACCTTTTCGAACACTTGGATGGGAGCAAAGAAACTGCACAGTTAAAACCGGGGAGAAAACCACTGAAAGCCTAAGAGTGGAAAATCTCCCATTATGACTCTCAGGAAGGACTCACAGTGCACAAGAACCAACCTTTCTGCAGCGGACACGTTACTGGGTTTCAGATTACCTTTCATGTTAATTTCTTCCCTTGCAATAATGGAGCTAGGTAAGAGATGTTATTTTTTTAAAAAAAAATACAAAACAAGACATGAAGGTGGAAGTTATGTCTTAACTGAAGATAATTTTAAGGTTAACATTAAAGGTCAAAATAGAGCAAAGTATTCTCTTACAGAAGACTGGAAAGTCTTGGAATTCCACATCAGTTGCTTTGATCAGAGGTAGCATTTACTTTACATGTTACTACAGTGAATTTAATAATTAATGGTTTTTCTTTGATGAGACTGTAAATGTTTGCTTGAAAACAATATTACATGCAGAAGGGCCATCTGCGATGGTAACCTCAATGCACATACCACAGCACGTTTCGGTCCCTTTGGGCATCTTCCTTGTGATTATGTACACAAGCAAACTCAGTGTGGTTTGGTTCTTTCCTTCCTAGTGCTTGATTTAGTTTGGTTGTCCCTCTCATGTGCAGAATGGAGTGGCCAGCGAGGAAAGAGTTTTGATGACTCAGAGCAGGCACTTTCCTAGGAAACCAGAGCTTTCCAACATTCTTGCAGTGACCTGCTTCCACATAGATGGTGGCTTCTAAGCTCAGTGAGGGTCTGAATGGCATGAGACCCAGTTAGGGTAGTGGAGCGGTTTCTGCTTCCAGATTTTCTAGCTGAAAGTCGAGAAAGAGCAAAGACAGTGAATGTTTCAGATAGGGTTGCAGTGCACATTTATTGAGCATCTTCTATGTGGCAGAATTATATTGAGAACCTTCATGTATACTTTCACCTGCAACTTTCAGAGTTTTTCCTAAATATCAAGACGTTATTTAATCTCCTGGGTCATTATGAATATGCTATTGCATTTGTACACACAAATGAATAGGAATTATACACTAGTCATGAAAGAGATGTTATTGATGGGTTCTTCAAAAAATATATTTTAACCCAAACTCTGTTTCCCTCTGTCCTTGACTCTCTTCCCTCCTTGTCTTCAAATTGTTCATGATTTGACCAAACTTTCAAAAGAAAAGCAACATCTCTTTTTGTAGTACTGTTTACATTCTTTATTTCTAGGTAAAGAAATTTTATATTTCACCCAATTCTCCAAATCAGTGGATTCTTTTTTCTGAAGCAACTGATTTGAAGTTCAGAGATTTCCCCATCCCCACCTCCACTGTAAAGCTAGCGTATCTGTTGAGCAAAAATGGGACATTTGTTCACACACAAAATTATGGCTTGATATTTTCAAATAAGGGAGGAGGATTATGAACATGAAACAAGTTTTATAATTAACAGATAATTGCTGTGTCCTGGTTTTTAACATTTTTGTTGAGAAGAAAGGAGGTGTTTGTATAGTAAGTGTAAAGGGATGAGAATTGTTTTCCTTTAACTTCATTTTGGTAACTTTCAAACTTCAGGAAAAGTGTAAGAATTAGAACGGTACAAAGAACACATGTGTACCCTTTACCCAGATTCACCTACTGTTAAGATTGTACCCCTTTCATTATACCATTTGCCTTCTCTTCTTTTTTTCTCCTTCCAAACAGACACAAAGACACACACACATGCACACACACACACATTATCTTATTGAACAATTTGATGCTAAACTGATCCCTCAATATTTCAATATACATTTCCTAAGAATAAGGAATAGAGCGATCACTATGTGATCGCTGTGGAAGAGGCAGTATGAGCCCTGGATGCCCCTGCTCATCCTCGCTGATTGTGCCAAACTGTAAGGCTAACCAGTGTCTGACCCTGAACAGTTCCTACGATGGTAACTTAGACGATTAAGTAGGTCAAGGTGACCATAGCATTGATCACCGTGGACTGCTTACTCCTGGGAGGTTGGTTTATTGCTTGCTGCCAAAGGGACTGAGATTTTAGCTATGGGTTCCTTGACTGTGACTCAACCCATTGTGTGTGCAGCCACCATCTGGTCCCATCGCATCACCCCGTGGGACTTGGGAGCAGGGAGAACCTACCAAGCTAAAGCTTCTACAGCTCACTGTGCCCCTAAGTATTTTTATCTACTTTGGGCCCCTATGGACTTGTGGCAAGACAACCTGTTTGCTTGCTCAGTCATCTCCTTTGGAGTCTCGTTACTTCTTCTCATCTTCTAAGAGGATGAGATCCTTCCCAAACTGTACAACACACAGTGTGTCAAGATGGATGATGACTTTTTGAAAGAGAAAAGACAAGGGCTCATGGATGAGATTTGAGGAGGTGAAGAAACTCCTTGGGAGCTAGTGGCAAATGTTCTGGCCCCTGTGGTGCAGAGACAGGGAGTGAATGGTCCACCCTGTCCTACCTGTTGTTAAACATGAGTTGAGTTGATGGATGGAGGCTTAGCAGTGAGGGAAAAAATCTAAGCAGCTTCCCAAGTGGTGTCATGGTTGCTGCTTGCTCTCCTGTGGACTAGGGGACCAGGAGAGCACCCCAGGCCCCGCCATGGAGGAAAGCACAAATGCATTCAGTCTTAAGTCACAACCGGGAACATCCAGAGGTCGATATGTCCCTACAGTGAACACCAACTTCTAGACCCTTAGTGAGAGGGAAAGGAAGCCAGCCCAGGGGCATTTCAATCAACAGACGGAGCAACTGTTAGACCTAGAGCTGACGGAGGAGTGAGGAAGGTTATGCTCTTAGAGGGTGAATGGAGCACCTCGGCTGTCAAAATCTTGGGTGGGCTGTGACTCGAAAGTGGCTTCCACAGGCAATAAAGAAAATATTCTTTGCGCTATGACTCCCCATTACCAGAAACGTAGCTCAGCACTTCATTTCACTGTCCAGCCATTGGAGACAATGTGTGCCTTGTCTGTGTACGCGTTTAGTTGTCTGCAGGTTCATCAGATAATCTGTCAAATTTGCCTGAGGACATAAGCATGCGGCACTGGAGGCACTGCAAGAGCAGCCCAGCCCTGGAGCTTTCTGAACCACAGATTTCTGTAAGAGGAGGCAGCCTCCATGAGGGGTATCCCTAGGAGCCTTCCTGGCACCATTCCCCACTTCAGCTGCGGCAGGAATATCTTAGGCTTTGGTGTTGCTGGGAGGGGGAAATGATGAATGCTCTCTCTGTCTCCAGATTCCAGCCCCGCAGACTGGCAAAGCAATCACATGGTCCACTGGACACGAAACAGCTCTGAGTGCCGAACTGACCTACTGCGGGGTTTATCACCCCGGTCTGTGTGCTGTGAGGTCAGAGGAACTCATGTGGGGTTGGCTGGTCTTGCGCTATGCCTAATGCAGCTCCCAAATGTGAAAACCTTGTACGTGTACCAACACACACAGATAGAGGCAATCTTGTTTCATTTAAGCTCATAGCAATTCATAAGCTTCTCCTGATACCTGAGTGCCCTTGGGTCATGCCATGTGTGGCTATCAAGGCCACAACTATTTGGTGACCCTGCTCCTACGGGTTCTCCAGATCAATGTAATTGTGAGCCAAATCACGTTCAGCAACAAATCTAGAACTGGAATAACCTGTCCCCTTCAGTTATATGTTTGTTACACGGGAGAGAGAGTGCTACAGGCTATCTCTCTACTAGGCGTGGGGACGGGAGGCTTAGTGCCTCTTTGACACCCTGCAATTATTAGCAATGACACCACTCCTTGGATCACATTCCTTTCGATAGGCCCTCAAATAAAGAAGACTGTGCTACCCAAAGGATACATGAATCCCTGCGTCATACAGTAGTGTGAGTACTGTTCCCTGGCATCAGAGTCCACTTTCTAGAGATAGGCCAGGCACTCACCCTTGACTTTAGCTACCATAGCCAATGAGGTGGAATAGGCCATAGGAAAGCAACAGGCCAGGCTAAACTCCCTGACTGTAACTGAGTCACTGATTGGCCTTTGACTACATTCTGATAAGTATGGTTGCCAACCACGCCTGTTGTGTTGGCATCCATGCTATTAATAACAATATCGTGGTGCAATCCATGCACATCGTGAGAAAGCAGCTACATGAGTATCTGCAGTAAGACCTGTCAGCCCTCTCTGGGACTTAATGGATTCAGTCTGTGGTCTGGGAGTACATGGCTGAGGTCAAAAGTGCAGGTTGACCTGATCTTGTGGATAGGAATCCTATGGACAATAACCCTAATCACGTATTTATTGAGACAAATGAGACAGATTTGGTCCTAGCCTCTATCAGTATGTCTAATCCAAATTGCTGATGGGGCGGCGTAATCCTAGGAAAATTGAATTGAGCCAAGAATAAGTGGAGCTGACAGGTACATTACTGTGGGAGGCAGCTCCTCAGGCATCCCCGTACATTCTTGCTGACTGAACTGAGCTGCAAGGCCTTACTATCTTCTGACTCCAGGTACTTTCTATAGCCACATAGTCAAGGAAGACCCTTTACTGCCCAATCACATAAGGGCCACAGTAGGACCAATGTGCGATTCCTTGCTCTTACAGGAGGAAGATTGCTTTGTTTACTGCTTGCTACAAAAGGTGGCGAAGCGCTAGCTCTGGGCTTGTCAGGTGTGGTGCTATCAACTGTGTGCATAGTGACAATCAGGGTCTATTGTGTCACTCCATGGGACATGGGGGCAAGGGAACCAGCACTCCTGTGTTGATGCTCCTACTGTTTGCTGTGCTGTGAGTAATAAACTGTTTTCTCTGAACCACTGGGTCACATTGTCTATTTTTGGCACCCAGAGAGTCATAACAAGCTGAACTGTTTAGTGGCTGAGATAACTCTTTTGGAAACTTGCTACTCCCTGCCATTTTCCAAGACTGGGCTTCTTTCCTGACAGTACCACAGTACCATTATAGATTCAGTAAATTTAACATTTGACATAGATAAAATATTTTCATCTACCATCAGCTTTCCAATTTTTTCAAGAGCTTCTTAAACTGTTATTTTTTCCAGAAAGCCAACTAGTAAATCCACTTGGGCTATTTTTTAACCTATTTTGAAAAATAAAGTTTTGAAAAGCTTTAAGGTTCAAACTGAAGCTTATTTAAAGCACTTTTAATCTCTATCCATACAATGATTGACATGTGCTTCTTATCCCTGGAAGGAGTTTAAAAGATTGCCTTTTCCAATTTCATTAATCTATGGGAGGAAATAGAGGTCTTGAGAGGGGAAGTGGCAGGCCCAAGAGTATCCGTTGAGAAAAGCCCGTTTAATATTTTTATTTTTGCTCTTTGCAGCACTCTCTTCCACTTCCATTTTCTCTGTCCTATTTGTGATGCTATCCAAAGTTACAGTTGAAACCAGTACCAGACTTGGGTACTTCTGAAGCTGATTAGTGTTTCAGCCAGTAATAGACTTCAAATTCCCATTCATTACAGAAGCCATAATAACAGAGCCACACAAAAAAACTTTGGGAGTGGATGACTCATAGGTAAAGATCTCCATATACCTAAATAATGGAGAACTCATCCCTTCTTCCAAGTTCCATTGCCGGGATCAAACATATTGGGATCTAGAGTATAACAAGGGGTCACACTTCAGTGAAGGAGAATTCAAGGAGAGGTGGAATAATCTGCTAGTTCAAAGGATCCAGACTCAATATGCCATATGCTTCCTTCTGCTTTTAATATGAATTTTTTTGTTCAATATAATAAGTTCTTCCACAAAAGGAAGCTTTGGTGGTTACTTTTGTTGTTTACTACGAGAAGCTAGCCCCCAGACTCTGAATAGGGGTAATTAATCAGGCCCAGAAATGAGCCCTAATTCACTGGCCGTCGACAGAAGCTGGGAAAGTCCTGCTTATGAAGAGATCCCCTTGGCAGTCATTAGCAGGGGATGCCAAGTCCACACAGCTGGTTATCAGCAGCCTGGCACCAGAACCCAGGTGGCTTGGCTTCTATCTTGCATTCTTTCACAAGAAAGATTGTAATTAGTTAACCTTTGGCACGCTTCTCACAGTTGACAATTGATCACTTTCAAAAGATTTCCTCCTTTAGGATTGTAACCAGAAAGTGACAGGCTTCAAAACAAAGCCAAACAAAAGTGAAAACCCAAACAAAACACAACTTGTTCTATTTTCAGAGATACGAAGTTTCGATATCTTGTTTGTATTTAGACCGTATATTTTGAATGAGTGAGAATAAGAGATTGATAATCAATTTTAGAACCCTGGTTAATGCCTGAAATTATGGGACGTTGCCATTTATTCTAGTAAAGCATTGGATTTGGAACAGATTTGTCCATAACTGGGACTAATGATCTACAGTGGGCTTTTTGAAATGCTTAGCGGAAACCATTCTGTGAGATGTTACAACGTGTCTCTTGAAAAACTGAGACGGTGCTCAGATAAATTTGAGAACTTTAGCTTAAAGGACTAGATGCAAGTATATATACAGGACTAAATGCAGCACACACACACACACACACACACACACACACACACACACACACGAATACAATAGGGCTTTTCAAAGCCTTTAAAATGCTAATCCAAGTATCAGTCCCCATGACCAAAATAAGATATGCAACATTTCTGAACATTTGTCTAAAAGCTATTTTTTAACGGACCACATATTAGCACTTTCTATAGGAACTCAGTAGGACTTGTAAAAAACTAAAAAACTTATGAAAGAGTCACTTGTTCTGATTCCCTAAACATCAAATCTTAACGCTTGAGTTCTTGTAACATCCCCTTTTATGTAGGCAAAATGCTGATGTTTGGACATTCAAGACTTCCAGTGACAAGGGAATCCTAGTGTCTCAAAGCATAGAAAAGCCTTTCTTTGGTTGTATTGCAATCCCTTTCCCTGTAGCTTCCACCTGTTGGCTTTAATTATTGGAGTTGTATTGGTAAGTCCAATTCCCTGCTCACATCCCTTTAAGTATATGAAGACAACTATCTTGTGCCGTTTGAGCCTTCTATTTCCCAGGTAACCATGGGCACTTATTTCAACCATTTGCCATATTAAGGAATTTTAACTCCTTTTGCCTTCTTGGTTGTTCATCCCTGAACACAATCTATTTTGCTTATTTCATTCCTGAAGTGTGTTGTCTATTAGAGTGAGGCTAATATTTCTTTGGTTCTAGAAACCAAAATTCTATTGATGTGATTATCTATAATTGCAAGAGTTGATATGGCCTATATCATATTGTTGGTTCATGAAATAAAATCTTTATGACTGTTTGCACATCTGTTATCACTCACATTCTATCTTTCTATAATTGGATTTTTGGACTAAAGTTTTTCTTCTAGTAACTACCATAGTTTTAGTTTTTTTCTCGCTCTTCTAGTATGTTTGACTCCTTACCCGATCATAGGTTATTGAGCATTTCTCCATTGATTGGGACCCTTCAGGTGGGAATCAAAGCTGTACCATTACATTCAGATCATAATTCAATATAGGATAGAAGTGTAGAAATTAACAAGTGTTTGTCAAATCTCTTGTTAAAAACACTATTGATACTGGGGTACCTGATTTCTCTGTCCTCTAAGAAAATAAAATTTGTCTTGTAACTAATTCTTGAGAACTTATCTCACCTCCTAGAGGTTACTGCTTCCTTTCTAAGTGCTCTCAAAATACACTTTAATAATCTGATCTAGGTTCTTAAAACAATTAGCACAAAGCTACATGGTCTTTGTAGTTTTCATAACTCCTTTGCCTTTGAAGTTATGATTTGTGTTTCATTAATTGTGTTTCATTTGCAAGTTCTCTTAGTGTTTTAAGATCTCCAAGAGATTCGAGCTCATTTCTGAATGTTCTCTAACAATATCTTCACCTTTACTGGTCTTCAATTCTTTCTTAATAATGTTTCAGGCTGAAGATCGTTTCTCTGAAAGAGAAGCTTGAAATAAAATCAGCGTTGAAGAATTTTGCTTACTCTTGTCTTCCATTAATACTGAGTCTTATTCTTTGCAACTGGTTAGCAGTGCAGACTAAAGCTTTGTTTGAGAAATCAGTGTGATATTTCAGAGGAGATCTAGTCTAAAGTCAGAATACCTGGGGTCTAGTTCCAACTCTCAGGTGGTGCTTTAAGGACATGACTAATTTGGACCTTGATGTTTCTTCATCTATTAAACATCATTGGTCAGCTTAGATCAGTGGTTCTCAACTGATATTTACACTAATGGTTTTCAACTTATTGTTTTCCTTGGGGGGGCAATGTCTGGAGACATTTTGGCTGTCACAACTGGGGATGGGTGGGTGATACTGGCGTCTAGTGGGTAGAAGACAGGGATGCTGCTAAACATCCTGCAATGTGCATCCCCTCACAACAGAGAATTATCTGGCCCAAAATGTCACTAGAGCCAAGGTTGAGAAATGTTGGGATAGACCAACTTTACGATCCCTTTTAGCAGCATTAGTTCATTCCTTTAAACTTTTCATTACAAGAGCTGTAATTCAACTTCTTGGGGGAAAGAGAATAGAGGAGGTGAAAACAGTAAAACCTCACTAAGTGGCTTACACTAGTATTATTAGCCAGTTTCCTGGCACTGTGCTATGTATTTTACATGGCTAATTATGCATCACATTCACATCAAAATAACTGTTAGACACTATAGTTACGACCGTTCTTACATATAAGGACATTGAAATATAGACAGTTTCAGGAAATTCCACAGGGAAATTCAGCTGGTCAATGGTAGGATCTGGCCAAATAAATGAGCCATCTAAATTTTTAAGATTTTATATTATATTTATATTATATTATATTATATTATATTTAAGATTTTATATTATATTTGCTATTCTTATTTAATTATAAAGTTTCCCTTTATCTGCTGGTATTTTAAATTAAATTTACACATAGTAGAGTTTACATAAAATATAATTATCTATCTTTTTCTTTAGTCACAATTTTTAAAAACTCTATTTGGAAACTAGGTATTTGAAAAGACTCTCACAATTATATATTTTATATTTGGAAAAAAGCATACAATAAAAAAATACATTTCTGGCCTACAATTTCTCCATTTATAACATCAGGCGGTTTGGATTAGATGATCTATATACTTTTTCAGTTCCAATATTCTAGAACTGTGAATATTTTTCATCTTCTTGATAAATCCAATCGCATTATTGGGATTTAGATGTTGATATTTACTTACAGTGTAGCCATTTGAAAGGTTATTTGTTCCACTGAATTTCTGAAATAACCAGAAAAATCTTCAGTTGTTAAAGGGCATACTAGCCATTCTGCAAGCCTCTATCTGCAGCATTTTAAGGTTCTAGGAGTGGCATGTATCTCGTCTGTTTCCAAAGAGTATCTCAAAGACAGCACTTTTTAAAAGTTGATGTTTCGAATTTGAATGAGCTCACATGTAACTATATTTGAGGATTTCTGAGTATAAGAACATGTTAGCTGACATGACAGAGAAAAAGAAAGAACAACAAGAGTGAGATATTTTTGCTAAGTTGTTAAATTATGGGATGGATTAAATTGGTGATTGCATTGTGAAACGTAGAATGGCCATACTCTATTTCACATCCACTATTCACTAAATTTTCTCATTGTTAAGTTTATTTTTAGTAATTTAACTTTCTTAAGATATTCTTATTTATTAATGTCAATTTCCATAGGCTTTACTTTTTTGCTTTCATATCAGATGTCTTAGAGGTACCTATTTTATCACAAGAAAAATTTTATTCATTTCTTGTGCTTTAAGGGACTTAGACATCATATGGGACTCTGGATCATACATATAATTTATATATAATATTTTTTAATCTTTATGAAGATTTGATAATGTATGTAGAAAAAAAAGGAAATAAGTAGGGCTTGATAGATTTTGTAGATTTCCAGTATCCCTGAATTTCTGTTGTCTATATGGAAAACAGAATATTAGGAAGAATGTGACTAATTTCCAACACAAAATATATTCTGTGTCAGCTTTTTTCTTTCCCTTCCTTCCTTTCTTCCTTCCTAATAAATACTGCACTCTATACAGACAAATAGCATGAATTCTTTTTCTACATATTCATTCTCATTCTTGGACCAAGGGGGCCATTATTTTAAATTATAGTGAAACTTTCAGCTTATATTTATTTGATATTTGTAATTACATGGAACTAATTTATCAGGCTAGTTATTTGCATGTGTTCCTAATAAGGCAGGTGTTATAGAAAGAAAAAGTTGTTCATTTCCTTTGATTCACAGTGAAGCAACAAGCACTAAATTAAATTCATACTAATCTCCCACCCAGGTATGGTTAATATTTACAATGCCAGATATGCATTCCTTCTGCATACATCATTGGCAATGGGAATGACCAAACTCACATGGGGTCTTGAAAGCTGGCATTATAATCTTTTGGATATGTATCAGGAATGCCATTCATGTTTTGAAAAGTACTATTACAATTTTTTAGCACTCAGAATAAATCCTGTTTCTAGCCTCCACTTACCCACACCATATGTGTGTGTGTGTATATATATATGTGTGTGTGTGTGTGTGTGTGTATGTATATATATATATATAGTATTCTATTTATATGGTATTTTATTGGTATTGCTATATTATATTATATGGTATTTTATTATTTTATATATATGTTATTTTATTGCAGTAAAAGTATAAATCATAGACAATACAGTTCTAATATTTCTTTTCATCGTGAAAAATTTCTACTCATTTCAAAGCTAGGAACTCTACTATGTAAGAAAGAAATTCTTGAGTGTAAAGGGAGAAGGCAGGCAAAAGTTATGGCTCTAGGTTCTTGATTTCCAGGGTGATAATAATCAAAAAGGAAATATTAAGACATATTTTATTCTAGAAAGTTGTAGTTCTCACAACGTCACCCCCAAAATAATTTTATAATTTTTAAAAAATTGTAGCGATTTGTAAATATTTATTGCAACTGACCAAAGGATAACCACATCAGAATGATATTCAAAAGTTAGTGGTTGGTCATCTTCATTCCAATGGTAACGTTGTTTGAAGTGAGGAAAAAAATATAAAAGCAAAAAATACTATAAAACTGAATTTCAAATTCATAAATGTAGAAGTAAGAATACATGTGTTGTAGAAAGTTAAAAGAGAAAAGAATCTGCCTCTCATAGCTGACTCCCAAAGCTAAAAAGAATAGATACATTTATATGTATAACTGAATCACTTTGTTGTACAACTGAAACTAACATAACATTGTTAATCAACTATACTCCAATATAAAATAAAAAGTTTAAAAAAAAGAAAATAAGATCAACATGTTCCAATGCACTAAATCTCAATGTAAGGACTTTTTCATGATAAATGTTTATAAAATAGCAATTTACCACTTAAGGTTGCCAAATTAATGACACATCATTTTGAGTTAATTTTTTAAAGAAAAGTGTGTTGCCATATTTTATCAGTTAGTTACATGAATTGGAATAACAAGCACAAGAAAATGCTGCAGTAATTATATTAGTTAATCCAATCTTTAAAACTCAACCTCCCTAAAAGTTCATAGTATTCAGTCAGGAAGAACTCTAGCTAATTCATATATCAGTGTCCACTGTACTGTTCTGCTGTACAGAACAATCTTCTGCCCACCAGAAGTATCAATCAGCCCACCAAGGTGATAGCTGAAAAGACTGAGTTCTTGCAAGATGAAGGGTTTCCTCCATCACATGCTGGTCAGGGGCAGCACGACAACTAGAACATTCAACTGACTCCCTGTCCTGCTTCCTCTGGCACCACCAGCCCGCCAAGCTGCCTTCTCTAGTAGGATAGATGTGATTGGACTCACAATCCTAAAGTCAGTTTATGAAAATATTAAATGAACTTCTCTGACGTTAATCAAAAATTTTAACTGTGGAAAAGAAAATTCTATCATTCAGTAAGAGTCAATATGACTTTACTGACAGCAAAAGATTTTAGCCAAATAATTTGAGCTCATATAATGGTAACCACGATCCCCATTATTGGATTTCTAATTCCCCGTGATAGTCATTAATCTATGTGTTTACTTTTATATACAGATATGCAAATACACCAAGAATACATCTAAACAAGCCCATATAAAGGCCTTATGGCATTCAAACTGTCAGTATATAAATGTTAAAATTTAGTTCTAGGAGACACCACTGAGCGTAGTGAAAACCAGACTGGGGGATAGTAGGGCACATTAATTAAAAGTCTGGGTTATAATATCAAATTCAACTGGGTTCATTCCTCAGCCACTGCCCTTTACCTATGACCTTAGGCAAGTTAATTCCTTAAGCATTGGTTTCCTCAACTGCAGAGATAATCCACACCTCATATGATTAAATAAGATATACTGGATACAAACCAGTCAATAAATGTTATTACTAAAGTCTTTTTTTTTACATAAACCTATATTTATTCAATGCAAATATTGTAATTCCTTTTTTTAACCATTTTTTATTGAAGTATAGTTAATTTACAATTTTGTGTTAGTTTTAAGTGTGCAGCAAAGTGATTCAGCTATATGTATATATATATTCTTTTTCAAATTCTTTTCCATTATAGGTTATTACAGGATATTGAATATAGTTTCCTGTGTTATACAATAGGTCTTCTTGTTTACCTATTTTGTGTATAGTAACGTGTGTATGTTAATCCCAAACTCCTAATTTATCTCCTCCCTCCCATTAAACCCTTTGGTTATCATAAGTTTGCTTTCTATGTCTGAGTCTGTTTCTGTTTTGGAAATAAGTTCATTTGTATCATATTTTTAGATTCCACACATAAGTGATATCACATGGTATTTGTCTTTCTCTTTCTGACTGACTTTACTTAGTATGGTAATCTCTAGGCCCATGCTGCAAATGGCGTTATTTCATTCTTTTCTCTGGCTGAGTAATATTCCATAGTATATATGTACCACATCTTCTTTATCCATTGCTCTGTCCATGGACATTTAGGTTGCTTCCATGTCTTGGCTGTTGTAAATAGTGTTGCAGTGAACATTGGGGTGCACGTATCTTTTCGAATTAGAGTTTTGTCTGGATATATGCCCAGGAATGGGATTGCAGGATCATATGGTAACTCTACTTTTAGTTTTTTAAGGAAACTCTATACTGTTCTCCATAGTGGCTGCACCATTTTACATTCCCACCAACAGTGCAGGAAGGTTCCTTTTTTTCCACACCCTCTCCAGCATTTATTATTTGTAGACATTTTAATGATGGTCATCCTGGCTTGTATGAGATGATACCTCATTGTTGCTTTAATTTGCATTTCTCTAATAGTTAGTGATATTGAGCATCTTTCCATGTGCCTGTTGGCCATCTGTATGTCTTCTTTGGAGAAATGTCTATTTAGGTCTGTTATTACTAATAGTCAAATATTTTGTGGCAATAAACATATTTCCAGGTAAACAATATTTTCTCATCCCAGATTGTAGCCAATTTACAGAAACATATTAAGCTCTTCTGCTATATTTATGAAAGGGATAATTCATTTTAAACTTAGATATACTCTAGTGCTGCACATGCATAGAAGCACGCCTATATCATGCATGTGTATGCTCTCTCTCTCTCTCTCTCTCTCTCTCTCTCACACACACACACACACACACACACACACACACACACTCTTAACTGGAACTGTTTTCTTTTTAAACCAAAGAATTGAAAGAATAGCCACTTTGGCCTCATTCACAAAATATGCATTAATGTGGTCAAACCTGGTAATTTTGTGAGCTATCCTCATTTGGGACTTTTGTCATGGAATTGAAATGCTTTTCCTTCTCAAATTGGTTCTCCACAGATGTCTTGTAAAAAAGTCGAGAGCCAACTTTTGAGAGTGATTTGACAAATTAGGCTTCTGCTTTTAGTTTAGCTGGGGATAATATAGTTTTTTAGTTAACGCAAATGCAAAGCATCTCCTCATTTCTTGACCTGCTACTTTGATCAAAATGTCAAGAAGCTGCTTAAAAAATCGTAACCTAAGGGTTTAGGAATAGGCTTGCCATATTGATGTGGAGTTAGCAGGAGGTACCATAATTTTAGCTTTATCATTGTTATATTACTTTGTTCTATAAGACTCACTGATTGATATATTAGAAAGTTAAGGCTTTGTCACAAGATAACTACATTATTTTGCTAAACAGAAGATTCATTTGGTGAAAAAAATTAGTATCAATCAGCTTGACCAAATGGGTTACTCAGGTTAGACAATACAGTAGCTTTGGTAGTGTTTGGATGAAGTTACCTTTTAAATCAGCTTTCAGTTTAGTGTTTTGTTCAAAATTCAGATTATTGGACCCTACTTTGACTCAGTGAACCAGATTTCTTAGAGTTCCTCAAAAGTTACACTTTCTGGAGCTCACTGTAAAGCCTGAGATCCTCTGCCTGAGACCATATGCTAATATTTGAGTGCAAAGTGGTATTTTGTGGGATAGCAGAGAAAAGTTTTGGATTACTGTGAGAAGTCTAGATATTTGTCTGGGTTCTGCCTCTTACTGGTGGTTTGATCTTGTATAATCATTTAACGTCCTGGAACATTTTTTTTTTCATGTTTACCCATTAGGGTTATTATAGGAAGCTGATGTGATAAAAGCACTTTTTAATCTTCATGCTATCATATAAGGGAAAGATAGCATTATTATTATGGTTATAGTTAATGCAAACTCTTTAAATAATAATCTAACTGACATAACAGAGTTTTCTTTTCCCATATAATGTTATACATTAAAAAATAATCTAGGTGTCAAAACTAAAAATACATTAGAGAATGTGATCAGGGTGGAAACCAAGCAGTGAAGGCAGGCCAGCATCTCAGGTCTGAGTTGGACCTGGACTGATTTGAGCAAATGATGGAAGTGTTTTGAAGACAAGTGGAATCGAATGAGGACAACAACAGGGTACAAAGAAATTAAGTTGCATTGAGAGCAGATGGAAAATGAATGCCTTTGCCTAAGTCTACCTACCAAAGATCTAGAAGACATAAAGACAACAAGCTGAACATAAATCAGGCATGGAACACTACAGCTGGAGCAGTATGCTGGACCCTGGAATGCATAAAAGAATATGAGACCATCTTTTTTTTTTTTTTCCACATTGAGCCAGGGTATGAGCTCTTTAGGGCACTGAGTCTGGTTCTTGACCCCCTTATCAATAACACTTATTAAAAATAAAATTAGAAGGCAAGCACCAATGTAAGAAAATTTTTGAAAAGTGTAACTTTGGATCAGAGGACTAAAGCCTGGAGAGAAAAAATAAAGAATCCCTCCTGTGAATATTTTTTTTACTGAAGGGTAAGCCTGAAATAATGTCAGGGTATTACACAATCCTTTAGCTTGTCAATCAGTTGCAAGAAAGGGGTCATTCCTACCCCCTCCAGATCTCCTGAAATATCAAAAGATATTTATTCAATCATTCATTTATTCAACAGATGTTTTTGGAGTACACTTTACTGTGCTAGGCAGATACTGGAGATACAAGAAGGAGTAAGACAGATATAATTGGTGCTCTCAGGGAGCTAAGGCTAACTTGTCCCATGCACCATGTGCCTACTGTAGATGGTTAGCAAAAGTGGCCACAATGACTTCCCTCCCTACATCCACACCCCTTTGCAATGTGACTGCAGCTCCATCAATAGGTGGAGTCTGTTTTCCCACCCTTTGAACCTAGAACCTGTGATGGCCATGAGAACAAGCCTGGGCTAACACAGATGATGGAAGATGAGGATCCGTGAGGAGCTAGCCATTCTTGCTATGGCCACCTTAGATCAGCTGGCTGACAGCCGATAGGGCAGCTCACCACAGAGTGAGCCCAGATAAGACTGGAAGAACTGTCTAGCCCAGCCCAGCCCAGCCCAGCCCAGCCCAGCCCAAATTACTGATCTATAGAATTGTAAACTAAATAAATGGTTGCTTTCAGCCATTAAATTTTGGAATGATTTGTGATGCAGCAAAAGCTGACCAAGTAGCCCTTAGCTATGTAAGTATGACTCCAAGTTTATCTTGGGCACATAATTTTCTTATATGATCAAATTACCTTGATAACTGCCAACTCTCCACTTGACTTTGCGTTGCATGGACATGATCTCAGTGTACAGTTTCAGAATACAGACACCCTGGGAAGGTTTGATATTGGATCTCTGATCTGCAGAATATGAAGTTGACTAATGTGCTTGACATGTGACACATACAGTACAACATATTTCTTGGAGAAAATACAAATACATAGATAAGCAGGACAGAAACATCTACAATGGTACAGACAGCAGTTAAACAGTTAATGCAAATCCAGTTAGCTTTGTTTCCTAACATGACGGTTCATGACTTAAAAAAAAAAGAAAAAAAGAAAATAACACCTCCCTGTCAGATACTGAATTTGTAAATGAATCAATGACCTATAGACACAGCCGTAAAGTCTCCAATTTTTCCCCCAAATAATTTTATTATTTTGATATATTAGTGAAAAGTTCACCAAAGACTTACGTATTGTTCCAGATGTCTGTGTGTAACTGCTTTGATTCTAATGATGACACCTCAGTGGAGATTAGTGAAAGGGATATTTGATTTATCTTAATTTTCAAATATGTCAGAGTGTCTTTTCCTCTTTTCCTGGCATCCACTCTTCTGTGTCCAGCTCTCCCAGCTGGGCGTTTTGGGAAAGCAGCCAATTCCAGGGCTAATGTGTTTCTGCTGTTATCTGACACTGATGCTGCTTCACAGAGGCAGCAATGAAGATAAGCTCCATTTGGATGTATTTTTAAAGCAAACCTTTTAGTTACTTAGACCAGAGCTTCCCCAGTTAGCTTCCTTTCTCCTCTCTCTGGCTGTGCAAGAACCACACACGTGGCTGTGAAACTGCTGGATTTGGAGGGGAGTCAAGGGCAGTGTCGGGGCAGCTGAAGGACATTCATGCTGAACTCAGGAAAAACACTCCACCAGACAAGCTGGGAGCTGTACTTTCAGGAAAGCAAGGCAGGTGAAGGGTTCTGAGAGGATCAGATATGACAAGAGACCTCGGCAGTGGTACAGGGTACAATACCAGCAGCCACTCCCCAAAGTGCCTGAAAGGAGAGGGAGGGTATAAACAGGTGCTTAAGGAGAGAGAACGAATCCTTTACAATGGCCATCGTTTTGCTCCAATGGTAAATATTTTAACCTTAGTTTAGGACTGAGCGTTTTAAGTTGCATTCTTTAACGTATTATCTTCAGGTTAGAGAAAAATCTATTTAAATTCCTACCCTGTTTAAGTTATTCACAAGATTTCCAGAATCACTGAGAAGGAGAGCTGCTTAGTAAAAGGAGCAGGCTTAGAGGTCTTGATGTGAAAAAAAAAAAATTAAAGAAGCAGAGTAGAAAAACTGTTCTTTCTGGCTTTTGTTTCTGAAATGGAATTAGAAGTGAGACATAATAAGTTAATAATTTCCCTTTGGTTGGAAATAGGCCTGCCATCATTACCTCATGCTCCCCAGGGCTTGCGAGTTCCTGGGTTCATTTTAACATTATTTAATATCAAGAGTATGAGGATTCATGTCACCATGGCAGATCCTTCTGGGCCATATTACATTGGTCCTGTTGTCAATTAGAAGGGGTGAGCCCTTCTAATTGGGCTGGGTTGGGTGGGTTGGGTGGCAGTAGTGGCCGTCACAAGGGACAGCGAGGAGTGGGGAACAGGAAGCAGAGAGGAAGCAGCTGCATCCTAAGGGAACCAGGCTCTCTCTCTGGCTCCGCGACTTGACTTCCTGATGATTTTTAGGGAGACATCTGTCCCCACTGTTCTGCTCCCTGACCCTAGAAACTTTACCTAAGATTCTGACATGAGGATTTACTTTCACAGGGAGTTTGAATTTGAGTTCTGTGTTATAAAATTACACAGGCTGTGATTTTTGGATGCTGGTACCATCATTCAGAAATTTACTTACTTAAGTTAATTTTAATAATTCAGTGACTGATTTACTTTACAGGCCAGACTCCAAAATTTCCAAACCAGTGGCTTAACAAGGCAATATTAACTTAGAGACAGATTTTTTTTCTCTTTCCTCCTTTTTGATTTCTCATGTGATTATTCTGTTGTGTGTAAACCTTGCATCTTCTGTGCAGGCTCCCGTCTGTACTCTTCTGTGCATAGGGATATATCTTCCAACAGAGAGTCACTCCTCATACTAACCTCAACTGGTATGATGACTGTTGCAAAACTAATTTAGTTCTAATACTTAAGTAATAAGTTTGATGTTTTCTCTAGAGTTCAGGTATAAAAATTTATAAATCAGTGACTCAACAAAGTTAAGGACGGGCCATTGAATCCTCTTTTCTCCTTTGGTGTGACAGTGAGTTGCTGGGAACATCGTCACCCATCACTACAGTGGGCAAAGTGCTGACACTTTCTCTGTAACCACAGATCCAGAGCAGGACTGGCTTTTGAGAAGTGACAGGGACATTGGAGGGATATGCATGAAACACCTAACATTGGGGGGAATGAGAAGAATTCTAGATTAAGATCACTTCCACAATGTGCTGAAGTCATTAATTTTGCATAGAAGCAAAGGCTGTGAAGATAGTAGATTTTTAGTAGATTTATGGGTATCTGATTGGAATGTCTCTATATCTGAATGCATATGTACAAAATACATAGAGCTCAGCCTCATTCCCCTGGTTATTGATCCTTTTCCAGTGGATTCAAATCTTGGCTTTTAAGAAGCTCTATAACCCAGGAGGTACACCCAATCCTAGAAGCTGCATACCTGATGGTTAGTCCTATCCACTGTGTTGGCCGTGGAGGGGAGGTCTCTGGTGTTCTGACGCATTCTAGTGGAGTTTTGCTGCTCAATGGTGGAGGAAGTTGGGATGCAGAACTCTCTGAAGCATCGTTTGAAGTTTTCATCCAGAAATGCATAAAGGACCGGGTTCAGGCAGCTGTTTGTGTAACCGAGAGCAATACAGAAGTGCCATGAAACAGTCTGGAAAGTAGTTTCTGGGATTGTGATCAAGGCTTTGACGATGACGTAAATGTGAATGGGGGTCCAGCAGACGATGAACACAGCCACAACCACCAGCACCATCCTGGTGATTCTTCGCAGGTTCCGATCCTTTTCTTTGGAGCCAGAGAGCATGCGGACGCTCTTGAGGCGTAAGATCATCAGTCCGTAACACACCGTAATGACGAGGACAGGCATGATGAAAGCAAAGATGAAAACACAGATTTTCAGCAGGTTCTCCCAGTACCAGGTTGGGTGAGAAAATGTTAGTGTACAATCTATGGAACCTAGAAGAGAAGAATGATAAGGAAGAACTAGCAGCAACTTTTAATGATGTCATGAGGTGTTACGATTGCCATTTTGCTCTCTAATTTATCACCTTGACCTGGGTTAACTTCTGGCTATTACTACACAAGCCAGAAAAGGAAGATTTAAAGAAACCATGGAAGAAACTCAGTTCTCTCTTGATTTTCAGGAGAGTTACTTTTTCCAGATACGTCATTTAGGTTCTCCACTTTGATGACGTTAAGCTTTCATTCAGTCAACAGTTATGAATCTCTCACCGTGAGCTAGATCCTCTATGGGGTCTAGGCTGATATAAAAATATAATCACTGTCAAGATTCTATAGGGGTTTCCAGGTAATGGATGTCTTCACTTCATTTTCTGGATTTTTTTTTTTGGCCACCCATGTGGCTTGCGAGATCTTAGTTCCCCAACCCGGCCACCACCGCAGTGAAAGTGCTGAGTCCTAACCACTGGACCACCAGGGGATTCCCTTAACTCCACTTTTTGATGGGTGATGTATCATTCTGAAGTGAAGTCTAAAAAGATAAATTTGTCATGTAGGCAGCCACTTGAGATTTTAAAACAAGCCTCCACTTAATGTTCTTTGGGTTTAAGCTCTAATTACTCTTGAAAGAGCTGTGTTCTTATTTTCCTGTCATTTTGATGAAGTAAGTGCAGAGAAATCAGGAACCGATAGATTATGGTTTATCTTCTCTTTCAAATGTTTACTGGACTTAAAATTATAGGGGAAAATTCCTATTTCAAAATATTCAAAACTATTTTGCTAAAAAGAATCATTAAAATTACTGTTTGTCTACAGCATGGGACCACTCCATAATTTCTACTTGGCTTATGACTTCACTAACATATCTATCTATATTCTCTCTATCCCTCAGGCCTGCAGCCGTACTCACCTTGCCGGTACTTTGTTGTTGCCATGAACATCACAGGCAGACCAATGGCTGAAGAGAGGATCCAGTTGCAGATGTTGACGATCTTGGCATTGCGGGGAGTGCGGAAATCCAGGGCCTTGACGGGATGGCAGACTGCGATGTAGCGATCAATGCTCATGGTGCAGAGGGTGAATATGCTGGTGAACATATTATAGTAATCTATGGAGATCACAATCTTGCAGAGGATGGTTCCAAATGGCCATGTTCCCATTAGGTAATTGACACTCTGGAAGGGCAGGGTACTGGTTGCTAGGGCATCTGCCAGAGCAAGGTTGAAAATATAGATGTTGGTGGCAGTCTTCATTTTGGTGTATCTAAGAGATGAAGGAAGAGCAGTGGCAGCGCCAGAAAAAAATAAAACCATCAGGGTGAAATGTAGTTAAGCTTTCAATTAAAAAGCAAAAACTAAAAAACAGAACAAAACAAACCCCCCCAAAAACCAAAGCAAAAACAATTGCAAGGATTAGTGGGAAGCATTTGAGATTAGATACAGAGGAACTCTTTCAGAGTACTAGATTGGCCATTTATAACCATGTGCCTATGGGCTACATATACACCTTCTCTAACTATCAGTTTCATCATATGTAAAAAAGTTATAATAAGAGCTGCCATACTGATTTATTGGTTTATTTGCTTTTTTAAAAAATGTGCCGGACACTGTGATAGGTGTAATAGACACAGGGAGGGCTCAGTCAAGTATCCAGACATGGGGTAATAATACATTTTAATTCTAAATATATGAGAAAAATTTCAGCTATATAGTTAAAATTACGGAACAATGTAATCGTGCAAGAGTGTATGTATATGTAGGTGTATACACATACACATGAACACACACACAAATATACAGGCTATCATGGAGTCATAGAGATGAGGCAAAGGGAATAGTAGGGGTATCATAAGGAAAGAAGGAATGCATCTTGAAAGTGTACATGCACAAGTTTAATCTTACAGTTGGTAGGAGTAGGTCATTCAAGACAGAGAGAAAGCTCGAGCAAAGGCATAGAGGTGAAATGGCATGATGTGTATGTTTGGCACTGAAAGAGTAAAAATGCCAGCAGGAATGACAATGAACCTGATAGGGGAGGAATATAGAGGCCAGTTCATAGAGGGACTTGTATACCATGGTAAGAAGATTAGACTTTATCCACTTTGTGATGGGGAAGCTAAGGTTGTTTGTCTTGTTTTTATTATTTAATAACTTTATGGAGGCATATAATAAAAGCATACAATTTGATGTTTTGCTATATGTACACACTTTCGAACCCATCACCATAACCAAGAGCAGGGATTGGCTTGCACACTCAATTAGACTGCACCTGATTTTGTAAACAGTTCTATTGGTACACACTCACACCCATTTAATTACTTCTTATCTATAACTGTTTTGATGATGCAATGGCAGAGTTGAGTAAGAGACTATATGGTTTGCAAAGCCTAAAATATTTACTATCTGGCCCTTTACAGCAAAAAATGCCAACTCTTGATCAAGATGATGAACATGTCAATCACTCCCCCCTCAATGCTTCCTTGTGCAGCTCTCTAATCCTTCCGTCTTGCCCCTCCCTGCCTTGACCCCCACTCCCACGGTTCTATAGGCAATTACTGATCTTGATCTCCTTTCTGTCATTATAGATTAGTTTTCATTTTCCAGACTTTTTATGTAAATAGAATCACCCAATATGTACTCTTTTGTTGTCTAGCTTCTTTCACTCAGCACAATTATTTTGAAATTTATTCACATTGTTGCATGCATCAATGATTCATTCTTTTTTATTGTCCAGTGATATTCCATTGTATGGATATGCCGTGACTTGTCTATCCACTCACCTATTAATGGGAATTGGGTGGCATCCACTCTTTAGATATTACTAATTAGCTGTTATGCACAGTTTTGTACAAGTATTTGCATGGACTTATGTTTTTCTGTCTCTGGGGTGAGTATTTAGGAGTGTTATGTGTCCTCAAAGCTGCAGAAATTAGAACTACCAAGTAGAAGACAAACAGGTACGGCGAGACACTAATGAATGATATCTGATGGTAGAAGAATATCTAGCAAATATATTGTCAAATTGTCAAATATATTTGACACTCCACGTCTATCTGCTCTGCTGTTGGTAACAGGACCTCAATTTCACCCTAAGGAGCCACTCATTTCCCATTCTCAGTCCATGTACTTTGCGATGGGCTCCATTGCTAGCTCAAGGCATGAAGATTTAAAGTGAATGCCCAGCAATGGTCTCATGTTTCAACTAGAGCCGGTGAGATTTTGGGGGGACTTCTGGGGAAAGAGTATATTAGTTTTAAATAATTAAACCTGAGAGGATGCAAGGTATGTAGTTGTTGGAAGAGCCTGTCTGAAAATGGATTTAACCCATAGCGTGTGGCTCTGAGAGAGTGAGAGAGAAACCCATGCCTAAAGCCTGCATGATGTAAAGGCACACTCGACACTTCCCAGCCAGCAGACCTTACATTTCACATCTTATCTTTAGCAGAATGTTTTATGTCAAATAATCAGGTTCTTTACTGTCAGTTTATGACTCATCATACTTTTAACATTTTCTTCAGGCTCATCTTAGCACCAGGTACTTATGGATGTATGACTGTTTCATTAAAAAAAAAATCCTTTCCTCCCCCAGAATGAGATGTTTGTGAAGCAAAATTAGGTTAGGTTTCCACATCACAAAAGGAAAAGTGAATATTTATCTATAAAAGCTATGTCAATTGGCATTTTACAGGAATAATGCTGTTTTTCTCCATTTATCCAAAGAGCTTTCCTCTAAAGATAGCCAGTATTCATATCCCAATTACTTACCCTCTGAATCACAGCAGCATATAAGAGAGGGTTCAGCAGTTTCCAAAATATGTGGAGGAGAATAATTATACAAGACTAAAGGTTTGGGAATTCCACTTGCCTCTGGTATATCTCCAAAGCCTTCAATCTGAAGGGATAGTCTGACCAGAAAAGGGGTCATGCAGTCCAGCAAACATGGGCTTTTCATTCTGTTCTGTTCTGATGTGGTGGCATGAACATTGCTCAGGAAAGTTACAGGAACAATCAGAGTCACACTATAAGTTATAGGAGTATACGAACCAGAGTTAGCAAGCATGCCGAAGAGGTGAGCCGGAGGAAGGATTACCTTTGGGTTCAGTTTACCTGGGTGGGTCTGAGTAGAACTCCTGGATGTCAACACACAATCCTTTTTCCATCTTTTGTACCTATGAGTTCTTACTGTGTCATAGATGAGTTTAGTGGCAAAGTGGGCAAAACAAACTGGGAGGGATAGGTGACACGTTCTCAGAGTGTCTCACCTGTACTACAGGACCTTTTTGACATTGACTGTTCCTGCTATGCTCACTGAATTAGATCTTTTCCTCTAGGCGGTGAGCCAAGCTATTTTTTCCTTTCTAGTTAGCCCACTGAAATTTTCCTAGTATGTATTTAAAAAAATTTGTTCTAAATGACCGAGTAGTTTATTTGCTATATGAATCCAAATGAATTACAATGCAACTATTAAAAAAAATATTCTTCTCAGGACCTTCAATGCTTGACCCGTTAGAGTGATTTTATGAAGCCTCCAGATGCTGTGTTGGGGAAGAGGCATTATAAGCCCATTTCATTGGCAGCTCACCTATTCTCCTGTGTTCCATACATACCTTTGGTTTGTAAGTACCCTTCCTTTTTTGTGGTTATAATTCCTATTTATCTTCAGATGCATTCTTCATTCCATTTCTCCAAATATTACCACTTACCAAAACATCATTGATTTTTGATCCACTGGTGCTAAATGAAGCCAAACTGAATAAATTACTCTTGTATACCAATGGGATGGGCTTTGCAAACCTTTTGTTGTTGTTGTTCTATTTTGTTTTTGTGTTAATTCTTGAATTGTGATGACCCTATCTCTGTCCAGAAAAAAAAACAGACCAAGGATGCTTGAAAAGAGGAAGAAAGTATTCCAGAATCCAGCTTGTCAGCTCTGTACCCCATCATGTGCTTCACATGCCTCTCTACCTATTTTAGGAGTTCACAATAGAACCAGCTGGGATGTACAGAAGATTTTCACCTCTTTTTGGGCTGATTTTCTGCCCTTTCATGTTTTACCAAATGGAGGTTTTTTTTTTTTTTCTAATATCAGTGAAGAAGAAAGATGTCTAACTCAGTAAGGATTCAATGAGCCCCTTTTATATGTTCAGCATTGTGCTTGGAAAGATACCTTTTTCACATCTGTCATGACTTTTATATCCACTTACCCTCACATAGAGAAATTCACATTTTTAGTGGAGAAAAAACCTACTTAGAGTGTTGTCTTTAAATACTCATGATTAATTGGATAAATCCAATGAAATAAAGGCACTTGTCCTACATTTCAGGTTATAATTTAGATGAAGAAAATGGTCACATTAGTACCTACCTGAATCTCTCCTTTATTATCCATTCCATTCTGTTGTCTCAGGCAAACGTACGTGTGTGTGTGTGTGTGTGTGTGTGTGTGTGTGTGTGAAAGAGAGAGAGAGGTTGAAAACAACCAAAGCCTATGATACATTCTCATTAGGTATAAACACAGAAAGAGACCATATATTAGTGTATTATTCTCTGTTATCTTCTCAACTAGCTTAGTGGAGGGAACAGGGGATTTCTCACTTTGCTATAAAATATTCTAAAACATTTTACTTACATTTATTTCAAAGTGGTTTCTGTGGTCAGTGACCAAATTTCCAATGAGTTTATACTAGCAAAAGGAGAAAGTAGTATTCTGAGACCTCTGAGCCCTGCAGACAGAAAAGTGATTATTGTTTACTAATTTGTCTCAGAAGAGAAGACAGAGAGAGGTTTACAGGAAATTAAACAGAGAGGCACCTCCTTCCAGAGGTCAATTACCTCTTTCTGTCTCTGTGCCACCGGAGTGTAACAACCGTCAGAGTCTTTTTCGTTGAGTGGCACTCTTTTTTTTCATCCATACTGCCTTTTTGTTGTTGTTGTTTTTCTCTATATTCCTACTTTCCTCCTACTCCATGTCCCATTAATGAAAATTCATGAAAAAAATAGCCTTCGGATGGAACAAGAACAAAAATCTGCTTTCTTCAAGCAGTGGATGAACTTTATAAATAGAAAATGCAAAACGAGTAACGGATCATATTTTTATTTTCGCATTTGGTGCTAGAAAAAATCAGAATAAAATGTGTGGCTCCTTTTAATAATTGCATAGAATTCTAATGGCACTAGAATCTAATATACTTCTATTGTACTGAATCCTGCGAACCTCATCATTTCATTCTCTTTTGGCTTCCAATTTGTCTATTTTCTTCTTTATTTTTCTTATTTTGTTGCATGCATTTTTGTAAGGCTCTTTAAATCCTCTTGTTAGAATTGGGAACTGGGGTGGAGGATGGGGAAAGAACAGGCCCACACATCAATGGAGAGGGAAGGAAATGAAAAGAGAGACTCTTCCATTATGGTCAAGAGACTTCGCTTGACCATTTTTTGCATTACACCTTTCGGAAGTGCTTGTTTTCTGCTTTATTTGATTTCTGAAAATTTTATATACTTCAGGATATTTATTTCATCAGAAGTTTATATGAAAAAAAATAATGTTTTTTCCTTGATTCCTGTATTCTGTGATAAATAAAATTTACCTATTATAGAAACATATTACCATGCTAAATCCTCTGATGTACGTAATTATAATTTGGTGAAATATTCTTATCTGTGACTTTAGATTTTTGTTTCCTGAAATATAGATTTTTATCTCTTTAGACCAAATTGCTTCAAAAACAGCATCAGAATATCTGTCTCAGCCTTTTGCTTCTTAGATAACAATGTTTTATTTTTATTCTAAAGGCCTGGTTCTTAAAATTTAGAAATACTTTAGGGACTTCCCTGGTGATGCAGTGGTTAAGAATTTGCCTGCCAATGCAGGGGACACAGGTTTGATCCCTGGTCCGGGAAGGTCCCATATGCTTTGGAGCAACTAAGCCCGCAAGCCATAGCTACTGAGCCTGTGCACCACAACTACTGAACCCACGTGCTGCAACTACTGAAGCCCGCACGCCTATAGCCTGTGATCCGCAACAAGAGAAGCCAATGCAATGAGAAGCCCACGCACCGCAACAAAGAGTAGCCTCAGCTTGCTGCACTAGAGAAAGCCTGTGAGCAGCAATGAAGACCTAACACAGCCAAAAGAAAAAAAAGAAATACTTTAGCTTCCAAACTTGGGAGTTCTAAGAGAAAAGGAAGTTCCTTTTATTTTAGGATCTGAAAGTTCTGAATGTAAAAAGTAATCAAAGGTGCATTACCACTAACATCAAATAATATATCCCTAGGTATTTCTTTAATATTGAAGGAACAAAAGAGAAAACTTCAAAATATAATAAAACAATTCTACCAATGTCAATATTAGAAAATTGCTTTTTGAAGAAGCTCAAGTGTATGCTGTAGATTATAAATTTTTAGAGAGAGTAGACTATGAGTAGAATTATTATCTACTGCACTTAGTGCAACAAATTTAAGATTTCACCTATACTTTTTGTGATGATGTACGTATAATCACTCAATACAAGTATTATATGAAAGATAGCATGAACAGAAAAGTTTAAAAGTTATAATTAGGGCTTCCTTGGTGGCGCAGTGGTTGAGAGTCCGCCTGCCAATGCGGGGGACGCGGGTTCGTGCTCCGGTCCGGGAGGATCCCGCATGCCGCGGAGCGGCTAAGGCCCGTGAGCCATGGCCGCTGGGCCTGCGCGTCCGGAGCCTGTGCTCCGCAATGGGAGAGGCCACAGCAGTGAGAGGCCCGCGTACCGCAAAAAAAAAAAAAAAAAAAAAGCTATAATTAACTTATCCATTCAAAACAGAATCCAGCACAAGATGCTCACCAGTAAATGGAATTGAATACAGGAAGAAGGGTTTGGATTATAATTATTTTTCTTTATGATAAGATGAAACCACCTTTTTTTTTTAGGGAATCCGTGGCTTTTGAAGTAAACAGGGAATATTCCTTTTTGCCTTGTCATTTTGTTGTCAAATTAAAAAGAACTTTGGTCATAGAAGGTCATGGAATGATGAGAAGTAAGATCTGAAAGGGGTTTTCAAGACCACACAGTCTGATCACCTTTTTTTATGGTGGAAGAAACTAAGCACAGAGAGACGTACAAATGTTTGAGACCTTTTCCCCCCATTTCCCTAAACTTCATTTAAAACAGAAATGTACCTTCTGTGCTGTAACTGCACTGTGGGCCATGTGTATTTCTGGATGTTCATTGCTGATATACTCAACCCACTGTGTAGCTAAAGCAAGGTAGGCATGCAAAGCGTCTTAATCTTCTTTTCAAAGATGCCCATGCTGGGAATATCTTGGGAATTTTGAGATATTTTCTCATTATATCGAATGTTGTAACAGAATCATATTTTTTAAAGGAGAATTGAGTTTGCTCCATTTCCTTTGCTTTACTCTTTGACAATCCATGATTTAAGCCTATCATTTCTATGTAGTTGACACACAACCTCTCTCTCAAGTTCCATGACTACCTTTCCAACTCTCTTTGGGACATCTGTAATCTGCTATTGACTTTTCAAATGCAATACTTGTCAAAGTGTGCTTATTCTTTCTTACCCCCCAACAACACTACCATCACCATCAGCACAATCAATAATAGCAAAATAATCAATAACATCGTTGAAGAAGATGTAACAAATGGAGAGTTGAGATAATTAGGAAGACAAAAGTTAATTAAATTTTTAGAAATAGGGAGTAGAAGGGGAAGGGTGAAATACGACTCCCAAATTCTAGCATGGAAGAATGAACAGATGGCAATATCATTGTTTAACAGAGAAGGAAGAGAAGAAAAGCAGTTTTGGTGTTGATAGAAAGTTCAGTTTTGAGTGTACTGTGTTGTGGGACAAAAGGAAAATGACTATCAAGTACCCAAATGTATGTTTGCAGTTCAGCTGGAGCAATATTTATGTCATCAGCCTCTAGATGTTAATTCCAGTCAGGCAAGTGAATGAGATTGCCTTTTTGTATGTTGCAAAATGTGAAGTCAGAGAAGAACAAAGTTCCATAAAGGGACAGAAAAGAAGAGAAGGAGAGAACAAGGGAGAGACAGAAGGTGTGAATATGTTATCCATGATGCATCAGAATGTGAATGGGAGAGAAATGAGTTGTAAAATGTCAGAGCTAGAAGCTCTTCTGTGGAAAACTCTTCTAATCAGCAGACATACATTTTTGTAAATGGGAGGTTTGATTTTTATCAATAACCAACAAAATAGTTATTTTCTATCATGACTATATTTGATTATACAATGTAAAACGCAATTATTCATAGACTATAACACTGATGGCAGTTGCGTGAAATAGAATTTATCAGAATTCTTGCTTTTGAAAACACAAGTCTGTAGCAGTACCACAGCCATGAGTATGTCTATATGTGAACTCACATATTTTATATATTCTAATAGATTAGAACACTTCTTACTTATATGATACATATTTCCCTATAAATCTTATAGCTCATATAAGAAATTTGATAGAAATTTCCCCAAATGTGATCATCTTAGAAATTTACATTACAATTCCAATATAAATTTGTAGAATGGAAAGACATTTTTCTATAGTCCTAATAAAAATAAGTACATTTTGATCAACTAGGATAGAGAAAAAATTAAATTATTTTCTACTTACCTATAAGAAATGATAATGCAAAATTGTTAAAAAACTTTAAAATATCTACCAATCTATGAGTGACATGTAGTATGTCATCATTTTAATTAACATTTTACTGATTACTCTAGAGGTTGAAAATAATTTTATGTATTCCTTGGTCAATTATACTGCCTCTTCTATTAATTTGTTTTTATTTTTTGCTCATTTTTTTCTTATTGACTTGTCAGAGATTAAAACGTATACTGCAACTGTAAATATTTATTCTCAGACTGCTACTGCTTAAAAATATTCACCATGTTTTGCTGTTCCTTAAAACTATCGAATTTTAACTTCCTTGATGGTGTGTGTATGTGTGTGTGTGTGCCCATTTTTCATTAAAGGCCTTTCTTATTATGAGGTTATTAAAATGTGACTGAAATTTCCTTTTAAAAATTTAAAATATAGATTTTTCAGAATATATTTTTAATTAAAAAAATATGATGCATGCTTATTGTAAAAATAAATAATACAGGAAAGCACAAAGGAAATAGAAACCTGGAACTCTACCACCTGGAGATAGCACTTGAGCCAACATCCTTCTAAACATCTTCTTATACATGAGAAGAGTAACGTTCATTAATACTGGCTACTGACCTGGCATTGCACTAAGTAAATTTACAAAACTGAAGGGAGAGGTACTTCATCATCCCCATATTACAGATGAGCAAACTAAGCCTCAGAGATTTGCTACCTTACCCAAAGTTGTAAAGCCCATAAGTGACAGAACTGGTGTTACCTCAGGTCTGTTCACTGCTGCATGCTGCCCCCCTCTAATGTATCAGAATGTCACAGAGGTAGGATTTGAGTCTTGTTACTCTTCCAAGCCCAGCATATAGAAGATGCTCAAAAATGCTAATTTTATTTGGTTATCTAAAAATATATTTAATCTTTTTTTAAAAAGTTAAAATTTTATTAGTTTTTTAATTTTAGAATTTTATTTATTTTTTTATACAGCAGGTTCTTATTAGTTATCCATTTTATACATATTAGTGTATACATGTCAATCCCAGTCTCCCAATTCATCACCCCCCCCCACCCCTCCCACCACTTTCCCCCCTTGGTGCCCATACGTTTGTTCTCTACATCTGTGTCTCAATTTCTGCCATGCAAACTGGTTCATCTGTGCCATTTTTCTAGGTTCCACATATATGTGTTAATATATGATATTTGTTTTTCTTTTCTGACTTACTTCACTCTGTATGACAGTCTCTAGATCCATCCACATCTCTACAAATGACCCAACTTCGTTCCTTTTTATGGCTGAGTAATATTCCATTGTATATATGTACCACATCTTCTTTATCCATTTGTCAGTCGATGGGCATTTAGGTTGCTTCCATGACCTGGCTATTGTAAATAGTGCTGCAATGAACATTGGGGTGCATGTGTCTTTTTGAATTATGGTTTTCTCTGGGTATATGCCCAGTAGTGGGATTGCTGGGTCATATGGCAATTCTATTTTTCAGCTTTTTAAGGAACCTCCATACTGTTCATACTGTTAATCTGTATTCAAGAAACACCTGAACATAATTTCATCCTTGTGATGAAAAATGTCAGTTCCTCTTCTCCTATCTCATTCCTATTGCTTATGTGGTCATTTTCAGTATTTGTAACTGATTGTCTAATCTTTACTTCAATACCTCTAAATAACATGCTTCTAGAGTATGTTGAAGGAGTTACCTCTGAAATATCTACTTTGGCTTGACATTCACAATGGTTTGGCTCACTTTATTCCATCCGTCTTCTTCTTTACTCCAATGGTGTTGATGGAAAATTCTGGTTTTCTTCCTTTGCAATGAATTATCCCTTCTCTGTCTTGCAATTTTATCTCTTTCATGTTCTGGAATCTCATTAATATATGATGAGACTTTTTTTTTAAAGATTGATTGTGCTTGTCACTCAGAGAGTCCCTCCAGTTTGAAGTCTCATCACTTTCTTTAGTTATGGGAAATGTGGGGCTATTATTTCTTCAAATAGTGCCTCTCTTCCATTCCCTCTGTTGTTTACTTCTAATGGATAGCTTTTCTCTGTCTACACTTCTGGTATCGCATTTGTTTTTTCATCCTTTCCATTTCTATCTCATTGACTACATTCTTCCAGCTCACGAACATACTCTTGATCTTCCCTCTTTTTGTGTTACCCATAGAATATTGAATGCCAAATATTGTGGTTGTTATCTTCAGAATTTCAAATTTGGTTTCTTATGTAAGAAACTTATATGTAGGCTATTGCTCTGAGTGTTCTACATTTGTTAAATAATTAGGTAAGTGTTATGATTATCTCCATTATACAGATGAGCAAACTAAGGCACAGACTGGTTAGATAATTTGCCCTAGGGACCCCTGACTGGCAATTGTTGGAGGCAGGGTTTGAGCTCACATTATTTGGGTCCTTAGCTGCTATGCTTTGCTTGTTAATAATCATCTCTTCTTTTTTTCAGACGGCTTCTCCTTGTTTCATGGAAACAACACTTTCTTTCACCTCTCTGAAGATATTAAATATAACTTGTTTTAAAGTCCTTATCTGATTACTTTTTAATTCTGTTTCCTCAAGTGTAAATTCTTCTGTTTGTTATGCACCCTCTCCCATCTCTTTCATGGTGTAGTCACTCATTAACAATATGATGACCATTGATTTTGAGTTGACCCTTAAAGTTAATATTCCTTGCTAGACTGTTCACTGACGGGACAGGTGTTGGAATCAGCTCCTGAGGCTTGTGTACCATACTGTTCTCAATAAGAATGGAGGATGGGGTGGGCTTGAGGTCGACATAGTACACAGGTGGCTACCTTCTAATCCTCCAGAGCATTGCTGGTCTCCAGGTTCAGCCTAGTATCTCTGCGCCAAGCACTGCACCAGTTTTCAAATGGACATTATTGCTTCTGTCTAGCTTGTAGCCTGGAAAACACACAAGGGTCAACTCACATGGCCTCCACCATTGTGGACATCTACCCCATTATGGAACCCTCAGGGGGCCTCCCCAACCTGAGGCTCACACTGTCTATTCTCTGTCCCAGGCATTCTTTTGGCATTTTACTTTATCTGAAGTGAAAGAATCTCCTTTCTTCTGAATTCATTATTCGAGAGTAAAGTCGTCAGTAACGTTATTATGATCTTAACATTATTGATCTTTCTGTTGCATCATTCACTCTTTTCAAAAGAAGGTATGACTTATCTAGTTTATGTTTAAGATAAAGACTTGGTTATGTACAGCTCTGCTCCTTTTCCTGTTGCTTTCTGAGATTCAGCTGCTCAAAGGAAATGCATGTTACATCCCACTACTCCAGCTTCCAAATTTTAAAGGAGCTGGTCCCCGTATGGAGAAGTTGCTGGTGGTCCAGGCCTGTGGGTTAGTGTATTTCATTCTGGGATTTAATTAAGAAGCCATTATTACTGTACAGCTATGTCACATCAGCAAAGTATTTATCAGTAATAAAACTGACATTTTTTTTCTCTGCTGATTCATTTTGCATTATCTCTCAGTTGGTTCAAACATCAGAAGAGAAAGTAGGAATGACATTGAATAAGACCATTTAGGGACTTCCCTGGTGACGCAGTGGTTAAGAATCCACCTGCCAATGCAGGGTACATGGGTTCGATTCCTGGTCGGGGAAGATCCCACATGCTGTGGAGCAACTAAGCCTGTGCACCACAACTACTGAGCCTGAGCTCTAGAGCCCGTGAGCCACAACTACTGAGCCTGTGTGCCACAACTACTGAAGCCCGTATGCCACAAACAAGAGAAGCCACCGCAATGAGAAGCACGCATGCTGCAACGAAGAGTAGCCCCTCTCGCCGCAACTAGAGAAAGCCCGTGTGCAACAACAAAGACCCAATGCAGCCGAAAATAAATAAAATGTAATAAATCTATTTAAAAAAAAGACTGTTTAAGCATTCATATTGCCTACGAAGAATTTCTCTATCATTTTCAAAAATTTATGTATGGCTCTTCATTGATTTATTGATTAATTTGTGTTCTTTTAAAAGATAATTTCTGAAAGATGTTCTGGAGTTCAGGGGTCAGAAGTAAAGTTTTGTGCCTGTTCTCGATCATCCTGAAAAATGAAAGATTGTTTCATATTCACTTTTAGTTTGAGTAATAAAGGGCAATCTTGTGCTATTAATGAACTTGAGAAAAATTCAGCCTTTTGTATGCTTGCACATGAAATCTCAGTGCTATGTAACACACGGGCAGATTATATTTGTATTATCTGTTTTGTTGTTTTGTTTGTAAGCCTGTGGAGTATAGAGACCAGGACCAATCTGTACTCTGCTACGTGCTTGTCTGAATGACAGGATCAATTCTCCTGACCCTAATGCCCACATCTATATAATTTCTTTAAATATGAAATTCCTATTCATCTCATGTTCTTAAAGCATTCCCAACCCCTAAGAATAAATCATACCTCCCCATCCTATGTCATCTTATCATTCTCACATTGATCTACATTTTTACCCCTCCCCTCTTGCCAGAGGAGAAGAGGGAATGGCATGTGAGAGTAGTGGGGTTGAGTAATGGTGAGAAAGAAAAAAGTCCCTGAGAGCTTTTAGGGAACAAGTCTAGTTGCTAACAGCCAGGTTGTGATATTCCTTTGTGGAAAATAATTCCATAGAATATCAACCTCAGATGAAGACTTTGTGACCGTGATGCCACAAGACAAAAACAAGTGGACTCTATAACCATGCATGATCAGAGATAAAACCAAGATCACCCATAACTATAAAAATAACAAACATCTCCCCTTTCCTGGTTAACATTAAGTGACTGCTGCTTATTATTCAGTGACAACTCTAGCCCTACTCTATTAATTCTGTCTCCTAGATTAAAAAAAAAACTTTGATGCCCGTGTATCAAATTCCTCTTGCTTTGAGACAGTGACCTATCTAAACAGAACTCTGCTTCCTTGAATCCTCTTCTAAATCACCAAGTATAAATTAAAATTCCTGTGATGTTGTCTTCCTTGTTGTAACAAACTTAATAAGACAAATTTTGTTCCCAGCAGTATTCCTGGTGGCTTTGGCTGGTGAGCATTGATAGCAGAGTGTCCTCGCCTCAGGAGGGGCCAGCAGCAGCAGACCAACAGCAATCAGCGACTGGCGGGAGGTGTTAGGTATCTTCCAGTGGTGTCCACAGAAGGGTACAGGCCACTTAGAGGGCATGGTGGCCACAAAAGCTGCCTGCACCACTGGAATCTTGGCAAATACATTCACCCAGTGTCTATCTGTAGCAGGCAGAATCTATTGCTGATGGAACTGGGGGCTGTGAAAACTCACATTCCATACTATCTCCCCTTTTATCAGGGCTGCTCCCCTCTTTCAGAGGCTACAACCAATGCTGCATCCTTAGCTGCACCCTCATCAGGCTGCAGATTAGCTCCCCTCACCTATTATGCATTCTATCGCTTCAGGTACTGCTGAATGTGCATCTTTAGGTCTAGAAGTCATCAAAGCAAAGACCTGCTTGCTCAATTGTAGTCATCTGGTTTATATTTAGTGTGCTTATTTTCAATATCTTTTAGAGCTATTTTGAATTTTAAAATGACTATCTGATGTTCCCTTAATTAAAATCTTAAGTGTTAGGAGATTAAAGATCGAAAATCTTACCTTTCAAGGCAGGACCATTCATTCGTGACAATTCTCCAGTCATACCAATGTTTACTTAATCTTAAGAGCGAGGCCAACCCTATTAAAATGCTATGAACCCACACAGCAGTGAGTAACTAAAAGTACCTTGATCTTGTTAATTTTCTCCCAATTTGGCTTTTTAATCAAGTTAGGAGTAAAACTCCAGCATAGCCTAGTAGGAAGAATATTGGATTTGGAAGTACGATACATAGGTCTAAGTGCTATGTCTTGTGACCTTGGCCACGTGGCTGAGCTTCCATTTCCACAACTGTAAAGAGGTGATTATATCACCACTAAAAATTACCATTAAAACAAGTTAAATGATGATGGTCATAGGTGCTGTTTTCTGAGCGTTGCAACTACAGCCAACATTTACTGAGTGCTCACGCTGTGCTAGGTGTTACTATACACAGTTCACTTGATTACTTAATCTTCGTAACATACTTGTAAGTTGCACATGATCACTTCTTTTGTAGATGAATAAACCAGCTTTTATGGAGGTTGAGTAACTCGCGCAAGAACAACAGTTGCAGAGGCAGAATTTAAGTCCACACCTATTTTTTATAGTTTATGCTCTTTGCTGTTACATTACACTACTACAGTACGCACCATGTAATATAAGCTCTCTGTATGATAAATAATAACTTTTATAAAGTGCAGTAGGGTTTACAAACACTTATATATACATTTGTATAAACTGATGCTCACAAAAATCCTATTAGCTAAAACAACTATGAGTATTATCCCTATTTTAAAGAGAACTGAGGTTCAGAACAGCTGTCAAGGACAAAAATGCTTAACATAGTAAATTTGAAATACTTGGGTGTTTGCTGCTATGAAAACTAAATGCCTGGATAGGTTGGATATTTTATTGTGTGCGTGTGTGTGTGTGTCCCGTAGATTGAACCATTAGCAGTGTTTAATATTAGCACAACACGTTGGAGAGAATTATACATTAGGATACTGTGTAGGGAGTTGAAATAAGAATGTTCTCATTGCTCCTGGGTTTTGCAACAGAGATTTAATTAAGATCCATGAAGACTTAATTTAAATTCTACTTGTCAGAACTGTTGATGAGCATTCCCTGTTTATCCCTTTTAATGTGTCATAGCACCTCCTGATATGTAAATATTTTCACATTCAATTAATTCCTGCAGCAGAAGCTGTCCAAAAATCTTTTAGGACCAACTGAAGGAAAAAATAAAAGTAATGCAATTAGTGCCTGTAGATCTTGGCATATATAAAATCGTGTATTTATAATAACTGTTTTCCATCCAAGAATTATATAATCCTTTATAACTTAACTATCATGCTGACCTGGGATTTTTCTAGGAAACAAAAAGCAATTTGTTGAGATTTTTCTTTTTTTTTTTTGCGGTACGCGGGCCTCTCACTGTTGTGGCCTCTCCCGCTGCAGAGCACAGGCTCCGGACGCGCAGGCTCAGCGGCCATGGCTCATGGGCCCAGCTGCTCCGCGGCGTGTGGGATCCTCCCGGACGGGGGCACGAACCCACGTCCCCTGCATCGGCAGGCGGACTCTCAACCACTGCGCCACCAGGGAAGCCCTGTTGAGATTTTTAAAGAAGTATTTTCAGGCAGAGAGATTTTTTGGAACGCATTTTTCCTTCCCGTGTGGAGAATTCAACAGCACTTGTTAGGAGAAAATATGATTCATGAATAAACCAGTAATTTGGTAAAGCAAGGAAGTCCCTTTAATTTTTAAAGATTGAAATTTTCGACTTATGGTGCAATAAGGGTTATTAAATCAATATAGAATTGTTTTCCACTTGGAATAGAATCACTTGGCACTGACAACATTTTTAATCACTAATGAATATATGTAACAGTATTTTAAATAGGAAAACTGCAAACATGACCTTGATTTATATTTTAGTGAAAAAACTCTCAAATGCAATATTTTATTACATTTCAGGATCATCTATTACTTTTGAAATTTTCTCCCCTTTTATTTTCATATTATTAATTGTGGTTTTCCTCATTCTATCACTGCACTTCAATTTGTTTAGAATCTGAAGAATATAAAAAGTAAAATACGAATCACCATCAGCTTAATAGGTAGAGATAAACTCATAACATTGTATGTTTAATGCTCTAACTCTGTGATCAAAGTTATATTTCACATTGCTCCTAGCTTAATAATTATATTGGACTTTATGTATGAAATAGAACATCTTAAGAATTATACACGTGTTTTCAATTTTCATAAATAAAAAATATTCCCATTTGTATTTTTCTAATGACTTTTTCCATCATAAAACCCTCTAAGTGTCAACACTGAGTCAAGCATACGTTTATTTAACACCTTTTTTTATTTTTGCCAAGTACTGTGCTGGGCAGTGGTTCTCAACTGAGACATATCTTGGAAGGCCCTTCAGTCTGGTGAGAGACCAGAAACAAGTGCTTTCCAAACAGTAGTTAGGTATCATGGCAAGGTAACGGGTGATATGGCAATGCTGAAAGAAGTGCTAAACTTGTATTCAGTTTTCAAGAAAGTTGCAATTATTCGACATTTGTTTCATCACATGGACAGTGTCCGTGAAAGTATTAAATTTGTTTCTCGGAGTTATATGACAGGCCCAGGCCACCAAGGATTTTGTCTCTGATGGTGGCAGGAAGGGATTAGTAGAAGGTTGACCCCAAATAAGTCTATCTATTGTCTGTTTTCCAGAAATAAATGTAAATCTAGTTTCTCCAATTAGTCTATCATGTACCTGTTTTCCAGAAACAGATACAAACCTCTGTTAAATACATTTAAATTGGCAAATTTTACTACCATTTTACTGATAGTGAATAGTTATCAAATTTTACCAGTTTATTTTCTGCTCAGTGAAGTAGAACGTCTTTTTCTTGGCCTAAACTTTGTACTTTTAAATGTCTGTGAAATGCTTGGTCCATAGTCGAGACCAGAAAAGTTCCTTTAGTCACCTAGGGTGGCTTCTTGTGTGACACATCGCTGAGCTGGATCTGGATTCCTTAGTCACATGCTATCTTTTGATTTCTCTCTTTCTATGTCCTGGGAAGAACCCCACTCCTGTTATTCTCCTGATATTAGGGCTACTGTCACCTCGTCTTTCTTCTCCTGGGGAGGCATATGTCCGTTGATTTTTCGGGGAGAAAAAAAATCTCTCCACTGAGAATTCTTCTCCCAGCGTCTGTCAGTTTTCATTTTATCATGTTGATGCAAGAAGCAAGATTCCATGTACTAGTGGTCTCCCCAGATACCTCACGTTCGCTAATCTGCTTTTAAAGCATGGAAAGGGAAATGAACTGGGATAGAGTCTATGGGAAGAATTTGGCATGGAAGATGAATAGGATAGGTTTCCACACTTTTCCTAAGTGACTCCATAAACATTTGAGAAGCAAAGAAACTTATAGGTGAGAGTCATGAGTGAGAAGGGAGGATTTTTAGTACTTTCGGCATCTGTTGACCTTACTCAGGCTCTCTGGAGTAACACTGACAAGCCTGGTTACTTTCACTTGGCAGTAATTCCAGCTGACTTGACCCTTGCTTGTTTGTCTGGTGTTTTGCTCAGGAGAGAGACAGAGGCATGAATTCTTCTCAGATTCTTCCAGAACTAATTCTTGCAGATCTAATTTTTCTGTCACTATTATCTCCTTATAACCCCCCTCTCATTTGGATTCCTGCAGACAATGAAGTTGAAGAAGGAGAAGGCAGGGACTCTACGGACTCAGGTGCTCGTCTCAACTTGAATGCAGAAAATATTTTTGCTCTCAAATTAAACAAAAGATACCTGTGTTATAAGAATTTTACTTTTGGGAATTCCAAGTTTCTTTCCACTAGTAACACTCAGAGAAACAATGTTCTAAAAGTTCTAATTTTGCCAACCAGAAATGGGACACTGAAACACAGAGGGCTGAAATAAATATATTAACAAAACAGTATAATCAGTATATTCAATGTACTGAAACATTTCAGCTACATTATGTTCTATTACCATTTGTTATTCTGTTAAATTCAGGGATAGGAGAATTTAAAACAAACAAAAAAAAAGATAGGCTCATCCTTAAGGAGCTTACAATTTTCCAAATTGGAAATTTCAGTTTTTTTCAAAAATGTGAAAAAGGATCACTGAAATAAAGGGAACTAGGAAAACGGCCTGGTGCCTGGCTGAATAACAGATCCAGAAAGCCTTGTTTGATCCGTCGTCACTCTCAGCACTGAGTCTGGTGCTCTGGCTGGCTCCTGATCAGTTTGTTGATGTACATTATTCGTATATACTGGTCACAGCATAACATTATGCTGCTGGGGATAAAGTATAAGAGTACCTTTATATCACAATTGAGTTTCTGTAGTTAGAAGTTCCACAAATAATTAATGGATTCTGTTTTTTTCCAGGTTGAAAGGCAGACTCAGAGACCTGAATCCAGTTAACCCAGTGACATACGTTCAATTCAAAATGTCATGGCCTAATATGAAGGAAAGACTCCAGATTTTGACCTGTGAAAAGACAAGTTTCCTATTTTCTTTATTCTCACTTCAGTGGGAGTACAGGCTATCAATAAAGAAAAAAGTTATGAACAGGTTGTCAATTAGGGAACATTCTGGGAGGTATGATATGTAAGGTAAGATAACAGGCTAATCAGCTAGCCTAGTGAAGCCTCAGTAACTAGCTTGAAAATCTCACCTTGACGCAAGTAAATATAGCAGTCTTGAAAGACCTTAAGTTTCAGGGTCCTATAGATCTTGATTCAAATCTTAGTACTATCATTTATTAGCTGGACAAATTTGGCCTTATTAATTAAATTTTCTGAGTTTTATTTTCTTCATCTGTAAAACTTGGAAGATATTGGTGTCTTCCTTAAATGGTTGGTGTAAATATGAAAAAATTTTAAAATAGTATATTTAAGAATTATTGGTTTGGAGTCTAATTTGTAGTAACTTTCAATAAATGTTAGCTAAGGTGGTCTTGATGATGATGATGTCTCTCATGGGTTTCAAATTTAATGAGGCAGATGCTATTCTCTGACAAGACACAGCTTAAGTGTTTATACTTATAAAAGTGTTACTTTTGCTTATACTAATTTTTTTAGCATGCTTTCTCATGTGTGCTAAAGATAACTGATGCGTCATAGCCTAGATCGTTCTAAAATCACAGCTATTTTCCTTCCCCAATTATCTTCCCCACCCAAGGATTTGGTATGTTAAACTCCACCTCTTCATCTATTTTAACTAGAAAGTTGACCAATATATTATGTTTCAAATATCAACTTAACTTCAAACTACTGTGTGGACAAAATATCTCAGCTACACCAAAGCATGGTTTCTATTATTATTCCAGAAGAGTACATTTTTTGATAAAGGACATATATCTTTATGTAAAATAGGCTTTTTTTTTCATTTTTGAAAAACATCTTTATTAGAGTATAACTGCTTTACAATGGTGTGTTAGTTTCTGCTTTATAACAAAGTGAATCATTTATACATATACATATGTTCCCATATCTCTTCCCTCTTGCGTCTCCCTCCCTCCCACCCTCCCTATCCCACCCCTCCAGGTGGTCACAAAGCCCCGAGCTGATCTCCCTGTGCTATGCGGCTGCTTCCCACTAGCTAGCTATTTTACGTTTGGTAGTATATATATGTCCATGCCACTCTCTCACTTTGTCCCAGCTTACCCTTCCCCCTCCCCATATCCTCAAGTCCATTCTCTAGTAGGTCTGCAAGGGTGTGTAGATGGGCACGTTCATTCACTCATTCATATGTTCTTATTTTTGAGTTTCTAAAGTGTTGAGAGAATAGTACTCTTGTGGAAATTATCATTGGCGTGGTTTGTATTTTAATGTATGCTTTGTGGCATTGACTCGTACCAATGTACCAATGTGTTTTGTGGGAATGTGACATATTTATTTATAGGCAGGAAACGTCTGCATTTTGTCAGAGTAATGATCCTTTTTCAAAAGATGGCATCAATTTCTCCTTTGATACTTGTATTCTAAATTCCACAAAATAGGTAGTAATTTTAAAGAACAGAAGTTTTGGGTCTGACTTCTAACTTGAGATTTCTGCTGCCTATGTTTATGTATGACAGGGTATTCAGAAATAAAATGGACATTGTTTCAGTGTAGTGACACACTAATGAATGTCCTACAGCAATGGTTCTTGAGATTTTCTTCCTGTGAGTCCCATTCATTCCAGACTCTACCATTCCATTGCTTTATCCTTAGTATTTGTGGAATGTTTATAACATCTGCTTTGAGAAATACTTGTAAATCCTGGTCAATAGGATTCTGTTTCATTGTTCTATGAAAATTAACCAAGGCTCTCTCCACTCACTTTTCTCTATCTTGTATCTGAAACATAAATAATACCTTTAACGAAATAGAGAAAATTAATAAAGACTTAAATCAAAAGGTTTCCCATTGCTAGGCTTGGAGATGGAGGAAGATAAACTACAGTAATTGTAATAAACCTTGGGAATAGTGTTTGTCTGGTAGTGTGGTTGAAGAACACTGGGTTAGTTATCCTGGTCCTATCTTTGGCATTTATCAGCTGGTGAAATGATTTAATTTTCTTTTCCACTAGACTGTACTTTTGGAGAGAGGCAGGACTGGGTCTATTTTGCTCAGTGGTAGATTTCGGAGCTTCTAGGAGGGTGCTTTGTAAGTAGTGTTGAACAAACATAGCAAATAAATGAGCTTCAGTTTCATCTTCTTTAGTATTAGTTTGACTTACAATTTTTTTCCTTGTTTAAACTCACAAAAATTTTACAAAATTATATTAGTCAATGTAATGAAAAATTAAAGTCCTATATAATTTTAAGGCATTACATTTATTCTTTAAATATCTATTTTGCTTATTTTGCAAAGTGGTTAAATAAGCTTCCTTTTATCATCAGAAGGAATGACTGAAGGATCTCAATTAACATTGTCTGCTTTTAATAGAACCTCTTATTTTCGTGGCCTTGGGTCACCAACATCATCAGAAACATGCTCATATATAAATTCCTTCAACCCATGTGGTTTCCTCTTTAGAGCTGATGGGGCTGAGTAAGTGTTAAGTTATAATGTTGATAAAAATTTCCCTTGTTCTTCTTGGCAGGCACAGTCAAGTTCCGATGTTCAGGTTATACTGCCAGCAGCATTTTTCAATTAACATTAATAGTCCCCCACAAAACTGCTCAACATTTCAGTGGCACTGAACCCAGTGTTTCAGTGAAAAAATGCTCAGAAGCAAAGGCCTTTTCTTTCACTGATCTCCTTGTTCCACAGTTTCTGTACTTGGAATACTCTCAGAGAACTCTCAGTTCTCAGTTCTCTTGAGTGGGTCTCAAGGATATTATTTTCTATCTTGTGCTTGCTTTATTTATAGAGTTTACTACTCGGATTTAAAAGTTGACAGGCATTGCCTTGCAAGTCCTGGAAAAATCCATTAGGAAGGTGTTAGGAATAGACATTCACATGGACTCACTGTACCATCACAAATACATCCTCCATGAAGACCTCCATCTTTTTGAACAGTTTTACTGTGATTAGTGAGTCAGACTCATAACAGAAGCCAGGACTTTTCACAGGGATGGTATGTTAAATTCCTGAATTTCCAAAGCTCGTGTTCAAAGGACACCATTATTATAAGTTATTTCTTTTAATTCAAGTAAACTACTCTGCTGAGTAAAAAGGAGTTTCATTATATGCAGTCAGCATTTAGACTTGGATTCTGCTTTAGACATTTGGACTATAACACCGATTTAAATGTGAAATATTTAAGTTAAAAATAGCTATTCTTTTTCAAAAAAAAAAATTGGTTTGCGTCTTTTTTCTCCATTAACTTATCATATAATCTAGAAAGACTTATCAATAGGGAGCCAAGTAAACTGCAGTTATGTGTCCTTAGAATTCTCTTCCCATCATCATGGTTGCTAAACAAAATGATATTGGAGTGATCCAGTGCGTTGGAATGAATCGAAGAATGACAACAATAACACCCATGCAACGCCTTGCCTTGCTTCTGCAGAAACTGTGATTCCAAAATGATAAACTGCATTTCAAAATGTAAGAATAATAATATGATTGATCTAGGGTAAGGCAGGAGTAGTGGGTGAATGTTGAGATCTTGCATGCCGATGGTGTGAGCCCAGTGGGAGGGAAGGGAAGAAATTCCCAGTGGGAGGGAAGCAAATAACAAAACATGTCTCTCATATAGCACTTTTAGAATGTAACACCCATTTCCATATATCTTATCTAATTTGGACCTAAAATTTATGTGAGGTTGAATATGATTAGTATTCCTCATTCCAGAATTAGCACTGTTTCCATGCCAGTGTGCCTGCTATGAAGGGAGATGATTGGTCAACTTTAGGAAAATTGTTAAAACATCGTGAGCTTTAGCTTTTCTGGGAGGTAGTTTAATTTACTATTTATTCTACAAGCAGCTTCATAATGTTCAGAGAGATGAAACATGGACAGATCTCTTAAACTTCCTTGTCAAACAGGACTGCTCTCTCATCCATGAAATAGGTAGGTTGGTCCAGATCTGTGTGTCCCAATCCTGACTGCACATTAGACTCACCAAGGGAGCTTTTAGACCTACCTGCGTCCGGGAGTTATGCCCAGAGTTTCTAATTTAATTAGCCTTAGGTGGAAGTGGGTTTTCTTTCTTTCTGTTTTTAAAGGCTTCCCAGGTGAATCTGATGTGCAATCAAGATTGAGAACCACTAGAATGGAATATCTGGGAGGTCTTCTCCTTCTTTGTCTCTTAAGTGCGTTGCAAGGATTTATGCAATAGCTCTGATGTTCCATGAGTTAATTGGAAGGAAATTCAACTTTTATTATTCATTTTATCCTGTCTGGGTTTCTTGCTAGAATTTAGATCCAAATCTCACCTAAGAGATTCTGGGAACTGTAGCATTCTTCAGCTGGACTCTATCACCCAGTTAAAACTCTCCTTAACTTAGCTCTCCTTGCAAACTTGTACCTGGTGGCCATCTGGCTGATTTAAAGAATTCGTATACATGCTAGAAAGTTTTCTCTGAACACAAGTAGTCAAAGAAGCAGTCATTTGGATACAGATGGGGACTGAATTAAAGATGAGAAATCAGGCAGGGAGGAAATTTCAGTGAGTTTTAGGAAATGATGGAGGGAAACCATGGGCAGGAAGTCAAGGGATTACAAATACCACAGAACACCTAGGCTTATCCTAGTCCTCTTTATGCAGCTGGACAGTCTAAGTTCTAAAACACAGGGAATAACATTTTTCAAAGCGACTTTTGAGAACCACAGAAAACAAATTTTAAAAAAATGAGCAAGTTACGTAAGTCAAAAAGAAGATGAAAAAAAATCCAAGCAATGAGCTTTTGTGCTTCTAAGGGCCTAAAGAGAGGTGGAGGGCAATGAAGCTGCCAGTCACCATCTGGGTGCATGGGGGTGGGTGTGTGTGTAGGCATAAGTGTCTTTGAGGACAGATTTCATATTTGCTAAGAAGTTAATGTGAATTTACAGATGACAATTTCAATTTTTCCTGAAAGCTTCAAATGACTGAAGATGAAAATACTGTGGAAAAGCCTAGAAAATTGCACTGATTTAAGATAACCACAAAGCATATTCAATAGATGGAAATTTTTAAGAACCGCAATTTTCTAAGCACTTACTCCTTAATCACTGGCCAAGAGTGGTAATGAATATTGCGGTTTGTCTGGGTTGGATGAAGAGTTGGGGGTTGAAGGTGGACACCTGGGGTGACATGGAGATGATCCTGTGTGATTACTATTTTAACCATTTTAACTTCAACATCAGTTTCAGAAAAGCAGTATCCTCTGTCATAAAAATCTATGACCACTTTTCTGATTTGTGTTAAACTTCATTTTGTATTGATATTTCCTCATGTTGAAAAATACTGCAAGGTGGTACTAGGTTATTTTTACAAAATGCTTTGTTTCCATCTAGTAAACAACAAAATGCAATCAAATTTGCCGAAGAAGGAGATATGTTCTCTTTTATGACCACTAAGTTTTATTTAGCACGTTTGTACCAGAGTTTGGCAAATGACAGCTTGTGGGCCAAATCTGTCAGCTAAGAATGGTTTTACATTCTAATTTGTATTTTAATTTTTTTATATGTATAATAATTAGTTTGGCTGTTTTTAATCTGAGGCTGCTACAAGGAAGTAATTTGGTAACACTTATTATGGAATAATTTGCGTTGTATAATCAAGTAAACCAAAATGAAGGTTTGCATTTTTTTGTACTGAATGAAGAATCATTTCATTCTTGTAAAATGAGTTAACAAAAGAAGGTGTGGCATGATTATTTTCCTGATAATCAAATGTATGGCTCTTCATAAAAGTCAACTAAAAGATTAGGTAAAATTATTAAAAAATGTTAGTTAGAAAATCAATCTTTTTTTTGTCATTAATGAGAAATATTTTAGGAGCTAAGTTTTTACATCTTCACAGTTAGAATAATCAAAAAACAAAAATAAGTTTGTAGGAAGTTATATATTTTTAATGGTTGAGAAAAATAATATTTTGAGGCACATGAAAATTATATGGAAATTCAAATTTTAGTGTCTACCTAAAGTTTTATTGGAACATAGTCATGTCCATTCATTTGCATTTTGTCCATGGCTACTTTGGGGCTACAATGGCAGAGTGGAATAATTGTGACAGAGACCATGTGGTTGCAAAGCCTAAAATATTTACTTTCGGGTCCTTTACAGTAAACATTTGTCACCCCCTGAGGTGATCCCTCTTCACCTGATGGGTGTGAGTTGTATGTGCACCTAAATATAGTAAAATGAGGTGAGATTCTTATCTTGGAATCATTTAAATCCAAACTTTACATCGGCTCATGAAAATATCTTGGTATAAAATAGGTTTTTAGGTTCCAGATTACATCCCTACTTTATTTGAGCATTCTCACCCTTCTCAGTGTGGAGGGACCAGGCTAATTCACACACCTGGAGCCATTAAATTGTAGGCAGTTTAGTTTCTTATTGAAAACTAGAGTAAGAATTTTGTGGCTTAAAACTTACTCCAAAGTTTGTTGAGTAAAAAGTATCAAGTACACTATATATAAAATAGATAATCAACAAAGACCTCCTATATAACACAGGGAACTCCTCTCAATGTTCTGTAATAACCTATATGGGAAAAGAATCTGAAAAAGAATAGATATAGGTGTATGTATAACTAAATCACTTTGCTGTACACCTGAAACTAACACGACATTGTAAGTGAACTATACTCCAATATAAAATAAAAAATTAAAAAATAAAGTGATTAGCAAACAAAAAGTATCAAGTAATAGTTGTGATTGTATGACTATAGTGCAATTACATACTACTTATTAGGTGAAAGTTTTCTTTCTGGAGTTTAGATCTTCACCGGAAATAGAAGCATAAGACTTCAGACAACTGAACTAAATCCTAAATTGTAAGAATAATCTAGACATTCACATGGGATTATTACATAATCCCAATTATATTTAAACTTCTATTTTTAGAAATATAAGGGAATCAATTTAATTTTGAGAATTTTATTTCAATATGCAAAATTATGAAAACTGAGCTGTACCAGCGGATTGATATCAGCAAATAATAAATTCAAATAAAACACATATATACTTACACATAAGTTCACAAACTTTGAATGGGAAATAGATTGTTACTCTTATAATTTAAACATAGAAAGTAAAATTTTAAAGAGTGAAAAAAAAAGTACAGTCAATTCTCAATATTCATGGTAGTTTTGTTCTATAGACTTACTTTACCTACTGAATTAGAGAAGACTGAAGCTTTGCTTCTAGAGCAAATAAATACAGGGGGAGGTTCCTGTGAGCCTCCAATCACATTTTCATCAACTAATCAATACATAATGTTCTGTTATGTGTGTTCCTGTTTAAAGGCATATTATTTAATATATATTGTTGATTCATTGACTCTGAACGCATGACCAACACCCCTATAACACCCACATGAAGCTTATCTAATACGCCTCCTTTTTCCATTAGGTACCTCACAGCCATCTTGTGCTTAGGACACTGCACAGCACGTCAACACTACACCTGGGGTCATTTAAAAATTTTTATTTTATATTGGAGTATAGCAGATTAACAATGTTGTGTTAGCTTCAGGTGTACAGCAAAGTGTTTCAGATATACCTATGCATGTATCTATTTTTTTTCAAATTCTTTTCCCATTTAAGTTATTACAGAATATTGAGCAGAGTTTCCTGTGCTATACAGGAAACTGTCCTTGTTGGTTCTCTATTTTAAATATAACAGTGGGTACATGTCAATCCACCTGGGGCCATTTTATTTATTTATTATTATTATTATTTTTTGCGGTACGCTGGTCTCTCACTGTTGTGACCTCTCCCGTTGCAGAGCACAGGCTCCGGACGTGCAGGCTCAGGGGCCATGGCTCACGGGCCCAGCCGCTCCGCGCCCGTGTCCCCTGCATCGGCAGGCGGACTCTCAACCACTGCGCCACCAGGGAAGCCTCACCTGGGGCCATTTTAAACAGTGAAATCAACAACAAAAACTTCAAAAATACTAAAAATGTGGCCCTAAATAGACCTCAGAAAGGAAATATTTACACTCTGAGAGCTGAAACAGGAAGGCAGAGTGTTGTTTCGTTTGACCTCAGCTGGGAATTTGCCCATCAGAGCAACTCTGCCCTTGTCTGTGACAGACCCCAAAAGCCCATGAATACGGATTTTAGGGTTACAGATAAATTTTAGCAAGTAAGCTTGTTTGCAAATACAGAATCTATGAATAATGAAGGTGGACTACATACGCAACATTCTTCAAGGGAATATTTTAAAAACAGCTGAAGAAGAAAATCCACAAGCTAAGTTCCATATTAAATATGACAGTGAGTTCATGGCATGAAGACAAGTTTATGTTTGTATTATCATTTATCAAAATTAGAGGGAATAGCTTGAAAACAAAATGGATATCCATATGTTTCAATTATCAGTCTGTCAGTAGATACCTAGGTATGGCGCCCTGATTTAAAAACTTATGTGGTCCGTTTAATTCTGCATATTGAAATAAAATTCTCAAAATTAAATTGATTCCCTTGTATCTTTAAAAACAGAAGTTTAAATATATGCAAATGACAAACTAATACATGATTGAATTAAAAAAGCAAACTGTACTTGATAATATTCTTGCCTAGACAGAATCTGATATCTAGAATAGATTGATCTCTCTCTCTCATCTGATAGAACCCATCATGTGTTTCATCACGTGTAAAAGCCCTACCTGCCCTACCTATTGGCTTATAAAGGTTCACTTGGTTAGATTCGGTAGAGCCACTATCTCTCTGATCAGTTTTGCAATGCAACATCCAGAATGTGATTAATTTCTAAAGGCAAATATTCAGGTAATTTCTCTATGAATTAGGAGAAAATGAGAGTCTCATATTTTAAAATTCCACTCAACATTTAGTCTTCATATTTATCAATATATTTTAAAATGCTACTTTTTGTTTTTAGTGTTTAGCAACTTGTTTTAATTTATATGATGACAATTCTATAATTAAGATTTAGAACAGAAGTCATAAGACAGGATTCTTAAGAAATATGTATTCTTTTTTTTAACATCTTTATTGGAGTATAATTGCTTTACAATGGTGTGTTAGTTTCTGCTTTATAACAAAGTGAATCAGCTATTATCTATTGAAATGAGTTTATCTTTTCCTGCTGACTGAAACAATTTGGTTTCAATTCATAACTAAAGTGCATTACTAGAAGAAATAACATTTCAGCTTTTATGTGTAAGGGGTCCTCCAAGGCTTACAAAACCCCAAAGTAAATATTGCCAGTATTTATCTTGAATGACATTTTGAAGTAGTCAGAAGTTATTTCTACTTCCTTCTCAGAAGTGGAGAAATTATGCCTGGGTTACATTCATGAACAGATATATTTGTTGCAGCAGTTGCTGAAAACATTTTTTTGAATATTGTAGATAAGTAACATGGAAATATTTGTCACTATGGGAAAACACAAAGAAATCTTTACATTAATTTAAAACACATCCTTAGAGATAAAGTAAAAGGATATAGGAGGGGTAATGACCTGAGTTTTTGTTTGTTTGTTTGCTTTTATGTTGTTGTGTTTGACATTTGTTTCTATCCTTGATCTGCTGGAACTAGAACAACTCTGGGCAAATAGTGAAATTATGTATATCAACATTAATATAAAATATAAATAATATATGCAGTTTGAAGAGCATGTTTAAATGATTACCCTTCATTTGTGGAAACACACATGAGAAATAAAAATTTTAAAATATGTATATGAATAATAACCACCAAATTTACAATAGTGATAGTCTCAGGGGAGGGAGTATAATGGGAGAAGAGAGATGGCTTCTTATATATATTATATATTATTATGTATATACAATTACGTATTATATATTACGCTATGTATTGTATAAAATATGTAAATTATATTCAATTATGTATTATGTATATATAAATATATATTATATATAATATAACATATATTATATATTATTAGAGGTATATATAATTATCATAATTATATATAATGTTTAAAGGTGAAGAATCATATTATTCTCTATACATTTCTTTACGTTGGAAATATTTCATAAAGTATAAGATAGCTCATTCATGAAAGGAGAGAAGGAAAAGAAACTCAGTGATAACTCTATGCAAATGACAGAGACATAGCTTACAATGGAGGAAATGAAAAACAATTTAGTGTTGTCAGGACACACTGAGAAAGAGGTGTTCCCAACAGAATTAGCACCTGTACGGGAAACAGCAGTTACAGTTCACATTGTGATAGATGTTACTAGGAGCTCTCCACTGATCATTCTGTACTTTAAACCTGAATCAAATATTTAATAATATTTAATACACAGAGATCATAGGACATGTTTTAAAATTAGAAATACTTCTTAGTGAAATCAAAGATAATAACATCTTGCATATATTTAAATGCTCTTATCTGATAACTAATATTGAGAATTCATCTCGTCAAGTTAAGAAATAATCTTAAAAAAGAAGGCCATATAATTTGGCACTCTTCATTGGAACTTTATTTGGAAGGATGGCTTACATAGCCCCCAGAGATCTAACAGTTTCTAACCCTTTACTTTTTCCAACAGTGTCTGCATAGACCATAACTAAATGGACAAATCTCTTGAAAAAAACTCACAAAATAAATACATCTGGGACTATATCAGTTTTTACAGCTATGGTTAATTCTTTACTTTGGTCAAATATTTTCAATAAGTGAAACACTCCTGGTGGCTATAACTTTGTGTATTATTTTGATTGATTTTTTTTCTTTAAAACCTTCTTGACAATAATATACTATTATCCCATTTTAAATGATTGCCACATATTGTAATATTTTATCGCCTTATTTTTCCAGAATAACTGTGGTAATTTTTAATATATAGTTACCATGCAAGTACTTTAAAACCAAAAAAGCTTTCAGATAATGAACAGTTATAACAGTCTATCATTTAACATCTGAATTTTAAAATTTTAGATCATGTAGCAGCATCTCTTTTCCTCCCTTATGTTCCTTAGAACAGCACTGTGTAAGAATGTTACTTAAGTTATATTATTTAATAATGTTGTTGATGAAGTTATGATGATGGTGGAGTTAAGATACAGAACTGAAAATCATTAATCATTCATGGCATCTATATTACCTGTTATTTTTGTTGTTGTTTTTTATTGCCATAGTCATCGAACCTCATGGTTCACTCAATGTGTTAAGATATTCTAATAAATGTAATCTTAATCTGATTAGAAAACCGTAACTACTTGAAAATTCAAAAGTATTTGTTGAATTTTAAATAATAGCAGGAAGTAAGCATTTCACCTCAGTACTTTAATAGATGCAGCATTATATTCATCTTTCTAACAGAGGCAATAATGTCCCCGAACTGATCATTTTGTAGTGAAATAACCACAGCCTGGAGACAGTCCAGTTAAATTTCTCAGCTAAATAGATATAGTTTCTTCACTCCCCAGAGGCTTTCCTCATCACTTCATTTGTCACTGAACTATTTTTCTGTTTCACAGTCATATACCCAGAGGATTACCTGACCTTGGAATTAAGCACCTGGCTTGCCACAGGTGGTGTTTGGGGTGCCCTTTTTTTTATCTTCTTTTAACACTTTTATTGGAGTATAATTGCTTTACAATGTTGGGTTAGTTTCTGTTGTATAAAAAAAGTGAATGTATTTTGTTAAAACTTTAAGCACAGAAAAATAAAGCATAATATCATGTTCTCAGAGACAGTGTCACCATCCTTTTCCAAGTCATCAGAAGTTCAGAGGTTTTACATCTTAATGCCTTTAGAACAAACTCACCCAAGTAGTAATCTCTTAAACACTAGAATAAAGCCAATCTGCTTATTTCACAGCCAGCTGCTGCTCTATTGGCTCTCGCTTTATAGAAAAGCGTAAACTAGAGAGGAGAAAAGTCAGGGAGGAAAATACCAAGAGAAGCAATAACAGAGCATAAAAGATTATGTTTGAGATGGCAGGGTATCAAGATGGTTTGGTAATTTCTATTTATCCTTCATTATCCAGGATTACAGACATAAATTTGGACTGATTTATTATTTCCACATTATTATCTAAACCTACTCTGTCAATCTTCTAGTTGAATTAACTCAAATCATGATTTGCTACTCTAATAAACACAAAATTATATTGGCTAAGAGCAATTCCATGGTACTGAACTAATGAATTATCTGTCCTTGGAGAAATCATTTATATTTTCTCTGCCACATTTTAATCACCTAGCCTAGAAAAGCTCTAGTTTCCCTTCTAGCTCTATAAATTCATGATTCTATGAATTTTCTTAGGAGAAATGAGAAACATTTTCCCTTCATGAAGCAGACCTTTAATTGTTATTTTTATTATGATAAATGCAAAAGAGACAGTTTTTATCTTTTATATGAAGCTTTATATTGAATTACATAAAGTAATGTTTTAAAAAGTAAATTCTTCCATTGATTTTCTCCCTGCATTTTTCCTTTTGTTGTTAGCCTTCTTTGCAATAGATGGTGCTCTTTTCTCTGAGAAACTACTTATCTTATTCCTCATCAAAAGATCAGGAAAATTAGTTTTACTCTTTAACAATCATCAATTAAAGAAATCGTACATCAAAGTAGAAAGAATTGATAAGCAACTTGCAGCATGTTGATAATGGAAGCATAATGGAGAAAATGATTGTTAAATGATTAAAGAGCTCCATTGAAACCTGCAATACTTGCTGAATAGATGAAGCCAATATTGTAGCCAAATATGAAAATGCCATGCTTGCTACATACATAGAACCCCTAGTAGAAAGAAAATCCTAAATCAGGAGCCATTTTAAAGTATTAAAATAATTATCTACTTCAACAAAAGTGAAAATATAGTATTCCATATTAACATGTAGGATTTGAATATGCACATCAACACTAACACAATCTATTCACATCAGTCTCAATGCTGAGAGTTTGCACACTCTTTGCCAGATAAACCTGGAACATCTGGGCAAATAGAAAGTGGGCCACGAACTCTTTGGAAACAATTTCATTGGATAAAGACACTTCTTAATTTTCCCAGAGCAACCATTACAACTTCTTATGTAATAGTTTATAATCCAGAATTATGCTGCCTTTGGTCACTTCTAACTAGTTTCAGCTTTTGGAGGCATTGAAAAACTCATGTCCTGCAGTTCTGAACCACCCTACCTATCCCCATTCAGTTTGTGACTCTCCTAGCAGATCTGCAGCTGCCAACTGCAAACTGGTCTAGGCAACACAGCTGTCATGTGTGTCACAGCAAAACGACACTATTTACTGTGGAAAGACACCAGAAAAACTTCCTCTATGAGTGTGGCCTCAGGATGGAAGAAAGAGTGGAATAAGGGCTGCTACGACCAAGGAAGAGGAAGGTGGACCAGTGGTGCAGCAAAATACCCTGGCACCAGCAGGAGTAGGAAAGTTGCCAAGGTTCATCTCTGAAAAGAACTGAGCAGGAAACCTGCCCCTCCACTCCCCAATTAGGGGTAAAATAACTAGAATTTCTCTTCCATTATTCACAAATTATTGTTTCCACAGCTCCTTTGGAAGGGACTGTGGGACACTGTGCTCAAGAGCTGAGAGCCCTCTTGGCTCAGTATAAGCAAGCTGTAAGATAGACTTTTTTTTTTTTGCCGGAGCTTTATAGTTTTACCAGAGCAACTTCTCCGTTCCCAAAATTTTGGATTATGTCTTTATCAACGGAGCGAAACCATTCCATCCACTGTCACCTCCATACTCTCCCCTGTTCACCTCCCTTTTCTCACCCTCCCGCCGGACACCGTTTATGCCCCTATTAGCCACTGAAATCTACACTCGGAGCCCTGTAGCCTTCCTTACCTGACAATCACATACATGACCAGGAAGTTTCCGAAGAGACCCACCACGCACACAATGGAGTAGAGGGCCATGATGGTGATGGCCGTGATCATGGAAGGACTGCCGGTCGAAGGGCACAGGCTGTCGCTCCCGCCCAGCTCGGTGCGGTTCGGACCGCATGGGTCGGACAGGTTGCCTTCTAAGTGGGAGAAGTTGACCCAGGAACTAGGGTTGGGTCCCGGGGAGCAACTTGAAGAGTGCGTGAAGGGATCAGTGCAATTGCTGGCGTTCTTGGGGACGCTGCTGCTGTCCATGGTGCTGACGACCGGCCGGCTGGGACCGCGTTGCGAGTAACCGCGAGCACCCGGACTTTCAGCGTCTACGCGCCTCCGCTGCTTCCTCTCGCCGCTGCCACAGCTCCGGCTATTTCTTATAGACCAACCCTGGCGGAGCCAGAGAGGAGAGTCAGGCAGAAGGAGAGAGCTAAGCATCTGACGGTATCCTCTGCTTGTAGCCCCCTCCCACCTTAGAAGTACAGAGACACATCGTCAACCCCACACCGCTGGGGGGAGGGGAAGGAGGGCTGTGCGGGATCCAGAGGCTGGAGCGGAGGGAGGAGAGAGAAGTGGATTTTGCGCAAAGCGATCCAACGACTTGGTTTCCTCACTCGGCACTCGTCTGTGCAAACACCTCTAAGGAGGGGCAGAACAAGGAAGGGAGTTGGAGAGAAGGGGTTGGGAGTGAGACAAACAGAGAGTTAGTTTTTGGAGGCTGTAAAGCATAAGAAAGGGGGCTGACATCACTCTTTTTCCAGCGCCGTTTTCTCAGTATAACATGACAGGAAAGACATTGACTTGATGCAACTCTGACCACCCTACACCCCAGCGCTCTTCCATCCTTACTGCCTAAGCAATCGTTTGGGGGCAGGGTACACAAAATCTTCTTCTTTAGCCCTCCTTGCCTCAGACCCGCCTGTCCGCGAAAATGTAACCGTGTGTTTCCTATCACCAAGTGAGAATTTCCAACCCTTCAAACCTGCCTGAAACAAGAGTGATTCCTTCTCTGAAAAAGAAATGAAAAACAAACTTTTAGAAAGGAAACCTATTCCCTTTACTCCATATTCCTTTATTTCTCCTAGAGTAGAAGCTTTATTTGCATCTGATTTCTATCCTGGTGAGGAAGAGACGTAGGAACTGGGTACAGAAATCAGGGAGTTGTGGTGTCCAGAAAAGTCAAAGAAAGACAACGGTGACATCCCATATATAAATCTCATACATTTAGAATTATTAATTATTGTTTTTATCTCCAGACTTCCTACATGTGCTTCTTAGTAGAAGATTGTGAAAACCAAACATTTGTATTATTTCAGTGTTTTCTAGTGTAGACATTCCAGGAGAAACTATTGATACATAGACATCTGGAACTGGAACAGCTCACACAAGGCTGAGGATTATTGATACGTTTTAAAATTTGATAACTCAACTCTAAATCTACAAAAGCGTCTACTTTATAAATAAATTTGTAAATCAACCAGGAGTAAGGTTTTGTTTTGTTTTGTTTGTCTATGTTTTGGTAAAGTTAACACTAATTCTGAAGTAATTCTCATTTCCATACATGGGAATATTTGTTTATGTATATATATTTTAACAAAAACATTATCATTAAATATGCCCAATTGGTTGTAGAAAGCTATATTCTTGGGCAGCAGGGACGGGGGTGAGGTAGGGAGCTTGGTAAGAACATTTAATTCCCCTATTATTTTTATCATTTGTCTTGAAAACAGATAACACCAGTAAACTCTACTAATCATAGGTGATTTTGCCAATGTTCAGTATTATTTTTATCTTTTTATGTTGAAGGGTATAATTTCAGCCAAAAGAAAGCTACAGAGATCTCCTAAAGATGAATAAAAATGCCTTACCACATATTCTCCTATGAACTAGTATATTAATTCACTCATATTGAGCTGAAATTTATCTGCCATTATTCAATCTCTTGAGGACACACAGAATCCGTCTAAACTTAATTCATGTGAAAGACAAATAAGCACAGTATAATAAGCCCTTGCCTTGAAGTCAGATCATTTTGTGAACCTTAGATTTGTATGTTTTTTAAACTTTTTTAGCTGAGGGAGTTTGGATATGTTACTTTACCTGGCTGAGTGACAGTTTTCTCATCAGTGGGAAAAAAAAGTTGAAAAATAATTAGCATGTTTCATAAATGCTATGGACTGAATGTTTGTGCCACTCCCCCCAATTCATGTATTGAAATCCTAACCCCCAGAGTGATGGTGTTAGAAGATGGGGTCTTTGGGAGGTAAGTAGATCATGAGGGTGGGAACTTTATGAGTGGGATTATTACCCTTGTAAAAGAAACCCCAGAGATCTCCCTAGCTCCCTTTTTGCTATGTGAGGGTACAATGAGAAGACAGCAGTTTGGCAGTCTGCATTGCAGAAGAGAGCCCTTACCAGAACCTGACCATGCAGGCGCCATGATTTTAGACCTCCAGCTTTCAGAACTGTGAGAAATAATTTCTGTTGTTTATAAGCCACTCAGTTTATGGTATTTTGTTATAGCAGCCCCAAATGACTAAGACAATAATGTCATCTAAAATAATTTGAGTGATTTTTTAAATGGCACAGCTTAAAAACTTCAAGTATACTCTAATGATAACATTTTAATCTTTTAACTCAGTATATTTTGTCAACCAGCCAGGACTTTATATGTAGACAAATCAACTGGTCATGTGACTTTTCTTCTAGAACTACTGTCAAAGAGCAATCCAGTTTCCACTGTCCTTCTCCAGAAACATTTTTGGTTTTCATTCTATTTTATAAAAGTGTAGTTGTTCTATGGAGTAGGAATTTGAGCTTTAACTATATATTTTTAACTGAAATTTGATATGTTCCTTTTCTATTACTTTTCTCAATTTTCATTAAGGAGAATTATTATCTCAGTTTTGAATGCAGGATATTCTGGACATGATTACAAGGCTTCCCTGAAATTGTATTAACATCTATATCTCAGTATGTACCATCTATTCAATATCCAATTTGGGAAAATGCAGAACAAATTTAATTTCTCTTTCAAATATCAAGACAACCTTGAGAAACCCAGAAAAGAGCTTTTATAGAAAAAAATACCACTTGGTATATTCTGTAAAAAGACTTGAAATTCCAGTTTACATTATATCTTAGTTACTCTTATGAGGTGTTCTTTCTTTTCTCCATAATTGCACATTTCCTAGCTGAGTTATCTCAAGTCTACGTGAAACCTCAAGTCTCTTGTGAAAGGAGGTGGACTGTAAATAAATAAGTCAATTTATTACAAGCCTAATTATTTTCTATAACATGGATTCTAACCATATAACCTTTAGTTTCCTTGAGCCTTACTATGTTACCTGTATACTAGCAATATCTGTGATTTTGTTGATATTTTTTGCTTAGCCTATATGTTCTATTTGAAGAAAGAAAAACTTATCTATCAATCAAGATTTACCATTGATATAAAACCCATATCATACATTTTTTCATAAAAATATTTGCTTCAAAGCAACGCATTCAGTAAAAGCCAAGCTGGATCTTAGGCAAGTACTAAAAGTCCCTCCTCTTCCTTGAACTTCAAAATATATTGGCTTTAGTTATTCATATAACTGCCATCATCATCCCACACTTATTTTAATAGCTTAGTCCTGATATTTTGGAGAGTGGCTGTTAATGGAACACATGATTAATAGCAGTAATACATCCAAGGTCATAGCTATAGTGAAGTCTTTGCTTAGCTGGGCTATTTTCTAAATTCAACATAAGCAGGTTGTAAATCACTTTACCTTCAATAACCATTAAATTTCCTTTAAGGTATTATATACATAGTTTTGTATATAGGATTGTACATGTAGAATTTACCAATTCCTCTTATTGTCTATAAGTGCATATCTGTCTATGGCTCTCAATTAATCTTTCAATTTTCATGACAACCACTAGTCTACCCAGCATTTTGTTAGTTTTAGTAAATCCCCTAAATATTAAATTATGTTTTGCCTTTTCTCATAATCTTTAAATGGCTTCTTATCTTACTTAGAGTAAAATCGAAGATCTTTCAAGGGCCTACAAGGCCCTGAAGGATCTTTGCTCCAATTCACCTCCCTTACCACCTCTGTAACCCCATATTCTACCACTTCCCCTCATTTTCTCCATTCTGCCTCATGGCCATTTCACTTGAAGTATTTCTTCTAGATATCCCAGTGGCTCACCCCTTCACCTCCCTAAGGTGTCTGATCAATTGGATCAAAGAGATCAATAACCTCTTTCTTGACCACTCTTTTCAAGTAGCCTCCACACTGTAAATGTATCACTGGACCCTTTTTTACCTCTCCTTGTATCCATACTGTTTACTCTTGACTCTCCAGTTCTCTCTCCCAGTGGGTGGGATGACCTACACTGTTCTTTGTGTCTAGGTTCTATAATATGACTTTCTTTAGCCAGTAGAATGAATTAGAAGTGACAGTGTGCCAGTTCTGAGTCTAGGTCTCAAGAAACGTTGACTGTCTGCATTTACTCCCTCACACCCCTTCCAAGTCCCTGACAACCTGCTCAGACTGGCCTCCCGGAAGTTGAGAAACACGTGGATTAGAGCTGAGTTGCCCAATCATCTCACCTGAGATCAACTTCATCATCCTACAGCCAGCCAACCCCAGCCAGATCAGCATAGTTGACGCACGTGCAATATACACCTATTGCTGAATGCTGCAATATTGTGGTAATAGATAACTAACAGACACACCATTGCAACTTTATTTTACAACATAAAATAAAGTTTTATTTAGCACTTATCACCAGCCAACCCATTATATATTTTATTTGGATGTATATAGTTTTTTACTATTTAATATTAATTTCATGAAGGCAGGGAATTTTTCTGGCATAAAATGAGTTCTCAATAAACATTTGTTATATGAATAAATTCATAAAACTTATTTTCATAAGTTTTGCCAACATGCATTGATTATTTCAGGCACTTGAATGACATTGTTAATAGAATTTTTCAAACTAATTATTCTCTCATATACACTTGCACTGGTGATTTAAATTAAATGTACATAGCTGTCTCTCAGTTCTCCTTAGAATTTCATACACAATTCTTTGAAAGTATTCTGACTGCAACTGGTTGTTGACTCTTTATATAACTCTCTTCATCATCCTTGTTTTCTCTGAATTTTAGGCTGCCTTAAAAAGGCAGGAACCAAAATGTTTAGAGTTCAAGGATAAACACACTGGAAAACTCTCCTTCTCTCTTTTAATGATTAAGGATATTGAGCAATAAATATTACTAAACAAGTTTACTCATATTTCATATATTTCTAGAAAATATTTCATAGAGCCTATTTTTGTTTTTAAACATTATGGCTGAGGATGAATAGTTTAAAGAAAAAAACCATTTTAACTTGATTGAAATGTAATTAAAAACATACACCCATCTTGACTAAAAAATCTGACTTTGAATGTAAGATCCCAGCTTGGCTCCCAGGTGCTAGAATGTGGCATTATTTGCCACTTTAACCCTTTGGAAGTATGAAGGAAGGGCTCTGGAAATCAGATATTGTCGTATATGCCATTGTTCTGCCAACAGTGGGAGCTCTGCAAATTTGTATTTTCTGTCTTAATGTACCTAACAACTCAGAGGAAGGAAAGCAATGTATCCAAGCTATGATCTAGACCAAAGGTTGGTTATCTACCTACTGCTCCAGTCTGAGGAGTATAATTCAATAATTTATAAGTTATGGAAAGTTTTTATCATGACAGCAATTAGAAGACAAATGTTTATTTCTGTTGAGTTTTACTTGCTTGAGATTATTTCAGAAGTTTGTCAAATAGTCAAGCCCACCTCTAAGAAATCCTAGCTTGTTATATTTTTTTATTATTAAACCCATATGAAACCATTTGCTGAAGCAATAATGGTAAATAGTCAATTCCACTGGTATTTTTGAGTAGACCCCATCAAACAAGTGCTAACGATGCAATTATTCTTCTCCTTTACCAGTGTTCTTGAGATGAAGACTCCATGGAATAATGAAAAGAATTGTAGGAGATATTTAAATTTTTACATTTAACGTAAATTATTTTGTTGATAGTTGAAGTATTGCATAAATTATTTGGAAGGTTGTCTTATCTTGACTCAAAGTATCACTCTTTTTCTTTCTGAATGAACTTTTTAAAATATTTGAATTTAAATCCCACTTTTTTGTGAACATTACTTTGACATAATTTTAATCGCACCATCTGCATTAGTAGTCCATCTGAAAAGAATAAATAAATGGGCCTATTTTGTTCTCCATTCCAATGATTGCCAAATAATTTTCTTAAAAAGAAAAACAACTGTTCTAAGATAGTCTACACATGATTGAAATGGAAAACTAAAACAATTATAAAAGTTATTCTGGTTAGAATCATTTTTGCTTTTTCTTGTAGCATCCAGATAATTGAGACATATGTATTATTTCAATTCAAATTGCTTGGCTTTAAATTCTTTGTGCGTGTGACCATGTGTGAATGCACACATATATGCACATGGGTAAACACATAGACAATTATGAGGAAGTTTATATTTATATTGGAAAATGACACTTTTGTGAAACTTTTAATCTGTTGAAGCTTTTCTCTCTTCTCTTTTGCCTTTAGCTGATTTTTCTAAGTATTTAATTCCCATAGCTAGGAGCTTTGGATTTCCCTTTGTTTATCAAACTTCCAAATATGTAATAAAATTTAGGAGTAACCACAAGAACTCTGAAATAATTTCTATAAAGCCATACTTTGGCATAAATATCATTTATTCCCCAGCCACTCCAGGGAAACACGGACATGCACACATACACGCCAGTATCATTTTATCCTCAGATTGTTGATTCCTTTTTTCTGTTTGCAGTCCCTCATTTTTCTGCTCTTCCATCACAGGGACAAGGCAGGATGCATAATATTCAAAAGATGAGTGTTAAGTAGCTCTTTCTCCTGCTTTTCCAGCAAATTCAATGGAAAGGCTTTCTACCACAAAACAGATCAGCTTTACCTCCCTTGGACCATGTTATTTCGGTAATGTGCCTGTACTGCTGCTGTTCTGCCACAATATGAGAGAATACCAGAGTTCTATGCTCCAGGTTTCCTGGAAAGATTTTGATGGGATGTAAGGGCTAGTCCTCTTAAAATGACATTTATTGCATATAACAACCACAAGGCCAAAAGGCTACAATTATATAAAAGACAGGAGTCTTTTTCTGTCATCTTAGAGCAACCCAGTTCTGACACATCTACTCATCTGAATTCTAGTGTTTGTAGGAGAAATGGGCAATGAGTGTGGGCAAAGTCATTACCATGCAATGAATGGAGAAGCCCGCTGACCCAGCTGTTCCTTCCTGTTTGCTTTCCTTTTTCCCAGTGAGTTTTTAGAATGCAGACTTAGTGCAAACTTACAATATTGTGACAGATCACATATCTCTAGCTCTGTGGAGTATTCTGCAAATGAACTTGGAAGCTTTCCCAGCTTTGGTGCTGCTGGATTTAGTCACTGTCCTTTTTTTTACAGGAAGATAAACAAAGACTTACTGGAGGGTGGGGTAGGGAAAGCTTGAACAAAAAGCAAATACATAAGCAGTGATGGACCGAAGACAATTTTGTCAGAATTTTGAAATTAAAATTCTGGTTGTCTGTGTTCAGATATAAGATCAAAAATAGTTTAGGGTGATTTGACTGTGAAGCATCTTTGCTCACTAGTTACTAAGAGCACTCTTCATAAAAGGGTAACCTTACCAAATAGAGAAGAACTGTTTTTCTTAAAAGAATGTTAGTGTGTTAATGGTTGTCATTTACTGAGGTATATGGTTCAAGCACTGTTTAAACTCATTTAATTCTCATAAAAATCCTATGAGATAAATATCATTATCCCCATTTTATAAATGAGAAAACTGAGATAGAGCAGAAGAAATAACTTGCACAAATTCACAGATTAAAGTGGAGTGGAATTAGGTATTGAACTCAGGCAGTCTGGTTCCTAGCCTACATTCCTAACCACTTCCTTCTGAGGCAGATCATTATGCTATATCTTTGGAAACATTGGCTTTGGACTTGGAAAAGCTGGACTTAAACCCTAGCTCTGATACTTACCAGTTGTATATACTTAGGTAAGATGCTTAACTTCCATAAAACCTAGTTTCTTCATCTGTAAAATTAAAATAATAAGGTCAACCTCATTGTGTTCAGCAAGAGTGAATGGAATACGCTGGGCATTCTTGGATAGAAACTACTAAATTAAAAAACAATCCTTTCCCTTAAACTTTATATGTTTTTATATTAAATAATAAGACTAGTTTCTAAACTGCTCCCTTGCAATTAGGGGCTTTGCTCATTTCTTCATCTATGCTTATTTATCTACTCTTCACCTATCCATAACTCACACAATATGTGGGGAAAGAACTGAAAAATTCTCATGTTTGCTGGAAATGTCCTGTGAGTTTAGCTCTTTTTGCAGTAAAATTGCAGGAAAAGCAAATCTTGAAGTTAAATTTGAGGGCAAACCCTCTGTCTTAGGTCTGGTAGTCCTTAGTTTTATACAGTCAGAGAAAGAAAGCTTTTCATAGCTACACATATATGAATTACTGCAATTTTACAAGGATCTGTGTCAAAAATATTTCTTCTTGTTAAACAGAAAGGCTATTTTTGATTGGATAGTTGTTTTGTAAAATTGTGTTGATAGTAGTAAGTTTTTAAAATGCGTCGCTTTGTACAAATATTGATAGAGTGGCTTTCCACATACCTTTCAGGACAGTGAACTGCCATGAAGCCTTCCATCCTTGATGATGCTAGGTAACTTTATTTTTTTCCCCTAACTTATTTGTATGTTTCAAATTGGTACCAGGACAAATATTCAGGGTCTAATTCAGTAAGAAAAATAAGAAAGGATATATCTATCTATATCTAAATCTATACCTACATCTACATCTATATCTATATATAGATATATATCTCTTTACAAACTCCTTCCTTAACCCCATGTCACCCTCTATTAACCACCCCACTACACTGATTTCCTTCCAAATAATTTTTTCCCAAGTTATTTGTCACACATGCAGTCTCTACTTCCTCACTTCCTTATCTCTTTTCAACCTATTCAATCTGGCTGTTACTTCTAATGTTTCATAAAAACTGTTCTTCACAAAAGCGCTATTGACATTTGAAACTAATTGACACATGCCTTTCCTCAACCTACTCACATTATATTCCTTAAAACACTTTCCTCCTTTGGCTTTTATGATATCACTCTGTCCTCTTTCCCCCCCTTCTTCTGTGGTACTCTTCTTCTTCTGCCTGAAATCTAGATGTTGGAGTTTATTGGTGTATTAGGGTTCTCCAGAGAAAAAGAACTTATCTCTATATCTATCTATCTATCTATCTATCTATCTATCTATCTATCTATCTATGATCTATTTATCAAAAAGGTATTGGCTCAAGTGATTATAGAGGTTGAAAAGTCCCATGGTCTACCATCTGCAATCTGGAGACCCAGGAAGACCAGTCATATAGTTTGAAGGCCTGAGAGCCAGAGATACAATGGTGTAGATTCCATTCTGAGTCTGAAGCCCTGAGAATCAGAAGTGTTAAGGGCAGGAGAAGGTCAATGTTCCAACTCAACAATCAGACAGTGGGAGAAGGCAAATACTCCCCTCCTCCTCCTTAATCTATTCAGGTCCTCAGTGGATTGGGTGATGCCCAACCACATTGGGGAGGGCAATATACGTTATTTAGTCTACCAATTCAAATGCTAATCGCTTCTGTAAATCTCCTCACAATCACACCCAGAAATAATGTTTAACCAGACATCTGGGCATCCTATGATTCAGTCAAGTTGACATATAATATTAGGTATCATACTTGAGGATAAGTCTTAGGTTCCCCTGATTACATTCTCTCCTTAGCTAGTTTATCCAATCTCATGTCTTTAAATATGACCTAAATTCTAATAACTACCAAGATTTTATTTCCATTTCAAACTCCTCCTCGGAATTATTTATTCAGCTGGCTACTTAACATCTTTATTTTGATAACCCCTGGGCATTCCAAACTTAATGGCCCACAAATGAACTTTTGACTTTACCTCTAAAACTTTTTCTCACTTAGACTTTTCCCATCTCAGTAAACAACATCATTGTTGATTTAATCGTTAAATCAGAAACTTGAGACTTAAGGTTTATTCCTCCCCTCCCTTACCCTCAAATATCCATCCATAAACAAATTCTCTATCCTAACATGTAGTCACCCACTCTCTGAATCTCCACCACCACCACCATCTCAGTGTATTTCACTGTCTTTCTCATCTGGACTCCTGCATTAGTTCCCTAGTTGATATCTTTGCTTCTACTTTTGCTTCCTCCAGTCTGTTATACATATGGAAGTTAGAGTGATCTTTCAAGAGCATAAAGATTACTCTTTTTTTTACTTAAAAATTTTTTTTATTGGAGTACAGTCGATTTACAATGTTGTGTTTGTTTCAGGTGTACAGCAAAGTGATTAAGTTTTACGTATACATATATTCATTCTTTTTCAGATTCTTTTCTCATATAGGTATCACAGAATATTGAGTAGAGTTCCCAGTGCTATACAGTAGGTCCTTGTTGGTTATCTATCTTGTATATAGTAGTGTGTGTATGTTAACCCCAAGTTCCTGATTTATCCCTCCCCCCACCACGTTTCCCATTTGGTAACCATAAGTTTGTTTTAAATATCTGTAAGTCTGTTTCTGTTTTGTAAATAAGTTCATTTGTATCTTTAAAAATTAGATTCCACATATGAGTGATATCATATGATATTTGTCTTTCTCTGTCTGACTTACTTCACTTAGTATGATAATCTCTAGGTCTATCCATGTTGCTGCAAATGGGATTATTTCATTCATTTTTATGGCTGAGTAATATTCCAAGAACATAAAGATGATTCTGACATCCCCATGGTTTAAAGTCTTCAATGACTATTGCACTTAGGACACTGTGTGATATGGCATCTGCTTATCTTCCAACCTCATCTGGTTCCGCTCTCTCCCTTGCTGCACTTCAGCCACAATGGCTTTATTTCATATCCTTGAACACAACAACTTTGTCTTTCCTTTCATAATATGTAAGTACAAACATATGTCTCTGTCAGCTCTCTTTTGTGCTATTGCTATGATTAGCTCTCTTCCTTCAGTGGGTCACTTACATGATACTGTCTTAGATAGGACCTCCCCATGTTATCAGAATTGATTGCTTTTTATTCTCTAGCATAGCCCCTTGTTACTTTCTTTCATAGCAATGAATACAATTTGTATTTAAATACTTATTTATTTGATAACCTGTATTATCTATGTCATCACTAGATTATATACTTCATTAGTACAGAGACTATTCTTTGTTTCATATTTTATAAAATTAGTGTCTCACACAGTGCCTTGACATAGTAGGCACTCAATAAGTATTTCCTAAATAAACATGTAAGCTAAATGGAGTGGAAAATTGCTTTGAGAAATGGGTATGATTCAGCATTCCTTACAGCAGAGCAAAATAAAGAATGACCACAGTTGTAGAGTTTGGGACATGGCTTATGAGCTCCCTGGGTTTACACTTATTAAAACTTCTATGAACTTCAACCCAAGTATGATATGAAGTCCATAAAGCAACAGTAAAAATGAAACACCATGAGCAGAGTTCATAGTCTCTGCTTCCCCAAATTATTGCCAGTATGATTCTCTGTATTGTTCTAAATGCAGAAAATTGTGTCCATAACAGATGAGAGCTATCCAGTCACTCCTTTGATGTAGCTGATGGGAGAATTAATAGACCATAACAGTTTAGAAAATAAAAGTAGGGGTAGACTCGGATGCCTTTAATGGGAAACATCTTTCTTCTTCCCTTTATTGTGTATGAAATAAAAAATATTAAGGAAATATCAATCCTTATCATTCTTAATAATCATTCATATCTTGGACCAATAATTACATACTTGGGCAGAATCAGGGCATACTATATCAAACTTGGATTCTTTTTCCTATTTGGCATCAGTATTTTGTCAATTTAAAGCCTCAATTCTGGGATCTACTCCCAGTGGGGATGCAATACAAGGGACTAGAAATAACCTCTGAAATAACTAAATGTATACGAAAGTGGTTTTAAAGATACTGGACATCAGGCAACAAAGGACAATGAAGTCTGGGAGATTGTATACAAACAAGATGAACTTGAACACTGCCCCGGTTTTTGCCTGGAGGAAGCTCTGAGGCTGTGTTACAGGCAGAGAAAACCCAGATAGAATCCAACGGTCTCCTTCAACCGAGAAGAGAATGTTGTGAGTCCATGGAGACCAAGGTGGCTTGAGTTGGCAGGGAAAAGCAGCAGAGAAAAGAGAGCTGCACATAGAGAGAGCTGAAGAATTCCCCCTCAAGTCTTTCTGTGTATACTGATTAAATACTTGCATGTAAAGGAAATATCTGAAACAAGAGGAAGAATTACATGAAAGGATTAAAGAAAATAGTACTTTAACTAAGACTGAGAATAGTTCCTATTCCCACCAGCCAGAGTGGAAAGCCTCTTAATTCATAGGACATCAAGGAAAGTACTCAAAAGGCTTGCATCTCAGTAGTAGGGAAAATTCATCATGGATTACATACTGCTCTGGTCCTGCCTAAGAAAGTTGAAAAGCAAGACCCAAAGTAAGTCTACTGTTTCAGAGTAACTTATCTCTGTCCCAGAATAAAGGTAAAGAGTATTTATAGAAATACAAAAATATCCAACATACAACGAAGTGAAATTCATAATGTTAGCATATAATAAAAAATTACCAGGCATGTCACAGAAGCAGAAAATATGATCAATATTGAGGAGTAAAACTAAAAATCAAGTAAAACAACCCCCAAATGCAACACATGACAAAATTAGTAAATAAGAATGTTAGAACTGTGATTGTAATCCATATGTTCAAGAAGCTGGGAAAAGACTGAGCATATTAAGTAGAGAAATGAAGAAAAAATATATATCTTCACATCAAACTTCTTAAGATGAAAGCTACAATGTCCAAGATGATAAATACATTAGATGAGATTAACAGTAGATTAGACATCAGAGAATTACAGATAGAGTAATGAGAGTTTTCAAAAGGAAATAGGTGAAAAGAATGACAAAATGAAGATAACATCAGAGAGCTGTGGGAGAACTTCAAGCAGCTTAATAAATGTAAAATGGAGTCCCTAAAGGAGAAGGGAATAAGAAAATAGTATAAAGAAGTATTTTTTAAAATGACAGAAATAGATAAAAGTAAAATGAAAATATGCCATTGTAAGAGTAATCAAAAGAGCCTGGAGTGGCTATATTGATATCAAAGTAGATTTTAGAATGAACATTATCAGCAATAAATAGAGTCATTTTATAGTGATAAGGGGGAGAAGTTCATTATGAGGACTTAAAAATACTAATTATTTATGCATTTAATAATACAGCCTGAACATACATCAAGCAAAAATTGAAAGAACAGCAAAGAAAAATAGACAAATCCACAATTACAGTTGAATATTTCAACATCTACTCTCGATATTAATAATACAAGAAGACAGAAAACCAGTAAGGTTGTAGAGAACTTGAATAATACTCTCAAACAATTTGACCTAATTACATTTATTGAACATTCTCCCAAACCAGCCTAAACTACTCAATTTTTTAAATGCACATTGAAGATTAAACAACATAGATAATATTCTGGAACATAAAATGAGTCTCAATAAATTTTCAAAGATTCAGTTCATAGAAAGTATGTTCTGTGAGCATGATGGAATTAAATTAGAAGTAATAAAAATAAACTTTGGAATTTTAGAGATCTTCTAAATAACCCATAAGACAAAGAATTAAAAAGGAAATTAGAAAGTATTTTGAAGTGAATGAAAATGAATGAAAAACACAACATATTAAAATTTTCCTGATGCAGCTAAAACAGTACTTAGAGGGAAATTTATAGCACTACACTCCTATATTAGGGGAAAAAAGTGTCTCAAATTGATGACCTCAGTTTCCAACTTTAAGACACTAGAAAAAGAAGAGTAAATTAATCCCAAAGCAAGCAAAAGAAAGGAAATGATTCAGGTCAGAGAAGAAATCAATGAAATAAAAAACAGAAAAACAATAGAGAAAATTAATGAAAATAAAGGCTGATGTTTAAGAAAATAAATAAAATTGCAGGAACATCATTTCCCTTCTTAACCCATGTACTTGTGTGTGTGTGTGTGTGTGTGTGTGTGTGTGTGTGTGTGTGTGTTTGCTGTACGTGGGCCTCTCACTGTTGTGGCCTCTCCTGTTGCAGAGCACAGGCTCCGGACGCACAGGCCCAGTGGCCATGGCTCATGGGCCCAGCCGTTCCATGGCATGTGGGATCTTCCTGGACCGAGGCACGAACCTGTGTCCCCTGCATCGGCAGGCAGACTCTCAACCACTGCGCCACCAGGAAAGCCCGAGTGTGTTTTTTGAATATTAGAATAGAGGACTATCTGAATACTCTACCCAATGCTCCATAAAATACAATGTTTTCTCATTTGGTTGGTAGGAACGGGCATTGTTTCAGCCCTGTATGACAGGTAATCCTTTTGGGTGATTTTTTCCCTGACCTCTGATATTTTCTTCATACATATGCAATGTTCAGTACTATGTCAAATACTCAAGAAGGATCTTCTGCAGATTTCAGTGTCCTTTCTCTGTGTAGCCCTCTCCTCTTGAGAATTCTGTCTGGTAAACTCTAGTTGTCTTGCTTTACCTGGGCTCTTAGCTCCATCTCCTTATGACTCAGATTCTCTGCCTAAATTCCCCCTTCCTGTTTCAGTGGTCTAGAAACACTTGAAGGCAAATTTTAGGGGCAATTTTAGGACTCACCTCATTTGCATTTCTCAGGCTTCACCATCCTTTTTTGCCATAGTCCGATATCTTGAAGACTTCTGTTTTACTTATTTTATCCTGTTTTTGATTCCTTCAGTAGGATCATTAATTAAGTCTCTATAACTCCACTTTTGATAGTAGAAAACTTTAAATTTGTTTTGTATTTTTATACATTTGGATTTGTTTGTCATGTTATTTTCTGTTTTCTGTTTGTACTTCTTTTCTGTGCTCAAATTTGTTTGGTCTTTTTTATCATTTGAGTTTGTAACTGCGTCATTCCGTTACCTCCTAAATTGAATTGGAATTTATAATCCTACATTTTTTCTTTTGGTGGTTGCATTAACAGTGGCAGTTAAAAAGTATTTGCTATAGAATACTCATAACACCTAGAATTACAATGATTATAAATCCATAGTTTTCTTCAGGAAAAGGAAACAATACAGCTACTTCAGATTAATTTTATACTCCTAGACAGCAATTTGTAGAATGCTTTTGATATTCAGCATTGGATTATAGCCATAATATACTAAAATAAACATTGAAATCAGCAAATGTAGCATTGAGAATGTGTTTAGAATACAAAACTATTATTGGTCTTTTTAAATTTCACACTTTGTGTTGCTGTAGCTTAAATATTGCAGCCACCTTGATTTGATCCAGAAGTAATTGAAGGCAACTAATGATACATGATAAGTTGTCAATGCTCTCTAGCCAAAGACCATCAGAAATATACTTATGGTTGAACAAGTTGTATTTACTGCTTATTTCTTCTAAAGAAAATGCACACCATCAAGAACTGTGAGTCACCTCAGTAGAAGAGTTTTAGAAATAACGTTTTAAAGGGTTTGGGTTTATCAATTTTGAATAGAACTGAGGAAGCAGACTTTGTGCTGAATTGGATGCTGTCAGAGAGTGGGAGTAATTCTATCTTAATAAATCTTATCTAAAAGGAGAAAAGACTAGACTGAGGCTAAAATTGTAGTCATTCCTACTAGCCAGGATAGGGGTATGTTTAGACATTTTTGTGGTTCGGGCAATGGTAATATTTTTGTTTGTATTCAGACATGATTATGCTCTTGTCCTTGATCCATCAGAGTCACAGTTGGCCTTGTGTGACATTGAGGTTCTCTGAAATGACTTTCCATAGGAGAGCGCCAAGGTCTAGCCATGAATGCCAGATTGGCTCCTGACTGTCAGGGACTGCATTTCTCTGTCTCTAGATAAACTAAAATGAAACTTGGTAAGAGAAATCAGTCAAAGAAGCATTAATGTTAAGAAAGCCTGTGAAAGCCAAAAGAATACACAGTATCTAAAATGTGCACCATTGTATTAGGGTTCTCCAGAGAAACAGAACAGATAAAATATGTATATAGAAGATATATACTTTTTTTTCCTCAAAGTGTAGATTCTCTTTAAGAAAAAAAGTTCATATTTGTATTAAATTAAATTAATCAATTAGTTAATTTCTTGGTTGCATGGCATGTGGAACTTCCCCAACCAGGGATAGAACCCGTTACTCCTGGAGTGGAAGGGCGGAGTCTTAACCACTGGACAACCAGGGAAGTCTTAATTTAATTTTATTTAGAAGTTCCTCTACTTTATCTGGTTTCAGGGCTCATGATAATTTTCCTGTTCTTGGGCTCTTAATTTCCTTTTATACTCTGAATTACTATAGAGCATAAAAACTGCAGTTCTCAGCATGCACTACTACCAGGATTCTCTTGTTTCTACCACCTCAATTGTGGACCACATCTCGGGATAAATAGTTTGTGTCATCAGTTACCTGCTCTCTTTCTGCCAGGGTTGCCCTTCTCTTTGTGGATGTGTAGAAATGGTTGTACCAGGTTGTGTCTTTAAAAAATTGTTAATATATTTTATTTCCCCCAATATCTCCAAACTATTATCATTTCAACAAGTAATCAATATAAAAATTTGAGATATTTAACTTTTTTTCATACTAAGTGTTTGAAATTCAGTATGCATTTTATACTTACAGCACATTTCAACTCGGACTAGCCATATTTTAAGTGGTCCATAGCCACATGTGTCTAGCAGCTACGGTAGTTATTGATTAGCACAGGTCTAAACTATAAATCTCGTGAGGGCAGGGATCTTGTCTGTTTTGTTCACTGCTTTGTACAGAGCCTGGCATGTAATATGTACTCAAGAAATAAATATAATAAGTATTTATAATAAATAATAAATATTTATTCTAAGGATTGGCTCACATGATTATGGAGGCTGGTGAGTCCAAAATCTGTAGTGTGGGTTGGCAAGCTGGAGACCCAGGAAGAATCAATGCTGCAGTTCAAGTCTGAAGGCCGTGGGCAGGCAGAATTCCCTCTTGCTCAGGGGAGGTCAACATTTTGTTCTATTAATTCCTTCAACAGATTGGATGAGGCCCATCCACATATAGGGGACGATCTGCTTTACACAGAGTCCTCTGATTCAAATGTTAATCTTATCCAAAAGAATTACCCTCACAGAATAATCAGAATAATATTTGACCACATAACTGGGCACCCCACTCCAGCCCAGTTGACACAAAATTAATCATCACAGTCATGAAATATTATACACTTGCTAAAAAAGGAATATAAGCAGTTATGTGCTTCACAAAGTTCAATACCTGGTTTCTCTGTAGAAGCACAACTCTTCCTGCTACTGAGACCAGGGGTACCTTTCCCTGCTGGTTCTCATAAAATGGATAGGCAAGTCACGTGGCTGTCAATGGACAAGGACATCTGTGAGTGTACTGCTTTGGAAATATGCTCCACTCTGTTCTTATGAGTTCTATTTTTATTTAGACACACCCCCACATGCTTTGAGGTTGAAATTCTACAGGAGAGGTTGCTCTGGTTGTCTGTGAATCAGCATGGCTTGTTAGATTTCTGAAGCTAATGATGAAAATATATGGGTTATCCTTTCTAGCCTTTAATGTTAAGCACAGTGAGCATGATGTTTGTCTGCAAAATGAGGCAAGTTTTGAAGTTTATTCAGTAACTAGACTTCATCAGTGTGAGCCAGTTTGACAACATATTGCGAATATTTAGGTAAAATAAGTGGGTGAGTTGTCCAAAAGAATAACTATATATTCTAAAGTCCCTCAGATTTTTGTAGGGAATAGCTTTCCCAATAACAGTTGAGAAGCATCAGTTCCTGGGAATGGTGTGAGGAGCAGTCTATGCCTGGGACCAGTAACAATTTGAGACCTTCCTTTAGGAGGTAATGAACTTTTTAAAAAGTCTTTCATGTGCTCACATTTACTTTTGTTATTTTGCATTGTGGCTAAATTTCTTGCTTTGTTCTTACATTGTTATGTATGTCCTTCTTATCCTTCCAGTTAGGCTTCAAATCCTTTTTGGGGAGAGCTTGTCCTTTATTTGTTTGGCGCAGGTGGCACCAGTTACAAAGGCATTGCACAAACAGGGGTTGCCTAGCACTTAAAGATATTGTTGAGTGGTCAGATGAAGGAAAGAAAGTGTGAATGTATTGATAAATTAATGAATACCAGGATAAGGAGAATCCCAGATCACTCCAGCCCATGTTAAAAAGCTCTGTGAAGACTATAATTTGTGCCCATGTGCCTCTGGTTATTGTCTACAATAAAGTAAATAAAATGTCAAGGAGCACCTTGCAACATAATTTTTATCCAGTAACTGAATTGAGGAGATAAGACAGCACACTACAAGTATAAATTGATGCAGTTTATTCTTTTGTGATAGTCTGATATCTCAGAGTTTCCTATCTGAACTTTTATTATGAGAAAGTAGCCAGAACACTGAGTAAGTAATTAGAGTTGTTGAGTTTATGTTCTGGCTCTACCACTTACTACATCTCTGACATTAGACAAGTCACTATGGGTTCTTAAATTGAAAACTAGGAAAATAATTCCCAGTTTGCCTGTTAGTGCAGTGTTCAGGGGATGTGATAAATGTGATGGCCTTTACAGGCAACAAAACCCTAGAAGGTAATAGAAATGGTGTTTTTGAGTCTCTTGGTTCTGCAGGAACAATGCTAATTTCTCATCCACTCTTTCACCTGTGAATTTGTTTGGATATGCATTTCTTACAGTCCATCAGAGACTAAAAATGTAAGATGAATTAAAACATGGAAGCCATTGTGCAGATAATTTAGAAAACCAGTACACTTGTGTTTGGCATTTCCAGAGAGTGGCAGTAAATAACATTAGCGAGGTACCCAGGAGCAAGGTCGTGTAGGATCTGGTAGGTCATGTGAAGGACATTGAAATCTATTTTGACAGTCATGGAAATTTTTCTGGAGCATTGAGAGCAGAGTTACATGATATAATTTATGTTTTAAAAGGATCTCTTGGGCTTCCCTGGTGGCGCAGTGGTTGAGAGTCCGCCTGCCGATGCAGGGTACACAGGTTCGTGCCCCTGTCCGGGAGGATCCCACGTGCCACGGAGCGGCTGGGCCGGTGAGCCATGGCCGCTGAGCCTGCGCGTCCGGAGCCTGTGCTCCGCAGCGGGAGAGGCCACAGCAGTGAGAGGCCCGCGTACTGCAAAAAAAAAAAAAAAAGAATGTGGCAGGTAGTCTCAAAAGATGGCTCAAAATGGGCCATATTTCCCAGAATTCATACACTTGTGTAGTTCTCTCCCACCACAATGAATATGGCCTGGCCTTTGACTTATACTAACCAATAAAATGTACAAAAGTGTTGCTGTACCAGTTCCAGGTCTAGTTTTTAAGAGGACTGTCACTTACTTCGGGAGTCTTTACCTACCATGTAATAAGCCTGGTTATCATACTGAAGAGATCACACGGAGAAGATGTTAGAGAGGGAGAAATTTCCCTCTCTATACATCTTGACTTTTTTGTGGCTGGACTAATAATAACATTGACACAAGGCAGATTAACAGGAGAAAAAAGCAAATGTTAATTCTTGCACAATGAGATCTCATAGAAATGAAACTTAAGAAGTGGCCAAAGCAGGCAGCTTTCATACTCTTTAGACAAAGAAGGAAAACCTTTCGGAAGAACTGACAGGACAATGAAATGCAGGTTTTAGGTACCCAATTAGTGAAGAATCTAAACAGAGTTTGCATTTGGAGTAGTAAATTAAAGAACTAACAAGTTTTGTTTGTACAGGCTTCTCAGCCTGACGTTCCTGTCTTTGGTGATAGGGTGTCCTTCTACCTCCAGGTGAAGGAGATTTATTTCCTGCTTTCAAGGAGACAGAAAGGAGGGTCAGAGTGTCCCTCTTGTGTTGGCCATTTCTTAAGAAACTGTAATTCAGAATAATCAGTATGCCATGGAGGCACATTTTGGGGTGGCCTACTCTGGGCCCCCAAAAGGACAAACCCTGAGACCACATGGAGAAAGAAAGGTCCAGGTTTTTCGGTGTCCTAATCACTATCCAACTGCAACTGTGTTAAAGACATCAAGTGAGATGAACCAAATAATTGCTCAGCTGAGCCAAGTCATCACACAGAACCATGAAGAACAATAAAATTATTGTTGTTTTCAAGTCACTATGCTTTAAGAAAGTTTGTTACACAACAATAGATAGAACATGGATGTGGAAAGGCAAGAGAAGAAGAGAGAACAGAGGGCTATTCAGTTGTCCAGGTGAGAGATGACGTGGTCTTGAACTAACATTTCAGGAGGTAAGAAGACATTGGAGTCAGAGATGATGGGATTTGTTGACGGACTGACGGTGGGGTGGGAGATAAACAGAAAAATCAAGGTATTCCGTGTTTATTGGCTGCATGACTGGGGTAGCAATGATACCACACAGAGTTGAGAAGAACGTAGGAAAAATCTATTTGAGGAGGACAAATAGGAGTTTAACTTTTAGATATCACTATTAATGTGGCTATTAGATATTGAGTAGAGGTGTCATATAAGTAGTTAGATAGATCCCGGAGGGAGTGTTGGGGTTGAGGTATTATTATTGGAGGCACTAATGTGTGGGTGACACTAATCTATGGTGCTGGATGAGGTCAGCCAGAAATGACTGTAGTCAGAGAATAGAAGTGGTCCAAGGTGTAGTCCCAAGTATGCCAGTACTTAAAAGTCAGGAAGATTTGTAGAATCCAAAAAAAGAGACCAAGAAGAAATGACCAGTGAGGGAGGAAAATCAGAAAAATATGATGTCCTTAAATCCAAGTAAAGAGGTGTTTGAAAGAAGAAAGTGTGAATTGTTGAGTCAAATGTTCCTGAGAGATTGTGTAAGAAGAGGATCAACCATGACCACTGGATGTGACCTTATGACTGTCATTATTGGCCAAGAAGAAGACTAGTTTCACTGGTGTAGAGAAGATAAAAGCCTGACATGACAAGATCAAGAGAGAGTTGGTGATGAAATAATGGAGACAACGAGGATAAAAATGGTTTTATATCTTTTTGCCACTAAAGGAGCAGAGAAGTATGTTCAAAATCGGAGGTATGTAGGATTGCAAGAGGATTTCTAAAAGCAGGAAGATGTTGCATATATGTTACGTCTTGAGAATAATCCAGTGAATGGAGAAACCTGATGGCAGGGGAGATGAAATAGGTAATTTCAGGAGCTAGGATCCAGAACACAGCTGGAGGAATTGACTTTATCTAAGAGAAATGCTGTTCACCTATCATTCAGGAAGGAAGCAGTGTACAAAGAACAGATGTTTGATCTTGGTGGATTTGATGGAATGGAATGAGGAAGTTATCTTCTGATGCTTCTGTTTTTGTTTCTAGAATGATGTTTGGGGGACATGATGATAGAGTTTTGAGGAGAAATAAAATATTGTGAAATAAGCATCTGAGTAGAGTAAATGGACCAGGCGTCTGGACGCATATTTGAAGTTCTGAGTTTCTGTTTCTCTACAGAAGAATGATGTGATCCTGACTCTCTGTTTTGTTGCTACATACTGTGCTGTTCTGCCCAAAACTCATGGCTGAAATTGTTCTGAATTAATATTGCCAGACTGCTTATGTAAGCAGGCTGAGTGAATTGTCCCAGATTCCATATCTGTTAGGGACAGATTCAGGATGGACGTGCCACTGTGTGAGGTATTGATCAGGACACCTTATTAGACTCTATATAGGCAGAAATGCCTTTGCCTATCATTGTGAAAGTTTTAACATCACCCTATGGCAGAGTTCTTTCAAAGGATATTATTTCATTCTGGAGGTAGAAACTGTGTTTGCTCTGCATATGCTGACTTGTTGAAGCCATGCAGCTGGCTTCAGGATGGTTCTTGTTCTTCAGATGACTATGAATTATTATTAGTGTGTTATCATTCTATCTTGCTGCTCCAGCATTTTTGTCAACACATTTTCATCCATCAACACATTTTTTTTTTCTGACTTATTCCTTATTTATCAGTGAAGAACCATAGGACTACAGCAAGATCTTAAACTCCTGAATACCATGGATTCCTGAGGTGCATATATATATATATATATATATATGTGTGTGTGTGTGTGTGTGTGTGTGTGCGTATATATATATATATGTACATATATATATATAACTGATTTTAAAAGATTATCATTCAGTTATTCATCAAGTGGTAAATAAAAAAATTGCTAGCAGAAGCCTGTTTTAAGAATAAACTAGTTACTGTATTTTTAAAAAATGAATAGAATATCCAACATCGTAGAAGGAGAAAAGAAATGACCTGGTGATGAAACTCATGGAGGAGTAACAGGGAAATGTGATTTGCCTTTCCCAGAGCCAAAAGAAAAAAGAAGTTGTCACAATCTATTTTTGAGCCATAACTTCATTTACCTCATACCAGAGCTGTATGAAAACAAAGTCTTATTGGTCAGAATAGTAAGTATTGATACATCATGAAACACATACTGATACAGAGAATATACTTATGAGAGATAAATTTCTGGTGCTAGTTCAGAAATGCTCTAAGTGCTCTGATGTTAAATACAAACCCTCTGGCCAATTTCAGAGTGTCATTTTCTGTACTGCAGTATATTTGTAATTTTAGGTCAAATGTAGGACTTCTCATTTGGGGATAAAAAAAAGACATCTGGCTTTGAGTTACTGATTGTCTAATGGAACGAGCAGCAAAAGCATTCAGAAGTGATAATGGGCAGATGATTTCAACGTATTCTTTAGCTTCTTTGGTTCCCCTGGGGGATAAATATTTCATTCTGTGGAATGGGAATTAGCTTTTGAAATAACAGTGATAGCACCCAGAATTTTCTCAGCCCTGTGGCTCTAGAGAAACTGTTTAGTCCAAGTAATTGAACTTTTGGAAATGGGGCTGGTGGATGTCCACAGGCTGGGGTTAAACTCAGACCAAAGCATGGCAAGAAGGTATTCAGGTATGTAGTAAGTTGGTGTAGCAGGGCATGGCCAGACAACAGTTATTGGGAGGATAGCTGAAAGAACACACGTTTCCCATACACTAGAGGGAAAAGCTGAGAGGGTGCCTGAGGATGCCTGGCCCTGTTAAGGTGGAATAGAATAGGAGATGGATATCTTGGGTTCTCAATATAAATACTGGGAATTAGAATTATAACTATAGCTGAATTAAATAATGGTAGACTCCTACCTTGCATTTCCTTATCTGTGAAACAAAGCCACATGATATTAACTTGCCTTTTAGTTTTCTTATATTGTTTCACCTTTCCCCTGAAATACAGGATTGGTGTACTTTGGGGTATTTTTCTCATCTATTGATATTGGACATGGACGAGGAGCTCAGGCACCATGGAACAGTCATAGCAAAGCTTTCATTGTGCCAGGAGGGCTCTTCCAGCACGTTTAGAGCTCAGGAGACAGAGGAAGAAGCTTCCCAGAATGAACAACTTCTCGTATAGAGCCAAGGCAATGTTTGTCATAAGGAAAAAGTATTTTTTCTCTTTCTATTATGTTTTATTCAGAAGACATGAGGAGTCTGGTTCTAATTCCATTCTGTCTGCCACAGGATACAAACAGAAATCTCCTAAGATTTGGAAAAGTACAACAATTTAATTTACATAAAACCATAAGGGTCACAAGTACTAAATGGTGATCCTGGTAATTATAATAACCCTTACTGTGGCACTTAGAGAAGCACTATCGCAATATCTGGAGGACAGGGACACTAAAATAATTCCAATCTGGAGGGTCATGGAAAAAAATTTTATAGAGAAAACAAAACAGCAGCAATAACACCAAACCCAGTTCTAGGAAAAAATACCATTTTTAGATGGTCGAATAAGTCCAAATCTTAAAATATTTCTCTGTCTCCTATAAATAGCTAAATGAGGGACAAATAGTGGAAAGCAAAGCCAAAATACAGAAATGATGGGCCTATAGGCAATTAGGTACAAACAATAGGGCTCCCTTGGGGTCTCTGCAGAGAAAATTGTGCAGAGCTTTTGACGCTTTGCCGGGCATTCTGGGACGAGCCCTGGAAAGCAGCAGAGCGGGCAGATGTACCACCAGGGGGCTTGGTGTCTCCATGACCCAGAGGGTCAAAGAAGCTGAAGGAGAGCTAAGTCATTCCAGTCCTTGAGGCGGTAGAGTTCAGGATTCTAAAGAGAAGGGAGGCCTCTTCCAGGCGCATTGGCAAGAAGCATGTCTCATTCTATATTACAGGCATTTTGCTGCTTAGCTTTTGTGATGACTGGGTAAGAATAATATACCTCCCCTAAGGGGATCCAACAGCTGGAAAAATGGTTATCAATTAAAACAAATAGACACTTGGTATAATAGACCAGATTTTTATAGACAGATAAAAAATTTAGGGATACCCTGACAGCATTTAAGGAGATACAAATGCAGCACACAAAAGATTTTTCTGGAGTTAGAAACCACGATTATCTAAATAAATCCATTCAGTAGATGAATTGAGGGAATATATTGTCACTGTTGAGGCCAGAATGAAAAGCCTTTGAGGTCAAAGAGCATAAATTATCTCAAAACTGAGAATAAAGACAAGGAGATCACAATTAAGAGGGGAAAGATAACAGATTTGCTTGATAGATCCAGGAATCTAACGTGAATAATTGTGAAAGGAAAGAAGAAAAATATATATAAAGGATATGTACTACTTAAAAAAAGAAAAACAAAATCTCTGAGCTGAAGATAAAGTTGCATCTATAAATTGAAGAGGGCTTATCAAATTCCTAGTAGGAAAGATGAAAAATTAACTGGTTCAAACATATTCTGATAATATTTATTAACTCTAAGAATACAGGACAGAGCTTCCCTGGTGGTGCAGTGGTTGAGAGTCCGCCTGCCGATGCAGGGGACGCGGGTTCGTGCCCCGTTCCGGGAAGATCCCACATGCCGCGGAGCGGCTGCGCCCGTGAGCCATGGCCACGGAGCCTGTGCGTCCGGAGCCTGTGCTTTGCAACGGGAGAGGCCACAACAGTGAGAGGCCCGTGTACCGCAAAAAAAAAAAAAAAAAAAAAAAAGAATACAGGACAATCTTATAAAAGTCAATAGAGATAGAATAAGTTATCTACAAAGGAAAAAGTTAGTCTGACAGTTGACTATTCATTTGCAACACTAAGGGCTCTAAGTTCATCTTAAACCATCTCCTAAGGGAAAAAAATATTGTGACTCCAGAAATTATCGAACTGTCGGTGTAGAAGAATTCAGGTAGGCTCTCTTAGAGTAAAAATCCTTGAAACAGAAAAGACAATATAATTATGGATAAAATGTTTAAAGAAATAAATAGTGACATAAAAATGAACAAGTAAAAGGCACTAGAAAAATAAATAGACAGGTATGAAAAAAGAACCAAATATAACTTTTGGAAATAGAAAATGCTGGAATAACTCAAAGACATAGCTCAGAATAAACGTGCTTGAAGGTACTACTGTGGTAATTAATGCATCCCAGAGAGACAAGGAGATGGAAAATATGAGACAGCTTAAGATAGAGGGATAAAAAAATGAGAAGGTTTAAACTGTTTAAGTAGACTTCCAGTAAAAGAGCATAGAAAAAAGTGTATAAAAGGAACTACTTGAAGAGATACTCTCTGAGTATTTGATAGATTAAAGAAACAAATCCATAGACTCCCAAGAGAGCAAAACACCCATCAGTCTGGATAAGCACAATGAAATTTATACTTACATAAATTGTGGTGAAACTGAAGAAAACAATAGGTATAGAGAAAAATCTTAAAAGCCTTCAGATAAAAAGGAAGTCACCCACAAGGAATAAAGTTTGGGCAGTTAATAGATTTCTCAACAGGAAAAAAAAATTAAGCCAGAAGCCAATAGTATAATATTAATATAAGTGAAGTCCAGAGGAACAATATTTGACAGCTTAGCATTATGTATTCAACAAAACTATTTTTAAATAACAAAGAAGGAATAAAGACTTTTTCAAATAAACAAAAATTTGGTTCACCCAAAAATATGGTACATTAGACAGAGTAACTCTAGGTTAGGATCCAGTATGAATTCACCTCAAATCTCAGCGGCTGAAAACATTAAAAAGTTATTTCTTAATCATACGAATTTTGCTGTGCTTCTAGGGTTTTCCAAGGTAGACCTTTCCAAATGTTTTACTTAGGAATTTATATACTATATCTTCTGACTCCATGTTGGCATAGAACTTTCATCTGTAAGGCAGAGAAAGCGTTTTTCACTTCCTTAGCCAAGAAGTAGTCAAAGGGCCTACCTAATTACGCAGGAACCATGTAGTATCAGAGAAGGGAAGGGCATTGCTGAATATTAGTAATATATACCAGGAAGAGAGACTAAATTAAATTCTAAAAGATGAATCTGCAGAAGCAGGCAACTTATTTCAGAAGGAACTTCTGATGTAAGAAATAACGGTGTGCAAAGAAATTCATAAAAAATAGTAATAATAATGATGTCTAATTATTAGGACCCACATGACAGCACTAGAAAGTGGAAAAATAGTAGAACTTAAGGTGGAGGAGATTGATCTACACTTAAGCAATCAAAGTTCCTGTATTGTTTTCGAGGGTTAAAAAATACAATTTGGACTTTGTTAAGCTTAATAGGTATAGTAATAGATTGTATAACTTACAATTAGATAAGACGGAGTAAAATCGAATATGAGAAATAAATAAGAAAATGCAATAAAACAGAGAAAAAAGAAGAGAAAAAATAGTAAAAATAGCAATAGCTAAAAGTATTGTGGCAGTAGTGAGTCAAATATATTAGTAACTTTATTAATAATTCACGAATTAACTTGTTAATTTAAAAAATGTGAATTTGAATAAAATGAAGCAAAATAAGTTAAAAACTTAGCTGTATGTGGTTTACAAGAGACACTCTAAAACTTAAGGACATGGATGGAGTTTAAAGATATAGAAAACATGTACAAACACTATCCAAAAGAAAGCTGAGGTAGCTATATTGCTATCAGAAAAAAACTGACATTAAGAAAAAACATATTATTAAAGTACAAGGGGATAGTACTTAACGATAAAAAATTCAGTTCCCCAAAATGACAGAGTAATTCTAATAGAGTATATGTCAATTAAAATAGCCTTGAAATACTTGAAGCAAAAATTTGGAGACTTATTGGGAGATACTGACAAATTCACTGTCATACTGGATTTTAGCACAGTTTTCTCAATCACTGAGAAGCTAAGAAAATGAAAAACTTAGAAAACATGTCTAAGATTTGAAAAGCACAATTATAAACCTAGACACAACTACAATCTTCTCAAATATGCACGGGACTGTTACAGAACTTGATCCCATGCAGGCCTTAAAATCGACCTCAATAAATGACTTTGGAACACCAAACAATGTTCCTTGACTATAGTGTAATTGTACTAGGACACAATAAGAACAATAATAAAAAAACACAATCAAATGTACACACACAAGTATGTATATATATATATATGTGTGTGTGTAATATACATACATATATATAAACTTAAGAATGAAAGAACAAAAGGAAAATAAAGCAGAAAATTAAAAAGAATCATAGAAAAATAGTGAAATGTAAGAAAAGCACTATTTAAGGGGAAATTGATAGCTTTAAAATCTTGTATTAGAACAAAAGAAAGATTGAAAATGAATGAGCTAAGCAGTCAACCTAAGAAATTAGAAAAAGAACAGAACTACTTTCAGCTGTATGATGAATAAGGTCTGAGGATCTAATGTATAACATGGTTACTATAGTTGATAACACTGTATTATACAAGTGAAATTTGCTAACAGGGTAGAACTTAATGTATATATATATACACACACACATATAGAACAGAACAAAATTTTTAAAAAGTGAAAGAAGAATATAAAGAGTTTACAGTAGGCATTAATGAAACAGAAACCAAAGATGACATAGTCTCAACAAAATCTAAAGTTGGTTCTTTTCCAAAAAAAAAAAAAAAAAAGGAAAATCTTTGTAGAGTTTTAGCAAGAAAACTGTTAGACAAAATAAAATAAGATTAGGGAGATAAAATGGGCATAAATGTAATTTACTATAATTTATTAAAAAGAAATAGTCTGACTACTCCTACAATCTTCATACAATTGACTTTATAGTTAAAATTTTTCTCCCAAGGTAAACACTCGCACCAGATCGCCTTACAGGCTGATTCTAATAAATTCTTGAGGAACAGAATATTGCAATCTTATAGAATAGAATAAGAGATATCGCCTAACTCATTTGAATCCAATAGAAACTTTATGTCCATATCAGACAAAATTACAGACCTATCTCACTCAACAAGATGCAAAATTCCCAAGCAAAATGTTGATGAATAAAATCATGAACAAGTTTAATTTATCCCAGGAAGGCATAAGTCTCTAGAAATATCTTCTACCACGTTAACATATTAACAAGACAAACATATATGGTCATACTGCTACATATAAGAAAAGCATTTGATGAAATTCAACATCTACTCATGATAAAATTCTTATCAAAATAGAAAATAGGATTTCCTTTACTTGATAATTGAAATCTAACATAAACCAAAAGCAAACATTTTGAATGATATAATATTTTAAAAGCTCATTTTATTTTAGGAATAAGATAAAATTCCTGTTACCACTGTAAGACAAGAAAATAAAAGAAGCAAAGTTTAAAAAGATACTCAAACCATTAGAAGAAATAGAGTTCACTAACACAGCTGAATGTAATGTCAATATATTAAAACTCATTGCATTTCTATACACAAGCAATTAAAATTGAAAAATAAATTAATACGTCTATTAAAGCTAGCATATAAGCTACCTAGATTTAAGTCTAACAATGGATAGGCAAATGATGTATGAAAAAAAGGTAAACATCTTCTGACACATAGTAAAGAAAGTAAATAGAGAAGTATTTTGTGTTATTAGGTTATAAGATGTTGATTCTCCCCAAATTGATCTGTCAGTTGAACACAAATGAAATTAAAATTCCAATAAGGATTAAATTTGTGTATGTGTGTGAAATTTAGCAAGGTATTTAAGATGATAGGCAGAAAATTGTCCTATCAACCATCAAACCTTTATAGAGATATGATAGTTTAGGTCCGTGTAGTATTGGACTTAGGAAAGACAAACTGATAAATCTATATAAACACAAGAGATATGAGAAGTGAAATTGTAGAAGAGGAAAAATGTAATAGACTATGTTGTGAAAATAGATTAGAAATGGGGAAAATTGAAGTTGAACCCCGTATCGCATACAAAAATTGATTTCAGGTAGATTAAAGCATTAAATGTGAAAAGCAAAATGAAAATAGAAAAAATGAAGGCTGAACCTGTATGACCTTTGAGTAATAAAATTTTTTAAAAAATAATATTCGTAAAATAACAATAAATAAAACATTTGACAAATTTCGCTAAATTAAAGAACTCTGTTCATTAAAAGACAACACTAGGAAAAGTGAAAAACAAGTTATAGAAAAACAGAAGACATTTGCACATTTTCTTATCAAAACTCAGAGGAATTTTCTTTTTTGGCCACGCTGCAGGATCTCAGTTCCCTGACCAGGGATTGAACCCCTGTCCCCTGCAGTGGAAGTGCAGAGTCCTAACTACTGGGCTACCAGGGAATTCCCCTGATCATAATTCAATAAATATTAATTTACTCATAAGAGAATTGGAGAATAAGACAATATTTATAAAAAGAAAATTGAAACAATAGAAAAACAAAATCAACAGATAAAAACCTCTCAAAGAATTATTTGGTAAAAGAGGAAGTCTATATCTGAAAAATAAAAATAATGAAAAGACTACATACCTGAACCTTTGTCATATAGTTGGAATAAACTAAGTAAATAATCAAGAAAGATGAAAAGAAAAAAAAATTAAGCACCTAACATAAGAACTTAGAAAAAAAACATAAACCTAGAGAAAACAAGTAAGAAATAAATAGAAGTAAAAGCAGAAAATAATGAATTAGAAAATGAAAATCATTAGAAATAATGAACAAATCTTGTGTTGGTTTTTTAGGTAACAAAACAAGACCATAAAATTATTAAAATTGTTAGCAAAACCAATCAAGGAAAAGAGAGGAGAATTTGACAATAAAGAATAAAAAATGATAATAAGGAAATAACAAAAGCTACAAAGGTAATTTAAAGATGCAAAAGAGATGGTTCTGCCCATATTATGCATTTTAATTTGATGAAATACATTTTCTACAAGAATGTAAACTGCCTAAACTGCCCCCAAAAGAGAGGAAATAATAGTACTAAGTGTTGTTTATCCTGTGCCAGGTACTGTTCTGAGAGCTTTCCATACGTTAATTCTTTTAATCTTCACAACAATTTTATGAGGTAAGAATTATCATTATTTTTTATCATTCGTATTCTTCAGTGAAGAAATGGAGGCACAGAAGGATAAATGCTTCGCTAAGGACACATAGCTAGGAAGTGCTGAAACCAAGATTCTAACTGTGGGTTTCCAGCACCAGAGTCCATGATTTCAGCAAGTTTACTACATTGCCTCTAAGAAAACATAAGCAAGCCAAATGCCACAGAAGAAATAGACATTGCTGTCAAAATGTTATTTCCAGAAAAAAGCATCAGGCTAGAGAGAGGCAAAGAGAATTCTGCTTTGCCTTGAACAAGATCTAATGAATACTATTTGACCCGTTCCAGAGAAGAGAAACAAAATATTTCCAATTTATTATATGAAACAAACATAACCTTGATCTTAATTCCCCCAAAATATAGCACATAAAAGTAACTCAAACTCACATATGGATACTGATAGAAACAGTTTAAGTAAACAGATTCTAAGCAAACAAAATCGAGCAACACATTAGCAGTGCAATAAACTGCATTTTATTCTAGTTACGTAACAAAGGCTCAGCACCAGAAAAGCTAGTGATATAATTCAGCAATGAACACATTCAAATAGTAATCTTACATGTAAATAAATGCTGAAAATAAAATTGATAAAGGTTATTACCTGTGATTGGAAATTTATCTTGTTAAATAATGTGTTGGAATAGGAAGTTGATTTATCCATACTATATGCAATAATAGCCCATAGGCAATAACTTTAGTACTGTGGTACTCCAGGCAATGCTCTCCTCAAAACAATTGACAAAGAAGCCAGAGAAATGAAGTCAAATATTGAGGAAAAAAAAAGAATGAAAACAATGGGATTTTACTACACACTCATAAAAATGGCTATAATTAAACAGACCAACAATACAAAATCTTGCAGAGACGTGGTGCAGTTAGAGCTCTCATTGGAGTGTAAATTGGGACAGCCACTTTGGAAACCAGTTTTGCAATATCTGCTAATACGAAATACATACACAACCCTTGAGACAGAAATTTTATATATACTTTTGTATGTATGTAATATAGTTTGTGTAAATGTATTCAAGAGAAATACGTGTATACTTCCACTTAAAGATATTTACAAAATATGTCTGTAAAATATTTTGTGTAATATGTAACATCTTATTGATAATAGCTCCAAACTGGAAACAACCTAAATGCCTATTAATAGTAGAATGGATAGATACATTATGGTATATTTATATATAACCACACAGCTACTAAATATAACTACTGCCACCTGTAACAACATGGATGAATCGCACTGTCATAATGATGGGTAAACAAAACTACACAAAAAGAGTACAAAATGTATGATTCTATTTATATGAAGTTGAAGAACAAACAAAACTAATGTCTGGCTATAGAATGGTGGCTATCTGGGTCTAGGAGGTATAGGAGTGGGTTTTGTCTGGGAACGGAAGCAAGGGTTTACACATATACAAGCATTCATAAACATTCATCAAACTGTACACTCAAAATTTGTGTTCTTTATGCATGTTTGACCTCAACAAAACCTTAAAAAATAAAACGTGCAAAAAGCATACACATAAATGCAAAGTTTAGGGGCTTTGAATACAGCACAAATAAAGATTTCTGTTATCCAAATAGCATCATGGACAAAATTAACAGAGAGGCGTAGAACTGGAGATGATTCTGGCATAATATACAACTAAAAAGGATTAAAATCTTAAGCATACAAGAAATTGCTTGGAAAACTGAATCTCTTCCTACTTCTGAAATATAAATAGGTGGATTATTCTTCAGGGCAATTTGCAGTGAATTTGTGTATGTACATGTGCATAACTCATCAACTCTATTTTTTGAGATGTACTCTTGAGAAAAAACCATTCTATATCTACACAAAGAAATTTCCAGCATTGCTAGTAAAATCAAAGAATGGGAAATCATCTAAATAACCATCAACAGGGACTGGATAGGTAAAATGTGGTATTGCCAATGATGGAATACCACGCTACAGTGAAAAGGAAACTACTGTGCCTGCAGGGTACAGAATAGGGACGCACAAGAGTATTTTGAATGAAAATGTTGAAGTAACATAAAGAGTTGAATAGGGACTTCCCTGGTGGCCCAGTGGTTAAGATTCTGTGCTTCCACTCCAGGGTGCGCAGATTCAACCACTGGTCAGGGAACAAAGATCCTGCATGCCACGCGGCGTGGCCAAAAAGTAAAAAATTAAAACCAAAAAGGGTTGAATAGCCCCAAGCCATTTGGTAAATTGTATTTACATAATTTATGGTGATAAGATGGGTGGGGGTGAAGATGAGGTGATACTAGGGATGATACAAAGGGAGAAAGGTAAGGAAAATAAAAGCAGACGAAAATAAATTAAAAAAGAAGAATACAGAGAGCAAGTATTATAGTGTGTCATAAACTATGGCTGATTGCCCAAATTCTATGCACTTGAAGTCCAAAAGAATAAAATGGCCTTCCAGAAAACACAACAAAATAACAAGCTATTTCCTATTTCCTTTAAGTTGCAATTTATGCAGTGAAATCATATCAAAAATCAACAAATTGGACAAGGCAAGAACCATATCAGAATAATATTGTGTGTAGCACACCCTGCTGCAGGATCTTGTTGGAGCTCAAACTATGCTTAGCTTATGTAATATTTTCTTAGATTTTGGGTATTGGATTGAAATTAAAATATCATCAGATCTGCTTTAGTTAGAAAGATAATGCCATATGGATTCCCTCATTTCTAAAGATCTAGGTGTCAGAAAAGTTTACTAGATTTATTTTTACTAATCTAAATCTGCTAGTATAGTTCCTATAATGTAATTATGTACTTTAAGGAAATCTCCAGTAATACTCCTTTGTCAGTAGAGTTTAAGTAATCATATTAACTAGACGAATCTTGTATAAGAAAATAGATTGAGAATATGCTTGATAAAGAGTTCTCAAGATCACATTACTTTAAATAATTTTTGATTTCCTTAGTGTAGATGTGACTTTTTTATTGTTACAAGAGAATACGGAAACTGTGTTACTAAAATAATGTACCTACTCAAGCTCTAATTTAATGAATGACCAATTCTGGCAACTAAAATTCTACTTGCCTCACCATGAAAAAAAAGTATCCAACACAATTTTATGATATAATTAACACCATGTTCAAACACTGAAAAATTTAAACGTTCTCTCCAAACTACAGCTGAAACCACTACAGTTTTCATCATATGATTCTAAGATGTTAAACTTGTAGGCAAACTAGTTCTCCTCAGTTCATTTCGTTCAGTAAGGAAGAGCCAGTGTCATGATGTGTTGCAAAAATTAGTGTGTTTGCACTAATTTTTTAGTACAAATCTGCAGATGTTTACGATCTGTAGATCAACAAGGCACACCCTGAAGGATAGTTAAAATCAACACAACATATCCATTCTTTTCAACTGTGTCATTTTTGTTTCACCTTGAGAAAAATCAATGAATGTCTCTAGAATGTGGAGTGCCAGTAATGGAGCCAAATTCCCTGGTTTCAAATCCTAACTCTCCATTTAACAATCTGTGTCACCGTGCATAAGTCATTAGATCTTTCTGTGTCCCAGATTCCTCATGTGTTAAGTTGAGTGAATGTCACTGTGACCTCCTGTTTCAGTCTAGTTAATTGGTGCCCAAAATGTTGTGAAAAAAGTCATAGAGTCCAGCCACATGGAGCTTAGCTAAACACGTCTTCTTGCCAGTTGCCTCTGCCTTAGCATGAAGCTCCCGCAGAGCTCCTTGGAGCTAGGCTGGGATACATTCAAGTTCTCTGCAGTTGATCAGCAACATCTGGCACTAATGACTTCTCTGCCACACACTGGTCAGCATCTATCACCTTGACAAGTTCATTAGCGGCCAGCTGCAGAGTATGTTGCTGCACGTCAGGATCCTGGGGTCCGTGTGCTGCTAGGAGGAGTGGTGCTTTGGAAGTCCAAGGGTTAATGCATGCAGTTCTAGGTATGGAGGTAGTAGGCAGGGGCTCTTGGTGGCATGTACCTGGCCCAATCTCTAAATTTTTGTTTTTGCATAAATCGGATACTTTTATCCCTTTGCGGCTGTGTCCCTTTTCAATGTTTATGCTAGTGGTAGAATATTGCTCTAACAAAGCATGCATGTTCTGCAAACTAGACCTTCATCAGTAATTTGGAAGAGTTGAGTTGACAATGTTGAATCGGTTTTCAAAATCCATCCATATTTTCATAAGCAATTTCAACATTAATTTGTCAAGAAAGAAAAAGAAGTGCTGTTGGAATCTTCAAATATAATTTCTAATGTGGCCATTTAATTTTTTTCCCACAAACTTATTAGGAACAAAGTTTTATTGATGATCACACCAAGAACTTGAAAATATCATCACTTAAAAGCCTTGATCAGGAAGTACCTCTTACCATTTCAAGCCAAAATCTGATATTAAAAGTACATGTTTACAGAAACAAGTTCAAATTTCTCATTTACATTTTTGAAAACCTGTAATTTCAATGTTTTATAGAAATTCATCATGCTTTGTATGACTGAACACTTTGTTTTTCTAATAAATAATAAAAAGAAAGTGTAATACATTTGTTTTACCACATACCATATAGATGCCACTGGCATGACCCAATACCCCAGTATTTATCCTATGTTGCTACAGAAATATTATTTTTCTTGTGCTGTTGTGTGAATAATTTGAAGAAGTAATTAACTAAAGTATAAGCCCACTGGAATGTACAGCAAATATTAGAAACATGAAGGTAGATTTATATTATTGAGAAGGAAAGTGTCCAGACATGGTAGATTACTAGTTCCCACAAATATTGCATCTCCTTTTCCTTCCTGGGCTTTTTGGAGACTGTACCTCCCATCTCTTCATGGTTAGGTATGAACAAGTGAATAATTCTGGATAACATCATATGAGCAGAAATAAAACGTATCACTTCTGGTGTGACATTTTCCAGTTTCTTTCTTTTTCCTTGCCTCGGTAACAAGCAACATTCCAAGTGGTGGAACACTGATCACTCTGGAATCTTGAAGGACAGTGTGGAGCAAAGTAGCTGTCCCCAAATTCAATGACCTGCAGCAAATCTAAACATTTATGTGTGAATCCATTGATCATTGGGGTTATTTATTCCCTCAGCATATGCTTAGCTTAACCTGACAAACTCACCAAAATGTGAAATTAAAAAAAATAATTTGAAAAAGAAGATGGGGCTTATCCAGGCTATAATATGAACTATTAAAATAAAATAAAAATAAAAAAGATAGATGACCTAGTAAAATTATGGGCAAGTTTCTTGAATGGAAAAGAAGATACACAAATGTTCAATAAATATATAAAAAGGTGATTAAAGAAATGTAAACTAAAACATAATGACATTCCATACATATACAGAATGGCTAAATTCAACACACTGATAATACCAAGTGTTAACGAAGATATGAAGCAATGGAAACTCTGGAAGAAATGTAAATAAGAACTACCACTTTGCAAAATTGTGGAATTATCTACTAAATTAGAGCATACTTAGTCCCAATGACCTAGCTATTCCACTGCTAGGTATCAACGAGATATCAATGTAAAAAAGCCAAAACCTGAAAATAAAAGTAGTTAAATAGTAGCATGTTCATATAGTGGTATACTATTCATCAATAAAGGTAAACAATTTACAGCAAGAAATGATTACATGGATAAATCTCACAAACATAATATTGACTAAAAAGAGCCATACCTAGCAGAAGATATACTGTGTTTTTCCTTTTCATAAATTTCAAAAACTTGCAAAGTAATGATTATGTTAGAAGTCAGGATCATGTTATATGTGAGGAGGGAGGGGTAATGATTGTGAATTTGTTCAAGGATGCTTTTGGCATGCATACAATATCTTTTAAGTGGTGGTTACAGGGTATTCATCTTGTGATAAATCACGGAGATGAATATTTGTTCTGAACATATTTTCTGTGTTTTTGTTACGCTTAAATAAAAAGATTTAAAAGGAATATTATTAAGGCAAAATCTCTTTCTGATAAATGTGCATGTAGACAAACAAAATAGCCTGGGAATATATATTTTGAACCAATTACACTGTATGGTAAAATTACAGATGATTTTATACTCTTCAGTGTTCTTTATTTTACATATTTTGTTATACCATTTTGTTTGTAGTTTGAAAGAAAATAAAACTATTAAAAAATAAAAACAAGTACCTCAACCTTGTGGCAGGCAACAAAATTCCCTTTATAATTTTCTTAAACTTTTATACCTCCTTTCACTTGTTTTTCTTTTCCAGAAGCACTAAATTTAATGTACTATTTTAAAAATAGATCTCTGCATTTCCATTTTATTTAACTACTATGGTTTTAACAATAGTGGTTTTTTTTTTAAGTTTTACTGCATCACCAGTAATTTTATTTCAAATTTATTTTAAAAAGTATTAGGCTTGGCTGGGAACTTCGCCACCATTTTTATTAGTTTCTATTAGAAGTATATTCTGAGTTATTAAGAGTAACACAAACGAACTTTTAGAATACGAAATCCCTTTGGTATTTTGAAATCTTTGCTTTTAGAAAATCTCCCACTATCTATGCCACAAGAGGACAATTCTGTTAAATGTATATAACTGCACATAAATGCATATTAAAATTTTGTTTCCCCCTCTACATTAGTGTGTGTATGTGCTTGGTGATATCTATTGTCTTAGGGCAAATTTTTGTCATAGAACGTTACAACTAAGGTAGTATTTTTCCAAAATATGTTTTGTGGGGATTAATCTTGAGAGGTTTTAGACACACACACACACACATATACACGCACTCTCTTTGGAGGTTAACAAATCATATGAGAATATTTAAGACTTTAAATAGTCCTACAGAAAATGAACCTCCTTAACACATTCTTCCTCAAATTTTTTTGAACCTGAACATTTTCCCTTCAACGTTCCCACTTCATGAAATCCTGGTTGGCCTTTAAGACATACTCTAGAGGCCCACATTTTCAATGCATGATGCTGTTTTGCTCTCTGATTGAAAGGCATCTGATTAATTCCTAGCTAGAAATCTGAATTAAAGTGGAAACGATTCTTGCTTTTCTTCTTTCCTTCCTTCAAATGCCTTTTAAAAAAATTCAGTTTCAATCTTAGTGGTAAAACCAGGATACTGTCTGGGGCCAGCTATTTTTATTTTTTAATTTTAATTTTATTTTGGAGTAGAGTTGATTAACAATGTTGTGTTATTTTCAGGGGTACAGCAAAGTGATTCAGTTATACATATACAAGTATCCTTTTTCAGATGCTTTTCCCATTTAGGTTATTACAGAGTACTGAGCAGAATGGGGCCAACTATTAACACATTTGTTTTATCTTGTTTGCTCCTACACTCCCAGTGTCTGCATTGCCTCCCTCGCCCTGTCTCTCGTGCCTCGTCTCTCCGTTCCTGGTCAACACCCCACCTTCACAGCTCATCCAGCCTTTCTTAGTAGTGGTCCATTACCTACAAGGGGGCTTTCCTCCTCTCTTCTACCCCATTACAACCTCCTTTTTCTGGGTATAGTTGTTAGGAGAAAATCATTTTCACAATTCAACACAGTGAGAGAGAGCACAACCTGATGCATTTCTCTCCCTTAGAATTTTAGCTTTTTTTTGTTTTTTTTGAAACAATGAGACTTCTAAGTATAGAATTAGAGCTGGTAAAGTAATCGAGTACATTTTACAAGGAAAGAACATGGAGAGATATTATTTTTCTAAATCCATATATCATGTCATGGCGGAGAGATAACCTCCAATCTTGTGTAAGTTCTGCACTGGGCTCGCCAGGGTCCCAAAGGCATTGGCTTGGACAGTGGGACCCAATTCCAGCAGGTGTATTTCCATTTCCACTTGCACTCCCTAGTACAAGGGTTGGAGACTCTAGTCCAAAGCCTGTTTCGCAGAAACCTGTGAGGATGGTTTTTGCCTTTTTATGTAGTTGAAAAGATATCAAAAGAAGAATAATATTTTGTGGCACATGAAAATGAAATGAAACTTAGATTTTGGTGTCCACAAATAAAGTTTATTAGAACACTGTCATTTGTCTGCCTGCCTGTGGTTGCTTTTGTACTAGCTGAGTAGTTGTGATAGAGACCATATTTTGCTATAGAAGTATTATTTTTCTTAATTATTAATGTTATTGTAAGCTTAAGATACTTACAATTTGGCCCTTTACAGATAACATTTGCCTACCTTAACATAGAAGACAGAAAAACACCCACATGGTACTTCCTGATCTAGAATAATATTGAGTGCCTCTATGTTTAGACTCAATAATATATCTTTCAGGAAACAGCCTTTTTTTTTTAATTTTCTTTTTGAATTCTTAAGATTTTATATTTTAAACTGCCAAAGTACTACTTGCTTTTTGTAGCAAATCAAATAATTAAGAGATGCTTTTAGAAAAAATTAAAATCTTTTTACCAAATCTGTAAAATCTCCCTGCCAGGAATAAAAAATATTAACAGTTTGATGTATATACTCCACAAGTTGCTCTATGATTAATCAAACAGAAAGAAGCATGCATGGAGTATGGGTATTGTGTTGTGCATATGTTTAAGAACTATACATTATATATCAATCTGCAACTTAAAGTGCAGTTCCTGATAGATTTTATGTAACCCATTGTTTTAAGTAATTCCTAGTAGTTTTGATACACCATAATTTATGCAGCCATTCACTTTTGGATGTACATACATTATACTTTCAAACTTCTAACCCAGCTGTGGTAAACAGTTTTACATACAAAACCTCACATAATGGGAAATTTATTTCTGTAAGACATAGTCCCCAATGTAGGAATGCTGTATCAAAAGGTTTGTGTAATTTTAAAAAATCTAGTTTTCTTTCTATTAATACAAAGATAAACACACTTTTAAGAACACTAAAAAAAATTTAAAATACATTTTGTAATATCTTGCTTTTTAAATGAAAGACTCCATATTTTAGAGAGGTTAAATATCCCTGTTTTTATTAATTTGTAAATTTAGGGCCCTTCTTTGATTTATTTAACATTACCTGTTGTGAATTCAACATTAGTTGATATTATTTTTGCAATTCCAATATCCTTTTTGTTATTACTTTCTTAATTTAATATTTTCATCCTTTTACTTGTAATCTATCTGAGGCACATTTTGGTTGTGTTACTTGTACAAAACACATAGCTTGTTTTGGTTTATTCAACCAGGTATGAATCTTTATGTTTCAATAGGTTAGCTTAAGTTCCAGTTAAAATTTCTGATAAAATTGATATAACTATTGTTTATTTTTAAATCTTATTTTCTGTTTAGAACGTTTCCTAGACTCTATTTTTGCTAGTTGGACTTCCTTTTTTCTGTTTTGTTCTATGTGGAATAGAGTGAATGTGTGAGTTTCTATGTAACTGTTTTTAAGGTTTCTAGTCTATTTTTACTTCTTTTACTGAGAATCTTTATATCTATAACACTTAACCCTTTATCTCTTTGTATAACCACTGTAGGTTCATCCATTAATATCTTATTTTGAAAGAGGAGAACATAAACATATTTCTACTACATCTGCCTTCTTCCTTGTAAAGATTTTATTTCTTCTCTTTTAATAAATTTATCTAATTGACTTACATCATTCATCCTTAAATTATCCATTACCAGAGCTGTTGAATTTCCTTTAAGACATATGATGAAATTACATATATTCTTCAATTTATTTTCTGTCACCATCTCACAGTTTTTACTTGTTAAAGTGTTATTTTGGATTCTTCCATTTATAGCTTTTATCTTCTGTGGCCATATATCCATGGTTGTTTAGATTTATTCCTTATTATTTGAATAGAGTCAATAATCATAAGCTGCTAGTCTGACTCTGACATATACTCCTATTGCTTGGTCTCCTGGATTCTATTGTTGATTTTCATTTTAAAGAATGATTCATATCATTCAAGAATGACTTCCAATGGTTCTTTCATTTTTTGGATTGTATGGCATCCTTGATACAGTTCTTTTAGATCATACTTTCCCTCTCTACCTTAATACTCTGGCTCAGTAGTTTTGAATGACAAGTCAATTTTAATTTCATCCTCCACTATGGGGATTGTCTTATTATCTTTGGGCTGCTATAACAAAATATTGTCAGCTGGGTGACTTCATTAAAAAAAAATTCATTTCTTAATTCTGAAGGCTGGGAAATCTAAGATTAAGATGCTGGCAGATTTGGTATCTGATGAGGGCACCTTCTTGCTGTGTCTTCACATATAAAATGGGGCAAGTGGGTTTTCTTGGGCTCCTTTTATAAGGGCACTAATTCCTATCATGAGGGCTCCACCCTCATGACCTAATCACCTCCCAAAAGTGCCACATCCTAATACCATCACCTTGGGGGTTAGGATTTCAGCATATGAATTTTGGGAGGACACAAACATTCAGACCATAGCAGTAACATCAGGAATATTGAGTCACATTTGTTAGGAGGACCATGTGCTTCAGGCATCTTGTAGATAGAGGTATAAGACAGCACCTCACAATAAAAATTTATGCGACCCAGGGCTTCCCTGGTGGTGCAATGGTTGAGAGTCCACCTGTCGATGCAGGGGACGCGGGTTCATACCCCGGTCCGGGAAGATCCCACATGCCACGGAGCGGCTGGGCCCATGAGCCATGGCCACTGAGGCTGTGTGTCTGGAGCCTGTGCTCTGCAATGGGAGAGGCCACAGCAGTGAGAGGTCCGCATACCACACACACACACACACACACACACACACACAAATTTATGCGACCCAAAATATCGTAGTGCTGAGGCTGAGAAATATTTGCTTCATTGTTTCCAGAATTGAATATGCCTGGGCAGAAATATAAATAAAGCCAGCCTGATTTTTAATCTCTTTATAACAGTTACTTGATTTTCTTTTTTTGCACAGATACCCAAAGAATTCATTTTTCAGCCTTAAGATCCATTACCTTACATAATTACTAATTCAGTATTAAATGGTCTGTATCAACTTTTGTCCAAAGTTGTATTTTTGTTTTCTCTCCAGATTAGCCCTACTTTCAAGAAGTGGCTTTTTTGAAGTCTTCACTGAAGGTCAGGTGTTCGGTGTATTCTGTCCACTTTGAATGGTCAGCACTATGCTGCCAGCACTATGTAATCTCTCAGATCTCATTCAGCCTACAACCCACAGGATCTGTTTTTTGACTGCCTTGAGTCTTGCCTTTGGCGTAAACAGTTTGGTCGTATTTGGCGGAAACTATATAGATGTTTCTTAGCCAAATGTTCTGAGAAAATCCTGTCCCGCTATTTCCAATCACCCTAGCCTCTCTGGAACTTGATTTCTGCTTCTTCCACTCAGTGAGGCTGATCCTCCCTGCTTGGACTCTACTTACCTGGACCATGGTTTGACAGTTGTCACCAAGCAGGAAGCCAAGAGAAACCTGAGATCATTTCATGTGTTTCCCTTCTCTTAAGTATCATAGCCCTTCAATGCCTAAAAATGGGTGCTTTATGTATTTCGTTTTTGAGGGTACTGGGTAACTTTGATATCAGTTACTCCATTACGGCTAGAACTGGAAGTAGGTTTTACACTTAAAACTTTGTTCTCCAATTCAGTTATAGAAATGTAGTCTCATATTTTATCAGAATAATTTTACAGTTTTAAATTTTACATTTTTCTTTAAACTTTATGTATTGTATTTTAATAAAGTGTTAAAATGATCTAATTTTAATTTCATTTTTTCTGTGTATTGAACTCATTTTTCCAACATTTAATAAGTTATCTATCTCCTTTCCACCTATTTGTGGGAAAGGCAGCATGACAGAATGGTTAGGACTACCCTGTTTCAAGTTCTGGCTCTGCTATTTCTTATTTTCTGGCCTTGGGCAAATTTTATCATTTCTCTGTGGCTTGGTTTTCTAATCTGTAAAACGCAGATAAAAATACCATGCATATCATGAATAGTTGTGACTTATGTAAAGAACTCATAATCGTATCTGGCATAGAGTGAGTACTTTTATGTTAGCTCTTACATGAGCATTTGTGATGGCACATTTTTATATACCGAATTTCTATAAACATGTAGAAGTGTTTTTGGATTTTCTATTTTGTTTCTATAATTCTATTTACCTTTCTTATCTAGTCTTATATTGTTTTTGTCAACTGTTACAGTTTCTGTTGTTATTATTTCAGATGAAGGAAACAATTCATCTGTATGTTTCTGATGGTATATGGACTGTATGGACTGATGGTATATTATTTCTAATAATATGTAAAGAATAAAAAATAGCATGGATCAAGTTTAAAAGAAGTCAATTTTTATAGCTTTGTAATATGCCAGTATCTATTAGTCTGCAAAACCCATTGTTTCTCATTTTATCACATTTTAATTATTATTGTACCTTTATTATTCAATAATATATTCAGAATCAGATGTTAATTTGTCTTCCAATACTGCTGAGATTGATTATATAATTAATCCTTCATTCATTTAACAATCTTTTAGCATTAGGTATTCATAACAAAAAAGGCAAAGTCTTTGACCCTATGGAGCATAAGTTCCAATCACAGGGAGAAATAGATAAATCTCAAAAAGTACAAGATATGGACAATTTAAAAATGATTCACAAAACTGACCTAAAAGATATAGAGAGAATCTGCATCCAAGAAAGATAATGTAAACTTATCTTTACAACACACTTACAAGAAAATCAATCAGGTACTAGGTCTCAAAGGAAGCCTTAGTATATTCTAAAGAACTTACAATGTACATGAGGTTTTCTGTTACATTGTGATAAATTTAGGAATTCAGTCACATCAGTTTAGCATAAGAAATCTCAGTAGTTTGAAACCTAATAAAATTAGTTCTAAAGAATGTATTCATTTTTTTATGTGATTATTGCTTTATATATGAGAATGTTACCTCCTTGGGTTATTATTTAAAGGTAACCTTTTAAAGTCTATTTACCCTTGGCATTGGTAAAACAACATCTTTTTTGTTAGGTAAGATACATCATCTTCAGTTCTTTAGAAGAAATTTTAATAATATTCGGTTACTTTGTCAAGTTTCCAAATGTTTCTATATTAGCAGTGGGATATAAAAAGCAGCTCTTCATCAGCCATTTCAGTTAAGCTGGGAAGGAAAAACCAGCTTGGGGAATATTTGTGACAGGAGATACATGAACACATATATTTTAGACAGCAAATATTTTGTATATTTAAAAAAAATTAAAAATAAAAGGTATCATAGCTTTTTAGAAATATAATAATTCCAATGATTATGTTATTAAAATTGCTGATTATTTTAATGTATTATTATGTGCTATGGAAACCAGGCAGTTATGATTGGAATGGTGTTTGCTATAAAATAATTGTTATTCAGTGGATGTTAAGCTTGATCTTTATTATGATAGAGACTTGGAAATTCCTTTTCTCAACATGTAGTCTTTCTTAATGCATCATTAGGGTACCTTTTGATTTCTTTCAACATAGTGATACTTACATTTGTTTGTTTGTGGATATATATATATATTCTAATAGTCAAATCTCTCTATTTCCTGAGTTTGATTAATGAAACTATCAATAACAATGCCAGGTATAAAGAGGATATTTGCCCAAAATTCTTCCAAAATTTGGACAGCAAGATTTCCAATTGCCAGAGATAATTGTATGTGATAGTTTTACACAATGCTGAGTGACATCAGAGGTTTCAGGATGGTTATGACAAAAGTTGACACACAGAGAATTAAATTGCATGGAAATATCAGAGATCTATTTTATGAACCAATTTTCAAAGTAGGAAAACACACCGTTTCAGGATTTACAGTGAAATGAAGTTGACAAAGCATTTAAAGAAAGCCAAGTCTCATGAGTAAAGGAGGCAGAGTTCCCAAGAATACATGAAATTCTAATTCACAGTTTCTTTTAGTGTTACCAACTCCAAAATGAATAAAAATCTCTGATTGAGGAAACATTTCTACCACTTTTCAATCATTGCTCTGATTCATTTTATGGATTAAATTAGAGCCTTAAAATAGCTCACTGTATCTATCTGTCTGTCTGTCTATTAATCATCTATCTATCTCTCTGTCTATTAATCATCTATCTCTCTATTATCAATCTATCTATAAGTGATGAACAGTTTGGAATATATTCCTAGTAGATGCTAACGGACAACACAAACTGCTGTTCATTCTTCAGCTGTGAATTAGTTTTTAATTGTGAATTATTTTTAAAGCTTTCTTGAGCTCTTCTTTGAGTTCTATGAGTTCTTCATATAATATGACAATTTCTAAAGACAGACAAATAAGTATTTTTATGTGAATCTGTGGGATAAGAGTATTTTTGACTCATTTTCCAACCCTTATTTGAGGAAGAGTAATTCATCCTTGTTTAGGAAAATGGTAATCCATAAGCCCTTTGCATCAGCAAAACTTCAGATAACACAGCTGTGAAATTACCTGATATAAATATAAAGCATCTAGTATTCATGGAAATAAATTACAATAAACTTCTTTAAAAGTACATAAAATTTGGGAATTATAGAACTTTGAATTACACAGTTATAAAAATGAAGTATAATTTTATGTAGTTTCTTATACATAGTATCAGCACTAGTACCTAATTTGTTTCTGTTGGGTAACGATCTCTTAGAGAAAAAGTTAAACAGATTTTAAAAATGAAAAACAAATGGGAACGAGCATAGAAAAATTAATTCAATATTTATATCTACATGGACCTTGCTAATGTAGGTTTAAGTGCTTTCAAAGAGTTTACCTTCTAAAGTTGGTTTTCTTTCCACCCATAGTCAATTTCCTTCTATATTTGGCTTATCATGGACTGTTTTCAGGACATAATGTAAAGTGTACAATAATAGATTCAAAAGTTCTACAGTTAGAATTAAGGATGCTTTAGGCTTTATTGTACGTATACAGTGGTTTTGAACAAATTCAGAAAATATCATGAAAACATGGTATGGCTATATTTTCTAGTTTATCTGGGATAAGCAATAATACACTAGTATTAATATTACAATATTATATTAATCTAAACATTATATTGATCTGAATATCCTTTAGATCTGGCTCAGCAATGTGCTCATGAAGAATGCTGTATAATACAATGTGGGGCATAATTAGGTCTGTCAGATAAAATACAGGATACCAAATATTGCATGGGATACACATATATGAAGAAATTATAAGTTGTTCGTCTGAGTAGGCCTCCCGTATTTTGATTTGCTAAATCTGGCAACCCTATGCATAATACCAATAGAAAAGTGGCTTCTTCAGAGCACACAAATTGCTAAGCCTGGTTCTAGGTACATAGTGAATGTTTGATACATGTTATTGAATGTGCATCATATATATGAAGTAGGGAAGATTAAAAAATATACCCCAAACATTATTGAGAATAATATTGACTCTCAAGGACTAATTTCAAATTAGAGGTGTGTACTATATATTGCTCAGGTATCTGCAAAAAAGGGCTATTCAAGGATCAATGGAAGGCAAAAATTTCTGTAAACAGATGAAAATGGGAAAAACTATGGAATCCAGCCAAGCCAATAGGTACAGCTCAGCTAATCAAGGTGCTTTAAACTGTGTTATTTCTTCAGGAACGTTAGGAGAATGTTTAAAAGAATGCTTTAAAAATGAAATTTAAGGATTTATCGCAGCCAAGTTTCACTCACATACATCTTGTAATGTTTTTGAGTAGCTGTTAAGTATTACAAACTTGAGCTTACTGTTCTGCTTCCAAGTTGCCCTTTTAGAGTGTAAACACATAAACTTAAAGGAATAAGATCAAAACACTCCTTTATAAGATCATTTTCCCCCAAATCAACTCATAAAAATTACATAACTGAGAAATGTCATACATCTATCTAATTAACAGAATTGCTGGGATTCAGACCCAGCTTACCTGTTCTCAAAACTTATGCTTTTTTCATTATAGAATGATAAATAAGAGACAGAAGAGATTGAAATTCACAGATAACAGTGTTTAAGAGTTTATTTAAAAATATTAAAAACTTGCTGTTTCAGACCTTCTATGTTATCACTCCTTATTCCCATCTATCTGAAAACTCCAACTAAAATTTGTGTTAAGGAATTAGCTTCAGAAAAGTTGGTGCAAATGAGTTGTTCTAGTATGTTCTTAAGAGATAGAAAATAATATTTACTAGGAATCTCAAGTTCAGGAAGAAAGAGATTGCCATGTCATATACCAATAGCTAACAGGGGACTATTCATTCAGAGTTTCATCTTTCCGTGCTCATTTATTTGATAAGCATCAACTCAATTTTCGCTTGTCCCTGGTTTTCAGCACACAGCTTTGATAAGCTTATTGTTTTTCATGATTGAATGATCATATTTCGGTGTCCTGTCCTGCTATCTTTTTTTCATTCTTTATGTAGCATATCTAATTCTTAAGTCTGTTTCTGGCAGACTAACTCTTACTGTTTGAGGCTTTCAGTCAATTAAAAATTATTGGGTGATTTTTCATTTGCTGCCGCACTGCAGCACAAAGAGAAACTACAAAGAAAATCTTACAATAGTTCTAATGTATTGTAGTAGCTCTTCTGAGTGGGCAAGGGAACTTGAAGGAGAAAGATCCCTAATCTTGGACCAATCTAATGCATATAGGGGGACAGCCAAGATAGAGTCTTCATAGCAGCTCACTTAGCAAATTATGCTATTAAGACCTTAAATTAGAATTTCACCTTTGCAAGGAAAATCACATTAAGATTATCTATTTAAATCATTTATATCATGCTCTTATTGCTGCAGAGTACATCATGTGGTCCTTCATCAGGGATGTGGACACCTTCAGTGGCAGGAAACCCTAATCTCTCTTGGATCAGCCTAGTCTATCACCTGCCAGCTCTGACCATTTACATTCCCACTTTAACTTGGGTCCTAACCTCTCTTTCTGTGACTTTCACTCTTTCATGATAATTCCTTTAATAATTGAAGCCATCATGTCCTCTTGACTCTTCTCTGAACTCAACTAAGAATTCTGTGTAACTTGGTTTCCAGGTCCATCACCCACCTGCTTGCTCTCCAGGTTTCTGTACCTTTTATAAGTGTGGTCTAAAACTGAATATGGGGACTTCCCTGGCAGTCCAGTGGTTACGACTCCACTCTTCCAATACAGAGGGTGCAGGTTCGATCCCTGGTCGGGGAACTAAGATCCCACATGCCTTGTGGCCAAGAAACCAAAACATAAAAAAACCCAGAAGCAATATTGTAACAAATTCAATAAAGACTGTAAAAATTGTCCACATCAAAAAAAAAGTCTTTAAAAAGATTTAAAAAAAAATAAATAAAACTGAATATAATTGTTCAGGGTATTCTCATCAGTACCTAGTAAATATGATATCGTCTTCCTGTTCTGCTGATTTTTGACCATTCACATCAAGTTTTTGGTGCGTATTCATTTTAATGTAGAAAAAAATCAACTAAATTAGTCTTATGTAAGTTACTGTTAAGCTAAAATCACTCAGAACTAGAATTTATATAGTTGTTCTATCTGGATATGAATGTAGTCCCATATAATTATATCAATTAAATTCTAGTGTGTTAGACTTTCATCAATTATTGCAGCCTTAAAAAGTTCTTTTTTGATATGAACTCAGTTGTTCAATTAATTCACACTCCCATCAAGTTTATCTTTAGCAACATATTTGATAAATTCTTTATTTATAGTTTATTCCACTTGAAATAATGTAGACTAAATAAGGTTTTGGACAAAACTCCAGAAACATATTAGTTACATTTAAAATTTTATTTTCCATTCTGATTGCCCTTGTGTATTACTTTTATGGTCTATTTTATTTAAAGCTGTCTTTTTTCCCATGGAGGGAAATTTCTTAAATAAAATTAAAGATTAAAACAATAATCACTCATAGTCTCTCAATTTATTGGGGAGGAACCTATCTAAGAACAAAACAGTAGTTTTAGGCAGTATGTTTTAAGTAACCTATGAAAAATACCAACAAAATATTATAGACATTTGGAGGAAGGCAAAAACACTTTTATCTGAAGTGCAAGCCACAGAGAATTAGCATTTCAATTACTCATTCATTCATCAAATATCAAATATTTATTTAGCTCTTACTATGTACCAGGCTTGGTTCATGCACTGAGGAATAATAGAAATGAACAAATTGCACTTGAGTTTAAAAATTTGGAGGAAGATTATTTCTGACAAAACAAATAGCAAGAACAAAAGACTTAGAGGCAGGAAATCCTGCTCTGGGAGTGGAGATCTATGTCATTCGCAAATGAAATAATGAAGGTGTTTTGTAGCAAGAGTTCTCATGGAGTACTTCTGAAGATAAATCACCAACAGAAATGTAATTCTGATATCTAACTGGATGACCATTCATAAAGTTTCATTCTTATTAGCTAAGATAGGAAATTGTCCTTGCAAATACATCTGCACTCACACAACAGCATCTTGACCTCTGTGCATGGTTTATTTTTGAACACATGTTGATAAGTAGCTTCCATGTTGGCTAATTCTCATCAAACTCATGGTAAAAAGTTTGCATTGTGGTTTTGATAGACTTTGTAAATTTATTTTTTTAATTGAATTATAGTTGATTTACAATGCTGTGTTAGTTTCCGGTGTACAGCAAAGTGATTCAGTTTTATATATATATATAAATATATTCTTTTACAGATTCTTTTCCCTATTCTTTTGTATAGGTTATTACAAAATATTGAGTGTAGTTCTCTGTGCTATACGGTAGGTCCTTATTGTTTATCTATTTTATATATAGTAGTGTGTATATGTTAATCCCAAATTCTAAATTATCCCTCTCCCCGAACTTTCCCTTTGGTAACTGTAAATTTGCTATGTCTATGAGTCTGTTTCTATTTTGTAAATAAGTTCATTTGTATCATGTTTTTAGATTCCACATATAAGTGGTATCATATGATATTTGTCTTTGACCTATTTCACTTATGATAATCACTAGGTCCATCCATATTGCTGAAAATGGTATTATTTCATTTTCTTTATGGCTGAGTAATATTCCATTATATAGATATGTATATATATGTGTATATATATGTGTGTGTATATACGTGTATATATATATGTGTGTATATATATATGTGTGTGTGTTTTATATATATATATATATATATATATATATATATATATATATATATATATACACCACATCTTCTTTATCCATTCATCTGTTGATGGACATTTAGGTTGCTTCCATGCCCTGGGTATTGTAAATAGTGCTGCAATGAACATTGTGGTGCATGTATCTTTTCGAATTATGGTTTTCTCTGGGTATATGCTCAGAAGTGAGATTGCAGGATCATATGTAGCTTGTTTTGATGGTTTGTTCATATTAATGTCCTTATTATATTTACTTTACTTAGGATTCAGGCAGAGTTTTGTGGATTTGAAAGCATGGAAATCTTTGGTATGTTTCTCATCAGGTTGAGATGCAATTTTTTTGGTAATTTAGCAGTAGAAGCACTGTGATGTCTTTACTTCTTACACTTATTTTCAAAATATCTGGTTCTGGGGTAAGGCATTTATTTTTAAATAACTTGAAAATGTTGTATGTGTTCATTATACAAAATTAGAAAATAAACAAAATGAAAAAAATGTCACCTGTAATACCAACCCTAGAGATAGCTATTGTTATCATTTTGGTGTATTTTAATAAGTGGATTGTGGTATATTCACTTTTTACTCGCTTAACATATTTTGTAAATATATTTATAAGTTGCTAAACACACTTCTACATTATGACGTTAAGGCTGAATTACATCCATTATATGGATATTTCATCATCATTTTAACCAATCCCTATTGTTGTACATACATCTTTGCATAAACTCTTATGATTTCTTTAGAGCAATTTCCAAGAAATAAGAAGGCCTTTTTAAAGCTTTGTGTAACAAATTCTAAATCACCTATATAACTCTTTCATGTTTTTCCTTTTCATTATACATATAACATCTTACAATAAAAAGTTTTTAAAAGCTTATAATTATAGTCATTAATTATTTGATATATGTAGCATACTAATAATTACTACTGCAGAAAAACTAAACAAAGCTCCACGAAGGCAGAAACTATATGTGACAACTTTGTGACCTAAGTACTTAGCCCAAGTCCAAAGATTGGTAGGTCTACATTTTTGTTTAATGAATGATTGAACATGAATAAATGAAACCTTAAGTTTGGGAAAATAATTTGAAATCAGGATTTCTAAGTCACTGTTTCTATATTTAATATAAAGGTTAATACAAGGAAAATTATCAGGAACATTTATTGAAAAGGATATTTATTTGAGATAGGTCCTTTTTTCCCTAATTGACTTCTTAGTGAGGAATATAAGCAGTGTTGAAAATTATCTTCTGCTATTTTCTCATAATGAGGATAAAAGAGAAATGAGTGAACTGAGGAGGATGATTATAATTTTTGTGACTTTCTGTTTGAATAAAAAAAAATCCCACAAGCACTCAGAGGCAAAAAATATACAAATCAATTTTCACTGCAAAGTAAAGGAGCTGTTACAGTGGAGGATTCCTGGACTGAATGTCAATATTATGACGTAGTATGAGTGTGTTTCGTGTTTGGTAATTGCAATCATTGTTGCTTTTGTTGTGATCATCCAGTTACAATGCTTGGTGTCAGTTGATTTATCTCTTGTAAAAATAAAATACAGTGTGTGTGTGTGTGTGTGTGAAAAAAGAAAAAAAAGACGTTTCAGCTCATTGTCATTCTGAGGAGACACTTCCTAATTCTCCTCCATAACCATCTTAAAAAGTCAAACATGGGGAATATAGCCAATATTTTATAATAACTATAAATGTAGTATAACCTTTAAAATTGCGAACCACAATATTGTATACCTGTAACTTATATAATACTGCACAGCAACTACACTTCAAATTTTAAAGAAGTCAAATCCACAATTGGAAGGGGATGCAATTTCTAATGTGTCTAATACCAATTTGGGGAAATTATTGAATAGCAATTACAAATTAGCCAGGAGGTATTTTTTAAAAAAATACAACATGTTTTTTACTTTCCTTTACGAAAGTAACATTGAAGACATTACATCACATAACAAATTGCTTCAAATTTCCAATTTCTTTCCTAAGATATTTATATAGAGGGATACAATATCATTTTGTACCTCTAAATGGATTTATAAAAGATAACTTATATTTGGAAGATAATTTTCACAGTTACTATTTCTTTTCCCTTTAGGTAATAGTGATGTCAGAGATATTTGTCTTATTACAAAAGTCAGTGTATTTTCATTGGAAAATATAATGAAATAAATAATTGCCAATGAATTTGACATAATCAATATATGTCCTCTCATCATAGACAAATGGGGCACAAGCATGCATTGTTTGGTTGAATATTGTGTTTCCCTCTAGGGAAGATAGATGGGTAGAGAAGTAGGAATGCTTCTTGCACAGAAGAGAGAGCCTATGTCTGAACAGAAACATGAAACAGAAAGTGATGTTTTTCACTCTCTGAAAGTATGAAGTTTTGTAAAGAACCCAGTGTCAAGTCTGTGTTCCCAAAACAAGGGTTTGTTCCCAAGAGTTCACCCAAATATTATTTGTAGGGATATCTATCTCTACTATCTTTACTTACTCTATTTCTCCCAGACATTGCAAAGTTCTCAGTCTGTTTAGCAATTGACAGGACTTGTAGAGCCTAATGAAAGGTCTCTAGTGATAACTCTACTGCTTCTCTATTTCTTCAGGAACTTGTCAGTTAGTTGAGTGAAGTTATTGAACCTGCAGATTTTTGAAGCTCCTGAACAACGGCATCGGAAAGTAAGACCTGTAGTGACAATTTTAGATCCAGCAGGAGTTATCACATGACAGCTGGAGAAACTATGGTGACACTTCATGCCTAGGACTTGAGAACTTTGGAAACGCTTTGAAGGGCTAACCTCAACTGATGTGTGCAAATTGAGATTGAGTGTAAAACAAACTGGCGCAAATCCTTGTGGAGGATAATGCCCGTTACTTTTGTAACACATTCTTGGTTCCACATTAAATTTTTTTCTTTAAAGAAGAAAGGAGTCAATTTGCGCCTAGTTGTTTTCTCTTATTAATTGCTGTTTCTGAAAAGTGCATTAGCAGAATATGTTTCTGATTTTTATTAATTTGACACAGTGTTAATCTCCAAGTCATAGGAATTTCTGCAGACTAAACAGCTTCGGAAAAGAATGCAGAGCTTCAAGGGGGAAAAAGTCAATATTGTATTGTACTGTACTCCACATACATGGGTATTAAATGTAGGATATTATCACTTCAAGTGATTCTGTTCCAGTCAGAGATCTGGACATTGATACACTGATTTACATATGACATGGGAGACAGGGATAGCAAAGAAGAGGAGGAATTCTAGATGCATCTGAAGAGTTCGTCTATTGCTATGGAAACAGATACATCCTAGCAACAGCTGCTTTGTAGTAGCAGACACGCAGAGCTTAAGCCCTTAGACAAGAGCAAAATGAGCCATGAAGAAATCTTTAGTATATATAGCATTTATACGTGTAAAGGTTTGAAATGGAGAGTGGAAAATTCATACGTAAATATGTCAAAAGAATAGAAAGTTACAGAAATCGAACTTTATTTCCCTTCCATCATGGAACCCAGAATATTACTTGATATATTGTAATAGATACTATTATCCTGATTGCAAGACAAAATGCCACTTATCAAATGGCCAGTACTACTTGAACATCTTTTGCTAAGTCTGGAAGATAGTATTCAACCTCACTTTAATATGCATTTTTTGTTCTCAACAATTCTTAGAATCTTATCAGTGTAAAATATTTCAAACACCCCTCTGTAAAAGGAGGAAATTCAGACAATGACTTAGCGTTTTTCTTAATGCTCAAAAATGTTGTAATTGTATCGCTCTTATTTTAGTGAATAGAATAGTTTTCTTATGCTTTAAAATTTCTGGGTAAGTGCTTCAATTGTTCATATCACTTGTTTAAATAAACTTTTATTTGTATAAAATGAAAAACCAAGTATATTTATCATAATTTCATATCACTTTTTATAAGCGGTGTGTGTGCCTCCATAGCAAATAGTTTTCAGGAAGCAGAGAATATTTTTGTGTAACTTTCAATCATGATATAAAAGGTACTGAAATTAACAGTAATTAAAGGACTTTTAAAGCTGTACTATCAAATTTGCTGGATCACAAGTTACATCTGGAGTGGGTCAAATCCTTATTCTAAAGGAAATTAATACTCAAGAGGGGAGTGGGGAACATGTTTAATGCGTAGCTAACACTTTTTGCTGTATTTTTTTCTTTTCCAAAGGAAATATATTTCCTCCCTGCCTAGACATTGGACTGTATGTTCAAGGGTTCTTATACCAAAATCTCATCAAATGTAATTACAAAGCAAAGAATCCCATTAGGATTAATCACTTGTTAAAGTCAACACCTCAAAAAGAATGGGAGAAAGATACTTTATACATAATAAACTGTAAGAAAAAGGAAGTTTTGAGGACTTCCCATTAAGATAGGTTTATAACTTTTAAAACATCTCAATTAAGGGCGAAATAACTGGGAGCATGAGTCATTTTAGGTACCTGGCCATGAGTCTTGGAAGTAAATGTCTTTGATTTGCACTGTGTCATTTAATCAAGAATATTTTCACCTTTTAATTAAAGAATTAAAAGAATATTCTTTTAATCAAGAATATTGTCTATAGCAGAGAACCAGAGAGGTGTCAAATATTTTTTGCTGTCTGCAAAAATTCTCCTCCATGTAATAGATACCAATGGAGAGAAAGTGGACCTTCCTGCAGGGTTTATATTACATATACCTCTAAGTAAAATTGAATATCAATTAGTTCATTAAACTAACTTTAAAGATCCAGATTAATCCACAACTTTGAACAGCATTGACCCCCAAGAAGTGGATGCAGCTCACTCTGTGGCAATGTAATTTTCACATCTCATACGCTTGTTGTCACATGCACTGTGGTTGTTCACAAGCTATGACACCTTGGTTGGAACTACTTAACGAGAGTGCCAGTTCTCTACCTCCTTGGATTTAATGAATTGAGGTGAACAGGTTCTTTGAACTTGAAGACCTTCCCTGGTGATCAACAGCAGAATCAAATGTTAGCTGGGTTTTAGCTTCTTTCATTTACCATCAGTTCCTAACACCACTACACATAAACATCTGCTCAGATATAAGCATTACACTTTATATCTGAATGTAACTTCAAGATATGTCCTCTGGACTTCCACTTCTTTTACTTCTGGAGCCATTCAAGTTAGAGACCCAGTGGTGGAACCAATCACATTGCTATAGATTCTTTCAGGAACTCATGCTGCTTTACTGTTTCACCTATCTCATAACTTCCAGAATCATAATTTTAATATTTAAAATATACTTTCATACCATCCTCAAAGGAACAGACCAGAAAAGAGCTATTAAAAACCCTATCTTTTATAGAGAGCAACTCAGAAAATTGTAGTAAGTGGGTGAAATAGAATTTTTTTTAAATACAGAAGAACTTAAACGTTTTTTGCATGTCTTACTAAGTGATTGGGAAGCAAATATTCTTATCTGCACTGTGAGGATTGCAACATGGTGGCTCAGACATTTAAATGTCTATTTACCATCATGTAGAGAATCATTTGCGTGATTCAAAGAACCATGTTATGTGACTGTAAGTTTTCATATTCAGTTGACACTTGTGTCAGAATTGCCTCTTAGTTGTGATTTGCAGCTCTTGTTTTGTAGTACCCAGGCATATCATTAGCTCAAGATACATTAGGAGTCTCCAGAACCCTGAAAAAGTAATTATATTTTATTTTTAATAAATTTATTTATGTATGTATTTTTGGATGCATTGGGTCTTCATTGTTGCACAGGGACTTTCTCTAGTTGTGGTGAGCGGGGGCTGCTCTTCGTTGCGGTGTGCGGGCTTCTCATTGCAGTGGCTTCTCTTGATGCAGAGCACGGGCTCTAGGCTCACGGGCTTCAGTAGTTGTGGCTCGCGGGCTCAGTAGTTGTGGTGAACAGGCTTAGTTGCTCCGTGGCCTGTGGGATCTTCCCGGACCAGGGATCGAACCCGTGTCCCTGCATTGGCAGTTGGATTCCTTTTTTTTTCTGAAAATGTCTTTATTTTGCTTTCATATTAAGGATATTTTCACTGTTTATATAATTCTAGTATGGTAGGTGTTTCTTCTATTTTTCAGCATTTTATTTTATTATTAATTAATTTATTAATTTTGAACTTTATTTTATTTATTTTTTTAAACAGCAGGTTCTTATTAGTTAATCATTTTATACATGTTAGTGTATATACGTCAATCCTAATCTCCCAGTTCATCTCCCCCACCCCCCCGCCAGGCGGGTTCTTAATCACTGCACCACCAGGGAAGTCCAGTTATATTTTATTTTAATTTAATTATATTCCCATCATACAGGTCACAAAACCAAATACCTAGGAGTCATCCTAGACTTTTTCTTTATTTCTGATCTATTACATCCAACGACTAAGTCCCTGTCAATTTTATCTCCATTAAAAAATGTTTTTTCCTGAATTACAGTAATAGCCTTCTCTGCTACTGTCTATTCTCACTTCAATCAGTCCTCCTCGCGGGTGCTACCTGCGGTTTCTAAATCCAGTTCCAGTGATGCTGTATCCTGCTCAAAAAATTTTAATGGTTCCCTATGCCCCTCACAATAAAATACAGCTTTTTTCATAAGACAGAAAATCCTCCAAGACCTGACCTCTGCCTATCATCTCAACCTTATATTCCCTCTGCTGTTTAAACTCAAAGCAGCAACTGTACATATGATGTCTGTTTCTTGAATTGGACTTGCTTACACCTCTACAGTTTATTATTCTCACTAAGAATCCTTTTCTTAACCTCTAATTAAGTTTCATTTGTACTTCAAGAGCACCATATTGCTTTTTTTTTTTTAGTGGAAAATTGTGAACATATATAAAAGTAGACAGAAGAGTATAATGAAATCCCATGTAACAATTCCTCATCTTCAACTATTAATTTATGGTCAATATTTTTCACACGTACTTCCTCATCCCTCCTTCATTATCTTGAAGCAATTCCATTAGTCATATTATTTCTTCTGTCAATGCTTCAGTATACACCTCTTAATGATAACTGTTTTTAGCCAAATCACTCTATCATTATCTAGAATAATTACTAACAATTCCTTAATACCACAAAATATCCAGTAAGTGTTCGATTTCCAACTATTGCACATGTGTTATCATTCTTAGAAATTTTCTTTTTTTTTTTGTGGTACTTGGGCCTCTCACTGTGTGGCCTCTCCCGTTGCGGAACACAGGCTCCGGACGCGCAGGCTCAGCGGCCATGGCTCACGGGCCCAGCCGCTCCGCGGCATGTGGGATCTTCCCGGACCGGGGCACGAACCCGTGTCCCCTGCATCGGCAGGCGGACTCTCAACCACTGCGCCACCAGGGAAGCCCAGAAATTTTCTAATTTTTATATGTTCTATGGTTTGCTATTTGGACCTGGCTTGAAATAAGGTGCAAACAATGCAAATGGTCTCTTATCTACAGGTTCTCCCTCCAACCTTTTTCCCCTTACAACTTATTTGTGGAAGAAATTAGGTTATTTATCCAGGGGAGTTTCCAACTATCAGGATTTTGCAGATTGTGTCAATGTTCTCCAATGTTCTGAAATCTCTTCTGTCTGTATTGATAGTTGGATCTAGAGACTTAATAGTATTCAGGTTCAAATTTTTTGACAAGGCTACTTTAAAGGTAGCTCTTGCATCAGAGCAGTTACTGTCTGGTTACCTCTTTTTTTTTATGATGCAAGGAGTTGTTTACACTCTTGATTCATTAATCCATTAGGGGCTTCCAGATGGTGGTATCACAACTTTATCAATTCCTCATTTGATAGATTACTTTGATAAATAGAAACATCTCCTCACCTATTAATACTATTTGGCTATCAGTGAGATAGAGCTTAAGTACCTTTATTACAAGTTTTAATTATTTACCAGTTTTCAAAACAGTAATTGACCAAAAATTTAAACATTTTTATTTGGAATCTTTATGAACTGATGGACACATACTTCATCCTTTCAATCCACTTTAATTATTTTTCTTATTGATGTTCAGATTGATCAGTGAGAGTCTCCTTAAGTTGGGTCATGAGTTCTTTTGAGGACCATACAAGTCTTTTCTCTTCTTTTTCTTAAGGACTTTTCAAGTCTTTTCTCTGGTATAACAAAATGTTTTAGGCTCCACTTCATTAATTTCCTGCCCAGAGCTGCTGAATGAGCTATTTTATTTCTTTGAATAAAATATAAGGAATATCTTTATTTAATTTACCTCATAACATAGATACAATGTTGTCAGAATTACAATATAAGCACTACTACCAACAATATGATTTCTCAAAATAGCTCAATTTATTTTGCCAGTTCTTTTTGTTTTTTGTCCTTAGGTTATATGTATTGATTGTAAATCTCTAATGTATTTTAAAGTCGCTTAGTTCAGTTTCTTTCTGTGTGAATATATCATCACCAACTAGACATTTAATTAGGTTCATTTGTTTCATTTTCTTAAGTTTTCTTAAGATATTTTGAGAATGTAATTTTTTTAATTATAAAAATGTTCACAATCTAATAATCAAAGCAAGGTATATTTAAAGATATCTAGTGTCCACCAGTATAAATGTTGATTTTCTTTCATTTTTTAGTGTTAAGCATACACATGCACATATAATTACATCAGGTTTTTTTATTTTTTGTAAGAGAAATTGTAGCATTCTCTACCAACTTTTGATCACCTTGCTTTTTTTCAATGAAAAATATTTCCTTGAGATCTATCCCTAGTAGTATATGATATTTCACATTCATTTTTATAGCTATATGGTAATCCATTGAGTGGATGTAGCATGCAATTCAATCAGATCTCCAATGATGTACATTTAGATTGCTCTAACAGATATTTCTGCAATACATCATCTACTACAGAAGACCTTTTTTGCCAGTATATCTGTGAGCAGTGAGATTCAAACAAGTGAGCAAGTGAGATATTGCTGGGTCAAAAGAGAATTTCTATGTAATTTTGCCAGATATTTCCCATTATATTCCAAAGAGATTGCTCCATGATGCATTCTCTCTAAAGAGAAATGAAAGTGCCTCTTTTTCTGCAGTTTTGCTAACAGAATATGTACCAAAGGAATAAATGAAAAATGCTCTCTTGGTGTCATTTTTTTTTAACATCTTTATTGGAGTATAATTTCTTTACAATGGTGTGTTAGTTTCTGCTTTATAACAAAGTGAATCAGCTATACATATACATATGTTCCCATATCTCTTCCCTCTTGCGTCTCCCTCCCATCCCTCTAGGTGGTCACAAAGCACTGAGCTGATCTCCCTGTGCTATGTGGCTGCTTCCCACTAGCTATCTATTTTACATTTGGTAGTGTATATATGTCCATGCCACTCTCTCACTTCATCCCAGCTTACCATTCCCCTTCCCCGTGTCCTCAAGTCCATTCTCTATGTCTGTATCTTTATTCCTGTCCTGCCCCTAGGTTCTTCAAAACCTTTTTTTTTTTTTTTTGAGCTTCCATATATATTTGTCAGCATACGGTATTTGTTTTTCTCTTTCTGACTTACTTCACTCCATATGACAGTCTCTAGTTCTACCCATCTCACTACAAATAACTCAATTTTGTTCCATTTTATGGCTGAGTAATATTCCATTGTATATATGTGCCACATCTTCTTTATCCATTCATCTGTCAGTGGACACTTGGGTTGCTTCCATGTCCTGGCTATTGTAAATAATGCTTCAATGAACATTGTGGTACATGTCTCTTTCTGAATTATGGTTTTCTCAGGGTATATGCCCACTAGTGGGATTGCTGGGTTGCATGGTAGTTCTATTTTTAGTTTTTTGAGGAACCTCCCTACTGTTCTCCATAGTGGCTGTATCAATTTACATTCCCACCAACAGTGCAAGAGGGTTCCCTTTTCTCTACACCCTCTGCAGCATTTATTGTTTGTAGATTTTTTGATGACGGCCATTCTGACCGATGTGAGGTGATACCTCGTGGTTTTGATTTGCATTTTTCTATTGATTAGTGATGTTGAGCATACTTTTATGTGTTTTTTGGCCATCTGTATATCTTCTTTGGAGAAATGTCTATTTAGGTCTTCTGCCCATTTTTGGATTGAGCTGTTTGTTTTTTTGTTATTGAACTGCATGAGCTGCTTGCATATTTTGGACATTAACCCTTTGTCAGTTGCTTCATTTGCAAATATTTTCTCCATTTTCAGGGTTGTCTTTTTGTCTTGTTTATGGTTTCCTTTGCTATGCAAAAGGTTTTAAGTTTCATTAGGTCCCATTTGTTTATTTTTGTTTTTATTTCCATTTCCTTAGGAGGTGGGTCAAAAAGGATCTTGCTGCGATTGATGTCATAGAGTGGTCTGCCTATGTTTTCCTCTAAGAGTTTTATAGTGTCTGGCCTTACCTTTAGGTCTTTAATCCATTTTGAGTTTATTTTTGTGTATGGTGTTAGAGAATGTTCTAATTTTATTCTTTTACATGTAGCTGTCCAGTTTTCCCAGCACCACTCATTGAAGAGGCTCTCTTTTCTCCATTGTATATTCTTGCCTCCGTTATCAAAAATAAGGTGACCATATGTTCGTGGTATACTTTTAATTTGCATATTTTCTTATTGTGAGCAAGGTTGAATACCTATTCACATGGTTAAAGCCATTTGAATTTCTTATTTCTGTGAATTGACTATTAATTTCAATAGCCCATCTTCATAGGGCCGTTGTCCATTTTCTATTGTAGAAGCACTTAATATATTAGAGATATTAATTATTTCTCTGTGGTTTAAGTTGCAGATTAGTAATTTATCTTATTGCTTTGCTTATAGTGTTTTTAACAATTAAAAAAATTTAAATCTGATCAAAATTTTGTATTTTTCTTTTTTTCTTTGCCTCTGGATTTTGAATCTTAGATGGTTAAGTTATTTTCATTGCCAATTATAGAGTAATTCATCCAATTTTCTTCTAGTACTTGTATGATTTCACTTTTTGTTTAAATCTCTGATCCATTTGAAGCTTATCCTATTGTATGGTTTGAGTAATGGAAAATTTTACTGTATACACTATCCAGTTATCCCAACATCACATATTAAAAAAAGCAACATCCACAAATTTAAAGGAGTTCTTTTATCATATACTATTTGTGTATGTATTTCAGAATACTTATTTTTTTTCATGGTTCTGTATGAACCATGTGCAAATCCCACAGTGTTTAAAAACAGAGGCTTTATAGATTGGATTATTTTAGTATCTGGTGGGGCTAGCTAGCCCTCCCCTTCCCTCTTCTTGATTTCATCAGGATTCTCTTGGGATTTATGGTTCACTGGTGGAGGTCTTTAACATGACCATCTAGACAGGTGTCAGTCATTTACCTTCTGCCAAATTCTAAGCGTGGAGCTATGAAGATGCAGATCTGTCTTGAAGTCCTGAGTCTTTTTGTTTTTATTTTTTTAATTAAATACCAAAAGTTAAGTTTGTAAATCAGGAATTCTGCTAATTTCTAGTCTCATCCATTGACCTTTGAAGTAGAGGGCATGCTCTTGCAGATGCCTTATTTCCTGGATAGTTAATCTGGTGCAGAGAAATAGGTTTATATTTTTCTGCTATGAAAACATATCAACAACCTATTTTTGTTCTTAATACATTTTTATAGGGATCAAGCATATTTTGACTTAAATTTCATGCCATTGCTTAATATAAGAATAAGTTTGTTCTTGGTCAGATTTCAAATATACATCTAGGTGTCAGAATCTTGACTGATAAAGTATAATCTACAGTTATATCATGGAAGTAGTTGCCAAATTCTTCAACAGACAATGACAGACCACGTTCCAGATAGGTAATCTGGATAATCAGCCTTTCTCTTGATTTAAAAAAAAAAGGTCTCTGGAAAATACTGCAAATTAATAAAGTGTAAAAAAATTAAATCCCTAAAATTTTCAAAAGTGATGGCGCAGATATTATCTCTATCACCTGTATTATTTTAATTTAGAAATTACTTAATAACTATTTGGAATGTCTGTATACCAATTCAAGTTATGCTAGTATAGATCTGACTTTGCATCTTATAGCTATAGCCAACTGACTTTTTTTTGCAGTCAAAATAACAATGTAAAAAGATGAACTGCTTTATATTATGGGTTGAGGGATTCTACAATCTTCCCTAGCCCCAAAATATCTGCCTTTGCTACCTGAAATAAGGGTAAAAGTTTTCAGAAGACATACTTCTTCACATGAGGCCATAAAAGACGTAGTCAAAATTTAATATTTGGGGGAAATTCCATGGTGGTCCAGTGGTTAGGAATTCATGCTTTGACAGCTGAGGGCCCAGGTTCGATCCTGGGTTGGGGAAAAAAGATCGGCACGGCAAAAAAAAAAAAGATTAATAGTTTTTAAATGGTAAAATACAGATATTCATTATATTGAATAACATATTAGCTTGGGAATCCATCTATCCTGTGCAGTCGGAAATATGGATCTCAAGATAAGTAAGTTATAATCAGACAGAAAATCAATCTAACTAATGAAATGAAGTACAAATGAAGTACCTATCTTTTAAATGTTTAGTCATGGTTTACCCACAAAAATTTTGGCCCAAGAGGAGGGAAAAAAAGAATACTGAGGAGAAAGGAGAAAAATAGAAAGATGGGCACAATAAAGTCAAGAAAGACTGAACATGATTTCAGACAAAATAAAAATGCACGAATACAGAAAGTATGTCTAAAACACACAAAAGAAAAACTTGATGCAATTATTTATATAATTACATATTTACTGAAGCCCTGAAAAATGAGTATACTTAATATATCCTAATAATTGAGGATATTTTCTGGGGGAAAAAAACCATATTTCAAGCCTTCACCTTGCTCTGTATGCAGCCTAACCTCAAATTCACTTAACTGGTTCTCAGTTAAAACTTTCCACTTTCTGAGGTCGTAAATTCATTAGTTTGGCACTGGCTACTCTAAGATTAGACTGTGTGGCAGTAAGCCATTGCCAGATTCTTTAGCAGATACAGGGATAAAAATACAGCCCAGAACGCATTAGAGAGAGCACTGCTGGACTTAAGAATGACATCGGAATTTTTCTGGCCTGCACTTCCGGATCATGACCAGAGATGGCGCTGAGTGTACAGGGAACCTAGGGCCTACCCGAATCGGAAATTGGAAAGAAATAGGGCTAAAGTCTGTGAGCATGAATGCATATTTAACCTCGGCAGCACATCTAAGACAGTGACCCTGGAGGAAGGGAAAGAAAAGCGTGAAGAACAAATAAAGACCTTGCGTTAGGGGAGTCGCACATTAGAAACGAGATAGGAAAGAAATTCCTGACAGGTTACTATGGATAGAAGCACGAGCCCTGTGAGGCATCAGGAATACAGATCAAAACGCTCAGAGAACTGGGGCATCAGTTCTATTTTATTAGGTTAAATAACCCTTTAGAGAAGTTTTTCTAATTTAATACGTTTTTATTTAGCGGAAGGACTATGGGAATTTTCATGCTTTTATGTTATGTTCTAAAGGCAAGTGGACTGGTTGTACTTTTTCTGTCTTTAACAAATAGGAATCCAAAAGCAGTTTGATGTTGTCGTAGAGTACTACCCGCCGAGTCCAACTTAATGTATTTTAAATTTCCTCTTGGTTTACAGATATTTGGTAAACAAAGATAACCACCTTAAGTGAGAAAGGCCTAAACTGCTTACTTTTAGCAGCAGGATGAAATGCTGTGTATGTCCCTTGACTTGTATTTGAAAAAACAGAATTGAAGACTCCATATAAAAGTGAAGAGAAGGGGCTTCCCTGGTGGTGCAGTGGTTGAGAGACCGCCTGCCGATGCAGGGGACACGGGTGCGTGCCCCGGTCCGGGAAGATCCCACATGCCGCGGAGCGGCTGGGCCCGTGAGCTAGTGAAGAGAAAAAATTAGTCAAAGTCCTGATAAGTACAGCAATCTTTTAAATGTATTTTTAGGTTTCTGTGTTGCTTAACCCTCTGTGTTCTTTTTAAATTTTTAGTGAAAGTAAAAACAAAGCATTTTTAATTCATACAAAAGGATTTTAAATAGAAAAGTGTCCTTTCCTGCCTTGTCTGTGTGCCTCCCTCTCCCATCTTTCCTTGGAATTAGTTACTAGAGCACACACAGCTCTGGTCAACGAGTTGCGAGGCACTCTATCCCTGCTGTGTGAGGCATGGTCTGTGAATCAGCAGCCTCAGGATCACCGGGGAGCTCGTTAGAAATGCAGACTCTCAGGCCTCATCACAGGTTTAATGGATCAGGATACGTATTTTAACAACATCCTCCAGGGATATATATGCACACTGATGTCTGAGAAGCCCTGCTCCGGATTCCAAAGATAGAACCACTGAGGGCAAGTCTTTCTCTTGCACTTCACAAGAGGCTGCAGAAATGGTCCAACTATAGTCTATGCCCCTACCCTTAGACCATATAGAGGACAAGAGAGGAGGGTGAGTCTAAGTTGGTCATCATTAGAGACACTGAGAAATAGTGTTCACAGTGAGAGACTTTCTCTGTTCCAAGGAAGTGAGAGGAGCTCCAAGGGAATCAGTAATAGATAGAAGACGCTGACAGTAAATGAACACCTGCAACTCAATCCAAAGCTGAATAGGTGTTAACTTGCCTGCTCTACATGGCCACCCTGGTCCTTCCCTTGGAGTACAAGGGAGCACGTGAGTTCTTGGACGAGTTTGTCAATCTTCCCCCCAGAGTTTAGGGATATATGTAAATATAGAGACTATGCCCATTTACGGCCTTGTGACTTTTTAATATGGGAGGCTTCTCAGAGTAGCCTGTGATAATAGTGTGAGATGGGATCATGGTGAGCTATGGAAAGAAGACGAGGGCAACCAGTTCCCCAAACCATCTCAGTTCTCTGTGATCTTGGGAGGGGTACAAAACAGGATGTATGGAGTTCCTGTGGCTTCATAAGCAGGACGTAGAGATTTGATGAGGCAGTATGAGCCCAGGTGACTGATAAGCCTAGTAAGGTTTTGTCCCTTCCAGAGAAGTGGTTCTAGGCATGAACCACTGTCATAGCTAACAGGAGACATATTGCTGTCTCTGAATGTGGTATCTACGACAGAGAAAACTGGGTAAATATTAGGTGAACACTACTCTAAGAAAAACACTCACACCACCCTATGTGGACTGTCACCACCATGAGGTCAGCAGCAGCAAGGACAGTCAGCTCAAACCAGAGCACGACCAGGTCTAGTGGCCACTATCACCGTTCAGGTAAGTATCTTAGATGAACCTCACCGCTACTCTCTCTCCTTTTGCAAGTCTTCCTCTAAGAAGATTTAAACAGAAAAAAGGGAGGGAAGGAAGTCCGAGAAGATTCCATTTTCCTCCATTACTCCAGGGAACTAAGGGTGCAACTCAAATATATTCTCGAAAATGCACATGGAATAGGAAAGAAAGAGCTAAGGTTTAAATTGAGTTTAGGATTGGTGCTTTAAATTAGACTAGACTTCAATAACTCAAAGTGATCAGAAAGTTGCAGAATCCTCCCAAGATGTAGTTCAGGGACAAGAAAGAAAGATTCAGTGTAGCAGGGCTGGAAGCAATGGTAGGAAACATAAAACCTCTGACTGCCATCCATCCAACCACTTTTCTTTAAAGAAACAGTTCAAATGTAAATCATAAACATCAATTTCTATTTCATGGTAAATCTTCTTCCTCTGTTTTCTCCATGGTAAGCAAGATGAGGGAAGTGCAACTTTACCACCTCCCATCTTCCCACATTCATGTCTCTTGATTTGGGGGAGTTACATTATTGCTTTTTTTTTTTTTTAATTTAGTGGATACGTTTCTTTTTGTTTGTTTTTTGTTTTTTGCGGTACGCAGGCCTCTCACTGCTGTGGCCTCTCCCGTTGCGGAGCACAGACTCCGGACGCGCAGGCTCAGTGGCCATGGCTCACGGGCCCAGCCGCATGCGGGATCCTCCCGGACCGGGGCACGAACCCGTGTCCCCTGCATTGGCAGGCGGACTCTCAACCACTGCGCCACCAGGGAAGCCCCGTGAATACGTTTTTTAACTTTACTAAAAGCAAAGTAATATTTACTTTTTGTTTAGGAAAAAAAAGTATAACCAGCTCACTACAAACAAATTGAAAAAGAAAATAGTGAGTGCCTTTAACCTCTCTCCACATTTTCTCTTAGCATCCATACATGTGGGCTATTTAGCAGGGGGCCTTTATGCCCTGTCCTGATCTCCTAAAAGCTCACTTTCCGGTACCTGCCGGTGAAGTCCTGCTGCAAGCACCCTACTCTGCCTGTGGGGAAGGCTGAAAGAGTTGGGGAGATGATGCTCCCAGGTCAGTCCTCAGCCAATGATTGACAGGAACCAGAGGATAAATTTCCAGCTTCCCTATCCTTGTTTCTTGAGGAAGGGACACATCTGAGGTATATTCCACACCATTTCCCAGAGGTTTCCAGTGAGAAAATTGGAAATTATAAAAAATAAAGCTACTGTGATAGAATATGTCTAACACATTCATTCCTACATGAAGCTTGATGGACAGACTGTGAGTCTAAAAGTCATAACAGTTAATTTGCATAATGGAAAGAGGGCCTTTTCTCTGACTTGCGAAATGGGATAAACAAAAAATATAAAAGGATTTGGGGAAGTTCACAGTGATCATGAAATTGGGTTATGAAATACTAGGAATAGAATCATTTCGAGTTCAGGAATTTTTCGAGTCTATTTAGAGACTTTTGTAGGAATTGTTTTTCCAGTTTATGTTTTTGGCATCTTTTATTTTTCCTCTTTTTTCCTGCAACCTGCCTTTAAAGACATGTTATTGCCTTTTTTTTTTAAACTTTAAATAAGTTACACAGGAGACATAAGAGATGAAACTCAAAAGCAGTTTACTCTTTTTTTTTTTTTTTTTTTTTCAGTACGCAGGCCTCTCACTGCTGCGGCCTCTCCCACTGCGGAGCACAGGCTCCGGATGCGCAGGTTCAGCAGCCATGGCTCACGGGCCCAGCCGCTCCATGGTATGTGGGATCCTCCCAGACCGGGGCACGAACCCGTGTCCGCTGCATCAGCAGGCGGACCCTCAACCATTGCGCCACCAGGGAGGCCCAGCAGTTTACTCTTTTTAAAGCAGTTTTGCAGAAAGGCAAGAAGGAAAGGCACTTATCTAAAATATCTCTCAGGCCACCTATGGATTTTAATTTTTTCAAGTAGTTTTAGTGTTTCAGGTGTGCCACAGATTGGCAGGAAGAGACGTCCCACACATGCACTAACACTCACATCTTCCCGTCCATTGTTAAGATTAGATGACGTTCACGATTTAATGCACCAGGCTACAAAAATGTTACCAAGAGGAATGTGGCCATGCAGAAAAAAACACATTGGCCAAGGGATCCAAAAAGTATATGCAGTTGCTGGTGAGACTGCCAGCAATTTCAGTAAAAGGTCAATTCTTCGTGCTCTGCAGAGCTTTAATTGGGGGCCATAAATGACTACTCAGGTAGAGTTTATAATAATTATCTGTATGCTTCCACTAAAGGCAGTGTTTCTCAGCCTCGGAACTGCCGACGTGGACCAGATAATTCTTTGCTGTGGGGAGGTTCCCTATGAATTGCAGGGTGCTGTAACAACTGAAAGTAGCTCCAGACATTTCCAAATATACCCTGGGGGATACATCGTTGACTTAAGGTGTTGTTACAAAGAATTGGCTCTCCTGGTTCTTGCTCTAGACTCAGCATCGTTAAGGTGACATCATCGTGTAGGGGGACAAATGGAATCACTGCGCAGGAGCTCCTGAGCTATAGCTGCCTGCAGCTCCTTATATCCCCTGAAAAGTAACTTCTGCAATACCTCTCCCCTCATTACCAAAACTAATCACCCTGATAGTGCTTTACATTGTGAATTGTATGAAATTAAATATTTAAGTGCTTGTTTATACCATTTATAAATCACACGTTATAATCCTCTTTATCTCTTTTTCTACCTTCTCCTTTTGTATCCTTTTTTCTGCTTCCCATGTTTTTCTCACTTCTCACTTTCCTGTTTATTGTGCATGGTGGTTTTTGTAAGTGGGTAGATACTGCGATTGTAAATTTAAGTTTAATTGGTAGATCAGGCAGCCAATCAAATTATTAAGTGTTTACAACGTTGTTCTGCATTATATCATAAAATCTGTGATCGTTTATCTAAATGCAGTATATGTTTCTCTGTTACCTCCCCTTGCTATATTTCCTGTTCATATTTTATCCACTCCACTTTTGTTACAGTTTCTCTTAGTAAATATGGGCAATTTTACAGGGAAATAACAGTGTGCCTGCCACCAGAAAGATAAATAGATGTGACAGTCATTTGAAGAGCAGTAATAATGCATTTGGTATTCTCCAATGAGAATTGCAAGTTACAGGTCTAAGATATAAAAGTTTCAAAGGAAAAGAATAATCATAGTAAGATGTCTCCTCTAGGGTAAAGGCAGGGGCAGAGCAACTCTTACTGAGCTTATTTCCTTGTATTTTTCTTAATAACACCTTAATAGTAGTAGCACCTTACCAGTGCAGTATAAAAATAAATTTGTTTGAAAAATAAATGAGAAGTCACTTCTTACTTACTAAAATGGCTATAGTAAAAATGGCAGATAATAACAAATGTTGAGAAGGACATATAACAACTGAAACCCTCATACTTTGTTAGTAGGACTGTAAAATGCTACAACAACTTTGGAAAACAGCTTTACAGTTTCTTAAAAAGTTAAATTTATCATAAAACCTGACAGGTCCATTCCTAGATGTCTACCCAAGAAACATTTAAACATATCCACATAAATATTTGCTCATAGTAGCGACATTATTCATAAATGCAAGAAGTGAAAACAGGGACTTCCCTGGAGGTCCAGTGGTTAAGACTCCACGCTCTCAATGCAGGGGACACGGGTTTGATCCCTGGTAGGGGAACTAAAATCCCACATGCCGCACAGCCAAAAAAAAGTGAAAACAATCCAAAGGGCCATCAGCTGGTGAATGAATAAGCAAAATGTGGTATATCCATACAGTGGAATACAATAGTATCTCAATAATCTCAGCAATAAAAAAGACTAAGCTGATTCTCATGGAGTGCTTTTGTGAGACATTTGGAGTCCCTCCCAATGTCAGGCCTCACTCCCTGTGCAATTACTTTGACAAGACTGAATGTACCTCTGTTCCTGCTTATCATCAACTCCTTCCTCAGCACCTGGTCAACTAGTGATACCTCTAGACAACTTCACGTTACTGGACTCTGTTGACTCCCCCAGATGGTCTCATTGAAAAAAGATGTAAAACAAGCCCTCCTTTACATGTGGCCTAAATTTGATTGTAGGAAATATTTATTTCATTGTCTCAACAAGATCTAGAAGTTCAGGATGCTCATTGCAGCAACCTCTATTTATTCTAACATTAAAACACCTAACCACCTTCTTAGATTTTCCAGATAAATTAGAATGCGGACTTCTTCCATGTTATCTCCAAAGGAGTAAGTTGCAAAGGAATGAAATCAAGCTCCAAATGACCTTAATAAAGTCTTTAGACTATATTAAAGAAGGAAGTATCCCATGCCTGAAGCTTTCTGAAAAGAAATTCTCTTCAAAAATCCTCCTCTGTTACAATAGCCAGGACGTGGAAGCAACCTAAATGTCCATTCCATCAACAGAAGAATGGATAAAGAAGATGTGGTACATATATACAATGGAATATTACTCAGCTATAAAAAGGAATGAAATTGTGCCTTTTGCAGAGACATGGATGGACCTAGAGACTGTCATACAGAGTGAAGTAAGTCAGAAAGAGAAAAACAAATATCATATAATATCTCTTGTATGTGGAATCTAGAAAAATGATACAGATGAACTTATTTGCAAAGCAGAAATAGACACACAGATGTAGAGAACAAACATATGGACACCAAGCGGGTAAGAGAGGATGGGATGAATTGGGAGATTGTGATTGATGCATAGACACTACTATGTATAAAATAGATAACTAATGAGAACCTGCTGTATAGCACAGGGAACTCTACTCAGCTCTCTGTGGTGACTGAAATGGGAAGGAAATCCAAAAAAGAGGGCATACCTCTATACATAGCGCTGATTCACTTGGCTGTGCAGCAGAAACGAACACAACATTGTAAAGCAACGATACTCCAATAAAAATTAATAAAAAACAAAACAAAAAACCCAAAAAATCTCCTCCTCTGATCTCCGATCCCTGATTCTGTTTTACCTTCAAGGAGTGTGGAGGCTTTAAGAGTCTCAGAACCAGATGTCTAATCATTTACCATACATTTTGCACCTTGCTTTAGAATATAGTGTCTATTTTCTTGGACTGTCAGTTTAAAATGTCCTTTTAAATATTTTATGATATACACATAAATCCTCCACCCTCATAATTGTTTTTAAATATTAGCACATTATTACCACAAAGTCATTTTTTAATGATGAGTGAGAAAACAGGTGGTTGACCCTGCGGACTTTGCCTCACTCAAGTGGACTTGGCTCATGATGTTTGGAGACACTACCTAGGACTAAAGTTTGGCAGGTATTTAATGGCTGTGAATTGTCTGAAATTATAGAATATGTCCTGTGTGTGTGTGTGTGTGTGTGTGTGTGTGTGTGAGACTGAAGTATTGATTTGTATACACACATATTTTCTGAGGGTGCATAAAGGGGATCTCAGTTTGAACCACAATAAATAGACCAAGAAACAACCAGGAGTGAGGCCAATTCCAGAAAGTTCTGGTGAGAATTTTTACAGTATTTCATAGGGAACGAACTGTTGTCTTTTATGAAAATGTTCTAGGATTTTCTTTGTACCTGCATATGGTGCTTGGTGACACAAATATAAATATTATAATAGTGACATTTTAAAATGTCACTTGTTTATTCATTTATTTACTTTCGGTTGTTGCTCAATAGATGAATTTGATACATATCAGTTAAACATTTCAAGGTAACCAAATATAATTATTAAATAATTATACAATATAACAAAAACAACAACAATAAAAATGACAAAACACTCTCTAGGCTACAGTAGCAGACACTATTGGTGCCCTGCCCATATCCCCTTGGCACTCACGATCCCTGTGTGCAAAGATGGCATCTCATTGCAGGTATGTGCAACCCTCTGCTTTGGGCTCCTTCCAATGGCTATAATCAGCTGGGCCCACTTTAGGCTGCAAAGAATCCTGAAGCGCCACAAAGTTAATAACGCTGGAAGCAGTCCTCAGTTGATGACAAACGGGAGTTGCTGGATAAAGGATAGTCTCTTCACTCTCAGGGGAGACACCTCTACACTGTCTCCCATAGGAGCCCAATGAAATGGAGCCCCCTTTGCTTAGAGCCCTAATCCACTAAATAGCACACCTTATATTGACTTCCTTTCTCTGTTTCACTTCCCTGCTTCCCTGGATCATCTCTCAAACTACCTGCACTAAAAAACAAAAAGAACAACTAGCGAACCAACCAGACGAACAAGCAAACAAACAAAGACACTTTTTTAAGAATATAGCAATTGGGATATTTAAGAAAACAAATTAGAAATTCCAAACCCTAAAATAAGTTCACTGCTGAAAACAAATGAGATTTAGAATCCTCATCATATATTTAGCACATTACACGAACATGTAATCACTTGAACAGTATTTATCCTCTTAAGTAAGTTTGAATCTGCTGTTGTATCTCTGCATGAGAAAAAAAATGAAAGCATTTGGGTTTTGGTTTCTGTGGAAACCTGTACTTTGATTACTGATGGATTTCAAGTGTATCATTTCTAGTCCCACTGGTACAATGTTTGAAAAAAAAAGAGTGAAAGAAGAAGACCGCAAAATTATCAGGAATATTTCCTCAGATGGTAATATTTTCAGAACCATAGATTTGAGAGATGCTGGAAGGCACTTCAAATTAATTTTTAGCTTTAATCAATAAATAGTTATTGAATTCCTACTAGGTACCAAGCACTGTCCCAGTGGCTGCAGCAGTTAATAAAAATGATGAAATTTAATAAAAAAGCTTTAGATATAACTTTACTAAGAAACTTGAACTATAATTAGATGTTTGAGTTTTGAGTTTTTTGAATTTTGTTATTTTCTTACCTGAATTCATGGATCGTCTTTATAAATGGATTCTTGAAATAGTTTTTGAAAAGTATGTGTTTTCTTGGAGAATAATTTTTAAAAAGTCATTTACCTTTAATTAAGCAAGTGGAGAATCTGTTTCCGTTTTCATCCTTTGTTGAAAAGAATCCTTTCTTCTTTTTTGTTGGTCTCTAGACAAGGGTTTTAGGACATCAGCGAAGTCCTCAGTGGTTTCAGCAGCGGTACTTGCAGTGTGACATGTTGACCCAGTGTTTCTACGAAGGAATGACACAACAAAACGATATTATTATGGTTCGTTTACTAATTTCTAATCAGCATAAAATGTCTGATGGTTTCTATGGAAAACACAAACCAAGACCAATATTAACACAAGAACTGGTATGAATAGCACACGATAGCTGAAACTACTACTTATTGGTAGTGCAAAATTTGTGTTTATTTAAATTGAAATCCAAATACTATTTTAAAGTTAGGTGATAGAATATTTTAATTATCTAAAATAGCCAAAGCAATAATTATAGGCTTATAGTATTTTTTTTTTTTTACTGATAGTTTTCAATTTTGTTGTTGTTGTTTAATTCTTACGCATTCTTTAGTTTTCAGTTCAGTTGACACTTTCTTGGGAAGTATTCCCTAACCTTGATGACTAGGCTAAACGTCCTTTTATCTGCACAAAGCAACTATCATTTGTAGCCATTTTACATTTACTTGTAAACTTTTTGTATCTGATTTTTGCATCATATTGAATGAATGAATTAATGAATAAATGAATGAATGACCAGCTGCTTAACATAAAGCATTAATCTCTTTCTCTTCCTTTATTCCAGCTTATTAAACAAAAGTCACAATGATACTAGGAATTTCTTCTACTTTATTCTGCTCACTTATCCATTATATGGTTGAAAAACTTCACTCATGAGTTTTCTCAGATCAAGGGAATGTCAACAGGAGTCTTAGGTACATATCAGAAAGAGTTCTTAGCTAAAGGATGGGATCGATGGCAATGAATTATTTTAATACAGCATTTTCCCTAGTAGCAGCTGAGCTTTCTGAGTACACGGGATAAGCCTCCCTACCTCCATCCCTGCGCTGTACTCCTAGCATTCTTCTTAGTGCCTAGCCCTTAACAGGATGCATCAGTTAGCATGTTTTCATTTGCAGTAATAGAAAACTAATAGTTCAAATGCTTGGAACATGAATAGGAATTTGTTGGATAATGTAATTATAAATACCCAGATATAGGGCAAGCTTGAGTCTCAGTTTGAACAAGTCTCTTGGTCCATTTCTTGGTCATTCTCTGAGCTATTATCTCATCTGTGTATTGGTATCACCCTCATCCTCTCTCATGTTAGTGAAATGTCTGCAGTGGACCCGGGCTTTACATCTGAACACCATGTGATTTTAAAAGAATATAAAGCTACTGAACAAAAGTCGTGGGCTTCACTCTAATTGAGGAAAAATAAAAATATCAAGTGTGTATTTCATAATTGCTTTGAGTCAGAAGAATTGTCATTCATCCACTGATTGACTTAGGTCCCTGTTATGTGTCCTCTCCTTATCCAATAACGGTGGGGTAATTTTAGGCCAACCAGAGCTTTGTCCTAGAGCTGAGGATGGCAAATCCTGCGCAAACTAAATGGCTGACTGTCAATAGCGAAAGTGTGAATTCTGTGGAAAGGCAGCAAAAAGTGCTCACTATTCATCTGGAAGTAGGAAAGATAAGACATTAAATAGGTTCAAGATATCTTTTCTGATCTAGTGTTCACAATGAAGCCAAGTTGTTCTCAGGAAGCTGAATAGCAGGTTGAAGGATAAAACTTGCTTATGTACATTTTTGTTTATGATGCTCATGGATATTTGTGGATATTGAGTTGAGTAAAAGTTTCTATTTTTTTGCATGTTTCCTGCAAAAGGTAAACATGGAAGATTATACAATCATAGGTACTTCAGAGATTCTAGCTCCATTGACTATGACTCTGTAACTAAGTAGAGGTAAATACTACTTCAAATGATTGTAGGTTATAAAAAGAAACTAAGCTGAAGCTAAGTATTCCTGTAGAAATGTAGGCAGCAAATTAAAATATATACTTAACTGTGTACATTTCACTAGGTTGCAATAAATTGTTCTAAAAAATGGCACCTTTAGAAAATAGTAATACCTGTCACATTTATGGTAAATGACAAGAAGAGTGCCAATAGTTATTTGATCACACACACAAAATGATCCTTTAGCTAAGAGATAAGGGGAAACAGGACACTCAGGAATAGGTTGGCGAGAAGTATTTTGGAGGGTCTGGTGTTGAGTTAGGCGTAGGAGGTTCTGACAGTGAAAAAATAGGAGAGGGGGAAGGATAAGGAATCAAAATATTGGAGAAGCCGTAGCTCCTAAAGCAACACACTTACTTAGGTGACCTGGTTAGTGAAGTTGCACCTGGTCCAGCAATAGTGGAAGATTAGAAACAGACAAATAATATGGACTTTTGAGAGAGACCTGAAAAAGAAGCCTAAGTTGGAAATAGATTGAGATCACATGGCTAGACAGAAGTATTCAAGTGATGAGCAACCACCCCCCCCAAAATAAAACCTGTTGTTTTGTCACGGGTAAGTCCTAAATTGCTCCGTAATCTATGCACCTGCACCTGCCAACTGTATGTGTTGTGCATCCTTGTTTATCCTCACCATCTTTAGTAAAGTGGTTTTGGTTTCATCAAGGATTGCTCAACTGCTCTGCATATAGAGATTTATATAGAGAGAAAGTGGATGATCTGTTCCTAAAACCTCAGGATTGAGCTCTAATCCCTCAAAGGTAGCAGCAAAAGAAGGGAGTCAGCCTGCAAGAGGATAACTTTAGTTCCGGGAGATTTAAAAAGAAACAGGAATTTCAGGACTTCCCTGGCGGTCCAGCCATTAAGACCCCACTCTTCCACTGCAGTGGGTTCATGTTCAGTCCCTGGTGGGGGAACTGAGATCTTGCCAGCCGCATGGCCAAAAAAAAGTAAGAAAAGAAAAAAGAAACGGGAATTTCTTACCTCCAAATCGAAGTGTCTTAATGAAGTCCAAAGAGACCACCAAATATAAAAGCACAATGCCAAATAAAATTCTGGCAAATCCTATTAATACATAGTGGAGTAGACAAAGGTCAGAGGCTGCAGTGTTGGCTGTGGGTAAACTGGTTTTATATCTAAAACATTTTGGGCAAGGTTCCCAAATGCCCTATGCTTTGCTCTCCTCACTGTAAATTGAGGATAAGGTTACCTCCTTATTAAGCCAGTCCTGAGATTTGACATCAGGTACGCAGTGTACCTAACACAGAGAAAGGGCTTAAAACTTAAAGTTATTTATTGTAATACTACAAAAGTAGAGACTTAAGAATTAGTCACTAATCCATTCATGAGTTTGGAAAGTATTTAATTGATGGTATCAAAAGAATTCTGTCATTTCCTGTAGATCTTAGTGAAAAAAATTTCCTTTTTTCATTCTATAAATTACAGTCATCGTCATTTACTCTTCCATTCCATGATCACATTTAATTATGTGATTTAAAAAATTAGTCCTAGAACATAGTTCTGGTTCTGCCATTGATTTGCTGTGTGAACTAGAGAAAGTCATTTAAAATTTATACATTCCTTTCCTATTCATAGAGTAATGGGTCAAACTAAGTGATTGCCAATATCCCTTCCAGCTGAAACATTCTGTGTGCCTGGTTTTTTCCCGCTTACTTTTTCCCCATTACTAAACTAAGAGAAATTACATAGGTATCTGAGGCAGACATACATTAGTTTATGTCTGATAGATTCCCATTAAAAGAAAGTTGATGGATTGATTAAAAACTGTCAGCATACATTTTCATTCTCTTTAGATCTGAGCTACTTTCTCATGTCTTTGGGCAATTGATTGGAGGTGATTTTCATGGCTGACTGAATGGTAATAAGGTTACCAACAGCTCCTGGGGTAAATGATTTCCATTCCTATGACTTTAAGACGTGTGCCTATATAGGAAATGGCTAACTCTGCGGTGTCTGAATATCAAGTAAATGAATGAATTCTTGTCGAATTCTTAATAAAAAGTGCCTGGAAACCCATGACTTTAAGGCAAGGCAAAAAACGATTTAGCAGGGCTAGAGTTCAGAGAAAACCTCAGAGAGTCATCTTAGAAAATGTTGTACACTCTGGATAATTTTTTTTTTCTCCGAATGCCCAGGGCTTACAAAACTTATCTTCTTTACTGATGGCAAAAGACATCTAAATACATGGACAATGAAATTCCTGAAGAGGTTAAAAAAAAAAATAGCAAGGCTGATTTGTTCAAGGAAGTGCAAGTATTATGACTAAAGCCAGACATTAGGTTGATTGGGTGTCGACCTATGTACATATGAATTTCTGACCTGGTGGTCTACCCTGAAACAAAGCACAGTGAATTGTCACCCTTGGGAGGGAGAAGCAGTCACGGTGTTGGTTGAAAGTGGCTTTGCCAGTTATTAGATCTATGATGTTAAGAAAGTTTCTCAATCCCTTAACCTCAGTTTTTTCATCTGCTTCATTGGTTTGATGTGTGTATAATGTGAAATATCGTATAGAATTTGTCATAGAGGCTTGAAGACGATCAGATCAGACTTCCAGCAATCGTGTCCTCCCACCTCTTCTGAGTTTAGTATCTGCCTGATCAGAGAAGCCATCCTGGTCTTTAACCTCCCAGCCCTGGCCCCGTTCATATTCTCTGCCTATGAGCCAACTGTGAGGAGACAGTCACAAACCAAGGAACCACCTTGTTCAACTTTGTAAAATGTTTAAAAACTATTGGAAAAGTCAGTGTATTGATGAAGAAGAATTGTTGCTTTCATGTTAACATTCATTATTTCCTAATTGTGATTGGAGTTGCCGCTCCCATGGATATTCCCCTCTCTCCTCCCCTCTCCTCCTCTCCCTCCAGGGTTCTCAACTCCTACTGCAATTGTAAACCAGGGATCTTATAAGCATTATTATAATTACTGTTTAAATCTTTTTGATTTGTACTACATTGCCTCCTAATATACATTTTATTGACTAATTCATAATATAATATATATTTTAAATCTTGAAAATGTTTTTTTCTTCATAGTCATTTTTTAAATCGTTTAATAGACTTCTCAGAAATGAAATAAAAGTGTATTTCCAAATATCCCAACTCTCTTTTACTTGTCCGGAGAAAGAAAGACAGAATCACATTCATTTCGATATCAGCAGACTGGGTTTCATTAACTTGTTATGAAGATATCGCAAAAAACAGCATGATAGCACGCATGTGGGTGACTTGTCATGAAGAATGTGTGACGCTTTAGTTTCAGTGTGCTCTAGTTGGGATAAGTTACCAAACTTGAGGACTACCAGGCGAGTATTCAACTTTAGCCATATTATGTACAGACATTTTATTATGACCACATTCTTCCTTGTCTGCCAAGTGAAGAACCTGTGAGAATGGATTCAGTCTCAGTAGTCTGGGAATTATAAGAGATGAGACTACTGGCTGAAAATATTTTGTCGTTATAATTAAACTATTAATAATTTCCTTTTTGATATTTTGAGTCTGATCTTAGCAGTGCCAAGATATGCGAGGCAGAGCCATATTTCCTCTCAAACTTAGGGAAACACGTTGCCAGAAATGAAACATTATTTTGTACTCCGGTCATTGGAAGGGGTTAATCAAAAACTAAACTCATCTAAAGTTTATTTCACATCATTTGAAATAATTGCTAGCTTTATCTTTTGGATGTTATTTACGTCTATCTTCTCTCCACAAAGAACTGGGACACCTAGTAACTGGGATCTGCCTGACATCTTTCTCTGATTAAATTAGGCTTATGCGTTTGGGGGAGGAAGTGTCACTCTCATATTATATCAGGGGTGTACACTATCAATATGACTTATTTTTGTTGATGTTGACCTTGACCACCTAGCTGAGCTGGAGTTTCTCAGGTTTCTCCACTGTGAAGTTATTATTCTCCTTTCACCACCACCCCTTTTCCATACTGTATTCTTTGCAAGGAAGCTCCCATTTAAGGAGTGAGTTACTCCACCTGAACATGGGGTATCTACCTAAATTATTTGGAATTTTTCTGCATGGAAGATTTATCTTTATTCCCTCCCTCCCCCCCTTTCTCCCTCTCTCCCTCCCTCCCTTCCTCCCTTCCTTCCTTCCTTCCTTCCTTCCTTCCTTCCTTCCTTTTCTCTCTCCCTCTGTCTTTCTTTCTCCAATCATTTATTTATATCAGTATGGACTCACGGATATTGATTTTATACTTTAGGTTATAATCTAATACTACTTCATTTATTGTGTTGCCCAAATTGTTCCAGTTTTGGCCATTGGAGCTCTTTCATTTGGTGACTCTGTTCATTCGATGTACTTCCAGAATTGCTGTCCTTTTCTTTCCTTCCTTTTTTTTTTTTCAGTACTTCCTTATTTTCTGGCATGACAAAATGCTCCAGGTTTACTTTGCATATTCCATGCCCTGGTCAGATTTATCCATTCCTCCGAGGAATTCTTGTTCTTCTTTTTGAGGAATTGTGTTAGAAACTAAGATCTGAGCACTAGCTGGACTGATTGCTTTTAAGTTATCTCAGCAGGAAAGGCAAGGAAATATGATTGTATACCAACCCCTGTATATGTATATGTGTATCTATAAGTATTTCTGTATGTTATCAATCCGTAACTATATTAAACTACACATGAGTCTATGCTGATGTGTCTAAATCTAATCCACTGCCACATGGATCATTCTAGCCTCTTCCCTTGCTTGTCTGTAACCTCCCAACCCAATAGTGGGAAACCTTGATTCCACAGTCTGTCATCCAATTACTTAAATGTTCAGTTACAGTGCATATGCATAGTGATTTCAGCTGTTCAACCTTCCCCTTTTCCAAACTCCTGGAAACCAGTGATCTTTCCACCATCTCTACAATTTTACCTTTTCCGTAATGTCATGTAAATGCAATGAGAGTGGATATAGCCTTTCCCGACTGGCTTTTTTCACATATAAATACGCATTAAGACTCATCTATGTGTTTGTGTGGCTTGCTGGCTCGTTTCCATTTTATCACTGAATAGTATTCCATTATGTGGAGGTACCACAGTTTGTTTATCAGTTCATCAGATGAAGGACATCTTGGTTGCTCCCTGGTTTTGGCTATATTTTTTCTCTGTCTGTGGCTTGTCTTTTCGTTCTGTTAACAATACCTTTCACAGAGCAGAAGTCCAGCATCTATTTTTCTATGAGTTGTGCTTTTGGTTTTATCTAAAAACTCCAGCATGAGTCCTCCAACTTTGTTCTTCTTTTTCACCGAAATTTTAGAATCATTTTGTTAATATCTTTAAAATATCTCTTTTTTTTTTTTTTTTTTTTTTTTGCGGTATGCGGGCCTCTCACTGTTGTGGCCTCGCCCGCTGCGGAGCACAGGCTCCAGACGTGCAGGCTCAGCGGCCATGGCTCACGGGCCCAGCCGCTCTGCGGCATGTGGGATCTTCCCGGACCGGGGCACGAACCCGCGTTCCCTGCATCGGCAGGCAGACTCTCAACCACTGCGCCACCAGGGCAGCCCCATTTTCAAATGTAAGAGTTCGTTTTACCATTTTCAAAGGCCCTCGTTGACCTGGACTGGCACACAATAGGAAATAGCTTGCTTTCTGCAACTCTGGCTGCTCCTCTGTCACCTATACTGCGTGTTCTTTACCTCCTCAACATCTATCATTAAACTGCTCCAGAGTTAGTTCTCATATCTCTTACTTAGTAGAGTTCTCTTATGGTCTGCCTGACTTCCTTACTTCCGATTTCAGCCATGACTGTGCCAAAGAGTTCCACATGTGGAAATTTACTAGCTTCGTGCAGCTGTGATTACCTCATCTTTACTTTCTGCCCTGAGACTTCTTTTACCTTTGGTGTGGGGACTGACCCATCAAGCACTGCAGCTCAACCTGGACGTTTCTGTGAGTTAAGAAACATCCTCACACTTCCCAGGACACCTTAACCACAGGGAGACAGGAGCTTGATGGATAAATTTTTCTCCCAGTTAACCCTTGGGTGGGACAACACTGAAGCCTTTTAAATGATTTTCAGAATCCAGTGGACTTTCTGATTGCCTAAGCCATTGACTAACCTGATAATTTAGGATTTTATCGGCTTTTCTTCCTGCCTTCTTTTGTTCTCCATGGGCTTTCATCCTGCTCCCAGGGACCACCTCTTGAATAAACCACTTGCCCGTAAATCCTAGTTTCAGGCTCTTTTCAGGGGAACTCAGACTCAGACAGTGATTTCATCCAATCTCATGAATTAAGTACCAATTAAATGGTGATGAATCCTGAACTCATATTTGTACTCAAAACTTTCCCCTTAAATGCACCTTTGTGTATCAAACTTCTTACTGGACATTTCCACTTGGATATCTAACTGTTCTGCTCAGGCTTATGCCTACCAGAGAAAGGATACTTTTGCATGCACAGTACACACCAGTACAAAGTAATAAGTAAAGCTACTGAAACCACTATGATAGCAAGAGGGTTGATAGCATGATACAAACCTTTGCAACATCAAAAGGAATTTTTCACCTGGGACAGACTTGAGCAAAGACTTTGACTTTTATGAATTTGCCAGACGAGGTTGAAGAATACAGATGCCTCCAAACAAATGGCCCTCTGTTTCCTGGCAACCAGATTTGACAGAAAGATTGGGTTCATAAAAATACCAAGGAACACCATGTTTCAATTCTGCTTCTAGTCAACTTCATGGCTACAGATACAATTTTTTTTAATTCTGTTTATTTATACATTCAATTGTTTAAATATAAAAAGTATAGAGTGAAAAATCCCTCTCTCCATCAGTTTAGTTCCCACTTGTTCAAAAACAAAAATAAACAAAACAAGCAGCCCCCATCTCCCCCAATACTTCACCTAATCTAACCATTTATTAATTTCTTATCTATTTTTCAAGAATTTACTTATACATACACATGCAAGTACAAATTTTTTTAAAATTCTTTTTATGGAAAAGACATATACAGTGTATATAATAATAGATTTTTCCACATTAGTACAAAAAAAGCTGCTTCCTCCGTTTTTAGAGCTGTACCATATCCCATTGTGTAGATGTGCTATAATTTATTTCATCGGCCTTGTACTGGTGATTGTTAGGGTGTTTATGTTATTAAAGTTCTGTGGCAAAGATGGCCTTCTGCAGGTCCTCTTGCTTGTGTGCAAGCAGACAGTTGTATAAACATCCAAAAAGTGCTAGGTCAAAGGGAATGCCCTTTTGTAATTTTGATAGATATGGCCAAACCACACTCCACAAAAATTATATCAATTTATTTTTCCATGATCAATGTCTGAAAAATGCCTGTTTCTTCACACTTTACCATGTTTATTAAAACCTTATTTGGCCAGCACAGTGTGTGAAAAACAGTATCTCAGCCTAGTTTTAATTTATTTTTCTCTTATTAGGAGGAAGGATGGGCATCTTTTCATGTTTTACAGGTCATTGTATATTACTTTATTGAACGTCTGTTAACAATATGCTCATTATGAGATAACTAAGCTCATCAAGGGTAGAGCATGCACATCAGAGCTTTCTTCTAAGTTTACTTGTCTATTTCAGTTCTGTGTTTTTGAGTATATCTCAGGTCCTATAACCAAGCCATCTTAAGGCACCCATCCCTGGGTCAGTGAGAGACACTGTGCATGCTCAGTGGTACTTTCCACAAGCTGCACCCAGTTCAGTGTTGCTGCTACTGTCATTCACGCTACCAGTGATCTTAGCTGACAGATCGCAGCACTCACTTCGATTTTCTTTAGGCAGGGCAGTTGTTGACAAGCACGAGTAATTTATCTTTGCCTTGTCTAATCATTTTCAAGGTCTGTGTGTGTCCCAGCACATATTTTTCACTTTTTATTTTCAGCTAGAATCTAGAGTTCAGAGCCCAGGACTTTTTTTCTGCAGGACACACGCAGTCTCTACTTCAGTTCTTATGGCAGCAGCTGCAGGAATGACTATGTCCAGTCCTGCACTTGGAGGTCGGTCCTCGGCTCCTACCACATACTGGGAAAGAAATCATGTCAGTTGGGGCTGGGTGAAGAAGTTGAGAAACGTATGAGTAGCCTCTGTCCATGGGCCCCAAGAGTTCTTGGAGGTTTCCGTTTTTTGTGTGTCTAATTAAAAAAAGTTTTTTTTTTGAAAGAAGATAAGATATAACTTGATGTTGAGTAAATATGAATGTACGCCATTCTCATTTGTGGACTACTGTGACCCTTTATCTCATTTATTGACACTTTGTAAATGCCTTATAGTTAGTTGCACATATGGTGGTATGTGTGATTCATATTTAACTCATATCTCATTCCTGCTTGAACAGGAAGTGCTTAAAAGAAGTGGCTGTGTTTTATTCACCTCTAGCCACCATCACTCCAACCTCCTGCCTTGGCGGAAACTTGGTGCATATCCCAACCCTAATGAATGTTGGTCAGTAACACAAGCAAGAGCTGACCATGACTATATAGTTATCAGTTTATCAATATATAATTCATAATTGTGGCTGTAATAACATAGTTAAAGAGTTGTTTTATATCTTAGTAGCTAATTAAGGAATGTGACAAGGGAAGTGTTGCATTATTCAAAAATAAATAGTGGGGCTTCCCTGGTGGCGCAGTGGTTGAGAGTCCGCCTGCCGATGCAGGGGACACAGGTTCGTGCCCCGGTCCCGGAAGATCCCACATGCCACGGAGCAGCTGGGCCCATGAGCCATGGCCGCTGAGCCTGCGCGTCCGGAGCCTGTGCTCCGCAACGGGAGAGGCCACAACAGTGAGAGGCCCGCGTACCGCAAAAAAAATAAAAAATAAAAAATAAAAATAAATAGTGGCTAATTAGCAACACAGGTATCCGGCCTTCAGAGGGTGTAATGAAGACCTAATGAAAATTAGGTCATTAAATAACCCGAGAGGTTCTCCCCTACAAAAATATTGTAATGAAACAATTCCAACAAAATTTAACTCAGATGGAGCATATCAATAGATCTATGATATCCCAGAAAAAAGTTTAAATCTCTAGCTTTCTAAATGTATAGAGTGAATATAAAATATTTTTTTCCCAATGCAGTTAAATTTTCCTTAATGTGTAAGAATATCTAAAACTAAGTAATATTAAAATTCTACCATTAGGAGTTGTTTGTCTAATTTATGATTTCAGTCACCCCCATAAAAAAATAATAAAAATTAAAAGTCAAGGCTATTTTTCATTTTATATTATGAAACTATTGATTTTGATGTTCCCAAATATTAACTCTGTATGCTTTTACACACATACATACACACACACTAACAAGTATAATTTTATCCTTCCTGTGTTAGAAGAAGGAATGAGAGCAACTACTACTTTGGACTTAATTTTCATCAGCAATGATGAACTAGTTAGTGAGGTTAAAGTAATGGAAAATGTAAGAAAAGTCATGTTGCCATGGTAGAGTTTTTGAAATAAAAAATAAGATTTCACACAATTAGGAAGATACCCTACTTGTGCAGATGTCCTAGGCAGATATCCTAGTTTTACACAAGAATCTTTTAGAAAATTCAGAGAGAAAAGAGATTTGGTTAAAGATCCTAAAAGAAAACATGGCACGAGAAGTAAGGGAAGTTTAAGAAAACACTTTGATAACACAAATAATTCCAATAAGAATGAAAATGGGGCTTCCCTGGTGGTGCAGTGGTTGAGAGTCCACCTGCCCATGCAGGGGACGTGGGTTCATGCCCCGGTTTGGGAAGATCCCACATGCCGCGCAGCGGCTGGGCCCATGAGCCATGGTCGCTGAGCCTGCGCATCCGGAACCTGTGCTCCGCAACGGGAGAGGCCACAACAGTGAGAGGCCCGCGTACCGCAAAAAAAAAAAAAAAAAAAAGAATGAAAATGGGAGAATTACAAATGTGTGTATTCAAATGACAATTCAGAAAGGTACAAATAATAGCATATATGAAAATGAGCAAAAATAGTATGTACAAGTCAGAAAGAATCGAAACTTGTGAAAATTTCGAGGAAAAGAAAATAATTCGACTATATGCAACAATACTAAACTTGTTTGGAGTTGGACGCAATAATAAAAATTGGGCAATTCTATTGAATTTAAGCTTTCCTTAATAGAAAATTATCCTCAAAGTAGAGGACAATGATTAAAAGAGAATGCAAATCCAAGTTGCCTTAAATAACTCCAGGTCTGTATTAAACTCATCAGAGGAAACCAGAGAGTTTGCTGATTGGATTCTTTAACATTGAAATATCTTGGTTGGTGGACATTGTGACATGGAAAGGCAGGTGGCACCTGACATTTGCCACAGAATCTTGAACTCTGGGACAACGTAAAAAGAGCCTAATGCTCTCAGGACCTGGGCTAATTTCAGTGTTATAATCAGGCTGATTTGACTAAACATCCATCATGTTCCAGGGTAAGCATTATCTTCTTTTCTTTCTGGCAGGAAAGTCTTGACTTGTTGAACCCTTTCTCAAACCTATTGAAATGTGGTAGGATCAGAATGATCATTCATGAAAACATTTCTGAAATATTTCTGAAAGTTCAGAAAAATCTTTTAATAAAATGCAATGTTTTTTAAAAAGACCAACAGCACTCATCTCTCCACCTGTTTTCAATATCTATAAATAACACCCCTTGGTTTGAAAATTAGCTTCATCTCAATGAGCTAGAGAACATACTCTACCTTTATAACATTGTGTCTTTAGAAAAGTTCAAGTATTTTTGCCAAATAAAGGGACTAATTGAATGTGAAATGATAATATAGAAGAATGGTAGTTCTTTTTTAGAAGGCAATATGTTTTTAAATTTTTTTCTTACTTAAAAGTTTGGAATCCTAGGCAGATGTAATGGATCTCAAAAATAAACATTAATAATTGTCAACAACCATCTCAGAAGACTGTGGCCTGACATGGACATATATCCGAACAAACACTCTTAAGGGTCAAACAAGGAAGGGTAAAACAAGTAAGACTGACTGCTAGAGAAGGAAGGAAGTCTTATCTTCTAATGAGCTCAAGCTTTCCTGTTTTCCTTCTTTTTTTGATTTTTAATTTGTTTTGTTTTGTTTGCGGTACGCGGGTCTCTCACCGCTGTGGCCTCTCCTGTTGCGGAGCACAGGCTCCGGACGCTCAGGCTCAGCGGCCATGGCTCACGGGCCCAGCCACTCTGCGGCATGTGGGATCTTCCCGGACCGGGGCACGAACCCATGTCCCCTGCATCGGCAGGCGGACTCTCAACCACTGCGCCACCAGGGAAGTCCAGCTTTCCTGTTTTTCAAGAAATTCCACTTTTGTGCCCTCCTTCTCATCAGGGATGAAGAATCTGGATGAAGTTTCTTTCTTTCTCTTTTACTTTCCTTTTTTCATTCTCCCTCTCCTCTCCCTACTGCTTCCCCCTCCCTCCACCTTTCACTTCTCCTCCTCTTCAATATCCTCCTTTCCTCCTCCTCTTTCTTTTTTCTTTTTCTTTTTTTAGTAAATCTGTTGAATGACACTCTTTCATGTGGATGAGACCTACTTTTGCACTCCCACTGCCTCTCAGGGACTTTGCTCCCTCCTTACCACATCCTGGAAGTGAAAGTAGGCAAGGTCCACTCCCCCCATCTTCAATTTTTAAGTGACGCTTAAGGAATTCCTAACCATGCTTCTCTCTGCCACATGGAAAAGCCATTCAGGATAACTTGAATTTTTCTAGGCTCTGGTCTTATTACATCCTCAGTGTCGTTATGCTGGTTAGGAAACATTTTTTTCTGCCTTGCCTTTGAATGGTTGTCTCAGCATAATTACTACTACATAATTCTTCTTAGGAAAGAGAACAACATCTTTGGGAGTATATCTGATAGCCTCTGACATCACAGTCAAGAACTTCTGACAACTACCCATATTCTCTGCAGAGGTAATTGTATACAGTACCTGAGGATTATCCTGCTTCCTCCAGAGCAGGGCTGCCTGGGCTACTGTCTAAACGGAAATGACAATGACATCCCAGCCCTGAGAATTTAACAACTGGCTTCATGTCTGAAAAGTCCTGTGTGCAATGGCCTTTCTTATTCTCACAATATGTTAGTTTTGCTGTTGTTGTTAATCTCTTAGGAATACTTTCAGTTGCAGAGTAATAGAGAACAGCATCTATCTCCCTTTCTTTACTGCTGGCTACTTTCTTTTTGAGTAAATACATCTCTCCAAATAAAGGCCAGTTTTATTCTGGCCAGGGAATGTTAGTTCTGCTCAGAAAAAAACAAAACAGAGACTGAGAATACCTTCCATCTCAGCTGCAGAGTTGATAAAACACTTGGGGTGCCTGATGCTTGGCTACTGCCCTTTCCTCAAGCCTCCTGTTGATTAATTTAACTCCATCATATTCTTCCAATAAATTTTGCTTAAGCCAGAATCATACTTTGTTGCTCAAAACTAAGTAATCTTTTTTTTTAAAAAAATAAATTTATTTATTTATTTATTTTTGTCTGTGTTGGGTCTTCGTTTCTGTGTGAGGGCTTTTTCCAGTTGCGGCGAGCGGGGGCCACTCTTCATCGCGGTGCTCAGGCCTCTCACTGTCGTGGCCTCTCTCCTTGCGGAACACAGGCTCCAGATGCGTAGGCTCAGTAGTTGTGGCTCACGGGCTTAGTGGCTCCACGGCATGTGGGATCCTCCCAGACCAGGGCTTGAACCCGTGTCCTCTGCATCCGCAGGCAGATTCCCAACCACTGCGCCACCAGGGAAGCCCAAAACTAAGTAATCTTGATAGAAACGACTCTTCAATTGGGAGTTTGCAATGAATTGCATCAATTTATATGAACTGCTTACCATCCACACCAAGTTTTTATCACATGAATATAAATTATATATGTCATTAAATATCTAAGATTATGCTCTCTGCAAATTTTACTGCATTCAGAATCATTCTTTTGATAGCTTGGTCATCTGCTAATAACTTTACATAAATACAGAGGATACATTTAGGCACTAATATCTGGGATGAAGTTGAGCAGGGGAAAATCAGGTCCTTTTTTTTTTTTTTTAGTGGCTTCAAGTGTAGGAGAAAGATTGCATTGTTGGGCAGAGAACAATTATTTTGGACTTTATTTAGGTCTTCAATCTCTTCTCATTATAGTTAGTTAAGTAAATGTATTGCCAGGTTATAAAATTTGGGACAAATAACTGACATAGAAATTACTTATTTAAGTTTACAAAGCTAATCATAATTATCCTCTGTGATATTTTAGGCGTGTAACATTTAATTCCCTTGCTTAATAATCTAATATTCCTTGCTCAATGACAGCATTTTGATATGTTCTGTGGAACTATCCTAAGGGCACTATTGAATGAAATAAAATTAAAATGGAAATTCAATGCCTTCTCAACATTACACAGCTCTGCAGTCCTGATGTATCTTGGGGCTTCAGTGTGATACAGACATTGGCTGATAGATTTCAGTGAATAGATGCTGTGTGTATAAATGGACACTGAGATGAAACTATTAAAGATGCTCTCCCATCCTGATGACTAACCTTTGAAAGAAATTGCCTTAAAAAAGGAAGATGTGACTCCTTAAAATGTTTCTAGATTTTGAGTAGTCTAAAATACATGATTTTCTCTGGTGTGCCAATGTGGATATATGATGGAGAATCAAAATGTTCTGTCCCTTGAAGCATTTCCTAGGGACATAGTCATATAATGTATTGTTCTAGTTTCAGTTAAGTTTTACTTAAATGATTGGTATAATTAGGCAGTTGTTTTTGGTTATGAAAGGGCTCTGATAATTGGTTTTAAATCTTAAATTGTTTGTATTTATTCTAAACCATTTCTTTGGCAATTAAGCTCAATTCAATTTTATTCTTACTAACTACTATATTTCTGACAATACTCTAGTCACTACAGTATGTGTGTACGGGTTGAAGGAAGGAGGGGTTCAAAAATATATACCTTCTTGCTTCAGTATGAAAGCTATTTTAATTCTATTTCTTCTGTCTTGGATTTCATACAGTTTTAAATTTCTCAAACGCAAATTTTTTTAAATTAATTAATTTATTTTTGGCTGCATCGGGTCTTTGCTGCTGCACGCAGGCTTTCTCTAGCTGCGGTCAGCAAGGGCTACTCTTCTTTAACTAAGGAGAAAAGACATCTATTCTTTTTAGGTTCTGTATAATTTTGCTAAAGATGCAAATTCCAGGGAGACAGCTTCAGATTGACTTAGCTTGGTTTAAGGGTACCACCTACCCCTCTGCAGGGGAGAGTTGGGTCTGTCTGCCAAGACTGATTCAAATTAGGAGTAAAGCTGAGCATCAAAGCAAAATCAGGATGCTATTACCAGAACAGGGAATTGATGCTGGGTAGGCAAAATAACAGATGCTGACTACATACATAAACCCCTTGGAGTCCTGGGCTTACTTAATTAATCACTCAACATGCATTCTCAGAACTAGAACTGTGCTTGACTTACACTGTGTAAATCAACAGTCACTGAACAAGGTTGCCCTAATTTGTAGTCATGCACTATCTTACTGCACTTTGCCTTAGTCCTGCTTCCTGCTATTATCTCACCTCTTGTATAACAGGTCAAAGTTCTTGGACTGTTAAGCAACTTTGAACTAAGATTTTAACTATGTTTTCCCATTTATCTTTAAGATAGTCACAGACTAAATGATGTAGTAAAGTAGCTCATGAAGTAAAATTTCAGTAATTAAGACGATTTGTGGAAAGGTCAGTCTACATTAGAGATGTCTGTCTTATGGACTATTTTCATTCTAAATATCTGTTGTAATTAGAAGGAACACTGGTAAGAAACTCTTGCTAAATAGAATCTTTCAAGGTCAGTTTTAATTGAAGATGCTTTTGTAATTAGCATATTCTAAATAGAGCTGCTAAAGTTCCAAAGACATTTAGCCACTTTATTCTTTTAAGGAAATTATGTACCTTATAATATTACTTTTAATTTGCTTTTAAAATGCTTTTTCTCCCTAGAGTTCAGGCATAAATTTCAGTCTATGTTAGGTTGAATTATCATGAATTTAACTGATACTTGCCGACTACATGAATTTTTACAGTACTTAAACAGGAATTATCCACAGCATAAATAAATAAATGAAATAATGTAACAAATACATAATGAACACCTACTGTGTGCCAGACACTCTTCGAGATGTTGAGGATGCAGTAGTTAATATGATGACATAACCTGACTTCATGGAGGTTAGAGTTTAAGGGGAAACTATTTCCCTACAGAACTAATTTTCTGCTTGCATTTAGAGTTTGATGATACTAAACAAACTCTTTTTATATTTTTAGAAACTATTCTATTACATAAAAGGAAGACTACATATTATCAAGAAAATAAAATATTAAACTATCTCTACCAACCACTGTTATCCAATATAACTTTCTGCATTGATGGAAATGTTCTTTACATGTGTTGTCCAATAATGTAGTCACTAGCCAAATGTGGCCATTGAACATAAAAAATGTAGTGAATGCAAGAGGACCTGAATTTTAAAGTTTACTTAATTTATTGGTTTAAATTTAAAAAGTCACATGTGAGTTGTGACCACCTTATTGGACAGAACAGCTTTATGTATTTACTATCACCTGGTCCTTGACAATACATTCACAAAATCCAAATCAAATGCATTTGCTTATTTCAACTTTGTCACATATGCTTGTAAAGCTGGGACTGATACACACATTTTTAATTTTCAGAGACCCACCCATACTGCTGAAAGATGTCGGATAAGTACTTTCCCTTGAACTAATTGACTCAAGTTGTTTACTGTGATAGAGCCAGTGCTGTGATGATGAGAAAATGTATTTTCACAAGTTAATTCATCTCTCAGATCCTGTGATCTTCACAGTGAATACAATGCTTCATGTGCTAGCTTTCCATTATGAAGAGATGAACTTCAGTGGGACCAATATTTACACATCATTCAGACTGAGATATGTATGAAATTAACTTTTAAATTTCTTCTTTACATAGAGAGTATATTACAGTGTGTCTCATTATTAGGTTGAGGATGATATAGCTAACATCTTGCTCATCTGTAACAGTACAACTCATACATACACTCCTTATGATGTGCTCTTTGCTTACTATTTCTTTGAAAAAATCTTGAATGGGTTGAAAGAAAATCATCACACAATTCAGTTTAAATAAAATTTTACCTTAAAATGCACTTGAGTTCAATACCAGAGTTTCTTAGAAACTTTGGATCATGCTTGATCATGTTTTTCTAAGAATATAGGAATGTTTAGTGATGGTTAACCACTTATTACCAAACAATCCCACTCTTAGTATTTGAAGTACTAATTCTAATTCTGTTGCTTAAATTTTAACAGTGTCACATCACTTGGTTTCCACAAATGGGAAAAGAAAATATGTCACAACATACAGATATTACCTGAACTTTATGTTGCTTTCCACTTATTATTTCTTTTTTTCTTGGTAAATATATAGGAAAGATTACCTATATATACGAAAGGAGATTTAAAATTTTTCTATTCATACATTTTCTATTTGCTCTTTCCTTCTCTCTGTCTCCCTTTCTGCCTCTCTTGGTGTCTCTCTCTGTTCACCCACATGTGCATATACATGCTTGGTAAAAGGCTTTATAGATCTAGATTTTAGTAAAACAAAAGTAATTCATGCCCTCTGCAGCAGAAAGATTTAGCATCAAATATAATGTGTCATGAAACAAAACAAATTAATGAAACATAACTTGAGATGTTTAGAAATATTGAGATTAGATCTAAATAACGTATAATGCAAAATAATTTTGGTCCTTTAATTTATAATTTCTTTTCAGTAAAAAATATTCTAGAGAAATTTAATTTATTTTTATAAGCTCTACTTCTACTGTTTTCAATTTTATTATGTATTCAGTAGATATGGAAATGATCAAATTTCTTGGAATTATAAGCTATAGAGCTAACAAAGCTCTAAGCATCATCTCATCCTACATAAGAAAACTGAGATGTAGGGAGATTAAGTAGCTTGCTCGAAATCTTGTATTAAGTAAAAGACAGGCTTCCGAGTGGTAAGATAACAGTTTCACTTCATGTCTCTTTGTTAGAGGTACAGATTATAAAGTTTAGGGCCTGATTCTCCACAATCTTTTGTCTCTAACTTATATGGTATTTTATAATTTTCTGTTACTTGATAAGCTAAATATATTTTAAAATTTTAGCTTGGTTATTTTCTTTCTATCCTCCCAATATTAATTAATCTAAACCCAGAGAAATACTTATTAGCAAGCAATGATTATGATTAGGGGAAAAGCAGTTTAATTTTGTAAACTCTTTGGATTTTGGGGGCTTAAGGGGTTTTGTTTAGATATTTAGGGAACTGAAAAGAAAATGCAATGGTCTGCCTATAACTTTCAACACCTAGGAGTCACACACTTTCAGCTGAAATTATACTACTTAATTGAAAATACAGGCAAACCAATCCATTATCCAGTATGAAAAGACAGATTGAAGAAAGAGGGAAAAATAATTTAACTTTGTAGTCAAGTACTAAGAGTGTTTAGGAAATGTAGGTGATTCACTAGGGAATAGATCAGAAAAAATGAGATTTAGAATACTGCTGTTATACAATTTCTCATTTTCTCTTTAGAAGATAATCATGTAGGCTATTTACAGGACAGTGCTTATCACATTAAGACCAGCTACACACTGCTGTATTTAAAATGGATAACCAACAAGGACCTACTCTATAGCACAGGGAACTCTGCTCAATGTTATGTGGCAGCCTGGATAGGAGGGGAGTTTGGGGAGAATGGATACATATATATGTATGTCTGAGTCACTTTGCTGTGCACCTGAAACTATCACAACATTGTTAATCGGCTATACCCCAATATAAAATAAAAAGTTTAAAAAAAGACCAGTTGGAAAACAGATGCAGCTGAATGCACTGATGAGTTTCAATGTTAATGGCCACACACGGCATTTGGACCACAGTGATAATAATGGTAAGATTTAAGATCAATATATTTGGCATTGCCACAAACTAGGAGCTCCTGCCTGTACGATCAAGTACGACAGTCTTAATGCCTTAGATGTCTGATGTTTAGACAGTTGGTGACATGGAATATTTAGAAGGGGTCTTGACATGCATTTGTCCAAAGTCCCTGCCACCTGGTGAGTATGCACATATCTGGGGAAAGAAATAATGTGATTTGGGATGAGAGGATAAACGGTAGGATGTCTGAAATTTATTGAGAACCATGAATTATCTTCTTCAACATTTGGACTTAGTAGCAGAGGAGTTGTATTCTAATTTCACATTGTGACACATCATTTCTAACGACCAATACAATACGTGCAAGTATAGCCTCATGGAGAAGGGAGGGCTTGACCTCTAAACAAAAAGCTCAGGTTAAATCTAGGTTCTCTCACTTTCTAACCGTGTGACATTGATGATTTACCTTTCTAAGATATAGTTTAATCATCAATCAGTTGTAATAATAACATACATGTTGCGATTATTGTGAAGAATTCATATACAGTGTGTAACACTCCAGAATTGGTGAAATCCTTAGCTGACTGTGACCAGAGGGGCACTCTTTTCATTTTTTTCTTCTTTACTACTCTGTAACGTTCTCAATTCTCAAGTGGAAGTTCATACCAGATTTTCATGATTATTAGTTGTAATTTGTACTATATGATTATATTTTAATTAAATATTAAGTCAATTAAAAAGTTTGTGTCATGAGTCTTCTCAATTGTCTCATTGTCCTTATAAAACTCTGAATTTAAAAAAATCCCTCTGAATCTTTTTAAAGACAGGTAGTTGGACTGATTTTAACCACCTTACCATTTTAATAACAAAAATTGTATCACCCAGACTATATAGGTCAAGTAGGTGGTATCCCCATCATAAAGGCACCTGAGTAAGGCTGATTGCTTTTGGGGGGTTACTACATGTTAGCAAAATGTTATGTTTGCTTTAAAACCACCCTGATTTGCTGAATACTCTTACAACTGCTGCCTTTTTGGAGGTAGCATGGTGATGACCATACTGCGTAGCTTAGTAATTTAGGGAGTCAGACTGACTTTTTCTGCAAATTCCTGGCTGTGGGAGCTGTGGCAAGTTACTTAACACCTTCAAGCTTTGGTTTCCTCGGCTATAAAAAGGTTGTTCTGGGAATTAAATAAGTTTATGTGTAAAAACTTCCTAATACAGTCTTTGACACATAGTAGGCACTCAAAAAATGGTACCTATCTTTAATATTTTTATTGAAATAAAAATGACAGAGCATAGAATTCACCCAACTCAAACATACATTTCTGTCGTTTTTAGCATCTTAAACTGAGTTGTGTGACCATCACAATTCATTTTAGATCATTTTCATCACCTCCAAAAGAAACTCCCATACCCATTGGCAGTCAATCCCCACTTTCCTCATTAGGAATCTACTCTCCCCCAATCTCCAGGGTCTAAGCAATCATTATTTTCTGTCCCTATAGAACCACGTATTCTGAACAGTTCAGTACACTGTATGTTCCTTTGTGACTGACTTCTTTCTATTAGCAAAATGTTTTCAAGGTTCCTCTATGTTGTACCATGCATCTGTACTTCATTTCTTTTTATTCCCCAATATTATTGTATTGTATGGGTATACACCATTTTGTTCGTTTATCAGTTTATGGACAATTTGGTTGTTTCCATTTTATGGCTGGTATAAATAGTGGTACTATGAACATTCCTGTATAACTTTTTGCATGGACACATATTTTTATTTGTCTTGCATACCTATTTTCTGGATCATAGGGTAGTACTTTGCTTAACATTTTGAGGAACTGTCAAATTGCTGTCCAACGTGGCTGAAACATTGACACCCATTTCTGATATACTGATGATAAGAATCAATTGTCATTGAGACTAAAATTGAGATTGTACCAGATTTGAGTTACTTTAATAGCTGGGGTAAGAGATGTATCCTCGGACATCACTTCGGTGATTCCAGTCTTCCTAACATCTGTCTCTCTACTAGGGTGCTTGGTGGAATTGAGCTACTACTAAGTTCTTTTGCTCTTTTATCTCTCACTCTTAGAGAAATCAGAACACTCAGCCCTTAATGAGCCTGTTTTAGAGTAGTGGAATATTACTGGCTTGGAAGAAAATTAGGCTATTTGGATTTTTAAAAATTATTATTAACTTGTGACATCAGGGGGACATCAGAAAGTCAAAACACATAATCGACTTTTATTAAAATAAGTACCAATAAGGTGGCAAAGTAACATTTTAGAAATGACTATTTGGTTGCCATAGTACCAAATGAAAGAAAAATTCCAAAAGTTTTTAGCAAAACTAGCACAATTATAGCAGTCCACAGAGATTTAGACACGGAGCTATTCTGCTAACAAGCAATGCAATGGGGACAAGGAGTAACCTGCTCACCCTTAAATAATAATTTAATGACCAGAGACGCTCTACGCTTAATGTACTGATTCAAATGTAATTCATGACATTTACATTCTCAATTCACTCAGAAGGCTGGCACTCAAATGAGGCATTCCTTGTCGAATCAGTCTTTTCCCCAATAGCCACGAGGTTTGTTAATTAAGTGAAACTTACTTAGATTTAAATATACATAGGCAGAGAAATTGTGCTTTCTAAAAATCTTTCATTTAGTGTTAGAGAAATCAGCCAACTTAATTTTTTAGAGTGCTGTGTTATTTACTTTAAACTCAAGAATAAGTGTTTTAATTTTGTTTGCGGCTTGGTATTAACTCATAAAACAACTCATTGAGTGGAACTGGTATGAGAATAAGGTGAAGTTCAAGCCAGAAATCAGGGTAATAATTGGCTGAAAATTTTCCACACTCTCTCTCATCACTCTATCAGCCAACGTAGTGAGTTAAGTGCTCACTATGATCTGTTATTGGACACCTTCACTAAACTTTTTTCTTTATAAGGAAAAATGTACTTGCAAACAACTTTCATGCATTCTACAAAGAACTGCTAGCAGAGCCTGAAGTAGAAAACATCACCCTATTTGTTTTTATTTTGGAACAAACAAACAGACCACTGTACAGTGAAAATAACTGGGGATAAATGAGTGCACACACTCATTTAAGCTGCAGTGAAGCCTGCTAGTTCTGGTGTGTCATCTGTCAAAGTCGGGAAGGTTCAGTTGAAGTAGGTGTTTGTGTTTAATAAGGAAAACTGTTTACAGACCAGGCAATCCATTAATGTCATGGAACACAAGCAACAGTAGAGCATAAAGTTTTTAAGATGCTATTGGCTGAATGTCAGGCAGTGTCACAGAATGAGCCACTCCAAAAGGTTCTATAGGAGCAGCTTTCAGTGGTCTTGCTGTGAGTGTCTCTGGGGGAATAACTGATTAACATACAGATGAGCAGTAATTCAACCTTTCTTCCATGTCCTATGACATATAACCTGTGTTCTCAATTACAGTGTCCTAAACGCATCTCTTAATGCTTATAGAGCATTTAGAACAGAGACTGATATAGCATGTGCTATGCATGTATTTGTTCAATGAAAACAAAATGATTCCGGTTTCATAATTCCCAGCAAATAATAAATCTTATATTAAGGTGATACGAGTGGCAGGATCATGGGATACAATCCATTATTTATCAGACACTCAAATCCTGAGATATGGCCACTGGATAATTCGTTGTGACTCACTACTATTTGGAACAGAAGATGACATATTACACAGCAAAACACTTGGCAGGTCCAATTTGCTTCAGGACAGCCTTAGTGTTCTGCACTAATCTGTAAACATAACAATTTAATGCAGGGTGACAAAGCATGATATTGACTGCTCAGATCAATGTTCTGTTCACAAATACCTTACCTTTATCTGAGATAAACACAGAGCCATTTTTGCAAACAATAGTCTCTGGAAATTCATGCTTCATAAATAGTACATGCCAAACTGTTGGTGGTAAACTTTTATTTTTTAAATTTTTATTGAAATATAGTTGATTTACAATATTGTGTTAGCTTCAGGTGTACAGCAAAGTGATTCAGTGATATACATACATATATATATATTTTTCTTTTTTAGATTCTTTTCCATTATAGGTTATTACAAGATATTGAATAGTTCTCTGTGCTATACAGTAGGTCCTTGTTGGTTACCTATTTTATATAGTGTGTATATTTTAATCCCAAACTCCTGATTTATCCCTCCCTCCCCTTCCCCTTTGGTAACTGTAAGTTTGTTTTCTGTCTCTGTGAGTCTATTTCTGTTTTGTAAATAAGTTCATTTGTACCATTTTTAAAGATTACGTTCCATTTATAAGCAATATCATATGATATTTGTCTTTTTCTGTCTGGCTTACTTCACTTAGTATGATAATCTCTAGGTCCATCCATATTACTGCAAATGGCATTGTTTCATTCTTTTTTATGGCTGAGTAGTATTCCATTGTATATATTTATGTACCACATCCATTCATCTGTTGATGGGCACTTAGGTTGTTTCCATGTCTTGGCTTCCATGTCTTATAAATAGTGCTGCTATGAACATTGGGGTGCATGTATCTTTCCAAATTAGAGTTTTCTATGGATATGTGCCATGGAGATTTGTGGTAAAAGTTTAAAATGGATGTACGAGTCTTATGAAACATGTTTAGATGAACTCACTCTCAGTTAAGAAGTTTCTCCTCTAAAATATTCTTACAGAATAAAGCAGAATTTATAACAAATCTTCCTTGTCTGTATCTCATGGAATAGCATCCTAAGCCATCTGGCAAAGAGTGGTCTAGAACTCACTGGTCTAGAACTCTGGATCTGACAGCAGTTGAAATCCCTCAGTCACAGTGCAATTTGACTTCAACAGAAATGTCACCTATCAAGAAATCCTATATACCTGGGATAGTCTACTGAGTTTGTTTTACTATGGATATAAATGGTTTAAATATGAACTTTAAAATTTTAGTGTATGGATCCCAGATAGTACGCTGACTGACATAAAAGTATTTAGTAAATCCCAGATAGCCATGTTAGCACAGGGTTTGCTGAAGTCCTACAATGAGAGTCATCTTTTGGTGTTGAACCAGCAGCCTCTGAAAGTGTGTTAACCATCCCCATGGTTTTTCAGGGTTTTTTTTCCTGTGGGAACACGTCTCATTACAAGTAAAAAAGATGGTTACAGATAAGGAGTAAGTAGAATTTCTACAAGATCTTTATTTGTAAACTTAAAAATTAAAAATCACTTCAGATAAAGAAAAATTCTTGTAAGAGTCAGTATTGGAGACAGTACGTTAGAAGAAACTAACTTTGAACCACACAGTGCCTTTTGACATATAAAATAAATGCATCCCCCAAAGTGCTGTTGCTCTACTGACTTAGGTTAGAATTTGCATATTATTTCACCAGTGTCATGAGTGACAAACATAGAACTAAAATGTGAATTCAAGTCACGTAAGGCAAAGCAGACACAATTTTGTAAGCACTTCTTTTCATTGTTTCCAGAACTTTAGTACATCCTTTTTTTTTAAAAAAAAATGACGAGGTTGATCTGGTGGTCACATCTACCATATCACTGATTTAAGAAGGTATCAAGACAATCTGGCCAGTGAGTGGTTGTTTCACCTTCTCTGACAGCTTCACATGAAGCTCCCCAGAAGCTGTGAATGTTGTTCAAGAACTTAATCCTCTGTGACAGAAATGTTGTTATGCTTACTTGTGGAAATCCACTCTTTGTAATAGCTAGCTGGGTGAGTTTACCATATAATGGTGCCGTTGGTACAGTGAGCAACACCCTTGACAGCAACTCATCAACAGGATATTCACTCAAATAAATATTAAGTGGGCAGTGCTCTGCTTGGCACTAGAGGTTCTATAGTGGACGATGAGGTCATAGTCTCCATGTAGGTTATTTAGGAGCTTACAATTTAATGGAGAGGACAGACAGTAATCAAAGAATCATACCGATAAGGATATAATTAAATATATGACAAGTTCCGTGAAAGAAAAATGCAGGAAGCTAAGGAGTTCTGACCTAGTTTGGCAGAGTGCAGTGTGTGGCAGAGAGAAGGGATGGGTCAAGGTCAGGGAAAATTTCCCAGAGAGAGTGACGTCTGAGCTAAAATCTGAATGATGAGAAGTAGTTAAGAGTGGGTTGTGATATTCTGCCCAGATTCTCTCTTCAGAACCAATGTATCCATTCCCTAGTTGCTGAGAATAGTGGCTGCTGTTTGCTCACAGCTGTGTCTTTCACTGGAAATTGCCCTCAGCCCCAGGGAACTGTATTTCTCCTGGTTACAGCCTCCTTCTCTTCCAGGGGCCAATGTTAGATGCAGAAATCCTAAGATCCCATCCCTTTACCTCTGTTTGAGACCACTCTGAAGGATCTTCCCAGCTCCAGATCTTCTGTTAGACTTATCTGAGACCTCTTGTTGCAAATGCAGTGTAAATCAAAATGTCCCTCTGCTCAGTCCTGCTTCCTTTACTTCCTTGCACTTGTTTTATACCACATACTATGGACTAAATGTATATGTCCTCCCCCACCCCCCGCCGCCCAAATTCATATGTTAAAACCTAACCCTAATGTGATGGTATTCGGAGGTGAGGCCTTCGGGAGGTGCTTAGGTCATAAGGATGGAGCCCTTATGAATGGCATTCATGTCCTTATAAAAGAGACCAGAGAGCTCCCTCATCCCTCCCCACCCACCACGTGAAGACAGAGAGAAAACAGCAATCTATGGAGCAGGAAGCAGGCTCTCACCAGACACCAAACCTGCCAGTACCTTGATCTTGGACTTTCCAGTCTCCAGAACTGTGAGAAATAAATTTCCATTGTTTATAAGCCACCCAGTCTATGGTATTCTATTATAGCAGCCTGAATAGACTAAGATATGGTTCTAACAAACCAGAAACTGTCAGTCTGGTATAGTGGTGGAATGGTATTTTAAACATGACTAAGGTACCCGGTTGGAAATCATACCTTGTAAAGATGGGTTTGCCATCCTTCACAGGGTTAACACTGAAAAATCAAGGGCCATTGTGTTGTCCTTTATCCTTTGGAAGCTAGAATACAAGCTATATCCTCTGGAAATTAAAGGATGGAATTAGAAGTGGTGTCACCTACCATCATCCCCAGTTTTCCTCTAGGGCATTTGCAATTTCTGTCACAGCAGTTTTTGGCTCTGTGGGTCTAAAGTTCCTGGTTCTCAGAGAGGTGATGATTTTATCAGGGAAGACATTAAAGTCCCACTAGATTTTAAGCTATGTCTTCCATCTGGATACTTTGGTTCTTTCATGACAAGGGACTAGCAGTGAAGAAAGCAAGTGACCACTGAAAGGGACATTTGGCTCAGATCAGCAGGAGGAGATAGGGCTACTGCTGTACAATGGGGATGAGGTAGATTGTATTTTGAGCTCAGGTGATCTACCAACAAATCTCTTTTGCTATGTTGTCCAGTTTTAGTGCTAAAGGGATAAGTAGAGTAGCCATTGTCTGAGAAGAATAGAGGAGGGCCTTGGTGACCCCACCAGGTGAGCCACCAATTAGACCAACAAAGGAGCTAGCCAAGGGTGAAGGGAGTCTTGAATGAGTACTGGAGGAGAGGATGATGAGTATAAATTATGACCTTGAGATCAACTACAACAACACAGGTTGTGTTTCTTTCCATTTACTTTTAAGCCCCCAGGAAATAAGATCAACCAGAACCCTGGGAAAGCTCTTTCTACAAGAGGTAAACTTCCTACAAGCAGCAAGAGAATCTGAGTGTGCAAGGGACACTAGTACTTCACTCACAATCCTTCAGGGCCAATGCATCCATTTTACAGCTGGTGGGAATATCAATTGCTGAAAGGTCACAGCTGTATCCCTCACTGAGCACTGTCCTGGGACACAGCAAGCTGCTGTGTTTGTTCATGTCCTTTTCAGGGGACAGCCTGTGACTAGTGACTGGTTGTTGTGAGGATACAAGCAACAGGTTCTTTTCTACAGTGTGGGACTGGTTTGAGTGGCTATACCAGCCGCAGAGCTCCCCTTAGGTGGTCAGGCACCTCAGTTGCAACCACGCTTCAGGTCAGCTTCTCCTTTGCACGGCTCTGTCTTCTATACTTTCTTACAGATGTAACCCTAAGAATGTGCCATCTAAAACCTCCGGTGTGCAATTTTTTCCATTATAGACAGAATGCTGTATCCCCCTAAAACTGATATGTTGAAGCTCTAACCCCCAGTTTGGCTGAATTTGGGGATGGAGCTCTAAGGAAGTAATTAAGGTTAAATGATGTCATAAGGGTGGGGCCTTGATAAGATAGAATAAGTGTCCTTATAAGAAGACATGCCAGGGAGCTTTTTCTCTTCCTCTCTCTGCATGCATGCATTGAAGAAAAGCCATGTGAGGACATAGCTAGAAGGTGTCTGTCTACAAGCCAGGAAGAGAGGCCTCATGAGAAACTATGTTGGCTGGCACCTTGATCATGGACTTTTAACCTCCAGAACTGTGAGCGAGTAAATTTCTGTTGTTTAAGCCTCCCAGTCTGTGGTATTTTGTTATGGCAGCCTGAGCAGACTAACATACCATCTCTGTCTGTCTGCAGGGAACTCAATCTAAACACACACTAAAATGTGCCAGAAACTATTTGGCCGTATGAGTCCTGAGCCCAATAAAGGACTTTGGACGGTAGAGTTTTGGAAGTAGTTTTGGACTGAAAAGTTCTGGCAATAATTTTAAAGGAACAAGCTTTTAAAGGTATATTTTTTGACTTCATTTGAAGAGGAAAGAAGAGCCTATACATTTTAAAAATAAACTCTTTTTCTCAGCAAAGTTTTTATTTCAACAGTTTTAAAACTACCATAGTAAGGCTTCCAAAGAGCAATTTTGGCAGAACAGATGGATTATTATTACCCTTTTAAGTGCACACAGAGACAGGTAAATAAAATATACTATGTCACTGAATCTAACCTTAGCAAGTTGCTTGATATGTCCACTTTATCCATTAGTCCACTTTAATGGATTAAACCAAAACTAGAGTATTAACAGAAATTATGCAAAAGGATCATGTCCCTTTCAACTTGACAACTATAAACAATCCCACCTCAGAACCAACCATCACTAGGGTCTTGAATGTATAAGAAGAGGAAGGAAGTAAACTAAAGAAGGGGGAAGAGTTGAAGAGAAGAATTAACCTAAAAAAAAAAAAAAAGATAAAGGGAGATTGTGGAAAAGAGAAGGAGAAAGTAAGCTTTAAAAAGAGATCAAGATGAAGATGAAAGAAATATTCTGCTATAGAGCATCTGTTCACAAACCAGGGAGAAACACTAAGGCCACACATATATTGAAGAGTTCTGGCAATCAGTCACACACTCACACACACACACTCTCTCTCTCTCTCTCTTTCCTATAACCCATCCATTTTTCTTTGCCCTTCTAGTTCAACCACTTTGTTCCTTGGGATATTTTAATATCTTCTCTAGTTTGAAGCAGAAACAAAGGGAGCTTTTCTTTATTTAACTTTATTTTCATATTTCTGAACATAGAATCAAATACAAAGTTAGTTTCAATGGATGCATGCAAACACTATGCCCACAGCAAGACTCTAAGAAACAGGTCCCCTAACAAAAGTGGGGGTCAGGGGCTCTTTTTGTGATAGGAAACAGCTTGAAATCCATCCTCCCACCTTACATTAGTTCATTTTATAATTCAGTATTGATTTGATAGGACTGTTTCAATATTGATGAAAAAATAGAATTTTTCCCAAGTAAACAATTTTCCTTTATTTTTTCCTATAATGAATTTAAATCACACAGAGTGGAAAAAGCTACAAAAAGTGGGTCCAGTTTTTAAACAATATTCTATTGTGTGCAAAACCTTTCCTCTTCATCCATAAAATTCATTCGTTACGGGCAAGGTAATTTAATTCTCCTTGCAGCTACTGCCAGATATTGGATATTGGGTTTAATAATTTTCCACTTGCTTTGGGATTTAAGAGAGTTATATTTTTTCCAGGAGTCTTGCTTTTGCTTTTCAGGGTGCAAAATATGTTATAACCAAATCTAGTTTCTAGGAAGCACTGTTTTAATGAATACCTGTAGTTTCATATTTATCTGGCTAGTATTTCAGAAGAGGCGGCTACTTTTAGCACCTCAGAGTTTTCTTTCTGTTAGGATGTGCCTTACACCTAGAGCGATATGCTTAGGATATAAGATCCTTTAGTGCAAAGACTAGATTTTGTTTATTGCTCCCTGGAGCATAACACACCGTTAGGTACACTATAGCTACTTTTGTAATTAGAACTGAGTGCTTTTGTTTTGTTTTCCTCTAAAATCATTTATTTTCCAATGTCTGAAGTAACACATAACTAGAAAACATCCCACTTTTGTTGTCCTGCTGTTTCTTCTACATGTTGTGGTGCTTCTTCCCCCTGTGAGTTCTGAAATCATTGCAGAGCTCAACTTTAAGCAGCCTCAAGCTCTTCCCAGCTTTTAAAACGTATTTCATATTTATTTTTTCATATTTTCACAAAATTAGTTTGACCTCACTCTATTCCATGACAATGAGCCATGTATTAAATATTTACTGAGCAGTTTCTAAATGGATAGCAGCACACTAGATGACATATTTTAAATGGAACTTTGCTTTATTTTGAAGTTATTGCACAGCCAGAGATGTTTCAACATTATATATAAAATGTGTTTTTTCCTACAGCTATTTTGTCATCCTAGGTATGGACATGCATTAGTGTCCTAGGCTAGCAGTGCTTCAAAACAATTTCATCTCTACTAAGTAGTCACCATTTTTACAAGAAAATTAGTAAATGCATTGAGCCTGTCCTGAAAACTTCATCACCTCGCTTGTGAAAGAAAAACTCATAAGTATTCAACATTGTCTAATATGGAAATTGGTACATGGATGGTGCCCATAATATGTTGAATTTTTATGGTGTTTCCATATAAATCTATGACAAAAAAATGCAATGGAATTTGTTAGGAGGAGAATGTAGCTGTTACTTTCTTCCTGCCAAATGCATGTTCCATAACCTGGGGACACACAGAACTGGAAGATCAGCAAAACAGCTTAGGAACAGGCCAGATAATTTCTTCAAATTTTGGCGACACCGTCTTACCCAATATTCTCTTTTAAGTATGATGCCTACAAATATAAATTCTTCTTTATTATTGTCCCTCCTCTATGGCATCGGGCCTCAAACCACCCAAGTATCTTTGACCTCTTCCTATTCCATTCAACAGGGTGTCAGCCTAGGGGATTTCACTGCATACCGACATCATCAAAGATTCTTTTCCTAACACCAGGATAAAAGATTTTAAGGAGACTTAGAGGAATAAATTTTTAATATAAAATAGGTTATTTGGAAAGTCTATAGGCATGTTTTCAGTCATGAAGGACCTGTTTTGATCCACTTCAAATATGAGCCTAAGGGATTAGCTGCTGCTTTAAAACATGATGCTAAGTGAGAGTTGGCTGATAATCCTGCTGAAAAATTTTATTGCACTTTACAGGGAAAGTACATTTGGATACATTAAAGGTAAAGCAAACAATATTCCTGGAGATGAAGGTATGCTAGTCCAGTGACCTTAGGTTTCTGAGACACTGAAGGACCCCTGCCTTGGTTCAAGATCACTTTTTAATTTGCTTTCTACCTTAGGGGAAGGGTATTGCTTGACTGTGGGAGCTGCTCAGTAATATCAGTGCAGTAAGAAACTGCACAGACACTCAGGGCCAATTACCCCGGTCATCTTTAATTTCAGTATTTCATCTCTTTTGGCCTCTTTATTGCTCTGCCTACAGGATGTACTGGTGTTTTCCATGCTGAGGAACTGTCAGTTACGTGGCTCATTTTATTATTATTTCACGTCAAATATCTATGAAAATAACCTTTAAACCCAAGACCGTTATGTAATGTGCTTTGATTTATTTTTTACAGTGGGTGGCATTGAGGCAGTGGCAGTGGTATCAGGGACGTTTGTGTGTTGTGCTGTACCTAATGTCTCATCCAGGCTCACCAGGAATAAGAAAACCCTCTATACCTGAGGGTTTATATTAACTACCTGTTTTTTCCTTTCCCAGCAAATACATTACCCACAGGGGAACATAAGAATATATTAGTTTCTCCAGAGTGAAGCTATATCCCTCTATAAACAAGATGATCTAAATCCCCTAAACCCCAGCACATGGATTAGAAGGTGGCTTAGGGACAGATGCACTGTCAAAGGAAATTACCAACAGCCCTACCTCCTCCTGCAACTCATTCAAAGTTATGTAACTGCTAAGTGTCTGAACCAATATTTGAATCCAGATCTTTCCAAGAAATGTGGCGTCTCCAATATTATCTGTTGCTATTTTTCTCAAGTAATAGATAATTAGTTCACCAGTTTAGTATTCTTACCTTAGTAAGAATAATGTAATGTACATTGATCTTAATGTGCATTACAAGCTTATCTGCAGCTGTAGTCTCAAATACCATTGTCCAGTGGGTGTATACTGAAAAAACAGGTGTCAGGTCTCAGCAGAAGCAAATTCCTTTCCAGTATGGTACTTTCACCACCGTCTTTTTGATGCACTCACTTTGCTGCAGGTTTGTATTTCCATGAAGTAGTAACCGTAACTCTGAAGAGCCATTTAAAAAGCATTCAGAATCCTCTGCCACAGAGGCAATCAGTCACAGAGTGGGACTTTGCAAATGATTACTCTCATGATGATATGATACCATCAGAGGGAAAGATGTTGAGTATAAGCCTTAGCTCTGTTGCTCATAGAGAGCAATCAATATCTCAGAGTGGTGGGTGGTGACCTTGTGAAAGAATATTATTAAAAATTCTGCACAGTGCCCGCCACCCTGTTTAATATACTTATCATTATTCTCTCTGAACTTGATCTTTCTTGTCAGGCCTGGATGTGGGTTGACGTGTCAGGTACCGGGTCAGATTAGGGACAGATGAAGTAGTATGGAGTCCCAAGAGAATCAATTTAGAGACTCAGTTTACTGATGCTGCAGAGAATTGAAAGTCCAGAATCAGAGACTGGGGGAGAGGCAAGAATAGACATTCTCAAATTTATATCGTTTTCTCCCATTTCTTCCATCACTTCCTAATCTGTGGCCTTCTTCTCTTCTGTATAATTGCAACTTTTTGAAAACTGTTCTCCTTGCCTTAAGCCTCATCCCATCCAGTATGTTGGAACATGTTATAGAGTCACTCTTCTGTGTAAAATTCTTTATTGGCTTCCTCTATCTTATATGATATAATCCAAACGCCTTAATATAGTAAATGATGACCTATATGATCCGGCTTCTGCTTACTTTACCATTGTCTCCTCAGGCATGGTTTTGTTGCCAAACTGTAATTAACTTTTATATTATTTTGATTTATTTTTCTCTACGCCTCGTGTTATGCTATGGTCAGTGGATCTTCTCATGCTGGTTCCTTTTATGGCCTGTCTTACATTTTTCTGACCTAGTGCTCCTGATAAATTTCTATTCTTACTTCAAGAATCAGCCTTAGTGTCATACCTTGTTTGAAGTGTTCCCTCACCACCTCAATTATAATTGAACATAACTTCTCTACTCTTTCCCTGGAATACCTAATACGTATTTTTTAGCACTTTTTTTTATAGTTTATTGACATGTATCTGCTTATAGGTCTATTTCTGCCATTTAGTCTTTACATTCTTTTAAAAACAAGAACTGTGTTTTATTAATCTAAAGTGAATGTTTTTATTTCCAAATAAGAAAAGTAAAGTAAAACTGCTTGGGGTGGGGGAAATATGTGTGGAGAGTGAGGGAATGTATCTCAGTGGATATCTTTGAAAAATCCAAGGGGAGAAAGGGAATCTATCTTCTTACAAAGAGGATCCAGGCTTTCAGACAATTTTGTAAGGTCTTGCTCTTCTGTTTCTTTCTCCACCTCCATCTTTGTCTGTCCATATCTCTTGGATCTGTTTGTCTCTGCTTAAATTTACCGTGTCAGAGTCTCCTTCAATGTATCGAGTCAGAAATATAAGATAGCTGCTGGAAGCCTTCAGTTCACATCACCTTGATAACTTAAAAAATAGAGGATGAGAGAGGCTTTCTCCTTCCAAATGTTTTCACAGTAAATTCCATGATGAAATTGAGTGGCTAGGGTCAGGTTCTATGTCTACTCCCGTTGCTAGGGTTTGGGTATTACATTATTTAATAGTTCACCTGAACTACATGAATTAGGAGAGGACAGTTCTCCAAAGAAAGAGAAACTGAACAAGAAAAATAGAAAATATATAGAAACATGCAAGATAAAGGATTTGTTGATGGATGCATAATTGGATACAAGTAATTTTTAGTCTAACACAGAGAAGCACATGGATTAATAAATGGCAATCAGGGAATGGTAAAGGGAAAAAATGTTCCCTAGAGTGACTAGACATAATCTATGAGTTGTATCATGATGATTATTGTTTTACAATTCAGTGGTTGTATATTATAAACTTGTGCAACCATCACCACTATCTAATTCCAGTGCATTTTCGTCATTTCAAAAGAAACTCCGTAACCATTAGCAGTGTACATGCTTTATAATGAGATCTTACAGTGCATGTTTATCTATACTGCACCACTAGAAATTGGGTAGTAGAAGCAATGAGGGATCATTAATCGAAACAAATGGGGGAGGGAATGGGATAATTTGGTTGTTTGTGTCCTACTCCTTGCTTAAATCCAAGAAACTAGTTCATGTGGGAGGGTCCACTGGATGAATAACTGTGGTAAAAATGAAAAAGTCCTCATGTTCCTTCTGAATGCTGACTCAGCTTCTCTAGAATCCATCTTCCTGTATTTTGATGCTATTAAAGCATATTTCTCTCAGGGTTTGTCAGAAAATTTTTTTAATTCAAAATATATTTTTATCATATCAAATTCAACATGTACTTTTTTTGCAAATTAATTAGCATAATTAACATATTCAGTAATTTATTAGTGTCTAATAACTAATAGCTATAGTTTTAGACAATGGAAAAGTGTTAGAATGAATCGTGTGTTCTCTTGTTGAGATGCAGTGAAACATGGACAGTCTTTCATGAGACCCAGAGTCTGTTTCACTAGATGCAAGAGTCACTTCTGGTTGTATTCCAGGTTACTGCTGTCCTCATGTTTCTTAGCTTCCCTTGCATGAGAACAGGGTCCAGCTATGCCTTTTCCACTTGGTTGCATTACTTAATCTAAGCTCAAGGACAAAGCAACCAGTTGAGAAGATAAATTATAGTTTGCAGGAACATAAAGAGGATGGAGTTGAGCTTTGCCCTTTCAGCACCTTCAAATGCAAATTCTGCTCAAACATACAGCACGGGTGCCACAGCAGATAATTTAGCCATAATTCCTTATTTAACATCATATGCTTTCTTTTGAAAACTTGAAATATTAGGATAATTCAACATGCACTAGTTAAATAAAGGGTTGGAGGAAAATGAATGCATCTATCAAGTACATAAAAAAGCGGAATGATATATCAAGTAAGACCGAGGAGTTGTTTCAGTGCTTCCAGTAAGTAGCTTTGTGATCTTTAGCAAGCTGCTTGATTTCTTTTGGCCTCACTTGTGAAGGGACACAGTCATATACAAAGAAAATTAGGATTTTCCTGTGCTCCCCAAAAGGCAGCCCAAGACTATCAGTCAGAAGCTATAGGGGGCACATACATGGTAGACACTCAACGTATTGCTTTGATTTATGGGGAAACATAAAGGGGACCTGCTTAATAATTAGAATTGTTTGAAAAAATAAAATGAAGACATCAATTCTTAGAAATGTTCAAGTAGGGTTTGTGTGACTAATAAGCATATCTATATGGATAAACAATTTGTAGGGAGTTTTACTAGAGATTAAATAATTATCTTAAAATCACTATGGAAAAACCTTAACTTTAAAATTACCACAAACCATAATTATATTAACAGAGTGCCCATAAATATGTAAACATGCTTGTAAGATGAAGGGGGTCTTGCTTTTTTCAATTAATCAGATGTCATTTAATGTCGACACAACAGTTATTTTTCCTCACAATTTTCTTGAAAGTAAAAACCCAGTATTTTGACCCCGAGCAGCCAAGTGCTTCATCCTGATTGCTCTAAGAGGATCATATGAATTCCGTTCGCCTTGGTGGTAATTGGCTCAGTAAAGGACACGTGATACCAATATGTCCAGTGAGCGGTAAAGAAAACTTATCTGGGAAGATTCATTGCTGTTAAAATGGATGGTGGGAAAAGGATATACGCTCTTCTATTTTGGCCTTTGATGTAAATGGCTGAGGAATTGACGCCTGGAGCCACCTCCTCGTTCCTGTGCTATGGGTGTTGCGATGGTTAATTTTTTGTCAACTTCACTGGGCCATGGGTGCCTAGATATTTGGTGAAAAATTATTTTGGGTGTTTCCGCAAGGGTGTTTTTGGATGCATTTTTATCAGTAGACTGAGTAGAGCAGATTGCCCTCCATGATGTAGGTTGGCCTCATTCAGTCAATTGAAAGCCTGAGTAGGACAAAAGACTGACCCCGAGTTAGGAGAGAATTCTCCTATTTGATGATCTTTGATCTGAGACATTGACTCTTCCTGGGTCTACAGTAGCTTCCAGCCTTTGGACTTGAACTGGGAGATCAGCTCTGCAAGTTTTGGGCTTGTTAGCTTCATGTGAGCAAATTTCCTTATAACAATTCTCTACATGTGCACATCTTACTGGTTCTGTTTCTCTGGAGAACCCTGACTAATAATACAGGTGTATTATACACGGATGATGAGCAAAAGATAGAAAATGCCTGGTGCTTTGATGACATCATTGGCAAATCAATTAACTAACCCTAATCAGATTGTGTTCATAGTTTTTGTTATGTTATGGAGAGAGAGAGAGAGAGAGAGAGAGAGAGAGAGAGAGGGAGAGAGAGAGAGAGAGAGGGAGAGGGAAAGGACAGAGAAGAGATCTTTTGTGTTTGATTCATTTGAAATTGAATCTTCTGTTACTTGTTACTTGCAGTCAAAAAACACACCCTAACTATTATAGTCATGGAAACTTTGTACTGGATGTTCACTATGGTTCCTTCCTGCTCTAAGCGTCTATGATTTATCTGCTTCACAAAGTCATTAAAATAGAATGAAATATTTTTTCTGGGATAATACATTGAACTTTATGAAGTATGATGCAATTGCCAGGAACTGTTATCATTTGTTTTATGATAAGACTAAAATATATCCCATGGCTCCTGAGTTGACAAAAACATTTGATGTTTGAAAAAAAAGAATCAAATGTCTGTAGTAATAAAACAGAGCAGGTACACATGAAGAACAAAATGACTTGAAATTCAGCAAAGTTATATTCGGAAAAGCTATTCTTTGACACTAATGAGGTAGAATCTTTAACTAGAAAGGAGAGAAATTTCATGAAGGAAAAAATTCCCACAGCGGACATTATCCTATAACTAAAATAACTAGGTCATCTCAGTAGGAAAAGGTAGCAGTCGCAGCACACTTTTCATTTCCCGCACGTGTTTAAATTAGATCGTAGATACAAAGGTCTATATACCATCCAGGCAATATATGTATCTTAATATTAAAAAAATATTTTGACCACATATAGTGTAGGAAATCTATATTTAATTTTGAATTTGATTTTTGCCAACAGTCACAAATTATTCTGAGCTAACTTTGGTGAGTAAGACTGGGCATCCATCTGGGAAAAGATTTAGTTCAAAAGGTGATATAACTATAAAGAGAGAGTACTTCTTTTGTGGCTTATAAACAGTCCCTGACAGTAATATTTCTAATATGTTTTGTGCAGTATCAGACTAATTTGAATCTGTATTCTGAGCTCCATGAACAGACCGCATTTCGTTGCATATTAATATACTGATATGTGTACAAAAAGAGGTTTATTACTTCATACTCTTACTTCAAAAATATATAATTACTTATTTCACCCAACTAATATAAAATGCCTTACTACTGCAAAGGCTTACTCTATGAACCATAGGGGAGGCAATCCTAATTAGTAATAATATCAGTCATGGTTGAAACAGTGTATTTCAAGAATATAGTTTTCAAATATTTAATTTTTTAAAAATTTATTTTTGGCTGTGTTGGGTCTTCATTGCTGTGTGCGGACTTTCTCTAGTTGCAGCGAGCGAGGGCTACTCTTCATTGCTGTGCGCGGGCTTCTCATTGCAGTGGCTTCTCTTGTCGCACAGCATGGGCCCTAGAGCTCACAGGCTTCAGTAGTTGTGACACACAGTTGCTCTGTGGCATGTGGGATCTCCCCGGACCAGGAATCGAACCCGTGTCCCCTACATTGGTAGGCAATTATTAACCACTACACCACCAGAGAAGTCCCTAGTTTTCAAATATTTAGAAGTGTTTGCTATCTCATTTCATCATTATAACAACTCTATGAAAAACACATTTTCTAAATGAATCAGTAGAGAACTAGGTTATCTGACTTTCCCAGTATCAATCAGTACTCAGTTAAGTTGAGGCAGAACTAAGAAATGTATCTCAGTGTGACCTGTGAAACTCGGATGCTATTTTCATTTCTGTTCTCAAGCAAATTTCATTTGATGAGGGAACAGGTAATAAATGTCATAGAAAAGGTGGAAACAAAAGGCCATAGTTCTCAAAAGGGGATCTCATCTGGTGGGAAGTAAAAGAGGCAGTTTCAAGAAGGAGTTAAAATTTTAGTTGAATCTTGAATTATTTTAACTGGTAGATTTAGAAGAAAGAGACAGCGTAGTTGGCAGGGAATTATAGGAGAGGAGGCATATAGGTAATAAAATGTAGGACAGGCTTACAGATATTACATTTAACTCACTGTTCTTATAGCTTAAGTCTGTGCCTAGAAAGGCAGATCAGGACCCATCTTTGAGGGTCTTAAACACAAAGGTGAGAGCCCTTTATCTATTTTTTTAGGTTTGAGTGGAAGAAAGGTGTGGGCTTTGGAGTTTTAGTCGAGGTTTATTTAAGAGATTTAATATGGTAGTTGAATAGAGACTGCATTAAAACAATAAATCAGGAAAAAATATTAAGAGCTATGATGATGGCATTGAAAATGGAACTGGAAGGATAATACAGCCAGAACAGTGTGTTTGCATTAGCAGTGCTACCAGAGATAATTTTTTTGAGACAGAGAGATAGGGAAGGAGAGACAGAGTATGAGACCTTCACTGGGTGACGGTTAAGGAGTTTCTAAAGTTAAATGTTGATGAGGAACAATTTTGCTTTGTACACAGAAAAAGGTACCTTGTTGAAACAGAATAATTTAGTGTTTTAAAGAGTATGTTACTGTAAAAAGATAAAGTTATTCCTTGATTATTTATCACCTATCTATCTATCCATCCATCTATCTCCTATCTAGCTTAACTGTCATCATCTATCATCTGCCTTTAGCCTGTTAGTTAAGGGCTAAACTTGGTGCCAGACAGATCTTGTTTTCTCTCAAATTTCTGACATATGCCCTTGAGCAAAATTCCTTTACTGTGTTAAACCTAAATTTCCTCATATGTAAATGACCCTCACAGACATTAATGATACCTTTCAAATAAGATTTTTTGATTAAATAAAATAACATATGTACAGTATTTATCATAGTCTTTTGTCATAGTCAGGACTAAAAATATATGAACACGCACATATACATACGTTTAAAAATGTGTAAATACATTTGTAGATAGGCTATTGATTCTGCTGTGTGTTTATTTGTTCGGGAAACTAAATACAGCACTGATGATAACAGATTGTTGAAAATATTATCCTGTGGGAAGAATTAATGTTTCATGCCTTGTCAATTATTTTCTGTTTCCTTTAGTGGTTACTTCTAGGCTGAAGTACCCCAAATTCCCTAGGTCCTTCCTAGGATTCTCACTCTGACACTTTTCTTTCAATTGCTGTTGGTACCAACAGATCTTCCTAATTTATCCCTTTCATCACCGGAGTCAGGTTTTATTCTTGGACTTTATTCTCAAGCACTTAATATGGTAACTCTATGTACGTATAAATGGATTACAATTACCTGATGGATTACTCTTTCCAGATAATGGATTTACGTTGAACTGAAGTTAACAGTTTAAGCTAATTTGAGTATGCATCAGAATCATGTGAGAGCCATAAAACAGTTTGTTGGTCCCCAATCCCAATAATTCTCATCCAGTAGGGCTGGAGTGGGACCTGAGAATATATATTTCTGAAAAAGATGCTGTTGTGTAGGGACCAAACATTGAGAACCACTGATTTAAGCTAAAGGGATACTATTAGAAGGGGTTTCAAGCAACACAACTAAGATACTAAAGCAGAGCTTTGGTGGTAAGAGAGATTTTCAGTAGTACTTCAAGAAAATAGGTGGAGATACCTTAGCAGTCTGACTCATACTGTTAACAGCTAAATTTTTTGTGTGCCTTTATTTATTTTTACCGTGTAGGTATCTGATGCAGATTCAACTGGCCAAAATACATATATATATATATTTTTTTTTATGCTAGAAAGCTAGGAAAGAAAGCTTTTTTTTTTTTTTAACCACAGTTAGTCCCTAGTTATTCCATAGAAATTTCTGTGTGTATATACCAAACTAACTTCTCAAATCCACATGCAGCAGCAGTCTAGTGCTTATTTCCAAACACATTTTGTTTAGATTTATATTTGCTTTCTAAAGGTGTGAAAAATCTAAAGGTAATCCCTGTCTTTTTGGACCTCCTCAGTCATTAATGTATTACCACTAGGATGGGAAGGATGAAATCTACCAACTTTATAACTTTGGAATCGGTATCACTGCATAAGAGAGCTCCTGACCTACATCCCAAACCTTGAGGCTAGTTGTTTTGAGAATCTATGGTGAATACAGATGAAATAAAAGGAAAATGAATGGCCAGGGTTATAGTGTTGCCTTAGTACTCTGAATGGCTCAGCTGATTTTGCTTCCATTAAATTGCCCGCAAGGTAACTTTAATTTTCTATTTTACTTTGCATACAAAAGTCTGGCTAAACTCCAACTGAGTTTTTTAGGATAATCAGTAGGACTTTGTTGTAACAATTTGCAATTGCATGGAAATTCATGTTTTGAAAAGTGAGTAATTGTATTCACAGGTATCGAATAATACATATGCTAAAGTACTCATTTGAACAAATTATAAAGAACTGACCAAATTATAGTGAACTTTTCTCCCTCTGAATGCTCTACATGTTGAGTTCCAATCTAACACGAGCTTGGCTTCAAAGCTTCCTTTGCTCTCTGAAAGCCTGCTGAAAATAGTTCGTATGCAGAGATTTCTCACACTAGCACACACTTGCATCATCTCTTCCTGCAATGCCAAATCTCCTCCACTCTCCACAGTAAACTCCTGTGCCTCACCAGTCAATTCTCCTTCTGAAATATCTCTTTGTCTCTGTGAGATTTCATTTGTGTGTTTGATACTATGACATGCTCTCTTAGGGCACATCTGTATTTTGCCACAATTTGTCATTTTAAAATAAGCTGCTTGAGTGTTCTCAATTTAGCTTTAGATTTTCTTCAAAGTTTGAATTTAATTTCCTGTCAATTGTCTCACCTGTCTGAAGGTTTTTAGATACGTTAAAAATAAGTAATTAAAAATAGACAGCTATGGGAATTCTCTGGCGGCCCAGTGGTTAGGACGCTGCACTCTTACTGCCAAGGGCCTGGGTTCAAGTCCTGATTGGGGAACTAAGATCCCACAAGCCGCATGATGTGGCCAAAAAAAAAAAAAAAAAAAAAAAGAATGAGGCAGTGCTGGGTGCACGGATCCACAAAGATCTCCAACATTAAAAAAAAAAAAAAGCTACTCAGTCTGTGGTATAAAATAGATGGCTATTAGTTTTAGATATAGATACTCACCTGGTCTTTTACCTTCTTTCATTCTTTCCTGATTTTTTATTCCCCTCTAAATCCAGTCTGTTTCCATAGGCAGTATTCTTTGGACCTGAGTCCTACCTGTGCTTCTCTTTTGTGCTTCTCTTCCTTGATGTAAGAAACTGATTGTGAATATTAACAACAGAGATGAAAACACCACTTTGCTCCTTTTTTATTCCACTCTGCAGTTCCTTTAAGCAAAGGAGATGACTGGCTCATTAGCCCTTTGTTGGAAATGGCCTAAAATCATCTAAGAAAAACAAAGCCAGAGGATTCACTGTCCTGCTGGACATGTTAGAGCCATCAGTGATCTGCAGTCAACAACATTAACCATGTCGAGACAGGTGGCTTGAAATATCTTGAGTCTTAGGAACTTGTTCCTTTTCTTTCCATGTCTTTCATACCCTATGGGTTTATATAAGCATATGCTGAGAATTCATAGTGAATTATAAAAATATATTGCAATAATTTCAAAGAAAAAGAAAAACTTTGCATTGACTTGATTGGTTAGTGTAGAGGAAACTTGATGACAAGGAGGAGATGGAAAAGGATTTTGGTGGAAGGATTCACATTGAAGTAGGAAGGGGGATTAGGGAGAATGTAAATTTATCTCAGGATTTTAGTTCTCTGTCCAGTCCTCATGGTTTTATATCCTCTGGAGAGAATTTGTATAAAAATCTGAAAAAGGGGTTTGCACACAGAAATCTCTGTGTGAGACTTTGGTGGTGAAAGAAGGTGCTCTTTGGTACCTAGGGTACTAGAGTAAGGTGAGTGAGGTACCTCAGGTCTCAATGTAAGGGAGAGACAAAAAACTGGGTAATCAAGATACATAATATTTTAATAGGATACATTCAAAATTTAAAAAAAAAATAATGCAAAAGTCCGTGCTAGACAAAACATGAGAATTTTAAATAAAGACTGGATCTATATTATTGATTATTTTCTTTTGCCTTAAGCTACTATATGGCTCTACACAGCTCTGACTTAGGGATTACTGTGTCCAAGTGCAGAATAAAAGAATTTGCATATGTATTTGTGTGTGTGTTGGGCGGAGTGAAGAGTTCTACTTTAGTAGGCAGTTTCACAGGAGTGGAGAATTGAGACAATATGACTACAGAATCCATCAACAAGGAACAACTCTTCTGAAGGAAGCAAAACCACTAGCTTTGGGAGACTTTCTATCTTTTTGGGTACAGCGCTATCAAAGAAGCTAAAGATGAAGATAAGAAAAGTGATCCGCCTGACAATAGTTGTTCAGGATCACTGGCTGGGACAATTTGAAACTTACAGAAATATCCATGGAAAAAGCTAGGTGGCCCTGGGTGTCCTCAGATAGAGAGAGGATGGGCAAGAGATACACATGTTGCTTTTACTTTCATTGGGTAAATTCTTCACACTAAATGATTCTGTTTTGAACACCACTTCTCATGATTGATCGGCTTGTTCAGAAGCTCTTGGAAGTATCCACTAGGCGCTCTTAATTTGGTTGCCTGTCATTTATTTGATAGCCCAGACATGGAATCTTGGGCTGGAGGACAGAGGAGAGACAAGTGAAACGACAAACCTTTGATCATTTAGTGGCCTGTATATGAGGCATCAGGATATAAAGAATCAATCCCCTCTGTCACTTTCTTCCTGAATGAGAGAATTTCAGTGGTCATTAGAAAACAAACTTACAGTTACCAGGAGGTAAGGCGGGGAGGGATAAATTGGGAGACTGGGATTGACATATACACACTACCATATATAAAACAGATAACTAATAAGGACCTACTGTATACCACAGGGAACTTTACTCAATACTCTGCAATGACCTATATGAGAAAAGAATCTAAAAAAGAGTGGATGTATGTATATGTATAGCTGATTCACTTTGCTGTACACCTGAAACTAACATAACGTTGTAAATCAACTACACTCCAATAAAAATTAAAAAAATAAATAAATAAATAGAGTAGATTCCCAGAGGGGATATTTTCCCCTTATACTTTTGCCTAACTCCCAATTGATTCTAGGAAAATTTTTAATCTAATTGATCTAATTCTAGGATATTGGATAGAATGTATTTTCTAGAAGACTAATGTTTTGCATTAAATAGTCAGGAACTTGTGAATCACCCCCTCTTTTGTGCCCATGCAACAGCAGAGGGAGCTGACTCATGACTAGTTCTCTTCCAAATTGGAGTTCAAGGTTTCAGACCCATGGATTCTAGAACAGGAAGCTCATTAGTAACCCCTGTGGTAAAAATGCCAAAGGCTGCTGTGGCTCCTGGGATTTTCAGGGTTTTATAAGGATACAGAACTCTCAGAGTACCATCTTCAGGGGGTACTTCATCCCACAAGGATTTCTCTCTCCAAAATTGATTAATATTAGAGTTATTTATATTTGCCTATGGCTTAAAGTATAACTTACCATTTAAATCAAAGAATCATCTAAATATTGATAATCGTTTTTAAAAATTATCTACCTGTATCCTATCTCTTCTCTTCATCAGGAGACAGGAAAGAATATATTCAGTTTCTCTGCGTTCTAGGGAAAGTACAATATAGAACTAACCACATGAGTTTATTTTTGAAAAGACTTGATTCCCCACACCAAATGCTGCTGACCAATGTTATGAAATAGAGAATTGTGAGGTCTAAATATAAATTACAAAATAAGCCAGGCTCTAAGTCAGGCATCTGTGAACTATTGGCCACAGGACAAATCTGTCCTGCTGTGCTACTTGGTTTTCATATGAGGATTTATTGGAACACAGCCACACCGATCACTTTACTACCTATTTTCCATGGCTATTTTCATACTACGATGACAGAGTTGAGTAGCCGAAACAGAGGTTATATTGTCAGCAAAGATGAAAATATTTACTATCTGGCCATTTAAGTGAAAGGTTTCCAAATCTTGATCTAGATCAACAAAACCCTTAATTCTAAGCTCTATCAACTGCGGATAAATAAAAATCTGAAGGTATCACTGCCTAAAAATATTCCACAGAAAGCAATGGTATCTACACTAAAAGGTATCTATTTTTTCATTTAACCAATGAATGTGTTATGTGGCAATAAACTTTTCAGATGTTTTGAGAGGAAAGGGGTATTACTGACCAATGAATAATGTTCAATGGCATATTCTCCAATACTGTATCAATTTGCTGTTTGATTAATTATTGAACTAATCTGAAAAAAATTTCTTTAAATGTTGCTACTGATAGTTTCTTGTTCCGCTAAGCTCATCTCCTTCTGAATATCAGATCTCTTAAATTTTTTGGAAAACAAAAACTAAACAGTAATCATTCCTAGCACAGCATGTTTCTACATAAAATGCTAAACTCTCATCAGTTCTTAGAAACAATTTCAAAATTGAGTTTAGGATCTGATATAATTTTAATAGCAGCTCCAAATGGCATAGTCTTAATTGGAACTAACAATATAAGTTGTTTTTTTTTTACATTGAACATTGATTCTCAGTTCAGTTTTGCTGTTAGGAAAGGGTAAACATTTTGACTGCACTAGAAAGAAATACTTAGGTAAATGTGAATCAAAACAAGTTTTGATTGAAAAGCATAGTGAGAGAAATGTTTTTCACAGGAATAAATATATTTGAAAGGTAATTTTGTTAGACCTAACATTATTATTTTAACTGCTTTAACAGACATTCCTGTAATAAATTAGAAGGCAATTAGAAAGAGATAGACAAGTTCAGAGTTTGTTCCTATCAGTTTACTAGACATTTGGCTTTTGGTGAGTCATTGTGTGTGTATTTCATGAGTAAAATCAAATATGTCATGTCCTAATTTATAAACATTTTGTAAAAAAAATAAGTAAAATATTTCATGAAAAGTATTGATCACAAAACTTGGTATATAGTGAATAATAATAGATCATGTATAGTACTTTTATTATTTTTTTAAAATATCCTATATTTCTCTAAAATGGTAAACTGAATAAATAGAAATTTGCTGCAAAGCCTTAGAGATTATCAGATAATTTCAGTCATTTCCTTCCTGTAGTGATACAGAGGACTGGGTTGGGAAGAGGGATAATTGCTCCCTGAAACCTCAAAAAAACACATATAATCTAAGCCAAAGCAACATGCCTAGACAGCCGTAGCGGAGCCAGACTTACTCTTTCACCATGAACTTATGGAAAATTAGACAGAACATATGTGGCAGCTGTTTGTGGACATTGCATAGCTGGCAGTAAGTGACTGTGGTCTCTAGAAGTAGGAGTCAAGGAGAACTTGGAGGTGCTTTCCAGATGGTGATGCAGGAAGGGGGATCCTAGACAGGGTGAGGTGATCTCATTGAGTAGAAGAGTTAGAGATCAGCGTCCAGGGAGGCTGAACGGGATGGAATTTGTTAGGGATGAGCACAGAAGATGAGGATCATCTGGAGAAAATTCTCCGGAGCTTTGCATACTGGTCTCCTTGAGTCTTTTGCTAAATACTCAAGTGCTATGAGTGGGTGAATGGCTGCAAGGTCTTGCAAAAAGAATCCTTGAAAAGATCGAGTTGGTCTGCAAGAAGCTTATCTGCTTTCTAGAATAAAGGAATATTACAAATTTTGGTAATCAATAAATTTGAAATATTTAGCATTCAAGAAAAAATTAGTCAACCTATGTAATTAAAAACATGTGAATCAGAAGTGAGGATCATTTCCTGAATGAAACTCTTAAATGACTTCTCATTTCTCTAAAAAGCATTCCATCACCCTAAAGCTGACTCACTCACATTTAAGACCAAGAATCTGTTGCCTGACGCTTGTACTTCCAGCCTCATCCCTAACCAGCACTAAACAGCCTGACTACCACTCTGCCTTCAGTGGTTCAAGCATATGTACTAAAGTTATTTCAAGTCCTTGACTATCTCATTCTTTCTTTATTGCCTCCAGGTTTTTGAACATCCTCTTTTCTCTGCCTAAATCTTTGTTCACTCTTCTGTATTAATTTTGCTAAATCCTACTGTTCCTTCAGGTCTCATGTTAAACATCAGTTTCCTGTGAGTCCTCTGGCAGCAAACTAAATTACAGTTCCCCGGTCTGTGTTTACAGAGCTTACTTGCTTTCCCAAGATAAATAAGGAGGCCCTTGTGATATTTCAGGTAATGAATTAAAAGGTCTTGACTCTATTGAGATATGAGTGATAAGAATGGGACTATGTCTTTTTTTAAATCATTCAGTAACTAATTTGGCCAAAATATTGGTGGCTTAACACGATAAACTTTATTCCCCTCTCAACTGAAAGTCCGGCGTTGACAGGATTCGTTTGCTCCATGAAGAAATTGAACTCCTTTTATATTTCTGTTCAGTTCTCCACTGGATTAGTTTCTCATTTTATTGTCCAACCCAAGGTCTTAAAGAATTTCTTTTATATTTTCTTCTAGAAGTTTTATTGTTTTCGATTTTACATTTAGTTTGCTGGTCCATTTGGACTGAATGTTTTGCACCGTGTAAGGAAGGGTCTTGGTTCATTTTTTGTCACACAGATACAGGTTGCTTTGGCACCATTTGTTGTAAAGACTAGTTTTCCTCATAGAGTTTGTCTTAGTCTGCTCAGACTGGCATAACAGTACCAGAGACTATATGACCTAAGCCATGGAAACCTATTTTCTTCCATTCAAGGTCCAGCAGGGTTCATGTTCTCGTGAGGGCTCACTTCCTGGCTTGTAGATGGCTGACTTCTCACTATGATGTCTTCTGTAGGTTTTTCATAGATGCTCTTTATCACATTGGGAAATTCCTTCTCTTTCTAATTTGCTGAGAGTTTTATTAATTTTTAAAATCATGAATGGATCTTTGAAAAAACCTTTAAACTTTAAAAATCAAGTTCAACTTTTACCAAATTCTTTTCTGTATCTACTTACATGATCAAATGTTTCTTTTTCAATTTATTATATTAATATAGTGAATAGTATTGATTTTTGAATGTTAAACCATCTTTGTATTTTGGGGTAAACTCCACTTGATCATGATGCATTATTATTTTTGTGTTTCTAGGTTCAATTTGCAATTATTTCGTTAAAGAATTTTGTACCTTTATTCGGCTTATTTAGTTGTCTATATTTCTTATCTGTTTTCTCTTCATTGATTATTACCCTTCTCTGTATATTTATCTGTACTATCAGTAATTTGAGACTATTTTTCTGGTTTATTAAAGTGAATGCTTATATTGTTGGTTTTCCAACTTTCTCCTTCTTTAATAAAACAATTAAAATTGTATTGTTTTCTTTCTAAGCACTATTCTAGTTTATCCCACAAATTTTCGTATACTGTGTATATATATACAGTGTATTCAGTTTCAAGCATTTTCTAATTTCAAATTTCATATACCATGCATATATATATATTCAGGTTCAAGTATTTTCTAATTTCTCTTGAGGTTTCTTTTGTGTTATATGTGTTACTTAGAAATATGTTACTCAATTTCTAAGTATTGGCATATATTTTAGAAGTCTTTCTGTTATTGGTTTCTAATTTAATTCTCTTATGCTCAGAAAATATATTCTCTAATGATTTCAATTATTATAAATTTATTGGGGTTGCTTAAAGTCCAGAATATGACCTATTTTTTTGAATGTTCCATTTGCACTTGAAAAGAGTTTGTGTTCTCCTGTGTCTAAGTGGAGTGTTCTATTAATTTCAATTAGGTCAAGTTGGTTGATAGTATTATTAGTCTTCTATTTTCTTAATGATTTTTGTCTACTTGCTCTATCAGTTACTGCGAGTGAAATGTTAATATTTTGAACTCTCGTTATAGATTTATCTACTTATCTTTCCATTTCTATCATTTTTTGCTTCATGTATTCTGGATATCTGTAATTAGGTGAATATACATTTAGGATTGTTATATTTCTTAAGGAATGACACGTTTATGATTATACAATGTTTCTCTTTATCTCTGGTAATATTCCTTATTCTGAATTCTAATTTGTCTGACATTGCTATAACACCTCCAGCATTCTTATGATTAATTTTTTCCAGGTTATACTTTTAAAAAAATCTTTTTACTTTTCATTTATCTGTATCGTTAACTTAAACTTTGACTGTTGTAGATCCCATTCATAAAGTTAGGACTTGCTTTTTTAAATCCAATCAGATAATCATTGCTCTTTGCTTGAACTGTATAGACCATTTACTTTTAATGTAACTTCATAGATTTGTGTTCAAATCTATCATTTTGTATTTGTTCCTATTTGTCCTGTTAGCCTTTTCCTTTCTTCTTACTTTTGTTCATGTTCTTTGACTACTTTTTCTCATTCCATTCTATCTCCACTCTTGGCTTTTTAGTTATATTACTATTTTAAAAATAATTTTTTATTGTTGCTCCATAAATTAAGAACTGTTGAAATGATTGCAAACAATTTTAAATTATACTATACTACTCAGGAATAATATTCATAATATTATAATAACATTAAAATATCATAATTCTACTTCCTCCTCCTGTCTTTTTTTTTTGCGGTACACGGGCCTCTCACTATTGTGGCCTCTCCCGTTGCAGAGCACAGGCTCCGGATGCGCAGGCTCAGCAGCCATGGCTCACGGGCCCAGCCGCTCCACGGCATGTGGGATCTTCCCGGACCGGGGCAGGCACCCATGTCCCCCGCATCGGCAGGTGGACTCTCAACCACTGCGCCACCAGGGAAGCCTCCAGATGTTTGTTTTTAATGAAAATTTTTCCCTAAGACATCTCTTGTTTCAACTCTCAGTAGTAATAAAACTCTAAAATCGAAGCCCCTAAATTAATTTTGCAGTGAGATTTCTTTTTCACTGGGAATAGTATTCATGTCTAGCCTACCATTTCAGAAATATCAAGAGTTTTACATTACATTTATTTATTTACTCTAATCCTGATAAGGAAAACAGTTAAGAAAGGAAGCTGTCCTTGACTTGATCTGTTAGAGAGTGATACAAAGACTACTGTAAAGCAATCTTGCTCAGAGAGTAAAGTGTTTTTTATATATATATATATGCTTAAATACTCTTCTAATATTATATTACCTATATATAATATTCCTTCCTAAAATAGATTTATCTTTGTCTTGTGAGCAAAAAAATAGTATATATTTAGGTATTAGTCTAGTCCAGAGGTATAAAATTCATTACACATATTTTGCTACTTTTGCTTCTCACACACATTGCAGCTATGAATAACCAACCATGGCAATTTACACTCTAAATTCAGACATAATCTTATAGGCCTTCTTAACATGGTACACTGGGAATTCCCTGCATTTTGGTCATAGCTGGTACCACATGTGAAACTTACCTGTCATCTATGATTAATGACTACTCTGTTAGTATTTAGATTTTAAAATCCTAGAGAGAAATAACCAACCTGTAAAGGTGTATAAAAACAAAGGCATCTTAAATTGTTAAAACCAGAACCATTTTATAAATATATCTGTATCCCTATTGATTTATTATAAATATTTAAACAATTATATGATATAATCTAGCTGTTTTACTTTTAATCAAATATAACAAAATGTCTTGGCAGTCAAGTTTAAATGTACAGTGATTTTGCATCCTGGAAAATCACAAGTTGGCATGGAGTTGAATCTGAGATGAGAGAATCAGTATTATAGCAGGAACCTAAGATAGAATACCAAGATTTAATTTGAAAATGCTGTAAACTTTGCAAAGAGGGTACAAAATATAGAGTTGTAAAAGTAAGTGTGGGTCAGGATTTAGGAAAATAGCCAAGGTAAGAGGAGATGAGAACTTCCTGAACTATCTCTCTAAGATAATTGAACTTACCTAAATGATACCTTTAATTAGGACATGCTTTTAAAAAATCATAAAACATTTCATTAGCTTTTGCAATATAGAACATTATCCTAGGCAACACTTAGGATATACTTTATAATATACCTTATCTTTATTGGATAAAACCTTTTTGACCATACAAAATATCATTTTTGTTTTAAAAGTTTTTATCCAAATATTTCTGTTTCATGAGAAACAAATGTTTCATATTTCATCATATTGGTGGATATGCTTAATAGAATGATGTTTTTGAAAGCTTAATTACTATTACTCTCATATGCAGTTAATCAAAAATTATTTTCAATTTTAGCTGGAGAAAGTATTTTTTATATGCAGCTTCAGTTTATCAAGGTACTATATGATGCCACCATATAATGCATGATCCATTTTTTGACATTTTAAAATTAATTATCTTTTCTCTAGCTGGTTGCTGTTCCTAATTGTGATCCTTTATTTTAGAATCAAATAGATACCATTGAATTAAAGTATTAGATCTTAGAGGTCAAAGCCAAATAATGTTCAATAATAGATAAATCTCTGAGTACTTCCTGTGACACAGCATTTTGACAGACTCTCATGAAGTAATTGTGAATAGAAGAGACATTGTCCCTGCACTCACAGAGTTTATAATCTAGTGAAGGATACAGAAAATAAAACAGATAATTACAATAAAGAGTGATGTCAAAGAAAACCAAATCTGGACTCAGGTAAAGAGAGCCTTTATTCAAAAGCAATATTTCAATAACAGGAGGGGAACACTGTAATAAGGGTAGGGGAATTATTACAATAGGGAGGGACTTCTGACCATGAGAGCTGAAATCATCTCAGAGGACAGGCAGAAAAGGGCTTTTATTAGGAAGAGTAAACAAGGTGAGAAGGAACCAGGTGGGGGGAAATGGAATGAGGTGCCATGATTGCAAAGTGGATGCTTTTCCCCAGGGTCAGTTATTCCTGTTGGTGGGGACCCTGGAAGAAGGACTGTTCTGGGCTCCAATGCTCCAGGGTGGGCCCAAGTTCAGGGGCGTGGGGAATGGAGAGAAGTCTGATTAAAGTTTGGTCAAGTCAATCACGTTAGTGGACATTTTATTTTGATTGATCAGTGTGGACAAATGGTTGAGCTCATCATTTATGGGACAAAGAATGGGAGTCTGAAGGGACTGTGTCTGGCCTTGTCCTAGGTAAACAAGCAGGGCTATCCATGAGTTTTAACTAAGTCTTATGGGGAAAGATAGTTCTTTGCTCTAAGTCATTTTCCAGAACACAAAGTGTGGGAGAACTGTTTTAACCATGTTTTCCAGGAATACAGGGCTCAAGTAAAATTGTACAGATCACCCTACATTGTCCATGACGAAAGTTATAATGGCAGATTTGCAGTGTCCTGTGGTAGCACAAAAAAGGATCAGGGAGGAAGTGAATCCAAGCTTTGATTTTAAAAATTAGTAGGAGTTAAAAAAGCAGAGAGATCAGCGAATTAAAGGGCCAGAAAAGTACCATTTACAGGCAGAGTAGATGACTTTGTAAATTGTATCTTTGAAATAGTCAAAAATATATCCTCCAGGGATTCATAGACTTGCACAATTAGATTTTCATTTTTTTGTTTGTCCTTCTTGCAGTTAGGAACCAGAGAACTTGGGAACCAGTTGATGTTTATTTGGAAGGTCTAGTCAATGGCAGAACTCCAACCCTGACACTGAGGGAAGAGAGGGATTACTGGAGCCCCAGGGCTGAAATTCAAAGCACAGCCCAGTTTTAGGTAGAACTAGGAGGATAAACATAAACAACCCATGCACTAGCAGTGAGGGGAGAAAGTAAGGAGGTTTGGGTTCTGTGGCATGTTAGCTTCTGAATCTAGGTAAGAAGAGTATTGGGAGGAAAAGCAAGCAGATTCCAGGCCTGGAGATAAAGGATTTATTCCAAGACTGTTGTCCTATTATTAGGACTACATCTCCTGAACGATTTCCTGCTTTATTCAGATTTAACCCAGGATTTGAGGCAGCATTTTGCCATCAATAACAATGATTAAGCACTGTGCTGAATGGTTTATATATATTAACTCATTTAATCCTCCCAACAACCTTTTGAGTCATTATCTTCATGTATTTAGAGGTTAAGAGAGTGGGGACAGAGAAATTTAATGATTTGCCCAGCATCACTTGATAGTTAATAATGGGGCTGGGTTTATAAACTCAGGCAATCTTGCTCCTGAGGCTGAGCTCTTAAGCAGCACTCTAAGTTGCCATTTGGCATCCAGGCACCGTCGTGACCAAAGTCAGAGGGGCAAAAGGATTTACGCTGGGGTTTGTAGGGATGTAATCTGGTCTGAAGATCAAGTGCGCAGTGCACTTTGGGCTCCTTCCAGACATCTGTGCCTCAGGTATATCTATTAGAGCAGAGGAGAAAAGACATCAGTCCCTCATTCTAAATGCAAATGATTCTAGATGGATTAATGTATCATCAAGTCTTCAACACTCATTTTTCAGCTCTTTTCTGGCACTTAGAAGATGATAGAAAACCATGACGATCCTTAAAGGGAGGGAGGACAGAGGCACTGGGAAGAGAGGAATGCAACAGGAAAGGAAACCTTTTTTTTTTTTTTTTTTCTTTTTCCAGTGTAGTTTATGTTGGGCTCAATCTAAGACCTGAATTTTAATGTCAGTTTGCCATGTGCTACAGCTGCTACTGATAACAGGGGTAGGATGGATGGTCTTATCTCTGATTCTCACAGCGGCTCCTGAGTAGTAAATCTGTGCTGACATATCTTATCTACATTCAGTTTTAGCAAATCATCACCTTTTAAAAAATCTGGAATAGTACTTTGTGTCTGAAGATAAAATGTCTTGGAATACTTTTTCTCCTTGGATTTTTATGGAAGTTTTTAAGTTTTTAAACACTTGGTCCCTCAGGAATTACAATGAAATGCATCACTGTCAGTCAGATGACTGAGCTACCAACTCATCAATCATTTTTCTCTTTTGGTAAGACTCTCTATTCTAGAATGCCTAAACATAATCCATGGAGGTCTAGTGCATTTAATTTTTTCATAGCAACTTTGATTTGGGGGAATAAGAAGAGTGATTCTGTCCCAAACTTTAAGATCTCCTTCATCTAATAACCTTTGTAGCCTTCTTTCCCACCAAGGTTGCTTTAATATTTTTTTCTACTGTACCTACTTTTTATTTAGACCTCAGCAAAATCGGATAGTTAGTGGTAAAATCAATATAAAAATGTGCTTTTGTCCATAGAGTAGGCATAAAGTGGATAATCATTGGGAGGTTATGTTTGTGATAAATACGCTTTTTCTTTTATAGTCTGAGCATATTTCCTGGCCCGCATATGCAGACCAAAAGGGTTTTTTTTTACATTTCTTTCATGTGACTTTATCACTCTCACAGAGCTTACTGAACATCTTTGCCTTTTGAGACATTTTGCTTTGAATAGTTAAAAAAAATATGGCTTCCCTGGTGGCGCAGTGGTTGAGAGTCCGCCTGCCGATGCAGGGGACACGGGTTCGTGCCCTGGTCCGGGAAGATCCCACATGCCGCGGAGCGGCTGGGCCCATGAGCCATGGCCGCTGAGCCTGCGCGTCCAGAGCCTTTGCTCGGCAACGGGAGAGGCCACAATAGTGAGAGGCCCGTGTACCGCAAAAAAAAAACAAAAACAAAACATATAGCAAAATTATACTGTTGCTGCACGAGGACACTCCTCAACAACCAGCAGCTAAATCATTTCTAAAATTAATAGTATTTGACATAGCAAAGTTATAGAAAAATATATGAAAGAATGTAGTACACACTTAGCTACTCTCTACCAGAATTAACCATTGTAAATATTATACTATATTTGCTGCATATCTTTAAATGAAATTTAATTTTACACATATTTATACAAGGTTGAAATTTCATTTGTCCCCATTTTCAAAATTTCCCTTTGTCTCCACATTCCCAAGCCCCTGACAACCACTGTCAAAAATATAACAGGCTTCGTTCTTAGCCAGTTTTCATGCTCTTTCATATACGTACAGGTAACCATTAATAAGGTATATTTGTACATGTTTTTAAAATTGTGTAAATTGTATACATCATTCTATAATGTTCTTTTTCTTCCAACATTTTGTTTTTGCCATCTGTATAATACTCCAGACTTTTTAATAACCAGTAATGTCTCTTTAAAACAAGCATAGGTAGTTGTGTTAATAAATGGGCTCTGCAATATTATTATTATTATTTTTCCGGCGTACGCAGGCCTCTCACTGTTGTGGCCTCTCCCGTTGCGGAGCACAGGCTCCGGACGCGCAGGCTCAGCGGCCATGGCTCACGGGCCCAGCCGCTCCGCGGCATGTGGGATCTTCCCGGACCGGGGCACGAACCCGCGCGTCCCCTGCAACGGTAGGCGGACTCTCAACCACTGCGCCACCAGGGAAGCCCCTGCAATATTACTGTTAAACATAACAATTAGGTAGATTTGCTGCAGGCAAGGATTATAAAAAGAAGGTAATGAGAAACTTGACTCAATGACAAAGCCAAGATGGAAGGGACACGGATGCAGTGTTCCGTAAGAATACTAATCATTATAAAAACGCTGACTTGAAGTGTATTTTAGCGGCCAGCTGTTACAGAAAACACTTGGTTCTTTCTCTCACCATATACTCTAATGGAGAGAATCTCCTGGAATGGTGATTCCAATCTGCCTTATGCTCAGGCTGGCCCTGCCTAGGTCTTGAAATGAAAGGGACAGAGTCTTGCTGTGAATGGCCGTTTACACACACAGCCCTTAATAGGGAGAGCAGTGCACCATCTTCTTGAGGCCGCCCACTGGGCACAGAGATAGTAAAGGACATATTGTATGTGTCTCCATCTGGCCAGCCTCTGTCTCAGAGGCTGTCCTTTAGAAAGCATGTGTAATGATTTCAGTTTTGGCTTGGATTCTATCAGAGAAGCATGTGAAAGAGAGATGTCAGGCCCATTTCAAAATATTAGGTATTTATGAAGGCTCAAACAAGTATATCATTTTTACCTGCAGTAAATGTCTTTCTACAGATTTAATAGAGTATTTCCTTTTGCCTGAAGTTATATTTCCTGCTAAAAAGTTGAGAGACACACCACTCCCTATTGATAGGTGGATAACCCACATCTCATATCTTAGATGCCCTCAGAAATTCTAAGTTGAACTTTAACCTTGCTTGATTTAAAAGTGTTATCTACTTAGATTTTATTCTCCTTGAATTTGAGTTGCTAAAATGCAGGAGAAAAAGACCCACCTAATTCATCTACTTAAGTTAAAATGTCAGAAATAGAATTTTCCCTTTGAATATGGATGGACAAGATGGTACCCCATACTTTTTCATTATCTTATAAATTTCAATCCACCCTTCAGTACATCTCAAATTTGAACTCTCTTATATGTAATAGCTGCTAAGGTCTCTCCTGCCCATAGGATGTATGTGCTTCCTCCAAGCTCCTGTAGCATATCATTTTCTTGTAATATTTTAATTTCATAACAGCTTTTGTTTTCCATCTTAGAGTTATTTACATATTTTGTATAAAATACATATCTCATATATCTTATATTTTAAATTGCTTGCTTGAAGAAACCCTGTCCAATTAATCTTTGCATTCTTTACAGCATCTATCAAATATTAGATAGGTAGTAAGCATCTGGTAAACATGAATTGAATGAGCGAGCAAATAAATGAATGCCTGGGAGCAGGCATTTTAAACAATAGTAATCTTAAAATAAATGAAGAATATTTAGTCTTCGTAAAATAACTGTATTCAAATTGACTAGTACAATTAGGGGCTAGTACAATAGTGCATAGGGGCTCACTCATGGTGTTGTATGTTCTCTGGTTTTGGACCAATATACAAGATGAGCCTAGAGCATCCTGTAGTGCCAGAACATGAGTGCTCAAACACACACACACACACACACACACACACACACACACACACACACACGTGCACAATGATGGGTATATGTTGGAGTGACTCAGTAGTCAACTGAGAGAGGTCTCAATAGGCAAAGCTAGAGTAATCAGAGCAACAGAGTCAATCAATCAATCAATCAATAAAAAGAGCAATAGATTATAATGCAAATTATAAGAAAAATTTATGGGTCCAAACTGTTTTAAATAAATGATTGAATAAATAAATAAGCGAATGAGAAGAAGCAAATCTCACATTCAAAAGAATTCCAAATAATTTATGTAGATATTTCATCCTCGAGGAGGTGGATTATAACTCAGCACACGTTAAGTGTAGGTTGCTCATAGTGACTTTCTGTCAAAGAGTACAATATAGAAAGGGTAAAATGAGTAACTTGACATTGGATAAACCTGGCAAACACTACCTCAGCCAGGTGGTCAAGGGTAACATCAATAGTGATGTCATGGGCTTCCCTGGTGGCGCAGTGGTTGAGAGTCCGCCTGCCGATGCAGGGGACACGGGGTCGTGACCCAGGCCGGGAAGATCCCACATGCCGCGGAGCGGCTGGGCCCGTGAGCCATGGCCGCTGAGCCTGCGCGTCCGGAGCCTGTGCTCCGCAACGGGAGAGGCCACAACAGTGAGAGGCCTGCGTACCACAAAAAAAAAAAAAAAAAAAAAAAAAAAAATAGTGATGTCATATTGATAGTATGTATTCTTGATATAATGTGATGAAAATGACCCTTTACCTCTGTGGCCTTCCTCCAAAAAATCTATAACCCCAGTCTATTCATGAGAAAAAAATATCAGACAAATCTCAATTGAGGAACGCTCTACAAAACATTTCACCCGTTTTCCTCAAAGCTGTCAAAGTTGTCAATAATAAGAAAAGTTTGAGAACCTCTCATAACCAAGAAGAGCCTAGGAAGAAATGACAAATAAATATAACATGGTATTCCTGGATGGGGTCCTTGAATATAAAATGGACATCCGGAAAAAACTAAGAAAGCCTAAATTTAGTATGAACTTTAGTTAATAATATAATGCTATTGGTTCGTTAATAGTAACAAAAGTACCACACTAATCCAAGATGTTAATAAAAGGGGAAACTGGCATAGGCAGGCATATGACAACTCATTTTTCTATAAATCTAAAACTGTTCTAAAATGAAGAGATTATTTATAGAAAAAAAAAACTACCTACTAGAGACAATTTCTGCTGAGCATAATGGTTAAGTGAAGAAAATCTACTTCTTAACACTTTATGGTACTGGAAATATTCTTATTTTCTTTTGCCTATACTTTATCCTCTAGAATATGAGAATGGAAATAATACCTAATTTGTACTTTTAAAAATTAATATTTGTTAAAAAGCTAAAGTGCCCTAGCACATAGTAAGTGCTATGTAAATGTTTATTAATAAATACTAGGCTATAAATCCTCTGAGGAGAATCCTGAAAAAAAGGATATCTTTGATAATCCCCTTGGATGGCATAGGACACAGAGACAATCACAAATAAAAGCAGAGGGCTGCTAACTGCCTACCATTGACGAGAGGTCCCATTAACTATATGAAGAAATATTAAAAATCAAGAGGACTCAATTTCCGCACCAAACTTGTACACAAATGTTTATAGCAGTATTATTCATTATAGTTAAAAAGTGGAGACAACACAAATGTCACTCAGTGGGTGAATGAATAAACAAATATGGTATATCCATTCAACGGTATATTACTCATCCCTAAAAAGAAATGCAGTTCTGATACATGCTATAACTTGGATGAAGCTTGAAACAGTCACAAAATTCCACATATTGTATGATTCATTCATGTGAAAGTACAGAATATGGAAATCTATAGAGACAGAAAATAGATTAGTGGCTCCTTAGGGGTAGCAAGGGTAGGGTGGTGATAGCTAAGATATACGGGGTTTCTTTTTAGATGATGAAAATGTCCTAAGATTGATGGTGGTATTGGTTGCACATATCTGTGAACATACTAAAAACGATTAAATTGAATACATACTTTAAATGAATAAGTTGTATTGGGCGTGAATTATATTTCAATAAAGCTGCTTAAAAATAAAGACAATGTTAAAAAAAAAATAAATAAAGACAAAATGAAAACATTATCAAATAAACAAATCAAAAAAAATACAAGCAAACTCAAATTACTAGTTTACCTTGTTTGTTCACATTTCTCAATCAAATACTGGATGTGGTCTAGATTCTAGAAATATAATTAGAAAGTTACATGCAGAAAGCATTTAGTCTTACCCTGTAAAATTACCAAACGCTGCTCATCGGTCTAGAGATATGCACGCTTGCTTTAGAAGGGAGAGGATGAGCTATAATCAGTGTGGTCATAAGATCTACCTTTAATCCCCTGATCTCACATAGTGTAAATTACTACTCTTGCTTGCAGTGGGGAATGGGTGAAGAATGCAGTCTGATAGCAGTTAAATACTAAGTAATAGACACTACTAGTACTTTAACTTTTAAAAGAATGAATAAAGCCAATTCTAGGAATGCCAATCAAATCTCTATCTCTGAAGTCCAAGGAAAACATACCGAACTGTAAACGTGGGCATGTGATGCTTACTCATACTATTGTGTAATCTGTTCCCGGTGTTTGGGGTGTCTGTCCTTCCTCTTCTGTCTACACACGCTCACCCACTTACCTATCTGCTTAGCAGCCCAACCTCTTTTTCCAAGCATGCCTATGCCCTGAACTTCCCCTGCATCATATCCACAGTGCTTTCTCTAGTTGACTACTTATGTTTACCCTTCTTCTAAATCCTCATTCTCTTTGAAGGACAGAATGAGTCTTCTCATTTAATAACCCCAGCACCCAGATAAGTTTATTGAAGACAATAAAAGTAAAGAAATATTTAATGAATGTAATTGAAAGTATGGGTTTAGACATTCTCTTCTATGAATTGATGATTTTTTGCTTGGGATGCACACTTTTAAAAGGTAAGAAATTGTTAAGTTAGATCGAGACACCAAAGATAATGAGTAAAAGGTAGCTGATAAAAAATTAGGTGAAATTAAACAATGGAAGAATAAAGAACTGAAAAATGAAAATCATCTGTTACATATATTCCATCTTCCCTTCACAGTGACCTTTCTAAAACACGTATCAGATCATAACACACATGCATCCAGAACTTTGAGTCTTCATCACCTGCATCACAAAAACTCTCCACACTTTCATCCTCTGTCACTTCCCATCAACCCAGAAATTTCAACAATGAGACAGAGATTGCATCTCCCTGAATTTCTGCTATATCAAAGTCATTGCCTTTCCACAAATATCTTTTCTTCCCTGTCTCTTGGGGAAATTTTATTTCAAAGTCTAACTCAGAATTGACTTTTTTAGAAAGCTCTCCTTAACTTCCTCCTCTCCACCACAAATGGACTTAAACACAATTTTTTGTTTATGCTGGGTATTTTACCTGTTTCTATTTTCACATGTTATCACAATGAATTTTTTATTTTTTTTGCAGTATGCGGGCCTCTCACTGCTGTGGCCTCTCCTGCTGTGGAGCACAGGCTCCGGACGCGCAGGCTCAGCGGCTCTGGCTCATGGGCCCAGCCGCTCCGTGGCATGTGGGATCTTCCCGGACCGGGGCACGAACCCGTGTCCCCTGTATTGGCAGGCGGACTCTCAACCACTGAGCCACCAGGGAAGCCCCACAATGAATTTTAATTGAAGTTAGTCTTCCTGATTCAGTGGAGAGGTCACCATGATCAGGAATTGTATTGTTCTTCTTTGGCACAATATCTTGTAAATAGTAGGTACTAAAAAATGTTTTTTAATGGTTGAATAAAGGAATAAATGAACAAATGAACACTTTGACACTTGGTTTTTTTGTAATTCATTTTTATTGGAGTATGGTTGGTCTATAATGTTGTGTTAGTTTCTGCTGCACAGCAACGTGAATCAGTTATATATATACATATATCCACTCTTTTTTAGATTATTTTCCCATATACATCATTACAGAGTATTGAGTAGAGTTCCCTGTGTTATACAGTAGGTTCTTATTAGTTATCTATTTTATATATAGTAGAATGTATATGTCAATCCCAATATCCCAATTTATCCCTCCTCCCTCTTCCCCCTTGGTAACCATGTTTGTTTTCTACATCTGTGATTCTATTTCTGTTTTGTAAATAAGTTCATTTGTACGATTTTTTTAGATTCCACATAAATAAGTGATATCGTATGGTATTTGTATTTCTCTGTCTGACTTGCTTCACTCAGTTTGCCAATCTCTAGGTCCATCCATGTCGCTGCAAATGGCATTATTTTGTTTTATTTTTTATGGCTGAGTAATAACACAAAAAATAAAAAATGTAACTATGTCGCATTTTAAACAATAGGGTTAGCGAAAAATAATTAGAATATATGGCTTTGAATTTTTATATTAGGATAGTTTTTACTCCTTAGCAATATTCGTTGTGATATTGCTTATTTGTGCTTCCCTAAGTTTGATTAAGTATTTGAGCCAAATAAGAAAAATCCATGATTAAAATGAATGTAGCAATTAAATTGTGCTTCTAATGCAGTAATTTTGGGGAGGTTTTACTATAAATGGCAATCCCCATACTATTGCTTCCAGGGAAGGGAAGGGAGAAGTAAAATAGACCCACCGCGAAGAAAAAAGAAGCACAAAAGCTTCTTATGCTTCAGGTCATGTATTTCTTACATCCACACTAAATTAGGCAGGTTAAGTATCAAACTCCTTTAAGAACCAAGAAAACTAAGAATCTGAGAAGTGTAATGACACCAGGCAGAGAGGTTCAAGTTTTCTGGCTTCAGCTTGCTAAAAGAACATCTGAATTGGAAGCAACAATATGGAATGCAAGAATAAACGAGAGAAAGAAATGGAAGTAACTCCTGGAAAGACATATCATTGCTATTTAGATCGTAATATTTTACTGTACACTAGGAAAGCAATCTTTATTATAAAGACTTTCTTGGAAAGTCACATTTCCTCCAATCACTGTTAAAGTCATTTCCATCAAATGGAACTACTTATTACAAATGAGTTAATATTGCTTTGGGAACATTTCCTTCCTAGGTCAATTTTTATTTAGGAATTAGAGTCTTTTATTAAATTAATATAGACTTTTTGTTAATCAGATCAGCAGTTTCTTGTCACTAGGTATCTATACATCCTGCAGAATAGATGACAAACATATCTAAAGAACTAATTTTAAGTAGTTGAAGTTTGATTGTATATTATTTAAAGTGAAAGGAACCTGAGAAATCATCACTACCAGCCCTTTTATTTTTAAATTAAGAAAATCAAAGATTCTGAGAGGTGAAATAATTTGTTTAAGGTGACTGAATAGGTTGGAACAGATCTGAGAATTGGCCACCAACCTTCTGACCTAAATACAGGCTCTTGATTTTCTTCTTGTTTACATATTATTTGTATGTAAATTGATCAACATACTCTTTGCATCAATTTTGTTCTCATATATTCACAACTATCTCTACTATGGGAAAATTCCTGAATTTTTTTAACAGATCCCCATTTTAATCATGTCATGGTGAAAGCGTCAACATATCTTTTCATTAAATAGTACAGAACAATCAGCATATATGACGATAGTTAGAGATAGTATTGTTAAAAGCAAGTGTGTGTTTTAAAAATGTCTCTCAACATCGATTTGGAAAACATTGTCTTGGTCCTTGAAAAGCAGCTTTCAGCAAATATTGACCGTTTTCTGGTTTTAGCTCTGGAATCTGGTATTTCCTCCACTCATTTATTGGCCCCCAAGAATAGATATAATTTTCTTTCTAAACCTATAGAAACTATGAACATAGATTCTGGCTAGAAAATGCACGGATTAAAGTCCAGTCTCTGACACTAGCTGTAAAAAGTTGGGAAAAATCATTAAATTTTTCCCCGAGTTTGTTTTCCATCTGATAAATGTAGATGACATTAATGCCTACCTCATGAGGTAGTTGTCAGCACTATATGAATTGTTCCATTTAAAACAAGTCACAGATTGTATAGTATTTAGTAATTTTAATAAATGTTAACTATTAATATCATTATTACACAACTTGAATGGGAATTTCCATATGAATATGGAAAATGACAAATGTGATCTGCCCTTAACAGAACCACATATGTGACAATATCATATAGCCATTTTCTAACATCCATTTGGGGAATGTGCATTTAAAAAGAAATAACATTAAAAAGCAAACTTAAACCAAAATCATTGCTAAATACCACATTTTAAAAAGATCACAAGTCTCATGAAGGTAAAATTATTAAAAATTCTCCCTAAATTGGATAAAAAATGAGAAGGCAATGATTGATCATATTCATAAAGATGAGAAATGGTTTCATTTTAACCAGAAAATCTGACACATCATTATTTCACAGTAATGTGGCCCAATTACTTTCCTTAGTTGGGGCACTATACAGGCTGGAAGAGTGATAAATGAATGCATTTTTAATGCAAGTTATTCAGAAATTTAACTTGTACTGCAAAATAATAGCTGAGTAGGATTCAGAGTAATGACTCAGGAGAACATGAAGATAATTTTTATATTTTGTACCAAGTGTACCATTTTGTACCAACCAGGTATTTTGTACCTGTTCTTTGCAAGGATCTTTATTGATGTATTATACCTACAACTTGAACATCTAATCAAATAAGCTACCCCTACTTATTAAATACAGTATCTTTCTTGAATATTTTAATATAAAACTTTCTCACCGGTACACAGAGACCTGTTCAGGACTGGGGAAAAGCTATGTAATGAACTCAATGGTGAGGGATCCCTGTGAAGTGAATCATTATCTCCTACAGCTCTTGATGTTTTGGCAATTGAGTAGGGGAAGGCTCCTGGTGCTTTTAAGCACCTCTTCTCTACTAATGAAAGAGAATAGAGGATAGAATCTTCTGAGGGAGGGGTGGAGTACTGGCTAGGACTTGAGGTGTAAGAAAGCTCTCTGTCTCTGGAGCATTTCCCTTTAGATGTTGACTATTACCCTGGGTAACTGTAGCTCTGCCTGCCTCTCTCTGGGGAAGCAAATCAGTTTTCTTTTGCCTTGAATTCTCTGCAGACTAGGTCCAAAAGGAAAAGAAGGAACATGAGTCATTTCAAGCCTGGCATTAAAGATATTACTTTCCAACACTGAGATATTTCTTCTTATAATAATTTCCATTAAATTCCCCCTCAGAAACACTGGTTTGGAACAAGGTCATTTAATCATTAATGCTCAATGTTGTAGAATAGCTAAAGATTAAGATGCAATTTTTTAAAAATTATCTTTGATAGATTCAATTGATTAAATTTCCATTAAAACAACTTGAAAATTGTGATAGCTAGCTTTATACCTTACAAAGGGAAAATCTGCTACATTTCAGTCTAAAATATTATGTACATTACTTGAGTCTTTCGATATCCAGACAAATGATAGTGACACTTATGGCGGAGACAACTTTCACAATTATATTCTATTCAAGTCACACTATTATGAAACCAGATCAAAGAGAATTTAATTTCTAACATTCAGTCTATTCTGGTACTATTTTCTTTTAGTCAGTAGACAACTTGTCAAACTAGGAAGCAGTAAAACAATAACCAACAATAATAGGCAACACTAAATAAGACATCTGACATTTTCTGGACTGAGACAGATTATTTCCTAGTATTATAAACATATTGTAGATTCATTGTTGATCTTGGAAGAAAGAAGGCAAACATAAACCAGAGGTCAATTGGAGGGTTAGGAGAGAGAGTTGTCATTGAGCTGTCATTTGCCGATCAAAGAGACACTTTGGGGATGAAGGTGATTTGCAGGGTTTCTGAGGAATTTATACAAAGTGGCGAAGGTTTTCAGTGGATGAATTTAAGTGATTGGATGCTACATGATCCTTCTGTAAAATTCCTTGTAGAAGAACTTCGGAGCGCAGAAATTCTACTTCATTCACTCTCCTGGCTCTCAGCTTCAGTCCCACCTTAGTATGCTCTCCTTTGTATCTCCAGAGACTCCAGCAGTAACCATGGGTTTCCATACCATTGGTGGTGGTTTCCAAAGCTCAGAAGCAGGAATGCAAACCCCTGCTTGATTGTTGCAGTGCAATTCAGGGGCAGCAGATACCTGAAAGAAACTCTTTGTGTGGTGGTAATGGAGGCATGAGAGTGCAGGCAGAAACATGGGAAGATTCTTTCTTTCTTTCTTTATTTTATAAATTTATTTATTATTTTGGCTGCATTGGGTCTTCGTTGCTGCGCGAGGGCTTTCTCTAGTTGCGGTGAGCAGGGGCTACTCTTCGTTGTGGTGCGCAGGCTTCTCATTGCGGTGGCCTCCCTTGTTGCGGAGCACACGCTCTAGGCATGCAGGCTTCAGTAGTTGTGGCTCATGGGCTTAGTTGTTCCGCGGCATGTGGGATCTTCCGGACCAGGGCTCGAACCCATGTCCCCTGCATTCGTAGGTGGATTTTTAACCACTGTGCAACCAGGGAAGCCCAGGAAGACTCTTTAGAACTGGAATGCCAGCAATTCTTCCCCATTCCTTTGTCTAAATGCCAGGTAATATGACTGAGCTCAAAGTCTAGGAATAGGGAAATCTACTCTAGTCTTATAACGTGAGGAACTGCAAAGTTACATAGCAAAGGGCATCAAGGATTGAGGCCGATAATGCAATCTGCTACACATGCTCTGTGTGCTCCTAATTAGACAATAAGTGACACTGCATGCAAATGCTGGACACATCTCATCATACGTGTTGGCTTCAGAGACATGGGATGTTCTTCTAGTCTTTTTTGTTTCTTTAGGGACAAGGGTGGTGGGAAGAAGGTAAAGATTCTGAAAGTGGAAATTGTAGCTGAACAAGGCAGTTTTCAATGTTACATTTAGTCAGGAACAGCAGATAAACCCTCTGAAACCTAATTTGTTACACAAGCTCAGAATTATTTTTGCTGCTAAATATGACACAGTGTCAATAAAAATGATTTCTGTAGATATACTTATAAGAAATAGTGATATCTATCAAACATTTTTTTCACTTATATGTAAGGTGATGTTAAAAACACTTATATCGGGCTTCCCTGGTGGCGCAGTGGTTGAGAGTCTGCCTGCCGATGCAGGGGACAAGGGTTCGTGCCCCGGTCCGGGAAGATCCCACATGTCGCGGAGCGGCTGGGCCCGTGAGCCATGGCCGCTGAGCCTGCGCGTCTGGAGCCTGTGCTCCGCAACGGGAGAGGCCACAACAGTGAGAGGCCCACGCACAGCAAAAAAAAAAAAAAAAAAAAAAAACCCACTTATATCAGGATATTAAAATATTTTCAATCACATTATTTTGTGTAATGTCGTTACTTTCTCTTTTTATTTTCCAAAAAGGCAATACAAAATCTCAAGGATTGTGTCTGTACTTTTACAGCATTAAAACAGATCATCATCCTGAGAATATGCTTACATAAAAACCAGGGCACACTCAAGACTCTGAATAGGGAAAATAAATTAAATTTCTGGAATGAAAGGCATGAAAGGCCTAAAAAATCTTTAAAAAGAGAATTTATTCTCAAGTCAAAAGCATATTATAAAAAAATAATTAATTTTAGGATTTCATAATTTTGCCTCTTCTATTCAATAAAGATTGTAGCTGTATTTCTGCTTTTTGATATTTTAACTATTCAAGAAATTACAGAAAATTATCTTGTAACACTAGAATATGATTCCAAGTAAGCTTAAGAAAGGACAACTGCAAGGAAAAGAAACACAAAATCTAGAAGGTATTTTTTCTCATGTCATATCTTAATTAAAGTCTGTAAAAGTGAGATAAAAAGCACTAGACACATGTGAATACAACCCAAATGAAGGGACATTAAAGAAGGTGGGAACAAATTTTCTGATTATCTATAGCTCTGTAGCCATCTGAAAAGAAAAATGCAAATCTGACACGGTTTATTCCAGAATCCAAAGATAAGAAAACAATTGTCTATATAAGTTGAGACTTAAACATTAGCAAGTGGTTCCCTGTCAGAAAATATCTCTGATTACCATCTGCCATGGTGAAATGACCGTCCTGTCATAGAGTCAGTACTTGGAATTAAAGCACTACTTACAAAAGCTTAACTTAAAAACACAAACTTAGGGCTTCCCTGGTGACGCAGTGGTTGAGAGTCCGCCTGCTGATGCAGGCGACACGGGTGCCTGCCCCGGTCCGGGAAGATCCCACATGCCACGGAGCGGCTGGGCCCGTGAGCCATGGCCGCTGAGCCTGCACGTCCGGAGCCTGTGCTCCGCAGCGGGAGAGGCCACAACAGCGAGAGGCCCGCGTACCGAAAACAAACAAATAAAAAAACCACAAACTTAAAACTTAAAAACACAAAGAAGTATTTAATTGGAGCACGATAGCTCTGACTTGGCATCTCCCAATCTCTGTGTTGCAAGGCATTTGTTTCCCATGATCAATTTTTAGTCACAACAGAAGTCTTAAAATTTAAAAGTGATTTCCAGTTTTTTTAAAGAAGAAATTTCTGCTTTCTACCACGATGGACTAATAGGGACTGGTTATTATTATTAACAGGGACTTTGTTCTTGTTTCCTTCTATGAAAAAATAAGAAAACTGGACAAAATATATGAAATGGTAATTGTAGATATTGGAAAATAGGGATTGCAGGACTGTGATCCCTGCGAGAGAGGGAAAAAAAACTAGCTGAACTTTATTACATCTCCTGACTTTATTTCTGGAAGCACACTCTGGAGACTGAGGCAAGGAAAGGGGTCTCAGGCAGAGTAGAATAGTCTCACTGAGTCCAGAAGACAGAAATTGGAGTTAGAGACCCTGAGATGATTGGAAATAGGAGGCAGGGTTCCAGATGTGAGGCAGCCCTGCAGCACAAAAGAGCTCCAAAGATCTGCGAGAGGTTCTTTGGAGAGATTCGAGTCTTTGCTAAATACAAAAGTGGGCATATATAGGTTCACACTCAGTGAAGTTGGGTAAAGAGTAAGTGTTGAGTTTTTGCTAAATACAAAGATGTGCATGCATGGGTTGAAATTCAACAAAATCTGACAAAAGAGCCCCTAGGGAGCTGTGAGTTGAGTGGATTTCAGGGTTGACTTGACTTTGAGGTCTAACCAGCCACTATGGAGCGTCTCACTGGTCACTCAGTAAATTCAGTGGAGATACCAGAATGACAAGCTGTAATAGTGGAGCTAAATCATCCCTAGAGTATAGTTACCCTACACCTACTTCAACAAAGATTGTCACAATCCCTGAAAGAATCAAACTGAACCACAAGCAACTTAACTGACTAACAAAATAAAGCCTACTATTCATTAAAAAAGGAAGCAAAATTTACTAGATATAAAATGGCAAAGGAAAATAGCCCATAATCACGAGAAAAGTCAGCCAAGGGAAAGGGATTACTTTACATAGAAATCAAACTAACAACTCTCAAGAAGGAGAAAACCAGAACCTGTCTTAGATAAGCAGATGTTTAGGTCCTGTTTCCCCTTGGAGACACCTGTGTCTCTCTAGATTTGGGACTGGTTGTTCACCCTGCAACTGCAGACTTCTGAAGGTTCAAGAAAATTTGTTAATTGGCCTTTTATCCAGACGTTTTTGTACGTGTGAGAGAAATATTCTTTCTATTGCTCCATATCTTTGAGCTACACTGGAAATCCCCATATTCTTTTAATCATTAAATCTTATAATATACTTACATATTTTACAATTTTATCCCTTTTATTTAATAAAATTATCTAAGCTTTTCTTGATTTACTGTTTAATTTAGAATGAAATGATATCGTTAAAATATCCAGCACATCCATCAATGAGCATGATTACTTTTTAGTTATTCAGGCTTTTATTTTTGTTCTTCAGTAGGGTTTTTTTAGTTCCTCTTTTATGTGACATATATTTCTTGCACATATATTTCTTGCACATATGCACTTGATACCAAAAAAACACTTTTTGCCATTTCAAATACGAAATTTAATATAATTGCATTTCCTAATTGGTCATTACTCTGTATGAAAATGTGTTTTTTCTTTTATTCTTCACCTGTAGTTCTGTATCTCTCTATTTTAATAGATCTATTAGTTTGGCAATTGAGTCTCTTGAATATTTTATGTAGAAAATCATATCATCCACAAATAGGAATATTGCACCATTTTATTTCCAGTATTAAAATGTACTCTATTTTTCTTGTGTTTTTGCATTGATTTGCATCTCTAATACAATGATGAATGCTTGTATTGGTTTAGGAATAATTGCATTATTTCTACTTTAATGGAATGCTTCTATTACTTTAACACCAACTATACTATTTAGCATAGGTTACTGATAGCTATTATTTATTATTTTAAGCAAATTTGTAGCTATTATTTATAGCTATTATTTATTATTTTAAGCAAATTTCCTTGTTTCTAGTTTGAAAAATCATGAATGAATATTAAGTTTTACTAATGCTACCCACCTTTCACTGAGAAAACATAGCAATACTCCTCCTTTAGATTAACTTAATAATTTACATTGAAAAAATATTCTAGTGTTGAACAAGTCTCGGAATCTTAGGATAATCTTGGTCATAAGCTTATAGTTCGTTGTGATCTGTGCTATTTCCTGGTCTCTTTGGTACATGAGTAAACAAGTCATATAATTAAGTTGTATTCTGTACTCCGGAATAGTTTCCTAAGACAGGAGTTTCCTGTACTCTACTCTTTGTAAGACTGCCCCTCCCACCGCCATCACAGCTAATCAGCTAGAGTAAAGATGGAGATTCTGCAGATTCCTGGCAAGACTTTCAAACGGTCATACTTCCATCACCTCCCGCGCCCAACTTAAACAACCTCACTACCGCAACCTGCCCCCGTGATTATTAGGATGGACACCCGCCCATTCTTTTTATTACTGTTTTTGTTGGTAATCAAGAAGTCTTCCTACAAGAATAAGACTTCCAAGCCGTCACCCATACTTCATTCCCAAGTAAGTGTGTACACCCATCATGTGACTCCTCTCATTACCTCTCACCAAACCATGCACTTGTCTTCTGAATTTCATAATCAATCAATAACAGAATTCCCTATGCCCTCACCTTCTTCCCTGGACTTTTTACACTTCTCACCCTGGATAAAACCTAACCTATTCCCTCTAATAACACTGATTCCCCATAGCTCTCTCAAATAGTGACTGATTTATTTCTTATAAATCAGCCCTGGGCTTAAGTAGAGAATTGTCTCAGCTCTTCATTGTCATTACAAGATCATTCTCTAAAAACCCACTGCTTTGAAATCCTTTCCCATCTTATACACATCAATGTATACAGACTGGTTTTCATTTGTATTTTAGTCTACCTACAGAGCTCACCATTAGTCCCCCTCATTTTGTGAAGATTTTAACTTCTGTATCTATTACCTCATCATTCTTGGTGATTTCAATATCCATCAAATAATACATTCAGTGACAGAATACCTCTCCATGTCTTGACAATTTCTTCTATAAAAATCTTGTCTTTCATCTCATGTAAACTTTCCACTTTCAACTTCATATTAAAGGCTGTGTTATAGCCAATAATTGTGCTTAATCCATATCCAAAATATTAAGGAGCCTAACTTTTTCTGTTTCAAGTTTACTTCTTCTAGGATTCTGACACTAATAATTCTTTAATTTGGTTGAGATCTATACATGATTGATTTTGTCATCTTCTTACTGACCCTCACCCCCTTTAGGTCTTCACTTTCCATCCTTCTCCTGTTTAGAGTCCATAGTCTATAATTGTAATCATTCCTTTGCATATGTTTTTAAATCCTTTGGCCCTGCCTCTCTTAGTTGAACACACGTAGCATATTACTATCCGTGGCTGAACTACACCTTGCTCTCTATTGTAGGGAGGAACACAGTTGAAAAATAAAAAGTATGATGATTAGTTACACTTTAAATTTATGATTCTTAACTTCGAGTTCATAAGGCTTTTCAGACACAAATCCCATATTCTCCTCTCCACTCACTCTCCCACTCATCTAGATGACTAATTCACATGCATGTTGAAAAACAACTTCACTGACCTCACCCATTTCACCCCCTTTTTATGCCCCTTACCCTGCTCTATTTTTTCCCCATAACATTTATCTCCATCTGATGTTCTAGTATTTACATGTTTTTCTTCTTTCTCAATCTGCAAACTATAAGTTCTTTAGCAGGCAATTTGTCTATTTTATTCACTATTGAATCCTTACTGCTTAAGATAGTGCTTGGCATAAAGTATTGGCACTCAGCTAGATTTGATGGATGAATTTAGAGAGTGAATTCTTCCTTCGATGGCTTAAGAAAATATGCCTGTTCATTTATTTAGGACTGATGTCTTTGGGAGGAATGGATCTTTTTATTCCAATTGGTAGGATTTAATAAGATCATGTGTACATGGAAAAAGTTTGTCTGACATACCATTCTATATATGTGTAAATTGCCCATGCCTGATGAATTAGATTTATCCAAAACAGTTTAGCCAATGAATGCCTCCTCCAAACCATCTGTGAGATTTAATCATATAATCACTTGGATCAATTCTGAGGAAATTACCCTATCATCATAATTACTGTGGTTGGATTAACAATCACTTTCTGGGCTGGAGGAAATTCAAGGATAAATGAGGCTGGGACTAATTTCTTTTATGAGCACCCCCCCTCCAAATAGATCCAGTTTAATTGTACTAGGCATATCAAGGGGCAAATACAAAACAGGCATAATGTTAAGAATTATAGAAACAGTTCTTTTTGGCTAATAATGTTGAGTTTCCTGTTTACAAAACATTCTTTTTCTCTGAAGAGTCACCCTCAGTATAACAATCTTCTGACCTAATTATTTACCACAGTCTGAGATTTTGATAGGCTTTTAGAACAATTTCTCTCCTTGAAAGCCATTCATTTGCTACTAGAGTTAATGTAGCACAATAGGTCAAAACATTGTCCAAAATTCAGGAGAACTTAATTTTGTTAAAATTAATTTCAAATAAATATATTAATGAGGGTTGTGATTTTAATTGCTCTGAAAATAGGTGATGTTAATATTGGTTCCACTACTCATGAACTAAGATCCTGGGTAAGCATATTAATCTCTCCGGCTTCTGTTTCTCTCACATGTAAAATGGGCTAATAGAAAGGGTGTTTTCAAGATTAATGTGTTTGCTGTCTTCTCTTTATTAGCTTTTATTTTGTTCTCAACAGCATCACCTTATCTTTTTCCATCCCCACTCAACCAAAGTGACTCCTAAGAGAATTAATGCGATCTCTTAATTACCAAATCCAAAGATTTTCTCCGTCTTCACTCTCTTGAGATGTTCTTACCACTTGGCATGTTGATCTTCTTTTAATCAAAAAATTATTTTTTCTGGATGCATTGACAATACTGTTTTCTTTTTTCTGACTCCTTGAGGACTCTTTCCCCTCTTTAAATGCAATTATTCTCGAATTTCTTTGTTTGTCATTTGAAAAATCTCATTTATAGCACACTTGCCTTGAGTGATAACCCCAGATATTATTCAATGGTGACCTTAAGTTTTTACCTCCAGCCTTAATCTTCCCTCTGATTAGTCCATTTGTCCTACAGATGTTAAGTAATCATATCTCTAAACTTCCAGACTATTTTTGTTCCCTCCCACATCACAAGGTATCCTAAGCTGAAAGCTTTCTAGTTATTTTCTAATCACCATCACCATCATCATATCATCATCACCATCACTGTTGCAAATGAAATATATACCTTTTATTGAGCATTCACTATGATCTAGGAATCATTAGATGCTTTGGAAACATTATCTCATTTAATAATCACCAACAGTCCATTTCTCAAAACTGGTAAAAGATCTCATAGTTGTTAAGTGGCAAAGCTGAAATTGTAGCCTAGCTTTATGTGACACCTAAGCCTGTGCTTTTAACTGCCACACTCTACTGCTTCTCTCACTGGACTTCATCACTTCCAATCCCTTCCTGAGGACACCTATTTTATGTCTTAAATGTACCTTAAACAGGTCTCATCCTGTTGTTATTGTTCTACTTCAGAATTTTTATTATTTATTACCACTTCTAGCCAAGTCAACTTGAAACTCATTTTACTTCCAATCAAATGTAAGTTAAAAATTAAAATTATTTTTATCTTCCTTGCTTTTCAGGAAGGTAATATAGATATATTTTAAATTTCAGTTTTATTTTATGCATGAGATGCCTGTGGCCCATTATGTTAGGAGACATGAGGAGTGATAATACAATTGTCAAAATGGAAAATAGACTTAATAAGTATTCGCTATTACTATACCATTGTTAAAAATACATCATACACATTGTAAAAAAATAATTTGATCCTATTAGATTAATAAATCAGGTAAAAATATTTAAATACAATTGTAAGTCAAACATTTGCACGTAGAGTAAAGGAAAATTAAAGAGTATAATACAGAATAAATGCTTAACTTTTATGATATTACAGTTATATTAAAAATGTAAGAAGAAAGAATGGTTTATTTTACGATTTATCCTCCAAAAATAATACCATTTTAATGTTTCCTGATTTGTGCACTTAGAACATCTTTGCTCTTCAAATATTCTGGGCCTGAAAGATAATCTTTTCTATAATTTTTTTTCAATAATAGTTGCTGCCTAAGATGTAAAGTTGAGTGGAAAGATGGATAAACACACTTTTTAGTATATAGCTAACATTTTTATGTTTGGTATACTTTTATTTTTATCTTGAGTGAGTTTTGTTTGCTTTCTTTAAACTGCTTCATATTGCTACTTTTAAATTCAGATTTCTACTTCTGGCCATGATGGAGCTACAGTCATTGAACTGAACCTGCCAGCATAAACAGACAGCTGGGAAACATATATAAAGTAACTGTCAGACAAAGGGAGTACATGACAGCAGTCCTTGAGAGAAGTGAAACAAATAAGGTCTGTCAAATGATTGTCCTACTTTTGTGCCTGGAAGCATTTTCTGGACAGTGGCTACAGAGAGATGCAAGCCAGGCAGAGCCCATGACTTCTCCAAGTAGCATGATAATGAGAACATTTTGATTAAGGATGAGAATTTTTTCTCAAAGAGGCCATGTTCCTTATTCAAACTTTAGAAATACTGTACATATTTCACCAGGTTTGATGATATACAAAACTGTTGGGCTTTTCAATGTCCACATTTTTCACCATAATATTTTTCTTTTTTGTTGTAAAGATCCAATGTAAATATTTACATGTTATTAATACATAGCATATCTTTCCCAAAGTAATGCTCTTTTAAATTATCTTGTAAATCAATAACTAGTATTTGCTGAGGGCTGAATTAGTGTCAAACATTGTTCTAAACACTTTATATGAATCAAACAATTTAATCCTCACAGAAACCTCAGTTTTTTGATAAGGAAACGAGGCATAGAGAGGTTACATGATTTGCTCAGAAAACCAATGTTTAACACTTGAGAATCTACTTCTAAAGTCCATATCTTATTATCTAGTCTGCAAACACATTTAAAAATGTATATATATATATATTTATATATTTTTGATATATATATATAAAGAATCAAGGAACATAGAATGTATCCTTAATGTTCCAACATTATTAGTAATGCACTTTTTTAATGCTTATTATTAAAGGAATGAGTGAGTGGTACGCAGTTTGACCAGGACTACAATCATATCTTATAATAAACTATCCATGTTAATAACAGAGAACTCTGACCTTAACTTTAACCTGATTGATTCCATAGCAAATGGAGACAGGGTCCAGGGTACAATTGCAGAGCTCTGACCATGGGACACTGGCAGAGAGCCAGTGAACCAAGACAGTGATTAGGCAAAATTGTACTCAGTGGACAGTTATGAACTTTAAATTAAGTATTTTAATTTTAAGCAAGATAAGATAGAGATAAATGAACCAAGAAGCCAAAATTAAGTTAGAAAAATTTCGAAACATTAAATTTACATGAATCAAAGAAAATCATTGGCAACATTTTGGAACATTTATTTCCAGTCTTTAGTCTTCTTCTGCTTATTTAAAAAAAATCTTAATCTCAGTAAAATCTACAAAGATTATTTATTATGATGATGATAATGATATACTTTGACTTGAGTTGATCTGTAACACTTCTTTCCTGAAATAATTAAATAACAGTGCCATTTTAAGATAAATTCCATCTTTAGTGTGTGATGGGTGAATTGAATTATCTTGCAGTTAGCTTTCTGTTTTCTATATAGTGGAAATGCACAACCGTCTCATTCAAAGGCAATATCCTCGTTTTCCTCCACAAGACAATTTTATATAATCTCCCTGGAGATGTTTCTTGCCTACACTGAGACAGTGTCATTGTGATTTTGTGTGTGGTTCAAAATATGTGGAAAGAAACCAATTAGTAGAACTGAATATAAGGTGGAATCATGTATTCAGGAACAAGGCAGAAGGTTCAAGGGAGAAATACTGGTAACAAAAGTGCTTTATTGCTAAGCCCAGATCTGTTATATCACCAGAGCTTAAATAAAATTTGAAAAGATCAGAATTGCTCTTCTGTTGTAGAATGAGTCATACAAGGAAGCAAAATGAGAAAATGAGACAAAAGACAAATATTTTCATTAGCTTTCAAAACTTATGATTCTGAAGTCCATATAGAAAGGTATTACAGTCAGTTTTGCCTTAATTCTTTTTAAAACACAAATTTGTTCAAATATGACTGATATATTAGGGAACAATTTACATAAAATGTGAGTTTTATACTTGCTTATTCATGATTTCATCTTTGAGGAACACTAGGTAAACTAGCAAACTCCCTGGCTGAACCCAACAGCATCAAAACACATAAAAAGCACATGTTCACACACCTGTAACAGCTACTAGATTCCTCAGTTCATTGTTTGTAGTATGAGACACACCCATCTACATCTGGTGTTAGAAATTTCCATCTTATTTCAGATAACACTCCTACCACTTCACAAAAATATCACAAGCTGTGATGCTTCTGGTGGACACTTTCTGTCTTTTCTCAGGTAAAGTGTCATATTTATTATACTGTTTATATACTTTTAAATAATTCTCCATGTAAAACTTTGCTGCTCTTGTTAGGAAGTTCAGATGTCTTAATTCCTATTTATTTTGTGTTTTTCCTATTTTTAAAAATATCTTTCTCTACATTTTGCTTAATGTTAAATTGCTTAGAAATATATAATTGATGATAATAATGTCAGCCTAAAGTGTGAAATTTTGAAAGATATTGTTGTTACCCTCCATCCAAAGCCACCAGGAAAACACCTATAGTCAAATGAACTAGGATTTATTGGCCCATTTCAATAAGGGAGAAAACATACAGTGAGAAACTGTGGGTGTCTCAGTCTTAAAGGTGAGAGGAGGATCTTGCTATAGGCTCTGAGCTTGTGTTAGGTGATTTGGAGAAGAGTTTGAGGATGGCTCTGGGTTGTGTGATATTAAAAGTGGAGGCAGTTCTATGATTTAATATCTTATTTTTAAATTTTTATTTATTTTATTTTTGTCTGCGTTGGGTCTTTGTTGCTGCACGTGGGCTTTCTCTAGTTGCGGCGAGCAGGGGCTACTTTTCGTTGCAGTGGGTGGGCTTCTCATTGCAGTAGCTTTTCGTTGTGGAGTACAGGCTCTAGGCGCGTGGGCTTCAGTAGTTGTGGCAATCGGGCTCAGTAGTTGTGGCTTATGGGCTTAGTTGTTCCACAGCACGTGGGATCTTCTTGGACCAGGGCTCAAACTTGTGTCCCCTGCATTGGCAGATGGATTCTTTTTTTTTGGTACGTGGGCCTCTCACTGTTGTGGCCTCTCCCGTTGCGGAGCACAGGCTCCGGACGCGCAGGCTCAGCGGCCATGGCTCACGGGCCCAGCCGCTCCGCGGCATGCGGCATCCTCCCGGACCGGGGCACGAACCTGCATCCCCTGCATCGGCAGGCAGACTCCCAACCACTGCGCCACCAGGGAAGCCCCAGATAGATTCTTAACCACTGCACCACCAGAGAAGCCCCTCTATGATTGGATATCTTAAACATTTTATGTGGAAGGCAGGAAGGATGGACTGGAATGAAACACTAATCGGTAAAGAAACAACAGACATTCATACTAGCCAGGAGAAGGGCACGTTTGATCAGTTTTGTGTTTGGTGCATTGTTGTTTTGTGCTCACATATGGTTACAGAATGGTTTTGCTTTTGTCTCAGTCCATTGTGATCACAGAGAGATCTTGTGTGGTGTCAATGCTCTGTGCAATTGTTTAACAGAAGAGCACTGTGGTCTGGCTCTTAGTGCCAGTTCCCATGCAAGGCTTTCAGGGACTGATTTCTTGCATTCTCAGTATATTAAAATCTCCCACATGTTGTATTGATTAATTATTACTTTACATACTTCATACATGATGTTATTTGCTTGCCTATTTTAACATTTTAGTGGATTTCTCCTTTTATTATTTACAGTCCATATTGATTTAAATGCATTTTTTCTAATATAATATCTGATAAGAATATATCATATATAGTTTTCTTTGGTTTAGAATTTTCTGCATATAATTATGGATCTGATTCCTTCCTTTATTTTCAACACTTTTGTTTTTTTCAGTGTGTCTAAATCACATTTTCAATGTGATTCTATCTCTCTCTCTATTGATAGATAGGTAGATATAATTTTAACTTATATATATAATTATATATATTTATACACATATATTTCTCTCTCAGTGAATTAGCTTGCTTTAGTAACATATACTGTGATTATTAAGGACATATTTGGATTTTTTTCCACCATCGTATTTGTTTTTTTAATGATCATGCTAGTATTAGTTATCTATTGCTGTGTAACAAATTATCCCAAAATTGAGCAGCTTGAAACAACAAATATTTATTATGTCACGGTCTGTGGGTCCTAAATCCAGGCACAGCTTGGCTGAATAAGTCCTCTGCTTCAGTATTCCTCATAAGACACGACTGAATCAGGGTGGTGACTGGAGCCATGGTCTCATCTGAAGAATTGACTGAGGAAGCAGTCACTTCCAAACTCATTCACATAGTTTTTGATAGAGTTACTTTCCTAACTGTGGTTGAACTGGGGGCGTCAGTACCTCACTGGGTATTGGTCAGAGACCCTCCCACCCAGTTGCTTACCATGTGGGTCTCTCCATAGGGCAGGTCACAACATGACATCTTGCTTCATTAGAGTTAGTATGATGGAAAAGCAAGTGCCAATCTCTTATTACCTAATCTTGAATGTAACACCTCATCATTTTTGCTGTTTGAAGCAAACCACTTAAGTGTCAGACAACAGACAACTCAATAGCAAGATCTTTAACTTAGCTAGATCTTTAACTTTAGAATCAAGGAGCTGAAAAGTCACAATGCAAAGAACAGCTATACAAAAGGGGTGAATAACTGAGAACATTTTGTGATAACTCTTCGTTGATGTTTATTCAGTTTTTAGATATTTCAGGCAATCAATCCATAGGGTAAAGCTAGAACATGATAGAGTCAACAAGTAACCACAAACATTTTAAAGAGTTATCCAGTGAGTCCAGTACTTTGCCCTTGAAATTTGCTCCACCATTCTGAGATTTGTTTTTCCCCTATAGATTTTGTGCACCAGCCTCTAACTTGGAATCTCTGTGTTTTCCTCAGTATGGTGAAGGATACATTTTTTTAAATAAAAAATGATGTTAAGTTGTTTGCCAAGGAAATAAACTTTGTAAACTGATTCTTTAACATAGATGTTTTTCAATGTTTCAGAATAAAATTGACAAAATTGTGTTTGCCTAAAAGTAAAATTATAGTTCACTTATCTAAAACAATTTTCATGAGAAAATTAAACTTCAACAAATTGCAAATTAGTTCAAAGAAGGAAAAATATATTCATGAAGTAGGCACTGATTGATTGCAATTGAAAACTCTACTTCTAAAATGGATTTAGACACAGAATGATATTCTCTCAAATTATATATGAGAAGCATTTTGATGCCTCTTTATTTAGGAAGTGTTTCTGAAAAAGAAATTTTTGCTCTCATCAATTATATTTAAACTTGGAAGATTTAATCCTCTTGGAAAGAGAGAAGAGGGAAGGAAGCAGCAGACAATCGGAATTGAGATTTTCAGAATAATGGGTACGTCTCTAAAGAAAATTGGTTAAAAAAATAAATTTTATGGAGGTTAGGGGTGCAGGATGGTTAAGTTTGTGTCAACTTGACTAGGATATAGTGTTCAAATGTTTGGTCAAATATCAGTTTAGACATTTCCATAATGTTATTTTTTTAGATGTGGTTAACATTTAAATCAGTAGACTGAGTAAAGCAGGTTGACCTCCATAATGTGGGCAGGTCTCATCCATTAGTTGAAGGCCTTAAGAGAAAATCTGAGGTCCCCTGAGGAAGAAAGAATTCTGCCTCCACACTTCCTTCAGACTCCACTGCCATATCAACTCTTCTCTGGGTCTCATTTAAGATTTGGCAGCCCTCAGAATCACATGAGTCAATCCTTAAAATAAATTTCTCTCACTATCTATGTACATCCTATTAGTCTTTTTCTCTAGAGAACCTTGGTTAATGCATGGAGTTTAGAAAGAATAACATATTTTTCCCATTGATGTAATGTGTCCAGAACCTAAGGGTCAATATTTCATAGAAGCAATAATGATTTACATAAGGATTTGTTTAGTACATATTGTTTATCATTTAATCTAGCAATCCTGATTTGCATAACTATTTAGTGAATACATGTTACTTTTCATTCAATTTGTAAATTAATTACTATTTATTTTGTCCCTAGAAGAACCACCACGTATGGTTGTACATGTTGTTAGCTATACGAGGGTGTCCAGCTGAAAGGACAAATGGGGACCAAAATAAAACCTCTGCTCCACAATGTAAAGTGGGGATTTTGGCAATGGTATGCATCAACCTAAAGAGAACCTTTTTCCAGTTTGTGCGAAGTAGTTTCCATTTGCTAAGCTGTGATGTCATGACATTTTATATACCTGGGGTAAATGCCTTTTCTGAATTTCACAGAAATTCTGTACACACTAGGAACAGTCTTATATCTACTTATTCAGAATTAAATTCCATTTGTTTATTCCATCATATATTCTATGATGATAATGCTATGTTTTTTAATTTTTATTGGAGTATAGTTGCTTTACAATGTTGTGTTAGTTTATGTATACATATATCCCCTCTTTTTTGGATTTCCTTCCTGTTTAGGTCACCACAGAGCATTGAGTAGAGTTCCCTGTGCTATACAGTAGGTTCTCATTAGTTATCTATTTTATACATAGTATCAATTGTGTATATATGTCAATCCCAATGATGATAATGTTATTTAAATGGTTTGGTGCAAAAACAATACATGAGTTTCACACTAGCTAGTCTTGTATTTTGTGTTACCCAAATGAAAAAATATAGACCCAAAAAGCAACTTATCTTTTAGTGAAAATAGTGGTTTGCATATTTGCAAGGAGATATATGGGATATACCCAAGTCTAGATTAAAATCTAATTCTTTTTTGATAAAATTTTCTTTAGAATTAATAGAAAGTGATTTGTTTCAATAAAACAAAATATATGCTTATTAAAAGTGAGGTTATTATCTTGCCTCAATTGATTAACACTGATATTTTTAATTCAAAGCTGAAAAAAAAATTTAGGGTATTATGTTCAAATCTCTAAATTTTTAAATTTAATGTAAGCAATCCTATTCTTTTAATGGTCTGGCTACATTTTATGGGTTTTAAGTTACGTTAGCAAATGAGGTTTAATAACTTGCCAAACAGCAAAGGAAACCATAAACAAGATGAAAAGACAACCCTCAGAATGTGAGAAAATATTTGAAAATGAAGCAACTGACAAAGGATTAATCTCTAAAATTTACAAACAGCTCATGCAGCTCAATATCAAAAAAACAAACAACCCAATCCAAAAATAGGCAGAAGACCTAAATAGACATTTCTCCAAAGAAGATATACAGATTGCCACCAAACACATGGAAGGTTGTTCAACATCACTAATCATTACAGAAATGCAAATCAAAACTACAATGAGGTATCACCTCTCACCAGTCAGAATGGCCATCATCAAAAAATCTACAAACAATAAATGCCAGAGAGGGTGAGGAGAAAAGGGAACCCTCTTGCACTGTTGGTGGGAATGTAAATTGATACAGCCACTATGGAGAAAAGTAAGGAGGTTCCTTAAAAAACTAAAACTAGAACTACCATATGACCCAGCAATCCCACTACTGGGCATATACCTTGAGAAAACCATAATTCAAGAGTGATGTACCACAATGTTCACTGCAGCTCTATTTACAATAGCCAGGACATGGAAGCAACCTAAGTGTCCATCAACAGATGAATGGATAAAGAAGATGTGGCACATATATACAATGGAATATTACTGAGCCATAAAAAGAAATGAAATTGAGTTATTTGTAGTGAGGTGGATGGACCTAGAGTCTGTCATACAGAGTGAAGTAAGTCAGAAAGAGAAAAACAAACACCGTATGCTAATACATATATATGGAATCTAAAAAAAAAAAAAAAGGTCTGAAGAACCTAGGGGCAGGACAGGAATAAAGACGGCGATGTAGAGAATGGACTTGAGGACACGGGGAGGGGGAAGGGTAAGCTGGGACGAAGTAAGAGAGTGGCATGGACTTATAAATACTACCAAATGTAAAATAGATAGCTAGTGGAAAGCAGCCGCAGAGCATAGGGAGATCAGCTCTGTGCTTTGTGACCACCTAGAGGGGTGGGATAGGGAGGGTGGAGGGAGACGCAAGAGGGAGGAGATATAGGGATATATGTATATGTATAACTGATTCACTTTGCTATAAAGCAGAAATTAACACACCATTGTAAAGCAATTATCCTCCAATAAAGATGTTAAAAAAAATAACTTGCCAAATTATGTCAAGCCAAATGTATGATCAGATATAAACTCATTGTTTATGAGTGACAGGACTTAAATATATAGTACTTAAATGCCTCTTTTACTTATTTTCCTACAGTTTTCTAATTACTATCCTGATACTCATAAGCATACCCCAAACTGAAGAGTTGTGTATTCTTATCACTTTGCTCATCTTCTTTTATTACTTCTGTTAGAAATGTTAACAGCACTGACCCAGTCACCAACACTTTTCATCCTCTCTACTGTCCAAATCCATTTGTTCATAGTTCCTTTCAATTCTACCTCCTATATGCTTCCTTCATTTTTTTCCAGCTACACAATTCTATTGCCACTTAATTGTTCTAAGAACTGTTGGAATACTTTCTGCTGTCTAGCATTAATACAACAGTAGTTCAGTGAGCAACAGCAAAACAACAAATGCATGATTGTGTGTGTGTGTGTGTGTGTGTGTGTGTGTGTGTGCTGGCATATGCTTGTATAAGCACAGGTCAGGGTGTGGAATGATACATGCCAATCTTTTAGCATTTGGTAACTCGGGATTGGGAGTGGAAGAAGCAGTGAAAGTTTACTTCATAAGTTTTGTGATATTTCACTGTTAAAAGAGAGGAAAAAAATACATGCTTTGAAGATGCCCTATTGACTAGCTTTTCTGTGGCACTTTTTTGTTCTGTATCAAAACCACAGTATGGTGCCAATTTCTTAAACATTGTCTGTACGGCAAGGTTGGTAGACAATTGAAAGCCAGGCAAATTCAACTCCTAGTCAAGCTTTATTTCTCTGGGCAAAAACAAATCTTGATGAACTGTGCAGGCTGGATTGTAATTTAGAAGAATAAGTGAATAACCCAGGATGATTATGTAACGATTATGTAAAGATAATTATGTAAAAATATTTGAATACATATATATGTATCTATTTGTACATATATGTATATATAGATATATAATATTTGTACATTTCATGTAAATTGGTTTCTTTACCTTTAAAATAAAACAGCATCTAGGAATACTTGTCTATACCTCTAATTTAAAAAAATAGTTCATAATTTGATTTCAGTTTCACATAAAAATTTCTAAAGGAATGATCATTTTGTAATGATCAAACTATGATATATCATTTGGCACTATTATCATATAGATACTATTAGTGGGAAAATTTTGAGTTGTACATATTGGAGGGCAAGGGGGAACGTGACTTCCTCTATTAAGGATGTATTTGGGATATACATTACATTGAATCTGTTTATGGGGTATACTTTCAGTGTGCTGCTTATGCACATTTAATTTGTTCAGAATAAAATTGCATTTCCTAGTCTAACCTAAATTGTTTAAGATAAAGTAATAACACATTGCTGTGTGTGTTTGTACATGAACACACATATATTTGTGAGTATTGTTAAAAAGAATTGTCCCAAATTCCTGTTCGTATTCTTTTTGTTTTACCTTGCAGAATATTTAGCAATGATTTATCAGTTTCACAGTCTTCATTGAATCTTCTGTGGCCTCAATAACACTTTCCAACTAAGTAGAACACAATTTCCTAAGAAATCAGTTTAAAGAGATTTATAACAAATCATGAAATTGTTGAGTTTTGCAAACTTAAGAGAAGTCTCCAGTTTATTAGAAAGAAAAACATCAATATCAATATGAACTGTTTCAGGGTGTCAAGTGTCTTTAATTTCAAACTCCAAAGAATGCTTTCATATTCAGAAGATAATCAGATTTGATGTCTATTATCCAGCTGTGCCAGTGCAAGAGAATTGCTGACGTCTTGAGCACTCACCAAATAGGGCTCAAAATGAGCAGAATAGAATTTTATTGACTCTAGTCAATACAGTTATTGACTCTAGTTTTCCGTTTGTGGCTCAAATGTAGCTCTATAAATAACCACTGAGTCAATTTTGCACAATCTTTTTGCTTTACTGATGGGTAAACTTAGACTCGGCAAGCTTAATTGTCAAAAATTATGATATTAAGTCATGGCATATCACAGAATAGAAGGCAGTCTCCTAGATCTCCAAGTCAGTACTCTCTTCACCTTGCCTTTGTCTTCTGTTTCTCAGTTCTGTTAAGGTGACAGTAAACTTTGAATTTCAGTGTACGAAGGTGAATGGGAAGATGAGGATGCCATGAATGGGAAGAACAGGAACATCCTCTATATCCTGCGTAGCACAAATATAGAGTGGCTGAAGCCCTATCTTTGGAGACCCTCAAACTGACAGAGGCTGGCCTTGGACCTGGGCAAGATATGCCTTTGGTTCCTTCCTCCTGTCAATCTTTAGCAATATAAATTGATGCTAGACATTCAATAGGTGACTGCTTTTCTTTACAAGGAGAGTCAATGAGACCTTCCAACTTCAGTTGGTTAGAACATATTCTAAGACATAGGCTGACTGTTGATAAATGTCATGGATTTGCTGAAGAAGTTATCAAATAAATGTTAAATATTTCTTTGCACTCTTCATTTTATAAACTGGCTGTTGTGCAGCTTTTTTCAAAATCAAGAATATGACAAAGATTGCCAGCTGTCTGCCAAAAAAATCATGTTCCTCTATCCACATGGATAGTTATTTCTGGGAAATGGCTACCTTCCAAGAACTTCATATCCCAACTTCCTCCAGTTCAGTTTGAGTGTGTGGCCTCCAGTCAATGGAACATAAGTAAAATGATGTACATCATTTCCAGGCCTGCTTCATAAGAACTTCTGAGATTTTCCTGCTTTTTTCTCCTTCAGATTGCCTGTCATGGAGATGTTCTTAGTGCAATCTTTGAACCCCCATGTAGAAGGTCACACAGCCTCACAGTCTAAGTCTTATTGCGTGAGGGAATACCCCCCAACCTACCCAACCTATACCCCACAGATGTGTTTACCAGTCGGTACTATTTATTCCATGATCAGGAAATAAATTTATATTGTGTTTGAACCAATATATGTTATGAGGTTCCTTTGTTACAACAGTTTGGCTACCTGAACAAATGCAAAGTAAAATTCAAGGTAGCTAGAGCTATCCAAATCTTGTTTTTAAGGATAGAATTTAATTATTCTTGTAACATGTATCATTCATTGTTACAAATATATATAGGTATAAGCTAATTACCTTCTTATATCTGTGATCATTTTATAACCTCTTAGAAATGCTGCACATTTATTCTACCCCAACAATTATAAAAATAGAAAATGTAAAAAGCACTGAAGATTAATTTAATCAATCAAGAAATTAAATGCTCAAAACATGTAATAAATTATGAAAAGTCAAGCTAATAAACCAGTGGACTCATAAGTCTTTTTCTGACTTCCTAGAGTGTTTAATATGGTGAACTGGGCTTCTTCTATAATAATAACTATACCTACATTCTTCTCTCAACAATCCTTTGTGCATTGCTCCTAACACAGTAAATATTTGAAAAATGTTGACTGGATGATTCAATGAGCTTAGAAATTAAATAAAAACTAAAACTAAATTTATATAAATTTATTATAGCAATGGATTTGTTTAGTAGAATAATATTTTCTAAGCAAACTTAAGCTATTTCCTCACAAAATAAAAATTAAACTTTTGTAAGCACAAAATACATTTTTAGGTAAAATATTTTAAACATGGGAATTATTCCCTTTAAAGTCCAATGCAAATTGCACATCTTATTCATTGTTATAAAAATTCAGGCATTCCATGCAATCCAGTTGTTAGTACTCTGCATTTCCACTGCAGGGGACACAGGTCGCTCCCTGGCGGGGGAACTAAGATCCTGCATGCCGCATGGTGTGGCAAAAAAAATAAAATAAAATTTAAAAATAAATAAAAAATCAGTTGAAATGTTATGTATTTTCTAAGATGAAATGTGGAATGTGTGATCTGGACAGAAATATCTAAACAAAAATAAATTTTTGTAGTTATATTGAGCACACTTTATCATTTATTGAATTTTTGAATTTCTGTTTTCTGCATATATGTTTAGAATTTATTTTCATGATGAACATGCCAATTATATAGATATGAATGTGAGATACTGAATTATATGTCTCTGTGTAAATAAACAAACTTAGAAAAATAGTTAAGCTTTAAGTTTTGTTCTCAGTTGTCCATCTACTGATTTATGATCTGTTTTGTGAAGGATAAAATTATGACAAATTTGCAGAAAAATGTTTGGTTAGGAAAAACCCTAAGTGGTAACTACTTTTTGAAATAAAAACTTACATCATAAGATTCCAGATGCACTAGAGAACTAAATGTAACAATTAAAATCACAAAGCTACTAGAAAAACCATAAGGGTTTAATTTTATAATTTTGAGAGGGAAGGTCTTTCAAATCCAGGCGTGGGTGTAAGGTGAGCTGAATGAGACGGTGCCTCACTCATCTCTTGTGCACAATTAAAGAGGATGCAAAAAACTAGTAATCAAGATAATATTTAAAACATAATATTTAAATGTAAGTAAATAGCTTAAAACTCAAAACAAATACAAAAATTCATGATGAATAAAATATTAAGTTTTCACGAAAGACAAGACAGTTATAACTGATTTTTGAATCAAATAATTGCGCTAAAGCCATAAGCCATGAAGAAACAATGAATGTGCTAACATAAAAACTGTTGAATTGAGATAATAAACTATGCATGCCAAAATTTCTGTGAAAAATTTCTAAAGAATAGAGGTTATTGGACATAAATTTACTGTAACACATTTTAGAAATGACCAATTCAATATAAGAAATTGACAAATAATATGAGTTTCAAGAAAAAAAATCATGTGTCCAATTAATATATAAAAATGTTTAGCTTCACATGTAATTAAGGAAACCCACATCAGATCAATAAGATATAATTTATTACACAATAAGTATAATAATAAATATATAATAATATATAAGTATATATATAAGTATATAATAAATATTATATAACTAATAAATTTTAAAAAATAAAAATAAATATATATACATTTATATCTTGATATCTTAAAGTATGTACATCACCTACAAATCACGTAAAACTTGAACAAAGGAGGCAAAGAGCATAAATATGAAATTCGAATAGACAGAAAGGAAGTAAAAAAAGGTTTAACCTTTGCAGAAACCCAAGAATGCAAATTATCACCATAATGAGAAACTAATCTTACAATCTAGATTGAAAAGAACAAGAATTAATGTTGGTCATTGTTGGTAACCTCCGATTTAAAGAAGGTTTGAGATACTTCTGTTCAGTGTGTAGTAATTTTAATTCCAGAACTTTCTCCAAAAACATAACTGACTAAAAGGCACGATGTAAAAGAAAATTCATTACCGTGTAAACTATACTTGTGAAAATTGTGAAATAACTAAAGGGGCATTAGTCAAATAAAAAAGATAAACCCACATAATTAGACATTATATTATATTGATATTTATTGATTTGGAAAGATGTTTGCAATGTCAGGTTATCAAGTCACAAAATAGGGTACACATTATGATCTAATGTTTGTTTAAACATTATATGAATATATGTGTGTATGCATTTGTTCCTAGAAAATTTCAGGAAAATATTTACCAAAATGTTATTATGATGTTATCATCTCCATGGATTAAAGATGATTTTCACTTTCTTATTTACATCTTTTCATATTGCCTGTAAGATTAGTTTTGTAATTCAACAAAATTAAGTTAATCAAAATATAATTTAGGAATACAAAAGGGACACATTAAAATTCCTGGAAAGTAATTAATTTTACAAAAGTTTAGTGACACTTTATATGCACTTCAAGCAATAACAGCAGAAGAATATCCTTTCAGCTTAAACTGGGATCATTTAGCCTGATTTCGTTTTCCTCGTGCATTTCTTTCCTGGAGTAGGAAGTTCTCCAGTATGCTCATTTTTGATTGGGTGGGCTGAATTTATGATGTAATATATTGTCAGGAAGAAGTAGTATCAATTTATATACTTGGGATAAGTGTAAATATGACACTTTTAAAAAAAAATCATGATAACATGAACATGTAAGCAACATATCTTAATATCCCAAGTGAATAGGCATACCAGTGGAATCCAGCGTCTAGGTATTAAAGCCAAAAAAAGAAGCTCTATTTGCTTTCACGGGGAGCGTCTAGAAAACTAAGTGTTGCAGGGCTGTGAAAATACAATCAGATGTGCTCCCATAAAGCAGATTTCATAATAGTGCCAAAAAAAATGCTTGTTTTGAAGAATAAAGAAATGCTGGCACATTTGGAAGATAGATCAGCCAACTTGAATTATTATGTTTTCAAATTATTGTTGCTGTTGGCATTATTGTCGGTTTATTGTTATTTTAAATATGTAGTGGATCCACATGATGAAAATTCAAGATTGCAAAGATAAACAACCACCCTCCCACAATGCCCCCAAGGATTCTTGTTCCCTGGTTTAAAGGCCAGAACCCTTACAGAGGTTCATGCTCTGACTGAGGGAGGGGAGGGGGACTTTCTCATAATTTATTGCATAAACTTTATTTGATGTTTATATATTTGACGTTAATAATCTCAGTTGGCACACTTTTATTATTTTCTTATAATGTTGTGAGGATAGAGAAGATATTTTTAAACTGAATCATTAACTATCATTTCCTAAAACTGACTTAATGGATGAAGACATGGGCTATGTTAAAAAACAAAACAAACGAAAAACCCCAGAGTTTATTATTATTATTACTCTTTTCTAAAAAATAAAACTTTTCACTTAGTGAGTCCTTCTTTGGTGTTAGGTATCCTATCAGGTATTTTACCTTCATTCAATTCTATTCAAGACCTTGCTGTTGTAGCTTTATTATCTTCTCCTTGTAGACAGCAAATTTGAACCAAAAGAGTTATAGAATTAGTTCTGTGACATCACCAAGTTGCAGTTGCAGAGGAGCGTAGTCTCTAACAATTCTACTCTCTGATGCCAAACTAACAGTAATCAAGTCCATACTCTTAATTAACTATCTGCTATGGACTGAATTTTTGTGTTCCCCCAAAATTCATATGCTTAAACCTAACTACAAAGAGGAGATGGAACCTTTGGGAGGTGATTATATCCTGAGGGTGGAGCCCTCATAAATTAAATCAGTGCCCTTATAAAAGAGTGATCCCCAAACCATTCTACCATTCTGAGGTTACAGAGTGCCATAGCTATGATCCAGGAAGTGGGGTCCCACCAGACACCAAATCTACCCATGTCTTGATTTTGGACTGCCCAGCTTCTAGAACTATGAGAAATAAATTTCTATTGTTCATATTCTACCTGGTTTATGGTAGTTTGCTATAGCAGCTCAAATAAACTAAGACACTAACATTCCAATAAAATAGACTATGAACAAAAATAGTCAAAATTTGGAAATGAAATAGAAATAGCTAAATTCAAGGAAATTTTAATTATTTTTGGATTGTGGTAAGAACAGGTAATATGACATCAAACCTCAATAAAGTTTTGAGTGCAGAAGACTGTATTATTAACTATCAACACAACGTTAATTTTAATGTGATCAGAAAACTTAGTTACCATATTCATGTAATTGGCCACATAAGCTCTTCTATTGTGACATTTCAAACTATGAATTTTCACAGTTATGAACAAAGTTCTCTCCAAGGAGAAAATATCACCTCTGCCTCTCACAGAGGGCCTTATAATTTGTACACCGTCATTTTTACTCCTGTATCACACTGTTTCTAATCATACTGTATGTTCATTTTGTCCTTAGTGCTGAGATGTTTTATGTATAATTTAAGCTCATCATGCTTGATGAGTACAAAAAGTCGTGAGAGAGTTGAAGGTTCTAATAAGATCAGGTGTACAGTTAAAATGAAAGAGAAACTCAGAGGGAGAAAAACCACACATATTGACAGTAGTCATAGGAAAAATTATTCTAGAGTAGGAAATATTTTTGGAAAACATAGAATAAATGATGCAACATTACTGAGTGTATGTTTAAAGGATTACCACCAAAGTCAGAAGCTTGTTTACAAAAAGTTAGTTCAGAGGAAGGTCAAGAAGTTAAACAATATGCATGTTGAAAATGCTACTGATGGAAAATTCTACTCAAGAGCATATGTTCAGGGTTCAATTCTGCAAATCAAAATGAGTGGCACAGAAACAAGATATTAAGTAGTTCCCTGGAACACTTATGCAGTCATCAGGAAAGAGTCTTACCAGTCTCACTAGATCCTGTAGGGCAGAGCACATTGGTTTTGGAAAAAGTTGAACAATGTAATACACTTCTGTGGGTAGGGGAAGAATACACATACTTGATTTGAAAGACTTGAAGGACAGATACATTTCTCTTTGGCCTAAAAACAAAATTTGAGCTGTCTTTGGAACTCAAGATTTCTCAAATAATTAAAGATACAGATCTATCTATTATCTATCTATCTAGATCTATCATCTATCTAAATCTATCTACCTATCTCAAGTATAGGTGCATTGCTAAGCATACTTGGTTTTAAAAAATACTTATAATTTATAGATAACATATTTTCAACTTATGATAGAAAAAATCAGACAAACTTTAAGAATACCTCATTTGAATGTAAAGCAAAACAAATATATGGACTTAAAAGCAATTACAATATAGTATACAGAGAAAGACAAGTTATCTAAAGTAACACTGCCCAATAGAAACACAATGCCAGCCAAAAATACAAATCATATATGTAGTTCTTCTAATTTTGGTGTTTGTTTGTGCGTTTATAGTTAGTATACAGGAATACAATTGATTTTTGTGTTGATCTTGTGTGTGACCTTGCTGAATTCACTAATTAGTGCTAAGAAGGGTTTGGGGGATTTTTTGGTAGATGGCTTGGGACTTCAGACTGTTTTACATACACAGTCATGTCATTGCAAATAAGGATAGTTTTATGTCTTCCTTTCTGATATTTATGACATTTATCGCCCCCCCACACCATTTTTTTTTTTTTTTTGTGGTGATCTTATTGCATTGGCTAGGACTTCCTTCATAAAGTTGAATTAGACTGATGAGAGTGTACATCTTTTCCTTGTTTACAATAAGGGGTAAAGCATTGTGACGAAAAAACAGCTATTTTTTGTTGCTACCTAGGCATTTTACAGTATGAAAACCTTGCTCACACCCAGATCTGGACATGTAGATAAGGACTGAGCCTAGGATTCCCAACACAAGTTTTTGCTTTGCTTTTCATCAGCACCCTTTAAAATAACCTCTCAGAGCTGAGCCCATGAAAAGTTATTGACCTCCAGCCCAACCACATTATAAGTAATAGATGCTGGCTACCTTACCCTCTATCTCCTGTTCACTCGAGTTCACTGCCTTTCCCTCTGGGTCACTGGACTTCTCCCCCTCCTTGCTGGGATCTGTAAGTAATAAATCTTGTGACTTTACTGCCTTTGTATGAGGGTATTGAAACTGCACCTTCAATCAAAACGACTCCGGGATTTTCACTTCCTCAAAGTGAGAGCTCAGATGCTGAGGGAGCTACCTCTCCCCCCAGTGTGGGTGGCTTGTGCCTCCTCGTGCAGCAGGTTAAAATCTGCATATTCTTAAGTTAATACACCAGCTATGGGCTCCCCAACACAGGCATTTTGGTTTTCAACATTAAGTATAATATGAGATGTAAGTTTTTTGTAGATGCTATTTATCAAGTTAAAGAAACTCCCCTTTATTACTATTTTTTCTGAGAGTTTTTAGTCATGTGTGGATGTTGAGTTTTGTTAAGTGCTTCTTCTGCATAAATTGATATGGTTATATGGATATGGATCATGGTAAATATTGATAACTGATTGTCAAATATTTAACCAGCCTAACATCCTTGGAGTAAACCCAGCCTGGTTATGGTGTGTAATTCTTTTTATATATTTCTGAAATATATTTGTGCCTGATTTGTTAAAGATTTTTGCATTTATAATCATGATGTATATGTAAGTCATGCTAATATTTACTACTACATACAAGACTAAAATGAATGTAAAAGTGGAAATGTTTCTCTAGGTGAGAGAGAGGAATTCTGAAATCACAGAGTATGTCCATTTTCAATTTCAGTGAACTTTCATATTGCTTTTCAAAGTGGTTTTGAATCCTTACATTGAAACCTGTATCAGTTTTCCTACAGCCTGATCAATAGCCTCAAGTTAGAGATTGTGGCTTATCCCTAATAATGGTTGAAATATCATTTTTCTTTTAAATTTGCCCAATCGCTATAAGGTAGTATGTTTGCACATATCACTTGACTAAGTTACCATCTCCTTTGAATTATCTATTTTCATCATCTGTCCATTGGGTTCCTTGTATTTTTTGCGAGGCTTATTTATGCTTTCTTTGCATCAGTGTTCTGTTTGTTACGTGTTGCAAGTGTCCTCTGCCAGCTGTGTACTTAACCTAATCAATTCATTACGTCTATTTAAGAACATATAATGAAGAGCAAAGGTTATTTTGTATTGGGTTCAAAATGGTTTTAGATTTCTTTGCCCAATTATTTTGCTCTGTTGAACTGAAGCTACCCTTACTTGTTCAGAGTAAAGACAAAACAGAAAAAATATTGAATAGAATTTAATGGGTAACGATGACCATTTCTCCTTTTGTAATTTCTGAAAAGCTATCAGTCCTCCTAACGTTTCTTTAAGCATTTCTGATGATGTTCATATAACCAGATAGGCGGCTCAAAGAGAAAGATGAGTGTGAGTTTTTTTTATTTATCTGACTTTTGTTCTTGTTCACTGTCCCTTTGAGACAACATCCCACTGTTTTTGTCACTTCACTGCCAGGATTCTGTAGAAAATTCATCCTATAAAATGACACATTAACCTTATAACTACAATCTGTTTGTCCACTCTTGACAGTTCACAAGATATTCTTTTGTTTTCTTTCCATTAGAAAAATATTTAATAGTCAAAACTTCCCTGGAGCTTTAAACCTTTTCAACAAATAAAAAAATTACAGAACTGTTATTTCAGTTAATATCTGAAGCTGTAATCCTAAATGTCATGCAGTAAGAGTTGTCATGGAAATATATTGGTTCCTCATTTAGTATTATAAAAAAAATTGAGTGCATAATATATATCTCCTTAGCCCCTTTCAAATAGGACTTTAAATAAAAAGCAATACTTAGGAAATAAACTCATCCTAACTAATTACATCAGTAATGACTATTTCCAAATATGGCCACATTCTGAAGTAGTGGCAATTTAAACTTCAACATATGAATTTTGGGGTTCACAATTTAGCCCGTAACAACTTACAATAAAAATTATAGAACTATGGGTTTGGTTTACTTTATTATTCCTGAGCTTAAGGACAATGAACTTAAGTTTTACCCTATTCTTCAGATAAAATTTGAATTCTTTACTCTTTTTTTCTCTTTGTCTTTCAGTTTGGATTATTTCTATTTATCTTCAAGATCACTGGTTCTTCCCTCAGCTCTATCTCAGCTGTTGTTAAGAGTGTTGAAGGAATTATTCACCTCTGATATCTTCTTTTGTTTTTTTGTTTTGGGCAGCATTTCCATTTGACTCTTTCTTAATATTTACGCCTCTCCGCTAAAATTTCCTAGCTGCTGTCCACCTTTTCCTTTAGATGGTTATCATATTAATCATAGTTTCTTTAATATCCTTATCTGATCATTCCAACATCTTTTATAAATCTATTTCTGTTGGTTGCTTTATTACTTAATATGGGTTTTAGTTTTCTTTTCTCCCTCTCTAGCTTTATTGATATATTATTTACATATAACATATGTAAGTTTAAAGTATACAGGGTGATGATTTGATCCATGTATTTATTGGGAAATGATTACCACAATGAGGTGGGGTTTTATTTTTTGTTTTGCGCTTGTGTGTCTCAATTTTTGATTGAATGTCACTCACATATGTAACAAATACTATTCATGCCTGAAAATGGTCTTGCTTCTTCTACTGTCATGCCAGGAACATGGGGGGTGAGGTGGAGATTGAATCAATCCAATCAAGAGTTGAGTTTGGTTTGAATTTTACTGATGATAGTCTTACCTTCAGTTAATTATAGGTTCACTGCTGGATTGCTACCTTGTACCTAGAGTGAGCTCTGGGGGTTTCAGAAGGATTTTCTCAATGTTTCAGCTCCTCTCTTCACTTCTGATAATCCCTAAATGCCTGTATGCTTGTGTCTCAGAGAGTATTTCTCCGTGGTCTTGCTTCCCCCACCCCTTAACCCCACGCTCTTGCTGTAAATCACTGCTTCAGTCTCCCCTAGGCAGGGTCTGTGCTTCCTTTCTCAGCATTCCTGCTTCTGTTTCCTGTGGTAGACAAACACACGTTTTTCTACAACTGATCTTAGGCAGGATTTTCTTTTCTTTCTTTTTTTTTTTTTTTTGTGATACGTGGGCCTCTCACTGTTGTGGCCTCTCCCGTTGCGGAGCACAGGTCTGGACGCGCAGGCTCAGCGGCCATGGCTCACGGGCCCAGCCGCTCCGCGGCATGTGGGATCTTCCCGGACCGGGGCACGAACCCGCGTCCTCTGCATCGGCAGGCAGACTCTCAACCACTGCGCCACCAGGGAAGCCCTGACTCTGCATTCTTAACAGGCTTTGTAGTGTACCTTAAATCCATTTTGGGAGAACTCAAAAATTTAAAGGAGAACATATATCATAGAAAAGTAAAGGATACATTTTTGTAGGTCATGGACTTTAAATAGGGCTTTTCTCAGAATCTAAAGAAAGTACACATAAGAATATACCCATTTTCTAATGAGGCCCATTTGACCTTTCTTCCATATTGTCTACTACTAAAAAGTTTCAGAAGAGAGTATGAATATCACACCTATTCTTGAGATACCTAATTCTGCTCACAGGGACTGATTTTATTTTCATAAATTCTGTCTTTTGTCATAAGTATATTTTCCCAGGTCTAAGTCACTCATTATATGGTCTTGCTACAGGAAAATTTAAACAAGATGATTGTGGAGGCCTCTGTATTGCTTGTGTATTGTTTATGACTGTGTTTGTACTACAACAGCAGAGTGAAGTAGTTCTGAGAGACTGAATAGCCCACAGAGCCTAAAATATTTACTATTTGGCCCTTTACACGAAATGCTTACTGACCTTCTAGTCTACCACTGTGAAAAGAAAATGAACTGAAACACACAGCTTACTAACAGATGATAAAAATGACAAATAGCTGGTTACCATAAATTGAAATAAGCAAAGCAAATTACAGAATTTAAAAATAAATGCTGGTGTAATTTTGATGATAACAACCTACTCCTACTCCTACCTGAGGAGGGTAGAGGTGATATCTCAGTGCTGGATCTTATCCTTTTCCTTCAGGCTCTACCACCTTCATCTCTATCTGTAGTGCATTATTTTAAATCTTGTGATACTTAGCTTCACATGTATTCGCGCTCATATGCTTATGGTAAGGAGTGCTTTATCTGTATTTTCTCAAATTTAAGTCCTTAAATAGAAGGTTTCTGACTTGGAAACATAGCTGTCTCAAATTCTTTTTTGGTCCATTTGCTGCATCTGCTTCTAGTTGCTAATGAGCCATTCTGGGACGTGGAGGAATGACATTCCCATAGGAGTCATTCCTGTGCGTCTTCCTTGCAAGTGTGAGTGTGTCCTGATATACAGAGAGGGGTTGGCTTAACCTTAAGCAGGGAAAATGTAACATTCTGGATAGAGCATTACCTGAAACATCCTACTATTTTACTTAAATTTTGTTTACCATATAGTTGTTTTCTACCTTTAATACAAATGCTCCCACTACAAAGGATCAAGCTATAACTGGCATTCAGCTGGCAGAAACAAGAATTTGCTTTCATTCTTGTCACATTTTCTTTAGAAACACCTCATTTATTTCTTGCCAACAAAGCAAATAGTTCTATAAAATTTTGGAAGCCAAGTTTTCTCAATAAATACACCAAAAACTGGTAATTTAATTTTTAATACCAGCCATTCCAATCAAAAGTATATCTCAAACACAACTGTTAAAGTATATTGTGATATAATTCCAAAATCAAAGTATAAGTTAGTCAATCACAATTCATTATGTCATATATCAGATTTGAGATGGTACACATATTGAATGGCTGGAGGCCTCTAGAATAAGAACATCTACCTGGAAAATAGATATTTGAATATAATTAAGGCCGCAGAAATTTTTACCAGCTTTAAAAAAGAAAGCTTTGAAATTAAACTGTATGAGAGAAAAGCTCTATTATCCAAACTCATCAATAAATTTAAATGGTAACTATTATCTTACTTTGAAATTAATATTAAATTTAGCTATACATGTGTTTAGCAACCACTTTGTTCAAAGTTCTGTGTTAGCTGTTACAAGAGAAAAGAATGAGAGAGATTACCCCTGCCCATATGAATCAAAATTAAGAAAACAATATTGCTACAAATAAAGTGGTTACATCTCTTAATGTGCAAGGATGTTTTAACAAATTAGCTCAAAATTAGTTCAAAGTAGTAAGAAATCACTACATGCTGATTTTTTTAAAATAAGTGAATGGCATGAAAACAAAAAATTTGTTCAATAATGTATAAATTATTTTCACTAGTGATCACAAAAATATAGTTAACTGAGACATAAAATTTTACCTACAAAATTAGCTTATATTTAAAAAGATAGTCTGCCATGCTTGCACGAGTGTGACAGGAAAGCCTAAAAATAGAGCCTTGTGAGTAGTTAAAAATTAAACAGATATGCAGATGTAAGTCCACCTTTCTACATAATTTTTAAAGACTCCTTATAAAAGAAAACTTTCTTCCTTTATCAAAGTTTTTGATAAAAACAGTATTTTCCAAATCCATCTATGTTGGTTATGAGATGATACGGCAAGTT